>NC_051309.1:146093107-151093107 GCF_015220235.1 Choloepus didactylus
CCATCTTTCAGTCTTTCTGGAACCAGACCCCAAAGCCTGGGGGAGGAGAGCCACAGGCCACACCCTCTTACACAGACAGTGACAGGCTGACAGGTGCATCTTCTGGGCAGAAAAGCACAAGTGTCTCAGTCCTCTAAGAAAAGCTATCAGGGAAATCAGATAGTGAAATATTACCTCCTTCTGAGACCTGAGCCTGTTCTCATCTGGGAAAACCTGACTGGGGTGGCCTAGGAGGTCAGATGCCTAGACAACAGAAAACTATAACCTACACTAAGAAAAACGAAGCTATGACCCAGTCAAAGGAACAAACATACACCTCAACTGAGATACAGGAATTTAAACAACTAATGTTAAATCAATTCAAAAAGTTTAGAGAATATTTAACAAAAGAGATAGAGGCTGTAAAGAAAACACTGGGCATACATAAGGCAGAAATTGAAAGTTCAAAAAAACAACCAGTAGAATATATGGAAATGAAAGGCACAACAAAAGAGATGTAAGACACAATGGAAACATACAACAGCAGATCTCAAGAGGCAGAAGAACACACTCAAGAACTGGAGAACAAAACACCTGAAAGCCTACATGCAAAGGAGCAGATGGAGAAAAGAATGAAAAAATATGAGCAACATCTCTGGGAACTTAAAGATGAAACAAAGTACAAGAATCTATGTATCATTGGTGTCCCAGAAGGAGAAGAGAAGGGAAAAGGGGCAGAGGCAATAACAGAGGAAATAATCAATGAAAATTTCCCATCTCTTATGAAAGACATAAAATTACAGATCCAAGAAGCACAGCGGACTTCAGACAGAATAGACCTGAATAGGCCTACGCCAAGACACTTAATAATCAGATTATCAAATGTCAAAGACAAAGAGAATCCTGAAAGCAGCAAGAGAAAAGCAATCCATCACATACAAAGGAAGCTTAATAAGACTATGTGCAGATCTCTCAGCAGAAACCATGGAGGTAAGAAGGAAGTGGTGTGATATATTTAGGATACGGAAAGAGAAAAACCACTAACCAAGAATCCTATATCCAGGAAAGCTGTCCTTCAAATATGAGAGAGAGATCAAAACATTTTCTGAGAAACAGACAATGAGAGACTTCATGAACAAGACACCCGCCCTACAGGAAATACCAAACGGAACACTGGAGAGTGATAGGAGAAGACGGGAGCGTGTAGTTTGGAACACAATTTTGGGAGATGGTAGCACAGCAATGTAAGTACACTGAACAAAGATAGCTAAGTATATGGTTGAGAAAGGAAGGTTGAGAGCATGTGAGACACCACAAGGAAGGAGGAAAGGTAAAGACTGGGACTGTGTAACTTGGTGAAATCTAGAGTGTTCAACAATTGTGATAAAATGTACAAATATGTCCTTTTACAAGGGAGAACAAGCAAATGTCAACCTTGCAAGTTGTTAAAAATGGGGAGGCATTGGGGGAGGGATGCAATCAGCATAAACTAGAGACTGTAACTAATAGAATCATTGTATTATGCTTCCTTTAATGTAACAAAGGTGATATACCAAGGTAAATGCAGATAAGAGGGGGAATAGGGGAGGCATGTTAGACACTTGACATCGGTTGTGTTGTCTGACTCTGTACCCTACTTTGATTTAAGGTTACTTTTCCTTTTACTACTTCCTAGCTGCCATTTTTTTCCTCTTTCTTTTCCCTCTCTACCTTCTTTGACTCTCCCTCCTGCCTTGTGGAAGAAATGTAGATGCCCTTATATAGATAGTGGTGAAGGTGGTGAGCACATAAATATGTGACCATACAGAGAACCATTGATTGTTTACTTAGGATGGAATGTATGGGGTGTGAACAAAACCGTCTTAAAAAAAAAAATGGGTCGATGTCAAAACCTCAAAGGCAATATACTGAGTGAAATAAGCCAGACCCATAAGGACAAATATTGCAGGGTCTGACTGGTAAGAACTAATTATAATATGTAAACCCATAGACATGAAATATAAGGTACCAAGATATAGGACGAGGCTTAAGAATGGGGAGTGGTTGCTTAGTATGAGCAGAATGTTCAACTAGGATGAACTTAAATGTTTGGAAATGAACAGAGGTGTTGGTAGCAAGATGTGAGAATAACTAACAGTGCCAAATGGTGTGTGAATGAGGTGAAAATGAGAAGCTCAGAGTCATATATGTCACCAGAAGGAAAGTTGGAGGTCAAAAGATGGGAATGTATAAAACTGAATCCTATGGTGGGCAATGTCCATGATTAACTGTACAAATATTAGAAAACTCTTCCATGAACCAGAACAAATGTATGACAATACAACTAGAAGTTAATAATAGAGGGGCATATAGGGAAGAAATATATACCTATTGCAAACTATATACTACAGTTTGTAGTATTTCAACGTTCTTTCATAAACAGTAACAAATGTACTATACCAACACAATGAGGCAACAATTGACGGGGGTTGGTTAGGGATATGGGAGGATTTGAGTTTCCTTTTCTTTTTCTTTCTTTTTCTTTCTTTTTTTTCCATCTTTCACTCTATTTCTTGTCTGGAGAAATGAAAAGTTTCTAAAAATTGAACAAAAATTAAGTGTGGTGATAGATGCACAGCTGTATGAGGGTACCAGGGGCAACAGACTGTACACTTTGGATCTTTGGATAGTTGTATGGTATCTGAACAAACCCCAATAAAAATTAAAAAAAAAAAAGAATCACGAATGTGTAGCTGACCTATAACTTATTGATATCATTAAAGCTAAGTGAATGCTCATTTATTTCAGTTATTTTTCATAGAGAAATCCATTAAATGTTCTCTTTAGCATGTTACATTTGAGATCTAGGAAAAAAAAGGTGGAGAGTGATTAGAGTAATATTCTATAGAGGCTACTATAAGATTTTTTTAAAAAATCCACATGAAGTAACTTTCTTTTATATTATACATATGGGAAACAACTGGGGTTCATCAAATGAGGTAGAACATTCAATAAAAATCTTTCCATGCTTATTAGGTTCCTAAAATCAATGTTAATTTTCACATATTGTAAACATGCCTGCATTATATTACCTGAAGTGATAATTCACAGACAGTTTGAGTAATTTTTAGCATTAAGCTATAAGCAAGGCTTTAATTAGTGAGGCCTCACAGAATGACAAAATAAGTATGTTTTTAACTAGAATAAAAGGAAAATATGACTTCAAGGTGAGTTAATACAATTCAAATATTATATGTAATCTATATCAATACAGCTTTAACTGTGAGTTTAATAGGGACAAATCTTCACCTGTTTTGTCACGGCTGTATTGCAAACACCTGCAATGAAATTGGCATACAGAAGATACTTGAGTATTATTTGTTGACTGAGTCATTTCAAGTACATGCTGTAAATAAATAATGCTCTTCTCGTGAGAAGCTTAAATACATGCATTTTAAAGTAAACAATAAATAGATTTTTCCAATACAGTCGAAGGAAAAGATCTTGTTAAGGCAGAAAGAAAATATCTTGACACACACACACACACACACACTAGATTCTTGTTATAATCTTATATAGATTCAAACCCTGCAGGGCATACTTCATTTGATTTCAGGGTTTGAGAGTCGTCTTTAGGATGATGCCTTGTCCTTGGGTCCTGATGGTGTGGCAGTCCCATGCTTTGCAACTGCTTGTGCAATGTCCATGCTCTTGGCTCAACCTTTATCAAGCAGCATGGAGAGGTAGCCAGACTCTAGGCCCCCTCCCTCCTTAAGTATCAACTGGACTCTCCACAATCTCTGGGGCACAGTGTCAACCCCCTCAGAACAGTGGATGGTGGCCAGACTCTCTCCAATCCCTGGGGAGTGTGTTCCACCCTCTCTGAATTCTGCACCAACAGTACTTTTCCTGAGCAATGGGGCAAAAATCCCACCTTCTGCAATCTCTAGGACATACATACCCTTTCCACATACATGGGTGGGTCCACTTTCTTCACCAAGAAATTGTCTTTTTTGCAGACCTCAGCTTCCATGATTCTGCCTTTGAAGTCATTTTTCCTTGCATCTTTCCCTTTTCTGTCCCTGTTAGTCCAGACTGGCAGTGATTCCATTCATACAGATCTGGAAAAAAACTTGGTTTTGAAGCAGTATGCAGGGGTCCCAACCATCATACATTAGGACTTTTTGCAGATCCTTCCTGGATAACTGTATTTCCAATCCTGATTTGCACTGAAATGACTGACTGGATCCATGTTCAGTTAAACCTCAAATGGAGAACTATTCTCTGGGGACTGATTTCCTGGAAGCTTATAATTTTCCAAATTATCAATTTCTGGTTTCTTTGAACCAGGAGTTCAGTTCTCAGCTTATCTCTTTCCTCTGGCATTTTACTATAATCTGCAAAGAGAAGCCAGGATGCACTTTCTACATGTAGTTTGGAAATCTCAGCTAAATATGCAAGCTTGTCACTTTCAAGTTCTGCTTTCCATCTAACATCAGGACTCAATATTGCCAAATTCTTGCCACCTTAAAACAAGGATTGTCTTTCTTCCAGTTTGCAATGACACATTCATCATTTCTGTCCAAGGTTTCATTGGAAGTATCTTTCGAGTCCACATTTCTACCAACAATCTCTTCAAAGCAATCTAGGACTTTTCTATTAAGCACCTCACAATTCTTCTAGAATCTACCCCTTATCCATTAATAAAGCCATTCTCTCAGTTTTGGTATTTGCAGTAGAGCTTCCCACTCTTGGGACCAAAATCTGTTTTATTCTGATAGGCTGCAGAAATGGTCTGGCTTTTAACAATGATAATTTATTAGTGTAAAAGCTTAGAGTTCTGAGGCCATGAAAATGTCCAAATTTAGGCATCATCAAGATGATACCCTCTTCCTGAACACTGCCTGCTGGCAATCCTGGACTCCTCTGTCAAAACAGCAAGGCACATTGCCATGTCCACTGGACTTTCCCTTGTTTTCTGGGTTTCATTGCTTCCAGGTTCTTCCTTTGTGGCTTTCTCTTATAAGTTCTATGTCTTTTTCTCTGTGTCTGATTTTCATTCTCTTATAAAGGACTCCAGTAAGAGTATTAAGACCTACCTTGGATGAGGTGGAGCACATCATAAGTTAAGATACTACTCACCAATATCCTACTTACAATGGGTCCAAACCCACAGGAATGAATTAAATTTAAGAACATGATTTTCTGGGGTACATATAGCTTCAAACCATCACAAAAAACTTTCAAGTGATTTTGCTGTAATTGACATAGGATTCCTTAAGAGATTTTTGTTAATATGTATCAAAATATAGAACAACACTTCCATTGAGAAGTGGTGTCAAGAAAAAGGCTTTGAGCAAGATTGGCCTTGGCCACTCAACTGAACACTATTTTCCCGGCTGTCAATCTGTAAGAATAGGAATGAGCAGTGCTAATGGTTACAAAAATACAAGCAAGAAGATCTGCATGGTATCATAACTGTATTAACCATATTTTGGATTGAATATTATTTCATTCATTTAAATGAATAATACTACCTCTTCCAAATTCTTGAATGATGTATTTCCATGCACTTTTTAAAAATTGGAGTAATATTTTAAAAGGAGAAAACATTCCTTAAAGCACAGGAAATTCCTGTTTTAAAAGCACATGTGAAATGAAGATTAAAAAAAAAAAAAGCACATGTGGTGTTTATTCAATTTTAAATTTAATTTTAATTTTATTGAAAACACATATAGATTAATATTCTTACAGTGCTACAAAGATTATAAAAGAAAGCACAATTTCCTATCCTTTCTCCTAAGACTTACTTTCTAGAATTGACTATGCTTGACTATTGACTATTTTGGATATTTCTTATAATACTTATAAAACTCTTTCTGATAATTTTTTTTCTAGAGGGAGGTGTCTAAATACCTCCCTTATTTCTAATTTTAAATACTATCTATTAATTTTCCAAGATCAAAGATATGGCTTTAAAGCTTTTACCCTTTCCTGCCTTGTTCTTCTTTAGTAATTTTGCTATCATAGTTTATATTTAAATCAATAATTATTTATGGCATTTCCTCCTCTGGGTTGTCAATTTATTTGTTGGCTTTCTTGTATATAATAACTGTATTATTCTCTTATTTGCTTAGTTTCCTATATGCCAATGATTAACTCATACTCAAACACTCTAATGGAATTATAGAAGAATTAACTTACATGTCAAACAGATGAGATAATTTATTTGATCAACATTATTTTTTTTTGTATGAGGTGATGCTGAAGCTGGCTTGAACCAGCTCATGAGAGCTGATTATGCCTAGCTTTTCCCAAATCAATTGTCAGTGAAGTCATGTTGGCGACTTGAAATAGCCCTGGTTAGGAATAGTCCCACTACAGAAATTGGCAAATGCTACAAAATTGGGTTCTCTCTTCTCCCTGGAATGTTAGCTGTTAAATTTTCACCAGCACACCAAAAGCTCTCCTGGAACCTGGAATATTAGGCCTGCTATGCAAATATCATTTTAACAGTTTCTTTACCATCATCCCAGGAAATAATTTGCCTCTCTCTTCTGTGTTTGACCTCCTGTTTCCTCAATTCCATATCTTCCTCTTTGTCCATTCTCTTGTTTTGATCAAGGATATCTTCCAGTTGCTTCCCAAGGAAGCATGTAAAATAGTTAAATATTTTCAAAGCTTATATTTTTCAAGATATTTTCCTAGCCTTTTCCTTGAATGATATTTCAGTTAGATTTAGAATGCTATTTTGGAAATAATTTTTCCTCAGAAGGATGAGGGAATTACTCCACTATCTTAATTGTAAAAAATTAATGGGATTCTTATTCATGATCATTTGTGTGAGATCAATTCCTTTCTCCCCTCCCCTCTCTGCTTATGCTGTCTGAACATTGCTCAAGCTGTGCTGACATTTTCATCAAATTATGCCTTGGTTTGTGTTTTGTTTTGTTTTTAAACATTCAGTTATACTAGGTATAAGTTTGTCGTTTGTTGCATGAAGTCCTGTGGCTTTTAATTTTGGAAAACTGTTTGTACTATTTCTTACGTAATTGTCTCCTCTCCAGTTTTTCATGTATTCTTTTCTCCCTATAATTCCCATTAGTCAAATGAAAGGTCTTAAACATTCTTTTATTGTTTTCTGCTTTCTTGTTTTTATCTATTCATTTTACTTTAGGGGGTTTCCTCAATTCTATTCAACCTTTCTATTTTTTAATTAATTTTATTATGTTTTTAATTTCTGTGTGCATTTTTGCTCTTTTAATTCTTTGATGTTTATTTCTTATGGTACAGTTAGTTATCATATTATTACACATAATATTGTGTTTTACTTTTGTCCCCTGAATTGCTCTTTCTCCTCAGAATTACATGTATACCTTTCTTTAGTCTTTTTGTTATCAGAGGGATCTCCTCACATGTCTGGTGAAACTTGACTTAAAATGATATTGAGTAGAACCTAAGATGGTGGCTAGGTGAGACAGGGCAGAAAAATACCTCCATGAAAAATACTAGATAAAAACCAGAAAGTGATCCAGAACACCACTGCCAGCGATGCACCAGCCGGACAAGATCTGCTAAATCCACAGGGAATGTGCATTTGGTGAAACCAGGAGTCTGCATTCTAAAATGAGTGAGTGAGTTGGCTGAAAGTCCCACGGCTGCACTGTAGTGTGGGGAAACAGTGGGCTGGTGTTTGGAGACAGACTAGTTCTTTAAAAAAAAAGCCCAGGAGTGGCAGCAGATATGACGGGGAGAACTGAGCAGTGAAGCATGGCAGGAGCAGGCTGGGCTAACGCCTCAGTGTCTGGCATGGGGGATACCCCTTCCCACACCCGCTGCTGATTGCCTAGACACCAGAGGAGCAGAGCAGAGCCAAAAGGAGAAAAAAAAACACATTCCTTGCAGCCATCTCCCCAACAGGCAGGGCACACTACTGCCCAGGGCCAGACCCACAGCCCAGAGGCTTGCCAAGAAACCCAGTGTGACCAGAAATCTTTCCCGCAGCACTACACACAAGCTGCAATATCGGCCGTGGACAGTGGCCTTTAATATGCTCACGGCTGATTGTCCCAAAGCTGGGAGGGTGGAGCAGTATGAAAAGGGGGAAGTTAACACATCCCATTCAACCACTTTTGAAGTGGGCTGGGAGTGCCCCTGCATGGCCCAGTGACCCAGGGCTTCCCTGGTGGGCCAGAGTGCACTAGTGATGTGGTGAGATCTTCCCTCAGCAGAGGTCCTGGAAGAGCACAGCTGGGAAGGGGGAACTGCTCAGAAATCCCAGGGACCCTACACAAATACCAAGGACTTGTGGGTCAGTGGCAGAGACAATCAGTGGAAAGACTGAAATGAAGGCTTAGGCTCGTGCAACAGCCTTAAATCTCTGGGAGCAACTGGGAGGTCTGATTATTAAAGCTGTCCTGCCTGCCTAACCACCCAGACACATGCCCCACATTCAGGTGGACAGCACCAGCAACACACCCAAACTTGATGCACCAGTTGGACCCCACAAGAATCAGACTCCCACACAAAGACAAAGTGGGGAAGAACTGACTTGAGGGGAATAAGTGACTCATGGATGCCATCTGCTGGTTAGATAGAGAAAGTGTACACCACCAAGCTGCAGTACTGTCAAATTAGGGATCAAGTAAAGCAAATGCCAAGAGGCCAAACACAACAGAAAATCTTAAAGCATATGATAAAACCAGACAATATGGAGAACCCAAACCAAAACACCCAAATCAAAAGATCAGAAGACACACAGTACTTGGCACAATTAATCAAAGAATTACAGACAGGCAACAAGAGCATGGCTCAGGATATAAAGGACTTGAAGAAGAGCATGGCACAGGATATAAAGGACACAAAGAAGACCCTAGAAGACCATAAAGAAGAAATTGCAAGAGTAAATAAAAAAATAGAAGTTCTTATGGAAATAAAAGAAACTGTTGGCCAAATTAAAGAGACTCTGATACTCATAATACAAGATTAGAGGGAGTTGAACAACAACTCAGCCTCCTCAAGGAACACAGAATAGAAAATGAAAGAACAGAAGAAAGAATGGGGAAAAAAAATTGAAATGGATCTCAGGGATATGATAGATAAAATAAAATGTCCAAATTTAAGACTCATTGGTGTCCCAGAAGGGGAAGAGAAGGGTAAAGGTTTAGAAAGAGTATTCAAAGAAATTGTTGGGGAAAACTTCCCAAACCTTCTACACAATATAAATACACAAAGCATAAATGCCCAGTGAACTCCAAATAGAATAAATCCAAACAAACCCACTCCAAGATATATTTTGATCTGACTGTCAAATACTGAAGAAAAGGAGCAACTTCTGAAAGCAGCAAGAGAAAAACAATTTACCACGTACAAAGGAAACAAAATAAGACTAAGTAGTGAGTACTCAGTGGCCACCATGGAGGCAAGAAGGCAGTGGCATGACATATTTAAACTCTGAGAGAGAAAACTTTCTAACTAAGAATACTTTATCCAGCAAAACTCTCCTTCAAATTTGAGGGAGAGCTTAAATTTTTTGCAAACAAACAAATGCTGAGAGATTTTGCTAATAAAAGACCTGCCATACTTCAGATACTAAAGGGAGCCCTACTGACAGAGAAAAAAGCTGAGGGACTTCACCACCAGTAGATCAGTCCTATAAAAAATGCTAAAGGGAGTTGAGCAGGCTGAAAGGAAGGGACACTAAACAATTGACTGAAGCTACATGAAGAAATAAAGGGTACCACTAAAGATCACATGGTAAATATAAATACCAACACTACTGTATTTTTGATTTGTAACTCCACTATTTACTTCCTACAGGATCTAAAATACATAAACTGTAATGATAAATCAGTGGTTTTGGACTCAAAGTAAAATATGTAATTTTTGACAAGAACTACATAAAAGTTGGGGAATGAGGGAGTATAGGAACATAGCTTATGTGTCATATTGAAGTTAAGTTGATATCAAAGAAAAACAAGATTGTTATAGATTTAAGATGTTAAATTTAAGCCCCATGGTAAACACAAAGAAAGTATCAGAGAATATGACCACAGAGATGAAAAGTAGAGTAGGGGTTCTGAGAAGTGGGGGAAAGGGACAATGGGGAGTTAAGAAATGAGTGTACGGTTTCTGTTTGTGGTGAAGGGAAACTTCTAGAAATGGATGGTGGGAAGGTGATAGCATTGCAACATTCTAAATGTGATTAATCCCACTAATGGAATGCTAGGGAGGGGGTGGAATGGGAAGATATAGGCTGTATATATGTTTCTACAATTGAAAAAAAATACAGCCTAAATAAATGCCAATTAAATGTCAAGGATGACCCTGGATGGGATCTGAGGATGGAGGAGAGGAGGCTCAAAGGAACACAGATGGGACTTAAGCGGGGGAAAAAAAAAAAGGAAATACAGAATGTAAGTTTTGTATCAAGGTTGAATTTCTTAAATTTCTTAGCTGCATTTAATGGGATTGTATAAAAGAATGTTCTTGTTCATTGGAAATGTATATGTGAATTATATTGTTTTTACAAGGATGTGTGCAGCTTCCTCTCATATGTTCAGAAGACAGAGCAATAGATGATGGATGTTAGGGAGGGAGGGAGGGAGGGAGGGAAAGAAAGAAATGGTCGAGTGACAGGATGTTAAAGGTGGTGGACTGGGGTATTGGGGGAGGGGGCTGGGGTATGCTGGAGTTCTATGTATGGGGTTTGTACTGTTCTTGCAACTGTTCCTGCAAGTTTGAATTTATCTCAAAATACAATTTCTTATTAAAAAAAAAAAAAAAAAGGTATTAAAAGGTGATGCCCTGAAAATACAGATAGGAGTTTTATGGATGCGACACAATGTTTGTCTAATGGGAAAATATAGTGTTGGTGGATCAGACCTTGAGTGAGATCTTGTTTGAGGATTCCAAAAGTTGGTTTTCAAAGGATTTTTCTTGAAACCATTCATTTTTTCTTAGAGAAAACTCATCTAATCTGACAGGGATGATTATAAGCCTGACTGCTAGTTTTTCTAGGGGGGATAAAGGATGGCTTGGATATGGTAGTAGGAATAAGTCCTATAGGGCAATATGTAGAAAAATCTTAAGACTATGGATGTGCATTTCAGACAGTAAAGTTGTTTCTGTAACTAATAGTAAGATATTTAAATTGTGATTGTTTAGGAAAGTAACATTCCAGTTCTCATTAGGCATTAATACATGTTGTATAAGTACTGTGAAATTGAATAATTGTCATTAAGTGCATTTCTAATATGGATATATAGAATTAAATATAATAAAATGGCTTAAAATATGTTAAAATTCTCAGCTTTCTACCATTGCCATCACCATTATTTTCTCACCATATACTTCTGTTTGAAATTTTAATTTTTAAAATATTAGAATATAATTTAATGTCAAAAACATCATGATAGATAAATTATTTTTATATCTTTTTCATGAAGAAACACTGAATATGACTAATAATGTTTTAGTTTCCTGGGCTGCTCAAGAGAATACCACAAATTGGTTGGATTAAAAAATGGGAATTTGTTAGCTCATGGTTTTGAGACTAGAAGTCCAAACCAAAGCATCAATCAGTGTGATGCTTTCTTCCTGAAGTCTGGCATTCTGGGACTGGCTGCAAGCAATCCTTGGCTCCCCTGTCACATAGCAAGTCACATGGCAGTGTTTCCTAGTCTCCCCCTACTCTTCTGGGTTCTGTGGTTGTCCAATTTCTTGTTTCCTGTGGCTTTCTCTCTCTATCTCTGCCTGAATTTTATTCATCAGTTACAGGATAAAGACCCATCCTGACTGAGGTGGGTTGGTCACACTTTAACTGAAGTAACCTTTCAAAAGGTCCTACTTTCAATGAGTTCATGCCCACAGGAATGCATTAACTTTAAGAACATGATTTTCTGGGGTACCTACAACTTTAAACCACCAGAAATAGTTTAAAGGAGGTTAAGAGAGGATCTGGGAGAGAGAAAAGCTCACTATCTTGATGTTTAGCAGCAAATATCTTTATTTAATGCATGCCAAATGTAGCTGAAAGTCCATGCTTCATGAAGATTTGCATTATATAAAGTGAACACAGAAAAAACAGGTATCGCTTTGCTGCAAACCACCTTAATTTTCTGAACATATGATGAAGAGGGGAAATTGTCAAACAAAAGAAACAATATATAATTAACCAAAATACATTATTTAAGTTTATTCATGCTAAATATTAATTAATTGAGTAAACCTCTAAGAAATGGACTCAGTCAATTCTTAAGAAAACTATCTTACATCTAAAGGAAAGTATACAATTTAGTAAGATATTTCAATGAGTTCAAATAAAACGTTTATGGAAAACCAATAAAGTATATAGTGGATGGATTTTATTGAATTTGGATTTCTTTGGAGATTTTTCTTCTAAATACTAGGCCCTTTAGAAAGGAAAGAAGGGATACTATATTTCCAAACTATTTACATAAAAAGAGGTCAGAAAAGAAATCTAAATCTTGGTATAACGCTGTTCAAATTTCTAAGACAGATTTCTTTGTCACAAACATATCCACCACAGGCAGTACTCTTCTGTTCCAAATCATTTTGAGAACTTGACAAGATATATTTTGGGATTTGTATCTCATTCTTTAACGTAAATTGTCTATGGGTCCAAAAAGATCAGTAATATGGGAAATTTCCTAGAATTCATATCTAAAGAAAGGATTGCAAAATGTAGGGTCATATCTTATGATGATACGTAAGTTCATAATTTTTCTTGCTTTGTTTTCTAATTAGAACATTAATTCCCTGACAAATACAATTCCGTTCTCAGATTTCAGATGTTCTGTCTTAAACACCATTGTGATGTAATTTCTATTTATTAGAAATTTTTCTTCTGATATGATTTATCTGCAAGGCAAATAAATTAAATGTGCTTTAATTTTGAGGTGAACTCAATTGATTTTAAGAGAACTGCAGGCAGCAATACCAAATAAATAGCACACAAGAGACTGAAAGCTGCAAATAAACATATCCAGGACTGAGTTAACTTAGGGTTAACTTAAGTATTAGGTATTTTAGACATGCGGGACATCCAAAGTAAACAAATGCAGTCCAAATGAAAACATGACAAGCTAAATTACTAAACTCAAGTTTTAAAGACTTAGATATAATTAAAGTTTTAAATGTCACAGAACAGGAAAGCATCTTCTTTATATTAGGCAGGGATATGGACCAAACTAATCATTCTTAATTGCTTCTTTGAAATGCCAGTTTTGAATTATCTTAAACTCTATACATTCTTGAACCATTAAAAAACAAAACAAAACAAATTTGCTTTCCTATTTACCTCATTCTTCTCCAACACCTTTTATTTGCAAATGAATAAAAATCTTAAACATGCTGCCTCCAAGTTTTCTCTGCCTGATATAATCTGCTCTCTCTTTATACAGAAATCCCACACATTAGTCAAGAGTTTATACAATTCTTATATCTTCCACAAAGGCTTTCCTGGCCATTTCATCCTACATTGATCTCTCCACTCACTGAAAATGGTATAATTTGAAATATTTTTCTCCTGTGGCTCTTGTGATAGACATTTATACCTTCTCTTTATATTATAATCTCAAAAAGGTCAGGCTAGGTAATCCATTTCTTTTATATATCCTCAGCATTCTAAATTATATGTTCAGTATGCCTTTGATGAAAGAAATGATGGAAGGAAGGAAGGAAGAAAGGAAGAAAAGGAAGGGAGGAAGGCAAGAAAGAAGGAAGAAGGGAAATAAAGAAAAAAAAGAAAGGATGAAAAGAGATGTGACCTGCTTGAGTCTTTTAAAAAAATAATCAGCCAATATCCTGTCACTTCTAATTTGACATTGGTTTTATGGGAAAAAGTTGATGTGATGAAAACAATTTGCACATATTTCTCAAAAAGGAAAATAAGAGATTATTGAAAAGCTTTGATGGTCACTAACTCTACTATATCAAAGCAATTTTTTGTAGGTAAATTATTTTATGTGATTGCAGGGCATGCACATAAAATTGCTAAAAAAAAAGAAAAAGGAAATACCTCGTCTTAAGTCATTGCAACATTATATCCTTCTACAATTTTGAAAAGATCAGAATACAATGTCAAAGTCATGTAGGACTCACTGCTCTTGTCAAATGAATTGATTGTTTTGATCTCTTCATATGGTCTCTACCATGGTTAAGCAGGAACAGTTTGAAAACAATATTCTCAGCTAGAATGAAATTATTGTATATGTCATTATTTTTTAAATGGTAAATTTCATTTTGCCAGTTTAAAAATGATCTGGATGAAAATACTTTTGTTACAGACTTTCTTTTTGACACAGACTGATGTTATTTTATCTTTTATATTGAATCAGTCTATTCATTAAAATTTCTTAATGTTCCTTTTAATTCTTGGTATTTAAAATAATATGTTCTTCACTATACCAGTCTCTCTTTATAGAAAACATTGTTCTCAAACAAACTTTCAAGCCTAAGCATAATTCTGGATTACATTAGGCTGACTCACTGCCCAGAAAGATAATAAAATATTTTGTAAACGTAGAGCATTTCAATACATTGGACACATAGGTATTTAGGATGTTGCCTATTACATAATCTACCAAAAGTAAGCTTATCTATTTGTAACCAGTTCCTGTGCAATTTTTAAACTGAACACTTATAGATGCCTAAATAATTAAATGTTTTCTTACTGAGCCATTCATTTTCTCATTCAATGTCTACCATAATATGGGTGCTATTTTAGGTGCTTAAGATACAGACTTATAAAAGAGATGGACTCTGCCTTCAAAATATCCTTGCTGTAATGGAAGATACAGACATAATGTTTCATTGAGATAGTGAATATGAGTATTATAGTAGTACAGAGGAGGCAGGAATGAATTTGCATATTGAAGTCAGGAAAATCTGCACAGAAGTAATGACTGCTGAACTATGAATTAATGAAGAAAAAGATTTCACTGAATGAGCACTTAAGAACATTCTGAGGTGGAATAACATATGTGAGTTATGGGATATCAAAATGTTTGGTGACCTTTGGGTGATGGGAAGTTTGGTATGCTTGGTATGAGAAGGAAAAGACAAGAAAGAACCGATTTATATGTCTTGAATTCTTAACAATATTGTGCACTAAGATAAAACCTTGTATCATTAGATATGATAGCAATTAGAGTAGCAGAGATGATTTAGGAGTTTTTCCAATAGTTCAATATTTGATTGAGAAATAAGGAGGCCTTAGACCTCTTCTCTTTCTTGTTAATACTCACTGATTATGTATTTTCTCTTGGTCTTATAGCTTAGTATCCAGTCTATATGATTAACAAATTTTATCTCCATTCCAGGCATCTATCCTGAACTACAGACTCCTATATCCAACTGTTTAGTCTGCATTCCTTTGTTGTGAATTACCTAATGGCCGTCACCAACTTAATACACAAAAAAACTGAACACTAATATTGTTTCCTCACACCTGGGCTAAAAAGTCCTCCAGGTATAGTTTTTCCATCTCAGTTTAAACTGATAAATCCATCTTTGATAAAGAAAAAATAATCTGGGTTCATTCTCACATTTATTTATCCTTTTATGCTATGTTCAAAATACAACCAGAATTTGACTTCTTACACTCCAATGCTAACACTCACTTCTGAGCATCAGCTTATTTAGATTATTTGAAGAGCCCCTTAGTTCTCCTTGTCCCTCCACAGTATATTTTCAACACAGTAGTCCGAATAATTCATTAAAATATTAAATAGATCTCTTCAACATCATTCATTTGTTTCCATTTCATTCAGATTAAAATTCAAAGTTTTGCAATGATTTTCTAGGTGTTACATAATTAGCACCCAAACTCTAACTTCCTCTTGCTCACTGCATTCCAAGCACATTGCCCTTTCTGTTCTTTCAACACATCAGGCACCCTACAGTATCAGTGCTTTTCATAGCTCTTCCTTTTGCCTGCAGTGTTCTTTCATCAGCTATCTTCAAGCTAATTTCCTTATGTCCTTCAAAGTCTCTCCTCAGGTGTTATCTTCTCACTGAAGCCTATTCTGATCACTTAACTTTGAATTGTAGCTCCTTCTCTATTAGCTCTTGATTCTCCTTGCCAGTTTATATTTTTCTCACACCACAGATCCTCTCTAACATGCAATACACTTTGCCTACTTACTATGTTTCTTATTCATAGTCTTTCCTCCTACAAGACTATAAATTCTGTAAGTGCAGGGATTTGTTTCACATAGCTCACTGTTAAATTTCTAACATCTAGAACAGTGGTGGCACATAGTAGTTACTCACAGTCTAATTTTTAAATGAATGACCTGAATTAATGTGATGGCAATGATAATAGAGACAGAGAATGATATGATAGCTGTTTAGCAATTTAACATAGTGGGGAAATTATGGATTTGGAATTTAAGATACTAAATTTTATTTCTGTTCTCATTTACTATGTGATTCTAGATAATGATGAAACAAAAACAGCAATGGAACAGCTCAAAATAATTATCAAAAAGATAGGAGAAGAACTAAATAAGAATGGTACCCCAGAAGCTAAGGAAATAGTTAACAATGATTGGATCAACCAATACTGAGATGTTCTATAAGTAAATCAAGTATCAGTTAATTTAAATTTGCAAATAAAGATATCATTGATGATATCCTGAAAATAGGGCAACTGTTTTCAGTGGTGTAATGGAGGAAGAAATAATTTTGTGATAGGATTCCATAGTGGATTACGTACATCATTTCTAATAGGATATATATGAGGATACGTAAGATTTTTTGCAACTTTTTGCATCTTGCAATTTTTTTATTTTCACTGGGAACAATGCCTTAAAATTTATTTTTATGCTTTAAGATTTAGGGTCAATTTGTATATTTTTTTCATGTCAAGATTACTGTAAATTTATGAAAAGTTATTTGCAATTTAATCTGTACATTTTGAATACCACAAAATAATCTGCAGAACCTAAGGACAATTTTAAATTCATATAAGAAGCTTGCTTCTTTGTTTATTTTTGGTTTTGCCAACTAATCTTTAGTTTAATGAAAAGTTTTCAATGTGCAATGTTTATATAAAAATAATTGTTACTGACTTTCTTATAATAAGATTTCTCCAAATTGCAGACAAGACAATTGATGAGATTTAGAGTTTTAAAAATCTAGTCTAACCTGAATAAATACAGTCTCTTCTTAAAATAAGATTATCTCATTTTCTTGTTTTAAACACAATTTTCCCCCTACATAATTCAATAGTATGAGTTGCCAATAAAGATGGAATAACAAAAATATTTTAGCAGACAATCTGAAGGACAGATAAAAATAATTTAGACAGTAAATATGTATTTCATATCCTAAATATATCTTAAATTAATATACTTAAAGGATGAATCGATTTAAACCTTTTAATGGCTAAATTTTCAAAAACAAAAAGCAAATCAGCAAAATTTTACCCTAACAACATAAACCTTGCAATTTTTAGTATTGACTAAATTATTTTTTTATTCATGAGTTTGTGAATTTATCTCTGCCTTTAACCCTACCAAGAGTCTATAGTTCTTCTCAGCTTATAAATAATATGTAGGATTGTATTTAGGTTTTACCACTATTATTTTTATTTTTATGGAGTGTGCTGGTTTGAATGTATTATGTTCCCCAGAAAAAGCCATATTCTTTGATGTAGTCTTGTGGGGAAGACATTTTGGTGCTGATTAGATTTGCTTGGAATTTGCCCCACCCAGCTGTGGGTGATGACTCTGAGGAGATATTCCCATGGAGGCATGGCCCCACCCATTCAGGGTGGGCCTTGATCAATGGAGCCATATAAATGAGCTGACTCAAAGAGAAGGAACTCAGTGCAGCTGTGAGTGACGTTTTGAAGAGGAGCAAGCTTGCTAGAGAGGAACGTCCTGGGAGAAAGCCATTTTGAAACCAGAACTTTGGATCAGACACCAGCCGCGTGCCTTCCCAGCTAATAGAGGTTTTCCGGACACCATTGGCCATCCTCCATGCAGGTACCCAATTACTGATGTGTTACCTTGGACACTTTATGGTCTTAAGACTGTAACTGTGTAGCCAAATAAACCCCCTTTTTATAAAAGCCAATCCATCTCTGGTGTTTTGCATTCTGCAGCATTAGCAAACTAGAACATGGAGTAATAATAAATATGTATTATCAGTCAACAGATTATATGCATAAAATGTATATAAACTAGATAAAGTACTGGTCTTAGATCTGAAGAAGACAGAACACTCATATAAATATGAACTTTTAAAAGTGTAATTTTTTTCATTTCCTCTCCCTCAAAATTAATATCTCCCAGCTTTTCTCTCAATTCATATATGAAAAAAGGAACATATGTTATGAAAATATAGAATATTTAATTGTGATAATACAACTCTAATGAATACACTCAAATGAAAAGGGCTTCAAATTTTTAAAATACATACAATTTTATTATAAAAACAGGTTGTTATTTAATTTCAGGGATGGAAAAGATATCTCTAAGTATAAGATCAAAGGCAGAAATCAGAAAAGATAAATATTTATTGATCTATTGCATTACATACAATTTTAAAAAATTTGATACATGAAAATAGCATAAAAAATAAAATCTAAATGACAAACTGCTGATATGTATGATTTATATGACAGAAAACAATAATTTTACTACATAAAAACACCTTCCAAATCAATAAAATATATGAACAACTCAAAGAATAGTGGAGCAAAGGAAAAGAAAATAATTTATAAAAAGGTATAGACTTGCTACATCATTGTGGGAGATTGAATCAATTTCATCATATACACATGTTCAAGTCCTAATTCCTGGTCCTATGGGTGTGAACTCATTTGTAAATCAGAACTACAAGATCATATTATGAAAAGGCCGCAGTGAAATGGTGAATTTTAATCAGGTAACAGTGGAGTCCTCATAAAGAAAGGAAAACTTTTTGTGTATTAAAATGTGCACAGGCATAACTTTTGACCTTACATTACACATTTATAAATTGTTTTAAGAAACAGAAAATGTTAAAGGCTGTATAACAATAATCCTTCTTAAAAGACATTGAAATTTGAATATTCTTTTCAATAAAGTATAAAAAGTCATGTGAATTTTAAACAAAGAAATTGGAAAGTAGAAAATAGATAATTATAAAATAAATAAAATAGTGTACAATAAAGAGAATTAAAGTGAAATTTTAGTTCTTTCCCAAAACAAATAAAATTGACAAAAGCCTGACAAGAGTGAACTAGGAACAAAAGGGAAAGGTGACAAATTTTCTATGTCACAAATTTAAAATGTAGACAGTAAAGTACAGATTTTACAGAGATAAAAAGCTAACATGAGTGCTTTTTCAAAATTTAAAATTTGATGTATTTTCAGAGGTAATCCTTCTAGAAAGTAATCCTTCCAGCTTTGGATCCTATTTCAGAGGATCCTTGATAATAGGAACTCTACCAAATTTACCTTGGTTTCTTTAACTACTAAGACTGTCCACTCATGGCCATAATTACAATAATCTCAGCTCATTTGTCTCAGTATACTTACTCAAATAATACTTCAAACTCACCAGTGCTTTCAATCCAGTGATCCTGATACTTCGTACATTTTACTATCTGTTTCTCTCCAAATGTTCTCACTTTTCTCCTTACTGATCTTAAATTTTAAGCAAAGTCTTAAAACAGATCCTCTGAATATGTCCTTATTTCTTTTGCCTTCATATGTCTTCTTATTTGCATGGATACACTCTTAATCAACTTTTTCTCTGAGCCTGTTTTGGGATTATGAGTAGAAAAAATATAAAGTCATGCTAAGAATCTCACTTTAACTAGATGAAAATTTATCTCTACTAAGAGCTCAGAAGTAAAGCTGCCCAGCAACCATATTGCATTCCCCTAAACTCTTATTACTCTGCTCTTCTTGAGGACAATTTATAACTTCTCTTGATTCGGACTTCCCACATCTCCTCGCCATCATCTCTCTCAAGCACATAGTTAACTGTAAAATAAATACGTGTTGAATTAATTGATGAACCAATCCATGAATCTCTGTAAAGTCAGTAAAATATTATTAGCTCAGTCAACTATTCACTATCTTGATTTGCAGACGAATTGCTTGATTCATGAACCAAATTTGGATCTTATTTCAAAGAAAAATAGGTACACTTAAAAGGTATATTTAATGGTATATTTAAGCAGCCAATATCTGCTCCATACATATTGATTGAAATACCTAGATTGAGTTTGCATTATCTACTTTTAAAGGCAACCATGTGGAAATCATGGTGATTACAGTAATTAGAAGTAAATTATTATATTTGAAGCATAAATGAATGTCTGAGCTTTGTGCATTTTCTTGAAAGCATGGGAAGGCATATTTGATAAGATTCAGAATAATTGTATATTTTAAGAAGATAGACAAAATGAAATTTTATATAAATAGGGAAATATTTTCTTGCTGTGAGATAGAGGCTGAGATGAAAAAATAAGTATGCTAGCCTGGTTGGAGCAAACAAATTCATTATACAAATGTAAACTATATATTATGCTAATACATTCTGTTAAGCTTAATGGGAGATACAAATATTTCCTTACACATTGTATATGCCCTCAGCTACTTACAAATTTCTGGTGAAAAAGACCAATAAAAATGACTATGACAAATAATTATTAGAAGGGAACAAACAGGAAGGGAAGAGGCTGGCAAACATTTAGGACAATTTGATGGGGTCTCTCATATAACATGAACTTTAAAAGATAAACAGAAAATTAAAAAGTGGGGACCAAGGCATGCTTAGTGACACAATCTATAATTAAATTATAACCACTTGGTGTACTAAATTTTTTACTATTTTATATTTTATATTTATAATCTCTCTATTGTTTGAATGCTGTGGTAGGGCAGATTTTTTTTTTCCTTAGTTTCTAGGAACATTGTGGATGTTCAAGAATATTTATCAAATATTATTGGAATTTGTTTTAGGATTGGTCAAGAAACACAGAATGCCTACTTTGAAAACAAGTTTGATCTTTCAAACATCAAATTAATTGGAATACATTTGTAATTTTAGAACCAAAAATCATTGATGGCATTCACATTGATGGCCTAGTTTCCTAGGCTGCTCAAGCAAACACTATGAAATGGTTCAGCTTAAAAATGGGAATTTATTTGTTCAAAGTATTGAGGGCAGGAAAATGTCCAAATCAAGGCATCATTAAGGCAGTGCTTTCTTCCTGAAGACTAGTGTTCTGGGGCTCCTGCCAGGAACTCTTGGTCCTTAGCTTGTCACATGGCATAGCATGTGGTGACATCTCCTGGTCTTGGTCTTCTCTTCCAGGATCCATTTTGACTTCTTGCCTCCTGGAGCTTTCTCTCCCTGTCTGAATTTCATTCTGCTTATGAAGGACTCTAGTAATAGGATTAAGACCCTCCTGATTGAGTGATTGATGTGGGTTACACTTCAATTGAATTTTCTTCATCAAAATGTCCTACTTACAGTGGGTTCACATACACAGGAATGGATTAAATTTAAGAACATGTTTTTCTGGGGTATATATCGCTTCAAAACACTATAAATTCCCTTCCTTCCTTCCTCCCTCCCTCCCTCCCTCCCTCCCTTCCTTCCTTCCTTCTCGTTAACATTTTAAACAAAAGATAAGCATGTTTTTAACCCAGACCAGTGAACTGTAATCATAGAACTAGCAATTTTCTCTGACATACCAACATATTTGGAGCTGTCTAAAAAAAGTTGAGTACCTATTTGTCTATAGTAATACTGCACTAACTGACATGCTAACTGTGCATCCTATTTCTTTTAATCTCTCTTCAGTTGTATGTGACTTTTGAAGTATGTGTTTATCTTATTTCTTATATAACAGTCAGTTTTCTTAACAGAGTTAGAGGCCTGCCTCAAACTCTAGCCTAGTTTGCTGGGATCTGGCTTTGAAAACATTTACCAGGTCAACATCCTATAGGATAAACTCCTTTTTCTATCCTTTCAAATGGCAACTGTGATACTGTTTAATTTGTAGAGTAAAATATGTAGGGTAATTGAACATTCTAATTGTCTGAAGTTAGCTATATATCATATATTAATTACCAATTTACAAGAAAAGTGTATTGATCTTCACATAAAATTTTCCAAGGTATAACTTAATTTGAAATTTAAGAAAGGAGTGTTTATCCTAGAAGTGTCCAAATATTTCAACAATGGCACAATTATCAATATTAAATTAGCATAATGAAGAAAACATATTTTGTCATCTCTTATTATCCAGAAAATGAACTTGTCATCCAATGAAGAATAGAGGTATGGTGGTTTGTATCTGTATGTACCCCAGAAAAACCTGTTTTAAAATCCAATCCATCCCTGTGGGTGTGAACCCATTGTAAGACCTTTGATGAGGTTACTTCAGTTAAGATGTGGCCCAACCCAATCAGGATGGCTCTTAATCCTGTTACCAGAGTTCGTGTAAGCAAAATGAAAATCAGACAGAGAAAAAGAGAGATAAAGCCAGAGGGGGCAGTAGAAGCTGAACATCAATGGAAACCAGAAGAGAAGAGAATGCCCAAGATGCTACCATGAACCTTGCTATGTGACAAGCTAAGGACCAAGGATCACCAGCAGCCAGCCCCAGAACATGACAGTCTTTGGAGAGAAAGCATTGTCTTGATGATGCCTTGATTTGGCCATTCTCTTAGCCTCAAATCCAAGAGCAAATAAATTCCCATTGTTGAAGCTGAACAATTACATTGTATTTACTCAAGCAACCTAGGAAACTAAAGCAGAAAGGGACTCCTTAAGCTAATAAAAGTTATCTAAAGAATAAATATTTCATTTTATGATGAAACTATGGAAAACATTTTATTAATTATAGAAATAAGATTATATTATCAAGTTTCACTGAATTAACCCATTATAGTGCTGGTAGTTCTAAATAATACAGTAAGACAAGTTGTGAACAAAGAGATAAAAACTAGACAGAGAACATATATATAGTATTAATATATATGTACAGTATTAATTAACTGATAATATCTTTATCTCCAAAGAATAAGAGGTTTCATATTCTCTTATTGTGTACATTGTCATTTTACTTTCATGGTAGAGTCCTTTGAGGAACAAAAGATTTTGATTTTAATGAGGTTCCATTTATCTGTTTTTTCTTTTGTTGCTGTGCTTTAGGTGTCAAGACTAAAAAACCAATATCTAACACAAGATCATGATGATTCTTCCCTAAATTTTCTTCTAGGAGGTATAACAAGATCTTTGATCCCTTTTGAGTTGATTTTTGTATATAGTGTGAGGCAGGAATCATCCTTTTTTTTTTTTTTAAATGGAGATCCAGTTTTCCCAGCACCATTTGTTGAAGAGAGTATCTTCCCTGATTGAGTGGTCATTGCCACCTTGTGAAATATCAATTGGCTATAAATGTAAAAGGTGATTTCTGAGCTGTCAATTCTATTCCATTGGTCTATATGTCTGACCTTGCCAGTACCATGATTACCGTGGCTTTGTAATAAGTAGAGACTGGGAAGTGTGAGTCTTCCAACTTTATTTTTCCTTTCTCAGGATAGCTTTAGCTATTGGGGGCCCTTTACCCTTCCATATAAATTTAATGACTGACTTTTTAATTTCTGAAAAGAAGGCTGTTAGAATTTTGATTGGGATTGCATTGAATCTGTAAATTGCTTTGGGTAGTATTGACTTCCTCATGTTTAGTCTTCCAGTCCAAGAACATGGAATGTCTTCCCTTTTATTTAGGTCTTCTTTGTTTTCTCTTAGCAATGTTTTGTAGTGTTCTGTGTACAAGTTCTTTATATCCTTGCTTAGATTTATTGGTAGAAAATTGCTTCTTTTAGTTGCCATTGTGAATGGAATTCATTTATTGATTTCTTCTTCCAGTTGTTTATTGCTTGTGTATAGAAACTCTTCTGAATTTTGAGAGTTGATTTTGCACCCTGCCACTTTGCTGAATTCATTTATTAGCTTTAGGTACTTTTTTTGTGAATTTTTTTCTGAGATTTTCTGTATATGGGATCACATCTGCCAAGAGGGAAAGTTTTCCCTAATGGCTCTGGAAAGAACTTCAAGTACAAAGTTGAATAGAAGTAGTGACAGTGGGCATCCTTGTCTTGTTCCTGATCTTAGAGGGGAAGTTTCTGTTTTTCACCATTAAGTAGGATGTTAGTTCTGGGCTTTTCTTACATGCCTTTTTTCATATTGAGGATGTTCCCATCTATTCCGTGTGTTCTAAGTGTTTTTATCAAGAAGGAGTACTTGACTTGTCAAATGCCTTTTCTACATTGATCAAAATGATCACATATTTTTTTGTGTTTTTTTTTCCTTTATCTGTTAATGTGATGTGCTACCTTAATTGTGTTTCTTATGTTGAACTCTCCTTGCATACCAGGGATAATCCCGATTGATTATGGGGTATAATTCTTTTAACATGCTATTGGATTTTGTTTGCTAGTACTTTGTTAAGGATATGGGTATCTACAGTCATAAGAGATAGTCATCTGTTGTTTTCTTTCCTTGTGGTATTCGTTTCTGTCTTTTGCATGAGGGTGATATTGGCCTTGTAGAATGAATTAGGGAGTATTCCGTCCTCTCCATTTTCTGGAAGAGTTTGAGCAGAATTTAGTTAAATCTCCTTGGAATGTTTCATAGAATTCTTCTGTGAAGTCATTTGGCCCTGGTTTTCTTTGTTGGGCAATTTTTGATGACCAACTCAGTCTCTTTAGCAGTAATTGATTTGTACATAGGTACTTTGTGTGTTTTTAAGACTTTGTGTCTTCATCTATGTTATCTAGTTTATTGGCATACAGTTGTTCATAATATCCTTTCATGATCCTTTTTTATTTCTGTGGGATCTGTAGTAATGTCCTCCTCTCTTTTCTGATTTCTTTTTTTATTTGCATCTTCTCTTTTATTTCTTTGTCAAGGTAGCTAAGGGATTGTCAATTTTCTTGATCCTCTCAAAGATCCAATTTTTGGTTTTGCTAATTCTATTGTTTTGTATACTCAATTTCACTTATTTCTGGTCTAATCTTTGTCATTTCTTTCCTTTTGCTTGCTTTGCAATTAATTTGCTCTTCTTTTTCTAGTTCTTCCAGATGTGCATCTAGGTCTTTGATTTTTTCTCTTTCTTCCTTTTTAGTGTAGGTGTTTAGAGCTATAAATCTCCCCTCTCAGAACTGCTTTATACTGTCTCATAAGTTTGATATGTTGTGTTCTCATTTTCATTCACCATTAGATATTTACTGAATTCTCTTGCAATTACTTCTTTGATCCACTGATTGTTTAAAAGTGTGCTATTTAATTTCCATATATTTGTGAATTTTCCACTTCTCTGTTATTGTTTTCCAGCTTCACTCCATTATGGATAGGGGAAGAGCTTTGCATAATTTCAATCATTTTAAATTTATTGAGACTTTTTCTGTGACCCAACATTTGGTCTATCCTGGGGAACGATCCATGAGCATGTGAGAACAGTTTGGGGGTGCAATGTTCTGTATATATGTTAGGACTAGTTCATTTATATTATTCAAGTTCTGTTCTCTGTTCCCTGCTCTTTTTTGGCTACTGTTTGTGTTGAATATCTTTTTCCAACTTTTAACTTGAACCTCTTTGGGTCTTTGGGTCTAAGGTGAATCTCTTGTAGACAGTGTATGGTTGAATCATACTTTTTTAAATCCATTCTACCAATCTGTTTCTCTTTATTGGGGAGTTTAATCCATTCATATTCAATGTTATTGCAATAAAGGCAGTAATTAATTCAACCATTTTATCCTTTGGCTTTTATATGCCATACCTTATTTTTGTCTCTTTACCCTTTAGTTACCTTACTGGTAATCTTCATTTCTTGTAGGAACTTTCAATGAACTCTCTCAGTTTCTGTTTATCTGTGAGTATTTCGAACTCCCCCTTATTTTTGAAGGATGATTTTTCTGGATATAGTATTCTTGACTGGCAGTTTTTCTCTTTCAGTAACTTAAATATAACACTGCCTTCTTGCATCCATGGTTTCTGATGAGAAATCAGCATTTAGTCTTGTGGTTCCCCTGTATGTGACAAATCACTTTTCTCTTGCTTTTTTCAGGATTCTCTCTTTCATTGGTATTTAACATGCTGATTAGTATGTGTTCAGAGCAGTCCTATTAGGAGTTATTGTGTTTGGAGTATATTGTACTCCTTGGACATATATATTTATGTCTTTCATAGGAGTTGGACAATTATTGGCCATTATTTTCTCAAATATTCTATTGCTTCCTTTCCCTTTTCTTCTGGGGTATTCATGCCAGCTTCATGATGTCATTCAAATCTTTGAGACATTGCTCAGTTTTTTCCATTATTTTCTCTATCTGTTCTTCTGTCTGTAAAATTTTGATTGTTCTGTCATATAGTTCACTGATTCATTCTTCTGCCTGTTCCAATCTGTTGTTGTGTGCTTTTAGTATATTTTTAATCTATTCTATTATGCCTTTATTCCCATAATTTCTGTTATGTTTCTTTTTATACTTTCAAATTCTTTTTTATGCTCACACAGTGTCTTCTCAATATTCTTCATCTCTCTAGCCATATTTTCCTGCATCTCCTTGAATTGATTTCGGAGATTTTTATGAACATCTTTGATTAGTTGTTTCAAACTCTGTTTCTCCTCTGAAGTTTCAATTTGTTTCTTTGACTGGGCCATATCTTCTTGCTTTTCTGTATGGCTTATAATTTTTTACCGATATTTAGACATCTGATTTTTTTGATGAGTTTACTCTGAAGATCATTTTCTCACTCTTGCCTAGGGCTTGTGTTGATTGGCTTTGTGTTAAGGCTGTTCTTTGACACTTGGTTCAATTTATTCTAGACCTTTAGGATTGCCTGTTTCTAACTGATCAGATTTTGTCAGTTCCTCATCATCTGATTCTTGCCCTGGATAGGCAGTAAAATTTTTAGATTGCACAATTTGTACCTTTATCTCATCCCTAGGAGAAACCTTCCTTTCCTCTCTTCCTTCATTGGAAATGCTGATCTGTTTTGTTTGTTTTTTTTTTGCCCCTATATATCTTTTTATACTCCTTTTGTTGCTTCTAGCTGCTTTTACTGGAGGACAATTTCTGGGAAAAGGGTTGTAGTCATCCTAATGAATACTATCCCAAGCCAATATTTTCCAGACAAAATGGGGCCAGGGACTCATGAAGGGGGGCACCGAGCAGCTTCCAAGTGCCCTGGGGAGAGTGTCTCAGAAGACAACAGAAGACTTTTTGATGGCTTCCTGAAGCTGTGCTTTCCTCACCTGCCCAGCAGATGGTGCTTCTCAGCAAACTGTTCCCATTCTGTAAGGAGGTTCTGTGTCCTTAAACCTCCACTCCTTCAGCCCCTATTGGGGCTGGGATTGAAACAATGGCCATGGGTCATCCCTGTTTGCGGGAGGTTGAATCAGCAATTCAGAGCAGGTCATCCAAATTTGCCTATCAAAAGCTGTGATCAGTGCTCAGCTTTTTCCCCCACCCCCCATTCTTGGAAAGATGATTTCCATATTGCTCTTCATCCACAGCAGACAGCCATGGACAGGTCACAAGAATGGGGGGTGAGCACTTGCAGCCAATGAGGATTAAGTTATTTACAGTTCTTTACTGCAATTTCTCAGCCTCTTCCTCTCATTCTTCCCTGGAGGCTGTACAGTGATCTCCTGGCCTCTGGAGTGCCAGAACAGTTGTTTCAGACAGTTCTGCCTGTCCTCTAGCTGTTTTCATTGATGAGTGAATCCTGGAGTTCTCTACTTTGCCATCTTCCCAGTAGCACCCCTACACACACACACACACACACACATTTTTCATCTATTTTCTTTGTGGCACCATGTGATTAAAATTTAACATCCTAAATATATAACAGTCATATTTGGTTTGATACCAACTTGTTTCAATATCATGTACATATACATTTCCCATATCCTTCTGTTCCCCACCTTTTTTTTTTTTTGGTACTTGTTACCACTTTTATTTTTGTACACTGTCCAAAAGCATAGATTTATCATTACTTTTCATGCATTTGCATTTTAGCACCTGTAGAAAGTATGAAGTGGAATTACACACCAAACAACACAATATAATAATACTTGCATTTATAATTTCCCAAATGTTTTCCTTTACCACAGGTCTTTATTTCTTTTTCATTCATTTTTAAGGATACTTTAGCTGGTTATGGAAATATAGGCTTTTTTAGTTATATTCTTTCAAAACTTTAATGATGTCCTTCAAAATGTTCTTGCTTGCATTATTTTGGAAAAGAAATTTGCTGCAATTGTTGTCTTTGCTCTTATGTAGTTAATGTGTGTTCCTTTTCTCTGACTTCTTTCAAGATTTCTCTTTGCCTTTGGCTTTCAGCAGTTTGAATATGATATACCTAGACTTTTTTTTCCTCCTTGAAGCTTTGGTGTGTGTCATTAATTTCATAAAATTCTCAGTAACTATTTCTTTGCGTATTTTTTCAGCTTCTGTTTCAGCCTTCTGGGGTTCTAATTACTCACATAGTAGACCTCTTGATATTGTCCCACAACTGTTGGATGTTCTGTTCTTATTATTTCCTCCAAGTTTTTTCTCCTTTCATTGCAGTTTAACCTACCTTCAAGTTCACTGATTCCTCTCTGCATAGAACCTATTGATAGGCCTATCAAAGGCATTTTTGTGTGTGTGTGTTACTATGCTTTTCATTTCTAACACTTACATTTCATTCTTCTTTTACATTTTCTTTTCTCTACTTATGTTACTATTTGATATTACATGAGGTTCCTCTTTTCCATTGGAGGCTTTAACATAATAAATATAGTTACATAAAATTCCCTGATAGTTCAAACATCTGTGTCATACTTGAAGCTTCTTCTGATGTCTGATTTATCTCTTCAGATTGTGGGTTTTGAATGTCTTGTAATGTTTTGTTGAAAGCTGGACATGTGGTATAGGACACTAGATATTGAGAAAATTTTGATCCTTGAATGAGAACGCCTTTTCTTTTTATAGATTTTAGTATAGGAGATTTATTAAACACACCAGAGGTTGGAGTGAGATTAATTTTTTTTTTCTTTTTCTTTTTTTATGGTTACCCTCAGTGCAACAGAGCCATTAAATTTCTCTGGTGAAATCTTATATTTTGGTTGTAGCCTGTCTTGCCAGAATTCTCCCAATATCTGCTCCTGTCTTGGACCCAAGTCCTCCCCTTCAACTACTCCCAGAGAAATCCATCTCCCATGGCTCTCCTAGCTGTATTTTACTATTATTCTTATTTGGTACTTTTCAGGGTGGTGATGGTGGAGGGGGGGCATTCTCTGATGTCTTAGGCAAACATTATGCAGGAATCTGAATCTTAACTTATGGTCTTCACATGTTCTTCTGCCCCTTTTCCTGCTCTAATGGTTGACTTAGTATGCATTCCTGCTCCTTCTCTAGGGATAGAGTATTTTCTTTCTCTTTCTCACTTCCTTCATTCCTCACACATTCTAAGATGACAGTCTTTGTTATTAGAGAGGAGAAATCAGTGGAGAAAATGTGCTATGGAGTAGGTTGGAGGGAAAGGCTGTCAAATTTTAATACTACCAGAATGAAATAATTCCTTTCCTCATGTTGTCTGGCAAAATTCTAACCAAAATTCACCTAGCCATCACAATATCATCTTCTTTGTGAAGTCTTGCCTCTTCCACATACACTGCTCTAGTACTGGTTCTGATCTTGTTTGATATTTTTATCACATTGTTATCATTTATGGCCTTTTACTACTTAATTCCATAGGAATATACTTTGTTGAGGATAGCTTATAATTGATTTATAATGTTTTTTGTTTTTTGTTTTTTTGCTATCACTTACAGTATCTGACACTTTGTGGCTGTCAAATAAAATTTTGTGGATGGAAAGGAATAAAAAAAAGTTCAAATTAGTAATAAATCATATTTCTAAGATGACTGTAATAGAGGAAGTAGAATTTCATAATTAAGTGAGAATTATCTATGTTCAATTCTGAAATGAATAACTTATACTAATTTTCTATCTTTCTAAATACTTGGACATAACTCTATCCCTGAATTGTAAGGCCTATCTCTAAACTTTGAGATGCTGATCCCCTAGCGTATACCTGACTGGTCTCTGGAACAATGCATATCTCTGAGACACCTGAAACTCAGAGCTAGAGCTCAGCAGATATGAATGTCAGTATTAGTGCATACAGCCACTGTCAAAAAAAAAAAAAAAAGAAAAAAAACAGCTGAAAAAGATCCCAGACTTCAATTAGTGATATGAATGAAGCAGGTCTGGTTAAGACCAGGGCAAGCCAGGCCAAAGGGTAAAGGTTGAAACTGATTGTGTTTTAAAACTTCAACTTTCATATGAGACCAAGGGAAGAGATATCTATTTGGTACAGGATCTAAATTTTCTAAATGGTACAACTCTACAGTTGATTTGTTCAAACACCACAATTGCATGGAACTTTGAATAGGAAGTGAGATACGGTAGGTTAGTATAGGCTGGAGTGAAATAGTGACACATCCCAGAATAATTTGGACAGATAATAAAAAACATATTTACAGCCTCCCCCTCCCCAGCCCTGAGGATCTGGGGGAAGGTGCGGATGTGTTGGACATCCTCACCTGGACTGGTGTTGATGTTGTCACAAACATTGGGACTGGCGGTTTGATGTGCTGAGCCCTCGAGCATGGGACTTGCCCTTATGAAGCTCATTACCACAAAGGAGAGTCTAAAGTTCTATGTAATGGTGCCTAAGAGTCTCCCCCTGAGTACCTCTTTGTTGCTCAGATGTGGCCCTCTCTCTCTCTAACTGAGCCATCTCGACAGGTGAACTTGCTGCCCTCCCCCCTATGTGGAACCCGATTCCCAGGGGTGTAAATCTCCCTGGCAACGCAGAATATGACTCCCGGGGATGAATGTGGACCCGGCATCGTGGGACTGAGAGTATCTTCTTGACCAAAAGGGGGATGCAAAATGAGACAAAATAGTTTCAGTGGCTGAGAGATTCCAAATGGAGTTGAGAGGTCACTCTGGTGGACATTCTCATGCACTATATAGATAACACCTCTTAGGTTTTAATGTATTGGAATAGCTAGAAGTAAATACCTGAAACTACCAAACTCCAACCCAGCAGTCTGGACTCCTGAAGGCAATTATATAATAATGTAGATTACAAGGGGTGACAGTGTGATTGTGAAGACCTTGTGGATCACACCCCCTTTATCTAGTGTATGGATGAGTGGAGGAATGGGGATAAAAACTAAAGGGCAAACGGGGTGGGATGGGGAGATGACTTGGGTGTTCTTTCTTCACTTTTATTTTTTATTCTTGTTCTGGTTCTTTCTGCTGTAAGGAAAATGTTCAGAGATAGATTGTGGTGATGAACGCATACCTATGTTATCATACTGTGGGCAGTGGATTGTATATCATGGATGATTGTATGGTGTGTGAATGTATTTCAATAAAACTGAATTTAATAATAAATAAATAAATAAATAAATACTTGGACAGAGATGACATATACAATATTGACTGTTAAAATGAACAGCAAACTGTAGAGTGCTTTATGTTTGTGTTTCATCAGAGATTTGTATGACTGTGGTTGATGTTTGTCTGTGGAAATGTGATTTTTATTATTCCAAATTTTTCAAGAATACTGTGAATATAATAATTGATGTACCACCTAACACCAATAATAATCTTCCAGGAATACTGGTTGCTGACCATATCAATATAAAAAGATAAGAATAGCAGCAAAACATCCTACAATTATTTTAAAAAGTGATGCTAGAACTTTTCTAACTTTATTGGATTGTTTTAGGTTATTTATATTGCCAGATAATGCACTTTCCAGGGCAAAGACTCCATAATTTTTTTTTAAAGTGGTTTATTTGTTTATTTCCTCCAAACCATATCTTTCAAGTTTCAAATGCTTTCAGGTTTCCTTATTTTACATCTGAGGAGCAAGGCAATATTTACTTATTTGTATTTTTAATTACTCTACAACTATCAATCATAATACCTTTATTAATTTTTCATTATTTTTCTTATTCCTCTCTCCACTATCCATTATGTTTTTCTTTCTTCCTTTCTTTTTCTTTTTTTTTTTTTTTTTTTGAGCTACAAAAGAATAATGGTACATACAATATTCTCTATACAGAGGAATATTGGTTGGGACCACAATAGGATAATATTTTATTTCAAATTCTCAGCATCCTATTTCCCTGTTGGGTTGATGCTTTTCAAAAAATGTGACAATATTTTCAGGGACAATTCTTATTTTTCTTAGTTTCCATTCTTGGAGTAAAACTGAGTTTTATAGCATATATTCATCATGTTATTCCTGGATGAAAAATCTTTATATGCTCTGATACTATCAAGACCAAATATCTTATTTAGGCAGAAGTCCTCACAAGAGTCCCTAAACCTTTCCTCTTATATGACCTTTCATTACCTGAACTTTCCACTCCATTCATTCAGTTCTACCTCCACATCTTTGTTCATAGCATTAAACTCACAGAGAGTGCCTTTCAGGCTCTTTGGTTACTCAATTCCTACTAAGACTTCAAGGCCAACCTTAAGCCTCCCCTCATCCATCATTTCAACTAGCTGACAATTGTCTCTCCCTTTCTTATGTGCTGTGACATAAACTCTATATGTTATTTTAATTGATTATTGTCTGATTAATGTGCATATGCTTGATTTTCCAAAAGTAATTTCCAGATCTTTGAGATTAAAAAATGAAGCTTTAATTTTTTTTTTATTACTCAGGGAACTATCTGCTGATCATATAAAACATGGTAAATGCATATTGCTTTTTATTGTTTCAATTCAGATCTTCAGAGAACCAGTCACCAAGACAGCAGTAAATATGCAGGAGATCATGGGAAATGTCAGTAGAAGTTCAAGAGGAGAAAGTAGGTCTAGGCAAGGAAAGACTTCAGACCTCAGCATAGGTCTGATATTTGTGAAAAATAGAGGGTGAAAGAAAGAAAGGGAGGAAGAATCTGATACTGCAATGCCATTCTACAAAAGTTCTGGCCAGGGGAGTGGGGAGTCTTCAAAATCAAAGTCACCTACCTGCATACTGCAGGAATAGGCTGACACTGCTGCCTCCACTAACCTCAGTTATTGCCTAGGAGCAGTTGAGTAGAAGCCTGGCCTTTGTGCAAACACAGTGGTAGATCCAAAGAAGCTGGAGCTGAGGCTGTTAGTCCACTATGATCCCTGCTTCAGGCTGTCTTTGAGGCAATCTGAACAGGGGTCTTAAATAGCTGCCACAACTATAAAATCATTTTATTAGGTTAAAATTTAGTAATTAATTATGAATTTGGTAATGTTTATGCCTGTCATTATCATTAAACTTCTTGATTGCATGAGATAAATCTGAGTTTTGCAAAATACTCTTCCAGTGTTTCTAACAGTGATTTACAAATAATATGCATGCTCAGAAAAATCTGTTGCAAAAAAAGGCAAAAATTAATGAAAGTCATACCTTATATATAGGCACATTTCAATTCATCCAGCATTTTTGATCTAATCTCAATTTCTTATTTCTGTTGTTATGGTAATTTAGGCTCAGAAAAATTTACCATCATCTTAATACTCTGAAATTTTGGTAAGATTCTCCCAGTTACCGAGAGTATATTACATATGAAATATCATTTTGCATTTATACTGTAATATGCATAATAATGATAATTTTAATATGACATCAATTTGAGCAATATGACTATTAGTTAGGGTTCTCTAGGGAAACAGAATCAATGAGAGGTGTTTATGACTATAAACTTCATAAAAGTGACTCATGCAACTGTGGGTATGCACGAGTCCAAATTCTGTAGAGCAGTCAACAAACTGTCAACTCCAAGGAAGATGTCCGATGAACTCCTCAGGAAACAAACCGACAACTTTGACAAACTCCTCAGGAAACGCTTCGCTGGGCAGCCGAAGAAGAAGTGAAGTTTCTCTATCTGTCTTGCTTATAAGTCTTCAACTGATTAATTGGATTAAATCCAGCCAATTGCATTCTCTCATTGTGGAAGGTATGCCCTTTGGTGAGTCATCAGTCACAGCTGCAGTCAATTGACTGATGATTAAATAAACCAGCCTGCTGGTTTATTAACCAGTCACAATCATCCTTGCAGCAACTGTTAGGCCAGGGTTTGCTTGACCAGACAGCTGGGTCCTATCACCTGGCCAAGTTGACACATGAACCTAACCATCAATGACCAATGGCTGACTTAATATTATTGTCTATTTTGATAGCCATATTTCTCTTTTTTCCTTCAATTTTGTAATGGACTGAAAAAATGGAATCTAAATGTATATAGGGCTTATTATGAAGTAGTGGAATGTCAAATAGGCTTGCTTATAGAGAACTTAGTTTTGAGATAATGCCTATATATACAAACAAGTAATATTTATCAAAATTGCAAAAAGATATTACAAATTTTATTTCTACATACAATTTAAGAACCTGGCCCCTTTATTAATTTTCTAGTCTAGACATATTTTACTCTTCTCTAGAGGACTAAAAGAGAGTAAAACTACCATGAATGTTATTTGTCTACTTAGGCCTTCAAGCTCTTTCTACAAAAAATCAAGTAAGGAATTAAAGAATCATTAACTTGTAAAGACAGTTAATCGTGACCATTGAGTTTCCTCACATGGATTTCTTAATAGCCAAATACATGGATACAAAAAACTTTAAAGATACTATTCAAAACTCTTGGTCACCTAATCCTTGCAAATATGGCTTGACACATTGGGTGTTTTATATCATATTGATGTATTTAAATTTTAGAATATACAGATAATCTTTGGAAGAGACTGAGGAACATTTTTCTAAAAAAAATTTATGAACAGCATGGTTAAAAAAGGGCAATTAACATTGAGTGACTGTTTATTTTCAGAGAAGGGTGGGTAACTGGCAGAAAACTTCATCCTTCTGGTGGCAACTTTTTTGGGAAATGCATCTCTCTCTGACTTACTTTCCTGAGTAATTAAATTCAAACACCTCATTTCTATCCACAGGCTTTACATTCAAATTACCTGTGAAGTTCCACAGTCATTATTTTTGAAAGCACTTGTCATTCTTACTGAAAGGTGATTACAACTTTTTTATATCACTTTTTAAATTATGGAATATAACATATATACATAGAAGTGACAACTTTCCAAGTGCAATCTAACAAGTAGTTAGAGAGCAAATTTCAAAGAATTATCACGGGTTACATCTCCACAGTTCAGCCACTTCCTCACTGTGAAACACAACATATATGCAACCTTCAAAGTATGATTTAACAAGTAGTTATACAGGAAACTTCCAAGAATGTTCCAAATGGACAAACAAAATTCAACATTTATCTAACATACACATGATGCAATCATTTTCAGTTCACTACAAATAAAATATAAAATAAACTGAACTTCAACTCTACAGGGATTTTTCTCCTGGAAGAGAAAAAAAAAAATTTGCAAGAGAATTTGATATGGCAGTTTAACATCTATGAGATATATTAATTGAGAGATAGTCTATTTGAAACATGGCTGATAACTACAGTAAATAGATTTATGGAAAAATACTGACATTCTGGAGAAAGATTTTCTAATGCAGTGATGTAAAAAAGGTATCGCCACCCCCGCCTCTGAATTTATAGTTACATTTTGTCTCAGTAAACTGAGACTTCTCTTTGGAATTGAAAGGATACTGCTTTCAGATGCCTGAACTCAGCCAAGATGGTTCTCACCAATTATTATTCATAGTTATGTTAGAAATTCATCAAAGAATAATTTTAAAAATGAATAAATACATTTAAATTAACAAATTCCTAACAAAAACTCATTAATGTGGTTTTGAAACTATTTTGGTGAGAAATTGTGTAGAAAGTAACAGATATTTGTACATGAAGGAAAGATATCATGCCAAGTCTATCAATTTTAAATTGCAAACATGTGCACAGCCATCTTTTATATAATCATAATAAACAGTTTATTGTTGAATACCAAATATAATCACAATATTTTATTTATTATACAAAAATTAAATAAGAGATCTGAAAGTTAAACCTACTATGTTATACTTATCTTACTTTGAAGCACATTTTTATGGGATACAAAAAGAAGCAAATGTAGCTTCATTTTCTACTTGCCAGTAGGAAAATAATCTGGGCTTTGATTAATAAGTTAGTGCTACTTTGAATTCAATTGACTTAATTTTTGATGGGGTCTCAACCTCTTTATATGAGCCAGCATGCTGACATGATTTGGTACCTTCAATTAGCTTCTTTCAATTATATGAATTTGTAATTAGAAGAGGCTAACTGTCCACCAATGTTGCAATTAGATTTTCTAAAAAGAAGAGATAAGAAGCTAGTTGTAGCCAATAGTGTCAATGCATGCCGGTGATAATAATTTCTAAGTACAAATAAATTAACAGACGTATTTCAAACCTATAAAACCATGTATTTGAAAATAGAATTAGCAAGTCAATAAAGCATAACTTTCTTCCCTCCTAACGTTAAAACCTGAATGAACTTCAGTGGAAAACTTTGTGCTTTTCAGTATAAAGTAAAATAGTTCTCACATTCAAACTGCATCAGTTTATCTAAAATAATTTGTAATATAATATGCATTCTCTTCATGCTGTTTTGCTTATATTAATGCAATTTTTCAATTTTTTTTGCACTAAAAATGTATTATCTTTGGAGCTTATTCTTTGTTAATAATATATTTATGAAGAAATTATAACTAACTCTTTACCTGCTGATTCAATAGGGAAGATTTAATGTGCCCAAATTATTTTAATGCTAACATGATTTAATCATCTTAAATTGTCATCTCTATATGAGGAATACAGAGAGAGATAGATGATAGATAGACAGACAGATAGGTGTGATTACAGACACAATTATAAAATTTTATGTGATTTCATAAGATATATATTTAAAATATTCCTTCATATTCAGTTGATTTCTATGAAAATCAAATTCTAAGATTTCAAGAACACCTTTGACTAAATATCATAGAAGTTAAGTGACTTCCAAATTGGAGTGTTTTTCTTTTATGTAAAATATGTTTTTTGTAACTAGAGAACTAAAAGAAATATAATTATATTAATAAAGACACAAGTTCCAAATTTGTTATATTTATTGTCCAGCATAAATGACATTTTCATGAACTTGAGTACTATTGCCTCATATTTTACTTACAAAATGAATTTTTAAAAAAATTAATGCATCCTGAAAATATGCTAATATGAAAACTTGGAATCTAGAACTTTAACAATTATTTAATAGAAAGGCATACTCCTAAAATCCACATTTGACACAGCATCATTTTAACATCATGTATTTGATCATGATATTTCCCTATGTAAAACTCTATACTGCAGTGCCATTGATCACAAATCAGATAGTTGTGCAGGTCATCAGGCAAGGAATTCTGAGATTATATTCAAATAATATGTGAATGACAAGAAGGAAATACCCACACACATGAAGATCTGAGGAAAGAGCATTCTAGGAAGCATGAATAGCTAGAGAAAAGTCCCAATGACAGTTAGGAGTTTGTACATTTAAGACTAGCAGGGCTTGAGTGTGTGAGCAACGGGTTAGAGATGAGATGAGGATGGAGCAGTAAGCCAGAACCAGATCATGTAGGACATTGCAAGCCTTGGTAAAATCATTGATTTTTATTGTGTGATCAGTGAGGTTGCAGTGTAGTTTTACATAGGGGAATAGCATGATCAAATATATGATGTTATAATAATGTTGTGTCAAATATGGATTTTTGGAATATGCCAGTGGGGTCAGGAAGAAGAGTTGGAGGTTATTGTATCAATGCAGATGAATTATGTATTATGGTAGTTTGGACTAAGCATTTAAAGAAGAGTTTTAGAGAATTTGACAGTTCAGTACATCTTTTGAAGTGGAGATTATGATAATGGATTAAATGCTATAAGTGAAAGAAAGTAATCTAGACAAAAACTTAGATTTGGGGCTTGCTTGATAGTGTGGATATTGGTTCTTCTTATTTTGACAGTGAAGTCTTGTGGGGAGAACAAGGTATTTTAGAAATATTTAGTTTGGAGTTTGGAGTTAGGCATGTTAAATCTGGAATACCTAATAGCCTCTTAAAATAGTAATATGTACAAGTGGGAAGTTCATGGTGAAACTCTGGTTTGAGGCATAAATAGGGGATTTCCAGAATATATATGTTATATAAATGCATAAGACTGGGTGAAGGGAAGGGATTTGGACAGAGGAAAAAAGGGAGCCCTGTATTGATCTCGGGGGCATTCCAACATTTAGGGATGGAGCTGGGAGTGGAAACACACAGAGAAGAAAGCAAATTCAGGGTAAACACAGAGACTATTAATTTCCTAGTATTTTTTTCCATAGACAAAACAGCAAAAACAAAAACAAAAACAAAAACAAAATGAAAAACCACAAATAATGCAGGCAAAGAAGAACTAATGGTAAAATAAATATACAAATGGAAAAAAAACATATTTTGATAGTAGTACTTTGTATAATTGATTTCCTGATAAATACCATTCTGGTAATAGCCCAGCAGTCATGGAAGGCAACTTTCAAGTTGTAGGTGTCTTTTGGAATTAGAAAGAATGAATAAACAGTTCATAATCAGTCTACGTCAGCTATTCCCCACACTGGAACAGTCCTAAGAAATATAGGTGTTCAACACACAAAATAAATCACTGTATAACCATTATCTTCATAGTACTAGAGACATTATGTTTTCCATAAATCCACAGACTTGTGGAGCATAAAACAGTAATTTACTGTCATTTTCTCCTGCCTTTTTTTTTTTTTTTTTTTTTTTTTCAAAATTAGTGCCTAATATCCCTTTGGTTCTGTAAAATATTTGACATAATCATGTGTAAATTTTCAACATTTAAAAGTGTTTCAATGTGTTAAATACTAATTAAAAGCAAAAATGTACTTGTGCATATAATTTTTTATTTATTTTATCAACATTTACAGACACATTGTAGTAATTAAACTTTGTCACATTCATAATTTGTATGTTTCACTATTAGTTGTGAATATATTGTCACATTGATAGAAAATCTGGGCTCAGAAGACAGTGGAGACTGTATCTGCATGTTGTTAAGCTGATAACATTTTGGCAATTTTGACACATGAGTAATTAATTTAGAGTTCTGTCGACATTTCTATCTTTAACACTATCTCATTCTATTTCTAAATAAACAGAGATATACATATATAGAAATATGATTTATTTTTCATGCAAATATACTTCTATATTTCTTTATTAAATAAGTAATGTATCTACTTGTTTGAGATATAACAAGTAAAACTGATTGTGAAGGTTCTTGCTCTCAAACTTATCTCTTACACACCCAAGTTTCATTCCCCTATAGTAAATGTTATTAATTTTTCATGATCCATTCTAATGATGTTTTTAAAATATACCAAGCAGTACATATTGACATACTATATAAACAATTTTGTCTTTTTTTGGGGGGCTTAAAATTCTGTGATGGAAATAATAATTTCATATTAGTTTTCTCAGTCTTCCCTGTTTTGTTAAACATGAAACATCCATGTATGTATACTTTATTATTTATTTATGTAAAATTTATTTATCTAAATTTATTGATGGGTATTTAGCTTATTTCAATTAATTTACTCTTAATTGCAATGCAAAATAAATAAATATAATGCAGATAATTCCTCACAAGTGTAATATATCTGCAGGATGAATTTATAAAAACAGAAATCCAAGTTTTATTTTTTTTTATTAGAGCAGTTGTACGTTTGTAGTATAATTATGCATAAAATACAGGATTCCCATACACCACCCTACCAACAACACATTGCATTGGTGAGGAATATTTGTTACAATTAGTGACAGCATATTTTTATAATTGTACTATTAATTAAAGTCCATGGATTAAATTAAGGTGCCCTGTTTGTGTAGTGTAGTTTCATGAATTTTAAAAAAATATTTATTTATGAATATATGTATAATCTAACATTTCTGCTTTTAATCATATTGAGATATGTGTGTGTGTGTGTGTGTGTGTGCATGAGTGTGTGTATGTATTTTCAGTGCTGTTAATTGCATTCACAGTGTTGTGCTACCACCACCACCACAATCCATTACCTAAACATTTCCATCATTCCAAATAGTAATCCTGTACATTTTAAGTCTTAAATTCCCATTCCCTATCCCCACCCCATCCCCTGGTAACCTATATTCTAGATTTTGACTCTATGAGTTTGCTTACTCTAATTGTTTCAAATCAGTTATATGATACAATACTTGTCCTTTGTGTCTGGCTTAATTCACTCAACATGATGTCTTCAAGTTTCATTCCTTTTTAGAGCTGAATAATATTCCTTAATTATACATTCATCAGTTGATGGACACTTGGATTGCTTCTATCCTATGGCAATTGTGAATAATGCTGCTATGAACATTGGTGTGAAACTATCTGTTCAAGTCCCTGCTTCCAATCCTTTGGGGTAATATACATTGAAGTGGGATTACTCTTCTATGGTAGTTCCACACTTAGATTTCTGAGGAACTGCAAAAGTCTCTTCTACAGTGGCTGCACCATTACACATTTCCACCAGCAATGAATGAATGTCCTTATTTCTCTGCATCCTCTCTAACACTTGTTATTATCTGTACTTTTCATAGAAGTCATTCTAATGGGTGTAAAATGGTATCTCATTGTGGTTTTGATTTGTATTTCCCTGATGGCTAAAGACATTGAGCATCTTTCCATGTGCTTTCTGTCCATTTCTATATTCAATGGAGAGATGTCTATTCAGCTCTTATGCCCTTTTAATAATTAGGTTGTTTATCTTTTTGTTGTTAAGTTGAAGGATTTCTCTATATATTCCAAATATTAAACCTTTATCAGATATGTTGTTTCCAAATATTTTCTCCCATTGTGAAAGTTATTATTTTACTTTCATGATAAAGTACTTTGAGGCACAAAACTTTTTAATTTTTATGAGGTCTCATTTATCTAGTTTATATTTTGTTGTTTATGCTTTGAGTATAAAGTCTAAGAAATCATTGCCTAACACAAGGTCCAGAAAATTCTTACCTATGTTTTCTTTTAGGAGTTTTAACATCCTGGCTCTTAGACTGAGGTCTTTGATGCATCTGAGTCTATTTTTGGATATGGTGAGAGGTTTTCTTTTTTCTTTTTCTTTTCTTTTTTTTGTGTGTGTTTTTTTGAAAATGAATATCCAGTTTTCATAATATCATTTGTTGAAGAGACTATTCTTACACAATTGAGTGGTCTTTGCCACTTTGGCAAAAATAGTTAACCATTAATGTGAGGATTGATTTCTGAGTTTCTATCAATTGGATTGGTCTATATATCTGTCCCTGTGTCAGTGCCATGCTGTTTTTGATTACTGTGGCTTTGTAATAAGTTTTAAAATCAGAAAGTGTGAGTCCTACAACTTCTTTAATCATTTTCAAGAAAACTTTAGCTTTTAGGGGCCCTTTATCATTCCATATAAATTTGATGATTGGCTTTTCCATTTCTGCAAATAAGTTTGTTGAAATTTTGATTGGGATCGCATTGAATCTACAAAATTGCTTTGGATAGTATTGATATCTTCATGATATTTACTCTTCCAATCTATGAACACAGAATATCCTTCCATTTATTTAGGTCTTCTTCATTTCTTTTAGCAATATTTTGTAGTTTTCTGTGGACAAGTCATTTGCATCCTTGGTTAGAGGTATTGGCAGATAGTTGATTCTTTTAGTTGCCATTGTGAATGGAATTCATTTCTTAATTTCTACTTCCATTGTTCATTTCTTGTGTATAGAAATATTACTGAATTTTGGAAGTTGATCTTATACACTGCAACTTTGCTGAATTCATTAGCTCTAGCTGCTTTGTTGTGGATTTTTTTCTTTCTTTCTTTCTTTCTTTCTTTCTTTCTTTCTTTCTTTCTTTCTTCTGTATGTAGGATCACATCATATGTAAATAGAGAATGTTTTACTTCTCCCTTTCCAATTTAGGTGGTTTTTATTTCTTTTTCCAGGCCTAACTGCTTTGGCAAGAATTTGTAGTACAAAGTTGAATAACAGTGGTGACTATGGGCATCATTGTCTTTTCCTGGTCTTAGAGAAAAAGCTTTCAGTCTTTCACCATTAAAAAGGATGTTAGCTGTGGGCTTTCTATTTATGCCCTTTATCACATTGAGAGAGTTTTCTTCTATTCCTACTGTTCTAAGTATTTTTACTGTGAACCAGTGCTGGATTTTGTCAAATGCCTTTTATCCATCAATTGAAATGATCATGTGGTTTTCTACTTCATTACGTTAATATGGTGTGTTACATTAATTGCTTTTCTTGTGTTGAATTAACCGTTTGGAATAAATGCCACTTGATCATGGTGCATAATTCTTTTAATATGGTGTTGGAATCAGTTAGCAGTATTTTGTTGAGGATTTTTGCATCTATATTCATAACAGGTATTGATCTATAACTTTCTTTTCTTGTAGTATCTTTATCTGATTTTCATATGCGGGTGATATTGAACTCATAGAATGAGTTAGGTAGTGTTCCTTCCTCTTCAGTGTTTTGGAAGTGTGTGAGCAGGATTGGTACTAATTCTTGGAATGGTCAGTAGAATTTAGTTGTGAAGCCATTTGGTGCTGCACTTTTCTTTGTTGGCAAGTTTTTGATTACTGATTCCATCTCTTTAGTAGTAATCGATTTCTTCTCGAGTTAAAGAAATAGGTAGGTTGTAGGTAATTTGTGTGTTTCTAATAATTTATCTATTTCATCTAGGTTATCTAATTTATTGGTGTACCATTGTTCAAAGTATACTTGTAAAGTCCTTTTTAATTCAGTGGGGTCAGTAGTAATATCCCCCTTTCTTTCTGATTTTTCCTTATTGTATCCTTTCTTTCTTTTTAATTGTCAGCCTATCAAATGCTTTGTTAATTTTGTTGATCTTGTCAAAGAACTAACTTTTAGTTTTGTTGAATCTGTATTTTTTTTTTCTATTTTGTTTATCTCTGCTCTAATCTTTCTTAATTCCTTCCTTCTGCTTGCCTTGGGCTTAGTTTGGTCTTCTTTTCTAATTCTTCCAGTTTTGAGGGTAGGTCTGATTTGAAGTCTTTCTTCTTTTTTTTTATTTTTTTTTTTTCTACACAAAAATTTTATTGCAATCATACCAGGGTTACATTGGGTCAAATACAACAAATACTATGATGCAATTGTACATTTATTAAATTACAGTTCAAAACACAAATTTACATATTCTAAACACACTATACGTATCTAATGGTCATACTGGTTTTCCACTGACATTTGATGTATCTGGGTGAAAGACATTAACTTTACAAGACTTTTTAACACAAATCCTTAGTATAAAAACTGAGTACTTGTATGTAAATGATTTAATGGGGAAACCAATTAATGGGCTTCCATCTCCACTAGGTCATCCATTTTGTTGCATATTTTATTTTAAATGCTTAGGTGTAGGGAAAACTGGTAAATTTAAATCTGGATACATTATCTAAATCTCCCATCACCCCCATTGAATTATAGTTGAAAGCTGATTTTGTCTGGTCCCAAATAGCTATTACTAATAGTTTTTGTTTCCAAGAAAATTAATAGAGTAAGATTGTTCAAAAATTTCCACACTGGAATGTTGACCAGACAAGTTTAACCTGCAACTTCAAATCTAAAGAAACATTAATGCCTGATTAAGCTTCAGTAGGAAAGCTGTCTTCTTGGCTCAGCTGAACGAAAGAAGGCACAAAGAAGAAGTTCTCCATCATTGTGTCTGAAGTACTTCCAACATCTTGCATCTCTTACCAATCACTAAATGACATCATGTAATAAATAGCTGGTCTCTGAAAATCATTAAAAGCAGATGGCTCATGGAAAGAATCTGCTCCTATATTGTCAAAGATAGGCCAATCTCCCACATTCAGCTTAGGAAGAAGAGACAGCTTTTCACAATCTGATCAAGTTCATCACAGGATGGACCCCAAAGGCTGCTTGTAAACAAAGGCTCATCTTCTTTGTATTTCTTGTGAAAGTCTGGACTGGTATTTAAGTCCTCTGACAGTTTACTTGCAAAAGAACCATAGACACCATCATTCATGTAATACATAAAGGGTGGTTCATCACTTACATTTTTTCCTACTCCAGAGGAAAATTTATCATTTTCAACAACTTTCTTTGCAATGATATTAACTGCAAGTGTAAATGCAGAAGGCACATAGTAGCTTCCAGGTTCTGAAATTACCTTAATGCCAGATCTCTCAGGAAAGTAGCCAATAAAGTACTGATAACCTAATTAACCTCTTCCAACTGAAATTCAGTTCCTAGGAAGCCTCCACCAATGTCTAAAATGTTCATCTTGAAACCAAATTCTCCAGCCATGTCAAACACACATCGCGCATCAGATAGAGCATGTACCTATACTTGAGATACTTTACCAGCATTTGAAATGTGAAATTTAACCCCAATTATTTGGACATCAAGTTCCTTAGCACATTCCAAGAGATGCCTACAATTCTTCAGGGTAGTGCCAAACTTCATGCTATTCTCTTCATCTCCACTATTATCTTCTGTTGCAATATGTAGTAAGACCTTGGCATTTGGGTGATTACATGAAATTTTCTTCAATTCAATTTCATTGTCACATGTCATGATAGTCACTCAAATTTTTGATGCATACTGTATCTGAAATGCTTGCATGGGCTTATATAAATAATGCTTTCTGGAGATACACCCAAATTCTTGCAAAAACACCATATCATTTTTACTGGAACAAGCAAATCCAGTTCCAAGAGCTGCCAAAATCTCAAGTACAGCTGGAATGGAGTTGCACTTTACTGTGGAGAATGGCTTTATTTGAGCCACTACATTCTGCCACTGACTGTGTTTCTTCATAATTTTTCCAAGATCTCCCACAAAAAATGCATTTTTCCTTTCAGATTACGTTCATAAACATAGTTATCAATAACACTTCTGAGGTTTGTTCCTTCATCCAAGACCAATGGAGTAGTTTGCATCATCAATAAATCCTTTCATCTCAGCCATATTCCACAAAGCTGAAAGTCATATACCAGGAAAAACGAGAGACAGGCCATGAAGTCTGTATCTGGGTCCTTAGAAGATGCAACAAAATGGACAAGTCAGGAGATGGAACCCCCCATCATAAGCTAGGTTTCCAAGGTGGCTCAGCGTTGCAGTCAACTGTTTTCTATACAGCACTTCTCCTAGGCCCTCTGGGTAGTTGTATACTTGGTCAAAAAGTTCACCACAAGATAGCAGCCCAAAGAGTCGGGTAAGGCATCTTCTCATTTTCAGAGGAATTTTTAAAGAGGGATGTGGTTACCTTGAGCAGAAATACCCAAGGTGGCCTTGGCCATAGGTTGCAGAGATGATGTGGGGAGGAATAGCGTGGCACCGACATCAGCTGTGCAGCAGTGGCGGCAGCAGCCAAAGGAGGAAAAAAAGAACAATGTGACTAAAAGAAGAAAGGTGCGGGCTGGGTGGGGAGAAGATTCGGCCTTGTCACACCATAGAGCAGCAGAGCAAGAAAAGAAGAGGCAGAAAAAATAACAACACGTAAATAAAAGGAAACCCAGAGGCCGAAAGAAGACTCAGCCAAGTGTCTTTCTTCTTTTTTAATTTAAGCATTTAGTGCTATAATTTTTCCCTTTCAGCCCTGCTTTGGCTGTATTCCATGTGTTTTGACTGGTTCTATTTTCCTTTTCATTCATTTCAAGATATTTCCTAATTTCACTTCTGATTTCTTCTTTAACCCATTGGTTGCTTAAGAATATGTCATTTAATTTCCACATACTTCTGAATTTTCCATTTCTCCCTCTCATTGATTTCTAGCTTCATTCCATTGTAGTCAGATGATATACATTGCATGATTTCAATAATTTTTTAATTTATTGAGACCTATTTTGTGACTCAATTTGTGATCTATCCTGGAGAAAGATCAATGTGCACTTGAGAAGAATGTGTATTTTGTGTAATTGGGTGAGGTGTTCTATATATGTTTGCAAGGGTTGGTTGGTTTAGTGTAGCATTCAAGTTTTGTACTCTCTTATGGATCTTTTGAGTAGATGTTCTATCCATTATTGAGAATTGTGCATAAAAGACTCCTAATATTAATGTTGAACCATCATTTTTTCCCTTCAAATCTGACTGTATTTGCTTCATATATTTTGGGGCTATATGATTATGAGAATATATATTTAAAATTGTTTTATCTTCCTGTTTAATTTCATCATGTAACAGTATACAATGTCTGTCTTTACCCACCATAACTAATATAAAATCAGTTATCCATTTGATATCAGTTATGTTCATCATGTTTTGACTTAAAGTCTATTTTATCTAATATTACAATAGCCTCCTCAGCTCTCTTTCCACTACAACTTGCATGATATGTTTTTATGCATCCTTCTACTATCTATCTACTTGTATCTTTGACTTCATGGTGAGTCTCTTACAGACAGCATATAGTTTGGACATCCCTTTTTATCCAGAATGCCATTCTCTGCTTTTTGACTGGAAAGTTTAATCCATTTACATTTAAAGTCACTACTGATAATACAAGATTTTCTTCAGCCATTTTTCTATTTATCTTTTGTAAGTCGTATACCTTTTTTGACTCTCACTTCTATTAATGCCTACTTTAATATTTATTTGATTTCTTGTATTGTACCATATTGAGTACCTTCTCATTTTTATCTGGATATATTTTTCATCAATTTTCTTTTGGTTGCCAAGGGGTTAAAACTTAACATCCTAAATATATAAAAATCATATGTGGTTTAATACCAGAGTAACTTCAATTGCATGCACATATGCTTTTCCTATACTCCACTGTTTTTTTGTACTTGTTACCACTTATATCTTAGTTCCTTCTATGTCCAAATAAAAAGATTTATCATTACTTTTTATACATTTGCATTTTAGCACCTGTAGGAAATAAGAAGTGATGTTACATACCAAACAGTACATTACAATAATACTGTCATTTATATTTGCTGGAATGGTTGCTGCACTGCTAGTCTTTATTTCTTGATGATGTTTTGAATCACTGTTTATTGTTCCTTGCTTTTGGTCTGAAGAACTCCCTTTAGCATTGCTTATAGGGCAGGTCTGGCGATGATAAACTCCCTCAGCTTTTGTTTATCTGAGAATATCTTAATCTTACCCTCATTTTTGAAAGAAAGACTCACCAGATATAAAATACCTACTTGGCTGGCAGATTTTTTTCTTTCAGCACTTTAAATATTTCAACCCAATACCTTCTTGCATCCATGGTTCCTGATGAGAAATCATCACTCAATCATGATAAGGACTCCTTGTATGTAACAGATTACTTTTTTCTTGCAGCTTTCAGATCTCTCCTTGTCCTTGATGGTGTGATCAATATATGATGGGTGTATTTTTCTTCATTTTCATCTTGTTTGGTGTTCTCTGGGCTTCTTGGGTGTGCATATTCATGTCTTTTGATAAGTTTTAGAGGTTCCCTGTCATTATTTCTTTGAATATTTTTAGTGCCCATTTCTATATTTCTTTCCTTCTGGGCTCCCATAATGTATGTATAGGTGTATACATTTTTTCTTTCTGCTCCTCAGCCTGACTCCTTTCAAGTGTCTTGTCTTCAAGTTCACTGATTTTTTTTTTTCCTGCCAGCTCCAATCTGCTCTTTAAAGCCTCCTGGGCAATTTTCATTTCAGTTATTGTGGGCTTCAACTAAAGTAGTTCTTTTTAGTTCCTTTTAAAAATTTCTATCTCTTTACAATGATGAAATTGCTCATTCATTATTTTCTTGATATCATTTAGTTCTTTATATTTTTCATCATTTTCTTGAGCATTTTGAAGATTCTTTTATAAGTTTTTGATGGTATGTCCACATTCTTATCTTCTTCATTGGCATTTTCTAGATTTTTATCCTCTTCCTTTAGATGGACCATAATTTCTTGTTACTTTGTCTTGTACTCTTTTTTGTCAAACTGTACATTTTAACATTTAAAATTCTTAATCTGCCAATTTGTTCCCTGAGATGTCTGTTTCTTGGTTTTGTAACCAGCTGGTGATAAGCAGACATTTTCTTGAGCTTCAGTCTGCCTATCGGAAGTTCTGTTCAAGGCAAGTGCAGTGAGTAGGGTTTTTCCTGTCTTTCTGGGCCTCTGGCTTGTTCTGGGCTTGCTCTTGTTAGCTGTTTTGGAGTTGCCTGTTTGTTATCTCCTCTGTTTCCAAAGAGAAAGACTTCACTTTTCCAGGTATTTGAAGCCAGCAGGCCTTTGTCCCAGACTGTCCATCTCTACATATTTTCACACACCTTTTGTTATCTCAGGCTGCTTTTGCCTGGAGGTCAAATTCTGGGAGGAGGGCATAAGGTTTTCCAAGATAACCTTTCCAAGCCAAAGCAAGACCATGATCTTGTGAAGGGGGTGCAGATGAGCCCCAAATTGCCCTGTGGACAGGATCCAGAAAAATGCCAATAACTTTTCCAATGGGTCCCCAAAGCTGAGCTTTTCTTGGTCTGCCCAGAAAATACAGCCCTTCACAGCCCTGAGGAAGTGCAGCATCTTTAAGTCTCCATTGCCACTGCCCATCTCTTCAGTGGGTTGAACCAACGGCTGCTGATGCCTTTTTCCTGGATGGGTTAAAATAACATCTACCCTCAGAGCCAAATCCTCAGCAGTCCAAATTCACTAATGAAAAGCCTTGGCCAATGATCAGCTGTGCCCACCCCTGTTCTTGGGGAAGAAGAGTTTTATGTCCCTTTCTGTCATCAGCAGCTAGCCAGGGTCTTGACTTCCCGGCAGCCTGCTGTGAGACGGGGAGATGGTCACCAGTCAGCATCTTTGGAGAGAGTAAATTACTGTTCTTTATCATAACTTATTAGCCTCTTCCTCCTGCTCTGCTCTTACCTGGATGCTGCAAAGTGCCCCTCTGGCAACTGGAGTTCCAAAATAGTTGTTCCAGACAGTTTCTGCCTGTTTGACAGTTGTTTTGATAGAAGGACTGAGTCCTGGAGCTCCCTACTCTATCATCTTCCCTCAATCCTCTGACAGTTTGATTTTTAATTTTGCCTAAATGATTCAGAATATTGATGTGGAGTTTAGTTGAAAAATGTAATCAGGAAATATTGTCTATTCCAAACACGCTCCATAGTTATAATAATTAAATATTTCAGAATATTGCTTTCAAAATTTTATTTTGTATTATCAGTTATTCGGTATTGGAATAAATATTTACTTTCTAATGTTACAAGTGTCTTGTGAAGATCATTTGAAATGTTAGATATTCATGTGTTGAATAGTACAAAGTTTTGTATATATGCATACAAAATTATTAATATTATCTAGGGACTTAAAGCTGGATAATCTAATTCACAACTATGTGAGGTAATTCTACAAAAAATTAAGTCGAGATTGAAGTACATTTACTTAGTTAATCTAGTACAAAACTTTATATTCTGGGAAGAAAGTTAATAGCATTTTCCCAATGACATCTGAAATAGAACATTATAACAAAATCAGTTGCTTATTTCAATATCTATAGTCATGTTATGAAGACCCAATGATAATGAGGTTGTTTATGACTTTTATCCAAATAAGGACTTTTATCCATATAGTCTAGTTTTTCTTTCTAAGCCTGTAGCATTAGGAAAACTTTAAAGTTCCATTAAGGGCAAATAGATGGTGAATATGAATTGATAGTTTACCCTTGCAAAGAAATGTTTCTTTAGATGATGTCTTTGAAAGAATCAGAGGAAATTGCAATGGGAAACCACTCAGATAAACATCTGAGAGATCTGTGAAGTGGAATAAATATAACACACTTGTGATAATAATTTTGGAAATTTATTACTGAAAGCAAATATTCAGAGAGTATTTGAGCAGTACTATGTCTGTGAAATTTAGTTTGCTGAGCTCACTTTCCTCTAAGAAGCAAATGCTACTCATCATTGTAAAAGGGAAATCAACTGTTATGTCCCTAATTAAATTGCCAATGTGTCTGTTCTCAGTGATTTGCTTTTGCTTCTACTTTAACTTGCTATAAAAAAAATAGTTTTATTTGTATAGAGTACTCCCACTATCCATGTAGATGTGGAAATAAAAACAAAGTTTAAATTATTTAATAATCATAAAAAAGGAACATATCTTAATTGGGTCAAATAACATACAATGTCAATACACTTAACAGTAAATCTCTTATAGCTTATTTTTAATCTTTGGATGGCTCACCACAGTCAAATAAATGAAAGCATTAGCTTAGCATATCTCATAGATTCAGAAATGTGAAAAATATTGCAAGGAACATTCATCTTTATGTTTTCAACTATGTACTCTGAAAGGATTTAAATTTTACAAAGTGGCTGTAGAAATCATACAAAGAAATCCTGTAGAACTGTCTCTCAGATTTACCCTTGGTTAATATTTCCTCCTATTTGGGCTCTTTCTCCTCTCTTTCTTTATATTTACATTTGCATATAAATTGTATTATTTTTTCAGATCTTTTGAGTGTAGATATGTGATATTCTCAACAGAAAAGGAGCATTTATTCATTTCTGCTTCTAATACTGATCTTTCCATAAACAATTCAAACAAGATGTGGTGGTTGACCACATGGAAATATAACCAAAACAAAACTATAGATAATGGAAGGGTCTCTGTTTAGTCACCATTAGGATCTATGCTTTGCATTCATCTGCTGTCATTTTCTGCCTCTGGTATGCTTCTGTGCTGCAGATTTTGTTGTTGTTTCTCTTTTGATAGTATTTTGAATGTGTTAACTTAATCATGGACCAAGCACTTGCAAAAAACACAGATTAGTTTAACCGTGAATCAAATAGACTCTGATACTGGATTTATTGCTGAAATTTGAGCAAACCAAAATCAATTCAGTTTGAGGAAAGAAAAAAACCTCTACAATAAATAACTTGAACAAAGGAAAATTGGCATGGGCAACTATGAAAATAGAAATACTAAATTTTGAAGACTTAAAATGATGTCTACGCGAGAGTCCCATATAGTCTGTGGTAGTTTGAAGTTGCATGCACCCTAGTAAATCAAGTTCTTAAATTTAACCCATTTCTATGGGTATGGTCCCATTGTAAATAGCACCTTTTGATGAGGTTACTTCAGTTAAGGTGTGACCCACCTCATTCAAGACGGGTCTTAATCCTCTTATTGGAGTCCTTTATAAGACAATGAAATTTAGACAAAGAAAGAGAAATCCACAGAAGCAAGAAGTTGACAGCAACAAAATACAGAAGTGAAGGGAGAGACCAGCAGATGCCACCATGTGTCTTTCCATGTGGCAGAGGAGCCAAAGATTGCCACCTTGATGATGCCTTGATTTGGAAATTTTCTCAGCTTCAAACTGTAAGCTAGTAAGTTTCCATTATTTAAGTCGATCCATGTCACTGTATCTGCTTTAAGCAGCTTAGGAATCTAAAACATAGGCTCTTCCTCATTTATGGTTTTTGGCCACTTGATTTTGGATTTGATTTTCTGTTAGTTGGGTGTGCATTGCCTTTACCCCTTTTCAATGGGATTGAATATCTCTTTCTTGTTGGCTTGGAAGATCTCTTTGCGTAACATGTATGTTAATTCTTATTCACATATATTGGAATGTTCATATGTCCATCATTTGTCAAATGATTTTGTGATATCTGTTGCCACAATTTTCAAAAAAAGTTATGGTTAACTGTTTATGTTTTTTTAAAAATATATTTATAAATTTCCAGCCTTGATTAAGAAGTTCTTCCCTTTTGATGATAAAGTTTCTAGATTTTCTGGTGATATATATATGAGTTCTACTGTTTCCATTTAAATCTTTAATCCATTCTAAATATATCTTGAATATGATGTAAGAGAGGCATAAAATAATTTTCTTTAGATAGACAGTTATTTCAGGACCATTTATTAAAAATTACATTATTTTACCCTCTAAATTGAACCGGTGCCCTTATTGTTCAAGTCTCTTTTCTTGTTAAATGATCCATACATTTATTCCTTGAAAGAATGCTTTAAATTCATTTCAAAGTCTTATAAATTCAAACTGCTGTTAATTTTTTTCCATACTATTACTTTTCTTCATCTTTTAATGTGTGTTGATATACCTAAATATTTATTGAAATATGTAATCTTGTACTTAACATTAATATTATTTCATCCAATTCCAAAACAAATTCTGTAGGGATTTTAATTGGATTTTTAAATAATATGTCTTTTCATGCAGTATCATAATGTTTTTACAGTTACTCAGATGGTTTTCATATCTTTAAATTAAATATAGATATATTCATTCTCTATGTTTCTTATTTAATTTATTCCTAAGACTTTCATATTCTTACCTGGATTTTGAATAAAATATTTTCTCATTTTCAAGTTAGATGCTTTTTGCTAGAATAGAGAAAATTATTGGATGTTAGAGATTCAACTTGTATACCAAAATCCCATCGTAATTCCTTATTACTTTTAACAGTCTTTTTAAATTTTCAAATACATTGTCAAATTTGCAAAATTATGTGTTTTTAGCATTTCTACATGTTTGTTAAATTGTGTTTTCTCATTGCATTCAAGGGTACTTCTCATACTAAACAATAATGGTGAACCCAAATTGTGAGTCATACTTCACAACATAGGACTAGAGAAATCTTACAGATTAAAGTTATTGAAGCATTATCCTGAATGGAATTGATAACAGGGAAAAATTTTACAGAAGATGTCATTGATAAATTTGGCAACATTTGAAAATGGCCATTGTGTTATATAATAATATTGTATTAACTTCTTTGCATTTATCTTTTTAAAATTTAATAATTGCACTGTGATTATATAAGAGAATATCCTTGTTCTTAGGAGATAAAGAGTTATGATTACTACAGTTCACTCTCAAAGATTTCAGCAATAAATAATAAATATGTATAGAGAGAGAGTGATAAAGCAAAAAACAAAATGTTAATTGCTTGACATAGGTGAGCATTATGAGTGGGTTCTTTATAATATTCTTACAACTTTTCTATAAATATGAAATTATTTTTGAAATAAAAAGGAAAATACTGGGAAGGCACAGACATCTCTTTTACTTCTCTATTTAATTTGTTTTAATGCTGTCACATTTAACAAAATAAATTTTGCTAAATATAGAAGTTTTATTAAGAATATTTTCTTAATTTTTTGAAGTGTTTTTCAGCAACCATTATTGAACAACTCCTAAAATGTGTTGGACTATGTTGGTAGACTTCCTGCTACTAAGTCATCTTTTCATTCCTGATAGCCCTGATTGATCAGTATATTTTATATATGCATGAAGAATAAGTTAAAATTTGAATAAATACCTTAGAATAAAATGAAAAGACAATTAAAAATATATTGTTAAATAATATACTAAGATGAGATGAATTCATTACTCTTCTTTATTAACTTTAAAAAATAAATTATTCTATGTATTAAAACTATGTTTTGTTACTGTAAGAGAGGACAGTGTCCTCATTTTATAGAACTAAACATATGAACAAATAAATTTAAAATTTAACAAGGAAATATATTTTGAGGAGACATGTCAGAATGTTTATTAATAAGAATGTCTTGTCAAAAAAATTAGAGGGTCTGTTCAGCTTGTCTACTGGTTTATGAGAGTGGCCTGGGGTTTGCAAAGAGGGAGCCATGACAGTGGAGGAGAAGGAGATGGATTTGGGGGACACCTGTGAGAGGTCGCCATGGCTAACTGGTTGGTTTGCCATATGATGCCCTGCATATGCATGTATCTTAAAGAAGCAGACTAGAAAATTCAAAGATTTCTAGTACTTTAATGTGGTACTAGTACTCAAGTACCCACATTTTGCAGGTGTGGAAAGACGTCCAAAAACTGATATAACTTGACAAAATGCCTCGGCCATTGTAGGTAATGCCCCCTGTTCATATTAAAAGAAACCTGTCTGTTTGTGTATCTAATGAAAATAAAATGCAGGTGCTGAAGCATTTCCATAACATTTCAAGTAAGACTCCTCTTTTCTTCCTCTACTTCCTCCATGGTTTTGAAGGAGATGTTTTAGTCTGGGTACTAAATTTTGCAGATCTTTGTACTTAGAGGCCTGTCTATACTTTTGAGCTGTTGGATTTTGGATGAAGTAGTAGATGTCAGTTTGACAATGATTTGGAAGAAGTAAAGTATCAGTTTGTGGGATCCATTGAGGAGTGGAGATGTGAGCTAGATTTGGCTGAAGTGATCTTGCTTGGACATAATCTGGGTGAATTCTTGGCTGTGGCTTATCTCTTGTGGTATCCATTCAGATTTATAAATCTCATTTTAGGGTAGCCTTGGGGTTTTCCTGAACAACTAGACTGCTGATCAAGAGAGACCAACGGCAATTTAGATCAGAGCCTTGGGAGTGGCATTGACTACTTTTAACCCATTTGCTAGTTTCAGAGTAATACACCCTTTTTGTTTAAGTCTAAAATTCAATACAATGTTTTTGGCCTGATTTTAAGCAGAAGTATACTTCCATTTTTGAAGAAGATACCATGACAAAATTCATCTACCGCCATATGTACAGACTTTGAGTGAGAAAGTTTTCTTATATATTTCTATTCCTTGTGGAAAGAGAAAAAGCTGGTACTTTAACGAATTGGTAAAATGAACCTAGACATTGTAGTTTTGGTGACCTACAGAGCCTGATCCTGTACAGAAGGCAACTCTGGCACACACATCCAAAATTTACTACAGTACCTTCCTACCTGAATAAAATAGCCATTCTTGGGGAAAGGAATTGTGAACAGGAGAGTTCAACCAGAAAATAAAGGAGATATGTGGCCCTGTGTACTGAGCATATTAAAACCACATGGGAAATCCCAGTGATATAAAATTTTTCAGGAATAATTTATAGTGTCCAATAAAGAGTAAGGAATACAGTCCAAGATTGAACTGGTATCCCTGAGTGCATTTGCCAAATTTTTCTTTATAAAGTTATTTACACAGTTAAAACAGTTAGAGTCTTCTAGAAAAATGACTTTACTTTCTAGAACACAAAATTGATATCCATTTATAATCACTAAAGCAGTCTCCAAATACAATAGCTTTAAATAAAAGATCATCTGTCTAATGTACTGGGAGCAAAAAAAAAAAAGAAAAAAAAAATTAAGACTTCTACTCTAAGCAGGTCATATTCTATACTATTTCTATACAATTTTCCTAATATTAGAATGTGTTTATAAGTTTATCTTTGTTAAAAACTAGCATTATGTGGAAACCAGGGCAACACATCCAGTGATCCAGAATGTTCACCTTGATATTTCTGTGAATGGAAGCCCAGAGTTGGGCAAGGAACCATCATTCACAAACATTACAATATAGCTGTGCCTTTGGAGCAGTATTCCCATAGGCCCTCCTTTCAAGATGGTGTCAATAGAGCATTTTTAGCTTTATTTCCCATCAAGCAAAACTAGTTTAGGTATCGAATCACAAAATGTATATTTTGCCGTTATATTTGTATTCTTCTCAAAATAATGGCCTCTTCTTTGTATATAAATATACATATACTAATCCTTTTTTATATGCATTTTATTACAAGTCACTATATTGAACTTTTTAATTTTTTCCAGTTGATGTTTAGGCAGCTACATTCCATCACAAATTTTGTATATGATTTATTTAGAAAAATATGTATGAATATTGAGTAATGAATGTTGAAATACTTAAGGCTTACATCTTCTGCTTTTCTTTTAATTTCTTGAATTAAAAAATTAAATCTACCTATTTTCCTTTTCTTGTTCAATGTTGAAAATGTTTAGAATTTTGAATTTGTGTTAGATTTTTAAACCTTATTTCTAATTTTTATGAATGAGAATTTTGATTTAGTTTATTAAATAGCTAAACAGTGTTTTATCTTAACTTTTAATCTATTTTGATAAAAATATAGTTACTGTATCTTTGAAAATTTTTGAGTCTCCCTTTCTGGTATTGTTTCGTTAGCATATCATAGGTACAAAAAAAGGTATATGCCATGTCTATATTTCCCATATACTCTATATTCATACTTTTCCCAATATTGTAAATGTTATCTTTATTTGTTTGCTCTGTCATGACTTAGAAGACTGATGATCGCTTATGAGTATTGTTTCTGTCTCTTCTTTTTCTTTAGTATTTTTTATGTTTGATGCTATGCAATTTAGCTTATGAGAGTTTTTCATAGTAATATATAGTTATCCTGTGACTTTTCACCTTCTTACAACATTTTGTTTTAGGATTGTGTCTTGCATGTAACATGGAGCTGGGATGTATTTTTTATCCTAATGTTTCCCTTATAAACCCTCTAGTGTTGGTTTACTTTGCATGCTGCCACCATCTTTTGCAAATGGCCTCTATGTGTGCTTTTGTTGAGATATCTCTTCTTGTTTTGAATCCATTTGCCACTGTCTTTCAAACATTTCTTTATAATTCCTGGTCCACTATAGAACTTATTCTTGTTTTCATCCCCTCTTTTTGTTGTTGTTGTTTTGATGGTTTCTTTGATTGCTCATTTCTAAAAAGAAAGCAATCATGTGTTTTTCGCTAACAGTCTTGAGCCAACACAGACTGCTCTTTCTCTCCAAGCATTTGAACTGCCCTTGAGGAAACTGAATTGGACAAACTTTGTGTCTTTCAGGTTCAGCTATGAAGGTATCAAGTTTATGCTGGAAGTTTACTTGAAACAATCTTCTTTGGATCACAAGACGAAAGACAGAATATCAGGATTATGAACCACATTTCCTTCTTTGCTTTGGACACAAATGGATTCTTCCTTAGTACGAATGGCCTTATTTCACCACATGCAATTCTGCTTGGAGAAAACTGCACTTTATCTTTCTAAAATACTTCATGATATTCAAAGATGTTTAAAGCTGGTATCTTAAAATCAACTTGAGAGTTTTAATCATATGGGAAAAGTCAGTAAATGTTAGGAACTTTCCATCATTAGTAAATACATTTAAAGGGTGGATAATAAAAATATTTAGCATTTGATACGGCACTAGAATCAAATATTTAGTATGGGAACTTAACAAATCATAAAAGAAGCTGATCATAACTGATATTGCTGGCTGAATATTGACTGTTTATTTGTAGATATTTGTAATAATTCAGAACCTAAGCAACAAAACTGCTATGAAATGTGAAAATCACCATTGTCTAGGAGCTATTGTTTTTAACCAGATGTGTCTGTCAGTGGTAAGATAAGTGGCTAAAATTTAAAAGTTCTCTATTTGGAGGATTGGGTAAAGCCAACCCAATTTTGAGTGAAAAGTAAAGCCTAAATTCAATATGTTTTAATTAGACCGCATAACACAAAATTTATTTACAGAATCAAGATGAATAGAAGAAAAACAATGGTCCCACAAAGAGAAAGTTTCCGCTTTAAAAGTTACTCTAGTCTGAGTTGAATATAGAACTATATTTACGTCAAAAATCAATCACAATTCTACTTTATATCATAAAATAAACTGTTTTGCAGAATTTAATAGGATTATGCTATTGATTCCATCTATACAATGGTAGCTTGTATTGCATACCTATGCACTGTGGCCTATTGTGTTACTGAGCACAAGAGAAAAGGGATTTATCTGTGAAAGCACAATCAGAATTCATGGCTCCACACAATGTACACATACCTGTTAATTCAACAGTCACTTTATGTTAGTAAATGTGAACCAATAAAACAAACAAACAAAAAAAATCAAAGAAAGTAGTCTACTTGAATCCTTAAAGCAGGTTGCTAAGTTTATTTGAAAAACTACAGTTTGGAGACCTATTCAAAATTCAGGAACCCGATATGAAAGAATAAAGTTTTGGTATGTATGTTTGTATTCTCTTCAGGAATGAAAATAATACTGAATCACTGATTTCAACTGCATATGATTTCAGTAATGCTGGTCAAATCTTCTTGAGACTCTTTCAATCATACTAGATACCAATATCTAACTACTCTAGTTTATTTTCAGTCTAAGTCAGGGAAAAAGTGAAAAGATGGAGTGTGGATGGGTGACTGGGAGGAGACTGAAATTATCACCCCCACTGGCCTTTGCTTTCAATAATTTTCTATTCATAAATATAATTTACTGGAGATATATTCATGTATTCTCTTGAGAACAAGGTAAATTTCACATTTTTTCATGCCTAAAATCGTAATTTCCTAAGCACAGCTTAGCTTGATTCTCAATATCCAGACCTTTCATCTGCTTTACATTTGTTTTGAAGGCACTGCCAGTCATGAGAGACCTTTCTTCAGCAGAATTTCAGTTAAAAGACCCTTATTTGTAAATATGCTCAAATAACAATGGGTAAGTGACAAAGAACATTACCATTTTTTAAAAAAGTGTTTCCTTTCATAGTTTTCAATAATTTCTTGGCTATGGACAAAACTAAAACATAAAGTAAGGATGGCATAACTAAAATAAGTATTTATTTCTCTCAGGTAAATTTAGGGAAGCATAAAATCTAAGTTCAACCTGCAAATTTCTTAGAGAGCCAGGCTCCTTCATGTTTACCAGTCCGTTCTTATCCTCATGATTCAAGGTGGAGTTCATGTTTCAGGATTGATGAGAAAGAAACAAGGAAGATGGCAAAGGGCCAGCATCAAGTATATTTAAAGGAATGCTGAAGGAAGCTTCTGTAAACATCTATGTTTATATGGGTCTGGAGAGAACTTAGTCACATGGGCATATTTGTACAGAAAACAAGTCAATCTGTGGTCCTTATACTTGGGGACAATGTGCCCGGTTAAAATTTCATTTCTGTGATAAAAGGGTAGAACAGATTTTAGGGCAAACTACCAATTCCTGCCATAATCCATCCTTATTTGAATGTGGCAGCCCAATTATAGTATGCAAACTTCTACTCCTTTGGTGTATTGGTTTCCTAGGGTTGCCAGAGCAAATTACCATAAGCTTGGTGACTTCAAACAATAGAAATTAATTATCTCACAGTTGCAGAGGCTAGAAGTCTGAAATCAAGGTTTCAGCAGGTCTATATTCCCTCAGAAACCTGTAGGGGAAATTCTTAAATGGCTCTTTTTAGCCTTTGGTGGTTGCCATAAATCTTTGGTATTCCTTGGCTGCATTAATTTGATTTCTGCTTCTGTTTTCATATGGTCGTCTTATTTGTGTGTCTGTTTCCAGATCTTCCCCATCTTATCAGGACAGTAGCTATTGGATTGCCAGCCCACCCTAATTCATTGTGACCTCATTTTAACTTGAATACATCTGCAGAAACCCTATTCAAAAGGACCCTATTTAGGACCTCACACATATATTTTTAGGGGACACAATCCAACCCACAACACTTGGAAAGTAAGTTTAACAGGTACAAATATATTATTACTGTTATTAAGTTTTAAGATATCTATGAATATATTTTAATATTTTAGCTGAATCAGCTATAGAAATATTAGTTTGTGAGGAAAAACATAAAATTACATTTCTCTGAGAAATAAATATCAATATATCTCAAACCATAATTAATCAAATAAATTTTTTTCTGGTGATATAATTAATATTAGAAATTAAATGAGCTTACTAATGAGTATTTCAAAATCTCATACTGAAAGAAACTTTTTTAACTTGCTGTTTTTTCATATTCTGGCATGGTACATGGACAAATTAAAAAAAAAAGGAATGAGAAGAAATTTTTAGATTGTTCAGTGTTCTAAAGAAAAAAGTTCATTAACTTTTTGCCTGGAATATTCTCTTAAGAAAATAATTTTACTATTAATTTGTCACTTCAACTACAACAACAGCAAAAACAAATTAAATGGGATGATATAAGTTTCCCATACTTATAGCTTTCCTAGATACATTTTCAAGTAAGTGAAGACTAACACTTGGGGAGTGAATCATGTGATGTCTAACTCACCTTTCTATATTTACCTGTATAATTCATTACTACTCCATATATTACATTTCCTACAAACAAAGACTATTGGAGTATTTATTTCTTTGCTACCTGGGAAATATACATGAATTTATACAAACATATGATTGAATTTTTGAGTGATCAAATGATAATATAACAAAGAATAAAATAAAGGGAATGAAAATATCAACTTTGAAAACATGCATGATATTTGTCATAAGTTCATGAACTGGTAGAAAGGATCCTAGAATGATTGTATGTTGAGAATAATGTGTACTATATTATATTAAATGCAGTATTTCTATAGTAACAATGCCCACCCTATGTTTAAATATTTCTTTCCTTGACAACATAAGCATCACTAATATGGGCACAATTTTTCTATTATTAATAGAAATTTAATAAACTCCTATTGCTTCTAATGACAAAATTAGCATTTATTTAGTTGGAAAATGCCTTAGTGACAGTTTGTATATATAGGTTTCTCTATTTTGGGCCCATTCCATGTCATTATTTTAAATTCATAGGAAGGTAATCCATGTAGTTGCCACTTTTCTCCTTTGGTGCAAACTCATTTATTTCAACAGCAAATGATGAAGCAGTCATTCTGCCCATATTAAAAACAAAGCAAAACAAAACAAAACAAAACAAAAAAACAAGAATGCAGGGCAGAGAAGAAAGATGAGAATTGTGTGAATATTTAATGTTTCATATACAAAAGCAAAGTTTATGCCAAATAACGTATGCCATAAACCACTAATTTGTTTCATTTTTTTGAATTATCCCTTAGGTTTCCAAATACTTGTGAACTATTAAGAAGTCTTCAAATCCATCACAGGTACAGGAAACCCAAACAATTAATATTTCTAGATAAAAAGCAATATACTTCCAAATATTTGTGCAGAACAGAAAAGATAAAGGGGAAAAAGAAAGAAGTCTAGCAAATCGATTTGTCTGGAATCTTAATTCCTTACTACATCTATTATGAATATTACCTGCTTGTTCTATGAGATATTTGCTGTAGACTACAAACTCTTCAGTAATAAGATGTGCTGTGTGGATTATTATAGGAGCTAGAGTAATTTTTAATGTAATTTTTAAAGTGACACTTTAAATTTAACATTTAAAACTGCTAACCTAATTATTCCCCTACAGGATTCTTTCAAATACCTCAGCCAATTTTATTTTAATTTCTTAACTGCAAAATAATGTGTAAATTTGAGTGAACCTAGTACACTATATTAACTTCATCAGGCTAATATAAAATGGTTGAAAGTAGTGTCTCCATACATAAAACAATTATTTATGAAATACATAAATAAAATATAGGGAAATAAGGTAGGATATAATTTATTAGTGAAATGAATGTATTGTTAATTGGTTGTTTTATTAATCCTAGCCACAAATCCATTCTCACTTTATTGCCAGATAAGACTCAAGTAATGCCATTTAAGCTAAGGGAAGTTAATATACATACATTTTCCTTCTTGTGCTTTTGGGATCAAATAATTACTGTTTTTGGTATCAGATGTAATGCTCCATTGCTCATCATATATTGAGCAAATACAATGTTCTGTTAGCAAATGTAATATTTAAAAAATTGTTGCCTCATTGTCTGATTTGAGACAGTGATTGAAAGTCATCATGAAACATGCTGTTATGTACATGTTTTCCTCAGTACAAGGTGAATTTAGTAACAATTTGTTTGCTAAAGTAAAAGGCAGTAAAAAGATTTATAGTCGAATAAATAGCAGTTGGTGCTCAACTCTACTGTATTACTAGAAGAGGTTTTGTTGAGCTCATGACGTCCTTTGATTAATTGCCATTGGAGATATACTTTGCAACAGGGTGATGCCACGGCTCTTTGTCACTGTGTTTCATGTAGTTACTGGTTGGCCCTCAGGGAGAGTAAGTTGTATAAACAGTCACTTAACAACAGATGTGTGGACAGGTTGTGAAAGTAATGACTAATTGACTGACTTTCAGAATTTATTTGGAAAGATTTGACTCCAGCTCCATCTCAAGCAATGATGAATGATGTATTTTGCTCTAATGGATGGAAACAGTAAGCTTGGGCCCAGAGCAGGTGCCTTGTGTTGTTGTGACTAGAAGTCTTAGCATTTCAGTAGTGGAAATTAACTAAATAAAGACAGGGTGTATTCGGTTTTCTCACTCACTTTTTCAGTAGTGAAATTAATGAAATGGACATGTAAAACAAAATAATTTCCTTGCATATTTTAAAATAGTAAATCACATTAAAGAAAATATGGTTGAATTTCAAACATTCTAATTCTATAGGGGCTTATTATAGGTTGTGAAAAGAAAGTTAAATTTCTGCTTTATGTGAGACATAGGATTTACGTTAGTCTTTCTGCTAAAGTGTAGAATGAATAGATGCACAAGTCTTCTGGTAAATATTCATGGTCTTATTAAAAAGAACTAAATTTCATTATGATTAATTTTCTCAATGACCATATGTTCCAGTTTGCTAATGCTGCCATTAAGCAAAATACCAGAAATGGATTGGCTTTTATAGAGGGGTTTTATTTGGTTACAAAGTTACAGTCTTAAGGCCATAAAGTTTCCAAGGTAAAGCATCAACAATTGGGTACCTTCACTGAAGGACAGCCATTGGCGTCCGGAAAACCTCTGTTAGCTCGGAAGGCAGGTGGCTGGTGTCCGTTTGCTCCCAGGTTGTGTCTCAAAGTGGTGTTCTCCAAAATGTTGCTCTTGGGGCATTTTGTCCTCTCTTAGCTAAAGCTTCTCTTCAAAATATCACTCTCAGTTGCTCTCCAAAATGTCACTCACAGCTGCTCTGTGAACTCCTTTATATGATTCCAGTGATCCAATTAACACCCACTCTGAATGGGTGGGGTAACACCTCCATGGAAGTTATCCAATCAAACATTTCAATCACATCTCCATGGAAACACTCAATCAAAGGATTCCAATCTAATCAACACTCATATGTCTTCCCCCACAAGATTGCATCAAAGACAATGGCGTTTTGGGGGGCATAATACATCCAAACTGGCACACCATACATATCCTACCAAAGAGTGATCTCTTTCCCATTGTATTTTGGATCACACTAGCCTGCAAAGAGGATGCAAAGTAATTGTATAGGAGAGAAGTGGATTAAGCAGGCACTATCGGGATTAATAATAGCAACCTTTTCTTACTCTTCAAAAAATTAAATCCATTTTATTATTAAATTATTTATTTAAACTTTTTAAACTATATTTCTTTATAAAATTATCACAGAATTCTAAAATTTAATTTAGGTTTAAAATTGCAAGAACTCCATCCTTTATAATTCAGGAGAAAATGCAGGTGCTTAGGAAAAAATGGGGCTGACAGGGTGAAGGACCTAAAACACTTATTTTTTAGTGTTGCCTTCATCCATTGTGCTGATTTGAATTTATTTTGGACCCAAACACATGAAAGAATGCAGATTGTCTTCTGTTTTATAATCTGTGTCATAATCCCAGTTCCATGATTTGAGTGGAGGTGTGATTCAGGCATATAAGTGGTAAGAGAGAACATTGCTCTACTTATCAGCTTAAATAAATATAACTTTATAATCTACTCTCCTTTCACCTCATACAGCCTTGTCAATTTAAAGAATACGATACTTCACTTCCCAATTTCAACACTATAGAACTCCCCAAAATTATTCTCAGACTCTATGTGACTTTAGATATATCCTTCCTCATCAATATTACATGAGCCTACTCCATCATATTTCTGTTTCTAATACTAATATTTTCAATTAAAATTTTCATAAATATTTAGTTAACATTGTGTACACTATGAAAAGAACTTGCCTTGGAAATTTTCTATGGAGTCTTGAGATTTTATTTTTTTTAAGGATGTACGGTGTATTACTGTCTGGGCACACAGAAAGGTGGATACATTTCCATGCCTTATAAGCTACCTGTCTTCTCAGGTGGGGTAGCATTCTATTCATTAGATTACTATCAGTGTCCTCAAATTTGATCAAAGATTCAAATAATATCTCCTGTTGAGCAGACTTAAAGCATCGCACATTGCTTGGAATAAAAGCAAAATATGTGTTCTCCTGATTCATTTTATGGAAAATAACTGAAGCTCACTGTTACTCAAAAATTTTCAAAAACTTTAAGGAATTTAAGGTCTGAACATGAACATATATATATATCAACTCTTTTTCTTTCTCACTCGTTTATATAAATCAACACATTTGCTTTCTCACTGTAGACATCATTCACATGTAATAAGCAGAGTGAAAAAGTATTCTCACAGACTCCTTTTTTGGGGGTTCAGCTAAGGGAGAAGTATAAATCCCAGCACCAAAGTATTCAGAGGACTTCTGAAACATCTGCGATCAGGTAACAACCACAAAGGGGGAGTGGGAAATTCAGTGGACTAAATGCGACAGATTTCAAGAGTCCACTACAAGCACGCCCTTCTGGAAGGTGAGGAACACAATTTAGAAACAAATTTAGATCCCACGCTTACACCATGGGTGTGAGTACAGAGGTGAACTAAGTTGCCAGCAAAAAGCCCCTAGCCATGACATGGTTCCAAAAATACAAGAGGGTCAGGAATTACATAGATGAGTTATATTTATATTTGTCCCTGAGGTTGAAGAAAATTTCCCTGCTTTGTGAAACTAGCTAGCAGTGCCCTGCATCACAAAAATTTACCTGTTAGAAGCACTTGCAACTAACTAGTCCAGGAAAAAGCAACATATACTGCGATATGTGATGAAAAAAGAACTAGATCAAAATCCAGCCAAAGATACTATAAGGAAAAAGGAGGGAAAGTGCTGCAAAATTTATCAAAGATATCACTCTTAAAGACATTGTGGAAATAATCTCACATATGTTGAAGGGGGTGAATCTTGATGAAACTTGCATTGAAACACTTTGGTAAAATCTCTCCATTTGATCCAGCATTCCCACTTCTGGGAATGTGTTCTTCACATATACTTACACAAAGAAGAAATATATATATACCATTCCCATTAAATAATTATTTGAAACAGTAGATAAATGTTCTTAAATAGACAAATGGTTAACTAAACCATGGTACAGTCTTAAAAATTAAATAATGTACAGATGTAAAAATAACTGGGAAATCCTTTTTGTACTTATATGAAAGGATGTCCAAAATATGTTTAGTGGGACAAAACAAGAATTAGCCAGTATTTGTATTGTATGTGAATTTAAAAAAAAAATGGTTAAAATGTATGTTTTAGCTGTCTGTATTTCTATAAAAATATGAGATATATTGCATATAAAATAAGAAAACAGTATCAATACTTACCATTCACACCTAAAAAGCAATTTTAGAACAGACTTGTTGTAGAGGTTAAAACTGAGTAGAAAAGAGAAAGGGGTGAAAGAATATTTACTTTTTGGTGTTTCTAGCACATAGATGCATTACTTATTCAAAATTAAAAGATTAAAAATGAATGAAAATGTTAAACAAAAAATAACATGCATGTGTACATACTAATATAATGCAACTTAGAATATGGTAGATGATATACTACTTATGAGGAAAATATATTAGAAATTTGAAGGAAGTTGTAAGAACTACTGCTCGAAGCCATTTGGGAAAGTTTCATGGATTAAATGACATTTAATTTATGTCTTCAGGTCTAGAAAAGATTTTATAGGCAAAAAAATGTTGGTAAAATGGACTTGCAGACAAAAAGAAGATAAAAAAACACAGTCTAAGTTCAAAGTGAATTTTTCAGTTCAGCATGCTGGTTTTTGTAGTTGGGTGGTAGGGACAAAGGTGGAGAGAAGAATAGAAAGCAGAAGAGCTAAACTTGAAAGAGGAAGCACAAGCCAATTTTCGGTGGGCCTTGAAGGTTACAGTAAGTGGTAATGAGGTATGACGCTAATATTGATGTTCTAGTTTGCTAATGCTGCAGAATGCAAAACACCAGAGATGGATAGGCTTTTATAAAATGGGGGTTTATTTTGCTACACAGTTACAGTCTTAAGGCCTTAAAGTGTCCAAGGTAACACCTCAGCAATCGGGTACCTTCACCAGAGGATGGCCAATGGCATCCGGAAAACCTCTGTTAGCTAGGAAGGCAGCTGGCGTCTGCTCCAAAGCTCCGGCCTCAAAACGACTTTCTCCCAGGATGTTCCTCTCTAGCAAGCTTGCTCCTCTTCAAAACATCACTCCCAGCTGCACTCAGTTTCCTCTCTTTGAGTCAGCTCATTTATGTAGCTCCACTGATCAAGGCCCACCCTGAATGGGCGGGGCCACACCTCCATGGGAACTTCTCATCAAAATCATCACCCACAGCTGGGTGGGGCACATTCCAAGCAAATCTAACCAGTACCAAAATGTCTGCCCCACAGACTACAAAGACAATGGCATTTGGGGGACACAATACACTCAAACCGGCACAATTGATAATCAATTATTTGTTGCAAACTTTAAATAATTCAGTTAAGAAAAATCATGCTTTAGAATGCTTCAGAAGAATATACAATTCATCCGGTTGTTTTGATACTAAAACAGATTACATCCCAAGATTAATTTATACTAATTGAATAGTGGTCATAGGTGTCACTGTTAAGATCATTGCACTTTTGGCATTATCCTATACCAAGAGACAGTTAAAAGAAAATATTTTAAATATATATTGAAAACATTAATATTTATCAATTATTTGTATTATATTATGTATGTTGTAGTGATTGGCTATATATATTGAATGGCTTGTTTTAAAATGTGTCTTAATTCATTGCAAAGTTTTCTATATGAAGACCTAAGAGAAAAACCCCTTTCTTGCTATAGTACTCAGAATGATTGTGCTTCTCCATGAACTTCCCTGTTGATTTTATTTTGTGGACACTGCAAGTCATAAAAACAATCATTTTCTTCCTTCTCTTTGCTGATAAAAAATTTAGAATTATATGCAGGACTCACTTCTAGTAAATGTATTGTATTCTATTGCATGTAACAGTCATTTCTCCTTTAATCTTATCTTTTTTGCTAATACCTTCCCTCTTTTCAAATTACCTTATTCACTCGTTTAAGTTTCATTTTGTTTTTATGAATTTTTATTGTTTGCCTTAAATACTTTTGTTAAACTTTTTTGGGGGCAGAAATATTCTTTCTTCCATATAGACAAAGTCAGACAGACAGACAGACAGACACTCACATACATTGCCTAGAGGTAACAGAATATCCAAACTAGAAGAGGTAGATATGACCTAGATTTATGTCTTGATGCTTCCATGGAGGAAGAAGAACAGATAGTTCCAGTTGCTTTCAAAGAAACAAATTTAATTAAGGCTGTTTAGTGTTCTACTGTCACTAGTCTTTTATGCTATATTTATGATTTTTGTTTTTAAATGATAATTCTGCCCTGTGAATACAGACCATAGTCCATCCAAATGGGAGCAGAAATGTGAGTAAAGAGGCTATTGCTGTCACCCAAGTCAGAGAGGATGTGTTCTGGACAATGATATCAACACTGAATTTGGTAAAAATAATTAGAAATGGACATATTTAAGAAAAGAGTCAATAACATAGGATAATGAGGGGAGTGTCCATTAAAAATTGAGAGACATTTATTCAATATTCTGGGGTTCAGCTCATGATTCTGCATTTCTAAGAAACTAATAGTTGATATTGATGCTGCAGATACATTGAAAGTAGAAAGTAGAATAAGTTCATTGATTCCATCTAGGTAATAAGCAGGAGACAGAAGATATCTATGAGATGACCAACTGACGAAAAGAAGCCTGAAAATGAAAAGGTGGATGAAAGGAATCAAATAAAAGTATTAGTGTCAAGAACTGTGAAGGGCATGGCATTTTATAAGCCATAAGTTAACCTGCCACAGTTTTATAGATGTTGGTAGAAGGCAGGAGACTTCTGAGTCAAGAACAAAAGATTCCATGATGGTACAGCAGGCAGCATGAGCTTCATGTTTTCATGTTCTCTTCTTTTTCCCTAACTCCTTGGGTTCCAAGGGGGTGATGTTGAAAGGGGACATATTATATACAGGTGGTAGGTTTGTGTCACACTGAGAAACCCCAGGCCTAGGAAACCCCAATCTTTCAAAGCAGACTGAGAGAAAACCTGTCCAAGCTGTGCCCTGGATGGAGACATCACTTTTATTCTGGTCAGGAAAGAAAAATATTCTCTGCTTTGGAGAGAGAGACACTATTGCTATCTTCCAAGGGTCTTAACAATGCAAACATTCTAAAAAGATAGTCCAGAACAAAAGTTATAAGACATGCAAAAACACTATGGAGAATTATCTCCCAACAATTAGTTGAAAGGTAACCACAAGAAATGAATTATAAAACTTCTAGTATCCAACAAATAGAAACAAATAAAACAAATAAAAAATAACAACAAAAATGGATCACTTTGTCAAAAATACTGAGTAAATATAATACAAAGGAAATATGAAATAAAATAATGACAAATCTGACAGAACAAGTGCATTATAACGATAAATGTAAATGGAATTACTACTCTTTTAAATATTTTCAGAATTGCTGTATACATGTTATCTGAAACAAAGAGATGCAGAAATAAAGCACAGACAACAGTAAGCCAGGCAAAAACAAGTTAAAGAGAAACGGGTTGGTATGGGATAAGGTATAATTCACAGCAAATATCAACATGACAAAGGAGACTAATATACAAAATGTCAGTTTTCATTATGAAAATAAAACAGTCATGAATATCTATGCAGTTAATAAGACCACACACACCATCAAAAGCACAATCAATAGGAATAGAAAGAAATTCACACAATAAAAATAGGAGTCTTGAACATATCACTCTTAGGGATGTGTATTGAACTTTGCATCCAAATAACTAACAATACAATTTCTCTTCAGATGCATATGGAGGATACAAAAGCAGAAGTGTGATAGAGTTACCAATTATTTTGTATAGGTTTATTAATTAAAATAAGTTATTTTGTTAAAAGGAAGTATCCAAGAACCAATTCATGACTTAATTTTGTAACAAATATTAATAGAATACCTTCTTTCTATTAGGCAATGTTCTAGGCACTGCTGTGGATACATTAGAAATATCAAATTTCATATACTCTTCCATCCTACTTCCAATTTTTGCATATTATTTCTTTGTTCCAGCCCTTCATATTCACTGACAGAACAATTGCATGCAGTCTGATACAGTTTCTTGATCCAAGATATAATAGTAAAACATACGCACATGCAGTTAAAGGAAAGAAAAAAAGAAAGTGCTCTTATTAGGAACTCTTTTAATAAATATTTTTCTTCATTTATAGTAGTCCAAAAAATTATGTTGCCAAAGGACAGCTTCATATGTTCCCATAATTGTAAATAACTTCATAAAAAATTGAAGATGTGAGATATACAGTGAGGAAAAATTACTAATGTGAGAAATTTGGTTGAAATCTAAAACTGAAGTAAATGGCAGAATAAATAAAAGAAGAGGAAAGCACTGTTGATTATGCATAAAAGAGAAAAATGAGAAGGTGATGAAAGTTGATTGTCAATTGCTCTGGTTCCTTTGTGTTGCCTTCGGTAGTGCATCTGCATGTCTTTTTATGCTTTTATGATTTTAATTTCATTTCTATGTGGTATTGCTGAAGCAAAGGATATATCATTATCAATAAACTATTAGAATGCCTCTTTTGAATTATCTTTTCTCATCAAACCTTTCCTGAACAGGAACAAGCTGAATGTTTGAAAATTCCCAAAGAAATCTTAAGCAGTTATAAGGAAGCTGTACTTGTGCAGACTTTCAAAATAAAGAACAAAGTATGTTTTAATTTAATTAAATGAATATCTGCTCTATTAAGATAATTTATAAGATAAGGAGCTACAAAGGTTAAATGTACCTGAAAGACATTCAGAAACTAAGCTATATTCAAAAAGATTTTATGTATTTGATAGAGAAGAAAATAAGTTGCCTGCTAATTTATAATGATTTGTAAATATTAGAAAAATATAACCAATAAAGCAGTAAACACATCCAATTAGCTCTAATAAAAATAGAAAGCAAATTTATTTCAATAAAACATATTCAATATTCAATATATTTAATATTACTATAAGAAGTAATATATATTAAATTGACAGAAAATAAGACTGGAGCAATTAAGCATATATTGCCTCTTTCTCAGTAGAATTTTAGCATTAATTTCTCATTTTAAATAACTCAGAATATGGGCTCTACCCAACTGATATAAGCATATACATCTTACACTTTTATTGTTTTTCTGTATTTATACATTTAATCCAATAGAGCTATAAACACACCATGTAACTGCACATAATAGAATACAATGTCATTTTTCTTTTGATTATGGAAGACACAGTTATGAAACTGAATGCCATGTATTCATCACTATGGTAGATTCAAATTTCATGACTTAACTTTCTTATTACCACTCATGCGCCTTTCTGCTGATTCTTTGTCCTAGGTTGAAGACTACCAGTTTATTTTGGAAATACCAAGGAGAGAAAATGGTCAACATACAGGTATAAATTTATTTTATCATAGGAAATTTTTCACTTTTTTTTTCCATTTGTATATATCCTGAAAAAAATATATGCTATGGGGAAAGTACATGAGTCATATGTGTGCAAAAATTGTTTTATATCTACATGTACAATTTAATTTTTATGTATGGAGGCCTAATTAGATCTTGCCACCTCTGTCCTTTATATAAACATTAGCAAAGGAAGATAACCAAGGAATACATCTTCAGCACACAGAATTCAAGCTGAAGAGAAAACTCCAGAGGTCACTTGGGTGGTTCCCTGATCTGTAGATAGGTAACTGTCTACATGTTCTAATACATTTTCATTGGACAATAAAACACTACTGACAAGCTGTCAAGATGGTTGAGATTTGATTATGCGTGGGCCAGTAGGTGTGATGTTGCAATTTAAAAACCTGACATTTCAAAATATTATGTGTATTTTATTCATTTTTGCTTTTCTTGTTTTGTTTTGATGTTTAGATAGTTCTTTGGTTCACTTTACTGCAAACTTATAATGATAGAGCCCTAAATAATTTCCATTATCTATACTACAATTATTACTAAACATGAGTGAGCATCCATGTGATAGAAGTTGGCACCGCTGTAAGACCAAAAACAATCATAAAAAAATCTGTTACTATGAATCTTCGTGAAAAGCAGAATATTCTATCAAGTGATAATGGAGTAGTACTGGTTCCTTCTCTCCAGTTATGTCTTCTCTTCCCCATCCCTCAAAGAAGTACTTAATATCCAAACATTCAATATGAATGAAATGATTATTTAAGAGATTATGTCTAAACTTTAACAAAGGTCATACTATATGAATTTAAGAACTACAATATATTTAAAAGAGGAAACTGTGTAGATCTTGCATATGGATTATAATAATAAAAGCCTCCATTTCACAGTTTACAAATAAATGTAGATTTCTTACTACATTGTAGACAAGATGTTGTAGATAGGACAAAAAATACCTAAAATAATATATATTTATTCTCCTATAAAATTTCTAAAATACTCCACAGTAATTCATAAAATATTCTGCACATGTTAAAGATGCTTTTGGTAGACACATTCTGTAGCATCATCCCATGGAAGAATAACACTCAACATCCATGAGAGTATGTCTGGTATAGAACCATCCTTAAACTTTGAATTTTTCTTGGGAGAAAATGTATTTTAGGGTGCCAAATATTCTAAATTAAAACAATTTTAAAATGCAACTTCTCTGAGGTCAAGACTAAGGTTTCTTATATAATAGCTCTGGGGCAGGCCTAGGACTCTATTTTTAAAAACATCTCTGATAGTAACAAAAATGGTTTGTGAGCCATGTTTTGTGAAGCACTGTAAGTATTTTTTTTCCTGCAAATTCTCAGTTTTGAAAGATGCCTGGGACAATAAACAATTCAAAATTCACATTTCTAATGTTTGTTATTATAAACTATAGATTCAGGTTGTGGGTGAGAAAAGGAGGCACCTGATCAAGTAGTCACGACACTATGGTCTGGAGTTATACCTTCCTTCATTTGCCACTGATATCAACATTTGGCATTTAAAGAAGCATAACTGTCTTCTGCAGTGTTCTGTAAAAGCATGATGTGATAGTTTGGAGCTGTTGTGTACCCCAGGAAAGGCCATGTTCTTTTAATTCATTCTTGTGGGTGCATTCTTGTTCTTTTAATTCATTCCCACCTATTGCCTAGAGGGTGGGACCATTTGATTAGGTTGTTTCTATAGAGATGTGAACCAGCCCATTCAAGGTATGTCTTAATCCTCTTACTGGAGTTCTTTATGAGAGGATAAAAGACAGATGAAACTCAGAGAGCTCAGAGAATTTAAGAGATAAAATCTAGAGTTTGCCTTAGAGAAGCTAAGAGAGGACTCACAGATGCTCAGAGAGAAATGCCCAGAGACATTTGGAGATAGCCATTGAAACCAGAACCAGGAGAGCAGGACAAGCAGACAACTCTATGTGCCTTCCCATGTGACAGAGGAACTCCAGATGCCAGTAGTGTTTCCTCAGAGAAGGTATCTTCCCCTTGATGCCTTAATTTGGACATTTTCATGGCCTTAGAACTGTAAATTTGTAACCTAATAAAACTCAATTGAAAAAGCCAACCCATTCATGGTATATTGCATTCTGGCAGCTTTAGCAAACTGAAACATGTGGCCAAAATTCTGCTTCCTCTAAGTAATTTAGCATGGATGAGACATATTGGAACTTTTTGAAACTGATTTAAACATTTCAGAAAAATAAGAAATAAATATTAAACAGGGTACATTTGTATATAAACCCTGACTCATGGAGTACAGATTTTGAAGCACATTTCAGTTATCTTTTACTTCAGGGCCCACAGTTTTATTTCTCTTTTTCCTCTAGAGGAAACTAGACTAGAGATGTTACTATCACATTTCAAAAGTCCTCACATTTTCAGATTACCCACTTTGGTGGTTTGAAGTTGTATTTGCTGCAGAAAACATGTTCTTAAATCTAATCCATTCCTGTTAGTGTGGACCATTGTAAATAGGATCTTTTGAGAAGGCTATTTCGGTTAAGGCATGACCTACCTCAGTCAGAATGGGTCTTAAACCTCTTATTGGAGTCCTTTATAAGAGAATGAAATTCAGACAAAAAGAAAAATAAGCCAAAGAAGCAAGAAGCTGAAAACAAGGAAACCTGGAAAGAAGGGAGGTACCAGCAGATGCTGTCATGTGCCTTACCATGCAGTATAAGAACCAATGATTTCTTTCTTTTTGGGGAAGAAAGCATTGCCTTAATGTTGCCTTGAACTGGAATTTTTTTCTTGACTTCAAAACTGTAAGCTAATAAATCCCCATTCTTTAAGCCAACCCATTTCATGGTAGTATTGCTTTAAGCAACTTGGGAAACTAAGACCCAATAAAGCTGCTCACTTTTCAGCTGATATTTTCCTCCTAAAGTCAGATGTCTGGATTTATCTTTCCATTAAGATCAGTAAAAATTCATCATAACACAATAATGTTATAACATCTGCTTAATAATCCAACACCTATGCAGTAATAGAGGTCTTGGAGCTTCTGAGAGTGAAATAATTTAAAAATATCTATTTTGGTGTAGAATTTTATAGGGGGAAGACTTTTGCCTCTTTCTTAAACTTGATTTAAGAAAGAAGGATAAAAAACTGAAACACAAATTCCAACTTCTGCAAATAAATGATTCATCTCTTAGTGTGAGTCACAGTACAGGCTGTCAAATAAAGTGATGGTCAAATTAAGTCCAGGAAGACACTGAGATTGATCATCTGAAATTTCATATCACAGACAATGCCAGCTGGTGCTTAAAAGTTGTCACCCTTGAAAGAAAAAAGCAAAAATCCTTATTTACAGGAATGGAATTAAGTGCACATCCTGGCTGTGAATCCTTTCAGGGATAGCATTTAATTCTTGTACCCCAGAATAGCAAAGAAACTGAGATGAATTTAAAAACACCAGGATGCACCATCTTTGTGGTAGCAGAAAGAATGCTTCTGAGTAATTCTGCAGTTGATTATTTCTGTCAACCACAACAAATATATCACTCTGTATAATATGGAACTTCACTATAAACCAATTTCCTAATGGCCTTGGATACAGCTCTTATCCACACATCTGTGTGAGTTACCTGCAAATAGCAAGCACAGAAAGTGCTCACAGTATTACATCACTCAGATTTGTAACTTTTTTTTAAAGTATAGGACTAATATCTAATATTATGAGAAAAAATTCATAGGTGAAATAAAGGAATTCACAGAGGGAAGAATGAAGCAGAAGAACTAAAAATATGAAAACTAATTTCTGGAAATAAATAAAAGAGAAAAACAAAATATTATATAATGAAGGCCAGATTTGAAGCAGTAAAAATAGAATATGGTGATGATCAGAGCTACCACTGTGAATGCTTGCTATAAGTCAAACACTCTATATGATCAACATACATATTTTATGGTATAATCAGAAATATGGAAGGCCTAGAGAACAATAAGCAAAATATAATAGAAATTAAGAAAAACTTAACAATTAGAGGGAATGTGAAAAAAGTTAAAGAAAATCTGACATTTATGTAGTCAATATCCCTGAAGAAGAGAATATAACAAATAGGACAAAACCTATTTTAAAATACATAATTCAAGAAAACTTTCCAAAAAATTAAAAAAATGTTGAATATACAAAATGAAAACAAATACCATGCCCTAGAAAAATTGAAAATGACAAACCACAGTGAGTTATATCTTATTAGTAAGCTTTCAATAAAAAAGTCATTTTTAGGAATCCAAGAAAAATGACCAGGTCAACTGTTAGTTTAAAAAAAAAAAAAATGCCCTTTTCAGGTTTCTGCATGGTAAAATTTCACCTTAGATGATAAAGGAATTATACATACTTCTGTGTGATGCACATTGTGTCTCCCATCTGACCAAGGATTGACCTTGCCCTTCCCTCTTCCACTGATATCCCTTCCGGTAACACCCTGGAAGCACACCAAGTTTTGGCTGCTATAACCTTGAATGCAGCCTGCCTCAAGCACTCTTGTTTCTAAGAAAGAACACATACCATTTCCTCAGTGCTTTCAGGCAAGCCCCTAGCCACCTTTGTTCCTCAACTATATGTACACTATAGAGTGGTTCCCATAGGTGCAGAAAAACTCAAATGAACTTCTTGCCATGTCACTGTCCTTTGCAAGGTAGCTGCAGCTCTCTGCATGTAAGTTCACCTAATAAATGCCTTTGGAATGATGACCCTAGCATTTAGAGCCTGTTTCTTCAAAATCTCACCTGGCCCCATTTTAGGAAATTTTAAGGCAGTCCCAGCTGGATCTTCCCCTATTTATTCTTTTAGGATGAGTCCTGCTGCTGGTTCAGCAGGACACAACTTTATTGTCAAGGAAGAAGGTTACAACCCCCTCTTCCCCAAATACTTTCAGACATACAAGTAAATAAGGTCTCAAATGAATTGTCTTAACAAAACTACTAGAAAATGAATTTTTCCTTATCAAAGAGTGAATTGAGATGACAGGTGGTAAGCTCTGTATCATTTCAAAAGTAAGATCCAGACTATAAAAAAAATGGCAATTATTTTTTAAAAAAGAATATGCAGTTTAAGATTTATGACAATGAGGAAATAACATTAGTAACAAAAAATCAGTATTTTAAGGGAGGGGGATAATTAGAAAATATCATAACTAGCATTAATTATCCACCCTGTATTGCTAGGGAAGTAAGAAAAATAATTAAAGCTGATCAATCAAGTAGTGAAATATATTTATAATTTAAACTTAATTTCAATTTGAGGTAAGAAAAATTCAACAATAAATCATAATCAAATGATGGTAAGAGTGAGGGAAAAATAATTGAGGCTTATAGAAATATACTAATTTCATTGGTCACAGAATATGCATTGATATGATATGGTGTAAAGATGTAAAACAATAGGTTTGTTACATAAAGTTATAGCCATCAAAGTATCCACTACAGAATTAAAGGATATAATGCAAACTTCAAATTTTCATCCTTGATCAAATGGTGTGAAAATAAGGAAAGGAAGCAATAGAGATCCAAATCAAATATGAAAAATTATAAAGTTCTTATTAAGACTCATAGAAATATATTGATTTAATGCTATGGTGTCTAATATTGGATCATAAACTAAAGCCAGCTAGCTTCTTTATATAAGAGGCATACTAAAACAAAATGATTCACATGCTTTGAAAATAAATGTATGTACAATTGCACAAAGACATGCCTACGAAATGAAAAGAGAGTAAATAGGAATCATGAGTTTCATTTTGGAAAAATTTAAATTAAGTGAAAATGTCATTAAATAGTATATTGTACATTTTAATGTTAGATTAAAATCTGTAACTAAAATTTAATAATATAACAAATAGCTATGAAATAGTAAACATAGCCAATACCTATATAATATTTATCATGTACCAGCACTCCTTTAAATGCTTTAAAAATAATACAATGAAAAATAGGGTGGGTTAGGGGTGGATGGAATGTTTTAGGTATTCTTTTTTACTTTTATTCTTATTTCTTTTGGAATAAAGAAAATGTTCAAAATTTGATTCTGGTGATAAATGCACAGCTATATTGTGGCACTGTGAATAACTGATTGTACACTGTGGATGATTGTAGGGTATGTGAATATACCTCATTAAAACTATATTAAAAAGCATATTTGACTATATAAATATGAATATAGATATAATTTTTTTCCTACAAGAAATTGTTAATAGTAGTTATTTCTGGGAAGAAGGACTTCAGAGTGTGGGAGAAGACTTTGACTTTTTATTATTACCTTTTTGTATAATTTCACTTTTAACTTTATACATGCTTTACTTTTATTTATTTATTTTTTAATTATCAACAGAGATTATCTGAGCAGGAAGATTATGATAAACTTTTTATTTTTGTCTTTAGAGTATCTTTGTATGTAAAAGAGCCTCAAATAAATGACGTCTTGTAAACACACATACACACAAAAATAATGCAGCAACAAATACACACAGTTTATACAAATTAAAAGGTTGATAAGAGAGAAATGAAAAAAAACAGTTTGGGGGGGACTTCAATTAGTTGATTTTAGCCAATTATATTTCAAATAGATAAAAATGTAAATTTATAAAAGGGATAATTTTGCTTAATAACGAGAGTACTGCTACTAAGAAATGCCACACTTACTGATTTCTTAGTATATACTAATCAGTGCCTCGAGTGTTTTATATGTCCCATGTCTTTTAATCTCCAAAACTTCCTCTGAGCTGAGAATAATTTTATACCCATTTTTAAAGTTGAAAAAATGCTGGCACCTAGAATTCAGTAATTTACCAACATCACAAAGTAGAATTTGACTCCAAAACCTTGTTATATTTATAAGATAAAGTTAACTCTATATTAAACCCTATTCCTTGAAAATTATGAATTTACTTTCCTTTTAAGGGTCCATAAAAGTTTCTCAAAAAGTGGTCCTCTGTTAACCCTAAAGGAATCTTAAAAATACTCCCATAATCACACCCATTATATTGGCAAAAAATAAAATGCTGAGTTTGATGAAAAGCAATGAAAATTTCTATTCACCACAGATAAGCATGTAAATTGTTCAGCGTTCCTTAGAAAATTTTACATGCATACATACTCTACCCATAGCAATTCCACATTTAGACATATGAAAAAGGTAAATGTATACATGTTCATAGCAGCAATGTTCATAATAACAAGAAAAGGAAAACAATCCAAAAATCCATTTGCAACAGAATTCATGAACAGCGCAGCATATTCATACAATTGAATATAGTGCAACAGTGGATAAAAAGCACCTAGTTACATGCATCTACTTGATGAATATCAGAAATAAAATACTGAATAAAAGAAGAAAACCACTAAAGAATACATTCATTATAATCTTATTGAAGCTTAAAGTAGGGCAAAACTAAACTTTTCTTTTTGTTTAGTGATTCATGCATACATGATAATTCTATGAAGAAAAGTAAGGTAATAATCAATGCGATATTTAGATTAATGGCTACCACTCAGGGAGAGAGGGCAGGGGAATGGAGTAAGGAATGGACCCAAATATCCTGGTTCAGATACTACTTATTGTCTATATTTTAATCTGGATAGTGGCCACATTGGTATTTGTTTTTATTATTCCTTAAGCTTCATTTGCTTCTATAAACTTTTGAGTGGAAAGTATATTTTAAAAATTATTACTATAGAAAGCCTACAAGAGAAAATGTACAAAGATATCAAATGCTGTACTGGTTTGGCTGTTAAGGACCCCGGGAGAGCAATGATCTTTGAATCCAATCTTGCTGGGTGGAAACTTTTAACTGAATGTTTCCATGGAGATGTGACCCACCCAATTGTAGGTGAAACCTATTGATTAGATCATTTCCATAGAGGTGTGACCCCTACCCATTCTGGGTGGCTCTTAATTAGATCACTGGAGTCCTTTAAGACAGCTCACAGAGAAGGAGCTCAGAGAAGCTGATAGAGACATTTTGGAGAGAAGCTAAGATATGTAATCCAGAGCTTGGCTCCAAGAGAAGCTAAAAGCTGACAAAGACCCAGATGCTTGGAGACACTGGGAGATGCAGACAGAAAGGTGTTTGGAAATGTTAAGCTAAGAGATGAAGTCCAGAGGTTGCCCTGGAGAAGCTAAGATAGGACTCCCAGATGCTTAAAGAGAAATGACCTGCAACAACAAGCACAGATGTGTAGGAGCTGAGAGAAAGAAACTAACAGAGAAAGAAGCCCAGAGACATCTTGGAGAAACACACTTTAAAATCAGAACCTGGGAACAAAGGACCAGCTCACCATCAATGTGTCCCCGCAGCTGGCAGAGCTATTCTGGATACCATTGGCATTTCTTTAGTGAAGGCATCCTCCTGTTGATGCCTTAGTTGGACACTTTTATGACTTTAGAACTGTAAATTTGTAACCTATTAAATCCCCTTTATAAAAGCCAATCCATTTCTGGTAGTTTGCATAATGGCAGCTTTAGCAAACTGGAACAAATGCATATGAAATAATGTTAGGAAATTAAAAATCCCTAAAATCTCTGTTGGTAGTAGATTGGTTAAATGAATTACAGTCTTGTGTAATAAGCATATATGCAGCTGATATAAAGAAACAATCTCCTGTATATGTGCTGAAGTAGCAAGATATATGAATAATATTGTTCAATGAAAGCATGATCATACAGAAGGGTATACATTATATTATCATATATGTAAATAAAAATATTTATGAACAGAATAATATTTCAATTTGGAAGAATAACAAAAAGATGAAAAGACTGGTATCTCTAGAGATGGTGATTTGTAGAAAATGGAATATTTCTCACTGAATATCAATTTCTATCTTCTTAATTGACGTTGACATGGAGACTTTATGTGATTTTGGACAAGTTTTACATTTTTTATCATACAATGTCACAGTATAACTGAGAGATCTTGAAGATTTCTTCCAATTCAAATATACAGTTCTAAAAATGAAAAGCTATCTCTGCTTCTAGTAGTTTCTGTGCCTCTATTTAAACTTACTATTATGAAAAAAGACACTGGAGTAGCAGATAATTATTAAATTGAACATGCTATCTTGATATCTTTGTCAACATCATGCTTTGCATTTCTCAAAAATCCATGTTTCATACTTCATTGTTAAGGGAAACTAAGTGTTCATTTACTTCCTCTAATAATTACATCCTCTCACAATGTTTCACTTTTTAAAGCAATAGTATGGAATGTTGGTGGGAGAAGCAGAGTGAATCCTCTTTGCAATAAATCAACCTCTTAACTTAAATAATTTTAAAAATAATTTGAAGTTTATGGAAATTGTCCTAAGAACATACAGCAATTAAGAACATACAGCAATTGGAAATTTTCAAAAAAAAAAAAATCTATGAAGTCTTGAGAGAAATAGACAGAGGACATGATATTTCAACCATGACTCCCTCCCTTCCCAATTCTGTCTTAGAGAAACTACTGTAGACCAGTGTTACCAAGAAGAGTGTCCATCCATCCAGCTCATAGTGTGGGGCCATGGCTTCACTGTAGTAGGATCAGGACACCATCATGTCTTATCCTCCCCCATCTCATGTTATATAAGCTTTATTATGAGTTTGGGTATATATGAATAGTCTCCCTACACCTACCCAGCACCTACTTAAAGGGTGGAAGCTCTACTGCATGCATGATAGATTGAGAATACTGGGTCTGATTGCCCCCATTCAGCCCATGTGTAGGTCAGAAGTTCCATGCCCTAAAGGAGCAAGTTGAGGAGACCAGAGATTACCAAAACCCACTCCCCAGCACCTACTTGTAGTGCCAGGGTGTCACTTGGGGAGAAGCAGTCCACTATCTCCCCCATTCAGTTTCTGTGAATTGGTATAGATGTCTGCCCATTGGCAAAGACAAGCCATGAAGCTTGTCATATGTGCCTAACAGGGCTAACATTATTGGAGTAGAGCATGGAGAATTCCATGTCTAAGGAAGTTGTCCAAACCAATTTAGGTTTTGTATGGGAGAGATTTAGAGTGTGCTCATAGCTCCATGATACTAGTAAAAACAAGCTAAATGGCAGAACAACCAGAAATTGCAAAGAGAGAACTGAAGAAAGAGACTGATAAAGAGAACCCATCTGGGATAACAGTTAAACCTGGGGTTCAGGCAGACTGCATGCCTACACTAGACTGCACCCACTTGGGAGTAATCAGAGCAATAAGTGGGACAGAATTAAAACACTTCCCCAAGCCACACACAGATTCATCAACAAAGAAAAACTCACTGCTACTAAGAGTTAAGTGCAGTCTCCAATAAACACTGGCTGAACAATAAGACAGATTTTGGAGGTTAACTAAGACAGATTAGTTATCTAATTCAAAGATAATATTTGGTCTGATGATTGTGGGAAGATGGCAGAATAAGAAGCTCCAGAATTCAGTCCCTCCACCAGAAAAACAAACAAAAAAAACAACTTTTAAACAGGCAAGAACTGTCTGAAACAATTGAAACAATTATTTTAAAATTCTAGAGTCCAGTCAAACACTGTACAGCATCCAGGGAAGAGGAGGAGGAAGAGGCTATGAAATTACATTAAAGACTAGTAAATTGCTCTATTCACATGGCAGTTACTGGCCCTGATCCCCCACTTTAGTGGCAGGCCACCATAGGGTCCAGCCCCTGGCTAGCTCACTGGTGAGAGAAATGGATGTAAAATTTCTCTTCCCAAAGATAAGTAGTGTTCATGGCTGATGATTGATGATCATGCCTTTTGATTAAAAACTTAGGATCACTGTGGTCCCAGCTCTGAGGGTGGCCATTGTTTAGACATGCCCCAGACAGAGGAGGTAGAGGAGACTTAAAGACACTATGTTTCCTCATGGCTGCAGTGGACAGATAGTTGAAGGGCTGCCTTGGCTGAGCAGGACAAGAAAGCACAGCCATGAGCTAAGCTCCTGGAGCTTTTTCTAGTCCCATACACAGGGCAGTTTAGAATAAGTCTGCACCCACCTTGTGGACCCCTGACCTTGCTCTGGCTGGGAAAGACAGACTTGGGAAACTCTTCTCTGTCATGCCTCCCACCCCCCAGAAATTGCCCTCCAGGAGAAAACAGCTCAAGACAATGAAAGAAGTGTAAGAAACTAAAGAGCTAGACAGCCTGGGGCAAAGTTGTACCTGCTATAAACTCAGGGAAAGAGCTCTATCACCTGGGAAACAGAGGGGACAACCAAACCCCTGTAAACCGGGTAGGTCTAAAGTAATTAACAAGCACAAGCCCAGAACAAGACCAGGCCCAGAAAAGACAAGGAGGACCCTATACTTCACATTCACCTTGGGCAGATCTTCCTGATAGGAGGACTGACATTCATAGAATATCTCTGTCTTATCACCAGCTGGTTAGAAAATCAAGAAATAGACATCTCATGGAATAAATTCCAGAGTTAACATTTTAAAATAAAAAAATGTACAATATGTACCAAGAGTACAAGTCAAACAGACAGGAAATTATGGCTCATAAAAAGGAAGAGGATAAAAATGCAGGAAATACCAATGAAGAAGACCAGAATGTGGACACATCAAACTAAGACTTTAAAAATCTCACAAATACTCAAGGAGATGCAAGAAAATACAGAGAAAGAAATAAAGGCTATCAGGAAAACAATGAATGAATAATATGAGATTCTTAGTAAAGAGAAATTGGATAAATGAACCAAACAGAACTACTCAAGTTGAAGACCACAATAACTGAAATGAACAACTCTCAGGAAGTTCCCAAGAGCAGATTGGAAGAGGCAGAAGAAATAATCAGTGAATTCAAATACATAATCAGTGAGCTCAAAGACATGACACTTAAAATGAATCAGTCAGAGAAGCAAAATGTAAAAAAGAAAAATACATTAAAAGAGAAAATAGCCAAAGAGACCTTGGGGATACCAGCAAGAGTTCCAATGTATGCATTATGGAAGTCCAAGTAGGAGAATAAATAGAGAAAGGGGCAGAAGAAATACTTAAAGAAATAATGATGGAGAACTTCCCGAACTTATCAAAAGACATGAATATGTACATACAAGAAACCCAGAGAACACCAAGTAATAAACATGAAGAAAATTACACCCTATCATATATTGATCACACTGCAAAGTACAAGGAAAGAGTTCTGAAAGCTGTAAGAGAAAAGAAATATTTATGGACAAAGGAGTTCCAATTATAGTGCCAGTTTCTTGTCTGAAACCAAGGAGGCAAGAAGACAGTTGGTTGAAATACTTAAAGTGCTTAAAGAGACAACTGCCAATCATAGATTTTTATAATCAGCAAGACTATCTTCAAAAAATTGAAGGAGAGATTAAGACATTTCCAGATAAACAAAGTTCATCACCACTAGACCTGCCCTACAATCACTGTTCAAGGAACATTTTCAAACTGAAAGGAAAGGCCACTAGACAGTAGCTCAAGTCAGCACCAAGAAATAAAGACTTCCTTTAAAGTTAATCATTTGTGTAATTATAAATGCATTATAAATTACATTGTGTTTTTCAGTATGTAGCTCCAGTTCTTACTTCCTACAGGTACTAAAATGCAAATGCATAGAAAGTAGTGATAAATCTATGGTTTGGCATGTACAAGATACAAAGATATAAGTGATAAGTAAAAAAGGTGAAGAGAATGTAAGGCATAAGAAAACTATATGTGTGTGCAATTGAAGTCAAGTTGATATCAAACTAAATATGATTGCTATATGTTTATGATACTAAATTTTAACCATATGGTAACCACAAGGAAAATATATAAAAAATATATCCAGATATAAATGAGAAGACACTCAATATGGCACAAAACAAAAAAATCAAATAAATATGAAAGTAGGCAGTAACAGAAGAATTGAGGGACAAAAAAGGTAAAAGCAAAATGACAAAAGAAAGTCCTGCATTATCAGTAATGGTGTTAAATGTAAATGGATCAAACTCTCCTGTGAAAATAAAGAGATTGACAGAAGGATAAAAAAGCATGACCCAACTATAAGCTATCTGCAAGAGACTCACCTTAAATTCAAAAACACAAGTAGGTAGAAAGTAAAAGGATGGATAAAGGTATACCATGCAGGTATTAGTCAAAAGAGAACTGGAGTAGTTGTACAAATATCAGATGAAATAGACTTTAAGTAAACAATAGTTACAAGAGACAAAGATATTTATTACATACTGATACAGGGGTCAATTAAATAAGATGTAGCCATTAAAATCTATATGTATTTGACAGCAGAGCCCCAAATTATATGAAGCAAATACTGATGAATTTTATGGGAGAAATTGACAGTTCTACATTAAAAGTAGGAGACATAAATACACTACTTTCAATAGTAATTAGAACATACATGCAGAAGATCCAAAAGGAAGTGTGAGATTTGAGCTGTAAACCATCTAGACCTAACAGACATATTTAGAACACTTCATTCAACAACAAAAAACACATATTCTTCTTGAGTGTATATGGATCATACCCCAGGAGAGACCAAATCTTAAGTCACAAAACAAGTCTCAATAAATTTAAAAAAATATTTAAATCATTCCATAATGTAATAAAGCTAAAAAATCATTAATGGAAGGAGAAATGAAAAATTAATAAATATGTGGAAATTAAACAATGTACTCTTAAACAACTAATAAGTAAAGAAGAAATCATTGAGAGAAATTAGGAAATATCTTGATATGAATGAAAATGAAATGCAACATATCCAAACTTACGGGATGAGGCAAAGGCATTGGTGAGAGGAAAATTTATAACTCTAAATGCTTATATTAAAAAAGAAGAAAGTTTTAAAATTAGAGACAACCTCAAAACTGAAAGAACTAGAAAAAGAAGAAAAAAACCACAAGTGAGCAGAAGGAAGGAAATAACTGATTAGAGTGGAGACAAATTGAGAACACAAATTTAGAGAGAATCAGCAAAGCCAAAAGTTGGTTCCTTGAAAACATCAACAAAATTGACAAACTTTTAGCTAGACTGATGAAGAAAAAAACAGAGAGAGAACAAAAAGTGAAAATCAGAAATGAAAAGGGGAATATTCTATGGATCCCACTGAATATGAAGTACCATAAAAGGGTAATATGATTGACTGTACATCAATAAATTAGGTAATCTAGATGAAACAAATTCTTAGAAAAACACCAACTATCTACAATGACTCAAGAAGACATAAAAAATCTCAAGAAATTAATTACTAGCAATGAGATTGAATCAGCAGTCAAATACCTCCCAACAGAGAAAAGGCCAAGGCCAGATAGCTTTACAGGAAAATTCTACCAAACATTTCAAGAAGACTTTACAATTCTGCTCATACTCTTCCAAACTACTGAAGAGAAGGGAAAACTACTTAAGTCACTGTACAAGACCAATGTCACCCTCATACAGAGCCAAGATAAAGACACCACAAGAAAAGAAAATTCAGACCATTATTTCTTATGAACATAGATGTAAAAATCCTAAACAAAATAGTGGAAACCAAATCCAAAAGCATATAAAAAGAATTACACACCACAATTAAGTGGAATTTAGTCCTGGTATGCAAGGCTGATTCAACATAAGAAAATCAATTATTATAACATACCACATTGACAAAGCAAATAAAAACCACATGATCATCTCAAGTTATACAGAGGAGGCATTTGCCAAAATCCAGTACTCCTTCATAAAAACACTTAGAAAACTAGGAATAGAAGGAAATTCTCTCTACCTCCTAAAGGGCCTATATGAAAGCCCACTGTTATTATCCTATTAAATTGTCAAAGACTAAAGTTTTCCTTCTAAAATCAGAAGCAAGACAAGAATGCACACTGTGACCAGTGTTATTCAGTTTTGCACTGTAATGTCTTGCCAGAGCCTTTAGGCAAGAGAAAGAAATAAAAGCCATCCAAATTGGAAAGGAAGAAGGAAATCCTTCTGTATTTGCAGGTTACAGGGTCCTATACACAGAAAATCCAGAAAAAATCACCCCAATGCTCCCAGAGCTCATAAACAAATCCTCAAAGTGGCTGGATACAAGGTCCACACCAAAAATCTTTAGTGTGTCTATACACAAGCAATGAACAATCAGAAGACAAAAAGAAAAAAACATCCATTTAAAATAGCAACTTAAAGAATCAAATATCTATGAATAAATCTAACCAAGGATGTCAAGAACTTGTTCACAAAAGCTGCAAAACATTGCTAAAGGAAATCACAGAAGACCTAAATAAATTAGTGGAAATTACATGTTCATGAACTGGAAGATTAAATATTAAGACATCAATTCTATCTGGGTGATTTACACATTCACCAAAATCCCAATAAAAATTCCAAGAACCTTCTTTGCAGAAAAGGAAAAGTCAATCACCAAATTTTTATGGAAGGCTAAAGGGACCTGAATAGCCAAAGCCATGTTGAAAAATAAGAATTGGAGGAACCACAATTCAGAATTTTAGACTTATTACAAAGCCATGGTAATCAAAATAGCATGGTACTGGCACATGGACAGAAATATAGACCAATGGAATTAAATTGAGAGCCAAGAAATTGACCCTTCCCTTTATGACCAACTGATTTTCAGAAAAGGAGGCAAAGACCACTCAAATGGGTAAGAATAATCTCTTCAGCAGATGCTGGGAAAACGGACTCTCCGTTCACAATTTACACAACCTCACAACTTACACAAAAATCAGCTAAAATGTATTAAAAACTTAAATATAAGAACCAGAAATCTAGAAGAAAATGCAGGGAAGCATCTTCAGGAGATTGTGATAGGTACTGGTTTCTTAGTGTTTATACCCAAAGCACAAGCAGCAAAGGATGAAATAGATAAATGTGATCTCATCAAAACTAAGAATGTAACCACCTCAAAACACTTAAACATGGAAGCAAAAATATGGCATACAAAAATGGGAGAAAGTAATTGAAACCACACATATGATAAAGGTTTACTATAAAGAATATATTAAAAACATTCACGTTGACAACAGAAAGAAAAACAACCTGATTTTTAAAAATAGGCAAAAGACTTGAATACACATCTCTCCAAAGAAGATATGCAAATGGACAAAAAGCAGATGAAACCATGCTCAATGTCATTAGCCATCAGAGAAATGCCATCAGAGAAATGCACATTGAAAGCATAATGAGGTACCATTTCACATACACTAAAATGTCTACTATTAAAAAACTGAAAACTTTAAGTGTTGGAGAGGGTTTGGAGAAACAGGAATATTCATTCATTGCTGGTATGAATGTAAAATGGTGCAGCCACTGTGGTAGACATTATGGTTGTTTCTCAAAAAAGTTAAATATAGAATTACCATGTGACCTGGAAATCACACTACTCAGTGTATACCCCAAAGAATTGAAATCAGGGTCTTAAATAGATATTTGCACACCAATGTTCATAGCACTGTTATTCATAATCACCAAAAGATGGAAGCAATCCATATGTCCATCAACAATGGATGGATAAACAAAATATGTTATATATATACAATGGAATATTATTCAGTCCTAAAATCAGTGAGGCTCTGATACATGTGACAACATGGATGAAACTTGAAGACATTATTTTTCATGAGATAAGACATACACAAAAGAACAAATATTGTATGATCTCACTTATATGTAGTGATTATTATAAACAAATTCATAGAGTCAAAATCTAGAATATAGGTTACCAGGTGATGGGGTAGGGAGAGGGCATATGAAATTAAGCCTTAATATTTGCTAAGTTATATTTGGAAAGATGGAAATGTTTTGCTAATGGATGGTGGTGATGGTGGCACAGAATTGTAAACATACTTAACAGCACTGAAATGTATATCTGAATGCAGTTAAAGGGAGAAATGTTAGGTTATGTATCTGGTAATAGAATTTTCTTTTTAATTCATGGAATTACACTACACAAACAATGAACCTTAAGTTAGTCTATGGACTATAGTTAATAGTATAATTATAAAAAAATGTTTTCTTCAATTGTAACAAATGAGGTTATATTGTAGCAAAATGTGGTTATATCAATAGATTTAGAAAAAAAATCTTTTTTGATAAAAACAATTAACAAATTAGTAATAGGAGCCTACTTCTGCACCAGATAAAGGATATCTATGAGAAACCCAGAGCTAATATACCTAATGGAAGAAGACTGAAGGCTTCCCCCTTATGTCTGGGCACAAGACAACGAGGCCCACTCTCACCACATCTATTTAACACTGTACTGGGGATTCTCTCCAGGATAAATTGTGAACAAGAATTAAAAGGTATCCAGAATGTAAAAGAAAAAGTAAAACTATCTCTATTTGCAGATAACTTGATCTTGTAAATATAAATACCCCAGGAAATCCAATAAAGACACCAGGACTCAGAAATGAGTTACACAATATTCCAGGATAAGATATCAATTTAGAAAAATCAATGTATTTTTATAAACTAGCACTGAACATTCTGAACTAAGAAAATGATTTCAATTACAATAGCATCAAAAATAAAAAATACTTAGAAATAATTTTAACTAAAATGGAAACATACTGTGAAAACTAGAAAGCATCATTGAATGAAATCAGAGGAAAAAAATAAATGAAAACACATCTTATGTTCACAGACTGGATGACTTAATATTGTTAAGATAGTAATACTCCCAACATTAATCTACATATTGTGTATAGAAATTCATCTATAGAAAATGGATTTTTTGTAGGCATTGACAAGCTGTTCTTAAAATTCAAATGAAAATGCAGGGGACATAGAATCTTGATACAATCTTGAAATAGAAAAACATAGTTAGATTATTCACACTTCCCGATTTCAAAACTTTTTACAAAGCTCTAGTATCAAAACAGTATGGTATTGGCATAATGATGAACATATAGATAAATACAATAGCCTTGAGAGTCCAAAATAAACAACCTTAAAATTAATGGTCATTTGATTTTCTACAACCTTGCCAGGAAAATTAAATAAGGAAGTAAGTTCTCTTTAAAAATTATGTTATTTTGGGGCAACTGGATATACACATGCAAATAATGAAGCTGGACTTCTTTCTTATACTATACACAAAAATTAACAAAAAAATGGGTCATAGCCTTTAATGTAAGAGCTAAACTGTAAAAATGTTAAAGCAAGACATCAGAGTGAATATTGACCTGAGGTTAGGTAGGGGTTACTTATAACACCAAAAGCACAAGTGACAAAATAAAACTTGATAAATTGGACTTCAGCAAATATAGAAATGTTTGTGCTGCAAATGGTACCACAAATAAAATGAAAAGGCAATCCACAATTGGAGAAAATACTTGCAAATCATATGTCTGATAAAGGACTTATATCTAGAATATATACAAAAGACAGCACATAAAAAAAAAACAGCACAACAATAAAAATACAACCCAATTTAAAAATGGGAAAATAAGTATTTCTTCAAAGAAGGTATACAAACGGACAATAAGTATATGCAATGATATGAAATATAATTAATCATGGAGTCATGCAAATCAAATCCACAATGAGACTCTGTTAGGATGGATACCATAAAAAAGACAGTTAATAATTAGTTGGTGAAGATAGGAATAAAATGTAACTGTCTTTCATTGCAGCTGCTTTGGAAAATAGTTTGGCATTTTCTCAAGATGATAAGCATAGAATTTCCACATGACCCAGTAATTCTACTCCTAGGCATATAATCAAGAGAAATAAAAGCACATATTCATGCAAAAACTTGTTCACAGATGTTCATAGTTTATTCATAATAGTCATAAGTAGAAACAAATGCCTATCAACCGGTAAGTGGATAAACAATATGTGGTATATGCATACAATGGACTATTATTTGTTGATAAAGAGGAATGAATTACTGATACATGCTACAAGATAGAAGATCTTAAAAACATCATGCTAAGTGAAAGAAGCCAGACACACATAAAAAAAATATGTAATATAATTTCATTTATAATGAAAATGTCCAGAATAGGCAAATCCATAGAGACAGAAACAGATGAGTGACGGCCTTAGGAAAAGGTGTGAGTGTGGAGAGAAACTGCTAATGGATATAAGTTTTCTTCTTGGGGTGATGAAGTGGTTCTAAACTTAGATTGTGCTGATGTTTATACAACTATATGAATATATTAAAAACATTGAATTTTACAATTTTTATGGGTGAATATCTCAGTAATTACACAATAAATATGTTAAAAAACTATAATAAACATTATCTCAGAATTTATTGACCAGAAGAACAAAATAACTGACTCCATTTCTAATATTTTAGTCTTCATTTAGTAATAAATTTTTGAGTTTGGAGAGGACTTAGAAATCATTTATTCTAATTCCCTCCCTTTATAATGGGCAGACTGAGGTCCAGAGGGATTAAGTAGCTTGGGGAAACTATTAAAGACATCTTAAGCCTATTCCACACCATTGTTTTGCATATTAAATTTAGTAAAGATGTTTGAAATCTATAATGTGCTACATTAATATAGTGTTATATTATTATTTATGACATTATTAGTTTGAAGTATAAAATTTAATATTCTTCATTTTGGAAAGATGGGCAGAATAAATTATGACATGAGGTTGATGCCATTTAGATTTGCATTCCTCTTTTCCTCTACTGTTCAACTTCCATCTTCATTTAAATTTTTAGGATTTGAAGAATTTTTTGATAATAATTTTGGGATACAGTATTATTTGATTACGTTTTAACTTGTATTTTTAGAAGGAAATACATTCTCTTTGGGTTTAAGAGAATATGAAAAGCAAAAATCAATATAGAATATAATAGTCTGAGATTGGTATTTGAAAGTTCTTATGAATCAGGGCACCAGAGCAGTGAATTGAGTCTGCTTTCATTAACAGGTTTTCCCTTATGTTATTTAAAGTATTCAAAGAAAATTAATCCTTGTTGTACAGAACATTAAAGGAATGGATCAATTTTTTCCTCAAAGGAGTTTTCAAATAACCCAAATGACCTCTGCCTTTTTGATTGTTAAAAAGACTAAGATATCATAAATTGTCTCTTGGGCCAATTTTTTTCTTCCTTTTCAATATTTGAGTTAGGCCTGGGTTTTTTCCTGGGGCAAGAAACTAATAGAGAAGAAACGTTTTGAAAACACAAGAGTCTAATATACATTTTTCATCTAATTCTTAAAAAACTATTTTTTTTTTTCTAAAACTGAGATGCATGTATGGAGGGAATTTGGAGGATTGAAAATGACAACAATTAAACTGTAAATATATCAAAAGATGTTCCTCTATATTCAAATATCTGTTTGGCCATAATAATCACTTGCCCTCTTCCCCTAAAGAAACCTTTCATTCAACTATGGAAGTGCATGGGCACTTGTACAGATTGTGGCACACTCCTACCCATACCTCTTTTCTAGCACTCATAATTAAGATACATTGTTTTATTAAATCACATGTCTAGTTGAATTTTCCATATTAAGCTAAACAGATGTCTGGCTGATAGAAACTTGGGCAAATCTATATATCCTACTTTTGGAAAGGCCATTGAGAAATCGATTTCCATAATTTATTTACAATAATAATTAAAGAAGTAATATCAATTAGATTGGGAACTTCAATATTATGATTTTTACAGATGCCTGGTGCCAGTGTAGAGAGTTTTGAGATGCTTAGAACAATAAGTCACATGATATTGAGACAGTTTGACAATATTTTTTAGTGACTCTATTTTCAATAATGTTACCTGTTCCATGGAAATGGAAATTATCCATAATTTCCATGGAAATTATCCAGACATTTCACTCACAGTTGATTGAGTCACATCTCCATGACAACACTCAATCAAAGGATTCCAACCTAAGCAACACTAATACATCTGCCCCCACAAGACTGTATCAAAGAACATGACGTTTGGGGAGCATAATACATCCAAACTGGCACATTCCACCCCCTGGACCCCAAAATGACATGATCTTTCCATAAACAAAATACATTCATCCCATCACAATATCACAAAAATGTAAATCATTTCAGTAACAATAGTTAAGTAAAAGATCCCACCAAAATCAGTCACATATGGTCTTTCGTAAGGCCAAGTTCCCCTCTGGCTGTGGGCCAGTGAAACATAGAACAAGTTATCTGCTGCCAATATTCAAAGGAGGGACAGTCATAGGAAAACCATACCCATTGCTATAAGGAGAAACTGAAAGGAAAACAGGGTTCACAGGACCAAAACATTTCCTAAAACCCACAGAGCAAACTTCATTAGATTTTAAGATCTGAGAGTCATGTATAGAATGATGTTTTATCCTTGGGGTTTGGGAAAGCAGGAATCCAACCTTTTCCAAAGGTCTTCATGCAGGCCTTTTCTCTTCAAACGCTGGGGTGACTGCTCCAACATATCCATACACTGGGGAGATCACCTTTCTCTAGGCCCCACCCTCCTCCAGCATTATGGCTCCACTCTGACTCTGACTCTCTGGGGCAAAGGCTCTCCACTCTCTGAACAGTGGGGTGGCAGCCAGCCTCTCCCCAATCCCCAGGGAATGTGCTCCATCCTCTCTGGGGCCTGGGGTGGCAGCACTCTTCCTGAGCACCCAGGTGGAAGGCCCACCCTCTGCCTCTGGGGCAAACCCACCATTTCCACGTGCATGGGCCACTCCACTTCCCTTGCTTGAGACTCTTTTTTTTTTTATCTTCATTTTATTGAGATATATTCACATACCACATAGTCATACAAAACAAATCGTATATTCGATTCTTCACAGTACGATTACATAGTTGTACATTCATCACCAAAATCAATCCCCGACATCCTCATTACCACACACACAAAAATAACCAGAATAATAATTAAAGTGAACAAGAGCAACTAAAGTAAAAAAGAACACTGGGTGCCCCTGTCTGCCTGTTTGTTTGCTCATTTCCTTCCCCCACCTTTCCACTCATCCATCCACAAACTGGACAAAGGGGAGTGTGATCCCCATGGCAACTCAATCCCACTGACCCCCTCATAAGCCACATTTTTGTACAATTGTCTTCAAGATTCATGGGTTCTGGGTTGTAGTTTGATAGTTTCAGGTATTTACCACCAGCTACCCCAATTCATTAGAACCTGAAAAGGGTTGTCTATATTGTGCATAAGAGTGCCCACCAGAGTGACCTCTCGGCTCCTTTTGGAATCTCTCTGCCACTGAAGCTTATTTCATTTCTTTCACATCCTCCTTTTGGTCAAGAAGATGTTCTCCATCCCACGATGCCAGGTCTACATTCCTCCCCGGGAGTCACATTCCATGTTGCCAGGGAGATTCACTCCCCTGGGTGTCTGATCCCACGTAGGGGGGAGGGCAGTGATTTCACCTTTCCAGTTGGCTTAGCTAGAGAGAGAGGGCCACATCTGAGCAACAAAGAGGCACTCGGGAGGAGGCTCTTAGGCACAATTGTAGGGAGGCCTAGCCTCTCCTTTGCAGCAAGTCTTCCCAAGGGCAAATCCCGTGTTAGAGGGCTCAACCCATCAAACCACCAGTCCCCTATGTCTGTGTGCATGTTAGCAACCATCGAGGTAGGGCAGGCCAGTACCCCTGCATTCTCCACCAGCTCCTCAAGGGGGCTCTGCATATTTTTTTCCTTGCTTTTTTTTTTAAAACTTTTTTTTCTAAATCAACTATATGAAAAAAAAAAATAAATAAAAATTAAAAAAAACATACAATAAAAGAACATTTCAAAGAGACCATAGCAAGGGAGTAAGAAAAAGACAACTAACCTAAGATAACTACTTTACTTCCAATATGTTCTTACTCTACCCCAAGAAAGTAACCTAATATAGCAACATTTCTGTGAACTTGTTCCTACTATACCCATCAGAAATTAACAGACCATAGTCATTCCTGGGCATTCCCAGAACATTAAATTTACCCACGATAGCTTATCTGTTCTTCTTGGATTATTGCTCCCCCTTCGTTAATTACTCTCTGTCGCTAGTTCCCCTACATTCTACATTATAAACCATTTGTTTTACATTTTTCAAAGTTCACATTAGTGGTAGCATATAATATTTGTCTTTTTGTGCCTGGCTTATTTCACTCAGCATTATGTCTTCAAGGTTTATCCATGTTGTCATATGTTTCACGACACCGTCCCTTCTTACTGCTGCATAGTATTCCATCGTGTGTATATACCACATTTTATTTATCCACTCATCTGTTGAAGGACATTTGGGTTGTTTCCATCTCTTGGCAATTGTGAATAATGCTGCTATGAACATTTGCATGCAGATATCTGTTCAAGTCACTGCTTTCCGATCTTCCAGGAATATACCGAGAAGTGCAATCGCTGGATCGAAGGGTATCTCTAAATCTAGTTTTCTATGGAACAGCCAGACTAACTTCCAGAGTGGCTGAACCATTACACAGTCCCACCAACAATGAATAAGAGTTCCAATTTCTCCACATCCCCTCCAGCATTTGTAGTTTCCTGTTTGTTTAATGGCAGCCATTCTAATTGGTGTGAGATGATATCTCATTGTGATCTTAATTTGCATCTCTCTAATAGCTAGTGAAGCTGAACATTTTTTCATGTGTTTCTTGGCCATTTGTATTTTCTCTTCAGAGAACTGTCTTTTCATATCTTTTGCCCATTTTATAATTGGGCTGTCTGTACTATCGTCATTGAGTTGTAGGATTTTTTTATATATGCAAGATATCAGTCTTTTGTCAGATACATGGTTTCCAAAAATTTTTCCCATTGAGTTGGCTGCCTCTTTACCTTTTTGAGAAATTCCTTTGAGGCACAGAAACTTCTAAGCTTGAGGAGTTCCCATTTATCTATTTTTTTCTTTTGTTGCTTCTGCTTTGGGTGTAAAGTCTAGGAAGTGTCCACCTCACACAAGGTCTTGAAGATGTTCTCCTACATTATGTTCTAGGAGTTTTATGGTACTTTCTTTGATATTGAGACCTTTGGTCCATTTTGAGCTAATGCTGAAAAGACCATTATGACCCAGTTCAGTGACTTATGGGGGCCTTATCGAAGATCAGTAGGCCATAGATCTGGGGGTCTATCTCTGAATTCTCAATTCGATTCCATTGATCTATATGTCTACCTTTGTGCCAGTACCATGCTGTTTTGACAACTGTGGCTTTATAATAAGCTTCAGAGTCAGGGAGTGTAAGTCCTCCCACTTCATTTTTCCTTTTTAGAGTGTCTTTAGCAATTCGAGGCATCTTCCCTTTCCAAATAAATTTGATAACTAGCTTTTCCAAGTCTGCAAAGTAGTTTGTTGGAACTTTGATTGGGATGGCATTGAATCTGTAGATGAGTTTGGGTAGAATTGACATCTTAATGGCATTTACCCTTCCAATCATGAACATGGAATATTTTTCCATCTTTTAAGGTCCCCTTCTATTTCTTTTAATAGAGTTATGTAGTTTTCTTTCTATAGGTCTTTTACATCTTTGGTTAAGTTTATTCCTAGGTACTTGATTTTTTTAGTTGCTATTGAAAATGGTATCTTTTTCTTAAGTGTCTCTTCAGTTTGTTCATTTCTAGCATATACAAACACTACTGACTTCTGTGCATTTATCTTGTATCCCACTACTTTGCTAAATTTGTTTATTAGCTCTAGTAGCTGTATCGTCGATTTCTTGGGGTTTTCCAGATATAAGATCATATCATCCACAAACAATGACAGTTTTACTTCTTCCTTTCCAATTTGGATGCTTTTATTTCTTTGTCTTGCTGGATTGCCCTGGCTAGCACTTCCAGCACAATGTTGAATAACAGTGGTGACAGCGGGCATCCTTGTCTTGTTCCTGATCTTAGAGGGAAGGCTTTCAGTCCCTCACCATTGAGTACTGTGCTGGCTGTGGGTATTTCATATATGCTCTTTATAATATTGAGGAAGTTTCCTTCAATTCCTACCTTTTGAAGTGTTTTTATCAAAAAGGGATGTTGGATTTTGTCGAATGCTTTTTCAGCATCTACTGAGATGATCATTTGATTTTTCTCTTTTGATTTATTAACCTGTTGTAATACACTGATTGATTTTCTTATGTTGAACCATCCTTGCATGCCTGGAATGAACCCCACTTGGTCATGGTGTATGATTTTTTTAATGTGTCTTTGGATTCAATTTGCAAGTATTTTGTTGAGGATTTTTGCATCTATATTCATTAGGGAGATTGGCCGGTAGTTTTCCTTTTTTGTAGCATCTTTGCCTGGTTTTGGTATTAGATTGATGTTAGCTTCATAAAATGAGTTAGGTAGTGTTCCATTTTCTTCAATGTTTTGAAAGAGTTTAAGTAACATTGGTGTCAATTCTTTCTGGAAAGTTTGGTAGAATTCCCCTGTGAAGCCAACTGGCCCTGGGCATTTATTTGTGGGAAGCTTTTTGATGACTGATTGGATCTCTTTGCTTGTGATTGTTTGCTTGAGGTCTTCTGTTTCTTCTCTGGTCAGTCTAGGTTGTTCATATGTTTCCAGGAAATTTTCCAATTCCTCTACATTATCCAGTTTGTTGCCATACAGTTGTTCATAGTATCCTCTTATAATTTTTTAAATTTCCTTGGGATCTGCAGTACTGTCACCTTTCTCATTCATTATTTTGTTTATATGGGTCTTCTCTCTTTTTGATTTTGTCAGTCTAGCTAGGGGCTTTTCAATCTTGTTGATCTTCTCAAAGAACAAACTTTTGGTGTTATTTTATCCTCTCTATTGCTTTTTTGTTCTCTATGTCATTTATTTCTGCTTTAATCCTTGTTATTTCTTTTCTTCTACTTGGTTTAGGATTGGTTTGCTGTTCATTTTCTAGCTTCTTCAGTTGATCCATTAGTTCTTTGATTTTAGCTCTTTCTTCCTTTTTAATATATGCATTTAGTGCTATAAATTTTCCCCTCAGTACCGCTTTTGCTGCATGCCATAGGTTTTGGTATGTTGTGTTCTCATTTTCATTCATCTCTATATATTTAGCAATTTCTCTTGCTATTTCTTCTTTAACCCACTGATTGTTTAACCTCCAGGTGTTTGTGAATTTTCAAAGTCTCTTAGGGTTATTGACTTCTAATTGTATTCCATTGTGGTCAGAGAATGTGCTTTGAATAATTTCAGTCTTTTTAAATTTATTAAGCCTTGTTTTATGTCCCAGCATATGATCTATTCTGGAGAAAGTTCCATGAGCACTAGAGAAGTATGTGTATCCTGGTGATTTGGGATGTAATGTTCTATATATGTCTGTTAAATCCAATTCATTCATCAGATTGTTTAGGTTTTCAATTTCCTTATTGGTCTTCTGTCTTGTTGATCTATCTATAGGAGAGAGTGATGTGTTGAAGTCTTCCACAATTATTATGGAAATATCAATTACTTCCTTTAGTTTTGCCAGTGTTTCTCTCATGTATTTTGTGGCACCTTGATTGGGTGCATAAACATTTAGATTGTTATATCTTCTTGTTGAATTGCCCATTTTATTAGCATGTAGTGGCCTTCTTTGTCTCTCAAAACATCCCTGCATTTAAAGTCTATTTTATCTGAGATTAATATTGCTACACCTGCTTTCTTTTGGCTGTAGCTTGCATGAAATAGTTTTTTCCATCCTTTCACTTTCAATTTCTTTGTGTCCCTGTGTCTAAGATGAGTCTCTTGTATGCAGCATATTGATGGTTCATTTTTTTTTATTCATTCTGCGACTCTATATCTTTTAATTGGTGAGTTTAATCCATTTACATTCAGTGTTATAACCATGAAGGCATTTCTTGAATCAGCCATCTTATCCTTTGGTTTATGTTTGTCATATATATTTTTCCCTCTCTCTATTAGTATCCTTTAAAGTACCCATACTGAATCTCTTCAGTACTGAGCCTTTCTCCATATCTCTCTCTCCTTTCTTTGTTTCTCTGTCTGTGGGGCTCCCTTTAGTATCTCCAGTAGGGCAGGTCTCTTGTTAGCAAATTCTCTCAGCATTTGTTTGTCTGTGAAAAATTTAAGCTCTCCCTCAAATGTGATGGAGAGCTTTGCTGGATAAAGTATTCTTGGTTGGAAATTTTTCTCACTCAGAATTTTAAATATGTCATGCCACTGCCTTCTCGCCTCCATGGTGGCTGCTGAGTAGTCACTACTTAGTCTTATGCTGTTTCCTTTGTATGTGGTGAATGGCTTTTCTCATGCTGCTTTCAGAACTTGCTCCTTCTCTTCTTTTTGACAGTGTGATCAGAATATGTCTCAGAGTGGGTTTATTTGGATGTATTCTATTTGGAGTTCGCTGGGCATTTATGATTTGTGTATTTATGGTGTTTAGAAGATTTGGGAAGTTTTCCCCAACAATGTCTTTGAATACTCTTCCTAGACCTTTACCCTTTTCTTCTCCTTCTGGAACACCAATGAGTCTTATATTTGGACATTTTATATTATCTATCATATCCCTGAGTTCCATTTCAATTTTTTCAATTTTTTTCCCCATTCTTTCTTTTGTGCTTTCATTTTCCGTTTTGTCATCTTCCAGGTCACTGATTCATTGTTCAACTTCCTCTAGTCTTGTACTATGAGTATCCAGAATCTTTTTAATTTGGTCAACAGTTTCTTTAATTTCCATAAGATCATCTATTTTTTTATTTAGTCTTGCAATGTCTTCTTTATGCTCTTCTAGGATCTTCTTGATGTCCTTTATATCCTGTTCCATGCTCTTCTTGATGTCCTTTATATCCCATGCCATGGTCTCATCATTCATCTTTAGTTCTTTGCTCTAGGTACTGTGTCTCTTCTGAGCTTTTGATTTGGGTGCTTGGCCTTGGGTTATCCATATCGTCTGTTTTTTTCATATGCTTTAAAATTTTCTGTTGTTTTTGGCCTCTTGGCATTTGCATAACTTGTCATTTGCTTAACTTGATTAGGTTCTTTTAGGATTTGTAGACAAATTGAAATCCTTATCTCTAATTTGTCAGATCTACAGCTTTGTGGAGTACACTTTCTCTGACTAACCAGCAGGTGGTGTCCACAAGCCACCTGTTCCCCTCAAGCCAGTTCTCCCCTGCTTTGTCTCTGTGTTGAGTGGGGGAGTAAGTTTTGTGGGGTCCAATTGGTATACCAAGCTTGCGTGTGTAGTTGGTGTTGCCCGCCCTGTATAAGGGGCATGTGTCTGGGCTGTCAGGGAGGGGGGTGGCTCTAACAATCAAATCTCCTTGGTGTTCCTGGAGTTTTAAAGCTGCTGCAATAGTCTAATCCTTCAGTTCAGTCCTGCCACAGTTTGTCTCTGCCACTGACCCACAAGTCCTTGGTATTGGCGTGTGGCCCCTGAGACTTGTGTGTGGGTCCCTCTTCCAGGCCTTGCACCCCCTGATCCTCTGTTGAGGGATGACTGTGCTATGTCACAGGTGAGTGCCATCTCCCCAGGGCAGTTCTGAGCTGCCGGTCTGTGCAAGGAAGGTCCCAGTCTGCTGAAATGATGTCTGAATGGGGCTTGTTAATTCCCACTGCTCCACCTTCCCAACTCTGGGACAACCAGCTGAGGGTGCAGGGAAGGCTAATGTCCATGCCCAATTTTTTGGTGTATGTGTGTTATAGGAAGCACTTCTGTCACACTTGGTTGTCTGGGGCTGCTCTGGGCTATGGGGCCGGTGATGGGCAGGAGTGTTTCCTGTCCACCAGGATGATGGCTGTGAGCAGACACCCCCCTTTTCATGGGAAGTTGTGGTGTTTAGTGAATTTTCTCAGCCACTGGATTATTGCCTTTTGTCTCAGAGCTCTCTTGGTTCTGCTCTTGTCTTGAACTGCCCAAACTGCAAGTCTTTGAGGCTTTCTGTATTGGGCTACTTAGAGTAATTGTTTCAGAAAAATATAAAAATAAAATAAATAACAAAGGGCCCTCCTGGCAGATCTAATGGGTTATTGAATTGCTAAGAGACAAAGCAATTAGGGCTACTAAGGAAAGATCAAGGGGCAGAGAGATCAGTTTTTTTCAGGATTTGCAAATGAGCCTCAGAGCCTGAGCTCTGCCCTTCCCCTTTCTATGTTCACCAGAATACCAAAAAGCCTCTGCTTTTATTTTTGGTTTGTCTTGCTGTTTTTTTGCTATGCCTGTCTCCTCTCTGCTGGGCTGGCTGCTCTCAGATTCTCTGGCGTCTGGTTTCAGTCTATCTGTGGTTGGAGTTTGGATCAGTAGAATGAGTTTCCGATAAGAGCTGCCACTGCAGTTCTCCCTTCTCCTTCCCGGAGCTGACAGCCCCTCCTCCCATGGGACTGAGCCTGACAGGGAGGGACGTGGGTCCCCTGGCCATGAGAACTTACAGATTTCTTTGATCTCAGCTGTTCCACGTGTTCATGAGTGTTGTATGAAGTATGCCCAAAGTCAGATTGCTCTGTGGTGTCCAGTCCACGCTGTTCCTCACTTTCTACCTACTTTCCTGGAGGAGTAACTAAAACATACACCTCACCAATCCACCATCTTGCCCCCGCTTGAGGCTTCTTGACTCCAGACCTCAACTTCCATGGCTCTGTCTTTAGAGAAGAACATTTTCCTTCAATTTGTTTCTTTTGCATCCCCTCCAGTCCAGACTGCCAGTAGCTCCATGTATACAGATCTCTCAAAAATTCTGTAGTTTTGCCATGCAGTTTACAGGTCAAAACTATTAGACAACAGGACTTTCCACAAGTCTTTTCTGGATAACTCCATCTCCAAGCCTGGCTTGTACTGAAATGGCGGTCGGGTTCCATGTCTGGTTAGATCCTCACATAGGACTGAAGTTTCTGGGGTCTCACTTTCTGGAAGCCTGGAATTTTCCAAACTATAAGTTTCTGGTTTCTTCATACCCAAGAGTTTATTTCTCAGCCTTTCTTTTTCCTGTTATGTTTTACTTTAAGCCTCAAGGAGAAGCCAGGCTGCACTTTTGATATTTAGTTTCAAAATCTCCTCAGCTAAGTATCCCAGTTACTTATTTCAAATTATGCCTTCCATCTGACACCAGTACACAATTTTGCCAAATTCTCTGCCTCTTTAAATCAAGGGTTACCTTTCTTCCAGTTGTCAATAACACAGTGATTGTTTCTGTTCAAGGCCTCATCAGAAGTATATTTAGAGTCCATATTTCTACCAACAGTCTCTGCAAAACATTCTAGGCCTTTTCTATCACACTCCTCACAGTTCTTCCAGAATCTTCCTCTTATCCATTTAAAAAGCTATTCCAACATGTTTGGTATTTGCAAATTCAGCAGCACCCCCACTTCTCTGGTCAAAATCTGTTCCAGTTTGCTAATGCTGCCATTGTACAAAATACCAGAAATCGATTGGCTTTTATAAAGGAGGTTTATTTGGTTACAAAGTTACAGTCTTAAGGTCATAAAGTGTCTAGGGTAAAGCATCAACAACCGGGTACCTTCACTGAAGGATGGCTGATGGTTTCTGGAAAATCTCTGTTAGCTGGGGAAGCACGTGGCTGGTGTCTGCTTGCTCCCAGTTTGCATTTCCAAATGGTGTTCCCCAAAATGTCACTGTCAACTTCCAATGGCCAACTGTTCTGAGGTCCTGTTTGTGAGCTATTTTATAGGACTCCAGTAATTAAATCAAGACCCACCCTGAATGGGTAGGGTCCACACATCCATGGAAATTACCCAATCAGACATTTCACTCACAGTTGATTGAGTCACATCTCCATGGAATCACTCAATCAAAGGATTCAAACCTAATCAACAGTGATACATCTGCCCTCACAAGATTGTGTCAACAAGCATGGTGTTTTGGGGGACATAATACATCCCAACTGGCACAGTACATTTTCAAAAAAATATTTCTGAAACATTGTATTTTTACACTTACTACTTCAAAAATCACATTAATTCAGCTCAGGTGGAAGTGTATAGTTATATTACTTGTACTTAAGATCCAGTTATTTGGTCCCTTTGTTCTATGAAATACATAACATTGCAAGAGAGTCTTACTCAAATGCCAGACCAGCTTTTTTTAAACTGTTAAATTTCTCTTTCACTTATAAAAAAGTCCCATACTATTCCACTGTTAGTCTTTAAAGTCTGTAAGTTCTTTTGTGATGTCCACTCTTATTCCTACACTGATTAAATGTGTGTTATATTCTTCAATGATTGGACAAAATGCTTATCAATTTTATAGATTGTGTCAATTTCGGTTTTCCTAAAAGCAAACACCAACATATGGTTTGTTATCCAAGAGATTTATTTGTTGAAATGCAAATGGAGAATTAAGCAGAAGGGAATAGGAGGAGGCAGGGAGAGTATACAGCCCATAATGTATCTCTGACACCTGTGAAAGAGAAAGAGAAGGAAGGACTAGTCAAGAAGAGTTTCAGACCACAGTGAAGTTCTGAGAACATTTTGGCCATAATCATAGGCTTACCCCTTTGATGAGTCCTGTGCTAGGTGTGAGTTGGCTAGCACTAGTAGCCTGGCTGTGCCATGTCATTGGCTGGGAGATGCCCCAGGGAACAATTGCTTGAGTTAACACCAAAACAGTTGAAACTGTCAGTCACTTTTGCTCCCCCAGAAGGTTCTCTTGAAGGAGAGCTGGGCAGAACAATACCATGGTCTCCACAGTATATAGCTCATTCTGAACAGATAACATGTCTTCATGGATGTCCAGGGATCAGCTTCTTTGTATATCTTGTGTGTCTTTATTTCTGAGGAGAAACAGACAAGAGAGGGGTTAATAGGGTAAACTACAGCCTCAGTGCTGCCATTAATTTTGGGTCACAAAGTACTCATTTTCTTCCTTCTTTAATTTCTCCTCACCTGCTGCTACTGTCTTGGCAGGTCTTCATGGCTTCCCTGATGGCATGACCAGTATCTCCAACCCTAACGGGTCTTAACTCTTGGCCATTGTACTTTTTCTCAGGCCAGCTGCTGCATATGTCGGTTCACAGTAATAAATGATTAAGGGAGAACCAAGAAGCCCCAGAAGATGTCCTGTATTCCACACATATTTCTCCTTGCCCCAATTGTGTACAACCAGTGAAAACTTCTTCTGCTGATCAGGGTCAATTACTCCTTCCAAGATTATGACTCTTTTTCTCACCTGATATTTCCTGGAAACAAGGAGTCTAAAGTGTTCTGTAGCAGACAAATATTTCAGTTCAATAAGAACACTTGCTCTGTTCTCTGGAAAGTGCATTGTCCCTTTAGGGACTCAAATTTCTGCTCTTATAGAGCCCTGAGTTGTAAGACATAAAACAAAATTGCTCAGTATGTCATTGGGAGTGATAGCAAGTGGAGCCACTCTTGCTTCCATTCCTTGGTTCCTGAACACATATATTCTTCCTATTAGCAACACAGCATCATATAGGGGTCTCTAATTTAATGTATGTGCTTCATCCTGAAGAATCACTAGTTCTCAGAATATTACTTCTAAATTGTTGCTTAATTATGCATTCAGTAAGATGTTCCAGAGCTCAATGAAGTTGATTGCTTCTGTAGAGTAGATAGATGATATGACCACTGGAGCCCTTAGTCATGGGTCCTCTCCCACATCTCTTACTCTGTGAGTTGAGTCCCTAGTCAACTACTCTGTTTTATGGGGTTCTGCAGAGTGGAAAGGCAAACCTATACCCAGAAAATGTATAGGGCCCAACATAGCTTCAAGATGGTAGAGTAAGATACTTCAGGGCACTGTTCCCCACAGAGGCTTTTAACAACCAACAAGAGCTAGTGGAAACATCTTTTTCATAGCTTCAGAAACACCACACTAACAGGGTGAACACAGATGCAAGAAAAAGGCAATTTAAAAGTGGTAGGATATCCTGGCACCTTGGCTGAGCCCTCCCCCAGCTCACTGCAGAGCCAGCCCATGTACCCAGACAGATCCCTGTCCTGGTTACAAAGAGGGGAGAGTAACCCTCCTACACCTCCTGGGAGCATGCATATCTAGCTGAATCTGTCTGATGGTGGCCTTAGGGTCTTGCTGTCCCAGAACTTGCCCTGTGTGTAGAAGACAGTTTACAAAGCTCTCCTACAGAGTGTTCTTAGAGGGCAAGCAAGTGGTGCTGCCAAGAGCAAGTCATTGCCAGCTATAGGCTGCAGGTTATATAGTGAAATGCCTGGGACCATGAGGAAACTGTTTCCTGGGGAATAGGGGACATATAGAACCATGTAAACAGGGCAATTCCTAGAGCCACACACACATCCCCAAGATAAGATGCATATGAAGAAAAGGACCAGGAAGATCCTTATGCATTGGCATGGAGCTATTTTCTAAATTAATTGTGTGGTTAAGTGCTGACGAAGAGCACTCACACAAGTCAATCTTCAAAGACTGGGAAAGGTGTTTTCTCTTTTTTCTTTTCTTTTTTTCCTTTTGTTTTTTTTTTTTTGTCTGCTAATTCCTGGCAATCAAGGGAAGTTCTGTCATAATACTAGCTAGATACAAGCAAAAGGAACAGTCTAAATTCCAGCTATAATTCATTAAAACATTAAAATATCCAGTTTCAACAAAAGGTCTCAAAACATGCAAATAAATAGGAAAGTGATGGCTCATGCCATGGAGAAGATTAAAGAATTATAAGCCAGCAATGAAGTGGTTCATCCCTGGGACACGCCAAATACAGACTTTTTAAAAATGGGCTGAAATGCTGAAAGAGCTGAAGAAAGGCATGGACAAAGAACTAAAGGAACTCAGGAAAATCTTAGATGAACACAATGAGCATATCAATAGAGAGGTGGAAATTATGAAAAGGAACAAACAGAACTGTAGACCGTAGTAACATATTAAAAATTCCATCAAGGAGTTCAACAGTAGTTTGGAGCTGACAGAAGAATCAGAGAACTTGAAGATAAGGCAATTGAAATTATTCAGTCTGCAGAACAGAAAGAAAAATGAAGATAAGTGAACAGAGCCTAAGAGATCTGTGCGATACCAAGTATACCAATATATACATTGTGGAAGCCCCAGAAGTAGAAGAAAGAAAGAAGCAGAGAGAATATATATATAAAAAATAATGACTGAAAACATCCCGAATTTAGCAATGAATGTGAATATACACATTCAAGATTCTCAGCTAACTCCAAACAGCTTAAACACAAATAAACACATGCCATAGCATTTTATAATCAAACTTCCCAAGGTAAAGAGAGAAATCTGAAAGTCACAAGAGAGGAGCAACATGTCACATACAAAGGGACCTCAGTAAGATTAAGTGCCAATTTCCCTTCAGAAACCATGGAGGCAAAAAGACAGTGGAATGACATATTTAAGGTAATGAAAACAAAAATATATCAATCAAGAATTCTATATCTAGCAAAACTGTCTTTCAAAAATGAGGGAGAGCTTAAGATATTCCCAGATAAGCAAAACTTAAGGGAATTTGTCACCACTAGGCTGCCCTACAAGAAAGGCTCAAGAGTAATGCACATTAAAAGAAAAGGACAATAGACAATAGATTAAAGGCACATGAAGAAAGAAATATCTCTGGTAAGGGTAGTAACGTGGGTAAATATAAATGCCAGTACTATTGCATTTTTGGTTTGTAACTGTATTTTTTACTTCCTACAGGTTCTAAAAGACAAATGCATAAAATGTTCTGATAAATCAGTAGTTTTGCACTCATAATGTATAAAAATACAATTTGTGACAAGAACTAAATAAAGGTGGAGAGATAGAGGGATATGAGAACATAGTTTGTGTGCACTATTAAATTGGTATCAAATGAACCAAGATTGTTACAGATTGAGAATATTAAATTTAAGCTCCATGGCAACTACAAAGAAAATAATGGAGAATATGCAAGCTTACAAAGAAATTAGATTAAGGTTTCTGGGGTGAGAGCAGTGGGTATGGGGAATCAATGCATAATGTGTGTAGAGTTTCTGGGGAGTTGGGAAAATTTGAGTAATGGAAGGTGGTGAATATACTACAGTATTGTGAATGTGATTAATTCCATTGAATGGTATGCTTGAGAATGGTTGAGATGGGAAAGTTTATATTTTATATATGTTACCACAATAAAGGAAAAAGGAAAGAGCAACTAAGGTATAATGTCCATTAAAAGAAATACATGATCCTGGATGAGATCTAGCAAGGGAAAAGAAAAAAGCTAAAAGGACATTACTGGAATATGTGACAAAATTGGGATATAAACCATAAGCTTTACATCAATATTAAATTTCTTTAACTTGATAACTGCACTAAAGATGGTTACTTAAATGAATATCCCTGTTTTTAATAAATGTCCATGATAGTATTAAATGTTCAAGGAGTATGATGTATACAATGTACAGTCAAGTGTTCAGAGAAGGTATTCACCAAATATACAGACAGACTAAAGGCAGATGGTTGGATAGATGGATGGACGGATATATAGACTGATAAAGCAAATGTGGCAGATTGTTAAAAGTGATGGATCTGGGTTTCTGGAGTCTTAGGGGTATGTTGAGTTCTTTCTATGGTGTTTGTATTCCTTTTGTAACTGCCCTGTAATTTTGAAACCTTTCCAAAACAAAAAAGTTAAAATCAATCAAACAAACAACAACATGCTCACCAGGTATAATGCTTCCTTCTATGTGGTAAGGAATGCAAAATGTATCAATTTTTATTCTTTTTCTTTGGGAAGGAAATCTCATCTCCTTACCACTGTTCTTTAAACTCTTTACTGAAGTGGAAAGTCCCTGACCCTTGAAATAGTTTCTCTCCCACCCTCTGTAATTCTCATATTGTACCAAGTCCTGCAATGAATTAGCCAACCCTTGCTTGTCCTAATCTTCTGCAAAATGTTATATCTGTGTATTAATTTTCTATTACATAACAGATTACCAGAAATTTAATGGATTAAAACCACACACATTAATTATCAGCTTCTGTGGACCAGGAAGTCAGTCATGGCTTAGTTGGTCATCTGATTAGGGTCTCACAAAGCTTCAACCAAGTGTCCTCTGGGTGCATTCTCATCTAGAGGCATCACTGGGAAAGAGTCACCAAGCTTGCTCAAGTTGGCAAAATTCATTTCCTTGTGAATGGGGGACTAAGGGCCCTAGCTTCTCACCGAATGTCAGCTGAAAATCTCCCTCAGCTCCTAGATGTCCATTCTGCTTCCCTAAAAGCAGTTCCTAGAAGATACTTGCAATTCCTAGAGGCTACCTGAAGTTCCCTGCTACAAGGGTTTTCCCAACATGGTGTCTTACATCATAAAGCCAGCAAGCACAGTCTCTTGAGTGAATCTTCTAACAATACAGTCATATATTTAACATAATCATGAGATTGACATCCAATCACATTTTCCATATTCTATTGGTTAGAAGCAAACTACAGGTCTCATTTACACTCAAGAGGAGGGCAACACAAAGGCATGGACGTAAGTAGGGGAGGATCATTGAGGACCACTTTAGATTCTGTCCTCCACATGTTGTCAAGGATCAAAATGTGATGTTTTTAAGGATGTTCAGATAGTCCAGATCTCTTTGATTATTTTATGCCAAAGGTCAAGAAAGTAAACATACGCCTGAGGGAAATTTGTAAATTAATATTCTTGTCAGCTCCAAATTAATATAAATTTTTCTGACCGTATTTTCTTATCTGAATAGAAAAGAATGTGTTAAACGTATTAGGGACTGCACACAATGCACCAAAGCCTTACTGATCAGTCCTAGCAACCATACCACTTACAGTAGAGGAGTTGAAATTGGGACTATGATTTAGTTAAGTTAGCAGTAGTCTGGATTCATTGAGTTTTTGAGTGCTATTTTAAATGTAAATATTATAAAGGCCACCACTTCTACATCATTTAGTTCTTTAATGATAACACTAATCTCTGCTATGCTCCCTATCCCAAATATATATATAGACTTCCAGTCGGCATACCCATCCCCTATGATAGCTTTTATCCAATAGACAAAGGACCCAAAGTAATGGGTTATACTAGCATACACTAACATATATCAATTCCAGTTATACACACAGGAACAAGGGAAATGGCCACTGGCTGGATCTCAAAATGTAGTAGACCCACTGTGAGACTTGACTTTACCCAAGATTCCATTTATTGCCTAGCCTCCTTAATCCCTCAGCCTTAAATGGGACTCACGATCACACTTTGGGTCTCTGGGTTTCAACGACAAATCATATCTTGTGCCCAATGGTGCTCAAAATGTTTGACTCTGCATTTCCCCACTGTGTAGACACCTAAGTAAATGGTCATCAGTCCCTTTGGGAAAAGGACTGAGGAAAAATTACAGTATATACTTGCTGGGGTGTTGCAATATCTTTCCTCTTGGGGACCTCAAAACAACTTCAGTTGGTGTGTTCCAGATCCAAATATTGGCTCAGGTCCTGAAACTGAGTCATTGATAATGACTTTTAAAATCAGGGTAAACATACATACACATACACATAAAAAATCAAGGTAACCACTCTCAACCTCCTGCTCCTCCACTCTTGCCTATGATTGTAAATGTTAAGTAGCACCCTCATGTTACCTCTCTATTTTGTCCTTACAGATATCATGATATATTAATCATCTTCTCAATTCCCTGTTGGGTCCAGCCCCCTTAGCTGACATTGCTGGTCATTACAGTAATTGTGCCTTTCTATATTCTGCTGTTTAAGCACTGCCATTAGGCCTTATTACTTCAAGGCCCCTTCAATCCTATGACTCTTCAGAACCCAGCCCCATGATGCCCCTCTAGCATCATTCTGGCCTTCACAGGAGCACAGCCCCTGAAATTAGTGCTTGTGGTAGGCTGAAAAAACAGCATACTAAAGATTTTTCAATTTTCTAATCCCTGGAGCCTGCAAATGTTACCTTATTTGGAAAAAGAATCTTTGAAGATGTGATTAAGTTAAGGATTTTGAGATGGTAAGATTATCCTGGATTAACCAGATGGACCCTAAATGTCATCCACATGCATGCTTATAAGAGGGACACAGAGGGAGATTTGATGTAGACAAAAGAGAAGAAGGTAATGTGACAACAGAGGTGGAGATTGCAGTGATGTAGCCAAGGAAACTAGCAACTGCTAGAAGTTGGAAGAGGCAAGGAATGGATTCTTCCCTAGGTCTTCTAAAGGTGTTATGGCCCTGCTGGTACCTTGAATTTGGACCAGTGATACTAATTTTGGATTTCTGGCATCCAGAACTGTGAGAAAATGCATGACTGATGTTATAAGCCACCATGTTTATGGTAATTTGTTACCACAGCCACAGGAAATGAATACAGTGATGCTTGTACCCTTCTTGCCACACATTCCTGATGGCCCTGGTGAATGGTACGTCCTCTAGGCTTCCTTTTAGAACATAATTCTCTGGTGTATCATCTGTCCCCACATAATATGTCCTTTTCAGCCTGCCTATTTTCCTCAGCTTATTTGATCCTTCTTCAGTTGTCAGCCAGAGCAACAGATGCATTGTCATATTAGTCAGTATGAACCATCATTTTCTCCAGGTTTCTAAGAGCCATCCTAGAGAGAGCATACCCAGTTCCTCAAGGCCGTTGGTAGGTTGTTGAGTACTAGTACCTGAGGAAGGGCTCCCAGGTTAACAACTTATTCATTATCTAGGCATATATCCTGTCCTCCTTTATTAAACACCCTCATTTCCAATCCCAGGAATACACCCTTGTTTCTTGCTGGTACATGATGGCTTATTCTTGCAGCTCCTTCAAGGTATAATTTATGTCCTCCCTTACCAGTTTCAGCATGTCTCCACTGGGTTGTTATTGGCAAGGCAGCAAGGAGGGAAGTCTCCTGAGGCACACCTGTTGTCTTGTTAAACTTTATTTTATAAAAACATATCAGAGGAGTGATGGTGAGCCTCTATTTAGAGTTCCATCAAAAGACAATTTACTATTAGGTCTATTGTGTTGTTTCACAGGAAATTCAAATTTATATAATCCAAAGAAATAACATTTTATCAATATCATGCAGGGAATAGGGGTGGCTAGCTCTTAGACTGGAGGAAAGAGCCAACTCTGAAAGGTCTGAGGGTTCAGGGGATTTTACAGAGCAAAAATCCTTGGAGGCATTCACCCAGATATACCCATCCTATATTTCAGGGTCTCTGGTTGTCCCAACCAGGGCCCTGAACTTACAAAACAGAACTGCCTACACTGAGGATTTAAATGTTTCTGGATCTCTGCAACTCTCTACAACTCTGTCAGATCATCAGTTGTTTATTCAGCTCTGTCTGCTCCTCCACTGCAGGCGATAAGGGCCTGTTAAATAGATCGTCTGGCTCTCTTTGTGCTTGTGCTTTGATTATTTGTTTATGGCTACAATTTCTCATTAAACTTCTGCAGATTGTCAATTATAAGCATGGTTTTCCCCATGTCTTTTAAATATTTGAATCACTGCAGCAACAGGGACATTCCCTTCCATGAGAATGATTCTGCAAGTCAGCAGGAGTGAAATCTTCAACAATTGAACATGATATTCCCTTGTGCCAGGAAATGTCCACACCACACATCATTCATCATCTCTTGCCAGGCAGACAGAAAGAGAGCCAGTCCCATAATCTTATTTTACCATCTATTTTCTTGGTGACTCAAAGTATAACCTGTGCTGTGAGATTAGATGTGCTAAAGATGTATTGGGGGGAACTGACAGTGAAGGATACAGGGTGAGGGAGCAGTAGAAGGCAGGGAAAACCTTTAGATTATGACTGACCTGAAACCCCTAGAAGGAGAGAGGGAAGATAGATTAAGTAGAAAGCCCCTCAGACAACAAGACAATTCTGAGAAAATTTTACGCAGGCTGATGGGGAGTACTCAGCAAAAGATTTCTTTTTTCTGAGACTTTTATTGGGTAGGAATGGGTCAGAGCTAGTACCTATGCTGTATTCAGATACTGACTGGGACTAGCAGAGGGAAAGTGTGGATAAGTGAAAAAGCAGTGAAGGATCCAGCAGTGTGGAATTCAATCAGGAAGGCTACCTACAAGAGATGTGAGTGGCTCATACCCATGACTGCCATATTGATCCTTTCCAAAAACATGAAAACATGCTTTGGCTTCATTGATTTTCTTTATGGTTTGTCAATTTCTATTTCATTGATTTTTCAATTTTATGATTATTATGTCCTTGCTTCTACTTTTTTTTGCATTTAATTTCCTCTGTTTATCTAATTTCTTAAGGCTGGTATTCATATCATTTATTTTAGATCATTTTCATATCTAACATAAGAATTTAAATCCATAAGTTTCCCTCTAATTTCCACTTTAGCCTTATCCTACAAATGTTGATGTGTTTTATCTTCCTCACTTGAGATATCCCCTCTCTCATTCTTTTCCCTGCACGCTTCTTGCACTCTCCTTGAGCTACGGTTTTCCATCTCTGGTTTCTGGTCCTACAAACCAGAGAGACTGCAGGGCATTTTTCCACTTTTGCTCCCACCTCCTCTCTTACTGCTCCAACTGCTCTTAGTCCCAGACTAAAAGGCACAAGCTATACACACTTCCTTTCAGAGTTTTCCTTTTCTCCTCCCCTGAATATGTACTCCACAACAGAGATCATCTAAGTATGTTCACTCTTTAGCATTTTTGGATATCTGTTTTTTGTTTTATATACAGAATAGTGTCTTAGTCTATTGTTACCAGGAGAGGAAATGAGAAAAACACATGTAATAAATCATGACAATAAACAATATTAAATGTAATACAGGAACTAATACACAAGAAGCCAGAAGGTATAATATGATATATGAATCCCACAAATAAAATTTTCAAAAGCATATAAATCTAAAACAGAGCCAAAATCAAATCTTAAAAGCATATATATATTAGAAGTTTATCATTGTTTTAGCTCCATACTTCTATATGGAAAAATAAATTAAAAAATAAAATCATTTCCTTTTTCACTGTATTGAAAACTATCACCATTAAAGAGACTGCATTATTTAAAATATTTAAAGAACAAATCTTTTCATAGAGAAATGGTGATTCATCTAACAGATGACATGAGTGTGAAACTAAGAATAATCTTAGAAGAAAGACAAGGCTTGGAATTATGATTTCTTAATATTAGCAAAATATTTTAGTAATTTACATGTCCATTGTCAAAGCAGTTAGATATTGACCTATTGTTTTGGGGGATCTTTCCTCTCCAGAGCACAACATTGAGGTCTAATATATATTTTCCTTCGTTATTAATTTGCATGCATTTTTTAATGTAGCTATTCATGGTTCAAACACTTCAAAGATCCCACACAATTTATGTGTCATTCCTGTTAACTATCAAGTTTACTATTGTAACATTTGCAAATCTTATTTTTTTGACCTTATAAGCCAACTTAGATTTTTGTCTAGGGGCCTATAGAATAAATGTTAAGTAGCATGGGTTTATACAAATATGCACATTAGTTGGCAAGTTAAATGTTAAAACAGTGCTGCAAGGGTACAAAAAGACTAAATTAAGGAAAATATAATTAAAAAAAATGATTGACATACAAAGTTGAACATATTTACTTTATTTTTGTTGTTATTGCATGATTAACCTGAGAATTATTACAAGCATATGTATGTATGTATATATATGTTTTTAATATCAGCATGCTTCAGCTGGAATAAAAGTAGATCAAAACAAAGAATGATTTATTCTAGGAATTAGGCGGTAGAGAAGTCTTTTGAGTTAAAAATCAACCTAAAATTCTTGGGAGACAATCTGGTAGGGAACCAGGTTTGCATAAAAAGGGGCATTAATTTGGTCTTGGAATGAAAGTTATTTCCTGAATTCATCATTTTTTTAAATAGATATTCCCTTTATAATATACTAATATTATCTATAATCTGCTAATATTGTTTTTTACATAATTAAACTGAGCAACAGAATTTCCTACATTTAAATACATTTAAATTCTGGTTGAATGTTTGCAAGATACTGAAATTGAATTATTTTTAGGAATACATTTAATCTCTAGTACCAAAAACTTTGGAAAAAGTTGCTTTCTTTAAAAAAATTTACCCTAACTTATTTTAACTTCTTCTACTATATCCTATAGTTTATTTTTACAGTTCTTAACTTGGAATAAACTAGTCAGTATTTGAATTAAGAATGCTGATGATTAGTCTCAATTGCCAGTGCCAGTTAATAAGTCATTTCATGCTGACATGGACCACATAAGGCTTGAAATCTTGTCTTTTGCATGATACATTATTGTAAGGTCATGTTCACCTTCTTTAAAGACTGATGAGATCACTCTGAAAGACACTAGTGGAGTTAGATTTGTTCTTATGGCCAAACATTCTGATATGACTTTTGCCCAATCAAACACAGATATGTAAAGAAAGCACTTAAAATTTATGTGCTTTAAGGGCAATTCAAATTCGTGACCTAAAACAGTTACTGTGATGCTACTAATATTGTATTTCATATATAGGAATTATATATAAAATTGATAGGCTCTACAAAAACCATAACTGTATCAAGAATATAATATTCTGATCTATGATATGCAATTAGCTTAGCATGGACTACCTTTCCATTTTCATGATAAAATAAATCAAATAAATGGTTTGTAGGAGTGAATCTTGTTTAGTCTCCTGGTGTAAGTTTATTTGAATCCTTGTTAGTTTTAGAGAGTTCCTTTAGTTGAAAATGTATCTTTTATAATCATGAACTAATAGCATCTTAGTTATTTCTATAATTTTAATGTTTGAAAGAGGCAATCCAGAAAAATTAAATATCACTTTTAATAATCATTATAAATTCTGTGATGTTGAAGGTATTAATAAATGCAAAAACTGAGACAGTATCTTACTGCTGAAATGGTCACTCTTTCTGCAACTTTAATACATTCTTTTTTTTTATGCCATGATTGAAGTTGGCCATATTAAGACCTATTGTGCATAGGGCCAGTTGAATAAGTGACAGAAGGCAATTAGAGTTGACCAGGTCTAGTGAGTCTTTTTACAAATTTTTGTTAACTTATAATAATGACTACACCTGTGCTAGCATTCAAAGAGAAATGTTGACATAAGGAAAATATGTACATTTTAATATACTGGAAATTCCCAATGAAATTATTCAAGCCATGTTTCATCTTTTATATTTATTTATTTTTGTAAGAGAGACATAGAAAGCTTCTCCAGCTAAAAATGCCTGTGGCTTTCATGAAAATGCAACATTCAGTGATTTCAAATATTGCTATGTATTGGTGTACTCTCTATTGGGAGACTTCATCCTGTAGCCTTCTTTTAGGTGAAGTAATTGTTTGACCCATGTAGAATTTATTGTGTAAATAAACAAATCATAAGAGGTAGAATCACAAATATTGTAAATATGCAAATTATTTTATTCCATGCACCTTCTTAAGCTCCACAATTCTTTATGCATGTAGGTAAAAAGAGAACATTCATTTAATATAAAATTTTTACATGAGTCAATTGAAGAAAATCCTTGGTGCATCTTATTCCCTTAAACTATGTGCCTAATCCCTCAGCTAATTCTGCTGTTGCACTTTAAAAATAAATCTAAATACAACTATTAGGCCCACCTTCACCTCTAACATCAATGCAAAGCCACCATCAACTTTTGCCAGGACACCTGGATGCATCCCTAACTGGTGTTCTGGCTTCTATATCACCAACCCCTCCTTTTAGAGGGAAAAGAAATCATGTCATCCTTCAGCAATCGCCATCTTTCAATGACACTTCGAGAATAGGATTCAAAGTCCTTACTGTGTTCTACAAATGCCTGTATAATGTGAATCCTGGCTAATTTTATTTCTCCTTTTTACCAACATGCCTCTCCACCCCCTTGCTTTGTGTGCACACTGGCCTCCTCTACATTTCCTGACCCATTTATCACACTCCCACATCAGGGCCTCCACATGTATTGCTCCCATTGCTTGCTTCCTTCTTTATTTAGGGTGAGACTTCTAAGAGTATGTCTGTTTTAATAATCAAGAACAATCAATTCTATTACAGGGAATTTAATTCTGGTAATTCATTGCTATTCATGCAAAATTTGAGATCCTAAATTTTTTCGCCAGCCTGTTTAACTCTGAATTAAAAATGTGCTTTCACAATTTATGGGCTACTACTCTTCTTTAAAGAAGAAAATGTGGCAAACTATATATTATTTTTATATCTGATATTTAATCCTCAATATTTTCAATAGATTATTCCTTATAATCCATAAGGTACAGGGATTGTATTTTTTCTTGTAGTTATTTAATCTGAAAGTAAGTTTATTTTATAATTAATAGTATTCTAAATATAATGTTAGAAATTTTGTTTCTTCATTTAAAAATTTATATACAATTGCATGTAAATAAAAACAAATATTTAAAAGTGCAAAAATTAAAATTGGTAGTGAGTAGGATAGAAATAATATTAGCATACATTATTTTAGGTAATTCACTTTGTATAATAAACTAATCTGCTGCTGCTCAATTAAATAAAAGTAAAAATAAAATTCTTACCAGTCACTAAGTAAATACTCTATTTCCTTAAAAGTTTTTCACACATTTTTGCATAAAAGTACCCCCAAAATTCTTTAACTTTATTAATAATTCAATATATCCTGAAAAACTAAAAGAGGAAAGTTCAATTTATTGCTCTCTATGCATAAAATGTTTACTACATTGATAAAGAATGAGTATTCTACTGTTTTACACAGTGTACTTAGGAGAATCCTTTAAAGATTACTTTATGCTTGTGCTTAGAATTTCCTAATAATTCTGTTAATCTGAACACTTTTGTTCCTTTTGTACCATGGATACATTTTTTAAAATGATAATAAGAATGATTTCTAATCTCTAATTCGAATTCACAACTAAACAAATATCGAAACTTCATTTTTATACTCTGACTGGATTCCAAACTGATCCCAAAGACATATTTCATCTAAGTATCAGATTTTAAAAGAACTCCTGTTTTGGTATATTATAAATATTAAACACACTACATAGTAAAGGTTAAGAAATAAATAACTGCTTAGTATCAACCGCATTTACGGAATGTTTCTGAATACTAAACATGCTGGGACTTATCAAAGAAAGAAGTCATATACTCTCAAGAAAATTTAATATCTGTTTTATATATGTTCTGCTTTCTTTTCAGAATGTATACGTAAATTTTAAAATGCTATACAGATTAAGCTTTTTAACTCCTAATTATTTTTTTATGTGTATCTTGTCTCAGACATAGTGATCACACGCACTGCCATCAAAAGACTTTCCCTATGCTCTGATTACATTTATATTTTAAAATTTGCAAAAAAAAGAGTCATGCCTCCAATAATCAGGGGTGATTCTACTTGGAAAACAAGACTTGCTGTTGAATATTAGTCAGGGTTCTCCAAAGGAACAGGACTAATAGGATATACTCTGTACAGAGATCTATGATAATTGGCTTGCATGACCTTGGGGACTGACAAATCCGAATTACATAAGGCAGGTTACAAGCTGGAAACTCCTATAAAGGTGATGCTGATGTCCTTAGTCCAACTTCCATAGGGGAAGCTGGCCAACTGGAAATACTAAGAGCTAATGCTGTATTTGAGGCCAAAATTCTTCTTCTGACCTCTGAAATCCTCAATTTTGACTTTCATGATCTCCAACTGTTTGAATGAAGACACTCCCCACATTGCTGAGGGTAGTCTCCTTTGTTGACTGTAGATGCCATCAACTGATTATAAATGCAAATCCCATCTATGCAAATCCTTCATTGTAACAAGCAAGCCAGTTTTGACCAAACAACTGGACACCATAATCTAGTCAAGTTGACACCTGAAATTAGAAGGCTATGTTTCATTGCCATAAAACCAACTTAAAAGAAAAAAAAATACCTGGCATGGGGATCACTGAAGGTCTGTAATAATTTTAATGCTGGGCCATTGTTTTGAAGACAGTTATGAAACACTCTATTAACAAAATAAATTCAATTCCCCTTAAACATATATGCTCTTCTTTTGGTAACTATGAATCTTTCCTTTTTTTAAAAAAGGAGAAACTCCATGTATTTGGTACATTTAATGAGATTCAGTGAATACTATATGTTGCTAAACATTTAGGCTTATTGCTGTCTTCAGCTGCCATGCTATCTTTGTGGATTAATTCTATCATAATGTCAATTATGGATCTGTTTCCTTTGATTGATTTTCCTATCTGTCATGTCTCTATGGCTGTATTTTATAATTTTTTTGCATATCTGGTATTTTTCATTGGATGTCAGATGTGACTTTTTTGTTTTGGGGTGCTGAGTTGTTTTTTTTTTTTTTAAATTGTATCCTTTAAAATGTTTTTAAGTTGTTTTGTGATGTTATTAACTTACTTGAAATCAGTTTGATTCTTTTCAAGCTTGCTTTTTAAGTTTTCTTAGAGGAACTCCAGAACACCCCTAGTCTAACGCTAATTTCGCTCCACCACAATGGCAATAACCTTCTGAGGATGGTACTAGATGTCCTATGTGGTGGAAGATCTCTCCACTTTGGGTATTGTTGAGCTAATTACAATGTAGTGGTTTCTTCCTTGGTGTTACTAGTTGCCTCACAAGCATGAATTGCTAAGCATTCATGCAAAGATCTGATTGGAACCCTGTGCAGATTTATGGAGTGCTCTCCCTGTGCATTCCTTTTATTCTAATACTACACCCTACAAATTCTATCCACTTTGGCTTCTTCAGACTTTGAACTCAGTCTCTTCAACTTAGTGAGACTAATCAGGTCCAGTTTGGTACCCTCTCTCTGCTGAGACCTGGAAACTTCATCCAGGCAGTAAATTTGGGGACTTATCAGGCTTACTTTATTTCCCTTCTCTTAGCATAACTGTCCTCAACTTCCTGTTGTCAAATACTGAGAACTGTTGTTTCATACACTTTGTGTGATTTGCTGGTGTTTAAAATGGCAGATTAAATCTGGTTCCTGTTACTCAGTCATATATGTACAGCACTGTAAATCTGTAATAATTATGTTTAATCAGAATCTGAGATACACAGTCAAGTAACCATTTTAACGATAATGTGAGATTAGGGGGCTCCCTGGCCTGGTACTTTTCCAACACTCCTTTTTTGTCTAAAAACTTCAATGTAGGAAAGTTCATTTAAGATTATGTAATGAAAAGGCAGAGTGCAATTCTTCATTAACAGGTATGGAATGAGAGGTTTCGAAATTTTTACTTACTACCAGTTACTAATTGCCAAAAACATTTAATGTGAATCTGATGTTGATACAGTGGTAATTCTACGGATTATACATATTTGAATTACCCAGGTGAGACAACATATCAATAGACCAAATAGCAAGTTGTCTTTTGACAGAATTCTAAACAGAGACAACATCACACTTACCTTTGATATGTTTATATGTAATAATAAAGATTAACAAGACTTATCGCACTCCATTTGCATCCATTAAAGATGGAGCAATTAAAATATGTGATTTTAATAAATAACATATAATAAATATGTTATTAAAATGTTTAATGCATTTATACATGTTTAATTAAATATTTAATAACTATAGTTACTCATTTAATATTATATCTATAAATATTAATATAATAGTAATAATGTTTAATAATTATAATTAATAATGTGTTAATAATTAAAACATGTTTAATTAGAATTGAGTTAGCATTTAATTAAAATTAAATTAACATTTTAATTAATAATTAAAATATGTCATTTTCCAGAGACACTTATTTTCAGTACAAAATTGATGGGGAAAGAACAGATACTCTTTTCTTCTTAAAAAGGATGGTTCCCCCCCACTTATTCATTTTATTCAATGAATGCCAAATTTCAAAATATAACATATTTCCATACAAGGAAACTTAGAAAACAACGAGACACAACTTTTTCAGTGTTTCTATTCTCTTAAAAATCTTGGTCAATTGCTTTACTACTTTTAGATTCGACATATAAAAAATCACAATATTGCTGTGGCCATTAAAAGAATACATGTTTTAAAAATATCAGAAGTATCTATAGAGAATGAGGTTTGCTATCAATAATATTGGAATATTTATGCAATAAATTGAAAGGCTTTCAAAATATGATATATATTCAAAATATAACATATTTAGAACTAAATATGTATTTGAATTCCTAAAGACATGACATTTTAAAAATTATATATTGCCCTTCTCTCAGACTTCTGAGAGAATACTTGTTTATGTACAATCAAGTATTTGTGAATTGCCAATATATGACCTAAAACCTGTGCTAGGCACTATGGAGTCAAACTTTAAAAAAGCCATACATGGCCACTGCCCTCAGGGAGTTGGAAAATTGCTGTAAAAACAAAGATAAAACAGTATTTAAAAATTCATGGTGTCATGGCCCAAGGTGGTTTTTGCAGCCATAGGGCTAAAGACATGAGCTTTTATTTGGGGACTACTTACAGGAATAGAACTGGAAGTCATTCAAGCTGCTCTGAATGGCAGCCAGTTCAGAGCTCAGTGTGGAAGTACTCTGCATTTTAGGGGAACTGGTAAAGCCAGTTATAGGGGCTTGAGACAGACATTCCAATGAGTATGAGAGCATAAGCATGGGAACAGGGGGTCTTGTGGCATAGGGAAGGATCGACTGTATCCAACAGGAAAGAGGGGATAGCATCTCAGGGAGTTCAGGAAGGAGGTAAGCTATAGATTACATTTAGCAAAGGAGGCCTGGATTTGCAAGGAGGGGTGGTCAAACGTTAACTGACTTAAGCCACACAAGCTGCTGTGTGCAGGGTCTTCATGGCCGTTAGGGAAGGCCCTGGGCCAGAGTCCCACACATTGTTATAAAGATTACAAAGTATGTGCCATGAAACAAAAGTAAGAGTATTACAAGACATTAAAATATCAGGCCTAATATTAATATGGAGTCAAGGGAGGCATTTTCAATGAGAATTTGAGAAATAACAGGTAGGAATTTACCCAGATAAAATGTTTGTGCAATGTGAGATAAGGGAGAATACCCGAGAAGAGTATACGTAAAATCTCTAGGGGTGGAGGGAAGGGGACAGGAGAGAGAGAGAGAAAGAAATTGTAAATAAGTGGAAGAAAGTTAGTATACCTGGAGGCTGAGTGTGGAGCAAGTAGTTACAATGGTGCCTTATGGGAACACAGGTTCAGGGCACAACAGTAGCTTTCAGCAAATGATCTCTTTATTACTTGCGCAGAAGAAAGAGTCCATAAAGTCAAATATCTCTTTATACTTACACGGCACAAAGAGTCCAAAAAGATAAGGGGAATAAGTCCCAGTAGCAAGTCTCTGGGGTGGCTGAAAACTACTCCAGTTTGGGGTTGGTAGATGGCAGAGCCTCTTGACCCGCTTAGTGCCAGAGAAGAGAGATCAATCTATATTGTTTGAAGTGTGATTTTATCCACCTTGCGGGGACGGGCCCTGCCACTGAGAATTCCTGTTTTGATAAGCATCTGCTTGCTCCTGGTTTCCAAATTAAAGGTCTGGTGGGGCCTTTGCATTAGACTCATAATCTCTCGGAGCTTGTGGAATGGTACAAAATAGAAGAATTAAGCATATCGCAAGGTTGGAGGATGGTTACATAGAGTGTGTTTGTGACTTCCCCAGAGAAGGAGGTGGGGGTAGGTGTGTTCTGGGCAATGGCCACTTAACAGATGCCTGTGATTACCCTAATAGTGAATATTGAGATAAAGGGGAAGAGTGACACTAGAGAAAGGAAAAAGTTTAAAAGGGATCAAATGATGCAAAGTTTGGGAGTTCAGGATTGGAGATTTAACTTACATGAAAGTATCTAGTAAAGAGTTTTAAGTATGAATACAAGATCTATAGTATTAGAAGTAAGCAAGAATGAATGGGGAGACCACTCAGGAAATTACAAGGTTATGGCAGAAACCAAGGAGAGATGATCATAATTTGGACTAGGGTATCATAACATATTTTAATATATGTTAGAGGGAATCAGTGATAAATAAGGCTGTGTGTGCGGTGTATGTGTGGATGTGTGTATCAGTGTTTATGTCGATCATTTAACTTGGTAGCTATGTTCTATGCTGATCCAGAGTATAGCCGTGTACACTTAAATCAGGTAAAAGAAGAAAGGAAAAACAATGGTGGTTTTAAAATGGAGTCAGGAGTAAGATTAAGACACTTAGCTGCTTTGGATGGGCCACTGATTTGGTTCTAAATTTTCAAGCAGTCGTTTATAAAATAAAGCAAATTAATGCATTGGTTATAAAATTCATCCCACCTATGAAATAAAAACAAATTGCTTTTTCAGATGTATAAATGAAGTATTTAAGATCTGAGAACTGAAGGTATAAATATCTGAAAGGAATTTCTCCTGGAATACTCAGATGGTTAAAATGGATAGTTAGATTGAAGAATGGAAGAGTAACAAAAATCAAAGCTTCGTATCCAGGTACTTAGAGATTTGTGTGTGTGTGTGTGTGTGTGTGTGTGTGTGTGTGTGTGTGTGAGAGAGAGAGAGAGAGAGAGAGAGAGAGAGAGAGATTCTTTATGTGCTACTGACAGATAACTTAATATGGTTAAATAATGGTAAATATAGTTGAAGGGTGACAAAATGGAGTTACAGTTACAATATCTTTATTTTTATCATCTTCTTGGCATATTTTCAGAACAGAAAAATGTAAAATTATGTTATTGCTACCAAAATGTTACATACAGTAATTTGATGATCTTTATATAAAGTGTTTTAATTTGATAGTATCCCTTAATGATTAGTATAGAAATGTCACACAAATATTAAAGAGGTTTTATAAATATGCACAACTAGTATTTTTTATTCACTGTTATAACAGATCTTAAGGTCAACAGAAGGGAAATAAATTTTTTAAAGTTGTTTTAAATATGAAATAATATTATGTGCCTTAAAGGTACAAAGTAACATGAATTATATTAAACATGTCACCTGTAGACTTTAAAAGATTTCCTCTTGCAAGATTAACTCAATTAACCCATCAATTAATTATAAATAGAGTTAACTGGATTATTTTAAGAAACAAATTAGGAGTTAAACATTTTACAATCAATACATGTAATTAAACCTGTTACATGTTACAGTCATTAGTTTCATAGTTTAATAGACGACAGAAACTTCTATTGGATCCAATTCAAATGTGCCTGTTAGCAACAATGAGTAATAATAAAGTACAAGGCTATGTAACAGAAACAAATGAAGTGTAAAGGAAAATAATAGAAGAACATGACAATTTAAATGCTTTCTTTGCTGTACAATGTTCTTGGAATAGAGTACATCATAAACAAAAAAACTCTTTTATATCTGCTAATTTCATGGACAGAAACATAATTGAAAGGTCAGATAACCTGCTGTGCTGAAGTTTTTATCAAACACCAAATTCCACAGTATTCAGGTAGCCTCTAATTCATATTATATGACATAATTAAGAAAACTACAAATTATGTATTTAAAAGATAATAATTGATGTAAATTTTCTATATCTTCTCACCCCATGTAATTGAAACTATTTTCAATATCTTACTGAAAGTATGGAAATCTTCCAGAAAAAAAATGCCTGAGTCTTTTCGAATTCTGAACAGTTTGTTATTGGCATATTTAAAGCAACTCTAACTAGCTTTAAAAAATTAGTAATGGTTATGATAAAATGAATTGAACAAACCAATAGGGCCTAAAAGTAATCAGCAAACATTTGAAAGAAAGGCACTAAATGCGGTAGCATAACCTGGTGCCCAAAGAAATAGGACTAATAAAGCAAACAGAATAAGACATTAATGTAAATATAAGTTTATGGGAACGGCATTATATCTATTACACAGAAATAGATCTTTGAAAGAATTCATCCCTGTCCTTTGAAAAATCAAAATGTAATGCCACCATAAAAATTATCAGGTTAAATGGAAATGAGATCCGAATTAAGATCGAATTAGTGAGCTAGAAGATAGAGTTAAGGGATTTTCCTAGTACACAGAGTTAAAGGACAGATTGATAAGAAGTATGAATGACAATTTAAGAAGGACTGTGGAAATATATAGCCATTCTAATATTTATTGTTCTAATAGGACTTCCAGATGGAGATAAAGTGAAATTAGAGATGTCGTTAATCAGTCAGCCAATCCACAAATATTTATTGAGTGCCTGCTTTCATCCAGTCATTGAATTATGTACTGGTAGTGATATGCACAGTGATAACAACAGATTCTTTTCCTAGAGGGAACAGACACAAAATAATCATATAAAAATAAGTAAATTAGATACATTCAGGTAATATAACTGCTAAATTAGAAGATAAACTCATTAATATGATAGAAAATGATGGAAACTGGGTGGGTGAGTTTAGGATTACTTTAGTCAGGATGGTCAAAGTGGTGAATAAGGTGAATTTGAGTTGAAATATCAAATATGGGAAAGAGATAGTCCTATGAAATCTAGAGTAAGATAAGAACAGTAATACAAGAAACTCTAAAAAAAATAAATAAAAGAACAAGGGTGGCATGTTTGACAGAATGAAGAACAGTGGGCAGGGGTGGGAAGGAGTTAGAATGGGTTGAGGTCAAAGATAAAGGACAGCACTTTTCATGTGGGAAATTTTTTGTCTGGTACAGAGATTTAGGATTTTGGGTTGTAATGGAAAGCCATTGGAGAATTTTATTTTCTCAGTTTTAAAAAAGGATCAGATTAATGCTTAAAAGAATTATTCCAGGTGGTTGGATTGTAAGAGAGAAAAACTGAAAAAGGGGAGAACAATTAGAGTGCTGCTGAATTAGTCCAGGTAAGAGATGATAGTGGTGCAAGCAAAGTCAGAAGCAAGCCACAAGGAGACAACTTTCTGAAACTTACATATGCTTAGCTTTGTCCCCACCACCTGTCACCATGGAAGTAAGGTTCGTGGAGGGATAGCACCATTTGGGTAGTCTTGTTGGATGTAATTGATCATCAGGCAATGCTAATTGTTTTGACTATATAGACTCTATTTTAGCTTTTATTTGCAAATTACCAATTTTTCTAGGGCACATCTATAAACATTTAGTCTAAAAATTTTACACAGTAGAAAATATACCAATTAAAATTTAACAGATAATTTTCTCATTCAATTTTTGCTCAGAAGAAGCTAGAAAATATAAAATGAAACTTGGAGTATGAAATTGGACATTATTCAGAAGCTAAACATTTTTAAATTGAAATTTTTTCTGCCATTGTCCAACCAACTCGAAGACATTTCTATCATTATAAGAAGTTCAAATCTGTATACCTAACGAACAATTTTAGATTAATCAAACTATACATGTTTGGCTAGTGCCACATTGGTTATTAAAGTGAACAAAGAAGGCCACTGGATATAGTATAAATGTTTAATAAATTGCATTATCTTTAAATATTATTTCTGAAGAACCTGAGAAATATCTGCATTTCTTCAGAGCTCATGCATGACCAGTACCTAATTTTTCAAGTTTATTTTCTCAGGGCTGTGCTTTCTGAATTTCAAAAGCAATTATATCTCATTAAATGTTTGCTGAATTCCATTAAATTGGGGGGAAAGTTTTTAAAGACTTTATTGAAGACCAAAGAATAACAGAAACTACTGCTCAACTGACATGAGCAATTGCTCTTAAGGAAGAATGTTAAAATGTTCATAGAAAATGCTGCTATATTTCGGAAATACCCAAAATAGGGGCTTAGTTTAGATAGTATACCATTCATTCCCTATTTCTTTCCAGGTAACACTGATGACTATGCCTTTGTTTAGAGATTAGTTGAATTGAAGTCTAATCTACTCTAAGAAAGAGGTTCAAAATACACTTACCTATATTATACAAAAATGTATTTCATCATCATATAACATCCAGGGGAGCAGGATGTACTGACAGGGTGACTGCCCTCCTCAACATGTGACATTCGTTTTGGAAACCAGTAGATAAACCCAGGAAATTTTTTCACTCATGTAATTTTTGTATATATATTTCATTGTTTTTTAATGCAAACTCATTTTGTCATGTGTCTGTATATTTTAGTGATGGCCTTGTAGACTGAACAGACAGGTACTAAGATAAGTTAACAATTTAGCTTTCTTCAGCTACAATAATCTATAGTGCTATACATTGCATTGAAATCATTCATTTCACAAATATGTAAACATTTCCCAAATAATTACTGATACTGGGTTGTTCTAATCGAAGTTAAGTGTTTGAATAGTTTTGCATAAATTATTTGGGAATGGATAATTATATTATATTACTCATAGATGTTTCTATTAAAAGTTATAAAATAATATATTCTCCTTATGAATGGATCAAATGCAGATTTACTGTAAATTAAGGAGTAAAGTTCCAACTTACTTTGCTTCTTCACCTAGAAGGAAATGTTCTTAAAATTATTATATATATATATATAAAGTTTACTTTTATTTTATACAAGTAATATATTCTCATTAAATAGAATTTATAAATACTGAAGTGAATAAGGAAAAAAAATTATGTCCCATTTCATATGTCTCCTCATTTCCCTAATCATTATTTCATGGAATCTTCAAGAATCATTGCAATTAATAATTTTGGAAGTATACTACCAATATTTTTACATGTATTTAAATATGTTTCTATACACACACACACACACACACACACACACACATAAACCACATGGATTTCCTTCATGGTTTCCCATGATTGATATCATACTCTCATATTTTAATGCATTTGTGCTGTCTTGTATACTTTGAATTTTAACATGAAAAACTTTATTTTTAACTAATTATTTAAATCTATTAAAACTAATAATTATGCATAGTAAAGAAGAAATTAAGGTATGTAAAAAGTATACACTATTTAACAACTTACAGTGCTATTAACAGTGCTTTGTGAATTTACAGTACTAGATGGAATTATACTGTATTTTTTAACTTTATTTTTGTTTTATTTAAAAATATACAGTGACAGCTCCTCATTCTTTGTATGGAAGTTTGTATTTGTTGTCATTTTGATATAATTTTTAAAACATTTCACTATTGTTGGGAGATTGTGGTAGTTAAAACTTTTTTAATAACAAATGGTATTTTTAAATTTATTATTATTATAAGAGAAGTTCTGCATTTACAGAACATTCATACATAAAATACAGGATTCCTGTATAGCATCCTATTGTAATTACCTTGCATTGGTGTGGAATATTTGCACAATGACAACATATTTTTATAACTGTTCTATTAACTATATTTCATGTTTTATTCAGGTTCACTGTGTAGTGCAGTGCCATAGACCTTTTTAAAAAACTTTTATTCTATTACCATATATACAGTCTAACATTTCCTCTTTTAACAGCATTCAGGTAAAAGCATGACACAACTATAAGCTGTCAGCAAGAGACTCACCTTAAGCTAAAGGTACACAAGTGTGTTGAAAGTAAAAGGATGGAAAAACATATACCATCTCAGTAATAAGCACAAGGAATCTGAGGTAGCTATGTGAATAGCAGATGAAATAGATTTTAAGTCAAAAAAGTTACAAGGAACAAAGGAGCTCCTTATATATTGATGTAGGGGTCAGTTCAACAAGAAGATGTAACAATTATAAACTTATATGTCCCTAACAGCAGAGCCCCAAAATATATGAAGCAAATACTGACAGATTTAAAGGGAGAATTGACAGTTCTACATTAATAGTAAGAGACTTTAATACCTCCTTTTCCATAATGGATAGACCATGTAGTCAGAAGATCAATAAGTAAATAAAGGACTTGAATGATACTTTAAACATACTAAACCTAGCAGACACATATAGAACACTTCAACCAACAACAACAGAAAACACATTCTCCTCGAATGCACATGGATCATTCTCCAGGTTAGACCATATGTTAGGTCATAAAACAAGTCTTAATAACTTAAAAACTACTGAAATTATAAAATGTATGTTCTCCAACCACGACAGATGGACTATAAAAGAATGTACATCCCTAGTACAAGGTGTTAATAATAGGGTGGTATATGGGAATACCTAATGCTAACTATGGACTACAGTTAACAGTAATATTTTAGTATTCTTTAAATATAAATAAATCTATAGAGACAGAATTAGGTCAGGGGTGATGTAAAGGCTGGGAAAAGAGGGTTTGATAGGTGACTGCTAAGGCATCTTTTTGGAATAATGAAATGTTCTAAAATTGATTGTGGTGATGATGAATGCACAACTCTGTGATTATACTAAAAGTCATTGATTGTACATCTGAGTGGATTTTATGGTATGCGAATATATCTCAATAGAACTGCAGAAGACAACCAGCATGGTACTGGCAGAAGGACAGGCATATACACCAACAGAATCTAATTGAGACCTCAGAAAACAGATGGCATTTTAATGAACACACCTGTATACAGAGAGACCTATTTTAGATGAATTCTATGTGGCTAAACTTAATTTAGGATATTTTAAAATTTCTAGTTCCAATATATCACAGCATTTTTGAACAGAAGATTCTTGAGATGATAAAATCCAAATCATCCTTTACAAATAAGAGAACTGGTGTCAAGGCATTAGTGTGAGCTTTTCCCTGTCACATAGTAATGTCACTTCCACAATGAAAAGCATCATTTTTTTTCCCTTAATTATTTACATGTATTTTTTGCTTTGTTTTGTTTTTTGCTTAATAAATGCACAATTGTTTATTGGGACATGAACTTAGGATCTCTGACAATCTAAAATCATACCAAATCTTTTAGTTTATTTCATACTTGTGACAATGACTTTTTTTCCCTTTAAGTTTCCAAGTTCTAAAATTAAATACTCCCTTACACCACTCATTCATCAATCCTTGTCTTCCTACATGGTTTGTTTCCTTGGTAGCATTAATTATATTAAGTACCTTATTTATTTTGTTAATTTTCTGTTTTCCTCTGTGAGAATATAAGGTTCATGAAAAAAACTGATGTTTGTCATTTATGCACAGCTCTAACTCCAAAATGTGGAATAATGCCTAACATTGCAAACATTCACATATTAGTTGAGCAGACCTTTTTCTGCATTTTTGCTGCTACAAGTTTTGCTTACATCTACCATCAATGTTAACATACACTGTGTTATGGTTTACCCATTATATATTTTTAAATGTTCTTTTCTGAGCCTTCTGACAAAAGTGAACAGATACTACACAGAAGTGATCTTTATCTACTGGTTCTTTCTTTTTCTTTTCCTTTTTTTTTTTTTTATCTCTACCAGCAATTAGAGGACTGAATCACCTTGAAAGCTTTATATTTTCCAGTAGGGCATTGTCTTTCCTTATGTATATTTTACTATGATACTTTTTATATTATAGCGTTACTACTACTATATACATTATGATATTTACATTATACTATTTTTCCTACTTTTCTATTTATTTAGCTCCCAGTAAACCAATAATTTGTCTTTGGGGTTAATACTGTGTATGCTTCTTTTCTCTCATTCTCTATATCCTTTGTCCTTTGTCTTTATGATCTGGGAGTTTTCTTCAGTGTTACATTCTATTATTTTTGCAGTTGTTTGTAAAATATGAATAATTTCATCTTATGAGTGTTTATTTTTTATTTAGCCAACTTTTCTTATTTTATGGATACAACAGCTTCTATAATCAATCTGAAAGTACTGTGTAGACTTTTGTCTCTTCAGTTTCACTATTATTTCCTGAATTATTGTTTCAATTTTTTTCTCTTTGTACTTTTGATCCTTTTCTTTTTTCAACTGTTTGGTGAGCCTTTATTTGAATCAGTTCATATTAGTGAGTAAATGAGAAGATTGACTCATAGGATGTTGGAATGAATTTCCTTTCTTTTGAGGAGATTTGTTTCCCTCTGTGGCCGGGAACTCACAACGGCAGTGCAGGTTGACCACACAGCGCTTGCAACTGGTCAGGGGAGACAGCAGCAAGGGTGATGTGAGTTTTTCCTACCATTTTTAAAGCTGTGTTTATTTGGTTTGGTAATTCCCCAATTACTGCTATCTTTTAACTGTTTTCCAGAGTTTTGAGGAAGGTGGCTCTGAAAATTTTTGCTAGTTGTCCAATGATTTCTGTGGGGGAACAGGAGACCCTAGAGTGTCTTATGCCATTTTGACCAGAAACGATTCGTGTTTTCTTAAAATAATTGATCATGCAAGTATTACTCCAAATCAATCATGTTTTTCCTATTGATTACATAATAGTTTGTTGAAGGACATGAGGGTAACAATTTGATTCTGCCAGATAAATCCTTTGGAAAATGTTGTGGAAAATTTCTTAAGTTTATCTTAAGGTTTGCACTTTTGGTATTTTGCCAAACTTGTTTTTAGCTTCTCATATCTAAAAACGAATTTAGTTCTAGCTTTTCTCTATTGATAGAAGTTTTTGTGCTAATTTATTTTCTGAATAATTGTCTTTTAGAGTTCTGGTGATTTTTTTGTGGGCCTGGCTATTAGAAATTGGTGAGAACTAGGTGGTAAACAGTGTGTTTGATGCTGTTTCCACACATTTTATGCTTCATTTGTCTGTAGAAAATAATGAACGCATGCTTTTGAAATAGCCACTTCTTTCTCAAATGTGTTTTTATGATCTAACTCTAAAGCTCTAACTAAACTCTGAAACTCTCTAGTACTTGGGCTCACCATCAAGCGTAGTGCTTTGAGCAGCAATTCCATAATATAATATTGCTTTTGTTATTTTATGACAATCTGCAGGTACTCAGGAGAACTGGATTGGCAATTCATCTAATTCACCACGTAATGCAAATTTTCTTGGACTACAAGGCAGCATTTGTCTTAGTAGTAACATGAAGGTGAACACTGAGTGCTGTAGAAATGCAAGTGATTTATGATCCGTGGGAAATTATTCTACCCCACGGGCTGGTTAAGTGTGGGGCTTTAACAGCCATAAAACATAAATCTACTGTCTATGAGGCTGCTCAGTTTTATTACTATTTTTCTAACTTGAGAATTTTCCTGTTGGGGATAGAACCACCTTTTCTGGTCATTTATTACTCATGCTTAAAGCTTCCCTTACAGTATGAGTCTTTGCATATAGTTGCATTAGAATTTCCGTGTTGTATTTGGGTTAGCCTGGGCCAATTCTCTTAGGCTTTCCACTCTCTGTTTTATATTTTACAGAGGGAGGTTGATGGTAAAAGTGTATCAGAATGTGAATCAGAACTATGAGAAGTCCAAATCGGAGAACTGGGGAAACCCTGAAAAAGAAAAACTGAGGTACTTTTGGTAATGAGATAAAACAAATCAAATCTTTCAAAGGTGACACACTGATAGCAAAGAGCAAGAAAGGAGTGCTAATATAACTATTCTTAAAAGTAGGAAAATAAAGTGTAAAAGGAAGAGGGACAAAGGCTTGCAAAACACTGAGTGTGAAGAACAGGAGCTGAATCTATTTCTGTGTACAGTTAATGTCTTTTTAGCCATCCAATTTCTATTCCTGATTTTTTTTTTTCACTTAAGATCTGTTACTGGCAATTTCTTTATCCCAATCATACATCTTATTTTTTTCATTCATTTCATCAAAGAGAAAATGCATTTCTCATTTTTTAATCTCTTTGTAAAAAGTGAGTGGTGTGTGTGTGTGTGTGTGTATGTGTTTGTGTGTGACTGTCCTATAGGTACTGACAACTTTCAAATTAATATCTTCAGTTCTGCAGAGTCCCATGAAAGGGGGTTATATCTTAGAGATTGTTGCATGTATCCCCTCAGCCACTGTTAACTTTAAGCAGAAAAAGCTCTTCAAATATGTGGATCTCAAGGGGGTTTTTTAATGTTAATAGCAAAGGAATGGAAATTCCGTTCCTAAGGTGAGGGAGAAAAGGGTGAATCTGAGATAAGATATTGAAATCATTCAAGGAATGAAAGGATTAGTTTCATGCATACATTCATAAATTTTTAAGACATATGAAGTTAAGTCAGTCCTGTGCACCATTAGGCTAAGCTGTCTCAGCAGGCTTGGCAAGTTTCTTACATGCATATTTAGAAGGCAGCAGTCTAGAATAGAAAAAGTTTTCTAACAAGAGTCTTGTGACCCATGATCAACTATAGCTTCACAACCTATAAGCTCTGGGATCTTGAGCAAGTCCCTTTATCATCTTTGTTCAATTTTTTAAAATTTCAATCTGGAAAGGAATACAAATAGTGCATCCCCAAATGCTACGTATTTTACTCTGAGTTCAAATGGATACCATACTTGAAAGCATGTTCAGAATGCTCAACACCAGAATATAATTCGGTGAGCAAAATTAAATTTGAATTGTATTTTATCATTATATATACATTACTATTGTGTTTTAAAATTGTAGGGAAATAAGTTTAAAAGTTTGAAGGAAAAGCATTTCTTAATAAAGTGAAATTTTGTTACATGTCACATTTTAAATGTTTAAAAGTTTAATCAAAAAAGACTAAAACAATGACTTTCTTGATCAGAAAACTACCCATTAGTAATTTCTGCTTTCAGAAAAAAATAAAGCATTTCCAGTTGCTTAAGGTAAGCAACTATGAGGATTATATGATGTTTAATGCTATTAATGACAGAATTTTCCAGAAATAGTTATGAAACCTAAAAATAGAGAGGCTATAGGTCTTGTTTCATCATATAGGTGATTCAAATAAATGTGACAATATAAATGAGACATCCATAATTTGAGATCAGTATGAATCCCAATATCATTGAATTAACTTCAGTTTTATGAGCAAGATGGCATCTTGTGTCTTCCAAGATAGATCTATATTTCATTGACCAGTTGATAAAATGGAAAAGGTTTCTGTTTTTCCCAAACCAGTCACGTGCTGAGACATGGTAAGCAAGATGTTTAGACATAACTCTGTGTACCAAACATGTATCCTGGGGATCTGGGAACACATGCAGCTATCACTGAAGAATGAAAAGGTCACTTGCTTCGTTATGTGCTTAAGTGTCTGGCTAACATTCAAAGTTCACACATCAGATATTGAGTTGAACTATTTATTTTCTGTGAAAAGAAACTTTTTGGAACTAGAGCCTGACGAGTAAAGTTCAGAATCAAAACAATATTTTAGAGTATATTTTCCCTATGGCTATTATTAATCTAATCACCTCATTTAATTAATGAAAATTAATGATGCATAGTCAGCACAAAAAGATAGAATACTTTCCTGTCTATGACTATCATGTTGGGCCATTTTCATACCAAAAATCTAAATCCCTTGGAAAGCAATGTGCCTTATAATAAGACATAAAGTCAATCGGATAGTCATGACTTTTTTCACATTATTCTCTAAATTCTATACTGTGTTTATGTGTTAGGGTCTGTCTATTCTCCTAGTATTTTTTTCCTGAGTCTTTCAATTCTGTTCCAGTTTTGTGTTTTATATTTTGATAATATCCAGAATAAATCACACTCTTACTGAGTATGTGGTCAATTCTATAATTCAAGTGGGTTCTGAACACACCCAATATACAATCCAACAATCAGTTATATGTGGCAATCTATTGATCAGTATTTTTTACTAACACCATGTAGGCTACTGCTATTTTATTGCAATCACCCATTTTCACATTTCTCCATAAAACTCTTGAAGAAGGAAAAGCATGTCATAAACACTTCTTACTAGGCTGTGCCTTTGCTGCTTCTCTCCCAATCCTGCTACCTCCCAAGACATGTTCACTAAACCCTGATGATTCTAACATGAGAGTTTAAAAAGTGTGCATTAGAGAATGGTCCTATTTTTTCCTCTTTTCTTTCTGTGTTGTAGTTGCTGTTGTTAATTTTCGGATGCCAAATGTAATGCCATCATATGCTCTGTTTAAAGTGTCTTATTGATAAGCCTTGCAATAAGGGCTCAATAAATATTTTGAGCTACCCAATTCATACCCAAATAGTATCCTTTTTCAGCAAGCATCTGACTGGTCCATAGAAGAAAAGCAAATTGGCCTAATTTAAAGTGAAAACAATCACAAATGGTGTGAAAATAAAATATTACCAGGAGATATTGGTGGAAAAAGACTTGGGAAAAACTGAAATGAAGAGGGCTAGAATTGTTCAAAATTTTAATCAAATTACATAATAAATTTTAGGTAACCTGCAGTACAGATTAACTCAATTTTTCTAATCAGTATAAATTCTATTTGTTTTTCTAACATGTCTGAATACTGAGTCTTTAGTGGTTAATTTCAGATAACATTTTCCTACTTTACTTAGTTGTATTTTCATTCATCAGAACCCATTTTCCAGTCTGTACATCTGTTTGTACTGGTGTTATGGTTTTTATGATGATGGCTTCCTCAGGGTACTATATAAGGTAGTTTGGAACCTTCAGTAATTCTGAAGTAAACTGTAGTTTTGATTCATTTTCATTGGGTACAAATACCAATTTTTTATTGAAATAATCTAATATTTCATCATTAATGATTCAGAGACCAATAGTTCAAAGCAGCAATGGATGATTTTTAAATTGCAAAATATTTATCATGCCTCAAAGATTGCTTTCTCATAATAGGTAATAGCAGGATGGCAGTATATATTGGCATATTTTCATCCATAAGAAGATACATGTTTTCTTGATGTAAACATTGATTCCCAATTTAGCCTTAGTCACTAGGTATACCTGAGTCAATGAATCATGATATAGAACTTAATTGTAATCAATTCCTACTTCATATTGCCAAAGTCATAAATCATAGTTATATGACATTCTGGTGCTACTGTTTTCTAATTTCCCATGACATTTTCAGATCAATACTTCACTATTTACAAAATGAAGAAAACAGTTTATTCTGATAACTCATTTTTAGTACACAACACTTTAAAATTATTAACCTGCTACTTTAACTTTGTAATTCCTTTAAGGATTTGCAAGATAAAATGTGATCAAGGTAACTCACACTCCTGACACCTTTTCCTTCTTAAATAGCTTGATTTATAATTGATGATTGATGCACATTTCTATTTCCAAGTGTGATGGCTACGTAGACAAATAGGTAGTTAGTTTTTCCAGAGACATGGCACTTAAAACAATATTATAAATTCAAAATACTTGAAATTGAATTAAGCAATTTAAGCTGAGCCGTAAAATTAGTTGTTGGAATGCAGAGTTAGGCGATAATTGCCAGATTTCAGCATCAGTATGTACCATTCTCTAAAACTTTAGAAGTGTTATGACAGTAGTTAAATATAAAAAGCTGCACCTAGATGAAATTAACTCATCAAAAGAAACATACAGCAAAGAGACTACAGAATGGGCCTGGAAAATTAACAAGGCCTGATGCTCGCCGCCTAAATCATTGTTACACACTAATTGGTGCTGTGCTCTGATTTGGGGCTTAAATTTGTTTCTTTGAAGATTTTCTTAAAATCGTATTCAAAGGAAAGACTCTTCTTTAATAAAACTGTATAATTCACCATTCACTTGGGAAACATAGCTTCCCAGTATAATGCTGCTGCAAACCAGGAGATGACTTCTAATAGAGGTGCTAATTATTAACATTCCAGCATTAGCAGAACACTTCATTCTCAAAGACTGAATAAAATAAGAGTGCACAAATATTTCTCCTCCATTCCAATAAGTATTTGAAGAATTCAATAATGTTCATTAAATACATAAATGTGAAATCTCTTGTGATTTATTATGTACTGTCTGAAAGTAAACTTGAAGGAAGGCACCATTATGTGGCATAAAAACAAATTCTGTGACTGTTAATTATAATGTAAATTTATCATTATACCAGGGAAAGAATGACTTCATGTTTACAATCATCAGGCATCACTGGAAATACAGATGCACTAACCTTATATAAGCATACAGTACAATATGGACAAGGATAATAAAAAATGATGAGATGCCTTAAAATGATTTAAAAGAAAATTCTAATGATGTTCTGCTAGAAATAAAAGCTTGATAAGAAAAGAGGGTATTTTACATTGTTGTTTGGAAGATAGAGTAGATAATAGGAAAATTTACACTGACTCTAGCACCACATAATTTGCAAAACATCTTATTTACTACTCTCTTTTTCTACCAGTTTTACAGTGAAACTGAATGCAATCTAGAGTTCCTTCCAAAATGAAGAAAATTATCATGTGTTAGAAAAGGAAGGAACTTGGATTAGAAGTCAAATGATGAATTTATTTAAACACTAACTCTCTGTGTGTACTTGGAAAATTAATTTATCCCCCCTAGCACTCTATTTCTCATCTGTGCAATCAGAGAATTGGATAACTGATTTCCAGATTTTCATAATTAGTAAGATTCAAATCAAAGCAGATTTCACCCTGAAAAGATCACAGCTACAGGGTTGGTGCAGTAATTTTGTATTGTGTCAATTTAGCTAAACTGGAAATACATGGCACTTCCCAGAATTTCCTTCCTTGCATGGTTCCAGGTAAGCATGGAATTTCAAGAGAAATTCATGAGAGATTTTGGAGAAGAAAGTGAAACAAAGCCATTGCATTTTGGAAGTAGTCACTGTTTAAAGCAAGAAGGTACAGACTCACAGTTACAGTTTGTCCTCATTTTTCACTGCACCTTGACCAGCTTTCCTCCTTGCTGCTGGTGCTGCTGACCAATCACTGGCTTTGCTGTGAATTGATGGGCAATAGCAAAGAAGAGCCAACAACTTTTCACAGATACCTACACTTACCAGCTTTGTGGATTTCCACTCCAGCAGCTTCCTACAAGCTCTGACTTTTTCATCTATACAGGGCTGTTTAGTGACTTGTTTCTTCCTGATCTTTTTTTGGTCCTTTTCTTCCTCAACTCTTCCAATGATTATAAGATCTCATTCTATATTAAGTTTCTGATTTCTTAATACATGTAGGGATTTTGCTTTCCTTATAGAAGCCTAGGTGATGCAGTTGGTGAATGTATGCATTGAATCTACCATATTTTAAAAGGCTCAGAGGTAATGTATGTATCACAGTTGAGAATAAAGTAGAGAATTACATTTCTTTTGTTTTTATAGATCCCAGAAGGTTATTACAAAAATACAGAATTCCTAATGCATTTACTCTTAGAGTAGGATTAAGCCCACATATTCTAGGTTTTAGATCCTTTTACTTTTTTGGACTTTGCCCACCTTTGTAGTTCTATTCAAATTTAACTAGTCAATATCTCAAAGAAAATTTTGAATTAAACTTGAATTTGATATTCAAATAAGCTAAAAAAAAGATGAAAAATTTTGCATGAAAATAAATGTAGGAAATTTTTATATGGAAATGCCTATATTTAGAATAGTGTCAGAGGTTATCTGACAATGAATCCATTAAGAATTAGACATTCTCTTGGAATCTAAACCACAATTGAACATTTTTTATTATTTTCAACTTCTTTCCCCAAAGCATTGTTTCATATTTTCTCTCAAGGACTCTGGGGGAATTCTTTCATTAGCACTTTATTCAAAAATTCACAAATCTTATTTCCTCATTTATTCCATTAAAATGTATTTATACAATTCAATCATGAAGAAATATGATGGGATTTGTTTCACCATTTCCTAGGAATAGTGTTAAATATCAGAATCTGGGGACTTGTAGAAGCTGATAGAAGCAGTAGGATCATGTACACACTGATTTATGTGTTTGCCTCAAGCATTTATTTCCATTTATACCTTTCATATGCTGTGCTGCTTAAAATCTGTAGCTTGCTGAATAATAATAGTGAGGATAAAATTGTATCCTGAAAATTTGGGAAACGGAAACCAAAATAAGTGAGAAAGTTAAAAAAAAAAGTGCAATCTGGAGGCCCCCAGCAGAAGAAATGGGGAAAGGTGAAAGAGGGAGACCATCTCTTTTTCCACCATGAATGAGCTGAAAGGTATACAAAAATTTGTGATTTCCAGGAGGTTAAAGAATTATCAGCTTTATTTTCTCTCCTACAATAGTTATTGTTATTTTAACATCTTAATAAGTGATAAACTATGCCCATGCCCCCCCCCCCCAAATATTCTAAATGCATGCCCTTTTGTGTATTGTAGTCAGTAATCTTATTCTGTACTGATGGGAGCTACAAATGAGAAGTAAACTAGCTAGAATGGGTCAGGAGAAAAAATAATGTATTTTTTTCCCAACTGTTTATGGCAAAATATCAATTCTGCATGACTTAGAGACAAGAGAGAACCAATTATAAAATACTTATAGAGTGCTAGGTCCAATCTAACAGTGAGTTCAACAGACATGAGAGGAACATTCTATGTGTGAATTCTCCAGCTCATACTGGTAAACCAGCTAACAGCCAAGTTGCAGAGAGGAGAACTCAAGATATCAGGGTTAGAAGAACCAAGAGAAAATAAGGAGCCAGTGGCACTGATAACATGACCAGGTATGTGCTGTTTTTATTTAGTCTCTATAATAAAGGGTGGGAGAAAAATCTCTAGTAGTTTGAATTAGGTTTGACTGAAAGTGCTCAAATACCAACAGCAGAGTTACAAGCAAAATATAAATTTCTTTTACAAGTAGAAGAAATCCAAGTTTCCACAATCCAGGGCTGAAAGAGTGGCTTCAAAAATTCATTGGAGTGGTAGGCATGGCCCTCAGGATTCTCACTCCCAGATATATAGCTGGATAATCTCCTCTCCTTGAATGTGGGCTGAAGCTGTGATTTGCTTCTAACCAGCAGAATAAAGCAAAGGTAAAGAAATGGGCAGATGTAATTTAGATCTCTAATCAGTTCACATTGAGTTAACTGAAAGGGAGATTATCCTTGGTGGGACTGACTTAAGCAGGTGAACCCCTTAAAAGAGGATCCAGGCTTTTCCTGAAATTATAAACATGAAACAGGAGAAGTCCTCTCCTGTTGGCCATAATGGAGCAAACTGCCAGGTTCTAGAGAATGCCACACTGCAGAGGACCACAGGATTTCTCTAGGAGCTGAATGTTTCAGTCCTAAAACTTCTAGGAAATGAATTCCGCTGAAAGCCACATGACCTTAGGGGCACTTGAGTGAGTGTCAGATGAGACCGCTGCCTCAGGCGACACCTTGATTGCAGCCTCATGAGACCATGAGCAGAGGACCCAGCCTAAAGAATGCCTGAGGACTTGACCTATGGAAACTGTGATTCAATAAATGCCTTTTACCTCATGATATGAGACAGCTACCTTCTTGAAGTTTTGCTCGCACCTACTAAATAAAATGTAAGATGAAGGAAAGATTATAATAAGAAGGAGGTGGTGGAGAAGAAGGAAAAGGAGAGGTGGAGGAGGAGGGCGAGAAAAAGAAGTGTTTCCCTGTAAGTATGCTTCTTAAAATTCACGTGCAATGCTTCTGCTTATGTGTCACTCGGTAGGATTTGGTCGTGTGGCCAAATTTAGTTACAGAGATCCTTGTTCAGGGTGGATATTGAAGATTCTATTACTGAGGAAAAACGTGAGAAAGGATGTTAGGGAATAACTGCAAGTCTCTACCACAAATTTTTAATAATCAAAGATGATAAGGGGAGTTAAGCGTTGGGATGAGTGTCAGAATGTTACAAGAAGGGAACCTTGTTCCTACCGGGAGAGAGCTGTACTCAATTTGGTCATAAAATAATGAGTCTTAGATCAGTCAATTACCTTAGTGATCACCTAAGTTCTAAATGCTACTTCTATCATTGTAGACACAAGCCCTGTAGTTGTTTTTAACTTAGAAACACACCCCAAAACTCTAAGTAATCAAGTAGTTCTTATTTTATTCTAAAAATATTGTGTTGTCATAATTTAAGGAATGTATCATTCTAATAGGGTGAAGTTTAGAAAAACTTTATGTTCAATCCTCATCTAACCTTCCCATGTTATAGCCACTGAACACTTGATTTCATCACTCACTTTTAAAGACTGTTAAATATTAATCAGATTAAATACATCTTATGAGTAGCCAAAAATCAAATATTTACAAAATGACACCAAGCTTACAAAAGTGTGTAAATTGGTGGGAGAGTGGGTGGGTGTCAGGTGGCAATGGGGGAGAGATACGAGCAGGTATAAGACACTACCGAGTGGTCGAGGCTGAAGGGTTTTACATTAATTTTTACAACAGTGTAGGGAAGTCAAAACATGACTGTGTGTCACATGTGGCCCTCTGGTTGCCTGAAACTTATATCCCTATCCAATGAAGCCAAAAGTTCCAGTCTCTCAGGTGTCAAACAGAAAGGAAATCTTAGGAAGGTGGACTGAAATATTTGGGAATTGAGGATTTATGTGTGGAACAAGACAGGAGGTAGAATTGTGCAGAGGCTACGTAAATGATAGAGAGTAGTCATTTGCACAAATATATCTTTCCCAGCATCAGAATGAACCTCATTTCTTTTAAGCTTTTGCAAACCATGAAGTTATTCTTTTCTTTGTCATATCATCCAACTCTCCTTCTTTCACATCTCTCTTCCACTGACCTGATTTTTTCCTGGATGTGAATCCAGCCATGTCTTTTAATTGCACTCCACAATTCCTAATAAAACATCTCTTACAAAGTAGGTAGTCATTAAAATTTTTTGAATAAATGGAATTATAATAATCTTGCATTACAGGGAAAAGAAAATGGATACTAAATAAAATATCTATGAAACAGTCAAAACCAATTTAAATAGCAGTTCATATATTAATCAAAGCCTGAGCTTAGTTACTTGCCATAGAAGGGTCAAGACTGACATTTTTAGCCACATTTATAGATGTAATGTGTGTCATAATCAAAGGTAAATAGGTGGTGCTTAGACAAACTTTTGTGAAGGGTGTCACCTGTAAGATTATCATAATTTGACCACTTGTAATAATGAGGTTTACTCACTTGAGATTATTTTCTCTTAAATAACCACAATACCTGTTTTAATTGGGAAATTATAAAAATGAACAATTTAACTCTTGAGAGAGACTATATTTACAAAATGAAGAAAAGTTTAGTTTCTGAACAGCTATCTTACAATTTTTAACAAAATGCGTAATGATCAAGTGAGAACTAATAATATTCAAATGCTATATACACACAGCTACAGTGTACTTTTGATAATAGCTATCAATTTCTCCTCACTAAATTATAATTAATAAAATGTAAATCATTTCCACTGAGAGATATATAGTGTTAATTCCTTGAAACATTATAGTTTAATTGCTAAGGTGAATGGTGTATTATATTTAAAATTATATTTTCTACATTGGTCTCACTGGTGAAGAAAAATGTTACTTATTTGTGTAAAATGATCTTGCACCTTGGAACTGCTGAAATTCATTAAGACTTTGAATATATTTTCTCAGATAAAAATATTGATATCTGAGAATTCTCTTCATTTGTATTTTCCTAGCATATATTTTCCATCTCTTCTTTTAAACTGTTATGCATAGTTTTGTTTACTATTGTGTATTTAATGTCATTATATTATTACCTTTGCAGATTATAATTATATTGCCCTAAAGTTAAAGTATAATTTTATCTTTTACATTAATTAAATCTCAGACATCTCCTTTTGGACCTTGGGTCACTTAACATTTATTTTTAATCAATGCCTTATTTGGACTTTTTTCTAATATTTTATATCATTTTTGTAGCATTGTGTATCATTTTAATAATTTAATGTGCTTTCCCCTGACAGATTTCTATTGGATACTGGTTTAAAAAATTACTTCTATTTTTAAATTTTATTCCTTCATGTGTATTAAATGCTATCATTTAATTTTTTTTGTCCTACTTTTTCGGACATTTATGTAAAACTTGTTCCTTGAAATAATTACTTTTCTTATATGAAAAAAATTTGATAGTCTTTTTTTCTAAATTTGATACAAGCATTACATTTTATATACCATTACTTATATAGTTTCATAGTTTAAAAGATAATTTAATTTATAATACTAAAAAATCAGTTTCAATCAGCCATGTTAGAGAAAAGACAGAATTCTCTATCTTTAAAAAAGATGTTGCAAGATGTTTGTCAAACCAAAAAAGATAGTCAGAGAATAAGCAGTCAAAAAGTGTAATACAAAAAAAAAACTGTCTTGTTTTAGATAACTGATTAAAGTAAGCAAATTTTAAATAAAAATATTGTGCAATTTTTTTTTCCATTTTTATTGAGATTGTTCAGATACCATACAATTATCCAAAGATCCAAAGTGTACAATCACTTGCCCCTGGGTATCCTCATACAGCTGTGCATCCATCACACTTAATTTTTGTTCAATTTTTAGAAACTTTTCATTACTCCAGACAAGAAATAAAGTGAAAGATGAAAAAAGAAAAAAAGAAAAGGAAACTCTAAACCTCCCCTATCCCTAACCAACCCCCTCAATTGTTGACTCCTAGTATTGAGTTAGTACGTTTGTTACTGTTTATGAAAAAATGTTGAAATACTACTAACTGTAGTATATAGTTTGTAATAGGTATATAGTTCTTCCCTATATGCCCCTCTATTATTAACTTCTAATTGTATTGTCATACATTTGTTCTGGTTCATGAAGTGATTTCTAGTATTTGTACAGTTGATCATGGACATTGCCCACCATAGGATTCAGTTTTATACATTTCCATCTTTTGACCTCCAACTTTCCTTCTGGTGACATATATGACTTTGAGCTTCCCCTTTCCACCTCATTCACACACCATTCGGTGCTGTTAGTTATTCTCACATCTTGCTACCAACACCCCTGTTCATTTCCAAACATTTAAGTTCATCCTAATTGAACATTCTGCTTATACTAAGCAAGAGCATCTACATTTCTTCCACAAGGCAGGAGGGAGAGTCAAAGAAGGCAGAGAGGCAAAAGAAAGAGGAAACAAAAAAAATGACAGCTAGGAAGCAGCAAAAGGAAAAATAACCTTAAATCAAAGTAGAATAAAGAATCAGACAATACCACCAATGTCAAGTGTCTAACATGCCTCCCCTATCCCTGCCTCTTATCTGCATTCACCTTGTATATCACCTTTGTTACATTAAAAAGGAAGCATAATACAATGATTCTATTAGTTACAGTCTCTAGTTTATGCTGATTGCATCCCTCTCCCAATGCCTCCCCATTTTTAACACCTTGCAAGGTTGACATTTGCTTGTTCTCCCTCGTAAAACAACATATTTGTACATTTTATCACAATTGTTGAATACTCTAGATTTCACCAAGTTACACAGTCCCAGTCGTTATCTTTCCTCCTTTCTTGTGGTGTCTCACATGCTCCCCATCTTTCTCTCTCAACCGTATTCATAGTTACCTTTGTTCAGTGTACTTACATTGTTGTGCTACCATCTCCCAAAATTGTGTTCCAAACCACACACTCCTGTCTTCTATCATCTTGTAGTGCTCCCTTTAGTATTTCCTGTAGGGCAGGTGTCTTGTTCACAAAGTCTCTCATTGTCTGTCTGTCAGAAAATATTTTGGGCTCTCCCTCATATTTGAAGGACAGCTTTGCTGGATACAGGATTCTTGGTTGGTGGTTTTTCTCTTTCAGCATCTTAAATACATCACACCAATTCCTTCTTGCCTCCATGGTTTCTGCTGAGAGATCCGCACATAGTCTTATTAAGCTTCCTTTGTATGTAATGGATTGCTTTTCTCTTGCTGCTTTCAGGATTCTCTCTTTGTCTTTGACATTTGATAATCTGATTATTAAGTGTCTTGGCGTAGGTCTCTTCATATTTCTTCTGTTTGGAGTACGCTGCGCTTCTTGGATCTGTAATTTTATGTCTTTCATAAGAGATGGGAAATTTTCATTAATTATTTCCTCTAATATTGCTTCTGCCCCCTTTCCCTTCTCTTCTCCTTCTGGGACACCAATGATACGTACATTATTGTACTTTGTTTCATCCTTGAGTTCCTGGAGACGTTGCTCATATTTTTTCATTCTTTTCTCCATCTGCTCCTTTGCATGTAGGCTTTCAGGTGTTTTGTTCTCCAGTTCCTGAGTGTTTTCTTCTGCCTCTTGAGATCTGCTGTTGTATGTTTCCATTGTGTCTTTCATCTCTTGTGTTGTGCCTTTCATTTCCATAGATTCTACTAGTTGTTTTTTTGAACTTTTGATTTCTGCCATATACATGTCCAGTTCTTCCTTTACAGCCTCTATCTCTTTTGCAATATCTTCTCTAAACTTTTTGAATTGATTTAGCATTAGTTGTTTAAATTCCTGTATCTCAGTTGAAGTGTACGTTTGTTCTTTTGACTGGGCCATAACTTTGTTTTTCTTAGTGTAGGTTGTAATTTTCTGTTGTCTAGGCATGGTTTCCTTGGTTATCCAAATCGGGTTTTCCCAGACCAGAACAGGCTCAGGTCCCAGAGGGAAGAAATATTCAGTATCTGGTTTTCCTGTGGGTGTGTCTTAGAAAATTGCGCCACCCTTTGATGCCTCAGGTCACTGTGCTTTTCTGCCCAGCAGGTGACGCCTGTTAGCCTATAATTCTTGACTGGTGTGAGGAGGTATGGCCATGTTCCCCCAGGCTCTGGGGTCTGGTTCCGAATGGAAAGAGCCCCACCCCTGTCCTCCTAGAGAAGATAGACCCCCCAGGTGGAGGTCATTAGCATTTCAATGGTCTCACTCTCTGCTTGTGCTGTCTCCACCCTTCTTGGCTTCACAGTCCTAGAAACTGAAAATGACTGGGGCTTTCTCCACTGAGCTGAAAAAGAATCAGATGGCCCCCTTCAGACCCAGTCCAAGGCTCTCCAAGGTCAGTCATCACCCAAAGCCTCTGTCTGTTTTTTGGGGATGCGTACCTGTAGTGGGCAGTTCATACTCGCTACTTAAAACCCCAGTTGGAGCTCAGCTGAGCTATATTCACTTGCTGGGAGAGAGCTTCTCTCTGGCAGCATGAGGCTTTGCAGCTCAGGCTATGGGGGAGGGGGTCTCCCGACCTGGTTCCGCATGTTTTACTTACAGATTTTATGCTGTGTTCTTGGGCATTCCTCCCAATTCAGGTTGGTGTATGATGAATGGATGGTCTCGTTTGTCCCCCCGCAGTTATTCTGGATTATTTACTAGTTGTTTCTGGTTTTTTGTAGTTGTTCCAGGGGGACTACTTAGCTTCCACTCCTCTCTATGCCACCATCTTGCCCGACTCTACCAATATTTTGCAATTTTAATATTTTGTGAGGCTAGTGGCATTTTCTCAGTCTCAATAGTTGTTTTCATATCTAATTTTATATTGGTATTATAGTTTTTGCAAAGAAAGTCCCCAAAATTGATAAGCTTCAAGTCCCATAAAAACTGGCTTTATCTCTGATATTAATATCAATACTCTCTTGCTCATTTTGTTTTTCTGACTTCAAATTATTTTTTGCATTTCACTCATTTTGCTTAAGTGTTGTATGTTGAGTTTGTTGTCTTTCTTTTTAGTAGTGATTGCATTTGCTGTGTGTGTGTGTGTTTCATATGTTCTATCAAGTAATATGCTTTGGTAAGGGCTTACACACACTCTTTGTGCCTCAGATGACATTAAGCAGAGTGGATGGGTGAACTGATGCAGGGAACCCCAGATACCACAGAGCCACTGTTGATTACACTTTTATCTTAGTTTTACTCCACAAGGCAACTTTTCAAGGGTTCACATTTAAACTCTTAGAATGAAGGAGTACTGGGAAGACATACTTGCTGAAAACTAACCTTGGGGACCTAAAGGTAAAAGGGGCAAATGAATGATGTTCAGGATTAGTTGATCCAACCTGATGCTATTTCATTCAACTTTTACTCCCAGCAATTCTGTTATGCTTCCTAGATGCTTCCTCACAAACACCAACGGTTGGGCTATTGCTGTAGATTTCTGGGGTAAATGAACAGGGAATGATTGTCCCTGTGCAATGCCAGGAAAAGGCCAAAACAAAATTTAAAAACTTTCCTTGAATCATCTTTTGACTGCCTCTGACTCATTCTGCACCAGGCTGCCACCAATCTCCATAGGCCACCCCAAAAATACAGAGTGCAGGCCAAGACAGCCTTCTGTATTCCTGGATGTTATCTCTCAGTTTTGGTGTGTCTGTGTATTTGTGGCTATTAGTTACTCAGATATAACCTTCCCTCTAATTTCTGTAGTTTCTCTAGGCTAAATATAAAGGAAAGGATCTAGAAGTATAACTTATTGGAAGTTCCATTTTAGATGAGCTCTCTTTTAGTTACTCTTTGCTAAGCTGATCTTTCCATTACTTTATTGGGAACCTTCTTATGTCCTTATAACTAATACATATTTCTTATATAACACATATAGCTGGATGTTTCTGTTTAATTCAGTTAACATATTTCCAATCTGTGACTTTCTATATGTTTAAAGGTAGTCTAATATATTTACACTTATTTTGATTGCAAATGTATTTGGACTTATTACTACTATTTGTGTGTGTGTGTTTTTAATTTTCCAAATTTTCTCTTTGTTCTACTATCATTATTACTACTAATATTACTTACAAATTGTTTCTAAAGTCAATATTAAAGGAGTTTTGTTCAATAAAAAGGAAAAAGAATATGTGATGAAGAATGGAAGAGACATTAAATATTTGTAAGTCACTTAAGAATTTAGCCCTTGGTTTACCCAAGTAAAATAAAGGGTTAGAACTAAATTATGTCAAAATTAATGTCCATTTCTAAAATTTCATAATTCTATAAGGAAAGGCTGAATATTGAAAATAAATAATATAGACATTCGAAGAAAGTGAGGGGATTGGTCTAACTGACATGGAGAATTTGAACTTGGATTTACTTACCGTTATAACATTTCATAACCATATTACTTTTAGCAAATTGTTTAATCTCTCTGATCCTTCCTATTTTTGCCTTTAAAATACTGATGATAATAACTCATGTGGAGAAGTTTCTAAAACTGTAAGTGACATTAAATTCAAAGAAGAAAGAAGGAAAAGATTTGGAGCATGCTGGGAAGAGATTCCAGATGTTTGGAATATGGTGACATTGTATGGGATTATGAATGGTAGGACCTTATAGCATGTGGAAATGATGTGATTAGAAAATGGTCCTCTCACTGATATGTACTGCCTTTACAGTAATAATAACAAATGTTGGTGGATAAAACTCCCCAATCAAAAGACTGGCAGAATGGATAAAACAAATATGATCCATCTGCATGTTGTCTAAAAGAGACTCACCTTAGACCCAAGAATAAAAATAGTGTGAATGTGAATACTAGAAAAGATATTTCACATAAACAATAACCAAAAAAAAAAAAAAAAACACCTGTGGTAGCTATATTAATATCAGACAAAATAGACTTTAAATATAAAACTGTTATAAGAGATACAGAAGGACATTATAAATTAATTAAAGGAACAATCCACCAAGAAGAAATAACAGTTGTAAAGATTTTTGCACCTAAGCAGGGTGCCCCAAAACACAGGACGCAAAAGCTGGCAATACTGAAGGGAGAAATAGAAATAAATCTCTAGAATAATAGTTGGAGATATTAATGCACTACTCTCATCAATAGATAGGACATCTAGACAGAAGACGAATAAGGGAACGGAAAACTTGAATAATAAATGACTAGCCCTAACAGACATTTACAGAACACTGCATCCCCAAACAGCAAGATATATATTCTTTTCAAGTGCAAGGATTGTTCTCCAGGATAGAACAGTTATTGAGTCACAAAACATGTGTTGATAGATTTTAAAAGATTGAAATTACACAAAACACTTTTTCTGACCATAATAGAATGAAGCTGAAAATCATCAACAGGTGGAGAACTAGAAAGTTCACAAATATATGGAGATAAACAACACATTCTTAAACAATCAGTGGGTTAAAGAAGATATTGCAAGAGATTAAATTTATATCTTAAGATGAGTGAAAACAAAAACACAACAAATCAAAACTTATAGGCAGTGCAAAGGCAGTGCAGAGAGGGAAATTTATAGCCCAAAATGCTTGCATTAAAAAATAAGAAAGAGCTAAAATTAAAGACCTAACTGCACACTTGGAGGAACTAGAAAAAGAACAGCAAACTAATCCCAAAGCAAGCAGAAGGATTGAAATAAAAAAAAAAAAGAGCAGAAATAAATGAAATTGAGAATAAACACATACACACACACACACACAGAAAAGAACCAACAAAACCAAAAATTGGTTCCTTAAGATAATCAATAGAATTGACAAACATTTAGCTAGAATGATAAAGAAAAACAGAAGATTCAAATAAGTAGAACCTTAAATGAGAGAGGGGGCATTACTACTGATCCCACAGAAATAAAAATGATCATAAGAGGATGCTATGAACAGCTGTATGCTAACAAATTATACAATGTAGATGAAATGGACAACTTCCTAGAAATACACAAACAACCTACAGTGTCTCTAGAAGAAATAAAAGACCTTAATAAACCAATTACAAGTAAAGTGGTTGAATCAGTCATCAAAAACCTCAGAACAAAATAAAACCCAGGTCCAGATGGTTTCACAGGTAAATTCTACCAATCATTCCAAGAAGAATTAAGACAAATCCTGCTTAAACTCTTCCAAATAACTGAACAGGAGGGAACACTACTTAACTCATTCTGTGAAGCTAACACCACCCTGATACCAAAGCCAGATAAAGATACCACAAAAAAAGAAAATTACAGACCAATTTCTTTAATGAATATAGATACAAAAATCCTCAAAAAAATACTTGCAAATCTAATCCAGCAGCACATAAAAAGAATTATATACCATGATCCAGTGGATTTTATCCCAGGTATGCAAAATGGTTCAACACAAGAAAATCAATTAATATAGTACACTACATTAACAAATCAAAGGGGAAAAACCACATGATCATCTTGAGTGATGCAGAAAAGACATTTGACAAAACGCAGCATCCTTCCTGAAAAGAACACTTTAAAATATAGGAATGGAAGGAAATTTTCTGAATGCAATAAAAGGTATATATGAAAAACCCACAGCTAACAACATGCTCAATTTTGGAAGTCTGAGAACTTTCCCTCTAAGAACAGGAACAAGAGAAAGATGGACAATGCCACCACTGTTATTCAATATTGTGTTATGGAAGTAAAAGAAATAAAAGGAATGCAAATCCGAAGGAAGAATTAAAACTTTCACTATCTGCAGATGACATGATCCTATATACAGAAAGAACTGAAAACTCTATAACAAAGTTCCTAGAGGTAATAAGCAAGTTAAGGAAATTGACAAGATCAACATGCAAAATCAGTAGTATTTCTATACACTAGTAATAAGCAATCTGAGGAAGAAATCAAGAAAAAAAATCCATTTAAAATAACAAATAATAGAATCAAATATTTAGGAATAAATTTAACCAAGTATTAAAGGATCTGATGTAAAAAACTAAAAAATATTGCTAAAAGAAATCAAAGAAGACCTAAATAGTTGGAATAACCTTCTGTGTTCATAGACTGGAAGACTAAACATCATTAAGATGTCAATTCTACCCAATTTGATTTACAGATTCAATGCAATCTCAATCAAAATTCCAAGAGCATGATTTGCAGTAATGGAAAATCCAATTATCAAATTCATTTGAGAGTATAAAGCCCTGAATAGCCAGAAACATTTTGAGAAAGAAGAACATAGTTGGAGGACTCATACTTCCTGACTTTAAAGGATATTACAAAGTTACAGTGGTCTAAACAAGGTGGTACTGGAATGAATATAGATATATTGCCCAATGGAATGGAATGGAGAATTCAGAAATACGTTGTTATATTTATGGACAATTGATATTATACAAAGCTGCCAAATCCTCTACTGGGACAGAATCATCTCTTCAACAAATGGTGCTGGGAGAACTGGATATCCAAATCCAAAAGAATGAAAGAGGACCCCTATCTCACACCTCATACAAAAATTAACTGAAAATGGACCAGAGACCTAAATATACTATCCAGAACCATAAAACTTCTAGATAAAATGTAGGGAAGCCACTTCAAGATCTTATGGTAGACAGTGGTTTCTTAGACTATACACCCAAAGCCCAAGCAATGAAAGAAAAAGTAGATAAATCGGCCCTTCTTGAAAGTAAATACTTTTGTGCTTCAAAGGACTTTGTCAAGAAAATAAAGACAACCTATGCAATGGGAGAAAATATTTGTTAACTGCATTATCTGTTAAGAGTTTAATATTCATAAAATATAAAGAAGTCCTACAACTCAACAATTAGAAGACAAACAATCCAATTTAAAAATAGGCAAAAGACTGGAATAGACATCTTTCTAATAAGAAACACAAATGGCTGGAAAGTACATAAAAATATGCTCAATATCAATAGCTATTAGGAAAATGCAAATCAAAACTACAATGAGATATCATTTCACACCTACGAGAATGGCCACTATTAACAAAACAGTAAACTAAAAGTGTTGGAGAGGATGTGAGAAGTAGGATCACTCATTCATTGCTGGTGGGAACGTAAAATGGTGCAGCCTCTGTGGAAGACAGTTTGGCCGTTCCTCAGGAACCTGTTTAGAATTGCCAAATGATCTGACAATCACACTATTAAGTATATACCCAAAAGAACTGAAAATAGGGACTTGAAGAGATTTTTGCACACTGATATTCAGAGCATCATAATTTAACTGCCAAAAGAGGGAAACAACCCAAATGCCCATCAACCCCTGAACTAAAAAGCAAAATATGGTATATACAATTGATGGGATATTACTCAGCTGTAAGAAAGAGTGAAGTCCTAATGCATGCTACAACATGGATGAAACTTGAGGACATTATGTTGAGTGAAAAAAGCCACACACAAAATGACAAATACTGTAAGATCTCACTAATATGAACTAATTATAATGAGCAAACTCATGTTGTTAATGTTTAGAACATAGGTTACCAGTGATAGAACAAGGGTAAAGAATGGGGAGCTGATGCTTAATTTGTGCAAAATTTTTAATAACATAAGTTGTAAGTGTTTGGAAACAAACCAATATGTAGGCAGTTTTCTTTCTTAGACATGGAAGCAGTTTTAACACTGGCCCTTGTGAAGCCACAATGTACCAAAAGTATTAAGCCAAATATTTATAACCTGTATAAAAATTCCACTTCCCCATATTGGCCACCTCAAATGAAAACAGATAACTCTCTAATGTTAACTGGCTCTACTCCCCTATTATTAAACATAAAAACCACATGGGAAATACAGAAGTTCAAATAGAAGTAACATAAACCTGTCATAATAATAATCAAAAAACTAGTTGTGGTACAGCATGGAGGACAAATAATCTACTGCATGAATTTTAGAATGAGGCAGACAGAAGTTGGAAAGCTGGTTAATTTTCCCCTACTTCTACGTCAGCTTCATCGCCTTGGGTATCCGATGTCCACAATGTCAAGTTATCTCTCAGTTAATTGCATTATCAGCTTGCTGTGTTTGTATGACTCTTCACTTAATGTATCAAGTTCAGTAATGGCTTCATCATAAGCTGTTTTTGCAAGAGAGCAGACTTTCTCTATGGATTTCAGAATCTCGTAATAGAACACAGAAAACTTAAGGGCTAGACCCAATCTGATAGGATGAATTGGTTGCATTTCCTTTTTGCTGATTTCAAATGCTTCTTGGTATACTTGTGACTGAACCACAATCCCTTCCTTGTCATCACCAGCGGCAACCTCAGCCAAGTAACAATAGAAGACTTTGCTCTCTGCTTTTGAGGCACTGAGGACCAAGAAGTTTTCCAAAAGAGTATATTATTGCAGATATTTCTTAGGTCAGTCTCAAATTTCTTTATATATTCTCAAGCCATCCGCTCTTTTTTCTCAACACCTTCCATCTTTTGCTCAATATTTGAGATGACCCTCCAAGATGACCTCCAAGATGATCTTTGAACTCCTACAACCCTTTTATAAGCAACTGAGAGAAGATTCCTCTCCTCATTGGATAATTCAGCTAGTTGCATAGTTACAGACTTCATGCAGGCTGCCACATCATGTATCACTCAGCCTGCTCAGCCAGTTTGACCTTCTGCACTAGCTCATTTTTATCCACAACTGGATATTCTGTATCTTGAGCAGGTGGCGACAGACAGACTAGGCTCAGCAGTCTCTGGGCAGCAGCAGTGGTGAGGCTGAGACTCTCCAAATTCAATATACCTTTAAAAATAACACTTTATTTTGATTATTGTTATACCCACTTTGAATCTGGAGAAACTGAGTCACCATTGGGGTACTTGATTTAATGTGGGCCACACTGCTAGTAGGTGGTATCAGGCATTCTAAAACTTAGCTCTACTGATTCTCCTGGGACAGCCTTCTTTCTAAAGAAATTGCATCAATATTCTATCATTTTACAATGACCATGGTCTTCAAGCATTAATCTAGCACCCTATAAAAATGGTTCAGGTGACTAACGAAAGAAGTGAACTCTGCTGTGCAAAAGTTATGATTATTTGCATAAGCCTATGTGAAACATGCATCTATTTACTTCTAAGTTCCTTACTTCTTAATTCTTAAAAGGAACCATTTGATAGAAAAAAGATATAGCTGTAGAACATATGACAACAGGAAGGAAACTTCTTATTTTTTTATGACTAACAAACTGATATTCTGAGGTGCAAATATAATTATATAGCTTCTTTTTTTTTTTTTCAAATAATTGCTAGAGGCCTAGATGCTTTCATTAGAAGGAAGTACAATATTTCTCTAGGGAGTCTGTCTTTCTATTACCCTGGGTCTAAGTAATCTGAGAAACAAGGATTTGGATGTCAGGTCAAAGAGAATGGCCCATCTTACCCAAAACAGATATTAGGCAGATAAATGATTACAAAGAATGATCTATCTTCTAGGAACTGTGATTTGTTTGCTGCCTCACTGAATTACTATGGAACTCCCTTCCCAAAGAGTCCTGATGCAATCTTTATAGCTTCATTGCATTTCAAAATTTGCAATTTTGCACCATGCTCCAAGGTTAGAGTAATTGTAGCTCACCTTCACACACTTAACCTTATTTCTCAAATCAGGGCTTTGTGCCAAGTAATTAAGCTGGGTGATGCTTCCAGAATTGTCCCTATATTGTGCCTGAGGTTGGAATACCCTCAAAGCCCTTAGTGCTTGATGTGATTGCAGATCACCAGCTCAGATTGCAGCTTCCTTTTGGAAAAATTTTCCTTTAGTTCCCTTGTATTTTCATTCCAGCAGATGAACCACAATTAGAATCATCTCTAACTTTCAAAGGGTTCTGATAAAAATGTTTGTCAAAGGGAAATAGGTCAGAATTTTTATTCAACTTTTTTCCCAGTAAGAGCTCCCTCACAATATTCACACATTCCTCCCTTTCCCACATACCAACATATATATCAATAGGTTAAGAAGGGTGGTACAACTTTCATTAAAACGTGAATGATTCTCCTACACAGTACAAGAAGTGCCTAGTGAACTTAAATTTTTGGAAATGAGACATCATTCAGAGATTCCAGTCATAAAAGCAAAAACAAGCTACAAGGTAACTTGATTGGGCAACTGCAAAGCAGGGTATACTGCTATATTGCTATTAACTCATATCCTTGTCCCCCAACTCACTCAATGTAACAATTTTTGAAGGAGGATGAGAACCTAGGCTGTGAGAACAAATTGAAATGACAAGAAATGCTCAGATAAGTTAATGTTTTATTGTATGTTTATCACTTTATTATAACTTTTTAATTTTACAGAGATCAATATACTTAACATCTAAATTCTATCATTATCATTATACTATACCTGATTTATTACATATATCGCCATCTATTCATCCTTCTACTCATCCATTGATAAAATTTACTCTCTTTTTTCTGGAACTTCATTCATTTTTAAGTCTGAATAATATCCCATTGTATTTATATACAATATATTTTTTTATCCATACATTGGTTAAGGGACACTTGAATCATTTCCATTCTTTGGCAATTGTGAATTATATGGCTAGGAACATCGGAGTGCAAATATTTGTTTGAGATTCTGCTTTTAATTATACTGAGTATACACTTGAAGGGCTGGGAGTGCTGGGTCATATAATAGTTCTATAACTTTCTGAGGAACTGTTAAACTGTATTCCACAGTGACTGCACCATTTTACATTCCCACCAATGACAAATGTTCCTATTTCTCTGTATCTTCTCCAAAACTTGTAATTAGCCACTTTAAAAAAAATATATAGTCATTCTAGGGGATGTGAAATGGTATTTCATTGTGGTTTTGATTTGCATTTCCCTAATAGCCAGTGATGGAAAGCATCTTTTCATGTGCTTTTTGGCCGCTTGTATAACTTCTTTGGAGAGATGTCTATTAAAGTCTTTTGCCCATTTTTAAATTGGGTTGTTTGTCTTTCTGTTGCTGAGTTGAAGGATTTCTTTATATATTCTGTATATTAAGCCCTTGTTGGTTATGAGGCTTTCAAATATTTTCTCCCATTGTGTAGATTATCTTTTTACTTTCATGTTAAAGTCCTTTGAAGTGCACAAGTTTTTAATTTTGGTGAGTTCCTATTTATCTATTATTTTTTCTTTTTGCTTGCACTTTGGATGTGAAGTTTAAGAAACCATTACCTAACACAATATCTTGAGAGGCATCCATGCATTTTCTTCTAAAAATTTTATAGTTCTGGTTCTTATATTTGCATCTTTAATCATTTTGAGTTGACTTCTGTAGGTATAAGGCTGGTGATCACCTTCATTCCTTTGCAAATGGAAATCCAGTTTCCCCAGCACCATTTGTTGAAGAGATGATTCTTTCCCAATTGTGTAATCTCTGCTCCCTTGTCAGGTACCAGTTGGCCATAAAAATGAGGGTTGATTTTGAGTCTCAATTCAATTCCATTGATCTATATGCCTTTCCTTGTGCCATTACCATGCTTTAATGATTGTTGTAGCTTTGTAGTAAGTTTTAAGATCAGGACGTGTGAGTCCTCCAACTTCATTCTTTTTTTTTCAAGTTGGTTTTAGCTATTTGGGGCCTCTTAAACTTCCAAATTAATTTGGTGATTGGCTTTTCCATTTCTGCAAGGAAGATTGTTGGGACTTTAATTGGGATTGTGTTGAATCTGTAAATTGCTTTGGGTAGAATGACATCTTAACAATACTTAGTCTTCCAATCCATGAACTTGGAATGTCCTTCCATTTATTTAAGACTTCTTTGATTTCTTTTAGCAATATTTTGTAGTTTTCCATGTATGAATCCTTTATGTCCTGGTTAGATTTATTTCTTGTTATTTGATTCTTTTAGTTGCTTTTTTAAATGGAAAATTTTTCTTGATCCTTCTGATTGTCCATTGTTTGCATATAGAAAGACTGCTGATTTTTTTTTTTTTTTTTTTTTGCATGTAGATGTTGTACCCCATCACTTTTCTGAATTCATTTATTAGTTCTAGGAGCTCTGGTGTGGATTTTTTCAAGATTTTCTGTATTTAGGATGATGTCATCTACAAATAGGGAAATTTTAACTTCTTCCTTTCCAAATTGGATACCTTTTATTTCTTTCTCTTTTCTAATTGCTCTGGCTAGGACTCCAGTACAAGGTTGATTAATGGTGGTGACAGTAGGCATCTTTGTCTTATTCCTGATCTTAGAGGGAACATTTCAAGTCACTCATCATTAAAGTAAGATGCTAGGCTATAGTTTTTCATATATGCACTTTATAGTATTGGTGAAATTTCCTTCTATTACTAATTTTTAAGTGTTTTTATCAAGAAGTACTGTTGAATTTTTTCAAGTGCCATTTCTGTATCAATTAATACAGTTGTGTTTTTTCTTTATTTTGTTAATATGGTGTTTTACATTAATTGATTTTTTTAGCAGGCATTTCACTTTGTCAGATTCAAAATGCAAACTATCTTAAGAAGCAGCTAAATTCCCAGTTTAGTGTTGGAATTTGTCCTATGTATACATGTTTCATAGGTCTGTCAGAGATTCAGCAGAACTTACACAGAATTGGGGGCTTTTTCTCTTTGGCTCACTGCTCTCATAGATTCACTCTTCACTTCAACAGCTGTTGCTGCCCAAACTGTATTCTGAATTGTCAGGCTGGCAAAATAAGAGTTTTTGTCACCTTTTCTTGGGCCATAGTGGTCACCCTTAAAGCTTAAAGTCAATAAACAGCAGGTAACCTATATCATGTCCTTTCCTTCTTTTAATTTTATACTTCTCTCCATAATTTGCCTCCATTTGTTCAAAGTTTCATGCTTTTGTATTTTTTTCCCAAGTTATATGTTTTGTTTTGTTTTGTTTCTGGGGTTAGGTCTGGTAGGAACTTATTCAGCTATTCCAGAAATTGATTCAAACAGATATACAGGTAACTCATTGCACTGATATTCTAATTGCTTGCAGAACTTTAGTTGTATTTGGAACAAGATAGAGTATATTGCAAACTTAGACTAAATGAGAATTTTGCCAGTTAACCCTTTCACATATCAAAAAAAATAGATTTGGTTTTTGACTAAATTTTTTTAGTTAATTCATTTGGTAGATTCCATTCACATACGCTGTGTCAAATATTTTGGCATTAGTATGTACATTTATCTAGAACATGATTTGGCAAACTGTGGTCTTCAAGTTAAATCTAGCCCACTGCCTGCTTTTGTAAATAAAGTTTAATTTGAACAGAGCCACACATATTCACTTTTGTATTTTCTGTGACTGCCTTTGAGCTTTATAAGTAGAGTTGAGCAGTTTCAACAGAGATCATGGAACAGGCAAAAGCTTTTATTTAGTTTTTCTATAAAATTAATAGAAAAAGTTTGGTAAGTAGAATCAAGAATGTAGTGTAAATTTCAGGTATGTAAATGATCCTAAGTGATTTTTGCTAACTAATTTTTTCTTTCTGGTTAAAAAGCAACCCTGTAAGACTTTAGCCTTACTGTTTCCTGCCCCCCCGCCCAGCTGCTGAATTGTGCAATGGAAGACTTTTATTTTACTCTTATTATTATTCTGTTTTAATGAAAATATTTCCAGTTTTCATAAAATGTGATTATTCCTTTGTTAATTCAAAATATTTTGTGTATTTTAGGCCATTCATAATGAAATTTTAAGAAATTACCTCTTATTTTCTTTACTTTTAAGAAATTGTTTATAGTTAGACTTTTCGCATTAATTTTGCATGTCTTTAGTTTCATTATGTCCCTATGTCCTGGTATTTCGATATTGCATATTTTAAAGCATGATAACAACAGATATAAGGAATCTAGCAGTAACATATTTCTGATAATGGATGATAAAAAATTTATAGTAAAATATTGCTCAGAGCAGCTTCCACTTACTATTTTCAATAGTCCTTGTTCTCTAATATGCTTCCTAGTATTGCATTATTTTCAGTGTCTTTCTGCAGCAAGATTTGTTGAGAATTTAAGGAGCACAAAGGAAAATAAAGGAAAGCAGAACCTAATTTTTCATCAATACTATAGTGAATTTTTGGGGTCAACCAGGGAAAATAAAAAGAAAAATAATGCCATAAAAAAAACATAAGATGTAATATTTTCTTAAGGTTAAACCTTGAATGCAGACTTTGTAAGAAATATGCTGATTAATATGGGTATTATAGTTCCTTACATATGAAACTCAGCATAAATAATTTTTCTTTTTACTTTTTATTATCTGTCTACCCGTATTTGGGCAGCACATGAGAGAATGATGTGAAAAACTGATGCCTGTTGACCTAATGTTGCTATTATTTATGCTTTATTCTTCTAACAGTAATATTAAAATACCTGTGAATATTAGCATTTGTACACTTACACTGCTCTCTATCTATTTCTTCCAACCAATTTTCTCTCTGAAAACTATTCAGTTACCTTTTACATGGTTAGCCTAAAAAAATCACAGGATACAATAAATGCTTTTAATCTGCTTGTGCCCACATTTGGCCTTTATCTCCTTGTTCATTTGTGGACAAAAATATCCAGAATAAAATTTTATTTTCCTGAGACCTGAGAAACATATTCAATGGCTTCCATGTTTAACAACTCAACAATCTTTTTCTCAAGATTAAATAATTTATTGCACTAAGGCAGTTGCATATTTATTACTCCCGAGGCAGTGGTATTTGAAATAAATGGAATTGAATGACTCTGTGAAATTGTTTCTGAAATCCATATATCTTGAGTTGCTGTATCTCAAAGGAAAAGAAAATATCTCAGATCCCTACTCTGAGAAGTGCAGTCCCTGTGGGACACCCTAAGACTGTAAAAGTGAAGGACATTTTAATATTGGTCATTGTGGCTTGGTTCCTTTTTCACTGTAGATATGAATTTTGAGAATCACAGAAATAGTTCCCCATATTTTAAAAATTTCTTTAAGGAGAAAAAATACTTTCTTGGATTTCCCCAAATTCATGTATTACATTCACAACATCCTTCAAGTCCACCAGTTAAACAGCTTTGTTGTGACTATCTACCATTTTTTTCTTAGTGATTCTGTCTTTGGAATCATCTACGTTGTTAGCTCCCACAAACCTCTGTCCCATGCACACCACATATCAACATAGTGTGCTAATATTCAAAATTTTATCAAAAATATGTTAAATAAAATTATGTTAGTGGACTCCTTTTAATGGAGAATATGAGGGAAGACTGTAATACATATTCAAATGATCTGTATTAAAATGAATAAAGTAAAAGTCAATGTTGCATTGCTCATAAATATAAACTGCAATTATCTGCAAATTTCAGTGATACAAAGATTATAACTTTTCAATGATGAAGGTAATTCAGTTATTTTGTCTTGCTAGTCAGTCAACCTTTAATATAAAGATGTGTCTAAGATAATGTTTGCCTATGCCTAACTACCTAGCTTATCAAATATTTGTCTTGTTTAGAGATATTTTCTCTTATTCCCAAACTTATTTTGCCTCCATATCACTAGTAATATTAGAATTAAATCTTAAAAAATGAAAAAGGGCTGTTTAGAACCACTTCTTTCCAAGAGATGACCATGTTTGTTAGAGCAGCACTGTATTGCCACAACAAAAATGCTTATTAACAGAGTCATAGAAGTAGGAATGAGAACTGCATCCCCTATCCTGGGTGCAGGTGTGTCCCTACAGTTCTTCTAATTCCATTTCTCTCTCTACTTTTCATTTTCACCCTAATAATTGCCACCATAATATCAGTTTATATCTGTGTATGATTATCCTTGTCACACTTAACTCCAGGTATGATACCAATCTTCTTCTGCCTTTTGCCATTCTTTGTGGGGTTTGTGGATTTACTGTAATTGTTTTGTTTTTGTTTTTGTTTTTTTTTTTAACAAATTACATAATTCCTTTGCCATTGTGCTGGTTTGGATGTATTTTGTCCCCCAAAATGCCATTATCTTTGATGCTGTTTTGTGTGGGCAGGAAACGTATTGGTGGTGATTGGGTTGCAGACTTTTGATTAGATGTTTCTGTGGAGATGTGATCACTGAACTGTGGGCAGGATCTTTCATTGGATAATTACCATGGAGGTGTGGTCCTGCCCATTCAGCATGGGCCTTGATTAGTTTACTGGGGCACTATATAAGCTCAGACAGAAGGAGCGAGCTTGCTACAGACAAGAGGGACACTGAAGAATGCACAGAAGTGGAGAGAGTAGCTGCAGATGAGAGACAGTTTGAAGAAGGCTGTTGAAAGCAGACTCTTGCTCTGGAGAAGCTAAGAGACGACAAACACACCAAGAGCAACTAAGAGTGACATTCTTGAGAGACTGCAGCCTAGAGAGGACCATCCTGGGAGAAAGTTATTTTGAAACCAGAACCTTGGAGCAGACACCAGCCACATGCCTTCCCAGCTAACAGAGGTTTTCTGAACATCATTGGCCATCCTCCAGTGAAGGTACCCGATTGTTGATGACTTACCTTGGACACTTTATGGCCTTAAGACTGTAACTTTGTAACCAAATAAACCCCCTTTATAAAAGCTGATCCATTTCTGGTGTTTTGCATTCTGGCAGCATTAGCAAGCCATGTTCCCATCACAAAATTCATTTCTCCAAATCTCTGTGATTCCTCTTAGAAAATATTTACCTCTTTGTTCTAAGATTGGTTTCAAATTCATATTTAATCATATTTTATACGCTAATATATAGAGATCTTTATATTATTCTTGAATGCCCTTCAAGTTATTGTCACCTAAAAGTTATTGAGTCTCTACTGTCTTATGGATTTTTGTGTGTCAAGAAGGCTATTGCTCTTCATTATGTGTGATTTTGTAATTTCATTATTCTTTGTCTTTCCCTCTTTCCCTATCAAATATGATCTTAAAATTCTCTGGATCATGCATGGAGGAATAGAATATTGGCAAAATTACTTGGTTCTTTTACAAATATGTTGATGCCATTTCAAATACTATATCTTTTGAAGAACAATAATGACTTGAACACAGTCCTTCCTATAGCGTAGTGATGTCTTGTGTGTGTATACAAACACAATTATGATATTATTCACGTTTGCTGTAAGAGATTATGTACTCTTGCTAAATGAGTTTAAGTATTATTTACCCCTCCAAAAAATTCTGGTCTCCATAAATAGATGTGTTTTCCTTTGCATGAGCCTGGCATTACATCAACTATTTGAATCCTTATTGCATATTGTAATTCATAATATTGAACAAGTCTGTTAAGCTCAAAATTCTGTTATAGATATTAGCATGATAATAGTTATATTTTTTTGTTCAAAAGTTAACTTTCCATATGGATGAGAAGTTAACTGCACACATGTGAAAACTTACATTTCACCAGTGAGTCTCCAGAAGTGGAGAACCACTGACATCCTAGCTGGGAACTCTGGTTTTTAAGTCATTTATGCCTCTGTTTGAATGTCAGATCTGCCATTTATACTCTGTGTCCTTAGTCAATTTAGATATCCCCTCTAAGATTCCTTAGTCTTTAATAAAATATGGATTTTTTTTTATAGTATCTACATATTGTGGTGAGATAAATGTTAAATGAATAACATATTTAAAGTTTTATCATACTGAATATTAATAAATGCTAATTTAATGTTAGCTATTATTATTATAATTGTAACTATAGCTCCAAGAATCCTGTTAAATGAGTTCTTTTCCATCTGCATGAAATGCACTTAAACTATTAGCATAAATTTATCATTTTGGCATCATAATCTGTGAGATAAAATACAAAATCCAAACCTTTGATACCATCCACATAGACAGCTGCTAACTTCATGCTCTTTCTAAGTCATGACCTACTCAATAACACTGCCTGGATCTAAGTCCTTGTCTCAGGACTTCAGAGCACAAAAATACTTCTGTTTCCTCATCAGAGTACTCAATGTGGCTTCAAAGGCTGTCTATCATATGTCAGAACAAAACAAAATAAAACAAACAAAAAATACAAAACATCTCAAAAAATACATATTGGCTGCATTGGTTTTATAATCTGCTATGTCATTATGCATCACCAGCATTTATTAACTATTTGCATATATGACTCTTCTCTACTCTAAGACATGACTATTTCTCTCCATTATCAACTGTTAGTTTTCCAAGCACCATTTTTTAGAAGGTTTGAACTTATCTTCTATGAGTGAAATCTATCTTATACTTTGAAAGGAAGATTTTTTTTAAACTTTTGTGATGTGAATATATATTTTTCTGACCTTTCTTTGAACTTTCTTTTTGACTCTCTGACATTTTTCATCAAATACACAGTTTCATCTAAATATATTGATAATAAATAATAGCATAGAAAGGTGTTACTAAAGCTTTTTAACATTGCACTCTGTTCCAGTTTGCTAATGCTGCCAGAATGCAAAATGCCAGAAATGGATCGGCTTTTATAAGAAGGGGTTTATTTGGTTACACAGTTACAGTCTTAAGGCCACAAAGTGTCCAAGGTAACATGTCAACAATCAGGTACCTTCACTAGAGGATGGCCAACCTCTGTTAGCTGGAAAGGCACATGGCTGGCATCTGCTCCAGAGTTCTGGTTTCAAAATGGCTTTCTCCAAGGACGTTCCTCCCTAGTATTCAGCTTCTCTTCAAAATGTCACTCTCAGTTGCTCTTGGGGTGTTTGTCCTCTCAGCTTCTCTGGAGCAAAAGTCTGCTTTCAAAGGCCATCTCCAAAATGTCTCTAAGCTGAAGCGCCTTTCTCAGCTCCTGTGCATTCTTCAAAGTGTCCCTCTTGGCTGTAGCAAGCTGGCTCCTTCTGTCTGAGCTTATATAGTGCTCTAGTAAACTAATCAAGGCCCACACTGAATGGGTGGGGCCACACATCCATGGGAATTATCCAGTCAGAGTTATCACCTACAGTTGGGTGGGTTGCATCTCTGTGGAAACACTCAAAGAATTACAATCTAATCAACACTAACACATCTGCCTCCACAAGATTGCATCAAAGAATATGGCTTTTTCTGGGGGACAAAATACATTCAAACCGGCACACCCTCTAAGAGTCCAAGAGCTTGAACTTCTAGAAAAAGATACCGTAAATGAAAATAGACATTGTCTCACAGAACTTCCCTATTTAAAATTTTGTATAAATCTCCTTATTTCTCTAAGAATGAAATAAAATTTATTGCATACCTACCAGCATGTTCTTTCCATTACTCACACCAAGAGTGTTCTTCAGTATCACCAGACCTCCAATATATTGATGCTTTCCCTCTCCCAATACACTTGGGCTGTGTTTATGATCTTCCCCATTCTCCAGCTTCCAGATATTATGTTGTGCTTTCCAGATTCTCCTTAATGAAAGAAATATTTTTTCCCCAAGGTGCTGTGAATGCTGCTGAAAGAAAACCCCACAACTGCCATGCCTCTGTGGGGACTGCCTCCAATGACGAAAATCACATTATCTAAAGTTACTCTCATTCTCAGGGCAGCCCACACCTAATAACTAGTCAACATGGGTTTGCAAAGGCCTGGCTCCTTTGTACCAACTTGGATCAACTCCCAAGGGTCATCCCAGATACAAAGCTCCTCAAATGGTTGGCTGGGGCTTTCATTGAGACTATGTAGCAGCCAAACTCTCCTCCCCTTTGCTGTTTTCTTCTTTTACCTTCCACAGGTATTGACTTCAAGAGTGTTCCATAATAAACTTCTTATACAAGAAAACCAATGCTAGAGTCTGCTATCCAGGGAACTCTACCTACAAAATTTGGTGGGGAATCTGAGAAAACAAACAAAGGAAGGAATTTCAGAGCTGTATCACTCACCATCCAGGTAGCAATGAAGACACCATCACTGATGTTAGTGGGGCACAGAGAAGCCCTGTTACAAGATATGAGTGCAGTTGTTCATATTCTCACTAGTACTTAACAGCTATTGCTAAATGTCTTTGAAATCTAAAAAGATAAAAATTTGGGAGTGATAAATTAGGAATTAAAATTTCAGTATGAAATCCCGACTACCTTGTGCCAAAAAGGCAGAGATGGCTGGGGATCAAGTCCAAGATTTAATTGTCATAATAGATGAATTCCACAGAAGTTTACATTCTCTAGCTAGATCAATTACATCAAGGTCAAGATTCTCTTTGGAATGGAAGCATCTAAGATTACAAGCACTAAAATCTTGACTCCTAATGTTTTTCTGAATCTTCTGAGCCTACTCCTCACTATCATAGACTAGCCCATTCCCATTGTTTGAAGACAATGTTAAGCCTTTCTTCAATTAGACATCTCCTTTGGGATATGTTCCTTCTTCCCCTTCTTGACTCTATATTTTGGTCATGGCATTACTGTCTAAGACCAGTCTGGACCTAAAAAAGGAGGAAATGAATATACAAAGGAGCTGTAGAAACTATCCAGTATTACAAACAGGATATGGGGGTGTATGCATGAGATTGGATTCTGGGGATGTTTGATCAAGATACAAGACATAGGGTTAAATAAAGGAGTTTTTTATTCATTCGAGAGCACCTGGAGTACAGGATTTAATACCCTAACATGACCCAAAGGGATGGTAAGAATATTTTTCCACAATGGTTCCTAGAAACATGGAAAAATGATGGTCTACACCAAGTGAGATAGAACTTCGAGAATTTACACAGAAAACAACTATATAACAATTAAAAGATTCAAAGAAGTAGTCATGCTAGAAAAGATATAATTGATACAGCTGAGAAAACCAACCAGAGGACTATGTTCCACAGGAGGCCACTGGGAATACACCATTTACCAAATGAATATGGAATATGCTGGTGAAAGGGACCTTAACTTCTCTAAAAACCTCATGATTGTTTTCCTTCTCTAGTCTAGGGTGGCAGTAGGAGGTGCCTTTACAAAACTAGGCTCACTGATGGTAATGGGGATAACAGTATTTCAGAACTACAGAGGCCAGGTTGCAGCACTTAATTGTTAGAATACAGGGGACATGATGATAAGACAGGGGCCAGGGAAGGGTGACAGAAAGTTATGAAGATGTTTAATAGAGGTTGTAGTAGGAAGAACAAATTTTAGAAATTAAGAAGTCTAGGGTAGAAACATGAGGATAAACCTGTGGGAGAGGGCACAATATGTACAGATCTTTGGTCTTATTTATAACATCCACCCAAATAGCCTCCACCAAAGAAGAGTTACTAAAGTACAAGGTAGACATAATGACTTGGCCAGTCAACATAAGCCATTCTTGGTGTCATGAGTCACATGAGTGCTGACATAGTGGGGCATGAATGGAGTAGTCATGGTGGCAGAGATGGAATATATGCATGGATCCAAGAGCCTGGGTTCCCACTTACCAAAGCTTATTCAAGAGTTCCTGTTTACAACAGGTTCACATCCACATAGATGCAGACTGAGATTAAGAACATGTCTAAATTTAAGTACATATACATACTTCAGTATACCCCATTGGGTTTCATCTGTACCCATGGGGCTTGTCACAGGGCCATGACTTCTCCATTTTCCTAAACTGCCAATGTTGCCTGAACTTCACTGACACTGGGAAATGTTCTGTTTTTTATGAGTACTTAAAGAAGTAGTCTTGTGCTGTTGCCTTAAAATTGTCTCCATTCTTGGAGATGACTTAGTTCCCATTCTGCTTCCCATTCTGGTCTTGAATTTGGAAAGTAGCCCATGGTCCCTGGCTCAGTGAAACTCTGAGCAGGGAAAGACAACAATATGTATATATATATTGATCTTACTGATACCTGATACCTACCCTGCTTTTAATCCTATTCTTCTCTTGCTGACTCTTCCCCAGCTCAGGTAGACTTTTCTATAAAATGTTTGGTTTGGCTCCAACATTCTTCCTCTTTGACTTTCAATACCACTCTAGTGGTAAAACACCTCAAAGCATTTTTTCTTATATATTTGCCATAGGCAGTGCTAATGATTTTTTCAAAATACAAATTTGATCATGTCATAGCTCCTGCTTTAAACACTCCAATAGTTTCCTGAGCTTTGTGGAAAAAAATAATAAACATTACAGATGTAATATGTATACATGTATGATATGAATTGTTTACCTGGTCTAGAAGGAGTTGCATGGTCTGGCTCTAGAGGCAGCTTTCATCTTTTTTTTTTTTTTTCTTTTTCCTGTAATCATTTTTTTAATGCAATTTTATTGAGATATATTCACAGACCATATAATCCATCCAAAGTATACAACTAATGGTACACAGTATCATCATATATTTGGGCATTCATCACCACAATCAATTTTAGAACATTTTCATTACTCCAAAATAATGAAAACAACAAAGAATACCAAATTATCCCATACCCCTTATCCCTCACCCTCTCCCCATTTTTTTTGGTCTTTACTTTATTACTCATCTGCCATACACTGGATAAAGGGAATGTGAGTCACAAGGTTTTTGTAACAGCACTGTCACATGATTAAAGCTATACAGTTATACAGTCATCATCAAGGGCCAAGACTACTGGATTGCAATTGAACAGTTTTGAGTGTTTCCTTCTAGCTGTTATAATACATTAGAAACCAAAAAGAAATATTTCTATACTACATAAGAATAATCTTCAGAATGACCTCTTGACTCTATTTGAAAGCCTTTAGACACTGAAACTTTATTTTGTTTCATTTCTTTTTCCCCTTTTGGTCAAGAAGTCATTCTTAATCCCATGATGCTAGGGCCAGGCTCATCCCTGTGAGCCATGTTGCATGTAGGGAGGAGGGTAGTGAGTTTATTTGCAGAGCTGGCTTAGAGAGAGAGACCACATCTGAGCAACAACGGAGTTTCTCTTGGGGTGACTCTAGGCATAATTATAAGTAGGCTTAGTTTCTACTTTGCAGGAAACAGTTTCATAAGAGCAAGCCCCAAGATTGAGGATTTGGCTTATAAAATTGGGAGCCCTTAATGCTTGAGAGAATATCAGGAATTCCCCACATAGGGAAGTTTAATAGTATCAGGGTATTACGGTAACCTGTAAGGATAACAGGATCTCATTCCCTATTCTAGGTTCCATGTAATTATGTTGTTTAAACAAACTGACCATAAAGGTTAAATTAGATAGTGTGCTACAGAGAATTTAAATTTTGTACCAAGTAAACATCTCTTCTTTTGGTCTCACACAAAAGTTTGAAGTTTTAAAATACAGTCAACATCATTTATACTGTATTCTGATTTACCTTATTCCTAACCAAGTCCATCTTATTCATATCTGTAATTGAAGTTTGATCTCTTTTTCACCTTATTTGGCAGTTGCTCTATGTAGTAATGCTGACTTTCATAGCTGCTGAACTCTATCTCTGAGTCTCAGGTGTCACACAGATACCCAAAGTTCCAGAGAACTACCAGGTTGTACACAAAGTGCTCAGCATCTCAGAATTTAGAAATAACAGTTAAAACTCAAGAACAGATGTGATGGCTGTAAAAGCTTTCAATTTAAGAACCTTTACAATGACATTTATTCAACATTTTGTGTACCTAAATCATCAGTTGCCCAATCTCCCCAGATCTATCCCCTGCTAACCTATGCTCTCAAATTCACTTCTCAGCATTTGCTCATTATATTTAGTTTACATTAGTGAGACCATACAATATTTGTCCTTTTGCTTCTGACTTATTCTACTCAACATAATGACCTCAAGGTACATTACCTTGTTGCATGCCTCACAACTTCATTCCTTCTTGCAGCCACTCAGTATTCCATTATATGTATATACCACAGTTCACCCTTCACTTCATCAGGCGATGTACCCTTAGGCCACCTCCATCCATTGCAAATTATGAGTACTGCTACCATAAACACCAGTGTGCAAGTGTCTATTCATGTCCCTGCTTTCAGTTTTTCCAAATATATACCTAATAACAGGGTTGCAGGCCCTTATGGTAACCCTATCCTTGCATCTTGATTGCTATATTCCAGGCACACTGGACTATTTCTGGTTTCTTGGAAACATGCTCCCCCAAGCCAAAGTCATTTCATCTGCTCTTCCTTCTATACCCCCATTTTCACACTTGGCTCTTTTATTTTCAGTCTCAGATCAAGCATCCTTCTCAGTGAAACTTTAGTTGACCTTCCAATTTAAAGCATTTTCTTTATTACAACCCTGTATAAAACTAGCATAGACAGAATCTTAGTCCTTCAGTTAAAGCTAACTATAACCTTTACCCTGCACTTCTCTCAGTTTGAATGTCAAAAGAAGTCCAAGTGGATTATTCCATAATCAATCATTTGGTTGAGAATTGTATTTTTTACTAGATTATAAGCTTGGTTAGAACAACTTTGTTGGGTAACATATGATTATGTTTCACTATTGTATTTTCATAACCTAGCTTAGTGCCTGAAATATGTCAGGATCTCAACTAACAAGATGCCTTATGATTGGATATATGTCAACCTCATTTCTCACAGTCTTCCATTACATGAGAATTTCAGTCTAGATCCAACCTTTCATTTCCTCTAAAACATGCATCATTTTTTCACTTTTGCATTTTATTTTTCTTTTCACCTTTTTACCTAGTTCCATCCATTTCTTCAAGCCAGGCCTTAAATCTACCTTTATCATAGTTATTCTTGGACCTGAAAAATCTGAAATGAGTCCCCTGATATTTCTTTCACTTAACATATTATACATTTAATTCTTATTGTCAAATATAAAGTGAGGCACTTTAAAATTTTTGTCACAGTTTATTTGAGCAACAAATGATTAGCAAATCAAGCAGCACCAAACGAAAAGAGATAAGGAGCTCCAACAAGGGAGGGGAAAAGGAAGTTTCTAAAAAGCAAATGTGGAAGTGAGCAAGGACTTGTTCTTATTGGCATTAAGCTTTCATTTACAGGGGGAGGGTCTTATAAAGTGGGAAGCAGATATACATTGATTAGTATGATAGGTCCATTCTGACAAGCTGTCTCTCCTGGACTGAAACTGATTTATCACCAGGTGTTGTTTATTTGTAATATCTGTAGGGTGCATTCCATTGGTCCATTTGCTTGGAAAGCCCCTGCCAGTCAATTGTTTTTATCTTCTGGACAACCCTTTCTCTGAACGAGGTCCCTCCCAACAATGCCCAATGCAGGCTGCCTATTTTATTTTACTTAACAATAACAATTACGTTTGCTTAAAATATCTGCCTCTCACTAAACTGTGATAAACAAAAGAAGCAAAGTATATCCATTTTGTTTACTATTGAATGACCAGCACCAAACACAAAACCTGGCACCTCATAGATGGTTACTCTTTATCAAGTCACTGCTGAAGTTAAATAGATTCCTGAATTAATATTGTATAGGAGGATTCTTGCAGTGAGCTGCATTTGAGCAGCACCATCAAAGAAATGACTTTATTGACAACAGTTGATCTGATGCTATTTCTTACGTTAATGCTTATCATCTTAATAATGATCAAGAATATTGCTCAGAAAAATCTGAGGAGCCATGCTCTGTAACCCTATGTTTTCCTTACTCCCAGCCATATACTACTTGTATAGTACATTCCAATCATTTCTATCACATATTTATTGTTCAACTTCTGTGTAACACTCATTATTCAGGGTACTAAAGCTTATGGTTATGCTGATGAACCAATGCAAATTTATTTTATAGAGTTAGGGCCCCAAATTTTACAATGTAAAATCAAAGAGCAAATGATGCAGTACCAAAATGCAGGAGTTTAAAGAACAGAGTGATCACTAGAGGTCAGAAGAGGCAAAACAAATCAAATGTTTTGAAGGATCTAGGCTTGAGCTTGTTCCTGAATACTGAATGACATATGATAAAAAAGATGAGCAGTATATAATTCCTGGATGATACCAACATAGTTATTGAAACCATTACAAAGTCCCTGATTAAAAAAAAATAGCATCATATTTTGTGGAGACACGGAAGGTCCCCTGGCTTGATAGATTATACATAGGACCCATTTCCCAAAATCTGGAAGCCTGAAGGCAGGGTCCAGAATGGGAAAAGGCCAAAACCCTTGCATGTCTGAAAGCAGACAGCAATTTAGATAAGGGAATAGTCTCTGAGCTCTTGCTGGGCTCCTTCCGTGCTCCTGTCTCCTGCCTCCTGCCCCCTGCCCCTGCTGTTTCCTGTCTAACCCCCAAAGAAATTGTCCCTTAAGACTAAAGATATGTAAATACACCTTGTGGTTTAGAAAAAATGTACCCTCCCTGAAATGCCTGAGAGCAGTCACGTAGGAAACTACCCTGTATGCTATAAAGACCTGTAGAAATGAGTAGAATAAAACTTTCTTTTTGCATGGACACTGAGGACAGAGTTGTGCTCCCGTTCTTTCACAATATTTGCCTTCTGCAGTCCTAGATCTGCAGTCATTCCCAGTGAAATTACCTTTCCTCTTGAGATCCCCATCACCGTTCGCCATTAACATTTCAAGTATTTCTTTTTAAAAATAAATTAGAATATATTATAAAAATAAACTTCATTAAGATTGATTTAATCCTGTTTGTGCCTCCTATAGCCAGAAAAACAGCACATTATTTATTGATCTCTTACCCACATTCTTCTACTTTACTATTACTAAATGAATTTTGATTTATGAAGAATGACCCATGGAGTCAAATGTCGTCACATATTCAATAAAGTGCTAATTCCTATTACTAAAATGGTCTCCTTCTTATCCTAGAAATGTAATGCATATGTTACTTATTATAGGATTTCAATAAAATATTGATGTACTAATACTTTATCCACTTACAGGATATGAGGTCAAGGGTTCTGAATGAGGATAGTCACTTCAGAGCTTCATCCTAAGAGAGCACTGAAAATGCCAGGTCTCTGGATGGAAGAAAGAAGAATGCCCCCCTATGATGCATTCCATGGATTTTGCTGTAGCAAGGTTTGTGCTAGATTACAGCTCTAAATGGGACTCTGTAAGGAGGATGCTGGAATTAAAATTTGTTATATATCATTAAACAGGATGTACTGGAATCTTTTAATATGAATATGGTTTTATTCATATTCTATTATTTTTCTTTACTTCATTTAGGACTTTATACTTTAATGGCTATATCACAGAGTATAAAACCTGTTTTTAGATAGCAATGACTACTTAGCTGATTTAGCTAATGTTAGGTGAGAATAACCTGTATTAGAATCAGACAGAATTCTTTCACCTAAATATGTATGTATAACATTAGCTGATAGTTGTAAATTTTTATGAAAACTGCAAAATGAATTTATCAAAACTGTCTAAACTCACTATTTGAAAAGAGAAACACATGCATATTTCCAAATGTATTTTTAAAAACTGTGATGACATGCAGTAGGTTCTGGAATCATGCTCTAATTTTCCTCCTTAATGTTCTGGAGTAACTATCCAAATATATTATTTTCTGATTTGTTTGTTTGTGATGCTCTGTTTCAAGTATGTGGGAATCCTTTTGTGAAGGATCTTGTTCTTGTTCTTGTTCTTTGCCATCTGGTCTGGGTATTTGCTTCAGAGAGCTTAGCTTTTGCTTATGCACAGTCTTGAAAACAAGTCTTTATCAACTGTTTTCTACAGATAGATTTGCTTCCTTCAATAAAGTCTGAAAAATGATGGCTTCCTGTTTTACTATTCAATGGTGAAGTTTTATCACTTAGCCTCTCTCTCTCACCTGAATATTCTGAGTCTCTGTGATTAAATTCTATCTGCTGGCTGCATTCTTACTTCCACAACTCACTTTCTGCCTTTTATGGGAGTAAGAGCAATATTTTTAATCCCTTTGGCTGGAAGCAAGTTTTTATTTAGCTTTAAGTTCTGAAAATAATAACCCACTCTAACCTAGCTCTAGAGCATCTCTTTTCCGATAAGTTAAATTATCTTTCACCAATAATGATGGTTCTATCTCCTCTTGTTTAATCACTTCCTGACCAATATTATGGAAACTATATTTGCACATAGATTATTGTTCTTGATCATTATCTGATATGCTAGAGAAAGGGGGAAAATACATATACACATACATATCACAATTCATTTCTTTTTAGCTTGTTGCCTCTGGTTCCTTTAAAACTACATCTTCGGGCTGAGGTGTTCAGCAACTATTGCCCCAGAGACAGAATGATAGAGCTAGATACAGAGAGCCAAATCATACACTTCTAAGTATGGCAATACTCTTGAAAAGCAGAGTTTTGGTTTGCAAGAACAAATCTTTTGAGAAATAAAAGATTTGGAATTCAGAAAGCCTGTTTTTGCTATCAAAAGCAAAACCACAATGGAATCAAGGCTTAGGGTTTCTGTCACTTTTATATATAAAAATATAAGGATGAGCTAGTGTCCCCCTTCCCTTACCAAGCAAAACAACTAGAAGATAATTTTATGGTCAGAGAAGGGGAGAAAAATAATATGATACACTAATATGAGTTTCAGAAAATGGGCCAAGTATATCAAACACACCCTCCTCAGGCATTGGGGAACAGTAAAATTCCAGGCAAGGTCCAGTTTGATTATAGAGTTGAAAAAACCCTGCACTTCACTTCCCAGTGAAGCCCTGAAAGAGGGTGAGCCTTGTTGAAAAATCTGCTAAGGCAGCATTCTGTGGAGGCAGTAGAGTATATAAGGGGTCAGGAAACATCTAGACAGGGAAGACCTTAGAAAGCTCCCAGTCCATGTGGCTTTAAGGTGTTCAAGGAGAATATTCAAGCAAGAAGGTGACCTTATAATTATCAGCAAAATTGGGAAACTTCTGAGAGTGAAAGAGTGCATGGTTAATTATTAATTAAACCAGCCAGTCTAAGGCAAACAGGACATATACGCTTTACATGCATATGTGCAAGTCACCTTACGGAGAATCATAAATGTTCTGATAGAGAGCCAAAGGCCTCAGTATGAAATCACTAAGTACATAAAATAAACATTAGATTTGATTCTGGAACTATGGGTGCTAGAGGGAACAGATACTGGTAACAGGAGATCATCGTGGGAACATAGACATTTTAGCATAGAATATCATTGGGCAAATATGACTATGTACATCCAAAGATGCCTGTATCCTAGGTTAAGTCATTAAATAGGTGAAAAAGCAAAAAAAGGAGAATGAGATGATCCTAAAAAGGGTAAAAAAGCCTTTTCACTGTCTATTATTAAGTCTTGACACAACAGTTACATGAGAACTTGAGACAGAATTAAAGTTATAGAAAAATAAAGCCTTATTTTTATATAATCGTGTCTTTGACTTGAGAAAAAAAAATATGAGCTACGCCTATGAGCTGAACAAAAAAGGTAGCACTGCATCCAGGTCTCCAGAGAAACAGAACCAATAGGCTATATATATATGCCCCTATATATATATATACACATATATAGGTGTGTGTGTGTGTGTGTATATATATATAGGTACATATATAGAGCTACATATGCATATATATATAGATTCATATACATAGGTCCATGCAGTTGTAAGGCTAATAAGTTCAAAACCTGCAAGTTTTGTAGAGTAGTCCAGCAGACTGGAAATTCAGAAGGCGTTTTTAAACTGTAGCCTTTAGGCAGAATTTCTTCTCTAGGAAACCTCAGTTTTGGCTCTTAAGGCTTTGACTGCTTAAATAAGGCCTTCTCACATTATTGTCCCTTACTTAAAATCAACCTATTATACAAAGAACCTTCACAGCAACACCTAGACTAGAGTTTGACCAGGGAACTGAGAACCGTAGCCTAGCCAAGTTGATACATAAAATTAACAACCTCAAATCTCAAAGCTTGTAAGGTGTGCTGGGCCAAGAACCAATACACTTACACCAATGTTTTATTTTCTTTTTCTGTTTTAGCTAATATAGAGCTATTCTCTAATCCATATTCCCCTAGTGAATTCTTATTTTATCTAGAGATTGCAGGTAAGGTCTGAGGATCGGGGTAGGGTACTGGGTAGTTATGAGAGTAGTGTATAAATATTCTGGTTTTTAATTTTTGTAGCTAACAGATGTGTCTATTGAGAGGTCCTGCTTCCTATTTGTCAATTTTTCTTCATAGCTCTTATCACTGTCTATCAAAATCCATTTTTGTATGTATTTATTATCCAGGATCCTCCCCACCATTAAAATGTAACTTCTGTGAAGGCGGGAAATTTGTTTCTTTTGTTCACTCTTATAAACACAGTGGCTGAAACATTGCTGCATGCATAGTATGCATAGAATAAGTTTGCTTAAGCAATTCATTGATTAATGAAGAAGTAGTAAGACTAGTCAAGTACAGCATTTGAACAAACAGAAACTTGACATTAATTTCTAGCTTAACTTTTGTGAATACCAATATGGTAATTTTACTGTATGCAAACTGAGCTATCATAGACATTTTTAGAGGGATTTTTTCCAAACTGTGCCATGCATTGTATTCCTTTGTGAACTTGTTAAAAATGTAGACTCTCCAACCTGGTCATTAAAGATTCTGTTTCAGTAGGTCTAAGATAGAACTTCTAAATCACTTAATCATCATTTAATAAGTACTCTGAATAATCTGACCAACTGGCTATTTTCATTCAAGCCTCAGAGTCTTTATTCAGCTTTCAGTATTTTATGTTCTGATTTCATCTCCCAATTCAACTTATTCTTGTCTTTGGATAGATCAAGGATTAGAAACTAAAGAACTTGACCCATTTAGTCAATGTAAATGGCTGAAATGGCTGAATCAGTTTTCCCCTCAAAAAACTTTGGTGGCAGATTATTACTTTTATTCATGTTTTTCCACTTGAATAATTTTACGTAAAGCAAACTGTTTACACCTGTAAGCATTTTTCCCCCATCATTAAGTACTGATTTCTATGAAATATAGCTATTTTATACCATATTGAAAAAATGTGGAACATGATACCATTTTGAGGAAAAACACTGCAAGGTCATGATTGGCACTGCATGCAGATTTGGGCCTTCATTTTAAACATGTTCTAGTTGTGAGCTCATGAGATAGATTTAATAATCTGCTCACATAACTACTAGATATAGTAATCCAAACAGGCATACTTGCAGACAAACTGGGATTGCTCTTTGTAAAAGAGCATAACTTTATAGCAGAAAGCCATGTCCTCATGGATGGGCCCTTTTGTGAGAAATAATTGTCAGCAGGTATATGAAATCTACTTGTCAGTGTAAAAATAAGCAAAAGGTCAGTAAGGTTGCTATTGTATATGAAATGAAGGGCATAACAGCAATTTGAACACTTTGATCACTCACAATGGGAATACATTTTTTAATTCATTTTGATGACTGATTGATATAATGCTTAGTAAGTAAATAAAAGAAAAAATGTGATTTTTATATGCTAATAGAAATATTTAGATTGGGGTCATGGGAAATTTACTATGCCATTACTCTATATCAAGGGACAGTGGAAATATACTAAATTAATCACTAGACATTTGGTCTGCAGTCTGTTCTCAGGAGGACATAATAGTAATGAGCTCCAAATTCCAGTTACAGCATGTATTTCACATCCTAGTACTATGCGTCAATACATTCCTTTTCCTTCTTGGATGTTACCCAAAAGATATCTAGTTTGAAAGAGTCTGAGAAGGTTCTAATTATAACATAAACATGTCCATGAAAGCTTATTTCACAGTGGATCCACACATGAACAGTCAATTGCCAGTTTTCATCTTATTAGACACATAAGCAGCATTTTGTGCAGTTCGCTTTCTGTACAAGCAACATACTGACAATACCTAAATTCTTATCTTTAGCTCAGACCCCTCTTCCAAACTCCAGACTCATATATCCAATGTACATATAGATATTTCCATTTGAATGGCTAATTAGGTGGCTGAAAATCAACATATCCAACACTGGATTCCTTAATGTCCTACAACTAAACATATTCTGTCAGCAGCCTTCCCATCTCAGTTGATGACTTCCATCCTGCCATGAATTCAGCCCACAAACTATGTTTTAATCTTTGATCCTTTTCTTTCTTTCATACCTACATACACTCTTCCAGGAAGTCCTATTGGCTCTACCTTAAAAACATACTATTTCCAACTGCTTTTCTCTACCTCACTACTACCAGACTGGTCTGGGCCTTCTTCATTGATTTCCTGAATTACTGCAATAGACCAAGAATGTTTCCCTGCTTCTACTCTTGTTCTGCTGCCTTCTATTATAAACACAGCAGCCAGAGGAAGCCATTAAAAACATATCAGAATGCATCACTTCTCCGCTTAAAATCTGTAATGGCCCCTCATTTCACTTACAGTAAAAGTCAAAGTCCTGAAATTGGCCTATAGGACTATAAGATCTGGCTCCCTTTTAGATCTCCAAGTACTCTCCACTCCTTCCCTTTCCTCGAGTCACACTGGCCTCTCTTGAACTTGTCTGGAGTGATCCAATCCTTGGGTTTTTGCTCTAACTGTTCTCTCTTCCTGGAATCCTGGAATACTTACTTTTCCAATGTCTACCTGGCTAATCCTCTCACTTCTTTCCAATCTTCATTCAAATCTCACCTCCTTAATAAGGCCTACTCTACACATCCTAGTTAATACTGTTATCCGATTCCTCCTCTCACTACCGCACACCACCCACTACTAACATATTTTAGTTCCCTTTCCTAGTGCTACTTTTTCTTTTTCCATATCTCTTATGGTTACCAAATAAAATATATTATAATTTCCTTAATTAGTTATTCATTTTATTACAGTACACTATTGTAAGGAAAAGTGCACAAATTTAAATGAATAACTCAAAGAATTATCACAAAGCAAAAACTGTGTGATAACAATTGAGAGGAAGAAATAGAAAATTACCAGCAGCCCAGAAGGCCCTCCCACCCCCACAAACATTATTATAAACCAGATTTTTCAGACTTTAATTCAGTGTTGCAGTTTTTGAACTTTACATGTAGTTGTGTGTGTGTGTGTGTGTGTGTGTGTGTGTATGGCTGTACATGGCTTCTTTCACTGCATAAAGTTTGTGAAGTCCATCAGTATTGTTTCATGCAGTTGTAATATTTTAATTTTCATTGATGTATACTTTCCACTATATGACATTTGACAATTTATTTGTTCATTCTATCAGTGAAGGACATTTGAATTATCTATGATCTTCATTGTTTATAGCCTGTCTCATCCCTAGGTTTATAATCTTTAACTGTGTTTTTAATTGATTAGCACCAAAAACTTGGAACATTGGCTGGCACGTGGTAAGTAAATCAATAAATATTTTTTTGAATTGAATTGAGTTGAATTAAAAATTGGGCTAAGATTTCACTGGACTATTTTGAAATATAGTGCTGAAGAAACCACAAAAATCATTATTTTGTTACTTCAAAAGTTTTTACTTATCTATCATGAGTACTTGTGTAGTATTTATAGATACCTGGGAGGTAAAATCATGATGTGAAAGTTTGTGTGAAATATTTTATCACTATGGATAAACAATTAGAGAAAAAAGCTCAAATTATTTTTGATTACCTAAGTATATCACACAAAATTGACAGATTTAGCCATAATTGTCAAAAAAGTCTAACACTAAGCCTATATAAATAAGATTAAAGTATTAAATGTTAATAATACAAACCCTTATATAATGTTTTTGAATTTGAAAATATCAAGGAAACATCATACTCCAACACTCTAAATGACAGAAAAATTATTTTTGTCCAGATATGGAAAATAAGTGTCACATTCATGAAACATTTCAATTTGTAAATTTAACTTCTCTTGGATTTTTTTCATATTGTAAGGACTTGATAACATACAATAGGGGTGAATTTCCAAATTGTTAATAGTTTGTATGAAACACATTTATTTTCAAATTATTAATAGTTTGAATGACACACCTTTAATTAATTGAATTAACTGTATAGCATTACAGGGGCTATACAATTCATTTACTGCATAATAATATTCTGGTTAACAGTTAAAAGTGGCCAGTCACTATCAAAGTATCATTGTGTATTTTGCTGACATTAATCGGATCAAATTAATGTAGTGTTACTTTTATCGTAAAGAATTAATGAATGCTTAATCATTTCAAAATGTTGCCATGACATATTATCAAAATATCAATTGCTAACTTGATGTTTAGCATGAAAAGCTTCATTTGATACTCATGTTAATAAGGACTTTAAAAAAATTTTATTACAAGTATAATCAGAGTCTGATATTAAAAAAGGCTATTTAAGATTATTTAAAGGTATAATAGAACCACCTTCAAAGTTGTACTTGCAAGGAATAATAACATATTTAAAGCTAGGGGAATTCTTTTTCACACTCTACTATTAGCCAGTAGATCAGTTCATTTCTATTAAGAGACAGAAATATGACTTCATGTTAATGATAGAATCAAAACAGATGGAGCTAGCTAATGGTTCAGGCAGGAAATTGGGATAGGAATTATGGCTTCTTACCCTTATACCTACCACTGATTCACTGAATGACCTTGGGCAAATTACTTAAGCTGCCAGGTCAAATTTTCTAAGTGCATGTCTTCTTTTTTATGTCCAGAGTTCATATTAACAGAAGAGGAATCTCTAGAGATATAGAAAAAGGAAATGACATAATATAGAGTAGAGGAAAAAGCCTTTGGCATGAAAGAGATTAAGTGGCTTACCTAAAGTTTCACAGTTAGCAATGTAGACTCTCTGGGATTCAGTTTCAAGACATGAATCACTGGACTTCAATTTCCAAGCCTATAATATCAGTATAAAATATGTACCTAAATATTAGTTATGATAGTCTGAGCTTAGAATTTGCCAGGCAAATTTCAGGTACCTAAAAGCATAACTTTTTTAGTGTTTTCTCCAATACCAAGTACTACCAACTTTATACTTCAAACAGCTCTTAGATTTCTGTGTTCATTTAATCTGGCATAATTCTGGTGCTTACTAATGCCTCATCTAGGCACTCCTATCAATCTAAAAATGGCTTTCATCGACTCTATTGTTTTCTCTCATCTATTTCATCCTTCATGCTTTCTAAAACATATGATGATATTTAAGACCATAGAAATGGCAGCAAAGTACATAGAAAACAAAGGGGGCTGTGACAGAGCTTTTTTAACCTTAACTTTTACCAGTCACATAAGAGAAGAGTTTGAAACAGAGAATAAAATATCCTCTTTCTCCTATTCTCTTTATGACCAAGTTCAATAACTTAACATAGCACACTAATTTTGCCAATTATTATTTGAACATATCCCCAAATTTCCATCCAAACTGATATGATATGTCTCTAATTCAGGCTTATTTTAATTCTTGGAGACTTTTGACTAGTCCTCTTATCTCGAATGTCTCCTCCTCAAATTTATTCCCCATGACATCTATATGATATGCCTCTTAATGCCTTAAATTAGTGTCTTTTAACATTATTTTTCATCTAGCTTATTGATTTCAAACATTTCTGAACTTCTAATCTCCTGACCACACATAATATCCATAGGTCTTAGAGTATGCTGTCTCTGCTGCTGTAATGGCCACCCTCTAACTATTGCTAATAGTCATCCTTTAAAACTTGACTTGGGCTTCACCTCCAGAAAGACTTTCTTTGTGCTTTGATCAAATCACCCTCCCCCCACAATTAGTGATCCCCTACTGTGTTCACACAGTACATTGTATATATCACTACTATTATATTTATCATGATGTTTTATAATTATAGGTTTATCATCTATTTCCTTTTATCAAGTTTTGTCTCTTTAGGGATGATGCTTTATATAACTTGTTGAAATTTATATTCACATTTACTAGGATATACTGAACAGTCTATAAATTTTACTTTACTCTTGTGTCTTAAGTCTGACAGGACATTTGGACACAAATATTTTCTTTAAAATTCCCATTATTATTGGTGACTAATTACAGTTACACTTGGACATCAGATACTGGGCAGAATATGTATATTTTTCCTTGCTTTAGGTGCTGATGAGTTCCTTCTTTATTTTCCCTTACATCTTCCTTTCTGCCCTGTCTATAAGTTCTGGCTCCCAACTGCCCTTACCTCTGGCTAATGCCAGAGAGGACCAAAAACTTTCCAAGTGATAAACCTGTGCCTGGCTCCATCCTTGAAGCTGGAGTTGGAATACTAGAGGAGAAGAAAAAGACATGAACAGAAGAAATATTTAAAGGAATGATGACTGAAAACTTTCCGAAATTAATGACAGACACCAAATCACATTTTTATGAAGCTCAGAGAACAAGAGAATAAATTGAAAAAAAGTACACCTAGGATCACTTTCAAATTGCAGACAGACAAGAATAAAAATTGCAGCCAACTTCCCACCAAAAACCATGCAAGCAACAAGAGAGTTTAGTGAAATATTTAAAGTATTTAAATTTAAAAAATTAACAATGCAAAATTCTATATCCAGTGAAATTATCCTTCAAATGTGAAACAGAAATAAAACTCTCTCAGATAAACAAAAACTGAAAGATGCATCTCTACCAGACCTGCTTTGCAAGAAATGTTAAAAGTTCTTCAGGGAGGAGAATGATATGGTTAAGAAACTGTAATCTACATAAAGAAATGAGGAGTGTTAGAAAAGGAATAAACGAAGATCCTTGACAAGGGAAATATTTTTATGAATTACTGATAATGACTTCTTCCTAGTTATTAAAGGGCACCTGGAAAAACTTATCAAAGGACAAGACAGCGGCATTAATTTCTTTCTTCCATAAGGATTGTGTCTAATCAAACTTAATATTTTGTATATTCATTGGCATCGTACTGATGTATTGCTAAGATGTGGTTCCTACCACTGCAGGGGATTTATCATTTAAATATGACAGTGGAAATATATGGAATGTACAAGTTAATAAAATATAGAGCTTAAGGAAGTTCATAAACAGTGTAAGATTTCATAGATTGCAAACACAGAAGATAGCATATGAAGAAGTTTTTAGAAGGCAGTTAATTAGGTAGAGCATTTAAAGGAACTGAGAATCTCTATATCAGTTTCAGAATTTAAGGGATAAAGCAAGAGTGCCAAATAAATGACAGAAAAACTATTGTCTAAATAGTTTGTGAATCTACTATGGTTCTTCCTTCCTACCTAGTTTTCACACTAGATAGTTTTTGTGATGCAATATTTTCCAAAATATTTATTAACTGCCTTTTATTTATGAAAAGAGTGCAAGAGAAAAATAACAAATGTTAAGTTGCTGTTTACCATGTTAAGTTGTAGAGGTGTAGTATTTTCGGGTTCTTTATTTGGTTGTTTCAGAATTATGCCTACTTAAATATGAAGAGACAAGGACTCAATTGTTGCGTATTTTGCTGAAGGCTTAAGCTTGGAATAAAAAGTTAGGACTTAAACAATAATCCGAATGAAGGCAGCGCCATTCTTTTTCTACTACAACACAAAATCCGATCAAGAAAACTAAGTTTAGAGATTGATTTTTTTCTCAGTAAGTGGCCTTTCATGAGTTATTTCATCTCACTTAGTTTCTCACTGTAAAACATGTTTCTAGTGTGGGTGAGTTATAAGACTCTTCCCAGATCAAAGAGCTGTATTTGACTCATAACTTTATGTGTTCCCATCATTTTAAGAATATTTTGAAACCTAGTCCTGTTGCCCTATTCTACCAAGAGTTACACAATCTGAGAGCAATAGCAAATTCATTAAACATTTCCTAAAATAATAATCATTAAAATACCACATAGTATTCTTCCCGGGATGAAATTAAGACTGCTTATTGCTTCAATAAGTAGAACAATATTGTATGATATTTGTGTGCTAATTATTTTATATATTAAAATTGTTGGTAAGTCAAAAAACATACTAAAATAGAACACACCCATTATATTTTCCAATATGTTATACTTATTTTAATGAAGAAATCTATATAATCTAAATGCTGTCTTTCATTTTTTGTGGTGCATGAACAGTACAAGGAAATGAGGTACAATGTCATGGTATATTAGGGAGGTAAGCAATCACGCTCAAACCTGTCTCATTTTTAGGTTAATCAGGCAGTTTGCAATTGTCAGCAGAAGAGAAACCCACGTCCTCAGTCACCCACTGTCACCATAAGGAGGTGTGATTGTGTCTGGATATGCCACATGGGTTTGCATTCCACATGCCTGACACTACTTTTTAAAAGTTTTATAGGACAAGACTGAAAGAATCCTTGGTAATGGGGAATAAACCATCATATTTTAGGTGTCAAGCAGTCTGTATTTCAACATTAGCTGTTTATAGGATTTGTCCGAGAATGCCAGCTGCCCAACTCCTGAGTTCCTAGCAGCCTGTGGAGACAGTCTGGTAAAGTCACTCCTTCTGCAAGAAGAGGGGAGGCTCTGGTCCCAGCCATTGTATCAAAGTACAACCAACCCAGAGTGATTTCTTGAGAGCATTATTGGACAGATCTGCATGCTGCACCCCAGGGGAGTACACAGATCTTTCTCTGCAAAAGTTGAACAACAAAAGATCAATCTCATCGGGAGCACGTGGAAGTCTACATCCTCAACACACTTGCCCGTGTACATATGTACTGAATATTGTACCCATGCACACACATTTATAAATACATACTTAAGGAAGAAAGTATAAAAAAGTAAAAATTCCCATCTTAAGAATTTAGAAAAACAATATAATCCAAATAGGGTCAAGAAGGTATAATTAATAAAAGTACTGAAATTAATAAAGTAGAAAATTAAAAATTGCATAAAGAAAAAATAAATGCAGAAACGTGTTCTTTAAAACAAAACTAAAATAGATAAAGCCCTCATTAGACTAATGATGGAAAGAAAGGGTAAATAGATAAAACTAGAAAAGAAAAACAGAGGTAAACTAAAATTAAAGGAAAATAAAGAAATGTAAGAAAAAACTACATGCAATAATAAGCAAAAAAAAAATGAAAATCTACAGAAATGAATACTTTTCCATCTGAATACAAACTGCAAAATTTTCCTTAAGAAATGGAAAGCCATGAGATTATAATTGTCACAGAAAATACGGGTAAGGTGATTGAAGTTAAAAAGCATAACAAATGTGTTAACAACTGAATTTTATCTACCGTTTTAAGAACATCATACTCTAATATATTCTAAAATACTACATACACACACACACACACACACATAGACTTGGAAAATTTCCCAATTCATTATATGAAGCCAACATACCATTCAATTATTTCAGTAGAGGATAAAAATTCATTTAATAAAATTCAAATGTCATTCCTAATAAAAGATCTAAAAAAGCACAGATGTTACACTTTCTAAATGCAATAAAGACATTTTAACAAAACTGAACGGTGAATATCATCTTAAATAGAGAAGCACTGAAGTAATTTTAATTAAAACAACGTATATTCCTTATCACCATTATTAGAATTTTCTTGGAGGTTCTAGAAAATGTTATAAATAAAGAAAAGAAATAATTGGAACAAATATTGGAAGAGATAAAATTATCTTTATTTGCTAATGATATCAAATTTATACCTTGAAAGGCCAATTAAAATATAATTAATAATATAATTTTTTAACATTCAGTACCTAGAAATACCAATGGCAAAAAAGACTCCACTCAAAATAGAAAAAAAAAAATGTACATATATTACCTGGGCATAATGTTTTAAAAAAGCACAGTGTTAGGAAGGTAAGTATAGAATTGCCATATGATCCAGCAATCCCATTACTAGGTATAAACTCAGAAGAGCTGAAAGCTAGGAGATGAACAGATATTTGTAAATGTTTATAGCAGCGTTACTCACAATTGCCAAGAGATGGAAACAGCCCAAATGTCCTTCAATGGATGAATGGATAAACAAACTTTGAGAGTTAAAGCTGAGAACAAAGGTATTTAGGAGATAGAAAGAGGGTAGAGGGCAGGCATTTGATGCCGAAAGAGTATAGAATGTTCAACAGGATAGATCCAGAAATGTATAGCACAATACTGTGTGGTGGTAGCACAATATTGTAAGTACACTGAACAAAAATTACTGTGAGTGTGGTTGAAAGAGGAAGGCTAGGGGCATGTATGACACCAGAAGGAACGATAGAAGACAAAGACTGTACTGCAAAACTTAGTGAAACTTAGAGTAGTCAATCATGGTGATTATATGTGCAAATGCAAGAATGGTTTTACATAAGGGAGAACAAATGAATGTCAACCATGCAAGGTGTTGAAAATTGGATGGTATTGGGTAAAAAATACAATCAATGCAAACTACAGTCTGTAGTTAACAGTTACATTGTAATATGCTTCCATTAATTGTAACAAAAGCAATATACCAAAGCTAAATGTCTATAAGAGGGGGATATAAGGGAGGTGTATGAAATTCTTGGTGGTGGTGTTGCCTGACCTTCTTATTGTATTTTATTGTATTTTATTTTTTTTTTATTTTTTTATTTGTCATTTCTTTCTTTCTTTTTTTTTTCTTTTCATTCCTCTTCCTCTTTCTCTGCAGAAGAAATGGGAATGTTCTCATATAGATTGTGGTGGTGAATGCACAACTATGTGGTTATACTGTGATTCATTGATTGTTTGCTTAGGTGTGTGAATAAAACTTTAAAAAATAAGCAGGGATACAAGTGATGGAGAAAATGTGGAGAGAGGGAGCACCTATTCACTGTTGGTGGGGAAGTGGAATGTGCAGCCCATCTGGAGGGCAGTGTGGTGGTTCCACAGGAAGTTGCACATGGGCTTGCCATGTGGTCCTGCAACCCTGTTATTGGGTATATACTTGGAAAAACTGAGAGCAGGGGCATGAATGAACATTTGCATACTGGGATTTATGGCATCAGTATTCACAACTCATGATAGATGGAGGTGGCCTAAGGGTATAACAACTGGTGAGCAGAATGTCAAACTGTGGTGTATACATACAATAGAATATTGAGGGGCTACAAGAAGGAATGAAGTAGTGAGGTATGCACGTAGGTGAATGGACATTGAGGACAGTATGTTGAATGAAATAAACAAGAAGTGAAAAGACAAACATTATAAGGCCTCACTAATATGGACTAACTACAATGTGCAAACTGAAAATTGAATCTGAGAGCATAGGTTATCAGGGGAAGACTTATTGTCAAGTTCCCAGATTGTAAGTTCTTATAGCACTTACATCTATTCCTGAATTGTAATGGTTATTTCTAAATTCTGAGATGGTGAGCTCTTTTGTATAACTTGCTCAGTCCCTGGAACTTTGGGTACCTGTGTGACACCTGAGACTCAGAGCTGCAGTTCAGCAGCTATGAATGTCAGCATTACCCTATACAACAACTGTTAAAAAAGCCGAGAGAGTTCAGACTTCAATTAGAGATATGAATGAATCTGATATGGTTAGGAGTAAAGGAATATCCAGTATTGAAGATATTTTAAAATTTTAACTTCTTTGTGAGACCAAAGGAAGAGAAGTATATTTGGTGCAAAATATGTACTTTCTGTAGCACATTATATAATTTAACTTGTATCTTCATTTTATTCAAATACCATAATTACACAGAACTTTGAATAGGGAGTGAGATTTGGTTAGTTTCTACAGGTTAGTGTGAAGCTCCAATACATCCCAGAGTAATTTGAGCAGAGAATAAAAACTGTGTTTGCAAAGCCCCTCTGAGGGACTGGGGAAGAATGTGAAAATATTAAACTTCCTCACCTGGGGAATTACTGATATTTTTGCAAGCATCAGGGACTACCAATTTAGTAGGCTGAGCCCTCAAACTTTGGGGCTTGTCCTTATGAAGCTTCTTACTGTAAAGGAGAGGCTAAGCCTATTTATAATTGTGGCTAAGAGTCTCTCCCAGAGAACCTCTTTTGTTGCTCATATGTGGCTTCTCTCTCTAATTCAACATGGCAGGTGGACTTCCTGCCTTCCCCCCTATGTAGGACATGATACCCAAAGGTGTAAATCTCCCTGGAAATGTGGGACATGACTCCTAGGGATGAGCCAGGTCCTGATATTGTGGGATTGAGAAAGATGAAGAGAAATCATAATAACACAATCTCTTTTTTTGTAAAAAAGTGACAAAACCTCTCTCCCCATCTCCAACATATATGGGTGTGAATGTGTGTGTGTATATGTGTATATAAATATATTGTTGGAGAAAAGGGAGCCAAATAAAAAGAAAATAAAACTTTGCCCTCTCCCCATGAAGAACTAGTTTTATGAAATATGGCATTCATACCCGCATGTAAAATGTGCATAGAGTGAGTGTGTGTGTTTCTCAAACATACATATGTGAGTATGTGGTTTGCTTTGCATTATCAATATTCTCTCTTAACTTTTTTTATATTATATATTATGCTTATTGTATATTCCCAATCTGTATCTTCTTCTTCTCCTCTATTCTGCTGCATGTGCTTTCTACGTGCTGCATTCCTCTCACAGTGGTACTCTGTGCAGTTATCTAATTTTCTTGACCTTGGAACTTCATTTTCCCTGAAAGTAGTATTGACCAGGTCTTCCATTTACATTTAGAGAGGGAGGAAATTTGGCCCTGCTCATGTCCCTCTTGGTGACATAAAGGAAAACTGAGCCTTGGCACTGAGAAACCCAGGCATCCCCAAACTCCAGACACATATCCCAGTGTGCTGCCCCTCCACCAGGCAATGCTCTTTTCAGAGTTATTTTAAACCCTCTGAAAGGAACAAGGTTAGAAGGAGAAAATGACTTTTAGTAGCAATCCACTATCCCTGAGGGTTTGAGGAGGAAGTTTAGAGGAGAGGTTGTGGAAGGCACCTCCTCAACCTGTGTTTCCTTTCACCACCTCACTCCAGCAGGATTTCAGATGCCTTAATAGCATCCCATGGACACCTGGTGAGTTCCTGGGAACAGTGACCCTCCCAGGGTGACAAGGGTGAGATGAGGACAGAACATAATCTCTTTGCCTCAACCTATATCCCACTGCTGCTCCCCCCTCCTCCAAAAAAAGCACACACCAGTTCCTACAACCTGGAGGCTCCACAGGAATTTGTCAGTTTTTTGTTTTGTTTTGTTTTGTTTAATACATCCCTTGAACCATGTTTCCTCCTCTGTGGTGGTATTTTATTTTCTGAGGTTGATTTTGTGTGTGTGTGTGTGTGTGTGTGTGTGTTTTAAACTGAAAAGAATGCAAAATGTTTCTGATTATGAACTTCCATTATTTCATAATCAGCCTTCAGTGTTTAGAATAATGGTATAATTTTGGAATGTAGAAATGTCTTGGTCATTATTTAAAAAAAAATCAAACATGAAAATGTCCTCAATCAGTTTCAATAATAGATGTGTATATTTGAGTGTGGAATGTTGTTTTGACATTTGGCACAATAGTATAGCAGTAACAATAGGTTGCTATTTGAAGTGGCTATTGTTTTACTTTTCTTGGGTTTTGCATTTCTAACATTTTCTGTTTGCTTGTTCCACGCTGATACTTTTCATTGCAGCTAGCTCTAGCTTTTTACTCTGAACTGCCCAACTGATGTACTTCCTGCTGATATTACTCTATTGTTAGAAATCTAGCGTTAGCTTTACTAACCACTGGAGGACTGGCCTTTGGCGACATTGTCTGTAGGGATGCCGGGTGCCCCCTGGATTCGGCATTGATGTGTGATGTAGTCCATTAGACTCAGGTCTTTATGAGGTCCTCTGAGGTTGGCTGAATGTTCCAGTCAGACATTAAATAAAACAAATTTATTGACTTAGTGGAGAGCTTTATTACCTGAATCATTGTTGGACTGCCCTTGAACACTTTTATTTGTTAATGCATTTATTCATTTCTACTCTTTACATGCTGTTGATTCAGAACATTTTATTGTCTGTGAATATTATATTTGATTGCATAGTGTTCTCACTTGTGAAATTTCCTATATACTGTATTAAATTGGAATAATACTTGCTGAGTGTCATGTGTATGTTTGTGCATATGTACCTGTGTATGTGGGTAAATGCCTGGATGCTTTTCTGCTTTTATATACAGTTTGGAAACTCACATGGGATTTTTTAATTTTAAAAAACTTGTACTTGAAATTCTCTTGAAAGTGCTTTTTTTAACATTTGCTTCAATGTGAAACTACACAAATTTAAAAATATATAGAATTTTTATTATAAATGCAGAGAAGTGAAACAAAAACAATGTAATTATCTATATTATTTAGCTGAAGTCCTCTAAATTTCAGAAAGGAATATTTGGGAAGCAAAATGAAAAAGTTGTAAATTGGTACACCACATTAATACATTGATTTAATAATGCTTACTCTTAATTTGGGGATGGCAGTGGAATTGGTCATTGGTAACGTGATTTTACAGGCTCTTGTTAAAATTTATCATTTGAGTCTCTAAAACTTTTCATATTGTCTGCAATTTCATGGCCACTCTGTGCCAGCATATGTGCTTGTCTATATTTACATGCCACATACCATGTATTTTCTGTGTGTGCAGAGATAAATTTCTATATAGATGGTGACTTTTAGAAAAATTAAACACAGATTTCCAGGATCTTCCAGGATAATGGTTACAGTCTAAATTACCCTCAAAATAAAATCCAGGAGAGAAAATAAAACCAACTAAGTCCAGTTTTACAGCAAAATTCAGAGACAGAATTACTACATGTAAACTGTTTCTGTACGGGTAGAGAAAGGTTATGTGCCATCAGATCCAATTCTGGTTCCCATAAAGAATCACATGGAGACTGTACAGGGAAGAGAACAGTTATCATGGCCTTAAGGATGTTCAGAAAGAGAAAGTTCCACCCTGAATGGGAAAACACTGAGAACAGGTCTGAAACGTGGTGGATTTGAACATTGAATACTGGCTGGGGAACTCCATGAGGGAGCTAGAAATGGTTTTGAACATGAGGAGAATTTTATACATAATAAGTCAATAAATTATAACATTGTCACAAAAAGGAAGTTCTTTCTATTTTGACTTATATCAGTCATCAATTTGGTCCTTGAATTTTCACATAATTGTGTGTTATTCAATTTCTTAAAATAAGAAGGATAAGTTGAAGACAGTGAAAAAATATCAGAACATTACTTTCCTAGTATTGTGAATAGGTTTCCATTTTGTTCTTCATCATCTTTTTCATTTCTGTTCTCTCCTCAATTATACTTTTTTGCCATTCTTTTTATTCTTTATAGGAACAACAAAGTTTTCACTAATAAATAGAAATTCAAGCAAAGTACTTAAAGTGCTGAGTAAAAGGAGAAAGTAATTTTTTCATACTCTGAATTCTCAGAGTAAAAAGTAATAAATTACATTTTCAATGGTGTAAAGGGGTCATGAGAATTTAGGGAAATAAATTCCTGAGGACTGACTATTAGTTAAATTAGTTAAATAAAATGTATGTCTTCAATTTTTAAGTTTCTTCCTCCTATACTTACTTTTCAGGAAGTTGAAGAAATTGATTACTTTTTTGTTAGAAATCATTTGCCATGTAACTTAGTAACTTTTAGGAATAGTCCTTTCAGACACCTTTTTTTTTAAGTGAACATATTCCCACTTTTCTAATGAATATTTTTATAGTTCTTTCCCTCATTTGTTTAAACAGGTCTTGATAGGAAGAACACTAGATTGGGATTTCTGCGGTCAGGCTATTAGTTCTGGCTCTGAAACTGGTTTCTAACTACTGGAGACTAAGGTGTTTCCTTTCTCTTCCCTTGCTTATATCTGAGTTTGATAGGAGAAATGGATGAGATGGTATGTATGTGAAATTTTTGGATTCTAGTAAAAATAATTTAATGATTTCAAAGGAATTTTATTTTAATTTAATGGAAATGATTTAAATAATCTCTCAAACTGGCTAAGTATCAAGTATTTGAACAAAATTTGTTAAGGAAAAACATTCTTTTGTTTATTTCTACATGTATTTTCAGTTCATTCATACTCAAAGATTTAAATTAGTCTTGAAAACTAACCATAAGGGGTGGTGGGAAAAAGAGGAATTATTTATGATTCCTCTGCTGAAAAAAGACAAAATATGTAATGAATAATCAGTTGCATCAATGATAGAAAAGATTTACCTTCTATATAAGCAATTATTGAGCTATGAAACTTACTCAGTTCCTTATTTTATACTTTTAATTTATTGGAATAGTACAAAATAAAAATAAATCCATACTTTTTTAGCTTAGGAATTACAGAAATGAAACTTTTTGCCCCTTAATTATATCTTTCAAAAGGCTATAATCTCTTAATCACCATGAGCTTCCCTTTTATCTGAGTAATTGGCATTCATGCACATTGCAGTTATATTACTCTTTTCATGTCAGAAAGTAAGGCAGGCTATGGAATTTCAGCCTTTTCAAAAGTAGAGCTTATGCTCTTTTAGTTTATGATATATGAGTCACACTGAATATCCCATCAAATTTCACCCTTTGATGGAAATCTACATATTAACAGTTTTTCTATTTTTGTGATATCTTGACATTTTCATTTATTTTGAATACACTGTATTTGTGCATTTTATGTTGTTTAAAAAGAAAATTTACAAGTCAGTGAAGAAGGCATCATGCTCTTCAATGACAGAGACACTACCTTCCATAAAATTTGTGTTTAAATGCTATTAATATATTCAAATTAGGTTAAAAACATCCTTTGAAAAGGAGTTTGCAATAGGAAGACTTAAAGATATTACAGACAGATCATGATGGAAAATCGGGGGGAAGTAAATACTACACATAAAACTACCTCATGAGAACCCCATAAATTCTGTTATATTTTAACATTCTGAGGAGGAAATAAGCTCAGCTGTTTTTAGGTAATATGTATAACTAGTATTCTACAAGACAACATAATTTTGTGCCCATGGTACTGAAACTTCAGGGATTGTACCAAAATGCCTTCACAGCAGTACAGATACAAGGAAGATAATTAAGACTTAAGGTCTGATGGTTAGATTCATGTGTCAGCTTGGGCAGGTGATGGTACCCAGCTGTCTGGTCAAGCAAGCACTGGCCTAACCTTGCTGCTGGGACATTTGTGGCTGATTAATAAGCCAACAGGCTGGTTTATTAAATCATCAGTCAATTGGCTGCAGCTGTGACTGATGATGTCAATTAAGGGCATGTTTTCCACAATGAGAGAATGCAGTCAGCTGGATGTAATCCAATCAGTTGAAGGCTTTTACACAAGACAGAGGAACTTCACTTCTTCTTCGGTTGCCCAGTGAAGCATTTCCTGAGGAGTTCATCAAAGTCACCAGTTTGTTTCCTGAGGAGTTCATCGAACATCTTCATTGGAGTTGCTATTTTGCTGCCTGCCCTACAGAATTTGGACTCGTGCATACCCACAGTTGCATGAGATACTTTTACAAATCTTATATTTATAGATGTCTCTCATTGATTCTGTTTCCCTAGAGAACCCTAACTAATAGAACTTGGTACTGGGAGTGGTTCTTGAGAAACAAAATCTTAAAATGGGCTTTTACAATTTATTTTCTACTCTAATTAGATTCAAAGGCACTAATGACTCCATTTCCAATAATCAAGATGGCACTGACAGTCCATAGTGTGAGTTGGCAATGGAGATATGCAAAATAGCACCATTTGATTCTCCTAATCATACTCTTGTACAAAGCAAGGCTCTGGGTGACAGTGTTTTTGACAGCTTCACAAGAGTTTTGCAGAATTAAGAGGTATAATGTTGGCTGGCTGCTCTTAGATACATTGGATGAAGTTGTAAGAGAAACGGATGAGCTAAAGATGTCAAATTTAAAACTTAAATGCCGTATGACAGATGTAAAGGTTCGACATGTTCCCTGAAAGAAAATCTTATTTCCTGTGGTCACAAATTTGAGATTTCTGAAAACCAGATGCATATTCTCATTGTGCAAATAGCATATTTACAACATAAACTAAAATCTCAACCTCTCAGGGTGTCTGATGTTAAAGTAAAGGCATTGATTGGAAAAGAATGGGATCTGGAAACTTGGGATGGGGACATATGGATTGATAATAATGGCAGTGAGGACATTGGAACCCTGGATTCTGCTGAGTCATTGTTAGATTTTCCTGTAGCAGGCTGTCCTGAGGAAACAGCTTCCCCACTTCCAGTCTGCCCTAAGGAGCCTGCCATCCAACCTCCACTTAAAGAGATTAACACTTCAGTGTCTGCTAATCCTGTAATCACCTCCCCAAGGAAGCAGCCCTCATTCCTCTTTCTGGAGAGAGTCATCCTCTTTTATGAAATGGAAATGCAACACAATGTCCTGAGGTAAATGGCTTGAGGGATACTTCTAATTCCTTTCATGACCCACCCCCACCAGCAGTCTTTGCTTCAAGACCTATAAATAGACTAAAGTCCCAACAGGCCCCAAAGGGTGAGGTACAAAGTATGTCCCATGAGGAAGTATGCTATATTCCCAATGAACTGTATGAGTTTTCCAACTTATAGACAGAAACCAGGGGAATATGTGCGGGAATGGATATTAAGGGTGTGGGATAATGGTGGAAGGAATATAAGGTTGGATCAAGCTGAATTTACTGATATGGGCCCACTAAGCAGAGATTATGCATTCAATGCTGTAACTCAAGAGGTTAGAAAGGGTGTTAGCAGTTTGTGTGGTTGGCCAGCACTACTGGAGGTTGAAATGCCAGAATTGCCCTGGTACAATGTGGAGGAGGGGATTCAAAGGCTTAGAGAGATTGGAATGTTAGAGTGGATTTATCATGGAAGACCTGCTCACACACCCCTGGAATGTCCAGAGGACACACCTTTTACCAGGACTGTGAGGAATAAATTTGTAAGACTAGCTCCATCATCCCTGAAGAGCTCTATAGTTGCCCTTCTCTGTAGGTCAGATATTACTGTAGGAACTGCTGTCACTGAGCTGGAATCCTTAAACACAATGGAGATAATCAGATCCTGAGTCAGCAGAAGCCAAGAGGCTACGGTTAATCACCACAGACAAGGTGGGCATGGCTCCCATAATGGAAAACAGGCTCAAAGCAGCAATCAAAATAATCTGACTAGCAGAGATTTATGGCATTGGCTAGTAGATCATGGAGTACAAAGTAGTAAAATAGATGGGCAGTTGACTAAATTCTTGTTTGAACTATATAAGCAGAAGAATTCTAGGTCAAGTGAACAAAAGTCTCCCTTGAATTACAAAAACATAGGATCATGGCCTCTTAATCAATTCCCAGACTTGAGACCGTTTACAGATCCAGAGACCCTTGAATGAGGGGAAGGCCAGGTACTCTTAGGGAAGAACCGTGTCACACTGCCAAAAATTTATACAGTTAATGTTCCTTCCAGCCTTCCCCAGGGGGACCTATGGCTCTTTACCAGAGTAACTGTGCATTGGGGAAAAGGAAATGATCAGATATTTTGTGGATTATTAGACACTGGCTCAGAAATGACATTAATCCCAGGAGACCCAAAATGTCACTCTGGTCCACCAGTCAGAGTTGGGGCTGATGGAGGTCAGGTGACTGATGGAGTTTTAGCTCAGGTCCATCTCACAGTGGGTCCAGTGGGTCCCTGGGCCCATTCTGTGGTTATTTCCCCAGTGCCAGAATGCATAATTGGAATAGACTTACTCAGCAACTGCCAGAATCCTCACATAGGTTCCCTGCTTTGTGTTGTGAGGACTATTATGGTGGGAAAGTCCAAGTGGAAGCCACTAGAACTGCCCCTGCCAAGCAAAATAGTAAACCAGAAGCAATACTGGATTTCTGGAGGGGATTTCAGAGATTAATGCCACTCTTAAGGACTTGAAAGATGCAGGGGTGGTGATCCCCAAAATATTCCCATTCAACTCTCCTATTTGGCCTGTACAGAAAACAGATGGGTCTTGGAGAATGATGGTGGATTATTGTGAGCTTAACCAGGTAATGAATCCAATTGCAGCTGCTGTTCCAGATGTGGTATCATTGCTTGAACAAATCAGTACATCCCCTGGTACCTGGTATGCAGCTATTGATCTGGCAAATGCTTTTTTCTCAATAGCTGTTTGTAAGGACCACTACAAACAGTTTGCATTCAGCTGGCAAGGCCAGAAGTTTACGTGTACTATGCTACCTCAGGGCTATATCAACTCTCCAACCCTATGTCATATTATTGTCCACAGAGATCTTGATCATTTCCCCCTCCCAAAAGACATCACACTGGTCCATTATATTGATGATATCATGTTGATTGGACCTGGTGAGCAAGAAGTAGCAACTACTCCAGATTTGTTGGTAGGGTTTTGCATGGCAGAAGATGGGAGATAAATTCAACAAAAATACAGGGGGCTTCCACCTCAGTAAAATTTTTAGGTGTCCACTGGTGTGGGGCCTTTTGAGATATCCCTTCTAAGGTAAAGGATAAGCATTGCATCTGGACTCTCCTATGACCAAAAAAGGGGCACAATGCTTAGTTGGCCTCTCTGGATTTTTAAGACAACTTTTTCCTCATTTAGATGTGCTACTCTGGCCCATTTACCAAGTGAAAAGAAAAGCGTCTAGCTTTGAGTCGGGACTGGAAAAAGATGAGGCTGTGTGATAGGTCCAGGCAGCTTTGCAAACTGCTCTGCCTCTTGGACCATATAATCCAGCTGACTCAATGGTGCTGGAACTTTCAGTGGCAAATAGAGATGCTGTTTGGATCCTTTGGCAGGTTCCTATAGGAGAATCACAATGCAGGCCCTCAGGATTTTGGAGTAAAGCTTTACCATCCTCTGCAGGTAACTACTCTTCATTTGAGAAACAGCTGTTGGCCTGCTACTGGGCCTTAGAGACAGAAAACTTAACCATGGACCACCAAGTTACCATGAGACCTGAGTTACCTATCATGAGCTGGGTGTTGTCTGACTGCCAAACCATAAAGTTTGGTATGCACAGCAGCACTCCATAATAAAATGGTAATGGTATATAATAGAGCTTGAGTGGTTCCTGAAGGCACAAGTAAGTTACATGAAGAAGTGGCTCAAATGCCCACAGCCCCCACTCCTTCCATCTTACCTTCTATTTCCCAGCCCACAGCATCTTGGTGAGTTCCTTACAATCAGTTGACTGAAGAAAAGAAAACTTGGGACTGGTTTACAGATGGTTCTGCTTGAGATGCAGACACCACTCAAAAGTGGACAGCTACAGCATTGGAGCCCCTTTCTGGGATGTCCCTGAAGGACAGTGGTGAGTGGATGTCCTCCCAGTGGGCAGAAGTTCAAGCAGTGCACCTGGGTGTTCACTTTGCTTGGAAGGAGAACTGGCCAGAGGTGCATTTGTATACTGATTCATAGTCTGTTGCTAATGGTTTGGCTGGATGGTCAGGAACTTGGAAGGAACATGATTGGAAGACTGGTGACAGAGAAGACTGGGGAAAGGATATGTGGATAGATCTTTCTGAGTGGGCAAAGGACATGAAGATATTTGTGTCCCATGTGAATGCTCACCAGAGGGTGACTTCAGCAGAAGAAGATTTTAATAACCAAGTGGATAAAATGACCTGTTTGGTGGATACCAATCAGCCTCTTTCCCCAGCAACTCCTGTCATTGACCAATGGGTTCATGAACAAAGTGGCCATGGTGGTAGGGATGGAGGTTAGGCATGGGCTCAGCAACATGGACTTACACTCACCAAGGCTGACCTGGCCACAGCCACTGCTGAGTGTCCAATCTGCCAGCAGCAGAGACCCATACTCAGTCCCCGATATGGCACCATTCCCCAAGGTGATTAGCCTGCTACTTGGTGGCAGGTTGATTACATTGGACCACTTCCATCATGGAAGGGGCAGTGATTTTTCTTATTGAAATAGACACATACTCTGGATATGGGTTTGCCTTCCCTGCACAAAATGCTTCTTCCAAAACTACCATCTGTGGACTTACAGAATGCCTTATCCACCATCACGGTATTCCACACAGCATTGCTTCTGACCAAGGAACCCACTTCATAGCAAATGAAGGGAGGGAATGGGCACATGTTCATGGAATTCTCTGGTCTTACCATGTTCCCCATCATCCAGAGACAGCTGGGTTGATAGAACAGTGTAATGGCCTGTTGAAGACTCAATTACAGTGCCAACTAGGTGGCAATACCTTGCAGGGCTGGGGCAGTGTTCTCCAGGAGGCTGTGTATGCTCTGAATCAGCATCCAGTCTATGGTGCTGTCTCTCCCATAGCCAGGATTCATAGGTCCAGGAATCAAGGGGTGGAAACAGGAGTGGCACCACTCACTATCACTCCTAGTGATCCACTAGGTAAGTTTTTGCTTCCTGCCCCTGCAAGCTTAAATTCTGTTGGCCTACAAGACTTTGTTCCAAAAGGAGGAGTGCTTCCACCAGGAAACAAAACAATCTCATTGAACTGGAAGTTAAGACTGCCACCTGGCCACTTGGGGCTTCTTATGCCTCTGAATCTACAGGCAAGGAAGGGGATTGATCCTGATTATCAAGGGGTAATGGGACTGCAACTACACAATGGAAGTAAAGAAGAGTTTTCCTGGAATACAGGAGATCCCCTAGGGCGTCTCTTAGTACTACCATGCCCTGTGATTAAAGTCAATGGAAAACTGCAACATCCCAATCCAGGCAAAAACCATGGCCAGCTGAAATGCTTGCTGAGGGTAAAGGCAACATGGAATGGGTATTGGAAGAAGGTAGTGATAAATATGAACTATGGCCACATGACTGGTTACAGAGATGGACTATGAAGGCATGAATATTTCCTCCTTGTTTTGTTGTGAGTATTTTTGTATTTGTCTGTAAAGTAAATATCCTTGCTTTGTCTTATTTCCTTATCATATGACATAAGCTGTATTTTTCATTTTGCATTATTTAAGTTAAAGGAAATCAATTTTAAGAGTTAATGTCACCCAAGGACTTGCACCCTATTCTGGAGAGATTTAGTGCATTTCCAGTTGTACGCTGCACAGCAGAGTATTGTTAGGTGAAATATATGTCTGTTATTGTTCTCTACATAGAGATAAAGTATGGTTTTAGGTGATGTGTATAACTGCCAAATTGACAAGGGGTGGAATGTGATGGTTAGGTTCATGTGTCAACTTGGCCAGGTGATGGTACTCAGCTGTCTGGTCAAGCAAGCACTGGCCTAACCATTGCTACTAGGATGTTTGTGGCTGGTTTATTAAATCTTCAGCCAATTGTCTGCAGCTGTGACTGATGACATCAACAAAGGGCGTGTCTTCCACAATGAGAGAATGCAGTCAACTGGATTTAATCCAATCAGTTGAAGACTTTTAAGCGAGACAGATAGAGGACAATCACTTCTTCTTTGGCTGCCTAGCAAAGTGTTTCCTGAGGATTTCATCGAAGTTGCCAGTTCATTTCCTGAGGAGTTCATTGAACACATTCATCAAAGTTGCCAGTTCATTTCCTGAGGAGTTCATCAAACATCTTCATGGGAATTGCTAGTTTGCTGCCTGCCCTACAGAATTTGGACTTGTGTATATCCACAGTTGCATGAGACATTTTTATAAATCTTACATTTATATAAATTTCTTGTTGATTCTGTTTCCCTAGAGAACCCTACCTAATGTATAAGGTAACAAATACAGCTGTTGGGTCATTATGAAGAACCCCCTCCTCCTCCTGGAATCTTGCAATGTAATAAAAACACTATTATAAAGAAATGGGGCACAAGAAATGAATGGAGTCACAGGGCACTTCATGAATTCAGAAACTCAAAGCAGACTCTTTACCTTAGAAATAAAGGACATAGACTATGAAATAGAATGCTTGAGTTTATTCTATTTGCCATTGCTATCTAACTGTACTCTTAGTGGAACTAGTTTCAAACTTATTTATCTTAGTTTCCTCATCTGTAAAATGAGGAAACTATATGTCTGTGTATGAAGATTCTGATGCATGTGAAGATTAAATGAGATGATGCATAAGAGAGGCCTAACTCAGTTACTGGAAAAAGGAATATTAGTCAATATTTTCATTGCCAAGTTACACTTGATGACATCTACAAATTTAACATCATGATAAGTGTTCAGATATTGACATCAGCTACCTAAATTTTCCACTTCTCTATGCTCAGGATTTACCAAGCTAAGACTGAATAAGGTTAAAAAGTATTTGGGTTTATTTGCCAAAATAAAATTCACATAAAAACAAATATTTAAGAGTGATGTCATCAACATGACAATTTAAACAGCTACTGAAAAGTCCTCTCCAGAGATTCAATGATAAAAGGACAATTCTGAATTGTTTGAAACTTTGGAGGAGGAAATAGACTAGAGAAGGACCCTGCAGGTGCTGAATTGAAGAAAGGGATGAATATCAAGTAGGAATCTTCTGTCCCAGACCAACTGGTCCTCTCCCCTCCTGCTCACTCAGTCTTCATGTGGGAAAGGCACAGAATCAGCAGACAGGAACCCTCCCACCAGGGACACAAATTTTAAAATCTGTCACAGCAGTGGGACATATCCCCACTATTTGAAGACCTGGGGACAAGGGAGGACATATCAAGGCCCAGGTTAATGAGGGACAAAGAAACAGAAAACATGGACAGAGACTGACTTTCCAGCCCTGGGTCTGAAAGCCCTTCCCTCACACTAGAGGTAGCAGCCAGCAGCCATTTTCTTGTCTTGGAGACAGCTTGAGAACTGAATAAACTGAGGTATTACTCTGTCACAGGTGTAAACCCACATTGAGACAGATTTTGGCCAAAAAAGTGAGGGTATAGGAATCCCACAGTTTCAACTTACCTGTGTAGACTCAGTCTGAGCTCAGAAGCAAAGCCATCTCTGAGGATGGTTAAGTTACTGAAAAGCATCATTTGATGGACAGTCCAGAAAGTGCAAGGTAATAGAAACCTTTTTAAAAAGATGCTTCAGGCCCTTTATTAGGACCACAGGAGCTGGTCTACATGCCCTGCACAGAAACCCATCCCAGTTTTGTCTGAGCAATATGGAGAACCCAAGAGTCAAAGCAGGGCTCTAAAACCAACCCTGGTCCTACTGACTGGTGGAAAACAAAGCACCACTGGAAGCCAGCAGATCTATATTACCACCCACAATGAACTTGCTGGGGTGTCCAGTTCTTACTTCCCATCCCTGTGGCATGCCATGCTGGTTACCTGACTTTGGGGAAGGGCTGGGGGTCAGAGCCAATCTGACAACTGGCCAGAGAGAGAAACAAATAGAAAGATCAAAGAAAATCAACAAAGAAACCCAGGGCAAAAGAGAGAAAGTAAACTCCAGAATAAACTAATCAAGAAAATCAGATGCCTCGACAGCAAAAAATCATGAGCCACACCAGGAAACATGAAGATATGGACAAGTCAAAGGAACAAACTAACACCACAAATGAGATTCAAGAGTTGAAACAATTAAAGATGTTCAAACAAATCTTCTAAATCAATTCAATGAGGTGAAAGAAAATGTGACAAAAGAGATGAAAGATATAAAGAAGACACTACATGACCATAAGGAAGAATTTGTAAGCTTGAAAAAACAAATGGCAGAACTTATGGAAATGAAAGGCACAATAGAAGAGATGAAACACGCAATGGGAACATACAACAGCGGACTTAGAGGCAGAATAAGGGATTACTGAACTAGAAGACAAAGCATCTGAAATCCTACACAAAAAAGAACAGATAGGGAAAATAATGGAAAAATATGAGCAGGAACTCAGGTAACAATGACAACATGAAGCACATGAATATATATTTTATTGGTCTCCCAGAAGGAGAAGAGAAGGGAAAGGGGGTAGAAAGAATAACAGAGGAAATAATCAATGGAAATTTCCCAAGTATTATGAAAGACATAAAATTACAGGTCCAAGAAGCACATCATACCCCAAACAGAATTGTTCCAAATAGACCTACTCCAAGACACTTACTAACCAGATTGTCAAATGTCAAAGCAAAGAGAATTCTGAAAGCAGCAAGAAAAAACCAATCCATCACATACAAGGGGAGTTCAATAAGACTAAGTGTGGATTTCTCAATAGAAACTATGGAGGCAAGAAGGCAGTGGTATAATATATTTAAGATACTGAAAGGGAAAAGCTGCCAAGGAAGAATTCTATATCCAGCAAAACTGTCCTTCAAAAATGAAGGAGAGTTTAAAATAGTTACAGATACACAGACACTGAGAGAGTTTGTAAACAGAAGACCTCCTCTATAAGAAATACTAAAAGAAGTGCTACAAATAGATAAGAAAAGAACAGGAGAGAGAGGTTTGGAGAAGAGTGTAGAAATGAAGATACCAGAAGATAGAATGAGGGTAAAGATCAGGCATTTGATGCTGAAGGACTACAGAATGTCCAACAGTATTAATTATATAGATCCAGAAATGGATAACACAATATTGGTTGATGGTAGCACAATATTGTAAGTACACTGAACAAAGATGACTATATGATTGAAAGAGGATGGTTAGGGGCATGTAGGACACCAGAAAGAAAGATAGAAGATAAAGACAGGAACATTGTGATACGATTGCATTAATTGCAACAAAGGCAACATACCAAAGCTAAATGTCTATTAGAAGGGGACATAAGGGAGGGTATGGGATTCTTGGCTTTGGTGGTGTTGTCTGATTTTTTTACTGTATTTTATTTTAATTTTAGTTTTTCTTTTGGTTACTTTTTAGTTGTCATTTTTTCCTTCTTTTTCTTTTTTTTTTTTTTTCTGCCTCTTTCTTTGTGGAAGAAATGGAAAGATCCTCACATAGTGGTGGTGAATGCATAACTCCGTGTGTGTGTGTGTGTGTGTGTGTGTGTGTGTGTGTGTGTGTACAGGGAACCATTTGTTGTTTACTTGGGATGGAATGTATAGTGTGTGAATAAAGCCATCTAAAAAATTAGAAAACAAAATTCACAGTTTAATCTTAACAAAATTTCAAGTGGATATGTAGTTAATTCATCCCATATAAAATTATAGTTACCATACAATCCCAAATCTTTGGAATGACTTGATCCTTTTTTAATAATTCAAATTTTATTTTCTTTTAACAAGTATTTTCATTTCAAAAAGTACTATAATTAACTATACCTTCCTTGTAATAAATTAAATCATATGAACTTTCTCACCAAGACAGTGGTGCCCTGGGGCTGCCTGCTGGTGACCCTGGGTTCATAGCTTGCACATGGCAGCCTGGTCTCTTCCTTCTCTTCTGGGTTCCATTTCAGCTTCTTGCTTTCTGTGGCATTCTCTCTCATGTCTGAACTCATTCCATTTACAACGGACTCCAGTAATAGTATTAAGACCCATGCTGCTTGAGGGGGGTGTGGTACCCCAGAAATAAGTCATGTTCTTTTATTTCATTCTTGTGTGTGTAAACCTATTGTAGGTGGGACCTTTTGATGAGGTTATTTCAATTGAAATGTGACCTCCTCATTCAAGATGGGTTTTAATCCTCTTGTTGGAGTCCTTTATAAAAGGATAAAACACATACAGAAGCTAAGAGATGAAATTAAGAGAAGTTAACAGTAAAAGCCCCAGAAAAGGTGAGAAGAAGCAACTGAAGCCAGAAGCTGAAGCAATAAAATCCGGGAGAGAAGGACCAGCAGACACCAGCCATGTGCTTTCCCATGTGACAGAGGTGCCCTGGATGCCGGAAGCCTGTCTTCAGGGTCCAGGTATCACCCTGTTGGTGTTGATACCTGTTGAGTTGGAAATTTTCATTGCCTAAGAACTGTAAATTTTAAGTTAATAAATCCCCATTTTAAAAGCCAAACCATTTCTGGTATATTGTATTTTGGCAGCTTTAGCAAGCTACAACAGTGAGTCACACCTCATCAAAAGGTAGCCTTATCAAAAAGCCCTACTTACAATGAGTTCCTACCTATGAAAGGATTAAAATTTAAGACCATGTTTTTCTGGAGTACATACAACTTCAAACCATCACCAAATTATAGATGGGGAGGGTTGGGTTATTCATACTCCTTGATTCCTGTCATGATATCTTCATAGGTCCAAATGAATCTTCTCTATTTTCCCCTAATGCCTCATCCCTTCTCTCAGGAACCTCCACCTCCATAGGGTTCCACTCTAGTGCCCTTAATTGTGTTGAATGGGTGCTTTACAGATATATAGGTGTGTTTACAGATATATAGGTGATATTTTTCTTAATAGTCTGACTCCAGTTTTTGATATTTTCTGACAGATTTTAAGCTTCACCCTTATGTCTTCCCTCTACCCCACATCTTTGCAAGCTCATAAGAAAACGTGGGTGCTATCTCCTTTTGCACGTGTAGGAGGTTCAAACCATGCAGGCCCCTTCCTGCAGACAAGAACCCTGTCTTTAGCTCTACCACCTAACCATTGTGAAAAAAAAAGAAAAAGAAAACAAAAAAACTCAGCTAATCTCCTTTCTGTACCCTCTCAAGACAATTTTAAACAAGCATGGGAAACTCCTTGTTCTCCCTTCAAAGCCTTATTATGTAAATAAAATTGTCATACTCTCTTGGTGTGTGTGTGGCATCATCAGTCTTGACATCCAAACCAAGTTTTGGGCAGGGGTCTATCCTGTTTCTGCAGGGAGACAACATCAGTTGGTGCTGTGAGTAGGATACCTAGATGATGACTGCAACCAGGGGTGTCTCTTTTCTTGCTTTGGCTTGCTAGCTGGCTCTGTTGCCCAAAGGCACACAAACACTTTGAGCTGTGCTATTTTGTACTTCATTTGCTGAGTTCTACTTAGCCTCTGCTATAGATTTAACTGACCTGAGTTAGAAGTGTCAATAATTAATTGGTCTTGTAAAATGGGTTTCAATCCTTGAAGCTCCTATTTTATTTCAATTGTGCCATATAAACTATTTTAACTGGGGTAGATAGTCCATGGGGTTCCAGTTTTTTCAAGCCTATTTGTAAGTTCCAGAGACTTAGTTGAATTTAAATTTATTACTCATTAGTTCAAATGCCCATGCTCACTATCAGATATTTTGGAACAACTGGGAACTTAGGTGAGGCAATAGTTGTGGTAGTTAAGGTGAGGTGTAACTATTTGTCCTTTATTTTAAGTTTGGTACTTCCCCTAAGAATATAGAGAGTTCTTTGCTTATAAATAGTGGGGATTCCCAGATATATTTGTAACTTGAGCCCTGGCATTGATTAAGGTCACTTGGAAGTTCTAAGTATTATTGATAGTTGCTAAGGTGCTCATTTTGCTTCTCAGAATACACAATGCTGGGCTTTTGAACAAGGCAGTCAACAGAAATTTCACCTTCCTTACCAGCCTCAGGCTTCAGGCTTCATAGATCACCATAATGACATAAACAAGTTCAAATTCAATTAAATCAAGCAATGAATTTTAATAATCTATCAAACATCAAAGGTGAATTGTCAAAAAAAATAAATAAATAAAGCATTTTCCATGTTTGACTGCTAGGCAGTTTTTAAGCCTCATTCCTTCTTCCTCACTGTCCTACATCTGGGCAAGCAGATAAGATGCTGATGCTGCTCCTTTGGTACTGATGAGAGGTTCAAACCAAGCAAGCCTCTTCTCATGCATGGGAGCTCTCACTCCAACCCCACCACCATTTTTAGACCAGCTTGAGAGTTGTCCTGCTCTCCCAGAAAGTAATCTCCATTCAAAACAGGGATAGGATAAAGTTATTATAATTATTATTTTTTCATTGGGTTCAGGAAGCATTGAGGAAATGGCAATGCCACTGGAGAAATGTCGGATATCTCAAGAAGGTGGGCAGTGGGTCTCTGACTCATCACTATTCTCCCTGCCTAGTTGTCCTGGATTTGGTTGAAAATACACGAAATATCCAGGTAGCTACTCCTTGAATTATTGCTGATAGTCTTTCTGGAAGACCCTGCATGCCACAGTAATAAGAGTCATACAAATTTGAAGCCAGAGCCAACAACATTCCCCCGGTGATGTCAAACCACAGTTGGAACCATTTAGACAATGCAGCTGGGTCCTGATTCTTGGTAGGCTGTCTGCTCAGACTGGTAATAATGCAATAATAATTTTATTCATTTTATTATCTACAGTTTGCCATAGGCAGTTCATACTGCATTTTTTATTTGTTTATTGCTGGTATGATTGTCTTGTACTTAGGCAAATATGTTCATAATCTCCTAATGACTTGAGTGGTTTTTCTTTGGTTTTTCCTAGAGACGATAATATTATTGCTGAATAATGGGGACAGCATTTATTCTCTTCCAATCTTCTTTTTTGTATTACCTTATAGGATGTCCAGTATTATTTTAAAGAATATCAGTGAGAGCTAGCATTCAAGAGCTGTGCCGGATCCTAAAGTATGTCTGATTTTTTTTCCATTAAGTGCAATGGTCATTAAAGGTTTTTGGCATGCAGTTATTATCAAAGCACAGAAGTTCCTATTTCTTCCAAATGTTCTAAGTTCTTTTTTTTCCCCTTCACATACAGTTTAACATTATGAAATTCTTCTGTAAATTAATACCTTGGCATATTCAAGATTAATTCTTCTGAGATAATTTCTTGTGTATCATTCTTTTAACATCTGGTCACCCATAAATTAAGTAGCTGAAACAACAAAATTTAAGAATATCTGCAATCATAGTAATCAAGCTAAAAGCAAAGAGTGTATGAGGTTAATATGAAAATGAGTAGATATATTTTTAACTACCATAAATACAACTGGTAAAACCAAACTAACAATCTTTAGTTGCACATCATTTTGGCTGAACCTATGAGGAATTATTCTAAAAGTAAATATAATACTACTTTCATGTGAAGTTGAAATCAACTTGAATGCAAAGAAAAACTACTTTTGGACACTTTGCCATTCCACATGAATTGTTCACATATATGTGACTAGTTGCATGTATAAAAATTTAGCAAAATCACTTGAATAAAACATGCCTTTGTCCTTATAATTTATTTTTGACTGTAAATGCTCCTATAAATGTACTTTTAAATGGCCTAACCAACCTTCTCATGAATGCCAACTGCAAATGCTCCTATAAATTTCAATTTCTGAGGTTCATAAAAATAGATTTTGAAATGTTCTTGCAAACATCTCTATGATTAGAACTTGGTGATCAAAAGAAGGGAAATTTTGGAATTGAACTTTTCATTAGATTTTTATTAATTCCTTAATAGATATGAATCCTACTGTGAAATAAGCCCAGTGATTTATGATGTTGGGAATTTATATATACCATATACATATGTATATGTATACCATTTCAAAGTATTTAAAATCTCCCTGGAAAGGAGAAATAATTGCATAATAAATAAACTTCAAAATAATATAATAGTGTACTCTAAATGCAATATGAATCTGAAAAAGAGAAATATATACATGAGTTTGAGAAAAAGAGCTAGGAATTGAGCTGAATATTCAAGGATGTCAAAAAACAGTGAGTAGATGAAAGGTTGTAGTAATTGTAGATAATTTTTATGACTTCACACTGTGTTAGTCAAAGAGTATCTTAAAAGCTTATTAAGTATCTTTACTTAGTTTTACTATGGTAACTTATTTTAACTGTTTCTGATACTGGAAAATGGAGACAATCTCTTTCTCTCTTGTTTGTGATATGCATACACATATGTACATATAAACCATGCATTAATAACATTCTTAAATTAATCAAATGGTTAATAAATTTAGGCTTCATAATCTTTCTTATGTGATTTCTTACACTCAAATTGTGATGGTTTGAAGCTGTATATAGCCCAGAAAAGATCATGTTCTTAAATTTAACCCATTCCTGTGGGTGTGGACCCATTGTAAGTAGGATCTTTTGGTTAGTAGGATCTTAACTTAAATTGAGATGAGACCCACCTTATTCAAGGTGGGTCTTAATCCTCTTATTGAGGTCCTTTATAAGAGGATAAAAGACAGAGAGGACATACAGAAAAAGGCCCAGAGAAGCTTAGAGAGACAGAAGCTAAATAAAAGGACCCACAGAAAACAGAGGAAGTCACTGAAGCCAACACCGCAAGAAATGAAACCTGGGAGAGAAGGGAGAGACCAGCAGATGTCACCATGTGCCTGGCCGTGAGACAGAAGAGCTGAGAATTGCTGGCAGCCAGTCTTCAGGGAGAGGGTATCATCCCATTGATGCCTTAATTTGTACATTTTCATGGCCTTAGAATGATAAACTTGTAGGCTAATAGATCCCCATTGTTAAAAGCCAGTTCATTTCTGGTATATTGCATTTTGTCAGCTTTAGCAAACCAAAACACTAATTATAGAGACAGCAAAATTATGCTATTTAGCAATATTTTATATTGACCTATATTAATATAAGACCTTTATACTGATTATAATAGATGTCTCTCCTGGAGGACTTGTGTCTATGAGCTAACCTCTGATTTATGTTTCAGTTTTATGATGCATTAAGCTGTGGCCCAGATAATAACAGTGGCAATAACAACATACCTACTTCAAACTGTTTATCTCTGCTGATAAGAAAGTAAAACAGTGATGGGGGTGTCCAAAACTTTCATAAAGGCTAAGTAGATTAAGAACATTTTTATCATTAACTTTTAAGTAATACTCTTTCTCTAATCATAGAAATGTGATCACAAAAAGAGACATAATGAATTTGCTCTCCACTTATTGCTAGTGCTTTTAGCTGCTTATGTTTTAAAGCAATCATATAATATATAGCTTTAATAGTGTGATGTGACTATGTTTAAGCCACATTTCTTAGACATTGTGACAATGTTGAGAAGGTCACATCACCATCAGAAAAGTTTCTAGGATATAGAAGCATTAATTGCTTTGCTAGACTTAAAAATAGAGTGATTTATTTTTGTGCTCCAATTTCCTACCTGTATGCAGCTCAGTTAATAGTAGGTGTGGGCATATTGTCCTCTAATCAAAATTTTCAAGCCATCTCTATTAAGAAGTCAGTAAAATAAAGTATTGAAATGCAGATTGCATTGATTTGCTCCAAGTTATTGCAAGGTAAGAGGAAACTGTTATCTTAGGTAAATCAATATAATCTACATTAAAGTACATTGTCTCTTAGAGTGCCAGGAAATATTCAGTGATCTCCATTAGAAAAGTGACCATTGTGACCACCTTATGTTGTCAGTCCTTCAATTTATGCCCCTTGCACCTCAAAGTAAGCAAGATTTGCAACCTTTCCAAACACCTAAATATAGTTTCCACTGAGTTTCTTCACGATGTTTCTAGTTTCTGGTCAGATACAGAATATATGTTTGGCTAATTTCTTCATAAAGAATGATGACGATTTGGATTCTAAATATTAATAAGATCAAAAGTACCGATGTCTTTATCTCACTATCAACTACGTTATACATTTATAATTTTGGTTATTACAAAATTGTGGTTTCATCAAATATTGTAATCTCAAAAGTAAATTTATCATTTTACAGTGATGTTCTCACTAAAAAAATTTTACAGAACAGGTGATCCATAATATACCTAAGTTAGCAAGCCCACGGGACTTTTTAGCCACTTCCCATACAATAATCATTTCTTCATATGAATAAAAATGGACTTTGCAAACTGTTGCTAGGAAAGCATGAAACTGCAAAGCTGCAGTCATTCTAATCATGTAAAACTGATTTATTTACATTATAAATATATGGGAAGGGTACAAAAGCATTGGAAGCATTGGATCACCTCTAATATAACTATCATGGGATATCACAAGGATTTTTGCACTTTTCTACTTATAAAGTCATTCATAACAATCTGATTGATTTCAAGCAAGTTTCCTGATCCTTGCTAAAATTTCTCCTAAATAATTATGTTTACAATATCTGTTCTGGTTTGCTGATGCTGTCATTTTGCAAAATACCAGAAATGGATTGGCTTTTATAAAGAGGGCTTATTTGGTTACAAAGTTACAGTCTTAAAGCCATAAAATGTAAAGGTAAGGCATCAACAATAGGCTACTGTTCCAGTTTGCTAATGCTGCTGGATGCAAAACACCAGAGATGGATTGGCTTTTATAAAAGGGGATTTATTTGGTTACACAGTTACAGTCTTAAGGCCATAAAGTGTCCAAGGTAACACATCAGCAGTCAAGTACCTTCACTGGAGGATGGCCAATGGTGTCCAGAAAACCTCTGTTAGCAGGGAAGGCACGTGGCTAGCATCTGCTCCAAAGTTCTGGTTTCAAAATGGCTTTCTCCCAGTGTGTTCCTCTCTAGGCTGCAGTTCCTCAAAAATGTCACTCTTAGTTGCACTTGGGATATTTGTCCTCTCTCAGCTTCTCTGGAGCAAGAGTCTGCTTTCAACGGCCGTCTTCAAACTGTCTCTCATCTGCAGCTCCTGTGCTTTCTTCAAAGTGTCCCTCTTGGCTGTAGCTCCTCTTCAAAATGTCACTCACAGCTGCACTGAGTTCCCTCTGCCCCTCAGCTCATTTATATGGCTCCACTGATCAAGGCCCACCCTGAATGGGTGGGGCCATGCCTCCATGGAAATATCTCTTCAGAGTTATCACCTACAGTTGGGTGGGGCACATTTCCATGCAAACAACCTAATCCAAACATTCCAACTTAATCCCCACTGATATGTCTGCCCCACAAGACTGCATCAAAGAAGATGGCTTTTCTGGGGGACATAATGCATTCAAACCAGCCAAATATGGCTTTATCTGGGGGACATAATACATTCAAACCAGCACAGCTACCTTCACTGAAAAAAGCCATTAGTGTACAGAAAACCTCTGTTAGCTGGGAAGGCACATGGATGGTGTCTGCTTGCTCCCAGGTTGCGTTTCAAAATGGAGTTCTCCAAAATGTCAGTGTCAGTTTTCAATGGCTGCCTTCAAAATGTGCCTCTCAGCTGCAGTTTCTCTGAGGGCCTTCTGTTTATGAGCTTTTATAGGGCTCCAGTGAACTCATCAAGACCCATGCTGAATGGGCGGGGCCATAAGTCAATGGAAATAATGTAATAGAAGCTTTTACCCGCAGTTGGATGGAACACATCTCCATGGAAACAACCTAATCCAAAGATTCCAACCTATTCAACACTAATATGTCTGCCCCCACAAGACTGCATTAAAGAACATGGTGTTTTGGGGGACATACTACATCCAAACCAGCACAATATCTCTTTTTGCTTTGGTTTTTCATAATTATTTTTCTTCATTACATAATGTTGAATATAATAAGAAATTTTAAAGTCATTCTTCATAACTCTGTGAATGTTCAATGTCATTGTGCTGAACTTCCCTTTTAAAACCTACTTAAAGTTTCATCTACTCAAAAGTAATAAAAAATATTTCTGCTCTTAAAAAGTCAACGAAGAATATCATAATACAGTGCTTCATGTAACTAGTGAATTATTATTACAAATAGAGTTAATATGCACTTAGTATACTACTAGCATTAAAGAAACTTTTAGAAATGTGTATACAATACATATTTTCTACTTTTTGTTCTGAAATTTATTGTACATTAATTGGTAAAACAATCTATTATACTATTAGACTAAAAAAATTGCCATAGCACTCTTCTTTGATATACCTCCTGCAGATGCATATGATAGAAAAGAAGCAATATGTTGATAATGTACAGGCTTTCCATGGTGGATAGGATTGAAATCATGATAAACTATATTAATGCTGAATCTGCTGAGGCACATTATATTTTGTCACTTCTATGTGTGATTATATTTTTGTAACATTAAGCACCATCGATGCAGATAAATGCAGTGTATCAGAGTTCCATAAGCACAAATATTTGTAAGGCCCTTATAATTACAAACTTGCATAATTTGGAAAGTAAACCTTACCTGATTTTACTTTAAATTTATGATCCTATAACTCAAATATACACTCAGAAATGCTTTCTAAGCAAACTAAACATTCCTAATAACATGAATTTCTACATGCTTCATAGTTTCTCCTTTTTCCTTTTTGTAGAACTATCAGCTATCTGCCTAGGAGCCAGTTCCCTCTTTGATTTACTGACAGTAACTTCATTTTGAGAATGAGATCTCACAATGCTCTGGAAACACATCCATAAATATCTTGATGAATTCACAATATTCTCACAAATGTACACAAAATATATATGCAAACTAAATATATACATAAGCCATCAGGGGAAACATTGTCTTTCTCCAAACAAACAAATGAACATATAAACACAAATACACCAAAAACACACACACACACACACACACACAAACACACACACACACAAAATTTAATACTCCTATCTTCTTTAAAATCATTCATTTTATAATGAGTCTCCACTTTGAATCAAAGGCTAATTAAATCCACCTCATGAACCCCTTTAGTCATTTTTAGAACATCTTTCTTTAGGTTGTTCTCCCTCCTGCATCAGCAATCTTTTCCTTTCTATGGATCAAATATATAATGTTCTGGAATCTCCTATATTAAAACAGAAATAAAATTAAAAACAAAACCATCCCTGGATTCTATATAACCTTCCAGTGTTGCCCTATTTCTCTGTTCTTTATTATGACAGAAGGTAACTTTTTTTCTTACACTGTTCTTTATACCTTCTCACTCTTCCCAACAATCCAGCCTGTCTTCAGCTCCAATATTACACTTGATTTCAATTGCATTAATTGCCTCCATGCTGCAAAACTCAACTGTACCTTTTTTGTTATTTTATTAGTCCAGTCAATAGCAGTCCAAACAGACAATACCCTCCTTCTGAAATTCTTCCTTTCTTGGTTTGTGTGAACCATACAATTTTAGTTTTCCTCTTAGATTTTGGCTGGTCTTTGTAAGCCCTCACTTCCTTTTAACTTCTCTTCTAAACATTACAGGTTCTTAATAGAATGACCCCATTTCTTTTCTCTGTCAGACTCATTCCCTAAGTGAATGCATATGGTTCCATGAGTTATGCGTGAATTTTTGATGACTAGTTTTTACTTGGATCAGAGTTCTCCACTGAAATCAAAATAAATACTCCTGTCTTCTTGATATATCCAAGTGGTTGCTTCATAAACTTTTAAAATTTAAATCTTGTGAAATAGAACATAGGCATTAGAAACTATACTTTTGTCCTGCAGTTATTTATTTTTATGGTTTATTTTCTATCTGCCATATAGTATCATAATATAATAAAGTTGGAGAACTCTGCTCAGTAGAAGAGGATTTTTTTATTTTTTTTTATCTTTAATGTAATGCTCAACTTTCAGTGACTCTTTTTCTAATGAAAGATAGGTGGGCAATAAACTTTGGCAGCAGCATGTCTGAGATCTCAGACAGGAAATCTATGCAAGGCTAAGTGAGAGAAAATACAGACATAGAGAGCTACAGTTAATATTTTGCAGAGCCATCATGAAAACTGTACTCATACTGTGTTGAGAAATGTTGGAGACTTATGCAGTATCAAATAGGAACAGGAAGGCTTGAACCTCTAGAAGTATAGCCAGGAATTATTACCGACTGAAAGGTAACCTTGACCTGCTGTCGACAGAGAGGCTGAAACCACTGACCATTTAGAGTATTAGTCCTCAAAGAAGAAAGGTTTTGTTGTGTTTGTTTTGTGTTTTCCCCAATGCATATGAAAGTGAGTACAGAAAGCAATCATATAATAATAATTAAACAAGATAATGAATAAAGCAAAGAATATGATCCAAGCACAGATAGATACATTTATTAAAGAAATTTACAAATCTTTCCTTATTGAGAAATTAACTATATATCTCAAATATTTGTGCTTAAGTTAAGTGGCTATGAAAATAGTATACCTGTCCTATTACAAGTTTCAGATTTAGTAATTCTCAATTATTTTGTCGTCTACACAGTCTCAGTCTGTGAGCTCCTTCATATGTTGCTACAGAGAAATCATTAGCAAATGACAAATGCAATAAAATTTAAATGCTTGTAGGAAGGGACCTGCAAAATCACACTCTGAACAAAGCATGAGAACCAGTAATTTAAATTACATAAATGATTTAATCTACTATATATCCCCAGTGAAGAGAGAATTTTAATGCAGGTAAACAGAGAATACTGACATTGGTAAGGAGCAACTGTTTATTCAACTGATATAAAGTTATGTTTATGAAGCAAAACTGTGAGCCCAGGAGAGAATATATGGCGTTATTTGAAAGACTTTCACAGTATAAATGTATTTATCATATTTATTTATGTATATTTTATTAATATAACTATTTAACTGAGGTACTTTCTTCTTATTATTTCCTTATTTTTAAGTTTTGCCTTTATTATTTTTAGGAGATGACGACATCATCTACATATTTTGTCTTATATTGTCCCTAGAAAAACTATCACCCCCTTTAACAACTTTATTTGGATAAATTTGAAATGCAATGAACTATACATATTTAAGGTATATGAATTGATCTTTTTTGACATATGTATATACTATGAAACATGATCATGTTCAAGATAATGAACATGTACATCAACCCGAAAATTTCCTTGTATTCCTTTGAAATGCATGACCTCACTCCCATGGTTATCAGATAACCACAGATCTGCTTTCTGAAACTATATATTGGTTTGTTTTTCTAGAATTTTATATAAACAGAATTACAGAATTTTTTTGCCTGGCTCCCTTCACTCATCATAATAATTGTGAAATTCATTAATGTTGTTATATGCATCTATTGTTTGTTCCTTTTTATTGCTGAGTCTTTTATTGTATGACTTTTCCACAATTTCTTTGTACATTAACCTAGAGAAGAACATTTGGATTGTTTCCAGATTTTGACTTTTCCAAATGAAACTGCTATGAACATTAGTATACAAGTTTGGACATGGGCATATCTTTTTGTTTCTTTTGGGTAAATGTGTAGGAGTGAAATGTCTGTGTCAATGATTGACTTCATGGGCATGCAACCCACACAGCTTTTCACTTAGAAGGGCAGTGATCTTAGTTTCGTACTCTGCTGTTACCTTCTTGAAATTCTTAATAAATTTTGGACAAGGGGCCTGACATTTTCATTTTGCACTGAGATCCACAAATTATATAGCTATTCCTGTCGGTCATTTGGTTGGAGAAAATTTCACTTTTTACTCAAAACTGCCAAATGCTCTTCCAAAGCAATTGTGCCATTTTACATTCCTACTACCAGGGTATGAGTTTTCCATTTCCTCCACATTCTCCACCAATATGCTCAGTTTTATTTAAATTTCAGCCAATTTAATGTGCATGTATGGGTATCTCATTATGGTTTTAATTTTCATTTCTCTAATTAATAGTAATGTTGAACATTTTTTGATGTACTTATTAACCATTTGCACATGTTCTTTTGTGAATTGTCTGTTAATTCTTTTGCCTATTTTTTTTATTTGCATCAAGTTGTTTGTCTTTTTATTATTCACTTGTGAGAGTTTTTGATACAAATTCTTTCCTGATATGTATTTAGTGGATGTTTTCTATGGGTTTGTGACTTGCTTTTTCATTTTTTTAATACCATCTTGTAAAGAGCAAAAGTTTTTAATTTTGATGCAGTTCACTTTATCAAATTTTCTTTTATACTGTGTGCTTTTGGTTTTCTATTTAAGAAATTTTTGCCCACCTGAAGGAAGGTCACAAAGAGTTTTTCTTATGTTTTCTTCTATAAGTTTTATAGTTTTGGGTTTTATATTTTTAAAATACTCTGATATTATAATGGCTTCTTTCTTTAAAATGTGAAAATTAAGGGCTATGTCTACCATTTTTTCAGTTTCTTTTCTTTTCTTTTATTATTTTTCAGTGATAATAATGATGAAAATAATTTAATAAGTACAGAGAATTTAGCATGATCCAGAACTTTTCTACCTGAATTATCACATTTAGTGCTAAGAACAAACATATGATATGCATAGTAATATTCCCTTTTCATAGAAAAACAAACTGAAATAGAGAGAGGTTATCGCTAGAGTCACTCTTCAAGTAAACGGTGCATTTGGGATCCTTCCAAGAGCACAATTTCATCACCAACTCCATTTCATTGAACTTGTTATTATCTCTGAAATGTATAATTATTCCTGAATAGTTTTCCACCAATTTACAGGGAAAGTACACCCTCAACTTTTGATGGTTGACTTTAGACACCCAAATTAACATATATTTCAAAGTTTGTTAACTCCTATGGAAAGTGATTTCTAACTTAACTTTTTAATTCATTCTGTGTGTGTATATATATATATATATATGTTTTGTTTGCATTTTTATTTATGGAGATGCAGTATGCATTTTGAGTTTTGGTTTTGGTTTTAGTTTTCAAAACAGAAGACTTACTATGTGTTGTCAGGTCATTGTCATTTCCATATTGAACTAGTCGTTTTGGGATGGGTGCTAAATAAGGCTATATGTGCATATCAACCCAGGTAACCTATTTTAAGAAGAGTTTTTCCCAGAGAGAAATACTTAATGTGTTTTAAACAGTTCACTCATCCCCATCTTTATTTGTGGGACAAATGAAGCATATGTATTTGTAAATCCACACTATCAGCAGAATTATATATACTCAGTCATTACTCATTCAATTCTTCTAATTTACTTGACAGTCAACACTGGTTGTAGGTTTTTCCACTCATTTAAGTGAATTTACATATATTTTTCCATTATTTGTGGACATTTTTCTATACATTGAAGACAAAGATGGATGGAAGTAAAGTAAATGGCTAAGATATATGTCAAAACAAAAATGATTTCTATAGTGACATTTTATGCTCAAAAATAGTCCTTTATACTTTTCTAAGGATTTAGAGAAAATGTCACAAATATTTGGAAAGTATTTACTAAATGAAAAAAAAATAAATTAATGGAAACAATTTTTGCCATAGATTAATTTGAATAATTTGAATATTATAATAAAAATAAGTTGCAATCATCAAATTGGTACAAAAATGGGAGTATAGGCTCTGGATCTGACTATGCCACCTGCTGATTGTTTGTTTTGGGGCAAGTCACCTAGGCTTTTAGCCTCACTTGCCAATACTGTAAAATAGAGATAGTAATGTGATATAGCTCATTAGATTGCTGTGATCTTAAATAATTTAACAATGAACCTGTTCTAGTTTGCTAATGCTGCAGAATGCAAAACACCAGAGATGGATAGGCTTTTATAAAACAGGGGTTTATTTTGCTACACAGTTACAGTCTTAGGGCCACAAAGCGTCCAAGGTAACACATCAGCAATCGGGTACCTTCGCCGGAGGACGGCCAATGGCGTCCGGAAAACCTCTGCTAGCTAGGAAGGCAGCCGGCATCTGCTCCAAAGCTCTGGCCTCAAAATGGCTTTCTCCCAGGATGCTCTTCTCCAGCAAGCTTGCTTCTCCTTAAAACATCACTCACAGCTGCACACACTGAGTTCCCTCTCTCTGGGTCAGCTCATTTATATGGCTCCACTGATCAAGGCCCACCCCAAATGGGCGGGGCCACACCTCCATGGGAGCATCTCATCAAAATCATTACCCACAGCTGGGTAGGGCACATTCCAAGCAAATCCAACCAGCATCAAAATGTCTGCCCCATAAGACCACAAAGATAATGGCATTTGGGGGACACAATACACTCAAACCGGCACATTCCACCCCCTGGACCCCAAAATGACATTATCTTTCCAAATACAAAATACATTCATTTCATCACAATATCACAAAAACTTAAAGCATTTCAGTAACAAAAGTTAAGTACAAAATCCCATCAAAATCAATTATAGGCATGGCCAGTCCTGAGGCATAATTTTTCTTTAGCTGTGGATCTGTGAACTTAGAATAAGTTATGTGCTCCCAATATACAATAGAGGGACATTCATAGGATAAACATTCCCATTGCCATAAGGAGAAAGAATAAGGAAAACAGGGTTAACAAGACCAAAACAGTTCCTAAAACCCACAGGACAAACTCCATTAGATTTCAAAGTCTGAGAGTCATTAACAGAACAACGTTGCATCCTTGGGGCTTGAGAGAGAGGGAGTCTAACGCTTCCTAAGTGCCTTTGTGGCAGCCCTTTTCTCTCCAAATGCTTGGGTGAGTGCTCTAACATATCCACACATTGGGGAGACCACCTTCTCATCCCCACCCTCCTCAAACATCGGGGCAGCTCCCGGATTCCTTTCCATCTCCGGGGCACACACTCAACCCCTTCAGAACAGTGTGGTGGCAGCCAGGCTCTCCCCAATTCCCTGGAAATGTGCTCCACCCTCTTTGGGACCCGAGGTGGCAAAACTCTTCTAGAGCATCAAGGCAGAAAGCCCGCCCTTGACCTCCAGGGCAAACTCACTCTTTCTATGCATGTGGGCTGCTCCACTTTCCCAGCCCTAAACCTCTTGACTCCAGACCTCAACCTCCATGGCTCTGTCTTTGAAGAAATTCTTCCTTCAATTTGTTCCTTGTCTGTCTCTTCCAGTCCAGACCGGCAATGGCTCTGTCTATAAAGATCTCGCAAAAATTCTGTTGGCTTTGCATGAAGCACACGGGATCAAAGCCATTAAACAATAGGACTTTCCACAAATCCTTTCTGGATAATTCCATCTCCAATCTTGGCTTGTACTGAAATGGCGGCTGGGTTCCGTGTTTGGTTACATCCTCATGTTGGGCTATAGCTTCAGGGATTCCACCTCTTGGAAGCTCGTAATTTTACAAGCGATCAGCTTCTGGTCTCTTTGAACCCAATAGTTCAGTTCTAAGTTCATCTCTTTCCGCTCACATTTTACTATAAGCTGCAAGAAGAAGCCAGGGTATCTCCTCCACCCTGGAGATCTCCTCAGCTAAGTATTCCAGGTTGTCGCTTTCAAATTCTTCCTTCCATCTGACACCAGGACTCAATTTTGCCAAATTCTCTGCCACTTTAAAACAAGGATTGCCTTTCTTCCAGTTTGCAATAACACATTCATCATTTCTGCTCAAGTCCTCATCAGAAGTATCTTTAGAGTCCATATTTCCGTAAACAGTCTCTTTAAAGCAGTTTTGGCCTTTTCTATCAAGCTCCTCACAATTCTTCCAGAATCTTCCCCTTATCCATTTGAAAAGCCATTCCAACATGTTTGGTATTTGCAAACTCAGCAGCAAAAGCACCCCACTTCTCTGGTACCAAAATCTGTTCTAGTTTGCTAATGCTGCAGAATGCAAAACACCAGAGATGGATAGGCTTTTATAAAATGGGGGTTTATTTTGCTACACAGTTACAGTCTTAAGGTCACAAAGCATCCAAGGTAACACATCAGCAATCGGGTACCTTCACCAGAGGACAGCCAATGGCGTCTGGAAAACCTCTGCTAGCTAGGAAGGCAGCCGGCATCTGCTCCAAAGCTCTGGCCTCAAAATGGCTTTCTCCCAGGACGCTCCTCTCCAGCAAGCTTGCTTCTCTTCAAAACATCACTCACAGCTGCACACACTGAGTTCCCTCTCTCTGAGTCAGCTCATTTATATGGCTCCACTGATCAAGGCCCACCCCAAATGGGCAGGGCCACACCTCCATGGGAGCATCTCATCAAAATCATTACCCACAGCTGGGTGGGGCACATTCCAAGCAAATCCAATCAGCATCAAAACGTCTGCCCCACAAGACCACAAAGATAATGGCATTTGGGGGACACAATACGCTCAAAACGGCACAGAACCATTCTTAACAGTGTCTGGTATATATTAAGATTTAAATAAATTTTAGTTGCTATTATTATTATTAAAGATTTCACATTTCCCAGGAAAACAATAGAAAGCTCTAGGTTTTTTGTTACCCGGTGCTTATTAACATAATATAGAGTAGAATAGGATCACCTTCAATTAGCACATTACACACATTACCTTGCAAATCCCATTAAACACACACACACCATTTAAGAGCTCCCTTTTCTGTAAAATTTGCACCCAAAGTCATGACTTCTTACATCTGTCACTATGTCTGTATATGATCACTTCCTCCCAAGGCAGTATTTCTCAAATTCCTCAAAACAGAATACTCAAATCACCTGCACCAGAAGCATCTACAGTGCTTGTGAAAATAATGATTCCAGAGTCTCATTCTTTCCCAGAGATGTTAATGAATTAGCCTGTGGGAATTCCAAGGCATCTGTATTTTTAACTTTTGCTTCAGGTATATTATTCACAAAAAGTTGAAGACCAAATGCTTTGGAAAACTGATTTAATATTGTTTTCCAAATGTGCATTCTTAGATGATAGCTGCCTGCTGTATGGATGAATGTTTGTTTCAATAATTGTGCACAATCCTCAAGGAATACCATAACTAAATTATATTAGATATACATAACTATAATTCATATTTCAAATCATATTCATCATTGAAAGTTTGGCTCTCATTCCATCTCTTCCAAGCCTATTTCAACTTCTTCAAAACCAATGTGAAAAACTCCATAAAAATCATGCAGATGCTTTAACAGTATCACATGTTATCTTTCTTTCTTTCTTTTTTAAATCTAACTCAGGGTAAGTCAACATAGCACAGAATGGTGGAATGCATAACTGTGACAATCCAGCAGTCAGACCTGTTTTTGAACCATGATTCTGTCATTTACTACAGAAGTTACTTTGCCTCTCTGATTCTTGCTTTCCTCATCTTAAAGTATTTACTGACATTTCCAGTATTTACTAAGTTGATTATGATTAAATACAGTTTATGTAAACTATGCCTTGCACAGATTAACATATCAAAATTGTCTTATCCTTTCTCTCTTCTTTATTGTTATTTACTGTTTGTTACAGGTGATTGTGTGTGTGTGTATGTATTCAACTAGATGATTAAATCTCGGGGGACTGGGTTTGCCTTGGTACCACTTTGTAACATGTAACATAAATATACCATGAATATTTTTAATTATCATCATATTCAAAATGTTACTTTACTAAAGGGTCATGATTGTATTTAGCATAGACCGTTATTTTTATTCAGTGTCTTATTTGTGTATCTCAAGGGCCTGCCATAGAAGTTGGTTTAAAGTAAGAACTTTATATGTATGTGTGGAATGAATCAAGGGTTTTGCATTTCTGAAGAAGAAATTAAGCATTCAGTAGCTTATTTAGTCTTGAAGCAGAGTAATGGTTTTTTTTTTTTACTTGATTACTGGTGTATGCATGTAAAGCAATTAAGATTTTTGCACATCTTTGGTATTCATTTTAGCTCTTGTGTCAGTTACTCATTAAATGTAGAACCTGGCACCTAGTAGCTGTTGGATGAGTGAATGAACAAAAATTAAGTCGGTGAATGGCACACAATTCTGGTGTCCTGGCATTAATTTACAAAATGGCATGAGGAATGGGCTTGGAGATAACTAGTTTACGTCCTCCTTTACAGGTAAAAATATTTCAGCAAAGGATTGAAGAGATGTGTCCAAAAGCACAAATTATTAACTTTGAAGATTTTATATAAATATATGTAACAGAAAACAGAAATTAAAAATAATATAATAGGAAACTACAAGTGTTGGAGAGGATGTGGAGAAATAGGAACACATTCACTGCTGGCAAGAAGAGGCCACAGCTGCTGTGGAAGATAGCTTGATGTTTCCCAGAAAACTAAATATTGAATTGCCCTATGACCTGGCAATTCCTGTATTTGGTGTGTATCTAGAAGATTTGAAAACAGGAATGTAACAGACATTTGCACACTGATGTCTATAGCAGCATTATTCACAGTTGCCAAAAGATGGAAACAACCCAAGAGTCCATCAATGATAAATAGATAAACAAAATGTTTTACAATGGGATATTACCCAGCAGTAAGAAGGAATGAAGTGCTGAAGCATGTGACAACATGAATGAAACTTGTGAACATAATGCAAATGAAATAAGTCAGATGCAAAAAGACAGATATTATATAATTTTGCTAATATGAACTAACTAGAATATGTAAACTCATAGTGATAAAATGTAGAATATAGGTTACGAAGAGATAGATTGCAGCTAGAGAACGTGGAGCAGTTCCTTAATAAGCACAGACTTTTTAACGAGGTTGAACTTAAATGTTTGGCAATGGGTAGAGGTGAGGGTAACTCATTATTGGGATTACAAGTAATAGTGCTAAATTGTAGGTGAATTTGGTTGAAAGGGTTTGTTTAGAGTCAGGCATGTCACCAGAAGGAAAGCTAGAGGTTTAAATATGGGATTGTATAACACAGTGAACCTCAAGTTGGATGTTGTTCAATATTAACACTATAAATATAAATAAGTTATGTCATTAGCTAGTACAAATGTACAACTTATACAAGGAGTTAATAATAGATTGGTATATGGGGGAAAAAGTATGTATTGCAAGCTATGGACTATAGTTAACATTAATGTTTAATATCCCTTCATCAATAGTAACAAGCATACCACACCAATACTAGGGGTCAGTAATGGGGGGAATTAAGGAGTATGGGGTGTTTTGGGTTTCTTTTTTTATGTCTATCTGTTATTTTTTTGTGTGTGGAGCAATGAAAATGGTTTAAAATTGAATGTGATGATGATGATGGCACAACTAGGTGATGACACATTGAGATGTATACTTTGGATAGATTATATTGTATATAAATATATCTCAATAAAATTTGCAGTTAAAAACAACATACTAAATTTGAGTTGCTTATACATTTCAATAAATCATACAAATAAAGATTAAAAATGGTTTATTATTCCTCTGTATAATTATATATAATCACCCATGATCAGAAAAGTGGGGACTGCAGGAAGAATCATAAGACTCAAAGAGTGAGACTCAAAAATATATACGAATTAGCAGTAAGCAGGTTCATTAAATTGTGTCTTCATCATATTTATCATTTTGGCTACCAATGTTGCATTAATAAAAATATTGCTTATTACTATTCACAATTGATAGGTCCTATATTATATGACTATGCAGAGTAATTTCAATGTTATAGCTAGTGATAAGCCTCATCTGAGAAAGTGGAGACTGATTATAGATGAAAATGTAAGGAAAATGAATTGTGATTCTTTCAATTAATATATAAATATCTTGTAGAAATCAGTGTATGTAACATTTATGTTGTTATATTAAATTTATTATATAGCTTTTATGTAAGAATGAATATAATCACTTTTTTAAGAGTTAAAAATGAGACTATATTTGTTTAACAGATATGGACAGTTATAATTTTAGAAATTCAACATAGTTTTCAGGTCTTAATCTTCTCTGTGATTTTTAGATTTCAGTCCATCAAGTTTTCATTACATGTCTTTTATTTTCTCCGAATTGTGACTGTTCTATCCTGAATGAGCTTCAAGAGCAGGTTTAAGAATTGGTCCAAAACCTCACTGGATCATAATCATCTGAGCTCCCTCTCAAAATGCATATTCCTGAGGCTAAACCAAGAGGTCTCTAATATGTTGGTCTAGATTAGGTACTAAAAATTCATAACACACAAACACACACCCTCTGGGGTTCATGTATTTACTGAAATTTGAGAATCATTGGACTGGAAAATAAAATAGATTTTACTTTTTCTTATTATTTCTTGTTTAATTAAAATGTTGCCTAATTGGTGATAAACAGTCTTGCTCTGCTTTCCTACTTTCTGAAGACTGAATAATTTTTTAAAATGATTGAAGCATAAACAAATATTACATATTATACCTTATCCCAGGCAACCAGCTCTACCATAATCTTAGTGGAGCATATAGTTCTTAAATTACTTGCAAGCTACTGGCAGAGATAATTTTCCTGCAGAAAATTGAGGACAATTTTATTCCTCACTATTTGTATGTGAAGGACCAGGAACTTTATGCAAACCATATCTTATTATAGGTTTTATTCATTTTGTTTCTTCTGATTTTGAAACAAACACAATAATAGTTGTAACAAAACTCAACAAACTCAAATTAGCCTTTGAATTTGTTGAAAAGCAGCAATTGCTGTGATTCTATATATAATTTCTATAAGAAAGATCTGAGGAAAATAATAACAGATACATTATAGACCTAATTACAGATCTATTTTCTAGCCATGTTCAAGAAAAGAAATAAAAATTGTGCCTAAAATTCTTTGTAATGCCTTTGATGTAAATAATTTTCAGATGTGCACACTTAATATATTTGTATTGTTTCTGAAGAGTTACAAAAGGAAGCAATTTCTTAGCTGTAACATAATTACCAACAAAGTAATTAAATCAATTAATATATACATATTTATTGCATACGTTAATTGCCTGCTCTCTGTAAAATATTGTGCTAAGAACAATAAAGAATGCTAATCCTATGAACAATGGGGAATAGCCAGTTAGCATTAGACATGGTTTCTGCCCCTGAAGAGTATATATGTAGATATGGAAAAAAAAGGTGTATAATTCAAAATATAACTTTGTGCCTGTTATATAGATTGAGAGAGACAATACACAAAAGGGTCCACTAATTTTAAAAGGTAGGAATGCAGAAGGAAGTCCAGTGATAGGGGTTTGGAGGTGGTTAAATTTGCTGTGTAGAAGATGTTCAGATTCAAGAAGATTCACGTAGATCCGGGCACATGGCCTCAGAATCACAGCATTAGAAAAATTTCAGAAGCCATATAACAAACTCCTTCATGTCACAGATGAGGAAGTAATATTCTAGTAACCTGTCCACTGACACAGTGAGCTACATTCCTCTGGTTTCCCAAGATAAATGAAATGAAAATCAAAGAGCCTGAATAAAGTGCACTATAGTAAAAAATAAACATGACAATGAAAGCTATCATATTATTAAATGACTATATCAGAAGACTGAAGGTAAATATACTTTAAAATTTCTTGAAACATGCACCTAATTTCAACTAAAGATGAAATACGTGAACGTCTACATTTAAAAGTATAAACACACAGTCCTTTTTTCCTTCTTATAAAATGAATTTATAACTAATAGCTAAAGGACTGTATTCTCTTGTGGTACTTCTATTTCAGGGAAAATAAATTTTAAAAATTCTGTGGATGATTAAAACAGTATTGTTCAAAAATCACTATAAAGATTCAGAAACTATGGTAATGATGTCACAGATATAGCTACAAAATTCTGTAGGATTTGAAAGAGAATATAGTTACTGAATTATATTAAAAGGCATTAAAAATAAGAAAAAGAATGTGTGTTTATTGTTAAAGATGCCAATATTAAGCCATAAAATAACGGACAATGTCTACACTAAACTAATTTGATTGTTCTTGGGAACAGCTGTGGATTTGGACTTCAGCATATATAATATGTCTATTGAAACTTTGTCCATGATTGATTTTGAATTTGCCAGGTTGATCTAGCTTGTGTGTGTGTGTGTGTGTGTGTGTGTGTGTGTGTGTACAATTAAAATATGCTTAATCTGCAATTTTTTTCTTGTTCTGTTTGCAATTCTCAGTTTAGAGGTAAACATTTTCTTTTATCTTAATTTGTATGATTTTGTATTTTTTTAAGTGAGAAGTTTAAATACCCTATTTATTTTATTATGAACATTTGGGTTTTCAGTAAAAATATCAATATGTAATATAAATTAGGAAAAATATTTTTAGATAAAAATGGTTTTATCATTGCAGAATTTTAAAAATTTGTAAATGCATTATTTCCTAAAGAAACACAAATATCTACTCTTACATTACTTGACATACTCATCTTTTTTTTAAATTCAATTTTATTGAGATATATTCACATATCATACAGTGATCCATGGTGTACAATCAAGTGTTCACAGTACCATCATGTAGTTGTGCGTTCATCACCCCAATCTATTTTTTTGAATATTTTCCTTATACCAGAAAAGTAAAAATAAGAATAAAAAACAAAAGTAAAAAAGAACTCCAAAATCATCCGCTCCCTCCCACCCTATTTTTCATTTAGTTTTTGTCCCCATTTTTCTACTCATTCATCCATACACTGGATAAAGGGAGTGTGATCCACAGGGCTTTCACAATCACACTGTCACCCCTTGTAAGCTACATTGTCATACAATCGTATTCAAGAGTCAAGGCAACTAGGTTGCAGTTTGTTAGTTTCAGGTATTTACTTCTAGCTATTCCCGTACATTAAACCTAAAAAGAGTTATCTATGTAGTGCGTAAGAGTGCCCACCAGAGTGACCTCTTGACTGCATTTGGAATCTCTCAGCCACTGAAACTTTATTTTGTTTCATTTTGCATCCCCCTTTTGATCAAGAAGATGTTCTCAATCCCACAATGTCAGGTCCAGATTCATCCTCGGGAGCCATATTTTGTGTTGCCAGGGAGATTCATGCTCATCTTTTTTATGTGTGCAAGTTCAAACTGAAAATTTCAGTTTATCCTATACTTCTCCAGAGTAAGCCATTAACTATTCTGAATTTATGAAATATGTCCCACTATGTAATTTTTCAAGATAAGTATGGGTCATGAAAGAAAGTCATCTTTATATGCCATTAAAAATGTATTAATCATTTTTTTTTTGGTGGGCTCCTTAATAATGTTTTTTTTTAATATTCATTTTGTTGAGATATATTCACATACCACGCAGTCATACAAAACAAATCGTACATTTGATTGTTCACAGTATCATTACATAGTTGTACATTCATCACCAAAATCAATCCCCAACAATCTCATTACCATAGAGAAATAACCAGAATAATAATTAAAGTGAAAAAGAGCAACTAAAGTAAAAAAGAACACTGGGTGCCCTTGTCTGTTTGTTTGTTTGTTTCCTTCCCCCACCTTTCCACTCATCTATCCACAAACTAGACAAAGGGGAGTGTGATTCCCATGGCCCCCCCAATCCCACTGTCCCCCCTCATAAGCCACATTTTTATATAAATGTCTTCAAGATTCATGGGTTCTGGGTTGTAGACTGATAGTTTCAGGTATCCACCACCAGCTACCCCAATCCATTAGAACTTAAAAAGGGTCATCTATATTGTGCATAAGAGCGCCCACCAGAGTGACCTCTAGGCTCTTTTTGGAATCTCTCTGCCACTGAAGCTTATTTCATTTCCTTTCACATCCCACTTTTGGTCAAGAAGATGTTCTCCATCCCACGATGCCAGGTCTACATTCCTTCTCGGGAGTCATATTACACGTTGCCAGGGAGATTCACTCCCCTGGGTGTCTGATCCCACGTAGGGGGGAGGGCAGTGATTTCACCTTTCAAGTTGGCTTAGCCAGAGAGAGAGGGCCACATCTGAGCAACAAAGAGGCATTCGGGAGGAGGCTCTTAGGCACAAATATAGGGAGGCCTAGTCACTCCCTTGCAGCAACAGTCTTCCCTAGGGCAAATCCATGGTAGAGGGCTCAATCCATCAAACCACCAGTCCCCTATGTCTGTGGGCATGTTAGCAACCATCGAGGTGGGGTAGGCCAATACCTCTGTGTTCTCCACAGGCTCCTCAAGGGGGCTCTGCATATATTTTCCTTGTTTTTTTTTTTTTTTAAACTTTTTTTTTTCTAAATCAACTGTATGAAAAATAAAAAAAATTAAAAAAAAACATACAATAAAAGAACATTTCAAAGAGACCATAACAAGGGAGTACGAAAAAGACAACTAACCTAAGATAACTACTTTACTTCCAACATGTTCCTACTCTACACCAAGAAAGTAACCTAATATAGCAACATTTCTGTGACCTTGTTCCTACTATACCCATCAGAAATTAACAGACCATAGTCATTCCTGGGCATTCCCAGAACGTTAAATTTACCCATGATAGCTTATCTGTTCTTCTTGGATTATTGTTCCCCCTTCCTCAATTGCTCTCTATCGCTAGTTCCCCTACATTCTACATTATAAACCATTTGTTTTACATTTTTCAAAGTTCACATTATTGGTAGCATATAATATTTGTCTTTTTGTGCCTGGCTTATTTCGCTTAGCATTATGTCTTCAAGGTTCATCCATGTTGTCATATGTTTCACAACATCATTCCTTCTTACTGCTGCATAGTATTCCATCGTGTGTATATACCACATTTTATTTATCCACTCATCTGTTGAAGACATTTGGGTTGTTTCCATCTCTTGGCAATTGTGAATAATGCTGCTATGAACATTGGCATGCAGACACCTGTTCGTGTCACTGCTTTCCGATCTTCTGGGTATATACTGAGAAGTGCAATTGCTGGATCGAAGGGTATCTCTATATCTAGTTTTCTAAGGAACTGCCAGACTGACTTCCAGAGTGGCTGAATCATTATACAGTCCCACCGCCAATGAATAAGAATTCCAATTTCACCACATCCCCTCTAGAATTTGCAGTTTCCTGTTTGTTTAATGGCAGCCATTCTAATCAGTGTGAGCTGGTATCACATTGTGGTCTTAATTTGCATCTCTCTAATACCTAGTGAAGCTGAACACTTTTTCATGTGTTTCTTGGCCATTTGTATTTCCTCTTCAGAGAACTGTCTTTTCATATCTTTTGCCCATTTTATAATTGGCCTGTCTGTACTATCGTCATTGAGTTGTAGGATTTCTTTATATATGCAAGATATCAGTCTTTTGTCAGATACATGGTTTCCAAAAATTTTTCCCATTGACTTGGCTGCCTCTTTACCTTTTTGAGAAATTCCTTTGAGGCACAGAAACTTCTAAGCTTGAGGAGTTCCCATTTATCTATTTTTTCTTTTGTTGCTTGTGCTTTGGGTGTAAAGTCTAGGAAATAGCTGCCTAATACAAGGTCTTCAAGATGTTTTCCTACATTATCTTCTAGGAGTTTTATGGTACTTTCTTTTATATTGAGATCTTTGGTCCATTTTGAGTTAATTTTTGTGTAGGGTGTGAGGTAGGGGTCCTCTTTCATTTTTTGGATATAGATATCCAACTCTCCCAGCACCATTTGTTAAAAATATCATTATGATCCAGTTCAGTGACTTTGGGGGCCTTATCAAAGATCAGTCGGCCATAGATCTGAGGGTCTATCTCCGAATTCTCAATTTGATTCCATTGATCTATATGTCTTTCTTTGTGCCAGTACCACGCTGTTTTGGCAGCAGTGGCTTTATAATAAGCTTCGAAGTCAGGGAGTGTAAGTCCTCCCACTTTGTTTTTCTATTTTAGAGTGTCTTTAGCAATTCGAAGCATCTTCCCTTTCCAAATATATTTGATAACTAGCTTTTCCAAGTTTGCAAAGTAGGTTGATGGAATTTTGATTGGGATTGCATTGTATCTGTAGATGAGTTTGGGTAGAGTTGACATCTTAATGACATTTAGCCTTCCTATCCATGAACATGGAATATTTTTCCATCTTTTAAGGTCCCCTTCTATTTCTTTTAATAGAGTTATGTAGTTTTCTTTGTATAGGTCTTTTACATCTTCGGTTAAGTTTATTCCGAGGTACTTGATTTTTTTTAGTTGTTATTGAAAACGGTATCTTTTCCTTGAGTGTCTCTTCAGTTTGTTCATTTCTAGCTTATAAAAACATTACTGACTTCTGCGCATTTATCTTGTATCCCACTACTTTGCTAAATTTGTTTATTAGCTCTAGTAGCTGTATTGTCGATTTCTCAGGGTTTTCCAGATATAAGATCATATCATCTGCAAACAATGACAGTTTTACTTTTTCCTTTCCAATTTGGATGCCTTTTATTTCTTTATCTTGCTGGATTGCCCTGGCTAGCACTTCCAGCACAATGTTGAATAACAGTGGTGATAGCGGGCATCCTTGTCTTGTTCCTGATATTAGAGGGAAGGCTTTCGGTCTCTCACCATTGAGTACTATGCTGGCTGTGGGTTTTTCATATATGCTCTTTATCATATTGAGGAAGTTTCCTTCAATTCCTACCTTTTGAAGTGTTTTTATCAAAAAAGGATTTTGGATTTTGTCAAATGCTTTTTCAGCATCTATTGACATGATCATTTGATTTCCCTTTTGATTTGTTAATGTGTTGTAACACATTGATTGATTTTCTTATATTGAACCATCCTTGCATGCCTGGAATGAACCCCACTTGGTCATGGTGTATGATTTTTTTAATATGTCTTTGGATTCGATTTGCAAGTATTTTGTTGAGGATTTTTGCATCTATATTCATTAGGGAGATTGGCTGGTAGTTTTCCTTTTTTGTAGCATCTTTGCCTGGTTTTGGTATTAGATTGATAGCTTCATAAAATGAGTTAGGTAGTGTTCCATTTTCTTCAATGTTTTGAAAGAGTTTAAGTAAGATTGGTGTCAATTCTTTTTGGAAAGTTTGGTAGAATTCTCCTGTGAAGTCATCTGGCCCTGGGCATTTATTTGTGGGAATCTTTTGATGACTGATTGGATCTCTTTGCTTGTGATTGGTTGGTTGAGGTCTTCTGTTTCTTGTCTGCTCAGTTTAGGTTGTTCATATGTTTCCAGGAAATTGTCCATTTCCTCTACATTATACAGTTTGTTGCCATACAGTTGTTCATAGTATCCTCTTATAATTTTTTTAATTTCCTTGGGATCTGCAGAAATGTCACCTTTCTCATTCATTATTTTGTTTATACGGGTCTTCTCTAGTTTTTATTTTGTCAGTCTAGCTAGGGGCCTGTCAATCTTGTCGATCTTCTCAAAGAACCAACTTTTTGTGTTATTTATCCTCTCTGTTGTTTTTTTGTTCTCTATGTCATTTATTTCTGCTTTAATCCTTGTTATTTCTTTTCTTCTACTTGGTTTAGGATTGGTTTGCTGTTCATTTTCTAGGTTCTTCAGTTGATCCATTAGTTCTTTGATTTTAGCTCTTTCTTCCTTTTTAATATATGCATTTAGTGCTATAAATTTCCTCCTCAGTACCGCTTTTGCTGCATCCCATAGGTTTTGGTATGTTGTGTTCTCATTTTCATTCATCTCTATATATTTAGCAATTTCTCTTGCTATTTCTTCTTTAACCCACTGATTGTTTAGGAGTGTGCTTTTTAACCTCCAGGTACTTGTGAATTTTCTAAGTCTCTGGTGGCTATTGACTTCTCAACATATTCCATTGTGGTCAGAGAATGTGCTTTGAATACTTTCAATCTTTTTAAATTTATTGAGCCTTGTATTACATCCCAGCATGTGATCTATTCTGGAGAAAGTTCCATGAGCACTAGAGAAGTATGTGTATCCTGGTGATTTGGGAGGTAATGTTCTGTATATGTCTGTTAAATCCAATTCATTTATCAGATTGTTTAGGTTTTCAATTTCCTTATTGGTCTTCTGCCTGGTTTATCTATCTACAGGAGAGAGTGATGTGTTGAAGTCTTCCACAATTATTGTGGAAACATCAATTGCTTCCTTTAGTTTTGCCAGTGTTTCTCTCATGTATTTTGTGGCACCTTGATTGGGTGCATAAACATTTATGATTGTTATTTCTTCTTGTTGAATTTCCCCTTTTATTAGTATGTAGTGACCTTCTTTGTCTCTCAAAACACCCCTGCATTTAAAGTTTATTTTATCTATGATTAATATTGCTACACCTGCTTTCTTTTGGCTGTAGCTTGCATGAAATAGTTTTTTCCATCCTTTCACTTTCAATTTCTTTGTGTCCCTGTGTCTAAGATGAGTCTCTTGTATGCAGCATATTGATGGTTCATTTTTTTTTTTTGATCCATTCTGGTACTCTATATCTTTTAATCGGTGAGTTTAATCCATTTACATTCAATTTTATAACTGTGAAGGCATTTCTTGAATCAGCCATCTTATCCTTTGGTTTATGTTTGTCGTATATATTTTTCCCCTTCTCTGCTAATATCCTTTAATGTACCCATACCGAATCTCTTTAGTACTGAACCTTTCTCCATGTCTCTCTCTCCTTTCTTTGTTTCTCTATCTTTAGGGCTCCCTTTAGTATCTCCAGTAGGGCAGGCCTCTTGTTAGCAAATTCTCTCAGCATTTGTTTGCTTGTGAAAAATTTAAGCTCTCCCTCTAATGTGAAGGAGAGCTTTGCTGGATAAAATATTCTTGGTTGGAAATTTTTCTCACTCAGAATTTTAAATATGATGTGCCACTGCCTTCTCACCTCCATGGTGGCTGCTGAGTAGTCACTACTTAGTCTTATGCTGTTTCCTTTGTATGTGGTGAATTGCTTTTCTCTTGCTGTTTTCAGAACTTGCTCCTTCTCTTCCATATTTGACAGTGTGATCAGAGTATGTCTCGGAGTGGGTTTATTTGGATTTATTCTATTTGGAGTTTGTTGGGCATTTGTGATTTGTGTATTTATGGCGTTTAGACTATTTGGGAAGTTTTCCCCAACAATTTCTTTTATTCAAAGAATAAAATATTCTTCCTAGACCTTTACCCTTTTCTTCTCCTTCTGGAGCACCAATGAGTCTTATATTTGGATGTTTTTTATTATCTATCATATCCCTGCAGTCCATTTCAATTTTTTTTTTATTTTTCCCCCCTTCTTTCTTTTGTGCTTTCATTTTCCATTCTGTCATCTTCCAGGTCACTGATGCATTGTTCAACTTCCTCTAGCTTTGTACTATGAGTATCCAGAATCTTTTTAATTTTGTCAACAGTTTCTTTAATTTCCATAAAATAATCTATTTTTTTTTATTTAGTCTTGCAATGTCTTCTTTATGCTCTTCTAGGGTTTTCTTGATGTCCTTTATATCCTGTTCCATGCTCTTCTTGATGTCCTTTATATCCCATGCCATGGTCTCATCGTTCATCTTTAGTTCTTTGATTGGTTTCTCTAGGAACTGTGTCTCTTCTGATCTTTTGATTTGGGTGTTTGGGCTGGGGTTATACATATCATCTGTTTTTTTCATATGCTTTAAAATTTTCTGTTGTTTTTGGCCTTTTGGCGTTTGCTTAACTTGATAGAGTTCGTTTAGGATTTGTAGACCAATTGAAAATCCTTATCTCTAATTTGTCAGATCTACAGCTTCGTGGAGTACATTTTCTCTGACTAACCAACAGGTGGCATCCATGAGCCACCTGTTCCCCTCAAGCCAGTTCTCCCTTGCTTTGTTTCTGTGGTGAGTGGGGGAGTAAGTCTTGTTGGGTCCAATTGGTGTACCAAGCTTGCGTGTGTAGTTGGTGTTGCCTGCCCTGTATAAGGGGCGTGTGTCTGGGCAGTCGGGGTGGGGTGGCTCTAACAACCAAATCTCCCAGGTGTTCCTGGAGTTTTAAAGCTGCTGCAATAGTCTAATCCTTCAGTTCAGTCCTGCCACAGTTTGTCTCTGCCACTGACCCACAAGTCCTTGGTATTGGCGTGTGGCCCCTGAGACTTGTGTGTGGGTCCCTCTTCCAGGCCTTGCACCCCCTGGTCCTCTGTTGAGGGATGACTGTGCTATGTCATAGGTGAGTGGCATCCCCCCAGGGCAGTTCTGAGCTGCCAGTCTGTGTAGGGAGGCTCCCAGTCTGCTGAAATGATGTCTGAATGGGGCTTGTTAATTCCCACTGCTCCATCTTCCCAACTCTGGGACAACCAGCTGAGGGTGCAGGGAAAGCTAATGTCCATGCCTAATTTTGTGGTGTATGCATGTTATTGGAAGCACTTCCATCACACTCAGTTGTCTGGGGCAGCTCTGGGCTATGGGGCTGGCGATGGGCAGGAGTGTTTCCTGTCCACCAGGATGATGGCTGTGAGTGGACGCCCCCATTTTCTTGGGAAGTTGTGGTGTTTAGTAAATTTTCTCAGCCACTGGATTATTGCCTTTTTTCTCAGAGCTCTCTTAGTTCTGCTCTTGTCTTGACCTGCCCAAAGTGCAAGTCTTTGAGCCTTTCTGTATTGGGCTTCTTAGAGTAATTGTTTTAGAAAAAAAAAAAAAAAAGATTAAGAAAAAAAAAGGGCCCTCCTGGCAGTTCTAATGGGTTATTGAAATGCTAAGAGACAAAGCAATTAGGGCCATTAGGGAAAGATCCAGGGGGCAGAGAGATCAGTTTTTCTTGGGGATTTGCAAATGAGCCTCAGGGCCTGAGCTCTGCCCTTCCCCTTTCTATGTTCACCAGAACTCCAAAAATCCTCCGCTTTTATTTTGGAGTTTTCCTTGCTGTTTTTTGCTATGCCTATCTCCTCTCTGCTGGGCTCGCTGCTCTCAGATTCTCTGGCATCTGGTTCCAGTCTATCTATAGTTGGAGTTTGGATCAGTAGAATGAGTTTCCGATAAGAGCTGCCACTGCAGTTCTCCCTTCTCCTTCCGATCGCTGACAGCCCCTCCTCCCACGGGACTGAGCCTGGCAGGGAGGGGTGCGCGTCCCCTGGCCGGAAAAACTTACAGATTTCGCTGGTCTCAGCAGTTCCACGTTTTCATGAGTGTTGTATGAAGTATGCCCAAAGTCAGATTGCTCTGCGGTGTCCAGTCCACGCAGTTCCTGGCTTTCTACCTACTTCCCTGGAGGAGTAACTAAAACATACACCTCACCAATCCACCATCTTGCTCCACCCTCCTCATTTTTAAACAAAACATGTAATTCTGAATATCACTGAAGAGTTTCTCGATGTTTTAGAGTCACAATTATCAATATTAATTTATATATTTATAGACTGACTTAGAGGGACCCAACTTGCTCAAGATGAGGGGCTATTTGATCCTTTTATAAGAAGTTATAAAATGATTTGCTTCTTGAAATATTTATTTAATTTTTATTTTTTCTTTCTTTTCATTATTAACAGGACCTCTCTAGAACTCTAATCTGAAGTATCTAATTTATATTGGGCTTGGGAGTCAGACAAGAATAGCACAAAATTTACTAAAATGTGTGAAACATAATAATGAATAAGGTTGTGGGAGACCTTAGGGGCATAGTTTTGTTGGTGAAGTCTGGCTATATTGTGAATGATCTGTTTTGCCAGAAATCTAAGATTCTAAACAGAAACTGATTTATTTACACTTTTTACTTAATACATTGTTCTGTTCATTTAATTTGGTGGTGAATGAAAAGGAGCTCAGAAAATGGGCACTTTAGATGAAATCAACTACTTCCACTTATAACTAAGTGGGAAGATATTGGGGAGTGTTAAGTTCCCAGCACTTTCAGATTCCTCACACACTTTTGCCCAGTGAATCTCAATCAGCAGAAAGTCACAATTGCTTGAAGTAAAAAATTGTCTGCATGTATGAGAACAGTGAAGGCTGAGCACGTACAGAAATACCACTGACAGAGTCCGCTACGGAGGATAACGGAATACTGAGAAATTTCAGGTGAGTTAAAAATGAAACGCTAGGGTAATCTGGTGTATACAATATTGAATGGTGTATGCTTTATCTATTGCAAATGTGTCATGACTCTCTCCCTACTTGTCACCTTTTCTAAATATTAGATCATTATGATTTGTCACCACAGTAGGGAAGACAAGGGGTATCCTTAGAAGGAAGGCGTGAAATGATTGTGATACTTGAAATGGAAAACATCATTGTTTCTAGATCTAAACAAAGATTCAGTCTTGTTGACATCTGACCTTGTGAGTGTGAAAACCTGCTCAACAAAAATTAAACAATACATTTCTCACCTGCCATTTTACATTATTGGAATGGAAACAGACAGAATTATACAGAATATCCTTTGTGTTTGCTTTAGTGGCTTCTGTATTACAAAGAATTGCTTACATAGTTTTCCAGGTAAAACTAGGATGTCATTAACTGCATTGGTATGGATATACTGGGAAAATGTTTGCATTATTTAAAGTGACAAATGTTAATTCAGTGGATAAACAATCTGTCACCTGCTTGGAATGTACTCTTACAACTGTGGGAACCAAACCAAAGAACCACTTACTGAAAGTCATTCCAGAAGTACCTGTTCCAGACAAAAGCATAAATTACTTTTATTTTCACATATTTTTTATGTGAATGTTATTTGAAATGTGTGGGTCATTTTCCACAAATTTGACATCATTAGGAAGACATCAAGTTCACAGATGTTGTGCTCACTAAGGAACAGAAGCAACTGAGCTCAAGAAATACACATGCAGAATTAGATAATGAAGAGGAAAGGCTCCCTTTTAGATCTTGATATTTAGGCCAATTAGACATAATAATATTTACTTTTCCACCATATTTTGAGAAATACAGACTTGGGCAGTTACATTTGGTAATTATAGGTCTTATTAAAATTTATTTTTAAAATAAGGATAAAAAATATTTAATAGCAAAAACATTTAATAAATGAACAAAGACCTTGGTGCTTTTTTTTAATTTCATGTTTAATAGTCCTTTATTTGCTTAACAGGTCAGTTTTTATATATTTTTCTATAGTTGGTTTTTGGTTTTCACCCATATATCAAAAGTTTAATGTCAAAATGCATTTTCTTTTTATGTAATATAGAGGATCTGGGATTTCTCAAATGTTGTAATATAGAGGCTTAGATTTTGAATTGACACATATAATGACAATGGTAATAAGCACAATTTGATAATTCCCTGGATAGAAAGTTATACAACTCCCGAACATATTCTTTAATGGAATTCAGAGCTGCAGTGATCTCATTCACAAAGTAGGCATTTTCCAACATTTGATTTAAAAATAAGAATCACATTTTGCAGTTGTTAATGATACATCTCTTTTCTGAAAATTAGGTCAAGCAGTAAGTCATTGTATGATTTGTATACAAACTAAAATAAACAAATGCAAAACAAACAACACATACACATACATAAAAATACAATTTCCCAGCTTCTTTTATCTAAGCCACTATAATAACATTTTAATGACTATCATTTGACCTACAAAATTAATGAATAATCTTAGAAAGTTACTACATAAAATATATCATTATCCATATATGTGAGGTATTCAATGGCCAAAACAACTACAATTATCTTTTCTCCTAAGAAAATCTTTTGTTTTGCATGAGAGTATATGACCTTTAAAGATTGTATGCTGGGGGTGTGGAGAGGATAGGAAAAATATGACTGAGGAAATCTAAACTAATTTAGCAATAAACTAAAGGTGCACAGACAATATAAAAATAAATATTATGGTGTAGACTTTTATCAATATATTTTGAAATATTCTAAAATCGTTTAATCAATAACACTGAATCATCATTGCAACTGAACAGCATAGTCCTTTCTCTACATTACAAAAGGTTTAAAAGCTGCCCTAAGGAAACAAAACTCTATCATATCAACATTAAATCAACACCAGTGATTTCTAAAACATTGCCTTCACCTAGGGTTTCTCTCCAGAATCCCTGACTCACACAACTAATGAATGGCACTAGTCCAGAGCCTAGTGGTTTCCGTTTTCTTCTTTCATCAATATTGTAAGTCTAGTCAATTTCACCCCCTAATTATCTTTTCAACCCCATCTTTCTGGTTCTCCATCATCTTTTTGGTGGGTTACTGAGACTGCTTCTCAGGTAGTCTCTCCACTTCTAATTTTATTCCATTCTTCATGCTACAAGCCAGAATGATATTTCTGAACAGAAAATCTGACAGGTTGCATTCTCTTCTGTGGACAGTATAGGAATCATCTAATAGCTTCCCACTTCTATAATCCTCTCTCTTATAAACTACATTTTATATCCAAAAGATATGAAGCTTCTATGATCTCTCTCATCTCCAATCACAGCCTAAATTATTGATCTCTCTATCTTTACATGTTTATTTTTTTCTCATCTTTAAGATCTTACTGTCTTATCTGAATCATAAATGTATGTTAGGTATACCTGTCATATATTTCCCTCTTTAAATTCTGTAATACAAAAAATGTGAAAAAATATATTTTAGGTATTCAATTATATTTTCTTTTTCGTTTTTGGTGATTAAAAGAGTTCCCAACATAAAAATATATGTTGATAATTTTTATAAGGAATCTTGATTAATTTTTAATCTTTATTAAAACTATTTTGCACATAGTACCACAATCCATAAGGTCTCCATATTTTTACCATAATGGATGCATTGCTTTCAACTTGCAGGACTTCAAGGAATATGGGGCAAGATAACTGCTATAAGGAATTGGGAGGATCTTAATTAAGAAATTAATTCATTTTGTGTTTTCACACAGGCTACATTCAATGTGAATATTATATCAGTCTAATTATGCTAGTTGATTATAGACCATATGACATTAATATCACTCCAAACCTCATAAAAACCTTCAAGGCAGAAATTATTCTTCCAGTTTTCTAATTGAGGACATTGACACACATCAAAGTTAATTACCTTCCCTGATAGATATCATAGATTGTTTTGAAGACTGACTGGAAACCTAGTTCTACTGTACTCCAAACCATTGCATCATTCTGCCTCCTGTGATCAATCTAGACTCTTCTCAAAAAATGAATATTGCACTATTAAATCAAGCTAATTATTTGCATCTTAAAAATAGAGGCAGAGGTCTCTACTTCCAAGAAAACTTTGTTTTATCATTCTTTCTATCAATATAAATTCATCAAAATGAAAAAGTGTCCAGGGAGAGGTTTCTTTTATTTCCAGTTTATGATTCAAAAGAACTATTTGTTATAGGGATGTAATCTTACAATTTTCTAACTAATAAAATTGCCACATCAAAAAAGAGCTTCAGAACTAATATCCATAAGGGGTTAATAAAAGGAAATATTTCCTACTATACAATTTCTAAGCTTTGAAACTATAAAGAATGTGACATGACGTAGGCCATACATAGTGATATCAGCATAATTGAAGATAAATCCACATTATACCCTAGGTCAATTAAGAACTGTAGCTGATTTAGATGAAGAAGATGACTGGAAAAAATGTCTCAGTAAATGCCAATTAAAGCAACAGTAATAACTAAACCAACAATTATCTTCTTGGTTCATACATTTTCTTTTTATAATCAGAAGAATCATTTTCACAGAGTAGAGAAATACTATTACATGAACCTACTGCCATCAAGAAGCCAAAATTGTTTAGGAAAATATGTGATAATGCAGAAGAAGTAATAGAAATTTTTATGCTTGGAGATATTTCCAAATGTTATTTAAGATATTTTAAGACTTTGTATTTCATTTTGTCCTGATTCTAGACTCTCCTGCTTTTCTAGAGAGAATCCAATTGTCTTGTTGTTTTTCATTCTTTTCTCTTTTTCTTTCTTTTTATTTATAAGAAACATAATGTTATTTATTTAGCACATATTCATTCTTGAATTATTTGCTCAGGCTGGTTATAACACATCTACTTTCTATGTATTCATCCTAATAGGGTTTTAAATAAATTACCTTCTAATTTTTAGCCCCTTTATTCAGAGTTCAAATTTCCCTTTTAGCATGAGAAATAGTATATATATTTTCATAAGACAAATTTGTGTTTTTTTTTCATTCTTATTATTGTGTATCATGTTTTCCCAGTGCAAATCATTGTTTTCTTAAAATAAATTATTAAAATGGATTAAAGCACAGTATGCATAAACAAAGTAATACAACTGCACAAGGATTCAATGATTGTTTTTGGAAAAATAAATTCATTTATACAATTTAGTTTTGTGATTTTCTATATTCTGAAGAATCACAAGTCAAAACACCTACATATGTAGGGGGAAGAAAGAATAGTGGTATATCTGAGGAGCAGGCAGGGAAATGCAAGGAAGTATATGCCTTTGGTCTTAATAACAGAAATAAATTTGCCAAGGGCATGATAATATTAGGCATGTTTAAACTGACCTATATTACTTGAAATGCAGGTTCAATATTTTTAAGTCTTATGAGGCCATTCAATGTGAAGCATAAATCAAATTAAGTTATGTACATAATATCTATAATAGAATTTGGTACACTAACTCTTACAGATGTGGGTTAATATTTTATTTGCATACATTCTCAAATCTGTCCTGTTCTTTGCTTGGATTTATCGCAAGTCTGCAGACATGGCTTGCTGCTGGAAATGGAGATGAACAATTAAAATTTCAGTCTGAAATGCAGTGAAAGATTCCACTCCAGCCACATTTGCTAAGCCCCATGGTAGCTGTACTGATAAGGCAAAAAGAGGCACAAGACTGAGAAACCTAAAGTGGAGATGCAAATCTCATGCTTTGCTCAGTTGCTGTATTATCTTAAGAATATGCTGATCCTGACTGGTTTCAAACTAGTTTACCAGAAGAGTTAAGAAGAAAAGAAAAAAGAATTGTGGTTTTTCCAACCTATGCTACATCCTTTTTTATTACATCTTACATTACAGGGAAAACAAGTTCATTAATCTACAGTTAAAGCAATTTTTCTTTCATTAATTATTAAACACATGGACTGTAAAACTATACAATTTATATTTCTGGTTGGTGCTCTTTACACACATACACACACATATTGTCACAAATGCCATGTCTTAATACTTAAATCATGTCAGATTACATTTAACAACTTGTCAAATAAATTGGCTGGACAAAAGTTGATTTTTATTTTCAGACAAAGCATACATTTAAGAAATATTTCTGTGATATTTTCAAACAATTGATTGTTTTAATTTACATATTTAAGAGTGCTTGTCCCTTAACTAGTATTTATCAAAGTTTAAAAATATACAAACACTCAAAATAGTGCAGATATTTTTCTGCCAGCTTGATCATCTACATTCCAGCATAACTTTTTTCACATTATTGTGCACAGTTATTTTAATAGGACTAGACAGATTTCTTCTCTGTGAATTTTCATCTAGCAATAATTTTACTGAGTAAAGTGCTGGTATTTCCACCACTAAAATAGACAATTGGAAAAATTAACATATCAGATTTATATTTTAACCTAAAATTTCTGGTTTATAAAGGTATATAGCAAGAAATCTGAGCAGTTTTATTGGTGACAGTTTTAGTATTGAATTTTTAAATTTAGCTCTACCTTTCAGTGATGCAGATATTAATACCTGTAGAGAACTAAGGACACAAAAGGGGCAAATTTAGTTACTTTTTACTAACATTTGCCATGAAGAACTCAAATAGCATGTACTACCTCTAAACCCTCTTTGCCTCTTTCTTTAGAAAGAATTTAATTTAAGTGGAGCAATCATGATTTTATTGTTTTTATTTTTAAATTAATGTAAGACTAATTTGTAAAATTATGGCCAAAAATTTATCAATAGACGTTTCAATTTATAATTTCTAAATATTCTTTTTAATTTGTAAAGTAAATTTTGTTTTTCTAAAACCTGCATTTTAATCTATTCTTTTAATGATATTTGACAGTTGTTCTTTGAGAAAGCAGTAATTTAAACACAAAAAGAATACTTAAAGAAATGCAATTAGGTTTAATGTTACATATTATGTAACATTGCACATATTACTCAACTTAAAGATGAAAAATGCTAAATGAAGTAAATAAAATATTTACCTTTTTCACTGCAATCTTATGTCAAATTACTGCTAGGTTTCTCTAGAGATGGATTGCTTATACCACTATTTCTGAGGTTACAAAATATTTCTGCTTTCCCTTATGTTTTCAATATTTGCCATTGCTTTTAAACACTCTTGACCCTTTGAAAAAATGAAATTAAAGTGTTCTTTCATGGGAAATTTCCTGTTTTAGCATTCTTAACTTCAATTAAGTCCGCCTGTTTAATAGAGAGTTACGACTAGTTTCTGCTTTCAAAACAGTTCACCATTTTTCCAAATACTTGTTACTATAGGTAATGGCAATCTCAGAGAAAGCTTCCACTCCCTATTATATCATTCTGAATGTGGGAGATAAAAAGAGCATATTAAGGGAAAAGCACTTGAGACAACTGAAAATATTCAAACAACTGAAAGACAGAAGGTATAGAAAAACGCAAATGTTAACACTTGTTAGAAAAAGTATATCTTTTGTGCAGGCATTTAATAAAATGTATTGGTATATTTAAGTATGAGATATAGAGATTCTAACCAATGAAATATTGGTCAAATAGTCTAATTTTACTGAAATTCTGTTACTACCTTATTTACTCCTCTCATAACCCATAATCACAGGGTCATTTTTCTTTTCTGTAATTTGTCTCCAGAATATATTTACTAGATAGTAAATACATAGGTTCAAAAACAGTCTAGCAAGAAATAAATTTTGGTATGAAAGAAATCTTAGAAAAAGAAGGCATAAAACTAATAGGTGTTAATTTTAAGTTTGAACACAGAAAAGATTTACAATCATTTTCATCTTTATGTATGTTCAGTATACTGTTTAATCTGAAATGTCTTCCTAGTTCTATTCAAAGTTCAGTTCAAAGTTCAGTTCATAAAGTATTTCCTCTAAAATGGATTTCAATATTCTCTTCCTGTTTGCTTCTTATTTGTTTTTCTTAACATACATAACAAAAATACTATTTCCAATATAATTATACACTTCTTTTTAAAAAGTGATTCTTAAGTGAATTCTTTTGATATCACAAGATTTTAAGCAGCCTGGCAGTCCTGGCAGAAACTTGGGCAACAGGGGCTCAGTAAATATATTTTCAATTAATAAAAACACATTTACATATTACAGGTAATAAAAAAAATTAGAAGATTACAGCATCTCTATAAATGAGAAGAACATTAAATGTAGAATGTGTTGTGTGGCACTGGCTTCAGATGAAGAAAAGGAAAAAGACATGGAAATTTTATGGGCCAATCCAAAATGTCAATGACAACAAAGCATGAGATCCCTATAATGTATCAAGTGTTTGTAGGCATTAATATCCTAAAACAGGTAATACCACTAGTTTACAGAAGAGAAAAATGAAGTTCAGAGCTTTCAAGGAATCAACTGACTTGCCAGCTCTAAATGACTCAGCTGGATTTTAAAAATTAGGTCATTTCAGCATCAAAACCTGTGCCCTTCATGCTTTATTACTAATGTTTCCTTCTCAGAGGAAGTACTCAATGTATGCCTCTGTCACCCCCTGCAGAATAATCCTGTGGAGAGTGAGATTTTCATCTTTTTCATCTGGGCATTACCATAACTTTACCAAGTGTTCATGATATAGCACATATTCAATAAACATTTGTGGAACTGAGTATGTGTTTTTGAGAAGTATTTCAAGACAAAAATTAAATGTATGTCACAATATGCAATGGTATCAGGGAGACTATAATTTGGATCTCTGAAATTATTGAGATTTAACTTAATATTAAACTATTAGGCTTTCTCAGGAAAATATCCACCAAGTCCAAGGAATGCAAAAACGTTACAACTTAGTAAAGATAATTTCATGACTAAATGTTCAAGAAAAAGTGACTTTTGAAATTCAAAGGAAATAAACTCAAACTGCTTCTGAACTTTCAAATATGGTAACTATACTGTTAGAATAATAACACATATTTTGGAGGCACATTTTATGTAATGCATGTCAAAAGATCCTTGGACTCTAAAGTCAACCAAAGCTTCTAATCATAGAGTATTCTCAGAAATAGTTCTCAGTGATTCCTTGTCAATACAAGGTATGTTGCTGCATTTTTATTCTACACACTTCTGGTGATAATTTAACACTATCTTTAAAAGTTTCAGTGTCAGGGGAAGGAAAAAAGGGACAATGCTTCAATTTAGTTTGATGTTGAAATAGTGATTAGTACTGGTATGCTATGTGAACAAGGTCTATTATCTAGTTGACTTTTAATTACCTTTTTTTAAATATATATGTCCTGGGACTTTACTTTCCTTCATTATATTTGCTAGACCCTGAACTTTTAATTTCAGAGTATTAATTACTGTGACATCCCCAGTTCATTTTCTACCCCTTGTTCTCCAAGATTAATATCATCCTAAACGTTTACTTTAGCTCTACATTTGAATCTCCCTAGGTAACTAACTTAACTTTACTCACACTAAATTTCATATCCTTTTCTTACTGCTATAACATATTTTAATTTCTTTTGCTCTCAACAATGATGTCTCTCAGTGCTAGCAATGTTTCCTACTGTATCACCAAATTTTATTGTCAGTAAGATTCTGTTATAGAAATGCAATTGTCTGTACATGTGGACACCAGAAAAGCTGCTAAAATTATCATGTCCTTTTTAACTGTCTGGCACATAAATCAGGTGGGATTTATTTGATTTCAGTTGGGTATTTTTCTAGACTTCAATGCTGTAACACATACTGATATTAACTAACTGCACATTCAAGTGCATATTATTGCTTCAAACAGGGATAACTCATCCCCTAAGTAAAGGCTATCATTCTAAATAACAATCATCAAGAAGCATGTCCTGAGTAATGTCATCCTGGGTCCATGACATAAAAGGGACTGGAAATTCAGAGCTTTTCAGTGTTGTCATTACCTCATTCTCTGACTGTGGACTAGCCCTTAAATGCTGGGCATATTAGATTCTTGCTGCATAGTATCGCAATCTATCACTCTTTCTTTGGAAAGTAATATGTTTATACTATTATGATGAGTCAATTTATAGTGCTTTTATATATATATATTAATTTCATTATGTTTTCTAAGTCTATCAACAACACCATATAGTAAATTTTCTTTCCATCATCTTCATTTTAAGGTTGTAAAATCTGAGATTCGGAATGGAAAATATTTCTGTAGCGTAAGAGTGTGTGCAGGTCAGAACCAAGATATAAATGCAGAAATGAATGAGGATTAAGTAGAATTTCCAGATGTAAAAAAATATAATCATTAGCATTAAAAAGTCAATGACTGGATCAAATAGATGAGGAATAATTCATTATCTGGATGGCATTGCTAAAACTTCATCAGCATAGAGAGACAAACAGCAGAGAGACAAACATGAAACAAAGAACACATGAAAGAGGTTAAGAATAGGGATTCTTGTTTTCATTAATTTTCCTTAGTATTTACTGTGGAATCCAGAAAATACTAAAAAAAATGAAATAAATGTTTAAGAAATTAAGAAGTAAGTAAATTAAAAAAAAATACACTTGTTCACTGATGATATGATGTCTGCTGATGTAATCGATGCTAATTTGAGCAATATGACATCAAGTGAAGAAGTTAATTGTGTTTCCTATAAAAAGGAGTGGGAACATATTTAATACATTTGAAATAATATAAATTATATATAAACACATATACACATACTATACATGCATATGAAAAGATAAAAAATTTGAAATAGCAACAAAAATGTAAAATATTTAGAAGTAAATAGAATATATATGTAAGTAAGCTTTTATCATTAAGAAAGTTAAAAAACTTTGTTCAATTATATCAAAGAATATGTAAAAATATCCTTGAATAGAAAGCCTCAGTATTTTAAAGATGTGAGTTATCCTCAAATTCATTTTTAAATTCCATTATTTTAAACAACCAGGGGTTTCTTGGCTGACAAGTAGAAGAGTAACAAGGGAAGTATAGCTATGATAATTTAAAGAAGAAAATCAAGGTGGATTTATTTGCCCAAGCAAATATCAACACTTAGATTCAGCCCGAACACAGACTCAGTTATTTTGTAACAATATTTAGGACAGAACCATATGCAAAATAAAAGAAAAGAAAGTGAAAAACAAACAAACAAAACAAAAAACACCATACGGACAACACATGTATCTCAAGGTCACAGTGTATTGAAGCCTATTTCAGAAAAAATAAATGTTTAAATGTGAAAATTAAAACTTAAAGATTTAAAAGAAATAAATCAGAAAAGCTTAGCAACTTTTGGTAGGAAAAAGAATTATTTAAAAAGGTATAGTCCACAAAAGAATAGATTTTCATTTATGCCCATGCAACATTAAAATTAGAATGCTGTTCACCAAAAGACTAAATATTAACAGTCAAAACACCAATTACTTATTGGAAGAAGTTATTGGCAATCCCAACACAATTTATATTCAGGATTTATAAAATACATCCACAAATCAATTAAAGAAAATAAACAGAGAGGAAGTCCAAATATTGAGTATGTAGTTGGCTTATAAACTATGAAATGACATGTAAAAGTCAATAATAATCAGTGAAATGTAAATTAAAAACTGAGTAAGAAATCATCTTACATCCATTGGACTGGATAAAAATGTAAAATACAACCTTATCAACTATTGTCACATGGACATGTGGGTGCAAGCATAACAGAAACAGGTTGTTTGTTACCAATGTATTTTAAGAGAATAAAATTGGAAGGGAAATGGACAAATTGGGGTATGTGCAAATGATGAAATATTATAAGGCCCTGAAAAGTGAGTTCATTCAATTTAACTTTTCATTATCCAATGTGAACCACACAGATATAATTTTTAGAAGGAAAAAGCATAGAAGTTGCAGAAAAATATGTATGGAATGATAACATTTATATAATTTAAAGCATGAAATATTTATTGCATATTTCCTAACAGTACATTTACTTGGAATAAAATATAATATATAGAAATGCATGTGTATGGATCACATCAATTTTTCTGATAACAATGTCTTCTGAGCTTAAAGGGTATAAAAGTAGCTAAAATTATAGAGGATGTTAACTACATTATTACTCTTTTGCATTTAAATCTGGAGGTGTCTGAGTGTTGGCTTTAGTATCTTTAATTTGGAGTAGTCTCTATATTTTAAAACATACTTTATGGTGAGTTTCTGTATGTAATATGTTAATATACATTTCTAACTGCTTCCAGAAAAGTGTTTCATGAACAATCTTTATGACTTTTCCTTTTAGCTTGCATTGCAGGAATTTCCTTCTCTATCCAGTTCTTAAATGTTGAATTTCTCAATACTCTGCCTTCATTTCTTTCTATTTTATTCTCTAACCCTGGTTGATCTTATCAATTCCCACAGATTGTTTAAAACTAGATATAAACCCACTGTATCACTAATTTATATCTCCGGACTCCATATATTTTTTCCAAGCTCCTGACCTACAGACACAATTGAGCATACAGATGTATAAATCTAACAAGTCTGATGCTGAATTCTACATTGTTTACTCACCTACCATATTACACAACTCCTGGAGGGAAATCCTGTACATATTGTAATCTATGTGATTGGCCCCGCTTAGAGTTGTGCAGTATGTAACTTGCTCAAACTTCCATGACAGGTCTGCTTTTTTCATGTCCTCCTCTCTGATCTTCATCATGTAAGTAAATAACATCTGTATTCACTCGGTTGCTCCTGACAGAAACTAATACATATTTTCTGACACTGTCATTGAAATCTCATATCCAAACCACCTAAATACTTTCAGATGTGCCTCAAATATGTAATAAGAGCTGTGTGCCTCCAAGAATGATGGACCAGGAAGTTGTGGATCAAGCTTCCACCTATGGACAATTTAATAATCCAACAACATCTTAAACTTGATAAAGCATTCTAGAAACAAGATCCAGGATGGATTTTCCAAAAGCTGAGCTGATTAAATGAGAAATGAAGGACACATTTCAAAGTCCAGCCAGATTTGGATGGAAACAGAGTTTAGGGCCAATTATTAAGAAAGGAAATGTCCAGTGAACACATGATGAGGAAGACTTTTAGAGAGAGAATGTTGAAAGAAGCAAGTGAAAAGGAATTTGTCACATAACCACAATAAGATTAAGTTCCAATTTCTTATCAAAAACCATGGAAGTAAGAAAGTAGTGGTATGATATGTTTAAGATACTGAAAGAGAAAAACTGCCAGCCAAGAATACATTATTTAGCAAAATTATCTTTCAAAAATGAGGGAGCATTTAAACTATTCACAGAAAAACAGAAATGGAGAGTTCATCAACAAGACACTTGCCTTACAAGAACTAGTAAAGGGAGTTCTACAGGTTGAAAGGAAGAGACAGGAGAGAGAGGCTTGGAGTAGAATGTAGAAATGAAGGTTATAAGTAAGGGTAACTGAAAGGGTAAAAACAAAGGCAAAAATAAGATATGACATATAAACAACAAAGGATAAAATGATTGAAGTAAGAACTGCCTTTACAGTAATAACATTGAATTTTAGTGGATTGAATTTACCAATGAAAAATCACAGACACAAATGAATAAAAAATTATGATCCATCAATTTGCTTTCTGAAGAGACTCACCTTAGACCCAAGGACTCAAGTAGTTTGAAAGTGAAATGTTGGAAAAAGATTTCATGCAAAAAGTAACCTAAAAGGATCTGGGGTAGTTACACTTGTATCAGAAAGAGACTTCAAATACAAAACTGTTATGAGTCAAAGAAGGACACTCTATATCAATAAAAGGGACTGTTCTGGTTTGCTAATGCTGCCAGAATGCAAAACACCAGAAATGGATTGGCTTTTATAAAAGGGGGTTTATTTGGTTACAAAGTTACAGTCTTAAGGCCATAAAGTGTCCAAGGTAATGCATCAACAATCGGGTACCTTCGCTGGAGGATGGCCAATGATGTCTGGAAAACCTCTGTTAGCTGGGAAGGCACGTGGCTGGTGTCTGCTCTGGAGTTCTGGTTTCAAAATGACTTTCTCCCAGGATGTTCCTCTCTAGACTTCAGCTCTCAAAAATGTCACTCTTAGTTGCTCTTGGGGTGTTTGTCCTCTCTTAGCTTCTCTAGAGCAAAAGTCTGCTTTCAAAGGCCATCTCCAAAATGTCTCTGTAAGATGAGGCTCCTCTCTCAGTCCCATGCATTCTTCAAAGTGTCCCTCTTGGCTGTAGCAAGCTTGCTCCTTCTGTCTGAGCTTATATAATGCTCCAGTAATTTAATTCAGATCCACACTGAATGGGCGGGGCAACACCTCCATGGAAATTATCCAACCAGTCATCAACCACAGTTGAGTGGGGCACATCTCCATGGAAACACTCAAAGAATTACAATCTAATCAACACTGATACATCTGCCCATACAAGATTACATCAAAGATAATGGCATTTTGGGGGACATAATACATTCGAACTGGCACAGGGACTATAACCTAGAAGAAATAACAATCTTAAATATTTATGAACCTAACATGGTGCCCCAAAATACATGAGACAAACACTGGCCAATCTGAAAGGAGAAATAGAAGTCTCTACAATCTACAAAAATAGTTGGAGACTTCAATACACCACTCACCAAAAAGAGAGAGAATATCTAGACAGAGGCTCAATACAGAATATCTAGACAGAGGCTCAATATGGAAGTAGAGAACTTAAATAAAATGTTAATTTAACTAACACTAACAGACATATACAGAACATTGAATCCCAATACAATAAAATATACATTCTTGTGAAGTGCCCATGGATCATGCTCTTTGATAGAACACATATTGGGTAACAAAACAACTCTTAATAAATTTAAGAAGATTGAAATTACACAAAGCACTTTCTCTGACTATAATGGAACAAAGCTGAATATCAATAACAGGAGGAGAATTGGAAAATTCACAAATATATAGAGAGGTTAAACAATCAATGGGTTAAAGAAGAAATTGAAAGAGAAATCAGTAAATTTCTCAAGAGGAATGAAAACAAGAACATAACATACCCAAACTTATGGGATGTAGTGAAGGCAGTACTGAGAGAGAACTTTATAGCCCAAATGTCTACCTTAATAAAGAAAAAAGATCTAAAATCAAAGACCTAATTACACACCTGGAGGAACTAGATAAAGAAGAGTAAACTAATCCCAAAGAAAGCAGAAGGAAAGGAAGAACAAACAGTAGAGCAGAAATAAATGAAATTGAGAATAATAAAGCAATAGATTACTAACAAAACCAAAATTTGATAAATGGAGAAGATCATAAAATTGGCAAAAACTTAGCTAGACTGACAAAGAAAAAAAAAAGATGCAAATTTTAAAATGTCATAAATGAGATGGAGGACATGAATACTGATCCCACAGAAATAAAAAGGATCATGAAAGGATACTTTGAACAACTGTATGATAACAAATCAAACAACTTAGATAAAATGGACAAATTCCTGGAAGCACACAAACAACCTACACTGATTCTCAAAGAAACAGAGCACTTCAACGGACCATTCAAGTAAAGAGATTCAATCAGTTGTAAAAATCTCTCAACAAAGAAAAGTCTAGGACCAAACGGTTTCACAGGTGAATTCTACCGATCATTCCAAGAAAAATTTACACCAATCCTGCTCGAACTACTCCAAAAAGTTGAAGAGGAATAACCACTACCGAATTGATTCTGTTAAGCCAACATTACCCTAATACCAAAGCCAGAAAAAGATACTACAAGAGAAGAAAATTACAGACCAATTTCTCTAATGAATATAGATACAAATATCCTCAATAAAATACTTGTAAATTAAATCCAACAGCAAATTAAAATAATTATATACCATGACCAAGAGGGTTTTATCCCAGGTTTGCAAAAGTGGCTCAATACAAGAAAATTTATTAATTTTATTAATTTGTACACTAATAAATCAAAGGGGAAAATCACATGTTCATCTTGATTGATGCAGAAAAAATATTTCACAAAATGTGGTATCCTTTCATGTTAAGAACCCTTCAAACTATAGGAATGGAAGGAAATTTCCTAAATATGATAAAAGGCATATATGAAAAAACCCACAGCTAACATCGTACTCAATAGTGAAAGACTGAAAGCTTTCCCTCTAATAGAACATCACAAGGATGCCCACTGTCACGACTGTTGTTCAACATTGTTCTAGAAGTTCTAGTTAGAACAGTTAGACAAGAAAAATACATAAAAGGCATCTAAATTGCAAAGGAAGAAGTAAGACTTTCATTATTTGCAGACGACATGATTGTATATATAGAAAGTCCTGAAAAATATACAACCAAGACAATAGAAATTATAAATGGTGGTGGTATACAAGATCAACAAACAAAAATCAGTGGTGTTTCTATGCACTAGTAATGAGCAATCTGAGGAGGAAATTAAGAAAAAAACTCTAATCACAATAGCAACTAACAGAATCAAATATTTAAGAATAAATTTAACCAAAGATGTAAAGGACTTGCACACAGTAAACTACAAAACACTGCAAATAGAAATCAAAGAAGACCTAAATTAATGGAAGGGGATTCCATGTTCATGGATTTGAAGACTAAATATCATTATGATGTCCATTCTTACCAAACTGATCCACAGATTCAATGCAATTCTAATCAAATTCCAACAGGCATACTTTGCAAAAATGGAAAATCCATTTATCAAATTTGTGTGGAAAAGTAATGGTCCCCAAATAACCTAAAACATTTTGAAAAAGAAGAATGAAGTTGCAAGACTCACACTTCCTTACTTCAAAGCATATTTTAAAGCTACAGTAGTCAAAACAGCATGGTACTAGCACAAAGACTGATTTATAGACAAATGGAATCAAATTGAGAGTTCAGAAATAGAACTGCACATCTATGGCCAATTGATTTTTGACAAGGCTGCCAAGTCCACTCAATTGGGAAAGAAGAGTCTCTTCAACAAATGGTGCTGGGAGAATTGGATATCCATATGTAAAAGAATGAAAGAGGACCCATACCTCACATCTTAAACAAAAATTAACTTAGAATGGATCAAAGACATAGTATAAAAGCCATGACCATAAAACTCCTAGAAGAAAATGTTGGAAGGCATCTTCAAGGTCATTAGTTATGCAATGGTTTCTTTGACATCTCATCTAAAGCACAAGCAATGAGAGGAAAAAATAGATAAATAAATAGAACCTTCTGAAAATTAAAAACTTTTGCACTTCAAAGGACTTTGTCAAGAAAGTGAAAAGGCAGCATACCCAATTGGAAAGAATATTTGTAAACCACATTTCTGATGTGTTTAATATCCAGAATATTTAAAGAAATCCTACAACTCAACAATAAAAAGACAAACAACCCAATTAAAAAGTGGAGAAAAGACTTGAATAGATATTTTTCCAAAGAGGTAATACAAATTGTGAAACAGCACATGAAAAGATGCTCAATATCACTAGCCATCAGGGAAATGCAAATCAAAACCACAATGAGATATCATTTCATAACTACTAAAATAGCCACTATTAAAAAAAATACAGAAAACTACAGGTGTTGGAGAGGATGTGGAAAAATAGGAACACTCATTCATTGCCAGTGGGAAGGTAAAATAGTGCAGCTACTGTGGAAAGCAGTTTGGTGGTTCTTCAGGAAGCTAAGTAGAGTTGCCATATGATCTGGCAATCCCTCTGTTAGGTATATACACAGATGTACTGAAAGCAGGGAAGCAAAAAGCATTTGTACACCCATGTTTATAGTTGCATCATTCACAATTGTCAAAAGATAGCAACAACCCAATTATCCATCAACCAATGAATGGATAAACAAAATGTGATATATACCTATGATGGCATATTGTTCAACTGTAAAAAGGAAAGAAGACTTGGTTCATGCAACAACATGTATGATCCTGGAGGACATTATGTTGAGTGAAAAAAGCCAGACACAAAGGGACAAACAATGTATGATCTCACTAATATGAAGTAATTATAATAAGCAAACTTATAGAATTGTAATCTAAAATGCAGGTTACCGAGAGATTGAGTGTAGATAATGGGAAACAGATGCTTAATTTGTGCAGAATTTCTAATTAGGTTGATGGTAAATGTTTGGAAAGGGATGGTGGTGATGGCAGCACATTGCTGTTAGTGCAATTAATGGTGTTGAATTATGTGTAAATGTGGTTGAATATGTTACTAGAAAAAAAATTAGACGATAAAACATGGGACTGTATGACACAGTGAACCCTATTGTGGATGACAACTGAATTAGTCAAAACCTGTGAATTACCCACCAGCAATATGGAGGAACATAGCTTAGAAGCTAGTCCTTTTGCTTAGAGATTAAGGTAACTGATATAAAATTATATTCCTTTATTCTTAATGAACATGTTTGTTATTGCAACAGTGGTAACAGCAAAATCAAAGTTGCATTTAGGACTTACTCCAAGCAAAACTGTGCAGTGTTTCACAGGAAACTTCTCTGAGATTCACATCTTTAGGACTTAAAAGACTGCCTCTTGTTAAAATTTTTGAATATTTCTAAACATTACTTTAAAATCTATAGGGAAAATCCTAATATCTACATGTCACTAGTTTTGAAAAAGAATAATTAACTTTTTGATAAAATTATTTATACTAATGTAATGCTTATCAAAAACAACTAGTCAGTTAGTAGGCATTGAATGGGGACTATCTTTTGTTTGCTTTGACAAAGCAGCCAAGAAGCATATCTTCAGTATTCATAAGCATTTTGGAACTAAGGTCACTTTTTGTAAGATTTACCTCAAATAGGAATCTGGAACTAGAAAGGAAGTGCATATCAGGATATTTAATAGAATGAAAAAAATATATATATCATACAATATTTTTCCCATTTCCCTATGATTAGGGAAAATATTTTCTTATTAGCTACACAAAAAGGAGATGGCAGTTTGTGTGAAATATCACAAACCCAGAAAATATTAATTTGTTTTATGTATATTTATTGAGTTCCCACACTGTTTTACCTTGTTAAATTTTATTTCAGTATTTAGTTAATCAGACTAATAATCATAAGCCTAAATTTCTTACATGCAAGCATTTTGCATGTATCTCATATAGTCTTCACAACAATCCAATGGGGCAAGTGTATTTATTCATTTTAAAAAATCAGGAGCTTGATTTTAAAGAAAATACATTGATCTGTTTAAATTAACACATACAGTAAGTAGATAGTAGAGCTGAAATTCCAAACAATTTGTAATAACTCTGTATAATAAAGAGTTGCTAGATTGATTGTTTTCACTTTACCAGGGCAGAATAACACTGAGCAACAACAACAAAAGTACATGGCAGTTTTGTAGTTATTCATTATTCAATTTTCTTTCTAAAAAGTTGTCAAATATCAAAAGATAATGGCATCAATAGCTATATTATTTTCCAAATTGAATAAACTATCATGGCACATATCCCATTTTAATATCTTTCGTAGTAGGTACCTAGTAAATAATTATTGGAAATTTGCTATTGCTAGTTTAGTAACTATGACCAAAGCCTTTCTTTTTTTTCAGTTTGTTGATTTATTTTACCATTCATTCATTTATTATTTCAGTCAACAAACATTTATTGAGGCCCATGCCATGTTTCAAGCAGTTTCCTAATTGCTGGCTTAAACTGGATTAAACTGGTGAATAAAATTAAACACCAACTCTCACTGAATTTAGATTATAATGGCTAGATAAGAGATTAAATATTTACAAATAGGTAAATGAGCAACTATAAAAAATACTATTAAGTGGCAGACACATGGTGATGTAAGAGCCAATAATTCTGGGTTAGAATTAGGTAAAGAGGCTGTGCTGGTTTGAATTTATTATGTACCCCCAAAAAGCCATGTTATTTTAATCTAATCTTGTGGGGGCAGACTTATCATGGATGAGCTCTTTTGACTAGGTTATTTCCATGGAGATGTGACCCACCCAATTATGGGTAGGACACTTTGATTAAGTTATATCCATGAAGATGTGACTCAGCCCATTCAAGGTGGGTCTTAATTAGTTTACTGGAATCCTTGAGAGAACAGAGCGTCAACACAGACACAAACTTTTGAAGATGCAGTCAGAAACACCTTAGGATAAGCTAAGCAAGGACTCACAGAAGTGGCCAGAACCTGGAGAGAGCAAAGGGAAGCCAAGAGGTGAAATCCGGAGTTTGCCCCAGAGAAGCTATGTGAGAACCCACAGATGCTTAAGGAGAAAGCCATGGGAATTAGAAACTGAAATGAATGCAACTCAGGAGAGCAAAGAACTAACAGATGCCAACCACATGCCTTCCCAGCAGACAGAGGTGTTCTGGATGCCATCAGAGTAGGTAACTATCAATTAATGCCTTATTTTGAACATTTTTATGGTCTTAAAACAGTAAATTTGTGAACTAATAAACCCCCATTGTAATAGCAAATCCATTTCTCGTATATTGCATTTCCAGCAGCTTTAGCAAACCAGAATAGAGGTTAAGGAAGATTTTCCTGAAATCTTAACACTTGGTGTAACATCTAATTCATGATTAGAAGTAAGCCAAGTGAAAAAAAAAAAATAAGAAAAGACCATTCCAGGCAGAGAGGATATACACAATGGTTAAAAAGTGCAAGGTAAGGATGAGGGAATGAATGTTCAATGTACGGATACAGAGAAGGAGCAGAGATAGATGGGGATGTTGAAATAGGGAAAGATAAAACTATAAAAATATTTAGAGGTCATAATAATTTTGATATTAACTCTTTTAGTTGTAGGAAGTTACTGGAGAGTTTTAATCCATGCCTGACATGACCAAATTTGATGTTGGGGAAAAAAAAAAAATCTCTGGAAGCAGCATGGAGAAAGAATTTGAGGAAAGCCAGAATGAATGAGTTTAGAATATTTACTTTTTTGGGAGTTAGATGAAAGATGATATTTGCTTAGATAACATTGGTGATAATGGCAAAAGAGACAAATGGATAGTTTCATGAGATATTCAGAGCTATGACTGATAGAACTGTTGATTGTTTAGATCTATGGAGGTGAGAAGGGGTTATCTACGATGATTCCTTGGCTTTGGCTTGAGATACTGAATGATTCTTGTGTTGTTGAGGGTGGAAATGGAATCTATGCCATGTTTTGGGAATGTTGAGTTGGAGATGTTTGTAAGGCAGGAGAATATGTAAATATTGAAGCCAAAGGAAGATTCTAGACTGTGATTAATTTACATATAATTGAATAAAGTGGAATGAATGAGTCTACCTAGAGACTGGGAGAAAGAAAGATGACTTAAAATTTTACTTTGGAGAACTCTAAAATTATAATGTAAGGAAAGAGTAGAGTGTGACTGAGAGCAAGCCCTTCTAGTTTTAAATATGAATGTACATTTCATTTTGGTATGCTCTAATATACAAAGGAAATGCCTAAATAAGCTATTGTTAGATTTAATTTTCAAGAGGACATACAGTAGAATCACACAAGAAAATAGCAATAGGTTTTACCTAAATGTTATTAAAAAAGGTTAGATTTAAGTGACATGATTTTGTCACTTAGAACATAGAAAGATAGCTTAAAATTTGAATAACAACTAGCGTATAATTCAGGCAGAGTATTCTACCCTAAAAGGTTGGTAAATATTCTTTCAAAAATCTATTGTGGTATTATTATCTGTAAACTATTTTCAGTTAAAACTTTAAGAAGTGCAATATTGTGCAGTTTTTCATTGTTTATCTGTGGAAAGATTTTTTTCCTCTGTTTGTGGAAGCCATAGATTACATTTAAAGTAAATATATAAAGGCATCAGAATTTTATTCAAATTCTGATTGTTATTTTTAATTAAAAATGTAATGCATGACAATTATTTTTCTATTAAATCTCTTTCAAATAGTGTGTGTGTGTGTGTTTGTGTCTAACATAACTTGCTGCTTTAGTTTCCTTGTCTGCTCAAGCAAATACCATGAAATGGGTCAGGTTAAACAACAGAATTTATTTGCTTATGGATTAACATTGGGAAAAATTATAAATTAAGGCCTCATTGAGGAAATCCTTTCTTCCCAAAGACTGTGGCATTCTGGGGCTGGCTGCTGGTGATCCGTGGTCCTTGTCTTCTCTGTCACATGGAAATGCACAAGGCAGCCTCTCCTGGCCTCTCTGCTCTCTTCTGGGTTCCACTGAATTTAAGCTTCTGTCTGTTCCTGTGGCCTTCTCTGTCTAAATTTAATTCTGCTTATAAAGGTCTCCAGTAATAGGACAAAGACCCATCCTGATTGGGCTGGGCCACACCTTAACTGAAGTAACCTCATCAAAAGTTCCTACTTAAAGTGGGTTTACACTCACAAGAATGGATTATATACAGAATATGTTTTTCTGGGGTATATATAGCTTCAAACCACCACACTTGCTAATACCAAACTCTTCCTTCTGAATTGGTAGATGATGTATTAAAGCATTCATTTTTAAGAAAAAAGTAACTAGAAAAATCCAAACAAATGACACATATAATCAGAAGATTGGCAATTAATTTACTTTAAAAAAGGCATATATTAAGGACATTATTTCAAATTTGTTCTTTTCAATAAAAGTCTTTTAACTTTGTTGAGATGTATGAGAAAATTGAAAACATCTATCTGTTAAAAATTAATCACCAAATGTCTTTCAACAATACCACCAAAATTATTGTAGGGAAAAGGAAAAGGAGAGAAGTTTATATAATAAACATTATAAATTATTTAAAGTAAATCCTAAAGCTAAGTCAATAATCTTGTTATGAAATTAAATATCCCAATTGTTCTGTTTTACAAATGTTGCCATTATGCAAAATACCAGAAATGGATTGGTTTTTATGGTACTAAGGCCATAAAAGTGTCCAAACTAAGACACCAATAATAGGATACCTTCACTAAAGAATGGCCAGTGGCATCTGGAATACCACTGTTAGCTGGAAAGGCCCATGACTGATGTCTGCTGGTCCTTGGCTCCCAGGTTGCATTGCTTTCAGCTTCTGATTCCAGTGGCTTTCTCTCTTAAGTACCTGAGAGTCCCTTCTTAGATTCTCTGGGGCAAACATTAGGCTTCACCTCTTAACTTAGCATCTCCACATGTCCTTATGTCCACATCTCCCAGCATCTCCAAGCATCAGCTGCCAAACATCTCTCCAAAATTCTCTCTCAGCTTCTCTGAGCATCTTTTTCTGTGAGCTCTCTTACAGGACTCCAATGATCTAATTAAGACTGACCCTGAATTGGCAAGACTCACACCACCATGGAAACAATTCAATCAGAGGCTCCACCCATGTCAACAGACTAATCAGTCTGCCCCCCCCCACAAGATTGAATTAAAGAATGTGGCTTTTCTGGGGGACATAATGTATCCAAACCAGTACACCAACGGACTCTCATAATTGGAATTGTGCTTTTACAAACAAAGTGAATAATGAACAAAATACTACTGGCAAGTTGAATGTTTAAGGTCATGGTTCAATGAATTTCTTTTGAGATAATGATTCAAATAAATCTATTGCTTGGTTGATTATCATTTTATTATTGATTTTATTGCCTACAGTCTTCAAATTATAATTCTAAAAGGACAACCACCACAACCAAACCAAGATATTTTATCAATGTTTGTCTCATTTTGTCTATATACATTGAAAATCTATATAGAAAAATGACTAAAAATAATATTCTTTGTTAATTTTCATGAATGATACTAACTCCAATTCATGTTAACATATAAAAACTAACAGCAGGAAAAGAAGAGGGGTCAAGAGTTATAGTTGTCTGTAAGTGAGTGAGGTTGCTACCAATCATGTAAAATCAATCATGCTAAATCTCAATCTTGTCAAAATATATCTACAGTAGAGAAAACATTATATTTCCCTTCTTTGAAAAATGGATCAAGGGTATGCTAGTATAGACAATGATTGAACCTCCTATTTTGTAAAAGATATGAACTCTATATATTTTTTTCTAGAATGATCATAGCAACCTTCCAAACTCTGGTTCCTTCCTTTTCCCACAATTTATAGCTTCATGAATTTTGCTTTCCTATGTCTCTGTTTAAAGGGTTATTTTGGATCTCACTGCTTTCTGGCTGAAGGATTATGAGAATATGTTTCTTACTGAATTATATAAGTGAAACTTACTAGAAGGCAGAGGGTATATAATTTAGAAATTATATGAGAGAGATGATGAGAGAGATATTTGAGACTGGAATGTTTTCTGAATTCTTATTCATAATAACCAGACAGATTTTTTTTTTTGCTCTAAGGCAGTCTTCCCATTAAATATTCATCCCTTTTCTATGTATTTCTTTCTCTCAAAAGAATATGATACTGAGAATCATTTCAAGAATATTTTATAAACAGATCATTAAAATATGTATATTTCAAGTTATGAATATTAGTGTGAATATACTTAAATGAAAGGATAACTAAAAACCTTTAAAGTTTGCTCTAACATAAACTCTAATTTAATTGTATATTTTTAGTCAATGGAGATATCATAGTATGTTAAAAATGAATCCAAAGACACATATTAACTTATTAACATTCACTCTCTGTGGACAATACATACACTTCCAAACTTTAGAGAATTCTTTCTTCCTTTATATAATGAGTAATTTTGAAAAAGTACGTGCTTTAGTGAAAGGAAATTAATTAACAAGAAGTAAAACAATTATTCTGGCATCACAGTAATTGGAATAATCAAACAAATTTTGTTTGCTTGTTTTAAAAATATTTTTTGAGGCAAAACCTACTAAAAGTCCAGAGATCTTAAATGTAGAACTCATGATTTTTAAATATGTATGCACATAACTGAATTCAAAGGGTAATTATATTCTACCTTGTATAACCATAAGGATCAGATTCTATTAATAGGTCTATAACTGAATATTACATATGTTTCTTTACATCTAAAGGTTAATTTTTTCCTGGGTTCTATCATCAATTGAGGTGAAGTTTTAGATTTTCTAGGGTCAATTTATTTCCCCAAGGTTTTAACTTTTTATTCAATATATTTTATTTAGGCTATACAATATTATTTGACAGTTTTAATTAAAAGAAACCTGAACTGTAGAGACACCATAGATTTCATTTTGTCTAATTTTCTCAAATGATTCTCATTTTGGATTCAGGCTATACAGGTGAATCCCAAAAGTCATATCAATTTCAGAATGGAGATTTAAAATATACTTCAGCCACTTATTTAATATTCTCTCTTTATTTCTTTTTTTGTATATGGTGAAATAAACTGGGTAAACAACCAGCCTACTCCTAACAATCAGGCTAGAGTACAAATGGAAACCAATATGACTCATATCAAAATATAAAAATATACCTACAAAGTTATGTATAATAAATAAAATAATCTATGTTTTTCTATCTTGACTAATATACCTTTAAAAGGATAGTAAAGTTCCAGATATGAATTTAGATTTTTTAGACTCTTCTTCAGTCTTAGTACATTGCCCCTGCATTGTACCTTACCTGCTCCTGTCTCCTCTTACCCTGGGTCCATCCAATTCTAAAAGGGTTCTCTTAATAATTCTCATGGATATTGCAGGCTGTGCTACCTATCTGAGTTCCATTTCCCACAAGCACCTACCTGTGGCAGTCCTCATGCCACCACTCATATATACTCTTGGACTGAGGGGTACCCACACTACTGTGTGTCTGCCCTCAGTTGGAAAGCTTAGGAAAAGAGGCCCCTTGTTACTCTGAAAGTGTCTGTGGGTCAGACAACTCCAGGTTCACAAGTATGCACAGTCTAGAAGTTGGGGGATGTCTGTTACTAATAGACAAGGGTGTGACCCAGGAAAGGGGCTGCAATTGCATATATTGAAGGACAATATGCTTTAATACAAAGTATAAATAAATGGTAAGCGCTTTCCTTCGTAGTATAATTGAATAGTTTGAGACAGATGCATACTTCTAATGAAAACAACTGTATATCCTTGTCTATTGATGCTGAACAAGCACCTACTTGATTAATTGGCAGTTCCACTCCTAGGTATACAACAACAGAATTAGGTGAATATATGCATCGGAAGATACATATGAGATTGATTATAACATCAATGCTTGTAATTTTTCCAAACTTGAAATAACCAAATTGTCCAAAAATATGGAATGTGTAATGGACTCATGAAATATAATTGAACAATTACAATGAATACACTTTGCTACATGCAACAATATAGATGAATTCTGAAAATAATATTGATTCAAGGAAACAGGACATCTATTCAAAACATATTCCATGTTATCCTATTTATATAATGTTAAAAATTAACAAAATGAAATCTATAGTGATAAAAGTTAAAACAGTGGTTAGTTTTTAGAAGGATAGTAATAGAAAGTGTCCATTAATAGCCCAAGGGAGGTGCATGGTATGCTGACAATATTTTAATCTTAATCAGTGTGGTGTTAATATGAGTATGTTCATTTTGTAAAATTTCATCAAGCTGTACACTTATAATTTATGCGTTACATTAAGTTTTACCTAAATAAAGTTACTTAAATAAATGCTTTAAGGGCTTGCAAAATTTGTCATTTCTCTTTACAAATAACAGAGACAGAATCTTCTATTAGTTCTCTTATTAGGAACTTTTTGTATAGCAACTCCAATTCCTGGCACTTAGAATCTCATTCTCTCCCTCTCTCTTGCTTTCTCTGTTGCAGAAGTTGAACATTTACAAAAAAAAAAAAAATCAAGCAGAAAGTACAGAATTCCTATTCACATCCCTACACATAGTTTTTCCTATTGTTAACATCTTGAGTGGTACCTTTGTTAAAACTGATGAAACAAAATTATTGTTACACTATTAACTATAGCCCATAGTTTGCATTAGGGTTCATCCTTGTGTTTTACAGTTCTATGGTTTTTAAAATTTTTTATAATGGTAATATATATACAAAATAAAAATTTCCATTTTGAACACTTTCAAATATATATTTCATTGGCATACCAATGTTGTGCTGCATGAAATACCAAAATGCCATTACCAAAATATTTCTGCTAGCCTAAAGAGAAGCTTTGTAACAATTAAGCATTAACTCTCCATTCCCTATGTCTACACCAACCCCTGGTAACCTGTATTTCCAAGAAGCACACAGAATACCAAACAGAATAAACATGAAGAAAAAATACAATTCACCATATATTGATCACCCTACAAACTCATCATATATTGATCACCCTATGAAAACAATGTACAAGGAGACAGGTCTTAAAGCTGCAACAGGAAAAAACAATACCATGAAATGGTTTGGCTTAAGTCATGGGAATTTATTTGCTTATGGTTAGAGTCCAGGAAAATGTCCACATCAAGACATCATCGAGATGATACTTTCTTCCCCAAAACTGGCTGCTAGTTATCCTTAGGACTGCATCACAGCTCAATTTTCCCCCTGCCTAGTTGTTTCCTACTCTTGCCTTTCAAAGGTGGTGAACTAAGACTACTCCTCAATAAACTTCCTTCATTCTTACATTTGTCTGAAATTCTGCTTCGGAGGGAAACCCCCTCTGCCAATAAAGAAATGTCTCTCTCTCACTCTATGTTTCCATACAAATATGAGGGATCAATTTCAGGACATTTTTTAAATGCAGCATAAAAAATAGAAATTGCACTCTAATTCAAATATATAGTGAATTTCAATAAGGAAGTTATTTTCATAACATCAGGATTAAAAAGTTCAAAGTGTGGAATATAATTTGCAATGGCAATTTGTATGCTATCTTTGGTATCTATTCAATCTTTGTCATTCAGTTTGGTGACAACAATGCAAAACACTGATTTACAAAATATGTTTTATGAAACGGAATCAGTGTTCCCATGGCTAGAAATAGTAGCTGACATAGATCTAGTTACAGCGACCTAAAAAGGCCACATTATTTTGAACAAAATAGAAGTTTTTTCTTTCTTAATTATATTTCAGTTATCCTATGTTCCTTATTGTTTTCATTTTCACCATCCTTAATGTGTGGCTCATGGGATAATATGATTGCCAGAGAATGATTGATTAGGTATATGCTCTAAACAGAAAAATGAAGAGGGAAAAGTAAGAGTTAAATGACTTCTGCTTAAATTCCTTTGCTCATCCTTATTGGGAGAGGGTGTGAGAAGCCTTTATCTCCAATATTATAGTCAATCAAACAAATGAGGAGAATTGGGATTGAATACTAGCAGTCTCTCCAATGGCAGGAACCCTTGATTCAAGGGAAACAGATATATCCACAACCCTTTGCATTTAAGTCACAGTTTGTAATTTCATGTTTTCATAAGTACATGAAGTCAATTTTTATAATTTCTTGTGATCTCTCCTCAGTAACATGGGTACAATTAATCTGCACTTCCATCTTAGTTGGTCTTAGAACAAACACCTCTGTCAAAAATTATGTATTCTTTCTAGATGTCTGCAGATTTCTACCTACAGTAAAACTGATAAAGCTTTGTACAGTTAATTTCAGTCTTCAGAAACACCTACCCTGTTTGGGTTGGTGGTATTCAATTGCCATTTCCAGATGGGGACACTGACAAATAATATGCTTAGCAGTATGTTTGTTTGCAATCACAGAACCTCAAATAAGAAGATGTGCCTCATTTATATACCCCCAGATATCTACACAGGAAGCAAACCATAAATGAACTCTTTCGTGTCATATTGTTCTTTGTATATTTCATTTTGTAAGGGGAAAAAGTTGATTTTCCCTACCTATCTAATGCTTCAAGACTAAGTCTCTGGAAAGCCACAAATGTCTGATCTTTATGTTTTATTCTTATCACAATTAATACAAAAAAAAAAAAAACTTTAAAAAAGGAATCCAGCTCAGATGATGTTAAAGATTTTCATCATATTATACACTACTACCAGACTAATATTAAAATACATACACTAGCACTTGCCAATGTTGTCACAATTTTGCATTCAGCTTCTTGACCAAAACAGCAAATCTAGATGTGTTGACAGGTATTGTACATGATTCTCTCCTGTTGCAATGTTAAAATTTCTTTTTTAGACAAACTATATTGGATAAAAAGGTCTTTCCAAAGATTCAAAAACATCAAATATATTTCAAGTTTCAAGAAGCTACTATGAAATTAGTATACATATAACAGAAGAAAATCACACTTTTAGCCCAGAGGGATAACACTATTTCAATCCAATTGCATACTGATTGGAAATGATATAAATGCCATTTTCTTCAAACTTTCATTTCAAAATATTAAAAGATATTTCAGTAATTCTAGAGAAGATAACATAATTTGGTAGCAGAAACGGCTTTAATTTTCTTCCTTTGCTTTAAGGCTCAAACAAATTCAAACATTTCCAAGGCACATGCTCAATTTCATTACCTTCTTCCTGAACAGATGCTTATGTGGTATTATCTGCTACAATTTATTAATAAATTATTCATCAAATATTTGCCATCCAATTTTCTAATACTTTTCCAGTTGTTTTAATTCAACAAAATACTAGAGATTTGGGGAAAAATATCTCAGACTACACTAGCATTTTGCCCTTTCCTATATTTATTTACTCAATAGTCTATGACAACTTGGTTCATTTAGAATTAATCAGAATGTTTCTAATGATAGGACATATTGAAAACACATTTCAAAAACTAAGAAATGGAATTAATAAAAGTTCACCAATGTCCCAGAGAAGCTGAGAGGAAAAGCCACAGATGGAGAAGCCAGAAGCTAAAGCAATGAAACTTGGGAAAGAAGGACAGCAGACACCAGCCATGTGACTTCCCATGTGACAGAGGAGGCCGGCAGTCTGTCCTCAGAGTCCAGGAATCATCCTGTTGATGCCTAAGTTGGACATTTTCACAGCCTAAGAACTGTAAATTGTAAGTTAATAAATCCCCATTGTAAAAGCCAATCCATTTCTGGTATATTGCATTCCAGCTGATTTAGCAACCAGAACAGATTTTGGTACCAAGAAGTGGGGTGAGATGTAAATGTAAAAAATGTTGGAATGGCTTTACAAATGAATAAGGGGAAGATTCTGGAGGAATTCTCAGGTGTTGTGAAGAGACTGTTGGCAGAAATATGGATGCTAACGGTACTTAGACAGAAATGATGAATGTGTCATTGCAAACAGGAAGGTGATCCTTGCTTTAAAGTGGCAGGGAATTTGACAAAATTGAGTCCTGTTGTCATATAGAAGGCAGAATTTGAAAGTGACAAGCTTGGATATTTAGCTGAGGAAATTTTCAAACTAAATGTGGAAAATACAGCCTGGTGTCTCCTTGCAGCTTATAGTAAAATGAAAGTAGAAAGGGATAAGCTAAGAACTGAACTCTTCGGCACAAAGAAATCAGAAATTGATGTTTTGAGAAATTCTGAGCTTCCAGAAAATACATTTGAAAATAATAGCACCCCATGTATGGATTTAACTATCAGCCATTTAGAATCAGTCAGCCATTTCAGTGTGAGCCAGGCTGGGTGATGGAGTTATCAAGAAAGGATTTGTGGAAAGTCCTATTTTCTGATGATTGGGGTCATCATGTGCTGCATGTGAAACTCTCAAGTTTGTTGTGAGATCTGTATAAATGGAACAACTTTCAGCATGGACTAAAAGGGAAGAAAAGGGACAGACTGAAGGAAAATTGACTTCAAAGGCAGAACCAAGGAAGCTAAGGTCTGGAGCCAAGACACCTTGAGTCAAGAGAGTGGACCCACCCATGCACATGGAAAGGGTGATTTTGCCCCAGTTTGCAGAAGGTGGGCCTTCTGTCCCATTGTTCAGGAAGAGTGTTACCACCTCAGGGCTCTCAGATGTCTGGGGGATTGAAGAGAACTTAGTCACCCTATTGTTCAGTAAGGAGCGCTGCCACCCTAAGCTTCCAGAGATGGTAGATCACATTACCCAGGGATTGGGAAGAGTCTGGCCACTACCTCATAGTTCTGAGTGGGATGAGTCTATGCCCCAGAGTTGGCAGAGAGTCCAGCCACCACCCCACGTTTGAGGAGGGTGGGGCCTAGAATTCAGGCATCACCCCAATGATTGAGGAGATGGAACCAAGAACATTGCCAGCTCTCTAATGCTTGGAGATGTTGGAGCCCTCACCCCAGTGTTTGGAGAGAACAGAACCACTGGGAAAGCCCTTGGAAAGGATAGGGCTGCTGCTGTATCAAGTCCTGAGAAAAAATGTCATTCAATAGATGACTCTCAGAACTTGACATCTAATGAAACAGTTTTGGAACTATTTGGGTCCAGTGACCTGTGTTTTTCTTACGATTTCTCCCTATGGAAATGGAAATTTTTACTCTATGATTGTCCCTCCTTTGTATATTGGAAACAGATAACCTGTTCTAAGTTTCACAGGTCCACAGCCAGAGGAGAATTTTGCCTTAGGACAGACCACAACTGTAACTGTTTTTGATGAGACTTCATACTTAATATTGTTACTGAAATGATTTAAGGCTTTTCTGGTATTGTGATGAAATGAATGTATTTTGCATTTGAAAAGAACATACTTTCTTGAGGTCCAGAGGGTGGAGTGTGCTGGTTTTAAGCTCTTATGTACCCCAGAAAAGGCCATGTTCTTTTAATCCATTCCTGTGGATGCAGACATGTTGTAGGTGGAAACTTTGGTTAGATTATTTCAAATTAAGATGTGCCTCACCTCATTCAGGTTGGATTCTAATACTTTGGCTGGAATCCTTTTAAGGGGATGAACCACATACTTAAGTTAAGAGATGAAATTAAGAGAAGCTCACAGAAGAAGCCCCAGAGAAGCTGAGAGGAAATGACACAGATGGAGAAGACAGAAGCTGAAGTACAAAACCTGGGAAAGAAGGGCCAGCAGGTGCCAACCATGATCATTCCCATGGGAAGAGGTGTCCCAGATTTCAGCAGCCTGTCTTTAGAGTCCAGGAATCACCCTGTTGATGTTTTGAGTTGGACATTTTCATCGTCTATGAAGTATAAATTGTAAATTAATAAATCCCCATTGTAAAAATTTAAAAAAAAGTTAAACTACTGATTTAAGTTTTTGAATTAAAGTTAATTTTAGGTCACTTTGAACTTTTTCATTTTGTTTTGCTTTACCTATGCATTGTCATATTGCTTCAAATTAGAGAAACAGAAATATCACCAGATTATCATATTCTGGTTTATTTTTGTCATATCTTGAAGGTATTCCTTTGCAGCATTATTAATATAAAAATGACAACAAATATAATTGTTTAAATATAAATATATAAATGTGTTTATCAATAAATGTAAATGTAACAGGTTCTAATTTTATTTTTTCTTTAAAATATATATTTTTTAATTTATTAAATTTTATTTTCAATTAGTGGCCCATTTTGTAGCAACTTACACTGCTATTCATAGTATACCAGTAGTAAAAACAAATGTGTTTTCAGACATATTGGTAGGAATTCAAGAAAAGAAATATTGAACTGGTTCTAAAGAGTAATTAACACCCTCTTCCAAGTCCTCATTAATAACAAATGATAATTATTCCAAACAAAAATTGTGAACTTATCCAATTATATATAAATCCTAATTAATGATAAATGATCATTATTAACCCATCATTTGTTCTTAAATTAATCAATTAGGTAGACAAACACAGATTCTTTTCTGTAGAAAATAATATATTTACTTTATTAATTTAAGATAGATACTAGTAGTCTGACTTCTCTTTTCAAAGATTTGTACTAACTCTACATATTATTTTAACTTATCAATGAGCTCTCAGATTTTTCCTTGAAAAATAATTGAAAAGAAGTTATATTGCCAGAATACAGGAGTCAACAAAACTTAACAGATTATTTACTCATTTTAAAAATAAGTTGGATATGAACTTTGACATGTGAGGCCTTTAATATAAAAGCACTTTCATGTTCTTGAAAGCATTTGGCATTATTTGACTTGAATTGGAAAGGCATTTCTAAAATAAACTATTTTGATAGATAAAAACTGACCAATATAGTTGTTTTCAATACATTAATTATTATTATACACTGTGTTGGGCAGTTCCTAATATATAACTCCCTCAAGGAATTTGCAATCTATGAAGAAGAAAAATATGTACACAACAATGAAGGCAAAATAGAGCTACAAACACATGTAATAGGAACCTAGAGTGAACATGGACTTTCTTACAAATTATATGTTCACCAGAAATAATAAGACAACTCTGAAATACAGACCAAACATAAGTCTTCTTTTATGATGATAGGGTTTATTTTACTAGTATATAAGAAAACAGATATGACAGTTCACATTTCTATCAACCAACTAAATATGATTTTCATGCATTGCTTTACTAGCCATGTGTATCACTAAATCAAAAATATAATGGTTGCAATGATATTTAATTTTCTTAAATGGCAGCTGACATCCTAATTTTTTTTAGGTTTACATATTTGAAACTATCCTGAAAAAATTATTCCTGTAAAAGGAAAGCTTTCTCTTCATTAATTATGTAGCAAAATACAAATGAAAAAATAAATCACGCAGTATTCAATTTGAAGCAGCAATATTGACCACTCCTGATAATTCAAATTTACTATTCCCTTCATTATACTAACTACCCTTTTCTGGATATTTTCCCTACATCTGTGCATAGTTAAATCAGAACAGAAAATATTTTTATTACAAATATTGGAAACAAACAAACAATGATATGTGCTAAATATAAAACAGTACAAATTATTTGCCATATATTTCTAAACTTCTTTTAAGTCTGGACAAAGTCACACTTACTCTAACAAGATCAGCAAGAGTAATATTTTTGATTAATAACAAGTTCCATACACCACTGATGGCTATGTAAATTGGAATGTTTTGAAAAGCAATCTGTCAGTACATGATGAGAACCTTGGAAATAATCATATTTTTGATCTCCTGATTCTAATGCATATTTTCAAGAAAAAATTTGAAGTACAGACTAGGGATTAGAAGGAGATGTTGAGTTAAAATGTTCAGCAGCAGTACTTACACTATGAAAAACCGATTCATCTCAGAGGTTTGGGGTCCTGGTTTAGAACTGTATATGCCCCAGAAAAATATATTCTTAAACGTTAATCTAGGTGAGACAGGGCAAAAAAACGCATCCATGAAAAATACTAGATAAAAAACAGAAAGTGACCCAGAACACCACTGCCAGCAATGCACCAGCCAGACAAGGACTGCTGAATCCACAGGGGACGTGCATTTGGTGAAACCAGGGGCCTCCATTCTGAAATGAGTGAGTGAGACTGCTGAAAGTCCCACAGCCACCCTGTGGTGTGGGGAAACGGTGGGCTGGTGTTTGGAGACAGACTAGTTCTTTAAAAAAAAAAGCCTGGGAGTAGCTGCAGATACAACAGGGAGAGCCACACAGTGAAGCACGATGGGAGCGGGCTGGGCTAATGTCTCGGTGTCTGGCATGGAGGATACCCCTTCCCACACCCGCTGCTGATTGTCTCAAGACCAGAGGAGCAGAGGGGAGCCAAAAGGAGAAAATAAATGCATTCTTTGCAGCCATCTCCCCAGTGGGCAGGGGACACTCCTGCCCGGGGTCAGACCCACAGCCCAGTGTGACAGGGAATCTTTCCCGCAGCACTACACACAAGCCACAATATTGGCCGTGGACAGTGGCCTTTAATACACCCACAGCTGATTGTCCCAAAGCTGGGAGGGTGGAGCTGTGTGGAAAGGGGGAAGTTAATGCGTCCCATTCAACCATCTTTGAAGCGGGCTGGGAGCACCCCTGCACGACCCAGCGACCCAGGGCTTCCCTGGTGGGCTGGCATGCACTATTGATGTGGCACGGCCCTCCCTCAGCAGAGGTCCTGGAAAAGCACAGCTGGGAAGGGGGAACTGCTCAGAAATCCCAGGGACCCTACGCCAATACCAAGGACTTGTGGGTCAGCGGCAGAGACAATTGGTAGAGTCTGAAATGAAGGCTTAGGCTCCAGCAACAGCCTTAAATCTCTGGGAACACCTGGGAGGTTTGATTATTAAAGCTTCCCTGCCTGCCTAACCACCCAGACACATGCCCCACATTCAGGGTGGACAGCACCAGCAACACACCAAAACTTGGTACACCAGTTGGACCCCACAAGAAGCAGACCCCTACACACCACAAAGACAAAGTGGGGGAGAACTGACTTGAGGAAAATAGGTGACTCACAGATGCCATCTGCTGGTTAGTTAAAGAAAGTGTACGCCACCAAGCTGCAGTTCTGTCAAATTAGGGATCAAGTAAAGCAAATGCCAAGAGGTCAAAAACAACAGAAAATCTTAAAGCATATAATAAAACCAGATGATATGGAGAACCCAAACCAAAACACCCAAATCAAAAGATCAGAAGGCACACAGTACTTCGCACAATTAATCAAAGAATTACGGACAGGCAACAAGAGCACGGCTCAGGATATAAAGGACATGAAGAAGAGCATGGCACAGGATATAAAGGACATAAAGAAGGCCCTAGAAGAGCATAAAGAAGAAATTGCAAGAGTAAATAAAAAAAATAGAAGATCTTATGGAAATAAAAGAAACTGTTGGCCAAATTAAAAAGACTCTGGTACTCATAATACAAGATTAGAGGAAGCTGAACAACTCAGCCTCCTCAAGGACCACAGAACAGAAAATGAAAGAACAAAAGAAAATGGGGAAAAAATTGAAAAAATCAAAATGGATCTCAGGGATATGATAGATAAAATAAAATGTCCAACTTTAAGACTCATTGATGTCCCAGAAGGGGAAGAGAAGGGTAAAGGTCTAGAAAGAGTATTCAAAGAAATTGTTGGGGAAAATTTCCCAAACCCTCTACACAATATAAATACACAAAGCATAAATGCCCAGCGAACTCCAAATAGAATAAATCCAAATAAACCCACTCCAAGACATATTCTGATCAGACTCTCAGATACTGAAGAGAAGGAGCAAGTTCTGAAAACAGCAAGAGAAAAGCAATTCACCACATACAAAGGAAACAACACAAGACTAAGTAGTGACTATTCAATGGCCACCATGGAGGCGAAAAGGCAGTGGCATGACGTATTTAAAACTCTGAGAGAGAATAATTTCCAACCAAGAATACTTTATCCAGCAAAACTCTCCTTCAAATTTGAGGGAGAGCTTAAATTTTTCACAAACAAATGCTGAGAGATTTTGCTAATAAAAGACCTGCCCTACTTCAGATACTAAAGGGAGCCCTACTGACAGAGAAAAAAGCTGAGGGACTTCACCACCAGAAGATCAGTCCTACAAGAAATGCTAAAGGGAGTTGAGCAGGCTGAAAGGAAGGTACACTAAACAATTGACTGAAACTACACGAAGAAATAAAGATTTCCAGTAAAGATCACATGGTAAGCATAAATACCAATCCTACTGCATTTTTGATTTGTAACTCCACTATTACTTCCTACAGGATTTAAAATACTAAACCGTAATGATAAATCAGTGGTTTTGGACTCAATATAAAATATGTAATTTTTGACAAGAAGTACATTAAAGTGGGGGAATGAGAAAGTGTAGGAACATAGTTTATGTGTCATATTGAAGTTAAGTTTGTATCAAAGAAGAACAAGATTGTTATAGATTTAAGATGTTAAATTTAAGCCCCACGGTAAACACAAAGTATCAGAGAATATGACCATAGAGATGAAAAGTAGAGTAGGGGTTCCGAGAATTGGGGGAAAGGGCAATGGGGAGTTAAGAAATGAGTGTAGGCTTTCTGTTTGGGGTGAAGGAAAACTTTTAGAAAGGGATGGTGTGAAGGTGATAGCATTGCAACATTCTAAATGTGATTAATCCCACTAATGGAATGCTAGGGAAGGGGTGGAATGGGAAGATTTAGGCTGTATATATTTTTCCACAATTGAAAAAAAAAAAAAGACAGTCTAAATAGATGACAACTGAATGCCAAGGATGATCCTGGATGGGATCTGAGGATGGAGGAGAGGAGGCTCAAAGGGACACAGATGGGACACAAGAAAAAAAAAGGAAATACAGAACGTAAGCTTTATATCAATGTTGAATTTCTTGAACTTCTTATCTGCATTTAATGGGATTGCATAAAAGAATGTTCTTGTTCATGGGAAATGTATATGTGAATTATATTGTTTTTTCAAGGATGTGTGCAGCTTGCTCTCATGTTCAGAGGACAGAGCAATAGACGATGGATGATAGGGAGGGAGAGAGGGAGGTAGGGAGGGCAAGAAAGAGAGAAATGGTGGTGTGACAAGTTGTTAAAGGTGGTGGGTCGGGGTATCGGGGGAGGGGGGTCAGGGTATGCTGGAGTTCTATGTATGCGGTCTGTACTGTTTTTGTAACTGTTCCTGTAAGTTTGAATTTATCTCAAAATAAAATTTCTTAAAAAAAAAAAGATCAAAGTCTAAAAAAATCTCAAGCAATTGAAAAAGGAAAAAAAAAAAAGTTAATCCATACCTGTGGGTGTGAAGCCACTGTAAGTAGGTTACTTCAATTAGGGTGGGGCCCACCTAATCAGGATGTGTCTTGAGACCATACCGGCATTTATTATCAACCTGTTCTATCACACATAATACATTTACCTCTGATCAGGCAGTCCCTCAGCTTCCTGAGTTTGCTTGCATGGTAGGGTCACTGCATTTCTATTCCTGAAGTATCAGAGTCAAGATGAGCCCAAAATTCATATGGAATTACAAAATTTAAAAGATATAGAATTACCAAAAATAAAATTAAAGTAAAAACAAAGTTGGAAGGCTAACACAAACTAATTGCATGACTTAAAACAACATGGGTGAAACTCAAATAATTATGCTGTGCGAAAAAATCCAGGAATAATAAATAATACATGTTGCATTATTCCATTTCTATAGAACTCTAAAGAGAAAAAAAAAAGCAAAAACACTAATCTATAATTTAAAAAGTTATACCAGCAGTTGCCTGGAAAAAGGAGATGCCAGGAGAGAGAGGAAGCTGAAATTTTCAAGAGAAACAAAGAGGTTTTTTGGGGTGGGTAACTTCACTATCTTGACTTTGGTGACTGTTTCAAGGCTGTATTCATATTTTAAATTTATCAAATTGAACATTTTAAATATGTACTATTTCTTGTGTGTAATTATAGCTCAATAAAGTTACTTTTTTTAAACAAAATTAACAAAATATGTGTCATAAGTTATTTGCCAAGTGAAAATAGAAATATTGAAAAATGTTTTTAGGTCGTTTTCATATTCAAACTTGTATACTCTGGACTCTTACAAACATTTTCCTAAAAATCTCCATTTTACCAAAGTATTTTTAAACAGAAATTCCCTTGAAATCAGCATTCAAGGAATTCCCTGCATGATCTTCCTCTTTGCCTTGACTAATGATTTTACGATGTGGTCTGAAACCAGGATACAGAGTCTAGCTACTTCTGTCATCACACATTTCAGTTACCTCGAGAAATTATCACATTTGTAATAATACCCTTACATTGTGTTTTTCTATTTAGGCTTGGTTCTGTGCTGTAATTCTATTCCTTCTACCTTTCTGAATTTATACCCAGTCTGTTCACTTATAGGAATTGAAATATGGAATATTAGCCTTATCCATTAGAGGGGTGTTGCCATTAGTGCTTAACTTATAATAAATAAAAATATTTACTGATAGGCTGATTAAATTTTTATATTTATCCTACTTGCACCTAGCATTTTATTAAGCAAAATAAATAATATGATTCATTCAATTATTTAACAACCATTTTTTGAGATTCTACTATGAGCCAGATCATGTGCTGATCTGTCAAGATTCAAAGATAAATTGAACAAATATCCTGTGCTTTTGGAACACTTGTTCAATGTCTTATAGCAGTTCTCAATCTAGGCATCACAGTATTTTTTAAAAATATATAACATAATATTGATGCACATATACATTGTTGTGTTTTATGGAGCAGATGTGTTTATCCATTATGTTTAATTTCACAGATATTACTAGCAGTCATTTTCAGAAGGTAAAGAGAGTTTTGTATATAATTAAGGACTTCCTGAGTAGGACCAATAAAAGATAACTGAATTAGTCAATTTCTAATATATAGAATATTTGGAAGCATACTGTGTTGACATGAAAAGAAATATATCTCCTAAAGAAAAAATAATCTAAGCACTTAAATATAGGCTTTGCTATTTTTAACATGCTAACACATATTTATATTTTGATATATGACATTTGAAATATTAACTTCAAATTATTCCACTGCCTAAGTTCAAACAACCTTTCTGGACAAAATCTCCATGACTGCCAATATCACATTCTCAGGAGAGCCATATTTGACTCTAGCTCTGACTGTAATTACAGGAAAACGGAGGTTAAAAAATGATTTGGGATCAACAGTGCACTATTGTTTGGAAATGTTTGGCCTAGTTACCTGGGAGTCACCTAAGTTTTGCCTAGAAACAGGAGATTTTTGACAGCAGATTCTCTCAGTTGCCTAAAGCAGCCTCAGTGGTTGATTTCACTCTATTACAACCCTGAAGAACTATAATGTTGCAGTAAATTTAAGTAGGAAAACTTAGTAGTCTTTTCTAACAGGAAATTACTTAATACATATATGATCTGCCATGACATATAAAGCTATTTAAAATTTTGTTAAGACAATTTCTCTATGATCACAACTGCTTAAAGTTAAGCAACAGGTAATAAGTATGCTTATGTATACGTGCATGTAGAGATGTATAAATATATGTGCATGTATGTGCTTACTTCATTAAAATTAATTTGGATTTCTTCCTCCTGTCCTTTTAAGAAATGTGTTTACACTCAGAGTTAGTGGAATGAGAAAACACAAAGCCAACACTTCTATAGCTATACTCCTTAAAAATGTGATTATATGTTTATGTGACTTGTCTGTTAATAAACCGGCAATTTCTGCTTATATACTAGCAGAGTTTATTTTTTTTAGAGTTCATATGTACCCTTCGTTTAACATATATCACCAATAAATCACTGAACTGTGTACATTGCTAATTTTGTTATTCAATACCAGGAAGAAATATTTTTTTTTTAAATCTTAGCTAGTGATTAGCTTGTTCTCTAAACCACAGGAACTGATTTGCTTTTATTATGTCTTTGCTAGAGATTTTAATATCAACAAATACTATAAAACAAAATGCTGCCTTTATTTTGCTGTATTAAGTATCTATTGGACATTATAAATCAGAAATGATAAATATTAGATCACTCCTGGGGTCATAATCTGAATATCGATGACATGGTTCATTTTTGGAACTAGATCCTTGGTAGGTACTTTATGTTTTATTTACTGATAAATATGTTTAAAAAAAACTCACTGAAACTACAGAATGTGTTTGTTTTAATTAAAATGTCATAAGAAATTCAATTATAAGGTCCAAAGGGAAATTTGTATTAAATCTACCCATACATTTTTAAATCACAATTCTGTTCGTATTTTGCCTCCTCATGGCAGAGAGGAAAGAAAGAAGAAAAAAAAAGACTAAACACATTTATGTTACTATTATGGAAAATCTAGGCTTATATAAGTTTTAGCAATTTCAACGCCAAAACAAACACGATGTCATAGGACAGGTCTGTTCAATTGAGATTTCTGTGATGATGGAAATTTTCCATATGTGCTTAGTCCTATATGGTAGGTGCTTGCCACATGTGACTACTGATTTCTTGAAATGTGGCTAATGTGACTGAGGGACTTAATATTTATTTAATTTATTTTGAATTTAAATTTAGCCACGTGCGATTAGAGACTACTGGATTGAGACAAGCAGTCCTAAGATAATGAGCTACACACCATTTATTTTTCTTGGATACACTGAAATTAGTGGAAATTATGTGACATGGTACATTGTAAATTTTGGCAATTTAAACCATAACTGTTAAACCACTTTTTAAAAGATGCTCAATGCTAACTATTAGATTAGTATCCACCATTATGCATTTAAACAATACCAGAAAAATCTTTTAACTCCTAGAAATTTCTTATATTTTTCTCCTTATATTCATATTTCATTACTGTGCACTCATACAATTTTTAATACTAATAAATTACATTTTTACATTTCTGCATGTTTATTACATTTAAATATGTGCAATTGATAAAAAATGTATATATATTTAAAATATTTATTTTCCTATGACTTTGAAGCTTTAACTGTTTCTCCTGTGATTTATTGATAGTACACAATTGACAAAAAACATATTTTGATAGTTATTAAGCACATACTAAAACAAAAATTTTATTAAAAACCCAACTATCAATGGAGGTTTTTATTTATTGTTAAAGTAAAAGAGGTTCAACAGCAATTCAATTCCTGTACTTTTTCCTTTTTTGTTCACCTAAATAAGTATATGGAAATAACTTTTATAATAAGTATAAAACATAACTTTTTCTGTGGCAATATTATTAAAATATTTCTCTATGGGTTACAGGCCAATACCTAGTAAAGGATGGCAGAAAATATTAATAATAATGATATTTCACTGGAAAACTCAATAGTCTTTTTCGTCTTTTGAAAGGAAATGGTTGAAAATCACCTGACCTGAAAAAATTATTGATTTCTTGGAAGAAAGAATTATTAAGAGATGATAATTTTATTTTAGTCTTTATACAGGGGAATAATTTACTGTGAAAGGACTACAAATATTTAAGTATTGTTCATTTAAAAATCCATTTTTCAATAAGATAGTTTTGATAAACTGCTTCAATCTTATCACATGTCATAAGCATATTTATATTAAAACCCTGCAGTGGCATAATTTGCCCATTCAATATACTGAAATATGTATACCTCACACAATCAGATTTGGATAGCCAAACACATTATCAGCTCAATGAGTCAAATCAGATTTAATCTCTGAAAGAAAAAAGTCTGCATTTTCAAATTGAAATAAAGGTATGAATACAGCAGATCCCTAAGTCAAGCACTTCACTTCTAAATTCTAATCTGTGATAAGAGTCAGATAAGGCACAGAACCTTTCCATTAGTGAGTCATGTATCAAACAAGATGCCATGGTCTCCATGACTTTATAGGGGTCTTTTGTTTATTGACTGCTCTAAGATTCATCTTAGGGACTGTAATGGAGAGATGGAACTGTCAAGATCATTAAAAAGTAATTATTGTAAGTCCTTCCCCATCCTACAAAATATGAGTTCAAAAATCACAGCATGGGTCAAAAAGCTGTGTTTCCTCAGTGTCACTGCCTCTTAACCCGAAATTTGTGTCAGATAAGGGGGGCAAAAATCCTTCTAAAGGATAATTCATACCTCCATTAAAAGGTCTTCCCAGACACCTTACTTGGAGTTATCCTTTTGTTTGGTACCTGAATGGGGAAAGCTGCCAAGGTGAAATGCATCTTTTATTTTGTGAAGCGGGAAAAGGTGGAAAGGGCAACTGTGAGAGAAAGAAAACAGTCATAGTATTTCCATTGCAGGCGTGTTCTCAGTCAAATTAGTTTTAGGAGAGTACACATAGAAATGATGGTTCTGGAATGTGATTTCCTTCAGACATATATGTTCATGTAGCCTTGAAAATGAGCTCTGTGTTTCTCCAGTGGTGCATACTTCCTGTTTGAAGTCTGTTGATACGTTGTATTGTTAGAGAAAGGAAACTGGCTGACCTTTGACGCTGACACGTGGCGAAGCAGTTTGCCCAAGTTTATTCTTGACAATTTTTCTGCATTAAAAAAACAAGTAAATAAACTTATACTTATTTTCCAAAAGAAGTTTCAAGTGCTTAGAAAATTTGTATCAATTTATGAAACATATGAGTACTCTTGATGGGACAGAATTGGAGTTAAAAGCCATTGATATTCCCTATTACCAAATGAATTACAAACATAATTAAGAACTCCTATTTCTAAATTTCTGATGTTAATTAAAATTAAGCATATGCCAAACATAGATTTAGCTAAGTATAAAATTTCAGAGAAATCATGTACTTTGACATTTTTTTCCAGTTACAACCCTTTTCATAGTTGGAGCATAACTGGTATTTGTAAAATGTTAATGCATGTCTGAAGCAAGTATACCATGAAAACTTTATTTCCTCCATAATACTTTGTTTTCATATCCTTAATTTGTAGTTGAAGAAAAATAAAAATGTTAGCAAACTTCTCTCTGTCCATTCATTGAGCAGTAATCATTTTTTTATTTGAAACTAAAAGGCACTTCTTCTATAGCTATCATTTTTGGAACAAGTTTCTATTTATCTATTTCTCTACTGTCTCAGCATAGGAAATTTCTCCTGATTCTATTTATGTCAGAGGACCATAGATTATTTTCCTTTTTATCCTCAAAAAAAGAAAAAAAAAAAGATAAAAGCTAGAAGCTATCACTTAACTTTCATCTAAATCTTGGACTTATTTCATCATTGTTCAATTGCAAACTTGGTCAAAAGTTGTTCATGTCCCTTCCATTGATTTTAAAGTGAGTGAGTTTGAAACCTGCTAGTGTAGATTATCCAGTCCCACTACACAAATCTGGTAGTTTTAATCAGTTGTTTCAAACTGCTTTTTCCTTCAAATGATTGCTTTCTATTTAACCAAACAATAGGTTATATTTAATTTGAAAACAAGTGAGGCAATATATAGGGGGGAATTTGGGATGAAGTATCTATTTGTAAAAAACATAATGGATTTTTATAAGGAATTATCTCAATATCAGTATGCAAATTATTGGTAAATGACTACAGCTTACCACAAAATTAATGAAAAAGTAGTGACTGTTTGGGATTGTATTAGGCACTTCCTTTATGCCTCCAGTGATAGGTTATCCAGAAATTAATCTTCTGGTTCTAATCAGACAAACCTTACTAAAGCTTAAAAGGAATTGCCTTCTCAGACAAAAGTTCTCTGTTAAAATGAATCCATCCTGAAATTATGTAATCCCTCCTTTAATTTTTTTTTCTTTCTCAATTTTAGAACTTTGTGTGAGCTAAGTGTACAAAAAACAGAAAAGGTACAGTATTGGGTACACATACAAGTCCCAGAAACATATATATTCAAAGCATTTCATAACGATGCTGGTGCTGGATAGTGTATATTCATTTTTTCTTTAATAATGAAGAGAAAATAATTTGATGTCTTGTTATATCTTACTGATCACTCAATATTAACAACACATAAAAGCAATAGTGGAGCCTGATGAATATGAATAAAATTCTGCAAATTGGGGGAAATAGAGGGAGAAATGGAGGAATAAATGGAAGGAGAAATAGAATTCTGGAGTATGATGAGAAGACACATATAACTTTGAACCAAGGATCGCATCTAGGCTCTGATACAAGGACAGGAAAAATGCCATGAATTTTGGATTAGTGGAATCATTATTTAGGCTGAAAGATTGATTTTGTTGCCTTACATTATTTACTAGTTGCCTTACCAATATAGAGTTAGTGGATTACATCCTCACAGTTTCCCCTGGGTAAGAATTATTTCACTAAGATCCAATCATTATTTTACTGCATCTTTTTTTTTTTCAAATCATAGAATTTTATTCACTATCTGTACAAGGAGAGATGATGAGCACATTCCATTTTTGTTCTGCTTATAAATAGCTGTGTTGCCCAACTCTCTGTCAGAGGGGATCTTTGAGTGAAGAATGCAACTCTGAGGACCAGTAAGCAACAGGAATATTTTATAGGGCAAGAGAAGTAAAAGGAGAATATATTACAATAGTGGGTTTTCTCCTTACAATCCTGCCTATTCAAATTTATCTCGGTCCTTGTCCCAATTTATTTTTTAGGTCTATGTAATTACTTTCTTTATAGGACTTTAAAAGGCAGATTTCACTGGATACAGACTTTCCACAAGTTTTTAATAACCCCTCTATACTCAATAGAGAAGGAAAAAAATATATAGGTGGAGCAATGATGTGTGCATAAAAGAGAGATATTTTTTAATAAATTTTATGTTAGTATAATCTCTACAATTTACAATAGAATTAAGGCCATGCAAACTTGACTTGAGTGTTTTGGTTGCACTGTGTAACTGACCACATTGTTATGATGCGCTAAAAGCTTTTTGCCATTACAACCTGACCCGAATTCATTCACTACTCTGCAAGCATATGTGCACTCAGTTACAGAGTAGTTACTTCCTGCCTGCCTTTCAGTTTGATGAAGAGATAAATGTTGGTATATATCCTAAATAAGTTTTCTTTGGAAGAATTTATATTTGCAAATATTTTTATTCTACTTCTAGAATAAGAGGGAGTTAAGTTTAAAAATCACTTCACCCCTTATATAAAAATACTCTGCTAAACTATCCCTGTAATCTTTTCTGGGCCTAACTGAATTGCCATCAGTTTCAAGGTCATCATTGCAAACTATATTTGTCTCTTTTTTGTTATATTTCCTAAAGACTTATTGTCTCCTGATGGAAACAACTTAATTCCCAGTTATTTAATAGTTTATACTTAATATGTTTAACTGCTTCATGCTGGTCCTTGTTGCTTCTTACTTGTTTCTCTAGGTTTTTTTGCTGGTTTTATTTTTCCCTTTAAGTTGTTTTCCACCTCTTCTTAACTGTCTCATCATTTTCTCTTATTTTACTTGTATCCAATTGTTCTCTACATTTTATTATGAGACACATTTCAGCTTTGAAATTTGTCATTTCCATTCTCCCCATTTCCTTGCATTTAATTCACACAACATGAAGGCCTATCAATTTTCCCTTGGGATATCCTTTCATTGTAGTTGGTTGGAAAGGAGGGCAGAGAAGATAATCCCTGCCAACTTAAAACATTCAACTGAATGCATGAGGAAAGGAAGCAGTAGGTTTTTTTCACTTCAGAAGGGTTCTCTTTTGCAGTAGACTCCCAGCAAGACCAGCAGAATTATCAACTGAGAATGTTAAACTCCTTGCTACTATTTTCATCCTCATGAATGAGAAGAAGACAAATAGTAAACCCCTTTAAATGACATGTCTGAAGTATAACCTGGAGAACCGAACAATTTTTAAAACATTTTTTCCTTCTCTCTTTTCAAAGTTTTACAAGATATTAGTATAATCATAACCAACATTTATTTCTAATGAAGCAGAAAATAGTAACAATATTACAACATTCTAATATTTTAATAATTGTCTACTATTATAAATAACATTGTCAGTTCTAGTCAACACTCCAGCGTACTGTTTCAGGAAGAAAAAACAAAATCACCCCTGAACGAATTTTGTGTATTCTGTTGTGATAAAATGTAAGATTAGTTGTTTAGGGTTTAATGCTGTAATAGCCAAGAACAGAAAATGGAAAAAGATGGAGACTGGATCAAGTTGAAAAAAGATTTAACTAAGAGGCGAACTGACAAGGTACAATTGAACCAACTAATTTTATAATGAACATAGCAGTCCATTAGGAAAGTGGAACCAAAAAGGAGTTCATGTGAGAGGGGAGGTGAAAGAGAATTTGCAAAGTATCAAAAGGCACTTCATAAATAAAAATAAGATTTGGGGAACCATATATTCAAATGTATGTACATTAAAAAGGCGGGACTAAAAACATAATTAGTCAACTCTACCCAATTTTCCTTTTCCACTTTTCCAATTTTCTCCACCATTCTATAACTGAGGTCTCCTAGCCAAACTACTAATATGATATTTTTCATCTCTTCCATGCCCTTTAAAATAGGGTTGGCAAACGCATGTAATCTCTTGTGTGCACTCAATTAATGCTAATAACTGCCTGGCAAGTTCTGCTGAGACAACCTAGAAACTATGTCTGTGTTCCAGGATGAAATAATGGCATGTGTTGTGAAATAGTGAAGCCAAAATGAGGGTACCCCACATACATACTTTACATAGTAACTAATTTTAGGATATCATTTCAATCCACTACTCAATTTTTGATTGATAATAATACATGGGAAATTTTTTTGGATTATTTTGTAAATGACTGAACAATACAATATTTTTACTAGCAAGAAAAAGTGAGAGACAGAAAAATGTATTTTATATAATAAAATCAAACATATTTTGTAATGTTAACTATTTTTGTGTTATGTAAGTTTGGAACTTAATTACAGAAAAGAGAACTACTATTAGATATATGCAATGAAAATTCATTACAGCATGTATGAGATATCTATTAAACATCCAATATATTAAAATAAATACATATGTATATACATGCATATAAATATATAAGATTTGCAATACTTTCCTGCAAATCTTTAGAATAAAATTGTTAACTTCTGATTGCTAGAGTTTCATCCTTGTATTCAAAAAGAAAGTTTTTTTTTCAAAAAGGAGAATGTTAAAAATTTTGGTAAGTTTCTTCTATATATCTCTATGCTCCAAAATTTATTTGTGAAGTAAGTTTAAGATGTTATGTTTCTGGTGTTGTACGACAAATTGTATTTCACGTGCTTTCCAATGTACTCATTTATAAAATAGCTTGTTTGATACTCATATCAAATGGAAGCAGGCCACTGCTTCAATATAGGAAGCAATTCAATTCTAAACATAGATCACTGAGATTTCTATATTGAAAAACTTCTGTTGTCCTTTAGCAAACCACTGAAGTGAAATTAGTGGTTTGGAAAACTGCCAGGCAAAGGAGAATACAAACCAAATTCCTTTAAACCATAGAATTACAGCATCAAAGTAAGGATAATTACAACTTTTCATATTCTGGTCCTACTGGCCAGTTCAAATCTTCCCTGAAAGAAACTCTAATTTTTTAAAATGACAAACTCAGTTAATTTTGGTTTTAAGAAAATCTAATTTTTAATATTGATATCTGCAGATTAAGTATCCTTCTCTACATTACATTATATGTTTATAATATAAATATACTTCCAAAATTATCACTACATATTCACATTTTTCCCACACTATAGCATACAAGTATAAATATTTAAAATTAATATTAGATTTAAAAAGCAACAGTCTATTTACAGGTGAAAACCTAAAGGAATTGAAATGAAAATTAGAATAATGACAAAGATGCCCATCTTAATCAATTGTGTTAACATAGGTATGACTGTGATACCAAATATGGTTCAGAAAACAAGATAAAATCAGTATTGGAAATAAGAATGTGAAAGTTGTGCTTGTTATAGTAAGTGCATAGATTTACCACTTTGCATAAATTGTGTCTACTTAATATATTTATTTAATGAATTTCCATTCTTCTTCAAAATCCTGGCTTATGGATAGTTCTTATTAAGTCAATAGCTAACTCTCTCTTAGGAAGCGTATATCAAATTTCTTGGCTAAACTACATCTGAATGGGTGAACCTTCACATTTCACAGTCCTGAATGAATCTAGGGCATATGCTCTCTCACATCATTAATTAAAACAAAATGTTTATAATCAAGATGCTTGATGATTGAAGTCATTATTATTTCCATTCTCTAAGCAATTTCTAATACTGGACAATCTGGTTCAGTTACTCATAGTATAACTTCTAAATGGTCTACTCCTTTAAAAGAAAGTACAGGTTTTACAAAGCACTCAATTATATAGGAACAGAAATGGAACATGTCTCTGATCAAAATTAATTCAGTTGCATATTAGCCAATTTGTAACCAGGACAATAAACAACTGCTGACACAAAGTTTTGATGGGACATAATTTATCAGATAAAAGCTAGAGGTCATGATGCATTTAAAACAGCTATTTGCAGAGCTGAATTTTGTTGTAAAATAATTTAGTTAGGACTTTTGAAGCAATTAATTCATTAAAGGCTGCCATTTGTCAGCCTAAACAAGACATTTCCTTCCTTTCAAATAAGAAACAGACTTTTCCAACCTATTAGATTCCTTAAGCAATTTATTGTTTAAAATTTAGAAAGACAGATAAAAACTAACTATGTCAAAAACACCCATTAAAAGGTTTTCAGGAGATATTTATTGTCCACTTTTCTTAGCGTAAAAATATTTCAAAACTTGAGTTAGTTGCAAATAAATAAGATGGACAACTATTCCTACAGAGATCATATCTAATAAAGAAAAACTTGACAATCTGTGTCGTTTTGGATGGCTTAATTTTAGAAAAAGTAAATGATTAACTCATTAATTACAATATATTTTAGTTTTAATTTAATTTACACAGATTCTTTAACTTAAAATATTTGCCATATTAGTCTATTATTTCCTAATGACTAATGACTACAATGTTTTATCAGTTATTGTAATTCACAGAATTTCCTGTTGCAAATACAAGCTGTATATGTAGGTCTTAAAGTCTTTAACAATATTCTAGTATCTTCTAAAATTTGATGTCTTAAAATCTAATTAATTGCAGCTAAATTTCTATTCACATGCTTCTTAAAAATTAAATAATAATAATTATAAACTCTACTGAGTATAATATATTTTATTCCTTATAACATATTCATTGAATTATAAAACTGAATTAATTAGAGAAATATAGATAAGATCAATCATGTCTATACTTTTGCCTACCAGGAGATATTTTCTTCTTACTTTAGATATTAGCAAATATTTATTAATCTGGTTATTAATTTGAATGGTGAGATACAAATCAGGTACTCTTGTTATGAAACTTGTCTTCTTAATGAATAACAAAAGAAAACGTTAAAAAAAATGAACAAACTTGTTTACATTTTAGTGATACATTTTAGGGGTAAAGAGAGAGACATGAAAGTGTCCAGTGTAGTTGAAGGAAGGGAATTACTCTTGAATTAGTGGTCAATCTTGATATGCTTGAAGAGGTGATAATTAAAGTGAGAATCAAGAGATGACATTGGCCAACTCTCAAAGCCAGAGAGAGAAAAAGAGAGAGAGAGACTCTACCAAAACTAAAATTTTATAATTGAAAAGACAATTTTTTTAAAACTTTTTATTGTGGTAACTGATATAGAGCATACAGTTTCTCATTTTAACCATAATCATGAGTATAATTCAGTAGTATTGACTATATTCAAAATATTGTGTTACCATCACAAAAATCCATTACCTTTCCTTTTTTATCACTTCAAACAGAAACTACTCATCTGTTAAACTATATTATACCTCCCTGTTCCAGCTCAACCACCAGCCCCTTCCTCTGGTAAGCTCTACACCACCTTTCATCTCTATGAAGTTTACTTCTTCTAGCCATTTCATGTAAGTGAGATCATACAGTATCTGTTTTTTTGTGTGTCTGGCTTATTTCACTCAACATAAAGTCTTCCAGTTTTATCCATGTTGCTGCATGTATCAGAATTTCATTCTTTAGTTTGTGGCTGAATAGCATTCCATTGTATGTATATGACATTTTGTTTTTCATTCATACATTAATAGACATTTAGGTTGCTTCCACCTTTGCTATATTGTAAATAATTCTGCTATAAACATTGGTGTGCAAACATCTGTTTAAGTTTCTGCTTTCAGGAATGCTCCAACTCAGCAACAAAAAGGTAATCAACACTATTTAAAAATTAGCAAAAGACTTGAGTAGTCATTTCTCTAAAGAAGATATGCAAATGGCCAATAAGCACATGAAAAGATATTCAACACCATTGGTCAAACTAAAACAACAATGAACAGCCAGTTCACACCCACTAAGATGGCAATTGTGATATGGGGCAGTCCTAGCATAGCCTGTGGTGTTTCCCTGGGACCCACAAATACAACCTGTGCTCAGGAATAGTAGATTAAGGAACTGCTGGTACATTCCTTCCACTGTTGTCCCTAGTATATGTAAACATTTATAGGAGACAGTCTGTCTCTGGTAGGCATGTTTTATGACATCCATCTAACACCCTGGTGGTTTATCTGTCCCTGGCAGGAGGGAGCAGAGTTCCTTCACTGCAGCAGCACATGAGCAAAGAGAGAGTACTGTGCATAGAACATCTCCTGTTGACCATGGATTGAGAGCCATTGGCTATGGGGTATGAAAGCCCACTAGGGCAGCTGACCTTGCTCTGTCTCCTCTCTTTGTGAGAAAAATGCCTTGCCATCAGCGTCTATGAGTTGTGCTTTTGCTGGTAACCCTGATGCCTGTATTGGGGTGGGCTGATGTCCCTTCAGATAATCTTTCCTACTGACTAACAGCTATAATAATAATAATAATAATAATAATAATAATAATAAAACAGGCAAGGCTGCAAAGAAATAGGGACACTCATACATTGTTGGCGGAACTATAGTATGGTGCAACCACTGTGGAAATCAGTTTGGCAGTTCCTCAGAAAATTGAAAATAGAATTACCATATGACTTGGCAATCCCACTTCTTGACATATACTCAAAAGACAATTCTAAGAAAATAAAAAGGCAAGCCACAAACTGGTAAAAAATATTTTACTAACATTATATTCAACAAAGGACATGTATCTAGAATATATAAAGAACTTTTGCAACTTAATAATATAACAAAAAATCAAATAAAAATGGATAAAAGACTTAGACTCTTCACCAAAGATTTATAAATAAGTTAAAAAAACAAAAAAAAACCTCATTATGATTAAGGAGTTGCAAATTAAAACCAAAATGAAATACTACAGTTTTGATATGCTTGCTGTCTAATGTCTAAAAAAAAATTGTTTTACATATTTTGTCTGATTTTTAAAAGTTTAGGCAGAAGGGCAATTCCCAAAAAGCAGTTAAATCTTCATAACCATCAGTGGAAATCTTCACTACATATACATATATTTTTTAATTGGGTAAAATATTTAAAACACTTTTGAAAAATTTTTGTAGACTGAAGTTTTCAGTCCAATATTTAACTAAATTTTTCTTCATTTTTATGAAACTGTATCTATTTTAATATTTTTTAAAAAATAAAGTGTTTTGATTTTCCACATAATTTGATATGATCTACAAGTTTATTTTAATCCCATAGTAATCTTATTTATTTTCCATACATTTTCCTATTTTAACCCATTGTTTTAAATTGATGTCTCATTCTCTGAAAATAAATATGCAATTCAGGTGCACATACAAGACAAAAGACTTGAATAGCCATTTCTCTAAAGAAGATATGCAAATGACCAATAAGCACATGTATGTTCTTACATAAACATACAAGAACGACATTATTAAATGAAAAGTTGCTGCTAAATTTAAATGTTTGAGTTTATATACACAGCTATATTTGAGTGGTAAATTTAATTGTTGTTGTTTTAACTTCAGATGAAATATTTCAAAGCAGAGAATGCAAAGATTTTTTCTTTCCTGTTAACATGTATGTCTCATTCTTCATTTTTCTGAAACTGTTTAATAAATCTATGTCAAATTTTTCCAGGGAAACAAAGCACTGAATATTTAATATCCAAAGAAATAGTCTGTTATTGACCAAAGTATTTCCTACAAAAATTAGATTACAAATGAACATGTATTGGTTTATAAAGTAAAAATGCTATATAATATTAATAATGAAGTTTTGAAATTTACCTTTGAAATTTCTTTTAATATGCAGGAGTTAAGGGATAAGGAAACATGCTGCAGGCATATACTTACTGAGTAAATACCAGGAAATATTTCCACTGTATAAAGGATAAATTTGTTGCTTTGACTATATATTTATGAATATCACTGGTGATGTGATGAATCAAAATTAAAATTAATATTTCTTTCATAATGAAGTAACAATGTCAACATAAATAGGATATTTAACATTTAAAATTATTTATTTACAATTGCAGTTGAAGAAACACTGAATACCTAAATACTAATCATGGACTAGGGTTTCACTATTGTTCATTGGATATCAATTAATAACTTCAAATATATTGTTCCTTTCCACTAGCATATATATGCACATGAGGGCAGAGATTTTTTTTGCTTTTTTTGTAAAATGCTATATGCACATTATAAATGGCAATGCTATAGGTTCTTAATAGATATTTACTAAACAAATGAATTATTTTTAACTTCCCTTCCCCAATTCAAACTAAATTATAGATATATTACTCAAAAAAAAAAAAAAAAAAAAAAAGATGTTAAAACAGAGTTTTAAAACCCAAAAGACATAAACAGGAAATTTTGGAAAAAAAAAATTCTCTCCCTCATATTTCTAAATTTTCCATTAGATGTAAGAGCAAAGAGTAAAACAGAAGTAAGATCTCTCCTCCCATTTAAGTCACATTAATTGACCCCAGCTAATCATTCAGAGTTTAGGTCAAGTGTGCTTTCTTTAGAGAAGTAGTTTTTATCTTCACCCACTCCTCTTGCCTTCCAAGTCCAAGGCATGCCCTTTTGTTTAAAAAAAAAAAAAAACTTCATGGTTCTTTACTCTTTTCTATTTTTCCAGAACATCATCTGCATTTAATTATACACTTATTGTTGTGATTCTTTAATATTTGCCCAACCTCCCCTCCACAAGGGTGCAATTTGCAAAAGGACAAGAAAATAGTGATTTTTATTCACCCTTTATCCTCAGTGATTAGAACAGTATCTGGTATATTGGATGTGTTTAAAAACATTTGTTTACCGAATGTATGTGTCTCTGTGGATTGAACGGCTACAAAGCTCTGTGATATTGGGTGAATTAATATATAAATGGAAAAGACCCTAAGTTTAAATTTAACTTGAACTTTTCAAAGAAACTAAGAACTTCTGAGAGGGACAGTTTGGGGAAAGGGTCACTATTTCCCAAGCTGACTTTACTGAAAGGACTGATTTTGCTAGAAAAGCACCTAACCACAAAAGGTTAAGTCAGCATAAAATTGAGGTAAAAATCAAAACCCACCAGCTTAACAACCAATTTGAAGCAAAGCCCCACTTTTGAAAGACACGCCTTCTTCTGATTAAGCAAATGTCAGCCAATCACTAAAATTTCCCTTTTGAAATCCCCTAACTGTAAATTGTGTATATAAACCGACTAAAATTCTCCATCTTGGGATATGAGACTCCCTGTTTGTGGACAATTGCTTCTCAATAAACTTTCTTTGCTCATAATCAATTTGACTGAAATATCGTTTCAACTATATGAATTAGATGTGCACTACAGGCACACAATAAAACATAGATTTCTTTTCCTATTACTGATATTTTCTTGTTCTTGAGCTCCCATGCCTCCTTACTATAGGATAAGTTGAGGTTTACAGATAACGGCATCTTTGGCTTTAACAAATCTCACCTGGTTAATATTTAGTCAATTCAATATTCTGAGACCCCACCTGGCTGCTTCTGACACCTCAAGGTTTCCTGCTCCATCTCCACATTCCCAGATTGGATGTGAAGGGAATTTTAACTATGTTCTTTATAGCTAAGGAGTGTACCTTTCATTTATATGCTGTTATGTCGCATTCTGTCTACTTGCTGGATGTCACTGAGATCACTGCTGATACCTAATTCAAGATTCATCCATTTATTCCTTTTGGAAAGCTGTGGCTGGTATACTTTATCATCGAGGAAGACAGTTCCTTGCTCTATTATATTGAAAAGATTGTATCCAATTCTCTGTTAGTTGCTGTGTGTGGGCTATAAAATATAAGTTTATTTTATCTTTCTTAGTGGAGTTTACTATTGAAGAGTAATTTTTTGATGTACAATAATGTCCCAAAAAAAAAAAACAAAAAAAAAACCAATAATGTCCCAGAAACTGAAGAACAAATGTAACTAATGTCTACTCTTTGAATTAACAATAATTGTTTTGATGAAAACATCTTAAAATATGTAATTGTTTAAACATGAAATTGTAGATGAGCTTAATATGATTATACAAATTTAATATAGTGATGGTGATAAAAAGAAAGCTTACCTTTTTGCTTTAGAATGTTTTAATACTTTTTAACATGATGAATGAGATATAGATATATTTAATAAATTCTTTTGGATAGTAAATAAGAATATATTGTATATTTAACCTTGTCTTTTTAACATGATTATCAGAAAAATCATGACAGTGAGCTTATAATACAAGTTGATTGTGAGGAATTATGTCAATAGTAAAATGCTTTAAGATCATTTATGCTTATTAGGAAAGAAGAAATTCATCTGTGGAGCACAAATTTAGTGAACATCTTTTTCAGTGCATTCTACGTGAATGCTTTCCCAGTGCACAATTCCTGAATACAAAGTGAATGTCTGGCCCTTCCAAGTTGTGCAACTCAGCAACCCTGAAGGAAATTAGTGGTGGTAAATCTGTTTTGATACTTCAATTTAGCTAACTAATTCTTAAGCAAAATGTTGCCCATAGATCCCAAATCATCTGGGTTGCCCCCTCTCTGAATAGAGGAAAGACCGATATGGTCTGAGATTAGTACAGAAGGAAAATAGCAGGGAAGTGACAAAAATAAAGTTTCACAAAGGGCCTTAAGATTGTTGCCCAGGAAATGGTTTCCTAAAATTAAAAAAAAAAAAAAAAGTTTACAATAAAAAGGAATAGCATTTACTGAGAATTGAACAATAAAAATATTCCACGGAATAACAAGCTTGGTTTCCACTGGTCTATATTCAGTGAAAGAGAAAAAGGGAAATAAATGCATAGAGAAAGGCAAAAACTGAACTTGCTTTTAGAGGAAGACTGACAATTATATTGTTAAAATATCATCTTTTCTGTATATATGAAATAAACCTAATTAATGAAGTTTTGTTCTATATCAATTATCTAGTTATTGTAACATCAATTAGCATATCTCCTTAAAGTAATATGTGATGTTTAATAATATTGAAAATACTATGGCAATTGCCTCTGTAAAACATTGGTCAAATGTGGATGACCAACTTATATCTCTTCCTTTGACCAAAATATTTCATTTCAGGTAAATTATGGAAATAATAGCTAGATGTAGCCCTCAAAAATATTATTGGGTCCAAACTATTGATATCTAATTTCTTCAAGGAAGAATCATCAGTATTCCAAAAATTGTCCTCCTTATATAGAATTATGTTATTAATAGGCCATCAAATACAACTTGAGATGCAAAGAGAATGCAGGTTGGCTGTACTTTGTACAATTACTTAAGTGGCAACAGATATTGAGATTGAGTCAGACTTCCCAGTATGGTCTTAGTTTCCTCCATTAAAGGTCCATCAGTCTAATGTTACACTAGTAATACTGTGAGGAACTCACATCAAGGGAATGTGATTTCTTTGCTTGTAGACCAGAAGGCCAACAAAGGACATATCCTAAAGGACTTCTGTGTTCATTGCATTCTGGGCAGCAACTTAATGTTAAACACTGTATAATAACCATAAAATTTGCTTGAGAAATACATCCTTTATAGTTCAGTTTAGGTGCATTCTTTCAGTACTACTCCTTTCTAGTGTTTCAAAATAAGCATAAGCTATTAAGTTGCTGGTTTTTTTTTTCCTTCCTGCTATTCAGGGGTTTAAATTTTATGTCTTTATTTTTTGAAAGCCTTGCTTTCTGGAGCTGGCTTTCAGAAAAAGAATGATTCCTACTAAATATATATACCAGTAATGGAGAACTATTTCTTAGGTGCTAGTGATGAGTAATAAAAACTTGTCTGAGTGAGCTTATTACAAAAAATTGGGAGACATTGTAACTTCACTTCAGAATAGCCGAAATGTAATGTTGAAATGTTGAAACAATAGCTGAATTTGTAATATTTAATTCTTCCTTGAAATACTTTTTTATGACACGGGATCAGTACTCTAAAGGCATATCTCTTATAATTTGAAAGACCTGTAAGCAAAAAACATATCACCATGATATATATTCCCATAGGTTAAATGTGAGATCAAGAAAAACAGCAGTTTAATTTCATAATGTAGTTAACTTTTTAAAAATCTTTGTCTCAAAATGGATTTAATAACATGCCATATGTAAATTACCTGACACTGTGCTATGACATTCAAGCTTTCAACTAATGCAATGGCAAGAATAGTAGACTTTTACGCTTGTGAGGAGCATATTGTGAGGGTGCTACATTTACTGCAAATAAAGAAAAGGACTTCTTTCTAGGTGAGGAATATTATAGGGAAGAAATATCATGTACTTATATGTGAGACATGAGGAGAGAATGGGTAATCACACTAGACTCAAAAATCTGGGAAAAATAGATATTTTCACACGTTAGTTTTAAATAATAAGCAAGAGACATTTTAAGGCACAAGCTTTAAACAATACCTAGAATAGTAAAAAATTTTTAAAGTTATGTATATTTGTAAATAGAATAGGAAAAATATTAAAAAGGAATGCAAGTATATTTTACTAATTTAGTATGTGTTTGATGTATCATAGAAATGTTTATAAACACAAGATGCTTTCAACCACCTTAGGTTAAATGATCATCCAAGTTTCTACTGAACTGGCATTTTGTAAATTTTTCCCAAAGCTCTGTGTTAGGAGGTTATCTGCTCTTTTCAATGTTTGACAATCTGTTCTTTATTTACAAAGTTGTGCATGAGATAGGTGGATTGTTAAACAACTGTTGCTAAGGCAAATTCGGTTTTATAATAACAAGCAAAATATTTTAAAACTGAGAAAAACTGAAGTTAAAAAGATACTGATGCTTCTAAATGCAGGCAAGTGAAAAATAAAACAACCTTGAATAGGAAATAAAAGGAAGATATATTCTGAAGAATTTTGGTAATACATTGTTTTTGCTTGTAGATTTAATTTATGTAGGGAGATGTGCACATAAGAATTAGTATTAATAATTTAGACAAAAGTAACATGCACTATTTAAAATTTCTTGAACACTGTGTACTAAGCATACTGCAAAGTTCCTTTCATGTAGAATCTCACTTAATATTAATATTATCATTTTAACGATGAAGAAATTGAAACCCAGAGGGACGAAATAACATGTATATAGAACTGTAAGCTTATATGTACAGATCAATTGCTAATAAAAATGAGTTACATGGTATAATCGTTGACTGTCATGTGAAGAAAAGCTTCAGAAAAATGCACTCAAATATTTGGAAAAATTTTCTTAAAGTAACTTCCTTTTTTTAAAACCCCAGCTAGTTGTACTTATCATCTATATCAGAAAGTAATATTAAAACCCATAATTATGAAGACTTTAAAATTTTTCTCTGCAAGTAATTAGATTCACATATTTCAATTGCATTACACTACACTTGCAATATTAATCAAGAACAATGTGTATGTTTTGGGCTTTTTTTTTTTTTAACAGATAGAGAAATTAGGGAATCATCCCTGATTCTATGAGGAGTATTCACCAAAAACATTCGTGGGGTCATATTTTAAATCCATATTTCTATAGCACCCTTATCTTCACGTTTATTGTTCACTGAGCCTAAAAAGCATGGCTTTATTTTGTTGAGATTAAACCACTTTATTGCTGAGTTTCCTGTCTTAAAAAAAAACAAAAACAAAACAATAGTTGCAGTATTCTAAGCATTCTACATGAACCCAGGCTGAGCCAAAATTATATCAGAAGAGCACTTGATTGCCTTTAATAAGTGACAAATACACTTACAATCCAATAACTCAGATATTGCTTAAAGAATACAATTGTTTAATCTTCAGAAAATTTCATTATAATTGTTGGAAAGTGACCAAGGACCTTTATAATTAGTATCTAAATTTAAATCACTACTTACAATGGATTTTATCATCACTAGTAAGGATGGACTGTTGTAATGATTCATGCTACTATTTTGCCAATTGTTAATTCCAGTTGCTGTTAATCAAATGGGGTTTATGATGCTAATGAACGTTTTTCAAAAATGCATCCTTCATTTTGAGTGGGTAAGCACAGAATACTACATTGATTAAATGCTCCTCATGTCCCAAAGTTTTTGTAAGCAATCCCATAAATTAAAATGGTTGATTCAGATGATCTTCCATTTTCAATCTGCTCTGTTTTCATTAAAGTTTTAGTCTTTAGGCTCACCAGTATAGCATTAATTGAGAATCTCTCTGTGGTAGATAAAAGCTAATTATTGAGTTCTCCAGTGTGCTAGGCCCTATTTGAAGTACTTTAGAAATACTAATGCTTTTATACTTTATAAGAAACTTATGATAAGATTTATGATTGTTAATATCATTTTATAGCCAAAGAAACAAATAACTTGATTTTCACACCCGCACTATACTGCCTCATAAACAGAGAAAATATATTCTATATTGTAAAGAAGTAAATTATAATCAGAAGTGACTGATAGTTTTAGACATTAATTGGAGAATATGTAAATGATAGCTTTTTCTTTCTCTCTCTGTTCCTCTAGTCTAATTCTTCTGTTTTTTAGATATAATTTCATGGTTGTATGTAAGCCAAAAGATATGATTCTGGCACAAAGAATAATACTAAACTCATGAAAAAAACAGTATTAATCCAGCAAGCAAACCATACTTTAATTCCGAACTATTGTAGCAGTGTGTGATTATAACATAGCATTACAGACAAGGGGTTAAAATGAGGGACAGGATGTCTTTCAAGCAAGCTATTTTGCAATTAGTTTATTTATACCCCATTGTAGATAAATATTAAACACATTAATCCAGGAAGAGGGGCCAGGATTTTTTCATCAATGGTGCCATACTAATAAAACCATAACGATTTTCAAACTCGACATCAGTGATTCTCCAAAATTTTATATTACAGAATCATCTTAGAATGGAATTCCATTTCTAAAAAAAAATGCATGCATATGTAAAAGCACACATTTGTATAATGTGACGGGGGGCTAACATATTTTCTGAAGTCCATCCATATGCTCTTCATTCATATTACAAGAGTTCCTGTTCTATGCTTTCAAGTAAACATCTTATTTTCCTTTATTTACCTTATTAATTGGTGATGGAATTTCTTTATATCTCTCACTGTTAATTGTCTTCAACATTTATTGAGAAACCGCAATATACCAAGTGCTGTTAATCAAAGGGAATAATAAATTAAAATAAAATAAGAGGACAAAGACCTACATTGAGTTGATCAGAGATTTGTAGGAGAGAGAGGCAAAAAGTCCCCATAACAGAGTTTGTTTGTGCCCAGCTCAGCTCTCCTAGACACCATTTATCAGTTCAGTGAGCTCATAATGTAATTGCTTTTGGTGTTGGTATTAAGAACTAATGCCTGCTTAGAAATATTGCCTTTAGGTGAATGGAGCCACCTGCTATGAGGTGCCTAGAACTTTTATCTTCTACTGACTGACAGGTATAGATAACAAAAGCTCAGCTCCCTTGAAATAAAAATCAGGATAAACTCAGTAGCTCAATTTATGTTCGGGAGCTCTCATGTGATGAGACAGAACCTAAACTTTACCTGAAACCACATGCTTGCTAAACTTGTTACCCTTCCCTATCCTGCTGCCATCATTCCGTTACAGATTTCTGCATGTATTTCCTTAAAAATCACTTGTATATGAATCCGTGTCTCAGACTTTCATTCCAGTAAACTTAACCCAAGAGAATTCCAATGCTGTGAAATTAATCAATTAATTGGTAATTAATTAAATTGCCTACTTATCATGTGTCAGGCAATCTTCTAAACATTTTGGGTGATTTAAGTTTTCTAGATCTGAAATATTTACCCTGGTAATAAAAATGATAACAATAATAACAAAAATAAAATTATAAGAACTATCACTTGAGTTCCTACAATATTATTTGCTCAGTTAATCTTCATTTCAGTGGAATTTGGGAGTTTTTTTTTTTTCTTATTTCATAGATTAAGAGTCTGTGGTGCTATGAGCTTATATAACTCATCCATGGTTATATAATAAATTAATAAAGCAATCATATGTGGTTTGGAAATTCTTAGAGAAAACCTAAGACAAAATGAAAAATCATGTAGTTCTTTCTCTCTCTTTTCTGTTAGTGACATAGAAAAGGAAAAATTACAGTGTAGGGCTATGTTTGGAAACTCAACCATGAAGTTGAATTATATGTAAGAATTGTTTAACAAAATTATTTCATATTTAATTAATCCTATGTTTAAAGGTGACTTTCAATAATGTTACCATATAAAAATAATAGTTCTTATTTAATTATATGCAGTTATTCATCTAAATTTATTTAAAGAAAGGTTCTATCCATTAAAATTTGTTAAGCAAAATGAATAGATCATTCAGCCTAATGACTAGAATGGAATGCGTGCTACATAAACATTTGTCAAGGAAATCTGACTTTCAGGAACAGAACTTAGAAAGAAAATATTAACCTTGATAGAGGCCTCCCCTAAAGTACTGTGTTGATAGTAAAAGAAATTTATAGATTTAGAATTTAATTTGAATACACATAAACCTATTGGGATAACTTGTAAAAGAAAAATTATTCAAAATAATAATTTCATTTAAGTTCTCTTATATGCAAACCAAAGAAAATATCTAGTCATAGTATAGAATCAATTGAAAACTACAATGTAACTATTTTGTTTAAAAGTGATAGAAATTCTGCTTAATATATAAACTATTGAAATACATATACATGTATACATTTGAATATATGATTAAAAATAATTCTGTTATATATTTAAACTTACTTTTTACTCATCCACATGTAGATTAAATGCATAAATTTCTACTTAAATACATTCCATCAAGAAAAGGTTTAGATTCATATGAGTTTCTAGCTCATGGTGATGGTTTTGTTTAACTTCACTCTAATGATATAGTGATTGTTCATTATGTTGTTAGTATCAATATCCTATAAACAATAGCACTTTAATTATGTGTTTGCATTTGGCTTCCTAAAATTTAAGGAATGGTAGATAATTAATTGAGAGAAAAACACTGAAGAATTGAGAGTGGTATAAAAGTATATAAGAAATTTTTATTATTTCTCCCACAGGGAAAAAAAAAAAATACAGAACAAGTCAAAATTATGTAATTTCACTAAAATTGTGTAAGTTAATATTATTAAACAAAATTTACCCATTGTTATTCTCTTAAACATCATGCAAGCACTTAATTTCTCTGGCAAAATAATTTTAAAAAAATAATTTTTACAATCAGATAAGGTCTCTTCAAACAGGCAACATACAAAGTGCTCTAGCCCCCTTGTTAACCAGTAAGGAAGCTGAAAAAAGAAAGAAAAATGTTTAAAAATCTATCAAAAATATGCCTAAAAGGATCAAGTAATAAAGGAGGCAGGAGTTCCTAAAGGATAGTAATAGTTTGTAATAGATTCATATTTAAAATGAGATTACAGTCTTTTCACTCGATTCTTAATGCTTAGATGGAGGAATTCTAAAAGGAGAGACTTAGCTTTGTAGGAGACAAAAAGGCAGGTGTTTAGAGCTTTGACTTCATATTCTCTTGTAAGGTGCAGGACAATGAAAGTGTGTCAGTAGAGGAAGAAAAATAAGTGCTGATAGATGATTATTGAAATAAAAATAACAGATGAGTTTAAAATGTATATTCAGCTCACAAATGAAAGTGAAAAAATTTGCAGGATGAAATATTTATACATTAGTGTTAAGTCAAATGCTGAAAAGGGAAACATACTAGGCTGGTGGTTTTTGATGTTTGTAAAACCACATGTTACAAGAAGATAAAAAATGAAGCACATTATTCTGCTTGAAATTACCTCAACCATTTTGATTTCCATCATTTTGAGTCTTTTTTACATTGAAGTTTTGAAATTGCATGCTCATGACTCAGCATTTTGTACTGATTTGGTGTCATTTGAAAGTGCATGTGTGCTACCGGGCAGACTTTCCCAAGTTCTAACAGAGTATCTATGTTCAGAAGCTTAATATTGCCCATATTTCTTTTATTTCTTCTTCAATAAATAACACTTATGTAAATTAACTTTTTTTACTGCTTTTTTTTTTTTTTTCTGTAAGCTGCTTAACATAATAGATATTGATTTCCAATAATAGGACATTCTGTATTTCCTCACTACTGTCAAGACAACATTAACATTCCACTTCTACAGTGTTATATTTTGAAATGTTATATTAATGTCTAAAAATAGCATGTGCATTTTACATTTTGTTGTATCCTTTGCAAAGATATTATTGTTTCACTTTTGGGAGAAATGAATAGATCTTCATAAATATTTGGAATGTTTATTAACAGAAATTTTAAAATTACAAAATTAATGTGGTGAATAGACACAACTTTACAGATTTTAATTAAGGAGCAATTATCTATTGACATAGTTTATACTGAAATCCTGGTAGCTATTAAAAGTTTCAAATATGAATTACTCTGCAATGTGACTAGAAGTGCCATTCTGTATCTGGATGGTTAAAAATAAGTCTCTTCCTATAGTCTCTTCATTTTATGGAAGGGTCACTTTAGAAAATCCTAAAGAGAGAATTAGATGAGAAATATTTCCTATGATTTTTTGGAACTGTGTCGAATATTACTGTTTTTTTTTTTTTTAATTGCCTATATTTTCATTACCTTGTAATAGACCTAATAGCATTGAAACTATCTTTCCACTCCTGTATTACTTTTTGGGGGATTTATTTAACATGAGAAAAACTCTAGTTAGGATTTTGTTTTATATCAAACCCAGTCTCTGAAAAACAATACAAATCCTGCAGAATAAAATCTTGAGTCTTTTGAAAAAATCATAATGCTATAAAAGTATCAAAATGTCTTTTGCTTTCAATTTTTTCCCACTTTGTAATATGTTTTGTTAACTTGGGTGAGATTATTTTTTCTTATCATAGACTAAAAAAAAAAGTAAAAATCTATTATATTGATGGAATATGCAATGTCTCAACTTCCTGCCCTCAATGAAATATATCTCATTTAAAATACCACCCGGTATGCTATTCAGGATTTGGCATTTTAACATTTGAATACTCTTAAACAGAAACCTGGCTTAGTCTTTATGCAAGTATTTTAATCATACTACTATATTAAAAGATTAATTTTATTGCATCTTTTTCTGCTTAAGGTCATATATTATTAAAGCTCGAAAAGATTGTCTCCTGTAGCATGTATGTAAGCTGTATCATCTCTACATGTGGGATCTTTAATGACATCAATTCTTCCCAACAGTAGGAAGCTTTGCATTTGTACTCTACATTAAAGTTAACCTGAAGAAGAAAATAGTATGCAAAAGACTGTCATGATTTATAAGCGCCTCTGTAATCAGGCCCCTCCCTACTTCTTCACTCCACTTCATTGTGTACCAATATCTGGTGTTCTTTACACACTCGTCTCATAGGTCCTCTTTGTTTTCTTGAATATCACAGGCAATTTCTCTTGTCTGAATCTTTGGATTTATTCTTTGCTCTTCCTTGAGTTGTTTTTTCTCTCTCATTCATATTTTTTTAATTGTGAGTTTTGTGCCACATTTAAAAAATCTTTGACAAACCAAGGGTCACTAAAATTTTCTTACACATTTTCTTCTAGATTTTTATGGCATTGCCACTTAGATTTAGGTCTGTGATTTGCGTAAAGTTAATGTTTATATATGGTTCAAGGTAATGGTTGGAAATCACTTTTTAAATACGGCTTTTCATTGAAAGGATTATCTTTTCTCCATTGAATAGTCCTAGCAAGTTTATTGAAAATCAATTCACTATATATGTGTAGATCTGTTTCTGGATGTTCTAGTCTGTTCCATCAATTTATCCATCTAGCTTTACTTCAATACCACACTGCCTTAATTGCAATAGATTTATAATAATTCTTAAAACCAAGCAGTATAAATTCTCCAACTTTGTTCTACCTTTTCAAAGTAGTTTCAACTTTTCTAAGACATTTACATTCCTGTATAAAGTTTAGAATTAGCTTGTCAATTTTCACGAAAAGTGTGCTGGGATTTTGATTGGGAATGCATTGAATCCATGGATCAACATTAGAGAACTGACGTTTTATTTATATTGAGTGTTCAGCTTTCATGCAAACATGTCTCTCCATTTATGTAGGTCATCTTTAATTTGTCTCAGCAATAATTTGTTTTTTTTTTAGTGCACAGGTACTATGTAATTTTTTTTCAACTTTATTCTGAAGTATTTCATATTTTTGGATGCTATTATAAGCAGTATGTTTTAAATTGTAATATTGATTAATATAAGGGAATACAACTGATTTTTAAGTATTGACCTTACAGCATACAATCTTGCTAAACTCACTTATTATTTTTTCTACTAGTTTTTTGTAGATTCCTTAGGATTTTCTGCATGGATGATTGTAGTTTCTGTGAATAAAGACAGTTTTATTTCTCTATTTCCCAATCTGGTGCATTTTGTTACTCTTTCTTACTTTATTGCACTTCGAACTTCCACTAACACATTTAATAGAGTACATCATGATATTCTCACAAGCATTAGGGACTCTCAATTTAATGAGTCTAGCCCTTTATCTTAGGTTTGCCCTTATGAAACTTATTCGTGCAAAGAGGAAGCTAAGCCTACTTATATTTTTTTCTAAGAGTCACCCCAAGACAACCTCTTTTGTCACTCAGATGTGGTCTCTCTTTCAGCCAACTATGCAAATAAACTCATTACCCTCCCCACTATGTGGGACATGACTCCCACGGGTGTAAGTCACCCTGGCAGCATGGGACCTGACTCCCAGGGGTGAGCCTAGCTCAGGCATCATGAGATTGAGAATGCCTTCCTGAAATGGATAAGAGAGTTCCAATAGAGTCGAGAGGTCATTCCGGAGGTTATTTTTATGCATTACATAGAATTCATTTTTAGTTTCTAGTATATTATAGCTAGAAGGAAATACCTGTATCTGTTGAACAGTAATCCAGTAGACTTGATTCTTGATGATAATTGTATAACTTTATAGCTTTTATCATGTGACCATGTGATTGTGAAAACTTTGTGACTGACACTTCCTTTATCCAGTGTATGGGCAGATGAGTAATAAAATAAAGACAAAAAATATATAAATAACAGGGGGACTAAGGTGTGTGGGATGTTTTGGGTGTTCTTTTCTATTTTTATTTTTTCTTTATTTTGGAGTAGCAAAAATGTTCTAAAATTGATTGTGGCAATGAATGTACAACTTTGTGATGATACTGATTTCATTCTTTGGATGGATTATACAGCATGTGAATATATCTCAATAAAATTGCATTTAAAAATAAAATTGAATAGGTCAAAGTGGACATCCTTATTTTGTTCCTTTTCTGAGGTGCAAAGTATTCATACATTCTCTATTAAGTATGATGTCAGCTCTAAATTTTTTATAGCTGCCCTTTATCAAGTTTAGAAAGTTCATTTCTATTCCTAGTTTGCTTTTTTTTTTTTTTTTTTTTTAACCAGCAATAGATACTGGTATTTGTCAGGTGTGTTTTCTGCATATATTTTGATGATCAGAATGATGATCTTATTTTTGTTTGTCCCTTATTATGGTGAATTACAATGATTGACTTCTCAATGTTAAACCATACTTTCATTCTAGGGATTAAACAACACTTGTTCAAAATGTTTTATGTTTTTAATGCATTGGAAGAATTGATTTGTTTGTTTTTGTTAAGACAGTTTGCATTTATATTCATGAGGGATATTAGTTTGAAGAGTTTGTGTGGTTTTTTTTTGTTTTTTTGTGTGTGTTTTTTTCCTTGCTGTACCTTTGTCTGAATTACTTTTCTGTGTAAATTTAGCTGCATAGAATAAGTTGGCAAATATTTACTACTTTTCAATATTCTGGAAGAGCTTTGTAAAATTAATATTATTTCTTTCTTAATTTTTGGTAGAGTTCATCAGTGAAGCCATCTGGGATGGTAATTTTCTTAATGGTAAGGTTTTTAAGTGAAACTTCAATTTCTTTATTAAGTAGAAGGCTATTCAAGTTATATATTTCCTCTTGATTAAATTAAGTTAGTCTTTGTCATTAAAAGAATTTGTTCATTTCATCTAAGTTGTCAAATGTATTGACAGCAAGTCATTCATAAGACAATTTTAATATATTCTTAATGTGTGTACAATCTATAGTGATGTCTCCTCCCTCATCCTCATGTTGATGCTTTGTGTCTTATCTCTTTTCTTGCTCATCAGTCTGGTTTGACTCTTATAAATTTTATTCATATTTTCAAAGAACAGGCTCTTTAGTTCAATAATGTTTGCTATTATTTTCTTGTGTTTTCTCTGTCATTGTTTCTTGTTTATCTTTATTATTTTGTTTCTTCTTGCTTTGGGTTTAAGTGCTCCTCTATTTCTACTTTCTTAGGCTATAAACTGAAATTGCTAATCTGACACTTTTTTTTAAACATATCTGTTTATCACTATAAATTTTCTTTTTGTCCTGCTTTAGGGGCAACCTGCAAATTTTTATGTTATGTATTCCTTTTCATTCACTTCAGAATGCTTTATGAACTCTCTTTTAATTTCTTCTTTGCCTGATGGATTCTTTATTTTACAAGTGTTTGGAGGACTTTCCAGATAACTCTCTGTTATTGCTTTCTATTATGATCAGAGTACAAAGCTTGTATAATTTGAATGTTTTTAATTTATTAAGACTTGTGTTTATTGCCTAAAATATGGTTTATCTTGGGAAGTGCTCATGGGTACTTGGGAATTACATTTTAGACAAAAAAGCTAAGATAATGCATGATGAAAGGAAAGTCTTTTTCTGCACATAGTGCTAGAAAACCTGGAAAACCACATAGGGAGCAAAACATTTTAAAGCAGCTTTTTGGGAGGCACCCATGCCCAGCCAAAAAACAAAGAAACAAAAAAAATCAAAAGGAATCATAGACATAAATTTAACCTAAAAGCACAGATCTTGTAGTAAATCCTAATCTATAAAACTTCTAAAAGATTTTTTCAAGAAATCAAATAGAAGAAAATCGTCATGAACTTGGGGTTAGGGAAATATTTCTTAGGTAAGAATTTTAAAAAGCCCTCTAGAATAAAAGAAAAATTAGAAATTGGACTACCTTAAAATTAAAACTTTTGCTCTTCAAAATACACTGCTAGTTTTTTTTTTTAAAGCAAGACACAAACTGGTGGAAAGTATTTGTGAAATATATATGTCATAAAAGACATATCCAAAATACATTTTAAAACTCTTACACCTTAATAAAAAAAAAACACATTCCACTTAAAAAAATGAGTAAAATTTTTAAAATAGTGCTCACCAAACAATTTGTACTCATGCCAACTAAACATTTGCAAAGATCCTCAAAATCATTAGTCATTGAGGTGATGTAAATTAAAACCACAACATGGTACTACATTTACTAAAATAGCTTAAATTGGAGACTGAGTATGTCAAATTGAGACTATAAAACAATTTGAATTTTTGTATATTGCTGTTAATGAAAAATGGTAGAGACACTTTGGAAACTACTGTATCTGTTCTTTTATTAAAATATAAATATATATATTTACTTGCCATACTACACAGAAACCCCACTCACAGGCAATTATCTGAGAGAAATAATTTTTAAAATGCCTTGTAAATTAATGTACACATTTGTAGAGTCTAGATGGTGGGTAAACAAGAGTTCACTGTAAATCCTTTCAAATTTGCTATATGTTTGAAAATTTTCATTATAAAATGTTGGAAAAATGCCTTGAGCTGTATTAAAATTTGTGTGATGTTGTGTATAAGTTGTGATTCTATATAAAAAGATAAATAAGAATTAAAAAATTATGTTCACAGCAATTTTATTTGCAATAGCCAAAATTGGAAATAATCCAAATGTCTGTCAACAGGTCAAAGTATAAACATATTTTGGTATAGTCATATAATGGAATTCTACTCTCCAATAAAAATAGCAAACTGTCAATAAACATTGTAATATGAACGAATATCAAAACCATTAAGTTCAATGAAAGAAACCAACCACAAAAACCCACATTTTGGTAAATTCCAATTATATATGATTTTAGAAAAGTTAAAAGCATGGTATAAGTAAGCAGATAAACAGTTGCCAAGGACTGGCTTTGAGGGGAAAGGACCAAATACAAAAGAGCATCAAGGAACATTTTGGGTTCATGAAATGTTCATTAAAATGAAAATGATCTTACTTAGATAAGTCTATAAACTTGTCATAACTGAGGGAACATTACACTCAAAATTGTGAGTTGATTTATCTGTAAATTATACCTCAATAAAGCTAATTTTTCAAGAAGTTGGCAATGCTCTAATATTTTCTAAATATTAAATTCCTAAATATGACTAATTATAGAATTCTATTAATAATTGATTTCCAAAATAAATTTTGTGCAGACATATCCATTAATGAAATAAAAGTGTACAATTTAAAACAGAAGAAAAAGTTTGCAAATGAATGTCTTTGTTTTGTTCATACATCAATGTATAAATTTTCAAAATGAAATTATATTCAGAATATTTTTTTAGTATTTTAAAATAGTTGATGCCTTGGTGATAATTTCATAATGTCCATTAATTAATTTTTGAGTTTTCATAAACTCAAAGGTATTTTATACCTTGTATTATGACTATTTAGTGTCCCTCTTACTTCAATTATACTATATGTTGATGTGTAGATAAAATAACGTGTGGTATTTAGATTATTGTTTTTTGTTAGATATACTAAACTTTAGAAATGCTGGAAATACATTTAATGATAGCAATTACTTTTGGTGGCTTAAAAAAGCAGAAATTTTTTGTCTCATAGTTCAGAATACCCGAAGTCCATGGCCGTCTTGTAGCTTCTTGTGGTTACCAGCAATTCTTGGCATTCTTTGACTGGTAGAAGACTCACTCCAGTCATCTTCACATTACCTTCATCACATTACCTTCTTCTCTGTGTGTTTCTGTGTGTCTTCTTTTTCTAAGGACATCTACCATTGGATTTAAGGAACACCCTAATCTAGCATGACTTCATTGTAACGTTGTTACATCTACAGAGACCCTATTTTCAAACAAGGCCGCAGTCTCAGGTACCCCAGGGTTAGGACTTAAGCATATCATTTGTAGGGACACAATTCAATCCATTATATAGGGGAATAGATTTATTAATTGTAACTAACAATCGCACATATTTTCAGAATCATAGACTTCATGCAATTTGATAACTCTATACATAAGTACAGTGTTCCCTTTAGTTTGTTCAATGTGCATGTGTACCTTGATATAGGTTATGATCTGATGTAATAATAACAGTGAGAAGACTTTAATATTAGGAATAAAGATGATGGGTGATTTTAAAAACTTACTCTTTCCTATTTAAATCATTTTTCTTCAAACCTGGAGATTATTTCTTCCCTACCATTTTGGGTATTTAGAATATGATTTTCATTGTTGATGACTAGTTGTATTATGTATACACTTAAAATTATTTCTGATTATGAAATCAATGCATTTGTTAAAATTATAAATTTCTGTCATTGTGAAAGTCATTAAATCCACTTATGTTAATATTATGCAGACATAATCACTTTTAATATCCCAGTGCACTTATTGAGTGGTTTTTCACAAATTTAGATAAAGTTTTCTAACCACCTTTATTAAACGAAATCATGATCATTCCACCAGTTTTAAACATTTTTCTACAATGTGATTTTTCATAACAGCATATTATCATCTAATAAGTATGTATCAACATTTATTTATGCAGTACCCTCTAATAGACCACTACCAAGAATATATGATCATAAATAATGTTAGATCTCTGATGATTTCCTGGGGGTAAATTTCTGGAGGTTGTTTTACTGGGTTGACATATGAGAATTTTAAATGTTTTCTTAATTAGTTACATTTTGACTCTAGAAAAATTATACCACAGTAATGTTTTTAAGCATTCATTTCACCATATGCTCTGCATCACTGTGTGTTATCAATTAATTTTACACCAATTTTGTGGGTGAAAATGGTATGGTATTTGTTACACTTTGTATGTTAATGATTAGACAAGATTTTAGATTTTTTCAAATTATTTAGCGATTTGAATATCTTATTTAATGAAATTTTCCGTTAATTCTTTGTCCATCTGTCTGCTTATTTGTTTCTCAGTTTAAATTTAATGTGTTCACATTTTTTTAATGATTTGTGGTAACTGTTTATACATGGATAAACTTTCTGTAATATATAATATGATATATGGATAATTTTTCTGTGATATATGTTCCATATCTTGTTTTTCTTTTTTCTTCTTTTTTTCTTAACCAATTGAATATTGTTTTCTGGGAAATGAAAGAAGGATCCTTAAGCTACTGAAGAGGGTTTATTATTAAACCCTTTCTGAGTGACATAAGCCATGCCTGGAAATATTTGATTTCATTCAGTTAGGTGGTTACTAAGCGAAAGCCAAAGAATGATTTGTTCATATAATATCTGAACCCTAGTCAAAATGTACCTAGGCTTAGCATATCTGTTCCTATGACTTGATAATAAAGTGTTATTTTGGTCATCTTGAAAGAAGGAAATTGTGCATGTACTATGTGCAAGATTTTTTGTTATGGATAATAAGAATATAAAAGACCTTGTGGAAAAATTCCCAACATTCTGATGTATCAGAGTAGGTAAAGAGTTATGAGATAGATTGGAAGAAATATAGAAGAGGAAATGATTCTAAAATGTTCTTAAGGGTTCTAAAGCTGAACTGACCAGGGAAAATGATGGAATATGAAATAGAGAAAAGGAGGAGATGGACAGTTTGGCAGTGGGGAGGCCATATAGTTCCATGAATTTCTGTTCTCCCAGAGAAAATCTGAACATTCCAGAGAAGAATAAAAATCCCTGAATCTCATAATAGCAATAAGATGCTGTGTAGAATAATAAAAAAAAAGGTAATAAGTTTGAAAAATTTAGAACTTTATCACATATGAGAAATTTAAAAAAAAAATAGGAAATAAGTAAATAACATAAATAAATAAATAAAAACAACCTGGAAGCAAGCAATATTCCTTGGGAGATAAAGGGTTGTAGGTTATCATTCCACAAATGAGAAGCAAGATATTCAGGAGCAAAGTGAAGCAATAAAATCCGTCATTCCAGTGTATTATGCTTTGTATTTGGAACAGTTTATCTTTTTAGCTGTAATTCTCTAAGGGGTTCTGTTGATCTGAGATAACTACTTGACTCACTACAAATTAGATGACTACTGTTGAAATATGTTTTCAATTATTAAAATAGATTTTTTTCATCTTCAACTTTTTATCTCTACCAACTAGTACAAATTCACTGTTCATTTTGGTTGGCTCTATTCCAGTGTTTTTTCTACATCTCTTTTTAAATCCATGAAAGCACTCTTTCATGCATTTACACATTGATGTTTGATACGTAATATATGTTAATACTGGGTTTAATAAAGGGTTAACAAATAATGACTAAGCTCACTATACACTATAGAATGATGTAGATACAATTTCTTGAAAAGCAACAAAATATGTCACATATGACTAAAATTACTGTGAATTTCTGAAATTAATTTTTAATTATTCCTTGTAATGAAATTAGAGATATTCTATCATATATGGCTAGAAATTAATGGATTTCTCCAGCTGTACATTTTTCAGCATCTTTGTTATTCATGTGAATTCTGGTTGTGCTGATCTCATATTAACCTCGCAATGTGATTGGAAGGGTTGGTTTCTTCTGTTGGATCTCTCTCTCTCTCTATATATATATATATATATAACTTTCAGAGAAATCCTAGTTTCTTCACCCACAATTGCATCTAGGCTTATAGTATATTTATGAAATTGTCTTCAAACCTATTTCTTTAGTTCCAGATAAGCATTTTTTTCCTGCACAGTAGCATTGTGTAATTGTTAAGACTAGAGGTTCTGTAGCTTAATGTCTCATTTTAAAATTGGACTCCTTTTATTAGCTGTGGGACCTTGGAAGTTATTCAAGTTCTCTGTATCTAAGTTACCTTGTCTGTATAAAGGTGATAATAATACCTATCTCAGAGGTTGCTCTGAGGTCTAATTGAAATAATAAATGTGAAATCCAAGAAGGCTATCGTCTATTTTCATGATCGCAACCACTAGAATTGCTACTGCTACTTCACCAGACATATAATGTCGTTCTCACGTATTCTGCAAAAGGCCAGCTGCTTTATATCCATTAAAAAGTCTTTCTTTCTGTACTATTTAATGGTCTGACACATGTGTCATATTTTATGGACCAATAGATCTTGATGGTACAATTACATCTTCAATACTAGATTTCTAATTGCATGGTTTTAATTTGCAAATTACCCAGCACTGCATAGAAGTCACTGTTATTGTAATAATCTCTGTATATTCCAAACTTTTTACCATTATGCAGTTGTTTGATACTTTACTTCATGTCAATGTATATGCATGCCATGCAAGGAAAACTAGTAGTAACAGTAGATGGAGAAATAAAACTTAGTTGTTGGATATAGATAGCAAAGAATTTGGAGGTGGTTGTGTGTTGGAGACATGTACTATCTGTTGAGAGGAGTGCTGTCTTCCTAGATAAAATAAGGAAAGGGGACAAAAGCCTACATTAAAAGATAAATCTATAGCATTAGTAAATATTGGTTTCTATTGGTTGATTTTGGGTTGATGGAAACCATCCAGAATCTTGAAGAACTATGCATTTTGGGAAGAAAGCTAAAAGATACAGGACTTAGGTAGAATTTTCATTATGTTATTCTGTTAGAAGTTTGGAAGGGACATTGTGAGAAATTGTTTGCTATATAGTCATTGCCACAGCATGGGACTTTTATTTCTTGTTTATAACTTATGATGCAGAAAAGGTACTGTGTTTCTTGGAGTGGAGAAAATCTCCTTAAAGAAAATGGATTTTGCATCTTTTCTTTCCTACAGGTACCTGATTTTGCCAAGGATAATTTAACTAAAATATAAAGGGGGAGAGAAAAAGAAATGCCTGGGAATTTCTGAAACTGAAATGCATGGAAAGAAGAGTGAGAGTTGTAAAGATTCTTGAGAGAAAGCAGAAAAATAACCCTGCAAAGTCAAACTGCTAATGATCACCCCTCCCCTCTCCCTGAGGCTCCCACCTGTGACTGGAATGCCCTTTCACTGCTCTGTGCCAGTCACTGTGCAAACTGATTTCCCTGCTTGGGATGCTCCTCCCCCTCTGTGCACCCCTTCACCTGCCCAAATCATGGTTGTCCTTTGAGAATGAAGTCAGTTTTTCCATCTTCAGTAGCATGATGTTTTTGCTCACATTCAGCTGCTTTTCACTGTCTCATGGGTTTCTAGACATCCCTCTATCAACTCACTACATTGACATAATTATTTTCATATAAGCTTGTTGTTCCCACTGTATTGTGAATTTGTTGATGTCATGATCTTTTTTTATTCTTTTTTTTTTTTTTTTTCCCAGTGCTGAGCTTTGGATCTGCCATGTAGATGACACTCAGAGAGTAATTGTTGAATGAGATAATTGATGAAAGTAAGAAAGACAGCTGGGAATAGTATTTATTGATCTGAGAAAACTATTAGAGTATAAAATAGTTTTTATACTATTATATATGATTAAAAAATAAAGAACAACTGCTTATGCAAAACAAGTAAAAATCTCAGTGATATTCCTGAGATTTGACTAGATTGTACTCAAAGTTGGATACAGTCACAAAAGAGTATTTCATGAATTATTAATAAATATTTTTGAAATATATACATTATGCTTTGAGTATTGAAAGGTTAAAGTATACAAAAACTTTTGTTTATTTATTTTTATTGGAAATTACTTACATTTTGGAGGAAGATTTTGGAAAATAAATGGATGTGAATAAAGGACAGAGGAGAGACATGATCACAGGGGTTTTGCCACAGGCTGAAATTTCAGTTTCACCAAAGCAATTTAAAGATTGAGGGCGATGTTTCTCAAAATATTAGCAACATTATTTGTGGTAGGGGAGATCAAGAGTAACTGTCCATAGATTTATAAAGAAAGTAATATCTGTAAACTGGGAGAGAATGAAAGCAAGCAAGAGACAGGGAAAAATGTTAGCATAAAAATAAGAAATAGTGATTGTGGGTCATAAATTAACAAGTATTTTGAGAGCTAAGGAAAAGTGCACATCCCTATATTGCCATTTTAATCATGATTTAAATATGGGTAACATGTAAAGACTAAGATTTTGGGGGGTTGGGGAAAGTATAGTATTTTAGCCAAAATAGTATATCAGGAAATTGATTTATTTTTTAATAACATAATCTATTCCAGATAAAATAAAGATTATGAAAATTTTTCAGTAATTAAAAATATTGGATAAACACCGGTACATTTCTCCTTCATATAATTTTTTTATGTGGTTTGGATAAATGTTAATTCAAAATAGATGTTTTATTTGAAAATAGGCAGTAGAAGTAAAATTTATAATATATATATTCCAGAATTGATTTCTTTTTTGATGTTCTTAAAGACATGTTTTATTTTACCTGTGTCACTGTGGATACTACTACCCTTAGTTTTGTAACACAAAACTGCCACATGATCTCTATTTAAAAAGTCTTGGCTTAAGGTCTGGAGGATTTTCATAGGCAACTTCTTCTGTGTGGTTCTCTAGGGAAACAGAACCAATGGGAGATATATAGTTATATATATATATGTGTGTATGTCATGTAAATATTATGAGATTTTTATATAAGAATTAATTCAGGTGACTGTGGGGATAGACAAGTCCAAGTTCTGTAGTGCAGAATGAAAACAGGGAAGTCTGATGAAGACTTTCAGTGAATTCCACAGGAGAAACTGGGTAGCTGAGTCACTTCTGGAATCATCACTTCTCCTTTTAACAGTCTCAGATCAGCACTTGCCTGACCAAACAACTAGATACCGTAACCTGGCTAAACTGACACATGAACTTAACGATAGCATATAGGCATAAACTAGTTTATAACTATCAGGAAGGATTGTCTTTTGTGTGTGTGTGTGTGTGTGAAGGACAATTAATTATTTACTCATTAATTTTTGGACACACATGGCAAAAATGGTAATAAAGAAAGCAAGTACATGGGATTCCAAGTGCTTAAATCTCCTGCCCATTCCCAATGACCCTTCCCCACAGATTCTGGAAAGAAATGTATGTACAAAACACAAACATAACAAAGGACCATTTTACTGCTAGCTAGGGCTTCAGGGTCAAACTGAGATGTCAAATTAAGTTGCATGTTTGTAGAACACAGGAAGGACCTCTTTTGTCTAAATTAGGCAGAATTAAGGAAGGATCATAGAACGAAGTCAGTTGAAATGTTATCTCCTCCCTACATCTACTCCATGTCCAAATAGCTCTTAAATAGTGGAAGCAAGAGGAGGCCAAGGAAACCGTAGAAACCCATTAGAAAAAGGAAGAACGAAAGCCAGAAAGACAGAATATGAGAGTAACTAATGGCTACAGTAGAGTACGTTAGATCAGTGAGAAGAGTGCTCCAGTATTGAATTTAAGAATTTAGGCTTTGGAGTTAAGCTCCTTGCATTCAAACACATTGAAAATATTATTTTGTGCAAATTACATAGCCTTGCTTTCTTCTTATATAAAATAGGGATTATTAAAAATAGTTGCCACACAGGGTTTAAGTGAGGACATTTAAGATAATATAAGCAATGTGCCTACAGAGCAGCTTATCATCAAATAAGTACTAAGCAGCTATTTATCATTATTGGTGCAGCCTTTATATCTCTCTCATGTAGTGTGGAATAAGAATTTTAGAGGAACAGAGTTAGGGCTTGTGATGTCAGAGAATTGAGTCTTTGTCTACTTTAACATCTCTAGATGCCTGAAAGGAAGATAGCAAAGAAGATAGTCCAGGCCAGAGGGATAACAGTAAGCTAGAGCATTCATTCATTAAACATCAAATGTTTATTGAGGATCTCCTCTTCTCAGGTGTTGGAATTCAGTCAGGAAAATAGACAAAAATCTCTGCCTTCCTGGACTTTAGATTCTAGTGTAGTGATTATAAAATATAGTGTGTGTCAGGCGGTGTTGATGTTAAGAGAAAAATATAGCAGAGAACAGATATGCCAAGTAAAATATGTTGTGTTCAATAGGGTAGCTAGGAAAGTCCTCACTGAATGACAGCAGTTGAAGAAGATGGGGAGGGAAGTGAGGTGTGGGTAAGGCCAGATCACAGAGACTGCCATAGGATTTTGACTTTACTTATAGTATAATGGTAAAGATTAGAAGATGGGTGTGTACTTATTCACATTAAAAAAAGGATCATCCTGGCTTCTTTGTCAGGAGTAATTAGTTTGAAGTATCTCAGGGAGCTATAGTGGGTTGACACTGCTGTAACACATATGAAACAACATTTGGGCATTATCTCAGGATGGTAGCAGTGAAAAATTATGAGTAAGTGAGAGAATTATGGATATATATTTTAAAGCTAAACCAGGTAATTTTTAGGAGACTAGACAGGAGTGAGAAAGGACTCCAAGGATTTAGGACTTGAGCAACAGGTAAAATGGTTCTGCCATTTGCTGAGTTTTGGAAACCCGAGGGAAGAGCAGGCTGGAAGAATGGTATGCACGATGATTAGGAGTATGAGGGATAAAGAAAGAAAGATCAGGAGCTTCACCCCGGAGGGAACGTACTTTGTACATTTTTGCTTCTTTAGGTCATATAAGCTTGAGAAGTGATAGTCAGATTTTGTTTTTGTTTTTGTGGTGAACTACAGAGTTGAGAGTTTAGCTCCAAAGAGTCTCTACAGTTTCATAAAAGGAATAGTAGAACTTTATAAGTTGAAAGTCTCAGGAGAACAATTGTGCTCCCAGCTCTATAGCCTCATTGCTGTACTTGACCTTTAATTTATCTAGTCATTAATTCACAAATAATTCTCTTTTTTCCAGGCCATGCGAAAAGAACTTACATATAGTGAGAAGCAAAGTTAGTATGGTCCCTATCCTTATTGGAACTCACACAGCTCTTTGGGGAAATGTGGGCATGTATCTGTAAGTCTATGTGTAAATCATTAGGTTAAGGGTTAAAGAATTTTGCCATCGTATTGTGTTAAGATGCATCAATATGCCAGAGGGTTAAATGTTCAACACTGTCATTATTATAAATGATTAACTATGTGGATGTGTGCAATGGGGAATCTTAAAAATAAATTCTGAACGTGTAGTGGAAAATGATTTTCGGTAGAAAGTGAGGAGCATGGTGTTATGTTTACAAGCTTGCATTACACCATTCATTGTTAATCTCAAGATTTATGAAAGCACTTCAAAGGTCCAACCACCAAATAGTAGCTGAGGACCATTTAAAGATGTGCTGACCAAAAGGATATTCGCAAGATAGCAATAATTTTCTAAAAAATCTTTTATTGAAACTTAAAGACAAATGACTCAATTCAAGAAGCAGATTTATTAGTTTGTTTTTTAACAGTTATAGGTACAAAATGTTAGAATTATATTTACTTATAAAACAGTTTTTAAAATAATGATATATGTAGCTGAAATAGCATTCTTGAAAAACAATTTAGACAATGTAAGTGAGCTATACATATCAATATATATGCTATTGCATATAACATTTTATTTGAATGTTTCCCTTCCAAACTTCCTAATCAGATGCTGTATTTTAAGTGCAGTTATAGATAATATTAATGGTATATTAAAATATTTTGCTTTTATACACACATGCATATATATAACTGTGTGCATGAACTGCATAAATTATCAAGAAAAAAGAAAGATTAATAGTTTATTTTAATTTAAACTTGATTTTATACAGAATAATTTAGAAAAACTTGCTGCTTAAGGTTATGTTAGAGTATAAATTTTCTATATGTCTGGCACCCTTTAAATATTGGGAAATTTAAAAACTTTTCATAATCAAATATTTTTAAGACAGCATTAAACTAATCATATAAAAGTATAGTTATATCTATCTATTTATATATATCCATGTATATTGTGCTCATGACTATCATAAGGAAATATTTTTCTTAAGTTTTTAGAGACCACTGCCAAATTTATAAACCTTTTCAATTCCTCTGCTGATTTACCATTGGAGTAATTAATGTTATATTAATTTATATAATAGATATTTGTCAATATTTTGGTTCCCCAGCCTATAAAGCCCCCACTACTGGACATTTAGGAAACTCCCCACTTTGTGCTACTTATCTTGGGTATTAGTAGGACTTATACACCACCTTGCACCATAGGTGGTTAAAAGACCACAACTCACTTTTCTTTAGCCTTTCTTGCAGCTAGCACATGAGCATCTGATATTAAGCATATAAATTTGACAAACTTTTGAATTAGGAGGTAGTGACCACTGAGAATTGATTTTGGTGGTATCCATGCAGAAAAATCTACTTTCCAGGAGTGCAGAGGTAGTAGTAGCACTAATGGCTTATCAGGCATTTGGTTCTCATTTGCCTATGTGGCAGATTTCCCAAATGCGACCACACAACATGTCCATCCCAGGAGCTCTTCTAGAAATATAACCTAGACATTCCTTCATCAACGAAGGCCCTTTTCTCCTTTCTGACAAATAGAATTTGGTGGAAGTGATGCTGGGTAACTGCTGAGGCTAGGCAATAAAATGCCATGCTGCTGCTGCCTTACCCAGCGGAATTCTCACTCTTGAAACTTTCAGCCACTGCGTAAGTAGCCAGCTCTTCTGAGACCGCCAGGCTGTGAGGAAGCCCAAATTAGCTAACGTGGAGAGAAACACAAAGAGGTCTATATGAAGAAACTTGAGACTACAGAAATAAAAGATATGCCTGGCTAGTTGAGTTAGTCTTCCACATTTCAAGATTCAGCAACCCCTTGATTGAAACTGCATGACAATTCCTGAACCTGGATTATTCCCAACCCACAGAAACTGTGAGATAAAAAACAAAACAAAACAAATAATTGTCTTATTTTAATCCAGTGTGCTTTGGGATACTTTGTTGTTGAGCAATAGAGAAGTACAGAGGTTTCAACAGTTTGCTTAATTGAAAGTATGATATTAAAAAATAAAATTCCCTCTCACATGCTGCCACTTGTTACTTAGTGATGTTCTAGTTTATGATGGAATAACATGTGAGGAATCCTTAATTTGGGTTTCAAACAACTCCTGAGCTGTTTTTTGTTTGTCTCAACTAGGTGTTCCCCTTTCTTGGTAAGACCTGATGATTTTTTCTCTTGAATTTCTCTAGCTTTTTTGTTCGTTTGTTTTGCTTATCCTAGAGCTACTACCTGTCACTCTTGGGGCCTCTCTTCATCATTCAGTGGCACACTGAGTATTATAAGCATGCTGTATCTGATAAACCTCATATCATATTTTGCTAAAAGAAAAAAATCTACTAGATTTTTCTCATCTTTATGTTTTCCATCATAGACACACAATAGTCCTTTGTCTCAGTGAGCAAACAGGCCTCTTAAAACAGAGGAAACGGGTTTATACCCCAAGATAAGGTAGGACTGTTAACCATTGTAGACCACATTGTGTTCACTTGTCCTCAAGTGACCTCCTTAAGATGCTACTAGTATTCCTTGCCTGTGATGTGTTCTAGGCAACCCTGAAGAAACATTTGTTTTTTGCAAATATCTTCCTCCACTTCTGTTCTCTTTTTGCTACCCACTTATAAAATTGTGCTATAGTCTGTGCTACCTGGTTGTAAAATTGCTATTGAGGAAGGATTCTCTCCAAACTTGGATGATCTCCATTGTTCATCTAGTAGTACTTTATCTTCTAGTTAAAATTATTCTTTTCCTTTATAAAAATATGAGTTTTGTTTGTTACTTTTTTCTTTTCAATAGGTACAGATGTGTCAGAAACTGGAAATGAGTTTTAAATATTTGGCAATTTGAGCTTGAGCTAACAGAGAAAGCTATGCTATAGTAAGTAAAACTACTTTGTAACATGGTAAATAGATAGCAGTATATATGTGTGGTCAGTAAGGGAAATGGAGGAAATGTGAAGAATCACAGGATCAGTTTCCATCTGTGCCAGAACTGGGAAACATAACAGAGCAACTCTTTGCCTTTTCATCTTAAAGGATGTGTACTGCCAGCAAGAGACATAGCCCAGAGTGTGTCAGGAAGGCCTTGGGGGCACAAAAGCCAAGCACTGAACTGAATCTATTCTGCCTTCTCAATTCTGCGGCTCCACAGCTACCATGTGTCTCTATATAAGACCACAGTAAATCTTCAGATCAAAAGTAGCCCCTATGTATCCCATCACCCAGGGAAACAGAAGCTACTGTGTATACAGAGTTGGCAAAGAATGCAGAGAACATATAGTACAGCTAAATGTCATTTGAAACCTGGTGAGAACTAAGTCCATTCTTCATATTAGGCTTGGAAATACATTACTAGCAGTCTCCATTAAAGTGCAAAAGAGAAAACAACTGTTTTCATCTGAGTCCTAAGCTCTATATTATTTTATTTGAAACACTCTGTAGGTATGTCAACTTTTCAAATACTTTTGATCTTTCCACAAAATTTATGTTCTATTGGGTTTTCTTCTTGTTTCGTATAGTGTGTGCTTACCTTTGATAAAAGTTTGTCATAAATTAATATTTTTTATGAACAACACAGTTGTACTTTGTAATTGGACCCAGTGATTGAGAGGCTCCCAATGAAAAGAATAAAAAGAAATATACAATCATGTGATGGCCATATTGAGCCCAAATATAGGATGCTGAAATGTCATTGTAGGAAGCACCAGATTAATCCCAAAAGTCTTTCCATCATAACCCTCACAGAAGTGATGCAAAAACTTACCTTTAGTCAGACTTAAGTGCATGAAAGTTAGACATATTTGTATTTAGGGAATCCTCCATATAAGAAATAAAGTTTTAATAGCAGAGAAACAAACAAACAAAAAAAAAATGGAAAATAAGATTTTTCAAATTAGTCATTTTTAAAAAATAAAAAGCAATTGACTTAAGTAACTATATATCTGGAAAAAGCACACACTGGAAAATATTTTTATTGTTTGTATTAAGTTCATAGCAAATGACATTGATACAAGAGTAACAAGAGTGAGGGGAAAATTGGAGGAATATTCATGGCAATTCTAAGTGCTTGAAAAGTTGATCTGAATTGCTTGCATCAAAGAGAAAATAGACTCTTTAATGATCACTTCTTTGACAACTAACAGTAACATCATTTTTAGCTATGACTGCTAAAATTAGATACTTTCCTCTTGGAAATATACATTCCCTGACAGCAAGTAGAAGATGAGAGCCTTCACTTCATGATAAGAAGGAAAGTAGCAATTCATCTTTTAAATGAGCAATTCCTGTGATGAACGAAAAAAAAAAAAAAAAAGAAATATTACTTAGGAGAGACTTCATGGTAGAATAACGAAAAATAATGCAGCACTAATATTTAGTCAAATGTTTGCTTTGATTTTAATGTGACTGATACAATTTTATAGATAGTTATTTACTATTAGAACTGTTCATACTAGGAAAAAGAGACTTTTATTGGTGACAAAAGGGTTTTTAACAACCTGTTATAAAATTGCACTTACTTGAATAAACTACACAATATAATGTACTTGTTAGAAGTGCAAACAAATGACTTTTAAACTGCTGCCTAAAGGCTGTTAGCTCTTGATAACTAAACTGGCAGGCGGATGCCACAATCATTTCCCTGGCAGTGCAAACCTACACTATGGGACTTTGTCAGGCTATCCATCACAGCTTGTCACTTGAAGACATAAATAAAAATTCAGCATTTCCCCAGATCTATTAGAAGGCTTGTATGTCTATTTAAAGTCCCTATGGCAAAATCATGGCTTAAGTTCACACTTTAAAAATGTATACATTAGTACCAGAGCAGTAGGGAGTCGACATTCATTATGCAAACTTAAAATAAAATGTGCAAGGAGAATTCAGTCCAAAGTAAGAGAAATAACTACAGAAATAATATTAACTTAAAAGCCTCTAATTTTACAAATCTCTGTAACTTGACAAATCAATGTGTTAATGGGAAAGAATTACATATAATGAGGCTATATAGAATAGCCAAAATGTCAGAGGAGGGAAAGAGAATGTCTCTTTCCAGTTCTTATAAAATGTTTGTTAAAACCTACTCTAAGTAGAAGTATGCATTAATGAATAAATCTGGAACAGCGGTCTGCAAACTCTTCTGTACTAGGCCAGATAGTAAATATTTCAGGCTTCGAAAACCACATACGGTCTCTGTCATAGATTCTTCTTTGGTTTTATTTCACAACTCTTAAATATATAAAAACCACCCTTTGCTCGTGATCTGCACAAAAAGAATCCAGGGTCTTTAATTTGCCAGGCCCTGCTCTAGAAAATAAACAAATGTTTATTTATTTAATGAAGAGGAACAATTTTATAATGTAAAAGACATCATTCTTTCTCTTGCAACGATTATTTCAAAAGTAACAAAGAATATTCATTCTACCAAAGCATGCAGTATTTCATAACATGAGAGAAGTAATTATTAGACATAACTCCTGGCATGTGTGTGAGTTTTAAATCAAATCAGTGTCTCTGAGTAGACATATGCATTTTCCAGGGGAGAGGGTAATACAAGCTGGATGGTACACCAGGCATGCATTGAGACTTAAAAAGGGTCCAGTGAATTGTCTTGAGTCAAACAGTACTAAATTAAGCTCAGTGCCAAAACAGCTGCTTAAAATAGTCCTGGCAGCACTTCAGACTAGCACATCTTGGTGTGAGACTTGGAATCATCTCTTTTACCACATGTTGATTTTACTGACCATATAAAAACAACAACAAAATTAACTTTGAATTTTTAATTCTTTTTGAATCTATGTGAGTGTGTGTGTTTATCCATAGCTTCCTGATGGGAAAAGAATGATCAGTCTTTTTAGGTGTTTGGGAGAAATATTAGGGGAAAAAAGATTATTATTATTAATATAATATATTATTATTAGGAGTTCTACAGGTAATAAATGGTAGCAAAATTATGAGATTATTGTAAAATGCAGTGGAAATAAGGGTGTGTTTGACATTATTGAAATTATCATTGCTAGATTACATGTGTCTTTGAAACCTATAACAGTGTTAGTGGAAATTTTGTCTTCTAACCAAAAGTTTACACCTTCAAACGAAACAGTTGTTTAATATTTTGTTGTTTTAGATGTTTTAGAAATCTGTTACTGTTACTTTTTAGACCAGCAGAACTTACAATGTTTAAACAATTATGAAGTTATTTTTTTAATAGCTGCCTTTCCTCCATTACAAAATATGAGTACCTTTTCTGCCGTTACAAAATAAAAATAAATTAAGGACTTAAATATGAAGGAGGCATTTGAGGCCACTAGTTTCTATCAGTATTCTTATGTTTACAAGATGTTTTTATTTTCATTAATCTTATTCCATTAGTAAATGTTTACTGTGATCCAGGCATTGGATAACAATTAGGGAAAACAAAATGAATAAAATGTAAAGAATCCATTTTAGAGGAGACAGCAAAGGAGACCTGGTTTAGTTTTAATGTTTGTTGGGGACAGAATACATCTGGGGGCTTTATATAAATTCATGATTGAAAACTTAAAACAACCCTGAGAAACAGATCACAGACTGAGGCTGAGGCCTAATATCAAACAAATAACCAATAAGTAGCAGTCAAGTTTTGGAGTTAGCTTGCCTGCATTCAAAGCCTTATTTTGTAAACTTGTTTATTGGTATATTTGGATGGTCGGTTTTTTGATAATGTACTCCATCACTGTTTTTATTTTTATTTTCTTCTTAAAACAAAAGCAAGTGCACTGAAGTCTTATGGGAAGCACAAGTATAACTGTCTAAAGTCTGCTGAGATTATTTCTGGATGATGATTTTGTGACTAAGAGTATCCTCCCCAGCAAAGATTTTCAATTACATTTTTGTTGGCTTGTAACCTGTCCTCATTCCATAACTCGTTTTCATTTAACTCATATGTTCCTCATTTTTTATGATTCTCACCTGTATATAAATTTCCAATGAAACTGTTAATACCCCTATCTTTTAGTTTATTCTCATCTTCAGGGTATGCACTCTCCGTTTCCTTTTTCATTCTGAATCTGCCGCCTTCTACTTTTTGCTTTCCTTGCTTCTTGCGACATAGCTGGAACTTTTTTCAATTTAGAATTTAAAAAGTATATGACAAAATCTGGGAAATGCCTGGAAGAAAAACTTACTTACATCTATAGAAAGCTTCATCTTGCACCCTGCAAAGGGGACTCACTGGGGCTCCGTGACCTTGACCATATTTCTTTGTGTCTAGATTTATCTGTGAGGTAATCGACTGCTGCTCCTTCCGTTCTAACCGAGGGGGAGGCGAGAGCATGCTGAGTGTGGGAAAGGCTGTGTGGTCCATCACACAGCAGTCAAGTCTCTCCACTTGACCCACCTGTTTCCAGATGATCAGTTCTACCTTATGTCTTCAGTATGATTAAAAAGCAAGGGTAATTTTCCTCACACTTAAACCAAAAACACATCCTTTACATAATGCCATGAGACACTAGTCTGAGAAAAATTTCATTCATGGTTCTAAAAAAAACACTTTTCCTTAATACTACATGTAACTAAAACTGTACCAAAAAACTGCTCATTGAATGCTTGACAGAAAATTACTAGAGGAAATTTTAAAAGGAGCACATTTCTGACAATAATCTCAGTTAAAAATATTTCCAGTTTTTTCAATAACTGAAAAACTAATAATGATCTCATGGGACCCAAGAACTTCTTGGACATAGAGATTTTGAAGAATGTTTTGAATTCCTCATTATAGAAGGGTGGTAATTTAAAAATATTGTAATGTTGTAATTTAAGGATGGCACCTTTCATTGAAATAGCATTTTTGAGATAGCAAAGCAATTTCAGTAGCACGTATCATGCTTGGAAACCCCTCTGTAGATAGGTTGAATATTTAAAAATGTGTTAATATTTTCAGAAGAGTGACTTGCCGGATGCCAAAATGTTAGTAAGTGTTACATGGCTGGGGCCAGAACCCATGTCTTCTGATTCATCGTGCAGGAATCTGATTCCCGGACAAAATCCTATGTGTGATTTTTCAGTCACAACCATGGGCAATGGCAAAGGTTTTTGCATGAACAGCCTCACAGTCTCCCTCCCCCCACAGGCTTGGTGCACTGAAGGGAGCTGTAGTCCTGTACTCAGGCCCCTTGGCCCTTTCCGTGCTTAGTCATATCACATTCCTAGCCAGAGGACTTCCCCAGGTACATCTGCTAGGGTTTCCTTGCCAGGGGAAGGAGAGAAGATCTTGAAGACACTTTCTTCCTACTGACTCAGTATTCAGTATCTTTCCATTTCTAGACAACCTCCACATCTGCCCCACCGACGTGCTCCCTACCTTCCCACTACCTCTGCCCTGTCCTCAGTCCCTGGGTTCAAAAATGTGCAAGAGCCTTTTGTTCTGGTCTCCCTCAGCAGTGGCCATAGCCAGGTGATGGTGGTCCGTGGGGAAAATTGGAAGGAGGAGGGAGAGGGGAAGCTGGAGTTTTTTCTCAGAGTTTACCTCTTGCTAATATAATTGCAAGAAATGATTAAAACCTTCACTGTTATTTCCCTTTTGGCTTGGCTATTTTAATCTGGAAGCTCAGTTCAGTTCAGTTGTTGACACATACCAATCTGCCCCCTTTGAAATGGTAGACAAGGCAGTGGCTTTGGGTCAGTTAAGGAGTCCAGATGACCTTAAAGAAAGTTCTACATTTCCAAGCTTGTTAAAGCCAAAATCCTTGGAAATGAGGATCCATGATTTTGTTCAGTGACAATGGGTGGTGTAACTTCCACAAAGAATCAGAGCCACCCTCCTGAACTTTGAGGAAGACTGTGATTGAGCTTAGTTGGAAGGAGAGTGACACATTAGTCTGATGAGGTAGAAAAATACCCAAATGCAAACAATATCTCAGGTTTATTTTATTATTTATACTGTTGGTAATGATGTTTTGATCATAAGTAGTCATGAGAACATGTCTTCATTACTCATAGATGTTTACTTTGTTCATAAATTATTATTTACTAAAAGATCTATCAATATCTGTAGCTCCAAAAGTACCTGTAATAAGAGATTAAATATAACCTTCTTTTTGGTTCTTACAGATTCAATTCTTATAGTACCAAAATGTGTTTTAACATTTCAGAACCCACCACAAATGTCCTGGCTTTAAATTTAAGCAGCATTTTATTCTTGATTCAGAAATGTTGTTCAGCATCTCAACCAAATCCCTAATTAGATTAAGCACTCCCATGTTCTACAGGTCATCACTTTATTCTTCAGTTCATCAAAAATCTCCTTTCCTTACCCTAAGCCAAAGCTCCTACATTGGCTTTTCTTTATAAAACCCCTGAGAGAATGTTCTACTCCCCTCTTTATGATAACATTTCCGAGACTGTTGTGGCATGACAGCTGCTCTGCTCCCTGAACAACGAATTCACTGAGGGACTTTTTCACTCTTGTTTAATGACTGAACTTTCTTAAGATCACCACTGAAAGTTTTACACAGAGAAGCCAGCAGAATGTTGAATGGGACATGTATTAAAACATCAAGTAAGTAACATCACAGAAAATAGGAGGGGAAGAGAGAGAGAGCGAGAGAGATGGATTGATTGATGCAGGGAAAAACTGGCCAAGGCTTTACTGACAAGTGGAATTCACACATGTGTGCACACACACACACACAAACACACACAAAAAGGACAGGTGAGGAGACATATTGCGGGTGGTTAGCAAGGAACTCTTTTATATGTAGTATAATCGATCTCAGCTCAGCAATATATCCTCACTAGGCACATCTCCACCATGAGGTTTTTATCATCAAAGGCTTTACTCTCTTTATTTCTCCCTGGAAGAAATGCTCACACAAGACAAGTCAATTTCAGTAGGCTCAGTCAATTATCTCTGACTACTTTTTAATGGAAGCTTCATGGGGATTATTCCCACTAAAGGTTCATGCTGTTCAAGAGGACTTAAAAAGCCCAGGCCACTTTTCCAGATGGCTCATAAATGCTATACCTTTATTTTTTCCTTCCTATTGCCTAACAAATTGGAGCACTACTTGAGGTAGAGTTAGATTATTTTTTAAAATCTTTTAGTGTCCATCATATAAAACATACTAATCTCTCCTCAGGATCTAATTGATGAAAGAGACTACTTCTGGTCACACACACATAAAATTGTTTCTAGCATCTGTCAGTGTTCAAAACCATTCAACTTCAATTTATTCATTCATATATTCATTAATCCATTCAAAAGTATTTATTGGGCAACTTCTTGGTAAAGGCATTGCTGTAGATTCTAGAATTAAAATGATAAACGATAAAAACTCTCTATCCTAATGAAACTAGAATTCTAGCAGACAGGGAGAAAATAAACAATGCAATTTCCAGTAAATCTTAACTAGAATATAGGATTAGTAACAGAGGACAAGGAATGTAATTTTAGATAAAGCAGTCATAAAAAGCTCTCTGGAAAGCAACATTTGGGAAATACATGAAGATGGTAAGTAAATGAGACATGGCTAATCATGGGGGAATCAGGGTCATGAATAACCCAGGAATAGAGAATGGGGGTTGGTGAAGAGAGGGAGGACTTGATATGTTTGAGGAATAACTAAAAGGCAAATAGCTAGAGTTGACTGAGTGACAAGGAAAGAGGGATTTAGTTAGACACCATGTAGGGCCTTGTGATAATTAGCCTTTTAGTCCAAGTGTGATAAAGCTGTTGGAAATATTTGAGCAAGTGAGTATGATATGATCTGATGCATGTTTTAAATTAAAAAAAAAATTCTCAATTGAACATTTATGTTAAAATTTCTCATAGCTTTGGTGTACCATCAGGCTCTGGGCAATTGTGTCAGCACTAAGAGATAAGATAGATGATGCAGTAAAGCGGGTAAGAGATGATGATGGCTTGAGTTGGAATGGAGAGGGGAAGCAACATCAGGTGGTGAAGAGTAGTCTGATTGTGGACTTGTGAATTAATTGTATGTAGAATATGTGGGGAAAAGAAGAGTCAATAATGTTCATTCCCCTGAATGGTAGATGATACTTTTGAGAAGGTAAACACTGGGGGTCCATGAGGACAATTTGGGGAGTGGAATCATCCTTTTTGCTTTAGGCATGTTAATTTTGAAATACCTATTAGTCATCCAAATGTATTTGTTAAATAGGGAGTAGTGTACTAGAATTTGGGAACTCAGCATTGCTATCTGGTCTGGAGACTTGAAGTCATCACTATATTAATAACATTTAAAACTGCATAAGATAAAGTGGGTATATACAGAGAAAAGTAGATGTCCTAGTATTGAGTCCTACATTAAGTAATTGGAAAAAGAAAGAAGCTAGGATATTGAGAAGGAACAACAAATGGGATAAGATGAAAATCAAAGCATGTGTTATGATTATAGCCAAGTGTACAAATGTTTAAATAAGCAGGGAGTGCCTTCTGTTTCCAGGAGATGGCACACTAGATGAACAGAAAATATCACCCTTATGGATTCTTATAAATGATGGACATACTATTTCAGCAAAGATGTTTTCAAGGCAAAACAGAGCAGGTAGTAATATAAGGGAAATAACCAGATGCTAGAAATAAGAAAGCTGCATTCCACAGACATAAACTAGACAGGAGATGGTGTTTTCCTTAAAAATATTTTTCTGATCCTTGGTGGCCTAGAACATGTTCTTGAAGAGCCATCTATACACCAGGAAGAGGGGATAAAAATGTAGATTGATACAGGTGGGAAATTGGATCTGAAATCTCTGTATAAGTCAGTACACCAAATGTTGAACTCAGAAAAAAGGCCATCAAAAGGAGAATTTCCTGTGTCAGTCTTGTTTTGACTAAAACAGGAAATAATAGAGACTCCTTTGAGAAATCCCAAATACATGCCAGCATTCACTCAGCTGGTGTCTGAATTTTTACTTTTGTGGTCTAATAAATCTCATGGTGAAAATCACGTTAAAATTTTTCATAGGTTTGTTTTATGGTCAGGCTCTTAGCAAGGCTTAGGGGAAATAACACACACATTCTCTCTCAAGAAACACATTTTAAAAACAGATCTAAAATACTTTATATAGATAAATAAAATTACATAAAAGCAAATTACCTTAAGTATATCCAGAAACAAGCCCTGATGTCAAAGACTGCCCAGAGGTATACTAACACGAGAACTAAGAATTGACATCTGACAAGGTTTGACAACAGTGATGTCGATTACCTTGGCATGAGCAATTTCTGTCAAGTTGAAGAAAAGGAACCCTAACAGGAGAGGGTTCAAGATAGAATGGAGGGTCTACTCATTTCCTATGCCAATATACCAAGTTACCACAAATTCAAGATCTTAAAACAATATGAATTTATTATCTTACAGTTTTGGAGGTCAGAAACCCAGAGTGGTTTCTGGAATCTACAGGAGAAAATCCTTTCTCTTATCTTTTTCAGATTCAGGGTCTTTTTCGCCATCTTCCAAGCCAGCAATCACATCACCCTGACTTTTGCTTCATCATCACATTTCCTTTCCTGACTCTTTTGCCTTCCTCTTCCTTCTGCTGACCGTTTTGATTACCTTGGGCTCACAGAGATAATCCAGGGTAACTTTATTCTCTTAAAGCTTAAATTAATCACATCTTCAAAATTCCCTTTTTCCATGTAAGATAACATATTTGTAGGTTCTGAGGATTAGGGTGTAGATATATCTGAGGGTCCATTATTCTGCTTGTCAAAGAGAGTGAGAGAAAGAAGTCAATGAAGTTGGATCACAAATGAGGGAAGTTTTCAGAAATGGGAGAATCAATGGAGTGCTTTGTTGTGTACATTTAATGGGTGAGGTTAAATCAAGTTTGTATACTGATTGGAATTATTAAATAGCGAGGGGAAAATGATGATGCAGGTGAGAGATGGATGTTTGCAGAAACAAAATCCATACGTAGGTGAAAGGAGATAGGATACTGGGTGCAGAAGGAAGAGATAAGCCTTAAATAGGACAGTAACAATCAGTATAACTGAGGGGAAATTTTGGTTAACATGGTAGATTTGGTGGTGAGAAAATAATGATATAATCTTCTCATTGTTTCCATTTCTTCCATGAAATAACAAGCAAGGTTATTAGTAAAATTTGACCTACTATTGATGTCATGTTAGCTTAAAATGGAAAGGTTTAATAGCGCCACTCAAAATAAGGATATTGTCAGAGAGCCAAGTTTAGAAAAGAAAAAAAGAATTACAATGCATTCCAAATCCCTGGTGTTGCATTACAAACAAAATTTAAGCCAATAGTCAGGAGCTAGGAGGGAATTATATTGAAGAATTGAGAGAATGGAAGTCCTTCATGAAATTCTGGCATGACTGGGATGCAGTAATGCTGGATTAAAAGTACAGGACTCTGGGGGATTTAAATTTCTGAAAAGTAAACTTACTGAATGAAACTTGTATAGAGTCTCAGATAGGGACCTAGGTATTTCAGGACTATTGTTGTTTAGGGTTTGGCATACTGTGGCCATTTGGGATATCTGGCTGGAGCTTGCATAAGACTAACCTCCAGGATAGCCTCTCAATTTTATTTGATGTTTTTTGGCCACTGTAACCTTATTTTGTTTCCTTTATTTTTCTCCTTTTAGTCAAGAAGGCTTTTTCAATTCCTGGATGCCAGGGCCAGGCTCATTCCTGAGAGTTGTGTCCCACATCGCCAGAGTGAATCACTCCCAGATAAGTACCAAAACCCAGAGACAACAGCCTCTCCAAGAACATCAACCAGATGAATCCCCCTTCCCCATAATGTCAATAACCCTTTTCAATATAAACAAGTTAGGGTGGTCACTGACATCTCTAGACATCACTAGACATCCCTAAAGATTGAGAAAGTGATTAAATGAGAGGAAGGGATAGCAACAGACAAGTTAGGATTTAACAAAGGATTACAAATACTGAATCTTTATATAAATATATATATATATATATTTATTTAGATGCTAGGTTATTAGAATAGCTAGAAGTAAATAACAGAAATGGTGGAACTGTAACCCATAATATTCTTCAAAAATTGCTTTCTAACTATGTGTTAAATCATATTTTGAGTTATCACTGTTCTGTATATATATGTTATATTTTACAATAAAAATATGTAAAAAAATAAAATACAAGACTGAAAGACCTATAAGAAATAGTCAAATCTGCACCCATGAAACAAGTGATATGGAAAAAGCAGTTGAAATTAAAAATGTTTTAAAGGTCAGAATCTTCAGCCTCATTTACCTCATCCCTATCTTATGTACAGAGCTCAAATTTGGTTGAATGGACCTTCTAAAATATTTTGAGTCAAATTTTTATGTCCTTTCTCACTCTTATTGCAATATATTTTAGCAAGTAAGAATATGTATTTTTGGTTTAAAATTTTTAAGGTTATAATCACTATTCTGTCATTTACTAACATTGATATTTGGTACTTGAAAATATAAGCTATAATAATTATAAAAATAGTACTAGTTGTTGCCAATGTTGCCGTAGTCTTTTCAATGGAATAACTAAGGCCCTTGTCTCTTACTATCTGCAATAGAGCAATTACCCCCCAAGTGATTTTCCAGAATCTTTTTTCCATGCTGAACAATGGTGCCTGAACAATTTTTCTAGCAACAAAAAATGCATAATATTACAAATACTAAACCCTAAAATGCAATAAAAATTTACTTTTACAGACACTGATCTAAGGACTTTACATGTGGTATTTCTTTTAATTATTACCAAAATACTAGTATTGTTGGGGTTTAGTACTATTTATATGTTCCTGTCCAGGTATCTGAGACTTCGACATATTAAATAACTCTGTAGTACTTAATAATTAAGTAACTGTGCATTAAGTTAATCAGCTAGTAAGTGGCACAACCATCAGGTTAATACCTACCCCTTCATGAAGTGTTTTAAAGAACTGAGTCCCTTAGAAGACAAACGAAGGTTGGGACACATGTGACTTTCATACCCTGAGTCCACAATGGGATATGCCTTATGCTTTAATTCTTTACTTTCTGCTTACAAAATGAGAAAGACTAACTATCATGGACCCGTGTGGACCTTCTGGTTTTAAAATATATACAATGAGGAAAGGGGTCTTCTTTTTCCTGAAAGAGCATAGATATTTCTTATATTTAGGAATGTACAAGAACTTGAGCGGCATCCTGATGAGCGGGTTATATCGTCTGTTAAATTGTATTCCAGGTAATCTACTTCAATAAAGGGGAGAGGCATGATATCAGATGCTTTTAAAGAATGGAGAAGTACGATATTTTTATGAAATAACCATAGTTTTCCATAAAACTATGAAATTCTATGAAAGTAAAAGTAATTCTAGATATTAATAAATTTAAACTGTTGTGTCTGATAAAATAACTGCCTGCTTGCTGTTATTCCCTCACTGATTCAACCACATGACCAAAAAATATTCAAGATGTGTTCTTTAAAGAGAGATTTCTCAAGTCCATTCATCTTGCTTGCAGTTTATAGGACTTCCACTTTTATCATGGGATCAAAGTTTCAATTTTAACAGTTGTGTTTAGCTAAAATTCTAAGAATTTGGATAAAGTTAAAACTACTTATTTTGGCAGAAGCATTTTCATTTAATGATGATAAATGTGGAAGATTTGAGGGAAGCTAAATAAAAGGACTCAAGGCCATTTCTTCAAATCATGAGAGCTATTTATTCTTATTATCCTTTTATCAAACTTAATGCAATTATCCCAGAATTTATGGGCCATGGTAAAAGGTGCTAGGAGCACAATCAGGTGTTAGCAATATTGATATCATAAGCAATGATTTAATGCTCTTTATGTAAGATGGATAAAGATTATGAAGAAGATTTATGGAGAGAAAGGAAATATTTTTGTATATGATCAATTGAACTCTGAGTCATTATTTTCAAGAAAGGATGCAAGGTACTTATTTATCACCTAGTATATAAAATATGCCAATTAAAGATATGAAGATACAGAATATTTTTCAACAAAGTCAATTTCCAGACAGTCTGTTGATTTTCTCTCCCTCCCTCCCTCCACCCCCCGCTTCTCTCCCTTTCCCCTGAGACCACATTCAACTGTACTTGAATCAGCAGCCAAAATCTTCCAACACATTTTCTATACCTGTGTTCTTTGTTTCCTCTACTCCCTTCTCTCCATAACCAAATGTAATGTTGGCTTTCTCCCCTACCACTCAAAAAGAAGAATGACACTTGATTATGTTTCCAATACCTCCACATCGCTAAGTTTAATGCGCATTTTTAGTTCTTTTTCATACTTGACCTTACAGCATCATTAGACATCGTTGACCTTCTTCTCGAAGAACTCTGTTCATTGTCACAACAGTTTCCCAGTTTCCTTCTACTTCTCTGGAAATCTCCTCTTTTCATTTGAATAATTTTTCTGTTTTTTGCAGACATTATATGTTGCAATTTCTCTTTGGTTTGTTCTAGGCCCTCTTCCCTCTCTTTATTTTTTCCTAAGGTGATTGCTTTCATGCTTATAGTGTCATTGACTGCCACATGTAAGATGATTCCCAAATTCATGTCTTCAGGGCAGACCTGTTTTTCTGAGTTCTAAAGCTATAAATCCAATAGTTTCCTGGGCATCTTCTCTAGGCTTCAAAGTTACCTCAACATGTGCAAAACTGAGTACAGGCTAGCCCTCTCCAGGCCAATTTTACTTCTAGCAATCTGTATCTCAGGGAATGGTCCCATCGCTCTTAGGGTTAACTATAAACATCATATTTATCTTTCAGAGCCAAAGGCTTCCTAAAATCCTCCTCAATTTGATTATTTATTTTCATCTCCTTAACCATGCTACAATCCTTTTTAACTTGGACTATAACAATTCTTTCCACCCATGAATATGGTATAAGTTTATTATTGTAAAGCTTTTATTTTATTTAACAAATTTTTATTATAAAACTTACTACATCCAGGCACTATTTCAAGAACTTTAAAATTATTAACTTATTCCAACTTATGTTAGAATGGTTCTCTAACATATTTATCATTAATATCCCCACTTCACAGATAAGAAAAATGAGGCACAGAGAGACTAAATTACTTGCTTAGGGCCTCCGAGTTAGTTTGGATTAAGCAGGATATAAAACAAAGTTAACAAACTTTGTACATCTCTTATTCTGCTTCCTAATACAGCAAATTTAATAGTGTATTTTAAAAGTTCATAATCAAAATATTTATTTATTTTTAAATTTCCAAATAAGTAACTCCCAGATTATTCCAGACAACTTAGATGTCATTTGTGCTCACACCACAAACTCTAAATATAATAATCTCCAGGTCTTTATGCTAGAGATTTAGATTGTAATAGAGTCAACATATCTGTATTTTAGTAATTTATCCATGATGATTATGACCCACTGTCAGGACACATATCTCAGAATATAGTAACTTTATATTAAGATCTAAAAGGGCTTTTGGATATGTTAATATCCTTTTGAATTAAAAAAATCATAAACTGCAAATAATTTCATAAATAACTGAAAATAATTGCAAAATATTTCTAGGTTTCTCCTCACATCCTTACAATCAGCCAGCTTTAAAACAAAAAACAAAAATCTATATAACTACTTGAACTATTAATAAGGTTTATTTTTCATCTTTGGGTGATAAGAAACAGTGTTTTTGTTTCCGATTTTATCCCAATTGCTAAACAATTTCTTAATTGAGCTGTATACTTCATTGCTCAAGATGGAAAAAAAAAAGAAAAGGAGAAAAAAAGATTGAAACACTGGCCTTTAGAAACAAATAATAGTACAGTGACCAAACCATTACCAAAGCAAATCTACCTTTTAATTAAAATGTTTCTCAAATAAAACAGCAGCAGTATCTGTACTAACATATTTAAAAGCAGATAAATATTTTCTTTATGTCCAGAATCTTTCAATACAAATGTGTTCCAGAATTGCTATATTAACTATTGTTTGGGATAATGAGTTGACACATACACAGCTCAGTACGGTGTAATCACAGATGAGCAGCTTCGGCAGTATTACAAAGACTGAAATATCCATGGGAAAATGATAAAAGACTTGAAACTGGAATAGATTCAATAGGCCCTTTGCAGTTAACCTTTAAAAATGCTACTTGAAGCTATTGTAAAGAACCAATATAGTAGTTTAAGAAAAACTTGTCATTATGTAATATGATTCTAAAAAAACAGTCCTGATTGAACTAGTTTTTCTACCTTGTATACATATACATTCATATCTTGTACAAGGTGGAAGAGTATTACTTTTCTGAAAATAAAGATAAAAAAAATTTTGTTTCTTCTAACCAAGAACAGAGACAATATAGAAGTCATTACTTCTGTTACTACTGCTGTCAGTAATATGAATTTTGTTTGAAGCCTTTTTTTTGAGTGCTATGTTTACATACTTGAGGTGCCAAGAATAAAATATTCACATAATCATGAGTGCTAAAAAGTAGCAACATGTGATTTACCTCTTACTTTTTATGGGTCTTTGATAAATTAGAACTGATCATTCTGCTATTGTAAAATTATCTCTAAAGTTTTTGAAATGGGAACCTACAAAATGACAGAAAATAATTTTTTCCCAAAGATTATAAATAAGATTCATTCACAATGTATATGAATGACAGATATTTTCAACAGGAAGATTAAATTAACAGTTTAGAAATTCTCAGTTATCTATATCTTTGAAGTTATTTGCCTTGTAGCACTAGAGAGATCTAAGAGAAAACCAGGATCTAAAGAATAAGAGCAGAAAAATTGTACGTATTTTTTACTTGAAACTTTATTTTTTAATATTTGCTAAATATTACTTTTTATTTAAAGAAAACATGTACTGTTCTTTTCTCTATTCGTATAGTCCCTTATGATCTGCATGAAGAACAAAAAACTTTGAAGGGGTGATTATCTAGGCAATAGTCTTACTGTCATTGTTTGATTCTGCTTAAATCCTCCTATACCCACAGGTCCAGACTTATCATTTGAAACACTAATGCTCTATGAAAATGAAAAGAACACAGAAAGGTTTCCTAGCAACTCCTGGGATCCTTCTAAAGCACATCACCTAAAACCATACAGTATGTGCAATGGGTGTGAATTAGAGTATGACGCCCAACCACAGGTCTTCAGTTGCCTACCAGAAAATGCAATAACCTATATTAGGAGCCAAATTGCTCAAGAAGGAAATCACATCAGCACGTTGACAGTTTTACCCTCATTTAAATTATCCCATTTAAATTCCATTGAAAATGTGTAAGTGCAACATCAGAACTGAAGTGACAGAGTTCAAAATCAGAGTTAATAGTGTGCAGTGCTTTCACTCTGGGTGTAGGTTTTGAAAAGTATTTTATCTTTGCCACTCCTACTCTCCACATATGCACAATCATGACACTCAAATGAAAAATATGAAAATTTGCTAGTGGAATATAGGAATGTTAATACTTATTAAAACTGTCTCTGTTATTACATATGCAATCTGCTTTATGAAATCAAAATGTAGTTAAAAGATATTTAATGTGAAACATTAAATTGTTGAAAGAGTCCCTCATTCCCTTAAGATTTTTAAAGCACAATAATCATACGTAACATTTGTTTGGGACATGGCATTTGCAAATTTACTTTTGCTTACAGTTTTGTTTCATACTCTCTAAGGTAGTGATTATTATCAGCCCCATTTCACAGATGAGAGAACCAAGCTTAAGAGAAAAGTTAAATGGTTCATGAGGGACACTTATCTATTAGGTGACTGAACTGTAATTCCAGATAAGATGCTCAAACTTCAAAGCCTTACTACTTATCTTCATATCAGTATCTCACCAATTTGCACGGTAATATTTTAAATGAGGCTTTTGAAAAGACGTCTGCTTTTCTGACATATAATCAATGAATGGTTGAAAGTTCCTATTAAAGACTGACTAAAGAACACTGTGGAAAAGTTTGCTCTCATAGCACTTTTTTTTTTTTTTTTTTTTTTTTCTAAGCCACTGAAACTTTATTTGTTCCATTTCTCTTTTTTTTTTTTTTTTTTTTTTTAATCATCATTTTATTGAGATATATTCACATACCACGCAGTCATACAAAACAAATTGTACTTTCGATTGTTTACAGTACCATTACATAGTTGTACATTCATCACCTAAATCAATCCCTGACACCTTCATTAGCACACACACAAAAATAACAAGAATAATAATTAGAGTGAAAAAGAGCAATTGAAGTAAAAAAGAACACTAGGTACCTTTGTCTGTTTGTTTGCTTCCCCTACTTTTCTACACATCGATCCATAAACTAGACAAAGTGGAGTTTGGTCCTTATGGCATTCCCAATCCCACTGTCACCCCTCATAAGCTACATTTTTATACAACTGTCTTCGAGATTCATGGGTTCTGGGTTGTAGTTTAATAGTTTCAGGTATCCACCACCAGCTACCCCAATTCTTTAGAACCTAAAAAAGGTTGTCTAAAGTGTGCGTAAGAGTGCCCACCAGAGTGATCTCTCGGCTCGTTTTGGAATCTCTCTGCCACTGAAGCTTATTTCATTTCCTTTCACATCCCCCTTTTGGTCAAGAAGATGTTCTCCATCCCACGATGCCGGGTCTACATTCCTCCCCGGGAGTCATATTCCACGTTGCCAGGGAGATTCACTTCCCTGGGTGTCTGATCCCACGTAGGGGGGAGGGCAGTGATTTCACCTTTCAAGTTGGCTTAGCCAGAGAGAGAGGGCCACATCTGAGCAACAAAGAGGCATTCAGGAGGAGACTCTTAGGCACAAATACAGGGAGGCCTAGCCTCTCCTTTGCAGCAACCGTCTTCCCAAGGGTAAAACTTATGGTAGAGGGCTCAACCCATCAAACCACCAGTCCCCTATGTCTGTGGTCATGTTAGCAACCATGGTGGTGGGGTTGGCGAATACCCCTGCATTCTCCACAGGCTCCTCAAGGGGGCACTACATCGTTTTTTTTTTTTTTTTTTTTTTTTTTTATCCTTGTTTGTCTTTTTTCTTTTTTTTTTTTTTTAACTTTCCCTTCTTTTTTCAAATCAACTGTATGAAAAAAAAAGTTAAAAAGAAAACAAACATACAATAAAAGAACATTTCAAAGAGACCATAGCAAGGGAGTAAGAAAAAGACAACTAACCTAAGATAACTGCTTAACTTCCAACATGTTCCTACTTTACCCCAAGAAAGTTACATACTATAGCAACATTTCAGTGAACTTGTTCCTACTACATCCATCAGAAATTAACAGACCATAGTCATTTCTGGGCATCCCCAGAACGTTAAATAGCTTATCTGTTCTTCTTGGATTATTGTTCCCCCTTCCTTAATTGCTCTCTACTGCTAGTTCCCCTACATTCTACATTATAAACCATTTGTTTTACATTTTTCAAAGTTCACATTAGTGGTAGCATATAATATTTCTCTTTTTGTGCCTGGCTTATTTCGCTCAGCATTATGTCTTCAAGGTTCATCCATGTTGTCATATGTTTCACCAGATCGTTCCTTCTTACTGCCGCGTAGTATTCCATCGTGTGTATATACCACATTTTATTTATCCACTCAGCTGTTGATGGACATTTGGGTTGTTTCCATCTCTTGGCAATTGTGAATAATGCTGCTATGAACATTGGCGTGCAGATATCTGTTCGTGTCACTGCTTTCCGATCTTCCGGGTATATCCCGAGAAGTGCAATCGCTGGATCGAATGGTAGCTCTATATCTAGTTTTCTAAGGAACTGCCAGACTGACTTCCAGAGTGGCTGAACCATTACGCAGTCCCACCAACAATGAATAAGAGTTCCAATTTCTCCACATCCCCTCCAGCATTTGTAGTTTCCTGTTTGTTTAATGGCAGCCATTCTAACCGGTGTTAGATGGTATCTCATTGTGGCCTTAATTTGCATCTCTCTAATAGCTAGTGAAGCTGAACATTTTTTCATGTGTTTCTTGGCCATTTGTATTTCCTCTTCAGAGAACTGTCTTTTCATATCTTTTGCCCATTTTATAATTGGGCTGTCTGTGCTATTGTCATTGAGTTGTAGGATTTCTTTGTATATGCAAGATATCAGTCTTTTGTCAGATACATGGTTTCCAAAAATTTTTTCCCATTGAGTTGGCTGCCTCTTTACCTTTTTGAGAAATTCCTTTGAGGTGCAGAAACTTCTAAGCTTGAGGAGTTCCCATTTATCTATTTTCTCTTTTGTTGCTTGTGCTTTGGGTGTAAAGTCTAGGAAGTGGCCTCCTAATACAAGGTCTTGAAGATGTTTTCCTACATTATCTTCTAGGAGTTTTATGGTACTTTCTTTTATATTGAGATCTTTGGTCCATTTTGAGTTAATTTTTGTGTAGGGGGTGAGGTAGGGGTCCTCTTTCATTCTTTTGGATATGGATATCCAACTCTCCCAGCCCCATTTGTTGAAAAGACCATTATGGCTCAGTTCGGTGACTTTGGGGGCCTTATCAAAGATCAGTCGGCCATAGATCTGAGGGTCTATCTCTGAATTCTCAATTCGATTCCATTGATCTATATGTCTATCTTTGTGCCAGTACCATGCTGTTTTGGCAACTGTGGCTTTATAATAAGCTTCAAAGTCAGGGAGTGTAAGTCCTCCCACTTCGTTTTTCTTTTTTAAAGTGTCTTTAGCAATTCGAGGCATCTTCCCTTTCCAAATAAATTTGATAACTAGCTTTTCCAAGTCTGCAAAGTAGGTTGTTGGAATTTTGATTGGGATTGCATTGAATCTGTAGATGAGTTTGGGTAGAATTGACATCTTAATGACATTTAGCCTTCCTATCCATGAACATGGAATATTTTTCCATCTTTTAAGGTCCCCTTCTATTTCTTTTAGTAGAGTTATGTAGTTTTCTTTGTATAGGTCTTTTACATCTTTGGTTAAGTTTATTCCTAGGTACTTGATTTTTTTAGTTGCTATTGAAAATGGTATCTTTTTCTTGAGTGTCTCTTCAGTTTGTTCATTTCTAGCATATAGAAACATTACTGACTTATGTGCATTAATCTTGTATCCCGCTACTTTGCTAAATTTGTTTATTAGCTCTAGTAGGTGTATCGTTGATTTCTCAGGGTTTTCTAGATATAAGATCATATCATCTGCAAACAATGACAGTTTTACTTCTTCTTTTCCAATTTGGATGCCTTTTATTTCTTTGTCTTGCCGGATTGCCCTGGCTAGCACTTCCAGCACAATGTTGAATAACAGTGGTGACAGCGGGCATCCTTGTCTTGTTCCTGATCTTAGAGGGAAGGCTTTCAGTCTCTCACCATTGAGTACTATGCTGGCTGTGGGTTTTTCATATATGCTCTTTATCATGTTGAGGAAGTTTCCTTCAATTCCTACCTTTTGAAGTGTTTTTATCAAAAACGGATGTTGGATTTTGTCAAATGCTTTTTCAGCATCTATTGAGATGATCAATTGATTTTTCCCTTTCGAGTTTTTAATGTGTTGTAATACATTGATTGTTTTTCTTATGTTGAACCATCCTTGCATGCCTGGAATGAACCCCACTTGGTCATGGTGTATGATTTTTTTAATGTGTCTTTGGATTCGATTTGCAAGTATTTTGTTGAGGATTTTTGCATCTATATTCATTAGGGAGATTGGCCGGTAGTTTTCCTTTTTTGTAGCATCTTTGCCTGGTTTTGGTATTAGATTGATGTTAGCTTCATAAAATGAATTAGGTAGTGTTCCATTTTTTTCAATGTTTTGAAAGAGTTTGAGTAAGATTGGTGTCAGTTCTTTCTGGAAAGTTTGGTAGAATTCCCCTGTGAAGCCATCTGGCCCTGGGCATTTATTTGTGGGAAGATTTTTGATGACTGATTGGATCTCTTTGCTTGTGATGGGTTGGTTGAGGTCTTCTATTTCTTCTCTGGTCAGTCTAGGTTGCTCATATGTTTCCAGGAAATTGTCCATTTCTTCTACATTATCCAGTTTGTTGCCATACAGTTGTTCATAATATCCTCTTATAATTTTTTTAATTTCTTCAGGATCTGCAGTTATGTCACCTTTTTCATTCATTATTTTGTTTATATGGGTCTTCTCTCTTTTTGATTTTGTCAGTCTAGCTAGGGGCTTGTCAATCTTGTTGATCTTCTCAAAGAACCAACTTTTGGTGATATTTATCCTTTCTATTGTTTTTTTTGTTCTCTATTTCATTTATTTCTGCTTTAATCCTTGTTATTTCTTTTCTTGTACTTGGTTTAGGATTGGTTTGCTGTTCATTTTCTAGCTTCTTCAGTTGATCCATTAGTTCTTTGATTTTGGCTCTTTCTTCCTTTTTAATATATGCGTTTAGTGCTATAAATTTCCCCCTTAGCACTGCTTTTGCTGCATCCCATAGGTTTTGGTATGTTGTGTTCTCATTTTCATTCGTCTCTATATATTTAGCAATTTCTCTTGCTATTTCTTCTTTAACCCACTGATTGTTTAGGAGTGTGTTGTTTAACCTCCAGGTATTTGTGAATTTTCTAAGTCTCTGATGGTTATTGACTTCTAATTGTATTCCATTGTGGTCAGAGAATGTGCTTTGAATAATTTCAATCTTTTTAAATTTATTGAGGCTTGTTTTATGTCCCAGCATATGATCTATTCTGGAGAAAGTTCCGTGAGCACTAGAAAAGTATGTGTATCCTGGTGATTTGGGATGTAATGTCCTGTAGATGTCTGTTAAATCTAATTCATTTATCAGATTGTTTAGGTTTTCAATTTCCTTATTGGTCTTCTGTCTGGTTGATCTATCTATAGGAGAGAGTGATGTGTTGAAGTCTCCCACAATTATTGTGGAAACATCAATTGCTTCCTTTAGTTTTGCCAATGTTTCTCTCATGTATTTTGTGGCACCTTGATTGGGTGCATAGACATTTACGATTGTTATTTCTTCTTGCTCAATTGCCCCTTTTATTAGTATGTAGTGGCCTTCTTTGTCTCTCAAAACATCCCTGCATTTGAAGTCTATTTTATCTGAGATTAATATTGCTACACCTGCTTTCTTTTGGCTGTAGCTTGCATGAAATATTTTTTTCCATCCTTTCACTTTCAGTTTCTTTGTGTCCCTGTGTCTAAGATGAGTCTCTTGTATGCAACATATTGATGGTTCATTTTTTTTGATCCATTCTGCGAATCTATATCTTTTAATTGGGGAGTTTAATCCATTTACATTCAACGTTAAAACCGTGAAGGCATTTCTTGAATCGGCCATCTTATCCTTTGGATTATGTTTGCCATATTTTTCCCTCTCTCTATTAATATCCTTTATTGTACCCATACCGAATCTCTTTAGTACTGAACCTTTCTCCAAGTCTCTCTGTCCTGTCTTTGTTTCTCTGTCTGTAGGGCTCCCTTTAGTATCTCCAGTAGGGCAGGTCTCTTGTTAGCAAATTCTCTCAGCATTTCTTTGTCTGTGAAAAATTTAAGCTCTCCCTCAAATTTGAAGGAGAGCTTTGCTGGATAAAGTATTCTTGGCTGGAAATTCCTCTCACTCAGAATTTTAAATATATCGTGCCACTGCCTTCTCGCCTCCATGGTGGCTGCTGAGTAGTCACTACTTAGTCTTATGCTGTTTCCTTTGTATGTGGTGAATTGCTTTTCTCTTGCTGCTTTCAGAACTTGCTCCTTCTCTTCTATGTTTGACAGTGTGATCAGTATATGTCTCGGAGTGGGTTTTTTTGGATTTATTCTATTTGGAGTTCGCTGAGCATTTATGATTTGTGTATTTATGTTGTTTAGAAGATTTGGGAAGTTTTCCCCAACAATTTCTTTGAATACTCTTCCTAGACCTTTACCCTTTTCTTCCCCTTCTGGGACACCAATGAGTCTTATATTCGGACGTTTCATATTATCTATCATATCCCTGAGGTCCATTTCGAGTTTTTCAATTTTTTTCCCCATTCTTTCTTTTATGTTTTCATTTTCCATTCTGTCATCTTCCAGGTCACTGATTCGTTGTTCAACTTCCTCTAGTCTTGTACTATGAGTGTCCAGAATCTTTTTAATTTGGTCAACAGTTTCTTTAATTTCCATAAGATCATCCATTTTTTTATTTAGTCTTGCAATGTCTTCTTTATGCTCTTCTAGGGTCTTCTTGATTTCCTTCATATCCCGTACTAGGGTCTCATTGTTCATCTTTAGTTCTTTGAGTAGCTGCTCTAGGTGTGTCTCTTCTGGTCTTTTGATTTGGGTGCTTGGGCTTGGGTTATCCATATCGTCTGGTTTTTTCATATGCTTTATAATTTTCTGTTGTTTTTGGCCTCGTGGCATTTGCTGACCTTGATAGGGTTCTTTTAGGGTTTGTAGACCAGTTGAAGTCCTTATCTCTAATTTATCAGATCTACAGCTTCGTGGAGTACACTTTCTCTAACTAACCAGCAGGTGGCGTCCACGAGCCACCTGTTCTCCACAAGCCAGATCTCCCCTGCTTAGCCTTTTTGGTGAGTGGGGGAGTGAGTCTTGTGGGGCCCAATTGGTGTCCCAAGCTTGCGTGTGTAGTTGGTGTTGCCTGCCCTGTATGTGGGGCGTGTTTCTGGGCAGTCGGGGAGGGGGGGGTGGCCCTAACAATCAAATCTCCCTGATGATCCTAGAGTTTTAAAGCTACTGCAATATTCTAATCCTTCAGTTCAGTCCTGCCACAGTTTGTCTCTGCCACTGACCCACAAGTCTTTGGTATTGGCGTATGGCTCCTGAGACTTGCAAGTGGGCCCCTCTTCCAGGCTGTGCACCCCGGGTCCTCTGTTGAGGGATGACTGTGCTATGTCGCAGGTGAGTGCCGTCCCCCCAGGGCAGTTCTGGGCTGCTGGGCTGTGTTGGGAGGCTCCCAGTCTGCTCAAATGATGGCTGAATGGGGCTCTGTTAATTCACACTGCTCCCCCTTCCCAGCTCTGGGACATTCAGCTGAGGTTGCAGGGAAGGCTAATGTCCACGCCCAGTTTTCTGGTGTGTGCCTGTTATTTGAAGCACTTCCGTCACACTGGGTTGTCTGGGGCAGCTCTGGGCTATGGGGCTGGCGATGGGCAGGAGTGTTTCCTGTCCACCAGGATGGTGGCTGTGAGCGGACACCCCCCTTTTCTTGGGAAGTTGTGTTGTTTAGTGAATTTTCTCAGCCACTGGATTATTGCCTTTTGTCTCAGAGCTCTCTTAGTTCTGCTCTTGACTTGATGTGCCCAAATTTCAATTCTTTGAAGCTTTCTGTATTGAGCTTCTTAGAGTAATTGTTTTAGAAAAAGCAAAAAGGATTTTAAAAAAAAAAAAAAAAAAAAAAAACGGCCCTCCTCAGAGATCTAATGGGTTATTGAAATGCTAATAGACAAAGCAACCAGGGCCATTAAGGAAAAGTGCCCAGGGCAGAGAGATCAGCCTTGCTTCGGGATTTGCATATGCGCCTCAAGGCCTGATCTCCGCCCTTCCCCTTTCTGTGTTCACCAGAACTCCAAAAATCCTCTGCTTTTATTTTGGAGTTTTTCGTGTTGTTTTTTTTCTATGCCTGTCTCCTCTCTGCTGGGCTGGCTGCTCTCAGAGTCTCTGGTGTCTGGCCTCAGTCTATCTATGGTTGGAGTTTGAATCAGTAGAATGAGTTTCCGGTAAGAGCAGCCACTGCAATTCTCCCTTCTCCTTCCTGGAGCTGACAGCCCCTCCTCCCCCGGGACTGAGCCTGGCAGGGAGGGGCGCGGGACCCCTGGCCGCAAAAACTTACAGATTTTGCTGATCTCAGCAGTTCCACGTTTTCATGAGTGTTGTATGAAGTATGCCCAAAGACAGATTGCTCTGTGGTGTCCAGTCCACGCAGTTCCTGGCTTTTTACCTACTTTCCTGGAGGAGTAACTAAAACATACAGCTCACCAGTCTGCCATCTTGCCCCGCCTCTCTCTCATAGCACTTTAAAAAGATAATTGTAGGTAAATATCATTTTGTTCATTTATTACTGTATTCTCACTTACTAAAAAAATAATGTAAGGAGTCTTACAAAAAATATTAAGGCCAAGGTAAAGATAGTAACAAACATTTAGATTAAGAACAGCTGCTACAACTAAATAGAGTGCCATCTGAACTTTGATTTCCTAGAAACCCAGGCAAAAAAGTAGAAAAAAAATCTGTTTCACAAATATCTAACTACAAGGCACCAGGTATAAAATTCCCTTACTCACTTTCTAATACAGAAACACACATTTACACACACACACACACATCTGATACATATATCAGAAGACTCAAATGCATTATCCATATGAAGTTAAACATTTATTTAGCATCACTGAATTTTACTTTCTCAATAAACAACAGATAGTAATATAACTTCTATATGCTAAAACTTTTTGGAGGGTAAAAAAGAATTATGGAAAGCCATAACAGAACCAAAGGAAATAAACATTTAAAATAGTTCATTCTTCTGTTTCTATGAACGTTTTAAGTACATACAACAGATAGTAATATAACTTCTATATGCTAAAACTTTTTGGAGGGTAAAAAAGAATTATGGAAAGCCATAACAGAACCAAAGGAAATAAACATTTAAAATAGTTCATTCTTCTGTTTCTATGAACGTTTTAAGTACTACAGTTAAGGGTATTCATGCTGAGTGATGGTGTGTAAGAGAAGATAAAGGGCAAAAAGTGATGGCCAGGGCCAATATTAGCAATTCATGACCAGATCAAACTTACCTTGGGTTTTGCTTTGAGCAATAACCATTAAGAGTGAAGCTGATGAAGTTCCCCAATTCTATTCATTCACTTATTCATTCAGAAATCAGAAAAATCTTGAATTTTTGTGTAGATCACATTTATTCTGAAGTATGCAGGTTAAAAAAAAAAAAATCAAGATTTGGGTAAGGAGAAAATAAGATGGACTACACCAGATGGGCAGAGAGGGATTTTTGCAACAGGGGGAGAAGATTGTTGTAATAAGGAGAACGCTCTGACCATGAGATCTGTAAGGGTCTTAAAAAATAGGAATAAAGGGACTTTGCTTTTATAGGGAGGAGCAATCCTGGTTAAAATGAATTGGATGTGGACACGTGGAATGAACCGTACCAGTGTGTGGACATGGCAGTGATCAGAACATAAATTAGAGAATGTTTTACCCTAAGGCCAACTTTTTCTTGGAAGGGACTGTTAGGAATATAAAGCTCAAGTTGAGGGTAGGTTAAAGTTCAGGCACTTGGGGGAAGGAGACAAGCTTAACAAAACTTTGATAGCAAACATTTTGTTCTCATTTATGGTTGGGAACAAAACAGTTCAGCTAATCTTCTGTGAGGCAAAGAATAGAAATTTGCATGGTCTTTGTATGGTCTTGTCATAAATAAATAAGGAGAAATCCAAGAGTCTTATCTAAATCATGTCAGAAATGATGTTTCTTTGCAATAAGCCATTTTCTGGAACACAGACGAGTTGAAGGATTTCTTTAACATCACTGTTATCCAGAATCACAGGGCTAGGGTAAAGTTCAGCATTGTCAAGTACTTTCTCTGAACTACTTAAGACTTGATTTAAAAAAAAAAAAATCTTTATCTAACTCTTTATTTATCCTCTGGCATTAATACTATGAATACTTAGTTTTGAAAAACTCTTTAATTTCATGGGGTTTAAAAAATATTTCCAAATGTTGCTGCATCTTTGATTCATGGTTCATAGGAGCTTTAATATCTTTTTTTTTTTTTTTTGGCTGTAGGGAAAGAGATCCAATGAAGACTCTGAAAATATTGCAATACAATTAAATAATCTGGCAATTTGCAGTTTCAGTTCTGACCTTATGAGTACTGTATGCATATAGCCCGATATATCACTAATCTCTTTGCTGCACATTCACAATTTTAAAATCCAGAATAACTCATAAGATGTTTTATTTTTTTGCTTCTGGAAAATAAAGTAATGCTCGTTAACATAATGTTCATTAACACCTGTGACTTGTTGATTGTTAATAATGTGAAAAAAGTAGCAATTTGCTAGCAACAAAACACCGGCTTTCAGGAAAAAATAAAAGCAAGTATTGGTAACAATATAAAATCTACACTGTATGACAATTGCCTGCTTTTCTTTAAGATGGACAACTTCTCACTGTTACAACATTGGTCACCCATTAGTCCTAAGTGAACAAATATTCTCTATATAAGATAAATGCAATTTAGAATCTCACAGCTTTATTGAGAAATTCATGAATTGGGCAGCCTCCCATTCAGAAAGTAGAAGCAAGCTCTGGCAAGAAAGTGGAAAGAGGAAGCCCATATAGGGTGAACTCAGATGCAAATGAGGAAATGTTTTGATTGGCTGTCATTAAATTTCCAATTTACATTAGCAGGAGAGACTTATGAAGTGGAGAGCATATCTAGATTACTATGGTATGCCTGTCCAATCTTGTATGTTGTCTCTACTAGGGCTGAAACTAGTTTTATCCCTAGGTTTTGCTCATCAGCAACCTTGTGGGGTATTCTGTTTTCTCTGAAAATCCTGTAGGTCAATTGTTCTGTTGTTTTGGAAAAGCCTTTTTCAGAAAGGGATCCTCTCCTGGCAAAGGCCAATGCAGGTGGCTTTATTTTTTTTTATTTTTTTATTTTTTATTTGCCCATCTTCCCGGCCAGCCTTGGTGCCAAAATGCATATTGTAGACCAAAGGGCTTGGGATGAAAATAACAGTAGTTATAACAGCTGTGACCACCTCATTGTTCAATTCAGCTGTAATTCTCCTTTGAGGGTGGCTCAGTATTTCCTCCCAGAACCCCATCTGTGTTGTTGTGGGTTTATTCAGGTAAGTTAGCCCACCCAGGGAGCAGTCATTGTGGGCCTCGTGTATTCCGAGGATGAGGACTCAGATACAAGTCTGGACTCCAACAAACACACTACAGCTTTTATTTATTTATTTTTCTTTGTTTTTGGCTGATGCTATGTAAATCATCCTAATGAGGTAAAACATTCAAGACATTAGAAGATTAGGTCCTCTGCAGCATCAGCCATTTTCCTTCTTTCTGCATCTGAGCATAGCCAGTGTGAAGCTCTTACTGTGTGCAATATGTTCTGAGCTGCCACTTGCTTGAAAGACTGGCATCCATAGGGCTCCATCACTAGCAAGAAACCAGCTCCAGAATTGTGAAAGCTTCTTAGCACAGAAAATAAACCCACCAGGCATCACTTTATATTGCCAGATATCAGAATCTTTGCATTTTGCAAACCATTCCATGTCTCTCTGTTCCCATCCCACCTCTTCAGGGAATATTTTAAACCTTTCAGGATACCCACAGGCTGCAGCCATAGGCTGCCCTGCACCTGTCCTTGTAGAGCTGCAAGGGTATTTCTGCAGCAGGCTTGGCTGAGAACACAACCATGTAATGTGATATCTTATCTAGACCTGTTCTTGCAGTACTAACTCACACCAGGATGTCTTGTCCTTCACCGCTTTCCCTACCTGTCAAAACTCACTCCTCCTATGTCCCATTCCTTCAGGTTTCTGCTTGGGAATAGGTTAACTGATTGATGAATACTTTTGAGTTGACGTTTAATGACTTCTTTGATCACTATCTCCAGATAACGCTTTTATTTCTCAAGAGACCTAACAGAAAGGAAATGTAATGAAGTGGTTATTGGTAGTGTGGAGCCACTTTAAAATCATAACACATATGAGGCTGTCAATTCCACCTACGTATTTAGCTGGTCTGGCTAAGTGTCAGTCCTGAAATTGTGGATAAGAGTGCATGCTCCCCAGAGAGTACATTTTCATTTGTTTATCTTTTTAATTAGAGAAGTTGGGGGTTTATAGAATAATCAGCATAAAATACAGAATTCACATATACCAACCTATTATTAACACCTTGCATTGGTGTGGCATATTTGTTACAATTAATGAAAGCATATTTTTATAATTATGCTACTAACTATAATTCATGGTTTAATTTAGGGGTCATTGTTTGTCTTGTACAGTTTTATAGATTTTTTTTTTAATTTTATTATAGTACCATATATACAATCTAAAATTTTAACCCTGTTAGCCACATTCAAGTATAAAATTTAGTGCTGCTAATTATGTGCTCAATGTTGTACTACCATCGCCACCATCCTTGACCAAAATTTTCCATAGTTTCAAACAGAAACTCGGTAGATTTTAAGGCTTAATTTCCTATTCTCTACTCCCTCCTGTCTGTCTTCTGTAACCTGTACTCTAGATTCTGAATCTATGAGTTTGCCTATTCTAATTATTTCACATCAGTGAGATTATACAATATTTGTCCTTTGGTGTCTGACTTATTTCACTAAACATGACATCTTCAAGGCTCACACGTGTTGTTGCATGCATCAGAACTTCATTCCTTTTTATAGCTGAATAATCATTGTGTGTAAATACACCACATTTTGTTTATCAATTAATTGGTTGACATTTGGGTTGCTTCTTTTGTTTGGAAATTTTGAATTATGATGCTATGAACATGGATATGTAATTATCTGTTTGAGTCCCTGCTTTCAGTTCTTTTGTGTATATACCTCAAAGTGGGATTGCCAGGTCATATGGTAATTCTATCCTTAAATTTTTGAGTAACTGCCAATCTGCCTTCCGCAGCAGTTGTACCATTTTACAATCTCTCCAGCAATGAATGAGTGTTCTTATTTTTCTATATCTTCCCCACTACTTGCAATTTTTTTTAATAGTAGCCATTCTAGTGGGTGTGAAATGGTATCTCAGTGTGCTTTTGATCTGCATTTCCCTAACAGCTAGTGATGTTGAGCATCATTTCATGTGAATTTTAGTCATTTGTGTGTCTTCTTTGGAGAAATGTCTATCCCAGTATTTTGCTAATTTTTTAATTGGGTTGCTTGTCTTCTTGCTGTTCAGTTGGAGGATTTCTTTATATATTCTAGATATTAAATTTCTATTAGATTAGTGGTATTCCAGTTTGCTAAAGCTGCTATTATGCAAAATACCAGAAATGGATTGGCTTTAATAAAGGGGATTTATTAGGTTACAAATTTACAGTATTAAGGCCATAAAAGTGTCCAAACTAAGGCATCAACAAGAGGATACCTTCATGGAAGAAATGCCAATGGCATTCAGAACACCTCTGTCAGCTGGGAAGGTGCATGGCTGGTTTCTGCTGGTCCTTTGCTTCTTGGTTGCTTTTCAAAATGGCCTCCAAAATGTCTCTTGGCTTCTGTCTCTCTTAGCTTCTCTCAGCTCTCTGTTTGGTTCTCCTGGGGCATTTCTCTCTAAGCATCTGGGAGTCCTCTCTTAGCTTCTCTGGGGCAAACTCTGGGCTTCAGCTCTTAGCTTAGCATCTCCAAACATCCTTCTGTCTATATCTTCCAGTGTCTTCAAGCTTGTGGGTCTTTGTGGGCTCTCAGCTCTCTTAAGGACTCCAGTGATCTAATTAATTCACACTTCCATGGAAAGAATACTAATCAAAAGGTCTTACCCACAGTTGGGTAGGTCACGTCTCCATGGAAACAATCTAATCAAAAGTCTCACCCATAATAAGTCTGCATCTACAAGACTGAATTAAAAGAACAGGAGGTGCATACAGTTTCAAACTGGCACAAGTGATTTTCAAATATTTTCTCCCATTATATAGATTGCCTTCTTACTTTCATTTTAAAGGACTTTGAGGTGCCAATGTGTTTAATTTTGATGAGGTCATTTATCATTTTTTTTGTCATTTTTGCTTGTGCATTAGTTGTAAAGTCCAAGAGACCATTGCCTAACACAAGGTCTTGAAGATGCTTCCCTATGTTTTCTCCTAAGAATTTTATAGTATTGATTCTTATATTTAGGTTTGATCCATTTTGAGTTGATTTTTATACAGGTATTTTTGCATAATTTTTTGGGTGTTTGTGAGGTAGGAGTCCATCTTGAGTCTTTTGCAAATGGAGATCCAGTTTTCCCAAGATCACTTGCTGAAGAGACAGTTCTTTCCCTCTTAAGTGGTCTTTGCCCCATTGTGAAAAATCAGTAAGCCATAAATATGAGGATTGGTTTTTGAGTTCTCAGTTCAATTCCATTGGTCAACATGTGACTGTCCTTTTGCTAGTACCATGATGTTTTGATTGCAGTGGCTATGTTATAAGTTTTAATATTAGAAAGTATGAGTTCTCCAATTTTATTTTCTTTCAAGATGGTTTGGGCTATTTAGGGCCCCTTACCCCTACAAATAAATTTGATGGTTGGCCTTTCCATTTCTGCAAAGAAGACTGCTAGAATTTTGATTGGGATTGCATTTAATAAGTAAATTGCTTTGGGTAGTGTGAGGATTTATATATATTATGTCACTCAGAAAAAGCCATGTTCTTGATGCATTCCTGTAGGGGCAGAGATGTTAGTGCTGATTAGGTTGGAAACTTCTGATTGAGTGTTTCCATGGAGATGTGAGCCACCCAACTGTGAGTGACACCTTTGGTTAGGGTGTGACCTCTGATTGAATGTTTCCATGGAGATGAGGCCCTGCCCATTCAGTATGGGCTTTGATTAGTTCACTGGAGTCTTATAAAGGAGCTCACAAACAGAAGAATCTTAGAGCTGCAACTTAGAGAGACATTTTGAAGTTGACCATTGAAAGCAGACTTTTGCTCCAGAGAAGCTAAGGGAGGACAAAATGCTGCAAGAGCAACATACTGAAGAATGCACAGGAGCTGAGAGAAAAGCTGGAACACAATCCATGATCAGCAGATGCCAGCCACATGCCTTCTGAACTTACAGAGGTCTTCCAGATGCCAATGGTCTCAGGACTGTAACTCTAACCAAATAAACTCCCTTTATAAAAGTCAATCCATTTCTGATATTTTGCATAATGCCAGTATTAGCAAACTGGAAAAGGTAGACTTGACACCTTAACAATATTTAGTCTTCCAATCCATTAATTAAATTGTTTTTCCATTTATTTAGGTCTTCTTTTATTTCTTTTAGCAACATTTCTGCATACAAATCCCTTACGTCCTTGATTAGATGTTCCTAGATATTTTATTCTTTTAGTTACGATCATCAAGAGAATTCTTTTCTTGATTTCTTCTTTTGATTGTCCATGGCTAATGTATAGAAACACTACTGATTTTTAGATGTACCCTGTGACTTTGCTGAATTCATTTATTGGCTCTAGGAGATTTGTTGTGGATTTTTCAGGAATTTCTATATATAGGATCAAGTCATCTGCAGATAAGGAAAGTTTACTGCTTCCTTTCCCTTTTGGATGTCTTTTATTTATTTTTCTTGCCTAATTGTTCTGGCTAGAACTTCCAGTACAATGTTAAATAACAGTGGTGACCGTGGGTTCCTTGTCTTATTCATGATCTTAGGGAGAAGTTTTCAGCCTTTCACCATTAACTATGATGTTAGCTGTGGATTTTTCATGTATCTTTTATCTTGTTAAGGAAGTTTCCTTCTATTCCTAAATTTCTTTGTGTTTTTATCAAGAAGACATGCTGTATTTTGTCAAATGCCTTTTCTGCATCAATTGACATGATCATGTGTTTTTATTTTCCCTTATTCTATTAAAGTGGTCTATTACATTAATTAATTTTCTTATGTTGAACTACTCTTGCATACCTAGGATAAATTCCCCTGTTCAATTTGGTTTGCTAGTATTTTGTTGAGGATTTTTTGGTCTAGATTCATAAGACATAATGTTCTTTGTTTTTGTTTTTTGTTTTTTTTTTTTGTTTTTTTTTTCCTTGTGGTGCCTTTATCTGACTTTGGTATCAGGGTGATGGTGGCCCCTTGGATGCATTAGGAAACGTTCTCTCCTCTTCAATTTTTTTTGGAAGTGTTTGTTCAGCATTGGTGTGAATTCTTTTCAGAATGTTTGGTAAAATTCTCCTGTGAAACCATCTGGTCTTGGCTTGACCATTTTGTTTTACTTAATAGTGTCCCCTTTTTGGTAATTTTTCCAATAATTCCACTTCTGCAAAGAAGACTGCTAGAATTTTTATTTCTACCACCATTGATTTCTTTCCTTGTCAGTTGTTTGAGTAGGTTCTCAGTCGTTTTCTTTGAATTTGTTTCCTTTCTTGATTAGAGTGAGGTCCATTGGTTGACTATTCAATTATTTTTAAGATGCTTGGAGTGGGAAAACTTACTCAGTTGAATGGATTATGGGTTTGGCCCTCTCTCTGAGTCCAGGTGACTCTTAAGTTTTATTTGTTGTCTCTGTCCTCTGGAGACAGCCCTATTTCTATCTCATTTTCCTTTTGATTAGCTATCTTAAGAACAACCATCTGTTTTGAGGGTCACAAAAAAATTTGAGCAGAGTCATGGAACACAGTTTGTACAAGAAATAAAACATATAAACTGATAATCACAACTAAAAGCATAATTCCAAATCATACCAGTTTGCTTTCTTATTCCATTAACCTAAGAACCTAGGTCAGGAGTCTGTCCACTGAAAGGTTTGAGCCTGACTGATATCATGAAACCCATTCAATTTGTTCTTTAAAATATTTAGTCTATTTATCGCTGTGCCAAATTTATTAACATTGAAGCGACATTGTTCTTGGGCAGTCAGGGTATCTAGAGACCATCTGTTTTGCAAGAATGCTGATGCTACCCTATCAATTTCAGCCTAGATGAAGGGCATTTAGGGTGATATTAAAGCTCTATTTCATAACGTTAGATATATTTATAACCAATGGCTCCAAGTCATATGTTCCTAGGAAAGGTATGATGGTGCTCACGAAAAAGGGAACCCTGTATTACAGTAGATCAAGGGATAGAGGATAGTAACACTTTTTTGTTGGCTTGAGTCATGATGTACAAAAGATCCTAAATTAACTTTCTGACTGGCATTTATTTAGGGTAAATAATATATGCAAGATCACAGGATCCAGTCCAATTTATAAGTAGTAACAAAATCCATGCAGTTATCTGCAGTTTACAGAAGGAATGCAAAACAGCTCAGTCAATAAACTGGAGCAGAAACTAATAACCCACTGGAGTGTGCTACAATTTTCAATTTAAATGAAATTTCTCTCTATAGTCAGCCTCCTTTTAATCAAAGATAATCTTAAAGAAATATTATTCTTGATCATAAAATAAGGTTGGTTTCATTAAATTTTGTGTGATTTATTTACATAGGTACAGCAAGAATGAAATTTACCATTTAGGCCCTTTAAAGTTTGCTTTGCTGGTGGTTCTCAAGGAACCTCTGATTGGACTTTTAAAAGTCTGTCAAGACTAGAAAGCCAAGCAAACAATCTCTCATCAGCTTTCACCGGCAATACCTATAGATTTCAGGGAATTCATTTTTCTCACTGTCCCCAAATTATCATAAGGCTTCTATGCTTGTCAGAAAGTAACCATTTTTACTGACCTGTAAGGTTGGGAACTCAAACCAGGTACCAAACAGGCTTTTCCAAAAAATTTTTAAGCCTTGGCTCTGTTAAGTCAACCTTAGTTCCTTAAAAGTTTCTGGTAATGATACTTTAAATAAGCATCACTCTCAAACTTCACATTCCAGTCAAAGCTTTGATTCTATAACCTGTGCCTTCAGTTATGTTCTTAACAAGGAAGGGAGATTCCGACTAATCCCTGCAAATAATTATTTTACCATAAAAATAAGAATATTCAATATGAGTTTCCTAATTCTGGAGGGATGAGGCAGGGAGAGAAAGATGAATGTTTTATAAATTACAGATAGCTTAAGGGAAAAGATTAAGGGATTCCTGTATCTAGAAAATGAACACTAAAACATAAGCAATAATCCAAACAAAACTATAAGCATTTTTTATTCATTCATTCTTAGGTAATTAGTCTTTTTTCCACTCAGTCTTGTGTTAGCAATCTCATGAACCCATCAGCTTCTTCACCAGAATTCTGGAGTCTTGACTTGACCCAGTGGTATAGTCTCAGAGTTATTTAAACAATGTCATTAGAATACTGTGCCCCAGAATCCTTGGCATAGTCCTGTCCATGGGTGTCTGAGACAATCTGATTAATGAATAAGAAGCCCTCTCTCCTAAAGCTAATTGCAAGTGTTTTCAGGGAAGCACCAGAAGAAAAACTATCTGTCAACAAAAAAACTTAAAATGACTGCGGTTAACTTATTGCTGTTTTACAAAAGTGGACAATCTGATGAAAGTTCATTAAACATTTTATGCATAAGTAAAATTATGACCAATAATACTACTGTTGTATAATATCAGACAGATTAGTACTAGGACATCTCATAGACAGTGAAGACATTAACAAATCAACCTGTATATGATTTCAGAAATTTTTACATTAATAACATTTTGCCCACAAAAATTTAACTGACAGAAGAAGGTTAGAAAACCTATTTTAATTTGACAACACTTGCCAAAAGTTCTCATAACATATCAAATAAACCTATTTCTAGCACCTCTCTTTTTGCAAGGTGAAAGAAGAAATCCTTCTTTTGAGATCAATAAGATGTCATTTAGGGTTTGATATGGGGAAGAAAAGTTGTCAAGTTTGAACATGTTGTTAAATAGGAACATGGGTCACTGTGAAACCATATTTGTTTCCCTGTTTAACAAAAGTGGCAATAAAATTTTTTAAAAATAAATAGGAGTTAACATGATTGCCAAAAAAAAAAAATAGTTCTAACTAAAATTAGAAGATTTGTTCTCTTAAACAATAAAGGATGATAAGATCAATATAAAGGAGATTATTCTGGTAAGATTCAAATATTTGCCTTCTAGGCAGATTACTAAAATGGTTAAGAAATACCTTTTACATCCTCATATGCAGAGCAGACCAAAAATCCAAGAAAATTTTGTCATTTTGACAGAGATAAAGCCAAATTCTAGTTTGCATGAAGATGCTGTCTGATAAGAAAACTCTTAAAATTTCCTAAAGCTATCAAATCTTACCCAAACTTGACTATGGCAAATAAAATTCCTTTTCCATAAACCTACAACTTTCTATATCTGTTCAAGTTTTGTACTACACATTCCTTTTCTTGGTTCTACAACAACCAGTCATTTTACTTTAGTAAAAAAACTACTCTCTTTTTCCTTAACAAAACCACATTCTTCATGTCTTACAAATTTAAATTACCAAAAAAGATCTTCGAACAGTCTTCAAGCCAAAATCCTGTACAACAAAATTATTCTTAAAAGGAAGTTTGTTGGATGACACTCAATTTGGTTAAACAAAAATATACATTGTTCAACTTATAAGATTTGGTGTTATAATGCTAACTTTTTTTTCAGTAAAACTATATAAATTTAGGAAAACTATAGCCAAGTAGAATAAAATTGTAAGTTGTATGCTTGTACAGTACTTAGTATTGATAACTCAGGATATAGCTTCTTTTATTTAACTGGAAATATTAAACTAGTCCCCTTTGTCAAAGTTTTATCTGAGTTATGTGAACTTAATTTTTTTAAACATTTGGGTTTTGTTCTATGAATACTCTTTTTTCATTGGAAATATTAGAAGTTTTGTTTCCTTAATTTCTGGGACTTTAAGAATATTCATTTATATATATGCTTATTTATCTTTAGGCCTGTATGTCTTTAGGCCTATCTTCAGGTCTATTTGAATAGAGCTTTTTTAAGGACTTTTATATGTTAATTTGGTAATACCATCTGGAAGTAGGAAAATATCATACATCAAATACACAGACAGAGCCAGAGAGCTTATAGGCTCAATCTAAGTTTTTGTAGCCATAAGTCAGACATAGAAACACAGAAATACAGAAAAGATAGAAATACAAAAATCACTAGTTTATATAAGCTATTTTAGAGTCCTGAAAGTTCTTAGTAGACTCTGACTAAGTAATAACTAAAAATTGAAATCATTTGTCCTGTTTAATTCAGGAGTCCTTTATCTTGAGTAGACCTCTGAGATGTGTGTGTCTAATTGGAACATTTCCCACTGTTCCAGTTTGCTAATGCTACCATTATGCAAAATACTGGAAATGGATTGGCTTTTATAAAGGGGATTTATTAAGTTACAATTTTACAGTTCTGAGGCCATAAAAGCATCCAAACTAAGGCATCAACAAGATGATACCTTCACTGAAGAATGGCTGATGGCATGCAGAACACTCTGTCAGCTGGGAAGGCATGTGGCTGGTGTCTGTTGCTCCTTTGCTCCCAAGTTGCATTTCAAAATGACTTTCTCCAAAATGTCTCTTGGTCTCTCTTAGCTTCTTCAGCTCCTGTGCATATAAGCATTGTGGTCCTCTCTTAGCTTCTCTAGAGCAAACTGTAGGCTACCATCTCCAAACATCTCCAGGCATCTTCATGTGTCAGTGTCAGCTCTTAGCTTCTCTTCAAAATGTCGCTCTCAGCTGCTCTGAGCTTCTTCTCTTTGTAAGCCCTTTTATGGGACTCCAGTGATTAAATCAAGACCCACCCTGAATGGTCAGGGTCCATATCTCTATGGAAATAATTTAATCAAATGTTTCACCCACAGTTGATTGAATCACATCTCCATGGAAACAATCAAAAGATTCCAACCTAATCAACACCAATATGTCTGCCCCCACAAAAGTACATTAAAGAATATGGCTTTTGGGGGGACATAATATATCCAAACTGGCAAATCCACAATGACCATTGCAACTCTAGGTTGTTCTTTGGTAAGATTTTGCTATTTTGTAGATAGGCACAGCTTCTAGCCCCATAATTTTGAACATGTAATATTCCAGGGTGCCAGATTGTGGAGAATAAAAACTTTTAGAGTTTGAGGATCCTATTTTTATTATTACACTTCTTACCTTGAGCACAGGATATAGAATTTCTTACCATGTGCACAGGACAAAGAAAGCAGCAGTAGAAAAAAAAAAAAAAAAGAAACTCTGGACTGCATCAAAAGGCTAAAGACTTGGGTTCAAAATTTGAGCCATCTTTTCAACAAGATTAATCTGCTAACCTTTGGGCTAAAAGCTAGTGAGATCAGGGAGCTCAAATACAAAGACAGTGGAGCTTGGATCCCAAAGAGACTCATCTATAACACTTGGAGATTGCAAGGAGGACAGGGAATTCAGGTGGTTAAAGATGGGAGATTTCACCTGTCTTTCTTGCTGTCTCCAGAGTTGCTTCAAATCCTATCCTTATCACCAAAACTCATACAAGAAAAACTTCATGCAGTTTAAGATCTCACAGCTTTATCGAGCTATTCATGAATTGGGCAACATCCCTCTCAGAAAATAGAAGGGAGCTCCACTGAGGGAGTGGAAAAGGAACACTCATACAGGGTGATTGTGGAAACAAGTGAGGAATGCTCTGATTAGCTGACATATAAGTTTCTATTTTACAAAGGAGGGTCTTAAAAAGTGGGAAGCAGATATACATAGATTAGTATGGTATGCCTTCCAATCTGATAAATTGTCTCTATTAGAGTGAAACTAGTTTTATCACCAGGTGTTGTTTATCAACAACCCTATAAAGTGTACTCCATTTTCTCTGAAAACCCCAGCAGGTCAACTGTATTTGTCTTCTGGAAAAAAGCCCTTGTTGGACAGGGATCTTCTCCTGGAAACACCCAATGCAGGTGATCATTTCATTTTACTTAACACATATTATTGTACATTACTTAAAATATGTGACATTGGTTATAGTATATTTCCTCTTATGTTCATTACTGGAAACAATGCATTAGGCATCGATTTTGTATATAGAATGACAAATGTGTTTGATAAAATACCATAGCATTTATCACAAAGATTTTTGGAGTTTTTCATTAAGATAAAAACAATGTGCTGAAATTAAAACCTAGTTATGTAGGAAATTCTATACCTTTAAAGCTACCATTGCTGGTGATTTCTGATTTCTGCTATTTTATTCTTTCTGATGAGTTAAAAGTAACTTGTTCCACTCACATTCTCTGCCTTTGTCCACCACTTTCAGTAGGCTGGAACAGTTTCTCTCATCTGTAATTTATTTTCACCCACTGGTCTACTTAACCAATGAAAAACAGAAGAACAAGACTAAAAATTGTGGTATCATAACTCTAGTTCCTTCATTTCTTTCCAGAGTTGCAGCCTAATTCATAATATACTTTATGAGGACTAATGTATTTAGATAACTTAGCAGAGCTTTGCACCCATATTAAGAGAACAATAAATGACAGATGTGTTACTCATTTCACCACAGACCTGTGACTCAATATTACCAGAATTTTACATATGGAAAAACTTAAGCAGATGATATATCCCAGGTACTACTAGTAGTAAATGGCAGAAACAAGATTTGTATCTGTGCCTGTCTCTTCTCACAAACTGAAGTCATAACCACCATAAAATATTGTAAAAACACTGGCCAGATGGTCCTCCAAACCCAGAGGGATTAGTGGCCCAAATCCATCTTCTGTAGGTACTGAACAGCTGTTTCATTGAGTTAATGTCATTGTTTAGTAATGATGTATTTAATTCTCCTCTTGTGAATTTGATTAGATCAAAATAAGTCCTTTGTTTTAAAAACCACAATTAAGAAAACATACCCAGAATAGAAATGCTGGTACCCTATAAGCAATGCATTAACTTCATTCATTTTCCAGCTAGCAATTATGCTAAAAAGGAAATTACAACCAGTGAAATGGAAGAAAGGCTTATTTTCTTAAGGGTATCTTTGATGAAGCAACCAAAAGATTAAAAATATTAAATATAATATAATTGAAAATCAATTATATTATATATAATTATATTTATTTAATTATATTTATTATATATATATAATATATAATATATATATATATAAATATATTAATTATATTTATATTTATATAATTATATAAATTAATTTATATAATTAAATATATTGACTGTCCGGTTTGCTAATGCTGCCATTTTGCTAAATACCAGAAATGGACTGGCTTTTATAAAGGGGTTTTTTGGTTACAAGTTACAGTCCTAAGGCAATAAAGTGTCCAAGGTAAGGCATCAACAGTAGGGTACTTTCACTGGAGAAAGGCCATTGGCATCCAGAAAACCTGTTAGCTGTGAAGGCACGTGGCTGGCATCAACTTGCTCCCAGATTGCATTTCAAAATGGTGTTCTCCAGAATGTCAGTATTAGCTTTCAATGGCCATCTTCAAAATGTTTCTCTAAGCTGCCTTGAGTTCCTTCTTTGTGTCACCTCTTTTATATGGCTCCAGTGATTTAATTAAGACACACCCTGAATGGGTGGGGTAACACCTCCATGGAAATTATCCAGTCAAATGTTTCACTCACCGTTGGTTGAGTCACATCTCCATGGACACACTTAATCAAAGGATTCCTATCTAATTAACACTAATGCATTTGCCTCCACAAGATTGCATCAAAGAACTTGACATTCTGTGGGACACAATAGATTCAAACTGGCACAATATGCAAACAACTGCATGAGGCAGTTACATTTCTTTAGAATGTATGTTTCCTACTATCCAAAAGATTATTAAATACTAACGATGTATACCAATTTGTCATGTCAATGGAAAGTTTTCAAAGTACTGTAAACCATAACATTTTTTTTTAATTTGGGACAAGGAAGATATCTGTTGCACTTTAATGCTTCTAGATCTATGCTAGACATAATGAAGGGAAAAAATAAATAATCTTTAGCCAAATTCTTATTTGATAGAACAATATGATTATAACTAAATTAGTACAAAACAAATAGAACAAAAAAATTTATAGACATATTGTTTATGTTTGTTCACAAAATTTAACTTTCCCTGGCTATTATGATTAAAGAGAATTCTTATAGAACTAAAAATTTTAACAGAAATTTAATAAACACCTGCTATTTGCATATTACTGTGCTAGCTTCTTAGGGGGAGACAGAAATAAATAAAATGAGGTTAAATCTGATAGGAAAATTTGGATAATGTGAATGATCACTCTGATAATCTGGATTCTGAATCATGATTTATACTATCAAAATTTAGGATGCCTCCAGACTACATTAATTAATCCTAGTTTAAAACAGCAAAAATAATTATAATCATACTTGTAATAATAATTGCAAAGTGTTTGAAACTGTCTCTATAAATTTTCATTGAAATGAAATCTCCCTCCATTCTTTCTTTCTCTCTCTCTCTCTCTCTCTCTCTCTCTCTCTCACACACACACACACACACACTAGAATCACCTATGAATTAGGTGGTACTATAATTAGCACTCCAGAGTTTTATTGTTGACTAACTTTGGGAGCAATAAATAGATGACAAATAATATGAATATTTTATTGAATACTAATTTTATGTCACACATTGTTCTATTAGTTTTATGTGTATTATCTCATTTAACACAGCAAAATCATATAATTACATCTTCTAACATTCCTAATTTTACATATAAGGGAATTGATAAAATTTACTTCAAATGATTGAGTTATTAGTGAGACAGCCAGGATATAGACTTCCGACTTATACCTCTTCATGTCAGAGAACACTGATTCCAAATGTGTGATCCCCAGACCAACAGAATGGGCATCATCTGGGAACTTCTTAGGCATGCTAATTCTTGGGCCCCAAACAAAACAGACTCTGGGAGTATGTTCCAGCAATCTGTGTTTTAACAAGTCCCCCTGGTGATTCCAATGCATGCTAATGTTTGAGGACAAGTGTTACAACCCATAATCTTAAGACTGACACTACATTATATTTGCTCTTTTCTATTTCCTACAACAGATATTTCCCATAAATGTCTGGACTTGAGAAAATTTTAATCATTAGAGTACATGATATTATATGGAATTCAACACTGTGGTGATTACCAGTTGTGAAGCTAAAATACCATCCTGATTGCAAGGCCTTATGGAATAACAAAGGAGAATCTGTGACCCTTTAGAATAACATATATCACATTTAAAGAGATCATAACACAAGCATGAAGTGACTAAAGAAATAAAATCTTTATTATATTTGAACTACATCTGAATGAACAAAATTTTAGTTGTATCTGAAATTTCTCTTTTATTTTATATATGGAAATAAGGTATGCCTATTTAAAATCTGTATCCATTTTTCATCAAAGTACTTTTTATTTAGTGGAGATGAAGATAGAATGCTGTCCACTATTTTTAAAATGTAGTTGATCATTGATGTCTTAGTTTGCCTGAGCTATCATGAATACCACAAACTGGTTTTGGCTTAAATAACAGGAATTTATTTGCTCACCGTTTCAAGGCTAGAAGTAGACCCAGATCAACCTATTTGCAAGGGTTGCTTTCCCCTTATTTCTAGTATTCTGGTGCTGGCTGCCAGCAATCCTTGGAGTTCCTTGGCTTGTATTTTAGCCTACTGTCACAGGTTGATACCTTCTCCTTTCTCACTCAAATTTTTAGCATTCTGGATTCTGTGACTCCCACTCCCAGGTCCTCTTCATAAAGCTTCCACTGACCTGGATGAAGACCCACTCTCATTCATTTGGGCCACATCTTAACTAAAAATACCATGTTCAGGAGGTCCTATTTTTACAATGGTTTCACAACCAAAAGAATAGCATTAAGAACAGGAACATGTCTTACTTTGGGTATATAATTCAATCTACCACAGTTACACTGGAAATCTATAGAATTATGTGAACAATGAAACTTTGAAAGTATAGAATGATTTCCAACAAAAAAAAAATCTTCAAAATTATAGGAAACAGAATGTAGATAAAGCAGATCATGTGCTTGATAGGTGTATTAGTTAGGGCTCTCTAGGGAAACAGAATCAACAAGAGATATCTATAAATATAAGATTTATAAAAGTGTCTAATGTAACTGTGGGGATGCATGAGTCCAAATTCCATAGGGCAGGCAGCAAACTGGCAACTCCAATGAAGATGTTCGATGAACTCCTCAGGCAGTGAACTGGCAACTTCAATGAACATGTTTGATGAACTCCTCAGGAACGAACTGGCAACTTTGATGAACTCTTCAGGAAATGCTTCACTGGTTAGCCTAAGAAGAAGTGAAGGTTCTCTATCTGTCTCACTTAAAAATCTTCAACTGATTGGATTAAATACTGCTGACTGCATTCTCACATTGTGGAAGACATGCCCTTTTTGATGTAATCAGTCACAGCTGCAGCCAATTGACTGATGATTTAATAAACCAGTTTTCTGGTTTATTAACCAGCCACAAATGTCCTTGCAGTAACAGTTAGGCCAGTGCTTGCTTGACCAGACAACTGGATACCGTCACATAGCCAAGGTGACACATGAACCTAACCATCATAGTAGGTTAAAAGCTGTATTATCAGATTTTTAAAGGTTTTACTTATTATATGCCTTTCAATAAGAAATTTCTCAAGGCATTATAGAGAATAATTGCTCCTAGTATTCTAGATTAATTCATGAAATTCCAACCTGTACCAAAGAATACTCTTCTGAAAAGCAAACATTTTTATTGATTTAAGCTATTTTCATTCAACATTGTTGCAGCTCAGTTATATAACCAGCAGCATGGTCTGCTATCAAAATGTGACTTAAATTTTAAGGCATACTTTTTGTTTGATTTTTAACATGGTGAATATAGATATTATGAACAAATTTCATGGGGAAAGTCTGTTATCATTCTATATTCTCCAAGTTCTTATTAGCATATTTATAATGCTTGTTTCCCTTTCTTTATTCAGCCATAATAATATAAAGACTGTTTGTTGTGGACAGTGTTGTAACATAATTAGTGGTTAAATAATTCACTTTATACACACACTGAAAATTTTAAATAAACACAATTTGAGATAGGTTTATTTATCTGGTAATAAGCTACAGGTAATATGAATAAGTTATGTATAACTTACACTGATGATATAATTCCTTTACCCAATAAATATTGATTAAGCTACTCTCAGATATAGAGCAAGTCTGAGGAGATACAGCCTTGAAAAAAGAAGAACCAAAAAATTAACACTTTAATGTAAGGGTTAGAGAACAAAACCCCTCCAAAAGAAAGGAAGGTTATTAAAATGTGTATAGCAGATCAGTGCTAGGGAAGTCATGGACATGCTCAATCACCATCTCCTGGTTCTCGCCTACCACCCCTCTTTCCTTTTCCCCTCTTGCCTGTTTGTGTGCATGTCTTCAGTGTGTATTAGAAAATGCAAGCAGCTCAGGGAAGACAGTAGATCTCATCCATTAACTATATATATAGCTACCAGAAATGGAATGGTCTAACAGAACCTTGATGATGACACCAGGAAGAAGCAGCCCCAGCTGCTTGCCAGGGTAGAAATTCTGCACAAAGCTTGCTTGATGCATGCTTTTTGCTAGTGGTAGAGCCACATCCCTGTGTAGCATATAAAAACCCAACACTCATCCTTCATTTTTGATGTGAAGTGACATTAGTGGAGTCACCATCCACTTACCCTGACCCAAGCAGTTGGCCTCCCCATAGGACTGGCAGTGATGGGACCTCTTTCCCTGCTCTTTTGTACCCTTTATGCTGTGTAAGTAATAAAATAGCCATTTGCTGAAATCTCTCTTGGGTCTTAGCCTGTGCTCCACAGTCAGGTCTAGAAGAAAGACAGTAGTGAAGACTGAAAATTATACGCTCCATCTAATGACACTGAACTGCAGAGTATTTAAACAAAGGCAATCAGGGATCATACAATGTAGATCTTTCCACTTCATTCTACCAGAGACACAAAAGTGTCTCTAGTTAAAACTGGTTAATAAAATTACCAATCGCAATGAAGAATGATAAAAATTATGTTAGAGATAGGTATAGGGACAAACTTGAGAGAGTCAAGAAGGCTTTCTTAAAGCAGTGGCAACTATATTGAGGGTTGAAAGGAACAGTTGGGCTCGACAGGGATGGCAGAAGAGCATTCTATTTATAGAGAACAACAGCATGTGAAATTACCTGGAGACAAGTTCAATTTACTGTATTATTGGGTTTTGGAAGTAAGTGCTAAGATTTGAAGTTGGAAAGGTAAGTAGGACCCAGATCATGAAGAGCCTAGTAAGCCATGTAGAAGAATTTTATTCTGGGAACATTGGGAAACCAATGATATGGTTTACCAGAGATGTGACATTATCAGATTTGTACTTTGAAAAGAACACTTTGGCTGCAATGTGGAAAATGGTTTTGATTTGCAGGCATGACTAGAGGCAGCAGTACTATATGGACGCTATTACGGAGATTCAAGCCAGAGATGCTAATGGCAAAGACTGAAGTATATCAGTGGAAATGGAAAATAAATGGACCAATGTGAATCATATTAAGGAGACAGACTTGACACAATCTGGTGATGAATTAGTTGTAGGAGTCAAGAGAAATGAAAAGCAGAAGTCTGATGATACACAGTTTCCTGGCTTAAATGAATGGGTAGATGGTGTTGCCACTTTCCCTCATGGAGTGGGAAGAGTTGAACATGTTAATTAAGTTTACAATTTAACTCTTAATTTTTCCCATGGAGTTTCTTTTATGGCATAATTCAACACTTCTAAATGAAGCTTGAGGGCATAATATGAAAACTTGTGACTCTACATAACATGTTGCCGTAAGTCTAAGCAGCACATTTCTCACATTTTATTTTTCTGAAATCAAGATATCTTGTAATTGATGCCAAAATGAATTTGCCAGGCTCTTGGCAGAGGAACACTGTAAGGAAACAACCAGAGGGGATATTCTGGCAGAGATTAAACCTGTGTGTGTTTGCACTTCCTTTCCTTTAATGAGAACAGTTAATAGAATGCATACATAAACTGAAAGTCATCTTGGAATCAGCAAGAACGGCCTCTATTAGGAGAGGATGTGGTTGAAGTTCCATTCATATTACAGAATGAAGGCTCCCATAGGAGGACAAATTTGGATCCACAGAAATCATTGAATATTTCCCCTTCCAGAGGATGAGGATTTGGAGACTGGGGATGAAATTTTACTCTTATTAATCTGAGTATTAAAAAGGACACGAAGCTTGACTATTTGTGAGAATAAAAGAGGAAAAATATAGGAGAGTTTTTATGGGTCTCTTAGGTAGAAGTTTCTGGAACAAATCTTAATAGCTGGCAGCAAGGAAAGAGGAAGTTATATGAGTCTAAAGATAGAAAATGTTGGCTGTAATGCTAGGACCCTAAGTCAGACTTCAGTTCTAACAGAATGGATTTGTTCTTCCTAAACAATAAGTCCTGCTTAGGATAAGATCAGCAAGAAATTTTTAAATCAATGAAACTAAAGTAGCAATGTTTGGCTAATTTTCAGTAGAATACCATGTGACATTAAGAAGCAATTACAGAAGTGAACTAATCTGATACCAGTATTCACTGGGCATATGAAAGCTAAAATGGGTCCTTTTTGAATGACAGAAGAGTCCTGGGTTGTTGGAAAGTTTACACAAATTACCAAGCAGTTTATACTGGACATCTTATTAATAAATTATTAAACACATCTAGCTAAAAATGGAAAAAAATGAAGAGATGCTATTGATGGGTAATCAAAATTTAAGGAGCAGTTTATATATACTACAGGAATGAGTTATGATGGTTTTCTCATTGTTTGTACCAGTAGGAAGTTAGAAATGATCTCTTCCACTGATTTTCACTATACTTGATTTATTTGCATTGATAGCACAACAAAATTAAACTTTAATTTATTTATCCCAAATTCCTGGTAAAAATAATGTGTCGATAATCATAAAATGAAACATCAATCTGTTTATGGATTATTTAAAGTCACATAGTAGAAAATATAATGGGCAAAGAAATCACCAAATATCTTGGATTTTGGAGTTTCATTTTTCCCTCATAGGAAAGGCTGTAGCTACCATTTCTTCAATTATTAACCATGATCACTGTGGTACTTATTACCCTAGGTGAAAATATTATCCTAGGTGAAAAAACAATCAGAATAGAAAAATTACACTATGAGTTTAACCAAATAACAAAGACAAATAGCATATGGGGAATTGTAGTAGAATGGTTAATTGCTTACAGTCTAGAATCACAAGACTGGGGTTACAAAACATTGTACTGTCACAATGGTGCATGTGAAATACCAGTAGTCAGAGGGATTAGGATGATTTTTTTAGGACCTATTCAAAGTGTTATGAATAAATATAAGAATTTTTCAGTTACATATTTTGTATGTACATATTCTATATATTGTTACATTTCCCCTAAAAAAAACTATTATTTAAGTGAAACTATGTCTGAAACAAACTAAAGGTTATTTTAGAATGAAGAAATTATGTGGCGAATCTGTGTTTTATTTATGAAACAACTACTTGAGGTTTCTTTAGGATAAGTTGGATTTTATTTTTTTTTTACATTAATAAAAAGCTGAATCTAAGAAGGGGTTTCTTGTATCAAAAATTTAGAAGTATTCTTTATCTCTTAGGCAATCCATATACATATTGGTGCAGAGAGATAAAGAAAGGTCTGGATAAAGCTATAAAACATTGTGGGAGCTGCAAAATAGGGTTGAAGTTATCTCAAATTCTCACCTTGCTCAAGTTCTTTAAATTTCTTTAAAAGCTATCCTCTTTTCAGGAGGGGAAGTACCCAGTGGAGAAGGATAGAACCAATGTTTGGTTTTCACAGTGCTTGCATTTTCACTTCACTCAAAGTTTGTGCTCAAATGTTATGTATCAAAAAAGCCTTTTTTGACCTTCCTAAGCACACACACACGTGCACACACACACAGTCCTAGCAACAGCCTCACTTATTATTTTACTTAATTTTTCTTCATAAGAATTATTAATACTTGACATCATTGTAAAAATTGCTAACTTGTTTGTTTTCTGTTCATCCCATTAGGAGTTTCACAAAGTGAGGTTATAGCTGTGACTTATTCAGCACTGAATTCAAAGTGTCTAGACCAGCACCAGACATATATGTGGCACTCAAGGTAAATTTTTTGAAGAATACATGAATCTTCAGATTATCCTGTCAAGAACTTCCCCACAGAAAACTAGTGATTATAATCACCCAAGTAAGAGTCATTGTAAAGAAATATGCTCCTAGAAATATACTTATCTATTTAAACAAGCACATTTGGGGAAGTGTTGATCAAGCTTGGGTAGAATCATCAATAGCTATATGATTACTATTAAAGGTAACATTGATCTCTACTGTTGTATTCTTTATTTTGTAGTTGCTGTGCATTCATCACCACAATCAGCCCTTGAACACATTTATTGCTCCCAAAAATTAAAATAAGAATGATACAAAAGATAAAAGAAAAAATAAAATAAAATGCAATAAAAAGGTCAGACAACACCACCACCACACAAGAATCTGACACCTTCCCTTACATCTCCCTCTGACGGACATTTCGTTTTGGTATGTTGCCTTTGTTACAATTATTGGAAGCATATTACAACACATATTACATATTACAATTACAATACTGTTATTTATATACTCTAGTTTTCCTTGATTCTATTTTCCCCAATACCATCCCATTCTGAACACCTTGCATAGTTGACAATCACTTGTTCTTTCACATATAAAACTATTTTTTATATTTGTATATTTAATCACCATCATTGATCACTCTAGATTTCACTCCTATACAGTACCATGTATTGTCTATTTTAACTTTCAGTTTTTCTGTTTTAGTGCTGTTGCTAGCATCCTAATTGCTTCTTCACCACATTAATGTTCTAATTGATGTATCCATTTTTATATTATTTCTTAGCAAGAAACTCAAAAATTTCCTGATGCTCAAAAATGCCTCTGGCTAATTTAGAGATATGTAGCTATCACTTTCATTTGCAAGTATTTATCTAGATTTAAAGACCTCTTTAAATCTGGCTTCATAGGAAAATTCTTCCCATTCTGTCACTCTGAAGAAGAGTGATTCTAAGGGTAGAAAGTGCAACTTGCACTTGCAAATTAAAGATATAATTATATACACACAGAGAAACAAGTACTGCAGACAGAGAATAAAATGTGAAAATAATGAGAAGAAAGAGACAGGGATAAAATAATATCCTGATTTTATAAATTATCCCAAGTAAGAACAGCCCCGTTAAGTGGTTTGTCAAAGATGAAGAGCTGGGTAAAGACCAGACACTCAACTTATTATTATGCAGTTGGAGTTAACTGAAATGAGATTTGTAAATTCTGTCAATTTAGCAGAAGATTAAAAATAATTCTATTCTTCTTGACTTATGCCACATGAATCCTTGATAAAATCAAACTAAATATGGAAGATAGAGTGTTAGGTGCTGTGGAGGATTTTAAAAAGTGCTACGATATGTTTCCGGTTTTCAATAATCTTACCTTATTAATAACTATAACATAAGATCGAGTGTGTATAGGAGAAAAGGAGCAAATGTTGGGATGTTTGAGAAGATATTACTTATAACTGAAAATATTAGGAGAGGTTTTATCAAGCAAGATGCATTTGCTCTTGACAAGGAAGAATGAGTATGATTTAGACATGTGACAGTAGGTAATATTTCCTATGAATAAGGATATATAATTGGGAAATCACGTGTATATATGTAGCCCTGTGAAAATTCTGTTTGCTCACATTTGAGGTTTGGGAAAGAGAGTATAGGGTGATAAAAATAGAAATTCTGTACACAACAAGATCATAGAAACCTTGGATGAGAGTAGAAAGAGTTGGAATTTTATTTGGTTGGTTATGGATGAGCACTAAATATGTTTCCACCAAAGGCTCTTGTGATCATTGCTGTGCTTTAGGGAGATTTGTCTGATAACAGTGGGTATAGAGGATATCAATAGGACACAGGCAGTTAGTTAGGAAATGATTTTTCAAGGTCCAGGCAAGAGATAAATTGTGATAGTAAACATGGAGTTCAAGTATAAATGTCAGAGATACATATTGAAGTATGAAGGAATTTGGCAAAGAAAAAAAATAGAACAAATAATAAGTGATTTGGAGCTTTGGCAAAGTTTAAGACCTTGAATACAATTATTTAAAATATATTATTATGGCAATTGAAAGCACTCCTAATGATCAAACTTTAATCAATTTGAGCAACCAAGTAAGTAAATATTATTGGATTGTAATCTACCCAAAGTGTAAAATAAATTTTCATAAATCAGTAAAGATATGAAAAAGGATTGAATAAATAAATAAATGGGAGATGGAAAAATCTGCTGTGCAGAAGAATTCCAAATAAATTACATAGATACTCAACCCTCAAGGAGGCAGAGCATAACTCTCCATTCCTTACATGGGCTGCACAATCTGATTTTCTTCCAAAGAGTACAGTGTGAAAAGAAAAGAAAAAGACTAACTTTACAGTGGAGAAACCTGACAAATACTACCTGAGCAGGTGATCAAAGCTAAAATAAACAATGGCAAGTCTGATAGAATGTACCTTTATTTGATGAAAATACCACTTTACCTGTGTAATCTTCCTTCCCAAAATCCATAGCCCAGACTCTTCACCAGAAGAACAACAGACAAATTCTAATAGAAGGATAGTCTACAAAATTCTTAAACAGTACTCCTGAAAACTCTCAAGGTCATCAAAAACATGGAAAGTCTTAGAAACCATTATAGCCAAGAGGAGCCTAAGGAGAAATGACAGCTAAACATAATGCGGTGCTCTGGATGGGATTTTGGAACTGAAAAGGGCATTAGATAAAAACTAAGAAACCTGAATAAAGTATGGATGTTGGTTAATGACAATGTATCAACTGCTTCCTTAAGTGTTAACACATTCCGTATTAACAAAAGATGTTAAAAATAGAGGAAACAAGGTATCAGATATATGGGAACTCTTTGTACTATCTTCTCAATTTTTCTCTAAGTCTAAAACTTTTCTACTATAAAAAGGTCAATTTAATATAGCCATTATTAAGAGTTACCAAGTGCTTTGAACAATGCATTACATGTAACTGATGCTATATTATAGCTGTTATTATTGTACCATTATATTCACAAATTGCAAATATGGCATCATGTGACTTTGAGCACTGCTCCTACTATAATAACAGAGAATGCAGTTGAGGCCACTCCTCACAGTTGTTTACAAGATCCTACATGATCTGGCATTCTCTCCTCAAAATCATCCCTTCTTTCTCCCTCATTGACTCTGCTCCAGTGCTCCAGAAACACTAGCCTCATTGCTAGCCCTCAAACACACCAAATAAGCTCCCACCTCAGGGCTTTTACAGTAGCCTGTCCTTGTGTTTCACACATTCTTCCTCATTACTGACTTTCTCATGTCCTTCAGTACTTTGCTCGAATGTCACTCTTAGTGAAATCTTCCTTTCCTACTCTTCTTAAAATAGCACAACTTTGTAGCTTCCTGCTTCACACTGCCCACCATGTCCATACCTTACCTCTCTTTTCTCCATAGTGCTACTCTCCATCTAACATGTTACATATTTCTTTTTTCTATTTCTGGTTTATTGATGGTCTTCTTTCACTAGATGGAAGACAATGACTTCCTCCTGCCCTGTTCTCTGCTCTATCCTAGTACCAAGAACAGTGCCTAGCACACATAGGTTCTCAGTAAAGATTTACAGAATAAAAGAATAACCAAAAAAAGGTCACAATGAATAAACTCCTTAGGAAGATGAAATTCTATAATAATGTATTTTAATCCTCCCTTCATATATTATTCACTACTTTGCCTAATTGGGGCAACATATGGATATTTTATACATCATGTATGTCACAGGAATTCTAAATCTGCATAGAAGCATTATGAATTTTACAAAGGGGCCATAGTGGTCTTAAATGCATAGTCTTATCTACTAAATCTGAAGGGCACATTTAAATGCAAAGGTCCTATGAGGATATACACCATCAGAATATTCTGTCTACTTTTTAAAATCACCTTATTGGTGATGGAAATAAGATCATTAAATATTTCTCTGTGATATATTATTTACCCTGGGTTATGGTTCATTATTTTCAGTTGGGTATTTTATATCCATGAGTTATTAAATAATAGACTCTAAAGATTTCTCTGGCAACATGTTGGTAGGAGAGTACACATTTATATAATAAAATAAAATGCTATAATTTTCACTAACATGTCATGATTCCAGTAATGGACTGGAATCCTCATCAAAACATTAATTTTGATACATCTCATAGATGAGGGCTGGACAGTAAACATGGAAAGAACGAATGTGAATGATTTATCCCCATGGATGGCTTCTAAATTAGTTATGAATTAAGGGGGAAATAAAATGGATAAAGACATCAGTATGATTAAATAAATGTAGATATCTGTTCAATAAACTAAGGCACATAAGATAAGAAGCATGTATGTCAAAATAAAAAGAGGACAGTCTTTGTACTTTTGCAAATGGGCAGTATTTACTTTCAATAATTTATTTTATACATTACAAATGTAAAGTTGCAGATGCACATTTGTACACATTTCAAATACAACTGCATAAATAAAACTGAGTAGCAATCTTAAGGAAACATTGCTGTTACTTCAGGTTTTTTATCTCACATTGTATTACAGTTCCTTAAAATATATTTATTCTTCTCACCCTAGCTTTTGAACTAGTTAAAACCTGATCATTCCAAGAGCAGAGACATGAATGGACATTTGCACATTGGTGATTATGGAGGCAGTATTCATGATCTGCAGTGGGTGGAGGTGGCCTAAGGGTACACTGACTGAGGAACAGAATGGTGAACTGGCGTATGCATACAATGGAATACTGAGCAACTATGAGGAGTGAAGCTGTGAGATGCAATGAGGTGAATGGATCCTGTAGACAGCATGTTGAGTGAAGTAGGCCATAAACCAAGGGAAACACTATAATGCCTCACTAATACGGACTAACTACAAGGTATAAACTCAGAATTAAACCTTAGAGCACAACCTAACAGGGAAACGATTGTTGTAATGGTCCCTAGATGGTAAGCTCTTACAGTAGTTAAATCTATTCCTGAATTGTAATGGCTGTCTCCAAATTCTGAGATGTTGATCCCTTAATATATAACCTGATTGGTCTCTGGAACATTGGGTATTTGTGTGACACCTGAAACTCAGAGCTAGAGCTTGGCAGATATGAATATCAGTATTTACATATACAGCAACTTTTTTAAAAAAAAAAAAAAAAAAAGCTGAAACAGAGCCCAGACTTCAATTAAAGATATGAATAAAGCAGATCTGGTTAAGACTAGAGCAAATTGGGCCAAAGAATAAAGATTAAAACTGACTGTATTCAAACTTTAACTTCCATGTGAGACCAAGGGAAGAGATGTTTATTTGGTATAGGATCTATATTTTCTAAACAACATAATTTCAACAGTCAGTTTGTTCAAACACTACAATTACATGGAACTTTGAATAGGGAGTGAGCTATAATAGGTCTGTATAGATTAGAATGAAATAGCTACACATCCTAAAGTAATTTGGGTGGAGAAAAAAAAAATATATATTCAGGGGAGGATGTGGAGATGTTGGACTTTCTCACCTGGATTGTTGTTGATGTTCTCACAAACACTGGGGACGGACGGCTTGATGTGCTGAGCCCTCTCTCTGTCTTGGGGCTGGCCACTAGGAAGCTTGCTGCTGCAAGGAGAGGCTAAACCTGCTTATAATTGTGCCTAAGAGTCTCCCCCTGAGTGCCTCTTTGTTGCTCAGATGTGGCCCTCTCTCTCTAACTAAGCCACCCTGGTGGGTGATCTTGCTGTCCTTCTCCCTACATGGGACCAGACTCCCAGGGGTGTAAATCTCCCTGGCAACGCAGGATATGACTCCTGGGGATGAGTGTGGACCCAGCATCGTGGGATTGAGAACATCTTCTTGACCAAAAAGGAGATGCAAAATGAAATGAAATAAAGCTTCAGTGGCTGAGAAATTTCAAATGGAGTTGAGAGGTCACTCTGGTGGACATTCTTACATGCTATATAGATAACATTTTTTAGGTTTCAATATATTGGAATAGCTAGAAGTAAATGCCAGAAACTACCAACTCCAACCCAGTAGCCTTGACTCTTGAAGACAATTGTATAACAAGATAGCTTACAAGGGGTTACAGTGTGAAACCCTGTGGATTGCACTCCCTTTATCCAGTGTATGGATAGATGAGTAGAAACACGGGGACAAAACCTAAACAAAAAACAGGGTGGGATGGAGGGGTGATTTGGGCATTCTTTTTTTATTTTTATTTTTTATTCTGATTCTGATTCTTTCTGGGGTAAGGAAAATGTTCAAAAACAGATTGGGGTGATGAATGCCCAACTATAAGATGGTACTGTGAATAGCTGATTGTACACCATGGATGATTGTATGGTATTTGATTATATCTCAGTAAAACTGAATTAAAAAAAAAATTGGGTAGAGTGCAGTACCAGTGGTCAATAATGGAAGGGCTAAGGGGTATAGGATATTTGGGGTCTTCTTTTCTCTTTTCATTTCTTTTTCTGGAGTAATGCAAATTTTCCAAAAATGATCACAGTGATGAACACAAATATGTGATGATACTGTGAAACACTGAATTGTATACTTTGGATGAATTGTATGTTGTGTGAATATATCACAATAAAATTACTTTTAAAATAGGAAAAAAAAAGTAAGTTATGGTTGTTTTCTTCACAAATTTAAGGCACTGATAAGAGTCTAAGTTCTTTTAACTCTATGAATTTTCTCTATCTGTCTTCTGTGTGCCTTAGAAAAATAGATATGGCCTTCAACATATTCTCCACTTTGTAAGAAGATTGTGCAAAGCCAAAGTAAGGTAATAAAATTAGATGTTATGGAATACTTTCTTTCTTCATCTTTGTCTCCATGTTAAATATGGAAATGAAAGAAAAAATGACTCTGTTATTTTACATTTTACTATAATAATAACTAGGTGCCAAAAATATTTATAGGAGGTTTGTGTATTTTTATTTCTCTTGTTAAATATTAAATGATGATTATGTATTAGATACTTATGAAAGCAATTCACTACTTTGTTAAGGAGTTTCCTAAAATTACTCCTCTACTTCCTTGTAAGAGGCAACCATGGCAAGCGAAAGATTAAGAGACTGAGAGTTTGTTCATCCAGTGAGGAGATAAAGACAAAATACTGGGGCAGGAGGGTATGCAAATATTGCCCTTATTAATCAATTTATAAACATAATTCTATTTCACTGTTTATTAACTACTTATGACTGAATAAAATATACAAAGAATTGATTAATTATAGTGGGCATTTTATACTTTCAAATATTTTCATTAATGTGCCACAGTAAAACTATTTAGACATGTGAGATAGCCAAAAGCAAACCATAACCAGAGTTTTATCAAATGCCAAATTTTCCCTTCAGTGGCATGGAAGCTATTCTTACCAAAAAAAACTCCTCATATGCTGAATGGATTTACATGGATTTCTCATTGATCTCTAACTTTCTAAGCAAAATTTGCCATTATATTCAACAAGTGGAATGGTTAGGTCAAGACCTTAGAAAGCAGTCAATGGCAGATAAAAATTAAAGAACATTCTAAATTATTTAGTATTTCATCTACTAGTCAAATGATAAAATTGGAATATTAGTTTTTTTATTTTCAGTAAGCTGAAGACAAATTTATTTTTAAAAGAACCAATGTTCTCCATGTAAGTCACCAAACTTTAGATAGTATTATGATGCAAAAATATAAATCAAATCATATTGAGTTCTGAGTTAAAATTTGAAGGAAATTATTTCAGTAGTTTAGAAACTATGTTAAAATAATGAGAACCAGAATATATCTGTTACCAATTATATATTTCAATGAAAAATTATATCTAACATCATGCATCTAGTTTGCATAAATGAATTATGCATAAATCTTAGAAAATATTGAATTTGGTAAAATTAAAATTAATAATGTCTCTTTCAAAACAAATTGTCTCAACAGTTATTAATCCATTAAATTTAATTATGCTAAAATGCCATCATAGTTCTAATGTATAAATTAATTTTCAATTCTATTCTACTTCCAAATGCAAGGCTTCTAAAAGATATTCAAAAATTTTAGTGTATTTAATTATTTTACTAATTAAAAAGAAAAAAATATTTCAATATTTCAAATACTGAATTTTCAACTTCTTGGTAAAATACTCTAACAAGTTCTTTATTTGAAATGAAATTTATTATAATCCTTTAAATGTATTGCTTGCAATTCTTTCAAACCAGAATCAACTAAATTTAAAAAATGGCAATTCTTTCAAACCAGAATTAACAAAATTTAAAAAACAGCTTAAATTTAAAACATGTAAGCATAGGTAGATTAAGAAAAATTTGCAAGAAACAAAGCAACTAGCAATTCTCTTCCTCCTTCAAATCCAAGCAGTTTAAAAAAAATTCCTCTTTCTACCATTCTATGGTTACTCTTCTGATTCATCAGATTAAAGTGGTTAAAATATTTATTAGTTATGTGGTTCACTAGTCATTTTCATATACATCTCATATACATTTTTTCTTTTCACATGTGCAATATGTAGCACAGGCCTTGCTTTATTGTCAATATCTATGTGACGAAGAACGAGATGCTAAGAGACGATTTGCTAAGTTCAAGATCAAAGAAAGGAGAAGTGCCTAACACCTCGTAAAGTAACTAAAGCCCAGCAACATTATCTGTGGTCTTCTGAGTTCAAGTGCCATTAAAATATAAAATAAATATTTTAAGCAAATAATTTATTACCATAATGTTAATAAGAGTTTACAAAGTTCTCATTTTATATACTATTTTACTACTTAATAAAAGTTCACCATTTCTACAAAATATTCATAGCAGCACTCTTCCCATTACCCACAAGGTGGAAATGACACACATGTCTGTCAGTGGAAGAACAGGTAAACAAAATGTGCTATTTCCATACAATGGGATAATATTCAACCATAATTAAAAGGGAATGAAGTACTGGTACATGCCACAGCATGGATGAACCTTGAAAACATTGTGTTAAGTGAAAGACTCCAGAGACAAATGGTCACATATTGTATGACTTCATTCATATGAGATATCCAGTGTAGGCAAATCCATAGTGACAGAAAGCAGATAAGTGGTTTTCAGGGACTGGAGGCTGGGGGAAATGAAGGTGACTGCTTAATCTGTATCGGTTTCCTTTTGTGGTGATGAAATGATATGGACTTAGATAGTGGTGATGGTTGCACAAAAAACTGTTGTTTAATTTATTATTTAATGAGGCAGCTTTGGTAATTATATATATAAGTTTCTACACAGAGAAAGTAACAGTACCTACTTCTTACTGAGCATTTGTCATTGCTAGGCTTTATACCAGACATTTCACAAAGATTAATTTTATTTAAAATTTTTCACAAAAGTTTTCTTTTATATACTGTTGTCCCCAAGGTACAGGTAAGAAAAATGAGCTTCAGAAAGTTTAAGTGACTGCTAAGGTCACATAGTAAGGGGTGAAATGGCAGAACCATGGTTAATTGGATGTTGGTTGTTTCTCCCGTCAGCTAATCAACACTTGTGCTTGATAAAAATTTTTATTGCCTTTACTTATTTAGTTATTTATTGGCAACATGCTATAAAGACATTTTACCAAATTCAAAATGTTGTATAAACTGCAATTTACGAAAGTACTCGAAGTAGAATGGAGAGTAATGCTCAGTTGTAACCACTGTTCACTTAGTCTGGTCTTTGGGAGAATCTTTTTAAAGATAACACTTTTGATTTCTGTTTTATAACACAATCGGTATTATACTATACTCTCTGATATACTGTTTTTTATCTGGACTAAATATATCTTAGGATTGAAATAGAGACACTTATTTAAGTTTTTTAGATAATGGTGAAACGGTATGTCACAATTTTCGTATTTTTTGCCACATATTTCAAGTTTTCTTCTATTCTTTTCCTGTTGTCATATAGGGATTTGGTTGATTTTTTTTAAGGGGTTTTTTTGTTAGGTTCTTTGCTCAACTTTAAATGGGATGAATTCCTACTGAGTCACCTATTTGAGAGAAAACTATGAGAGTTCAGTCTCACTGGCTCCTAGTAAAACCCTTCTCTTTTGTCTAAGATTCTGTTAACAATCAAAGATTCCCTTTGGCCCTGCAGCACAAACATACAAGATAATTGTGGTGGTTTGAAGCCATGCACCCTAGAAACACATGTCTTAAATTTTGTCCACTCCTGTGGGTGTAAACTCTTAGAAATCAGACCTTTTGATGAGGTTATTTCAGTTAAATTGTGGCCCAGCTGAATGAGAATGAGTATTGATTTCATCACTGAAGACCTTACAGGGAATTCCAGTCACACAGAGAGAAAAAGCCAGAAGCAGAGCCAGAAGCTGAATATCAACAGAACTCTGAAGAGAAGGGAGAAGCCAGGAAAGGATGGTGTGCCAGTTTGAATGTATTATGTCCCCCAGAAAAAGCCATATTCTTTGATGCAGTCTTGTGGGGCAGACATAATAGTGGGGATTAAGTTGGAATGTTTGGATTGGGTTGTTTGCATGGAGATGCGCCCCACCCAACTGTGGACGATAACTGATGGGATATTTCCGTGGAGGCATGGCCCCACCATTGAGGGTGGGCCTTGATCAGTGGAGCCATATAAACATGCTGACTCAGAGATGGAACTGAGTGCAGCTGTGATTGACGTTCTGAAGAGGAGCAAGCTTGCTAGAGAGGAACGTCCTGGGAGAAAGCCATTTTGAAACCAGAACTTTGGAGCAGACGCCAGCCACGTGCCTTCCCAGTTAACAGAGGTTTTCCGGATGCCATTGGCCATCCTCCAGTGAAGGTACCTGATTACTGATGTGTTACCTTGGACACTTTATGGCCTTACAACTGTAATTGTGTAGCCAAATAAACCCCCTTTTTATAAAAGCCAATCTATCTCTAGTGTTTTGCATTCCACAGCATTAGCAAACTAGAACAGATGGCATGTGCACTGCCATGTGACAAAAAAGCCAGAGACCCGACATCACTGGCAGCCAGCCCCAGAAGGCCACAACCTTCTGGGAGAAAGCATCACCTTGATGATGCCTTGATTTTAGATTTCTACTGGCTTCAAAACCATTAGCCAATAAATTTCCATAGTTTAAGCCAACCCATTGCTTTGTATTTGTTTTGGCATCTAGGAAACTAAAATAATGATGATTTTGCATGCTTCTGTTTCCTTGTTTATCACAAATTCCTCTGTCAAAGAAGTGTGATGGATACTCCCAAACACCCACCCCTAGTATAATGACCTTGCTACTCCAAGAAAATATCATTTTTGCCTCCAGGACATACCACCCACTTTGCAGAACTTGCTCTCCGAGAACTAAGCTACTTCTCTAGTTATCCTTTATCACTCTAATATAATTTTCTCTCCTGGCTCAGTACTTTGCTTAGACCACAACAGTGCTCTCAGATTTGGAATATTAAAGGAGTTGGCCATTTTATGTCAGAGTTTTTCTATGATCAATATAATACTGTGGCTACATTCAGACCTAATTGGATATATTCACAAGCCTCAATTATGCACAAGTAGGAACATGAATGAGAGAAGAAGAGAACAGATATTGCTTGTAGACTGTAAATGACATACCCACTGATAGGCTTTAGAAATAACTGGAAATTTCTAGAAATAATTATCAGCTGTTCATATCAGTGAGGGATCCAGCTTCAACTTGTTTTGTTTTGTAGCTGATTAAGGAGATTTGGGTTACACATGGACATATTCTTTTCTTAGAAAAATGAGAAGGATATATAAAAATTAATATATTTGAGCACACAATTTAAAAACAATCATTTGACTATGTTTCTAGAATAGGTTATGTTAGAAAAACAAAGACATAATTAATTTGCTTTACATTCTCATTCCCTAGACTTTGTTCAAATAGTTCCTTAATTTTTGATGTACTTATTATACATTTAGGGAGGTAAGATTTGTGGACACATTGTGGAATTTTCTCTGCTTTTCCAACTCTGAAAAAAATTCAAGCTGGTTTTCAGTTCAGTTCCGTTCAGGGGGTAAGTCTTAAGAATAGGGATTCCAGGGGGGAAATCTGAGGAAAAAGGAGGCTTAGCTGATAATTGAAGGTGAATGCTCTAATTATTAATGATGGAAAGTTTGACAGAAAAAGAAAATAATTATTTTAACATCTTGATTATGTTTTTGTGTATAATCTAAGTGTAAAATTTTAGTTTTGTTAATATATAGCACTTTGTCACCTTTCAAATATTTCATCAGAGTGAATGTATCACAGGGGTATATTTTTTTTGATGAGCATTATTTGTGATTCCTAAATAAACTTCCACAGGCATTCTTACAAAAATACTGGAGCATTTTTATGGGAGCCTAGTAACAAAGAAATAGAGGTAGTTCCTAAATTAGGTTTTATATATGAGGATTATCTGAAGAGCATTCAAAAATATAGATATGAAATTTGACGCCAATTTTTTTTGAATCAAAATATTCAGGATGGGGCCCAAAATTATGAATTTTTGCACAGTTTGTGATGGATTGATTTGTGTACCCTGGTTTGGCCATGTTCTTGATTTTAGACCACATTCTGATGGGTAAAGTCCCATTGTAAAAATGTTTCTTCTAGATATTACTTCACTTAAGGTGTGGCTCAACTGACTCAACCTGGGCTTTACTCTGGATTACTGGAGTCAAAGTCAGATGGAAAGGAGGCCACAGGAAGCAGCCAGAAACTGTAAGTCAATGTATACGTATATAACATTATTTATGTATGTACTGTGTATATGTAAGGAAACTATAAAGAAAAGCAATGCAAAAAGTAAAACAAGATTCAGAAGAGTAATGTTTTCTGAAGAAGATGATAGATGCAAAAGAAGAGGAACATTTCAAGTACACTGGATGTTTTCAATTTCTTGAGCTGGGTAAAAGGTGAAATGGTGGTCATTTTATAAATTTATTTAAAAATGTGCACATATATTTCACAATCTTTTTAGCTAATAATTAGTATGATCATAATGTACTGGTAGCAGGGAGCGATGTCATCATCATGGTGACGTAAACAGCTAACTGAAAATCTCTCCCCAGAAAATCAATTAAAGAAAAAAGGACAATTCTGAATTGTTCAGAATTTTGGAGGAAGATATAGATTGGAGAAGGTCCCTATGAATGTCTAATTGAAGACAGAGATAAATAACAGGTAGGAAAATCCTGCCCCAGACTGACTGGTCCTCTCCCCGCCCAACCCCCCCACCCCCCCACTCAGTCTCTCACAGCAGTTGAGATTCTCAACCAGGGACAAAGAATAGAAATTCTCCCACAACAGTGAGAAAGATCCCACCATTTGGAGAACCTGGGAACAGGGGAGGACATTTCAAGGCCCAGATCAGTGAGGGAAAAACAGTCTGAGAAAAGGTGGATGGAGACTGTTTTTCCAGCCCTTGTCTGAAAGCCCCTCCCACAACCCTGAAGGAAACAGCAGTGTGTGACAGTTTCCTTGCCTTGGGGACAAATGAAAACTGGTACAACTGGGGGAGCCCTCTGCCACAAAAAAGTGAGGGACACAGCCCCACGTTGAGCCAGATTTTGGGCAATGAAGTGAGGGCTCAGGGAACTCTCAGTTCCAGCCTGTCCAGTCAAAGGCATCCTGGTTGACAAGGAAAACTGCTTCTGAGGATGATTAAATTACTGAAGAACACCATCTGCTGGGCAGACTAGAAAGTACAAGAGAATTGAAGGGCTCTTGAGAGATGATTTCAGTTCCACAGGAGCTTGTATAGACCCCTTGCTTGGGAACCTGCCCCTATTTTGGCTTGGAAATAGGGAAAACACAATTATTAAAGCAATCCCCTAAAACAAACCCAGGTCTTGCTGGCTGGTGTAAACAAAGCACTGCTTGCCAGCAGACATTTTTACTCACACACAGAGAGAAAACAACCTCCAGATTAAACTAACCAAGAAAATCAGATACCTAGACACCAGTCTTGTAAATCAAGTCAATGAATTGAAGGAAAATGTGGTAGAAGAGATGACGGATATAAAAAAGGCACATCACATCAATGGATACTCCATACTGAAGAACTTGAAAGCTTGAGAAAACAGATGATAGAACTTATGGAAATGAAAGGCATGAAAGAAGGGAGCCCACTCTGTCTTCTGTGTTCCTGCAAAAGAAAGTTTTATTCTACTCATTTCTACAGGTTTTTATAGCATACAAGGTAGTTTCCTACGTGACTGTTTTCAGGTATTTCAGGGAGGGTACATTTTTTTCTAAAGCCATAAGATGTGTTTATATGTCTTTAATCTCAAGGGACAATTTCTTTGGGGCTAGACGGGAAACAGCAGGGGCAGGAGACAGGAGCATGGAAGGAGCCCAGCGACTATTCCCTTATCTAAATTGCTGCCTGCCTTCAGGCATGCAAAGGTTTAGCCTTCCCCCAGCCTGGTGCCCGCCTTCAGGCATCCGGAGCTTGGGAAGTGGGCCCACTGTATAATCTATTGAGCCAGGGAACTTTCCATGTCTCCACAGAAAGGCACAATAGAAGAGATGAAAAACACAATGGAGATATACAACAGAAGATTTGAAGAGGCAGAAGAAAGGATTAGTGAACTAAAAGACAGGATATCTGAAATCCTACACACAAAAGAACAGAAAGGGAAAAGAATGGAAAAATATGAGGAGGATCTTAGGGAACTTAATGACAATATGAAGCACATTAATATATGTGTTATGGGTGTCCCAGAAGGATAGAAAAGGGAAAATGGGCAAAAAGAATAATGGAAGAAATAATAAATGACACTTTTCCAACTCTTATGAAAGACATAAAATTACAGATCCAAGAAGCAAAGTGTACCCCAAAGAGAACAGATTCAAAGATATCTACTCCAAGACACTTACCAATCAGATTGTCAAATGTCAAAGAGAGAATTCTGAAAGCAGCAAGAGAAAATTGTTCTATCACATACAAAAGAAGCTAGATAAGACTAAGTGAAGCTTTCAACAGAAACCATGGATGCAAGAAAGCAGTGGTATGATATTTTCAAGATACTGAAAGAGTAAAACTGCCAATCAAGAATTCTGTATCTGACAAACCTGTCCATCAGAAACAAGGGAAAGTTTTAAGTATTTTCAGATACACAGACACTGAGGGAGTTCCTGGACAAGAGACCAGCTCTACAAGAAATACTGAAGATAGTGCTACAGACATATAGGAAAGGACAGGTGAGAGAGGTTTGGAGAAATGTATAGAAATGAAGATTAGCAGTAAAGGTAACTAATAGAGTAAAAAGAGAAAAAAATAAGATATGAAGATAAAAAACAAAATGGCTGAAGAAAGTACTGCCTTTACATTAATAACATTAAATGTTAATGTATTAAACTCCCCAATCAAAAGTCATAGGCTGGCAGGATAGATAAAAAACCAGGATCTATCTATATGCTGTCTACAAAAGACTTACTTAAGACAAAAGGACAAAAACAGGTTGAAAGTGAAAGGCTGGAAAAGATGTTTCTTGCAAACAATAACCAGAAAAGAGCAGATATTAGCTATACTAATATCAGACAAAGTAGACTTCAAATGTAAAATAGTTAAAGGAGACAAAGAAGGATACTATGTGTTAATAATAGGGACAATCCATCAAGAAAACATTACAATCATAAATATATATGCACCAAGCAAGCCACAGTGTCTACAAAACATGACAAAAACACTGACAAAACTGAAGGGAGAAGTAGACACTTATACAATAATAGTTGGCAACTTAAGTACACTGCTGTCATCAATGGATAGAACATCTAGACACAGGGTGAATAACAAAATAGAGAATTTGAATAATATGATAAATGAACTAGGCTTAACAGACATTTACTGAATGTTGCATCCAACAAGTGGGATATACAGTTTTCTCAAGTTCTCTTAGACCATTTTCCATGACAGACCACAAGCTGGGTCACAAAGCAGACCTCCATGAATTTAAAAAGATCAAAATTATACAAAGCACTTTCTCAGATCATAATGGAATGAAGCTGGAAATCATAAACAGGTGGAAGGCTGGGAAACCCACAAATACATGGAGGCCAAACAACACTCTCTTAAACAACCAGAGGGTCAAGGAAGAAATTACAAGAGAAATAAGTAAGTATCTTGAGACAAATGAAAATGAGGACACAGGATATCAAAACTTATGGGATGCAGCAAAGGCAGAGCTGAGAGGGAAATTTATTACTCTAAATTCCTATATCACAAAAGAAGAAAGAGCAAAAATTGAGGCATTAACTGCTCGCCTGGAGGAACTAGAGAAAGAACAGCAAACTAACCCCAAAGCAAACAGAAGGAAAGATATAAAATAGATTAGAGAAGATATAAATGAAACCAAGAACATGAAAACAATAAAGAGAATCAATAAAACCAGAAGTTGGTTCTTTAAGAAAATCAGCAAAATCAATAGACTCTTAGCTAGGGTGACCAAGAAAACAAAAGACAGTGAAGCAAATAAATAAAATCATAAATGGGAAGGGGGACATAACTACTGACCCTGCAGAAATAATGGATATAATGAGAGGATATTATGAACAACTATATGCTGACAAACTAGACAACTTATATGAAATGGTCTACTTCCTAGAAAAGAATGAAAACAACCAACATTGACATGAGAAGAAATAGAAGACCTCAACAAACCAATGGAATTGTATTGAGTGTTCAGAAACAGATCCTCTCATCTATAGGCAATTGATCTTTGATAAGGCAGTCAAGTCAACTCAACAGGGACTGAGCAGCCTCTTCAACAAATGGTGGTTGGAGAACTGGATATCCATGTCCAAAAGAATGAAAGAGGACCCCTATGTCACACCTTATACAATTACTTCTAAATGGATCAAAGACCTAAACATTAGAGCTAAGAACATAAAACTATCAGAAGAAAATGTAGAGAACTACCTTAAAGTCCTCATGATAGGAGATGGTTTCCTAGACCTTACACTCAAAGCATGAGCAATGAAAGATGAAATAGACAAATGGGATCTCTTCAAAATTGAATACTTTTGTGCATCAAAGAATTTGTCAGAAAGAAAAAAGTCAGCCTATGCAATCGGAGACAATATTTGGAAACCACATATCAGATAAGAGTTTAATATCCAGAATATATAAAGGCTCCTACAACTCAACAGCAAAAAGACAAAGGACCTGATTTAAAAAGGGGCAAAAGACATGGACAGACACTTTGCTGAAAAGGAAATACAAATGGTGCAAAAGCATATGAAAATATGATCATCTTCACTAGCTATTAGGGAAATGAAAATGAAAACCATAATGAGATATCATTATGATATTGCACCTACTAGAATGGCCATTATCAAAAAAAAAAAAAAAACAGAAAACTACAAGTGTTGGAGAGGATGCAGAGAAAGAGGTACACTTTTTCACTGTTGTGAGAACGTAAAATGGTGCAACTGTTCTGGAAGGCAGTCTGGAGTTTCTTCAGGAAGCTAAGTATAGAATTGCCATATGATCCAGCAATCCCATTACTAGGTATATCCTTAGAGGAACTGAAGGCTGGGACACCAACAGACATCTGTACACCAATGTTTATAGCAGCATTATTCATAATTGTCAAGAGTTGGCAACAGCCCAAATGTCCATCAATGGATGAGTAGATAAGCAAACTGTGGTACATACCCATGATGGAATACTATGCAGCAGTAAGAAGGAATAAATTTATGATTCATATAATAACATGAATGAAACTTGAGGACATTATGTTGAGCAAAATTAGCCAGAAACCAAACAGCAAATACCATATTGTCTCACTAAAATGAACTAACTATAATGAGCAAACCCTGAGAGCTAAAGCTAAGAACACAGGTTAACAGGAGATGGAAAGAGACTGGGCATTTGATGCTGAATGACTACGGAATGTTCAACAAGATTAATTGTAGCAATCTGGATATGGTGACACAATGCTGTAAGAATAATGAACAAAGCTGAATGCAAGTATAGATGAAAGAGGAAGGCTAGTGGCATATATGACATGAGAAGGATAGATAGAGGATAAAGGCTGGGATTGTATAGCTTGGCAAAACATAGAGTGGATAATGATGGTGATTAAATGTACAAATATAAGAAAGTTTTTACATGAGGGAGAACAAATGAATGTCACCCTTGCAAAGCGTTGATAGTGGGTTAGTATAAGGAAAAAATATAATCAATGCAAACTAGGGTCTATAGTTAACAGTAACAGTATAATAATCTTCCATAAATTGTAAGAAAGGCACTATACCAAAGCAAAATGTTAATAAGAGGATAAAATGGAGGGGTACGGATTCTTGTTGAAGTGGTTGTCTACCCTTTTTACTTTTTAGTTTTTATTATCTTTATTTTTTCCTCTTCTTTTCTTGCAGAAGAAATGGAAATATTCTCATATAGACTGTGGTGGTGAATGCAAAACTATGTGATTATATGAGGAGCCATTGATGGTTCACCTAGGATGGATTGTACGGTATGTGAATAAAACTGTTTAAAAAGGAAACAGCAGGATAGCAGTGCTGGCTAAGATGTGGAGAGAGAGATAGCTAATGACTGTTGGTAGGGAAGTAGAATAGTGCAGTCCAACTGGAGGACAGTGTGGTGGTTACACAGGAGGCTAGGTGTAGGGCTGCCATATAATCCTGCAACCCCATTATGTGGTGTATACTTGGAAGAACTGAAAACAGGGACATAAATAGACATTTGCAAACTGATGTTTATGGCAGCAGTATTCATGACTTACAACAGATGGAGGTGGACTAAGGGAACATTGAGGGGTGAACTGGGGGGTGAACTGTGTTGTATAAATACAACAGAATATTGAGAGGCTGCAAGAAGGACTGAAGTCGTGAGCCATAAACTAGGTGAATGAATCTTGAGGACACAATTTTGAGTGAAATAAGTCAAAAACAAAGGGACAAGTGTTGTAAGGTCTCACTAATATAAACTACTTATAATAAGCAAATACTAAGAATTGAATTTGAGAGCATAGATTATCCAGGGATAGAATGGGGGCAGAGATTGGGCAATCAGTGATTAAGGAGTACAGAATGTTCAGTAAGGCTTATTGTAAAAGTTCCTAGATTGTAAGCTCTTACAGCAGTCACATCTATTCCTCAGTTACAACTGTTATTTCTAAATTCTGAGATGCTCTGCTCTTTGTGTATAATCTGGTAGCTCCCTGGTATTTCAGGTATTTAGAGCTCACAGCTCTGTAAGTCAGTATTACTCCAAATAGCAACTGCTAGAGAAGCTAAAAGAGACATCAGACTTCAATTAGAGATATGAATGAAATGGACTTGATTAGAACTAAAGTAAATTAGAATACAGGGTAAAGGGTGATATTGACTGTATTTTAAAACTCCAAATTCTATGTAAGACTAAAGGAAAGAGATTTATCTGGTACAAAATTTCTATGTTCTATGGCACACTATCTAATTTAACCTGTCTGGTAGGTTTACACAAACATTGTAATTACATGGAATCTGTAATAGGGAATGTGTTCTTGTTATTCTGTACAGGTTAATGTAATACACCAATATATACCCAAATATTTTGGGCAGAAAATAGAAAAGTAGTTGCAGAGTTCCCTTGAGGGACCAGGGAAAAACGTGGAATTATTAAAAACTTCCCCACCTGGGGAATTCCTGCTATTCTCTCCTCTCTCTCTCTCTCTCTCTGTCTCTCTCTCTCTTTCTCTCTCCTCTCTTTTTAAATTAAAGTCAGGTTTATTGAGACATGTTCACATACTATACAATCATCCATGGTGTATAATCAACTGTTCGTAGTACCATCATATAGTTGTGCATTCATCATCCCAATCTATTTTTGAACATTTTCCTTACACCAGAAAGAATAAGAATAAGAAAAAATAAATAAAATAAAAGTACAAAAGAATACCCAAATCATCCCACTCCCCATCCCACTCTATTTTTCATCTAGTTTTTGTCCCCATGTTTCTACTCATCCATCCATACACTGGATAAAGGGAGTGTGATCCACAAGGTTTTCACAGTCACACTGTCACCCCTTGTAAGCTACATTGTTATACAACCACCTTCAAGAGTCAAGGCTACTGGTTTGGAGTTTGATAGTTTCAGGTATTTACTTCTAGCTGCTTTAATACATTAGAACCCAAAGATGGTTATCTATGTAGTGCGTAAGAATGTCCACCACAGTGACCTCTCAACTCCATTTGAAGTCTCTCAGCCAGTGAAACTTTATTTCATTTCATTTTGCTTCCCCCTTTTGGTCAAGAATATGTTCTCAATCCCATGACGCCAGGTCCAGATTCATCCGCAGGAGTCATGTCGTGCATTGCCAAGGAGATTTACACCCCTGAGGGTCAGGTCCCTGCTATTCTCTTAAGCAATGGGGGCTCCCAAATTAAAAAAATTAAATTTATGCCAATGTAATTTACAAATATCTATTGGATAAACTAGAAGTTTGGTGATGATAGGACTGCAAATGCAAAAGTATTTGTGAAATAAAATAGTGGAATACTAATTTTACATACATATAAAATCAGAAAACATTTAATTTTGAATAAATCTTTGTATGGATGTTTTAGACATCTAGCTTCATTTCTTTAAATTTGAATCAATTTCTTGATTAATTTGTATTGCTTAAATATTAACAAGTTATCAAAGAAACAAAATGGACTAGTTGAATAAAAATGGAAAGTTTAGGAAATTTTTTGTATATTTTTTAAAATGCTGTAAGTATTTTAACTGAAATAATTCCCTCTATTTGATTCACTAAAAATATATGGAATTTAAAGAACTTAATTTTACGATTTTTAGTTAAGGATGTGATGGCATATTTTGAGAAAAAATGTTATTCAGACTTTAGTTATTATTAAGAACCACTGTTGTAAAATAGGTCAGGTGTTGAACATTGGAAGTATGTAGATAAAAGAGAGATTAACTTTTCCAAGGATTGTTACAAAACAATGTCCATGTTGTTGACATTCTTGAAAAATAGATACACATATTATGAAATATAAATAAGTGAAGTTTTGTAAACGCCAAAATACATAAACAAAAATTCAAGGGGAAAGAAAATAAGAAGGGGTTAAATGTGATTCTCTTTTTTTCTGACGTAATAAGACACTTACGGTTACTATCACTAATAACTAGAAGTAATTTGATAAATCTACATTTGGAAAAACTTAAATTTGACTACTACTAAATTTCAAACTATATTTCTCTGTATATCTGTATCTATATCACTGAGTCACTGTTCTAGGGGTAACTAATATATATTTAAAAAGAGAAATATATACAGCACATCACAGATGACAAAAGATTAAATTAGAGGTATCAGACAAATATAATAGTGAATAAAGCAAGATGACAAAATAAAGTCCAAGTATTTCCAATAGTTTTCATTTTAATAATATATGAAATTAGATTAGTCTATCTTATAAGTATCAATGAGATTTTGTCATAAAAGGCTAAAGCATGCTGTCTTTAAAAGGCCATCCCCCATAACAGGGACTGAATGATATAAAAAGTAGATTAAAATGTGTTATGTAAAAATAAATAGTTGTCATCATGAGGTTGGGAAATGGAAAGCTGATGAAGTTAAATGTCTATCCATCATGACTTCTCAAAGCATCTGATATGCCAGTGTAATCTTGATGGCCTCAGAGGAGGATATATTATTCAGTATTTCCCAAACTGATGTGACATTGGACATTTTTTTCCACAAAAATTTTGCAGAACAAATATTCTTCGAACCTACTTAGTAAAGCAGGGACTTGATCCAACGTCTACCATCTATTAAACATTAGAGTTGAGATCTAATATATGGCTATATACTCCTAACCAAGTGGCCTTTTACTATCTACCCTGGATTTGCTGTATTTTATTTTATTTTATTTTATTTTATTTTATTTTGATTTTATTATGTTATTTTGGGAATATACAAAGTAGTTCATAATGAAACTCACATATCACATTTTAAAAATTTATTTCTTTTTAATGCACATGGGTTAGTCATTCTGCATCCTCCTGCTTTATATTATACATATTTGAAGACAGTTTGTGTCATACTGTCTAGCTCAGCAGACTACCATTGATCCTCATTTTTATCTATGACTCCTGATAACTAAGATGAACACCATCTCCATTTCCTATAGAAATAGCATCATCAACAGGTTTCTTCCATTTCTCATAAGTGTGATTTTTATACACGTATAAACAACTCATGTTTAGTCCATTTAATACAACCTATTTTATCAACAGAATCATTAAACTTAGTATTTTTTGGTTTAAGGAAAAATGCCAAATATTCATTTATATATGTTTGGATGTGTTAGAAATCCAAGTATATTTTCTCCTAGCTATCTGAACCTTTGCATGAATTCATGCTTTGAAATGAACTAGTTTAATTTTCTATGTAACTTTTATGTCATGTTTTTATCTGATATTATATTTTGTCCACAAAGGAGTTTTGAAATAATTTTCACATTTTTAATGGTTCAACTGTTTCATTCCTAAAGCTATTTATTTTCCTTATGGTGTGTAATAACATTTTATTATGTTCTTTCATGAGTTTTTATTATATATTCTGAAACATCATCATTTTACCATCATTCATTTTGTTGATGTCAATATTCAACAATAATAAGAATGTAATGACCTGTTTTAATAAGCCTATTATAAGCACTCATGTATTATAATAGCCATTATGATTTGACATTCGTAAATGTAGCTAGATGGTTTATGAGGAGTAAATAGCTTAGAACTACTAAGTTTCTAACTACGAAGATAAAAATGATTGTGTATGAGAAATCAGTATAAGTAACTGAACATGAAACACACTGGTGGTTGCAGTTTTTAGCTCCTGAGAAATGATTCAAAGTCCATTAGTTCTAGAAGGCACTGAATTTCATGAGTAGTTAGTGCTAATGGCTTTGTACTATAAGACATCCCTGGGTGTTTGTAGATATGGCAATAAAGTTTAGGTGATATTAAGGTTACACTTGATAAATCTGACTGACATCTATGAAAAATACAGTGAAACAGTAACTGTAAGGTAATTATGATAAGTCTACACAAGAAGTTATAGCAAAAACAATTTATGGATTGAATGATAAAAACGTGTTTGGAATTTACTATGCAAATGAAAAATATTAATGATTACTATGTAACTTTGAAGGAGATGGCTAGAAGGACTGAATCACACAGGCTATGCAACATATGCACATAAAGTGCAGGTAAAATCAGATTAAAAAGATTCTTGGAATGGCAAGTGTATTATTTCAAAATACATGACATGTCATAAATGAGTATCCCTAATTCAAAAATTAGTAAGAACCTGAGAAAGCAATCTTATCCTCCTCCTGCTGCTTTTTCTTTTAAATAATGGCTGTAAGTGAATGTAGGGTAGAATCAAATGGAGTTTTACTCTCAATTAATGTGTTAAAAAGGGTAATTGTATATCATACTTCCAGCACAGAAGGAAGTATGTAGCTATCTTCATGTCCTCGGAAATTGAGTGCCATTTTAGTTATCCTATCCCTTCCTCAGAATCTCAATTACTAAAATTTCCATGGATGGAACTCACAGTATTTGAACTGGAAAAGCTCATTGCACCAATGTGTATTTGTAAGAGTGTGAGTATGTGTGTGTCTATGTTTATGTGCTTATATGTTTAGATGTGCTAGATGAGTTCATTTTTCTGGAGAAGCAGCCCAGCTTTTTTTGCTGAAAATTCTAAACTCAGGATCCATGGATGGACTTCAGTGGGTATTTGAACCCTAGAAATCTCCTTGGAATGGTATGTGTGTGTGTATGTGTATGTGCAGGGAGCTCATTTTTCTGAAGAACAGACTCTCATTCATTATTGTACTAAAACAATGTATATGCTATTTTGATATAATAGTCATATTTGTTACTGAATAGTTACAGTTTAAAATAATAAGAAACCAAAAAAATTACATAAATAACTTGCTCAGAGTCCTAGTCCTTCTCTTTAAAAACCTGATCTATTTTGGAAAATGCTTCATCTCCTGATCTCAGTGGATCCCAAATGATTGATCAAGGTATGGACACATTACTGGACATGGCCTATTATTCTCTTATTTAGATGCTTTTTTAAATGAACACAAGTTCCATAAAAAATATATGATTTTCAATAGAAGGAGGTGGCTATATAGAAAATTGGACAGCAGTGGAAGCTGGTGCAGAAAAAAATGAAAGACAATGGTTAGAAAGAGAGTGATTGGGAGATTTCACGTTGTTGTGTGCAGTTCATACTCTCCATTGCCAGGCGATTCATCTCTTTCCTTTAATGTCTGAGCCAATAATCCCCCAAGCCTCCCCTCCCTTTATTTTAGGTCTCATCAAGAATTCCATTCATCTTTTCTGTCCACACAGTGCATGTATTGTTTTTTAAGTCACTGTAATTTCTAATTCATAAGACTGGTGTTAACTTCATCTTTTAAAATAAAAACGTATGAGGGCACTTGAGTTTAAAAAACTCAAGAGAATTCAGCCATAAAATATATTATGTGAAAATATTATAATTGAAATCAGATGTAGATGAATTATGAAACTTTATTTTGAGAAATAATAGGTAGAAGAAAATAAGAGTAAAAATATACTTATGGAAGAGAGCACTGAAAATTAATATGCATCAAAATATAATTTGCATCTGTGTGCATTTTTTAATCTTAAATGTGATTATTTAAACACAACTTTAAGGCTTTCAGGGTTAAATAGTCTAGCTAGTTAGTATATCAAAATTTGCACATGCATTCAGGTTGCATTTTATTATGCTCTTAGGAAAGAATGAAGACCATTTCCTTGCTAGTGTGGCATGTGAACTCAGTTCCATAAGTGACTTCTGATTTGGCCTTTCTTGTCATCACTTCACAACTCTGCTGAAATCTAATTCTTGTCCATTTTTCTTCTTACCAGTGGCTGTTTTGTATCCATTGTCGACTTCACATAATTAAGAAACATAAACCAAAAAAAGAAAAGTAATAATAATGTGCCTCAGATAATTATGGTGAAGATAACCCTGTACTAAAGACATTTCGAGCACACATATGTGGGAAATATTGAAATATAAGACTACAGCAACGCATTATAATTTTCTCATTAGCATTTTTCCTCCTTTGACACTTATATATCACTGGATAAATTATAGGAACTTTCAAATGTTACTTACACTGAATAACATCCATAGGTCTTTGGACTATAGCTCTCTTTCTGAAGGCTGTTAAAAAGGTCTTTCTTTAATAGCAAACAGCTTTTACTAACTTCCTGGGATTCCAGAAATGCTAATCAGCAGTTCTAGTCTGCAGCACATTTATTACACCCTGACATGCTGAAGACAGCCGGTTACAAATAGAACTGCCTTTTGAAAAATGCTGCTCCAGTGTTTCATAATAAAGTACACCAATTAGATGCATTCATTAGGACAAACTGCTTGTCTTTTCCCATATTAGAGCTTTTAAAAAAAGCACAATGTATTTCATAGCTCACTCTGTTTGGTATTATTATTAATTGAACAGAGCACATTACAAAGTTTAAATCCAATAACTAAATACATAATGAATAATATTTCCTTGGAGACTGTCAGGTCTGCAAGAGCCCACTTAGTTGCATATTCCAAGACATATCACAGGTTAAAAGTCTCTTTCCTTCGAAGGATTCCCAGATACCTGAGGAACACTATTAGAATAAGCAAAAATATTGGCTTGTAATTTAAAGTTGTCATTTCTTTTAAGAATTGATTATGACTCTCTCCTAAAATATGTTTTAATTTTATTAGGAATAAAGACTCATACTCTTATAGAAACACTCTTACTTTTCTACATTGCCATATGAACATTAACATCCTCATATAAGATAGTATTTTGTTATCAACAGAGTCCTGAGGGCAAACATTTCAAAGGGAAAATGTAATCATAAGTATGGAGTGGGGACAAGAATCTATCCCTTTGGGGAGAGTGGATCTCATAGGGTTATTATACAACACCATGAGTAGAATAGAGCAAGATCAGTTCGGCTGCTTTTTCTGCTGGCAAGAACATTATTTCTCAGTTTCCTACTTATATACAAACTGATGCAGTAACTGGCAACACCCAATTCCTCTCTACAAGGGACATAATTTGCTTTAGGACCATGACCTGAATTAAAAATTATTTAACCATCTATTTGAATGTAAGAGCTCCAGAAATGATACCACTCTTGACCATTCACTTTTATCTATTAATAATTTATACATTTTCTGTTCTTATGCATTATTGGAAAATGAAAATCTTTAGCTTCCATAAGGTTCTTGATTGACCTCAAACTGGTGAAGAGAATGAAGAAAAAGCATGTCATTAATAGAAGAATAATACTCCCAGAAAATATGCCATCCTGATGTTCAGAGTGAAAATCTGCTTCTTTAAAAAAATATATTATAATTGTTTTATTTTTATTTGTTTTGCTCAAAAATATTTTTTTAAACTGGTGCCAGTTCTTAAAGTTGTATATTTGACAAATTTCATTTTATTTCCCATTATTATAGAAAATGTGATTGCAGTCACAGGTTCACTATCACATTTGACAGCATTAAAAATAGAAATTTTACATGTCAAATCAATACACAGATCAAAATAATCCTTTTCATATGAATATGAAAAAGTTATAAATAATACCCAGGGTTGGTATTCAAATCATGTAACATTGAGTAGGGCATAGGATTCGGCTATCACAATGCATGCATTGATCAATCCCTATGGATAGCAAACAGAAACAGCTGGTATGTCTTAGTTTCCTAGGACTATCGTAACAAACTACCACAAATTGGTGGCTTAAAACAACAGAAATTTATTGTCTTTCACTTCCAGAGCCTAGAAGTCTGAAGTCAGAGTGTTGGCAGAGTCATGTTGGGAAGAATCTGTTCTTCGTGTGGTTTGCTGGTAAACTATGGCATTCCTTCCTACTCCTACTCCTCTGTCTCTCTGTCTCTCTCCAAATCTTCTCTTCTTATAGGGACACCAGTCATATTGTATTAAAGGTCTATACTACTCCTCTATGATTTCATTTTAACATGCCTAATTCCATCTGTAACAACACAGTTTCCAGATAAGGTCACATTCTGTGGTACTGGGGATAAGGACTTTGACATATCTTTTTGGGGAGTGCAAGTCAACCCATAACACTGACTAAACAGTAGCAAATTTATTTTTAAAACTGTGAAATACATATTTAAAACCTGAAGTGAAAGTTTCATGAAATGATATGTATCCTTAATATTTGAGATGCATTTTAAAAAATGTTATTCTCCTATTTTAATCTAGTTTATTTCATTTTGAAATGTTAGCCATGAACCACTACATTGGCTTCATGATCCACTGAGGGCTTAGACCTGCAATTTGATGAACATTGCTTTAGATATTGTAGTGGTTTGAAGCTGTATGTGCTCCAGAAAAACATGTTCTTAAATTTAATCCATTCCTGTGGGGGTAAACCCGTAAGTAGGATCTTTTGATGAGGTTACTTCAGCTAAGGTTTATCCTACCTCAGTCAGGACTGTTCTTAATCCTATTATTGGAGTCCTTTATAAAAGAATGAAATTCAGACACAGCAAAAGCCAAAGAGGAAGCAGCAAGAAGCTGAAATCAATGAAACTTGGAAGAGAAGGAGGAGACCAGCAGATGCTGCCATGTGCACTGACATATGACAGAGGAGCCAAGGATCCAGACAGGAAAAGCCTAACCTTGATGAATCTTCAGTTTGTACATTTTCCCAGCCTCAAAACTGTGGGCAAATAAATCCCCATTTTTAACTGGATCTATTTAATGGTATTTGCTTTGAGCAGCCTCACATACTAAAACATAGTAACACCATAGCATAAAAATGCTAATATTTGTAGCATGTCTTCTTTTCCCATGGACATAGTGAGAACTTTGGTGACATGAACAGCTCATCTATTACTGATCACATATATAATAGTTTAAAAATATTCTACAAATATTTACTGGGCCATGTCTAGACATTAAAAATAGGTTGTTATTTATCTGCCTTGGTCAGCAATATTATGAAGATTTATTTTACTATATCTGTTTTGGGCTATCCTCATAGAGAAATTATAAAAAGCATAAAATTTTTTGAGTGGGATATGGACCCTTTTTTTAAGTAATTTGGAATTTTCACATCGGATTAAGTATAATTGAGAAAGAGATTCCAAATTGGGCCAAATTTTAATCTTAGAAAATTGAAGAATTTTCACTCTTTAAATGTATTGAATATTACAAGCCTTTAGTATTTCTTTAGAGAGGTCTACACATTAAAGAGATAGTAGTGGCATTAAATGTGGATTACTGTCCTTGACATTTGTTTTCTTATTATAGCATGCAATTTAGTATGGTATTCTAAATTCTATAAGATTCAAAGACTTTTCATTTTTAACATCTATGCTCAAGTTTATAATATAACATTATGAGGATTTCAAGTATATATTGATTTAGAAGATAAAAATTTCTTGTCCAGGATGTCAGAGTTCCATATGCACATAATAATGGTGAAAAGATAACATAATAGTGACTAAATAGTCATTATGTATCTTTATATTTGGACAGCTTGGAGAAAAATATTGAAAGTAAAAGCAAGACTGAATTGCTGTCATTTTGACTAATGGTACCCAAAACAGAGAGCCTAATGGCATCTCAATATCCTCTCATTTTTAAATGTCTTTACCTTTGCTTTTAGTGATATAAAACCTTTATTGGACACTTTAAGACCACCTGACTAAATCTTACATCATCATTATTTGGTTTTGTGACATTCTCTGTTACAATAGTGATTGGAATTTATCATAATTCTTCTGAAGCATGTTTCTTTATCATAAATATGCAAAGAGCTCACAAAATACTATATATGAAATGTTTTACAATAAAGCCATAAGAGGATGTTTTCAGCCATTATCAGAAATTGCAATGAATCTCATGTGTTAATGTAATGGTGGAAATCATTTTCACCCTCCACTCAGCTGAAAGCCAGAGGATAAACTGACTTCAGTCCTCTCCAGTCTAAGAAGAGACAGGATTCTGAGAAGATTTGATGGACAGCCAGTTCACCAGTGGGCATACAGAGCATTGATTCTCATGGAAATCAGAGGGAAGGGGAAGTGAAAGTAGTTCTTGACTGAGTTAGTTTCCTTGGCTGCTCAAGCAAATACCAATACAATGGTTTGGCCTAAACAATAGGAATTTATTTGCTTATGGTTTTCAGACTGAAAGAAAGTCTAAATCCAGGCATCATTGATGGCCTTCAGTCGAGGCTCTCTCTGAAGACTGTGGTGTTCTGGGGCTGGCTGCTGGAGACTGTTGGCCCTTTGCTTGTCACGTGATAAGGCACATAGCAGTGTACCTTGGTTTTTCCCTTCTCTTCTGGGTTCTGTTGATGTTGGCTTCTGGCTGCTCTCTCTGTGGCTCTCTGAATTTCACTCTGCTTGTAAATGACTCCAGTTATGGACTAAGACCCATCCTAATTGAAGTGGGCCACACTTTAACTAAAGTAACCTCATCAAAAGGTCCTGCTCATAATGGATTCACACCCACAGGTATGGTTAGGTTTAAGACCATGTTTTTCTGGGGTACATACAGTTTCAAGCTATCACACTGTCTAATGAAGAAAACATGTGGTAGAAAGTAAAAGAAAGTAAAGCCTTTAGATAAAAATTGGATATTTATATTTTATGTAAGGGCAAAAGCAGAAAACGAATATTTCCTGTGTACAGCAAAAAAAAAAAAAAAAAAAAAAAAAAAAACAAAAAAAAAACAAAAACAAAAACAAACAAACAAAAAAAGCTTTAATGACAAGAGTTGACAGTTCACAGTCCAGAATAAACACTTTAGGAAATATAAAATAGTATGAGTAGACTATAGATAAATAAAGGAGAAAATTATGGACTTGGCCAAAGAAGAAATTATTCATTTAGTTACAGCAGTTTCATAAAGAGGAAAAATTGGGAATTTATATCATAAGAATTTTATATCATGAATAATTTGTCTTATACAAATATGCTTAATTTGACTGCCAGTAAATTGTAAATAATCCTCATATTTTGATGAGAGTCCAGTAACATGCTACAAATTCTGTTGAAATCATAGTATTGTTATGTGTCCTCACTTACAGTATCCCTCTGCCATTGTGGGTAGATGGATTTATAGACTGGCTGCATTCCCCCTTCAATGCTACAATTTCATTTCCCATTCTGATGCCCACAGAAAGTAGATTACATAAAAAGTGTTGCTGCATGTGGAATTTTCTCCTTCATATAAATGATTTACATAGGATTTGGGTAAATAAAAATAATATATATAAATCATTTAAACCTATGTCAGCTGCCTCAATGATCAACTCACTAAAGGACAATTGGCTTGAAAGGGTATTTGTTATTTACAATTATAAAAGTATTCCACATTCAAGTTTGTTTCCTGTGCATTGTTATGGGTTAACCGCAGCTCTCAGAAAATACAAAACAAGAATATCAATGACAAGAAAAATAATTTTAATATTTGTTAAAAATCCCTTCTTCTCTCCACCATGAAAACCCAGGTCTCAGTGAAAATCCTCAGGATGGTTTCTCTGGTCTAGTCATAATGATCTCCATACATATATATATACAGTTTCTCTAAGTAATCTTCACTATTTTTTCTCTAAAATACAAACTAAAATTTAAAAATGGTATCATGTTTTCACTCTCCTGATGATTACATATACATTGCCTCACTATTCTCTATAGAATTATATTATAAGCGTGCCTTCATGAATTGTCTCATCTATTGTGGAGTCTAATCTGCCACAATGGCCACACATCCTTGTCCTTGGACACCCTTAAATATTCCTTAAATATTCAATATTTCACAAATATACCATATTCTTAGATGCCTGTATTCCTCTGCACGTGTTTTTGAATTTTTCTCAAATGCATTTTATAACTTTCTTTCTAAGAAACTCCTTCCCTTCCTTCAAGATAATTTCCATGTGGAATTATTAACATATTGATAACAGATTTATCTCATTCATTAGATTATTCAAGTCATGGAATGTGTTTAATTCATTTTTATATTCTTGTGCTTTCCAATCACTCAATAATATTTGGTTGACTCTTACTTACTGAACGACTGAATTCACATTGCCCCACTTCTAGAAGTCTTTAGCATTTTAATTTTGTTTAGAAATGCAAGGTATATGTATGGCAGTCATCAATGTATTACCCTAAATTTTCAAGTAAACCAATAAACAACACAGGTCTCTGAACTCTCTATACACTGAGAGCAAAATTAGTTTCATGGAGCCTGTGGTATTTGTAAGTTTTCTTTTGACCTCCCTTACTTTTAAAATAATACAGATGCAGACATTTATTTCAAAGTTTTCTTTTGGAAATAATGGATTACCTTGTATTTGAAATCGCATTAATTTGTTTATCTCATCAGCAACTCTGTAGCTGTTTGAGGTTGATACTGTCAGTATTGTCTATAACAAATATGAGTTGATTTTTTAATTGTTCATTTATCCTATTGCAAGCTAACCTTGGGGCAGGAAATTTTATTCAGATTTGTTAGTTACTCAATGCATAGAAAAGAAGCATATTGCTCTCCAGACTCTGTCATGACTTTTCAATATGCATGTTATTTTGCATACTGATCAATTTGTTAACTCGGTGTATTTTCCATGGGTAATTGCAACATACTCTCTTAACAATAGGAGACCAATAATGATAAAGAACATGCAATCAGCCCCTAATAAAGCTATGCTTCTCCTCTTAGAGCATATTGTTTATACTAACATGCATTACCTCACAGATTACAAGATAATATTACCAGAATAAGACAACACTTAGAATTTTTTACGAATTGATATATTTATCCTTTGCCTTAAACTTGCATGCTGACTTATTTTACTTTCTTTGTTAAATTTTTCACTGCCAATTGCAGTGTAAGGTAAAACTTGGCTAGCCTTTGTCCTTAGTTCCTGAGAAATCAACCTTTGAACCCTTAGAATTTCCTGTGATAGGAATATCTTTTGTTCTTCCTGGTTGGCCCAGGGCCTTGCCCAATAATTCATATGTTAACAAGACCACAGGGAGGAGTCTGCCACACTTGCAGTCTTAGGATGGGGTCTGGCCCCATCAGAAAGACCAACCATGTGATTAGGAGTTTGGGACCTTGAGCATGTCACATCAGGAGGGGAGGAGGCTTCAGATTGAGTTCAGCCAGGTGGACATTGATTCTGTCACTCATACTTACGTAATAAGACCTCATATAAACTCAGGGCACTTGAAGACTTAAGGAACTTCCATGATTGAGATAATACATCGCAGCTGTGCTGGTAGGGGGACACGTTCTGACTCCATGTGGAGAAGGCAATGGAAACTTGTGTTTGACTCCTTCCAAGACCTCATCCTCTATATTTCTTCTTTTGGATTCTTCTTATTTGTATCCTTTTACTATAATAAAACTATAACTGTAAGTATAGCACTTTCAGAGAGTTCTGTCAGTTGTTCTAGCAAATTATTGAGTGGAGTGGTGGGAATCCCCAAACTTGTAGCCAGTTGGTCAGACGTATGGTTGGTCAGAGGCCCCAAACTTGAGCCTGGTGTCTGAAGAGCAATCTCGCAGAGGATGGCCCTTCACCTCTGGAGTCTGACCTAACTTCCTAATCTCAGGTACTTAGAGCCAGAATTAAATTGATTGAAGTTTCTGATACCTGTATAGTTGGTGTCAGAAGCTTTTTTGGAAGATGTAGAAGTTTTTGATACCCTACGCACTGATCTTTTACATTCTATAATGTAAAAAAAAAAAAAAAAAAAAAACAATTAAGACAAAGTAAAGTTTTGTATTTTAAATTATATATACAAATATTTCTACAGAGAGTAAAATGCCCAAAGATAAGATTTTAAATTTTTGCCATGCTTACAAGTGTAAAAGTACTTACACATGTGAAAATGTCCATTTCTTTTTAAATCACCTGACAATTTTTTTAATTTTTTTTCCTAATTTGATAATGAATTTCTCTTTAGGCTAAAATGTCATCATTTGCACTTCCAAATACATCACAGTGCACTTATATACCATAACACAGTATACTTACATATTCCAACATACCACACTTCATCATTTAGTTATTTGAATGGATGCTTCTGACTTTCATTGACAGAGGGAATGCAAGATGAGTAGGATAAGACAAGATATGAAAAGTATTATATCTATTTTTATAAATTTTGGTCTTGATCTGCTGTGATACAAGTCAATGGGAAGTCCTAAGAAATTTTAGTGTGTCAGCATCACTGGAGCTTAGGAGTTTTGTTGTTTGTTTTTGTTTTCTGTGAGAGATCAAAGTATGCTCACAAGCTTATGAGAATGACTCATTAGAGAGCATTAAATTGTGTATACAGAGAAGAAAGGAAATAATCAACCAAGTGAGGTTCTTCATAATGAAGTAAAGATGGAATCCAGAACTGAGGTAGAAGGAACCAACTGAAATAGTAAAAAGGATGATGTTATATATTGTAGTAAAGAGAATAGTGTTGGTTCAGAGGCAAAATTGAGAATACTCTTATTTTATGGCTTATTATTACCTTTTGGTGTAGAAAATGAAGTTATTTCATCAGAGCAGAGTTTTAAGTGAAAAGGGGATATGTTTTGAGATATGTCAAAATACAAATGGGAATTGAGTTTACAGGTTACAGCATTTTATTCAGGAAACCAAAAAGTTTTGCTACAGCAAGGAAGCTGGATCACTTGGAAAAACAGAAGCAGCTTCAGTCTTCTAGAGATGGCAAATGATTTTTACAGATATAAAGAGGAAGTTAGAATGATTCTTATTGACTAGACAGGAGCTTGTCCATGTTATAGGGGCAGGTTTAGGGCAGGTAGACTTTATTTTGATCAAACATAATGAACTAAGGACTTGAGTGACTTTCTGGGACGGGATCCTTGGTGGGGATTTCACATTTCAAAAGATACCAAGAAAAAACTCAAGAGGGAGCTCAAAGAGGAAATAAGGCATGGGGTCTTTGACTCTGAGCAGTCCCCAGGGTTTTTCATTTGCAGTTTTTTCAGATAGTAATAATGAGTATAGATAAAAGCATGAAATGACTTCCTGTATTGTTGAGTATCTTTGAATTTGGAGGATATCAAGTTTAAAATGGAATCAATCTGCATAATCAGTGTCCTCTACTAATGTAGATCTAGCTTCAGGGAATAAGTATTTTTATTCAATGTTGTGGTTTTTCTAGATAAATGTGACAGTCAATGGGAAACAGGGTTGGTTTCATCACAACTGTAGTTATGGACTATGAACTTGATTCTGATGAAAGAAAAACATGGAGCATAGAGAGACTTAGCAAGGAAAGTGGCAAAGCCAAAAAAGAGGCATGCTAAAGTAATTAAAAAAAATGGTTTTAAAAAACGGTGTGAAGGTGTGGCGACACAGCTGAATCTAGAATATTGCAGCAAGTATGTTTGATGAAATTTAGCTGCCTCAAACTGACACACAAAGTTTGAAACATTGAAATAAATGTACCTACTTCTGTTGGAGCAATGATAATTTATACCTGTCTGGCTTTTGGATGTATGGTGGTAGGGGTGGATGAAAGTCACTTATGTAGCTTGTCACAGTGGGAAGGGAGAGTAAATATATAGGCATGTAGCTTCAGAATTTATAGCTGTATATATTTTCCTCACTGAATATTTTATTATGCCTAAATTTGACTTCACTGAAAGGCTTTAGTTCCAATTTTTAGGCACTAACACATTATAACCGTACAATCATTTTGCTAACAAGATATTAAATAGCTTTGAATATTTTTAAAACTTTCTGTATTGAGGAATACAAGGTAATGATGTCACTGTATATGAGCACTCTAGGATAGCAATTGTGCAGTGCTGTGTGTGTGTGTGTGTGTGTGTGTGTGTGTGCATGGTATATGTGTAATTAAAGTTTTTCTTCCATAGCTTTATTATTGGCCACTTTCTTACTACGAAAGCATTGAGCAAGAAAAATTTTCCCAGTTGGTATTTGGAACTTCTGAGAATTAAAGCTGCTTCAAGTAATTTTCACTTCATCTCTCTCCCTTGAAACCCACAAAAAAACCCAAACACAGAAACCAATAAGTAGGGGCAAAATGTCCCATGAAACCAAAAAAGAGGGATTCAGTTTACAAATATTTTTCTGCTTTTTTTCCTTTTTTTTTTTTTTTTCCTTTATATTTAAGATGTCTGAGAGTGGAGAAACATTAGATGAAATTAAGCATAGTATATTTATATGGGTAGATTTATGAGAAAATCTGATTTCAATGGACTGACTCAAGCTACCATGAATGGTTCTAATTATTTATTCAGCTGGCTTAGTGAAGCCAAGACTCAATAGTGGCTCAGATTAAATATCAGCTCCACTGAGAGAATTTCTTTGATAATCTATTTAAAAGAGGAACCCATTAGCCTCTAGCTTCTTGCACTGTTTTCTTCTCCTGCACAGCACTCACTTCTCAGGGACTTAAATTATACATTTATTTGTGTGGTGCTTGTTTATTGTCTGTTAGCCCAACTGAAATGAAAGCTCCATTAGAAGATAGGCTTTTTCTTGCTCACTGTTATGTTTCACTACCTAAAGTTGCCCCTATCACAAAGAAGTCACTTTTAGAGAAATGAATATTTGGATGAATGTATAAATGAGTTTCAGTGAAAAAAATGAAAAGCTTCAGAAACATGTATGAACACAAAACAAATAAAGTGGCATTACACATATGCAGTGAATAATGAATTATTTAATGAATGGCATTTGAGCAATTGGTTATCCACAGAAAGAAAAAAATTAGATAACTGGCTTATACCATAGATACAAATAATTTTGAGATGGAGTAAATGTTTAAATATAGTAGAAAAATATTTTTAACTCACTGTTGTAAGATTTCTTAAAGAAAATAGAATAGATACAGAAATATGCAAATATTCTAATGTATATTTTTAAAGATTACAAATATATATATGCAAGAAAAAAAAGCATGAGAAACAAATTGATAAATATCATCATGTTAAAAATGAAAAAAAAAAAACACCGTGGCTTTCTTTAACATGAGTGGAAATACTTGCAATTCATAGATATGAAAAGGCACTATTATGCAGGATATATTATAACATCACTTAAAAATTGATAAGCATATTAAAAAAATGAAAAAAGATAGGATAGGGGGAAATATAAACAGGCAGAAAATCTGAAGAAGAAAAAAAGGGAAGAAGCAATAAACATGGAAGATGCTCAGTTTATCTAGTGTGCCAGTTGTCAGTTTATTTCCTTTCAGCTACAGATTTTACTGGGTGGTTTCTATCTCCTGATTAGCTTCAGACTGCCATACCAATCATGGATATATAAATGAAATGATAGCAAATTTCACGCACAAACTAAACTGTCAAATATTCAAAATTCAATAACATTACAGTATAAGGGAGAATGTGGAGAAATAAAATTTTTCATATTTGGTAGGAATGCCAATAGAAGATCACATTGATAGCATTTTCTCAATATTTATGATATTCATGTAACCTAAACCACAAGAATTCCAATTCTGGTAAAAATTCTAGAGAATCCTTTGGACAAGTGGATAATTAGATCTGTCAAAGAATATTTATTGAATAATATCCAAATGCCTAAATGATCAATAATGGTAAAGTAAATAAAAGTAATAAATGTTTTGAATAAAATACTATGTGTATTTTTAAATAATTTTTAAATAATTAAACTATTGCATTGAATATTGAAATATTGCATTATTCAGATTCTTTTGATTCTAGAAGTGTTTGATAAGGACAAATGAATATTTTTACAAAATTTAAGTGAAATTTGCCTTCAATTTTGTTTAAAAATTTTGGAACAATAATGACGCAGAGATCATAATTCAACACAAACATAGGGAAAGAATGGAGACTGAGACTAACAGTTGTTAAAATTTGCTTTTTTTTATTAAGGACCTGCTTATGGGAATTATGACACTGATCTTCTGGGTAGACAGACAGGAAGTGCTGGGGGAGTCACAGACACAGGTCAGTGGCCATCTCCCAGCCCTTGCCTACATCTCCCCTTCTGCCCACCTCCTTTTCTATTGTTTTGGTTTGTTTCCATTCCACAGCCCAGGGGAGATGTTAAGTGAGACGAAAAGGCCTGACTGTGCCTTGAACCCAGGAACCAGAAACCAGCAGCCCCAAGCTGCTGTTCAGGGTGGTAATTCTCAAGGCATGGTCCCCTACCCTGGGGTCAAATAAATACCCCACCCTTTGGCTGCACAAATTTGTCTATCCCCTCTGATAAGAAATGGGGAGACCTGAGCCTCTGACCCAGACCCTAGCAGCTTGGCCTCCCCAGGAGACCCACCACGATGGGATATCTTTCCCCTGTCTTTTGGACCCTTTGAGCTCTGTGAGTAATAAAGCGGTCATTTGCTGAAAGTTTCTGTTGTGCCTAAGCCTGGGTTCCCAGAACACACCACCATACAGCAACTTACTCCTCAGGCAGGGTATTGCCAAGGAGAACATAGCCACATTCATTGGGTACATGCTCACGGGTATGTGTCAGTTTTACTCTGTGGCGTAATCACACTGGCAGGTATTTATCACCCTTACCTTATGTTGGCTCACACTCAATGATAGGTAATTGTGTCATTATAGACCAATTTTATACCCCATTTCTTTTTTGGCTAATGACTTTGACAGCCAGAAATATGCTAATCAAGGGGATAAATTCCTTTAATTTTTTTATTTACAGAATTAAATTCAAATATTGTATGTTTTACTCTCGGGTACCTGAGGTTTAATTTCTTATTTACAAGTCCAAGTGTAAGGAAATTCATTGGTAGTGAGATCCAGGGGAAAGAATTTCATCCCAATCCTCCCAGTTACCTTGGATTCTTGAGTAGCTTGCCAAAGAAGAAAATGCAAGGAATTATAAGTGACTTCCATCATGATGCTAATACACCTGATATTTTATTAACTGTAATTTTTTACCAAGTGGGCCAAATTAAAACAAAGTATCATCCCCTTGAGAACGGTTTGAGTATGATTTTGGCATTTAATTACTTTATGCGATTATTTGTTATCTTACTAAGGTTAGGCCTTAGATAATTTTAAAATTCTGCTGCTTACTTTAGCATCTTCTCTAACATAAAATAGACACTCATTAAATCTCATTAAACTTTCTTTTATATAATTAAAATGGCACAATAAGCAGTATTTTTCAACTGTCAGAGATCATATACAATGCCAATTGCCATTTTGAATTATTGTAAATAAGATCTGACATTCACATACAATTTTCAATATATTTAGAATTTGATGTCCTTTACAATGGAAAGAAAAATCTTCAAGCTCTTTAAGCCATTATAAACTATTATTTCCAATGTTACTCTTCAACTCACAACACTGTTAACAGTTTAGGAAAAATGATTAGAGAATGCCAAATATCAACATGGTTTTGATTGAGTGTAGTAATTTTTGTGAAAAAGCGGGTGCAAAAAAAACATAGATAGGCTTATTTAGTGTTTATTTATCTTCAGCTTATTTTGCAATCAGGACTTTAGAAAATATATCCTTGAGTTATTTATAGGATTTTGGATGAACAGGTAATAGGTCCAGACAGCCAGTTAACTTGGAAATTTTACAAAACTAATTGGATTGCTCTTCATACATTGTGAAATTGCTCTGATCATAAAAACACTCACCACAATGGAATTGAGAAAGACAAAAAGAACAGCCCCTAATATTCTGAACTAGACTGGCAGTTACTTCTAGGCCATGCTGTTCTCCTTTTAGATACAATCTCACAGAGTCCAACTACAGACAACTTCATGCTGAAAGCATGATAAAATGAGGTTAACTGAGGCCTTTTCGTAACTTTGTCCATGTACAGTCAAAACCCAAGTTAATGTGATGCACAGAAAATCCAAAATAACCCCTCTCTTGACCAAAACTAATGACTGCTATTTATTTACTAATTATAGCTTACTCCTGTGCTAGCCTCCTCTCACCACAGATAAGATTTATTAAGATAAAAAAATCACAAAATTGCTTCTACTTTATGACAACATCCAACCTGAAGTGAACTCTTACTTCCTTAGGCCCTCCCCCAAATTACCAAACCAAAGCCCAAATCCTATAATAGGTTCTTTCTGACACCTTCTTACTGAAATATCCCATGGTTCTTAATAGTGTATGTTCTCCCTTGCTGCAATGAGTAATAAATCTAACTTATTTAAATGAAAGTGTGTTTCTGGTGATTTTTAGCTTAAGGATATTAAGGGAAAGTGGCAACTTTTTAAGTAATGTGACAAAGAGAAAATACCTATTGTCATTAAATATCTAAGCTATGCTTCCTATCTCATTTCAAATTCTCTTATGCCTGAAAACAAACACACATATACATACTCAAAACCCACAAAACCTCTTCAATAATTAAACTCAGGTGAAAACAGCAGAAAATGATGAATCTATCACCACTGAGAAGTAACACCCTTAGTTAGGGATGATGAGAGGACAACTGTGTGTGTGTGTGTGTATGTGTATGAAAGTAGAGACATTTTTGAATTTAAAAACTAAAAATAGACTATTGTATTTTCTGGGTTTTAAAAAAATTTACAGGAACTTGGTGTGTGGGTGGGAGAGGCTGTATAATGCCTCCACACCCCCAATGTCCTTGCTCTAATCCCTGGAATCTGCTACAGGTCATGGTAAAAGGGACTTGCAGATGTAATAAAGTTTATGGATTTTAAAATAGGAAGATTATCTTGTATTATTTGGATGGGCCCAATCACCTAATCACATGCACCCTTATAAACAGAGAACGTTCTCTGTTTGGGGACAAGAGAGGTGTAGAAGAACTCAGTGAAGTTCAAAGAGTGAGAGAGACTTGACCCATTGTTACTGAATGGGAGTAATGGAAAGCAGGAAAAGTAATGTGTGCAGCCTTTAGGAATAAAGCCTGCCACCAGCTGACAGTGGGCAAAGAAACAGGGAATTCAGAACTACAGTTGCAAAGAGGAACTTAATTCAGCCAACAGTCTGAATCATCTTGGAAGTGCATTCATTCATGGAACCTCCAGAAAGGAATCCAACCCTGCTGATATGTTGATTATGAGACACTAAGCAGAACACACAGTTGAGCCATACTATATCTGAACTTATGACATAATTTGCAATTATTTATTATTGCAGCAAATAGAAAACAAAAAAAAAAATTATTTTTGAAGACCATAGCTAAGAAAACAGGTTTGTTCCCATCTTTTTGGGAACTGTCATTGTATCACACACACACACGCACACACACAAGGTGATTTTCAAGTAATATCTATTTTTGCTTCTTTGTCTGTTGCTTTTTTTTTCCCTATAATTTAAACTTGACTTTTGTAATTAAGTTTTGCTTTTAATTCTCAGTGAGTTTTTATTAGAGGGTAGGAAATAAAGACATATGAACCCTGCCTTAAGGGAGTATCTTGGTAACAAGAAAGTATAGTAAGAGAAAAGGAAAGGCAAGAAATGTATTCCAGTATAGATTAATCTAATGTATGAGTGCAGTTGTAAATTTGTTACATGGAAGCAATTGAGCATACAGACATAAAAATTTCAGAATTACCCTAATAAATTGATAAGGAGATCCACTGATCCGAGGAAAGACATCAGGCATTTGAACATGGTAAACATAAGGAAGTAGGAGTAAAATACTCAATCTTGGTATGCATGTCCAGAAAGTTATCGAATTAACAAGGGGAGGAATTCATTTTTGAAAAAGATAAATCTTAAACAATAGGCATGTATTATTTGTGAGTATAAACACACATGTATACATATGTGAATGCATTTTATACATATATACACTTAAATTAGATATTAAACACAAGCATATATAATTTTCTCATGGAATTATCTTGATTATTATTAACCAGTTCAATATATAAGTTTTATATAATGAAAAATAGGGAGACCTATGCAAGCCTTTAGAAAGATGACAATTTTGTCCAGGCAGACAGAGCTTCCTATTTATTAGTGGATTATTCAACTTCTGTACAAACAGAAAATGCTTCCAATTTGATGTGCTAAGAGTTAAATTTGATCTTTTACCTAAAAAAAGCCTTTCAATTAAGTGTATTTTTCTGGCATGCTGTATATGGTAAAATACAAAAAACGTTTTATTTTTCCTCAATATTAGATTTTTTCCAATTTCTAATGAAATCTAGAAGATTAGGTTCTTCATATTGAGTCTGTCTCCATGTTAATTTGAAAATTTTCTGATGGAAATTAATTCAGCTTGCAGGATTTTGAATCGTTTAAGGATTATATTCAGCTGCATGCAACAAACACATCATTAGACTGGTTTAATCTAAAGTGAATTTTTTTTACTCACCATATCTGAAGGTAGGCCAACTGAATACCAATGAAATGACTTCAAAATGTCTTAAATATCCCAGTCACCTTCTATTTTTCCCCTTTAGCATACTCCCATGATTGTGAAAGGTTTACAAAAACACTTCATCATCTCCGTCTTTTTTTCTGCAGGCCACTCAGGAAGAAGAAAGCAACAGGCAGAAAGGAGCAGAAAAGCAAATCTTTCCCAGAAAGCTCCAGAACACATGCTTTTACCAATAACTGTCATTTGGGTAATGTCAGTTGGAAAGAAGTATGGAAAATATAGCTGTTTATCTGGGCATATGGTCACCTTGAAAGAAAAAAAGCCTTGTTTGGTGAGGAAAAAGAAAAATGGATTTCAGGTAAAATGAGCCACATACCTTGAGGATCATTAACCTCCAATAATCATGTCTGCATCTTTAATATCTAAAGCCCATATTAAGGTTATCTTCACTTTTATTTGATAGCCAACCATAGCTGCAAGGCAGATATGCAAATATTTTTTCTTCCTTGTTGTTGTCTAATAAATATAATACCTTATCAATGGTTATGAACTGCTACATATTTTTCCTCTACCTACTAGGAAATTTTTTAGAAAAAAAATGTAAACTGGGTCCTGGTACTCAAGCCTGGCAGTTGAGTTTCAGATACAACAGACTTGATGCCTGGTAAGTAGAGACATTTAAAATGTATTAGGGTAGAGGAATGTCCATATAGCAGTGGACAAATAGGAGAATCTAAGGAAAAAGAAAAAAAAAAACTGGAAGTGCTCCAGGTGAAACAAGCAAAAATAAATTTTCCTTTTAGATGTTATAGCCTATGTAAAAGTATGCAGTCAAAAAGGAACTGCAAGTAATTTCATATTTCTAGAAAACGCAATGCAAGTGGAAGGAGTAGAGGGATTGGGAAATTAGTCAGGATTACAAAGGACTGATAGTATTTGTCATATGATATGTTGAGTTGGATTATGAATATTTTTCATATTAAAACTGAGACACATTTTGGTGTTTGGATATATGGGAATGGAACAAAACAGAGTGTTATGTTGGATATGTTCAAATGTGAACCAGCATTTAGGTATGAAGCCATGGGCCATGAGGATTAATTTATTGACCAGGGGTTATAGCTAAAGAGAAAATATAAGAACAAAATAAATCTATGAAGAATATTCACTATTGGGACCTGAAAATGAGATTGTTGAATAATAACAACAACAATCAAAACCACCAACATTTATTGAGTGCTTATTTTGTGCTGGCTTTTTGTTAAGCACAATACACCATTTAATAATAATTACAATAATTTTAATACATATAATTTTAGAGCAGATGTGAAAGAAATAAGGTCCAGATGTTTGAATGGTATTCAATAGGTGAACAGATTTTAAGAATGTAAAAGAGTCAACAATGTCAAAAATGCAGCAAGCACAAATAAGATGAGGACTAAAATGTGCCTTTACTTTTACTATATTCTCATTTAAACTAAGTGAAAAAAGGATTTCATAAAAATTTCATGATATTCAATATTTTCCCTAATTTAAAAAAACATCATTTTAGGTTGCTTGCTCCAGGTTTATTTTTCTGTCTTCATTGCCCACAGGAGTAAGGTTAGGAGATAAATTTCTCAAACAAATTGCAAGCATTAAATTCAGTAACAAATGATGTCATTTATCTAGCTTATCTGCAGTGTTTTTGCCCTAGAGTAAATATGGACTTTTAAACTACTGGATAATATTAAAAGTGAGTCAAGTTTTGAGTGCAGTTAGAAAGGTTTTGCAATAAAGCAATCATATTTGAATGACTATAAATGGTCTTCAGTGCGAAGTGGTCCCATTTAATTCCAGAAGGCATTATTTTCATATTTACATAAAAATCATTCTCATACTTTTCTCTGTGTGGATTAGCATATTTAAAATATTTATATAGAGGAGTAAAGGGGATTTAGAATTATGTGATTTAATACTTTGTTTAATGTATAAATATGATTAACAGAAAAAACAGGGGAAACTTGGAAAAATAAGCCTACAAGCTTTTAACTCAAATTGGTAGAAAGAACAAAAGTCTTACTAGCTTATGCAATTCCTTTATAATCATGACTAAGGTAGGAAAGGAGGGCAGCTGAAATTACAGCCTAGATCACCTTTTGTTTATAAAACATATGGGTAAAGCACATTGTATTGCACCTTGCTTTATTGTGCTTCACAAATATTACATTGAGTAAGTCTATGGGCACCATTTTCCCAACAAGATGTGCTCACTCTGTGTCTCTGTCACTTGGTAATTCTCACAATATTTCAAACTTTTTCATTATTACTGTATCTATTACGGTGATTGCACTCTCTTTCCATCACTCTTCCCCGATTTGGGACTCCTTATTTCCTGAAAAAAAAAAATATTGAAATTAGGCCAATTAACAATCCTACAATGGCCTCTAAGTGTTTAAGTGAATAGAAGAGTCACATGTTGCTCAGTTTATATCAAAAGCTAGAAATGAGTAAGCTTAGTGAGGAAGGCCTGCAAAAGCTGAGATAGGCCAAAATCTAGGTTTTTTGTTCCAAACAGATAGCCAAGTTGTAAATGCAAAGGGAAAGTTCGTAAAGGAAATTGGAGTTGCTAGTCTAGTGAACACATAAGTGATAAGAAAGTGAAACAGCATTATTGCCAATATGGAGAAAGTTTTAGTAGTCTGTATAGACAATCAAACCAGCTACAAGATTCCCTTAAGCTAAAGTCTAATCCATAACAAGGCCTTTACTCTCTTCAGTTCTGTGAAGGCTGAGAGAGGTGAGGAAGCTTCAGAAGAGCAGTTGGAAGCTAGCAGAAGTTGGTTCATGAAGTTTTAGGAAAAAGACATCTCTATAACATAAAAGTGCAAGGTGAAGAAGAAAGTGCTGATGTATAAGCTGCAGCAAGTTATTCTGAATGCCTAGCTAAGATAGTTGATAAAGGTGGCTACACTAAACAAGAGCTTCATAGTATAAATGAAAAAACCTTCTATTGGATGAAGATGCCATCTAGGATTTTCATAGCTAGAGAGGTCAATGCCTGGCTTCAAAACTTCAAAGGGCAGACTGACTCTCTTGTTAGGAGTTAATACATCTGATGACTTAAAGGAGAAGCCAGTGCTCATTTATCATTCCAAAAACCTTAGGATGCCTAAGAAGTATGCTAAATCTACTCTGCTTGTGTTTGTGGAACAGCAAAGCCTGCATGATAGCACATCTGTTTACAACATGGCTTACCAAATATTTTAAGCCTCCCCTGAGACCTACTGCTCAGGAAAGAAAGATTGCTTTTAAAATATAACTGCTCACTGACAATGCACCTGGTTGCCCAAGAGCTCTGATGGAGATGTTCAATAGATTAATGTTGTATACATGTCTGCTAACACAACATCTATTCTGTGGCCCATGGATAAAACAGCAGTTTTGATTTTCAAGTCTTGTTGTTTAAGAAACACATTTCATAAGACTATAGCTGCTATAGATAGTGATTCCTCTGATGGATGTGGGCAAAGTACATTGAAAACCTTCTGGAAAGGATTCACCATTTTAAATGCCATTAAGGACATTCATGATTCAGGGGAGGAAGTCAAAATATCAACATGAACAGGAGTTTGGAAGAAGTTTAAGATGTCAGTGCAGGAAGTAACTACAGACGTAGTGGAAATAGCAAGAGAACTAGAGTTAGAAACGTAGCCTGAAGAGGTGACTGAATAGCTGCAATCTCATGATAAAACTTGAATGGATGAGTAGTTGTTTCTTATGGATGAGCAAAAAAAGTGTTTTTTGTTTTTTTTTGTTTTTTGTTTTTGTTTTTGTTTTTTGAGATGGAAACTAATCCTGGTGAAGACACTGTGAACATTGTCGAAATTGCAACAAAAGGTTTAGACTATTGCATCGACTTTGTTGATCAAGCAGTAGCAAGGTTTGAGAAGACTAATTCTAATTTTGAGAGAAGTTTTACTATGGGTAAAATGCTATCAAACAGCATTACATGCTACGGAGAAATTTTCATGTAAGGAAGAGTCAATCAATATGGCAAACTTCATTGTGGTTTTATTTTAAGAAACTGCCACAGCCATCCCAATCTTCAGTGACCCCTAACCTGATCAGTCAGTACCCATCGACATTAAGGCAAGACCCTCCACCAGCAAAAAGATTACAAATTGCTGAAGGCTCAGATGATTGTTAGTATTTTTTAGCAATACAGTATTTTTAAATTAAGGTATGTACATTTTATTTTTAGACATAATTCTATTGCACACTTAATAGACTACTGCATAGTGTAAATATAATTTTTATATGCACAGGGAAACCAAAAAATTCATGTGACTCATTTTATGGTGATATTCACTTTATTGCCATGGCCTAGAACCAAATCCACAGTATTTCTGAACTCTACCTATACTCAGAATGAACAATCCACGATTTCCATTTTCAGTTTATTTATAGTGAAGTGAGAACCTACAGTCACTTGCAAAGCTATCTAAATGCAATATCTTCCTATATCGTTTTGTTCTGTCTGATCTTTTACAGTTGTCTCATCTTCACTTAACTCATCAGCAAATACTTTTAGTGCCACAAACTTATTAAGGTTTTTAGAAACATCTCCAATTTTCATAAATCCAACTTTATTTTTTCATTAATGTTCAATATGTTTTACAAAGGAAAGAGAAAAGCAAATAAGTAAAATGAATGTTATGTAAGAGTCTCTAATGTTTACACTTATTTGTATTATTAGATTTTGTCAAAGTGCTCATTTTAATAAAGTTTAAAATTAATACAATATTTTAAGAAAAAGTAACCTAAGTCTGAGTGTGTGCTTTTATGTTGCCCTACATTAATTTCCCTCTACCTATTCACTCTGGCAGTGGCTCTGCTGTCTCATTTTATTGCCTTAGTATTGTTTACCTGACATTTTCTTAATAGTTGGTCCAATTTCTGAAAAGTGGAGATTACCTGCAAAGTTTATATTTTCAAGGCAACTATTTAATAAATTTCAGCAAACAATAAAGATTTTGAAGATCTTAAATTAAACTGTACTTTGTAAGAAAAATACAATCTGAGATTAAACTGCACCTAGTTTCACCTCATTTTATTTATAATTTAGGAGTTTTGATAAGTGTAGTTTAAAAAGATACCATACAAGCAGGGAAGATGGCAGCATAGAGAGGAGTGGAAGTTAGTTAGTCTCCCTGGAGCAACTAATAAACAACCAGGAACAAGTAGTAAATGATCTGGAATAATTGCTGGGGGGTGTTTGACTGTGATTGTCCACACATTGTGCATCAACCTAAACCGGGAGGAATGCCTGTGATTGCCATGTGGAATCTGTGAGTAGAATCCGCAGATCCAAGCTGGGAGCCCCCTTTACCCACAGCAGCTCAAATGGCAAAGTCTCACTGTGAGAGAGAGCAGTACTGTCTGAACAAGCAAATATACCTCAGGCCAGCTCTAACTGGGGTTTTAATTGGAAAACATGGACTGCTCAGTGCAAGCTGCAAATCTCCAACAAGCAGACAGAGGCTTTTAGTGATGACTCACCTCAATGAGCCAGGGGACTTCTCTGTCTCAGGAGGGGGATCCTAGAGGACCGGGTGCTATCTCTGGCCAATGGGTGAAACTGGGGGTTGTGGACTGACCCTGAAGGGGGGGCTTTGTGTCCCTTTTTCTCTCTCTCAACCTGAGCAGCTCAGTGGAGAAAGACTCAGCCATTTTCAGCTTGCAGTGCTCTGACCCAGACAAATGAAATCTCCCTAGGGGTTGTATCTTCCCTAAAAGGAAACAGGTGGTGCCCAGCTCTACTACCCACCTTCCATTCAGAACCAGAACCCAGAGCCTGGGGAAGACAGCCATGGGCCACACCTCCTTTTAACAGTCAAGAACTACAGGCTGACAGTCACCACCTGCTGGGCAGGTTAGAGAAAGCACAGTGGTTTGAGGCCTCACAGGTGTGTCAATCTTCTAAGACACACCCTTAAGGAAATTGGATACTGAATATTTCCTCCTTCTGAGACCCAAGCCTGTTCTAGTCTGGGAAAATGTGATTGGGGTAACCAAGGGAACCAGATGCCTAGACAACAGAAAACTACAACCTATACTAAGAAAAACAAAGTTATGGCCCAGTCAAAGGAACAAACTTATGCTTCAACTGAGATACAGGAATTTAAACAACTAATACTAAATCAGTTCAAAAAGTTTAGGGAATATATGGCAAAAGAGATGAAGGCTATAAAGAAAACACTGGGCATACAAAACGTAGAAATCAAAAGATCAAAAAAACAACTGGCAGAATCTATGGAAATGAAAGGCACAACACAAGAAATGAAAGACAATGGAAACATACAACAGCAGATCTCAAGAGGCAGAAGAAAACACTCAGGAACTGGAGAACAAGACACCTGAAATCCTACATGCAAAAGAACAGATAGGGAAAAGAATGGAAAAATATGAGCAACATCTCAGGGAATTGAATGACAACATGAAATGCATGAATGTACATGTCATATGTGTCCCAGAAGGAAAAAAGAAGGGAAAAGGGACAGAAGCAATAACAGAGGAAATAATCAATGAAAATTTTCCATCTCTTATAAGAGACATAATATTACAGATGCAAGAAGTGCAGCATACCCCAAACAGAATAGAACTGAATAGGCCTATGCTAAGATAATCATATATTCAAACATCAAAGAAAAAGAAAGAATCCTGAAAGCAGCAAGAGGAAAGCGATCCATCACATACAAAGGAAGCTTGATTAAGACTATGTGTGGATTTCTCAATAGAAACCATCGAGGCAAGAAGGAAAAGGTGTGATATAGTTAAGATATTGAAATAGAAAAACTGCCAAACAAGAATCTGTATCCAGCAAAACTGTCCTTCAAATATGAGGGAGAGTTTAAAATATTATTTGACAAACAGACAATGGCAGAGTTTTTGAACAAGTTACCTGCTCTACAGGAAATACTAAAGGGAGCACTACAGACAGATAGGAAAAGACAAGAGAGGTTTGGAACACAGTTTTGGGTAATGGTAGCCCAGAAATGTAACTACACTGAACAAAGATGACTATGAGTATGGTTGAAAGAGGAAGGTTAGGAGCATGTGGGACACCAGAGGGAAAGAGGAAAGATAAAGACTGGGACTGTATAATTCAGTGAAGCCTAGAGTGCTCAACAATTGCTATAAAAGGTACAAATATGTTTTTTCATGAGGGAGAACAAATGAATGTCAAGCTTGCAAAGTGTTAAAAATAGAGAAATATTGGGTGAAAAATACAACCAATGCAAGCTAGAGACTATAGTTAACAGAATCACTGTATTCTTCCTTTAATGTAACAAAGGCAATATGCCAAAGCTAAATGCATATAAAAGGAGGGCATAAGGGAGGGGTATGGCACTCCTGCCACTGGTAATGTTGTCTCACTCTTTATTCTACTTCAGTTTAATGCTAACTTTCCTTTTGGTGCTTCCTAGTGGTCATGTTTGTTTTTTGTTGTTGTTGTTTTTTTTGTTTTTGTTTTTGTTTATTTCCTTTCTTTTGCCTCTTTACCTTCTTTGACTCTTCCTACTACTTTGTGGAAGAAAGGGAGATGTTCTTATATAGATAGTGGTGAGGGTGGTGAGTACATAATTATGTGACTATGTAGGGAATGACAGAGTGTTTACTTGGGACAAAACGTATGTTGTGTGAACAAAACCATCTTAAAAAATGGGTTGATGAAGAAATCGTGAATGAAATATGTAAGACACATAAGGACAAATATTGCAGGGTCTCACTGATATGAACTAATTATATGTAAACTCATAGATGTGAAATATAAGTTACTAGGGTATAGAATGAGGCTAAAGAATGGGGAGCAGTTGCTTATTATGAGCAGAATATTCAGCTTTTGAACTTAAATGTTTGGAAATGAACAGAAGTGATGGTATCATGTGAAAATAGTTAGCGGTGCTGAATGGTGTGTGAATGTGGTGGAAAGGGTAAGCTCAGAGTCATGTGTGTCACCAGAAGGAAAATTGGAGGTTAAAAGATGGGAATGTATAAAACAGTGAACCTTGTGGTGGGCAAAGTCCATGATTAACTGTACAAATATTAGAAATCTCTTTCATGAACCAGAACAAATGTATGACACTATAACTAGAAGTTAATAATAGAGGGAAATATAGGCAAAAATATACCTATTGTAAACTATACGACAGTTAGTAGTGTTTTAACATTGTATCATCAACAGTAACAAATGTACTATACCAATACTATGAGTCAACAATGGAGGGGGGTGGTTAGGTGTATGGGAGGATTTGAGTTTCCTTTTTCTGTCTTTATTTCTTTTCTGGAGTAATGAAAATGTCTAAAGTTTGAAAAAAAATTAATTGTGGTGATAGATGCACAACTGTATGATGGCACCATGGGCAATTGATTGCACACTTTGGATCTTTGGATAATTGGTATATGAACAATCTCAATTTTTTTAAAAAAAGATACCATTTCTCACTTGAAACATTATATGCTTTTTAAATAACTTGTTCCCACTAAGAAAATATCCAAGCAAAATCAGAGTTTAATTGTTCCTCTTTCCTCTCCTTCATGTGAAATTTAATGATTTATTTTCTTATTAAGAGTTTATTCCTTCCATTAATCTGTGAACACATCTATGGCATCCAGAGTAACAATGTGATGTGACAATATATTAAATTAAGGATGTTTTTAAGACATGCATTTGAAGTGACTCTAAACCTTGAAATGAATAAAATAATCTCACAATTCATGCTATAATTTATTATTTTAAAAAATCTTATATTATCAGATATCAGTCTTTTCATTGTTTATTGAATGCCTAAAGGCAAACAGGACTGAACAATAAATACTGTAATGTAGTTAATAAGTTTGTTTCTTGCAGAGGTATGGTTTAGAAATTCTGTAACTACCTGTTTTGTATAATATGGCTGACCAAATATATAAATATATTACAGATAATGAGAGCCAGTTTCTCAGTGTAATAGAAAGAAGTTACAAATAAGAAAAAGATGAATGTTAGAAGGACCCTGTGGTGCTGGACTGGAATTGGAGGTTTTGGTGTAGACTCCTTAGAAAACTGGTTGATTCAAGGGCTGGGACAGTGAAAATACAAGATGACAGTAGATCACCGTAGGCTGGAAAGTAAGAGGGAGCAGAGATGGGAGCATGTTGAAAGGTACAGGAGTCAACCTGAAAGAGCTCCCAGTGGCCAAAGACAGAAATTTAAGCCACACAATTATATTTGTATTGCATTATAACCCAAAGATTAAAATAAATCTCATGAGTCTCTACTGAGCTAAATACATAAGTATTTAGTAATTACAAGGGGAGAAATGTCATTGTAGTAAATCTACCTTAGCCAAATGATCAAGGTTAACGTCACTAGTAGTACTTAATGACATCATGTATCTTCTGAAAGAATGCACTGAGAAGTGCACAAAGATTTTGTGTTATCCTTCTCAAGAATGCATAAATTAAATCTAATCATGAGAATTAAAAAAAAGACACACCCAAATTGAGGGACATTTGTACAAAAGCATCAAGGTAACAAAAAACAAGGAAAGCCTAAGGTAGAGTCACAGATTAGAGGAAACCTAGAAGAGAACAATTAAATATGACATGGTATGTTGGATTGGATCTTCGAATAGAAAAATACATTAGTGGAAAAACTGGTGGAATTCAAATAAGATCTCTATTATAGTTAATAGTTTGTTAAACAGTTAATTTCTTTGTTTTGATAAATGCTCTATGGTTAAGTAACCTGTTACAATAGTGAAACTGGGCTTAAAAATTACTGAGAAGAATGTTCAGGTCTGTAGCTGTAATTGTGGATTTCTCTATTTCTACTTCCATTTCATCAGTTTTTGCTTCATATGTTTTGAATCTCTATTTTTAGGTACATACATATTTAGGATTTTAATGACATAAGAAATGACCATTTTATCATTATTCAACGCTCTCTTTCTCTCTGATAATATTCCCTCCTCTCAAGTCTATTTTTAAGTTTTACTATTGGTTACCAAGCTTACTTTGGGTGAGTGTTGGTATGGAATATTTTTCACCACCATATTAGTTTTAACCTACATAGATCATTATATTAAAAGTTGGTTTCTTGTATACACCAAATACTTGGATTCCCTTTCTTATCTAAATTCTAAAATCTGTGTCTTTTAGTTGTCCTGTTTAGATGATAGACTTAAAATATACCATCTTTTTAGCTACTTCTTTATTTTTTGTCTAATTTTTTTATTCTCTTTTCTCATGTATTATTTTCATGATTTCATTTTATCTCTATGACTATTGACTATTTACACGTATTTTTATGGATTGCATTAGACTGTACAAAAAGCATCTTCAATTAATCAATGTCAACCTTCAAATAATATTCAGCCTTCAAATAATACTCAATAATATTCAAATAATATGCTATTATAAGGGTCTTATAATAGCATATTCTCAAACTCTCCCTACAGTTCTTTGTCCTGTTGAACTATTTTGTTGAGAGACAATATTCTATGGTTCTCTCTTTCTTTTGCACATATTGCTAACAAGTTACTGACTGCCCTCTATTGTGGGTTATTACTTCAAGGCTAGTTGTCTAGCAAACAGCTTTGGAAGATAGAAATAATGCCTCCTTTTGAGTTAAGCGCTTTGCTTACAGTCTTGGAAAATATGGTATCTTCTTCAGAAGGAAAAGTCAGTCATATGAACAGATAATTATACAATTTTCAGGTGTCCTAAACTGTAGGTTCCTCTTCTGTAACACAACCACCTGCATGCACAGGTATCATCCAGCCCTCCATGTTTAACCCTGTGAGAATTGGCCCTTAGATAATCAACATAAATTTGTGCTACTCTAGTGGCATCTACTGCTGTGAATAATAAATTGTCCTTCAATTTTGACCCAGGAGTCATTGCTTTCTCTCAGCATCCATGAAACTGTGACAGGGTAACTTGTTAGCTCATAACAGTTGTAAAATTTCAGATCCTTCACAGCTATTGGTAGTGTTTACTTTTACATATGAAATACATGCACAAATATTGTTTTGGATATTTATCTTTTAAAGCAATCACAAATTTTAAAGTAAGAGTATAATTTTACCTTGATTTATTCTATATCTAGTGGTCCTCATTTCTTTGTGTAGATCCAAGTTTAGCTCTATCACGCTCTTTCTGTGGGAAGAACTTCTTTTGATATGTCTCATAGAACAAGTTTTCTGGCAATGAGTAAGCTCATGTGTGTCTGATTTTTTTTTTTAATTTTTGTCTTCATTCTCAAAGATATTTTTATGAGGTATAGAATTCTGGGTTAGCTGTTTGTTTTTAATTTCAACTTTCTAAGCACTGCTGTAATGCTTAGTTTTATCTTTATTTATGGACTGTCTCTTTTTTTTACTCTGCTTTCAAGGTTTTCTCTTTATCTTTTGTTTTCAGTAGTAGTTTTAATATGATGAGCCTGGATTTTTTCATTTGTTTGTTTTAATTTATCCTTCTTGTTGTCTGAGCTTCTTGGGTCCGTGGTTTGGAATGTGCTTCTACTTTTGGATAATTCTTGTCCACTCTTAGTTTAAATACTTTATTTGCCACGTCCTGTCTTCTTCTTTGGGATTTCAGTTATGCATATGTCAGAATGTTTGATATGGAGCTGCAGCATGTGGATGCTTGATTCTGCTTTTAACCTTCTCTAGTATACTTTAAATTTTAGAACAATTTTTCATTTTCAGAAAAACTGCCCAGGAAGTATAGAGTTTACATGAACCCTTCATCTCTACAGATTCCCCTATTATTACCATCCTACATTACTATAGTACTCTATACTATATAGTTTACTACAGTTTGCAATAGAGTTCATTTTTTGTGTTGTACAATTCTATGGGTTTTGACAAATGCATAATGTCATATGTCCACAACTCACTGCCCTAAAAAATGTCCTCTGCTGCTCCTGTTCATCTCTTTCCCATCTCCCTGAATCCTTGTCTACAGCTGATCTTTTCATTGTCTTTATAGTTTTGCCTTTTCCAGAATGTCATACAGTTGGAATAATACAGTATGTAGCCTTCTCAAACTGACTTCTTTGACTTAGCAATACTCATTTAAACTTCCTCCATATTTTTTTGTGGCTTGATAGCTCATTTCTTTTTTATCGCTGAATGACATCCCACTGATGGCATACTACACAGTTTATCTCTTCATCCATTGAAAGACATTTTGGTTGCTGCCAATTTCTATCAATTATGAATAAAGCAACCATAAACATTATTTTGAAGGATTTTTTTTTTTGTGCACATAAGTTTTCGACCTAGGAGCGTGATGACTGCATCATATGATAAGTGCAGGTTTAACTTTGTAAGTAATGCCCAAACTCTCTTCCAAAGTGGCTATTGCATTTTGCATTCCCACCAACAATGGTTGAGTGTTCTCCTTGCTCCCCATCCTCACTAGCTTTTAGTGTTGTCAGTGTTTTGGAGTTTAGACATTGTAATAGGTGTGTAGTAGTGTCTGATTGTTTTAACTTTCAATTCCCTAATGACAATTGATGTTGAGAATATTTTCATTTGCTTATTTACCATCTGTATATCTTCTTTGGTGAGGTGCTCATTCATATATTTTGCCCATTTTTAAATTGTGAGGTTTGTTTTCTTATTGTTGAATTTTCAGAGTTCTTTATATATGTTTGATACTGGGTCTTTAACAGAGATGTGTTTTTCAAATATTTCCTTCATCTTTGCATTGACTTCATGCCTTTCTCAGAGCAGAAGTTTTAAATTTTAATAAATTCTAATTTATCATTTTTTTTTTCTTTCATGGATCATGTCTTTGATGTTGTATCAAAAAAACTCATTTTGAACAAAAAGTTACCTAGATTTTCTCCTTTGTTATATTGCAGAAGTTTTAAAGTTTTGTATTTCTTATTTAGGTCTGTGATTCATTTTGAGTTAACTTTTATGAAAGATTAGGGTCTGTGTATAGGCTATTTTTTTTTATTTTGCATATGGGTATGCAATTTTTCCAGCACCATTTGGTGATGAGAATATGCTTTCTCCATTTAATAATTTTTGCTCCTTTGTTTAAGATCTGTTTACTATAATTGTAGGGATCTAATTCTGATTTCTGTGTTCTACTCCATTGATTTATGTATCTATCCTTTCATCAGTACCACACTGTCCTGATTACCGTAACATTATAGTAAATCTGGTATTTGAGTAGAATCAGTCCTCCAACTTTGTTCTTCTTAAATATAGTACTGGATCTTATGGGTCTTTTGACTTCCATATAAATGTTTAAATCTCTTTGTCAATATCCATAAACTAGCTTGCTGGGATTTTGATTAAGATTGCATAAATGGAGTCTTGCCATCCATGATCACAAATATTTCTCCATTTATTTATACCATCTTTGATTTCTTTCATCACAATTTTGTAGTTTTCTGCATATTATTTATGTACATACAGTTTTAGATTTATATATAGGCATTTCATATTTTGGTGCTATGTAAATGGGATTGTGTTTTTAATTTCAGATTGCAATTTCTCAATGCTAGTGCATAGGAAAGCAATTGTATCTTGTTACCTTGCAACATTCATTTATTAGTTTCAGGGTTTTTTGTTTTTCTTTTTAAATTCTTTGGTATTTTCTACACAATCATGCCATCTGTGAGCAAAGATAGTTTTATTTCTTCCTTCCCAGTCTATACATTTTACTTCATTTTCTTTTCATATTGCACTAGTTAGGGTTTGTAGTACAATGTTGAACAGTGAGAGAGGACATCCTTGCTTTGTTTCTGTGCTTAAGGGGAAAGTATACAGTTCCTCTCCATTAATATGATGTTAGCTGTAGGTTTTATGTAGATGTGCTTTATAAAGTTGCAGAAGTTCCCCATTATTCCTACTTTCCTGAGACTTTTTATCATGGATGAGTGTTGGATTTGGTCAAATGATTTTTCTGCATCTATTGATATATTTATTTATTTTTAAGCTTGTTGAATGTTTTGACTAAATTAAATGATTCAAAATTCTTGAATCAGCTTTGCATATGTAAAATAAATCCCACTGGTTTGTTAAGCATAATTATTTTTATATATTGCTGTATTCTATTTGCTAATGTTGTGTGAGGATTTCTGCATCTATGTTCAGGAGAGATCTGTCTGTAATGTTTCTTTCTTGTAATGTCTTTGTCAAGTTTTGGTATTGGGTAATTCTGGCCTCCAAAAAATGAATTAAAAAGTGTTTCTGCTGCTTCTATTTTCTGGAATTAGTATAATTTCTTCATTAATTATTAGATAGAGTTCACTCATGAAGCTATCTGAGACTGGTGATTTATTTTCAGATGGTTTTTTAATTATTGATTCTGTTTCTTTAGTATATGTGTGTGTGTGTGTGTATATATATAGATACATATATAATGTTCAGATTATCTATTTATCCTTGTGAGAGTTTTGGTAGATTGCGTATTTCAAGAAACTCATCTATTTCAATTAAGTTATCAAATGTTTGGACATAAGGTTATTCATACTATTCCTTTATTATCCTTCTAATAGTCATGGAGTCAGTAGTTATGACCCCTCTTTCATTTGTGATCTTAGTGATTTTCATCTTCTCTCTTTTTTCTTGGTTAGCTTGACTAAAATTCAATTAATTTTATTGATTTTTCACCAAATCAGTTTTTATTTCACTGAAATTCTTAATTTCCTATTTTCAAATTTATTGATTTCTGCTGTATTTTTAATTATTTCTTTTCTTCCACTTGATTCATGCTTATACTGTTCTTGTTTCTCCAGGTTCCTAAGGTGACAGCTTAGATTATTCATTTGGGATCTTTCTTCTTTTCTGATATATGCATTTAATGATACAAATTTCCCTTTAAGTTCTGCTCTCCCTGACATTCCCAAATTTTGATAAGCTGTATTTTCCTTTTCGTCTTCAACCTATTTGTTTTAATCTCTAAATTTTGGGGGATTTTCCAGCTACTTTTCTGTTATTGAGTCCATTGAGGTCTGAGAACATACTTTGTATGATTTCTATTCCTGAAATTTCCTAAGTTGTGTTTTGTGGCCAAGTCTATTTCTGTGAATATTTTACGTGAATTTAAGTAGAAAGTGTATTTTGCTACTGTTAGATGGAGTATTCTATATATGTAAATAATATCAAGCTGATTGATAGTGCCTCTCAGGTCAACTATATCCTTACTGATTTTCTGGACATTGATATATCATTTACTGAAAGGGAACTGTTGATGTCTCCAACTATAATATAGATTTGTCCATTATTCTTTGAATTTCTGTCAGTTTTAGTCTCATGTGTTTGTGAATTTGTGAAGTTGTAAAATTCATGGATGTTAAGGATTGTTATGTGTTCTTGGAGAATTGACCCCTTTGCCATTTTGGAATGCCTCCTATTCCTTGATAGCTTTCATCGTTCTGCAGTTGTTTTTGTCTGAAATTAACATAGCTAATAGAGCTTTGTTTGACTAATGATATCATCGTATGTCTTTGTCCATCTCTTTTGTTTTACCCTATTTGTGTCTTTATGTTTAAAGTGGATTTCCTATAGACTACTTATAGTTGGGTCTTGTTATTTATCTACTTTGAAAATCTCTGTCCTTTAATTGGTTAATTAATGCCATTCACATTTGAAGTGCTTATTGATAGAGTTGTTTTAATGTCTACCCTGTTTAAAACTGTTTTCTTTTAATTGCACTTGTTCTTTATTTCCTTTTGAAAATTTGAGTTCTCTGGTTTTAATTGGGCATTTTATATGATTCCATTTTTCTCCTCTCTTACATATCAATTATACTTCCTTTTAACTTCTTTTTAATACTTGTTCTACAACTTACAATTAATCTAAGTTCACTTGCTGATATCACGTTGTCATTTCATGGGTAGTAAAGTTGTCACAGAGCATTCTTAATTCCTTCTTTTATAATATTGCTGTAACTAATTTCCCTTATCCATATGATGCAATCAGCAAATACACTGTTATTATTGTTAGTTGGAACATGAACTTATCAATTGGAAATACAAAATAAAATATTTTATTTTACCTTTGTTTATTCCTTCTCTGACATTCTTGCTTTCTTTGTGTAAAGATAAATTTTTGACTTACATAATTTTATTTCTCCCTGAAGAAGTTTTAGAATATTTATTGCAGGGCATGCATACTAGCAATTAATTCCTTTGGTTTTTATTTTTTATTTATATTTTTTGTATGAGAGAGTCTTTATTTTCCCTTTATTTTTTAATTATAATTTTTCTGGACATAGGATTCTAGGTCAGTGGATATTTTTCATTCAACACATTTAACACTTCATCTACTCTCATCTTGCTTACATAGTTTCAGACAAGAAGAAAGATTAATTATTATCCATGTTCCTCTATGGAAAAAGTGTTTTATTCCCACCCTCTGGATTATTCAAGACTTTTCCCTTTGTCTTTGCTTTTCCTCAGTGTCAATATGATATTACTAGGTATAGATTTTTTTGGGTATTTATCTTGCTTGGTTCTCTGAACTCTCCTGTCAGAAATATGAGAAGATGTTTTTTGCATCTTCACCCACTTGGGAGCTTTTTGGGATTCATGGAGAGAAAGCTCACAAAATAAGAACCCCTTTAAGATTACACTCCCAGGAATTTATCACTCTCAAGTTAATCCATAGTCAGTCTCCAACAATTCATCAAAATTTTCATTTAAGTGTTCCTAGAAGTTTATGGTTCCAGAGGCTTCTGTTCCAGGCATACTGATCTTAACTGTGCTTCTCTTTGCTTGTATCACCAGACTTCAGGACACCAGTTACCCTGCAACATCACTTCTCTTATGGGTCCAAGAAAAGTCACTGATTTTGTTTGTTTAGTGTTTGACTTTTTGTAAAGATGACACCCATGATTTAAAGCTCTTTACTTACTTGAGCTGAAAGCAGAAGTCATAATGTTATATTTTCTGACCTAAATATTGATTATTTACATATGTTTACTTTTTAACAATTAATGGAACTGTATATTTAACAGCTGGAATTTTGATTATATATATTACTTTAATAAAAGAATTAAATCACAGAAATAAAATATACATTCCCAGTAAAGTTACAATTTAAAATACTGCCAATGCTTGGCATTGGCATAAATAAGGAACAATTGGAATTCTGAAATGTTATTAATGAGACTGTAAATTCATAAAAATATTTGGTTAATTTGTCATCTCTCGTAATCAATAGGTATATTATTTTGCACAATTCCACTCCTACGAATATATACAATAAAAATGATTGTTCATGTACATTAAGAGACTTTATAAAAATGCTCAGAATCACAAAATTTGTAACAGAAGCTAAAAAGAGCTTAATGTTCCATAAACAGTAAAACAAATAAATGTCATGATATAGCTATACAAGGCAATACTGTATATCAATGAAAATGAGCAAACTAGAGTTATAGATGAATCTGACTAATGTAATATTGAACAAAAGAAGCCACACACAAAATAATACGTGTTGTTATATTCCATGTATATAAGGTGTAGAAAGTTAAAAACAACCTACAGCATTATAAATCAAGATAATGGCTAACTTGGGGGAAAGAAAATGGGTACAAGGAAGACTTGCTGTGGCAGAGCTTCATTCCTTGATCTAACTGGTGATTAAATTTTGTGCTCATATTATGACAATGCATTAAACTATATATTTTGCAAATATATATTTGTATCTATGTATGTTATACTTCAAACCAAAAGACTGAAATGCTGTTTAAAAATAAAATTTAAAAATGCAGAAGGCAAATTTTCACAGCAGATGGTATAGTTTCATCATCTGCATAAGTCCCATGATATTAGATATAGGAGATGCTAGAAAACCCAGCTATAGTTGAGGGTTCGTTAGAAGACCAAGAAGTGACCTAAGCTGATGGGTGGTGGCAAAAAGCATGCAGGCAGTGGACTGCACATTAGTACTACTGACTTGACAATCTTTGTATCCACAGATTGGTAATTCCTGGAGAAATTCTGTCTCCACACGTAGCATAAATGCAGTAATTAACTCATTTTAAGGGTAGACATTTTTTGTTTTTGTTTTTGTTTATTTGCTTTGCAGTGAACTTAAGTGAACATTCTAAATAACTTCTTTAATAAAAAGGGTAAAAGCCACAGACTGCTTATTTACCTTAAGAATTTAATTTTCATGATAGTTCAAGATGATACACTAGTGTATGATTTTGGTCTGAGTATTTTTAGAAATGCAAGTCACTTGGAAGAATTGAAATGATTTGGGGAATTATCTTGAAAGTTATATTGGTCATCTGCTCAAATACTCCTGAAAACGAGGTTACCTTTCTTTAGATTTCCCAGAATACTCTGGAAATTTATGAAAATAGTTATCATAGCATTCTTCTACTTGGTTTAGGATTGGTTTGCTGTTCATTTTCTAGCTTCTTCAGTTGATCCATTAGTTCTTTGATTTTGGCTCTTTCTTCCTTTTTAATATATGCGTTTAGTGCTATAAATTTCCCCCTTAGCACTGCTTTTGCTGCATCCCATAGGTTTTGGTATGTTGTGTTCTCATTTTCATTCGTCTCTATATATTTAGCAATTTCTCTTGCTATTTCTTCTTTAACCCACTGATTGTTTAGGAGTGTGTTGTTTAACCTCCAGGTATTTGTGAATTTTCTAAGTCTCTGATGGTTATTGACTTCTAATTGTATTCCATTGTGGTCAGAGAATGTGCTTTGAATAATTTCAATCTTTTTAAATTTATTGAGGCTTGTTTTATGTCCCAGCATATGATCTATTCTGGAGAAAGTTCCGTGAGCACTAGAAAAGTATGTGTATCCTGGTGATTTGGGATGTAATGTCCTGTAGATGTCTGTTAAATCTAATTCATTTATCAGATTGTTTAGGTTTTCAATTTCCTTATTGGTCTTCTGTCTGGTTGATCTATCTATAGGAGAGAGTGATGTGTTGAAGTCTCCCACAATTATTGTGGAAACATCAATTGCTTCCTTTAGTTTTGCCAATGTTTCTCTCATGTATTTTGTGGCACCTTGATTGGGTGCATAGACATTTACGATTGTTATTTCTTCTTGCTGAATTGCCCCTTTTATTAGTATGTAGTGGCCTTCTTTGTCTCTCAAAACATCCCTGCATTTGAAGTCTATTTTATCTGAGATTAATATTGCTACACCTGCTTTCTTTTGGCTGTAGCTTGCATGAAATATTTTTTTCCATCCTTTCACTTTCAATTTCTTTGTGTCCCTGTGTCTAAGATGAGTCTCTTGTATGCAACATATTGATGGTTCATTTTTTTTGATCCATTCTGCGAATCTATATCTTTTAATTGGGGAGTTTAATCCATTTACATTCAACGTTAAAACCGTGAAGGCATTTCTTGAATCGGCCATCTTATCCTTTGGATTATGTTTGCCATATTTTTCCCTCTCTCTATTAATATCCTTTATTGTACCCATACCGAATCTCTTTAGTACTGAACCTTTCTCCAAGTCTCTCTGTCCTGTCTTTGTTTCTCTGTCTGTAGGGCTCCCTTTAGTATCTCCAGTAGGGCAGGTCTCTTGTTAGCAAATTCTCTCAGCATTTCTTTGTCTGTGAAAAATTTAAGCTCTCCTTCAAATTTGAGGGAGAGCTTTGCTGGATAAAGTATTCTTGGCTGGAAATTCCTCTCTCTCAGAATTTTAAATATATCGTGCCACTGCCTTCTCGCCTCCATGGTGGCTGCTGAGTAGTCACTACTTAGTCTTATGCTGTTTCCTTTGTATGTGGTGAATTGCTTTTCTCTTGCTGCTTTCAGAACTTGCTCCTTCTCTTCTATGTTTGACAGTGTGATCAGTATATGTCTCGGAGTGGGTTTTTTTGGATTTATTCTATTTGGAGTTCGCTGAGCATTTATGATTTGTGTATTTATGTTGTTTAGAAGATTTGGGAAGTTTTCCCCAACAATTTCTTTGAATACTCTTCCTAGACCTTTACCCTTTTCTTCCCCTTCTGGGACACCAATGAGTCTTATATTCGGACGTTTCATATTATCTATCATATCCCTGAGGTCCATTTCGAGTTTTTCAATTTTTTTCCCCATTCTTTCTTTTATGCTTTCATTTTCCATTCTGTCATCTTCCAGGTCACTGATTCGTTGTTCAACTTCCTCTAGTCTTGTACTATGAGTGTCCAGAATCTTTTTAATTTGGTCAACAGTTTCTTTAATTTCCATAAGATCATCCATTTTTTTATTTAGTCTTGCAATGTCTTCTTTATGCTCTTCTAGGGTCTTCTTGATTTCCTTCATATCCCGTACTAGGGTCTCATTGTTCATCTTTAGTTCTTTGAGTAGCTGCTCTAGGTGTGTCTCTTCTGGTCTTTTGATTTGGGTGCTTGGGCTTGGGTTATCCATATCGTCTGGTTTTTTCATATGCTTTATAATTTTCTGTTGTTTTTGGCCTCGTGGCATTTGCTGACCTTGATAGGGTTCTTTTAGGGTTTGTAGACCAGTTGAAGTCCTTATCTCTAATTTTTCAGATCTACAGCTTCGTGGAGTACACTTTCTCTAACTAACCAGCAGGTGGCGTCCACGAGCCACCTGTTCTCCACAAGCCAGATCTCCCCTGCTTAGCCTTTTTGGTGAGTGGGGGAGTGAGTCTTGTGGGGCCCAATTGGTGTCCCAAGCTTGCGTGTGTAGTTGGTATTGCCTGCCCTGTATGTGGGGCGTGTTTCTGGGCAGTCGGGGAGGGGGGCTGGCCCTAACAATCAAATCTCCCTGATGATCCTAGAGTTTTAAAGCTACTGCAATAGTCTAATCCTTCAGTTCAGTCCTGCCACAGTTTGTCTCTGCCACTGACCCACAAGTCTTTGGTATTGGCGTATGGCTCCTGAGACTTGCAAGTGGGCCCCTCTTCCAGGCTGTGCACCCCGGGTCCTCTGTTGAGGGATGACTGTGCTATGTCACAGGTGAGTGCCGTCCCCCCAGGGCAGTTCTGGGCTGCTGGGCTGTGTTGGGAGGCTCCCAGTCTGCTCAAATGATGGCTGAATGGGGCTCTGTTAATTCACACTGCTCCCCCTTCCCAGCTCTGGGACATTCAGCTGAGGTTGCAGGGAAGGCTAATGTCCACGCCCAGTTTTGTGGTGTGTGCCTGTTATTTGAAGCACTTCCGTCACACTGGGTTGTCTGGGGCAGCTCTGGGCTATGGGGCTGGCGATGGGCAGGAGTGTTTCCTGTCCACCAGGATGGTGGCTGTGAGCGGACACCCCCCTTTTCTTGGGAAGTTGTGTTGTTTAGTGAATTTTCTCAGCCACTGGATTATTGCCTTTTGTCTCAGAGCTCTCTTAGTTCTGCTCTTGACTTGAGGTGCCCAAATTTCAATTCTTTGAAGCTTTCTGTATTGAGCTTCTTAGAGTAATTGTTTTAGAAAAAGCAAAAAGGATTTAAAAAAAAAAAAAAAACAAAACAAAACAAAAAAAAAACGGCCCTCCTCAGAGATCTAATGGGTTATTGAAATGCTAATAGACAAAGCAACCAGGGCCATTAAGGAAAGGTGCCCAGGGCAGAGAGATCAGCCTTGCTTCGGGATTTGCATATGCGCCTCAAGGCCTGATCTCCGCCCTTCCCCTTTCTGTGTTCACCAGAACTCCAAAAATCCTCTGCTTTTACTTTGGAGCTTCTCGTGTTGTTTTCCTTCTATGCCCGTCTCCTCTCTGCTGGGCTGGCTGCTCTCAGAGTCTCTGGTGTCTGGCCTCAGTCTATCTATGGTTGGAGTTTGAATCAGTAGAATGAGTTTCCGATAAGAGCAGCCACTGCAATTCTCCCTTCTCCTTCCTGGAGCTGACAGCCCCTCCTCCCCCGGGACTGAGCCTGGCAGGGAGGGGCGCGGGTCCCCTGGCCGCAAAAACTTACAGATTTCGCTGATCTCAGCAGTTCCACGTTTTCATGAGTGTTGTATGAAGTATGCCCAAAGACAGATTGCTCTGTGGTGTCCAGTCCACGCAGTTCCTGGCTTTTTACCTACTTTCCTGGAGGAGTAACTAAAACATACAGCTCACCAGTCTGCCATCTTGCCCTGCCTCCCTATCATAGCATTCTATAAATATTGGTTAGGGTGTTGGTCTCTTTAATGTAATAGCTGATTTCTTTAACCACCCTGGATAGCATAGTTTATACTCCTCATTTATATTCAATTAAACTTTGTTAAACAATCATTCACACAAGATTTCTCCATTTGACCTCATTGTCACCTTGGATTTTGCTGATTCTCTCATTATGAACTTACTAATAAACAATCTAAATTTTTAGCCTCTCCCTTTTTATCTATTAATTAGGCTCTTTAGGAAAATGTACTTAAATTGACAAGTGCAGTAATGAAATAAAGTATAAAATCAGCAGTTTTCTTTTAGCTCAAACATCTCTAAACGCAAAAGAATCTAACTGCACTGAACTATTAACATATATTTAATTCAAAAAAATAAAAGAGGTTACTTTGTCCATTAAGAAACTATTCACCTTAGAGTATTGTCTAGGGACACAGAACTAAGAGAAAACAGAGATCACTAGTATAGTGCAGAAGTATGGGGGTAAATGATTAACAACTGTATCTCCAGGGGAAAGCATGGATTTGTAGAATTTTCTGGTTTCTGTCTTATAAATATCTCCAACAGGGCTGTTCTGAAGCTGTCAATGTGAGGTCATTGAATGCAAAGTTGGGGAGACACATGCATGATCGCTCTTGAGAAGCAACCACTCCAGCACAGCACTGCCGGTAATAACTTTTCAAAATCAGTTGCAGGTGTCATAATAGATAAAATAAGCCTCTTTAAATTATTCCACTTCAGATTTCATATTAAATGAAAGCTAGAGATTTAATATTACACTTTAAAAATCATTTTTCCATGAAACTAACATTTAAAATTCATTACCAAATCATTTTAATTCCACCAACACTTTCAAGTATATTTGACAAAGGGGCAGATGGACTAAAGTGAAGAAAGGATCTACATATTACCTAAGGATATATGCAAAAAGATAAGCAAAGGGCCTCAGAAAAGCTGTTTCATTAGTTTAATCTTTCCCTCCAACTATTCTTTTCATAACTATAGCCTTTGTTTCAAATATCCTTTATGAGTGCCCTAGGAGAAGGACACTCTTACTAGGAGAAGAATTACAATTGGATTAAAATGACAAATACAATTTTAGTAGGAATTGTGCCTGGATCGGTTTATATTTTCATCATCATCATCCTTCATTGTCCATTGTGCATTATGTACATACATATTGTACATAAACATATATTTTAATATATATATGATCAAATAACGTTAATGTAGATATATTTTGATATTTTAAAGACCTTGCCTTTTTAACTGAAAATGTTACTTGTGGACATATTCAACATATTAAGATTACTAATAAGAAGTAGAATATTTCCATATCTTGCTTGAATTACATAGTTTTAGCAAATTCTTCAATTACCACATATTCTCCAATGGAATGTTCTGATTTATTGGTAGCTTCCTGTGTGCCTTCCTTTATTTATGCAATGGAAAGAGATCTGTTTTGGAGATCTGCCAGTAACTTGTATGGCTTGCTGCAAAGCAGCAGATACAATTCTCAAATATTTAAAAACTCCAATAGCACTAATCTAGTGATATGACGTTGGTGCTGAATGCAATATACTTCATTGATTTGGATAAAATGAAAAAAGAAAACATTTGATAGACTCTTTTAAATATTTTATTTGAATATAATTGCATAGGCATTTCTTACTTTTGGTGATATACATGCATTACCTGAATGGATTATTTCAAATTATTCAATGCAAATCACTTTGGAGTCAATTTAGTTTGTGCTGGGAGTGAGTTCCCGTAACCAGAAGGATGGGTGATTTCAGACAGAGGATAAAACTTACTCCTATAAAAATATATGACCCAGCATGGTATGCCAGTAAAGATTTACTACTGGGATGTATAGTCCAATATACCAATATGTGGAAAACTCCACCTTCTATCATGTTGGACACATGTTCTAACAGTGGAAACTGCACACAAGAACATTAGATGAATGAATGTCTAAAGATAACAGGCCAAATTGATAACTGAGGTTTATAGTTTGGATAATAAACTCAATTTATTTAAGGGACTTGATTATCCATATTCATTTTCTGCATGATGTACTTTCTTTTAACTCTCCTTTAACTAATCTTTTTAATATAATTAAGATGTTACCATTGTATTCCATATAGATTATATTATTTTTATGTGTTGGTGTTACATAATTTTTCTTACCTAGAGCAAGAATTTTTAGTTCCCCCAAACATTAACGTATATAATTCTAGGGTATTTTGAGACATTAACTTACATTTCTTTTCTCTTTTATGTTCCCTGCTTTCCCTCTTTCTTTGTTCATTTTCATGTGAAAGAAGACAAGACAAAAAAAAGACAAATAGTCTGTAAGTCTTGGAGTTTGCTCCTAAAATGCTAAATCTGTAAAGAGTATTTATAAGGTGTGAATAGTTAGTAAAAAAAGGAATTTCAGACAGTACATCTTGAAGAGACTCACTAAAGGAGAATCTCTCTGATGGGATGGGTTGCTTTATGAATTGGTGGTTTCCCAAGCAGAGGTGTGGTAGGCAGAATAGCACCTCTCACCCTCAGCAATGTTCATGTCCAAATTCAAAAACCCATGTATGTTAGTTCATATCAGTTTATATGTCCAAAGGGACTTTGCAGGTGGGATTAAGTTAAGGATTTAGAGATGGAGTAATTGTCCTGGATTATACGTGTAGGCACCATGTAATTACACAGCTCCTTATAAGTGAAGAGGGTTACAAGAGAGAGTCAAGGAGATGTAGTATGAAAAAGACTTGACTGGGCATTGTTGGCTTCGAAGATGGAAGGGGACCACAGGCCAACAAATGCAGGAGCCTCCTAGAAGGCAGAAAAGACAAGAAAATGAAATTACTCCAAGATCATCCAGAAAGTAATGAAGCCCTGCCAGCACCATGATTTAAGCTCAGTTATACCCACTTCAAACTTCTCATCACCAGAATTGTAAAATAATAAACTTGTGTTGTTTTAAGCCACCGAGTGTATGGTAATTTGTTATAGCAGCGACAGGAAACACATACAAGAGGGATGTCAGGAAAATGTCAAGAAAATAGAATAAATGGCCCTGTAGAGTGTTTAGCAGAGGGGGCATTACTAGTAGACATTCTGAAAGATTTTCTTGCTCCAAGAATGGCACTAAATCAGGAGTAAAGCAGGGGGCCTGAAGAGACACACTATGGAAATGACAGATATGTCATCATGAACAAAGGTGGCACAATGAGCAAATGAATCTCCACCAAGTCTGAGGAGCACTATATGAGTGTCACAAGATTAAGATACAATGCTTTCTACAATCCTTTAGGAGACTTCAAGGAAGACAGATTTTATTTTCCTACCAATCTCATGCCCTTCCCAGTTTCTAGAGGTTGTCCTCATCCCTTGGCATGTGGCCAAGGAATCACATTGCCTTTTCTCTCTCTGCTTCTGTGGTCCCACCATTTTCTCTAGTCTCTTGCCTCCCTTTTGTAAGGACCATGGTGATTATAAAAGGACAACTTCGATAATCCAGGATACTTTCCCAATCTCAAAATTCCTAACTTAATCATCTGCCAAATCTCTTTTGCTGTATAGGGGAACATTCACAGGTTCTATGGATTAGCATACATACATCTTTGGAGGGAGGTATCCTTCTGTCTACCACAGCATAAGTATTGTATTTTATAACCTCATATAGTATCATGTCACAGCAATATCAATGACTGAAAAACAAAAAAAATCTAGCAGTGACAAGAAGGAGCAGCAATGGAACATTGCTGGTGGGGAGTAAATTGATATAATTACATTGGAAAATATTTGATGATGTCTGCTAAAGCAGAACATATATAAACAAAGTGTTAGATTGTTAAACAGGACTCATACATATCAGAGAATTTACACAATACCAATGTCTATTAATAATCCCAATGCTACAAAGAATCAATAGGTATACGTAAAGCAAGGAGAGGTCTAGGGAATCAATGATGACTCCCCAGTTCCTTCCAGCATTGGTCAAGCACTGTCTGCAGAGCAATCAATGAGCCCTCTAAGTGAGGAATGCAGATAACCACACAATGGGGACATTTAGGTAACGAACCAGCTCTATTTTATGTCTGGATTGTTTCATAGTTTCCATAACATTTTCCAAGGAGCCAACACCTCATAAATCCACAGATTTTCAGTTTGTTTACTGTAAGCAATCACAAACCAGGGACAGCCATAGATGAATTCCATAGATAAGGACTGTACCCTGAGCAATTATCATCAGTCTGTTTAACAGGAGGTCCAGATCAGAATGTTTGTGGGTCACTCACCTTTCTTCTTAAAGAGAGTACCCCTAGGTAACAGCTGAGAAATGGATGACAGGCTAGGTGTTTTTTTGTTGTTGTTGTTAAATAATTACATTGCTTCCAACCTGTTCAGGCTAGGTGTTTCATGCCTTCCTCCCAGGTCCATACTCTGATTTTTGATCAATATATGTTTGTCACATTTGTCAAGTCTATTTTTACTATTATGTTTTACAACGCTACATGAGATTTTTTATAGAAAGGGCTAAGACTACTAACACCCCAGTGATCACGAGGATTTGGAGGATCCAACGGGAAGTGGGAATTTCATCTACAAATTATGTCAGTCAGGACCTATCCATTCATGGGTCTTGATATTCTTTGATTAGCTCATCAATGATCTTTCCTTCATCTTCTACAGTTATTTTAACATTTCTTATATGTGTTGAAGAAAGCTTTCGAGTGTGTAATTTTCTAATGCCAAATTTACTCTCTTTTCTGGCCTATTTTTTTTCATTAGGGCTTCATCTCAGTTTCTTTCTTTCAAAATATTTCTTTATATTTATTTCAATATTTTTCATACATATTATATGTACTATTATTTATTTCAAAATATTTTTTTTATTCTGCAAGTTAATCTTTACATAAATCCTGTTTACTTTTAATTCTAAAAATTGACATACAAACTGGTTCAACTTATAGCTGTGGCAGAAATATTAAGGGGTCATTGACACACCATACATCCATTAAAATTTCAGTTATCATTCTCTATTGCCTCCCAGGAAGAACAAGTTTCCCATTACCATAGTGAGTAGGGTGGTGATTTGAATAGAAGCTGTTGCATAGTAAATAAAGAATTATATATCTGTTTTATGGATATAACCATGTTTCCAATATCATAATACATGTGTTTACAGATACCAGCTTAAGTTATTACATAACACCACCTATATTCCCTCAGGGATGACAGCATGTTTTTCATTTAAGTCTCCAATGCTGGATAACAGCACTAAAGGGAAGACAAAAATCTCTTTATTTGAGGTACAATAGTCCATTTCATAAAAGTGATAGTGACAAAACAATACATTTTCTATCCTGCCATAATTTAAGCCTATTATAGTTTTCCCCAAAACTAATTTATTTGACTGCTCTCTCTAATAAACCAACTACTGACATTAGAGACATCAAACACCAATAGTTCTTTCTGAGTATGACGACAAACCCACTCCCAGTGCTGTTGGCAGGTATGTTTCATTAGAGAAATTATTTTAATGCATTTTAAAAGTTTCTTTTAAAACTGATGGTTTTATAATTTGTATTTATTTTGGAATATTGGTATATTTGCATATTTTTATATTATTTGGTTTTGTGTATTCTTTTTTTCCCCACATTTTTCTGTACTTTTTTCTTGTTACTATATATAGAGAGAAAGAGAGAGAAAAAGAAAGACAGAGGTGTTGTTATTTTTATCATTTTCTGGTGATTTCTTTTTTATTTCATTCACATAAATGGAGTCATGCTTTTTAGCATCCTGGAAGATTCTAAATTATTAATACTTCAAATATTGTTTATTTCTTTCTCTTTATCCTCTGTTTGTATAACACTGATTAGAAGTATGTTATGTTATACTTTCTCTTTCTGTTCTATGTGTCTCTTCTTGACTCTTCTGTATTTTCTATATTCTTATCTGTCTCTTACATTCTGAGTAATTCACTGAACTCTATCTACTAGTTTACTTCTCTTCTGATACAGCTAATTTTCTGTTTCAACCATTCATTTCATATTATATTTTATAATAATTCTATTTGATTCTTTTAAAGGATCTGCCTAGTTATTGTTTGCTTATTCCTCAGATACTGTTTTTATCATTTTTTAAATGTAATATTATTAGAAGTGAATGTTGTATTTTGTCAAATGCATTTTTTGCACATATTGAGTTGATCATAATTGTTTTTCTACTGTAGTGTTCTAATATGTTTACTATAAGTTATATTTATTATATTATATATTTATTATATATTATATATTTTATTAAGTTATATTTACTATTTTAAATGTTAAATCAACTTTAAATTAACAAGATAAAACCATTTGGTCATTACATATTATTGAACTTATATATTATTTGATTTTACTTGCCAATGTTTCATTTAGGATGTTGGGATTCATGTTCATGAGGAATATTTGTCTCTATTTTTTACTTCTTATAATGCTTTTTATTTTGATGTCCATTTAATAATAGCTAACTTATGGTTAAACATTATGATTATATATTAAGGGTATTAGTGATTATCCGATCTAAATTTTCCTTTTAAAGGAAAAGCAACTGAAAGTGAAGTTTCTTGAGTTGCCCAAGATTTTTATCTACCTAAGAATACTAAAAGATAAAAAATGTCTTCATTTTACTGTTCTTTGTAGTCAATACATTGATTCTAAATACAGAAGTATAAGGATGTTATTTACACACAATCTTTTCACACAATATTTATATCAAGTATATCCTTATATATCTGAAACATGCATTTTATTAATGCTGGTTTAATGCCTTTTTACAATTCTTCATTTTCTATTTGCAAAATCAAATTTTCTATAGCTGCATGCTCTCGAATACAAAAGAAGCACACCGTATCTACCCTTTTCCCAAATTCCTTCTCCCAGGCTTCAATACTGGAGACGTAAAAGAAACATAGCAGGAATGGGATGTGTGGGAAAGAAGAAGAAAGATTGATTAAAGAGACAGTGTTTTGCTTCCTCAGTACAGCTTCTGAGTTATGAGATCAAGTGTGAAATCAGGAGATGGAAAACAAACTTATTAATTTTGAGATTAAAGTTTTAACTGATCAGTAGAGAAGAAAGCTTTCAGAGTGGAAAGCAAGAAATAATGCTGGGACTATGTCAAAGACAATACTTTTATAGCCAATTGGGGTTAAAGAGATGATGCCTTGGGTCAGCTCTAATGCGAGTGTTGGCTCTGAGGTGACTGTGCAAAGCTGGGTTCCTCGAAAACCCAACTTGCTCAGTGAAATGGTGGACTATAAAAAATAAAATTAAACTAGAGGCAAAGGGCAAACAGAAGGAGACTATGTGACCTGGACCTCCACTGAATATGAATAAATTTTTTTCAAAAAAATCTCTTGCCAAATGTGGAATCACAGTCTTCCCATCACAAAGTTGTGTGGTTCAAGTGTATGCAATGTAGATGATTCAGGAAAATTTAAGGTGAGGGATTAAAATAAAGTGGACTCATATTGGAAGTAGCCAGGTGCAAATTCTCTCTAGGAATTCACCCTTAAGATATAACCCCCATAATTGTTAAACACTAATATCAGTTAAATATCAGCTTGCAATTAAAAAAAATGGAAGGAAAAACTGGAAACAAAACTGATAGCAAGACATGATTAAACACATAGAAACTATTAACAGCAGAGTTAAACTTTGACATTTTCAAATGTGATATTATGAGATACAAGAATTATAAAAAGTAATATCAGGAAAAGGTAATTGGAAAGAAAACCTTTGTGGCTATATTACTGTCTTATGATAGACTTTAAAGCAAAAATACCATTAGCTGCTTAAAACAGGCATTACATAATGACAAAAGTTTCAATTCACTAGGAGAAGATAAACATTCTAAATTTGCATAATGATCATGTCTCATGTCTTTATTTTGATGACAAGGAGACATGTTCGCTTTCATATTGGGAGAAAGGACAGAATTTAAGTTCTCGAGTTTCACATACAGCTCCAAAATTCTACAAAACTTACCTAGTTGATAACAGCTGGCATTTTATGACAAAGGTGCATCCATATCCAGTCCAAAGTTATTCAAAGAGCTTTAAATCTTGGGAATGGCCTTTGAAGCATGTGGATATTGCTTTTTTACCTGTTCTGAACACTCCCCTTATCAACTCCCTTTGGGGGTTATTATTACAACAGAATCTCTTTGTCATTTCAGATTTTTCAGCAGCAAGAACCCGAATTTTAGAATAGAACTAGTTAAAAATTAAGCAAAATGATGCTTTCACATAATAGAAAGTGCAGCAGTATTGTTATTTCCAGATATAGAGCACTCAGGACTATGGATCTATTTCCATTGTAGTTCTGGTGGCTCTTCTTGTCTCCACATGAATTTCAGCCCCAGGATGGTTTCCCTCATGGTTCAACAGGACTGAGGATAATAGGTATTTTTATCATGTCAGTAGGAGAAAGGCAACACCCTGTACCCCAACAATGAAATAATTTTTTTCTTAAATTTTATTAGACTATTTCAGGTGATCTATATACACCTAGACTAATAGCATCATTAGCTTAATGCCGGTTACTAATTGAATTATGCTTGGATTGGTAGTCTCAGGACGACTCACACTAATAAGAACCCAGAAATGCCACTGAGGTGGTAGCTTCATCTACGACTGAGTCACCTGTAGTATGCGACTACTGAGAGGATACCAGAAATAAATTGTTTCTCTTAGTAAATTTGATGGGGGAACACAAACTAGTGAATACAACACCATGGGGAAGTCAGAGACACTTCAACCATTTCCCAGCCCTGGACTACCCTTCTTATTTTCTTTGTGTGCAGTTGTTCCACTGTTTCCATTTAGCAGCCCAGGAGAGAGGTTAGGTCTAATGGAACTGCCTAATCGTACCCTTAACCTAAAACTGGGAACAAATAGCCCCAGCTGCTTATCAAGGTGGAAAACTCCACACAAAATGTTGCTTGGATACGTGCTTTTTTCTCAGTGACAGAGCCCCACCCCCCTGGGATGTATACACACCCTATCCTCAGGTGGTACAACCTCTTTCCTCTCTGAGGTAAAATGGAATGTGTTCAGCTGCTATTCACTGACCCTCCCTAGGAGAGTGGCCACAATGGGACCCCTTCCTCTGCTCCTTTGGAGCCTTGCTGTGTAAGTAGTAAAGCAGTCATGTGCTGAAAATTTCTGCTATGCCTGAGCCTGTGTTCCCATGATGACCCATATAGCAGCTTGCTCCATAAACACAGGGTTTAATATGTAGTATGGAAAAATATTTTCCTCCTTTTGAATCTAACTAGCAATCATAGGCATAACATTTTTGGTTTAGAGGGATTAAAAATTCCATAAAATTAATGTATCTCTCATGCCTGTACTATTTTCCAAATACTATTTTAAAAACATAATCCAAACCACATTGTTTTCTCTTCAAAGGAACCAAGTAAATTCACTCGGTAGTGAATGTAGTTATCTTTAGCAGTTTGAATATTTTATAATTTGGGTATAGCATAGTATGGCTTTAGAAAACATGATTATGCACTCTATACCAGGGCGTCTATGATGATGAGCCTTATATAGTCAAGGAAACATTGTAAAAGTGTTTTCAGGAGGACTGGTTTTTCAAACAGAGTTATAATATGTTATTGACTGCAGCAGTTTTATAGGTTTATGTTTTATGTTTCTAAAGAGACTGTGAACATAGCTAGCACTGCATATATTATTTTCATATGAACTTGAAATCCGTGTTAAGACCTTTACAATTGCCTTAATTAGCCAAGTCTTACTAAGTGAAGGCAGTTACACTGGTTTACTACATTTCTTAAATATGTTCATAGTTTAACACCATTTTCTTCAAAGGAAAACTGCAAATATGCCCTTTGCTTGACCCATTCTATTAATTTAAATGTCTAGAAATCAAGCTGAATATGGAAATCAGGCTTTTGGATGAAATCGGGATTTAACTAGAAACACATTTAGGTAGTAATGCAAAGAAGTAGTGGAAATATAAGAATATATTAGTTTTGCTTTGGTGAATCTGAGATATCTATATGCCTGTGTATTTCTGTATAATAGTATTTAAATATGTATATATTATTTATGTGACTAATAATTGAATGTATATGATTTATGGGTTTTGTCTTCAATAGGCATCTTAACCCTCTCTCTTCAAAGAGAAAGAGTAAAATGTGACGATTCTAAACCGTTTTTAAAAAGCTCCTTTCTATGCCTACTCCACCTTCCTCCAGAAAGTTAGGAATGATGGTTTGAATGATTGCATGGCTAGTGACAGGTTTATTTGCATGTGTCCTAAAGAACATATTTTCATGAGTCATAAAGAAGACTCATGTAAAGGATATTTTTAAATGTCTTTCAAATAATTTTAGGGAAGTTCTTTGATCATAAGCTCAGTGGTACTTGGTTCATTACATTCAATAAATGTTAGACAAGGATATGAATATATATGTAATTTTAAATTCCTTTAGGGCAGAGACATTTTACTCCCAGTTTCTAGCACAATCCCCGACTCATAGTAAGTAGGGCAGATATGAAATTTTTGACAAAAATTGAATGAATGGATGAATGAATTCTGGAAATATCAAGACTTTTGTTCTTTGACTTTCTAACTGAATAATAAAGGAAATATGTCTTGAAAAATAAATGTCAGATGTCATGGGTAGACTTTTTTTTCCAACAACTTATCACTAATCCAAAAATTCAAAGTAAATTATTCATGAAAAAAAATTTCAAAACGCTAACGTTTCAGAAGTGAGTTAACAGGAGAAGTTAGTTCATGTGAGTGAACAGGAAAATTCAAACCAAAAATTTTCCCATATGTTCCATAGTAAAGGGAAAAAAATACTTTTAAAATAAGCTTTTCAAAACACGAGGAGAGGAGGAGGCCCCGAGAGCCCAAGATAGAGTGTTTCAAATGGCAAGGGGATAATATGAAAATGTGAAATGTGAAAATGAGTGAGTGAGGAACGCAGTCCTTCACTCCATCAACACTCTCTGAGATCCTGTAAAAGGGACATATGGAAGCTCAAACTTAACTAAGGAGTGGGAATTTCCTTGCAGTGATCGTAATGATTTTATAACATTTATTATATGTCTGAGGAGACAACGTGTGTTAAAGATATCAAAAAATGTCATATTTATTATAAGCTGTTAAAAATGTTTTCTTTCAAATAGAACATCGTACCCATATCGTACATACATGAATATGAGTATGAATATATATTTTCCAATCATAATTATGGCAGAAGTAAATACATACTATTCATCTTTTATTTAATTATGCCAAAAAAGCATATAGATAAAAATTATTCTTTGTTAAAAATGCTGTTATATGAGTCCATTTATTTCATATATATATATTTTTTTATTTGAAGGTACTAACATCTAGGGAACATTCAACATAATAGATGTTGGATAATTAATTTTCAATGATTAGTAAATAGGATTTTAACCACTTCAAATTTAAAATGTGTATATTTATCACAGATATATAGAAGTCTACAGAGAATATGGAGGTGGGGATAAAATATTTATTGCTATAGCTAGATGCTATGAAAAAGTTAATAATGCCAGAGAAGAAGGCAATGCATATATGCAAATAACATCATTCTGCCACATCTGTTTAGCCAGTCAAACTGTGGATATGTTTTCAGATGATATTTTGAAGTGGTTCTGCATAGAAAATAACAGAATATCACAATCTTAGTGAGGTTCCATTATTTTTTCTCAGTAAGTGGCAAATTTGAAAATACATGTGTGTATTCATTTCATATGTAGATTTCTATTCATATTATTTTGTCATTCCAAAAATATTTTGAAGAGGTTACTATTTGTCTGGCTTGAACTTGGCTGAGCACACCTTTCCTTCTTGCTACCACTTTACTTTTGAACTCTACAGAATGTAGTTAGTAAAATGGCCACAATGTTCAAAATCCAGCTTATATCCCAACGTTTTTTGCAACAAATCTACTTTTACAATTCAATTGACAGATTCATACATTTGAAATTATAGTGAACATATTCTTTTACATATGCAAGCATGTATGGATGGTGGGAAGAAATCTTTGAAACATTAGCTTATTCTTTTTTATTGCATTTTTTCACTTGAATTCTCATGGCTGTAACCTCAATGCAAATCCAGGCAGCCAGACATGAATCACCTGTTTGCTCAAGGGCACTGAATCAGTGTTGTCCAGATGTTAGATATAATTGCTTGTTGGAATATTTCATGCAGATTGAAAAAATCTCTTGTGCTAAACAGTGACTCTCCATTGGAAGAAATCCCACTCTCAGAGGGTATTGGCAATATCTGGAGACACATTTGAGTTGTCACAACTGAAAGGCTGCTATTCACATTTGATCCGTGGAGACCAGCTATGCTGCAAAACACTCTACAATGCACAGGACACCTTACTCAACCTAGAATGATCTGACCTGAAATGTCAGTAGTGCTGAGGTTGACAAACCCCAGCCTAGGGAAAGGGGAGAGGTGAGGAGAGGAATCCTGTAAATATGAGTGAAGAGGCAACAGCAAGAGATCACCGAGTTCTGTCTAAGAATTCAACCTTTGCCAGGATCAGCCAGTCTTGTGGGATCTGGGTCGGTTTGCAGAGAATATGAATCTCCATTCCTGTCACATCAAAATATCATCTATGTCAACAAGATACATTCGTTGCTTCCTTGTCACAAGTTAATGAGGCTTTCCCTTCTGCAGCTGCAAGCATGTCACCCACCAATTGTCTAAGGAGTTGTGGTGCCCACTTTGGCCCCACAATTTGCTGCCTTATCAAACACATTCTCTAGAGGCCACCATTGTTTGAATAACAGAGGACACTGGACACCTTTAAGAGAAATGGTGGCCTAAAAGGGAAAAGCCTTTGCATCATGTCCAGTGGAATCAGAGAGCATCAGCTAGAAATTGTCTCCTGAGCAGTGTAGTGGTTGAATACTCTCTACCCCTTCATTTACAAATCTTCCTCTTCTGAATTAAAGGTTTTGCATAGTATTATCACACTATAATGCTTAAAAAGTCTCCATCCTAGTAAAGAATTAAAAACAGATTAGCAAATCTAATCTGCAAATGCTTATTTCTATTGTTTGTTTGCCTGTATGCATATTTTTCCTTGTAAATCCATGGTAATTTTCAGGAAAAGTCATCATGATGTAATTACTTTCATGAGATTGACAGCAACTGCCAATCTATTATAGATTTTTATGACATGCTAATTTCCCATCTATCCAGGGCACTTCTTTTCACGTGCTAGCATTTGAGAGAAAAGTTAAAAGAATTGAAAGCCTGCTCCTCTTGTAATTGCAGGTTGACAATTATTAATGCAATATTCTTGCTAAAAGAGAAGTCACGCCTCTTCATTCTTAAAAAAAAGGTCACTTTTATTTAAAAAAAAGATCCTTCATTATAACCTCCAAACCAGAAATTACTCTCTATTAATATCACTAGGCTCTTTTCTTCTTTCACATTTAACCCTCATGCTAAAATGGCTTCCTTTTTCATATTTAATATTTCTGATAGTCTCTGTGAAATTTCTTTTGAATTGAAAACTTTTCCAAGAAAGCTTCATTGACACATACCTTGTAGAGGATTATGAAATTAATGTTAACTTTTTTTACAGATACATTGCAAATGATATTAGTAAATCAACCAATGACAAATCAAATGATTTATTTTCCCTCTTATGAAAGAAAGTGAGGCAATATGCAGGGAACTCTTAGGAAACCTCAAGTCTAAGGAAAAATTAAGTCTTCAACAGAAAGGATTTTGCTGTTTTTTTTAATATTTCATTTTTGATATGCCAGAAGTGGAGTATGTTTGTGCCAATATATTGATCCCTTTGTCGTCTTGAGTGGTGGAGTTTGGGAGTGGATAGGCTGGGCTAGCCAGAATCCTTGGCTGCTTGCTTTAGATCACAAGAAACCTCCTATTTTTACCCATGTAATAGACAGATTTTTTCAAGCACAACATTTGAAAAATATTGAGGCATTGCTCTATATTATAATTTTTTTAAAATATCACTTTGTCATTAACTAAAATAGAGGGAAACAAGATTGATGGAATTGAAAGGGAGAAGATGCATGAAAAATTGTTAGGGCAATTACAGTGAAATACATGAAAAAAGAGACACTATAGACAACTTTTAAATTAAGGGCAACATACTAGGACACACAATGTTGTAGACCAGTAAAGTTTTTAAAAGTACTCTGTAAATACAGACTTTCAAACAAAATTATAGAATGAAGAAGAAATAAGGACACTAACATAAATACTTCAAAGGGATGCTTCCTGACAAGAGAAGCATGAGTAATTGCATTCTAAAATGACCAGACAATCTCTTCTCCCATATAATAAGTCCCTCTGTGAAAAAGGATTTTCTAGCTTTCCTTTCCAAACGATTCAGGGGAAAACCCTCATTTTGACTAAAATGCCACTAAAATGATGGGACAAAAGGAAAAGCAGTATTAGTGAGAAAGGTAAATTTAGCACAGCTGATTAGATAAATGCTCAGCTGATGTGACAATTATTGAAACCAGCATTTGCAAGTTGCATTAGATCTGCACCTTTTTTTCATTTAATTTATTAGAATGCTCTGAATACAGATTAACTTCCTTAGTCTAATATTTCTTGGTTCATTAGCATTAAAATGAGAACTGCAAGTTCCTTGCAATAACCTTTAAATTGTTTCTTCTAACTTCAGCATAACTTCTGACAGTATCTCTAAATCTCCTTGAACTTTTATTTTGTAATGTTCAACTCTTCTCAAGCTGTTTTCAATTCAGTCTTTACCAAGGGCTAGAGTTTTAAAATTGACTTTTGAAAGCAATCCACAAATTTTGTCTTGGAGACTGGGGGCACACTGCAAAGAACTTCCAAGCCTTTATTTAGATATTTAGCAAAATTTTAGGCCATATGGAAGCTTTGAAAATAAGTCCCTAAAATATACCATGGGGCATCATGAGGGTGGTCAGAGAAAATGTTTTATGCATGACGTTGTCTCCATATCTCAGGCAGCTAAAAGAGAAGGTAAACAATGATGTTCTTGTTACCATGTGTGCTGCTTTTTCAAAGGACTTGGAAAGGAAATTTGCTGACAGTACTGGCCTAATATAGGTTACACCAGACAGATTGTACAGAAAACAAATCATCTCATACAAAAGTTATCTTGAAAACAGAGAGGAAAAGAAAGTTCTAATGAAAAGACTGGAGAAACATCTGCAGGCAATGCTGAGAAGACAAGAATAGTCTCAAGATTTTTGACCATTTCTCAGATTATATCCTATGGACTATTCCTTCTTAAATCAGATGACAATAGTAATATGATCTAAGTTTTTTTTTTTTTTTTAAATAAATGTGGTGAATAGTAGAACTGTTTGTAGAAATTCTAGTACAGTTAATTCAAATATTAAAGCATATTTCAATTGGGTAAGCAAGCAAGTAAAGTTTTCTAGTTCAAAATAGTAATCTTCAGAAAAATAAAAATGAATTAAATTTACAGATACTCCAGGTTGAAATGATTTAAAATTTGTGTCTGAGAGAAGTTTTGAAAGCACTGAAGAAATACTTTTTAAACTGGTTCTAAGTGCTACATTGCACTACAGGAAATTAAATTTTTATGCTCTCTTTTCAAATATGCTAAACCAAAACAGTTACTTAAAATACATCACAAAATCAAACATTGTGACTTGGGTTTCAACAGAATTGAGAAGCAGTTATATTAAGGACTTTGAAATTATTATATTTTACCAATTCTGATTATATTTCCATGTCATTCAACAATATTAATTATGTCTTCTAGAGTAATATGTATTTCAATGAATACTTATCATATAGGTTTTCCTATTTCTATTTCCAATAGTCTCCAATCTTTTATGACACACAACATAATTTTATACCTTTTTTCTTTCCGTAATGATATTGATTCTAAAACTTTGACTATGATATTTGATTCTAAATGATATTTGATTCTAAAACTTTATGGCTAATCTACTTCAAATTAACCATCATAAATGAAACTGAAGATTGACTTTTTAACTAATTCAATTTTTATTTAAGTGAAATCTCCAATCTGTGTGAATTGACATCAGTGCACCCATGTCTGTAATAGTCTATGTCATTGGCAAAATTTTATTACATAGTAATAAAAAATGATGAAATGAATGGTTTTGTATTGTCACTTCTGGTTTCCCATTATTACCTTCACAGGAGTGTATTCCTACTCCAGTTGAGAGCTAAGTCCCTAGAAAAGTTAGACTACAGATCTTACCCACTGAGAAAACACTTTTAAATATATTTCTATTTTTACAGCAAGAATAGTTTAACAAGCACATGTCTCTTACTGACATCATTTTGCTTTACAGTTAATTTTTTTCTGATGGTGAAGAAATACTTTTTTAAAGCAGTTCTATGTGCTACATTGTACTCAAGCATGTACATCTGTAAAAAAAAAATTTTTTTTTGAATTGATTCCTTTAAAAAATAAGTTTGAAATCAGTAAAACAATGTGTAGTTTTGTCACCCAAAAGGAAACTACATAGTCTATTTGACTTAATTTTGGCAACCATTTTTTTGTTCATATAATTCTGTCATTTAATTACTACATACTTATTTAAGATGATACAGCATAATCAAACTAATTTTAAATATTTTCAGATAATTATATTCATTATTGGACAACCTCTAGTGTGTAAGAAGAGACAGTCTTTTCTTAACAGGTAGTAACACAGTACAAGAGAAAAAACTAAGATTTTTTTAATCAATAATACCTTTTCGTGCTTCTAAATTGATTAATTTTTACTTTTTTCAAGATCCTGAAATTCCTTGTAGCTGTATAGGCTCAATATAAAATTTGATTCCACTGTATTTGTTAGATAAGAGGAGCCCATGAATTCTCAAATCCCTACCCTCTTTTAAGAAAGTGGGCTTTTAGAAATATTACCCTCTTGCCTCATTAGTAGCAGATTTGAAGATTTAGGCATATTTTTACTTCATTTTTAAATGATGGCTGGTTTGGATGTAAGTTCTAAATTTAAATGCTTTTTAAAAACATTTTAATACTAGTAATACATGCTTTCTGGCATTTATAATGGCTAATGAGAAATAGCATCTCAAAGTCATGCTTTTGTAAATAATAATAATAATAATTCTTTTCTCTCTGGTATTAAAAAATATCCATGCTGGGATAGAGTTTTCATTTCATTGTTTCTAGTTATATGTAGATTTCTTTTTATTGAACCTATTCAGTAATCCATAGCTCAAGGTGACATAGCATAAATTCTGACAGTACAAGCGCTTTACACCCAGGGGAATCAAACTATTATCAAAACTACTTTTGGAGACTCAACAAATGCTAGCTAAAAACCAAAAGCAAAACAATCAAAACGGTCATTGGGATAACTGAGACTATTGTCCTTAGCTATATATAGAAGTAATTTTCCAATTTTCTAGGAAGCCCAAGTCCCAGTCCCCAAAAGAATGCTCTATGAGGCTGGGTAGCAAATTCCCTGTAATATCTTAGGTGCTAATGTAGTTATTCATATCATCTCCAAAGATTATTTGTGCATTCTTTTTGCTTGAGAACTAAATAGACCTGCACTAACAGATTGCTCAACCTAGTGTACAGAGTCATTGTGAAAGACAAGTGAAAATATATATAATATGTAATCCCTTTGTTCAATTATATTTTTATATGGGGCATTTTTTCCTGCAAATTTTTCTCACCATTAAATCCATTAAATATCAACCTCTTCAATGTTTTTCTAGAAAAATCTAGATCTTGGGTCTTAAATAAATGTATATATGTTTATATTTTAATCACTTTTTCAGCTTCTCTGTCAATTCTGTGATTTGCTGCAAGAAAATGTATGTCCTGCTTTAATTAACCACAGTTTGTTTTTTGTGGCTTGAAAATAATGAACTCAATGTGATATGCCTATAAGAACAGACTTACCTTTGCCTTTCATGAGCTTTTCTCAGCCATGTGTGATCTCTACCTCTTTCCATGTCTCCTTTATTCTCCTCTCTTTACAAGCTTTATTATTCTCCTGACTCATAGGGTGGGCTGTCATGGCTTTTCTGACTTTTGTACATAACATTCAGATTTATTAATTTAGCAACCCTGAAAATGGGCTTAGTCCCTTAGAATTTCCTAGATAAAATTCCCAAAGGAGCAAATCCAGTTGGCCTGGTTTTTTCCATTCCAGACTGTGGGTCATAATGTGTCAGCAACACTGTTGCTTGACTAAACTTATCTGGATTAGTCATCTACCACGTAGGTCTTGGGAGCAAAGGTAATGGTAATGCAGGTATCCGAAGGTGAGTTCAGAGACAACAGGAACATCTTGCAGAGCACAAGAGCAAAAGCAGGCTCACGGGAGATGTCAGACAAGTTACCTTAGACATAGCTGGCTTGTGGTGGCCAGTAGTTCATGGCATCCTCACTTTCTTGAGCTTTAAATATTGATTCTTCATTGTGAAGCTGACTTCTCCAAACATTGGATTGTTCACCCACTAATAGGGAATGTGAGCTGGGATTAGACCATTGGGAGATAGGATACCTTTACTGTATGTGGTGATATATTGTTGCAACAGTGATCCTGATTGGTACAAGTACATGAATAGGGTAGATCTATGGATAGCACCTAGAGCCAGTGCTGCATATGAAGAAAAATGCTGAGTTAAAAAAATCTTCAAATTGCATTTATTAGTGGAAAGATGAAAGTCTTATTTGTTACCAACAAGAAAATCCCAGGACCAGATGACTTCACTGGTGAATATTACCAAACATTCATGGAAGAATTAACAACAATCTGCTCAAATGCTTCTAAAAAATTGAAGAGGAACAAATACTTCTTAACTCATTTTATGAGGCTAGCATCTCCTTGATATTAAAGCCAGATAATCATATCTCAAGAAAAGAAAATTATATACCAATATCCCTTATAAATATAGATGAAAACATACTCAGCAAAATACTAGTAATCTAAATCCAACAGCATACTAAAAGAATTATGCAGCATTATCAAGTGGGATGTATCCCAGGAATGTAAAAGCATTGCATCATAAAATCAAGTAATCCAATATACTATATTAATAGAACAGTGTAATAAAAACACAAATGATCATCTGAATTGATGCAGAAAAAAGGATTTGACAAAATCTAGGGCCCTTAACTAATAAAAATACTTGGAAATTAGGAATAGAAGGAAATTTCCTTAACGTAATAAAGGGAATACATGAAAAACCCACACCTACTATCATACTCAATAGTGAAAGAGTGAAATCCTTCTCCTGAGGTCAGGGTAAAGACAAGGAGGCCCACTGTCACCACTTTTATTCAGTTTTGTACTGGGAAGTTCTAGCCAAGGTAATTAGGCAAGAAAAAGAAATAAAAGCCATCCAAATTGAAAAGATGCATTACAGTAGCAGCTAAAAGAATCAAATATCTAGGAATGAATTTAACCAAGCTTTAAGGACTTGTACCCAGAAAACTACAAAGCATTGCTGAAAGAAATTAAAGAACTAAAAAAAAAAAAAAGAGTAAGGGCATTCCTTAGTCATGGATTGGAAGACTAAATATTGTTAAGATGCCAATTCTACCCAAAGTGCTTTAGAGATTGAATGCACACCTAGTCAAAATTCTTACAGCCTTCTTTGCAGAAATGGAGAAGACAATCATCAAATTCACATGGACAAGTAAGGGGAATAGCCAAAATCACAAGAATAAGGTTAGAGAATGCACACTTCCTGATTTTAAAACATATTAAAAAGCTACAGTAATCAAAACAACATGGTAGCAGCACAAGTACAGATACACAGACAAATGGAATAGAATTGAGAGCTCTGTGATAATCTCCTACATCTATGGTCAACAGATTTTTGACAAGGGTGGGGAAAGAACAGTCTCTTCAACAAATGGTACTTGGAATACTGGATAACCACATGCAAAAGAATGTAAGTGAACCCCTACCTTACACCATATATAAAAATTAAGTCAAAATGGATCAAAGACCTAAATATAAGAACTAAAACTACAAAACTCCTAGAAGAAAACATAGGAACACATCTTCAGGACCTTGTATTAGGCAATGGTTTCTTAGACTTTACATCAAAGCCATGAGTGACAAAAGAAAAAAAAAAAATGCTAACTGAGACCTCATCAAAATTAAAAACTTTTTCACATCAAAATCCATTATCAAGCAAGTAAAAAGACAACCTACAGAATGGGAGAAAATATTTAGAAACCATATATCTGATAAGGGCTTAACATCCAGAATATAAAAAGATCTGCTACAACTCAACAATAAAATGACAACTGAATTAAAAAATGGGCAAAGTATTTGAATAGGCATTTCTCCAAAGATATACAAATGGCTAATAAGCACAAAAAAATATGCTTAATATCATTAGGCATTAGGGAAATGCAAATCAAAACCATGAAATATCATTTAACATCCACTAGAATTGCTACTATATAAAAAAAGGAAAATAAGTGTTGCAGAGGATATGAAGAAATAGGAACATTCATTTATTATTGGTGAGAATGTGAAATGGTTCAGCCTCTGTGGAAAACAGTTTAGCCATTCCTCAGTAAATTTAATATAAAATTATCCTATGGTATAGCAAGCAGGGACTTCTATAGATATTTGGACACTGATGTTCATAGCAGACTTATTCAAAATTGCCAAAAGATGAGAGCAATCACATGTACATCAACAGGTGAATGGATAAACAGAATGAATGTACATATACTTAGCAAAGGAATAGTATTCAGCTATAAAAAGGAATGAAGTTCCAATACATGATACAAAATGGATGAACCTTGACAATGTCATGTTGAGTGAAATAAGCCAGACCCCAAAGGGCATATATTTTATGATCTTGCTTATATAAAATAATTAGAATGTGCAAATTCACAGAGTAGGAAACTGGAGTATAGGTTAACGGGGGTCAGGTGGAGTGGTGAATGGTGAGTCAATGCCTAATTGGTACAAAGTTTCTGTTTATGCTGCTGGAAAAGTTTTGGTAAGGGATGGTGGTGATGGTAGCACAACACTGTGAATGTAATTAACAGCACTGTATTGAATTCTTGAAACTAGTTAAAATGGGAAATTCAGGCTGTATATATGTTTCTATAAAAAATATATTAAAAAACCCATAGAACTGTACAACACAAAAGTGATCCCTAGTGTAAACAATGGACTATAGTTAATGATAGAATTACAATAATATTATTTCATCAATTGTAATAAAGTTACCACACTAAGGTAAAATGTTACTTAAGGGTGAGGGCTGGTATATGAGTACTCTGCATTTCTGCATGATTTTTCTGTAAAACTGCTACTGCTTTAATAAAAAATGAATCAAAAAGAAAACAAAAACAAAAAAAACCTTAAATCCTTTTAAATTTATTTGAATACTTATACCCATGTTATCATATCTAGAAGTATATGTCTACAAGAGAACATAGAGGAAATGAAGGTGAATGTGCAAAAAGTGATACAGAGGAGAAGTTCATAAAATCTTACAAGGGTAGTATGTATGTTTAAAATGGAGAATAATTACATAATTACCTTAGTTAAAGTACAATACTTTGAATAAATGAATCAATGAATGGCAGAATATATGGGCATGTGTGTGCATAATGCATTAAGACTATATACAATTATATTTAAAATATAATGTGACATTTTTCCTTACTAGGTGAGCTCTTCTCAGTTCAACTTGTAATTATTGAGGGCTTTTATTGTTTGAAAGCTACTCTGTTAGATGCTGGGGACATAATTGTACACATGATAAGTATGCATTCAAGAAACACCTGAATTCGGGAAGTTTTACAAAGAAGTACAATGACAGAGATATGATATATTTAATGCCATAATGAGAAAAGGAATGGGATTTTGAGAATAGGAAAGTCTTCTTAGTAGAAGCCGCATATAAAATGAGACATAAAGGAAAAGTGAAAGATTACCAGGTGAGGAGGAGGTATATGGAGTTCCAGGAGATAAATGGAAAGGAGTATTCCGGGAGAGGAAGCAATAACCATAAATCCCCCCAAACAAGGGATAAAGATAATGAAATTCCAGAAATGTAAATAATTTAGCCTCGCTGGAGTAAAGATCACAAAGGATTAAAAGGTGGAAGGCAATTGAGTGATGAAACACGAAAAGAGAAAGTTTGTTAAAAAAGAAGTTCATGCAGGGTTCTTATAATAAGGAATGTATAATATTACAAGGTTGGTGTCAAGTAAAAAACAAGAAAAGTAATGGAGGGTAAAAGAGATACATTATTATGTTTGCATTTTGAAAGATTATTTCAATCTGAGTGTAATAGATTGATTTGGAAGCGTCTGGGAATGCCCATGGAACCAGGCAGGAGGTAATTGCAGTATTCTGCATGAGCTGTTAGCAGGAACTTCAGTATTTTCTCTGAATCATAAGCCAAATATGCAATCTACTATGTATTTTAAGGAAAGGAAAAAAAAAAGTTTTTGTCATAGTTTATATAAGTATTATATTCCAAAATTTATACAAAACAATATTTTAGAGCACAAATATTAGTCATTAAGTTGAATGAAACTACCACATGTTCATGATTAAATTCAGAGCCATTACTGTTCTTAGACGATACACTATACTAGTATTGAGCATTATCTAAAATATGAGCAATTGAACTTTTGGTTTATTCTGCAGGAATTTCATCTAATAATTTTTTTTCATTTAAATAGTATTTAAGACTCTGAAGTCTACATGGGATTTGTCTGCCCTAAGCTTTGCCAGAGGCAAAATGTATTTTTGTTGATACAGTGAGCATAATGCTTTCCTCTGAAATTCCCTATTCATGGCTTATTCAGGAGGCTGTTTCAGGTTGTTCAAAGTACTCTTCACATGTTTTTTTGAATACTGGAACAACCTTATATGTTTTTATCTTCTGTGAACTAAGGTGATAGACTATTCTTTTCAAAAATGAATTAAATGGAATATAAATAGGCCCATCTTTGCTTAGCAACAAAGAAAAACATTAAAGCTAACAGTTCATGGAAAGATTTATTAGGCACTGAAAATGTATGTATGTGTGTTTGTGTTTGCATGTGTGTTCTATGACTGGAAAAGCATAAAATTTTGAGCTTTTACAATCATAATTCTCTTTCTTAAAAAAAAAGTACTAAATATAGTTTTGTGGAACTTCCTTCCTTCAAATATGTATCCTTTCTCTTTTTGTTCCTTCTTGCATTTCAATTTGGAAATATTTTCAAAATTACACAAATTTAAAGAGACATGATTGGATTATTTTATTTATCATTTATCATTTCCTCATTTATGTCAAAATAACACTTTAAGAATAAAATAATTGGATGGATTTATGAGTCCTAATATTCAACATGAATGTGTTAATTCCATTGCACCCAAGTACTGGTACATGGAGTACAATTGATTGCATGTTCAGTGATTTTTCAAGTTTGCTAGTCATTGTTGTCATAAATTAAGATCTCTTTATTTTAAGGAAATGTGGATATAGGTTAAAGTTATATGACAATAAGTAATAAGTATGCAGATTTATATACCATATATGATACAGGGAAATTGCTTGCTCACATAATCAAGGACCAACCCTTTGCAAATTGTTCGTTTCCAATATTTTTTGTAATATGAAACTAATATTTTTTACATTGTAATATAATCCACACTCAATATAAGATAACTGTAAAGATGGCCTTAGCAATTAGGGGTAAACTTATTATTTAATTGTATTTTATTGATTTCTGTAGATTCTCTGATCGTTTTCTAAAATGTTGAATGCTTGTCCTTTATTATATTGTTAAAATTTCTGTCAAGATAATAGCCTGCCATAAGGTAGCAGTAAATAAGAATGTGTTTTGACCATATTACCTAAGCAATTTACTGATACTAGTTTCATCCATAAATTTTGTCTTACTTTTAAAAGCTACAGGAACACAGTGTATAATGTAAAATAGCAGATAATTTGGAACTCACATCTTTCCCATCATTGCAAACTATCTCCCATGGCAAAAACTTTCAATTGCCACTGCACACTTATCAAAGCCAGCATCTTAGTTTGACTTTTAGAATCAATAGTTACTGACTTCAATTTATTTATTGAATTATTGAAAAAAATATTTAGGACTCCATGATAGGTATTGAAGACAATAATAAATTTCTCAAATAATGCACAATAGATTGATGAGAAAGGCATATTAAAAATTAACTAAAGCCCAAATTCTAAACTTAGATCTCCAGATATAACTACCCACTTTTCCTTTTCATGCATAGCGAGATTATTGGGCCCTTAAATCCCCAACAGCTCCCTTTCATCTTTTTGCCACATAGTCTTTGCATAGTGTTATGTAGTAATCTGCCAAAAATTCTTTCAATCCTTCAAGATTAAGATCTAATTCTGTTTTATGAAACGTCACATAAATCAGCAAATACTATCATTTTCAAACTTCAAAGTCAATAGCACACATCTCTATATATTTCTTTTAATTTTCACAAACCCATAAAATAGGTGATATTTTAAAGTTCAATTTTTAACGAGGATCTGAAATTCAGGAGACCAATGATGGACTGAAGATCCTATATCTATAAATGGCAGGTTTAGAGTTGGATCTAAGTTCTTTGTCATTTGTCTTTGCCCATGTGCTTCTGAAATAAGAAGGCACAGCTTTTCTAATCCAGAAACACTATTCTACCCCAGAAACACTGTTACTTTCTAAAAAAACTATTTTTATTTCACATAGTTTATGACTTTTAAGGATTTATAAGTTATGTGCTAAATATAAGATTTTTCTAATCATTCATTCATTAAACAAACCTTCATTCTTGGCTAGTTGTGTGTACTTTCTAGGAAAATCCTCAGCGTTATAGTGACTAGGAGCTCTTGATGGCACCCCCTGCCCTGTACTTACTAGACTTCAGACAAGATGCACACTAGGGGATAGAGGAGTTCTCATGGAACTCCAAGCATGCAAATAAATTATAGTGGAGGATTCAGGAGAAGCAATCAGGAGCAGCACTGGACTGGACAGGAATCTAGCTTTCTGACATCAGATTCCAGAGGCAAAAGCTGGAATGCCTAAGCCCAGATTGGATTACATGAAACCTAGGAAGGATGGTCTGGAGACAAATACAGGTGAAGGGAGACATGCCTCAGAAGCACAAAATGTGTAGTGGAACATCACAGAATCAGAAACTCTAGGGGCCAGAATATCAGGGAATCTAACTGGACCAGCAGGTATCAGGGAAGGCTACTATTTCCCTGAGGCCTTAGAACAAAAGACCTTTGCAAAACACCAAGAAGAAATTTAGGCCTGTCTCTTCACTCCCTTAGAACAAAACCCCTAGATGGATCTGAAGTGATTCAGATGCTCAATCACTTCAAATGAAGTGACCGAGGTGGAAGTGATTGAGGTGGTCAACTTGTCCCACCTGCAGAAGAGGCGAGTCCCATTTGGAGGATAGCTTCCAAGAGGTTACACATGTTAAAACCCAGCATCATCTCACAATGGTCAACAAATACTAAGGGAAGCAAGCCACCACAGTGAGAAGCATCAGAAATAACAGTTTTACTAAAAGAAGTAAAAGCAAATTTAAACCTTTTAAATATTAGAATTATCACATGAAAAATAGTAAAATGTTTATATAAATAAAGGATAAAATTAAACAAATGAATGCCCAAGAGGAAACAATAAAAAATGAGCATGCTTTAAAAATATGTAGTCTTGAATAAAATTGTAAGTTTTGAAATTTAAAAAAATGCAATTAATAAATTTAAAAGCAGAAGTAGAGAACACAAACTCTATCAGATTTCTCTTTAGGAAATAAAAAGCATGTTATTGGTATCCTTCACAGGGTATGCATAATAGTAGAATGGACATGGCAAAGGAAAGAGCCAGTGAACTGGAAGATAGATTATTAGAAATCAAAAGTTCCAATATTTGTATAATTAAAGTTACAGAACAGAAGGAGAGAATAGGGCAGAAATACCATTGGACAAAATAATGGCAGAAAATTCTCCCAATTTGTTGGAGACATAATCTTTCAGCTGCAAGAATTCAGCAAACCCAAAGCAGGATAAATATTTTAAAATAATTAATAAATAAAACATGCTTAGGTAGATTGCAATAAATCTGCTGGAAGCCAAAGAAAAAAATCTAGAAAAAATTCACATTATATGCAAGAAGATATTATTTTAATGACACCAAACTTCTCATCAGAATCTGTGAAGGGTTTACTGTAGAAAAATATCTTGAAAATTCTGAAAGAAAAAAGATTGACATCCCAGAATTTTTTATATAGCAAAATTATCCCTAAAAATTAAGGCAACATAAACACATATTCAAATAAATAAAAATTAAGATACTGTGCTGTCACATGAAATGTTTAAGGAATTTCTCTAGGCTGATGGGAAATAATACCTGATAGAAATTCAAATTCTCAGAAGGAAACGAAAAGCATTGCAGAAGGTAAGTATTAGGGTTTATATAAAATATCATATTTTTCTATTTGCTTTTTAAAATATAAGTAAATGTTTAAAGCAAACATTATAACATTGGTAGAATTTTTAATGTAGGTAGTGTTAGGTTGGAGTCATTCAGGAATCCACACAACGCACAAGTCATAGTTTAAGTAGAGAGTTTAAGGTTTGTTAGAGGAAGAAAGCAGGTGGGAGCCAGAGGAAAGAAAGAAAGACAATGGCTCCAGCTCTCTATCTGAGAGCAGCATTTTTTAAAGGAAAAATCCTCATTAGGATAGGGGGGTGTTGGGGGGGAAGGGTGCCTGCTGAGTGTGTCCTGTGCCTCAGCTGGGTGAGTGCCTATCAATTTCTGGGCTGATTGGTTGCTAGGGTTCTGACACATTATTCTTCTTTGAAAGGTAGCTGTGTTATCTATCTAGGGAGAGCAGGCCTTTCTGGTTGTTCATCCGATCTTGCCTTATCCCCCCCCCCCCCCCCCCGGGGATCGAGACACCACCATGGCCAGAACAGCCTTGAACAGCCTTTATCCTTTAGTTTATGGCACACCTGGCTTTTCTGAGATAAGCTGCGGGGTCCCTAGGTCATAAATTCCTTCTATATATTAGATTCATTTTCTGGAATCTGACAGGTAGATGCAACACATGTAACATAAATAGCATAAAGGGTGGTGGAGATGGTGATAGATAAATATAATCGCAAGATTTCTATAGTTATCTGAAGTAGCTCAATATAGTATAATATACTTATTAAATGTAAGCATATTACTGAAACACAGGGATGCAGATTTTAATCCATAGAGCAAACTCTAAAAAATAACACAAAGGGGAATGCTAAAAAGCCAATGTATCAAAGGGATTTCCAAAAATAAGATTAAATATTCAAAAAATGTAGTAAAAAGAACAATGAAACAATTAATAGAGCAGGAAACCAGGAAACAATAAAATGAGTCACCTGTATCTTTCCATATCACCAAATGCATTATATGTGGTGACTAATTTTTTAATTAAAAGACGGAGATTAGCCGATTGTATGAAAACAGAGCCCCCCTGTGTTGTGCACATGAGACCTACTTTAAGTCTAAAGAAAGAATGTGTGAAAGAAAATGACTTGAAAAGTCTAAACCTTGTAAGAGTAAGCAATGTAAACAGGAGTAAAAATATTATTATCAGATAAAATAGACTTCAAGACATCAGTCTTAAAAAAGATAAAAAAGAACATTTCATAGTGATTCAAATGTTAAGTAATTGGGAAAAAGTAACAACCATAACTATGCACATATCTAATAACAGAGCTTGAAAATATATGAAGCAAAACTTGATAGAATGAAAGGAGAAATAGACAATTCCACATATTGGATAGTTCAACATCTCTCCCACAGCAGTTCATAAAATGAAAAGCCAGAAATGAAAAAAAAAAAAACAAAAAACACAACACTAAAAAATATGCTACGCACACTCCTCAAATATGTGGACTATATTCAACATAATAAACCATAAACTTTTCCTTTAAACAAATGTTTAATAAGTTTAAAAGGCTCACAATATATAGAGTATATTTTCTGACCAAATTGAATTTAATTGAAACCAATAACAATATGATATTGCATAAAATAACAAATATTCAGAAATTAAGCAACACACATCTAAATAATTGAAAGGTCAAAGAATTATCTCAAGGAAAATTAGAAACAAAAATTCAAACCAATTGATAATGAAAGTGAAACATTTAAAAATTGGTGGTACACAACTACAGTAGTGTTTACAGGGAATCTTACAGCTTTAAATAATTTTAGAAAAAAAAATTCCAATATATTCAAAATCAATGACCCAAGGTTTTACTGTAATAAGTGGAAATAGAAAGGAAAAGTAAATTTCACCCAAGCAGTGGAAATCACAGATACAGAAGAGAGAAAAATAGAAAAATATTATGAAATCACATGTTGATTCCTTGAGATACAAATAAACAAACCAGATAAGTATGCAGCTAGGTCAATCAAGATAAAAGGAGAAAAAACACAAATTATAACATTAGGAATGAGAAAGGGTTTATAACTACAGAGCCTACTGATAGTAAAAGGTTAGAAGAGAATATGTTGTCCAACTTAATACCAACAAATTGAACAATTTTAATGAACAAATTTCTTGAAAAATTTCACTTAGCAAAACTCTCAAGAGAAGATCCAGAAAATGTCAGTTGTCCTGTATCTACTAAAGAAAAATAATTCATTATCAAATACTTTGCCACAAAGTAAATTTCAGCCCAAGGTGGTTTCATTAGTATATTCTATCAAATATTTCATGGGAAATAATACAAAAAGTATATATAATACAAAAAAGCTACTAGAAAAAATAAGTGATTTTAGCACACTTATAGAGTACAAGGTTAATATAAAAATTATTTTATTTTCAAACATGAAAAGCAATTAGAAAATGAAATGAAAACATTCTATTTACAACTGTGTTGAAATCATAATTAGCAGACATAAATTTGACAAGAAAGGAGAAAAATCTGCAAAATGAATTAAAGAATTTCCACTAATTTGAGAAATTAAATAATTCATTAAAAATAATAAATTATTCCATATTCATTGATTGGAAGAACAATATTGGAAGATACTGTGTAGGAACCAGTTCTGCCAAAATGAGCTATAGAGTCAATGAAATCCCGATCACCATTCCAGTAAACTTTCTGTTGTAATAATTAACAAACTGTTCTCAAAATTTATATAAAAATACAAAAGACTTAGAAGACTCAGTCTTGAAAAAGAACCTCATTTCAAGATGCAGTATAAGTTACATTAATGAAGGCAATGTGGCTCTGAAAAAACGAAAGAAATGGATCTATGAATGAACTGGAAAGCCAAAATAAGAAACAAAACCATAGCCAAAGGATCTTGTTCTAAATTGCATTTTAATACTCTTAAACTTTTTCCAAATACTTAGTAAGTTTTCTTTCAAATCCTTTGTCATCTTACTGGATTATAAGCATTTTCTCTACCTGTTATAAAGGTTTATTTATTCAACATGAGCCATTTTATTCATGTTTATAGTAAATATCAATGCAGCTTTTTATTTTATTTTGGATACTTCTATATAAATATATTTTTGTTGTTACATTATGAAATATATATTTTATTACCATTTTCCTTCTTTTTAAACAGTTTTATCTCTTTAATTAGTCTTTAAAATTCTGATATGTATTTTTTGTATGGCAGAGTAATCATGACAGGACAATAGTTTATTTCCCATACTATTTCTCCTTTATTAGGCTGTCAGCCTAAGATCATGTGTAATTGTTTTTATTAACTTTTCAGTTAATCACATAATAAAATATAGAAAAGACAAAAAAAAACCTCAAAAAAGCATCACTAATTAAGATAGATCAGTTATTGTCACAATTCAAACAAAACAGAAAACAACGCTGAGTCAATATAAAATTATGAAGGAATTTCTACCCAAACTCATTATAGCACCTTAAAAAGAAAAATTAAAACTTTCCATTTTAGTTAGCTTTATTGTGTCCTCACTCATTTTTATGAGAGAAATGAATTTCATAAAGTTTTAAAAATAAATGAATTATGAATTCATTAATGAATTAAAATTAATGAATTTCAGAAAGTTTTAAAAATAGAAATAAACTTTGATTTCATTCATTTTCTGTTTATCAATATTTCTTTTTGTCATGTAATTGTCATAAAATTTTCATAAAATGACCTGAGAAATGATCACAAGTCAAAAGCAAATTTGGCACAATAATTTGGATGCTTAGTGCAATTTATTTACTTGCTTAATGCAAGCTGCCAACACAATCAATACATGATAACCAGGTCAGGGCTAAACAACACATTTGACGTTAGAGGATGGAGTCTCTAAAGTCTATCAACCCAAAGGGTGACACAAGGAAGGTGGATAGTTTTAACGTGAGGGTAGTTTTAACATGAGAGCTCATCAATAGGTCTGACGTTGCATCGGCAGAGGATCTGAAACCATCAGCAGTGGGGGCACCAGACGTGGTGCAGCTGTGAGGCCCACAGCAGGTCTTGCAGCACAGCAGGCATTTGAGCTGGTAGCCAGCAACCAGGTGTCACTTTCCTCTACCTAACCCTCACTGGATAGTGACTGCACTGTTTTTATGCCTCAGTTCTGGTCTTTAATATCCTTGTGGATGGTGTGTCCCTCTGGCAAGCATCAGGTCAGGCCATACCATATCCTTCCACGGATGCATCATGTTACACAAACATGTTTTTCTCAATTTGATTTCATTCTAATTGGGATCAACATGTTTTCAATGTTTGGGGGAGTCAAGATCAATAATACCGTTCCAGTACATAAGATTTTCACATTTATTTTAATCATAAATGCTGGAATACCAAAGAGATGGTGGGGTTTATGGCAAATATATTCAACAACTCTTTCTGAATTGTGTTTGTCTATGTTTTTTCCAAAGCATTAGAAAAGATTTTGTCATTTATCCTTTAACTCTTGTTTCTGAAAGTTTGGAATACAATCTAAAATATGCTATTATAGGTATTTCCAAATTTATATTTTATATTTATTTGATAAATAATGTAAATATATATTTATCTTCTTCCATCTTTTTATAAGTTTGCATTTTTAATATAGTCTGTATGTTTAATGTTCTATATTTTAAATAATAAAATATGCCTTAATCTCTACTAGATGATACCACCATTTTTACTTAGTGTTTGTTTGAAAAAGTCAGCGTGATTAAAAGATTTCAAGTAAAGAATTAGAAGAGTCATATAAGCATTTATTTAAGTGTATCTACTACAATTTATGTATAGATTTTGAAAACATATAAACCACATAATAGGTTTATATGCTTACAAAACATGTAATAAACAATGCTTACAAAAACTGATGCATTGCATTTTTCTATTTTAATGTTTTCTCTTCTCTTTAAAAAGTTACTTTAGTACTATTTGAAAGCCATTGTCTTCTGTATGAAATCTCATTAATTTTCAGGTGACTATTTCCCTGAGATGCTTGACTTAAGAGCTGATTAAAATGAAAATGTTCCCAAAGAACCTTTTAGAATACACTTTTTTGGGAAATGTTTCCTAAACATGTTTGTCAGCTGGGAACACCTGACAAATTCTTAAATAAAAATTTTACTCCATTAAAAAAATAAGATTGCACCTGTGACTGATATGTAATACATATATGAATACATTTAAAATAAATACCTCTTGTGAGAAAAGATTATTTCTGCAATACTTCTGAGAAATTCATTTCTTTCATGATGAGAATTTGTTTTAAACTTTTTGAAAATGTTTACCCTTACATAATTTTCTAGGTTTAACACATTGTTAATGAAAGTTTTTTCCTTTTACTTCCTAGATTTTTTTTATTCATTCCAATAATCTTTCAGTGACTAGCTTCAAGAATTATTTCAATCCACTTGGAATATATTTGCATACCACAGACTTCATCAACATCTTCATTTGTATTAATGCAGATTTGGTCAGCAACTTCTTAGTTTTGCTATTCTTTTTTTTTTAAACTTAATTTTCCTGAGCCTTCCTTGTTTATTTTCTCACTATTTCTTGACTTACCTATATTTTACCTCAGTAATAGCTCTCAAAAATTATTTATTTGGTTCTGACTTTCTACATTGTGAACAAACATGAATCATGTTCTTCAAAAATGAAACAAAGTATTTGCTTTATTCGTCAACAAATCACACAAAATCTATATAAAAAATAAATATTTTTAAAGAATAATTCATATGGAACCTTTCAATACCATAATGTGTCAAATACTATAGAGATTTTGAATTACTATAATTATGTGTTTATTTCTTTTTTTATATTTTAACTCTCCATTCATTTATGAGAATGGAGTAAATCTGGCCTGGACAATATATTAACATCTGGAATCAGAAATTAAGATTTTGAGCACCATGTTATACTTGCTGTTAAAATTATAATATTTTGTTTTTGCTTTAAATTGTGAGACTTTGAAAGTGAAAGCATAAAAACTTGTCATCTCCAGTTCAATATGCCTTTCTTCTTTTTTTTTTTTTTTTACTAAGAAACACATATACCAGCTTATACACATGTATACAGTCTTTCTAATTCATAGTAATAATAAGCCATACTCGTGGTGCTCACTCAGGCCTTCATGAAGCTAAAGACACCTTTAGTTTTACAAGCTTTATTTCTCAGGAAATTGTGGGAAAGTCTCAGATATGCTTTTCTTGGGATAAAGGCCTTTTTTAGAGGTCTATTTCCTGCAGTGGCAGATGAATCAGGGTGAGGTGTTGTAGATCCATTTTATATTCAGGATCTGTATGTATTCACTTCTGGATTCACTGTCAAGGTTATTTTTCCTTTCTTGCTGATAGGACTCCCACTAAATTCAGGTAAAAGGTTCCCTGATGAAGGGGCTAGATTACTGTAAGCTTTAACTGGAGAATCTCAAACTCAGGCACACATTACATTCACCCGAGGAACTTCCATGAAACATTGATGCCCTGGAAATTTTCAACCAATTGGTTTGGGATGGAAGCCAATATCAGTATTGCAATGGGCCTAACTAATGCCTAAGCCAATCACAGCATCTTTCTGCTAGAGGTTGCATAGCCATTAGCAAGAGTTAAAAGAAAATTTTTCATGCTTGATGCAATGCAAAATTGAAGCCAGGAGAAAGCTTTTGTGTCTCTAGCACCCTGACCACAGAGACCCACCATCCTTTGTTTCTTTATTTTGAGAATGCTTAAGTGTGACATTGGTGTGTTAGGAAATGCGGCATCCTTTTGTAACCTTAAAGGAAGAGCTAGCCATTGCCCTAAAACTGGAAGTTTAGGAGAGAAGAAACTAGATTCTTTAAGATATCAAATTGCTGAATCAATCCTAATGATTTCTTGATACATAAACAATAAATGTCATCCATAGGTATGTTTTTTTCTAACTTGCCAATAAACATGTACTACCTGACTCATTTAGAGTATCAGACACTAAAATAAAATTTAGTATATAAGTCAGATAAATTAAAACAAATTAAGTTTTGTTTAGGCACTTTGTGTAAGCCAATCTTTCAACTTTCTTCCAATGAGTGTTTCCCCAACACCGAAGCCCTTTGATATAGCTCAGGCTTGCTGTTGTGCACCTTGGCTAAGGTGATTACTTTAGTTAGATTGTTTGTATTGTATTCTAATAATATAGTGCAGTCACATTTGACCCACCCTGTCTCATCTAGTGTCAGACTAACACCTAGTTTTACAGTTTGAATAAGTTGAATTCCAATAATATTCCTGCATTCTGCTATGTGCTCAGAATTCAGTTATTCAAATATATTCATTGTGAACCTTCAATATGAAACTATCTTTGGGCATAAAATGTATGAGATTTGGAATAAGTATTTTGTATTCAAATCCAATCCATGACATTTACCAGTTAATATTTAAACACTTTTATATGAAGAAGTACCTGTGGTCAATCTAAGGAAAATAACTGTCAGAAAGGTGGAAGAATAGAGAAAAATATATATGAAAGGTGTAAGAAGCAGCACAAACCATTGTACTACTAAGGACTCTTCAACTCATGCCACCTAAAGGGGAAGCCATTCACAGTTTAGGGAAATACAAGGAAAAAAAAAAAACCCAACACATTTATATCATGTTTCCCATATAAAGAAATGAAGCCAAAGTGAGGTCAAATAAATTTTCCTAAATAAATTAGGTGTTAAGCAATAGGATTAGACTCCTTCTACTTTTCGCACCACATCATCCTTTTAAAACTATATTGATACAGCATTTCATCTTGTCGGTGCACAATAAAACTATGATACACATATATGAAGCAAAAAACAGAATAAGCTGAAAATAAACCATAGCCAATGAAACCAAAGTAGTAGCCAAACAAGCAAAGCTGTGAGAATGCAGAAACCAAGACTGCTCAGGTGCTCTCAGGCACAAGAATCCAAACTGAAAACCCTCCAGGACGCCTCTGTTTCTACCTGCATATTGGCTTCATTCTAACAGATACACTTTGTCCCAGAAGTAGGAGCCAGGGCCTGTTCTGACACAAGAGAGAAAAGCACCTCACATCCAACAGGACACGTACACATCCTTGTAAGGACTGATTGACCTAATTCAAGTTATATGTTCATTGCTGTGGCCATAAATTTCCAGTCCCTTTAGAACAAGTCAACTAAAGCTAGGGTTTAGGGGATAAAACTGGAATATAGTCACAAAACAAGGGAAGGTATATGATGATTCCATCAAAAAGGGAGCATGCACTTGGAAGACAAAAAATAAATACCATTGTATCATGTAAGTATTTTGAACTTTAATTGCTGTGGAAGCTGCTGAATGATTTAAGCAAATTTTTGTTTTGTTTTTTGGAGCTGCCGTGTGAAAACTGAATTAGGGGAAATGTGTGTATAAAGGTAGACTTCCTAGGAGAATACAACTTCATAAGTAATCCTCTTCAAATGTAATCAAAAGGAAAATGAACTATCATGATGGTAATACTATACATACAATTTTAAAATCATGTGTATAATAAGTAAATTAGTGAAGGAATCTCAAATTCCAAATGATTAGTTTTTCACTAGTGCTACATATTAAAAGGGAGTTAGGGAGTTAGCAAAAACTCAACTACAAACAGATCATAACATTTTATATCTGATATTACAGTGGTAGCACAAGAAGAAAATAGGCCAAATCAGGTCAAATATTTTAACAGATAAATTAAAGTTCCAGTTAATATATAGTAAGCATACCCTTCCCATTTTTTTGCTATGTTTGTTTGGCCTGGAGTAGTATACTAAGTCATTTATACATTTAATTAATCTTTCTAGTCATTTTAAAATTTAATTTACATAGTATGTTTATTTTTTATACGTCAGCTCTGAACTTATCATCTTCCAATTCCAGAAATCATTTAAGGAGGATCATACCACATAGTATTCAATACAGTATTTATCTAAGTATGACTGGACTATGTGAAAACTTTGCAAAGGTATACACTTGTTCTAGGCAATGAAAATGAATATGTTTCTTACAAACAGAACCCTCTACCATGGGCACACTTGTTAAGAAAATATGTTTTTTTCAAAATTTTTCATCACTTTCTTGATGCTTCTTTTCTTAGCTTCTAACTCCAGGCCCTGCATTTCTTGGGATGTGCCTTCCTTTTCAGTTCTACACCGAAACTTTGAGTGAATAAATGAGCTTCTCTTTTCCCCCGAATCAACTGCCTTCTTTGAAAAGTATTTGACTAAGTGATAATACTAATCCATACCAACATTCATTCAACATTTACCCTTCTTTCCAGCATTTTACCAAGATCCTTTGTAAACTTGAGATATCTCCCCTCCACACTCCACCCCTTTTTAAACTCATGAGAGGGGAAGTTACTCTGAGGGTAAAAGTTCAGATAAAGCAAAGGCAAAAACAGAGGTCTTCTCTTTTGTTGCTCAGATGTGGCTTCTTTAAGCCCCCTTGGCAGGTAAACTCACTGCCCTGCCCCCTACACGGGACATGACTCCCAGGGATGAGCCTGGATTCAGCATTGTGGGACTGAGAAAGCCCTCTTGACCAAAAGGGGGAAGAGAAATGAAACAAAATAAAATTTCAAAGGGGCTAGGAGATTTCAAATGGAGTCGAGAGGTCATTCTGGAAGTTATTCTTATGCATTATCTAGATATTCCTTTTTAGTTTTAAATGTATTAGAATAGCTAGAAGAAAATACCTGAAACTTGAACTGCAATCCAGTAGCCATGATTCTTGAAGATGATTTTATAACTATATATATAGCTTACATGGTATGACTGTGATTGTGAGCACCTTGTGGCTCACACTCCCTTTATCCAGTGTATGGACAGACAAGTAGAAAAATAGGGACAAAAAGTTAATGAATAATAGGAGGAGACAGGGGATATGGAATGTTTTTGGTGTTCTTTCTTACTTTTACTTTTATTCGTATTTTTATTTTTATGGAGTAATGAATGTGTTCATGGGCTTATTGTGGTGGTGAATAAACAACTATATGATGATACTGTGAACAACTGATTGTGCACTGTGGATGATTGTATGGTCTGTGAATATATCTCAATAAAATTGCAGGGTGAAAAGATTGTTAAGAGGAATAAATGAGTCAATACATGTAAAACACTTAGAATAGAACTTGGCATATATTAAGAATTCAACAAATATTACATCAAAATAATAGGGGGAAAAAGTGGTGTGGTGTTTTTCATTTTTGGAGTAATGAAAATGTTATAAAACTGATTGTGGTGATGAATGCACAACTCTGTGATTATACTGTGAGCCATTGATTGTATACTTTGAATGGATTGTATAGTGTGTGAACATATCTCAATAAAACTGCTCTTAAGAAAAATAAAATAAATTAAAACAAAAACAAACAGAGGTCTTGCTATACCAGAGGAAGAGATTTTTAGCAAGCATTGTAGGTCTTTATCTCTGTTCAAAATACAATGTATTAGTGACTGCCTGTTTAGCTCCTAACAGAATAGCATTTTGTAAGTGTCCTCTCTCAGGCATAACACAAAAGAAAAATAAACAGCTGTGAGTGACATAATTTACGCAGGATTTTAAAATCCTCAATAAGTTATAGATACATAAATATTATATGTAGTAAATAGGAAACAAAATAATGGAATACCGAATTATCAAAGAGTATATAGTTTTTCACTAATCTTTCTAACAAACATCAGTTAATTATAAATGAACTCAAGCATCTTATTTGTAATATGAAATTGATAAAATTTTTCAGGTATATCAGAGAAAATCTTTTTGTAACACAAAAATTGTATGAGCCACAGAACTGTTTTAAAATAGTTTCTGTTACTTATTATGAGCCTTTCAGAATACATAATAAAGGAAAAAAATAGTCATTTTGGCAACTATTTTTGTGCCACCATAACATGGAGGCAAGATATGTTCAGCAGCTTCTCCAAAGCAGCACAGATAGCACCAGGATTTAATCTTAGCTCTGTCTGATTTCAGAATTTTATTTCTTTACATCCTAGCCTCTTTTTTTTTTTAGGTAAATGGAGCCAGGAGATATGAATAGTAAAATATAGCATTATTATAGATTTATATATATTAATAGATTTTATATGGTAGACAGTTATAATACTTCTCATCATAGCCTAACAGATAGTCCCACCTCCATAAGATGCTAGTATCATCATAGAAATTAATAGATTTAATTAACATTAAAGTATCTGCATTAAAGGACTAGAATTTTTATATCAGTGTTAATTTAAATTTTATGTGAGACAGAAAAACTTCATTTATATATTATACAGTGGATATGAATATGCATATATACCATACATGTAAAATCATGCCCATAATTTTAACACAAAAAAGTGGCTGAACAGCCTGGTTATTCCAAAGATCCTTTGGTGTAAGGAATCATCTTGCTTGACAACCACACCAGGTCTTATAATAAGAATCCCCTTCACTTGATGTAACAAGCAAATTCCCTGTTTCCCAAGAATATTCTTTTAGAGACTGCTGAATGCTTATCTGCTTTGAAAGGATAGCCTATCTACATTGCCATTTTTTTTTTCCTTTTATATTCATCATTTGGAATTCAGCTCAAGTCTAGACCAAAGAAGCAATCTATCCCACAAGTACTGCAGCTGGTCCTCCAGTGCGCCCCCATTCATAGCAAGGGAAGGAGTGGCAGACTCATAGGAGATTAGTTTAAAAAGAAAATCAATACTTCCTCATCCCCATGAACTCGTTGAGCTAGACTGGCCATGTTCCAAAGAGTAAAGGCTCTAGTGTGAAAAAAAAATGGCTGCAAGTTAGAATGACACTCATAGAGGCATACCAGGTTAGTTGGCCTTTTGCCACTGAATACATCACTAGAAGCTGGAGGTAGCATGGCTTCCCTCCAACCATCTGATTTGATTGAAAATTATAAATATTGGGAAACAGTAAAACAAAGGTTTATTTCCCTTAGCCATGTGTTATTGCCTATTTATTAGTTGAATTTTGCTTCTCAAATATTGAAAAATTTCTTAAATATATGTTTAAATATGAGACAAGTAATAAATCATCATTATATTAATATTAAAAACCAATGATTAATTTTTTCAAAATCTTATTGATGTGAATTATTTTTGATTCAACTAAGTAGTATTACTTTTCCTTTTTCACAAATATTAAGAAATTATAAAATGAAAATTAAAATTCAGAAATTATTTTAACTTCAGAGGAATATACATTGTTCCCCTTCATATATTTGGTTATCCATTCTAAATAGAAATGGACAGTGTTAAAAAGAATCTAAAGATATCTAAAATGCCATCTATGTAATGTCAAAATTTGATTGAGATGTGTGAATTTTAATCAGTTCAATTTTTTTTTAAGCCACAAGTGACTTTCACTATGTGTCCGATTCTGTTCAGACCCTGAAGATAAAAATTCTGAACAAAGTAAGCAAAATGCCATCCCTCATGGAGCTTGGTGTCTAATGGAGGGAGAATATTGTTAAGCACATAAATGAATTACCAAAGGAACAAACATATTACAGAGTGTTACTTAATCCCTAATACATCTCCTTTCCCACTAACAAAATTGCCCCAAAAGTTGAGGATCATGTTACCATAAATCTAATTTCAAAAAAAAAAAAAAAAAATTTTAATCAAATCATTGTGCATATGTTGGCACAAATGATGTCATTATTTTCTTGGTAAGGGTATACATGGACTTATGTGTTGTATATTTTTACCATTACAGAAAAGTAGATTATACAAAGTTATGTAATATAAAAAAATGCATTTAACCCAGATTGTTGAGTACGGTATTAGGAAAACTGAAATTCAGCATGTTATAATCAGTCAATATTATGCTAATAAATATTTGATATTTCAATACAAGCAATTTAAACATCACCTTCAGGATTCTGAGTAGAAATTTAAATAATTTAAAAATAAAGTCTGCTACAAAAATCTCCTAAACAGAAAAATTTCTATGCTACAGTGAATTGTTGTATCATTGTGTATTCGTTTTCTTTTCTGTGACTATAAAAAAGTATTTAGTATCTATTTTGTACCACAAACTTGTTAGTTGCTAACAATAGAAATTAAACATATTCCCTCACCTGAAAGTGGGGAGACACATTTAATTGAAGAAAAACTACAGCATTTACAAGACTTGACCAAATTTACATAGCTTTATATAAACTTACACGTGTAGAATCTAACTTTGAATTATGGAAGCAGTGCCTTTTCGTCTCCAATACTGTAAGTACTTCCCCATCATATATTTATACATTCTTGTACTGTGCTATATGGTATACAAAATTAGAAAATATAGGAAGTAGAAAAATAAAGCTTCCACTAAACACCAAAAGTTTATTGCCATTAAAACAGAATAACAAGAAAAAAATAAAAGCATGAAACCATGAAGTAGTCAAAGAAGATAGACTATTGATTTATTCCAATTAAAAATTGCCCCTATTAATTTGATTAAAAACTTAAGTATAACTAAAGATCATTGTAAGTGTATTTTGTTTTTATATACATAGAAAACAAGGTGAAGACATCATGCCAATAATTTCTTATTTTTATGCTCCACCTTTATGTCCTAGGCATTTCACTCTTTTATACACACATTAATGATTTTATGGCTCAAAACAACTCTGATGGTTTGGTTCTGTTATTAGCAAGAATTTTTTTGATGCGGAATTGAAGTCTAGAGATTTTTAGTAACTTTCACTAGGTTATATAAATACTAAAGAGTATAGCCAGTCTGTGTAGACAGGTCTGTGTGACTCCAAGACTTTTTATAACTTATAAGGTCTTTTTATAGCTCATTGTACCATATCTTTTTTGTATCTGAATTGGGGTACCAGAAATAAAGAATAATATATATCACATATTTTATAAATCTAGTTTATTCAAATATTTTAAGGTATTCTCATGAGATGAAAGTTGCTTTATTTTTCTCTTTCACAGGAATATTTGTTTTTGCCATTAAGTGTGCATTTGAGACTTGTTTCTGCCATTAAATGATAGTAATAATGAGTTCACAAGACCATTATCTGGAAAAATCATTAAATATTTTGCTCCTCTTGAATTTGCCTGGCTACACAAATTCATAGCTTAAGTAAAGAGAAAACTTTTCATACACATATATTTTCCTAAAATTCTCTTTTAACAACACAAAAAAAAATAGGAAATGTTAGCAAAGTTGTGAAATTTTTTTCATATGAATTGTTTAGATGCTGGCTCCACTATTTTCTTCTATATAATTTTTTTTCAAACTAATAGTGTCAATCAAACAACCAAAAATGCAATATTAACTTATTTGGAATTGTAAAATCATATACAAAATTATATTTAATTTTCTAATATAATTTTGGATTGTAACACAGAGAAAGTATAACAAAGATATTCCCCATTTTGTCCAATATTATTATTTTTAATATGCAAGTGATAATTTAGGGTTGACTTGTTTTTGCTTAGTGGTGGCTTTTTTTTACTTTTATCTTCGGTTTTAGTATTCTTGAAAACCATAAAACCAAGATAATTACCTTTTAAAGTGGAAAACAATTTAAGTCTTTCTTACTTAAGATCACTTTGCATAGACTGAATAGTGCAATATAATACAGAATATTTTAAAGATACCATAATTCTTTGAATTTAGAAATATGAAGAACTGTAGTAACCAAATTAGATGTCACGCTGTGCTAAATATGCAAGGAAAAAAATCCATGTACAGATGGTGAAAATCAAATCCACTCTCAACTTCACAAGCCATGTCTATATGATGAAAAATATCGGTTCAACAAATTATCCATCTGCTGTATAGAACCATCTTAAAAACCAAATAAATTACATATAAAAGATCTATGGCTAATTGTATTTAAATGTTTTTACTTTTTAGACATTATAAATCTATGACTCCATTATATGATTCTTTGCTATGCCCATTGTTATAGTCACTGTGAAGATGAATAAGATATTTATGGTATTTTAACTGATACATTTTAAATGAAGTCATTAATTTAAAATGAAAGAAAATACTTAGCCAAATGAAGAAAACTATATCCCATTTCTTTTGTTTCTGAATTAATTTCATAAAACAAAAATCAAAGAAAACTTTAATGCTTAATTTTAAATTATCAAGTGTATGTGATGTTAATTTTTTTTTAATTTATGCAGTGACTTACCTGGAGTTTGTAGCATAAATTCTATTTACTAGTGTATATGAAACTATTTTACAATAAAAAGTTGAGAAAAATAGAATATAAAATGTATGTGTAATGGAATAATTTGGGGAAAACATATATATATATTCCAAGTTTTTGGGAGTTTGCATGTTCCTGTACCTTTCGTTGCAATCAGACTCAAGTCTACAGGTAAGTTTCTATGTGACCTTGTATAAATTACTTAAAATTTCAATGTTTCAGTCTTGTCTCCCCATAAATCCATAAATAAATGAATTGGACAATTGATCTCAAGTTCTTTTCTTGTCCAAGTCTTTCATCTTGTAACTCTATATATAATACATGATTAGCCTTATGTTTAATTGAAACAGATGGATGCAAATTTATAACTAATATAATAGTATGAAGTAACTTAACATTAAACATCTGTTTCAAACTCAAACAAGCATGTCTATTTAACCTTAATTTACATATATTCTGTCTCATTCTGAGTCATAAATAAACTGCATCAGGACTCTAATTTTTTCATATACATATAACACAGAATTTATGTATAACAGAGGATGCTTCACATTCAAAATTAAAGCAAAGGTTAATTTGTATATTGTTTTTAATAATTTATACAGGTGGCATAATACTGTTATCCATTGTTGAAGAGACAGTTGTAAACATCCATGATAATATAAAATATACAAATTCTTATGCTCATTTGTTCTTCTTGCTCACAACATAAACAGGCCAAACATTTAAAAATTTGAAATCTGTTACTTTTCTGTAAAAATGCAATTATTAAGAGTTTTATATTTGATATAATAACTGATTTCCACATGTGAAAATATGTAGATATTAATATGCTAAGTAAGAGCATGTGTCATTGCACAGAATCATTTATATTAATATAAATAGCAGATGGAATTTAATCATATTATCATTTAAAAATAAAAATGTAAGCATTTTCAAATAATAAAACAAAAAAATAATGACCTGATTTCCTAACATAATGAAAGGCAGACCAGTTTTCAACCACAGATTTTCTTGCACACATACATGAACACATGACTGAATGGTGATAAATAACAGCTACTTTTTGGAGGTTGGAGGCTGATATGAAGAAATTAATCTCACAGGGAAAGGATAGCAGAATTTCCAGAAAGGAGTAGTGTAGAAATTGCAAATTTATTATAATAAATTCTTTGTACTAAAAACCAAAATAATCCAATTATTTGAAAGGCAAACATATAGCCTATTTTTTAGTAGATTGTAATTTAGAAAAAATAAAGTAAGGACTATTCTGGAAGGAGTCCTAGGATTAAGAGGTCTCCATTCTAAATATGGTCTAATTTAAACTATTCTTATGTTTGCTATCATTAGCATTAGCTATGGTTTATGTTTTGAGATTTAATTTTTTTGAATGATAAAAAAAGATTCGAATTTGTGTTTGTGGTGGTAGAGTCAAAGTAGTCATTATGGGGGAATTTATAGTTTTACATGATTATATAAGAGAAGACATGCTTAAAATTAGTTATTTAAAATTCCCCTCGAGAAACTAGCATTATTTAAAGTAAGTGGAAAAAAGAGACAGCATTAATTAGAGCAGAATTCAAGCAAATAAAAAGAAAGCAGAGAAAATAAGCAAAGCCAAAATTTGTATTTTAAAATGAGCAATGAAAATAAAATCCTAGCAAGATAAATCAATAGTAAAATATGGAAATCAGAAAATACAAAAATATATATTAAAAAGTAGAGGTAATTACTGTAGTTCATTTAGGCATTTAAAGGATAATAAAGAAAAATCATGAACAAATGTATTGCTTTAAATTTAACAACTTAGATAAAATGCACAAATTCATTGAAAATCACAATTCACCGTAAGTGAAATGAAACTAAACATATAAATAATCATATATAATATAAATTAGTTAATTACTGTTTTAAAAATTGCTACATGAAAATCTAAAGGATCAAGATTATTTCAATGGCGAATATTACCAAATACCAGCAAAAAAATTTTTCCAAAATCTTTTTTCAAAAAACAGAGGAGGATGGTATACTTTTCAAGTTGTTTTATAAATTCTGCTGCAATAAAACTCTACTACCCAGACCTGACAAAAACATTACAGGAAAAATGACATTACCTCTTGTGATGTAGATGCAAAAATCCTCAAAAAAAAATTAGCAAACAAAATCCAGCAAAAAATAAAAGAAGTCCTAAGAATAAAAGCTAAAAGTATAAAATTTCTGCTAGAAATCATAGGATAAAATTGTCATGACTTTGGGATAGGAAAAGCTTTGTTAGCACAAAACAAAATATAAAAAGTAAAATATAAAAATAAATTGAACCTCATCAAAATTGAAAATGATTGTTCTTTGATAGATACCATTAAGAAAATGAAAAGCAAAGCCAAAAACCAGAAGAAGATATTCATTATATATTTCGGACAAAGAGTCATTATCCAGAATATATAAAGAACTCTCTCTACAAATAAATGAAAATGAAAATATCACAATAATATATGGGCCAAAGACTTGAGAGACAATTCACAAAAGATACACTAACAGCCAAAATAAGCACAAAAAAAAGCTGCATAATGGCATGTCATATGGGAAATTCAAATTAAAGCAATATGAGGTACCATTTCACATTTACAGGAACAGCTAAGTAAATAAATAAATAAGTTAACAATAAATATATGTAAATAAACAACAAATTGACAATACCAACTGCTGTCAGCCACAGAGCATCTAGAACTCTCATATGTTGTTAGAAGTGTAGCATTCTTCAGCCACTTTGGGAAAACAGCATGAAGTTTCTTATAAAATTAACATACACTTGCTATAAAAATGGGAAATTCTATCCCTAGGTATATGCCCAAGAGAAATAAAAACATATTTCCATTAAAGGGATTTTACACAAGTGTCCATAGCAGCTTCATTCTTAAAAGCCCCAAACTTTAAATGAACCAAATATCAAATAATATCTAAATGGATAAAAGGCTTATGTTGTATTAATACAATACAAAAAAAATGGATAAAACTGGTGGCAATCTCATCAGCACAGATGAAACTCAGACATTATTCTGAGTGAAAGAAATCAGGCACAGTCAACCTATGAGCCAATTTTATGAAATTCCACAATAGGGACTATTAATACTTGATGAGAACATTAATATATGCTGATAACTCCAACATATTCCAATACCCCAAGATTGCCAGAGCCAACAATTATAACTTTTTGCCACATTTGAAATATCATTCTATCTATCTATGTAGGTAGCTATTTAGTCTCATCTATTTATCAATCCATTATCTGTACACTTGAATGTATGTTATATACATTATGCTCCTTGAACACTTATTACTGCTATGTCCATTTCCTAGAAACAAGGAGATTCTCTTATGTAACCACCTCAAATATTTGTCAAGTTCAAGCAACTTAATATTGGTATAAAGTCTACAGTATATATTCCAGTTTTCTTCATATCTCATTTTCCCTTTGAGCCTTTTTTCTTCCCTTGCTAGATCCTATCCAGGATCATGTATTGCATTTAATTATCATTGTCTCTTTAGTTGCTATTTTGGTTTGCTAAAGTTGCCAGAATGCAATATACCAGAAATGGGTTGGCTTTTACAATGGGGATTTATTAACTTACAATTTACAGTTCTTAGACCATGAACATGTCCAACTCAAGTCATCAACAGGAAGATTCCTGGACTCTGAAGACAGGCTGCTGTCATCTGGGACACTTCTGTCAGATGGGAAGGCAAATGGCCAGCATCTGCTCATCCTTAGCTCCTGGGTTTCATTGCTTTTAGCTTCTGGTTCCAGCGGATTCCTTTCGGAGTTTCTGTGGGTCCTCTGAGCTTCTCTGGGGCTTTTCTCTATGAGCTTCTCTTAATTTCATCTCTTATAAAGGACTCCAGTAAGAGGATTAAGGCCTTTCCTGGGGCAGGCCTCAACTGAAATGATCTAATCAAAAGTTCTCACCTACAACAGGTCTGCACCCACAGGAATGGATTAAAAGAACACGGCCTTTTCTGGGGTACATAACAGCTTCAAAATACCACAGTTGCTGTTTCCTTTCTTTTTAAATTGTAGGAACATATACACCATATAAAATTTCCCATCTCAATCACTCCCAAGCATAATATTCAATGGGATTAATCTCATTCATGATATTGCAATATCCTCATCAACTTCCATTATAAACCTTTCCCATCTTCTTAAATAGAAACCCTACCCCACCCATTATGCATTCACTCCCCATTCTTCCTTCCCTGGCAACCTATACTCTAATTTCTGTCTCTACATGCTTTCATATTCTCCAATATTTTCTTTGTAGTAGCCATGGGGCTTAAATTTAATATCCTAAATATGTAACAATCTTCTTTGCTTTGATACCACTTAACCTTAATAGTATACAAAAATTATGTTGATATACTATTTCATCCTCCCCACTTCCACTTTTATGTAGTTCTTTGAAAAATTACATGTTTATACATTATGAGTCCAAAAACACTGGTTTATTATTACATTTTATGCATTTGCCTTTTAGAATCCATAGGAAGTAGAAAGTGGAGGTACAAACCAAAAATACAATAATACTGGCATTTATATTTACCTATGACATTACCCTCACTAGAGATCTCACTGAAGATCTTCATACAGCTTTGATTTATTGTCTATAGACCTTTCCTTTCAACCTGCATAACTCTCTTTAGCATCGCTTCTAAGACCAGTCTAAGGTTGATGAACTACTTCAGCTTTTCTCTATCTGATGATATCTTAATCCCTCACTCATCTTTGAAAGACAATTTTGCCAGATTTAGAATTCTTAGATAGCAAGCTTTCGCTTTCCAAACTTTAAATGTGTCTTCCCATTGCTTTCTTTACTCCATTGTTTCTGATGACAAGTCAGCACTTAATCTTATTGAGGATCCCTTGCATGTGACATGTTGCTTCTCTCTTGTGGCTTTCAGAACTCTCTATCTTTGGCATTTGACAGCCAGATTATAATATGCTAAGGAATGGTCTATTTGGGTTCTTTCTATTTGGAGTTTTGAGCATCTTAAATGTGCATATTTTGGTCTTTCATTAAATTGGAGGAGTTTTCCTCCATTATTTCCTTGAATATTCTCTCTGCCTCTTTCTTTCTTCTCATTCTGGGACTCCCACAATACAAATATTGGGATACTTGATGGTGTCCAAAAGTTCCTCAGATGCTGTTCACTTTTCTTTATTCTTTCTTCTTTCTGCTCCTCAGATGGAAATATTTGAATTGTCTTTTCTTCAAATTCAGTGGTTCTGCCTTTTGCACACTCCAATCTGTTGTTAAAGCCCTTTAGATTTTTTAACTTATTACTACAGTCTTTGGCTCTGTTTAGTTCCTTTTCGTAATTTCCATTCTCCATTGATATTTTCTTTGTGATCATCTATCATTTCTCTGATTTCCTTTAGTTCTTTGCTCATGTTTTCCTTTAGCTCAATGAGCATATGTAGAGCCATTTTAAAAAGTCATTTTCTGGTATGTCCCAGGTCTTCCATTATAAATCTACTTGTTGATGGTTTCTAATGCTTTTATCTTGTCCTTTGTCTGGGATATTGCTTCCTGATTCTTTGTATGTTTTATAATCTTTTGTTGAAAGCTGGACATTTTGATATTTACTACTTTTTTTTTGTACTATTTGTACTATTTGTACTATTGCTGATATATAGACTCTGAAGCACCTGTTCCTCAAGATTTTAATCCAGCTAATGTTATGACTGAGCTTTCCTAGAATTCCAGGGACTAACAAAAAAAAAAAAAAGGAGGAGGAGAGGAGGAGAAGAAAAAGAAGAAGATGATGATGGAAAGAAGAAACACCTTTCCCAGCCTTGCAGATTGACCTGGGCAAGTGCTCTCCTTGAGGGATGATCTAGACTAGGGGTTTTTTGAGGCTATCTTCAGACCAAAGCATGGGGACCTTCCTGATCCTTTCTGCGTATACATCCAGTCTCTGTATGTGGGAGTGGCCCTAGGAATTCCCCCATTTACACAATTACCAATATCACCTCTTTCCTAGGAAACACTTTTCTCACTGCTCTGACACTGCCCTGTCTTTCCTACAGCCGGCAATCCCTTGCCCCAGGCAGCACAACTTGACTACCCTCCCACAGCATTCTGTAGGAGAGCTCTCTGAGCTGCCTTATACAGCCAGTACAAGTTCTGGTTTGGTGACTTCTTCAGGCCACCACCAGATAGACTGGGTCTGACATAAGTGCTCCCAGCATATGCACCAGGGCCACTCTGCACCCTCTGGAACTGGGACCATAGATCCACACTGGGAACAGCTGTCTCTGTTCTGAGATGGTGAGAGGTGAGGCAGGGGCCAGCCAGGGTGCCATGAGAACCTATGGTTTTTAAGAAGACTCTTCATTGATTAGGCGCTCACCCTGTTACTGTGGTCCTTTAGCTGTTTTCTAGAACCATGAAAAGATGTTTCTGCCAGTCCTTGCTAGTTGTTCAAAGCTTCTGTGGGAGGACAGAGCCCTGAAGTGTCTCAGAACTGCCATCTTGACCAGGGCAGGGACTGGTACGCTGATTTTAAGGAGTAAGCTTGGATGATTGAAAAACCCTGTAATATAAGAATATATTGTTATATTTTCTGGAGACACACCACACTGATCCAAGAGGTTACTATTTGTTTAGCTTTCTATTATTTAATTCAAATAAAAAAAATCAAATTAGAATACTTCAGGGAATATTTGGGGAATAAAAATGACACCTATAAACATGACTATTAGTCAGACCTTCACATTATTTATATTGCATACCACTTAACAAATTAAAATATTTTCCTCAAAGAAATTCTTTACCAATTAGAGGAGTTGAAGCATGTGTTTCAAATCACACTTTCCTCAACTCAAAATGTTTGAATCCTGACAGTAAATATTAATGTCTCTAAAAAGGGGGTCCATATGCCTTTTCAAACCTCATAGGACATTAATTTTCAGGGCCTAGATCTACTTTAGTGTTAACAGCCATTTTAATATTTTTGGATTGAAAAAAAATAACATAAAGCCATTAAGTATTCTTCCAAAAAGTGTTTCTTCTTTGCACCAGGTAAGCAGCATTTCATGTTGCATTTGTTGCTTAATACTTCATATATTTCATTCATATATTTCATTCAGTGCATTCTTAAATTAAGTTGTCTGTTTTATACAGCCAACCTTCAATTATAGTACAGCAGATTTTAGGCAAAGCACATTTTCTTAATTGTGTACCTCATTTGGTTACCTAAACAGGCAGGCTTCTTGTGTGAGATCAAAGCATGGCAGAGCAGGGAAGAGAATTTATTTTAGAAATATAGGTGGTTTGAAAGAATGTATAGGAGTTACAATAGGTTTATGAAATAAAATAAAGCAATTAATAAGGAAGACAAAATGATAGAATTATGTAGTTTAAAGTAATCTGATGGAGAAATAGAAAATCTAACAATGGTTTCTTTTAACATTTCTTGAAGAAATCCGTAGACATTCTCCACATTAGATGAAATACTTGAAAGATTAAATGTTATAAAATACATTATCTGGGAAATTTGCAGTAAACAAATATCCAGGTCATGCATAGTGAAAAGAATTAGGTGAAAAAAATAGAGTTATGACGTAATCTAAATGAAAAAATGCAGCAGCAATTATTGCTGAAAATAGACCACAAAGTAGGGTGAGAAATCAAAAGATTAGTAACATTTTGTGCCTTTAGAGCAGGATGCCGGCAATATACAGTACTCTGCAAAAATCAAAGCTTGGAAATGGGAAAACATGAACTTCCTCACTATATCATTTTTAAAGTGGTGAGGCTGCATTGAGTTTTTTTAAACTTGAATTTTAAATTTGATTATTCCATTTAGTGCAATGATATTTCACTTGGCAATAACTTCAGTGGAGGGTCATTTTAAAATCATACTATAAAATTATGTCATTAATTATTGTGTAAAGTACTGAAATACATGCTGTTTATTAGGCAGACACATCTTATGTATGCAATGATTTAAATGTTTTTATTTAGAAAAAATTTGCATCAAAGTGTTTAAGTAGAAACCGTTCATATTTAAATAAAGCTAAGAAAAAAATTAATTACATGTTTTACTGGAAAGTTTCAAACTCTTTCTACTTCTGAGAATATACAAAATATAGAAAAAATTAATAATGATTTTTAAATAATATTTACTGAACCCTTACTATATAATCCACACTATTATGCAATTTAAATGAATGATAATATTTAATATGCATCAAGATTTTCTGAATTAATAATATCAAATTTTGTCATTCATGTTTGAAGGAATATTTTTGAAAACATCCTTTGCATTGGTGGCCAGAACATGTTTATTTAAAATAATAATGTGACCAATCTATGGTTTAGAAAGATAAATTTGACAGCATTTTTGAAGTCTTAATATGTGAAAAATGTTTATGACTATATATTACTACTGCCATCTTCATCACATTAAGATTTCACAGTGCCTCACTAAAAATTGACCAGTTATAATTTTATTGAATGTTTACTATGCAAGTCACTTGGAAAAGATGAGAAAGGGTGTAAAATTGTAGACCCGGCATCGTGGGATGGAGAACATCTTCTTGACCAAAAGGGGGATGTGAAAGGAAATGAAATAAGCTTCAGTGGCAGAGAGATTCCAAAAGGAGCCGAGAGGTCACTCTGGTGGGCACTCTTACGCACACTTTAGACAACCCTTTTTAGGTTCTAAAGAATTGGGGTAGCTGGTGGTGGATACCTGAAACTATCAAACTACAACCCAGAACCCATGAATCTCGAAGACAGTTGTATAAAAATGTAGCTTATGAGGGGTGTCAATGGGATTGGGAAAGCCATAAGGACCACACTCCACTTTGTCTAGTTTATGGATGGATGAGTAGAAAAATAGGGGAAGGAAACAAACAGACAAAGGTACCCAGTGTTCTTTTTTACTTCAATTGCTCTTTTTCACTCTAATTATTATTCTTGTTATTTTTGTGTGTGTGCTAATGAAGGTGTCAGGGATTGATTTAGGTGATGAATGTACAACTATGTAATGGTACTGTAAACAATCGAAAGTACGATTTGTTTTGTAAGACTGCGTGGTATGTGAATATATCTCAATAAAATGATGATAAAAAAAATTGTATAAGGTGCCTGTTTTCATGGAAGTTAATCTGAAGCAAGAGAGAAATCTCACTAATACATGAAAAATACAGTTAATAACAAATAATGGCTGATGGCTAATATCTCAATACATCATATAAACAGACATGGACAGGGAATATTTCACTGAGTGACACCAAGGTCGTATTCACTGACAGAAAATTATTAGAGAAATAGAGAGGAGATTGGAAATTGTTAAGGAAATATATATAACTGTTAAGGAATATAAATATACATTCAAGTAGTGCCAGACACTGTATGGGAGATATATTCCAAATTAGTATATTTTGGATTTTAAAAGTTAGGCAATTTTTAAAAATCAACAAAGTGAAACCATCAGAAAATAAGACAGAGATATTTCATAACAAAAGTGGATCCCTTTTGTGTGAGTGTACCACAGTTATCACTTAAATGACTCCAAATGCTACATTGGAACTGAAGTGCATCAAAATGTGTCAAGAAAGTATGTGAGCAGTGGTATTCCTGGTCAAACAACTCATTCAAATTTGCACAGCTATGACTTAATCTCAATGGTCTGGTCCATTCTCTATTCCACCTTTCTATAAAGCCTTCATTTGTTAATTCACATGGTGGAAATTTAGACTTATAACACTTTTATTGAATGCATGATATCTTTGTTTACACATATATAAAAGTGATCAAATTGACAATTTTACACTTGATATTTCTTGAATTTTGTTGTAAGGTTATAATGTTCTCTTTAAAGCTTTGATAATATTTTCCAGATATTGTTATTTAACAAATATAATCACTGATTCCATCTAAAATTAATTTAATTTGAGGTAAGAATATAGTGAAATACAAAATTTATTAATTTTCTGTATAGAAATATTCTTTACCAGCTACTGCTTATTTTAAAACCTCTATTTAATCCCTAAATTTTGATGATTCCTAGCAAAGCTTTTGATGAATAGTAACAAATTTCTATCCTAAAGCTTTGTAAAAAGTTACATTTTAGAAGGGTAGCCAACAACACTAGAGCCTAATAGATGGGTATTATTGAAATTTAATTCCAAATTGACAGTGAAGCACAGTTACCATTAAATTAGTTCGTATTTCCTTGAATACTGGTAAGATTAAGGTTTTCTTTTTTAATTTCTATCTGGAATTTTTGTGTGTGGGATGTCTGTGTGTGTGTTTCATACACACACAACTAGTGAGACAGACAGACTTTTTATCAGTTTCTCATTTTTACAAGGTAGTATTTTTTCCCTGTTCTTATTAATAAAAGCCTGTATATATTTAGTATTTTATTTACATTTTGCCAACATAAATGTTGCAGAGTTTTGTAATTTATTACTTGCCTTGTAATTTTCTTATTGTTTCCATAATAATTTTTTTTTTCTTTACTAAATTTTGCAGAACAATTGTGTGTAAAATATAGGGTTCCCAAACACCAACTCAACACCACCCCAACACTTTTGTTTTGGTATCCTTATTTGGCTTTTACAATTTTCAATTTTTTAGAAAAATTAGTGGAGAATTGGAATTAATTATTTTTGGAATTTTGGTAGAATTCCCTTGTGAAGTCATCTGGTCCTAGGTTTTTCTTTGTTGGGAGGTTTCTGACTATTGATTCAAGCTCTTTATTAGTAATTGTTTTCTTGAGATTTCTATTTCTTCTTGAGTCAGTGTAGGCTGTCTGTGTGTTTCTAAGAATCTGTCCACTTCGTTAAGCTTATTTAATTTATTAACATATAATCATTCATAGTACCCACTTATAGTCATTTTTATTTCATCAGGGTAGGTTATAATGTACACTTCTCATTTCTGAAATTTGTTATTTGTACCCTTTTTTCTTTGTCAGTCTAGCTAAAGATTTGTAATTTTGAAAATCTTTTCAAAGAACTAACTTTTGGTTTTGTTGATTTTCTCCATTGTTTTTGTTTTGTTTTGTTTTCTATTTAATTTATCTCCATTCTAATCTTTGTTATTTCCTTCCTTCTGCTTGATTTGGATTTAGTTTACTCTTCTTTTTCCAGTTCTCCCAGTTTTGAGAATAGGTCTCTGATTTGAAGTATTTCTTCTTTTTCAATGCAAATATTTAGAGCTGTAAATTTCCCTCTCAGCACTGCCTTAGCTGCATCTCATAAGTTTTGGTATGTTGTATTTTCATTTTCATTACCTCAAGATATTGCCTAATTTTCCTTCTGATCTGTTCTTTAATTCTTTGGTTGTTTAAGAATATGTTGTTTAATTTCTACATATTTATGAATTTCCTCTTTCTCTCTCATTATTGATTTCTAGCTTCATTCTGTTCTGGTCCAAGAATATACATGCCATGATTTCAATATTTTTTAATTTATTGAGACTTGTTTTGTGGTTTAATATACGGTCTATTCTGGAGAATGATCCATGTGTGCTAGAGAAGAATATATATTCTCTTTCCATTGGGTGCATTGTTCTATATATGTCTGTTAGGTCAAGTTATTTCAGTTTTATATTCTAGTCCTGTACTTTCTTATTGATCTTCTATCCATTAGGAAGTGTGGTGTGTTAAAGTTTCCTATTAGGAATGAAGAACTATCAGTTTCTCCCTTTAAATCTGTCAGTGTTTTCTTCATATGTATTGGGGCTCTGCTGTTAGGTGCACATAAATTAATAATTGTCACATCTTCCTATTGAAATGTCACCTTTATCAGTATGTTATGACCATCTTTGTCCCTTGTGACTATTTTGGACTTAAAGTCTATTTTAACTGATATTAGTAGCTATCCCAGATCTCTTTTGGTTACTACTTGCATGGTATATATTTTTTCCCATCCTTTTACCATCAACCTGTTTATGTCTTTGATTTTAAGGTGAGTCTCTTGAAGAAAGAACATAGTTGGGTCATGCTTTTTAATCCATTCTGCCCAACTCTGCCTTTTGACTGGAGAGTTTAATCCATTTACATTTAAAGTCTCTATTGACAATACATTTCTTTCTTCTGCTATTTTGATACTTAGCCCTTGCAAGCTTTATAACTTTTTTTGTCCCTAACATCCATTAAAGCCTACATTTATATTTATTTGCCTTCTTGTGTTGTACCTTATTAAGTGACTTCTCACTTCCATCTGGGTATATTTTTCATCTGTTTTCTTTGAGGTCATGACAGGGTTAAAATTTGACATCCTGAACCTATAACAATTATATTTGTTTTGATACCAATTTAACTTCAATAGCAAACATGTATATTTTTTCTATACCCCTCTCACCCCTCCATTATTTTTGTGCTTATTACCACTTATACTTTGATACATTGTATGTCAAAAAAACCTAGATTTATCGTTACATTTTATGCATTTGAATTTCAGCACCTGTAGGAAGTAAGAAGTGCAGTTGCCTACCAAACAATGCAATACAATAGTATCAGCATTTATAATTACCCTAATGGTTACCTTTAGTGCAGGTCTTTGTTTCATGCCAATTTGAACCATCCTTTCCTTTCAGTCTGAAGAACTCCCTTTAGCATTGCTTGTAGGTGATTTACAATCTCAACTTTTCTTTTATCTTAGAATGTCTTATTCTCTTCCTCATTTTTGAAAGAGAGTCTCATTGGATATAAAATCCCTGGTTGACAGTTGTTTTTCCTCTGGCATTTCAGTTTTCTCAACTCACTGCCTTCTTGCCTGCATGGTTTCTGATGAGAAATCGTCACTCACTCTTATTGGGATTCCCTTGTATGTACACACTGTTTCTCTTGCAGCTTCCAGAACATGTTCCTTATCCTCTGCAGTTGATAATGTAATCAATATGTGATGGGATGTATTTTTCTTCCTGTTTATCCAATTTGTTGTTTCCTGAGCTTCTTGGATGTGCCTATTCATGTCGTTTGCTAAGTTTGGGAAGTTCAATGTCATTGTCTTTGAATACTTATTGCCCCTTTCCCTTTCTTCTCTTTCTGGGACTCCTATAATGCATATATTGGTGCACTTTATGGTGTCCTATAGTCGTGTTAGGCTGTTTTTGATTTTAATATTTCTTTTTTCTTTCTGTTCCTCAGAATGAATCATTTCAAGTGTCTTGTCTTCATGTTCCCTCATTCTTTATTTGACCAGCTCCAATCTGCTCTTGAAACCCTCTTGGGTATTTTTTGTGTCAGTTATTGTTATCTTCAACTTTAATAGTTCTGTTTGGTTCCTTTTTAATGTTTTAATTATCTTTACTTAGTTTCTCATATTATTCATTCATTGTTTTCCTGATATCCCTGTAGTTCTTTCTCTGTACTTTCCTTTATTTCCTTAAGCATTTTTAAGATCAATTTTAAAGGCTTTGTTCAGTATGTGCACATTATCATCTTCTTCATTGGTGTTTTCTGTATTTTTATTCCCTTCCTTTGGATGGGCCACCATTTCCTGTTTCTTTGCTTGTTTTGTACTCTTTTGTTGCACACTATACATTTTAATATTTAAAAATCTTAACTCTTGCATTTACTCCATGGGATGTCTGTTCTATGGTTATTAAACCATCTGGTGATAAGACAGAGATTTTCTTGAGCTTTCACCCTCCAATCAGGAAGGTCTGTGCAAGGCAAATGCAGCAGATAGGGATTTCCCTGTCTCACTGGGCCTCTGTCTTGTCCCGGGATTTTGCTTTTTTGGAGTTCCCCTGTTTACAGGAGTTTGTTTGTCCCTCTGTTTCCCAGGAGACAAACCTCCATTTCCCAGGTAGCTGAAGCCAGTAGGCCTTTGTCCCAGACTGTCCACCTCAATAGTTTTTATACTCCTTTCATTATCTCATGCTGCTTTTGCTGGAAGGGCAAATTCTGGGAGAAGGGTCACCCCAAGGAAGACTTTCCCAATTTGGTCTTTCCCAGCCAAAACAGAGCCAGGGACCCACAAAGGGGGTGCAGACCCACTCCTATGTGCCTTTTGTGTGTGTGTTGGGGGGGATCAGGAAGGGTGCCAAAATCTTCTCCAGTGGTTTCCCAAAGCTGAGCTTTCCTGGACTGCCCAGCAAATGCAACCTTCAGGTAACCTTCCCCTGCAGCTCAGAGGAAGTCTTTAAATCTCCTTTGACTCTGCTCTTGTCCAGGGAGGGTTGACAGGATGGTTGCCTTTGACTTTGTCCAGGATGGCGGTTGAAACAGTGGCTGCTGCTACCTTTGTCCCAGGTGGGTTGAAACAATAGCTGCCATCAGATTCAGGACTCAGTGATCTGAATTCACTAATCAAAAGCTGTGATCAGTGATTGGCCATGCACACCCCTCTTCTTGGGGAAGAGGATTTTTATTTCCCTTTCTGTCAGAAGCAGCTAGCCAGGGAGTAAACCACACAGTGGCTTGCCACAGGTCGGGAATTGGACAAAGCGATTTCAGTTCTTTAGTGTAATTTTCAGCCTCTTCCCCCTGCTCTTCCCTGAATGGTCTTCTGGCCTCTGAAGTTTCAAAATAGTTATTTCAGACTGTTCCTGCCTGTTTAATAGTTGTTTTGGTGGAAGGACTGAGTCCTGAAGCTTCCTACTCCACCATCTTCCACAGAAGTCTCCATGTCCATTTAATTTTATCTGCTTTTGATTACAAACATATAAAAATTTATGGAAATAAATACATATTTTATTGTGTTTTATTGTGTGTCTTTTGAACTAAGAAATGCTTCAGTCTAAGATTATATTACTGTGCATCTGTCATCTTCTCTCTGATCTATTTTATCTATTTCTTTTTTTTCTAAATTGAGGAATAGGTCCTTGAGTTTTCTCTATAATTCACTGATTAGATTACATGCAATATCTATTTACATTTTAAATGGATCTAAATATCATGGAATTTTATACAGTCTCTTATGTCAGCAGGCCTGCTGACCTACAGTTTTCATTATATAGCCCATTTTTTAAAGAAAGTAGATGTAGAGAATAATCCGCTATTTTAGTGAAAATATTTTCCCACACAGTATTGCAGAGGATACTATTTGTGCTCTTTCCTTATTTTTACTGATCCATTTTACTGTTTCTGTCCCTTCAGTGGCTTCTATATGCTTTTATTTACAGGAGTCTTATGTGGGATTCTCTTATCACTGGGTTACTTAACTTGTTTTCCAGAGAGATAGAAAGACCTGGCAGTATACATCACTGAGCTGAAGGAAGAGAGCAAGGATTTAGCCAATGACTGACCAGTTGTGATGAATGAAAGCTAAACTCCCTTGCCTAGAATTTGCATGCACTCTCAATCATGCCATACCCTCCAGAGTTACCCTGCAGGAATAGGTGGAGGCTGGGGCGTTGCCTGGAATGCACTCCTTGCTTACTTTCTTCCCTTTCGTTTCTATATTTCTAACTCTTGGACTTATTCACCCAAGCAAAGTTCCTAGTACATCCTCATCTCAAGATCTGCTTCTAGGCAACTAGAGCTGAAAAAAAAGACTTTTCCTCTGAATTTTCAGAGAAATGCACATCCATGGTAAACTATATATTTTTACATAGGACATTTGTCTTTTTTTTTTCACTTTACTCTTTTTTACATAACTTACTTTCTTTTTTGGGATCGGTAATATATACTCATCGTTCTGAATCCAACAATACAAAAGCATATTCAATAATAAATTGGTCCCTCTCTTCTCTGTTTCACAGATAATGCTTCTTTTCTGACTTTGCATACCCCTTAGAGGTGGTCTATACATTTAAAATATATGTATTTTATTTGCACACAAAAGATGGCATACTTTACACTATGGTCTCAACTTTGATTTTATTTTTCATTTAAGCCTCTCTTTACAGTTTTTAGACTAGTGCATACTATTTTGAAATAAACTTTATTTAAATTTACTTTAAATTTACAGATAACTTGTGAAGATAGTACAGAAAGTTCCCATATACTCCATATCAGTTTCCCCATCAACATCTTACATTAAAATGGTACATTTGTTATAATTAATGAATTGATACTGATACTTCTTTATTAACTAGAGTCAATTAGTTTTTCCATAATTTCCTTTTTGCTGTTTCAGAATCCCATTGAAGACACCACATTACATTGGTAGTCATGTCTCCTTTGGCTCGGTTTAGCTGAGAGTTGCTAAAAATTTCTATGTTTTTGATGATCTTGACACTTTTTATGACCTTTACAGTTTTGGGGAATAACAGTCCGACATTTTGTTGAAAGTTCCCCAATGTAGTTTCTATAACGATTTTATTATGATTAGACTGGGTTTATGGGTTTTTAAGGGAAGACAATAGAGGTAAAATGCCATTTTCATCACATGATACCAAGGGTACATGCCAGCAACATGATTTACCACTGTTGATATTGACCTTAACCATCTGTCTGAGGCAGAATTTTTCAGATTTCTCTAATTTAAATAAGCAGCATTTATAGTAGCATTTTTTCCACCCAAAACTGGAAAGAATCAAGATATTCTTCAAAATAGGTGAATGGATAAACAAACTATAATATACCCCTACAATGGAATATTATTCAGAATTAAAAAGAAATGAGGTATCAAGCCATGAAAGGACATATATGAGCCCTAAATACATGTTGCTAAAAGAAGGAAGCCAGTCTTGAGAGGATACATACTATATGATTTCAATTATATGAGATTCCATAAAGGGAAAAACCATAAAGACTTTAAATATCCGTGGTTGTCAGGGCTTTGGTATGGGAGGAGAGTCTGAATCAGTGAAGCACAGGAGATATTTTAGAACAATTAAACTGTTCATTATGATACTGTAGTTGTAGATACATGACAGTATGCATGCATTGGTTTGCTAAAAGCTGCTGAAATTCAATATACCCAGAAAAGGGTTGGCTAACAATGGGGATTTCTTAAGTTACAAGTTACAATTCTAAGGCCATGAAAATGTCCAAATTAATGCATCAACAAGAGGATAACTTCTCTGAATAAAAGCTGCTGGCATCTGGGTTTCCTCTGTCAGATAGCAAGGCACAGGGCCAGTGTCTGCTTGTTCTTCACTCCTGGGTTTGTTGCTTTCAGTTTCTGATTCCAGTGCTTTCTCCCTGAGCAGCTATGGGTTCTCTCTTAGTATCTCTGGGACATTTCTCTCTCTCAGTTCTCTCCAAATATCTGTGCCTTTTATCCCATTATAAAGGACTCCAGTGAAGTATTAAGATCCACCTTGAATGGGCTGGGTCACTTCTCAACAGAAACAACCTAATCAAAAGGTCCCACCCAACAACAGTTCTGCCCCCACATGAGTGGATTAAAATAACATAGTCTTTTCTGGGGTACATAAGACCTACAAACCATGCACGTAATTCTCTATCCAGAATCTGTTTCCCAGAGAAGCTAACTTAAGAGAATTTGTTCCAGGAAAAGTTCAAGGAAGCAGACTCTAAAACAAGATTTTAGAGCTGATCTTCCACATGAGAGCTGGCCATGAGAACCCCAACAATGTTGATTTCTTGACCCTGGCATGTATTAGTAGTGAAATTGTTAGAAATTTTAATGGTCATGAAATAAGATAGTGTACTGATGAGAATGAATATAAAAGCAGATGCAAAATCTCTAGTAATTGAGAGTATTAGGAGAAGTAGTAATGGCAGTGACAATGGAATTTAATTACTCTTTCTGAATTGCGTTAATGCATTGAAGAAAGGAAATGAAAGGCTTAGGAAAATTAATTACCACTGTAAGTTAAATGATGAAAATCAAGGGATCTCATTGGAAGCATAAAATCTCTTACTTTCACCTAGGCACACAAAAAGTCTGAGGATGAGTCCTAAGACTTAAATATAAAAGAAATAGACCTTTAAGGAAGGTTGAACTTATAGCTCCATCAAATGTCCAGTGCCCAATTTGGAAAAAAATGGGGTTACTGAGACTTGGGAGTGGACATCTGTGTCACTGCACTTCAAAAGTTTGAATCAGCTGATTCTGCTGAAACCCTGTGGCATATAGATATGGCCTACTCCTCCCTTTAAAGACTAGTATTCCAGTGATACTTAAACACTATTCACTCCACTCTGGAGCTATCTCAACTTACCCTCCTAGCTACCACAAAACATTTAGTGTAAATTAAACCAGAATAAATTTAGGGCTTGCTGAGAGAAAGAAACAGCACTAAAAACTGAAAATGATGCAAGAAATAGCCAACATATAAGGGCAGGAGCCATGAGAGTTATGTATGGGATATGTCATGAAAGTTCTGGTCAAGATATTAGAATATAAAGTTCCACAAGGAATGCCAAGAGAAAAGACAACTAGCATTGCTGAGAAGCCCAGGGGTGTCAATTTTCTGTAGGCCAAGGCTGACAAGAATTGCAGTTAAATAAGTAGGCTCCCTGACAGCAACAGAGATAATGGGATCTCATAATTAAGTGAGATGCTAAGTTGTAATGCTCAACTCCCAAAGAAAGCTGAGTGAAGGTTATTTCAATTATCAGCAAAATTTGAGGGTCTGAGCAAGGGGACCTGTTTTGGTTTGCTAAATTTGCCAGAATGCAATATACAAGAAATGGATTGGCTTTTTCAATTGGGATTTATTAGGATGCAAACTTACAGTCCTAAGGCCATGAAAATGACCAAATGCAGGCATCAAAAGGCACCTTCTCTGAGGAAAGGTTGATGGCATCCAGGGTTCTTCTGTCACATGGGACAGCACATGGCAATGTCTGCTGGTCTTTCTCTCCTGGGTTTTGCTTCCAAAAATGGCTTTCTCATGGTGCATTTCCTTTCTTAGCTACTCTGAGCGCTCTCCAAAATGTCTCTGTCTTTTATCCTCTCATAGAGGACTCCATAAGGGGATTAAGATCCACCTTGAATGGACAGAGTCACATCTCCATGGAAACTATCTAATCAAAAGTTCCTACCCACAATAATTGTACCCCCACAAGATTGGATTAAAAGAACACGGCCTTTTCTGGGGTACATAACAGTTCCAAACCAGCAGAGGACCTAAACTGCATAGAGCTTTGGAGAGAAAGAAACCTAACATTCCTACCATCAAGATTGATAGAGCTCCAACAAAGGCAGTGCTCAAGTTATCAATAAACAAATAAAGGATGGTGTATCAATCCAGATTCTCCAGGGAAACAGATCTGAGAGGATAGATACAGACATAGATATAGATATAGATATAGATATAGATATAGATATAGATATAGATATAAATAAGTATGACCTCTCCATATTTTTCCTAATTATTTTATATTATTTTCTGCTGTTATTTTCATTCATTTTATTACCTAGACATTTGTTTCTCTTTGCATGGATAGATTTACTTTTACATGCTAATTTTGCAACTAACCAACTTACTGAATTCTATTATCATTGGTAGGTGGTTTTGAATAATGTACCTTGAGTTTTTCAAGTAAAAAATATCATTTTTCTATAATAATTTTCTCTCCCCATTCAATTAGAATTTCTTTTTTTTTTTTTTTTTTTTTTTTCTTATCTAATTCTGCTGGCCAATACCTTCAAAATCAAAGAATTTTCTCAACCTTTACACAGGTCAATATTTCATATCTCTAATCCAGTTAGATGCTGATAGTTCCCTTGGTTTGTCTGAATTGGAAAACATTTTGATATATATGATTCTAGAAAAATTTTCCTTTTCTTTCAAATACCACCTATGTGGGATTGTTACCCATTTCCCCAGTTTGGTCACTGAAGCAGGTTATTTATCTTCCTTTATTAGGAGCTTTACATGAAACCAAAAAATTAGATCTTTATTCACCTTTCCCTTTCATCGCTGGCCATAGGGGTAGGAAAAGAGCAACGGAGAAGGAACAGCTCAAGTTAATGAACTTGCAGTATCAAAGGTGTTTGCTATGACTGATGTCAGCTGGAGATTTTCAGCAACTTAACTAATATGGATTAAATCTTTTCATTCTGTCTGAACTTGCTGTGATCCTCAGGTCCTCTAAATCATAGTCTCCAAAGGGTTTTACTCATGTCACTATTGTTTAGTGAGTTTATTTTAATTCTTTCCAGAATCTATCAAATTATAGAATGACATTCTTTAGTTCTTTGCATTGTGATTTTAAAGAAAGTTTTGCCTTCATTGTTATTTTAATGACATATTTGTGGAGGGAAAGATTTTATTCATGTTCCTCCATTATAACTAGGAATCATTGGTTTTTAAACTATTGAATGCCTTCTTCAAGAATGCAGTGAGCAGTAATAATAGGGATAATGAAAAGCTAGTAATAACCAAATATCTAATAATAGAAAGCATTAAGTATTTTTATCTTATTATTATATTGTAATGAAAAGATTTTTTATGAAAAGCATATTTTAAAAGTTAAAAATTGCTAGTTGTTTTATGAAGTACAAAAGAATAAGGATGTGTAAGATTAACTTAATATCTCATAACCTTTAAAATGCATAGAAAAATAATGAAAATAATCAAAGGCACTACATTTTCCCTTCTGTTTTTTATTTTTAAAATATTATATAATTGACATATTACTCATAATATTAGAATACATAAAATAAACTTTTTAGTTTATATAAACACAGTAATTTCTACCTAGCCCTTTAGCCATATCTATTATTAAGGTTGATTAAAGAAAAGCAAACATTTTAAAAAAGTTATTCTTCAGTATCTAGATTTATGTATGAACCCATAGCATAAACTAAATCATAAAACTAGTTTTATTTTTCCTAATTTTCAATTAGGAAAATAATTTTCAGACTTCAGTGTATTCCTGTTTTGCAGATAACACAGTGGCACAATCACATATCTGGACATGTTGACAGATTGATTTTTCCAAGACGATGAAAGTATCAAACAACTTCTTTTTCCAGTAGAATGGAGCACCAACTCATTAGTATCATGGGGTTCAGTAATTCCATAGTGCTGGTTTTGACCTTCTTTACAAATATTGACCTGCCTCTGGAACAGTGGCCAGGCAGTGTTCAGATATCATATCATGCAATTGGATATATGTAAAGAATCTTGTGCTTCTAACACCTCTTCTTTACAGCCTTCAGAAAATAAAGGAATGCAGTGTTTTACTGCTACACAGAGTTTTAGGATAAGTGAGACCAAGAGTCAGCAATCTTTCTCTCTAGAGGGCCAGGTAAATATTTTAGGCTTTGCAGGCCTCACATGGTCTCTGTTGCAACTACTTATGTCTTCCATTGCAATGTGAAAGCAGCTTTAGATGGTACTTAAACAAATGGGCTGGCTGTGTTTCAAAATATTCTATTTGCAAAGACAGACAGCCCATGGGCCATAGTTTGCTGCCTCCAAAATGAGATTACAGGATTAAAATGTGCCTTGTACATGAGGAGTTTGCATATTAAGTATATATAAAATATAGAAATAATAGTTATAATTTGCATTACTAGAGAGTGTATACAGATAATGAATAAGAACATGAAAAGATGTTCAACATCATTAGCCATCAGGGAAATGCAAATTAAAACCACAATGAGATAGATCTAGACAGCTGTAAGAATGCCTTTCCCTCAAACAATGTTAGTTACAACACCAAATTGTGGCAAGGAGTCAAAGAGACTATCCCACTCAAACATTGCTGGTGGAAATGTAAAATGGCACAACTACTCCAGAAAAGAATTTTGCAGTTTCTTTAACAAAATTCATATATAATTACCATAAGACCCAGCAATTGTACTTTTGGACAGTGATCAGCAAATAAATGAAAAAGTATGTTCAAACAAAGCCTGTAAATGATGCTTATAGCAGCTTTATTTGTAATATAGTCAAGAAGCAGAACCAACCCAGATGCCCCCTGACAGATGCATGGCTGAACATACTGTGTTACATCCTAACCACGGGATAATAAACAACAATAAAGAGGAACAAATTATTGATGCACTAAAAATTTGGATGAATCTCCAAGAAAATGCTGAGTGAAAACAAAGCCAATCTCCAAACATATACACGGTAGGATTTCATTTATGTATGTTTTTAAAATGAGAAAAGTTTGTAGATAGAGGACAGATTAGTGTTGGCATGTGTTAGGGGTTAAAAGCCAAGAAGGACGGAAATGGGTGTGTGTACAAGGAAAACAGAATTTACCCCACCCTGATACCAGTGATCTTAGAGAATTGTTCAATAAGAACTAACCACATTTACAATTCACTATTGAAGTAATTGAGTTATATAAAAACTATCAAAATTTTGGTAATGCAAACTCAAAATTATAACAATTATTTCTATATTTTATAAAAAGTAGATACTAGCCTTTGCTGGATACGTGATTTGCAAATATTTTCATCCAATTTGTACCTTGTCTTTTCATTTTCCTCCCATACTCTTTCACAGAGCAAAGGCTTTTAATTTTAATTAGGTTCAATTTATCAAAATTCCATTTTATGGGCCATGCTTTTGGCATTAAGTGAGGAACTCTTCGATTTAGGTCTTTAGATCCCAAAATTTTCTCCTTTGTTTTTTTCCTGAAAGTTTTATAGATTTACATTTTACATTGAAGTTCATGATCCACTTCAAGTTAATTTTGTACAATGGGGTAAGGTTCATTTTTATGCTTTTTGATGTCTAATTGCTGCAGGATAATGTGTTGAAAAGACTATTCTGCCTCCAATGAAATCGTTTTGCATTTCTGTCAAAAATCAGTTGAGCATATTTGTGGAAGTCTATTTCTGGGTCCTCTATTCTGTTCCTTTGCTCTATTTGTATATCCATCCATAAGTACCATAGTCCACTTGTTGTAGCTATATAGTAAACCTTAATATTTGATATAGCAATCCTTCCACTTTATTCTATGTCCAGATTGTTTTAGCAATTCTAGAATCTGTGCCTTTCCATATAAATTTTAGAATATCATCGATGTGTACAAAACCCCTTGCCTACATTTCAATAGTAATTGCATTAAAACTGAATATCAGTTTGGAGAGAAGTGATATCTTTTTTATATTGTCTTCCAATCCATGAATACAGTAAATTTAACTACTTGTTCAGGTTTTCTTTGATTTCTTTCATCATGATATTGTAATTTTCAGAATCTGTAAGGTTTTGTTCAGTTCATACTTAAGTATTCCATTTATAGGATTGATTCTAAATGGTATTGTATTTAAATTTCACTGTCCGCATCTTTACTGTTAGCATATAAGAATGGAATGGATTTGTGTGTGTGTGTGTGTGTGTGTGTGTGTGTGTGTGTGTGTGTGTGTGTTGACCTTGTGTCCTGTAACTTCGCTGAACTCAATTATTAGTGCTGGGAGTTTTATTTTAGATTCCTTGGGATTTTCTACATAGAAATTTCTGATCTTACAATTCAAAAATAGGGACAGTTTTATTTATTTTTTTACACTCTGTATGTACTTTATTTAGTTGTGCATTTTCTACATTTTTGTATATGATCATATGAATTTTATTCTTTAGCTTGTTAAATAGTGAATTAAATTGTTGATTATTGAATATTAATCAGGTTTGGATACCTGGAATAAATCCTACTTGGTCATGGTGTATCATTCTTTTGATGCATTTCTGTGTTTGGTTTTGCAAATATGGCTTTGAGGGCATTTGCCTCTAAGTTCATGAGAGATATTGGTATGTGATTTTCCTTTTTTAATGTCTTTGTCTACTTTTGGTATCAGGATAATACTGGGTTTCATAAAATGACTTTGGACTTGTGTAAAATTGGTGTTAATTCCTTTATAAGTGTTTGATAGAATTGTCCTATGAAAACATCAGGCCCTGGAGATTTCTTTTTCAACAGTTTTTAATTATGAATCCAGCATCTTTAACAGTTATAAGCTATACAGATTATCTTTTTCATCTTGGTTGAGTATTGGCGGTTTGTGCTTTTTGAGCATTTGAATCATTTGTTTTAAGTTGTTGAATTTATGAATGTTAAAGTTAGTTGTAGAATTATGTTATTTTAACGGCTCCAAGAGCTGTAATACAATCAGAATTTTATTCCTGATATTGCTGATTTGTCTTCTCTTTCTCATTTTTATCAATCTTGATAAACATTAATCAATTTTAATTTTTTTTGAAGGATCAGCATTGTATTTCATTAATTTTATGTTTTCCTTCTTTTGATGTCATTGATTTTTGCTCTTTATTCTTTCCTTCCTTCTGCTTGCTTTGGGTTATTTTGCTCTTCTTTTTCTAGTTTCCTGAGGTAGAAATTTAGATTATTAATTATAAATTGTTCCTCATTTCTAATGTAAACATTTTGTGCATATAAATTTCCCTCTCAGCACTGCCTTAACTCTGCCCCCCAATTTTTTATTTGTTCTGCTTCCATTTTCATTCAATTCTAGGTATGTGTGTGTGTTTTTTTTTTTTTAATTTCCTTTGAAACTACCGTAATGACCCATGTGTTATTTATAAATGAGTTATATTATTTAGAACGAGTTGTTTTACTTCCACATGTTTAGAGATTTTCCTATAATTGATTTCTGGTTTTGTTACATTATGCTTAGAAAACACACTCTATAATTCCAGTTCTTTTATTTGTATTAGAATCTGTTTTCTGGTACTGGATATGGTCTATTTTGGGGAATGTTCCATGGATGCTTTAAAAAAATGTATATTCTGCTTTTGTTGCATGGAATGTTTTATATATGTTAAGTAGGTCCCACTAGTGGTTTCATTTTACTGTTCTATACCCTTGCTGAACTTCTCTATAGATTTCTGTCAGGTTCTGTGGGCCAGTGAGAGCAAGGTGTTAAAGAAGTTCCCAATGATAACTGCAGATTTATCTATATCTTCATTTAGCGCTATCAGTTTTCATTTTGTGTATTTTTGAGGCTCTGTTTTTTCTGAAGTCTTCTTGGTGGATTAAATCTATTATCATTTTGTGAAGTTTCTCTTTGTCTCTACTAATTTTCATTGTCATGAAGTCTACTTTATCATAAATTAACATGTAGAGATTTAAATTGTTTTAAAAATAATTAAAAATTTGCCTAAGCTCAGTTTTCCTTTCCACTGGTTCATTTATAATATGTGTACTGCCTAAACATTCATCCTGACTTTTAAATTACCTATTAGTATAATATATAATATATAAAGCATATTTATGCATCAAATCTTACTTTTATGATGCAATGCCACAATGTTGGCTTACCACATACCTCATTCTCCTCTAATTTCTCTGCGCAGAAGAGGAGTAGAAGAAGAAATACATCAAACTTCCTTTTTTAAAGATCTGTCCCCACTCCATCAAGATATTCTAGAATTAAGAGAGAACAAGGGTCTGCTAACATTTTAAGATTTAATTTGAGCTAGTTTCCTGCATATATCAACTATACACAGATAAAATTGACCTATGATCTTCTATTTGCCTCTTGTTTAAATATTTTAGATATTAAAAAATTCCATACAGCTTCATTATATTAAAATATAGCATACTATTAATCTGTAATTCATTTTTAAAATGCATATAAAAGCTAACCAAAAGCGTATCTGAATTAGTGAAAGTTTTTGATGATTAAGACATCTGATATACACAGCATTACATAACTTAGATTACTTATGTTTAAATTCAATATCCAGATGAAATGTGAAAGTTTGGCATGTAAAACATTTTTTAACTAAACTTCCTAAATTGCCACCACATTCTTTGATTACTTAGTATTTTTCTAAAAACTACGAGCACTTAATGTTTGTCATAATATTGAGGATTCCGTTTTATTGCTTTTTTTTTTTTTCTGTTAGAAAAGCCTTTAAAATAAGGCTACAGAAACTTTTATGCTGTTAAACAATATCAGGACATTTATAAGAATAAATGTCTTTGTTTTGAAATCAGTACACATGCTTTTATGACCCCTTTTTGACTTTAATAAAAGTACTCAAAAACTGTAAATATCAGAAGACTAGAAGTTCTGAATCTTTTCATGTTTTCATGTGATACATGAATGTGCTTGAAGTATTTCAAAGATCCTTTTAGAGTCTAATTTTTAAAGAGGAGCTAACAGTTACACTGAGGAACTAAATGAAGATCTTGGTGAAAAGGGAAAGAAGGAAGCACAATTTCATAATTAATATATAGGTTTACAGTGTAACTAACAATTATTTACAATATGTATTGAATGTAGTAGCATTCACTTCTGTTTCCTGCGCTAAGGTACTAACTCATCATGAAAACAGAGTTTGATTTCTGGATGTAATATACCTTCTTCATAAAAAGATGTCTTGAATTTTAGATGAGAATTTTTACATTACAAATGTACTGGGTTAGGCATTCTGGCAAAGATTATAATAAATCTGTCTTCAAATTTTACTCTGATGTATAATATATAACAATGAGGAATAGAACTGTACAACATAAAAGAAAAAAGAAATATTCCTCTTACTACTTTCACTTAGTCTCTCTTAAATTTATGATATCAGTTTCTTACCTTCATCAAACACAATAGGTATATAATTCTTGCCTTTACTACTGTATTTTAGAATATTTAAAAAAGGAAAGTCCACTTTAAATTTATGAGGAAATAACTTTATAACATGCTAAATATATTATTTTTCTTATAGAAGAATTCATATTTTGTGCATTGCCTTGCTTTATTAAATGTCAAAATCTAACTAACTGCCCAAAGCCTAAAATAGAAATGTATGAAATGTATGAAAAAACACATACCCTCATGGACTTAAAAAGTTATAGAAATACCATTATGGTATTTTATATTTAATGTCAAATTACTAAACATCAAAATATTTTGAATAGTCAAATAGTATCAGACAATATTCAGTTTGTAAAATTCTTTCATTTATATAGTAAAGTTACTTTGTTAATTATTCATATGAGTGATCATTAAATAGAACCATGCATGTAAATTTCATATTTACTAATATATTTGCTAAAATAAGGAAACATGCCTGCAAAGGAAGACATGGGCTATGAAGCAAAACAGCCATTGTTAGTAATTTTTAACAATAAAAAATATGATATGGAAAATTACATGAAATGATAAATTTGGTCTATGCACACTCTATAAATGTGATAAAAACAGTTTCTAATTTTATCACTAAATATTTTTGAAATGGTATAATATTTAAAGTCCACTATTTTTTTAAATTATCTTCATGTGAAACATTTTTTCTCTCCTGTAATTTTAAGCATTCTACACAGATTTTAAAGTTTAAAAATACTGCTGTGCAGTTAAATCACTATACAATTGCATGGAAGTGAGCAGTACATTATGAGCAATGCATGAGAGATTTGAGACCTCCCATTGATTTCAGACAACTTTTACCCACAAACAAAAAAACAAAAAAAAATGAAATTAAAATAAAATAAACAGAAACATTTAAAGACTAAATTTACTCTGCTAGGATAAAATATTTTGAAATATTAAATATAGCTGATAATATATTGGAAAAGTTTGAATACTTTTAAATGCAAATACCTATATTTCATTAAACTCATTTTTTGAGGACCAGTAAACTATTCTTAAATGAACTTCACAACCTAATTAATTAATTGGTATCCAATTTAGAGTTGAGCTCTTCTCTTTCTCTCAATGGGTGTTTGTTTTCAAAACCCACAGTTTCTAAACACTGCAAGGCATTTCTTTGCCTCACAGTCTATGTTGGCCTCATATTTCTGTGGCCTTCTAGGCCATATATACACTGACCTACACATCTCAATTTTAACAGAAAGCACAGAGACTTCTTAAGAGACCTCCCTGTTTATTTCATCCCCATTAAAATCATTATTGCCATCAGCATGTTCTTTTAAAGATGCATATTAAAACATGTCCCTCCCCTTTTTAAACACTTTCAGTGGCATTTAATCCTTTCATTTCTAGACACAAGTTGAGTAAGAATCTTCTTTGACCCAGTCTGTGGTTTATTTTCCAGTCCACCTTCTGTTATCCCAAGCTTAGATATTCTAAAATAAAAATATTGAAATGTTTGAAACACCTTTAATATCTCCCCTTTTTCCCAAGCATTTCTTTCTGTCTTCACCTTTCCACTCAATAAACTACACACAAATGTGTATACATGCTCACACTAGGCTCTTGTGGAAACCCAGCTCTGCCTTGGCTGTTCTCACTAATTCGACTGTCATATTCATCTTTTTTTGCCGTGTAGTAAATTTTGTTATTCTTTAAAATGCAATAGGGATCTCTCCACCAGGAAATCTTGCTTTATGTCTTAAATGGGAGTAAATGCCTACTTTCTCTACCTCATAAATGATCTTGTTCTTAGCAAGCAACATGCTGCTCCAATAATTACCCACATCAGTTTGTAAAAGAAAAAAAAGAATTGCAATTTGTTTCTTCTTACTGAATATTATGTTAGTGTTTTGAGAGTGCTTATTACATTTTTTTATTCATCTTTCTAGCACTAGAAATAACCTCAATGTTTGAGAGTGGTAAATATTTTTGGAACTAGATTAAATACAACTGAAAACTACATTAAAAGTGTTTATTTTTATGTAGATTCTTTAAATTTAAATTGGGCTTAGATACTTATATTACTTAAATTGTTTCATCTTTTCATATGAAAAGGTAATATTTAGTCAAGACTAGCTGATTTACAGTACAACAGAATCAAACAATGCCCAATTCTCAGTACCTTCAGCCATTTAAGGTTTGTTTATTATTCACATACACTGATGGTGCTCTGCTGGCTCTGGTGGATTTGGGTTTTACATGAACTCACAGGCTGACAGAACCAACCCTCTAGGACATGGCTTGTAATTCATGCACCAGCCTATAAAGCTTCTTCTTACAATTGGCACACAAAACTGTTACTCAATTTCTTTGGTCAAAAGTCACATGAACTTACTTAAACATAAGAAGAGCGGGGAAGAGCCATGCTACAATATGGTCACTTTTTCCAATTTTGGAAATGTATGTTAGTGAATACCTTTTAAATGGTGCAACAAAACAATTTGTGTGTCTGTGTCATTAAATGTGAAAGTCAAGACACATTTTTTTTTCAGACTTTACAGACATTACTCATTACCAGCATTAACTTTCATATTTTAAATTTTACTTTAAACTTCACTCTACTTGTGTGAAAATAGGGAATTTTTAAAATAAATTCAAATTGTATTTAGAGAGTATATTTTTTTAGATATATTTTGTCACTCTCAGTTTTTTTAACCTAAATCTGGAGAAATAGCAGCTACCCCCAAGAACTTGATTAAAAATAATTTCAAAGAAATATTAAAATGAGAGAGGGGCAAGGGAGTTAAGGGTGTATTCAGGTGGGTGAGAAAAATAAATAAAATAATTTTGAAATCATTAATTAAGATATAGAGATAATATGTTATCGTGGAAAAGGGCATTGCAAAATTATTTAGGAAAGTATAATAAACATTGCACCTAATAATGGAGGGCCCTGGGTTCACTATTTATAAAGATCAGAGTGTCATATTGTATTAAGTATTTATGGTTCCCTAGCTCTGAAACTTATATATGAGCATTGGTAATTAAGACACATACATAGTTGCCACTTGCTTTTACTTGCTCTGTTTATAAATTACTGAGACATTGACTTCTCAGTATTCCCAAGCCTGCTGTCTAACTTTTAACTTTTCTTTGATTAGTTAGGCAGTTTAAAAAAAATGGATCAGTGCAAAAATGCATGTTCATGGTCTGCAGTTGCCAGGAAAACACATTATCTGGGAGTATTAACTCACCCCGTATTACCTGTTTTAATTTCCTGGGCTGCTTAAAGCAGATACCATGAAAAGGTTCAGCTTGAACAATGGGAATTTTTTAGCTTAGTATTCTGAGGCTGAGAAAAGGTCCAAATTAAGGCATCATCAAGATGACACTTTCCTCCTGAAGATAGCTGCCAGTGATCTCTAGCTCCTCTGTCAACATGACAAGACACATGGTGGCATCTGCTGGTCTCTCCCTTCTCTTCCTGATTTCATTGCTTTTAGCTCCTTGCTTCTATGGCTTGTCTTTTCTCTCTCTGTATTCATTTCATTTAAAAAGAACTCCAGTAAAAGGATTAAGACTCATCCTGAATGAAGTGGGTCACATCCCAAATGAAGTAGCCTATCAAAAAAGCCTTCTTATAATGGGTTCACACCCAAAGGAGTGAATTAGCTTTAGAACATGATTTTCTGGGGAACATATAGTTTCAAACCGCCACACTCCACACTCTGGACACCAAAAAGACATGTTCTTTCCACATACAAAATGCATTCATTCCATTGCAATATCCCCAAAGTCTCAAGTCATTTCAGTAACAATGATTAGTGCAAAGTCTAATCAAAACTTGCTTTAGGTGGGGTCTGTCCTGTGGCACAATTCCTCTCTGTCTCTGGACCTGTGGAACCTAGAGAACAAGTTATCTGCTTACAAAATAGAAAGGAGGGATATGCATAAGATGAACACTCTTGTTGCCATAGGGAGAAATTGGAAGGAATACAGTGGTCAAGGGTCCCAAACAGTTCTCCATTAGATTTTAAGGTCATGAGTCATCTATAGAAGGATGTTTTGTCTTCTGGGCAGGACAGAGTGGCAGCCCCACCCTTCCCAAGTGTGTGCACATCCTCACCATTTCCCATGCTCTCCCAAACCTCAGATAAAAGCTCTATACTCACGGGTGGCAGGGCAAGATGGCAGAGTGGTGAGGAGTGGGCTTTAGCTACTCCTCCAGGGCAGTTGGTAGAAAACCAGGAACTGCATAGACTGGACACTGCAGAGCAATTTGACTTTGCTTATACTTCACACAACACTCACAAATGCATGGAACAGCTAAGATCAGCGAAATCTGCAAGTTCTCATGACCAGGAAGCCTGCCTCCCTCCTTGCCAGGAACAGTCCCATGGGAGGAGGGGCCATCTGTGATGGGAACCAGGAGGGAGAACTGCAGTTGCAGCTCTAATTGAAAACTCAGACTGCTGATCAAAATCTCCAACCATAGATAGACTGAGACCAGACATCAGAGAATCTGGGTGCAGTCAGCCCAGCAGAGAGGACATAGCGCTAGCAAAAACAGCAAAGAAAAACCAAAAATAAAAAGAGAGACATTTTGGAGTTCCAGTGAACATAATACAGAGAAGGGCAGGGCTCAAACAGAATCAGGAACATATGCAAATCTGTTCCTTGTCTGAAAAGCTTGTTTCTCTGCTGTCTTGATTGTTCCTTAATCACCCTCAACTCCCTGTTTTTTAGCATTTCAATAGCCCATTACATCTGCAAGGACTCTAAATATTCCTTACTGGGCTCTTCTTTTTCTTTTTTTCTTTTTTTATCTTTTTCTCTTTTTCTAAAACAATTAATCTAAGAAGCCCATTACAGAAAGCCTCAAAGACTTGCAGTTTGGGCCCAGGCAAGAGTAGAGCTAAGATAGCTCTGAGAGACAAAGCAACAAGTCTAACAGTGGAGAAAATTTGCTAAACACCATAGCATCCCAAGAAAAGGGGAGCATGGCCCAGCTCCAGTGGTAGCCCTCCTTTTCGGAACTCAGCTCCAGTGGTAGCCCTCCTTTTAGGAACTCAGATCCCAGGGCTGGAATACAGAAACCAGCTCCAGTCAGCCATGCCATGCCATGGAAACTCTACACCTCCATACACTGATGGGGTAACTGCAGCTGGCAAGCACCACCTGCTGGACAGCATAGGAGAAGCATGGACTCTAAAGGCCTCAGAGGAGGGTCTCATTCTGAAGGAAACTCCATACCCTCCTCCTGAGACCTGGAGCCTCTCTGGATGGGGAAAACCTGACTGGGGTTTGCCAAATCTGAGGAGACCATCACAAAGAAGGCTGCATAGAGGCAGGGCAAGAAACAGAAAAACAAGAGGTGAAAAACTCTGATCAACTAAACAGAATATAAGTTAAAGGTCTAGAACAGGCTGAACTGAACACCAAGGGTTAGAGAACAAAGACAACCAAGAAGAAAACCCTAGGTAAAACAGTGAAAACAAGTTCCACAATAAACTAATCAAGAAAGTCAGCTTAAGATAATGAGCCATACTAGGAAACATGAAAATATGGACCAGCCAAAGGAACAAACTAATAGTTCAATGGAGATAGAGGAGTGGAAGCAATTATTGCTGAATAAATTCAAAGAACTGAAGGAAGAACTAATTGGAGATGTTCAAACAAAGCTAAATCAATTAAAAAATCAAGTCAATGAACTGAGGGAAGACATAGCAAAATAGACAAAGGATATAAGGAGGACACTGGATGAACATAAGGAAGAATTCATAAACTTGAAAAAACAAATGGCAGAACTTACGGGAATGAAGGGCATAATGGAGGAGATGAAAAAGACAATGGTGGGATACAACAGTAGATTTGAACAGACAGAAGAAAGGACCAGTGAATTGGAAAATCAGACATCTGAATTCACGCACATGAAAGAAGAGCTGGTGAGAAGAATGGAAAAATATGAGCAGGGTTTTAGGGAGCTGAGTGACAATGCGAAATGCATAAGTATACATGTCATGGGTGTCCCAGAGGGAGAAGAGAGGGGAAAGGGGGCAGAAAAAATAATAGAAGAAATAATCACTGAAAATTTCCCAACTCTTATGAAAGACAGAAAATTAGAGAGTCAAGAAGTACAGTGCACCACAAACCAAATAGACTCCAATAGACCTACTCCAAAACACTTACTGATCAGATTGTCCAATGTTGAAGATGAAGAGAGAATTCTGAAACCAGCAAGAGTAAAGCAATGCATCAATACAAGAGAAGCTTGATAAGACTGTGTACAGATTTCCCCACAGAAACCATGGAGGTGAGAAGACAGTGGAATGATATACTTAAGGTACTGAAAGAGAAGAACTGCCAACCCAGAATTCTATATCCAGCAAAACTGTCCTTCAAAAATGAGGGAGAGAATAAATATTTCCAGACAAACAGACACTGAAGAGTTCATGAATAATAGACTGGCACTACAAGAAATACTAAAGGGAATGCTACAGGCTGATAAGAAAAGGCAGGAGAAAGAGATTCAGAGAAGACTGTAGAAATGAAGATTATCAGGAAGGGTAAAAAGAGAGAGAGGAAAAAATAAGATGTGACATATAAAATCCAAAAGGCAAAATGATAGAAGAACGTACTGACCTTACAGTAATAAGACTAAATGTTAACGGCTTAAACTCCCCAGTAAGACACAGACTGGCAGAATGGATTAAAAAACAGGACCCATCTATATGCTGTCTACAAGAAACTCACCTTAGACACAAGGACAAAAATAAGCTGAAAGTGAAAGGTTGGAAAAAGATATTTAAGCAAACAGCAACCAGAAAAAAGCAGAAGTAGCCATATTAATATCAGACAAAGTAGACTTCAAAAGTAAAACAATTAGAAGAGACAAAGAAGGACATTATTTATTAATAAAAGGGTCAATTCATCAAGAAAACATAACAATCATAAATATTTATGCACCAAGACAGAGTGCCCCAAAATTCATGAGGCAGACACTGAGAACACTGAGAAGAGAAGCAGATAACTCCACAATAATGGTTGGAGACTTCAATACACCACTCTCATCGATGGAGAGAACATCTATACTGAGGATCAACAAGGAAATGGAGATGTTGAATTGTATGATAAAAGAACTAGACTTGACAGATATTTATAGAACACTACACCCCACAACAGCAGGATACATGTTTTTCTCAAGTGTTCATGGAACATTCTCTAGGAAAGACCACATGTTGGGTTGCAAAGCAAATCTCAACAAATTTAAAAATATTGATATTATAAAAAACACTACCTCAGATCAAAATGGAATGAAGTTGGAAATAAATAACAGTCAGAAGATTGTAAAATTCACAAATATATGGAGACTAAACAGAACACTCTTAGAAAACCAGTGGGTAAAAGAAGAAATTACAATAGAAATTAGTAAATACCTCAAGGCAAATGAAAACACAACATATGAAAACTTATGGGATGCAGCAAAGGTCATGTTGAGAGGGAATTTATTGGCCTAAATGCCTATATTAAAAGAGTAGAGAGAGCAAAGCTAGAGTAAGTAACTGTCAACCTGGAGGAACTAGAGAAAGAACAGAAAATAAACCCCAAAGCAAACAGAAGGAAATAAATAGCAAAGATCTGAGCAGAAACAAATGAAACTGAGAACAGGAAAACAATAGAGAGAATTAAAAAAAAAAAAAAAAAAAAACAAGCAACAACATAAAAAAACAGAAACTGGTTCTTCCAGAAAATCAACAAAATTGTTGGACCACTAGCTAGGCTAACTAAAAATAAGAGAGCAGATGCAAGTAAATGCAGTCAGAAATGGGAAAGGAAACATAACTACTGACCCTGAAGAAATAATAAAGGATATAATGAGACGATATTATGAACAACTATATGCTAATGAGCTGGAAAACTTACAGGAAATGGACAACTTCCTAGAAAAGCAAAAACAACCAACATTGACCCGAGAAGAAATAGATAACCTCAACAAACCAATCACAAGCAAAGAGATTGAGTCAGTCATCAAAAACTCCCAAAAAAGAAAAGCCCAGGACCAGGGGGCTTCACATGCAAATTCTACCAAGCAGTCAAGAATGAATTAATATCAATCCTGCTCAAACTCTTCAAAGCAGCTGAAGAGGATGGAAAGCTATCCAACTCATTCTATGAAGCCAAAATCACCCTAATACCAAAATCAGACAAAGATACTACAAAAAAAAGAAAACTATAGACCAATCTCTTTAATGAATATAGATGCAAAAATGCTCAACAAAATACTCACAAATTGAATCCAGCAGCACATTAAAAGAACTATACACCACAACCAAGTGGGGTTTATTCCAGGTTTGAGAGGCTGATTCAACACAAGAAAATCAATTAATGTACCACATCAATAAATGAAAGCAAAAGAACCACATGATCATCTCGATCGATGCTGAAAAGGCATTTGACACATTTCAACATCCTTTCCTGATGAAAACACTTCAAAGCATAGGGATAGAAGGGGATTTTCTCAATATGATAAAGGCAATATATGAAAAACCCACAGCTAACATTGTATTCAATGGGGAAAGACTGAAAGTTTTCCCTCTAAGATCAGGAACAAGACAGGGATGCCCACAGTCACCATCATTATTCAACATTGTGCTGGAAGTTCTAGCTAGAGCAATAAGGCAACAAAAAGAAGTAAAAGGCATCCAAATTGAAGAGGAAAAAGTAAAACTTTCACTCTTTGCAGATGACAGGATTCTATATGTAGAAAATCCAGAAAAATCTACAGCAAAGCTATTAGAGTTAATCAATTCATACAGCAAAGTGGCAGGCCATAAAATCAACATGCAGAAATCTGTAGTGTTCTTATACACAAGTAATGTGCAACAAGAGGAAGAAATAAAAAAAAAAAGAATTCCATATACAATAGTAATCAGAAGAATCAAGTATTTAGAAATAAACTTAATGAAGGCCACAAATGACTCATTCACAGAAAACTACAAAAAATTGCTAAAAGAAATAGAACAAGACCTATAAAAATGGAAGAACATACTCTGTTCATGGATTGGAAGACTAAACATAATTAAGATGTCAGCTCTACCTAAACTGATTTATAGATTGAATGCAATACCAACTAAAATCCCAACAACTTACTTTGCAGAAATAGAAAAACCAATAACCAAAATTATTTGGAAGGGCAAGGTGTGCTGAATAGCCAAAACTATCTTGAGAAAGAGGAATGAAGTGGGAGGTCTCACTCTACCTGACTTTGAAGCATATTACAAAGCTACAGTTCTCAAAACAGCATGGTACTGACATAAGGGCAGAGATACTGACCAATGGAATCAAATTGAGTGTTCAGAAATAGATTCTTGCATCTACAGACAATTGATCTTTGATAAGGCAGTCAAGCCAAAGCAATTGAGACAGAGCAACCTCTTCAATAAATAGTGTTTGGAGAACTGGATATGCATTTCCAAAAGAATGAAAAAGGACTCCTACCTCACACCTTATACAAAAATTAACTCCAAGTGTATCAAAGACCTAAGCATAAGTGCTAAGACCATAAGACTCTTAGAAGAAAACATAGGGCAATATCTTAAAGATCTTGTGATAGGAGGTGGTTCCTAGACCTTACACCCAAAGCATGAGCAACCAAAGAACAAATAGACAAATGGGATCTCCTCAAAATCAAAGTCCTTTTGTTCGTCAAAGGACTCTGTTAAAAAAGTAAAAAGGCAGCCTACACAATGGAAACCACATATCAGATAAGGGTTTAATATACCAAATATATAAAGCAATCCTACAACTCAACAACAGAAAGGCAAACAACCCATCTATAAAATGGGCAAAAGACATGGACAGACACTTTTCCAAAGAGGAAATACAAATGGCTCAAAAACATATGAAAAAATGCTCAACTGTACTGGCTATTAGGGAAATGCAAATCAAAACCACAATGAGATATCATCTCACACCTACCAGAATGGCCATTATCCAAAAAGCAGAAAATTACATGTGCTGGAGAGGATGTAGAGAAAGAGGTACACTTATTTACTGCTGTTGGGAATGCAGACTGGTGCAACCACTCTGGAAGACAGTGTGGAGTTTCCTCAGGAAGCTAAGTATAGATCTTCCATACGACCTATCTATTCCATTGCTAGGTATATACTCAAAGGAACTGAAAGTTAAGACACAAACAGACATTTCTAAACTGATGTTTTTTGTGGCATTATTCATGATTGCCAAGAAATGGAAGCAGCCCAAATGTCCATCAACAGACAAGTGAATAAACAAACTGTGGTATATATGCATGATGGAATATTTTGCAGCTGTAAGACAGAACGAAGACATGGAACATATAATAAAATGGATGAACCTTGAGGATATTATGTTGCGAGAAGTTAGCCAGAAACAAAAGGATGAATACTGTATGGTCTCACTAATATGAATTAACATTGGTGAGTAAACTTTAAGATTTAAAAGTTGATAACACAGGCTACCAGGAGACAGAAAGAGGGTAGAGATCAGGCATTTGATGCTAAAGGACTACAGAATGTTCATCAGGAATGATTGTATAGATCCAGAAACAGATAGCATAATACTGTGTGATGGTAGCACAATATTGTAAGTTCACTGAACAAAGATGTCTGTGAATAAAGCTGAAAGAGGTGGGAGAGCAGAATGTATGACACCATGGTTAAAGATAGATAATGAAGACTGGGACTGTATAACTTGGCAAAACTGAAGTGGCCAATGACTGCTACTAAATGTACAAATATAAAAATTTTCTCACATGTGAGAGAACAAATGAATGTCAACCATGCAGAGTGTTGAAAAAAGGGATGGTATTTGGGAAAAAACATAATCAAAGCAAACTGGACTCTATGGTCAACAGTAACATTGTAATATGCTTCTGTTAAATGTAACAAAGGCAATACACCAAAGTTAAATGTATATGAGAGGGGGATATAAGGGAGGGATACGGGATTCTTGGTAGTTGTGTTGATTCCTGTCCTTACTAATATATTGTATTGTATGACACTTTATTTTTCTTTTTATTATCTTTTTTATCATACACTAAAATAAAAAACCTTTTCATAGTAATCAATATGTTCAAGTGCTGGCTGTGGTGATGAATGTACAACTATATGATGATACTGTGAACAACTGATTGTACACTGTGGATAATTGTATGTTATGTGACTATATCTCTATAAAATTGTAGGAAAAAATACAAATAGGGGTAAAAGTGCTGGAGAAAACATGGAGAGAGGGATATACCTATTTACTGTTTATGAGGAGGCAGAATGGTGTAGCCTTTCTTGAGGTCACTGTAGTGGTTCCACAAGAAGCTAAGTATGTGGGGGCCATAAGGTCCTGCAACCTCATTATGGAGTATGTACTTGGAAGACCTGAGAGCAGAGACATGAATGGACATTTGCACATTGGTGTTTATGGCGGCAGTATTCATGATTTGCAATGGGTGGAGGTGGCCTAAGGGTACACTGACTGAGGAACAGAATGGTGAACTGTGGTGTATGCATACAATGGAATATTGAGCAACTACGAGAAGGAGTGAAGTTGCGAGACACACAATGAGGTGAATGGATCCTGTAGACAGCATTTGAGTGAAGTACACCAGAAACCAAGGCAAACACTATAATGCCTCACCAATATGGACTAACTACAATGTGTAAACTCAGAATTGAATCTTAGAGCACAGCCTAACAGGGAAATGATTTTTGTGATGGTCCCTAGATTGTAAGCTCTTACAGCAGTCAAATCTATTCCTTAATTGTAAAGGCTATCTCCAAACTCTGAGATGTTGATCCCTTGGCGTATAACCTGATTGGTCTCTGGAACTTGGGTATCTGATTGACACCTGAAACTCAGAGCTAAACTCGGTAGATATGAATGTCAGTATTAACTCATACAGCAACTGTTAAAAAAAAAAAAAAGAATCTGAAAAAGAGCCCAGACTTCAGTTATAGACATGAATGAAGCAGATCTGGTTAAGACTAGGGCAAATCAGGCCAAAGGATAAAGGTTGAAACTGACTGTGTGTTAAAACTCCAAATTCCATGTGAGACCAAGGGAAGAAATGTTTATTTGGTATTAGATCTATGTTTTTTAAACTGTATAACTTCTATAACCAGTTTGTTCAAACACCACAGTTATATGGAACTTTGAATAGAAAGTGAGATACGGTAGGTCTGTAAAGGTTAGAGTGAAATAGCAACACATCCCAAAGTAATTTGGGTGGAGAATAAAAATATATATTCAGGGCCCGACTGAGGAGCTGGGGGATGATGTGGAGGTGTTGGACTTCCTCACCTGGATTGCTGCTGATGTTCTCACCAACATTGGGGACTGATGGCTTGACATGCTGAGCCCTCTGTCTTGGGGCTGCAAGGAGAGGCTGAACCTGCTTATAATTGTGACTAAGAGTCTCCCCCTGAGTGTCTCTTTTTTTGCTCAGATGTGGCCCTCTCTCTCTAACTAAGCCACCTTGGTGGGTGATCATGCTGCACTCCCCCCATGTGGGACCTGACTCCCAGGGGAGTAAATCTCCCCGACAACGCAGGATATGACTCCTGAGGATGAATCTAGACCTGGTACCATGGGATTGAGAGACTCTTCTTGACCTAAATGGGGATGTGAAATGAAGTGAAATAAAGCTTCAGTGGCTGAGAAATTTCAAATGGAGTCAAGAGGTCACTCTGGTGGACACTCTTACACACTATATTGATAACACTTTTTAGGTTTTAATGTATTAGAATAGCTAGAAGTAAATGCCTGAAACTACCAAACTCCAGCCCAATAGCCTTGACTCTTGAAGATGATTGTATAACAATGTAGTTTACAGGCGATGACAGTGTGATTGTGAAAACCTTGTGGATAACATCCCCTTTATCCAGTGTATGGATGGATGAGTAGAAAAATGGGAGCAAAAACTAAATGAAACATAGGGTGGGATGGGGGGGATGATTTGGGTGTTCTTTTTGATTTTCATTTTTTATTCTTACTCTGATTCTTTCTGGTGTAAGGAAAATGTTCAAAAATAGATTGGGGTGATGAATGCACAACTATATGTTGGTAGTGTGAGCAGTTGATTGTACAGCATGAATGATTGTATGGTATGTGAACATATCTCAATAAAACTGAAATTACAAAAAAAAACAACAAAACTTTACACTCTTCAAGCATTGGGGTTATGGCCAGGCACTCTGCACTCCCTGGCATATATGTTTCATGCTCTCTGAAGACTGGGGCAGCAGTATTCTTCCTCAACAATGCGGTGGAAGACCCAGCATCTCCAAGTGCCAGAGTGTACTCACCTTTTTTCACACACCTAGATGGGTCTGCTCTCTTGGCCCAAGAAGATGTCTTCAGCCCAGAGCTCAGCTTCCTTGGTCCTGGAGACTGTGTTCTGCTAAAAGACCACCAGAATGAAAAATAGCTAAAACCCCGGTGGTCAGGTCCCTATCAAGTTCTTCTTACTACTCTTACTGCATCCAAACTACATGGCCTAGCTTCCTGGTTCCACACTACCAGACTCAAGAGGGCACAATTAAAAACAACAAATGGAGAAAACCCTGAGAGCCTCTTTTATAGGAGCACACTGGTCGCATTGCTGAAACTGACATTGTTGTGCCTCCCAGGAGAAAGGGAAACTTCCACTTCAGAATTGTAAGCCCCTAACATATATGAACCCCTCACATTCCACACCACCTGCTACCCAGAAACTTATAACAAATCCTGATACCTTTTACTTCTCTAGCACTTAACCTTATCACTCAAGCCTCTCCCAAGCTCCACACAGAAACAGACCTCCTAACCTTCTCTGGGAAGCATACCCGCAAGGTGATTTTATCAACTTTACTAGGGAACAGGTTACTGATTGTTTAAAACTATGAAGCCTATACATATAGTACAGATCACAATTCTCCTCAACAGACTAACACAAACAGGGGCCCTACCCCACCACCCCTTAACTCCCACTATCCAGTACATTGCCCAAACAACCAACCAAACCAAACTCTGCATCTGTGCAGAGTCCACTCATGCCACCAGTCACTCTTCTAGCCTTTCCCTTAAGTCCAGAAACCCTTCTCACCTAAACATCTCATTAGCAAGGGTTTAAAATTAATTTAAGCAATACCACACTAAACAAATCTCAGCTAGTACTTCTGCTACTTAGTGAACTTCAAACACAAGATTTTTTAGAAAATTCTGAACCAGTAGGAACCATCACTCACCCAATGGATAAAGCATACATTTGCTTCTGGTATGACTCCTTACACCCTCAAGCAGCATATCTCAGCTATCTTAACATCTCCTACTGTAATCACACCCTGTATTTTAACCCTTCAACATTAACATGGATCCTCCCCAAAGACTACCTATACGATGATAATACCACTCCTTTATTCTGGGGAGGCAGCACCCAAAATGTCTCAAAAAACTACACTGAAGAAGTTCTCCAATATAACAGCCTACAACATGAAACAGAACTCTTTGGCATAGCGGCACACTCAGGTCAGCTCTTCAGTATCTCAGAAGGCGAGGATGATGATGAACCATTCCCTACCCTAGGCCCAAAAAATAACCTTTCCCAACTCATTTTCTGCAACCTACTCTGCCAGAGCCCACAACACACACATAACACATCAGAGCCCCTCTACTCCCCCTTATGCATAGATGACTTCTTCTCAGGTATAATAACCATAAACCCTAAAGATCTGTTTATTCTAAGCTCCTTTAAATATTCCTGACCCCAAGGATCAACTGCTCTCTCTTTCTCATGGAAACAGGATACTACCTCCTGTGCAGAAACACGGCATACCTTATTCTCCCAAGGTTATGGTCTGGGACCTGCACTATTGTCTCATTACTCCCTAATGCAACCATCTTAACCCCCACAAAAATGGCCACCTCTGGCCAAATCCCCAACTTAGGTTCATTTCTAGAAACCTCCCTAACTCCAGGCAAGCTACCCCAGCAAAGAGAATAACAAATGTAGCAGAGTGGGGATACCATGCATATGATAACCCTATTTTTAAAAAAACAGGCATTGGACATTCAATTTTCCGATGTCTCTTCTGGTTTGTGGGCATCCCAATGTTAGAAAGATCAGTTTTAAACATCTCTATTATGATGCAGCAGTCTTGGAAAGTCACTGTAATAGACACAGAAAACCAACAAAAATTTCTAAACAACTTAGCAGATGTAGTCCTGCAAAATAGAGGAGCCCTAGATGTCCTAACCACCATAGTAGATGGTACTTATGTTGTAATAAATGAGGCTTGCTTTTTCTACTTTAACACCGCAGGGCAAGTAGTACAAAATCTAAAAATCATAAAAGAAAACATAGAAATTATTAAAAGAGCTAAAGAAAATGAAGCTAACAACTCATCCTGGCTCAGCTCCCTCATATCCTACTTCTCATCTCCTCAGTGTTCTATACTAACAAGAGGTATTATTACCTCTTATTACTGTTTCTTATACCTCTTGTACTACCTCTTACAGTACCTCTTATTACTATTTCTTATACTAATAAAAGGCATAACACTTCTCATCATGCTCATTTTAATCCTTCTCCTGGGGCCCTGTCTCTTACAACTTTTAGTAAAATTCATCCATAGGACAATACAAGCCATGACCAGTCAAGCCATCAGTGACATGCTACTCCTCCAACAAAAACACCCTTCCCAACTACTACCCTGCAACAAACCATAGGGACAACTCTACACACACACCCCAACCAGAAGGAAGCAGATACAAAAGACAGATCTGCACCCCTCAGCACCCCTAAAAAACTAAAAGAAAAAGCTTAGAATGTTAGGCAAAACTCCCCACCCCAACATACACAACCCACCCTTAGCAAATATTCCAGGAAGCTCTCCTCACCCACAATGGATATGACTGTTTACATAAAACCCACTCTTAGCTAATGTAGCAGTCTGACCAAGAACAAAAACAAAAATTTTCCTTAAGGACCTTGACTTCAACTCCTTAACTTACCCTGATGTCAATTTCTTATCTTATCTGACATCAACTCCTTATCTTACCCTGTTGTTAAGTCAACTTCTTACCTTACCCTGCACAAACCAATCCCCTGATTTCAACTCCTTACTTTTCTATCTTACCCCAACCACCCTCCCAAAAGCTATAAAACTGTACTTTCCGTTTGTTTGGGACTGTCATGGCCACTTGGCTTCAGCCAGTCTGCACATAAAAAAAAACTTTCTCTAATTGAGCTTTGGTCTCTTCTCTTCCTGGTCAAAAAAAAAAAAAAAAAAAAAAAAAAAAAAAATAAAAAAGGAGAAGTGATGATTTCAGTAGTCAGAAGAGATACTTTCTGTGCTGGTTTGAATGTATTATGTCCCCCAGGAAAAAGCCATATTCTTTGATGTAGTCTTGTGGGGCAGACATTTTGGTGCTGATTAGATTTGCTTGGAATGTGCCCCACCCAGCTGTGGTTGATGACTCTGATGAGATATTCCCATGGAGGCATGGCCCCACCCATTCAGGGTGGGCCTTGATCAGTGGAGCCACACAAATGAGCTGACTCAAAGAGAAGGAACTCAGTGCAGCTGTGAGTGACGTTTTGAAGAGGAGCAAGCTTGCTAGAGAGGAACGTTCTGAGAAAAAGCCATTTTGAAACCAGAACTTTGGAGCAGATGCTAGCCACGTGCCTTCCCAGCTGGCGGGGGTTTTCTGGACACCGTTGGCCATCCTCCAGTGAAGGTACCCAATTACTGATGTGTTACCTTGGACATTTTATGGCCTTGAGACTGTGACTGTGTAGCCAAATAAACCCCCTTTTTATAAAAGCCAATCTTTCTCTGGTGTTTTGCATTCCACAGCATTAGCAAACTAGAACACTTTCCATCTCTACTTCAGCCAGCCAACTTCACCCATGGAACTAATTGAAAACCTTCATTGGAGCTCCCAACTTGTGGCCTGCTCTTCAGAATTTGGAATTGTGCATCCCTACAGCCATGAGACAATTCTTATAAAAATTTCAATATATTTGCATATATCTCCTATTGATTCTGTTCCCCTAGAGAACCCTAATACATTACCTTTTAAATACATTTACTGGACAGGGAATGAATATTGGATAGTTATTTTAGAAATATAATTCAATAAATATTATATTCTGTATAAGTCCCACCAATGTTGGGTAGCTTTAAGTTCTTGTTTCTACTAAGAATTAATTATACTCAATATGTTCATTGGACTGTAGTGAGATGGGTATGTATATAAATTGTGTTCAATAATTTTTCCTTTCAACTTGCTCTAAATAATAAATTATGGGAAATTGAGAGATTGATTTAAACATCAGGAGATGGGGAAATAATTCAAAACAATAATGTATTTTTATTTTTTCTTAAATGACACAACATAAGTTAAATAAAGCTGAGGAAAAAATAGTTTTATCATTATTTTCATTTATTAAAGAAGTTTGTGAAGCATATACTAAAATTTAATTTGAAGATTACTCACAAACCTCAAATTGATGACATATATATTTGAGTGATTTTTTAAATCAATTCCTGAATCAACATTTCATGTTATAGATGAAAGGGTCTATTTTTGAACTCTCAATTCAATTCCATTGGTCAACATCCTATTCTTATGCCAGCACCATGTTATTTTGACCACTGTAGCTTTGCAATAAGTTTAAAGGCAGGAAGTGTGAGTCCTCCCATGTTGTTCTTTCACAAGATGTTTTCTTGCTGCATGTGGCCCCTTACGTAATAGTTCACAGTGACTTCAATTATCTTAATATTCTGCATCACAGAAAATCACTCTGGTCTACTGTAGTGATATGATAATTAAGTTGGTGGTCAGTAATCTAAAATTTATTCCGGATATTTGGAAGATACATGCTGGCAAGAGGATAGGAAAGAAACTTTATTAATGTTCAGGAATCTGCTATATCAGCAATGTTTTAAGGGTTTAATGATCTGGTGCATGCTGGAACCTCCATTCTAAGGTAAAGACTAAGTTGTTGCAATTCACAGTTTGCACTCATCAGTGAGTGGCCCAGTGCTTGCTGAGCTGTTATGACTGAGAGTCTGCATGTACTGTACTGGGTAATACTGTTTCATCACATTCATAAGACTTTCCATTTTGAATTAGGGTCAGAGCAAGAGAGGTTTTTGACCAAGTCCAAGTGAGATGTGATGCAAACCAATGTACATCTTAGGCTATATAACCCAGTAGATCTGTTTACAATAGAATTACCCATGGTAGATAAAGATGCTATATGGAATTTCTTGTGACCACCAACTGAAGATTTGCAGATTTCATAGAGTTCTGAAGCAAAGCCACACCTTCTGCAGCAAAGAACTGACTCTTTGAGAAAGAGCTCTTGGTGTAAAACTTAGCCCTACTAGTGACTAAGCACCAGACAAAGGGATACCAATCAAATATAAGAGTTCTGTATTGTCATAAGATCAGACAGATGAAAGAGAATTCCAACTTATAAAATGCATGATAATGCATTTAGGATCAGGCTCAAGCAGATCAAAAGGGAGCAATTTAAATAAATATATGCCTTAATTTGGCCATTACCTCTGTTGTATTGATGCCTGAGTGTTCCAGTTTGCCAAAGCTGCCATTATACAAAATACCAGAAATGGATTGGCTTCCACAAAAGGGATTGTTAGGTTAGGCCATAAAAGTGTTCAAACTAAGGCATCAACACAAGGATACCTTCACTGAAGAAAGGCCAATGGCATCCAGAACACCTCCATCAATTGGGAAGTCATGTGGCTGACATCTACTGGCCCTTTGCTCCTGGGTTGCATTTCAAAATGGCTTTCTCCAAAATGTCTCTGGGCTTCTGTCTCTCTCAGCTTCTATCAACTCTCTGCTTGGTTCTCCTGGGGAGTTTCTCTCTAAGCATCTGGGAATACTCTATTAGCTTGTGTGGGGCAAACTCTGGGCTTCATCTCTTAGTTTAGCATCTCCAAATGTCATTCTGTATGTATCTCCCAGCATCTTCAAGTTTTTGGGTCTGTGTTGGCTCTTAGCTTCTCCCGGGGGCAAACTCTGGATTACATACTTAGCTTCTCTCAAAAATATCTCTATCAGCTTCTCTGAGCTCCTTCTTTCCATGAGCTCTCTTAAAGGACTCCAGTAAACTAATTAAGACCTGAATGGATAGGTTCACACCTTCATGGAAATAATATATTCAGAGTTCCCACTCCTGAAGTTTGAGTTACAAGATCATGGCTCTTCTCAGGTCCATAACAGCTTCAGACTGACACACTGAGTTTGCACCACTTGCCTCATGAGTGACACCCATGACCAGATGATGGAGTGAAAAAAAAAAAATACAAATGTCACCTTTGGGTTTGCTTAATATGTTATGTGAGCCCAAAATGGATAGCCACTGCACTACAGCTCCAACATGGGGTATTCTCCCCCTACTCAGAGATTGGACCAGTAAACTTGGTTCTTAATTTGTATGAGTGAAGATGTGGCCTGACATAGAATAGATATGGACTCCTTATCTTTGGCATATGGTATGATTGAGTAGCCCAGAGTTTGGAAGGGCCAAGTTTGGAAGATCTTGGAGGTCTGGAAACACGTCATTTAAATGGAACTGAGACAGCCAAAAGTGTGTGACTTGGTGACTCATATTCTTTACCTCCTACAAGAGATATCCATTACAGATGAAGCACTCAACAGACAATTATTCAGAATGAATCATCCTCTGGCTATCTGCCAGGATCTGTTCTAGGCAGCCCCTTTACTTGCATAATGAGTTCATGAACAGATTAAGCAAGGTGGACCTTCTTGAAGTATTATACCATTCTTGAATAATTCATGGTATTATACCACTCTTGAAGAAATTAGCCAACTATTTGATGGCAAGTTGAATACATCAGACCATTTCCATCCTGGAGGCAACAATGATTTATCCTTACTGGAATTGGCATCTACTCTGGATATGGGTTTGCTTTCCTTGCACTCAGTTTCCATAAAAGTATCTCTATGTGAGAACTCTGAGAAGGCTTGTTTACTGATATTCGACTTCACTTATAAATGCCTCAGACCACAGAATCCATTTTATTGTTAGGTGGTGCCACACCACAGTTCTAACACATGCTACAGTACTAGATACAGCTGGTCTGCTACACCAGTGGCATGACTTCAGCTACAGTGCTAACAGGGTTGGGGGACACAGTCAGTGAGGTTGAGACATATGTGTTGAATCAATGGTGAACTAATATACTGTACTGTGTCCTCAATGGCTAGAATAAAGGGGACTGGGAACATGAGGATGAAGATAGGAAAGACCCCTCTTACCATCATTCCTCAAAAAAAATTCCAAATGTGTTTCTTGTCTCCACAAGTTCAGGTGCTTTGGATTAGAGAACCTGGTTTTCAGGGGTAGAAAATACTTTCAATAGTGAGCACAGTATTGTGCCCAATGAACTTGAAACTATGACTATCATCTGATCATTTTGGGTATCTTGTGCTGGTGGAGCAACAGGCAAAGGAAACAATTACTATACTAGAGTAATTGACCTTTATTCTCACAAGGAATTTTAATATGTTTAGTTAACTATATGCAATCTCAGTTATTACACCACTGTTTCTACAATTATTTCTCGGAGAAAATACTTGCACTGTTGTAGTTTTCTCAAAAAGGGCTCAAGGAAACTGTATTCCATGGGTTTTTTATGTTCATAATTGTTTGTGTACTTTATGCTTGAAGGTCACTTGAATTTATTACAAAATCCTTGGTTCACTTTTTTTTCAGAACTTAAATATTTTGCTGTATTTTCTTCACCATAAAGAATTACTGTTTAGAATTTTGATACCACACATGACTTTTCTCCCAAATATTGACTTGTTCTTTTTTCTTGAATGCCCAAATAATTATTCCTTTTTCTTAAATTATTATTCATTTATTACTGTTTATTAGAATATGCTGCAGGATTGCATTTGACTAAATATTTGAAGGTACATAGTGTACCCTCTTAATATGATTCTAATTAAATGGTACAATTTGATTTTAGTCTTTTTTATTTCAGGATATTTTCCTTGTTTTATTTTATTTTATTTATTTATTTATTTATTTATTTATTTATTTATACTGTTTTGATTGACTTCTTCAGTGCTTCCAATGATAGATATGCTGTATCTTCCTTGCCTGTTTTCTATATCTACCTAATTCAATCAAATCAATTTCTTTGTCTTTATTTCTGTTTAGTTGATATATATTTTCTCCTTCCTTTCCTCTAGTTCCTCTACCATAATTTTTGTACTATCTATTTACTTTAGTTTAGTCTTCATTTCTGGGTTTTTCCATTGATCTTGGTCAGTTATTTGTTCAATACCCTTTCATCATTTAGGCACAATATTTCTAGCTTTATGTTTCTAAACGTCATAGTTTTGTCATAAAATATTGTTTCCTTTAATTATTTTAACTTATTTTGTAATATTCGCATATAGTCTCTATTTATTGTTTGATTTTTATTTTTTTTATTTTTTCAGTTATATGTTTGTTTTTTTATTTAATTTTATTGAGATTGTTCACATAGCATACAGTTATCCAAAGATTCAAAATATACAATCAATTGCCCACAGTACCATCATACAGCTGTGCATCCATCACAATTAAATTTTTTTCAATTTTTAGAACATTTTCATTACTCTAGAAAAGAAATAAACACAAAAAAAGGAAACTCAAATCCTCCCATACCCCTAACCATCCCCCCTCCATTATTGATTCATAGTTTTGGTATAGTACATTTGTTACTATTGATGAAAGAATGTTAAAATACTACTAACTGTAGTATATAGTTAGCTTTTGTAGCTTTATTTCTTAAGAGCACTTCCCTCTAATTTTACTATAAAATATTAGGACTACTCAGCCTTTCTATGTAACATTTCCATATGGTTCAGACCAGACTCATTTATACCCCTCATATAAAGGTGCTAAAACTCACCTCCTCTATTCCCAGTGTTTCTGCCGTTCTGAATTTGAAATCTATTCTGAAGTTTCTCTCAAGTTGGTACTTTATCCAACTAGAACTTTTGGACTTGAAAGTGAGTGATGCTGCATGGCCCACATGTCTTTTTGTCTAGGCATTTCCTGATTACTTTGGTTATCCTAATGTATGACATTTACATTGAGGTGTTTCTTTGTATTTCCAATGCATTTGAACAATTGATAAAGTGCACTTTTGTGTAGTAAATACATTATATTTAGATATTAAAACCAAAAATTTCTACTGGTATGCTTTAAAAAATTTTAATCAATTACTTATTAAGGTATGTGTCTTACAAGGAGCTTACTGGTGTTAGCAATTTGTCCTACCTACCATATCTTTCAGTGGGGATGCTAGTCTTGTTGAAGATTTTGCTTATGCCTTTTGTTTTTCATTTCTTATGCTTTTTTTAATTGCTTTGTTTACATGGTGAGATCACCATTAAATAACCTTTACAATTTTCCAGATATTGAAATATTTTAAAAAATATTTTTAAAATAAATAATTTTTCTTCAAAGAAGAGTAACCACACTAGGTATAATGATATTATAAGCCTAAATTGACTTGTAAACTACTATGTTTCTTTAAACTAGCTTTGGACATAATTGCAAGAAATTAGAATTTCTGTATCATAAATTTAGAATCCCATCATTTCCAGGAGAGGCCTAGAGCTTTAGCAGAAGTTCTAACACAGATACTATATATCTCTTCATGGAATATTCAGTACTTTTGTAATTTAATCAACATCATATACATTAACAATTAAGAAGGTTTTTTGGTTTTAATTTTAGAAGTGGTTAATCCATTAATAATAATAAATAATATCCAAATTCCTAATGTTTATCAAAAAATTAAAAATTCCCATGTTATTGATTTCACTAGGTCTCACAGAAATTAAACTTGTTTATTGTAGCATAAAGTTTTTTGTGTAATTTCCTGCTGCAATTTTCATGCTGGTCTGAGGTACAGGCCTTTCTATAATATATTCCCTCAAATTTGGGCATCATTTCCCTATTTGCTTTGTAGCATAGCTGAAACAAGGATGGAATTCTCAAACAAAACCATTCCAGAAGAGAAGAGGAATAATAAAGTAGGAACAATCAAAGATTTCAACGTGTATTCCTCAGCCTACAATCTCTTTCAGATCACAATTCCTGTAATACTTCCATTAGGTGACTGTGATAGCCATAAACCTTTGCTAAGAATCTCATACTTCTCTCTAAACCCTACTTTCCTAGATGAGTTTCCTGAAATGAGGACAACTCTCTTTTCTATGTGATTGACAATAACCTAGGAAATACCCAGTTCTACGAAAAACTCACCTAACTACATGGCCTGATAGGCCAAAGAATTATAGCATATCATTCTACTATCCAGAAAGCCCTAACCTTTTATCATGTACAGTACTGCATAGTCATATAGAAATTATTCCATAGCAGGACTAAAAACACCTGATGATTTCAGTTCTGTGTTTGTGGTTGAATTAAAATGTTTATTTCCTTTATTTTGTATTTCCCATGAGTCATCTATACTTTTACCCTCAAAAAAAATCAACACAATGTGGTTCTTGAAAAGACACATTTAATGAGTGTCTCATAGATAAATTACCCTGGGAACATTTCATTTATAGAAGTCAACGTGAATCTCTTGGTATAATGTAGATTCAGCTCAAATGTTCTTTTGATGATAAAAGGCCTATGACCCCAATTAGCCAAGGAACAATTTTAGTCTATTTCCATAGTTATTAACACATAATGAGAGCCTGCCATATACCAGGCTTTATCCTGGGTGCTTTACACACATTATTAAATTCAATCCTTATTTTGTCTTATGCCCAGTACACATGAAGGAGGAATGGGAGATTAGAAAAGTAAAGTAAGCTGACTGCCTAAGGTCATGCATTTGTGAAAAATTAGGGGGTGTATATGTCTATGTAATCAAAATAACAGTACTTCATTTTTTTTCTTGACTGGTAACATGAAGCCTGTCTAGGGATAATAACTGTATTGGAACCAAAATATACTGATCAATTTTTTTTTAAAGAAAATTATACTCTTCTGCTTAAATTAGGTGCTTTGGCTCACTTTTACAATTTTTCTTTTTTTGTTATCAAATTATTATCACAATCTGATAACTTGCTTGAAAATAATGTGAGTCTATAGGTATAATTAGTTTTCTTTTTCATTTATTCTTTAAACTCAGCTGAGTTAAATGGAAACCTGTTTGTGAGGGAAAAAATGGATTAAAAAACATGTGTTAAAAATTGCTGATCATTTATATTGCCATCTACTAATTTTATAATTGAAATCTCAGTACTTTCAAAGTGTAGCCATTTTGAAAAAAAAAAAAAAGAGAACACAGGATATTAAAATGGTCCTTGAAATGGTTTCTAATTATCAATCAAGAATTATAGGCCAAGTACCAGATTCATTTAAGGTAGTAAACTTAGTATACATGAATATTTAATTTACCATTTAATCATTTTATGAAAAGAATTATTTCAGGTCACCACTTGTAGTTTTTCTCACAATTTATTTTAATTTTTATATTCTTATTTTAATTTACCATTCATGAAATACAGGGTTACCATATACCATCCTATTATTAACACTTTGCATTAGTGTGGTAAATTTGTTACAATTAATGAAAGCATATTTATAATTGGACTACCAACTATAGTCCATGCTTGACCTTAGGGTTCACTGTGCTATACAATCCCATGGATTTAATTTTTAAAGGTTTAGTCTAGTACCATATTCACAGCTGAAAATTTCCCCTTTTAACCACATTCAAACATTAATTCAGTGCTGTTAATTACATTCATGATGTTGTGCCACCATCACCAACATCTTATAGATTTTACTAATACATTAATAAAAGCTGTATAGAAACAGACTTCGAGAAGAGTACCCAATATAAATCAATGGTGCCCTACAGTTCATTCTTTTATTAATTAATTCAACCTTTGATTAATGATTTTTCCACCCCTCCACCTCCCCCCCATTACTTCCACTAAGGTAGTAGTAGGCATGTTTTAGCATGAGATAAGTTAATGGCAAGAATTCCTCAAAAAGTATCTCTCTGGGCATATTTATATAACTAGATAAAGAAATCAATTTGGAGATCCTTAACATTCTATTGATAAGATATAATCAGTCAGATGAGCTAGATCAAAGAAGTCTTATAATAGCCAAATTTTCAACAGATATGCTACAATACAATCTAGAATTAACCCAACCAAAAATTTGTATTAAATCTCACAGTCATACTAGCAGACTAATTATAGACTCCAGAACAGTATACTCTTGAAATAATTAACAGTAAAGGTCTATCTTTAAAGAACGATGTAATTGCACAGACCTAGCCATAAGAGTAGCTGTTGAACCTCTTGATTTCCACAATAAATAACAATTTTTTGCCAAGTTGTACAGAATTCAACTTATAAATAGCATTATATTCGAACAGTAAGTGATATCTTTGTGCTTCTTGATGCTGTTAAAACAGAAATCCAACATCGTATGTCTAAAAGTTACCTGTAATAAATCTTATGAGAAATAATAACATATTCATCACAGTGTGCTAGTTTACACTCAGGATTCAGTAGACAATTCTTTGTTTAACTTAAGTAAATAGCCACTTGACTCTGCAGAAAGAGTTCTGAAATTGAAAATCTCAGTTCAGTGGAATACTTTTTACAAATCATCAAATGAATGACTTAAATATGGTTGTTTTGAGTAATGAAAGACATGACAGTCATTTAGTATTCTAGAGTGCACTTCACATCCTAGCTGTATTTAGAGGAAGAACAACATAAATTATCTGTAACTTGCGTAATACAGAGCAGGGCAGGCAGCATGGAAACACGGGCCAAAGAAATTAGGATTAAAAATTATTATTTCATTTGTGTGTGAACATGGATGGAAGCAGGCCTATGCTTACTTCTTGCTGCCCTCATGATCAAACCATCATTAGCATATTATACCGCAATGTTCATTTATATATCGATATCTATATGAAGCACCTGAAAAAATTCATGAGTAACCACAATTCTAAAGTTAAGACATAATCTAATCCTCACTTATAAATAAGTATTTTCAGGCCACTAAAGATTTTTATTGTATTTTCTAAGTTAATACATTAAAAGTCCCCTCCACAAAGAATAGTAAGTAATTGTTAATAATATAAAATAAGATAAGAGCTCTGGCTTTGCAGTCAAACAAACTTGGTTTTGAATGCTTATTTTTCTATTTCTTATTTGCAAATAACTCGTGATTATTTCATTTATCTTGAAAATAGAAAAAATAATTGTCTTATGAGGTTATACTTAATATTAACTATCATTCATGTAAAGTAATTGATGGGCAGTCAATAATGTTGACACTTAAAAATCCCTTTATCAAATACTCCTTTATTAAATATATCTCCTTTATTTTTCTGATTCTAAATAAATAAGATCTTCCCCCGTAGTTCTAGATTTTGGTGATAATGAAGTCTGTGGAATATCAACTGCTGTTTTACAATGTTTTTATGTTCAACCTTCATGCTAATCATAAAGAATGTTAACTCAGTTTCTTTCACACACACACACACAAAAAGCATATCCATCTGTGTTTTAAACCGCCCCATGTTGTTTTATGGAAAGAGCAATGACCTGTAGCTGGAAGACAGGTTTTAGGTGTCAACGTGACTATTTTTTATTATGTGACAATGGGCAAATCATTCTGCTTTTTATATTTTCAGTGCTTTTTATATTTTCAGTTCCTTACAACTTAATGTAGTTATGACAGGAATTCATGAATGATTTGCAAATCTGAAATGGAAAAATATTTAAAACTTAAAGTTTGTTTCTAACTCATTTAGTGGCAAAATCTGTCCCAAAAGCAACTTACAGATTCTACCATTCCCTTGGAATGAATATTCATATATTTTAAAGAAAAAGTAAAGTGGGGTTGCCCAGACTCTGGTGAGATGTTGCATAATATGTAAAGTGTAAAATTCTGAATACATTGACTAGTAACGTATTTGCTATTTTATATGCTTAACTCAATAATTTGTGGACTTATTGACTTATTACCTACTACTACCAAATTTGGTTTATGATGGATTCTATTTTAATAAAATGGGATTTTTTTTTTTTTAAACAGAGACACAAATATTTAGGACCATATGCTCTTCATTCATTTCAGGAATAATCTGGACTGCCATTTTTAAGTCATGACTTATCTTCAATCCATTTGATCTCAGCACAAATGTTTAGGAGTCTACTAGAAATTCAGGACTATGCTGTCTGATGTTACATATAGGAAAAATATTATATCCTATGTGCATATTTATCAGTTGTATATTTCCTAAAACAATCAGAAAACAATTCGTTAATATACATATTGTAAAATTGCACATAATGGAATTCTAAAAATTACTTGGCAAATAATATGAATAACATACTGAATTTTGGTGTCAGTAGTAAATGTATAATAAAACAGAACTGACTTACCCTTCTGACATAAGAGAGTTTTATGAGATGTCATCAAGGCAGTCCATTGTGACATACTCTAAATTCATGAACTGTTTCCTATAACTCATCCAAATTGATATCAGAAGGCCAGGACAACAGAACACGTGGGATATAAAATTCTTTATAAAACATTACAACATAATGAAGGTTTCAGACTGAGTCTCCCCATCTCTGTTAAGAGTAATTACATTATTTCCCTTTTATTTGAAACCACAAATGCTTCTAGTGCATAATATGCAAACATTTCTTTTTCTTTTTTATTCTATGTACAGTTTCTTTACCTCAACTGTTGTGTTCAGACAAAGCTTTATGAATAAAGCATAAGAAATTTCATTTACAGAAATTGTGAATTGTTGATGATTCATGTGTATGCCAAAAATTAGTAAAGCTTCAGGGATACAGATGATTTTGGTCTGCTATAATATGTAACAAAACATTTTCCAGGAAGTTAAGGCTGTCCAAGATCTCTATATACAATTTAATTTGAAAACAAATATCTTAATACGTTAAAGATATTACTTTGATAAGGTAAAAACAAAACAAAGCAAAACATACCATCTGAAAAAGTAACAGAGTTTTCTGATTCCTTTAAATAACCATTTTGAAAGCTTATATGCAAATGGATATACAAGTATTAAATTTGCCACATGATAGAATTTTATATTATTTATTTTGGGAAATATTTTCAGATAATATCACCAATGGATATGCAATTGAAACTGACAAAATGGAAAGTTCTAAAGCATGGGGTGGCTATAGTATTTTGCTCCCCAAAGTGAAGTTGAATAAGGCGCTACCACTGCACTTGCTTTCTTAGGCTCTTTCTTCATTCCTATTTCTCTAGTAATGGTTGGCTGATGCATTACTACCTACTGGGCCAATGTCGCTAATGCTGTTGCTACAATTGCTGCTGCAGTGGCATCAAGAAGACTTCTTTAAGCTATTATGCCAGGTATAAAAGAGAGATACAACTTCAATCTGCACCCCTGAAGAGCACCTCTCCAAGGTCTCGTCAGCTGTAATCTTTCTGAAAGCTTCTGTTCATCAGTCCAGCCTATAACAAATAGGAAATCCCAATAGGTAATCTTTTCAGGAGAATAGAAAAATCAGTGGAATTACATGGTTTTATGGCAATTCAATCAATGAGCGAGGCAATTTGCCCATTTTCACCTATTTTTTAAACATTTTATTTGGTTATTGTATAGGCATGGACTTCAAAAATTCTTTTAAAAATCAGTGCTTACTTACATGCTCTGCCACTTAATTTTTCTCATTGAACTTGTAAATTATTGCCTTTGAACCAGTATTGGACTTCTGAAGAAAAGGGAGAAAATATTCAAACAATGAAATCAAATGTTAGGTGTAGTTTGATTCAAATAAATTCAATTTGAGCTATATGTGTCTTATATAATAATAATAATGAACTTGTATCATGTTATTATGTTATAAATTCTAGTGCCAAGAATGCTTATATGTGCTTATATGTGCCTACGTTGATACACATTAAAAAGGGTGACCCTAAAAGATATTAATAAGCTATTATTAAAATAATATATTATTATATTAATAAGCTATTATTAATATAATATATTAATATATTCTTTTAGTTCTACAGAGATATACTTTGCAAGAGAAAATTAACTTTCAAAGTATATTCTTAATAAATATATTACTTATTTAAATAGGTTTTATCTCTCAAGAGTTTTACTTACCCAAAACAATATTATTAGTAGTACATGATTACTATTAGCATTATAATAACAATAATGTTATTTTAGATCATGAAAACTATGAGAGATAAAATATATTTAAATGCAAAGAATATGTTATTAAAATGCTATTTGATAATTATCTCCAGGAAACTTTTTTTAATTTCTAAACTTAAGATAAAAAAATATTCTCTAAGTAATAGGAAAAATGCTACCAGTGTTCAGTTTTTCTAGTTTTATTGTTCTGACTTTGTAGTAACCAGTAAGTATATCAACTGTTCACCCTTGAACAATTTTCAACATTTTTTTCCATCCTGAATTCCCAAGCAGGAAGAGGTGATACGAAACTCTATTAGTCCAAAGAGAAATTTGTGATGATTTTCCAGAAAAACTGCCATCCTTGGACTGGCCCAAATTACTACAATAACCTGCTCATTTTATGAATTCTTTTACAGTTCTAAATGTTATAAGAAGTTGAAAAAGTGTTCCTGGATATTGGAAATATTATGACCCAAATTCATATTTGTAACTGTGCAGTATCCAGGTAATATAGTAATAGTAAATTCAAATGAACATATCATTAAATACAATTCTTTTTTATAATATATTATTTTCTGGACTCTTTAGTATTTTCATTTTTCTCTCTCTTCTCCCCCAATATGTTTAAATAGATATTTATATGTATGCACATATACATGCTCTATTTTACCATGTTATAGGAAAGGTCTGCATGTAAAATTTGTTTTATTAGTGATTTGAGAAAATACGGTGTTAACCTGAGTAGAATAAAGTTATGTAACTTTGTCGTTTAAGTCAATTGACCTTTTTAAGTGACTGGACTAGCCTCTTTGGACAAAAATCTTCTATTAGATCATGTAGCTCGTAACCTAGCAAAATACGTAGATCCAAAATCTGATATTTTCTCTCTGAATGGAAAATGTAGATTAGTTCTTTATGTTTGTGCCATGGATCAAGCATATATAAATTACCTTTTCTAAAACCTGTCATGGATGATGGAAATTCTAAGGTACTATAAGATATCTTGGAATATATAGCTTTCATATGGTATTTAACTAAAAGTTATATGAGAATCTGAAGTCTTCAATTAGCCCATAAAAAGTAATTTTAGAAGTATAATATGAAAATATTGATGTTCATTTGATTCACTAACTCTAATTTAGAAGAGTTTAACTGAACTTTTTTAAATAAATGATTACATTAGTTTTCAAAGATAACAGAATAGTCTTATATTAAAAATGAGGACAGAATTACCAAGTTCCACCTTTGATTCAAAAATAAAGATGAATAATTTTATGTCATTTTGTACTTTTTCACTGACAACTATGATAGGCTTCAATTCCAAATAGAGTAAGAGGTTACTGTAAAAGCATTTTTGTATGCTCTTTTTAGTAAATGAAAATTTTAAAAAAGTAAATTTCATAAAACTCTTAGTACTTTTCTTTTTCCTTCTCAAGTCATAAAATAATCTGTGAACATGCCCACACATATTATTGGTATCAGTAAAAAATGAAGACAGTTTTCTGAGTAATGTAAATCAAACTTGCCTTAAGGTTCTTTTTATTAAAATTCTAAGAGAGCCACAAATCCAGAATCATCTTTCATTTCTATATTAAGACAGATTATACATCACTGTATTTGCCTGGAATATAAGACAATATTTTAAAATATTAATATATAGGCAAATGCTATACATTTCATATATAGTTGGTCTGAATTGTGTGACAATCTGTATGCAGAACACAAGCATGATCACATCAGAGGGTTCAGAACATTTTTTATTATAATGATTTTAATGATTGAACTATTTTATAAAATGCTCCAGAAAACATATTAAATTTTATTCTAAATATGGCTACATAATTTGCAAAATATAAGTTAAAACGTGGCCTACAGATATGTGTTGTTTGGTTCTCCCAATGTTTTCATTAGTATTGTCTCAATTAAAATAGTTGTCAGAGTTTTGATCAATGTGGAGATTAGATACCTGGAATAACTGTTCTGGAACAAGCCACCTAAAAAAGCTATATAAAGTATAAAATAATATGTTTCAAATGCGTTATTGAGTTGGTAGAGGAAAAGAAGACTGGTGTGACGAAACTGGTATGACAAGAACATGCTAATCCAGAGTGGAGTGAGTCCAGATCCTGACAAATGGCCTGTAACATACGTCAATATGTACTGGCCTAAATGTTTGGTTTTATTTGCTTATTTCCACCTAAGAGGCCCCATTAAAGGTCATGGGTCAGAAAGAGATTTCTACATTAAGTCCTGACTCCTGTAAATTTCTTCCTTATTATGTAATTTGAGGAAAAAAAAGACAATAAGAAAAAAAAAAAAACAAAGCAAACCAAAAGTTTAGAGGCAAATAGAAACCTTAATTGAGTGAGACAGGATTGCATGCGATGGTGGGAAAGGAGGCTAACCTAAGAATTTATAACATAAACATAATTCCATCTTCACTTGGGATTGAGGACAGATTTGAACTTGATTGCTGGGAAAAAATAGAAAGCTCATAAGTCAAATGTTGGTTTTACAGTTATCCATAGTTGTTGGTTCCCAGAGAAAATTAGCAAAAGGAAGAATAAATGATCTCTACGTGAATACAACCTTATAAAAAGTCCTCAAAGAATGTCAACAAATTACATTCCATTTAACATGATCTAATTAAACAATAAAATTTAAAGAAAAATACCATAAGCAATGACAAACCATGTTGGCAACAGAGAGTCTAGATATAGCACCACAACTATATGTTCTCAATGTAGTTGCCACTGCAGTGCCAGGGGTGTGGATGTCATGGGCCTTTTTAATAAATGGTACTCAGTCAATTGAGTTTTCATAAGAAAAAAATAAACCTTAACCTCTCCCTCTTGCCATATGTAGAAATCAATCCCTGATGCATTGGTACCAAAATGTAAAAAGTAAAAGAAAATCATCTTCTGGCTGGTAATATAGGAGAATATTTTCTGTACATGGGCTTAGGAAAACAAATTCTTAAACATGAAACAAAAATCTTTTACCATGAAAAATAAAGTATGGATATTCTGGATATAATTAAATATTTTTTTAAAGCCTCTATGATATCAAACAGAGACAGAGAATTTATATATGTAAAACATGCCCATGAAAGGACTAATTTAACAATTTACATAACGGTATATGATGATTTTCTAAAAATTAGTATGTAAGAAACAGATAATCATTAAAAATAAAAATTAAAAAAATAGGCAAAAGTCTTAAGCATTTCAGAATAGAGGATATGCCAAGGTCAATGAACACACGAAGTGGTGCTGAATTATTTAGTCATCAGGAAATACAAATATAAAGTCATATTTGAGATAGTATTACAGACACACAAAATGGCTTAAAAATAAATATTTATTTTTAATAAAATAAGTGTTAGCAAATTAGTGGAGCAATTGGAACTCTGATACACAGCTAGAGGAGTGCAAATTCCTACAACCAGTTTGAAAAATGATTAGCAGAATCTGCTAAAAACTGATATTTACATAACTCAGCAGTTCTACTCTTTGCTATATACTCAGGAGAAATGAGCGCATATATGCAACATATAACACAAGAATTTTTATAATAAACTTTATAATGAAAAACTAAAAGCAGCCCAACAATCCATAAACAAGAGAAAAGACAAAGAATCTGATACATAATTGTGAAATATAATACCATCTTTCAGGAAAAAAAAAAAAGGAATTACTATAGCAGGCCATAACATGGATGGCTGTAACAGACAAAATGTTAAGCAAAAAGAAGTCAGGAATCAAAGAATACAGTCTATATGGCTCCATTCATATGAAGTCTTTCTTCGTTTCCCATGGCTGGGGTAGCAAAGTACCACAGACTATTTAGCTTAAACAGTAATTTATTGTCCCACAGATCTGGAAGCTAGAAGTCCAAAATCAAATTGTCAGCAGGAACATGCTTTCTCTGAAATCCGCAGCACTCTTGTGGTGGCTTTCCAGCAATTTATAACTCAAACTCTACATCTGTTATATGGCCATCACTCTCTTAGTCTATCTCCTCTGGTCTCCTACTCTTCTGCTTATAAGGACTCCAGTCACATTGACTTAGGGTCCTCCTTGATTCCATTTGTCATCTTAATAGGATCTTCAAAGTTCTTATTTATAATGGGTTCAGATCAGTAGGACTTGGGGTTAGGATGTGAACATGTCTTTATGGGAAACATTCAATCCATAATGGTCTTTAAACAGGTAACAGTCTATAAACATCTATGGATGGAAGTCAGGCTGTTGATAACCTTTGAGAGGCCCTTGCTCACTCTAAAGAATACTATTCCTTTGCTGCTGCTTTCCACTTCTGGTGGCCCCCAGGCATTCCTTGACCTGTGGTAGCATAACACCAATGTCTGCCTCCATTTTCATATGTCCTTCTTCTCCCTATCTCTGCATCATATGGATTCACTTTTCCATAAATGTTCAGGGAAGAGCCACTTCAAGTTTCCAATGGACTTCTCTTCCTGACGAGAAACTTAAACGAGAAGTAGTAAGACAAACTGAAGTCCATTTTTGAATTTGGTTCCAAGGTCACAGCTGATACTCATAATTTCCTTCTTTCATTACCCATTTCAACTTCCCCTCACATTCAGCTTTCACCTCTGCTGTGCTTAGTGATTTTCCTGGTGGTGGGACACCTTTATTCCTGAGCAGTCTGAGACAATGGGAAACACAATCTTTTCAGGCTTGAGTTGCTGCCTTTATTCATTGAAATTCTCAATCAAGAAAGAGGCTTTCAAGTGGATCACTTGTTTTCCATTCTTATTTATACTTGCTCTCATTGTGAAAAAGTACCCTTACCTTTTTCTGCTGATAAAGGCCAATTTCCTTACCAAGATGAGTACTTATCTTATTGACTGCTGCTTCTAGAGCATATGGAGACCAAAATTTTTATGTAGCTAGCACTTCACTGAAATTCTACATGTGTCTCCTGGCAAGAGTTCAACCTATTTGAAAACTAGAACATCTAACCCCACAATCCCAGAGTTGCAGGCACGGGAAGCACAAAGTCCTATCTTGGGACATTGGGAAGGATTATTAATGGGGACTTTCCTGCTTCCACTCCTTGGCTCTGAGACCAATGTATTCCTTCTCTTGGGGATACTGCACCAAATACGAGCCTCTGATCCAGTACATATAATGGATCCATCTTGAAGATTGAACTCCATGTTTGCAGGTATTGCTTTTGAGATGGTTCTACTGCTGCACCATCAGCAGGCCATTCAAATTCTCTATCAGATCAGCAGCTTCAAGATGGTACTATATGGATATAGCCAGTGGATCCATCACCATGAGTCCACTCCTACAAAACCATTGTGTAAATGTGGGATTCCATTTTTGTGAATCAGGAATTCCATAACCCTTCTGTGTAGCAGTAGTGTTGAAGATCTGAAAGCAGGAAAAGCAAACTTATTCCCAGAATGTCAATGCCTATGAGAACAAATCACTTTCATTTTAGCAGGGAAGAGACTTAATGTAGTCAACTTGCAACTAGATGGCTGGTTTGTTGCCTCAAAAAATAGTATCTTTAGGTGCTCACTGTTGCTGCCAGGTTGGGTAACCACAGTCAACAGTAGACAAAATAGATTTGGTAAGTAGGAGGTCTTGCTGTCACAGCCATCTATCGTCTCCACCTCTGCCACTGTTTCTACAATATTCATGTACCCATTCTTCCAGTTCTGGTATGGCCAATGAAAAGCCTGGCTTTGTAAATGGAATCCTTTTGTTTGATATTTCATTCCTTTTTCATGGTAGATGGTTTCAGATAGGAATTACTATATGATAGAAAAATTCTCATACTTCATGGAAATTCTTAAGTATCTGTCTATATGCCCCTAACCCTGACCTGCTTGTCTCTGTACTTCCAGTCTTTTTATTCTCCAAGTACCTGATCAACAAGCCAGTTCATCTGCCACTGCTCATAAGTTCATCTGTATTTTCAGCTGGGACCATTTTTCCTTCCACAGAAAGTGGATGATGGTCAGGTGCTATGCTCAAAATTCGACCTATATTAACAATGGCATCATGGAGTTCATTCTACTGAGGATCCAACCTACTCTTGAGTCAACAGTTTCAAGATTTAAAAACTGGCTCAGATCTGGGCAAGGGGTTCTTACTTCTGTATTGGTACAACTACCATAAGCCTTCTACTCTCTTTTGTTATATATATTAAGCATTACACTCATTTGACCCCCATCTATTTTTCTCTCAGTTATGTCATGTTCTATTAACCATATGCACAACACTAGTCAAACTTCCTTGGCTACTGCTCCAGAATCATTTGTAGTTACGATAATCATAAATTCCTGGCCTCTGATGGTTAAGCACTGCCATCTGCTCTCTATTAATTATCTCAGAGCTCTGCCACACCCATTACTATCAATGAGCCAAGCTTTCTGACAGATTCTCCAACTATGGCCCCTAGTCTGAAGAGGAGAGCCACCCTTGAACTTCTTAATGATGCTGGTGTCTTTCTTAATGCATTTCAGATGGCCTCTGTGAATGATGTGATGACTTAGTGCAATTCTCACTAATTGACCAATATCAGGTGTACTAGCCAAGGTTCTCCAGGGAAACAGAACCAATAAGAGATACCTGTTAAATATGAGATTTTTATAAGAATTGTCTCACATGGCTATGGGGATGGGCAAGTCCAAATTCTGTAGGGCAGGCTGCCAGCTGGAAAATCCAATGAAGGTTTTCAGTGAATTACCCAGGAGAAGCTGGCTGGCTGAAGCAGTTATGGAAAGTCTCTCTTTTGACTGCTGAAATCAGCACTTTTCATTTTAAAGCCTTCAACTGATTGAATGAAACTTCTCTCATTGTTGAAAGTAATCTTCTCAGTTGATTGTGGAGGCACTCAGTCATAGATGCAATCAAATCACTGATGATGTACACCCACAAAATATCCTCACAGCAACAATTAGAACTGTGCTTACTTGACCAAATAACTAGGCACTGTGACCTGGCCAAGTTTACATATGAACTTATCATCACAGTCTACCTCTTGTCAACTTGACAATCACATACATCTCTTTAAACCATAATTAATCTTTAAATAAAACCATAACTGTCATATTTTCTCCTAACATTACTCAACCATCCTGAGTACAACCAGAAATGCACTAACTCTCTACAGAACAGGATGTAAGCCCTTGGGTAATACTCACTCTTAAACTTGAAATCCTATAACTTAAATTCTGACATGAAACTACTACAACTTATGCCATATGAGAAGAGAATAAGATAGGGAAGAAAAAAAGATATTGGCTTTATGTATATATACAAATATACTCATAACAAAACAAGGAAACATATTCAGACCTCTCACAGCCATTATGCTTGTGAACTTTCAGTAGATTAGCTCTATCCAGTCAAGAAAAAAGGAGAAATTTGAGTTATATACTTGCCAGGTAATTCATATTAATTATGTGGAGTAAGAAGATGGGGGTGTTTAAGGAAACCAAATGGGGATGGAACAAAGACCCTCACCTCAAAATTAGGCTCTACGATTTCCATTAGAGCTTAGCAGTTCTGTGCTTAGCTAATAGACTACTTTAATTAGATTTGGCAAAAAGTTATCAGTTATTTTTAATAGGGCCAGTCAATATGTCTTCAAAAACAAGATGAATGAAAGTGATGTCTCACCTTGGCTACCATTGTACAGACTTAACAGTGACAAATTATATGAGAATCCATCTGATTTGCCCACCTAGTCCAATACTGTGTCAAGATTGTGATGGAATTAAATTTTGAAGTAAAAATAATTTCACATATAATTGTTATTCATTTTATGCATATGATTACATAAAAAACAAATAATGGTTACATGAAAAAAGACTTGGCCCATTGTGATTAATTAGCAAAGATTTAATGCACAACTTAAATGGATGCACATTGTTCTAATTGCAGTACGTACTTGCCTACAAATAAAAGACAATGATTTTCTGTAGCATTTATTTCCTTTTCCTCCTCAGCAAACCTACAGAAAACCTGTGCATTAACAAAAGTGACCTTCACATTTCTAAGTCTCTATAAAATATTGGAGTGCCTAGAATATTTGGTGTTTTCCCAAATATCTTCTGACTCAAAGGACATAGAGTTTCAATATCTGAATCAGTATCTGCGGAAATTATTCAGAAATTGTGCATTATGCTACCATAATGTACAGAACTGGGAACATCTGATCAAATTCACCCATTTCTTTGGCTTCTATATTCATATGTCCCTAATGAGTGCAGAGAAAATGCATGGAAAAATAAACATAAGGTAAAATAAAAATAAAGTGTATATATTTTTTCTCTTCTCTGAAATAGCTATTATTTAGGGGTGATATCTATTATCTATATTCAGAGATTATGCTTCAGTTTTAGTATCTCAGAATACATTCTGTGGTAATGAGGAAATTTTTCACACAAGCAAAAAAACTTAGAGTTAACAAAAAGTTTAGAGTTAACATAAATCCAGATCTAACTGAGTTCTCTGTGGATTACACTTGCACTGATAGGTAATTTCATTCAATTTAAACAAACAGCAACATGCCTGGGACTACTGGGGCTGAAATTTGAGTAATAATGAAACAGCCATGATTCACAGTTTATAAAGACAGAGGATGAAAATAATTTCAGAATGGATTATGATGTGCCACTGACATTTATAAAACTGGAAAAGTTCATTGTGTGGTAAAGATTGTGGTAAATTTCATGGAGGTTGTATCATTTGACTTAGCACTTACTTTGTAAAAGCTTCAAAATTCAAGGTGAGGAGTATCTGGTTAAGATAGTAAGTTAAGGAGTGTTACAGATAATGAAAGTAAAGAAAATATTTTAAAAGTGTGAATTTAGTTTGATTAATGTGTAATAGACAAAAAAAAAAAAAAAAAAAAAGAATCACCTTCATTCTGTATCTTCAGTTTCTTACAATCTGTCTTCCCAAAACATTAATTTTGTCAAAATCCATTGCTAATGCACAAATGACCAATTCTCAAGCCACATATTAGACAACCACTAGCAGCTTTTGTCTCAATTAACCATTCTTTTCTTCTTAAAGCATAATGTTCACTTGGCTTCTGTGGGACCACAAACCCCTGCTCCTACTCGATGGCACATCTGTCTCAGTCTAAAAGTGGTCAGCCCCCAGAGCTTACTCGGGGGTGTTCTCTTTCTCTAGCTTCCTTGCTAAGTGATTTCATCTGGCGCTAAGTTTTTCAATACTATTTATACAGTGATAACTACAAAACTTGTATATCCAGCTCCATCATCTTGGCTAGATTACACTTGAATAATCTCTTGAATCTTAAAATTGACATTGCAAAATCAGCATGCCCAAATTCAAGCTTAATTTCCAATCCTGTAGCCAACAACTTCTCCCACATTTTTCCATAACATTTAATAATAAATGAATGTATTCATTTGCTCAGTTTACAAAAAAGTAATTCTTCACTCATTTTTTTTTCTCGCATCAAAAATCAAATTTCTTAGCAAATCCTGTCAGCTTTTCCTTAAAAATATATCTAAAATCCAACATATCTGAACCTTTCTACCAACACTCCTCTAGTGCAAGCTATACTCTTTTTCAGTTGGGACCTTAAAATAACACCAGAATTGATCTTCCTGCTTCCACTTTTTCTTCATTACAGTCTATTCTCTACATAGTAGCAAGATTAATATTTTTAAATTAGGGTCTGGGGTACCACTTCCTTTATGGAGTAGTAAAATCTTAATAGACTGGCCCTTCTGCAGAAAACAATTATAAATCCTGAAAAATAGAACAAACAACTACCAAAGGGCTCTGGAAAATGAAGAGAACAGGCAGTTTTAGAGGTGAGATGAAGAATGGAGAAAGCAATCAGAGTAGAGTTATTTTCTGATTTCTGCAGCTCTGCCAAATGCACAGACTTTCTACATTCTGGTTTATGGAATCAGGGAAGGAACCAGAGCTCCCAGAGGGACTGTGAAGGGTGGTCTCTGGAAGGAGAGAGCCAGAGAAAGGTAAACTCTTCCCTGATATCTGAAGGGGGACGGAATGAGAGCATTCTGAGCTAAGATTTGAGGTGCCACTCATGGCAGGTGAGGCAAAGTTTGCAACTTGGGTCTAGTAAAGCTAATTGTAAAGTTAATTGCCTGGCAAAACAAATACAGTAACAGAATTCAAAGGAATAAAACAGAATCCATAATCTACATGACATTATATTCACTTTGTATGTGTTACAGTTCAAAAGTTTTTAATGCACAGAGAGGACTGAAAATCTGACCTCTTCTCAGAGGAAAAGATGATCAATATAGTTCCAATCTGTAATGACCCAGATATTGGAATTATGAAACACAGACTTTAAGGGACTTTGAAGCAGCTATTACAACTGCTGTCAATAAGATAAAGGAATCTACACTTGATAAAAATAAAAAGAGAGAAAACTTTAGTAGTAAAATAGAAAAATTTAGAAAAAACCAAAGGGAAATTATAAACATTATTATCTGAAATTAAAAAAAAAAAAATTCCTGGACATAGCAAATAGCAGAAGAAGTTGAAATGAAAAAGAGTCAGTGAACTGAAAAACAGATCAATGGAAATTATCCAATCTGAATAAGAGAGAGAAAATGTTGACAAATAATAAACAGAATTCCAAGATCTGTGAGAAAATTTAGGAGGTTTTACAAATGAATAATTGAAGTTCCAGGAAGAAAGGAGAGTACAAATATGGCAGAAAAATATATGAAAAGATAATGGTTGAAAATGTCCCCTAAATTGCTCAAAGACATAAACTTAAAAATTATAAAACCTCAGAAAAAAAAAAAAGGATTAAATTTGAAACCAACCAGACCTAGCAACAACTTAATCAAACTGCTAAGAACCAAAGACCAGGAGAAATCTTGCTTTTTTATATTTGATAAATAAAGCAATTTTAAATAAATAAAAAAAGAGAAATCTTGAAAGCTAATAGCACTTAACATAAATCATGATAATGTAACGGTTAAGCATCCTGGCACTGATGTCAGAACACATGTTCTAATATTGACCCTACCACATGCTACTTGGATCAGTTATTAAACTTTCTCTTCCTCAGTAGATTTGTCTCTGAAATGGGTTAATAATAATAACAGCATCATACATTTGATATGAGGGAAAAATGGTTAATACAAGTAAAGCCCACAGAAAAGTGGCTGGCATAGAAGTACATATGTGATTGATTAATGGTGCATGTGTTTGTTTGTTATCTGTTTCTCATATCAGAGTAGATGCTCCAAAAGAACAGGGACTTTGCATATTTTGTGTACTGCTATGTCTCCAATGATTTTAATGTAGTCCGGCTCATAGCAGGTCCTCAGTAAATAATTGGCTAAATGGTAGGCAGAATAATGGCCCCAAACAATGCTCACATCCTAATCTCCCTGTACCTTGGTATACATTACTTTACATGGCAAAAAGTACTTGACAGATAAAATTACGTCTATAGGCCTAAAATGTTGAAACTATCCTCGATTATCCAGGTGGGCGTAAGCTGATTACATTAATTCTTAAAATTCAAGAATTTTCTCTGCTAGAGAAGAGAGATGCTACAGAAAAAGAAGAGACAGAAGAGATCTGTCAACGTGAGAAGGATTTTCAACTTGCTAGTTCTGAGATGTAGGAAACTATATATAAGAATCTAAGAGCAGTCTTTAAAAGCTAAGGGCAGCCCCCAACTGACAGCCTGCTAAGAAATGGTAACCTCAGGGTGTGTGTATATATGGTGGGGTGTGGGGGAGGTAGTAAAGAACTAACCAGAAAAGACACATAAAAGATGGAAAATCATGAAATTTTGGAATATAAAGCCAAAATAAACTGTCCTAGAATCTAGAAGAAGTTTTTCTAACTACCATAGTTATGGAGCCAATGAAGAGAAATAATAACAATGATAAAAATTAAAACCATACAGACTCTGACATATGAAACAAAGTAGCAGGATAGTACATACAGTGGTTTGGGCAAAGTTTTAAATCACCTGCACTGCCCTTATTTCAGAAACACAAAATCTGTCTCAATCAGCAAATTAGTCAGTCGCTTTCTCAATGGGGAGGAAATGCTTTGTTATAAAACCAGGGTCATTTCCAGATATTCTTTGATTGTTGACATTTATTTATAAAATTATTTTAAATATGAAATTAATGCTATAGGACTGTGATTTAAAGATATGTGTCAGTTTTTCATTATAATCAGGAATACTTTGTCAGTAGTAGGGCACATTTGAGACAGAAAACAGCCCATAAATGTTGAATTATGGTTTCTTTTGGGTACTGACCATGTCCCCCACAAAAGGTGTGTACAAGTATTAATCTGTGTTCCTGTGGGTGTAAACCCATTTGTAAATAGGACCTTCTGAATATGTTGTTATTAATTAAGGTGTGGTCAAATCGAATCAGGGTGAGACTTAATTCATATGAATGGAGGCCCTAATAAAGAGGAAATTGGACTCAGAAGAAGCCAGAAGACAGAAGAAGCCATAGAGGAGAGAGAGATTACTGTGTAAGGGAGGTCCTCCATCAGCAGAATGCTGCCAACCCTGAGGAAAAGCACGGACTTGCTGACATCTTGCTTTTGGACTTCTGGCCTTCACAACTGTAAGACAGTAAGTGTTTTCTCTGTTTAAGCCAACCTACTTTGTGGTATCTGTCATAGCAGCTCTGACAAACTAAGACAGTTTCTATAATTTTATTTCCATTGCTTCTGGTAAAGTTAAAAATGTTGGCTGCCTGAAATTCACAAAAAGTAAATCTTCTCATGGTTAAAGAAATTTGGCAGCAGGAAAAGATGTTTTCAGCATAGAAAGCAGAATCACCCCAGATGAATGGTTAATAGATGCCAACATTGGACCGAGGCTTTTTCACACTACAGTGTAATTCATTAAAAGTCTGGTATAGGAGCTCCATCAGCACCCAAGTGTGAAATGAGAGGTTGAAAGAGATATCATCCATTGTCTATTGGCAGTAGGCCTAGAAAATGCTTTCCAAGTTCAAAGATGAGTAAATACACACAAAAAATAAGTTTTAGGAGCTTTGAAAAAACTATTTTGCTTCAAAAAAGAAAGGGACACGTTCTATGAAGAACTAAAGAAAGGATTAAAAAATATGAAACTTATTTATCAGGGGAACACTGAAAAATGTATAAAGTATCAGTTTTTACTATTAACCAAATATTAGAAAACAAAGAGGCTGAGCAAATAGCTATAAAGTAAATGAAAGGATCTTCAAAGTGAACTACTACATATATTAGAGATGACAAAACCTCAATAATATTAAAGAAAACACAGATATACTAAAAAAAAGCAAATGAAATCTCTTCAATAGACTGAGGTTTTGGCCATTGTAATTGGTATTACACATTTCACCACAATGGAATTGTAATGTAGATTATGAAATGTATAACATAGAATTGTTCAGTTAAAATCTCTTTAAAGAAAAAGGCTAAATTAAAGGCATTTGGATAAATAAAACTGATAGTGTTTACAACTAACAGACTTACTGTAAATGATATTCAGAAGGATGTATTTCACAAAGAAGGAAAATAATCCCCAAAGAAATTCTGAGATGCAGGAAAGTGGACTTCCATGATCATCAGAGAAAGAACATTTTTAGGGAAATATAAGCAGAGGCTGACCATATAAAATAATTTTTTTAATGCACAAATCATTGGGTTAAAAAGAAAGAAAATTTAAATGTCAGAAAATAGCTTTTAAATCAATATTAATCAGAGTTACTGTGTTTTAATTACTTAAAATAGTAAAAGAGTGAATAATTTCTAAATGAGTAGAAAGTGAAAAATGAATTGAGAAAATACAAAAACATAAACAGTCCAAATTTAAACAAAACGGAGTGAAAATGCCAGTATATGTATCAGGAGGGTGTGATCACAGTTAAAGCTTCTAAGGCCCTTAAACTTTTAAAAAGAATATTGACTCATTTAAACTACAGACTTTGTCAAGTAAAATATCCATTTTTTTAAATAATTTTGAGAGTAACCGCAAAAAGGAAATTATATAGTATTTGTAACTTCCAAAATGGAAATTAAAAAATAAAATGGAACGAAGGAAAAATATGTAAAATGCATATTCCTTGAAAGCTGTCAAACAACAAAAACAAGTCAGTATACAGAAGATAGAACCAGCATTATTAATCAATTTGATTTGATTGCTATGTAGGCTATGGTTTCCAATAATGTGAAGTTATGCTTTCAACACCTATAGAATATTTAGGCAAATTAATAATATAAAAAGTCCATACAGAAGGTCTTGACAAATTTCAGGAAAAGTTTTATCATAAATATCACGATGATAATAAGTTAAATTAACAAAAACATAGTTTTAGAAGCCATATTTTCTAGGAAATTTTAAATGCCTCTAAATAAGTCATGAATCACATGCAAAAAAACCATGAACTTTTTTTTTTTTTTTAATTTAGAGCTGAACAATAACAAAATGCTACCTATTTAATTGGGAGCAATGCAGCCAAAATGATGCATTATAATTTATAGTGCTGAATGGTTATATTAGGAAAAAAAGAATAGATATTTATTTAAGCATACAACATAAAACATTAAAAAATAAAAGCAAATAAAATAAACAGTAACCACTAAACATGAGAAGATGAGAGTAGAAATTAATTTGAATATAAAAATATAATGAAGAGACCAACAGTGCAACACTTGTTTTTCTTTAAAAAAAGCTACTAAACTTGAAAAACATTTGGCAAAACTGATCTAAAAATGAGAAAAGACACAAATAAAGTATATTAGTTGGGAAAAGGAAATGTTCTTGAAAAAGGAACATGTGAGAATTGACTAGAAAGAAAAAGAAAACTGTATTATCCTATCTACAATCGTTTTAAAAAATTAAAGAGCATCTTAAATTTTTCCAAGTTTAAAAACAATTGAGAATCTTTAATCATATCTTAAGAAGCAGATAATTTCACTTTCATGCAAATTTTTTCCAGGTACTTAAAAGCACATCCCAGCATAATGTTCATAAGCTAGTATGAACCTAATTCCAAAACCAGATAAGGATTAGAAGGAAAGATAATTGTAGGCCAGCCTTTATTGTGAACTTGAAATTAAAAAAATAACAAAATATTGGAAAACTTAATGCATCAGCGTATATGCAAAAATAATTCGTCATGGTCAAAAAATGGGTATCCTAGGGCAGCGTGGTGTTTTCCAAGTAGGATGTGCTTTGGAAAAATCTTTTGTCCTGGAAGGCTTCCCTCCTGATTGGCATGCAGCAGAGTGCTGAAGAAGTAGGTGTTGGTGAAAGGAAGAGCTGATGTAGTTTCAAGGTCCAGAGTCGAGGCACTGCCCACTTGGGTCAAGAGTGGGCAGTGTAGGTAGTGACTTAAACTCAATTTCTATGCATTGCAAAAGCTGTGAATAGGTATTTGGTCACATTCTCACCGACTCTCACAACTCTGCTATGTTGGACTAACCCCAGGCCTCCAGCTCCACAATCCCCCCAAATCTCCTGAAATCATCTTTCCTCTCCTACCCCTTGACCTCTTTTTATTACTGAGGAAAATCACCCTTTCCTCTCTTTGTTCCCCCAACACTACTTCTGTCCTTCTACTCCATCATAAACAACTAATCCAGTGGGTTTTTTACTTCTTCTTGATGCCTATTAAAATCAGAGCTTAAATTATTAGTCGACAATTTTAATAAATTTTCCTCAAAACCCTCCTGGGAGGTGGGAAAAAAAAAGGAATTCCTTTATTTTAATATAGAAAAAAATGTTATTAAAAAGAGTAAGTAAGCTCTTATCATGCCACATAAACATGGTTTCCATGCACATTATTTCTTGGAATACATGCAGTATAAATACCTTAACCACCATTTCGATATAACATCATTTCTTGACCTCATGAATCACAGTATATTTTGCAAAACAAATGGTTCTACTCTGTCAGTACACCATAGACCTTTTCCAATGGCAATTTATTTCTAGGCAGGTGAGTCCACAAAACAAAAACTAGTTTTTATCTTAGATAATTGTATAGAACCTACAAATACTCAGATAGTAGAAAATTTTCCACAAATGGATAGATGTTTTTTTTTTTTCCTTAATTGTCATAGAAAATCAAAAAGCAAATATTTAATTGATTCACTTCAAAATCATTTAAATAAACCCAGGCCTACCTATGTGGTATATGTTGTATGATTCAAGAGTTGTAGAAGCTTTGCAACACTGGATGATATAATTTGACTGTATCATTTAATTAATATACTACTACAAAATATCCTGAAAAATTAAACACTATTTCCAATATTTCTGAGGAAAAAAAAATGTTCATTTGTACTGCTGCAAATTTAATTTCCTGAATTCCAAACACACAATTTATTAAGAAAAGATTTAATTAGGAACATGGTAGCTTCCTGAACATGTACCTAAATTTAGACTCTACAAAACTATTTATTAAAACTATAAATTTGTATTCATGAAGTATATTGAAAATTTATTTAGAAAACCACTCATATTAATTTGGACACACACACACATACATACATACATACATACATACATATACACACCCAGGTCTTCTTTGTTAACATATCGTCTCAACATTGTTCTGTATAAACCTATGGGATTTTTGGTTGCCATATCTGACATTCCTAGAGTTCTACTGTCTGGATAATAGAAATCTCAGTTTTTAAATCAGGGTATCATTTTTAGAGCAATCTCTGTATACAGACATATTTATCAGTTGCTTCAAAGGAACTTCTTTCTGTCAGAAAAAAATAAATCATAAGGTATGCAGTAATGTTTTGCATGTGATTCCAAGGAAGAAGAGAATAGGTTTTTAGTATCTTTAAATATTTCCACACAAGCATAACCTTTGGTAAAGTATTTAAAACACCTTTAAGAAAATACTTACGTAGCCCTTAGTTTTATACTACATTTATTTGCTGTTACATTAACTAAAATATTAAAAAGAAATATTCTCCCCAATAACAGAATTACGTCACTGTCATGGTAGTCATAGTAAGTGAAAACAGTCATTTAAATATTCTGTTGGAAAAACTGATAACCTCAATATTTCCCAACCAAGAATTGATTTCATAAAATCGTAACAACAATAGTTGGACAGATACAGATAAAAGCAAAACTGCTAAAGGTGCTGTGCTTCAAATAGACAGAGCAGCGATCTCAATGGTGGCTCTCCATGAATTTTAAAGGAAGTGAAGAAGAAAATCAGTGAACCTTTAACTGACATTTTTAAAAGTTCACTAGACTTGGGAGAGATTCTAGAGGATTTGAAAGCAGCAAACATGACTATTTTATTTCAAAAGGGTCAAGATAGAAGCCAAAAAAAAAATATTATGAGAACAGCAAGTTGAGAGGAGTCTTACTAGCTAAAACTGCATGCTGAGAGAATATTTGAAAAAAACTTATTTATATAATCAGCACACATACATGCACTGGACAACATGCCTGAGTAATACAGTAGCATATATTAGAAAATATAGATTTGCATTTGAAATCAAATTTTGATATTGAAATAAATTTTGCATGGTCAGAAACAAAGAATAAAAGGAAAATAAAATGTTTTAATATTGAAAATGTTTTGAGAAGGGAAAATAAAGAGAAAGAACATACATTAAATTAGAAAAATGTTACTTTAGCATAGGTTCTAAACTAGTGATAACTAAGTTGCAAAGTATAAAAAACTCACACAAGTGAGTTTACCTAAAAGAAAATATATGATGACACATCAGAGGATCACATGAGACCTAATCTCAATAAAAACCTCACACAGTCTTGCTGTGCATAGGTGATTCTTTGGATCTAATTTCTCTGTTGTACTTCTGTTTATGTGTCTTCCCTCCCTCTCGTCCCTTTCTCTCTCTCTCTCTCTTTGCATGTTTCTATCTTTCAGCTTTTGCTCTTCAGGGTTTTTAGTTCATACTCTCTGATAATAGCAAGTCACTTTTGCTATCATTGTCTCAATTCTAGTCCTGAATTTACATGAATACCTAGATCCAGTGACTGCCACTATCTAACCACATATCTCTTAATTCAAATTTTGGAGAAAATCAGTTGGTTTAAGTAGGGTAAAGTGTCCACCCCTGAGTCAGTAAACCAAGCTCAGAAAATCCCAGTCATCTGGTCTCCTAGTTCCGCACCTTAATCAGAGGCAGCTGCTCACTTCACTAAGGGGTGGCATAGGCAACCTAAATCTTCTGACTCATCAATTATATAGGCCTTACTTGAAGACCCTGGAGACCCTGCTCAACACAAGGGCATGAATATTATAAGCATATAACTCACACTGTGTGTTAACAAGAGAGGTTTCTCTGTACTGTGCCATACATAAAAATAATTGCTGTCAGTTTTTACTGATTTATATTATTACCATTATGGATCCATTGTGTGATACAATTGTTATGCTATTTTTTTGATTGAAAGTCATAATTTGAAAAAATTCCATATATATCCATGGTTTCTTCTGGGTATATTGGTGTGTACTTATTTAACTAACTCTATATTCAGTGTCCCCATATTACATTCAAATGTGCAAAAAAAAAAAAGATATGCATCTATGTGTTACATATATGTGTTAAAATACATATGTTATATAAATACACATTAAAAATACATAATGTATATATCTACCAATTGGTAGCATCTCTGCTACATACAATCCAAACCACAGCCATTTCTTGTTTGATTTCTCCAGTAGCCTCCTAACTGATAAATTCTTCTACTCCACCTTCCTACCGTCTTTCTCAATACAGTAGCCGGAGAGAGACTTAAAAGTTAGGTAAATGATGTCACTCTGCTCAAATCTCCCTACTCCCCAATTCGCTTAGAGTAGGCCAAATTCCTTCTAAAATCTAAAAGCCTGTTATTCCCTATTCCTTTTCTGACTTTATCTCCTACTACTTTCACCTTTTCTTAAGTAGTTCTTGAGAAATACTGCCCCCCTTGCTCCTCAGACAGTACAGTTACATACCTTGCTCACCTCTTTTACACTGGCTCATCCCTTTTCCCTCATTCTCTTTACACCGGCTCATCATCCTCATTTCTCAAATGACAACTCCTGCCTTCCTTTCAGTCTTTATTTAAATGAGATCACCTATTTAAATACCTCCAGTAATCCTCATTCCATTTAGCCTGCTCTGCTTTTACTGCTTCCCATGGCATTTACCTCCCTTAACATATTATGAGATTTGTCTGTTCATTAAGTTTACCTTTATTGTCTGTCTTAGCCGGCTAAAATATAAGCTCCACAAAGGTAGAGATATTTTTTCCTCTTTTGTTTACTGATGTATACCAAGTGCCTAGAACTATTCTTGATAAGCAAAGGTGCTACTTAATACTTGTTAAATGAATAAATCAATTATACGTTCAAAATTTATTTTTTTACATATTAAAAATAATTCTGCTTATAATTGATTTTCTTTTGCCACAGGAGTCCTGCAAATACTAAAAAGAAAAAAACTATTAGATTGATTTATCTGCTTAGAAATCTTGGATTCGCATTTGTAGTTCATCAATAACAACAGCATAAAATTTCAATGCAAGCATTTTCTTACTAAATCTCACTTAAGTCTATTTTAATTTCCCCTCGTGTCTTTTCAGATCATTTATTTAATTGCCTTTTATGTAACTCTTTCAGCAATCTAAAACACTTTGTAATCCAACACGGGAGTAAATACATTAAATGGAATTCTTTGAGAATATTTGCTTTTTTGGGTTCCCTTTCTTTTTCTCATAGGTTTCATCTAAGTTTTGTACATGGATGCAGCTGAGACTGGGTCAGGAAAACAATGGGAAGATAGATTCTTTATATGCAGATAGTGGAATAAAAGGAAGACTATGGACTTACATGTTATGGAGAAAGTTTTCTGATCTAAATTTTCAACTCAAATATGAATAGGCAGAAAAAATACATAAATGAAACTATAAAAACAAATGTAATAGAGAAGAGTAACTGAGTTAAATGTTATGATAGACTCTGTCAATGTACTTTACAAAAAAAAAAAAAAAAAGAATGGACAGAAGATAGGAAATAAAATTTATTATACAAGATTGCTTTCATCCCCAAACAATGCATTGGAAAGAAATAGAGTAAATTTAAAACTTTAACAAAAGAAGCTACATACAAATTAATGAATTGTGTAAAGACATGTCAAAAAGGATCATTCCTAAAATGCAAAATATTCAAAGCCTAACATGGGGAAGAATGTGTCTATGCATTTCCTCCCAGATATAAGTCTGCAAATGGTAACACAATGTAAACCATTGGTTAAAAAGAAAGAAGAAAAAGAAAAAGAAATGAATTTGTTATGAGAGTATATTTTTGGATTGTGCATAAAGAAAAAATATAAGCTAGTATTTTCTTAAAATGGATAGAAAGCTTCCTATTTTTGACAGCTTTATTGAGATGTAATTTGAATGCCACATTCCAGTCATTTATAGTGCATAATCTAATTTTGTTTTAGTATATTAACAGAGTTGTACAACAGTCATCACGATCTAATTTTACAATAGTTCCCTCCCCTCACAGGAAGCTCAATATCTATTAGCGTTTACTACCCACCCCAACACCAAGTCCTAGACAGTTACTAATTTATTTTCTGTCTTAACAGTTTAACAAACCCTGGAAATTTCATATAAATGAGACCATATAATATGATGCCTTTTGTGTCTGGCTCCTCTCACTTAGCATAGTTTTCAAGATTCATCCATGTGGAACCATGTATCAAAACTCCCTTCCTTTTTTATGGCTAATTAACATTCCATTGTATGGATAGACCACATTTTATATATCCATTCTTCAGTTGATGGGCATTTGGTTTGTTTCTACTTTTTAGCTATTATGACTAATGTTGCTATGAACATTCATTTACAAGATTTTGTGTGGGAGACTGTTGTTTCAATTTTCTTTTAAATGAAATTTCTGGGTCATATGATAAATCTATCTTTATCTTTATCTTTATTTCTCTTTGTCATCTAATTGCCCTGGCTAGAACCTTCAGTACAATGTTGAATAGAAGTGGTCAAAGTGAACAGTTTTCTTGCCCCTAAATTTAACTTAAAGTATTTAGTCTTTCACTCTTCGTATGATGTTTTATTTGTGGGTTTATCATAGATGCTTTTTTATGTTAAAAAATTTAATTCCATTCCTAGATGATCATTTTTATCATGAAAGAGTTTTGGACTCTGTCAAAAGATTTTTCTGCATTTATTGAAATGATTACATGGAATTTGTTATTTAATCTATTCATATGACATTTTACATTAATTGTTTTTTAGATATTAAACTAATCTTGCATTCCTGGGATACATCTCACTTGGTCATGGTGTATAATCCATTTTATGTGTGCTGGACTCTGATAGCTAGTATTTTGTTAAGAATTTTAGTGTCTCTATTAAAAGGGAATATTGGTCTATAGTTTTCTTTCTTGAGATGTTTCTTTTTGGTTTTGATATCAAGGTAATACTGGGCTCATAGAATAAGTTGGGAAGTGTTACCTCCTCTTATACTTTCTGAAAGAGGTTGTAAAAAATTAGTATTAATTCTTCTTTGAATATTTGGTCAAATTTACTAGTGACGTAACTTGGAACTGAGATTTTCATTGTGTAAAGTTTTATTATTATTATTATTTCAAACTAAAAGCAAACTTATTTATTGTACACAGTAGAGAATATAATGCAGCTTGGCTGGATGCATATGGCCCTGCACAGGGGAAAGTATTTCCAATAAGCCAGCAGGTTAAATCCTTTCTGTACTGTAGACTTTCCTCACTCTGAAAAAAAAAAAAGCCAAGAACAAAAAAAAAAAAGAAAAAAAGAAATCACATGGGAGATGCAAGAGCCTGATGGGAATGCAACAGCAATGCTGCCATGCTGCCATCCTATGTTGGGTGACAGTCAGATGCCACGTAGTAACGGCAGGGGAGGGTTAGGTCGCTGAGGCGACAAAGTATTATTTTCACACTTGCTAAAGCAGCAGAAATCCATCCAAAAATTTTCAAAAAATCCATCCAAAAATTAAAAAAAAAAAATTCAAAAATCCCAAGATGGGATAAGTCCAGATAAGCAAAACAAATCCTATACAGCATTTACAAATCTCTAGCCAGCTGGGGGGAAAATATGCGGTATCAACTATGTGTAGGTTAGAAAGCTATAAATATGATCTGGGAAGAGTCCTTTAATTTGGGTACAATGCTAATTAAAGCCCAAGCTTTATTAAAAAAGCCCAGTGCTTTTGTGGATCAGTTATCTTCCAACAGAGGAAAACCTTACACTTCCATAGCTAGAAAACGTACCCCTTACCCATGTAAACCACTTCCCAACTGTGCTGTTCCTCACAAAGAGGACTATTTAAGACCAAGGAGACAGAAAAAACAAAGCATGTGTCATACACTTACCTCAAGTATAAACAGCATTCACTCTTAATGTGCTTATTGGCTTGGGGAGTATGGAATTCTACCAACAGACCAGGTAGTAGGCACTACAACTTTCTAATAACTTTTCCTCTACTTTGAGTTGTAACTTTCACATAGCTTTAGTTTAGATGCTTTAAACTTGTTTAATATAATACAGCAATCAGAATAAAACTTTTTAAATGAGAAAGGTGGCAGGAAACTAAAATGTTAGCACTGTCTTACCTGTCAGTGGCACACATCAGTCCCAAATCCTACTGAATCATATGCAGGGTTTAAATTCCAAGATACAAAGAAAAAGGAAAACTGAATGAACCCATGAAATGGAAATTGTCATCAGTCATGCCCCAAAGCCAGGCAACCTTCTCAGACTCTATCAGCTTTGTCCAGGCAATCAAGTGGGCACTGGCAGGTGGTCAGGAAGGGAATCTTTTTCATACAAAAACCCTCATGGCTGCTGCAATATCCCTCTCTCATGTAGGAAGACTGACAGTTAGGCACTTCTGAACCAACACAGTAATCCCAGGGCTCCTGTTTGATTCCCATTGGTGACTGGAACCCACGTGCTGGGGGAGGAGGGGCAGCAAACCTGGGACCCCATCTTCACACCGTGGGTAATGATATTCTTCTAAGAATTCCTTAGCGGGTGGAGGAGCTTCAAGGATGATAGGTTATGACATTTTCCTGTGGTAACTGCGGCGATTATCTCCAGGAACTCCTGACTGTGGAGGTAAGGTGTGGCAGGGTTCAGACAGTTGTCTATGAAATCCCTGTTCTGATGGATACTGATTTTCTGGCATCATCTTTGGCATTTGCATGGGCTGATGTGGTGGTCAGGGGATCACAAAGGTTTGCTGCTGTGGTCTAGGTTCTTGAAGTGAATGAGGGGTGTCAGCAGGACCCACACACCCTGTACTGAGCCAGTGCAGAGGCACGCTGCGCTGAGAGGGGACAGAGTGGCGCAGCACGCTCAGTCGCACGTGCGAGTACTGTGTGCTGAGGCGAATAGCTCGGCTGAATCGCTCTGGGGACACAGCGGCTGGACTCTGCCTATGTAAAGTTTGAAACTGATAATTTAATCTGTTTACTAGTTCTAGGTTTATTTAGATTTTCTATTTCTTCTTGAGCCCATTTTTGTTAATTTGTGTCTTTTTTATGAATTTGCCCCTTTCTTCTAGGTTTCCTAATGTTGGCATACAATTGTTTATAGTATTCCTTACAATCCTTTTTATTCCTGAAAGGCTCATAGTGATGTCACCTCTTTCATTCTGTTTTTAGTGATTTGAGCATTCACTCTCTGTCTCTTGGTCAGTCTAGGCAAAGGTTTGACACTTTAGTTGATCTTTTCAAAGGAAAAAAAATTTCTTTTCATTGATTTTTTCTATAGTTTTTCTATTCCCCACCTTTTTCATGAGAAAAACCCTCATGACTGCTGAAATATCTCCTTCTCATGTATTCCCATTCTAATTTTATTATTTTCTTACTTCATCTGATTTTGCTTAAATGTCTTCTAATTTCTTATAGTATAAAATTAGGATATTGATTTGAGAGCATTCCTTTTTTTTAATATAGGAGTTTACACCTATGAATATCTCTCTGAGCACTGCTTTCTCTGCATCCCATAGGTTTTGATAAGTATGTTAAATTTTAAATCATCTGAAAGTATTTTGTAATTTCTCTAGTGATTTTCTTTTTGACCCACTGGTTATTCAAAAGTGTGCTGTCTAATTTCCATGTATTTGTGAGTTTTCCAAATTTATTTCTGCTATTAATTTCTAATTTAATTTCATTGTAGTAAGAGAACATGCTTTTTATGCTTTCAATCCCTTTAAATTTATTAAAGCTTGTTTTATGGCCTAATACATGATATATCCTGGGAAATGTTTCATGTGTATTTAAGAATGATATATGTATTCTGCTGCTGGTAAATGAAGTATTTTTTAAAGTAATAAAAAGTTTGCAGGTTTATTTACAACTCAAATAAACAAATTATATTTCCCACCTGAGCATTCTGAAAAGTAAATGAACAGTGAAATAGTTTTTGAGCTCTTCATTATCAAATGCTTTGCTGTTAAAGGTTATATTGCTGGGTAATGATATCTGAGTTTCTTGTTCCTTGTCAGTAAACATGAGAAGAGGCTAAACCTATGGAAATTGAAGTCACCTAAAATCTTTTCCCCACCTGTTTGGTTTCTCTTTTTTTTTTTTTTTTTTTTAACCAGAGGAGTTGTAGGTATATGGAAAAACCAAGCGTAACATACTGAGTCCCCTGAACCACCCTTTTATTAACACCTTGCATTAGTGTGGTACATTTGTTTTAATTCATGAAAGAAAGATTTTATAATTGTATTGTTAACTATAATCCATTATTTAAAATAGCATTCACTGTTAGTGTTGTACAGTACTATTTTAAAAAATATTTTATTCTAGTAAGAGCTATACAATCTAACATTTCTCCTTTTAATCACATTCATATATATAATTCAGTGCTGTTAAATACATTCACAATATAGTGCTACCACCACCATCATCCATTATCAAAATGTTAGGATCAACCCAAATAGAAACTCTGTACAATTTAAGCATTAACTCCTCATTCCCTACCCACCCACCCCCAATCCTCTGGTAAACTGCATTCCAGATTCTGACTGTATGAGATTGCTTATCCTAATTTTGTCATATCAGTGAGATATACAATATTTGCCCTTATGTGTGTGGCTTATTTCACTCAACATGATGACTTCATGGATCACCAGGTTGTTGCATGTATCAGAAATGCATTCATTTTTTATGGCTGAATAATATTCCATTTAATGCATATATGACATTTTATTTATACAGCCACCGATGGATGGACATTTGGGTTGTTTCCATTTTTTGGCAATTGTGAAAAATGCTGCTGTCATCACTAATTTGCAAATATTGTTTGAGTCCCTGCTTTCAAATCTTTTGGTATATACCTAGAAGTGGGATTGATGGGTTATATTCTATACTTAACTTCTGAGCAACAACCAAGGTGTCTTCCACAGCAATTGCACCATTTTACATTCCCACCAGCAATGAATGAGTGTTCCTATTTCTCTACATCCTCTCCAATACTTTCATTTTCCATTTTGTTTATTTGTTTGTTAATAGTAGCATTCCACTGGTTGTGAGAAGATATCTCAATGGGAGCTTGACTTGAATATCCCTAATAGTGATGTTGAGCATCTTACCATGTGATATTTAGTCATTTGTGTATCTTCTTTAGAGAAATATCTATTCAAGAATTTTGCCCATTTTAAATGACTTGTTTGACTTCATATTAATGAGTTGCAGGATTTCTTTATATATTCTGGATATTAAACCATTACAGATATGTGATTTCCAAATTTCTCCCATTTGGGTAGGTTATTCTTTTACTTTGGAGATAAAGTCCTTTGATGCACAAATTTTTAAATTTTGATGAGGTACCATTTGTCTATTTTTACCCTTGTTGTGTGTGCTTTGTGTGTAAAGTCTAAGAAACCTTGCCTAGCACAAGATCCAGAAGATGCTTCCCTACATTTTTTTCTAGGAGTTTTATAGTTCTGATTCTTTTAGTTAGGTCTCTGATGCATTTTGGGTTAATTTTTGTATATGGTGTGAGGTAGGGGTCCACCTTCATTCTTTTGCACATGGATACCCAGTTTTCTAGCACCATTTGTTGAAGAGACTATTCTTTCCTAATTTAGTAGACTTGGCACCCTTGTCAAAAATCAGTAAGCCATAAATGTGAGGGTTGATTCTGAGTTCTGAATTCTATTCCATTGGTCTATATGTCTGTCCTTGTGTCAGTACCATGCTGTTTTGATTTCAATGGCTTGGTAACTAGTTTTAGGATTGGGATGTATGAGACCTCCACCCTGTTTCTTCTTTTACAAGATGGTTTGGATTTTGTATTTCTGCAAAGAAGGCTGTTGGAATTTTGATTGGGATTGCATTGAAACACTAGCAGACTGAACCTATCAGCACATCAAAAAAATCATACATCCTAATAAAGGGGGATTCATCTCAGGTAAGCAAGGGTAGTTCAATATAAGTAAATCAATAAATATAATATATCACATTAACATAACAAATTAAAAAATGTGGTCATCTCAACTGATGCAGAAAGGGCCTTTGACAAAATCAAGCACCCATTCTTGATAAAAGCATTTAGAAAGCTATGAATAGTTGGAAACTCCTCAAGATGATAAAGGGCATCCATGAATATCCCACAGCTAATGTCACTCACAGTGGTGAAATACTGACAGTTTTCCCTATAAGATCAAGAAGAAGACAAAGATGTCCACTGTCACCACTGTTACTCAACATAATACTGGAAGTTCTAGCTTGGTCAGTCAGGTAAAAGAAAGAAAGATATCCAAATTGTATAGGAAGTGGTAAAATTTCCCCAATTTGTAGATGACATTATCCTTTTTGTAGAAAATCCTGAGAAATCCAAACAAAGTTCCTAGAACTAATAAATGAATTCAGCAAAGTGGCAGGGTACAAGATCAACACCCTAAAATCAATAGTTTTTCTTATTCTATTAATTGCTTTCTATACACAAGCAAAGAACAATCAGAAGAAATAATGAAAAACAAATTCATTTAAAATAGAAATTCAAAAAGTCCAATATCCAAGAATAAATCTAGGTAAGGATGTAAAAGAATTGTACACAGAAAACTATCAAATATTGTTAAACTAAATCAAAGAAGAGCTGAATAAATACAAGTACATTCCATGTCCAAGGACTGGAAGAATAAATATAAAAATGTCACTACTACCCAAAGTGATTTATAGATTCAGTGCAATACCAATCAAAATTCAAACAACCTTCTTTGCAGAAGATGGGAAAACCAATCTTCAAATTTATATGGAAAAGTAAGGAGACTTGAAAAGCCAAAGCCATTTAAGAAGAAAAATTAAGTTGGAGGGCTCATACTCTCCGATTTTAAAACATATTACAAAGCCTCAGTAATTGAAACAGCACGATACTGGCACAAGGACAGACATATAGACCAATGGAATTGAATTTATGCTTTAGAAATCAATCCTCACATTTATGATTCATGGCCAACTGATTTCTGGAAATGCACCAAAAACCACTCAATTAGGAAAGAATAGTCTCTTCAACAAATAGTGCTACAAAACCAGGATCTCCACTTGCAAAACTAAAAAGGAGAACTCCTACCTCACACCTTATACAAAAATGAACTCAAAATGGTCAAAGACCTAAATATAAGAGCCAGAACCATCAAACTCCTAGAAAAAAACACATGGAAGCATTTTCAGGACCTTGTGTTGGGCAATGCTTTCTTAGACTTTAAACCCAAAGCACAAGTAACAAAAGAAAAAATAGATAAGTGGGACCTCATCAAAATTAAAAATTTTTAGCCTCAAAAGATTTTATCATGAAAGTAAAAGGACAACATACACAACAGGAGAAAATATTTGGAAAGCACATATCCAGTAAGGGCTTAATACCCAGAATATATAAATAAATTCTACAACTCAATAATCAAAAGACAAGCAACCCATTTTTTTTTTAAATGGGCAGAAGACTTAAATAGACATCTCTCCAAATATACAGATGACCATAAAGTGCTAAAAAGTTGTTCAACATCAGTATCTATCAGGGAAATGCTAATCAAAACCACAATGAGATACCATTCCATACTTATTAGAATGGCTATTATTTAAAAAAAAAAAAAAAAAAGGGAAATCACAAGCGTCAGAAAATTAAGCACACTCATTGCTGGTGAGAATGTAAAATTGTGCAGCTGCTGTGGCTGACAGTTTGTTAGTTCCTCAGAAAGTTCAGTATAGAATTATTATATGACCTGGCAATTCCACTTATAGGTGTATACCCAAAATAATTGAAAGCTTAGACTCAAGCAGATATTTTCACAATGATGTTCATAGCAGCATTATTCACGGTTGCCAAAAGATGGAAGCAACTCCAGTGTCCATCAACCAATCATAAACAAAGTATGGTATATACATACAATTGAATATTATGCAGCCATGAAAAGGAATGAAGTTCTGCTACATGTGACAACATAGAAGAACATGGAAGGCATTGTGTTGAGTGAAATAAGTGAGATATAAATGGTCAAATATTGTATGATCTCACTGATATGAAATAATTAGTATAAGCAAACTCATAGAGTCAGAATATAGAATATAGGATATCAAGGGATGGGGTGTGGGTAGGGAATTGGAAGTTAAAGCTTAAAATATAAGGTTCCCATTTGAAAGGATGGAAATGTTTGGTAGTGGATTGTGGTTATTGTAGCACAGCATTGTGAATATAATTAACAACACTGAAATATATAATTTGAATATGGTTAAAAGGGGAAATGTTAGGTTGTATATATGGTACCAGAATAAAATTTTTAAAAAATCCACAGAACTGCACTACACAGTGAACCTTAAGTTAACCTATGGACCATAATTAATAATACTATTATAGAAATATGCTTTCATCAATTGTAACAAATGTTCCACATTGATACAATTTGTTAATAATGGGATGGTACATAGGAATCCTGCATTTTATGCATGATTGTTCTGTAAACCTACTCTAATAAAGAAATGTCAATGAAAAGGAATGAAATATTAGAAAATAAGAAATGTAAATACTTATATAGAGAATAGGGATTCATAAAGAACAAAATTTTAAAAATATTCAAAGGTTCCATATGATGTAATGAATGTCATTCTTTTAGTTAAAATTTCCACTGTTAACCAAGTAATTGAATATAAATTCAAAAGATACAAAATAGGTAATAATGGTATAAAGTAGACTGAAGAACAATAATGAATATAGACTAAAATTATCCCTGAAAACACAAAGGCCATTTTCAGTTATATTCAGAGGAAGACTATCAAGAAAAAGTTATGCTTATTCATTGCTTATAGGATGATGATATGAGTTTTATGTGTGATAGCGATAAATACAATTAACCTATTTTTTTTTCTGTATTCATTATCATCAAACTGGAAACATATAGAAGACTACATGTTATATAGCAGTAAAGTTGAAATGAATGTAGTAGTAATTACATTAAACAATTTAAGGTAAAATCTGATGGTTATAGATCCGGAAAATGCTAAAATGTTATCTGGGATTGTTATTATAATGATACACATTATTGTATACATTTATAAAAGAAAGAGACATACAAATACCATGTGACTCAGATTGGCCATTTATATATAATGTTATAACTTCTTTCTTATAAATATAATGTCATAATTTCTTTCTTATAATTGTTTCATTATGAAAGGAAATTCTAGAAAAATCAAAGACATTAGGAAATATGAGCAAGGTATCAGTATAGGAAAATGAAAAATCATCTGGCAGAAAAATTTTTACTTGATGATTAGTATCAAGTCAAATCAGAAAGATCTGTTACAGAAATCTATCACACATATCCTCTTGACGCTGTCATAGAAGGAAAACATAATAAGCATTAGTTCCAGTTTGGGTAAATAGTTTTACAAAAGTTCCAAACTGAATTCAATATAATGGGATTGAGTATAGAGAAAATAACAAGATGGAAATTTAATAAGGTACATATAAAATATGCATTTCAGTTCAAAGCATCAATTTTGCCATTAATAGTCAATTCAGTGAAGACTAGAGGATTTTATTTTACCAAAGATTCAACGTGAATAAAAAGAATAGCAAAATTAACTACACACCCATACCAATATTAAAGTACTTAAAGTTCATAAAATCCTTCTCTTCGTGCCTATTGCCCACTAACTACAACCCAAATTCCCTGTTCTCCCCCCATCAAACTTCCCAACTGAGTTTCTGTTCACTCTTTCCATTTCTTTAACCCTGTACCTGTTCTCTTTAGTCACTCTAAACATGTTTTCATCCCCATCACTCAGTTAATATGATTCTTACCAAAGTTGCCAACTAATCATTTTACAACTAATGGTGAATTTATTTTCTTATAACTTGTTAAGCTTTTTGGCTTTCGTGATACTGATTTCCTGTTTCTCAGATCCTTTCGCTAGTTTCTGCTCCCCTGCTTAAGTTATCAATTGACCTTTACTCAAGCTGATCAGTAGAATATTGAGAATAGGAAACACATATATTCTAATATTCCTCAATTTATATATTCAGCTCAAATATTCCCTTTAGCAATATATTTGTGTTTCTTACTACTCACTGCATGGATGCCTAACAGGACTCAAAGTTGGTATTTCCTCTCCATGGCAACATGGGATGTGACTCCCAGGGACGAGCCTGCACATGGCATTGTGGGGTTGAGAAAGTGTTCTTGACCAAAAGGGGAAGTGAAATGAAACAAAATAAAGTTTCAGTGGCTAAGAAATTTCAAATGGAGTTGAGAGGTCACTCTGGAGGGCATTCTTACCCATTATATAGATATCCCTCTTTAGTTTTTAGTGTATTGGAATAGCTAGAAGGAAATACCTGAAACTGTTGAACTGCAACCCAGTAGCCTTGATTTTTGAAGGTGATTGCATAGCTACATAGCTTACATGGTGTGACTGTGTGATTGTGAAAACCTCATGGCTCACACTCCCTTATCCAATGTATAGACAGATGAGAAGAAAAATGGGGACAAAAATTAAATAAAAAATAGGCTGGGATGGGGGGGATGGAATGTTTTAGATGTCCTTTTTTACTTTTATTGTTATTTCTTTTGGAATAAGGATAATGTTCAAAAATTGATTCTGGTGATGAATGCACAATTATGTGATGGCACTGTGAATAACAGATTGTACACTTTGGATGATTATAGGGTATAAGAATATACCTTATAAAACCATATTTAAAATTTTAAAAAGCTGATATTTCCAAAACAAAACTTGTTTCATACATTACACAACTTAATCCTTCCTTTTTAACAGTTGTCCCCTTCTTACACAATCACAATCTTCTCAGTTTTTAAAGGCAACAAATAAACAAAAATACTGTGATTTTTCCTCTCAATTCCCCTACCCAACATAGTACCAAGTTCAAAATGTCACCATACCCACTGATACTAACCTGGCCAAAGCACTGTCACTTTGTCCCCACACCAATATGTCAATCCCTTAACTGTTCTCCCTGCTTTTACTACATTTGTGACTGCAGGTTCTCTGTACTTCAAACAGAGTGAACTTAAAAAAAAGCAAATAAACAAAAAACACTGATTATCTGATTACCTTTGATTGTCTCACATACCTGCTTAAATACTTTAAACAAAGGCTTCTTGTTTCAATAACCTAAAATACCATTTCTTAAATTGCCTTTTTAACCTACATGATTTTCCATCTTTCTTAATCACTTAAATATTTTATATCATCTCTTAGCTTTCGTAATGGATCAGTGATCTCCATGTTCATTGATTTTCCTTCTCTTCCTAAAACACTCCATGTTTATTTGTTCCCCAGAGCTTCTGCACCTGGTATATTTTCTGCCTAGAACATACTAACCCAGGCCAATGCCTGTCTGATTTTGGTTTATCATTCCTGATCCAGCTCAGTCACTATTTCCATGTAGAAGATATTCCTAAGCATTCTATTAGAAGTTGCACTTTGTCCCCATGAACTATTTTCTTTTATTACTTTTTAATGACTTAGTATTCAGTGTCTGAGACAATCTTCTGTATTTATGTCAAAGTGTTTATTGTCTGTTGTTCCCCACCTGAAAAGATGTATAAGCTCCTCAATTAAGAAGGCTTATTTAACCTTACCACTACTTTTCCTTGTCACAAAGGAGAATGCCATAGTTTAAACAAACAAACAAATAAATTCAATTACATTTTTTCCTAGAATTACTCAATTCTAGTCAGATAATATTTATGGTAAATGTTTACTTCAAAATATTAAATATTAATTCAGTTATTAAAGAAATGTGTATTGAGTAACTGCTTTCTACCAATTACTATTCCATAAGATGTAAATTTGAATGTGTGTAGAAATCTTTAAATGTTTCAGTGAGAGTGAATAAGACCAGCATATATCAAAAAAAAAAAAAAACAGAAATATTATTAAAATCATAATAAAGACAAGAGGACAAGAGGAAAGGTCAAATGGAGAACAATATTTTTAATAAAATGGAGCATGAAAGAGGAAATACTGCCAACTGAGAGAGATTGAGGACTGTTTTAAGATAGGAATAAAAATAAACATTAAAAATAAATAGGTCATGTCATCAACATGGTAATGTAATATATCCAGTGAAAAAGCCTCCCCAGAAATTCAGTGAATAGAAGGATAAATCACATTTCTTAGAACTCTGGAGAATGGCAGAGACTGGAGAAGGACTCCACAAATGCTCACTTGGCTCTGCACAGCTTGGGAGTCATGCAGAGGCAGCAATTGGGTCCCCTCACTATGGGCACAGACTATAGAGCCACTCACAGCAGTGAGTTAGAACCCCATGCATATCTAGGGACAGGGTCTATGTCTGCAGAGACCCAGGGCAGACATAAGCCACTTAGGAGTGTTACATATCAAAGGGCCCCAAGAGGGAAAAAAATAAAGTCAGACTGTGATAGAACTGTTGGCAACTCAAGCCAGTTTCTGTTGGCTGGACCACCTAAATGTAAAATGGGCTTTTCTGGACCCACCTTTCTGGATAGTCCCCATCTGGATCCTCAGCATGGACACCCAAACAGGGAAGAAACTGGAGGCAGAGAAGTCTCATAGAAATAAAAGGGATTAAACTGAACTGCTGTAAGACAGGATGGGTCCCAGAAATGAAAAGTGTAAGGAAAGGGGGCCAAGAGTGATGAAGGGAATTTAAACAAATCACAGGGGCTGGGAAAATATTCTGCATGAAAACATATAGTACATTTCAAGATTCCAGGAGAGGGGACAAAGGAAAGGAAGCTTTCTCCAGGAGGTAAAAGAATTGCACAAAAAGTACAATCTTAAAAATTATATCTGCATACCCAGGGCAAGAATCAGATGAAGAAGGGCTGAGAAAATTGGAACAAATTAAATACTAATTTCTAAAGGTCTAGAATAAGTTGGACCAAATCAAGACAAGCCTTAGCACAAAGCCAGTCAACAACAAAACTCTAGACTAGAGGAAGAAACTGACCTTCAGATAATCAGATGCCTAGACATAAGCAAAAATTTACAAGCCATACCAAGAAATAGGAATATATGGCTAAGTAAAGGTGACAAATTGAAACTTCAGAGGAAACAAAATTAATAAAAAAGTTTAAACAAATCTCCTAAATCAATTCAAGGAGATGAAGGAAAATATGGATATAGAGCTTAAATATATTAAGAAGACAATATGTAAGCATAAAGAAGAAATTGAAAGTATAAAAAGAAACAGAAATTATGGGGCTGGAAGTCACAATAACAGGGATTAAAAATACACTACAGACATACAACAGCACATTTGAATAGGCAGAAGAAAGAATCAGCTAATTAGAAGACAAGACAATTGAAATCATACAGTCAGAAGAACAAATAGAGAAAATAATAGACCCAACATGTGTGTACCAAAATATGTGTCAGTGTATCCCAGAAGGAGAAGAGAAGGGAAAGGGGGCAGAAGAATATTTGAAGAAATAGTGGCTGAAAATTTCCCAACTCTTATGAAAGATATCATATACATGTCCCAGAAGTGCAGCATGCTCCAAAAAGAATAAATCCCAATAGACCTATTCTGAGACATGTACTAATCAAAATGTCAAATGCCAAAGATAAAGAGACAATTCTGAAATCAGCAAGAGAAATACAATCTATCACATACAAGATATACTCAATAAAACTAAGTACCAAATCCTCATCAGAAACCATGGATGCAAGAAGGCAGTATATAAGGTACTGAAAGGGAAAAAATGCCAGCCCCAAATTCTTTATCTGGCAGAACTGTCCTTCAAAAATGTGGGAGAGTTTAAAATATTCAAAAGTAAATAGAAACAGAGAGTTCATCAACAAAAGACCTGCCCTATAAGAATTACTAAACAGAGTTCTGCAGGTTAAAAGGAAAAGATGGGAGAGAATGGCTTAGAGTATTGTGAAGAAATGAAGATTATCAGTAAAGGTAACTAAAAGGGTAAAGGCAAAACCCAATAGTACTATACCCTCAATATACAGCTCTACTCCTTAATTCATAAAACAATCAGAATACAATTGTATAACAAAAGGCATATTTCCTGATAACAGACGTGCAAAATATCCAGTGGTAATGTGGGACAAAAACAACATAAAGAGGAGAAACAGAGGAATATGGGAAAAGAAAATGCATATGCTATTGAAGCTAAGTTGTTATCTTTCAAACTAGTATGTTATAGATGTAGGTTGTGTAATCGAGTACAACAACACATTAAAAGAATTATACACCATGACCAACTGGGTTTTATCCCAGGTATGCAAGGATAGCTTAAAATAAGAAAATAAATAAGTGTAATGTAACACATTAACAAAACAAAGGAAAAAATACATATTATCATTTCCATTGACACAGAAAAGGCATTTCACAAAATCTGTTATATTTTCTTGATAAAAACACTTAGAAAAATAGAAATAGAAGGAAACTTCCTCAACATGATTAAGGGCATTTATGAAAAACCCACAGGTAACATCACACTTATGGTGAAAGACTGAAAGCTTTCCTGCTACGATCTGTAGCAAGACAAAGATGCCCACTCTCACCACTGTTATTCAACATTGTACTGGAAGTTCTACCCAAAACAGATAAATAAGAAAAATAAAACAAAAGGCATCCAAATTGTAAAGGAAGAACTAAAACTTTCACTATTTGAAGATGACATGATCCTGTATGCAGAAACTCTCAAAAAGACTACATGAAAGCTACTAGAACTAATAAGTAAATTCAGCAAATTGGTGGGGTAAAAAATCAGTAGTATTTCTATACATTGGTAATGTGGAATCTGAGGAGAAAATCAAGAGAAAAATTCCATTCACAATAGAAACTAAAAAAAATCACATATATAGAATAAATGTAACCAACAATGTAAAGGATAGCAAACTACAAAAACATTGCTAAAATAAATCAAAGAAGATCTAAACGAATGTAAGGACACTCCATGTTCATGGATTGGAAGATTAAATATCATTAAGATGTCAGTTCTCCTCAAAATGATTTATAGAGTCAATGCAATTCCAATAACAATTCCAACATCCTACTTTACAGAATTGGAAAAGCCAGTTATCAAATTTATTTAGAAGGGTAAGGGACCCTGAATAGCCAAAAACATCTTGAAAGGAAGAAAGATATTGGAGGACCCACCCTTCCTAACTTTAAAGCATATTACAAAGCTACAGTGGGCAGAGCATCATGGCACTGCAACTACAATAAACATATTATGGAATCAAAATTAAGAGTTCAGAAATAGACCCTCACATCTATGGCCAATTGATTTTTGATAAGTCTACCAAGTCCATTCAATTGGGGAAGAATAGTCTTTTCAACAAATGGTGTTGGGAGTACTGGATATCCCATATGCAAAAGAATGAAGGAGGACCTTTATCACATACCATATTTAAAAATCAACACAAAATGAACCAAAGCCCTAAATATAAGAATTAGGAATGTAAAATTCCCAGAAGCAAATGTAGAGAAGCATCTTTAGGATCTTGTGTTAGGCAATGGTTTCTTAGACTTTAACCCCAACACAAGCAATAAGAGAAAAATAGGTAAATGAAACCTCAACAAAATTAAAAACTTCCGTGCATCAAAGGACTTTATCACAAAAGTGAAAAGACAACCTACTCAATGGGAGAAAATATTTGAAACCATATAACAGAGAAGGGTTTATTATCCAGATTATGTAAGAAATCCTAAAACTCAACAATAAACAGACAAACCATTTTAAAGATGGGCAAAAGACTCCAACAGACATTTCTCCAGAGAGGTTGTGCAAATGGCTAAAAAGCACATGAAACCATGATCAACAACTTTAACTACTAGGGAAATGCAGATCAAACCCATGAGATATCATTTCATTCCAATTAGAATAGCTTCTATTGAAAAAAAAAAAAAAGAAACAGAAAATTACAAGTGTTGAAAAGGATGTGGAGAAATAGGAACACTCATTTTTTGCTGGTGGGAATGTAAAATGTGCAGCTGCTGTGGAAAAGTGTTTGGCAGTTCTTCAGGAAGCTAAGTATAGAATTACCATATGACCTGGCAATCCCTCTACTAGGTACATTCCCAGAAGAATTGAAAGCAGGGACTCGAACAGATATTTGCACACAGATGTTCATAGTGGCATTATTCACAATTGCCAAAAGATGGAAGCAACCCAACTGTCCATCAATGGATGAATGGATAAACAAAATGTGTTATATACATACAATGGAATATCATTCAGCCATAAAAAAGGAATGGAGTCTTGATTCATATGACAACATGGATAAACCTTGAGAGCATTATGCTGAATGAAATAAACCAGACCCAAAATGGCAAATATTGTTTTATCTCAGTAATACGCATGAATTATAATAAACAAACTCATAGAGTTAGAATCTAGAATATAGATTACGAGGGGCTGGTAATCTGTTTCTTTTTTTTTTTTTTTTAACTACAAGCTATTATAATGGGAGTGAAATGATATCTCATGGGTTTGATTTGCATATCCCTAGTAGTTAAAGTTGTTGATCATGGTTTCATGTGCTTTTAGCCATTTGCACAACCTCTATGGAGAAATGTCTGTTGGAGTCTTTTGCTCATTTTTAAAATGGTTTGTCTGTCTATTGTTGAGTTTTAGGTTTTTTTATATAATCTGGATATTAAACCCTTCTCTGTTATATTGTTTCCAAATATTTTCTCCCATTCAGTAGGGAGTGGATGTTTAATTTGTATAGAATTCAATTTGGGCTTACTGTAAAGTTTCGTAATTGGATGGTGGTGATGTTAGCATATTATTGAGAATGTAATTAACAGCATTGAATTATATATGTGAACTGATTAAAAGGGGACATTTTAGGTAGTATACATTATTAAAATAAGAATTAAAAGACAAAAAGTGAATAGAATTGCATCATGTGACAAGAGAGATAGTGTATGAATGCATGAAAACACACAAAGACAAACATGACGTGAAAATATCAGATAATAATAAATTAAAATGCAGCAAAAATGAGACAAGAAAAGTAGAGAAATGCCATCTCATAGAAGGCCTTTTATAATACTTTGAAAGTTTTGTTATTTGTGCAATAAGCAATGGTCAACACTTGAAAAATATATAGAAAGATGTGACTGACATAATGAGATTTGTATTTTATAAATGCTTCTCTATCATTGCTTTTAATGTATCTCTCACCATTAACATCCTGTGTTTTTGGTAGTGGAGACAAAGAATATAGTTACAAGTTTTGCAAATATACTAGGTGAACTGTTGCTGGGATCTAATGTAAGAAATGGACAACTGGGCTGAGAAGGAGAGGTTGGGCAAAAAAATATATATGATCTCTGTAATTCATAGGACATAGCAATTAATTAGTTATAGAAGAAAAGCAGGGATGGCACTCATAATTCTGGTGTGCGTGAGTTCAGGATGAAAATGCAAAGCACTACAATGATCACTGAAGCAGGAAGATGATCGGTGAGTGGATAGCATATGAGGGAGAATGGTATGACATCTGTCAAGGTTCTTGTTTCAATCAATAGAAATCAACATTTTAAATCAGAAAAAATTAAATTATTGGAATGTGTTTGAGAAGCTCACAAAATCAGCAAAAGATGTAGAGAACTAGGCTCAGAAAATTGGCAGCAACCATCAACTCTCAGACAGCAAGAATTCATAAAACATGGTATATAGCATCATTGTGTGTATGGTACCTGAATGGCAGTGGCTTCTTGGCACTGTCACATCTTCTATACCAGAAATAATTACCAATATATTTTTTAATGTCTCTACTATTTCGTTTGGGTTCAAGTCTTAGAGGAGCATTAAGTAATGAGTCAAGCCTGCATCACATGTATTTTGGCTACCAGGCATCAAGGAGAGGTTTCTTTGGGTTCTTTCCTAGAAGACAAAGTGTTGCTCTGCTACAAAGGAAACATCTAAGAAGATCCTGTCAAATAAAAAGAGTTTTCCAATTTAGGTAGCTGAAAAATAAAACAGTATATAAAAATAACACATATTCTCTATAGAAAATAAATGAGGTGAGAAACTTCCATGGGAATTCCATTTACTCAGTGGCATGTATGAGTTTGGAACCTCAAATAGAGATTTGAGTTTTGCATTCAGGCAATAACTGGTTACTTAGGGGGTAAAACTAGATTTGGAAGAAGGAAGATTTCAGAATTTTAAGGATCAATGCTATTTAGATACAGGAAGAGTCAAGGTGGTCCACAAAGCATATGAAAAGAAATGGTCTCAATAGAACCGAGAAAGTATTGTTCAACAAAATATAAATCAGAGTTTGAAGAGAAGGGATTAGTCAATAGTGTTTAAGGCTATTGCAGTGAAGTAGCACATTTGGCAAATGAATTCAATTTTGGGAGGTCCTTTGTGATTGTTAATTTAAGGAAAATTTGGATTAAAAGTCAATAATTATTGGAAAATTCAGTAGAAAATAAATGAAAGACAGTAAGAATAGTCAACAATTTTGGGATTTTACTGGAAAAAAAGGGAGAGAAGTGGTGAACAGCAAGAAAGACATCACTGTGTTTTTACTCTTTTGAATATTTATATGATAGAAGCATTAATAATACGTTGATAGGCTAATAGGATAGGGGATTGAAGTTTTGGGTGAGAAGGAATTTTGTAGAATTCTAGAATTGGAACTTTATAATGAATGACTGTAATTACCTCTTTTTTGTTGTTGTTTTCCTCCTTCAACTTAAAATATTTCTGCAAAAGAGGGAAGGAAGGGAAAATGCATTGAAAATGCAAAAAAACAAAGAAGAAACGAATAATAAAACCATTAAAAAATAAACCACTGCCGAGGAGCATAGACAGAAGTTTTAATGTATTCTGCATTGTTATCTACATTTTTTCTGGAAGAGACAAGTACTTTTCCTCATACAAACTAAATATTTTGTAGTAATACCTTTAGATCAGGAATCCACTGATATCTTCTCAGAGAGAATTTTCTATATAAAGCATAGGTAATTAGGGCCTCAGGTTATGTATGAGCATCTGATGGCTCAATTAGTCCTTCAGTGAAGCTAGTTTTAACGTTCCATTGTTTCCTCTGCAGTGTTTCCAATTTTAATGTAGCCTCCCTATTTAGAGAACTTGCTTTGTACTTTGACTGATTTTACTTGAAAATTAAGGGATTTTTGAATCTAATAATATGTATATACATCTCCTCATCTTCACACACAGGATGGCATGCCGTCCTGTGTCAAGGTCAGTATAGTTTTCTACTTTCGGTATAATATCATCTTAAGAGATGCTCATAAATAAAATATACAGAGATTTAATATATTAATATAATATATGTGTTCATATATGCTCAATAATACTTTGCTATTGAAATGATTTTGACTGTAATTTTAAAATATCAAACTTTCATTTAATAATTGCATTATTCAATATCTTTTCTTTCAGGCATGTTACAAATTTGTTTCAAAAATGTATAATCCCACTCCATTTTTTTTTTAACAATGATCTGTACTACTTTAATTGATAATAAAATGTAATCAATTTGACTTTAGATCTTTTAGCTTTGATACAATTTAAAAAAATATTCCTTTTTATATTTCTTAAAATTATAGTTATTTGCAGCCATCTTTTATTATCAGATTAAAAGAAAACTCTATTGATTTTTAGCATGTGCATTTTCTGTTAATAAACTAAGTAAGATAAAGTAGTTTTAGAATACTTCTTAAATCGTCATGAGAGTTACAGTGGCATTATTCTCCTCAATTCATTTTATATGATATCATCATTCTTCTTTATGTTCCACAGCTTGAAATGTCTTACAATATTCATATTCATCTGAAATATATTGTAGAGAAAGTCATGGGTGTGTTTCTCTTCTTTTTGAGTGTGGTTTATTATGAAGCACTATGCAAATGTCTAACAGGATAACTAAAATTATAAATGCTCTACAATACTTATCCTCAGACCTTCCCTTCTCCAATATAATTGGATAGAAATTAAACAAGTTAATATATTACAGTGTATCTATTATTTATCTTGGTAAGTTACTTGAAAGCAAATATGCTAACATAGAATATCAAGAACTCACATATTCTTTGGCTATTTTATTTGTTTTATATTTTGAAAAAGCACCCAGATTGATCTTCTGTCTTCTCTGTTCATGATGATTCTTTGCTTGTTTCTTGTTGGGGTATCATTCCACAAGTCAAAGGCATTCTAGTTTATTCCTCTTTAGTCTAGTACTGCTGCCTTCTTTAAGATCTGGTTCATTTCATCCAAATGACTACTGGAATTAAAAAGGAATTGCCAATTTAGTAATTCCCTACTTTGCCCACTCCCTGCCAGTTTTCTCCAGGTCAGCCTTTGATTGGATGAGAAATTTATGCATTTTGTACAAGTCTAATCAGAAGGCATGCAGAGAAATTCCACTGCACAATGGAGATGACTGCAAAAGCCCCAGAGTTTATGTAAATAAGGGGGTGTTAGAGGCAGACAATTGAGGACTCAAAAAGCTTGATTTGAGTGTGCCCAAGAATAGCTATAGAAAAGCATCCCTAGTTTGAATTTTAGCAGATGTGCTCTCCTTGCCAAGTTTTTGCATTAGAATTAGTACAGCTCTTGAAAGAAATACAAAGACCTTAGAGAATGAACATTTTAAAAGATACAAGCAAAAACTGCTAACTAATTAAATTAATCCACATATTTTTAGAGCTTTGTCATTACATATGGAAAATGAGTGTAATGGCTTCTTTGTCAGGAATCAATTCAATCATCATTTTAGTCACTCAAAGAAATCTATATCTTACCCCCTCCTGCCACTGACATACACTAGTCAGTCAAATGTGTTAGATATTAATAAGCCAGTTTCACTTCTGTTTATTCTGTGTTTCCATACAAAATATTAGGTAAAGGGAAAACAGCATCGTTTTCCCAGTTCTTATTTTGCATTAACCCAAACTGACTAAAACTGCATATATTTCAAAGGGAGTTTTTGAAAATTGCAAAAAAATCATACTCTATATTATTTGGTACTTTAGATATGGCTCAAAATTTTGTTATAGCATATAAAAGCATGCCTATGTGAGTGCTTTCAAAATCCTCTTTTTTTTTTTTTCCCTCAAGGATTGGTCATATTTGAGGATATATATTTTGCCATGTGCTGCCACATAAAAAGGTCATTTAGAGATGGTTTTCTTCTTTTCCTTCCTTGCTGATAAATAGAACAAACCCTTTCTTTACTGGCAAAGTCCTGGACATCTCCTTTCTTCTCCTTCAGACTTTCTGAGTGTCAAATGTCCAGATTGGTTAGGTTTAAGTATGTTGACAAGTTAAAGTTCTTCCAATCTTTTTTCTTTTTATCCTGCATTGAAAGAAGTGTGAGAATAAAATCTAAGACATAAGTGCTTCCATTAGAGCAGGGAGTGATGTAGCCAACATAAAGTTCCTGATGTGAAGTTATTCAGAGGGGATAATTTTAGGAAAAGGAATTTTTTACCATATTTCTCTGAATTGGAGTTTGGAGCAAAAGCATTAACTGTTATGTGCATAATGAAATTTACTGACTATCTTTATTTTGTATACGTTTCCTACTTTCCCTTACAAATTGGGGCAGTTATTCCCATGCAATATTCACGATGTGATATAGTCAATTATAAAATAAGAATATTTTAATCATAAATAAGCAGAAATTGTTAATTTTCCAAAATAAAATTAGTAAGTATATTTATTGGGAATTATTTTTATGATTACATAGGTGTTATTACTTTACTTTGGTAAAGGAAGATTTTTTTTGCTATATTCTACAGGTAATCTAGCTTGTCAGGTTAGGCTGAAAAAAAAAAAAACAAGGAGCAAAGGCAGTATAGAAACTCATGGGTGTGTAATAAAGTATTATTTTATGTGACACCCAACTCATGTTTTATAAAGGTGTTGAAACCTGTGAACAACTGGCACCCAGAGCAAAATATATATATATTGAGATCTTAGACTACAGCAAGTTAGTGTATTGATATATCTGAGGCTTTGAAGTAGTTAGTACTTGATTCAAGGCAGAAGTGGAGTTTTTCCACTCTTCATCTTCAAGTAAAGACAAATGGGCTTTCATAATGGACCTTGCTCTGACAATGGGAATAAATGACTGTGATATCTGAACACTTTCAAGGAGACCCAGAGATTCAATATGCAAAGTCTTTCATTTTATCATTGGAAGTGCAGCCTTGGATTATTACTGACAGCCAAGATGCAGTTAAAGTAAAGGTCATGCAGACTATTGACAATAATAAATTTTAAGATTTGGTATCTTTTTGCTGCAGCCTATGCTAAGTCATTTATCAAAAAAAAAAAAAAAAAAAGAAAAAAAAGAAAAGAAAAGAAAAAATTAAATAGGTACTTTTTCCTAGCCCACTTTAAAACAAAATATGCATCTTCCAGATTATTTCTGAATAAATATTTTTAAAAAAACTATATTTTAAACTGCATTATACAACTACTCTTAAAATTTATAAGTAAGGATATCAAGTCAAATAAATACAGATAGCAGAATGTAAGTTGAAATTAGTCCAACTCCATGTTTTGAAAAAGGTTGACAATACAGTCTAGGAAATTAATTTATTTTATCATATAAGCCTGAGGTTAATGGACCCTCAAATTTGTAGATTAACTGATTATCTATTTTAATTATTTATTAAATATATGATTCCTCAAAAAATAATGACAAAGTGTAGCTTTAAACTCACTACTAAATTATTTTTGAAGTGTTCACATTTAAACTATATGGGGAATTAGAAGATGATTTATTTATATATTTTTTTCTTGACACTTGGCTTCTGAATGCAGCAAAATATTTCTATCAACAAAAGTACTCCTAAAATTGTAATGCTGGATAAACATTATTATAGGGCTTCTTTATTTTCATAGATATTAGCTTTCTTCCTCATTTGGATTGCCCTTCATACAGTATATAATAAAGGAAATTTTAATTTAACAGTTCATTATATGCTCCAATCTTACAATGTATACAATTTCTGATATGCCATAATGTAGGAAAATTAGTTTTATTTAACCTTTATTTGTTTATTTGAAAGAAAATCTTGGAGCTACTAAAACTTTCCAATTGTATAAACAATAAGTATAGAATGTAGAAACACTTGATTCCAAATATAACATCCCCTTAAAAAGAAACAAACAGTTGATTCTTTTTTATAACATAATTAGGTCAACATAAGCAGTGACAGGAGAAATCGTAATCCTAAATATTAGAGACAAAGTGTTACTAGCACTTATCTAATATATATATATATATTTAATAATATATATTTAGTATATATATTAAATAGAAGCCATCAGTTCATTACACTTTTGTTGAGGGCTTCTCTGTTTACATTTGTTCCCTATGATACACACTCACTGACACCCCATAGGGAAACTTCTCAAAACTATTGATCATTTATAAACTCTGTGTTGTAGTTTATACTACAACAGGTAACAGAACAAGAGCTAGGGAGCCTCAGCCATCTGCTTATTTACTTTATCACAATGCTTCCTTCAGCACAGTCACAAGTGAAAAACATAAGAAAAACATTCTGAAGAGATCCACTCCTAGAAGGGACATAGATTTGTAATAATAATCTCTCCTCCCAACTATGATAGAGTCCTTTGAGAACAGTCACAGTAGATCCAAATGCATCTCCACTTTGTAGATTACAATATAGGATTATGTACCCAAAACCCTCAGGTTGCATGTCAAAAGTCTGATATTGTGGAGACATGGAAGGTCCCCTGGCTTAACAAACTATAGAGCAGGACCTCCCCAAGCTCCAGATGTCTGAAGGCAGGCACTGGGCTAGGAAAAGGCCAAAAGGTTTGCATGTCTGAAGGCAGACTGCAGTTTAGATAAGGGAATAGTCTCTGAACTCCTGCTGGGCTCCTTCCATGCTCCTGTCTCCTGACCCTGCTATTTCTCATCTAGCCCCCAAAGAAATTGTCCCTTGAGACTAAAGATATGTAAATACACCTTATAGCTTTAGAAAAAATGTACCCTCCCTGATATAACTGAAAACAATCATGTAGGAAACTACCTTGTATGCTATAAAGACCTGTAGAAATGAGTAGAATAAAACTTTCTTTTGCATGAACACTGAGGATGGAGTGTGCTCCCCTTCTTTCATGATTGGTGCCCCATGTGAGGCTCACCAATCCTGACCATGATGTTTGGAAGCTGCACAGTAAGTACAAGCGAGTTGTCTCACGGTGGGTCAGAAGTTTCAGCCACTCAACAATATGGGTCAGTCTCTGTGTTCCCCAGTGCTGGTATGTTTTAGTTTTACAATGGCTGCTGCAGGCTAGTGGAGCTTCTGCTTCAGAAGATAATTTGTATTCTTTACTGCATGAGGTGGTTCAGTATAACCCCTGGTTTCCTGAGGAAGGCACGTTACACTTAGATGTGTGGGAGCGCGTTGGACAAAATTTAAAGCGCCACTTTAAGCGAGGACAAAAAGTTTCCTCTGAAACATTTACTACACGGGCTCTTATTCGCACTGCCCTGGCCCCTCTTCATATTGCCAAAACTGAGGCTTCAGAAACTAAGGTACCTAGAAAGAGACCGCCGCTGTCTCTGATAAAGGTCTCCCGCCCCCCAAGCCCTCAGTCCCCATACCGCCAGCTGATAAAGGTGGCGGGGAAATGACTATAGCCTTGCTCCCTCCCTTCCCTCCTTTATCACCACCACTGCTGCCTTCTCTCCCTAGAGGTGCTGCACCAGTTTTGCAATGCTGTCTTCACAAGGCAGCATTAGCTGGAGATTTTGTTTACCCCATTGTGCTTAACCAGTTGCCCAGAAATTTTTCCTAGAGTATCAGGACTAGGAAGTCCAGATGAAAGTGCCTGCCACAAACAAACGCCAAATGCGTCTGAGTTAAGGTAGCTTTACTATTCAAACTTTCCCTGTGTTGGGTAAGTGTGTAATTTTTTGTTTATTGTCTTCACTTTGCTTTCTTTTATTTCAATTAGTCTATTGTGTAGTAAAGCTAATTAAGTTAATCCAAGGTTCATGCATGCAAACTCAGTGGGTTTGAGCCCCACTAACAGTAACCCCAGTTCTCCTGTTAAATTCTGTGCAGTTTACACAGTTTGCATTTGTGTGAAAAAACAGCGTCATAAAATATATCTACTAAGAAATCTGATAATGAGAAACTTGACTCCCTCTCTCTATAAAGAATGTTTTGTTTTGAATATTTAGCATCATTCTAGCAAGTTTGATTTTGGTGGTAATAGCATGTTGTATAGAAGGTATAAAGAATGTTTTTCTAATTAAGGGAAAAAGGCTAGTAGCTTTGTCCTAAATGACTGATTGTATGGGAATGTAAAATAAAGCCTGGAAGGATAGGAATGTGGGATAAAGCTTAGATGGATAAAGTTGTAGAAGGTTTGTAGAGCGAAAAATTTATTTCTATAATCAAGGATGAAAGATAGATACAGAAAGCTGTAAAAAGTTTGTGAAAACAATTATTCCTGTGGTCAAAGTTAAAAAAATAGTAAAAACTGGTAATAACACTGCTTAACAATAAAACCTCACAACTTAAAGGAAAAAAAGGTGGTTTTATAAAACAAAATAGCATTAAATATTTTAACTACCACCGAAAGCAGTAATTAATATTCAATGTTGTGGGTATGTGCCTAATAATTCATAAAATATAAACATTCCTCACCATACTGTAAGCTCCTCATGCTATGGTCTCCTGCTGTTTTTGTAATGAAAAAAAGTTTCCTTAAATTATTAAGGTGTTATCTCTCGATAAAAGGTTATAGAAGTGTTTTTCTAAATAATCAGTATAAGATGCAAAAAGTCTCTTTTATCAAAATAACTTCTTGCACTCAATGTATGTTAAGTTTATCATGTCCTTGGTTGTTTAAAAATAGTCTTCTCACTTTTAAAAAAGCTAAATATTTTCCTTAACTTTAAATAAAAATATATATATATATACTGTTTCAAACCTAATAGCTTTTAACATTTTACTTTCTCAAGGTCAAACCCTGAAGAATATCTTTTTATTCCCAACAGTTACAAAAAATTTATTCTTTCACCTTAGAAAAATAAATAAATAAACTACTAAAAAATGATTAAATTCATGCAGCATGTCATAAATTGCAGAAAAAATGTTTAGACAATGTTATAAAAATTAAAAAATTCTAAACTTCTTTTGGTTACTAATGTGCATAACATCAAACAACAATATAATACTAATAATTATAATTTCAGTTATTTTTAAAAGGTTATCTGTCACAAAACAGCCCAGTGGAACCCTGGAGCCCAACATCCTGCTTCCCAGAGGACCAATGATGCTGTAACAACTGTACAAAGAAGATACCTCCCAAAGCTGACTCCAGTGTAGATGGATCAGCCTAAGAAGACATGGCACCCGTTCCCAAAACTCCCATGATATCCCTATGAATAAGCTGTATGTCACTACACCAAATTGTAATCATAATAAAAAGGGGGGAGATGTGGAGACACGGAAGGTCCCCTGGCTTAACAAACTACAGAGCAGGGCTTCCCCAAGCTCCAGATGTCTGAAGGCAGGCACTGGGCTAGGAAAAGTCCAAAAGGTTTGCATGTCTGAAGGCGGACTGCAATTTAGATAAGGGAATAGTCTCTGAACTCTTGCTGGGCTCCTTCCATGCTCCTGTCTCCTGACCCTGCTATTTCTCATCTAGCCCCCAAAGAAATTGTCCCTTGAGACTAAAGATATGTAAATACACCTTATGGCTTTAGAAAAAAATGTACCCTCCTTGATATACCTGAAAACAGTCATGTAGGAAACTACCTTGTATGGTATAAAGACCCATAGAAATGAGTAGAATAAAACTTTCTGTTGCATGAACACTGAGGATGGAGTGTGCTCCCCTTCTTTCACATGATATGACATATGAGTTTAAATATATGTCTTAACAAAACCATGCCATTTACATTAAGACAGTATAGAAACAATTTAAAATCTCACTGTAATTTAACAAACACATATTAATCATGGTCTCTAGCTCACTATCATTTGATTTGTGTGATATAAAATATGGAAAGAATAGTCTGCCCTATGTAATCTGTAATATTGTAAAAAGATTTGCATCCCTAGACCTCTTTAACTTTACAGATATTATGAATCTAGATATTTCACATGGCTTATTTATTAAATGCATATTATATTAATTAAAATTAGGAGCTGTTAAATTAATTATGACTAAAATTTAAAAGCAGAAAGACTGCATTGATGTAATATTTTCTAATTGAAAGCAATATAATAGATACTATTGGTTGATTTGATGTAATTTAATAATTCCATAAAAATAAGCCATACATATAGAAAAAGTAATATGGAAAATAATTTAATAATAATAAAATTAATGATGAGCATGTATTGAGTACTTCTCAGATTCCAATTTCTTAACTTTTTATGTGTATTAAATTATTTAATCCTCTCAACAAGCTATGTGCATACTGATTACTAATTTCTATTTTACAGATGAGGAAATATAGGCACACAAAAATTTGGCCAAACTTACAGACATGTGAAGGGCAGAAGCAGGGTTCATAACAAGACAACTTTAATCCTAAACCATGATACTTGGATTTATCTGTTAATTGTTGAAATGTCTTGGAGTTTGGAAATTTAACTCTACGGTAAACTGTCGCTTCATCAATTAAGGCATGGTATTTTGGTTGAAGAATTGACATTTCAAAATGACTAACGAGTAGAATGTTGGTATTGTTGAACGTGTACAGAATGGCATGGAAGCTAAGACATAGAGTTTGTAGCCAGACAGATATTAGGATGCCTCGCGCTTCACTACTTACTCTCTGTGTTAAGTTTGCCTCAGTGAGAATCCGTTAATTTCCTCATGTATACAATGAGGGAATTTATATCTCCTCATAGCCTCATTATGAGGATAGCTGAGCTGTAGGCAAAGTGCTATTTTATTAACATTAATAATTATAGTTTAATGTTTAAATAATTTATTATTTATTGCAACTACCTGCAAATCTTTCATAAAAGACATCTCAGGGGTCTGCAAATGCCCACATTTTAGCATTAGAATCCATATGCCCATTTACTATAAAACCACCCTGTATTCTCATACTTTTCACTTAAAGGAGTGCTGTCCCTGTATTAGTGAGGTCCACACTTTGTATCTCACATAAGATAATAGGCTGATACCAATATCTTATAATGCCAGATAATTTTAAAAAGAAATAAGCATCAATAATTTTTCAAGTGGTTAGAAAGTGGTTAGAAAGTTTTCATTTGATTTATTCAATATTTATTTATTTAATACTGAGGATATGATAAGTGTTTCTTGTGTTTGCAATGATAATTATTATAAAATATTTAGCAATTAATATGTGCAATAATTCTTACAAAAATTCTGTGAGCTATATACCATTATTACCTTTTTATGGGAGGGAGGGTGACTGAGGGTCAAAGAGGTAAAAGGCCCATTGAAAGCTAGCTTCTCCATGCCAGGTATCATGAATATCTTTAATTTATTGACCCTAACCAGTATGTTTGGTTGTTGTTTTCTGATATCACTCCTATTCCTCTATCTGTAACTGGGAATTATAAGAATAATGATGTTGAAGTTACCTAAAAACTATGCACCATTCGTTCAGAATCACTATTCTAATCATCCTCTAACGTGTTAAAGTTTGGGCAACTTTGCACCATATCTTCTATGCCATATAGGATTTTGCACACATCATTTAAACTCAAGCTGTTTTTTTCCCTGCTGGGAAAAAAAAGCAAAACATTTTTGAACGAGGATGAAGAGATAAGTGAACCACAGTCAGTCTTAAGCTTTGAAAACAAGTTGGTAAAAACACTTAGATAAAAATAGCCTGTGATCCCTTCAATCTTTAGAGAGTCTTCCTTTTCTGAAGAACCCATTTGTAATGCATGGTTTTAAGAACATGTGAAGGGAGGATGTTCTAACATAAAAACATATCTTATATTTATTAATATGTCAAAACTAAACTCTACAGTCATATGTTTAAGAAGATGGCAGCTCAACACTAGTGAGATCCAAAGGAACTATCACTTTTAACTAACAGGGAGCCACAAAACTTAATCTCGAAAAATGAATTAAATAATTCCTTTATTTAACAGAGTTATTAAGTGATTATTCAGTGCCAGGTGCAAGGATGATTGAAATGCAGCAATAAACTCTCTGCACTTACGGAACTTGCATTCTTATAATCACTTTTAAAAGAAAGACATTACCAGTATTTCTGGGGGACTTCTAAAGTACAGTTGAGTATTGAAATTTTTCTTCAAATTTTTCTACAAATGTCTTTCAGACTGCCTAGGAAATTGATATATAAAATATAAGTATATATATATATAATATAAGTATATATATAAAATATATATAAGTATATATATAAAATATAAGTATGCATTTTTCTTCCTTGATATTTTCAAATTTAAACAGTTAATCATATCTGGAATCCCATCCCAGAGAAATATAAAGATATAAAAATCCATGTTTGAAAAGAAAGAAAATTTTTCACTAAGTTTTAACTGTTTTTAGCATCAACAAATAGTATGATCAACAAACAAAATTTACAGCCTGATTAAATTGAGGACAAAGAAATTATTCCTTAAAGGAACTCTGATAATTTTACATTACAATAATAGAGTCTAAAAGGCTCCCATTTTCTAGATGTGGGATTGGGAGAAATTGTTGGATGGTTGAAATTTGAGGACAAGCCTCATCAAAATGAAATTTCTCAAGTCCACTTAAAAAAGTGTACAAGTTTTACCCCCAACACTAAAAAGTACAAAGATAGAACTGACATAATATTTTCATTTAACATAAATTCTTATAGAACAGGTAATATAAATACATGCAGTAAACAGGAAATATGGAATGATTTCTTAGGATTATAAGAAATACAAAATAAGTTATTGCTCTATATCACAATAAGGTGTGAAAAGCAGATGATGTTTAAATAGAAAATAAAGTAAGGGTTTACATAAATTAAATGTCAAATTCTTTATGCAGTTGAGACCAAATCAAATAATGACACCATACATGCAAGAAAATGAATATTTTAGAGTCCATAATGCAAATATGTTAATATTTAAAAACTGTTAATAGTAATAAACACTATCTTTTCACAAATATATCTCTAGGCATATAGAAGAAATATACATCATGTAATATTTCAAGTTCCAAATGCTCTCACTTCTCTGTTCTCTATTTCAATTTAATACTTAATAAAATTAAGTAGCAATTCAAAATTGATCTCAGTTTGTCTTCTTATTCTATAAATATACCTATATTTATAGATCAATTTACAACATACATGAGTATTAAAAGTAATAATATGAATAATAATAGTAAAAATAAATTACTGTCATCTATGTATCCATTATTTACTATGTTCCAGGAGATCTGCTAAGTGCTTTAGGTACAGTAAATTCTTTAATCTTCACAATTAAAATAAAAGAGAAGTATATTATTATCCCTCAATTTCTACCACTTTGAAGAAAACATTAATTATAATGGTCATTTTATAAATAAATGGCATAGAGTTCTTAAAATTTGAATCTAAATCTAACATTTTCACAAAGTCTATAAAATAGTTGTAAAATAATCTTCGCTTATCAGAATGCCCAGTGTATTACGCATCTTGTATAAAAACCCAACTACATCTGGTACTTGGAAGATGAAACTCTTGTCCACCATTCTATTCATATTTTATATGCCATGTCTTAATTACCTGCTACTGCCATAATGTAAATTATTCAAGATGTGCAAAATAGGAAATAATGCCTTTGGTCAATATACAGTATACAGATCCTAAGGGGGTCAAAATATACTTGATGATACTCTGGAAAAAAGGAAACTCCCTAGATGACTATATTTTTAGAAAATTTTTATGTGGTGTTATTAATATTTTTCACAATTCCTCTTTTTCTTTTTGTTTTCTGTGCAAATGTGCACGGGAGCACCATTTGGGATTCCTATTTTCACATGTTAATTTGCAATGGTTTTCATCACATATATATTATTCCAGTATTGCACTGTCATTTTTCCCTTATACATTCTAAAATAGATTGGCACTCCTAAAACATCATTTTACCACATAAGTCTCTGTGCATAAAATTCTCAATGGACTGTCACAAATAGAAGGATGAAATTCAAATTTCTTAACCTGACATTAAAAGTCCACTGCAATATAACCACAGCCAATGAAACTTTGCCTGTTTCTCTTGCTGATTACCACAACCACAACAAATACATATAATATAAATTGATTTTATAACTTATTCCTCTTGTTCTATACCATATACTTATTGGAAATATAATTATTGAGCATATTATATTTGATTCCAACTATAAGGCAAATTTCTAAAAGATGGAGACCATATCTTATGTATGTATTTCTTATTATTCCTCACACAGAGTATTACACCTTTAAATAAATATTTAATTAATAAGAAGAAATGCATAGATTACTGCCTTTGTATTGATTAACCAGCTGATCCAAGAACAATAATTGGAAGCCTCCAATCTTGCCAGAGTTGGTGTTCCTTAAAGGAACTCTGATAATTTTACATTAGAATAATCGAGTCTAAGATTTGGAAAAAAAAAATCTATAGGATTTATTTTTGTTAATTTTATAAGGAAAATATGCTATAATGTATAATTTAGTATCGCACATTTTTCACTGTTATAGTGTTAGTTTTTATAACATTTTATATATGGTTAAAATCGTGAACATTATTTAGGAATTTAAATGAAGTTTTACTTTAATAAATATTCTTGTCACATTTGGAAAGTACATTAAGATAGAAAGCCTCCCACTTAGAGAAAACACAGGTAATCTTATTGTATATTCATTCTTGAAGTTTTGTACTACTCATTGCTGTTTGTAAATAGTTTTTTGTGCTCTTATTGCATGCTAAAATTAAATATAATGAAGATTAAATATACATAAACAGATCACTCATATATGTATATATGTGAAAAAAAGAGTCTTTCCACCTAGAAATAGCTATTATAAACATTTTATTTTGTCTTGTTCTATGTACTTTTCATCTATATATTAAGATTATGCTTTTAATAATAATTAAAGTAGAATTATTCATAAGTAGGTGGAAATGCTATAACAAAACACTTGATCTCACATAATACCTGCCTCTGTGTAGCTGCCATTTCACATATTTTTAATCTAATAATTACATACTTCCATAAGAGCATCAAAGATGAGGAAATAATTACTCAAGTTCCTTGAAAACGCAAAAGGCAATTATGTTGCTCTATGCACTACTGCATTTTTGGAAGCAAAAAAACTCTTGTTCAGTAATTCTCCTAGTACTATTTCCAGAACAAGTCAACAATTTAATCACTTTTAGCAAGTTATGAAAGATTCATTGTTGTTTGTAGGTATTACTAAACATGAGAATAAATTCATTCTAAATTATGGGTTAAAAGATGTGATGTAAGGAATATAATGCCTAGTTCTGGAGAAAGCTTGGACCAGAGAAGGAATAGTTTGGGAAAGCAGAACATGTCTAGCATTCACTTCCTGCTAGCACAATCCATGTTGAGAATACATGTACCTTCTGTGTAGAAGGCCCGTGGCTTACTTTGTACTGTGACTTGCCCATTCTTGAGATGTTAATGTTGCTCCATGTCTTCATCAACAGGAATGAGTCTTGTTTAATCAACTCTCAGCTCGTTGGTGAGGTGGTCAGTTTGTTTTTCTGTGTTATTTTGGTGGTGGTGGTTGCGGTATTTTCCACATATCAGCTGCCTCTCATCTTTCAAATAGCCTTTGGTATTTGGGGACATTCCTATATTTTGATTCCTAAACCCTCCCTCCACAGAAAAAGGCAAAATTAAGTTAGAGAAAGAGAAAGTGTCTCCTTTGCCTTCATCACTCTTCTTTTCTGTTTTTGTCCCAGAGCTCAGCTCTGACCCCTGAGCTTTTCCCATCAACATGGGAACTTGGCTCTTCAAGTATGTTCCCTTTTTTTACACATCATCTTGTTTCTCAGAACTGCCCTTCTGTGAATGAGGCCTGTGAGGCAAGGGGCCCAATCAGTCACCCAGACCCCAGTAAAATCCCTTATACCTCATGATGAGTGCAAAAGTTTCTTTAATAAAGGTTATGTCATTCCTTTCAGCTTAAAAAACAACAAAAAACAAACAAACCTTTTATAGGTGTCATAAATATGTGAATTAGTTTCCCAATCAGAACATCCACAGAAGAATTTAATTCCAAAGAGAGCAATGTGATTAAATGGCTTCTTAGATATTCATTTTTGCTGCCATAGGAGATAGCAGAAACACTCCTCAGAGGTAGCAAAGGTAGCTGTAGGGGCTACACATTCTCAGTAGTAGCAACCTGGATCCCAATAGAGCGTTGATGTCCGTGCTAACAGCAATAGCAGGTGCAGTAAAGCATCAATTTTTCCAAACCTTCCAGCAGTTCTGAAAGATACTTAACATGAGTTAATAAATCAATTTGCCATTTAAAGCAACCACATTGGATTTGTGGATCTTGTTGGCTGTGTTTTTTGTTTTGTTTTGTTTTTATAAGTACCCTGGTGATGCTGCTAGCTTGTTTTTAAGAATAAGTAGAATATTTTTGATATATGCATATATATATATATATATATATATATATATATATATAGAGAGAGAGAGAGAGAGAGAGAGAGAGAGACAGAGAGACAGAGAGACAGAGAACTGTCAATATATATGACAAATAAAATCTCTAGGATATAAAATTTGGGGACCGTAATTATGTCCCCTCAATATTTTAAAAACATTCTTCACTTTCCTTCTAGCATATTTATGTTAAAAGAAGTTTGAAATCAGTTTAATTTTTGTTCTCTTTTGGGCAATTTTTTCATCCCAAGTTGATGAAGATGTGAACCATCAAAAATGTTGCCAGGAGGTATCTTTTATTATTTAGAGTCTCTCAATAATTTTTCTGTTAATTTCAGTGACACTTTCAGCTTTATGCTTATACTTTATTTTCAAATCACTGAATTTTATAACTGTGTTTTATATAATCATTTTCCTAAATTTTTTTGGTTTCTCTATCAAAAACACTTAAATTCTTATACTAGATCTCTATTCTCTGTCCTCAGTTATCTTTCATCTCCTTATATCTATTTTTGTTATTCCAGTAATTTTATTTCAATTAAAAATTTAATACAATTATTTTAACAATCTTTTCATTTCCATATAATGCCTCACTGCAGGTACAAGTTCCATCGTCTACTGAGACCTTTATAGTAATTGACATTGCAAGATGACTTAGTTACAAGCATACAAAGTTTTATATAATTATGGTATACAAATACTATAGTATTTCTGTGACAAAGTAGTTTTTCATAAGTCTCATTTGAAAAGACATCATGATTAAGAGAAAAATCATCCAAAGTATAAGATTCAGTGCCAAGACAAATACAATAAATACAATGAAATACAGATTTCATTACCTTTTGTATACTATCATGGGTGCTAAACTGTCAAAAATGTTACCTTCTATTCTTAGAGTAGGTCATTTCAAAGTTCTTTCCTTTGATTCTCACATTTTATTGCCTCATTTTTTTCATTATTTCATTTAGGAAATATTTGTCAAGCACCTATTAGGTCTCAAACACACTTCTAAGTGTGGGGACTGGAAGAGTGAACAAAACAGGTAAGGACCATGCCTCCATCAAACATGTAATTTGGTCTGTAAGACACCCCCAAACAGAGAGAAATTTAAATAATTCATAGTTGAGAGGTGAGATGGTTAGGTTCATGTGTCAACTTGGGATGGTATACAGTTGTTCAGTTATGCAAGCACTGGCTTGATTGTTACTGTGAGGACATTTCCCAGACTTAATTCATGAGTAAGTTGATAGCATCTATGGCTAATTACATCTACAGTCAACTGTGAGATTGCCTTCAACAATAATAAACATCTCATCCAGTTGAAGTCCTTAAAAGGAGATTTCAGCAGTCAGAAGATAGACTTTCCATCTCTACTTCAGCCAGCCAGCTTGTAGGGGGAATACATCAAAAACCCTCATCGGAATTCCCAGCTTGCAGCCTGCCCTACGGAATTTGGACTTGTACATCCCCACAGTCACATGAGAAAATTTTTTTATAAAATCTCTTTATATTTACAGATATCTCCTGTTGATTCTGTTTCCTTAGAGTACTCTAATACAAGAGGCAATTCAGAAAATACTGCATGGTAGGAAACTGAGTGATTCAATGTGTATATGAGTGTGTGGCTGGGTGGAGCATTTTACACAGATATTATCATTGATATTATTTATATTTTCCATTATTAATAAAAGGGTGTTCAAATCCAGTCAATTCAGATGTGCAATTTCCTAAAGGTCAAGGTCACAGTATGCATAATTCCCAGCCCAATTTCCAATGTTTATCTGCCATTCATCTCCTGAGTGTTTTCACCTATCCATGTGGGTCTACTTCCACCACCTACATGATTATTCTTAACAGATGGAGAGTATTAAGCAAATTATACAACACATACACAAAAACAGTCCCATCAAAACTTGTCTTGTTTTCCTTTGCTAAATTAGTACTTTATTAGTGGGAATTGAATTGACAGGATTGGAGTCATTTCTAATAATCCTTTTCCTCCTATTACCCCAAATCTTAGGGTTTTTGAAATCATAATGTCTGAATGGATAAAGAATGAGACACAATGTTACAGGTCAGGGTGGAGGGCATGGGAAGCAGTAATGCTGCCTAAAGTTTAGCAGGCTGTCAGTCGACTGATGACTATTCATTTCTGTTTGGTTCAGATTTTGTGTTTCTTATCCAAGGAATATAGAAAGGGGAAAGAAACAAAGGTCTTTCTATCTACTTTCTGGCAAGCAGACACACTAGAAGCATCAGACTGAGTGTATGTTTAATCCATTCCCATTGGCCTTGTAGTTAATGGAAATTCCTCTCCTCCTCTGACAATAAGTTGACAGTGAGTCTCATTTCACAGTGTTCTGCAATTTCATCTTTGAAACTTACTTCCGAAGTACTTTAGTAAGAAGATGTAGGAGGCTGTTTCAAGGACTGCTAGCCAGATGACATTTTAAACTGGAAATGAAAGTATAGTGTTCTGAAGTTATATTCATTATAAAATAATTTGGTCCACAACAAAACAGATGTGCTACACAATAACTTACAGAATAAGCCTGAAATTTAAAGCTAAATAAATAGGATATGTTGTTTGCTTAATTTCTATTGTGATCACCATATTCTTTCTTTTTCTAGCCTGTGATTCATTTATGAGCTACTTCCCATGAGCTCTTCAAGCCAATAACCATATTAAGAAGACATAAAAGTTAATTAATAAAAGATAATTTACTTGCCATCTTCTGTATTGTTACTTTAGAGAAAATTGTAATGTGGAAGAAATTGGAACTTTTTAGCATTAAAATGTGAAAAGCATAAACAAATTATTCATTTTGTCTCCTTTGCTTAGAGCTCTCTTTTCCTGGACTGCTTCATTCATTTAATAGACGTCAATGCAACACCAACTCTATTCTCTGCCCTATCCCAGGCACCACAGACAGGAGAAAACAAAACAGATAAGTATGCCTGCCTTTATGCAACATGCATTATTTCAGCAAAGACAGGTAAACTCTGCTGAATTCTCAGGCATCCTATAAGTTTTGTATCCAATGCTACATTTTCTGACTGGTCAACTAGACCTTAACTGTAAGCTTTTTGAAGATGAAAACAATATTTAAGTCTCCTTAAATTCCCAACCTAATTCCTCAATATTTGCTTATTGAATAGAATTATATTTAAATACATAAACATTTCTTTCACAGAAAATGGGTTTCTTTAATGTCCTTGATTTCACCCCTTTGGAAAAGTTCTTCATTTTATGATCTTTACTTGAAGTAAATAATTGTAATTATTGGATAGGAAATATCTGTGCCTCAATTTAGAGTATATTAGATTTTCATAAATGAAGTTAAAACATTTAAAAACCTTGCCAAGTAATATTAGGAAAGTAATCTCATTAATTCTAATGAATCTGAGAAACATTTGAATAATTCATAACTGTACTCATAATACACACACATGCACACCCACATCCATGCACACATGCACACATACACACACACCATCAGGTTAGCTGATGATATTAGCAGGATCCAAAACAATGATTAGGTTTGTGGAACTTATAAGTAAGAAGTTGTCAGTACCATAATAATTAATATGAAAGAGGGAAAGAGGTGCTAGTAAAAAGAGTCATAGATATTATGTAACTCTTGGAAATTTATTTCATGTTTTAAATTAATCCACAAAAGAAGGCCTTACTCATATGGAGTACATATTCCCATAATGCCTCATAATGCCTCAGTTTCAATTATGAGAAGTAAGCCTTTACTTCTTAACATCTGATTATTTTTTTCCTGAAATGGGTAAGTTTGTTTATATTTTTGCTCTGTTGGTAAACTAAGGCATGGATGTGTGGCCATACTCCACAATGTAAAAAAGATCTTAGGCTCAATTATTAAATCAGATTTGTTTCATCTTATATTATCATCTCCACTTCCTTTTTCCTTAACAAATAGTTTTTACCATGTATTTTTTTTTTTTTTTTGGCATTTTGCAAGCTGTCATTGAATAAATAAGGAAAAAATATCAAATCTGATTTTCAGGTAAGTAATATTTTTTAATTTTTAAAATTTTTTATATTTTACAAAAACACATCATTTGGCAAGAGTGGGATCAACAAACAAACGAATTAGATTTTCCAAAAAAGTGTTCAAAGTTAAATATGAACATAATTATATAACTAAGTCATATCATCCCATACAACTAAAAACATCATAACAACATATTGATTTCAGGCTTTCATTAGAGAAAAAACATTTAAGTAAAACTCTTAAATATAAATCTCTGATTAGTTTCACAATTAAAAATTAACTAATGTCCCTCAGTAAATTTAACTAATTTCACTAAATTAACATCTGATCATGCTGAATGAAAGTTGTCTTGAGTAGTAAACTTTGGTGGAATAAAAATTCCTTACTAAAAAAAATGTTATGACTCCCAGGGGCGTAAATCTCCTTGGCAATACAGGACATGACTCCCAGGAATGAGCCTGGACCTGGCATCGTGGGATTATGAAAGTCTTATTGAACAAAAGGGGAAGGCGAAATAAAACAAAACAGTTTCAGTGGCTGAGAAATTTCAAATGCAATTGAGAGGTCATTCTGGAGGGTATTCTTATGTGCTATATAGATATCCCTCTTTAGTTTTTAGTGTATTGGAATAGCTAAAAGGAAAAACCTGAAAGTGTCGAACTGCAACCCAGTAGCCTTCATTCTTGAAGACGGTTGTATAGCTATGTAGTTTACATGGTGTGACTGTGTGACTGTGAAAACCTTGTGGCTCACACTCCTTTATCCAGTATGTGGACAGATGAGTAGAAACATGGGGACAAAAATTAAATGAAAAATAGGGTGGGATGGGATGTTTTAGGTGTTCTTTTTTACTTCTATTTTTACTCTTATTTTTATTTTTAGTTTTTGAGTAGTGAAAATGTCTAAAAATTGATTGTGGTGATGAATGCACAACCATATACTTGTACTATGAACAAGTGATTGTACATTGTGGTAGACTGTATGGTATGTGAATGTATCTCAATAAAACTGAATTAAAAAAAAAAAAGTTAGTAAGTTGAATCCAGAGTAATTCTGGGAACTGGGCAGTATCTTTTCTATTAAGTGGAACATGGAATCAGGAATAACTCTGATGTTACAGAGATGGTATAAGTAAAAGTACTAATTATGGTCTACAGAATTCAGACAGAGGATATAATAGAGCTTGGCAGGAAGAAATTGAGGGCCTTCCAATGCATTCCAGGGAGGGATTGTGTCTTTGGTCTTTGGGGGATAAATGAGAATTACCGAAAGGGAAAACAATGGAAAAGTGATTCTATAGCACCTGTAGACAGAGACACCAGAACATATGGGATCATTGCCAGTTAGAGCCAATGAAATGGTCCGTCAGCCAAGAAAAAAGCACACTGGGCCAGGCTTAGACAGAATGCACCATTTACTTCAAAAACTTCTAAACCCTATTTCTTGTACGTTTTTGGCAGGGTAGAAATAAATGGGTATGATGTAGGAAGCTGAAAGGGCTGTACAAGGGCTCAAGTATGAATGATACAGCCAATAGCAGCAAAATCCAATCTTGGTGAATGTGACTGGTAAGTAGGCACATTTTTGAGCTGTTACTACTACATGTCAAGGTTGTGCTATTTGGTCGTAATAGAGGAGCAGTTATTAAATCAGAAAATGTATGTTGTAAATAGAATTATATAACTTCTTTCCATCTGTCTTATGAATTCCTTTCGAATTTCAATTATGATCCAAACTCAAGACCTGGTCCAAAATTCTTTTGGGATCTAGGCCCTGTCTATGACTCAAACTCATCTGTTATCACTTTTTCCATTGTTCACTATGTTTTAGCTTAATTATGGAAGGCAACTTTTTTTTTTTCTAACTCAGGACTTTTGAACACAATGTTCCTTTTGCCTAGAACACACATTGGCAATCTTTCCTAGCAACACCTCCTCATTTTTTCAGTCCAGACTCGAATGTCACTTGTCTTAGGAGGACTGCTGAGATTCCAAACCTGGTTTAGTTCTCCTCTCTCTAATAACACCCTTTTGCATTCATAGATCTGATCACAATTCCTAAATATATACTTACCTGGGTGTTTATTTGTTTTATGTTCTTCTGCCAGACTGTTATGTTGACTACTGTAAGTTCAGAACCTGACACAATGTTTGGTGTATTACAGGAACTCAGCAATCATATTTAACTAAATTATATTGTGTTTTTAAACCATTAATACATGAGGGTGCTTTATATGTTAACTGTTAAATAGGTTGCCACATTTTTAGTTATGTTAATAATATAAAAAATATAGCTATTCCTGTTAAAATTTATTTTTAGCCAACATATGAGTAATTTCAAAATTTGAATTCAATCACCCATGTATCTAAGATCTGTTCTTGATTCATGCCAACTTCTCCCTCCATTTGAACAAGCAAATCAGATGACTTGCAGCTGAAATGATTTGCTAAATTCGTTCATTAAGACCTCTCTCTGCATTGAATAAATAGCAGTAAAAAATAAGATTTAAAAAAACAGAAAATTAAGAAAGCACGGCCAATCTTAAAACCCCAAAAAAATCTTTTTGAAACAAAATAATTAAATACGTAAGTGGTCCTGAAAGGACAAGTCCACCGAGCTCAGGACTTGATTCAGGATAGACAAATGTTCCAAAGGAAGATAAGGGAAATTAACATATTTCATGAAAGCATATTTCATGAAAGCAAGAGACTAAAAGCAGGCTCATTGATTAAAACCCTAGTAGCAATATACCAAAACATAATGGATAAAACTTTTCAGAATAGAGGGAATAAATATATCCACAGTTTGTAAGTTTATTCTGAGTTTTGAAGAATATAAATAGAAACAATAAGTAGAAACAAATAAATAGAAACAAATACTTGGTAATGAAATAAGCCCCCCAAACAAAAGAAAACCTAAATTTTTAAAACTACCAAAGGGGGGAAAAACACATTTTTCTATAAAACCATGATGATTAAATGATAGCAACTTTTTGTTGTTGTTGTTAAACAGAAACAAGGAGAGAACAGAATGGAATGGTTCATTTTATATGCTTAAGAATGCATCTGATGATTCAGAATTAACTCCTTGGCTAAATTGTATGTAAGAGATTGGGCAAGTTTTGTTTGCTTATTTGTTTATCTCTATAAATACAGCATAGGAGATAGCCTGAAAATCTTTCTCATAAAAACACCTAAAAGTGCTGTATAAAATTACAATAAAAATAAGTTGTAAAGAATAGCTGAGGTATCATAAAATAAAGAATAAAAATTAAGTATCCAAAACAAATAAGAAGCTAAAAAGAGAAGGTTAGAAGCCAAGGCTGTGACAGAGACTCTGCTTACCTTGGTAAAGAAGAGGTTGGCCTTTTAATAGTAGACATAAGACAGGAGACAGTGTCTTGGGCCTGTAATAAATGGGGACATAGAACTGAGAATCACCATGCTGTGTGAAACCTGAGTTAGTGAAAAGAAAAACTTGTGAAAAGAAAAAACCTGGCTATCCACAGAAAAGCACAGAGGCTCGCAGAACCTTTTAAAAATAGAGAAAAAAATTTCTAAGAACCTCATAGATTGAGAAGAGTGTTGGGAATTTTAAAGAGATTTAGAGCTGAGCAATATTAAAAGATCAAATATCAAATTTAAAGTGAGGCAGGCTAGAATAGGGCACTCTGGGCAGGCCAGGGGCGTCAGTCAATTCAAATGGAGGGTCAGCATCAGGCCATAGTTGAGATAGCCAGATCAGAGCAGGAAGGAGGGGGCCTAACAAAAGGAAAAACAAATCCTAATTCCCTGAAACAGCTTATATAGACAGGTGGAGGGAGAAAAGAGGTACTGGATAGAAAGAGAACCAAACCCTAATTCTCAGAATCAGCTGAAATAGCCACATAGAGGGAAAGGAAGGGTTAAGCCAAGGTAGGGAGAGAACGGGAATTTCCACCCCAACCCTGGCTAAAGCAGAGCAACAGGCTAACATATAAAACCTGGGCATAGCTCAGCCTGGCACATCCCCTCTCTTGGGGCCTGCCTGTGCTGACCTCTCAAGCATTATTCCTTCTTATCAACCTTTGCTATTTCCCGTGTGCCGGCTTTTCAAATAAACTTTACTGCTTGCTACTATTCCTCTTGTCCCTGAATTCTTTCTTGAGACAAGAAAATGAATCTGCACCGGAACTCACATCGAGTGCCAACCAGGCTCCAGCAACAAAAGGAAAAAGATTATGTTGTATTCGGAGGTAATTTTAATGCTCTAAATGCTTTTATTAAAAGTCCAAGAAAATTAATGAGATAAATATTCAAGAAAGTAGAATAAACTAGATTAAATTTTAAAAATGCAGAAGAGATGAAATTGTAATTAAGAAGAGAAGAAGTATATAAAACAAAAGTTTAAAAATAATCCAACACGGGGATCAAGAAAAGACAAAAGCTGTTGCTATAAAAAGGTTAAAGAATCTTGTGAATGAAAACTGTATGTCAGTAAATTTTGAAAAATTGATCAAAATGGCAATTTCATATAAAAATATATCAAAATAAGTCAAGAAGAAATGAAAAACCTGGCTAAACCAAAACCACTCAACTGAACATCAAAAAATTCCAACTGAACAGGCAAAGGCAAGGCAGTTTTAGAATGATGTTTTATTAAAACTTTATGAGAAATGAAGCCCCTGTTCTATTTCAGTTTCTCAGAAATCAGAATAAGAAGCACATGAACCTGGTTCATTTTATGAGACCAATATAGCCTTAAAACCAAAACCAGAACTATAGAATTAAAACTGAGAGGAGAACATCATCTACATGGTGGTGTAAACAGCTGCCGAAAGCTTCTCCTCAGATATTCAACAAAAAAGGGGGATAACCCTGACTTGTTCAGGAACTCAGGAGGGGGGTATGAATGGGAGAAGGACCTCGAAGATGTCAAATTGAAGAAAGAGAAGAAATATCAGAAGAAAAGGAATTGTTTTCATGTAGATTTTGGTGGTGAAAGCTTAATTATGTGATTATACTGGGAGCTATTGATTGGTCACTCAGGATGGATTGCAAGGTGTGTGAATAAAATATTATTAGTGAAAAATAAACACTAATAATACAAGGCTGGACAAGATGTGGCAAGAGAGATTTATCTATTTACCGTCGGTAGGGAAGAAGAATGGTGCAGCCCCCCTGGAGGGCAGTGTTGTGGTTCCACAGGAGGATTGCCAAATGATCCTGCAACCCCATTACTTGGTATATGCTTGGAATAACTGAAAGCAGGGACATGAATAGACATTTACACTCTGGTGCTTATGGCAGCAGTAGTCATGATTTGCAGTGAATGGAGGCAGTCTAGGGGTACACTGATGGGTGAAAGGACAAATATTGTAAGGCCTCACTAATATAAAATTACTACAGAGGGAAAATGCTCCGAATTGAATTCAAAAGCATATGTACCTGGGGATAGAATGTGGACAGAGATTGGGCCATCAATGACGCAGGAGGGCAGAGTGTTCAATGAGGCTTATTGTAAAGATTTTTAGATTGTAAGCTCTTATGACAATCACATCAATTCCTGAGTTTTGACTGTCATTTAAGAGATGTGGCTGTGGTACAGAATTTATATTCTCTATAGCACACTTCCTAATAAAACCTGTATGATTGATCTATTTATACTACACGGTTACACAGAAACTAGAATTGGGAATGAGATCTTGCTACTGCGTACAGATTAATATGATACCCCAATGCACCACAGAGTACTTTGGCCAGGGGAAAAAAAAAAAAAAAAAAAGTAAAGTATTTGCAAAGTCCCCTTGACGGACTGGAGAAAAATGTGGAAATATTAGACTTCCTCACCTAGGGAATTCCTGATATTCCCTCAAGTATCAGGGCATCCCAATTCAATAAGTGAAGCCCTTGATCTTGGCTCTTGCCTTATAAAACTTGTTCCTGCAAAGGACAAGCTAAGTCTCCTAATAATTATGCCATAGGTCACACCCGGGCACCCTCTTGTTGCTCAGATATGGTCTCTTTCTCTCAGTCAACTCAACGAATAAACTCACTACACACCTCCCTACATGGGCGTGATTCCCAGGGATGTAAAACTTCCTGGCTATGAGAGACAGGACTCCCAGGGATGAGCCTATCCCTGGCATCATAGGATTGAGGATGCTGTCTTGACCAAAAGGGGGAAAAGAAATGAAACAATATAAAGTTTCAGTGCTTGAAAGACCTCAAATAGAGTTGAGAAGTCAATCTGGAGGTTATTCTTATGCATTATATAGATATTCCATTTTAGATTCTTATATATTAGGATAGCTAGAAGGAAATACCTGAATTTGTTGAATGGTAATCCAGAAGACTTGATTCTTGATGAATTGTATAATTATGTATCTTTCATTGGGTGACTGCATGATAGTAAAAACCTGGTGACTGAGAGTCCCTTTAATGAGTATATACACAGATGAGTAATAAAATAATGACAAAAATATATAAATAATAGGGGGGAGTAAGGGGTATGGGATGGTTTGGGTGTTCTTTTTTATGTCTTTTTAAATTTTTTACATTTTTTCCCTTATTTTTGAGTAATGAAAATGTTTGAAAATTTATTGTGGTGATGAATGCACAACTATACAATGATACTGTGAGCCACTGATTGTATACCTTGGATGGATTATATGGTGTATGAGTATATTTCAATAAGATTACATTAAAAATAAATAAAACAAAAAATCAAAACAAGAATGATTTGCACTGTAATTCAGCCATGATTTCAGAATTTTTCCAAATGACCTATTTTAAAAATTAACATAAAAACATGATCATGATGTGGAAATGTCCTATGCAGAATGTTGTAACAAGTAATATGCAAACATGTTAACTAATTGCCAAAAGATTAGTACTTATAAATACATATGAAATAAGAACTGTTGCTGAAATCTCTATTATATTGTCCAGTTTTCAGAAATTTTGTGCAACTCTTTATTGTAACTGGGGTCCAACAGAAAATTTTTAACAGTAATAGATATAGATGAGAAGATTATGTATTAAATCTATAATATTAATGTATGTATATACATAGCAATTGTGAATAACGTGGATATAAAACAGATAATTTACAAATAAAGCTCATGGTTCCAAAAAAAAAAAAAGGATTAAAACCAACAAACGTATATTTTATTTTACTTACAAAAGTTGATTTACATGTATCCTAAGCAAATTTATATAAAACAAGATGTAGAGCTCTTCTAACAAATATAAAGATAACTTATCATTAGAAAGCTTGTCACTATAATGCATTAGTCAGATTATGATAAAGCAATATGATCACTTAAATGTATTTGGACAAACAATCTACATAGATTAGCACCCATTCATGATATAAAGCCTTAATAAACTTGGAAGGAAAGCTTAGTAAAGTAGAAGAGTAGTAACTTATTATCATGGAGTGTAGAGCACACATCGCTCTTAAAGAAAACTTATAAACACATTAAAGAACAACTTATTATGGAATACATTACAGGTCTGAGATAACATAAGAAGCCAATAAAAATAAATGAAATATAACAATTGTAAAGTTAGTCATTTAAAGATGATATGATTCTCAACATATATAATCCAATGAAATCTAGAAGCAATAAGAATTAATTAGGAGTTTCTGCAAGGTTGCCAGATATGAGATCAAGATCCAGAAATCAATATCATGCCAGCAACAACCAATTTTAAAAATGTAATAACAAAAAAAATACTATTCTGCAATAGCAGCAAAAATTGTAAGTTACCTAGTAATAGATATGATGAAAGATACTTAAGACATTTATGGAGAAAATTGAGAAATATTAACAAATGATATAAGAAAGACCTAATCAAATGGAAAAATACACCTGTTCCCTAGATGGAAATCCTCTATATTTTACTTATATATTATACTCCTATAGTTGATCCATGAACTTGAAGAAATTACAATTAAAAAGTCATTTTGTTAAGTATAACTCAACAAGGTGATGCAAGTTCACTGTTTATTTCATGGACTCTCAGCTATTCTTTAAAACTTATTATAATTTCATACAGAGATGTTCTGAAGGACAAACATGGAGAATAATAAAGCATGAGGTGAAAAACATATAAAGAATTATTATGAAGTCAGTAATTTGAACTGTTTGATATTGATACAGTTAAAGACAAATATATCAAAGGAACATGGAAAGAACCCAGAATGGAGCATGTATGTATTGAAATTTGGTATGTAAATGGGCATGTTTTTAAAATCATGAGGAAATTAAGTACTTACAAAAATTATTAAAACCAGAATAATATTTCCATCCCAAGGCCCTTAACTTAATCACATCTGCAAAATACTCTTTGCAATGTTAAGATAACATATTCACAGGTTCCAGGGATTAGGATGCAGACATCTTTGGAGAGCTATTATTCTGCCTACCAAACAGGTCCAGCTCAAATATTCTCTAACCATCCCTAATACTCCTTCCTTTCCATTCTGGTCTCCCTTAGCCTTGGTCTAGGCTTCCCAAAGGTCTCTGCAGGGTGCATCTTCAGCTCCCTGGTTTTCCCCAGGCATAGCTCTTATCACTCTGAACTGCAATTACATGTTACTTTATCATTAAAATATATATGTTTGTTTGTATATATACATATATATATATCAATATATATAGTAGGATAGTAGGATATCAATGTAGAAATTAAAATACATTCTATCCTGTTCTATTAAAATATATAAATTTAAATTTCAGATTTTGAAAACATAAAAATACATTCTTAAAATTATAAGATGTAGAAAAGAATCTTTGTAAAGTCAATTTAGGAGGAATTCTTTAATCAAAATACAAAAAGTACAAATCATAAAATGAAAATTGTATAAATTGGATTACAATGCAATGCACTTTCTGTTAATAAAAGGCATCCTTAACATAAGAAAAATGACGTTACACAGTCTTGAATACAATATTTGCAAGACAGTAAAAGTCAAAGATTTATAGTAATATTATTAAAAGAATTCCAAAAGAACAAAAGGAAAAGCAACCCCAATAAACCAATGGGAAAATGTTTTGAAAAGACATCCCACAGAAGTAGAAATATGAATCTAAATTAAATGTGGAAGTTTCTCAAATTCATTAGTAATTAGGAAAATAAAACACATTTTAAAACAATGATATTCCTTTTCACACCCATCAGATTTGGCAAAACATTCAGGTTGGAATATAATATAATTTGGTAAGGATAAGATTCCAAAAGGAGCTGAGAGGTCACTCTGGTGGTCACTCTTATGCACAATATAGACAACCCTTTTTAGGTTCTAATGAATTGGAATAGCTAGCAGTAAATACCTGAAACTATAAAACTACAACCCAGAACCCTTGAATCTTGATGATTGTATAAAAATGTAGCTTATGAGGGGTGACAATGTGATTGGGAAAGTCATATGGACCACACTGCCCTTTGTCCAGTGTATGAATGGATGAGTAGAAAAATGGGGGAAAAAAAATTTTAGTAAGAAAAAGAAACAACTTTCATTTACCATTGGTAGGATTGTATATTAACATGACTACCTTGGCAAGAAATTTTCACCATCTAGTGTAGTTGGAGATGTGCATACAAAAGTTGACATTTCCGTATATAAAGATATATCATTCACTAAAACTCTTGCACATGTGCACAAGAAAATACATACATTAATTTTCACTGCATTATTATTTGTAATAGAAAATGTATTAGAAGTATATGTTTATCAACAGGAGAATGGATAAGTAGTTTTATGCATATGTATCAGTAACATTTGTGTTTGTATCCAAGTGCAGAAAATCGAGCTAATCATATTTTGTGCCACTATTGACATGAGACAGTATAGGATTAAATTCTTGTTATATTTTATTTTATATTAATATTTCCTTCATTTCTTTTTTGCATTTAATATATATATATATATTATTACAGAAGTTGTAGGTTTGCAGAAAAATCATGCATAAAATACAGTTTCCATATACCTCCCCTGCCTTATTAACACCTTGTGTTAGTGTGGTACTTTTTATTACAATTGAAAGATTATTATTATAGTTTAAAGAATATTACTATAGTGCATAGTTTACATGAAGGTTCACTGTATGTATTGTGCAGTTCTGTTTATTTTTATTTTAGTAACACATATACAACCTAAACTTTCCCCTTTTACTCGCATTCAACTGTTAATTATACTCACAGTGTTTTGCTACCATCACCACCATCCATTGCCAAAACTTTTCCTTCACCCCAAAGAGAAATTCTGTACCATGTAAGCATTAACTCCCCATTCCCTAACATGCACCATGGCCCCTGGTAACCTGTATTCTAGTTTCTGACTCTATGAATCTGTTTATTCATTACCTGTGGTAACCAGCCTTAAAGATGGACCCTATTGATGCCTGCCATAGTCTTATGTAGCTCTGTGCCACAGTGTACCAATGTTGGTCTGTGGGATTCTACTGAAGACATGTTGTTATGTCATTGTGTATTCACAATTGCCAAAAGATGGAAATAACCCAAGTGCCCATCAACTGAAGAATGGATAAACAAAATATGGTATATACACATGATGGAATATTATTTGGCAGTAAAAAGGAATGAGGTCCTGAAGCACGTGACATGGATGAACCTTGAGAGCATTATGTTGAATGAAATAAGTTAGACACAAAAGGACAAACATTGTATGATCTCACTAATATGAGCTAATTATAATAAGTAAACTCATGAAGTCTAGACTATAGTTTACCAGGAGATAGAATGAGGATAGGGAATGGGGAATGGATGTTTGATGGGCACAGAATGTTTAACTCAGTTGAATTTTAATGTTTGGAAATGGATAGAGGTGATCCAGAACATTATGGTGAGTGTAATTAACAGCAGTGTATTATGTGTGTGACTGTGGTGGAACTGGGAGTTTAGGGTCATGTATGTCACTGGAAGGAAAGCTAAAGGATAAAACATAGCACTATATAATACAGTGAACCCTGTGGTGGATGATGACTGTGACTACAAATATAAAAATGTTCTTTCATGAACTATGACAAATACGTTTCACTACTACAAGGAATTAACAGTAGAGTGGTGTGTGGGAAAAATGCACCTATTGCAAACTATGGACTGTAGTTAACAGTAATATAGCAATGTTCTTTCATCACTGGTAATGATTATATCACATGAATGCCAAGGGTCAATAATGGGGTGGAGGGGTATGGGATGTTTTGTTCTATTTTTGGAGTAATGAAATGTTCTAAAATCGATTGTGGTGATGAATGCACAACTATGTGATGATACTGTGAACCACTGATTTTGCACTTTGGATGGATTGTATGGTATGCAAATATATCTCAATAACAGTACTTTATAAAAAAGCCATCTTTTTCCATCTTGCTTGTTCTCTTTGCCTTTTAGATCACTTGTGGGGGGCGGGGGTGGGGGCAGCCAGCTGCCATGCAGCAAGGACACTCAGGCAGCCCAGTGAGAGAGCACAGATAGCAAGGAACAGAAGTCACCAACCAACAGCCATGTGTCTGAGTTTTCTTAGAGATTGGTCCACCATTCTCCAATCTCTTTTAAACATTTAAATGCTTATAGCTCATACAGTGGTCCATTTATTTTCACTGCAACCTCAAGAGAAACTTTTAACCAGAACAACCCAGCTAAACCATTCCTAGAATCCTGACCCTCAGAAACTGTGTGAGGTAATAAATGTTAGTTGTTTTAAGTTTCTAAGTTTTGGGGTAATTTGTTACACAGACAAACATAACTATTTCTGTTTCTCCCTTTCATCTTAGGTGCGTACGTTAATGTTTGAGATGCATTCTTTGGTAAGTGTATATCCTTGAAAGATGTTGCTTTTTGCATATGCATTTTTAATTTATAGAAATGTCATTGTGCCATAAGATGCCACTTTGTTTCTTTTTTTCACAGACATGTTTTTAAGATCTACCAATTTTGGTGGAATTATAACAAGAATTTATTTTTGTCTAAATGCAGAAGAGCACTCTATAGCATCCTTCATAACTTAACTTCTGCATATACGCTTAGATATCTGTGACCAGTTTTCTTGAGTATATATCCTGAAAGGGAATGCTGGGTCATAGAGTATGCTTATACTTTCCCTTCTTTTTGAAGACTGGCTTCATTGCTTTAAGTCTCTTCTCCATGTTCATGATATATTTTTTTTACTTAATTTACTCTTTTATTAAGTAATTCATTGATATAGGACAGCATTTAACATATTTTAAAAGGTTAAGTGTCTATTGTACCTATTTATTTCAGCCTCTCATTTCTTCTCCCCAGAGAGAAGGCAATATTGTTAGCTCCTTGAGAACCCTATTAAAGTGATTTATTATATATACAGGCAAATACATATGCTTCACATTTTTAAACAAATAGTAACATACTAAGGGCATTGTTTTACACCACACTTTTTTTAACCAAGTAATATATCTTGAAGAACTTTCCACTTCAGAATATAAAGATCTGACTTCCTCTTCGATATAGCTACATAGAAGTTGGACAAATTGGAGTTATTATCATCTATTGAACCTTCAAATTATCTTACAGAGAATAATCTTATACAGGTATCAATAATTTTACATATGTACAAGATTATCAGTAAAAAAGTTGTTTAGAAGTATATTGCTGGGTCAAATGATAACAAATGATAAATAGATGTGTAATTTAAATAGCGACAAATATTCCACAATTAGAGGTTGTATCAATTTACAAATTTACATTGAAGAAGCAATACTTAGGATTGTTAATTCCTCATTGTCTTTCCTGGACAAACATTTTGTTGTTGTTGTTTATTTTGTCTTGGTGTATATATATATATATATATATATATATATATAATCATGCCCACAAATACTGACACACATATACTGTATGCAAGTTGAACTTTTGAACATATAAGAGAATTTACCTTATTTTAACAGATTTGTACTTTCTTTTGCACTGCAAAATGCAAGAATGCAAAATTTCTTGTCAAAATGTTGTTTAAAAAAGAGTAACCAGACTTCAGTTAACCATTTATGTTAGGAATATGTGTCTTTATCATGCCAACATTGAACCTCAGCCAAAAACCATCATCAATATGGATCTTAAACATAAAGTGTTACTTCAGTTGACTTTTTATTCTCTCCCAAGGACCATGAATGAAGAGTCCTGCACAGTCCCTGGTCATAATATTGGAGCCTGCTTCAATCTGGACAGCTTGGGTCTGCTGCACAGCAGTGCTTCTGGAATCGCCATTCACCACCATGCAGCCAAATTGATTTGTCTTGCTCGTACATTGGATCTCTGCTTTTTTCAAGTCTGTACATTCCTTTTTCTTTACTTTTATTGTTTGCACAGCATATTCTCAAGCAGCTTTCTAAGAAAGTGTTTATGAAAGGTGATTTAATATCTTATATAGATTGGGCAGGTTTAGTATTTCAAAGTGGAAATTGTTTCCTTACAGAACAGTGGATGCATTATTCCTTTGTCTTTCAGCTTCCAATATTACGGTTCATGCTGGGGAAGCCATGGACACATGTTCAATGGCCATTGCCCAGCCTTCACCCACCCCACTCCCAGCCCGCTTCCTTTTCTATTGTGCAAGAATGTTTCAATCTCTTTCCATTCCACAAGCTGGGAAAGATTTTAAGTCAAATGAAAAGGCCAGACAACACCCTAAAATGAGAAACCAGGAACAAGCAGCTGCAGATGCTAATAAAGGCAGAATTCGAGGATAAATATCACACTCAAAGAGTAAGGATTTTTCTCTCTTCTTCAATGCAAAATGGAGCACACAGATCCCCAACCCTGACCTGAGCAGTTTGGGCCACCCTGGGAGACTGACCACAATGGGATTTTGGACACTCTGTGCTGTTTAAGTAATAAGCTTTAATTTTCTGAAAGTTTCTGTTGTGGCCTGAGCCTGTGTTCCCATGTTGCATCATGTAGCAACTAGCTCAACGGCTGGGAAATCAAAATCATCACAATGCCTTTTTTTTTTTAATCTCTTTCTATTTTTATTCATTACCAAGAGTTAGATCAGAGAGTAGAACTACTAGGAAATGCACATTGAGGGCTCTTTTAGTAATCTCTGGAAAGCTCTTGTCTTCTTGTGTGATGCTGGAGCTTGAGTCCTTTGCAATTAGCAAGCACTTCAGCTGTCTGCTTGCTTGAGTAACTCAAACTTTCATTCTTAAAGAGTCAGCACTATTAGCAGTCCTTCTCAATAGGATTTTTGCAATTTTCCACTCTGTTTACTCTCAGGACATGGACATATTAAGAAACATCCTAGAGGATCTGTTGCATTCTGTACATACTATTTTTTTTACTCCATTTTATAGTAGTAGCCCAATTTCCTCTTTACTGTCATTATCAAATACTCTAGCAGTACATTAATCCTTCTCTTTGCCTGCTGATATACTGGCAGGTGGAATGCAAAATAGATAAGTGTTAAACCCAACTTCCAGCTCAGTGGAATCACTGCCGTATCCCTGATGGAAGCATTCCTCTCTTTGGAACTAAGAACCCTAGAACAGAGAAGACTCTTATATTATTTTTGTTCTTCCTGGTCTATGTCTTTAAAAAGAAAACAAAAGATGAAGAAGAAATATATTTTTTGTAGTTTATTGGGTATTCAGGGAGGATAAAATCAGGAGTGCTTACAATGTGTTATGTTAACCAAGGATCTCCACATAATAATTTCACTAAAAATTACCAAATTGTTCTTCAGAATGACCATATACTATTATAAAATAACAATTTTGAATGTGGGTTCTCCTTTCTCGACATTGTGTTAACACATTATGGTAACTGTTTTTGTTTACTTTTCTTTGTTTTGTTTTGCAATTTTTACAGTTGTAAAATGGTATTTCATTTTCCATTCCACAAATTTCCCAGGTCCAATCCAATTACTTTGGGTTCCAGGTTATGTAACCTTCATGTGAGCCCAGAAAGAGGAATGGGATTTTGATTGTCGTTTCCTGGAATCAAACAGAAAATTTGAAGATTGATCTTCTTATGATAAGTCTTCCTATCTATAAACATAAAATATTTCTCCTTACTTAGGTCCTCATTAAGGTCTTACCATAGGGTTTTATAGTACTCTGAATAGAAATTTTGTAAAAGTTCTTGCACAAATTCTATAAAATTCTTCAATATTTTATATTAGGATTTTTATCTTAAATCTCATCTCTAAGGTCACCAAGACATTCTCCATTATATTTTATTATTGTATGTATTAATGAGTGCAGGCTAAATTTCTACAACCAAAATATAAAATATAAAAATTATAATTAATCAAGAACTATAGTAGTTCATTTCTGGCTCACATATCACACAGCAACTGTTCAGGATAAAAGAATTGGTATTTTCAATGAGATTATTCACTTAGTCTTCACCTATCTTGTAACTCTGTTATTCCCCGGGGCCTCTCTGTCTTCTCTATCCCAAGAATGGTAGGGAAAATAAAACATGCACATGGGTTTCTTAAATGTCTTGCCCCAGAATTTGTGAACATAACTTCTGTTTACTTTCCACTCAAGAAAATTTAGGCACTTGGTCACATCTAATTTCAAGGGAGTCTAGAAACTTCAATTTAGTTCTGAGCCTATGTTTCTTTCTTATGTGCCCATGTTTGAATCAGAGTATATATATTTTTTGTCTTTTATTGTTCTGTTGTTTCAGTTGCTACCATTTACTATGACAAGGGATAAACAGATTGGAAAACAGGAGTAGTCTTTGTCACATTTTAGAGTTTTATCTTTCACAACTATATCTACAATTCACAAAGAATATACATATAGATGTGGTGTGAAGGAGATGTCTATTTTTATTTGTTCCCTAAAACAAGTTTTCTCAATTTAATGCCACTGTCACTGACGTATCTATTTCCATGAATACAGAACCATATCTGTGTTCCCCAAAGTGTTCCTTTGATCTGTGCTAATACTATACTATTTTATATATATATATATATTATATATATATTATATAATATATATATATTTCATAGAACTATTTTCTCAAGTTCTTTTTTTGTTATAGGAATCAGTATAGTATTTATTAAGATATGAGTCAGTCATTTAAAAAACAATACTATTTATAGCAATTAAAACCACACAATGCCTTGAAAAGGGTGACTTTGCACTTCATTCAATACAATCAGTTAGCATATATTTTCTGTCAAATATATTCACAGTATTTATCATCATATACCTTGGTCATTGGAAAATTCATTTTCAGTACTAAGGGATAAAAATGAAGATGCCTATAAAATTAATATAGCAATGACAATAAAGCACAAATCAGAAACCTTTTTTGTTTTTAATGCTTATTCAATGTTTTTCTGTTCTTTTCTCTTATCTGTTCTTCTGACTGTATGATTTCAGTTGTTCTGTATTCTAGTTTGCTAATTCTTTCTTCTGCTTGTTAAAATCTGTTATTGTATTCCTACAGTGTATTTTTAATGTTCATTTTTGTGACTTTCATCCCCATAATTTCTATGTTTCTTTTTAAAGTTTCAAAATCTTCTTTATCCTCACACATTGTCTTCTTAACATCCTTTAGCTCTAAATCCATATTTTCCTTCATCTCCTTGAATTGATTTAGGAGATTTGTTTGAAATTCTTTTATTAGTTATTCCAAATTCTGTGTCTCTTCTGAAGTTTTAATTCATTTCCTTAACTGAGCCATATCTTCCTGTTTCTTAGGTTGGCTAGTAATTTTTTGGTGATGTCTGGGCATCTGAATATTTTGATGAGTTAACTCTGAAGATTAGTTTCTCCCTCTTGTCTAGGGCTTTATTGTTGATTGGCTTTTTGTTAAGGCTCTTCTTTGACACTTGATCTAACTTATTCTGAAACTTTAGAATAGACTTGTTTAACCATCAGATTTTCTCAACTCTTCATCTGATTCATTTCCTATATACGTGGTACAATTTTTAAAATTGCACTTTTTGCCTAATTGTTTCAATTCCAGAAGACAGCTTCTGTTCTGGTTTGCTAATGCTGCCAGAGTACAAAACACCAGAAATGGATTGGCTTTTATAAAAGAGGGTTTATTTGGTTACACAGTTACAGTGTTTAGGCCATAAAGTGTCCAAGGTAAGTCATTAACAATCAGGTACCTTCACTGGAGGATGGCCAATGGTGTCTGGAAAACCTCTGTTAGCTGGGAAGGCACATGGCTGGTGTCTGCTCCAGAGTTCTGATTTCAAAATGGCTTTCTCCCAGGACATTCCTCTCTAGGCTGCAGTTCCTCAAAAATGTCACTCTTGGTTGCTCTTGGGGCATTTTTCCTCTCTTAGCTTCTCTGGAGCAAAAGTCTGCTTTCAATGGCCATCTTCAAACTGTCTCTCATCTGTACCTCCTCTCTTAGCTCCTGTGCATATTTCAAAGCATCTCTCTTGGCTGTAGCAAGCTCAATCCTTCTGTCTGAGCTTATATAGTGCTCCAGTAAACTAATCAAGGCCCAGACTGAATGGGTGGGGCCACACCTCCATGGAAATTATCCAATGAAATATCTCACCCACAGTTGAGTTATCACATCTCCACAGAAACATCCAATCAAAAGTCTCCAACCCAATCAACACCAACATGTTTCCTGCCCACACAAGACTGCATCAAACATAATGGCATTTTGGGGGACATAATACATCCAAACCAGCAAAGCTTCCTTTCCTCTATTCTTTCTCCTGGAACCTTGATCTGAACTGATTTTCTTGGTTCAGAATTTTCTCCTCAGCTCCTATAATTTGTTTAAATTCTCTTCCTCACCCAGTGCCCCCTTTTCTTTATACTTCTCAATTCTTGGACCAGTCCTGTCTTACAATAGTTCATTCTTCCTCCACTTCTGCTTTCTGTGATCTTTTCTGCCTCCAGTTTCTCCCCCATTATGGCATCCTATCCTGGAGACTCAGATGAGGTCTATCCAGAAAGGTGGGTCAATCCTGAAAGGTTCGTTTTGTATTTAGGTGGTCCAGACAACAGAAACTAGATTCAGGGGGTGTGCCTCTTGCCCACAATTCTGCCATGTTCTCTTTTCACCACCCCCATGGTTCCTTTTGTATATAGCACTCTTCAGCTGCTTGTGTTCTGCCCTAGGTCTCGGTGGACTTGGTTCCCTGTACCTGGATACGTGTGGGGCTCTGTCTTGCTGCTCTGTGGACTCTGTAGTCTACATCCACTGCGGGAGGGAACCAGGTCATGCTGCTTCCTCATGACTCCCAAGCTGTATGGACTGAGTGAGGCAGAGGGGTCCAAACTGCTGTGTTCAGGAAGAATTTCTCCTACCTGATTTTGAATATTCTTTCTTTCTTTTTTTTAAATCGGCATTTGTGGAGTCCTTCTCCAGTCTCTATCTTCCTCCAGAGTTCCAAGCAAGTGGAATTTGTTCTTTTATTAGCTGATACTGAGGGGAGACTCTTCCAGGGGATGTCTGATCATCACCATGTTGCTGGCATCACTCCTCTCAAATTTTTCTTTTACTGTGCATTGACAGTTCTTTCCCTCTATTCTTTTGTTATGACATTCAAAATTAGATATCCAAATTTCACAAACACACACTGTTACAAACTTACATATTAAATTTTTATTGGCACTCCTTTAAATTTTAAAATTAATAGACGAAATTGTAAAATGTCAATCATTCATGATATAGACATATCCCTTCCATAAGTGTGTCTTATTTACCCATTTATAAACATTCTTCTTTCTTAATTTGTAAAAGAAAATTTTAAAAAAGTTTCCCATAAATGTGTCTGCTCTGTTATCGGTTGATACTTGATAGCATTTTATGATATTGAAAGTGCTATCTTATTTTCTATCATATTTTTAATAAGTATTTGTATTGTAAAGGAAGAAACACAATATAGTATACTTACCTAGGAATACCATTATAGTATATAATATGTGCAGGATGTATAAATGCCATTTTCAGGATCTCATAATATTACTTCTGGGAAGGAGGAAAATGGTGTTTAGAAAAACTTACAAAATAATTTTCAGCCATATGTATAATGTATTATTTCTTTACAAAATTAAACAGTTTTATCAAATTACTAATATGCTCATTAAATTATTCTCTTCATGTTACTATTATTTACAGTACCTTACAATAATTTTTGAGAACTTGAAAAGTAATCTTTTTAGTTTAAATAAAGATCTAAAAGTGTATCCTTCATAATAATGATTTTAAATACAGTAAATTATTACATTTCTCTTTGAAATTTTAGATGCTAGTTTTGAATTATGTAGATTCCTTATTTGAGGGCTTAGGCAAGGACACTTATGTGCTTTCAGTGCCTTGCATGCAATAGTTATAATTGAATGAAATCTTAGCTAAGAGATGAAAACAACTGGTTCTAGCCTTGACTTTTATCTTCAAGTAAGTTGGCCTGATTTCTTCAACTCTACATGGCTTGGCTTAGTCATTTAGAGATAATAGCATGTGTGCTCTTTTTCAATGGCTTTATCTAATACCAATATGGTAAAATATATGCAATCTCTGTGGACTTACAATATTCTATACAAAGTAAGTTAATATAATATTGGCAGTTTGCAGAATTCAATAGAGTAAACAGTTATTGAATGAATGCTGTGTCCCAGGTACAGAATTTGGGATAACGAATAAAAACAAAACAAAAGAGCAGCAACAACAAATCATAAAAGAGTTAAACAGACATTTTTGACTTAAGAAGCTTAAATTCTAATCCTTTTGAAGGATTTGCAGAGAGTGTTTCATTAAGCATTCCTATTCATGATTCCTTGTGCTTTAATCTTATGTTCCTTCTCAATGTAGATAAATGATTTTTAAACATCCTTGCTAAAAAGAAAAAAAAAGATTTGGTTGCTAATATGTTGAGGAAATACATTGCTATTTCTAAAAATAGAAATGAAATACTCTTTGTTAATTAACTCACTAGTTTTGTTAAAAAAAAATTGTATCTGACTGTGGGCAAACTATAAAATACTACAGTAATCATTTAACTCAGAATATTCTATATCATTATTTTCCCCTTTTTGCTTGAATGACCTTTACCACATTGGATGTCCATATAATAACCTTCAACTTTCTATCTTTTCATGGTGTCTAATTAGTTTTATAATCTTTATCATTTTTAACAATTTATATTTCTGAATCAGTATTTTTATTCTGTATTCTTAATCTGTATGTCTGTATATTTTATTGTCTTTTATTTTCTGGTACAGTAACAACTTCAACATCTCCACATGATACTCAAATCTGTTCCTTGAATTTTAGAAATCACTCCCAACTGCAAACCTGACACAACCATATGTATCCCATAACAATCTCAGTATTAGTGTGTCCAAAGTCTAAATTCATTTTAATTCTCAAAAAACAAAAAAATGTTTCACTGCACTGTTCCTTACCATCACACTCCAGGCACCCAAGTCAGAACCTCAGATTTGTAAGAGTGCTTTTTGATCCCTTGCATTCAGTTTCTAACATAGAAACTCGGTGGGTGCTAAATTCTAAGTGTTTTCTTCAATAATTTCTGTTTGTTCCATCCCACTGCCATTGGCCTAATAACAGCATCCATATTATTTCACTTGCTATAGCACTAGCATCTTAATGGGTTTCCCTGCAGCCTTCTGCTCCACTTCATTTACTCCTTACCATTGCTATTAAAATGAAATTTGAGTGTGCACATTTGAACTTGTCTCATCCTTACTGTGATCTTTCAGACTTCTTAGGAGGCATGAGAAATTCTTTGTGATCAAATTTACGAAACCTGTCCAGATTCATCATGCCATCCTTACCTAGTCAAATCATAGCACAGCCAGAATGAACTTCTTGCAGTCACTTGCACAGGTCATAATCTGGTCCATACACTCTTTCCCTTTGCCTGGATAGCACTCACCTTTTCTCTCCTGAAAACTTCTACAAAGTCTTTTGCTATTCTTTCAGATAGATTCTCTTGTACCTCCAATATGCTTTGCTGCCACCCCAATAATATTCCATTTTGTATGTTCTTATTATTTGTACTACTAGATGACACACATCTTTGCAGGGATTCATCTTCCTTCTTTAGCAGTGTTTTGAATATACAGACATTTCTTAACTTGAAAAATTAATGAATATCTATTGCATTTTCTATTATATGCTGTGATTTTTTAAGACTGTATATAAAGAAAAATCGATCTTTCTTCTCTCTCTCTTTTTTGTCTGTTTCTCTGTTGGTATATGTTTACATTAATAGTGAATAATTCAATATATACCACAACATAGAACTAAACAAACTATCTATAATTCAAATCTCATTTAAACCCTGTTCTAGGAAATACCTTATAAAGCAAACAAAAGATGTACATCCAGAAACATAAACTTCTAAATTTCTTGAACTACACAGTGAGCTCTGTATATATGGCAGGTAAGCCTAACATTTGAATTCCCAGGCCTCCCTCTCATATAAAATAGACATGTTGTAATATGTGAAACAGATAGCAACAGAAAATGTGGCTCACTCAGATTTTTGTGCAATTTTTGTGCATTCTTTGTTAATGCAAGTTTAGCTCATGTTTATACCTCAGTGATTTTTGAAGGAAGATTAATGACATGAATATTTGTAAAGAAAATATCTATGTGACCAACATTGATGATGCTCTTGAATATCGGTGCCACAGCTCTTTGCAGTGGCTGCCTTTTTGCCATACAACCCTTTTTTATGGAGGTGACAGGCTGTCACATGTAAGGTTTATTTCTATTACTTCTTTTGCTGCTTTAATTTACAGTCTATTTTCAGTGTCTTTTCCTTTCCTTTTCATATGTTAATTTTTATTTGAACCAATTAACATATCTAACAAACCCTAGAATTAATTTTTCAATTTAGTTTGGGGCACATGGTTCTTCTGAAATATTTTAGAGTATGGTTTTTTATTTCATTTTTGCATACTTACCTACATTTTGGAGTAAGGTCATGACTATGGAAACTTTGTTGCTCACCCACTATCTTCACTCTGACCAATTTTAAGAACTGTTTTAATGACTATACTTGCAAAACATTGCTTTTACAATCTGTCTTCAAAAGCAATCTCCTATATTTCTTCAGAAATCAGACCCTTTATAGAAATACCACTGTAAGTTTTAAGCTCAATGAGGTAGCCTTCTAAGTCAGATGAGTGATGAGGGAACTATGAAGGAAAGTGAGAGAGGAATTATGTGCTGGAAAATATGGTTACATTTTTTAAATGGTGGTATCTGAGATGTCAGGACTGGTAGGAGTAAATATCTGCATTTCAGCTTCATATAATAATGCAAATGCCATTTATAAAATTGTGATAAACAGTTATATACATGCCAGAAATTATTTAGTTGCATAGAAATTTTTTTATATTCATTTGGAATTATCAGGGATTTTAAATTCACTTTTTAGAAATATTTTCTTTTTTCAAAACTGAAAATATAGCTTCAAGGCAAATGTCAAAATCCACAGCTTGTAGAACTGAATTTCCTAACAGCAGACTGTTTTTAAATTAGCATTTGCTTACTTATTATATATACGAAAGCACTATGGCTTTGTCCAGATGTGAATAAAAGCTAATGATTTTTATTGACAGTCTCATTATTCCAAAAACAATTTAAAGATTCACAAAGATAAAATGTATTAAAGCATAACAGACAATGCTCTGGTCAACATCCTGGTCTGTTATATCAGGTAAAATATATTCAACTGCAAACAACACAAAACTCAACTCATACCAGCAAATGGCAAGGGAGATTTGGGCACTTGCCTCACATTCACACAAAAACAGGGTCCACTGAGATGATTTTTTCCATGTCACAAATACCTAGAAAGCCCAGAATAATTTAGATTATATGACCCCTTGATATTGCTGAATCCTCTCATCTCTGGCTTCTTCTAGGCACCACTTTCATCTGCCTGCTAATTAGTTTGGCAACACTAAAACTGCTGCAATTTAAGACCTCACATTCATTACCTATACTGCCCAGAAGAAAAAGCTTCATTTCCCCTATTCATTAACCAATGTTCTGGGCTTGATTCTAGCTAGAACAATTTAGGTTCAGATTCTAAAGTGACAACTTTTGCAAGAGGAGGTGCCAATCATGGCCCATTCCTGGAGATGGGAAGTAGAATCAAGCCTACTCATACCACAGGTTACCAAACCATGATGTAAGAATAGATGATAGGGAAACCATCAGCAAAGCCCCTGTGTTCCTGAAAGTGAGAGATATATTTAAAGATGGCATTCTAAAAGTCTGAAAAAATAGTCAATCCAAAGTTCTTCAAATATTTTATTGTACATTTTTTTCAAACTACAAAAGCAATGCATGGCCATTGCAACAAATCAAACAATGCCAATGCGGACAACCTGCACATTCCCTCCAATGCCAACATTCATCCTTTCAATTAAATAATAGTTAAAAACTATCCTTCCACACCAGGGACATTGGAATAAAGACAATTTCCAATTTAGCACAAAATATGTATTCATTTTTGTGAAGAACAACAAAAAATAGCCCTTTTGTTCAATTTTATAAATTTGGATTTTATTATATCTATGGCTTTTTTATTGAGACATTAAATCCACAGAGAAAATTCAATAAAACCTAATCTTTCAACCTAATAAACTATTTTAAAAATACTCCAAAGGAGAAAATGAAACATCCTAATATAAGAAATAGAACATTGTGATATGCCTGAGGCATTCCATACCCTTTCACCATAAAATTCCATCACTCTCCCTAAAGAAAACCACTATCCAGGCTGATAGTAATGACATCCTTCGTTGTAAGATGACACCTGGATATGTGTCTCTTTAAGTTTGAGTTTCATTTTGCTTGTTTCCAAATTTTTTTATAAATGGAGTCACAGTAAACATGCTATTGTCTCTCCATTCTTTAGCTTGACACACACACACACACACACACACACACACACATACACACATGCTTATTTATATGAAATTTATCCATTGAAGATATATATTGCCCTAGATCATTCATTTTCCATTCTGAATACCATTCTATTGAAAGACTACACTATTATTCATTATTTCACCATTCACTTATTGGTGGACATTTAATTTATTGCCAGCTATGGTCTATTATAAATAATGCAGCTTTTCACATATATTTAATTTCTCAGTGAAACTGCACCAAGATTTGTGTTAGATATATATCTAAGAGTAAAATTAGGGTGTCTTCCAAGTATTGCTCTGATCTAATTATATAAAGAATCCTTTTAGCAGGACATACTAGTCTGTCTAGATTTTTTATTGTAAATAATCCTTCATGTTATGGATTTATGAGCCATGGATATGCCTGAGAATAAATCATGCAATCTTTCTAGCTATATGACTAGGAATACTTAAAAACTTAGAAACTCCAGGACTGATTGACTTCTCATGCTGCCTTGTACTATGTACAACTGGTTCTAAATTCTGTGAACAGAAAACACATCCTGGTGCTGAAAAGTGATATTAGGCAGCTGTACATGGTAAATTCAAGGCACCACAATTATCGATGTGGCATCGGTTGTTGTTAGATCCCAGAAAGAAAGAAACTGACATGTAGAAGGAGTTTCTAACCCAGCTGTCCCTGCAGCTTATCTCACAGAAAACAGGCACCCCATAAACTAAAGAATGAAGGCTGCTCAAGGCTGTTCCAGCCATAGTGGTGCCCCAACTTCAAAAGTTGGGTAAAGGCAAGGTCAGATATGTCCATAAGATGAACAACCAAAAAGGCCTGCTCTCCCTAGATAGATAGAACAGCTGCTTTTCTAAGAAGAATAATGTGTTAGAACCCTAGCAACCTATCAGCCCAGAAATTGATAGGCACTCACTCAATCAAGACACAGGATGCACTCAGCAGGCACCCTTCTCCCCCGACACCCTCCCATCCCAACATGAGTTTTTTCCTTTAAAAAATGCTGCTCTCAGGTAGAGAGCTGGAGCCATTTTCTTTCTTTCTCTTCTGTGAGCTCCCACCCACTTTCTTCATCTAAATAAACTCTATACTTTGACTCGCTGCATTGTGTGGATTCCTGAATGACTCTGGACCTAACATTTGATGCCAAAAGCCCGGGATGGAGATTCAACTGAGGCTTGAGTCTCCAGCCCCTGAGGGGGCAATGGGACAGCCTCTTGGTCAATCCCATTTGGAGGACCAACGGAGGTTTGAGTTTCCTGGCCTCTCAGGGCAACGGGGCAGCCTTCCAGTCGACTCTGTTCCCCAACCTACAGCCATTCAGGTTTCCATGCATTCAGAGGCTTGAGTCCATCAACTCAGACCACCTTGACGCGACACCGGCACACCCTCACAGCTCTCAAATACCTACAACTAATTTGGCCTTAGGTAGGTAAGTGATGTCTTTCTGCCCAGATCCCCCCTCAGGAGTTTTGTTAAGTGCCCCATGGATACCCTGGCCCACCCCAGCGTGGTGCCTCAGCTCACTTTAACACGGCGCCCAGCTTCATAAGACTAGGAAAACCTGAGCACTCAGTCAAAACTCTCCAACACTCCATAAGCATCTTTCCCCATTGCAGCAGTCAAAGTAACCCGGGGGACACTTTGGGCGAAAGACTGCACGCATTTCCTGACCCCCAATAACAAACCGGGGACTCCTACTTTGTTTTTGTGACAGGTTGTATGATCTGAGCCATTAGTCTCACTTGAGCAACATTTTGGGTGGCCTCTGTAAGCCTCTAAAGGAGCAGGGAACCATGAATCACCCCACAGGCAATCTCTGTAAGCCTCTGACAAGCATAGCCCCAATTCATGTCAGCCTCATCCAGGGAGACCGCAAGCCTCTAAAGGAGTGGGGGAACTGTGGGCATCTCACGGGTGATCTTCATAAGCCTCTAATGAGCAAAGTTCCCTACAGGGAGACTGTAAGCCTCTAAAGGAGCAGGGAACCATGAGTCTCCCACGGGTGATCTCCGTAAGCCTATGATGAGCAAAGTTCCCTAACAAACCTCAAGCCTCTCATATTTCTTAAATAATTATGGGTAACATACAGTCACTTCTCAGTGGCTCCAAAACTGAATTTACTCCTAAATCTACTCCCCTCAGATGTTTAACCCACAATCTTAGTAAACTTCAATTTGAAGGGGAAATAAAAGCATAAAAACTTCATCCACTTCTGTAATACAATTTGGCCACAGTATCCTTTAGAACAACAAATTGTTGGCCAGAAAATGGCACTTTTGATTGTCAAATTCTCACTGAACTTGATAATTTTATTTGGTGCAATGGCAAATGGTCTGAAGCCCCTTACTCCCAAGCTTTCTGGACTCTCTGATCTCGGCCATCTCTATGCCATTCTGTTGCCCCTTATCAAATCCTCCTCCTTCATGAGAAGCCTTCCAAATCCTCCACCCCCCCCAAAAGAATTGTAACACCATTTGATCTTGAAGAGTCTTTAAATAATTTCTGTTCCTTTGACCTTGCAGACCTTCCCCCTCCTGACTATACTTCACTTCTTCATCCTTCTCCAACCCCCTCAGCTCCCCTTCCCTCATCCTCAACCTCTTCCCTTCCCAGCACATCTGCCAATGACTGCTCCCCAACCTCAAATTCCTTTCCAACCTCTTCCCCTTCCCTTCTCCCTTCTCCCTCTCCTGAACCTATCCCTGGCCCTAATAAGTCCTCTCCCACCCTACTATCCACCCTTTGTCCCCTTCTCCCAAACTCCACTCAAACTACCCAACCTTTTCACCTCCTTTCACTTGATCCCATGGTCCGGAGCCTATAATAGAACCCCCAGCAAAGTGTCTGTTTCCTTTATGAGAAGTAGCAGGATGTGAGAGCATAATAAAAGTTCATGCTCCCTTCTCCCTTTCAGACTTAGGCCAAATCAAACAACAGCTCAGGTCTTTCTCAGCTGATCCTGCCAAATTTACAGAAGAATTTAAGTATTTAACCCAATCCTATGACTTAACTTATCAAGATGTTTGTATTGTTATAACATCCACCACAACCCCCGAAGAAAAAGGTCATATTTGGGCTGCAGCCACAGCCCACACAGATAAACTTTTTGCAGAAAACCCAGCTTCTCTCCCCAGCCTGCAAGGAGCAAATGCCATTCCCACAGCAGACCCAAATTGGAACTACAAAGATCAGTCCCCAGACAAAAAAAAAAAAAAAAAAAAATGCAACATTTTATTACTTGCATTATTGAAGGAATGATACAGGCAGGTTTTAAAGCTGTTAACCATAATAAAATTCCTGAAATTACTCAAGAAGCTAATGAAAACCTCAGTGCCTTTTTAAACCACCTCAATGAGGCTATCCTAAAATATACCAACATTGATCCTCCCACACAAGAAGGAGCACTTTTTCTCCATACTCATTTCATTACCCAATCAGCCCCAGATATTCATAGAAAACTTCAAAAACTAGAGCAAGGTCCTCAAGCACCCCAGCAGGAGCTCATGAAAGCAGCCTTTAAGGTGTATAATAGACAAGAGGAAAAAGAAGAAAAAGAAAAACAAAAGGAAAGGGAGAAAGAGAAAAGGGAGATGGCTTGAGAAAAGGTCAGGCAGGAAAGAGATGGTGCCTGTTACTTACTCCTTGCCAATGCCTTGAGTCAGCCCAGGTTCAACTGTGGTAGTAAAAATCTGGAGTGTGAAAAAGTGCCTCTCTGCCCATGCTTTTGTTGTGGCAAAACAGGCCACTGGGCCAAACAATGCACTCAGCAAATAATTCCAAATCCACGAGGCCCACGGCCAGGCCCTTGCTCACGGTGCCATCAAACAGGTCACTGGAAGGCCGACGGTCCCTCGGCCTCTTACCGGGGGTTCGGGTGGCTGTCTCTACCTGAACAGGCACCACCAGCTCCAGAACTAAGTAATCTCCTTGGACTGGCCACAAATGACTGATGGGGCCCGGGCTCCAGCACTGCCCTGACGGTGATCATCACCGCCACGGAACCCAGGGTAACCTTAAAGGTGGCAGGTAAGCCCATTTCTTTTGTTTTGGACACGGGCGCAAAATACTCAGTCCTGCCTGAGCACTCGGGGCAACTTGTTCCCTCCTCTATTTCAGTTGTAGGCATTACAGGCCAACACTCAGTCCCTGTCAAAACATTAACCTTAGCCTGTAGCATAGAAAATTATAACTTCTCTCAAAGCTTCCTAATAATTCCTAGTTGCCCCACACCTTTATTAAGTCAAGATATTCTAACAAAACTTAAAGCCACCGTTCAATTATCAGAGATAAAGTATGCTAATAAACTGCCTCAAGCCATCCTGCTCCTATCAGTGCAATAAACACTCTCTTCCCCCAAAGAAGTAACTCTGCCACCCTGGCTATAAAAAGCTGACCCCCAAGTATGGGACACTTCCACATCCTCTGTTGCTAAGCATCATAAGCCTATCCAAGTTTCTCTTAAGAACCTGGAAAATACCCAAATAAACTGCAATATCCCCTCACCCCCCAAGCCCTCAGGGGCCTAAAACCCATAATTGAAAGACTATTAAACTCCAGGCTCCTGAGAGAAGTGGCCTCCCCAGCCAATATGCCTACCTTAGCAGTAAAAAAACCAAACAGCACTAACTGGCTGGTCCAAGATCTTAGAACAATTGACGAAGCTACAATACCTATTACTCCTATGGTTCCTAATCCATATTCAATACTCTCTCAAATTCCCCCAAATACTACACACTATACAATCTTAGACCTTAAAGATGCTTTCTCTACCATTCCACTTCACCCTAACTCTCAAAACCTGTTTGCTTTTACCTGGACAGACCCTTTTACCAGAACCTCTAAGCAATTAACATGGACAGTCTTGCTGCAAGGCTTTAGAGACAGCCTGCATCTCTTTGGACAGGCCCTGGCCTCTGACTTACAAACACTGAATTTACATCCCAGTAACCTGCTTCAGTATGTGGACGACCTCCTGCTATGCAGCCCCTTTGACTGAACACACAGTCATCCTCCTTAACCATTTACAACAAAAGGAATATAAGGTTTCCAAAGATAAAGGGCAATTTTCACAGCCTCAAGTCACTTACTTTGGACTTTCCCTCTCCCCCAATGTAAAGGGCATTACCATTCAGCATGAAGAAACAATTTTAAATGTACCCCTCCCCCAACCCAAACAAGAACTTCTTTCCTTCCTCTGTTTAGCCAATTTCTTCCAAAACTGGATCCCCAATTTTGGACTTACAACTAAACGCCTATATCAAGCTGCTGCAGGAAGCCTCCAAGACCTGCTAGACAATCCTTCAACTATCAAACACTCATTTAAACAGCTCAAAACAGCGCTCACACAAGCCCCCGCCTTAACCCTTCCTAACCCTAACAAGACTTTTACACTGTATATAGATACAAAGGACGGTTTTGCTCTTGGAGTATTAACCCAAACAAGGATGCTCATGTAATTGCTTATTTCTCTAAAGCCTTAGATCCTCCTTTTCTAGGATGGCCACTCTGTCTTAAAGTTTTAGCCTCTGCAGCTTTACTCATACAGGATTCTCTTAAACTTGTGCCTTACACTCAATTGTCTGTTCTTTCTTCTCATAACCTCCCTTCTCTCTTAACCTCCCAAGCTATCCCTAGTGCTTCTCCCTCTTGTATTCAATCTTTACATGCACAGCTCCTTTATCATCCCCAAGTTACAATATCCTATTCATCTACTATTCCTAACCCAGCAAAATTCCTTACATCCTCAAAGCACCAGAAACTTAAACATGACTGTGCAGAAACTATAGATCATTTCCTCCACCCTTTTTCCAATACAAAAGAGTCTCCTCTAGCAACACCAACCAACACCTGGTTTATTGATGGCAGTGCTTTTAAAGATTCTTCTAAACAAGCTGGATATGCCATAGTACATGCACAAGAAGTAATTGAGTCGAGACCTTTACCCCTTGGCACCACTTCTGAGCAAGCAGAGCTTATAGCCTTCATTTGAGCCCTAAAATTAGCAGCAGATGCCCCCACTAACATTTATGCAGATTATAAATATGCTTTCCATATTATCCATTCACATTTAGCTATATGGAAAGAGAGAGGATATCTTACTTCTAAAAATTCTCCAATTATTAATAAAACTCTTATCCTTAAACTCCTCGAGGCAGCACAAATCCCCACCCAGGTGGCAGTTATTCACTGCAAGGGTCATCAGGGTGGGAAAGACCCCATTTCAATAGGCAACAACAAAGCAGATAGAGAAGCAAAAAGACAAGCCCAACCCTCTAATCAGCTTCTAGTAATGCCTACCCCAGCACCCGCTTATTCCACCATAGAGCAAACAGATCTAGCACAGCTTGGTGCCACCCTTAATGAGGGATGGTTTTACATAAATGATAAAGTAGTCTTACCACAAGAGCATGCACGAAAAATTTTAACTGACCTGCATAACCAGTTCCATATCAGTGCTAAGCCACTAACCTCCCTTTTATCCCAAACCTTAAATCATCCTAGCCTTTACTCAGAGCTCCAACACATTACAAAAATATGCACCATTTGTCAGTGCTCCACCCCTCAAGGCAACCTCAAACCAGCCCCTTATCCTTTTCACCAGACAAGGGAACAAATCCCCAGACAAGACTGGCAAACTGACTTTAACAACCTTCCACCCATTAAAAAGTTTAAATACCTTTTCATCTTAGTAGATACTTTTTCAGGATGGGTTGAAGACTTCCCCACTACCTCAGAAAAAGCTTCTGAAATAACTACTGTTTTATTACAAAACATAATTCCTAGATTTGGTCTCCCTATGTCCATACAATCAGACAATGGCCCAGCCTTTATTTCTCAAATTACACAAGTGTCTCAAGCCTTAGGTATACATTGGCAACTACATACTCCATATCGAACTCAATCATCAGGCAAGGTAGAATGAATGAATGGCATAATTAAAATGCATCTAACCAAGTTAAGAACTCAAACTCAATTACCTTGGTTTAAACTTTTACCAATAGCACTCTCAAAATTCACAGTGCCCCACGTAAGCCCCACATGCTAAGCCCTATTGAGGTTATATATGGAAGGCCTTTATTGTTTGGCAACCTATCCCCACCCCCAGTCTCCTCCTATGGGGACTACCTTCCTGTCTTAACCCAAATTTGAGCAACTCTCAGAAAATATGCAAATACCAATCTTCCCCAGGTTACCCAAGATCCCATTAATCCCCGCATTTCTCCAGGTGACTATGTATATCTAACAAGTCTACAACCAAGGTCCTTGACCCCCTCATGGATGGGACCATACTTAGTATAACTCACCACCCCAATGGCAGCTAAATTGTCAGGCTTAACATTTTGGGTTCACCTCTCTAGGTTTAAATTAACTCAACAACTTGCTGAAACAAATCCTGAAAGCAAAAATCCTAAAATCGCAATCAACCCAGTGAGGGACCACAACCAGAATTATTCCTGCATGCCTGCTGGAACACTCAAAGCTTAAAATCACCAAAATCAACCCCAGCACAGGATGAGTACTTTAGCCTGTCATATCTGTGGTCTGGCATTTTTTATTTTCATGTTTATATTCCTTCTCCATATGGTAATTGTAGCCCTACTAGAAGAGATCCATCTTAACTACTTTCCCAACACTAATTATACCCTAATTTGGTGGCACCCAGCCCTAATACCCCATGCCTAATTTTTCCTCTGTTCTTACCTTTTTGCAAATAGTCTGACAATCTCGCCTGGTCATTATTCGAAAGCCATATTTCACCCTAAACACTCTTTTAGAGTTTATTACTGATCTCTGGTTACAAGGAGACCAACAAGAGTACACCCCTAACTAAATCACTCTATACTCTTTCATTCTTACCCTCTTAATAGCTGATCTTTTGCATAACTAATGCCCTTCCACCATGTGGCTTTTCCAACTTGTAGCACTCCTAACTGTAACAACACAACTATCTTCTCAACTTCAACATCCATTTGTACCTGTCATTCAAAGCACTGCTACAACCATTAATGGAATCAATTACTAGATATGTTCAGACTCTATACACTCTACCTCTCTCTCTCTCCTCTCTGCCTTTCCAGTAAGCCCATAAATGCTACTCACCATAACCCCTCAATATTATGGCTATTACCTACTTTATCAGGTAATCAGCCTTCATGTAAGCTACAATATTATAATGATCAATCTCCATCTAATAAATCTTTACACAAAAATCCAAGCAGAGAGGTCCTGGTCCCACTGAAACTGTACCCAAGCTAGAAGGCAAACCTTATCTATGCTTCTTTCACATTTCCTCGGACCCTAAAGCCCTTGCATTAGGACACCTTAACACTTCTCTCTGTAATCACACTTTAACTTTTAACTCAACTCTGCTTAAATGGGAACTTAATAACCCAAATAACTATATTACATATGCTGATCATACTAGCATCTTATTTTGGGGATCTAATATACAAAATGCTACAAGTCAATACATCGAAGATATAATTATATTCAATAGTTCCTTAAATAACACCCCACTTTTCAGACTAGGAACTTGCACAGGGCAACTCTTTAATGTAACAAAGAATCATGATGTCAAAAATACAAGTAAAGAACTTGTATGGAACTTTAAAAAGCCTAGTTCCATATCAAAAGAATGTTTATGCTTAACCCATACCCCTAACAAATCGTCCTGACCCTATTCCAAATAATAAATAATATCCATAAACCCCAACACCTTCACCACCACCACAGCAAAGACTTTAAAAATTTCTGTACCCAGACACCCTTAACCCAAACTCCCAATACTTCACTCTCCAAAATACTGAAAAGAAATAATCCACTTAATTCCTCTTTCACAATATGATATGCCAAATTCAAATCAGTCAGCAAAACCCCTGCAAACCTCACTTTTCTCCTCTATGTACAGATGAACAGTTCAATGGAAATTAAAACTTAAATCCTGAAACTGTCTTTTTCCCTACTAACTCTTGGTACATCCACCTTCAAGGATCTTCAACAGCTCTGTCTCTCATAAGTACTGGGTATTACTTCCTATGTGAAGACACAGCATACTTGCTACTCTCAGAAAGGTGAACAGGAACCTCTACTATCACCACACTAGTTCCCAATGCTCAAGTTTTAGCCCCTGCTGAAATGGCATCCTCAGGACAAATTCCTAATTTAGGGTCTTTCCTTGAAATAGGTTTTAAAAGGACCAGAAAGCACAGGGAATTGGACCTCCTTAAAGCACAAACTCAAACACTAGACCTGGATAGAGGACACCTTAATCCAATTTCAGAAAACCCAGGGCTAGGTCACGTCATATATCGTGGTCTTTTTTGGTTCATTGGTAGTCCTATGCTAGAAGCCTCTCTTCTAAATATATCTCAAATGCTACAACAAACATGGAATGCCACTATCAAAGCATTAGAAAAGCAAGAACAATCCTTAAGCAGTTTAGCTAAAGTAGTCATACAAAATAGAAGGGCACTGGATGTCTTAACTGCAAAAGCAGGAGGAGCTTATGCAATAATAAATGAAACTTGTTGCTTTTACATCAATAATATCAGGCAAGTTGAACAAAGCTTACAAGTACTTAAACAAAATATAAACATAATAAAAAATAGCCTAGCAAATGCAGACAATTCTTGGTTAGAAAACTCTCTGTCAAATTTTCTTTCATTCTTTTCTATGCCTCTACAAGCTATTCTACTCCCCCTTCTTGGGTCATTAATTATCCTTATATTAATTTTTCTTTTTGCTTCTTGTCTCTTACAATGTCTAATTAAATTTATCAATAGGTCAATAGCAGCCGTAACTCGCCAACAAAATTCCAAAAACATACTTCTGTTGCAACAAAAATTTGCAAACCTGTTCCTGCCACAGCAAATGGCTCACTACCAGCCAGTTCCAGTAGAAGATATTTAAACATCAATTTAATAATGCTAAAGCTTAGTTCGAGGCAACTATCCCCAACTATGCCCCTGCACAGACAGAAGTAGCCAAAGAAAGAATGATGCCCCAGCTCCCTGCAAAGGTTGCCTCAAGTTAAGTTAAAGCCTTAATCCTAACACAACCCAGACTCTTGCCAATTTTATTAAAAGCAAAAGGCAGGAATGTTGGATCCCAGAAAGAAAGAAACTAACATGTAGAAGGAGTTTCTAACCCAGGGGACCCTGCAGCTTATCTCACAGAAAACAGGCACCCCATAAACTAAAGAATGAAGGCTGTTCAAGGCTGTTCCAGCCACAGTGGTGCCCCAACCTCAAAAGTTGGGTAAAGGCAAGGTCAGATATGTCCATAAGATGAACAACCAAAAAGGCCTGCTCTCCTTAGATAGATAACACAGCTGCTTTTCTAAGAAGAATAATGTGTTAGAACCCTAGCAACCTATCAGCCCAGAAATTGATAGGCACTCACCCAATCAAGGCACAGGATGCACTCAGCAGGCACCCTACTCCCCCGACACCCTCCCATCCCAATGTGGGTTTTTTCCTTTAAAAAATGCTGCTCTCAGATAGAGAGCTGGAGCCATTTTCTTTCTTTCTCTCCTACCAGCTCCCAACTGCTTTCTTCCCCTAAATAAACTATGTACTTTGACTTGCTGCATTGTGTGGATTCTTGAACAACTCCAGACCTAACAGTTGTTATTGCCCTCTAGTGTAATTTGCTAATTCTTAGCAAAGCTTGGAACTGAATAATGCTTGTGTATCATGTTAGTCTGGAAATTCAGCCCTTAGTGATGGTGCTAAAATAATAGCAATGACTAATATTTATAGTGGTTTTATATAAAGTAGATTTTCTAATCCCAACAACTCTACAGGTTAGGACAAATTTATTTTATAAATAAGGAAATGGAGAAGTTATGTAACTTGATGAATGCCACAAATAATTATGGAACTGGTATGTAAACCAAGACATATGGCTTCATAGCTTGTGGTCTTAGTGTTCTATTACTGCTAGAATGTCTCATGTTTTGCAAGCATTCAGTGTAAGAAAGAGTAATCTCTAGAAGTACGGTTTGTAAAAGGCTTAGCAGTACTGACTCTTCACAAGATTTCATTTTTTCTGTTGGAATGGGCTCTAAGGGTTGGGTGTATGCAGATGAAAGAATTATGATTAGAATTATGAACTAGTCAGATTGATATTGCTTTATCCATGAGAATAAACTGATATAAATATATTATCACAGAACTTCAATATATGCTATATATGGATTAAAAATTAAATTCCATAAACTCTAGTGGTTCATAAAATAGGTTAATATGCAAAACAATATTTTTTATGGTTACTTTGGTGCTTCATTCAAAGTGTCATATGCATGACTTGTCCTACTGTATATGGCAACTCTCAGTATATGAACTTACAATATACAAAAAAATAATTGCCTAGAACTCAGTTTTGTTTTCATTATTCTTCTACATTTCCCCTATATATTTTATTTAATGTGTTAGTTCTAAATTTTAATAATACTCTGTCTTCCTTTAGACATAATTCACCACTTGTCTCACTCTCAATATTTTAATAACATCCCTGCTCGAGGGCTATCTAGGTGATGGCCTTGCCAGAATATTAATCCCTACTTTGATCTTATTCAGTCTTTTTCTTTATCCAGATTTTTGTTTTTTCTTTCTTATGGTTTAGTTGTCTGGAAAATGTCTTCTCTAAATGTATATATTATTTTTTATGTAATTTTATTGAGATATATTCACATACCATGAAATCATCCAAAGTGTACAGTCAGTTGTTCACAGCATCATCATATAGTTGTGCATTCATCACCACAATCCACTTTTTGAACATTTTCATTACTCCAAAAAATAAAAATAAAAATAAGAATAAAAATAAAAGCTAAAAGTAAAGAAGAACATCTCATACTACTTTTCCCTCCCTATAATTCATTTACTTTTTGTCCCCCTTTTTTCTACTCATCTGTCCACACACTGCATAAAGGAAGGTTTTCACAATCACACAGTCATCCTGTATAAGCTATATAGTTATAAAATCCTCTTCAAGAATCAAGGATACTGGATTGTTGTTCCACAGTTTCAGGTATTTCCTCCTAGCTACTCTAATACACTAAAAACTAAAAAGGGATATCTTTATAATGTACAAGAATAACATCCAGAATGACCTCTTGATTCCATTTGAAATCTCTCAGCCACTAAAACTTTATTTTGGTTCATTTCTCTTCCCACTTGTGGTCAAGAAGGCTTTCTCAATCCCATGATGCCAGGTCCAGGCTCATCCCCAGGTGTTATGTCCCATGTTGCCAGGGAGATTTATACCCCTGGGAGTCATATCCCATGTAAGGGGTAGGGCAGTGAGTTTACCTGCAGTGTTGGCTTAGAGAGAGAGGCCACATCTGAGCAATGAAAAAGTTCTCTGGGGGTAACTCTTAGGCACAATTATAAGTAGGCTCAGCCTCTCCTTTGCAGTAACATGCTTCTTAAGGGCAAGCCCCAAGACTGAGGGATTGGCCTACTACAAGAGTAGTCCCCAATGCTTGCAAAAATATCAGGAATTCCCCAGGTGGAAAGTTTAATATTTCCAGTTTTTCCCCAGTCCCTCAAGGGGGCTTTGCAAATACTTTTTATTCTTTGCCCAAATTACTCTGGGATGTATTGGAGTTTCATGCTAAACTGTTCAAACCAACCAGATCTCACCCTCTCTTCAAGGTTCCATGTAATTATGGTGTTTGAGTAAACTGACCATACACATTACATATTATAGCATGCTGCAGAAAACATGGGCAAGTAGCTCTACCAAGAGGATACTACAAGAAAATAGGAGTTTGTAGAGGGATGAAGTCAACCCACAATGACACAACAAGGCCCAAATCAGGAGTAAATAGAGCAAAACCCACTTTCTTCCAACTCTCTGAGCTCTTCCTGGAGCTTTCCAGTTTCAAACCCAAATGTAGCCAGAGGACAAAGGAGTCTTTTGATGGAATCCAAACAGGTCAGTTCTCTGGGCCACAGAACAGAATAGAGAAGGGTCAAGAGTGGAGTTGGAGGGGCTTGCAGAAGATATCCAGCAGAGTTCTATTTATATATTTCTTTTACATAATTCTTTTGCATATTTCTCAAGTTGAAAATGTTTGTGGATTCTGAGAGCAGCCTTCCTTTCTAGTGTGTGTCTTCTTGTGAAAATGATCTCTACTTAGGATATGAACTGGTCTAGATAGCTTACTGATTGGAGTATATGTTTACTTCACAGAATACTTATACTCTATGAAATAGCCTCGTTACCAAGAGATAAGCAAATTTTGAACATCTCTAATGTAGCATATAAAAGTTGTGCCATGGTATGACCCAATTATAATAGTTGTTGAATATATTCATAACATAGTAGATGTTTTTTGAGGTCTTGCATCACTACACAAATGTGAATCTGAAGTACTAAGTCTTGAAGATGATGAAAAAACTGTCTATACAGGGAGGTGCTTCTGCAGAGATAAATATCCCTTGTTTTGAAAAAGAAAAAGACCTACAGAACTCCCATCTGTGGAAATCAGTATCTGTCCCTGCTCTTAAATGTTCTTTGTGTATGAAATCATTTTTGTGAGAAATTGTTGCTACTTGAAGATTATGTTTGTTTGATTTTAATGCTCATTTCATGTAGATTAAATGTTGCTACCCTTACTATAAGCAACAAAATGATAACTATTTATCTTATTATTACCAAGAATCAATTAAATATAGAACTTTAATATGAATGTTTTTTGAGAAATCTTTCTAATTTTGAACATATTTTTTATCTGTTTCTCAAGTTTTCTGCATTATCATCATCAGTGTGTTAAGCACTACATTAGCTGCTATAGGTACATTTCATCCTTGCAATAATTCTACTGCTTATTCTAATATGGAAGCCACTAGCCACATGTGGCCATTTAAATTTTAATTTTAATTAATTAAATGAAAGAAAGCATCATCTTGATGATGCCTTGATAGGGCATATTCTTGACCACAAACTGTTAGCTAAAAAATTTCCATCATGTAAACCAACCTATTTCATGGTATCTGCTTCAAGCAGCCTAGGAAACTAAAACAATAATTCAATATGTGCTTTGTATTTCTATCATTATCTGAGATTTGTTATGTTACTCCACTTAACATACTTTAATTTTTATTCATTTTGCAATTGGTTAATTTTTAAAATTTAGCAACTTAAAATAATAATCAATTTTACTCTGAATAATAGTTGCCTTCTGAGTATGACAAAAATAAAAATGAACTAAATGTTTCATTACTATTCCCATTGGATTTTACTCATCTATTTCCAATACTCATTTTATTATTATGACTGTTTTATCAATTTACCAGTATGTAGAATTCTTACTATTTTCCCCTGACTATCCATTGCATAATCCAAAATTGAATTATGCAAACTTCTCTTTCTACTGTGCTTCTGTAGTATGCTGAAAATGGCATGAATCTTTTATTTATATTCAATTGCTCTAGAGATTTAACAATTTCACAGTTGCTTTTATTCACTGAACAGTGTTCAGAGGATGGTTGTGAATATTAGGAATTTCTCTTCCTTCATTGCTTGTAGAGAATTCAATTTGATATCTAATGCAACACCTGAGATTTTTTTGTTTTGTTTTGTTTTATGGTTTGAATATATTCTTCACCTTGATAGGCAGCTTTCAACGGCTGTCAGACAGCAATTATCTGTACACTCAGGAATTTCTCATTCATATTTTTAAAGATTACATAAAGTAAGAAAGCATTACTTATGACATCTTAAGTGTGTGAGAATAAAATTCCTCTATAAGGAGCAAAATACCAATGAAGTAGTTCTGTATAATATTCCTGAACTGTGGTCACTGAAAAGTCTAATCAAAACTAAGATTAAAAAAATCTGTATCATCTCTGCATGAAGATACTAATGGAGAATAAATTCCATTTATGTGCCTAGATTTGTGGGATGTAAGGCCTAAAACAAAGGCCCAATATTATGTGCTGCCTTGGCACCTGGTACAATTGGTAGGACCTCTAATAACCTACCCATAAGTTCCCCTCCCTACTTTGAGCTCATGAAGAAGGTCCCCTGGCCAAACAACTCTCATCAATGGGACCAAGATCAATTTTTGCTTATCCCTGTGTAATAAGTTTTAACTCCCACCATCCCATCCAGTCACATCCTTCTCCGGGAACCAGGGAGCATCCCTCCCTATTGATACACAAAGCCTGCATTCCAAAGCCCCTGCTTGTTCACTCTTTTCCTAAATGCAACTCTCATATGGCTCTGCATGATGTGTGGTTTCCACCTCCCTCAGATTGTGAGCATCTGTGACAAATAATCTGCTGTGAATCTCCTATGTCCAGTGTTGAGCATTTTGTGGGTTTCCACCTCCATAACCATAGAGCAGGAATCCCTCCCTCAGCGGTGAATTGGAGACAATGAAAACAATGTGTTATTCCTTTCTCTGAGTCACAGATGTTTTACTAACTGCCATATGAAATAATATTTATCTCATCAGAAGCAGAAGCATTATTAACCACACTAAATGATATATGTATATACATTACAGTCTCTTTTATTTTAGCTAATCCCTTTCATACTTTATTAGTCACTAGGCCATTTTAATTCTAAACACCTAAAAGACAGTGACGATAACTTAAAGTATCATACAGTCTAGTGGAAGACATAGGCAAGAAAATCAGCACAATGATAAGAAGTGGTATCGCTTTCAGTGTTCTGTGAAGTAGAAAAGACATAGTGACTGCCACAAGGTATATATACTCACTATGGTTTTGATGAATAAATGAAAAACATGCATGATGGCTAAAGGAAAAAACTATAGTGAGGAAAGTCTTAGTTAAGGAGCTATCACAAATAAAGTAGGAACTCAAAGATACAAGGCAGGATAGCAATCTTGAGCTGAAAACATAGCAGTCCAAGATATAAGCCTTGTGACTGGAGGTTGGGTTTTACAATATCCGTGTTTACAAGATATATGACCTTGGTCCTGTACTCTGTGAAGAGCTACAATAAGTTGAGAAGTCTGTCAGTAAACATATGAAAATAAACTTCAATCAACTAGTAAATCAGGTAAATACAAAAATAACAACTATTGAAATACCAGTCCATATTCATCATATTCACATAACCAAAATGCCTGATAATTCAAAGTATTGGCAGGAATGTAAGGGAAGCATTAACTTCCTTGTATTGCTGGTGGTCTCTACTCTATGGTATATATTAAACTATTGAGTGAGGAGAAACCCTATAGAGTCTAAAGGTGGAAAATGTCATGTTTTCTGTTAGTATCTCTTGGTGAATAATATTGTTTAGGAATTCATATGTGTCCAGTAAGTTCTATTTAGATTGCTTTATTGAGTATTTGCAAGTTCCAACTCACAAATGGATAAATGACACAAAATGTGTGTGGTAGAAAACTCTAAACTGAAGATACTACTAATAATAGAAAAATAAGTACAATACAAAATGATTGGAAATGATAATTGTCTCTGACATAATGTTAACCAATGATAACACTCATATGGCCATATGAGAGATATCAGCTCTGACATAATGTTAACCAATAAACAAACCATGAAGAAGGTTATTTTAAATGCTAATTTATCCCCGTGATCTTTATCATAGGACCACACCATAAGTGTGTATTTTGCCTTGGCCTGTTAGAGCGTATGAAACCATCAAAAATAGGAACAATGAAATCATCAAAAATAGGAACATTTTTGTGAAATTTTTCTTCCCTACTGCATTTTTTCATTTTGTATTTTTGTGAATATTTTATAATGTACCTATGATGTTAATATGCTAGGGGAAAATGAAATGCTTGAACATTGAGTATGTTCCAAAGAAAGTCATTGAAATATTTAATCTTATCTAAACTCAATGGAGAATGACCTGAAGGAAAAAGAATTGGGTGGACATATTTGAGAATATGGTTACTCAGATAGGATATTGTTATTTGCTGCTAAAAAATCCTAACCAATACATTTTTATGAGTGTTTGTATATTTACATATATATGTAATTTTATACATATTTTATGTAATTTTTAAATATATATTCCTATGTGTGTAAATACATTTGCAGAAATTTAAATAAAATTATAAATAGAAAAATAAATATACTACAATGTTAACAAATAATACAATTTATTGCAATTGGGAGTAATTTTTTTTTTTTTTGAATTTTCTGGTGTATTTTTATCTACCATCAACAATATAAATAAAGTTAATGATGATTATTTTAACAAGCAGTGAATTCATTTTAAGATTAAACAATGCAAAAAAATACTGCAGTAGGAATTAGTGAAATAAAACAAGTCAAAAAGATAATTTTCCCTGTAGGATTTGAAAAGTTGCATAGATCTATGTGCACATTTGTTTATGCAACTGTTTGTAAAAAAGTAGACATGGTAAACATCACAGAAGAATGTACACCATATGTGTCAGTTTTGCTGACATAAAGTTTTTAGTTGTTACTCAATTCAAATAGTACTTATTATCCAAAAAACTAAAATTAAAATAAAGAACACTACATACACATATGCTATTCAATTCTTGCTCCACCCCACTCCTATTTCTTTATTTCTACTTATGTTAAAATAGATTAATTGTATTTGATGTTAATTGTCTTCGATATTAATTGTATCAGGATTCCTAATCTCAGTTCTATCAGTGCTTCCTTTGATGATCATGACATTTCAGCCCTTGCAATAAAATGACCCTAACTAAAGCCAATGTGATTGAATACCACACCTTGTCCATAGCCACTTCATGTAAGTAATGCTTATGACATTAAGCATAAAGGATGGGTTGAATCTCAAGCAGTGCTGCTGTGTTTTAATTGGAGAGAGTGCATTTTATAAGTAATTTCCCATTTGAATTAGAAATATTTTAAGAGTTGATTTCAAGATGTTTCAATACATTTGTACCTAATCAGTTACTTTAATGAAAAAAATCACTAATGAAATATGTCATGCATTTCTTACAAGTAGACTATGTCTTTGGTACACATTGGGCAAGAGATGAGTCTTAAGTATAACCACAGATAAGGGCAATATATAATTTTATATTATCCAATACCCCAGTAAACTCAAACAACAATTTAAAATTACTACCGTCTACAGCTAAATTACAATAAGTCTCAATTCAAACTTGCCTGGAAGTAAATCTGCCATCAGACTGAAATTCTTGAGTTGAAAAATTGAAAAGGTGTGAATCTGGACACCTAGGTTCCTTTTTTGGGGCAGGGCAGGGAGTAAGTATACTTTACACTTGAATGAGCCCTTTTCTATATGCAATTTTAAAATAAATTATGTTATGAATTTAAAGGAGTTTTAAACTACCAGGATTTTAATGTAAAAAATCATAATATAGGAATATATTATTTCTGGAAAATTGCCTCTTTAGGGTAATGTTTTCCATATACAAATTCAATGCTAACTACATGTCCAGTGGGCAAGAAGGGCAGAATGAATGGTCAAAGATTTTTATTTACTTGCTGGGAAAAGTAGTGTGCATACAAGTACTTCACTAGTCTTACAGTCATGTTGCTTTTTCCTAAATGCTCATTGATCATTTAGATAGCAATAGTCTGTAGTAAAACAACTGATTAATTACAGCTGAATTATTTATTTTTGCTATTTTTTTTATTAAAATGAAATCTCTTCAGTTCATAGCATTTTAAAATACTCCATATTTCACATATTTAGTCTAGAAAATAACAAATCAAGGTACTGTTAAGCAATTACAATAAATTCTAGTTAGAATGAGATGTAATAAAACATTCTTATAGATGACTAATTACCTATAAACTTATATTTATCTGAACTCTAATGAAGTTACAAAAGTAATGAAACATGCAACACCCTCAACTCCTTTCTTAAAGTAATTCTAAATCAGATCAGAAATTACTTTGAGATGCATTCTCTTCTGTGAACATATCCTCAGTATCTAACTAGAATAGATCACTTCTGTAAAAAATGCTCTTTCTCACTATTATACAAATAATTGTTTTACCTCTTAATTTGGGGTGCTAATTTTTGTATATTTTCTTTATGTTCCTTTAGCTAAGGAGGAAATTGTTGCAGATAAATATCTTTAAGAAAGATAATTATATTTTAGAAAGGTTTAGAAGGAAGAAAAATGGTCTTGAGGTCAAGACATTTCTTGAAAGTCACTTAGATTAAATGTAGCTCTGTTTTCTTGTCTTTAAAGTGAGTATTGATGTATGGCATACCTCCTCACAAGATTATTTTGGGGACAATATAAAATAATATACATATAGGAGTACTTTATAAAATATAAATAGAATGCTTAAGAGAAAAAGTCACTGTATACACACATTTAGGCACTATTCATATATACTAAGAGGGTCTGTGGGCATTTGACAAAGCTGTGCCATATTTACATTAAACTCATGACTTTTTTTTATGTTACACATGTGTACAAATTAGACCCATCAACTTAATAACAAGGTAATCTGATTGCATTCTCTATGTGTTAGATTCCTTCCAAACCAAAGTTCTGAAGCTATCGTAATAACTTTGATCCAACAGATACATAAAGGAAAGATGATAAACTACTTTGAACATGATTTAATTAGTTTGCAAAAAGCAAACTAAATTTGAATGTAGTCATTATCTAGTTACACTCACCTAAAGGGTACACAAACACACCTATTTAACCCATATTTGACATTAGATTGACACAAATCCTTGAAGTATAGTTGGTAAAAAGTTCTCTGATTTTTTCTTGTTGGTTTTCTAATGAGGGCAAAATTCCAAAGCTGCTATTCCAAAGGGGATATGAGCTATGTCAGGAGAAAGCATGGAAAAGCCCTAAGCTCACGCAGCAAGCAAACTACAAATGGAAAGTAAATTGGATGTTATTTGTGTTAAATGAAGAATTGCCAATCGATATAATCTGTTTTGACAGTATCTGCTAACTTGCACACTTTTGTCACAGATTTCCTCAGAAGAATAAGGGAGTTATGGTAATATCTATTTGTCAGGGGAGAAAGATTACCACAGTAAAGCTTAGGGTAGGGGGCATGATACAGAGTGAAATTCCAAAGGTCTGATTTAGACAGACAACTGAGGAAACAAGAGAGCACACTGCATGGAGAATACCTGGGCACCAGAGCATCACTCCAAAGCAATGAAAGGAGCAATCTAGCTACCTGGGCTCACTACCTCAACATTAGCATTATTTGCAGGAGCTAATCCTTGGAACCTGAGAATCTGCATCAAATTAAAAGTTCCTTACCAAAATAACAAGTGTCTGATTTGCTTTAACCTTTTCAGTACTCAAACTTCCTAGCTAGAAATATTTTTTCCTTTCTAAAATTTCCTGTCACTGTAATGAAACTCAAAATTTCTGCTAGATAACTTAATCACATCCTCAAAAATAAATGCTTCTTGGTTCCTGAATCATGGTTTTCATCTCAAAAAATTTTCAAAAAATTTAACAAAATGTTGGAGTCTGAACATGTAGTTAGTCCCCAAAGACTGTGCATTTTGTTTTTAGTATACTTTTGAAAATGATGTTAGAATAATAGCTGATTTTTCTGCATAGAAAAACTTTTGTCTTAAGCACATCTGGACCATATTCTTATGCTTTGGACTTAAACGACAAAGAGGATTTTATGGATACAGCATGAACATTTGGAGATTTTATTTGTTATTGTTTCCATATTTGCAGAGGTGATGGTGTCCATATATAAGTAATGCACACTCTTCAACAATTTGAATAGTGATAAAGTATTCTACCATTGCAAGATTAAGGCACAATCTAATTTCATAGAGTAAACTAGATGGATGGATATTGATATCTTGATCCTGGCTATATTATTTTAGTATTCAAGAAACTTAATCCCATTGCTAATCCATTTCTGAATTTTCTACAATAGTAGCCATATGTGCATTTGAAGATTGGATGGGGGGCAGATGTTTAATTAATGTAAATCAGAGCAAGACAATTGCCTCAATTTTCCATGAAACTGACTCTGGAAATGCAGCTTATGGATTTAAAATGTGGACTACTTTAAAACTGTTGTTAAGTAGGCTTAATCCCTACATAGCAAAAATCCCCTTCCACTTCTTTATTTGAGGAGAGTGGGTGCAATTTTTTTTTGTTTTAATTCTTACTTGATTTATGTTAGACTCTTCTTTTCTTTCCTAGCTTCCCTTTTTACAATAACCTTAAAGCAACATTTGCTACATTGTATGAAAATCAAGGAAAATTACATATGTTCTGTATGATGCTTTTGCTGCAGTGCTAAAATCAGGAGTGGGGTGATTTGGGCACTTGATTCCCATTGATATACCATAACTTAATTTCAAGTACCACTACTAAAACACAAAAAGGTTTTATATACATAAAATATGTTCAAACTGAATAATCTAAAGAATGCAAATTAAAATGAAAATGAGTTAAAATTATGCAACCACTAGAAGAAAAAAGCCAGGCTACCAGCACTGATGGGAATGTTAAGAAGTGGGGTCTATCATTTACTATTGCTAGAAATGAAATATAAATTGGCATAACCTCTTTGTAGAACAGTAAGAATTGCTTTGTGGTTGAATAACCTGTGATCCAATTCCATTCTTAGGTGTATACTCTAGAAAGACTCTTAAATACATGCATTGATAGTCATGCTCAAAAATGTTCATAGTAATTTTCAAAGAAATTGGTCGAGATCTGGTTGGAATATAGAAATCACTTTGGTTATTTTAGTGAGGTGAAGTAAATATACATAATTAATTACTGGATATAAAAGTTTTAACTTGTTATTGCAAAAGAAGAAAGAAAACAGAGAGTTTTCACAAAGGTATCAACTGCGGGAAGCAGAACTTAGGACTAAGGGAAAAATTGAAGAGGTTGAAAGCACCAAAACTCAAACACTTAGAGGTCCTGTGTGCCAGTTTGGATATGCCATATCCCCCACAAAAGTCGCAAGCTTTTAACCCAATCTTGTTGGGTGGCACGTCTTGATTGTTTCCATGAAGATACAACTCACCCAACTGTGGGTGATACCTTTGATTAAATTATTTCAATGGAGGGGTGGACCCCGCCCACTCAGGGTGGGTCTTGATTAGTTCACTGGAATATCTAAGACAGCTAAGATCTGACACAGAGGCTGAGGCTTAGAGATGCTTGGGGATGTGGACAGAAGGACATTTGGAGATGTTAAGCTAAGAGATGAAGCTCAGAGTTTGCCCCAGAGAATCTAAGACAGGACCCCCAGATGTTTAGAGAGAAATACCCTGGAAGAAAGAAGCCAGGGCACACAGGGCCTGAAAGGAAGGAGCTAAGACAAAGCCCAGAGACATTTTGGAGAAAGCCATTTTGAAACACGACCTGGGAGCAAAGGACCAGCAGACGCCAGCCATGTGTCTTCCCAGCTGACAGAGGTGTTCCAGATGCCATCGGCCTTCTTCTTGTTGATGCCTTAGTTTGGACACTTTTATGACCTTAGAACTTTAAATTTGTAACTGAATAAATCCCCTTTATAAAATTGAATCCATTTTTGGTATTTTGCATAACAGCAGCATTAGCAAACTGGAACACCCTTTATAGCTGAAATATAACTGAGACCTCTGAGGAAAGAATTATAGTCTTGAATCCAGATGCCTGAAAAAAGGCACCAGTTATCTGGTGCTTTGGTTTCTGAGAGGACACAATTGGCTGGTTCTGTGAGGTTTGATAAACTACAAAGTGGATCCAGCTATTGCTATGGGAAGTAACTTTTGCTTCTGAGATAAGTTTTCTAGGGTGATGGCTAAAGGGAGTACATAGAAGAAACAGGAAGCAAACAGGAAGAAGTGAGTCCTTTCCTTCTCCCCTAACCTTCCTGTAAATCTCCTCCCAATAGTAATAGAGCCTAACAGAGAGTCAGTCTTTAAATTAGAAATGTGGTTTGCAGAACCCCAGCTCCAGCATCACAAATTAGGGTATAGACTTATACATTTGGGTCAGAAGGACAATAGGTTAATAGTTGACTGAACTTGGGAATAAGCTTGTTTTAGTTTGCTAAAGTTGACAAAATGCAATATACCTGAAATGGGTGGCCTTTTACAATGGGGATTTATTAACTCACAGGCTTACAGTTCTGGAGCTATGAAAATGTCCAAATCAAAGCTTTCTTTCTGAAGATGAGCTACCAGTGATCCTCAAGGCACATGTGACATATGCTGGTTTTTCCCTTCTCTCCCGGCTTCAGTGGCCTCCTCTCTCAGCTTCTCTGGATTTTTGGCTTTCAGCTTCTCTGTCTTCATCTCTTATAAAGGGCTCCAGTAAGAGGACTAAGACACACCTGGGTCATACTTTTACTAAAATAATCAAAAGATACCACCCACAATAGGTCTACACCCACACACAATAATGGGTTAGTTTTAAGAACATGATCCTTTCTGGGGTACATACAACTTCCAACTATCACAAACCTAAACATTCATAAAGAATGCAAAGGATAAAGAATTTTGGTACATTAATTTAGTAGGGTACTACTCTTAAGAATCATTCAAATATTCTACAGAACAACTTTGTCAGTGGAAACCAAGGAAAAGCATGTATTTCTCAGCAAGAGGGCTCTTTAACTGTTGGTTGACTGAGAATCAATTCATCTAGGATGGGTTTGTCTGGGGTCACTCCATTTCAAGTTTCAAGTCTAGCTGTGCCTGATCTGTTCTGCATTTATCATTTTGGGGCCCAGACTGTAGGGGCAGCAACAATAATGCTGATGACAACAACCAATTAAAAGGCAAGTTCCCTTAAGGCCTAAGCTTAAAATTGACACTTTTACTTCTGTCCACATCTAATTTGCCAAAATAAATCATATAACTAAGCCCAAAGTCAACAGACAAGGGTGCACACATTATACCCCCATCAAGAGGAAAAATCAAGCATGTAGGTTCAAGAAATTCATGGTCAGTAGTTCAATTTATATAATCTTTTCTCTTGGCTACAATTATTCATATCCTCCCACATGCAAAATTCTTTTTCCCTCTTCTTAGGAACTCAAAGCACTAATCTAAGTCTCACACAAAAACCTCATTTACATCAGTTCTGACTGAAGTTTCTCTTGATCTAAAAATTAAAGATAAGTTATCTGCTTGGCAAGGAATCAGCATTCAATCATAAAACAGTGACAGAAAAACCACAATCAACTCTTCCATTCAAAAGTAAAGAATGGGAGTCTGTGGCAGTCAATTCTGAATTTCCACAGAGCAAATGGTGCTAAAAAATTTATTCTGGCACTAAGGAAAGAACCTCGCTTAGTCTCCTATTCTGCAATCTGGGTCTGTTTTCTCTGATTATTTTTCTCAAATGCTTTTGGCTCTGATCTCTGGAAGTTTTTTCCCTTTTTCCTTTTCTCTCCTTTATTCTCCTTTGCCATTTCTGAAAAGGACTTTGGAATATTTGCCCGATCCCTGCCATTAGAGGGGTTCAGGTATCTTCTGTATTTTGTGTTGTCTCAGTCCATTTTAGTCCAGGTTGTCAATGCCTTTGCTAATACAGCACTCTCTAAAAACTTTTATGGGTTCTCTATGCACCTGATTCTATTCAAGTTAATGTGCCAAAAGCCACACGCATAGTTCTTTTTAAGACATTTCTCTCTCTCCCTCCAGACTCAATTAGAAATACTTTGAACATATGAGACTTCTCTGAGAACACGCCCTAAATCATTGTAGAATTCTTATTCTGCTGAAACAATTAGAAGTTATCACCATCATTCATTTAGAATTTCTAACAGAAAGCTGTGATGGCTGTGGTAACTGTGGCTTGCATCCAGGTTGATTGCCCATGTTCTTGATTTGATCTTTGTACGTGGGTTCATCTAAATTTCAGAATCTTTTATAAGCTGGAAAGACTTTAGGGACATGCTTCTTTTCCAAACCCACATATTTTGGTCTCTCTATAATACTCCCCTCTATGATTTGCTTGCAAATAGGTCAGCTCATTTCTGTGCACCACCTTCTTGTTTAATTTATTAAATGCATCTGCAAAGACACACTTCAAACTTGAAACAATCTACTTGAAAACTATGTTTCCAGTTTCACAAGATCATTTGGAGCATTATACTTCTTCTACTTTACAACCCCTACAGTTTTACCATTTTTTTTTACAACTATGTGGCACAGATCACCACTTAACGAACCTCCATGTTTTAAGATTTTATTAAACTTGACACAAAAAACAAGTGCTATGTTCAACTTCAAATTCCAGGGACAATGAACTATACTTGCCCATTATGAGGTCTTAGAAAGGGTGTGGATGCGGGGAAGGGTGTAGAATTGGGACAAATCATCAAACACAACACTAGTGAAAAGAAATCAACCGTAGCTATATATAGCAACATAGTTGCTTTACATTACAATGTTAGTAAAAGAAGCAAATTACAGAACATTCGCCATTTGTTTACATTTAAATGAAGTTAAAAACATACAAAACTAAACAATACATACTTTAGGAAAGCTTACATGAGTGATGGAAATATATATTTAAAAAATCAAGGAAATATTCATCAACTTCAGGATAAGTTTTAACTCTGGGGGTGGAGGAAGTGGGATGAGATAAGGAAAGAATTCATTGGCTATTTTAAGACAACTGAAGTGTTATTTTGCTTTATTTTGGGTGGTCAGAACACTGATATTCATTTGTTTAATCTGTTTTTCTAAATTGTATAAAAAGGTTTTGGGGGTATAATACATGTATATGTGTGTTTTACAAAGAAGTCGGTTTCAATTTTCTTAGTTTTGAGAGTATGTAGGCTAAGAAAGTACATAGAGAGAGGAGGTGGGTCGTTGTTGCCCCCCAGAGGAAAGAATATAGAGAATTTGAATGGGGTGGATAGAATGGGGGGTGCAGCCAAGAGCATGGCCAAACTGCATCAAGTTCAAATTTCTCTTGCCCACTGAATTTTTCTATGGACAATAACATAAACCAGGGTAATATTTGTTCCCATCACAAGCATAAACATTAAAGAGATTAGTAACACTGTGTAATTTGGTGATTTTAGCATGGAAAAAAAAGAAAAACTGATTGCTCAAGTCAGTGAAGGAAGAGAGATAAACAGACTTAAGGAACATCATTAAAAATTAAATCTACAAGCTCACAAATTTCTTTCAGTCTTCTCATAATACATTGCCTAAAGCTAAATAGTAAATTAGTAATAGTTTGTAACAATTGAAAGAAAGATTCAAGAGACTGGCTTCAAAATGACATGAATGCTTTTTATTCATTTTTTAGAAGTTACTTCATAATCAGTAGAAACAATCATGTTAACTGAAATAAATATGTAAACATAATGCTCATAATAATTCATAATACTTCAACAATACACTGGTGTTAAAATTTTCAAATATTAACCAATTAGGTGATTGATTGGTTTGGATGGTAGCTGCTTGAGATTGAACACTTTAGACTCTAAAACTTTGATTACAATTATTAAAAGATCCATTTTATATATTTTTAAATATGTTTTGAATATATAAAGGAAGATTTCACCTGCATTTCCTTTTTAAACATATATAATCCACAGTTGTACATAAATTTAAGTCATAAAATTAAGAGCTAATTTCATGCAAAATTACAGAACAATTACCTTTTTAAACGCTAATTAAATTCAACAATCAAGAGGATGCCTTTTTCTTTGTAAAGCACTGACAATAGCTCATCAAAAGAGTGGTGCCAAATTCTGGGAAGCATATTTGGTTAACAGTGCCTTAGCGCTGGTATTATGCCTGCATTTTTAGTACATAAAGGTTTAATTAATAATGCAAAATTCAAAATGACTCTGTTAAGATAAATGTGACTATATTTACACTCATTTTCATTTTCAAGAGTGTTGCAAAATAAATCTGTTGACTTTGTTTTCAGTTAACCCTGGTTATTGGATCTATCTTACAATCAGGTAAAGGAGTGTCAGCCCTTTGGTAGCTTATCTAGTAAATTAATTTGCATTTTCACACACTCATCTTTGAAGTCCTTTTGAATCAAATGATCTTACTGAATAAAAGAAAAAAATCATGCGGAATTTCAAAATTCAAATAATAAGGGTTTTTTTCTCATTAAGTTACCAGAATTCTTGAAAAACAAATTTAAATTAATTTTGCAGGACACTCTAATTCTATTATTGGAAATAAAAACACTTTTAAGGGTACTATTCAGAATCAAATTTTCATAACTGAGGGAAACCACTTTAGAAATGTAGTCATGATAAGTATAATTCTTTAATCAATTCATTTTCTCCTATAAAAGTGATATTTTGGAGGGACCAGTATTGAAGTAATCATAGGGAGGGAAATATTGTGGCCACCTGTTCCAACCCAGATTAGCCCAAAGACCAAAGAACACGCTGGGCACAGAGTTACACACGGACCTACAAAACAGAAGACAATTCTTCCCAGCAGTGGGTCGGAAAAGTGAAGTGAGTATTCTCTGCCCAGAGAGAGAGAGAGAAAGAGAGAGAGAGAGAGAGAAAGAGAGAGAGAGAGAGAAAGTACCAAGTGGTGATGGGGTGGCTTATGAGGGTTTGTGATAATGGAGTTTCTCGTGAAATTTGGTTGCAACAAGTTTTCAGGAGATTTAGTTACTAACAGTGATTAGGGGAGGGAAGTTTCAGTGCTTCCTCTCTGGGGGGGTGGGGTGGGTCACTGTTGCCTGGTCACGTAGGTGGCTGTGTGTATCCCATAATGGAGGAGGGGGCAGGGACCCAGGCCCTGGGTCCTCACACCACCATAACCAGAATGACAAGGGAGAGGGTCACAGTGGAGGTCAAGGATCACCTGTGTTTCTCATTTGATGCCACTTTTTCCTCTTTTCCTTCCCTTCCTATCCCAGGAAAAGCCAATTATTATGGAGGCACCTGACCTGTAGTCCCAATTCTCAAAATGACCTATATTTGTATTTTAGAAAAAAAAAAAAAAGTTTTATTAATTCAAGTAAATACCCTTTTGGTGAAATACAGTAAGAACAAATTTTGAGCCAGTAATAACCAACAACATTTAAATAAATTCAAGAGGGAGCAAAATATACAGAATCAACATTGCAGGCGTATACCATTCACTTCTTACTTCTTGCATTTACAATCAATTCTGTTCTACACTGGTATAGTAAAATGGTAGTCTTCACTTTAGGCATGTGTAGGGTCATCTAAGATAAAGCCTTACATATTCAAAAGTGCTAATTATTAATTTTTTAATGTACTATGCATTGTGAGATGTCTAGCTAGTGACACTTAGAAGGTGTGTGCACTCTAAAAATAATCTAATCAGGAATGTTAAATTGCCAAGGCAGTTGGTTACTAGAAATAATTATTTGGAGAGTGGTTAGGCTAATTCTTTTTCACACCTATATGCACACATACACAAATTTTTCATGACTGTAGAATAGGCTTCATTTCTGAATACATTGTTCCAGAGCCTACTTCATGCCAGACACTGTGCTGTACCAGCGTATATGGTAATCAGCAAGGCAGGCATGATCCCAAGTTTGCAAAGTTTAAGCTTAACAGGTGAAAAAATAAATAATCAAAAAAATGTGCATTCAAATTTTGGTAATAATAGTGAAATAAAAGAAAAGGCGCCAGTGGCAGAACAGTATGGAATACCTTTTTCAGATGGATTCTAAGTAATCGTCTTTCAAGCTGGCATTTCAGATGATACCTAAGGATAAGAAGGAGCCAGAAATGTGAAGATTTGAGGGAAATATTTCTAGGAAGAATGATCAATAATATTAAAGTCCTGAACCAAGAAAAACCTAATTTTGAGAACTGAAAGAGGAATTATGAGTTTACAGTGTACCATAGTGGGAGATTAGTCCAACATGAAGTAGGAGTTAGATGTGATGGACAGATTATGCAATTTCCTTTAGGCCATGTTAAAAAGTGTTAGTAAGTCAAGATTAGTGCATAGAAGTGAGTAAAATATGTTTCACTCTGTTTCTGAAACTAAGTCACTTTGGTGATTCACAGCTCTACAGGAGGAAAAAAAAAGTTTAGATATTATTATCACTTATTATAAGTGCAATAAACAGTTTCACAAACATGTTAGTAAGGCAGACCAGTTTGAAGGTTACTTTAGTTTTGGGATGAGCATAAAGATACCTTGGTCTCTAAAGTGGAGACAATAGCAATGAAAACAAACGAATGGATCTGAGAAGAAATTAGGTGAGACAGTTAGTAGAATTTGCAGGTGGATGTAAACAAGACATAAAGGAAATGGCAGTGCCAAAAATGGCCCTAAGTGTCCTCTTGATTAAACTACAAAAGGTAATGATATTTGAGTGGATGAGGAAATAGAGAGAGAATATATTATATGGAAAGAAAATTAGATGTTTACTTTTGGAAATAAGTTTAAACTTCTAAAAAAAATCCACTCTAGATGTAAATTATGAAGTTGTGCATATGGGTATGGAACTCAAAGCAGTGGTCTGCTCTGAGGGCCATATAATGTTCACTCTCATAAATGTAATTTACATAACCTACGAAGAGAATAGAGAGAGAAGAGAAGAAATCTCAGAAGAGAACAAACTCTAGTATTTACAGGTTGGGTGAAAGAGGAGCAGCTGGCCAAGGAGACTGAGAAAGAGTTATTAGAGTATTAGAGTAAAAAATAATGATTCAAATATCCTTACAGCCAAATATTCCTACAATTGGACAGAAGAGCTCTCAGTATCAGAGGATATTGGCTAAATACGAGGAGGTAGCTGAAAGCATCATGGATATCCTGGATATGACAACAGGCCTCAGGCAAGTTGTAATCTGGTGTTAAAATGTTTTTGAGAATATGGAAATAATTTAAACTTAAAACTCAAGGATTTAGGCTTAGGGAATAAGATGAGAAACTGGTTAGAATTTTGGGGGGCCCAATATTACACTCTTTTACTCTATCTTCAGCATAAAGTGTAACAATGAACAAAAAAAAAAATAGTAAAGGAGACTATTTTATTACTGCTAAATCCTAGATTAGCTTTTATGGCCATAATAACAATCATTATATTAAAACCCCAATTAGGCAGTCTTATCCATTTAATCCCATGCATAATTGCAGAATTTTTTATATAGGGCACCAATCCCTAAAAGACTTACAATATGGTGGAGTAGACCTAAAGACGTGGGCTTCAAGCTCCCAGACTCACCATCTCAAAAGCTACTCCAACTTCCATTGGCAATTAGTGAATATGGAAATGGACTAGAGACTAGGAGTGTTTAGAGAAATCTTTCTTCATGGAAACCAGAGGAGTGGGAAAAAAGCATCCTCCCCACTCTAAAGCGGACATGTTTTTTGTTACTGTGAAAAGAATCAATTTCTTGTTCAAGCAATAGAGAAAGAATGGAGCCAATAGAACTAAGGTACAAGTCAGAGAGAATCCAGCCTCCAGATCATCTTGAGACTAAACAAAAGTTTTTAAACTTCATTGTCTGTAGGGACAGGGTTGAATGTAGAGATTGAGAGAGATTTGATTTACAGGGAGTTGGAAGTGGCTTCAGGTATGAATAGAAGGAAACTGTGTCAAGCACATAAATAAACCATAGCCATGGAAAAACAGGGACTATCACAAACAGAGAACTAACAGGAAATTTTCTTTGTGATAAGAGAATAAAAGAAACAACCTATGTTCCATGTAGCAGAAAGGAAAACTTATGATGCTAGAGAATTGAGAACACCTGTTACTATTTACAAGATAAAGACAAGGCAAATCTGATTCTGATTCTATGTAATTTTATCCCAAGCCATTTATGATTTGATTTTCATGGACAGGTGAAGGAGGATATGGCAATTTATTTTTATTTATAAAATGTGAAGCACACTAATCAGAATATTTTATTTGAAAATGTCAAAATCCTAACTCAAACTAGCTGGTGTTTAATATGAAAAAATAAATAAATAGGAAATTAATTTACTGTTTTAACTTGAAGGTCCATGTGTGGTAGTAGCCTCATGACTCTCAGGGACATGAAATATATATTCAGATATCCTCTCTCTCTGCTTTTCTCTTTCTCTCTCTCTTCAAACTCTTTTCTTGTTCTGTATTCTTGTTCATAGTCCCTTGTTAATCTATTGAGACTTTAGACAAAACTTTGTGTAGGTTGAATTTCCCCATGCACTAACTCAAGGGAAATGGCCACATATAGCTCCAGGCAAGGACACCAGTGGCCTTTAGGGAACTTTAGTGTAAATTTTAAAATATTCCTGTCCAGTTAAATTATCAAAACATGCCACAATGACCCTCCTAAAGGAAAACAATTTTGTCAATACTTCAGTTTTAGCCCAGTGAAACCCATAGTCCTTCAGAGCTATGAGGTAATGAATTTATGTTAAGTCACTAAAATCAAATGGAAAAAGCATACCCCTTCAAAATAGTACCAAACACTTCAGCTATCCAATGAATAATCAAAGAAAAGTATGTCTCTCTCTCATGAAAGCAACCCTGTTTGGGGCACATGGCTTGGCAAGCAGTACCCAGGCTGAATCTCATTGCCCAATCACGCTTGTTTGTGTCTTTGTCCAAATACTAGGAGCCCCAAGGTCCAGGCTTGCATTATTCCAGCAAAACAAAACAAAAGACAAAAAAGAACAAAAAATAAACAGAAAATTTAGAGACAAAACATATCCATCCGAAACAACAAGAGTGACTCTAATTGGCCCTGCTTGGATCAATGAGGTTATGGATTAGAATGCTTTGATTAGCCAGGCACTATTGGAAATACAAGATGAGGGGGCAGAACATTACACAAAAAGGAAGAGAAGAGAAAAACGGGGAAAAAAAGGATACTGAGTAAATCAAAACAACAAATGTTCCCTGACTTCCAAATGTGTTCTACAACATTCACACATACACACACACACACATGCACACAAACACACAGATAACACATTCCCAGAATACACATTCCCAAGATAATTGTCTTAGACTCATAGCTACTGAAAAAAATACAATACAATGGGTTAGCTTAAAAAAGGGGAATCTATTGGCTCACTGTTTTGAGGCTAGAGAAATTCCAAAATCAAGATCAGCAAGACAATCTTTTTCCTAGAAGACTGTGGCTTTCTGGGGCTGGCAGCCAGTGATCTTTGTTCCTTGGCTTTTCTGTGTCACATGAAAATGTACACAGCGATGTCTTCTTTCTCCTCCAGGTTCTGTTGATTTTTGGCTTCTTCATGTGGCTTTCTCTCTCTATGTCTGAATTTCATTCTACTGAAAAAGGACCAAATAGTCCAGATTAAAGACCAACCTGTCTCTGTTGGGCCACACCTTCACTGAAGTAACATCTTTAAGAGATCCTATTTACAATTGGTCCATACCCACCAGAATGTAGAACAAAGTCGAAAGCATGTCCAAACTGGGGCACATGATTTAATCCATCACAACAATCCTTGCCATAGGATTTACACATACTCAAAATGCTACAACTTAAACACACACACAATAAAACAAACAAACAAAAACGCCCATGTTGGGTGAATATCATCCTTGAGCTATCCAGTCACTGCCCCTTTTCTCTCATTTCTTTCACATTTGTGAAATATGTCTCTCAACTTGCTGCTTCCACTTCTTTCTCTTTTACTTTTTCTTCAGTCTAGTCAAACTTTTTTCAATTCATTCTACTGAAACATTCTTGTTAAGGCCACAAAGGACTTTCTTGTTGCTAAATCAAAGAAACTATTTTTCAGTTTTTATCTAACTTGGCATCTCAGCAAAATTTAGCTTCACAGACCACTCCTCTCCTTTCTTGAAGAAGTTCCTTTCCTTAAGAATAGTGACTCCACATTACTTGATATTCCTAGCATCTCTGACCAGTTTCTTCTCAGTGCTTCTGCAGGATTATCTTCTTCATTCCACATATTAAATATCAGAGAAACAGAAATTTTGGTGCTTTTCATATACTCTTTTTTTCTTTAATCTGCATTCTTTCCCTAAGCAACTTCATCTCTGGTCATGTCTCAAAACACATTTATACAGAGAAGGCATAAAAGTCTATATCTCCAGCTGAGGCAATTAGCTCTGACCTATAGACCTTATATCAAACTACTTTGCTGAAATAAATCTTTTGGATGTTTTAGGGGTACCTATAATTAAACATGCACCTACTTGAAAACATATTATTTCCCCCTTCATCCATATGTGCACATACACAGGTCCTATTGCAGTGGAACTAGTCTCAGTGAGTAGTATTACCATCCACCAGTGATGGCAATCTCCGTTCCCTCACTGCTCATAGCCAGTGCATTTCTAGATCTAGTGCATTTAACTACTTAATAATTTCTTGAATTCTTCAATATCATTTCATTTTTTATCAGTATAAAAGCCGACACTACCATGACCTCACACCTGTACTTCCATGTTAGCCACCAATTGATTTCCTGTCATCTTCTAAGACCTCCAATCTCTTTTTGTGCCAATGCAGCTGTGGAGTGATTTGCTATATGGTGTGTCATGGGAACACAGGCTTAGACACAACAGAAATGGGAAGAGATGCCAATGTGGCCAGTCTCCCTGGGAGGCCAACTCAACACACTACATATAGGGGAGGAACAGGAAGTCCAGGCTGCCCTAGGGCAGGGTATTAATACAACCGAGGGGAAGGGGCCTTGGCACTGAGATTTCCTACCCTGATGAGCATCTGGGGATGCTTGTTCCTGGTTTCTGAGTTTAAGCTGCTGTCAGGCCACTCCACTGGACCTAACATCTTCCCATAAGGAATGAAAACATATTGAAATATCTGCACACAATAGGAAAAGGGAGTGAGGTAGGCGAGGGCTGGGAGATGGCTACTAGGTGCGTCCCTGACTTCAAAGACATCTTTCTAAAATTCAAAAAATGTCACTCATCAATCAAAATCTAAAACACTGCCCAAAACATACCAAATTGTCTGCTCCTATCAACTTCTCTGATTTAATTTGTGCTACCTCCTCTTACTTTGTCTCTCTATTTGAGAGTCATCAGCCTTCTTTATGTTTTTACTATGTATATTAGTCAGGGTACCCTAGGGAAACAGAACTGACATATATATTGTACACAATATGAGATTTTTATAAGAATTGTCTCACACAGGTGTGGTGATGGGCAAGTACAAATTCTGTGGAGCAGTCTGCAAGCTGGGAACTCTAATGAAGGACATGAATGAAGCACATGCACCAATTTGGGACAACCGTCCCAGCTCCAGAGCTCCTATAAGAATAGCTGAGGTATCAGTTGCCACTGATTCACAGTTCAAATTTTCCTATTACACAATCCTCTCCTTCCAGCCCCCCAAAGACATTACGCAGGATATGGTATTGATCCACTATATGAATGATATTGTGTTACTTGCAGCAGATGAATATGAAGTGGCAATTACCTTGAAAGCCTTGTTAAGGTACATGTGCTTCTGACAGCTCAAACATCTTCGGGGCTGAAGGTCTCTGTTGCCCCATCCCATGTGGAGTAGCTGAGATGCTAGCTAAAGGTAAAGGAAGTATAGAATTGGTAGTAACAAAGATAAATGATGAGAATTATTTGCAGTCTCCAGGCTAGCTGCATCACTAAGGACTGTACATCCCATTAAATTTCAATTATAAAGCTTTACCAGCAAAAGAGAGACTGCAGATTCCTGGAGCATTTGGTCCCAGAACTTCTTACATGTTGCAGGGTAGACTGCGGTGGAGGTATGGTGTACTGCACATATGACACCCTCCAAAACTGAAGCACACATTCTCCTGGATGCTGGGGATGTTGATAACTGACAGCTCTCAGCTGATTCACCTTCCGGACTTGCCATTGGCTGAAGATAGATGTCTCTCCTAATTTCAGACTCCTTTCCTGGATATGCCCATATACAATGACTGGTTTATGTGGGTGTATAAAGTGCCAGTTCAAGACATCAATTCTGAGGAAAGCTTAAGGGTCAACACAGATCCAATGTTATCTATATAATCAGCTAAGGCCTTTGTTATGACTACATCATTGTTTAAATTCTCCATTGGTCTATATATCCTCCTTTATTCTCCCAAGTAGTAATATTAAGCTCACTTCCTAATAAACTTTCTGCCCATGAATCTCTATTTCAGAACCTGCTCCTTGGCGCACCAGCCATAAGAGGTAACCTTGGTTAATTTCACTTGTGCAATGACTTCCATGGGCTCATCTGAGAAGGTTTTTAAGGAGTTTTCTTTCTCTGTTGAAGCCTGTGCCATCTTAACACCATCCCCTATTAGATGGATTTTGCCACCTGAAAGTTATTTTAGTTGTTAAGGAACCATAGGTCTCTTTTTGCTTGGTTGAGATTCTGCTCAATACAATTTTGTTATTTCTTTTTATAAACAGCCTGTAAGATTCCAGTGTATTCCAATCAATATCTATTAACAAATGACAGGTAGTTTATGTAAAACAATGATGGAAATGAATAATATCTTGTTAAGAATATAAATATATGTATGTATATATGCATATATTTATCTATATTTGTGTCTCTCTCATATGTATATATGTATATATGTACACACAGAACCTCCCAGTATTTAATATTTTACAGTAGTAATGTAAAGTTCATTTCTCAGTCTTGCTTCCATTGCCAAATGTTTTACAGTGGAGAGAATTGGTCTCTATCAGGCAGAGGTGAATAAAAATATATAGGATTGGTCTTGAGATCTAGTTTCTATTTCCTTACTTCTTAACAAATCCCAATATTATCTTCACTCATGTTTCCTAAATTTAATTCCACTAAATTTAGCATCTTGCAGATATTTTATAATATAATTACTTTGAAATTAAAGTATTAAAGAAAAAAACATTTAAAGCTATTCTTTCTTAAGCTATTTGTGTCAGTTATTGTAAAAGATAGATTTTTATTTTTTCTCTGATATACTGTACTTCATAATCTCAAACCTCCATACGATTTATCACTTAATATGTATTTATATATGTAAATATATATCACTTAATATATATTTATATATGTAATAAAACCAGATAGGATAAAGACAGTTTGAATAATACTTTGTTAAACTTGTTTTTAAAACTGCCAACTTTGAGCACCAGAGTATTGACTATAATTATAAGATAGGCTTCACTCCAGCCAATCAATATTTAACAATGTATTATGAAGATAAAAAAAATGGGACTTTGTAAAAAGAGAGGAAAAAGGAAGATTTATTGATAATTACTGAAACTTTTCTTTGCATAAAATTAAGTATTATTGTAATATTGGATTCTGATATTCATGTCCAATTATATAAGAGCCTTAACCAAGATGACTAAATGACTTTTTTTTCTCTTGAATACATCTTCCCATAGGAAGAAGAATAGACAACAGCAGAGAAGAAAAGTATTTGGATCAAAGGCAACATTCATTCAAGCAAACAAACAAAATAAAACTCTGTAAATTAGAAACAAAAAAAGGAGTTTTCCTTAGCATGTCGTCAGAAACAATAAAAGTAAGAAATCACCACTTCTTGTTTCCATTGTACTGGAAGTTTAAAGGAAGGCGGTAAGATAACTTAAAGAAAAAATAAGCATAGGAGTTGTAAGAAAGAAACAAGATTGTTATTATTTATAGATAATAACATTTCTATACAGGAAATCATTGAGTATCTAAAAATACAATTAAAATGGCAGTTTATCAATTATGACCTTATAAATCAGGAGCAAACATTTATATAGTGTAATTCAAAAAGATGCAATTACAGTAACAATAAAAATTATGTTACCTATAGATTGATGTTTTTAAGATCTTTTCTTATAATTGTAATTAAAGACATAAAATTTCTGTAAGTAATTGAAGAGATACACCATGTTCAATGGTGGGAAACATTGATATCATAAATGTAGATCCATTGATCCAAAAACTATTTTTTAAATGACAACTAAGTACCAGGCACTCTTTAAAGCAGTAGAGATATCTCAGTGAGCAAAATGGTATAAAATTATTCTAATTCCAATTCTCCCCATATTATTCCATATATTTGAAATTCTAATCCAAAATACAGCCATCAAAAATTTGACAAACTAATCCTAAAATTCAAATGGGAGAGTTGATAACCAAATATAGGCAATATGACCTTGAAAAAAGTAATAGTAGGAAATATTCAGGGAAATGATTAGAAGTAGGAGCAAGAACATATCACATCAACAAACACTCTAATGCTCTAGCACACTACAGTCCTAGAACAGAGCTATATCTATCAGATGCAGAATCCAGAGTTTCTTTGCTGGAGGATTGTGCATCTATGCCAGGGATTACCACAGTAGTTCAATGCAGAAGTGGTCATAGCCCTCTGTTATTTCTGGAAATCATCGAGTGATTTCCAGAAAGGAAATTATCATACTTAGATACAAAAATGCTACTGAGAATACCACTTTTGCAAAGAGGTCAATTTTTTAAAATCAAGCTTAATATGAGCATCTGAAATATATAGGCCATCCTGACAAAGACAAAGTTTTTAATAATTGCAGTTGATTAAGTATTAACACTGGCATGGATTTGTATAGTTCACAACTTTGCAACACCTTAGCATTACTCTGCGGAAAAGTAACATGTTTAGACTAAATGATCCCTAAGCTTTCTTCCCACTGTAAATAACCATGATTCCCATTCTTCAAGTGTTATATGCATCTCTAGCAACTATAATTTGACTTGGGGACAGAATCTGTTATGTTTTTCACCATGCTTATTTTCTGTTTTGTTGGACCTATCATATTTTACTACATATTTGTGTTATTGTTATTGCCTATTTCCCCAGCTCAATGGAATTGTGAGATAGTTTCAAATATATATATTTTTATAACTTGTCTTTTTATTCTTTGTCCTTTCCATCAGGTATCTTATATATAGTAGGCAAGCAGTATGTTTATTGAATAATTGATCAATTGTGCTATAGGAAATGGAAGCTAGACTCTTTATACCCAATCCTTGATCCTGACTTGTAGGGTAAACCAACAAATATCCATTTATAATTCATTTTTCAAATAGCAGCAGTCACATATAGGGCTAAATGGCTTTTACCTATATAATAAAGCTGCCATGAAAAAGATGTCATCTTTGAGACAAACCACTGTTGCAGTTTATAAAACTGTCACTGAAAAGATATTGCAGTGTTTATTATTAGTGATAGTTGTAGATGTAGCAGCAGTAATATTCTAGTATCACACTCCTTTCCTTTAAACTAACTTCTTTGGCCTGATATGGCATTGTGCAACCAAAGTCCAAGTTAAAATCTAAGTCAGCATGATTACTCAATTTAGGAGTCCTGTTGATTTTATTATCTGGAATCTTCTTTATTTCCTTAATAGGAATGAAAACAAACATGTACTAGATATTTACTAAGCCCAACAAACACTGGAAGATAACAATGAACCAACAGTTTAGTTGAACATGGAAGATCTATCTACAGAAAACTTCCAGACAGTTGATTGTAGCTTCTGGCTTGCCCAGTAGCTACATTGACAGATTATTTTGTCCTCAGATTCTGGGACATTAAAATGCTCCAAGATAACCCTGAAAATATGATATTCCTTCTTCTAGGTAATTTGGACACTGACTAGACAAAGAAAATACTGCCTGTGTGTGAGTAGTTAATAGTGAATTTGGGAGCTTGTCATGAAACTGTCTTCTCTTATCAAGTGTCCAATTAACTTTAAAAAGTTTAATCATCTCAGAAATGTAGCTAACCTGCAAATCGACTTTAAGACACACATCTAATCTATAGATAACCCTTCAGCTGCTCTCATCTCATTAAAAATTACCAAGAATAGTAACAAATGTTATCAAGAGCCACCATGTTGTACTCTAAAGGTAACCACATGTTGGCTGATTTATTAGTGAAATACTTTTAAGTAACCCACAATTACACTTTATATGGTTTAATACTGAACTTTAAATTATACCTTTGGATCCATAAGGAAGGAAAAATGTTCAAAGATAAAATAAAACTGTACTTGATGTTGACTAGCAGTATGTCTGATTTCAGTATTCTTTAACCTAAATGATAGCATACTGAAAATAGTTACCTAGAAAAAAATGGATGTACTGAATGAAAAATGTATTACTAACCTAATTCATTATCAGATTTTGATTCTAAGTAGTGATTTAGCAGAATCAGCAGATTACTCTAAAAGGAAAAAATAGTCTTTTAATTATGATAGCTTGGTCTATTGAACATTTGATGCATTGTTCCTTTTAGATTACAATGATGCTCAATCAATTGTTTTTACCATAATTTGAGGCTGTAAAATAATTAAGTATAGAGGCAAATAGAAATAGTATGTGATGTTTGCTATTTAAAACACATAAATGAGCACTAATTCAATGTGATTGAGTAGATGAAATTCAAATGTATATCTCTTAAATTGATAAGTTTTTTAATGTCCCATGATTGCTTATTCTACTGAAATACTAATAACACCAGCTTTTTGGTTATTTTGAACAAAGGAAATAAGAAATAGCAGTACTTACATTTTGAAATTATTATCTTTAACTGATTTGGAACAATGAAACAAACAATTGTAATTCACATCAATATATATTGTATTGTATGCACATTTTATGTCAATGGAACACAACTGAATAGAGATATAATAAAGAAAATTTTGTGAACATGATTTAATGCCCTCTTGAACATCAATATTTCTAGGAAATACTAATATTTCAAGGAAATAAATTTTGCTTTGTTCCAAAAAACTTACGATAAAATAAAAACCCTCATCTCTGAAAAATTTTCTCTTGAAAATGTAATAGAAAGACAGTAGAAAATCTTCCTTTTTAAGATATTAAGTTATTTTTGAAGCAAATAGAGTAGGTAAATGGAAGCAGTTTGTTTTGTTAAATAATTTACACTAATTTATTCATGTAAGTTTGACCATCTTGTCTCAGATGCATTACAGTGTTAAAATCAGAGGATTTACTGCTGATGGCCTCTAACCTTTAGTAGACTGGTGACCAACATTGTCACGTTTTGCATTTAAATCTGAAAATTCTGGGATAGTCCAGGGCAATTATCTGCACCAAGGTAAACAGGAAATAATGGCTTACTTGAAATCTAATTAAACCACTTATGCACTTAAAGTGAAATTGTTCTTCTACCATAGCTGAATAAGCACAGTAATCAAATGCACTACATATTTTAAGGGAAAATGTTTAATATCAAACAATGGGACACTTCAAATATTTCTTTTGCAGATGATAATTATTTTGAAGGACAAAATGTAACTCATAATCTCCCATACTTTTCTTTTCATATTTGTCCCCAGCAATCCACAACCCAAGAAAATAATCACAGTTTTATTAATGATAATTTGTAATTGCTGCTTCATGCAGTAAAAACAGGTTTTATGAATTCAAAATATATAAAAACAATCACTATGCAGTCATTTTTAGCTTCCAGAACTGCACAGAAACACTATATTTTGTTGTAACATAATTCACATGTGATTAACTTTTTTTATAACACAAAACATTCATGCACATTCACAAAAGTTCTATTCCTAGAGTTATGAATATTGATATCATAAGCTATACCTCACTCAACCTGATCTCTAACATAGTTTCATTTTGATGCTTCAAGAACCTTTAGACATACCATTTTGCCTCATGTTTCAAATATTCCAGAAGTGTTCTCCTAGATCAAAATGCAAGTGTAATTTCTCAGACATTTCAAAGAAAAGAAAACCCTCTCTGCTCAAACAAATTATTTCTGTATCACTTGTGCAGATGAGATTTGGTTCTTACTATGTCAAACCTCAAACTTCATTTTTAAAAAACTAACTTGTATGTGAAGAGGTCCAGGAATCGACATCTGACAGATATATGTTGAATCATAACTGCGTTGTTTAGTTGGGACTCAAAATATTTGTCAACTCAATGTGAAGGTAATACCATCTACATGTGAGATTGTATGGAGAATGACTCGAATTAGTAACTCGTGCTTAAAAGAATTTGGTTTTTGAAATTAATTGTGCCCATATGAAAAAAAAAAAACTCATTCCTTCTTTCAGATTGTGAAGTGGATGATATAAAGTTCAAATATTTTGTGGTATATTTTAGTAATAATATCTGCCTCAAAAAGTACAATCCCTAAAATAATAATTGATTTTGTTAATGTATTTTCTCATTTACTGAATTTCCTTAAAACATTAACACTTAGAATATATAGATATATCAAAGAATATTTGTATTTCTAAGAAATCTGCAAAAAATAATTACTGACTTTAAAAGTAATTCAGAAATATTTGTTAAAGTAAAATTCTAAATAAAGGAGGGAACAAAGTAGCAAGAGGGAGCAGAAGCATTTTTTTTTAATTGGTAATAGACAAAAGTCAACACTGGGATTGGTATGAGAGTATTAATTTGAAAAAAAAAATGCAGTCCTAATTTTGTCTACTCATTATGAAATTAATTATTGTTAAAGGAGATGAGTAAGAATAATGATATAAATTCATAAAAGGATTTTACCACTTCAAGTATAAATGGATGATCATCAACAACCGGGCACTACATATGATGTAACATAATTGTATAGCATTACTTATATATGTTAATAGATTGAAATTAGAGAACAAATATATTTACATTATCTTGGAAATCTATGAGAGGTAATATTAACAATTTACTGAAATACTGTTTAGGGGAACAGCTTCTCAGATTACACGGACCTATCAGGCATGAATTGGGACTTCCTTATATTTCACTGGAGAGAACAGAATTGTATAAATGGCCCATTCTTCTATATGACTTTGAAATCTTAGTCATTTATCACAGGTTTCCTTTTTTTTTTTTTCTGAGACCTAATATTTTATTAACAGTTATTATGACTCTATTGAACCCCTACCTGTTGCAATCTGAGGAAACAAGCATTGCATTAGCTGATTAATGACACAAAGAAGCAGATGAAGAGTTGATTCATTATAGTGTCAGAAAGAAGAAATTGTTCAAGAAACCAACCAAGCAAACAAACAAAACACACAAAGAAAACCCACATTGATAGGAGTATATTACAAAACAAAAAAGCCAATGGAAAGAGCTCCCAATGGCCAAAGATGGAACAATTTGAGCAGCATAACATGTAAGAGCATTGTAGTATAACAGGTTTCCTTTTTATACTCCAATGGATATTTAAAGGTGTGTAAAAAGCAGACGAATTAGAGACACACTTAAAGTTCTTGCTACGGGAGTTGTGCTCATTCTTAATAGAAAACGGAGACAAATGGTGGAAAAGGATTAAAAGAATTAACTCAGGGACAGAGAACTTGATGGGACATCATGATGCTCTGACTAGTTTAAGAAGGAATAAGGAAAGAAAATACAATGATGGCCACTTTTAGCTGAATGGATTAAGTTCCCCATTGCTGCTTTCATAAAAATATGTGTTTGTTGATTCAGTGCTATGAATTTGTAAACCAAAAGAAAGAAAGAAGAAACACAACTTTAAATAAGCTGGCTCTAGGGTCATTATGGCCTATTGAGGGCCAAAGATGCAATTTTACATACATATTGGAGACAAATTTGGAAATGGCCAAAAGAAAAGTTTTGCAGAGATGTCTAAAAGTTGCCACAACACACAGGATCCACAAGGGTCATCAAACATTAAGTCTGAAAAATTAAGAATCATGTCATCAAGTAAAAGAGGAAGCAAGCTTTACTGGAATAACTTGAGTTATCAAGTTATTGAAACTGTCTGAATCAGAATTTTTGAGAGTTTTTATTTGTTTTTTGTCATATCTGCCTCTCCCTATTGTAATAAATTATTTTCAATTCATTAAATGCTGAAAGTATAATATTTCTGATTCACCATAACGCATCTAAATAATTTCTCATCATGAGTGCACCATATTATATTATGTCTGCTTCAAATTCCCTAAATCCTAATTAAACATTCCAAAGCAATAGCAACTGTTGTGGCTTGAGTCTAGATGAATAATGTCAAGCTCAGTAAAAATTATTAAACTCTGATGTCTATAGAATAATATGACACCTGATTAATATGGCACACATCAAGAGAACACTCAAAGGAAAATAAAGTCTAATAGAATCATTATTAAAGGTTTATTAGTCATAGCTCAAAATCTCATTAATTATATTCCTGCAGAGAAACACCTATTTCCCAAGCAGAAACATCTTTAAGTTTTGATAATTAAAACTTTGGATGTCAATAATCTTCTAGAGCAAGGTAACAGGTATTACTGTGTTGACCTGAAATAAGAATGCTTATTTCTTACTATGCAATTCTTCTATTTTTAACTTTAACTACATTATTTTATATCTTCCTTTTTGAAAATATCCATTTGGATACTTTCAAACATACTATTTCATTGAGGCAGCAAAAAATTGAGAAATAATAAAACAAAAAATAAATTAAATAAAATGAAACACTGTGATGACTTAAGGATATAAGTTAGGAAAGAAAATTATTCTGGCATTTAGAGCATAGAAATTATTTGTGTCATTTTTTTCTCCCTATCTACAGTAAATTCTCACTGACAATGGTATAAAAATAAGAGAAATAAAATGTTCCAGTTATTGACAGAAGCACTTAAGAATAACACTATAATTTAAATTTAAATATCATATTTGAAATTGATTTCAAAACCTCAACAAAACTTTATGTTCATAAATTAACAACTTGAAAAAATAACTGAAGGAAACAATAAGATCTCAAAGTTCTTTATTAGAAATGCCTTCATAATTCTAACAGTGGTAATGTGGTTCTTCAGTCAGAGTATTTTCCATTTTTGATAAGGCATCATAAACACTGGTTTAAGCTACAAATGTAACTTTCCCTAAAACTTTGAAGAAGTTTTTTGTTTTGTTTTGTTTTTGTTTTAACACAAATATGCTTGCGTAGCTCATGTTACATTGATCAGAGTTCACACAACTAAGTGATATGTTGTATAAATGACAAAGCTGGTGATAAGCTGAGATGCCTAACTAGAAAATCTAAAATTTTCAAAAGATGTGATAAATGAAGTTCATAAATTCATATCCAGAATACAAATAACCATGTTGCCCTCTGTAGAACCTTGAAACAATTGGCCACCTATTTAAGAGAATCCAAACTCTATTCAGACAAGAAATCACATCCCAAGAGAAGTTTGACTCCACGTTTCTATGCTAAACTTGAAAAACGAGTATCTTGAGTAACTAGTCAAGTTACTTTCATCCAATTAACTCTTTCAAAAGGAATTATATTCTCAATCTTTCAAAAATATATTTTATAAATTAATTAGAAAAATTAAAGAGAATAATAAAGAAATAAGTCTATAATCCCACTGTCCAGTATCACCAACCAGCAGAAGTATTTCCGGGTTTTGTAGGGCCTAAATCTTAGATAATTTGGAGAACTTCATATTCAAAAAAGAATGCAAACCTTCGAATACCAAATTACATGCAAAGTGAATATTTCTTTAAGACACCAAAGTTAATCACAATAAATTTAAAATTTTAAAGTGTTACTAGATAATATTCTAACAAAACAAAATACAGAATAATGACTTATTTTTATCATCCTACTGATATACCTTATCATATTGTTTTTCCTGTATTTGGTTGCATCATCTTTCATTGCTTTTTCATTTAAAAACAATTTAGTAAGATTTTCTATGGAAATAAGAGAAAGTTATTCAGTTTTTCTCCTAGCATGGTTCAACAATAATAAAAATTTGAATAGTTTGGAAAAAAATTAGTTAAAACTTGTTATTGATAATGTCATGTAAAATTTTATGACTGTTGTCAAATTTTCTTTCTTGTGAAATACTTGTTCGTTTCATTGAGTTACATCATTGGGCTACAGTTATTGTTTTACTCTCTTGTTATTTTTAATGAGCATGGTTGAATTTATATTCTGTGTACTAATCCTCCTCCATTGTTCATTAAGTATCACTATTATGTTCTCATTTCTGGATGTTTGATCCAAGTGTCATTGGTATAACTTGAGTCAAGGAATTGTTATTTAAACACTTAGATGTGGTGAAAAGATAAATTCTTTAATCTATGGTTTTAAAATTAATGTCTTGTTTAAAAACACTTTCCTTTATTATAAAATTATGATGATGCTCTCTTCTATTTTCATCAGAATATTAAAGATTCCATTCCCAAGGTCCTAATAATGTCTTTTTATATTTTATTCAGAATAGTAAAGTTCCATTTTCACACTTAATTATTTAATCTACTTGAAATTGATTTTTTTTTCTGTAGTATGAGCTAAAGTCCACATTTCTTTTCCATATGAATAATCAAATGTCCCAGAAGTATTTTTAATTGGTCAATTCTTTTCCCAGTGATTTTCAATGTTATCTCTGTGATATATCACAGTTCCATATAAAAGTATCATATTCTTTTATCTCTATTTGGTTACATTGGTAATTTTGCCCGTATTATAGCTTTATAATAAGGCTTCATGGCTGGTGGGATGTTCATATCTTTCAGAATCATCTTGGCTATTTTAACCCATTAATCTAGAAAGAATTTGCATTGAAAAGTTTTCCTTTTGGATCACTGTTTCAATAAGTAGATTATTTTTCTAGCTTAGTCTTCAACTGAGACTGAAATTCATATGAGCACCTCAGTTTTATTGGGACGTTTCAAATTCTGCTTTCTCCAAAGTTTTGGGTAAATATTGCCCTCTTGTGCCATAAATTCTATTCGTGTTTATACTTTCTATTTCCTGTGCTGAAGTTCTCTAAATATTCATTTATTATAAGCATATTTTTTTATCATTGAGCAGACTTAACATCCTTTCCACTAACTTCCACTAAGTTATCTCAGGAATGGAATCCACTGATTGATTTTTTTTCTTTTGAGAATGTTTCACATTTTCCTGTTTCTTATATGTCTAATAATTTTTTATTGCATCAAAGATATTTAAAACATTATATGTGACATATATGGAGAATTCTGTATTATATTATATTCCTCCAAAGGGTATTAGATTTTTATTAAACTGAAATGTTTTGGTAATGGGATGTGGTGATGATAGCACAACATTGTAAACGTAATTAACAGCACTGAAATGTGTATCCAATGGGATTAAAAGGGGAAATGTTAGCTTGTATATATGTTTACAGAATAAAACTTTTTAAAAACTCCATGGAACTATGCTACACAAATAGTGAACCCTAAGTTAAACCATGAACTTGTTAATAATACAATTATTAAGAATGTGCTACCATCAATTGAAACATGTTCTACACTACAGCAAGGTGTTAATAATTGGTTGTTATATGGGAATCCTGTATTTTATGCATGATTATTCTCTAAACCCACAATTTCTCTACTAAAGAAAAAAAAAAAAAAAACTTGGTTGTGTTTTATGGGCAATTATTAACTTGCTTGGATTTTGTTCTAGTTTGCTAATGCTGCCAGAATGCAAAACACCAGAGATGGATAGGCTTTTATAAAGGGGGTTTATTTGGTTACACAGTTACAGTCTTAAGGCCATAAAGTGTCCAAGGTAACACATCAGCAATCGGGTACCTTCCCTGGAGGATGGCCAATGGTGTCTGGAAAACCTCTGTTAGCTGGGAAGGCACGTGGCTGGTGTCTGCTCCAAAGTTCTGGTTTCAAAATGGCTTTCTCCCAGGACATTCCTCTCTAGTCTGCAGTTTCTCAAAAATGTCACTCTTAGTTGCACTTGGGGTATTTGTCCTCTCTTAGCTTCTCAAGAGCAAGAGTCTGCCTTCAACGGCTGTCTTCAAAGTCTCTCATCTGCAGCTCCTGGGCTTTCTTCAAAGTGTCCCTCTTGCCTGTAGCTCCTCTTCAAAACATCACTCACAGCTGCACTGAGTTCCTTCTGTTAGTCAGCCCATTTATATGGCTCCACTGATCAAGGCCCACCCTGAATGGGTGGGGTAACACCTCCATGGAAATTATTTCATCATAGTCATCACCCACAGGTGGGTGGGGCACTTTTCATGGAAACACTCAAAGAATTACAATCTAATCAACACCGATACGTCTGCCCACACAAGATTACATCAAAGGTAAGGGTGTTTGGGGGACACAATACATTCAAACTGGCACAAATTTAAACTACAATTCCTGTCTTTTGGGTAATAATTCAAAAATGGGTTCAGTTCTTTTATTCTTAGCTGTGCTACTTGGAGTCTGCCCTGGGCATACATAATTAGGAAGTCAGTCAGAAATTTGCACAAAGATTATTTGCAGAATATGGGGTTCTCTTTCTGTGAATTTGTGGCCCTCCTCACTTTCCAGTTGTCCCCAAACATCCTACGGTTCTTTAAGTCACAAAGACAGTGACTTATGTCTCAGAGATATACCCACCCCTACATCGATGACCAGTGCTTTTACTAAGGCTATGGGAAAAAAATAAAAATCACCCGATGACATTTCTTTTTCTAAGGACCTGCCGTTAGTTGCTCTTCAATATCTTCACACATTGGGGTTTTGTTGTTATGTGTTTGTCCAGAATTTATAGTTGTTATCTGTGGAATAGTCAGTCCAATAAGAACTTCCTCAGCCATATCAGAAGCAAAACTCTAGTGTGATCAAGCCTAATGATAGCATGGGTATTTGCTTCAATGCAACACTGCCTTTGGTTTAAGGCTTCTTTTTGTTGTTTTTGCTATTGTCCGTTTGTATCTTGGGCCTTCTTGTTGATTTTCTGGTTTTTGCAAACTCATCATAATACATTCTCTATAATATTTTCTGAGTCTGGGTATTTTTCATCAGTACATTTCTTAAATACCTAACCCATTATTGTAACAAAAAAAGGGAGGGTATTATTGATTTAACATTTATGCAACTTTTATTTTTGAAATATATCAAATCCACTGATATTTCCTATGTCCCATCAGCTTATTTTTAGTGCAAGCTTTCTATAAGAGGAAAAAATTCCCAACAAAAGTACAGGAAATGAAGGGTTAGTCCTTACTGTGCTTCATTAAAATTATAAGGCTGTTTGGTAATTTCAGGAAAGAAAATTCAATTTTCAATTCCTTTGTTGAGGAAAATTAGCTATATTTTACTGCTGAAATCTGCTCAGGAATGAAGAAATTATATATAAAATCTAAAAAGTAAAGTGTATTATGGATTTAAAAGTATATTGAACTTGCTATTTCCCTTTAGGACAAATGGTAGGTGGAGTAGTAGAAAAGCCTTTGACTAGTGTTTTAGTTTCCAGGCTGATAAAACAATGCATTGGGTTGGCTTAAATAAGGGAATTTATTGGCTCACTCTTTTGAGACTGGGAGAAGTCCAAAATTGAAGCATCATCAAGGTGCTGCTTTGTCCTTGAAGACTATGGCTTTCCGGGGCTGGCTGCCAGTAATCCTTGGGCTTTACCTCATCTGTCACATGGCAATGCACATAGCGGTGTCCTCTCCTTTCTCTTCTGGGTTCTACTGACTTCCAGCTTCTACTCCTCCATGAGGCTTCCTCTTACTATTACTGAACTTCTGCTTAAAAGGACTCTGGTAATCCATATTTATAACATACCTTAATGAAAATAACTTCTTCAAAATGTCCTATTTACAATGATTTCACACCCACAGGAATGGATTAATAGATTCAGTCATCTTTCCCAATTTTTGGCTTTGAACATGACATTTAACATCTCTAATCCATCATTTTCATTTTAAAAACTAAGTCTAATGCTATCTACTCTACCATACACACAAGATGGTTATGAGACTCTAATGAAGAAATGCATGTAAAGTTACCAAAAGTTGTAAATAATCAAATTACTAAAGATACAAAGAGAATAGATCTGAAGTTAAAATTATTTCTTAATAGTTTTCAGGTGCCTAATACAGTGCTTTCTACAGTACAGTTCATTTTTCATTGAATGACTAAAGAAATCAATTCATGTGTTACACTTAAAAACTAAAATTGTTCACATAAGATGAATCCCTTAATCAATTATATATGTGTAAGCATTTATAGCATTACATATATGTACGCATGTATATATGTGTATATATATATACACAAGTATAATATTTATTCTTAATTTTTCAAGAAATATTTTAATGTGCTATCATGTTCAAGACCTATACTGAATTCTCTGGAGACAGAAATGAATGAGAATAACTTCATTCCTCAATGAATAACAGGTTAGTGAAAATAAACTATACAATTTACTCTAAGCCATCAGATTAAGTTCCATAGGTGAGCTCAACTCACAAAATGGTATGTAAAAAGTAGTTAAGAAAATTAATAATTATTTTTAGGAATGCTATAAAATTGATTCATAGAAAATATAGTATTTGAGCAGATATTTTAAGGGGAATCTGAGGGAAAGAATGGATAGAACATGCAAACAGTTGCATGGCACTTACTCTATACCAGACAACATTTTAAGTGCTTTGTGTTTTTTGAGTGGCATCATCCTGAAAACAGAGGTATTCATATTTAGTCTTATCTATCAAGTTAGTTTTCATCTCACCGTTTTAACATTTGAGGAAACCAAACCTTTGAGAGGCTAGTTAACCTTCCAAATATCACACTCCAAATAAGTAGCAGAGCTGGGATCAAGCTCAGGCCATCTCTTTCTTCTGTCCAAGTACTTAATCTCTATCTTACACTGTCAGGTTTGAACATGTCAAAATTTTTAACAAGCTGAAAAATAGGAATAGGCATTCCATTCAGAACAAATAGCATAAGCAAGGGAACCTGCCAATTAGAGCACAGAGAGGGTCTCATATTCTAGTGAGTCTAACAAATTGGGCCCAGGTAGAAGGGGGGGGGCGGTGACAGGTACACTCCTACTACATTCCAAGAAAGGATGAACAAATGAGAACTAGGTGCTCACTTTATTTTGTTATAGTTTTCAGTCAATTGATGTCCATCTTAACATTAAGTTGCTTTGAGAAGTATTTTATCATAAGTCTTAAGCAGGACTAGCCATCTATCCATTCAATGGATATGTACTTACTACATGAACAGAAATAAGCCTATCTGGAAAAGTATTTACTTAGCCTTGCCTACTCATAGGAATGGGTTGATGTTATAGTGATATGTGTAAGATGGTCAATGCAAACTTTCTATTGAAATCACGAAAGAAAGTCCCCTAGGCATAGGTGCAACACAATAGCATAATTTTCATATGTGAAGGAAAAATTTTACATATATATATATAGATAGATAGATAGATAGATATAGATATATATAGATATATATATATTAGTGTGTATAGATATACACACACATATTTAACCTAATACAGCAGACCTTTGTTCTCATATGGTAATAAAATATTACAAAAATATAAATCATCTATAGTAACCAACATGCTTTCATATTCTCTGCTTAAGAGAGTTTTATAAAAACAGATCAAGAAAACAGGATTATAGGAACTCAGTAGTTTCCATGGTTTCAGAGGAAAGCTAATGATTTCAGGATCAAGTGGATAGGTATGAAATTTCACATATTCTTAAAAAATACAGTGACACTGAGATATTGATTCAACATATGCATCTAGTTGGAAACTGAATTTCAAAATTTGAGATAATAAAACACTTGTGTTCTAATAAATCTGCAAAGATTTCCTCTATTCTCTAAAGTATAGCCTTTGTGGAAAGTAATATAATGTTTCAAAAAATAAAATATATATTGCTTAATCACTGGAAAGCTTCAAAAAATAACTTGAATCTGATCAACATTAAAACATTTTCAAAGATCAAAAACCCATGCATTCTTCCATTGTTTCCTGGAGGAAATTTCAAGGTGTTTGTAATTTACTTAATTTAATAGGATGTTATATTAATTTATTCATTCTCCCCTTATTTAGAACCTATCAAGTGAAAATTTCTGTGGGCAAATAAAAACATGAGATATAATCAGAAAATTTCAATAGTGTTTTAGTAATTTTGGAGGGTAATAGTTAAGATGGTAGAGCTACTCTTCTTTCCCACACCCCTTTAAAATACACAAGAGGACATCTGAAATGTCCTGACACATCAGAAGTAAAACCACATCAGAACAATTCCGGTTGAAACTTAAGGAAAAATAAAAGCAGTATTGCTTTAGACGCACTTTAGTCTGCCTACTCCAGGCAATATGAAAACCCAAAGTTCAATCACAACCCTCCGGAAGTCAGGTTTCACCGTGGAGCCCTTTGCAGACGTTCCTTTTTTACCCGTTTTTTTTTTTTTTTAATTTCTCAAAGTAAAACTTACATGTTTTTCTTTTATTTGCAGAGTCCACCCACAAAGCACTAACTACTTAATTTGATAAACTATGAAAATATAATGATGAGGTGCTCACTATTTGTATATTTAATAGTGATTTTCTGAAGAGAATTGTTCACATCAATTAACTCAAAGAAGTGCCTGTCGTGATGGGAATTTTATTTCACATGCAAATAGAGCAGAGCACCACGGTAACCTGGAATGTTCACTTTTCTGTCATTTTTCTGTTTACCTTGCCCTCTGCTTTTTGATCCAGGGAGGGGTGGTGGCAGGAGATAATTAGTCTTGAGAATGGTGAAGGGATATGATAGATTCCTAAGCTCTTCCAACTTTGTGGGGAAGATGCTTACTTTGAACCAGGGCCTCAAGTAATGACCAATTCTTTCTTCCCTGAACCACAGATACAATATGAAAGAATCTGAAATTGAAAGTAAATCTAAGCTTTCAATCACTTACCATCCATCTCTGTTTACTTCAAGAGGATATATGGGCATCCTTTCAGCAGAGTTTAATTCTAAACAGCAAAAGATTGTGAAAGGAAGGGAGATATGCTAGTAGACATAGACTCTAATTTTAATTCTGCTACAAATTGTCATGTAATTACAAGCAAGTCAATGTTTTTACTTGGAAGAGCTGAAAAATAACAAAGATTAATGAAAGCTAGTAAGAATGGTAAAGTACAAATTTGGATGTTCATTAAGGTCACTGATACACATCATTTTGTAGTAAATAGATTAGAGAACATACTATAGAAATTATGTACCAGTGTTATCTCTCAGCAAGGATTAATGCTATTCTTCATAATAATAGTGCCATGCTACAGAGCATGCTGCTATTGAAGGGGAAAATTATTTTGGGAGAGAGTTGGTCTTAAGTTTAAAAGGACAGAGCAGAGCAATAACTAAAAGAACAGAGAGAAGATCATAAGATCATGGGTCCTTCACAAAAGACATAGGTTCTGGAAACCTACACAGGCTAGAAGACAAAATAATTTTACCAGACCCGTCTCTGAGGCAAAGAGTACTCTGTTCTATACTGTGTCTATACTGTCACTCTAAGCACTTCTCTCATGGTTTCAAATATCTGCATTATTTGGACACTTGCAAGCCTCATATATTTTTATCACTAAGCACAGCAGAAAAGGGGGCATTTATATTTTTATTTTTCCAGTAAAATTCTAAGGATACCTGTGTTATGTGCTGTGCACTTGTTGAACCAATCTCCAGGGTCAGGAAAATGGGATTTGCTGATTAGCTGAAGGAAATCATGTCACAAAACTGGAAGTGGGGGTAGAGATAATCTTACCTCTAACACATGATGTAGAAATTCAGATATTTTGGTGGAGATAAAGAAGGAGTGGATAATGGATATTGGAAAGAAAACTTAAAATGTCCCTGCAACTCTTCATGAAACTCCATATCTCATTATCTATTTCTTATCCCTCAAAACCAGAAGCATTTCCTCATTTTTCTTTGAACTTGTAAAATAATACTAAAAAAAAATAATAACAGAGGAGGGGAAGATGGTGGCATAGAGAGGAGTGGAACTTATTTAGTCCCCTGGAACAACTAATAAACAACCAGGAACAACTAGTAAATAATCTAGAACAACTGCTGGAAGACAACTATGACTGTCCACATATCACATACCAATCTGGATTGGGTGGACTGGCTGAGATCACAGCATAAAATCTGTAAGTAAAAACTGCGGACACATGCTGGGAGTCCCCTCCCCCCATGGCAGGCTGAGTTGTAAGACCTCGCTGTGGGAGAAACAAGCATTCCCAGAGCCAGCAAATATAGCTCAGCTCAGCTCCAACTCGGGTTTTAATTAACAAATGTGGACAGATGAATACAAGCTACAAACATAGACAAAACCCCTAGCAAGCAGACAGAGGCTTTCAGAGAAGACTGACCTTAAAGAACCAGAAAGACCTGGGGCTCCCTCTGACTGATGGACAAAACTGGGGGGTCATGAACTGGCTCTGAAAAGGGGCTTTCTTTCCCTTTCTCTCTTTTTCAACCTAAGTGATTCAGTGGAGAGAGCCTCATCCATTTTCAGTTCTCAGTGCTCTGACCCAGACAAGGGTGGAGATAACAGAGCACCAATTCAAATACAGAAGATAACTCCGTAGGGGGTGTATCTTTCCTAAGAGGAAGGAGGTGGGGTCCAGTTCTAGGGCTGGCTTTCCATTCAGAACTCAGACCCCAGACCCTGAGGGGAAACAGCCAAAACAGAAACTAAAGGGGCCACACCTCCTTAAACCAGTTGGAGTGACAGTCTGACAGGTGCCACCTGCTGGCAGGTTAGGAAAAGCACAGTGGCTAGAGGCCTCACAGGAAAGCCTGTCATTCTTCAAAGATATACCCTGAATATAACCCCATTCTGAGACCTGAACCCATTCTGGTCCAGGAAAATCTGATTGGGGTAACCAAGGAAGCCAGATATCTAGACAAAAGAAAACTACAAATTACAATAGGAAAAATAGAGGTATGGATCTATCAAAGGAACAAAGTTACACCACAATTAAGATACAGTTGAAATATTATTTCACCTTAATTAAACAATCAATTAAAGATTTTCAAACAAATATGCTAAATCAATCAAAAATCAAATCAATGAGTTCAGGGAAGGTATGGCAAAAGAGATGAAGGATATAAAGAAAACACTGGGTAAAAATAAGGTAGAAATTGAAAGTTTGAGAAAACTACTGGCAGAATCTATGGAAATTAGAGATGAAAGACACAATGGAGACATACAACAGCAGATCTCAAGAGGCAGAAGAAAACACTCAGGAACTGGAGCAGAAGACACCTGAAATTCTACACACAAAAGAACAGATAGGAAAAGAATGGGAAAATATAAGCAACATCTCGGAGAATTGAATGACATCATGAAGTGCATGAATGTATGTGTCATGGGTGTCCCAGAAGGAGAAGAGAAGTGATAAAGGGGCAGAAGCAATAATAGAGAAAATAATCAAAGAAAATTTCCCATCTCTTATGAAAGACATAAAATTACAGATCCAAAAAGGGCAGCATACCCCAAACAGAATAGATCTGAACAGACCTATGCCAAGACACTTAATAATCAGATTATCAAACATCAAAGACAAAGAGAGAGTCCTGAAAGCAGCAAGAGAAAACCATCCCATACAAAGGAAGCTTGATAACACTATGTGTGGATTTCTCAGTAGAAATTATGGAAGCAAGAAGGAAGTGGTGTGATACATTCAAGATACTGAAAGAGAAAAACCACTAACAAAGAATCCTATATCCAGCAAAGCTGTCCTTCAAATATGAGGGAGAGTTTAAAATATTCTCTGACAAACAGACAATGAGAGAATTTATGAACAAGATACCTGCTCTAAGGGAAATACTAAAGGGAACACTACAGACAGGAAGGAAAAGATGGGAGTGAGAGGCTTGGAACACAATTTTGGGTGATGGTAGCACAACAATGTAAGTACACTGAACAAAGATGACTGCGAGCATGGCTGAAAGAGGAAGGTTAGGAGCATGTGGTACACTAAAAGGAAACAGGAAAGTTAAAGAATGGGACTGTATAACTCAGTGAAACCTAGAGTCCTCAACAGTTGTGATAAAATGTACAAATATGTTTTTACATGAGGGAAAACAAATGAATGTCAACCTTGCAAGGTGTTAAAAATGGGGTGGTATTGGGGAAAAAATACAATCAATGCAAACTAGAAACTATAGTCAACAGAGACATGGTTATATGCTTCCTTTAATGTAACAAAAGCAATTTGCCAAAGCTAAATGCCTATAAGAGGGAGACATAAGGGAGGGTAATGGGACTCTTGGTATTGGTGATGTCTGACTCTTTTATTGTAATTTAGTTTAATTCTGTCTTTCCTTTTGTGGCTTTCTTAGCTGTCATTTTTTTTTTTCTTTTCTTTCTTTTTCTTTTTCTTTTCTCTGTCTACTTTGAATCTTCCTCTTTCTTTGTGGAAGAATTGGAGATGTCCTTATAGATATTGGTGATGGTGGTGAATGCATAAATATGTGATTATACAGGAAACCATCAATTGCTTACTTAGAACAAAATGTATGGTGGGTGAACAAAACTGTCTTAAAAAAAAGTGTTGATGAAGAAACCTTGAGGGCACTATATTGAGAGAAAAAGTCAGACACATAAGAACAAATATTGTATGGTCTCACTGATATGAACTAATTATAATATGTAAACTCATAAACATGAAATATAAGTTACCAGGATATAGAACAAGGTTAAAGAATGGGGAGTTGTTGCTTATTATGAGCATAATGTTCAACTAGGTTGAACTTAAGTGTTTGGAAATGGACAGAGGTGATAGTAGCATGTTGTGAGAATAACTAACAGTGCTGAATGGTATATGGATATGGTGGAAATGGGAAGTTTAGAGCCACGTATGTCACTGGAAAGAAAGTGGAGGTTAAAAGATAGTAATACATAAAACAGTGAATCTTGTGATGGACAATGTACATGATTAACTGTACAAATATTAGAAATATCTTTCGTGAACTAGAACAAATGTATGATACTGTTAACTAGAAGTTAATATTAGAGGGATGTATTACATCCCCCAAAACACCATTATCTTTGCTGTAATCTTGTGTGGGCAGACATATCAGTATTGATCAGATTGTAATTCTCTGAGTGTTTCAATGGAGATGTGCCCCACCCAACTGTGGGTGATGACTCTGATTGGATAATTTCCATGGAGGTGTTACCCCACCCATTCAGGGTGAGTCTAAATTAAATCACTGGAGCCATATAAATGAGCTGACAGAAGGAACTCAGTGCAGCTGAGAGTGACATTTTGAAGAGGAGCTACAGCCAAGAGGGACGCTATGAAGAATGCACAGGAGCTGAGAAGAGAGAGTAGCTGCAGATGAGAGACAGTTTGAAGACAGCCATTGAAAGCAGACTTTTGCTCCAGAGAAGCTAAGAGAGGACAAACACCACAAGAGCAACTAAGAGTGACAGTTTTGAGGAGCTGAAGCCTAGAGAGGAACATCCTGGGAGAAAGCCATTTTGAAACCAGAACTTGGAGCAGACACCGACCACATGCCTTCTCAGCTAACAGAGGTTTTCCAGACACCACTGGCCATCTTCCATTGAAGGTACCCAACTGTTGATGTGTTACCTTGGACACTTTATGGCCTTAAGACTGTAATTGTGTAACCAAATAAACCCCCTTTTATAAAAGTCAATCCATTTCTGGTGTTTTGCATTCCAGCAGCCTTAGCAAACTAGAAAAAGGGTTATATAGAGAAAAGATATACTTATTGCAAACTATCTACTACTGTCAGTAGTACTTTAACATTATTTCATCAACAGTAACAAATGTACTATACCCAATACCATGAATCCATAACGGAGGGGGGTGGTTAGGGGTATGGGAGGATTCAAGTTTTCTTTTTTGTCTTTATATCTTTTCTGGAGTAATGAAAGTGTTCTAAAAAATGAAAAAAAAAATTAATTGTGGTCATGTATGTACAGCTGTATGATGGTACCATGGGCCATTGTGCACTTTGGATCCTTGGATGATTGTATGATATGTGAACAATCTCAATAAAATTTAAGAAAATAACAAATTCATAATGAATATATATCAATGATTAGTTAGGAGTATTACTGATGGGGATTTTAGAATAATAATCAATAATTATACTTTTAAAATAACAATGATCAATGACATTTATTGGAAATTTTCAATTTGCCAGGCATTATTCTAAGTGATTTATATTTTTTAAACTTTTTAATTCTCTATACAGCCTTAAAACTAAACATTCTATTGCTATTCCCCTCTTACAGATGACAAAACTAGGTACTAAAAGATAGTACATGAAGTCCCTATTGCTTTGTGAACAACCATGGGGTTTGTTTTTCATGGGGAAAGCAAATCCTCATTCAGAATGAATGTGCAGAAATACCTCACTGTGCTGGTTTGAATCTATTATGTCCACCACAAAAGCTATGTTCTTTAATTCAATCTTGTGGGGGCAGAGTCATTAGTCTTTTGATTTGGGTGAAGCCTTTTGACTGAATGTTTTCATGGAGATGTGACACCCAACTGTAGGTGAGTACATTTGATTAGATCATTTCTATGGAGATGTGACCTCTTCCATTCTGGGATTATCTTAATTATATCACTGGAGTCGTTTAAGATGCTCAGGAAGAGATATAGGAGCAGGAGCTGACAGAGATGCTTAGAGATGCTTGGAGTTTTGGACAGAAGGACGTTTGGAGATGCTATGCTAAGAGATGAAGCCCAGAGTTTGTCCTGGAGAAGTTAAGAGAGGACCCCCAGATGATTGGAGAGACATGCCCTGGGAGAACAAGCAAAGATGCACAGGAGTTGAGACAGAGAAGCTATGAGAGACAGAAGCCCAGACACATTTTGGAGAAAGCCATTTTGAAACACAACCCAGGAGCAAAGCACAAGCAGACACCAGCCATGTGCCTTTCCAGCTGACAGAGGTGTTCCAGACACCATAGGACTTTCATCAGAGATGGCATCCTCTTCTTGATGCCTTAGTTTGGATACTTTCTTGGCCTTGGAACTGAATTTGCAACCTAATAAGTATTTTGCTTAATGGCAGCTTTGACAAACCGGAATACTCACTGATAATTTTAATATTACTCACATTTATGTGATTTACCAATTTTGGCTTTGATATTTCATAGACAATTACATCAGAAGAAATGCATAATGCTGAAAACAAAATGTGGTTGGTTGAATTGGGACCCCAAAGAGATATTTTGACGTCCTAACCCCCAATACTTGTGAATATGACCTCATTTGGAAATAGGTTCTTTGCAGATGTAATCAGGTTAAGAAGAGGTCATTCTGGATCAGGATGAGCAGAAAATCTGATGATTTTGAGTTGTTACTAGAGAAAGGAGAGGGAAATTTGGATACTGAGACACACAGGGAAGAAGGCCATGTGAAGATGGAAGAAGAGATTGAAGTGCCACAGTGACATGCCAAGGAACACCTGGAGCCCCCAAAATCTGGAAGAGACGAGGAAGCATTCCCCTCTAGAGATCTGGGGGGGAAGTGTGGCCATGCTGAAACATTTAGTTTGGACTTAACGTTTTCATAACTGTGAGAGAATTCCTTTCTGTTGTTACAAGCCACTCAGTTGTGGTTCTTTCTTATGGCAGCCCTAGGAAACCGATACTTAGAATGTGAAGTTCTTATGTGCTGTTGACTTATACATATTTTTGTCTTGTGATCAAAGAAAAAATAAAATTTTGTCCCTGGAATAAAAATGAATAATGCTATAAATAACTTTAAACCAGCTATTAACAGCCTAAATATTAGACAAATATTTGATGTGAAGGATACTTCGTCTTACTGGCGGCGCCCTGTGTAAGGAATTATCTCATTGCTTTAGTTCTTTCTGTCAAAACAAAATGAGAAATGATATAATATTATGTGAGAAACACAGTGCTATTTAGATAATAAGGTACACAGAGAATGTGGAAGATGATATGCTATTAAACATAAATTTTATGACTCTAATGCTGAGGCATAAGCTCACAATTTCAATGAATGCGGAGAATGTGTGCCAGCATTCAGTGTTCACATTTATAAGCATTAGAGCTCCCCAAGTCTTTTTTTTATTCATTTTATTGAGATATATTCACATACCACACATACAAAACAAATCATACATATGATTGTTCACAGTACCATTACATAGTTGTACATTCATTACCAAAATCAATCCCCAACACCCTCATTACTACACACACAAAAATAACCAGAATAATAATTAAAGTGAAAAGGAGCAACTAAAGTAAAAAAGAACACTGGGTGCCCTTGTCTGTTTGTTTGTTTGTTTGTTTCCTTCCCCCACCTTTCCACTCATCCATACACAAACTAGACAAACGGGAATGTGATCCCTATGGCCCCCCCAATCCCACTGTCCCCCCTCATAAGCCACATTTTTATACAATTGTCTTCAAGATTCATGGGTTCTGGGTTGTAGTTTGATAGTTTCAGGTGTCCACCGCTAGCTACCCCAATTCATTAGAATCTGAAAAGGGTTGTCTATATTGTGCGTAAGAGTGCCCACCAGAGTGACCTCTCAGCTCCTTTTGGAATCTCTCTGCCACTAAAGCTTATTTCATTTCCATTCACATCCCCCTTTTGGTCAAGAAGATGTTCTCCATCCCACGATGATGGGTCTACATTCCTCCCCGGGAGTCATATTCCACGTTGCCAGGGAGATTCACTTCCCTGGGTGTCTGATCCCACGTAGGGGGGAGGGCAGTGATTTCACCTTTCAAGTTGGCTTAGCTAGAGAGAGAGGGCCACATCTGAGCAACAAAGAGGCATTCGGGAGGAGGCTCTTAGGCACAATTATAGGGAGGCCTAGCCTCTCCTTTGTAGCAACAGCCTTCCCAAGGGCAAATTCCATGGTAGAGGGCTCAATCCATCAAACCATCAGTCCCCTATGTCTGTGGGCATGTTAGCAACCATCGAGATAGGGCAGGCCAATACCCCTGCATTCTCCACCAGCTCCTCAAGGGGGCTCTGCATATTTTTTCCTTGTTTTTTTTTTTTAACTTTTTTTTTTCTAAAGCAACTGTAAGAAAAATTTAAAAATTTTAAAAAAAATTAAAAAAAACATACGATAAAAGAACATTTCAAGAGACCATAACAAGGGAGTAAGAAAAAGACAACTAACCTAAGATAACTACTTTACTTCCAATGTGTTCTCACTCTACCCCAAGAAAGTAACCTAATATAGCAACATTTCTGTGAACTTGGTCCTACTATACCCATCAGAAATTAACAGACCATAGTCATTCCTGGGCATTCCCAGAACATTAAATTTACCCATGATAGCTTATCTGTTCTTCTTGGATTATTGTTCCCCCTTCCTTAATTGCTCTCTATTGCTAGTTCCCCTACATACTACATTATAAACCATTTGTTTTACGATTTTCAAAGTTCACATTAGTGGTAGCATATAATATTTCTCTTTTTGTGCCTGGCTTATTTCGCTCAGCATTATGTCTTAAAGGTTCATCCATGTTGTCATATGCTTCATGAGATTGTTCCTTCTTACTGCCGTGTAGTATTCCATCGTGTGTATATACCACATTTTATTTATCCACTCATCTGTTGAAGGACATTTGGGTTGTTTCCATCTCTTGGCAATTGTGAATAATGCTGCTATGAACATTGGCGTGCAGATATCTGTTCATGTCACTGCTTTCTGATCTTCCGGGTATATACCGAGAAGTGCAATCGTTGGATCGAAGGGTATCTCTATATCTAGTTTTCTAAGGAACTGCCAAACTGGCTTCCAGAGTGGCTGAACCATTATACAGTCCCACCAACAATGAATAAGAGTTCCAATTTCTCCACATCCCCTCCAGCATTTGTGGTTTCCTGTTTGTTTAATGGCAGCCATTCTAATCGGTGTTAGATGGTATCTCATTGTGGTCTTAATTTGCATCTCTCTAATAGCTAGTGAAGCTGAACATTTTTTCATGTGTTTCTTGGCCATTTGTATTTCATCTTCAGAGAACTGTCTTTTCATATCTTTTGCCCATTTTATAATTGGCCTGTCTGTACTATTGTCATTGAGTTGTAGGATTTCTTTATATATGCAAGATATCAGTCTTTTGTCAGATACCTGGTTTCCAAAAATGTTTTTCCCATTGAGTTGGCTGCCTCTTTACCTTTTTGAGAAATTCCTTTGAGGTACAGAAACTTCTAAGCTTGAGGAGTTCCCATGTATCTATTTTTTCTTTTGTTGCTTGTGCTTTGGGTGTAAAGTCTAGGAAGTGGCCACCTAGTACAAGGTCTTGAAGATGTTTTCCTACATTATCTTCTAGGATTTTTATGGTGCTTTCTTTTATATTGAGATCTTTGGTCCATTTTGAGCTAATTATTGTGTAGGGTGTGAGGTAGGGGTCCTCTTTCATTCTTTGGCATATGGATATCCAACTCTCCCAGCCCCATTTGTTGAAAAGACCATTATGACTCAGTTCAGTGACTTTGGGGGCCTTATCAAAGATCAGTCGGCCGTAGATCTGGGGGTCTATCTCCGAATTCTCAATTCAATTCCATTGATCTATACGTCTATCTTTGTGTCAGTACCATGCTGTTTTGACAACTGTGGCTTTATAATAAGCTTCAAAGTCAGGGAGTATAAGTCCTCCCACTTGGTTTTTCTTTTTTAGAGTGTCTTTAGCAATTCGAGGCATCTTCCCTTTCCAAATAAATTTGATAACTAGCTTTTCCAAGTCTGCAAAGTAGGTTGATTGAATTTTGATTGGGATTGCATTGAATCTGTAGATGAGTTTGGGTAGAATTGACATCTTAATGACATTTAGCCTTCCTATCCATGAACATGGAATATTTTTCCATCTTTTAGGGCCTTCTATTTCTTTTAGTAGAGTTATGTAGTTTTCTTTGTATAGGTCTGTTACGTCTTTGGTTAAGTTTATTCCTAGGTACCTGATTTTTTTAGTTGCTATTGAAAATGGCATCTTTTTCTTGAGTGTCTCTTCAGTTTGTTCATTTCTAGCATAAAGAAACATTACTGACTTGTGTGCATTAATCTTGTATCCGGCTACTTTGCTAAATTTGTTTAGTAGCTCTAGTAGCTGTATCGTCGATTTCTCGGAGTTTTCCAGATACAATATCATATCATCTGCAAACAATGACAGTTTTACTTCTTCCTTTCCAATTTGGATGCCTTGTACTTCTTTGTCTTGCCAGATTGTCCTGGCTAGCAATTCTAGCACAATGTTGAATAACGGTGGTGACAGCGGGCATCCTTGTCTTGTTCCTGATCTTAGGGGGAAGGCTTTCAGTCTCTTACCATTAAGTACTATGCTGGCTGTGGGTTTTTCATATAAGCTCTTTATCATATTGAAGAAGTTTCCTTCAATTCCTACCTTTTGAAGTGTTTTTATCAAAAATGGATGTTGGATTTTGTCAAATGCTTTTTCAGCATCTATTGGGATGATCATTTGATTTTTCCCTTTTGACTTGTTAATGTGTTGTAATACATTGATTGATTTTCTTATGTTGAACCATCCTTGCATGCCCGGAATGAACCCCACTTGGTCATGGTGTATGATTTTTTTAATGTGTCTTTGGATTCGAGTTGCAAGTATTTTGTTGAGGATTTTTGCATCTATATTCATCAGGGAGATTGGCTGGTAGTTTTCCTTTTTTGTAGCATCCTTGCCTGGTTTTGGTATTAGATTGATGTTAGCTTCATAAAATGAGTTAGGTAGTGTTCCATTTTCTTCAATGTTTTGAAAGAGTTTGAGTAAGATTGGTGTCAGTTCTTTCTGGAAAGTTTGGTAGAATTCCCCTGTGAAGCCATCTGGCCCTGGGCATTTATTTGTGGGAAGCTTTTTGATGACTGATTGGATCTCTTTGCTTGTGATGGGTTGGTTGAGATCTTCTGTTTCTTCTCTGGTCAGTCTAGGTTGTTCATATGTTTCCAGGAAATTGTCCATTTCCTCTACATTATCCAGTTTGTTGCCATACAGTTGTTCTTAGTACCCTCTTGTAATTGTTTTAATTTCCTTGGGATCTGCAGTAATGTCAACTTTCTCATTCATTATTTTGTTTATATGGGTCTTCTCTTTGATTTTGTCAATCTAGCTAGGGGATTGTCAGTCTTGTTGATCTTCTCAAAGAACCAAATTTTGGTGTTATTCATCCTCTCTATTGTTTTTTTGTTCTCTATGTCATTTATTTCTGCTTTAATCCTTCTTATTCCTTTTCTGCTACTTGGTTTAGGATTGGTTTGCTGTTCATTTTCTAGCTTTTTCAGTTGATCCATTAGTTTTTTGATTTTGGCTCTTTCTTCCTTTTTAATATATGCGTTTAGTGCTATAAATTTCCCCTCAGGACTGCTTTTGCTGCATCCCATAGGTTTTGGTATGTTGTGTTCTCATTTTCATTCATCTCAATATATTTAGCAATTTCTTTTGCTATTTCTTCTTTAACCCACTGATTGTTTAGGAGTGTGTTGTTTAACTTCCAGGTATTTGTGAATTCTCTAAGTCTCTTAGGATTATTGACTTCTAATTGTATTCCATTGTGGTCAGAGAATGTGCTTTGAATAATTTCAATCTTCTTAAATTTATTGAGCCTTGTTTTATGTCCCAGCATATGATCTATTCTGGAGAAAGTCCCATGAGCACTAGAGAAGTATGTGTATCCTGGTGATTTGGGATGTAATGTTCTATATATGTCTGTTTAATCCAATTCATTTATTAGATTGTTTAGGTTTTCAATTTCCTTATTGGTCTTCTGTCTGATCTATCTACAGAAGAGAGTGATGTGTTAAAGTCTCCCACAATTATTGTGGAAACATCAATTGCTTCCTTTAGTTTTGCCAGTGTTTCTCTCATGTATTTTGTGGCGCCTTGATTGGGTGCATAAACATTTATGATTGTTATTTCTTCTTATTGAATTGCCCCTGTTATTAGTATGTAGTGACCTTCTTTGTCTCCCAAAACATCCCTGCATTTAAAGTCTATTTTATCTGAGATTAATATTGCTACACCTGCTTTCTTTTGGCTGTAGCTGGCATGAAATATTTTTTTCCATCCTTTCACTTTCAATTATTTGTGTCCCTGTGTCTAAGATGAGTCTCTTATATGCAGCATATTGATGATTCATTTTTTTAATCCATTCTGCAAATCTATACCTTTTAATTGGTGAGTTTAATCCATTTACATTCAATGTTATAACCGTGAAGACATTTCTTGAATCAGCCAACTTATCCTTTGGTTTATGTTAGTCATATATATATTTTCCCTCTGTCTATTAATATCCTTTAATGTACCCGTACCGAATCTCTTTAGTACTGAACCTTTTTCCATGTCTCTCTCTCCTTTCTTTGTTTCTCTGTCTGTAGGGCTCCCTTTAGTATCTCCAGTAGGGCAGGTCTCTTGTTAGCAAATTATTTCAGCATTTGTTTGTCTGTGAAAAATTTAAGCTCGCCCTCAAATTTGAAGGAGAGCTTTGCTGGATAAAGTATTCTTGGTTGGAAATTTTTCTCACTCAGAATTTTAAATAGGTCGTTCCACTGCCTTCTCGCCTCCATGGTGGCTGCTGAGTAGTCACTACTTAGTCTTATGCTGTTTCCTTTGTATGTGGTGAATTGCTTTCCTCTTGCTGCTTTAAGAACTTGCTCTTTCTCTTCCGTATTTGACAGTGTGATCAGAATATGTCTCAGAGTGGGTTTATTTGGATTTATTCTATTTGGAGTTCGCTGAGCATTTATGACTTGTGTATTTATGTTGTTTAGAAGATTTGGGAAGTTTTCCCCAACAATTTCTTTGAATACTCTTCCTAGACCTTTACCCTTTTCTTCTCCTTCTGGAACACCAATGAGTCTTATCTTTGGATGTTTTATATCATCTATCATATCCCTGAGTTCCATTTCAATTTTTTTGATTTTTTTCCCCATTCTTTCTTTTGTGCTTTCATTTTCCCTTCTGTCATCTTCCAGGTCACTGATTCACTGTTCACCTTCCTCTAGTCTTGTACTATGAGTATTCAGAATCTTTTTAATTTGGTCAACAGTTTCTTTAATTTCCATAAGATCATCTATTTTTTTATTTAGTCTTGTAATGTCTTCTTTAAGCTCTTCTAGGGTCTTCTTGATGTCCTTTATATCCTGTTCCATGCTCTTCTTGATGTCCTTTATATCCCATGCCATGGCCTCTTATTCATCTTTAGTTCTTTAATTAGTTGCTCTAAGTACTGTATTTCTTCTGATCTTTTGATTTGGGTGCTTGGGCTTGTGTTATCCATATCATCTGGTTTTTTCATGTGCTTTAAACTTTTCTGTTTTTTTTTGCCCTCTTGGCATTTGCTTAACTTGGTTGTGTTCTTTTAGGATTTGTAGACCAATTGCAAACCTTATCTCTAATTTGTCAGGTCTACAGCTTTGTAGAGTACACTTTCTGTGACTAACCAGCAGGTGGCGTCCATGAGCCACCTGTTCCCCTCAAGCCAGTTCTCCCCCACTTTGCCTCTGTGGTGAGTGGGGGAATAAGTCTTGTGGGGTCCAGTTGGTGTACCAAGCTTTCATGTGTAGTTGGTGTTGCCTGCCCTGTATAAGGGGCATGTGTCTGGGTGGTCAGGGAGGGGGGCAGCTCTAACAACCAAATCTCCCTGCTGTTCCTGAAGTTTTAAAGCTGCTGCAATAGTCTAATTCTTCAGTTCAGTCCTGCCACAGTTTGTCTCTGCCACTGACCCACCTGTCCTTGGTGTTGGCGTGTGGCCCCTGAGACTTGTGTGTGAGTCCTTCTTCCAGGCCTTGCACTCCCTGATCCTCTGTTGAGGGATGACTGTGCTATGTCACCAGTGCGTGCCATCCCCCCAGGGTGGTTCTGGGCTGCCAGTCTGTGTAGGGAGGCTCCCAGTCTGCTGAAATGATGTCTGAATGGGGCTTGTTAATTCACACTGCTCCACCTTCCCAAGTCTGGGACAACCAGCTGAAGGTGCAGGGAAGGCTAATGTCCACGCCCAATTTTGTGGTGTATACGTGTTATTTTAAGCACTTCCGTCACATTCAGTTGTCTGGGCAGCTCTGGGCTATGGGGCTGGTGACGGGCAGAAGTGTTTCCTGTCCACCAGGACGATGGCTGTGAGAGGATGCCCCCATTTTCTTGGGAAATTGTGGTGTTTAGTGAATTTTCTCAGCCACTGGATTATTGCCTTTTGTCTCAGAGCTCTCAGTTCTGCTCTTGTCTTGACCTGCCCAAATTGCAAGTCTTTGAGGATTTCTGTATTGGGCTTCTTAGAGTAATTGTTTTAGAAAATGAAAAAAAGGAAAAAAAAAAAAAGGGCCCTCCTAGCAGATCTAATGTGTTATTTAAATGCTAGGAGACAAAGCAATTAGGGCTATTAAGGAAAGATCCAGGGGGCAGAGAGAACAGTTTTTCTTCCGGTTTTGCAAATGAGCCTGCGGGCCTGAGCTCTGCCCTTCCCCTTTCTATGTTCACCAGAACTCCAAAAAGCATCCGCTTTTATTTTTGAGTTTGTCTTGCTGTTTTTTTTGCTATGCCTATCTCCTCTCTGCTGGGCTGGCTGCTCTCAGATTCTCTGATGTCTGGTCTCAGTCTATCTATGGTTGGAGTTTGGATCAGTAGAATGAGTTTCCGATAAGAGCTGCCACTGCAGTTCTCCCTTCTCCTTCCCAGGGCTGACAGCCCCTCCTCCCACTGGACTGAGCCTGGCAGGGAGGGGCACAGGTCCCCTGGCCGCATAAACTTACAGATTTCGCTGATCTCAGCAGTTCCATGTTCTCATGAGTGTTGTATGAAATATGCCCAAAGTCAGATTGCTCTGCGGTGTCCAGTCCACGCAGTTCCTGGCTTTCTACATACTTCCCTGGAGGAGTAACTAAAACATACGCCTCACCAATCCACCATCTTGCCCCGCCCCCTGATCCCCATGTCTTTTTACTCTGAGTTTCCAGAATTCAATTGTATTTTACATCTAACCCATTACTTGCGTGATCAGAAGAAGAGTATGGATTGTGCTTAAAATTAGTGGTGAAAAGATAACTCCAATATTTGTAAAATATTAAATTCTCAGTGTGTATCTTAGAAATATATATATTATATATATAAACTGTTTACAGGTTGGACTATCTATCAATAAACTTTGATTCTAAAAATGTTCTTTGCCATGAATGTGCGTTCAGATTTGTATTTTGTTTCCTTTGCTCCCATTCAGAAATTAGGGTAAGATACACTATTTTCAACTTTTTTACACACAGCAATATTGTGCTTTAATATACACAGTGAAAATACACATAATTATATTGTCTCATTCATAGATGTATCCGCTCTCCTTTTTTTTTTTGTAAAAAGTACATTGTTGACCAGTTCATGATTCAATATTTTCTAGTTGTAATACCTTTGATTTCTAAAAGTAAGTTTGGTATCTGCCTCCCATTAAAATTCTAATCAACACATTATTTTATAATATTTTACCAAAACAGATGACTTGGAGAACTTTTGAATATTGTTTCATTTTAGAAGCAAATATTTTATTATCCTCACAAATATATATTGAACACTATTAGGTCATTAAGGATGTAGTAGGAACAAACAAAACCCCAGTTCTCATGTAGTTTACTAATGTAAGAAATAAAGCAGCCAGTAAACAAACATTTAAATGCAAGAATAATATCTGTGGTTTGTACCATGGAAAAAGTACAATATGACTTGAGAAAAAAATAAAACTTGTGCCAAGACATGGAGTGAGGACAAGAGGGTGTGTAGAAAACACTCCTTGGATGTGTCAGCTAGAAGGAGATCACTTCTTCCTTTGGGGATAAGGAAAGAAAACAAAAATGTTGGCATTTAATTAATGTCAAGAAATTTAAACATTTTATAGAAATTATAAGAGCCCAGAGATTTCTAAGTAATCTGTGTAAAACATAAGGAAAGTCCATGATTATCTGGTGAATATTTGACTGCTTGTTGAAGGAAGTCAAGTAGTCATGCAACTCCAAGCTATCCATTTTAATTACATAGCAAGATGTGAAATGAACCATGCTACCTAGAGTCCTTGAAAACTAGAATATATGACTGCACTCATTCTACCAGCACTAGAATTAGTGTCATTCTGTCTCTTCCCCTCACCTGGTTAACTTCAAAGTGAATAGCCACATAATTGCCTTCATGTTTGTTTTCAATGTATCTATCTTGTTGGCAGAATGTTTTGAGTGTAGATTAGAATTAGGGAAAAAATGGACTAAAATCTCCATTCCACCTCTGAAAAGCTCAAGCTAGAGGGACAATGACTCCTGGTTTGCTTCAAGCAGTCCCAATTTATGCCTGGTGTTTCGGCAGAATCTTTAATAATATATTTTCAAAAGTGTACTCATTTGAACAGTAAATTCTATGGTCACTCTAGCTACAGGGAGCTCCATCTAATTTTTTTTTTTAACTCATTCTTCTGAAAAAGAAGCAAAAATATGTTATTGATACTTGTTAATAATTATATTACCTTATTTTGAAGGCTGAACTTGAGCCTGATATTTTCCATGCATTTTATTTATATTATTATGCTAACAACTTTTTGAAATAGAGAGTGCTGCCTTGATTTCATGAACAAGAAGTTCAGGCACCAATAGTTTAAGAAATATATTCTAGATCAGAAAGGTGGTTCATGGTAAAGTGGAGATTTAAACCTAGATATGCTGGATTTCAGCAACTGAAATTGTACCTCTTAAATCACAGTTAAACTGCTTTACATAAAAAGAGATTCTTTGAAGTCATCTATTTTTCCATATAACCATAAATCTACAAGGATTGGTTGACATTTTTGCCTTGATTATACTTATGCTTAATTTGTAAAACTCTTTTGTACCACCCAAGTGTTATGAATCTGAATAAACGTTGACTAACAGTAGGGTTGAGCCTTACTCTGTTGGATTTTGGATAGATCATGAATATCTTCATCTACTGGGTAGTAAAAATAATGGATTTTTTTTTCTGAAGTTAATGTGAAATTTATTGTAATTTTACAAAACCCCATGATTGTCTCTTTAAGGAAATAAACAAAATGAAGAAAATAAATGTGATATTTTTCAAAGAAAAAAATAAAAAATAATGAGAAATTGCCTTATTGGATTGTAAACTGTATGATAAACCTACCACAATAAAAACAGGATGGTATTGGCTCAGAAAATTTCCTGAATCTTCTTATTTATTGACTGTTTGAAAACTCATTTAAGACACATTCCTTTCCAATGTTCAGCCTATTCATAATATCCAAAGCACTTTACATGGATTCTACATATATGTGCATTCAATAAATGTTGTTGAGTGAATAGATACAGTAATGTATAGGAGGTCATTTCTCTTGGAATTTAAATTTAGCTTTCAAAGATTAGCCTAAATAAATAGTATGTAATTATGTTTTTATTAGTCTGAAGGTTAAAACAATAAAAAAGTAAAATGAATAATGATAAAAGGCAAAGTGCTGCAGGGACAAATTTTTCCCCATTCCCTGTGATTTTCTTTATTCTGGCTAAACCTAAAGAATTGAGACTCAGTGAAACAAGTAATCAATGCATCTTGGTTATTTGTTCATAAATGTAGTTGTGACTCACAGCTGTTGAGTGCAGTTTTAGCCACCAAACTTCATATGCACAAATAGGTTAACAGAGGGATTGAGTTAATGAAGATAATTATAATATTATGGTATTAAGGGAGCAGTATATCTTAAACAAGTTCACATTTTAGGAAATGAGAAACAAACAAACAACTGGGAAGTATATTAGAGAAGAACTAAAAGCAAGCTGAAGAATGAAAGTATATTAAGAAATGATATCTATTATGTAGAAGTTACTGAATATTTCAACCATATTGCAGTTGTATAATAATGAATTAAAGTTTTTAACTGAGCCTTAATCCCTGAAGTACCATATCCAGAAAAATGTCTAAGGACTGATGACTCTACCTAAATATATTCATATTTTCTTGTAACTGTGATAATAACATACTGGTAAATTAGAAATGCTTCTAGTTTATTGAGGCCAGTGACAAAGGGCAAATTCATTTAAAAATAAACATTGTGTCCTTATATTCCTCCCTGGAATAGAATATTCCATAGATAAACATAGAACTTGATATTGAAGCACACCTATTTTGTAACATGAATTTAAGCAAACAGGAGACTTTTACAATTTTTATAATTTGATGAAAGTAGAAATTTTTATTCATTTCAGTTGAATAATCAAAATAGCATTAAAAATGAATTTTCTAAATGTTAAATATGATTACATACCCATTTAGAATATAATATTTTAATTAGAAATTATTAATGGAATAGCTTTCATTCTAAGCAGTTAGTACTGAATCATTTGTCCATCAAAGAAAGAGTTCACAGCCACTAATGGACAAGGAATAAAAATTAACAATTCAGAATCTTGTAGCAAATACAAAATCTCATCTTTGATCTAAATATCATGACTAGGTAACCATTTTCCAAGAAAAATCATAGGAATTTTAAGTCTTCCTACTTAATCTCCCTTGTCATGCTCGCCTTTGTTTACTAAGTACAGAACACCTCAGATTATCCAATTTATATAACAAACTTTACTGAGTCCATCTGTTTTCCTAAACTTACTTTTTCCTTTGCTTTCTTCTTCTAATTACATTTCACTTTGTTCTAGTGTATACATATTTGTAAATTACCTTAAATTATTTTATAAAAAGGTTGTAATGCAAATTTTTACAAATATAAATTACAAATGCAATAAAGTGAATACTTGATTGTGGAAAACAGAAAAAATGATTAGAGTGTGTACTCCATCAGATTCTTCTTCCTGTATTTCCTTACATCCTCTTAAGAAGGACTTGTTTCTCCCATCACAATTCTCTTCCAACCTCCCTATACCTTGCTTTCCTTAGCAGAATTCATAGACTTTTGTTTACTTGATAAGTATAAAAAAATGTATCCTTATACTGAACTTTAGCCTACCTACAAAAAAAAAAAAAGAATAGAATGTACATGATATTGATTCTTTAACTATCAAAACAAATTATCAGACTGTCCCACTTGAAGAAATTGTGCTTTTATTACAGTATACAACAGGATTGTGATATGTCAAAGTTACCAAAATGAACTTTCTTCACCTCATCCTTTATTTCTGCAAGTTTGAGTATAAAGAAGTATTTTGGTCTTTTATTTGTCCATACTAACAATAGAGATCAAATGGAATAAGTAAATTAAGAAGAGGATGATAGGGATAAAAACTTTTTTAGAGAGAAGTAGATTTGTACTTTTTAAACCTGTCTTCAAAAATGTCTCAATTAGTAGTAATAAAAATTTAATTCTTGAGGAGAATTCTCCCCATAGTGTCTGAAGTTTGAATTTGTTTCTTAGAAACATCACTCATTCATTTATTTAGCAGATACTTATTTAGGCTCTTTTCTAGGGCAGTCCAGTTTTAAGGGTGACAGATACTACTCTTGTACTTCCACATCCATCTCTCTTTCTTACTGGCAGAGGCTGTTCAGCTACAGCTTACATTCTCTAGCTTCCTGTGTGTGACCAGAGGACTTTGTTCTCACCAATGGGTAGTGGTCATAAGTGGTGTATGCAAATTCTGTATGATCCTAAAGGTACCTCCCTGAACTTCTATATTTTCTTGTCTTGAAATGTTATTGGCTAAAAAGTCAATGGTAACAGTGACCACAGAAGTCATAAGCTGAGGACATCAAAGCAACCACAATTGCGTCTCCAAGAGAAATGTGTCTCTGTTACAAAATATTAGCTTTACTGTAAATAATACATGAGATGAAAAGTAATAAAGGAACTAGATGAAATTCCTGGTGTTATGGAGTTTACATTGCTGTGAAAAAAAGAGACTGTAAAAAATAAACAAATAAATAGTATTTTTGTTGGCAATGATGCTGTATCAAAAATAAGTAAACAAAAGAAACAGGAGTAAATGTAGAGAAAAATATTAGGAGAGGGATGGAATTTTAGGAAAGGAGCTCAGAGCAGGCCACAATAGGAGATACTATAGACTATATCATGTTATAACCAGAGAGTGAAGGTGTGAGCCATGTGGATAGCTAGGGGAAGAACTTAGTAAAAGCTTCCTTGTTATATTGTCATTCAGAATATCCAGTTTCCTAAACACATTGCAAATGAATTTAAACCACCTTTTTAGAGCTGCATAGCCATTCTTAAATAAATACATGTAGCTATATGAAATTAATAATTCTTTAATCCTTTAGAGATACATTCAGCTATTACTCAAGCTATTATCATAAATGAATGTGTTGTTTACCTCATTGAGAAAGCTCTGTTGGCTCTATCAAATAAGGAAAATTAATGTTGAATAATTAGGTTTTATTAACATTTTAACTTGTAACAATTCAGATTAAAGAATGGCTGAGGTGATCTATTTATATGATTATTTTACTCATTTTTACTTTTATGATTCTTTCTGCTGTTTCTCCTTAGTACTTATTCAGATGTGTATGAGAAATGCTTTTGTAAACATATTTATTTCTTTCCACTGAGAATATGCTACAAGAAATGTTTCAGTGAGTGTCTACTACCATTGACATGCCCAGAGGAATGCCAAGATTTATTTTAAAAACTATAGAATTAAGACAGTGTAGAATTTGTTCTGTTTTGCTAATGTTGCCGGAATGCAAAACAACAGAGATGTATTGGCTTTTATAAAGGGGATTTATTAGGTTACAAATTTGCAGTTCCAAGGCCATAAACGTGTCCAAACTAAGGCATCAACACAAGGATACCTTCACTGAAGAATGGCTGATGGCATCTGGAACACCTTTGTTGGCTGGGAAGGCATGTGACTGGCATCTGCTGGTCCTTTGCTCCCAAGTTGTGAAGCTTCAAATGGCTTTCTCCAAAATGTCTCTGGACTTTGTCTTCACTCCTCTCTCTCAGGTCTTGTGCATCCTTGCTTCTTTCTCCCAAGGCATTTCTCTCTAAGTATCTGGGGGTCCTTTCTTAGCTTCTCTGGGGCAAACGTTGGGCTTCATCTCCTAGCTTAGCATCTCCAAACGTCCTTCTGTCTGCAACTCCAAGCATCTCTAAATGTCAGCAAGTGTCTCGGTCTGTGTCGGCACTTAGCTTCTCTCTAAAATACTCCTGTGAACTAATCAAGACCCACCATGAATGGGTGGGGTCCACACTTTCATGGAAATGATTTTATCAGAGTTATGACCCTCAGTTGGGTGAGTCACATCTCCATGGAAACACTCAATCAAGAGGTTCCACCGAACAAGACTGGGTTAAAAGATTGTGACTTTTGTGAGGGAGAAAATATATCCAAAGTGACACATTATTGGTGCAAGGACACATACACAGAACACAGAGAGAGGATTCTACTGGAGTACATTGGCTTTGATGGCTTGTTCTTATGATGATGATTAAATATGTTGAGTATAACCCCTAAACAGAAGGGTTTCCCATATATTTACTATTTAATTATTATATCAGAATACACTTTCAAAAATATGTAATATAATGTACAAGAAATTATGTAGCCATTATTAAGTGAAAAGCCTAAAATGAAGTCATAAATTGATACAGATTAATATGATGTCAATATGAGTTGTCAAATGTTTTTAAAGCACTCTTCAGCAATTGGAAAATTTCAACTTTAAGTTTCAAAATGTATTACACATTTGAACAGAATTCATTGCTTTGGAATAGGTATGTTGTTAAGCATTAAATGGCAAAAAAATAAAGTTTGTTTTAAATTAGAGCAAAAAGATCTGTCTTCATCATTACAATTATAAATACTGCTTTAAATGGAATAATTAGTCAAATTTGCCTGGTCTGCACACATAGAAAAAGATACTAAAAAAAGACACTAAAAAAAGATAGCTTTTAGTATTAATACTCTATTGAGCAATCAGTTTGCAAATTTTCATCTTACTCACTGCAGTACGCATTTTTAGTCTCTTGTGGGGAGAAATACACTGCTAAATAATGGCACAAACAAGTATACAAGTTCAACTGTGACAAGTGATCTGCCGAAAAGGCATAGAGTGTACAGAAGGCTTAATCACAGGAAGAGTTGACCTATTCAAGAAGCTTAGAGAATGTTCCCATGAGGAAGTGGTGCTTCAGCTGAGATATAAAGGTTGATAGGGAGAAGCAAAGAGAAAATCAAGAAAATTTTGGGAAGAGGCAGCCTGTGCATGGATTTGTGGAGAGATCAAAACAAGAGGGACTGAGGAAAGGTGGTGGCTGGAACACAGAGCTTCGCCTCAGGGGAGGTTGAAAAGGTGGGTACAAGACAGGTATCACAAAAGCTTGTAGACCATGTTAAGGCCTGTATTTTTGCCTACACTTGGTCTCCATAAACCTGAAAGTGTAGGGGATTCCATAGGAAGAATTTATTGCAGTTTTCAACTTGAGCATTCATCAGAATTGTCAAGAAGGCTTTGTTGAAACACAGTTGCTAAGTCCAACCCCTAGAATTTCTGATTCAGAATTTGGGCTGGGGCCTAAGAATTTGCATTTTTAACAAGTTTCTAGTAATTTTGATCCTGCTGGTCCAGTGAAAACACTTTTAGAACCACCAATCTACAGAGAACTAACTAAAGAAATGTGATGTCTCAGTTACCTTTTGCTACCTAAAAGAAAAACAAGAAACAAAAAACAAAACCTCAAAAACTTAGTGACTTAACATAACAGCTTATTTTAAGATCTCATTGTTCTATGGATTGACAATACTTGACTGGATTGTTGTTATTTGGGGTCTCTCATGTAGTCCTTTGGCAAGGGGGCCTGGGTGAACTGAAGTTTCAACTTGAAAGGACACCCAAGGTGATTTCTTCCTTCCCGTATTTGACACCTCTGCTGGCATGACTGAAACAGTTGGAAGAGCTTTGGAATCTTTCTCTCTCTTCAAATTACCAAGAATGGCAAACTGAGGGTAATCTGTTTCTTACAAGCCAGTTGGCTTTTCCATAGGGTGAACAAGTTAAGGACCCAGGCAGAAGCTACAAGGATTCTTATGGCCCGGTCAAGGATGTTGCGGAGTAACACTTCTGCTGCATTCCATATGCCAGCGGCCAGTCACTAAATAAATAATCACAAACAAACAAACAAATGAAAACACAATCACAGAAACAGCCAATATTCAAGGGGTGTGACTACACGAGGGTGTGATTACTGGCAGGTTTGGATCATGGGCTGGTCAACTCTGCATGCTATCACCTTTAAATATTTTGAGATAATACAGGAAGGCAGGGAAGTTTGAGCAGAAACTGCCAAAACGTTTTTGAATATGCACATTAAATAGTTGAATCATTCTTACCTTAACGTCTCTCATTCATTCATTATAGCTAATATTTATTGACCACTTACAAAGTGCCAAGCGTAAGGTCAAACAACAGGTTGACTAAGATGATCAAAATACAAGCCCTATTGTTTCTACACAAAAAAGAATAAAAAATGCACAAAAAAACTTTAATCTTTTAAAAAAACTGTCCACTGACATGATCAGCTATTAAAAAGAGGACAATATTCATTAGTTTTAATTATATACAACTCCAGTTAAAACATCTTCCATGTAAATGGAAAATTGTTGTGTGAATGATAAATAAATGAGTAAAAGCATCCTCTTATCATTCAGTCTCACAGTTGTCAACTTTTATTCTCAATCACTTCAAGTTTTTTTAAAAGAAAGAGTATTTAATCTGAGAGCTAATTGTTGAGTAGAATATATCTGGGCTAAGATGATATTATGTGTGTGGGGCTTTAAAGAGAGCTTTCCACAAAGTGGTAGGATATGTGAACATTCCAAAATGATAAAATCTTCAACTTATTAGAATTGGAAGAATTTAAGCCAAACAAGAGAGTGCAGAAGATAAACTTAGAGAAATAGGACCAGACCAACAAAAGATGCATAGATTATTTACTATGATTAGCAAACTGTACTTTCACTTTATGCTTTAGCTTTACATACTTTTGACTATACAGCACAAATTAATTACTGTGATATGAATCAGACTCCTTTAAATTTATTTATAGTAATTATATCTTTAATTTATTCTTGATCATAATTAGTATGTTGGGATCAATGTTGTTTAAAAATATATGTGATTTTAAGCTTTATCAATCTTTTTCCCATTGAAATCTGTAGAAATAATTTATTCTGCTTCTTAATGCAATTGAAATATAAATTTGGAAAAATTATATTCATTTATTCATGTAGGCACAAAGTTTATAGTAAGATGTGTGACTTCTCACTATTTCTGCCCCCCCTAAAAATTTTAACAACAGTTTTTACCTAGTGTGAGGATGAAAAAATCGATACATTAGTCAGTATATTAAAAAGCAAAACAGATATCCTAATCCAAACTTCCTTTTATGTTGCTCAATTTTCAGATTTTTTTCCCTTAGTACTACTAGTAATGCTGATTTAAAACAAAACAAAACAAAACAAAACAAAACCCTAAACTAATAAGCTAGCATATAATTGAATTTTGGAAAGAAGTAATTAAGGAAAGTAAACATTCATAAAATGTTGTAATCTAAGAAAATATATAGATTCTTTATCTCTTAAGAATGGCACTGCAGAGGTGAATCCTCCCATCAGTATCCAGACTATTAGGTTTTGTATTATTTGAGATGCATTCTGAAATCCCAATACAATAATTTTAGCCCTTTTTGATGTAAATATAGAAACCATTCCATCTGGCCTAAGCCAAACAACAGGACAAGATTGGAAGTATATTAGACTAGATGATAGAAATTAAGGAGCAACTCATCAGAGCTCCACACAGCTCCAAGAACCTGGGGAGCAGGAATTGTTGGATCCTTTCTATGGAAATGCCTTTGATACTGAGAATCAGCCCACAAGCTCGCAGCTTCACTGGCTAAGAGTTCCAACTTCTATATTCCTACAGAGAAAATCTCCAGTGTGGGCAGGGTGTCAGTTACAAGCAATTGGGTAAGCAAATTCATAACTATTTGGAATAAATCAACTCCACTTGTAAGACATTAAATGCCATTTTTTTTTTTAAATTAAGACATCAGATATCTTATGTGTTCCTTGTATGATTCTGAAACAACTAAAGAATCACACGACTCTTGTTTTAAATTATCTTTTTCAGTCACAAATGCATCAGGAATACTTTTCTGCAGTATAAAAACTTAATGTAAAATAAATATTAAAAGTATCATAGGCATATTACAGAATTATAAAACAATATATGAAAGAGTCTTTTTTAAATAGACGGTATTAATGATGCTTACTTATAGGTCTGTAGATCAAACATGCTGAATTTATTCTTCAGGCAATCTGTAATAAAACTGACAATCTCCAAAATGATACTCCTATTTTTAAAACAGCAGATTATCCTAATAAACACATATGTGCATATGGGTTCAGTAAGCGTTATTTTATTTATTAATATCTATAGTGATGTTTGTTACACTGTTGTTTTTTCATTAGCACTAAATTCAAGCAACAAGGACAAAGAAGTAAGAAAAATTCCCACTCGCTGTTAAAATTTACTTGGGCATAATCAGAAACAAGCTCATTTATTGTACCATAGTGCTTTCAGTGTGGTCTGTTTTCCTCTTTGGAATTAGTTTCTTGGTATTTTTTATTTATTTTTTATTCAATGAGGCTAGATGCATAAGAAAGCTTTGCTGGTTCTTTTGTAGATGAGATGATGGCTCATGTTCTTTCATAATTTTTCTCTTCCTTTCTTCCTTTCTTCCTTTCTCCCCCTTCCCTCCCTCCTTACTTTCCTCCCTTCCTTCCTTTCTCCCTCTCTCTCCCCTTCCTTCCTTCCTTCCTTCCCTTCTCTCTCTTTCCCTCTTTCTTCTTTCCCTCCCTATGTTTGACTATCTTTTCACCATGAGATGGAGAAACGGAAAACACAGCTTGGATGTTATCTTGTTCACCTTGTTCTTTGTCCCATTCTTTGTTTCATTCTCTTTTTATTGACAGCTGAAACAGGCCTATAATGCTGCAATGGGAGTTATTCCTCTCTGAGAGTATGACAGCATCTCATTATTTTTATCCTGCATTCTCTGTTCGGACTCTCTTTCATTTAATAGTTGATAAGGCTATGTATATGTAGGCCTAGTACTCCTCTCTTAAAGTTATGGCCCTCTTCTGAGAAGTCTGAAGTTGAGAGCTCTTGCCTTGCCATAATCTAAGATAACCTTCCCTGGACAACTTATTCTTGCCTATCAACAAACTAATAAGATACAGAGGTACACATGATCCTGTCTGGATTCCTGAAAGATATCTGTGTTTCACAACAAAGCTGGAGGGGATAAACATTGATCCTCAAATTCAATGTGAAATTCTATTACTTTAGTCACAAATATAAAAATAAGATAATAGTAAGATAGAAGAGGTTACAATTTTCATTGTCATCCCTGAAATTCAACTCTATGTACTTAAATTGTTTAATTCAATAAAAGAAATTTTCTTTTTTATAGTTCCTTTTCCTTTTGACCTAATTGTATTCTCACTCCCTTGATATATTTCATAATCTTTGGTTATGATACTTCTGACAAAGAAAGTTATCGTAATAAATGCATTGTTTCGTTAGTAGAAAATTTACTTATTATTAACATAGCTATTTACTGAAGACTTGGAATTAATCCAATGCTTCCTTTTCTCTGTGTGTGTACATATAGTTATACACAGGAATCTTGAAGGACTTCAAATTTGGAGAGTCCGTGCCTCCGAAGTATATTTGGGGTCCCTCACTGAAGGTCTGGGATGTTTGGGTATTACTCAAAAGCTGAATGTTTCAAATTTAGGGAAATATGTTATTTACGTATATTTATGCATTAAGTATACTAAGATTATATATATCGAGAGACTGGATCCTAGGGTCATATCACTGTTGCAACTGGTGGTGGAAATTTGAAAGATGGTAGTTAGAATAAGTTGAGTTTGGGAAAGAGTAGAGACTTTGGGTAAGGAAACCTGGTTAGCACCATTGGTAAAACATAAATGTCAAACCATATAAAGTATCTCAATGGTTTCTTCCAAGACTTTGGGATATATCATGTTTAGCACATGACTATGAATTTTCTACTCTTACGTTACAACAATTTTTTTTTTAATTATCTCCAATCCCTCAGATAAATTTGATGCAGTTGCTTGTTAGTATTTTGGAGAATAAAGACAGAAGGAGAGGGAAATCGGGCTTATTCTATAACAACTGGCACTCAAGGAGCAGAATCAGTTGAAGGGATGATGTACAGGAAGTCCAGGAGTAACAATGATGAAGGAAATGGCAGAAAACCTCTAGAAAAGGGACATATGAAATGGAGAAGCAATATCTAAATGGACCATTCGAAATAGATTTGATATGGTGCCTTATTTTAAAATATGTACTAAAAAATATACTAGAGGAAACTCATTAGAAAAGTTGAAGGAGGAGTTAAGAATCTGAATATCTGGCTTACAGGGCTAATAACAGCAATGGTACTTAACCAGTCACATCTTTTGTCCTGCCTCAAATCATCCCAGTCCACCTTTTACATCAGTTGCTTTTGAGGCCGCCATCTTGAAACATATATAACGTAACTGAAGATTCCCTCAACAGCACTAATTTACCTTTCCCTTTCTGCCTCAAGGCTTTTGTGATAGGAAAGTGCTTAGCACCCATGCATGTACAAACCTGGAAGTGCAAAGGATTAACACATCATGCGGTAAGACTTGAAGAATGAAGAATATGAGTTAGGGAATAAATTTACTTTCCTCCATTTATCAGGAAAATTTTGTGCCAAATTATACACAGTTCCCCATGGGTCCCAATGAAATTGAGCCTTAGTTCCCCACTGGGTGATGAGCTTAATAACTGACCTTTGAATGTGCTCTCCCTCTTTCCCAATACCCTATTCTTCTTCATTGGGATTACTTCCCAAAATAAACTACCTACACATGACAGCATTATGATCATGTGTGAAGCTGATTTTTGTTCCTTCTGTTTGTTTTTGGGGGATGGGAGAGCTGAAAGGGAGTGTTGAGACTTAGGTAAGTGACATAACGATTTTGAAGCTATTACTGTGTGCTGGGACATATAGGCCACAGACTGCCACAACTGCAACATTCCCAGTTCAACTCACCGAGGAAAACAAACCTGTGATCTGTGTTTTTTTTTTTAATTCTTACATATCAAAATCAACTGTTTACAAAGAACTGGTGAGGAAATATGGAATTACAATCACACAATTTGCTAAATATACTGATAGGAGATGCAATAGTACAGCAATACCCTAAGAAGTTCTCAGGTACACATACCCATATTTACAAATGTACACTTTTACCCAAAACCTATTTTGCGTCTGTTTTTAGGCTTCCATACAGTGTCTCTTCTGAGGTGATCTATTTGACTGCATCGATAGTTCCAGAATGCTGAATTGCACATTTCCCTACCTGTATTAACAAGGCATTATAATATAAATGTGGGTTAGAATTGTAGGCTGCATACTTTGGGGCCTGCTGTGGTAGTGCTCTTCAAGGAATATTTCAGCTCTTAGTCTTCAGGACACATAATAGATTTACCCTCTGGTCACTCTATAGGTGGGTGGGGTGGGGAAGGGCATGAAATCAGTTATGGTTGTTTGACATCTCTGAGTCAATCATATAATTTTCAAGGGTGAGACCCTCCAGTGCTGTTTTCCCTTAATAGTAACTGACAACCACAGTGGCTCTTTTATCAGCGTCAAGTCTTAAGTGACTATGAGGAGCAGGAACCACCTACCTAGAGAACTGACAATTTGTAATAGACAAGTAGAATGTTTGAGAAATAGCTACTGTGCAGTTGTTTCTTGATGGTAAACTTTATTTGTATCCTTTCAAGTTGTTTGTAACAACTAGCATGTTTTTATAATTAAAATTATGAAAATAACCAGGTGTTTATTTTCTATTATAACTTACAGATACCAGTTGTCATTTAAGTGCCTTTTCAAGTTTTTTTTTCTATAATGCTCAACTATATTGCTGCTAGTTCAATTCTCCAAATTAAATATCTCATTTCAGCTTATTATTTGATAGAAACGAGGTTACTATTCATTTCAAACAAACAATCAGGAAGTAATGGAGAGGCATTTTTACATTTTCCAATATATGAAACAAAAAAGAGGCACCAAAATATTTTCTAGAATTCTGCTATTCACTTTATGTATTTATTATGCTGTCAATATTATTTTCCAAAGTACAAATGCTTTCAATTCATCTCTTAGTTATTTAGTAACTCATGAGCAATGAATACTAATGCCCTGTATTGAAATTATGAGTTACGCTAACAGACAGATTTGTTCTCTCATTCTTTATTCAACTATATTCATATGGCAATAATTATCCCCCAAGCCATATTTCTCTAATTTGTATTTAAATGTTGTTCCAATAGCAGGATACTTGCATTTAAATCATTTATGTATACTATTCAAATCAAATCACTTTCAACCCCAGTGATTACATTTCTTTATACCACTGCAACAAATCATACTTGGAAGAGAAATTACACACACAAAAAAATGTCTAGAGGGATTCAAACACTTTATTAAATATAGAAAGACAGAGAATGCCACTGATCTATTCATTTACTGGAAATCACTAAGAAATCAAACTAAAGTTCAGTTAAGGATAAATTCAAAGCCTTTTGTGGTTTCAGTTCTAATTTTCCACTTTTTAATTCGTAAAAGTCAATTGTAAATATATGTGAATTTTTATGGGAAATATTCTCTGGAAATTAAAAATTGTTTTACATATCCCTATAAAACAATGAACATAAATGAACAAAACACAATGAACATAAATTATGTGTTTTGGATAAGTGTAATAGAATAGCCTGCAAAAGAGATAAATTCTTAAAGACTGAATATATGCATAGATATTCTAACACAGTGTATACAAATATTTTAAAGAAAAGTGAAAGTAAAATAATTGTGTTAATAATTATAGAAAATAAGTTAAATAATATCACTATTTTAAGAAGCTAACTGCCATTCATTCTGATTAATAAGTACTTACATATTAAATAAATGTGGAAAATAGGAAAAAGAATACTAAGATGGCTTTTTTCTACAAATAATCTGTTATTCTTTCTGCATTTAGTATGGAATTGATGAGTATTTACAAATGCTTCAATAATATATTCTTGGAATTTTTTTAGCATAATGAAACAATATTACACAGACATACCCATTATTTTACTTTCTATGATTTTCAAAATGAAAATTAGACTGTATTGTGCACTAATTTCCCAATGGTAGCCATCAATAAAATTAGAATTATATCTTTGGGAGGCTGACACTACTTATTTTGGGAATCAGTGTAAACGGATTGGGGGATTTCTAATATGAATTGGTAGGGCCTTTTTTATGACTTATTAGAATCAAAATGTGAGTTGAAATTTAAATCAAGAGTAAATAACACAATAGAACAAAATATAGAAAGCTTATTAAAAATTGAAGTTTAGGAATTATTCAAAGAAATACATTATTTTGTATATGAAAGAATAGCTTCTTATCATAAGTCTACATTTAATGTGCTTATGCAATTAAAAAACATATTCAAGCTTGAGCCACATGTTGTACATACTTTTTAATTTCCTCATGTAGAGTATTAAAGGGCTGCCTAAATAGATAATATGTGTGACAGATATTCAGTGATTTTCCACTAATCCCATTTTTTCATTCCAGACATATGGGATAATACTTCCCATTAATTGTAATCTCTTTGTGGTTCCTTGTAAGAAAAGAGACCTGGCCAAAGGATGGTAGGTAGAAGGGATTTTCACATTCATAGACTTGGCCATGTTACATTCCTTACTATCTGTCACAGGCTGTGCCAGTGTGAAACTGTTATGGACCTCAGAAGAGCCATGATCTTAAACCCAATCTTGTTGGTGGAACCTTTTGATTGAGTGTTTCCATGGAGATGCGACTCACCCAACTGGGTGAGGAGTTTGATTAAATTATTTCCATGGAGGTGTAGAACCCACTCATTCAGGATGGGTCTTGACTAGTTCACTTGAGTGCTTAAGAGAGCTCTAGACAAAGGGGCTGACACTTGGAGACACTTGGAGATGCAGACAAAAGGATGTTTGGATATGCAAAGCTAAATGATGAAGTCCAAGGTTTGCCCCAGAGAAGCAAAGCGAGGACCCCCAGATGCTTAGAGAGAAATGCCCCAGGAGAACCAAGCAGAGCTAAGAGAAGCTAAGAGAGACAGAAACCCAGAGACATTTTGGAGAAAGCCATTTTGAAACACAACCTGGGAGCAAAGGACCAGCAGATGCCAGCCATGTGCCTTCCCAGTTGACAGAGGTTTGCCAGACACAAGCAGCCTTTCCTCAGTGAAGGTATCCTCTTGTTAATGCCTTAGTTTAGTCACTTTTATGGCCTTGGAACTGTAGATTTGTAACCTAATAAATCCCCTTTATAAAAGCCAATCCATTGCTAGTGTTTTTCATAACAGCAGCTTCAGCAAACTGGAACATAGGCTTTCATTGTTCATTGACCAACTGCATGCAAAAGATCTAGTGGAGAAGTCTAACACAGCCCTAGGAGATGATGGAGCCACAAGATGAAGAAAATCTGAATCCTTCAATCTTTGTTGCCGAGCAGTACAGGAGAGACACCTACACTGCAACAGAATATCATGTGAGCAAGAAATAAGCTTTTCTTGTATTAACATAGTAATATTTTGTGGCTGTTCTTAACAGCATCTAGAAATTAATTATCTTGAATAATAAATTATGCAGTCATCTAGAAAAGTTTTCTGGTTGAGTATGTTCAAAATACTTAATGAAGTTGGATCTATTCTATTTTGGTTCATCAACTGACAAGATAAACACTACCAATTTGCATGAGTTTTATTTCTGAGATTTTGCATGCTTAAGGAAGTTCCTAAAAGCAACAAAAATATGATTTTTAGAGTTTTAAAGCTGGTTGCCAATTATAAATAATATAAAATAGAAGTAGAAAATACAGTCATTATGCATTTAGTATTTTGGCTTAAATGTTATTACATTCTTGACATGCATTTGCCCATATAAAATGAAGCTTAATAACACACGAATGTCACCATCATTAATGCAATTCAGAGACACATACAGAGTGATTAAAGCAGCCCAAATTGCCCTTGATCATTTTTCTGACCACTTATCAAAAGTGTCTTTATACTGTCATTAGCTGAGCTTCTCCTTTATGGTTTCCTATGTCCTTGTCAAGTAATTGCTTCAGAACTAGATCAATGAGAATCTATAAAAAGAATTAAGATCAAACTCAGCCCAAATATCCTTTCCAATGCTGAACTGTCCTCTTTGACATTAGCAGAGAGCAATTTATATACATATATGAACACCAATCACCACATCACCACCCCCAATCCTTCCGATAGGCAAAAGAATTGCAGTTTCAGGATTCTTTACAGAATCCAAGCGAGCCTCCAGATAAATAAAACATGCTGCTGAAGATATCTGAAGCTCTGGCAGGTCAATGCATTTCCTCAGAATTATGTGTTTAATGGTTGATACGCCTGAAGAAAATGTTCTGCATGATGGGAAAGAAGTAATTAAACCTAGTAGCAGTTCCTTTTGCAAGCTGTCAGTGTGAAAAGCTAGATATTGCAGAACAGTGAACAAATGTGGATCAAATATCTATTGAAATTTATTCAGAATTAGGACTCAATATATTCAACTCTATTTTTCAATAGAGTAATTATTGGCTGAGAATACAGTGTGAACAGGATATTACACGTGGGATGTGGAGGACTGCTGCCACTGTGCCAAAAGCATTTAAGATCTAGTATGAGACTAGTTTAGCTCTCATACTATACTATAACATATATAATATACACAATATAATAGTATACTAATATAATATAGTATGAGAGACTATGCTATAGACATACTGTACTAGCATATTCTAATATGAGGTCTAGTATAGTCCAGAAATAAGTGAAATATAAGGAAAAATGTGCAAATGTTATGAAAGGTTTTCAAACAAGTACTATGGCCAGTCAAAGAATGTCAATACCCCTGAAAAACACTTTCCCATTTTCTTAATTTGGTTGCTCCTGGATTTCTCCCATTAAAAAAGTGGTATGTATGCATGTTTGAATGGATTAAAATTTGTTAAACTAACCTCTCATTTCTAGGTTTCACATTCATAGTTATTTTATTTTTCTGTATGTTACCTGACAGGCTCACTTCTTTGAAACAAACTGTCATGCATTATGTAAGCCTACGGAAACCACCCAAGTTTTCCACACTGGAGGAGAGAGCTATGATGAGACATCTATATCTTTCCATATTGGCTCAGTCAGAGCATGGAGCATTTCAGGACGTTGCAAATTATATTGTTCTTTTAAAAAGTCAAATATACGATTGACCAACAAATTGTCCAAATTGTTTTGAAAATACGATTTTACCATTGGATATGCATAGTTTTAATAATGTTAAAAATTGTCCTAAGGTGTCAAATTTTATTTGAGACGCAATAATCCATTACTACTCCACCATTTAGTTTAGGAGAAATATTTCTGGTTTAAAAGTCAAAAACTGCATAGGAAAATTAGGTGACCCCTAGAAGTTCTTCAACTTTATGTAATCACTTGAAGATGTTTATCAGAATTGTAACTGAATAACAGATTCATTTTAGTTCACACATTTAAGAGTAAAGCCTATGATGTTTTTGTATTTCTTTCTCTTTTAAAATATGACATAATAATGTTTTCTTTCAGTAACAAATGCATCTTTTTTATTTTTCCCATTACTTGTAGAATTTAAAAATAGCTTCAGCAATGAAGTGTGTTTTATTCTATCTTTAAAAACATTTTAGTTAAGTTATTAATTTAGACAGAGTGTATTAATTTACTGGTCTTCTTTTTGGCCTTATATATTTTGAGAAAAATGCTACAAAGTTTACATCAATTTTATTTGTACATTAGACTTACGGTTTGTAGCATAGTAGATAGGATAATTAGAAGCATAGATTCTGGGTTAGATTGCTTAGTTGAAATGACCTACACCTCATGCTGGAAAATCTATATAATCATACTATGTATTAGTTTTTTCATTTGTAAAATGGAGAATATGATGAAATGTTATAGAACTGTGCTTTTTAATTGATATTATATATGTAAGCTGCAATACGTGGCAGAGATATGACAAGTAATTATTAATCAGAATTGGATGTAGTAGTAGCAATGACACTGGTGTTTTATGGATGAGAAAAGGGTTCTAAGCCATGCAAATATCCATCTATTTATTTATAGAAAAGTCAAATTTTACGACAAACCAAAATGCTATTTATCTCACTTTAAAAATATACTAAAATGAAAAATAATAATAATCCATTAATGTTATAAGAATGAGTGTCTAATTAGAATAAATAAATGTAAAACTTCAAATATGAAATTAGGAATAAATGTTTTATGTCTGATATTTAGACTTTCTTCTATTCCATGTAATATTCTTGAAAGTGCTCCATTTTCTCAGTTCCAATTCTGTTTTGTTTTCTTTATTTTTTCAGGTGGTAATGGGTTTAATAAATGTCTTCTATTATTTTATCTATTCCAATAGATTACCCTGTATGCTGCTAGTAATTTTTTTTGGTGCATTTAGCTAATCCAAATAAAGTTTTATACATTCATAATTTATTTGTTGATATTCTCCCATCGATTTTATATGATAAACTTTATGGTATTAACAACTTACATCATTCAACAGCAGTTTTTTTTTTTTTTTGGCATCTTTGGATTGCCTTTCATGTTAGCAGAAGATCCTATTTTTAGATTTGAGACCCTTAATTATGCATACAATTCCTCCTCATTTCTGAGTTTTGTACTGATTGAGAGATTCAGTGAAAGGAGTAAAATATAATCGTTATTAATGGGGAAGAATTTTAAAAATGTGAATTAGAGATGGCCAATTAGGATGGTTAATATAAGCAACCTCCCAAATATCACAAGCATATCCCTCTTAAGAGCACCCCTATCCTTTAGGAGTTGAAAACAGTCCTACTAGATCTACCCGTGGTAGAGGGTACATCTGGTTGCATCCTGACAGTAAGTAGGAGGAGAAAAAATTGAGAACCCAGGAGCAGCCAAGCCACCCATGCCTGATTCCTGAGAACTGAGAAAGGCTGAGAAAACCCAGATGGCTTAATTGTGGGAAGTATATCTCAGGAAAGGGAGAGGGAGGAATTGCTATTTTCCCTATTACCTACGTAACTGTCGTATGGGGTCACTCTCTAGCTACCAAGAGTAGAGTACTAGAAGCATTGCTATCATTGCTTTAGAGTGGGTTTGCACAAGATGAAGTTAATAAAGAAGTAAAAACATAACAACTAACCAGACCCAAATACACAGCAACCATAAAGTAAATATTAAAACTTAAACTATGGTAAAATTAAGAAATTATTTTATTAGTACATACATGTAAGAACATTTAAAACTATGTGTACATTTTCTCAACTGTAATCCATTTTCCATAGATTAGTCACAAAGATCTAAAAACAAACTGGTTTATTTTACTTAATTTGTAAATATTTTACTCATATACTGCTAGATCACATGAATGGCTTCCAAATGTATTAGATTGAAAATCATGCTTCTACACCTGACATTCAAAAGGCTTTTAGGATTAAACTTTTCCTTTCCGTTCATTGTTTTTATTCCATTTTTCACTCTATTCTTTCTTACTGTCAATTACTCAAACTCGCTTTGAGCCCTCCCAAAGATTTTCCCTTATATATGTTTTCCTCTCTAGCCAGTAGTTTCTGTTCCCTCTTGTTTCCTTGGGTATGCTCTTGTCAATTTTCAGGTCTCAAGTAAATTGTCCCTTTCCCTGAGAAGGCAACTCTCACAGCCTGATCTAATGCAGTTCCCTCTTGTGTAGTTTCCTAATTACCAGTATTGTTTAAATGTTTGATTTCCCTAATGAACTACAAGACCCCTTGAAGGTCTTGTTTGCAATGGATTACCCAGTGCAAAAATAGTAAGTACTTAAAAAGATAAAATAGTGTTTGTATAAATGAATGAGTGAATGTTTGCCCTGGAAAAGCTAGCAGAGGAGACCCAGATGCTTAGAGAGAAATGCCCTGGGGGAAAGAAGCAAGGATTTACAGGAACCAAGAGGAAGAGGAGCAAAGACAGAAGCCCAGAGACATTTTGGAGAAAGCCATTTTGAAACTAGAACCTGGGAACAGAGGACCAGCAGATGCTAGCCACGTGCCTTCCCAGCTGACAGAGGTATTCTGGATGCCATTGGCCTTCCTCCAGTGAAGGTATCCTCTTGTTGAAACCTTAGTTTGGACACTTCTATGACCTTGGAACTGTAAACTTGTAAGCTAATAAATCCCCTTTATAAAAGCCAGTCCATTTCTGGTATTTTGCATAGCAGCAGCTCTAGCAAACTGGAACACCCTGCCCTTAGAGAGCTTATATTCATGCAGAGATAAATAGATAGTAAATAGAATAAACTATAAAATGTAAAGTATGTTGGAAAGTGGTAAGTGTTAAGGAAAAATAAAAATACGAAGTGTTAAGGAAAGTTCCCAATGGATTGGTAAAATTGTATGAATTTCTAGTAGAGTAAAGAACATAACTGGGAAGTGATAAGGCCTGTGCTTTGTCCCTAACCCAAGTAGTCCTTCCTATTTTTCAATGAGGACACTATTGGTGCTTTGCTGAGACTCATTAGGAACTATAGAGTGTAATCTTTCTGATATTAATGAGGTTTCATAATTTTCCTTTTATTTTAACCTTGAGGATTTTATCATTAGAAGTGAGACACCCCTGAAAGGTGACTTTAGCCTTCATGCAACAAATATCTCTGACCCAAGTGTAAGAGTGATTTAAAATAAGTTTTAGTAAACTTCTGCAGTTTTCTTTTCGAATTTTTGCAGAATGCCACAAATTTGATAGAGGCACATATAAAATAATGGACTCCTCTCATTTTCCAAATTACCAAACTGTACCTGGTAGAAGATTCAATGTGTGGAGGAAATAGAATTAGCTTAAGAATTAGAGAATCTATGCTCTCATTTTAGCAGCTTCACTTTTTGCAAGGTATCATCGTCTCTGAGCCTTAATTTCTTCTGCTGTATAATTTCACTAATGATCCATGCCCCCCACCTCACACTAGCAATTGTGAGAATTCAAAAAGTTCATGTGTTTTAAACTCAGTCAATTTTAAAGTAGTCAATAAATGTAAGTTGATACTTTTCTTTCTTATTAAGCCATGTAAGTGTACATAACAAAACTATATTTAGGGAACATAGATACTAGGTAGTTTCTGGTTATTAATCCATGTCTATAAATGTAAAAACATAAACTTTCTCTGAAGACTTATCTGAGCCTCTTTTAGTTAAGTTAGGATTATTAACTTAAATTCTATGTCTATGTGTCTAACCTGTTTGATCTAATTTTATTAAAACTTATTTTACATATTACAAAATATGTCCCTTACTTCCATTAAACTGAGAGATACTTGAAGACAAAAATGATTTCAAAGATTGTTAAATATTGGAATAAGCTTTCAAAAAACATTGTGAAATATGCTTTCCTGCCCCGCCCCCCCAAATAGTTTTGGCTTTCTTCCCTTAAAACAGGAAATACAGCTGTGTTTAGAAATCTTCCTGAAGGCAAGGGATAAAATTAATGAATTTTAAGACACTTTCCTTTTTTCAAAATGGAGATTACATAGGAACTTTAAAGTTGGTGACATATTTTTCATGTTCTATCTTTTTTGTTTTTTAGGCAATAAATTAAAAGAAATGCAGCAATTATACTTGGGACTTCTTTGAAATCTCATAAATCTGAGGTTAAAGTTTAAGAAGGGCCCAGGCACTTTTTGGCCCAGTAGAGTCATAACCATTATAAACCTTTTTCAACATGTAATGTAGTAATATTCCAAGACTAATTAAAGGTATTTCAATGAGATATGATATCATGAGAGAGAAATTTATGTTTTTCATTTTATCCAACCTGAGCTGGAGAATCTCTGATAAAGAACAATTATTGAGCTTATGTCCTTGCAGTCATTTTTCTCAGGTGACAGGAGAGGAAACATAGTTTATCACATCTGCCTAATTGCCTTATGTGTCAATTATACAACACTGTTAAAAACACAATCATTATACTTTGAGTTGCTTTTATTTATTTCCTGCTTTTTCCTTCCCTCTCTTGCTTGTAGATATAATTGCAATGCACAGTCTATGTTGAAATCACAGTTTTGTATTTCCATTTCCTTTTGATCTTGAATCATTTACAATATAATTAAATGAAATATGACAATATTTATCAATGTTATCAACTCTTAAATTATTTGAGACTGCATCTGAATTATTCATTGCTGGTATAGTAGTTGCAATTGTACCAGGGCTAGGTATATGCATTTTGAGGACATGAATACACTTCCTGTTTCTCTCAAATACCTAATTTTTAAAGTCTTTCCTGGTTCTATTTTTCCTCTCTGTGTGAATAATTGGGTAAAAATAAGGACAAATTCCATATCCAAATACAAGATACATCATTTAGGGTTGCTGGGTCATCTCCTCAGTCAATTTTTTCAACTGCAATAGAAAGGACTAAGTCACAACCCAGATCTATTTGAAGAAATAATAACTCAATAGACACTGGTATCTGACCCCAACCAATCATCCATTTTGTTAAGATGCTAAATTAGTCCTCTTAGAGTTGAACAATTAATGCTTATGTATGAAAACAAATAACTTGGCATCAAATTGGCACTGAACCAAAGCCATTATTTTGAGAGAATGAGAATGAGAGATCCTAAAATTTATTCAAATAGTTGTCACTCCAATCATGGTTACTTAGTGAACAAGAAGATTATCAATGGTTTCAGAAATGCAAATGTATTTCCTCTTTTCTTTAGGTCAGTTAAATAGATGTTACTATGTCGTCAAGAAAATGAAGCCAGTTTTTTCTTGCAAATCATGCGATTGAGAAAAAAAAAAACAGATATAGGGCAACATAATCATCAGGTATCACCTATTTTATTACTGGTGCTGAATTTTCTCCTTACTGTGACAAAATATACTAATACAATAAGTATTTCAGCAGGAATTATATGGGCAACTTTGTAAACTTTAACACTTAAGAGACCGGCCTCCAATCTATCAAACAATTCAACATATTACTATTGAATACAGGTTCAGTGGTGCTTACTACTATGTGATGTTGTTAGTCACCACTAATGGAAACATTTTACTTTATTCTCTACAGTCAGATCATGATTGTGTATTCTTCTGAGTTTATTTGACATTGATGTTTTTCTTTTGATTTTAAGTTAATTTACTAATTAATCAACATATTATTTCATTATCAAAATGATTTGATGTTATCTGAACTAACAATGGTAAATGAGTCTAATTCAGTTCTTCTCACCTATGCAAATTTAACTAAACCACAACATACAATGAAACTCATCTAATAAGTGAAGAGAAGGCACCCTAAGATTCTGAAAATTAGTGCAGTCATAAGATGTCAGCGTGCTGATCTCTGTTCACTAGTGGGATCAGTCTCCTGTGTCTTGTAGATACATATAGAGTTTGATATGTTGTGATTAACTGATGTGCAGACTTAAGACTAGATGTAGTAAATAACTAAAATAATTTAATAAGCAAAGAAGACTAAGAAAAATTTAGATATTAAATAACATTTTAAATCTTTTTTCAACATCGTGGGTGCTGTTTTATAAATCAGGAAAGCTAAGGACAAGTTGGAAGGTCATTTAATTTAGAGATCTCAGGAATGCTCTAAGATATTTAATTTATAGATGTTGAACAATTTGACACAATAACAATCCTACTTGAAATTATACTTTATTGTTTCTTATGGATGACAATGGTATGATATCATGAAGCTTATCAGTTGATTCCTGCCACATTAAGAGCATGGAAGGATACTGCACAATTTACAAAAGAATGGAAGACAACATGCATGGAGTGCTGGTTTGAATATATTCTGTCCCCCAGAAAGCCATGATTTTTTTTTTTTAATTGAGATACATTCACATACCATGCAGTCATACAAAACAAAGCATACATTCAATTGTTTACAGTACCATTATATAGTTGTACATTCATCACCAAAATTAATTTTTGACATTTTCATTACCTCACATGTGAAAATAATAAGAATAAAAATTAAAGTGAAAAAGAACAATTAAAGTAAAAAAGAACACTGCGTGCCTGTTTTTTTTTTTTTTTCTTCCCCCATTTTTCTGCTCATCCATCCATAAACTAGACAAAGGGGAGTCTGGTCCATATGGCTTTCCCAATCACATCATTACCCCTCATAAGCTACATTTTTATACAATTGTCTTCAAGATTCATGGGTTCTAGGTTGTAGTTTGATAGTTTCAGGTATTTACTGCTAGCTGTTCCAGTTCATTAGAACCTAAAAAGTTGTCTATACTGTGTGTAAGAGTACCCACCAGAACGACCTCTCGTCTCCTTTTGGAATCTCTCTGCCACTGAAGCTTATTTCATTTCTTTTCACATCCCCCTTTTGGTCAAGAAGATCTTCTCCATCCCATGATGCTGGGTCTAGATTCCTCCTCGGGAGTCATATTCCACGTTGCCAGGGAGATTCACTCCCCTGGGTGTCAGATCCCACGCAGGGTGGATGGCAGTGATTTTTACCTGCCAAGTTGGCTTAGCTAGAAAGAGAGGGCCACATCTGAGCAACAAAGAAGGTCATGATCTTTTAATCCAATCTTGTTGATGGACCATTTTGATTGAGTTTTTCCATAGAGATGTGACTCACCCATGTGTGACTAGTAACTTTGATTGGATTATTTCCATGGAGGTGTTAACCCACCCATTCAGTGTGAATCTTAATTAAATCATTGGAGTCCTGTAAGAGCACACAGACAGAAAGAGCTTGGTGCTGCAGCTGAGAGAGACATTTTGGAGACAGTTGTTGACAGCAGACTTTTGCTAACACTTTGGAGATGCTAGCCCAGAGTTTGCTCCAGAGAAGCTAAGAGAGGACAAAATGCCCCAAAAGCAACATTTTGGAGAACACCATTTTGAAACACAACCTGGGAGCAAAGAAAGAAGATGCAAAGCATGTGCCTTCTCAGCTGACAAAGGTGTTCCAGACTCCATTGGCCATTCTTCAGGGAAGGTACCTGTCCGGTTTGAATGTATTATGTCCCCCAAAATGCCATTATCTGTGATGTAATCTTGTGTGGGCCGACATGTCAGTGTTGATTAGATTGTAATTCTTTGAGTGTTTCCATGGAGATGCACCACACCCAACTGTGGGTGATGACTCTGGTTGGATAATTTCCATGGAGGTGTTACCCCACCCATTCAGGGTGAGTCTAAATTAAATCACTGGAGCCATACAGATGAGCTGACAAATAGAGGGAACTCAGTGCAGCTGTGAGTGACATTTTGAAGAGGAGCTACAGCCAAGAGGGACACTTTGAAGAATGCACAAAAGCTGAGAGTAGCTACAGATAAGAGACAGTTTGAAGACAGCTGTTGAAAGCAGACTTTTGCTTTAGAGAAGCTAAGAGAGGACAAACGCTCCAAGAGCAACCAAGATTGACATTTCTGAGGACCTGAAGCCTAGAGAGGAACATCCTGGGAGAAAGCCATTTTGAAATCAGAACTTGGGAGCAGACACTGGCCACATGCCTTCTCAGCTAACAGAGGTTTTCCGGATGCCATTGGCCATCTTCCAGTGAAGGTACCCAGTTGTTGATGCCTTACCTTGGACACTTTATGGCCTTAAGACAGTAATTGTGCACCCAAATAAACCCCCTTTTATAAAAGCCAATCCTTTTCTGGTGTTTTGCATTCCAGCAGCATTAACAAACTAGAACAGTACCCTATTGTTGATGCCTTAGTTTGGACACTTTTATGGCCTTAAGACTGTAACTTTGTAGCCAAATAAACCCCCTTTATAAAAGCCAATCCATTTCTGGTATTTTGCATAATAGCAGCATTAGCAAACCAGAACACATGGAAATAATTTCTTAGGTATATAAGAAAGACATTCAGAGATGACAGTAGAAAAACAGATGTGGCCGGACAATTCTCTCAGAACAGGTATACTGTATAATTTTTCTCCATATACCCATTTTGGAGCACAATATCCAAATAGAAAAGGCAGTTTAACAGAAAAGTAAAAATTCACCTTCACCGGTGTTGTCTTTTGGGATATATTTTAATTAATTGTTTTATTGCATATTTGAATTCACTTTGCCTTTCTCTTCTGTTAACATGTAATAAAATCTAAGACTTATGAAGGTTATCAATTCAATGTCATAAAATATAATTAAGAAAATAGCAAGTCAATACTCTTATACTTTTGCTAAATCCCTGTCTCAATTAAAATAAAATAAATAAAATAATATCATATAAATTACACATGAAGTAACAACATAACTCACTCAAATTTGCAAACACCATGTCCAATTTTTTTGATAGTGTATCTCTTATAGATGGTGGAATAGGAGAGTTAGTGACAAGGCTAAAAGTAGGGAAAAAATTATATCAAAATATCAGTAAAACTAAAGTAATTGGAGTACAAATGCCTTTTTGCCCAATAACACAACTTCTGTACATTTTAACCTAGGCTGTAATTGTTATGACCACAACATGAGAAAAGATTGATCAAATATTTTTAAGAGTTTTCAGAATCTTTTAGCTGATGCTATAACCACTGTAGGAACAATACTATGCTAGATCTTAAATTCAAGACAGAGTAAGTTTGCAACGTGAAAACTCCCACAGTAAGCTGAGCATTCTGGGTAATAGTGCTTTAAATAATGGATGTAGTCAAAACGAATTTAGATACACTGATTACTTTAGCTTTCAGAAAAGGGAATTTTATTTGAAAATGTTTTTTTGTAAGCATCAGAAAAAAAAGCCTTAAAGTGTAAATAAGCCTTGGGGAGTTATTTCAACTAATGACACAGCCTGAAAAGAACTGAAGCAGCAAAATTCTATGTCTGAAGTTTAGATTGATTGTCACTATAACATAGAGTTTCATAGCCTCTCTGGAACAAAGGAAGTATCACCTTTTAATGTAAAGTCATAATTTAATTTTCTTAGCTGATGTAAACTATTTCTCTGACTTTTAATCCCAGAAAATTCTCACTGCATATTCATCTTCAGATGTTATATGTGTCCATAAACTGAGCCAATAAAAATGGATTGTTGGGTTGGATATAAATTAAATGGTATTAGTTTTTCTTTTTATTGTATGTAAAGTATTTTAGATAAAAAAGGAAAGGTTTATTAGAGAAAAAGGAGAAGCAATGGAGTAATTCTTATTCTGTGCCAGACCATATATAAGCAGTTTGGCTTCATCGATAAGGATATAGTTGGTAACAACTAATTACAGAAAGTTTCTGGGAATGTCCAATGAAAACACTGGACTTAGCCCTTGAGGCTCATGGAATGTAGTAGTCCCCCCACCCCCCCCAGCATTGCCAGGGGAAGAAAACATGGGAAGAGTTCCCAGGCATTCAAGTCTCATCTCCCTAGGTTAATTTCAAAGTATTCTACTAGTTGCAGCAAATACCTGTACTAAAATTTATGCAAGTTGCAACAACATAGTAGCCATCAGAATACAATAAATTTAAAAATTTTAACATTAACCATCTAATTATTTTAGTTCATTTACATTTGTACAATGTTTGAATGTATATGCATGAAAGGCATGCAAAAATGATGTATTTTAAATAATATTTTATTCCTTACTGGTAAAAAGCAATATGATAGTCTCAATTGCTCTGAATTTTAAATAACTCCAGTAATTATCAACCATTTCAATAAAGTAATTTTTAGTTTTTGCGTTTTTCTTTGTAAAAATATGGGACAGTCATCAAAGAGGAAATAACATTTGTCATTCCATGATATGTTTCAAGATTTACTACATAACTACCCTGCGGTCAATTAATATCCTTTGGTACATGAAAAGGAGAGAGGGCAAATGTACAGTAAGAAATGACTATCCATCCAATGGGAAATGGGTCACAATGTGAATGCCCATGAATGGGCATCTTCAATATTTTTTCTAAACTTGTGAAAAAGAAGCATAAGTTTAATATTGTTGCATCAGAAAGGGTGTAAGAAAAATTTAATAAGATTTGCATTGTTTAGTCCAATGCTTAGTGTTTTATATGGAGAAAGATTAAAAATATATATTAAAATTTTTTGTTCTATATTTTCCTCCCATAGATTTTGTTGACAAATAAATGACTGTTGGTCTGCTTATGTAGAAACTAACCAGACACATAGTAATTACATTTTTAAAAATTCTTTATTTTCATTGCAAGAATGTCTATAATTATTTTCCTTTCTTTTTAAAATTTTTGTTCCCTAACTATTTACAACCATGTTTTAGAATGTCTAAATAACATGTGTTATGGATTCACCAAATAGGTATCTCTTTCCTTGAAATCCTAGTTGCAAATTAGAGCTTGACCACACTAAATAGGAGCAATTGTGTTTCTCACTTAGTTCAACTTCAACAAATTTCTTTCCTAAAGCCACTGGTAAAAAAACAATACAATTAGTCAGCTTTGAATCTGTAACCATTTCAGAAATGAACCTGGTACATTTTTTAATTAGTTTTATGTGCACAACTGCAAGCTATTGCTTTAATTCTCAAGTTGCCAAGTGCTGCTCATTGTGGCATTTGTTAGCTAGTATAAAGCAGTGTCTTCTCACTGGGTAACATAAAGGAATCATTACCTGTGGGCCATAAATACATCAGTGGATGTAATGACTTCTTAATAGACATGCAAACCAAGGTAGGTAAAACCAAAAAATATAGTACCAAGTCCATAGTAACTGCCCTGTAGAGAATAGAGGTAATTATTTGGAAAATTCAGACCAACACATAAAATATTTAGAAAAAACTTTGGGATTAGGAAAAAAAAAAATAATAAATTAACTCAGTTCTGCACATTTATTCCAAAAACTAACTGAATTGCTTCAACCCCTTATCCCACTATCTTTGTCCCAAAGACAAAACATTTTTTTCAAATTATAATTTGTACAAATACTATGGCCCAGATCTTGTGAGGGTATTGGTAAATAGTGGATAAATGATAATAAAGACTAGATATATCTTTTAAAGGATTGTTTGGGATTGTATCAATCCCTGGAATAAATTAATTATTCAGAATACTGTGTCTAATCTTGTTCAGTGAATTATCAATATGAAAAATATAAAAATATATGGCAATGTGCCTTTGTGTACCTATATATTTACAAAGCAGGTACAGATGCTGCCTCCTCACACGTTTTTAGAAGGATGAAGATATCCTTTCAAATAACCCAAAATATGAAATTCCAATAGCAAATGAAACCAGGAATTTCATAGGAAAAAAAATTAGTGATTTCCTGTGGCCCTCTAGAGTAGATCTCCATACTGGTAAACAAGGAGTAAATATAAATTAATGAGAATTATCTATATAAAAGAGAGCAAATAAGAGCAAAATTGTCAAAATAAATTTAAAAGCTTAAATTAGTTGTCTCGAAGCCTACACGCTTAACATTCCAGCTGCAATGCCTTTCCTCATAATACTTTTTGGATGTTTTAAGCAAGAGAGGCTTTTTATTCTCTCCAGTTAATCTAATGACACTATTATTTTTCTTCCTACATCATTAAAGTTAAAACCTGGATTAAACAAGGTAAAAAAAAAAGTATATGATACACTCATAACTTACATGATGCAGATTTTTGTTTCCATGTTCTTAGTTTTCATTTGGTATATGCTTACTTATCCTGGTTGTTTTCATCATGATTGTTATTTTTTATTAAACATTTTATTTTGAGATAATTGTAGACAGATGCAGCTGTAGGAAACACTACAAATACATCTCTTGAAACCTTTACTCAATGTTTTCTAGTTTTTATCATATCAAGGCCTACACAATTTTTGTTAGATTTATACCTGAATGTTTCATCTTTGTAACTAGTATAAATTGGGTTGCATCTTTAATATTGGTGCCATGTGTATAAAAGTTTATAGTATAAAAGTAATACAGTTGATTTTTCTATTTTTATTTTGCTTTCTAACCTTGTTGAACTCACTTGCAAGTTCTAGGAGTTTTTGTAGACATCTTGGAATTAGACAATCATGTCTTCCGCATATAGAGAAAATTTTGTTTCTTCCATTGCTATCTTTATGCTTTTATTTAATTTTCTTGCATTATTGTGCTGGCAAAACCTTTAGCCTTATGTTGAATAGGAGTGCTTTCTTTTCAGTCACAGGAGGGAAGCATCCAGTCTTTCATCATTAAGTATAACATTAGCTATAGATATTTTGTAGATCTTCTTTATCAAGATAAGGAAGTTCCCCTCTATTCCTACTTTTCTGAGAATTAGTTTTTGAATAGGTGCCAGGTGATTTCTCTGCATTGAATATAGTGCTGTGATTTTTCTTCCTTAGAATGATAAAATGGTAGATTTTGTTTTTGTTTTTGTTTTCTTCTTTGTATTTGTATGATTTTGGCATCAGGGCAATAGTCATTTCATAAAATTAATTGCAATATCTTCCCTGTGTCCAGTTTTTGGAAGTGACTGTATAAAATTAGTGTTAATTCTTTAAACTTTTGATTGAATTCTCCAATGAAACCATCTGGGAGATTTTCTTTTATGGGAGGTTTTTTTATTGTTGTTATTATTACAAATTCAGTTTCCTTAATAGTTACAGGGTTATTCAAATTATCTATTTCACATTTGGTGAGCCATTTTTGTTTTTCATGTCATGTGGTTCATTTTTCCTAAATTATCAAATCTATGTATTTAGTTATTCTTTTTATTCCCCTATTATTTTTTTGATATCTACAGGATCTTTAGTAATATGCCTGTTTTATTACTGGTATTGATACTTCATGTATTCTCTCTTTTTTAATTTGTTAGTCCATCACAGATTTCTCAATTTTGTTAATTTTTCAAAGAATCTGCCCTTTGTTTCATTGATTTTCTCCATTCAATTTGTTTTTTTAATATTTTTTTAATACTGCTTGTCTCTTATTTAGTCCCTTCTGCTTGCTTTGCTCTTCTTTTTCTAGTTTATTGAAGTTTGAACTTAGATTACTGATCTGAGAATTTTTGTCTTTTCTGTATATAATAATGTATATACTACACATATAAGGCAATAATGCTATGAATTCTCCTGTCAGCACTGCTATAAGGTTCTCACAAATACTTTTTTAACTTTTTATTGTGGTAAAGTATGTTCACTCAAAATTTTCCCTATTAACTAATTTTAAGTGTACAATTCAGTGATATTAATTACATTCACAGTGCGAGGTTATGTTTAACTTTCTGATGACACACCAAAGTGGTTTCCACAGCAGCTGTACCATTTTACATTCCCACACAACAAAGTAAGGGTTCTTATGCCTTCAATGCCTCACCAACACTTATTTTCCATTTTTAAAATAAAAGCTGTCATAGTGGATGTAAAATGATATCTCATGGTTTCATTTACATTTTCCTCATGATTAATAATGTTGAGCATCTTTTAATGTGCTTATTGGCCTTTCATATATCTTGTTTTGGGAAAGACCTATTCAAGTCCTGTGCCCATTTTTTTTTTTTTTTTAATTGAGTTGTTTATCTTCTTCTGTTGAGTTCTAGCAGTTCTTTATATGTTTTGGATATTAAACTCTTATCAGATGTATGATTTGCAACTATTTTCTCCCATTCTGTGTTGTCTTTTCACTTTTTTTTTACAATGTCATTTGACATACAGAAGTTTTAATTTTGATGAAGTTCCTTTTATCTAATTTGTTGTTTTCATGCTTTTAGTATCATATCTTAGAAATTACTGCCAAATCCAAGGTCATGAATGCTTTCCCCTTTATCTTCTAAGAGTTTTAAGGTTTTGGCACTTATGTCTAGGTCCTTGATCCATTTTGAGTAAATTTTTAATCTGATGTGAGGTAGGGGTCCAATCTCATGTTTTGTATATGGATATCTATTTTACTCTAGATACCATTTGTTGAAGACACTATTCTTTTCCCATTTAATGTCCTTGACAGTCTTATCAAAAACAAGTTGGTCAAAAATGCTTGAGTTTATTTCTGGATTCTCAATTCTATTTCTTTGGTCTCTATGTCTACTTTATGCCAGTATTACACTGTTTTGATTAGGATTTGTAGTAAATTTTGAAATCAGGAAGTTTGAGACTTCCACTTTATTTTTCAAGATTGATTTGGCTGTTTTGGGGCTCCCTGTAACTCCATAAAAATTTGATAATTGGATTTTCATTTCTGCAAAAATGGCTGGTGGAATTTTGAGAGTGACTGTTGTATCCCAGATTGCTTTAGGTAGTATTGACAATACTTAACAATATTAAGTCTTCTAATACATGAACACATTATATATTGCTATTTGCTTTCTTTTACTAGGATTCTGTGGAGCTCAGAGTACATGTCTTTCACTTGCTTGGTTACATTTATTCATAGATATCTATGAATAGATTTTTTTTTATTTCTTTTAGATGCTAATATAAATTAGAATTTCCTAATTTTCCTTTAGGTGGCTCATTGTTAATTTATGGAAACACCACTGATTTTTGTTGTTGTTGTTGATCATCTGCCTGCTACTTTACTGAATTTGTTTATTGGCTCTATTTGTTTTCTTGTGGATTGTTTTGGATTTTCAATATAAAAGACCTTTTTCTCAGCAAATAGAGATAGCTTTACTTCTTTCTTTTCAATTTAGATGTCTTTTTTTTTTTTTGTTCGTTTGTTTTTAATTTCTTCTTCTTACTTAATTGCTCTGGCTAGAACTTCCAGTAGGATGTTGAATAACAGTGGTGATAGCAGGCTGTTCTAGTTTGCTAATACTGAGGAATGCAAAACACCAGAGATGGATTGGCTTTTATAAAACAGGGGGTTTATTTGGCTATATAGTTACAGTCTTGAGGCTATAAAGTGTCCAAGGTAACACATCAGTAATCAGGTACCTTCACTGGAGGATGGCAAATGGTGTCCGAAAAACCTCTGTTAGCTGGGAAGGCACGTGGCTGGCGTCTGCTCCAAAGTTCTGGTTTCAAAATGGCTTTCTCCCAGGACATTCCTCTCTAGCAAGCTTGCTCCTCTTCAAAATGTCACTCACAGCTGCACTCCCTTAGTCTCTTTGAGCCAGCTCATTTATATGGCTCCACTGATCAAGGCCCACCCCGAATGGGTGGGCCACACCTCCATGGGAGTATCCCACCAGAGTCACCTCCCACAGCTGGGTGGGGCACATCTCCATGAAAACAACCTAATCCAAACATTCCAACTTAATCCCCACTATTCTGTCTGCCCCACAAGATTGCATCAAAGAATATGGCTTTTTCTGGGGGACATAATACATTCACACCGGCACACAGGCATTCTTGTTGTATTCTTGGTCTTAGGAGGAATGTTTTCATTCTTTCACCATTGAGTATAAAGTTAGTGATGGGCTTTTCATAAACACCCTTCTATCCCTATTTTTGAGTGTTTATATAGTTTTTAAAGTGTGGTATATTTATACCACTTCCATTTAATGCAGTTGGTGAAATTTGAGAGCTTAAGTCTATTATTTTTTGTTTGTTTTCTGTTTGTTCTCTTTGATTCTCAGTCTTTTTATTCCTTGACATCCTTGAAAATTTTTATAATATCATTTTGATTTAGCCATATTATTTCTGAGTGTATCCATTTTAGTGCTCGTTCTAGGTCAAGAAAATTGACAAAATTTAGCTATGCTGACAAGTCAGAAAAAGAGAGGGCACAAATGACTAAAATAGGAAATAAAAATGTGAACATTAGTACCAACCCTACTGAAATAAAAAACTATAAAAAGACACTATGAATATCTGTAATCAATAAATTGATAACCTAGATTTAATGGACAAATTCTTACAAACACACAACTACCTATACTGAATCAGAAGAAACAGAGGATCTCAACAAACCAATTGCCAGTAAAGATTGAATCAGGAATCAAAAATCTCCCAACTAAGGAAAGCCCAAGATCAGATGGTGTCACCACAGAATTGTACCAAACATTGCAAGAATAATTAACACCAATCATGCTTAATTCTTTGAACATTGAAAAGGAGGGAAAACTCCCTAAATCATTCTACAAGGCCAACACCATCCCATACAAAAACCAAATAAAGTTATCACAAGAAAATAAAATTACAAACCAATATCTCTTACACATGTAGATAAAAAAGTCCTCAACAAAATAGTAGCAAAGTGAATCCAACCACACATTGAAAGAATTATACACCATGATCAAGTGGAATTTATCCCAGATATGCAAGAGTAGTTTAACATAAGAAAATGAACTAATGTAAAACACTACATTAAAAAAAAAAGAAGGAAAAAAGAACACATGATCATCTCAATTGATGCAGCAAATGCATTTTATAAAATACAGTACCCCATCTTGATAAAGAAACTTAGAAAATTAAGAATCAAAGGAAATTTCCTCAACATGTTGAAGGACCTATATGAAAAACCCACAGCTAACATCATATTTAAGGGGGAAAGTCTGAAAGCTTTCCCTCCAAGATCGGGAATAAGACAAGGATGTACACAGTCACCACTGTTGTTCAACATTGTACTGAAAGTTCTGACCAGAGCAATCAGGCAATAAAAGAAATAATATAGGAAAGGAAGAAGTAAAGCTTTCTCTATTTGCAGATGATATGATCCTACGTGCAGAAAATCTTGAAAAATCCACAACAAAGCTCCTAGAGCTAATGAACTAACTCAACAAATTGGCAGGGTACATGACCAACCAAAAAACAGTAGTTTCTATAAACTAACAATGAACAATCAGAAGAAGAAATCAATAAAAATATTCCATTTACAAAAGAAACAAAAAGAAGTCAAATATATAGTAATATATAGTAATAAATCTAACCAAGGAGGTAAAGGTCTTGAACAAAGAAACTACAAACATTTCTAAAATATATCAAAGAAGACAAAAAATAAAGGACATTCTGTGTTCACGGATTGGAAGGATAAATATTGTTAAGATGTCAATTCTATCCAAAGTGATTTACATATTCAAAGGAATTTGAACCAATATTCCAACAGCCTTCTTTGCATAAATGGTAAAGCTGATCATCAAATGTATATGGAAGGTTAATAGCCCACAAATAACCAAAGCCATCTTGGAAAAGAAGAATGAAGTTGGAAGAATCACACTTCCTGGTCATAAAACTTATTACAAACCCATGGTAATCAAAACAGCATGGAACTGGCATGAGGGCAGACACATAGACCAATGGAATCAAATTAAGAGCTCAGAAATCAACCCTTACATTTATGGCAAACTGGTTTTTGACAAGGCAGCAAAGACCACTCAATTGAATAAGAATACTCCAACAAATGGTACAGGGGAAACCGGATCTCCATTTGCAAACTAATGAAGGAGAACCCCTACTTCACTCACACCATATTACAAAAATCTACTCATATGGATCAAAGACCTAAATATAAGGGCCAGAACTACAAAACTTCTAGAGGAAAATGTAGGAAAGTATCTGCAGGACCTAGTGTTAGGCATTACTTTCCTAGACTTTAAATGCAAAGCCCAAGCACAAAGAAAATATTAATAAATTGGACATCATCAAAATTAAAAACTATTGTACCTCAAGATCTTTATAATGAGAGTCAAACAACTTGCACATTGGGAGAAAGTATGGAAAAAACAAAGTACTGGATACTACACATCCAATAAACATTTAATATCTGGAATATACAAAGAAAGCCTTCAACTTAACAACAGAAAGACAAACAACTCAATTTAAAAATGGGCAAGGGAGTCTGGCAAGATGGCGGCATAGAGAGGAGTGGAAGCTAAGTAGTCCCCCTGGAACAACTACAAAAAACCAGAAACAACTAGTAAATAATCCAGAATAATTGCAGGGGGACAAACGAGACCATCCATTCATCACACACCAACCTGAATTGGGAGGAATGCCCAAGAACACAGCATAAAATCTGTAAGTAAAACCTGCGGAACCAGGTCGGGAGACCCCCTCCCCCATAGCCCGAGCTGCGGAGCCTCCTGGTGCCAAAGAGAAGCTCTCTCCCAGCAAGCGAATACAGCTCAGCTGAGCTCCAACTGGGGTTTTAAGTAGCGAGTGTGAACTGCTCACTACAGGTACGCAGCCCCAAAAAACAGACAGAGGCTTTGGGTGACGACTGACCTGGGAGAGCCGGAGGGTTGCCTTGGACTGGGTCTGAAGGGGACTATCTGTTTCTTTTTTGGCTCAGTGGAGAAAGCCCCAGCCATTTTCAGTTTCCAGGGCTGTGACTTGGGGAAGGGTGGAGACACCACAAGCAGAGAGCGAGACCATTGAAATGCTAATGACCTCCACCTGAGGGGTCTGTCTTCTCTAGGAGGAAAGGAGTGGGGCCCTTTCCATTCAGAACCAGACCTCAGAGCCTGGGGGAACATGGCCATACCTCCTCACACCAGTCAAGAATTATAGGCTGACAGGCGTCAACTGCTGGGCAGAAACGCATAGTGACCCGAGGCATTAAAGGGTGGAGCAATTTTCTAAGACACACCTGCAGGGAAACCAGATACTGAATATTTCTTCCCTCTGGGACCTGAGCCTGTTCTGGTCTGAGAAAACCCAATTTGGATAACCAAGGAAACCATGCCTAGACAACAGAAAATTACAACCTACACTAAGAAAAACAAAGTTATGGCCCAGTCAAAGGAAGAAACGTACACTTCAACTGAGATACAGGAATTTAAACAACTAATGCTAAATCAATTCAAAAAGTTTAGAGAAGATATTGCAAAAGAGATAGAGGTTCTAAAGGAAGAACTGGACATGTATACGGCAGAAATCAAAAGTTCAAAAAACCTACTAGTAGAATCTATGGAAATGAAAGGCACAACACAAGAGATGAAAGACACAATGGAAACATACAACAGCAGATCTCAAGAGGCAGAAGAAACACTCAGGAACTGGAGAACAAAACACCTGAAAGCCTACACACAAAGGAGCAGATGGAGAAAAGAATGAAAAAATATGAGCAACGTCTCTGGGAACTCAAGGATGAAACAAAGTACAATAATGTATGTATCATTGGTGTCCCAGAAGGAGAAGAGAAGGGAAAGGGGGCAGAAGCAATAATAGAGGAAATAATTAATGAAAATTTCCCATCTCTTATGAAAGACATAAAATTACAGATCCAAGAAGCGCAGCGTACTCCAAACAGAAGAGATCTGAATAGGCCTACGCCAAGACACTTAATAATCAGATTATCAAATGTCAAAGACAAAGAGAAAATGCTGAAAGCAGCAAGAGAAAAGCAATCCATTACATACAAAGGAAGCTTAATAAGACTATGTGCGGATCTCTCAGCAGAAACCATAGAGGCAAGAAGGAAGTGGTGTGACATATTTAAGATACTGAAAGAGAAAAACCACCAACCAAGAATCCTGTATCCAGCAAAGCTGTCCTTCAAATATGAGAGAGAGCTCAAAATATTTTCTGACAAACAGACAATGAGAGACTTTGTGAACAAGACACGTGCCCTACAGGAAATACTAAAGGGAGCACTACAGGGTGATAGAAGACAGGAGTGTGTGGTTTGGAACACAATTTTGGGAGATGGTGGCACAATAATGTAAGTACACTGAACAAAGGTAACTATGAATGCGGTTGAGAGAGAAAGATGGGGAGCATGTGAGACACCACAAGGAAGGAGGAAAGATAATGACTGGGACTGTGTAACTTGGTGAAATCTAGAGTATTCAACAATTGTGATAAAATGTACAAATATGTTCTTTTATGAGGGAGAACAAGCAAATGTCAACCTTGCAAGGTGTTAAAAATGGGGAGGCATTGGGGGAGGGATGCAATCAGCATAAACTAGAGACTGTAACTAATAGAATCATTGTATTATGCTTCCTTTAATGTAACAAAGGTGATTCACCACGGTGAATGCAGATAAGAGGGGGGGATAGGGGAGGCATGTTAGACACTTGACATTGGTGGTATTGTCTGATTCTTTATTCTACTTTGATTTAAAGTTATTTTTCCTTTTGCTGCTTCCTAGCTGTCATTTATTTTTGTTTCCTCTTTCTTTTGCCTCTCTACCTTCTTTGACTCTCCCTCCTGCCTTGTGGAAGAAATGTAGATGCTCTTGCTTAGTATGAGCAGAATGTTCAATTAGGATGAACTTAAATGTTTGGAAATGAACAGGGGTGTTGGTAGCAAGATATGAGAATAACTAACAGTGCCAAATGGTGTATGAGTGAGGCGGAAAGGGGAAGCTCAGAGTCATATATGTCACCAGAAGGAAAGTTAGAGGTTAAAAGATGGAAATGTATAAAACTGAATCCTATGGTGGGCAATGTCCATGATCAGCTGTACAAATACTAGAAATCACGTCATGAACCAGAACAAATGTATGACAATACAATTAGAAGTTAATAATAGAGGGGCATATAGGGAAGAACTATATACCTATTACAAACTATTTACTACAGTTAGTAGTATTTCAACATTTTTTCATAAACAGTAACAAACGTACTATATCAATACTAGGAGTCAACAATTGAGGGGGGGTGGTTAGGGATAGGGGAGGTTTAGAGTTTCCTGTTCTTTTTTCCTTGTTTCATCTTTCACTTTATTTCTTGTCTGGAGTAATGAAAAGTTTCTAAAAATTGAACAAAAATTAAGTGTGATGGATGCACAGCTGTATGAGGGTACCCAGGGGCAAGTGAGTGTACACTTTGGATCTTTGGATAATTGTATGGTATCTGAACAATCTCAATAAAAATAGAAAAAAAAATTTAAAAAAAAATGGGCAAAAGACCTTGTTCTAGTTTGCTAATGCTGCCAGAATGCAAAACACCAGAAATGGATTGGCTTTTACAAAAGGGGTTTATTTGGTTACAAAGTTACAGTCTTAAGGCCATAAAGTGTCCAAGGTAAGTCATCAACAATCAGGTACTGTGCCAGTTTGAATGTATTGTGTGCCCCAAATGCCATTATCTTTGTGGTCTTGTGGGACAGACGATTTGGTGTTGGTTGGATTTGCTTGGAGTGTGCCCCACCCAGCTGTGGGAGATGATTCTGATGAGGTGTTCCCATGGAGGCGTGGCCCCGCCCATTCAGGGTGGGCCTTGATCAGTAGAGCTATATAAATGAGCTGAGTCAGAGAGAAGGAACTAACTGAGTACAGCTGGGAGTGATGTTTTGAAGAGGAGCAAGCTTGCTAGAGAGGAACATCCTGGGAGAAAGCCATTTTGAGGCCAGAGGTTTGGAGCAGATGCCAGCTGCCTTCCCAGCTGACAGAGGTTTTCCAGACGCCATTGGCCATCCTCCGGTGAAGGTACCCGATTGCTGAGGTGTTACCTTGGATGCTTTGTGGCCTTAAGACTGTAACTGTGTAGTGAAATAAACCCCCATTTTATAAAAGCCTATCCATCTCTGGTGTTTTGCATTCTGCAGCATTAGCAAACTAGGACAGATTTTGGTACCGGAAGTGGGGTGCTTTTGCTGCTGAGTTTGCAAATACCAAACATGTTGGAACAGCTTTTCAAATGGATAGGGGGAGGATTCTGGAAGAATTGGGAGGAGCTTGACAGAAAAGGCCAAAACTGCTTTAAAAAGACTTTATGGAAATATGGACTCTAAAGATACTTCTGATGTGGACTTGAGCAGAAATGATGAATGTGTTGTTGCAAACTGGAAGAAAGGTGATCCAGAGAATTTGGCAAAATTGAGTCCTGGTGTCAGATGGAAGGAAGAAATTGAAAGCAACAACCTGGAATATTTAGCTGAGGAGATCTCCAGACTACGGGTGGAGGATGTATCTTGGCTTCTCCTTGCAGCTTATAGTAAAATGCGAGCAGAGAGAGATAAACTTAGAACTGAACTCTTGGGTTCAAAGAGACCAGATGTTGATCGCTTGGAAAATTATGAGCTTCCAGGGGGTGGAATCCCTGAAGCTACAGCCAAACGTGAGGATGTAACCAAACACGGAACCCAGCAGCCATTTCAGTACAAGCCAAGATTGGAAAAGGAGTTAAGCAGAAAGGGTTTGTGGAAAGTCCTATTGTCTGATGGCTTTGACCCCTGCGTGCTTCATGCAAAGCCAACGGAATTTTTGTGAGATCTTTATAGACAGAGCCATTGCCAGTCTGGACTGGAGGAGACAGACAAGGAAAAAATTAAAGGAAAAATCTCTTCAAAGACAGAGCCATGGAGGTTGAGGTCTGGAGTCAGGAGGTCTCGGGCTGGGAGAGCGGAGCAGCCCACATGCATGGAAAGGGTGAGTTTGCCCTGGAGGTCGAGGGCAGGCCTTCTGCCTCAATGTTCTGGAAGAGTTTTGCCACCTGAGGTCCCAAAGAGGGTGGAGCACATTCCCAGGGAATTGGGGAGAGTCTGGATGCCACCACACTGTTCTGAAGGGGTTGAGCGTGTGCCCCGGAGATGGAAGGGAATCTGGGAGCTGCCCAGATGTTTGAGGAGGGTGGGGCGGAGAAGGTGGTCTCCCCAATGTGTGGAAATGTTGGAGCACTCACCCAAGCATTTGGAGAGAAAAGGGCTGCCACCAAGGCCCTTAGAAAGGGTTAGGCTCCCCCTCTCTCAAGCCCCAAGGATGCAACTTTGTTCTGTTAATGACTCTCAGAATTTGAAATCTAATGGAGTTTGTCCTGTGGGTTTTAGGAACTGTTTTGCTCCTGTTAACCCTGTTTTCCTTACTGTTTCTCCTTATGGCAATGGAAATGTTTATCCTATGAATGTTTCTCCTTTGTATATGGGGCGCACATAACTTGTTCTAAGTTCACAGATCCACAGCTAAGGAAAGATTGTGCCTTGGGACTGACCATGCCTAAATTGATTTTGATGGGATTTTGTGCTTAACTTTTGTTACTGAAATGATTTGAGTTTTTGTGATATTGTTATGGGATGAATTTATTTTGTATATGGAAAGATAATGTCATTTTGAGGTCCAGGGGGTGGAATGTGCTGGTTTGAATGTATTGTGTACCCCAAATGCCATTATCTTTGTGGTCTTGTGGGACAGACGATTTGGTGTTGGTTGGATTTGCTTGGAGTGTGCCCCACCCAGCTGTGGAAGATGATTTTGATGAGATGTTCCCATGGAGGCATGGCCCCGCTCATTCAGGGTGGGCCTTGATCAGTAGAGCTATATAAATGAGCTGACTCAGAGAGAAGGAACTAACTGAGTGCAGCTGGGAGTGATGTTTTGAAGAGGAGCAAGCTTGCTAGAGAGGAATGTCCTGGGAGAAAGCCGTTTTGAGGCCGGAGCTTTGGAGCAGATGCCAGCTGCCTTCCCAGCTGACAGAGGTTTTCCGGACACCATTGGCCATCCTCCGGTGAAGGTACCCGATTGCTGAGGTGTTACCTCAGATGCTTTGTGGCCTTAAGACTGTAACTATGTAGTGAAATAAACCCCCGTTTTATAAAAGCCTATCCATCTCTGGTGTTTTGCATTCTGCAGCATTAGCAAACTAAGACAGATACCTTCACTGAAGGATGGCCAATGGCATCTGGAAAACCTCTGTTAGCTGGGAAGGCACGTGGCTGGCATCTGCTCCAAAGCTCTGGTTTCATAATGTCTTTCTCCCAGGACGTTCCTCTCTAGGCTGCAGTTCCTCAAAATTGTCACTCTTAGCTGCTCTTGGGTTGGTCATTCTTTCTTAGCTTCTCCAGAGCAAGAGTCTGCTTTCAATGGCCATCTTCAAACTGTTTCTCATCTGTAGCTACTGTCAGCTTTTGTGCATTCTTCAAAATGTCCCTCCTGGCTGTAGCTCCTCTACAAAATGTCACTCTCACTGAGTTCTTTCTGTTTGTCAGCTTATTTATATGGCTCCAGAGATTTAATTTAGACCCACCCTGAATGGGTGGGGTAACACTTCCATGGAAATTATCCAATCACAGTCATCACCCAGCATTCAGTGGGGAGCATCTCCACAGAAATACTCAAAGAATTACAATCTAATCAACACTGATACATCTGCCCACACAAGATTACATCAAAGATAATGGCGTTTTGGGGTACATAATACATTCAAATCAGCACAGACCTGCTTTGTCCAAAGTAGATATACAAATGGCCAAAAAGAAAATGGAAAGGTTCTCATTTTCATTAGCCATTAGGGAAATGCAAATCAAAGCCATAATGAGATACCATTTCATGCCCGTTAGAATTACTACTATTAAGAAAACACATGGCCTTCCTCACCTGGATTGTTGCTGATGTTCTCCCAAACATTGAGGACTGATGGCTTGATGTGCTGAGCCCTCTGTCTTGGAGCTGGCCCTTATGAATCTTGTTGCTGTGGGGAGGGGCTAAACTTGCTTATAATTGTGCCTAAGAGTCTCCCCGAGTGCCTCTTTGTTGCTCAGATGTGGCCCTCTCTCTCTAACTAAGCAACCTTGGCAGGTGATCTCACTGCCCTACTCCCTACATGGGACCTGACTCCCAGGGGTGTAAATCTCCCTGGCAATGCAGGATATGACTCCCGGGGATGAATCTGGACCTGGCATCATGGGACTGAGAACATCTTGACCAAAAGGGGGATAAGAAATGAAACAAAATAAAGCTTCAGTGGCTGAGAGATTTCAAATGGAGTCAAGAGGTCACTCTGATGGACATTCTTACACACTATATAGATAACACTTTTTAGGTTTTGATATATTCGAATGGCTAGGGATAGATACCTGAAGCTGCCGGGCTCCAGCCCAGTGGCCTGGACTCTTGAAGATAATTGTATAACAATGTAGCTTACAAGGGGTGACAGTGTGATTGTGAAAATCCTGTGGATCTCACTCCCTTTATCCCTTGTATGGATGGGTAGAAAAATGGGGACAGAACCTAGATGAAGGATGGGGTGGGTGATTTGGGTGTTCCTTTTTTATTTTTATTTTTTATTCTGATTCTGATTCTTCCTGGTGTAAGAAAAATATTCAAAAATAGATTGGGGTGATGAATGCACAGCTATGGGATGGTACTGTGAACAACTGATTGTGCATCGTGGATGATTGTATGGTATGTGAATGTATCTCAATAAAACTGAATTTAAAAAAAAAAGAAAATACAAAATTACAAATGTTGGATAGGATGTGGAGAAATAAGAACACATTCTTTGCTGGTGGGAATTTAAAATGATGTAGCCACTGCGAAAGTCAGTTTGATGGTTGCTTAGGAAATTGAGTACAGAATTACCATATGATCCACCAGTCCCACTTCTATATACACCCACAAAAGAGTTGAAAGCAGGGACTTTAACAGATATTTTCACACTGATGTTTATAGCATCATTTTTCATAATAACCAAAAGATGGAAGCAACCCAAATGTCCAACATTTGATGAATGGATAAAGAAAACATTGTATATGCACAATATGGAATATTATTCAGTCATATAAAGATATGAAGTTCTATTACATGCAACAACATGGATGAACTTTGAAGACATCCTGTTGTGTGAAATAAGCAAGACAGAAAATGGCATATATTGTATGCTAAATGAGATGCAATCACTATAAGCAAACTCAGAGAGTCAGAATCTAGACTATAGTTTACCAGGGGATGGTTGAGAGAAGGGAATAGCGAGTTAAGTCTATATGTGGGACAAAGTTTCTTTTTGGAACAATGTAAATGTTTTTGTAATGGATGGTAGTTATGGTAGCACAACATTGTGAATGTAATTAACAATACTGAATTACAAATTTGCAATGAAAAGTGTAAATTTTAGGTTGTATAAATGTTACTAGAAGAAAAAAATAAGAAAAAATCCATGGAACTGTGAAACGCAAACAGTGAACCATAAGTTAAATCATGAACTGTAATTAATATTGAAATTATAAAAACATGCTTTCATCAATTGTTAACAAATGCACCAAACCAATGCAAGGTGTTAATAAAAGGATTAACATTTGGGAAACCTATATTTTATTCATGAATGTTCAGTAAACCCCACAGGTTATCTAATAATAATTTTTAAAAACCTTAATTATGTTGATAGACAATGGATCATGAAAACTATATTTATAGCATTTCACTATGATTTTGACTACAGAATTCTGTCCTATAAAAACAATTGAGCAACATCATTATAATAAATTCTGACAAGTTCTATCTACTTTTTTGCATGTAAAATATTTCTTAAAACTTTCAACAATTAAAAAAAGGTAGGAATCAGATTCATGGTAAAGACTGGATCATTCTACCAAATGTAATATTCATTCACAAATATGTAACCTGTGTGGGAAAAAATGGAAATCAAAATGGATGCTTCTATTTTACTATTTGGATTGTTTCATTAAAAACTACATCTATTAGGTTTCTCCTTAAAACAGTGGTGGAGTAGGTGTTCAAAGTAACCTTCTCAGAGAACTGGAAAAGCTGGACAAAATATTTTAAAGTATGTTTTTGAAGATTCTGTTTGAAGGCTTTAGAGAGCATCCAGGCCTCTAAAGAATTATGAGGCCAAAGTCTAGGAAAGGAGTAAAACCCAGAGAATAGAGCTTAGCTTTTGGGGTGGCTTTTCAATTAGGGACAGTGTTTTGGTTTTCCACAGCTACTATCTCAAATGCCACCAACTGCTTTTGCCTTAACAGCAGGAATTTAGGCTCATGGTTTTCATCTAGAAGTTGAAAATCAAGATTTCGTCTACCCTTACCTTCTCCCCAAAGTCTATGCTATTCTAGTGCTCACTGTCAGCAACTCTTAGGTTTCCTTGGCTTGTATGTCTGCCTCCTGTCACATGGCAATGTCCTCTCCTCTCTGGCTCCTGTGACTTCCAGGTTGTTTTCATAAGGCCTCCAGTAATCTGGATTAAGACCCACTGGTTCAGTTATCTATGATTTAAGTAAAATAATGTATTCCAAAGGTCCTATTTAAAATGGATTTGCATCCACAGGAACTTGAATAAGGCTAAGAACATGTGTTTGTTTAGGTACACGATTCAACCTAACAAACACCTATCTGACCCATAGTGAAGGAAAGCAGTATGAAAAATGCTAAGGCGCTAAGTAGAGATTTTAACAGACTCACTTGTCTGAGGGGACAAAATTTAGATTGCAGGCCCTGACAAAAATTGCATTATAAATGACTCTTTCTTGAATCCTATCTCCTCCCAAGCTCTTAATTCTCTTTAAAATTTCTTTATACAGTGTTATCAACATTAAGGAGTGAATGGAACACAATAAGACAATCAAGACACCAAATGCTGCAGAGCAATGTGAAAGGTAAATATGTTTCAGTCTAAATTAATATTTACTCCATAAGGAAATAATTGTATAATAAAGATAAAAATAAAGATTTAAAATGTATGTTAACAATGGCACTAAACATGTCAATATTATCATATGCTGTGTCACAGAGCAAACCTCCACAAATTTCAAAGTTATAAGTTATGATAAATATATAATTCACACATTTCTAAAGGAAACAAAAAGAGTTCTCATTTTCAAATACTGTCTCGAATCCTAACATTGTTTCAGATGTTAAATGAGTACAACATCCTCTGATTCTACTCAGTAAATTTGATATAAATACCATAAGCAGGAAAAAGAAAAAAAGAAAATGGATGGCTATTTATTTTTACTCCTAGGAATGAATATTGCTGTTCTTCTTATTAGATATGGAATAAAACATTTCTTTATACTTTGAATCTATTACAAATAAACTTGTAATCTCTTCTGTATTCTTGGAAATTAATCTAGATATTATAAATTCATATCCAAGGAAAAATCTGAAAATTATCCCTAAAATTACTTATGGTTGGAATCATGAAGTTGGAACACAAATTCTATAACTTGTCATATTATTCCAAGAGAAAAGCATACTTACAGAAAAAAATACCATGATACCAAGCAAAGCATATTCTCTATGATAAATAGGTAATTTATACATTTTTAGAATGTGTGATGCAAATTTTGAAAGGCATAATATCTAAGTTCAATGAGTATTAGCTTGTTCAAATTAGAATTTGATTTTGTTTCCAGTTAAGGACTTAAGGGGAAATTCGATGAATAAAATGCAACAAAGAAATTAGGTCAATGAAGTTCCAAAAGTAGGATTTATGAAATATGAGATTAGTGTTTACAAAGAGTCTCAGGACCTTATTATTAAAGTATTAACTTCAAAAATGTTATCAAACATATTCACATATTATATTAAAGAAAGAAAGCAAGAAATGGTGATGAAGATACCTTGTCGGGTATTCATTAATAAAAACGTAATTACCATAATGGGTTGCAGTTGCTTTGGGGGAAATAACACACATCATTTAAATGTGATCTCTTTATAGAGATAAAGCCTACCCCTCTAAGAAGACATGATATCATTCATGACCATGTAGAAATACTCATTTTTGTCAAGCTGTGCTAATTGACCTTAAGACAGATTTGACAACTTTGATCATTACCACCGCCATCCAGTTCCCCAATTATTTTTAAAATTCCTCATCCCTTAGTTTTTGTATTATTTCTCCATTAAATAGTTTCTTATGAATGCCTTTGGTGTCTCTCACACCACTCTGTACCTTCTGAGTGAGGTTCTTCTTCCCAGAACTGATAACAATATTTGAGATAATTTCTATAATATAGTGAGAACTGAGTCACACATTTATAAGGTATTTTACATGAATAAAGAATACCTATAAGGTAGTTGCTACAATCTTCATTTTATAAAATCTGAAATGAATGGTACTACTGTGGTAAGTGACATTTTAATGACTTTTACCCATCTACAGAATACACATATGTAATTTGTCCATAAAACTGCATAGGAAGAATATACTCAACCCTGTGACCTCATCCCTCTGGCTTCAGCAAGCTGAATGGGGCTGGCCTATAAACAAGGAAACAAGTGGCTGCTGGGGTGAACTGACATGCAATATCTGCTGAAAAAGGCTGGACTTTATAGGATAATGACTATAAGAAGCAATCAGATTCTTTCTTTTTATGGGTGTTCACTTTTTAAAAGTTCCCAAATAATATTCTTGTCCAATTTCACCTCTTTTATACTATATTCTAGTGCTCAACATTGAAAAGCAAAACTTTCAGAAATACCCAATTCAGGGAACACTGAAGGCAGTTTACATACGTTTTGGCAGGAGACTGAGGTGGTTTAAAATGGACAACTTTCATTTTCTTTATAAATTAAGAACCACAATGAATTTCAAAGTTTAAGGACAAAATGGTAGGTTCTGATAGTTGAAGAGAATAAATGTATTTTAATATAGTCATTACAGAAAGCCAGAGAGTGAACCAACTTAAGAAAACTTGTGTGATTTCTGAGCAGTATAATGTGCCCTGATAAGTCATAATGAGCATAAATTTACAGTTGCCTGTGGTTGGGCAATTCTCTTTATTAATCCTTGGTAGCCTAGACAAAGCATCAACAAAAGAGAAATAGAAATTCCTCTAAATTTTAGGCTACAGGCATATGGGAATGATGAATGGATAAATGGATATGAGAAATTTAACATATTGACAAAAGAATAAATGAAATTATGGAAAACTGAGTATAACCATAATTTGATCAATAGATCATTGCTCTAGGACACTCAAAATTAGCAAATCATTTGTCTCAGAACAAACTAGTTTTGATTCTTTCTTGACTGAAATGAGAAAGAAATTATAGGGTAATGAGTGACACAGTTTGTTCAACTGTCTTCATACTTCCGTTGCTCCCCATTAAATGTATTGCCCAATAGTAACATGCTGCTAACCTCACTGGTTCCAGCCTTACATAAAGATGGGATTCTCCAAACTTCTGGATGTTTCTAGGACCCTGATTTTGTGTGAGCCTCTTCACACTGGAGGCAAGTGGCAGACCTCTTCCTGAGCCTTTCAGCCTTTCCTGTGAAAGCTATCAATGCTGTCAGACCTAGGACTTCCAGGTGGCTGAGTGTTCACACCCATTTTACAGTTTCCCTCAGAGCCTCAAATGTGTCTCCATGGTGATATCTTGTCAATTGGTTTCCTTCCTTAAAACACTAAGGGATATTTTCCCTATATTTTGTAACAACTTGAAAATACTATTGACAAAAACAAGACTTTAAACACAGTGTTTGAAGGCCTTACATATTTTTTTAATTGCTTTTTCAGCAGAAATCCGTATACCTTGGTTAAACAAATTTAAAAACAATTGACAATAATCACAGTCATTTAATCTTATTTGAATGAAAGAAAAATCATTCCACTTTGTGTCAAGTGACATTAGTCCCCATGTGAGAATTTGCTTAAGGAGAAAAACATTGCCCAGATGATGATCCATTCCTATGAGCTCTGAGCCCGTTTCCTCCCTTCAATGTTTGGTCTGGAGAACTTCAAAGTGAAACAGAATTTCCCCCAATAGTAAGATTTTTGATGAAAGTCTAGAAAAAGCATTTGTGACCTTTGTTGCTATAAAAATAACCACTAATGCATTTAATGTTTGAAAGTTGCAGAATAGAGAAAACGAAGTTTCACTGCATCATACACAACAAAGAACCCTAGATAGGATTATTGTTATGAGGGCTGACATTATGGGGTGAGGTGAGATGAACAGTACATCTTTTGGAATTCAGTAGATTTGCAGAAAAACAGAAGGTATAAATGGTTTCTTTGTGAGTAGTATGCACATGTTTTTTCTTCCAATCTAAAAAGTCTCTACCAAGGACCAATAAAAAGTCCTATATCCTGTGTGTGTGTGTGTGTGTGTGTGTGTGTGTGTGATTTTTACATAAAATTTATATCCACCCCCTTTGTGTTCTACCGTCCCCCTTCAATTAATTTTCTCTATTTTAGGGATTTCAGGACTTGATTATTCTCTTGAAACATTGTTTTTAGTACAAGGTTTCAGTCCATTTTCATACCGTTTTTTAAATTGCTTTCATTATATTCACAATTATGTGATGTGGATTTTATCATGCTTTGGCAATCAATTAAAGTGTTATCTTTAAGTTATATAGAGCAGCAGTCTGGATAAAGGTCCATAAAAAAACAGAGGTGCACATCTTCAAGAGAGAAAAGATATAACAAATTGTGACTCTGAAACTAGTTATCTAAAAAATCCTATTAGAAATGCAGTGATTTAAGATAGTTGATTAATAATTTAAAATTTACCTCTTCCCCTTTAAATAAGTAACATTTAAGTAAAAACATGCATAAATATCTCTATACTCACACCAAATTAATTTGAATTAGTTCAGCCATGTTCATGCATCCTTTCCTAATCAAGGCATAACATATTCCCTGAACTTTTCCATAAATGGAATAATGAGCCCCAAAAGCATGTATGTAAAAGTAACAGACGTGGGCTGCTTTTCTTTTCTGGTTAATATCACCTGTTGATGTGTCATACACTGTGTATTTAAAGGAATCTAAAAAGAAGCAGTTATTCAAACCTACATTATATATATATATATATATATTATATATATTTATATAAAATGTATTATATGGGATGGCACGATAGACTAATGTTGATCAGTCTCCTGGAAAATGAAATTATTCATAGTTATTAAACTCTGATAAAATGAAGACTCCCGTCAGCAATGATAAGAAAATACCTGTTTTAGTACCAGAATTAGTATACAGAATTTTCTACATAGAAATAGACTTCCTAACAATTTTTAAAATTTGTGCATCTTTTAAAAGAGCTGGTAACAGTGCATGCATTTGTGTGATAGAAGGGTGTATGTGTGTGGCATTTGTTCCCTTTTTCATAATGCTAGAGATAAAAGGTAATTCTATTGAAATGCTGGCTCTGATAGTAGCTAAGGTCCATGGGAAATCATAGTAATTATAAAATTTAATATTGGATGACTTTATAAAATACTTTTCAAAATTCTTTATAGCTATGTCAATGACTGGCCTTCAGTAAAGTTAACTATACAGAAAAATAAAAGACATTGCTTAAATATGACCATAAAAATACAATTGATACAATGAGTATAAAGCCTGGTATTAATTTGTTTTTATTTTTTCTCTTTTTCTTTTTTTTTTTTTCTTTTGTCATGAAAAGTTGTTTTTAACTTGCAATCATTCAAATACTATAATGAGATTATTTTCTTTTAAGTATTGCTGCAAATAATACCTTCAACTACAAAGAAAAATATATGTGGTCCAAACTGGTGCTTCAGAATACTTGGAAAATATTCTTTGTCCTTAAATTTTTATCTATTTTGAATTATGCAATGTGAGTGAATGAGAAATCAAGATTTGCTCTTATTTCTACCTTAACTGCTTTTTTCAAATGTCATAATTCAAGAATCTTAGAAGTGTCCTTCATGAGTCTGTCCTACCTCGAATGTCACCTCATATAGGTTTGCTATTATATTGAGAGAAATGTTTCTCTCTCATTGGTAATTTGCATTTGGCACTTCATCAGGTATTGATTTTCACTTCTGTTCTCAATCTCACAGAAAGAATTGGAATGTCTCAGTTGAGTTTGAGGTTTCATTTGGGAGTTCCTATAGTCTTTCATTCCTACTAAAATCTATTTTCTAGGGGACTAGAGTTCAAAGCAAGTATAACATTTTTAATGCTTTAATTTGGGAGTGAAGGGGTCTGTGGTAGTCAGCTGGGATTTTGATATAAGAATCTTTTTGATTAATAAAACATCATCAATATATTTCAAAAAAGTTTCAAAAATTATATTTAACATAAAATATATGTAGGGACTTGTACAATAAAGGTATGAAGATTAAATTCTGAAAGTTGGTTTTTCCCTTTAAGAATACTTTTCTTAATTTGTAGGGTTTAACAAAAAGTTAAATATATGTATATATATATTAAGTTTTCATAAGTGATGTCGGTGGTCACTAATACACAGTATATTACTCAGGAGACTGACAAGTGTTACAGCATATATTTCCTTTTGCTGACATACATATATGTTAATTTCTCAGGCAAAAATCAAAGTACCACTCATTTTATGAGTTAGATCTCAAAGCAAGTCTTTTCATTTCTATTACAGGTAATTTAATCTATTCCAATTTAAGCATAGGGATAAATAAAACATGCTTATTTAAAAATGTGTATTCAGTAAAGGCTCAGATTTCATTTATAAGGAAGAATTTGGAAGCAAAAATAGGTGTTAGGAAGTATTGTTACTATAGTCTTAAAGGCTGTTGAATAAACTAGATAGTATTAGAAACAATGCCTTTTGAATAGATGAGTTCGACTGGTGTTTATATATATATATATATATATATATATATATAGTTTAAAAAATCACAATGCTACTCTAATCCCACCTGCTTAGTAGAAGTATGTAAAATATTTCATAAAATACAAATAAACTTAAAAAAAACTGAATAAAATGAGAAGCAGTTCTGATTCCCATTAGAGTTCCTAATGATGCTCATTACAAACCTAACTGCATTTTAATGCTGAGATTAATGCCTCTATTCATCATCAGAATGGAATATGGACACTGACAATTGACGAAACTTAATAATAATAGAAGAGTTCACAAAATTCAAAACTCCCTGTGTATATTTTCAGCTTGAAAGGAAATTTATGATGGATGTTGATCAGCTCCAGGAAAAGTGAAATGACACTTCTGAAAAAAGAAATAAAGATAAAGTGCTCTAAGAAGGTTAAGTGGCATCACTCACTTTAGCAAATAGGCATAAGATGAAGAGAAAACTCTTCTGAAAAAATTCAAGAGGAAGAGAGGAAATTTCTTATCCGAACATTTTTTTCATTTTAAGGAGTTTATCATGAACAAAGTTTTAATAGTACTAAATTCTCATTTTCTTCTAATCCGTAGAAGCCTTGCAGTGCTTGTGGTTTTCTTTGTGTATGCATAAGTAGATGGGGTTGCTCATTTGGGTCTTTAAAGGATCTTGGGTAAAGAGACAGGTTTCAGACATAAGGATGAGTGTTAGCCTTAGGCCCCGGGAAATCAAAATGTTAGTAAAGGTCAGCTATCCTATGGGGATACTTTGTATCTCTGTTACAACAGTTGGAGAATTGTGCTGAGATCCTATTACTTGGATGTAAGATGTCACATTTTGGTTCTGTCACTCTATTTAGAAGAGAAAATTTTAATGCTTTCTTTTTATGTTTATAAGTGACAAAGTTTCATTGTAGGCAATTATTTATATAGGACAACTAGGAAGAACAACATAAATGTCGCCCTAGCTGAGATATTGGAATACATCTTTCCATAGTCTCTTGGTTTATTTTGAGCTCATCCTCTCGATTCTGTTCTGTAATTGTTGTGTTTTTTTCCTCAGCATTACAAGGTGAGCATATATCTTCCTGTTAATAAACTTCCAAAAAACCTCAAAAATTATTTGTTAAGTTCCTACGAAACTAAGATTAACACTCAAATACAAAATTTGTCTTTGTCAGGAAGGTGTCACTGGTATGTCAGTGAGCCTAGAAGCTGGCTGAGAATGTGCATGTGACCCACACTGGTCACGTCAGTATAACCTTGGAAACTCCCCTGTGAACTGTTGTAGCACTTGGGGGAGCAAGAACGTCACCCAGTATTATGGAAGCATCTTCCACCTTACTGTGTGGCAATGGGAATAGCGCCAGAATTGAACTGATTCAACTCTGTTTCTGATGTCAATTTTCAGTCAATCATATTGAAAAACTATTGCTTGCAACAACAACAACAAAACATAAACTCATATGACTACCCTGATGGCTCATGTGAACTAGATCATTTATATTCGCTGAACTGAAAGTGAGATTGGAGCTTTCCTTCTGCTCCCGTCTCCTTTGAAATTTTAAATAGTAAACTTTAACCCATCTTCTCATAAATGGCATTTCTTGACTACCAATTTTACTAATCAAGAATTGTATTATATTAAATCTACTAGGGCATTATTTCCCAAACCCTGGTCCAATAACTTGCCAAGCCATTACCACACATCCTTTTCAGATTATCCTCACATCCTTCTCAGGTCCATATTTAAATGTGACATATTGGGCAATACATAAAAAGGCATTGGTTTGTAGTAGCCTGAGTATAGGGAGACACCAAGCAAAAAGTTCCCTGAAAGCAGGTTTCTGCAGCTGCCTCTAGTCAGACACCTGCTATTCACCAACCTTCCTTCATTCGACTATATTAGGTGAAGCTAGGAAAGATTTCAGAGGCCAGGTGCTGTTGTATTTTGACTGGAATTAATTCACCCAGAATATTCCAAATGACGCTAAAGTGCATTAAGATTGCATTCCAATTTTATCAGTCTATCTACATAAAACTTGATTTTTCATGACAAGTTTATAAGCAGTGTTGGAATAAAACTGACATCATAGATTACTTTATATATACAGCAGATATATATTCCAAATCAAAAAGTTTGTATCAAGAAAATAACTGCATATGATTTAATAGTATAAAAGTTAAAAAAATTATTTGTGATGTTTCTTATTTTAAATATTCTTCATGTAAATTTGTTAAAATATGTTTTTAGGAAAAATGTGCTTTTTATTTCTTAAATTATTTTAATTGAAATGTCTGATTTATGAAATAATGAAAACATAGATATAATTTTGTGTCTGATATTTCATTTGTCATTTTAATGTCATGATTTAACAAATACAGCAAGGAATTTTCAATATCGGTCCTAGCTTATTTTATTTCTTTATTTTAAATACTGTTAAATATTTTAAGTATTCTAAGTATTGAAATAATGGTACTTAATACATAGCAAATTAAGTCCCCCCCCCCCACTTAAGAACCATTAAATTATCTTAGAAAGGAAAATACATCAATTTTGTCCTTCAAAGGAGATAGACTCGGTAAATAGTATAAGACTTTCAATTATATAAATACTAAAAAATAATAAGTAATTCTCATAAATAAATAATATATAGAGCATTTAAATAATTATAATAATTAATAATATACCACTCTTTCAACACATGCTTCTTTTATTTAATGCCTCTGACTCCTTTATCCTCAGTGTAGCCATACTTCTTTTTATTAATTTTTAAAAACTGAAATATGCACACATACACACATATATGTGTGAACTTTATACATAGTAAAGTTCACAAATCTTAAGTACATATCTTTATTAATTACTACAAAGGAGACACACTGTGCAAAAATTGCTATCACAATAAATTGAAATCTTTGCCCCATCTCAATCATTATACCTCTCTTCTCCAGAGGAAACCAGTATTCTTACTTCAAACTCCACATATGTTTTGTTTATTTTTTTGTTGAACTTTATATAGCTGGAATCATGTGACATGTTTTCTTTTGTGTTTGGCTCCTTTCCCTCAACATCATTTTCATGAGAGTCTGTATATATTCATTTTTGTTCCATTATACCATCCCATTTTATGTATATACCACAACTATTTATGTATTGTCCTCTTGATATCCATATGGGTTGTTTTCACTTCAGGGCTATTATGAAAGTGTTCTATGAGCATTCACATGCTTTTCTTTATCTGTTTGATAAAGAATCAAATGTGGAATTATGGGTCATAGAGTATAAATATATTTATCTTTAATACTAATTGTCAGAGTTCCCCCAGGAGATTTTAACAATTCATACTTCTAAAATTGTAAGAATTTGTTTCTCTGCAATCTGACCTAATTATTATGGTCTATTTTGAATTTTCATAAATCTCGTATATATGTAGTAGCAGCTCATTGGGCTTTTCTTTTGCATTTTCCTGATGATAGAAGAGGTTGAATATCTTCATTTTATGAGCAACTTTGGAAAGTGGCTGCATGCTCTCTTTAATTGGGTTGTCTGTCTATTTCTTACTGATTCACAAACATTCTCTATGTAGTCTAAATCTCCAAGAATATTAATATTTTCTCTTTTCCTTAAATTCAGAAGTTTGTTTATTTTGTTTGTTTGTTTTACTTTTTGCAATTCCATCTACACTCACCTGGAGTTCATTTTTGAGTGTAGTATGACATAGATGTCAAGCTTCATTTTTAAATATGGATATGCAGTTGATCTGGAACCACTTATTGAACAGATTACCCTTTCTCCAACGTACTTTAAGGTGAAATCTGTCATAAATCAAGTGACCATGCTTGTGTGGCTGTTTTGGGGCTCAACTGTGTTCCATTCATCACTTGGTCTATCATCAGGCCAGTATGATCTGTCATAACTACTAAAGCTTTGTAAGTCTTGACATCCACTGGCATAAATATTTATAATTATATTCTTTTTAAACTTTATCTTCACTCTTCTTGGGTGTTTGGATTTCCATATCCAAGTCAGCTAGTTCATATATATCCCCAGAGTGCTTGGATCTTTTACTGGAATTACATTGACTTGATAGATCAATTTTGGTAGAAATTAGCTATTTATAAGATTTAACCTACCAATACATGAGCATAAAATATTCCTTATTTATTTAGGTTTCTTTTATTTCTTGCAATACAATAGCACAATTTTCTGTATGGAGGTCTTACATATCTTTTGTAAGTTTTATTGCAAGATTTTAAGAATATTTTTGGAGTGCCATAAATTGTCAATTTGGAGAGTCTCATTTTTCTATTGAGTTTTTGTTCGTATTTATAAATTAATTTGTTATTGTATACTGAACTTGTAAACAGTGATTTTCTTAATTAGCATATTCATTATAGAATTTTTGGAGAATATCCTGGATATTTTATTTATATAGTATTTTCACTGATGATTAATAACAGTTTTTCTTCTTTTTCAGTCCTTATAAATTATATTTTTCTTACCTCCCTATATTGGCTAAGACCAGCAGTACAATTTTAAATAACAATGGTGATATCAGGCATCTTTATCTCAGGCCCAAACAAAGGAGAAACTATCAATATTTTACCATAGCTTCATTTTACTATATGTTTATTGTTGACAACTCATCAGATTAAGGTAGGTCTCTTCTATTCCTAGAATTTAAAAAGTTATTTTTCCTTAAGGTGATATGCAATTTTATAAAATCCATTTTCTGCATCTAATATGATCATATTTTTCCTTTTTTTTTTGTTCTGCTTATGTTTTTCATTATGTTTTACCATAGTCTCATTTTAATATTTGTTTATTGTTGAGAACTCTTATCAGATTAAGGTAGGTCCTTTCTTTTCCTAGAATTTAAAAAGCTCTTTTTTTTTTCTACAAAATCCATTTTCTGCTTCTAATATGATCATATTTTTCTCTTTTTTATGTTCTGCTAATGTTTTTCATTATATTAGTTTATTTTTGAATGCTAAACATCTCAAGATACAGCATTCTTTTTAAATATTGCTGAATTACCCTAATAACTCCAATTTTAGTGAATGAAGACTACCCTTCTCCTTTCCAAAAGTCCTACAAAGTCCTACACCTGATTTTAATTTGCACGATGGGGTTCTGTGTCCATTCTTGATTCTGTCTTAGGGCTGGGGGGGGGAGTGGAATGCACTGATGGACTTTGGCCTATGGTTCATACCAACCCCAAGAGCTGGGTGAAGGGCTAGCCCCACTAAACCACAGTTATGAAACTGTGACAGAGAAAGCTGCTCCCCAAAATTCTAAAGAACGAAGGCTGTGGAGGTTAAAGCAACAAATATTCACCACAGTGGGCAAAGAATTAAGTTACTTGTGCATAATCCTAAAGCATTGTACCACATTTCCTTTCTCTTATCTTAAATATGATGTGGCATTTTGTGCTGTTCCAGTATGCTAATGCTGCCATTATGCAAAATATGAGAAACAGATTGACTTTTATAAAAGGGATCCATTAGGTTACAAATTCACAGTTCTAAGCCCATAGAAGTGTCTAAACTAGGGCAACAACAAGAGGATACCTTCACTGAAGAAAGGCCAGTGGCATCCAGAATACCTCTCTCAGCTGGGAAGTCACATGGCTGGTGTCTGCTAGTCCTTTGCTCCTGGGTTGCTTTTCAAAATGGCTTTCTCCAAAGTGTCTCTGGGCTTCTGTCTCTCTTAGCTTCTCTCAGCTCTCTGCTTGGTTCTCCTGGGGCATTTCTCTCTAAGCATCTGGGGGTCCTCTGTTAGCTTCTCTGGGACAAACTCTGGACTTCATCTCTTAGTGTAGTGTCTCCAAATGTCCTTCTATCTGTATCTCCCAGTGTCTCCAGGCATCTAAGTCTATGTGGGCTCTCAGTTCTCTTAAGGACTCCAGTGATCTCATTAAGACCCACCCTGAAAGGGCGGGGTCAAACCTCCATGGAAATAATCTAATGAAAAGGTCTCACCATAGTTGGGTGGGTCACATCTCCACAGAAACAACCTAATCAAAAGTTCCCACCAATAATAAGTCTGCCTCCACAGGATTGCATTAAAGAACATAATGTTTCCTGGGGTACATGACAATTTCAAACTGGCACCTGTGTTCTCTTAGAATAGAGATGTACTTGACTCTCCATCAACTTTTTTAAAATACAAGGTCAGGTGGAGCACAGGACTGATAAGGCAAGACTCTGCCTCAAGTTTCAAAAATCTGGATTAAAATATTCCTAAAGCCAGCTGCTTTTGCCTTGTTTCCTTATAGTACAATCCTTATTTCTGAAGTAAAAGAGTTTGCAGAGGAAAATAAACTTGCTTTACCTAAACTCTTTCTTTAAGGCAGAAGGTAGAGAAGTTATAGTATATGAGAAACCAAGAAAAATGTAGGATAATTAGAAATTAGAAATTGACCATAAAATTTAAACTGCTCCCACAGAGGAGGCTAGAAGTCATGGATTAGACCTGTTCAGATACTGTCTGAGTCTGGGCATACTTAAAAACTGATGAGAAGATCAGGGTCAGCAGAGGAAGAAAGGATTTCTTGGCTCACTGTAATCATTTCAATTAAGTGTTCTCTTCCAAATCAAGGTGTTCAAGGCAGCATTTTCATCATATGTGTGCTTCTCACAGCACTCTGCAGAGAGTCATCAATGTTATCAAGCCCATGTTATGAGGACCAGACTAGTCATATGTGATAGCCAAGGCCATTACCAGACTAGAGACTGAGTGGCAACTGTTGGCTAGGGTTTCTGACTAATGAAGTGAAGTCCAAGTGCTTTATACCCAAAAGACTCCTGAATATCAGATTTAAACTTGCCTTTTTACCTTCACATATTAACTTTCCATGGGGACCTACAGTACAGAGATGGTCTCTCACGATATTCTTGTCCCTTTCCCAGAGTAGAATATACTCCAACAATTTTCATACATTTTTTTTTTTTTTTTTTTTTTTTTTTTTTTTTTTTTTTTTTTAGTAGTAGAACTCTCTCTTCAAAGGAAATTTCACATGGAACACAAAGAATAAAGGTGGAGCTGGTCTGGTTTTGACTCAACCTTCTATCCCCTGCCATACTCAACCCCATCCACTCCACAGGGACCCATCAGACATCTCCATGAAACCTAGGACTTTGTAGAACATAGCTTGAAAACTCTGATTTAACTCTGATTTAACTCTGAGTCCTCTGTTTTTTGCATTTAGTACCTTAATTTCATGTTTTACTAAACAATTGCTGTATTTTGTGAATTTTATTGCCCATTTTTCTATCATGTTTTAGGCTTTATATATTATTTCAGTTTTTGAGAATTTTTCATTAGCCTGTTATTTGTGATACACATTGCAAAATCTCCTCTTGTTTGTCAAGTTGTCTTTTTATTTTCATTTTTCATTAGTTTTTTTAATTAATAAACACATTTATTAAATGAACTTTGTTCTGCTCCACTGATTTATTTGTCTATTTTTCACAAATATCACATTGTCTTTATTACTGTAGCTTTATAGTAAATATTGCAGTCAGGTATATATTTACATACATACATATGCAATGACATGTTAAGAAGAGATTCATCAATCCTTGAACACTTTTATTTTTCTTGTTAATCTGGAATGGGTGTTGAGTTTTGCTGAAGGCTTTTTCAGCATCTTTGGATATAGAAATATATTTTTTTCTTTTTCTAATAACAAGGTGTATATATTAATAGTTTTCCTAGTGTTGAACTAGCCTTGCATTCATGGAACAAATGCCACTTGTTTATATTAAATTGGTCTCTTAATGTAGCTTTGAATTCAATTTGTTAATATTCTATTTATCACTTTAAATCCATAGCTTGAAGTGATATTTATCTGTGTTTTTCTTATTTTTGAGTATTTCTTTATGAGGTTTAGGCATCAGTAGTTACATTTGCTTCATAAAAAGAATTGGTGGGCATTTCTTCATTTTAAACACTCTGGATATATTTTTGGTGTGTTAGGATTTTCTCCCCATGTAGGGTAGTTTCTTCATAACCTCTATTTGGACTCAATAATTTTTTTTTGAATTTGTATTCTCTTAAGTTTTCTGTGGAGTTAATATTTGTAAGCTCTATTTTTCTAGAAAATTATTCATTTCATCTAAACTTTCAATTCTCCTTGTATAGGCTATCAAAGCATCCTTGCAATTTTCTTTAAAGGCTTCTGTTTAAGTGGTCATTTCACTTTGCCATTTCTTTACTGCTCTCTCTCTCTCAAATTAAACAGTGGTTTAGCTTAAGGAAAAAAAAAAACAGGATTTTTCTTTTCTCTACCTTGTTAGTTTCTGCTTTTATTCTTATTTATTCCTTCCTTGTGCTTTCTTTCAATTTGTTTTGTTGTTCTATTTTGTTTTGTTTTGTTTCTTTGAGCTGGAAATTTAACTCATTCATTTTCATTCTTTCATTTTTAACGACAAATATACCTGAGGCTATATGTTCTCCTCTGGTCACTGTATTAAATACTATAGACTCAATTGTTCCGATTATTCTGATAACAGAGTTTGCATTTTCCCTTTCATCCAGGAGTTGCTTAATAGAATCCATTTCTATTTTTGACATGATTCTTTCCAATTGTTATTCTTTCATTGTTTATCTGTATGTTATAATCTTTACAATGAGATATTGAGGTCATCAAAGATTAGGGCACTTCATTTCCAATAATTTATGAGACCACCTTCAGAGTCATAGAAAATTCAAATACCTTTGCTCATGAAGGAATTTCGTTTTTTTCCCTGATGAACTACTTGATTTGTTTTAGAAGGAGGTTGCTGTTTCACTTTCCATTCAGCAATATTTTTTATGTAAGCTAATAATTTGTGTCTAATCTCTTTTTTCTTATTCTATCTTTTTAAGATTTATTAATCCTTGATTTTTTGAAAGCCTCAGAAACAGTTCCCAGACCATATGTCACACTATCTTAATTTTTTTTTTGCTGCATGAACTCAGATATGTAAACAGTTTTCAGACTTTCCACCTTTGAATAATATATCCTTTTTTACGCCAGAGACAAGTGCAGAGGTTGCTTAACTTCAATGATTTTACTGGTAATCAATTTTGGTAAACACAAGTTATAAAACAGCAAACTCTGATGGATTATCTAGTTTGGAAAAAAAAAATGCAAACATCTTATTTACATTGTTCTGTATCTATATTGGTTCAGTTTTTCCATAACTTTGTTATAAGGAATCCTCAACCCATGAGTCAGTGAAACACTTATACCTGCCACTACATGCAGTGAAAGGAGATTTGGAACTATAAAATATGTAGATACTAACTTACAGACTGTAAAATAAATTCTGATATGAAAATGCTTTATTAATTGAATATTGTTTGTTTTTACCATGGTATATTAAAGATACTACAACTGAAAGCACCCATTCTCTGTAATTTCCTTGAGCAATAAATTCACTTATAATTCAAAGGTAATATAATATAGTAATTGGAACTATAGAGAACTTCAGTTGAAGTGATAGTTTTAATTTAAAGACATTGATTATGTTTTATTCAGCTGTAGAAACATCATTATAATTTTCTTAGCATAAGAAAATTTTTGTGCTTGTAATAACAGATTTTTCTACCATTTTCCAGGTTACTGAAAATTATGTTTATGTCACTGAAAAAGTATATAACAGATAATTAACAAATATATTTCTATTAATAAAATTATGAAAGGCATCATCATTCTTTTAAAATAATATTATCTATAAAGTAGCTGTGTCTTGAAGTAGTATTAAAAATATAAATGATTCAGTCAATCTCAGTAGGAATACATGAACTATAAATTGTTTATGGGAAAACAAAACATTGTAGTTTTTTTCTGTAGTTTCCTTTATTTCCTGGATACAAAATTGCTAACCTGTTTCCAAAAAAAAGTTAGGTAAAATAATTTATGATATTGCCTATGAAAAATTAGGTTAGCATTTTGCATTAGAATCACAGATGAAATTATTCAAGAAATATCTATTAAATTCACAACCTGGCAGCTTGTTGTTTCCAAAAGACACGTTTCTAGGGGGGAAACAGATTGTTCTTGCAATTTTATCCATATTCTCGGTAAACTTGTTTCAATAAACATGTTTTTACTTCTTTATTCCTTTGCCTAACTACCTTCTGATTTTAAGAGAGCTCTGTAATAGAGAGCTTGGTGCACACTCCAGATGTCTTCCATCTGATGATATTGTTCTGAAAGTCTAAGAGACTTAATAGTTCTCTATTACCTCTCAAAACCATTTGCCATAGAATAAATATGTTCACTTTTATAAAGTGAAGGACTCACGCTAGAACTTACACAATGGCTAGAAGGGAAGGAACTTAGGAACATTCATAATAATATATTACTGGCATATATACAGATGCATGTCTATATTTATACATATGTATTTATTTGATTATGCAAAACACTTCTCTACACACACACAAAAAAAATGAAAATAAAATAACAATGTTCCATAACAGACGGAACATTAAATAGATAATAGACTCCAATCCATATATTCTCTATACTTACTGATAGCGGTTACACATTACATTATTGGCTTACTGTGACTTTGATATACTAATCACCATCACCTGAGCCTGACAGTTGGTTTTCACCTTCTTGATAGACTTTCACTTTTCATGAATCACCCTCTCAGTGTTAATTTGTCTCTTGGTTTTTTGTTGCTTTGTTCTTTTATGACAATTTTCAGTAAATAATAATAATCTTACCAATCACTGTGTTGCACCCAGAGAATATAGGATAATTAAAAGTCTACTCTTAGATTAGTAAAGGTTGAAAGTTGTTACAGAAATAAAAGAACCAGAAGTGTTGGTGGAACAGTGAATTAATGAATTTAAAACTTGAGATCATACCGCTCCTCTGCCAAAATCATTCCAAGGCTAACAATAGCATTCAAAATCCTTACCAAATCCTGAGCCTTGAAGCTCTTTATGGCTGTGTTTGTCTACCTCATTGTCCACTACCTCACACTGCTATTTCTCCCCAGCTAAACAGGCTTCCTTGCTCTTTCCTAAATTCCCCAAGCATCCTTCTACCTCAGGGCCTTTGCATTTTGTTTCCTCTAGTACTAATTTTTTTCCACCAGATACATTCCTGGCCAGCTCCCAAACTTCAGTTAGGACTCTGCTCAAATGTCACCCCCTCTCCACAGAAAACTCCTTCCTGTGAGCACTCATAGTCATTTCTTATCCTTGTATCCTGCTTACTTTTCTGCAAAGCATTTATCATTATCTGACATTATTTTTTAATGTTATTATTAGTGTAGTAGATTGAAGTATGTGCCCCAGAAAAAAAAGTTTCTTAATCTGCATTCCTGTAAGTGTAAATCCATTGTAAAGAGAACATTTTGAAGATGTTATTTTTATTTAACATGTGGCCAGCTGAACCATGGTGGGCCTGAACTGGAACTGCTGGAGATCTTATAAAGAGAAAACTTTGGGAGGATCCAGAAGCAGGAAGTCAGCGGGAACCTCAGAAGAGAAAGAAAAGGGCATCGCCGTATGACAGGAAAGCAAAGGAACCCAAGGGTTGCTTACAGCCAGAACCAGAACACTACTTATCTTTGGGAAGAAAGCAAGCCTTTCTGTTATTTAGATTTTGGACATTCCTAGCCTTAAAACAGTGAGCCAACAAATCCCCATTGTTTGTTTAAGCCAATGAATTGTGTGACATTTTTGATAGAAGCTCTGGAAAACTAAGACAATTAGTCATGGGACAGTAATTTTCTTGAACCAAAGATTTTATCCATTTTGTTGATTATTAGATCCCCTAGGCCTAAAACTTTTCCTGGAACAATTACATCTTTTGAATAAATAAATAAGTTATTTATTTTCTTGCCTTCTGGGTAGCAAATACAATAAAATAACCTGAAAAAATGTTTGCTAAAGCTGCCAAAACACAATATACCAGAAATGGGTTGGCTTTTAAAAATGGGGACTTACTAAGTTACAAGTCACAATTCTAAGGTCACAGAAATGTACAAATTAAGACATCAACAAGTGGATACCTTCTCTGAAGAAAGGTTGTTGGTATTTGAGGTTCCTCTGTCAGATAGCAAAGTACATGGCCAGTGTCTGCTGGTTCTTCACTCCTGGGTTTCTTTGTCAGATAGCAAGGCATACAGCCAGTGTCTGCTGGTCCTTTGCTCCCGGGTTTCATTGCTTTCAGCTTCTGATTCCAGTGGCTTTCTCTCTGAGTGTCTGTGGGTTCTCTCTTTGCATCTCTAGAGTGCTTCTCTCTCAACTCTCTCTCTCTCTCAGTGTTTCTACCTTTTATCTTCTCTGGTAAAGGATTAAGACCCATCTTGAACGGTCCCACCCACAATAGGTCTGTACCCACAATAAGTCTGTACCCACAAACAAGAGGTCCCACCCACAATAGGTCTGTACCCACAAGAATGGATTAAGAGAACATGGCCTTTTCTGGGGTACATAACAGCTCCAAACTACTTTGGTATCTACAGAGAAAGAAGATCAATGTGACTGGGTTGAAAAGTGAACATATAGCAAGAATGAGGTAACCCTAAGTGGTAGGGGGATGGGGCAACATTTTAGATGGGGGTGTGAAATTATTAGATTTATTTTGCAGGACTTTGCTTTGGTGGATCACCACTTTCCATAAGGCAAATACAGTCTTAAAATTTGAGCTTTCAATCCCATAAGACTAAGCAAATGCAAGGGTCAAACTATTTTAGGCAAATCATTCCTGAAAATCACGGAAGACTGCACTTTCCTTCTATACAATATATACTTTATGGCATTTTCAGATAATAACCCTCATTCTAGAAATTGTATATTTCTAAAGATTTACTATTAAAGCAGGCAATTAGGAGAATGAGGGGGAAATATGCAACCTCTTTCAAATTAATGTCTCTATTATTAGGGTGCCTTTTGGCTCTGTTCATATTTATTTTGGCCTCCTAAGGTAAACATCTCATATACTTCATTTTATTACCAAGTAGAGACTCTACTTAGCTTCAAGGAATATAGCTTTTTAGAAACTATGGAAATAAATATCAAGTCAATAGAAAATGTATGAAATGTATTTTTGTTAAATTGAGCTTACATTTTTAATAACACATTTAAGATCACATTTGGTATCCAGCAACTTTTGCTGAAGCTCTATTCTTATGCATATTATAAAAATGGTACTTACATAACATTCTGTGAAGAAGATTTAGAGAATGCTATCTTCTACAGATAATTTACGTGTAAGACCATGGAACAATTATCCATGGATATAAAACATCAGATGGTGAAAAAATCATCTCATCCTGTTAAATGGGAACAATCTGGAGACAAGTAGTATATAGTGTAATTGTTTTATTATTTTTTGTTGAGGAGAAAATGCTCATCAGAATTTGATTTCCTGTCCAAGTCTTCATAAGCAGTTATCAAGAAAAAAAAAACAACACCACCACCTTGGCAAATGCTGCCTGCTAATAAAAGAAGTGTTTAAATTCAATTTTTAAAGTAATGTTTGGTGACAATTTAAAATTGGAGTATCTTGGAGATTCTTGACATACTTTTTAAAATTCAAAGATTACATGAAAGACAAAAGAAACTGATTTTGCATCTACTAAACAGCTGAACTTCAGAGACTTGAGGAAAAAAAGAAAAAAAACTAAGAACTTTTATTCTCAAGCTGTTTTGTCTTTGAAATAACTTAAATAACTTAAAACTTTGAAATAATTTAAAAGCAGTAACTGCAAATAATTTTGCCGTGTTTTACTCTTTGCAGACAAATCAGATACATTAAGAATAGAAAAAAAAAGGAAGGAAGGAAGGAAGGAAGGGATGGAGGGAGGGAGGGAAGGAAGGAAGGAGAGAGGGAAAGAAGGAAGGAAGGAAAGAATGAAGGGAAAAAGATAAAGGGAGAAAGAGAGAAAGCAAGAAACCATCTTTCAAAAAATGTTTTCTCCTTCATTTTCAATAATACGGTTGTAAGTCTGCTTTGGATTCTCTTTCTTGTCTTAGCTCCTCTAAATGAATCTAGCATGAAAATGAAAATGCATGTTCAGGACTTGCAATAGGTCATTGCAACATTTCATTCATTCACCAAGCACTTAAGTGTGAATCAATTACCTAGCATTCTTAGACCTGTAAATACAACAGAGGACAAAACAGCCGAAGAACTTGCTGTAACAGAACTTATGCTCTAAAAGGATTTGAAGTTTCAAGTTTTCGGTGGTGGATGCCATTAACTATGCTGGGGAAGATAAGATGAAGATTGGTGGGGAAAAGGGATAGAATAAGATTTTGATTTTGATTTTAAACATACTAAGTATGATTTACCTATGTAGACCTCCAAATGGTATTATCAACCAGGTAGTTACATATGCAAATATGAAGCTAGTGGGAGAGCCCCGGATTTTAGATAAAAATTGAGGCTCATCAACAAATAGGTGACATTTAAAGTAATGAAATAGGATTACCAAAGGAGAGAATGTAGATAGAAATGGTGCTCAGACCACTCAGCTATTTAGAGTTTGGAAACTCCACAGGAAAAATGAAAGGAAATGGCTACCATGGTAAAAGAAAAAACCAGCAGATGGTGATGTTCTAGAAGCCAAGTAAAGAACCTGTTTCAAGAAGGAAAGAGTGATCTGCTGTATCAAATGCCACTATGTCAATTAAAAGGAGTACTGAGAACTGTCCATTAAATTTAGCACTGTGGAGCTTTTTGATGATCCTGTCAAGAAGAATTACATATGTAAAGGGATAAAAGCCTAATTCAAGTGGATTTAAGAAAGAAGAAAAGAAAAAATGGAGTCAGCAAGTATAGAAAGCTCCAGGATGTTTCACAAAAGGGAGGCTAGAGAGAAATGGCATAGCCATTTACATGCAATCTGATTTTCCTCTTCAAATGGGAGTTAATGAGTTGTTTCCTGGACATATATTCTATAATATTTAAACATATACCCAGGATTAATATTCTGTTGCTACCTGAGATTAATGTTCAATAATTATTTTATAATAGAACTCAGTCCATCTTTTAATATTGAAAAATATTTTCTTTCTAAAAGAATATGACTTTAAGTTGGTGTTTATGTTAAGTGGGACATTGAAAGTTAGACAGACTGCTATCTACAGGAAAAAAAAACAAAAAACACAAAACGCTAAGTTTTATAACCACAAATGTATGAATTTTCAAAAAATATGTTTAACTTTCTCTGCTTCATTTTCCTCATTTATGAAAAACCACTAACAAAATTACTTGCACCAAACTAGTATGCAAATATGGGTTATCTGGCATCCACACAATCTTTTAAGAATTCCCAACATTACAAAAACACTTTTTTTCTCATCGGCTGCTTTTTATTTCCTATGTGTCTTTTTAATGTTTATTTTGAAAGAAGAGTTTCCTATTCAAAACTTTTAAAAATCAATTACATATCCAGGATTTCAATTTCGAAGTCAACTCTGCAATTGTAAAGGAGTTGAATTAGGAAATAAGCTTGACATTCAAACCTTATGATGTTTGGTTCCATTGCTGCTTACTACAGGGATGTAATCCTCACAAAAATACTATTTGATCCCAGAGAGGGAAAGAAAAGATAATGGATTGCCCCTCCACACAAAACCGTAAGACAGAGTACTGGGTGGCTGCCATTCAAATGAATAGAAACAAGCAGCAATTCTAACACCTATCCAGTTTCAATTTTGTAACATCTGCAGGCATCATTCTGAAAACGGCCAGGCCCTGTCCACTTATGCATTACTATTTCCAGTATTATCCCCTATTTCTCTCCAGAAAGAGCAACTAAAAGGTGACAGATTGCTGTGAATGAAATGAATGGAGATGCCATTTGCATTCATTTCAGCAGCAGCAAACTTGCTACTTTCCCGTTCCTTTGTTTTCCTTCTAAGATCTCCCTTATTGCTTTGGAAATTTCAAGAGCCAGACCCTACATTTTGATAATGCAGCTGGAACTCCAAGCATCAGTACATGAATTGATTCAAGAACATCAAACAACTTTATAATTACAGTCCATCTCTTTCTTTTAAATACAAATTCACTCTGATTGAACTAAGATCAAAGCTGCACATCTTCTGAAAATTGAATTTTTATAAATACAAAAGCTCTTAAGTGTCCAATGTACACACACTAAGATCCAGAAACTAAATATTTACTTTATATACATTTTGAAATTTGATTAACCAAAACCCTTACATTTTGTTTGGATCCCCTGAATTAAAAAGGTAACAAGTTGGTTTCAGTTATTTAGTAACCACCTCTAGGAGTGTGATATTTGGAAGATAATTCATTGTTTGGATCCCCTGAATTAAAAAGATAACAAGTTGGTTTCAGTTATTTAGTAACCACCTCTAGGAGTGTGATATTTGGAAGATAATTCAATGTGTGAACTGAATGCATGAATATGATAATGCATGTTAGGTGTATATGCACAAATTCTGTTTGCTTTTTAAAGTGCCACTTTTGACTATTTCTAATGTACCTTGAAACATGCATCACATTTTACCCTGTATGCACAATACGAGGCACCTGGCTGAAACATCTTGTCTCATTTGGTTGACCAATTAAAGGTGATCCATTACCATAAACAAAGCAATGTGAATAAGTTACACTTCAAATTGTTCTCTGAATAATATTTTTTTGCAATTGTAAAAATAGACAGTCTGAGTGATACCTAAATTACAGGAAGAAATCACATAAGGTAGGTATAACGATATGTATAGAGCCTTAAAATGGAGTTTTTAATAACCAAAATAAAAATGTAAAGTGCAACTTTTAAAATGTATTTCCTGTAATCTGCATTTTTTTCTTCTAAGGGAAATATGCATTTCCTGTTAAAAGCAAAATTTTTCTTTGCATGTGATAAACTTGCTCCAAATTCTGCTTCGAAGTATCACAAATTGTGATGAAAGACTATTTTTAAAAATAATAATGATAATAAGCTTTTTTCCATAGGTATGTTTGAAGTTGTTATGGGTATCCTGACTTGAATAGGAAAGGTTGCAAAATTGTGCAGAGAAAAGAAAGCTTTTCTATCATTCAGGAGAAAGGAAGGATGGAAGAAAGGAAGGAAGGAAAGGAGGGAAGGAGGGAGGAAGGAAGAAAAACTATCATGAAGCACCCAATCGTCAATTTCAGATTATAGGCAACATTCTTCTTTTTATACAAATGTTGGAGTTAACAACCAGCCAAGCCAGAAAAAGGAAGAGCAGCTGTAGCATTTTGTGGCAGCTTTCAGAAATTAGAGTATTTAGATTGATTGGTGGAATTGCAATAGTGTTATTTATTTAGTAACTATGTGGATGAAATTTGAAAGAAGGCCAATAAATCCCATCCAAAGTAAACACGTTAAGGCTTCTATCTTAGCAAAAAATATATTATCCCCTTGATTCACATCTGATTTCATGTTATATAGAAAAATGTATATGTTTCAGTCAATCCACACTTTAGCTTAGAATATGTCAACATTCAGTACCAGACTAGCTTTCTTTTTATTTTACAGAATTGAAAATATGCCACTTCTCCAAAGCTGTGTGTAAATTGTTTCTAAATATCATTCAGCCCACATACATTTAATTTTACTTTAAAAATTATATTGTCCCTGTAAATACTAATTAATGTCATCCCTCTCTAAGATGCCTCTAGACCATTCAGACCTCTGCACATAAATTGACAAACATTATAATTAATTAAGTAGTTAAGTAAAATAATTCCTATGCCATTCAATAGTTTGCAAGTCTGCTGCATGATTTTCTGCAAAGTACATTTTCTTTTACTTAGATATAATGAAGTAAAATGCTATTATAATTTTCTCCCTTAACTGAGAAGAGAGTTATATGAGCTCATAAAGAGGTATAGAACTTAAAACCCCAACAGTTTCTTAAACATTTATAGAGTAGTAGTTCTTTATGTTGGCTGACTGTAAGAATCACCTGGGACATTTTGAAAAACACTGATGTCCGTGATCCACCCCCAAAATAACTAAATCAGGACCTCTGGATGTGTAGTTTGAAAAATATAACATTAAAATGTTCTCAGGTAATAACAGTCTTTGGCCAGTTTGGAAAACTACTCCCTCAAAGAAAGAGGATTGGATATTGATTTCCACTATGGGCATCATTTATATAAGGGCTATGTTTTAATAGCCAATCATGGAATAACTTAAATAATCAGTTAACCGTGTTTTTTGAAGTTGACAGTGATCTCTTTCCCATGGTATAGTATTTTCAAGTAATATAATGATATGGAAATGTAAACAAAATAATGGTGCTCCAAAAAAGGCAAAAGGCAGAATTCAAAACTGTAAATATATGCGTATAAGACTATATATGTGTGTGCATATATAATGGGATATGAATATGAATGTGGATATGGATATGGGTATGGATATGGATATAGATGCAGAAGTAGATACAGATATAGATAATATAAAATAAATAGGAATAAAAATAAATACATAGTGGGACATACAGGAGATCCATAAAATACTTTTGAAAATATATTAGAATATTTGTGTTTATTCTACTTTAATTATTTCTACAATTAATTATTGAAAGGTTTATTATAACTCTTAAAACTGGTCTATACTTTTGATATTCCTCTGTTCTGGGACATTCTGCCAACTCTGGACAAATATTTAGGTCCTTGGAGTCCTTCATCAAGGTTAAAAGTGTGGATCATCACTTATAATATGTCTTCTATGATACAATTTATATCTCTCAAAATCTGTAGTTCATTAGCTGAGATAATACTCCCCTAGTATCTCAGAGAAGTCAGAGAATAATCAAAATTAAGTGTTTCCTCAAAACACATTTTGTAGTAATGGATAGATAAAGGAAAATAGGTAAGCAAATGGTTAGACCAGTGGACAAAACATTTTTGGAAAAACAAGGATATTGGCCTGCAAGACAGTAGTTGTTCAATTTGAGTAGAAAGGCCCAAATGAGTTTAGAGAATGATGAATAAACAGTTTAGCTGGAATGAAGTCTGAGTGTAAAGAAATAATGGGATGTGAGTCTTTAAGGGTGACTGAAATAAAATAACAGTGCTTTGAGATAGTTGATGGAGGATAGATTTCACTATGAATAAATAATGAAAGAACATGGCATATCTTGTCAGGGTCAGGAAGAGGATCCTTTGGGGCACTGTGCATGGGGGGCATCAGCCACATGACATAAAATGTAAAGACTTGATCAACATATGATTTTCACTTTAACCTTAGCACCATCGAGTTGTACATTAGAAAAGGATTTTGAAATTTATCTATTTATCTGAAATAGGCATCTCCTTTTTCCAGTTTTCAAAAAAATCAGTATACACTATAAAGTGAGGCTATCTACTATGATTTTTTTTTGTTTGTTTTTTTTAGATTTACTCATGTTTTAAGAAAAGAATTTCTTACATTGACCTGAATTTGACTTTCCTATAATTTCTATTGGACCTAATTCTGTTTTAACTCTAAGAGATCCATTCCAACACCAAGGCAAGTAGCAAAATAATTTGCATAATAAAATTGAGTGGGGAAGGCATAGGAATCAATTAATTTTGTTAGATGCTACAAAATTTAGACCAAGCATTTTTCTGTCATAAGGTATAATTGGTCTCTGTGCTGCTCTCTAATCACTTTTTTTTTTTCCACCCAGTAATGTGTTCCCTAACTTTTTTCCAGGGTCACTGATGTTCCATTTGGTTTGGTCTGATGCACTTTTGTTTTCCATAATTGCTTGGATATCTCACTTCTTCGGAAATAACCTTTTGAATCAGTGACATACAACGCTAAACTGCAAGTTTCTGCTTATCCCCAAAATAATCTTCATGAATTCTGATTCTAGTTAATCCTCCAATCTCACCAATCAAAATCAAACAAGTCATTGATGTCTCCTTATTTCAAATTTCTATAGACAGACTCAAGCTTCCCTTGAAGCCCCCTAGCTGCTCTTCTCAAGAGAACTTTCATTCTAGGCAGGCTTCAAAGGAGAGTGCTGGTCTTCAAGACGTGCTTCCGTTTTGTCCTATCCTGACCCGAGCATAAGGTTGACATAAGCAGCTCTCTTTGGTAGCCATCGTGTAAAGTCTTCTTACTCAAGGTCTTCTCTGGAACAGTAATATTACTATAATCTGGCAGTTGTTAAAAGTGGAGAATCTCAGCCCTACCCAAAACTTACTGAATTAGAATCCTAATTGTAACAAGATACCCAGGTAGCTGTTACACATACTGAAGTTCAGGAAGCTCTAATCTTTGGGGCATTCTACATTCCTCCACAGCTCTGTACTTCCTTGAGTCACTCATCCAACTCTGTTGGCAACCCCTAAGTATAGACTTAGTTATGCTGTAATAGTGGAAATGTAATAGTAACCCTTAAATGTAACCTTAAAACATCCTTTAAGTGTAAGCCTAAAACTGTAAGCAAGCTGTTAAGTGCAAGCTCTTAGTTTCAGAAAGGAGTAATATATAAATGTAAAGTCTATACCTAGACCTGAATAAGCATTCATCTATGGCCCCCAGACCTCTCAGATTTGAATAAACTTTCATCTGTGGCTCCAGATTTGCAGGCACCATGCCCCAGTTGTCACAGAGGATATAAATCCTAAAGGAAGTAGCAAGTAACTGAGATTAAAAAAAAACCATAAAGTTCTCAGATCTCTGCTACCTGTTATGGAAGATGATTATCTTTCTTTGTCTCTTAACTGGTGTAAAAGCCAAGTGAAAAACCACTGCGGGAGACAGATTTGGGAAAATCTCCCCTGCTCTCCCTCCTTAGCCTGCTTGGAGTTTCTCATATTAGCCGTGCTGAGCTATGAACCCACATTTGGGAGTGCCTCATCTACAATGATACATCTCTAACTACACACTAAAGATACATGCTATTCCAATCCCTGGTTCTTGATATAGGAAAAATTATCATGCCCCCTTTAATTACTCCCTTCTTAGGTTAAACTTCTTTGGTTTTTCCCAGACACCTTTAAACCTCAGCCATTTAGATGCTTTCCGACTTGCCAATATCTAGAGTAAATGCAGGTTTCTTTTTGGACTACCGCACAGAAAAAAACAGAAAGGTAAATCAAATGGGAGACAGGCATGGCCAATCACATAATATCAGTGTGTTCATGTCTTAATAAAGTTAAGAAATCAATTCAACTTTTAGCTTTTCTCAGAGGAGTGTTGCCCAACAAGATACAGAATGATGAATGTTGACCTCCTAAAATCACTAAGGTATAAACTGTAACAAAAATTATTAATACAACCATGTGATTAAGAAGGTCTCTTATCAGTGAATCACAGTGACGGGCCTGTGCTAGAATTTATGTGCAGGAGTGAAAAATGAGGTCATTAGTGAAACCCAAATGCAAATATCATCACATTCTGGAACATTTCTCTTTTTATATTAAAAAAAGATATTTTCAACTTTTGGAGGTATACACACTTCAATTTTTAAGTGTATTTCTGTGATAAATAAGGTTTTCTCATTAAAATATTCCAGGATTTAAAATTGTAAAATGGATTTTTTCAAAAAAATATTTGAAATATACATGGCTATTTTGCAAAACAAGTGAAAAAATATCCTAAAATGAAATTTAAAAGCAAAAGGCAAGAGATTATGTTAATATTTATAAAAGCAGCTAAGTATTTTCTATATATTTGACTGGTTGTAATAGGCCAACACAATTGAAAATATGCTAGATTTCAAAGATGCTGCCTTTCTTTGGTCAAATGTTAAAATCTCTATTAATGGAAAGGCTTTATATATGAAAAGTTGAATTTAAATGTTTAAAAGATTAACATATCTATGTGTGCCTCACAGGCACATATATACAAACAGTTAAAATAGGATAAGTGAGTTGCTTAATTCTTAAATAAGATTAGATTTCATCACTAGCAAAATATAGAGAAATGACAACTTTGAATGCTTGCTTAGTGAGCGATAGTAGGTATGTAGTGAGTTAAAACCAGAAGGTAGGCTGTGGGAAATCTTTAGAGAACTTTATTCTGTAATCAATGATGAGCCTTAAAAGGTTTCTGAGATGGAAAATGATATGACCTTTGTTTTCAAAAGTTAACTTTGGGAAAAATGATGGAGAAGCTTTTAAATAATTCAGAGCTGGGAAGATGTCAAGCAGTAACTACAATAATCCCGAAGAAAGAACTTACCTTTCTTTATATTTCCCTGGTTACAAACTTTTCCAGACATGACAGTGATTCAATTCCTTTCCGAAGTCATGTTATCCTTATCTTGTTGCTTCTTTAGATACATTCATTAGATAACTGAATGCTTTTATAATAATATGACCCATGTTGACTCACAGTCCCATACCAAAACTTTACTGAAGCTATGATTGATTTAGTCTTATAAATTATCTTTAAATTTAGTTCTCTTAAAAAATTAGAGTGCTCACCCAGCCTCACAATTATGGTCATTGTGCTTGCCCAATTTCCTGGGGATTGAATATTTATATGGAATTATTCTTATGAATAAAATTCATATCAATTTTGAAAAGGGAAAAGTGAAGAAAATCAGTTCATTAATGCATACACTTAAAAAAAAAAGGAGTACTCTATGCCAGAAACAATAAAGGGAATAATAGATCATTAGAATAGAGATAAAAGATTTAATCACTGAATTTAGCAATTGGCAAGGAGAAAAACACACAAGTAGATGATTTTTAAACAGCTGTATTAAGTGCTATGATCAATGGGAAACATAGTAGATAAATAAGAAGATTATGGGGTGAGGAAGTACATCAAGTACACGAAGGAAGATTTCTGGGGAAGTAACATGTATAATGACACTTACACAATGAGAAGAAATTTACATGACTTCTTTTTCAGTCTGATTCTTTCTAATACTCAAAAAAGGCAGGCTTTATTTACGGGTTTAAGAAGGAGATCACCTCCTTTTTCTTATACTATCATCATAAGATTTTTCAATTCCGTAGTCCTCAAGTGTATTAAATCGGTTAATGATATGTTTAGGGATGATGATTATATAACAAATGATTTTATGGGATGCTACACAGCCTTCTATTTATGAGGCAAGTATACTGCTGCTGCTTTGCTGGTGCTACTTAAACCAGTAGCATTAGAAGGGGTTTTTTTTTCTTTCATTTAAGCATAAATTTTAGGAGAGATTTGATTCACAGAAACACAGAAAAAATAATGTGATTTATAGCTATCTAGGTTTAATTAGTTTTATTTATCTAAAAAATCAAATGAGGTAGCATTTATATTTTAAAATATTGTATTAATCCCAATAGATTACAAAGTCTGTGTTTTTAAGTTTAGCATACAGTCTATTGACAAAGATTGAACACTGCTTTTTTTCAAGTCTGAAAGTCAGTAATTTCAACTATTTAACTAAGTGGAGAATTTACCTGATAGAGAAACCTATCATTTCTTTATAACATTATATTCATTTTGTCAATTAAATATTTTTAAAGCAAATTTAAATATGTAACATTTTTGAGCTTCACTGCATCCTTCCAAGTCAATTTGTTAAATTCTTTATTTCTTTGTGTGCTAGTTTGAAGATTTTCATACAGTAAATAAAAAAATAATAAACACAAAAGGATGATTTAGGAAAATGATTTTAGAAGGATCATTTTACTTCTGTTTCCTCACCTATAAAATAAAGTAGGTGGATGCATGACCACTAAAGACCTTCACAAAGCTAGAATACCATGATTCATATTTTAACATTTTCTTGCCTCATATAAGATTCCTAAGGTTATATTTTCCATAATAGTTTGCTTAATAAACACATTTATTCAATATTAATACTGAGTTTAGTTGAAGCTAGTTTAATTTTTAAAATTATGGAAACATTCCTACAAAATGTCAGGTAAAATTGGATGCATAGTGCTTTTTAAAGTATGGACACTACTGCTCTTGCATACAAGAAGCAAAGAGAAAGTTAGTAAACTTATGAAGTACCTTGTCAAAGATAAACTGAAGCATTTAAAAAAAATGAAGTTTATTTGAACAAAAAATGATTTGCAAATAGGGCAACTAGAAACCAAAAGTGGTAAGGAGCTCAGCTGAAGGAGTGGAAAGGGGGCGCTTATATATGGCAAATGTGGAAGCAAGTGAGGAAATGTTCTGATTGACTGACATTAAGACTCCATAGAGGGTCTTACAAATTGGGGAGCAGATATACATTGATTAGTATGGCCTGATTTATCATTCTGATAAACTAGCTCTACTGGACTGAAACTGTTTTATCACCAGGTGTGGCATATCTGCAATTCTGTAGGGTACATTACATTTCTTAGAAAGCCCCTGCAAGTCAACTGTTCATGGCTTCTAGAAAATCCTTTCTGAGAAAGGGATCCTCCCTTCATAGCCCTATGCTGATGGCTATGTTATTTTACTTAGCCACTTTCTGTTTGCCAAACATTTGTCTTCTCTATTTCATTACAACAACATCCTTTGATACAAGTACACCAAACTTCAGAGGAGAGGAAACAAGATCTGTAATCAATCAATAATTAACCCAAGGTAATTTAGATAAATAACATAGTCCAGATTCAAGTATCCCTTTATTAAAATATCATAATTTGATACATTATTATGGATTCTCAATTCTAGTAGTTCAATTACTATTTGATACTGCATCTTAAATTAAGCTTTAAATATTCTTAACATTGAATATTAAATGGCTCCCCTCTAAATATACCATATAATGCTTTCTAACTTCTCTATTGACATGAAAACACATTATTCTATTTATTTTTGAAACTACACTTTAAAAAAGAAGAGATGTGATTCAGAAAGCTATTATATTAATATGTAAGTAGAGACCAATTTAGATGTTTTGAACAATAAAATAAAGACCATTTTCCAATACACATACAGAGTTTTAAAGCCTGTATAGTAATGAATTTGGCCCCCAAAAGAGTGTTGCCTTTATCTCAACCTCCAGGAATAACTATAAATCCCTGAAATTTCCTAGAATAACTTTTGTTATTCATGGTGGGCCCAGGACCACACCAAATAGTTCACCCCCTAATGAGATGTCTGGGTGGGATCAGCCATACTTGTAGTCTTAAGGTGAGGTTGGCTACACCAGAAAGGCCAACCAAGTGATTAGGGGGTCGGGACTCTGTGCTATATATGCGTCCAATGTTCTCAACCTCCTCCAGGGAGGGCAAGGTATCTGGAGATAGAGTTCAACCATATGGGCATTGATTCCATCAATTATGCCTATGTAATGAAACCCTACTTGGGACACTGGAAACTCTGGTGAACTTTTGTGATTGATAGTATATATTGATGTGCTGAGAAGATGAGCTTTCCTGACTCTGTGTTGAGAAGGCATGGAAGCATAGGTTTGGGACTCTCTGAGACCTCATGTTATGCATCTCTTTTGGTTTCTGATTTGTATCCTTTTTCAATAATAATTTGTAAAACATTACAAAACTACAGTGGTCAAAATGGCATGGTACTGGCACAAGGCTAGATATACAGACCAATGGAATTAAATTATAAGTTCAGAATTAAATTGATCCATGATCAATTGATTTTAACAAGGCTGCCAAGTCAACTCAATTGCGAAAGAATAGCCTTTCAACAAATGGTGCTAGAAGAACTGAATATACATATCAAAAGAATGAAGAGGAACTCCTATCTCAGACCATACCCAAAAATTAACTCAAAATGAACCGAAGACCTAGGTATAAGAAACAAGACAATACAACTCCTAGAAGAAATCATAGGGAAGTATCTTCAGGATCTTCTGTTAGGCAATGGTTTCGTAGACTTTACATCCAAGGCACAAGCAACAAATGAAATAATATATACATAGGCCCTCATCAAAATATATATTAAAAAAAAATTGCATCAAAGGAGTTTATTGTGAAAACAAAAAGGCAACCTACTCAATGGGAGAAAATATTTGAAAACCACACATCCGATAAAGGTTTAATACCTATAATATATAAAGAAATCCTACAACACAAAAAGGAAAAAGAAAACAACCTAATTTAAAAATGGGTAAAAGAATTCAATAGACATTTCTCTAAAGAGGATAAACTAATGGACAAAAATCTCATGAAAAAATGCTCAATATACCATTAGCTATTAGGGAAATGTAAATCAAAATCATGAGATATTATTTCAGGTCCACTAGAATGGCTTCTATTTTAAAAACAAACAAACAAACAAATAAAAAATAACAAGTGTTGGATAAGATGTGGATAAACAGGATCTTTCATGCTGGTGGGAATGTAAAGTAGTGCAGCCTCTCTGTGGAAGAAAATTTGGCAGTTCCTCTGAAAGTTAATATAGAATTACCATATGCCCTGGCATTACCACTTCTAGGAATAAACCCCTGTTCCTGTTTGTTAGAGATGCTGTTATGCAAAATACCAGTAATAGATTAGCTTTTATAAAGGGGATTTACTAAATTACAAATTTACAGTTCTAAGGCCATTAAAGTGTCTAAACTAAGGCATCAAGGGGATACTTTCACTGAGGCAAGGCCAGTAGTGTCTGGAAAACCTCTGCCAGCTGGGAAGGCATGTGGCTGGTGTCTGTTGCTCCTGGGTTGTATTCCAGCTCCTCTCTCAGCTCCTGTGTACTCTTGGTTCTTTCTCCCAGGATGTTTCTCTCTAAGTGTCTGGGGGTCCCGTCTTACCATATCCTGGGCCAAACTCTGGGCTTCCTGTCTTAGCTAAACATCCTTCTGTCTGCATCTCCAAGTATCTCTAAGCATCAGCAAGTATCTGGACTCATGTGACTCTTTTTCAAGGACTCCAGTAAACTAGTCAAGACCCACCCTGAATGGATGTGGCCAATCTCCATGGAAATAACCCAATCAAAGGTGTCATCCACAGTTGAGTGAGTCACATCTCCATGGAAACACTCAATCAAAAGGTTCCAACCTAATAAAGACTAATATGTCAGCCCATGCAAGATTGCATTAAGGAACATGGCTTTCTCTGGGGGGCATAATATATCCAAATTAACACACTCCTAAAGAATTGGAAGCACGGACTCAAAAAAATATTTTCACGCCAATGTTCATAATTGCATTATTCACTATTACCAAAAGATGGAAGCAACCCACATGTCCATCAGCTGATGTATGGACAAATAAAATGTGGTATATACAGACAGTGGAATATTTTTCAGCAGTAAAATGGAATGAAGTTCTGATATACGAAACAACATGGGTGAAAATTGAAGACATCATGTTGAATGAAATAAGCCAGTCTTATAAAGGACAAATATTTTATGATCTCACTGCTATGAAACAATTAGAATAAGTGAATTCATAGAATCAGAAATTAGAATGTAGTTTAGCAGGGGTTGGGGTGTGAGTAGAGAAAGGGGAGTTAATGCTTTAATTGTACGTACAGAGTTTCTGTTTGAGTTAATTATAAAGTTTTGGTAATGGATGGAGGTGACGATAGTCCAACATTGTGAATATAATTAATAGCACTGAATTACATACGTGTATGTGGTTAAAAGGGGAAATTTTATGTTGTGTATTACTGGAGTAGAAAGGTAAAAAGGGAACATAGGACTTCATAACACAAGCAGTGAACCCTACTGTAAATGATGGAGTAGGGTTAATAACACAGCTATAAAAATGTTCTTCCATGAATTGTAAAGAATGTTCCACATGGTGCAAGGTGTTAATGATGAGGGTGGGTATATGGGAATTCTGTACTATATGCACTTTTGCATGAGTTTTCCTTTAACCTAGAACTTCTCTAATTAGAAAAACTATAATTATAAGTAAATCACTCTCAGTGAGTTCTTTGAGTCATTCTAGCAAATTATCAAATAAGAGGGGGTGGTAGGAACCCCTGAATTTGTAGATAGTTAATCAGAAGTGCTGGTGGCTCTGGGGACCTGTGAACTTTGTAGCTGGTGCCTGAGTGAGGGCAGTCTTGTAGATGAATGTGCCCTTAACCTATGTAGTGGGCTAACTCTCGGTAGTTCAAGGCAGAATTGAATTTAATTGAGTTGCCATTGGAATTTATAGAACTTGATATAAAGTCCACTAAAAAAAGTAAACAATTTAATTTTAATTAGAAAAAACAGGGAAGTGAAGTGCTCTCTGTTTATATTACCTGATATTCCTTATTGATGAAACATGCGGAAAAATATATGTACACTTATATAGACCAAAATACATACCCTAGTCTTGTGATTATGATGTTGATTATGTGTGTTATAAAAATGTCATACTTCAGGTAACTAAAATTATGACAGAAGTCAAAATAAAACTAATGTTAGAAGTAATTTTATTTTGTATTGTTGAAAATCTTTCCTAACTTGACAAGGAAGTAAAGACTTATTCTACTATAATTGTTTTCCTTTTGAACAACCTAAATAAAAGTGCACCAAATATTAGGGACAGCAATTAAAATATTATGTTAGCAATAAATTCCCCACATTAAAACTATTCATACTCCATTATTCAAAATGTTACTGTTATAATTAGGGTGAAAATATAGTTTATAACCCAAACCAGGACACTTTTGAGAGGTAGAGAAGGGTTTACGGTTATTCTACTTTAATTAGCTAGAACCCTCCTAGGGAAAAGGAAGACATATTCACCCTAATTATATTAGAATAAAAAAAAAATTTGTATAAGAAGTATTAGAAAAAGGATTTCTTGCCTACACATAGGCAAAAAGTATACTATTTCTAAAGTAACATTTTCTATATGAATCTATGTGGAGAGAGAAGGGAAAGCAATAGTTAATTTACTTTACATAAAGTCAGATATTTGCAAAAGTCACTTTATTCAAACATAATGAACATATTTATATGGGATCTTAAAATCTCTTATTACAGTAAAAAACTGACTTCCTAGGTAAGAATTTTTAAAATATGAGTCAGAATGAGCTTCTCTATTCTTTTGTTTGTACTTAATCTGTTCGTAAGAGATGCAGGCTCTAAACACCACAAAACTTACAGAGAAATATGTTCTCAATTTCCAAGTACTAATAATTTCTTAAGCAAATTTCTTATTTTGTATTATTCAGTTGATTATTACATTTTAATCTTTTTTACTCTAATTTAACTATCTTGGTGGCAGAAACTGTGTCTTACTCATCCTTTTTTTCCTACAGTCCCATCCTGTGTTTGTGTGTGACATGAATTGAATAAACATTACCTCATTTGAAATAAATGAATGGAGAGTGAATCAGTAATCAAAAACCTCCCAACAAGGAAAAGTCCAAGATTAGATAGTTTCACATGGGAATATTTTCAAACATTCCAAGAAGATTTAACTCCAATTCTGCTCAATCTGTTCCAAAAAAATTGAAGAGGAAGGAACATTCCCTAATTCATTCTATGAAGCCAACTTCACCCTCATACCAAAACCAGATAAGATACCACATGAAAAGAAAGCTACAGACATATATCTGTCATGAATATGGAGGCAAAAATCCTCCACAAAATACTAGAAAACTGAAACAACAGCTTATTAAAATAATTATACACCATGATCAAGTGGGACTTATCCCTGGCATGCAAGGGTGGTTCAAAATGAGAAAATAAATTAATGTAATATACCACATTAGCAGAATGAAAGAAGAAAACCATATAGTCATCTCAATTGATTTAGAAAAGTATTTGACAAAATCCAGCACCTCTTCTTGATAAAAACACTTAGAAAAGTAGAATATTAGGATGTTCTTCAACATAATAAAGGGCATATGTGAACACCCATAGCTGACATCCTACTTAATGGTGAAAGACTGAAAGCTTTCCTCCTAACATCACGAATAAGTCAAGGATGACCACTGTCACCACTGTTATTCAGCATTGTTCTGGAAGTTCTTGCCAGAGCAATTACACATGAAAGAAATAAAAGGCAACCAAATTGGACAGGAAGGAGTAAAACTTTCCATATTTGCAGATGATTTGATGCCACATACAGAAAATCCTGAAAAATACACAACAAAGCTCCCAGAGCTAATGGATGAATTCAGCAAAGAGACAAGGTACAAGACCAATGCCCAAAAATCAGTAGTGTTTATATATATGCAAGCAGTGAACCATCAGAAGAAGAAATCAATAAAAAAAATTCATTCACAATAGGAAATAAAAAAAATCAAATATGCAAGAGTAAATCTAACCAAGGATATAAAGGACTTGCACATAGAAAATTATAAAATATTGCTAAAACAAATAAAAGAAGATTTAAATAAATGGAAAAATATTCCATATTCATGGATTAGAAGACTGAATTGATTAACATGCCAAAACAACCAAAAGCAAATTAGAGATTCAATGCAATCCCAATCAAAATTCTAAACACCTTCTTAGAGAAATGGAAAAGCCAATCATCAAATTTATATGGAAGTGTAAGGGGCCATGAATACCTAAAGCTATCTTAAAAAAGAAGAATGAAGTCAAGAACTCACATTTTCCAGTCTTAAAACTTATTGCAAATCCACAATAATCAAAACAGCATGGTACTGAAACAAGAACAGACATAGAGACAAATGAAATCAAATTGGGAGTACAGAAATCAACCCTCATATTTAGGGTCAACTGATTTTGACACGGGGGCAAAGGCCACTCAGTTGGGAAAATATAATCCCAACAAATAGTGCTGGAAATCTGGATCTCCATGTGCAAAACAAACAAACAACAAACAAAAAATGGAGGACCCCTACTTCACACCATATTACAAGACTAAGCTCAAAATGGATCAAAGATCAAAATACAATAGCTAGAAATGTCAAAACTCCTTGAAGAATAAATAGGAAAGCATCTTTAGTTCCTTGTGTAGGCCATGGTTTCTCAGATTTTACATGCAAAGCATAAGCAATAGAATAAAAATAGATAAATGAGACCTCATCAAAATTGACAAATTTTGTGCCTCATAGGACTTTATCATGAAAGTAAAACAATAATCTACAAAATGGGAGAAAATCTTTGGAAACCACATATCTGATAAAGGTTCAATATCCTCCAACAAAAGACAAGTAATCCAATTTAAAAATGGACAAAATATTTGAATAGGCATATCTCCAAAGAAGATATACAAATGGCCTAAAAGCAAATGAAAAGATGCTTAACCTCATTAGCTATCAGGGAAATGAAAATCAAAACCACAATGAAATACCATTTAACAACCATTAGAATGAGAAATATTAAAAAAAAAAATACAGAAATTAACAAGTGTTGGAGAGGATGCAGAGAAATAGGAACACTCATTCATTGTTGGTGGAAATATAAAATGTGTGTAAGATATTTTGGAGGTTACTGAGAAAACTAAGTATAGAAATACCATATGACCTGGCAATTCTGCTACTCTGTATATACCGCAAAGAATTGATAGCAGGAACTCAAACAGATATTTGCACACTTATGTTCATAGCAGCATTATTCACAATTGCCAAAACATGGAAGCACTCAATTTTTATCAACTGAAGAACAGATAAATAAAATGTGGTACATACATACAATGGAATATTATTCAGCCATAAAAAAGGAATGAAGTCCTGATATATGCAACAACATAGATAAACCCTGAAGACACAATATTAAGTGAGATAAGCCAGACACAAATGGACAAATATTGTTTGATGTCACCAATTTGAAAGAATTAGAATAAACAAAATGATAGAGTCAGAATCTGGAATATAGGTTACCAAGGGATGGGGTTGGGATAGAGAATGGGAATTTAAGGCTTAAAATGAGTGTGGTTCCTATTTGGAATAATGGAAATTTTTGATTATGGATGATGGTGATGGTGGCACAATTTTTGTGTACCCAATTAGCAGCACTGAATTATATATTTGAATGTGATTAAAAGGGGGAAATGTTAGATTGTAAATGTGATAATAGAATACAAATTTAAAGGAGGATTCATGGAACTGCACTACACAAGCAGTGAACCATAGTTTAACCATGGACTTTAATTGTTGGTACAATTACAAAAATTTGCTATCAATTGTGACAGATGTTCCACACTAATGCAAGGTTTTGGTTGTGGGGTAATATATGGAAGTTCTGTATTTTATGCATAATTATTCTGTAAACCTAGAGCTTCTCCAATAAAGGGAAAAAAAAGCAAAATAAGAATAAGAAGGAAAGAGTGCAGGATCCAGGACTGATACATCTAAATGTATTTGGTAATTTCCTGTAAGAACATACAAACTCAGGCATTAGCCTTTGTTGTTTTTTTTTTTTTTTTTTTAATATGAGGATACTGTTCTTACTCTACCCATAAAAGTAGAGAACTTTGATGTGGTCAGTTTTGTATAAATATAAAAGCAGTGAGGAGACTTTTTTACATGGCCCTTTAAATATAATGTTTAATTGCTTGTTAATATATGGCAGAACTTTCTGACCTGCTTCCAACCCATTCTGAAACTTTACCCCACTGACATTTCCCTGCTTAAAAAGTGTGAACTAAAATTGAGAAATGAACACAAATGCCAGGGGAACATTTCAATATATTGAGGTGTACATAAATCAAGGAACTTTATGCAAATCTAAGCAAGAATAAAATAAAAGTTCTATATTAGTTGACTCCAAAATTTTATAAAATTTACCATATGGAAATACTAAGCAGAAAAGCAAGATGCAGAAAAGTGGGTATTATAAGATTCCATTTTATTAAGACACACATTAACATCTTCATATGTGTATATTTACATATATAAAATTGTGTCTTTATGTATATGTACATATGTATGTAAATATGCAGTTTTCCAATTAAAAAAACTTGGTAACTAAGTTGGAGTGAAGAGTGAAGCTTGTACCTAAATTGGAGGCTTTGATTATCAACCAGAAGCAACATTTAGCAACAAAGGAGGAAAAAAAATCAAAGACCTGAGAATCATGAAGAAAACATAACAGAATGAAAAATGGACCCAGGAGACCTAATAGACAGATAACAGGAAGTGGAAAAAGGATAAATGGAGATGAGTCAATAATTATTCCAACAAAAGCAAAGTAACATCAGTCAGATGAATAATGCTCTGAATATGAAATGGGCTGATGTTGTTCTGAGTGGAATTGATGAAAAGATAAAACAAACATTTGAGAAATTAAACGAAAATTCTAAAAACTTCCAATTCATGATAAAAAAGCAAATTAATAAGGAAATTATATTTCTACTCACCAAGAACCCAACAGACCATGAATAATATGTACAGCTACTGAAAGTAAAAGACTGCACCACTTACAATCCTATAGGCTGCAATGATGCCATTCATTTGACAAAGTGAAAGAAGTTAAATGTGCCTATACAAAGAAAGTATATCACCTACTATCCTATCTGAGGAAAATACTTGACAAAGGTCTCTAACAAAGCAATAAAGAAACCAAAAGATAACTTCAAAAAAGGGGATCACACAGAGGAGAGAAATTAATAGGGACCAATAAAATTCACCATATACATAATTAACTTCAAGTTAATAAAGAGAACGTGTACTATATATAAGTCCTATATTGGTATTCTTGAAAAAGAAAATGCATACCACAATGAAAATAGTAATAAGAACCATTAACTAAAAATGCTATTGTATTTAAGCAAAATCTAGGAGATTTTGATAGGTAGTGCTTGTTAAAAGGAAATAAAAATGTTCTAAAGAACCCTCCTAATTTTAGTAAGGAGAAGTAGTGGAGATCAGAGTAATCTAATGTGGGAATATATCTGTAGTTTTCTCTTTTGGATAATAATATAAATATATGCTGAGAAAGATAAAAGAAAATAGCCACAAATGAATTGAAAAAGCACAATAAATATCACAAGTTAATAAGGGAAAAAAGGTCAATAAGCAGGAGTTTGATCAAAACGTAAAGCAAGGATAAACAGGAGAAGCAACAAGATAAAATAAATTATAACTAAGAGGATAAATGTATCAGTTTTTATCTAAATGTGAAATGAATGAATTCCCCCATAAAAGGCAGGCTTCCAGATTGGAATAAGAAATAAAACATAGTCAAAAATAAAGCTATGATCAATATATACTGTGCCAGTTTGAAACTGTTATTGACTTCAGAAGAGCCAATCTTGTGGGGTGGAAACTTTTGATTGAATGTTTCCGTGAAGATGTGACCTACTCAACTGTGGGTGAGAACACTGATTATATTATTTCCATGGAGGTGTGGCACTGCCCATTCAGGGTGAGTCTTGATTGGTTCACTGGAGTACATAAGAGAGCTCAGGAGCCAACACTGACACTCATGCTTGGAGATGCTTGGAGATGCAGACAGAAAGATGCTTGGAGATGCTAAGCTAAGAGATAAAGCCCAGAGTTCACCTGGGAGAAGCTAAGAGAGGACCCCCAGACACTTACAGAGAAACACCCTGGGAGAACAACAAATATACACAGGAGATGAGAGAGGGAAGCTAATTGAGACAGAAGCCCAAACAAGTATCCACAGAGGCTGAGACAGAGAAGCTAAGAGAGACAGAAGCCCAGAGACATTTTGGAGAGACATTTTGAAACGTAACTCAAGAGCCAAAGACCAGCAGATGCCAGCCACATCCCTTCCCAGCTGACGGAGGTGTTCCAGACACCATCGGCCGTTCTTCAGTGAAGGTATCCTCTTGTTGATGCCTTAGTTTGGATACTTTTATGGCCTTAGGACTGTAAATTTATAACCTAATAAATCCCCTTTATAAAAGCCAATGTACTTCTGGTATTTTGCATAATGGCAGCACTAGCAAACCAGAACATATACCATAATAAAAATATTGATGTGGTAGATTGAAATACATACCCCAATATAGAAATGTCCTTAATCTTAATTTACATTCCTATGGGTGTGAACCCATTGTAAATAGGATCTCTTGAAGATGTTATTTTTAGTGAAGATTGGCCCAACTGAATCAGGATGGGTCTTAATCCATTTTACTGGAGGCCTTATAAAGAGAAGAAGCCAGAAGCCAGGAATTGGAGAATGCCGCAAAGGAAGAAGCCAGAAGTCTGCAGAAACCAGAAGAGCCTACCCAAGACGACAGAGATCCCCGTATGATGGAGGCAGTAATAAAAGCCAGAGAGCCCCCGGGATTTCAGCAAATTAGTGATGTAACACTACAGATATGGGGGTGAAAGCATTGCCTTGCCAAAAACTTGATTTTCAATTTCTAGCCTTCCAAAGTATGAACCAATAATACATTCCTGTTGTTTAAGCCAAACGACTGTGTGATTTTTGTCTTAATGGCCTGAAAAACTAAGACAATTAGATAAGGTTCAATTTAAGAATAAAAGCACTAAACAGGGAAAATAGAAACATGTTGGAAAATATAAACCAGAAACTAAGAAACTAAATATACAAACCAAAATCTTTTTAAAATGTGAGTGTGGTGCAAAAATTTTATATAATTATTTCAAATTTTGAACTACCTAGTAAAGGAATTAAGATCATAGAGGAAGTAAGTAATATAATCACCTCACTCAAAATATATGTTTAAGTAAAGAGAAAGAATATTAAGTTTCATAAGGCCTTATATACATTTATGAAGATCAATCACACACGTGGCATAAAGAAAATTTTAATAAAAACCTAAAATAAGAGATTTTATGATCCCAATCTCTATAGTACTTTATTTGACTAAGAAAAGGTGACCAGAAAATCTTAATTTCTTGGGAATTATGAACACAGATGATTCAAAGGAAATCAAATCTGAAATATCAAACTATACAAGAAGTTATGAAAATTGCCAATTCATGTAAAATGGAGACAAAAATTTTGTACTCAGAGAAAAAATCTACAGATTAATTAATTTCATTAATCAACAGATTGCTCAGTCTTACAACTGGTTCTAAAATTAGAAAGAATTAAAAGAAACCAAATGAAACTAGGCTAAAAATGTATAAATGTAAAACCTAAAATAAATGAAATGAATAGAAATAAATGTGCAAAGTATACATACTTTCAAAATCTTGTTCTTTAAAAATACTAGTTAAAAATTTGTTTGTGTTTTGTCTCATAATAACTTTACTTTCTCTGGAAAAGTAACTACTTACTATTTGGCTTTTTTCTTCTTTTCTGCTTCTGCCCTCCATATACTGGATATATTCTAGGAAGTTTTTCTCTGAGTTTAGGTTGTTACCAGTGTGAAGTTATCTACACAGCTTATAATGATCTTTTTTTTTCTCTAAAAAATTCCTTGCTGCAAACAGGGATGATTCCATCCCAATACTTATTCCCGGCATTCACCTGAACACTAGTAATTTAGCAAAGGGTGGTCACATAACATGTGGTCTAAGTTCTCATAGTAATAGGAAATTTCATAGTAATCGTTTCCCATAAGAATTTGGAATTAGGATTCAGAGAAAGCTAATAAATGACTGCTAGTAAAGTGTTCTCCAGGAGCTTTGCAGTGGCCATAAGCCCTCAAAACAGTAAAGAGCCCAGAGGTGAAGGGAAGAAGGGAAGGAAGAAGGGAGAAGTGTCAGAAAAAATAAAGAATAAAAAAAAAAAGAATGGCTTTCCAAGTTCCTATTTGTTCAACTATTACTGAACACACACACACACACACACACACACACACATACACACACTTTATATATAGTCTTTGTAAATGCTATATATATTCTTTGTACTGAAATGGATTTCTGAAATTGAAATGTATTTCTATGATTTCCAACCTAGAGAGCCTGAGCTAAAACCACATCACCAAACCCACTTTCTACAGTGCGTACATGTCAGATACAGATTTAAGTACTCATAATATGGATACAGAGAAAAATCTGTTCCCTCAGCAAATGTGTGTCAAAAAATATTAAAATGTGAATATAATGACAATATTTTGGAAAATTAAAGAGAGGCATCTTATGCAGTTTAAAGATATTACAAAAGACTCCTGGGCTGAAATGACACTTGAACTGCAACTTCAAGCATTAGTGGCAATTAACCAAGTGAAAAATATGGGAAAAATGCATACCAGATAGCAGGAACATGTATAAGGGTGCAGAGGAATGAAGGAGAAGGTCATTTTCAAGCACCAATAAATAAGAGTATAGAGAGAAGAGGGAGGCACAATGGAATAGAAGAATATAAATAAGGTAGGTAACAAATTATATTCAACCTTTTCCTGAGTGTGATAGGAAACCACTGGAAAATTAAAGTTTTGTCTTATGATAAATTTTAAATTTTAGCAGGACCCTCTGGAAGCAATATGGAGGACATGGATCAGGACAAGAAAGCTACTGCAGAAGTATGTGGATGCTCTTTGAAATGTCTACTTGAAATAGGATAAATGGTTGACCGAAGCAGGGAGAAATAGGAATAGGAAGGAGACGATGGATTCAGGAGATTTTCAGAAGCAGTTCTCCACAGTACAAGTAGTGGAACCTTTCTGAGTCTTTCTTTGCAGTGATGAAGATAAAAATAAGAGACTCATTCACAGGGTTTGTGTGAGGCTAAATTAGATAAGTGTGTCAAAGCACTTCACAAAAGTAAACAAAAACTACAGACATTTTTGCTATTTGTTGGGGATTGAATCATGTCCCCCACAAAAGACATGCTTAACTTAATCTACTATAAAGAAGGTCAGTATAGTTGGAAAATGGATGGTGGAGAGAGAGAAGTAACCAGAGAGGCATTACTGTCAAGGATGTCAAAATTGTATTAGGTTACTATTTGAAGAATACTGCCTTAAGAATTATATAATTATATCAAGATATTCTTTAAGGCAAAACTCCACCTTCAGAAAGAACAACTGAATTGGAATCATATTTATTATGATCACATCTGTAATTTTAGGGAATATGATACTGACTTGAAGATGAAGGTGGAAAATGACATTTTTATACAATTAAGTAAATATTACCTTTTTAAAAGCATACATTTTTCTGGTTAGCTAGAAAAGATAAACAATTAGCTGAACAAAAAACTAATTAAATCAAAGGAAATTGCTTACATGGGGAAAGGGAACACACTGGAAAACTAGATGTATATAAATGTAGCATAAGTGGATTATCTGCTCATATACACAGGGTCCCCACTCAACAATAAATACAAAAGGAACATTGGAGAGGCAGAAGATGTGTCAAGGACTTCAAACAGAAATACATCATCTCTACTTGGCCTGACCTCCTTTATCAGCAGACGTGTCACTCACAACCATTTCCAGAAGCAATTGGTAGCATTCAAAGGAGTTTAAAACTATAGGGTCAAATGGAAGAGTCAAGTTACATGTATATAAATTGCCTCTCAACCTACAACAGTTGGAAACTCCTCAAAAATGAGGTAAAGGTAAAAAAAAAGTGATATAAATCCCACTGTTGAAAGATGCTAAAAAACAGTATACATTTCAAGTTAGGTTTTTCAAAGACTCAGAAATATATTAGAAAATCCACAAACCACTTTGTTCAGAAATAAAGGTAATTGTGATCACAATTTTAATGTTGGAGAAAAAGCCTAACCTGTTGACCAACTTAAACTTAAAAATTCTGTGGGCCCATCTATTTATTCATTTTATTTATTTTTGCATACTCATAATAAACCACCTATGCTTGTTTTACCCAAACCACTGTTCAGCATCAATCAATGTAAAGTATGAAAAAAAAAAAAAACTCTAATATAAACAGAAGGAAAATTTAATACTATATTAAGTATTAATTTATTTCAGAGTTAGAAGATTCTACCTCATTTTCATGTTTAAACCACCCAATCAGATTTCAATCTTCTTTAAATCTTCTATTTATTCATTAATTCTTTATCTTATATAAAATTAAGTTCACTCTTAAATTATGAATAAAATAATTAAATATATGCATCTACAATAAGATATCTGTATTTCTTACAGATTTGCATGATTACTATAAATATATTTTTACCATCTTCAGGTTATCACTATCTTCCTTCTCTCCTCTCCTCCTTCCCTGTCTACCTTCCTCCATCCCTCTCTCTTTCCCTTCTTCCCTTCCATCCTTCCTTCTGTCCTTTCTTTCTTCTGTATTCCCTTCCTTCAATGATAAAATATAAAACAATGTGGTAGTTTTTATTTTGCACACATGGTCACAAAATATCTCCCATCCCATATGCTCTTCTTAAAATGTAAATTTTGGCACTCTTCCCTTGTAGTGAAGGGGTAGTTCTATGTTCTATCCTCTTGTGTCTGAGTAGACCTCTGAATATGGAGGAAGTCTAGGTAACAAAGACTCTAAAACTAGGTAACAAAAAATTATTTATCTGTTTTAATTGCTGGGGTACTTTTGGAGCACTAAGTCTAAGTACCCTGAGGCAAGCATGCTATGAAACACTGCAAATTTTCTTTTGAAGACAGACAGCATGGAAAATCCCTGATACCACCATTGAATGAGAAAAATAGCCCCATCTTCTCCAGGCCCCCAGAATTCAAGATGTAGCACTATCTGACTGCAACCACAAGAACTTCCCAAACAAGATTTTTGAATTCCCGATCACAGGAACCAGGAGACATAATAAAACTATTATAAACATAATAAAACTGGTTTTAAGCTGCTAAATTTAGTGTGGTTCATTATGCAACAATATATAAGCAGTAGAAACACTAAATTCTACCAGTATTTATAGATGCCATATCACAAAGATGAATGGACATCTTTCGATGTTTTCAGTCTAGTTAGAAGAAACACTAAAAGAGTAAAAATGGCAATAAAATGCAAAGAGTTCCACCAAAGAGATAAATACACTATTCTTTACAAAACCCAGAAAGTTGATGGGAAAGTCAGTAAGACCTGAGCATCCCTGTGCATGCATACATTCTTGCTGTGTATGCCATGAATACATTTCCCACAGTTGTATTTTCAATGAGTGAAAATAATAACATCTCCTCCAGAAAAAAGTGATTTTAATTCTGCTTGCTATAAAACACTCCAAGTTCAGTTTTCTCCTGCTATAAAGCAACCCACTGCATTTCTAGGCATCCATGTAGACCAAAGTCCATTGCCCCCAAGGGATATGGAAAGCCTAATGAAAATGTTGCAAACAGCATGATGTACATGTTGCTTACTCTGCCATGAATAATAAAGTACTTTGTCTCTGACCCAGAAGTCCCAGGTCTTCTGCCAGCATCCACAAAACAGTGTCAGCCTGGCTTGTTAGTTTGTAAGTAGGGTAAAATCCCAGACCTCTTCATGCATGGTTCTGGTCAAAGATGAATCTCAACTTGCCTTAGAAGAGCAAGGAACACTTCAGCTATAGTCACAATTGAACTTTTACAGCTTCTCAAATTTGTGTGGGATAACACACTCCATTTTCATTCTAGTATAGGTTGCCTAGTTGACTAATGAGAAATTAAAACTACATGACTTACAGTATAATTTTATGAATAATTGTTTTTTTCTATAGTAGTGTAAGGAAAACAGTTATTCATAAAATTATACTTTAAGTTTTAGTTTCCTATTCTTAGTTTTAGTTTCCTAGGCTTCTCAAGCAAATACCATGAAATGGGTCAGGTTAAACAATGGGCATTTATTTGCTTATGGTTTGACGCTGGGAAAAAGTCCAAATCATGGAATCCTCAAGGCAATGCTTTCTTCCTTGAGATTGTCACGTTCTGGGGCTGGCTACTGCTCTCCATTTTCTTCCAGGTTCCACTGAATTTTAGCTTCTTGCTTCCATGGCTTTCTATCTTTGAATTTCATTCTGGTTATAAAGGACTCCAGTAATATTAAGACCCATCCTTATTGAAGTGGGCCACACTTTAAAAGAAGTAATCTCATCAAAAATTCATACTTACAATGGATTCTCACCAACAAGAATGGATTAGAGTTAAGAATTTGCTTTTCTGGGACACATATAACTTCAAACCACCACAGCCATAATTGGAACTACTGACTTCATCTTTAAATAATGCATAACATGTATGGGCATAAACTACATTGGTAGTTACTTCAAAAATTTAAACAAGATGTTACTTTGTCTTTCTTCTGTCATTTATCTTTTAAAGTCAACTGTAAGTCTTATTTTTACTTCTTTGAAAGTCGTGTTTCTTTTTTTATTTGACATTTGGTTTATTTCAAAGTTTATCTTTATTTTATTGATTTCCTTTTGTTCTATTATGGTGTGTTTGGTATGGTTTTCTTTGTTTTTATCCTTTTTGGCATTTACATGGCTTCATGAACCTGTGGCTTGATGTCTGTTATCAGTGTTATTTTTTTTTTCAAATGGTTTCTATCAGATGTTCTCTCTCTCTCTTTCTTCTACTCATGATATCCCATGTACATTTATTTTAAACCTTTTCATCATTCTCATATGTCTCATATTCTTTATACATTCTTCTGTTTCCTGTCTTTTTTCTGTCTGGGTTTCCTTCTGTATATTTTCAATGGCCTTGACTTCTACTTGATCAATTCTCTGTTCTTCTAGTTTAATATGCTGTTAATTCCATCTTAGTACTTAATTTCAGCAATTTTTTTTTTATTTTTATAAATCTACATGACAGTTTTTTATAATTTTCTGGAACATATTACTTAGAATTACTTTGTATTTCTGTTTCTGATAACAAATATCTGGATCACCTGTAGGTATGTTTATATCATCTTATTTTTAGTCTCCTGGCATCTGTTGTAATTTTTTATTGAATGCTGAATATTTTTTAAGATAAATTATAGAGGCTCTGCATGTTGTTACCTTTCCCCAAAAGGAATGTAATTTTTTTCTTGCCTAAACTTAGAGTAGGGACACATTATCTTGATCCAAACAGAGATTGTGATGTCTTAAAGCTAAGTTTCAAGCTTTACAAGTGTTGGTTTATTTACAGGCATACCTTTTCCTAAGACATAGTTTAACATGGATCTCCATTAAGCACCTGAAGTGTTTACCAGGACCCATTCTCCATAGTAGACTGTGTGCTCTTTCTTTTTTGTTCTTATCAGCGCATTTGCTCTGCTAAAATGTATACTTTCAACACTTAGCAGCTACTCTGTACATGTTTTCTTGGCCTCTGTCTCCTGCACCAGTCCAGTCAGTCCTGGACAAGACACATTGAATACCATTTTCACTTCTTTGCAGTTCTGTTTTCTCCAAGACCCTGGACCTTCACTACCTTTGTATTTTTGGACTCCAATATTTGTCTCACCAGTTGATTTCTGGTCAATTTCAAAGTACTGGACAGCAAATAAACAAATGTCCCAGGTAGAAAATATGAATAGAAAGACAGGTTCACCTCACGATTTCCCTTATTTATTATTTCCATTTTGTGTCTCACTTAGTTGCTATATAATAAACTCAAATGTCTAATTTTTATTTTAATCAACATTTTATAATTGTACTCAAGTACTGGCTTTGGGTGGATGCAAACTACTCTATTATATGCAGAAGTAGACGTACCACTCTCCTGTTTTTTGATCATCAAGGCCATTTTCTTTTTTTTTTTAATTTCTTACTGGTTCACTAAGGTCCAGTATACAAATAACAACTTAGTAAAAGTAAATGTAACTATACTATCATGTCACCATTAAATTTAAGTTTTATTTTCTATCATAGTAAGATAACTATTTTCCTTTGTATATATGATGACATTGCCTCATAATACATCTGCTATCATATACTGTGACATGATAGCAGTATGTTTTCTCATAAGCATTTGTGAAGCTTTCTCATGAGCATTTTCATATTCTTAAGTATTTTTCACAACTATTTTAAAGACAAATATTATCCAAATGCCTATCAACATGGTGTGTAAAAATAATTTTCTTTTTTTCATAGTTCTTTTTTAATTTTTTAATTTTGATCTCTGTCTTACACTTGTTAGTCTTTCTCCCAAATATCTGGAGATTCTTGCTTTAATTCAAATTTAAGAGCAAGTCACCAAGAAGCTGATTAGAGATTCTGAGTAAGTGGGACGGGATTAATGATTAGTGAAACAACTTTTTTTGTTGAGTGAAGTCCTAATATCTTTATCTAGATGCATGTCTGGTTGGATATTTTCAGTTATAGTTAATTACCTTGATGGTGAATATTAGCCTAGCTACTAGGAATTTAGTGGCAAAGTGAAATAATTTGATTGAGAATGTGACTATTTCATTTCTCTCTCTCAACTGCATGTTCTTCTTTTCATTGTATCCCAAATCTCATCACCGTCTTTTCTTTGTAGTATCTGAGACCTCCAAATTCTGAACCTTTCCAAGGTTCTGCAGGACAAGTTGTCATGCCTATAATTGTTATCTCCCTCTATGGGCATTTCTTCTCTTTCCACTATGCCAAGTCAGTTATTACCTGTCCATCTGCTTTCCACCTTCTCAAAATCTGTTGACATACTCTGCTGTTTCTCCTCTTATGCTCTTTGCTCCAAGGCTTTATAAGTTTTATATGCCTTTCATTTCAGTTGAAGAAAGAACAGTGGTAAATATATATTTTAGTTTGCCCTGTTTAATTGGATATGCATGGATTTTTAATAAACATACAGGAAGATCTCCAAATTATAATAGTGTTCATGTAATTTTTGTAACAAGAAACATACTAGAATAAGGAAATCTTTTCAATGTGTGAAGAACCTGAAGTATTTATCATTGGGAAAATTCAATGTACAATTCTGTAACTAGTAGTGGGCTGCAACTCCATGTCTCCTTCTCCAGAAACTTATTTTCAGTACAGAGAAATGATTAGTCTTCTGCATAGGAATTATGGTTCCATGGTGGTGGTAGGCCAGGAAAGATGGAAGTTAACACTCTGCCAAATAATTTTCTTAAAGTTGAATTTTATAGTTTGCTTGCTTAAAACCTAAATAACAAGGAATATCTTGGTTCCAACATTTTTCCACTTCACTTTCATAATTTTTGCATATTTTTTTAAATAAAGAATTTGTGAGTTTACAGAACAATCATGCATAAAATACAGGAGTTTCATATATCACCTTATTAACACTTTGTACTGGTGTGAAACATTTGTTATAATTGATGATAGCACAGTTCTGTAATTGTAAAGTTAACTATTGTACTATTAAATTTTATAGTTTTTGAATGCTAAAGTAACTTACAAGTTGGAAAACTGGATCTAAAGAAGTGAACATATTTTTATTTTGTACATAATACCATGATCCTTTCAAAAAGATTGTAAAACAATTTCCAGTTCCATCACCAACCAATATCTTACAATTTCAAACAAAATTTTATACCATTAGTTATTATCATTAAAAGGCAACTCAATGTAAAATATATTCCCCAGATTTCTCTAACTTGTTTTTTTTGATTACTGAAAAAGATTAAAATCTTTCTACATGTTTGTTTCCAGTTTCTGTGTTCCCCTTTTATAAATTGTTTATGTCTATTTTGAGCCCATTTGTGTATTGAAGATTTTATTATTTTCTTATACGGTTTAATGTTTTTACTTTATGTCCAATTTTATACCAAATATATCACTGTTTTATTTGTCCTACTTTTTCAAATATTTATTCAGCTTGTTATTAATACTGTTTACTCCTTATAGTTCCAAATTTATAAGTTCTTGTTATATATTTGAATACAAGTCACAGTGCAAAAGAGAAAGAATCCATCTCCATATTAATATCTTTCAACTTGTGAAGAAAGTCTGACTAATGCTATTTTAAACAAATAATATAAATTTTCTAAAATGCCCAGAAGATGAAGATAAAGTAAATCTAAGTTATGAGTTTAATATTTGATAGTGCTTTTAAAACCTTGTCAAAGTGTTAATAACCCCCAGTCAAAGATTACCAGAATTGCATCTGTTTTTGAACAAATTTGGGTTTAACTTGTCGCAATGAAGGCAAATACACACTGTAATCTGCTCTGATGGCTGTGTGAAAATTCTTTTCATTCTTCCCACTTTGTATGAAGAAGGTTTGTTTTCCCCTATGAACTATAGTTTGAGGCTAAGTCTGACTTGGAATGGATGATGAGAGGAGGTGGAAATTCCAACTGAGTAGAAAGAACTTCATTCTGTTTAAGAATATGTATGTTAGGCTCTGTTCTCTGAGAGTTTTAAAGATACCTATACTGTTAAGTAAAATAAAATGATCACTTGCATTGGGTGTTGCCAAGAAGGTCCCCTTTCTGAGAAAGGATTTTCCAGAAGAAAAGAACAGTTGACCAGCAGGGGCTTTCTGAGAAAATGGAAAAATGAAACACACCCTACAGAATTGCAGATGAGCAATGCCTGGTGGTAAGCTACTGTCAGTCTAGTAGAGCTGGTTTTTCAAAATAGACAAGCATTCCGTGCTAATCAATGTATATGTGCTCTCACTTGGTAAGACCCACCTCCCCATGATGTAAAATAGAAACTTAATTTTAGCCAATCAGAAATTTCCTCCCTTGCTTCTGCATTTGTGCTATATAAACTTCCCCTGTCCACTCCCATGGCAGAACTTTATTTCATATGCAGTTTGAAAGCTGTATGATTCATGAACCATAAACTGCTCAAAATAACTCCCATAAGAAACATCTTTTTTAACATATAACTTAACAGCTTTGGCACCAGAAGTAGGATCTGAAGGAGACCTGCAACTGGAGGCAGCAGGAAGACCAGGCAAGAGGTACCTGCTGTGCCCTTTGTGCTCTGCTCTCTTACAATGCCCTGAAGTTGATGTGTAATTTCCTCTCAGTTCTGAGCTCTGTAAATTGTATTGAGCTCCAATTTTGAGCAGTGCCAAAGTCCAGGGATGAGACTGGTTAAAGCCCTGAAAAAATAAGGCTGGGGATCAGACTAACAGTCCAGGTAGAGTCTGGATAAAAGAGGTCTAAGGATCAGACCATAAGACTTGAGCTATTGAGTAAAAACGGTTTTTTTTTTGTTTGTTTTTTTTTTTTTTTTTTTTTTTTTTGAAACATTTTGAATCTGGAGCTACCTGGCTGGGATGCTGGCTGGGTACCTGTTTAAAACTTGTCTATTTATGTAAAAATAGTCAGACCTTACTAAAGATAATTTGGAATTGCAGTGACCACAATGGGTAAGTAAGTTTAGATAAAATAGTTTTCCTCAGAAGATATTCAGAAAACAAGGGACACTCTCCCATCTCTCAAGAGTAATGGGATATTTTGGTTGTATTCAGAGGCATCACAGAGAATTAATGATTCCAAAATAGCCTTATTAAAAGACTCTTTACAACACCCAATTAAAAAAAAAAAAAAAAAGAAGAAGCAAGAAGCCAAGACAACCACCGAGAACTGTGGACAAACTGTTGACTCCATCTGTGCCTTCAGCACCACCTCTCTATCTTCCTTTGCCTAGTGACTCTGAATCTACTAGCCTTCTTTCTCATACATCATTTTACTTGGAATATGAGGAAGAAAAGGAAACTAAACTGGTGCCCTTTAAGTTTAGACCCTCCACAGACCTTGGTATTCTGACCACCACCACCTTTAATCTAAGAGGCATAATTATTCACAGAGAATTTAGAATTCTTTTGAGCACCTATGATCAAGAGTTAACTGACAAATGCCAGCTTGTACACATGTTGGTCTGAACCTCAGATGCTAAATCCTGGAACATAAAAGCGGAATGGCCTGACCTGGAAAGGAATGTGTAGGACACCTCTGTCTACAATAAATCTGAGGGCCAAGTAGGCCTGAGAAATAGGGCAAAGCTTCTATTAGATTACACACACATTAAGGCATGGGTGATCTTAAAAGTCTCCTCACTAATATTGATAGGAAAGCTTTAGCCCCCGTATTTTTTTTAAATTTTTTTAAAATTCAGTTCTATTGAGATACATTCACATACCACATAATCATCCATGGAGCACAGTCAACCATCCATAGCACCATCACACAGCTGTGCACTCACCACCACAATCAACCTCCAAACACCCTCACCACACCAAAAAGAACAAAAATAAGAATAAAAAGTGAAAGTAAAAAAGAACACCCAAGTCATTCCATCCCCCATCCCACACCATCCTCCTCCGAGTCCTTGTCCCTGTTTTTCCACTCATCCATCCACACACAGGACAAAGGGATTGTGAGCCACAAGGCCCCCACAACCATACCACCACACCATGCAAGTTACATAGCTACACAATCGTATTCAAGAATTAAGTCCACTGGGTAGCAGCTTGACAGTTTCAGGCACTTTGCTCCAGCCACTCCAACACACCAAAACCCGAAAAGGGATATCCATATAGTGAATAAGAACATCCTCCAGAGTGACCCCCCTGACTATACCTGAAATCCCCCAGCCACCAAAACATCACCTTATCTCATTTTGCTTCCCCCTCCTGATGAAGAAGATACCCTCACTCCCATGATGCTGGGTCCAGTGTCATTCCCGGGGGCCATAACCTGTGTTGCCAGGGAGATTTACACCTCTGGGAGTTGGGTCCCTTGCAGGGGGGAGGGCAGCATGTCCACCCGCTGAGTTGGCTTAGCTAGATAGAGAGGGCCACATCTGAGCAACAAAGAGGCTCTCTGGGGGAGACTCCCATAGCCTTCATATTAACCTCAACTTTTCCCATCTGCCAAGAACAAATTCTGATTAAAAGAAAAAAAACAAGCAAACAAAAAACAACAACAGCAACAACAACAAAAAAGACATAAGAGTGGGGCAAGGATGGAAAGCCAATTCTTTTATACAAATTACTGAGTTCTGTATTTCTGTTTTTTCTTTCTGTGTTTTTATGTCTGAACTGTGGCTGGGAAATTTTATATTGAAGTTACGAGCTCTCTATTTTGGTTTGTCTCTATGATATGTTTGATGTATATTTTCCTACCTCTGGGCAGTAGTGCCAAAGTAACTTATAAAACTCCTTATAAGAGATTGTTTGAATTGGCTTAAAGGTGAATAAGTGCTTATACATAAATTAAATTTTAAAAATCCTAGAATTAAAGAAAGTTCTATTTCTCATGAATAAGGAGTATTCGTAAAACCAAACCCATTTTTTTTTTCTTTTTTAAATTCAAGTTCACATAATTTAGGCAAATCTTTGACACACAGGACTGGTTTAATGTTGGTAGTTAAACGTAAGCAACTATATAATCTGAGTTATTAGTGTGAAGTACAATATAAGAATACATTTTTGGAGATGTTCTTCTTAAACTTATACAGGTTTACTGATCAAATAAGTAGCATTATATCTACTAGGTATTTAAGATGTTTCACCAGATTGAGTTATTATTCTGACAATTTCAAGACAAATTGTGTTTTGTAGAATGTTGGCTTGAAGACAGTTTCCAAATCATTTTGGTAACTCAAATATGTAAGGTATGCAGGATGTGTTTTTGTAAAGGGAAAGGACAGTAATTTTGTCCCAAAGTAAAATGAATGGTTGTTGCAAAATGAGAACCAGGTATGTGTAGGACAAGTCCTGTATGGATACAGGATTTGGTGGAAAAGGAATTTTGTTTGTCAAGGTTAAGGTTGTCTAAGATTTGATAGACATAAGATTTTTAAGAGTTCTTTTATCAGAGAGTATCTTCATGCAAAACTAGAATTTGATTTTCTGTCTGTTAAAATGACAAATTTTCTTGGATAATTGGTGTGCTCTGAATAGGAGGCTATAAAAGGTTTTTCTTAGCCACTGGAGTAATCTGCTTAGAAGGCAACAATTCTGTATCTTATCAGAGTAATCTCGTGCTTTATATTGATCTTATCTTCTATTAGTTTAGAAAGCAAGTCTTCTCATTTTTGTAAGAATTTTTTTTTTAAACAATCATATTAACTTCTCTATTTGCTTTTAAAATCTTCTATTGTCATTTTGGTTAAGTAGAAAATAAAATATTGTTTCATAGTGACCCAAGTCCTATTTAACAAACTATTCAAATCTGGCAACTTTTGACATTTTGTCCTTCCAAAAGCAAACCATAAGTAATGTGTTCTTGATCTCAAACTGTTTTGGGATTTTCCAAATGGTCCTTGGAAAATTACAAAGGATTCATTCTTTTTCTTTATAAAAAGAGAGGTGCTAGAAATAGTTAGGTTTATTTGATATGATATGAATTGCAAAGGAAAGGTCATCAAATTAAAAATGACTTTCTAATCTTCTGTAAGCTAAAAAGGTAAAATTTTATGAAAATAAATATTTCAGAAATTATATAAAGTTCCTGGAGATTTGTCAAAGTCATCAATAGCCATGAGAAGTCCTAGCACTGCTCTGCCTGATGATAGACTACAGTAGTATTATTGGTCATAATTTCCATTTTTCTTAAAAGAAAATTTAATGAGCTCTCATTAAATCATTCATTCTCATAAAACAGTAATAAGTTAACCACAGCCATTTAAATTTTCTGTCATCTATATAGAGTTTTTATTCTGATGATTCTCTCAGAACACTTGCAATCAAATATAGGTCATTGGCTTTCAACAAAAGGGACAGTCTCAGTGACCCATGGAAAGGACTATGCCAGGTGCTCTGGGGCACAGACTTATAATGACGTTGCTTAAATAACTCTGAGACCATACCACTGGACTGAGTCAAGATCTCCAGAATTCTAGTGAAGAAGCCAAGGGGTTCATGAGATTGCTAAGAGAAGATCAAGTGGACCAAGAATTAAATACCAAGGACTGAATGAAATGATAAAGAATGGTTATAGGTTTTGTTGGTATTATTGCTGATATTTTAATGTTTTGTTTCCTAGATACAAGGGAATCCCTTACTCTTTTCCTTTAAGCTATTCATAATTCATAAAACATTCATCTATTTCTCCCTGCCCGAACCCTCCAGAATTTGGAGTCATATTGAGTATTCCTATATTTATGGCAAAATTATGTGCATCAGATCAATCAGAATCTGTCCTACTTGTTAACAAGGCATAATTGGAGACATTGGTTATATAATCAAGACTTTGACTGGAATGTCAGGTTTGAGAATGTTGTTCATTTAATCAGACATGATCAGAGGCTTTTAAAGAAATAGGTTGACTTTACAGAGCCAATGCTTACAAAACCCTCTTGGAAAAAGTGGCCTCAAACCTGGCTTTAGTGTTTGCAGCCATACAGATGAGTAAGAAAAGTGACTTTCTAGCAAGCATAGGAAACATATGATACTTTGGGGACCTCAAGAAAGAGGAATTCACATGGGTGAAATCTGGTGTTTAGTTCTTGGCTTGGCTTCCTAGTTTTAAGAGTCTTTTCAAAGTCTAACCTGACATTTCTTATGAAAATTTCTGGCAAAGTAAACTTATAAAGACCCATATGGTAAATCATCATTCTTGTTGCACCTATGTAAATAGCCAGGCAAAATCTAAAGAAATCATCCTTATTTTATGATCAAGAATAATCTTTCTTGAGTTCATCTTTGATCAAAAGGAGGGTGACTATATAGAGAGATTTTGTATTTCAATAGAAAAACAGAACGTTCCTTTGGCTTATCAGATTCTGATCCTCTTCATAATCTGAGCTACTCTGCATCCCCTTTATAAACTGTAAATAACTGCATGCTTTTGTTACCTATCTGTAAATTGGACTATATCCTGTGACCTTGTGTATATTGTCTATACTAAATGCCAGACAGCTAACTTAGGATCTTTTATATATTGGGCCTCAAAATGATGAAAGAGGGATAAAACCCCAGTCCCTTGACCTACAATAACTCAGGGTTCCACTCTTTCAAGCACACCATCATCTCTTCCCTAGGGACATGTGACCTGGATTGAGCAGGTATAAATATATCTGAGATTATGAAACATCTTTAATAACTGCCTTGGGTGCTCTCCAGATCCTCCAGATACCCTGACTGCCCATGAACAATGTCTTTATGTTAAGTGCCAAGTTAAAGTGTCTCATGATATCAGTCAAGCCCAAAAATTTCAATGAACAGAGCTATTTTAATCCTAAAAACAACCCTATGGAGACATATTTTAGTCCAGCTTTATGGATCAGGCTATTGAAGCTCACAGAGAACATTAGTAAAGCTAGTCAGTGGTGGAGCTTGGATTGCAACTCAAGAGTGAAAAACTCCAGAGTAAATGCTCTTTTCATTAAGCAGTCTGAATAGTATAAACAAGATCTCATCTATTCAGTAGACAGTTATCACTTATAGATGTGCAAGAATTTTGCTGCACTTTATAGCTTAACAGAGTATCTAAGAAAAATGGAATGTTCAACTCAAACACACTCTTCTCAGAATAATTTTTATTATTCAAAAGTTTGTCGATTGCCAATGTTGTAGTTACCTGTGAAAGTAAGAATAATTGTTCCTACTTTATAATAGGGCCAGTGCTCTAACTTTGAAGTGATATTTACTGCAATCAGGTCTACTTAGTTAGATAATGGGTAGCTCATGATAATAACAGGATTTCCAAGCAGCTGCTTTATAGTGGGCAGCAGAAATCAAATAAATATATACATGAAGCAATGAAGCATTGCTGCTGTCTGCTAGAAATTGACAACAATCAATCAAGTTGTCATGCAGCAATTAGAAACATGGTGCTGTAATTGAGCAACTGTGTCAACCAGCTGATAAGTGAAGGGGCAGAATCACAAATAGTAATAAGATATAAAAACACTGGTTCTATTCATTAATCAAAGGCCAGATCTCATAACTATACTCTGTACTAAGCTTTCCAAGACAAATCTTTTTTATTATTCAAGCATCAACTAAGTAAAAATGTTTTTAAAAATATTGAACAGTCACTTTGTGAAAAAAGTTTAATTAAAAATAATAAAATTTTAATGTATGGACATATATAGAGTCATACAAAATTGTAGTACAAGGCTGTTTTGCTCACAATGTCTTGTAAGTATAACCTTTATTCTTTTTAACAGTAGGAAAACAATGGTGTTACAGTGTAAGAAGCTTCAAACAATTTTATATAGCATTTGTACAGCATGAAAAATTCGATTTCTTGACAACACAGGACATTTCTTATAGATGAAACGCTGCATTGACAATCATTGTTGTATGAAAATTGTGAATTCTTTATAGCTGATGCATTCACACAAGGAGCATATAAATGTTTTTACACTGTAATAATTTTATTCTGTAGTTATAAGAAAGTTAGAAAGAAAAAGATAATTTCAGTAGTAAAGCAATTGTAGCTAATTTTAATGATTTTTCTGCAGTTTTGGAGACTGAAGCCCAAGGTGAAATTAAAATCTTCATATAATTGAGAATCAGTTTCATATGATATCCCAATTTAGCCCTTTATCTATAGGTATAACAGGATGGTGTGAGGCACACTATGATGACTTTCAGTCATACTGGTTTTTCTGTTTCTACTATTGTATGTGTAACAATGAAGGGGAAAGCTAATGTTAGTCACATGTCACATAATTAACTGATTTAAATAATAGCAGATAAATGTAACACTTTTTAATAAATTTGTCTCTGATATATGCTGTTGATATATAATTTAGAGGTTACATTAACAATATTTATGCAATTGTATATTTCCTGCTAAAGATAGCCCTGCTGATTCTATATGCAGATGTTTTGAGTAGTTTGATTATGTTGAACATTCTTGTAAACAATGAAATACACTTGCAAGATGACTGGACGGTGCTTAGTGGGTGATACATGGCCATTGATCATTGGAAAGATAGCAAGTCCTTAGCAAAAAATTAGGGTAGGCTAGGGCATGACCCAGATTTTCTAAATATATCTAGAGCTTTTTCTACTAAACTTTATAACAAATGATTACAGGATAAATGTTTGAAATATTTTACATAGTAAAAAACAGATACACAAATATACGTGGTTTTGAAATAATATGTAAATTTTACCCTTGAAAATGCAAATTACTGTTATACTGCATAGAAGCAGTAAATAAGCCAATGGAAAATCATATAGTACCAACAATGCAAGTTACACTTGAAGCTGTATAATTTTCCTAAAAATAGGCAGATAATTAAACCACTTAAACTATGGGTAGTCCAGGGAAAGAAGACCCAAAAGAACTAGTACCTAGATAATGGGCAGAGGATACAAAGAACTTCATATGATTCTTTTGAACTGGAGAGCTAGTTGAAAACAGAGAAGAACTGATAAGCAGAATTTATTCCCAGAAATAGGTACCAAAAATTGGAAGACCAACTTAGGAAAATTAAAAAAAAAAAAGTCCTTACCCTTCTAACAATGTCCTGATGAACTGTAATTTTCCAAGATGAGAAAATGAAAATGCAGCTGAAGGGATATACATTTTCCCACTTGTTACATCGCTCATAGAAGAAAATACTAGAGAAATGATGATATTAATCAAATAAATGACAGTGATACTAAATCTTGCCTATTTAAATTTAAGGATTTAAATTTAAGGTTAAATATCTGGTAAACTTGGGTAGGCAATTTGGATGAATCAGGCAATTGTTGTTCTGTTTTGTTAGATATTTACAAGCTTTCTATTCAATGTTTAGACGTTAACAGGAAGCAATTAAAACTTATTCATTTATATTATATTCTCTTCCTTAACAGGAGGCAATTAAACCTTATTCATTTATATTAAATTCTCAAATTTCACTTTAATTTTGCTCTGTTTCCCTGTATTTATAAATACCAGTCAGTAAAGTGATGGAGAGTTTGAGAGCATTTCATTTAAATCATATAAAGGCCATATCTAAAGGTCATTAGAAATTGGGGATGCAGACACATTTCAAGATATTGAGCACTGTATTGCTACTGTGCTCTGATAGGCACATCAGAAAATATCTCATAAATGCAAATGGCATTCCAGAACAAAAGACTGTCACTTCTTTCTTTGAAAAATAACTGTCTAGCTTATCTATCTTTCTTCACCCTGACAATTGCCTTCATAAAAGCAGAAGATACACAATATGGATTGAAAGGCACATTTCATATTTATGCAAAAGAAAAAAGTGAATTTATAAAAAAATGAATATAGTGATGCAAATGAGTCAAAAATACCCTATTGAACATGAAGCTCTCAGAAATATGAAGTGAGCTAAGTAGTCCCAAGTTTTCCAAAGATTTGTAGTTCTTGGCCAATAGCATAAATAAGTCATTGGTTTTGAAAACACTGATTTTTTAAAAATGAAAACCACATGTGTTGGTTAATTTTGTTTGTCAGCCTGGCTAGGTTGTGGTGTTCAGTTGTTTGGTCAAGCACTTGTTTGGTCAGGGACTGTCTTGCTTGTTACTGTGAGGATATGTCCTAGATGTGATTTGCCTCTATGTTCAGTTGATTGCTTTATTACTCAGGGTTCCCTAGGGAAACAGAATCATGAACTTTATCATCATAAGTGCATTTAGAATCTACAAAGGGGATTTCCCTCAGCAATGTGGGGGAGTCTCCTCATCCAATCAGTTGGAGGTGTGAAAAGCCAGAAATGAGGATTTCAGAACTTCATCATTGGCTCTTGCAGGAATTTCCAGCCAGCTACCTTTCACTGGGGAATTTGGACTAAGGACTTCAGCATAACCTTTATTAGAATTTCCAGCTTGAGACCTGCTCAATGGTGATTGGACTTGCGAGCCTCCACAGTTGCATAAGTCAATCCATTCCTTATAATAAATCTTAAATATAAATATAAATATAAATATAAATGTATTCTGTTGGTTCTGTTTCTCTGGAGAGCGCTGACTAATACATCCCAATACCCAGCATCACTGATTTTTCAAAAAGATCTCCTTTGGATACACATTTGAGATGAAATTACAAGGAGTGGAGACTGTCAGCCAACAGAGGGTAATGAAAGGTGAAGGTATACATTTTGTCCATGGAGGTCACAATCTGGACAAAGTATTATAACTGATTTTAATAGGTAAGAACTATTCTTAAAATTGTCAATTACTTGGCAATTACCAAAATTGGCAAATCCATCTGTTACTTTTATGGTTTGTATAATAATAATGACTCAACTAAAGAAACATTTATTCTTCACTTGTTATATATAAAGCAATCCCTTTTAAGAAATTACAATCTAACTGGGGACATAGGACATTTACACAACTAACAATAATGCATGCCAAGTGATCAGTGCTATAATTAAGAGACACAAACTATGAAGGTACTTAGAAGAGGAAGTGATTTACAATCTCTTTAACATGGAGTCTCTCCAGTACTTGTTGGGAATTGAGTCATGTGCTCTACAAGACATGTTAAGTCCTAACTCCCAGTCCTGTAGATATGAACCCATTTATAAATAGGACCTTTGAAAATGACATTATTAGTTAAGGTGTGGCCAAACAGGTTGGATCTTAATGCAATATAGCTTAAGTCTTTATAAGCAAAGAATACTGGACGCATACTTAGAAGCCAGGAGTTCGTAGCAGCCAGAAGTCATAAGAAGACAGAGAATGAGGCAGATCACAAACTGACAGAGGCAGAGATACAAGTCAAGGAATCCCAAGTGGCAAACCAGCACCAGAATGAAACACAATCTGGGAGAAGTAAGGTCTGTTGAGACTTTGATTTTGGACTTCCAGCTTCCAAAACCATGAGACAATACATTCCTGCTGTTTAAGCCAACCCACTGTGCATAGAAGCCCTAGAAGACTAAGACTTACCTGAATCAGCACTCACACGTACCTGAATCAGTAACAATTCCTTCTCAGGAAGTTTTTGTGCAGATTTGGAAAACGTACCAGTGAAGACAATGATTTTATAAAAGGAATGGCAAACAAGCACAAAAGGTTTACAATAGCTCTTCTCAACATATTTCTTACTAGCTAGTTCAGAATCTCCCATATCAAGCATCCTGGCACCTTGTCTAGTCGAGTGAATGGCTCTCTTTTTACCAACTGAAGAATTCTTTGGGCAGACCTCACTGGGCAGTTTTCTCTGAGGGGAGTCAGCCTTACCATAAAAGACTGCAGACCCCCTGGAATCTCTGAAAGTGATACATACTATAAAAATTGCAATAAGTATGGTGAATTCTGTTGTTATAAAACATATTTTTATTAGCTTTGGAGTTGCTAGTACTAACTTAAAATTCTTTCATACATACATAGCTATAGGAGTTGTAAGTGAATATCAAATTACTTTGAACTAATAACATTGAGTAGCCTACCAATTATGCCATAGCTGCAGGACACTAGAAAATAAAAATATTTGATTTATTTCAGATTTAAGAAATAACAACTTTAAAATCTTCTTAAATAAGGGTAATTAAAACTCAGTACTTTATTACGGATAATCTGTGAAGAAAGTTGAATGAAAATAAATTTGGATGAGAAATAAACTATAAATGTTAAGACCTTAGAGATACTTAAGTTTAAACAAAATTCTAAAACCTGGGGACCTTTTATAATATTTCTAGAATATTTGCTCTTATTACTTTATACACACACACACATGCACACATACAGCACTGTACTGCATATTCTTTCTGAGATAACATAAAGGACAAAACAATAATTGAATCTACAACAAAAAAAAGAAAATCAACCTTTCCTCAGAACTGGCCTTTTTGTTTTTCTTGATTTTGTTTGCTTGCTATGATTATGGGTTATAAAACCCTGGGGACCCTGATCCCTGAAAGGAAAAAAAAAGGATTTTCTCCAAGACTCATAGAATTATGGGTACCTGCCTAGAACATGAGTATTTATCTGGAGAACATGAAGTTCTATGTATGGTAGGGATCAGCAAGGTAAAGGAATAATTAGGGGACACTAGGGTATTTATTTTATATAGTAATCACAGACGACTACTCTGAGAAGGTGACATTGAAAGACACTGAGGAATGAGTGAAGCAGCATTCTAAGCAAATGCCTTAAGGTAAATCATGTGGGTGCTCTCAGAGGTTTTCCATGAATTCTCTTTAAACAAGAAACAAAAGAAACTCAAGTTATTAAACAGCTATTTGGGCCTAGTAAGAATGCAGCAAGAGTTCATTGTTGGCAGCTGCTTGACTATTTCTTTTTTTAGGTGCTAGATCAGAGCCTCTTTCACTTAGAGAATTATCTTTTTGGGTGGTCAGATTGATAAATTACTGATTTTCATTAGGTAAAATAAATTTTGTGATGTCCAGGGAAAAGAAAGTTTGGGTGGCTCTCACGACAGGGTTTTATTTGTTTTGTGTTATGGCTCTCACAACAGGGTTTTATTTGTTTTGTTTTATATATACATAAAATATGTATATATACATATATAAATAAGGTTTTGCCTTAAGGCTCACATGATTATCAAACCATGCCTTCTTTTATTCTGATCCCTGGATGTATACTCGAATATGTTCATCTGTGCTAATTAATTCGTTTCTCCTGATGTCTGCCTGTATTATCACATTTTCTGCCATTCTCCCCAGTCAGTACAGATGTTGTGAATCAGCGCCTTGGTCTGTGCAGGAAACGGCACACTCCTCCAGCTGACCAAGGGCCTTCCCTGTTCCTGGTGTGACTCTTCAGTTTCTGATAGTTAGCATTAACAGTTAGAATGCAGACTTAGGAAGAAGGTTTTGCAATCCTGTTTGTATTACAGATAGATAATTCGTGTATTGTCAGGGTTTCAGAGGTTCACCTAGTGCCCTATTTTATTTTCATCTATTGTTTATTGCAGCTCTATCTTTTTATAATGTGAGCACTGGTCCACAATCATCAATTCTACTCAATATTTTTCTTCCCTTCCCATCTTTAATCTTTGTTTTAACAAGCCTCAAAACTATTGACTAATCCCACTTCACTGTCCCTCTCATGGGAAGAATCTCTGGAGGAGAATAAAGTTCTTCATTCCTATTGTTGGAAGGTAAACACTAAAACCCTGTCAATCAGGAAAGTGCTGAAATCAAGACAGCCATGCTGGCCTAGAATGTACTATCTAGATAAAAAAGCCAACAGTGAGAATAAAGAACCTCCTTGGTTTCATCCCCATCTCCCCAAACCTCTACCTTCCTTCCTTTCTTTACTTTTTCAGCTTATCTCTTATTGCTAACATACTACATATTTACCTCTTTACTCTTCCTCTTCTGTCTCCTCCTTCCCCTCCTCCTTCTCCTCCTCCTTCTTCTTCTTTTCTCTCTTTCCCATTCTCTCTCTCTCAACACCCACATTTCTGCACCACCAACTACCTTGTAAGCTCCCGAGGGAAGGATTTGTGATGTTTTTCCTCCACCATATCTTCACAATCTAGAACAGTGCCTGATTCAACATGAATGAATAAATTCATAGAATGAATGAATTAAAGGCCAATTAGAAGTTGCATCAGGTGATTGCATTGTGGGGCTATACAGGGCTGTCCATATGCTGAATATACAGTTTATCTCTATTTACAGAAGTTGTGATTCAATGTTGGTAATGCTTTCCTGGCAACATGTTTCCCTCACAAGAGACATTTCTTCAGCTTTCTGCTATTTCCAATGCACTGCAATTTGGATCATCTGAAACTGAGTGAGTAGAAAGCTGTTAATACTTAAAGACACTCTTCTTTACCCTAAGTGGTAAAGGCTTAATTAATTGCCCTTGGCAAAATTTGTCTGAATTCATCCAATCAGGTGGAGTCTTCATTCCTTGTCAATAACCTGTTATATGTTTCTTGCAAAATACATTCTCATACAGAACAGCTCTCTGAAAGAAGAGTAGTAGGGGCAGAGCTTACAGATCCCTCTAATAAGATGCATTGATCATCCATGTTCGTATGTATTAGGTGAACACCTGTGCTCAAAAGAACAAAGCTTGGTTTATGGTAATACCAGATGCTCTGGAAGCAAAAACCCAACAGCTTCAATTTTTCAAGAACAAAGAATCTTCCTGTCCTTCCAAAGTGTGGGCATTTATTGGTATGGGTATAAGATGCACTTCAGTGGTGATGGTAGTAAAATGGTATGTGGAAGGGGAAATACTCTTAGTTATGTTTAAAATATGGAGAAAAACTTATTTTCTATTTCTCTGATCATATGAAAGTTTTGTTGATTGAATAGATTCAATGGCTTAAGGCAAAGACAGGATTCACTTTTAATTATTATATTTTCCTATATATTGCCATCAGCAAGTTCTGTCTTTTCATCTATCTATCTATCTAATCTATCACCTATCTCTCTATCCATATAAATATCTATCATCTATCTAATTTTTGTGTTTTTGTATTTTTCTCCATATTTGCTGATACCAGCCACATCTCTCATACATTTAACTCAATCTCCATGTAAGTGTGAAAATGACTATTTACATATCAATCAGAGCAAGTCAGGTGATGTGCCTATTCAGATTTTCAGTGGCTGATAAAACAATTTACTCCACTGTACTTTTTCCTCACCATCTTCCAGTCAATGTCCATAATTATGTTTCTTGAACATTCTAACATTCTAAGTAATTTTTCAACCCAATTGAAATTATTCTGTCTGAATTCTTCTTATTTTAAGATTTCAGCTCCAGGCCACCCCTTCTGTATTAGTAAGGGTTCTCCAGGGGAATAAAATTGACAGGATATATATACAAGAAGGTGATAAATTTCAAATTACAATTTAACAAGTAACTGTAGAGCAAATTTCAAAGAATGTTGTGGTTTCAGGTAAACCATTTCAGTTCTTTCCTTCTAGCTATTCTAATACCCTAGCATCTAAAAAATATCTATTTATATAAAGATTCAGTATTCATAATCTATGTACAGAATACTTTCAAAGTAACTAACAGGCCAAAGCTTGTTTGGCCAAACAACTGGACACCATAACATAGCAATGTTGACACATGAACTTAACCATTACAGAGCACCCCTTGTTAACTTGGCACTGATACATATCACTTTAATCCACACTTAATCTATAAATAAAGACAATAAGATTACATAACACAACTGTCCTGCATGCAGTTTCACCTAACATAGTACAACTGTCCTGCCCACAACCATAAAAACACAAACCCTTTCCCCAGAAGATACAAGTGGTAATATTCATTCTTATCCTTTATATCCTGTATTTTAAATATTATGATATAAAGCTACATGATAAGGGATTAAGACAGGGAAATAAATGGTATATAAATATAAATATATATGAAATCATTCATAAAATGAAGAAATATTCATAACAATTACAGTCCTTTTCTCTTCACCTGGTCATGTGGTCATAGCTGGTATTTATAATTAAGTTCTTCTATTACCCAGCCCATATTTCCTTTATGTTCAGCAAGCACTCAGCCAGTCACTGTTCTTTGCCTGGTAGGGGACCCAAACCTTCATTACTGAAGGGTCTGGGCCATAATGATCTTTCCTGGATTAGATTGTTGTAGTTTCTCACTAGCAATAATCAAAAGTGTGCCAGTTTGAATGTATTGTGTCCCCCGAATGCCATTATCTTTGTGGTCTTGTGCGACAGACGTTTTGGTGCTGGTTAGATTTGCTTGGAATGTGCCCCACCCAGCTGTGGGTGGTGACTTTGGTGGGATACTCCCATGGAGGTGTGATCCCACCCATTCAGGGTGGGCCTTGATCAGTGGAGCCATATAAAACATGCTGACTCAAAGAGACTGAACGGAGTGCCGCTGTGAGTGACGTTTTGAAGAGGAGCAAGCTTGCTAGAGAGGAATGTCCTGGGAGAAAGCCATTTTGAAACCAGAACTTTGGAGAAGACGCCAGCCACGTGCCTTCCCAGCTAACAGAGGTTTTCCGGACGCCATTTGCCATCCTCCAGTGAAGGCACCTGATTACTGATGTGTTACCTTGGACACTTTATGGCCTTAAGACTGTAACTGTATAGCCAAATAAACCCCCTTTTTATAAAAGCCAGTCCATCTCTGGTGTTTTGCATTCTGCAGCATTAGCAAACTAAGACAAAAGGTAATGATAGTACTGAGATGCCCTAAATCTCTGGTGTTTCAGGCGTACTCTTCCTCACCTCTGTTGTCTAGTAGCAATGAAATTTCCCCTTGGTAATCAGGATCAATAACCTCAGCCAGGGCAGTAATTCCTTTCTTTGCCTGTTATTCAGAGGCATGAGGAGCCCAGAGTGACAAGGCAGCTGTCAATTTCCAGTTCAATGGAATCATTGCTATGTCTCCTTTCTGAAGCACTCGTCCTTTTAGAACTAAGAGCCCTAGATCAGCAGAGGAAAAAGTCACAGGAAGGAAGCAAAAATTTATCTAGTATTGAACTTTCATTTCAACTATTTGATTCCTGGGCCTGAAATTCTGATTATGGAAGAAACAGCACCATAGACTGGATGTGGATTTAGAGCATATAGACTCTGCTGGAGAACACTGCCCCAGCTCTGCAGGGTGTTGTAACTCAGGTGACAACATAATTGAGTCTTCAAGAGGCAATTCAACCATTCTATCAATCCAGGTGCCTCAGGATGATGAGGAACATGGTAAGACCAGTGGATTCTGTGAGCATGAGTCCATTGCTGCATTTGATTTGCTATGAAGTGGATTCCTTGATCAGGAGCAATGTTGTGTGGAATACATGTGCATAAGGCCTTCTTTAAGTCCACTGAATATAGTTTTGACAGAAGCACTGCATACAGGACAGGCAAATCCTTATCCAGAGTAAGCATCTACTACAGTGTGAACAAATGCTGCCCCTTCCATGATGGAAATGGTCCAATGTAATCAACTTGATACCAGGTATCAGGCTGATCACCTCAGGGAATGGTACCATATCAGGGACTAATTTTTGTTCTCTGCTGCTGGCAGATTGAGTACCCAGCAGTGGCTGTAGCCAGGTCAGCTTTGCTGGGTGGAACTCCATGTTGCTGAACCCATGCATAATCTTCATCCGTACCATCAAGCACACATTGTTCATGAGCACATTGGACAACAATAGGAGTGGTTGGGGAAAGAGGATGACTGGTATCACAGAATGGGTCATCCGTTCCACTCTATTATTCAAATCCTCCTCTGCTGAGGTCACCCTCTGGTAAACACTGACATGGAATACAAATATCTTCATGTTTTTTCTTTTTTTTTTGCCCATTCATAAAGTTATATCCACATCCTCTTCCCCAGACTTCTTTGTCACCAATTTTCTAATCATATGCTTTCTAAATTCCTGGCCAAACAACCAAACCAATGGCACAGCCCATAAATCTGTATGCAAGTTCACCTCTGGCCTTTTCTACTTTCAAGAAAAATGAACAACCAGGTGCACTGCTAAACATTCTGCTCACTGGAAGGATTTTTCTTCACCACTGTCCCACAGGAATGTCCCAGAAAAGGGCTACATTGCTGTGATTGTCTACTTTTTGGTGGTACTCTGCATACTATGCAGAATTGACTGTAAATCAGCCTGAGTTTTCTCTTCCTCCATCATCTGGTCATAGCAAACCCCAAGAGGTCACAGCATAGAGAAGGCAATGTGACAGGATTTTGGGCCATGGGCATCTGGGCCACTTCCTCATGTATTTTACTTGGGCCTTCAGGGCTGGCTAAAGCCTGATCTCATATATACCACTTCAGTTTGATGATGGGGTTCTGGTGTGCATACCCAACTTTATGGCTTGGTGAGCTGGACAACAACCAGGTCATAATGGGCAGCTCAGCTGTCATGGTAAAGCATTCAGTCTCCACTAAGACCCAATAGCAGGCTATAGCTGTTTCTCAAAAGGAGAGTAGACATCTACAGAGGATGGCAGGGCATTGCTCAAAAATCCTAAGGGTCTGTGCTGTGATTTTCATATAGGCACCTGCCAAAAGCCCCAAACAGCATTTCTATTTGCCACTGACACTTCAAGCACCATTGGATCCACTGAACCATACTGCCTAAGTGATAGAGCAGCTTGCACAGCAACCTGGACTGTTACAGAGCCTACACTTTTTCTGGACTCTACTCAAAATTAGCAGCTTTTCAGGTCACTTAGCAAATGGGCCAGAGTAGCACATCCAAGTTAGGAATATGTTGCCTCCAAAATCCAAAGAGGCCAACTATGTGTTCTGCCTCTTTTTAGGTTGTAAGAGGGGCCAATTACAACTGCTTACCCTTCTAACACTTAGAAGGGATATCTCAACATATCCCACACCACTGGACACTTAGAAGTTTCATTGAGGTGGAAGGACCCTTAATTTTTGTTGGATTTATCTCCTACCCGCTAACATGCAAATGCCTTACCAATAAATATAAACTAGTTGTGACTTCTTGTTCACTAGGTCCAATCATCATACCATCAATACAATGGACCAGTATCTTGTGGAAGGGAGAGACAACCAAGGTCACTGCAGACTAGATAATTACATAGAGCTGAAGAGTTGACATACTCCTTAGGTAGGACTGTGAAGGTATATTGCTGGCCTTGATGGCTGAAATAAAACTATTTCTGGTGGTCTTTACTAACAGATGTCAACATTAATAACTGCATACCAGTTATGCATGGGATGTGTCAATTTGCTGAAGCAATTAAGTAACATCTGGAATAGAAACTATAATTGGAGTCACAATCTGATTAAGGTTATGATATTCTACCATTGTTCTCCAAGATTCATCTTTTTCTCTACAAAAATGAAGTAGGATGTGTTGGGAATCATCATTCCTACATCCTTCAATTCATGGATGGTGGCACTAATCTCTGAAATCCCTCCAGGAATGCAGTATTGCATTTGGTTTACTATTTTGCTTAGTAGAAGCAGTTCTAGTGGTTTCTATTTGGCCTTTCCTACCACAATAGCCTTCACTCTGTAGATTGGAGAACCAATGTGGATTTTCAGCCAGTTGCTTAGCATTTCTATTCCAATTATGCATTCTGCACCTGGGGAAATAACCACAAAGTGAGTTCGGGGACCCACTGGACCCACTGTGAGATGGACCTGGGCTAAAACTCCATTGGTCACCTAACTGTCCATAAGGTTTCTATTCTGACTGGGGCATAGTGATATTTGGTGTGTTCTGGTACTAATGCCAATTTAGATCCTGTGTCTAATTTCTTTAATCTGATCATTTCCTCTTCCCCAAGTACAGTTACCTGGTAAAAGATCATAGATCCTTTTAGAAAAGGCTGGTAGAAAGATTAACAGTATAAATTTTTGGCAATGTAGCAATGTCTTTCCCCAAGTGGACCCAGAGTTTCACTCAAAAGTTTCTCGTCTGTAAACTGTCTGACATATGGGAATTGTTAGAGGGATCATTACTTAGTTTTTCTGAGTCAAGTTACACTTTTGTTCACTTGACCTAGAACTCTTTTGCTTACACAGTTAAAGCAAGAATTTAGTAGACTGCTCACTTATTTCACTTCTAGGTACCCCAGGATCAACTAACCAAAAACGTAGAGTCAGGCTATTATTATGAGTGCTTTGATTCTGTTGTCTATTAAGGTAGCCATACTCACCTTGTCTTTGATGATTAAGTGCTACCACTTGACTCCTGAAAATCTGGAATCTGGTCATCCCCATTGTATTTAAGAATCCAAGTTCAGTGGCAGCAGTTCTCACAACAATATATGACTTAGAGAAGAGTGAACACAGAGCTCTTTAGGGATGATGGAGCTTCTCTAACAAATGTATTCTTCACAGTAATGGTACAAGTGGTGTCCTCTGGATACTCCCAGGGTGGATGAGTAGTTTTTACATAATAAATCTACTCTAGCATGCATTGTCTCTAAGCCTTGGATCCCTTAATCTATATTATCGCAGGGCTGTTTCTGGCATTTCGACTTCACTTAGTGCAAGCCATGGGACTGCCCATATGCTGCCATACCAATTTTCAGGATCCCATTCCTTCCCAATCCATGCCCTCACTTTACTAGGAGACATATTACAAGGTTGAGAAATCAATTTGTGTTGTAATTCAGCCTCACACATGGTGAGTCTCTGTTTAGTCTTTAGATATCTCTACTCTATGGCTACAAAAAATAAGAGTTTCTCTCACAGCACACATAGAGACTTTTATGTTATTCATGTGGTACTTGAGCTGTAAATTTGAATCCCTGAGCATCTCGTTTTCTTTAACAACTTTATCCAGAGTATTTAGGAACATCCAGTAAATGCCACTGGATGTTTTAACTTAACAGAAATCTGCTAATGTATCAAATACATCATCACTCAGAGCCTTGCCTCTTTAAGCATTTGAGTAGGAGTATCCATGGATTATCAGTGTTCTTCTGATCACTGGAAATAGAGTCATGAATGTCTTTAACTCTAATTAGATTAGAGAAAAAATTTCAAAAACCCCAGATCAAATGCAGAAATATCATCCTTATGATTCTGTTTCTTAAGAACCACTTATGGTTCAAAATCTGCATTAGTTAGGGTTCTCCAGTAGAAAAGAATTGTAAATATGTACTAATATTAAAATATTCAGAGATTTATTATAAGAATTAGTTCATATGACCAAAGGCAAGTTCAAATTCCATAAAATAGGGCACAAGTTGGAAACTATGTTGAAGGTGACACTGAATCCCCAGAAGAAGCTGCTGGCTGAAGTAGAGATAGAATTACTTCTCTCTGACTTCTGAAATTCTCTGTTCTCTCTTTTGGGTCTGCAACTGATGGGATGAGGAGACTCCTTTCATTACTGAAGGCAATCTCCTTTGTTGATTGTGGCCATAGATGTAATCAGATGACTAAAAATTTAAATCCATTGGTGAAATACCCTCACAATGACAGCCAGACAAGTAGTTGTCTGACTAAACAACTGGACCTGATAATCCAGCCAAATTGACACATGAAAATTAACCATCACAGTGTGTTAATAAATTTTATTTTTTACAACAGTTTTAGTAGCAGAAAAATTGAGAAGTTCCCATATATCCCACACTCATTTTCTCCTGTTATTATCATCTTATTTTGGCACATTTGTTACAATCAATGAACTAACAGTGACACATTATTGTTAACAAAGTCCATAGTTTATTCAGATTTCCTTAATTTTTCCTTAAGTCCATTTTCTGTTTCTAGGATACCATCCAGGTTTCCACAATACATTTACTTGTCGTATCTTGTTTTTATGATCTTGAAAGTTTTGAGGAGCACATTTCAGGTATTTTGTAGGAGGCATATTTACTGATGTTTGTAAAACATGTCTGGTGTTTTTCTCATGATTAGACTGCATTTATTGTTTTTAGGTAAGACAATCACAGAGGTAAGGTGCCGTTTCATTACTTTATATCAAGGTACATGCTAATAACATGATTTATTACTGTTGATGGTGACCTTAATTCCCCAGCTGAGGTTGTGTTTATAAAGCTTAGCTATAGTAAAGTTATTGTTTCACCCTTGCCATAATATAATATTTGAAAGTAAGTCATGGTGCACAGTCCCCACATAAGGAGTGCTAAGTTATATGCCCTCTCCTTCAGAATGGAGTAAACACATAAATTATTCGGAATTCTCCTGAAAGAGTGATTTGTCTCTTCATCCCATTTACTTTATTCAGTCACTCATTTATATCAGTACTGACTCATAGATATCTACTTTATACTTTAGCTTTCAATCCAATACTACTGTTTATTTTTTGCATGAATTGTTCCTGAATTGGTTGTTTGGGAGCTCTTTCAGTTGACTCTCATGTTCTTTTGACGTGTCCCCATTAATTCATTTTTGTTTGTTTGTTTTGAGCATGTCTGTACTTTCCAAAACTGTAAGATGCTCCAGATTAATATATGTCCTTTCCCCTTCCAAGAGTCAGCCATTTTTCCAAGGAACCTCTGGTTCCTTTTTAAAGGATATTAGAAACCTAGACCTGGGTTTTAGGTGTGCTCATTGCTACTAAGGTGTGATGTATTTCAGGCCCTCTCATCTGACAGCAAAGAAATTTATGCTTGTATACTAACCTGTATATATGAAAATGTTAATAAATACTTCTGTATGTTCCATCTGTGTCTATATTAAGCTAAACATGAGCTCTTACTAATGTCTTCAATTCTAACTCATCACCACATGGACCATTCTAGCCTCTTCCCTTGCTTATATGGAAGACCTGGCTCCGACTATCTGCAGTGTGTTTATTTAATTGTATGTTATATTGCCATTATAGGTATATTATACATGACAACTTTTATCTTCATGGAAACACTTTTATCAAGTAGAGCATAGTTCGTATGAGCAGTTTCGTCTTTATTTCTTACACCACCACTAATTTGCAAAGAAACTTAGGTCAACACTCTTCCTCCCCAACCCTCTCTAAGTTTATATGATACATTTATAATACATAATACAGTTAGATTCTCTTGTAAAGTCAGCCATCCTTCCTGGAATCCTGAAACTACCATGTTTTTTTTTGTTTTTGTTTTTGTTTTTTGGATGGGGGACAAATATTAAGGTTCACTTTTTGTGTTGTAAAGTTCTTTGGACTTTAAGAAATACATAATGTCATGTTTCTACCATTGCACTATCATAATGAATAGTATCAGTGCCCTAAAAAATCTCCTGGGCTTCACCTTGTCTACCCTTTCACTGCTGAGCTCCTGGCAACCACTGATCTACTATCATCATAGTTTTCCTTTTTCAAAGTGTCATATAATCCAGAATACTCATACAGCATGTAGTCTTTTCAGACTGGCTTCTTTAACTTAATCAGACTTTTTGTGGCTTGATAGTACATTTTTATTGTTGAATAATATTCCATTATATGGATGTACCAGAGTTTGTTTATCCATTCAGCTACTGAAGTATATTTTGTTTCCAATTTTTTACAGTTATGTATAAAGCTGCTATAAACATACGTGCACAGCTTTTTCTGTGAACAGAAGTTTACATATCAATTGGTAAATGCCCAATAGAGTGGTTGCTAGATTATATAAGCCCATGTTTAGCTTTGTAAGAAACTGACAAACTCTTCCAAAGTTCCTGTACCATTTTACCACCAGCAATGAATGGGAGTTCCTGTTTTTCCACATCATTGCAAACACTTGTTATTTTCAGTTTTTTTTTTTTTTTATTTTAGAGATTTTAATAGGTGTATAGTGATATACCATTTTTGTTTTAATTTGCAATTACCTAATGACAACTGATGTTGAGTATCTACCATATGCTTATTACCCATAAATTGCATATCTTTTGTGAGGTATCTGTTAGTCTCTTTTGTCCATACTTTAAATTTGTTCTTTTGCTTGTTTTCTCTTTGTTGAACTTTAAGTGTTATGTGTATATTTTGGATATGAATCCTTTATCATACATATGTTCTGCAAATACTTTCTTTCAGTCTTTGGCTTGTCTTTTTAATCTCTTACCAGTGTCTTTTGCAGAATGGAATTTTTAATTTTGATAAGGTCTAATTTATCAATATTTTCTTTCATGGATCATGTCTTTGTATATAAAATTCATTGCCAAACACAATGACACATACATTCTCTTCTATGATTTTCCTCTAGTAGTTTTACAGTATTGCCTTCTACATTTCACTGTATGAGCCATTTTGAGTAAAGCTGTGTGAAATATGTAAGATCTGTGTCTAGATTCATTTCTTTGCATATTGATATCCAATTTTCCCAGCTTCATTTGTTGAAAAGCCTACCCTTTCTTCATTGAATTGCCTTTGCTTATTTGTCAAAAATATTTTGACTTATTTGTGCAGGTCTATTTTGGGACCGTCTATTATATTCTTTTCATCTATTTATCTAGTTTTCACCAATACCACACAATAATGATTACTGAAGAGTGGAATAAGTTTGAAGTTGGGTGATATCATTCCTCTGTATGTGCTTCTTCAGTATTTCATTGGTGATTCTGGCCTTTTGGCTTTCCATATAAATTTCACAATCATAAATTTAGAAATTTGAAATTTTCATTTCTGTTACTTCAAATTTGGAAATTTGACGATATCCACAAAATAGCTTACTAATATTTTTATTGGGATTGTGTGTAATATATAGATCATGTTGAGAAGAATTGACATCTTAATCATATTGTACATTTCAATCTATAAACATGGAACATCTCTGGATTTATTTAGATAGTCTTTGAATTCATTAATAAGAGCTTTGTAGTTTTTAGCATAGAATCCTGTGCATATTTTGTCAGATTAATGCCAAAATATTTCATTATTTTTGGAGTTATTGTAAGTGGTATTGTGTTTTTAATTTTAAATTGCATTCTTCAGGGCTATTATTTAAGAAAATAATTAACTTTTTTTTATAAACCTTGTATCTTATGAACTTGCTATAATCATTTATTAATTCCAGGAATTTTCTCATCAGCTATTTAGGACTTTTGATGTAGAAAATCATGCCATCTGCAAACAAGGTTTTATTTCTTCCTTCCAAATATGCATGCTTTTCTTCCTTTTCTTATTTTATTGCACTAGTTAGAATAGTCAGCATCATGCTGAATAGGAGTGCTGAGAATTTACCTTGTTTCCAACCTAATAGTGAAGACATCCATTTTTTTCACCAATAAATATAATGTTAGTTCTAGGTTTTATTGTGGAAGTTTTTGTTTGTTTGTTTGTTTTTGTTTTTGATTCTTATCAACTTGAGGAAGTCCCCCTCTGCTCCTACTTTGTAGACAGTTCTTAGGAGTGGATGTTGGATTTTGTCAAATGCATTTTCTGCATCACTTGATATGATCATATACTTTTTCTTCAGTAAGGTGATGTGATGGATTGAAATAATTGATTTTGAGTATTGAACCAGATTTGCATACAGAATATCCCACTACATAGGTAGTAGACTAAAATTCCTTTTATACATTGCTGGATTTGGTTTGCTAATTTTTAAAAGGATTTTTTCCTTTTATCTTCATGAGAGAAATTGATCTGTAGTTTTCTTTTTTTAAATGTCTTTATCTTTTTTTTTTTTTTTTATAAAGTATTAGGGTAATGCTGGCCTCAGAATGAATTAGGAAGTATTTCTCTTGATTCTATTTTATGGAAGAGATTGCAGATAATTTTTTCATTGCTTCCTTAAATGTTTGGTAGATTCACCAATGAAAACAATGCCTGCCGCATTCATTTTTGGAAGGTTATTAAATATTGATTCAATTTCTTTAATAGATACAGGCCTATTTAGATAGCCTATACCTCCCTGTGTGGGATTTAGTCATCTCTTTCCAGAAAGTTGTCGATTTCATCTAAGTTATCAAATTGTAGAGGTAGAGTTGTTAATATTCCTTCATTATCTTTTTAATGTTCTTGTGATTAGTAATCATGATACCTCTTTCATTTCTGATATTAGTAATTTGAGTCTTCTTTCTTTTATTCTCGGATGGCCTGGTTAGAGGTTTATCAATGTTATTGATCTTTTCAAAGAAAACCCTTTAGTTTTGTTCATTTTCTCTGTTGTTTTCTTCTCCTGTTTTCAAATTCATTGATTTGTGCTGTCATTTTTATTAATTTTTTTCTTCTGCTTGCTTTAGGCTTAAATTACTTGTCTTTCTCTAGTATCCTGAACTAGAAGCTTTGATTGCTGTTTTTAGTTCTTTCTTCTTTTCTAGCATACGTATTCGCTGCACTTTACACATTTTGATGTTATATTTTAATTTTGTGTTACTTCAAAAAATTTTTTCCTTCTCTTGAGAGTTCTTCTTTGACCATGTGTTATTTAGAAGTGTGTTAATTAATCTCAAAATATTTTGGGATTTTTCAACTATCTTTCTTTTGCTGATTTCTAGTTTAATTCTATTGTAGTTGAGACATACTTTGAAAGATTTCTATTCTTTTAAATTTGTTAAGGTGCCTTTTAGGACCCAGAATGTGGTCTCCTTGGTGAATGTTCCATGTTTTCTTGTGAAGAATGTGTTCTGCTGTTCTTGGATAGAGTATTCTAGAAAGGCAAATTAGAGTATTCTAGAACGGTTAATAGTCTGTGCTTGGGGCTCTTTGGGCTGTAATCTACTATTATTATAATGGAGCCTTGTGATATGGTGTAAAGGTGTGGAGGAGAGGAATCCTTCTAAAATCTTATGTTTAAATCTCAGTCTTTTAATGGACCTGTGTCACTAGGATTTTACCTTTACAAGTGTTCCTTAATTTCTCTCACCTCACCTTCAGTGAGACGGAAAGGGTAGAGGGGGCTGGAGTTGGCCATTTGCCCTTCTCCCAAGTCAGGAATGTTCTTCCTCCTGCAGTGTAGGTCCTTGTTGTGGAGAACACACCAGACATATTTCAAAGTGATATTTCCCTTCCCACAGGCAGAAATATGAGTGAATATTTCTTGGCTCTTTATATGAAAGTTTTGTATGGTTCCTGGAGGAAAAAATCCACAAAAGCTCGGGGACCACCCCTAAAACTGAAGCCCCCAGGAATTTCTAACTTACATTCTAGTTCATATTCAGCCTCCAATAATTTGTCAAAATTATCATTTATTTTTCCCACAAATGTATGGCTTTTGCAGCATCTGTTCAAGGTAAGATGATCTTGACTTTGTCTCTCTGGATGTTCCTGTTTCTCCAGAATGTGAAATGCTGGTTTTCCCTGTGACCCCAATTCTCTGACAGATAAAAGAAGATTAATTGATTTTCAATTTGTCCAACATTTTCTTGTTGTAAGGATGGGAGTGGTGACTTCCAAGCTCTTTACAAGCATAGCTGAAAGCAGAAATCCTGTGTTTTAAATTAATGTGTGTGTGTGTGTATGAAATACAGAAACTTTTATGTACAAGGTCTAGAGGAAGGTACATTGCTCAGGTCTAAGAATGAGGCTGATTATTAGAAATGAAGAGGTCTTCAGTTGGGGAAATGTCAACTCATGAGATGTCCTTAAGGGTATGCTTGTATACAGATCCCAGGGGAGAGAAGCCACAATCATTCTGCAAGTTTACTCAGGTGCAGGAAGCACACACTACTTATTTTTGTGTTTGCAAATAAATAGTGGTAAGGGTTCTAAAATATCAATAGACACTGCAGAAATGGGAGAAAATTGTAATATTAAAGTTTCCAGCATTTTCCTCTTGCGTATGATACAGCGATTAATTCATCACTGAGTACAGGCAATTCCTGTGAGATAAAATGACTGCAAAGGAGTTTTAAAATACACAAATGTCAACAAGCAGCAGTTAGTTGCAATTGCAAGGTTTAGTGTCACAGAGATTTCAAAGAACTGGAAAAAAAAAACTACTTTGAGGGAAGGCAAATCATGTGGGTAAACTAGATTTTATTAGAATAACATGTTTTGTCCTTAAAGGTAAGAAGAGGTTGGTAAAAGAGATCATACAACCTGTACTCCAAGTTTGGCCCCCTAAGTAGGATTTTTTTCTCCTTTGGTTTGAAGGTGTGAAGCTGGAATGGTAAATAGCTTTACTAATACTTAAACTCTGGTTTTATTCAGGAAAATGCAAAGGAGAAACAAAAAGCAACTGAGGCAGGCTGACTTGCAAAAGATCCTTTGTAGTACTAATTAAGACCCTGCCTCTATATGAAAGGAGGAACTGTGATAAATGAGTCATGCTGACATCAGCAAGTCTGCTTATCTTTACAAAATAGCCCCATTCCTACACAAACATTCCGCTGGGGTAGCTTTTGCAGATTTATGATACTTAAGAATGCCCTGCCCCAGACGACTCAGTCCTCCTTGCCTCTCCTTCCCCATTCCCCTTTCTTTGTTCTGTGCAGGTATATGAACTGTTTCCCAACCACTCTGCTTTTAGCAGTAACTTCCTTCTAGTTCCATTCCTACATGTTCTTTGCTCAATAAACTTATTCTGCACCTTGGTTTTCAGAGACTGTTTTCATCATAATAAAGGGCAATGGCCAGACGTTGACAGACTTTAGGCTAGGACTAGCTTCTTGGACATTCAACCTATGAAGTCTTATGTATATACCAAATTATAATTTACCTATTCTAGACTATTTAGGTTGTGCCCAGATTTTTTACTATGATAAACTCCACACTGATGAAGATGCTATGTACATATATTTCAATGCATATCTCTATTTCCTTAGGATATATTTATAGAAGTTTACTTACTAGATGAAAGAATGTGTGCTAACATTACACCTTCTTGTGCTCATAGATAGAACTAAATTGGAAGTACTATTTTAAATGCAAGTTGTGAATGACTATATCCAAAATGCAGGGCCAATTTTTATCAGCTGGCAATGACAGTCCTCTCATCCAGACATGAAGGTAACCATTTGATCCAGTTTGGTTTCAATATATGTCCATATTGTAAACAGATATAAAACAAAATAGAGTTACTGTGGCTAAGAGATTTAAAATGAAGTCTTGACTTCATTCTAGTGGCTATTGTTGGGCAAAACACAAACACAAACTGCCAAAGTACACAAAGTCTCAAGCAACAATGTTCCTCAAAACCCTGAGGATATCTGGACTTCTGAAACAAAACACAGGATAGAGAACTCAATAAATTATATAAGGTGAAGGACATTTGGAGCACCCCAAATATCCACCAATCCCAAACAACTCATATAATCTTTTTCTTTTTCTTTAAAAACCCTGGCCTGGAAGTACCAAGACTGGGTATGATTTTGGTTGCTCTCTGAAACTGTGCTCCCCAAATTGCAATTATTCTAAGACCCCCCAAAAACATCTTTGTTGCCTTGCAGCTTAGTTTGGTATTTCTTGATTGACAGTATAAATATATAATATTCAGGGGAGCAGCTTTTCATCCTTCTCAAATTTTATCTTTTTATCTAGCATCCCTACCTACAGGTTACAAAGAAAATGATACAAAGGAAACAAGGAGCTGCCACAGAGGAATAGAGAATGAGAAATGAAGGATAGGAATGAGCCAGCTCTGAAAAGAACTAGGAATATTGATATTATGGTTTGTCATTCATCTTTTGATTTTGGTATCCCTGTATTTTGCAATACCTCAGTTTTACCTCTGCATCTAGCCTTAGATTTCTATTGTCTGCATTCACACGTAATATATTCTTTTGTTGATGCTGTTAGTTGAAGACAAACTCTGAAAACAAAGGTACAGAGTAAATTTCTTGAGCAAAGTAGCATGTGTGAGAGCAGAACTAAAAGTTACTACTTAAAGAAAAGTGGCATGGAAATAATTTATATACCTGCTTAGAACAAAGAAAGGGTATGGGAGAATGGGGAGGGGGAGGCAAAAAAGACATCCATGAGCTATGTGAGCTCTCTGGGGCAGGGCATCCTTGGGTGCCATAAATATGCAAAAGCTGCCAGGCAGAATGTTTGTGTAGGAAAGAGCATATCTGGTGAAGAGAAGCAGACTTGCTGGTGTCCACATGATTTGTTTATCACAGTTTCTCCCTTCCCATGGAGGCAGGGTCTTAATTAGCACCGCAGTGGATAGTCCGTATGTTAGCCTGCCTCACTTGGTTTTTGTTTCTTCTTTGTAGTTTCCTGAGTAAAAATGGAAGTTTAAACAAATTAAGATGATCAGTAAAGCTATTTACCATTCTAACTTAACAATGCTTAGAAAAATTTTCTTTGTGTAACACCTCTTAAACAGTCACATATAATATTTTTGTGACTTTGTGTCTTTGTATTTTACTGTCCAACTCTTCTGGAATTTATTTTCGTTGATGATGTGAGGTAGAAATTTGAATTTATTTTTTCCTTCAAATTTTACCCAATATCTTGTATCACCTGAATTCATATTTTTCTGAAAATTTTCTCAATGTCCTCAACCACCTATGGAATATTTCATTGTCTTCAATTGTTTGAAATATCACCTAATCATATTATTTTATTGTAGAATATAATATGTATATACATAGAAGTTATAATTTTCCAGCTGCAATTTAACAAGTAGTTAGAGAGCAAATTTCAAAGACTGTTACAGGTTACTGTTCCACAGTTTCAGTTATTTTCTTATTGTGAAGTATAAATAGATACAAAAATGTAATAGCTTCCAAATTACAATTTACCAAATAGCTATAGAACAAACAATAAAATTGTAAATATATGCAATTTGAATAAATCTTGGGTCCCTCATGACTCAATCTCTATGGAGTGTTCAAAGATAGCGCAATTAAAACCAGAAACTTTGATGAGCAATGTAGAGCTTTACTGTAAATCTCCTAAAAGAAGTATTTCTCATGGAGTTTCATTAAACATCCTATTTATTCACTTATCTTATTCTCTAAATGTTTCCCCTCAAGGCAGGTGCTAAAATCTCTCTCTCCTATAATCCTATCACACTCTTGCAGAATATCACTCATCTGCCTTGTGACAGTTTCTGAATACACAATCTTCTTTCTCTATTTGTCAAGGGAAGCATGTAAGACCTACTAGAAAATATATTTCATCATTTTCTCCCACAAATTTCCTTCTAAAATATATCATAGCTAATAAACATCTTGTCTTTGTTGCATATAATTGCTAACATTGTTTTCTAAGATTCCTGTTTTCTTCCATTGATCTGTTCTGTACCTTTAGCACATTTTAATTATTATGGTTTTACAATTATTTGGTAAAGCTTATTGCACCAATGCTCTCATTATTCTTCTGCTTAAAATCTGTATAATTGCCACTTGTTTATTGTCCCAAGTAGATTTGGAAAATATTTTTTAGAGTTTTAAAAACATCTGTTTGGAGTTGCAGGGAAATTATGTTAAATTAGTACAGAAACTTAAGAATAGCTATCCCTATAATAATTTGCTTTCAATTGGTCATGCTATATCTTTCTAATGAGTTCTGTTTTATTTTTTAATCATATTTTTTATTGTAGGATATAACATATATACCTGGAAGTTATAATTTTCCAAGTGCAATTTAACAAGTAGGTAGAGAGCAAATTATAAAGAATGTTATGGGTTACAGTTCTGCAGTTTCAGTTATTTCCTTACTATGGAATATAACATATATACAAAAAGATAATATCTTTCAAAGTACAATTTAACAAGCAGTTGTATAGGAAATTTCAAAAAATGATCATAAATAAAATGAAAAGATAAAGAGGAAATATGAAAAATTGATAACCCTGAGTTTCTATGCTGACACATACAATTTGAAGCAGAATGTGAGGATACTACCTTTGTAGTCTGATAAGAGGAATAGTTTTCTTCAGTCAGTCTATTCACATTGCTATTATTCTGTTTAGAATATTGACTTCCTGTAATTTTCATCACTCTTGTAGAATATTGACTTCCTGTAATTTTCATCACCCTTGTTCAGTAAAATAAAATAATCAACCTCTACCAAAATAATCCTCACCAAAATTTGGTAGCAATAATTTTAGATATCTTTCCACAAAAACACCAGATAGAATTAGAAAACAGTAAAGATTTGGGATGGGGGGGGGCAATGCAGTTATTCTGTACATATGATCTTTAATAAGAAGTATTTGAACACATTTACTGAAAGATCAAGTAACAGGGAGGAAAACTTGAAGAGAATCAAAAATCAGATTAATCAGATATATCACATAAATCTAACTGTGCTTTTGCAAGTGGTGATACATTAATTGTGAATATTTTTTAATCCCTTGGTTTTCTGAATAAACTATGTCACCATCAATGGAATTTTTCTACTCTTTTCCTGAACACAAATATCATCTGTCTATATTTTCCTTTATCTTCTATCTTATTACATGACTAAAACTTACTGAGCAGTGTTAAAGAATGGCAGTAATACATACAGATTTATTTTATTCACTCAACCAATATTAACTAGGTTTAGCCCGTATTAGGTCCAGGCATACTTTAATGATCAAGCCTTTGAGAAATTTGTATTTTAGTAAAGAAGACAGACCATAAATAAATAATGATTTAAACAAACACTGAAATTAACAAATAGAAAAAGTGCTCTAAAGATAGTTTCCAGACAAAATTAAAAAACATCATGTATGTGTGAACATATAGATCATGTATGTATGTATTTATTGTTTACCTGAAATTCAAATTAACTGGGTGTCCAGTATTTTTGTTTGCTAAATCTAGAAACCTTACCTAAAAGAAATAAAGAAAACAGGGAACTACCACAGAGGTACAGAATAGCTGAGAAATGATGGATGGGAACTAGCCAACTTTGAAAAGAAGTAGGAAAAGACTTTGCAAGCCATTGTGCAGAGAGAGGTACACAGGCTCACAGGAGCGAAAGAACTCATACCCTTTAAGGAACAGAAAAAAGGCTAATGTGACTGGATGAGAAGGAACACGAGGTAGATGTTGGAAAGAAAGGCAGGAGCCAGATTGTGAAGACCCTTGTGTAGGCAAAAAAGCTTCAGCAGCTACTCTTATCCTCTATTGGCCTTTTTCCCCATTTCCACCTCTGTTACTTCTATGTGGCAGAAAGTGCTACCCAGAGTAACAGAAGTTTCAGGTAAGTACATGGTCAACTAGAATTAAAAAATAATATCCCACTATCCTTTACAGATAGGTGTGGTCATATGTTTAAATTCCAGTGTACTTGGTGTAAGTGGAAGTTGTGTGACATTTCAGGAAACTTCCTGAATTAATATTTGAGACACATTGTCCCCTTTTTCTCCTGTTTCTCTGTCTAATGTTTGGAACATGAGAAAGCTGGAGCTCATCTTGGACCATGAAGACTAGAATCACACAAGGGAGATGATGGAGCAGAAAGCTGGAAGGAGCTTGGGTCCCTGAGATGTTGTAGAACAAAGATTGCATAACAGATCTAGGTTTCCTACCCCCAGACTTTTATAGGTGGGAAATATATATATGTATATATGTTGTTTAAGCCACTTAATAGTGACTTTTGTAGTAGTAGTTTTTTTTCTCTATCATTTGTTTCTAAATAGATCCTAACTCATGTACTTCCCTATTATTTGTGCTCTCTTTAATTTTGCTTTTCTTTTCCATTTTCCTGCTCTGCTTCCTGTACCTTCCTTTCCTCTCAGCCAATCTTCATTTTCCTCTCTTTTCATATTTAGCCCTTTTCATCCTTTGTCAACTCCTCTATTCCCCCCCTCTTTTTTTTAACTTGCCTTAACATGTAAGCAAAGCTATAATCTTTCTATTTTATTGTATTTTTATATATAATTACTTTAACTTACATGGATTTCAAATCATATGATTTGATTTATTTTTTGTAAAGGAGAGAAATATATTTTTTATATAGATACTACCTGGGGCTGTTTTTCTAGTAGCTATTTAAAAACTATTATCCATCCTTGTCTTCAGTGATGCATCCTTGTATGAGAACTTGGCCATTTTTAAGAAATTATTGAAAAGGTAGTAGTGACCAGGTCCACTTGAAAAATAAATAACCTTTACTTTTAAGCCAGAAGAATGAGTTAAGATCAGCCACATCTAAATTTAATGACTGTATTTTTGTTTTTAAACAAATATATTCCCAAAGAAATTTTCCTAGTGTTTACATCCTCTATTGTGTCAACTGAAGTAAAAAAAAATAATTCAAGTAAAATCACCTGTAAAAGAAAAAGCAAGTACTACAACTCAGTTCTGAACCAGAATTCATAATTAAAGTGAATAAATGTAATAATGAGATAAGTATAAAGGAAATTTCAAATATTTATTAATATTAGGTCATGATAATTAAATAAATAAACAAAAATGCCTTTAGTTGGTTTTCAGGAATTTTACAGCCATGGCTAATATTTCTGTTCAATTGTGTTCAATTTATATTTTCTATCATTAGACAAATAGGAAATTTAATGCCTCTAGTTTTATTATTTATACATTAGCCCTGTATATATTACTTAAGACAACTGAAATTTTCAAAAGGAAATATGTAAAATGATTTTCTGATGACAATTCATTTCATTTGAAAAGATTGTATGCCTTAATCTCTAAGGCAACTTCTCAGTCAAAGGCAGAAATGCTGCAAGATTTGAATGTTATGCCAGAATTCAAAATGTACTTATTTTTTAAATGTTTTAGGTTCTTTTCCTTTGCAGTTTTCAAGATTGCTGTGAAATTACACCCATAAGTATTTATAAAAATATTTGATCTTAGTAATTCAGTTCACCATAGGTTAGCAACAACTTTGCAAAAGAAAATAGAGAATTGGGTTCAAGAGGACCATTGTGGTAGGAAAATGTTTACTTCCTTTTCGTTAATTTTATACTTTCATACTTCTTAGCACACAAAATACTTGAAGTTTACATAGGTGGACTCTATCTATTTAATAGTCTCTGTGTATTAATCACCATGCATCTAACTGATTATACAAATTACATTTTAAAAGACAAATTTACTTTTAATAAGTATCTATTGATTTCATAAATCATCATATTTATAATTAAGTTGTCAACCAACAGAGGCAGGAACACCAAAAAATGAAACAGCCTAATGACTTTTCTCTAAGCCATAACCCACCAGCTTAAACATTAGCTCAGTTTTGTTTACATAAAAGAAATACTTCTTTAGAACCACTATAAACTATGGAATTATAGTTAAAATTATTTTTCTCACTGACTTCTCTATTATAAAGGACCCTCCTATATAAGTCAGGATCTTTTTCAATCAACTCTCATCAGACATTTTTCAATAATATTTGAATATCTCAATTTCAATTACTTTTTTTTATATAAACTACATATCTTGGTCCTTTTTTCCTCTTCTAATCTGAAACATTTTGCCCTGTTTCTGTAAAAACATGTGCTGACTTCTTTACTTTTTCCTTGTTTATTATATGAGGACCAACTTCCATCCATCTAGTTAAAACTTCTGTGAAGGACAAAACATAAAATGAATGGCAAGAGGCAATCTGAAGTTATTTGAAATGATTTGAACAAAAATGCTCTAACTCTTCATAGTACCCTCAAGCATTTGCAGACCGAAGTGAACAAACTGCTTGGTCTTTTCTGTGTATAATTAATATTTGGTTATACCAGATTCTAGAGATTTGACAAACCTGTCTGAATAAAGGTCATTCTGAGATGTTAGTAAAATAATTCTGTAGAGAGGCTATCTGAAAGTAAATACTGTTTGGAGGGAATAGGAGACTTAAAAAAAGAAAGGAAACAGGATAAAAATGATAAGAGACTATATTCCAATTTAAAAAAAGAACAAGCTATAAAAATATGAGGAGAAAAGTAGGCTAACACAAACAATGGATAAAGAAAAACAGCCAAGTCCCATAAGGAAATTGGAAATACAAATATTAAAAAAAAAACCACACAAATCTAAAAGCTATTGCCTAATTTGCCTGTCTATATACAAGTTGTTTCTTTCTATAAACAGCATCTGCAGTTATGCTGAGTGAGTAAGCCAAATGTAAATGAGATTACTGAAGCATAAAAGGTGACCCAAGAGGTGAAAAAATGTTATGCTAATAATCAAAGAGGTCTGTGAAGGTCATGGGAAAAAATGTACATAAAGGCCAAGGTAGAGCTTTCCATTTGTTTCTGAGACTTGTAAGAAATTATAGTAGTATTTAAGAAAAACAGTTCCCAGTATTTTTTAAAATTTTTTTTTATGTAAAATGAATAACATTTTTCTAAGATAGCATTTCAGAGACACTATAATTCTTTAAGCCTGTAAGTATTGATTATATCAAATGGGCTTATTCTTGCTATTAGACATTTGGAAAGATTTAAACTTGGGAATTTAAATAAAAGAGTGAGGAATTTAGGTGTTTCTAAAATAATACCCACTTCACTACTTAACTATGTGTTGAATGTGGTAGTGATTATGATTATGATAAATATCCAATCATAGTCTATTCAATAAACATTTCTAAGGCATTGTAAGATGGTTGTAGATTTACTATGTATTAAACAAACATTTTTAGTTGGATAATAAACTAAGATAGTAATGCACACACAGAGATATGCATATATTTTCGTCAGTTATATCACTCTGAACTCTGAAAGTTTCTCTTCTTGGGTTTTTGTGTACCCTTTCCTAATATGGAAACAACTAGAGTAATCACTCCAAAAGTTTAATTCATCCCATACACAATATAGGATAAAAGTTGGTTCATGCATTCTTTTGAGCTTTCCTAACAACTAAAAAGGATCAATTGCATAGGTATTATAATCGGTGCAAATGCATTTATTTCAGGTTAAAAATATTCTCACGTCTAATGCCCATGTAACTATTGATAAAATGAATGAAAGATAGAATTTTAATTTAAAAATGCAATGCAATGATTAGAAACCCAAAATTAATGTATTTTTGCATATAAGAAATTCTTTATGAAAGAATAAATGAAAGCCAGAAGCACAAGAAACAAATTAGTGAAGTATGTTTTATTTTCTCCTTGATAAAATAAACAAGGAAGCATTATCATTACCAAAAAAATGCACTTCTGTGCATAAATGAGTGTGTTTCTCATGTAACTGATTGCGTTGCTTATTTCATCCACATTTGAACTACAAATTCCAGCTTGTGTCAATTTGCAAGTAACAATTCACTATTCCATGCTTTTAATTACATGCTGACCCAATATAAAAATATAAACTCAATTATTTTGTCAGTTTTATTTCAGAAATATAAAGTGTAATGATTGATTAGTATCAGACATTCTTGTGTAAGAAATATTTTCAGTTTGAATTTAAAGTAGAAGTATGTTCATCAATAAATCCTGCATGGTGTTTATTTAAACATCTTAATTTAAGTTACAAGACATATTTTTGGATCCCACACAGTTTACAAAGAGATTAACAATTTTGCTAATCTTTACTTTTAAGGAATGAAATTTGAGAAATTTATTGGACAACTAAAGTCAAGTAAGTAATCAAGATAACTTTCCTGTTATCACAAAAAGATAGTTTACTATGAAATGAATAATATTTTTACATATTTATATAAAACTACACATTCATTACATATATTCATGAATTCAAAGAGAGTCAAGCACATCCAATTTGCTCTAGAATTATCAAGACCCTAATAAAATTATTTTGTGTTTTTCCCAGAAGGAGTTACTGAGATCAAATCATTATTTTGGAGTTTAGGTATACTGGAGGAAATTTGGTAATATTATGGGGAAGGTAAGGCAGTCATAAAGCACACATTATAGTCAATCATGATGAGCAACTGGAATTTAATTCAGTGGAGAAACTGAGAAATCATGCGAAATCACACCTCAAAATTATTCCACTTCAGGGCCAAAGGAGATGGTAGATTTATCCAACAACACCCAAAATCTTTACTTGACAGCTGCTCCAAAAGGGGTGTAAATTCTCTAATAATTCTAACATTGAACGTGTTTTGAGAGCAGCACCCTTCAGGATCCAGAAAAAGCCATCCAGCACAGAAATGCAGAGATTGCAGTTGGAAACCAGACCTATACACTGAAAGATCTGATCTATTTGGGTAGGTCATGTCTTCACTTTACAATGTTTAAGTCTTCTTTGGGTCTTACATGAAATTAACAGTTCACCCAAAATACAACCCAAGATTTCCTATTTTAACTGCTTTCAAAATTTAAAAATCAAATTGCAAACATCAAACTATACAACTCAAACAGTGACCCTTAATGTGAACTATTGTCTGGCTGTGAACCTACAGAAAAGATTCCACCAAAGTTTGATGGATACTTAAGACCAAAAGAAATGAAGAAGGCCACCCCATATAGTAAAATAAAAACAGTTTATTAGGGAACTCATAAACCCAGAAGCCAATCTTGGGCAGCCACAGGACATTCAGAGTAGTGCTGCCCGCCATTCAGGGGGCTTACAGGGGGTTCTATGGGCAGAAACAAGGAAGGCACACAGCCAAGTTGGGATTTGTATGACCCTAAACATGTTTCTTTGACATTACTGATATGTAGCAAGAGTAGTTTAGCAGAAATAGCTTAGCTATTGTGCTTAGGAATGGGCATGTGCACTTTAAGATGCACATACAGGAAGCATTTTGTTTGTTTGTTTTTTGGCTTCTCTAGGAATTTATGGCTTCTCTGATTTGTGGCCTCATACCCTACCCCTCCAACACCCACTATTACATTCCACATGCCCCTCTTCTGCAAATACCCCTGAGCAGTAATTGAGGGGCGCATCTGGAGGCAGAATCCACAATAACAATGTGACACATATCCGAATAACTATGCCTGCTAACATCAAGAGAAAATTAGTAAAACAGATCCCCAAACCCCACTCTGTTAGGTTAAAAGGCAATATTGTCTGAGGCATCCCATCTCCAGTAAAAGTCAGCATCGTCCACATACCCAGAAATCAGTCTGGTTATGAGTTGCAGCCACTTTAGTTGCCCATTCCAGGACTTCATTTCCTTCTGCTGTAAAGAGTAGAAATATTAACCAAAGGGCAAAATACAAGATGTTTAGTAGGAACTAACATGGGAGGTCATGACCATTTGGTAATATGCAAGTTACAGGCCCATCTCCCAACAAGATAGTTCCCGACACCCTGGGGAGGTGTACTAAACTTTAGCCCCCAAGGGTTCTTTGGCATTGGATAGGATACTTTATAAGGGAGCCTATGTATTAAACCATCATAGGGGTGCAACTTTGGTCCTAGTTTCTAGAGCAGAGGCTGTCTGTAAGCTAGAGCAGTGGGGACCTTCTACATATAAAATAGAAGTCAGAGTTATTGCTAATTCCTTTATCTGTCCCCAAAGATATACCTACCCACCTGGGTGGTGTTTTTCAGCATAAGCCCCACCAATTTGGTGGATGCCTCTGGGTATGGCCTGTGGCAATCTTAATACGAGTACTTCTATTAAAATGGGAGAAATATCTTGTTCTGATGTTACTTCTATTGTTATTGCAGATGGAATGGACAATAGGGAAATGCTTATATACTGAGGTTTGTCCAGTCATCAGTGCATTATTTATTAGTGCAATTGCTTCCTGTAAACGAGGTGCTCATCCATGCAATGAGTGGTTGGGAGATAAATCCTATAGCTGTTATTTTAAAATACCATTCTTCCTATCAGGCCAGAGACCTGGGGATTGTTGACAGACGAAAATGCCAGGTAATTTGTCTTTCTTGTAACCAATCCTGGACTTTGTGACCTATTAAATGGATGCCTTGGTGGCTGTCAATGTGTTATAGTATCCATACATACAGGAAAGTTCATGAGTCCTCAAATTGTTGAAACTTGATTCACTCATTAACATCTGTTCTGGTTTGCTAAGGCTGCCATTATGCAAAATACTAGATATGGATTGGCTTTTATAAAAGGGGGGTTATTTGGCTACAAATTTACAATTCTATGGCCATAAAAGTGTTTGAACTAAGGCATCAACAAGAAGATACCTTCACTGTAGAATGGCCGATGGTGTCTGGAACAACTCTATCAGTGGGGAAGGCACATGGCTGGCATCTGCTGTTTGCTCCTTTTTCTCCCAGGTTGCATTTCAAAAGTGGTGTCCTCCAAAATGTCTCTGGATTTCTCTTAGCTTAGCAGCTCCAAACATCCTTCTGTCTGCATCTCCAAGCATCAGAAGGCATCACAGTCTCTCCAAAAGTCTCTTTCAGCTGCTCTTGGAGTGTTTTATCCTCAGTTAGCTTCTCTGGCACAAACTCTTGGCTAGCATCTCAACAAGTCAGCAAGCATCTGTGTCTCCTAGCTTACATATCCTGGGGCATTTTCCTCTCTCTGCTCTCTGTGTGATATGTCTGAATGGGTGGGGTCAAATCTCCATGGAAGCATTCAATCTAGATGTCAAACCCTAATCAAAAATATTAATAACTCTGCCCCACAAGATTGCATTAAACAATATGGCTTTTTGGGGGACATAGTATATCCAAACCGGCACAACATACAAAAGCCTGCAGAACACCTGAAACACTATTTACACAGGTTAGTGTATACTTTGGCCATCTGAAAAAAGAAGGGTTCTTAGATAGTCTATTTGTCAGCATTGCTTGGCTCATGTTCCTCATGATATCAGCCCCATATTATTGGGCAGGATGTGCCTCTGTTGAGCACATGTTGAACAGGACTCAGGACATAAACACACTGAAATATTTCAAAGGGAGATGTAAACTTTTGCATAATTCCTATACATTTGTAGAACACTTATGTCCTGATTTATGGGGTAGCCAATCTTCTTGGTCATAGTTTTCATCAACCCATCTAATTTTAGTTAAGGTTTTGGCTTCCAAATTTCCTGAAGACATGTGTAACGTATGGGCTGGAATGTGCTAGGTTGTTATTTTGGCACTGGGATTTTGTGCTCAAACCCAGATATCCTTCAGGGTTTTATCCCAAATGTCCTTACTAGCTATGGTCTATTTCTCCTGTTACCACTCTCCTATCCAGAGAGTCAGACAATGATACACATTCCAGCTGTCAGTGCATATGGAGATTGGCATAGGCTCACGGACTGTAACCAACCAGATAGCTCACAGCTCAGCCCATTGAGTGCTCTGATGTTCTCCCTCATCCCTCCATATGATGTCCATAGTTATTTGAACATCTATTACATGCCCTTGGAAGGGTTGTCTTCTGCAGTTTGCATATGAGCAAGATACATAGCTAACAGCTATTTTTCATTAGAACTATATCATTGTTCTCTTCTTTTCTGTAACTGGGACCAGAACCTAAGTGGTACTTGCTTTCCATTTTGTTTTTGCCTCAGGCTCCATCTGAACCCTTCTGGGTAGCTGTTCTGGTTTGCTAATGCTGCTGTTAAACAAAATAGCAGAAATGGATTGGCTTTTATAAAGGGGGGTTTGTTTGTTTGCAAATTTACAGCCTGAAGGCCATAAAGTATTCAAGGTAAGACATCAACAATCAGGTACCTTCACTGAAGCATGGCCATTGGCATCCGGAAAACCTCTGTTAGCTTGGAAGGCACTTGGCTGGTGTCAGCTTGCTCCCAGGCAACATTTCAAAATGGAGTTCTCCAAAATTTGCTTTTGGGGCATTTTGTCCTCTCTTAATAGCAGCTGCTCTTCAAAATGTCACTCAATTGTTCTCCAAAATGTCACTCTTAGCTGCTCTGTTCCTTCTGTCTGTGAACTCCTTTATATGACTCCAGTGATCCAGTTAACACCCACCCTGAATGGATGGGGTAACACCTCCATGGAAATTATCCAATCAAATGTTTCACTCACAGGTTGATTGAGTCGCATCTCCATGGAGACACACAATCAAAGGATTCCAGTCTAATCAACATTAATATGTCTGCACCCACAAGATTGTATCAAAGATAATGGCATTTTGGGGGACATAATACAACCAAACTGGTACAGTAGCTGAAAACATCCAGTTCACAAGCTTGGTCTGCTAATAAAGTACCTAGAGAGTGAAGCAGTTTCACATGTTGTTTTTTTCTTTATTAGAAAAGTTGGGGGCTTACAGGACAATTGGACATAAAATGCAGGACTCCTATGTACCTGCAAGGAAAGCACCAACCCACCACCAATACCTTACATAGGTGTGGAAAATCTGCCACTGAGAGGAACTGTTCTAGAAAGTGTACTACCTCCCCCCACATACCAGAATTTGGCCACTCCAAGATTGTTCCCAACTGCACACTGTGTCCACAGATTCCTATTTCCCTCAGCTTGTAACATTTTTAGTCTCCTGGCTGGCTCACCATTTGTCTGGCTGTGAACCTACAGAATAGGTTCTGCCAAAGATCTATGGACACTTAAGACCAAAAAACAAAACAGGTCACCATATATAGTAAAATAGTAGAAGTTTATTAGGGAACTTACAGACCAGGAAGCTGGTGCTGGGTGGCCACAAGATGTTCAGAGTAGCACTCTTTACCCATCCAGGGTCTTGCAAGGGGTAATATGGGCAAGAATAAGGAAGACACAGAGCCTAGTTGAGATTTGAAAGACAATGAACATGTTTCTTTGACATTACTGATATGTAGCAATAGTTTAGTACAAATAGCTACGGTGCTTAAGAATGAGCACATTTCCTTTAAAATGCACCTTGTTCTAGTTTGCTAATGCTACCAGAAGGCAAAACATCAGAAATGGATTGGTTTTTATAAGAGGGGGTTTATTTGGTTACACAGTTATAGTCTTAAGACCATAAAGTATCCATCAATAAAGGGTACCATCACTGGAGAAAGACCATCGGCATCCAGAAAACATGTGTTAGCTGGGAAGGCACATGGCTGACATCTGCTTGCTCCCAGGTTCGTTTCAAAATGGCATTCTCCAAAATGTCTGCATCAGCTTCCAATGGTCATCTTCAAAGTATCTGTCTCAGCTCCAGCTAGCTATGAGCTCCTTCTTTCTGAGCTTATATTGTAACCCAGGAAACTAAACAAGGTCCACACTGAATGGGCAGGGCCATTATCCAATTATTCCATTGGATAATGGAAATTATCCAATCAGAGTTATCACCTACAGTTGGGTGGGTCACATCTCCATGGACACTGAACCAATAAGTTCCAATCCAATCCACACTAATATATCTGCCCCCACAAGAATGCATTAAAGAATATGGCTTTTTCTAGGGGTCATAAACATACAAACTGGCACATTCCACCCCCCGGACACCAGAAAAATATATTCTTTCCAAAAGCAAAATACATTCATCTCATCACAATATCACGAAAACTCAAATTGTTTCAGTAACAATAGGTAAGTACAAGATCCCATCAAAATCAGTTACAAGCATGGTCTGTCCAAAAGCAAAATTACCCTCTGGCTCTGTACCTGTGAAACCTAGAACAAGTTATCTGCTTCCAATATACAAAGGAAGGCAGTCATAGGGTAAACACTCCCATTGCCATAAGGAGAAACTGAAAGGAAAACAGGGTTTAAGGGACGAAAACAATTCCTAAAACCCACAGGGCAAACTGTTAGATCTCAAATTCTGAGAGTCATTAACAGAACAACGTTATATCCTTGGGGCTTGAGTGAGTGGGAGTCCAACCCTTTCCAAAGGCTTTTGTGGCAGCCCTTTTCTCTCTAAACGCTGGGGTGAGTGCTCCAAAATATCCACACATTGGGGAGACCACGTTCTCAGTCCCACCCTCCTCAAACATCAGGGCAGCATCTGGATTCTCTTCCATCTCTGGGGCACATGCTCAACCCCTTCAGAACAGTGGGGTGGTGGCCAGGATCTCCGCAATACCCTGGGAATGTGTTCCACCCTTCCTGAGGCCTGGGGTAATAGCACTCTTCCTGAACATTGAGGTGGAAGGCCCACCCTCGGCTTCCGGGGCAGACTCACCCTTTCCATGCATATGGGTCACTCTGCACTCCCAGCCTGAGACCTCTTGACTCCAGACTTCAACCTCCATGGCTCTGTCTTTGAAGAAAATTTTCCTTCAGTTTATTCCTTGTCTGTCTCCTCTAGTCCAGACTGGTAGCATCTCAGTCTATAAAGAGCTCACAAAAATTCTGTTGGCTTCGCATGAAGCACACAGGGGTCAAAGCCATCAGACAAAAGGGCTTTCCACAAATCCTTTCTGCTTAACTCCTGCTCCAATCTTGGCTTCTTCTGAAATGGTGGCTGGGTTCCATGTTTGGTTAAATCCTCACATGGGGCTGTAGCTTCTGGGGTTCCACCCCCTGGAAGCCCAGAATTTTCCAAACCATCAGTTTCTGGTTTCTTTGAACCCAAGAGTTCAGTTCTAAGTTTCTTTCTCTCGACTCCCATTTTACTATAAGCTGCAAGGAGAAGTCAGAGTACATCCTCCAAACATAGTCTGGAGATCTCCTCAGCTAAGTATTCCAGGTTGTTGCTTTCACATTCTGCCTTTTATCTGACACCAGGACAAAGTTTTGCCAAATTCTCTGCTGCTTTAAAACAAAGATCGCCTTTCTTCCAGTTTATAACAACACATTCATCATTTCTGTTCAAGGCCTCAACAGAAGTATCTTTAGAGTCTGTATTTCCAGTCTCTTCAAAGCAGTTTAGGCTTTTTCTATCAAACTCCTCACAATTCTTCCAGAATTTTCCCCTTATCCATTTCAAAAGCTATTACAACATGTATGGTATTTGCAAACTCAACAGCACCAGCACCCCACTTCTCTGGTTCCAAAATCTGTTCTGGTTTGCTAATGCTGCTGGAGTGCAAACCACCAGAAATGGATTGGCTTTTATAAAAGGAGGTTCATTTGGTTATACAGTTGTGGTCTTAAGGCCATAAAGTGTCCATCAATAAAGGGTACCTTCACTGAAGAAAGGCCATTGGCATCCAGAAAATCTCTGTTAGCTGGGAAGGCACGTGGCTGGCATCTGCTTGCTCCCAGGTTGCATTTCAAAATGGTGTTCTCCAAAATGTCTGCATCAGCTTCCAAAGGCTATCTTCAAAATGTCTGTCTCAGCTACAGCTAGTTATGAGCTCCTTCTTCTGAGCTTATATAGGCTCCAGTAAACTAAACAAGGCCCACACTGAATGGATAGGGCCACACATCCATGGAAATTATACAATCAGATTTATCAGCTGTAGTTGGGTGGGTCACATCAACACTGAACCAATAGGTTCCAACCCAATCCACACTAATATGTCTGCCCCTACAAGAATGCACTAAAAAATATTGCTTTTTTCTGGGGGACATAAATATACAAACTGGCACAAACCTGTAGGTAGATTTTTTTGCCTTATCTTGGAATTTCTGATTTCTATGGTTTTGGCTTCACAACTATGGACTTTAGTTAACAGTTTATGATAAAATTGTTTCCTCAACTGTAACAAAACTACCACACTAATGCAAAATGTTACTACTATAGAAAACTGCTGTGTGAGGTGGTATATGGGAACCCTGTATTTTCTGCATGATTTTTCTGTAAACTTATAGTGCCCCTAAAAAAAATTAATAAATAATTCCAATGAAATAAAAAAAAGAAAAAGAAAAAAAGCCTGTATTACTTTTTGGAGGCTGTATGTGAAAATCCATTTCTATGTTCCTTATATTTTTAAAGAATTCAGTTCCTTATAGTTTTAGTTCCAAAGTTACTTTTTTCCTTAAAAAAAAAAAAAAAAAAAAAAAAAAAAAAAAAAAAAAAAAAAAGGACAGTTCACTTCTTGCTAATGGAAGTTGGTCATAAATTCTTAAAGGAAACAAAACCTTGCAAGACGATGGTTAGTAGCACAAGCTTCAGCCCTTGATATTGCAGCTGGTCCTGAGACTGGTAAAGACTGATATTCTTTATAACTCACTTTTACCACCCATGTTAAATTTCTCTCAATCTGCCTCAGTACTTAAACTGATCATTAGTACTTTCCCAGGGGACTAAATTGTAACTTCATGCATAGGGGTTCTGATCCTGTGGTTACCATGCCTTTATCAGACCAACCTATTCAATTGCCAGTGAAGATTTTGACTCACATTGAGGCACCAAGAGTTATCCTAAAGATCTAAGAGTGCCTTAGCTCCAGACATATTCCTCATGCTGTGAGTTGCACAAACTGCTGTATGATCAGAAAATTGTGGAGGGGCCTGGACGTGTATATTTGTCCCATTGCTCATCTATGGTTTTTAGTTGATTTTCTTTCCCGATTCATTGTTTACTGAGTTGTTCTCTAGTCTTTGTTGCTTTCCAGAATTTTGAGCTTTCACTCTGTTGAAACCTTTTTACAACTAATTTTATAACTAATTTGATCAATATATTAACAATTTCATTAAGCTTCACATTAGCAATGAATTTGTCTATACACTATAGATAACTTCTTAAAGTAGTTAATGTAAATCTGTTACAGAAAAAAGCTTAAGAAAATTATTGTACTCCGGGTTGTCCCTGAACATTTTGTGTATTTTCATTTATCAAGTGTATTCATTTACCAGGTTGCTATGACAAATGCCATACAATAGACTGGTTTAAACAACAAGCATTTATTGTCTCACGGTTTCAGAAGCTAGAAGTCCAAAATCAATGTGTTGGCAAGGCTATGCTTTTCCTCAGTCAGTAGCATTCTGGTGATGACTTGCTGCCATCTTTGGGGTTTATTTGCTTGCAACTCTATCTCTGTCACACAGTGATCTCTCTCTCCTTGTGTGTGCTCTTCACATTTCCGATGACTTCCAGCTTCTTCCTGTGTGACCTCTGACTTAACGCATCTGTATTTCTTCTGCTTGTAAAGAACTCCAATACTGCAGATTAAGACTTACCCTGATTCAGGTGGGCCACATCTTAACTAAAAAAAAATCTTCACAAGGTCCTATTTACAAATAAATTCAAACCCACAGGAATGAAGATTAAGATTAACAATGTTTTTTCATGTACATAGGTCAATCTGCCACAGCAAGTTATAAAAGTGTTACCATAGTTCCCCATAGTGTACACAAAGGTATCATTATACAGTGCCAAATTGCTTTCTTTATTTATATTATCCCTCTAATGAACAAATCTAGTAAATTTATCCAAAAATGTAATTAACAATATTTTTTAAATATTGTCTTCAGCCATCTCGGTTTTTCATAAAAGTACCAATAATAAGAAATATATTAGATTACAAGGTAAAACGTATTCTTCCTTATAAGGGAATTTGCATATCACCAAAGGAATCAATTGTATAATTTAAAATAATTCATTGGCATCCATTTATTTCATAATAAGTGTTTGCTAATAAATCTATTTTGCAAATCATTATTTGGCCTTGTTGAAAGTGTTTGGGATTGTAGAGATGAACAGGTGGCAAGAAATTCCTCTTCTTGCAGAGCTTGCATTTTTGTGGGAAATATACAAGATAAAAAATGTTATAACTGCTTTGGAGAAAAATAAAGCAAGGTAAGGAAATGTACCAATGAGGATAAGAGGGGGAGTTATCTTAAGTAGGGAAGTCAAAGCAGCCTTCTCAAAGGTGCAAATATTTGACATGAGGCACGAATGCTATGATCCCTAAGGAGGTTTGAAGATGAACATTCTGGGCAGAGGAAATAGTTCATGAATTCCTTAAGTTGGACTCTTGATTTTGGGATCAGCTTGCAATTTCTGAAAATAGCGGACAGGCATGACTGAAGCATAGTGAATGAATAGGAGAGAGATTCTTGATGAAATTTCATATGAAAACAGAAGCCTTGTGGGACATAGTAATGAGTATGCATTTCATTCTAAGTAGAAGGTGGAAGTGGTTTCGGTGGGGATAATAGAATGTAAGTGAGTGAAGTTTGGAATCAGGGAGACAAGACATAAGGCACTATAAGTCTAGGTAAGAGATTAGCATAGCTTATACTGTGGTAAGAGTGGTAGAGATAATGAGAGGTGGTGAATGATAGTTATTTTTATAGTAAGCATTATGGTGAAAGTAGTAGGAAGAGATGAAACCAAGTGGATAGCATTCAAATTACAGTGACATGGAGATTAAGAGGGAAAAATTTTTGGGAGTTAGAAAGAGTGGGTGGAAAAAGTTTATATTTTATAAACTCTTATAGTAATTATACTATTTATAGCATTTATAATATTCATGCTATATTTGAGACACCCAATAAATGATCATGTAGGGATGCTGAGCAGACAATACATAAGAGTAATTTAGTCATTGTAGAGTTTATAGTAATGGGATACATACATTTGGACATCACAATTTTTAGAAATATTTTTAAAGCTATAAGACTAGATGAGATGAACTACTATGTTAGTGCATATAGAAAAGAAAAATCATCCAAAAACCTAGCTCTCAGACCTCTTAATATTGAGGTGTGAGAGAATGATGTAGCCAAAAAAGGAGACTGAGGAGTAGCCATTAATCTAGGTGGAAAATCTGGAGAATGTGATGTCCTAGAATCCAAGTGCAGAATGTGTTGCAAGAACAAGAAAGTATCATCTAGATCATGTTCTCCTGAAAAGTCAATTGGATTGGCCATTTGATTTTGTAAAACAGAATTTGCCGTTGTCATTGGGAAGAGCAATTGGTCTATGGTAGGAAAGAAAGCCTGACTTAGAAGAGTTATGAAGTGAATGAATGGGAGGTTTACTTTGTATACATTTCTGGCAAATTAAATAAAGATGAAATGTTTACTGTGTACTTCAAACATGTTCAAAATATAAGCTCTAGGTCTGAAAATCCATAGTCATTAGAGGCACAACAAAGCTTAAATAAGAAATTAAAAGACTATCTTAAATACTAAATCCCAAACATGGTGGGACTTATTTGAATCGTTCTTGGAAATCAAATCTATATGAAGCCTCTATCAAAAGAACTAACACAAATTCTGTCATTCTCTGTCCTGTCCTGTCATTACTTTGCCAAAAGAGATGGAAGGAATACCAATATGGTTGGTTTAACAATTACAATGGCTTTCATTGCTTTCCCTCAAATACAAAGGCTTTTATTTTTCTCTCACAGTTCTTCTGCCAAATCATTAAGAGTTCTTTTCTCTTTTTTTTCATATTTTCACTGAGCTGTGATCATTTATTTTTTTTAAGATTTCCAGAAGCTAGAAGGCCATAAACTCTAGGCTTACTGGGAAATACAACCACATTAACTTGAGCTTAAAATATATTATTCAGGCAAGTTCACTAAAAAGTTCCACATGTGGAGTGTCTAGCACAAATTCTATTAAAAACAAATCAATTTTTTTTTACTGCATATATTGTGCATTTATATTCTTTAAGAGCCTAATTGTGAAGGGTGTTTGGGGTAATCATTTGATTGAATCCTCCACTGCAATACCGTCTAATAGCCCTCAAACTCATAATCTTCAAAAGCCAAATAACATTTTTAAAAAAACTCCATTTTAGCTATACAAAAATAGAGCAAAATAACTACATATTTAAATACTGAAAAAAAAACTGATGAATTCATTTTGTGGAACGGGTAGCTACAATGGTGCATTTGGGAACACTGGTTCAGGGCATAACAAAAACTTTCAGCAAATGGGCTCTTTATTGCACAGAATAAAGAGCCCAGAGAGGGAAATTAATCTTGTCGTTCACTCAGCACAAAGAGTCCAGAAGAGCAGGAGAAGAAGTTCCATCAAGGTCGGTTTCCCAAGAGTGGCAGAAAACTATACCAGGTCTAGGTGAAAAGATGGCAGGTCTGGGTCAGTAGTTGGCAGCTCCGCATACCCTGCTTTGTGCTGGAGAAGAGAGAACACTGTATTGTTTGAATGTGATTTTTATCCAACTCATAGGGAGTGGGCCCGGCCACTGAGAGTTACTGTTCTGATAAACATCTGGGGCTGCTTGTCCCAGGTTTCCAGGTTTAAGTTCTGCCTGGGCCTTCCCATTAGACTTAAAATCTCCCCTGGTTATGGAACGGCATGCAATAGAAGGAGGTGGCGGTAGAAGAAGGCTGGAGGCTGGCTGCCTAGCACGAGTTTGTGAATTCCTCAGAGAAGGAAGTGGGGGTTAGGTGAGGTCTGGGCAGTGGCTGCTTAGCTGATATCTATAGCTATTCTAACAGTAAAACTCCAGGAGTTGGAGTCAAAGCCCAGGGTCTTTAGTCTCAATTTTTAATTTATTAATCATACTTAAAATAAATAAATGTGGAACATGATATGATATATGAAGAAATTATTGTAAATTTTAAAGATTTCCCTGTGAAAACACGCAAAAAGACAGCACTCAACATGTCTTCATAACATATGTGATTATAGTTAACTTTAAAACTTTACTATATTCCCCAATGCAGCAGAATATGTTCAAACTATTTATTAGGGAATAATGGACAGAAACGTTAAAAGCGGTCAGACTCCTAAATGGAGTAGCACAGTCAAATAATCCTTATCTCCAATGTTAAAACTCTATCCAAAATCCATTCTATCATTCAGTTTTCAAACATTTATTAAGTTGAGATATAACCTAAAGGGCTACATGGCAATAATATCTGCCTATAAAAATACTTTGCCTTATCTGGTGGACACTGTGAATTTTCTCACTCTAGTTGATTCTGGAAGTGGTTACAGGAAATGGAGTCTAGAATAGAAAATTCTGGGAACAGTTAAGTGACCTGGTTAGTTTTGAAGGCAGTAGCAATCAGACTTGACTAGATTCTACATAGAATGCCATAACAGTCCCTTAAATTATCACCAGTGTTTTCCTGGACTGTAGTAGCTATTTAAAGAAAGGTTCTGGACAAGAGATACTATTATCTGGATATCTGTCAGTATAATGCTTATTCAATGGATTTATCATGGAAGAAAATGTCCTTAAGGGAAGGGAAGATATTTGTGTACAGATTAACTCAACAAAATAAATTTTCCTTCCCCTAAAATAATCTACTTTTAACAAATGTAAAGTTCTAAGTTTCCAACAGCATAGACCAAAGATGAGTCCCTAAAATGGCACAATAGTCCACAGGAACCTGTCACCCATCTGGTGGCAGATTGATGGTATTGGACTCTTCCACAGGGGAAGGGTTGGTGATTTTTCCTCACAAAAATAGACATTTACTCTGGTTATGAATTACTTTACTTAACATATTTCTTTCAGCACCACCCTCTATGCATTTACTAAATATATTACTCATATTTGCAATATTCTATGCAAATTGCTTCTGACAAAGAAAGTCAATTTTACAGTAAGAGAATCATGGCAGTAGTTTGACAACCACATCATTCACTAACCTTCCATGTACTCATCCTTCCACCCTGAAGCAGCTGATTTTATGGAAGAGTGCAATGGCCTATAGAAGAATCAATGACAGCACCATCAGGCAGATAATACCTTGCTAGTATGAAGTGCTATCTTATAGGTGAAACAATGACCCATAAGAAGAGTCAATTCTCCATAGCAAGAACCAAACTATGGAGGTTGGATTGACATATCTTGATTTTACACCTAAACTTATAAACAAAATGATTTACTCATGTATCTATATTTAGGCTTTGCTTTTTTAGAGGTCTTATTACTTAAGAGAGCAATGTTTCCACAAAGGGACAGAGCAATTTCTATTAAATCAAAAGTTGAAATTTTTACCTTGCCATCCAGAGTCCCTCACACTACTGTATTAACAAACAGGAAAGAGTTGTTTATTACATTTGTGCAAATTATTGATCTGGATTATTAAAAGGCAATCTAGTGTGCTGCTATGCTATTGGGACAAGAAAAAGTGTACATGGATCACAGGATATGGTTTGCTACTTATGACTTCAAATCTGATGTATATCTACTGTAATAGGTTCACAGAGTTCCCAAAAAGGAAAAAAAAAAATGTTGTTTGCACTTCTCTAGTTCCAATTAAAGTAAATGATTCCCACAATAAGTATAAGGCATTAAGTAAATAAATGCATGAAATGAAAGTATGGAGAGATTTTCTTTGTTGAGGTCTTTCATATCATTTAACATTTGTAGGAAAGTATTAAAACGGTTACCTTTGGACTTCGGAGTTATACGAGATAAGTGCAACCAAACTTTATTATTCACACATAACAAAAAAAGCCATGAGGATCAAAAGGGTTAGAAAATTGATGCTAAAAGAGAAAAAAAAATCCTGTAAAAAGCCTTAAAGTTATATGTTCATATACTGAAAGGATGCTGTTTGAGTCCCATATTAATTTATTGCAATTCTTGACCTGTGTTACGTTTTCTACAGATAGATATAGAAACAACTATCCTTTATGAATGCTAATATAATAGAATTCTTTTAAACTCATTTTCATTATAGTCTGTCATTTTTGAGTACCATATTGTCAACATCAAATGCAAATAAAGCACCAAAAGCATTATAAAATTCACCACTCTTCGATCACTCTACCTCTTTATTGCTTTAGTGTGCTGAGCCATCCCTTTTTATACCCATAGTTAATTTTCAGATGCTAGTTTTCAGAGTTTTGAAATATACCCCATAGATCACTTCCCCAGTCATATAGAGCAAGAGTACTATTCATGCAAATTTTCATAAAGGTTACAGAACAAATTGGTATTTATTCTAATGAGTAAAAAACAATCAAAATTTTGAGTTCAACAAATGTTCAAAGATTTTATTTTAAGTTCAGTCAAGCATAAAGTAATTGCTTCTGTGATAGTATCTATTTAATGTGAACAAGTCACCTTATTTAAAGACCATATATTTTACTTTTTTTTCTAGATTCAGTATTCCAGTTTGTTTAAATACAAATCTCTTTATTCCTGATAAGCCTTTACCCTTTATGCATATTTTAAAGTCTTCATAGCAAGATTAGCACTGGCTGAATTAAAGGAAAATTTAAAATTTTAGCCATTTCCAAAGAGGAAAAATGAAGGTGGTGAATCCTGTTTTATCTCTGAAAAACAAATCATCCCCCTGGGTGAGCTAAATTGAAATCAAGGAGACAGGAAAATCACATAGCAGAGAATTTATTTTAATTGTGTATATGAAATATTCAAATTATTTGTATAAGAAATATTGACTCTACAAGAAACTCATATATTTGAATAAAATATTATGACATAAACATTATGTAGAACTCTATTACAGTCATGCCTCATATTGGTATTTATTCTCCACTAAAATTATTTTTGACTTTATTTTTATCAAACATACTTAGCATTCCTACTATCATTGTTCAGCATCTCATTTTAGTATAAGATAAAAATAGCACCATAGACTAGTACTATAAAGAGATTGAACTCCCCTTTACTTACTCTACACAGGAAATTCCAGTCATTTAATACCCAAAGCCCTGAATTATATTGGCCAACCATATTTTCCCAACTTACTAATAAATTTGAATGTTAACCAAGCATTCAAGCAGAAAAAAACATATTTTCTTTTATAAATGCCATATAACTTATCAGATATACTTCTCAATAAGGTATATTATGTTTGAAACTTATTTGTTTTATCAAAAACATATTCCATGTTAATTTTTGACATCAACTTTATAATATTTAAAAATTAATTTCTTCTTATTTGCAATGGCTGAAGAAATTATCTCTGGTGATATGAATGCTGAAATTGTCAATGGTCTGAACCGAAATGATTATTTGTTCAAGATTATTTGTTAAGCTCAATGGGAAAAATCCTCAATAGATTAATTTACAAATATTGCTGGACACTGTTAAAAAGAAACGTATAGGGTAAAACAAAGGAAAGTTCAAGTAAACTTCAAGTCAAAACATAACACAGCAAATAATATATGTAATTAGGTCTTTTTCCCTACCAGCATCCTTGGGATGACTATTTTGAATTTGAACAAATTTTCCTCATATAGTTCTTGTTATAATGTAGAAGAGATCACTAATACCAACAACTAAATTAACAAGATTAGTGTTTAAGGAAACCAAGATACACAAAGAGGACTTAAAATTTCAGAATCTTTTTCAAGGAAATCCTACAGTTTTGTATAGCATCTCCCTCTCTCAAGAACCTCCCTCCCTCAATATCTCGTGACTCATTCCAATGCCAGACAGCAGAGAAACTGAATATTTTTGTAGAGAACAAGAAAAGGTAAACAATAAATGAATAAATAGCAAAAGATAGTTGTCAGTATAATGTTGGCTTTATATAATATACATTTTGACAATTATGGGCCTCATTTTCTTTGATCCTAATTTGTTGAAATCCTTTAGGAAAGAAATTTCCTGATCAAGTTAGTGCTAATATAAATGTATTATCACATTAAATATACACATATAGATAGTAATGTTAAATATATTGTATATGTAATATATTGTTATTGTGGGCTTTCTGAGATTGGCTATGAAAAATAATTATGTTTGTGAATTTAAGAATTCTCCGGGGCATGCCTTTGTTAAATAATATTGTGAAACACATACTCCTATTAATATCTCCACAATCTTGAGCTCTTTGATATTTTTCACCTATCCTAGGATGAGAAATATACCCTTTATAAAACTTTTCTTAAAGAATGTCCACTACGTCCACTCATCCAAACACTAAATTTTATCTTTGCACCAAACTGGTAAATGAAAAAATATGTATACAATGTTATATATGAATAGACATTGAGAAAAACAATGGTCAAAAGCAGTTCATAACAGTAAAAAGGAAAAAAAGAATGATTGCTTAAAAAGAATGAAAGCCAAATTGATGCAGAATCTCCTCAGGAACTCTTGAAGCTAAAAGACACTGGGTTAATCATCCAAAATTATGGTGGAACATATAATTTTGAACATCTAATTTTAAAAACATCTAAACTATTAAAAGCATGAAAACAGAAATGGTTTCAGAAATGAAAAAGCTCAGATTATTTAGATGTCAGCATCCTTTATGAGGAAAATAATTGAGAAATTAATTCTATTAAAAAAATTAAAAAGGGAAGATACAGGGTCCATTGGGGGAAAAATGAGGTGGCACTGGAAAGTTAGTCTAAATATGAATCAAAATGAAATAGGATATATTTTGAGCAAATGATATAATAAAAGAAAATTTAATCCATTTATGCATATATTTGGAATATTATGAAGTAAGTGATACAAGTTTGGTTACATAGAATTACATTTTCTTCTCTTTGGAAGTGCAGTTGCAATACCTGATTCTGGAGTATTCAATAATTGATAAACCACAACATTGTAAAATTGTGTTTGTAAGTTTTAATCTTTAGAAACTTCCTATAGACTAATATCAGCATGGTCACTTTCAGGTCTAGAAAAAATATATATGTAAATTCTATAGATCCTAACAACAAACTCCAAAGAAGATGGCACTGCTGATAGTGTTTAAGATATTAATGGAAGGAGAGGAGATATGGAAAGAAATTTCAGCCAGATAATTCTATACTATTTAAAATGTGGAGTTCAGGGGGTAACTCTACATTTTATTAATAGGAATTAAAACTTAAGACATTGTTTAAAGTTATAAAGCTGACTAAAAAAGGACAAAACTTTTTCAAAATATTTGCAAGAAGTAAGCAAAAATAAGTGGGAAGTTTTATGAGTGTGAAATACTGTATCTCTCATGGCAGCATGTCAATAATCACCAACTATAATAATCCAAGAAATGGAGGAACAAGTCCATGCATCTGCCAAGATTCTTAGATACAGAGTACACGCTACCTCAGTTAAGCAGAAAAGGATTTCTTAGAGAATTTTAAGCTTCTCACTGCATTTTCACAAGTGCCTGTTAGTCAATCTTGGACACCTCATGGCCAGGAAGGAAGAAGCCATATATATATATATATATATATATATATATATATATTTTTTTTTGGTATTTTGCGTAACTCCAGCTTCAGCAAACTGGAACACTCTGTCACCTGTCCTTCTACATGTATGACTTTGAGGTCAAATTGCTCCCTAGCAGTGCCACACAGCTGTTGTACAATTGCCAATGTCCCTTAATGTCTGCTAAAACAAGTGAAAAACTGCCACTTAGTATCATTTGTTTTTTAATCCATGTCTAATGAAGAAGCATTTAATTTGCAAAAATGTCAGTCACATGCCTGCATTCTGAAGAAAAGTAAGTCAGAAATGTAGTCTTCATAATTCTAATGATGTTCTCATAAATTAATTTCCCAAATGTTTATACTGTTGATTTCTGCAATTAAAGAAATATTTTCCTTGGTAGAATATTATGTTTACTATATGGTGTTAGGCTTATATGATATGTAATAATAATAATACAGTATTTCAGAGTAGATTTTCTAGTAAAAGTAATGTATATTCATTAACATCCTAGTACTATATCTTCTGAGGTTAATAAGAATAAAAACAATAGAAGATATTATTAAATTCTGAATACTTATTTATGCCAAGCATTTTTTATTTATATTATTTTATTTAATTCTCAGAGAAACCCTCAGAAGGAAGCAGAATTAGCATCACAGTACAAAGAAAGAATGGGAACTCCTAAAAGTGATAGAACTTTCATACACTAAATCCATATAGAAAATGCAGAATTGGGACCAGAATCTAGATTTTTCAATTGCGTTCAGTGTGATAAAAAATACAATGCTCTTCAAATGAAATAGAAAATCATAACAAGTTTGCTGAGAAAGTAGTATGTATGAAACCACATTGAATTGAGGAATCATATTGCTGTTATCAAAATATATGTCTAATTTTGGGTAAACATTTTTACCATGCAAATGTGAAAAATTAATAATGTATTTCTCTCATAATAATCAAGGTAAAAGCCATTCAGGGTATTTATATTTTCTTGATTAAGTTAGGCTTTTAGTTAGTGGATGAACATATATTGATAACATGCCGATTATTAGTAAGGTCAGTGTCCCAGGTGAATAAACCACAAGGAATTAAGCTAAGACTCAGGTATATATCAGCATGTCTGGCGAACCAGTGGGGATGATTGCTAAGGGTATGCTTTTACAAAGATTTTAAAACTGTCCTTTGCAGCTGCTCATTCTAAGAAAGGAGGAAATCAAGGCAAATAAGCATTGCTTAAGGAAAACAGCATTGAATAGGTATTACAATTTTGAGAATATATGTTTTGCCTTGTCAATTTTTGGCTTGCCCTTCATTTACTTGAAAGGTCTTATGTAAAAAACCTAAGAAGAATATGCCATAAAGGAGAAGAAAACAACCTTTTCACTTAATTGGTAAAACATGGGCAACCACAGTGTATCACTCTTCTGATACACATGTGAAGAACTGCTTGAGATAAATGAAAATTTATCTGTCCCTTTAGGGAAGCCAACATAGACTCAGGAGGTGACTATCAGGGGACACAAGACTCAGAGATAACAGACTGAATAGTCAAGCTGTGTTATTTTGTTTCAAGAATACAGAAGTAGTAAGGCTTATCAATTGTCTTAGATTGCCATGCTGCTATGAAAAATACCAAACAACCTGTTGACTTAAACAAGAATTTACAGTTTTGAGGCTTACAGTTTTGAGGCTAGAAGAAGTCCAAAATCAAGATATTTGTTAGGCTTGCTTTCTCCTGGAATCTAGTATTCTAATGCTGGCTTTTGGCAATCCTTGGGGTTCCTTGGCTTTCTGCTTCCTCTCACATGGTAAAATCCTCTCCTTTCCAGCTTACATGACTTCAAGTTCCTCTTCATAAGGCACCCAGTAATCCAGATTAAGACCCACCCTCATTTAATTAGACTTCACCTTAACTAAAATGTTATCTTCTAGTGGTAATATTAACCATGGGTTCACACTCAGGGGAATGTGGGCTAAGATTAAGAACTTTTTTTTTTTAAATGGGGTACATAACTCAATCTACCACACCACTTGTTAAGTGGAGTAGAAGGGAAAATTGCTACAGCTCATGCAAAAGATAAGAAAATAGATTACTCTTAAATGTTCCATAAAAAAAATCATTATCTGGACCCTCAGGTTCCATTTGATAATTAAAAGGACTACACTTAAAAATAAGCATGAGCTCAAACAGCTTTATGTACACTAATGTTCTCAGTGTCATTATTCATAATTGCCAAAAGATGGAAGAAACCCAAGTATCCATCAATTGATGAATGGATAAACAAAATGTGGTAAATACACACAATAGGATAATATTATTCAGCCCTAAAAAGGAATAAAGTTCTGATACATGATAGATGAACCTTGAAGACATCATGGTGAGTGAAATAAGCCTGTCAGAAAAGGACCAATATTATATGATTTCACTAATAGGAAATAATTAGAGTAAGCATATCTATAGAGTCATAATCTAGAATATAGGTTACCAGAGGATTGTGGGGGAGTAGGGAATAGGGACTTAAGGCTGAAGAAGTACAGAATTTCTATTTGGGATGATGGAAATGTTTTGGTAATGGATGGTGGTGACAGTGTCACAACATTGTGAATGTAATTAACAGCACTGAATTATATATTTGAATGTAGTTAAAAGAGGAAATTTTAGGTTGGATATATACTACTAGAATAAAATTTTTTAAAAATCCATTGAACTGCACAAGACATACAGTGAACCCTAAATTAAACTATGGACTATAGTTAATAGTATAATCTTAAAAATATGCTTTTATCAATTGCAACAAATGTATCACAGCAATGCAAAGTGGTAATAATAGCATGGTATATGGGAATACTGTATTTTGTGCATGATTTTTCTGTAAACCCACAACTTCCCTAATATAAACAATGAAAAAAGAAACCAAACATGAGATACATTCTGAGAGACTCCTGTGTTATGGCAATGCATTTGTGCGAGGCAAGAGTTCATGTAATTGCATGGTTTATGATGGAGAATGACAAATTATGTATTGTGACTATATTTTTTATCTGCCAAGCTTGGGGATCTTGGAAAAACGAAAGTCACACAATCAATACCTACTTTACATTTCTCTGACAAATTCATTGCTCTTATTAAGCATGAAATTTTCTTTTCTATCCTTTAAGTACCTTGATTAGAAATTTTTGTGAATGGCAGGAGTAAAATGAAAAGGACTTAGAATATACATATTCCACCCAACATCAGCAGAATATACATTTTTCTCAAGTGCACATTTAATATTCTCCAAGATAGACCATATATTAGGCCATAAAACAGTTTTCAATTTTTTTAAAAAGTTCAAAATCATACAAAGTATCATCTGAAACCCTACTAGAATGAAGAGATAAATTACAGAAGAAAAAATTAAAAATTAACAAATACATGGAAACTAAAAACATACTCTTAACAAATGGATAAAAGAAGAAATCACTAGAATAATTAGAAAACACTTTGAGATGGATGAAAATGAAAACATAACATACTAAAGTTTATTGAATACAACAAAAGAAGTTCTCAGAGTTACATTTATAGCCTTAAATTCCTATGTTAAAACAAAGAGGAAAGATCTTAAATCAAAAACCTAAATTTACACCTTAATGAACTACAAAAAGGAGAACAAACTAGAGCCAAAGCCAGCAGAAGGAAGGAAATAATAAAGAGTGGAGAAAAGCTAAATGAAATAGAGAACAGAAAATCAGTAGAGAAAACCCAAAAGTGGGTTCTTTGAAAAGATGAACAAATCGACAAACATTTAGCAGACTAAGAAAAAAGAGATGATGCAAGTAATTAAAATCAGGTATTTTTTTAAAATTCAATTTTATTGAGATATAATCACATAATAAACAATAATTCAAAGTGTACAATCAGTTGTTCACAGTATCATCATATAGTTGTGCATTCATCACCACAATCTTTGAACATTTTCATTACTCTAAAAAATAAAATAAAAATAAGAAAGAACATCCAAAACATCCCATTCCCCTCCTAGACCCTACTGTTCATTTATGTTTTTTTAAAATACAGTTTTATTGAGATATATTCACACACCCTACAGTTATCCACAGTATAGAATCAATTGTTCACAGCACCATCATCTATTTGGCCATTCATCACTAGAATCAATCCTTGAACTTCTTTCTTACTCCAAAATTTAAAAAAAAGCAAAAAAGAACACCTAAATCTTTCCATCCCCTCCATTCCACCCTATTCTTCATCAAATTTTTGTCCCCATTTTTCTCCTCATCTGTCCATAAACTGAATAAAGGTAGTGTGAGCCAAAAGGTTTTCACAATCACACCAGTCACACTGTGCTTTCACCATAGTTACACAATCATCTTCAAGAATCAAGGTCACTGAGTTGCAATTCAACAGCCTCAGGTATTTCCCTCTAGCCATTCCAACACACTAAAAACTAAAAAGTGATATCTGTATAGCACATAAGAATATCCTCCAGACTGACCTCTTGACTCCATTTGAAATCTCTCAGACACTGGAACATTTTGTTTCATCTCTCTTCCCCCTTTTGGTCAAGAAGATCCTCTCAAATCCTCAGTGCTGGGTCCAGGCTCATATCCAGGAGTCATTTCCCATATTGCCAGGGGTATTACACCCCTGGGTGTCATGTCCCATGTAGCAGAGAGGGTAGTGAGTTCACCTGCCCAGTGGGCTTAGAGAGAGAGGAGGCCACATCTGAGCAACACAGGGGCTCTCTGGCAGGGATTCCTAGGCAAAATAAGTGGGCTTGGCCTCTCCCTTGCAGTAACTAGCCTCAGAAGGGAAAGCCCCCAGATTGGGGGCTCGGCCCACTAAATTGGCACTCCTCAATGTTTGTGGGAAAATAAGCAATGACCAGGTGGGGAAGTCCAACATTTCCCCATTTCTCCCCAGATCCTCGGGGGATTCTGCAAATACACTTTTACTCTCTGCCCATATCACTCTGGGATGTATTGGGATTTCACCCCAGCCTGTACAAACTCACCAAATCCCACTTCCCATTCACAGCTCCATGCCCCTATAGTGGTCAAATGAACTGATCATACAAGTTAAATTATCTAGTGTGCTACAGAAAATATAGATCCTGCATCAAATAAACATCTCCTCCCTTGGTCTCACACAAAATTTGTAGTTCTAAAACCTAGTGGTATTGTCCTTTATCCCTGGGTCTGACCTACCCCAGTTCCAACCAAATCTGCTTTGTTCATATCTCTAATTGAAGTCCAAACTCTTTTTTAGCTCTTTCAACAGTTGCCACATGGGGTAATACTGACCTTCACAGCTGCCAAGCTCTAGCTCCAAGTCTCGGGTGTCACACAGATACTCAATGTTTCATAGACTGAGCAGGTTATACACAAAGAGCTCAGTATGTCAGGATTTGAAAATCACCACCACAACTCTAAAATAGATGCAACTGCTCAAGAGCCCACAATCCAGGGACCATTACAATAAGCATTCCCCTGATAAGCTGTGCCCTAAGATTCAGTTCTCAGAGTTTACACATTATAATTAGTCCATGTCAGTGAGGCATTATAAAATTTGTTCTCTTGTTTCTGGTGTGCTTCACTCAAAATGGTGTACTCAAGATCCACTCACCTAGTTGCATGTCTCACAGCTGCATTCCTTCTCATAGCCACTCAATATTCTATTGTATGCATACACCACAGTTCACCACTCTGTTCATCAGTCAATGTACCCTTAGGCCACCTCCGTCCATTGCAAATTGTGAATACTGCTGCCATATACACCAGTGTGTAAATGATCATTCATGTCCTCTCTCTCTGATCTTCCAAGTATATACCCCATAATGAGGTTGCAGAACCTTGTGACACCCACATACCTAGCTTCCTGTGGAAACACAACACTTTCCTCCAGATAGGCTACACCATTCTAACTCCCCATCGAAAGTGAACACATACATCTCTCTCTCCAAGTTCTTTGAAGTAGTTGAGGCCTTTTCTATCAAGCCTCTCACAATTCTTCCAGAATATTCCCCTTATCCATTTAAAAAGCTGTTCCAACATGTTTGGTATTTGCAAACTCAGCAGCACCCCAGTCTTGGTATCAAAATCAATTCCAGTTTGCTAATGCTGCTGGAATGCAAAACACCAGAACTGGAATGGCTTTTACAAAGGAGATTTATTAAATTACAAATTTACAGTCCTACAACCATAAAAGTGTCCAAACAAAGGCATAATCATGAGTATACGTCACTGAATTAAAGCAGTGATGTTATTACCAACTTCAAAGAGATTGAAAGTTTTAAATGAGAGTACAGTGAACAAATGAGAATATACAGATGAAACAGAGAAACTTCTAGAAACACATAAGTTACCAAAAATGACTCAAGAATAAATTTAAAAATCTCAACATACCTGTAATAAGTAAAGATATTGAATCAGTAATTAAAAACCTCCTAACAAAGAAATATCCAGAACCAGATGGCTTCACAGATGAATTCTACCAAATATTTAAAGAAGAATGTACACAAATCTTACTTGAACTTTGCTAAAAAAAAATAGAAAAGGAGAGAACACTTCCTAACATACTATGAAGCCAGCATAACCCAGATATCAAACAAAGGTAGCAGAAGTAAAGAAAACTACAGACCCAAACCCCTTATGAATAAAAATACAACCCCCCCCCAAAGTGCTAGCCAAACAAGTACAATGGCACACTAAAATTTGAGCAAGTCTATAGTAAAAGACAAAGTGCAATGGCTCCATACTTACACATACTTATTATAATACTTAAAGAATATCAGAAGTTGCTGTGTAAAAGAAGCACAAGAGGAAAAAAAAAATAAAAAGGAAGAAGGAAGAAAGAAAAAAAGGAAGGGAGGGAGGGAGGAAGGAGGAAAGGAAAGGGAGAAAGAAGAAAGAAAAGAAAGAGCAATGGTATAAGTGGCCCTAAAATAAAAACCAGTGTTAGGATAAGTAGTGAAAAATCAGACTTATTTTCATCTAATACTAGGAGGAAACAAGCTTAACCACAGAAGGGGTAGCATGCTGTGCTGGTTTGGATATATTATGTTCCCCTAAAAGCCATATTCTTTAATGCAATCTTGCGGGAGCAGATTTATTAATCTTTTTGATTAGGGTGTAACCACTTGATTAAATGTTTCCATGGAGATTTGCCCTACCCATTCAGGGTAGGTCTTGATTAGTTTACTGGAGTCCCCTAAAGGGAGCTCACAAAGAGAGCAGAGAGAAGAAAATGCCCTGGGATATGTTAAGCCAGGACCCAGAGGCTAGCTGATGCTTAGAAATGCTTGGAGATGCAGACAAAAGGATGCTTGGAGATGCTAAGCTCAGAGAAACCCAGAGAAACTTTGGAGAAATCCATTTTGAAATGCATCCTGGGAGCAAAGGAACAGCAGACACCAGTCATGTGCCTTCCCAGCTGACAGAGGTATTCCAACACCATCAGTCATTCTTTAGTGAAGGTATCATCTTGTTGATGCCTTAGTTTGGACACTTTTATGGCCTTAGGACTGTAAATTTGTAACTGAATAAACCCCCTTTATAAAAGCCAATTCATTTCTGGTATTTTTCATAGCAGCAGCATTAGCAAACAAGAAAACATGCAATACAAATTATAGACATCTGAAATGGAAAAAAACAAGGCAGTATTATATTCTTGCAAGTAGTGGCCTTATCCCAAGGTGTGATATGATGAGGCAGGGTCACAGAAATCAAGTCCCTTACCTTAAACTGCTATGACATATTCAGATATGCTATATTCAGACTCCAGTACTTTTAAAGACTTTGAAGAAGTCTTTTAGTAGAAGGGGAGCAGAAGAAAAAAAATAAAATTGTAAAACAAGAAGCTATAGAAAAGTTGCAAGATAAACCTTTGGTGTCAGTACCAAATTTTGTTTGAAGAACAAAAAAATAATCATAAAAATCTTCAATATATAATTTACCTACATAAAAGATTTATCATTTTTCAAAAAAAATTAAAAATATGCAGGATGAATATTATGTAATACATTTTGCAACAAGTTATGGTAAATAATTTCAATATGATCCCTATGTTTCATGAGTCTGCTAATTTAATATTATTTTATTAAAAGCTAATTAATAGCTTATAAATATAGTCTCAAATCTCCTGTTATGTATTTGCAATTAGTTTTATTAGAGCAACTACACATGAAAACAAACATATTTTCAACTAAATATGTAGCTGCAAAAGTTATATAATTTATCTTCTTTCCAAAGAAATGAGAATGAATGTCTTAACTGGATCCAATTATTTTATAACTCAAGTCATTATAACATGCTTATCCTCAAAGTCATCTTCTAGATCAATTAATTCTTCCTCCAAATTGTTGGTTAACATACTACACATACATTTCATATGAATTAATCAATTTGATATTAAGTTCATACAGTCTTAGACTTGTAATTAATTTTAATAGTGATCAAATAATGGCAATATATATATATATATAAATCCAAATCAGTATGTTTAAATTCATCCTTATGAAATTTCAGCAAATATGGGAAACTTAAAGTTCTCAATGAACAAGGCTATTTTTGTATCATGTTTGGTTTTTAATGATTTCTTGATCATTCTCTACATCTTAGTGAGATTTATCTCTTCTCCACATAGCTTGAGAAGGGCTTATTTTAAACTTGTGAATATATTTGAAAAATTTATCACACTATTTGCTGTATTTTAATACCAATTGTTAATTTTGCACTGAATTAAAAAATCTGTTATGGAACAGTGAAGAAGTTTAGAAATGTTTTTCTTTGGAGAGTCATTGTGGCTTGGATAAGTTTACCAAAAACCTGCCATTACAGAAATTACCGTATTTTTTTTTTAATAGCTTAGTAACTTCATTGATTTGTAAGTCTTTTTCAAAGATTTTTTGGCAATTAACTGCTGTTGATGAATAATGCAATAAATTGCTAAAACACCTGGTGTTTCTTTTTTAGGTTGACTGTAAACCTGTGTTACCTACCAACCTGAGTTAGTGTACCATCTGTTGTACAAGCAATGTCATTGGAAAAAGGGATTTTTTTTTTCCTGTGAACTAATGTTAAAGATTTCAAATATTGACAAGCTCTTTGCACTACTGTCTGTTATTCTAAATAACATCTCTACTATTTTTCATTTCTTTTGAATATTACATATTGCAATTGCAATTTTTTTGCCTTCTAAAAAGATTCATCTCAAAACAGTACAATGAAAATGAGTAAATTATTTTATTTGAACTAGCTTTCCTCATAATACAAATAACTCCACATAAAGCTACTAAGATTAATTTTCTCCGACATTGTGTGTTTGACATATTTTGGAATTATCTTTACTTTATATAAGAAAGAAAATAAATCTTGATTCTTCTTGATAGAAGAGTTTTTAAACATTCCATTGGTAGTAGTTTTCAAATATTTCTCTAAATTTAAGAATCAGGATATTACTGTGTTTCTATTTAAGTTTTTCATTTAAAATGAAACATCCATGATGTTTCCTTTGGAATGAAGTGATAAAAATACCCAATACTAAAAATTCAACTGAATATTTCAGACAATTTTTCTTTATATTTAACATTTTGAAATTGTGCAGATACATATGAGTATCTATGTGTTGTACTGACAACTTATACAAGTGGTAAAATCCCAAACAAAAAAATATTCATTCCTCCTTTAATTTGATGTATATTAAAACTGTGCAAAAATTACTTTGCATTTATGTTTAAAATGGAAGGAAATTCTAGGCTGAATTTAATTTAAAATTACTTTGCATTTATGTTTAAAATGGAAAGAGATTCTAGGTAATTCATCCCAGTCACTCTCAGTCAAATAACCCTGTTATTTCCTTTATAATCACTTTATAAATTCCAATAACATTTTGTTTATTTTTATTGCAGTAGTCATTTTCTCTTTTTCTCCTTGCCTCCACACACACACATAAACATTCAAACACATACCACAAACCACAATACAAGCACATATTCTGAATGTAAACTTTTTGAGAGAAGGAACCTTGTCTATCTTCCTTGTTGCTCTATTACAAAGCCTTAGCCTGACATACTGCAGGCACCCAACAAATATATGTTAAACAAATAAATAGTTGTTATTTTCATCCTTTCATTTGAACTAAATGTATGGCCCTCTTTAGAGGAATTCTATGTAATACCTTAAATCACAAAGTACTTAGGACAAGTACCTACCTATGACTTACATGGCTTTTTTAATATTACATGCCAATGCAGGTATCTTTTGGATCATAAAATTAATAATTTTAAAATGAATTTTTATATTAAAAGTCAAATGAGCTAATTCTAATAACTATACAATGTTATCCACTTACTAATTTGAGAAATTTGACATTTTTAAGTAGCTTATGTAAGAAACAACAAAGTAAGAAGCACTGTATTCAAAATGAACCAAGATTCCCATTAGCAGAAATGGTGAATTACAGTTTGCCTAAGGAATACCAGGATCACTTATGTTTGCATATTGAGATTAATAGTACATTTCTACAAAGGTTTGTGCTGTAATTGGAACTTAAGTTACATTTGTAAAGTGTTATCTGTCAGAGCCTGAAGAGACCCAAAGAGAATGTATGTCATTATGCAAAATTACTAATTAAGCACAAGTAATTTAGCAGTCAATTTACATGTTCATTTTACAATAGAAAACATTTAATTTTAGGGTTGTCTTTGAATTTCTAAAGTAATCTTGACCCAAGGGATCACAGACTGTTAAAAAGAAGTATAAATTATAGAATAAGACATATGTTTAACAGACTCATAGAGCTTTTGTTGTAGATAATGATTCCTCTAACAGTAATTGCATAAAGGAAAATATTTTCTTTTTAAGTAAATAATGTTCATTACCTTTTAAATCTACTGTCATTTGACAATATTAATGTGGAAAAATTCTACCTTCTTGATTAGCTCTCCAAGGATATCCAACAGATTTAAATTAATAATAAATAATAAACAGAAACTATCATGTCCATCTAAGTATCATCACCAATGTTGATACACAGGAAAAAATAACATCTCAATAATTCAATAGGTTGTAGAAACAAAGTTTTGCTCCTGAAGCATACTGTAATTTATTGTCAATATTTCATATACATGAAATTTTCAACATTAGGAAATTATGTTGGAGTGGGGGACTTATTGTGTGGTTTTTGATAAGTACTAGTTCCATCTATAAATCTTAAAAATTCAGTATTAAAGTTTTGTATCTGTGTAGTCAAATCATGGCCATCTGGTGGTAATAACTGCTACTCGGAGGAGGAAAGAAACTAAATGACCATCTCCAACTGGACATTTTGTCCAAGTTTTCTCAAATTTCCATGAGGACAGGAGTTCTGTTCATAGAGGACTATAGTCTCAACACCTAAAAGAATATTGAGGTCTTCTTAATTTAAGATGACAATTCCCTCAATTCCTTCTTTACATTTTCCTTAGGTTTAAACTGTTGTTTTTAAAATAGCCTTCTAAAAATTGTTGTTCAGTTCTTTTACCAATTTTATCATTTTACCAATTTTATACAGATTTAATGCTATAAAAGTTCCTCCAATAATTACTTTAGCTGTACCTCCCAGATTCAGATTTGTCCTGTTTTCATTTTGAGAAGTGTTGCAATTGGGTTTGTTTCTGTTTGATCCAAAAATTGTATAATAGAGTGTGTTTAGGAGAACTCTTCTTTTTGTACTTTTGTTATAAATATCCATTCATATTGAATAGAGTTCAGAGATTGCTCTTTGTATTATTTCTAGTTTTTGCAATATTAAGATTTCCTTTGTGGCATAAAAATGATCATATTTTATGAATATATTGGTTACACTTAATTAAAGTGTACTCTCATTATCTGGGTTAAAATTTCAGTAAATAAGATCTAAATTATTGCTGACAATTGTTTAGTACTTCAATACCTTTACATTTTTGTCCACTTAATTTGTCTTGGATCAAGATAAATGTGTCAAATTTATTTTTATTAATTTGTTTCTATTTCTATTTGCAGCTGCTGCTTTATTAAAGTTATTGCTACATTATGTACATAAAATTAATAACTTTCCAGTTATTAATTAAATAATTTCATTTATAAACGACTTGAACTTTTTACCTAGATACACAAAGATTGTTTTCCCTTTGCTTTAAAGTCTAGTAGTTTTGCTGGAATGTTTCTAGGTACTAAGTGTTATCCATTCTAGGTTGATTTTCTGATATCAGATTAAAAATATAATAAATTATTTATGTACATACAACATTCCCATTTTTAGCATTGTCTGAATACTTACTACTTTTTCTTTCTAGTTTAAATTCAATTCAGAAGCATTTTTTTTTTTACTTTTGGAGTTCACTCATTCCTGAAATTTTCAGATATTTTTGTCATCACTTTGTCCAATCTCATTTCTAAATTCTTTCTAATCTTTATAGATTCTGTTTTTCATAATTCTAATCATAATTTTTAAACCTTTGAGCTAATTTTGAAAGTATAGGTTACTTTTCACCTGATTTGTGCACAGGTATTTTGGGCATACTTTCATTGTAAGAATGTTATTCTATTATTCTCTTTTTCTCTGAGAAATCTTTGTGTGGGACTAATTTTCATCTTTTCCCCCTATTCATGGGAAATATTTTTCCTATACTATTTCAAAGGGAGGAGAGGCTAGGCTATCTTTCCTGTTTCATGGATTTAAGGCTCTCTTTTGTATAGTCATAGCAAAATTTAAAAATACACATTCTTGTTTTCTGACAGCTACCTCTTTTTTCTCCTCTCCCTCATTTTTATCTATACCTGTTCTCTCCTTTTCCCTAGTGTTCCTATATTGCTCAATTTAGAGTCTATCACATGAGTTTCTCTTCAGTACAAGTTTTTTTTTTTTTTTTCCCCCAGAAAGGAAGCTCTGATTGTTGACTTTCAAGATTCATAGGATCTAGACTGCCTCAGAACTCTCCAGACTTTCAGTAGTACCCTCTACTTGTACACTGGAACATGTGTACCTCCTTAAAGACTCAGGTTTTTCTGTTTGTTTGTTTTTGTTTTTTTCTTTAAGCCAGTTGAAATTTCATGTCAAATATAGACATAAATATCTTCAGTTTCCCTACTTCAGGACCATCAGAATTCCCGTTACCTTCTTTTTAACGATGTCCTATACAAATGCTTATACCACAAGTTTATTCACTAGTAATAATCTGCTTTTGCTTGAAGGTTTATGGTAATACTCTGTGCCCTTGTTCACCAGGACTGCTATAAAAAATGCCAAAAATGGTTGGCTTAGACCACAGGAATTTAGCATCTCACAATTTTGGAGCTAAAAGTCCAAAATCAAAATGTTTGCAGGGTCATCCTTTCTCTGACATCAGTAACGTTCTAGTGGTGGCTTGCTGGCCATCCAATAACTCAATCTCTACCTCTGTCACATGGCTGTTTCTCTCTCTGTCTCTCTTCTCCTGTGTTTGAATTTCCTCTGCTTATAAGTATTCCAGCTATATTGGAGTTAGGCCCACCCCAATTCAGTTTGGCCTTGTCTTAACAATAACATCTTCAAAGTTCATATTTACAAATGGATTCACATCCACAGGACTTTTAGGACCTGAACATGTCTTTAAATGTTCATGACCCAATCCATAACACTATGTCATTAATTTTGTTATAGATAGTGCCCATTTTGCAGTGGGTGCTATGCTAATTACTCTATTTTTGTTGGGAATTAAGGGTTTTGAAAAACTATGCTACACATCCTGCTGCTAGGCTGTATTGTGCCTATCTGGCTACTTTAATTAACAGTCACAAACCCAGTAAAGAAAAAGAATATAAAAGAGGGCCTCCCCTTAACACATTTGAAAGATTACTATGAAAAGGGCTGTACTTATCAGCACCTTGAAAACATTCTTTAAGACCATATTTCTATTTTCTACATAATTCTGACTTCCTGTCCATTCCACTGATCTGCTTTAGCAACGTAAATGATCCACTTTCCAATATGTTGCCCTCTTTTGCTCCATTGTTCACAACTTGTTTATTTGTGCTAGCCTTACACTGATATAAGATTTACTGTTGGCATGTTTGTTTTTGTTTTGGAGTTATGCAGCTCAGTCTTGGTCCTACTTCTTGAGAATGGCTCCTATGGGATACCATTATTAGTATAGCATTACCTCCAGAGTCCCCCACTGTGCTGGTTTGAAACTTTTATGCACCCCGGAAAAGGCCATGTTCTTTTAATCCAGTCTTGTGGATGTGGACTTATTGTGGGTGGGACATTTTGATTAGCTTGTTTCCATGGAGATGGGACCCACCCAACTGTGGGTGAGACCTTTTGATTGGATTATTTCCATGGAGGTCTGATTGTCACCCATTCATGTTGGCTCTTGATTAGATCATTGTAGTTCTTAAGAAAGCTGAGAGCCCACACAGACCTAGATGCTTGGAGACAGTGGGAGATGCAGACAGAAGGATGTTTGTAGATGCTAAGCTAAGAGATGAAGCCCAGAGTTTTCCCCACAGAAACTAAGAGAGGACTCCTAGATGCTTAGAGAGAAATGCCCGAGGAGAAGCAAGCAGAGAGCAAAGAGAAGCTAAGAGAGATAGAAGCCCAGAGACATTTTGGAGAAAGCCATTTTTGAAATGCAACTTTGGAGCAAAGGATTAGCAGATGCCAGCCATGTGCCTTCCCAGCTGACACAGGTATTCCAGACGCCATCAGTCTTTCTTCAGTGAAGGTGTCCTCTTGTTGATGCCTTAGTTTGGACACTTTTATGGCTTAGAACTATAAATTTGTAACCTAATAAAGCCCCTTTATGAAAGCCAATCCATTTCTTGCATTTTCATAATTGTAGCTTTAGCAAACCAGAACACGGTCCCTTTCTGAATGGCTTCATTCACAGTGCTTCAGGGTCATTTCAAAAGGCAATTGCTGGTTTCATAGTACATAAATTCTAGAGTATTCCATTTCTTAAAATTCTGCAGTGAACTCATCCACTCTGCAATCTACGAGTTGTAGAATTTATCATCTGAAAACATACTTTATATTAAATTGTATAGCGAAAGCATCATTAATAATAGCAACAGTAAATAATTCCTATTTAGAAAAAGGAACAAAAAGAAAAATATATTTCTTTAACTGAATATTTTGGTTGTGGGAAAGATTATATATTTGTATTTGCTTATTCAGACAGTACATCATATATAGCAAGGCAGGCCTCTTACACCATTGCAAGGTACTTTGACTCACACCCCCAGTAGGTATCAGACTAGCTGCTAATTAATTATACAGCATGTACTAGGACCAGCAAATTCCTAGGGGATCAGATTATTGCTTCATTGTATTTCAGTGGTATGAATTTTTGTCAGCTAATGATAATAGTTGTGCTTACTTTTGGTTTGATTTTTTTCATTAGCTTTTCTTTTCTTTCCTTTTTTTAATTTAATGCAACATTATTGAAACATATTCACACACCATACAATCATCCAAAGTGTACAACAATTATTCACAGTATCATCATATAGTTGTGCATTCATCACATCAAGTTTTGAACATTTTCACTACACAAAAAAATAATAAAAATAAGAATAAAAATAAAAGTAAAATGAACACCTAAAACATCCCATACCCTCCCCCATTATTCATTTACTTTTTGTCACCATTTTTCTACTCACTTGTCCATACACTGGGTAAAAGGAGTGTGGCTCATAAGGTTTTCAGGATCTTACATTCACACCATATAAGCTATATAGTTACATGATTGTCTTCAAGAATCAAGGATACTGGGTTGCAGTTTAACAGTTTCAGGTATTTCCTTCTAGCTATTCTAATACGCAAATAACTAAAAAGGGCTACCTGTATAATGCATAAAGATAACCTCCAGAATAGCCTCTGAACTCCACTTGAAATCTCTCAGCCACTGAAGCTTTGTTTTGTTTCATTTCTCCTCCCCCTTGTGGTCAAGAAGACTTTCTCGATCTCATGATGCCAGGGTCAAGCTCATCCCTGGGAGTCATGTCCCACATTGCCAGGGAGATTTACACCCTGGGAGTCATGTTCCATGTAAGGGGGAGGGTAGGGAGTTTACCTGCAGAGTTGGCTTTGAGAGAGAAGCCACATCTGAGCAACGAAAGAGGTTCTCTTGGAGTGACTCTCAGGCACAATTATAAGTAGGCTTAGCCTCTCCTTTGCAGTAACAAGCTTCATAAGGTCAAGTCCCAAGATTGAGGGCTTGGCCTACTAAACTGGTTTGATTTGTTTCATTAGCTTTTCTACTTTAACTTTCAAGATTTGCATCTCATTACCATCTGTACCTTTCTCTAAGTGGATCATATTCAACTCAACGAGATATAATTGGTTAATCCAGCTGTCACCTGGAATAGATCATATACATTTGGACAGTTTTCTTCTCTATGGCCACTTTTGATTTTCAATGACCAGCTAGCTGTCTTTGGGTACATTTCCCATCATTGTTTTATTCAGCTATGCTCAAGTTAGTTATTTAATGCTTGGCCACATACATAGAGAATTGCCTTTAGTTTTATTGAGAAGAGAGTTGGAAATATGATAGGTTAAAAATGTTATGGTTCTTGGATCCTCAGAACATAGTAAAACTTATAGCAATACTTCAAATAGCTTCTTGTATAGCTCTTGCTTACAACAACCATGATGCCAATTTCAAAGAAGAAATATAAGTACTAGTAAAATGTTACTTTGAACATCTTGTGAGATCTAAAAAGCATGGAAAACAAATATCAACTTGTGTTTGTGGGTTTGTAGGTTTCCTAAAGAAACAAGGACCAATGATTAAAATGGGAATTAAATACGTGCTATTCCAATCTCTATACACTTAAGCTGTTGTTCTTTTGTTTTGCCTTGTCGTGATACCACCCAAATGAGATGTAATGTTTTTGGAGAGAGAATTAATAAAGTTGGTCTTCCCTGAGCAATTTTAAAGAGGATTATGGCAAATGTAGGCTGCAGAGTAAGATGCAATGAAACTACTGATAAGAACATTTAATGTATACAAGAAAAGAATCAAAGGGAAAACTGCAAATGCAAAATAGTCTTAAATGCAAACTCTACCCAAGTAAATCCAGATTCCTGAACAATACCAAAGCTTTTACACAGCTGTTTAAGCTAAGGAGAAATCTCTGATAATAGTTTATTTTAGGAAAAAAAAAACTATATGATGATTAGCAATTTAGAACTCTCAGCTAATCTCATGGCCCCAGCTTGAAAAGGTAAATTGGAAAGAGAACAATAGCTTGTTTAATTTATGTTTTTAATGCTGAAGTTAAAAGCTACACAATTAAATATGTTATGTTAGATGTCACCATATTAGAAGCTACAAATACTTTAATTTGTTTCTATTCAGACTACTACATAAAACTAGATATTTGAGTTTCTTATAATGTCTTAATAATTATAATATATATGGTAATAAAACACACATGTTGTGTTCAACAAAATTACATCAAAACCTCAACTTCATTTACTAAGTCACTGCTTTGACCACAGTGTAACTCATGGAGAGTTGAACATAAGCATTATATATGCAATGTGTCCTGTTTGGTCATACATCAACAATTGCTTTAGGACTTAATATAGATTAAGGTGATTCTTATGGAATATTTATAGTCATTACAACAAATTTGAAACTTTATGTACTTATTTCTATATTTTCCAGGTAAAGTGAAATAATGACCAATAATTCTAGATATTAGGAATTAAGAAAGATATAATGAGATTATTCAAGTTCCTATGGATAAGCAAGTCCTTCTATAAAAACCAACGAATTCTCCAAAGAGTGGGGCTATTTCAAATAAAGTACTATGGAATTATACATGACTTTTTATGCACATGTGAAAGAATTTTTATTGGATAAATACATAAAAGTGAAATTTCTGGACAAAGAAGACCTGGCTATGTTTACAGAGATGGGCAATATGCAGTAGAGAAAACCAGCTATTTTCATAAAAGATTTCAGCAATTTATACTTTCACCACTGTTTCACATAATTCCCAGCATTTGATATTGATAGACTTTGTGATTTTAGCCATAATAGTAGGGTGTGTGTAGTAGAATCTCCCTGTGATTTTTAATTGTATTTTCTTGGTGACTAACTTGATTGAGCAACATTTTTATCAGTTTAATAAATATTTGTAGATCTACTTTTAAAAGTGTCTGTTCAACTCCACTGCTTATTTTTCTAATGGGTTGCTTATATTTTGTAATAGAATTCAGGAAGTTTTCTTTTAATATACATGTGCCTTTTTAGGGTTTATGAGTTGCAAACATGTTCCTTACTCTTACACTTACATTCTCTTACGTTCAGTATGCTTACTTTGCTACTTTTTAAGGGTGTCAATTGATAGAAGAGATCTCATTTCAATGCAATTTAATTGATTCGTTAACTCCTTTCAAACCAGCCCTTCTTATATCATGTTTAAAAAATCTCATCCATACTCCACAGTCATGAAGATATCCTCCTTTGTTAACCTTGAAAAACCTTACTTTTGTTTTTAGATCTGAAATCCATCTGGAATTTAATTTTGTTATGATGTTACATCAGCATGAAGTGTCTCTTTTTTCCATTTTAACATTTATAGAATTTAATATTGTTTATTGAAAAATCCAGCCATTTACCTGCAGTACTCTGAAATGGCATAAAGTCCTAAATCAGAGGTCCATATTTGTTTTACCGGTTCAGTCTCTGGATTTCTATTCCATTAGACTATTTGTCTATCCTTTGCCAGTGCCATACAGTCTTTATCACTCTATTAGATATCTTTATATGAGATAGAGCAAATCTTTCATTGTTCTTCTTACTGAAGATTGTCTTGATTACTTTTGGCTCCATGTATATCTATAGAAATGTAGAAACCAACCTGTCAAGTTCAACATCTACATTTGTGCATGTGCCCACACATATACACATACACCTACACCTAATACTTTTGGAATTTTATGATTTTCATATTGGTTGTATAGAGAAATTTAGGGAAAGTTGAAATCCTTAAAATATAGTCTTCTAATTCATGGAAATGGATAACCTCTTATTTGTCTTAATTTTTTTCCAAAAATATTTTATGGTTGTCTGCATAAAAGTCTTGAATATCTTTATTAGTCTTACTACTAAAGTGTATGCTATCTTTTGTGATTATAAAATATTTTCATGTTATTTTCCATTTCTTGCTACTGTATAGAAGTATAGAATTATATTTTCTTTTCACATAATGACATGCTTTCTAGCATCCTTGCTATTGAATCTTGAGTTTTCTATCCACACTATTATTTCATCTGTGGATAATGAACAATTTCTTTCTTTCCAAGCTTTTCTTGTTAGTTTTGTTTTGTTTTTTTGATTCTTAAATCTTTTATTTATTTAATCTTTTGGTATTGAGGACATCTGATGAGAACCAGCATCTCTTTCTCATTCCCAGTTTTTGAGGAAAAGCTTATAGCATTTTACAGTTATGATGATGTGTATGCCATTGTTATCCCACACCCTTAAAATCCATTCCTACCTCTATCCTCCAGGTTTCTGTCTGTATAAATTGAAGAAATAACACAGTTCTTTTGGAATGTAGTATACCTTCTTATGGGTCACACTTTATCCCTCACCTTCGGGATCTGATGGAACTTGGGTCTAGTTATAGGTCTAGAAGCAAAGAGAGTTGTTTGGTGTATGTTATGAGGAGAATAGCAGTGTTTTGCTAGGCAACTGCCTTAGGAGAGGCCATTATAGTTTCCCTAGGCAAAACAGAGTTAAGCTCCTCAATCAGGGATAGAAAGCCTAGTTCTATGATCAAAGAAGATTCAGCAGTATGTAGGAGTTTTAATGTCTCCAGCTTCATCAGGATCTTCCAATATCTCCCCATTTCAATTTTCAGGATCCCATTCCTTCCCAATCAATGCCCTTACATTAACAGCAGATATCATGAAAGGATGGCAATTCAATTTGTGTTATAATATAGCTACTCAAAAATGAGATTCTACATTTCATTTTCAGAAATCTCAGTACTCCAACTACAGAAAATAAGAGTTTTTTTTGATGGAGACAAAGAAACTTTCCAGTTGTTTTTGCAACAATTGAGTTGGGAATTCAAAGTCTGAGCTCATATTTTTTCCCCCACTTTCTCCAGTTCAATTGGAGTAACCAGCCAATCTTAGTATAGTTGACAGTTTGACATAAATGTTCTAAGGTATCAAATACATGGTCACCCAAAATCTTACCACTCATATGTATTTCATTAGGGGCATCCAATGATGATATTTGAATGTCTCTATTGTTACATCATGCCAGTGACAATCAGTGTACTCTTTGTCATGGGAAACAGAGTCATAAATGCCTTTAAATATAATCAGTTTGCAGATGCAATTTAAGAAACCTGAGAAGTAGTTGAGCAAACTCACCCTTAAGATTCTATTCCTTTAGATAGACTCTCAGTTCCAAAGCCTGCATCAGAGAATAAGAACCAGAGTTCTCCAGAGATTAAGAACTAATAACATGTGTGTGTATCATATGTATATCCTGTATATATTAAAGAATTGGAACACACAATTGTGGTTGCTGGCAAATTCAAAATCTGTAGGGCAGACAGACTGGAAACTGAGTAGGAGTTGACATTGTAGGGGATCCTTTACTGTTCAAATTAGTTTGTAACTCTCCATCAAAAAAATGATAAAAATGACATGATGTCTGTGTTTGAGATATAAAAGGAATGGCATTATAGTAAAACTTTAGGTAAACCATGAACAATTTTTCATTCATTTGTTCATTAAATGATTATTTGCTGGACACCTGTTACACACCAAGTTCTGTGGATAAAGCACCGAACAAGGTTGACATGATCCCCAGCTCTCATAAACTTTATATGCCAGTTTGGATGTATTATGTCCCCGAAAATGCCATGTTCTTAGATGTAATCTTGTGGGGGCAGATGTTTTAGTGTTGATTTAGGTTGGAACCTATTGTGCCAGTGTTTCCATAGAGATGTGACTCAATCAACTGTGGGCGAGAGCTTTCATTGGATAATTTCCATGGAGATGTTGCCCCACCCATTCAGGGTGGGTCTTAATCGGATCACTGGAGTACTTGAAAAACTGTCACACAGCCCAGATGCTGGAGCAGCTGTGAGTGACATTTGAGAGAGCAAGTAAGAGTGACATTTTGGAGGAGCTGAAGCTTACAGAGACATTTTGAAGATGGCTGTTGAAAGCTGACACTTTGGAGAACACCATTTTGAAACATCACCTGGGAGAAAGCAGACACCAGCCATATGCCTTCCCAGCTAACAGAGGTTTTCCAGATGCCAATGGCCTTTCTCCAGTGAAGGTACCTATTGATGATGTCTTACCTTGGATACTTTATGGCCTTAAAACTGTAACTTTGTAACCAAATAAACCCCCTTTATAAAATCCAATCCATTTCTGGTGTTTTGCATAATGGCAGCATTAGCAAACCGGAACACTTTATAATCTGCTGTTTGAAATTTTGTCACAATTATCATGAGTATTACAAAACAAAATCATGAATCCTGGAAAACTCTATGATTATAAAATAAAGAGATGCATCCAAGTCTGGAAGGTCAAGGAATATTTCCTTTGGGAAATGCCATTTAAGCTGAGACTAAATGGTGAGTTAGTTTTAATAAGTGAAAGGCTCTGTGGGAAGGTATTTCAGAGTTTTTTTGTTTTTTTGTTTTTTGTTTTTTTTTTGTTTTTTTTTTTTGTTTGTTTTTTTTTGCACTGTCATGGGCAGAGACTTCAGAATGTAGGTAATCTTATACCTCAGTTCTTAGACTGCTTTGTGGAAAGCTGATAGTTTGACTAAAAAACAAAAATTCCTATTTTTCAAATGAAGAATCTCCATAAGCATAATCTACTATGGTGGTTAGTCAAAGAAAATTTGACGTTAAACAGATTGGAATGTGCCTTTTGGCTGTATCACTTATTAGCTGTTTGACATTGGGGATTATGTATCTTCCCTGAGTTGATGTTTTCCCATGTAAAAACTGAGGACAAATTTACTCACATATTATTTTTGAAAATATTCAATGATATAATACATTTAAAGTTCTTTAATACAATTCCTAATGCCTAAGGACTCAATTAAGAGCAGATATTTTCATTAGCAATTATCTGTCAAATGCAGCATAGGTGCATATCTATGATGTTATTTTGGCAGCCAAGGAGTATGCTCCTCAGATCTCCCTTCAAGAGAACAACCTGTCGCAAGGAGAGTAGTTAGCTGATAGCCTCCGGCTGCTATACCATTGGGAAATGCTAAATCAGGGCAATGCTCTGATTTATTTATTTGCAGCCAATGAATAAACATGGCAGAGGTATTAGAGCTGGATCATTCCTGTACAACACACATTCTTTGCTCTGAGGCTCGCCATCTGCCTGAGTTTTTCTTGAAGTTTCATGGCAGTCTGAAGACCTTCTTACCCAATCCTCCTCTCTGCTCTCACTCATTTAACAGATGTCAACACCGTTTTGCTGTCTGAAGGCTTGCTACATGTACTCCTGCTACTTCTCTCCATTATCCTTCACAACCATTCCCCACCAAAATTCTATTGCACTTCTAATTTCATCTTGGTGTCTGCTTCCCTGATGACTCAAAGTGACAACTGAATATGTTACTGATATTATTAACCTGAACATGTTCAATTTGGCAATATATGTACCCAATATCCCCATTTTTACAGCTTCATTTGAAGTGGCTTCAATAAAACTCAACTCAACCTCATAGTTTGGACTTATTATGGGAAATAAAATAAATTTGAGTGTTTTTAAATATTGCACAGTATTCAGAAGTACACTGAAGTATGTGAGTTTTTTCATTAACATCACTGATCAACTTATACTATTACACAGCATTATTGAAAATATCTTCTGTCTACTGACAAGAATTTTAAGTTTTTGAGGAAACTCATTGACTTCCTTTAAATTGAACACTTACCAATTAAGAAATGAAAACAGTAGTTACATAGTTTAGTGATTCAACTTTGAAAGTCATAATAGCTAAGATATCTAAATTTATGGATGACTTTAACTAAAAGGAAATATAAGAGATGGCAAGAAATATTATAAATGAAATCTTATGTCATTTGTGACTGCATGCATGCAAAAAAAAATTTTTTTGCAAAACTATATATCCAAAACAAATAGAAGAACTTGAATGCTGGGGTTAATATGAACATGTAAATGTTATACAGATTCCTGATTTAAAAAATTTCATCACAATGATATTCTATTTGTTTGGTAGTTTAAAGGGAGAGTAAACACTCTACATTTCAACTTCTACAATGAATTTGAACTAGTAAACTTATGATTTAATTAAACTCAAATATGAGAGGTTTTATATGAGATTATTATGTTAAGTTTTGCTAAGTTTTGCAAAGTTTTGAAAGATACAGGCTCTGGTATAAGACAAGTCCAGTTTGGAATAGTTGCTCTGCAATTTACAAGCTTATGTTACTTTGGATGAGGCAGCAAAACCTCTCAGCCTCAGTTTTATCAATTGCAATATGAAACCAAAGAAACTGACAAACAAAACCTACTTTGATGATGGTTGTGAATGTTAAATACAATAATATTTATCAAGATTTTAGCACAGTGCCTGAAGAAGAGTAATTGTTGAATAAAAGTAAGCCTTATCACCACCATACACACTATCATTATAATCAATGTTATTACCATCATCACTCAGAACATAGGACCACTAAAACAAAAAATTGGGTATCATGAAATGCTAGTTATATATTTGCACTTGGAGAAAATTATATAGGAATATATTATAAAATTTGGTAATCTATTAAAGAATTAGGACAATGGCTTAGCCTCACTTTAGAAATGTCCCATACAGCTATTCCACTTTCTCATCTAGGATAAATCATGCATTCATTGCCAAGATATCATCTTTTCTCCCTTCTTCCGTCATCTTCTCTCTCCCTCATCATTCCTTCCATCTTCCCTTGCTACCCTCCTACCTTCAAATATCTCTTGAATCCCTTCTACTTTGTATGATTTTCCTGTCTCTACTTTGCTATTCCTTTTTCCTATTTCCCTTTACCTCACCCCACCTCTTTGAAATCTAGAGTAAGAAAAGCACTCTATCCAATATTGTTATAGAGGGTTTAGACTCTCAACAAAGACAAGGAAATGAAAGACAAAAAAGCAAATATAAGAACGACACAATCATAATTTGAAAATGACATGATCGTGTTTGTAGAAAACCCAAAAGATATATGCATAAAATATGAGATTTGCTAAGTGAATTTAGCAAGATAGTTGAGCTAAAATGTCGTATATAAAAGTTCATTTATTTTTACATAACAGCAAGAGATAATGAGAAAATGTTATTTAAAAAATATACGCTTTTTAATAGCATCAAAAACTCAAATACTAAGGAATAATTCTAATAAAACTACTCAAAGCTTAGGACACAGAAAACATTAAAACATTATGAATAGAAATTAAACATTAAAAAAATAAGTGGTGGAATATACCAAGTACACAGATTTAAAGGCTGTTTAATAAAGATGACAAGTTTCCTTAATATATATAAAGAGTTATGCAGTTCCAATCAAAATATCTGCAGGTGTGTGTGTGCGTGTGTGCACATGTGCATATATGTGCATGTGAGGTATGCAAGAGACAGAGAATTTGTGTGCAGAAATTAACAGACATTATAAAATGCGAAGAACCAAGTATAATGAATAAAATTTTAAAGGAGAACAAATTTAGGAGATTTACAGTACCAGGTATCAAGACTTATTATAAAGCTACTCTAATTAAAAGAGTGTAGCATTGGCACAAGTATAAATAAATAGAATAGATCAAGTTCAGAAACAGATAAATACACACTTGCGCGTGCGCACACACGCACACAATCACAAACTTGGATTGTGACAATGAAGGCACTATATAACAATGGGAAAAGACAATCTTTTCAATAAACAATGCTGAGAAAATTGGATACTATTATTAAAAAATAGAATTTGGCCCCTGCCTCATACCATACAGAAAAATCAATTTCAGGTGAAGTGTATTTTTAAAGGGAAAGGTAAAACAATAAAGATTCTAAGAGGTAATATTGGAGCACATTTTCTTGATTTTATAGTACACAAAGATGTTTTAAATACGACATACAAATAAGTACTAACTATAAAGAAATAGACTGAAAAACTAGATCACATTAAAATTGAGAACCTATTAATTAAAAGAGTGGAATAGCAAGCCTGAGTGGAGACATTTGTAATATTCTTACAAATCAATATGATGAAAGATAGGCAGTCTCACAGAAAAACAGACAAGACCCTTGATAACAAAATTAATCTTTAGAGCTTGTGGTAGATGGAACCGTGTATTCCAGTTTGGACATGTTCTTGGTGTTGGTCCACATTCTGGTGGGTTTGGAACCATTATAAAGCTCTTAAAGATGTCACTTCAGTTAGGTTGGGCCATCATCCATATTACTGAAGTCCTTTATAAGCTGACTGAAAGTCAGAAGCCACTGGGAGCAGCCAGAAGCTGGAAGTGAACAGAAAGGAAACATCTCCATGTGCATTGCCATGTTATGGAAAAGCCAAAGAACCCAAAGATTGCTGACCAGCCAAAAGTTACCAACCATGGGAGAAGGTAAGCCTTCTAACCTATGAAACCATGAGTCAATAAATTCCTGTTGTTAAGCCAATCCATTGTATGGTATTTTGCTTTAGCAGTTGGCCATTGTATGGTATTTTGCTTTAGCAGTTGGGAAACTAGAGTTTTAAGTCAAGATAGAGACTTGATTTGAATAAGTGAGAGAAAAACCTGATTGGGAGGGAGTAGAAAGGGTCAGGTGACTTTGTATTTCTTGACTTGAGTGGTAGTTATACAATTTGTTTTTAATTATTATTCACCATATTACATACTTAAGATTTCTGCACTTTTAATGTGTATATTATACTTTAATAAATATATTAAATGATTAACTAAATAACTTTCATCAATATGTCAATTTTCCACAATACACCAATTTCCCTTTTTTTGGCCTTCACTTTCTTAGGTTTATGATATTTCCATGTATGTACTTCCCAAATCTATACCCAATAAAATATTGTTGGGTAAGAAGCAATGATTTTCTGCTGAAGGCTCTTTCCATACCCCTTGCTGTTACTTCTTTTTAAAAGACTTAAGACTTGTTTTATTCTTTCTTTTAAGATGGCAGCACAGCTTCCATCACCTGGTCCTACTAAAGCAAAATAAGATCTCCCATGACAAAACATATCCATCCTACATCCCCAAATAAGAAAAAAAATAGGTAGGGAAGAGAATGAATGGTTTCATAAAATAATAATAGTTTTTAAAAAAACATTCTAAATGTTGAAGCTCTGCTTGTTTGATGATGAACTTCCCTGGCTTTTGCAAAAGACTTGCTTTTTCTTCCTGTGACACTGTGGCATCTATTTTAATTTCAAGAAAGATAATATTGCCTCTGTAGTTTAAACTTTATGAGAAAAAAAAGAAAAATATTTCTATTTTCAAAAAAACCTTCTTACTTATTTTGACCTAACTCCCAAATGCTAGACTCATGCTAACTCAAGCCCATGTTGGACATCAATATTTAATTTCACCTGGCTTTCAATGGCTTAAAACATTAGTAATGTCCAGATTTTGACCAAACATCTCTTCCTTCCCACAAGGTTCCAAGAAAGATATGAAATAAAATAAAAATAAAAAAAGACTGACAACTTCATTATTATCAACATGAATGCTCAATAACACAGATCGCAGAGTTCTGATGAAGATGGACGAAAACTGTGTCTTTAAGTCTTAAGATCTAAGAATGATCTATCATTTCCTGAATTTAATTTTTGGGATCTCATGCAGTCATACAGTCACCTGTAGAGTGAAAGAAAATTGTAAAGAGGTAAAACTCCCTAAGCCATAGATTAGTTTACCAATCCAGTCACATGTAGTGAGAAAGAGAAAAAAGCAAGAGATTATATGTAATCCTACTACAGAATAAGTTTTCCAGCTACTAAAGTAGGACTAATTAAAGAAGCAACTACTGGAAAAAAAAATGAGTGAGATCACCTCCCTTGGGTGGGGGCAGGAAATACTAATGGAATGAAAAAGATTTTCTCTGTTTCAGTTTAATACATGGTATGCAGGGAAAAAAAAAGAGAGTGCAGTGCAAGTATAGAAAGTTGAACCTTTTCCATGAAATTGGTATTTAAGCTGGGACTTGAAGGAAATGCAGGAAAAGGAAAAGAAAATTCAGTCAATATTAGGAGAGACTATTCCAGGCACTGGGAATAGCACAACTGCTCACCTATTTTGGGGAGGTTTCCCTGTATCAATTCACCCTTATTGTGGTACTTGTATCTTGAATTCTCCTTAGAAAACAATTTTTACCCCTCTTATCCAAGGAAATTTTGGCTTAATGAATGGGTACATTATCTACACACCATCAAATCAGCAAATCTTATTACCTTGGCTACAGTGATTGGTTCAAGCATAAAAATGTCATCCAAACAAAACCGATGAAACTTTCCCTGGAAATTCTAGAACAACACTGTTTCCTGGTCAGCTCTACCCAGTACATTTATTTTCTAAGAAACAATAAATCCCACCCCACACCTTTTTTTGCAAAACCAGTTGAAAGATTTTTTCCCCTTCTTACAACAAACAGAATCCTAACTGATAAAAGGTTAAAACTTTGAATGAGGCAGAGATAAGCTTGACACTTTAAAGGAGCTGAAAGAAGACCAGATTACTTCCAGCACACTGAAAAGGAGAAACAGTAGGGTAAGAAACGAATTAAAAGTTACACAGGGACCAGAGAATGCAAGTTCTCATAGGGCATGGTAAAGATTTGTGCATCCCTTTTAGAATTAATTGTAGTAATGGAAAGGTTTTAAGCAGAGGAATGACATGATCAAATTTGCATTCCAGCAATATTATTTTGATAAATAGAAATGAGATTACCATATAATATCAGTGCCAATTGCTTTTTACTGAATGTAAACTACAATATAAATGCCATTTGTATAAGCATTATGTATGAAATATTAGACAATAGAGTGGTGAATAATACTAGATTTTCATTTCTAACACCTCCCATGGTAATTCAGTAAAATAATGATGTGTCAAAGTGGTATAGTTATAATTCTAAGATTCATAAACACTATATTTCAACTTTGGCTTTCATTCAAATTGAAGGACTTTTTTGATTAACAAAAAATTTTCTGGAATTACTATTGTAAAGGCTTACTTTAACTTCAAGTAGTAGGGATTGGAAATATGTCAAAACCACTGGCACATGTACAAAGATGAAATAGAATGTAAATGAAAATTGAGGAGCACTACAGACTGTCAGATATGGTTTCCTGAAATTAAAAAAAAAAAAATCCCACTGAAAATACTCATTTAAAAGAAAATCATCACCAATATTCAACCAATGCAAAAAAAAAATCAATTGTAACATCCACTATTTCAGTGACATTACCTTTGAAACTCAATTGTGCTGTTAGTATTTGGCAGAACTTCAAAATGGAGTTAGTTTTAATATCTCTGGTGATGTAAATAAGAATGGCTTAGCTTAAAATCTGATGCAATATTTTATTGGACAAAGCCAATATGTCTCAGAAGCTAAGTGTATTCTCTGTTGTAGTATACAATGACTCTAAGCTGATAATTTTTTTTTTTTATCTTACTCAATGAATTGTTTTATTCAGGGAAACTTCAATTTAGTTAAGAGCATTCTGTGAACTCTTATAAGACAGTACCATGAGACAAAACTTACACATAGCTATGATTAAGTTTTTTGAGTAAACTTGCAAAATAACCTAATCTTAATAAATTCAAATGCAAGTGTATTTGTAACTCAAAATTTAGTACAGTTGTATTTAAATAAAAGTCAAAAGGTTAAATTATGTGGAGTTCATCTACTTTTGTGTAAAACAAAAATATTTTGAAAAGCTCTGTGTAAGTGTAACTTTGTCAAATCATGTATTTTGAATATAATAGTTGGGTTTTCTCATTAAAAGTTCTAATATTAAATCCTTTACTAAAGAAAACAAGCACTCATTAATCTATCTCTGTGATTAAATTAGGGTTTATATATTAGGTCCATTTTGTAGAGCAACTTTTTAGATTTTTATCAATATTTATTCATTACATTGTCAGCAGAAACTATTCTTAAATTCTTTACATGGAAATGTCACAATAGTTGTTGGTGTACACATTAAATTAAGAGTTCATCCCTCTGGTAGTAGGACTCGAAAACATCAGCATGTATGGCAACATGGCTTAGACTACACTGATTTAAAACTGAAGAAACCAATAACTTATTAAATGTAGATTTATATTGAAAACTTTTTAATCACTGATAATTATTGTTGGAAATTCATATATATATATACACACACATATATATGTATCTAGATACATATATATATAAATAATGGGTGGACTACAATGAATCTGACCTTTTCAGTTATAGTTTTCACAAGTTGCCTTAGACCTAACAGATTATGAAAGGAACTCATTACCAAGCAAAAATCATGAATTTAATTTTATACAGAATATTAGGATTTATTTTCAAAATTTATTTCTTAGGAGTGTGCAAACTGAGGTAGAGGAAAATTCCAGCTTGATTCAGGTTTTGAAGATCATTGATGGGGAGAAAATAGGATTTTGAGAACTATTTTTAATCAAGAGTTGAAAGAGTAAGAAAGAAAATATAAAGTAGATACTGAAATTCTAAAATAGATATAAATAATGAAAAAGTCCAATATTTAATGGTCATTATTGGATTCACATCCCTACATCCATTCCCATGCTTTTTCTATTCTTTCTCTTCTTATCATACCCTCATTCTGCAAGGAACTTTCAAAGTTGACTCCTTCCCCAATTCTAGTGGCAGATCTTGATGAATCTTTACCCCAATATTAGACAATGAGAACTGAGAGGGGATGTTAAGTGTCTCTAGAAAAGGTATCAGCCTATGAATGCTGATGTGTCTGAGGGTGATGACAGGAATTCCTGTAATTATCTTGTCACTTGACTAAGGATAAAACTAATATATGAAGGGAGAAGAGTCAAGGAGACTCTAAAAGAATTGGCCTGAAGATACGTCAACTCTGAAACTTTTGTTAGGTAAAATTTTCTTTCCTAGTTTGAGTTGGGATTTTTTGTTCCTGAATACAAAAGTATCCTCAAGACATTTTATTTGTTCTATTTTTTAAAATAAAGATTAAAAAAATTATCTTTTCTATCTACTGTTCTATCTACTGTTTCATTATCTACTTTTCAAGAATTTCATGGAGGCATATTTTCTAAATATGATAAAAGGAAGTTAATCCTTAATTGTCAACATGTTAGCTGAATGTTACTTCAATTAAATTACTAAATTAAATTCAGAAGTGTCTTTAAAATAATAAAATATTCCTCGTGAAAACTTGATCTATAGTAGTGCTTTCTTTTTAATGATAGTCCTTTCTCATAACCATGAGTAACTTAAAAAAGAAATACTATTTGATATGAGTTGGACTTTTAAAACATGAGAAATGAGCATCTTCAAAAAATGTGAGCTGTTTTCTATTTTTTCTAAATAAATTCATCCTTAAAAAATTAAAAATATTTAAAAGTAAAATAAAAACCTCTTTCAGACTTCTTCACCTTTGAAAGTGTAGACTTCAGCTTTTTTCCCATGAATTTATGTAATATAGAGATGAAAATACCAGTATCAAAACACCTGTAAAAGTTTATTTTTACCAACTTTATATTTCCATTAAAAATTTTAAAATGTTAAAAGGCACATATTTATTGAGTAGGTTGTACATGTAAGAAGGCATATCTATACAACAGCCTTGGCAATGTCTAAGTGAGGGGCCAGCAGGAGAGGAAACAGTGGCTCAAGCTATCTATATGTAAATTAGTTTTTATTGCAAAGCTTATTTATCCAGATACTTGGAGCTAAACAGAAGTTTAACTCCTTGAAAGAATGAACTTTAGCTGTTCTCTGGTCCATTCAATTGCCAACTAGGATGAATTGACATAATCACACACACACACACACACACACACACACACACACAAAATGGTAGAAGGACCAAAATTTAAATATGTTCTTCAAGGAAATCCATAGGACCGAATGTTTTTGTAAGCTGTCTTAGTCATTTCTTACCATAAATATTGGAAATCAGCAACTTCTACTAAGATGGTCGATTATTATGCATCATGAAGCTATAGCTACAATTCATCTAGACAGCTGATAGCATGTCCTATTAATTCATTGTGCATACAAGAGAGGAGAACTGTTATCTGATATTATCTTGATAATCTATGTATCAGCATTATCAGACATTGTCTAAATACTTAAACATTTTGGTAGACTGGATTATCCTCAGAGATGTCAATACATGACACACCTACCACATGCCCTAGTCCTGTTAACAACTCACTGCTGTTGAGGTAAATTTTTCTCAACACACTGATTCAGAGAGCCAATGAATGAGAGTTAGCATGTAAGTTGCACATAAAGTCTTATAATCAGCATTTACCAAAGCATATGCTATTAAAGATTGAAAAGCATGACATGTTAAAAAGATTAAGATACATTTCTTTATACACAAAGTTTTTATTAGCATTTATTGAGAATATGAAAACAAAAGTAATAAAAGACAATACACATGGTTATATATATATATATATATTTTTTTTTTTAAGGTCTTCAAAGTTTTTTGGAGTATGACATCAAAATCATATAAGTAGAAGATTGAAAATTTCGAGTTTAAAAATTTAAAACTCTGGAATGACTCTCAAAACTATAATCAAAGTGAAAATATTGGAAGAAAAGAGTTTAAAATGTTTATCATTAATATATAAAGAAATCTGTCAAATCCATATAAATAAAAAAACACCCCAACAGGAAAATAGATTAAGATCATGAAATGTTAACTCAGAAGTGTGAAAATACAAAGGCCAATAAATACAGGAAACTGTCTGACTTTTGCATTAATAAAAAAACGTGAAGCAAAATTGTGAAATATTTTGTTTTACATATATAAGATTGGATAACTTAAACAGAAAGACAAAACCCCATGTTCCTTGGCATGTATGGAAATGGGCATTTGCCTACAATGAAAGCAGAAGGGTAGGTGACAAAAGTTTTCTGTATGGCATTTGGGCAATATTTATCAAAGTTATTTTTAAAACTGCTTACCCTTTAACCATTAATTCTACACTATATGTTTTCTTAACGGAATATTTGGATATGTCAGCAAACAAGAGCTTGCAAGTATGTTCATATCGTTTATGATAGGAAAAAGAAAAGAACAAAAAGAAAACAATTTAACCTATATATTTATCAATAGGAAACCAGTTATATTATGGTACAATCATAGAGTGAAATATAAACCAATAAAATTATAATGCAAATAATTATTTATGCACATGGAGGTTGATTACAGCATGATGTCAAATTAAGGAAGCAATTTCAATCAGGATTTATAAAATGACCCTACCTCTTAAAAAATGATCTATGAATATATGCATAGAAAAATTTTGGAAGATTACACAACATATTTTAACACAGGACCTATTTGAATAGTAGGATTATATGTGATTCTAATTTTTTCATTTTCTATAATTTTTTTCATTGTCTAAAAAATTTCAAATTTTGAAAATGTGATAATATATATAATTTATATAAAAATGAATAGAAACAGATGTTTTTCATTCTTTTATAGCTAAAGTATTGTCAAAGGAAAGTGTTTTATATTTCTTTTGTACTACTATTATACGAAACAGAAGGTTTGAATATATGGTTACAAGAACCAACTAAGCAAAGCCAAACAATAACAACAACAAAAGAACATTTTCCAGACACCTTTGGTATGAGTTAATTACAATTTTTAAAGTAACTATTTAAATGTAACTAAATTACTCATGTTTTTATTTCAAAAGTAGATTTGAAGTGGCACATATTAAAAGTCAATATAATAAAAACCATAAAACAAATATAAAAAAGCTTAGTAATACGGATGAAAGGCAGGAGGGAAGGGGAGATCTGGGAATTTGACTAAGTTAAGATAAAAATTATGTTAGAAAATAGAGGCTAAGTGATGTAACTGCGATTTATCAGAAAATCAATTACTGATCTTTTGATCCATCAAAGCTAAAAATGAACCTTAATAGGTCACATAGCTCTCACAGTCTAATAAAAGCAATCAGGAGTGCATAAAAACAAAGAAATTTTGCTTTTCTTTGAACCCTGAGAGAGTATCACCACACAGAACAATATAAAACAAAGATTAATAAAACAATTGTTGGGTATTCCATGCTTGATATATGTTTTTTAATATTATTTCCATGTGATAAGAACTTACAGTATAATATTAAGTTTTCTATATATAAAGGAATTAAGGCCAGATTATTTTTGGTTTGGTCCTTTAAAACTAAAGGAATATAGAAAGTCAAGGTTTTACTATGCAAGTCACGATTTAGATAACTAGCAAGTAACTGATTTGCAGGCAACTGATGGGAATGGCAAAATATCCTATGCAGCACCTATGTAGATAACATTAAAAACATCCATTATTTTGATAGCTGCCATTATCAGAAAAACAATCATGTCAGGATATAAATTTAAAAGCAGTTAAATGATTTCCCAGTTCTTTAAACATTATTTCACAATGAAATTATTTAATTCAGTATGTGCTACATCTAATTTTTAAACTTTTGATTTCTTAAAAAATAATAGAGAAATTAGAAAATATATGTCCATGACTATAAATTACTTTGGAATCCTCAGATACTTGAGAATATTTTCACAGAAGAAATTAAAGCTAGCAATATTGTTAAAAGAAGAAACTATGCAATAAACTCAAATAACTACCTCACTTCAATTGGTTCAAAATGTAATAAAAATATATCTACTCACAGTTATTGTTAAAAAAACTATATAAAAATAAGAATAACATACAATATTGTAATTAGAAGATATGCCCCTATAAAAAGAAAAGTTTCTAAGATTCTATTATATTTCCACAAATGAAAAAAAAAATGACTTTGAATACAAAACTTTTTATCACAATGGTTACTAAACTAAGCTGCCACTAGCCAAGGTCTGAAATTCATTGAGAACAATCCAGGCAAGGATCACTGTTCTTCCCCCACCTACTGTAAACACTGGCTGGTGAGGTCAGCTTTTCTCTCCTTTGCCTCTGGGCGAGGGCAATGTTGAGTGGCTTGGAGCCCAAGATGCGGCCATTCATCTCAGTCATTGCTATAATAGCCTCCTCCTGAGAGGAAAAGCAGATCAAGCCAAACCCTTTGCTTCGCCCTTCTTCCTGCATTACCTTAACTCTACTAATTGATCCAAATGAAGAAAATTCCTTCAAAAGTTTTTCATCATCAATAGTATCATCAAGATTCTTAATGTAAAGCTTCGCCCCCTGGCACTGAAAAATTCGTTCTTGTTTCAGCTGCTCAAACATATGTTTTAACTCAGCCTGTCGCTCTACTTTCTTTTGTGCCCGGGCCACAAAAACCAGCTGCCCATTTATGTCCTTTCCATTCATTTCTTCCACAGCCTTTTTGGCAGCCTCATGGCTATCAAAACTCACAAAGCCAAAGCCTTTGGATTTCCCACTAGAATCTGTCATCACCTTGACACTCAGGGTTTTACCATATTTACTGAAAACGTCCTTCAGTCTTTCATCATCCATGTCAACTCCAAAGTTTTTGATGTAAACATTGGTGAATTCATTGGCTTTGTTTCTGAACTCAGCTTCCCGATCTTTGCGGCTTTTGAACCTGCCAACAAATACTCGGCAGTCGTTGAGCAACATCCCATTCATCTCCTCAATGGCCCTGTCTGCAGCACTCTGGCTCTGAAAGTGCACAAATGCATAGCCCTTGGAGCCTTTATCATCACTCATCACCTTGGAGGACAGGATCGTCCCAAAAACTGAAAAACGTTCATACAGGGCTTTGTTGTCTATGGATTTGTCCAGATTCTTGATGAACACGTTCCCAATTCCCGATTTCCTTAAGTAGGCATCATGTTGAGACCACATGAGACGGATGGATTTGCCTTTGATCATGTCAAAGTTCATCGTGTCCAGGGCCTTCTGCGCATCAGCCAGCTGCAGGAAGTTCACATAGGCATAGCCCAGAGAGCGGTGGGTGACCAGGTCCCTGCAGATGCGGATGGACAGCACAGGCCCCACAGTGCTGAACTTCCTGAACAGCAGGTCCTCGGTGACATCTGCATGCAGGTCGCCCACATAGAGTGAGGCCATGCGGTACTTGGCTGCTACATTCATCTCCCTGCCCACTCACTCACTACCTCGAGTCTGTTCCCAGGAGCTCTTGGAACAATTTCTACAAGAGCTGGATCAGGCCACAGCTCAGGTAAGGTTGGCGTGGTGACCTCAGGATAACTGCACTGATGTCTACCAATGGGGTTCAGGGACTGCTTTCCCAGGCTCCGGCAACACCCTTATCAAAAAGCCCCAGGACAACCAATCCAGTCTTCCCTAGAAGTTGGCAATGGAACTTTGAATTCTCAAAGAAAGGATATTAGACAAAGACGTCGCTTCCCCGCCAGATCCTGAGGAGTCTTCAAATGGTGGTTGGCCTTCAATCCGCGCGTTCTCCACAGATGTCCGGGCGCGGCTTTCTGGATAAAAATAGGTCTCACTCGGGCTGGTTTAAAGTTACAGCTGCCCGGGAAAGAACTCCACAAGTGGCGGCTGTGGCGGCGGCCCGGGGCGCGGAGCCCTGGAGGCCGGCGCTGGGCCCCTGGCGGAGCCCGACCTTCCCGGTACTAGGTCGTGCAAGCGCCACCGCTGAGGCGCGGCCCGGGAGCTACGCGGACAGCCGACGCCCTGAGGAACCCGGGGGACCCTCCGCGCGGCGCCCCCAGGATACACGGACCGGAGTGGCGGAGGAGGAGGAGGAGGACAGACAGATGGACGGACGAGGGCGAGCAGGCAGCCGCCGAGAAAGGGCCGAGCGGGGGCCTGGGGTAGGGGGCTCACCCGAGCTGCAGCGGCAGGGAGGCGGGAAACCCGGAACTCGGGCGCTGAACTTCCCGCGCGCTTGCTGCCAACTGGGAAGTTTTCTTTTTAATAATTTTTTGAGACTGTTTTTCTTTCCTCCGCCCCCTCCCCTCACGCACACACGCGCGCGCACACACACACCACCCCACCCCAGCTAAGGGGGAGGAGGCGGTGACTTGGATGGAGAAAGACAGTCTAGGGGAGTGGCCCCATTAAACCCACCGGCCAGCTGGGCTTTACGCGTGTCTAACTAAAGGAGTTTTTCAAAACGTGGGTCTGGGCCTATCACTTTCTCTTTTCCAATTCTCCAAAGGCCTCCCGTGATTCTTGGATTCCGTCCAACATCCGTTCCTTGCTCCGCGAAGTTTTGCAGGATTTCTGCCCTGTTCAGTCGCAGCTGCTGCTTGGTTTCCTTTACTAAATTTCAAGACACAGTCATCTCTTTTCTGGGCCAAGTTTATAAAAATCTGTTCCTCAGAAATTAGTTTAAATGCTCTTTACAAACAGAAGTTTTTCCTAAACCCCTTCTGAAAGATTAGGTCTCCCTCTTAGAAACTCTTAAACTACCCTATACTTCTGTAGGGTTTGTCTATTAGCAATATAGTGTAAGTTCCATGACTTAGGGATCATGCCCATTTTATTTCCAGGTCTAACTCAAGAGACTTGCAGAAATAGGGGGCTCAGTGTTTATTGAAATAAATCAACTATGTGGAATAGACGAGGTATTTAATCTATCTAAGGTTGTAGACATGGAGACAATCATACTTACCTTGGAGACTATTTTAAGGATTAAGTGAATTAATAGACTTGGAAATGTCTAACACAATACCTGACATGTAATAAATTTTGAGGAACATTTTTTTCATTTCCTCTATCATTAAATAAAATTCATTAGTATCACTTCTATAAAACTTTAAAATTTGAATCGTAATGCATCTTAGTGTACCAAAAATAAGTTACCTGCAAAATTGAATTGAGTGGATCAGTTTATTTAAGGCCAATTTAGTGTTTTTCAAATTTTAGTGGACCTACAGATCACTTGGAAATCTTGTTAAAAAGCACATTCTGGTACAATAACTTGGGGAGGAACCAGAGATTTTACATTAATAATAAGCTTCTGGGTGATGCAATTCCTGTTGGTCCCTGAAACACACTTTGAGTAGCAAGGTTTTAAAGCTAAGTGAGAGAGTCCCCTTTTCAGTGGATCTTTTGTAGAAAAGAATATATTTATCTTTCAGAAGACAATGATACTCTAGCATAATTTATTTTTAGTAATACATAAGTAAAAGAAAACAAAACAAAAAACTGGGTCATGACTTCCTTTGTAAAATCCACATTACTTTTAACTTATCTAAAATTGAGTAATGGATCTATGATTATTCTGCAAAAAGTTCTGATTAACAATTTTCATTTGTGAAATTTATTCTGTGTTACTACTGTAGGATCATTTGTTTCAATAAACGATACAGTCTTTTCTTCAACCATGTCTTCTAGGCTTCAATTTTAAAAAGGAAAACATACACTAATCATAGTTCATTGATGTAATCAATGGATTTGGGCAATATTCTAGCACATACTTAAAAAATTCAGAAACTATTTGGCATTGTTTGAAGTAAATAAAAAAGTGAGCACCGTATTCAATTTCATCACATAATTTTTAAAGGAAAGTTCCTAAGTAATTAGTTCCTGAGAATTTGTCTCAACATTTTAGATTTAGGAAATATGCCTGAGAACATATTCTTTGTACAACAACAATTTGGTTATTGCAAGACATCAATATATTCCAAGAATTCATGGGTTTTTCATTTTTTCTCTAGTATGATCCTCATTCAACATTTTGTAAATGTGAGAATGTTTCCAAAGTCAGAATTTAGTCCTATATTCTTGTCTTTCATCAACTTACATGCAGAGGTACAAGCCTCAGTTTGTTAAACGAACAACAGTTATGCTCATTCCTATTTATTCTACTCATTACGCTGTTTTTATTTTTATATTTCAACAACCTAAAAAATTTTTATGCGTCTATGATTCTTTACATTCTTTAATATTTTATCTCTCATTTTTTGTTAATTTTGTTTATTCAGTTATAAACATTTGTCTTCCCTTTCCAATCACATTGTCACTGGCTTTGCCTCATTTCCTGATACATTATTACATAAGTTTTTTATTCATTTATCTTTTTTTGTTCAATATGTCTATATATCAGTCCATCTTGCATTTTAATACCAGAATAATTTTACTAAAATCTGTTTATATGAGATTTTGGTAAAAAATAGTAAATGACTTCCAAGTTTTGTGTTATCAATATATAATTCCCCTGTCAAGCTAATCCCTAACTTGTTTTATATGCAATGGAGGTCATTGCTTACCTTGGTGTTTATTATGGAGAAATTAATAAATAACTTTTAAGTCTGGAAACACATTTTAAAATTAAAACAAAATAAAACAAAAAAAATTGTTGTACTAATTAGAACAAAGTAGTTTCTAAAGTCTACTTGAATCATTGCTCTAATGGAATCAACTATTAATACATTTTTTCTTATTTTTGTTCAAGATGGTCTTTAGTATATTTCTTTACTTAATATAAAGTAATTGAATGAATAAAACTAGCTTTTACTATATTATGAAACATCCATGTTTAATATTTACTCCAGTATATAATATTTCATCTTTTGGGTTATTTGGTTCAATTTTATTTGGTAAGATATATCATCACTTTCCAGTTGTCACTGTTTTCTGATTATTTTTCTCTAACCAAATATAGTGTTAGCATGAGATATATGACTTACATTTCAGAGTTACCCTTTAGCATATGTAGCTTAGGGATTTTCTCCTTAAGTAATGTGTGATTACTGGTAGATTTTGATGAAAACTCAATTCAATCCAAAATATCATTTACCAGTAAAAAAATGTAAGTATCATAGGTAATAAACTGAATAAATATACCATCTTTCCTTAAAAATCTTATGGGCTCTTATTAGAAAAAGAAACCAAATCAGCAATTTTAAAACAGTATGAATTCAATAATCTAAGAATATATAAGATAGAAATTTAACACAAAGAAGGAATTAATAATTCTGCTTATATGATTCAAAAAAGCCTTGCCAAAGAAGACGATGCTAAAGGAAGACTTGAGTGTGGTTTTGTGAGCTCTGGGGAAATTTAGTGATATGTAACATTAATATCAACTAGTATTTATCTATTTTTTTATCCATTGCACTTTTATTTGAAAGTGATATTTGATACAATTTTCCAAAAGGATCAATATTTCTCAATCTGAAGTCAAAACAGAACATCAACAGAAGTATTTGGGATTTCAGTCTCTCACCCGTATCATTAAGACTCACTGCCTTCCATTATCAATATTTATTGAGCATTTACAGTGTACTAGGCACAACAGAACATACAGAAAACATTTTCCCTGTTCTTGAGGAGCTTACATTCTAAAAGAAAAAAAAAATACACGTCTTTTAAAATGTTATTTTTGTTGGGTGTTTTCTGCAAAATACTGAGGAAATAGTCCGTAGGGTAAGCTGTGATATAACTTAGCCCCATCATTATTTAGAGAATAGAGGAAATGGAAGGATTTAAAGGCAGACAATGACAGACCATTCAAGATAGGTGGAGCTTGGAGGGTGAAACACAATCTCTTATACTAAGGAGAGATTTGCTGCAGTAAATAAGATGAGGAAAATAGTTTGTGGGATGTAAGCAAAGAAAGTAGGGAAGTATCTTAAACATTGAGTGGAGTCAGAAAAATCATGCAGCCTTTTTCCAAGTTCTTGGCCAAGAAGTAGGAATGGTTGGTGATGAGACAAAAGAAGGCTAAAAAGGGAAGGTAATCCTGTGACTTGACAAATAGAAGGACTAAAGGATCAAAATTAAAAACCTGCCACAAGAGTATCAAGAAATTCTTGAAAACCAAAAGTGGAAGCACACAACTTGCAGTTAATGCTACCCAACATCAAGATGTGTCAAGAACATTGTGACTTGTGGCTTCCTAAGTTAGAAAATGCCATATTCAAAAATTTAAATGAAATGCATTACTTTTATCCAATTGACAGCCCCTCCCTCCACTTCCATAGAAACTGATTGGAGGAGGAAGGATAATAGAGAGGGAAAGGAGAAAGGGACATAGTTGGGAACAGCAGTTACATGAGAAGTATTTTTGTCATTATAATAAACTTATTTAAACTTAGTAAAAGTCCATTAGCTGCCAAAAGTGAATAAGGAATAAATTTCCAAAAATATACAATTTTTTTAGAGAAGTTTCAGAACCAAAAGACTAATTTTCATGAAAAGCTGTAGAGAAAGTCAATGAAAAGTCCATTCATAAAACTTTTATTCCACTTACATCAACTTAATACACATGTTCTTAGCAATTATGCTTGGATTGTTCATGAAAATTTCATAACACCTTAAGCAAAGCTAGCCATCATCGAGTTATTTCCCTGTTAACTATTTTGACAGCACATGCATGTTAAGCAAATAAAAAAAAAAAAAAAAAAAAAAAAAAAATCACAAAAGTAAAAAAAACTAAAAAAAACTTAAATACATGGGTTTTTTTGTTTCTTTGCTGGGCTTGATTCAAATGAAGTCATGGATATCAAGCAACTCATTTTACTGCACTGTTACTTGCACATTTGTTCTTAGGTTTCCTAAATGTTTAAATACAAATAAAATGAGTTAGCAAAAATAATGAAAGCAAATAGCAGGTAACTTTACATAATAGAATGTGAACTGTTTTTGCCCTTCTTCAGAGTAAATTGGGTCTGACTTTTTCTAAAGGAATGCTTCTGCAGCTGTAGTCAAAGGTGTGCACATTGAAACTGTGTATACCAAATACGCATGGTTCAACATGTAATATCCATAGGATGTCTCTTCTAACACAGCCTTGAAAATGCTCCAAACCTTAAAGTGCCCACAGTAACTACCCTTGTGACTGGAACCAATCAACCCTTTTATCCCCTACTAGGACAAACCAATACGTAGATAGTTTTCTTTGCTTAGATATGGAAGCAGTTTTAACACTGGCCTTTGTGAAACAACAATGTACCAAAAGTACTAAGCCAAACATTTATAACTTGTATAAAAATTCCACATCCCCATATTGGCCACCTCAAGATGAAAACAGATAATTCTCTAATGTTAACTGGCTCTATTCCCCTAATAGTAAACATTAAAACCACATGGGAAATGCAGAAATTCAAATAGAAGTAATAAACCTGTTATAAATCATAAACCAAAAACTATCTGTGGGACAGCATGGTCTACTATGTAAATTTTAGAATGAGGCAGACAAAAGTTGGAAAGCCGGCTAATTTTCTCCTCCTTCTTCTGCTTCAGCTTCATCTCCTTGGGTATCCAATGTCCACAATTTCAAGTTGTCTCTCAGTAATTGCATTATTAGCTTTCTGTCTTTGTATGACTCTTGACTTAATGTATCAAGTTCACCAACGGCTTTATCCAAAGCTGCCTTTGCAAGAAAGCAGGCTTTCTCTGGGGAATTCAGAATCACATACTAGAACACAGAAAAGTTAAGGGCTAGATCCAAACTGATAGGTTGCATTGATTGCATTTCCTTTTTGCTGATTTCAAATGCTTCTTGGTATGCTTGCTGTGACTGATCCACACAATCCCTTTCTCCTCATCACCAGCAACAACAGCCAAGTAATAAAGTAGTCTCCTTTCATTTATAAATAGAAGACTTTGCTCTCTGTGAGGCATCGGGGATCAAGAACTTTTCCAAATGAGACAGTACATCATTTCAGGTATCTCCTAGGTCGGTCCCAATTTTCTCTCTGTATTCTCCAGGCATCTGATGTTTTTTCTCAGCACCTTCCATATTTTGCTCAATACTTGAGATGACCCTCCAAGATGACCTATGAGCTCCTACAGGATTTTTGTAAGCAACTGAGAGAGGATTCCTCTTCTCATTGGGTAATTCAGCTACTTGCTCATACAGGCTGCCATGTCTTCATATCACTCAGCCTGCTTGGCAAGTTTGGCCTTCTGCACCAGCTCACTTTTATCCATGACTGGATGTTCTGTATCAGGAGTAAGTGGTAGTGGACAGACAGGGCTCAGCAGTCTCTGGGCATCTGCAGCAGCAAGGCTGAGACTCTAACTACTATTCATTTAATATTTCTGGAATACAAATGTGATGAAGAAAGTGTCAGAAATTGAGGCTAGAGAAGACAGGGACCATGGGCCAGAGGACCTCACAGGCTAACCTACAACATGGACATTGTTCTAAAAGAGTTACTGGAAGCATTTTTACTTAGCAGTGGCATGCTTATATTACATTTCAGAATGGTGATGTGAAGGACAACTCCTGGGGACATGGAATTTCATTTGTGTACAGGAAACAGGGATAATGTAAAAATACATAACAGTCATTTTGTCCAGCAACATCTGTAAAGGAGTAAAAGAACTTTTTGGATATGTAGCCAATCACAAACCATTTTCTGCATGGAAATGCATTTCAAGATAAAAATCAGTTGTACTAATTAGACAAAGTAGATTATGAAGTCTACTTGAATCATTGCTCTGATGTAGTCAACAATTAGTAAAATAGTTTTATCCATTGAGTATTTGGTGGTGACTAAGTCAGATCCAATTGATGATAGAAAGTATTTATGTAATGCTCCAGTATGATTGTCCTCAGATAGCTACCAGTCACTTCTATCACTTTGTTTGCCCTCCCTACTTCATTTGTGCCCTCTCTACTTGCTTCAGAACCCTGGATTCACCTTGATGTTTGTCCTCTAGGGCCAAAGCCAGGAAAACAGTTCATCCTGTATCCCCTCAGGTTCTTCAGAGTTTAGTTTCTGCAGTTTTCAAATTTCCCCATCACTGAGGCCAACCACCTCTCACAACACAAATCCATTGTATTATTATGCCAAAAAGTCCCTAACTTTCATCAGTGGTAAAGTTATGGAAGAACAGAGGAAGTGATGGTTTCAGTTAACCTCTCGTTGCAGAGCTCTTTTCTTAGTGGTACCCATATGCCATTGCCAGAGGGAATCAAAAGTTAGTCCCCTCTAACTTTGGTGAAGTCAGAGAGATTAAAGGTTACCATATTACTCTTCACCTAGCATCCTTCCTGGATATGTCCATCTCATTAGTAGTCATTCACACAAGTCCCCCACTTTGGACAGAGATCTCTTGCTCATCACTCTTACTCATTTACACAGCAGCTGTTAGCATTAGTCAGCCGCATTTCTAACTAGAAAACAATGTCCCAAGGTCAGCAGGCTTTACCTCAAAGGTCTCTGGATTAAGATCTATGGGTATTAATACAGCAGAAGGAGTCACACAAGGTTGGCAGGGTCCCTAGGAATTGGTCCCTCAGATACTATTTATCTTTTCTTCTCACTAGTCAATTAGGGGCTTAGGACCTGTCCTTCTGTTTAGTTACTTACTATATGATAGTCTCCATATAGATCCCGTTATCACAAACATAAATATACACTAGCAATTTTTTTTTGTCACTACCCTAAAACATATGTGTGTGCATACACGCGCACATACACACACACACAACTATGACTATAGTGTAAATACTATGAAGGCAAGAATTGCATCTAATTTAGTCACCACCATATTCTCAATGCTTAGAAGAAGGGGTAGCATGCAATAGGGTCTCAAAGTATATGTTTCGAGTGTTAGCAGACAATTCTTGATGGATCTCTCACATTTCTGCAACTTTTATAACTAGAGGCATTGAGTGCCCTTGTTCTGGACTATTATTTAAAGGATGTTTATGCAGCAAACAGCCTTGGAAGACAGAGATAGTTTCTCTCTTTGGAGCCAATTCCAGGCATTTTTATTGCCCATTTAAAAAAATTCACTTTTTCTAAGCTCAGGATTACCTTCTGATTATGCAAGCCACTGCACATGCAGGAGTCACCTGGATGCCTGCACAACATTCTATGAAAATTTGGGCATGGAGAATCGTTCACATAAAAAATGCTGTTATGCTGGCTCCTGCTATTGCTGTGAGTAATAGAGTCTTTGTCTCTGACCCAGGAATACTGTTTATTCTACTAGAGTCTATAAAATAGTGGCAAGCCAACTTCTTAGCACACAAATAAGGCAAAATCTGAGACTCATCATAGCTCTTGATTGTTTTGATGATAACAAGCAGATCCTGACATAGACATAGTTTTCTGGAGGAGAAAAATTAAGGACCTTGCAGATTTGAAGGAAGTCTAATGGATTCAGTGGCAAACAGTTGACCAAAAGTATGGTCAATCAGGCAAAAAATGGCTCTCCAGTTTATTGTGAGTCAGTCAGGAGGAACTGGAGCGGTGGTTGCAAACTAAGTTTAGGGAAATAGGTTCAAAGTCGGTTGCCCATGTAGTGCCATGGTTATTGCTGACTCTCCTCTGTATGAGGGGATTTCTTCAGCAATCTCACATTAACCCTCAGGTCAGCCCCACTGAAACAGCTAGTAAAAAAGTTAATCCAAACTGACTTCCAGGAAAGATGGCAGAGTAGGGAGCTCTAGGACTGAGTCCTTCCACCAAAACAACTATTAAACACACATGAACTGTCTGAAACAACTATTTTGAAACTCTGGGGACCAGAAGAATACGTGTGGCATCCAGGGAAGAGCAGGAGGAGGAGGCTGATAAATTACAGTAAGAAGAATAAATTGCTTTCTCAGTATGGCAACTACTGGCACCCATTCCCAACTGTTGCGGCAGACTGCCGTGGGGTCCAGCTCCTGGTGGGCTCACTGGAGACAGAAAGGGACATAAAAATCCTCTTCCCCAAGAACAAGAGAGGGTACAACTAATCACTGATCATGGCTTTTGATTAGTGAATTGAAATTACTGGGGACCTGGCTCTGAAAGCTGCCATTATTTCAACCCTCCCCAGACAGGGTACTAGGCAGTGGAGACTCAGAGTCACAGTGCTCCCTTAGTGTTGTGGGGGGCAGTTAGCTGAAGGGCTGCATTTGCTGGGCAGGCCAGGAAAGCTCAGCTTTGGGGAGCCATTAGAGAAGCTCTTGGTGCCATTCCTGATCCCTTTCACAAGACACTTTTCAGTCAGTCTGTGACCTCTTTGTGGGTCCCTGGCCCTATTTTGGTTGGGAAAGACTTGGGAAAGTCCTCTCTGGTATGACCCAGTTCCCAGAATTTGCTCTCCAGGCAAAAGCAACATGAAAAAAATGAAAGGAATATAAGAAACCAAGGAGGCAGACAATCTGGTGCAAAAGCCTGCAGGCTTAAAACACCTGGGAGATGGAGGTCTGTCACCTTGGAAATGGAGGGAACAACCAAATCAAACAGTGAAGCCACTGTAGAAGACATTTTGGTGGTTTCTCAGAAAGCCAGCAAACTCAGTCCAGTAGTAGTTTTCCATATCTAGTCTTAATTCTCTGCATCTTTATCCTGGCATTTTTCAAATTTACTTTACTCCTATAGCTTGTCAACACACCTCTTTCTCTCCTCCACTAAGTGAATAATTGAACAATTTTCAAGGCTATATAGTGTGAGTCCCCAGTACAATAGTCTGTTAAGGAAATATTGGAGAGAAATGAATCGGCAAGCCATGGATGAGGTATCAGGGAATTCTAAGAAGTGGTCTCTCTTTGATGGGCAAAGACTATGAGCTAGTAAAGTCCCTAAAGATCTCCCTGACCCTCTGGCATGTATACATTGACACAACTGAAATACTCTTCCAACTGTTCCGTTCCGAGAAGAGAGAGAGGCTAATTTAGATGACTTACTTTTTAAAAAGCCTTCTACTCAGGAAAAGTTAAGAGATGATCTAGAGGAAAAAGAATGTGAGGGAAGAATGATTTTGAAAAATGGCTCTTTTACAGAAATGCAATCAAAGGACCTGGAGTAATACTTTAGGAGAACCTGAAGAAAACTGTTGTTTTTCCAGTGATATATGATTAATCAACTTCATGAACTTTTTCTGGGATTTTCTTCATCTCATTTATGAAAAGTAAAATGTAACCCATGTAGGAACATAGAATGTATGAAAAATAATGAAAGCAAACAATTACTGAGCACCTACAATAAGCTATACCCTTGTTTTAAGCACTTCACATGGATTATCTTATCTCATTTTTGTAAGCAACTATGATGTAGATATGATTATTAGCTGCATTTACAGATGAAGATTCTGAGGCACAGAAAGTTTAAATAATTTTTCCCCAGGTCATATAGATAAAGAATCAAACAGTCTGACTCCATGGTCAGCTCTAGTCTCAGCCTTATTGGTTAGAAATGTCATAATAGTTAACCTCTAACTTTAACACTGCTGAACTCCCATTCCCTAAAGAGGTTTCTGGAGAGAAGTAGGAGGTGTGATGGTGTTCACTGTGTCCCTGGTGTTTTTTTATTTGTTTGTTTTTTGTTTTTTGTTTTTTTTTTTTTTTGGTCAAAGAATTAATCCAATTATATTAGAATATATTTTTATATAAATGACAAAAATTAAATTAAAAACAAACCTGAGGTTACAAGGGTTCAAAAACAGCCAAAATGGACTGAAGAAAACAAAATAAGGCAGAGGAAGCTCAAATAATAAAGTCCCTGTGTCTTTAAAGGCAGCCCTTAGTCTATAGGCTAAGACTCACACACCCTCCTAGTTTACCCACCTATTTGCTTACTACTATTTTTATGTATCTCCAACCCTCTTTAATACTCTGGTCCCAATATTTGACTCAGAGCTTTCTTACACTGCCTTGAAGACTCCAGTTGTCCTCCCACCTCACTCTCTCTTCATGCCCAGCATTCTTTGTTGGCCACTGCCTTAATTTCAGTTTTACCAACATTAATCTCTCATCCTACCCACAGACCCTATAAAATACAAACTAGGCTGGAGCAGAAATTCAGCCCATCTTACAGCACAGGAGGAATGGGTAGATAGATGGCTTAGATACACAAATTCTACAGACAATCTAACCTGTGACAACTTTTTTTTATTAACTGGAGTTTTTATTGATTTTATATTTTATGTGGATTTTAAAATGTCCTAAAAAATCCTCCATCTAGTCTTTCACTGATACATTTTGTCTTTAAAACATTTCAACCACAATTTGTCTTCATTTCCTCTATGGATTATGAGTAGGTACTTTTTGGTTTATCGATACTTTAATCATTTTATGGCCTTTAGAGTATTCATTTTAGATGGCTGTTTATTTCTACTCACTTGACAAAAAATGCATTACTTGATCATTGACTTGCCTCATCCTGTAAGCTGCAGTCCTTTTCATGGTGAAGATATTCAGTAACAACTCTCAAAGAGAAATTCTCTACTGGTTCCTATCATACTTCTTTCTTGCTCACAGTCTTAGTATCAGCTCTCCTTCTTCTGTCTCTGAACCATGTTTATGTCTCATCTAAGTGTTATCAAGTGCTTTCTGCAATAATAATTCATGTGACTGTTATGAAACTCACAAATGCTGTACCAAAAAAGCAGCATTTTGGAAATCATAGTCAAATTATTGTAGTTGATTGAGGCCCTTTTTTAGCATTAAAAAGTGATGAGATTGCTTTTTAAAATTTTTTGTCTTAGAAATATTAACTAACCTTCATGACTTATTCATAAGTAAGAGTAGAACAAGGTAAAAATAGGGCTCATGACTTGACACATGTTTGGAGAAAAAAGGGTTTTTGTTTGGAAAACAGAAGATAAATGAGGAATCTTATATTTGTCTTTAGGATATGAGTTTCAACTTTAACACTTTGTGTTAAAGAAAAGACCTCATAAAAGTTATATGAAGAAAGTGTTAGCCTAATTTGAGGAATCACTAAAAAATAGAGGAGTTTAAAGATGAAAATTGTCTGTTTTTTATGGTAACAAGTTCCAGTGTATATACACACATCTGATTGATTTCTACTTTACTATTTGTAATATATTTTACCATTCCTTGGAGGCATGATATGATTACAATCAGTGCTCCAAATGTGTGAATGTTTAACTAAACTATGTGCAGAGGTATTTTATTTCTATTAGGTCATTTTTTTTTTTTTTTTTTTTTTTTTACCTTGAAAAGAATAAATTTAAAGTATGGGAAATTTACATATGTATCTGAATTTCAAATCCTCTTTTATTTGAGGATGTGCTATTTCAGGTGATTTTTAATATATCTGTGCTATTTCAGGTAATTTTTAATGGTAGCAATAAACTCAAGCATGCTATCAACAAACCCTTATTTTGTATTTGCCAAACATTGTATTAAATGCTGAAGAAAAAATTATGCTAGACCCAGGTCTTAGCCACAGGAGCCATGTGGGCTAGTTGAAAAATGGAAACAGATACAAATATATAAATTAATGAGTTACCATACAATATTAACTCATGTTTATTCATTATTAGTACTCATCATCTATTCCTGAATGATCTTAGATACTTCTACTTGTATTGTCTATTTTAATGACACTTAGTGCCTAACTGAGTGACCTCAATAAAGCAGATGCACAAGAAATATTGTTAATTTATTGAATAGCCAAATTATTAAGGCACTCTCTTTGTGTACATTCAGCAGTGTGGATAAACTCTACTAGTCAGTCAAAATAAATAAGGATATGGTTATGTTTGGATGATAAGTTCAAACCTTTTGGTAAGAACAGGTTTCTGAAGGGTAACATTTAGATTTCTCATTTGAGAATATTTGTTCTGAAATACTAATTAGTACTAAAATCAACAATATAATTTCATTTGAAAGGAAATGCAAACAGTTTGTCTTACATAGAATAAGAAAATGAAGGGCCCTTACCTGTATCAAAGATGCATAAATGCATTTGGTATTTTGACATAGAGCTCTTAATATTGACTGAGAAACAAACAGTAACTCCAAAATACTATTTTTCTTACTGTTATGGATATCTATAATTCTTCACTAACCTTTCCCTACTCATTTTGCACAGATTGTCCCTTCTGAGGTCTCTGATATTTATTTTATGAGAAGATTAAAAGTCCCTAGGACTGAAAGAACTAAAAAAAGTAAAAAGAATTTATTTGGAAGTGATGAGACTCTGGTAATCAGAATCAGTAGTTTCCCAAATAACTTTAAAAAAATGCTTTTTCCTAAATAACAAAGTATCAGCTCAAAAAAAGCAGGCTCCATAATGTCCATGGAATACAGTGATTGGTAGATTTTTTTTCCAATTTTTTATCAAGTGCTGAGTCCCTTATATCAATTAATGTAATTTTTTATTTCTTGTTTTCCATAGTTATGCAATTGTCTTCAAGAATCAAGGCCACTGGTTTGCAGTTCCACAGTTTCAGGTATTTCCTTCTAGCTATTCCAATACACTATAAACTAAAAAGGGATATCTAACTATGTAGTTTACATAGTGTGACTGTGTGATTGTGAAACCTTGTAGCTCACACTCCCTTTATCCATTGTATAGACATAGAAGTAGAAAACTGGGGATAAAAACTAAATGAAAAATAGGGTGGGATGGGGTAGGTGTTCTTTTTTACTTTTACTTTATTTCATTTTCTTTTGAGTAAGGAAAATGTTCAAAAAATTGATTCTGGTGATGAATGCACAACTATATGATGGTACTGTGAATAATTGATTGTATGGGTATGTGAATATATCTCAATAAAACTGTATTTGAAAAAAAAAAATAGGGGGAGAAAAAGAAAACAAATCCATTCCTGATTTAGTACCTTTCTTTTTTTTTTTTTGGTGTCAACAAGTCAACAACTAGATTTTTCTGACAGGAGAAGAAAAGTTACACATGGAGTTACTAGAGTCTATTTCAGAAAATAATGGCCTTGCAGCCCCAGCATTCCTTAGTTTGAAGTCCAGCTCCAACACTTACCAGCTGTGTGACCACAGACAACTTCATAAACCACCTTATTTCTTTAAGCCTCATTTTCTTAATTAGTAAAATTAGGTTACTGCTAGCTCTTTCCGACTCAAATATGTGTGGTCAAAATTCTTCCATCCCAGTGCTTTGCAAATACAATGAATTCAATATATACATTATTAATTTTCACTCAAAATTTTCCTTTCTTTATGTGCTCTCATTGAAAATCTAGCCACATGACATTTGAGTATTAAGTTGCTGTAGGCAAAGAAGAGAAACTGGGATTCTTACTGAAAGCAGTGAACTAATTTCATCAATGGACATATTCTGTTTGCCCTGTTACATTTCCAACCAGTAATTAGTACTTCCATTTCAAGGGGAAAGAGATGGCAAAAATCCATCTTGGAGTCTACTTTTTGTCTCTTTAGATAAAAGAGTTACACATGAAAGAAGATGGAGGTCTGTTCTTGCAGGAAAGAGAAAGTTTGAGAAGGGTAAGTTAGAATAAGAGGAAGAGGAAGAAGGAGAAAGAAGAAGAGAAGGAGGAGGAAGAGAAGGAGAAAGACAAGAGAAAGGATAAGAAGGAGAGGGGAAGTAGAAAAGGAGGACAAGCAGGAGGGAAGAAGAAGAAGAGGAAGAAAAGAACTACTGTACTGAGTGAACATAACAATGGCAGGTTGAAGTTGAAATGACCTTGAGAGATCAGGGTAATCTGTGGGGATTTTATTGAAACTACAACTATTGGGAGGTAACGTAAAAAGAGAACCTGGGAGTTTGGGTAAGAAATGGAATTTATGGAAATGGAATAGAAACCAATTGATCCATATGTGCTATTCAAATTGACCTAATGTGAGCTAAGCCACCCCTAATATTCTTTTAAAATGTAAAATATAAGAATATTTACTTGGAAAAGGAAACCATCTAGATAAATAAGTATATTATTGCCTTATACACAATATTTCATTGAAAAATCACACAAAAAAAACATAATTCAAAATTAAACTTTTGGTTAAAAGTTGAAAGTAATTCTGTATAGACTAACTATGCAGCCTGGATTAATTAATGCACAGTATCATTTAAATATTCTGTCAAGATTTTTTAATACAATAATTTTACCAAAAAAATCATGAAAAAATAACTCATTTTTTTTAATTTAGGATATAACATCACTTTAAAGCAAGAAGCAATATCAATCTCATTATCCATAACTTTACTCACAGTCTATTAATATTTGTATATGTTTATTTTTCCCTTTCCATAATATATAAAGCAAAGATCAGATTAGATGAATGAAATATACCAAAAGTTGCCAAAAACGTTCTTTTCTAAATTCAATCTTAATTTTCTAGTTTTTTCATCTCTCACTCTTCCCCTCTTGTTCTCTTTCTCTCTAAGTCTCTTTTTCTGGCTCTCATTTCTCAAAGAAAATCACAATCATTGTAGCATGTGGGTCCATTGGGGAAAACAGAAATCACACTAAGTACTTCAAACAGAGGGTATTTTGTATAGGAATTTGTCCTGGAAATGTTGGGGCTATAAAAAGGGAACAGTGGAGGAACCCAGAAATAATAACTGCAAGAATCACTTCCTCTGGGGTAACAAGGAGTAAGAAGTTGGTGATATCAGAAACTAAGACTTTGGAAAACAGACCCCACAGAGCTGAAGCTCAGACCTTTGAGAATGGGATAATCTCCTACTTTGGTACCTCTGAGAGGACATGATGAGGTTATTTCTTGTAGTAACAAAAGAATTTGAAGTCTAGGTCTTGGTAAGTAGTGCTGGGGCAACATAAGAGGAATAGCAAGTGGGAAGAAGAATGTCCCTTTTCTCCTCCTCGTGTCTTCATTTTTGTAGAAGTTTATATTGACAAAACCTAACAGAAAGTCAATGCTCCAGTATTACTGAGCAGACAGAGAAAGGTGGATTTGGAGCTCAGCGACAATGCTAATTAACTGACCTAGACCATCTCTCTGCTATTCAGTACCCACAAACACCCATGCAAATATTTTCAAACTTCTATCCAATTACAGCTACATGCTTTGATCTCCCAAGCTGCAATAATCCCCTGAAAAAAGAAGTCTCTGTCGCCATCAAAGGTATCCATTAGTGGGTACGTGTTAGTTCTTCTTCTAATTCAGTCGTAATCCAGTAGGTCTCTAACAGACTCCTGTCCTCACATAATACCCATGAATGGAGCTTAATAACTTAATGAAGCTATGATAACCCACTGGTTATCATATTTGAAAATCTATATAATCATTAAGATTTATACAAATAAGGATATAGATGTAAAATAACTATATTTAAACTCATATAGATAACCATAAAATAAATATGAATAACACAGATTGACAATAAAAATGTGTTGCAAGGAGGCATTCAATATACACTGATAAATAAAAGTAAAAACTGAAGTACTGTATTTGCTATTTTAAGAATTATCAACTAAAGACCTAAAAGGAAGTGCTTAATCTGATCAGTTGTTCTTTGTCTTCTTGACCTTAAAACATGTGTGGAATACAGTAAATTATTAAGTGGAATGCCTCTTAATTTAATTTTGCTTTTTTTCCTCATATTTAAATTCAGGTGCATTTTTGGCAAGATTACGACATAAGTGATATTTCATCAACATTTTATGAAGCTCATAATGTTAGCTTGTAATATTAGTGAATACAGAGTTCTGATACCAGTTACGTTTCTAATCCTTTCAAAATTTCTGAAAGGTACTTATTATTAATTCCAGTATATATATGTTAAAACTGTGGCTTATGGAGTTTGAGTAATTTAACCAAAATTATACAGATAGTAAGGGACAACACAAGGATTCAAATCCATATTTCTAATACTGAAGCCTTGTCATTTCTGATCTACCATGCTGATTTTCACTATCTTCCTTCCTATATCTGGCATTGCTCTCCTATTTTTGATATTTGTCACACTTGGAGCCAGAAGCCTGGGAAAAATAATTGAGCTCCTTCTCTCTCTCTCTGTCTCTCTCTCTCTCTAATTCTTTCTCTTATCCTAAGTCCAATCAAATTCCAAATCCCCCATTATTTCTCAAAACCATGTTCTGAATCCTGTTCCTTCCCAAAGCTACTATCGTCTTTCATGTGGAGTATTAAAACAGGTTATCTTTGAATCTTATTCCCCTTTTGATATTATCTTCCTTAAATAAAAAACAAAACAAAAACAACAACCGAAAAACTGTAGTCATTTTTTTCTCTCCTAATTAAAGATTTTGATGAATTCCCTATTCACACATGATAAACTCTTATGCTGGCTCACCTGTAATTGTTGGGAATCCTTGGTTTTCTTGTAACATGGCAAAGTCCTCTTCTTTCTCTCCTGGGTTCCCTCTGACTCTGTGCTTGCAGATCCTCCTTGTAGCTGTCTCTCTACAAGGATTAAGACCAATCTTGAGTTATTTGGTCACATTTTACTAAAAAAAAGGTCTCAAAATATCCTCTTTACAATGTATCAGCAACCACAGGAATGGGATTGAGATTAAGAACATGTTTTTTCTGGGGTAAATAATTCAATATACCACAGGTCTGTTAATCAGTTTAGCAGAAACATTTTAATATCTCCTCTATTAGGATCTCTGGAGGTGGGGCTCCACAGTTCATTTTGGTTGGTTAATACTGCTTTAGACTGAGCACCACACATTTATTTAAAGAACAAATAAAGTGTGCAAAATTTATTTTATTCTCTAAAAGAATATCGAAAGTAAGTAGGAAAAATCGTGGGACAGTACCTGGTTGAACTAACCCTCCTACACATTACAGTGTAAAATATGACCAAATTTTTTTAACAAAGCTATTTAAGGTATTAGAAAGTAAACACAGGTGGAAGAAATCAAAGGGGGTGATATTTTGAGTTTTCAACTCTCTATCAGTGGTTGCTGTGATGGTTTGAAGCTCTATGTACACCAGAAAATCATGTTCTTAAATTTAACCCATTCCTGTGGGTACAGAACTAGTGCAAACAGGATCCTTTGGTGAGCAGGATCTTAAGATGTGAACCATCTCATTCAAGGTGGGTCTTAATGCTCTTATTGACATCCTTTATAAGAGGGTGAAATACAGAAAGAAAGCCACAGAAGTCTGAAAGGAATCCACAGAAGCTCAGAAGAAAGCCACATAAGCAGAGAGAGAAAGCCCCAGGAACCAGAAGCTGAAAGCAATGAAACCTAAAAAAAGAAGGGAGAGACCAGCAAATATCATCATGTGCCTTGCCATGTGACAGAGGAGTCCAGAATCACTGGCAGCCTGTCTTCAGGAACAAGGTATCATCTTGATGTCTTGGTTTGGACATTTTCATGGCCTCAAAACTGTCATCTTGTAAACCAATAAATTCCTGTTGTTAAAAGACAGCCCATTTATGTTATATTGCATTTTAACAGCTTTAGCAAACAAAGTGCTCCCCAATCTGCATATGCATCAGGTAGCAGAAAGACAGAGCCTTATTGGCATGAGGTGTCAGAAGGCAGAGTTCACTGCTGAAAGATCACATGAAAAGACAGAATATCAATGAGAGAAACCCTCTCTTTCTATCCAAAGTACCAGTTTGAGGGGCACTGGGAGAATGTGTGGGAGAATCTCCATTGTTCCACTCATTTTTCTCTTCCAGCCCTGCTCCAAGGGCAGTCTCATTAGTGGAACTGCACTGACATGGCTGTCATAGTTTCAGCAAAAGCACCTAAAAAGCTAAGAGAAAATCTTCCTCTCTACCAAGTAGAACCAAATAAGGAGGACTTGATCTCATGCTATTTTGCCCCAAGTCTAGATCCAGTTGCACAAAATTGTGTGACCATATAAGATGCTAAAATTGCCATACATTTACACATTTATGGCTGGTGGAACTGTGAAACAGGGCTCCCAGGACTGGGAGAAATTCTGGTAAGGGGAGAAATGGAGCAAAGGAGTTCTTGGTTCACTAATGAGCTGCACAGGCACAGTGCCAGAGCAGAATAGCAAAGGATCTGAGAATAGAACACATGATATAAACTACCACCCGAGTCTCAGACTAATCTCTGATTGGTAGATAAATGGGGCACATAAAAAGCAGCAGAGAAAATGCCTTGAAAACTGAGCTGACATTGGAGACAGCCCACAGAAAGCAAGACAGAATGTGTAGTCTGAATTTAACAATGTGGATTGCCTGCTGAAACAAATGAAACACAACATTCTCCCCACAATTTAACAAAACCCAAAATCTCCGAACATAATATTCAAAATTACTTGGTGTACGAAGAATCAGTTAACATCACCAATTTCCAAAGGAAGACACAATGAACAGGTACTAAACCTAAGATGACCCAGATATTGCAATTATCAAAAATGATTCAAGGCAGCTGAAATAACCATGTAAAAGTAAACATTTTTGAAATAAATGGAAAGATAGAAGTTCTCAGTAGACAGACAAAAATTATAAAGCAGAAACAAATGGTAATTTTAGAACTGAAAAATAAAATATCTAAATTTTTTAAAAAACAACATACTGAGGCCCATAGCTGAATGAAGATGACAGAAAGATGAGTCAGTGAATTTAAATAAAGATCAATAGAAATTATCCAGTCAGATAAACTAAGAAAAATAAAATACTAAAAATGTATAAACAGACATGCAAACCAAAGGACAATATAAAAAGTAATTTGGGAGAGGCGGGGCAAGATGGCAGACTGGTGAGCTGTATGTTTTAGTTACTCCTCCAGGAAAGTAGGTAAAAAGCCAGGAACTGCGTGGACTGGACACCACAGAGCAATCTGTCTTTGGGCATACTTCATACAACACTCATGAAAACGTGGAACTGCTGAGATCAGCGAAATCTGTAAGTTTTTGCGGCCAGGGGACCCGCGCCCCTCCCTGCCAGGCTCAGTCCCGGGGGAGGAGGGGCTGTCAGCTCCAGGAAGGAGAAGGGAGAATTGCAGTGGCTGCTCTTACCGGAAACTCATTCTACTGATTCAAACTCCAACCATAGATAGACTGAGGCCAGACACCAGAGACTCTGAGAGCAGCCAGCCCAGCAGAGAGGAGACAGGCATAGAAAAAAAACAACACGAAAAACTCCAAAATAAAAGCAGAGGATTTTTGGAGTTCTGGTGAACACAGAAAGGGGAAGGGCGGAGATCAGGCCTTGAGGCGCATATGCAAATCCCGAAGCAAGGCTGATCTCTCTGCCCTGGGCACTTTTCCTTAATGGCCCTGGTTGCTTTGTCTATTAGCATTTCAATAACCCATTAGATCTCTGAGGAGGGCCGTTTTTTTGTTTTTTTTTTTTAAATCCTTTTTGCTTTTTCTAAAACAATTACTCTAAGAAGCTCAATACAGAAAGCTTCAAAGAATTGAAATTTGGGCACGTCAAGTCAAGAGCAGAACTAAGAGAGCTCTGAGACAAAAGGCAATAATCCAGTGGCTGAGAAAATTCACTAAACAACACAACTTCCCAAGAAAAGGGGGGTGTCCGCTCACAGCCACCATCCTGGTGGACAGGAAACACTCCTGCCCATCGCCAGCCCCATAGCCCAGAGCTGCCCCAGACAACCCAGTGTGACGGAAGTGCTTCAAATAACAGGCACACACCACAAAACTGGGCGTAGACAATAGCCTTCCCTGCAACCTCAGCTGAATGTCCCAGAGCTGGGAAGGGGGAGCAGTGTGAATTAACAGAGCCCCATTCAGCCATCATTTGAGCAGACTGGGAGCCTCCCAACACAGCCCAGCAGCCCAGAACTGCCCTGGGGGGACGGCACTCACCTGCGACATAGCACAGTCATCCCTCAACAGAGGACCCGGGGTGCACAGCCTGGAAGAGGGGCCCACTTGCAAGTCTCAGGAGCCATACGCCAATACCAAAGACTTGTGGGTCAGTGGCAGAGACAAACTGTGGCAGGACTGAACTGAAGGATTAGACTATTGCAGTAGCTTTAAAACTCTAGGATCATCAGGGAGATTTGATTGTTAGGGCCACCCCCCCTCCCCGACTGCCCAGAAACACGCCCCACATACAGGGCAGGCAACACCAACTACACACGCAAGCTTGGGACACCAATTGGGCCCCACAAGACTCACTCCCCCACTCACCAAAAAGGCTAAGCAGGGGAGATCTGGCTTGTGGAGAACAGGTGGCTCGTGGACGCCACCTGCTGGTTAGTTAGAGAAAGTGTACTCCACGAAGCTGTAGATCTGATAAATTAGAGATAAGGACTTCAACTGGTCTACAAACCCTAAAAGAACCCTATCAAGGTCAGCAAATGCCACGAGGCCAAAAACAACAGAAAATTATAAAGCATATGAAAAAACCAGACGATATGGATAACCCAAGCCCAAGCACCCAAATCAAAAGACCAGAAGAGACACACCTAGAGCAGCTACTCAAAGAACTAAAGATGAACAATGAGACCCTAGTACGGGATATGAAGGAAATCAAGAAGACCCTAGAAGAGCATAAAGAAGACATTGCAAGACTAAATAAAAAAATGGATGATCTTATGGAAATTAAAGAAACTGTTGACCAAATTAAAAAGATTCTGGACACTCATAGTACAAGACTAGAGGAAGTTGAACAACGAATCAGTGACCTGGAAGATGACAGAATGGAAAATGAAAACATAAAAGAAAGAATGGGGAAAAAAATTGAAAAACTCGAAATGGACCTCAGGGATATGATAGATAATATGAAACGTCCGAATATAAGACTCATTGGTGTCCCAGAAGGGGAAGAAAAGGGCAAAGGTCTAGGAAGAGTATTCAAAGAAATTGTTGGGGAAAACTTCCCAAATCTTCTAAACAACATAAATACACAAATCATAAATGCTCAGCGAACTCCAAATAGAATAAATCCAAAAAAACCCACTCCGAGACATATACTGATCACACTGTCAAACATAGAAGAGAAGGAGCAAGTTCTGAAAGCAGCAAGAGAAAAGCAATTCACCACATACAAAGGAAACAGCATAAGACTAAGTAGTGACTACTCAGCAGCCACCATGGAGGCGAGAAGGCAGTGGCACGATATATTTAAAATTCTGAGTGAGAGGAATTTCCAGCCAAGAATACTTTATCCAGCAAAGCTCTCCTTCAAATTTGAGGGAGAGCTTAAATTTTTCACAGACAAAGAAATGCTGAGAGAATTTGCTAACAAGAGACCTGCCCTACTGGAGATACTAAAGGGAGCCCTACAGACAGAGAAACAAAGACAGGACAGAGAGACTTGGAGAAAGGTTCAGTACTAAAGAGATTCGGTATGGGTACAATAAAGGATATTAATAGAGAGAGGGAAAAATATGGCAAACATAATCCAAAGGATAAGATGGCCGATTCAAGAAATGCCTTCACGGTTTTAACGTTGAATGTAAATGGATTAAACTCCCCAATTAAAAGATATAGATTCGCAGAATGGATCAAAAAAAATGAACCATCAATATGTTGCATACAAGAGACTCATCTTAGACACAGGGACACAAAGAAACTGAAAGTGAAAGGATGGAAAAAAATATTTCATGCAAGCTACAGCCAAAAGAAAGCAGGTGTAGCAATATTAATCTCAGATAAAATAGACTTCAAATGCAGGGATGTTTTGAGAGACAAAGAAGGCCACTACATACTAATAAAAGGGGCAATTCAGCAAGAAGAAATAACAATCGTAAATGTCTATGCACCCAATCAAGGTGCCACAAAATACATGAGAGAAACATTGGCAAAACTAAAGGAAGCAATTGATGTTTCCACAATAATTGTGGGAGACTTCAACACATCACTCTCTCCTATAGATAGATCAACCAGACAGAAGACCAATAAGGAAATTGAAAACCTAAACAATCTGATAAATGAATTAGATTTAACAGACATCTACAGGACATTACATCCCAAATCACCAGGATACACATACTTTTCTAGTGCTCACGGAACTTTCTCCAGAATAGATCATATGCTGGGACATAAAACAAGCCTCAATAAATTTAAAAAGATTGAAATTATTCAAAGCACATTCTCTGACCACAATGGAATACAATTAGAAGTCAATAACCATCAGAGACTTAGAAAATTCACAAATACCTGGAGGTTAAACAACACACTCCTAAACAATCAGTGGGTTAAAGAAGAAATAGCAAGAGAAATTGCTAAATATATAGAGACGAATGAAAATGAGAACACAACATACCAAAACCTATGGGATGCAGCAAAAGCAGTGCTAAGGGGGAAATTTATAGCACTAAACGCATATATTAAAAAGGAAGAAAGAGCCAAAATCAAAGAACTAATGGATCAACTGAAGAAGCTAGAAAATGAACAGCAAACCAATCCTAAACCAAGTACAAGAAAAGAAATAACAAGGATTAAAGCAGAAATAAATGACATAGAGAACAAAAAAACAATAGAAAGGATAAATATCACCAAAAGTTGGTTCTTTGAGAAGATCAACAAGATTGACAAGCCCCTAGCTAGACTGACAAAATCAAAAAGAGAGAAGACCCATATAAACAAAATAATGAATGAAAAAGGTGACATAACTGCAGATCCTGAAGAAATTAAAAAAATTATAAGAGGATATTATGAACAACTGTATGGCAACAAACTGGATAATGTAGAAGAAATGGACAATTTCCTGGAAACATATGAACAACCTAGACTGACCAGTGAAGAAATAGAAGACCTCAACCAACCCATCACAAGCAAAGAGATCCAATCAGTCATCAAAAATCTTCCCACAGATAAATGCCCAGGGCCAGATGGCTTCACAGGGGAATTCTACCAAACTTTCCAGAAAGAACTGACACCAATCTTACTCAAACTCTTTCAAAACATTGAAAAAAATGGAACACTACCTAATTCATTTTATGAAGCTAACATCAATCTAATACCAAAACCAGGCAAAGATGCTACAAAAAAGGAAAACTACCGGCCAATCTCCCTAATGAATATAGATGCAAAAATCCTCAACAAAATACTTGCAAATCGAATCCAAAGACACATTAAAAAAATCATACACCATGACCAAGTGGGGTTCATTCCAGGCATGCAAGGATGGTTCAACATAAGAAAAACAATCAATGTATTACAACACATTAAAAACTCGAAAGGGAAAAATCAATTGATCATCTCAATAGATGCTGAAAAAGCATTTGACAAAATCCAACATCCGTTTTTGATAAAAACACTTCAAAAGGTAGGAATTGAAGGAAACTTCCTCAACATGATAAAGAGCATATATGAAAAACCCACAGCCAGCATAGTACTCAATGGTGAGAGACTGAAAGCCTTCCCTCTAAGATCAGGAACAAGACAAGGATGCCCGCTGTCACCACTGTTATTCAACGTTGTGCTGGAAGTGCTAGCCAGGGCAATCCGGCAAGACAAAGAAATAAAAGGCATCCAAATTGGAAAAGAAGAAGTAAAACTGTCATTGTTTGCAGATGATATGATCTTATATCTAGAAAACCCTGAGAAATCAACGATACACCTACTAGAGCTAATAAACAAATTTAGCAAAGTAGCGGGATACAAGATTAATGCACATAAGTCAGTAATGTTTCTATATGCTAGAAATGAACAAACTGAAGAGACACTCAAGAAAAAGATACCATTTTCAATAGCAACTAAAAAAATCAAGTACCTAGGAATAAACTTAACCAAAGATGTAAAAGACCTATACAAAGAAAACTACATAACTCTACTAAAAGAAATAGAAGGGGACCTTAAAAGATGGAAAAATATTCCATGTTCATGGATAGGAAGGCTAAATGTCATTAAGATGTCAATTCTACCCAAACTCATCTACAGATTCAATGCAATCCCAATCAAAATTCCAACAACCTACTTTGCAGACTTGGAAAAGCTAGTTATCAAATTTATTTGGAAAGGGAAGATGCCTCGAATTGCTAAAGACACTTTAAAAAAGAAAAACGAAGTGGGAGGACTTACACTCCCTGACTTTGAAGCTTATTATAAAGCCACAGTTGCCAAAACAGCATGGTACTGGCACAAAGATAGACATATAGATCAATGGAATCGAATTGAGAATTCAGAGATAGACCCTCAGATCTATGGCCGACTGATCTTTGATAAGGCCCCCAAAGTCACCGAACTGAGCCATAATGGTCTTTTCAACAAATGGGGCTGGGAGAGTTGGATATCCATATCCAAAAGAATGAAAGAGGACCCCTACCTCACCCCCTACACAAAAATTAACTCAAAATGGACCAAAGATCTCAATATAAAAGAAAGTACCATTAAACTCCTAGAAGATAATGTAGGAAAACATCTTCAAGACCTTGTATTAGGAGGCCACTTCCTAGACTTTACACCCAAAGCACAAGCAACAAAAGAGAAAATAGATAAATGGGAACTCCTCAAGCTTAGAAGTTTCTGCACCTCAAAGGAATTTCTCAAAAAGGTAAAGAGGCAGCCAACTCAATGGGAAAAAATTTTTGGAAACCATGTATCTGACAAAAGACTGATATCTTGCATATACAAAGAAATCCTACAACTCAATGACAATAGTACAGACAGCCCAATTATAAAATGGGCAAAAGATATGAAAAGACAGTTCTCTGAAGAGGAAATACAAATGGCCAAGAAACACATGAAAAAATGTTCAGCTTCACTAGCTATTAGAGAGATGCAAATTAAGACCACAATGAGATACCATCTAACACCGGTTAGAATGGCTGCCATTAAACAAACAGGAAACTACAAATGCTGGAGGGGATGTGGAGAAATTGGAACTCTTATTCATTGTTGGTGGGACTGTATAATGGTTCAGCCAGTCTGGAAGTCAGTCTGGCAGTTCCTTAGAAAACTAGAGATAGAGCTACCATTCGATCCAGCGATTGCACTTCTCGGGATATACCCGGAAGATCGGAAAGCAGTGACACGAACAGATATCTGCACGCCAATGTTCATAGCAGCATTATTCACAATTGCCAAGAGATGGAAACAACCCAAATGTCCTTCAACAGATGAGTGGATAAATAAAATGTGGTATATACACACGATGGAATACTACGCGGCAGTAAGAAGGAATGATCTGGTGAAACATATGACAACATGGATGAACCTTGAAGACATAATGCTGAGCGAAATAAGCCAGGCACAAAAAGAGAAATATTATATGCTACCACTAATGTGAACTTTGAAAAATGTAAAACAAATGGTTTATAATGTAGAATGTAGGGGAACTAGCAGTAGAGAGCAATTAAGGAAGGGGGAACAATAATCCAAGAAGAACAGATAAGCTATTTAACGTTCTGGGGGTGCCCAGAAATGACTATGGTCTGTTAATTTCTGATGGATGTAGTAGGAACAAGTTCACTGAAATGTTGCTATAGTATGTAACTTTCTTGGGGTAAAGTAGGAACATGTTGGAAGTTAAGCAGTTATCTTAGGTTAGTTGTCTTTTTCTTACTCCCTTGCTATGGTCTCTTTGAAATGTTCTTTTATTGTATGTTTGTTTTCTTTTTAACTTTTTTTTTCATACAGTTGATTTGAAAAAAGAAGGGAAAGTTAAAAAAAAAAAAAAAGAAAAAAGACAAACAAGGAAAAAAAAAAAAAAAAAAAAAAAAAAAAACGATGTAGTGCCCCCTTGAGGAGCCTGTGGAGAATGCAGGGGTATTCGCCTACCCCACCTCCATGGTTGCTAACATGACCACAGACATAGGGGACTGGTGGTTTGATGGGTTGAGCCCTCTACCATAAGTTTTACCCTTGGGAAGACGGTTGCTGCAAAGGAGAGGCTAGGCCTCCCTGTATTTGTGCCTAAGAGTCTCCTCCTGAATGCCTCTTTGTTGCTCAGATGTGGCCCTCTCTCTCTGGCTAAGCCAACTTGAAAAGTGAAATCACTGCCCTCCCCCCTACGTGGGATCAGACACCCAGGGAAGTGAATCTCCCTGGCAACGTGGAATATGACTCCCGGGGAGGAATGTAGACCTGGCATCGTGGGATGGAGAACATCTTCTTGACCAAAAGGGGGATGTGAGGGGAAATGAAATAAGCTTCAGTGGCAGGGAGATTCCAAGACGAGCCGAGAGATCGCTCTGGTGGGCACTCTTACGCACACTTTAGACAACCTTTTTTAGGTTCTAAAGAATTGGGGTGGCTGGTGGTGGATACCTGGGGCTATTAAGCTACAGCCCAGAACCCATGAATCTCGAAGACAGTTGTATAGAAATGTGGCTTATGAGGGGTGACAGTGGGATTGGGAATGCCATGGGGACCAAACTCCACTTTGTCTAGTTTATGGATCGATATGTAGAAAAGTAGGGGAGGCAAACAAACAGACAAAGGTACCTAGTGTTCTTTTTTACTTCGGTTGCTCTTTTTCACTCTAATTATTATTCTTGTTATTTTTGTGTGTGTGCTGATGAAGGTGTCAGGGATTGATTTAGGTGATGAATGTACAACTATGTAATGGTACTGTAAACAATCGAAAGTACAATTTGTTTTGTATGACTGCGTGGTATGTGAATATATCTCAATAAAATGATGATAAAAAAAAAAAAAGTAATTTGGGTTTTCAGAAGCATAGATGATGAGGAGGAAGAGAATGGAACAGAAAAAATATATTTGAGGAATGTTTGGCTTTATACTTCTGAAATTTGGGCAAAAGGCACAAATTTATGTATTAAAAAATCTCAGTGAATCCCAAAGAAGATGAATTGAACAACAACAAAAACAAAAACCTGCAGACATATCATAATTTTTGTGAACCAAGAAAATCATGAATACAACCAACAGCAAACAATAAATCATATATAAGGTATCAATGATCTGAATGTCTGAGATTTCTCATCAAGAATGATGGTGGCCAGAAGACTGTGGACCAATATCTTCAAATTCCTGATAGATAAAAATGAACAACCCAAAATTCTGTATCCAGATAATGATCCATTAAGAATGGAGATGAGCTGAAGACATTATTCAATGAAGGAAAACAGAGAATTTAAGCTAGTTGACCTGTTTTACATGAAATGCTATAGAAAGTTCTTCAGCCAGAATGGAAATGCCACCAGAGGGAAATTACAGAACATGAAGAATGAATAGAATGGTAAATATCTAAGCAAATGTAATAAACTATATTGCTAAAAAAAAAGTTACTGGAATTATACCATTGATTGGTGAGGTTTAAAATGCATGTAGATGCAATACTTATGGCAAATATAACATAAAAGAGGGTGGTAAAGGTAACCATATAGTTGTAAGATTTCTATATTTTATGTGAAGTGGTAAAACACAACTTTGTGGAAGTTTAGTTATATATATTGTAATTCCTATAAATACCAGAAAAAAAAATGCAATGAGATATAGCCAAAAATCCAATAAATAGATTAAAACCAATTAATAAATATTCATGTAATCCTAAAGAAAGCAGGGAAGGGGGGCCTAAGGAGCAGAAAACAGAGGATGAAAACAGAAAATAATCTGAAATCTAGTCATATCAATGACCACATTAAATAAAAATGTCCTAAAAGCATTAAAAAAGGAGATTGTAACACTGAATTGTTATAAAAAAATTAGACATATACTTTTAGGATAGAGATAGTTTGAAAGTAAAAGGGTGGAATAAACTATAATTTAATATCAAACAAAGCATGTTTCAGAGCAAAGAATATTATCAAGTTGTCTGAATTTCCTAGGGCTGCCATAACAAAGCACCACAAACTAGGTAACTCAAAATAAGAGAAATTTATTGTCTCACAGTTCTGGAGCCTAGAAGCCTGAATCAAGTTGTCGGCAAGGCTGTGCTTTCTCAGAAGTTGGTGGGGATCTGGTAGGGCATAACTCAATCTCTGCCTCTATCACGTGGCTGCCTTTTTTTGTCTCTGTCTATGTCCAAATCTCCTCTCCTTGTAAGGAGTCATATTGGATTAGGGTGCATCCCAATTCATTTTGGTTTCAGCTTAACTAATAAAATCTTCAAAGATCCTATTTCCAAATATGATCACATTCTTAGGACTGAGGGTCAAGATTTGAACATATATTTTTAGGGGACACACTGCAACCCTGAAACAGGTATAAAGAAGGTTATTTCAAAATGATAAAGAGTGAATTAATCAAGAGAACAAAACAATCCTGAACATTTATGCCCCTGTTTTAGTTTTCTTTGGCTGCTCAAGCAAATACCACGCAATGGGTCTCCTCAAGTAATGGGAATTTATTAGCTTACAGTTTTGAAGCTAAAAGAAAAGTCCAAATCAAGGCATTACCAAGACAAAGCTTTCTTCCTGAAGACTGGCTTTCTGGGGCTGGCTGCCAGTGATTCTTGACCTCAGCTTCTCTGCCAAATGGCAATGCACATGGTGGTCTCACCTGACCTCACCATTCTCTTTTGAATTCCACTGTATTTCATCTTCTGGCTGCTCCTTGTGGCTTTCTCTCTGTCTGTCTGAATTTCATTCCACTTATAAAGGACTCCAGTAATAGGATTCAGATCCATCCTGATTGAAGTGGGACACACTTCATCTAAACGTCCTACTTGCAATGGGTTCACACCCACAAAAAGGGATAAAGTTTATTAACATGTTTTTCTAGGGTACATCTAACTCCAAATGATCACAATTCCTGATAACATAACTTCAAAATATATGAAGAAAAATCTAATAGAACTGTAAAAGAAAGAGATACATTTAAAATACTAGTTTGAGATTTTCAGTACTGCCTTTAAAATAGTTGATAGAAAAAGCAGTCAGAAAATCAGCAAGAATATAGCAGACGTGAACAAAACTATCTTAGCTTGCCAGAGTTTCTATAAATAATACCACACCCTGGTTAGCTTAAACAACAGGAATTTATTGTCTCAGAATTTTGGAGGCTTGAAGTCCAAAATCAAGATATTGCCAGGCCTTGCTTTCTCTGAATTCTGTAGTATTCTGGTGGTGACTTGCTATTGATCTCTACCTCCATCACATGATGATCTGGCTTTTTATGTTTCTTCTTGTGGCTTCTATTTCTTTGTGCAAATTTCCTTTGCTTACAAGTACTCCATTCATATAGGATAAAGGCCCATGCTGATTTAATTTGGTCTTATCTTATTGGGATCTTTGAAGATCCTATTTACAAATGAGCTAAAACCCCAAGCCTAGAGTTTAGGATTTTGCGTGACTTTATGGGAGACTGGACTCAATCCCCAACAAACCTATCAATAAAGATGATCTTATTGGCATTTATGAAATACTCCACACAACAACAGCAGGCATGTACTCTTTTTAAGCACACACAGAGCATATACCAAGAGACACCATATTCTGAGGGATAAAACAAGTCTTTATTAATTAAAAGGATTCAAGTCAAAGAATGTTCTCTGACAATAATGGAATTAAACTAGAAATAAATAATAGCAAGATCTCTGAAAAATGTGCAAATATTTGGAAATCAAACAAACTTCTGAATAAAACAAAGAAGCCTCAAAGGAAATGAGGAAAAACTTTTGATCTTAATAAAATTGAAAACAGAACATTTCAAAAGAGTGGGATGCAGATAAGCAGTGATTGGAGTAAAAAATAGCTTTAAACGCTCATATTAGAAAAGAAGAAAGGATGAAACAACAATTAAAGCCAGGGGTTACCAATTTTGTTTTCTCTAAAAGTCCATAAATTAAATATGTAATGCTTTGGGGCCTTATAGTCTCAGTCACAAGTACTCAAATCTGGCATTGATACATGAAAGCACACTGAGTCAATTCACAAATGAATGAGTATAGTTGTGCTATAATAGTACTTGCAGTTTCTAGGAGCTATGCAACCCAGAAAAATGTGTTCTTAAACTTAACCCATTCTTGTGGGTGTGGACCAAACTAATCAGGTTGGGCTTTAATCCAGATTAGTGGAGTCTTGTATAAGCAGAGTGCAATTCAGACAGAAAAAAAGCCAGAGGAAGGAGCAGTGGAACCCAGAGAAGACAGGAGAGGTCACCGTATGCATTGTCAAGGTAACAGCAAAGCCAAGGGCCAAGAAGAGCTGTCAGCCAGCCCCAGAACACCAGTCTTCTGAGAGAAAGCACTGCCTTGTTGATGCCTTGATTTTGGAATTCTCCTAGCCTCAAAACTGTGAGCTAATAAATCCTCATTGTTTCAGCAAACCCAATTGCATGGAATTTGCTTTAGTAATGAGGGAAATAAAATTTTTTGGTACCAGGAGAGTGGGGTGCTGCTATTGCAAATACCAAAATATGTAAAAAGAGATTTGGAATTGGGTAATGGGTAGAGGCTGGAAGAATTGTGAGGTGCTTGATAGAAAAAGCCTAGATTGCTTTGAAAGAATTGTTGGTAGAAGTATGGATGCTAAAAGTATTTCCAATGAGATCATAAGAGAAAATGATGAATACATTATTGGAAACTGGAGGAAAGTTGATCCTTGTTTTAAAGTAGCAGAGAACTTGGCAAAATTGAGTTTTGGTGCCAGATGGAAGGCAGAACTTGAAAACAATGAACCTAGATTTTTAGCTGAGGAGATTTCCAAACCAAGTGTGGAAAGTGCAGCCTGGTTCTTCCTTGCAGCTTATAGTAAAATGCAAAAGGAAAGATATAAGCTGAGTACTGAACTCAAGCACATAGAAACCAAAAATTCAAGATTCAGAAAATTCTGAGCCTATCCAGATAGCATGCTTTGAGAAGAGAGCTAGAATTGGCTCTATCAGGGACCTCCCTGAGCTTCCAGAAAACAGGTCCTGGGTGAGTAGGGTGCTAAGCAAGGGTTTAACTGAACATAGATCCAGGCAGCTATTTCTGTGGAATTCAGGATTAGATATGCAGTCATGCAGGAAGTATCTGTGGAAGGTTTCATTGTCGGATGTTTTGGATTCCTGTAAACTGCATGCAGAGCCAAAAAGATTTTTGTGAAGTAAGTATGAGTGAAGCCATGACTAGCCTGGTCTAAAATGAACAGAAAGAAGGGATGAACTGAAGGAAGAATAGGGACAGAGAAAGGAGGAATTGAAGGGTAGCAAACTGGAAGCTGAAGTCTGGAATGAAGAAATCTCTTTGGGCCAAGACAGTGAATCTACCCATGTATGTGCAAAAGGCAGGTTCACTCTTGCATTTGGAGGGGGCAGGCCATCTGCCCCAGTGTTCAGAGAAGGTAGGGACTGTGTCCTGGCATTTGTCACGAGAGTGGCCACTATCCCTATGCTTGGAGAGGGTGGAGACTTCACCACAGTGTTTCAGGAGGGCATGGCCTCTGTGCAAGTGCTTACAAGGGGTAGGGCTGCCTCCATCAGGCCTGGAGACCAAACATCCATCCATAGATGACTCCTAGATTTTGAAATTTAATGGAGTTTGTCCTGATGGGTTTCTGAATTGTTTGGGACACATGATCCCTGTTTTCCTTCCAATTTCTTCCTTCTGGCATGGGAATGCTTATCCTGTGCCTGTCCCTCCGTTGTGTACTGAAAGAAGATAAGAAGTTTTCTAGGATTCACAGGTCCACTGACAGACGGGACAGACCATACCCCTAACTGATTTTGATGACTTTGTGCTTAGCACTGTTACTGAAATGACAAGGCTTTGGGGATGTTGTGTTGGAAACAATGTATTCTGCATGAGGGAAGAACATGACTGTGGGTACAGAGGGCAAACTGTGGCATATTGAATCGTATATTCCAGTTTGGGCATGTTCTTCATTTTTTTTATTAAAATAACCTAAATTATTCAAGTGTGCCATTTTTTTTTTTTTTCCTTACAGGGGACCCTAACTGAAACAACTCACTATTCCTTATTTTTAATTATTCAAGAATAAACACACACACACACACACACACACACGTATTACAAAATGACTTTTTTGAGTAGTAAAAATGTTTTTATTATTACTTTAGTGTTCAAATATAGACTATTAATTCACATTACACTTTTATATGTTGGAATTATGTAAAGATTTTCTATTTGTATATTTCTCACAGTACAATTTGCCAAGAAAATGTCCTTAGCAAGATACATAAACAAATCATCAAACAACTAAGAACCCAAAACTAATAATATACTAAGCACTGTACTAGAAAGTTAGGAGTATACAGAGATTGACTTTGTATATCTGAGTGAGACCTTTAAATTTTGAAATAGTTTGTGATACTATAAAATCATTTTGTGTATAATGGCTGTCCTTAAATACTATTTTGGATGTTCCTTCTTTTAGAATTGTCTTAAGAGCCATTTAGAAGCTATATAAAAATTCATCTCATTCCCTGATTGCTAAAAATTGAATTTTGAATGGTTAAGGTATTGCCAAGCAGGAATACCCATGTTTTTCACCAGATATAATTTTAAATCACATTTTGCTCTTTCCAAGTAGCAAATCATTCTCAAAAATAAAAAAAAAATATCACCAATGACACTATATTTAAAATCTGCCGTAAGTTTGTTTAAAAAAGGCATACTAGCATCATAATAAAGTTTACAGAGTCTGTAGGGTGACGTTGTGGGAAAAATCCCACTTCTGTACTTAACAGCTGGATGACCTTAACCAAGTTACAAGTGCTGTCTGTTACTCAGTTCTTTCTATAAAGTGGGGATAATAGTAGTAACTAGTTCATAGGATTGTTATGCAAGTTGATGAGTTAGCATTCATAAAGAATTTAGTATACCACCTAGAACATTCTAAGTACTAGATAAATGTTAGTTATTTTTCTGGTCTGCTAAAGCTGCTGTTATGCAAAATACCATAAATGGGTTGGCTTTTATAAAGGGGATTAGGTTACAAATTTACAGTTCTAAGGCCATTAAAGTGTCCAAACTAAGGCATCAGCAAGAGGATACCTTCACTGAAGGAAGGCCGATGGACTCTCAGAATGATTTTCTGTTTTGTTTTGTTTTTTTTCTCTGTTGTTCCTTAGCATAATACCCTCTAGTTAAGCATTCAGTATACTTACCCCAGTAATTTTCTACTTTCCCAACATTATTTTCCTTCGCTAATTTAATATAATGTTCTTTTAAAATACTTGACAAAAATGTATGTTAAAGTTAACTGTGTGTAAGTTATCAATGCTGCATAACAAATTGACAAAACTTAGCGGCTTCAAGCAACAAACATTACCTCACAGATTCTGTGTCAGGAATCCAGGTCAGGCTCTCTCAAAAAACTGTGATAAAGCTGGGTGGCCCTGACTACAGGCATCATAAGGCTTAAGTGGAGGTGGATCTGTTTCCAAGCTCATGCACATCTTTGTTGGCAGAGTTCAGTTCCTCATGTCCTGTTAAACTGAAGGCCTCCGTTTCTCTGCTCAGTTGTTAATTGGCTTTTGTCTGGAGGCCTCCAGTAGTTCCTTCATCATGTGGAATTGAGCCTTTCTATAGAGCACCTCACAACAAGATCATAGCTAACATTTACTGAAAATTTACAATTTCTTTCTGTACTGTCTCCCTTCTGTATCAGATTGCCTCTAAACTTAATGGCTTAAAATCATAATTTTTTATTTCATCAGTTTGTGAGCCAGGGATACAAAAAGGGTTTGTGTTTGTGTTCTGAGCCACAAGGAATGTCAGAGTTGGCTTCTACACTCGCAGCCCTGTCACCTCAATGCTCCTTGGCCTCTATGATGTCCCTCTTCCAAGATTTCTCCATGTGGATTGGGCTAATCACAGCATGGTAGTTTCAGGCTATTTATTCATGATGGCTGTCTTTCCTCAGAGCTAGCATTTCAAGAGCAACTGTTGCAGGTTACTTGGATAGAAACAGCAAGGGATTCTTATGATCTAGCTTCAGAAATCCCAGAACATCACTTCCATCACATTCTACTGGTAAATCAAGTTACTAATGCCAGCCCATCTTCAAGGGGAGGGAAATTGGACTCCATCTCTTGACAAAGCATGTGGAACCATCTTTAATTTTCCATTACATATACAGAATAATGAATATGAATGTGTTTATGAAAGAGTAACTGGGGAGATCCTTGTGGAAATGGAATCATTCTTCATCTTGATTGTGGTGGTGGGTATGCAAACCTACACAAGTGATAAAATTGTAAAGAATTAAATACACACACACAAACAAATGAGTACATGTAAAACTCGGGAAATCTGAACAAGACTGATGTTAATATCCTGGTTGTGAAACTGTACTATGGTTTTGTAAAGTATTACCATTGAAAGAAACTACATAAGCATATACTACCTTTCTCTGTAATATTTCTTAAGACTGCAAGTGAATGTACCATAGTTTTCAAAATAAAAATTTAAATAAGAATAATTCTATTTTCTCCCCCCGCCAAAAAAAAACAGTTACAAATGTACAGAACTGATAGAACTTTAAAATAATGTCCCTTAAAATCAGGAATGGGAAGGTCTCTCTTACCATTTCCTACATTTGGTATAACATTGGTTGTTTTAGCCAGAGCTATAAGACAATAAAAATAATAAAGTTAATTATAAATGAAAAGAAAACAAAAATTACAGAATTCACAGATGTCATGAGTGTAGACATAATGGAACTCAAGATTACAGAGGAAAATCATTGAAATTAATATAGTTAAGCAAGTTTGCCACACACAAGACCAATATACAAAAACTCAAATGCAGTTTTTATGCCAGAAAGAAACAAATATAATATATAATTTTAAAAATACCGCTTAGAGTCAAAAATGAAGAAATTCAGACTAAATCTAGAAAAACTTTGTAAAATTTTTAAAAGAAATTTTATTTTATTGAAAGGCCCTAAGATGTTATAAAGAAGTAGTGGTATCAATCTCACAGAAACAAAATATCTTAAAATTATGGTTATATTTAAATTAAGGTGTACATTTAATCAGATTCTAATTATCATCCAATTTTATGCTTCTTTGCACTTGACAACTTTATTCCAAAATTAATTTGGAAAAGCAAACAGCCAAAGTCAAAAAAGGACTTCCTTAAGGAAGTTTCAAATATAGTGATTTATTATAAAGCTATATGTGCCAGTTTGAATGTACTGTGTCCCCCAAATGCCATTATCTTTGTGGTCTTGTGGGACAGACGTTTTGGTGCTGGTTAGATTTGCTTGGAATGTGCCCCACCCAGCTGTGGGTGGTGCCTTTGGTGGGATACTCCCATGGAGGCGTGACCCCACCCATTCAGGGTGGGCCTTGATCAGTTGAGCCATATAAAACATGCTGACTCAAAGAGACCGAATGGAGTGCAGCTATGAGTGACGTTTTTAAGAGGAGCAAGCTTGCTAGAGAGGAACATCCCAGGAGAAAGCCATTTTGAAACCAGAACTTTGGAGCAGATGCCAGCCATGTGCCTTCCCAGCTAACAGAGGTTTTCCGGACGCCATTGGCCACCTCCAGTGAAGGTACCCGATTACTGATGTGTTACCTTGGACATTTTGTGGCCTTAAGACTGTAACTGTGTAGTGAAATAAACCCTCATTTTATAAAAGCCTATCCATCTCTGGTGTTTTGCATTCTGCAGCATTAGCAAACTAGAACAGATTTTGGTACCGAGAGTGGGGTGCTTTTGCTGCTGAGTTTGCAAATGCCAAACATGTTGGAACGGCTTTTTAAATGGATAAGGGGAAGATTCTGGAAGAATTGTGAGGAGCTTGATAGAAAAGGCCAAAACTGCTTTAAAGAGACTGAACAGAGTGCAGCTGTGAGTGACTGTTTTGAAGAGGAGCAAGCTTGCTAGGGAGGAACGTCCTGGGAGAAATCCGCTCTGAGGCCGGAGCTTTGGAGCAGAAGCCAGCTGCCTTCCCAGCTAACAGAGGTTTTCCGGACGCCATTGGCCATCCTCCGGTGAAGGTACCTGATTGCTGAGGTGTTACCTTGGATGCTTTGTGGCCTTAAGACTGTAACTGTGTAGTGAAATAAACCCTCATTTTATAAAAGCCTATCCATCTCTGGTGTTTTGCATTCTGCAGCATTAGCAAACTAGAACAGATTTTGGTACCGAGAGTGGGGTGCTTTTGCTGCTGAGTTTGCAAATGCCAAACATGTTGGAACGGCTTTTTAAATGGATAAGGGGAAGATTCTGGAAGAATTGTGAGGAGCTTGATAGAAAAGGCCAAAACTGCTTTAAAGAGACTGAACAGAGTGCAGCTGTGAGTGACTGTTTTGAAGAGGAGCAAGCTTGCTAGGGAGGAACGTCCTGGGAGAAATCCGCTCTGAGGCCGGAGCTTTGGAGCAGACGCCAGCTGCCTTCCCAGCTAACAGAGGTTTTCCGGACGCCATTGGCCATCCTCCGGTGAAGGTACCTGATTGCTGAGGTGTTACCTTGGATGCTTTGTGGCCTTAAGACTGTAACTGTGTAGTGAAATAAACCCTCATTTTATAAAAGCCTATCCATCTCTGGTGTTTTGCATTCTGCAGCATTAGCAAACTAGAACAGATTTTGGTACCGAGAGTGGGGTGCTTTTGCTGCTGAGTTTGCAAATGCCAAACATGTTGGAACAGCTTTTTAAATGGATAAGGGGAAGATTCTGGAAGAATTGTGAGGAGCTTGATAGAAAAGGCCAAAACTGCTTTAAAGAGACTGAACAGAGTGCAGCTGTGAGTGACTGTTTTGAAGAGGAGCAAGCTTGCTAGGGAGGAACGTCCTGGGAGAAATCCGCTTTGAGGCCGGAGCTTTGGAGCAGACGCCAGCTGCCTTCCCAGCTAACAGAGGTTTTCCGGACGCCATTGGCCATCCTCCGGTGAAGGTACCTGATTGCTGAGGTGTTACCTTGGATGCTTTGTGGCCTTAAGACTGTAACTGTGTAGTGAAATAAACTCCCATTTTATAAAAGCCTATTCATCTCTGGTGTTTTGCATTCTGCAGCATTAGCAAACTAGAACAGATTTTGGTACCAGAGAAGTGGGGTGGTGTTACCGTGGATGCTTTGTGGCCTTAAGACTGTAACTGTGTAGTGAAATAAAGCCCCATTTTATAAAAGCCTATCCATCTCTGGTGTTTTGCATTCTGCAGCATTAGCAAACTAGAACACTATACTATTTCACACCATGCAGAAGTGCTATAAAGATAGGCAAATAAAAGAGTGGATCAGAATAGAGATTGCAGAACAAAAACATGTATTTATGGAAGATGGGAATATAACAAGGTGTCGTTGAGATCATAGGTACTAGATGGACTAACCATTAAATATTGCTGGGTTAATAGGTTACTTGTGTTTGAAAAATTTAAATCAGATTTTTACCTTAACCAAAATTAATTCCAGATGACTTGATGGTTAAAAACTGGTACACTGAAGTACACTAAATTTAGTATATTTCTATTCATCAAAAGACCTCATAAAAATAAAGTGAACATTAAATTCCTAGAATCTGAGAAGTTATTTGAAACATATTTAGCAATCATGTATTCAGATTTAGCATGTATGGAGAACATCTGCAATAAATAAGAAAAAGATAAGCATTTCAATAGAAAAGTTGATGAAAGTCCTGGCAAAGCATTTCATTAAGAAAAAATAATAGAAAAGAAAGAAAGAAATTTGAATGGCCCATAAACAGTGGAAAAGCTCCCAGTTTCATTAGTTACCAGAAAAATACAAATTAAAACCACAATTTGATAAGATTATACATCTAGTACATCAGCTGGCAAAGAGATTGCGCAAAATATACTCTTACATACTGCTAGTTGAAGGGAAGGTTGCCACAAGCACTTTGTAAAATATTTGGCTTGGTCTTGTAGAGTTGAAGATATGCAAACCCTACAGCTTATAATTTCCACTTTTGGTATACACTTTGCAGGTATTCTTGCATATATTACCTGGTCATTAGAGCCTTCAACTGCTTCAATACTTATAAGTATACGAAACTGTTCCTAATTGGCACCCTGGAGATTTTTAGACACTAGACAATGCCTTTAATAAAATTTGTAATGTATGCATCTTATACTTTTCTTTTGTAAGATGGTAGAAGGCATACATTGAAAGCAGAGTTTTGATGAGTATTGTTATGGTTTGCTAATGCTGCCACTAAGCAAAATACCAGAAATGGTTTGGCTTTTATAAAGGGGGTTTATCTGGTTACACAGTTACAGTCTTAAGGCTATAAAGTGTCCAAGGTAATGCATGAACAATTGGGTACCTTCACTGGAGGATGGCCAATGGTTTCCAGAATACCTCTGTTAGCTAGGAAAGCACGTGGTTGGCACCTGCTCCAGAGTTCTGGTTTCAAAATGGCTTTCTCCCAGGACATTCCTCTGTAGGCTGCAGCTTCTCAGGGCAAACTCTGGGCTAGTACCTCCAAAGTGTCAGCAAAACTCTGCTTTCAATGGCCATCTTCAAAATGTCTCTGTAAGTTGCAGCTCCTCTCTCAGCTCCTGTGAGTTCTTCAAAGTGTCCCTCTTGGCTGTAGCAAGCTTGCTCCTTCTGTCTGAGCTTACATAGTGCTCCAGTAAACTAATCAAGGCCCATGCTGAATGGGCAAGGCCACACCTCCATGGAAATTGTCCAGAGTTATCACCCACAGTTGGGTGGGTCCCATCTCCATGGAAACAATCAAAGAATTACAATCTAATGAACACTAATACATCTGCCCACCCAAGAATGCATCAAAGATAATGGCATTTTGGGGGATACAATACAACCAAACCAGCACAAGTATGTATTTAACCTAGAGTATGTATGGAAGAGGAGTAACTGGAATGAAATGGATTTCTTTAAAACTAAGCTATATCCATGAACAACTTGAATTTTTTTTCATGTACCTAGAGGGTATTCATTTTCCTATTTAAAGATCAATATTCTAGTCTAACCCTCTGGCTTCTTATGCTTCCCCTGTCTTTGCTATCAAGTTGGAGTGAGCTACCTGATTGTTAGTTCACAACCACTGATACAGATGGAACCAATACATCGTAAGTCCATACGCACTGGAGAGACTCTCTATTACCTCATTGCAGTCTAGGGTAAGGCAGTGACCCTAGCTATGCATGTGGATTCTTCATAACTAAACATGCTCATTTATGATCTATCTTAATGTATAGACTGGGATTGAAAAGAGGGAATAGAGCTCTCAAGTCCATTTGGCCCTCACATTGCCACATTCTAAAACTCGAGCTCGCTTTTCATCTCTGTTACTCGGTTGTATTTGAGTTCGAATTAAAAGAAGGTGTTATTTATGTCATCATTCTCTAAGATCAACATTTTGTCCTTAGTTATTATCTAACTGGAATTAATCATTTCTTTCCTAAAGAAATAATCTGCGAGTTAAGGAATATTTATGAAAACTTAAAAGTACTGTTTTGTTCTCTTCTGTAATTGTCGATTCAACTTTACATAGAACTCTCAATCGCGTCGCTTCTTATCTTTACTCTAGAAAACTATAATGCCTCTCAAGAGAAACGCATTTTTTTCCTCAAAAGAAAATAATCTGTTCACCGAAACAAAAAGTACAGAATCAAATTTTCCACAGTACTAAAATCCATATGACAAGTTCACACTTTTATTCCACTCTTTTTACCATGTTCCCTATCCCCCAGTGTTTGTTTCCATTACCCAGGAAGAAGGTTAGGAGAAGAATCACCTTCCCACCTTTTTATCCCAGAGTGTATTATTTCCTGCTATTAATAGACTTGTGCATTTTAACATTGTTCAGTTTGTTTTTCATTTACATGGAGACCACATCCAATATTTCCTCTATTTTTAAAAATAAATTTTATTTTTATTGATTTGTTGTAATAACCAGTATACCAGATGGGTCCTCTCTACCCTGTGAATCTTAAGTGTCATTAGTTGAATTGTATATCCAAAAAGATATTTTGCAGTCCTAACCCCCAGCAGATTGAGGCTTTATTTGGAAATAGGGTCATTGGAGAGGAATTATTTAAATTAAGATGAGGCCATACTGCAGTTGGGTGGGACACTAATCCAGTAAAACTGGTATCCATATAAGAACTAGAGAAGAGACAGACAGAGAGGAGAATGCCATGCAATGACGGAGGCAGAGACTGAAGTACTGCAGCTGCAAGTCAAGGAATGCATTACTGGCAAACATGCAGAAGCTACGTAGAGAAAAAGAAGGATTCTCCCACGCAAGTTTCAGAGGGAGCATGGCCCTGCTGACACCTTGATTTTGGACTGCTAGCCTCCTGAACTGAGTGAAGATAAATTTCTGCTGTTTTAAGCCACACAGCTATGGCACATTGTCACAGCAGCCCAAGGAAACTGATACAATAGGTTCACCAAAACTGCCTCTTTTGGAGAATTTCAGTGATTTCCTTGGAATTCTGTGAATTTCTGGGAAATCCTGTTCTCGTGGTTCCCTCTGTCTGCCCTAAGTTTTCCTCAGTCATGTACCTGTTTTTATTTTGTAGCATGTTGTTCCACAGGGGGAAAAAATTCAGCCATTTTACTATTGTCAATAGATGCACAGTGGATGATAGATGAAAGAGAGAGATACCTGGGACCAAAAGCAAGTGAGATTTAAATAAGCATTTAGAGGGATAACAGAGGAGTTTATAATGTAGCAACTCAAGCATACATTTCTCCAAATATCTGTTGATTAGTCAAGCTTGTGAATTTTCCTCATCTCTCCAAATTTCTGTATCTAACTTGGTCTTCAAAGATTCTGCTACTGTTTCTCATTCTTTGGGCTCACTCTGTTGTGAGAGTGGAGAACAAAATTACCACTCCTTCCTTGTACAGCAACTTATCGCCATTGGCGAAGCCTTGGAGCAAGTTGATACCCAGATCCTGGGTGGAGGAGGAGTTACCAGCAGCCAAGTTCATATTCTACCTGCCTACATTTTTAAAGCAACCCCCCTCCCACCAAAACAAACAAACAAACAAACAAACAAAAATGCTAAGGGAAATTCTGATTTTGGTGGATTTTCTCTACTTAAATATAATTATAAACATGATACTTTCTTCTTATTAGAATTATAACAGTACAAAGGGATATAAAGCCAAAAGTGAATGTTTCCCTCCTTCAACATCTTTCTCTCCACCACATTATCACCACCCAGGGTTTATCCCTATAAAAAATTTATTGTGGAGGATTGCTACAGTTTTCAGTGCATATAAAAACAGTTATTTTTGTTCAAATATGTACCTTGGACACATGTATCTTGGACTTGTGTTTGTATTTGGATTTATAACCTCAATTTTTAATAGCTGTAGAGTATTTTTAATAGCTGTAGAGTATTATGTCATTTAGGGCAACAATGACAAAAGTTCACCATAATCCTGATCATCTTCTGACCCCTGCTTACACCAGTTTACTACCTTGCTATGTGGCAAAACCCGGTGACCACCTCGAGCGATTTTTTTTTGTTGGAGGGGGTGGGAGTGAGGGGGAGAGAATGAAGAGAGAATGAAGGTATACCCAGGATCAGAATGCTTTTTTCCAGGATAGCAAACAGTATCCATGAATATTCTTGTTGACCATGGGAGGAGAAATATTGCAATTCTTGACGTTTCTCTGAAAGTCTCACTTTCCCTTGAAACACTCCACACCCACCTTCTGAAGCAAAGCCAGCACTCCAGCTTTTAAGTCCCAGATTATTTCCCCCAAATTACCACTAATTCAAAAGAAAATGCATGGATGGAAAAAGTAAGGAAAGAGACAAAGGAATAAACATAACACCAAACTCCAAACTCATTATATCACTTACTTCTTACAACATCCTATGATATAGCCACTCTTGCATTCAATTTACGGCAGATGGGAAACCAGGTTTAGAAAGTTTAAGCAACTTGCCTGAAGTCTCTGTTGCACTCTTTCTGCTACATTATGCCATTTTCTCCCAAGAGAAAAGATCCACTAAAAGTTAAAGACCTAAAAATGCCTGAAATTGTTACACTGTGTGGTCTTCATTTTACTAATTGAATAACTCATGGCTTGATGAGATTATTGAACTATATAACTAGCTTTAAAGAGTGTTCATCATTAGACAGCCAAGAAATTGACCCTCATTCACTTACTCCAGGAAACCTGTGAAGCAAGAGCTAATGATGAAATTTTATTACCAGAATGTGTCATGTGATGAAACCTGCTAAATTTATAGGTGGAGAAATTGAGTCACAGAGATGTAAAGTGGCATTTGCCTAGTAACAGGTATAATTTATGGCAAAACTCAGATTCCTCTGTGATCTGGTGATGTTTCCTCTGATTATACCATGCTGGCAAGCTAGACCATCCACAACTCACCATCTGTCTCACGGAATAAATTCCATAGAAACTGGGCTCATCAAACAACAGTGCAAGGTAGAGCTAAATCTGGACTGGCCCTCAGAAGACTGAGAAATGTAGCCAGCCGTGATCTCCAGTTTTCATTGCTGCAAAGATTTTATTTCAGGTGAAGTAATTCTCACCTGATCCGGAGTTAGTTTCTCTGCCAACCAGCCATGGTTTTAACTGGGAAAAACAAACAAACAAACAGACAGGCAAAAAACAGAAGTAGTAACTAGTGGCAATTACTTACAAGTATTGAGTAACTCAGTATTGAGAATTAATTTCTGTATTTGAAGTAATAAATGAAATGAAGGAGGAAACAAACAAACAAAACAAACAAACAAACAAGAATTCATTCCATTTTGGGAAATAACCAAAGAAAATAATTATTGTATTGCAAAAATAAGGAGTACTTAAAAAGGAATCTTTTAATCAAATTCAGTTGTTATCATTGCAGTTTAAGTAATTAATACAGTGTGTGATACAACATGTTAATTTTTCTTACCACGCTTTTTGAAACTGCATATCACTTGTGGAAATGATGGTTTTGATGGTTTTGATACTGTTTAATATATTTTCTATAATGAAATCTTCCCATAATGCCATGGTAGGCCAGCTTTCTTGACTGTTTTAACCTCAGGATATGCAATGATTTTATGTTGCAGATCAAAAACAAAGAAAGAAAGCATGGTATCATTATTTCCTAAGCTTATTTTCCCATAATAATCGAGTTCATGTAGCTGGCAGAAAAGTTATAAATGTCACCTCTCCAATATAAGTGCACAGCTTACATTCAGTAATGTTTCACATTTCTGCTATGCAGTTTATCCCAAATGAGGTCGAATCAGACCACACTCTGTGATTAGAATAGCATTAAAAGTAAAATGAGTGATCTCTTCACCTGTGCACCGAAGTTATTTGTGCTCTACACAGAAACAACAAACACAGGTTCAAGTTGCTGAAAACAAACAATTAGAAATCAAATCAAAGCCTGTTTGGCTTCACAATTGAAAGCTGAGATGCAATAGAAACTGTAACAATGCAAAGTAATAGCCTGCTGCATTCAGTGAATACGCTGTAATAACTTTGGACCATAGCAAGGCCTGGGTAAAATTAAAAAGTAATGTCAAGCTCCTTGGGTATCCTCTACTGAATTAGTATTCTAAGGCTTGTGCCTACACAACATCTCTAATGAGGGCTGTTGGTTTCATTTGCAGACACTACCTATGTTAGCTAGCAATAATGTGTAAAACAGTATTGTATTCTGGTTTATAAAGGCACACTGAATTTTCATTATGTTTCAGTCAAAAAGTGCTTGTTTAGCAGAAGGGAGTCCATGTCAATAAAATGGATTGGGTGTCACTTAAATTAAGTGACGTGCTAATCTTCTAGAGGCCTCTGTCCTTAATCTCTACAGGACATGAGTCAGTTTAGAAGCATGAGCTGTTCTCACGGGTAGCAACTATTGAGCTCTTTAATATAAATTCAAAAGCAAAGCTTATCAGTGTGTTTCAGAAATTGCTTCAATGTGGTGACTGTCCAAGGAAAAAGAAATCTCCCTACTTCTCCCAAATCCATGGGCAACTTCCAAGTTTTTACAGTGCCTCGGAGCACCTTTTAATTATAAAGAAATTGGTTTTGGTGATAGCTGCCCTGTGACTAATTGGATCAGAGGCATTTCTTCTGGCTATTATTAAGCTAACTTGACTATTGCCCTTATGTAGTTAAGCATGGTCAAAATATCAAGGAAAGCTGTGTCTCAATCAGGAACCTTAACACCCAGTAGCCTGAATTCTTGCAAGAAAGCCCTGAGAAGCCATTTAATAAGAAAAGAGCCAAATAATGGGATTAGGATCAAGAATGATTTGGTTTGTAGAGGGAGTTACAAAGCATATGGACTCAATTGTTTTACTAACATTTTATGGGAAAACTAGAGAAAGCTCAAAGACAACCTAAAGAACTTTGGGATCTAAGAGTTAAATTGGTTGATACTAAAGTCTCCAAAATGTCAAATTAAATGGAAGTTTCTATTCTGTATCCTTTACTCTTTATGTTCTTAATATCAAATAATGTTTGTTTTCTGCTCACTTCACTAAATTGAAAGAAATGCAATCATTACTGGAAGTAATAGTCTCTACTCCAGTATAATACTTTCTACAAAAGAGTCAGAGGCTCACATCTAGTATTCTGTCTGGTATTAAATGATACTTTGCTGGTAAACAGACACATCATTTTGAAGGCATGTAGTAAACTAGATTGATTTTTTTAAAAAAAGATATCATAAGCAGAATAAAATGAGTAAACATTCTGTTCACCCAACATCAAAGCAATAGAAAATGTGTATTATGGTTAACTATCATGTAATGGGTATGTTTGTATACAGGAATATTTTCTTAATTCAGAATTAACAAAAACCATTTTCCTCAGTTAAATCATCTTTTAAAAATTGACACAAAAATACATTTCTCACTCTTAGGAAATAAAGTGTGCTAAGTCAAATTTTATTCTTATTTGATTGTATCAAATCTGTCACTGACTTGCTTTGTTGTTATAAAGATCATTTCCCCTAATTATTTACATATAGCTATTGAAACATATTGAGTGGCCCCTATAATGATTCCAGGATTAAACAGTCACATATCTCTTTTTAATATTGCCTTCATATTAGCTTGTTTTATTCCTATATTTAGAGAGCAAATAATTATGTGTTGTTGAATAACTTGATGAATATTTGAGCTCTGGTTAATGAAAAGCTGCATTTACAACAATAAATCAGTTCACTAGCAACAATAAAATGTAGCTTATTTTTATTTTATTGTAAAAATGTCCAGCTAAAATTTTGTAACCATTAGCAAAGGATTAATATTGTTATAACCATAAAATAAATGTATCTTGACGCATTTAGAAGGGAATTTGTTCAAAAATGAGTTTTGGAAATAATATTACATAAGTTTATTAAGGGTGTTGAGTTTGTTACTAGGATAATATTAAAAATATTTAAATTTAACAAAGAGTTACATTAATAGATCATTATATCTTAAAAGCAATAAAAGCATAAGTATATATGTGGAATTATTATTAAACAGTTTTGAGCAATGCACATGTAGATATTGTTATCAATACTCTTGAATATTCAAGAATGGATCTCCATCCCCGGATCTTAAGAGCTACAAAGAGAGAATTAAAATATAATAATAGCAGTTATGTTAATTTTCTCTGATATCACAGCACCTCTAGAACATAGCATATAACCCAACATATAGATGGCACTTGTCTAACTTTTTCTAATGAAGGAAAGTAAGATATTCTTTGATAGGAACTCTGTGTGTGTGTGTGTGTGTGTGTGTGCATGCACTTGTGTATGTATGTACAGCTTGCTTCTCTTGGCTTCTCCATTGTAAAGATTATGATTTGCAAATGGTCCCAAAACATCCCAAGGATAACCCAAGTTCAAACCAAGGATGTTTAACATAGGAGTTAAACAAAAAACATGTAGTGAGCTTCAGAATAAAACTGGTTTTCTCAAAGTAACAAATTGCCAAGTATATATTGAAAGTGCATTGTGTGTCCAGTATTGCTATAATACCCAAACTCAAAAACACCAAAATAACATGTTGGTAGAATTCCTTATGCTGTTATATCTAGCAGTTAAGGCATATCAAGATATAAAGCTGTGATTACTGCATTACTGAAACATGAACAGAAATATATCCAGGAAGGTTATCTGATATTTTGACTAGTTACTTATAGTATGTATTAAAGAAAGAAATTGATTCTTATTCTCCATAATAACATGTGAAAAAAAATCTTGCAGAATTTCAGAATAACAATGGTCATTCTATGAATGAGCTGCTTTACTAAGTGACTCTTAGTATTTTATGTTAACCATATTTAAGCTCTGATTCATTATCAATTTATGATTTTAAATAAATTTATGGGTTGATTTAGAAAATTTTGAATCTTTGCCTAATAATGTAATAATAGAGAAAATTATACAGAATCAAAAATCTTATAGGCAGCAGTAAAAATAGGAGTCAGTTATTCTTCATTACTTTAACCTGCAGCATGTCAGTTTCCTTTATGTGCCTCCAAGTTAATTAAAGTATAAAATAATGACAAGTTTAACAGAATATAAGAGGAAGGCAATTTTATCTAAAGGAATAACAAAACAGAGCATTATTCTTCAGACTCTTGCTGAGGTCAGATGAAGCAACCCTGAGTAGAGCAAACTTTTGTCTGTTGATGTGGTAGGAATTATTTATCCTGTGACGGCTGGAAAAAATTGACACATGTCACAATAAGAGTAGAAAATAAATATTTCTTCCATTATGCAGCTTGAGAAAACAAATGAATGTGGTTGACTCACTAGAAAAGGAAGAACTGGATTGAATATGGCTAATTAGGTCAATAATGCACTTAAATAAAAGGACATGTTATGTTAGATTTAGAATAACAGGCTAAAATAATTTTGGGGGTAGATTTTACTGTTTTATTGCAGTAGTTACAATGGAGAAAGGGCCAATCTTATTTTAGAGTACCATTTTATATCTTGCTTTGGAAATAAAGCTAAATATTAAAATTTAAAATTTCCTAATGGTACTGTGCTGTTTTGGATATATTATGACCCCCAAAAGTCATATTCTCTAATACAGTCTTGTGGGGGCAGATTTATTAATCTGATTAGGGTGTGGCTTCTTGATTGAATGTTTCCATGGAGATCTGACTCCACCCATTCAGTGTAGGTCTTGATTAATTAAAGAGAGCTCACACAGACAGCAGAGAGACAAAAACGCCCCAGGATATGCTAAGCCAGGAGACCCAGATGCTTGCTGAAGCTTAGAGATTCCTAGAGATGCAGACAGAAGGATGTTTGGAGATGCTTAGCTAAGACAAACCCAGAGACATTTTGAAGAAACAAGAACCCCAGAGCAAAGAATCAGCAGATGCCAGCCACTTAACTTCCCAGTTAACAGAGGTTTTCTGGGAGCCATTAGCCATTCTTCAGTGAAGGTATACTCTTGTTGATGCCTCAATTTGGACCTTTACATTGCCTTCAGACTGTAGATTTGTAACCAAATACACCCCCTTTGTAAAAGCCAATCCATTTCTGGTATTTTGCATAATGGCAACACTAGCAAACCAGAGAATGTACATTTATTCCTTTTAGGAATACAGATATAAATTTACCTTGATTCGTCTAGTTTTGCAATACTAATTTGATAGCTTTGTTAGAAGGAAAATCAAATGTAGAAAATATTACTAACTGAATAAATAAAATATTTTGAATGTTTACTATTGGCCAGATAGTATGCTAGATATTTGCATATATTATTTCATAGTAAATCTTAAAATAACCCTTTGTGGTAAATATTAATAGAACCTTATTCCAAAACAGAGGATCAAAAACCTTAAGAAACTTGCCAAAGTTCATACCGATATTATGCTTCAGAGTTATTATCTGAATCTTCATCTGTCCCCCAAACACACGTTCTTGCACACTGCCTTATACTGCTGGCCTCAGATCCCTTTCAAATCTCAAAATGAATGTTTTAATTTGAGATAACATGGAGAAAAATGGAGTTAGGTGGAATTTAAAATGAAATTAATATTAAAAATCTCCATATGCATTTTATTTTCATTTTTAAAATACTTTCTTATTATTTACTGTGATATTAGTTATAATTTGTCTTTATAGTAAGTTGCTATAAACTTCTTTTAGGCTTAAATATAAGTTTGAACAATTGCATTTTACAACATGCACTATAATTATTTTATCTAAGCACACTCCAATTTTTTTTATCTTTAAACTCTAAAAAATCCAAATGACTGTTTTTTGCTATATATTTTTTTCTAGAGCAGCACTGTTTTTTAATTAAATAGAAAACAAAAAACAAAAAACAAAAACTTTTGATGCATGCCCTAGAATACAAATTGGGCAACATAGTGTTATTTTTATTTTCATTCAAAACTTCGTTTCTTCCAGAATGTGTTATGACAATGATTTTTTTTAAAGAAAAAGTAAATAAATCTGTGAATCTGTGATTTCTAGAAGAGATAGCAATTAAAAATATTTCAATGTTAAAATATTTGACTAAATAGATATAAAACACCCTGTTTGTTTTGAGGTTTTGTTTAAGGAAGAAGAAAAGGAAGAGAGAATTGTTTGAGCTCTCTAAGAAGAACCACAGAATTGACATTTGTCTCTAAAGTACATGAATTTCATGTGATTCCTTTGACTTTTTCTAAGTGATGTTCTGCTGTTGGAAAATGTTCTTTGTTTTGGATGCTGTTACTTCACAGACACCATTGCTCAATTTTTTCTACACATATTTGCCCTATCAAGAGTTTGCTAATCTAACAGAGTCAGAGGTTGTGGTATATGAATATATAGATATGAATGCTTAAATTGTAAACATTGAAAAAGAGGATAAAATACTTTGTTGTTTTATATATTCTGTGTTTTGGAATTTAATGGGCATTTACCATGTGTTAACACAAAGGAATTGTACCAAAAAAAAAGGAAAGAAAAGAAAAGAAAGAAGTAAAGAAAAGAGAAGGGAAAAAAAAAAAAAAAGCAAAGGTAAGGAACAACAACAACAACAAAAGAAGGACTGTATACTAAATTGTATTTCCAATGAATGGGGTGGGAAATGTTTCCTTTTGGAAACTGCATCTAGGAAAAGCTGCTTTTCTAGTCAAAAAAAAAAAAAATCATGAGCTTATGTAATAAGGAAAAATGTAATGTTCACTGTATAACAATGCAAAAACCCAATCACAATAAAGTACTAAAAAAACTATATATTCACGTTATGATAATGTAGGAGGTATATTTGTATTTCTTTACTTCACAATTTTACAGTCTTATTTAGGAAACTAAGTAAGTTTCTGGGGTAATTTAGAAATCTATCACTCTGTATCAATACCATCAAAAGTGCCATATCCTGAATTAGGTCCTGGAACAGAAAATAAAGGAATTGGTTGAAAATGTAGTGAAATCCCAATAAGGTCTGTTGATCTAAAATTACCCCAAGATAATTATCCCCAAAAAAGTGTCATGATGTATTATATCAGAGATAATAATTTTACCCAGTCAGTTAACAGAGATTTTAGTCAGTGGCTATCAGTGCTAGTCCCCAAGCTTGGCATCAGCAGTGAGGTAATGAAGAGAACACAACTTAAAAAATATAAAATCCATTACAGCTGCCATAGAACTTACAGGCTAATATGGGGAAAATTGACCAATGAAAAGGAAAAAAGCACATGTATAATTATAAATTTTAAATATCTTAATTTTAAAAATTAATGAAAAATTACATAGAGAAAAGAAAAACAAGTTGCTGGGAGATAAAATTACAAACGAGATATTATTTTATCTACTAAACTATGCAAAGGAGAAGCTTGTTTGAGGAGTCAGTTGGTGAAAGGAGTTGGAGGGAAGAGGAGATTTATACAAAAGGAAGAGCATTGCCCAGTGGCTCTGGGGCCAGCAAGAGATGGTCACTTCTCAAAATGCAAAGAAGTTTGTGATTGGCCATAACAAGAAAAAAGGAGTTGGCATTCAAGATGAGATGGAGACCTAGCTATCAGCCAGAACAAATAGCACCATAAGTTTGACTTTTATTCTATATGCAATGAAAATACACAGAAGGGTTTTTAAGTAGGAACATCCTATGGTTTGATTTTTATTTTAAAAGCACTCTGGCTCATGTGTGAAAAATGCATAGGTGTAAAGACAAAAGTATATGAAATGCTAGAACTGAAGAGGCTATTACCACAGTGGTCCAGGTAAGATTTTTTTTACTACCTATTTTAGTTTGCTAATGCTGCCAGAATGCAAAACACCAGAAATGGATTGGCTTTTATAAAAGGGGGTTTATTTGGTTACACAGGTACAGTCTTAAGGCCATAAAATGTCCAAGGTAATGCATCAACAATCAGGTACCTTCAATGGAGGATGGCCAATGGTGTCTGGAAAACCTCTGTTAGCTGAGAAGGGATGTGGCTGGCCTCTGCTCCAGAGTTCTGGTTTCAAAATGGCTTCCTCCCACGATGTTCCTCTCTAGGCTTCAGCTTCTCTCCAAAACGCCACTCTCAGTTGCTCTTGGGGCGTTTGTCCTCTCTTAGCTTCTCCGGATCAAAAGTCTGCTTTCAAAGGCCATCTCCAAAGTATCTCTGTAAACTGCAGTTCCTCTCTCAGCTCCTGTGAATTCTTCAAAGTGTCCCTCTTGGCTGTAGCAAGCTCTTTCCTTCTGCCTGAGCTTGATTGTGCTCCAGTAATCAAGGCCCATGCTGAATGGGCGGGGCCACACGTCCATGGAAACTATCCAATCAAGAGTCATCACCCACAGTTGGGTGGGTCACATCTCCATGGAAACACTCAAAGAATTACAATCTAATTAACACTGATACATCTGCCCACACAAGATTGCATCAAAGATAACGGCATTTGGGGGGACACAATACATTCAAACTGGCACACTACCTTATTTGAAGAAGGTGGAGGTTGCAATTCAGACATGGGAAACTTGGTGATGGATCCAGTGTAGTAAGCATAGGAAGCAAGAGAGGGAGAAATGTCAGGAATTACTTCTGGGTTTCAATTTGTAACAACTGGAAGCATGGTGGCAACATATATCAGCCTGGAAAAACTGGTGGAAGAACAGCTATTTTTCTGGACATTTCAAATTTGAAATAGCTATTAGAAATCAAAATAGATATATTTACCATTAAATATAGTCTTTCTTTGACTGTAGAATTATTTAAAAAGTAAGACCTTTGGAAATTATTATTTCAGGTTCCTCTTACCCCACAGAAAGTAGGCCGTTTTTTGTTTGTTGTCTTTTTTTTTTCCCCCGTGGCAGTCATAGACAACTGGATTATTTAAAGAAAAACAAGAGACTAAAATGTATGCAAAAATTTGTTTTGACAATCATTTTATTTCATAGAGACAACAAAATTTATTACTCACAATTCTGGTTAATTTATCCCATAAACTTTGTCAACCCTTGTTATTCAAGTAAAATATGTACTACCTTTGAAATATATTACAGAAAAGGTCTGTTTGTACAAAGTTAATTTACTATACAAATCCTAAATCTCACAATTCACTTCATTTATAAATGTTTTCTCAATTTTATTGTCCTCTGCCTTAGTCCAGTTTCTCTCTCATTTTATATTTTACCCATTACTATTGTTTGGCTGGATTTTTTTTAAAGCTTTTCCCCCCTTTCCCACATGAATAGAGTGGTCTAGCAAAAGAAATTTGTCATCCATTGTTAGGATTTTAAAACTGCTGTCACTTGGTCACTTATAATCTCAGTGTACTTGCAGTTTTATTGGTTTTATGCCAACTCACAAGCAGCTACTTCCCTTTGGTATTTTACAACATAATTATTCAATGTGGTGATTCAACTTCATACATCTTTTCTTCCTATAATACGTTTCCAAATAAAGCTTCTACTTAGGCACTTGGTAAAACTTTAAACAAGCAAAAAAAAAAAAAAAAAATTCGAGCTCTACTGCAGTCATTTCTGTAGGAAAAAAGATGATCTCCATTTAGTAATTAATATATCTTGCTTTCAATATCAAGTTGGCAAATATTAGAAAGGGCTTCATTGACATTGTACCCATATGTTTGCACAGAGGGTTTATCACTTTGCCATAGGACTGTGATTTTTTCATATTTCTATGGTTACATGAGTCTATTGTGTTTTATTGTGTCTCCCTGAAAATATTTGTTAGCCAAGAGCAAAATAAAGGTTTTCATGGAAAAACAAAGGAGAAGGAGGAGAAAGAAAAATGTTCAGTTTGAAGGAAACTTTAATGAAATTTGGCATTTAGTCATTTTAAACTGTTATTGGCTGCAACCAAAATAAATGATTCATAATAATATAGAATTTTAGAAAGTTAGAAAATACAAGAAAGCACACAAAAGAAGGTAATGCCAATGGTGATCTTACTCTCAAAAATAAACATTCTTAACCTATTAGTTATATTCTCCCAGTACATTGTATATAAAGGGCATCCACCTGATTTTTTATCTTCCTTTTTATTTCATTTGAGAGCCATTCACAACATTTAAAGAAGAAAGAAAAATATTCTAAACTACTTTAAAGCATAGTTTTATCCTATGTAGAAAGACATTTTTGTTGTTTATACAATTCCAATAAAGTTGCATTGTAAAGCGCCATTGTTGACACATAACGTTATTTCTTTGGGCCCATCTTTCCAAGTTACATGTCTATACAAATTCATTGTATGCATTGTGAGGACAAAGAAGACCCACTGGAGGCAGAGATTAGGGTGGAGGGTGGGAATGATGATCCTTTGTCTAGTCTGAGTGTCTGGGCAACCACCACTCCTCCTCTGATAACTCTGTGCAAGATTATTCATTGAAAAGTCAGAATTGTTGGGGCTATTGAGAGGACAGAATAAAGATACCTTATTGTGTAAACAGAATTGTGGAAGAACAAATAATTTATCTTTAGAAAAGTGCCAAAAGTAGACACCGAACTGACTCTTCTCTGAGGTTTCTTTTAAATATTCTAACATTTGTGACACTATTTGTATAGTGATAGAAATGTTATCCTTAGAGTCAAACAGGCATGGGCCCAAATTTTGGCTTTACTTCTTACCTATGTGTATGACCTGGAACATGTCATTTAATGACTATATGGCTTAATTTACTCATCATTAAAATGGGAATAATAGTTAGATCTCCTGGTTGGATTGTTATGATTATTGGATGAGATTTGTGAAAACTGCTGAACACATGGAGTGCTTCATGGTAAATAGCAACTGAATGGTGCAAATACATGGTAGCCATAGATAAGTTTCTAACACCACTTATTTCTCCTACTTGAATTTTTCTGAAACTGCCCTAATAACCAAATGTCACTATCTCATCCAGAATGTCGCTATATTAAGAACTTATGAATTGCTTAGTTCATGACAAATATTACAAATGTGTAGAGGGGGTGCATTTCCTTCTGGGCTATTTTTTTGAATTTAGAGAAGATACCACCAGAAGATATTATCTGTAATCCAGTTACTGCTCTTTAAATCTTGCAGTATGGTCCTTTGATGGCAGACCTTGTAACGCAATATTTTTCATAACTGGTCTTCTATGTAAACACACTCACTAACAGGGAGAGAAACGTGGAATAGGAGAAAAGGCACATACAAGTCAATGAGATGAGAGAGCTGGGCTTCAGCCCTTGTTCTGCCACTCAATATTATGTGATCTCAGGAAAATCATTTATCCTATCTGGGACTTGGTATCCAATCTGTGAATGAATGGATTAAATTAAATCACTGCATTTAGCTCTAACGTTCTCCTCTTTGTTCTCTGAGCATTTGCCTTTCTTTTTGCGAATAGCAGAAAGTTCACATAGCAGATATTCTCAACTATTAAAGGACAATGTGGATTATAAACCGAATATAGAGATGATAATTTAATACATGATAAGAAACGACACTTTCTTATTTTGAGATGTGTGAGAAGCACAGGAACAACACTGACGAAGAATCAAAGGGAGATCAGTGGGGAACTTGTATTCCCAGAGGAGAGAGATTTGATTTTCAGTTGCCAAAATACTGAACTCAGAGCTGACAGAAGCCTGGAACACAAACTTTAGAACCAAAGGCAAGGCATCTAATTGGGATGAGCCTGCATGAGAGGCAATGAATAACCTGTTCTTACCCAACAAACAGATTTCATCTGGGGCTCCCACTTGTGTTTTATATGCTCCTTCCATGACTTAACTCATTTCTGATTGCGTTCTCAATACACCTGTATCAACCCTTCCCAATCTGCTCTTGGGGGAGTTAAAAGCTAAACTCTTTGAGCATTTAGTACTTACCAAAGTAATGGCCAAGTAAATTCTGATCTAATCACTACATCCACCATCTGAGGATAACTTATCCTCAACAACTCCATTTTACAGATCCAAAAGATGAGTGTCAGAGAAATGAAATTACTTATCCAAAGTCACATAGTTTGTAAGTGACTGCACCTGGATGTGAATCTCTGTTTAGAAAATTCCAAATCCCACCTTTTTAAATACAACACATAACTTAGAATTGGTGCCTTAGAAATACTAGAAGTAAGCTAAATACTTACCCCTTCAGTCAGTCCTTGGGGCATCAGTGGGAGGCCTGGGTAGCCTATGCTCCTGTCAGTTTTCTCTACCCTCAACAGCCTTCTCTATTTTCCCCTACCACATGGTACAAAAATATTTTCCATGTATGCCATGATGTGAAAATTTGAGACGCCTTGCTCTACCATACAACTTGAACATAGGCAATAGAAAAAATAAATGTACCAAAAGTTAACATTTATGGTTTTCTTTACTTTTAAAAAAGAAATCAGTGTGGTTAAGAAATTTAAGTAAGCCCTAAGATGTACCTTATATCATCATTAAAATTTGCCAAATTCTGTTACTGGGAAGTAGCTTTAGATAGCAACTGGGTGTCTGCCCCTCAGAAACTGTGAAGGAACTGAGAAATGAACAGATCATTGGGATACTTTGCTTTACTTATATTGTTCAGTGAAGGCTCTAACAATTCTAACTGCTAAATTATGTATTTAATATTAATCTCTTGGTTATGTCAACAACTCTTTAGACCCAAAGAATGCCTGATATGTCATTTCTGCTATATCATTTTAATGATTTAAATTCTCTTTATCAGACCTCTCTAATTTATCAATGTATTTCATTTTTTTCATTTATTGACCTATCTGATTACCTATCTGTATTTATCCTCATTCCTTTTGGGAAGCCTCCAAAAATAAAAATAAAGATATGGGAAACTTAAAGGCCAAAGAATACCTTGAGTCCATAAGAGAAATCAGTACTAAAAAGTTCAGGATGTCTTGCAATTTTGCTACAGTTAGGCTCTGAACTTTCTGTGTTTGCCATATGTTAGATCCTCTCTCAAATTTTACTTTGACAGACTCCTGCTTCCTCATTTAGAAAATAATAAAGAATTTCCTCTGCTTACTTACCTAACAATATTGTTTAAAACACACACAAAATACAAATCTCAAAATAGCTATAAATGCTTATAAAAACATAATCATATATTCTATGCCCTAAGTTGTTAAATAAGTATTTTTTGTGGTTGATTACATAACATTTTTTAATTTCTTTATTACAGCTAAATAAAAACATGTATTAAACTTGATTTTTAAAATGAAACAAAACTTTCTCTTTATTCTACTAAATTAAAATTCAGAAGAAAATGTCAGATCCATAAAGGCACCACTTGACTTGGTAGTTGTTTTTTTTAATAAATTGCCCTTAAAATAATTGGTTTTCTCTAGACTTGTATATCATACATGGTGATAATTGCTTAAGATATATTTATCCTTGATTTAGTTTTGAAGAATAACCAGGAAAAAATAAAGATATGCCAACTGGGATTTTGGTCTTCAAAATTAGTTTTATACCTAAAAATTGCCTGCACATTTTTCAATATTTAATACTTCAATAACTATTAAAGTTATTTCTTCAGTTGAAATGATAACATCCATAATCTTTCTTGAAATTAGATAAAATAATTAATGGTAAAACTATGACTTTTTTTTAGTGTATCCTTTTCTCTATTTTCCAGATATTGACAATGAACAGGTTTCACTCTATGAATTAGAAAAAAAAAAAAAAAAAAAAAAGGTAAAAAGGCAAGGCCACATAAAACTCTGTAATGTTTTAAGTAAAGAAATCTAATCTTTATTAAAATCCTTAAAGGTCAGATAAAAACAAGGCAGTAAAAATAAATTAATTCTTTAAGAGTGATCTTAACACACTTGAATTTTAACTGATAAAATCATAGGTTGAAAACTTTGATTTAGAACTCCAGAAATTAGAAGTCCTTATGGGGATAATTTTTTGAGATAGAACAGAGCAAGTTCATGGAGTTGGATACACTTTTTATAATATACAGAGACAGCTAGTACTTTGGATTTCCTAATAAGGCTATGTGATCTCACTTAGGCTATCTACTTGTAAATTTTAATCCAAAGACAAAGCTAGCTATTAGAAAGTGTCTTATAATGAATAATGGTTAAATTTTATATGGATGATTTCACTGAACAATCCTGCATTCTCTATTAGACGGTTATTTAATTTCTTTTGGATTTGTGAGACTATAGCATTATACATTTCATTTAAACAGCTTACAGTTTCCTAAAATACTGTATATAAATTTAAAAAGCAAAGTGCTTATATGCTATTACCTTATTAATTTCTGATGTCACCCATCAACATAATTAGAGAAAAATCTTGAAATATTAAAAATAAACAGGCCTATGATTATGTTCTAAACACACATTTGATATATTGATATCCTAGGCACTTCATATTTATAATCTTATTTTGATGAATAAATGTTTTCGCTTCTTGCACATGAACATACATATGTATATACTTGTATATGCACATCTGTGTATATGTAACATTAATATGACAGTGCTGGAATTAATAATAATAACAAACACTAGTAGTGGTAACAATCTTATTTATGGAGTTTCATCTCCATACCGATCATATTATAGTTTTCTCATTTTCCTTATAGCAGCTTTGCAAAGATATATATGCATTTACTCATGAGGGTGCTGCCACTCAGAGAAGTCAGATAATGTATCCTCAGTCTCTTTACCCAAGGAACCTAATACAAGTCAGTTTGGTTTTAATATCTGACTTTTTTCTACTGCATCAAGCCACTATGATCTACTCTCTATAATAAATATATTCTAGTTTATTATAACTTTATTACTTTTCTAAAATACAAATTCTATATATCTGTATAATATGATGTGCTTTAAATTTAAACTGGTGTATCCTTTCATGCTTAAATTTTATAAAAATAATCTCATTTGATAGTTTTGCATTTCTCAACATGAAATCAATTTCATTCTAAATTTCCATATGCTAATAATCCTGATAAGCAAAATCCTTATTTAAATAAGTATGTTATAGTGACTGGCAAAATAATTGTGTAGATAATAGTTCTTACATATTTATTTATGAAATGAACATTTTCAGTTCAAGAGCTCACATTGTTTATTTTAAAGTATATGACATTATAGTTTCCATGTAAGCTATGTGATATTTAATTTACTACTTCAAACATTTTTAATATGAGCAAAGCATTGGAGGGAAAGCAAACGAGAAAAATAAACATCCTCCCCTAAAAGAGATTATGATCTAGTCATAAAGAAGTAAAGTAAATGTAGAAAAAAACCCATAGCATGTGACTTATTACATGTGAATAATAAGAAAGAGGTAAGAATTCCCATGTAGTGTTAAAGCATGGCGTGAAAAAGTGCAACTGGGACAAATTAGGGAAGTTTCAAGAAAAAGATCACACTGAGGAGGGTTTTACTGGCGGATTTATAGAGACTGCATTCTAAATCAAAGGCAAAGGATCAGGGAGCGATTAACTGGCCATTCAGGGAATAGCTTGTTTTTCATTTGTGCTGCAGCATATGGTATGTGAAAAAGACTAGAAGGAGATAAGGTTTGGAAAGCCTGATGTGGCCTGGAGTGCCAAAATAAGAGTTTGTATTGCATTTGGTGTAAAAATGTAAATAATAAGATTTTTCAGCCAGGGTACAACATGATCAAAGCTTGAATTAGGAAAATATATTTTTTCCAGCGATGTTTAGGTTGAAGTCAAGTGAAGAAGAACCTCTTACTAAACTGTATTCTCCTGCTTGGTCCCTAGGAATAGACTGAATAGTCTTACAGATTTTTAATACCTATTTGAATATTTTGAATACCTCATTATGTCAGCAATAATAAATCTGAGTTTCAGTTGGCTAGTTCTTTTTCTTACTCTGAAAAAGTATATTAGCCTTGAGAAAGATTGCTCATGGTATTTACTTGACAGCTATATCACCACTGGTGCCTCAATGTACACAAAACAATTTTTCTGGATCCCAGGTAATTTCCTTCTTTTATTCACTCTCTTCTTTGAAAGCCACTATCATGTACCCAGTTATCTATAAAAGAAATCAGACCATCATTCTGAACTATTATTTTTAATGCTTAACCCCAACAGCGTATATTTATTTCTCTTCTTTACTCAAGTCCATTTCTTCTTTCCATGTCCTCACTCTTTCCTCATCACCAGGTTCAATGATTATTATAGCTTCTAAGTTGTGTATATCTGGTTTGACGTCCCACCAATTTTATTCCTTATGCTGCCATCTGAATATTCTTTCCAAAATAGCAATCTGATGATGTCACTTCTGTGCTTCAAATCCTTAAAGGAATTCGTATTTTCTGCAGGATACAGAATACACTATCTAGCATGACATGTAGGACTAAAGGATTGTCTGTCCCTATATCTGTTTCCTGCCTCTTCTCCCACCACTTCCTCTTGAGCTTTTTACACTACGGTAATGCCGAACCACTTTGAGTTCCCTGAAAAAGATCATCCCATTTCTTATCACCAGACATGGACTTTCAGCTTAGAAAGTCAGTTCTTGTATTTATATGCCCTTATCCTTCAAAATACTGTAATGACATCAATTCTTTTCATAATTTCTTTGACTGATCAAAAACAATGGTTTATTCTATGTACTACTTCGCTTAACATATTTTCTATTTCTTAAATATGTCACAGAGAATTCTATTTTACAGTCTATCCTTTATGCTATCAGAACAAAGTCACATGAAAACAAAGATTATATTTTTTCTTTATTTCCTTAGCAACTAGCATAGTACATGAAATATAAATGATGCTAAGATTAACATTTTTGTAAGCAAAAAAAATGGCTTCTGTGGGTGGGGACTTTTGTCTAAAGAAAGGAAATCTAAAATAGGGAAGATTCAAAGTAAATTATAATAATATTTTGAATATCTAGTGCATCTTATTTCAGTCCAAACTGTAAATCCCACTGGAGCTCAGCCCTTAATAGAAAATTTAACAAAGGAATATTTAATAAGTATTATTTTTTCCATCTATAAAGTGATGAGAATTTGAGTGTTTCCATATATCATGCTTTCTTAAAACTTCAGAGTTAGCATTTCAGTGCAGAAAAAGCACAGAGTCAAAAGAGAGATGAAAGAAAGGTAGAATTTTTAGTTACTATAAATATATTAATCTAACATATATCCTTAAATTTTGGGGTATTACATACTTTTAATCAGTTGATTTAAGTTAATAAAGTATGCATTTGTACCTCATGGTGGCATAATCCATTCCATACACAGACTCACATCGTCACAGGGATTTAACAGTAAGAACACCTAAACATATAACAATAAAGTCTTACCTTGTAATGCAAGTTGAACCAACTTTGGATTCAGTTAAACATTAAAACAGAACTACTAGAAACTACTTTTATTGTTTTTCTTCAATTTTACCTTAATCCTACATTATAAATAAAAGTAAAAATTACAATCAAGTAGCCTTACATTAAAATATGTAAAATAAACCTATTTACAAAGTTAAGGCATGTTTTATATTAAAAAAAAGTGTCCTTTATCTCAAAAGTGCTGTCCTTTGTTGAAAGTAGAAACAAAGGATCTCTGAAAGTTCTTTCTTTAGTGCCATTTATGAAATTAATTCTGAATCCATTCAACAAATTAAATTCATCAAAGAAGTATCAGAAGTGATTAGTCATAAAAAGTTAAAAATTGAACATAGCAAAACTTTCTCTGATGAAGAATATAGATAAGTTGACTTAGGAAAGTGTTACTGACCAACCTTTTGTTAAAATCAAATAGTAGATAAAAGGTAAAAATTTTTAGAAGTGAAAATAAAACAACAGTATTTTGCTATTACTTTGATTTTTAAACTCCAAATGGAAATTCTGTATAATTATCAGTAGCAATATGTTAATATTTTCCAAATGAATGCCTGTTATGTTAGGAGAAACTTCATTTTTAAAAATTCATCCATTCATCTGTTTATATACATTCTTTCACAAATAAAAGTATGTGACCGACTTTCTTACAAAAGAACATTAAAAGTGTATTTCTATTTCAATGTGAGATGAATGTCATTCTTTGATACTAAATTTAATGTTGTAAAATAAATGAACATTTCTATAAAATTTCTAACATTTAAACAAGTTTCTAAGCTCAAGCAGTCTTTCTTGAGCTGATTGATTTGGCACTAAAAGATTAAGAAAATCAGTATCAGGGATGTCTGAGTAACATGTGACAGCATCAGTTTCTAGGATCAGATCACTGAATATTGAAATAAAAGATAAGAATTATTTTAGCACATGAATATAGAATGAGTAAAACTCAGAAGAAAGTGGAAGTGTCAGTTCAATGAAAAATTGTATACATAGAATTGATGACATTAGCTGTGAAGTATATTTTCAACAGGAAAAGTAATGAAATGGAAAAATCTTTGTTAAGTACTTTGCCTTGGCAAGTCAGTAATGCACAGTTAAGCATTCACTCAGCTCACAGATATCGGATGAACACATTTACATATATCTGGGAAAGAATAGAATGTACTATGGGCGATATGAAGTGCAATAATATTCATGAACAAATAACATCTTATGACAATGTACACAACAATAATAAATGCATTCCAAATAGTAAAATATCAAAGACACAGCAATACAATAAAACTAATGGTATTAGCAAGAGTCTTAGAAGATAACAATTTGGACAAGCAACTGCATAGTTGAGGATATTTTAATGAAGCAAGAAACACAAAAATATGGGTAATATTTAGGAAAATAAATAAAGGAGGAAATGAAGTACACAGGGGCTAGCAAAGGGAATGGGGAGAGCTTTTAGTACCCCTAGGCCTGGAGGGACAAGGTGAGGGGGATAAATCACGCTGGAAGCCTGAGGGGATGCCATCTATTCAGGACAGTCTCTTCAGGCCCAAAGCAGAGAGGAAAATGGGAGAAGGTAGATCTGAAGTACTAATCATTTCAGGAATACATAAAGTATTCACCAGGTATTTTTTTCTACCAGGAAGTTTTAATATTACCTGAATATACCAGTGGGAAAAAAAAAAATGGAGATTTGGAACCAACAAACCTGAATTTGATTCAAATTCCATTGTTTCCTAACTGATAGACCTTATGCAAGTTAAGTACCTTATATACATATCAGTTTCCTGAATATATTAGGGGTAATCACACTGGGTAATATATGAGGGTTAAAAGGATAAAGAAGGAAAAGACCGAGTTGGACACATAGCAAGCACGTAAAAATATTTTCTTTTACCATTATTTTTCCATAAAAAAAATCTCAGGATACTCAAGTCCATGGCACATCACCTTCTTTTTAAAATTTAATGCCAGGAACATCACATCCAAATCAGTTTCACAATAGTGAAGGCAAGAAAGAATCTGACTCAACTGAAAATTCCATTATATTCGGAGTTAATTTGATACTATAGACTTTTACAAGTCATATATTACAATTGTATTCTAGAATCCATGATGTTTCATTACTCATGCCAAATAATTCTAAATGGATGAATAAAACAAGTTGGCACAATCTAACCACTCCTGTTCACTGTCTTCTTGGAATATGTGTTCAAGAACTCAACAAAAAAAACAGAAATCAGTGTTGATGTTGCATTAAGTGGTGCACCAACTCTTTGACAACAATTGAATTACATTTTCAAATAGTGATCAAGAATTGATAAGAAAATAAAAGAATTCCAGTAATGTGGGCTGCTGATGGATTTTTCTCTTGAAAAACAAGTGTGTAGTGTATATTACCTGGAAGTATTCAAAGCCATTTTTAAACATGTAAGCATTGACTAAATTAGGAAATAAATAAGAGCAACACTTTCAAAGTTGGACATCATGAACTACTTTAGCAAAGTAACCTATATATGAAGATGAAAATCTAACTTTTGATTCTAACAGGTTGTAGGTAGAATACACTAAATTTAGTTAAGCATTAGCCATTAAGTAATACACAGAATAAATAATTATAATAAAAACTACAAACTATAAACAACATTTGAACATATTTTGAGTGCTTACTCTATACCAGGTATTGTGCTATGTTCCATGCAAATTATCTCATGCAGTCTTTACAACAACCTATGCATTATACATTATCCCCATGATACACATGAGGTGAGTGACTCTTAAAGAGTTTAAATAATTATCCTCAATGCACTGAGCTAGTGTGTTGTGGGGTCAGGATTTATATTCAAGCAGTGGGAATCTCAGGTTATCTTAACTTATTATTACACCACTCATCATACGGTGACAAAGTTTACATGGTGAATATAAGTTAAATAATGAAATTTTTCAAAAGTGTAGATTTAAAAATATGGTAAGATGATGGATATTGCATAAAGGAGTTAAAGGCATAATAGTGCTTAGCATGCCCATAATGAAAGTTTTGATTTACCTCCTAAATTAGAGTCTCTTCTAGGCTTTCCTCTTTCCACATGTGTCATACCATCTTCCTGTTTGCTTAAGCAAGGGCCATGAATTTCCTCACTGGTCCCTTCTTTCTCCATCACTCACCACAATTCAATGGCAAATCTGCTTGATACGTTCTACTCGTCTCCATTTTTCATTACAATCATCTTATTTAAAACCATCCTTTTTCTTGGTTGAACTATTGCAATATCCTCATGTTTTCATTTGCTGGCACTGCTATAGCACAGACTAGTCGGCTTAAACAACAGGGGTTTATTGTTTCACATTTTGGAGGCTAGAAGTCCAAACTAGAGGTTTCAGCAGGCCATGCTTTCTCTGAAGTCTGTCTCTTCCTCCTCCTACGTCCAATTTCCCCTGTTTATAGGGTCTCCAGGAATCTTGGATTAAGGCCACCACGATTCAGTTTGTCCTCATGTTAACTAATAACATTTTCAAAAATCCTAATTATAAATTGGTTCATATCCTCAGGACTAGGGGTTAGGACATGAAAATGTCTTTGTGGGGGAATTGATTCAATGCATGAAATCTCCTAAAACCAATCTTTTCATTTCTAATATTGTAGAAACTCCATAAGATAGGTATTGTTTTTTTTTTTTTTTTTTTTATCTTAGAGAGAAAATGGAGGCTGAAAAGTTTAAAGGACATGTTCAGTATCATGCAGCTTGTAAGAAGTTGGATGCATTCAAAACTAGGGGGATATGATTCAAAAGTCTGTTCACTTAATCCCTGGGCTCTGGAAACTGTGAGAATAGCAGTTGATTCTAGAGACTATTGGTAGTTGGAATAATAAGAGAATGACTTTATCTATGTAGAATCAACACAAAGAAAAAGATCAGCAGATAAAAGAAAGAAAAGCATCCATTCTTTAGAGACCACACAAAAAACTGGAAGTAGAAATTAGCACACTATATAAAGGGCTACCAAAAGGGATAGTTGGGAAATAATGTGGGAAAATTAAATAGTGACTATGCTTTGTTCTACTCTCTGAAACATTTTTACATTGCATAACATAATATGTTGCAAGTGAATAAATAAGCTGTCTCATCTGATTTTAGTTTCATAATGACCTAATTATAAGCCCCATTGTTATTTCATTTGCCTTTGCAATTTTCACCTATCTTTGAGTTTTTTTTAAAAACTTTATATTTGAATGAAGTAAGTGATCTACTCAAACTGTCTCAAGAAATCTTCAAAAAGACCTATACATTAAACAAAGAAATACAAATTATCTTTTCTTTTTGAACTATTAGCATTTCTGGATACAAAATGAAATCATAAAAAATATCATTCTAATATTATTCTCAGTGATGACTAAGAGCTAGCCTGATATTTGAGTATACATTTATTACATTGAAAGAAGGGGCTAGGAAAATATTATACAACTAAAATGCTCCAGGTTACCTTACATTAAAAACAGTCAAACATTTCAGATAAGAAATAGCATTTTCAGCAGAGCTTCCAAATCCTTCTTGAACCCAAATAAATTTTCCTTTAAGCCACATTCATCTGAATCAGAACAAACAAAAGCATGAAAATATAAGCGATTAGTATTTGTGTATCCTCAATAACCCTCATCAGACTTTCTTAGCAAATCCTTTACCTACTATTAACAAAAACGATTGGGCTATAGAGACAATTCATTCTTGCTTCAAAATACAGAATTAATGTGGTTGGAAAATTGTCTATTCTTCCTTACATTTATTCTTTAGTAACTTTGACTCCTGGATTATTATTTTAAATGTATTAAAAGATAATTATTCTATAATTAAACTTACCAAATTTTATATCTAAAGTATATTATAAAGTTAAATTATTTCAACAGAATACAAGGAAAAAAAAACTGTATGCTAGCACATTTGATGCAGACTTTTTTCAATTTCTGTATAGTTCATGCATAAACTTCCTTTGCAGAAAAACAAAATGCTGTGAGAAACACAAGTTGATTAGAAAAATACAATATTAATAAGGTATTGATTAGTAGTAAAATTTAATCTTGTTTAAGACTAAGTATTAAAATGTTAATAAACCATAACTGTGTAGAATAAAATATTCCTGTATGAATTATTCAATATATTGATTTGGCCTTATGTAATTGAGAATAAATATATTTGGCAATACGATTTTTAAAAACAGTTTGAATATATTATAGGCAGTAATTGTAATCTACATTTAACCAAAACACATTTTCTAATAACAGCTCACACAAAACAAATTTTTCTTGCCTGTATTACATAAGACTATAAGAGAGAAACCTGTTGTTTTTAGCTGCATTTGTTAACTGGGGAAAGAAGCTCAATTTAATTCCCTTATATTTTAATTAATAATTTTTTTGTAAAACAATTCAAGGAATAATACACTACCCAATCTTTTGTGTATTAAACAATTGGAGAAAAAGAAATATCCTTGTTTTAAATGGACTTTTGACACAAAGTATCAATGTATTCATTATTAATGCAAAACAATAGAATTCTATGACCTGTTAGATGCTCTTTAAAAATCATTTACAATGTGTCTTGTACTTCATTTAAGATTGGAAGCTCAGTAGGATCCATTTGAATGTTTCTATCTGAGACATAATATTGTGAATTTGAGAAATTATGTGTTGGTGGCATTCTTTAAAAATAATTTTCTATATTGATAGCTGCTATGAGAGATCTCAGAGAAGAAACTGTCCTTATCCTCAATAAGCTTGAGGAAGGATCAAAGGTATAGACCGTAGCAAAGTTTTCTGTTTGTCATAGATTCCAAATAATTAAAAAGAAAACTGTTGTTATCTACTTGTACTGAAATATATTATTTAAAATAAGTAATTGATCTATGCAAACACTCTGAAAATAATTAGGTTCAAATGGGCATCTTTTCAGGTAACTAACCATGAACTATTTACTGTTGGCCAGTTGCTTAAGAATTAATAATCTGTGTTTTCAGGTACTTTGTTCTACTTCTCTAGGCATAGATCTTGTGAGTCAAAATTGTGTGTATAAATGAACGTTATTGTTAGATTACAAACTAGATACTTACTGATGAAAGCAGTAACCACTGCTCACTTATTTAAAGGGTGGATAATATTGGAAGGAAATGGAATATATGATCATTTAAAGCTGATTTTGCTGTCAAATGTTTTCCAATCTAGAACTAACCATTTAATTAAAAAACTATACTCATTGGAAAATATTCACATTCCTAATTTAGAGAATGTAAATCATAAGAATATTAAATCCCATGCAATTAAAAATCATTTACTTGGCACCTAGCACAGTTCCAGGCAGACTTTGCTTTACATTGTATAGGCAAAGGATGAATAAGACATCATGGACTCATTTTGAATGCAAATTAGAGGACAGATACTGGGGACGCAGGGGTAAGACTTCATAAAATATGATCTAGGAAAGAATTATTGAGGGTGGGATGAAGCATACCCAGAATGGCAATATGGGGAATAACTTTGGGAGATATTTTGGAGGTGGAAGCAGAAACACCATGATTGAGTGATAGGAGTTGATTAAATTCCTGGATTCTGGAAAGTGTAATTTGGGGTTAGATCTACTTCTAACTAAGATAAGAATAAAAGAGGAATGACAGATTTTTAGGGTGAAGGAGAAGGGATGATACATAGTGTATAATTTTGTACCTGTTGAGGTTGAGTTGAGAGACATCTGAGATTTAATGTTCAGAAAAATCAAGATACACAGGGCAACATATGGCTATGTAGAGTAATACTCCTATTTAAAAAGGTTAACATGGAATTTAGGAATTTGTTTCTTTAAATCAACAAATACTCATTCTCTATATGAATGTATTAGAACTAAGCTTAATTGTATCTAACTAAATACTAGGCTTCATCCAATTCCATCTACAGCCAAATATCAGGGTAAAATGCAAGCTTGTTAGGGCAAATATTCAAATATAATTTTGGTTAGCAATCCTGTTGTCTTAAACCTGAGGGGGGATAAAGAAACTCTAAAGAGAAAGTGCAATAAGGATAAATTATTTTAATATGCAATAGCATTCCACATTACAACACCATAGGAAAATGATGATGACATAATAACGATGTTTATAATGATAACTAAAATTTATATAGCCACTAAATGTTCCAACCCCTATACATAAATTAGCAATACATTCCTCAGAGTAAGTTTAAGAATTTCCATTTTACTGAGGAGAAATTTAGGCTGAAAAATGTCAACTGACTTGAGTCAGAATTTCAACTTGATTAATAGATTTTATCAAGCTATAGGAAATCTTATCTCAAAAAGATTTCAAAAAAATGTATTTATTAGTTCTCTTTCCTGAAACCAAAATACACAGTAATTCTGTGCTTTGGGCTATCTCTTCAATGTAATCTCCATTTGATGTAATGTCCCAGAGACCCTATAAATTTTTTCAATACCATGGAATATCTTATCCTAGGGAACTTAGAACTGAAACAATATAATAGATTTTTATCAACTAAAATAATAGTGGAATATGAAAACCAGGTAAAATTTGGTAACTCAATTTTGTCAACTGTTGAGAACATTCTTGCTAATATTTAATTGTGACTACATATCTTATTTAACAGTACATCAGTAGGGTGGTGCTAATGTAAAATTATGAGTAATCCAAATTTACACCTGAAAAAAAGAGTCATCTGGCTATTAGAAAATATATCCAAATGGGTATGTCCTTTTAAAAATCTAAAAGACACTAGCAAAATAACTCAAACAAAATTCACATTGTTTTCAGATAAGGAGAGAGAGATAATCTTTGTTCCAATTATTATTCATACAAATCATATTCTTCTCGTTACTGGTCCATGTCCCTACTAGGAAAAATCTGCATAGAAATCTCTCAGAAAATTGAAATATAGATAATTCTCCACTCAGTCTTTGTTATGACATGGCCCACCAAGAATACAAAACTATTTCTACTAAAAAAAATGAAAGTAGAAATTACTTGGAGAGCTATCAATATCTCATTCAGTTTATCTTTTACGAATGCATAACATTTTTAAGAAATTGAATTGACAGTCTTGAAAGACAGGTTTGAGGCTTAGACATCAAGGGGCTTAGCCACTGAACACTGAACATTGTTTTTCACAGCGCCCACACTAAAATATATAGCTCGATAACCCATTTAAAAACCAAAAGAAACACTATCGCACTTGTCTCCGAAGTGTTCCTTTCCTCCTAACTTCCATTCACATTCTACTATCTGACTGATATTGCCCCTCAAAAGCATTGAGAGTGTCACTTAATTTAATCATTAATTCTCTCATTCATTGCTTATAGCTGTGCCTGTCATCTTTCATCTTTTCAATATCCATTTCCCAATAGGAGGGTGGTTGTCGGGGTTAGAAAAGAAGGTTATGCCTCCTTGACGCTGCTACTCCTACGTACCTTATGTACAGGAGTGACTCCAGATTCATCCAAGACTTTGTTCAACAATGTTTCTGTTTAACATGGATTACTATCTCTATTTCAAAGCAGCCCTACTTCTATGCATATGAAACAAGTTGATCAGAATGTACTTATTTATTTCAATTTTCATGTATGCCCATATTTAAAGGAACCCAGAAAACCCCATTATAAGCCAAGATTTCTTGAAAGCTAGCTTGCGTGGTGGTGGTGGGGCATGAATAAACTTATTTTCCCACGGAGGTACCCACCCACCAACAAGAGCATTCACAGGAATCTCAAGTTCAAAGGTAAATACCTGCCTCAGCTCCAAGCCATCTAGAATTCTACAGAAGGAAGCTGGGAGGTTTTCATGGTTTTCTTGTTCTCAAGAACTAAACTGGCAGAATTTAAAAAGTACAAGGGAAACTTCAGCTTTGGGGGGGGTTATGTGGCTCTGAAATAATTGTAAAAGACCCAGCAGGGGAGATAAATTATAAAAAGGGGATGATTCCAAAGGGATTTCTGGTAACAATAAGCTAATTAAACTGACTTGGCTGCTAAAATATCTCCTTGGTCAAACATCAGTTAAGAAAAGCAGAAAGTACATTTTGAATTTTGTTAAAGAAAACTACTGTACTTAAAACTCAAGACAAGTTTTGATGATATTTTAATTCACATTCTTATTGTTTTCTCACATTTCCTTTTAAAAACATATTACACTGGAACATTTTACCCTTTTTAATAAAAAATATTTGTATAGGGACTTGTTTATAAGCACAGTAAAACATTTCATGATGTGAATTATGGGGTAATAATTCATACCTTGTGCTTTAAATGGAGCTCAGTACAATCTTATATCTAACAACACAAAAGGTATGAATTATTATATCATAATTCACATCCTGTTGTGTTGTGCTTTTTAAATAGTATCTCTCTGCAGGAGAAAAAAAATAATACATTTTATTCATCTATCTTATTCCTGAATTTGCATTTGGATATATGGCTTTGAAGGATTGTACAAAAATGCAAGGCAAATTATATCTTAAGCCTGGGGATTATGAGATGCTTTGTTTTATGTTTGAAATATTGTTATTGGATAATGTAAATCAAGATATATGACCATTTCACAAAGGCATTCACAAACATCTGAATAGGTATGACACAGTTGTTGTAGAAAACACTTATTTGTCTGTCAAGTTTTTGATTATTGTCTTTAATGTTTAAATATATCTGTTTGCAACTTATATTTATAAATTGAGGCAAGGGTTATAAATTGATTATCTGAGTATCATCCAGATGGTGATTCTCTTTCACATTTAAGGTTCTATCTTGGCAAATATTTCAAAAATTTCTTTTACTTGTCAACTCTGGAGAGTAGAAGTGTAAATATTTAGTTAATTCTAACAAGTTTACTAATGCTAACTGTATTCTTAAAAATTAAATTTAAAGACAGAATAATTTTGGTGTAGAAATTCTTATTCATGTATGGCCATATTTGGTTTAGACAGAAATGTGTAATTTCAGAGCTTAAAGTTGTTAGGTAGTTTTTTTTTTTTTTCTTCAGAATTGTAGATTAAAAAGCTATACGAGAAATCATTTGACCCAATCAGCTTTTTTTTGTTGTTCCCTTGTTTAATAGACAAGAAAACTTATACTTAGATAGATTAAGCTAAATAAATTTGATATAGAGGTTTTAAATATTTCAATTCTTCACTACTAGGTTTTTGGGAAATTTGCTGTATGATTCTTAAAACTTCCTTTATTCTGTTTTTTTTTACTTAATAATATTGAGAGAGCCAATATTTAGTGTTTAGTTAAGTAACTCAATATAATTGACTGTTATGACATGAACCTGTGATTATATTGTTTAGTAACTATTAAATCATTAAATATGTATACACACACACATATTTAATACTAATATAAATTATTGGATAATTTATAAGAAATAAATAATAGAAATTTATATTATAGATTTTATATGCATTGTATATAATCTGTGCTCTCCAATATGCTGTATACTAGCTATGTTTTGCCATTTTAATTTTAATATATAAAATGAAATATAATTAAAAATTTAGTTCCTCACCTACATTAGCCACATTTTAAGTGCTCAGTATAAATACTACCATCTTTAGCAGTGCAGATATAGAATATTTTCTTCACTTCAGTAAGTACTATAGGACTGTGCTCTTATATATATATATATACATGTTAATGATTCTTCTACTTGCTCTCCAAATTGAGTAGATCAGAAGAAATAAGTAGAAGCTATCATTTTAGAAATGATCAGATTCAAAATTGCTGTGAGGAGTGTTTAAAAATGTAAAGCTAGATCCCAAACTAATTTTTCTTTTTTATTTGAACACATATTTGATAGATGGTATCTCTTAATTTATGTCAAATATCTTTTTTCCTTGTCTTTATGTTGTCTAAGACATTTTCAAGCAATTATAGAGAATTATTTTTGTTGAATTGTAAATACCTATTCTAGTTTTGACTATCACTTTTTAAGTAGACTATAAAATAATTGGATTTGACTGCTGTTGATTTTATAATTAATTTTCATGTTTGTTTATTAAATGTATTATGTACACTTTTGAGCAGTTTGCCACACGCAATTAATTGTAGAAGATTTGACCTGATATGCTATTTTTCCTTTAATTAAAACTCCAACTTATTGCTGTGATGAAGACTGGCAGAATGGAAAAGGAAAATAAACACTCTAGGAAAGAGTATAAATTAACTAGCTTCAAGGAAATGTACACACTGCAGAAAGCAGTGAGAAAAGATTAACATCATCTAATATTTACCTTGTGCCCTAGCTTAGGGAAATTATCATGACATTGTATTCATCCTGTAATCATTTTTTTAGCACCTATTATATGTAAGATAATGTATAGATGCATGTAAAGCCAGAAAATCATGGAGAAGTAAAAAAATTCAGAGTAGCCCAAAATCCTTAAAAGAGTACCTTCTTCAAAGTGTTTTCAAGTGGGTTAAGTTTTGCTGAATTAAAGCAAAATTGCACAGAGGCAAACTGGTGAAGGCGGTCAGTTCCTCTGGGCTGCTCTCTAAGTGTTAATTCCTGCCACACAGAGAGAGCCCTGCACATGTCTAAGCCTAGATACAGCCAGCTACAGGTGGGCAAGGAGGTGACTGTTGTAGAACTGGGGACGCTGAAAACCTCTAAAGCATTTATTACTTTGCCAGACAATACATACATATCATCTCATACAGTTCTTCCTACTCTGTTTCTGAAATTTTCCTCCCCTACCTCCCCTATTTCTTGTTTAACTCACACACCTAGATTCCCATTTCTTTCATTGTGTGTTACTTTCACCTTCAGATTTTAATTTCAATATGATTTTTCGCTGATCATACTGCTTTTCCTATATCCTTTAAAGTGGAGGGGATTCATGCCATCTGACTAAAACTGCCTCTGTCCTTCATAGGCATCTTTCCTTACTTCCAGGGTGGCATATAACTGCAATCTTTCTTTCTGCCACAAGTCCTCCCCTCATTCTTGGTAACTGCACTTCTCACGTGGGCAAGATGTCCAGTGATTTCTTTTTTTCAGTCATTGAACTCTGTGTCTCCAAAGATCTCATCTACTTCAGCTATGAACTCCCATTATTTTTCATCACTAAATATCTGCTCTGTCTCCAGCCTTGACTAGAGGACGAGCATCTTTCAACTGGATGCCTACCAGAGCCATGAAATTAGTACCCCGGCTCCCTATTTTGCCCCCCCCCGCCAGATGCCTTTAATTTCTTCTCCATACAGGAGTGGGATTTCTCTAATTTTCACATATGTACAGTGTCATTGCACTACTTATAATATTTTAATAACTGCTAAATGGCCTCTACTTTATGAGAGTGCATTCTATACAATGAAGGGGATTTGCTAAATTATAGCTAACTATTTCTTAAATTACCTAATTTGTTAGTTTTTTCATAGAAATAAATTTACAATATGAATATTTCTTTTGTCACATATAATGGTTTTCAATTTTGATTGGGAAGGATATCAGATACTCAATTTTCTTATTGAAGCATTAGATTCCAACTAACTTTGTTAGTGATTGCTTTATAATTCTCTGATTTGGAATTAAAATGAAGACAAAATCTCGGAGAAAATATTGTGCATGAAGTATGGATTTAGCATAATTAAGAAAAATATTGACTGCCAAAATTATTCCAGGAGTTTTTCCATAAGAGTGAAACATGAGGAATAATATTAAAAATGCTCTACTTAACATGATAAAAATAAAAGTATTCGTGCTTCAAAAGGGCCATATTCTCTTTAACCCACTTTCTCTAATGTTTTCAAAGGTGCATTATCACATATTACTATTTATGTTCATGTATATACTTTTCTTAATTACCTGACTCCCTAAATATAGTGCATTTTGTTTATTAACATAAATTGAGAGCTGGTATATAATATCATCTGCTGGTATTCCCCTAGAGCACCTCAAGCAAGGTTAATGCAGGTCAAACTAATCCAGGTATTTTGATATTTTGTAGTAAACAAAACCAAACAGTAAATATGCAGAAATTCAGTCTTAAAACCAATAATGATAATAGGATAGTGTAAATGAATAGTTGTCATACATACTTTTTAAGATCAAAAGAGCCAAAATAAAAAATGCAAACCTGTCCATAAGGCCATGGGCAGAAAAAGACAGGAGAAGTTTAATTGCAATATATCCTGTAATGGAATCACAGCCTGTCTAGAAGCTGATTAAGGTTAATTTGAATCACATCCATTTGAATTAACATGGCCTTTGCAGAATGAACAACACCTTAGTGCCAACATGATCAATTAGATCCTTTAATTCCATACATCCGCCTGGAAAGGTTAGATTTATTAGTTATCAAGATAACATTTCAGAATGCAAATCCATGATACTTCATTTCTTGTAACCCATATCACCTGAGCACCTGGAAATGTTCAGGACAGATGTGTCTTTGAGTGAAATCATCTATAATATGGAGCAAGAGAGGATGTATGGAGAAAAACGCACACGGCTACTAAGACAAGATGATTCTACCTGACTGTGAATGCTGCACAAAGGAGTTCAAGATATCCAGTTAAGTCAAAATTGTAATTCAGGACCATAAGTTGCTATATCGTTAGGCAGATAGTAATATCTTGCCACACATATACCAAACTGATTAATAAAATTTCAGAGTTCAAAAGATCTTTTAAGCTTTTAAGGGCCAATTATTTTAATTCCCTTATTATATAGATTAAAACATACTGAAACCCAGCAACTTTAAGTAATTTGCTTAAGGTCATACAACAAAAATGGATCAGAAGTCAGATCTTACAGCCACATTTTACACCATATAAGCCCTACTGAATTGGATATTTCAAATTATTTACACACACACACACACACACACACACTGGTTACTGCCAAGCCATGATAGAACGTTTCTATCAATTATTGTGGTCTCAATATTCATCTTACAAATAAGATTATCAGATATTTCATCTCTTTCTTTCCTTATAGAAAAATCTATGGTTTTACAAACAGCCTTTCATATTTATCACATTATCACTATCTACCTGGCTTAGTAAACCCCAGAGACATTTTGGGGCCCACAGTATTGTTTCTATACCTTTACATCTGCTCTTACTCTGGAATGCGCTCGTCTCCTAATCAACAGGTCCCTCCTAACCTCTGATTCATACAGATTTTTCATTACCCAAGTTTACAGTTCTCTATTGTTCTGTAACAAATAACCTGATTTAATTGTTGAAACAAGAACAAATATTTATTTGCTTATCTCTGTCTCATATGGTGTTGTCTGGGACAGCTCACCAGGAGCTGGAGGATACAAGATTCCTTCATTGGGATGTCTGCTACCTCACCTAGTGTGGCTGGAAATGTTGGCATCTAGCTCGGCCTCTCTCCCTCTCCCTTGTTTCTTATCATCTACGGCTTTGTTTCTAAGAACTCTCTCTCCAGCAGAAGAGCCAGACTTCTTTATAAAGGCTTGCTTCAGAGAGAATGATAGCAGAAGCTGCTAGGTCTCTTAAGTCCTAGGCCTTAAAGTCACATAGTATTACTTCTACCACTTCATATTGGTCAAAACAAGTCTCAAGAGCAGCCCACATTCAGAAGAATGGGAAATGGACTCTTAACGGATGGATGAGTGGCATGTACCTGCAGGGATAGGAGGAATTGTGCACAGCCATCTTTGTAGTCAGTTGATATCACAAAGCTAAGGTGGAACCCTGTTCTGGAATCTTTCCCTCACAAACCCACAGTCAACAAAGCTAAGTCAAGGATTCCCCTTTTGTATCTTTCTATCCTTTATCATTGTACTTATCATACTCTATTGAAAGGATTTGTGTCTGCCATCTTACAAAACTATAGGCAGCAAGAACAGGATTGGCTCTTCTTTTTTTTTCTACAATATTTTTATTGTGAAATATAACATATATACAGAAAGATGATAATTTTCAAAATACAATTTAACAAGTTAGCTATAGAGCAAATTTCAAAGAGTGTTATGGGTTACAGTTCCACCATGTCAGTTATTTCCTTCTAGCTATTCTAATACCCTAGAAACTAAAAAATATGTATATTTATATAAAGATATTCGGTTTGTAATCCTTTGTTAAATCCTACTTTATCTGTTGCTACTCCTCCCTCTCATTTGATCACTGTCTCAATCTTCAGGGATATCTGGACAGTGACCACCCTAACTTGTTCATATTGAAAAGGGGTGTCGACATTATGGGGAAGGGGGATGCATCTGGTTGATGCTCTTGAAGAGGATGTTGCCTCTGGGTTTCAGAACTTACCTGGCATCAGAACACTCTGGAGGATTTAATTTTCTGAAAAATAGACTTATTGAGTGAAACTTTTGTAGACTCCACATAGGGACCTAGGTATTCTTTAGTATTTTGGGACTACTGTTGATTAGGGCTTGGCTTTCTGTGGCCATTTGGAATATCTAGCTGGGGCTTGTGTAAGAGTAACCTCCAGGATAGTCTCTCAGCTCTGTCTGAAACCTCTTAGCCACTGAAACCTTATTTTGTTACCTTTCTTTTCCCCCTTTTGGTCAAGAAGGCAATCTCAATCCCACGATTCCAGGGCTAGGCTCATGATTCATTCTTAATCATCCTTGTATCATTAGCATTTAGAGCATATTTGGCAAAGCAAATGCTCAATAAAAGATTTCCAAATGTAACTCAAAATTTTAAAGTGTCAAAAGTGGAAGATGCATGATTTTCCAAGAGAGTCACATGGCCAGCTAAGAAAAGTTGGATTTGGGACTATGAACACCTACACAAAACTTATGGTAACAATGCAAGTAAAATATTTCATGAAAAAATTAACAGCACAATGAAAGATTTAGAAATAAATCTTGAAGTTTGTATAAGTTTGTATCATATTATTAGAACTTTGTATCATAATAGATAAAAAATTTGATTCTACTTTGTTTATATCTCTGCTACAATTAGAATAACTCATTTTAAGTTCATTTAATGTGTGTATCTGTACACAGAGTGTTTTTAGTGTTTGTATTTGGCATTTATTTGTAAGTATTTGTAAATAAGCTTTCTCATAGTTTGATATTTTCACAAAAATACATAATTTAGGAAGTATAAGAAAGGCAAATATTGCATGGAGTGAAATTTTCCTAGGGGCAAAATTTCAGGATTGAAACTTTTAAGAGGACAAACTATTAATCAAAATTCACAGCCTGAGTTGGTATATTTGAAAGATATGGGGACCTTGTCTTCCTTCCAACATTTCCATCTGTCTCTCATTTCCTTTCCTCATTATTGGAAATGGTTGCAAACTTGTTGAAACAATTAATCCAAATGAACTATTTTAAAGCAGCAAGCTGACTCTGTATAAAATCAGTTTTTGAAAATGCTTAATAAACACCATTCAATTCTTCTTTTTTTCCCTTTAACACATCAGAAGGCTTGATAGAACCCAGGTCTGGCTTCCCTACCCCTTCTGAAGTAAGAAAGAAATAAGGATCTAGAAATAACATGTTTTATAGTCTGAAATAAAACTTCTGTCAATGAACAGGGTACCTGTAAAACTTTGAAGATTTTTTTTAACTGTAAACAATTACAAATAATGGATATTTTATTGGCACACAGAGAATTTTTATGTCAAGAATTGCCTACCTGCAATAGGATGTTCTTTTTAACTAGGAATCACAATGAAAAATAGGGCAGCTGTTACTTTCCTTTTTCAGCAGTAGCTTCGTTTATAGTCATCAGGATTTAAGTTGTTAGTTTGCCAATTAATTTCATTAGCTTTCTATTTCTGTTCATTATGTTGAAGGCTTCCAGAAAGGTCTATTTGAAATGTGTCCCCAGAGATATCCTTTTTACTAGAAAATCACTTTAATGTGAACTTTATCTGCTAGACACAGAAACATGAACATAGTAAATAAACTTAAAATGTTCTTCCAGTTATTTATATGCATAAGTCACATGGCTAGAAATCCTACAGGAGAAGTAGCACAAACATGCAAAGCAAGGAAAAATCCAACCATAGGTTTTACTAGCGGAGTAGAAATTTATCAAGCTGGTGAGGTGAGAAGTTCAAGACTTTCCCACGCAACTGATGCAAAGTGTATGGTGAACAGAGCAAATAAAACACATACTCTTTTTTTGAAACCAGTCACCAGAAGGAAAATGGGAAACTGGGGTAAGGGAGCATGCCTAGGTGTATATTATTATCTAAGAACTACTCCTCATGGTGGATGCACAGGAAAAATATAGGAATGGGTAATGAGCTGGGTAAAATTGCTACCCGTCAAGCACCACTTCTCTAAAGTTGACCATTATAGTCAGTCTCAGTGGCCAAATGCACATCTTTGGAAGCATTCAAAACATATAATTACTTAATATAAAACAAAATTAGGAACATTTTTATAACTGTCTTTCACTAACACTACATGTTTCTTCATATTTTCTAGCAGTAGATTTGAGTGTTATAAAAATATCATAAAAATATCTTTTAGCAAACACTGGTCTGTGAATTTAAAATATTGACATCTAGTGTTGAAATATGTTGACATAAACTTACTAAAATTAAAAATGTAACAGATACTCATCTGCATTTTGTTTAGCTGAATATGTCTTTTTTTTTTTTTTAACTTGCATCCAAAGAACGTTCTGGAATTTTTATCTATTTCCTGTCTTTATCATTTAGTAATTATGTCTGGTGTTTGTACATCTTAGCACATTTCATATTCCTCAATGCAAATAGCCTGTCCTTATTTATGGAACGCTAAACAATGTTAAACTACTGGGTGCTTTATTCCATTAAAGAAGTGATTGCTGTACATATCTCTGTAGTCTCTATTCCAGTTAAGCACACAAAATGTATATGTGTATGTGAGAATGTATATGTGTTTGTGTGCTGTAATTCATTTGTGTAATGCATAGGGAATTGTAATGTCAAATATTTGGAAAGATTTAGGACAAAATGATAAAAGACTTGATTTTACAGAAACATAAACAAAATAGCCAGGAAGAAAAAGATTGAAGTTGTGAAAGGAAAATTGTAATGTTGGAGGGTTGTTAAATTTATTATTCATGTCAGTATAAGGAATTATTTAACCTTTTGGGTCTAAATTTACTAATTACTAAATTTACTAATTACAGAAATTCAAACTCACCCCTTTTTGTTCCAGTGATGACTACATTTATAAGAAAGGTCTGGCAGATATTAGTGGTTCAATAAATAGTGGATTATTCCTCTAGCATTTTTGAAAAACAGAGGCACAGTGTTTGCTGATTGTTTTTAATCTAGAGAGGGAGTACCAACTTGTGGAAAGGAACAAGGCCTTTTATGTTAGGGAAATCTAGTTTCAAATCCCAGACTATACCTGGATTTAAAGCTGAATGATCTTGCTAAGTCTCAATTTCCACATCTTTAAAATGTATTTCAAATGTTCTACAACATAAGAATGCTATGATAATTAGTAAGGGTAACTTTTCACTGACCTAATATGTTACTCAGCACATACTTACAAAAATTAATATATTTATTACATTTATACAGCACTTACTTTTTGGCAAGCTAAGCACTTACATGCATTATCTCATTTAATATTCAATTATTTGATTATTATTATCATCACTAGTTTCTCGACTTCCTTAAATTATTTCAGCAAGTCCAATAGAATTTTCTGCAGTGATACACATATATTCTTTTTTGTGTTGTCCAATTTAGTTACTGCTGGACTGATGTGGCTAGACAGGACTTGAAATATATTTAGTACAATTAAAGATTTAAAGTAATTTAATTTTATTTCCTTTAAAATTAACTTTAAATAGCCACATGTGACTGACAACCACTGTGTTGGACATCATGAACTTAATTTATCTAGATATCACACCAAGTATATGGTTATAAAATTAAACTTGAAGCTTTTCTCTAAAATCAAAAACCCTTTTAAAATAAAAGTCTGCACAATACACCTTGGCACTTAATGTTACATTATTCTGATGGATACTGCTCAGTGAGTCTGTCAGTGCTCTCTCTCCAGATTTTAATGTGAATGCCTTGGGGGTCAGCCAATGGTTTTTCTGCTATATACCTATTCCAGGAAGCCTTTGCACAATCCTGCCCAGTTAGGCTGTGTGGGCTTTTTGTGCATTCACCATGGGACAATGCTTCCCTCCTCTGTAAAAATTTGGAACTGGTTAAACTACCACAGTTTAGACTATTCGAGTCCCAAGAGGTAATATATAACAAAGGATGGAGACCAAATATGAGACAATCTCTTTATATCATGCATTATTGAAAAGAATATATACATATATATTTTAACTTTGTAAGTTCATTGTTTAAAGACTAGAAGAAACTGACCTCTTTGGGTTCATATGAGAAAAACTAGAGTTAAGAGTTAAAATTTGATGTCACCGTTGTTAATTATTTGGGTTTAAATGTTTTGAAAAAACAAAGCTCCTTATTCCATCCTTCCCATAATACTCTGTTCTAACCAATCTCCCAATTGAAGACAATTGGACTGGTGTTACATGGATGAACTGGTTGGCCCACCCAGGTGTAGACTGAAAGAAGAGAGCAGAGACGAGACTACCAAAAGCTAACTATTAAATGCCCCTTCTCTATGGAATGAGTCTCTGTTAACACTAGCCTGGTTACTTCTCCCTCTGTTCTAACTTCTCAGTCTGTAATTGCTTTTGTAGAAGTGCCTGTGTTGGCAACTAGATTCAATGGATGCCAGAGCTGTATCAATTGGATAAATTGCACATGTTCTTCCCTTATGAAAAAATAAATAGGGATAGATAGGTTTCCTGGAAGTTGATATTCAAAATTGGTCTCACACTGCAATAGAGTTGGAGTGGGGAGAAATGGAAGTCCTCTACTATGGGAACATCATGGTATATAAAGTACCCTGATAAAACAGGGAAGGCACAAACAACATGGAGGGAAGATTTGTATTCCCAGACAGAGGGAAATAATTGAAGGACATAATGCTATGAAGAAAATGATAAACTGTGCATCGCAGAAATAGTACTGTGGTTGCTGTGTGATGGAAGGACTGAAGGAAGCATAATTATGGGAAGTAGGCCATTTGGAACCTAACAGTTGTACAGGAGCAATGGTAGCTAACTGTGATATTAGGATCATGTGTCAAGTTGGTCAAGTGATGGTGCCCAAGTATCTGGTCAAGTAAACACTGGTCTAGCCATTACTGCAAGGACATTTCATGGTTGGCTAATAAACCAGAAGACTAGTTTATTAAATCATCAGCCACTTGATTGCATCTGTCCCTGATTACATCTATGATCAACTAAGGGAGTGTCTTCTGGAATGAGAAAAATCCAATCAGTTCAATTTAATCCAATCAGTTGGAGACTTTTTTTTTTTTGGTCAGGATTCCCATACACAACCCCACCATCAATACTTTGCACTGGTGGGAGGACATTTGTTACAAGTGATGAAAGCACATTTTTATAATTGTGCTATTAACTATAATCCATGGTTTAAGTTAGGGTCCACTGTTTGTGTATTGTAGTACCATGGATTTTTTTTTAATTCATTTTTTTTAATTAAATTCAGTTTTATTGAAATACATTCACACACCATACAATCATCCATGGTATACAATCCACTGTCCACAGTATGATAACATAGTTATGCGTTCATGACCACAATCTATCTCTGAACATTTTCCTTACATCAGAAAGACCCAGAACAAGAATAAAAAATAAAAGTGAAAAAAGAACACCCAAATCATCCCCCCATCCCACCACATTTGTCCTTTAGTTTTTATCCCCATTTTTCTACTCATCCATACACTAGATAAAGGGGGTGTGATCCACAAGGTCTTCACAATCACACTGTCACCCCTTGTAATCTACATTATTATATAATTGTCTTCAGGAGTCCAGACTGCTGGGTTGGAGTTTGGTAGTTTCAGATATTTACTTCTAGCTGTTCCAATACATTAAAACCTAAGAGGTGTTATCTATATAGTGCATAAGAATGTCCACCAGAGTGACATATATTCACATACCATGCCCCCATACAAAACAAAGCATACATTCAATTGTTTACAGTACCAATATATAGTTGTGCATTCATCACCAAAATTAATTTTAGACATTTTCATTACCACACACACAAAAACAATAAGAATAAAAACCAAAGTGAAAAAGAACAACCAAAGTAAAAAAGAAAACTGGGTGCCTTTTTTTTTTTTCTTTTTTTTCCCCCCATTTTTCTACTCCTCCATCCATAAACTGGACAAAGGGGGGATGTGGTCCATATGGTTTTCCCAATCACATTGTCACCCCTCATATGCTTCATTTTATACAATCGTCTCTAAGATTCATGGATTCTGGGTTGTAGTTTGATAGTTTCAGGTATTTACTGCCAGCTATCTCAATTCATTAGAACCTAAAAGAGTTGTCTATATTGTGCATAAGAGTGCCCACCAGAGTGACCTCTCGGCTCCTTTTGGAATCTCTCTGCCACTGAAGCTTATTTCATTTCCTTTCACATCCCCCTTTGGTCAAGAAGATGTTCTCTATCCCACAGTTGAAGACTTAAGGGAGAAGAGAGAACTTTTATTTCTTTTTCAGCCAGCCAGTCTCTCCTGGGGAGTTCATCGAAGACCTTCATTGGAGTTGCCAGTTCGTGGCCTGCCCTATGGAATTTGGATTTGTGCATCCTGCCTTACAAAATATGTACTCATGATCTCTATAGTTGTGTGGGACATTATTATAAATCTCATATTTACAGATATCTCCTGTTGGTTTTGTTTCCCTAGGGTACCCTGACTGATACAGTAAACATTTCTGAACCCTTGCTCTATGCAATAAGACCTCTATATGCATTAAGCCTTTAATCATCACCGGAATCTTACCAGTCAGGTACTCTTATTAGCTCTATTTTTCAGGTAAGTAAAATGGGATCCAGAAGAGTTAAATAATTTGCCAAAGGTGACTTAAGTTTGGGTTGTAGAGATGGAGAGAAAAGGATAGATTTATAAGATGTGTATTGGGGAAAATATGACAGGATTTGATTATTTTGATTCCTGTTTTCAATAACTCTGCTCTGGACATTTGTAATAGCTATCTGGATATTTGCAGTAGCTCAGTGTATTGTATCTCCAATCATTAATCACTGCTGCCTGATTAAGCTTCTAAAAAAAATAGCTCTGGTTCTGTCCTTCTCTCAGCCAGAAATATGGAGAGCTTTGTATTACCTATGGAATAAAATCAGGCTCAGTATTACAAGCAAATTCTCCCAGATCTAATCCCTATCAACTCTTCTAATGTTACTTATTCCCAACCTAAATTTTATATTACCATGAATATTTATCCATATAGATACATATATAAACATATTATAAATGTACACACAGTCAACAACTCTTTTGAAATATAATTTGCATACCATACAATTCTCCCAAAGTTTACAGCTTATTTTTTTAGTAAATTCACAGCTGTACAAACATCACCACAATCAATTTTAGAATATTATCGTCACCCCAAAAGAAAGGAAGTACATATTAGCAGTCACAGCCTATTCCCACTAGCCCATGCCCCCACTAGCCCTCACCAAATGTTAATCTGATTTCGATCTCTTTAGATTTGCCTATGATGGATATTTCATATAAATAAAATCATACAATATGTAACATAATGTTTTAAGGTTCATCAATTAATCAGTACTTCATTTTTTTTTTGCCAAATTATATTCAATTGTATGAATTGCATACAATTATTGCTTTTTATTCATCAGTTGACGGACATTTGTGTTTCCACATTTGGTTATTATGTGTTTGCTACTATGACATTCATGTACATGTTTTTGTATAGGCAAATGTTTGAATTTCTCTAGAGTATATACCTAGGAGAGGAATTGCTGGGACATAGGATAACTCACTGTTTAACATACTGAGGGCTTGTAAAACTGGTTTCCAAAGCAGTTTCACCATTTCACTTGCTTACTTGCAATATATGAGGTTTCCAATTTTTCTACACCATTACCAAATCTTGTTATGAATTGTCTTTTTAATTATAGCCATTCTAGTTTGCATGAAGTAGTGTATTATTATGGCTTTGATTTACATTTCCCTGATCGCTAATGATGTTAGCAACTATTTATGTGTGTCCTAGCAATTTGTATATTATCTTTGGTAAACTGTCTATTCAGATCTTTTGACCAGTTTAATTGGTTTATTTGTCTTTTTAATATTTGTTGGGGATAATAGCCTCTGTTCTTTTTGGCTTGCTTCTCCTAGTTTGATATCTTCTCCTTAAGAACAAGCAGACTGAGGGTGATTAGGACCAGGTATTCTTGCATGCGCTGCCTGGAAACTTCCATCCCCCAAGTGAGGGATAGGTATAAGAAAGGAGTCCCAGATGTCTCTGCTACTTGTACCTGCAATTGAGCTTCTGTAATACAGAGCTGGGGAGGTTGGATAAGAAATGTTAATGGCCTACTCTTCCTGTTCTTACTGAGACTTAGTAAATTTTCTTAAATACATATTTTTTTTTCATTTGCTGTATATGCCCTTAGTAAAATTTCCAGAGACTTTAAGTATTTTATTTATTTAATTGTTTTTTTACCAGTTATGGTTGTTAGCCTGGAGACAGGGCCTATGGAACTTCCTATGTCACCATTCTGGAAGTGCTCTCCTTGTCCATATGTATTTTATAGCCAACCGTAGTGTTATTTCTGAATATGTTTCCTGCTGAATTACCCCTGTGCTTTTATTTGAGGTCATGTTTCTAACTTGTACATCCTCCTTAATTTCACTCCCTGGGGAAACCTAATTTATTTTCTAGATGGAATTCAAACATTGCTTTCTTTAAAGAGATTTCTTCATTTCTCAACTTGATATGCTCATTGTTATCTTAACCCACATTGTGCTTTATTTCTAAATCTCTCAAGTCATATATTTTTGCCTTAGTTTGGAGTTGTTCTTTTTCATCTTTTTTTTTTTTTCCCTTCCTTTGATTTTAAGTTCCTCCAAGGAAGGGATTTTGTTTTATTTATCTTTGTATTTCCTTGCTGTGTTTCAAGATTGTAATCTTGTTGTCAACACATACTTGGTTGTGGAAATAAATTAATGAATGAACAAAGTACAGTTAATGCACTGTGGTCCACTGAATTATGAACCCCAATTTAGACATGTTCTTATTCTTAATCCACATTCCAGTATGAACCTATTGTATATAGGACCTCTTGAAGAAATTATTTTTAGTTAATGTGTGGTCCAATTTGGTCTTAGTCTGGATGTCTATAAACAGAAAAGGCACAAGAAAGAGACAGAACCCACAGTCAGCAGGAATCTGGAAGGGACAGGAGAGGACGTTGCAATGTGACAGAAAGCAGGGATTCAAGTAAAGGAACCTAAAGGATTGTGGCAAGCCAGCACAGAATGCTACTGGCACCAGGGAGGTAGTAAGCCTTCTAGGCTCCAAAATGGTGAGACAATAAATTTCCATTGTTCAAACCAACCTGCCTTTTTCATAGCAGCCAGGCAAACGAAGACACTATGTGAAATGCTATATCTATCATAAAAGTATGCAGTTATCAAACTGTAACTTTCAAGGATTAATAGTACTGTATTACTTTGGACTTCCTCATTTCTAATATCAGTTTAACCATATTCCATATCTTTAAAATATATGAAATGGGCAAAAATATTAATCCTATGATGCACTTAATTTGACCATAATTTAGGACAGGGTTGTTAAGCCATTAGAAAAATATTTAAAAATGTAAACATTTTATTTAATAATTTAAGTTAAAATTGATCAGGAAGCTTAAAAAAATTGTTCGAAAGAAGGTATTAATGAGTCATAGGATGCAATTATGCTTTTTTTCTAATAAGGATTACAGATATACTTTTGAATTTAATTTAGAATATTTTGGCTTTTTCACTGATCTATTTCCTTTAGTTTTATTCTACCATTGTGGGTATCTTCCATCATTTAAATCTCACAAATGGAAGGAGAAGGAGGATAAGGAGAATGAGAAAAAAAGAAAAACTAACTTTAAATTTTCCATAACTTCACAATTCAAAAATACAAATGAATACAATAGCATTTAAGTAGCAACAAAGGATTTGAAAATGTATAGTGCATTTTCACTACCAATAAAAGACCAATGGTATTTGTAAATATGAAATATAATGGAAACTCAATAGGACCTGCATATTTTCCAGTTAATCTTCCAAGAGCACTCCAGTTTTGGAGTAATAGCAATAATAACCCATTCAATTAAAGGTTCTTCGAAACTGGAATAAAATAAATTCTTACAGCTTATTTTTTGGTGAGGATATTAATAACTGATTTTTTTTCTTTCTATTTAACTAGAAATATAATTGATTCAAAAATATAAAATGTAAGTTCTATTGATTGAAAGAATGATTGGAGGCTGGCCTCATAAATAGATAGCCAAGAACAGAAGATTATGTAGGTTGAGTGATTTAATGATGAACTTCTTCATCTACATTTATTGATACTTGCTCTATGCTAAAATAATACAAAAATATCAGATAAAAAAGGGACACGTGTCTGTCCTGTAAAGCTAGAAACTAATAGCCTCAGGAAAGTACTAATTATGCTGCAGAAAAAATAAAGGGGGAAGGAAGGTAGATATTGTACATCATAAATAAAGAATGGCAAAGATTATTCTGTTTCCTGGGATAAGCATCCAGCCAGTTTTGAACCTACTTGCATAATAAAATTTCCTGAAGGAGTGAAATAGTCTTTAACACAAAGGAAGTACAATCACATAAACTAGGACTGACAAAAGCAGAAAATCTGAAAATGGGACAGAGATCAATGATGGAGTACAGGCAACATGAAATAATCCTTAAATAAAAATAGTAGCAACATATATTAACAAGGCAGAGCTTTAATTTAAGAATGCAAAAGAGAAAATAAAAATATACTTAAAATAAAGAGTTTTTGAAGAGGAATAGAACATAATATCAAATAGGTGGAGTTTAACCATAGTGCAAATCACCTTTGGCACTTCATAAAAATGCATCACAGCATCATCCCTGGGATTCCCAATGAGCAAATGGAATTGATACCACACAACAGAAGTCAGCAAACTGTGTCCCATGGGTCAAATTTGTTTGCTATGTTTTGTCAATCAAGTTTTATTGAAACAATGCCATGCACATTTGTTTATGAGTTATCAGTGACTGTTTCAGGTTAGAACAGTGGAGTTGAGAGGTTTTGACAAGGACTGCGTGACCCAAAAGTAGTTACTATCTGGCCTTTTACAGAAAAAGTTTGCTGACTCCATCATAGAGCATTGGCTTAATGAATAATGCAAATATGTATTTTTCTTGAAATATCTCTATTGCATTAGACCAAGAAAGAGATAACATAATAGAAGGGCTCAGAAAGTGCACTGTCCTCATTGATTGCATAATTTCTTCAAAGACATCAAATAGGCCATTGGCTTAATTTAGGAGTTCCTAACATCTGTCTTAATTTTGGTTCCCTAGAAGCAGCACCTGAGACAGGGATTTGGATGCCAATGATATACTGAGGGCATGCTTTCATGAAAAAAATCTGAAGTAATTGTGGGGGAAAGGGAAAAGGGTCAAGCAAGGATATCATCTTGATAAAGTCTCATCTTTCCTTGATTCACAGAGGGAGGGTGGTAGAGGGTGAAGTGTATCTGGAGTATAAATCTTACAGGTGAGTGTTTCACCTTTCAGGCAGAGATAACCCTGTAACAGTCATTCATTAGGCATAGACTACCCCTGAGGGTGAGTATGGTACATAACCTCTTAAGATAGGTGGCTTCTTCTGGCTGAGACAAATATCTAGGAAAGGAAATAGTTGTGAGTTGTTATCAGCCAATACTCAGAACAGCTGTAGATGAGTACATCAGTCTAGTACAGTAGATCTGGGTGGGGTACCAATAGCATCTACCACAATATTTTTATTCCAGTAACAGTCTTCTAAGTGTCACCCATGTTTTAGTCTTGATTGCCAATTAATGATGCAGTCAGAATCTTTCCAAAATACAAGTCTTAGTATCTTTTTGATTAGAATTCTTTGACAGTCTTCTTAGGAAAAGCTGTTAGGTCATTGATGACCTGACCTGTTTTGAACATCATTCTTCATTCCTGGTCCAAATAGCCTTTGCCACCAACCACCTTACTCTTGCTGCTTTTGCTACTAGAGTATGAAAATATTAGAAATTCCCCAAAAAATATGCAACATTGTCTTACTCCTCTTTATCTTTGCCCATGCTGAAATTTGAAACTTATGTCAATATCCTGAGATATGTATTGCAAAGTTCTATTCCCCTACCCACTTAATATGACTACCTGTAGACAGGGACAGTGGAGAGATAAGATATTCCATTCCAAATGGTTTTATTTAAAAAGTCTGCCTAGTGAAGCAAGAGGACCCTGGAAGGCTGAAGCTCTGGGTTAGAAAAGCAATCAATTATGGAAGGCAGAAGAAAATGTGTCTTTCCAGAATCGTTCAGGCCTGAAGCTTCTCAGGTCATCACCAGGATAACTGTAGACAATCCATAGAGTGGGACTAGAACTAGAAACCATAAGGAGGGAGCAGGGAAAAGGAGTTGTTAAGAAGTGTGCAAGGATAAAAACCAATCCAGATTTGGAAATATCCAGAATCTTGGTCTCCTCCCTTCTCACTACCAGGCCCTGGATATGATTGAAGCCAGCTCTGTCAAAGACAGAGATCAAGCTACTTACAGCCAGAGCAGCCAGAGATTTTAAAAACAAACAAACAAACAAGCAAAAAAACAAAACATGAATCAAACATTGATTTCTCCCTTACAGATATGCTACCATCTCCCTGTTCCCTGAGGGATATGCCAGAGGGCCTCTTAGAATTTGTCTCACCAGGAGAGAGGGAGAGGAGAAAGTGTATAGGATAGGGTATGAGCAGAGAGCAGGAGCTTTCACCAGTGGAAGCAATAAAAAAAAACTAAAAATTCACAAAGCATTTACTCAAGAAAGAGAAAGACAAATTTAGACTGAAAGTCACTAGAATATTTGAAGGCAATACTATTATGTTTCCACTACATAGAGGAAATAAAGAGCTCATAATCAAAGTAAATGTGTGCAATGAAGGTAGTTTATTTTTGTACATATTTGATTTGTAACTATTAAATTATACCCTTCATAATCTTTAATACTCTTCTTCTCTTTCCCCTCCAGTATATTCCTCATGGTCCTTCAAGATTCTGTAATCACAGCACTTACCACATTGTTTTGTCAAATGATTCATCTCTGGCACTGAAATTCTTCACGAGCAAGGGATTGTGTCTTTTTTCTTTGCAGTCTCGCTTCCTGTTAGGGCATCTGACACAGTGGGCCTCCAGTAAACATTTTGTTAGATGACTGAATGAGTGGATAATTAAACATGAACCACATAGAAAACATTTAGTTAAATATTAAGTCCAGCTATTAATAGTGTTGTGAATAACCCAACACTAAAAAAAATTAAAATCAAGATCATTTTGGAGATTTTTTTCCCAGGAATTCTAACAAAAATAAAACAAAGAGCATTTATTGCCACTATTGGCATTGCTGAGTCCTTTACATTTATTATCTCATTCAATCCTCATACACACACACACACACACACACACACACACACACACACGCACACACACACAACCCTATGAGTTGAATGCTACTATGCTACTCTTATTGCTATTTTTGGATAAGGTAACTGAAACCTGGCCTGATAAAGTCAGGAAACAGTAGTATGAAACAGATGGTTTGACACCAAAGTATGCATGTTTATTTTCAGCTAAAAACTATTTGCAATGCTGTTCCAGTTGCTCCCTTTTCCTAAAAGCTGTTCTCCTCTTGTCAGGTGAACCTGGGAACTGAAATCCCATCAACCCCATCTATGTTATCTGCCTTTCACAACCAACAGCTATGATAAGGAACCACACTAAATGCCAGAGATCATCAAAAAGGGACTTTGGAGTTCATTTGTTCCAGTCAATCTGGTTCGTACAAGAAGAAATCACTAATTTAAAAACAGGCTTAATGAAACTCTTAGTAAGAAGTATTTGTAGGTAAAGATTGCCATATAATAGGCATTCGGAAAGTATTTACTGTAAGAACTTAATTTGTTTATCATCGCCAGACAAATGATTTTACTTTAGTGCCTTCATAATTAAGTGAAAGGATGATGGAGTGAGAAATAACCCTTGCTTCTTTGATTTGCATACTCTGAAATGATCTTCATCAATTTTCTTCCACTGACCAACACCAAAATCTTCAGTTTCAATGGTATTCATAAGATCTCTCTCTGTCAATGCTTCAATAATATAAGTGTAATATTTCTTTTCTCTTATTTACACTTGCAAGGTAAAAGAGATAAAAATTGTCAGAAGAACTCAACAGTTCACATAAATTTATCTCTTTTTTAAACGTCTTTCCATAAAACATGAATAAGTACAGAGCATCATGCTATATTTTATTGATATTATAAATATAGTTTTTTTTTTTTTTTAAAGATTTCTCCCCTCATGATTTCTTATCTCTTGCTGCTTTCCACAAGCTTCAGGAACAACCTAAGAATATACACAACCAAATATTTCTTCCTCCCTCCCCCTGCACCATGCAATCTGTCCTCAATGTTCTTGTACAAAACACTCTGTTAGACTGTGAACAGAGATGACAGTCTAAAAACTTAAAAAACAAAAAACAAAAAACAATAAATGTTTTAAAGCAAGGCTTTATAAAATGGTTGCAAATACTGCTCCAAATCACCATTATTGGATGCTATCTGATTCTGGTGCATGGATTTTGAGACAATATATAGGTATTTACTACGTAAGTCTTCAAACATATGTCCTTTAGCTGTGACAGCTGTCACCTGATTTTGATGAGCTGTGAATATGGTCTGAATACAGAAAATGCTCCTACATGTGGCTGACTAAGGGCAAGGTAATTTAGTGTGGTGATTACCATGATATTTGACATTGCCTATGAATTTCCTCTCTTACATATCCAATAAATAACAGAACAATAAATTAATTTCTACATCTTGCTAGAATTTAAGCACTACGGACCACAAATTGTTTTTTGATTGATCGATATTTCCCAAGCATCTAGAATGATGCCTGGCAGGTAATGAGTGCCCAGTAAATATTTGTTGAATGAATGAATCAACAAATGAATATATTTGAACTGGAATCTATTTTCGGTAGTACCGCTTTATGCTAGAGATTCTTTTCTCCTTGACTTGTTCAAATTATTTACTAATTTACTTTCTTTTTACTTTCTGTCATTAAGGTAGTAGAGGTTAGTTTAAGTTCCCTTCTGAGGGTGTCTTTTCTGAGGGTGCCTTTTTTAGGTGTTAAAAGGGGAGTGGGACAGATATTTGGAGAAGCTTTGTAATATAGGGAACGAGGCTAAAAAGGTATTAGAGTATAATTCTAAGTAGAATGCAAATCGGTAACACTTTGATCCGTGCCTGCTGTTGCTTCCCTTGCTTTTTGTTCTTCTCATAATTCTAATCCTTCACTTTCAGAGTCCTCTTCAAGAAAAGTGAGCCCTCTATGTCATTTTTAGACAGCCAGAGAGACTTAAAACAAAAATGATTGACTCTATCTTTTTTTTATTTCAGGAATGCTTTCTCACTTTTATTATTATTGCCTATTATTCTTAACATATTCAGCTCTGACTTTTTAATTATGAATTGCACAGTGTGCATTTTTAAAATTTAAATTACTGAAACCATGATCAAATCTGCAACTTGCATATTAGAGCATTAGTGATGTTAGCTTAGGTTTCTTTACTGAGAGGAACCTACATGTGTGTGTGCATGTGTGTGTGTGTATTTTTAAAAGGAAAACACAAAGGTTTCCTTTCAAAAGAAGACTCATATTTTTAATTTTAAAAATCCCAGTACTTTAAAGTGGGGTTAATGGTATTATTTCCTGTTTAAAATTTAAAACAAAATCACCTTTAAAAAGGAAATCCTTGTCTACAGATGAACTACAATTTACATTGAAATCCACCTGAAGAACTCATTCTAAAGGAATAAAACTATAAACAAAAAAATTACTTCCTTCTGGTATCAAAGACTATGTAGGTATCTTCTGGAGTATTGAGCTCAAATTTGAACAAATTTTTGAAATTTGATCAACAATTTGAATATAAGCAACATGTATGCAGAAAATTGTACAGTGTAAAAAGCTGGTACTTTTTTGTCTTTTTTTTTTAATCTATTTACAGTTTTTATCACCTTTTTTGCATTATTTCCTACTGCAACAAGTCAGAGGCTATAATGCTTCATGCAGGGTGATGATACTGTGAGACAGCAGTCATAAATAACAGAAGTGAAGGCATACTTTAGACTTCTGAATAAAATGCCTTTCTGCTGATTCAGAGTAAGCATCAAAGCCCCTGCTTTGAGAAATCTTATCTTTGAACTGCTCAATATGAAGCAGAGTAAATAGAGACTGCCCTTATCTGGGTTTACTTCTCAAATAAAAGTTAACATAGAAATGGAATCATCCAAAAATGTCAAAATCATGTTATATCATACAATCCTTTCCCCTTTCTTCTTTTCTACCAATGTACCATGAATTGAAAGCTGCTTTGTTACCAAGGCCCCATCATATTTCTGGAATGCAAAATGAATATGTTTCAAATAATAAGAAAGTGACTATATAAGACTGGCTAAAGCTTATTTTAGCCAACAAATAAAAATAAAATCAAAAACATTACGAATTTTCTTTGTCAAAAATTTCAGTGATGTTCAAAAAGTATTTTAACTTCCTCTGCATGTCTCTACATAGATTTATTTGTTAATTACTTATCCATGGAATGGTTTAGAGAAAACTATACTTTCAAAAGAATATAATAAATTTTGCCCACACACCTACTCCTTCTCCATTGATTCCTATTGTTTATTTCACTTTTGGTTATTTCTTGGAGGTGAAGTCTTCTAGTATTTATCCTGGTTTATGTGTATGTGAACCTGCTGAATTCCACCACAGCATGTCCAGTTGCTTATTAAAAATCTACAAAGTTAGATGTCTGAAAGAAACCCCAAATTCACCTGCATATCTGAGCCCATTATCTTTTCCATAAAGCCAATGTTTACTATCTCATCTCTTCAGACACTGAAGCCAAAATTTAAAAGGATTCAACTGATCCTTGCCTATTCTCTTTCTTTTACTGCTCCCTGTTTAATCTTACATTGTCTTGATAATTTTACTTCATATGTATGTATTTCTCTCCATTCCCATCTTTATTACTCACATCCGAGTTGCCATCACATGTCTCCTGTACTGATACACCACATTCTTACACCTCTTATTCAATTTCACTCTTCTTAATCTGTTCTATTTAGTATGGCTAGAGCTATCTTCTCAAAATTAAGAACTGGGCATGCCACTGTATTGTGTAAACACAAGTTTACAGCATAAGATGATCTCAATGTTATTAGGATAAATATAAAATAACTTTGATATATTTACAAGGCTCTGCAAGGTCTGGTAACTGATAAATTAGGATTCTTCCTATATGTTACTTTAACACTATAGTTTTTCTTAATAAAACATATAAAACTTTATACATACATACTTGTGTGATTCCTTGTCTCTTGTCTCTCACACTTAAGATATATGAGACCTTGCCAATCTGACTCAGCCTGCTTTCTGCAGCATCTAGCCCAGTTGGTTAGGTATGAATTAATGGATTACAGGAAAATAGAATGTAAAATTTGCCAGGATACACTGGAAGAGAAATATGAAACTAATATTATAGCAATAATTAGTTTTGAAAAATTTAACTAGGTTAAAATGAATAAACTACTTAAGTAGTCAATTGAACAAGTGTAACTTGATGATGAAAAATTCATTTATTCTTTCATCCTTGAAATCAATGTAGATTTCCTGAAAGTTCATGGTGTTTTAGAAACCCAGGTTCTTACAAATAACTCATTCATTAGTGTTGGGTATACACTTAACAATACATAATTGAATGAAGTGAAAGGCGATTTAATACAGAAACGTGGAATAGACATTGAAAGCACAAGGGAAAGTCAGGGAAGATCTCACTGGTATTTGGGAAATTGTTAAGAATTTGACAAAATTTTCTCTTTTAACAGTTAGTACTGGAGAAAAAAAATTCCTAAGGCATTTGATATAGAAAATTCAATATTTGTAAATAAACAAATGATTAAACAAAGTATGCTCTGGTCATAGCAAGAAACACTATGGATTCATTGAACAGAACAAAGCAGATGGATAGTACTGACCTGGAACTATATCGATGGCATTCTGTTGAATGAAAAAAAAGGTGCAAAGTAAAATACATGTGTGCATGTATGCATACATCTTGTGAATGCATAGTAAATTGTCTAAAAGTCATACATCTGTGGTGGTTTGAAGTTGTTTTTAAGAAAAACATGTTCTTAAATTTAATCGATTCCTGTGGATGTGGACCCATTGTAAGTAGGATCTTTTGGTGAGGCTGCTTCAGTTAAGGTGTGACCCATTTCATTCAGGATGGCTCTTAATCCTCTTTTTGGAATCCTTTATGAACAGAATATATTTATTATATATATATACATATAATGTACATATTTTGTATATTCATATATAATGTATTTATATATTTATATACATGAAATATATATATTTATAAAATAGATATTACAAGAGAGAGAGAGACAGAGACAGAGAGCAGAAAGAGGGAGAATGCACCATGGAAGCAAGGAGCTGAAATCAACAAAACCTAGAAGAGAAGGGAGAGACAGGAGATGCTACCATGTGCCTTGTCATGTGGCAGAGGAGCCAAAGATCACCAGATGCTAGCCTTGGGACCCGGAAAGCATTGCCTTGATGATGCCTTGATTTGGATATTTTCTTTGCCTCAAACTCTGAGCTAATAAATTACCATTGTTTACACCAGCACATTTCATGGTATCTGCTTTGAGTAGCCTAGGAAAGCAAAACAACATCACATACACCAAACTGCTAATAATGACTAACTCTAGGGAGGAGATTTATATATCCAGTGAAATGTCTACAGGGAACCCTTCAATTATTACTTGTTATCTAATATTTCCTTAATTGAATTTCAGTTGGTGCATTTTTACCTTTGTATTACTAAAATAATTGCTTAGAAGATAAATAAAATGTGTTCCCCTATTGGGCAGGATGCAAAGGGAAGAGTAAAGACATTTCCTAAATTTAACTCTTCCCATCATTTTTTCTTTAATGTCTTATGAATCTCTATAGATTTCTTTAAGTGCCCAATGGGGCATAAAATGTCTTGAATGACATTTTCAGTTATTTGAACTTTATCCTATAGGAATGGGGAATATTTGAAGATTTCTTAATAGGAAAGTAATATTTGCTTGAATGGTAATAGAGTAGCCCAGATTCATTTAAAGGGCACATAAAAATATTTTGTAGTACACTTTCAGCCTGGAAAGTGAAGAAATTAAATTTGGAAACAAGAATAATCTTGAATGTTCTGAAATTTATTAATAAAAGGTTTGATTAGCACTTAGAAAGTAAAAGATGATTTCTAGAGTGCTAACATACACTTACTAAAAAGAAGCCATTCAATTTATTCATTCAATAAATTTGATTAATTTATTTCTTAATTTTGTTATTGAAATACAACAAGCCTATATAAAATTGTATCCATCTTAGGTACATAGCGTAATGAAAGTTTACAACCGTGTGTAAACACTTGTGTAACCACTGTGCAGATCAAAGTAAAGAAAAAATTGTGATAAAACTGTACTTAATGAGTGGGAAGAAAAAACAAAGTGTGTGTGTACATGTAAGTGTGTACATGTATATACACCAGAGTCTATTGGGGGTGAGAGTAAGAGCACTAAATTTTATTTGGCCAAAGTCAGAATAAAAAAAAGGCTAAGGAAAAATTATATATAAAATACAACATAACATAACAACAGCAATAGTAATAGTTATACATACACACATATATGACTCTGTCGTAAACTGCAAAAGAATATGTTGTTAAACATGTCTTAATGGGTTGGAAGAAATTGTGTCTATAAACAAGAATTTGCCTAGGGGGTGGTATAGCCTTTTAGAATTATTTGACTAAAAATTATGTAGCTGCATTTCCTTAACAAAAATAGATTTTAAATTAAAATCACAAACAATATATGCTCTGAAAATGCAGGAATATTTAATTTGGAGAAGAAATAAAAACATTACAACAAAATAGGAAATAGTCAGTAGAGACTAGCTTATCTTGGAATATATACCTACCAAAAATCCTTCTATTTTAAATATGTGACTATTAATCCAAGGTATGTATTTAGTATCTAAAGAAATATCTAACTATAAATAAGTAAATTACAGAAAAGTAGAATAGCCTTTGAATCAACAATGTAAGAATTAGACAAAGTTTAAAAAAATAGGAAACCAGGAATCTCTATTACAAGAATGTCAGAAGTAAAGTTTGATAAAATTGCTACTAATTTTATGACTGTTAAAAACTACAAACTCTTGGAAAGTTAAAAAAAATGAGAAAGTATTTCTTTCTGCAGGTAAAAATTAAATAATCAAACCTTGACTAATCTAATTATGCTCAAAATATATCTTTTATTTAAATGTTCAAAATTATAGAAACCATTCTGCTGTACATTATCACTTACTTTATCATAGAATTCCTTCTGAGAAAATGGTCATATGGATTTATATATGTACATTTATACTTTATCACGGTTAATAATATAACTCCACATCTCTAATAAGAAAACTAGGTAAGTCTAATACCATTTTTTTTTTTCACCTCTCCTTTCATTTGTTTTTACCTTCAAGCTAACAGCTGAGTTTATTCTCTTTACTATTTTTTTCTTTGAAGATTAAAGACATGCCTAACTTTGTACTGCAGCTTGCCTGGACAGTTGACAGCCCATTAAACTAAAATTATACAAGCTGTACATTTTAACGCCTTGATTCCAAAGTGTTACCAAAATGATTTTCTTTATATGTAAGAGCAGTGCATTTTGAGATGGATCCTTAAGAGTCTCATAAAACCCTCTCGGTCTTTTGCCTTTTTGAACACCATCAAAGTCAACTAAGCTGATTAAAGCCTTTATTCTGTCAAGATGTCTGAATGAATTTTGATGCATGTAGAATATGTAATTCTGATTTATTATTAACTCTGCAATAACTTTGGGAGTATATATAATGGCATAATCCCGAATTGGGCAGGGGATTGCCTAGTAACAGCTGAAAGCAATCACACTAAAAGGTAAATATATTTTAAAAACAAATAAAAAAATAGAGGTGATCTGGCCATCATCATTCCTAGTTCATCATATCCAATTATCACTTTATTGGGCATTTAAAAAAATGATACCGTTTTTACATGGAATTTAATTTATATAATTCCTTTCTACATATGCTATGTCCTGGGGAAGGTATTTCTCTATTCCATATCCCAAATCATTCACCTCACAGAAACTTGTAGGTTAAGATGTTTTTCTTATTAAAAGAACACCTAATGTTATGGAACAAGTCCTTTGTTACCTTATATATTTGCCTTGTTCCCTTTAGCAATGATTTAGTTTGAAATAAAATCAGCAATAAGTAGAAGTCACATTTGTACAATTAGATATGTCCCTAAATCAAGGTCAGGTTTTAAAAATGGACAAACTTTTTGAATACCTCGTCACCAAGATTTAAATTTAAAGATTCCTAGGTTGTGTGTCTTAAAGAAGACCTGGCTGAGGTCAGTGGGTATACAATGACGGCTGCTTAGTATTATCTGATCAGATTGCTTATTCAGATTTGAACAAAATTCAAGTGTTTCCTACCTCTCTTCTACTTAAACTTTCTCAAATAAGAATAAATTACATTGCCCTTTATTTGCATATTTATCACTAGGAAGCAGCCTACGTTGACTCAAAAATGTTAAGTTTTTATATTTTGGTACTACATAGATAAAAATTTAAATAAGTGGGTAAAAGGAGCTGTTTGTTTTTTCCTTAAATGAAGAAGTGCTAAGGAAACACACAAATTTGACATAAATAGCAACACTTATAAACACAAATTTAACAAGACTAAATTGCAATAACATATTTTCTAAAGCAATTGAACCTAAAATTTATCCAAAAAATGCTTAAAGTAAATTGAGGACTTGAGAACATCAGCAAAATATTTTGTGAAGAATAATCAAGGCAGCAGAAATTTCTGTAGTCACCTTTATTTACTAAATGAATCAAATGGCAGTGATGTGAAACAATTGAACACTAACTAGAATTTAGTATATATTAATAGCCATATGTTATTTTTGACTCTGAAATCTTATTCAGAGAGACAATATATTTTTTTAGGGTAATTAAAAGGCAGTTATATTCCTTTCACTCCATTGACTCTTATAGGTAGCTTTATATTAATTCATTCTATTAGGCTCAGTTTACAAATATTTTCTAGGTTGTTACCTCGTGCATGACAGAATGTTTAGAAAATTGTCTACCAAAATAGGTCTTCCCATTTTCTTATTTCTGTCACAGAATTAGGTAGCAATTGCGATTAATGTCAAACCTGTTTAGCAGGCCACTTTTTTGCGTGCAAATTGCAACATATCTCATTCTTCATGTAACCTCCATAGATTATATAATAACCTAGATTTTTTAAACATAAATAAAATAAAAGATTTTGCTGCAATCTCTCAAAACCTAGATTTTTCATTTTTATATACTTTAAAATGTAAATCTTAGTTTTTAAAAAACTACATTGACAACCTATAATATATTGTCAAATTATTCACGGAAATATTTTGTCAAATTATTCATGGAAAGTTTTCAGTTTCTTAACTCTTCCATGACTAACCTATAAGATGTTACTAATTATTCATAATCATTTTTGAATTTCTAGCCAAATGGTCCCAGTTCAGCAACTCATTATATAACTTATTCATTTTGACATTTTCTGGTGAAATTAATGCTGTTGAAAAGAATATACATATTAAGCAAACTTATCACTGTAATTTTGTTTTCTTTACCCTTTTTAGAGTTAGTGCTTGCTCATAACTATATCCTTAACAGCATTATTCTCTTTAAATTTCAGGTCGGACTTTGGATTTCTTCCAAATTATCAGCACTTTTTACAAAATCCTAGGAGTTAGCCAAACTATTAAGATCAGTGACCAGTGCTTCCACTAATAGTGTAGCTATTCATGTGCCAACGTATTCTCTCCACAAGGAAATACAGAAAACAAAAAAATATAATTATGAAAACTAACATTAACTCATGTATTCTGTGTGTTCATGTACACAATTCACAATGCAATGATTTCATAGCACAGTCTGGGCTATTGGACACCGATTGTTTTAGCTTGAAGCCAGGCCCACTACCCACTACCCTTTCTATAAATGTGCAACCTTTCCTTACAGCTCATGAACTAATCAATTCCCCTTTATTTCAAGTCTACATCAGATAGGGTTTCTATCACTTGTAATACCTGAAATAATCTCTTCCACCCAAGCATTCTGTTTCCAGATTGATTTCCCTAGATTAATTTCCTAAAAATATCCCCCTTATTGTGAAGAAAATGTTCTAAAATTAAATAGTGGTGATGGTGTCACAACTCTGTGAATATACCAAAAACCAATGAATTGTACAAAAAAAGCTATTATTAAATATATATGTACATACATGCATATACATGCGTATAAGTATATGTATATGTATATATATGTATATGTGTGAATATATATAACATTGCTTCCTTAAAGAAGATATTTGTTAGGTCTTCTAGCTGTCTTCCAGATAAAATTCAAATTTCACATTCTTACATTTAATATTGGTCCTTCAACCAATATAATTTCCACATTTGCATTTCTCTAGTATCTAATATGGTCTTTTCATTGCCCTACAGGCATCATATGCTTTTTTTCCATTATCATTCTTCCCTGATGCCTGAGCAAGCATACTAATTTTTCACTATCACATCTCAATTATCACCAAAACAGACACTTATATTTTCATTTTTTGTGTATTAAATGAATCAAATGGCTCTATCTGGAATTTAGTATACATTTATTGCTGTTGTATTATTTGGTTCTGAAGTTTCATTCAGACAATTTATGTCTGTTGAATAATTTTAAAAGTCATATTCTTTTTACTTCATCAGTACATTGATATTCTTATGTAATTTTTTAGAAATTCACTCTAATAAACTCAATTTACAAAGTATTTCTGGTTCACATTTATTTTTCTTTATTTTCATCTCCAATGTATTTTGATAAAAATACTATTTATGAGATTTTTTAAAATATGGGATTAAAAGCATTTATTTTTCTTTCAAAATGTGTTATTTAGATTCTTGGAGAGTATCCTTTTATCATAATGCAAACATCAGGAGTTGGTATTTATTAGACCCAGAATGAATAATTGCTGAAACAAAGAATGAATCGAGGGTTATTTCCTTAACTGCATAATTGCCATTGATTGCCTAATACTCTTTAGTTTGTTTGTACTGAAATTTCCCTGACTTTATATTAGCTAAATGTACTATTAATGATGCTAATATGAGAAATTTCTCATACTTTCTCATTTACACTATGGAATTTAATTTACAATTTAATCTAATGAATTTCTTAAGTTTTGGGGTATTGTTTTAAGGAAAATGATTTATATTTAACTATTTAAATGTTAAATCTCATTTTATTTACAATATTTTAAAAGGTCTCATAGCATTTTATACAGCTCAGATTTGTTCAAAATAATCCAAATTAAATTATATCCAACTATGCATTATGATGATTATGCTAGTCATGCATGATTCTTTTGGTTTGTATCATTCATGCAAAATATTTTAATGCGGGTCAATTCTTAATTCTTTCAGAAATGTGGTAAACTAAATGGCTATAAATATCTGTCCACATGTGTGATTTAAATATAATGTAAATTAAAACATTTATCTGAGAACATTGGTCTTACAGTACCCTAAAATATTTTGGAGTATCTATCTAATTCTGGCTATCATTTAGAATTGAGAGTGTTTAAAAGTTAGTAGTTCTGCTTGGCTTACCAAGGGAGAATAAAGTTTAAATTATCTTTAGTTAACACCTCAAGCTGAAAACTGAATCATGCTTCAGTTTGTGCTAGGTTTCAATAACTTGTCCAAATTCAGCAAAAGCAGATTGTGAGTAACTGCAAAGAAAATCTTTCAAAGAATCTTTCAGCTATGTTGTCTCTAGCTCAACATGGCAAGTGCTAAACAAAATCTTTGTGTCAAGCAAAATGTACCCTGTCATCCATTTAATCAGTAAGTCTCCTAATCATACATTTATCAAAAGCACCCATACCAGCTTACACACACACAGGAACACAGACACACTGCAAACACACACACACTTATATAAACACACCTGATCTCTAAAACCCAACAGTGCTTCACATCTGCTCTCAAACCCTTTGAAGCTTTTAAATTCTGCTTCTCCTAAGTGTTTAGGACGACATTCCAATGAAGACTTTGTTCCCAGCTTTCCTGCTGACACTTTAATGTGCACCTTATTTTGTGCGCAACTCAGCTGCCAACATTGAGAGAGACTTGTTTTCAGAGAGTTTCTTTTTTAACATTTGTTTGGCAATAGTTATGACAAGTTATCTTTGCTCTAGATTATTTGATGTTAGCAGTTTTTGCTTTCAAAAAATAATAATATGTTTAGAAGATTAGGAGCAAGAGAAAAAACTTTTTTACTAAAATTACGTTAATCGGTTGTGTCATTCTTTTGTTTCATAGTGCTTTACAGACTACTGGAGAAAGAAGTTTTAAAATTAATTTTGCTTTAAATATTCTTGATAAAGAATGCTGTCTTTTAACTACATAGAAATAAGCAATCAAACACAATCTGTGAAAATATGTCCAAGACTTTATAACTAGATAATTGATCACCTTGATAACATTGATTTTTAAAATTAGAACTAAAGGTCACATTATAAAAACTAACTTAAATGTAAAGGAAAATCTAATGCATGCCAAATACTGATAGCAGAATTAAGTGTGAAGCATTTGTTTAGTGTTTCTATGTCAATTTACATATTTTATGACTTATATTTTGAAATGCATACATTTATATATTATGTCTTATTCAACTAATAGCTGCATAATTTCTTTCTTTAAAATAACTCAATGATAAAAAGGTATTATATATTCATTTGTTATACTTGTATAAATTCAAATCAGTGACTAAGTAATGAATATTTGTTAAATATAATACATTGCATTACAGAAAAGAATGCATTTGGAATTCAAATCCCAGCTCTGTTCCTTGCCCCTCTGATACCTTAGGCAAGGTATCTTCATATTTCTGTGGCTCAGTTTCCTTATCTACATTTTTTTCCCCAAACCTGCTAGTATGTTTGAAACACTGGTAAGTAATTGTACTGTCCCTGTTCATTTATGCTGACACAATATGTAAATAACAAGAAGTACTTAAACGTAAGATTCCCTATTTCATTAACCATGCTGAAGATCACTACATCTCCACAAATCCCAATCTAAAGTAAATATAAACTACCATACAGTAAGTATGATTTTAATGGCTGGGTCAAGGAATGAGTAATGATAGAAGTAATCAGTTTTGAGTTCCAGAAGAGAGGGTTTTTTTTTTTTTTTTAACATATCTTTTAATATCCTGATCGATGGTTAAATTCTAGATTGGTGGTTTCTTCACCTGATGCGATTTTTTTTAAATGCAGTTTTCTGGACCCCACTCGCAGAGAATATAATTTAGTAAAATTATCTAAGACTCAGATAACTTAGATAATCAGCTAGTTTTGGAGGATTTTCATCTAGAAACATAAATGTCCATGCAGCAACATTATTTCACACATTGTAAGTACTGACAGATTTTCAATATGATAGGCACAATTTTATTTTATTTTTAATTTTTGTTTGCTTGTTTAGTTACTTGGGTTTTATTTTGTTTTGTTTATAATGAAGGCTCTTGTCTTGGGATGAGTGGTACTAAAATTGTGTCCTGAAAAGCAAAGTCTAGAGGATATAATAAAATCTTAACATGAATATTATTATTCATATTAATAATCTTGGAGGTTTTGAGATTGGACTATAATTATCAACACTAGACTCTGACAAGGTTTACAATATTTAAGTGGGAATCTCAAAGATGATTAATATATTTGAAAAATGAAAACAAGGTAGGATGAAAATTTTACATTATTCAGTTTGTAAAAGAAATCTGAAGGAAAATTTAAGTGGTCTTCAAGTACAGGAGAAACTTAACTTTCCTCATCCATGAAGTGATAGAATTGGAATAATCAATAGGATGTAAATGTATGAAGGTAGGGAGTTTATACTTCTCACTCCTGTGGTTTGGTATAATGTGTATACATATAATGTTGCATATAAAACATATAATGTTCTCAATAAACATTTACTGAATGAATGAAATTATATGGTGTTTAGGTATGAACAATAAATGGTCCTATCTCTCTATTCACTGTGGAATGAAGAGAAAAAATATATTTGTCCCAAATTATTTTATTGGCAATATAAAAACATGAATAAATTTAATATTATGCATTTGTTTTCCTGGATAATTTTATAATTCTGCGATCCTTCCATTGAAGGTTGAAAGACAATGGTTTGGAGGGCTTAAATAAAGAAATAAATAAATACAAATGCTTTGTCAACTATACAAATTTATTGTGTTACTCAAAAATTTAAATAAATCACCCTTAACTTTTGAAAATATATTAATAAAATTATTTGAATAATATTTTGGTTCATTTACTTTTATCCCACATATTATATTTTATTAAGTAAAACCTATCTAAATATTTTTACATTTTCTAGGTCAGTGAGAGGAATTTAATTTGACTTGCACACCTATGAGAGTCTGATAAGGATTACCCAAAGTCCCCATGCCCCAAACTGCTTATTCTTAGGGCCAACCACAATGACTTGAATTCCTTTTCATTGGCATTATTTCTTGTGTTCTTTTAGAAAAGCCATATAGTTTTCCTAATTATTATCACACTATCAAGGAATAACATATGTTGCTTTGATATCAGATTAGCCCTCATTCTCACCTGATAGGTCGGAAGTAGGCAAGAAAATTTGAGGAACATGGACGTGTCTGGAAACTCAGTTATGTAGGAAGAAATAGGTGGTGTCACTGCAAAAGAATCATTAAAGATATCTCTTATTCCTTTCCCCTACTGGCAAGGGCAAGCAAGATTTTTATTTTGTTTTGACCAAAATTGGTGCGCTAGCAAATGTTTTACTGAAAGTTTCTTTCTCTGAAGAAAAGTCCTGATTTGTAGTGTGCCTATTTCCATGATGAAAATAATCCCACTATTGTTCCGTGTTAACTATTGTCAAGAAAGCTCACTTTATATTATGGGCTGTTGTTACAAAGACCTATTGTTTGTCTATTTCTCATGCTACAGTAATATATGATAAACCCAAGGGTAGAACCATACAGATAATAAAAGAAGAAATAAAATTCCACTGTTAGAAAGAGTTCCAACTAAGTTACCATGCACATGCATTATTATTTTAGAGTAACGGAGCCTTCAAAGTTTCACTAAAAGGAATAAAATTTCAGAAAAAGCATCCTGCAAAACCAGCAGTGCCTGAAGGAGATGGTAATTAAGAAGCACAGAAAGATAACACTATACACTTTCCTGTGTATTTACTATAACAAATGTTTTCATTCAGGATAAAAAATCTTAGAGAGAAAAATCAAATTATTATTGAATTGAGAACTTGTAGTCCAATAGCTGGGAGCAAATTTGTACTACAGAGATATAAATCTCTTGAAAAAGGTATTTAATGATGGAAATCCTTGGGTTTAAAAATGCACCAACAGCAATTTACTACTCCATGTAAAGTACTGCATTATACTTTATCATAAATTGTATCTAAAATGATCAGATTTTGTAAAGAATATGGGGCAAAAACAAGGAGATGTAGGTTATTTTTCCTGGGAGCTCAATTTAATTTATTATTTTTACTTAAAAATGCAGTAGTTTTCCCTTTATCCTCTCTCCGAAGACATGATCAAGAATATGCTGGAAAGAAAGACATAGACTTTAATATAACACATTGGTTTGAATTGTAGTCTGAAATACTAGCTTCACTACCTTTGGCAAATTGCCTAACATCTTTGGAGTTCAGATTCTTTAACTGCAGATGTTACACAGTAACAATAGTTACTTTGTGGTGTATTAAATCTGTTTTCTGAGCAGTGCTAGTCATTATATAAAGATTCAAGTAATATGGAAAATCAAGTAGTATGTTCCCTGTTCAACAGCTTAAAAATCAGAGAGGCAGAACAGTTAAATTCCTAGCTGAAAGTCACATAGCAAAAGGTGGCCTAGAAGAGATTGAACTCAGGGATCTGATTTCTAAGCTTATGCACTTTACCTCTTCACTTACTTCATAATGTTTTATAGAAAATTATATGGATATGAAGTGCTAGCTTTGTGTTTACTACTTGGAAGGAGATCAATAATTGTTAAATCCATTCTTATATTTCTAGAGGTTTTATATTGAAAAGAAGCATAGTTGAAATTCAAGTTGATAATCCTCATAAATATTCTATTGGTCATTTTCTATACTGTTTATGAGTTTCCTTATGGGTGGAGGGTGGAGAAAACAAAAGAGAAATAAAGGAAGAGACAGACAGAGAGAGAGAGAGAGAGAGAGAGAGGAAGAAATTTCCAAATTGAATTTATATAAATAGTGGAATCTGTCCTTCAGCACCAGGCCTGCTATTAAACTGAAAAGTTGCACTCTGGATGAACATCGATTTTTACTGTCACCTTCTACAAACTATAATTGAGTAATAGATGAGTATTTGCATAGAGCACTATATTCCATCACTGGCATGTCAACCCTCAGTGCTGACTAAGTGAATTGTGTTGCTCACTGCTTATCTTGAAATAAAGAAGACAATCATTTCCATCAACATTTACCAGAGCTTTGTGGTGCAGGCTAAACAGTTTGTGCCACAACGATTCTTGTAGTTAATTCCAGAAATTCCAATTTCTTAGCAGAATTAGTTTCATTTTTTTTTTTTTTTTTTTTTTTTAGAGTTGGGTTCTTGACTACATTTTCTGATAACTTCTGTAAAATATTTTCAACTCTATTTGCTGAAAACTCCATTTAGATGTATAAACTTACCTTAGTGAAACACAGAACTGAATTAAGAGTCTTTGTTTTCATGATAATCATTTTATAGTAACAAAGTTCGCAAAACAGTTTCGAAAGCATTTGTACATTGCATCGTTTGGGGGGATCAGGAACAAGTAAATGCCACCAAAACTGATGTCTATATTTGGAGTTAATATCATACTCCAAGATCTCACTAAATTAAAGCTGTGTGTCATTCCTTTAGAACTTTTTCTTCCAGAGTAATAATTCATTTTATTTTTTGGTACTTTTATTCCCCTTAAAACATGGAAAATCTCTTTCTTTATTTTTGAAACTTAGATCAAGAGAGCTTAAAACAAAAAGTTCACTTTCTTACCACCCATATTCTAAGTCCTGTGTCATTGAAAACAGAAAGTTGTGAACAATTCCAGAATTCAAATTACTTTCTGAATTTATCCTAATATATTGTATGCATTATCTCATTTATTCTTACAACAGCTCCAGCATTGGGTACTATTCTTACATCCAGTTTACATATGAGTAAACTTAGGCACAAGGATGTAAAGTGACTTGACCAAGATCAGACAATAAGAAAGTTCTAAATTAGGATTTGATCTCTCTCTCTCTCCCTCTCTGTCTTTCTCTTTTCCACTTACTTTCCTCTCTTTCCCTCACTCCAATTCAATTTTAAACAACTTGTTCTTACAATAGGCACCTTGTTTTTTCATATAGTATTGAATTTTTTAACCATTTCCTATCAACATATCCAGATTGATCCTAATCTTAAAAGCTGCATAATATCATTACACAGATGTATCATAATTCAGATAACTTGCCATCTACTATTTGGAGCTGCATAATATCATTACACAGATGTATCATAATTCAGATAACTTGCCATCTACTATTTGGAGAAGCAGCACAGTTCAGTGTACATAAACTCTAGAGTCAGATTTCCAGGATTTGAATCTTAACACTTTACTCACTAGCTTTATAACTGTGTTGTAAAATGAAACTGATAATAAAAAGTTCCCACAAGGTAGTTATAGAATTAAATTAAGTAATATTCAAAAGCATACAGGACAGAATCTGATATAACTAATGAACTATTTAATGATTATTAATAAATCTTAGTATTTTTATTACTACTATGTTGCTGATATTAAAAGCAATATATGTATATCACAGAATATAGCATTTCTAATTTTTCATATTGCCAAATGGTGCCCCTGAAAGTGCACCACTTTATATAAGAAACATTATCCAAATTTTTAATATTGGCTAGTTTTTAGGTGAAAATGAGGTCCCATCTAAATTGTATTTATTTAACTATGAGTGAGGTTAAACAACTTTGAAGATGTTTACTGAGAATTTGCATTTTCTTCTATAAACTTGCCAGTCAATACGCATTTCAGACTTTTCTAATGGATTGTGTCTTTCTCTGAATGCTCAGAATGAGCTATTTGTGAATAACTAATTTTCCTCAGTTTTTTCCCTCAGAGTACACTGTATTCTATGTATTTTTCACACTGAAATTTAAAGAATAATTTACATGCTCAAATTTGTTAATTTTCATTTATTGTTTCTCAGAAAAATATTTAGCTTCATTTTAGTAAAGTCTTTTGTTAAACTTTTATTTTCTCCAACAATTACAAATATTAAGCTTTCTTGTTATTTATAATAAAAACTTACAGAATTTAATTGGCCATAAATTATATTTTAATTTACTAGTCAGTTATAATTATCATAGAAAAATTTTTAATATTTAAACTTTTCAAAATATAAAGTTTTAGACTCTGTCAGCCCAGCTCCAACAGGAGGTTTTAATGTTAACTGCTCAATACAGACAGCAAATCCTCAACAAGCAAACAGAAGCTTTTGGTGACAGCTGACCTTGGGAGAATCGGGAGACATATCTTTCTCAGGATGGGTAGTCCAGAGGATCGGGTGCTATCTCTTGCTGATGGGTGAATCTGGGAGATCTCTGTCCCTTTGTCCCTCTGTGGAGAAAACTTCAGTCATTTTCAGCCCACAGCACTTTGCAATAAAGAAAACCTCAGCCATTTTAAAATCAAAACAATTTGATCAGCAGAGTCAGAGAAACAAAGAACTTATTGATATTCAGATGACCTCTGTGGAGGGGGCATAGCTTCCCAAGAGGAAAGGGAGAGGCCCAGCTCTACTGCCTGCCTTACTGGATCCAGACTCCTGGGGAAGGAGAGCCACAGGCCACACCCTCTTACACAGGCAGTGACAGGCTGACAGGTGTACCTACTGGGCAGAAAAGCACAGATGTATCAATCCTCGAAGAAAAACCATCAGGGAAACCAGATACTGAATATCTCCTCCTTCTGTGACCTGAGCCTGTTCTTGTCTGGGAAAATCTGATTGGGGTGGCCTAGGAGGTCAGATGCCTAGACAACAGAAAACTACAACCTACACTAAGAAAAATGAAGCTATGGCCCAGTCAAAGGAACAAACGTACACTTCAACTGAGATACAGGAATTTAAACAACTAATGCTAAATCAACTCAAAAGTTTAGAGAATATTCCACAAAAGAGATAGAGGCTGTAAAGAAAACACTGGGCATACATAAGGCAGAATTCGAAAGTTCAAAAAAACAACCAGTACAATCTATGGAAATGAAAGGCACAACACAAGAGACAAAAGACACAATGAAAACATACAACAGCAGATCTCAAGAGGCAGAAGAAAACACTTAAGAACTAGAGAAAAAAACACCTGAAAGCCTACATGCAAAGGAGCAGATGGAGAAAAGAATGAAAAAATATGAGCAATGTCTCCGGGAACTTGAGGATGAAACAAAGTACAAGAATGTACATATTGTTGGTATCCCAGAAGGAGAAGAGAAGGGAAAAGGGGCAGAAGCAATAATAGAGGAAATAATAAATGAAAATTTCCCATCTCTTATGAAAGACATAAAATTACAGATCCAAGAAGTGCAGTGAGCTCCACAGAGAATAGATCTGAATAGGCCTACACCAAGACAATTAATAATCAGATTATCAAATGTCAAAGACAAACAGAATCCTGAATGCAGCAAGAGAAAAGTAATCCATCACATATAAAGGAAGCTTAATAAGACTATGTGCAGATCTCTCCGCAGAAACCATGGAGGCAAGAAGGAAGTGTTGTGATATATTTAAGATACTGAAAGAGAAAAACTGCCAATCAAGAATCCTATATCCGGCAAAGCTGTCCTTCAAATATGAGGGAGAGCTCAAAACATTTTCCAACAAACTGTAGACAATGGGAGACTTTGTGAACAAGACACTCGCCCTACAGGAAATACTAAAGGGAGCACTACAGAGTGATAGGAAAAGACAGGAGTGCGTGGTTTGGAACACAATTTTGGGAAATGGTAGCACAGCAATGTAAGTACGCTGAACAAAGATAACTATGAATACAGTTGAGAGAGGAAGGTTGGGAGCATGTGAGACACCAGAAGAAAGGAGGAAAGATAAAGACTGGGACTGTGTAACTTGGTGAAATTTAGAGTGTTCAACAATTGTGATAAAATGTACAAATATGTTCTTTTATGAGGGAGAACAAGCAAATGTCAACCTTGCAAGGTGTTAACAGTGGGGAGGCATTGGGGGACAGATGCAATCAACAGTAAACTAGAGACTGTAACTAACAGAATCATTGTATTATGCTTCCTTTAATGTAACAAAGGCGATATGCCAAGGTAAATGCAGATAAGAGGGGGGTATATGGGAGGCATGTTAGACACTTGACATTGGTGGTGTCGTCTGACTCTTTACTCTGATTTAAGGTTACTTTTCCTTTTGCTACTTCCTAGCTGTCTTTTTTTTTTTCCTCTTTCTTTTGCCTCTCTACCTTCTTTGGCTCTCCCTCCTGCCCTGTAGAAGAAATGGAGATGCCCTTATATAGATAGTGGTGAAGGTGGTGAACACATAAATATGTGACCATACAGAGAACCATCGATTGTTTACTTAGGATGGAATGTATGGTGTGTGAACAAAACCATCTTAAAAAAAAAAATGGGTTAATTACAAAACCTCAAGGGCAATATACTGAGTGAAATAAGACAGACACACAAGGACAAATATTGCAGGGTCTCACTGATAGGAACTAATTATAATATGTAAACTCATAGACATGAACTATAGGGTACCAAGATATAGGACGAGGCTTAAGAATGGGGAGTGGTTGCTTAGCATGAGCAGAATGTTCAACTAGGATGAACTTAAATGTTTGGAAATGAAAAGGGGTGTTGGTAGCAAGATGTGAGAATAACTAACAGTGACGAATGGTGTGTGAATGAGGTGGAAAGGGGAAGCTCAGAGTCATATATGTCACCAGAAGGAAAGTTGGGGGTCAAAAGACAGGAATATATAAAACTGAACCTTGTGGTGGGCAATGTCCATGATTAACTGTACAAATATTAGAAATCTCTTCCATGAACCAGAACAAATGTATGACAATACAACTAGAAGTTAATAATAGAGGGGCATATAGGGAAGAAATATATACCTATTGCAAACTATATAATACAGTTAGTAGTATTTCAACATTTTTTCATGAACAGTAACAAATGTACCATACCAAATCTACGAGTGAACAATTGAGGAGGGTTGGTTAGGGATATGGGAGGATTCGAGTTTCCTTTTCTTTTTTTCTTTTTTCATCTTTCACTCTATTTCTTGTCTGGAGTAATGAAAAGTTTCTAAAAATTAAACAAAAATTAAGTTGGGTGACGGATGCACAGCTGTATGAGTGTACCAGGGGCAACTGATTGTATAATTTGGATCTTTGGATAATTGTATGGTATGTGAAGAATTCCAATAAAAATTAATAAGAAAAAAATAAGGTTTTAAAAAATATATTATGTATTACAATAAATAGTTTCACTTAGTTTCTCTTAATGTCATACAAATTAAAATAATTCTCTTTTAGGGAAGCCAAACTATGGATCAAAATTTTGAAATTTAGAGTGGTAGCATTTTCTTTTTCTCTCAAACATTATAAAATGACATAACTCAACAGAAAATCAAATACAGTAAACAAATAGTTCTAGTTATTCTTCACTTGTCAAGTGAGGTTCTGCATTATTGTATGAGTCTGTGGTGTTTATTTGATGATATTTGGGTCCCTAATGATTTTTATTTGTAGGTGACATACAGTATCATTCTCTGAAACAAGTGGTAAGTTCTACTCAGGCAAAGATTGTATCATTATTACACCTATCCTTTAACCTGTCTTTCATTAATATACCATCCCCATGCCCCAACTTGCATTAGCAGACTACAGAGGAAGAAACACCTGATGTTTATGGAATATAATTTGAAGATAATCAAAAGATTTACTTGTGCTGTATTCAACACTAACTGAAGGTACAACTTTTCCCCCTGATATTGAATGATATTTCAGTTGTTATGTGGAATAAGGTTATATGTTGAAATTATCCATAAAACCACTCTGAAAATACAGAAGATGTTTTGGACTATTTCAAGATTCTATTCTAATACCTATTAGCAAATATTAAAGACAATGCTAGACTATGAGATTTTTGATGAAACAAAAAAAATAAAAGGAGATTTTGGAGACAGTGAGACCATTTGAAGGACTATTGTAATAGTCCAGTTGAGCAGATGATGAGGGCCTGAACTCAGATTAGAAACAGTAAGAAAGGAGAAAAGAACATTTACCTGGCAATTATAATACCTAGAATGTAGGGAGGGACTACTTCATCTTGTGCCATGGACTATAGACAAGATGAAAAATGCGTTAAATAACAAAAATATAAGATTTCATGAACAACTGAACTTAGGAAGGAAACAAGAAGAGGAACTGAGGATGAATCCTAGGTATCTAACTTAAAGAGAAATAAGCATCATTGCCAGAATGAAGGATACTGGTAGGAGTTTATGTATGAAAGGAAAGATAATGAATACACATGCATGCACACGCATACACACACATACACACAGAAGCACATGCATAGGTGAAAGTATTACAGAAAATATGTGGAAGTTTATGCGTGACGTTAAGAAATAAATCTTTGCTGAAGATAGATAATTTTAGTCATCAAAATGCAGAAATATTTGAAGCCATATGAATATGAGATTTCCTTAGGTAAGAGTAAAACATGGGAAGGGCCATGCCCAGATCTCCATTTAAATGGTAGAAAAGACCCCATTATGAAAGAAACAAAGACAATACAAAAATGGAGAACACTGAACAGGAAGCCAAGGAAGGAGAAATTTTAGGAAGGAATGACATCACCAAATGCCACAGTCAAATCAATAAAATAACATAAAAGAAAAAGTGCAGGAACAGAATGGTAATTTTTCCCGGTTTTTGGATAGCTTACAAGAGCAGTTTCAGCAGTGTGATGAGGACAGAAGCCAGGTTGCTGTGGGGTATAGTGAGAATGTAATGTTAAGAGGGAGAAACTATGATGCAGACTCCTTGTTCAAAAAGCTTGGTCTTGAAAGGAAGGGAACAGATAGGATAGTCACAAGATTTCACAAAGGGACATGTTTATGCAAGTAACAGGAAGGCACAAGTAGAGAGGGAGAAGTTGAAGAAAAGAAACATGGGATAAATGATGAAGTAAGGCGTGCTAAGTGATAGCACAGTTAGAAGGAAAAGCTTTGAACAGAATAAGGGGTATTTCTTTAATTGAGGCAGGAAAATTAGATAAATAGATAAACATCCATGTGTGGAGGCACATATAGTTTAGCAGAGAGAGGAGCTAAAATACTGTGTATGATATGAACAGAAGAAAGAGAATTCTAGAGATAATTTCTTCCCCCTTTCTGATACTTTGTAAATGTTATCTCATCTCACATGTGCTTTTAGACTGTAATCAAAACCTGCTTAATAGCAAGGGCTGAGAAAGAAAAGAACCATAAAAATCCAAGACAATCTTATTACATAAGACTGACTGAATCCTGAAAGAGTCAGAGTAGAGAACAGTTTCAGAAGGCAGACAAAGGCCCTGAAGTCCACATCGCCAAATTGATATCAGTTTGGCCCAGGATCCCTTAGCTCTTTTCAGATTTCCATTTCTAGCTAAGCTGAATGTGTTCATTCTATCACTATTTTCTCCTATCATTTCAACATCCTCAATACAGTTTCACAATGAAACTCCCCAACTGATCTAAAACTGACATCTGCTGGGACATTCCTGAAATGATTAGCATCTGATTATTATATGTTTCTGTTTTTTAAAGCTTTGTATGTGCAGTATCCAAATTAAATGTGGAGTAAGATGTCTTGGGGCAATTAATACTGGAAGCTTGGACCCAATTACCTTTGTACAGGTTGAAGCCATGAGCTTTCCTCTTGATGAAAAGATTAGCCTCAGTGAACTAAGACATTATAAATTGAAGACACGTGCTTTAAAATGAAACTGTATGCCTTATGTTTAAAAAGATGTAAGGAATACATAGTGAGACTTTATAGTGATGAAATGTCAAAATGATAAAAGACATTTTCAAGTCCAGACTCTCTAGCAAAATAATAATTATGTCAAATCTTTCTTTCCTTCTTTTTATCTTCTTTCTCTGTTTTTTCTCCCCTTTTACTTGGGAAATTAAATACTCAAGGTTTCATCAAATGTTCTGAAATGAAAATAACTGTGTGCTCAAAAGTACCCAAATAATATATGCCATGCCAGTCTGACACAACAGACGGACCCCTTATTGAGCTTGGGATTTATCCAGAATATTCTGCCAGCATGTTTTCTTGTGCCTACTTTTTCTAAGAAACAGCTCCAGAAAATAAAATTAAAATATACATGGCTTTCTGTATCTTTGCATTTTGTTAACAGTGCACTGTTATCTATGACTTCAGCAATTATAGGAAAAGTAACAACAAAGTATCTACATTTTAGACTTAAATTAAAAGAAAGAAATATGAAGATTGTCATGATAAGCAAAGGAAAGGATATTCCTTGATCTTGGTATAATCATTTAAACCATACTGCAACTCATTGATGTAAAAAAATTGCCCTTGAGTTAAACCACAATAATGATAGAGAAAACCAAATGTTAATGATTACTTACAGAGAACTTTGAATGCAATTGAAATGAATCACAGAGAAAATCAAAGAATAATATCTGCAATTAAATTAGTAAGAATCTTGACCAGATTTTTATGCAAAGTGTGGTTTAATATCAGCATATGTTTGAACATACATTTTCAAATTAGATACTATATCTGGAAGGACATAGAAACATACACATTCTTAATCAAATATAAAGAATTATTTTGAGTCCACTGGTTATATCTCAAATTTAGTTTTTATATGTGCAGAGATTGATCCCTTTTAATTTGAGGGCATGTTATTTATATGAAGATGATTATAATTATAGAATCCTACTTCAGGTGATTCATGTTAACTAGAAACTTTGTTGAAGCCCAAATCAAGATTTGTTTGATAGCAAGAAGAGACAAAACAATTAGCTATCATAAAACAGTTATTTCAAAGAACATGGCTCTTTATGCTGATGTCAGTTGGAAATAATTTCCTGTCACTGGGGCCAGGATGTCGGATATCACTAGGTGTTGTGGAGCCTGGAGCACAAAAGCGCCCACGCAGTCACCTGTGCGGTGCGGTTCTTCTACAGCCTCCTAAGGAAGGTCAGAGACATAAGGAGGACATTTCCATCATCCCGCCCCTGTTCATGGTCAGCGTGGACCGTCGGGGCACGTGGACCAGACCGCTGGGTCTCCACTGAGGTGATGGCCGCGTCATTGGCCGGGTGATCTACTACCTGGCATTTACATGCTTAAATATTAAGGAATTAAGATTTTTAAAATTTTTAAATTTTTTAAATTTAAAAATATAAAATTAATAAAATCGATTATCTAAGCCTAAAGGTAATTCTTTATAAAATAAGGATGTGGGTCCTAAGTCAACAAGAGTACACTTATCAACGATTCAAGGTTAATCCCTCTTCTGTGTTTTCCTGGACATTTCAGTGATCTGTAGGAGCACTTTGCTCCTATAATTTGAGCTTTCACTTGCATCACGACTTTGCTGAGCAGTATGAGCTTTCTCCAGCTTTCAAGTTCAACATTGGCATTAAGTCGATGTAAACATATGAATCTATTTAGTAGCATTCTTCCTCTTTGCCTTAGGTTTTAGTTGTTTATTTGTTTGATTTGTTTAAGTGATTGCTATGTTTTTCTTATTCTCCATTCAAAGCAAAAAATTACTTGAGGACAGGGACTATACTAAACCATTGTTTTATGTAGTGACTAGCAAAGTTACAAGCTTCTATAGTTAGTTGAAATTAATTCCAACCCTCTTAAATTAGTAAACTTATGACTTTGAACCTTCCAGCAAACATTTTATTAAATATTTTCTTTTTATATTGTGAGTACTTCTAGGCATAAATAAATAAAACTAGAACTATTTCCCTGAGGAAATTTATAGTTATCGGGAGTATTCTAACAAATTCAAAAATAAAACTAAATATGATCAGTTCTGATGTAAATATATACAAATGTGACTTAAGAGAACAGTGGAGGAAATGCATAGTTATCCCGCAGGACACAAGAAGACTTTACTGAGGAAATGACACCTACTCTGAAAATCGAACAATCAGAACTCATTGATAGGAGCAAGAAAGGTCTAATAAAGGAAAGAAAAATGTGCAATTTTATGGAAATGTGAAGCAATATGCAGATGGCACAGGGGTAGATTAATATGATTGGAATGTATCAGACTCATAAAATAGAACTCAGATGATGATTGCCTTTGCTTGATATGCTTAGGTGCCTACAGATCACATACATAAAAAATACATGACCTCTGAAAAGTGTACAGGAATAATCAGGGGAAAGTGCAAGTATTTTGGCAGAGAAAGAAGTTTATTGCCATTTTCAGAAGAGAGAATGGAGAATATAAGGGAGCCTACCCAAATAAGGAATCACCAAGAGAAAAAAGAGAAAAGTACCCTAAAATACATTTGACTTGATATACTTTCTTCCTGAGGCAACTCATAGGACTAATAAACACAGGAGCACACTATTAAATACTTCCACAGCACGTTAGAAGTATTCTCAGAAAGCAGTGAAGAATGGGATAATTTGATCTGATTTGTGATTTAAAATTTGGGAATATAAATAGAGAAAAGGGCTCATTTTCTACTAGAAATCCTTAAAACAGCAACACATTACAATATAAATCTTTTAGTTTTTGTTTATATTTATTGTAGTATTAGGGAAATAATAGACAATTTCTATAGAAGGATGGTCCTCTGGGAAGTAGACTCCAAGAGAGTTTATAATGCAGGGAGTTTACTGAATAGTTTCCTTAATATCAGCACCAGTTAAAAGAAAGGAAAGGGAAGAGAGAAGATTTGAGCAGAAAGAGAAGCCGAGTGGTGATGCAAGCCTAGCATTTGCCTCAGGTGCCTCAATAGGGAGCTCTGAGGCTAAAATGTCCTCTGGTAGTTGTACCATGTTAGGTAGAAATGGCCAGGAATTCAGATCACCACCTCCATCAGCAACTGGATATGGAGTTTCCCAGAAAAGGTGTTACCTTGGCTGTAGCTGCTCTCTGCAGCTGAGGCACTCCCTGCAGGTCCTGACAGTTGGCTTTCTGCTGACAGTACCCCCTAAAGCTGGAGGGAGACCCTTGCTTGAAGGGACATTTGGATGGAGGCCCATGCCCATATTGCTGCTCTCTAGAGATCAATTAGTTGAAGACAGTTGTTAAATCACCCAGTAGTCATATCTTCTCTAAAGCAAAAATGCACAAAATTTCCATATCTTTGGCCTTTTTAATCATTGTTAGCTCTGTGATCAGAAATGCTGTTTACTTACTTCACTTTAGAGGTCTAAGCCTAGACAAAGAGTTCTGATAAAAAGTAGGCCATAAAACAAGGCATGGAAAGCCTCAAAGCACAAAACAAACACTTAGTGTTCATAAATCCTCCCAAGATATACACAGAGAAAAGTCCTACATGAAATCCAGGAAAAAACAATTATTTACATTGAACCTAGAGTTTTGAAGATGATTGAGATGACTAGACATAAAATCTCAATTTTTTTTAATGCGTATATTTTATTATTTATTTTGTGTTAGTCTTGGTCCTTGTAAATTCCTTCAGCATATAATCCAGAGACAGGACTAAAGAAATGAAATAGCCTGTTGGATATTTCATTTTAAATATGTGAACAAAACAGCTGTTTAACTGTACTTCCTGTGCAATTTTTCTATAAACCTAAAATTGCTCTAAAAGTAAAGTTTATTATTTAAGGAGAATAAAAAATAAGAACTACTGAATTATAGCAGAGAAAAAAAAAGTCGTTGATCTAAAAGATCATGCTATATGAGGTTATATGCCACTGAGTTAGTTGTTATGGTGTTATAGGCAATCTTCCAGAAAAATATATAAGCTGAAATACTTTCATGTCCAAGGTTGGGCTATATTTATATCACCACTGGCCTTTATGCAGAACACACCATCTGCTACTCAGCAGTCAAGTAAGAGTTCTAGAAAGGGTTTTAACATCATCAAAACAGAGAGGACATTTATAAAAGATATGTTACTGTTTGATTTATTTAAAAATATTTCTATCATTTTTTCTCTGCTTATCTGAACCTAAAAAAAAATGGTGAAGACTACTTGTGCTTAAACCTGCCATAGAAATTGCTAATTCATTAAATTAGCGTGTAACATATTAACATATAAAATGTTTTCTGCTTTGTGGGATTCAAATTTTCTTTACCTAAATATTTATACCAGGTTTCAGATATAGACTTACTGAATTTATACCTGAAATATAAATGACATATTTATCTCTATTTGGTTTGCAATATAATTTGATTATGCTTTTTGGATTTATGAATCTAAAAAACAACATTTAGAAATTAAAATTAGCAACAAGAGGATTTCTGCATTGTGATTGCAACTGAATTTGGTGATATTCAATGAAGTTAACCTTTAGTTCTTTTTAATGCTTTATGGTGTGAAACTGATCTGTCGTGTTTAATAACTGCCTCACTGATAGATTGGTCCAAACTTGTATGTGTAGATACCACAGATGCACTGCCATTTGTTGCAAATAAAGACACAATAAAGAGTAGGGTATTGTCCAGTCTGTCATAATAGATGTCCAATAATGTATACAACAAATACACTCTGCTGAAGTTAGAAGTTTGCAGCAAGCTGTAAAGGATGGCTTTATTAACAAAAACCAAGATGACAATAGAGGCTTCTAAATATTTTTGTTATTGCTTTCTAGAAAGGTGAGAAATTCTGATGTCTCTGTCCCACTTCTTCAATTCCTGCTCCTTCCTTCCACATACATGAGAGAAGTCACTAATCATTTATGCACTTTACCCCAATAATTGCAGAATTAGCCCCAGGATGCTTGCCAATCTAGACTCTACCAACTGATCAGAATTAGGGTATCATTTAAAACCTATATTCTATCTCTAATCTAAGGCATAGCAATAACAAACTAAAAATATACGTATGCCTTCTTGTTTAAAACTGGCTTTATGAAAACTTGTAAAACAAATAGAGTTTATTGTTAGCAATATCTGATTTTCTCCTAATCTGTTCAAAAAAAAAGAAAAGAAAAGAAAAAAAGGCCTGGTCAAAATCATTATTCTAATACTACGAAATTCCCTTCCAGCAGCACTAATTTTGCAGAATTTTATATTTTTCCTTTGTTTCAGTATGATCCCTTTGGAGACATTTTTGGTCATATGTAATAAAATAATAGAAAAAGAAATCATTCCAGGGGAAGGGGGGTATTCCAGGAAAATAAAATGTATACATATATATCTTTACATTAGTATATATATTTTTAAGTAAGCAAATTGTGATTTCTTCTACAGTTCTGAGAATATTCTGTAGGATTTGGAAAAGTTGATTGCACTGAGATTAGAGGGAAAGAGAATCTATACATTTAAAAGTTTTTTTTTTTTTTTTTTTTGTTTTTTTTTTTTTTTTTTTTTGCTATTATGCTTGGCCCACACCAGCTCACTTCCTCTTGGTGGAATCAATGGAACAATTTTGGATGGATGTATAGGGGGTACTTCTTGGAGTTGTGAGATACTTGTGCTAACAGAATTAAGTCACATTTCAGGAAATAAGAAATTGGAAATGCTACAGAGGACCAGCTCCAGGTTCTAAAAATGAGAAATAAAGATCAATTCTTGAGCATGCAAGAGGAGTTTTAAAATTACAATATTCACTTCATATAGGAATATATTTCTTTTAACTTGGCAAGATAATTATTTTCATTTCTAAGTAATCAATCAAACCGTGAAACAACAGCAACAGAATCAAACAGCAGCTTAATAAATTTATGAGTGTACTGCATTTTAAAAAAATTTTTGCAAAAGAGAAGTTAAAATGTTTTTTAGAGTATGAAATCTAAGATTACAAGCTTTGGAGTCAGTCTGACTACTTCCCAGCCATGCCTCTCACAGGCAGCATTAGCTTAAATATGTTGTTTCATCTCCTTGAGGCTCAGTTTTTTCATTTGTACAATGAGGATTAATAAAACATGCATCACATGATTGTTATGAGAATTAAATGAAGTGATTTAAGTGATGCAAATAACCTACTTAGTATCTAGCAGATTCTCAGTCATGGCTTTATTATTATTATTATATTTAATAGTAGTAGCTTTCTATGCATAGTTACTGGGCTTATTACTTATTAAATATAACATTTAATATGATTTCTAGATACATTGAATTACTTTTTTCAAAATCTGGTAAAAATTGAGCAAATCCAACCATTTCTGATTTTCTAGCAGATTTTAACCCTCATTTCTTTAAAACAGATGGATAAAGATATTTCTATTCTTTTTTGGGGAGTTTTATTGCTGCATCAAAAGACAGATTTTCTCAGAAGAGGAAAGACACTATGGCCATTGCAATGGATCTGTCCAATTGTTATGAGCATTAGTAGGGAAAATTTAAAAGTCCTTGTTTTGGACCTGCCTTGAATTTTTAATAAGTTTATGACTTAAATAATCTTGTTCCCCATTTAATATACTAATTAGGTGGATGGTACAATGCTGCTCTGTGCTGCATGAGATATTTCTAATTCAGAAAATGGTTTATTTGTATATGGGGAAATATTTGTCTTAACCAAAGAATGAATCTGATAGCCTCCAATATCAATTCCTTATTAAATAAAATCATCAAGCTATGGAATAAAACCCTGTTCTACAAGAGAAAGCTAATTACTGAAACTTTAAAGCTTTCCTCACCAAGTTAGAATACTTAATGTCTAATATGCAAGGTTCTTTCTTACAAAATAAGATAACTGGTTTTAAGTCTCCTAAAAATTCCTCCCACAAATGCTTTCTAAATTAAACTGTAATCCCTGCCACCCCTCAGCTATTTCTCTTCTTTGTAGAATTATAAGGGGAAAAGTGCTTCATTTACCAGGCTAAGATATAATTTCCAAATCCTGTGCCCTGTCCAATTTTCCTAATAACTCTGAGATCCTAATATAGTTCCTATATTCAGAGTATATAAAGTCTGTCAACATTAAAATTGTCTCTTTCTTTCTCTGTCTCCATCCCCAACCTAACCACCCTCTCCATTTTTATCTTAAAGTGTATTTAGCTCTTAGAACATTTCTCAGAATTTTATTCTTCTCAGTATCCCAGAGCCAAGAATTTAGCTCTTCAAAATATTAAACTCATTTAACTCACATTTACTTCACCTTTAAAATAAATTACTGAATGCTGTATTTAGATTTCTTTTGATTAAAGTAGAATATCAAAGATGTTTCTCCTCATTATATTACTACAAACTTTTTAGAGTATTCTGATTTCATCATACTGGTTTGATAATTACCTCTCTTTTTTCACTTCATTACATAAATTGTACTCAATCAAAATATATTTCTCCAGTTTATAACCAAGAGCAAACATATTCTTTACTAAAGTTTATAGAGAAAACATCCATAAGTTCATACATGCTTTTTAAGTATAATAATTCTTTCAAAACATAAAATTAGAAGTTTTTATTTCTAGATTTCAAGTCCCAAATCAAAATGGCAACTTGTATTTTACTAAATGTTTTATTTATCAAACAGTTGACCAGCATTTTCCAAAGTCAACCTTCATCAGAACTTTAATGTCAATAGATGTCCTACTTTAAAAGACACAGTTTTTATGGTCAAATAAGTGTGAAAATTACCTTTGAATTCTGTATTTCAGAGGATCTAGGAAATAAATAGTCATGGCACTCATTTAATTCTGTGTAAATAAGGTTTCTGAGCTTATTTTAAAGACAGATTAATTATTGTTATATCATATATTAATACATCAACAATAAATATGCATTACTTAACCAATATTTTTAATAGTTACTATGTGCCAGGCTCTATTCCAGGGAAGAGAAACATAGAAGTCTGTAAATAGTATGTCTTCAATCATGGAGTTACAGTCTAACAGTAATGATAATAATGTACTATTCTTAATATGGGTGATTTCCAGCTATAATTAAGACAGAATTTTCTAGATAAAAAGGACACAATTCTGTGGATTAAAAAAAATACAAATGGAAACAGAGAGAAAGCATGTAAATTCCCAAGGTAAGAAAATTGTTAAGGACTGGAGATAGGGTCCAAACTCAGGCTTCCACTCCAAATCCTGGGTTTCTAAATGCTAGCTGGACTCTAGCTGCTAATGGAGCAAGCCATTGCAAAAGCTACAATAGATTACAGATTGCTGAGATCAGAGGTCTGCGCCATCCTATTAAGTGTTTCATCCTTTCTTACTAACACAGTGCCTAGCATACTATTTGGCATAGATCATTCCCATTAAGTAAATGAGTTATTGAAGGAACATTTTTTCTATACTGGCCCAGGAGACAAGCAACTGATGCTCAGTAAGATCTTGCTTCCCACTTCATGGAGATAATTAGATCAAAGTTAGCACCTCTCATATTCTTGCTCTCCTATTTCCATCACCAGGCCTACAAATTTATCTAAGAGCATATCCATCATCAACACTTTGGTTTTAAAGAATGTAATTCTACTTCTTATCCTTTTCATGATCAACCCCTTCACTTATCCCCATAAACTGAACTTTGTCCATTTATCACTATCTTGCTCTTCAGTGCATCAATTATTTCCTCTCTATTGACTATTCTACACTCTCAAGCCTAAAACCAGACTTCATTCAGCATAAAGATCCATCCAGTTGTTGTCTTCTTCCCTCCTCATGTAAACTTCTTAAGAGGTAGTTCATACTTACCACCTACAAGTTTTTCTCCCTTAACTTGCATTTTCCAGGCAAAACCCAAATCATGCTGAATTTACATCCTTAAATATTTTATAATCAATAAGTGCCTGCTCATTCGGTCACCCAGTTGTTTAAATAACACTCTAAGGAGTTTGACTCCTTCTTCTCCTTTGCTCTTTATACCCAATAAATCACCATGCACAGTGTATTCTACTTTCATTTTTTTTTTTGTTTTTGTTTTTGTTTTTGTTGCTGTTGTTTTATTCCATCTACTTCTCTCTATTTTCAATGCTCTGGCTCTATTTGAAGTCATTCTCTTTTCTCTCCTGGATTATTGCCATAGTGTCTCTACTGGTCTCACTGAATTTTTTCTTGCCAACTTCTCACCCATTTTTCTCATTCAAGGCAGAGGGATAGAAGGATATGTGTAGGAAGATGACTGAAATATCCCTCCTACTATTCCTGTCAGAAGAACATGGAGTAGGTCTAGCTAGATCATAAAAATAATTAAAATTGCAATGAAAGACAGCATGCTCCATTTGGCCCTATTTCTGGTGCTATACTTTCATAATCCACATTGATTTTACCTTGACCAAAATTTGTTTGTTGCTATTGCAGGAAGGAGGAGGAGGAGATTTTCATCTTGAGAAGAACATGAGATATTAATACCTTTTTCTCTCCCATTCTTGCAAAGGGTTGATGGAGTCAAATAGTCCTGACACCTCTCCACTCTCTTTTATCTCTAAATTCAGAAAACACTTCACTGAATTTTGTTGAGGTCTCACACCACTGACAGAACTTTAGCAGTATGATTTACCTTGGGCTGTCAAAAACCACTCACAGTGCAAGTTAAGACAGAAAAAAACAAAACAAAATACAACAAAAACACAGCCATAAAAAAAACTAATTAGAATGGGTAACCTAGAGTATATGTATTAACAGCTATGCATGAACATATTCTTTTGCTTCCGTCCATGTTATTGATGTTTCCTATCCATGAGGCCATCTGGGAGCAGAGCCTCAGCCCCATCCGTGGGAAAATATGGGGACTAGTGCTTTCAGCTTAGATCTGAAGATCCTCTCTCTAAAGGGATAAGAGTTAGGGCAATACACATAATAAGGAAAGAGACATCACACAGTCCCTTTAAATCACTGTTATTTTTTTTTTTTACTAGGATGCCAGAATATAAACATTTTAAAGGATTTCTTATAATAACAGCTCATTAACAAACTTGGACCTACCTGAGTCCTAGTTTAATTCAGTACAATCATCTACCATACTGTAAGTGTTAATTTTCTATAAACTGCATGAAATCATATGGTTATGATATAATAATAAATATCCCAAATTGGTGCACCAATATTTAAGGCAAAACACTGAAATGACATATCAAATGAACATTATTTTAACTAAATGTTACTTTTTCTATTGTTTTATAAAATTGGGTCCAAACAATCTATTTTATTTTTTCTGACATGTGGCAAGCTTTTCTATTTCCAAGCTTTCCCATCAAAAGCTGAGATAAAATGCAAACATCATCTCCCTCACAGGAATGGAATTAACAATTACCAAGTATCATATTCTGCCTGGCACTTTTCATTTAGTAAATCATTTTTCCTCTTAACAAGCTGCAAGAAAATAATTGTTAGCTCCATTTTATACTTAGCATCTCCCCCAAAGAGCTGCCATTCTGATACCATTCTTTACTAGCAAGTAAAGGTGTAGGTACTTGTTTTCTGCACATGATTCTAACAGTATAAGAACAGATATAATTAATCCAAGGCCCATTCTACCAAAGTCCATTCCTCTCTGCTGTCTGTTTGTGTGTGTGTGTGTGTGTGTGTGTGTGTGTGTGTGTGTATGTTTAGATAATTTCTGTAGGTCAAAACTTTTCAAAGTTTATGACAGAAGGTTGGCTCTCTCTATATTTTACAACTATGGACTTTTTGACAGTTTTTTGTTTAGCTTTGTTTTATTTTGACCTTTGTGAATGTGTATGTCTTTTTTTCATTATGTATTTGGGAAGAGTTGTTCTACCAACTTCACTCTTATTGAAATTACATAGAAGAATAGAAGAAATGGAAAGAAACTCTGAAATAAGTTTGATGAGAAGAGGGAGAGAAAAAAATGTGATGAATACCTTGTATAGCTATTTTTAAATTTGTTTGTATTACAGAAAAAAATAGGGAATAATGTCTTTTACAAGTCACTTTAGAGAACTGATTAGTTTGTACAGGCTAGTGTGAAGCCCTGATACATGCCAGAGTAATTTGGGCAGAGAATAAAAGTGTATTTACAAAGCACTCTTGAGGGACTGGAGAAAAATATGGAAATAATAAGTTTCCCTACTAAGGAATTACTGATATTTTCACAAGATTTGGAGACTACCAATTTAGAAGGCCAAGCCCTCAATTTTAGAGCTTGCCCTTATGAGCCTTGTTACTGCAAAGAAGAGGCTAAGCCTACTGGTAATTGTGCCTAAAAATCACCCCCAGAGAAGCTCTTTTGTTGCTCAAATGTGGCCTCTCTCTCCAAACTAACTCTGCAGGTAAACTCACTGCCCTCCCCCCTACATGGGACATGACTCCAAAGGGTGTAAATCTCCCTGGCAACATGAGACAAGACTGCCAGGGATGAGCCTGGACTTGGCATCATAGGATTGAGGAAGCCTTGATCAATGGAGGGAAGGGAAATGAAACAAAATAAAGTTTCAGTGGCTGAGAGATTTCAAATGGAGACAGGAGGTCATTCTAGAGGTTATTCTTATGTGTTATAAAGATATCTCTTTTCAGTTTTTAATGTAATGGAATAGCTAGAAGGAAAGACAGTCATACCTTGGTATTTGACTGCTTTGAAACTTGTTGAATTTGGTACTCAACACATTTTGATGAAAAAAATTTGTCCTGATACTCATTGCTTGTTTGGTATTTGATGTGCAAGCTAGAGCTTTTGGTATCAGTTGCCTCGTGACTTGCTATGCTTTCCAGCTGAAACAAAGGATCATGCATTAGTCACATGGTAGCTCTTGCCCTGTGCATATCCCCTTGTGGTCTTATCTTAACTTCTGTGGGCATTTTGTATATTTTCTGTGCTTTTTTCTCATCATGTGTCCTAAGAAAATGAGCAGTGATATCGCTGAGCAGAAAAGAAAATTACTTTGCACCACCATTGAGCAAAACAAATAAATAATAGGCAAATGTGAGAGCTGTATTCACATTACTGATCTTGCTAGGGAATATGATCTGCCTAGAACAACAGTCTCCACCATCATTAAGAATAAAGAAGCAATAAAAAAGGCCAATATTGCACAAGGAGTTAAAGCAGTAATAAAGCAGCATTGCCAAACACTTGAGGAAGTTGAAAAGCTGTTACTAATTTGGTAAATGAGAAGCAGTTAATGCGTGACATTGTATTGGAAGCCATGACATATGAAAAAGCAAAATGTTCCATGCTGATCTTTTGAGAAACCAGAACTGAGTAACAAAAGTGTTGAAGTTTTTAAGACCAGCCATAGATGGTTCGATAATTTTAAAAAGAGGATGGGGTTGGAGGTGGGGCAAGATGGTGGATTGGTGAGGAGTATGTTTTAGTTACTCCTCCAGGGAAGTAGGTAGAAAGCCAGGCACTGTGTGGACTGGACACTGTAGAGCAATCTGACTTTGGGCATACTTCATACAACACTCACGAAAACATGGAACTGCTGAGATCAGCGAAATCTGTAAGTTTTTGTAGCCAAGGGACCCGCTCCCTCCCTGCCAGGCTCAGTCCCGTGGGAGGAGGGGCTGTCAGGGCCAGGAAGGAGAAGAGAGAACTGCAGTGGCAGCTCTTATCGGAAACTCATTCTACTGATCCAAACTCCAACCATAGACAGGCTGAGACCAGACACCAGAGAATCTGACAGCAGCCAGTCCAGCAGAGAGGAGATAGGCATAGCAAAATAACAGCAAGACAAACTCAAAAATAAAAGCGGATGCTTTTTGGAGTTCTGGTGAACATAGAAAGGGGAAGGGCAGAGCTCAAGCCTGCAGGCTCATTTGCAAAACCCAAAGAAAAACTGTTCTCTCTGCCCCCTGGATCTTTCCTTAATAGCCCTAATTGCTTTGTCTCTTAGCATTTCAATAACGCATTAGATCTGTTGGGAGGGCCCTTTTTTTTTCTTTTTTTTTAAATCTTTTTTTCATTTTCTAAAACAATTACTATAAGAAGCCTGATACACAAAGCCTCAAAGACTTGCAATTTGGGCAGGTCAAGACAAGAGCAGAACTGAGAGCTCTGAGACAAAAGGCAATAATCCAGTGGCTGAGAAAATTCACTAAACACCACAACTTCCCAAGAAAAGGGGGGTGTCCACTCACAGCCATCATCCTGGTGGACAGGAAGCATTCCTGCCCATCACCAGCCCATAGCCCAGAGCTGCCCCAGACAAATGAATGTGATGGAAGTGCTTACAATAACACGCATACACCACAAAATTGTGTGTGGACATTAGCCTTCCTTGCATCCTCAGCTGGTTGTCTCAGACTTGGGAAGGTGGAGCAGTGGGAATTAACAAGCCCCATTCAGACATCATTTCAGCAGACTAGGAGCCCCCCTACACAGACCGGCAGCCCAGAACCACCCTGGGGGGATGGCACTCACCTGTGACATAGCACAGTCACCCCTCAACAGAGGACCAGGGGGTGCAAGGCCTGGAAGAGGGACCCACACACAAGTCTCAGGGGCCACACGCCAGTACCAAGGACTTGTGGGTCAGTGGCAGAGACAAACTGTGGCAGGACTGAACTGAAGGATTAGACTATTGCAGCAGCTTTAAAACTCCAGGAGCACCTGGGAGATTTGATTGTTAGAACCGCCCCCCTCCCTGACTGCCCAGACACACGCCCCTTACACAGGGTGGGCAACACCAACTACACACGCAAGCTTGGTACATCAACTGGACCCCAGAAGACTTACTCCCCCACTCACCACAGAGGCAAAGCAGGGGAGAACTGGCTTGAGGGGAACAGGTGGCTCGCGGACGCCACCTGCTGGTTAGTCACAGAAAGTGTACTCCACGAAGCTGTAGACCTGAAAAATTAGAGATAAGGATTTCAACAGGTCTACAAATCCTAAAAGAACCTGAACAAGTTAAGCAAATGCCAAGAGGCCAAAAACAACAGAAAATTTTAAAGCACATGAAAAAAACAGACGATATGGATAACCCAAGCCCAAGCACCCAAATCAAAAGACCAGAAGAAATACAGTACTTAGAGCAACTAATTAAAGAACTAAAGATGAATGATGAGACCATGGCACGGGATATAAAGGACATCAAGAAGAGTGTGGAACAGGATATAAAGGACATCATGAAGAACCTAGAAGAGCATAAAGAAGTCATTGCAAGACTAAATAAAAAAATAGATGATCTTATGGAAATTAAAGAAACTGTTGACCAAATTAAAAAGATTCTGGATACTCATAGTACAAGACTAGAGAAAGTTGAACAACGAATCAGTGACCTGGAAGATGACAGAATGAAAAATGAAAGCACAAAAGAAAGAATGGGGAAAAAAAATCAAAAAAATCTAAATGGATCTCAGGGATATGATAGATAATATAAAACATCCAAATATAAGACTCATTGGTGTTCCAGAAGGAGAAGAAAAGGGTAAAGGTCTAGGAAGAGTATTCAAAGAAATTGTTGGGAAAAACTTCCCAAATCTTCTAAACACCATAAATACACAAATCATAAATGCCCAGCGAACTCCAAATAGAATAAATCCAAATAAACCCACTCTGAGACATATTCTGATCACACTGTCAAATACGGAAGAGAAGGAACAAGTTCTGAAAGCAGCAAGAGAAAAGCAATTCACCACATACAAAGGAAACAGCATAAGACGAAGTAGTGACTACTCAGCAGCCACCATGGAGGTGAGAAGGAAGTGGCATGACCTATTTAAAATTCTGAGTGAGAAAAATTTCCAACCAAAAATACTTTATCCAGCAAAGCTCTCCTTCAAATTTGAGGGCAAGCTTAAATTTTTCACAAACAAGTGCTGAGAGAATTTGCTAACAAGAGACCTGCCCTGCTGGAAATACTAAAGGGAGCCCTACAGGAAGAGAAAGAAAGGAGAGAGAGAAACATGGAGAAAGATTCAGTACTAAAGAGATTCAGTATGGGTACATTAAAGGATATTAATAGAGGGAGGGAAAAATATATATGACAAACATAAACCAAAGGATAAGGTGGCTGATTCAAGAAATGTCTTCACGGTTATAACATTGAATGTAAATGGATTAAACTCACCAATTAAAAGGTATAGATTTGCAAAATGGATCAAAAAAAAATGAACCATCAATATGCTGCATACAAGAGACTCATCTTAGACACAGGGACACAAAGAAATTGAAAGTGAGAGGATGAAAAAAAAACATTTCATGCCAGCTACAGCCAAAAGAAAGCAGGTGTAGCAATATTAATCTCAGATAAAATAGACTTTAAATGCAGGGATGTTTTGAGAGACAAAGAAGGTCACTACATACTAATAAAAGGGGCAATTCAACAAGAAGAAATAACAATCATAAATGTTTATGCACCCAATCAAGGTGACACAAAATACATGTGAGAAACACTGGCAAAGCTAAAGGAAGCAATTGATGTTTCCACAATAATTGTGGGAGACTTCAACACATCACTCTCTCCTATAGATAGATCAATCAGACAGAAGACCAATAAGGAAATTGAAAACCTAAACAATCTGATAAATGAATTGGATTTAACAGACATATATAGAACATTACATCCCAAATCACCAGGATACACATACTTCTCTAGTGCTCACGGAACTTTCTCCAGAATAGATTATATGCTGGGACATAAAACAAGGCTCAGTAAATTTAAAAAGATTGAAATTATTCAAAGCACATTCTCTGACCACAATGGAATACAGTTAGAAGTCAATAACCATCAGAGACTTAGAAAATTCACAAATACCTGGAGGTTAAACAACACACTCCTAAACAATCAGTGGGTTAAAGAAGAAATAGCAAGAGAAATTGCTAAATATATAGAGATGAATGAAAATGAGAACACAACATACTAAAACCTATGGGATGCAGCAAAAGCAGTCCTGAGGGGGAAATTTATAGCACTAAACGCATGTTAAAAAGGAAGAAAGAGCCAAAATCAAAGAACTAATGGATCAACTGAAAAAGCTAGAAAATGAACAGCAAATCAATCCTAAACCAAGTAGAAGAAAAGAAATAACAAGGATTAAAGCAGAAATAAATGACATAGAGAACAAAAAAAACAATAGAAATGATAAATAATACCAAAATTTGGTTCTTCGAGAAGATCAACAAGATTGACAAGCCCCTAGCTAGACTGACAAAATCAAAAAGAGAAAAGACCCATATAAACAAAATAATGAATGGAAAAGGTGACATTACTGCAGATCCTGAGGAAACTAAAAAAATTATAAGAGGATACTATGAACAAATGTATGGAAACAAACTGGATAATGTAGAGGAAATGGATAATTTCCTGGAAACATATGAACAACCTAGACTGACCAGAGAAGAAACAGAAGACCTCAACCAACCCATCACAAGCAAAGAGATCCAATCAGTCATCAAAAAGCTTCCCACAAATAAATGCCCAGGGCCAGATGGCTTCACAGGAGAATTCTACCAAACGTTCCAAAAAGAATTAACACCAATCTTACTTAAACTCTTTCAAAACATTGAAGAAAATGGAACACTACCTAACTCATTTTATGAAGCTAACATCAATCTAATACCAAAACCAGGCAAAGATGCTACAAAAAAGGAAAACTACCAACCAGTCTCCCTAATGAATATAGACGTAAAAATCCTCAACAAAATACTTGCAAATCGAATCCAAAGACACGTTAAAAAAAATCATACACCATGACCAAGTGGTGGTGACCAAGGCATGCAAGGATGGTTCAACATAAGAAAACCAATCAATGTATTACAACACATTAACAAATAAAAAGGGAAAAATCAAATGATCATCTCAATAGACGCTGAAAAAGCATTCGACAAAATCCAACATCCGTTTTTGATAAAAACACTTCAAAAGGTAGGAATTGAAGGAAATTTCTTCAATATGATAAAGAGCATATATGAAAAACCCACAGCCAGCACAGTATTCAATGGTGAGAGACTGAAAGCCTTCCCCCTAAGATCAGGAACAAGACAAGGATGCCCACTATCACCACTGTTATTCAACATTGTGCTAGAAGTGCTAGCCAGGGCAATCCGGCAAGACAAAGAAATAAAAGGCATCCAAATTGGAAAGGAAGAAGTAAAACTGTCATTGTTTGCAGATGATATGATCTTATATCTGGAGAACCCTGAGAAATCGACGATACAGCTACTAGAGCTAATAAACAAATTTAGGAAAGTAGCAGGATACAACATTAATGCACAGAAGTCAGTAATGTTTCTATATGCTAGAAATGAACAAACTGAAGAGACACTCAAGAAAAAGAAGCCATTTTAAATAGCAACTAAAAAAATCAAGTACCTAGGAATAAACAACCAAAGATGTAAAAGACCTATACAAAGAAAACTACACAACTCTACTAAAAGAAATAGAAGGGGACCTTAAAAGATGGAAAAATATTCCATGTTCATGGATAGGAAGGCTAAATGTCATTAAGATGTCAATTCTACCCAAACTCATCTACAGATTCAATGCAATCCCAATCAAAATTCCATCAACCTGCTTTGAAGACTTGGAAAAGCTAGTTATCAAATTTATTTCAAAAGGGAAGATGCCTCGAATTGCTAAAGACCCTCTAAAAAAGAAAAACGAAGTGGGAGGACTTACACTCCCTGACTTTGAAGCTTATTATAAAGCCACAGTTGTCAAAACAGCATGGTACTGGCACAAAGACATACATATAGATCAATGGAATCGAATTGAGAATTCAGAGATAGACCCCCAGATCTATGACTGACTGATCTTTGATAAGGCCCCCAAAGTCACTGAACTGGGTCATAAAGGTCTTTTTCAACAAATGGGGCTGGGAGAGTTGGATATCCATATCCAAAAGAAGGAAAGAGGACCCCTACCTCACCCCCTACACAAAAATTAACTCAAAATGGATGAAAGATCTCAATATAAAAGAAAGTACCATAAAACTCCTAGAAGATAATGTAGGAAAACATCTTCAAGACCTTGTACTAGGTGGCCACTTCCTAGACTTTACACCCAAAGCACAAGCAACAAAAGAAAAAATAGAAAAATGGGAACTCCTCAGGCTTAGAAGTTTCTGTACCTCAAAAGAATTTCTCAAAAAGGTAAAGAAGCAGCCAACTCAATGGGAAAAAATTTTTGGAAACCATGTATCTGAAAAAAGATTGATATCTTGCATATATAAAGAAATCCTACAACTCAATGACAATAGTACAGACAGCCCAATTATAAAATGGGCAAAAGATATGAAAAGATAGTTCTCTGAAGAGGAAATACGAATGGCCAAGAAACACATGAAAAAATGTTCAGCTTCACTAGCTATTAGAGAGGTGCAAATTAAGACCACAATGAGATACCATCTCACACCGATTAGAATGGCTGCCATTAAACAAACAGGAAACTACAAATGCTGGAGGGGATGTGGAGAAATTGGAACTCTTATTCATTGTTGGTGGGACTGTATAATGGTTCAGCCACTCTGGAAGTCAGTCTGGCAGTTCCTTAGAAAACTAGATATAGAGATACCCTTCAATCCAGCGATTGCACTTCTCGTTATATACCCGGAAGATCGGAGAGCAGTGACACGAACAGATATCTGGACACCAATGTTCATAGCAGCATTATTCACAATGGCCAAGAGATGGAAACAACCCAAATGTCCTTCAACAGATGAGTGGATAAATAAAATGTGGTATATACACACGATGGAATAACACACGACAGTAAGAAGGAATGATCTCGTGAAACATATGACAACATGTATAAACTTTGAAGACATAATGCTGAGCGAAATAAGCCAGGCACAAAAAGAGAAATATTATATGCTACCACTAATGTGAACTTTGAAAAATGTAAAATAAATGGTTTATAATGTAGAATGTAAGGGAACTAGCGATAGAGAGCAATTAAGGAAGGGGGAACAATAATCCAAGAAGAACAGATAAGCTATCATGGGTAAATTTAATGTTCTGGGCCCAGGAATGACTATGGTCTGTTAATTTCTGATGGGTATAGGAGGACTAAGTTCACAGAAATGTCGCTATATTAGGCTATTTTCTTGGGGTAGAGTAAGAACACGTTGGAAGTAAAGTAGTTATCTTAGGTTAATTGTCTTTTTCTTACTCCCTTGTTACGGTCTCTTTGAAATGTTCTTTTATTGTATGTTTTTTTTTTTATTTCTTTTGCTTTTTTTTATTTTTCATACAGTTGATTTAGAAAAAAAAGGAAAGTTTAAAAATAATAAAAAACAAGGAAAAAAACATGCAGAGCCCCCTTGAGGAGCTGGTGGAGAATGCAGGGGTATTGGCCTGCCCTACCTCGATGGTTGCTAACATGCCCACAGACATAGGGGACTGGTGGTTTGATGGATTGAGCCATCTACCACGGAATTTGCCCTTGGGAGACTGTTGCTGCAAAGGAGAGGCTTGGCCTCCCTATAATTGTGCCTAAGAGCCTCCTCCTGAATGCCTCTTTGTTGCTCTGATGTGGCCCTCTGTCTCTCTACCTAAGCCAACTTGAAAGGTGAAATCACTGTCCTCCCCCCTACATGGGATCAGACATCCAGTGTAGTGAATCTCCCTGGCAACGTGGAATATGACTCCTGGCGAGGAATGTAGACCTGGCATCATGGGATGGAGAACATCTTCTTGACCAAAAGGGGGATGTGAAAGGAAATGAAATAAGCTTCCGTGGCAGAGAGAGTCCAAAATGAGCCGAGAGGTCACTCTGGTGGGCACTCTTACGCACACTTTAGACAACCCTTTTTAGGTTCTAAAGAATTGGGGTAGCTGGTGGTGGATACCTGAAACTATCAAACTACAACCCAGAACCCATGAATCTTGATGACAGTTGTATAAAGATGTGGCTTATGAGGGGGGACAGTCGGATTGGGGGGCCATAGGGATCACACTCCTGTTTGGTTTGTGGATGGATGAGTGGAAAGGTGGGGGAAGGAAACAAACAAACAGACAAGGGGGCCCAGTGTTCTTTTTTACTTTAGTTGCTCTTTTTTACTTTAATTATTATTCTGGTTATTTTTGTGTGTGTGGTAATGAGGGTCTCAGGGATTGATTTTGGTAATCAATGTAAAACTATGTAATGGTACTGTGAACAATTAAATGTACAATTTGTTTCATATGACTGCATGGTATGTGAATATATCTCAATAAAATGAATAAAAACAAAAAAGAGGATGGTCATCCATAGTGTCATGAGGCATGGTGAGACAGCAAATGCTAATCAAAAGGATTCTGATGAATTTATCAGTGAATTTCAAGACTGCATAAGAGGCTGAGGGTTTTATTCCCCACCAAGTTTTCAACTGTGATTAGATGGGACTTTTTTGGAAAAAAGTGCTGAGTAGAACCAACATCACAAAAGAGGAAAAGGCATTACCAGGCCACAAACCAACGAAGGACAGGTTCACTCTATTGTGTGTGAAGGCTAGTGGGGACTTAAAACTCAAGCCTCTACTAGTCTATCATAGTGAAAACCCATGATTTTTCAAGAAGCATAATGTCATAAAAAGCAAAGTCCATGTGATGTGGAGGGCAAACAGCAAAGCTTGGGTCACAGGGCCATTTTTCAGAGTGAATAGATGAAGTGTTTGGTCCCTCAGTGAAAAAATACTTGCTGGAGAAAGATTTGCTTCTGAAAGTGATCCCAGTTTTGGGCAATGCACCCGTCCACCCTCCAGGCTTGGAGGATGACTTACTGGAGGAATTCAGCTTCATCACTGTAAGGTCGCTCCCCCTAACACCACTCCCATCATCCAGTCCATGGACCAGCAAGTCATTTCAAACTTCAAAAAGTTGGACACCAAGGTTTACAGAGGTGCTTTGAGATCACTTCTGACACCCAGTTGACCCTCACAGAATTCTGGAAGGAACATTCCAATATCCTGCACTGCCTTAACCTTATGGATAAGACTTGGAACAAAGTCTCTTATACAACAATCAATTCATCATGGAAGAATTTGAGGCCAGAAGCTGTGACTCACAGAGACTTCAAACGGTTTGAGGCTGACTCTAAGCCTTAGGTACAGAGGGTACAGTTGTGCAGGATATTGTATCTTTGGGTCAATCCATGGGTCTGGAGGTCAATGCTGCTGATGTTGAAGAGTCAGTGGAGAAACACCATGAACACCTCAGCATTGGGGAGCTGCAGAAACTACAGAAGAAGCAGCAAAAAGAGATGGCTGAAGAGATTTCTTCATGAAGAGGGGATAAAGGAGGATCTACCCAGTTCTTTGATAAAACAAATGTATGAAAAATGGGCAGAAGTTCAAAACTTTGTGGAGAAAGTACCACCTAGACAAAGCTCTGACAAGCAGAAATGTGAATTTATTGAACGACCAAAAAATTTCACACTTTTGAGGAATTCTGAAAAGAAGAGAAAAGCAGTCCTCATTGGATAAGTTTTTAGAAAAGGTAGCAAGGTGTGTCAGAACCTGAGGGGCAAGTTGAAAAAAGGCAGAAAAGAAAAAGAACACCTGAAGTTCAAGTGCCCAATGCTCTATTGGAGGGGGACTCTCCTTCTAAGCAACACTCCATGTACCCTCTCCTCTTCACGACTCTCCTTCCACCATCCCATTAGGCCATGGGCTGTTCTCAGAATGGGTGAAGTGAAGTTTTTATTTGAATTGAAGAATTTATTAATTTTTAGGTTTATTTGTCATGTAAAGCAATAATATGCTACCATATCTTTTACATTTTGCCTTAAAAATGTGCATTATCTTTGGTTTCAGAATGCATTAAATTCATTTACATTATTTGTTATGGGAAAAATTGTTTGGTACTCATCATTTTTGGTACTTGTCATACCTCCCAGAACCAATTAATGATTAGTACTGAGGTACCGCTGTACTTGAAACTGTTGAATTGCAACCCAATAGCCTTGAATCTTGAAGATGATTGTATAACTATATAGCTTACACAATGTGACTGAGTGATTGTGAAAACCTTGTGGCTCACATGCCCTTTATTCAGTATATGGATGAGTAGATGAGTAGAAAAATGAGTTAAAAAATGATGACAAAATTAAATAAATAATGGGGGGATGGAGGGATGGGATGTTTTGGGTGATTTTTGTTTTTCTTTTCATTGTATTTGTATTTTTACTTTTTTTTGGGTAATGAAAATGTTCAAAAATTGATTGTGGTGATGAATGAACAACTATATAATGGTACTGTGAACAATTGATTGTACATTTTGGATGAATGTATGGCATGTGAATATATCTCAATAAAATTGAATAAAAAAGGTTAAAAAAGAGACAAGAGGCAGGAACAGGGAGGATTTAGAAGGAGGGGATGATTGAATTTCTTTATAAAAGGCAAAAAGAAAAGTTTACCAATTGAGGAGCAGTGACATTTATTTCTTGTTAATAGCAAATGCTATACCTGAATATTACAGATAATTCATCTTTTTATTATTTAAAAAAATCACTTTAGTGATTTGGCCAATAGAACAGGGCAAAGGAAAATACTAACAACCTTGAAACTATCATTAAATAACTGTAAGTTACATTAATATAATCTATCAGAAGAGAGATAATGGTGTTTTATTTTGTGTACGTACAATTAGAGTTTTCAAGGAGCTGTTCCTATTAAAAGGGCCATCAAAGGGGAAATGCTAACACACAAATGTACCTGTGAATAATCTGTCTCAGCTTGTTCAGTTTTCCTTTTATACAATATACATACATATGTATATATGCATATATACACATACATATATACACATACATATATATGCATATATATGCATACATATATGCCTATATAACTAGGGAGTTGGTATTCAAATTTTCAATTAAGGGGAGGCAAATACAATTTACTTCCTTCCCTTAATGAATTATAAGCAAGCTGTGTAAACATTCTAAAAGCTTTCAAATATTTAAACCATGTTAAATGTGATGCTTTCCTGAGACATCTCAATCATCTCTAATTAGGGGCCATGTATATAATACTTGGATTTGTCAAACCATGGTAATATTTAAGAACATTAGAAATTTATTTTTAAGACTCAACTTGGAAAAACTCTAGGGTTAGGTTAACTATCGCAATAACCATTTTTGCTAACTTGAATATATTCAATTCCATTCAGTCACAGATTCCAGTGTCATAAAAAGTCCTCTATTCTACCCTTCAGAGGAAAAGAAAGATGTGAAGTAAATACAACAAAAGAGGAATCAGACAAGCTAAATGCTGTCATGTGTCATTCCCACAAATGCCAAGTTAAATGTATTCATATTATCTTTTTTCTCTCCAGGTGTCCACGTACCTATAGTTGAAATTTCTTCCCAAAATTTTTAGAGAACATTGGAAAGGATAGAAAAAACATGACAAGTTAGGTTGAATATAAAACTCTCCATCCTCTTTGTACATTAAATGCTGACATCATGGTGCATTCATATGTTGCAAATATCCTCCTTTTTTGAGATGATAGCATTATAAACATCTTTATTCTGGAGAGAACTCTTGTCAAAGCCAGATCTCTTGCAACACTGTTTAATCATAATGACAACAATGGAGATAATAATGGTAATACTATTTAGAAATAGGAGAACTGAGGACCAGAGAAATGAATTAATTTGCTCATAGTCACAGTTATGAGTTAAGTGGTATGGATAGAATTTGAAGTGATGCTGCTTGATTCAAGAGTCTAATGGCCTAACCATTATTCTCTCTATATATTAATAATTAGGTCTAATGAAAAGGCCTGAACACACCCTGAATCTAGAAACCAGGAACAATCAGCTCTATATGCTTATCAGGGCATGAACTCTCAATGTCATGGTCCCTTCTTCCAGTAGTTGTATAAATATTCAGCATTCAAACAGCACAGGGTCTTTCCTCTCCAATGCAGAGGGGGGCATGCAGAGCTGCCCTCCACTGACCCTGACCTGAGCATTTGACCTCCCTTAGAGATTGTTCACAATAGGATCTCTTCCCCTACTCTTTGTGACTCTTGGTGCTTTGCAAGTAATAAAGCAGGCATTTACTAAAAGTTTCTGTTGTACCTGAGCTTGTGTTCCCATGAAACAACATATAGCCACCCATTCCACACTCTTCTTCCCACATGAAGTTTTCCCTATTATTGAGTTGTACATGTGTTACAATGATGAACCAATTTAATTATCATTATATTATTAATTTAATACATAGTTTACAGTTAGGGTTCATTCTTTGTGTTGTATAATTCTGGAATTTTTAGTTAAATATTTGTTCTGGTAACATATACAACTTAAATTTTCCCATTTTAACCACTTCCAGGTATACAATTTGGTGGTGTTAATTACACTTACATGTGGTGCTACCATCACCACCATCCATTACCAAAAATTTCCATCAACCCAAACATAAACTGTATGCAAATTAAGCATTCATCCCTATTCCCTACTCCTACCCTGGTCCCTGGTAACCTGTATTCTAATTTCTGACTCTATTAACTTGCATATTTTAATTATTTCATATAAATGACATCATACACTATTTGTCCTTTTGGGTCTGGCTTATTTCACTCAACATGGTGTCTTTGAGGTTCATCCATATTGTTTCATGTATCAGAATTTCACTTCTTTTTAGGGCTGAATAATATCCCATTTTACATATATACCACATTTTGTTTATCCCTTCAGTTGTTGATAGACACTTGGCTGGCTTCCACCTTTTGGCTTTTGTGAATAATGCTGCTATGAATGTTGGTGTGCAAATATCTGTCGGAGTCACTGATTTCAATTATTTTGGATATATATCTAGATGTGGGATTGCCAGGTCATATGATAATTCTATACTTAACTTTCTGAGGAACCAACAAATTGTCTTCCACAGTGGCTTCACCATTTTATATTCCCACCTACAATGTATTAGTGTCCATATTTCTGCACATTCTTGCCACAATTGTTACCCCCATCCTTTTAAATAATAGCCATTCTAGTGGGTGTTAAGTGGTATCTCATGTTAGTTTTGATAGGCATTTCCATGATGGCTAATAATGTTGAACATCTTTTCATGTGCTTACTGGTCATCTGTATAAAATTATTTGGAGAAATGTCTATTAAAGTCTTTTGCCCATTTCTAAATTGGATTTCTTGTCTTCTTGTTGTTGAATTGTAGGAGTTCTTTATATACTCTGGGTATTAAATCCTTGTCAGATATACGGTTTCCAAATATATTCTCCCATCCCACAGATTTTCTTTTCAGTCTCCTGATAATGCCCTTGGACACACAAAAGGTTTTTTATTTATTTTTATGAAATCTAACTTATCTAATTTTTCTTTTGTTATTTGTGTTTTAGTATCATATCTAAGAACCCATTGCCAAATCTGAAGACATGAACATGTCCCCCTCTGGTTTCTTATAGGAGTTTTATGGTTTAGTTATTATATTTGGGTTGTATTACTCAGGGTTCTTGAGGGAAACAGAACCAACAGTCAGTGTCTGTAAATATGAGATTTTATAAAATTGTCTCATGCAACTGTGGGGATGCACGTGTCCAAATTCCATAGGGTGGGCTGCGAGCTGGTAACTCTGATAAAGGTCTTCCACGAACTCCCCAGGAGAGCCTGACTGGCTGAAGGGGAATTGAAAGTTCCCTCCTACCCCTTAAAAGTTTTCAACTGAGGGAATTAAATCCAACTGATTGGATTCTCTCATTGTGGAATACACTCCCTTAGTTGATTGTAGATGTAGTCAGCCAGAGATACAATCAATTGATGAATGATTTCATAAACCAGTCTTCTGGTTTATTACCAGCCACAAAATTCCCTTGCAGTAACAGTTAGGCCAGTGCTTGACTGACCAGAAAACTGGGCACCATAACCTGGCCAAGTTGACATATGAACCTAACCATCATAGGTCTTTGATCTATTTTGAATCAATGTCTGTATGTGGTGAGAAGTAGAGGTCCACTTTCATTCTTTTGCATATGGATATAGTTTTCCAAGTACCATTTGTTGAAGAGACTATTCTTTTTCCATTGAGTAGACTTGGCACAGTGGTCAAAAATCAGTTGACCACAAATGTGAAGATTTACTTCTGAATTTTCAAATTTATTCTCGTCTCTTTCCATAGATAGATAGATATAGATATAGATATAGATACAGATACAGATACAGATACAGATACAGATATAGATATAGATATAGATAGACATAGATATTTTTGGTTTGCTAAGCTACCAGAATGCAAAATACCATAAATGGACTGACTTTGCAATGGGGGCTTATTAGTTCACAAATTTACAGTTCTAAGGGCATGGAAATGTCCACATTAAGGCATCAAGAGGTAGATACCTTCTCTGAGGAGAAGGCCGATGGCATCTGGAACACCTCTGTTAGCTGGGAAGGCAAAAGGCTGGCATCTGCTGTTCTTTTGCTCCTGGGTAGCTTTGCTTTAAGCTTCTGATTCCAGTGGCTTTCTCTTTAAGCATCCATGGATTCTCACTTAGCTTTTCTGGGGCAAATTTGGGGCTTCATCTCTTAGCTTTATGTCTCCAAATGTGTGGGGCTGAGTCAGCTCTGAACTCTCCTCAAAATGTCTCTGCCTTTTATCCTCTCATAGAGGATGCCAGTAAATGAATTAAGACCCAGCATGAATGGGTGGGGTCACATCTCCATGGAAATAATCTAAAAAAGGCCCCACCCACAATAGGTCTGCCCCACAAGGGTGGATTAAAAGAACATAGTCTTTTTATGGGATACATAACAGATTTGAACCAACACATATATATGTCAGTCTTGTGCCAGTGGTCTATCTATGTCTGTCCTTGTGTTTTGTAATAAGCTTTATAAATTTTCAAATTGGGAAGGGTAAGTCCTACAACTTTGTTCTTAATCTTGAATTTTACTAAGTTCTCTTTGTACTGACCTAATGGGAACCTATGACCATTTTACCTTGCTTTCCTTCCGCTCATTACAGGCTGTATGTAAGCATCAGATACCAAAAGTCTATTGTTAACTATGAACATAAGTCAACATCCTTAATCATAACAACTTCCATCTCACTCTATTGGTTCAGTAACGTTAGTTTCTTAATTTACTAAATTAACATAACATTCATATAGAGGATATCATTCACTAAACATACTAAGTATTTTGATATTATATGTACTTTATCTTATTTTTGGATAAAACATTCAAATGATGTTATTTACCCTTTATTTAACAAAAAAGAATTACCAAACACAGCCATGTAGTATTTGCATTTGTATTTCAAATGGGTAGCCAAGAAATCAGTAAAATAATATAAACTGTCTTAAATATTTTTTATTTAATATAGAGCAGAGAATTTGTAGCATCAAAGTGTCCCTTATCAAATGGGTTTGAATAAAACTCTCTTCCTTAATTTATAGAAGATGTCCATTCAATTGCTATTATATTAAACTTCTAAAGCATGAACTCAATAAGTTGCATTATGGCTTATTAATTTTAATTCAGTCCCTCCACTGTTGATAAATAATACAACTTCTTTTCTACTTTAATATACATAAAACAGAATCTGAAAATATTACAACAGTGAAATTTAATTACACTTTATCAGATTTTTTCTTAATTTATGTTTCCCCTTCACTTATTTCCCTATGTTCATTTATCTCTTTAATACTGAATGGAGCTTTTAAAGTATTCTGAAATTTGTATTTTAGTCAAAACCTGTGCTTCTTTCAGCTAATGCTTCGTATGTACAACTTTCTGAACCAGCATCTTTTTGCTTCAACTGTCATATTTTAAAATAAATTAGAGACTTACCATCCACTGGCTATTGAAGTTCACAAATTAATTGACTTGGATGTTTTGGCTTTCTTTGATCTAAGTTATTTTCTCAGTAATACTGTGATTTATCTGACATTCAAGGGCAGACTGAGCCATGTGTTTCTGGAACTACAGTCATATAAAATGGCACTAGTTTACCAATGAATGGCATTAATTGCACTTGGGATATTTGCATGGTAGCAGGATGCTAATATAACATTTCCAGGATATACCAAATGTCAGGTATTATTAGTGGTATACCAATGGGAAATATAATTATCTAGTTCTATTCAGCAGATGTAGTTAAAAACCTACTATATGCAGGCATTTTGGAGAACATAAGAAAAAGTTTAGAAGTGTACTTGAAGAAGAGGAAAGGGGATATGGTTTGACTTTAGAACTTATCCATTCCCATCTTGTTTTTTGTATTTGGAGAACATTTTCTTTCCTGATATTCACCTCTTTGATTTAAAATTAAAAGGCAAAAAAAAAAAAAAAAAAAAAAAAAAAATGTAGATAATTGAGGAAAGGAATTAATCAGGGCTTAAAATCATTGAATTTTTGCTATCATATTTTCAGCCTAGGTAAATAGACATGGAGACAGGAATTCCAATTATCTGCCTATAGGAATAAGAAAATGTTGTTGCAGATACACATTTATAATTGAAGCCATTCACTAATCTGCTCCCTTTCCATATTTACCCATCTTTTCAATATATATCTTGGTTTGCTTGAATAATGTTTTTCCCTTCCTAATGGAATATATGCAGCAGAGACATTCACTATCATAACCCTTGCATCAAAAACAGAGTAAGCACTTAAATCTATTTGTTAAATTAATTCCTTTTTATATTTCCTTTCAACATTTGTGTATTTTGTATTTTCTTTTCACTTTCATTATTATTTCATACTCCAAACTTTGGCAGTTATCTCCCAAATATATGGTAAATATATTTTAATGCTTTTTTTTTTTTTTAATAGAAGAGCCCCTCTGAGAACCTATAATTGTGAGAATTATAAACTACCATTAAAAGAATGAAAATGAGGAGAAAATAATTCCAGGATAATAAATCCAAACATCTCTTCAATGTGCAAATTAGGCAGACCCAAGCATGAGACATAATGGAGTACTGGTAATGCGAGGTGGAGAAAAGGGAACAGACAAATGGGAACTCATGACACACGTGTGAACATAAAAGAACCACTCAAGGCTTTTTTACATAGGCTAATATGGATTGAATCAAGTTGTGTAAGCTGATGCTAGGGACTATCTTTCCTACCTTATTATGGAAATCTGACAAAGAATTTTTCCAATGCAGGGTAGAATAGAGTTGATAAATGGAAAAGGAAAAATAAATCCTTAAGTTCATTGTTTGAGAACCTGGCTATAGTTGTGCCCCAACCCCTGCACTTTTCAATTAGGATAAGCCAATGATTTTGTTGTTGTTTTCCCTTGGGTTACTTTAAATTGGGTTTCTGTCTCTTGGGGTAGTATAGGAAGGTGGGTTATTGGAGACTGTGCTGGTTTGCATTTATTACGTCTCCCAAAAAGCCATATTCTTTAGTGCAATCTTGTGGGGACAGCGTTATTAATCTTTCTGATTAGGATGTGACCTCTTGATTGAATGTTTTCATGGAGATTTGACCCCACCCATTCAGGGTTGGTCTTGATTAGTTTACTGGAGTCCTTTAAAGAGAGCACAGAGAGCAGTGGAGAGAGACTTTTGGAGAGATGCTTGCTGACACTTTAAGATGCTAACCCAGAGTTTGCTCTGGAGAAGCTAAGAGAGGACCCCAATGCTTAGTGACCAGAGGTGCTCTGAAGAAGCTAAGACAGACAAGCCCAGAGACAGTTTGGAGAAAGTCATTTTGAAATGCAACCTGGGGGCAAAGGACCAGCAGACACCAGCCACATGCCGTCCCAGCTGACAGAAGTGTTCCAGATGCAATAGACCATTCTTCAGTGAAGGTATCCTGTTACTGATGCCTTAGTTTGGATACTTTTATGGCCTCAGAACTGTAAATTTGTGTCCTAATAAGTCTCCTTTAAAAAGCCAATCCATTTCTGGTATTTTGCATAATGGCAGCATTGGCAAACAGGAACAGGGACCTATAGAATGATCTAGAACCTGCTGCCAAAGTTACTACTTGTGGTTAATATGAACAAAACAAAGGCAAAATAAAATGCTGAAACTTATCTGAGCTACTACATCCTACTGTTACTGGAGCTCTGCCAACACCAGAGCCAAGCTTTGCTCTAGACTTGGTCTCCAAGCAAAAAAAAAAAAAAAAAAAAAAAAAAAAAAAAAAAAAAATCAGGGACAAGAAAGGCCAGTAGAAGCAAGCAGTTAAGTTTATTAAAGGGATAGCACATGGTGGAGAAGTCACCACAGGAGTGCTCAAGAGAGAGACACTCCCGGAGTCAGTTTATGTTTGGGGTTTTATATGCTGCTGTTGCTATGCCTTAAGCTGAAGTAAGGTGGGGAAATTCCCCAAACCTGCCTCTAGCTTACCCCTCCTTTCTTCTCTCTGTTCATCTTAGCTGTTTCTGAGAAATGGGGCAGCTTTCTTCCTACATGACATGTGTTCTGTTTTGCAGTGAAGCTGTTTCATGCTAGTTTGTTTCTGTGCGGTTTTGATGTTATTTTGTGAATCTAGGGATATTATTTCACTAGTGTATTAATTTCCTTTTGCTGCTGTAATAAATTACCACAAATTTAATGGTTTAAAACAACATCCATTTATTATCTCACAACTCTGTAGGTCAGAAGGCCCTAAACTTTAGGCTTAGAGTCTTACAAGGCTGAAATCAAGGTGTTGGAAGGGCTATCTTCTTTTCTAGAGGTTCTGGAGATGAATCTATTTCCAATTAATTTTAGATTGGTGACTGAACCCAGTTGGTTGTAGGACAGGGGGCTCTGTTTCCTTGCTGGCTGTCAGCTTGGACCAGCCTCAACTCTTAAGAGGCCTCTCTGGTCCTGGTATCTCAGAGCCAACAAAGACTCATCAAATCTTTCTCACACTTCCTGACCTCCTTCTGCCGCATCTCTTATGCCTCTAGCAGGAGAAAGTTCTCTTATTTTAAAGGCTCAAGTGCTTAGATTGGAGCCACCTGAATAATCCAATATAGTCTCCCAATTTAAAGAATTATATCTGCAAAGGCCCTTTTGTCATGTTATGTAATATATTCACAGATTCCACTTATTGTGACAGGGACATCTTTGGGGGAATGTTCTGCCTATGACACTAGAAAACTTTTTTTTTTTTTTTTTAAACTCCTGTGTGGCTAAGAGGATTTTTTTGAATTAGCATTAGTACTAATTCCTGAAACGACTAATATACTAGAGAGTACATGAAAGTGAAAGTAGCCATTGTCAAGGAATATATGTAATTTCTCTGCTATGGGCTCAACTTTTAAAAATTATTTCTGAGAAATATATATCCCTTTCTGATTGGAAAACCAAACTTGCTTAAGTACTAGGAAAATGCTGTATTTGTAAAGGAAGAATGCCAAGTGGTTCATGGTGCTGTAAGGGATTTTTCTGAGGACCTTTTCTTTCAAAGGAAAAAACCTAATGTTTCAACTGTTTCATAAGTGTAGTTCAGTTTATTTTGGCAAATATTTCTTAAATACCCCTAACTGATTATAGTGAAGAACAGAAGTATTAATATGTACAGACATTGCTTTCAATGAATTTACAATCTAACTGTAATATAAAGTTGCAAAAGAATTCAAGCAAAAAGCCATTAAGACTTTAATACCAAAGGATAAAATATTCATTTTATGTCTAATATCATCCTTTTTTTTTTTTTTTTTTTTAAGAATTCCTCTACTGTCCATGGCTATGTAAAGTTAGCACAAGATCTTAACAGTTGGCAGAGACTTAGATCTGGCAGGATCAACCCCCTCATTTTATAGGGCATGACTGAACTTTTTCCTGCTTTTGGTCTTAAAAGAATAAGTACCTAAGAACAAAAGATTTGCCCAACCCAGTCAGATTCAAAAGCTATGCCACACAGTAATACTTCTCTGAATAGTCTGTTTTAAAAGAACATGATTGCACATCTCAATGTCTTTTTCAAAATATATGGGTCATGCCTATATTCTCTGTCCTCTTAGATACCCAGTAAGTTTCTGAATTTCAAAAGTTTATCGAACATTTTAAAGATGTTATTTAGGGTACCATGTCCCACAGTTTTAATTATCTACCATATAATGCAACATTTAATGTACCTTAAACTGAATAAGGTATATTAAGTCTTAAAGAATTTCCATCTTCATTAAGGGATTTCTTGAAAAGGGTACTAAGGAGTTCCTCCTTATGAATGACTTTCTGCACATTTTGTAAAATGTTTAGCTTCCCTGAACCTAAATGCCAGTAATGATAATGAAAAAGAAGAAGAAGAAGCAAAAGGACGAGGTGGAGGAGGAGGAAAAGGAGAAGGAGGAGGAGAAGAAGAAGGAGGAGGAGGAGGAAGGAAGGAAGGAAAGAGGAAATAGTTGCCTATATATTACTCTATTTCCAAGTCCCCACAGGTGGGTGGGGGCTACGGACAGCAATTGAGAATGACTGGAAATAAATTAATCTATGTTTTACTATTAATGATTTAGAATATTTTGTGTGAGCACAATAACTTTTCTGAGTAATTCTAACATTTATTTAAATTTGTTGCTGAGGACAGAATGACCAAAAATAGATGTAAGGGGATGTGGGGACACAGGGCCCAGGCCCCCTCCCCTCCACAGTGATTTCATGTAGCTGCCTTCTTGACCCTTGACTGGGACAGACATTAAAAGTCATCAGACCTCCCTAGGGGAGGAAAAAATGTATCATAAACAAAGCATTGAGATTTCCCTCCCTGGATCACTGTTGATAAATCTCCACTCCCTTGTGTCACAATACCCTGTCAAAACTTTGTTCTCACACCCTATTTGTCCTAACCCTTATAAACCACCCCTTGACAACCCCTGCTTTTGCGAAGCCCTAACTTCCATCTTTCCCAGCTGGCTGCCACTGTGGGAAAAACAAATCTGCAACTAAATCCTATTAAATTCATGTCTAACTCTGTGCCTGATGTGTTCTTCGGTCTTGGGGCTAAGCTGGGTTGGAACAGGGGTTCGTGTGACTCCACTATTTTCAATCTAGGTTTTGACCTGGGCAGAACACTTTGCTTAAAGTCACAGTGTGACTATATAGCAATAGTTAATGCCCCTTTTGAGAAAGGTACTTCCAGGATAGAAATTATAACATCCCAAATAATTATTTTGATATTCTCTTTTTATTTATCCCTTTCATACAAATTGTCAGTGAGGAAAGAGCAAACTTTTCTAGAAATGAGATAGTTTCATTTTTTTTTAAGGCGAGCACATATTATTTTTGGTTTTATTGCTTTTATTCACATCAAGTTGGTGCTTGCTACCTTGACAGATATTTCTAGCACAGCAACCTATTCACAACACATGGTTTTTTGAGTCGTGATTCAAGATGAGAATGCAACCATGCACAAAGTTGCCTTTCTATTGATTCACCAAGCCGCGAGTTTAGGGCAAATTAAAATTCTAGTAAATAGATTCCTTGCAGAGATTGGCCTGGAGATTAATTTAGTAGGTGGGATTCTTTTTGGTTTAGTTTTCTTGTTTTCTCAGCTGCAAGATTGGAAGTTTGTTGGGGCATGGAGCCAGTTTGGCTATTATGGTACCTTACTGTTCTCAGTAATGTTTTAGCTTTGCAAGTGTTTACATGTGCATTTTTTTTATTTATTAAGATTTATTCATACACCTTACAATCATCAAAAATACACAATCAATTGATCACGTTACCATCATATAGTTGTTCATTCATTACCCCAATCTATTTTTTTAACATTTCCCTTGTACCAGAAAAAGTGAAAATAAGAATAAAAAAAATACTAGGGAAAAAAGAACACCCAAATTTCCCCCTCCTCCTGTCCTATTTTTCCTTTAGTTTTTTGCCCCCATTTTTCTACTCATCCATCCATACACTGGATAAAAGGAGTGCGATCACAAGGTTTTCAAAATCACCCTGTCACCCCTTGTAAGCTACATTGTCATACAATCATCTTCAAGAATCAAGGCCACTGGGATGGAGTTTGATAGTTTCAGATATTTACTTCTAGCTATTCCAATACATTAAAACCTAAAAAGTGTTATGTAGTGCTTAAGAATGTACACCAGAGTGACCTCTTGACAACTTTTGAATTCTCTCAGCCACTGAAGCTTTAATTTGTTTCATTTCACATCCCCTTTTGGTCAAGAAAATATTCTCAATCCCATGATGCTGGGTCCAGATTTATCCCCAGGAGTCATATCCTGCATGACCAGGGAGATTTACACCCCTGGGAGTTAGATCCCACATAGTGGGGAGGGCAGTGAGTTCACCTGCCAAGGTGGCTTAGCTAGAGAGAGAGGGCCACATGTGAGCAACAAAGAGGTACTCAGGGGGAGACTCTTAGGCACAATTATAAGCAGGTTTAGCCTCTCCTTTGCAGTAACAAGCTTTATAAGGGCAAACCCCAACATAGTGGGCTTGGCATACCAAGCTGTCAGCCCTCAATGCTTGTGAGAACTCAGCAACAATCCAGGTGAAGAAGCCCACCACCTCTGCATTTTCCCCCAGGTCCTCAGGGGGGCTCTGCATATTTTTTTTCATTTTTTTCTAAAATTAAATTTATCAAAGAATTTGTTAAAAGCCAATAACCTTTTCAAACAAAGCCAGAACAAAGGAATAAGAAAAAACAAATATCCTAGGATAACTACATTACTTCCAACATGTTCCTATTCTACCCCAAGAAAATATATGAACTATAACCCAGGAAAGAAATAAGAAAAACAGATACACTAAGATAACTACATTTCTGTGATCTTGTTCGTACCATACCCACCAGAGATTAACAAACCATAGTCATTCCTGAGCATTCTCAGAATGTTAAATTTACTCACAATAACTTACCTGTTCTTATCAGGTTGTCATCCCCCCTTCACTAATTGCTATCTATTGCTAGGTCCCCTGCATTCTACATTCTTAACCATTTATTTTACATTTTTCAATGTTCACATTAGTGGTAACATATACTGTTTCTTTTCTTGTGTCTGGCTTATTTCACTCAGCATTATGTCTTCAAGGTACAACCATGTTGTCATATGTTTCACAACATCGTTCCTTCTTACTGTCGTGTAGTATTCCATCATGTGTATACACCACATTTTATTTATCCACTCATCTGTTGAAGGACATTTGGGTTGTTTCCATCTCTTGGCAATTGTGAATAATGCTGCTATGAACATTGGCGTGCAGATATCTGTTCGTGTCACTGCTTTCCGATCTTCCGGGTATATCCCGAGAAGTGCAATCGCTGGATCGAATGGTAGCTCTATATCTAGTTTTCTAAGGAACTGCCAGACTGACTTCCAGAGTGGCTGAACCATTATACAGTCCCACCAACAATGAATAATAGTTCCAATTTCTCCACATCCCCTCCAGCATTTGTAGTTTCCTGTTTGTTTAATGGCAGCCATTCTAACCGGTGTTAGATGGTATCTCATTGTGGTCTTAATTTGCATCTCTCTAATAGCTAGTGAAGCTGAACATTTTTTCATGTGTTTCTTGGCCATTTGTATTTCCTCTTCAGAGAACTGTCTTTTCATATCTTTTGCCCATTTTATAATTGGGCTGTCTGTACTACTGTCATTGAGTTGTAGGATTTCTTTATATATGCAAGATATCAGTCTTTTGTCAGATACATGGTTTCCAAACATTTAGTTCCCATTGAATTGGCTGCTTCTTCACCTTTTTGACAAATTCCTTTGAGGCACAGAAGCTTTTAAGTTTGAGGAGTTCCCACTTATCTATTTTTTCTTTTGTTGCTTATGCTTTGGTTGTAAGGTCTAGGAAGTGACCTCCTAATACAAGGTCCTGAAGATGTTCCCTTACATTATCTTCTAGGAGTTTTATGGTACTGTCTATTATGTTGAGGTCTTTAATCCATTTTGAGTTAATTTTTTTTTGTGTAGGTTTGGGGTCCTCTTTCATTCTTTTCAATATGGATATCCAACTCTCCCAGCCCCATTTGTTGAAAGACTGTTATATTCCAGTTCAGTGGTTTTGGGGCCTTACCAAAAATCAGTAAACTATAGCTCTGGGGTTTATCTCTCAATTCTCAATTCAATTCCATTGATCAATACGTCTATCTTTGTGCCATTACCATGCTGTTTTGACTACTGTGGCTTTATAATAAGGTTCAAAGTCAGGGAGTGTAAGTCCTCCCACTTTGTTTTTCTTTTTTATATTTTTAGCAATTTGAGGCAACTTCCCCCTCCAGATAAAATTGATAACTAGCTTTTCCAAGTCTGCAAAGTAGGTTGATGGAATTTTGATTGGGATTGCATTGAATTTGTAGATGAGTTTGGGTAGAATTGACTTCTTAATGACATTTAGCCTTTCTATCCATGAACAAGGATTATTTTCCCATCTCTTTAGGTTCCTTTCTGTTTCTTTTAGTAGAGTTACATAGTTTTCTTTATATAGGTCTTTTACATCTTTGGTTAAGTTTATTCCTAGGTACTTGATATTTTTAGTTGCTATTGAAAATGTTATCTTTTTCTTGAGCTTCTCTTAAGTTTGGTCATTTCGAGTGTACAGGAACATTACTGACTGATGTGCATTAATCTTGTATCCCATTACTTTGCTAAATTTTTTTATTAGCTCTAGTATCTGTGTCATTGATTTCTCAGTATTTTCCAAATATGAGATCATATCATTGGCAAATAATGACAGCTTTACTTCTTCCTTTCCAATTTGGATGCTTTTTATTTCTTTGTGTTGCTGTATTGCCCTGGCTAGCACTTCCAGCACAATGTTGAATAACAGAGGTGACAGCGGACATCTTTGTCTTGTTCCTGATCTTAGAGACAAGGCTTTCAGTCTCTTTGACTCCTATGCTGGCTGTTGGTTTTTCATATATGCTCTTTATCATGTTGAGGAAGTTTCCTTCAATTCCTACCTTTTGAAGTGTTTTTATCAAGAAGGGATGTGGATTTTATGAAATGTTTTTCAGCATCTATTGAGATGACCATTTGATTTTTCCCTTTTGATTTGTTAATGTGTTGTAATACATTGATTGATTTTCTTATGTTGAACCATCCTTGCATGCTGGAATGAATCCCATTTGGTCATGGTGTATGATTTTTTTAATGTGTCTTTGGATTCAATTTGCAAGTATTTTGTTGAGAATTTTTGCGTCTTTATTCATTAGGGAGATTGGCCTGTAGTTTTCCTTTCTTATAGCATCTTTATCTGGTTTTGGTATTAGAGTGATGTTAGCTTCATAAAATGTGTTACATAGTGTTCCATTTTCCTTCATGTTGTGAAAGAGTTTAAGTAAGATTGGTGTCAGTTCTTTTTGGAAAGTTTGGTAGAATTCCCCTGGGAAGCCATCTGGCCCTGGGCATTTATTTTTGGGAAGCTTTTTGAAGGCTGATTGGATCTCTTTGCTTGTGATTGTTTGGTTGAGGTCTTCTATTCTCTGGTTAGTCTGGGCTGTTCATGTGTTTCCAGGAAAGTATCAATTTCCTCTACATTATCTAGTTTGTTGGAATACAGTTGCTCATAGTATCTTCTTATATTTTTTTTTAAATTTCTTTGGGATCTGCAGTAATGTCACCTCTCTCATTCATTATTTTGTTTATGTGGGTCTTCTCTCTTTTTGATTTTGTCAGTCTAGCTAGGGGCTTGTCAATCTTGTTGATCTTCTCAAAGAACCAACTTTTGGTGTTATTTATTTTCTCTATTGTCTTTTTGTTCTCGATGTCATTTATTTCTCCTTTAATCCTTGTTATTTCTTTTCTTCTACTTGGTTTAAGATTAGTTTGCTCTTCATTTTCTAGCTTCTTCAGTTGCACCATTAGTTCATCAATTTTAGCTCTTTCTTCCTTTTAATACACGCATTTAGAGCTATAAATCTCCCCCTTAGTACCAATTTGCTGCATCCCATAGGTTTTGATATATTGTGTTCTCATTTTCATTCTTCTCTATGTATTTAGCAATTTCTCTTGCTATTTCTTCCTTAACTCACTGATTGTTTAGAAGTGTGTTGTTTAACCTCCAGGTATTTGTGAATTTTCTAAGTCCCTGGTGGCTATTGACTTCTAATTGTATTCCATTGTGATCAGAGAATGTGCTTTGAATAATTTCAATTTTTAAAAATTTATTTAGGCTTGTTTTATGGCCCAGTGTATGGTTTACACTGGAGAAAGTTCCATTGGCACTAGAGAAGAAATGTGTATCCTGGTGATTTGGGATGTAATGTTCTATATATGTATGCCTGGTAATTCAAATTCATTTATCAGATTGTTTAGGTTTTCAATTTCCTTATTGGTCTTCTGTCTGGTTGAACTATCTACAGGAGAGAGTGATGTATTAAAGTCTCCCATAATTATTGTGGAAACACCTATTGCTTCCTTTAGTTTTGTGAATGTTTGGCTCATGTATTTTGTGTCACCTTGATTGGGTGCATAAACATTTATGATTGTTATTTCTTCTTGTTGAATTGTCCCTTTTTTTAGTATGTAGTGGCCTTCTTTGTCTCTCATAACATCCTTGCATTAAAAGCCTATTTTATCTGAGGTTAATATTGCTATTCCTGCTTTCTTTTGGCTGTAGCTTGCATGAAATATTTTATTCCATCTTTTCACTTTCAATTGCTTTGTTTCCCTTTGTCTAAGATGAGTCTCTTGTGTGACACATATTGACAGTTCATATTTCTTAATCCATTCTGCCAAACTATACCTTTTAATTTGGACATTTAATCCATTTACATTCAGTGTTATAACTATGAAGGCATTTCTTGAATCAGTCATTCTATCCTTTGGTTTATGTTTGTCAGATCTATTTTTCCCCTCTCTCCCTTAATGTCCTTGAATGTATCCATACTGAATGTCTTTAGTTCTGAACCTTTCTCCATACCTCTCTCCTTTCTTTGTTTCTCTGTCAGTAGGGTTCCCTTTTAGTATCTCAAGTAGGGCAGGTCTTTTCTTAGCAAATTCTCAGCATTTGTTTGCCTGTGAAAAATTTAAACTCTCCCTCAAATTTGAAGTAGAGCTTTGTTGGATAAAGAACTCTTTGTTAGCAATTTTTCTCTTTCAGAATTTTAAATATTTCATGCCACTGCCTTCTTGCCTCCAGGGTGGCCACTGAGTAGTTACTGTTTGGTCTTATGCTGTTTCCCTTGTAAGTGGTGGATTGCTTCTCTCTTGCTGCTTTCATAATTTGCTTCTTCTCTTTAGCATTTGATAATCTGATCAGAATATGTCTCAGAGTGGGTTTAATTGGATTTATTCTGTTTGGAGTTTTTTGGGTATCTATGATGTGTATATATGTTGTATAGAAGGTTTGGGACATTTTCCCCAACAATTTCTTTGAATACTTTTCCCAGACCTTTACCCTTCTCTTCCCCTTCTGGAACACCAATGATTCTTATATTTGTGGATTTTATATTGCCCATCATATCCCTGAGATCCATTTTGATTTTTACAATTTTTTCTCCCATTCTTTCTTTTGTTCTTTCACTCTCCATTCTGTCTTCTTTGAGGTCACTGATTTGCTGCTCAACTTCCTCCAATCTAGTACTGTAACTGTCCAGAATCTTTTTAATTTGATCAACAGTTTCCTTTATTTTCATAAGATCATCTATTTGTTTTTTTACTCTTGCAAATTCTTCTTTGTGCTCTTCTACAGTCTTCTTCATGTCCTTTATGTCCTGTGCCATGATCTGGTTATTTGTCATTAGTTCTTTGATTAATCGCTCCAAGTACTGTGTCTCCTCTGATCTTTCAATTTGGGTATTTGGGTTTGGGTTATCCATATCTTCTGGTTTCTTCACATGCTTTAAAATTTTCTGTTGTTTTTTGCCTCTTGGCTTTTACTTATTTTGATAGAGTTATTTTACAATATGTAGGCTTATGTGAAAAATTGTCTCTAATTTCTCAGATCTACAGCTTGGTGGAGTACTTTCTCTGACTAACCAGTGGGTGGCATCCTCAAGCCACCTATTACTCTCAAGCCAGTTCTCCCCAAATTTATCTTTGTGGTGAGTGGGGGTCTGAATCTTGTGGGAGTGCAATTGGTGCACCAAATTTCTGTGTGTAGTTGGTGCTGCCCACTCTGAATGCAGGTGGTGTGTCTGAGCATTTAGGGAGGGAGGGCAGCTTTAATAATCAAATCTCCAAGGTGTTCCTGGAGATTTAAAGCTATTGCAATAGTCTAAGCTTCAGTTCAGTCTCCTCACAGTCTGTCTCTGCCACAGACCCACAAGTCCCTGGTATTGGTGCATGGTCCCTGGGACTTCCATGCAGGTCCCACCTCCAAGACCCTCCATGGGGGGAAGACAGCACAATGTCACAGGTGAGCACAGTCTACAAGGGAAGCACTGGGCCGCTGCTTCACTCACAGGTGTTCCCAGGCCACTGAAAAGATGGCTGTATGGGGCATGGCAATTTCCCCCTTTTGCATAGACCTCTGCCTTCCTAGATCCAGGACAATTAGCTGCAGGTGTGCAAAAGGCTATCACCCACACCAGATACTGTGGGGTGCCTGCAGTTTTGGGGAAGCACTCCCACCGTGCTCAGCTGCGCAGCATGGCTCTGGCCTGCAGCACACACAGGGGTGTTCCTAGCCCACCAAGAAGATGGCTGTATGGGGTGTGGCAATTTCCCCCTTTTCACAGACCTCTGTCTTTCTAGCTCCAGGACAGTTAGCTGCGGGTGTGTGAAAGGCTATCATCCACACCAGCTACTGAAGCATGTGCATGTTCTGTGGGAAGGACTTCCCACCACTTGCTGCCAGATCCACAGCTGCTTTTGGGTTTTTAAAATAATCTGTCTACTAATGTCAACCCCTGGTTTCTCCCAACCACAGTGTGGCTGCCGGTTCTCTAGCAGGCTCAGTCACTCATTTCATTACTCAGACTCTGGATTTCACAAAGTGCATGGTCCCTGTGGATTTAGCAGACTTTGACCAGCTGGTGCATCGCTGGAACTAGTTTCTGTTTTTTATCTAGTGTCTTTCATGGAGATGTTTTTTTTGGCCTGTCTCTCCTAATCCGCCATCTTCCTCCCCGCCTCTGCACATGCACTTTTAAGCTCAATTACCTTTAAGACAAGTTTCAAATTTGAAGATCATTGTTCTTAATGGGGTTTGGAAGATCCTAAAAGTTTGCTTTCTCAATCATCTCTTAACAAGCCATCTATAATGAGAACCATACCTCACATTCCTGCTCCAAACACCAAATAAAACAAACACACACAAAATAAATGTTTTTGTTGGTATTTTTTTACAAAATCCAGTCCATTCTATACCTCATACTTCTTACTATTATTCTTTGGAGTTCACATAAATCTTTGTATAAATGGTTTTATTTCTCCATGTTTATACATCTCCTCTATTCTCTTTTGCAAGTTTCATTAAAAAATTCAAGCTCATCTGAAAACCTCTCTTTTATTTCTCATTTGTGTTAATGCTGTCAAGACTAATTTCAAAAACCTTCCATACCCTTTGAATCACAGAGTGAAAGGACTTTTATTTTTAGCTTAATTCCATCCAACAAAAATGTAATTGGTTGATGACAGGGAAGTTATAAGATTTTTTAGCATTTAAATGAAGCTTTGATATTATCTAGTTGAATATGTACATTTTATACATCAGACAAGTGCAGTTCAGAGAGAAAGAGTGACATATAAAATCATATAGGTTGTATGAGGACTTACACTCAGCTATTTTGTTTCACAATTTAATGCTATTTCTGACCAAAAAAAAAAAAAAATGTTTCGATCTCTAATACAAATGGAAGGAAATATTAGCCATAGTAAATATTTAGAAAATCATATTGTGCAAACTTGAGAAACCATATTAATACAAATGATCTTATGCAGATAAGATGGAAGTCAGTGTTCTTTAACACCAGGTCATCATTCTCAAGAACCAGCAGAGAAAATGTAAAATATTTTATAAAATGGGAAATGGGTTGAGTATTCCCAGATTGGAAAATGAAGAGAAACCAACATAGTTTGGAAAGTTAACAAAAACAAGTTTGAAAATCCATTAAGGAATTAATTTCACAAAAACTGAGTGTTCTAAGGGCTATTCTATGTCAGCATGGTTTGATACAACTTTCCAGCATGGGATTGTGTTTTAAAGCATTTAAACTGAACTAGACAATGTCATACACTTGCATAACTGATTAAAGAAATGAAATTCCCATTTGCTTCTTATCAGCTCTTTAAATGGGGTCAAATAACTACAGTATGTCTATTGTAATTATGATTAGGGTTTAAAACCAAACAAGAAAAGAAATCCATGTCAACTAGGAATTGCTCAGAAACTGCATGTCACAATCTTTGAAATATTTATCAATTTTTAAAAAATCATATTGAAATCTCAACCAACAAACTGTGTCTGAAACAAAAATTGGTCTGAAATATAAGAACAAGAGCCCTCTTGAGAAACTAATTAAGGAGGTCATAAAGTAGTTGTGGATCATACATGGATCCTAGTGTGACCTTTGGGAAACTCATCAGAATGCAGAACTGGCATGGTAAAGCAGGACAAATTTACTTCATGCTTATACTTAATTTGGGCAGCTACACAAGACTATAACTGAAGCACAGCTACAGCTCATTTGAACAAGGACCAGTGAGTCAATCAAACAACTGGACCACTTTTTCAGCTAATTGGTAGATGTCATGAAAACAAAAAGCAAAGATGTTAAATCAGGCACTGACTGATTTCAGCTCTGGTATGTTCCCTTATCCTCTGCATATTAATGGACTTCTGAGTTAACAAAGTATAACTCATTAAATATAAACACTCTTTTGGTCTCTTTTCCTAGAAATTAAGTATTTGGACAAGGATCCAAAATTCTCTAAAGTTTTCCAAATTCTCTTACTGTGCTACTTATAGACTGATTTATATCTAATGATTAGTGGACAGAGAAAAATTACCAATGTTATGAAAAAAATGCAATAATTCAGACGAACGGGCCACCTTGAAGTATCAGAAAATATTTTTAAAAATATAAGAGAACTGCTCTGAATTTAAGAAAGACTTAAATGTTCAGGTCAATGGTGTTCATACAATGCCAGAAAAAAATAGTAAAGAACTGACAAAATCAATCCACCCATGTGCTCACTCACTCAACAAATATTCTAGGTGTTGCAAATATGACAGTCAACCAAATAGACCAAATTCCCTCTGCTTAATTTCTAGTAAAGCTTGGTGTCATATATTAGCAGATTATACAATAGAAGCAAGTAAATGCTGGGTGGGGGGTGGAATAAAAGAAGTAAAGGAAATGGCAGAACGGGAAGAAGTTGGGTTGCGCTTTCAAATAATATCGTCAGGGAAGATCTCCTTAAGAATGCACTATTGAGGCTAAGGTTGAAAGATATGATGGGGAGGCCTTATACATATCTAGGGGAAGTCATTCCACAGATAAACATAACTTGTACTTCATTTTAAAAAGTACACTATCCTAGTGAGAGTTTTAAATGTCAAGGAAATATACAAAAAACATAGGTGAATCCAGGTTTAAAAGCAGAATGCTTAACAAAAGATAATGAAAATATCCAACTTTCACTTCTCAATTCCAAATAACAGCATACTATAGAATAGTATTTATACAGGGTCTAGAATGGGAAAAGTTTGTGTACAGAAATTCTGATTGAACTAAGAGTGTCACTCATATTTGATGGCAGCTGAAAGTCATTTTTAGTCATGATTGAGCTCAGAAATTATCATATTCAAATAACTTACTTTAAAAACAAAAATATATATGTATTTAACCAAATAGATCAAACGTGGACTCTAATGAGAGATCCTGAGAATGGAAAAATGCCTCACAAGGAAAGTTGAACCACAGTTTTACTTTTTTACTGAATAATCATTTTAAATTTAGTGTGGTCAATGTCAAAGTAATTTTTAAGCTAAGAAGGGCCTATTTCTGTTGTCTCTTGGTTCTTTATAGGTTCGTATTCATGGGTAAACTTTCCTTGTGTTCCTTAGTGTTTCACTGTCTTTGTTGTACTTTACACATGCAAAAATAATTTTAGGAATAATTAAATGCCTATTTTAATTACATCCTCTTTCAAATAGTAATTGCATTAAATTCTATTTGGTGAGTTATGTTGCTCCCAGTCTGGGCCCCTTTAAATAAAGTTTAAATGCATGATGTTGCCTGGATCACCCAGATAACTTAAAGTACAAATGACAGAGACCCAGGCTGGAAATCCTTGCAGGGACTAGTTTCCTTTCTTTGATCTGTTACTCTGTGTATACACACAGATAGGTAGATAGTTGAAAAGTTAAATAGGTAGATGGATAGACAGGCAGTTTTATATAGATACTGTCACAAGTTACCACAAACTTAGTGGCTAAAAATAACACACAAATTTATTATCTTACATTTCTGAAGGTCAAAACTATAAAATGGGTCTGCAGTATTCTGTTCCTCCAGGAACCTCTAGATGAAAACTTGTTTCCTTGCAGTAGCTTCTAGAGGCTGCCTTAAATTTTGGCTCAAATCCCATCCTCCATCTTCAAAGCTAGCAGCATGGTATCATCAAAACTCTCTTTGACTGCTTCCCTCATCACATCTTCTCTGACCCTCCTGCTTCACTCTCAAAATTATGGATGCTTGTGTTTACATTGGACTCACTTGGATAATCCAGGGAAATCTCTCCAACTCAATATCTTCAATGTAATTACATCTGCAAAGTAACCCCATGCATGTAGGATAAGTTATTCACAATTTTGGGGGATTAGAACATGGACATCTTGTGGGGGCAGCACTTTTCACACACACATATACATACCTACACACATATATGCAGTAGTATATTTGTATTATATAATGTATTTATATAGCCTAGAATACACAAAATATACAGTAAATAAATAATGGCATCCTGGTTGGAGTAAACATTTCATCATTGTGTGTATGGTTTTGTTTGTTTGTTTTTTGCTATTCTGCTATAGCTTCTTTTACAGATTAAAAGTTAAAGTACAGATTAATTTCCTGTTATCTTGGGAGAAACTGTCACTAGCCAATGTACAATTACCTAATTAGCTATTTTGTATATATATGTCAACCGCTTTAAATGTTTCTGTTCTTGAAGTCAATTAATAAAGATGTATTCAATACCTCATCTTTTACCTTTTAAAAGAATTGAAAAGAGAACTGTTTGATAAAAATCACCATGAGGTTAGAGAAGTTCTCTGAGAAAAGATACAAACGTTTCAAAAAGGATTTTGGTGTTTTTTAGCTTTTAGAAACTTCCAAAACTCTTCCTAGCATGCAGAAAGTGCTCCTTGAGCAATTTCAGCTTCTTCAGGGTTTTTCATCCAAGGGAAGTTTGGGGAGATTTTTGTCTGCAGGCATTAAAAGCAAAACATACTGTAATACAAATACCACTAATGCTTCTGAGTTTTCACCACTGTATTAAAGAAGCTCTCTGGTTGAGTGACAGTCTAAAACTTCAAGCAGAATGAGATATTATTCAAATACTCATAGATATTGCTGTTTTAAAACACTTTCAAAAGCAACTAAGATTACCAACACTGACAAAATAAATATACCTGTAATCTTGGAGATGGTTGTAAAAAGAAGCTGGTTCTAAGACAAATACTGTTATAATACAAAGGAAAAGCAACAAACTGGAGGGCAAAGAAAGAGGTAGTTCAGTTTGATTTCTTCACCCATATGTTGGAAATTATTGGTGTCATCCAAATTTGTGATGTTATTACAAATCAATTTTCTGAATGACAATTGAAGATAGTCATGAGCTTGAAAGATCTGAGAGCTTGAAAGCTCTCTATGGCCATGTGTAATGAATTGTGGAGAAAAGATATTAAAGAAATTACCTGCATGGTGAGAGCATCAATGTGGCTTTTTGGTTTGTTTATTTCTTGTTTTGTTTTTTTTTTTTTTTCTTTTTCTTTTTCTTGTTTTTGTTTATTTGTTTGTTTTTGTTTTCATAAGTAAAGACTGGAAGCGGGGATGCTGGAGGAAATATAAAATAAGAAAGAATGAAGACTGATCAAATGATATGTCTGCAACAGGAGCAGAATGGGAGGGGTGTAGAAGATTGGAAAATAGCAGTTATAAATGAATAAATGTATACATCTAGAATTTTCTTTATATATGGGAAAAGGAAACTTCCATTTCTTTTTATTGTTTTTTTTTTTTTGTAGTGTACATGAGGGAAAAAAGCCCAAGGGCAGGCAGAGTAAATGAGAAAAATGAAATGACAGAGAGAATTAAGTCTCAAGTGGCTTGGCTAAGCAAATTTAAATGTCTTGTCTGTTCTTAAATTAAAAAAGAGATTCGGGTTTTTTTCTGTATTTATTTCTTTCCTTTCCTTGGGATTTGGTCAATACTTACTTTTATTTATATTACATTGTTGAGCAAAGATTTTTTTTGTTTGATATTTGTTGTAGTTGTTTTTATTTAAACAAATGAATCCCTTTAAGTGCACTGTTTGAAGATTTACATTCATTGTCCAGTGGGGTACAGATGACATTTTTCCCTGAAGCATATTGACATAGATGATGAACATTTTCTGTTTCTTTACATCATTTAATAGCTAAGTTGTAGAATTAGGTAGTTCTATTCATGTTATTTGACTTTCACATTGTGATATAGTTAAACATGAAATTACTTGGGACCAGTAGCTAAAAAAAGTGCCTGTCAAATTATATTCTCCTAAGATGCCCTTTATTCATTTGCAGTTTTTGCATTGAATTTTCAGCACAATATTTTCTAGTATTAGTAAGCTTGGACATGAGAATAATGTGACTTCTCGGTTGTATGCATATCACCCTGACAACTGATTTTCCTAAGGGGATTCAAGATTGCACAAAGCTGCCATGTTACTACAGTCCTTCGTGATGGATTGCCTGAAGTGATGTCACAACATCAGACATTCAGCTTTAGTTGACCCTGAAACATCACTTGCAGAAAATGGTTACCCTGGGCATATTTTTATTTGCGCTGTGATAGCTCCATATAATCATCTGAATGACATAACTGTAGAGATAATATTAATCAAGATGTAATTTTATTACTTTCTACTTCTTTAATGATTCATTACCAATCCAGTTTTTTACTGTTTTTCAGATTATCACTTCAAGCATGTCCACTGAAAATTGACATAGAATGCTTTCATTCCTTACTTTTTATAGCAGAGCAATAAAAGAATCTTCATTTTCAAGATCAACACAACTACCATCTAAGAGCATATGGAAGTTTCCTAGGCTAGTATAGTCTGAATCAATTATTTAACAAAGGAAACTAGCACACATTTCAATGATTGAAAATAAGTGTTCGCAAGAGCAGTAGAGTATTAAAGAGGAAATTTTAGATGACTCAAATCAAGACATAGAAGAAGAGGATTAAAATTTTAAAAGCAGCATGTTTAGTCATCTACTGATGTAACTGCATTTACATTTCTTATCGGCATGGTAAGACATGAAGAAGGGCAAAGAAATATTCATTAATTACTGGTCTCCAAAACCATTTCTTACCAACTTTGTCTTTGTTTCCAACAAAAAGTTATTTTTCAACCACTCTGAAATGTGCTAGCCTATCAGTTCTTACTAAACAAAATGTGACAATATTCCATGCAGCATTGTTCCTTATGATTGTGTTATATATCTTATGTATCTTCTGAGTGAAAAGATCCAGAAACCTATTATTCTAAAAATGAGAAGAAAAGTTTGTGACATCCTCATCTCTTGTCTCTGTTTCTGGCAGTCCCAATAGAGCATCCCATTCCAACCTGATTTTCCCAGCTGACAGCAAGCCACGCCAGCCACCAAGGCAAATGACAGCAAAGAGGGTATGGGGGGCAGTGTAAGGCTAGATTTAAATCTTAGCTGGAAAATATTTCTCTTAGCCTAAAACATTGTATATCATGAACCAAAACAATGTATTCTAAATGTTTTGGCTGAAATACTCAATTGTAGTCAACTTGTCTAATTATTACTCTTCCATCTCACCTCAGATTATCTCATCTGCACAGTCCCATAGAATTCTACATATTATCATTTGACATTCTAAATATCACTTCATCTCAGGAAAAATAAAATGTAGGACTTATGCAAAATCAGATACTGAAAAGATAGCTAAGCTATGAAAGGCAAGATTTTTTTGTTCGATAAGAAAACCAAATTTGGTGGCTCCTGCAGTGATCAAACTACTAGTGTGATAGGCAAAATAAGGAATTCTCTCTCTTTCATATTCAATGAAAAAAGGTGCTACTAAAAAGATGAAAGAAAATTACTTAAAAACGTGCTTAGATTAAGTTGTTACAATTGGAAAGCATTTGCAGTTCACTTTGAGTATACTGAATAAAACAATGGATGCAGGTATACTTATTTCCAGGCCTTAAAAAAAAGCAATTTAAACAATCCTTACACTAAGGATTTAACATATGAAATTAGATTTGCTAAGGAATTAACATATGAAAAACAATTTATATGTCCTGATAAAGTCTCATAATTATTTTAATGTACCAGCATCTCACCCTGTGACTTTTTGTCGCTTCACTTTCAGACCTACAACTATCTGCAACATCCATTTGTTCTTGTTTCCTCCTCCTCCATTTTAGAGAACTAGGCATCTCTTCATTCTAAAGCAAACTCCTCTATCTATGCTCTGGATCTCATCAGAATTTTTGGGGTCATATTTTCCTCTCTATTCTGAATCTCATGTATTATTCATTCAGTCTGAAAATATTGATTCAGTACCCACTCTGTTGTTGGCTCTGCCAGACATTTGAAAAATGGCATTGAGTAACTTTGGGAGAGACCGTACATAGTATGAAGGTATGCAAGAGACAGGCAATAGACGTATCATTAAAATGTGATTTGATTAATGTTAATGTAAAGGAAGAACAGAATATCATTTGCATTCGTTTCTTCCTTGAGTGCTTTCCATGCTCATAAATTTAGCCAACTATTTTTTATAAAAAGTAAACTCATAATAATCAACTAATAACATCCTTGGCTATGGATAAAGGTAAAAATTTCCTTATGCATCTTTTGTATGTCCCCAGTTTCTCTGCATAGGCTGAGAGACAGCTTAACACATTATTCAACTCAGTAATTGGGAATTGACTTGAAAAGAACATAAGACAATGAGCAGAAGCTATTGAAGACTTTTTGGAGAGTTTTCAAAGTACAAAAATATTGCTGACAAGTAGCGTACATACCAGAGTCACAATTTTGCATGAGGTAATTCCTTTATTTTCCATAACTGAGCTAGTTTTGCTTCTTAATCTACAGTGTGGTTGAGTGTTGAAGGAGAGGGAAGCCAAGGGTTTATAAAGTAGTTTATTTTAAAGGTAGGAATACTTGGGTAATTCAGTCTTTCAGTAAAATATACTCAGTCTCAGGTTTTCTTCTCTTCCCCAGAATTCTCCCAAGATCTGGGAGATGTGAGATACGGCTCCAAGATCTGTGCCAGAGGGTGGGGGAGAGAAGAGCCACAAATCAGTGTGCTGCCTGGCTATTTTCTGGTCCTGCTGCAGCTTGACTGGTCTGGCCTGTAAGGGTGTCCACTGATGAAGATGGCAGTTGGTGAAATTGTGGTCTATACTTTTGGTTGGATATAAGCAGGTGGTCTTACTTCTGACATCTCTCCATCTCTGCCACTGCTGGTCCTATGGACTTCTCTGCTACTGTCCACATTCTCATCTAGCCACTGGCTAGTTTATCTAGATGTACAAAGGCAAGCCTTGGTACATCTGCATGTTCTTAACTGAGTCCTCTGCTAGGGGACATTTAGGAATTTCTAGATTCTTTTATGCAAAAAGAGAACTTAAGGAGACTAAAAGATCACATTTAGGCCCTCTCTCACTCAAACATAGGTAAATGCCATTTTTTTTTTTACTATGCTGTAGCTTCTCTGCATTTGTATGACACCACCCTGCACAATGTTATCTCACGGAATTCCAAATAGGGAGTAGGGCACAAGCTCTTTTCGGCTTTTTGCTTACTGTGTTTAACTCTGTTCCACTCCCCTGAGAATTCAGTTTAAAGAGATAAGGCCTAGGTATACTTTTTCAATCTTCCTCCCATACCCAACAGAAAAAACTTAAAAATATTTCCATTTATTCTCCCTGATTGGCTGAAATGCCTCTTAGATAATAATGTCTTTCTTTGAACATGAGTTAATATCATGGCCTAGTCATATTGGTAGAAGTATTGTTAAATACCAAACAATTCATTCTAGGTCTGTTTTTGTGAAAGTTGGCTCTTGATGTGGAAGCATCTGAATGACTTCAAACTAGGAGTTATCAAAGAAAAAAATTATATTGGTTTCATCCCTTAGAATACACTATCCCCATTACTTCTAAATCATGCTCAATTTAATAGTATAGATAAAAAGTACATTTATTTTCATTAAAAACTTATTACATATTTATAATCAGTATTTTACATTTATCTCCCTTTCCTTTTACTCTCTACTCCTTCTCTCCTACATTTATTCATCAAACACACATTCATAGCTTATTCTGAGCTAGATACTGAATTAGACACTGAGGATACAAAAAGATGTAAAATATACTCTATGCCTTTAAAAATTTCAAAGGCTAGTGTGGAAGTAAGACATATGAGATTTTAATTAAACCTGATTTCAGTTTTGTTACATATCCTTATCTATTCAACATTTTACCTAATATGATAAGGCACCTTGAAAATGAGTAAAAATAACCCCTTTGTTCTGTAGGTTGGAGAAAATGTCTTTTTGCCAGAAAGGGAAGCTATATAACTAACTGACAAAAGATAATTAGTGGCATACTGAATTTTAAAATTTGTTTTTTGTAGAGGGACTGTATATTTGAATATTATATATGATATAAGCACAATTATTTTGTTTTCTTTTCTTTTCTTTTTTTTTTTTTTTTAATACTGATTTTGCCTTGAAGACCTGGAACAGATTCTAGTTAAGAGAGTTTAAAATAACACAAAATCAACCAGAGTACTTTAAAAGTATTATATTATTATATTACATGTGAAAAATGAACATAATTCCATTGGGTAAACATCATAGGAACACAACAACTAACTCATATATGTTAGGGTTTATTTTATAGACTTATTGAAACATTGCCCATAGAACGAAAATAACTTTTAAAAATTGAAGAGCGGAAACTACCACCCGACTGACTCTCAAGGTATGATTATTGCCCTTTATTTTGCTGGAAGTATTTTAGTCATTTTGAAATAAGCCCAGGATCCAGAAACTCAATAAATAAGGTAGAAATGGTATTCAGAGTAACTTAATTTGCAGATTGAAATCTTAAAACAGGCTATATTTCCTTAAAAGTTCATTAACGTTAACTTTATTTTTCTATGTTTTCTCCATTAGAAGTTTAGGTGAAATATTGGCTCTACTTCTGTGATATTAAAATATAAAATACCATTGCCAATTTCTCATAAAACATGCAACATTGAAGACCTCTCCTCTGGTTAAAATTCAGAATAAACAAAACAAACACATATGCCGATTTTGTTTGGAAATTTCTTTGAGTTTGTATTTCTTTGATTCCATCATAATTTGCCAAAATTATTGTCTTAATAAAGTATTTTTCCCATTTATTTATTTGCAAAAATGGAGAAAATATTGGCACAAATAATTAAGAATAACAGATTTCAGATTTTTGGATTCTTAAGATGTTGTTCAACATATACTGGTGTATCACTAGAGCCAATTTTAAGCATCGTGAATTATTTTAAGTTGAATCTCATGAAACTGCAGATATTCTACCATGTTTACTCACGGTAATGGCATTCTCTCACCTCTCACACCCAATACAAGTTGACAGAATTCTTATTAATTAGATCTTGGCTATAGATAGAAACTTAATTCATGAGTTATAAATCCTAACTTTTGCCTAGAGTATGTTTGGGGCTTGCAAAGGGAACAATGTATAGAGTGAGCAGAGACCTGGAAAACAGATGTTTAAGGCATGAAAAGAGGAAGAGTTAGGGCTCTCTGAGAAATTGAGAAGGAGCAATCAATGGGTAAGCCACGAAAATAACCTATTTAACAAATAGGTTAAAATAAATAGGTTAAAATAACATGGACTTCAAGTATAAATAGCTGTCAACAGTTTTTCTGTAGTATACATGGAAGCCAATCGATTTAACGTGTATTACCATGAGCCAAGGACACATTGTGACAACACGAATCAGCCTATTTTTTACAGCCTAAAAAGAAAAAAAAAAAAAAAAAAAAAACTATGCATAAAATGTTTTATGGTTTACAAAATTATAAATTGATTTTGAAAGATATTATATATTGTATGCACTATATACATTCTTTTTAAACAGACTATTTTTAGAGCAGCTTTGGATTAATAGAATTGCACAGAAAGTACGGAGAGTTTCCATATACCCTATCTTCTACACATATATTTTTCCCTATTATTTTTAACACAATCTTATTGAGAAATATTCACACACCATAAATCTATCCAAAGTATACAATCAGTGGTTCACAGTATCATCATATAGTTGTGCATTCATTGCCACAATCAATTTTAGAACACTTTCATTACTCCAAAATAAAGAAAAAATAAAAAAATAACAACAAAAACATCCCACACACCTTATCCCCACTATTATTTATATTTATTTTTTGTCTTTATTTTATTACTTATCTTCCCATACACTGAATAAAGGGAGTGTCAGTCACAAGGATTTCAGAATCACATAGTCACATCATAAAAGCTATATAGGTATACAATCATCATCAAGAATCAAGTCTACTGGATTACAGTTCAGCAGATTCAGGTGTTTCTTTTAGTTATTCTAATACACTAGAAAATAAAAAGGAATGTCTATATAATGCATAAGAATAACATTGAGAATGAACTCTCAACTCCATTTGGAATCTCCTAGCCACTGAAATTTTGTTTTGTTTTATTGCTTTTTTCCCTTTGGTCAAGAAGGCATTCTTAGTCCCATGATGCCAGGGCCAGGCTCATCCCTGGGAGTCACATCCCACATTGCCAGGGAGACTTGTACACCCTGGGAGTTATGTCCCACATAGGGGGGATGGTAGTGAGTTTATTTGCAGAGTTGGCTGAGAGAGAGGTCACATCTGAGCAACATAAGAGGTTCTCTGGGGGTGACTCTTAGGCATAATTATAAGTAGGCTTAGCTTCTCCTATGCAGGAGTAAGTTTCATAACGGCAAGCCCAAGGAGCTATGGATTGTTTAATAAGGCTTGACTTACTAAATTGAGAGTCCCTAATGCTTGTGAGAATATCAGGAATTTCCCAGATGGGGAAGTTTAATATTTCCACATTTTTTCTCCAGTCCCTCAAGTGGACTTGGAATACACACACACACACACACACACACACACACACATATATTTTTTTCCTTCCTCAACTACTCTTGGATATATTGGTATATTACATTAACCTGTACAGAATTACAAGATCTCATTCCCTATTCGCAGTTCTGTGTAATTATGTTGTTTAAATAAACTGTTCTTACATGGTAGATTAAAAAGTGTGCTACAGAGAATATAAATTTTGTACTAAAAAAAGTCTCTTAAATAACAGTTGAAACTCAGGAATAGATGTGACTTCTGTAAGAGCTTGCAATCTAGGAACCTTTACAATAAGCTTTGTTGAATATTCTGTACCCCTGCATCACTGATTACCCAATCACTGCCCATGGTCTATCCCCTGACAACCTATGCGCTCAAATTCAATTCTCACCATTTGCTCATTATAGTTACTATATATTAGCAACGACTTACACTATTTGTCCTTTCATTTCTGACTTATTTCACTCAACATAATGTCCTCAAGGTCTTTCACCTAATTGCATACCTCACAACTTCTTTCCTTCTTGCAGCTGTACAATATTCTGTTGTATATGTACACCCCAGTTCAACCTCTGTTCCCTGATTGATGTACCCTTGGGCCACTTCCATCCATTGCAAACTGTGAATACTGCTGCCACAAAGACCAGTGTTCAAATGCCTATTCATGTCCCTGCTTTCAGTTCTTTGAAGTATATACCAAATAATGGGGTTTCAGGATTATGTGGTGATCTAGTTTGCTAATGCTGCTGGGATGCAAAACACCAGAGATGGATTGGCTTTTATAAAAGGAGGTTTATTTGGTTACACAGTTACAGTCTTAAGGCCATAAAGCATCCAAGGTAACACATCAGCAATTGGGTACCTTCACTGGAGGATGGCCAATAGTGTCCGGAAAACCTCTGTTAGCTGGGAAGGTACGTGGCTGGCGTCTGCTCCAAAGTTCTGGTTTCAAAATGGCTTTCTCCCAGGATGTTCCTCTCTAGGCTGCAGTTCCTCCAAAATGTCACTCTTAGTTGCTCTTGAGGTATTTGTCCTCTCTTAGCTTCTCTGGAGCGAGAGTCTGCTTTCAACGGCTGTCTTTCAACTGTCTCTCATCTGCAGCTCCTGTGCTTTCTTCAAAGTGTCCCTCTTGGCTGTAGCTCCTCTTCAAAACATCCCTCACAGCTGCACTGAGTTGCCTCTGCCCATCAGCTCATTTATATGGTTCCACTGATCAAGGCCCACCCTAAATGGCTGGGACCACTCCTCCATGGAAATTATCTCATCAGAGTTATCACCTACAGTTGGGTGGGGCACATCTCCAAAGAAACACTCAAAGAAATCTAATCAAAACTGATAACGTCTGCCCACACAAGATTACATCAAAGATAATGGCGTTTGGGGGACACAATACAAACTGGCACATGTAGCAACCTTATACTTAGCCTCCTATGGAACCAACACACTGCCCTCCAGAGGGGCAGCACCATTCTACTTCCCTACCAACAATAATCAGGTATATATCTCTCTCCACATATTCTCTAGCAATTATATCTTTCTGTTTATTTTAAAAAAGTTTAATTCACATGCCATACAATCTATCCTAAGTGAACAATCCATAGCTCCTGGTATAATCACATAGTTATGCATTCACCACCATAATCTATATGAGAACATTTCCATTTCTTCCACAAAGAAGGGAGGAAAAAAACAAAAATAAAAATTTAAAAAGGGAGATTCACTCCCCTGGGTGTCTGATCCCACGTAGGGGGGAGGGCAGTGATTTCACCTTTCAAGTTGGCTTAGCTAGAGAGAGACGGCCACATCTGAGCAACAAAGAGGCATTCGGGAGGAGGCTCTTGGGCACAATTATAGGGAGGCCTAGCCTCTCCTTTGCAGCAACTGTCTTCCCAAGGGTAAAACCTATGGTAGAGGGCTCAATGTCCTTTAGTTTTTATCCCCATTCCTCCATTCATCCATACACTAGATAAAGGGGGTGTGATCCACAAGGACTTCACAATCACACTGTCACCCCTTGTAATCTACATATTATATACAATTATATAATTGTCTTCAGGAGTCCAGACTTCTGGGTTGGAGTTTGGTAGTTTCAGGTATTTACTTCTAGCTATTCCAATACATTAAAGCCTAAGAGGTGTTATCTATATAGTGCATAAGAATGTCCACCAGAGTGACCTCTCGACTCCATTTGGAATCTCTCAGCCACTGAAACTACTTCATCTCATTTTGCATCCCCCTTTTGGTCAAGAAGATACTCTCAATCTTCCTGGCAACGTGGAATATGACTCCCGGGGAGGAATGTAGACCTGGCATCGTGGGATGGAGAACATCTTCTTGACCAAAAGGGGGATGTGAAAGGAAATGAAATAAGCTTCAGTGGCAGAGAGATTCCAAAAGGAGCCGAGAGGTCATTCTGGTGGGCACTCTTATGCACACTTTAGACAACCCTTTTTAGGTTCTAAAGAATTGGGGTAGCTGGTGGTGGATACCTGAAACTATCAAACTACAACCCAGAACCCATGAATCTCGAAGACAATTGTATAAAAATGTAGCTTATGAGGGGTGACAATGGGATTGAGAAAGCCATAAGGACCACACTCCACTTTGTCTAGTTTATGGATGGATGAGTAGAAAAATAGGGGAAGGAAACAAACAAACAAACAGACAAAGGTACCCAGTGTTCTTTTTTACTTCAATTGCTCTTTTTCACTTTAATTATTATTCTTGTTATTTTTGTGTGTGTGCTAATGAAGGTGTCAGGGATTGATTTAGGTGATGAATGTACAACTATGTAATGGTACTGTGAACAATCGAATGTACGATTTGTTTTGTATGACTGCGTGGTATGTGATATATCTCAATAAAATGAAGATAAAAAAAACTAAAGGACAGATGGGGTGGGATGGGGGGATGATTTGGGTGTTCTTTTTTCACTTTTATTTTTTATTCTTGTTCTGGTTCTTTCTGATGTAAGGAAAATGTTCAGAGATAGATTGTGGTGATGAACGCATAACTATGTTATCATATTGTGGACAGTGGATTGTATATCATGGATGATTGATGGTGTGTGAATGTATTTCAATAAAACTGAATTTAATTTAAAAAAAAAAAAAAAAAAGATTGACTGGGGGATCACCTTTTCCAGGAATCTCTCTCTAACTGCTACATCACTCTGCTTGTATCCTACTCTTGTTTCTCAAACTTAACACTTACCATGCTGTGTTGAAATGATACGTTTTTTATTTTCTCTCTGTTTAGACTGAGTTTATTGACCATGTTTTGCTTGTGTGTGTGTAAAATATAATCTACATTGGAAAAAAAAATTTTAAAAGGGAAACAACAACAAGAATTCCACAACCCTCCTTTAGATCCCCCTCTACTGACATTTAGCTTTGTTATGTTGCCTTTGTTAACATTAAAGGAAGAATATTGCAATTTACTGTTAACTATAGACCCTAGTTTGCATTGACTATATTTTTCCCATATACCAATTTTCAACACCTTGCAATGTTGACATCCACTTGTTCTCCCTCATGTAAAAACTTTCTTCTATTTGTACATTTAATAATCATCATTGTCCACTCTAGGTTTTGCTAAGTTACACAGTTCTAAGTTTTTATCCACTATCTTTACTTCTGGTGTCATAAATTCTCCTGGCCTTCCTCTTTCCCTCAGTTTTGTTCATTATACTTACAATATTGTGCTACCATAAGATGGTATTGTGATGTACATTTCTGGATTTTCACAATCAATTCTGTTGAACATTCTGTACTCCTTCAATATCCAATACCCAATTACTACCCTCTTTCTACCTCCTGAAAATCTGTGTTCTTAACTTTAACTCTCAGAGTCTGTTCTTCATACTTAGTTCATATTAGTAAGACCATACAGTATTTGTCCTTTTATTTTTGGCTAATTTTATTTAGAATAATGTCCTCAGGGTTTATCCATGTTGTTATATGTATCATGCCTTTATTCTGCCTTATAGCTGCATAACATTCCATCATTTGTATATATCAAACTTTGTTTATCCACTTATCCATTGATGGATATTTGGGCTGTTTCCATCTCTTGGCAATCATGAATAATGCCACTATAGACATTGGTGTAAAAATGTCCAATCATGTTCTAGCCTTTAGTTCCTCTGAATATTTACCTAGTAATGGGGTTGCTGGATCATATGTCAATTCTATACTTCTTCCTAAGGGACCACTGAACTGACTTCCAGAGTGTTTGCACCACTCTACATTCTCACCAACAGTTAATAAGTGTGCCTCTTTCTCCACATCCTCTCCAGCACTTGTAATTTTCTTTTTTTGTTGTTTTTTGTTTTTGTTTTTAAATAATGGCCATTCTGGTAGGTGTGAGATTGTGGTTTTGGTTTGAATTTCCCTATTAGCTAGTGAAGTTGAGCATCTTTTCATATGTTTTGAGACATTTATGTTTCCTCTTTGGAATAGTGCCTGTGCATGAATTTTGCCCATTTTTTCATTGGGTTGTTTGTCTTTTTGTTGTTGAGTTGTAGGATCTCTTTATATAGTCTGGATATTAAACACTTATCTGATATGTGGTTTCAAATTTTGTCTCCCATTGCATAGGCTGCCTTTTTATGTTTTCGACAAAGTCCTTTGATGTGCAGTAGTTTACAATTATGAGGCAATCCCATCTATCTATTTCTTTTTTTCGTTGCTCATGCTTTGGGTGTAAGGTTTAGGAAACCACCACATATCACAAGATCTTTAAGATATTATCTACATTTTCTTCTAAAATTTTTATGGTCTTAGCTCTAATGTTTAGGTCCTTGAGTTAATTTATGTATAAGGCATGAGATAAGGGTCCTTTTTCATTCTTCTGGATATGGATATCCAGTTCTCCAAGCACTGTTTGTTGAAAAGGCTGTTCTTTCCTAGTTGAGTCAACTTCACTGCCTTATCAAAGATCAATTATCTGTAGATGAAAGGATCTTTTTCTGTACATTCAATTCAATCCCATTGGTCAGTGTACCAATCTTTATGCTGGTACCATGCTATTTTGACCACTGTAGCTTTGTAATATGCTTTAAAGTCAGGTAGTGTGAGACCTCCCACTTCATTTTACTTTCTCAATTTAGCTATTTGGGACATACTGCCCTTCCAAATAAATTTGATTATTGCTTTTTCTGTTTCCTCAAATAAGTTGTTGGGATTTTAATTGGTATTGCATTGACTCTATAAAACAATTTGGATAAAATTGTCATCCTAATGATATTTAATCTTCTAATCCATGAACATGGTATGTCCTTCCATTTATTTAGGTCTTCCTTGATTACTTTCAGCATTGTTTTTTTTTTTTTTTTTTTTTTTTTTTTTTCCATAGTTTTCTGTGTGAAGGTCTTCTGTGGACTTGGTTAAGTTTTTCTTTTGGTTGCTATTGTGCATGGACTTAAAAAAAATTCATTTTCATATTGCTCATTACTAGTGTATAGAAACACTGCTGATTTTTGCATGCTGATCTTGTATTCTGCTACTTTGCTGTAGTCCTTTATTAGCTCTAGCAACTTTGGTGTAGATTTTTTAGGATTTTAGACATATGGAATTATGTCATCTGCAAACAGTGAAAGTTTTACTTCTTATTCTTCAATTTGGATCTTTTATTTCTTTTTCTAGCCTAATTGCTCCAGCCAAAACTGCTAGGGCAATGTTAAATAACAATGGTGACATTGGGCATCCTTGTCTTGATCCTTATCTTAGAGGGAGTGTTTTCAGTCATTCACCATTAAGTATGATGTTAGCTGTGGGTTTTTCAAATATTCCCTTTATCATGTTGAGGAAGTTTCCTTCTATTCCTCAAATGTTTTCATCAGGAAAGGACACTGAATTTTTGTCAAATGCCTTTTCTGTATCAGTTGAGATCATCATGTGTTTTTTCCTCTTTGATTTATTGATGTGGTATATTTCATTAATTGATATTCTTGGGTTGAACCACCCTTGCATACCTGGAATAAAACCCAGTTGGTTATGGTGTATAATTCTTTTAATGTGCTACTGGATTCAATTTGCAAGTATTTTTGTTTCTATATTCATTTACAATATTGGTCTGTAATTTTCTTTCCTTTTAGTACCTATGTCTGGCTTTCTGTGATATTAGGATGCTGTTGGCTTCATAGAATGAGTTAGGTAGCAGTCCCTCCTCTTCAATTTTTTTTGAAGAATTTGAGCAGTATGGTAATGATTCTTTGTAAATGTTTTGTAGAATTCACATGTGATGCCATCTGGTCCTGTATTTTTCTTTTTTGGGAATCTTTTGATGACTGATTCAATCTCTTTATTTGTTATTGGTTTGTTGAAGTCTTCTATTTCTTCTTGAGTCAATGTTGGTTGTTCATGTTTTTCTAGAAAGTTTTCCATTTCATCTTAGTTGTCTAGTTTGTTAGCATATCGTTGCTCACAGTATCCTGTCATTGTCTCCTTTATCTCTTAGGGGACAGTAGTTATGTTTCCCCTCTCATTTCTGATTTTAGTTATTTACATCCTCTCTCTCTTTTTTCTTTGTCAAACTAGCTAAGTGTCCATTGATTTTATTGATTTTTCTCAAAGAACCAACTGCTAGTTTTGTTGATTCTCTCTATTGTTTTCATGCTCTCAATTTTATTTATTATGACTCTAATCTTTGTTATTTCTTTCCTTCTATTTGCTTTGAGGTTAGTTTGCTGTTCTTTCCTAGTTTCTCCCAGTGAGTAGTTAAGTCCCTTTTTTTCTCTTTCTTCTTTGTTAATATATATATCTAGGGCAATAGATTTCCCTTTTAGCACTGCCTTTGCTGTAGCCCATAAGTTTTGATATATTGTCTTCTCATTTTCATTTGAGTTGAAATATTTACTGATTTCTCTTGTAGTTTCTTCCTTGACCCACTGGTTGTTTAAGAGTATGTAGTTTAGCCTCCATACACTTGTGAATTTTGCAGTCTTCTAATCACCTGTTAGTGATTTCCAACTTAATTCCACTATGATCTGAGAAAGTATTTTGCATAATTTCAACCTTTATAAATTTATTGAGACTTGCTTTTTTGACCCAACATGTGGTCTATCCTAGGGTATGACCTATGAGCACTTGAACAAAATGTGTGTTCTGCTCTTTTGGAGTGTAATGTTCTGTAAATATCTGTTACATATAGTTCATTTATCATATGATTCAAATTCTGTTTCCTCATTGGTCCTCTGTATAGATGTTCTATCCATTGATGAGAATAGTATGGAAAGCTCCAACAATCATTGTAGGGGTGTCTACTTCTCCCTTCAGTGTTGTCAGTGTGTGCCTCATGTATTTTGGGGCACTCTTGCTTAGTGCATAAATGTTTACAATTACTATGTCTTCTTGATGGATTGACCCTTTTATTAATGCATAAAAATGACCCTCTTTGTCACTTTTAATTGATTTATATTTGCAGTCCAATGTGTGTGATATTAGCATAGCCACTCCCACTCTTTTCTGGCTGTTGTTTGCATGAAATATCTTTTTCCAGCCTTTCACTTTTGACCTATTTTTGTCCTTGCATCTAAAGTATGTCTCTTGTAGACAGCATATAGATGGGGTCCTGTTTTTTAATCCATTCTGCCTGTCTATGTCTTTTGATTGGGGAGTTTAACCCATTAACATTTAATGTTTTTACTCTAAAGGCAGTACTTTCCTCTACGACTTTTACATTTAGATTTTATTTGTCATATTCCATTTTTTCCTCTCTTTTTACCCTTACTGACAACCTTCATTTCTTCACTCATCTCGAAACCTCTCTCTCCTGTCTTTTCCTATCTACCTATAGGACTCCTTTTCAAATTTGTTGTAGAGCACTGGCTCTTGTTCACAAACTCTCTCAGTGTCTGTTTGTCTGAAAATATTTTAAACTCTCCTTCATTTTTATAAATCAAATTTTATTGAGTTATATTCACATACCATACAATCATCTAAAATGTACAATCAGTTGTTCATGGCATAATTATATAGTTATGCATCCATCACCATAATTAATTTTTGAACATTTTTGTTACTGCAAAAATATAAGAATAAGAATAAAAATTAAATGAAAAAACAATACCCCAAAACTTCCATCCCCTCATCCCTCCCTATTATTCAGTTACTTTTTGTTCCCATTTTTCTATTCATTTATCTAAACACTGGATAAAGGGAGTGTGAGCCACAAGGCTTTCAAAATTACACAGTCACACAGTGTAAGCTATATAGTTATACAGTTATCTTCAAGAATCAAGACTACTGGATTACAGTTCAACAATTTTGGGTATCTCCTTCTAGCTATTCCAATACACTAAAAATTCAAAAGGAATATTTATATGACACATAATAACAACCTCCAGAATGACCTCTTGACTCCATTTGAATTCTCTGAGCCACTGAAACTATTTTCTTTCATTTATCTTCCCCTTTTGTTCAAGAAACCTTTCACAACACCACCATACTAGGTCTGGGTTCATCCCTGGGACTCATGTCCCATATTGTCAGGAATATTTACACCCCCAGGAGTTAGGTCCCACATAAGGGGTAGGACAGTCAGTTTACCTGCAGTGTTGGCTTAGAGAGAGAGGCTGCATCTGAGCAACAAAAGAGGTTCTCTGGGGGTGATTCTTAGGCACAATTAAAAGCAGGCATAGCCTCTCCTTTTCAGTAACAAGTTTCATAAGGGCAAACTCCAAGATTGAGGGCTCAGCCTTCTAAATTGGTAGTCCTCAATGCTTGTGAGAAAATAAATAATTCTCCAGATACGGAAGTTTAATATTTCCACATTTTCCACCAGTCCCTCAAGGGGATTTTACAAATACATTTTTATTCTCTGCCCAAATTACCCTGGGATGCATTGGAGGTTTTCGCTAACTTGTACCAACCAACCAGATATCACTCCTTATTCAAAGATCCATGCAATTATGGTGTTTGAATAAACTGACCATAAAAGTTAAATTATATTGTGTTCTATAGAAAAGATAGATTTTACACCAAATAAACATCTCACACAGAAGTTGAAATTTTTAAAGACCATCAATAACATCCTTTACCCTTTAGTCTGATTTACCTTTGCCCTAACCAAGTCCATTTCATTCATATCTCTAATTGAAGTCTGATCTCTTTATCAGCCTCTTTAACATTTGCTCTATGGGTTAATGCTGAGATTCATAACTGCCTAACTCTGGCTCTGAGTCTCAGGCATCATGTCACACAGACACATGAAGTTCTAGGGACCAACCAGGTTACAGATAAGAGCTCGGCATCTCAGAATTTAGAAATAACCCTTGAAACTCAGGAATAGATGTAACTGCTTTAAGAGCTTACCATTTAGGAACCTTTACCATAAACTTTCCCCTGATACCCTATGCTCTCAGATTCAATTCTCAGAGTTTGCACATAATATTTGTTCCATGTTCGTGAGGCATTATATTGTTTATATTTTCATTTTTGGTTTATTTCTCTCAACATAAAGTCATCAAGGTTCATTCACCTAGTTGCATACCTCACAACTTCATTCCTTATAGTCGCTCAATATTCTATTGTATGTACACACTGCAGTTCACCATTTTGTTCATCAATGTACCCTTAGGCCACCTCCATCTATTGTGGATCATGAATACTGCCACAATAAACCACACTGTGTAAATGTCCATACATGTCCCTGTTCTCAGTCTTTCAACTATATACCCAATAACATGGTTGCAGGACCATATGTCAATGCCATACTTAGATTCCAGTGGAACCACCACATTGCCCTCCAGATGGGCTACTCCATTCTACTCCCCCACCAACAGTAGAATAGGTACATCTCTTTTCCCACTTTTTCTCCAGATCTTGTATCCCTCTTCTTTTAAACAGTTTTATTCACACAGCATACATTCCCTCTTAAGTAAACAATCCACGATTCCCAGTATAATCACATGGTTATGCATTCACTACCACAATCTATATGAGGAGATTTCCATTTCTTCTGCAAAGAAAGAGGAAGAGAAGAAAAAAGAAAAAGGAAAAAGATGACGACTAAAAACATAAAATAAGTAAAACAAAATACAATAAAAATGTCAGTACCACCAATGCCAAGAATCCATAACCCTCCTTTATAGCCCCCTCTTATAGATATTTAGCTTTGGCATATTGCATTTGTTACAACTGATGGAAGCATATTACAATGTTACTGTTAACTATAGACTGTAGTTTACACAGATTTTATTTTTCCCCATACCATCCCATTTTCAATACCTTGCAAAATTGACATGTGTTCTCCCTCATGTAAAAACATTTGTATATTTGTGCATTTAATCATAATTATTAACTACTCGAAGTTTCACTATGTTATACAGTCCCAGTCTTTATCATTTATCTTTACTTCTGGTGTCACACAAACTTCTAACCTTCCTCTTTCAACCATACACACCATCAACTTTGTTCTCTGCACTTAGAAGATTGTGCTACCATCACACAGTATTTGCTACCCATTTCTGCATCTATACAATCAATTCTTTGAACATTAAATATTCCTGCAGCCTCAAATGTCTGATCTCTACCCTCTTTTTTCTCCTGATATCTTCATTTCTACACTCTTCTCCAAAATTCTCTCTCTTGTCTTTTCCTATCTGTAGTACTTTCTTTAGTATTTCTTGTAGAAGAGAACTCCTGTTCACAAACTCTCTCCATATCTGTTTAACCGTAAATATTTTATACATTCCCTCATATTTGAGGTGCAGTTTTGTGGACATACGATCTTGGTTGGCAGTTTTTCTCTTTCAGTATCTTGAATCTACCAACTCTGCTGGCTTCCAGTGTGGTGCTCTGTTTTCCACCAGCCAGAGAGATTTGGGTTTATTTTAGAGCCCTGCCTCAATAGTTGGGTCTTCCATGTTTCTCAGTCAAATCAGGGCCAGGTTTCCATACAGGGCATGTAGACTGGATTCTGTGGTCTTAAGAAAGGGCCTGATGCATCTTTTCAAAAGTATTTTAATTCTCTTGCACTTTCTGAATTCTCCAGCAGATGGCACTCTTCAGTAACTTAATTGTTCTCAGAAGATGCTTTGCCTCTTAGCAAGGCTGTGTCTACACAGGTAAGCTGAAGCTGTGGGATTCCTATGCCCTCACTTTGCCAGCCAAAATCTGGCTCAATGTGGTGCTCCATCTGTGGCAAAGTACTCCCTTAGCTGACCCAGTACTCCAGCCTTACCCAATAAAAGGAAATGGCTGCCTGCTGCTGCTTCCCTCAAGGATGTGGTATGGGTTTTGAGACCCCATGTTGGAAGCACATTATCTGTTCACATTTTCTCTATCTTTTCATCCCTCACTGATCTGGGCCTTGAAATATCCTACCCTGTCCCCCAGGTCTTCAAATGGTGGGGTATGTCTCACTGCTGTGAGAGATTTTATAGACTGTGTCCCTAAGGGGAGGTCCTGTCTGCTGATTTTGTGCCTTTCCCACACTGAGTCCAAGTGAGGGACAGTGGAAAGGACTGGTTGCTCTGGGATGGAAGATTGTTACCTGGTATTTCTTTTCTTTCTTCAATACAGCATTGGAAATTTCCTTCTTTAGTCTATATCCTCGTCCAGAGTTTCAAACAATTCAGAATTGTCCTGTTTTTCATTGAATCTCTGGAGAGAATTTTTCAGTAGATGTTGATGACATCACTCTTCTCCCTCAATTTGGAAGGACAATTTTGCTGGATACAGTATTCTGGGTTGGCAGTTTTTCTCTTTCAGTATCTTAAATATGTCATACCACTACCTTCTTGTCTCCATTGTTTCTCTTGAGAAATCTGCATACAGTCTTATTGAGTTTGCTTTGTATGTGATGCATAGCTTTTTCCTTGCTGCTTTCAGAATTCTCTCTTTGTCTTTGATATTTGACAATTTGGTAAGTAGGTTTCTTGGAGCAGGTTTATTAAGACCTATTATGCTTGGGTTATGCTGTGCTTCTTGGATGTATATTTTCATGTCTTTCATAAGAGATGGGAAGTTTCCATTATTCTTTCTATTGCCTTTTCCCTTCTCTTCTCCTTCTGGGGCACCCAAGACACCTATATTTATGTTCATCATGTTGTCCTTCGGTTTCCTGAGACCATGTTAGCTTTTGCCATTCTTTTGCCTATCTGTTCTTTTGTGTGTAGGATTGCAGATGTTCTGTCCTCTAGTTCAGTAATCCTTTCTTCTGCCTTTTCATATCTGTTGTCATAAGTCTCCATTGTGCTTTTCATCTCTTATCTTGTGCCTTTGATTCCCATAATTTTTGCCATTTTTTTTCAATTCTTTGAGTTCTTCTGTATGGTCACTCAGAGTCTTCTTTTTAACTTTCATCTCATTTGACACATTTTCACTCACCTTGTTGATGTAGTATATTTGTTTGAACATCTTTAATTAGTTGCTTTAACTCCTGTATCTCATTTGGAGTGTTATATTCTTCCTTTGACTGAGCCATATCTTCATGCTTCCTATTATGACTTGTGATGTTTTTTGGTGTCTAGGCATCTAATTTCCTTGATTTGTTTTTTCTGGAGGTCATTTTGTCTCTTTTACCTAGGGTTTTCTTGTTTGCTGACTTTGATCTCTCTTTGTTCTTTGATATTCAGTTCAACCTATACTAGACCTCTAGTGTAGCTTCTGTTTAACTGATCAGCTCTTGTTTTCCTAGTTCTTGCTCTGCCTATATGGAAGTTGTTTATGTTTGTTTTGTTTTGTTTGTATTTTTTAGGAGGATCTCCCCAGATAGTATTAACCCCAATCAGATTTTCCCAGATAAGACAGGCCCAGGTCTCTCAGGAAAAGGGTGTAATCAGTATCAAGTTTCCCTTGGGGAAGACCCAGTAGATTACCTGTATTTACTGTGAAGCCTCTTGATTCTGTGCTTTTTCTATACTGCACAGCAGGTGGCACTTGTCAGCATGCAGCTCCCCACTGATATAAAGTGATATGGTGCATTTAATTCTCTGCAGACTCTGCCCCTGCCAGGGTCATTGTTGAAACTGACGCTGAGGCAGAGGGCAGGATCAAACTGTTTCTTTTTTCCAGCCCCTGGGGTCTGAATTCTCTAATGAGAGCTGCCATTTGTGTTGGGTCCTGCCATCCCATTTTTTGGGAAGATATGCCCTTCAGGGAATTTTCTCTTTCACCTGACTAGTTACTTTGTCTCTCAGATATTCCTTAATTCCACCCTTACCTGGGGCAGTGATGATGGCTAAAAAAGCCTGCTGCTTTCTTTATGCTAAAAAATAAAAATAAATAAATAAATAATCCTTTTCTAAGCTAGTCCCCAGCCCCTCCAGTTCACCAATCAAGAGCCAGAATTGGTAAACAGTTCCATGTGACCCTTTTCTTGAGGCACAGCCCTTTCCTAGTATTCTGCACTCAGCCAACTCCAAACAACTCTGAGGTTTTTGTCTTCCATCAACCCCACCATCTCTCTGTTGGGTTGAGACCTCCAGATTCCTTTTCTGCTTTCTCTGGGTTTATTTGTGCTCAGAGTTTGTAATCAGAAGTTGGATTTTGTTAATTAAATCTGCAATTGGGTCTTGGTTGAATGTCCCTTGCTCCTAATAGAGGCTGCTTCTTTTTTCCATGGGGAAGTGACTCAAAAACAGTCTGCCATGCTATAGGAGAGGATGCCAGCCTCCACAGATTGGGATACTTACCATTCTGCACTGTGATTTTGGCCCTTCCACCCATTCCAGACTGGTGTATGATGTGTGTCTGGCCACAGACATCCTCCCAAACTGTAGTTCCAGACAGTTCCTGGCTATTTACTAGCTGTCCTAGAGGATCAATGAATTTCCAAACCTCCCTACATTGCTAGCTTGCCCCACCTCTTCCCCTATTATTAACATCTTGCACTAGTGTAGCGCATTTGTTACAACTGATGAACCATTATTGATACCTTATTTTAAACTACAGTCCATAGTTTGCACTAGGGTTCACTCTTTGTGGTGTACACTTCTACAGGTTTTGATGAATGCATAATCTAATTTATCTACCATTATACTATCATACAGAATAATGTCTCTGCCCTAAAAATGACCAGACACTGCTCCAATATTGTCTGTGCTCACCCCTACTTCCCCCCTCCCTTTAGAAAGCCCTGATATTTTTACTGTCTCTATAGTTTTGCTTTTTCTGGAATGTCATATAGCTAGGATCATACAGTATGCTATCTTTCAGACTGGCTTCTTTCACTTAGCAATATGTATTAAATATTCCTCTATGTCTTTTTGTTATTTGATAGCTCATTTCCTTTTATCATGAATAATATTCCACTGTATGAATGTACCACAGTTTGTCCATTATCTTTTCCATTGTTGTTTTATCTTGGTTGTTTCCAAATTTGGGCAGATATGAATAAAGCTATCATAAACATTTGTGCACAGGTTTTTGTGTGGTGTGCAGTCTTTTAAAACACTAGACAATTATCATTTGAGCAGTGTTCTATCTCACATATGAATATTGTTACAACAATACAGATGGTAAATGGAGGATATTCATTCAGTAAACTCTCACCCTTCCTTTTGCTTCTTACCACCTCCTTTCTGATAACCCCTGGTCCTCTCCACCAAATTTGGCAATATAGTCAAATACTAAAGAGTATAATAAATTTACCCAAAGTAATGAAGGAAATAAAACTATCATAACATCATAAAGGGATTTTTTTTGATTTAAAAGTTTCTAGCATTTTATTTTGGAATACTCTCATAAGGAACCAGGCATTTTCAAGGAAAAAGTGATTAAGTACCCTTCTCATATTTTATTTAAAATATCTTTGCATTAGTTATCCTTATAGTATAATCAGTAAATTTTAAGGTATCATACTTTCTATAAAAAGAAAAGCATTCTGAATTATATATTGTTAGATGAGCAGCAATCAACATAATTCAAACAAGGTTATTGGCTTTCAGCTTTTGCTTATGTGAGTTCTAAAGGTTTAAGAGTTTAAAAGAGGAGTAGTCAAGGAAAAGTTGTCGTACATCATTAGGAATCAGAAGGAGAAAACCACAGAAATAATCAGAGTTTTATATCAAGGATTAAACAAACAAACAAACAAGGGAAAAACAAAACAAAACAAAACAAAAAAAAAACAAAAAAAAAAAACAAAAGAAAGCCCAGAAATTTTGCACAAGGAAACTTACACAAAAGAAATTGCAACACCAACTGGGAGCTATAAAGTTCCAGAGTTGACTAAATAGAAGTTTCAAGTTACTGAGCATTTTATGCTGCAGAAAATAAATTCCAGGGGTCAGTTTAGAACTGCAGAATAGATTTCATCATTGGTATATCTTGTAAACAATAATCTTAGTTTTCCAAAATATTTCCTTGAAAAAATCAAACTCTCTGTTTGGCAAATATTCTTTCTATACCTTTCAAGCAGGAAGATATGGACTCTACAGTGTCCCTTTCAAGCACAATGGAGACTGGCCTCATTGAGAATAAGCAATAAAGGCTTAGATGAGACAAATAGATCTAGAAGTTTATCAATGTAGGGCATCAATATACAAATTTAGAAAAAGAATTTTGCTAAACTACCCAGCTATTTCAAACTAAGTAAAAATCCCTTCAGAAATCATTGGATAATAATTATGAAATCCATTATTTTAGTTTCTTGTTTTTGAAACAAAATATAATTCTGATTAAATCAAGATAATTAAAATCAATATAGTTCTTATTAAAACCTTAACTTTTTTAAAAAATGGTGAATATAAGGAAAGTCCTGAATTAAAAAGAAAAAAAAGGGCCAATATCATTTTCCCTTTTTATTCCAAAAGTAATACATTTTCATGAAAATATTTATAAATTGTTCTATAAAAAACTCATTGTCTAATAATAACAGCAAACATTTTGGTATATTGCCATTGAGCTTACTGGTAAAGAGATATAGTGAAATACAAAAAAAAATGGACCTAATACTTAGAAAATATGTGCATATAATTGTAAATGCACATACAACTTTATATTTATATTTTATATCCTAAGCACCATTTCTTGTGTTTAATATTCTTAAAAATTGTCATTTTTAAGAGAGAATAATAATTTATTATATGGATGGGTGTCATGTTGTACTTAGTCATTCACATTCCAGTAACAGTTAATTTGCTTCCAAATGTTACTGTTAGAAATAATGTTTAGATGAAAACCCATTTTTTTTTACATAGCTTTGCACAAATTTCTGATTATTTCTTAAGATGACATATTAGAAGTAAAATTACAGGTCAACTATGGTGGCTTTGAGCTATGTATTCTAGAAAAATATGTTCAGAAACTTAATCCATACCTCTGGATATGAACCTATTGGAAATAGGAATGTTGATGAGGTTGCTTCAGTTAAGGTACAGCCCTACTGAATCAGGATGAGTCTTAATTGTGCTACTGGGGCACTTAACAAGCAGAATGAAATTCAGACATATATAAAGAAAGCCATGGGAAACAGCTGGAAATCAACGGAATACGGAGAAGCCAGCAGAGGCCCCCATGTGCATTGCCATGTGACAAAAGAGCCAAGGACCGAGGATAACTGGCAGCCAGTTCCAGAACACCACAGTCTTCTGGGAGAAAACAGTGCCTTCATGAGGCCTTGATTTTGGACTTTTCCTAACAACAAAATGGTGAGCCAATAAATTTTCATTGTTGAAGCCAACTTAATGCATGGTTTTTGTTTTAGTACCCAGGAAATGAAAACACCAGCATATAAAAATAACATCTTCTTATAAAATAGAATTTTGTCTATAGTTATTTGAAATAAATATACTCCCCCAAGTTTAGCTTTGCATTAACACTCCTGAAAATCTAATTCCAACATATTTTTTCTCCAGAAATTTTCCCTCTTCTGTCTAGCAAACATAAAGTATTTATCACTTTCAATACATTTATGACTTTTTTGTGTATCTTTGGTTTGCTGAATATCTTCCTATTGATAAAGTGTCTTTCTCCTATAATATATCTCATTGGTTTGAAGCCTATTTAAGAAAAATATTTCTTCTACAAAATCTTCCATAATTTGCCCTGCTCGGAATGCCCATGGCTCATTAATTGATCCTTTGTTCTGTATTACTTCTCTCTCTCTTTACCATGTTCTTTATAATCAGGGCTTACTAATTTCTTTTTTCTCTTATGAAACCATAATTTCTGCAAAATTAGTAATATTTTCAATGCACTTTTCCTTATACATGCAAGACACTAGTGCTTATGGCACAAATAATTTAATTACATCTGTTTGCTATGCAAAATTGAAAGGGCTTTGATCTCACAGCACTTGCTCCTTATGATAATTCATTTTGTAGCAAATAAGCAACCTACAAAAACAGAAAAATCTGTTAATTAATTTCATTAATTTTATCCATGTGAATCTTTGTACGTGTTCATTGAATGGCATGTTATGAGGCTCTCATATATCAGGACACTGAAATCAATTGTAGCAGAATGCTCAGTATTTAAATCTTACTAATGAAGGAAATTACTTTTGCAATTTTTATTTATCTAACTTGCAATATTTACACACATTTGATGATTATATCTAAATATCTATACCCAAAATAAATTAGATTATGAATAATTAATTGGGGTGGAGGTTAGAAATCAAGTTATGAATTATAATATTTACTGTTTTTTACTGCAGTTACTTTCTTATTGGAAATCTGTTTTGAAGGAGAAAAAAAATCCATCCTTAACAAGCCATGTCCTACAATTGGAAATTATTTTGTTTAAAGAAAATAATGAACACTGAAATAAAGGTTTCATTTATGTACAGTTCTGTCTTTGGTTTTTCTACATCAGTTATTCCTCCCTAACTTCTTCTATTTATGAAATTTCCTCTCTGGTGGAGTAAAGTAATTAATTAAAGAGGGAATGCACTCAAAATACAAATTTCATTAGATGTAAAGTTTTTTTTACTCATCTGTAAAACTGTCCCTTTTTTCACAAAAGAGAAGGGATACAAACAGAATTCAGGAGATACTTTTCTTGGGTATGGAGAAAGCTTCTAGAATGTATATTAAAGGGTAAACAGGGAGAAAATGATTTGTCTACCTGTAATATGAATAAGATATACATTTGAGAATATCAAATAGAAATGAAGTCCCACAGACACTTTGGAAAAATTATTTCCAATGCAAACTCCACCCGTGTGCTGGGCCTTGAGTCTTGTGTCTTCTCCAACCACACCCTTACATAAGGAAGAGATTGATTCCTATCCCCACATATTATATTATACACGATTTCTTTACCCTCTCACTACAAAATACTTGGTAAAACTACAAAACTGGTTGAACCCAATCCTGGTTTACTCTGAACTTGCTCCTTGCCCCTGACAGTAAATATAAAGTTATATAGACTGTTCTCACTTTAAATTTCTGGCATGAACCACAAATGAAGCCTCAATGCTGAATTCCACCCACACTAAATTTACTTGGTCCATTCACTATTCCGTGGTCCTCAATAAGTAGTTTCTCACAGAAAAGTATTTTACCCTTTTCCTCAAACCTCCTTTCTAAATTTATCCAGAATATGACCACTTATCAAACTCTCCCTTACTATCACCCTGGTCCAAGACTCTACCATCTCTTATCTGGATTACTGTTGTAACCTCATGCCTTGTCTTCCACTTTCCAACCTTTCTCCCCACTGTCTATTCTCAACACAGCCCCCAGAATGATTCTATTAAAGTGTGATTCAGACTATATCATTGCTCTAAAACCCTTTCGTGGCTCTCCACTTCAGAGTAAAAGCAAAAGTCTTTTCAATAGCCTATAAGGCCCTAGATAATCTTGCCCCTACCTTATTTCCCTGACCTTATCTCTTCCACTTTCTGCTTTGTTCTCTCTTCTCTAGCTCACGGGTCTCTCCTGGAGGGCCTTTGCTATAGTAATTTCCTATGCTTGAAATATTCTTCCCCCACATAATTTAAATGGCCAGATCTCTCAAATCCTGTATGCCTTTTCATTGAAGGCTAGATAAATATGCAATTTAAAGTGGCAAACCTACTCCAAGTCCTCCTGGTCCCTCTCAGATGCTCTACCTTTCCACAATATTTAACTCCTTATAATGCACAATATATTTCACTTGCTTATTATGCTACTACATATTTACTTGCTAATTGTTTGTTTCCATTTCGAGAACATAAAGTTATTAACTTTTATATCTGAAAGGTCTAGAACAGAACCTACCACATATTGGCACTCAAATATTGGATGACAGAATAAATGAAGTGGTAAGATCAATCAGTCCACCTTTGTCCACAATTCCATCTAACTTGTCTCCTCAGGACCTTGTACTACATTTTATACCTGTCCCATTCTATATCTTCAACTTGTCCCTTTATGCTCATTTTGATTGCCATTTAAAGTTCAAGCATCCAAGGTCTTTAAAAATGTTACTCAAACCTAAGTCAATTTTATCTTCAACATTAGCTCTCCCCAGTAACTTGAAACCAAAATTCTTCAGGGAAATATTATTTCCTCATCCCACTTAAATTTCTAACCCTCATTATTCCATTGAAACTTGTGTTTATAGGGGACACTTTTTCCTGTGACTTCCATAACACACATTCTCTTGGGTTTTCTCCTATCTCACCTTCATACTGCCCAGGGGAACTTTCCTGTACTAGACTATTAATATTGGAATACTATAAGATTCTCTTACATGGTCACTCCTCACTTTCTCCCCATGCATCTTGAGCACTTCTGAACCTTCAATTGTTACCCAGGTGCCAACATTTCTGGAATTTATAGCTTTAGCCCAGGTCTCACTCCTGTTGCATACCCTTCCACTTGCATGAAAAACACTGAAAAAGGTGCCATACTAGTGCTTCTTCTCTCACATACATCTGCGCCGCCTTCTATGTTTTCTAACATGATACTATTGGTATATCATACCATGACCTTTCATTCATAACCAACTCTAGAAAATCTGTCTTGATCTATTCCTTGTCCCTTAACATTCAGTCACTGCAAACTGTCAATTCTACACCTTTATTATATTGGCACCATTCTTTTACTTCTTTCTTTGTCCCAATCTTCACCATCACCATCTTACTTTGTCACTATCATCTCCTGACTTGATGATGTTTTTAGTTTTGCTTCCTCCTACACAATGTGTTACCTTAAGCATCCAAATTTTATCATTTCATTCTCTGATTAATGGCTCCATATTTCCCATTTGCCATAATATAAAGGACCATTTAGATTAGAATCTGCTCTCTGTTCAGATTCTGGCCTCATCATTCTCCATTACCCTTACCTGTTCTCATAGTGTTCTCCTTGTCTTCAACTATTTGCATTTCCTTGAATGCAACAAACCACCTTGCTCTCAAACATGGTCCTTAGCAAATAAGTCTTCCTCTTCTTAGGATACATTTTCCTCATGAACTAGTATGAACTCCACTAGTATTCACCATCAACATTTTTATTTATCTGGTACACTTTCCTTCAGGTCTTAGCTGAGAAATCATTTTATTTGTGAACTCTAGGTCAGTTATTCCCAGAAGTGCCAAGGTATAGAGGGAAAAGGACTACTTTCAAAGACATGTGACCTTGGATAAGCTCCATCACATCAATTTTCCCATCAGGGGAGTGGAGATAATATACTATCTGGAGAGGATCCAAGATGGCTGATTAGAGAGAGTCTGGGTTCACATCTCTCCCAGAAAAACAACTAGGGGTCAGGTAGAAACTGTCAGCAACAACAAATCTGGGGCTCTGGAGATTGGGGGAAGTATTCTACAACACCTAGGAAAGTACAGGATGAAGAAACAGGATTTTGTGATGAGAGATTGTAAGTCCTCTCAGCCCAGGCTTCTGATGCTCACCCCACACTCTCAGGGCAGAAAGTATCCAGTTCATCAGTCTCTGGAGAGTGGGTAGTTGCAGACTGAAAAGGCTGTGGTGGTCCACTATGCCACTGTCTGGAGTCTACAGGATCCTTCTCAATCTTCTGCAGGCTTAGGGGCATAGGACGCTGAAGATCATCATCTGCTGGAAGGAGAGGAAAGTGCACCTGTGGGAAGACATCTAAAAGGATTTGGAGTGAATTGTGACATGCTGGGCAGGACAGGAAAGGACATCTGTGGGGAATTCAATTAAAGGTTTTTAGGCATCTTACTTGACTTTTCCCTAGGGCCCTGTGGAGCTGGTGTGCACCTCCTTTCTGGGTTCCTGGCCCAGTCCAGGTTGAGTAATAGTGATGAACTACTGTCAAGGAAAAGCATTAATGTGAATCCAATTAAAAACAAAAGCTTTAACAAGAGAGAGAATCTGAACTTCAGAGTAAATGCACCAAGATATTCTGATGTCCAGACATCAGCAAACAATAATAAACCATAAGAAGAAACAGGATGATATGGCCCCGTCAAAGGAATAAATCAAAAAGTCAGAAAAAATATAGAATCTGGAACAACTAACCAAAGATTTTCAAAAAAATCTCCTAAACAAATTCAATGAGGTGGCTAAATAGATAAAGGATATTAAGAAGACACTGGGTGAGTGTAAAGAATTTGAAAACATACCAAGAAAAATAACAGATCTTATGGGAATGAAAGTCACAATAGACAAAATTAAAAGTACACTGGAAGCACACAACAGCAGATTGAAAAGTCAGAAGAAAGGATCAGTGAGCTACAAGACAGAGTATCTGAATTTGAACAGAAAGAACAGTCTGAGAAAAATTGAGCAAGGTCTCTGGGAACAGATAAACTTAGGAATCATAAACCCACTTCTACATACATATTCACAAATATTTGCACACATATAAACTTTGAAATATAACATAATGAATTTAGGGAATCCCTCATGAATTTTCTAAACCAAGATAATAAAAGTTCTCACTAATTAATGAAATTAGATTTGCAAAAATAATTGCAAAAACAAATTTCATGTCTTTTAGCCTTATAGTAATTGGGAAGATTAATTTTAAAAAGTTACAGAATATGTCTACCTGTGTTTACTCCAAAGATTATAAGCTTCACACAGGAGGTGATGTTACCTTTTAAAACATAATATAAAATTCTAAATATATGATTAGTTAAATGTGACATCTGACTCATGAAATAGCAGTGAATCATGCAGGCAGTATATGAAGGCAAAAACATGTTAAACTAGCAACCTAAAGGGTAAAGTGAAATATTCATCTTTAATAAAACTGAGCACAGTTTAATCAGTTTGAAATTAAAACATTCAAGAATGATTAACCAAATACATAATCGTGTACACCTTACCAGAAACCTGAACTTAACCGCAAGATAACCACTAAATGAGATTTTTAAACATAGGATTTTTATCATTAACCTTTTGCCCAAAGCATGCCACAGAGAGAACTTAAATTATCAGCTTCCCAAATTATTTTATACACATTAAATTAATCTTTATTTAGTGGTAGATTATGTGCACTAATATATGGTTATTTAAGTAACATGGGTTTTTAACACACTTGAATGATTTACTGATCAATCATTCAATATTCAAAAATATTTCTTGAACACATTTTCAAGAAATACTCTAGGCATGTGAACACATAGTTTATATTACAGTGAGAAGAGACAATAAAGACAGTTATGGTGGTTAAATGTCGTGGTGGTTAATTTTGTGTGTCAACTTGGCTTGGTTATGGTGTCCATTTGTTTGCTTAAACAGTAACCTATTTGTTACCATAAAGATATTTCATAGATGGGGTCTTTATCTAGAGTCAGTTGATTTAGCAATGTGAAGGCAATGGTTAATACAGAAAGGTACTATTTTCATGTATAGAGAAGAGGCACAGCTTTGTTGAAGAGGGTTTATTAGAGAGTAGATTGAGGGAACTTATATCTAAGTTCTATTTTGTGTATTTTTGCTATAATTTCATTCATAGCTCTTCTTCTTGGAAGCCATGTAATTAATGTTTAATTTTCAAGAAAACTTTGGCTTTTTCATTCACTTCTTTCCAGGGTTCCATCAGCTATTATTGTATATCTTTTTGTTTGGTCATTTCTATTTTGCAATTATGAATTTCTGATTTCAGTGTTCTTTCCTCTTATTTAGTGTTTTACTAAATTGCTTTTGATTCAAGCAGATGTGAAGATACATTTTGCCTTTACTTGATGTCACTGTGTATATGTGTTTGTTGGAGTAAGAGTATTTTCGTCAGTTCAAATCTTTGATTCTTAGTTGTCTTTTTTTTTCCTTCTTGCATTATTTTTTAAAAAGTATCATGTCCTCTTTTGTTTTTTTGTTTATGATTATTTACATTCGATTTTCCTAAAGCATCAGGCAATCAAAAGTGAGGAGAGGTTTGTTAGTAATTTATTTTGCTATCAATTTATGTACATTCTCTTCTAATTTTACCTTTATACACATTCCATTAATATATGACCCACCTCCCCGCATTTAGGAAATTTTCTTCTGAATCTTGGATACTATCATATCTTAAAAGCCCTTTATTACCATGCCTTCAAGATGTCTTCTTTCTTTCCAAGACACAGCCCTTATCCAACAATAATGCCAGTAGTCAGTGCTTTATCCACCAGATCTAAGAACTCTTCTTGATATTTCTACAATTGATGTAAAAACTTCTCCTTCATGGGATAACCCTGGTTGATGTTTCCTATTTTCTTCCACCATTAGCATTATGCTTTTCTTAAGTTTCTTTTGCCCAATCCCTGACTAACTCCCCACTCTAGACTGGACTCCACAGAGTCCTTATATACACATATATTAAAACTTGCATTTTTTTCTACCATATTGCTCTGCTTGGGGCATAGGCTATAAATGATTTAATTTTATTTGCTTTCTGTTTCGACCTGTGAGAGACTGAATATATAAATGGACAATGACCAGGAAACTCTCAGCCACTATCAGCAGTAACAGACCAAGAAACTCACTCTGTATAGCAATCAGTTCAGGAAGCTGGCCACTATTTGCAACAACCAGTCCCAGGAAGCTAAACCATGGTCCATATAACAAGTTACCCAAAATAGCCAGGACTATTAGCCTCTCCAGTTTTTTGTCCCTGCTTCCAATTTAGGACCAAGAGAGAGCCAAATATGCTCCATTAACCAATCACATAGGATACCCCCTTATACTTAGTCCACCTGCAACTTCTGGATGCCAATAACCTCCTGTTTGGGCATACCTGAAATCATCCTTCTTTTCCATTGCAAAACTCTCCCATGCCTCTGCCTGACCTTGAGTCTCTGCCAAACATATGGAATGGTGACTGACTGCCTTGCTACAGGAAGCTCTGAATAAATAACCTTTGTTCTCATTTGGGTGTTTTTCATTTATTTCCATATTCTTTATGTTTCACTTTGCTTTGAAAATGTGTGGTTAAATTTAATTAGTCAATTTCCATAATCCCAAGGGAAGAATGTAATACTGTTATTCCCTTCAGTTCACTGGAATATTTTAATGTAGACAAAAGTTGAGTTGAATAAAGATGAACTGGACATCATTGTGACTTACAAATGATTAAATTCAATTTTAAATACACAAAACATGGGATAATTATTCCAATTCTAGACTCTAAATCTAAAGAATTTTAAAGAAGAGCAAAAAAATAAGAGATATAAATTTAATTTCTGTATATAAATCTTATAAATTTTTCTATGCATAAATTGAGAAAATGGGAAATATGACAATTGATAAATCTAGAATATATTAAAGAATGTTACAAAAAATTAAAGTTATCTTTTATTAGTACTAAATTGTAATAATCTGCAAGAATATGGTAATTAGACATGCGAATAAATGAGTGTAGGGAGCACTCTTGAATTTCCATTTCCAGAAGTCATCAGAAGAAAAATTAGTTTTGTTTTTTTCCCTTCAGACTTGAATGCAGAATTTCTTAATCATGAAGAAATGAGATATCTGATTTCACAAAGTTCCATTTAGACTTAACATCAGTTTCTAAGATCTAGCTGTGTTACTCATGTATTACCCTCCTGTCTTTGTCGTGGTATAATTTCACTTTCCTATTTTCAATGTGACGAAAGAAAGGTACCACTTGGTACCCTTATACTTTCCCATGTGCTGCTTTTGCTAAAAAGAGGAGAAAATACTGTAGAAGAGTTTAGCAGCTTGAAGTATAAGAGCAAAATTTGCTGAAAATATTCATAGCTTCAATTTCATACTTAATTCATCTATATGACTCAACGAAATCACTTATCCACACAAAAATACTTAACATTTGAAATTGGAAAATTACTGCACTAATAGCATTAGCAAGAACTATCATCAGCAACATAAAAAAAAGCACTCAAATATCTCTAATCCAGAAAATTTTAATTACTTAGTTATGCTAAAAGTAACAAAACCATTTTCCCAGTTGCTTTTATATTGCTTATAAAATAAGCCCTTGAGTACAATGATAACTTAAATGCTACTTTGGTATTTATGAAAAACAAAGCAGTCTGGAAAGAATGCAGCTGCCTCACTACTTCCAAGAAAACCTTTTATCTTTTGCATAATCACACACATTCACACACACTCCACAGACAAGCATGCAAACTTGAAGAGGTAAGAACAATTTTTATCCTGTTTACACTCTACTAAAACACATTCCAGTGCATCAAATTGCAATAGATAAAGTAACAGATGGAATGGAAATAAACTTAAAAATAAAACAATCTCCTTTTCTGATGATTTAATATCTGACATCATTTAAAAAATATTCAAAACATAGCAGACATTTTTATTTTAAGTGTAATGAGGTTGTATTTTTCTAGTATTTCATAAGACTAATCTAAGTTGCATTAGTATTTCTGCTGTGCTCTGATGGAAAAACAAACAATTATTAGAAGCCTTATGTACATTTGTGTCAAAATTTAAAGAAAAGAAGAAAAAGAAATTATTGCTGATATCATTGCTATCCTGATCTATGAAAATATCTCATTATTTAGACTTGAATTTAGGTTGCAGTTGCCGTGTGTTTTAAGTATGTTACTTTCTGTGATTCTTTACCCAGGAAATTTTCCAATGCTTAATGCAGAATAAAACTCAGCTATCAGGCAGCTTTTTTAGTTCCATTTTAAAAATAATAACTATTTTCATCTCATCCTCTTGCAATGTACTTATACACAAGCCCAACATATCTATGAAAATTTCACGTAACAAGTATTACTTATAGCCCTAAGACATTATAATAGTTAATACATATGAACATTCATTTCTATGGAAATCCTCTCCTTCCTCAAATTCTTCATTACCTCTTTAATTGCTCTTCCTCAGTCTTTTTTCCTGGGCTCTTTTTACTCTAGCCCGTCTTTAGATGCTTGTGATCTTTCCTTCTCTCTACTCTCTTTAACCTAAGTATTCTCATCTAGGTGCGTAGCTTTATTTTTCCCCAGCATCAACTCCTGCCACTAAATACATGTAATAGGGCACTAATAAAGTTTAAACTTCAGAAACAATCATTTACATAGGCTCCATGTTCAGGACCTATACTTAATACCTTATTTTTAAATTTGTATTTTTAAAGGTTCTCTAAAATGGCATCAACTTCAGGTCCTGTAAAATTTACATCTGCCCCTGCTCTTGATCATGTATATTTTATTTGAGGTACAAGAGCATAACTGTGACACCTAGAGGCATTTCCATCTAGAGATGCTTTCCATCAGGGAGGAGTTCTCAAAAGTGTCCTACCTCAGCACTCACAACTGTTGAGTTTATATCTGTGCTCGAACCTTCTTTTTTGGTAATCCCTATCTCTGTAATTTGATTTTCACTCAGTCATTCAACTAAGCAGTGTGACAAGCATCCATATTTCCTCCTCTATTTCAGCAAAAAAAAAGGGGGGGGGGGGATGAAATTCATAGTCAACATGGTCCACAGAACCCCAAATGTGAACACCATTGGCCCTTCCTGCTAAACCACCATGATTGTACCACATCATCTGCATTATTTATGGATCCACTAAACCTTTAACACCTCTCTGCCTTCAAAATTACTGTCTTCTACTTAACATAGGTTTAATCCACCTTTTTGTTCTAATTTAGTCATCACAGAAAGCTGGGCTTACACTTATTATTACTCTGTAAAATTTTCTTCAGAAACTTTCTTCACATTTTTCTTTGATCACAGCATTTTAATTTGAATCTCTAGTAGAGGTCTTATCAAATCAACTCATATTAAAATGGGGACTCTTCATGTCTGTTTTTACAAGATGACTTTAAGTCCCCTAATGTAAGCCCTAGTTGATACATTTTTATATCCTTACTGCCTTGCATGAAAATAACACAAATAATTGCAACTTGTAAGAATCCTGAATGAATGAAAGCATTGCTTAATTGATCTTGGATGAACAATTCATGTTCTAAATTAGGGCCAACCTCTTCACTTGTGTACATGATATCATCTATTTGTTTACTTACTTATTCAAGACATCATTTGTGCAGTTGTCTCATCTGTCTCTTCTCCAACTTACATCATTTCACCTCTACTAGATCATCATTTCCATAACCATCAAACTGGCTGTAATATTTCCCATCTTTAAAAACTCTGCCTCTGAGAGTGACATCATCAACATGGTGAAGTATGACACCCCTGGAAAAGTCTCCCCTCAGATTCAACTAATAAAAGGACAAATCCCACTTACTTAGAACTCTGGAGGATGATGGAGACTGGAGAAGGACTCCACAGATGCTGAATCAAAAGAAAAGGAAAATAATCTTCAAGATCAGGTAGGAAACTCTCTTCCTGGACCAGCCAATATGGACTCTTCTCCCTCACTCAGTCTGGTGCAGCTTGGGAGTTGCACAGAAGAAACACAGCCCAGGTCTCTCCTGACATGGAAGCAGACTCACAGCAGCATGTTAGACCCCACACATATCCAGGTACAGGGATCTAAATCCACAGAGAGCCAAGGCAGAACACAAGACACTGAGGAGTGTCACATACAAGAGGGACCCCAAGGGGGGCAGGGAGAGAGACCACAGCAGAAATCACTCAATCCAGTCTCTGTTCACTTCACCACCTGAACACAAAACAGACCTTTCTGGATTGACCCACCTTTCTGGATTTGTAGCATCTGTGTCCCAGGAGCTAGATATTCTAATGGGGAAGACACTATAAGCAGTAAAGCCTTACAGAAAAAAAAAAAAAAAAAAAAAAAATTGGGGGGATGGTGACAAACTGAGCTGCCATAAGAAGGATGTGTCCCAGAACTGAAAACAGGACAGAGTGAGGGAGATAATTTAAACAATCACAGGAGCTGGGGAGAAAATTCTGTACAAAATCAAGCAGAAGAAATCAAGATTTCCAGAGAAGCAACAGAGGAAAGAAAACTTTCTCAAGGAGGTGAAACAATTGCACAAAATTGGTTCTTTCAAAAGATCAAAAAAAAAAAAAAAAAAAAAAAAGCCAAACCCTTAGCTAAATGGATGAAGAAAAAGAGAGAAAAGATGCAAATAACTAAAATCAGATATGAGAGGGAGGACATTACCACTGACCCTGCAAAATAAAAAGGATCATAAAAGGATACTATGAATAACTGTATGTCAACAAATTAGACAACCTAGATGAAATGAACAAATTCCTAGAAACACAAGAATAACTTACACTGACTCTAGAAGAAATAGAAGACTTCAAGAGATGAATTACAAAAAAGAGATTAAATCAATCATCGAAAGCCTCCCAACAAAGAAAAACCCAAGACTAGATGGCTTCACAGGTAAATTCTATCAATTATTCCAAGAAGAAATCAATACTAATCCTGCTCAAACTCTTCCAAAAAATTGAAGAGGAGGGGACATCATCTAACTCTTTCCATGAGGACATCATCACATGAATATCAAAGCCAGATAAAGATCCTACAAGAAAAGACAGTTGCAGAGGAATTTCTCTTAAGAACATAGATACAAAAATCCTCTACAAAAGACTTGAAAATTGACCCCAACAGCACATTAAAATAATTATACACCATTATCAAGTGGGTTTTATTCCAGGTATGCATGTTCACCATAAGAAAATCAATTATTGTAACACACCACATTAACAAAATGAAAGGAAACACACACACAAACACACACACACACACACAATCATCTCAATTGTTGAAGAAAAGGCATTTGAGAAAATCCAGCATCCTTTCTTGATTAAAAAAAAAAAAAAAGCACTTTGAAAGATAGGAACAGAAGGGAACTTCCTCCACATGATAAGGATCATTAATGAAAAACCCTCAGCTAACATCATACTTGATGGAGAAATACTGAAAGATTGAAAGAAAGAACAGGAACAAGACAAGGATGAACACTATCACCACTGTTTTTCAACACTGTGCTAGAGTTTCCAGTCAGAGCAGTTAGGGAAGAAAAAGAATAAAAGGCATCCACATTGTTAGGGAAGAAGTAATACTTTCACTATTTGCAAAGTACAAGATCCTATACACAGAAAGTTCTGAAAAATCTACAAAGCTACTAGAGCTAATAACTGAGTTCAGCAAAGTGGCAGGACACAAGATCAACACACAAAAATCAATAGTGTCTCTGCATACTAGCAATGAGCACTCTGAGGAGAGATCAAGAAAAGAATTCCTTTTATAATAGTGACTAAAAGAATAAAATATCTAGGAATAAATTTAACCAAGGATATAAGAGACCTGTACACAGAAAACTACAAAGCATCGCCAAAAGAACTCAAAGAAGACCTAAATAAATGGAAGGACATTCCATGTTCATGGATTGGAAGACTAAATATCATTAAGATGTCAATTCTACTGAAATTGATTTACAGATTCAATGTACTCCCAATCAAAATTTTAACAGCCTATTTCATAGAAGTGGGAAAGCTGATTATCAAATTTATTTGGAATGGTAAGGGGCCCTGAAAAGCCAAAAACATCTTGAAAAAGAAGAATAAATTTGGAGGACTCACACTTCCTGTTTTTAAAGCAGTTTATAAAGCCACTGTGGTTGAAACAGCAAGATACTGGCATAAAGATAGACATATTGATCAATGGAATCAAACTGAGGGTTCATATATATAGTACTATAATAAAAATTGTCTATGGTCAATTGATTTTTGACAAGCTTCCCAAGTCCACTAAACTGGGACAGAAAAGTCTCTTCAATAAATGGTGCTGGGAGAACTGAATTATCCATATGCAGAAGAATGAAAGAAGACTGTTATCTTATACCATATACAAAAATTAACTCAAAATGGATCTAAAACCTAAATATAGGAACCAGGATCATAAAACTCCTAGAAGAACATGTAGGGAAACATCTTCAAGATCTGGTTTCTTAGACTTTATATCCAAAGCACAAGCAATAAAGGAAAAAAAAATAATAAATGGGACCTCCTCAAAATTAAAAAAGTTGAGCATCAAAGGACTTTGCCACGAAAGGTAAAAGCCTACTCAATGGGAGAAAATATTTGGAAACCACATTTCTGATAAGAGTTTAATATCCAGATTATATAAAGAAATCCTACAACTCAACAATAAAACGGCAACCCAATTTAAAAATAAGCAAAAGCCTTGAATATTTTTTTTAATAGGAAATACGAATGGCTAAAAAGCACATGAAAAGATGCCCAACATCAATCACTAGCTATTAATGAAATGCAAATCAAAACCACAATGAGATGCCGTTTCACATATAATAGAATGGCCACTATTTAAAAAAAAAAACACCACCACCAAAAACTACAAGTGTTTGAGAGGATGTGGAGAGATAAGAACACTCAGTCATTGCTGGTGGGAATGTAAAACAGTTTGGCAGTTCCTCAGGAAGCTAAGTCTAGAAATACCATAGGATCTGGCAATCCTTTTACTAAGTATATACCCAGAAGAACTGAAAGCAAAGAGTCAAAAAGATATTTGTACTCTGATGTTCATTGCAGCATTATTCACAATTGCCAAAATATGGAAGCAACCCAAGTGTCCATCAACCGAACGATAAACAAAACGAGGTATATGCATATGATGGACTATTATTCAGCTCTAAAAATGAATGAAGTCCTGATACATGCAATAACTTGGATGAACCTTGAAGGAATTATGTTGAGTGAAATAAGCCAGATATAAAAAGGACAAATATTGTATGATCTTACAGATATGAATAAGCAAACTCATAGAATTAGAATCTAGAATATAGATTACCAGGTGCTGGGTTGGTGGTAGGGAATGGGGAGTTATTGCTTAATTTGTACAGAATTTCTATTTGGGTTGATTGTAAAGTTGTAAAAATGGGTAGTGGTAATGCTAGCAAAACATTGTAAGTATAATTAACAGTAGTGAATTATATATGTGAATGTGGTTAAAAGAGGAAATTTTAGGTCACATATATGTTACTATAATAAAAATTAAAAGATAAATGCAGAGGACTATACAACAAATGAACCCTACTGTAAATGATGGACTATAGTTAACAGTGCAATTATAAAAATGTTTTTTGATTAATTATAACAAATGTATAACAAATGTACCACACTAATTCAAGGTGTTAACAATAGGTTGGCATATTGGGAAAAAATGCATTCTAATGTAAACTATGGACAATAGTAAATAGTACAATTATACTATTCTTTCGTCAATTGTAAAAAAGGTACAACACTATTACAGTGTTAATAATGGCAGGAGGTATGTGGAACACTCCATTTTTTACATGATTTTGTCTGTAAATCTACAACTTCTCTAATTAAAAATAAATTTTTAAGCAGGAAAAAAAAATATGCCCCTCACCATACTTGCCCTCCAGCTATCATTTTATTTATCTGTTCCTCTCTACAACAAAACTCCTAGAAAGAATTATCTAAAAATGTCTTCAGTTCCTTTCTCCCTATTTTCTCTTGAATATTGTACAATCAGCCTTTTTTAATATCTTCCACTCCCACCATTTCAATTCATGACAAGGGCACCAGTAACATCCACATTCTTAAATGTTCACTTCTTAGTCCCCATCTTACTGGACTTATTAAAAACATTTGACACAGTTGATGAGTTTCACCTCCTTAAAATACTTTCTTCATTTTGTTTGTCTTCACACTTCATTGGACACTCCTTTACACTCTCCTTTGGTCTGAATCTCTGCTCTCTTAATATTGAATGACCCAGAGCTTTCCAGGTGGCAGCTCCTGGGTTTCAGATTTTGCCTGCAGCATTATGCTTTAACATTATCTAAATGGCAACATTTCCAGAATTTGTAAATCCTGGTCAGCTCTCACCTTTGAACTCCAGACTCACATATCCAAAAGCTTATTTGACATGTTTCTTCTTATAGGAACATCAAATATAACACATTCAAAACCTAACTGTTGACCACTACTCTAAATTCCCTTTCTCTTTCAACTGCTCTATTGGTACATAGTACTAGTATTCTTTCAGTTTCTCATGACCCAAAGCTTGGTGTTACTCTATGCTCTTCTCTTTGCTCTTCCTACCGAATCCCATATCCAAATTATCAGTACATCCTATTTATTCTACCTTCAAAATTTATCAAGCAACCAAATACTTCTCACTAGTTCTACTTTGGTCCTTGTTCTTGTGAAGTATACCCTCAACTCAGCAGCCAAAGTGATCCTTTGAAAACTTAAATCAAGTAAGAGAAACTCTTCTGCTTGAATTCCCCCTTGGCTTCTTTTTTTTTTTTTTTTTTTTCCAGAGTTAAGCCTTACTTTCCTTACAGTGCAGTACAATGTTTTATCTGCCATCTAAAACCCTCCATTTCTTACTATTCCTTAATTGTTCACTTCATTCTAGCTGTTCTAGTGTCATTGCAAATTCTTAACTATGTTAAGCATGTGCTTGTCTCAGGACATTTATACGTGTGGATTCCATTGACCAGAACTTCCATCTAGATAATACTCAAGAAGCACTTTCTAATTTTCTTCAATTCTATGCTCAAGTATTACTACACTAATGAGTCTGTTCTTGACCATGCTAGGTAACCCACATCCTATTAACATTTCCTATCCCATCTTTCATAGTGCTTAACACAATATATACCTTTACTTCTGTATTATCATATACTGGATTCCCCAAACTGATAAACAGAAAAATCTTCTTCCCAAAATATTACTCTCAAGCACTTTTAGGAAGGTTTGATTGTACCTGAATTAGTTTATTATTATTCGCTTGTGAGTTATCCCCTTGTATTCATTTCTAGATGTAATTATTTGCCTTCAAAACATTTCCTTACTCTCTTTATTTCTAAATATTAAAGTTAAATTTTACCTGTCTACTTTTTATATGGTCTTTGCATTCTCCTTTGAAAATATGGTCACTTTATTGTTTCTCTTATTGTATTCAATTAATTAATTCTCTTAGGCTTTTCTAAAATTTGAAATATTGCAGCCAATAATACTTTAAAAACTATTTCCATTGTTATTTTAGTATTTTATTTAGAATGTATAAACGACACCAGAATTCATTCCAAAATTATATTTAAATAAGCTATACATTTTCTGGTTTGTTTTTAGGCCTTTTCAGGGCAGAAATTAGTAGGAAACAGACACACATGGTGATATTATGGAGGTAACTTTTGATTCTCTAATTACATAATATTACTACAATTTCTTCTACCATAGAGCTTGACAATTGCCATTTAAAATATCAGCTTACTAGCTAAGATTTATTATCTACTCACTGGTTCACATATTCATTGTGGGTCTCCCCTTCCAGAATGTAAGCTTCCTAAGAGGCTTGTCTTATTTACCACTGAATCCCCAGTGTAACGGAGTAGAGGAGGTGATCCATAGTGGATGGGAAGAGCCTTGCACGAAGCAGCCTCTCAATAAAAATTTACAAAATGAAGGCATAAATATGGCAAATGTGTGGTATTCACGCTGCATGCAGATACTGCCAATTGATCATGGACTCTTTCCTCAACACGATGCTCTGGCAGCCCTCGCTGATCTATCAGAGTTGGCACGTAAAATTAAACCTACCCGCCATCCCTGTAACAGATACCTCCCTGCTTGCTACCTGTGTGAATCTTTTCAACCTGTTGGACCTCAGTTTCTTCATCTGATGGCTCACATGAGATATATAGTCTTTTCACCCCCTCCCTATGGGCTGAGCCCCAAGTCTGGAACCCGGATGCCACTGTGCAGAGGTGCCAGACCCTTCCCAGACAGGGCACTCGGTTCTCATCTTTCTCTTCAGTCACAACCATTCCCGCAACTTTCTTCCATTTTTAAATCCACCCTACCCGCCTCCATTTTTTCACCAACCCCAGAAAGCAAGACAAGAAAGGACCTTTGATGTTTTTCCCCATATTCAGACGAGGAAACTGGGCTCAGAGAAGGAAAGTCTATGAAGCCAGAAACCAAACAGAGACTAGTCCACACACAGCAATTTCGCAGAAGACATTCCTGTCCCCTGAGCTCTGCCAGGCCAGTAGTCATCAGAACCTCCTCTCAGTGATGGGGAGACAGGGGCGTGGCTTTCTTATCCTCAGGCACATTTCCAAGCCCCAAGAAGTGAGCAGACTGGCTTCCCTCCAGGCCCTGGGCGGTTGGCGGGAGAAGGATGCTCTGTGGATTCCTGGCTCCTTCTCCCACTTCAGGGCTGCCCATTCAAAGGAGATGAGAAAGGTGCAGGCTTCGTCCTCCACAGTGGTTTTTGGAAATTGCCTAGGGTTGTTTGCACCAGGGTGAGGTTCTTAATTGTTCCAAAGCCAATGAATTCCCTGTTGGATGCTTTTTGCCGTTATCTTCTTCCGACCCAACATGGATCACCTCCACTACTCTCTAGAAGCTATTCTGCAGCCGGTACCCTCACTGAAGAGAGCTCAGTTCTGGCTTCCCTGTAGGCAGGGTGGAGGAGGAAATAGATGAGTATGACCAAACCTCTCAGCGATCTTAAATGGAGGTACTTTAAACACCTCTGAGACGGGAAGGCTTCAGTTGCCTTTGAGCCTGCCTGTGCGGAGCTCTTGTTTGCAAACTGTCTTTTCTTGTGAAGAAGCAGCGCTTCCTTTTCTAGGAGCAATTTGGAGAAACTAGTGTTTGTAGGAACAGAGAGCCAGCTCCTGGCTCAGGAGGACCAGGAGGACCCAGAGGGATCCAAACTTCCTAATTAAGGACCAATAGATATTTGAGGAAAGTTTAAAAAGGAAAGATTTGGACTTTCATGGAAAAAAAAATAACAGCTTAAAAAATGTTTCTGAAGAATAAATTTAATTAATTTCTACCAAAGTCACCCACTACTATTTACTGACTTGTTTAAAAAATATTTTGTCAAATATAATGACTCGATGACTCAATTATCGGCACGGTGGGAAAAAATACACAGAAATAAATAAATAAAATAATGGAAAACTTTGTATAAAATTGAAAATATAGCTAAATTTGATGGTTAAAAATAGGTATAACAATGTATTACAAGCTCTCAATAGCAATTTAGAATGTGGCTAGACACAATCTAAGTCATTGATATAAAGGTCTGTAAAGGGAGAGATCTGAGTAGGTTGCAAGTTACACAAAGCATGAAATACAAATACATGAAATGTCAGATTTTTCACTATATTTTGCAATGTACTTTAACAATATGTTTTATTATGGCAATCAGTCTTCAGTTTTCATTTAATTCAATCCTGAGTCAAAATCGTGGCACTGTATAGGAAAAAAAAAACAACTTTTAATTTAACTCAGGCAAATGCTGATCTTTATCCATCGTTCATTATTTTCTTAATGCGACACTGTCTTTGAATAGATGAAGGGCAGGCAAATTTCTAAATAGAGACCACATGTTTTTGAATGTCCAGGCCATATTGCTGTGCCACAGGTAATTATAGCACTATTTATCAAAGTAGTTGTTTGCACAAGAGCCATGTGTACCTTCTCCTTTCTAGCAGTTATAAATGGATGGAGACTAGAAAATTAAAAGTAAAATTTCAAGGATGAAGGGGCATAACAAAATATTAATCTGTTTCCAGCTGAGTTCAGTAACCCAAGTCTTTCTTTGAAGTAAGCAAAGAGCCTATCCTTGGGGAGAAAGAATGAAATAAAGGAAGTATTTTAAAAGTCTCTAATCTTCTTGTGGAGTATTTGTTCCTTAAATTAGTCATTCTTCTGAGTGTTAGAATTTAAAGTTCCAACTAGGTTTTGAAACTGATATGCTTTTGAAGTTTTAGGTTTAAGTGATGCACATCTTCATTAAAGCAGTTTTGATTGTGATAAACAATCCCTAAAAATTGCTCTAGCACCTTATAATCAAACGCCTCCAAGAATACTTTAATTTCTTTGTCTGAAACATTTTCCCATGACAATTTTTTTTTACGTAAATTAAATATTAATCTGTCATATCAAAAATTTTAAATTAATGCTTACAACCAAATGTATATTTATGTGTAAATTTTTGGATTAGAAAAACAAACATTCAGATCAATGATCTTATTTCCCAATCTACTGAGAAGTAGCTTTTGTTATTGCTCAAAAAATGATGTATTTTTAAAATTTTCTGTGCTGCCCTGACATTTAATTTATTGAAAACAGAATCTAACAGAACATTTTATAACGGATTTAAATTTTTATTTTTAGTAAATTATACACAAAGCATTTATTGTAAGTATATGACAAACATCTGTAAAACCAATGATAGATTCAGTACCTAATCTCTCTCCTATTAGCGTTTTATATCTTCTACAACATAACTTGAGTCTTGACACTTAAAACCATTTATTTGAACACACACACACACACACACCCCCTTTACATCCTCTAATGGGACCTAAAGTAATCTAATTATGCTATCAGATTTAAGTAGACAAGCTTTCCAGAAATTAGTCTTGAAAGTTCAATTAGAAGTGTATGAAATATTCATTCCCAATTTCATCAAATATTGGCAAAGTCCTCTCATTTGAATGATGCTACTATTTTAAATAGGAAAGGAAGCAGCCAGGGAACTACCCAATAAGAGGGTAGATGCTCTCTCTTGTAATACTACTATGACTCAGACAGCTGGGCTAGATGAACACTGGAATTAAATCAACAAAACAGCCATGTATATCCAAGTTAACTAAGACTTTGGAGATTTTCACTTTTCTTTTCTAACTATGAAATAAAATAGAGAGAATTTAAGAATTCATATATGAAATTTACTTCCAGAATTTTTCAGTATGTTAGGCAAGATTTCTACCTACAAATATTTTGTAGTGTTAACAAACTTTATAAATCATATATATATATATATATATATATATGTGCCATATATGTGTATATAGCCTCCATACAGTTTTTTTTCCTTCATTTATTAAGAACTTTCTTTTACAAGTCAGACTTACCTTTAAAAAAAGAAATTAAAATCACTTTGTCACCTCAAAACATATCACATGATATGACTAACTTTTAGTTACCTTGGCTGGTTTATAGAAATATTAAAGCTATCTTTAAAAAAAACTTGAAATACCCTCTTAACAAATTAGGGGATCTGAAGTATTTGCCATGATACAATTGATCTTTTTCCTTGAAAATGGTGGAGCTAGTAAATTTTAACTATTATTTCCAAAGCAAATTACAGTATGACATTTTCCATCCCTTCCTAACATGTAAACACATTTGAAATACCTGTAAAAACTTATTTTGTGTAATAATTGTATTTGCTTGCAGCTCAATATTTCTATTAAATAAAAGGTGTGTGGGAAAATCTGGATCCTTACTACCTCAAATAAAGAGAAGTACTAAATGTTTATCACTATGGTTGAATGTTTATTACTGTGGTCCATCATTTCTCCCCAAGGTAGGTAAAAAAAGAAGCCATCACCTCCCTGATTTTCAGCATCACCAAGTAGACTTCATGGAGTATGTCCATGAAAAGAACTCAAGAGACTTGAATAGCTTAGACATTTGGAACAAAAAAAGATAAACATCTTAAAATGGAAGACTGCAGGTAATATTTGAACATTGCTTAATGATGTCTCAGGTAGAAAATAAAAGGGTTAGCAAAACAACCTTTTGAAGGTTTCTTCATGGCCAGAAACTTTTTTCTCATTCTTTTAAAACCAATCCATTTAGACTTAATTCAGTGAAAGCCACCATCCCTTATATTTTTTACAAGGTTTGTAGCACTAATTCATAGGGTTCTTATGAGTGTCGTTGAGATACCATATAAGTGAAAGCATCTGGCTTGAGGATGGATGCATAGAAGCCACTCAAATGTTAGTTTTTGTCTCTCTCAATAAACTGCTACATACTTTCATTTTTTTATTGTGAACTTTAACATATATACATAACAGTAATAACTTTAAAAGCACAATTTCACAAGTAGTTAGAGAGCAAATTTCAAAGAATGTCATAGGTCACAGTTCCACAGCTTCAGCCATTTCCATTATTGTAAAATATAACATAACTATAGAAAGGAGTCGACTCTCAATGTACAGTTCAATGAGCAGTTATATAGGTAATTTCAAAAAACTGTTATGGGTTACAGTTTCACAGTCTCAGTCCCTTCCCTATTATGCAACGGAAAGTATATACAAAAAGGTGAAGATCTTCAAGGCACCATTCAACAAGCAGCTGTAGAACAAATCCCAGGGATGCTATAGGCTACAGTTCCACCATGTCATTTACCTCCTTCCAGCCATCCCAACACCCCAGCATTCAATATCTATATCTATATCGATATCAATATATAGATAGCAATATAGATATAAAGTTTCAGTATTCATAGATCCTTGTTAAATCTTATCTTTTTGTTGCTACCCCTTCCTCTCACCCATCTTAAATACAGCCTCTTGGTTTCTCCAAGTACACACTCACTATGGATGTACAAGTCCCTTCCCAGCCAGTGGAACCCTGGAACTGCTATTCTGGAGCACTTGCTGTCTTTTATCTATTGTTTTTCATGGAGGAGAATTTTGCTCTGTTTCTCCTAATCTGCCATCTCAGATCCCCCCTACATACTTTTTTTGTACAAACATTCAAAAATATTGATATTTTGTAGTCTTATTTATTTAATAATTATATGGTGTCATTTTATTCTAGAATGAGAAAATACTTTATACACTACAAGGTTTGAGACACTCACCTTTATAAAAAAAAAAAGAAAAAAAGTAAGTAAAGCCATAAAAGCTAAATGAATGATTAGAGAACCCTGAGTTAGAGCCAACCCAATTTTTCTAATTTTCAGCCTGTGTTCCTTGAGTCAGTTTTTAGCCTTGTCTCTTTTTCTTGATTTATTAAATTAACTTTATGACAGCAGAGACTTTTTCTGAGTCTGGACCTCACATACTGTCCAGTACAGCTGCAAACCATTCTATATTTTCTGGTGAGTTTTAAACTAATGGAGTCTACTCAACTGCCAATGTTGAATATTGGAATATTGAGGGGATAGAATAATGTAGCAACCCTGAATAAGGGGGAGAGGAAGACTAAGGAATAATGCCAGTTTGAGAAGAAAATAGCATATCAGGACTAAAACCATGACTTACTGGGAAATTTTGATATTTTTCTTTACGCTTCTATAGCAAATAGAAATGTCTCTGTAAATAAAACACCTAGAGATTTTTCTAAAATATTTTTATATGACAATAAACAAAATGTACTGAGGATATATAGTAAAATTTTCATTAGACTTATATAATACATGGTATTCATTTATAATCTTCCCTTGTTTGTTTTAAGACCTCAGCATGAGGAATGGCCTGTTGATTTTCAATTAACATTCTTATAATAGAAAATACATTAATGAAATTAGTTTGATCCAGAAAAAGGGAATTCCTGCATACTTAGCTATATGCATCTGTATAACCATTATTCTACACCCACTTAATATTAAGAATGTTGCCATAAATCACTTTGCATTTTTTCCCTCATGAACAGCTTTAAATATTTAAAACAAGTCCAAATTATTTTGTGAGCTTGCAAGTTCTTTGAGGTTGAAGTATTTCATAAAATTCTTCTAATGGCTTCACTGGTTAGAGCAAAGTTATTTTCTAAATATTCAACTAATAGAAGATGATGGAAATTTCTGAAGAAACAGATGCCAATATTCTGATTAAAATTGGTGGGCAAGATAACTTCTGCTTTGAAACTATGCCAAAGTAACTAGAGAAAAAAATACATATATATATACAGTTTGTATTCTTGATTCCCTGTGATTCTCTCAAGTGAACATATGGAGCTAAATATGGGATTAAATCAAATACTGAATAGAAAAACTCTCCTCTACCTCAGTTTTTTTTTAATCCTCTTTTTAAAAAATTTTGACCCGGATCAAATGTTTTCATATGTTAGCTCTTATTTAGAATAGGAACAATTTTCCCTAGATAGCTTTTATGTTTTATTAAAAACCCTGGAGTAAATGTCATTACCTGTAATTTTGGCCATTACTCTCACCCTATATTTGTACAATCTGATCCCCATAGAATTTTCTCTGTAGGTATAATTCCAAAGACTTCAACTCTCAATATGGAAAACTTTTCTGAAACCTTTAAATATAATGATTTATCCTAAGTAATACTAACCAGTAGGAGGCAGAGGGGGAATTTAAAGTAGTAATAGTTGAAGGTCAAGCCTAAAATAAATTTTCCTACTTTAATCCTAAAAAAAAGAAAGACTATAACAAAGAATTTGCTTGAATAAGACTTGCATCTCTGTTTAAAGCATTTTAAGTCAGTATGAAGAAGGTAAATATGAACAAAACAGGGAAAAATAAAAGGAAAATATATTTACCTTGAATGTTATGTAATAAAAATAGATCAAGTGACATTAAAATAATTAGAGCAAATTCACAAGTATTGTGTGAATATATTGCTACCCTACTGTAAGTATATAGATTTTATGTTTATATATATTTTATTCATGCAATTTATTTCAAATTAATTTGAAATAAAACATCTTAAAAAGTACACTTTAAATATTTACTGCTTTGAAAAACTATTGCAGATCCCATCTCCTTAAAAAAGAAACAAATAAGGTTTTATAAATTTAAGTCCTTCAACAAGTAATAAAAGGGGACCCCAGATTTCAGGGTTCTTCCACAAAAAAACATTTCTATCTAGGCTTCAGACCTTGTAAATATCAGCTCCCAGGAGCATACAATAAAATATAATCTATTGAAATACCAGACCCAGTGAACTAACAAGAAAAGTTTTATGGAATTTGTTGCTCAAACAAAGGCACATACCAACATAAATATCAAGCACACAATCAAACACTCATGAATTTCTGACTGTAAACAAAATGTATGAACTTATTTAGCAAGAAATGACAGCTTCTTTAACTGAATAAATAAATTATTCTAGAAGTCTCATTCATTAGCTAAGGGAATTGGGAACAGGTAAAGCAAAGTATCCCACTTGTCTTTAACCCACGTACATATCCCAGTTAAATTGAGTACTCAATACCACGCCTTTGACAAATAAACTCTGGCCTACTTGGGTACAGAAGGAAAAGGTAAAAGTATGAAAAAACACAGCTATCTCTTTTATTCTTGCTTGCTAGTTCCAAAGGCAGTAGATAAAAAGGTTAAATACAACATTTCTTACAACTGAAGCTTGTGGATAATGATGTTATATTGATGACAGCTTTTGGAGTGTAACTTCCTTCTTGTTGGAACCTCATTTTCAAGATTTTGCATTATAGTGACTGATTTAGATTGACTTTAGCCATCAAAGATTCATCAAAATTAACAGACTGTGCAATCTAGGGACCTGTTATGAACTGAACTGTATACCTCAAAAAGATATGTTCAAGTCTTAACCCTGGGTCTTCTAAATGTGAAAAAGGATCCTGAAAATTTATTAGTTAAGATGAGGCCAAACTGGAATAGGGTGAGCTCTAATCCAATATGTCAGCATTTGGACACTGGTAGACACTGAGAGAGAGAGAGAGAGAGAGAGAGAGAGAGAGAGAGAGAGAGAGAGAGAGAGAGAGAGAGGGAGAGAGAGGGTGATGCCGGAAGACAGAGATGGAGTTATGCTGCCAAAAAACAAGAAACACCAAGGACTGTTTGTTAGTAACTGTGAGAAGCAAGAAACCTGGAACAGGTACCTTCTCTATGGACTTCAAAGGAACGATGGCCCAGCTGACACCTTGATTTCAGACTTCTAGCCACCAGAACTGTGAAACAATGAATTCTGTTGTTTACAACCACCTTGTTTGTGGTACTTCATTACGGCAAACTTAGCACACGAAGACGCTGACCCAAACCCTGACCAGGGCCCAGCCCTCCTATTGTGCTGCCCCCCTCCTGTCCATGAGAGTAGGACACTGGCCTATTGGTTCATATCCTCCAATGCTATTGTCTCAGCAAGGGCAGAGAGACGTCTCTTTGCCTTAATTACCTTGAATACACCGAGAAGACCAGACTACATGGATGTCTGTGTGTATCTGTATGTCTGTGTAAACTAATGTTTTGCTCAAATTCCTTAAAAGGCTTAAAAGAGAGATTTACTAATTATTAAATATAGGAATATATTTATGATCAGTTAATGCTATGCAGTATAAAGTTAGTTCTAATTGTACAAACCATTACCTGAATGTACTGGTATCCTACCAGAAAAATGCTTACTATGTGTCTCACTTCCAAAATGAAATAATAAACACTATCCTTTAGGAATTTCTGAGCCTAGGTTGATATTTGCATTCATTTCCTCACCTGCCAAGATGAGAGAAGAATCAAAAACAGAAGTTGAAGGATTTTCCTGCTTTAAACTAAAAAAATAAATGCATTTAGAAAAATAGATGAAAACATCATTTCTTAATTAGTAGATCAGGAAAATTCTCATAGAGAATATATGCAACCTCTCATTTAATTATATCACAAGTTACTAAAATGTGTTATAGTTGAACACTTTATAAAGCGTTAAAAAGTTAAAGTTAGTATATGTACTAACAAATATATACAAATATATCATATATAAAAATATATAAAGTTAGTACATGTACTAACAAATGGCATGTTGTAAGAAGGAAGGAGGACATAGGGGAAATAGAAGAACAAAACATTAGTTCCAAAGTATCCACTTGATGAAAAACTTTGAATTATCAAATTAACTACTCCCTATTGGGTTTTACCAAGTATATTTTTCAGAATTCTCCGTTACTTCCATTCTCTCTATATGATGAAACTAGCTTATCACACGAACCATTCTAAAGACAAACAATATAATAGATGCATTTTGTCTTATGTAGGGTTATTGTTTTCTGATCAATAAGCACTTATAAAATCTGTATCATATTATAGAAGTCATTAGCAATTCCAAATATTTTAGAGTCAGAAGAGTCCATAGGAATACTTGTCCCTTTTCCCAAAGTTCCAGAGTATTTTGTTCTGCAAAATATTTTAAGGAAAAACAATAATGATGGTGGACAAGGAGTTATATAATATGGTCAAATAAATTTGGGAAACTGCAAATTGTATTTACCCCTTGGCAATTTATAAAACATATTAGTATATTAAAATCATAAATTTATGAAGAAGAAAGGCTTTTAAAACAGTGTTTAGCAAAATATTTTCCCAACTTAGTGGTTCAGAAATCAACCCATGGACATGCTTTTCTACCCCAACTAATACCTTACACAGATTTGTCCAATGTCTTACTGAACAACTCCCAACACTGAAGTCATGATAGTTAGAAATCATTGGTAAATGTTCTGTCCTTGTAAGTTTTAAGATTTGGAATAATTTATCTTAAAATATAAATGATTAAAATTGATTTTAGATTTCCCCTTCAATGAAACTCACATATTTTAATTCCTATGAGTTGAAGAGAAAGGAGTGGATTTACATCTGGCTTGTAAATTATGCATTATTTTCCAACCACTTACTGATAGTGTCAAGGGAGGATTTTGTACCATTGTTATCCAGTACTGTGTGTTATTTAAGAGACAAGATTGAAAACCTCTGGTCCTATTCCTAGCTCAATGGTCTGATAAAAAACCATATTTCATATGCCTATCACATATGAACATTATTGAGGGAACATTATGAACATTATTGAGGGAAGTTATAAGAACTGCAAGAAAATTTGATAGTTTCTACAAAAGTGCATGAGGCAATTGATAAACTAAATAACTGCTTTCTCTGAGAAAATCTTAACCAGAGAGATTTAATACTATTTAAGGGGATGCTAATGAAATTAAAACTAGTGTTTACAATTAATTTGGGGTATTGTTAAACCTTGAACCTTTCCTTAGTGCTTTCTATTTTTTCTAATAGTCAATACTAGATTTGCAAGGGACTCCTCTTATGAATTCTTCAGCATTATCTCCCCAAATATTGCTTTCATTATATGTCCAAACTGTTTTTAGTCAACAACATTCATAGCATCCCAAATAAATACAAATGTGCCTTAAAATAAAGGTTTTATTTTTTTAACCATGAAATGGAATTTTCTACACTTCCAAATGTATTGATTTTTGTTCTGGTAAATTGAAAACTGGAATTCCTTTGCTGTTATTACACACACACACACAGACATGCACACATACAAACTCAATTATAAACAAGGATTAGTTTGTTTTTAACATATTCATGCATATGTATCTATATGTGTCTGTATGGAGATATTCTATTTGTTTCTTCCTGTCTTCTTCTCTTTAGAGAATATAGAATATAGTCAATATAGAGCAGGGATATTTAAACAGCAGTTAGCTTATCTAAGTCTAATTTAAGAATCAAACTCTGATCTACAGTTAAGTAACTACATTTGTATGATAAACATTCAGGGAAGAGTTAGGCTTTGATGTTTGTTATCAAACCTTGCTCCAATAAAGATGCTTAAAAACAGTCATTGAATAAATGAGCAAAAACTAAATCAAGTAGTTGCTTTCCTTTTGATCCAAATAGACACAATGAAGAAAGGAAAGCTGTCTTTAACACTTCAATTGTTCTTTCTCCTTTAATTTATTGCTGATTACATACATTAAATAGTAAGAAAATTGATACAGAAGTTGAATTAATTAATATTAACATAAGCAGTAAAATATTTTTAATGAGAAACTTCCTTTGGGCAATTTTCTACCAATAATTGTCTAAAAAGATGTAATTCAATCAGCCCTACTCTTTTAGTAATGTATGTGCAACATAAAGTTTTAAAAAGAAATTTTAAAAATTTATAGGAAGGCAAGTTTGATTTTAAATTATTTGAAATACATTTTAAAAAGTTATATTTATCTTTGTTCCTAGTAGAGATTACTTATCTCTATTATTATTGCGTGACAAAACAAAAATCATGATGTTTAAGAAATATATATTGCTATTATGAATATGCAAGACATCACTTTTATTTAGATCTCCCACCAGGGAGAGTTAACACTATTTTATACTGTTTTATAGTATGTTTTACTTACTCCATATTTAGATTGCAATGCCGTTTTTTCATATTTTCATTTTAGGTCTCAATTACATTATATTTTGCGAATTCACCGTGAACATCTCCCTTGGCTTATGAGACAATTTATAGTATTGGATCAAGGTAAGTAAAGCAAATGCAAATTTCTCATTTCTTTTGAATCTGCAATATGTTTAAGGTACTAGACTTTGATGGGTACCTCAAGAAAATGTTGATTATGTTGAATCTTATCACCTTTTGAAGTATGATATAGCCCTACTGAGATCTTCTCTTATTTTATACTTTATTGTCTTAATTTTTTTCTTTAGTTTTTCTAGCATTTTTTTTTTTTTTTCAATTCTTCTACCTGGGTCACCTATATTAGTAAAAGAAAAAAAAAAAAGGCAAAACTAATGAAAAAGAATTAAAGTTCTATTGATTATCTGTTGTTAAGTAACACCACAACCATACCAAAGTTTAGTGTCTTAAACAACTACCACTTTTTATTTCTCACGTTTTGAGGGTCAGGCATTTGGGCAGAGTTCAGCTAGGTAATTTTTGTATTCAATGTTGCATTGACTAGAGTAACTCATTGGTGTTTAGCTGCCTCATAGGCTGTTCTGAAAGGCCCAAGAGAGCATCACTCACAGGCCTGGTATCATGGTGGGGAAGTCTAGAAGGCTAGAATGTCTTAACTCTGGACTTGACTTAACCCCTCCTCTTTCCATGTAGTCTTAAGACCTTGCCACATTGTGCCTCCAGCAGAGTAGTTGATTTCTTACATATGGTCATTCTTAAAGACTCTATCTGGGATAGGCATAGCTCCACTTCTGCTATTTTGGTCAAAACAATCACAGACCAGCCTAAATTCAAGAGGATGGGAAACAGACCTCACCTCTCTATGACAGGAAGGAGATAGGATCCTTCTTCCTTATTCCTCTACAGCATTACTGCCAAAGAAGGTGGTGCATTACATTTTCCACCATCCGAAGTCTTACACGTAAAGCTGTGTATTACAACTTTTGATTTATGCAAAAAAAGGGGAAAATAAAATATACCATAGATTTCATTATATCTCTTTTAATGATAAAGCTATATAGATAGAACAAAAACTGAAGATATGTTTTCTCATTGATTCATATATTTCAGGACATACTCTCAGAAAGTGCAGAGATAGCACAGCTATATTCCTGGTGGAAAATATGTACCATTTTTTAAATCTATACCTAGTTTTCTTTTTTTTTTTTGGTAACAATGTTTTATTATAAAAGATATTCTATTTCAGGGTCTTTGATAGAAATACGATGTGAGCTACAGAGCAACTTTAAATTTTCTAGTAGTCACAATAAAAAAAGCATAAGGAGATGGATGAAATAATATCTAGGAAGGGGGTTGCTGGGTCATGTAATTGGTTTATGTTTAGCATTTGTGATTGTTAGGTTCATGTGTCAACTTAGCCAGGTGATAGTACCCAGTTGTCTGGTCAAGCAAACACTGGCCTAACAATTGCTGCGAGGATGTTTGTGGCTGGTTAATAAACCAACAGTCTGGTTTATTAAACCATCAGTCAATTGACTGCAGTTGTGACTGATGACTCACCAAGGGGTGCCTTCCACAATAAGAGAATACAATTGGCTGTATTTAATCCAATGAATCAGTTGAAGACTTATAAGCCGAGACAGACAGAGGACCTTCACTTCTTCGGCTGCCCAGCGGAGCATTTCCTGAGGAGTTCATCGAATATCCCAGTTCATTTCCTGAGGAGTTCGTTGAAGTTGGCAGTTCATTTCCTGAGGAGTCCATTGGACATCTTCCTTGGAGTTGACAGTTTGCTGATTGTTCTACAGAATTTGGACTCGTGCATACCCACAGTTGTGTGAGTCACTTTTATAAATTTTATAGTCATAATAGACACCTCTAGTTGGTTCTGTTTCCCTAGAGAACCCTAACTAATAACAGCATTATAGGATGCTGTCAAACTGTTTTTCAAGGTGGTAGTACCATTTTACATACCCCAATCCACAATATATTATAACTGTGGTTGCTTCACATACTTGCTATTTCTTGCTAAGGTCAATCTTTATAATTTTAGCCATTCTAATGAATTTACAGTGGCAATCCATAGTGACTGAAGTTGATGTTCATCTTCTCCTGTGCTTATTGATTATTTCACGTGCTTTTATGAAACATCTGCTCTAATTATTTACCCATTTTATTAATTGGTTTTCATTACTCTGCATTAAGTCCTTTGTCAGTTATACATATTACTTATATATAATACATAATATACAATATATAATATGTCTTTGCCTTTTAAAAGTGCTTAATGGTGAATGGTGTCCTTCAGAGAACAGATTTTAAACTTGATGAAGTTCAATTTATGAATTTCTTTTCACAGTTTCTGCTTTTCATAGCCTAAGAAATCTTTGTCTACCCTAAAGTAACAAAGATTTGTTCCAATGCTATTTTCCAGACATTTCTATACTTTTAACATATGTTTAGATCTACCATCCATTTAACTTAATTTGTGTAAATACTGTGAGGTAAGGGTATAGATTTTTTTTTTTCCCCAATAGATATCCATTTGTTTTCAAACTACTTGTTGTAAAAACCATTACAATAAATGTAATTTTGGCACCTTTGTTGAAAATCTATTGACGATGTATGAGTGAATTTATTTCTGGGCTCTCCACTCTATTTTATTTATCTACATAGCTCTCCTTAGACAAAGATGACACTGTTTCTATTACTATGGGAAATTTTGTATTTAAATCAATTATTGTAAATCTTACGATTTTGTATTTTTCTGAATTGTTTTGACTATTCTGGGTCCTTTCAGTTTTTTAGTATAAGCTTTTTCACATCTAGAAAAAAATCTTGATGAAACTTTCATTGGGATTGCATCTAACGTATAGATGGATTTGGACAGAATTAATATCTTAACAATATAATGTCATCCAATGCATCAACATTGTGTAATTCTGCATTTATTTAGGTATTTTAGTTTCCATAATGAATTGAAGGTTTTGTTTTACATTTATTGTTCTTCCTTCATAAAAATTATCCCCAAATATTCCATATTTTATGATGCTATATAAATGGTATTGTTTGAAAATATTATTTACCAATTCTATTTTTACTGAAATATAGACAATTGATTTTGTATATTGATCTTGTATCCAAAAGCATTGCAAATATCACTGATTATTAGATTTTTTTTAGATTTCTTATGTAGATGATTAAGGAACATGTAAATAAAGATCATTTTACTTATTCTTTTTCTATCTGTATGCTTTTTATTTCTTTTTCTTGCATTATTTCACTGCTCAGGTTCTTACTTTTAATCCTTGCCTCATCCCAGTTTTAGGTGAAAATAATTCAGTTTTTCCACATTAAGTATAATGTTTGTTCTTGTTTTTTGTTTTTTTGTTTGTTTGTTTTTTTACTGATGTTTTGTATCAGGTTGCAGTTAGCAGAATTCCAAGATTGTCTCCATAATCTCTACATGTGTTGGTACATCTTGTACAATTTCATCCCCTTGAGTGTGAGCAGGACTTTTGACTTCTGACCGATAGAATATGGCAAAGGTGATGGGATGTCACTTCCATGAGTAAGTTACACTACATTTATAAGACTTCCTCTTACTAACACACAGTTGTGAAGCTTTCCTATTGTCACTGAAGATGCACATTCCTAAGATGTTAATTGCCCATGTATAGGGCCAAGTGCCAGGGAACTGTGGGTAACCTGAAGAGCTGAGGTCCTCTATCCTGCAACCACAAGAAACAGAATTTTGCCAACGAACATACGAGCTTGAAAAATAACTCAGGGTTCCAAAAAAGAATGCAATGTAGCCAAAACCTTTATAGCAGCTTTATGAGATCCTGAACAGAGGATCCAGCCAAGCCATGCTCAGAAAAATGACCCATAGAAACTGTGAAACAATAAATAGTTGTTGTTTTAAGCAGCTAAACTTGTGGTGTTTTGTTACAAAGCAAATAAAATCAAATGCCCATGAAAAAGTTCCCTTTTGCTTTCTTTTTGAAAACGAATTTTGGAGATTTTTTTTCTATTTTCTGGAAGGATTTACATATAATTGATATTATTACTTGCTTAAATGTTTGATAGAATTCACCAATAAAGAAAGTCTTCTTAAGGTAGGATTTTTGGGGGGACTGGGGTAGTTGGAAAATGTTAAACTTCAAATTCAATTAGGATCTAGAGCAATGCCATCTTTTCATTGCTGATATTAGTAATTTGTGTCATTGCTCCTTTTTATTTTCAGAATAGCTAGATAGTCGTCAATTTTGCTGATATTTTCATGGAAACAGCTTTTGATTTCACTGATATTTTCCCCACTTTGTGTCCCTTTTCTATCATTAATTTCTGCTCTTATATTAATTATTGTCTTACTTTTACTTAATTTGGGTCTAATTACTATTCTCTTAGTTCTTAACATGGAAAAGTAGACCAAACAACTTAGACCTTTCTTTTTTAATATATCTGTTGAAAGCTGTAAATATACATCTTACTTCTTTAACTCCATACCACAACTTTTGATATTTTGTGTTTCATTGTTGTCATTTCATAATCTTTTCAAATTTCTATTTCATTTTTTTTCTGCAGGCCATATGCTATTTACCAGTGTGTTTCAAATTTTCAAATATTTGGGGATCTTATAGGTGTTTGTATTTGATTTCTAACCTAATTCCATTGTGGACAAAGAACTGCTATTTACTGCAATTGGTTTATCTTTTGAATATTCTACATGAACATGAAAAGAATTCATATTCTGCTATTGCTGGGTAGAGTATAATATCAATTAAGTCAATTTGACAGGTAGTATCATTTAAGTGTTCTCTATACTTACTGATTTTTGTTCTACTTCTATCAGCAATTGGGAGTAGAGTGCTGAAATTTACAACTATGGTTGTAAATTTGTCTATTTTCACTTCTGATTGTTTTTCCTTCTTCTACTATAAAGTTTTTTTATTAGAGCCTACACTTTTTAGGATTTTTATGCCTCTTGATTAATCAACTCACTGATCGTTATGATCTGTCCCTCTTTACTCTGGCAGCATTATTTGTTTTAAATTGTACATTGATACTGATATTGCCCATGTTCTTTATTATTAGACTTTGTATAGTATATTGAATATATTATATTTAATTTTTAACATGTCTAAATTTTTAAATATGTTTAACATAAATGAGTCCTGATATTTAAAGTGCTTTTCATATAGATAACATAAACAGGTTTTGCTTTCTTAAACATTCTGACAGCATCTATCTTTTGATTACAGTGTTTGAATCACTTACATTTAATAAAATTATTACCATGTTTGGGTTTAAATATGCAGTTTTGTTATTTGCTTTCTACTTGTTTTATGTTTCTTTGTTTTTTCCTTTCCTTGTTTTCTTTTAAAGTAATTGAGTATTCCATTTTATCTACATGATTGACTAATTAACCATCTCTTTGCTTTATTTTCAGTAGTTGTTCTATGATTTAAAAGATATATCTTTATCTTATTATAATTGACCTTCAAATGATAGTCCACCACTTGGTTTATAACATTGCAAGTTAAATTAATATACATCAATTTCTGTCCTCATTCTTGGTATTATTTTTATCATACATTATATTTCTACATATATAAGAATCACTACAAAACACAGTTATTAGTTTTTTGCTTTTAATCCCCTTTATTTAAATAAAAGGATCCACACACTGAGAAATAGCATTCTTCGTTACTTACTATAGATCTGGTATCAATTTTCTGCAGACTGAAGAACGTTTTTTAATAATTCTTCTAATATAAGTCTACTGATTCTGAATTCCTGCAGCTCATATTCACCTTTTGAAAATATTTATTTCTCTTTCAGTTTTGAAAGATAATTTCCAGGGTGAATTAAAGCTTGCTAATTTTTTTCCTTAAGCAGTTTAAGTAATTTGTTCCACTCTCTTCTTGCTTCCTTTGTTTCTGATCAAAGGTCTATGGCTATTCTTATCTTTGTCCTCATATATTTAATGTGGCTGCTTAAAAAACTTTATTTTTTTCACTGTATATAAAAAATTATTTTGGTGAGGCTAGTTGTGGCTTTACTTGTTATTTCTGCTAAGAATTTTCTGAAATTCTTGACTCAGAGTATAAAATTTTCACTAAACTTTATATAATTTTGTCAATATTTTGGAAGCACATGTTGATTCTCTACTTCCTCTCCTTCTGAACCACCATTTAATATAAAGCCAGACTGCCTCCTCTTGTCTTACCAGTCACTGAAGCTTTGTTCATTTACTCTTCTGTCTCTTGCTTTTGTCTTTGTGCTTCAGTTTAGGTATTATTCTCTTGTGCTATTTCTTTGAGTTTATTGATAATTTTTAATATAGTGTAAAATCTGTGGCTAACCTCAACCAGTGAGTATTTTAATTTAGATATTACATTTTTCAACTCTAGAAGTTCAATCTGGTTCTTATTTATCTGTATTCCATTTCTATTTTGTGTTATATTTTTCTTTAAAACTGGCTATTGTGGTGGCTTTGTAATGTGTCAGTTTTGCTAAGCTAAATTATATTTTCTAGACTTACCTTTCCTGTATGTTTCTAATCAGAGTGGGCCACAGGGAAGGTAGAATGAAGCAGTAGAGATTTTGGAGCACACTCAAATTGTTGCTTCTCTGTCTTACCATTTTGGTGTGTGGGAGTGACTGGGTCTAGACCTGCTCCACATTCCCTGGGATCTTCCTTTAGCTTCTCCAGTCCTGGGGCAGATTTGTTTGTGTTTAGCTCCATGATGAAACCCTGTAGTCTTTACAGGACATTTACACTTTAATGTCAGAGGTACCAAGAAATGACGGTTTCAGTGTGCTCCTTACTGTTTTTCTATCTCCTACGTATACCTCCCTTCTCGACATTCTGTCCTGCGTACCTCAAACTACAGCATTAAACATGAAGACATCAGCTTTATCTCAACCACTTAACCAGATCACACAATCATGTAAAGTCAAATCCCTGAGATAAATTCTCAACACACACACACACACACACACACACAACTGCATATATGTGTATATGAATATCTGATAGAAACATATATAATGTTTACAATAATTCTATTAAAATCTTCATCTCCTAATTGTATCACTTATTCTATTACCAGGTTTGTTTAGATTTTTTGTTTGTTTGCTTCTTAATGGTGTCTTTATGTGGTTCATAATTCTGTTTCTGTGCATGCCTAGTAATATTTATTGGATTTCAGACATTGTATATGAGTGTTTGGATATTGTTGACTTCCTTTAAAAATTGTTGAAAGTCACTTTGGGGGGCAGTTAAGTTACATGAGGAGACTTTTTTTGGTTGTTGTTGTTAAGGCAGTCTGGAATAGTCTTAAGTTAGGGACTAATATAGCCCCACTACCAAGCTGCAACACTTCCAGAGCCTCTGTTGATTTCCCCAAGTGTTTAGTGAGGTTTCTCTTCTCCATCCGGACAGAATTTGAATGTCTCCCACCCCTATATGTGATCTGGGAATTAATATTCTTATAATTTTCTTGCAGTTGTTTTGGCCTGGCTTTGTGAAGTTTCACCCTATGCATGTGTGAATCAATATTCAGCCAAGAAAAATGGGAACCAAAATACATACTTTTCTCAGAACTTTCTTGTCTTTTATCCTTTGCCTGGCAAATTTCAGCAGTATCAGCCTCCCCAAACTCCAGTCTGTGTTTCTTCAACCAGTCAAAACTGTCATGCTCTACTTTACTTCTTCTTGCACTGCAATCTTGAGCTAGACTTCAGACTGATAGTTAGGGCAATTGTAGGACTCACTTCATTCTCTCAGAAAACAATCCTGTAATACCTGTCATCCTAATAAATGAAAATGTTGTTTCATACATTTTGTCCAGCTTTCTAGTTTGCATTAGAAACAAACTACATATCTTTTTTTTTTTTTTTTTTTTTTTTTGTAGGATTTGTAATAAGCACCAGTCAGGGAAAAATAAAAAAGTAAGGAATAGTCACTCCTAGTTTTTTTGCTACATTTCAGAAATAGGAGAAATGTCGCAGGGAAATGAGACAAGCATGCATGAAAATGAGAGAAAGGATTTTTTTTTCTGAAAGACAAGGGAGTTATGCCATTAGTATATATCAAAGAAGTGAACTATTAAATAGTACTCTAAAATAAAAAGATAGTGATAAAAATGGATGGTTTATGCATAAGCACTATTCAATTCTTCCTTCTAACATCCTACTAAAATTGTGGTATAGAAATATAAAAAGTTTAAGAGTTTACAGGAAAGGAATAAAAACAAAGATTTCAGTGATTTCTTTAACTTATAAAAAGTAGTAGAATCATTAACTAATTTATTTAATGAAGTAAAGAAATGCTCACTGTGAATGTACTATAGGAACAAAATCCCCCCAAATCAAGTTATATGCTTTGTTGAACCTTTGAGAAACTCAGCACTTGAAGGCACCGTTTTAATGATGATGAATTCTTTGAGGTCAATTTTGATGTCCATTTATCTGCTTTTGTTATAGGGGGATGTTTTAAAGCATTTGGGTAACTTCTTTAAATATAAATCCAACATTTCATTTCTAAAATGCATGTGTAAAATTCTCATTTGTACAAAGAACTTGATATTTTATTTTGCTAAAGCTGATTCACATATTTTCATTTTCTCTCAAACTCAGCATGCAAATATGATCTAAGAAACAATTCACACACTGCTACATTGAAAGATGTGTGGGCTGTCATTAAAATTTCTTCAAGTTATTTTCTTTGATATTGCCAAATTAATATTTGTTTTGTGTGCACTTTTAAATGCCACACACAATTTCATAACATAGAGGAAAATGAAAAGGTACTACAATATTTGAAGAGAAAAATTTTCTTCACAATCAGCTACAAATATGAATATCAATCTGTTGTTTTAGATTCATCTTAATAGATGGTATGTTTAATTCTGGGTAAATGAGTTATATTTTAGTATACATTTACCAAATGACAATAAATGAATAACTTTGTAAACCTGGGAAAAAAGGAGCAATTGCATGTAGCTGATCATGAATTATTGTTCACTCAGAGTTAAAGCATATAAGATAACTAACAGAATATAAAATGGAGGATTACTTTGTTAATAATTTTGAAATATCTTATAGGTTTTATAAAATTATCTTATAGCTGGAAGAGAAAAGTTTATATTTCTTCTAAGTTACTTAGTGTTTATAATTGTATACATAAACAAAGACACCTATTTGTTCCTTTTCAGTCACTATACAAGCAGTAGCAAGACTTCATGACACAAACACTTCACGCTAATTAAAAGTCATTGCAAAAATTTGGCTTAAATTTTTCTAAATGCTTGGCTTCTAACATAAGCTACCAAAAAAGGAATATGACGGCAAACGGTTAACTTTATAAATGGAAGTCTCACATTTTCTTTTCAGATATAGTCAAGAATATTGGTCAGAAAAAGTGTCCCAGACGTTGAGACGGTTTTGCCCTATTAAAGTTAGATATCTATAGCTCCAATAGGCAAAGAGTCAACTCCCTTCTCCCACTTCCCCTGGAAAGGAACTGAAATAGGTGCAAGAAAGTTTTAATATAACCCTGTTCTTATAGTCCTGATGGGTGAAACGATACAATCAAGGGAACTTCTGGTGTTTGTGGTAATAAAATCCCTTGTAGAAGGTCCAAAATCTATTTGCTTAATACTGAATTATGTGTTCCTGATGCTGTTATAATGGCATTTTAGTCTATTCCAGAAGAACAGATGCCCACTGTTACAGTTTTGCAGGTTTTCACAGGAGATTGGCTTTGTCTGCTCACTAAATGGCAGAATAATTTAGAGAATATTTCTGGCCTTAATTTGTTCACTTAAATTGATTAAGGGTAAAATCTATATGGTAACATAATCAGAAATATGTACAATTCCAGTCTTTGCAAATCCTGTTGCCAGGTTGATGGAGAATCTGAAATAATTTGATTAAAAGCTAAAACCAGAATGATTTTTATAGGTTTTCTATGAAACTATGCATGTCAACATAATTTAATTTTCATTAATTTTGCTATATATTGAGAAATAAATGTTAAAACTTAAGGCACCTAAATGTATTTATTTTTAAATCTACAACATGCTTTTTTTCAATATATCAGTGTTCAAAATGATGACTTTTTAACAACCATAATCTTAATATTTTCTGATTCAAATACAAAAAGACAATGTATATTTAATTTTTCTAACCATCAGTGTTAGATACTATACACACACACACACACACACACACACATGTATATATATTAGAAAGATTCTGCAAGACACTTAAGAATTTTCTTTTGATACAAAAAAAAGGATATAGATCTCCTGGAAACAGCAGTAGTGCATGTCGATATTTCATTTTACTGCTCAAAGAAGTTGAAAAATGTGGCAAATCTGATCATTACAAATTCAATTCACTTGAATTTCAATTGTGCTTTTGCTGCTGTTTATCAAAGCTATAATTAATTTGTTTGTGAGTCCCCAGCTAATTCAACACACGGGATTTTCTTTCTTCCCTCTTCAATGCCCTAAGTAGATTATCACTCTTCTTTCTCTGCAATTTAAAGTAGTTGAAAGAAAATACAATTTGTTTTCACAAAACAGGAGTTTGAGTTAACATTTTTCATGTATTAGCTGTTTTGTTTAAGTCACAGTGCTGTGTATCTCTGTTCTTATCTATAAGTATAATAGTTCAGAAACCACAGGAATAATGTGAAAAGAAAATGTGAGCATATATGTTGAAGTGTTATGTGTAGCCTGTTGTGAAGAAATCATTGTGTGGCTGTGGTTCTCAAAGTGTGATCTTGGGACCAGCAGTATCAGAATCACTGGGAAATGTTATCAGTGCAAAGGAATCAAACCCCATCCTAGACCTACTGAATTAGAAACTCTGGGACCGGGACCTAGTGAACTGTGTTTTGACAAGCCTTCCTCACTATGGTTATAGAACCACTGGTGGAAGGGATGTTACTTGTTTGCTTTTTGACTCAGGACACCAGAGTATTGCCTGCTATAAGCCTTTAACAATGTCGTGTTATTTATCTGTAATGATGTTTCAAGGGGTTATTGATAATAATATTGACCCTTCACACTTTACTTTTTGACATACATTGTTGAAGATTTAATATGCGATGAAAATCATATTCAGATACTATTTTAAAAATAATTACACCCGACACACTAAAACCCAAGTAAATATCTATTTTGGTATTAGTTTTAAGTTTTACCTCCTTTTGAAATTGGTTAAAATATCATTATATTATGATCTAAGAGATGCCATTGCTTTGGAGCAATTCATATTACTCTTCTTAGTTGTTGTGAAGAATATTGTCTTATTCTGGATTGAGGAGGAAAAAATTACCTTGTTTAATGCCTGCTTTCATTACTTTGGTTTTCTTTCTCAAGGCTCTGACTAATACTTCTGTATTCTGCCAACATTGCTTTAATGGTTTTTAGTTTTATGCTTCACTTCTTTGGGCAAGAAGAGTAAATCTAAATTGTTTACAAGCTAAAAAACAGACTATCACCAAGAAATATATCTTTGTTAAACATCTCTAGCTGTAGTTGTTCAGGGTTTTATTACTTAACCGTTCATATTCCAGTGCTTGGTGCTTTGCAAAAACATTCTTACACTCTAAAACAATAGCATTGTCTTGCAATTCGGGTTTTTAATCTCCTAATTTAACAGTCTTGCTAAGATTTAATAATTTGTCATAAGTATAATGTGGTTTATAACATTACTTATTATTTATCAGGCAAAAGTTCCACATTCTTTATCTGATTTAATATGAATTATAATTTGATAAATTAAGAATTATTATTATCCCTATCTTACAAATGAGTAAACTTAAGAAAAGATAGTTTAAGTGAATGGTTCAAACTCACACAGTAAGTTGTGGCGAGGAAGGCTTTAAACCATGCTGGTCTTGTTACAGAGTCCTTGGTCTTAGCTCCTTCAGGATAATCCAGAGCTTACAAGTAGTGGTTATAAGCAACTCTATTTTATGCATCTCAATTTGTTTTTATTTTCTATCTTACAGTGCTGGGGAAAAGTGTTAACATTAGCCTGCTCTACGGTTTTATTGAGTTTAAATTTTCACTTTTGAACCTTTGAGGGGAGGTGCGAGAGGAATGCTTGTCTCTTAACTATCTACTTACTATTTCTAAAGAGGAAATGTCCACTTTGCATAAAAATCCTCAGGAAGAATGCAGAAAGTATTAGGTTTATATCTCTTCTACCCTCCTGTCTTCATTCCCCTCTTACAGTCCAGAACCTCTACTGCTCAGAACTGCCCACTTGGAAATAGCCTAAACTCAGAGAATTACAAAGAGAATGTCTGATTATATTTATTTCAATTGAGGACATATTTGGCCTACTCTTTCCTTTTAAAACATTCATAGCTTTGTGGGATTTTTTTTTGGATTATTTTAGCAGAGGTTTTTAATGTATTAATTAGTTTGCTTTTGAATCCTTATCAAATTTTATCTTGTATCTCTTCATTCTTCTACTTTCTGATTTTGCATCTTTGGCTTTATTTTTGTTCTCTGTTCCTTTAGTTATTCAAATTATCTAAAATCTGTAGTTAATCGGGGTTGGTATTATGGTTACATCAGTGATGCCTTAGGGTGCAAAATTTAAGAGGGTACCAATCCAGTAATTAAAATAAATAATGTCTTCATGAAATATTAAAAATAAAAAAATGACCAACTATGGCCCATATGCTGGTTGCATATTTCTGTAAATAAATTTTTATTGGAACCAGCACCAGGATTACAGTGAGGCATGATAATGCACATAAAATGTCAAATATTTAAAATTTTGTTTTTTTTTAATGGACATTTTGTATTAGTTTTCATTTTTTTAAAATATTGCATTAAATATTATTTGTATTCATTACAAAGTTTTTTGGTGCCCCATGGATTTTGTAACCTGAGGCACCTGTCTGATTCACCTTATGCTAGACCCAGTCCTGGAATACATGATACAACCCATGATACTGCAGGTTTTGTTTGTTTGTTTTGCCTTGTCTTTTTTTTTTTTTAGGTAATCCTGGAATCTTCTTCCATGTTATCATTATATCATTATTGTTTTCTTCATGAGATACCACAATTTAAAATGACTCTCTTCTTATAGATGGTGCATATGGATTAATAAATTTATTAAGTGTTCCATATATGTCAGGTTATTTAAAGTACAGCCTTCCTTCTCAGTTTATAAAACTATACTCAGCCTTTGTTCTTAGAATTTAAGCAATTCCTTAGGTCTTCTAGGAAACCTTCTGGCCCTAGCCTTATGCCCGGAACCCCTCTTCTTTGCCATCAGGACTCTTATGCTTTTAGTCTCTGAGCCAACCTGCCCCCCAAGGCATGTCCCCTAACTTAGACTCCTGATGATTAGGTGTGGGATGTTGTCTCTTTCTTCCCAGGAAAGCTCTTAGATTCTTATGTATATCAGATTCACCCCCCCCCCACCATTATTTATGTTCTATTCCAGGAGTTTCAAGTAGTGGACACTTTAATTATAGAGTCACAAAACAACAGAAATTCTAGGATAGTGGTTTTCAATAAAAAGATTTACAGGAAAAAGAATGCAAACTTCTTAAAAAAGGGATGAATTAATGAATGAAACAAAATTTTCTCTGTAAGAAGGGAATACTAATTTTCCTAACTGCCACTGCTTCCACAGAGAAAGGAATTCCAACTATTCTGTCCACTTGTGGACATTCTATTTCTGCATGTAGTCAGAACATTTAAACTAAGAGCAAGCCTGATATTTAGCCACACATTCTAGAAGATGGCAGTCACAATGTAGAAGTCCCTGCTTCCACATGCCGTGGTCTCATTCTGTTTTGCCCTTTCTGCTTCACTGACCCAATAGATTCCCACTACTGGCTCTTTCCTTCTTTTCAGTCTTCATGGAGTTGGCTTCCCCTCCTTAATTCAACCCTTCCACTGCTACTATCTCTTTCTCTGCCCAGACTGTTTAGGGCAGACCTTCAGTCCTGCTTCCATAGAGTCAGATTTGAAAAGCAATAGCAAGGACCAAACCCCATTTGGGGAGAGAATCAGAGATTCCATTAAGTTTTGTCAAAGCACAGTTGTCACATTTGTAAGTTGATAAGACACTTGCATAACCATTAATGCAGTTGATATTTTGATCATCATTTGTTTAATCACCTGTGTTTCAATTGTCTCTGAAGGTTAAATCCAAAGTAGGAGCAAGAGGAGTTGGTTTTTGTCTAACTTCCAAAACTTCTTGTTATTTATGACTGCATATAATCCTCCTACCACCACTATGGAGTAGGGACTATCATCTGTTGCTTCTTTGGTGAGGAATTAGAAGATTTGAGAGTAAGTAACATGTTCACAATTACATCATGGTAGAGCTAGGCTTTGAATCAAGTAATTATGGGTTTAGCTACCAGTCTCTTAAATATAGTGGCATATGTGGCAGTAGTATATTCCAAAGCAAAAAAAAGAGGCCAGTTTTCTGAAGAGTTCATTAAAGAATGGTGTAAAATATATATTGATACTAACTAAAAAGTACAAAACATGAAATATATAAAATAAATCAGAGAATAATTAGTCACAGATAAAATATCTACTTTAAACAGTACATTTGCTTAAATTTTCTTTATTGCTTTGTATGTCAAATTCTTATATCAGGAAGCAGCCGCTAACAACACTTGCATGATGGAAAGTTATGTTGGTATTTCCTTAGAATAATTTCCAAAGTCAGGGCCTTTCCTTGTAGAATAATTTAAACTATCACACTCTCTAATATAATCAAGGTGAAATTTAACCAGTCACTGCAGCAAACTGTAGGTTTTGTGTGTGACAATAGTTGGGTGAAGATAAATCTAACATTGTCACAAAAGTTGTGAAATTGATTTGATTTTTAAACACAAATCATGTACCCAGTGTTCTTTTTTACTTCAATTGCTCGTTTTCACTTTGATTATTATTCTTGTTATTTTTGTGTGTGTGCTAATGAAGGTGTCAGGGATTGATTTAGGTGATGAATATACAACTATGTAATGGTACTGTGAACAATCGAATGTATGATTTGTTTTGTATGACTGCATGGTATGTGACTATATCTCAATAAAATGAAGATTAAAAAAACACAGATCATACAGGTGTGAGAAAATATAAGTGCTCTACAAATGAGAAAATGATGCATAGGAAAGGATTAAATTCTACCTCTCTTTGGTCACTGTGCTGCTTTGTGGATAATCTTAATTGCTTTAAATGTTGGATAAAGAACTTACTCTCAGTGTGTGTTTTTTCTTTTCACCTCCCATACAAATATAAGGAAAAGAAAAATAGCCAACAACTATGAAGCCACCTCAAAAATAAGGGGACAATATTGGAAAAAAAAGAAGTGGTCCATCAATTTATAAATACCTTTTCCTTTTCTTCTCCTCTTTTCTTCCTAATAAGTTAAAAATGTTGACTTAATTAAGCCATTGGTAAATAATACCACCATAATAAACCTACTCACTAATTAATACTGAATTTTGCTTTTCTGATTTTTTTAAAAAATGTTATCCTTTTATCTGTATAATCCGATGTTTATTGTGGCATTATTCACAATTGCCAAGAGATGGAAGCAGCCCAAATGTCCATGAACAGACGAGTGGATAAACAAACTGTGGTATATACACATGATGGAATATTATGCAGCTGTAAGCCAGAACAAAGACATGGAACATATAACAACATGGATGAAACTTGAGGACATTATGTTGAGTGAAGTTAGCCAGAAACAAAAGGACAGATACTGTATGGTCTCACTAATATGAAGTAACATTAATGAGCAAACTTTGAGACTTGAAAAACTGATAACACAGGCTACCAGGAGTTAGAAAGAGGGTAGAGATCAGGCATCTGATGCTGAAGGACTACAGAATGTTCAGCAGGATTGATTGTATAGATCCAGAAATAGATAGCATAATATTGAGTGATAGTAGCACAATATTGTAAGTACACTGAACAAAGATGTCTGTAAGTAAGGCTGAAAGAGGTGGGATAGGGGAATGTATGACACCAGAGGTAAAGGTAGATGATGAAGACTGGGACTGTACAACTTGGCAAAAACTGGAGTGGTCAATGACTATTACTAAATGAACAAATATAAAAATGCTCTCACATGTGGGAGAACAAATGAATGTCAACCATACAGAGTGGTGAAAAAGGGATGGTATTTGGGAAAAAACATAATCAAAGCAAACTGGAGTCTATCATCAGCAGTAACATTGTAATATGCTTCCACTAAATGTAACAAAGTTAAATGTGTACGAGAGGGGGATATGAGGGAGAGATGTGGAAATCTTGGTAGTGATGGTGTTTTCTGTCCTTACTGTTGTATGACATTTTATTTTTATTTTTGTTATCTTTTTTATTATTCAGCAAGAAAAAAACTTTTTCAGAGTAATCAATATGTTCAAGTGCTTACTGTGTTGAAAAATGTACAACTAGATGATGATAACATGAACAACCGATTATACGCTAAGGATAATTGTATGGTATGTGAATATGTCTCTATAAAATTGTAGGAAAAATAAAAATAGGGGTAAAAGTGCTGGAGAAAACATGGAGAGAGGGATGTACCTATTTATTGTTGATAAGGAGGCAGAATGGTATAAACTTTCTGGAGGTCAGTGTGGAGATTCCACAAGAAGCTAATATGTGGGGACCATAATGTCCTGCAACCTCATTATGGGGTATGTACTTGGAAGATCTGAGAGCAGAGATGTGAATAGACATTTGCACATTGGTGTTTATGGAGGCAGTATTAATGATTTGCAGTGGGTGGAGGTGGCCTAAGCGTAGACTGAATGAGGAACAGAATGGTGAACTGTAGTGTATGCATACAATGGAAAATTAAGCAACTATAAGGAGTGAAGTTGTGAGACATGCAATGTGGTGAATGGATCCTGTAAACAGCATTTTGCCAGAAACCAAGGCAAACACTATAATGCTTCACCAATATGGACTAACTACAATGTGTAAACTCAGAATTGAATCTTAGAACACTGCCTAACAGGGAAATGATTATTGTAATGGCTCCTAGATTGTAAGCTCTTACAGCAGAGTCAAACCTATTCCTGAATTGTAATTGCTGTCTCCAAACTCTGAGACACTGATCCCTTTGTGTATAACCTGATTGGTCTCTGGAATACTGGGTATCTGGGTGACAGCTGAAACTCAGAGCTAGAGCTCTGCAGATATGAATGTCAGTATTAGAGCATACAGCAACTGTTAAAAAAAAAAAAAAAAAAGTTGAAAAAGAGCCTAGACTTCAATTAGAGATATGAATGAAGCAGATCTGGTTAAGACTAGGGCAAATCAGGCCAAAGAGGATAGGTTGAAACTGACTGTATGTTAAAACTTCAACTTCCATGTGAGACCAAGGGAAGAGATGTTCATCTGGTGTAGGATCTATATTTTCTAAACAATATAACTTCTACATTCAGTTTGTTCAAACACCACAATTATGTGGAACTTTGAATAGGAAGTGAGATATGGTAGGTCTGTATAGGTTAGAGTGAAATAGCAACACATCCCAAAGTAATTTGGACAGAGAATAAAAATATATATGCGGGGCCCCCCTGAGGAGCTGGGGTGCAGAAGTTTTGGACTTCTTCACCTGGATTGTTGCTGATGTTCTCACAAACATTGGGGACTGGTGGCTTAATATTCTGAGCCCCCTGTCTTGGGACTTGCCCCTATGAAGCTTGTTACTGCAAAGGAGAGGCAAAACCTGCTTATAATTGTGCCTAAGAGTCTCCCCCTGAGTGCCTCTTTGTTGCTCAGATGTGGCCCTCTCTCTCTAACTAAGCCACCTCGGCAGGTGATCTCACTGCCCTCCCCCCATATGAGACCTGACTCCCAGGGGTGTAAACCTCCCTGGCAATGCAGGATTTGACTCCCGGGGATGAATCTGAGCCCTGCATCATGGGATTGAGAACATCTTCTTGAGCAAAAGGGGGATGCAAAATGAAATGAAATAAAGCTTCAGTGGCTGAGAGATTTCAAATGGAGAGGAGCAGTCACTCTGGTAGACATTCTTATTCACTATATACATAACACTTCATAGGTTTTAGTGTATTGGAATGACCAGAGGTAAATACCTGAAACTGTCAAACTCTATCCCAGTAGCTTTGACTCTTGAAGATGATTGTATAACAATGTAGCTTGCAATGGGTGATACCGTGGTCATGAAAACTTTGTGGATTGCACTCCTTTTATCCAGTGTATGGATGGATGAGTAGAAATATGGGGACAAAAACTAAATGAAAAATACAGTGGGATTGGTTGGATGCTGTGGGTGTTCTTTTTTACTTCTATTTTTATTCTTATTCTGATTATTTCTGGTGTAAGGATAATGTTCAAAATAGATTGTGGTGATGAATGCATAACTATATGATGGGACTGTGAACAGCTGATTGTATACCAGGTATGATTTTATGGTATATGAATATATCTCAATAAAACTGAATTAAAAAAAAATGTAAATAGGATAAACATTTAAATAGCAAGAAATAAAAAGAAGTAATCACATTCTGATTTTTATCATAGCTTAGTTTTGCCTATTATTATACTTTACCTACATACAATTAAACCATATATATGAAAAAAATGTTATCCTTTTACTTGTGTTTCTGAAAACAGTTTGCTAAACACTGTCATTGGTATATTTGTTTTTCCTCTTCATAAATATTAGGGAAAAAAAAACTGTTGTTTCTTGGTTTTCCAAGGTCTGCAAATATTTTGATACTGCTGCAGTTTATTAACATTGTTTCCATGTGTAATGATCTGTGGCTATGAACTGATACAGACCTCACAGTCATCCTCAGACTTAAGTCTAATATACACACATGCTGAGGCAATCAAATATTGTTTCCACTTTTTTGTTTCTCTTCGCCATTGCGAAAACAGAGCTCTAGCCATCAAGAGAAAGAATACTTGTTAGTGTCATCGTTGTTTTAATTTTAATAACTAATACAAATTTTGCAAATTCACATTCTTTCATCTGTTACCTAGGCAATGATAATAAAACTCAAGAAATCTATGATATTTCTATAATATTTTCTCCATAGGTGAAGAGTGTTACCCTTTAAAACCTATGGTTTAGTACTAACTAACCATTAACTATCAGAGGTCGTAAACCATAGTCCATGGGCCCAATTCAGCATGCCACCTTTTTTTTTTTTTTTTTTCATAACTGATGATCTAAGAATGTGGTTTTCACGTTTTTAAGCAGTTGAAGAAAACTAAAGAGAAGACTAATATTTAGCAACATGTTAGAATTATTTGAAATTCAGATTAGTGTCCATAGTGTCATTGGTTTACGTATTGTCAATGGCGGCACTTGCTCTGCAACAGCACAGTTGTGTAGCTGTGTCAGCACTATGGCCCACAGCACCTGAAATATTTACTATCTGGCCTTTTATTGAAACATTTGCTAAGCCCTACTCTATATGAGCTGAAGGAACTGATATTACCCTGCTAGGAAGTATATTGCTTCAAATGTTAAATGAACACACAACCCCTTATCTAACTGAAGTTTGTTGTGGTCATTATAAAATGGTGTCTTGTGGTCAGATGTGGTTCCTTGATTAGTGAAGCTGAAAGTGGCCATCACATGTTTACCCAATCCAAAACCTCATTTTATAAGGTAAGGAATTCATGTTTAGAATAATTAGATACCTTACCCAAGTTTGCTCAGCTAGACAGTAGTTGTGGTATATTAGGCTACAATTCCAATAGTTGCCAGTTTTATATGTTTAGTGCCTGGTTGGATATTTTAATTCTTCATGTACAAATGATAAAATCAGAGGGGTAAGTAAATTAAATCCCAGGTATTGGATAGATGTAGAATTAAATATCATGACCCCAAGTACTAGTTCCAGACTTTCCACGTTGCTGGCCTGTGGCTATTTTAACAACTCTGTCTTTTTGTTCAAGTGGCCAGGGTTAGGGAACTGCCTGTGTTTGAGGGAAGGAGTGGCAAAAGGGTTTTTTCCTCTTATATTAATAAATAAACCTCACTAACCTCCTTTATGATGAGAAGCACGGAATATAATTGGCTGTTATTTAAGGCAAACATTATTTTGTTTATATTTTTATATTTTGGTTTAGTTTATGGTTGGAGCTCCTTTTTTTAATTTTGTATTTAATGCATAATTCTACTGTGTTTTTATTATTATTATTTTCCTTCTGAAAAACACATAAGGAGGAGATATAATCAAAGTTGACAGACCTATTTTATCTCCATTAATTGAATAGTATGATTTGTTCAATGTATTCAGGGAAACATCTTTATGAGTATTTACTTTTCATGGCATTCATGAGCCATTCCTATTAAAATATGAATGTTTTCCAAAGCAAAACAAAGCTCTCTTTGATTAGCTAAGTGAATTCAATGGAGAGAATTCCATAAAACAGGCCATGCCGTTTTGTGTTGTTAGGAGGATCTGATGAACACCATCGTCCTCTTTATTCAAGAATTGGCTGGCTTTCTCCAGAACAAAGCTGGTATGACCGAAGCTACAATTTTATTTTTAAGATTATAGATTGTTACCATCGTATTTCATTGTCCAACATATTATATTCAAATAGGCTTCCTTGTATATTATTTCCTATCAAGAATAAGTAAAAGAATTTCCATGATGAATCCAAATTATGCTGAAATCACACAAATGTGGAATTAGGTACCAATTTATTCGACAAAGCAACTGGAAATTGTAGCCTACTTTAATTCTCCACTGAAACAGGAATCTCAGGGCTACATGTTAGCATTTTAGAATTTTATCCACAGGAGTTCTTACTACATTTTTAATCCACAAACTAAGAAATCTAGCATAAGGAAATTACAGAATGATTTCTGTTGATTTCTTTTTCATTCTTTACTCCTTATTTTTGGTTAAAAATGGAGTAAACAGAATTTATTATAACATTCTGCAATTATAGAATCACTATTTTCAGAAGTTCCAAGAATTACTGGAGAAATAGTTAAAGTAATGAAGGAAATATGGTTCAAAAGGGAATAGGATTCAGAAAAGAAAGATCTATTCTACTGGAATGATCTTGGAAATCTTGATATAGTTTTCCTCAAGAGAATATTCTGCTGAGTAAAATTCACATTCCACCTTTCAAATGAAAGCCACAGCAACAATAACAATGCAGTTAACATGGTATAAGCATATTGAGGTTTCTGAAAATCAGGAATATTTGTGAAAGGATACCATAGCTAGTACTTTAGATTTGTGTGAGTGCTGTGCATTGATAGATATTTTTGTGAATTTTCTCTGTAAAATACAAAGCAAGGTTGTGCCACTTTGGATGTATTATGGCCCCCAAAACACCATTATATTTGATGCAATCTTGTGGGGGCAGATTGGTTAATCTTTTTTGATTAAGATGTGAACTTTTGATTGGATGTTTCCATGGAATATGACCCATTCAACTGTGGGTGATGACTTTGACTGGATAGTTTCCATGGAGGTTTAACCCTGCCCATTCAGGATGGGTGTTAATAGGATCACTGGAGTATATAAAGGAATTCACAGAGAGAGGGACTCAGAGCAACTGTGAGTGACATTTTGAAGAGCAGCTGCAGCTAAAAGAGGACAAAACACCCAAAAGCAACACTTTGGAGAATGCCATTTTGAAATACAACCTGGGAGTAAGCAGATGCCAGCCACGTGCCTTCCCAGCTAACAGAGGTTTTCCAGATGCCAAAGGCCTTTCTCCAGTGAAGGTACCCTATTGTCAGTGCCTTACCTTGGACACTTTACGGCATTAAGACTGTAACTGTGTAACTAAATAAACCCCCTTTTATAAAAACCAATCCATCTCTGGTGTTTTGCAAAAGGGCAGCATTAGCAAACTAGAACAGTGTGTGAAACATATAGAATTAATACCCACTGTGGTTCAATATGTAAAGTTATAAAGTTACCAAGAATTAGATTTTGGAAAACTGGGCAGGAAGGATTTTTATTGAAAGATATTCATTAATACACAATTCCCTAATGAACTTATGGAGATAATGGAACAGAGTAAAGGTTCAAAGCTGCTGCTGAACTGACAGTGCCCTGTAAAATGGGCAAAAATGCACATCAGGATAAGAAAAGGCACCTGTATCTTGAAAATCATTTGAAATTTTTTGTCTTCTGGGCATTTAAAAACTTTATTTTGAATTTGAAATAACTTTAAAAGAAGGCATAACATTGATTATGATTTCAATAGGAAAGAAAGTGTGGGCTCTACAATACTGAGAAGCATAAACAGAATAACTGTACAGAAACAAACAAACAAACAAACAAAAAGCAAAATAGGAGCAGCCTAGCATCAGAAACAGGACAGCTCTTCTGGAGACAATGTTTAAGGCCATAAAGTGTTCACATCAGCAATCAGGTACCTTCACTGGAGGATGGCCAATGGTGTCCGGAAAATCTGTTAGCTGGGAAGGCACATGGCTGGCGTCTGCTCCAAAGTTCTGGTTTCAAAATGGCTTTCTCCCATGACGTTCCTCTCCAGGCTGCAGTTCCTCAAAAATGTCACTCTTAGTTGTACTTGGTATATTTGTCCTCTCTCAGCTTCTCCAGAGCAAGAGTCTGCTTTCAATGGCCATCTTCAAACTGTCTCTCATCTGCAGCTCTTGTGCTTTCTTTAAAGTGTCCCTCTTGGCTGTGGCTTCTCTTCAAAATGTCACTCACAGATGCACTGAGTTCCTTTTGTTTGTCAGCTCATTTATATGGCTCCACTGATCAAGGCCCACCTTGAATGGATGGGGCCACACCTCCATGGAAATTATCTAATCAGAGTTATCACCTACAATTGGGCGGGGCACATCTCCACAAAAGCACTCAAAGAATTACTATCTAATCAACACACTGATACATCTGCCTACACAAGATTACATCAAAGATAATGGCGTTTGGGGGGACATAATACATTCAGACTGGCACGCACACCATCCAACATAACCCTCATTAGGGCAGACACTGCATGAAGTAGATGTCAGCATTCATCATCCTTCACTTGAGTCAGTGCAGGCGCACCTGTGGCTTCCCACTCTCTCTCTACACACACACACACACACACACACACACACACACACATGCACACACACAACAATTTTTATCAAGATGGCAGAATCAATCAAACACAGATCTAGAATATTAGTAATTTGTTGCTCAGGGGTAACTTTCAGAGCAAATAGAAACTACCTGAAATACATTTATGGTCAAATTATTAACTAATTGTAATGATTGAAGTCATTAACCAATTGAAAAGATTCATCTTTAAAGGATACTATACCATGAGCATCTTCCCTTGATCCCTTAGATAACTTAATAACAAAAGTTTAAATTTTATGTTGCCCACAAAAGGATAGTAAGTTTCACCACCTCACTTTTTACACCTATGCATAATGGCCCACAATGACCCAGGTGGTTTCCCATTCTCATTTGCCCTACTCAAGAGACACTTTTTTTGAAACTAAGACTTTTCTCCTCTCTCCACTTCTAAACATTATAACAGTAAGAGATGTTGTCAAGAGGGGTGTCTGGGGAGAGAGATTAATGGTGTTATAACACTTATTGGAAAAGAAATACTTAGGAACGGGTTTAAGATCATGAGGTCAGTATTACATTTAGTGAGTTCAAGTAATTATGAGACAGTTAAGTGCACATGTGAGTAACTGGTTGAATAAAGGAGTTGTCAGTTAATAATAGAGTTGTGGCCTAGAAATATGAATTTTAGAGTCCTTGTAATTGGATGGCCAGTTCTCCAGTGTTTCTCCTGGATGAAAGCCGTTACCATCGTTTTTACCATCCTTAGAGAACCACAGTCAAGAAGCTATTAATTATCACTTAGCATCACACTTTCCCTCACAACAGTCTCTGTCTCATTGACAAATCCTGGTCTATAGCCTCCGATATATGCCTCAATGATATCAACTTCTCACTATCTCCCCATCCAAGTCATTAACATATATTGCCTAGTCTCCTATGTGTCTAACATTCCACTCTCTTTGGTTTCCAAGCACAGCTTTACAGTCTCCAAAAGAAATGATTTCCCCAAGAAAGGAATCTTTTAAATCACAATTTTCATCCAGTCACACAATATGCTGTACTTAAAACCCATTTTTACTGTTCATAGAGTAGTGCCCAGGACTTTCAAGGTCTGTTTGTAGCTGACCTTTCCCAAATCAGCTTGCTCCACTCTCCTTCTGTGATCAGTCAGTGCTTTCAGTGCATTTCATGCTCCTTACCCCTGCAGGGATTTCTGTACATTTGGCTTAGTTAGCTTCTACTTATTCTTTTTTTCTGTGTTGACAACTAGATTTCTGAGTGAAGCCTTCCTTAATCACCCAGCTTGGATCAGCTCTGCTAATATAAATTCCTATCCCTTTCATTATTTTTTCTTTACATCAGTTTCCACAATTCACATATTTGTGTGATTAATTTAATTATCATTGTAGTTTCTTTTCTCATTATTCTCTGAACTCTATGAGAACAACTATTGATTTTTGTTCATCTTCATTGTAAGATGCTGTTGTTGCCTTACAAGCATCTTAACCTGCCCTGGAAGTCATCTGCAGATAGTTCTTTTGTGCTCCCTTGACTTGTTAAGCCTTTCTTCTGGAGGATGTACTCTAGCCTCTGGAGAATGATCAGTTAATTTAGGTGGTAGGTTGGAAATTATAGGAAGTTAACACCCCAGAAGCTACCATTAACCAATTAAAGATGATGATTTCTGCATAAAAATGTGCCTTCTTTCCCTCAGTGGGAGGAATTCTGAGATACATTCTAGTTCCACATACTCTTTCAAAGCGTGTCTAGAAGGAATAAGTCCTAGTTTTCCACTGCAGTAGTTTAGACTCATATCGTTATTACTTCAGGGTCTTCTTCTGAGAGGGCTCAAACTAACACAACTCTGTTTCCAGTTCCTCGAACAGTATACACCACACAGTAGAATTTGAAAGCTATATTTCAAATTTGTTAAATAAAAAGTATAAAATAAGCAATTCAATTCTAGATTGTTGGAAAATGTCTTTTATATTTTCATAAAATCACAGAAGCTAGAATCATGTATTTAGTTCCTCCAGGATGTGATCTTGTTGCATCACTGTCCATGGAACCACTAATAAAAATAATTTTAATAGTTGTAGTATTATTTTAATTTTATTAATGCTGTTTTATTTATTTATATTTGATAATTAAAATTTTATTATTTGAACAATAAAAATAAAATAATTTACCTTTTAAATCAGAGTTTAAAGAGTTTATTAGCCAGAGTTTTTCAATGAAAATAGAAAGATTGTAGGTATTTCAAGCAGAGGGGGATTTAATACAGGAAAAGGTTAAAGGAGCAAAAGTTAGTGTCAGTGATACTTTTATATTGCTGCCCATGCCATGCTGCCATTAACACCCAGACTAAGAAATCAGCAGGAAATCACTGTCCACTTCACAACTCTTCTACAGACTTTGAATGATGGCAGGGGAATATGGCGGCCACTGCAAAACCTATTATTGCCAAGGTTACATGTCTGTTTCTGGTGTTGGAGAAGGAAGATGATGGCTTCTGACTCACATTTTTGACTTTCCAAAACTTGGGCAAATGCATCTCACAGAGGTCAATATGCTATGTCTGAATTTAGAGCATGTACTGATTATGATGATTGGATAGATTTTATCTATCCAAGATAAAGCCAAATCTGTTATCCACTGCTTCTCTCACACTTCTCATTTTATTATGTGAAATCCATAAAGTAGAACTAAATGATTGAAAATAGAAATCACTTAAACGACTCTAACATATTACTATCTTTATAGTTTCTGAGTCTCCTGAGATTCTATTTATATCTGTCATTTGGGTATTAATTTATAATTAGTTGGAAATATTTTAAAAATTATTCTCCAAAGCTGATGCACTATTAGGTGCATACCCTGTAATGATATGGGAGAAGACATGTCTGTTTTTGTTCAGTATGGTATCCATAGGTGTAAAGAATGGTTAAAATCCAAGTGAATTATTTGTTCTACCTGATTAATTACCTATCACTGATGTAGATATCCATGTGGCCAAAATTCAGATAAAATAACATATCAGCATTATTTATTTACATATGTATATGGATTTATTTTGAGCAAAATTTAAAGGAAAAAAACATATTGAAAGAAGATAATATAGCTTGATTTTTAGTTCCTAAATAAACTCTGTTTACATATTTTCAAATAGCCACTAGTTGCCTTTAACAAAGTATCTTAAATTGTTGACATGAAAATTATGGTTTTCACTTCCAGACTAAAGGTGATTTATAGACAACACTTTCTATACATTACTGATTTTTGTTTATAATTTAAAAATGCATAATTCATATATATGCATCAAAAGTTTGCAAGTTATATGCTTATAGAATATTTTGTGATCTCATCTGTCAATAAGCTGAGTGTCTTTTTCCTAGCTGCCAAGGATTTGGCAGCAAAACAGGATGAACATGATTTATAAGCCCATTAATAAACATTTTAGGATACTTCTAAATGCCTTAGATCACTCGGGGCCTTTTATAAATGTCTCTGTAAAAGCATATCCAAAACATCTCTAGGATATTATAGCACAACCATTTAACTTAATCATTTAAGAAAGGGAGGTTAGATATAATTTTAATATTTTTTATTAATAAGAATAAAAAATACACATATATTACTTTTCCTAATGTTGTCTGCTGAGTATCCTTAAGATTAGGTTAATGCACAAAGATAGTATTCCATTTCTACAATTTAATGCACATTTTAAAAATAAACTTTGGATTTTCCCATGGTAAATTTGAATCCTTATTTCATTGGCCTGGCTATTCTTCTCAATTGCTCTTTACTGACACCAGAGATTTTTTCTACTTTAATTTTGTACTTGAAAAACTCGGCTCAGACTGGTAGTGACAACACCCCATTAAAATCAGTAAGGCACTTGAATTCTTAAGAAAATGCAAATTACATCATATCCATCCTCTACTTAAAACCCTCCAGTAAGTTTCCATTGTTTTAGGAATAAAATCCAAATTACTTAGCCTAGTCCACAAGACCTGGCATTGTCAACAACCCTGTCTGCCTTTCCGTCTTTCTCATCACCCTCCAGGCAAATTGGCCTTCATTCAGTCTCTTGAATGTGCCCAGCTCTTCCAGGCTTCATTGCCATCCACAGGCATGTTTTCCTTGTCCACAACATTCTGACTGACCAATCCCACTATCCTTCTTGATGTTAGCTTCTCACGATGCCTCTGTTACCAAATATTTCCCCCCATTTCCACATTGCTGTCTTCTAGGTAGAAAGAAACATAAAGTGGAAAAAATGTATCTTCTTTGGTCACCACAATATATCCAATGCTTAGTACAATAGGAAGAGGTTGGCAAATATTCTCTATTTCATATGTGTGAATGAATAAGGTTGGCCATGAGCGGTTAAACCTGGCGGTAGTCGTGGCAACTGCAAGCAATGTTTTCATTGCTGCATCCACGTCTCCCTCAGAATCATCTGGTGAAGTTCACAATGGCCCTTTGCATTCACTGCCCAATTTTGATCCTGATGGTAGCCTTGTGAGGTCAGAAATGTTCTCTTATTGACATTTTAGTTGAGATTTCAGACTAGGGAAGGTAAACTGATACATGGTAATGAGAATCTAAGACCCAAGCCTTCTTAGCTTTAAGCTGGTAGTTGTTTCAGTTACCTAAGAGAAATGTGTTAATCTTTCGTTGTTTGTGTTTAATACCGAGGACAGAGTTCTATAGATGGTAGCTACTTATTTTAGATATTTCAGAATACATAAAGAAGTATTTCATAAACTCAAAAACTTTTCCTTATACACTATTAAATCCACTTTTATAAAAAAAATAAACCTTGCCTGACCTCCCTATTTTACTAGTGATATTCTTTTACCTTAAGTAATGCTGATGCCTTGCTTAATTTAATACTAATAAAAATTATGTTCAAATGATAAAAAGTTACTAAAATGACAATTTACTATATCATTTAAACAACTAGGTCATAGTCATTGGTTATTTGATTGAACTGACTGCTATGACACATATGCAGAGGAAAAGAAAACATGTTAAACATGCTTTTTCTCAAGCGCATACTTCTGCACACAACAAATAAAAGGGATAGTTTATATTAAATTTCTATTAGATACAACAATTGTTAGATGTCATCAAGTGTACATTTCCCAAATTTAGAGCTGTTAAAGTGTAAAAAAGAAAAAAGGAAAAAAAAAGAACATAAAAGATAAATTAAAAAATGAAATAAACATTAAATTAAGCAGAAGAGTCAATGTAAAACCCAGGGTAGTAGTGAAATATTCACATCCCAGGATGGTTAGTCCTCTGAACAGTAATGGTCTCAATGAAAATCTGAATAACAAAAGATAGAAACAAATGTTTCAAATATTTTGCTTGTATTTTTTTCATAACATTTGTAAAGATAAAGATGAAGACCACTCGAAATTGTTTGAGCTAATATCCTATATAATCATAGATTTAAAAACAATAATAATTACATAAAGTTAAGCTTTCTAAAATTACTGTCTATATTTAGCTCATAAATGCACAGGTGCAAATATTTGCATAAAATTCAAAATCTCATCAGGAAAAATTAGACAAAATATAAAATCCCACATGCTAGCATATATTTTTTTCTTACGGGCAAATACGGTTTTCAAATATGCAAATACACATTCATTTGATTGTTCCATTGTATGCTCATTGAAAGAATGTATGAGGCAATTAGGGTAACTTGTTTGCTTTATTTGAAGCTCAGCACATATGATTAAAATGATCATGTCTTTGATTTTAAACAGATTATTGCCCATTGATAGCAAATGATTGCAGAGCACTATTTCATGAAGAAGAAAGAATATTGCACACTATACTTGCTGATTACTTATGTAAACATACTTTTCAAAAACTGTTAAAAATCACCACTTCAGAAGAGATTACTTCATTTCATCCTTGCTGTCTCATAAGTCACATTTATGATTGTTTTTCTAGGGATTACTGACCTGAGCTGTTACCTTTAATTAAGTCTTTAGTGACTTAAATAACACAAACTTGATATTTAACATATGGTCAAATAAGGTCATATTTTATTGATTATTCTGAAATCCATTGCCAAGAAAGAAAACAAAATCTTTCTTAAAACATGGGATGAAATTGCTTTCCTAGAAGCTTCCTGAAAGTATGGCAAAGCTTAGCAAACATTTTAAAAGATAAATTTTTAATTCCAGAATGCTTTTCTTTTATTATTTCCTTTTCACATCACCTTTATACTTTTGCAAATGACTCTCACTTGGATAATGTATTTATATTCACTTTCTACAACTATTGTTTTTTGGGAACATTATTCAAAATGTTCTATTCAGCAGATCGGAAACATCAACAAGCATTTAAAGATAAGCCATTATCAAATATTTTTTGCAAAATATTTTTTAGTCAAGTAAATAGTTTCTTATTCTAAAGTTAAACATCATAGACATTTTTTCAAAGTAGACTTTTTTTCCATAAAATTTAAACATTAAATTCCTGTTTCTTATAATGCACTGCTGCAAAGTATTTGATTCTGAATTGAGAAAAGTTTACCTGTTTATAATATTACAAAACCAACTATTTCTAACTTTTAGAATCAACATCTGGGAAAGATAATGAACTCCTGAAAAAAATTAAAGGGCTGCCGAAAAAGAGCAAGGACTGAATAAACAAAAGGCTACTTAAAAGTGGTAGGCCATCTTGGCACACTGGCTGGTGCTTACCCCACTCCTCCCTGGCTGAGGGCAGAACCGCCCATGTGAATCTCTGGTCCTGGTACCTGAGGGTTCAAAGTAACCCTCATGCACATAAAATGAGCATGTTTTTCTGGCCCAATATGTCTAGCGGTGGCCTGAGGAACTTGCAGGACCAGAACCTGCGCTGCATGTAAGAAGACAGGTCATGAAAGTCTCCTACAAAACACTATGGGAGAGCAGTCAAGTCTTTCCTCCTGGAGCAAGGGATTGCTGGCTATAGGACATAGTGTGCAGTGCCTGGGACCATGAGGAAACTGTAACTAGGTAAGAGGGGACAGTAAGAACCATGGAAGCAGGGTAATTCCTAAGGCCACAAGTACATGTCCAGACAAGATATATGCACAGAAACAAACAGGAAGTTACCTAGGTCTTGGTCAGCCAACTCATTGTATGGATAAGCTCTGAAGGAATGTACTCATACAGGCCAATATGCAAAAACTAAGTATTTTCTTTTTTCTTCTTCTCTTATATATATATATATATATATATATATATATATATATATATATTTTTTTTTTTTTTTTCTATTAGGTCTTGGTATTCAAGGAAAACTCGGTCATAATATTAGCTTAAGGAGCCAACAATGCAGAGTCTAAATTTCACTGATAACACATTAAAATATCAAAATGTCCAAGTTTCAACAAAAGCTTACAAAACATACAGAGAACCAGGAAGCAATGGCCCAGGCAAAGGAGAAGATTAAGCAGTTATCAACTATCAGCAAAGAGGACTAGACCTGGGAAATACCAAAGATTTTTTTTTTTTAGTGGTCCTAAATATGCTCAAAGAGCTAAAGATAAAATAGAAAAAGGAAATCAGAAGAACAGTAGATGAGCATACAGAGAATGTCAATAGAGATGGAAATTATGAAAAGGAACCATACAGAGCTGAAGACCATAGTAACAGAAGTTAAAAATCTTCTAGAGGGATTTGACAGCAGATTAGAGCTTGCAGAATAAAGAATCAGTGAACTTGAAGATAAGACAATGGAAATTATTTGGTCTGAGGTGCAGAAAGAAGAAGGAATGAAGAAAAGGGTAAAGAGCCTGAGGAACCTGTGGGACACCATCAAGCATACCAGTATACCCATTGTTGAAGTCTTAGAAGGAGAAAAAAGAGAGAAAAGGGCAGAGAGAGTATTTTTTAAATAATGGCTAAAAATATTTCAAATTTAATGAAATAAATATATACATCCAAGATGCTCAACAAACAATAAACAGGATAAACCCAAATAGACCCAGTCCATGGTATAATATAGCCAAACTGTAGAATGTCAAAGATAAAAAGAAAATTCTGAAAGCCATAAGAGAGAAGCAATATGGCACATTCAAGGGATTCTCCATATGACTAAGAGCTGAATTTTCATTGGTAATTATGGTGGCAAGAAGGCAGTGGAAGGACATATTTAAAGAGCTGCAAGCAAAAAACTACAAACTAAGAATTTTCCATCCAGCAAAACTGTCTTTCAAAAATGTGGAGAGATTAAGATATTCCCAGATTTAAAAAAGCTGAAGGAATTCATCATGACTCACCAGCCCTTGAGAGATGCTAAAGAGAGTTCTGCAAATTGAAAGGAAAGACAAGAGACAATAAATAAATTGAAGATACACGAAGAAATAAAGAACTCTGGTAAGGGTAATTACATGTGTAAATATAAATAAAAGTACTATTGTATTTTTTATTTGTAACTCCACATTTTACTTCCTACGGGATCCAAAAGGCAAAGAATGTAATAATGTATCAGTGATTTTGCACTCATAGTGCAAAAACATGTAATTTGTGACAAAAACTACATAAAGTTGGGGGGATGATAGGGTATAGGAACATAGTTTATGTATACTATTGAAGTTGGTATCAAAGCAAATGTCATGTTTGTAGATTTAGGATTTTAAATTTAAGCTCCATGGTAACCACAAATAAAATACTAAAGCATATGCAAGCTCATAGAGACAGAAATTAAAGTGTAGGTTGCCAGTCATGGAGGGCATGTAGACTGGAGGGTTAAGGCAAAATAAGTGTAGGGTTTCTGTTTGGGGACATGGGAAAGTTTTAGTAATGTAAGATGGTAAAGATACTGCAACATAGTGAATGTGATTAATCCCACTGAATGGTATGGTTGAGAGTGGATGAAATGGGAAAGTATATGCTGTATATATATTTTCATAGTAAAAAATAAAAGAAAGAGCAACTAAAGAGACAATGACAATTAAAGGCAATACATGATCCTGGATAGGATCTAACAAAGGAGAGGAGGCTTAAAAGGCAATTATGGGGCATATAAGAAAACTGGAATATGGACTGTAAGCTATATATTAATTTCAAATTTCTTGAACTTGATAAGTGCACTTGAGGTGGATGCTTAAGTGATTATCATTTTCTTAGCAAATGTACATGACAGTATTAGGGGTTTAAGGAGTGTGATGTGTACATCCCACACTCAAATGTTCTGAAAATAGATTGATAATTAGATAGACTTACAGTCAGACAGATGGACTGTTATGTGGACAGATAGGGAGATGGATTGATAGATTGATGGACAGATAGAGGGGTACAGCAAATGTGGCAACCTGTTAAAATCAGTGGATCTTGTTATCTGGGGGAATAGGGGTATGCTTGAGTTCTTCATATCAGTTTTTTATTGTTTTTCTAACTGTCCTGAAAGTTTCAAAGTATTTCAAAGTAGAAATTTAAAAATTGAAAACAACAACAACAACAAAAAAAATCATGTGGACATGTATTCCAAGAAATCGAGAAAAAAATATGGGAGTCTATAGTAGGCAGTCTCTAAGAAGGGCCCCAGTGATCCTTGCCTCCAAGTACTTATGCCTTTATATAATTTCCTACCCTTGAGTGTCCACTGGGCTTATTGAGTCACTTCTAATAAAAGAATATGGCATATGTTATGATATGTCACTACTAAGATTAGGTTACAAAAGACTGTGGCTTCCATATTGTGGGTTTTGTCTTGGTCTGTCTTTTATTGCTTGTGATGAGGGAAAAAAGCCACCAGTTAGTGAGTAGATCTCTAGCTATGAAGAGACCCACGTGGCATGGTGAAGAACAGATCAGGAGTTTAAAATCCTGTGGGGAACTGAAACGTGGCAACAACCATGGCGTAATCTTGGAACTATGGTCAATCTTCCAATGACTGACATTTTCCAATGACTGGAGGCAACATGGTGAGAGACTCTGAGGCAGATGCAACCATCTAAGCTGCACCAGAGTCCTTGTCCCCATACACTGTAAAATAATAAATGTTTGTTGTTTCAAACTATTAAATTTTGAAATATTTTGCTATATAACAACAAATAGCTAATGTAGGGTCCCATAAGATCTTAAAATTGAATACTTTTTGAATAAAATATTTGGTAGTAATCATTGGAGCTATTTTAATAATACTAACTTGTAATTATAATTAATTAAAACTAAATATTTTTCTTAGTGTACATACTATAATCTATGTTTATAGATCGTATCTGGAGATAAAAGTTTTAACTACTTTAGTGATTATGATGGTTTGGAAGCTTTATGGACCCCAGAAATTATGTTCTTAAAATTAGTCCATTCTTGTGGGTGTGCACCCATTCTAAACAGAATCTTTAGGGAGTAGGATCTTAAGTTAAGATGAGACCCACTTTATTCAGGGTGGGTCTGCATCCACTTACTGTAGTCCTTTATAAGAGAATGAAACTCACAGAGAAAGCCACAGAAGTTGAAAAAGAAAGCCACAAAAGCAGAGAGGAAGCCATGGAAGACAGAAGCTGGTAACAATGAAACCCAGGAAAAGGGAGAGACCAGCAGATACCACCCTGTGCCTTGTCATGCAACAGAGGAATCCAGGATCGCTAGCAACCTGTCTTCAGTAAGAAGATATTGTCTTGATGATGCCTTGATTTGGACATTTTCACAGCCTCAGAACTCTAAGCTTTTAAACTAATAAATTACCATAGTTAAAAGCTGGTCCATGTCTGGCATATTGCATTTAGGTAGCTTTAGCAAACTGAAACAGTGATTCTTTTTGACATTTTTTCTGATTACATAGCAATTGAATTCATTCTAATTTAATGAACAGTTTTCATGTTTGCATATGTTGTTTGTTTTTAAGAGTTTTTCATATTTTTATTTCTTTTACTTTATGGACATTTTAAAAACACACAAACACACACATACATATATACCATATATATAGACATATATATATGGTTGTATGATACAAACAATTCTCCATGAATTTGTTGATGAAATAATCTCAATTCCAAATTGAAAGGTCATAATAATGACCAACTGGAAGTATACTCTCCAAATCTTTTTATTTCTAGGAATACTGTAATCACTTAACATGTCATGTGTAAGGATATTAAATATAATATCTGAGACTATGTTGTTCTGTTAATATGTATGCATAACTCAAAACAATAACAACTTTATTCAAAATTCTAAAAGAAAACAAAATAAAACCCAAATGGATTTAAGAATTTATATACCTATTTCTTCCATAAATATAATTCAATTTAAGAAATACAGGCAAACCCCAAAGCATGCAGTACAATATTTCAGTATTTAGTAACCATATTTTAGCTTATTAGGCATTTCAGTTCTAAACTGGATTTTAGAAACCTCTGGTATTGCTTAGCAATGTGAAATGAAAACTATTATGCAGTAATTTAGCTTTGTATTATAGACCTGCATCACATAAAATTCTGTTTGTTATAAAATGGCAGATAATCTCTTACAAAATATTCATCATTATTCATTAATGTCTTTTGTGTTTACCATTCAGTCTTGCATTAAAGGAATTACAAAAACATTTAGTATTATATGCATTCTTTGCTAAATATTGAATAACTTTGTACTATTTAAATATCCATAAGATATATGAAATTTTAATGGTAAAATATTTTATGACCGAAATTGTGCATTTCATTCAAGGGCAAATAAAACAGGAAAAAAAAAAAAAAAAACTGGAAATAAATAACCATCTTTAGTGGATGATTAGATTATCTTGTTTCTCAGAATATTATTTAATATTATTTAAAATCTTTCATAATTGCTTCAAATTGCCCTTCCCCAATGTATTTCTGAAGAACAAAAAAAGTAAAGCCAAGTCCACTGCAATAATATTATAAGAAAAGGATTCTTTTAATTTACATTTTAACCACAGAGAAAACATTGTTTTAGTATTATTCTAATATATTTTCCAGCCAAAGCCCTTACAAATAAATTACATACAAGTTTCTAATTAAAGAAATAGGTAGCAAGTTAATAGGCTACGATTTAAACTTTCTATTCAATAAATGATCTGCAGTTAGCAACATAGAATATCATCAGTAATTTTTAAAATTTTAAATATTTATATTGTAACTCTATAATAATCCAAAGCCACATGGTTGATCCCCAATAAATTCATCATATACTGAGGCAAATGACAACTACTTTAAGAGACATATGCTTTAAAATCTTAAGAATATTTCTTATCATTAATCATTTTTAATCCAAAGAAAGCAGTGCTTGATATAGGTGAAAATGTTTCCTAGTGAGCTACCAAATCAAATTTGAGGTTTAAATAACTATGTGAAACAAAATTTAATTGCAATACTCAATGGGTTAAAGAATTTAAGATGCATTCTTTAAAAAACAAGACCCATATTGATTTAATACTTATATCAAATGAATGCATTCTTACTGATAAAAATGGTTAAGAATATTAAATCTTGGAACAGCTGTGCAAACATGGACTTGAAGGAAGGAAAGTAATAACCATTTCATGGGGCATCTTATTTTGATTTTAAGTTTATTTTGGTGTATCTATAATTCTTTTCATCAAAACCACAGAGATGAAGCTGAAATATAAAATCTAAAGGAGTCTACCAGGACATTTGGGTTTAGAGCAATATTTTGCACATAAAGTCTAAATATGTATTCAGACTTTTTGTTGCAATTGGATAGGAAAATTTCCAGAACATTGGCTCCATCTATTTCAGTAATGAAACTTAGAGAAATACTAGTAAAAAGAAAAAGTAGCTTTTAGGAACAATGTTTTTCATTTTCAGCAGTTTGATGTAAGTTTCCAAGCTTACAAGGATGGCAGCAAGTGCGGTAGAAATGGCACCTCTAATAGGTTTTGAAAGCCGGTGAACAGGTATGTCTCTTTTCTCCAATAGGAGATGAGCCCAACATGGGTCAGTAATGATTATATTCTAATTGGTGAATATTCAGTGCCACTGAGAATTTACAGCGGGCAATAAATCATGCCATACCATAATTTCTTTTTACAGGTCAATCTGGATAGCAATGATGTCTGCAGTATGCCCTCTCAGTATTTTAATATATTTGTGAATATCCTGAGATAATTTTGATTGTGTTAAACAATTATCCAATACTATTTTTAATATACAAGTAATCAATTAAAACCATTCCGTAAATGATTCAATACATTGGAAGAAATTCAAAAGTATAAAAAATAAAATTTGCAAGTCTTGAAATTATTCTTTCACCTTTCTTTACTTATATACACTTTCCTAGATATAATGTCTGTTGGCATTTTTGGTATGCATACCTTCAGTCTTTACCATTGGATTTATATACATTTATATGTGTATGCTCAAAACTTTCTCTCTTAAATAAAATAGGTTTTATTAAATATTTATCCATGACTTTTTTTTCAACTAAAAATGTCTTTGTGATCTTTATGTAAAATGTACCTCATTTCCACTTAAAGTTTGCATTAAGTTCAATGGCCACTTTTAATGAACTTATTTATTGAAATAAAATATTTATACATAAATCATATATAGAAATATAGATATATAGCTCAATGAATTTATATTAAATGAATCTCTGTGCATAAGTTCCATCTATTTTAATGACAGGTTTGATGTCCAGATTATGCATATGACAGAATGAGTTGAAAAGTAAGTACTTCCTCTTTGTTACATTTCTGTGAGAACATTCTTGTATGATTAATGCTACTGCTTCTTAAATGTTCATTTGAAATTATGAGTGAAACCATCTGGGCCTTGAGTTTTCTTTCCGAGAAGAATTTTTTTATTATAGATTAAAAATCTTTAATAGTTATTGGATTAATCATACTCATTTTTTTCCTTTTAGTTCTGTTTTTCTAGGAATTGTCAGTTTTATTTAAATTTTCAAATTAATTACCATAAAGTTATTCAACATATCCTGTCATAATTGGTATTGACTTTAGCATCTTTTTGCATGTCCACTTTTTCATCGATGTTAGTGATTTCATTATGTCATTGCTATTACTGACTTTTGTACATCATTGCTATTATTGATATTATGTGCCTTCTCCCCTTTTTATTTATTCACTCTTGTTAGTCTGTCATTTTTTAGTCTTTTCAAACAATTGATTTTACTATTATTGTACTTTTGTCTATTATTTTATGCATTTCCATTTTACTTTGTTTTCTTCTGTTTGTTGTTGTTGTTGTTGTTGTTGTTGTTGTTTCCCTTGGTAGGGATTCATTTACCATTTGTAATTTAACTTATTTAACCAGATACTTAGAAAATGGATTTTTGCACTTCTTCCTTCCTATATGAATTAAAGTATATAAATATTCTTTTAAATACAGCTTTAACCACATTAATCTATTTCAGTTGTTACTTTTTTGACCCAAAGGTTGTTTAGAAGAGGATAGCCTAATTTATAAACTTTTGGGGATTTTATTATTTTGCAATTGTTTTTCTGGCTCAATTCCACTACAGTCAAAGGACTTACTCCGTATGACGGGTTTTGGATATTATGTGGAAGTTGTTCGAGTGATGAGGTGCAAACACAGGCAGCCAGTCAGCTGAGGATGTGAGAAAGGCTAGCTTTGTTAGATTAAAGGTCCAGAAGGGGAGAAAGGAGAGTGAGGGCAGGGAGAGGCCTGGGGTTTACCTAACTGAGCTCCTGCAGCGGTCAGGGGAGGAGGACGGAAGAGCAGCACATGTGGGTTCTGGGCTCTTGCCTTTATTGTGACCCAGAGGGGGTGCCGATGCTGGGGATTGGCACTTAAAGCTATACAGTGTGAAAAGCAGAAGCAGCAAGGGCTGTTTGGAGAAGCTGAGGGCAGCTTCTTGTCATCTAATCCATATGGAGATTCAGGCCTTGCTAGTAAATCATGTGGCACAAAAGGGCAAGGACCTTTCTGATAAGCTGAGGGTGGCTCTTATCATCTGAACCATGTGGAGTTTCATGCCTTGTTAGTTGTGGTTATGTCCAGGGCAGGACCAGCAGAGGTGTTCACTCAAAGGTGGAACTTACAATTAAGCAAAAATGTTGAGGCACCAAATTTCTTTTATGCCATTTCTCTCTTCCATCCCTTCTGCTGACATGGCAGCTCTGAGTCTCACTGTTGTTTTGTTAAAGGTAATAAGACTTCTCCTCTTTCTTTTTCTCCTTTTTCTTCCTTCTTCTCCCTCCTCTTCTCCTCCTTCTCCACTTTCTTCTTTTAAATTTTGTTCCCATAACTATTCTCTCTGTCTCTGGTTTTTAGCAGTTCCTTTATGATATGCTGGGCATGATTATCATGTATTTTTCCTACTTGGGATTCATTAAGCTAAACATCATTCATCACTTTCAGAAAATTCTGGCCAGTATCTCTTCCATGTTGCTACAACCCTGTTCACCTGACCCTCTCCTTTTGACCTTCCAAATACTGAATGCTATTACAACTGTCTCATACTCAACTTCTTCCATTTTTGTCTTTTTATTTTCCATCTGTATATTTTCTTTGGTAAGGCTTCTGTTCAAATCATTTGTCAATTTTAAGATCAGGTAGTTTACGTTATTACTGTTGAGTTTGAAGAGTTCTTTGCATATTTTTGGATACCAGTTCATTTTCAGATATATGTTTTACAAATATTTTCCCCCAGTCTGAGGCTTATCTTTTCATTCTTTTAAGAATGTCTTCACAGAGCAAAAGTGTTTAATTTGAAGGTCTAACTTGTCATTTTTTTCTTCCATTGATTGTGCTCTTGTTATTACATCCAAAAACTTCCTTAAACCCAAGATCACCTAGATTTATCCTATGTTATCTTCTAGAAGTTTGTAGTTGTGCATTTCACACAATTCTTTGATCCATTTTGAGTTAAAGTTTATGAAAGTTGTAAGTTGATGTCCAGATTCATTTTTTTGTTTTTTGTTCTGTTTTGTTTTTTGCATGTGGATATCCAGTTTTCCATCATCATTGGTTGAAAAGATTCTCCTTTCCTCACTGAAGTCTCTTTGTTCCTTTGTCAGTTGACTAGATTGGTGGGCATCTATTTCTGGGTTCTTTCTATCTCTGTTCTGTGTGTCTATTATATCATCAATACCACACTGTCTTGATAACTGTAGCTTTATAGTAATTCCTGATGTCAGATAGTGTCAGTCCTCCAACTTTGTTCTCCACAATATTGTATTGGCTATTCTGGGTCTTATGACTTTTCATAGAAACCTTAGAATCAATTTGTCAATATCCACAAAATAACTTGCTGGGATTTTGATAGGGATTGCATGGAATTGATAGATCAAGTTGTGATAAACTGATTTCTTAACAATATTGAGTTTTCCTCTCTGTGAATAGGAAAATCTTTCCATTTATTTATATCTTATTGATTTCTTTCATCAGAGATTTGTAGTTTTCCTCATAAATGTCTTGTACATATTTTGTTAGATTTGTTTCTAAGTACTTCATTTTGGGAGTACTAATGCAAATAATATTGTGGTTTTAATTTTGAATTCTAATTTCCCATTGCTTTTACTTTTGTATATTAACCCTGTATCTTGCAAACTTGTTAGAACTGCTTATTGGTTTCTGGAGGTCTTTTGGTAAATTCTTCAGGATTTTCTACATATGCAATCATTTCAGCTGCAGACAAAGGCAGTTTTATTTCTTCCTTCCCAATCTGTATAAATTTTATTTCTTTTTTTGTCCTACTAACTTAACTATAATTCCAGTAAAACATTGAATAGGAATGGTGAGAGAGGACATGCTGGTCTTGTTCCCAATATTAGAGAAAGCATCTACTTTCTCACCATGAAGTATGATGTTGGCTATAGGCTTTTGTAGGTGTTCGTTATCAAGAAAAGAAATTTACCTTCTATTCCTCGTTTACTGAGTGTTTTCATCATGAATGGGTATTGGTTTTTGTCAAATGCTTTTTCTGTATCAATTGACATGATCATATGATTTTTTTCTTCTTTAGTCTTTTGACATGATAGAATACATTAAATGTTTTTCAAATATTGAAACAGCCCTACAAACATGGAATAAATCACACTGGGTTGTGGTGTATAGCTCCTTTTGTACATTGTTGGATTTGATTTGTTAATATTTTGCTAAGGACTTTTATACCTAGGTGCATGGGAGCTATTCTAATTTTGTAAAACACAATAAAACAAAAATAATACCTGCCTTCCAGGAGAGGCCAAATATGTGGACATGGGGCATCAAGTAACCAAGGAACCCAAGTTTGCATCATGTTCTTAGCGCTTTCTGATCCATCTTACCATAAATTTGAGCATGGCCAGGAGCACTCCAACATTATGGAGCAACAGTATCCATGAAACTGTTCCCAAGCAGACCCAGAGTGTACAAGTGATTTATATGAGTAGGTTTCTCACACTCTAAGGTAATTTCTCATGTTAAAGGTCTGTCTTTCCCTCAATCTCCAACTATGAGAGATTATTAATAACCATGTGATCAAAGCTTAAACTTTGCAAATGTATTCTATACATCTGTTTCTTCACTGCACTACCCAGAAATGAACAATGTTCACTTTCCTTATCTCTTTGAGGGGTGGCCCTGGCCACTAGTAAAGAAGGAATATACTCATAAGGGGCAGAAGTTTGAACTCTACATCCATGAGACCTAGAAGGAGTGATGACTGATATAGGGAATTATGTTGTGTCCTGGGCATGGCTAATGTTCTGTTTGATATACTTGAAAAGAAAAGGATTCAATAATTGGCCACTAAACAATATGGATGAATCTTGCAAATGTAATTTTGAATGAAAGAAGCCAGGCACAAAAGAAAACAATATTTGATTCCACTTATATGATATTCAAAACCAGACAAATAAAATCTATGGTATTAGAAATCAGGAGAGTGAATGCTCTTGTTGGAGTGATTAGAAGAAAATATGTTAGAGACCTTCTGGGGTACTTGTAGTGTTTTATTTCCTAATCAGAGTGCTACTTATGCAGATGTGTTCAGCGTTTGAAAATTTGTTCAACTGTACTCAGATTGTTTGTGTAGTTTTATGAATGTATTTGATACTCCAATAAAAAGCGAAAAAAATAAGTAATAAATAATTGGTGTCAAGAAATTTGTCAAAAAAGATCTGTAGCTGGATCTCTGGGATTGAGCCCAGATCACGGAAATGTATTTGTCCCTATTGTAGGAAAAATATCTTAATCATAATATACATGGAGTAACTGACTAGATGTCAGCTATTTTCTTCTCCAGGTAGCTCAGGTAGCTCATGCTTATTGATCTCATGTTTAAAATGTCTATAATGGCAGAGAAGCACTTTAACAAAAGTCTTCCCCTTCTCTTAGCCACAGATATTTATGAGTTACTGACAAAAATAACTAAATCATATTCCCCAGTACAGCTCCATACTTGACTTCAGGAGAAGAGCCAGTTACATGGTAACTTTAAGATGCTTAGACTAGAACTTTTCCATAAGTAAAGTAATGTGCTTCTGTGAAAGAATGTTTCTTCTTATTGGAATAGAAACTCTAAACTTGGATTTTCTTTTCATGCCAATTATCCTTTGCAGAGGCTTCCAGTCTCGGAATGACCAAATGCCTCATAAATTGTCAAGTGTTCTACATGCACTTTCTTCAATTAAGACACGTATATGAAGTAAAATAAGTAATTCACTGGTGACCATTAGTTTCACTGCTCCTAAGTACAGAAGTAACTGGCTTTATTAAAAATTCAATGCATAGCAACTTTAGCTCCAGGAGAAAAATAACACTTCTTGGCCTTTCTGTACAATAATATTTATAATCTAAACCCATGAGAAGTATATGGTGACACCCTTTCTTAGCTGAAGTTCTAAGTCTATGAACAGATGCATCTGAAAACAAAAGGTAGAAGGAGGTGGTACATCTAATTGTTACTCATGCTATTACAGTCTTGAAATCCTTGCTTTTTAAGCTGTAAAATTGTGGCATATAATGTTGAATATTTTTTAATCCATCAAAGCAATATTTCTACAAGCCTACCTTTTCAAGGCTCCTGACATTGGAATATGGTTACATATTATGCTAGAATGACTGACCTGATAATGGAGAAATAGAGATATTGCTACACAGAAGTTGCCACATGAGTAAGATTCAAAGAATATCTTGAGTTGTTCCCATGTACCAGCATGCCTATTAGTAATTGCTAAAGAGGGCAATTCAGGGCAATCCAGGAACTCAAATGTCAAGGAACTTACAATTTAATTCAACTTACAGGTTAAAAAATTAGGCCTGTGATTTGAGCAAATTCTAGCCAAATATAAATTCACTCGAAATAGAAAGTACAGAAAAACAGTGATAATATTTTTCCCATGATTATCCATAGCATTTCTTTCTCTATTACATGTATCTTTTATTCATCTTCTTTTGTCCATTGTTAAACATACTGTATGAGTTGATTTAGTCCACAGATCACAAAATACTGAGATACTGTGATGCCAGACCCACAGGAGCAATAGACATAGCCCAGAGAATGCTTGTATCATCTTTGCAAAGAGTAGCCAAGATCACTTTTAGTTTTCTCCTGGTGTAGAGAGGATGAGAGAACTTTCAACAGAATGTGAAGTGGACACATTGTGTAAAACAGGAACATTTTATGAATTACACATATAGGAGAAAAACAGACTAGTACCTGCCTAAGATTTTGGGAAGGTACATTATGATTTCTGTTGGTGTGGCTTGCCCTTTACCCCTGTTCTTTTGGGAACAGATTCCGATCTCTGCAGCAACAAGGAAAGACAGTACGTGACACAGGCTGGCTTGATCAAATATTTCAAGGCCCTGGGCACTCAGATAATCTTTCCTGTGAATATGAATCTTTAATGAAGAAGCTGAAGATTTATAAATTTACATTATTTAAAGCTGCACACTTAAAAGGTGCAGCCTTAAAATAAGGTCTCTGAGCCGCTATGAGGTTATCCCCAGAGATGCTTGGATGCTATCTTTCCTCAGACTTGCATCTTTAGTTTTAGCTACTTCCCTATGCTTTGTATAAATCCATTTTTGTTTGTAAATTTAAGCTGAGTCTAAGGTTTTTTGTTTTGTTTGTTTGCTTTGGTTGTGGTCATTGTTTTATTAATGTTTCAACCAAAGAAACTAAAATGTTACCAGGTTTGAACAACACCTAGAGCAATTTGAGTTAAATAATTGTTATTCAAGAATTCTATCAAGTAGTTTGTTAAACATCACTAAAGGCAAAACAACCTCAGATACAAAAGTCTCTCTGAAATGTATGTTCCATTTCACAGAGCAAGAAAGCAAAGTTTGGTGTCACTGACGGAAGTCATTTTGTTGGAAGCATTTTGGGTCAGCATTGGGAACTATTTGAGGTACAGAGAGTGTAAAAATTATTTTGCCACTAGCTTTCCATTTACCCGGAGTAGGAGTTACAGACATAAAATGATTATTACAATTTAATGCATGAAATGGCAAGTTGAAAGGATTATTAATTGCTGGAGAAAAGATGGTGTGTTTGATTGTGCATAGGAAAGATACTCTTCACTTGCAGGTGAGAGAAGTCTTCCTGAAGGCCTAGCACAGTTTCAGGGACACAATGAAAATGATGATTATTTGGTGTTTAAGTGAATGAATGAAAGAGTTAGTGCAAGTTCTATCATGAAGCCCTTTCTGAATTTAGAAATGATCAAAAATATTTAAAAAGGAAGATTACTTTAATTACCTAAGGGACATAAGGCCAAAAATATATAAATTTAGAGAATGAATAAAAAAATTGGGAAAATAGTCATAGGCAATTTAATAAGAAATAGATATATTTTTTTTAATGTAAGATTATATAATTCCCTCTCAGATACTCAGTGATAAACAGGCAATTGATTTTGGGTTATAAAGGAGTAAAAAAACAATTGACAGACATATTAGAAAGTGTTCTTAGTGTCAGACCGAGGAAATATAAGGTAAGCCATAACAAAATTTTAAAGAGAAAGAATCATTTTGTGAACTTCTGCTTTTTTTCTGCATATCCTGAAAAAGTCCTGAACACACATTTTATTTTTGGTATTTATAAAAATAAGTAACATAATACAGCAATGTAAAACTTGATACATGTATCTTTTTCCCGATAGATATAATTTCACTAGTTTTACCCTATTCATGAAAAGAAGCCACCAAAAGATTGCAATAGAAGATTATGCAACATCAAGCATAGCATGCATAATTTGCTGCCCCTTTTTATTTAGCACAAAAATTTGAGTTAAAGGAAAATGAGATATTTTGCTAAATAAATCCAGCTCACATTCCAAGGAACCTGAGATTTTAAAGACCAAGAAGGTTCTTCTGTAATGCTCTAGATAGAATGTTAGCAGCTGAAATTTTCCTGGAGAGATAATCCTAATGTTATAGTTTCATTAAGAGGGGTTTAAAGAGTAGAAATGTTTGAAAAAAAAAAAAAAGAAATGTAGGAAAATGCATGGTAAGTTTTTAATCAGATTAAAAATCTTAGGGATCACATAGTACTCCTCTGGTGTACGATCCATTCGATGCATTGGGTATAGGGTATGATTGTACATGTAGCATTTCTATTGTAATCTCATTAAAACTCATATACATCATATTTGAAAAGTATATTGCTTTACTATTGACAGAGATTTGATGGTTGGCTAAGACTTCAAATAACCTTAAATAATTATGTTAGAGTATCTAACAAGAGTTTAAAAGAACTAACTAATCAAAAAATTTCTAAGAATAAAACATTGACAATTAAAGCCCCCCCCTTTTTTTTTTTTGTTTTTTGTTTTTAAGACAGTATTTTCTAACCAATGTGGATCACAGGCAGAGGACCAAAGACATGGAGTCCTGGGGGCAACCTGCTGCTCAGTATATGTTCTTTTGTTTCTGTATTATATGACAATTCAGATGTTCTGGGACAAGGAATGGAGAGACCTGCTGGGAAGGAGGGACACTCAAGGAATGTAGGGTGCTGGCTCTTTACCAGGGGAAATAGGAGTCTTTTGATATTTTAATAACTGGCATGGCCATCCCAAAACACGCTGAACATTTATTAGCCTTGTTGTAGGTATGTTGGAATTCTCTATTTGAGGTCAGGTAGGGCCTGGGTAATCATTTGCCTCATTTCGTGGGGGTCTTGGACTAATCTCCACCAACCACAAGTAGCCTAAGTCAGGTTACCTCACTGCATCATGGAGATATTACATTCTATGCCTCTCCTTATGCCATCATCTGTGAAGCACTATGTCAGAGGAGAGATCTGTCACCCACTTCCCAATTCATATTTCTTTTATATAACCAAATTTCTACTAAATCAACTATGTCCCATATGCTTTTTTTTATTATATTTATGTTTTCATCATCTTGTTTTTGGTCATTAATAAAGCTAACTGGAATAGAATCAGTTGGGGCAAGAATTGCAATTTTTAAACTTGACTCCATAGTTTACTACGTGAATGTGGAAAAGTGATCTTAAATTTCTTTACAGCCACACACTACATTGTTGATAAAATGATGGGATTGAGAAAAATTAATTCATCGAAATAAAGATTATTTTTTGAGTTTTCCTAATCCAAATAGTCTCTGTAAAATCAAAAACTTCTACATTTTAAAAAAATATGGTTGAATGTAAAACAGGCATTTGAAGAGAATTTTCAAAAATTGTATGTTACAGAGTGAAGTAATGAGGACTATAGTTAAAGAATAAACAAGAGACAAGGAAGTCAGGTGCAGGAGATAAGATCACAGGTTTGAATTTATGTTCTGATAACTACTCCCTCGCACAAATAATTTAACCTACCCGACCTTCAATTTCCTTACAAGTGAATCAGATTAAAATAGCATATAACTCTAGATGTAAATAGGGCAATGTATTCAGCATAAGTGTCATACTTTCTGGTGCATGGTTAGTTCTTACTACGTATTATTATTATAAGTGTTCTGACCCTTCTGGAGATGGGATTACTTACATCCAGGCTGAGGATGCTCTGTCATTTTTGTTAGTCAAGACAAGAGCTAAATGTAAGCATGGTAAATGAAAACATCTCTAATAGGTGGTGGACCTAGAGACGTCAGGTGTGTTGTGGTGCTTTGAGTCCAATAAACCTCCTTAAATGGCCTTGTCTTTGCTAGTAGAGGCTGAATAAGCCTTCAATTGTGAAGTCACATAAAAAATTAAACTAGCTAAACCAGACTACATAAACTCTTAAAAGGAAATGTAATAGCTTGAAGTTAGACAAATTTTATTATTTCTTTCCATTCCCAATAGATAATTACTTCATTCTAATGTTAAAACTCAGACTTATAAATGCTGTTTATAAGACTATAAAACTCTTTTTTCTTTCTGTAATCTCTCTTCTCTTTCTTGGCAGTGAGTTCAGTCTTTCACTATGAAAAAGAGATAGACATCAGCAATATGTGGTGAAACAAGACTTAAAAAATAGAATACTTTCTAAAATTAAATAAGATAGTTTTAGTTTTAATTACTCATAATTACTCAGACTTTGTTGAATTTCATCCAATGAATAGAGGAAGAGTTATCTTGAAATGAGACAGTTTAAAAGTGTTCATCTTGAAATATATAATGAAAACATTTCTGTAAATGAGATAGGCTATGCCTAAATTTTGCCAGTACAATTCAGCTAAAAAATACTCAGTGTTTTTCCCATTATATATTAAAGCCTAGGTTGTCAGAAACTCTTAACATGCCACCCTGCCACCCTTTACCCTGAGTTACATGAAATTTCTCAATTGATTTGCTGTGACATTGTGCAGACCTTCTTCAAAGTCTGCACATTAGGGAAGTTGTCATTGAGATATGAGCAAAAATGCAGTATAGCTTTTCAGCTCCAGTGCTTACTAGCTATGTGAATTTGGACAAAATTAATTTTATGAACTTCAATTTCCATATTTTAAAAATAGGAACCAAATTTGCTGCACAAATATGTTGCAAAGATACCTTAGATAATGTCAATTTCCCCCTCACACAGAACCTATCTTCTAGTAGACGCTCAATTTTCCTTCTCCCCTTCTATTGATGAAGATAAACTGAATGTATTTTTATGATTGGCTATTATTACTATTATGGTTATTGATTACTCTGGATGTAGTATATCCTAATAATGGGCATCATATATATCCTAACAATGGGCATCAGCTACTTCTGATATGTAACTTTGGTGGTCAACTTGGTTGGCTACGCTATTGGTTAATATAATAGACATGATTAAATAGTGGGTATTCACATTCCCTACCGAAATAAGTAAGAGATTGCTTTCAATGTGGGATGCTGTTTAATACTTTAAAATTGAGAAATACTCTTAGCTTAGCTCTACATATGTTGCCAAAATTAACGTAAATTTGCTGGTGGAGTTAGCTCTCACTGAGCAACTAGGGTCTATTACATAGACTGGGTTTCTTACCTTCTAGAGAATTCTGAAAATTTCAATACCCATTTCTCTTTCTTAAATCAGAGATTAAAAGAATTGTTGCCTCACTAAAGAGTAATAACAGAATTGAGTACATTGTGAGTTTTATGTTCATTAATCAAAGTTATACGATTCCATTTCTAGGTGATCAGTGTCTTCTTAAAAGATATCCTTGACTTCATAATAAGATTTTAAAGACTCTTGCTTATCAGTAAAACATATACAATATAGCATTATGGATACTTGGTTTTGGGCTTTGAGTATCAATAGCTTGTTCCTTTTCACTGCTGAATAGCATTTCATTATGGATATATTACATTTTCTTTATCTGTTACCCTGCTGAAGGATGTTTGGACTGTTTCCAGTTATTGATGATTCTGAATAAAACTGTTGCATACATACAGATATTTGTGGGAACATAGATTTCATTTGCCTTTGATATCAAGTGAGTGAAATTTCTGGAATGCCTAGTAAATATATGTTTATATTTATAAGAAACTTTTAGTGTTTTCCATAGCAATTATTCCATTTTGCAGTTGCTCTGCATTCTCTTTCTAGCACTTAGCAGTTTTCTTTTTTTGTTTTGTTTTTTCCCATTATAGTCTGTACTGGTTTCACAGTATGTTTGCAATTTCCATTTCCCTAATGACTAATGATATTATGAATCATTTTATATGTTTATTAGTATATAAACATTTTATATATGTTTAACATATATATGTTTAACATTATCTTCTATGATGAAGTTACTGGTCAAATCTTCTGCCCACTATTTTATTTGGATAATTTGTTTTCTTATTGTTGAGTTTGGTGAGCTTTTCATATATTCTAGACACAAGTAATTTGTTGGATATGTGATTCACTAATATTTTTCCAAGTCTGTGTCTTATGATTGGTCATGAGAGTCTTTTACAGACTCTTCAAATTTTTATGTAGTTCAATTTCTCAATTTTATTTTATATATTGTGCTTTAGATGTCATATATAAGAAGGCTTTGCATAATCCAAGGTCAAAAGGGATATTCTTTTATGTTTTCTGCTAAAAGTTTTATATTTTTTTGCTTTATACTTAAATCTATGGTACTAGTTGAGTTAATTTTGTATAAAGTTTAAGGTGTAGATTGAGATTCATGTTTTTTTTCTTATGCAATTCCAGCTGTTAGAGGATCATTCATTGAAAAGAATACCCTTTCTCTATTAAAGTACCTTGGCATCTTTGCCAAAAATCAATTAGCCATGTTTGTATGGATATACTTCTGAACTTTTTAATGTGTTTCATTAAAACACATTATGTGTCTATCCGTTTGCCAATATTACCTAGATTTATGTTAAGTCCTTTAAAATAGATTCCCCAATTTTCCTTTTGTTCAGCAATACTTTTACTATTCTAGTTCTGTTACCTTTCCACATAAATTTTAGGAAAAAAAGTTGATTTTTCCAAATATCCTGCTGGTATTTTTGTTGGGATTGCATTATATCTATAAATCAATCAGGGGGGAATTGATGTCTTCAGAGTTTTGAGTTTCTAATCCATGAACATAGAATATCTCTCCATTTATTTGTTCCATTTGACTCCTTTCATCAATGTTTCATCATTTCAACACATAGATTCTGCACATATCTTGCTAGATGTGTCTGTGTGTGTGTGTGTGTGTGTGTGTGTGTGTGTGTATAAAATTAATTTTGGTGCTATGGTATAGAAGTTGAATTTTGGACAAAACTAAACAAACAATTTTATAATGATATAAATTTGCATGTATTTCAGAAGTGAATTTAAAAAATTCAGTTTAGCTAGCCTTAATTAGTAACAGTATGCCAAATTAAGCTTTGACCCTAGAAATAATTCTAGACCAATAAACAATATAGTCATTTGCAATGTAGTCTATCATGGAGATTTTATATGTTAACAAATAAATCCAAATAAAGTATGATAAGTTCAATAATAAAAGAGTGCCTGAAGTTTGGAGTGACATACAAGAGACAGCCTGATTTCAATATTTAGAAATTTATATGCATTTTTTAAGTTTTCAAGATAGAATCATTAATGCATTTTAAACAGGAGGCTGATCAATAATACACTTCCCAATTGCTGATTTTAGGGCATTTTTCTTCAAATGATCTCCATTTCTAATCAGTTGAATCATAATTGTGTCATTGCAGGCATCTTCTTTTATTTTTCTCATGCTCCTATTATGTTCTACATGTTCTAAATGTAATAGGAAACTTGTAGCACACCATAAATCAGTATATCAGTCATATACTGATACAACCACTGAATAGCAGTGATGACAAATATTGTAAAGCATGATAAAAAGAAAGAGAGGAAAGAATGGAAAGAAGGAAGGAAGGATGGTAGGAAGGAAGGATGGTAGGAAGAAAGAAAATCTGTATTTGCTCTTAGATAATATATTTGATTAAGTATCTGCATTAGGATTTTCTGAAAACTATTCTGGAGCAGAATAATTTATACTCTCGAACAGGTGTAAAAGACAATAAATTAAATTAGGATTACAAATTTTAGCAGATAATTTGACAAATAAAACCTCTCTTGAATGTGTAAATAGTTGAAAGAAATGGAGCAATTCATTTGCATTGTCTCTTGCTTACCATCTCAATCTTCAATAAAACATAAATCACATATTTGGGTTTATAAAAATATCCTAGATTTCAATTTTACTCAAGTTAGAAATTAACACATCAATTAAAAGATATTACATTTTATAAAAATTTATTTTCCAAATATGTAAAATAGCAAGTGTGTCATATGCTTTACATACCAATTCAGGTTTTCTTGGCCTCATCTGTCTGATGTCCTTTGTCTACTGTTGATCTCCAGCTGAAAAACAAAGATAAATAAGACTTAATCTTGTTCCCAGACTAAGTCTGGTGGCAGAGAGAAAAGTCAACAGATATTAAAATACCATCATTCATTCCACAAATAATTATTGAGTGCCTACCACTCTTATAGGTTCCTAGGACACAGCCTTGAAAAAAAAAGACTACAGTATAAAAACAACTGTCCTTATGGAGTTTGCATTATACTAGGGAAATATAAAATATTAACATGGTAAATGCAGGTAATTACATTGTATATGAGAACTTGATTAACACCTTAGGAAAAAACAGGGCAGAGTATGACGGTTCTAGGTTGTAGAAGTTGCACTTCAAAGTATGGTGAAAAGATTTCTTTAGGAAGCAGCCTTTTCTCATCATTTACTCATAAACAACAAAACTATGGCAGCCTTGAGTGATAACAGTGGATTAGAATGCATGATGATTTGAACAAATTCTTCAAGAGTATGTGGTAGTTAGCTATACAGTTATTTTAGGGGGAAGTGTTCCAGGGCAAGGAAAAAGCCAGTGCAAATTCCTAAAGGCATGAGTATACCTGGTGAATACATTGAAAAATGAGGGGACCAGGGTAATGTGAGCAGAAAAAACAAGGGTGAGAAAAATAGGAGATGAGCTCTTGTACGGACTTGAGAGCAATTGTGTTTTACTCTGTGTAAAATGGGAGCCATCACAGAATTTTGAGTAGAGATGTGGCCTGATCTGATTTCTGAGTTAAAATAGCTGCTGTGTTGGAAGCAGACTGAGAGGCAGCACAAGGAGAAAAGTACAAGTTTGTAGGCCCAAGTAGTTGTGAGAACATTGAGGACCGTAGTGCTCAGGCTGGGGATCAGGATAAGCAACCCAGCAGAGGCTGACCTTGAATTGTCATGTTATGTTCTTTGACTTTTGGTGCTCACTTGGTGAAAAATGATTCCCTGATGAATGTAGTCGATAAGGCTTTTGCCTTTGTGGGTTCACAAAAGGGACAGTTTGAGTTATCATCACCTCAAAAATAATAAAAGAGGTCAATACTGGGAGCATGCAGTTAGAACTCCTCCGAGGAGTCAGGAACTATGGTCAAGGACCTTTGTATGCTTTTGTAAGCTTTTTAAAGTGCACACTTTCTTTCCACCATTATTAATAGGAGTCCTAGAATCAACTAATTTCATCCATGTTTCATACCCTCAGGCACTGAAAAAATACAGTGGATCTCCTGTGTTTCCTTCTTAAGCTTATATCATTCCATTTAAGTTCTCCATTCTAACTCACCCCAATTAGTCTTCTGAAAATCTCTTTCTATTGCAAATGACCTCCTTAACATTCTGAGCTTGTAACAGAAAAAATATTCTCCTTGTTCTTTCCTCAGTCCTAGAAATCCCCTGAAGATATTACCTTACATCAAAGCCCTCTTTAATAATGAGTACTTATTCACCCATAAGATCAGAAATCACCAGGTCAAGGGTATGCTGGGAAGAAGACGGCATCAGCATTATCTGAGTTACCCTACAACTTCAAAACCTCTACTTTTCTCCTGTTAAGTAAAAAATTATCAAGCATTTGAAGCTCATCCTGTCTATTCCACTGTCTATCTTCATAATCATTCTCCCTTAATGATTGAGGACACACATGTCTCATAGTTTCCTTTCCTTTCTCTAATTCTGTTACCATAATTGCCATCATCTTCATTAAAGTAAGTCACCAAGTATTTCTGGTCCTCATCCTTCTGGGCACATGTTAGGATGACACATGATGCCCTCACGTTCAAAAAAAAGAGTTGTGAACATAAGTGACCTATACCACTTCCTAGCCAGATAATTTAATTGCTGGTTTGAGATCCTCTACAGTACTCTTTCCTTCTGGCATGACAATAAGAATGCTTGAGGTGGTGATTGCTCTTTCAACCTAGATCCCTAAATGATTATGAAAACATTATCCATGTGCAGACTTGTGAGGGACAAGTAGCATGAAGGAAACATAAACTTATGCTGTTTAAAGCCACTGGAATAAGGATGTGTTGAGAACATAGCATAAATTAGCCTATATTATCACTGAGTAATGGGTGATTGTTACATAGAAGACCCCTGAATTAACATATGTGGTATTGGTTTATGGGCTGACTTCAGATGGTAAAACTATGATAGTAAGCTAAAGACTGACAATCCATATTAAGCAGTAACAAAATAGTTAAATTCTGATCTGTTATAATTTTAAGACAGAATACATATTTTATGAACTTTTAGTACTAGTAAATAGGTTGGAAAACAAAATGCTAGTAGGGTATTGTTCCAGTTTGCTAATGTTGCCATTATGCAAAATACCAGAAATGGACTGGCTTTTATAAAGAGGGTTTATTCGGTTACAAATTTGCAGTTCTAAGACCGTAAAAGTGTCCAAACAAAGGCATCAGCAAGAAGATACCTTCACTGAAGAAAGGCCAGTGGCGTTTGGAACACCTCTGTCAGCTGAGAAGGCACGTGACTGGCATCTGCTGGTCTTGGGTTGTGTTTCAGATCCTGTGTTTCAAAATGGCATCCTACAAAATGTCTCTGGGTTCCTCTGTTAAATTCTCCAGAACCAACTTTGGCTAGCATCTCTTAGCCTCTCTAAGCATCAGTGTCAGCAAGTGTCTGGGCCTGTGTGGCTCTTTTTAAAGGACTCCAGTAAACTAATCAAGATGCATGCTGAGTGGGCGGGGTCAGTCTCCATGGAAACATTCAATCAGGAGGCCACACCCTAATCAGAAAGATTAATAAATCTGTCCCCACAAGATTGCATTAAGAATATGGCTTTTGGGGGGACATAATAAATCCAAACTGGCACAGGTATGTTGAATGTAGTTAACAAATTACTTACAAGAAAGAGATGAGCTTAGAAAATACTTGGTTTGTAAGCAGAGTGAAAGTGAATAGAAAGAATCCAGAAATTCAGAGACTTGTAGGATTGGAAGAGCTTTTTCTCATCATTTACTCATAAATGACAAAACTATGGCAGCCTTGAGTGATAACAGCTGATTAAAAAGCATCTTTGTTGCAAGACCCAAATGAAAGTTTCGGCTGCCATAGCTGTTATTACAATATCTGAAAGTATTTAGGCACCATCCTACAAACCCCTTCCCTTGCACAAAAATGGCCCAGTGAAAAGGAACTAAAAGTATAATTTCTTGGATAATATAAAAAGATTTAAGCTGTGGAAAAGAGTTAGAGAAAGACATGATTAATAATGCACTGTGAGTATGACTAAATCACCTCAAAGTGAATAGACTCAAATAAATAAGAAGGCTAAAGGTTTTGAGAAATTTGTACTATTATAGAAACCATGGACCTTGATGTGCTCTCTTCAATATTGTAGCCACCAGCCCCATAGGGAAACTGATTATTTGAAATATCGCTAGTGCAACTGAATAACTGAATTTTTAATTTCATTTTGATTGATTTACATTTAAATCCTGAAGCATGTTAAATATTTTTCTCTACACATAACTTTGTTGTTTGGAAGAATGGTGTCACATTTCATTAATTGTTGAAAGTTTAGCATTAGATTTCAGATGCTCTAACTGTAAAATATACACTGCCTGACACTTTTACAGAGTAAAAAGTAAAATATCTCATTTATAATTATTTTATATTCCATTACATACAATATATAATAGTCTGCATATTCAGATTACATTAGCTAGATTATTAAATTAATTTCACACGTTATGCTGAAAACCAAAGTACAGAAGAAGTTTCTTGAGCTAAAGCAGCATGCATGCAGAGCAGAATTAAAAGAAAGTTATTGCTCAAAGGGCTGGACTCTGGGAGCAGTTTGTAAGGGGAGGATGTTGTGGTGGGGGGAGGTGGGCAGAGGGGGAAGGAAGATGTGAGTTGCAAGGGAAGCCTGAGCTATGTGAGCTGCAAGGGGGACATGAGCAGAGTGTGCCTTTGGGTCATAGTCTATTAATTAGCAAGCTCCAGGTATGTGCTTATCTGGTAAAGATTAGTTGACCTGCTGGCATGAGTTTCACTCATTTATCACTGCAAGGGATCTTCAGCATATCAGCCTGCCTCAGTTTCTTTTTGTTTCTTCTTTGTACTTTCCTGAGTAAAATGGGAGTTTAAGTATTGGTAAAGCTATTTGTCATTCCAACTTCATGCAACTATGTCTTTTAACTTTTTTAAATGTGGCTACAATATTTTAAAATGACACATAAGTGGCCTACAACATATTTCTGTTGAACAGTGCTGGCCTGGGCTTTAAAAAGCAATTCTATCTATTTGGAGCTTGAAATGGTCCTTGCACTCCTACACTTCTTTCATGTGGGTATAAAAAAAGCTGAGCTTGCTCCTCAACACCCAGAAAGGCATATTATTCAGTTTCCACTTCAGATGTAGACATGTGAGAGAATGGAAAACCAAGACGCTCCTTCAAAGAAAAGTCAAGGGCCACAGAAAGCAATGGACAAGGGACCTCCCCACGATGACAAATGTCTGCCTTATGGAAACAATAACAAACCTCTACTGCTGTGTGTCTCCAATTTTTTCCTTTCTTCATGTGTACTGTGGATATCCTATCTCTGATCTAGCACTGCATATCAGATGAGTGCAGGCAGATTACTTTTTATTCTAGCGCACAGGCCATTGAATCAAGATAAGCCATATTCCGACTGAAATTAGAGACTTCTGAGCTCCAACCCCTGAAATAGAATATATCACACGTCATAAAGAGATTCTGGGCTTTGGGCTTGATGCCATAGTAAAATAGGTCTGTTATCTCACAAGTGACTGCAGAACGGAGAGTAAGCTCAATATTCAGTTGATGTAGTGAGCATTAAAGCTGTTCACCAAATATTTCCAGCTTCTTCCTTTTTTCTAGGATTATACTTCCTGGTCCTCTTTGGGGGTGGGGCCATTTGAAAAGTTTTGACCCATGAGTTTTCATCTGAAGTGATTTGTGTCACTTCTGGGCTGGGGCATTTAATTTTCAGTTGGAGATTATCCAGATACTCTTCTTCTTTTACCTGGTAACTTGTAATTTTTATTCACTGCTCTCTATAAAAGAAAAGACGGTTTCTTCTTAACCTTTGGGATGCCTGTAGATGTTATTCTCAGAGCATTCACTCAATTGCAATAGTCCTTTTTCCCACTTTTACAATAACCCTTTAGAATAAATTCTCTTCTTAGTTAACTAAGTCTGGATTTGGTGCACATATTATACATAGTATACCTTTTGAAAATCATGAAAGTATCACAGTCTTTGTAGTGTGGTTTCATATTTCTGGGTTGGCAATTTAAACATTATTACTGAGAACAAAGCAAAAGGAATTATAATGAGAAATTTAAATTCTCAAACTTAACATGCCATATCCCTGTAGAGATTCTCTGATATTAGCCCTGTTTGCCTTGACAGGTGCAGTTTTTGGTAGTGCTTTTTCCAAGTCTATGATCTGGCTTTTGTTTTTTTTCTTTATTTACCCAGCCCAGCCCTACAATCATACTTGCCTTTTGCAATCTGTATGTATTGCTGCCTCTGCTATGGACATTGTAAATCCATACCCTCTTTAACTGACTTCTTTTCCCTAGTTAAATCCTTAGTTTGGATGTCAGCTTCTCTGAGAAATCTTCCTTAGGCCCTTAAGTCTGTTCACCATCCCTCTTATATTCTGCTCCCTTACCAAATGCTTCTACCACAAGGAATCATAGCCCTGAATTGTAATTGTCTCTTTTAGTTGACAGGTGGAATGGTCACTTCTTTCAAGAATAACAAAATTCTCACTAAAACAGAATGATCAACAATAGTACATTTCACAAAACCTGAATTCTTCTATCAGCAGTGCCATCATATAAAGAATACAGTAGAAAAGTCCAGAGTGGTCTGACATTACCAGCCTGGTCAACATCAGTGCACCCCAATAATATGCATTCAAGATAAGCCTTATTTCCTATGGACCTGCTCCTAATCTCCTGGAGAGAATACTATTGCCTTTAATAACAATTTACATAGACAGTGAAATACAAATCTATATCAAGGAAAAAAGCTCCTAAAGGCAATCACATTTGAAAGATATTACCTATTAACAGGCAGGCAATGAAGAAATCTTTTTATGTTAGCATGCAGAGCAGTTAGCATCCTATTGAACATTCCTGAATAGGGTCTTGATTTTAACTTTGAACAATGAAGACCCATTGAAATGTTTGATTCAAACAAGGGATCCCTTTACCCCAAAGGTGATTGCAAGAACACAGAGATGTCCTGGTACAATTCCACCAACTTCTTTTCTCTAGTCACAGATATATTTTTCCCTCAAAAACCTCTAATGTTGACAGGCTTCCTAGCTTAGTCTTAGGTTCTTTTCTGTCCTCTATCTGTACTATTTCCTAATGTGATCCAATTCAGTATCATGTCTTTGAATAAACTTCCAGACTCTTATGTCAAAAAATGTACTTGACATCTCCATTTCATGGCTTAATAGTTATCTTAATATGAATGTCCAAATTAAAATCATGACATCAGATCTCCTAACCTCTTTTTCTCCTAGTCATTCAGATAAAGACAAAAATTTATGTATGAGAGATAATATTTGCTTGCAATGAGAAAGTAATCACAACAAATTACAAATTTTAAGAACTTTTCTTTCATCATCTCAAAGTGCCTTATGTCATTAGGGAAAGAGACATTAGATACAGACAATATATTCTGATGTTTTTTGAGACTCAAAATATGTCACTTTGGACTTAGATTACACACTCCTTAGAGTATTACTACAAATTTGTTCCCTACAGACATAGGAATTCTGAAAAATTAAATTTCATATGATTCAAATTACAGTTAAAAACAAAACCAATATATGTGTCTCCTGTTGTTTTTTTTTTTTTTTTTTCATCTTGAAATGAGAATGTCTAGCTTATGCCTGACTCACCATTGCATTTTGAAAAAAGATAACTTTTTATCTAGGTTTCACAGGTCCAGAGGGAAACTACACCCATTACTGGAATATTGTCCATACCCTCTTCATCCTGTCCGGCGCTGCCCCGCTCGGTCCCCGGTTCCCGGCCGGCGAGGGGAAACAGGGAAGGAGAGAGAGAGATGCAGACTGCGCGAACTAACCTGGTCATGAATCACGACTCGAACCACACGGCAGTTGTGAAAGCAAGCCCTTTACTACAGCTAGATGAACATTCTGTGTTACTGGTTCCCACACGGGGCACGGCGCCTCGTGGGAGAGCAGCCTCGATGTGGCCGTCAGGCACGGCTCCTTGTGGGCTGTCTCACCCTACCCCGTCCGGGTAAGACCTTTTATACACAATTAACAACCAATAAGCTTCTAGGCTAGTATCGCGTATACAGGATTTCGATTGGTAGGAGCGGGTGGCGGATACATGCGTCACTATGCGGAAACAGGATGCAGGCGCCATCTTGGCTCACTCGATGGGCGGGGGTAACTCTAGAGCAGGCTGCAGCGCATACGCTAGGCCCGATTCGGGAGGCGGCTTTCCACATCTCCCCCTTTCTTATTTATTTTTGACCCAGTGTCTCCAGTGATGAGCGTGCTCCCGTGAACCCAAATGGTTCACAACCTCTTTGGTGCTTTGGGGAGTCTGGACTAGGCCTCAGCCATCCAGCGGCGGAGCCTCTAGCACCAACCAGAATGCTCACGTCATATGGAGACCGGAGAGTCCGTAAGCTGGAAGCAACGTGACTCTCCCTGCAGTGCTTTGCCTGGCAACTGGGGAACAACGACGGGGGCAGGAACAGCAGTAACCAGAGTCGGGGGTGTCACTAGGTGTCTCTGTGCAATGGCTAGGGTCCAGTCTGGCCACAACTAGGACTCTGCCCTAGAGACCCACCTGAGACAAAATTATGACTACTGGTGTCGCCTTTTACACCCGAGAAACAGCCATGCGATTCGCTACAAATTTTGCTCCAAAGCGCCCCACCTGAGGCGACCAGGAAGGGGTATGGTTAATAAATCGGTCACTATCGGGGGTAACAGAGGTGGGAGTCATAGCCATCATAGTGGTAACACGCAATTGCTGCTGCGCTTGAAACAGGCGTTCTAGCAAACATTTAACAACGACTAATCCCACCAATAATCCCACTGCAATGAGGATCCAATTAGTTAAATTGGGCCAAGAGAACCAGGAAGAAACACTGTGCAATAGTTTCTGTAGAACCTCGCCTAACCCGGAGAGATCGACTTTAACGGGTTTTAACTTGATCCCCCCAATTGTGTCTAAACTAGATTCCACCTGTTGGGAGAGATTAACAAATTCAGGAAAATATGACCTTTTCAGCCAATCAGAGACTCTGGAAATGCTTCCGGTCACGTTGGCCCTGACAGGAGTGACACAGAGTTTAACCGTAAGCCACCGGGTGTCACATGTTTGCTGAAGCACTCTCCAGAGTCCATCTATTTCCAGTCCAAGTTCATCTATCTCCGCTTGGAGTTTCTGAATGGCCTGGAAATTTAAGTTCAGCATCTGATTGTGGCGGCGTAGCACGTCTCGGGTAAGGTTGACCAAGCCATTTACCGTTTCCATCGTTATGGCGAGCTGCCGATCTGTCCATGCTTGTAGCACAGCCTGCCCGATCGTTGGGACAAACAAAGAGGAAGCTACACTGGCAGCATTCGATAGCCATTCTTTTATGCCTCTTGGACGCCTAGACTTAGAGAAGGGGATATTGTTAAGTGAAACAACTTGAGAAACAGGGCCAACCCAGTCGGTTGCCTTGACGGGGAGCCAGACATAACTTGGGCGATACACTAGGATAGCGGGGCGGCGAGGCATCCGGGTCTTTGGAACGGTTGCAGACTGTAGGAGCAAACCCCGGAAGGAAAAGGCACCTTTGAGTCTCCTTTTTACTCAAGATCCCTTCACAAGACTGGCGGCTCTTCCCTGTAACGTTAAGAAATTCAAGCAAGACTCCCTTACTTAACTCGCCATTACCAGTTTCACAAGTAGCATTCGCCGCAACTGTGGTGTTGACAACCTTGACAGAGAGGTTAGCAAAAGAGAGGATCAGTGTGTCATTGGTGAGGGGGAAGGACTCGTTGAAGCTTGTGGAGGGTCAGAAGGCAGGTGGTGGAGACCTAGAGACAGGGTACGAGTGAAAAACACAGGAGAGGCGGGAGACCCAGCAGAGAATGGGGCCAGGGTCGGGGGATGATGCCACAGGCCCCAAAGACCACTCTCCTGCGCTACCACAGTTCCACTAAAAAGAAAAAGGCAGATTAGAAGGATTGCTATAGGAGAGCAAAGAACAGAGTTACCGATCCTCTTTTTGGGCAACCGCGGGGTGGTCAGTCCTACTATTATCGTCTTGTCGGTCGTCGCCATCATCAGCAGGGTCGGAGGCTTGGTCTAATGGTTCAGGTTGTATATTCGTTGGCGTTTCTGACAGCTGTTCCTTGGCTTCTTCAGGTGATGTCACGGTTCTCACCAGTCTTTCCGGAACCCACACTGGTTGACATCCTGGTTCCTGGGGAAAAACACAAACAGAGCCTCTGGCCCAGCTGAGCACCGGGTCAGGGCCTTTCCACTGCCCCGACAGGACATCCTTCCAACGGACTAGACCTCTATGCGGAGGACTCGGGGTGGTGTGTTGCAGGGCAGGTGTCATTCCTTGTGAATTTTTGTTTAAAAAATTATATGTGAGCAAGGCTACAGACAGTCGAGCTTTTGGGGACAGGCCGTGGCCTATACCCTCTTTCTGTTTTTTAAGCAAGTCTTTGAGAGATCTGTGCGCTCTTTCAATGATTCCTTGCCCCTGAGGGTTATAGGGGATGCCATGTTTTAATTGGACATCCATGTTGTCACAAAATTTTTGGAAGGATTTACTAGTGTAGGCAGGCCCGTTATCCGTCTTTAACGTCTTTGGCTTACCCCAAGCTGCCCATGCAGCAAGGCAGTGTGCAATGACGTGGGAGACTCTTTCTCCTGGTTCAGCAGAGGCAAATAAAACTTGGGAGCATGTGTCCACCGACACATGTAAGTACTTGATCTTACCATACTCTGAATGATGAGTGACATCCATCTGCCAAGTATCCCCTGGGGTGAGACCCCTAGGGTTGACCCCAACCGAGGGGACTGCTCTCTGCTCTGCACAATTGTTGCAGGCTCGGACAATATCTCGAGCAGCTGCACGTGGTATGCTGAACCGCTTAGCTAGGGTACCTGCGTTGATGTGAAACTTGGCATGGAATTCTCGGGCTTGTTGATACGGTACCAGCCTCGGAAAGATGTGCAGCTGTCGAGTGGCTACATCTGCGCTATGGTTCCCCTGGGCCATAGGGCCAGGCAAACCTGTGTGGGCTCTAATATGGGTTATGTAAAAAGGGTGTTGCCTGGTCCATATAACCTCCTGTAGTTTGGCAAAGAACGTCCTTACTGTAGAGGAATGTTTAACAATGCCCACCGTTTCTAAAATTTGTACAGAGTTCACAACATAAGCAGAATCCGAGACGACATTTAAGGGCTCGGAAAGGCTTTCCAGGACTGCAATGATAACCTGCAGTTCTACCCATTGAGGCTTTTGTGGTTGGAAGAGCACTGTTTTAGGAGTGTCCCCCTCCACACAATACGCCCCTGTTCCAGAGCTGGAGCCGTCCGTGTATACGGTGGGGGCGCCTGCTAGTGGCCTAGGAGAGGTTACTTTGGGAAAAATCACTGGGTGCCGGGTGACAAACTGCAAGAGAGGAGCCTTAGGGAACTGATTGTTAATGGGACCAAGAAATGTACACCGGAGAATGGCCCATTGATCTATGCATCCGGTGAGTATCTCAAGCTGCTGGGAAGAATAAGGCACCCTGAGATTTTTGGGCTGCTGACCGAAATGCTGCACAGCCCTTTTAATGCATTCTAGGGCCAAGTCTGCAACCGCTGTAGGATAGTGCTCTAGGACTTTTTTGGGGGAAACTCCAGGGTGGACCCAGAGCAGCGGCCCCCGCTGCCACAGTACCGCAGTGGGCTGTAATTCTGTCGGCAGCACGCAGGCTTCAAAAGGCTCATCAGGGTCTATTCTCTTCAATGCAGCGCCACTGAGCGCCTGTTCCACCTGGCATAGTGCTCGCCTTGCCTCTGGAGTGAAGCTTCGAGGTGAGTTTATATTAGAATCCCCCTTCAACAGGTCGAACAAAGGTGTTAGTTTGACATTGGGTATTTTTAGGTATGGACGGATCCAATTGATATCCCCCATGAGTTTTTGTAGATCATTGAGAGTGTGTATATTGTCTAGCCTGAGAGACACCTTTTGGGGGGAAACATGAGTGGGTGCGACTTTCGCCCCCAGGAAAGTGGTAATGTCAGTCATTTGGATTTTTTCAGGGGCAATCTCTAGGTTAGCTTCTCTAAGACTAAGGACTAAATGTGACAAAACTGTTTTAAGAAGATCTGTGTCTCTATGGGCTAAGAGAATGTCATCCATATAATGGATGATTTTCACTTGAGGGAACTGCTGCCGAGTGCTAGCTAGCTTCGCAGCGACATACAGCTGGCACATGGTAGGACTATTAGCCATGCCTTGGGGCAGGACTGTCCATTCAAAGCGTTGACAGGGCTCCTCTTGATTACTAGAGGGCACAGTAAAGGCAAACTTAGGGGTGTCTTCAGGGTGGAGCGGAATAGAAAAGAAGCAATCTTTCAGATCTATGATGAAAATCGACCAGTGCTCCGGTAATGCCGAGAGGAGGGGCAGTCCCATCTGAACGGGCCCTAAAGGCTCCATGCAATCGTTAATAACTCTTAGATCATGTAGCAGTCTCCATTTACCAGATTTCTTTTTTATTACGAATATAGGGGTGTTCCACGGTGACGTGGAAGGGGCGATATGGCCCTTTTCTAGTTGTTCTGATACTAGGGCGTGCAACGCTGCAAGTTTTTCCTGTGGCAAGGGCCACTGAGGCACCCACACCGGAGCCTCGGTTTTCCATTTTAGTTTTATAGGTGTGGGTGGGAATCTCTCCTCAGTGGCCCCTATGAAAAACCCAAGCCTCGTCTGTCAGACTTGGGGGCAGCTTGTATAGGCTCCGCACGTCCGTGCAGTGAAGCTCCTAAACCCTTGCCGGGGGTATACCCCATTTCTTTTAGCAGTCGCTTAGAGGTTGGGGAGTAGCCGCTAATTAAAGTAACGTCCATTTGGGTCAGAATGTCTCTTCCCCACAAAGACACAGGCAGGGCTAATACATAAGGCTGGAAACTGCCTTGGTGTCCTTCTTCATCGGCCCAATGAAGGGCAGCTGCACTGAGCATGGGCGCTGAAATTTGGCCTATTCCTCTAATGGGCTCTTCCGCCCTGCTCGTTGGCCAGGTGGGGGGCCATTCTTGTTGTCTTATGATAGACCGATCGGCCCCTGTATCGAGCAGGCCCAAGAAAGATCTGCCTTGCACCTTAATGGTTAGCATAGGTCGAGACTCCAGGGACATATGGAGTCCCTCAAAAATCGCTCCACTGGATCCGAACCCTTTTTCCCCTCTCTGTCTGATTCTGCTTGGAAAGACTGCATGTAAGCTGGGTAAGAGCAGGAGCTGCGCCAGCTTATCACCTTCTGCAATGACTAAGGTGCCCCGCTGAGATTGAACCATAACTTGGGCACGGCCTGTGAAATCTGAATCTACAAGTCCTGGTATAACTGTTAATCCTTTCAGGGCCGTGGATGCTCTTCCCAATATGAGCCCTACAGTACCAGCCGGTAAGGGCCCCTTGAAGGAGGTCCCTACTAACTGGACACCCATGGAGGGGGTTAGTACGAGTCTGGAGGTGGCACAGAGGTCCAGTCCTGCTGAGCCGGGGGACGCACGAATTTGATCGGATCCTGTGTTGTCGAATGGCATGCAAGGGGGTCCGTCGAAAGGGCGGACCCCCTCTTCCCGTTTTTTGGAATCTGCTCGGGGCGGCCAGAGAGGCGTCTACCCTGCGCATCGAAAACCGATTTACAGTCTTCTGCGCGGTGGGGGCCTTTGTGGCAACGGCCACACGGCCTGGTTGCTGCACCTGGTTCGCCAAACCGTTGAGTGGCAGGGGGCTGACGTCTATTGGGACAATCTCTCTTAAAGTGCCCTGATTGGCCACAGCCATAGCACCCGTTAGACTTTGCCCCTAAGGTTCTCGGGCTTTTTGTAGCCACCTGTAGGGAGCTGGCTAGCATGGCAGCTAGACCTGCATTAGTTAAAGGGCTGCCAGCATCTCTACAGAGCCTGACCCACTCTGTCAAATTTTTTGCTCTGTTTTGTGCCAGGATAACTTTGCACTCCTTGTTGCACTGCTCAAAAATCATTTGCTTAACCACAGTCTCTGCTACTCCTGGATCTGAGAAGATTCTCTCAGCTGCGGTTTGCATCCTGGCTACAAAATCCGCAAATGGTTCTGTGGGGCCTTGGTGTATATTGCTGAGTGAGGCCTGAGCCTCTCCCTCACCTGTTAGCTTTTTCCAGGCACCCACAAAACAGCGGAAGATCTGGGCATAGACCTCTTGTGGGAAACCCGTTTGGTTCTGGGCATGGGCGCCTCTCCCCAACAGCATGTCAGCATTCCACCCGCCACGTCTCCCCGCCGCATTCCTTGCGGCCTGCTCTTCAGCTAACTCCTCAAACCATGCTTTCCAATCTATGAATCAGCCTGATGGCAAGCAAGCACGGGCTAGCTGAAAAATATCTGCGGGTGTATGATTTAGAGCAGAGAGGTTCTCGATCATGTTCAAGGTATAAGGGGCATTGGGGCCATACTGATGGACGGCCTGCCTCAATTCCCTCAATAGTTTGTAATCATATGATTCGTGCCGATTGCCACCTTGGGGATTGATAATAACCGGGTACATTTCTGAGACTGGCTGCGGCTCAAGTGGCTGGTAGCCACCCAGCATGCCAAAAGGTCTAAATGTTGTGAAAGGGTTCCATCTCCAGAAATGTCTCCCACCACTACCTAATGGCAAAGGGTCCTGAGGGCCTGTATACTCGGGCGGGGGGTACGGCAAAGGTTGCCCCTCCCCTGACCGACCCATCGGGGTTTCCGGGTCTGGCAGCAAAGGATAATTACATTTACTGGGCATGTCCACTAGAGGGAGCTCTCGGCGAGGTCCTTTGGTGGGACCGCCCAAGGCGTCAGTTGGGAGCTGGGGTGTCCCTGGGGGTGCAGCGGTAGACATTGGCGGGGCGGAAGGCCGCACGGGTGTGGCGGGAGGCTCCTCCCACTCAATTAGCGGGGATGCTTCCGCCTTCTCGTCAGTATCGCTATCTGACTCTGAGTCAGAGTCACTGGACTCCGGCGGTTTGCCCTTACAGGAGCCGTCCGCTGACGAAACTGACTGGGTTTCTTGGAGCGCGCACCGTGCTTCTTGCAAGACAGAGGACGGGCTTAGGCCGGTAGCCGATTCTAGTTCAAGGACCGCACGGACGGTCTCCCATATGGGTACTAGAATCGGGTCCATACACACGCCCGTCTGGCGCGCTCGGTCTATGTCGCGACCGAGCTTCATCCAAGAGGGTAGGCTAAGGCTGCCGGTGCAGGCAAACCAAGGGGCAAAAGTATCAACATCATCAAGAAAACGCTGAAGGGAGCTTTTCCTGACCGAGATACCCCGTTGTTTCAAAAGGTTCTTTAAGGGAGCTAAGAGAGGTGAACTTCCGGACTGCCCCATGATTGCAGTCGGCACTATACTTCAGTCACTCGGAGAGCTCTTCCGAGTCCCCCGGGGTCACCTGAAAACCCACGGGCCCTAACTATCATGTAATAAGACGCACTCACCTTCTCGCTTTGATCAGGCGCGGGAAGTCCGCCGTAAGCTCGACGCGCAGCGCTGCTCTCCTCACAGAGGGACCGTCGAGAGCGAGGCAGGAGGAGGAGCGTCCCCGTACGGGCCACCACTTGTCCGGTGCTGCCCCGCTCGGTCCCCGGTTCCCGGCCGGCGAGGGGAAACAGGGAAGGAGAGAGAGAGATGCAGACTGCGCGAACTAACCTGGTCATGAATCACGACTCGAACCACACGGCAGTTGTGAAAGCAAGCCCTTTACTACAGCTAGATGAACATTCTGTGTTACTGGTTCCCACACGGGGCACGGCGCCTCGTGGGAGAGCAGCCTCGATGTGGCCGTCAGGCACGGCTCCTTGTGGGCTGTCTCACCCTACCCCGTCCGGGTAAGACCTTTTATACACAATTAACAACCAATAAGCTTCTAGGCTAGTATCGCGTATACAGGATTTCGATTGGTAGGAGCGGGTGGCGGATACATGCGTCACTATGCGGAAACAGGATGCAGGCGCCATCTTGGCTCACTCGATGGGCGGGGGTAACTCTAGAGCAGGCTGCAGCGCATACGCTAGGCCCGATTCGGGAGGCGGCTTTCCACATCATCCCACTTCTTTTTCCTAGTTAAACTCTTAGTTTGGATGTCAGTTCCTCTAAGAAATCTTCCTTAGGCCCCTAAGTCTGTTTGCCATTCCTCTTATATTCTGTCCCCTTGTCAAATGGGGATGAACAACACCCATTAATGATTTTTATGAGACTTTCGATTTAGAGATGTTATGAAAATGGCTTAAGGTTTTGGAGATATTGAGGAGGAGTGAGTGTATTTTTCAGGTAGGAAGAAAATGTCTTTTTATGCTCCTGAGGGCAGACTGTTAGGGATTGAATCCTGTATCCCTCACAAAAGTTATGCTGAAGTTTTAATCTGTATTCCTGTGGGTATGAACCCACTTGTAAATAGGGTCTTCAAAGATCCTATTTAGATGAGGCCAACTTGAATCAGGGTGGACCTTAATCCGTAGGACTGGAGTCCTCATAAGAAAAGAAAGTTGGACACAGTTTGGCAGTAGAAGCCACTAGTAGAATGCAAAATTCAGTGGCCATCAGAAGAGCAGACACAAGGAGAGAGAAATCACCATGTGATGGAGAATTGCAGAAATGCTACAGAGAAAACAGCCCCTGCCAGTGTGTTCATGTTGAACTTTTAGCTTCCAAAACCATGAGACAATAAATTCCTATTTTTAAGCCAACACAGTGTGTGGCATTTATCATAGCAACCCTGACAAACTAAGAAAGCAAAAATTCAACTTTTGCATTAAGCTTACTTTGACATCCAGATTTTTTTTTAATAATTCTATATCAGTACATCAAATGGTTGGCCCTAACAGCCCATCTACTTGACGGTACATATGATTAGTCATATTCTTCAATATTCCTCCATGAGTTTAGTTTAAGATCAGTTTCCCATGTTTCTGTATTCTACCACAGTGGCCAGCAGCATCAACTTCACTTGGGAACTTACTGAAATGAAAATTTTTAGATCCCAATACTGACCTGTTGAATCAGAACTCTGTGGGTAAGGTCCAGTAATCTGAGTTTTAAGGAGCCTGCAGGTGATTGTGTCACACTCTTAAGTTTGAGAACTATATAGCCAGAGGTATTCAATTACTGCTTCTATTATTGCATCGCTTCAATCAATGATTTCATGCCAAAAGAATATTCTAACGTAACAATCTCATCATACCACTAATTTGAAGGCTCTGTTTAGAAACCATAAGCTTCTTAACAGGATACACTTCATTGTCATAAATTCAAGAGTGCATGGAAACATAAGTAAGTTTTGGAAATATAGAGACAAAATATTCTTTTCTTTTTTGTGGTTTTTTTTTTTTTATCAACTAAAAAAACACTTTACATTTGATAAGGGAGTTTCTGTTTTATGACTGCATTTGAACCTAATATTAGAATACAAATAAATTTTCATTATAGCTACATACACATTTGTAAAATGTTTTTATAGAAAGAGCATCCTAATTTTGGTCCCTAAATTAACTTGAATATCAATTTATGTGGCCTTGTGAACACAGAGCAAAATTAGACCAAGTTTAGAGTGAACCCAAGTGTAAAGAGGAGCCTCCAATCATTAAGCAAAATTTACAAAGGAAAAAAAAAAAAAGGAAAGTCCCATACAAGTAGCCCCAATGCATGTAATCTTTTATCTGTGAAGGGTTTAAAGTGGTTACAGAATAGCTGTTGCTCCAGATAAAAGCAGTCAATTTCCTTTTGAAAAATAAACCACTATCCTGGTGTCAAATAATTTGCAAAGATAAATTATTGAGGAAAATAAAGTTAATCATTTAAACAGAAATCACTTGTGGGTCCTAGGGCCAGGGCCCCTCCCATCCATAGTGAAAATGAGTTATTTCACATAGTCACCTACTTGACTGGGACAGTCATCAGACCTTCCAAGGGGAAGAAAAAAATATATTATAAACAAAGCATTGAAACTCACCTCCCCGGATCACTGTTGGTAACAAGTCTCCACACCCCTGTGTCACAAAACCCCAATGAAAATGTTCTCACACCTTATGAAATATCCTTGTCCTAACCCTTATAAACCACCTTCTGGTACCCCCTGCTTTTGCAGAGTGCTAACTTCCATCTTTCTTGGCTGGCCACCATAGTAGAACAATCATCTCCTGTCAGTAAGGCCTATTAAAATCATGTCTAACTTTGTGCCTGGTGTGTTCTTCCATCGTGGGGCTAAGCTGGGTTTGAACATCATTAAATCATCAAAGGAACAGGACACCATGAACAGGAGAGCATAAACACACAGAATTTCAAAGACATTTGATAACTGAATTATTAAACAGAAAAAGTGCATTATTAAAGTTCAGAATATAAAAGGAAATGTTAATATATGATTTAAAAGCAAATGGATTTATCCAAAGAACTAAAGAGAATTTCTAGAAATTAAAAATATAAAAATAAAACAAAATAATCAATATTTAATTGTAGATTAAACACAACTGAAGAGAAAATGAGATCAGATGATGGAGTTGAAAAAAGATGTTGTAATGCAGCAAAGAAAGACAAGGAGATTGTATAGCAGGAGGGATAAATGTTCATGGAGAACAGAAATAAAAAGTCCAAAAAGTATATAATTTGAGTTTCAGAAAGAGAAATGAGAGAGGATGTGGCAGTGAAAATATTTGAAGAGATATTGACTGAACATATTCTAAAGCTGAATATTAGTCAGGGTTTCCCAGAGAAATGGAACCAACAGATGTCTATGTCTATGTCTATATCTATGTCTACATCTATGTCTATGTCTCTGTACATGTGTAATCCCCATCTTATCTCTCTCTATCTCTTCCTCTATCTCTAGCTCTGTTTATGTCTAGTTCTATAAACAGATTTATTTTAAGGAATTGGTTCATGCAATTGTGGGTGCTGGTAAGTCCAAGATCCATAGGGCTGACCAGCAGCCTGAAAATTCCAGTAGGAGTTGATGCTGAAGTATTGAGACTGAAATCCACAGTGGAGACCAGCTGGTTGGACACTCAGAGAGGAAAAGATGGGATAGTCTTGAGGAAGAATTTCTTCTTTATCTGGAAATCTCAGTTATTTGCCCTTAAGACTTTCAACTGATTAGCTGATGTTCACTCATATTATTGAGGGTAATCACTTTAAGTAAAAGTCATCTGATTGCAGAAGATAAAAAAAATCTACAAAATACCTATACAGTGACAGACTATTGTTTGAACAAACATATAGACAATATAACCTAGTCAAGTTGACTCATTATTAATCAAAGTTCTCTAGGGAAACAGAATTGATGGGAGATATCTGTAAATATGAGATTTTATAAAAGTGTTTCGTGCAACTGTGGGGATGCCTGAGTCCAAATTCTGTAGGGCAGGGTGCACAAGTCCAAATTCTGTAGGGCAGGCAGCTCCGATGATCTTTGATGAACACTCAGGAGAGGCTGTATAGCTGAAGAAGAGAAATTCCATAGGGCAGGTGATGAGCTGGCACTCTGATGAGGGTTTTCATTGAATTCCCAGGCTGGCTGAAGAACTGAAAGTTCTCTGTTTCTTTTTTTTTTCCCTTAAAAGTCTTCAACTGATTGGATTAAATCCAGTTGATTGAAATCTCTCATTGTGGAAGACACTCCCTTTGTTGATGTAATCGGCTACAGATGTCATCAATTGACTGATGATTTAATAAACCAGAAGGCAGGTTTATCAACCAGCCACAAATATCTTTACAGTAACAGGGCAGTACTTGCTTGACCAGACAACTGGGCACCATCAACCGGCCAAGTTGACACATGAACCTAACAATCACAGCCTACCCCTTGTCAGCTTGGCAGCTGTACACATCATCTTAAACCATACTTAATCTCTAAATAGAATACAATAAGAGACACGTTTCACCTAACAATACTAATCTGCCCTGCATACAACTGGAAAGGCACTAAATCACTCCAGCATAGGGTGCAAGTCCTCGGGTAACATTCACCTTAAACTTGATATCCTATAACTTAAATACTATGAAATGAACAATGCAACTTATATCATATGATAAGGGGATAAGATAGAGAAGAAAAAAAGATATTTGCTTTATGTACAAATACAAACCTACTCATAATAAAAGAAGGAGGAAATATTCATGCCATCACAGTTCTCATTTCTGTAACTAATCATGTGGTCATAGTTCATACTTATCACTATCTTTTTCCACTACCCATTCCATGTTCCCTTTACACTCAGCAAGCACTTCAGCTGGCCATGGTTATTGGCTTAGTGGCATGACTCAACCTTCATTCCTAAAGTTTCCAGGCCATTGGTAATCCTTCCTGGATTTGTATGTTGCAGTTTTCCAATGACTTTAGTCACAGGGCATGGTACCTAACAATCACAACTCACAAAATTAACCATTACACTGAGGAAAAGAGCCTTATCCACATGTTTGAGAATTCCAACAAAATTTCAAGCAGCATCAGAAAAAATAAATCTGGGTCTAGATACATCAGTGAAAATGCAGATCACCAGAGAAAACAAAACCATGAAGGAAAAAAAATAGTAAAATAAAAAAAAAAAAAGAATTACTACTAATGGGGCAATATAAAGCCAAACAGCTATCTCTTCAACAAAAATTGAAGCCAGAAGACAGAGGAGTATTGTCTTTAATAGGCTGAGACAAATAGCTATTAACCTACAAATCTATAGCTAGCAAAATACAGTTTCAGAAAAAGAACAAGTGTCCACCATTGACAGGATATCACAAAAGGAATATGATACTAACTGAAAGGTCTGACATACACAGAGAAATAAAGACAAAAGAAAGCAACAAGTATAGCTAAATCTCTCAAACACTGATTTTATAAAACAATAAAAATAACATTTCCCAAGCCATACAAAAAGATGTCAAAATTTAAACATATAACAGCAAGCACATTATTTCAAAAAGAGGTCTTTGTGGGTGTTAAAATACTCTGAGATCTTTGTGTTCAGAAGGAGGGTAAAGATATTAACCATAAATTAAAAGTTAATATGCAAGTTAAAATTTCCAGGGCCCCAAATTAGTAAGGCAAATGAAGCAAATGGAGCAAATAGGAAAGACAGAACAAAAATCATATGATTGAATACAGATGTGTAAGTTACTCTAATAAATGTAAGTGAAATAAAGGTTATAGTTAAAAAAAAACAAAGAATGTTGAATGGATAAGATCAAAACAAACATAAATGGCTATCTACCATTAAGACACACAGAAAAAAATCTAGAAGATAATGAAAATGTGAAAGTAAAATAAAAAAATAAATGTGCTAAGCACACATTAACCATAGAAAGCTGAGATATTGACATGAGAAAAAAGAAACTTTAAGGCAACATAAATACTGCAGAAAAGAGGATTATTACATAACAAAAACATCAATTACAAGAAAGGTAAGACAATTCTAAATTTGTATGCACTAATAATACAGCTTAAAATATACAAAGAAAAAATAACAGAAATAAAAGGAGAATTAAACAAAGCTACTATTCTTACTAGAAATTCAAACACACCCTTGAAGTTTTTGATAGATTGCTTAGCAAATACTAGATCTGTAAGGAAAAAGGCAATTTGAATAACAGAAATAACAAGTTTGACAATATAAAATATAAATACACACTGAAGAGTTGCAGAAAGCATGCTTTTCAAGTATAAAGAATACATTTAGGAATACTGACAACATACTGGGTCACAAAGCAAACTCAACAAATACTGAAGGATTGAAATCATAGAGTTTTTATTTCAGCTACTATGTGATTTAACAAAATATCAAGTCCACTCACCCACAACTTCCGCAGTCCCTTCCTCACACCCTAATTTTTGGAAATTGAGATCCATATTAAGGGATATAGCTAAAAACATGTCCCCTTACCCATTTCCATTAAAAATATATGCACAAGAGGAGCAAAAACACAAATTCATGATTTGTGTTTCTTATAATTTTCTGTGCTCTCAGCTCTCATTTTATTCATTTCTATAATTTTAATTTTTGGAGTTTTACCATTTTCAGTGCAAGTATGGACTTTATTGCATATGCTTGTTGTCACTTTTTGTCCTTAATTTAATTACTTTTATTAAATTTTGATTTTATTGTTTTATTAAAATAACTGAAGCTTTGCAAAGTAAACATAGAAATAAGATTCTTCATAACACTGCTTTGAGCATATATTGTCTATATGAATAAAATACAATATATAACATATAGTATATGATATATATAAGGATACATAAAAGTATTTTCAGCATGTGTTACATATATTTTACATATTATAACAAAAATTTTTCTATGAGTTGGAAAATCCCTATATAATCTCTATATACTTTGCTTCCCTTCTAAAAACAACCTAAGTTATTTTCCTTGAATGTGCATTTGTCAATGAAAATTAGTCCACTCCCCTCCTTTTTAAGCTTTAATCATAGCCTGTTTTTAGGCTAACTTTTAGTCAGGATCGTACTAAATTATTGATTTTAGATGTTTATTTTATTATCTTGCCAGATGACATGAGAGTAAAATCTCATCTTGGGATCTTAAGAATTGAAATAACTTGTTTTCCAGAAATAGAAGCTGTTGCATGCAGGTGTACTTTACAGGTGTTTAATTTCTAATGCTGTGAAAATATGAACAACAAAGTACAGTTCAACCAGTAATGAAAATAAAGTATTTAAAAAATATTTGATCACATCCTTGTTGAAAGCTACATGGGGAGGTTGAAGTGACATTGCTACTACTCATTATAGCATCAGGAGCTTAGAAACATGAGTCACGTTAATTTACCTTTGAAGAGAAATGTCAATTAGAGTACTAGTTTAAAATGGCATTTGGCTCACAGCCCTTTCTATGACTTTTTTTTTTTTTTTTAATTTCCCTTAGCACCCAGAAATAGAGATACAAATATTACCCAGAGTGGGATTGATGGTTGTTCTGGTTTGCTAATGTTGCCAAAATAGCAGAAATGGATTGGCATTTATAAAAGGGGGTTTATTTGATTACACAGTTATAGTCTTAAGGCCATAAAGTGTCTATCAACAAAGGGTGACTTCACTGGAGAAAGGCCATTGGCATTTGAAAAACCTCTGTTAGCTGGGAAGGCACGTGGCTGGCATCTGCTTGCTCCCAGGTTGAGTTTCAAAATGTCATTTTCCAAAATGTCTGCATCAGCTTCCAATGGCCATCTTTCAAATGTCTGTCTCAGCTTCAGCTAGCTATGAGCTCCTTCTGTCTGAGTTTATATAGTGCTCCAGTAAACTAAACAAGGCCCACGCTGAATGGGTGGGGCCATGCCTCCATGGAAATTATCCAGAGTTATCACCTACAGTTGTGTGGGTCACATCTCCATGGACACTGAACCAATAGGTTCCAACCCAATCCACACTAATATGTCTGCCCCCACAAGAATGCATTAAAGAATATGGCTTTTTCTGGGGGACATAAATATACTAACCGGCACAATGGTATACCAGAATTTGCAAAGGATTTTCATTTACTATAAGGAAGAAGGAGTTGGCCATGCTCATAAAACAGAAGGAGCTAGCCCCTTGACAGAAAAGTATTTCTCTTTTGTGTGTTTGCAATCCCAGGTTAATATATCTAAGTTGTTCCAACTCAGCCTAGCCCTAAGGCCAAAGAACACACTAGGCAAAGAGGTGGACATGGATTTAATTGGGACTTACTGGCAGAAGATGATCATGGTTTCAGCCTGCCATGGAAAGTGAATCACATGAAAAAGAAAGAATGGAGTGCCAAGGGGGGTGGCATATAAAGGATTATAGCAATGGAGTTTCCTGCAACATTTGGTTACAGTGTGGTCTCACGGCATGGGATTTGTTTACTAACAGTGATTAGGGAAGGGAAGTTTTAATGCCTTCTACCCTGTGGGGGAGGGGCTTGCTTGGTCATGTAGGCAGCTGCATGTATCACGTAATGGAGGAGAGGGTGGGGCCCCAGACCCTGGGTCCTCACAATCCACCCCCATGCAAAAGACTATGTTGACCATTGGACAGACATTGCAGGATAAGAGACAACAGAACACTGGGAGTACCCCCACAGAGAAATAACAACTGCACAAAGAGATGCTAATGACAGTTGATAAATCTGTGATTTCCAGTCCAGGCCATCAGGGTGTTCCACACTGTCCAATCCATAGGAGTTACAGTCCAAGAAAAGCTGGTAGCTCCTAAATGTAGCAAATCCATGAAAACCCAACATTGGGTTCGATTGTGGGCATGAGTTACTGCTGAGGCTCACTGCAGGAAGTGTTTTCAAGGGCACTGAAGGTGAAAAAAGATGTTTATGGGAATTAATAATAATAACTCCTGCTAATCTAACAATACACATGCTAGGGTTCTATCGGTTGACAACAAGGTACCAGACAGAGGAACATTATGGGAGTGGGGGTTAAATACTAGATATTCTCCTGCAAATTTTGAGAATTGACTACCATAAAATCTGGGCATAAGAAGGGTTCAAATAGCCATGCATAAAGCTCCCATGGGGATATGAGGCCCCGGATTGGTGATAGAGATTTTAGCAGGCATTTACTTCTTATTACAATATTTTAGGTAATTCCTATTCCCCAGGGACTTTGGATTCCCAACCAATGCAGCTATATAGGCCAGCACCAAGGCCAAAGGATCTCATTTTTTCTGATTTGTTTGGTCTGAGACATAGGCAAAAGAAAGTTATTACCATTCCCCTTTTGAGCTGTGTGATGGTTAGGTTCATGTGTCAACTTGGACAGGTGATGGTGTCCAGGTGTCTGGTCAAGCAAGCACTGGCATAGCTGTTACTGCAAGGACATTAGTGGCTGGTTAATAAACCAGAAGGCTGGTTTATTAAATCATCAGCCAATTGGCTGCAGCTGTGATTGATCACATCAATGGAGGGTGTGTCTTCTGCAATGAGAGAATTTGATCAACTTGATTTAATCCAATCAGTTGAAGACTTTTTGTGAGAAAGATAGAGGATGTTCACTTCTTCTTTGGCTAGCCAGAAAAGCACTTCCTGAGGAGTTCATCAAACACTTTCACTGGAGTTGCCAGTTTGCTGCCTGAGGAGTTCATCAAACACCTTCATTGGAGTTACCAGTTCACTGCCTGCCCTATGGAATTTGGACTTGTGCATACCCACAGTTGCATCAGACACTTTCATAAAATCTTATATTTACAGATATCTCTTATTGATTCTGTTTCCCTAGAGAACCCTAACTAATACAGGCTGTAAAGCAGCTGGCCCTTTCACTTGGATTCTCAATGCTTGTATTGATTCTACTGTTAGGATTTCAATGGGGGCAGATTTGGCAGCCTGCAACATTGCATTTAAACAAGTTGAGACCTGATAGAGCTTTTTAGTCCATTGTGGTCACCCATGCTTGGGTCATAACAATGGATGTAGTCCACTGGTTAGCCTTCTCCACCAGAAAAGCTAACAAAAATCCTGTAGACATGTCTACGGCAGTAAAAGCATACCTTGAGAGTGGAAAGGGACCAATGTAGTCCATGTGTCTCATCTGATAGCTTATGTGGTTGATGCAGAGAGCATGAAGGGCACTCTCTAGTGATGTCTGCTACCTGCTGGCAACAGTTACCTTTCATCATTGGCAGGCATCCCAGCTGTCTTTCCACAATTCTTGTCCCCAGAGAGGGCAACCTATGATTGCCCATTGTCCTTGCTTCCATGTTGCCATCCAGGTCATAAGGTCTTTGTACAGAGCCCAGCTATCACTACAGACAGTTAGCACATATCCTGCTTCATGCACTACTATTATTCACACTGCTCTTAGCCTATTGGCTTCTTTGAATAGTGCCAGTCTCCCACATATAGGGTCAGTGCTGGGTTGCACTGTCACAACTGTCCAAGTGGGAGGATACCCACTTGTAGGGCCATCAGTGTATCAAGCAGATTCAGGAAGTGGTGCCCATGCCTTCTGTGGTGGGCATTTCAACAGCTACCTCAGTTGCAGCAACTGTAGCTGGTGAATCCTCTGTGTAGGACACTGGTCTGACAATCTCATGCATTTCTGCACTCAGAGGGCTGGAATTTAAAATGCTGTGCTGTAGCAGGTAGGCTTCCCATTTGGTCAGTGTGCTCAGTTGGTCACTGCCAGAGCATGGCTTAGAAACCATGTCAGTTTTCCACCTCTGAATAGGGATGACCATTTTTAAGGTGACTGGGCATCTTTGCATCAGCCCCTCCACTTGCAATAATGCATTATATACAGCTCAAAATTGCCTTTTTAGGGGGCTGTATCTCAGTTCTGCCCTTTTTATGTAATTGTGACCAAATCCAAGGGGCATTTATTTAGAATGTTGCCTCTGTCACAGACCCCACCCAAAACCAATATTAGTGCTGACTACACCCAATTCATCCAATTCACAGGGTATGTTCAGATCTATGTCTTCCAGTGCCTGTGCTTGTGCTATTGCCCATTTTTCTTTTTTTAAATGCAGCCTATTGTGAGGTTTCCTGTTCTCAGGAATAGCCTTCCCTAATCAAGACATAATATTTGGGCTGAGGAACAAAAGGTCTCTAATATTCCAACAATCCCAAGAAAGCCATTAGTTGCCTTGGCATTTATGATGTGGAGAAACATTGTATCTAATTAACTATAGCAGAAGGTATAGTTTTGTTTTACCCAACCATACAACACCTAAGTCTCAAAGTTTTACTGGTTAGCATGACATTATCAATTTAGTGAAATAGTTACACTTGTGGGACTTTTTCAGTTAGCCAAATTTTTTGCCACAAGACTGAGACAGATGGTGGGGCTATGTACATAGCCTTGGGGAAGCACTGTAAAAGACCATTGTTGGCCCCCTTAGGAGAAGGCAAATGCAGGCTTACTTGATTTTCCTAGAGAGATACTAAAGAAAGCATTAACAAGATCCAATCACTTTTTACTGGAAGCAGAATTCCCCAATTGTAGTTTGCAATGTGACATTTTTTTTTCTATACTTACCATTTTTAATCTCCAGGCTCAGTAAATGATAATTGTAATAATAATAATAATAACTTAAAACTACACCTTCCCCATTTTTATGCACCCATCTCTTCCCTCATAGCTACCTTAAGTGCTTAGGCTTTAGGGGCAAGGTAGGTGAGACAGAAAGAAAGAGGCTTGGCTTGCTGAACTTGTTTTTACAAGTTGTAAAACAGGGTGGTTGGATTTAGGGAGTTTCTACACCCTTCTTTTAATTATTCCCAATTATTAGTTTTATTTCACTTAAAACTATGACCCAGGTCTTTGCCTTTTCCAGAGGCAGCCCTATGGTAGCCTTCTGTTACCTTAGGAAAATTCCAGGAGTGAATTCTTTTTAATGTTCAGGTTTGTTTACAGTAACTACAAACTAAGGCTTTGAACTCTATTGCCCAGAGGGTTGTTTTTTTAGCCTGTGGGTTTCTATCTTTCTCAAGACAGTCTGCTATAGCTAGCCATACTACACACAGCAATGGTTAAGTGACTGCAGTGTAGTCAAGCAAGTGGGCAACCCCTCCCCACATCAGAGAAGCAGCCTGCCCCAGGATTATCCCCACAGACTTGTGGATTTCTGTCTTTCTTGAGACAGTCTGCTGTAACAGCCAGCTGACTGCAGCACAGTCAAGCAAGTGGGTGACCCCTTCCCACAATGAGGAAGCAGGTCACCCAGACTCCCTTCCCAGGATTCAGGTCCATTATAGCCAGTGGCTGTTTGGTCCTCCTGGCTGGCATGTAAATTGTTTCAACACAGCTTAGCTCAAAGACCAAAGAACGCATGAGGTATGGAGGTAGGCATGGGCTTATTTGCGACTTGTTGACAGGACATGATGGTCTCACAGTTGCAGCCAGACGTGGAAAGTGAATCACATGAAAAAGAAAGAGCAGAGTGCCAGGGTGGGGGCTCATAAAGCTTTCTGATAACAGAGTTTTTCATGAAATTTGGTTACAACAGGATCTCACAGGATTTTGTTACAAGGACTCATGAGATTTGTTTTCTAACAGTGATTAGGAAAGTTTTAATGCCTTCTTCCATGGAGGGGAGGGGCCTGTTGCCTGGTCATGTAGGTGCCTGCATGTATCACGTAATGGAGGAGGGGGCAGGGCCCTGGGGCCTGGGTCCTCCCAAAGGTCTAATACTAAATGAAAATTTGAGTTTATTCTGTTAAGAGTACATACTTACTTGACTGTTATTCCCATATTTCAAGATCCTGGAAAGTAGAAAGTAGGAAGAAGGAGTCTCTTGCAATGGGTACCTAAGGACTTGGAAATATAGTGTCCCCCCTAAAAAAATAGGTTATTAGCAACAAAAGTTGTATTTTTAGTAGATCAAGTTACCAGAGAACAAGAAAATCTACTCTGTGAAGCTGAGACATTCTGATAGCTTATGTTCATCAAGGAAAGACATATCAGGGTCTAGATACTGACAAATCTTGGTATAAATTAACACATTTACCCCTCACAACAAATTTATGAGTAAGATGCTATTCTTATAACCAGACTTCAGATGAGGAAACTCAAGTAGAGATTATATAACTTTCTCAGGGTCTCAGAACTCCTATCAATTCTTGCCAAATACTGAGAATTAAATGTATTTGGGGTTAGATCAAAAGATTCTGCAGAAGTAGACCTGATGTCTGATGCCAGCACCCAAATGGACAAAGGATAGATCCAGGATCAATCCACATAGATTATCTATTGGTGAACTAGAGTCTGAATAACAAAAAGCACAATACTTACAAAGAGAAATCAGTTTTCATCCTGAATATTCCAAAGTAGAGAAACCTTTTGGAATTCTACACAAGGGAAAACATTTTAGCATCCACTGGGGTGCAGAAAGACATGGCCTTTTTGAAAACAGATCAAAATAATTTGTTAAAAAATCAAAAGCTTTAATATAAATTTTGCTATAAAATACTCTCAATTAAAAAGGAGAGAAAAATCATCTACATATTAAACTATGACTTTTTCAGAATTTCCAAAATGCAACTTCAATAATAATATTTTATTGTTTTCTTACAGTTTAATATTATGCAAGCCACTGGTATTTTCAGATATTTTCATATTTCTGTCTGATTTCTATAACACCAAATATTTAGTGAAAACATTATAAAAATTAAAACATAATAAACAAAATTAAAATAAATCCAAAGCAATCAATCAAAAATGAAAACAAATAAAATACAAGCTTTGCCACAAAATAGTGAGGTGGGAAAATGTGGACAAGTAAATATAGAAGAGATTATAAGACAAGTAAAACATTTTATTGATACTTTGAGGTTGGCATTGTGCCAAATAACTTCTATTTTTATCATTTAGTGGCTATCACAGCCCAGTGATTTACACTGAAGGCATGTTTTAAAGATAAGAGGGATGATAGGGCTGAAGTTGAGACATTAAGAAATGTATGTGAATTTATTCAAGTGAATAAACAGATCTCTCTAATACTTAAGTCCTGAGTGTGTAAGAAGGGAGCATAATAGAAGAGGGAGGAAAATGATTGATAGTGTAGACCTTTTTTGCCTAAATTTTGTCTGTAGAATTGTCTTTTGAACAGTTGGCTGCCACAGGCACCATATTCCAAATTATTGGTATTTTTAAAGAATTGGTTAATTATTATTTACATGTCTTTAGTATTAATCATTAATGATTTATTTGTTTTTCTTTTTTTATGAGTAATTGTGAGTTCACAGAAAAATCTTTCACAAAATGCAGAGTTCCCTTATAATACCTGATTATTAACAACTTGCATTAGTGTGACACATGTGTTGCAATTGATGGAAAAATATTTTTACAATTGCGCTATTAACTATAATCCATGGTTTACCTAAACGTGCACCATTTGTTTTGTGATTTACATGGAGTTTTTTCTTTTATAACTTTTATTCTAATAACATATGTACAACCTAAGATTTCCCTTTTTAACCATATTCAAATATATAATTTGGTGCTGTTAATTATATTCACAATTTGTGCTACCATCATCAACAACCATTATCAAAACCTTTCCAACATCCCAAACTGAAACTGTACATTTTAAACTTAGTTCTCTGGTAAACTATATTCTGTATTCTAGTAAACTTAGTTCTCTGGTAAACTATAAATTATGTTCTAGATTCTGACTCTATGAGTTTGCTTATTATAATTATTCCATATCAGTGAGATGATACAATGTTTGTCTTTTTTATGTCTGCCTTATTTCACTCAACATAATGTCTCCAAGGTTCATCAAGGTTTCCATATGTATTATTTTTTACAGCTGAATAATATTCCATGTGTGTATATACACATTTTGTATCTATTTGTTGGTTGATGGACCATTGTGTTGCATCCATCTTTTGTCACTGGAGAATAATGCTGCTATGGACATTGGTGTACAAATATCTGTTCGAGTCCCTGCTTTCAATTCCTTTGAGTGTATACATAGAAGTGGGACTGCTGGGTCATATGGTAACTTTATACTTAACTTTCTGAGACTGTCAAACTGTCTTCCACAGTGACTAAACTATTTTTCATTCCCAGAAATAATGAATGAGTAGATCTATTTCTCCATATCCTCTCCAACAACTGTAATTTTCTGTTTTTTTATTAGTAACCATTCTAGTGCATATGAAATTGTATCTCATTGTAGTTTTGATTTGCATCTCTCTGATGGCTAGTGATGTTGATCATCTTTTCACGTTTTTTAGCATTTGTGTATCTTCTTTGGTGAAACTTGTCTTCAAGTCTTTTGGCCATTTATTAATTGGGCTTTTTGCCTTTTTTGTTGTTGTTAAGTTGAAGGTTTTCTTTATATATTATGGATATTAAACCATATTGGATATGTGGTTTTCAAATATTTTCTCCCATTAGGTACATTGTCATATTACCTTCATGATAAAGTCATTCAATGAACAAAATGTTTTCAGTTTGATAAGGTCCCATTTATCTATTTTTTTATTTTGTTGCCTGTGCTTTGAGTGTATAGTGTAAGAAATCATTGCCTAACATGAAGTTGTGAAGATGCTTCCATGTTTTTTCTCCTAGGGTTTTATAGTTCTTGGTCTTATGATATGTCTTTGACCTATTTTGAGTTGATATTTGTATATGGTGTGAGGTAGGGGTCCACCTTCATTCTTTTGCATATTATGATCCAGTTTCCCAGCACTATTTGTTGAAGAGTTTATTTCTTCCAAAGTGGTTTTTGCCCTCTTGTCAAAACTCAGTTTGGTCATAAATGTGAGTGTTGATTTCTGAGCTCTCAATTCTATTCAGTTAGTCTACATGTCAGTACTTGTCCTGTTACCATGCTGTTTTGATTACTGTGGCTTTGCAATGATTTTAAGATTGGGATGTCTGAGCCCTCAAATGATGTTCTATTTTTCAATGTGGCTTTGGCTATTTGGTGCCACTTACCCTTTGAAAATTTGAGGATTGGCATTTCCATTTTTGCAAAGAAGGTTGTTGATATTTTTTATTGGGATTGTGTTGAATCTGTAAATCACTTTGGGTAGAATTGACGTCTTAACAATATTTAGTCTTCCAATCCATGAACATGGGATGTACTTCCATTTTTTTAGTTCTTTGATTTCTTTTTGGAATGCTTTGTAGTTTTCTGGGCAAAGTCTTTCAACATCCTTTTTAGATTTATTACTAGATTTTGTATTCTTTTAATTTCTAATGTAAATGTAATTTTTTTCTTGATATCTTCGTCTGATTGTTCATTGCTTGTGTATAAAAACATACTCACTTAGGGATGTTGATCTTGTTCCCTGCCACTTTGCTAAATTCATTTATTAGCTCTAGCAGTTTTGTTGTGGATTTTTTCAGGGTTTTCTGCATATAGGATCATACCACCTGCATATAGGGAAGGTTTCACTTATTCCTTTCCAATTTGGATGCTTTCATTTCTTTTTCTTACCTAATTGCTGAGGATAGAATTTCCAGTACAATGTTAAATCAAAGTGGTGACAGTGGGCATCCTTCTCTTATTCCAGATTCTAGTGGGAAAGCCTCCAGTCTTTCAGCCTGAAGTATGATGTACTTGTGTGTTTTTAATATTGTTCTTTGTCATGTTGAAGAAGTTTCCTTCTATTTCTAGTTTTCTGTGTTTTTTTTTTTTAAGCAAGATTTTGTCAAATGACTTTTCTGAAGCAATTGAGATGATCATGTGTTATTTTTTCCTTCATTCTGCTAATGTGGTATATTACATTAACTGATTTTTATATGTTGAAACATTCTTGCATACCTGAGATCAATCCCACTTATCATGGTGTATAATTCATTTAATGTGCTGTTGGATTTTGTTTGCTAGCATTTTTCTGAGAATTTTTGCATCGATATTCATAGGAGATATTGGTCTATAATTTTCTTTTCTTGTGTTATCTTTATTTGTCTTTGACATGAAGATGATGTTGGCCTCATAGAATAATTTAAAGAGTGTTTCCTTTCCTTAAATTTTTGGAAGAGCTTGAGCAATATTGGTGTTAATTCTTCTTAGGATGTTTGACAAAATTCCCAGTGAAGTCATCTGGTCTGGGTTTTCCTTTTTTGGGGGGGGGGGGAATTTTCATTCCTGATTCAATTTCTTTACTGGATATTGGTTTGTTAAGACCTTCTATTTCTTTGTGAGTCATTATAAGTAGTGTGTGTTTCCAGGAATTTGCCCATTTCATATGGGTTATCTAATTTTTGGCATGCAGTTCTTCATAGAATCCTCTTAGAGTCCCCTTTTATTTCTGTGTGTTTAGTATTAATACCCCCATTTTCATTTCTAATTTTACTTATTTGTATCCTCTCTTTTTTTCTTTGTCAGACTAGCTGGAGGTTTGTCAATTTTATTCATGTACTCAAACAACCAACTTATCGTTTGTTCCTTCTATTATTTTGTTAATTCTGTATTTTATTTATCTCTGCTTTAACATTCATTATTTCCTTGCTTCTGCATGCTTTGGGTTTGGTTTGCTCTTCTTTATCTAGACCCCCCAGTTTTGAGGTTAGGGTTCTGTTAGCAGATCTTTATTCTTTACTAATGTAAGCATTTAAGGGTACAAATTTCCTTTTAAAAATGCTTTAATGCACCCCATAAATTTTGGTAATTTGTGTTTTTGTTCTCATTCATATCAAGATATTTCTTAATTCCCCTTATGATTTTTTCTGTAACCTACTGGTTGTTTAATAGCACATTGTTTAATTTCCACATATTTTTAAATTTTTGCTTTCTCCCTCTGTTATTGATTTCCAATTTCATTCCACTGTGTTCAGAAATGGCACATTGTATGTTTTCAATTTATTTTTTTAAATTTTTGAGACATGTTTTGTGATGTAAAATATGGTCTATCTTGGAGAATGACCCATGTGAATTAGAGAAGAATGTGTATTCCAGTGCTGTTGGCTGGACTGCTCTATAAATGTGTTTGGTTGAATTGGTTTGGGAGATTGCTCAAGTCTTCTATTTCCTTGCTGATTTTCTGTTTGATGTTCTATCCATTATTATTTTTAATGCAGTTTTATTGAGATATATTCACATACCATAGAATTATCCAAGGTGTACAATCAATTGTACATAGTATAATCATATAGTTGTGCGTTCACTACCACAATCAATTTTTGAACATTTGCATTACTCCAAAAAATAACAATCAAATGATAATAAAAATAAAAGTAAAAAGAACATCCAAAGCATCTCATACACCTTTTATCCACTTATTATTCATTTACTTTTTGTCCCCCTTTTTTCTACTCATCTTCCACACACTGGGTAGAGGGAGTGTTAGCCACAAAGTTTTCACAATCACACAGTCACACTGTACAAGCTATAGAGTTATACAATGATTGTCAAGAATCAAGGATATGGGAATGCAGTTCAGAGTTTCAGGTATTTCCTTCTAGCTACTCTAATACACTAAAATTAAAAATGGATATCTATATAATTCATAAGAATAACCTCCAGAATGACCTCTTGAATCCATTTGAAATCTCTCAGCCACTGAAATTTTATTTTGTTTCATTTATCTTCCCCCTTTTGGTCAAGAAGGCTTCCTCAATCCCATGACGCTGTGTCCAGGCTCATTCCCAGAGTCATGTCCCACATTGCTAGGGAGATTAATACCCCTGGGAGTCATGTCCCATGTAGAGGGGAGGGCAGTGAGTTACCTGCTGAGTGGGCTTAGAGAGAGACAGCCCACATCTGGGTAACAAAAGAGATTCTCTGGGGCGGGGGACTCAGACACAATTATAAGTATGCTTAGCCTCTCCTTTGCAGTAACAAGCTTCATAAGGGCAAGTCCCAAGATCAAGGGCTTGGCCTACTACAGTGTGATTCCCAATGCTTGTGAAAATATCAGGAATTCCCAATGTGCAGAAGTTTAATATTTCCACATTTTTTCCCCAGGCCCTCAAGGGGGCTTTGCAAACAATTTTTTATTGTTTACCCAAATTATTCAGGGATGTATCAGGGTTTCATGCTAACCTGTACAAATCAACCAGATCTCACCCCCTATTCAAGGTTCCATGTAATTATGGTGTTTGAATAAACTGCCCTTACAAATCAAATTACAGTGTGCTACAGAAAATACAGATTTTGCACCCAAGAAATATCTCTTCCTTTGGTCTCACACAGAAGTTGAGGTTTTAAAACACAGTCAGTATCACCCTTTTCCATTTATTCTGGTTTACCTTAGTCCTAATCAATTCCATTTCATTCATATCTTTAATTGAAGTGTGATATCTTTTTCAACTTCTTTAACATTTGCTGTATGGGGTAGTGCTGACATTCATAGCTGCCCAACTCTGGATCTGAGTCTCAGGTGTCACACAGACACCCGAAATTCCAGAGACTGGCAGGTTATATACAAACAGTTCAGCACCTCAGAGTCTACAGATAACAGTTACAACTCATGAATAGATGTGACTGTTGGAAGAGATTTCAATCTAGGGACTTTTACCATAAGCCTTCCTCTGATGACCTATGCTCTCAGATTCAATTCTCAGAGTTTGCACATTATACTTATTCCATATTTGTGAGGTGTTATAATGTTTGCCTTTTCAATTCTGGCTTCTTTCACTTAACATGATGTCTTCAAGACCCATTCACCTAGTTGTATACCGCACAACTTCATTTTTTCTTGACCCCACTCAGTATTCCATTCTATGTATATACCACAGTTCACCATTCTGTTTATCAGTCAATATACCCTTAGGACACCACCATCCATTGCAAATTGTTAATACTGCTGCCATGAATACCAGTAGGCAATGTCCACTCATGTCCCTGCTCTCAGTTCTTCCAAGTATATACCCAATAATGGGGTTGCAGGGCCATATGGTAACCCCATAGTTAGCTTCCTGTGGAATCACCAGACTGCCCTCCAGCTGGGCTGCACCATCTACTTTCCTACCAACAGGGAATTGGTACATCCATCTCTCCACATTTTCATCTATTACTTGTACCCCGTGTTTATTTTTTAAACAGTTTTATTCACACACCATACAATCCATCTTAAGTAAACAATCAGTGATTCCTGGTATAATCATAAAATTATGAATTCACTATCACAATCTATATGAGGACATTTCCATTTCTTCTGTAAAGAAAGAGGAAAAGGAGAAAAAATGAAGAATAAAAATATGAAAGAAGAAAAATAAAAATAAAATAAAATAAAATGAAAAAGTCAGAGAACACCACCACCACCAAGAATCCTATATCACTCCCTTATATCCCTCTCTTCTAGCATTTATCTTTGATATATTATCTTTGCTGCAATTAATGGAAACATCTTACAATGTTGCTGTTAACTATAGACTCTACTTTGCATTGATTATATTTTTCCTCTATGCCATCCAATTTTGAACACCTTGCAATGTTGACATTCATTTGTTCACCCTCTTTAAAAGCATTCTTATATTTGTACATTTAATCATCAATGACCATTCTAGTTTGCAAAGTTATATAATCCCAGTGTTTATCTTTTATCTTTCCTTCTAGTGACATGCATGTCACTAGCCTTCCTCTTTCATCTGCTCTCACACTCATCTTTGTTCAGAGTACTTAAAATACAGTGCTGCAATAACACAGGATTATGTTGTCCATTCCATTTCTGGATCTATATAGTCAATCCTGTTGATTCTCCTATACTCCTTCAGCATCAAATGCCTGATCTCTAACTTCTTTCTATCTCCTGACTACCTGTGTTCTCAACTCTCAAATTTCACTTATCAATGTTAGTTCACATTATTGAGACCATATAGTAACTATCCATCCTTTTGTTTCTGGCTAATTTCACTCAATGTAATGTCTACTCTTTACCGTTTTTTCTTTTTGATTTTATATGTTATACCTTATTTTATTTTTATTTTTCCTTGTTCTTTTTACCCTTACTTTTAGTCTTCATTTCTACATTCTTCTCCAAACCTCTCCCTCCTGCCTTTCCTATCTGCCTGTACTTCTAAATACTATCTTTAGTATTTCTTGTAGAGCAGGTATCTTTTCCAAACACTGTCTCAGTGTCTGTTTGTCTGAAAATATCTTAAACTTTCTCTCACTTTTGAAGGACAGTTTTTCTGGGTATAGAATTCTTGGTTGGCAGTTTTTTCACCTTCAGTATATTAAATATATCATACCACTGCCTTCTCACATCCATGGTTTCTACTGAGAAATCCATACATAGTCTTATTGAGCTTCCTTTGTATGTGATGGATTGATTTTCTCTTGCTGCTTTCAGAATTCTCTCTGTCTTTGAGAGTCTTTTGCCATATCTTCCATCAACTTGTTGATTTGATTTTTGAATTGATTTAGCATATTTGTTTGAAGATCTTTAATTAGTTGTTTCAACTCCTGTATCTCATTTGAAGTGTATTTTTTTTTCCCTTTAACTGGGCCTCATCATCATTTTTCCTATTGTGATTCATAATATTTTGTTGCCTTGGCATCTAGTATTCTTGATTACCCCAATCAGTTTTTCCAAGACCAGATGAGCCCAGGTCTCAAAAAGAGGTTTTAGTTAGTATTAGGTCTCCCTGATGGCAAGACCCCACAGATTGTCAGACTTTCCTGTGAGGCCTCTAGATTCTGTGCTTTTCCAATCCTACCCAGGAGGTGTCACTTGCCAGCCCACAGCTACCCACCATCATAATGAGTTGCAGTGCCTTTAATTCTCAGTGGACCCTGCCCCAGTGAGGGTCCCAGGGTGTCAGAAGTCAATCTTAAACAGTTTCTGTTCCACTCCTCCACCCCCAGGCCCTGGGGACTGCTTTCCTTGAGGGAGGGCAGCCTCCTGAGCTGGGCTCTACTCACTTTTCTGAGGGAAGATAAGTTGCTTAGGGCATTGAGTCCTATACTTGAGTTTTTTCTTTGACTCTCTATCTTAACTCCATCCTTTCCTGGGTCAGTGCTGCCAATTCAAAATGCCTGAGACCTTCTCTAATGAATTACCTAGAATGAGACAAAACAAAGGAAAAAAGAAAAAGTATTTTCAGGGCCAGTCCCCAGACTTCCAGTTCAACAGTCAAGAACTGGAGTTGGTATCTGGTTCTGTGTGCCCCTTTTCTTAGGACACAGCCTGTCCAGTATTCCAAGCTCAGCCAACTCCAAAAATCTTTTTTTTTTTTAATTTATGTATTTTTTTTTTCCATCAGCTCCACCTCCTCTCTGCCAGGAGAAAATTCTGGGTTCATTTCCTGCTTTCTCTGGGCTTATTTGTGCTCATAGCATGTATTCAGTAGTCCAAATTTGTTAATTAAACCACAGCTGGAAATTGCTTGACTTATTTTCCCTTGTTCCTAGTAGCCTTCTTCTTTTTCCCACAGAGAAGTCTTTCAACTCAACCTGCCATGCCAGTGGGGGAAAGGCATCAGCTCTGTAGTTTGGGGAGATTTACTTACAGTTCTATTCTTCAAACTCAGCTGTTCCATCCATTCCAGACTGGTGTTGTCTGGTCACAGAAGTCCTTTTAACGTTTGTTCCAGATTACTTACTACTTGTTCCTGGCTATTTGCTAGTTATTCTGTAGGACTAACTAAATTCCACACCTCCCTCTGCCACCAAATTGTCACACCTTCTCCCTCATTTTTTGAACTCTCTTCATTATTGAGAGTGCTGTATTAAAGTCTCTTACTATTAATGTAGAACCATCTAGTTCTCCCTTCAATTCATGAGTCATATATTTTCAGGCTCTGCTATTACATATATATATATATATATATATATATATATATTAAATTTACCTGCTGAACTGACCCCTTTATCAGCCTTCATGACCTTCTCTATCATTCATAACAGTTTTTCAAGTTAAAGTCTATGTTATCTGATATTAGTATACCTACACCAGCACTCTTTTGTTTACTACTTGCATGGCACTCTTTTGTTTACTACTTGCATGGTGTATGTATTTATTCCATATATTAACTTTCAACTTACTTATGTAGTTGAATTTAAGGTGAGTCTCTTGTAAACAGCACATGGTTGGGTTGTGCTTTTTTATCAATTCTGCCATTTTTTAGCTTTTGACTGAAGTTTTTAATCCATTCCCATTTAAAGTAACCACTGATAAGGCAGGACTTTTTCTACCATTTTGCTAATTAGTCTTTAAGAAGCTTATATCTTTTTTGCCCCTGAATTCTTCCATTATTGCCCACTTTTATATTTATTTCATTTTATTTGTATTGCATATACTGAGTGTCTGGATATATTTTTCATATATTTTCTTTGTGGGTTAAAATTTACCATCATGAAAATATAGCAATATTTTTTTTATTTGATAACAAATTAACTTCAATAGAATACACACACAATGTTACTAAATCCTTGGCCCACCCACCATTTTTTTTTATTTGTTACAAATTATATCTGTGTACACTGTATGTATAGAACCATAGGAAGTCCTATGCATCCTAAGAACATATTTCTCTTCAGGTCCAGAATGATTCCAACAATCCTTTTCCTGATGATAACCTCTTGGACCTTCCTTAGTCTTATTCTTTAATAATTCAGGCTAAAAATTAAGCCTACTTCTTAATACCTCAAAAATATTGAATCATCTCTAGAATAGTTTCAATGTATTGTGTCCCCCCAAATCTCGTTATCTTTGATGCAATCTTGTGTGAGATGTATTAATGTTGATTAGATTGTAATTCTTTGAGTGTTTCCATGGAGATGCACCTCACCCAACTGTGGGTGATGATTCTGATTGGATAATCTCCATGGCGGTGTTACCCTACCCATTCAGGGTGTGTCTGAATTAAATTACTGGAGCACTGTAGAAGCTCAGACAAAAGGAGCAAGCTTGCTACAGCCAAGAGGGACACTTGGAAGAAAGCACAAGAGCAGAGAGAGGAACTGTAGTTTACATAGACATTTTGGAGATGGCCTTTGAAAGCAGACTTTTGCTCTGGAGAAGCTGAGAGAGGACAAACACCCCAAGAGCAACTAAGAGTGACAGTTTTGAGGACCTGCAGCCTAGAGAGGAGCTTCCTGGGAGAAAGCTATTTTGAAAACAGAACTTTGGAGCAGATGCCAGCCACGTGCCTTCCCAGCTAACAGAGGTTTTCCGGACACCATTGGCCATCCTCCAGGGAAGGTACCCGATTGCTGATGTGTTACCTTGGACACTTTATGGCCTTAAGACTGTAACATTGTAACCAAATAAACTCCCTTTATAAAAGCCGATGCATCTCTGGTGTTTTGCATTCCAGCAGCGTTAGCAAAGTAGAACAGAGGTCTATCTTTCCTTAAAGTTTCTTATCCTCTTACATGCAGGCTAAAAGGCATGAATTCATCTTGAAGTTCATGATTATGAAAGATAAGAATTTGTAGATTTTCAATTAATTAAAATCTAATAATAAGACTGGTTTTGGCAGAGATCATCTTCCATGGATCTTGTATATCATTTTGTATTTTTACTAATACACCAAGAATGCAAGTACCTGACCACTCTTTACCCAGGCCGTTTCCCATGATTTTTCTTTAAAGGAGCAAATTTGAGACATAAGATTGTCATCGTCCAGGGAAAGAACAGGATTGCTTATGCTTGCTATAAAAGCAGTGGTTCCCCCAAGTTCAATTTTCCCCTGTAACAGCCCATTGCATGTGCAGGCAACCTTAATGGATGCTTTGCATTGCCTCCATGGGACTTGGGGGGCTTGGGGAACTGACTCAAACCAATATGAAGCTACAGGTAAAACTTTTCCTGTGACATATAAAGTCCTTGTCTCTGACCCAGAAATTTCCTGTCTTATTCCAACATCCATGAAACAGTAACAGGCTAGCTTATTAGCCTGTAGGTATGGTAGAATCCAGACTTCCACAGTTCCAAACATGTAGATATTAGATTACTTTCTTTCTATTTGTTTCTGCAGTTGAACTAGTGGGTAGGTAAATATTTTATGTCTTTACTATTCTTAAGGTACAATCTTTTCTCACTTGTATCCATGCAATTTGCATAGATTTTGAAGAGGTATGAAGACAAGAAGCAGTGCTAACCTCTTTTAATGCCACATATAGGGTCTTAGTATTCAAAGTATATTTACCACTTACAATACTTAAAACTAGAGAAAAATATCATTATGTTGTTTTGAGAGAGAGAAATATTTGAAATTCTCAGCCAAAAGAATTTGGTACTTTTACAAGGGTCATCATAATGGAAAATATTGAATTGAATAAAAAGTTTGGCTAAGTTACAAATATGGAAATTAGTAAAGGAAACACAATAAAGTTAGAACGTATGGTAGGTATGATGGTTTATAAAATAATTTCAAAATGCAAAATGAGATTTTATTCACCTATAAATTAATATAAAATTCTTTACAATTATTAGCCTTCATATATTTGAAACTGCAATATTCAATTAAAAAGCCTGGCACAAATTTGAAAATTATAAATATACTTTGTGTTCAGATACTTTGACCTTCTGGTTAAAATTAACCATTCCTTTAAAATCCTGGCCTTTACACAACTGCATAGGGATTCCTTAAGGTAGGAGTTTGATTCTTCTGGGAGGTTTTTGTTTTCAGAACTCATTTAACCTAAACCTACTATATTTTGTATATGAGGAAAGGGAAAGATGTACGAAATATATTTTTCTCAGAGTCTGTTGAGTTTACATCTCCCAGAAGATTAAAAAAAAATAAACATCTAATGGCACTGTTAACCATTTACTATTTATGTATATGTAAATTCTATATATTTGTATGTATATAAATACAAATTACACAACAGATAGATGGTTATATTTTAAATGGGGTAGATCTTAAATACTAATACTTTTGAATAGATAATATTTCATTTCATATATATTTTAATTACTTTCTTTTATAACTGTATGATATTACCTAATATTATTAGCAAATTCATATCTACTTGTTATGAGGTCTTCATTCTAATCACCCAAATGTTTTGGACATCATATTGCACAGAAAATTTATATTGTAGTTACACCGTAAGAAACTTATGTTCTCCAACAGTGCATAAAGTGCTCATTTAATATGGAAAATATCTTAAGAACATTTTGAATTAACAGTTGAAAATGATCATGGGCAAAATGATGAGATGGCTTTACTGATATGATTACTTATATTTTTAAAGGTGTTTAAAACTCAGCTTTTGATATAATCTGATAAAGGGTAAGCATATTTGGGGTGAAATTCAGGTAGCAAAGAAGAAAAGATTGAACATCTCATTGGTAGAATTTCCAAATTGGGTTTAAAGTAAAGGATCTACAAAAAATCTTGGAAAGACCATCCTCACCACCCTGGACATGATCTATTACATTGTTTGGAACAACCATTCAAGTCTATGGGATATTATGACTAAAATTTATTACTGTTTACATTGTGTTGTGACTAACACATCATTCAACATAGAGAAGAAAGCTAGATGATACTATGGGAAAAAAAATTCTGCACTTATCGGAATATACGAATTCTAATTCCATCTCAACATAATTAGCTGTATGACTTTTGGAAGTTTTCTTCATTTTCAGGATTTTGGTTTTCCTATCTGTAAAATGAATATGAGAAAAATTTCAAAATCCTTACTATCTCAAATGCTTTTTATCTATGAAGTTAGGCATTGTAAATATATTAGAGATATTAGATATACGATGATGAGCTAGACAATAAATTTGTGGAGTTGTATAACTAGACTAAACATCCTTTATGAAAGAACAGTTGTGAATAGGAGAGAAGGTTATATTTAGACTGAGCTTTAAAGAACAGCAGAATGGAAGGCATTGCAGTTGGAGGGAAAACCTAAACAAAGAGCTGGCTTCCGAGTACTGCCCCTTGGATGACTAGGCAAAAAAGAAGGGCGCATGTGTTATTTTTGTCAATAGTAGTGATGATGGTGACAGTAGTAGTAGAATTTAGGTTTTAAATTGTGGGATACATGAAGCTATTAGTAGGTTAAAGTAGCAGATAAAAAGGGAATAAGATTAAAAACGTAAATGGAAAAAATAGTCTTGAAAGGACTCTGAGTAAGAGGAACTCTAAAGCAAGGTAAATAAACTTGGAATATTTGGATGGAACAAAGTTAAAGGAATTTAGATTTCTAGCACAATATATTGCATAGATTCCCATATCCCATGGTATAATGAGTAGAAATCATTAAACATCACTCAAATGAAAAGTTAGCTCTAAATGCAGTATTGCTTTAATTTGTAATACCTTTTTGCTAACTACCATAACAAAAATATATACATGGTATAAGACAAGAAGGAAGTTATCTTACTACAGATAATTCTAAACATTGAAAATTGTTTTAAGTACTCATTTTGAGTTTTTAAAGAGATTTTCGATGAAGTTTTCTTTGTGGTTAAACATATAATCTGATATAAAAATCAAAATAAATAACTCTCAAAATGCTAATATGATGAAGTACTTCAAGATATAGTTTTTTAGTGTCCCTGTTAATAAGATTAAAGTTTAATTGTTAAATACCTATATCCTTCTTCTTTCCATGGCTCTGCCTACCTCTTTATTGTTGCTCTTATGTTGGATTTTTGGTTTATTTTTTCCTCTAACTAAAAAAGAAGAAATAACAATTTCTTCCATAGAGTTTCAACACAAGACTTTGTAATCTACAATTTCTGACATTAGGTTCAGGTTTAGTGTTGATAGGTAAGAAAAATGCGTTACTAAGGGATTGTGAGAAGATATGGAACACTACAAAATTGCATTACAACCTACTATTTGGGGCCAAATCAAGTTCAGCAATATCCTTGCTTAGGGCTGTATTACCCTTTCCTTTCAGAACTCTATTACTTTCCTAGAAGAGTATTGACTTTGAAGGGCAGAGAATTGTATCAAGAGTTCTTTATTTTAGCATTTTGCTTATTTCTCAACCTTGCATACATTTGTGATAGCAATATATATATGTATATGCATAAGACAAATTGTTTTTGATAACACTTTGCATAAAAGTGCACAGTAAGTGTTTTACAAAGAAAATATTCAGCAACACTTTTTCTTTTTTGAGTGGCTAAGCAGGAATCTGTGGCATTGATTGATGCTTCATTTTGAAATCTGCAATGGTCTTTATGGCTTTAGTCATGAATATGTATGAAAAATCAGTTTTAGTAACTGTGCTATTAGAGATGGTCTGGGACTATAATTCAATAGTAATTTCTTTAAAGGACAAAGAAACTTGTATTACAACAGAATAAGTGTTGATAGCTTACTGAAAAATAGCTTTCTGTATTCATGCACATTTTCAAATGATGACAAGCAATATCTAAGAGGATCATACTTAGAGAAATGTCTTCTCTTAGTTGAATTACTAAAAAAGATATAGTTTAACATTCTGTCCACTTGTTTCACTTTATTTATATAAATTTAAAAAATCATAAACACAGCACTATGACATTTTTGTAAAGGAATATCATGCCATGTTTCTTCTAATATATGTGTGTGTGTGTGTGTGTGTGTGTGTGTGTGTGTGTGTGCAAGGAAACCTGATTGGACAACAGAGTATATAATACAAAATTGGAATGGAAAATAGCTTTACTAATTTTCTCCATCTGTTTGACTCACTTTTTACCCAGGAAACTACAAAGAAGAAAAAGAAAGCAACCAAGGCAGGCCGACATACCAAAGATCTCTTGCAGTGCTGATACAGACCTTTGCTGTGATAGAGGAGTCAAACCTTAAACCTTAAAGTTGCTAATTAATAGAATATGATGTAACAGCTCACTTCTTCCTTGCCCCTCTCCATCATCCCACATCCTCCCTTTATCCCAAACAAGTATATAAACTGCCTCCCAGAACCCAGGCCGTTTGAGCAGTAACCTTCTTTTAGTTCTGTTCCCATACGTGCTATTTTAGCTGAATAAACATCTGTTCCTTGGTTTTCGTGGTCTGTACATTTCTGTTTTCAGTGTAACATATTGAAATTATTAAAAGTTACTTCTAAAATGAGCATTCCTTGAATTCTGAATCATTTTTTGTGCAACTAACAAATTCTCTCTCCGTTTCTCTCCCTGTCTCTCTTTTCACACATACACACAAACAATGCAGTACAACCAGGCTATTTTTTCCTTTACACCTCTATTCTTTGTTTTTAAGATTAATTCAAGGAAACAAAGTTCTATTAATTAGAGAATATACACACAGGAATCCTCAATTCTGCTTTTCAATGGGACTATTATCAAGGTTAAAATGAAAAAAATTCTGATTATTTGCTTCCACAATGTATTTTCTGTTCTAGTGTTTTCGCTGTTGTTGTTTGTGGTGATTTGCTAGTTTTTCCTTTGGACTAAGTAAAATTTATTTGATACAGACACATATACACATAAACGCACAAACTTCCAGATATGAATCACAGAGAAAACCTTTAGTTTAAATCCCAGTACTAAAAAACTTTTTCTCTACTAATGCACTAAAGAAAGAAAAGCGGATCAGTTATGTTTACAGAATAATTTATCATTTTATTGCTTTCTATTTTATATAACAACAATCTTATTTACTGGAATTATTCCTATAAATTGTCACATATGATAATATATCAAAGTAGAATAACTTCTGGTTCACAAGCGCATATCATGATACAATGGGGAAAAAAATGAATCTTTTTAGGTGTGAAAGTGTTCTTCTAGGGCAAATTATTTTTTTAAAAAATGAAAGAAAATATATAGTCATATATCAAGGTAGTCAAGGTGAAAAACAGTGTTAAACAGCCACTGAGAAAGAGAAGCAGCATTTTGGCATGGCTAGGCCAGCTACATTGCATCTATTATTTAGGAAACAACGTAAAATGTTAGCACTACATAATGGAAAACTGTAAAGGAGTCAACCTTCTTGACACTCAGACTCTCAGGCACCAGGTTAATGTCACAGGGGCAAACTGGTCAGCATTCAGGGCAAGGAGCCAGATGTAGTATCTGAACTACATTCTCTGAAAGATTATAGCTGAGAGAGAAAATGGAGCAGTTTAGGAGGCCATCAGAATGTAATTTATGGTGGAATTGCAGTGTGGCAGTGGTGGCCATACTTTGACTGAACCAGTGTATAGGACTCCATTTTATCATTCACAGCAATTGACAGCAATTAAAACTTACAGAATGTATCATCTGCAAGTTAATAGAAAATACTTACTTCTCTTGAGACAACTTTAATTAATTATCCAATACTGCTATTATTTGTCTTATTTACATAAGAAACTTTTATCCCACTCTTGCCTCCTAACTACATGTGAGGTTTATTTTATTTAAATATAATAATTTGCATATGTTATTATTTACTGTAACCCCGGAAAAAGATTAAATGGTTAATTTATGATCACGTTTAGAATCAATCCACAGATAAAATTGCAAATGCATAGTTAAATATTTGTAACTAAGTTCTTAATTTAAATAAAAGCATTGTTTATTCTTCATTATTAGATACCAAGCCTAACAAGAAGGTAGGTACTATAATTTAATTTTTATTTAATGATGTCAAAGTATTAAATTAGTGGCTTTCTACCATAGAAATTAATTTAAATATATGAAAGTAAAGAAATAAAAAAAAAATAATAGAAAACATAGTATGCTGGTTTTAATCTACTATGTACCCAAGAAGGAGCCAGGTTCTTTTAATCCAATGTTTTGGGGGCAGACCTATTTTGTATGGAACCTTTTGATTAGGTTGTTTCCATGGAGATGTGGCCCAGCCCATTCAAGGTGGATCTTAATTAGTTTACTGGCATCCTCTATGAGAGGATAAAAGGCAGAGAGACATTTTGAAGAGAAGAGAGAGACCTTTGAAAGAAAATACCAGGAGCCATCATAGACCCAGATATTTGGAGATGCTAACCTAAGAGATGAAGCTCAGAGTTTGCCCCAGAGAAGCTAAGAGAGTGCTCCCAGACACTTAGAGAGAAATGCCCTGGAAGACCAAACAAAGATGCATGGGAGCTGAGAGAGAAGCTATGAGAGAAAAAAGCCAGAGACATTTTGGAGAAAGTCATTTTGAAACCAGAACCTGGGAACAAAGGACCAGCAGATGCCAGCGACGTGCCTTCCCAGCTTAAAGAAGTGTTCTGGATGCCATCAGCGTTTCCTCAGTGAAAATATCCACTTGTTGGACACTTTTATGGCCTCAGAACTGTAAATCTGTAACCAAATAAACCCCCTTTATAAAAGCCAATCCATTTTTGCTATATTGCAATTCCAGCAGCTTTAGCAAACCAGAACACAGCGTAATATAGATTATTAGGTGATTCTATAGAGATTGTATGCTAATTTTTCATGAAGTAGTTGAATACAATTTAAATTATATAGTGCACAAACAAGCTTGCTTAACTTCTCAGGTATGCACCCAAACCAAGGCAATTTCATGTGATACGAAGCATCAGAACAGGTGCAACAAAAAAGAAGCAAAAAATCTTATGACCTACAGTTTATATGTGATCATGTATGATATGCTGATACCTATCAAGTATTGACCTGGACCAAAGAATTCTCTTCACATGGAATTTCCTTGGCCCACAAGCTATTTTATCCTCCAGAAGAAGCTGGCCTTGTGTGATGAGGAGACATACTGCAGTGATTCATGTATGTTGACTTCTTGTGAGATTGGTGCACTGCCATGCAGGTTGTAGAATATTATCTAGACAAGTACGTGGTCCTGCCTATCTCCTAGCTTAAAGACTGGTCCATGCAGACTGAGGTAAAGTGCTGTGGAGCTTTGCTTTACTGTTGCTAACGGCTTATTCTCAAACAGTTGTCTTCTCTCTTTAGGCCTCAGCGCTTTTGGTTTACTAATTTAATTACTTAAAACCTAGAATATTGTACACCAGTGGACATAAAAGAGTTCCACTAAGGTGAAGACTGAGATTGATTGCTATCTACTATTCTGAGTCTTTAAATCCACGTGTGGAGGCCGGTAAGATTGGAGAGGGTGTGGGTCACATCATTAGCTAGGGTGATTTATCTGGGTCAGTAAGCAAGCGACTATTTACATACAGCAGTCAAGCTTAGAGGACAGCTCCCATGACCCAACAAAGACAATGATGCAGTAATATATATTTTGATCCCCTAGCCAAGGAAGCAATCTTACTATGAGGCTGACTGTAAGCAAAAGTAATAGATAAGATGTGGAAGAGGGAAGATATACATATATATGCTATAGTCTTGTTAACAGTGAAGGACAAGAATCACCACACATTCCTACCTCACTTTGATGTAACTGATGATCAAAATTTACACCATTATGTGTGTATATAATATTCTCTATTTAGTTGTTTATTTTCTTCCAAATTCTATTCTCACATTATTGTTTATAGCTACAGTGCCCACTAGGGTAAGCACTAACCATATGTGGCTACCGAGTACTTGAAATGTGGTTAATGTGACAGAAGAGATGAAGGTTTAATTTTGATTAATTTAAATTTATAAATTGATGAACTATAATTCTTTTCTGTTAAACACAACTTTATTTTGGTAGGATTATTTAACTTCAGCTATTGAAAATGTTGCATTTTATCTGAGATATAAGTGCAAAATGTATCTGATTTCGAAGACTTTTGAAACCAAAAGAATGTTACATATCACATTAATCATGTTTGTATTGATTACAAGCAGAATGACTTTTTTATTTCATTGAATTAAGTAAAACATATTATTAGAATTAGTTTTTCCACTTCCTTTTGATCATTTTTAATATGACTACCATAAAATTTTAATTACACATGTAGCTCTTTATTACATTTCTAGGTGAAAATACCAGTATAGAATATTTATTCGTATATTAAATATAGATGATGAATAATGTAAGGAATGGTATTACTTGAAGATTTGGGGACTAATGATTCCAGCCTCTGCCTGGCAGGTTTCTTCAATTTAGGTGATTTAAGCATTTATTTGGGTGGCCAGTCAACATCATATTGACTGGAAAGGAGTTTGGCCACATTAAAAAAATAGGGAGGTGAGTACTTGTAACTGTAAGTATCTTATATGAGTAGTTATAACATACTTTTACAAAAATTTCTGAATTTGTCCCAAAGAATTCTTTTTCTTCAATGAGAAGAATTAGAAATTGGTGGTTCTATTATTTTATGATATGCTACAATTCTTTTTATTTCAGTAGGCAGTTTTGCCTGCAATATTGGCATAAAGTTAAATCCATTATTAACATAAATTAGAAATAGGCTTCTTAAAACTCAAGTTATATTAAAAACTTGACCAGAATCAGGTGTGCTTCCCTCATTATCATTAATTTTTTGCTACTTATGTATTTACCCTAAAAGTTATTTAACTAATTTGATGAGCAAAAATTGCCCCTATTGATATTGATCTTATTGCTGTCACATCATTCCTACAAATGTATTCATTTAAAATGAACTGGAACTTAGTTTCTAAGTATCGATATAATTGTGCTTGTTTCTTGATTTTATTTCTGGTGGTTTCTATGATCAATATAAATGGTGAAAAATATACTTCAAGTTAATAATATGACACATTTGAATATATTACATTTTTATGGAAATTATCTTGAAGATAATGTGTTCTTAACACACAATAACCTGTACTTGTTTCTTTTTAAATTGAATTTCCTGTTTATATTTGTATCATGTTTAGATTATCATAATTAATTTTGCTGAATATTACTCTAGTCACAAGTATTTGCATAAAAATCATTATAACATCAGATTATATGATGCCATCACAGCAGGTATCAACATTTTGGTTTGTCGATAATTGTTTTCATCTTACTAGATGACAGAGTCAGGAAGTATTGTGCTTCTTTATCATTTTCATAATTCCACTATGCTGAGCAAGCAGAGAAACCTATTGCATTTTTTTCTGCTCTCTAGAGAATTCAAGTTTACAATTTTAATGAAGAAAAATTTACTTTAAATTCTTCTTGAACTCATTTCCTTATTTTTAAAGTATTATATGGATAAAATTTGAGCATTAAGTAGCTACTTTTGTGGTCCATAAGCCCCACATGTATTTTTAAGCAAAAATGAAAATAAAACTCATGCATTTTTATTTTTAATTTTTAAATGAGTTCAAATTTTCCACATTTAATTTAAAACACACCAGTTGCTTTCAAGATAAAAGTGAAATCTCTGAGAGAGTTCTACCTGATAAGCAGCAAAATTAATGAAACCAGCTTGCCCCATCTTGCTATATGATTCAGTTTGAATACAATTCTGCAATATTTAAAGAAATGCTCTTCATCACCTCACTTATTTACCTAACTATTGGTCGTACATTTTGTCTTATTTTCTGAGCATTGCTCATACCAGTTCCTTCAGCTGTACATATTTACATGTACAGAAGATTTGCTTTTTTTCAACTTACAGAAAAGATGAGGAAAACTGACTATTTATTAAACCAACTCTTATTTGGAGAATATCACTCTATCTTGGAAGGCTCGATAAAGGGGAAAAAGGAATCCTTAAATTTGGGAGTACTAATAATAAAACATTAAGTTACTTAAAAGCAACATTTATAGCAAAAATGAAAATATCCAGAAAGATACATACTAGCAGTTAGAATAATTTTTCAAATGAAAGATGAAGGTTCCTTGAACGATTTTTATAAATCACAGTGAGTCAAACCATGCTGTATTCAAAGAAACACATTATAATATATAATATTACCTTAAAGTTTGGGTGACCATGGTAAACAAATAATATGGATATATAAATATGTATCTATGTGTATGTGTGTATATATATATACATATATATGTATTACTTTCACTTAAGGAAGTGTTTTATCTTGTTTTATTTTTTTTGGAAGAATAGGTTTCTTCTAACATAAATGAGATAATTAACTTTTGAATGTAGTAGCACATCTTTGGAAATAAAAAATGTGTCTTTCTTCTTAAATTCTAATAAATACAGTATTTAACAGTATTCTAGGGTGTGGTGTCATGTGTCTGGAATCAAAATACTTTGGACTGTATATCCTATGGTTCTTTCAGAAAGTCAAGTATCCAGGCAGTCATTAAACTTTTGTATTTGAATGAAAGTTTTGAGAGTATATAGTTCAACCCTTTCACTCAAGTATGCAACAAATAATTATTAAGAATGCTAAGCTATAAGAACTTAATTTATTTGGGGAAAGTTCAATCATCACATACACAAAGAAAGACTAGAATTTAAATTGTGCTTAACTCCTAATCCTTTCCACTCTATGATGTCTCTTTCAATTTTAGGCACCAAAAGGCAATATAACATTTACTTCTCTAATCATTATGTGGCTAAAGACATTAGCATGAACAATTCACAATCTCATCAAGGGACTGTGATCCTTAAAGCCTAATCTCTGGGGTACACCGACCTTTTGAGGCTGGGGACTGAGTGGTGATAAAAATGGCACCTATTGGATTTGTGCATCACACATCTAGCACCAACATTTCTGGTGGCCTTGGGAATAACTAGTAAAGGAAACTGAAAAAAAGAGTTTACAGAAATAAAAAGATGTGCTCTATCACTCATGATCCAACCAGGGAAAAAGGATATTTGAAGGGGAGTAACTTAATGTAGTAAGCAGGTATGTAGGTGATGAAAATTGTTGAGTAGCCACTGAGGAGATGAAGTTAGAGTCAGGAAGCTGCTACCACGCTTAGGCTGGAGGTGTCAAGGGAGAGCGCAGCATTATGGGTCATCAGGAACTAGGAACACCTGATGGGATTTGGAACCATGAAAGTACTGTCCATTAAGATATTGTTGGGTTTTAGCATTCATCATCATTAATTTTATCCTGAATATACACACAAGGTGTTCTGCGTCACTAACAGATTATTATTATTCACTTAAAAAGCAAATAATGACCATGTATTTCCAACTCCTTTCTTACCCTGGAGCAGCATGATTGTAAACCAATTCAAATGTCCTATGCATATAAAATTTGTATCATAGGCAAGGAACAGAGAACAATGGAGAGAGATAGATGACCCCCAACCCTCCAGGAAACAGAAAGAAAACAAACAAACAAAAAACTTGTGCTCCTTAGAGACAGTATGGTAAGGATCCTGGGTTCTCACTCTAAACTTTTAAAATATAAATACATTTTTCCAGGAGCCAGAAAAACCCTAGGTGTCTCCGGCTTTTATGAGCAATATGTATCTCCAAGGTTTGGATTTTACAACTTACGAAATATAAATGCACAAGAAGACAGTGCTCCAGTCTTCCTGGCACCTTAGGGCTTAATCAAGGGTCTTAGTGCAGGCTATAACCTTGGCAATATCAGATCAGAGAATAACTAAACAAATGGCTATAGACCTGATTCTTACAGTATGCGAAAAGTAAAATGCTTCATTAGGAAGCGAACAAAAAAGTTCTCTAACTTTATATGGTATGTATTTCCATGTCTCAAACACTAGGGCTTTCTACAGAACCCCTGAAGGGGGAAGTTTTATTTCCTCACATAAATGGTAGAGCCACTAATACCACAAGCAAAAGGAGATAAAAAGCAATATCCTGATTTTTCTGTTCTTCCTGTCTTCCAGTCTCAAATTAGAAAGCCAGTTATCCAGGACCCCAGGAAGGCATCCTCCAGGGTTTTACATCCTGTGATACAGAGAACAGGGGAAAGACAAGGAAAATACAAGGGGGCAAACAGGCACAAAATTGGTACAGTTGTTCTTGAAGTAGGTAAAGGGAGGGTTTTTTCTGGAATAAAACTGTGGGTCCAAAAATGAATGCAAGAGATTGGAGTCTGAGAACACAGACAATTTTCTAGGAACTTTCTCTTAAAGGGAAAAGAGGGAAGGATAAATAAACAGTGGTAGCTGAAAATCTAAATAAGACATTTTTATTATTGTTGTTTAACAGTGAAGAAAGCAGAATATTTGTGTACTAATGTCAATGATATTGTAAAAAATTAAAGTTGGTGATTCAGGAAAGAGAAGATGGAATTTCTGGAGTCATTTCCTTAAGTAGAAGAGAATAAATGACTTTATCCAAGAGCACAAGCTGTTCATCGTAGCTAACGGAGGAGAAGGTCCATGAATGGGAACTTATGTTGCTGGTTGTTCTAATCTATGCCTTCACTTTCTTTGCTCACATTGTTTCTTCTGCCTAAAATACATGTTCCTCTTTTTCCACTATCCAAAGTAATCTCACTTTAGCCAGCTCAAATCTCACTTGTTGCTGGCTCATTCATATAGTAAGATTACTTCACTCTGGATTCCAACAGTAAGTATATCATATCATATCATTATTTAATGTCATTAAAAGGAGCATGGAAATACAAATATGCTAAAATATAGTTCTTATACCCAATGTGTTTCCACTACTGTTTGCAGAGAAGGCTCTGTATTGATGCATCCAAATTATGGGAAACCTGCCTGTGGAGTGAGTTGCTCTACGGTGTGTCTTGGGAACACAGGTTCAGGCACAACAGAAATTTTCAGCAAATGACCACTTTTTTTGCTTACAAAGCACAGAGGGTCCAAAAGAGCAGGGGAAGAGTTCCCATCATGGCTTGTCCCCTGGGGAGGTCAACTGCTTCCTGGGTGGGTGGACGGCAGCTCTGCATGCCCCTCTTTACCTCAGGGTGGGGTATTTATACTCCAGGGGAAGGGTCCCTACCACTGAGCAAAGAGCGTGTATCAAGCAACCTTTTGCAGAGTGCTGCCTTGATAAACACCTAGGTCTGTTTTTCCCTGGTTTTGGGCTCAAGGTATGGTCAGGCCCTTCTTTAGACCTAAAGTCCCTCCCAAGCTGTGAAATGGAAACATATTGAAACATCTGCACACAAAGAAAAAAACGGGGGAGGCAAAGCCTGGGAGATGGCCACTGAACATGTCCGTGACTTCCCTAGCACTGCATTAGAATTCTGATCATTGCCCAAGTGATCATTGTGAACAAGTGAGAAGGATATGATTAAAGCTGATTTGATAATGTTTGTATGGGTTTTATATAATTATTATTGCTGTAAGTTTTAAGTGGAGCAATAATATGAAGGAAGGGCATGGGGAAATGCAGAAATGAGCTTATTTTTATAGATAGATGGAAATTAGGAAAAAAAAATATACAGCAGGAGGGAGGACCTGCATTTATTGGATCAGAAGGGAAAACTATTGGTTCAGGGAAATGTATTCGGTTTTATAATAGGTATCTACAATATTCATGGTTAGGGGTTTGTAAGAGTATAATTATCTGAGAATAAATCAGTAATATAATAAAGATAAAATAGAAAGAGAAATAAGAATTTAGATCATTTTATTCCACTCAGTGAAATCAAGCTCCAAAGTAAGCATGCTCCAGGGTGAGACTGAGATGAAAGATTTGAATTTATGGTTTCTTTAGTCAGCTTCATTTCCTACATCCCTTTCAGAGTGCGAGCATCTAAATGGAATTAATGAGATTCCAATGCTTAAAGGAGTGATTTTTTTTCTTATTCTTTTTTCTTTTTTTTAAAACAAGTTTCCTAAGCCTACTGGAGGCTGGGGGGTGAAGGCCAACTATTTGAGCACTGGGGACAAAAAAAAAAAAAAAAAAAAAGAAAAGCACTGATTTATGGAGATAGAGAGAAAAAGAGAAAATATAGAGAAAATATGTTTACCTCCAATGTATACCCATTAGAAGGAATTTTCAGGAATAAATGTGAATGATGCTTTATATTTGCATACTGACTTTTAAACCAAACCTTCCAAGATTAAACACCAGTGTTACACTGGCGGTAGGATATGTAGAAATCTTAGTCTGTAAATATCAAAACTATCCCAATCCTTCTTCAGTAGCCTAGAATATAATGCCTCCCATTTTTTACCATACCAATTTTGAAGTAAATATCTCAAATTTCATTTATTTAACATCATCAACCAAGAGAAAAACAATCCATTTACTAAATAAATGTTATGGGGGATAATGAGGAAAACTACTTTATACATTAAGGTATATCTGTTTTTTATTAACCCACCCTCTAGCACTGATTTGAAAATTAATTTTAAGCACACAAATACAATTCATCATACATCAATGACTTTAGAAAATTTAGGTCATAACAGATTACACTAAATTTAGATAAACTTCTGTTATTGTTCTCCCCACAGGTAATTGTCATTTTAACTAAGGTTAGGAAACTCCGAGACCTTTTTCTTTTATTTTTTTAACCTGTATGTTTTCATAAATATAAATTAAGGAGGTCTATTGATAACGTTTTAAAATTACAGAGACATCCTGCATTTATACCATATATAGCATGCATACACACACACACACACACACACACACACACACACACACTCATGTATTTGTTTTCTACTTAATATATTTCTGATATCTTCAAGTTGATGATTCTAGATCCAGCGTACTTTAATGGCTATTTAATTATACTACATTTTATGTATTTCCTAAATGGTGACTATTTAGGTGGATTTCTAAATTTTTTCTGTTATGAGCAATATGACAATGCATTTGCATGGACATATCTCCTTATGGAGCATAACTATGAATGCTGTTTTGGGCTAAGTCACTGGCATCCACACTTTTGATTTTAAGAGAGATGTATTGCCCTCTGAAGTGGATGCTGCAATTCACACATCCATCTGCTATAAACACAAATAATTCTCCACAAAATCTTACCAATACTTGATACTACCAATCTTTTTTTTCTGATGTGACATTTTTCCTGATTGCAGGTAAATTCAATCAATTTGCCACTCATGTATTTTTAGGTTTCCTGGGAATTTGGAAGATCTATTCTGTAAACTGTCTCTCTGTACATATGTAGATTTGACTATTTTCCCATTAAATATAAATTTGTCATTATACTTCATTTATCTTTATTCTTGTAGCTGAATATACTAGTGGTTTTTATAGAGGAACCTTTAGTGTGTTATACATGCTCCAAATATTTTCTATTTTCTTTAAATCTTTCATTTGCCTTTTAACTTTCATTACCATGTGTTTTGACACTTTACGTATAATTTCTGGTAATAATTTTAAAACCTGATATATATATATATATGTTTTTGAACCATCTGGAAAGTTAAATATGTATGTTTCAAGATGGGAATTTTTTTTACAGCACTATTTATTGGCAGGTATGTTCTATGTGTGTCCTTTTTATTTAAATTGTGATCTCTACAAAATGTCAAATACCCCTATATCCATGAACCTCTTTCCAGATTCTAATCTATACATCTTTTTCTATGCCAAATAAATGTTTAAATCACTATATATTTCAGTATGTCTCATTTTTCTTTTCTTTTTAGAACATACACTAAAATATGAATTTTATAATTAGTTGGGTTTCATGAATAATCTCTTTCAAAACTGATTGTGCATTGAATTTGTGTGCTAATTTAAAGGGACTTGAATATTATGTGACTGTAAGTATTATCTCTGCAAATTTGAAGCTCTTTGAAATATCTTATGAATAAAATTATACAGTTTTATTCATAACATTAATACCTTTTTTGCTTTGTTTTATTGCTGGGGTTTTTATATTTTCATCACACTTGTGTATTTATTTATTTATTTATTTATTTATTTATCTATTTAACAAATACATACTGAATTCCTCATATGTGTCAGTAATTCTTCAAGGAATTAGAGATATAGCAGTCTGGGGAAGAACTAGACAATAAAGAAATAAATGAGTAAATCCATAATGGGTCATATAGTTATAAGTGATATGGAGAAAAATACAGCTGGGTAGGGGGCATAAGGAAGGTGCAGATGGGAGTCTGGGATTGCAATTTTCTATAGGGTGGTGGTTCAATTTGCTAAGGGGCTCAGAGAATATTCCATGAAATGCATTGGGTTTTAACTACAGGAATTTATTAGCTTATTCACTTGCAGGTTGAAGCTGTGAAAATGTCCAAATTAAGACACCATCAAGACAATGCTTTCTTCCTAAAGATCTGGTACCAGTGATCCTGGACTCCTCTGTCACATGGCAAGGCACATGGCAGCATCTGCTGGACTCTCACTTCGCTTCCAGGTTTCATTGACATCAGCTTCTTGCTTCTGTGACTTTCTCTCTTTGTCTGAATTTCATTCTTTTATACAGGACTCTAGTAAGTGAATTAAGACCCACCCTGAATAAGATGAGTCACACCTTAGCTTAAGTCACTCACCCAAAGATCCTCCTTACAATGGGTCCACATCCAACAGGAAGTGATAGATTTAAAGAGCATACTTTTTTGGGGTACATACAGCTTCAAACCACCACAAGTGATGAGGAATTTTTAACAATACTTGAACAGGGATCTGAAATGAAGTAGCAAGCCATGCCAGTATATGGAGGATGGTATTTCTAGAAAGAAGAATCATGCCATAGCTTTTGTAAAGAACTTAGGACTGGAAGAATCAGGACCCATTCTTCTAGGGTGTTCTTTGCAATTGTGAAAGCTTATTCTCTCACTGTTCTTTTTGTTGCCTAATGATATGCAAGAGATTTGTGCTCCTGAAGAAAGAGGAGAGAAAGAATCAACAACCAGCATTTTGGGAGCTGATTATTTCTTTTTTTCTGGGCCATTTCAGATGTATTGTCCTCTCAACTACATGATAAGCTTCTTGAAGAAAGTGACTACACTCTATTACTTTTCATTTTTCAATGTGTGCAGACTGAGGCAGCAAAATGCTTGGCTTGTATGAGGCTCTGGTGTGCCTGAAGTAGCTCTTAGGAAGGGAAGAGATGTAGAAGATGAGGATAAAGTGGAAATCATTGTCCAAATTGTGTAAGGACTTACCAGAATTTAGAAGGATTTTGGCTTCTGGTCTGAATGGTATAATTAAAGAGGTATTGTGAGCTAATTTCTGTTTTAAGAGAGTAACTGGCTGCTATGTTGGGGACAGAACAAAAGGAATAAGGGTCAAAAGAGAGAGACGAGTGAGGAGGCTATGGAGCAATACAGGTGACCAGTTATGCTATCACTGATCAGGGTAGTAGCAACCAAGGTAATGAGAAGTGGTTTGATTCTGGATTTGTTGTTGAAATAAATACAGACTATGAAATAAGGAATTCAAGGATAGTTTCAGGTTTGTTTCCCTTGTGCTGCCGGACAATTGTCCAGTCTGATGGGAAAGACTGCAGGGGAAATATGTTAGTGTGGGTAAATGGACTTTGGGACAAAGGAATGAGATCATTTATCCTGCTATATTTTCTCATTGGTAATGTTACCTGAAATCTATTGCTTTTGAAAACTCCATCTGGCTGTTTTTCAAGTCTATGATCAGGTCCAATTGTCAATTGACTCATAGCTTTTCCTGGTAGGTTATCAAAATGCTTGCAAATATTAAAAATAAGATCAAATACTTAAATAACACTTGCAAATGAAAAGATTTCTTGGCTCTTTCTAAAACTAACTCATTTAATCTCCAAAGCAAACTATAACATTTAGGTATATTATTATTACCCTCATATTATGGATGAAGAATTGAAGGCCAGGGAATGTTATAACTTGTTCAAGGTCACCCAGGTAGTAAGTGATAGAGATAAGGTTAGGAACCAGGCCGCCTGGCTCCAGAGTAAGTGATTACTTGTAACTTCAACACTGTATTGCTGAGTCTAAATACTTTGATTCCTCCTTTTGAGTCTTTTTCTTATTTCATTGTATTAACTAGGATCACCATTACAATGTAACAATAGGAGTGAGAATAGGTATTCTCTGTGTTTGATATTTACCATAGATTTCCTTTTATCAAGTTAAAGGGGTTCACTTTTAATTCCAATTCACTATGACTATTATAAATTGATGAACTGTAATTGATTTTATCTTTTTTTTTTTTTTTTTTTGTATCACATTGTTCTAGATTGTTAATGCTGTCAGAATGCAAAACACCAGAAATGGACTGGCTTTTATAAATGGGGCTTATTTGGTTACAAAGTTACAGTCTTAAGGCCATAAAGTGTCCAAGGTAATGCATCAACAATCGGATACCTTTACTGGAGGATGGCCAATGGCATCTGGGAAACCTCTGTTAACTGGGAAGGCACGTGGCTGGCATCTGCTCCAGAGTTCTGGTTTCAAATGGCTTTCTCCCAGGATGTTCTTCTCTAGGCCTCAGCTCCTGCTCAAAATGTCACTCTCAGTTGCTTTTGGGGCATTTTTCCTCTTAGCTTCTCTGGAGCAAAATCTGTTTTCAATGGCCATCTTCAAACTGTCTCTAATCTGCCGCTCTTCTCTCAGCTCCTGTGCATTCTTCAAAGTGTCCCTCTTGGCTGTAGCTCCTCTTCAAAATGTCACTCTCAGCTGCACTGAGTTCCTTCTGTTTGTCAGCTCATTTATATGATTCCAGTGATTTAATTTAGACCCACCCTGAATAGGTGGATTAACACCCCCATGGAAATTATCCAATCAGAGTCATCATGCACAGTTGGGTGGGCCACATCTCCATGGAAACACTCGAAGGATTACAATCTAATCAAGACTGATACATCTGCCCACACAAGATCACATCAGAGAATATGGCCTTTTCTGGGGAACATAATACATTCAAACCAGCACACACATGAAAATGATTACATATATTTTCTCATTTAATCTATTAATGCCATAAATTACACTGCTATATGATTTCATGCTGAATCACTATGCTACCTTGGATTTAACATCCTATTGAATGTTACTGTTTTATAGTTTATTTTTATTTAGTATGTCTCACTCATTTTACAATCATAAGATTGTCTTTTACTTTTATTCTTTTCTGCTCTCTCTTCTGGAATACCTGTTCTTAAAGTTTTGCCGGAATTCAACAAATATCAGTCTGGGCCTAGTGTCATTTAGGGCATTGATATTTGACAAATAGTTCAATATTTTGTTATAAATTAGCCTAGTGACATTTTCCAACTTGTCTTGGACAGTTTTTACATGTTAATATTCTAGAAGAGTTCTTAATTTATAGTTTTTAATTTTATTTTATGAAGCTATTTATAGTTGTCTTTATTAGCTGAAAAATTGCCTGCATAATTATACACAAATTATACACACTTTTTTTTTTTTTTTGTAATGCTTTGGGTACCTCTCCCAAGCTGTAAGTCTGATTTTTACTTTCCTAAGGATTGTGAACTTCAAAAAGTGATGAAAGTCTCTGTTTCTCCTCATGAAAGACATAATTCATATTTTTTCTCAACATAGATTGAGGAGTAAAGGAAATCAATCTGAAAAGAGAGAACAGAATTAAACATAGAAAAGCAGAAATGAGACAAGGTAACAGAAACTCTCAAGTTTCTCAAATCTTAAGATGTTCAAATATCTGGTTAAGCCAGATTCCTGATTTCTCAATCTCAACATTGTAAAATATCTAATAATTCTGGTTGAATCATAATTTCTAAAAGTTGCAAAACAGATTATCCTAAGTAATTCTCTACTATTTTGTCTGTCTATTCTAGTTATTTTAAATTAGAATTTGTCATTCTGTTTTATGATCTTATGATTTTGTTTCTGTTCTTTTCTTGAATGAATTACATTTATTAGAAATGCAATAATTTCACGGATTCCTCTTCAGCCATGATTGATGGCTTTTTGCAACACTTGAACCTGTCACACCAGTGCTCCCTAGCTTTGGAAATCCTGTGATATAATCCAAATACTTTGACAGTGTCAACTGCTTTTATTTATGTTGTCTAGTTTGTGTCAAATTTCGTATCCAGTGTTGAATTTCATTAGATTAAATTTGAAGAAACTTTAATATAAAAGACGGATCCTTCAGTCAAACTGTGTATGATATTTCCAATAGAAAAAATTCAACAAATTTAACAATTAAGCAAGCTGGACCATTTAAGAACTGCTAAATTTGGGCATGTACACATGATGACAAAATCTGATTCATAACATACTCTCCTTCCTAATAGCTACAGAGCTTCTTTTGACTTTTGTTGTAAGTTCCATCATAGCTTCAGAATCTTTAAAATATGAGGTAGGGTGCTGGTGTGGTTGGACTTGTAATAATGTTAGTCTTTTATATTGGCCAGGAAACATGCCTGTGCTTAAGAACAGTTAATGGATTTAAGATGTTATAAGATTTATTTGAGAAATTAGTAAATTCCGTAGTTACAAAGCATTGATGAAATATAATACTTGGTTTTTCAAACTTACTATCAAAACTAGAAAGAAAAAGATGTTTTAATAGATTTGCTGCTATTAAAATTAAGTTTCTCTTCAAAGTATTCAAAATTTAAATCATCAGTCTCTTTTTAGTTGTCAGTTCATTGTCCCCTCAGGAGTTCTGCAAGTTAAGCACATCAAACCAGTCATCTTTGTTCTTCAATCAGAATTAATCATTACACTTACTGTAAGTGGCCAATTTTAAAGCTATGTATAGCCCTTTATTTTTCTCTGTTCACATTGTTCTCTTTGTCAAAATTTTTAATTATTTCCCTCAATTTTAGGTTTTTTCAGTTTTTCATCCATTTTTTCCTATCACACTACTTTATAGTCTTTTACATATATTCTATATTTCTAGGAATGCACATTTATGGGGATACATTTATGTACAAATACCAAGAGAGATAGATAATGCTGTGATTGGTTTTAAAACACTATGGAATTGATGTTTAATTTTATCTAGTTAATAAAACAAATAATTTTCTATGTCATAATTTACACAGTATGTGTTATGTAAAGTTTGTATGTGATTGCTTTCTCAATAAATTTAAATAATATTTAAATTGAACTTTTAGTTTGTTGAAGATTTCTGTTAAAATATTATAATATAAGGCATTTACAGAAAATCTGATAAGAATATTAATGAAATTCACAATATTTAAACAAATTTTACATAAATACAGTGAATAGAATTTATAATAAACTAACAGTATGAGATACCTGGTAATTCGCCTGAATTATAGTACTCAAAATGTTTGCCTGAAAGAAATTAAATTGATAATGTAGGTTGGCCTTTTCTATGAATTGATGTAGAATTTTCATATTTAATGGAAACAGATTCTACAGAGCAACTACAAATAAAATTAATTTAATTCATGTGATATTTTAGAAATATAATTAATAACTTCTATTTTTAATAGTTTTAATAATTTCTAATTTTCCAGATAATTTTTTTCTTTTCTGATTTTAATTAAAGTCAAATGTTATAAATAAATTAATGCATATAATAAAAAGTAGCAATTTAGATATTTTTGGATTAATAGAGATTGGTTTCAATGAATTGGATAGGGTATGAGTTATATATTAAAAGAAAACTTGCAAACTCTTGAGGAGATTACAGGTGAAATGGAGAGAAAAAAGGCATGAAATTTGAATGAAAAATACAATAGAAGAAAAAATGGGACAGGAACATCCCTAGAATATTTTAGGCAAAAGAAAATGCAGCCAGTAGGGCATGCAACTTTGATGATAGTAAAGAGAGAGAGAGGAAACTAGCAGAACATTGTCTAAGTCGAGGCATAAGTGGGTGACAGCAATTGCTGAGAGAGAGGCATTATCAGTGGGAGGGTGTAAGGACACATCAGAGAGAAGTTTCATTTTTGCATGCTACTTTTTAAAAGTCATGCACTCCCAATCTTTTGAAAATTCATCAGTTGTTCTTTCCTGGATACTCCTTTGGATTCAGAGCAAAGTATAATATGTGGTATACTCATTTTCATTTTTTAAAAAAGTCTAATTTCATCTCACATCGCTGTTGTTTCAATTTGTAAAAATTCCTCTCTTTTTTTAGCTTCCTTGTGTATGCTTCCATATACTTTTAAAAGCTCTCAGAAATGACTATTTTCTCTGCTTCATATTTTATTTTATTACTATTGTGGGGGAGAAAAAGAGAAATCATTGAAGACAATATTTTAGCTCTGAATATGTGGGTGAGAAGTAAAAGTCACAAAATTTGCCAAATGGAGTGAAAGGAAAATATTAACATTTTGCTTATCATTATTTTAAGTGTGCATAAAAACACTAGAATTACCAAATACATGAAAGAATAAATTTTAAAATATTTTAAGCATTACATTCCAATATTTCACAAGCAGGCAGCATATTTTTAACTAGACATTTTAAAGGCATTGTTAGGTTTACAGAAAAAATGTGCTATAATACAAGTGTTCTCATACCTTCCCTCTCATCCCACATCCACTTTTCCCAATTATTAACATCCTGCATTAATGTGGTACATTTGTTGATGAGCCAGTATTGATATATTATTAACTAAATTACATAGTTTACACTATGGCTTCACTCAGTGTTGTACAGTTCTACAACTTATGACAAATTCACAATATCATTTATCCAATATTACACTATCATATAGAATATTTTCACTGCACTAAAAACCATCCTATTCTCACCATATTCATTCATCCTCCTTTCCCTCTGACACCATTCTAAGCACTTATCTTTTTACTTTCTCTATAGTTTTTATCTTTCCCAGAATATCATATAATTTGAGTCATACAATTCTTAGCCTTTTCCGATTGGCTTCCTTCAGTTGGCAAAATACATTAAAGATTCCATGTCTTTTAATGACTTGATGTCTCCTTTATTTTTATCATAGAATACTATTCCATTGTACGGCTATATCACAGTTTATTTATCCATTCAGCTGGGATGAAATCTTGGTTGCTTCTAATTTCGGACAATTTTGAATAAAGCTGTATACACATTCATGTGCAGGTGTTCTGTGGACCTAAGTTTCCAACACATTTGGGTAGATGCCTTGGAATGCATTTACTGGATCATATGGTAAGCCTCTTTTTAGTTTTGTAAGAACTGCCGTGCTGGCTTCCAAAATGATGTACCGTTTTGCATTATGATCAACAAGAATGAGAGTTCTGTTACTCAACATCATCACCAGTAATTGTTATGGTCAGTTTTAAATTTAATCGGTCTAATAAATTTGTAGTGATATCATTGTCTTTAAATTAGCAATTCCCTGGTGACCTGTTGAGCATCTTTTCATATGCTTATTTTCCATATGAATATCTTCTTTGGTGAGTGTCAGTTCAGATCTTCTGCCCATTTTTAATGGCATTGTTTTCTTGCTGTTGAGTTTTAAGAGTTTTTAATATCACAATTCTCTTTGTATTTTGGACACCAGACTTTTATAAGATACCTGATTTTCAAATACTTTCTCCCACTCTGTGGCTTGTGTTTTCATTCTCCTAATAATGTCTTTTGCAGAGCAGAAGTTTTTAATTTTAAAGAAATCCAAGTTATCAATGGTATCTTACATGGATAGGGTTCTTGGTCTTACATTTAAAACTTCCTTAGTAAACACAAGGTCACCATAAATTTTCTACAATGATCTCTTCCATAAATTTTATAGTTTTATATTTTAAATTTTGGTCAATAATCCATTTTGAGTTAACTTTTGTGAGAGGCATAATGTCTGTGTCTAGATTCATTATTTGAATGAATAATGGCAGTATGCCAGCACCGTTTTTTGAAAAGAGTATCTATTATCCATCAAATTGTCTTTTTTCATCTTGTCAAAGATCTATTGTGAGTCTATTTCTGGGTTCTCTGTTCCATTCCATTGATCTGTTTGTCAATTATTTTACAAATGCTGCATTGCATTGATCACTGTAACCTTATAGTAAGTCTTGAAGTTGGATAGTGCCAGTCCTCTGACTTTGTCCTTTTTCACTATTGTGTGGGTTATTTAGTCTTTTGTTTTTCCATTAAAAATTTGTGTGGTATTGTGTATTCAGCTTCAAAGTCCAGTTGTCCTTGCTATTATATAGGAAAGCAATTGGCATTTATGTTATTTTTTATCCTGCAACCTTGTTATAATTGCTTATTAGTTCTAGGAATTTTTTGTTCATTGATTCTTTAGGATTTTCTATATAAACAATTATGCCATCTGCCAACAAAGACAAGTTTATTTTTTCCTTTCCAATCTTTTATTTCCTCTTCTTGTCTTATTGCACTAGCTAGGACTTCCAGTCCTTTGTTGAATAGGAGCAGTGAGGGGGGCATTTTGCCTTGTTTCAATCTGTTGGGGAAAGCATTTAGTTTCTCATTAAGAATGATATTAGGGTAGAACCTAAGATGATGGTTAGGAGAGACAGGGCAAAAAAAAAATCTCTGTGAAAAATACTAAATAAAAGCCAGAAAGTGACCCAGAACACCAGTTCCAGCGATGCACGAGCCAGACAAGGTCTGCTGAATCCACAGGGATCATGCATTTGGTGAAACCGGGAGTCTGCATTCTGAAACAACTGAGTAAGCCAGCTGAAAGCCTGCCAGCCGCACTGTGGTGTGGGGAAACCACAGGTTGGCATTTGGAGATGGACTAGTTCTTTTTAAAATTTACACACACCTGGTGTACCCTCATGTACACATATCTGATGTGTCTTCCTAGGTCTTTTTGTTTGTTTTATTCTGTAACTTGGCTGTGGTATATAAGGTTTTTTTTTTCAAATGCATGTGGTATTTGATTTGCTAATATTTTATTGAGGATTTGTGCATCTGTGTTCATGAGATATATTGGTTTGTAATTTCCTTTTATTCAATGTCTCATATAATGAGTTAGGAAGTAGTTCCTCTAATTCTATTTCATGGAAGAGATTGTAAGGAATCCTATCACTTCTTTAAACTTTTGGTAGAATACACCCATGAAACAAGCTAGACTTGGCACTTCCTGTTTTTGAAGGTTATTAATTATTTATTCAGTTTCTTTAAAAGATACAGGCCTGTTCAGATTATCTATTTCTCCTTGTGTTAGTTTTGATAGATTGTGTGCTTCAAGGAAATGGTCCATTTTCATATTTTTAATCAATAAGAACATTTAATAAGTGTCATTTTCATGAAAAGTGGAAATAAACCTTTGTTGAGTCTTAGAGTCTGTCAATTTTTTTATGAATCAAAGAAATATAATACCTATTACATAGCATTTGTCCTTCAAAAATGCTTTTTAACTATGATAACCTGAAGGAAAAACTGGTCTTCTGGGACTTCCTAATCATACTAAGAAGGAGACACAATATATTGTTTATGTGCTGTAGCAACTCTTTGGTTGTTCAAAATGGGCAAAGAGAGAAAATATGATGTCAAATGCAAAAAAAAAAATATGATGCTTCAAAAATATATATTCAATTTCCTTAGTTGGGATTTAATTAGGAAACAGGAATACCTGTCTGCATTAAAACGTATAAAAAGAATTATGATTCAGAATTTAAACATCATCCTCATTTTTATACTCCTTTATTATCTTTAAACATTTTTTAAAAGCATTTTTAAAATTAATTAAAATAATTTATTTGCATCATTACCAATTCTTTCTTCCATGCCTTATAATGAAATATGAAGATTTCTTTATGTATACTCCTTTGGTCCCTTTCAAGCTTAGAGAAATGAACATCTTCCTAATTTCATTCAATAGACCAATAGATTTTTTAATGCATCAGTAGAGGATTTGCTGTTACCTAGCAGATAACCAAAATCTATTATTAATGTAGACTCTTCATTTAGAATTTTTGACTCATTCATAAATAATCAAAAATATTTTTCCAGCAGAGATTAAGGACAGAAATAATTCTTTTAGGAAAGTGAATGGGTTTGTTGTAAAAGAAAATTGGATATAACCATACTTAAAATACTGAAAATATCCATCTCAATAGATAAAGGGAGAATGAGATAAGTGATTCTGCTCTTAATCTGTGCACAAACCTGAAGTTCTCATAAGTCATGAAGCAAACTTTAGCTGAAGGCCCTGAATTAGCCAGGGATGATTCTTATTCACTTTCAGTTACCTGAAATACAGCAAATTTCACAATGATGTTCAGAGTTTATTGACATTCTGTGGTAGAATATAAATAAAAATGTTATGCAATGGCTGTCAAATATTGTGTTCCACTGCCTTTGCAAAGCTTAAAACATCCAAGAATTTGCCAGGGACTAATACTAAGCACATTTAAGAAAATCTCATCTCATTTATTCAGGTCATCAATCTGTCATGGCAAGATCATGTGGAGTTTCCTACATTTTTTTTTACTCTTATATGTTGTAGAGTGTTTGAAATGATAGACTTTCTCTATGCTTCTGCTATCAGAATTCCTTCCAGTTTTCTGAACATTATAGAATTGGATCACTTATCTCTTATTAGAGTTCTACAAGGTCAAGTAGCATGTCTGTCTATTTCAGTTTTACACCTCTTAAAGAGCATCATGCCTGATGAATACTACCTACCCAATAACTAAATGCTGAAGGAGTCAAGACTGGATTTTATCAAATTCTGTTTCGACACTTTTACTGATCAGAATCCTTTGCCGCAAGCAAGAGAAGCTGGTGCCCACCTGATTAAGCAGAAGAGCATATCAGGGAGGTAAGTGAATTATTGAGAAGGTAACAAATTTGAGGCTCAACATCTAGAAATGTACCAAAAGTACTGGGTAGCAATTGTATTACTAATGAAACTGTCATTGCCATCACTCTAAATTTTGGATTCCATATTTTGTTTCATATCCACTTCTATACCATGAACTTGATCTCCCAGCACTTGCTACTACTACCAGTAGGAAAAATCAGTTCTGAACCAGAAACTCAACTTATTGTCACTTCTATAACTTAAAGCCAGACTGCTTCATGCAAATCTTGCCAGAAAATTGACTTGACACTTTAACTGTTCCTTTGCTTTTCTCATTTCAGAAAAACAAAATTTTTGCACATGCTTCTAATTGGTGGAGTCCAGGTTATATTACCCAGAGCTTAAATATAAGGTAGATGAGGAAATATGTTGCCTAGCTTCTGCTTTGTGGATGAAAGGCTCATAAGGCAGAGATTTTCCCAACTGTAGATAGAAATATATAGAAGTTCCCAGAAAATACACTCAAGAAGTTTGTCCTCTAAAGGGTTTTATCCCAACAGTTATAAAGACAAAACAAACAAAGAAAATCTATACAACTAAGTGAAATAGGAATAACTTTAACTTTCTGAAGATAGTTGAAAGACAGGAAAAAGTCCTTGACATAATGAGAGAAAAATGTGTTAAAATATGAAAATATAGCATATAGATCTATCCTTAGACACAAATGAAAGCAGAGTACAATAGCAATCGAAATGTTCTTGAAAATTTCTCAAAGTCTTAGAAATACGTGAATTTTTGTTTCAGAGGGAAATATTGATTTGGGACACACAAAAAACAATGTAAATATGGTCCTGCAGTGATTTCCTTTTGAAAGTTGAAAATTGATAATTATTCCTGCAGTGTCCTCCATCTATTGTTAACTTGGATGTTTCCTTCTGAGTTCCTGTCATTCCTTGTGCCTGGTCCCATTATCACTCTTATTACATGGTAGCATAACTATTTGCTTCTACATCTTTATCTTTGATCCATTTGTTACTTAAGAATGTGTTGTTCAATTTCCACATATTAGTGAATTTTCCAATTTTCCGTCTGTTATTGATTTCTAGTTTCATTCCATTATGGCCACAGATATATAGTTTGTATGTCATCTTATTGGATGATTTCAATCTTTTTAAATTTATTAAGGTTTATTTTGTGACCTAATGTGTTCAATCTACAGGATGATTCATGTGTACTTGAAAAGAATGAGTATCTAGTTGTTGATGGGTAGAGATTTTTGTATGTTTTCTAGGTCTAGTTAATTTAAAGGATTGTTCAATCCTTTGTTTCCTTATTGATCGCTGTCTGGATGTTCTATTTATTCATTATTGAGAGTGGTATATCAAAGTCTCCAACTATTATAGTGCTGCTGTTTTGCCCCTTGTTTTGTCAGATTTCACGAGTTCCACTAATATTCTCTTTATGTCCAGATGACATTTCATTTAGGGGTCGTCTCCTCCAATCTGTGAGGGTTTCTTACACATTGTTTGCATGATCTTAGAGGACTAGTCAGTTATCTTGCAGAATGTTTAAGCTATTCTAATTCTCTCTTGCTTTTCTTTAAAAAAATCTAGAATCAGTCTGCTACTATCTATAAAAAATAAAAAATATTTTTGCTGGATTTTGAGGGGGATTGTATTGAATCAATAGACAAAATAAGAATGGATTCATACTTCAAGCATTTGAGTCTCCCAATCTATGAGCATAGCATATTTCTCTATTTTTTTTAGATTTTCTTTGACCCTTCATCAGTGTTGTATAAATTTTAGTATACAGATCCTCCATGTATTTCATTAGGTTTGTAATTAAGTGTTAAATTTTGTTCATGCTATTGTAAAAGTCATTGCCTTTTTTAAAAAAAATGTCTATTTCTTTGTGTTCAGTGCTCTAATATAAATACAGTTCACTTTTGCATGTTGTCTTTGTATTTTGCATCCTTGCTAACTTCATTTATTAATTCTAAGAGATTTTTGTAGATTCTTCAGGATTTCCTATGTTGACATCATGTCTTCCGAAGGAGAACAGTTGCGTCTTATTTTCTGATTGTATAACATATATATATGTGCCTGTCTGTGTGTGTGAAGATTTATGTTCTTGTCCTGTCTAGATCCTAGAGGGTAAGCACACAGTTTTCCACCATTAATTATGGCATTAAGTGTAGGGTTTTTTTTTTTTTCAGGTGCCCTTAAACAGATTTAAAAAGCTCCCTTCTATTTTGTTTGCTGATAATTTTTTCACGTAAAGATGTTGGATTTTGTTGAATGCTGATTTCAGCATCCATTGAGATGATAATATGATTTTTTCTTCTTTAGTCTGCTATTGTGATTAATTACAATGGCTGATTTTTGAATGATGAAACAACCATTTGCTTGTTAAATAAACCTCTCTAAGTCATGATATATTACCCTGAATTATTGCTGGATTCAATATAGTAATTGTTCTCTGTTGTGGTATATTTCTGCATTCAATTTGCTAATACTTTGTTAAAAATTTTTGCACATATTTCCATAAGAGAAATTTTGTGTAATTTCCTTTTTTGTAACACCTGTCTTGTTTTTGTGCTAGAAGTATGCTGACCTCAAGAAATCGTACGGGAATGTTTTCTCATTTTCAAATTTTTAGAAGATATTTATATAATTGCTATTATTTCTTCCTTACTAGTTTGCTGGTATTCATCAACTGATTTTTTTTTATTCCTTAATTGTTTGGTATTATCTACCAGTGAAATCATATGAATCTAGGGTTTTCTATTAGATTTTCTAACTACAAATTCGTATCATTATAGATATAGGAATATTCAAGTCATCTAATTTTTGTTAAGTGAATTTTGGTAGTTTGTGCATTTCTAGAAATTGGTCCATTTTATCTAAGTTGTTGAATTTAATGTCTGTGGGTCTGTAGTGATATCACCTTTTGATTCCTGTTTTTGGTAATTTGTATTCTCTCTATTTCTCTCACTCTGGACTGTGCCTAAAGCTATGTAAATTCTACTGTTTTTCAAAAACATGCTTTCATTTTTTTTTTCTTTGGTTATTCTGTGTTTGAATTTGACAGTTTCCACTCTTATCTTTATGATTCCCTTCCTTATGCTTGCTTTGTAATTAGATTGCTCTTCTTTATCTTGTTCCTTAAAGGAGAAGCTTAGATTATTAATTTGATACCTTTCTTCTGTTCTATTTTACGAATTTCTTCTATTAATGGTTTTAGTGACTCTTATAAATTCTGATATACTGTATTTTCAATTGTATTCAGTACATTTCTTTTTATTTTCCTTGAAAAAAATATATCATGAAAACACCACCAAAAGAAAGCTAGAGTAGCTATGTAAATATCAGGAGAAATATATACCATGGGTTGGTCCCTGGGTTATTAAGCACTGCGCTGTTGAATTTCTAAGTATCTGGGAATTTCCCGGATATCTTTCTGTTATTGACTTAGAGTTTAATTTCATTTTGACCAGAAGCATATTTTTTTTACGATTTCTCTTCTTTAACCTCTTGAGATTTGTTTTGTCACACATGATATGGTATTTGTTTATGAATGCTCCATGTGAGCATGAGAAGAATTCGGTGCTTGGTTTTCTAACCCAGTCTGACAATGACTGCCCTTTACTAGGGTGTTTAGATTATCTATACTCAATATGATTGTGTTAGTGATTAGATTAATTAGGTGCCGCCTTGCTTGCTGCTTTTGTTCATGTTGTCCTCTTTTTTCTCAATTCTCTTGTTTTATGATTACTTTTCTGTATTTTTTTATTGTGGAATATAACATATACATAAAAGAAATAACTTTCCAACTACAATTTAACAAGTAGTCATAGAGCAAATTTCAAAGAATATTAGGGGTTACATTTCCACAGTTTCAGTTATTTCCTTATTGTAAAATATAACATGTATAATATAACATGTATACAAAAAGATAATAGCTTTCAAAGTATGGTTTAACAAGTAGTTATACAGGAAATTTCCAAAGTTGTTATGAGTTATAATAACATAGTTTCAACTATTTTCTTATTGTAAAATATAACATATATACAAAATGTGATAGCTTTCAAATTGCAATTTAACAAGTAGCTATAGAACAAATTTCAAAGGATGCTATGGGTTAGAGTTCCACCATTTCAATTCTTTCCATCTAGCTACTAAGAAAAGGAAAATTATACAGAGATTCAGTATTCATAATCCTTTGTTAATGTCCATCTGGTCTGTTGCTACCTCTTCATCTATTTTAAACACTTTCCTGATTTTGGGGGATGTCTAGGCAGTGACCACCTTAATTTGTTCACATTGAAAAGGGGTGTATTAGTTAGGGTTCTCTAGGCAAACAGAATCAGTGAGAGGTGTCTATGACTATAAAATTTATAAAAGTGACTCACGCAACTGTGGGTATGCGTGAGTCCAAATTCTGTAGAGCAGTTAGCAAACTGTCAACTCCAAGGAGGATGTCCGATGAACTCCTCAGGAAACGAACCGGCAACTTCGACTAACTCCTCAGGAAATAAACTGGGATCTTCGTCGAACGTGTCCAATGAACTCCTCAGGAAACGAACTGGCTACTTCAACGAACTCCTCAGGAAATGCTTCACTGGGCAGCCAAAGAAGAAGTGAAGGTCCTCTATCTGTCTCACTTATAAGTCTTCAACTGATTAATTGGATTAAATCCAGCCAATTGCATTCTTTCATTGTGGAAGACATACCCTTTGGTGAGTCATCAGTCACCAGCTGCAGTCAATTGAGTGATGATTTAATAAACCAGCCTGTTGGTTTATTAACCAGCCACAGACGTCCTCATAGCAATTGTTAGGCCAGTGTTTGCTTGACCAGACAGCTGAGTACTATCACTTGGCCAAGTTGACACATGAACCTAACCATTAGAAGGGGTATTGACTTTATGAAAAAAAGGGACACATCTGGTTGATGTTCTTCAGAAGGCTATTGCATCTGGGTTTGGGGACTTAGCTTGCATAGGAGTTCCCTGAAGGATTTATGTTTCTGAAGAACAAACTTAGTGAGTGAAACTTTTATAGAATATCAGATAGGGATCTGGGTATTCTTTAAGAGTTTCAGTACTACTATTAACTTGGGCTTATCATATTGTGATCATTAGGTATATCTAGGTGAAGCTCATATAGGAGTAACCTCCAGGAAAGACTCTTGGCTCTATTTGAATTCTCTTAGTCACTGAAACCTTATTTTGCTGATATTCTCTTCTCCCTTTGGTCAAAAAGACATTCTCAATCCCACAATGCCAAGGTCAGGCTCTTTCCTGGAATCCATGCCCCACACTGCAAGGAAGATTCATTCGTCTGGGAGGCCTTTCCCACCTTGAGGGAGGGTGATGGATTTATTTGCCGAGTTAGGCTTAGAGAGAAAAAGCCAACATTTGAACAACAAAAGAGGTTATGATAACATTTTTTATCTCCTCCCTTGAATTAATATTTATACCTCATTTTGATGGAAATTAGATTTTAGGTATTTGTAATATTTTAGTATGATAATAGAAAATATTTTTCAAATATATTTGAACAGTTAAAATTATGAAAACTTATCTTATACAAACTCAGTTTTTTTGTTCACCTCCAAAAAATAAGCTTCACTTATACTGATTCATCACTTTAAAAAAGATCCAAATGTAAGCAATCTGATACTTTCATGTTCCTCAGACATACCTCTCAGATATGTAAGGGGCCTTAGACAACCTCTAAGGCCTGAAAAGTAGTAAAAAGTCATCATAGAATTCTCTGCATTGTCATTCCAATTAGATTTCAGGGGAGAACTTTGGAAATCATTTAAGGTGAAATGTTATTTCTGTATGTCTCTTGAAACCAAATGTATTATTTATGGCACAGGCTAAGCTGGATTAATAAAGAATCTCAACATATATTGTTTAAAGAAAAAGAAATTTATCTATTTTCTCACAAGAGTTCAGAAGAGTGGTTCACTGGAGTGGTTCTGGCTAACATGGGAGGTGTAATTTCATCAGTTCATTAACAGCCTCAATTTTTCAATCTTGTTGCACCTTCCTTAATAGTGCTGTCATCCTTCTCTACATGGTCAGGACTGTTGTCACCACTACATTAAGTTCTCCCAGCCACAGGAAGGAGGAAAGAGAGTGAGAGTACAGGGTAAATGACCTGACAGTAGCTTATTTTGCTGGTACTCAGTTTTTACAAGCAAGAACATAGTCATTGGCCACATATAGTTTAAAGGGAAGCTAGGAAGTATGGTCTTTAGATGGAAAGCCATATATATATATATATATATATATATATATATATATATATATATATATGTATATATATATACACACACACACACACAGACACACAATTTTATTGAGATATATTCATACACCATACAATCTATCCAAAGTATACAATCAATGGTTCACACTATTATCACATATTTGTGCATTCATCACCTTGAACATTTTTAGAACATTTGCATTACTCCAGAAAAATAAATAAAAAGAAAAAAGAAGACCTCAAACATCCCATACCCCTTACCCCTCCCACTTCCTGATCACTAGTATTGCCCTCTACCCAATTTTAAGACATACAATTGAAGTAGATTAACTAAGACAGTGTATCATTTTCAGAGATAGATACATAGATCAGTGGAATAGAACAAAACATCCAGAACTAGAGCCATACAAATGCAGGCAACTGACTTTTTTTTTTTTTTTTTTTTGGCTATATAGTTGGTCTCGTTTGCTAAAGCTGCTGGAATGCAAAATACAAGAAATGGATTGGCTTTTTTAAAGGGGGCTTATTAGGTTACAAATTTAAAGTTCTAAGGCCATAAAAGTGTGCAGACTAAGGCATTACAAGGATGGTACCTTCACTGAAGAGAAGCCGAGGGCATCGGGTGTTCCTCTGTCATATTGGAAGGCACATGGCGACATCTGCTGGTCATTCTCTCCTGGGCTCTGATTTCAAATGGCATTCCCCAAAATGTCTCTGGGTTTCTGTCTTAGCTTCTCTGGGCCTTTCTGCCTGTTTTTTCCAGGGAATTTCTCTCTAAGCATCTGGGGGTTCTCTTTTAGTTTCTCTGGGGCAAACTCTGGATTTCATCTCTTAGGTTTTCTCCTGGTTTTGGTTTTAATGGCTATCTGCATTTCCAAGCATCTGGGTCGTGTTGGCTCTCTTAAGGGCTTCAGTGAACTAATTAAGACCAACACTGAATGGGCAGGGTCACATCTCCGTGGAAATATTCTAATCAAAAGATCCCACCCACAATAAGTCTGCATCACAAGATTGGATTAAAAGAACATGGCTTTTGGAGGTTGTTCCAGTTTGCTAATGCTGCGGGAATGCAAAACACCAGAAATGGACTGGCTTTTATAACGGGGGTTTATTTGGTTACACAGTTATAGTCTTATGGCCATAAAGTATCTATCTACAAAGGGTACCTTCACTGGAGAAAGGCCATTGGCATCTAAAACCCTGTTAGCTGGGAAGGCACTTGGCTGGCATCTGCTTGCTCCCAGGTTGCATTTCAAAATGGCATTTTCCAAAATGTCTTCAATGGCCATCTTCAAAATGTCTCTCATCTGCAGCTCCTCAGCTCCTGTGCCTTCTTCAAAGTGTCCCTCTTAGTTGTAGCAAGCTCCCTCCTTCTGTCTCACTTTATATAGTGCTCCAGTAAACCAATCAAGGCCCATGCCGAATGGGAGGGGCCACACCTCCATGGAAACTATCCAATCAGAGTCATCACCCACAGTTGGGTGGGTCACATCTCCATGGAAACACTCAAAGAATTACAATCTAATCAATACTAATATGTCTGCCCACACAAGACTGTATCAAAGATAATGGCGTTTTGGGGGACACAATACATTTAAACTGGCACAGGGGTACATACTAGATTCAAACCAGCACAATAGTTATATAATCATTTTCAAAGATTGAGTCTACTGGATTATAGTTTAACAACCTCGGGTATTTCCTCCTGGCTATTCTAAAACACTGGACACTATAATGAATCAGTATTAGCAGTCATTTGTTAAATCCAATTTTTTCAGTTACACCTCCACCCTCTTATTTGATCTCAATCTTCAGGGATATCTGGGCAATGACTATTTTAACTTCCTCACACTGGAAAGAGGTATTGGCCTTATGAGGTAGAGGCATGAAACTGGTTGCTGTTCTTGGAGAGAATGGTACCTCTGGGTTTTAGGACTTATCTGGCATAGGATCAATCTGGAGGCCTTAAGTTTCTGAAAAAAAATAAACTTAGTGTGATGGTTAGGTTCATGTATCAACTTGTCCAGTTAATGGTACCCAGGTGTCTGGTCAAGCAAGCACTGGCCTAACTGTTACTGCAAGGACATTTGTGGCTGGTTAATTAACCAGAAGGCTGGTTTATTAAATTATCAGTTGGCTGCAGCTGTGACTGATTACATCCATGAAGGGCGTGTCTTCCACAATGAGAGAATGCAATCAGCTGGATTTAATCCAATCAGTTGAAGACTTTTAAGTGAGACAGAGAACCTTCACTTCTTCTGCTAGCCAGCGAAGCATTTCCTAAGGAGTTCATTGAAGTTGCCAGTTCGTTGCCTGAGGAGTTCATTGAACACATCCATTGGCATTTCCAGTTTGCTGCCTAAGGAATTCATCGAACATCTTCATTGGAGTTGCCAGTCTGCTGCCTGCCCTACGGAATTTGGACTGGTGCATACCCGCAGTTGCATGAGACACTTTTATAAATCTTATATTTATAGATATCTCTTGTTCATTCTGTTTCCCTAGAGATCCCTAACTAATACACTAAAAAAAAACTTTTTAGAGACTTAGATAGAGCCCAGTGCACTCCCTAGGGTTTTCACAAATACTGTTGGTTGGGGGTTCGCATACTGTGGTAGTTTCCAGTATCTGGCTAAAGCCTGTGTAAAAGTAACCTCCAGAATGACCTCTTGAGTATATTTGAAATCTCTCAGCCACTGAAACTTTATTTTGTTCCATTTCTTTTCCTCCTTTTGGTCCAGAAGGCATTTTCAACAGCACAATGTCAGGGCCAGGCTCACACTGGGGTCATGTCCCACATTAGGGAGACTTATACCCCTGGGAGTTATGTCTCAAGTAGGGGGGAGTGTAGTGAGTTTATTTGCAGATTGCAGATTGGCTTAAGGAGAGAGGCCACATCTGAGCAACAAAAGAAGCTCTCTGGGGGTGACACTTAGGCATAATTACATGCAGGCCTAGCTTCGTCATTACAGAAATAAGTTTCATAAAGGCAAGCCTCAAGATCGAGGGCTTAGCTTAATCAATTGTGAGTCCCTAGTGCTTGAGAGAATGTCAGGAGTTCCGCAGGTGGGGAAGTTTAATAGTTCTACATTTTTCAATGGAAAGCCATCTTTTTAACTAACAGTTACAAGCAGAGGGTAGGGAGTTTCTGTAGAAAATAAAAATCTAAGAATGGTGGAATATATAATTTCACATCAAGCATTCACATTTATAAGATGAATGTGCATTTTGTGTGTATATTTGTGCTGCACTAGCCAATTTAAAAAAAATGGATAGAAGATTTGTGTCAGCTACAGGCAATGAGGATTGAAAGATTCAAATAGATAAATTTCTGTTATTTTACTCATATGTAAGATTAAATTCTGAAGTACTAAATTATATTATGTAATTCAGGATTCTCATAAAATGAAAATCAAATATATGTATATGTGTATATATATAAATATATATACACACTGTACAACTTCATAGCCAGTATCTTAAATCAGTAGTAGGACTGTTAGTATTACTGATTCTGCAAAAACATAGACAAAATTTATAATGATTTCTGGTAAGTACCCAGCAGGATTGACTAAGGCATCATTTATTTATTAGCTGCAGTGTAGCTAAGAAATTCTGCCTAACTGAAAACTGAATACCAAATATCAAATTTGAACCAAATTATAGAGGCCAATTTTACTGTTTTTTTCCCTGTTTTAATATTATCTTGGTTTGTTTAGGCTTATAACTTTAGTATGTGTGTGTGCATATATTCACCCACATGCAGGTGAAATATCTGAACTAGTTTATTTTAATATAGGTAAATGTGGCAAAGAACACTTAGAAAACTTAATGAAGCTAAATCAAATTAATTGTTACTGTGTCTGTGGTTTCAAATCCCCCCAAACTACCTCCTGGCATTACAGAGACCTTGGCATATGTGAGCTCAAGTCACACTGCTCAAAATCAAGGAGCTGACAGACAGATTTTCTTCCTAAGAATTTTGCTCATTAGCCAAACCAGACTACTTAGTACATCAGGTCACTCTGCTTGAATTCCCAAACAGCACATGACTTTGGAATATGATCCTACAATAGCTCATTGAAAGTGTTTAAATACATGTACCTAGTGCAATGTACTACAGATGACAACTTAGGCAGAAGGATTTTTCTTCTCTCTGTCACCTATTTTTGACAGTTTTACAAACTGCTGTCAAACAGCAACCTTCAGTTTTCGACTTAACTTTTTGTTTATTGGACTACTATGTACTGAGTTCCTTTGTCTTTTTAAAGATCCTTCCTGATACTAATTTAAAAATCTTTTGACATGATTCAAATTGAATGAAAATATTTGCAGATAAATTTGGGAAGCAAAAAAAAAGTTGACATTAATTAAAAGATAAAGCAACACTTTTTCAAGCAATTGTTATTTGTTATATATATTCAATTATTTTTAATATTGATTTTTGATTTATGTCTTCCAGTTATAGAAGAGTTTAAATTAATGTGCTATCTTTCAGAATGTGGCTAATGCTTCTTAACATCTATGAAAAACAGGCTGTTTAAATGTGTACATTGTTTCTAATTTTTATTTTACTATTATAAAAAGATAGAAATAAAAATATTCTGCACTCTTAGTAGATTTGTAGGGTGATATAGATCTTAAACCAAAAATATATAGGATATTATGAAGATGCTATGTGAGTATTCTAAACTGTTTAAAATCAGCAGAAAGTCCCCTGCATCCTCTCCCTTACTGTCAGACAATATACTCTCTTCCAGTTAAGTGAGACAATTACAGCAGACTTATTTCAATTTCCTGCTATGATAATAGTGAATAAGTGGGTGTGTATGTGTGTCAGTCTACCTTTTCCACTGATTCTTCAGTTATAATAGAATAGGTACATCTTCTCTTGCCCAAAGTAATTTTTCCATTTGTGTTTTAGAATCCTCTCTCCCCACACTTTTTTGTTGCTTTCTTTGGCACACCATTGACAAAACCTCATATATCGTTAACTTCTTTCTCTTCAAGGATTCCTTCCTTTTAACTATTAAGGAAGCATACATCAATCCATTAAACCATCAACATTAGCAACAACATCAAAACAAATACTACCCTATTTTCTCTCCAACTACAATATTCCTTCCCATTCATAATCACAGTTTTTCAGACTGGATTATACCACTTGGCTCTTTCTCTTACTACACAACTCAGTGTATTCTGAGATCTGTGTCCCAATTCACCTTAAATTACTGCTGCTTGGGATCTATATTTCCTAAACAATTTAACTTGCACAGTTTGTTCAGATACCATAATTACATGGAACTTTTAATAGGAAGTGAGACCTGGTAGGTTTGCATAGGTTAGTATGAAATACCTACACATCCTAAAGTAATTTGGGCATAGAATAAAAATATATATTCAGGGCCCACCTGAAGAGCTGTGGGAAAATGCATAGGTGTTGGGCTTCCTCACCTGGATTGTTGCTGATGTTCTCACAAACATTGAGAACTGGTGGTTTGGTGTGCCAAGCCCTCTATCTCAGGACTTCCCTTATGAAGCTCGTTACGGCAAAGGAGAGGCCAAGCCTGCTTATAATTGTGCCTAAGAGTCTCCCCCTGAGTGCCTCTTTGTTGCTCAGATGTGGCCCTCTCTCTCTCTAACTGAGCCATCTCGACAGGTGAACTCGCTGCCCTCCCCCCTACGTGGGACCCGACTCCCAGGGTTGTAAATCTCCCTGGCAATGCAGAATATGACTCCTGGGGATGAATCTGGACCCGGCTTTGTGAGATTGAGAACATTTTCTTGACCAAAAGGGGGATATGAATTGAAACAAAATAAAGTTTCAGTGGCTGAGAGATTCCAAATGGAGTCAAGAGGTTCACTCTGGTGGGCATTCTTATACACTGTATAGATAACCCTTTTTAGGTTTTAATGCATTGGAGTAGCTAGAAGTAAATACCCGAAACTATCAAACTGCAATGCAGTAGCCTTGACTCTTGAAGATGATTGTATAGCAATGTAGCTTACAGGGGGTGACAGTGTGATTGTGAAAGCCTTGTGGATCACAATCCCTTTATCCAGTGTATGGATGGATGAGTAGAAAAATGTGGACAAAAACTAAATAAAAATAGGGTGGGAGGGGGAAGATTTGGATGTTCTTTTAACTTTTATTTTTTAGTCTTATTTTTACTTTTTATGGTACAAAGAAAATGTTCAAAAAATAGATTGGGTGATGAATGCACAACTATACGATGATGTTATGACCAATTGATTGTACACTTTGGGTGATTGTATGGTATGTGAATATATCTTCAAAAAATTGAATTAAAAAAATTACTGCTGCTTAGATCAGCAGTGACCTCAGTATTGCTATTGAAGTGCTAACTTTTCACCCATTTTCTAGATTGACCCATCAGCAGCAATTGAGATATTCTAACCAGCCCTACATATGCTCTTACCCTGCTTCCTGTAAATGTACATGCCTCTAGTTTGGGGTGATATATTTAATTGTAGACTGTAAGCCTCCACTTGGATGGCCCATAGGAACTTAAAAAAAATGATGTCTCCCTGCTATTTCCCCACTTACCACAAATTAGTTCCTCTGTGTGTATTTGCAGTCTACTCTCCACCCAATTTTCCAAGAAACTTCTTTCTCATTGCTGCCCCATCTTATTCCTCACCCACGCATGTCAAAGCATCCATCAAAATTATTCTATCATTTTTCCTAAACATATGTATTGTAGTCAAAAACACATATATTGTATTTCATCCACATGTATCCATCATCTCAGTTGGTATCTTCATTTAGGTCAAACATTTGATGACCTGGCTTAGTCCTGTATTAATTTCCTTTATGTGTCTACATACTGTAGTGGTTCCCAATGCCAATCTATTTTTCTCACAGCTTACCTAGTAATATTTCTTAAGTTCAAAGTAAATCATGTAATTCCACAGTTTAGCAGCTTTCCATATTTTTTTATTACAGTTCGAACTACAAAAGCTTGAGTTTTCCAAACACCTGGGCCTGTTTGATCTTTTTAGCTTTTCCAATATTCTTCTTTACATTTTCAAAACCTCAATAACTCTCTTTCATGTAACCCTCCTGACCAGTTCACAGTAAATTACAAGTTTCAGTCCTTCCACCTCTTACTTCCCACAAACAAAACATCAGTTCATTTTCAAGGTAAAGTGCTATGTTTAATCTAGTACTGTATTTTCTGAGGAATAAAAAAGAATTATTATCCATATAAAGAAAATCAGAAAGTAAGGAAACAAGGGGATATACAACTACTAATAGGGTAATCTCATTAAAAGGCCAATGCTCTTAGGTTGTAACCAAAGACAAATTCACTCTTATTGATATTCACTTAATAGATGTTCACAATAGTAACATTATAGCCAAATGTATTCAATAAAATATTGGATGCACTGTTTCAAAACCTACATAACCTGAGAAATTGATTAAATATGATATAAATTGTACACACACATAAAAATACACACATACCCATTTTTTACCTGTGCTTTTATATTTCATGTCCATGTGTTTGTTTGAAGTATGTGACATATTATAAAGAAACACAAGTTTAATACTTAATTTTTCAATTGAACCTGCTTTACTTAACATCCAAGGGTACTCAACACTTTTGGAGATGAGATATTTTCCAGACAATTGGTGATATTTGCTTAAATATTTTGCTTGAGATATTTTTACATCATAGGGAATGAATATCATGCCCAAGGCAATAATTTCTCATGGAAGGAATTCTAAAGAGGTACATTTTCCAAGATGATGCCATTCACAGTGCAGTACATTCAAAATGTTGGTTATATCTTATGATTATGTAATCTGAAAATGCATTTTGCAGAATTTTCAAAAGGCAGAAATAAATTCTCTAAATATTCAAGATTTGTTTAAATAAATTAATTTAAGTGTTTTAGAGTTAATTATAAAAAAGTACTCAGAAACAGTTATCTTAAATTTAATTATATTTTCCAAGGAAAAGAAAGTTATTTGTTTATCAAGAAATTTCTGTTTATAAATTGAACATGTTACATATATAATTTTAAATTTCTTTAGGAGTCTTACCTAAACAATCACTCAAATTTGTTTAAAACATGCATGCAATACAAAATAATAAGGTATGTAATTTCAATCTAAAAATTAAGAAAATTGCCTTTAAATTTTATTTCAGCAAATTGATTATTAATTTTTAAGATATAGGAGAGTGAAAAGATTTTATGCCCTAATAGCCAACTTCAAATAAAACAAAACATTGGTTGATAGACAGGTGCAAAACATGTAGTTTGAATTGATATGATAACTTGTCACATATTTAATTGTGTTCTTTTAATTTTTATAATACTATTAACAAGTTCCTTTGAGAAAAACAGATAAAAATGGTATGATTACCTTTTTGCCTTTTCACAGGTATTATCAAAACTTACATTTGTATATTGTCGTATCTTAGCACATGAAAACTAAATAAGCATCATATCTTTCCTATTTTGTAATTATCACGTGTGGTTTATTTTTTGGTGAACTTTTTCAGCCCTAGATAATACACACTATACAGGGTGTATCATGAGGAGTTTTCTTTTTTTGTAATCTTCGTCAGAGTGTGTTATCAGAATAATGTCAGTCCTGGAGAAAATTTTTAACTTTATTTTTCAATTGAAAATCAAAAATATGTAAATCTATTTCTAATTCCCATGAATCTGCATTTTGAACAGGGGTAGCTAGACAAGGCTCATCTCTGTTCCAAACAGCATCAGGTGGGGCAGCTGAACTGGGGAATGGATGATCCAATTCCTGGAGACCTCATGCACATGACTAACAAATTAGTGCTGGCTGTTGGTTGAAATCTCAGCCAGATGTGAAAGCAGAGACTTCATTCCCCTCCACAGAGGTCTTACCATGTAAATCTTTTGCATCGGCTTTTGTTGGATTATTCGCCTCAAGCCTACTGTGTTCCAAGAGCAAGAGTCCTAAAACAACCAAATGGAACCTTTTTTTATATATTTTCGTAAGTCATGTATATTGTCATGCCCACCAATCTATACACTCTGAGGTAATCATAAAGACCCACTGAGGTACAAGAGGAGAGGGCATTGATGTCACTGCTCAATAGGGGGAGGGTCAAGTCACATTGTAAAAAGAGCATGAAGGAAGGTAGATAAAGTTGTGACCATATTTGGGAAATACAACCCCCCTTTAAAGATTGAGGGAAAAAGACTCAGAGAGATAAAGTAGGCTGCCAAAGTCATAGAATCTAGCAAGTGGCAGATCTACATAAGTGAGTGTGCCAGTTTGAATGTATTGTGCCCCCCAAATGCCATTATCTTTGTGGTCTTGTGTGGGGCAGACGTTTTTGGTGCTGGTTGGATTTGCTTGGAGTGTGCCCCACCCAGCTGTCGGTGATCATTTCGATGAGATGTTCCCATGTAGGCGTGGCCCCACCCATTCGGGGGTGGGCCTTGATCAGTGGAGCTATATAAATGAGCTGACTTAGAGAGAGGAAACTAAGGGAGTGCAGCTGGGAGTGATGTTTTGAAGAGAAGCAAGCTTGCTAGAAAGGAACGTCCTGGGAGAAAGCCGTTTTGAGGCCGGAGCTTTGGAGCAGATGCCAGCTGCCTTCCTAGCTAGCAGAGGTTTTCCGGACGCCATTGGCCATCCTCCGGTGAAAGTACCCGATTGCTGAGGTGTTACCTTGGATGCTTTGTGGCCTTAAGACTGTAACTGTGTAGTGAAATAAATCCCTGTTTTATAAAAGCCTATCCATCTCTGGTGTTTTGCATTCTGCAGCATTAGCAAACTAGGACAGATTTTGGTACCAGAGAAGTGGGGTGCTTTTGCTGTTGAGTTTGCAAATACCAAACATGTTGGAATGGTACTTTAAATGGATAATGGGAAGATTCTGGAAGAATTGTGAGGAGCTTGAAAAGGCCAAAACTGCTTTAAAGAGACTGTTTATGGAAATATGGACTCTAAAGATGCTTCTGATGAGGACTTAAGCAGAAATGATGACTGTGTTGTTGCAAACTGGAAGAAAGGCGATCCTTGTTTTAAAGTGGCAGAGAATTTGGCAAAATTGAGTCCTGGTGTCAGATGGAAGGAAGAATTTGGAAGCAACAACCTGGAATATTTAGCTGAGGAGATCTCCAGACTACATGTGGAGGATATACCCTGGCTTCTCCTTGCAGCTTATAGTAAAATGCGAGCAGAGAGAGATAAACTTAGAACTGAACTCTTGGGTTCAAAGAAACCAGAAGCTGATGGCTTGGAAAATTATGAGCTTCCAGGGGGTGGAATTCCAGAAGCTACAGCCCAACGTGAGGATGTAACCAAACATGGAACCCAGCCGCCATTTCAGTACAAGCCAAGATTGGAAAAGGAGTTATCCAGAAAGGATTTGTGGAAGGTCCTATTGTCTAATGGCTTTGTCACCTGTGTGCTTCATGCAAAGCCAACAGAATTTTTGCGAGATCTTTATAGACAGAGACATTGCCGGTCTGGACTGGAGGAGACAGACAAGGAAAAAATTAAAGGAAAAATCTCTTCAAAGACAGAGCCATGGAGGTTGAGGTCTGGAGTCAGGAGGTCTCGGGCTGGGAGAGCGGAGCAGCCCACATGCATGGAAAGGGTGAGTTTGCCCCAGAGGTCAAGGGTGGGCATTCCACCTCGATGCTCTGGAAGAGTCTTGCCACCTCAGGTCCCAAAGAGGTTGGAGCACATTTCCAGGGAATTGGGGAGAGCCTGGCTGCCACCACAGTGTTCTGAAGGGGTTGAGCGTGTGCCCCGGAGATGGAAGGGAATCCGGGAGCTGCCCCGATGTTTGAGGAGGGTGGGGCCGAGAAGGTGGTCTCCCCAATGTGTGGATATGTTGGAGCACTCACCTAAGCATTTGGAAAGGAAAGGGCTGCCGAAAAGGCCCTTAAGAAGGGTTAGGCTCCCTCTCTCTCAAGCCCCACGGATGCAACATCGTTCTGTTAAAGACTCTCAGACTTTGAAATCTAATGGAGTTTGTCCTGTGGGTTTTAGGAACTGTTTTGTTCCTGTTAACCGTGTTTTCCTTACTGTTTCTCCTTATGGCAATGGAAATGTTTATCCTATGAATGTCTGTCCTTTGTATATTGGGCACACATAATTTGTTCTAAGTTCACAGATCCACAGCTAAAGAAAAATTATGCCTTAGGAATGGCCATGCCTATAATTGATTTTGATGGGATCTTGTACTTTTGTTACTGAAATGATTTAAGTTTCTGTGATGTTGTTGTGGAATGAATATATATTTTGTATTGGGAAAGATAATGTCATTTTGGGTGCCAGGGGGTGGAATGTGCCAGTTTGAATGTATTGTGTCCCCCAAATGCCATTATCTTTGCAGTCTTGTGTGGGGCAGACGTTTTTGGTGCTGGTTGGATTTGCTTGGAGTGTGCCCCACCCAGCTGTCGGTGATCATTTCGATGGGATGTTCCCATGTAGGTGTGGCCCCACCCATTCGGGGTGGGCCTTGATCAGTGGAGCTATATAAATGAGCTGACTCAGAGAGAGGAAACTGGAAACTAAGGGAGTGCAGCTGGGAGTGATGTTTTGAAGAGAAGCAAGCTTGCTAGAAAGGAACGTCCTGGGAGAAAGCCGTTTTGAGGCCGGAGCTTTGGAGCAGATGCCAGCTGCCTTCCTAGCTAGCAGAGGTTTTCCGGACGCCATTGGCCATCCTCCGGTGAAAGTACCCGATTGCTGAGGTGTTACCTTGGATGCTTTGTGGCCTTAAGACTGTAACTGTGTAGTGAAATAAACCCCCGTTTTATAAAAGCCTATCCATTTCTGGTGTTTTGCATTCTGCAGCATTAGCAAACTAGGACAGAGTGAGTGTTCCAGTTTCCTGGCTGGTCAAATTCCATGCAATGGGTTGGCTGAAACTATGGGAATTAATTGTCCATGGTTTTGAGTTGAGGAGAAGTCCAAAATCAAGGGGTCATCAATGTGATGCTTTCTTACAGAAGACTGTGGCATTTTGGGTCTAGCTGCTAATGATCCTTGTTCCTTGGCTTTCCTGTCACAGGGCAATGCACACGGCAGCCCCTCTTGTCTTCCCTTTTCTTCCAGGTTCTTTTGAGTACCAGCTCCATGCGGCTCTCTATGAATCTCTCCTCCTTGCAACCTCAGCTAAAACATACCTTTTGAAATTTTATTTTATTTTTCAGATTAATATTGAGCATAATAATTATAATACTATTTTCATACCATTTTCCTGGACTCTACTGTTACTGATCCTCAGTGTGCTGCTGTATTGGGCAGAAATATTTAAAATCCTTATTTAAAATGAAGAAAAAGATTCAATTAGATTGTATGATTTGGCTAAGTATCCAGGATGAGGTTCTGAAACTCTGCCTTACCATCAAATTAATGAGACCTTTCTCCATGACAGCTCGTAGCTCTCAGTATGTTTTATTATAATTGTGTGTGTGTAAAGCACCTATTTATTTATATTTACTTATTTACTTCAATAAATTCCATAAATTAAGGCAAAATAGTAAATAACAATCAGCAATGTGATAAATGACCATTATTTCTAAAGGATTTATATCAATGAGGCACAAAGTATTTAATATATATGCATATATATAATTTTAATACAGATAGTTAAAAGTATTAACTTTGGGCTTCATAGGTAAGTTTTGGTTTCAAAATTGAAATGTTATTTATTATTTTTCAAATAGGCAAATTTTCTGAAAATTTTCTAAGATCTAAAAAGAATTTAAGTACTTCAGACTATTCAGGGATATTATAATCATATTCAACTAAATTTACTTTGACACTTATTTTAAAATGCAATAGTCCCTAGTTCTTAATTAAGTTTACAGTAGATTCACAATGTGGGCTGAAAAAATACTAACTAGTTGTTTCCAAATATAAATTAAAAAGATTGCTATTCTCCAAATGACTATATCCAATTTTTCATAACATGTTTTTTTCAACACAGATATTTTTCATCATGTCAGGAAGTCATTGTATTCCACCAATACCTGGAAATATCCTGATTAATCTAAAGTCTTAATCCAAGAGGATTTTTTTAGTATCAAATTGTCATGACCTTACATGGAAATTCTAATGAATATTATTTTCAGAGTCTGATTAATGGAGTCTATACATTGTAAATCTGCTTATCTGATTGGGATTAGAAGTTTGAGTTTGTTTGTTTTTTTTTTTTTTGAAAAAGAACATAAAAACAAGGAATAGTAGTAATAATAATAAAGATATGTACTCTATTGGTTTCCTGTGGGTGCCATAACAAGTTACCACAAACTTGGTGGCTTAAACAACAGAAATTTATTCCAATGGCACTTTTGGGGGGCAGAAGTCTGAAATTAAGATATCATGTTGCTTTAGCTAAAAAAATATTTATAGGTACATTCATTTGCCAATCATTAAATACAGTGTTAAACCTGCCTTTGGATATCTATCATATCTTCTTGCTTGCAAAATAAAATTCATCTTTTGATTTATGATACATGTTTTATGAAAGTGGAAAATGTCTCTAACGACATTTTAAAAACAGTTTGAGTCACAAGTTCTTTTTGAATTTCTGTGTTTTTATTCATACTGTATATGTTTTAGTTTTCCAGGAATGCTGTGACGAAATACCACACACTGGTTAAACAACAGGAATTTATTGGCTCACAGTTTGGAGGCTAGAAGTCCAAAGTTAAGGTATAGGCAGGCCATGCTTTCTCTGATTGTCTGTAATGTTCTGTTGGTGGCTTGCTGATTATCAATCTCTTCCTCCATCACATGGCAATCTGCGTCTTTCTGTCTTCTCCTGTTTCTACTTCTGTGTCCAGATTTCCTTTGCTTGTAAGGACTCCAGTCATACTGATTAGGACCAGCCGTGTTTCCATTTGGTCCCATGTTAATAGGATCTTAGAAGATCTTGTTAACAAACAAATGAGTTCACACCCACAGGACATGAACATGTCTTTATTGAAGACATTATTCAGTATCACAGTGTGCAAATATTGAGAAAACTTCATATTGCATTCATTGGGTTTTAATGTATGTTTATAATACAATTATGCAATTCCTTATGATTCAAATATTACTACCACAATTAACAGATTGGGAGACAAATGCAATTAAAATTGGTAAGCATAAGTGAATTGGTTGGAGCAGAAATACGTTTATTTATTGAGAATAGGTGAGTCATGGGCATCAGTCAGCTCTACTGAGAAAATGGAGAGTGTCAGTTCATCACGTGAGTCAGCTAAATAAAATTCAGTTAGGAGAGACTTTGCTTAAGAAGTCAGATCATTAATTCAAAGGCTTAGGAAAACTACCTAATAATATTTTGCGCAGTGGACTATTTAATTAATCATATTGTTTTTCAATTCTGCTGATATAGTCCCTGATTATTGTTTCAAGAAATTTTCCTTAGTTAAGGATCAGCCTTTCCATTGATGGATAGATGGTGTCCAAGGTCCTCCATGGATCCACTGAAAAATAGTGTCATTCTTGCTTGTGAATAAAATGGAGATTATGACCCAACTGTCACACACCAGGAGGGATCATCTGTCTTTCTTTTTTTGAGTCAAAGGATTTTGGCAGGAACATAATATCCCATTCAAAATCAGTTTGTTCCCTTGACTTTTTTTTATAGACTCCATTTATCTGATTCTCCCTTTTTCACACAGTCTTTGGGCCTCAAGACTGATTAGATCCTAATTCTTTTGGCATGCTGTCAACATGTCCCACACAGAATAACTATTAAGCCTTTGCTTTTGCTACTCCTCTGCAATTTTGTTTCCCTTTTGGTACTTAATGTCTCTTCTTTGGTATGTTCACCTATTTTTGCTTCAATCTATCTTCTGACAATGTGTTACCACCTCTCTCTATGATTTTTTCTTCTCTACTCAAGTAATTTATTTATGTCTACTTCTCTAGTTCTGTGCCCCACCCCTAACCTGTGATCCAAGCTATTGACTTTTTATATAAGTATTCCTTTTTGTTTCAATTCTTTATTGTGAACTCTGAAAAATATTAGAAATGCTACTCTATCTTAATTATTTAAAGTGGTAGATTTTTCAAGACTAAAAATCTTCACCTACAAATGTTTGTGTTGTGACTAAGGTAAAAGCAATCTCTAAACATGTAGGGAAATACCTCTTTTTCTTCCTAACAGAAAAAATTGAATGCTTGGAATTATTGCCAGAATAAGTTCTTCATTGACATTTTGTATTATAGCTAATTGTAATGTTTTTTACACTGATGAGAAAGATTATAAGTGCAATTTAAACAGGTTTTCAGTAATCATACAGTACTCATGCAGAAATATTATTCAATGATTTGTGAGTATTTTCAGGAAAAAAATTCAGGGCTACATTCCACTAAAATGATTCTCTGCTATTTTCCTTTATGTTTTGTTGTTTTAAGTCTTGCAGAAGAACACTATAATGAAGTCTTAAATGCGATTGAGTATGGACTGATTAAATCTTTTTCTTTTATCCAATAACTGAACTAAGTTCTTCAGAACTAATGATGTTACAAACTTCTAATGCTATCTATTTACAAAAAAAAGGATGGCTATTTAATTACGGTTTTCGGATGTTCCCATACTTCTGCTTTCCATTGTTTTTGCAGTAGCTCTATATTTTTAATTATTAAGTTCACTACAAAGGAACTAGTTTTCTTTTTATTGACATGGGAATTGTCATAGTCTGGATTATCAGGAGAGTAAAATCTAAAATTGATTCAGCATGTAGGAGCTTACTAAGGAATGTTCTTATATTCATCAAATTAGATTGAGCTGGCCCTAGTACACACAAGTGAGCTTGTGAAAGGAAATTCCAAAGGGGTCTTAATGCGGGATCTGGTTGACACATCTCATTGTGAACTATAGAAATAATTACTTAAATACAGTAAAAATAAATATTTTATCAAACTAAGCTGTTCAGCAAATTGTGTCATCAATCATTGTTTAAAATTCTGTAGATTTGATAACCCTGACACCTTTAGAATAATATTCTAATTATTTTCTCTCTTTGACTTACTTCAAATCTCCTTGTTGGTGTCTATTTATATTTTCTTTTATTTTATTACATGTTTTATAAATAAATTTAATATGAAATTAATTATTCAAATTTTCAAAAATACACCAGTTTGAGCATATTTTACAGGGAACATCTATGAACTGACCAACTAGATTTTACCATTAACTTTATTTACTTTTTAAATTTATTTTTTTATTAAGGAAGTTGTAGATTTACAGAAAAATCCTGTGGAAAATACAGAGTCCTTGTGGTGTCTTTTTATCTGTCTTCAGTATTAGGGTGATGTTGGCCTCATGAATGAGTTAAAGAGCATTTCTTCCTCTTCAATTTTTTGGAAGAATTTGAGCAGAATTCATGCTGACTATTTTTGAAATGTTTGTTAAAATTCACATGTGAAGTCATCTGTTCCTGGACTTTTCTTTGTTGGGATGTTTTCGTGACTGATTCCATCTGTTTACTTGTTATAGTTTTGCTGAGATCTTCCATTTCTTCTTGAGTGCACACAGTTTATGTGTTTCTAGGAATTTGTCCATTTCCTCTAATTTACTGGCATACAGCTGGTCATGGTATAATTTTATAATCTTTTTTTTTTTTATTTTGGTAAGGTCAGTAGTAATGCCCCCCTCACCTTTCATTTCTGATTTTAGTTATCTGTGTCTTCTATCTTTTTTAATTTGTCACTCTAGCTAAAGCCTTGTTGATTTTATTGGTCATCTCAAAGAACAGAATTTGGTTTCATTGATTCTCTCTATTTTTTTTTTTATTCTACATTTATTTCTCTCCATTCTAATATTTTTTATTTCTCTCCTGTTCACCTTAAGTTTAATTTGCTCTTCTATTTCTGTATCTGCAGTTTTGTGGATTGGTCTGATTTGTTATCTTTTTTTCTTTCTTTTTTTTTTTGTTTCTCACAAGAATTTAATACTATATATTTCCCTTTCAGCACTGCCTTTGCTGAATCCCGTAAGTTTTGGAATATGGTATTTTCAATTTCATTCATTTCAAGATATTTTAATTTTTCTTGTGATTTCTTCTTTGTTTTCTAAGAGTGTGTTGTTTAATTTCAACATATTTGTGAATTTTCCAGTTCTAACTCAGTTACTGATTTCTGACTTTATCCCATTGCTGTAAGAAAAGATACATTGCATACATTTTTAAATTTATGGAGATTTGTTTGATGACCTAACAGTTCTATTCTGAAGAATGGGCCATCACTAGAGAAGGATGTGTATTCTGCTGCTGCTGGATGAAGTATTCTATATGTGTCTGTTAGGTCTACTTGATTTCTAGTATTGTTCAAGTCTTCCATTTCCTGCTTTATACATTTTTGAAAGTGAAATATTGAAATTCCTACTATTAAGTAGAACTTTCTCTTTCTTCCTTCATATCTCATAGTATTTACTTCATATATTTGGGGTTCTGCTGTTAGATGCATATATATTTATAATTGTTAAGAATTCTTGTTGAAGTAAACATTTTATCAGTATATAGTGACATTTTTGTCCCTCATAACAGTTTCTGATTTAATATCTGTTTTATCTAATATGTATATATCTACCAAGCTCTCTTTTGGTTTCTAGTTGCATGATATTTATTTTTTTCCATACTTTCACTTTCAGTCTACTTGCATCTTTGAATTTAAGGTGAGTCTCTTTAAACAGCATATAGTTGGTCCTGCTTTCTAATCTGTTCTTCCTAGCTCTGCCTTTTGACTGGATATTTTAATCCATTTACATGTCAAGTAAATACTGATTATACAGGCCTTCTTTCTGCCATTTTGTTATTTTGTCTTTCTAAGTCTTATACTGCTTTTCTGTCACTCAATTCTTTCATTAATTCCTACTTTCATATTTAGATTTTTCTTTCTTTCTTTCTTTCTTTTTTTTTCTTTTTTTTTTTTTTTTTTTGCAGTGTGCCATTTTGATTCCCTTCTCATTTCCCTCTGTAATTATTTTTCAGATAATTTATCTGTGGTTGCAATGACTTAAATTTGACATTCTACATTTATATTAATCACATCTGTTTTGATACCAGTTTAACCTCAATAACATTGAGAAACACTTTCCTGTATCCCTTGCCCAACCAACTCTTGTTGTATTTGTTACAAATTATATCTTTTTACATTAAATATCCAAAACCGTAAGTTTGTCGTTACTTCTTATGCCTGTGAATTTTAAAACCTGTAAGAAGTAAAAAGTGGAGTTTCTTATCAAAAATAAAATACAACAGTACTGGTATTTATAATTACCCATATAGTTACCTTTACGAAAGTTCTTTATTCTTTTATGCTGCTTGGTCCATGGTCTAGTATCCTTTCCTTCAGTTTGAAGAATGCTTGTAGGGCAGTTCTAGTGGTGATGAACCCCTTTCAGCATTTTTAGACCTTGGAATGCTTTATTTCTCTTCATTTTTGAAATGAAGTCTTGAATATAAAGTCTTGCCAGATATAAAATTCTTGGTTGGTAATTGTTTTCATTCAACACTTTAAATATTTCATACCTCTTCCTTCATGTCCCTATGTTTCTGATGAGAAATCAGAACTTAATCTTATTAGAACTCTTTGGTATAGAACACATTGCTTTTCTCTTGCAACTTTCAGAAATCTTTGTTCTTGTCATTTGACAGTTTGCCTACTATATGTCTGTGCACAGTTCATGCAAGTTTATCTTCTTTGGATTTATCTGGGCTTGAACATTTATATTCATGTCTTTGCTTAAGTTTGGGATCATTTCTGCCATTATTTCTTTGCATATTCCTTCTCCCCCTCTTTCTTCTTCTGTCACTCCCATATTATTTTTATTGGTGTGCTTGATGGTGTCACACAGGACTCTTGGCGCTATTCACTCTTTTTCATTCTTTTTTCTTTCTGCCCCTTAGCCTGAACCATTCATTTACCTTGTCTTCAAGATCACTGATTCTTCTGCCAGCTTCAGTCTGCTGTTGATATTTTCTAGGGGATTTTTCATTTCACTTATTGTGGTCCTCAACACCAAATATTTCTGTTTGATTCCGTTTTAAAATTTCTCTCTGTTTATTGAAATTCTCATGGTGTTCAATCATTGTTTTCCTGATATCTTTTATTTCTTTCTTCCAGTTTTCCTATATTTTCTTGTGCATATTGAAGATCATTTTAAAATATCTTTGCCTGGTGTGTCCAAAGTCTGGTACTTTTTTATTAATTATTTCTGAATCTTTATCTTGTTCCTTTGTCTGGGCCATCATTTCCTATTGGGTTGTTTTTCTTGAAATCTTTTATTTCACACCATATATTTTAATATTTTGATGTATTAACTCTGGGATTTATTCCCTGAGCTATCTGTTCCTTTAATTTGTATTCAGCAAGTGATATGACAGATATTTCCTTGAGTGCCAGGAGCTAACAAAAACAAACAAACAAATGTAAAACAAACAAAAAAACACCACCTTCCGCAGTCTGTTCAAATTTTTCTTCATTGGCTGATGTTCTATTTAAAAATTAGCCCTCTTTATCAGGAAGATCAGCCCAAAGCAAAAATGAAGTGCAGTCTTTTCTGAGCTGCTATCTTGTCCTGGGCTTCTGCTCTCTCAGGGCCTTAGCAATTCCCCCATTTACAGGAACTGGAGTTTCCCCTCTACTTATTAGATAGACACCCACCACCCAAGGGTGTTTAATTTTATATCTTAAAGCCAGTAGTCTTTTGTCCCAGGCCACTTTGACTTTATTATTATTATTATTATTATTATTATTATTATTATTATTATTATTATTATTTTACACTGAATTAGCTGTCTGCAAGCTGCTTCTGCCTGCAGGGCAAATTCTGGGCAGGCAAGCCAGAGGCAGTTTTCCAGGTTCAATCTTTCAGACTGCCCCCCAATAGATTGGTACCAATGTACAGGCATCCTACATGCACAATGGTGTTACTCTGATCTCTCCTGAATAGGGTCAGGGAATCCCAGTGGGACTGTATTATGGCAGCATACCACACTGATAAAGCTTTTGCGGAAGGACAAGCAAGGGTGCCTGGAGCTTTTCCTACTAATTTTAAAGCTGCATTTTCCTGTTTCAGTACTTCCCCAGTCACTACAACTCTGAAACCATTTCCAGAGTTTGTGGAAGATGGCTTTGTCAATTTTTAGCAATTATTCAAACATCCTAATGAGGGAACTGCAGCCTGGAGCTTGTTACACCATCACCTTAATTGACCAGAAGTACTGATTTTATTTAATTTTAAAATTTTATTTAAGTGCAACTTGCAGCCTCTCAGACCAGCCTAACTTTAATAAGCAACACACAGAACCAAGAGCAGGCGCTAAGCAACAATAGCATGGAATAGAGTAGCAATATAAGACAGTGTTGCAAATGTAGCATATTTCTGTACTTGTGACAAACTACATATTTTAATCATTAGTGAGTATATATAATTTAGTAGTTTGTTTCAGCAGTAAAAAAGCTAATAATTTAGGCTGTGTTGTTTAGAACAAGGTAGCTAATAGAACTTCCAAGTTTATTACATTGAGTCTCTCTGCCGTAATTTAAGAATAGTTTGAGGAGATAACCCTGGGTTATAAATGGGTTCAAACAATGCTAAATAAAACAAAACTCTTTAAAAATATACTGAAAATCTTCAAACCAACAGTAACAACAGAATGACCTGGGATAGGTTTTGCATATGTACAAACTAGGAAATGTCCTTCTACCCTGAGAATCTGTGGTTCTAAATTGAACTTTACTATTATATTATGTTGAACTTGGCTGTTCACTCAGTTCAGATTTTATATGAGGGCACTGAGGCTCAGATTATTATGGTTATGCTCAACAATAATGACAAAGTAGGGTATTGTACTTCAAGGAAAATTTATTTTTAAGTTAGACCGAACTGCATCCATAGTCTAACTCTGTATGGGTCCTGGACAACTTCTGTAAACTCAGGCATAAAATGGACATATGGCAAATTCTTCCCAGGAAAAATAAATGGGGATGCAAATTACTATAAAATAAGTAGTATTATCATTGTACCTCAATGAAACGACAGAAGAATTTACATAGTTAATTGGTTGATTGGTTTGATGTTCCTGAGACCCTGCCACCCAACCCACATCCATTTCAGTTCTGCCTGCATTTGGGAACCACCAAGTTACATTGTCAGCTTTTGGTTTAATATATATGGGGAATAATGCTGTAGCAAACTTTGAATGGAACTTCTATGACAATTGGTGGTAATCCTAAGAATCTCCCAGCTGCTTTGTGACCATTTGTGGACCACTTTATGGATAGGTCAGGGAAGGATAAACAAAAGACAAAGTATTATACCCGGTGCCTCCCTGATGCCTGAGTAGGGCATTCCTGCAGTTTTGCTGCCTAGTTTCATCTTTGCCTCCACAGAATATAAAGGGGGGTGTGATGTTGGGCAGAGGAGTAGAGCCACCAGTCCATTGTCCTCTGTTAGAATTTCACTAGGTTAAATGATAACACCATTAACAAAGTATACATAGATTCACTATACATTTCAATTTTGGAGGAGTTAATGAACTAATGCAACAGAACAACTTCTTTAAAATAGCAACTAGTAAAGAGATGCTAGTCTCTTAATACATATATTCTATTCTCTTAATATAACATCCAACATTTACTAAGCACTTACTATTTTTCTAAATACTATATACATTTTAAATTACATTCAATCATCATAAAAATTCTGTGATATAGGTAATATTATGATGATGATCTCTATTTTACAAATAATAAGAGAGAAAATGAGTAACTTCTCCAAGATCAACCAGCTAAATGAGATTTGATATCAGTTATTTACATATAGAAAATTCTTAATCATTATACATGAAGACTTACAGAAAGTATAGGCACTTATTTAAAGGGCTTTCATGTGAAAGAGGGATTAGGTATTTTTGTATGTTTAAAGTAGGACTGGGGTTAGTTGTGCTGGTGATGAAAGGTGGCCATAACTGTGAATAATAAGTGGTATTTACTGTGAGAAAGTTAAAAATAACTTAAAAATAACACGTAGTCTTTCAATATTTCTAACAATAATTTTAACAGAATGTCTCATAAAGTCATGCATTATTGAAGTTACACCCCATGATTAGATGCCTGTTATTAATTGATGATTTTAAAACCGCTTCAAATTCCGACATCAAAATTCAGAATTTTGGAAGAAATCCAGTATCATATTTTTTCATTCTGAATGTAGCTGAGATTCAGAGATGAGAAGTGATTTTTCAATGACCATAAAATAAGTTAAATGGCAGATAGAACATACTCAAATGATGGAGATTTTATATATATATATATATGTATATATATATATATATACATATATATATATATATATACATATATATATATATATAAATTTTGAGTCAAAGAGAAACTTGTTCTAAGATTAATGATGTGAGAATCTGTATGGGTTAATCATAACATATTCTTTTATTTCACATAATAAACTATTACCACTTCGGCCACATTCAAACCCTGTGATGACTTTGGGAATTTGTAGTATGTCTTATCTGGAATGTCCATCTTCAGTTATCCATGTAATAAGCTCATGTACATCATTTCAAGAGTCAAGTAAAATGCTTCATAATTCTTGAAGCTCTTTCCTGAGTCCTCTTTTCCTCTCTCTAGGTAAAGATATTAAATGTCTCTGTTTTGCTCTCAAATTCCTTGTATTTCTTTTAATTAAATTGATATTTCACATCTTTTGCATTAAACTATGATATTCAAAGAGCCAGAGACACATTTCTTTTGCATTGGTTATCCTGGCATCTAGCGTGATGCACAGACTATAATGAATAAGAGTTTTATGAATAAATGAATGATGGGAGAGATAAAGTGATATTCCAATATGTACTGCTTATCTTGTATAATTTATTCTGTGTTTATGCTTAAAATTAGATAAAGACATTTCCATTTTCTATTTTCCTCTAACATTAAATTGCTTTATAGCCTCATTTTTTGAGACACAAGATCCCTAGTTTTTGTCTCATATTCTCTCTGCCTGTGGTTTTGATACTGTGTTGCCAGATACCAAATTTCTGACCTATGTTTTGGGGCTGCACATTGTATAGATTTCCATTTAAGATGAGAAATTGCCTATTGTTTCTCTGTTTGCACCATTTTCCTGTAATGGAATTATGAATTATCATGGTGATTGTTTTCAACATAAAATGAGATTGTATAGCTGAGGGTATGTAAGATCTTTTTCCTTTTGTTGGTTTCTAAGGGTGAACACCTGGTGTATTGTTCTTCAGCTCTGGCTATCATGCTATTTGAAGGGCTCTGTAACAGAAAGGTGGGAGGGCAAGTCAGTATTACTTTCAGCACATTTCCCACAAATATCATCACCATATGCAGAATGTATTTGATAAGGCAAGCTAGTCATGTGATAAATTATAACAAGCAAGCTGTTAGACACACTGACACCCAGAGAAAGTAAATAATAAGATAGAAAAATGAAAAAAAAATAAGCTATTTTGTATTTGGCACTAATTTTTACAACAAAGAAGAAAAAGATGTGTTTCAAATTATATTACTCATGACAAGTAGTTTCAGATTAAAGAAATGGAGACATTCAGTGTTAGAATTTAAGAAGCTGAAGAATGGAAAGAACACAAAGTTGCTGTGAAACTTCATGGAATGTTCAGGAAATGGCAAATTGCTCAGTGTGAGTGGAACATTTTATAAGGACAGTGGTGGAGATGATGCTTGAGAGACAGGGAGAGAAAAGACTATGAAGAGTTCTCGTTGTCAAAATGAGTGGTCTGACCATCTGTAAGCATCTGGGAGTTAATAGTGAACTGGGTAATGATAAGAACTGAATCTGCTTTAGGATAATTTTGGTAACTAAATGTAGAATGCCTTTGCTAAGGGAAGGAGGGAATGGAGAGACTACATGTGAGTCCACATTAAGAAGATATGTCATCTGAGCAGAGCTGAGAGAGTAAAAGTGTAACTTAGGTCAATGGTGGTGGTAATGGAAAGGAAGTCAGAGATTTGAATTGCCTTTTTGGTCCTTAGAATGGCTTAGTGAGTACAAAGTGATGACACCAACTACTTGATTCTTCACATAACAGCCAGAGTATTACTGTTTTACATTTAGTAGAATCATTGTACTTCCAAGCCCCAAATAATGCAATTGTTTCTCTTTGTACTTAGAATAAAATTCTGCATTCTATGGCCTCTGCTTCTCCAATCTCATCTTATTCATCCTAGGTCCACGGATAAATGCTTAATTTATTAGTATCTATCTCCCTCACTGGATTAAAACACCTGTTAGGGTGGAGCTCAGGCCTGCTTTTGGTATCCAGAATCTGGCTCCACAGCTGATAAATAGAAAATTGACATTAAATAATTACATGAATATCAAATGAATGAATAAATGAATGAAGGAATGAGTGAGTGATACACTGAAGTTAGCCTGAGGAATGGACTTTGGGAAGAGGATGGTGAGTGTTCTTCTGAATATTTGGATTAAAGTATTCTCCATTATCTTTATTATCATCCTCATGACCCTCACCATGGTCTCAGCATTTTTTGTGGAGCATACCAAGATCTCTACATATGATTTTTTTATTTTACCTTTACAAAAACCTTAGAAGGAAATAAGTTTAGAGGTTAAGTAACTATCATAGGATTAAAAAACTGGAAAGTGAAGAAGTGGAATTTAAATTCAGGCTTTTCTAACTCAAAAGCCCACTCTTCCTTGCTCTGCATTACAGTTTTAGGGCAGACTAAACTGAAAAGAAAATCTAAGATTTGATCCTTGGAAATATACAAATTATAAAAGAGATCTAAAATTATTAGCATTGCAGTGTAAAAAACTAATATATTAATAAACTTTACACCCATTATAAGTTTATTTTCATTACAGAAGTAATATGCAATTGTTAAGAAATATATCTCAAGCAATTAGATGTTTATATAAATAAATCTAAGCCTGGCTTCACCCTTGCCCCCCACAAATCTTACGTCTCCTCTCTTCCCTAGTGGCTTTGTTTAAGATTCAGTGTATACAATACCGGATACATATACATATGTGGGTGTGCAAGCATTGTGTGTATATGTATATGTGTATATTTATATATAGGCACATACATAACCACCAGCACAACTGTTATTTTTTACTTTTTATTTTGAAATACTTTCAAACTTACAGACAGATATAAAATTAATACAGAGCCCACAAAGAGAACTCCAACATTCCACTAAACCCCAGATACCAAGATCCACCAATTTTAACATTTGCAGTATCATTCTATCTACCTATATGTTTGTCTGTCTATCTAGCTGGCTATCTGTCTGCCTACTTAATTATTAACCCATTTTCTGAACAGTAGAGTGTAGGATGTATATACATCATGCTTTTTGAACAATAAATACTTCCATTCACATTGGCATTCAATTATGTGACTGCCTTAAGTGAGGTTATCAAGTTTAAGAAATTTAAAATTTATATAAAGTTTACAGTCTATATTCTAATTTTTTTCATATGTCCTAGTAATGCCCCTTTGAGCCTTTTCTCCCTCACTAGATCCCATACTGGATCATGTACTGCATTTAATTGTCATTGTCTCTTTGGCTCTTTCTTTCTTTTTTTAATTTTGGGAACATATATACAGCATAAACTTTCCCATCTCAACCACTCACAGGCATACCATACCAGGGGACTAATCACATTCACAATATAGTGGGACCTTCACCACCTTCCATTACTAAAATTTTCCCTTCACCCCAAACAGAACCCCTACATCCATTATGCTTTAGCACCCCATTCCCTCTGCTTCCTGCTCTTGGCATGCCACACTCTAATTTCTGTCTCTATAGACTTGCCAATTCTCTGATATTTTCTTTGTAACCAACTTGGGGCTTAAATGTAACATCTTAACTCTATAACTATCTGGCTCATGTTGACACCCACTTAGCTTCAATGGTATACACAAACTATGTTCTTAAACCCCTCAATCCTCCTGTCTTTATGTAGTTCTTACAAAATATATGTTTATAAATTATGTGTGCAAAACTAATGATTTATCATTACATTTTATGAATTGGCTTTTTAGGTCAAGTAAGAAGTAAAAAGTGGAGTTACAAATTAAAAATTCTGCACTAATGTCACTTAGATTTACCCATGTTACTACCCTCACCAGGGATTTCACGTGGCTTCAGTCTACTTCCTGTTGTCTTTCTGTTTCAACCTGCAGAGTTCACTTAAGTGTCTCTTGTAGGGCTGATCTTGTGGTGAAAAATTCCCTCAGATTTTGTTTATCTGGGAATGTCTTAATTTTTTCACTCATTTTGAAAGACAGTTTTTCTGGACATAGAATTCATGGTTGGCAATTTTTTGCTTTCAACACTTTAAGTATATCATTCCATTGCCGTCTTGTCTCCGTGGTTTCCAATGAGAAATTGGCACTTAATCTTTTTGAGGCTCTCTTGAATGTGACATATTACTCCTCTCTTATGGTTTTCAGAATTCTCTATCTTTGGCATTCTACAGCTTTATCATAACAAGCTACAGCATGAGCCTATTGGGGTTTATCATGTTTGGAGTTTGTTGAGTGTATTGGAAGTGGATATTCATTCCTTTCATGAAATTTCAGAAGTTTTCAGCCACTATTTCTTTGAATATTCTCTCTTCCTCTTTCTTTCTTCTCCCTTTGGAGCTCACAACGTGAAAATTGGTATGCTTGATGGTGTCCCACAGGTTCCCCAGCTTCTGTTCATCTTCATCTTTCTTTTTCTTTCTTCTCCTTAGTCTGAATTATTTTAATTGTCTTATCTTCAAGTTCTCTGATTTTTCTGTCAGCTCCAATCTGCTGTTGAACTCCTCTAGGGAATTTTTAACTTCTGTTACTGTGGTCTTCAGCTTTCTTTGGTTTCTTTTCATAATTTCTACCTCTCAATTGATAATCTCTTTGTGTTCACCTATTGTTTCCCTGGTTTCATTTAGTTCTTTATCTATGTTTTCCTTTAGCTTTTTGAGAATGTTTAGGACATTTTTTGGAAGTCTTTGTCTGCCATGACCCAGGTCTGTTTCTCCTCTTTGATGGTTTCTAATGTTTTAATTTTCCCTTTCGACTGGGCTATCACTTCCTGTTTATTTTGTGTGTGTGTGTATGACCTTTAGTTGAAACCTCAGGATTTTGATATTTTATTGTTTAATGGATGGAATTTAGACTTTGAGGAGTATGTTCCTTAAGCTTGTGTCATCTGGTATTATGACAGAGTTTTCTTTGATTTCCAGGACCTAACAAAAATAAATAAATAAAATACCTTTCCCAGTCTTCTTTGCTGATTGGCCTGTGCCAGTGCTCTCCTTTAGGACTTATCCATACGCTCTGTTTAGATAAAGCACCAGTCTTCTGCAGAAGTCATGGAAACAACTGGCAGCCAACTTCCAGCCCTTGCCTACCCCTACCCTTTTCTATTGTGTTCAGTGTTTCAACATGTTTCCATTCCACAGCCCAGAGGTGACATTGGGTTTAATGAAAATGCCTGACTCTACCTTAAAACCAAAACTATTAATAAGCAGTTTTAGCTGCTTGTTAAGGCAAGAACTATCGGTGGCAGGGTCTCCTCCCACTCCTGCTCTCAGGCAGCAAAGGTGTATCTCCTCTCCAATGAGCCATGGGGCATGGGGAGTCACCAGCCACCAAACTGCCGGAACAGTTGGCCTTCTTGGGAGACTGGCCGCAATGGACCATTTCCCCTGTGTAAAATTCATTTTGACCCTTTGTGCTGTGTAAATAATAAAGTGGTTATTTGCTGAATATCTTTGTTGTTCTTGAGCTGTGAAGCTACTCACTCCACACAGACCAAGTATACAGGCCTCCCTGCTCATTTATGTGCATGCATCTTTTTTGCCTGCTGCACTAAGAATTACCCCATTTACAAAGAATGTTCCTTATTCTCTAGGAAATAGTTTCCTCATGCTCCTTGCATTGCACTGTATATGCTACAGCCCCAAATCCCTTTTCCTAGACAGCATGACTTAACTGTTTTCCCCCAGCAGTCTGTAGGAGAACTTGGTGACCTGTCTTCTACATGCAAGGAAAGTTCTGGACTGGTGAGTTTTTCAGGCCACCACCAGACAGATTGGATCAGACTTACATAGTACTAGTATGTGCATGAGGGTTACTCTGTTCCATTCAAAACCAGGACTGGGGATCCACACCGGGAGAATGGGCCAGCTCTGCACTGAGTTGGTGAAGGGTGGGGGAAGGACCAGCCAGAGTCCGTGTTACTGCAGTCATCTAACTGCTAATGGAAACGTTCAGAAAGATTTTTCTCCCAGTTTTTGCTGGTTTTTCAAAGCATCTGTGGAAGGGTAGAGCCTTGAAGTATCTCACTCTACCACCTTGAATGGAATGGGCCCCACCACCTCTACTTTTTTGATATTTGAGATACTTCCATTACCTTTATTGAATTTTATGTTACCCAGTTCCCTTGAACTTTATCCTTATGTCTCTCTGCTTCATATCATATGCCTATAAGACAGAAAGAGAGAACATATGATGTATGTTTCATTCAAAATATTGTTCATGTCAACCTTTCCCATGCTTATACTAATGAAGATACATGCATTTGTATATATATGCCACTGATTTTATATATCTATTTTTATTACTCTAATGCTTAGCAAGATAAGCATCAAATTTTTCTTTATCTTGTGATTTCCATTGAAGTTGTACATGTAACTCCCACTTTTTTATTCAAAATACAATTTCCTTTCCACATATCCACTTCAATACATCTCAAATTAACTGCTATAGTTTGTTGCAATCATTTTAGATATCAATTCCAATCAACTCAAATTTAATATAAGTAAAAATTATATTAACTGTGCATAATGATTTATCAGCATTAGTTTAGCTGTAAATTTTGTATTCTTCTTTACTGAACAGTATTTACTGTGTATCTTTCCTTATTTGGGACCATTTTTAATTTTGTTAACAATATGGGTAATCATCTTCAACAACATCTTCATGGTAAACTTGCATGCCCATAAGTGCCATGCTTTGTCCTGATGACTTAAATCATACAGTTGGATAAGAATTTCATATTTTAAAAACATTCCAGAAGGGGATCTAAGATGGTGGCATAGAGAGGAGTGGAAGCTAGTGAGTCCCCCTGGAACAACTAATAAATGACCAAGAACAACTAGTAAATAGTCCAGAATAACTGCAGGGGGACAAACATGACTATCCATTCATCATATATCAACAGAATTGAGAGGAATGCCCGAGATCACAGCATAAAATCCATAAGTAAAAATTGCGGACCCAAGCCCGGAGACCCCTCCCACCACAGCCCGAGCTGCAAAGCCTCATGGTGCTAGAGAGTTCTCTCCCAGAAAGCAAATATAACTCAGCTGAGCTCCAACTGGGGTTTTAAACAACAAGCATGGACTGATTGCTATGAGCTACAAATCCCCAACAAGCAGACAGAGGCTTTGGATGATGACTGACCTTGGAGAACTGGAGGGTGTCTGCAGACTGGCCCTGAAGAGGGCTTTCTGTCCCTATTTTCGTTCTCAGTGGAGAAAGCCTCAGCCATTTTCAGTTCCCAGCACTCTGACCCAGACAAGGGTGGAGATAGCATAGGCAGAGTCTATTCAAATATTAATGGCTTCTCCAGAGGAGGGTTATCTTCCCTAAGAGGAAAGGGGTGGGGCCCAGCTCCTGCCTTCCATTCAGAACCAGACCCCAGAGCCTGGGGGAAAAAAGCCACACCTCCTTACACCAGCCTGGAGTTACAGGCTGACAAGCACCACCTGCTGGGCAGAAAAGCACAGTGACCTGAGGCATCACAGGGTGTACCAATTTTCTAAGACACTGGTTTACTCAGGGAAACCAGATACTGAATATTTCTTCCTTCTGGAACCTGAGCCTGTTCTGGTATGGGAAGACCTGATTGGGGTTACCAAGGAAACCATACCTAGACAACAGAAAACTACAAACTACACTAAGAAAAATGAAGTTACGACCCAGTCAAAGGAACAAACTTACACTTCAACTGAGATACAGGAATTGAAACAACTAATAATAAGTCAATTCAAAAAGTTTAGGGAAGATATGGTGAACGAGATGAACCATATAATGAAAACACTAGGCATACATAAAGTAGAAATCGAAAGTTTGAAAAACCAACTGGCTGAATGGAAATGAAATGCACAGCACAAGAGATGAAAGACACAATGGAAACATACAACAGCAGATCTCAAGAGTCAGAAGAAAACACTCAGGAACTGGAGAACAAGGCACCTGAAAGCCTACACACAAAAGAACAGATAGAGAGAAGAATGGAAAAATACAAGCAACCTCTTCGTGAACTTAAGGACAAAATGAAAAACAAGAATGTACATGTCATTGGTGTCCCAGAAGGAGAAGAGAAGGGAAAAGGGGCAGAAGCAATGATAGAGGAAATAATCAATGAAACTTTCCCATCTCTTACAAAATACATAAAATTATGGATCCAAGAAATGCAGCATACCCCAAACAGAATAGATCTGAAAAAGCCTACACCAAGATACTTAATCAGATTCTCAAACCTCAAAGATAAACAGAGAATACTGAAAGCAGCAAGAGAAAATGTATTCATCACATACAAAGGAAGCTTGATAACACTATGTGTAGATTTCTCAACAGAAACCATGGAGGCAAGAAGGAAGCGGTGTGATATATTTAAGAAACTGAAAGAGAAAAAACACTGAACAAGAGTCCTATATCTGGCAAAACTATCCTTCAAATATGAGGGAGAGCTTAAATATTCTCTGACAAACAGACAATGACAGAGTTTGTGAACAAGATACCTGCTCTACATGAAACACTCAAGGAAGCACTGCAGACAGAAAGGAAAAGATAGGAGTGAGAGGTTTGGAAAACAATTTTGGGAGATAGTAGCACAGCAATGTGGATCCACTGAATGAAGATTACTGTGAGTGTGGTTTAAAGAGGAAGGTTGGGACCATGTGGGACACCAGAACAAAAGATGAAGGGTAAAGACTGGGACTGTGTAACTCAGGGAAACCTAGGGTGCTCAATGACTGTAATACAAGGTACAAATATGTTTTTACATGAGGTAGAACAAGTGAATATCAACATTGCAAGGTGTTAAAAACAGGGTGGGATTGGGGGGAAAACACAATCAATGCAAACCAGAGACTATAATTTACAGAAACATTGTATTATGCTTCCTTTAATATAACAAAGGCAATATACCAAAACTAAATGCATATGGGGGGAGTGGGGAATAGGGGAAAGATATGGGACTTCTGGCATTGGTGATGTTGTCTGACTCTTTATTCTACTTTAGGTTAATGCTATCTTTCCTCTTGTTGCTTTCTAGTTGTGAAGTTTTGTTTTTCTTTTTTGTTTTCTTTCTCTCTTTCTCTTTGCTTTTTCTTTTGTCTCTCTGCCATCTTTGGATCTTCCTCCTTCTTTGTGGAAGAAATGGAGATATCCTTATATAGATAGTGGTGATGGTGCTGAATATATAAATATGTGACTATACAGGGAACCAACAATTGTTTACTTAGGATGGAATGTATGGTGTGTGAACAAAATGATCTTAAAAAAAATGGGTTGATGAAGAAATCTTGAGGGCACTATATTGAGTGAAATAAGACAGACACATAAAGGCAAATATGGCAGGGTCTCACTGATAGGAACTAATTATAATATGTAAACTCATAGACATGGAATTTAAGTTACCAGGATATACAATGAGGCTAAAGAATGGGGAGCGGTTGCTTTTTATGAGCAGAATGTTCAACTAGGGTGAATTTAAATGTTTGGAAATGGACAAGGGTGATGGTAGCACGTTGTGAGAATAACTAACAGTGCTGAAAGTTGTGTGATGGTGGTAGAAAGGGTAAGCTCAGAGTCACACATGTCACCAAAAGGAAAGTTGGAGGTTAAAAGACGGGAATGTATAAAACAGTGAATCTTGTGGTGGACAATGTCCATAATTAACTATACAATATTAGAAATCTCTTTCATGAACTAGAACAAGTATATGACACTATAACTAGAAATTGATAATAGGCATATAGGAAAAAATATATGTACCTATTGCAAACTATATAGGACAGTTAGTAGCACTTTAACATTATTTCATCAACACTAACAAATATACTATACCACAACTATGAACCAGTAATGGAGGGGGGTGTGGTTAGGGGTATGGGAGGATTTGAGTTTCCTTTTTTTGTCTTTATTTCAGAAAATTTTCAGAAAATTGAAAAAAGCATTAATTTTGTTGATGGTGCACAGCTATATGATGGTACAATGGGCAATTGATTGTACACTTTGGATCTTTGGATAGTTGTATTGTATGTGAATGATCTCAAAAAATAAATGTGTGTGTGTGTGTGTGTAGGAACCACATGGGCCCAGATGTTTGCCACAGCTGAGAGACACATTTTGAAGATGGCCGTTGAAAGCTGTCATTTTGGAGGATGCCATTTTGAAATGCAACCTGGGATCAGCCAGCCACATGCCTTCCCAGGTAACAGAAGTTTTGCAGATGCCAATAGCCATCCTTAAGTGAAGATATCCTGTTGTTGATGCCCTGCCTTGGACACTTTATGGCCTTAAGACTGTAACTCTGTAACGAAATAAACCCCCTTTATAAAAGCCAAGGGAAAAAAAAAAAAACCATTCCAGCAGAATTGAAGATATTATTGTCATCTAACATGCAGCATCACCAAGCCTCATCATTCCACTCTTTAATTACTTGCCTAGTTGTTCTCCCATGGCCTCTTTTCTCCCATTCCCCACTGTTTTTATACCTTTGAGCTATGACTTCTTGCCCTTTCTCTATATTGAATTTTGGGTTCACCAGTTTCCTTGGACTTTATCTTCACTCTCTCTACATCATATCTTCCAGAAAATCTTTATCATTCTGATCTTCTATTTGCATCCATCCTTGTTTTCTTTGGCTTCTACAAATATGTTTATCTTTTGCTGTATTTCATCTATGAATTCATTAGATTTTGTAATGGATGAGAACCTATTCAGTTAGATATCTCAGGCTTCAATTCTCCATTATAATTTAAAAGATGCAGATTCCTTATTTGCATCAAACAAATTCTTGACATTACACAAACTAGTCAATAGAGTTCTGCATAGTATATAGAACTCTTCTCTTTTTAATTCATCTAATACATGATCCAGGCCCCACTAATGACCAACCAACTCTCAAAGCCCAATAGCTTTTTGAGCTATTTTTCTGAATTGAGGAATTCAGTCATGCTCTAAAATTAATAATAAAAGGGTATGGTGGAATTTATATCATCAGGAAAATATTGCATTACTCAGTTATTGCCCAAATGTGCATCTTACATGAAAATAGATTCAGAGAAATGTTGCTTCTCTCCCACAACTCTTATTTTTAACCCTGTTGATTTTCCATCCACAATGTATATTTTCTAAATACCAGCAAAGTCTATATATTACCCTAATACTCTCCAGGCTATTAATTAAATTAGTTAGCATGACCTGAGTCATACTAATAGCATAACATTTAAAATATGAAAGAAAGAAAAAACAGACATTTTTTTCCCCTAAATCAAATGACAGGTATTGACAAGTTTAAGCCATGTATCTTATTGATGCAGCATTGTGCTTTTTGGGGTAGCAATGGCAAAAACACAGATATGACAAAAGTACTGCCGAAGAGTTCATGCGTTTTTTCACACAGCAGATATGAATTTTTAAATGGTAAACTTGTGGGCTGCTATAATCAGCAGGCATGTTAAAAAATGTGTAATGTGATATATGATGTAATACAAAATCAATAACTTCTGTGTGCCTGGGAGTTTGTTCATGCTACACTCAGTGTCAATTTATTATTTTCCTGACAAAAGGTAAAATTGTCTATAAACTCATTAAATTCTGCCACTTAAGTGAGAAAGGATCCAATATAAGCATTTAAAATACAGATATTTAGAATATTTAGGCAAAAATAAAATTTAGCAGTATTTTCTCAAGTGTACCTGTAGGGTAGAAGACTTTTATGTCTTGAGATTGCTGACATCTGCTAATTATCTTTTAGAAACAGTAGTAGCTCCAGCCACAGTAATGCAAGAAGACTAAGACTTCTTTGCAAATGTAGTAGAGAGCTAACCATTTATTTTTTCTTTATTAGAGAAGTTCTGGGTTTATAGAACATTCATACCTAAACTACAAGATTCCCATATACCATCCTATTATTAACACCTTGCATTGGAGTGGAACATATGTTACAACTGATCATAACACATTTTTATAATTGTACTATAAACCATAGTCCGTGGTTTAATTTAGAGTTCATTGTTTGTGTAGTGTAATTCCGCGTATTTTTTTAAATTGTTTTATTGCCCTATATACAATCTAACATTCCCCCTTTTAATCACAGTCAGATATATATTTCACATTTGTTATTTACGTGAACAATGCTGTTCTACCATAACTACCATCTGTTACCAAAATATTTCCATTATTCCAAATAAGAACCTTGTATATTTAAGCCATAACTTCTCATTCCCTGTCCCCACCACAGTCCCTTGGTAATCTATATTCTAAGTCCTGACTCTATAGTTTTGCTTATTCTAATTATTTCAAATCATTGAACTCATACAATACTTGTACTTTGAGTCTGGCTTATTTCACTCAACAAGATGTCTTCAAGGTTCATCCACATTGTCACATGCATCAAGACTTTGTCACATGTATCAAGACTTCATTCCTTTCATGGATGAATAATATTCCATGGTATGTATGTACCACATTTTGTTTATCCATTCATCAGTTGTTTGACACTTGGTTTACTTCCAACTTTTGGCAATTGTAAATAATGCTGCTATGAACATAAGTGTGCAAATATCTGTTCAAGTCGCTGCTTTCAATTGCTATGGGTATTTACGTAATAGTGGGATTGCCAGGTGTGATGGTTGGGTTCATGTGTCAACTTGGCTAGGTGGCCTAGCTGTCTGGTCAAGCGGGCACTGGCCTGATGATTGTTGTGAGGATATTTGAGGCTGGTTAATAAACCAACGGGCTGGTTTGTCGGATCATCAGTCAATTGACTGCAGCTGACTGATGACTCATCAAGGGGCGTGCTTCCACAGTGAGAGAATGCAATTGGCTGGATTTGGTCCGGGTGATCAGCCGGTTTGTTGGATCATCAGTCAATTGACTGCGGCTGACTGATGACTCATCAAGGGGCGTGCCTTCCACAATGAGAGAATGCAATTGACTGGATTTGGTCCGGGTGATCAGTTGGAGGCTTATAAGCCAGACGGTTAGAGAACCTTCACTTCTTCTTCGGCTGCTCAGTGAAGCATTTCCTGGGGAGCGCGTCGAAGTTGCCGGTTCATTTCCTGAGGAGTTCGTCAAAGTTGTCGGTTCGTTTCCCGAGGAGTTCGTCGGACGTCTTCCTTGGAGTTGACAGCTTGTTGACAGCTCTGCAGAATTTGGACTCGTGCGCTCCCACAGTTGCGTGAGTCACTTTTACAATTTGATAATCAGAGACATCTCTCATTGATTCTGTTTCCAAGGAGAACCCTAACTAACACACCAGGTATGTAGCAGAGCTCAGAATTCAACCTCCACATTTATGGCCAATTGATTTGACAAGTGGGCAAAGACCACTCAATTGGGAAAGAATAGTCTCTTCAATAAGTGGTGCTAGGCAAACTGGATCTCCATTTGCAAAAAAAAAAAAAAAAAAAAAAGAAAGAGAGAGAAAGGACACCCCCCCTCACATCTTATTGAAAAATCAATTCAAAGTAGATCAAAGTCCTAAGTATAAGAAGTAGAACTATCAAACTCCTAGAAGAAAATGTAGTAGAGCCTCTTCAGAGCCTTTTGTTAGGAAAGAGTTTTTTTAGATTTTGCACCCAAAGCACAAGCAATAAAAGAAAAAAAAAAAAAACAAAACAGATAAAAGGGATGTCATCAAAATTAAAAAACAAGCAAACAAACAAACTGTTTTTCCTCACAGGCCTTTAGCATGAAAGTAAAATGGCAACCTATACAATGGGAGAAAATATTTGGAAACCACATATTAACAAAAGTCTAGTATCCAGAATATATAATCCTTCAATTTAACAAAAAGACAAAAGACTTGGATTGACATCTCTCCAAAGAAGATATACAAATGGCTAGAAAGCACATGAAAAGATGCACAACACCATTAGCCATCAGGGAAATACAAACAAAAATCACAGTGAGGTACCATTTCATACCCATTAGAATGGCTGCTAAATAATAAATGGAAAATAACAAGTGTTGGAGATGATGCATAGACATAGAAACACTCATTCATTCCTGGTGGCAATGTAAAATGGTACAGTTCCTTTGAAACAATTTGGCAGGTTTTCAGAAAGCTAATTATAGAATTACCATATCAGGGATAAACATTTCAATGAAATTCATAGGCTAATGTAGGTTATGGAAGAGACTTAAAAAGAGAAATTGTCAATAATTCATAGGCTATTACTCACTTGTTGCCAATTCTTATTTCTCCATCATGGATTGTATTTTTTTTCTTGTTTTTTCTTATGTTTTTATTTCTTTCTTCCTTTTTTGATTTTGTGACTTTTCCAATATTTCAAAAGAAATGATGAAATATTTTATAAGAAAATAACAAAAAGTTTTTTTGTTTAGTTTATATATTTTTGCTGTTATTTTTGTTTCTTTTGATTAAAAAAAAAAAAAAAAGACAGGCAGAATATAATTGAAGATAGAGGATATAAAGAAAAAGAGACACTAAAAAGTTCCAGAAAAGAGGCATTTATGGAAATCATACCTGGCAATCTTTTGTCTGTGTTCTTGGGGATGAGGAATTAGGTATCAACATCAGAATTATCTATCTGAATTCTGAATTCTGACATCAGAATTGATTATTGCTGGTAGTTTTCTAGTCATTTTATTTGTAAAGTTGACTAGTTTGTATATAATATATTCCTTAATGTGGTTTAATTCAACTTCAACAAAAATACCATGTAGATTAAAAAATATGTAAATCCTCATTGAGATACTATTATAGCCAGGTATTTGAGCATAAATGGATCCATCTTGCAATCAGAGTTTTGAGTCTGGTCTCCACATATTGGTGAATTTGTGCCAATAGCATTCATGAAAATTTTTTTCCTTCACATGCATGTTTCTGTCACATAATTGCACAAATTGTGGTCAAAACTTCAGCCACTGTCAGATATCCTTCTACTTAATGCTAAACTCAAATGTACCAAATGAAAAGATCTTTCTACTCTAATTTGCTTCTCTGAATGGATGTTATTGGGCAGCAAATATCTTTTGTGGCAGGACTGGAACTACCTTGATTGATTTCATTTCTTTCGTAAAGGGCTGCAGTTTCAGTGGGTACTGGCAATGAGCAGAATCAACTGAGTAAATACCCAAATGTTCTCTATTATAGCATGCTAATAATAATTATGTGGCCTATAAAATTGATTTAATTTTCACAACATTCTGTGCAGGCTATGCAAATTCTTTGGGCAGTACTCAAAGTAGAATAAATCATTAGTGACCTAAAGCAGCTTCAGCATTTTACATATTTCTATTTTTATGAAGATGTGTTGATTCCTTAAATCTTTCAGAATTTTAATAGGCTATTTTATGCATTTTTATGTGTAAAATTTCTATATAATATCTGGACTTGAAAAATAATACATCTACAAGCACTCTTGACCAACTCTATCACAATGAACGATTTGCAGCAAAGAGCCAATATAGTCCATTTTATAGCATATCATCTGGATGCCTGAAATATAGAGAACTCTGGGGAATAATAAATTTCCATACCTTATGTGGAGTGACCATCAAAGAGGATAATGCTATTTGTGGACCAGTTTGAAAGACTTGGGCATACAGCTCTTTCATTTGTAATTCTGTGTATTTAAAATGAGCCATAATTTGAAATTCATGAACTTAAAGTTCATTCCTGCATCAAATGTATATAGTGGGTATTATACACAATATTAACAAAAGTAGAAAGGATGGTGTTTAATAGTAACTCAGACTAAGAATACATTCTGGGACTTACATTATTAGACTGTATTTTCCTATTTCATTTTTAGCTATTAATGTTAAAGGTTTGAAGCTATACTATTTTAATTATCAGAGGATATAAACATGTCCTGAAAGCCTTTAGAGCACTTTCCAAAAAATATTAACTCTTACAAGCTTTTTAGTCTGTTTTTATTGCAGTGTGTGTTAAAAGGAAGTCTTGTGACTTGGAAAAATTGAAACACCTTTAATAAAAGAAACTTAGGACATTGACAGACTGGTTGAGTATGAGGTGGGAAATAGCTAGATGAATGAAACAAGGCAACTCAACTGGTAAAGGCATGCATTATATTGACAGCATTATTTATAGAATATCCCTGTCTCAAAAGTTCTTAACTAAAGTACATACATTGAATACCTGGTAGCAGTAGTTTCGAGTTCCTGAAACAACGTTTTCTTCATGTAGTTTCTCCATGCAATCTCTCCACCTTTTGAAATCCTAGTATTTTCTAACATCTTTATTCCATAAAAGATTCCTTACCTCCTAATTCAGAAATGAAATGTATTCACTCACTTAAATTGCTTTATATACTTGTTTGACATTTATAGGCCATCACATATGAATAGCAATTACAAATATAATGTAGAACCAAAATGCATAATGATGAATATAGGCCTTACATGCTCTTAGGATTGCTCAGTGCTGGATTAAATAATCTGAGATGGCTGCCAGGAGGAAATATTTGTAATGGGCCCTAAGAAAATGCTTTCTTAAAAGATACTTTCTTAAAAGGGACAATTTCTTAAAAGTAAAGTGCCTTGAACCTGCGTATCAACCTGTTGAGAATTAGCACTGGTGGTGATTAGAGGATAGTCCTCCATAAATTTACAATCTGCATGGGACACAGGAGTGAGAAAGTTTATTAGGATGAAATTTTGTAGGTGGGATAACCAATATTTACATTCACAAAAATGTGAAACAAATTAAAAGAAGTCTATCATTAGAGTAGTATTCTGGAAACGGGAAACAATGGATATATTTGCCATCATGTTGACAGAGGAAGAATCTTAGGATGACTTCCAGATATTATTATCTGGTTTAGGGAAAGCATAATTATTAATAATAAAATATTATGAATAATAAATAAATTATTATAAATAATATAAACATAATTTGTTGAATAAATTTTAGTACACAAAACATATCTATTGGGCATTAAATTTCCACAAGAGTAATGGAAAGCAATCACGACTTGTTTAAAGAATGAATGTGAGTTCAGAGAATCTGGGTCATACAATTAGAAAATGAAAGATGGAAATTTGAACTCCAAAATCTGCATTCTCTAGCACTTCACTATTTTAAATTGCTCTGGTTAAATGGATACAGAATAGATTGAAAGTGTGCAGAGCAGGCCATGTTGCATGTCGACTGTGCAAAGCGAAGGCGAACTATGCTTCCATAAGTTAATAATATTTCTCTAGTTTCATGATTATCTTTTGCTTTTAAGAATGATTTAGAATTTGTCTGTAATAAGAAAACTTAAGAAAAGGCTTGAAATATTTTCCTGTACTATGTAATTCCATAATAAGAAAGTGAACAGTGGCCTCAGCATCTGACAACTGGACCTTGATATTCTCAACTGGACATAAACAGAGCTCAGGGAATATAAACAGTGATAAGGTAGGCCATTCTGTGATTGTGGTGGAAAAAAACCAGAGACAAGGGCACTCTTCAACCAGAAAAATAATTATCTTCTTCCAAAATGACTGATTACTGTTTCATTACTAATGATAACATGTCTCCAGCTTGGATCCAACCCGATCTAAAGTACCATGGTTTTCAGTCACCAAATTTTCCCTGTTTCCTGGCAGCATATAGTCTAGAGCTGGGCCCTGCTTCCTTAAACCTTCCTTAGAATCACCTGAGGTGAAATTCTATGATCAACTCCCAACTACTTCTTGCCATGACTCTCATTCTTCTTCCTGACTATAGCAAATTCAATAAATCTAAACTTGTTTTCACTGTAGGTGTGCTCCTAGAGGTCTTTTGGTGGTAAGCACAAATTGTGTTGAGAAGAAAGAAAAACTCTGATTAAGCTAAACATTGAAATGAAAATGATTGGCTTATTTTAGCACAATTGTTGTATACTGTACTGATAAGTAGTAAACACCATCATTTTATTTTATTGGTGGATTTCTCCCACTCTGTGTGAGGATTGCATTTATGTAGAAATTAGAGATAACTGTAATAAATGAGAGGGAGTAAAATGTAGAAAATTGTTTTACTTCATAAAAGGAAGTGACAAATATCATTTTAAACAAATGAGTTTATTCTAAGACCTTTTAGATTTTGACCCTTGAGAAACAGGGAATGGAAATATTAAACATCATATTTATTTATATAAAAGAGAAATATATATGTACCACATAATACATGAAATGACAGTGGTGGATTTTTTCTATTTCACTTTTTATTTCATGCAGTGCATTCCTAAATCTTACTTCTACTGAGTTTCTCATATTTCTCCTTCATAATATAAGCATAAATATATTTTGCAATTAATGTTTTCAGCATTAAAAATTCTGTTCTAGAGGTTGCAATTTTGCCACAGATACATATAATTAGTTTCAGTGGCCTCACTTAAAAGAAATACATGTTTTTTTTAAATTAAATTATAGTTTTGTTGAGATATATTCATATACCAATCATCCATGGTATGCAATCAACTGTTCATAGTACCATCATATAGTTCCACATTCATCACCCCAGTTTATTTTTGAACATTTTCCTTACACCAGAAAGAATAAGAATAAAAAATAAAAAAAGAACACCCAAATCATCCCCCCATCCACCCCATTATTCATTTAGTTTTTGTCTCATTTTTCTACTCATCCATCCATACACTGGATAAAGGGAGTATCATCCACAAGGTTTTTACAATCACACTGCTACCCATTGTAAGCTACGTTGTTATACAATCATTTTCAAGAGTCAAGGTTGGAGTTGATAGTTTCAGGTATTCACTTCTAGCTATTCCAATACGTTAAATCCTAAAAAGGGTTATCTATATAGTGTGTAAGAATGTCCACCAGAGCGACCTCTCGATTCCATTTGAAGTCTCTCAGTTAGTGAAACTTTTTTTTCGTTTCATTTTGCATCCCCCTTTTGGTCAATAAGATGTTTTCAATCCCACAATGCCAAGTCCAGATTCATCCCCAGGAGTCATATCCTGTGTTGCCAGGGAGATTTACACCCCTGGGAATCAAGTCCCACATAGCGGGGAGGGCAGTGAGTTCACCTGCCCAGCTGACCTAGCTAGAGAGAGAGGGTCACATCTGAGCAACAAAGAGGTACTCAGGGGAGACTCTTAGGCACAATTTTACACAGGCTTAGCCTCTCTTTTGCAGTAATGAGCTTCATAAGGGCAAGCCCCAAGATAGAGGGCTTGGGATACTAAACTGTCAGTCCTCAATGTTTGTGAGAACATCAGCAGCAGTCCAGGTGAGGAAGTCCAACACTTCTGCATTTTCCCCCAGCTCCTCAAGGCGGCCCTGCATATATATTTTTATTCTCTGCCCAACTTACTTTGGGATGTATTGCTATTTCACTCTAACCTATACAAACCTACCATATCGCAAAGTTCCAACATGTATTTATTCAATGAACAAATATTAGTATTTGAAATTTAGGATGAATCCATTGATCATTATATATTCTTTAAGAACAACATTGTTTCAAGAAGGAAAAATTATCATGGAATACAGTCATTTTTGATTAATGAAAAAACAATTCCATCATTGCCCAATTAGTTTAACATTAAAACAATCAATTTAAGTTTAAAAAGATATAACTCTGATTGCAGAACCAAGGAGAATCCCCTACAATATGACTTTTGTACAAAGTTGAAAGGAAAAAGTCAAAGCATAATTTTAGCTTCCTAATGTGTTTCTCTTACTAAGTAAATAAAAGTGATTGTATGTCAACTGCTTTCTAATATACTCAGGCTTTGGGCAATTTTGAGCATTCCTGTGTTGTTTATCCATAATTATCCCTTAATATGTGACTTCCTCTCTTGTCATTTACAATTTCTTTGTCTGCTCATTTGTATGGTTTTGCATTTATCAGGAAATAAAAGTGGCTAATGAAACCATAAAACATTGATCACCAAATGTAACTAATAAATAAAAGATCTCATTGCAAATGTGAGAAGAGTGATTGTTTTCTATGGGATTTATAAATGTAAATACTTGAAAAGGTAATTGAAAATGTAGCTGCTAAGTCAAGTATGTTCCGGGAGGTTTTCTTTTGTAATGCTATCCTGAAGTGTCTCTATATCAATCAAGATACCAGCTCTGTTGCAATCCATTAGATACTATACTTCATGGAAAAAAGAAATATTTGGCAGCAGTAATAATCATTGTTCCTTAAAGAGAATTCTGAAATGGATTTTTAGGATAAAAGCATTAGCCCTCCTAGAAAACTAGTTGTTTCAAGGTGTTTCAGAAAGTAATTTTAACAATTTTGAAATTTTACAGGAAAGTATGTGAGATGACAGTGAGGTCCGAAGGTGAGGAAACCAGAAAAAAATTCATGGGAGAGTTAAAGACTGCACTTGCATTTGGTGCATTGAAATAATTAAGAATAGTGACTATTGATTCTTTGAAGTTGTCTCTCATTGAACAAATTTCTTGACTTATAATAGGAATAGCATCTATTGTATTTTGATGATTTGATGATTAAATAACATAATGTATGTAAAATAGTTTTTGACTATACTTTCCAGTATTTTGATATACCTTACAGAATATCTGAAGACTTTGGCCCAATTGATAGGATGGGGGTAGAATTGATTTCAGTGTTTTCAACTGCAAATTATTTTTTCTTATATTTGGAAAAAGAAAATATGTGATATCTAATGCAATAATCAAGTTGATCAAATCAATTAATAATGAAAAGGTAATTTTTTGCTACTTCGCAGACTAAGAGAGTTTAGGTGATAGACTACCAGGAAAGATCACCATAGCTAAACTGACTAGAGATGGGGTTTCTAGTTCCGCCTCTTTCTGTCCTTAATCTGTGCAAAATGCTGCTCACTGTGAAGATGCCCTGAGAACATGGTATTACGCTTGTATATACACAGATGTGAATTTCACCTTGGAAGCCTCCTCTCCCTCATCTTGTTGAGAAAAACACTGGACTTGAAACTTTAGTTCTAGCTTCTGTTTTATCAGATCCTAATGCTATTCACTTTAAAGAGGTAAATTGTGCATCAAAACTCTTTACTATCTCTGGATTTCCATTTTAGATTCACTCTATAATTTTGCTCAAACTGTGTGACAATAAAAGCTAGTCTCTCCCTTAGGAGAGGCAGAATTGAAAAGCATTTACCATCTCTGATGATTAAATTAAAGCCTTTGATTAGGAACAAATGTGCTGGGTGGTTTAAAAACCCCAATAAAGTTGAGTTTATACATTTGAAATTAACATTTGTCTCTAATCTTGTTAATCTTCTGACCTTGCTTGTGCAAAATATGGGTCTATCTTCAAGCTAATGTATAATTTTTTACTCTGTGGACTTAAATGCCAAATAGCTTCAAAAGCTATATTAATTGCAAAAATGAAAGGAAGACACACATCAAAGGTTCATTTTTAGAGTTGATATCTACGTAACATTTTATACCCCTTTAAGACTGCTAGCTTATCCCTTATTTGTCCCCCTTAACAATTAAAAGCTTGATATAATGTAGGAGTGCATTTGTGGGAGAAAATGGAATGCACTATTAATATCCCCTTACCCTGAATGCTTTAAAGAATATATGTTCCGAAAGTGATTACATCTACCTTTCAATCCTAAATCCTACACAGAATTTGCTCATATGAAGTACTAAATAAGTATAAAAAATATTTTTCATTGTGGCCTTTTTGTCAATGTTGAGAAAAAAAAAATAAGCTGGGAAAAAAAATACATAAAGATGTGTTAACCAAGTTATGTATGAAATTTTGTTATTTTATGTATTCTTAGATACTTAAATCTTTATTTAATGAAAGTCTTATCAATACAGTATGGGAACAGATGTTTGTAAGCAGAATTAATTATCTTTTTAAATCCTAGGGGCAATAATAATCTATACAGAGAGAGGAAGACCCATAATTCCCACCACCTTCTTCATGAAGTTTAGGTTTATTTTTTCCTCCTAAATAAGAAATTATACCTTAATTAAAATATCTCAGAAGTTAGAATAAGATTTGGACATTTTAGCTAAATGATGCCATGTATTTGTATGCTAGGAAAAGTATGGTTTAATTATTTCATTTTTCAACAAGATGTATTTTGAAGAATCAATTTTAGGTTCACAATATTTACATCAAGGGTTATTTCTTCTTTGTAATGTGTGGCCTAGTTATCTAAAAATTCAATCCAGCAAAACATCCATAAGAAACCTCAATATATCTAATTATTTTATTAGAAAAAATCTATATTCTTTATAGAATAAAGGAAATAGAAATTTCTAATTCTTCACTTTAGCATTGTTGCAGCATTTTGGTACAGGTAGAACTAATTAGGCTAGATGTCAAAGTCCCTTTTAGACCTATATCATTAACTTGTTAGTTATTAATAGCTGTAAAAAATAAGATTTTCATTTTTTTTCTGAACTCCCTTAGTTGTAAAGCCTTGTCATATATACTATCTGATTTGGTTATTTTACTAGCCTAATCATGTAGATAGGACTAGTAACAATATCTAATATGTTCATTTAATAGTAATTGATTATTATTTTGCATATATATATATATATATATATATATATATATATACATATACATACACATACATACAGAGAGAGAAAGAGAGAGAGAATATGAGGGTTCTTCATTTTCTAAAAGAATTTAACTTTTTATTCTAGTGGCTTGTGGTGGGGACATTTTTCAATAGTCCTCATTTTTTAATGCTTTTAGCATCAAAACATTTGAAATGAGCCAAGAATATGTAGGCTCACTTTTTGAAAATACTTCCCTCTCTTTTCAGAAGAGTGAGAATTTCACCAGGGTGGAATCTGCATATGTGCCTCATAATCCAAAATATTTCTTCAGTGAACCTTGACTACTTGCATAACATCTAAAGTATCAGCACTAACAAAAGCTATTAAATAGTAATTTTTGAGCAGCATTCCATAAAAAGAAGAGGCAGTTGGAATGTCTCTCATTTCAGAGAAGCTAAAGATGCAATGCTGCAGGACTATCAGGAATTACTTGGCAACTCTACCAACATTCCTCCCAGTTGGCCAAAAAAGCAATAGGGCCAGAAGGAAAGATCAATATCAAATTAGTTAAATTGATATCTTCAGTCATGTACATTTAATACTCTATGTCAGAGACTATTGAGAATGGATTTATAAAACATATATGTGCAGTGTGCATGTAAACGAGAGCTCTTGAGATAAGAAAAGACTTGAATATTTATTGAAACATACAACCCACTAGTTCATGTGTTTTGCTTTCCATTCATGTGAATGAGGGAAAACAAAATCATTCAACATTTAGACCATACATTAGACAATAAAAAATTACAAAACTGTGCTTTTTGTTTTGCACAAAAAGTATTGTAAAGGACTGGACCTATTTTTTTATCCAGTTAATTTCTTCATCATTTGAATTTGTTTTCTATATCTCTCTTTAATGTAGTGAGTAGGTCACAAATAGCTTTATTAAGAAAACACATGCAATTATATAACAGAACATAAAATAATGGCAAAATAATGAAATAAGAAAGAACAGCAAAATAAAGTCTGATTAGTAAATAAAATAAGACAGAATTCCCCTTCTGTTTAGAATGGGGAAGTTCGTGAAAGACTTTACTCCTGCTAAAATAATGGGAAATCATGGGATAAACAAGCAAACAAAAAATCTATTTAAAGCTTTTGAAAAACTTTGTGCACCATTATATGTAAAGAATTACATTTTAATATCGCAAAGGTCATCTCTTACGACAAAACACACTTTCATTGTTATGGCCAATTGTTGAAGTTATACAAGTGAAAGGGAGAGGAGGAAGCCTTCAAGAGATGGTGGTCTTTGCTCAGATGAGGAAAATCAAGTAAAACATTAGACAAACCTATGGGCTAGTGTGTCTGATTTAAATCTGGAGGAAACGTAAATGCAAAAATAAGTCTTCTTACGAAGAAATTTTCTTCAAGAAAATTTGTCCAGTCACCAAAGACTAGAAAGTGGAAAAAGAAAAAAGAAACAACAAACAAACAAATGAACAAAATCAATCAATCAAACAAACAAACAAAAAACCTGACAGGTAAAGAGAGCCCAGAAGTCATAACTCTTGTCCTCACAGGAAAAAAAAAGCTGCAAAAACTAACAATAAGTGACTTTTCTTAGCTCCATCAGAGAATTGAGGTCACAGGGCAAACTGCCACCTTGAAATCTGGACAGACAAGGAAATACAGATAATCACAGCTGAGATTAGCTTAACTGAAGTAGAAGCCACACTAGTCATAAACTATTATGAACACTTAACTGATAATTTTGATGAAATGTTGGAGGCTGAATGTGGACTTGCTTGAGACTAAAAATACTCCTGGGACTTAGAACTAAGTCCCCATCCTTTCATGGGGTTTACCTCCGGTAAATGAAACCACACTTACTTTCTTACTGAAGAGCCCACACTTTAATGGACTTACAGAAGTTTCTATTTCCTTTGATTGAGCTCCCACCTCCTCATGTTTATTCAGAAGAAACTATACACTGCAAGAAAAGTTACTGTTTCTTCTTCTTTTGCAGCACCTGCTAAGGCCAGTTGTGGCCCACTTTAGCCACTAGGGCTAAAGAAAAGCCCTGACTTACCCTCCTGAGAAACTGTGGAAAAATGCAGAAATGTTGGACTTCCCCACCTGGGTAATTGCTGATATTCCCACAAACATTGAGGACTAACAACTTGGTAGGATAAGCCCTCGATCTTGGGGCTTGCCCTTATGAAGCTTGTTACTGCAAAAGAGAGGCTAAGCCTACTTATAATTGTGCTAAGAGTCTCCCCCAGAGAACCTCTTCATTGCTCATATGTGGCCCTCTCTTTCTCTCTAAGCCCACATGGCAGATGAACTCACTGCCCTCCCCCTATGTGGGACATGACTCGGGGATGAACCTGGACCCAGCATTGTGGGATTGAGAAAATCTTCCTGATCAAAGGGGGAAATGAAATGAAACAAAGTTTCATTGGCTGAGAGATTTCAAATGGAGTTGAGAGCTCACTCTGGAGGGCATTCTTATATTCTGTATAGTTATCCCTTTTTAGTTTTTAGTGGATTGGGTTAGCTAGAAGGAAATACCTGAAACTGTCAAACTGCAACTCAGTAGCTTGTTTCTTGAAGAATCAATACATACTATGTAGCTTACATGGTGTGACTACGTGATTGTGAAAACCTTGTGGCTCACACTTCCTTTATCCAGTGTATGGACAGATGAGTAGAAAAATGGGGACAAAAACTAAATGAAAAATAGGGTGAGATGGGGGATGGAATATTTAAGATGTTCTTTTTTTTTTTTCTTTAATTTTAATTTTTTTTTTTTGGAGTAAGAAAATGTTCAAAAATTGATTCTGTTGATGAATGCACATCTAAATGATGGTACTGTGAATAATTGATTGTACACTGTGGACAACTGTAAGGTATGTGAATATATCCCAATAAAACTGTGTTAAAAAGAGAGAGAGAGAGAGAGAGAGAGAGAGAGAGAGAGAGAAAAGCCCTGACTTAATTTGCCTTTCTCTAATTATAATAGTAAAAATCACAGCCACCTAACAGGCTAAGCTACCATTTTTGAGCATGAAGTAACATGATTTGGAACTATGCATGCTCCATTTAAGCCTCCTGCATTTAACCATGTCACCTCACATTAATCTAAACCATTCCCATAAACTCACCTACCCAAAACTGCATAAATATCTCAAGCCTTTTCAGCTTGAGGGGAGATCTGAGGTTCTTACCACCTGCCTCCTTGTTGAGCTTCTCACAATGAACTATTTTTTCCCCAAATCCTGGTGTCATGGCATTGACCTCTGTGCACGTTGGACAATGAGACCACTTTGGGCAATAACATAATCACACCTAACTTTCATGGTGAAAATCCCAGAAAAATCACCTAATATTTTTGGCAAGGAGAAGGGAAAATGGACATTTTAAAATAGGCCCATATGGACTGTTTTCCAAGGGAAAATACTTGGCCAGAACCTTATCTACCTAGAGAATGGCAAATATAGCTTATTCTCTCCCTCTTGTCTCACCTAAGGGGAGAGAAAACATACTAAGAATCACTTCCAAAGGTTAAAACCTACTTGGGACCACTAAAAGTCTGAGATTTAATCATAAAGTTATGGAATATTCCCCCTTTTACTGCCACAATAATAGGCTCCAATATTATAACAGTGGACCACAACCAAAAGAGCTATAAGAAATAGATTCTAATTAAGAAGGATTTTTTTTAGTGAAACACAAAGAAACAGGAGGGAAAGGCAAAAAATGAAACAAATCAAAACAACAAGGAAACTAGAAGAAACTGAAGTCTCTGGCACCTATACTGCTATAGTGAACATTAAACAGAGCCCAGTCCCTAGCCAGATTAACAGAAAATCTCACAATAAAGAGCTAGATATCCTAGTTTCTATAACACAATACCTAATATTCAGCTTTCAACTATAAAATGAAAAGCCATGCTAAATAGTGAGAAATAAGACAGTCTGAAGAAAAAAAGCAAGTATCAGAATCAGATTCAAATATCATACTTAATTTGAAATTATTAGATAAGGAATATAAAATAAAGATGTTTAATATGTTAGGACCTCTAAAGGAAAAAAGTACAAAGTATGGAAAATTGGGTGGGTAATGCAAGCCAGAGATAAAAATTCTAAGAAAAATTAAAAGGAAATGTTAGAATTCAAATGCATTGTACCAAAAATAAAGAATTCCTTTGATGGGCTTATCAGGAGAATGGACATGGCCAAGGAAGAAATCAGTCAACCTGAAGATACATCACAGAAACTTCACAAATTGAAGTACAAACCAAAAAAGAATGAACAAAAGGAAGAAAATATCCAAGAACGTTCAGGCAATTATAAAAGTTGTAACATACACATAAATGGGAGTAGCTGAAGGAGAAGAAAGAGCAATAGAAGCAGAATAAATATTTGAAGTAATAATGGCTGAGAATTTTCAAAAATTAGTGACAGAAACCAAACCACAGATTCAGGAATCTCAGGAAACACCAATCAGGAGAAATATCAAAAATATCTATGCCTAGGCATATCACATTCACATTGCAGGAAACTAATGACAAAAAGAAAATCTTGAAAGTTACAAGAAAGTAAATCTTACTTATAGAACAATATGATGAGAATTATCAGAATTCTTGTCAGAAACCAAATAAGCAAGAAGAGAATGGTGTGAAATATTTACAGTATTGAAAGAAAATTTGAAAAAATAGAATTCCGTATCCAGCAAAATTATTCTTTATAACTGAACGAGAAATAAAGACCTTCTCAGAAAAACAAAAATGGAGGAAATATGGGGGTGATATACCTGCCTTCCAGAAATGTTAAGAGAAATTCTTCAGAGAGAAGGAAAGTGATATGTCAGAACTCAGATCCACATAAACAAGGGAAGAGATTTCAAAAGGAATAAATTAATGTAAAACAAAAACTTTTATTTTTCTTATTTTTAAATGATTCATAGAGAACTCTTTATTCAATGTAAGACTAGTAACACAGTACTGGGTAATTATAGTAAATGTACAAGTGAAATGAATTGCAGCCATGTTATAAGGGGTGGGAGGTAGGAATTAAGAATAATCTGTTATAAAGCATCTAGCCAGTCATGAAGTGCTATAGTTTGATATGAAAGTGGATTTAGATTAGCTGTAAATGTATACTGCAAACAGAAGTGGAACCACTAACATGATCTTTAAAAGAATTATAAATGATATGCTAAGAAAAGACAGAAAGTAAAAACATAAAATGATCATTTAAAATAAGAGGAGGCAGAAAAAGAGGGAAAAATAAGAAAGAAACAAATAAGTGCAACAAATACTAAACCATTAAAAGCATGGAAAGTATTAATCCAACTATATCAATAATCACTTTAAATGTGAATGGCTAAATATACCACTTAACAGACAGAATTTCAGAATGGATATAAAAAACAAGTTCCATCTATGTGTTCTCTACAAGAAGCCACCTTAAATATAAAGACATAGATTAAAACTAAAGGAATGGGAAAGATATTTTATGGTAAAAGTATTCAAAGAAAAGCTGTAGTAACCATATTAATTTCACACAAAGAACATTTGCAGACAAAGAAAATTATCAGGGATGAAGGAGAGAATTCAATACTGAAAAAGTGATCAATTCTCCTAGAGAATATAACAATACTGAATATATATGGACATAACAATAGAGCAGAAAAATATGTGAAGCATAAAGACATAGAACTCCAAAGAGAAAAACACAAATTCACTATTATAGTTGAAGACTTCAACACCCTTCTGTCAAAATTGGAATATCCAACAGTTATAAAATCAATCAGCATATAGTTGAACTGAGCAACACCATCAATCAACTGGATCTAATTGTAATTATAGAGAACTTTATCAAACAAGAGCAGAATACAAATTTTCTCAAACTCACATGGAACATTTACTCAAATAGATCACATCCTAGGCTATAAAACACAACTCAACAAATTAAAAGGATAGAAATCATATAAAGTGTGTTCTCAGACCAGAATTGACTCAAACTAGAAAAGAACAACAGAGAGTCACCTGCAAAATTTCCAAATAGTGGGGGGTTAGGCAACAAACTTCTAAATAACACATGGGTCACAGAAGAAGTCTCAAAAGAAATTTAAAAATATTTTGAACCAAATGAAAACGAAAATACAGTATATCAAAATTTGTGAGATACAACAAATATAGTGTTAAGAGTGAAATTTATTGCTTCAAATGCATATACTAGAAAAGAATAATGATTTAAAATGCAATTCTAAGTTTCCACTTTAAGACACTGGACAGTAAGAGCAATTTATGACTAAAGCATTCAGAAACAAAGTAATTAAAATCAGAGAAAAATCAATGAAATTGAAAGCAGAAAATCAGTAAAGAAAATAAACAAAAACAAAGCCTGGTTCTTTAAAAAGATCAACATTATTGATGAACTGCTAGCCTAGCTAACCAAGAAAAAAAGGAGAAGACAGAAATTACTAATATCAGAAAAGAAAGAAGGCTCATCACTTCTGATCCCGTAAACATTGAAAGGATAGTAAAGGAATATTATGAACAATTCTATTCCCACAAATTTAATGACTTAAATTCAAGGGAAGAATTCCTTGGAAGACATCACTGTCAAAACTTACGCGAGAAGAATTAGACAATCTGACTAGGCCTATATCTATTAAAGAAATTGAATCAATAATTAATAATCTCGCAATTCTTTTTTGCACCAGACTCAGAAGGTTCAATGGTGAATTCTTGGACATTCCAAAAGTTGGAATTATCAGGATAGGAATTTAAAATAACTGTTGTAAATATTTCAAAAAATATCAGAAAACATTGATCAGTGAGTGATGAGATAAAGAAATTTAGGTAAATTTTGGAATTTATTAAAAAGGACAAAAGTAAATGCCTGCATATTATCCTACAACCCCGTTATTTGGTATATGCTTGAAAGATCTGTAAGCAGGGACACAAATAGATATTTAGACACTGGTGCTTACGGCAGCAGTATTCATGATTTCAATGAATGGAGACAGCCTAAGGTTACATTGATGAATGAACAGAAGGTGAACTGTGGCATATACAGGCAATGGAATATTGAATGGCTGCAAGAGGAATGGAGTTGTGGGGCATACAACTAAGTGAATGATGAGCCTTGAGGACATTATGTTGAGTGCAATAACTGAGATGCGAAAGGACAAATATTCTAAGGCTTCACTAATATAAACTAACTATATTAGTTTATATCTCAGCAAATGCTGAGAATTTAATTCAAAAGCATAGGTACCAGGGAGTAGAATGTGGACAGAGATTGGGCAGTCAACAATGTAGGAGTGCAGAGTGTAGAGGTTCTTCGAGTGTAAGCTCTTATGGCAGTCACATCTATTCCTGAGTTATGACTGTTATCTAAGAGATTTATTTGGTACAGAATTTATATTCTCTGTAGCATGCTTTATAATACAACCTGTATGGTCAGTCTATTTAAACAACATGGTTGCACAGAACCTAAAATGGGGAATGAGATTTTGTTATTCTGTACAGATTAACATGATACCCTGATGCACCCCAGAGTACTTTGGGCAGAAAATAATAAAGTATTTGCAAAGTCTCCTTGAGGGACTGAAGAAAAATGTAGAAATATTAAACTTCCTTACCTGGGGAATTCCTGATACTCCCACAAGCATTAGGGAATTCAAATTCAATAAGTCAAGACCCCAGTCTTCAGGCTTGCCCTCATGAAACTTATTCCTGCAAAAGAGAAGATAAGCCTGCTAATAATTTTATCTAAGAGTAATCCCCAGAGAACCTCTTTTGTTGCTTAGATGTGTTTTCTTTCTCTCAGCCAACTCTGCAAATAAACTCACTGCTCTGCCCAATGTGGGACATGGCTCCCAGGGGTATAAAGTCTCCCTGGCAATGAGGGATAGGGCTCCTACAGATGAGCCTGGCCCTGGCATTATGGGGTTGAGAAAGCCTTCTTGACCAAAAGGGGGGAAAGAAATGAAACAAAATAAAGATTCAGTAGCTGATAGATCTCAGATAAAGTCAAGAGTTCAATCTGGACGTTATTCTTACATATTATATGGATATATATATCTTGATTCTTGATGATAATTGTTTAACTATATAGCTTTCATTGTGTGACCATGTGATAGTGAAAACCTGGTGACTGACAATCCCTTTAACCAGTGTATGGGCAGATAAGTAATAAAATAATGACAAAAATATAAATAATGGGGGGGGGGATAAGAGGTATGGGGTGGTTTGGGTATTTTTTTTATTTCTTTTTTAATATTTTTTTATTTCAGAGTAATGAAAATGTTTGAAAATTGTGGCAAAGAATGGACAATTATATGATGATATTGTAAGCCACAGATTGTTTGCTTTGAATGGATTATATAGTATATGAATATATCTCCATAAAATTGCATTTAAAAAAAATAAATGCCTGCAGTAAAAAATTAATTGAATGGTATTGACAGAAGTTTGGCTCTTGAGAAGAAGAAATCAGTGGAATGAAAAAAGAGCAATTGAAGCCATTGAAACCTAGAAACAGGGACACAAATATTTAAAATAAAGAAATAACACCTCAGTGACCTATAGGGTAGTATCATATGTTATTAAATACATGTAATTGAGGTCCCATATTGAGAGGAGCTAGAGAATGAGCAGAAAATAAATAGTTGAAGAAATATTGGCTAAATATTTTCAAATATTGTCAAAAAGTGCAAACTCCTAATCAAGACAACTATGATTAAAAAAATAGCAATCCACTACCTCAGGATGAAATGTAAGTAGAGTAAATAAATAAAAACAAATCTAAGTACATAATGATAAGATTGATGAAAACTAAAGAAAAACAAACTATCTTGAATCAGTCACCAAAAAAAGACAAAAATGAACAACAGTATTAATGAACACTGCCTCCTCAACAGAGAAAATGATGATCAGAAAACAGTAGAACTGTTTAAACACATTTAAAGCACCGAAAGAACTCTATTAACATCAAGGAGAACAAAAACTCTGTTAACTAAAAAAAAATTATGTCCAGAGAAAACAGGTATCAAAATTTAATTTTTTTTCAGATAAATTAAATTTGAGAACATTTGTTATAAGCAGTCTACAATGAAAGAAAAGCTAAAGGAAATTTTGTGGGTTTTTGTGTGTGTGTTTTTTTAAACATTTACAGGAAAGAAAACCAGATGAAGGCTAGAACTATATGAATTTATTTAGAGTGCTGAAAATAAAAACTACATAGATAAATATCCATCTTCTTTTTCTTACTTCTCATACTTTCTCTGAAAGACAACTCTTTAAAACAGAAATTATAATTCTTTTATTGATTTATTCATTGGACATGTAAAATATAGGAAAACAATGGCAGAAAATTTGGACATAGTATCAATTAACTCAAAAGAAGAATATAAAGGAAGAACAGAAGAATAAATATAGATTGGGAAAATAGAAAACAAATACCAAAAGGAAGACAAAAATCCAATTACTTGAATAATTACATTAAATATAAAGGATATAGCACATTAATGAAAAAGCAGAGATGGTCAACGGGATACAAATTCAACACCCAGTCATAAGCTTTCTACAAGATTTATACTTGAACGTAAAAGAAAATAAAATTTTATTATGCTATCAGTAAGCAAAACAAACAAAGCTGGTTGTTCTAGTTTGCTAATGCTTCAGTGGAGGATGGCCAATGGCGTCCGGAAAACCTCTGTTAGCTGGGAAAGCACGTGGCTGGCGTCTGCTCCAAAGTTCTGGTTTCAAAATGGCTTTCTCCCAGGACGTTCCTCTCTAGCAAGCTTGCTCCTCTTCAAAACGTCACTCACAGCTGCACTAAGTTCCTTCTCTTTGAGTCAGCTCATTTGTATGGCTCCACTGATCAAGTCCCACCCTGAATGGGCCGGGCCATGCCTCCATCGGAGAATCTCATCAGAGTCATCACCCACAGCTGGGTGGGGCACATTCCAAGCAAATCTAATCAGCACCAAAACATCTGCCCCACAAGACTACATCAAAGATAATGGCATTTGGGGACACAATACATTCAAACTGGCACACTGGTGATGCTATAATAATGTCAAATTAAACATCAAGAGAAAACATATTAAAGAAATACAAAAGTCACTTAATAATGAAAAAGTGTCAATTTATCATGAAAGCATGACAATCACACTGATTATGCACTTAATGATAGACCTTCCACACACATGTGCAGCCAGTGATAGAACTCAAGAGCAAAACAGACAAATCCAAAATCTCTTCTAGAGATTTTAACATAATGCTTTTGATATTCATCCAAGTTGTTGTGTGGAACTAATAGTGATTTTAGGACACAAAAGTCCCTAGTCATAATGATTAATTGGACTTAATAAAAATTAAATACTTTTCTTCAAAGAAAAGATATTGTTAAGAAAATGAAAAGGTAAACCACAGAGTGGAAATAAGTCGCCAAGATTTATGTGTTGACAGAAGACTTATAGCCCACGCAAATACACACACACACACACACAGACACACATTTAGATAGATAAGTAGGTAGGTAAGTAGGTCAGTAGGTAGGCAGATAGATAGATATACAAATGAATAATAAAAAGACAATTAAATAAAATATGCAAAATATTTAATAGACACTTCAGTAAAACAGACTTATGAATAACCAATAAATACACAATTTTCAAAAATTAGAGGTTAACAGCAAATTCCCATACAAACTTTCTAGAACAGCTAAAATGAAAGATCCACAAAGAAATATCTTATAATGACTCTGTCAAAAACAAAAGACAAATAAAAGATGTTGGAAACATAACTTAAAAGAAAAAATGCTTACAATAATAATTATAAATCTATGTTATTGGGCACACGATATATAAAGATGTAATTTGTGACAGTAACAACATGGAGGGCTGATGGAGCTGGATACAATCAGGTAAAATAAATTCAAACTAGATAGAGTTGAATTTAATATTTTAACTATAATTCCCATGGCAACCAGTAAATAATGACTAAAAAATATACAGAAAAGGATATGAAGAGGGAATCAAAACGGTGTAATGGAAAAAAATATAAAATAAAAGATGGCCATGTTGGAGGGATAAAGAAACAAAAAAAATATAGGCATATATAAAACAAATAGCAAAATGGCAGAAATAAGCCTTATTTTATCAGTAATAGCTTTAACTATAAATGGATTAAACTCACAGTTAAAAGAAAGAAATTGGCAGAATGGGTAAAATAACATGATAAAAATGAACACTGTTTATAGGAGATGCACTTTGAACCCAAGACACAAACAAGTTGAAAGTAAAAATAAGAATAAAGACAGCCCATATAAATAGTAAACAAAAGAGAGCTGGGGTAGCTATACTAATATCAGAAAAAAATAGACTTTAAATAAAAAATTGTTTCAAGAGATGAAGCATTACATTATATATTGATAAAAGGGCCAATTACTTAAGAAGATAGAGCAACTATATACATCTAAACATGAAAAAAAAGAGTCCAATGCATAAAACAAACTGACAGAATTGAAAAGAGAAACGGAAAGTTCTACAATAATTATTGAAGACTTTGATACCTCACTTTCAACAATGGACAGAACATCTAGACAGAAGATCAATAATGAAATAGGGGACTTGAAAAGCACTATAAACCAACTAGAACTAACAGACCATAAAGAACACTCCATCCAACAAGAGTAGAATTTATGTGTTTCCCAAGTGCACATGGAAAATTCTCCAGGTTAGACCATCTGTTAGGTAACAAAACAAAACAAAACAAAATAAAGCAAAACAAAATAAAACAAAACAAAAAAGATATTGTCAATAAATTTAAAAAGAATGAAGCCATGAAAATATCTTCTTTGACCACAATGAAACAAAGGCAGAAATCAATAATATAATGAAAATAGAAAAATTTACAAATAAATGGAAATCAAACAATTCACTCTTAGATAACAAATGGGTCATATAAGAAATCATCAAGGAAATTAGAAAATACTTTGAGATAAGTGAAAATAAGAACCAAAATACAAAAATGCATGAGATACAGCAAAAGCAGTGCTCAGATAGAAATTTATAGCTGTAAGGCTTACTTTAAAAAAGTACTGAAATCATAAAACTGACTATGCACATTAATGAACTAGAGCAAAGAGAAAATTAAGCTTGAAAAAAACAGAAGAAAGCAAATAAAAGGATTAGTGTAGAGATAAAATAGAAAATAGAAAATCAATAGAGAGAATTAGCAACACCAAAAGATGGTTCCCTAGAAAGTGAATAAGACTGAAAATCTTTAGCTGGACTGACTAAAAAAAAAAGAGAGACGATTTAAATAACTAAAATCAGAAATAAAATTGAGGACATTACTCTTGAATTTGAAAGGATTATAAGAGAGTACTATGAACAAATGTATGCCAACAATGTGTAATCTAGATGAGATGGACAAATTCCTGGAAACATGCAAATTTCCAAAACTCATGCAAGAAGGTATGAAAAATCTCAACAACCCTTAAATAAGCAAAAAACAAAAAAAAAAAGAAAAAAAAGTAAATGAATAAACAAACCTCTCAACAAAGGAAAGCCCATGATCACATTGTTTCACTGATGTATTCTATCAGTCATTTGAGGAAGAGTTAACACCAATCCTATGCAAACTCTTCCAAAAAATAGAAAAGGAGGGAGTACTTCTTAACATATTCTATAAAGCCAGTCTCATCTCTTGACACCATGCCAGACAAAGATACTTTAAGATTTATATGCTGAAAACTGAAAAAAAAAAAAAAAATTGCTGAAAGAAATTAAGGAAGACCCAATTAAATGGAAAGATATCTGGTGTTCATGAATTGAATGAGTTTATATCAGGATGGAAATAATTCCCAAAGCAATCTACATATTCAGTGCAATTCCTATCAAAATTCTAATGGCCATTTGTAGGTGTTGAAAAGGCAATCCTGAAATTCATATGGAACCCTGAACCAGCCAAAACATTATTGAAAAAGAAAACAAAGTAGGAATCACACTTCCAAATTTCAAAACTTTGTACAAAGCTGATGACCAGAACAGTGTTGTACTGTCATAAGCATAGATAAATTGAGTGATGGAATAGAATTGATACTCCAGAAATAAACCTGTACTTCTATGGCCAATTGATTTTTGTCAGGGACAAAATCATTCAATGGGGGAAAGAATAGTATCTTTCCCCAGATCATTCAATGGGGGAAAGAATAGTATCTTCAACAAATGGCATTGGACAGCTGGATTAACACATGCAAAAGCATGACACTAGAGCCCTATCTCACAACATATACAAAAATTAACTCAAAGTGGATCATTAACCTAAATGTAAGAGCTAAAATCATAAAACCAGTAGAAGATAACAGAGGGGTAAATTTTCATGACCTTGACTTTGACAATGGATTCTTAAATTTGAAAACAAAAGCAAAAGCATCAAAAGAAAAAAATAAAATAAACTTCATAGAGATTAAAAACATTTGTATACTAAAAGATATTATCAAGTAAGTGAAAGACAACCTACAGAATGGGAGAAAATTTTGCAAACCATTTATCTGATGAAGGGTATACAGAATATATTAAAAAAAATCTCTTATAGCTCAACAACAACAAGGTAAACAACCCAATTATAAAACGGGCAAAAGACCTGAATGGATATTTCTCCAAAGAAGATATACAAATGGCCAATGAGAACATGGAAAGATTTTCAACTTCATTGCTCATTAAGGAAGTGAAAATCAAACCCACAATGAAATATCACTTCTTACCACTTCTTCCTACACTTATTGTAGTACAGCTACAATAAAAATAAAAGAAAAAAGAAAATAACAACCGTTAGTGAGGATTTGGAGAAATTGGAACCCTTGTACATTGCTGTTGGGAATATAGGAATATAAAATGGCTCAGCCACTGTGGAAAACAATTTGGCAGCTCCTCACAAAGTTAAGCACAGAACTAATATATGACCCAGCAACTGCATTCCTGGGTATATACTTCCAAAAATTCAAAACAGAAACTCAAATATATGCTTGTAAGCCAATGTTCATAGAATCATTATTCATAATTGTCAAAAGGTAGAAACAACACAAGTGTCCATTAACAGATGAATGGAAAAACAAAATGTGGTATATACAGACAATGGAATATTATTGAGCCATTGTGCCGGTTTGAATGTATTATGTCCCCCAGAAAAAGCCATATTCTTTGGTGCAATCTTGTGGGGCAGACAGAATAGTGGGGATTAAGTTGGAATGCTCGGATTAGGTTGTTTGCATGGAGATGTGCCCCATCCAGCTGTGGGAGGTGACTCTGGTAGCATACTCCCATGGAAGTGTGGCCCCACCCATTTGGGGTGGGCCTTGATCAGTGGAGCCATATAAAACATGCTGACTCAAAGAGACTGAACGGAGTGCAGCTGTGAGTGACGTTTTGAAGAAGAGCAAGCTTGCTAGATAGGAATGTCCTGGGAGAAAGCCATTTTGAAACCAGAACTTTGGAGCAGACACCAGCCACATGCCTTCCCAGCTAACAGAGGTTTTCCAGACACCATTGGCCATCCTCCAGTGAAGGTACCTGATTACTGATGTGTTACCTTGGACACTTTATGGCCTTAAGACTGTAACTGTATAGCCAAATAAACCTCCTTTTTATAAAAGCCAGTCCATCTCTGGTGTTTTGCATTCTGCAGCATTAGCAAACTAGAACAGCCATTATAAGGAATGAAATACTTGCACATGCTTCACATTGGATAGCATAAAAACATTAATCTATGTGAAAGAAGCCATACACAAAAGGTCACGTGCTATATGATTACTCTTATATGCAATATTCAGAACTGGCAAATCCAAATTCACAGAAAGCAGATTAGTAGTTGCTAGGAGATGGGGAGAGATTATTCAATGGTTTGGGAGTTCTTCCACGGTGATGAGAATTTTGAAACTCGAGAGAGGTGGTGTTGCACAATATTGTGAATGCAGCAAATGTCAGTGGATTGTACACTTTAAAATGGTTCATTGTATCTTATGAGAATGCCACTTCAGTAACCAAATAAATAACAAATAAATAAAGTTAAAAGCTGGAGATATAAAATAATTTTTAAAATACCTAATGTAAAAGAAATCCAGAAAAAAAGAGAAAAAGTTCATATATGTACAAATTTTGTTATGCAGTAAATATTTTACATGTAAATTTTCATAAAATTACTTATATATTTATAGGGATAGCCATAGATACAGGTATATTGACTAAATTCTCCAACTGAAAATAGTGATTAAAATGTTGGATAAAACAACTACATATTGACTTCAGGGAACACATCTGAAATATGTAGATACAAAAGTTTTTGAAATGAAGCAATTAGAATAGAAGCACTAATCAAAAGAAAACTACCATAAATTACCATATTAATTAAACTAATGAAATAAAATTATGCTGATAAACGGTGATTTGGTTATGGATGGTGGTGGTAGTAGTGCAGCATTGTGAATACAATTAACAACACTGAAATATGTATCTGAATGTGACTAAAAGGGGAAATGTTAGATTGTATACATAGTAACAAAATAAATTAAAACAAAAATTCCATGGAATTACACCACACAAAGGGAGAACCCTAAGTTAAACCATGGTCTATGTTTGTACAATTATAAAAAGGTGTTACCATCAGTTGTTAACAAATATTCACAGCAATGCAAAGTGTTAATAATAGGGTGGTATATGGGAATCTTGTATTTTATGCAAATCCATATGCCACCTGTGGTGGTTTGAAGCTGAATGGACCCCAGAAGATCATGTTCTTAAGGCTAATCCATTCTTGTGGGTGTAGACCTATTGTGGGTGGGACCTTTTCATTAGGTTACTTCAGTTGAGGCATGCCCCAGGTGGGTCTTAATTCTCCCACTTGACACTTTTATAAATGAGATGAACGCAGAGAGAAAGACACAGAAGCTGAGAGAAAAAGACACAGGATCAGAGAGAAAGCCATGAAAGAAAGAAGCTGGAAGCAACAAACCCGGAAGAGACCAGCAGATGCCTCCAGGTATCCTGCTATGACAGAGGAGTCCAGAAATGCCAGCAGCCGATCTTCAGGAAGAAGGTATCATCTTGATGATGACTTGATTTGGACATCTCCACAGCCTCAGAACTGTAAGCTTGTAAACTAATAAATTCACATTGTTAAAAGCCAGCCCAGTTCTGGTATATTGCATTTCAGTAGCCTAGCAGACTAAAACACCACCCTAACTACTTCTATAATAAAGGAAAAAAAAAGGGATTTGGCATAATGATAAAAGGGTCAATTAAACAGAAAGATAAAACATTTCTAAATTTGTGTGCACCTAATAATATAGCTTCAATATATGTAAAACAAAAATTAATTAACTTAAAGGATAAACAAACAAAACCAAAAATATATTAAGAAATGTTAACCTCTTTCAGTAACTAATAGAACAAGCATACAATAAAATTCAGTAATTATCTGTAATATGTGAAAAAAATAAGTAATAAATAGAACAAATTTTCATATCTTTAAAACGAGTGCAGAGATATTTTCCATAAGTAACAAATTTATTGGACTTAAAGAAATTCTCAAACATTTCAAAGGATTGCATTTTTATGTGAAATCACTAGCTTCTAGCCTCATCCCAGTTATCCCTTCTCTCATTTTTATATCTAAATTTCATTTCTATCTGCATTCTGGGAGATATTAATTCTCTTTTTTTCTGCCACATATTAATTCTCTTTTCTACAGTTAAAATTCTGTTCTTATCACCTCCAATGTGGTTTGTATTTTTAATTTTTTCACTCTTCATAATAATTTATTATCTCACCCCTATAGTACACTAATTTTGTAGACCTATTTTTCCTCTAAATCGGTATGAAAATCTTTTAATTATCTTATTCTGAATTATTCTCCACTTTTCTAAAATTAATAGTGTGAGTGGTTTTTCTTCTTTATAGATCGTAGAACAAGGAGCCTTCAACCTTGATATTGCTTGTCAAAAAGGATATCTATGTTGCCATGGATCCATCTCTTATCCACATTGTGCTGGTTTAATAATTTTTTTTCAGATGGATACCCAAAAGCAGGGTGATGCGCACAGCTTTTCTTTCCCAATGTCTGACAAATTTCTATTTTGTATAGATTTACTGATTTGAGATAAAATTTAATCCAAGCTCCTCTGTCTCAGTAAAAAGCATATTGTACATGCTTCTTAAAAGGTGCATAAAAAGTGTTGTTTTAGGAAGTCATCCTGATTTTCTTAACTTTTAGTTTTCGAAGATTAACATACATCCCAGTTTGGAAGGTAACCCTTGACGTCTCCTCATCTGACCCAGTTGTTTTCCTCTGGTAGTTTAATTATGAAACCTTAAAAGTCCTGTGAACAAACAGATTTCAAAGTTTATAGTTAATCATTTGAAGTCTTTCAAAATCAGGTGGATGACGTAGTCAAGGGCTAGCCCTGAGAGAATAAAGAAAAAGAGAAGACCGGGTCACCAAACTCCTGTTAGATAGCTATCCTTAATTTTCAGTGGCAATTAGTTTGAGCTTTCAACAGATTAATTTCTATTAATTCTTTTCAGTGCTACAGTTAGTGAAAATATGTCTCACAAACCAGCAATTGATTGGTTACTGTGCTTTTCAAATAAATCATATAGAAATATTACACTTTCTTTGATGTATTTCCTTTATTGAGATGTTGAGAAAGGTTGTATCAATGCTGTCAGCTATTTGCCTAGTTACATGTACATTCCTGGGACTTATTTTATTTAGAGCCAAGTGCTAAGCATAGGAGAGTTTCTCTGAATGGATACTTAGAATCTCTTTCATTCCCCTTGAATTCTTTCAGTTGTGTTTGATTTTCTTATCAGGAACTGGTAATCAACAGTTGAAGTGAATACCCAATCTGAGGCTACATTATATAGAAAGTGATAGAAATAGATAAAGAGTGACAGAAAGAAAAGAAAGTGACAGAGATGAATAATAAGGATAATATACTTGGATATAAAGTATTCATTCCAAAATAATATGAGTAGATGGAGGACACTAGGCTGTATTGCTCTACCTGGATTTATATACTTAATCATTCCAAGCACATTCCAGGGTAAATCTCTATTTAAAGCAATAGACAGTTGTTAGAATGGTTTAAACATATACTTACAAACTAAAAACAAAAACCAAAATATATCTAACTAATGTATTTCCCTTTGAAGTGTTGATGAGTATTTCTTTTGCTTAAGAAAGCCTGAGAAACACATATTGCATGTTATAAAAGTGGATGTATGCGACATTCCAGTCAGTTATAGTACAATTTTTTTTGTTTCCTATGGTCTGGCTCTAAGAAAAACTGCTCATTAGAGAAAAAAAAAGTGACTTTTTTTTTTTTTTTTTGGCTATTTTAAACAAATACACAGGACTAAATGGATTTTTCAAATATGGAGATATCAATAATTGAAACAAGTGTATGAGCTATACTTGGATAGTATCAACTATCAAATTGGGATGCAATTAACAATGGTATATTAGTTACAGAATCTAAGTTAATTCAAAATGCAGTTTTTCTTTTGAGTCCACCTGGACAGAAGGATGAAAAGTGGTCACTTAGCATTGGTGTCAAATTGATGCAAATGCCTTGCATTTAATGTTTCCTTCTGTAAGTTTGCTTTTAGGAATTGGAAAATAGTACCACACAATCCTAAGCTTTCATATAAACTAATTTTTTGAAATACAATTCTCCATTATGATCATTGTTAATAGAAGATATGGAGTAACTTTATGATTGTATATTTTGCCTATGAAATTGTTTGCAGTTTTAAGTGGTAAGTAGCACTGTTGGCTCATTCCCAGATCCTGTGCTTCTGCAGTTTTAGAGGTTTCCTGAAATGCATTAAGGTGCTTATAAAGGACCAAATCAGTCAATACTACTGAGGTTATATAGTGACAAATCACACCAGAGGGAGAAAGTACAGGCTTCTTGACTTTTTTTTTTTTTTTTTTTTTTTTTTTTTTTTTTACGATTTCTGAAGATATCAATGAAGATATCTACCTTGAATCACACTTTTTTTATTATTGAAAATAGACATATAAAATTTAAAAAATACATTTTTCAGTGAAAGAATTCTTGATTCATATTTAGATATACTTAGAAGTGTGCATGTATATAATATACATAATATATACATAACATAATTATATATATAACATGGTTCTTAGAGACTTTGTGTACCATAAGCTATCTTTTTTATCTAGATTTTTTAATGCATTGATTTATTTTTAGAATTTTTCCATGTACTAAATCATGACTTCAAATGAAATTTGTATAAGTTAAAACTTCTAAAGATAAGCAAAAACATGAACCTGAGTTAACATTCTTATTTAACAAGTAAATAGTGATTACTTTCAGATATAATGACCCTTGATTGCTGTTCTTCAATTAATAATTGTAATAACAATGGAAAACAATGTCAATAGGTACAAACTTTGTGACATATCTGACTGTTCATTAACAAAAATCATCCCATAGTATTGGTCAGACTAAAGCCAACGTAATTTACTAATTTTTAAAGAATACATTTCAATGCTTTATTTTATATACCCAGTTGCATAACTAACAACACGTATTAGAATCACAATTTACTAAACATACAAAGTAATGAAATCACTAGCAACTGTGTGATTCTTTCTCATGTAGAAAATGTGTGCTTACTCTTAATTCTTAAATTATTTAATATATTGAAGACACTATTTTTTAAACTTGTAAACTCAGGATGGTTGCTGAATAACCAATTTACATAGCTTTCTAAATGATATAAACTAATGTACTCAATGTTATTACACCTGATAAATATGAATTAATTTTTGTAAATAAAATAAGCAGAAATGAATACTTTAAATTATCATACTATAGGAATGAATGAAAGTTTACATTTTAGTAATTACCAAAAGCTGTATTAAGCATGACAACAGATTTGAACTTTTGAAGAATCTCTTCTTAGACTACTGTAGTTACTGTTAACTAATAGTTAAATATCAACATGAAAATTTTTTTTTTCCTTTGCCTGACAAAATTCTCTAATCAAATTTTTCAAAGCCAGGTCCCATGTGTAAACACTGCTTTATTATAATTCCTTTTAGGATTCTCTTCATCTCAACTTGGCCTATTTTTAAAAAAAAATCATATTAACAATTTTGGAACTTAATATACAAATACAAAATTAATAAGAAACTTTAAAATTTTCCTTTGCTTATTGGCACTTTTTTCTACTATGTCATTTATGTTTTAGTAGTATAATAAATCTAATTAAGATCACTTTAACAATTTAAGAGGGTGAGATTTTAATATATCTACCAAATTCTTTGTCATACTTATAATAATGAAATAATGGCAGACAACATTTCTTTATGAAATCATTGAAATTGTAAGAGACAACACTTCTTTTTCTTATTTTATGGGCTAATTAAATTTTAACTTTGTGCAGAAGTACTGAATTGTTTTCAGGGGAATATTTTTACCTTTGCTGATGAAAGTTTATTACCATCAACAAAAGTATTACATATTTAAAAATTTCATATGGCAAAGCTTAATCTTTATTTTTTGAATCGTAGATTTCAAATAATTGGCATCAATAAACTGTTATGACAAACTTGTTTCTAGTAGTATGTGTCTATAGACTAATTGTTGTTTCTAATACATGATTGCTTCTCTCTTCCAGTGTTCTTTCAAACAGTTTATTTTCATTTTGATGTTAAACATAGTATTTATTGCAGCCATTTTAAACATTTATGACATCATTTCAGAATGCATTTAAAAAAAGAGAATAATGTAATTTTTAAGAATATATTGACTGTCTTTCTTCTGTCAAGAGATTTAATGTCACTTTACTTTTTAGCCATCACCAATCAGAAATTGAGTGGTGTCTCTTTGAGATGATATGAATTACGACTACCTTCTTCTCTTTTTTATTGCTTAATTAATTATGACATTTGTAGTCACTATCTAAAGGGGAAGCCATTTAGATATTAAATTGAATTTGGGAGAGAAGGCAATACTTGACTTCAAAATGAACACATTTGGTATTCTACTGCAAATTAAGATGTCTTTAAAAACAATTTCAAAACAACTCAGATCCTTGTTTTTGCACTTTCTCTAGTTGATTGGAGCATGGACTTTTTCATATGCTTGTATAATATGACCCTATATAATGCCTTAATGAAATCATTTTACATAGAAATAGCAGTTTACCTCAAGGCTCCTGTCAATTTTTGATTAGTTTTTTTGAATATGGTAGCTATGTCAAAAAGAGTAGAGAAAATCAGTAGTATGTTTGGTGCATATGTGTATATGAACACAAAGACTCAGTCTCAGAGAGGAAAGAGGAGAGAGAGTGAGAATGAAAAAAGAGAGAAAAAGAAAGAGAGAGCTTAAGGCATATGAAATTAACAGAGGTTGGATTTACACTGAATATGTTGAATTGTGAAAAACAATTTTTGCATAATATAAAGTAATCTACTTTTCTGTCAACATAATTACACTGTAGAGATAAATTCAATGGCTTTCTGTTCATGCATGCTTAGTCGTGAGGACATATATATATATATATATATATATATATATATATATATATATACATAGATAGATAAATAGAGTGATTTACCTTCATCCTATAACTTTTCATTTGTCACCCTTAGTGACAAATGAGTTCAACAGGGAATTTAAAAATTAAGAGATAATTGTATTTTTGTAAAGTTTACATAACTATTTTTTTAAAGAGTTTTAATTTCTTCATATTTTGTTAATAATTATTTCATTTTTTCTGGTGATTATATGACTATAGTTATATTTCACTGTAATAAATTTTATTGACTTAACCTGATCAAATGACACAATTCAAATATTTTTATCAATATAATATATTTTATTTCATGATACTTATAAATATAACTAAATAGATAAAAATAACATGCTGTCTTTAAAAATTCCTAACATTTCTTTTCAATAATAAGTATTATGATATCATGAATTCTCAATAAAATTTTATCCAGAGCAATATTATTTATACTTCAGGGTTCAACAGATGAAAATGTTTATCAAAATGTCTCCTCTGGGCCAAGTTTTTTAAAAAGAATGTGCATTATTATTAATAAAATAAAATAAATAAATGAAATCACTTATTTTCCTCTAAAATATGATTTGAAGATTACATTTTATGATAATAGCATTTAAAGTGTAAAATAATATCTTGTACATTTGTGAAATTTTAAAGGAAAAACTAATGAAATGATGAAGATTATAGAAATAATAATAATGTTCAAATATTTGATCACTCAGTAATAGGTAACATGCAGAAATAAGCACCCACATTTACTTCCGTATAAGACAAAACCATTTGAGCTTATTAACCCTTTGTGGGTAAGGACAAACAGAGATGACCTTCATGCTTGTTGGAACTGACATTTGGGGATCCATAGAAATCTGAAATTCAGTTCATTAGTAGGACAATGAGTGGAGTTTAGGAGAATATGAACATTCCCAAGAAAACAGACATATTTGAAATTAGTGTAAGCTAAGATAGTTTAGTTATTTGACTAAAGCTTTAATAATGTTCTTATTATAAGACTGAGTCGGTTGTATACTGAGCAAAGAGGACAATCCCCTGCAAGCTATTAATTTCTTCTTCATCAAAAGTAGTTTGTAGAATTCACTGGAAAATAATAAGCCTTAGAAAGTTCCGCTGAGGTTAGAAGAACATTATCCCAAAAAGCATGGTGAGTCATTGGAAGCGGTATAGGCACCAATGCACTCAAACTCTGAAAGATGCGAAAGTGCAGGAAAAGAACTAGGCTACAAAAGCAATAGCCTGGGGGAGAAATGGGAAAACCATCAGTCATCAAGCGTTGATTTTCCCCATTCCCATCTTCTAGATGAGGTAAGAAATTAGTGTTTCAAACCACTCTATGAAAAATGTTTATCTCTACTTTGATTATTTATACTGCTACAATATTTTCCATGTATTTTTGTATGTATTAATATAAATTTTGGGTTTTCAAGAGGCAACTTATAAAGAGGAGAGGTCTGGTAATATGGAAGAGGAATGATTGGCTAAAAGAAACCTGAATTATATTTCCAAATCCATTATTTACTAATATTTTTGGCCTTAGCTATATCACTATTTTTTTTTCATTTTTTCCATAATATTTGCACAATCAACCCTTTATTGTGAATTTTACAATATTTTTATCAGGACAGCAAATTGTTTTTATAGGCAGCAAATTGATATGTAAACAATTATAGACATGCAAGGTGTTACCGCAGAAGAGTCTTGAAAGAAGCTTCACAAAAGATTGTGCTGTGGTGGGTTAAATATGTTCACTCTTTTGGGTGTTTACTACAATGTGCTCTCTCCATGTGGGCTGGGCTGGGCATACATTAGGGAATAGGTCCAGGTTAAGTGCTTTAAATTTCATAAAAATATCAATATTGCATTCTTTTCAGTCAATTATCAAAATTCATGAACTTGTTCCAATAAGACACAAAATGTCTCCACTACAGAATTACATACCAAATCCACTCTTTCATTTAAAGAGTGTTCAGTGAGTGCATTCTATATGAAAGCTAATACAGTCTTCCTTGGTGATACACCTATTCACCAGTAAATACAGTCCCTAATCTCATCCATTAACTATGTTTGAGAATGTGTATTCCTGGAAATCCATAATGCAAAAACTACTATTTTCCCATTTCCTCTAGGGTCATTTACCTTCTTATTTTTCATCAGTTTTTTTTTTTTTTTCCTTTGTGATGATGTCCATTTATTTTATGTACTCAAATTAGTGTCAATTCTTTTATTGATTCTAAGTATATGTGTATGTTGGGCAACTGCAAGTCTTATTCACTAGTTGATTATCTTCAATATAAAAAAGGGGGTTCCATTTGGAGAAAGGGGAGCCAGAGAGAAGAGAGTTGTGGAGAGTATGTTGCACATTCTTTTTTCCTTGCACCATTTCTTTGGAGACAGAACCGCTAGATAAGTATCCTCATGAAGTAAGACTGGAAGAACACACACATGAAAATTGCCCTTTACTTTTAGGGGCTGATTCTGAAAACAGGCCCAAGGAGACTTTCTTTTCTGGGATTTCTAGATGTTGCATACTTAATAACTGAGCTGTGATACAAAACCAGGACTGTCTAACTCCATGATGAAAAGTCTCAATATTATACAAGGAAGCTTCTCTGAATTATATCATGGTTGTATTGAAATTGTTTGAAATTCCTACCATGGAAGAAGTGGCAGTAAAAATCATCAGTTGCACCTTTGCTGAGTTAAATGTGTTTGCTTCAGGTCTACTTATTTTAAAAGATTTTCTAGGTCTTTCTAGTATGTTATACTGTTAATGAAAGGGAGGCTTGGAAGTTAAACATACAGCAAACAAGCAAATACAAACTAGTATTTGAAAATGTCCTCTAAACAGTCCCATACAAAAATTTTACTGAAGGTGTGTACCATCTCAAACTATGCAGTTAGGGCTGAGGCAGAAGAGCCAACGTGATACTGTAAAAAAAAAAAAAACAGCAAATTTTACCTGGCAGAAGAACTAAGAATTCACATCTGTTACTGGGAATTAACATTCCCTTATCACAAAGGAGAACCACCTTAGGTTATTTGTTATAGCTGCCATAAAATAAAATATCAAAGTGAAACAGAAATCTAATGTTATACTTTCAACCCTCTGAGAATACACTCCAAGTGGCTATAACCTTAAAAACACTGAAAAATGTATTTGCCTAAAATGAATGAAAAATAAGAACAGAAACCTTTGATCAAAAGCAGAGTGACATTCCATTGTTGGAACTTGGTATAAAATTCCTGAAAAAACATGACATTGTAATCATACTCATTAAATTTATTTATTCCTTGTAATGCACCAGGAGAAGTTTTCATTTTATTTTATATTATACTATATTAAACATATATTTAAAATTATATGTATAATTCTTCTCTTGTGGGAGAAAAGATGCACATACTTCACCAGTTGTTAGGCACTGAGATTATGATGAAGTGAAATGCACAAATGAGCTTTTTATCTCAAACAATGATATTCTACATTGAAATAAGGATATTGTTTCTTTTATCTTAGAAAAGTTGCAGTAAGGGTATTCTGCATAAAAATAATACGTAACTGCAGAAATCGGTTAAAATGTACTAAGTATGTGTACTAGTCAGGGTCCATCGGGGCAATGGAACCAAACGGAGATTTATTATAGGAATAGGCTCACATGACTGTAGGGAGTGAGAAGTCCAAATTCTGTAGGGTAGGCCACCAACTGGGACCACTGAAGAATGAGGAAGATTTCAGTGAATTCCCCCATAGAACTGACTTGATGATGTAGTGATAGAAATTCTTCTTTCTGAAAGCTAAAATCATCAGGTCTTCCTTTAAGGCCTTTCACTGATTGGTTGAGACTTCTCTGATTGCTGAAGGCAATCTCTTTTGTTGGCTGTACATGTAGTCAACCATAGATGACTGTGGACTTAAATCCAGAAAGTGCCCTCACAGTAACAATCAGGCTAGTGCTTGCTTGACCAAACAACTGGACACCATAATCTAGCCAACTTGACACTTGAACTTAACCATCACAATATGTATTCCATAAACACTTCCTCTACAACAAGGAGATGACCCTGTTGTTAATTTATACATCATATGAAAATTTAATGTTGTAAAAGCATTACTAACATTTCTCCAGATATCTCACCAGGTCATTCTCAAAACAGTTTATTTTAAAAAGATATAAACAACAGCCAGCATCTATAGTCACTTTAATAAAATGGATATATTCTCTTTCAGATAACTTTCAAAATAATATTTTGAATTTTCACAATGGGGTCAGAACTGAGAGAAAAAACCCTCATTGGATGCGACTGAACAGACAGGAAAGATCAATGGCTAATTTTATGTAAGTATATGTTTCCTTTTCTTTAAAAAGAAATACTCATTTTTCAAATAATAATAGTAGACATATATTGATCACAGTGTTAAAATATTTTGTTAAAGTCACTTCCATGAACTTTATTTTACTGCAATGAAATATTAGACAAATTTTAAAGCTTGTGTAAAATAAGAAACATGCCTTTGGAGGTAATCATAATTTAGCGAATTCTGCTTTGTTATTTTTATGGGTCATTTTAATGCTTAAGTGTTAAATATCAAGTATATTTAAATAATATAAAGTATAAAATTAAAATATTAAATTTAATGTACTAAATGAAAAGTTTTCTTTAGTTTAAAAATTAAAAAGTGTAGGTCATTAGTATCTTCCTTTTAAAATCACATTTATTTATTTTTACCTCTCAAATGTAGTACATGTGCTTGTTTAAAATTTGAAAGTAGAGAAGAACATACAGTAGGAAAAATAAAAATCATTCTTTCAATTTTGGAGCATGTTTTTCTTTTTTCCTCCAATGATCTGCAACTCAGTCTTATTCTAATCTATCTATCTATCTATCTATCTATCTATCTATCTATCTATCTATCTATCATCTACCTACCTTTCCATTCTCTCACTCTGTTTACATCTATAACATCACAACTCTTTATTGCTAGATTTACCCTGAGACTTGGATTTAAACCTAGAATTAAAATTTTAATATTATGCTTTGAATTAGAATATACAAACTAGAGCACACTGTTCAAAATGCTTTATTAACAGATATTGAAGTGTGATTCATACATCCTTATATGAAATAGCTATTAATACCTGACTAATGTTCGATTGTGTGGATCAAATGTAATTCATTGCTTTTCATTTCTGTTGGATTTAGCAAAAAAATATTGCTGAATATACCTGCAAGAAGTTTCAGTAGAATTATAGGAGGCTGATAGCAGAGAATCAAGAGGACTAGGCAGTCAATGAATGCTCCTGTGTGTGTGTTTGATTGCTTAGCACAGTCGAGAAAATAATTTAGTTGAATCTTTAAAAATTACTATTATCTCCTCTGTGGTGGCTCAGAGTTATGGACCTCAGAAAAACATGTTCTTAATCTTAATACACTCCTGTGGGTGTGAACACATTGTAAATAGGACCTTTTGATGAGGTTACTTCAATTAAAGTGTGGCCCAACTGAATCAGGATGAGTCTTAATCCTATTACTAGAGGCCTTATGCAGAAGGCCATGAAAGCCAAGGGAAGAAGTTGGAAATCAATGGAACCCAGATAAAAAGGGGAAGATGCCACCATGTGTATTGCTGTGTGAGCTGGAGTGAGCCATAGAATGCCATTATCTTTGGGGAGAAAGTATTCCCTTGCTGACATGTCAATTTTGGACTTCTCCTAGACTCAAAACCATGAGTCAATAAATTCCTGTTGTTTAAGTCAACCTGCCATAAGGTATTGGTTATAGCAGCTGGGAAACTAACCCCTTTTCCCCCTTTTATTACAACTGGTCTAAAATTTACTCTCAAAAAAAAATGTCAGTTTAACTGTGTTTTGTGAAACCCATTTGTTCTAGTTTGCTAATGCTGCCAGAATGCAAAACACCAGAAATGAACTGGCTTTAATAACGGGGGTTTATTTAGTTACACAGGGTTCTAGTTTGCTAATGCTGCAGAATGCAAAATACCAGAGTTGGATTGGCTTTTATAAAAAGGGGGTTTCTTTGGCTACACAGTTACAGTCTTAAGGCCATGAAGTGTCCAAGGTAACACATCAGTAATCAGGTACCTTCACTGGAGGATGGCCAATGGCATCCAGAAAACCTCTGTTATCTGGGAAGGCATGTGGCTGGCATCTGCTCTGAAGTTCTGGTTTAAAAAAATGGCTTTCTCCCGGGACGTTCCACTCTAGCAAGCTTGCTCCTCTTCAAAACGTCGCTCACAGCTGCACTGAGTTTTTTCTCTTTGAGTCAGCATGTTTATATGGCTCCACTGATCAAGGCCCACCATGAATGGGTGGGGCCATGCCTCCAGGGAAATATCCCATCAGTTATCATCTACAGTTGGGTGGGGTGCATCTCCATGCAAACAACCTAATCCAAATGTTTCAACTTAATCCCCATTATTATGTCTGCCCCACAAGATTGCATCAAAGAATATGGCTTTTTCTGGGGGACATAATACATTCAAACCGGCATACACAGTTACAGTCTTAAGTCCATAAAGTGTCCAAGGTAACATATCACCAATTGAGTACCTTCACTGGAGATGGCCAATGGTGTCCGGAAGACCTCTGTTAGCTGGGAAGGGACGTGGCTGGCATCTGCTCCAAAGGTCTGGTTTCAAAATGGCTTTCTCCAAGGACGTTCCTCTCTAGGCTGCAGTTCCTCAAAAATGTCACTCTTAGTTGCTCTTGGGATATTTGTCCTCTCTCAGCTTCTCCGGAGCAAGAGTCTGTTTTCAACAGCCGTTTTCAAACTGTCTTTCATCTGCACCTCCTGTGCTTTCTTCAAAGTGTCCCCCTTGGCTGTAGCAAGTTTGCTCCTTCTGTCTGATCTTATATAGTGCACCAGTAATTTAATTCAGACCCACCCAATGGGCGGGCCAACACCTCCATGGAAATCATCCTATCAGAGTCATCACCCACAGTTGGTTGGGGCAAATCTCCATGGAAACACTCAAAGAATTACAATCTAATTAACACTAATAGGTCTGCCCACACAAGATTACATCAAAGATAATGGCGTTTGGGGGACAATAATACATTCAAACTGGCACACCATTTTTGAATATTTTGCAGATATAGTATAGAAGACTCAAAGGTTTTTATTTATGTCTTTAATATATTGAATGATGTAAAGTATATACATCAAATGTTTAAAAAGCATGCAGTTTACATGACATTCACTCATAGTTATAGATCATATATGTAATTTAATACACAGAATTCCTAATTGCTCTAATGTTAAAATTATGAAATTGAACATAGTTCTTGGAGGAAAGTTTGTTATTGTAACACTTGAGCCAAGATTGATATTGCTAGATCAAAGAGTTTATAGGAAATCAAAAATTACGAATCATTTATATTTTGCTTTCAGTTTCTGATTGACCACAATATAAAAGACGTAAAAAATAATGACATAAGCACTGTCATAAAAGAATAGAATGTGCTGCTAGATTTCAGTAAAGTCCTAGAATAATTTTTGCCAGGATTTTAATGATACTCTATAACACATGTTGAAAGCACAAACATTTGGTGGATTTTTTTTAACTACACAAGAAGTTTATTTTCTTATTACAGTTTCAAAAAAGAAAACTGTAATTTTATTATTTTGGATAAACTTGTTCTCTTTTGTTACAGCTAATATTCTAGACTTATCTTATAAAATGGCTCAAATTAGAGAAGAGTTAGCATTGCCACAGGAATGCAGATCAACTAGGAAAATTGACTTACTAATTATTAAGCAGACGTCAATGACTCGGTATCCAAAAGGATTACTGCCCGGATGCCTCCCTGGGGTTGGAACAGGTGTTGTTTCATCAGAATTCAGTATTGCTGCTATTTCAAGGAAGAATTCAAAAAGACAACCCTGGGAAAGAAAATCCCATCTATATGACACGAAAAGCATGATTCCTAAACTAGATTGTATAGTTTCTCTCCCTCAGTCATTTCTTAGACCTTTCTGCATCTCAAATAGATCCCTTATGAATTCCAAAGCAGGTGGCATAATTCTTATGCTGAAGATGGCAATGGCACCCTTGCAGCAATGATCAGGCATGCAGGTGTTTGAAGGGATCCAAGATACAGCTAGGCAGAAGCCAAATTTCAGTTAGAGTCGCCCATAAAGCTTGTAACCATCAGGCCAAAAACTGCCTACTAATCTTTCTTCCAGAGGTTTATTGCTTAAGGCTGCACTTAAGAACCTTCTTCATCAAAGTGAGTCACCATTATGTTCCCCTGCAACTGTTTGGGAGATAGTTTTGGTTGGAATTAGAGTGGTATAATGACTGTAATGCACACTGACTCTGTGTGTAACACCTGCAAGTTCTTTAGTCCTTATTATCCCTCAAACAGTTTCAATGACTGAATACTTTGCTTAGTGAGTAGGAGTAAGGAAAGCAATCTATTGTTCACGATGTTAATTATTGCAAATTATCAATCAATCCTGGTGGCAGATGCTTATTTTTGGTATTTTCTGTGGGCAAGAGGCCATAGTAATTTAGTTTTGAAACAGAAAAAGAAAGAAGAAGCTTACAGTCATGAGGTCCACTTCCTCATTTGCAACACAGATATATCTCTCCAAAGAAAGCTAGGGTTTTCAAATTATAATCACATGCTTGCAATCTAGACTGTCCCCCTAAATGTGCACTTGACCCTTTAGCATGTAAATGAAAATAGACTATTTGTATGAAACTCGACATAAAGTTAAATCAGGGAAATCTGTTGTCCAGCATAGTGACAAAATAATGAATTTGACAAACTCCCTTGGACATAATTTTGCTCCCTTAATACCAATTTTCCTTAATGCTTGTAAATCTTTCTGACCAAAGGAAAGGAAATGTGCACCAACCCATTCCTTTCTTTTTCTATCTAGCTTGAGCATATCTAGTCATTATTTTTTTCAAATATGTAATCATGGAGGTATCTCCATCCGTGATTGGGTCCCTGCTGCTGAACTACATGAGATCTTCCTTAATCCCAGGCAGGTGAAGTGAAACTACACCAGAGGCAGCAGCTTTTTGTATCACAGATGAGAATTTGATATAATTAGTTTCGATGCTTCCAAATTTGTGGGAAAAGCTTCCCTAGGTATCATCCCCTGAACTGAAATCATGACATAAAACTCTTGTACAAAACATTACATTTCAGGATGGATACAGGTGTGTGAAAAAGCATAGCCCATAGCAGAGTTTAGTGCTTGGGTTGTTTACTACAGGTGTCTCTTTTGAGCAAATAGACAAATATTAGCCATGAACAGCAGGTAGCAAGGGCAGAAGTCAAGGATGGAGGCATACCCATTTCAGTCCTCGTCACATCCAAGTATCAAATTGATCATATGTATAAGATCAATTTGATATATATATATCAATTTATATAAATTGATCAATTCATCAAATGTATTTGCTTTTGATAAATAAATTAGTGTCATTACTCTTAATTTTAGATATCCTTATGGGATGAAAGACTCTTTTGTTATTGTGGTGGAGCAAGATAACTCATTGCAGGAAATGGAATTCTCTGGATGGGAGAGTTAATCCCTTTTAATTTTGTGTTCTTCAGGTATAAACTGGGGCTAAACTGAGCATAGACTTTTCAACTCCATTGGAGAAGATCCTGGATGCGGCCAGTAGTTTTATGCTCTCCAAACATTTTGATTTACCCGGGTTATTTTAAATGAGGCCACCCAATCCTGAACTTAACCAATATCCTTGTTTGGAGGTCAGGCCAAACTCCTCATCATGCCTAAAGAGGTCCAATTAAATTTCTCAGGATGATTATATTAGAGATTTAGTGTGCAGAATGTAATCAATAGAAGCCCTTTGTATAGCAAGGATAATACTGTGGCTAAAATTCCCAAATTAAATTGCCCAATAAAAAGATGGGAGCTGGACTCCTTCCAAACTACACAAGAATAGTCCTAACACACCAAAACTCTGATAGCCCAGCTTAAAAATTTTCCTGCAGATCTTAACAAATTTATTACAGTAGTATATAGTAGTTGCAAACTCCCATAGAGTCTTCTTAGACTTGTATCTACTTTTCACCTGACCTTTAGAACAGCTGAGCTAGGCTTAGTGTTAAAATAATTAATCTCAGCACTGCTGTCACCATTAGTGAGCATGAGCACTTAGGGAAAGCTTAGCATTCATGTTAGGCAGATCCCTAGCTCAAATGAAAACATATTTTGATATATAAATTAAAGATTTTTATGACTCCTAAAATATATTGTGGGATTTTATTGAAACCCTGGGAGGAATATTTTTGAAGCAAATTTTGGTCACATATTTCTAGCTTCTAGAGATTATTCTAGTGACTTTAGAGCTAACTATAGCTGAAAATTTCTCTTAAACATATCATGTCTTCATATGCACCACTGTTGGTTTTAAAATAAGACTAACTTAGTTACTTTAGAATTTGGAGGTACTTTATTAATGATTGAAAGGACAAAAGAGCCATAGGATAAGGCCTAGGAAAAGAGTCTAATGTATCATCCTAGATTATGGTGTGATACACTGTATTATCTTATGTGATGGTGTATATTAAAACCCCATTCGAGAAGAAGATATGAATCCAAGTCAGCCACACTTACTGCTCTCAGAAGTGTCAACTTAATAGATAAAAGATGTTTTCTCTCCTCTTTTCCCTTTCTTTTGTTTTCCACATATAGTTCAGAAATATTTCACAAATACTTACACAAATTATGAAATATATTTCATATGCACTGTAAATATAAACTAAATTTAATTTCTTATGGTCAACTTGATGAGGAAAATTTCCAGAAATATGGACTTTGAGCTAGTCTTAAGGACTAGGAATTATTTCTATAGGCAGATGCTATTACATGGACATGGCTACTTTAAGTGAACTCTGTAATCACTTTTGTATTTGATTAAAAACACATAATGTTATCATTAAGTACATATGGCAAATAATTTACAGAATTTGGGGGAGGGCTACATACCAGCTTTTCTACATATTTTCCTCAATGAGAAAGAACTGCAATGCACCTTGGCCCCAAATTGCCTTCATAATGACAATATAAATAGAGTGTTCTGAATCATAATCAAGTACAGTCAGGCTTTATTCAATAACCCAAACAACTAATTCTATGCCATGCTAGATAAATCAGTGTAAATATAGCAGAAGCTAGAAACAGCTGGGTGGATGTCTAGGGATTTTGAAGCTTTCTTTTTTTTTGTAGATAAAATCAGCATACCATGATCATGTTAACTTTATTCAAAGGATTTGAGAATCTTGGAAAAGTCTCTTTAAGAGGTACTATAAATAAAATAATTCTTTTATGTTTTAGAAATAATATATTCAATGATTCAATCAGTCAATGGTTATATAATGCTATAACCCATGATTTAGAAATTAAGAAAATAAAGAGACATCTTAAAAATTAATAGAGTCATGACCATCTGAAAAAAGTTATCCATAATAGGCACCATGTGACTCATTGTGGGATATGTGTGCCCCATTGTCAGAAATATATATATATATTTATATATACAATATATATATTTATATATATTATATATATTATTTTACTTATGGATTATATAAATGTTTGTTTACTTCACCATCTCTCAAGTATTTTCTTGACTATCTTCTGTGCTTGAAATCTGGTTTATGATTTATTGAGCCCTGTAACTCCATGTCTTTATTGTTCAGTTCATTCCTGTTTATTGAATGAATAAACATTCATTGTGAACAAGTTTTAATTGCAAGAAAAATGAAATTAACACAGCTAATTACTCCTTTCTTCTTGACATGTTCTCCTACCTTTTATTACATTAAATTTTTCTGGTTCTGGAGACAGGTTTTTTCATTTTGTTTCAGTTTTTTCATTTTGTTTCAGTTTTTTCCTGATTCTGTCCTATAGGCCTGGAATGGCAAAAGTCAAATGTCTACTTTTGCAAGGCAGTTAATGAGTGAAGTAGGCCTGTGTGTAGGAAATACAAGCTCAGGCTAAAATGAGGAGTCCATAGACCATGGGGGGAAATGGGTGGCAACCTCAAAATGCCCCACTGAGCAGAGAAGGCAGTATTCAACTTCTTCCAATTATTGCACAATATGCTGAAAGGAACGAAACCTGGGAGTGAAGGAGCAGCAGATGCTGGCCATGTGCCTTCCCATGTGACAGAGGTATCCTAGATGCCAGCAGCTTGCCTCCAGAGTCCAGGTATCATCTTGTTGATGCTTTGAGTTGGACATTTTCATGGCCCAAGAACTGTAAATTATTAGTGAATAAATACCCATTAATAAAAGCCAATCCATTTCTGATATACTGCATTATAACAGCTTTAGCAAACTGAAACAGTATCCTACAAAATCTTCACTAATATTTTGAGCAGCATGATGGGTATTTAGAATAAATTCTTCTGCTGATATTTTATTCTTCACTTAAGTGCTAGTGAAGTCAATGGAAAGTAGAATCAAAGAAACAGCACAGTACGTATACCACATCAAGACTAAGGCCCAGTACTGACATTAATTCAAGGTTACAAGCACAGAACCTACGTGAGAACTTTGTTATAAGAGTTTCACGATATCCCCCATGCTCTTCATGAAAAACTCCTCTCAGTGCATTCTACTTCTAACTATAATCTTCTAATGAAGATATTCATTATCTTTTGCTTGTATCTTTCTTATTTTCTTCTCCCTATTTTCTTTTGGTATACTTCTTTGTTACTTTTCAAAATTTTAAAGATGAAAATTAATTTTACATTTTTGCTAATATAGGTCTTTAGGACCATGCATTTTCTGCTGATCATTGCTCTAAATATATCCCATGGAATTTTGATGGATAATACTTTTATCATTAATTTTCAAAAATTCTGTACTTTCTATTGCATTTTTGCCTTCATCATAAGTAAATTAATAGAAGATTTTTAAATTTATCTCCATGGATAAGGGCCTTTTGTTTTTAATTTAATTTTATTTTCCAGATTCAGTTTTATCCTATTTTTACATTATGAAACCTAATGATATTTTCTTTGTGCCCTAGTATATAATCTTTTTTAAAAAAATTCCATATGACTATGAAAAAAAATTGCATTCTGTATCACTGGGGTATATTGTTCAAAAATTGATGATATATTGGGTATTTTCTATCCTTATATAATTTTATTTAATATTTTCTGTTCACCTTTCTCATACTGAGAATAAAATATTAAAGTCTTTTGTTAGGAGTATGTTTTTATCATTTTTCTTTGTATCATAATTTTTGTTGTAATAGGTGGATTCTGTGTTACTTGGTATATTTATAATATTCAGAATGGCTATAGGCTCCTTGTGGAGTTTGGCTTTTAAACATTAACTTCTTTATCTCACTTACAGTTTAGTGGCTTGAATTCTACTTTAGTAAGAGCAGTCTAACCTCTGCTATCTTATAGTTTGCTACTCCCTCATGTATCTTGCCCATTGTTAAACTTTTTGCCTTTGCAAAACTGTTTTTAAGTTTTTTTTTTTTTGATTGCAGCATTAATTTGGGTTTGCTTTAATAATTAAATTTGAGAATCTGTTACTTTTTACATCCAAGTTAAGCCTATTCATATTTAGTGTCATAACTTTAGTATGGTCTCAATTCTGTCATGCTATCTTATGTTGTAATCATCTTGCATTACAGCTACTAAGTTTCCTTTACCCTTTGGTGGGCATTCTTTGTATTTTTGATCTTTATTTATTATTTTGTTACTTGAAAGGTTTGTATTTTTATTTTACTGGTTATGTTTTTGTTAATTCCTTTTTATAATGTTCTTACACTTCCTTTTTCTTACTTGACATTTATCTGATATCTTAGTTTTACTTTATACTTAAAACTTATACTTTTTCTGCCCTTTCTTTGCTAGTTTTTAAAACTACATTCTTTATAGTTTGTCAAGGTAGAAAATGTTTGCATATAACTCTTCAACCCTTGACTCCAACTTCATTTAGTCTTACTTTGTCAAGTAAATATCTAAAATAACCAGTTTTGATCATTTTGCCACAGTTTTCATGGGCATCTTTTGGTTGGTTGAGGTTCATCTTCTATTAGGTTCCTCAGAGACAAAATAACATTGTTCTTCAAAATTCAATTTTGTTTTTCTATGGCTTTGAGACTTGAAGAAAATCTTGGCTTGATATAATATCCTTGGTTTATACATTCTCTCCTAAGCTCTCTTAAAATTGCTACTTGCTGCTCCACTGTTGTCTTTCTTTGTCTGCTTTTGTTATTGTTGTTGTTGGATTTATTTATTTATTTATTTATTTATTTCTAAAATAGGGTGAGAGTTAGAGGTTTTTGGTGAAGAGTCTCACTAGAGGAACATTTTCACTGTTATTGGTTCTCTTTCTTTCTCTCTCATGTCTGCATTTCTTGTTGCCAATTTATGCCTTCTACTTTATTAATCTCTCTGTGATTTACTTTCCACATCTGTAAAATTGGATTAGGAAATTGTACCAATTGTAATAACTTCACTGGGTCAATACAAGAATAAATAAGATCATACATATAAATTATCTGTAAAATTCTGGCATGTAGCAATAACCCAATAAATGTTTGCTACTAGATTAAAGATGATATGATTATATAGACATATATTAAAATATATTCATATATTAAAAATTAATAATATTAATTGTATTTGTTAGGGTTCTCTAGGGAAACAGAACCAACAGGAGATATCTGAAAATATGATATTTTATAAAAGTGTCTCATGCAACTGTGGGGATGCATGAGTCCAAATTCCATTGGGTAGGATGCATGAGTCCAAATTCTGTAGGGCAGGCAGCATGAGTCCAAATTCTGTAGGGAAGGCAGCAAGTTGACAACTCAGATGAAGGTCTTCAGTGAACTCCCCAAGAGAGTCTGGCTGGGTGAAGAAGAAGTGAAAGTTCTCTCTCTTCTCCTTTAGAAATCTTCAACTGATTGGGTTAAATCCAGCTGATTGAATTATCTCATTGCAGAAGACACTCCCTTCTTGATGTAATCAGCCATAGATGCAATCAAGTGACTGATGATTTCAGAAACTAGCCTTCTGATTTATTAGCCCATCACAAATATCCTTGCAGTAACAGGCCAGTGCTTGCTAGACCAGACACCTGGGCACCCTCACTTAGCCAAGATGACGTCTGAACCTAGCCATCACACAAATGAATTAGAAATAACAAAGAAGCATATATCTGAGCATTTTAATTTGCTTCATTTTAGTTTTTACAAAAATGGTCATTCATATATTTTCTCACTGAGAAAAATCAGGAAAGAAAAAAATTCCATATTTTTTGAATAGTGACCCATGTGAGGATTTAACTGAATATGGAACAATTCAGCCATTTCAGTATAAGTCAGTATTAGAAATGCAGTCATTCAGGAGGGATTTGTAGAATGTCCTACTATCTGATGGTTTGGACCCCTTTTGTACTACATGTGAGAACAACAAGTTTTTTGCCAGATCTATATGAATGGAGCCACTGCCAGCCTGGGCTAAAAGGGACAGAAAAGGGGCAGATTATAGGAAAAATGGCTTTGAAGGTCAGAATTATGCAAGTTGAGGTCTGGAGCAAAGACATCTCAGGTGAAGAAAGCAGACCCACCCATGTGTGAGGGAAGAGTGAGTATACCCTGGAGCTTGCAGAATGTGAGTCTTCTGCCCCATTATTCAGGAAGAGTGTTGCTGCCCCAGACTTCAGGTAGGGTCAAGCATGTTCCCTAGGGATTAGGAAGAATCAGGGTGCCACCTCACTGTGCTAAGGAGGTACGTCTGTGCTCCAAGGATTGCAGAGAGTCCAGCCACCACCCTGATGCTAGATGAGGGTGGAGTTGAGAGCTTGATCACTGTGCAAGCCCTTGGAAAGGGTGGGGCTGCCACTCCATCAGGCCTGGAGGGCAAGGCATCCTTCTATAGATGACTCTCACATCTTGAAATCTAATGAAGTATGCCCTGCAGTGTTTCAGAACTGTTTAGGGCCCATGACCCCTGTTTTCCTTCCAATTTCTCCCTTTGGCAATGGGAACACTCACTATATGACTGTCCCTCCTTTATATATTGGAAGCAGATAACTTAATCTAAGCGTTTCACAGGTCCACAGCTGGAGGGGATTTGTGCCCAAGGAGAGATCGCATCTGTAACTGGTTTTGATGAGACTTGCACTCAATATTGTTTTTGAAATGGTTTAAGCCTTTTGAGATACTGTGATGGAACTAATGTATTTTGCATATGGAAAGAACATATCTTTTTGTAGTCCAGGAAGTGAAGTTTGATGGTTTAAAAGTGTTATATATATACCAGAAAATTATGTTCTTAAAATTAATCCATTCCTGTAGGTGTAAATCCATTGTAAGCAGGATTTTTTGGTGAGTATGACCTTACTTTAAGATGTGACTCACCTCATGCAGGGTGGGTCTTAATCATCTTACTGGAGTCCTTTATAAGAGAATGAAACTCAGACAGAGAGAAAGACACAGAAGCTGAGAGAGAAAGCCACAGAAACAGAGAGGAAGCCACTTAAGCCAGAAGCTGAAAATGATGGAACCTGGAAGGCTGGAAGAGAAGTTAGAGACCAAAAGATGCCACCATGGGCCTTGCTATCTGACAGAGGAGTCCAGGATCACCAGCAGCTTGTCTTCAGGAAGAAGATATCATCTTGATGATGCCTTGATTTGGACATTTCACCACCTCAGAAGTGTAAGCTTGTAAACTAATAAATTCCTATTGTTAAAAACCAACCCATTTCTGGTATAATGCATTTTGGTAGCCTACTAGACTAAAACAGAGCCTCATATCCTGCTGGTGAGAATGTGAAATACTGCAGACATTTTGGAAAATAGTCTGGTAGTTTATCAAACAATTAAACTTAAAGGAACTTATATGTTTCTTATGGCCAGCAATTTACCACTCCTTGAATATACCTAATGAAGTAAAAATATATGTCCATACAGAAACTTGTACACAAATATTTGTAGCAGCATTATTCATAATAGTCAAAAGGTGGAAGCAACAAAATTGTCCATCAACAGATGGGTAGATAAACAAAAATTTGGCCATAAAAAGTAAGAAGGTACTAAAATATACTACAACATGGATGTACATTGAAAAGATTCTGCTAAGTGAAAGAAGCCAGTCACAAAACAACACATACTATATGATTCCATTTTTATGAAAATTCCAGAATAAGTAAATCTATAGAGACAGAAATATTAGTCATTGTTTAGGGCTGGAGTAGGATGGGGCAGCAGGCATGTAGGATGATTGTAACTAAAAGGTATTGGATTTCTTTTTGAGGCAATGAAAATGTTCTAAAATTGACTATGGTGATGGTTGTGCATATCTGCAACTCTACCAAAAACCACTGAATTTTACACACTAAATGAATGAATTGTGTTTGGAATTATATCTCAATGAATTTGTTTTTTTTAAAGTAATCAGCTTTGATAACTGATTACTGATGTACACACTGGGCTTGTGGATATAATTATTTTATTCTATTTGCAAAAACTTCCATACTGACCTCCCTCAACCTGTAAATACAACTGTTGTCATTTTGTTGGTTTTTAGACAGACTCTGTCTCGTTTCCAATGTCAGAAGTTAAGGAGCCAAAAGAGCTGCTTCAATTAAAAAGGACTTCTATACATTAAGATGAGTACATAAAGAATTACCATTTTGTTTTTCTACAAAGGCTACTTGAATTGCTGGACTGGAGAAATACCATAGCTAGAAAATGACAGAAAACTAAAAAGCAGAGGGCAACTGAGCTTTTAGATAATATACTCAAATATAGAGTATAGCAATTAGCATAAGGAGATAAGCTTATATAAACGAAAGCATATTGAAGATGTATATAAAGTAAAATAAAATGATTTTTTTTAATTTTTCACTGTAAAATCTGATTTATGTTCTTATAAATAATATCAAAATTACTGCCATAAAAATAAGTCTAATGTAAGTGAAACAAAACTGAGGTGCAAAAAAAGGTCATAGTGTCTTCCCTTTTGTTTTAAAGTGCAAAAAAAAAAAATACTCGGAAGAATAAACAAGAGACTACTAGCAATCATTACTTTTGGAGATTGTTTGAACTTAATACTATATGTTACATTATCTGTATAAATAAAACTGATTAATTTTTAGGTTATATTAAAGATCATCAGAACTTAAAGGAAGCAAATATATTAAATAAAAAAAAATGTGAGAGTCGCACATCTGGCAAGGATACTATTAACCTAAATTTCAGATAATGTTTTAATCTATTTGGTGGAGATTATAATGCTTTGGGGAGTGAAAACCATTATATCTGTAATTAGGATTTCTGTTATGATCACTATGTCTGTATCTCTATTATATCTGCATTAGTGTTTATATTTATAGCTGCTCTTCCCAGATCTGTATTTTTATCTATACTGTTATTCATCTTTATATATGACTTTATGCATGAGGGAAATTGTTGTGAGGATACACAACCTTGCATGCTTATCTTCTTCAATAGTTGATACAATATTGTATATGGTATCATATGATAATATAGCATATGATAACTTATTTTCAAACCAAAAATTTAAGGTTGTAATGAATAAGAGTATATTGGAATATATGGAGAGAGAATATTTGATTATCCAGTGTATCCCAGATTTTCTATGGTGATTATTACCTATTACTATTGTTCATTTTATAGCCTAGTCTCTAATTAAGATTCTTTTTTTTTCAAAACATTCTCATCAATATAAACAATAGTAATAAGGTGAATTTCTTTGAATGTAATGAAACTTAAGGTTCAGTACTCCTCACTTGGCAATATGCTTTTATGGACACTGATGATTTTTGTAAAAATTGCAAAATAAGGTAATTTTAACAGCAAATAAATAAAGATTGTTGTCTCTTTCTACTCTACTACCCTTTGACCATAGACTCCCTGGTATTTGATGGTATTATAAATGGCTGCTGACATTTTGGGGATTAGGTTAGGGGAAAGTTGAATGGAGTATACATTTCTGGTATGAATTTTTTGGATATATTTATATGGGTCATACAGTCACTTATGAGTATCCTCTCATCACCCACTCACTTATGCTAGCATTCCCATACAAACTTTGGCTATCCCTACCACAAGTATCCTTGTCCCCTGATCCCCATCTAAACAGGCTAACCTAGAGGAAAGTCCGACTGATCCATCTATATTATCTTGCCATATAAAGAGATGATCAAGAATTATGCAGAGTGAAATATTTTTTTCTGGATGTTTTTGAAGTTCATGGTTGTCATCAGCTTTTTAAAATTTAAAAATTGTTGTAATTTATTTTTCTCATCCCAATTAAAATATATTTTACTTAAATTTGTATTTGTAATTTTGCAAACTTTTTCTCAGAGAGTCTTTCAAATTGTATAAGCTTCAGGCCTGAAAGTGACAGATTCTGCCCCTGATGCTAACCCAAATCTTCAGCATCATCCTTCAATGAACTTGTTCAGTGAAACTGATTTCCTCATTTGTGAAATAAGAAAATAAAATTGACATAATAAGAAACATTATTTCTGTTTTATGTAACATTTCAAATATGAATTAAGGTCATTCAAATCAGGTTGGAGCCTAAAATATCCACAGAAAATTTTTTGTCCTACCAAGAATATGTTCTAACCTATAATGTCTAAACCATTTTAGGCATGAAGTAATGAAATGCTGTATGCTTACTTCCCTGGGGCTCTCTTCTTTCTAAAGGATTCATTACCTGAATCAAGGCACTAGACCCCAAGAGTAGCAGAATTATTAATTATGTTCATACATTACAGCAAGAAAAATTAAAAAGAAAAGTCAATATAACTTTAAAATATACTTTTCATAATATATTCAATTTAATAAAACTGAATTCTTTAGTTTTATGATGTGATTGTTTTTCAATTGAATTATTCAAGATGAAAGAACAATGTCATAAAATATTTTCATTATATCATGAGCTGCTACATCTAAAAAGAACAATGAAAATTTCACAATTGCTTTATTTCTCTGTTTTAAAAAGGTCATTAAAATGCCTAGAAATGAACATACAAATTCGAAAATGTTTTAAGAATTATCAGCTTTTACTTTCCCCTATGAATTTCTGTTTCAAATAAAATAATCCTTTCCATTTTTCCTCCTGAAAATTGATTTAAATTTCCAGGGAGAAACACTCTCTTCCCTGTGGCTGTTCACATTGACTGGAGACTTTTCCCCAAGGCAGAGTCTTTCTCTTCAGGGAAATCTTACAGAAAATTTTCCTTATCAGAAGCTCTGTGAATTGAGAGGAAAAGAGATATGGGAGACTCCAGGGAAATACTAGTTCTAAGGTTATTTTTTCTTTCTTTCTTTCAACTAAATCTATTCCTTCAAGGAAGCCTAAAAATGGAAGTTATGCTATTAATAAATAGATAGTACAAAATGAAATGCAGACTCAGTGGTAATACAGGCAGTTTGATCAATATGAATGTCAGGATTTGAATGGAGATTTTAGACTTATAAATTATTTGTCAATCTCCATCTATAGCCTTAGACAGTTATAGGCTATACTGTTCTTATAGATGCAGGCTCCATAAATTTAAAATAAGGACTATATTTTAGTCTACAAAAGAAATGTATACTAAAATGTATTTTAAAAGATGACTAAACTTTCTTAATTCTTAGCTATTTAACTGTATGCCAACAATGCAGATAACTTTCAGATATACTGAAAAAAAATTTTTGTTTGAGAATGCATTTTGAAAAAGTTGTTTTTATCAATATTTAGTGCCATTTAAATTTCATGATTTTTTATTTTACTTATTGAAGTATTTTACATAGTTAGAATAGCATTAATTTTGAAAATACATCATGGTCTTATACATATCTTTTGAAACTCTTAAAAAATAAAATATAGCAACATTGGGAAAGCAGAAATAATGAAGAGAACAAAGTTACTATTCATAAAGATACAAAGAAGCCATATGTATCTGGTTACATGAAAGTAAGCTCAGGTCCAACCAGATCAAGATGGCAAAGTAAGGAGCTTCAGGATTCCATCTTCTTTCAGAAGCCTTGACCAACTAACAAGAACTGGCAGAAACGTCTTTTGCAGAGCTCCAGAAAACAGTTAAAGGACTAATAACAAGCCAAGCACCACAAGAAGGAAAAGGATACTTAAAAGTTGTAGAATCTCCTGACACCTTGGCTGGCCCATCCCCCACCCTTCACTTGTTTGGCACAGAGCTTGCCACTTTCCCAGTGGGAATCCCTGGTCCTAGTGCTAGAGGGAGCAGAATAACCCTTGTACACATACCGGGAGCATGTGTGCCTGGCCCAGCCTGAGTGGCAGTGGCCTGAGGGACTCATAGTCCAAGAACTTGACCAGTGTGTAGAAATCGGCTCATGGAACTCTCCTACAGAATGCAATGGGAAAGCAGTAAAGTCATGCTACCTTGGCAAGAAAGTGCTAGCTATAAATATACAGTACGGTGTGGGGAAACTGTTGGTTAGGAACAGGGGACATTCCCAACCATGTAAATGGGGGAATTGCACATGCCTAAGACAAGATGAATTTGCAGAAAGGATCAAAGAGGCCTCTATGCTTTGGCTTGGAGCTCTTGTTTAATCCATTGTATGGATAAGCTCTGAAGGAGTCACATTCACAGGTCAATCTATAAAGACTAGGTAAGAAGGTTTCTTTTTTCCCTCCTCTTCCCCCCCCCACCCCTTTATGTTAGCTCTTCTCATTCAAGGAAAGCTCTGTTGTAAAATGAGCTGGGTAGATACTTAAGGAACTGATGCCTCATAGTTTAAATTCCAGAAATAACACATTAAAATATCCAAATTTAAAGGAAAAGTTTACAAAGGATACAAAGAAATAGGAAATAATGGCTCAGACAAAGTAGGAGATTAAAGCATTAGAAACTAGCATTGAGAAGGACCATATCTGGGACATTGTAGACAATAACTTAAAAAAAAAAATAAGGGTACTACATATGCTTGAAAAGCTAAAAGAAAACACTGACATGAATAAAGGTAATCAGGAAAATGATAAATGAACACAAAGAGAATAACAATAGAGAGATGAAAACCAAACAGAGCTTAAGACACCAGTAACAGTAATTAAAATTTTGCTAGAAGGGTTCAACAGTAGATTGGAGCTTGCAGAAGAAAGAACCAGTGTATGTAAATATAAGAATGTAAGAAAGAATGGAGAAAAGTGAACAGAGCCTAAGGAAACTGTCAGGCACCATCAAGCCTGCGTTGTGGTAGTCCCAAAAAGAGGAAAAAGAGATAAAGGGGAAGAGAGAATATTCAAAGAAATAAAGGCTGAAAACTTCCCAAATTTAAGGAAAGACATGAACATACACAACCAAGATGCTCAACTAACTATAAATGGGATAAATCCAAATAAACCCACACCACACCATGTTATAATCAAACTGTTGAATGCCAAAGGTAGAGAATTCTGAATGTCATAAAACACAAGCAATGTCTTTTACGTTCAAGGATCATTAGTAAGACCAAGTTCCAATTTCTCATTGTTGTATGGAAGCAAGAAGACAATGGGATGACACACTTTTCCCTTTCTGTAGTTCCCCAGTCATATTAATAGCCAGCTGTGTTTGTCTTCACAATTTTTTTCCATGCTCATGAAGTTTTTAAAAACAAAAATTCAGATATGTAGATTTTTTGCGTGCATTGCTAAAAAAAGACCATAATATAAACATTTTGCTTCAACATCTCCCTCCAAATAATATTACATCATGGATAGCTGATAAATACAAATGCAACCCATTTATACAATATTTACATGCTATTCCAGAATTGAAACATTCTATTATTGATAAATTTTAAAGTGATTTCCAGTATTTTCCAAATACAAAATTTGGACAGTACACATCATTTTGCTTGGTGCTTTTATTTCCACTCTTCATACCTAGCAGTGGGAATGCAGGATTCCAGAAATCAAGTTTCATTCCTGGAGCAGGAATGCTGACTACCACTTAGGAAAATAATAAACAAAAGAAAGCTGGAATCAAACACTTAAGGAAACTTACTGACAAAAATTTTGCTGAAATTTATCTTTAAAAATCATGGATACAAATATTAAGCAAGGAAAATTGTAACTAATAGAATAAATTTAATAAGATCAATTGCCTTAATAAAATGTACTTCATAGAATCATAGCCTGTGGTAGTCTAAAGCTGTGCTGTAGCCCCAGAAAAGGCCACGTTCTTTTAATCCACTCCTGTGTGTGTAGACCTTTTGTGGGTGGGACCTTTTGGTTAGGTTGTTACAATTGAGATGTGACCCAACCCATTTAAGGTGGGTTTTAATCCTTTGACTGGAGTCCTTTATGAGAGGATAAAGGACAGAGAAAGCTGAGAAGGCTTAGAGAGAAAAAGCCCTGGAGTTGCTGAGAGAGGAAGCCACTGAAGTCAGAAGCTGAAAGCAACAAACCCAGAGAGAAGGACAAGCAGATGACAGCCATGTGCCTCCCCACATGACAAAGGTGTCCCAGATGCTGGCAGCCTTTCTTCAGAGAAGTTATCCTGTTGATGCCTTAATTTGGACTTTTTCATGGCCTTAGAACTGTAAATTTGTAAGCTAATAGATCCCCATTGTAAAAGCCAAACCATTTCTGGCATGTTGCATTCTGGCATCTTTAGAAACAAAAACATAACTTCAATGCAGAAGATTTGAAAATTGTATTTTACATTACAAGAAAAAAAATTATAAATTAAAAACCTTCTTTTAAATGTTTGCAATGGTAAGAACTGATCCTAATAAAAATAATTCAGAGAAATAAAAAAATGTAGAAAACTAAATGTTCAACTAAAATAATTTTATAAAGAATTAATATGGGTTAAATTCATTCTTTACACTAATTCCTTCATAAATTAATGGAATTTGGTATAAATCTTATGAGGATACTTTGTTTTGTAAGCATGAAGTCAAAACTTCATCAGGAACAAAATGGCTGTGTTAAAAATCCAGAAAACATATCTTTAATTTTCTGTGTACTTAGGCTTAACTGTTTTAGGTAGGGTATTTTTATACCCTTGTCAGTCATTTGTTTCCTTTACAGTGTTTCCCTTCTTTTAGGTATAATTCAAATTTTACTATTTTCAAATTTTGCATAAACCTTCCAATTGGTTGGTCATACTCTTATGATTCTTCTTCTTAGGAAGGAGTTTACAGAAGATTAAGCATATTGCCTATTGTACAGCATTCTACAACCTGCTTTAAGAAGACTCTAGTGACTTTTAGAGAAGAAAGACTATGTTCTTTCTGAGAAAACCCTCCAGTATATAATGACACATTTATTTGCCCAAGGATAGTGTAGCCTATAACATGGTCTTCTGTTATTTGTTCATGTACATGAGAGACAGTTCACAGTGTGTATTCTATCAATTCAGACTTTCCTATTACTTCTCTTTTATTATCTTTGATCTTTGAAGAACAGATTCTTCACTACTCCTTGAACACGTCCTACAATTTTCTACCTCCACCCTATTTCTTTCACTTAGACTGTCCTTTACCTGCATCTGCTCCTTAGAAAATCTAACTCTTTGTTCAAGCTTTTGTACAAACTTCACCAAATTTTTTCAAAAGGCAAAACAGAACACAAAACCGGTTTCCTGAATTATGTTGTTTTTATATAGAACTTAAACATCTTTTAAAGTATTTTAGTACCTCATGACCTCAGCTTTATCTTAGAGATCTTTGCATTCTCTAAGGTATCTAAGACAATGCCTTATGGAATATGTCAAGTGGAAAGGAAATAGCTGTACTCCAGTAATGTTCATGGGATTCAGAATAAAGGCATCATCAGCAGAGAAGAAAAATTTTCTCCCTATTGTAGAGCCAGGCTGCAGAGTGTGTTATTGCCCTTTCTGGAGTGTGGATGTATATAAATTGAATTTATGTTTAGCTCTTGCTTTTATCCTGTTTTCACTAGATACTTCTAGAAGTGGTTCATAGGTTTATTAATAGTAGTGGGTATGCTAGGCCTTTCCTGTATTGAGATTTTTATGATTTTTGATCCTTACAGTAATCTTATGTATTAGGGAAAGCAGCAGTTTCTGGTCCATTTTTCTCAGCCATTATAAGAAACAATTTTAGCTTCAAGTTCAAGTCATCATTCAGAGTCCCTATATTGAAAAGACTGCTTTATCTTTTCATTTTAAAGATTATATCTGTGGCTTTATCAAAATACTCTATTTTAAAACCTTACATAAATATGTGCTATCTGAGAATTCTCTGTTCATTTTTAGCAGGAGTAACAAAAAGGTCTAGACAAATTAGAGTTCCAAGGAATATAAATGCAATGAATAAATTAACACCAGCTTTGATAGATGAGGGGGAGAGCAAAGGAATTTCATTGTGCAACTTGACTGAACTATTTGTTTTGGTTAGAGACACTATTTGTAAGGTCAGGGAATTGTTCTTTAGATGTACTGGAAAATTAAAAAGAATAATGAAATTGATTTTTTTATCCTTAGGATTATCAAATCTTAAATCTTAGAGGTAGGTCTCTGTTCTGGTTTGCTAATACTGCTGTTTTGCAAAACACCAGAAATGTATTGGCTTTTATAAAGGGGGTTTATTTGGTTATAAAGTTATAGTCTTAAGGCCATAAAGAATCCAAGGTAAGGCATCAACAACAGGGTACCTTTGCTCAAGAATTTCCAATGGCATCTGAAAACCTCTGTTGTCTGGGAAGGGACATGGCTGATGTCTGCTTGCTCCCAACTTCTGTTTCAAAATAGCATTCTCCAGAATGTCAGTGTCACCTTCCAATGCCATCATCAAAATGTGTCCCTCAGCTGCAGCTCTTTTTGTAGGACCCCAGTGAATGAATCAAGACCCACCCTGAATGGGTGGGGCCACATTTCCTGGAAACATTCAAACAAGAGGTCACACCCTAATCAAAGGTGTCACTCACAGTTGAGTGGGTCACAACTCCATGGAAACAACTCACTCAGAAGGTTCCAATCTAATCAACACTAATACGTCTGCTCCCACAAGATTACATTAAAGAATATGGCTTTTTCTGGGGGACATAATATATACAAACCAGCACAGTCTCTCATAACCTTATGTGCTTCGCGTCTATTTTGGAAAGCAACATTAGAAGAGCAGATATACTGATACTTTGCAATTGTGGTCCTTTTCTTTTTCCAGGAATACTCTTTAGGAAACAGTACTTGCAAGAGGTCCCAAATGTGTGTTAACACACAGATGGGCAATTCTTCATTGAAACAGAGCATAAACCCTTTTAAATGAAAATCTGTTAAAGACATTTTTTTCTAAAGTGCCAGCAGGTGTGTTGTTATGTTTTACTGGGGCCTGAAGAGAAATAGAGTTAAGGAAGGAGAACTGTAGATAAATGCATAATGCATGATTTTAACTTTTATCAGAAATTATGATTTTATCCAGCATTTTAATGGTTAAGAGAGAATACCTGAATTTATTTTTCTATTTTCTTTATCCCAAGGTTTTTTACAGTATCATATCACCTCTTCTATGGTGATCTCTAGATATGAGAACTGCTATATGCCTTTAATTTAAGCCCACATTATTTCCCTTGGGAAATTTTGGAAATGCTGGGTGGGCTGTTTCAAAATGGATGGGAAAAAAATCTGGTCGAAGGAAACTTATGGAAGGAAATACCAGATGACCTCTTATATCTTTGTCCTTTTTGATCCTTAAAATTCAATCATATCATTATTTATATTACTCTCCGGGACAAATAATAGAGACTTTTTGACCTCACATTAGTTAGAAAGCTGAGATTTAAAAAACCATGCACTGTCTCCCTACTTGCAACTTTGTTTACATTTTTTTTTTAATTGAAATATTCAGGTGCACAGTTTCTGCTTCAGTTGTGGGAGGTTTGAAATCTCCCACTTACCTTTCATTTTTCTCAGAGAGAAATAAACCAATCAACATTTTTCATAAACTCTTTTACATAAGATATTTGTATATAAAGGCATGTGATTTTTCCCTAAAATATGATACCTAATGTTTAAACTATTTTAAAGATAATCAGTTTTAACTGTTCAGAAATTTAGAAAATAATCTTTCAACTTTCATGATTTCTTTTCTTGTGTTTTTCCCCTATGGTGAGCCAAAATATGCTATTAATCTTCCATTTTTATACTAATTATTAAAGACATCATCTAGTATAGTGCTTAGTGAGTTTTCCTATGCAATAATGGCTTATGTTGCATAAATGCTTACTATTCTTCTAAGTGATTGTCTTAGTTTGCCATGATGCTATAACAAATACCACACAGTGGTTGACTTAAACAACGGGAATTTATTGTTTCACATAATTGGGGGCTAGAAGTCCCACCTCAAGGTATTGTCACGACTTGCTTTCTCCTAGAGTCTACAGCATTCTGGTGCTGGCTTTGCAGACATCCCCTGTCAAAGGCTGATCTGTATTCCTGTGTCATCTCCTCTGGTTCTCCCAACTCACTGCAGTCAAATTTCCTCTGTTTATAAGAACTTCAGCCAGACTGCATTGAGGCCCACCCTGATTCAGTTTGGCCTTATCCAGATAGGACCCTTGAAGGTTCTATTTACAGATGAGTTCACACCCACAGGAACAGAGGTTTGGACTTGAACATGTCTTTGTGGGGGACACAATTCAGTCTACCACAGTGATTTATACATAATTGATGTGTACATTTTTATAATAACCCTATGACATAGGTTCTACTATTATTATCAAGTTAGTGTTAAGGAAACTAACATGGAAAGAGGTTGAAAAACCTTGATCCAGGTCACTCAGAACAGGAGTTGACTCCAGATAGCTTTAACCAGAGCCCCTGCTCTCAACCGCTGCCCTATTACCACTGCTGCATTGTAGCATTCTACAAACGATGATCTACATTTTCCATGCTGTTTGCATAAGGGCCTTTTAAAAGCTATAGAGAGGGAAGTAGGGGTTGCAGTCTTGAAAGTCGGGGCAAATGATTAGATTTGAGAATGATCACAGTCAGCCTCCCCCTTCCACACATGCACACTTAATTTATCCCTTGAACTATGTTTTTTTTTTTTTTTTTTTTCAATATCCGTGATCTTGTGTTCAAGGAACTATGTCCTATAATTGTAGGTATAGAACATTCATCTTCTGGTTCAGATAGAGAATATGATTCTGGACATTTATTCTGAAAAGACATATTACAAGGAGAAGAGAGAGGGATTTTTCTCTCCATTTTCCTCTTTTCTAGACAGTGTGAATGCTGTGACAGAGCTCCATAGACATCCAGGGCACTCTTATGGGAGCCCCACTGAATATCTCCATAGGGAACCCAGATCACCTACCTGTTCCTTCTTCTGCTGGGGATTCTTAGTTTTTTTGAATGTTTCCATCCTTTGAGACATAGGCACAAAAGAAGAAGGCCTAGAACTGGAAAATGTGTATCTACTTGGGATAAGATTAAATTAGTTTCATCATCATTTTGACTTGTTCTGTGGCTGTGGAATTCCATCTTCGGATCACCAATTCTGTTTGCCTTCTTTCAACCATCCTGCCAAGCTACTTTCCCTTGCCAGTACTATATACTTCTGTTATGTAATGTTGTATGACATAAACAAATTGATGTCGTATTACCTTTCTAGAATCTGATAGAGTACTTAACCAAAAACAGATGCTCAATAACTCTTTGGTAAATGAAGAATGAATGAATGATGTAAGGCAATTTGTGAAAAATGTTAGGATATTTAACAAAACAGAAATTGCCTTACGTTTGGTCTCTCAGAGCACAGAACTTTCATAGTCCCTCAAGGCAAGGTTTCACATATGATTGTTTTAATTAATATTTTTAAAGTGTGCATAGATTCTTTAAAAAATAATATATCTAATGGAAATAGATTAATTTTAGTGTATTCACCTTCTGAGCTTTTGAGAAAATCATTGGCATGTTGGAACATACACAGTTTAATCTACAAGAAATTGCCTGAGAGGGGTAAACATTGATTAATACAATCACTATGTATTTTTAATATATATCTTTAATAAATCTTATTGTGAATTTCTCGCCTGGTGATTTTGGAGTTTTAAACAGAATGGGACTGATTTCTTGATTGTAATGGTCAGGATGGTCCTCAGACTTCAGAAATCTGTATTTAACAAAAGTTGAAAGCAACTTCATTGGACTTGTTGAAAAAAATTGTTGGAAATGACTGAACCTCAGGTCATGAGATATAAAATTACGTGTTGGAATGTTGACACAGCAAATTAAAAGCATGTCCCTGATGTTCTGACATGAGTTATTATTTCTTCATTAAGGAGCTGATGATAAATCTTAGAGAGGCCTTATTTCTATATGCATTTCTTTCTTCCCCTCTGTGGTTGTCTGCAGAATGTGGATTGACCACTTTACAGGTTAACCCTCTGAAATTTTGGATCAGTGTACAGCCCTCCATCTTTGTGGCCTCATCACTTTAATCCCTGATTTTGTTTTTGTTTTCAAAACTCTTTGGGATATTTACTCTCATGGGTTTAGGCAGGCATATTGTATGCTCTTTTTGGTGAAAAAAGTTAATTTCTGCTTAAAGTACAAACTGCAAATGGATTTACAATTTTCAATCTTATTAGATGATTTAATTTTAATCTACTTATTTCAATACAGAAGCTCAGAAATATGTTAAAGATGGTAGCAGTGATCTTGTATTTCTAATATTATGTGAGTGACATTGTCTTCCCTGGATTGCTATTTTATATGTGAGATCTAAGATTATAGGAAACTGAAAAATGGCATTAAATTGTCTATTTTCATGAACAATGCTAATAACCTAGGTATGAAGAAATATGCATGAACTTGCTGCATTTTCTTTCATTCCTTCTTTTTAGAATCAGAATGTCAGAAGGAACATCTCAGTATTTAAGATTTTCATAGTAGAACTAGTAGATTTGAATAAAATAGTCATTTGTATTATTTTGGGAATAATGAAAATAACAAGAGGATGAAATTTTTTGAGTCAAAAATCATCATTCCTTAACTCACTTTAAATAGGAGTCAAAGAATAATATTACATTTTAGACTTTATACCTGCCACCAAATTCATAAAGTTGTTTTATAAAATTATTTGATCACTAGAAACAATAGCTTTATTAAAATGTCATTACAGTGGATTGGCAAGTTGAATTCTAAGATGAAAAAAGAACATATCCTTTATATGGGTTATATTTCCAAATTTAGACCGTTCTATTGAATTGGGTAGTAAAAAACAATGATAATGCCAGCAAAGCAAAATATTTATATTCAACATACTAGTGAGAAGCAGATTCTTAAGACCCATAATATATCTTTAAATTATTTACTACTTATCATCTTTTGAAGGTACATAAACTATTTTCCTTCGCTCATAAACATTCTTAAAAATGTTATTATACATACTTTTAAGATATTGTCAATATATGTAAATAAATATCTGGCTTTACTTTGTGTTAAATGAATCTGAGAAGACAATAGAGCAAGATTCTCTTCTGATTCACAGGTGTTACGAAATCAGCAACATTTCTCTCATTCTTAACTTTTTCCATCCCCTGATCAATGTGTTATAAGTGCTTTTCTTTACCATATTTTTAAGATTGATTGGAAGTACTGAGTATCATGGTATGAATAGCTTTTGGGTATGAAGAAGAAATTGATTTTCACTTGTCCTAAACATTCTAAAAATTAATACTTTCTGAAGCAAAAGATGAAGCAGTAACTTGGAAATGCTGCCACAATTTCTAAAACAAAATGCATTAAAAACTACCATCATGTTATATGAAGTTTAGAAAAGTACAATCCATAAACAGATTATATTCTTAAATAACAAATCTCAAATTGAACTAATGAAGGCACACAAATGTTGGGCAATATTTACAAAATTATATTTTCTTTTTATATATTTCAGTAGTATCACTTCTACAAGTGGGGTGGCAATATTTCCAAGCTTTTATAATATACCTTAACCAAAAAATGTTAGAGACGGCTTCATGTTTTAGCATGGAAATGTAGCCTATAGAAGAGATGAGTTTTCAGTATAACGAATATGAAGTTATATTTTTGAGATTTGTAATTCTCAAAGAGGCTGGTATCGAATTCATTCCAATTTGAGGTGTACTATGATACAAACATGAAAAGGGTAACAATGTTTATGAATAGGACAGCCTGACTAACAGAAATTTCACCGAGACCTTATAATCAGATCCTTTTCCTCGCTGGTCTTATTTTCAATGATCACAACATGCAATTGATTTAAATGTGAGAAAACAGAAGTTTGGAGAGCATGTGTGACTTACCTAAAGTTGTAAAATCAATGGGAGTCCTTTTATAGAAGTAGCATTAACATTTTAATATTATTATTGATTTTGTGTTTCGGATTTTGGATCCAAGCAATAGCTCTTGCAGAACCCAATTTCATTTAGAGAAATTGCAAACCAGGTAAGTCTCTCAAGGAGGCCTAAATTTGGCAGAAAATACTTCTGCCTAAGAAAAGGGGAAGAATTGTTCTATTTCATCAAAAAGTGTTGAGAGGAAGGAAAAAGGAAATGAAGCAAAGACAGTGCTGGGGGGATTAAGCCAGGCAGTTGTGTGAGGGTTTCATGTGAAGGTGTCATCTTATGGCACCTTCCCAGAGAGTGTGTGTGTGTGTGGCACACACACATGTGTTTGTGTATGTGAGTCTAAAATAGTGAAGGAGCTGAGGTTGTCACATAGATGAACATGTGCCAAACCTAAAGAGGCAAAAACAGTGTCCTATCACAGTGGTAGGAAAAGCATATTGAATTAAACAACAGGAACTTATAAAATACACAGGGGTGACTGGTAATAATTAGAAAAAATCTTGCAGGTTGTTCTGATTTGCTAACGCTGCCATTATGCAAAATACCAGAAATGGATTGGCTTTTATAAAAGGAGTTTATTTGGTTACAAAGTTACAGTCTTAAGGCCATAAAGTGTCCAAGGTAAGGCATCAATAATAGGGTACCTTCACTGAAGGCTGGCCAATGGCATCTGGAAAACCTCTGTTAGCTCAGAAGGTAAGTGGCTGACGTCTGCTTGCTCCCAGGTTGCATTTCAAAATGGCATTCTCCAAAATGTCACTATCAGCTTTCAATAGCCGTCTTCAAAATGTGTCCCTCAGATGCAGGCGGCAGTGAACTCTTGTCTGAGCTTTTATAGGGCTCCAGTGAACTAATCAAGGCCCATGCTGAATGGGTGTGGCCACACCTCCATGGAAACATTCAATCAGAGGTCACACCCTAACCAAAGTTTTCACTCACAGTTGGGTGGGTCACATCTCCATGAAAACAACCTAATCCCAATAGCCCATGATATTGGATTAAAAGATCATGTTTTTTTCTTGGGGTACATAATATATCCAAATTGACACACAGGCATAAGAAATTTTCCCCAAAGAAGTTTGCATTACCTTAGTCTGATATCACCTAGGATGGACTGGTGAAGGTCCATTTAAGACCCACTAGCTACTTCACTTTAAAGCAATATTTGTTACCTTCCTGTATATCAATTGAATACAGCACCAGGAGATGTCCTCCACTTATCTGTTCTGAGAATGCTGATCACACTTTTCGTAGTTTACAGCTCTCAATAATGAGTTACTCTTTCTTGGGAGGAGTTTCTGAAATTCTGGGGAGTGGTTTTGGTTGATTGGTGGATGCCACTGGCATTCAAAAGATGGGGCCAGTTAATCTAGGTATATTTCAATATGCAGAAGAATCTCACAAAAATAAATAATTGTCCCATAGCTTTCACTAATTTCTAATATCTTGTAAGGCATTCCTGGGGGTGAAAAACTTGTTATAAATATCTGGTGCAATAATCTAATCTAATTCTGTTTTATATGTATTAAAAAGTATTTTTGCATCATTTAAATATATGTCTAATTTGCTAGAAATACTGGTATGTAAATCAAGGCAATAATTTAATTTGTTTGATCTAAATGTTACCAAGAGAAGTTCACTGTTATGAAAAATGTATCACCCTGGCAGTGCTATTCTTGTTCCTATATAAAATGCCCATCTGCCCTTGATTAGAGAATACCAAAGTAGAAAGAAAATGTGTTTGCAATTTTGAATTAAAATTTGTATTATTTTTATTAAATCTGAACTGTTTTTATATGTAGATGCAAACATCTAATAACTTGACTGTGGTTTTACTATAGATGTACTGAAGAGTTTACATATTGATATATACAGTATTACTATAGATTATTCTCTTTATTTCTTCTTTATACTATATCGTCTTACTGATTTGTTGCATATATATATATATATATATATATATGTATAATATATATATGGCAGGTTAATTCCCCTTCAACATGATAAAGGGTGAATTATAAGATATTTATTATAAAAATACATCATTGCAAATATCAGGGTTAAGATCTGTTGAGATATTGTTATATTGGATTGATAAAAGCTTGGAAATGTGTCTAGATATTCTCTCTAATTATCTGGTATATGCACTCCAAAGTGGCTGATCACTAAATGAAAGTTCATGAAGTTCTTGTGGGAAAAAAACCATCAGACCTACTCAAAATTTGTTAATATTTATTTACTGAACAATTGTTTTGAACTGACTAGATCAATTATTTTCCAATTGTCATTGCATGTTTTAATCTACTTCTCACTTATTCTTCCAAAGTGTAATTCATCATAGAACTTCAAGCACCACAGTATTTGGCTATTTATTCAACCTGTGATGGGTGGGGAGTCTACTACCTCTGCTTATCAGGCTAGATGCTCAGCAAACCTATTCCGTTTTCCTGGACAATCAGCTAAAAAATGATCATCTGATTCTTTGCAATAGAAAAAATCATTCAATTAGTTCTTGGCCATGGAATGTATACATAGGTGATGTGTAACACTCCTGGGCAAAGTAATTAAGACGGGGTGTGATTTCTCCACTTTCTTCTTCTCCCACCCATGGAAACCTTAGAGGATACATGTTAAAGATGATTAAATACCACAAGATGGAAGGGTCTTGTGTCCTGAAATGACCATGTGAAGCAGAACCCTTTCTCCGCCATCTCCCCTCCCAATTCCAGTACAGCGTGGGGTGAGTGAGTCATAATATTGATGATGTTAAGCCAGTGATATTTTTACATATTTGTTATGGCAATTAAACTATCCTGCATAATTAACATATCTAAGCATTTTTCACATGTCTGGTATCAAATGAGCATTTATTAAATGGTAGCTGTTAACACTTTGTACATCAGATGATAAATTATACAAATAATATATAAAATATGCAGAATAAAAGCCTATTTTTAAGAAATGTTATTTATGGCTTTACCAAATAATTACATGTCAAGTAAATATAATGATTTTATGGAACATAATATTTATATACTTTAATATTGGTGATTAACCCAATATGAATATTAGTGGCAATTCTTATTTCTCCATTTAACATGATTTTAAAAGAAGACCATATGTCTGTTGTAACGGTATTTAGCTTAGTCCATTTCAGTACCCATTATACTCCATTTCACAGTTTAGGACTAACATAAATTGATGGCATGGATTCCCATTGGGAGAGCAGATTATTTACTTCATGTGTATTCCAGATATGTTCTTAGAGATTCATAAGTTTCAAGAAGTGGTTCATAAATTTTCAGTTTTAAGAAAGAAGGGGCAGAGAAGCTGAGAGAGAAGGATACATGTAAAACATGGAGAAAAAGCCACAGAAAGAGCAGGAAGCCACTGAAGCCAGAAGCTGGAAGCAAGAGACCTGGATGAGAAGGGAGAAATCGGCAGATGACACCATGTGCCCTGCAATGTGACAGAGGAGTCCAGATCACCAGCAGCCTCTCTTCGGGAAGAAGTTATGGTCCTGATGATACCTACATTTTGACATTTTCATGGCCTCAGAACTACAAGCTTGTAAACTAATAAGTTCCCATTATTAAAAGCCAGTCCATTTCTCTTATGTTGCATTTTAGCAGTTTTAGCAAACTAAAATAGATTTTGGTACCAGAAGAGTGAGGGGCTGAGATAGCAAATACCATAAAAGCTGGAATGGCTTTATAAGTTGGTGAGGGAGAGATTCTGGAAGAATTGTGAGGAGCTTGATAGAAAGAGCCTATATTGCTTTAAAGAGATTGTTGGTAGAAATATGGATTCCAAAGGTACTTCTGAGGAAATCTCAGACAGAAATGATGAATGTGTCATTGCAAACTTAAGGAAAGGTGATCCTTGTTTTAAAGTGGCAGAAAATTTAATGAAATTGAGTCCTGATGTCAAATGGAAAGCAGAATTTGAAAGTGACAAGCTTGGGTATTTAGCTGAAGAGATTTCCAAACTAAATGTGGAAAGTGCAACATGGCTTCTCCTTGTAGTTTAAAGTAAAATGCAAGAGGAAAGGGATAAGCTGAGAACTGAACTTCTGGGTACAAAGAAACCAGAAATTGATGGTTTGGAAAATTCTGAGATCCAGGAATGTGAGCCCCCATAAAATAGTGCCCTGCATGAAGATTTAACTGGACATGGAAACACGCAGCCATTTCAGTGCAAGTAAGAATTAGAAATGCAGTTATTCAGGAAGGATCTGTGGAATGTCCTACTGTCTGATGGTTGTGATCCCTGTGTACTGCATGAGACACCAGTAAGTTTTATGTGAGATACGTATGACCATAACCACTACCAGCCTAGACTAAAAGGGACAGCAAAGGGACAGGCTGAAGGGAAAGTGACTTCAAAGGCAAAACCATGGAAGCTGAGGTCTGGGGCAAAGACACCTTAGGGCCAAGAGCGCAGACCCACCCATGTGTTTGGAAAGGATGAGTATGCCCCCCAGAGCTTGCAGAGGGCAGGCCTTCCACCCTTTGTTCAGGAAGAGTGTTAATACTCCAGGGTTCTCAGATGCCTGGGAGATTGCAGAAATCTTGGCCGTGCTCTTGATCAGGAAGAGTGCTACTGTCCAAGGCTTCAGTGAGGGTGGAACACATTCCCCAGGCATTGGAGAGAGTCTGGCCACAATCCCACCATTCTGAAGGGTTTGAGCCTGTGCCCTGAGATGGCAGAGAAACCATCCACCACCCCAATGCTTGAGGAGGGTGGAGCTGAGAGTCTGGTCATCACCCCAATACTTGGAGATGTTGGAATTTTCACCCCAGTGTTAGAAGAGAGCATGATAACTGTGCAAGCACTTGCAAAGGGTGGGGATACTACTCCATCAAGCCCCAAGGACAAAAAAGTTAATCTATACATGACTCAGACCTTGAAATCTAATAGACCATGCCTGCATGGTTTCAGAACTGTTTGGAAGCCATGACTCCTGTTTTCCTTCCAATTTCTCCCTAAGGCATTAATTATTTATTCTATGACTGTCCCTCCTTTGCATATTGGAAGCAGTTAACTTAGAGCAAGTTTTGCAGGTCCTTAGGACAGACCACACATATCACTGATTTTGATGAGACTTTGTACTTAATATTGTTACTGAAAAGATTGCCTTTTGGGATACTGTGATGGAATAAATGTATTTTACATATGAAGAAAACAAGAAAAGGAGGACAAACATGAGCATCATAATCCATTACTGCCATCTGGTATTGAATTTCTGAGAACAATTTTTGATTTGAATATATTTCCTCATAAGTTAATGTTATACTATCATTGAAAAAAAGTGGAATTCCAATTCGTAAGGAATAGCTAAAGATAGTTCTTTGCAGTTCTTATTTGAGTTAACTCAAACTAAATACATCTTGTTTTAAAAATACTAGTGATCTGATCAGTATCTTTATTCTAAAGATTTATATTTCAAAGCATCACAGTTCAGATTAAGGATGCATATATAATAGATGTTAATATAAGGACCAAGATGAATTCTAGTATCTAATTTAGACTTAGAGTAATATGTAATCAATAATAAATTAAAACTTGGTTGATCAAAAATAATTTTGGTTTTTTATTCTATGCATTACAAAGAAAGAAAATGTATTTATATAGCTTTAAATATGTAAAAACACATACCTAGTAAAATTTGCACATGCATTATTAACACATGTAATATATATTAGCTATACAAATGAGGTTCTTTGTGGAAATAGCTACTTGGATGTGAGACATTTAATTTTTTCTGGACAACTTTGGTTGAAATACTGAAAATTAAGTCTATGTTCAGTGAATTTTCATCATGCCCTCTGTTTCATTAATACAAAAAGCAGCTTATAAGGAAAAGGATGCAATAGTCAATCTATAGAAATTGATGTATTTATAGTATTGTATAATATTTAGGTAGACCCTTTATATGTTATTAATGTATTTATTTTTATTGCATTTATTCAATGTGGAATCAATCAGATTCATGGCTCCGTCACTTAGATTAGATACTTCGTTTCTTACTGAGGAAAATGTTAACTCTTTCAACCTCTAATTAAATCTCCTGAAGTAACATACACCTCACAGACTCTCATTGCTTCATTGGTTATCTGGATACAAGGAAAGAAAACAGTAAAAAGATGGTGACTGGTAAAGTTCTTTGATAATTTGAGGGATAGATTTTTATTTCTGTCAGTAATAATAATATACAAAGTAGACTATAATATACAAAGAAGGCTTGGTTAGGTTTAAATATACATGTAATATATACAGTGATAATGACATGCCAAAGTCATACAGGAGAATTTGTAAAGCATTTGATTCAGAAATAGTACATTTTCTATACACTCAAAAATAAGGTTGCCTTATAAAATATAGGAAACCCACTTAAATTTGAATTTCAGATGTTTGCTTTTAATATTAGTATGTCCCAAACATTGTATCTGAAATTCAAATTTTATTGGGAATCCTGTTTTTATTTGCTATACCTGGAAAATGGCCTCATATAGAAATTTGTAAAAATCACTTTTGGTATTACTTACCTTGAAAATATGTATCAGTTGGCTCATCAAGTGAAGGGAAAGATGATCAATAAATAAAATAACAAATTGAATGAATAAATAATTGTGCACAAGGCAATCTTGTATAGATAAGAAAAAAATTTAGGATATCTGCCAAATTAACAAAATTATAGTCACAGAAATAACAAGTGTCCCCCTTTAAAAGTAACTTTATGGTCTTAGCTATTAAGAAATAATTACTGAGAACATTTACTTTGGTTGCTATTCTTGTCATTTTGCTAACTAAAGAAATAATATTAAAACTTTGATGCCAAGTAAAATAAAAACAACAAAATGTCATGAATACTGTAATAATCTGTAACCTATGTAGATGCCATTATATTATTTTAATTTTAGTCAATTTAATAAATTGTAGACAAATACAGTCATAGTTAATAAAATGTATTGATTCAAATAAATGTTTATTTTCATGACTTAAAAATATAATTCTTAAAGTATGCTTTTATAATTCATAAAAATAGAATATATAAGAAAATAGTCATTTTTTTTCCTAAAATGAATGCAATTTATGTATAAGGCTGGTGAATTTATTATGACTGGAAAGTGAAGAAGATTTCAAGTTATCACTTAGGTATGCTTTAAAAAAAAACATTACAACTAAAATACACATTTTTTTAAATTTAATCTTCTCAAAATCATGTTCATTTAAACAAAGCAGGATTAAAGAGTGGTAAACACAAGATTAATATAAAGATAAACAACTTTTGAGGATGTAAGTAAATAATAATCAGTATTAACCCATTTCATTTTTATATCTGGAAGAAAAATGCAAGTTAACAATTACATGCTTTATGAGTGCTTATTGGCTGTGAGAGGCTCTACACAAATATTTATGTATTTTCTGATTTTTTTCTGAGATAATAAAAATTTCCTTTTAACTTGTTTTCTGCTTTTGTCATGTTATTTAGCAATAGCTGAGTAGAGAGGTACAGGATTGCTCCCTTGATTCTTAGTGAGTCTAATTTCAGGTGTGGAAGAAAGAAATATGTTAAAAAGTTAAACCTAAATAGACTTGAATATTATTTTCTTGAGACAACCATGACATTTTGTGTAATTCTAAAAGGAAACAAAGACAGTGGAATTCCTCTACATGCTATGCTAAAATTTAGAAATACCAAAAGGTAAACGATACAAAGAAAAATAACTGACTTGAGTTAATTTTTTACTTTTCAAAAAATACTGCACTTTTCAGCTTCTGTCTTCCCAAACATGTTCTGGAGATAACTTTATTATAAAGCTTGTAAAGAGTTGTTTTGCATCCTGGGCCATTGTTATTTTATAATTTACTATTTGATTTAAACTATTAATTTAGACATCTAGAATTTCTTAAGCTTAAAGAACCTTGGTCTGTGTTTGTTTATGTCTAGCATTTTAGCAAGTATAATGATAGAGTCTACATTAATTTTTTTTCAATATTCTTTTAATACTGATTTTACCAACAATTTCTTATGAATCATGGTGATCAATATTGTAAAATCCTCAGAGGCTGCTTATGTATCTCTTATTATAATTCCCAGCAATATTTTCTTTGGATTCAGGGTTGCAAGATGTTTTGTAGAATTCCTTGGTCCTATCGAAAATCTCCTGCCATGTGGCCCATCTGGGAAACCAGGCACCTGTCCCCATGGCATATGCAAAATCGTTGAACTTCCCACTGCTCTGGCCTCTTGGCTTCCTCTGGCAGCCCCCATTGGTGCAGACCCTTCTCTCATCACTTTCCCGGGAAATCCCATTACCCCCAAGTCCAACTCCCCACATCCCTTCTTTTCTCTCTCTAGTTCACCCTCACTGGATGCCAGGTGTCTTTCTGGAAAGGACAAGGTATCCTTATCCTAGTAATTGAGAGTGCTTTGACAGTCACCTCAGCAGCCCCTCCCCTCCCTTGCCTACAAACCCTCCTGCCCCCATTCCCTGAGCCAAGTAGGGGAAGAGAGTGGAAGTGTCACAAAAGATCACAGTGAACAAATTGCCATTCTCCAGAAATGTCACATCCTCCTCCTGTCTGTTCACCCTTAAGAATGAGTGTCCTCTGCAGGCAGTCTTCTTTACATAGCCTGAAGCCCTTATATGATTGAGTTTGTTTCAATTACCTTGATATATATATATATATGGATATGACTATTTCAATGATCTCAATCCAGCTCTTTGACCATTAGTTCCTTTCAGACCTGCTAAGACAAGTGTCTGGTCTCTAGCTTCTTCGGCCAGCCCCAGGATAAGACACAGCTGAAGGCCATTTGAACTCTCACTGTCATCTCTCCCTAAAGCTGTTTTTTCTCCCCAAACTCAGTGATGGCTGTATTCCCACTAGCTGTCAGTTGGGGATCTTCACTTGCCACAGGCTGGAGGACAGGCTGGGGTGGGTGAGCCAGAGGCTGGGCTGGGTAGGCCGGAAGCTGGAGTCCCTTCCCTTGAGCCAGTTACCGCTGCCTGAGGCCAAGAGGCACACCTGATTCTTCCTGTTTCTTTGGCCAATAGCCCAGTAGTGGCAAATGATGACTTAGCTGTTTTAATACATATATTTTTATTGAGATTGTTCACATATCATACAACTACCCAAATATTCAAAGTGTACAATCAATTGCCGATGATACCATCGTACAGCTGTGCATCAATCACAATTTTTTTCAATTTTTAGAACATTTTCATTATTCTAGAAAAGCAATAAAGACAAAAAAAGGAGACTCAAATCCTCCCATTCCTCTAACCACTCCCCCTCTATTATTGATTCATAGTTTTGGTATAGAACATTTGTTACTGTTGATGAAAAAATGTTAAAATATTACTAACTGTAGTATATAGTCTACAATAGGTTTATATTTTTTTCCTATATGCCTCTCCATTATTAATTTCTAGTTATAGTGTCTTACATTTGTTCTAGTTCATGAGAGGAATTTCTAATATTTGTATAGTTAATCATGGACATTGTCTACCACAAGATTCACTGTTTTGTACATTCCCATCTTTTAACCTCCAACTTTCCTTCTGGTGACATACATGAGCCTGTGCTTACCCTTTCCACTGCCTTCACACACCTTTCAGCACTCTTAGTTATTCTGACAACATGCAACCATCACCCCTGTCCATTTCCAAACATTTATGTTCACCCTAGTTGAACATTCTGCTCATAATAAGCAAACACTCCCTCTTCTTTAGCCTCATTCTATATCGTGGTAACTTATATTTCATGTCTATGAGTTTACATATTATAATTAGTTCATATCAGTGAGACCCTGCAATATTTGCCTTTATGTGTCTGTCTTATTTCACTCACTGTAGTGCATTCAAGTTTTCTTCATCAACCCCTTTCTTTTAAGAATGTTTTCTTCACACACCATACATTCCATCCTAAGTAAACAATCATCGGTTCCCTGTATAGTATTCAGCACCATCACCACTACCTATATAACGACATTTCCATTTATTCACAAAAGAGGAGGAAGAGTCAAAGACAGAGAGAAAAAAGAAAAAGAAAAGAGAGAGAGAGAAATAAAATGACAACAGCAAAAAAACATAACAGCTAGAAAGCAACAAAAGGAAAGATAGCATTAACTTAAAGTAGAATAAAGAGTCAGACAGCATCACCAATGCCAGGATTCCCATATCCTTCCCCTATTCCCCACCTCTGTATGCATTTAGCTTTGGTATATTGCTTTTGTCATATTAAAGGAAGCATAATACAATGTTTCCATTAATTATAGTCTCTAGTTTGCATTGATTATTTTTCCCCCCAAACCCACCCTATTTTTATCACCTTGCAATGTAGACACTCATTTCTTCTACCTCATGTAAGAACATATTTGTACCTTTTATTACAATCATTGAGCACCCTAGGTTTCCTGAGTTACACAGTCCCAGTCTTCATCTTTCATCCTTTTGTTCTGGTGTACCACATGGTCTCAACCTTCCTCTTTAACCATAATCACAGTCATCTTTGTTCAGTGTACTTATATTGCTGGGCTACTGTCTTCCAAAATTGTGTTCCAAACTTCTCACTCCTGTCTTTTCCTTTCTGTCTGCAGTGCTTCCTTTAGTGTTTCTTGTAAAGCAGGTGCCTTGTTTACAAACTCTCTCATTGTCTGTTTGTCAGAGAATATTTTAAGCTGTCTCTCATATTTGAAGGACAGTTTTGCTGGATATATGTTTCCTGGTTGGTGGTTTTTGTCTTTCAGTATCTTAAATAGATCACCCCACTTCCTTCTTGCCTCCATGGTTTCTTTTGGGAAATCCACACAAAGTCTTATCAAGCTTCCTTTGAATGTAATGAATTGCTTTTATCTAGCTGCTTTCAGGATTATCTCTTTATTTTTGATGTTTAATAATCTGTTTATTAAGTGTCTTGGCATGGGCCTATTCAGATTTCTTCTGTTTGGGGTACACTGCACTTTTTGAATCCTTAATTTTATGTCTTTCATAAGAGATGGGAAATTTTCATTGATTATTTCCTCTATTATTGCTTCTGCCCCTTTTCCCTTCTCTTCTCCTTCAGGGACACCAGTAACATGTACATTCCTAATTACATTTTGTCCTTAAGTTCCCAGAGATGTTGCTCAATAGATTGATTTCTCTAATCTACTCTTTTGTGTGTAGCCTTTCAGGTGCCTTGTTCTCCAGTTCCTGAGTGTTTTCTTCTGCCTCTTGAAATCCGCTGTTGTGTCTTTCCATTGTGTTTTTCATCTCTTTTGTTGTGCCTTTCATTTCCATAGATTCTCCCAGTTAGTTTCTCCAACTTTCAATTTCTACCTTATGTAAGCCCAGTGTTTTCATTATATGGTCCATCTCTTTTTCCATATCCTCCCTAAACTTTTTGAATTGACTTAGTATTAGTTTTTTACATTCCTGTATCTCAGTTGAAGTGTAAGTTTGTTCCTTTGACTGGGCCATAACTTTGTTTCTCTTAGTGTAGGTTGTTGTTTCTGTTGTCTAGGCATGTTTCCTTGGTTACTCCAATCAGGTTTTCCCAGACTGAAATGGGCTCTGGTCCCAGTAGGAAGAACTATTCAGTATCTAGTTTCCCTGAGTGTGTCTTAGAAAATCAATACACCCTGTGAGGACTTGGGTCACTGTGGCACCTGTCAGCCTTTAACTCTAGACTGGTATAAGGAAGTGTGGTCTGTGGCTGTTTTCCCCCAGGCTCTGGGGTCTGGTTCTGAATGGAAGGCAGGTGGTAGAGCTGGGCCCCACCACTTTCCTCTTAGGGAAGATACACCCCTTGAGGAGAGGTTATTAGCATTTCAGTGGTCTCTCTCTGCCTGTGCTATCTCCACCCTTCTCTGGAAATGGCTGAGGCTTTCTTCCCTGAGCCAAAACAGGGACAGAAAGCCCCCTTCAGGGCTAGTCCACAGCCACCCTCTGGCTCTCCAAGGTTAGTATTCACCCAAAGCCTCTGTCTGCTTCTTGGGGATTCATATCAAGCAGTCCACAATTGTTAATTAAAACCCCATTTGGAGCTCAGCTGTGCTATATTCGCTCACTTGGAGAGAGCTGCTCTCTGGCTCCACGAGGCTTTGCAGTTCAGGCCATGGGGGAAGGGGGCTCCCAGCTTGGATCTGCAGTTTTTAATGACAGATTTTATGCTGCAGTCTCAGGCATTCCTCCCAATTCATGTTGGTGTATGATGAGTGGATGGTCATATTTGTCCCCCTGCAGTTATTCTGGATTATTTACTAGTTGTTTCTGGTTGCTTATTAGTTGTTCCATGGGGACTAACTAGCTTCAACTCCTCTCTATGCTAACACTTTATCTCCCTTTCATTAATTTTTAAGCCCATTATAAACATAACTTTCTGACTACATATAAAATTGAATATATTTTGATTACCCTTTTGGTATTACAATTGTCTACTTTAACATCTTCTCAAATATCTAATTACTCATAAGAGAATAAAGAAAAAATATACACATATATATATGATCTGAAATCTGAAGAGTTTCAATATTGTATAAAAACAGTAAAATTTCAACTTTGAATCACAAATCTAAGTTAACTGTGGAATTATTTGTTTTGAATTGAAACTGCAAAGTTCCTTTGTTTACTCTAATACACTAAATTTTCTTAAATATTACAAATATTTTAAATGTTGATTAATTCAAAAATATAAATAGTGTGATTGTGATTCACTTAATCCTTTCTAAATTTAATTCTAAATATTCCTACAGTTAGAAGTTAATTAGCCACTCAGGATGCAATTATATCCTTCAAAGTAATCAAGGTTACCTTCTCTTTTGACAGAGGATTCAAGATTGCCATAGATTTTATTCATAAAAATTTATTGTTTTTTGTTATTAGAGTGAAACCAAAAGTAAAGGTTTACATGGCCGTTTTCCCTTATACAGTACTTAAAGACATTTACTCAAGTGATTAAAAACTTTAATATATGCTATATTGGTTTTGCTTCTAAGATGTGCAAATATATTCTCTCATATTAGATTTTAATATGAAAACTAATTAGTATCTTTTAAAGTTTTATCTGACTGTGAGATCACAGTTCTAAATTAGCAATTCATCCAAATATGAGTTTTTAATTTCTTTTTCCTGTGTCCATAGAATATGGTAATGCCATTTGATTAGCTATGATATCCTTCTTAATAAAGAAAAGGAAGTTTAGTATGAAGTCAAAAAAGTTTGAATTCTAGTCTATCATTCATTGAGGCTTCAGGTGGGTTAACTGTCTTAATAAATCTAGTTTCATCATCTGCAAAATCAGATAATATTTACATATTTGGTTTGATGTGAGAGACTATAAAAAAGGAATTTGTGTAGTATCCAATCACCTTATGCACCTGTAAACTTTATTCTTTCAATTAATATTTCTACAATCAGAGTATTATAGATCATTTGTCATGTTTTATAATCAGTTCCCAGATTACTAATGACATTTTAATTTAGTTTCATAAGATATACAATTTGAATTAAACTATATTTCACAGTGTAAGATAAAAGTTATACCTACAGCAAGACTTATTTTAATAAAGTAAACTAGCACATATTTTTAAAGATTTTCTTCTGATGCTATTAAAATATGCTCTTATTTTCTCTAACTCAATGCCACATTAGACATTCCTGTTACAATCAGCCATCTATTCATATTCTCTGTGATTCTAGCATGCTAAAGAAAGTATGCTATGTTTCATACTGATGAATATTTCAGTGATAAAGATTGATTTCCTTTGTCAGTTTCATTGAAAAGATGAATAACTCTAGTTTACTTAGACCCTGGCAAGAATCAGAAAACTTAAGCAAAATTGTATATTTTTAAATCTTTCAGGTAGAAATGGAAATGTCTTTACCCTGAAATTAGAAGCATATTTAAGATTATTCTCCTCAATCCTGGCATGTGTGCTGTTATAAAGTTTCTTTAATACCCAAATAAAATAATAATAATAATAATAACATCATTACTTTTTTTGACTGATAAAAACACATTTGTTTCCAACTACTATGGGTTCAGGTTTTTCCTGCTGTTCAGCAAAATAAAAATTATAGAACACCAATGATCATCTATATGAGGGTAAACTGTGCAACCTCAAATGGTGAGAAGATGAAACGTATTTGGGACCTGATTAGGCACTGTATTCATGTTTCATGTTTCTACTTTTTGTTTGCCCTGACCTGGAGCAAACTTTGCTTTTTATTCTTCCAAGCTTTTCTGACATTGTTTATAATCAGGTGTTGATGAAGATTGTGGAGTACTCCACATTGTTTATAATTTTCCCATCAAAAGAGAAATAACTCAATGAAGCAGTGAAGAATTAGGTTAATAGTATATAAACTGTCTGGAGGACAGTAGGTCAGTATCTTCTTACATGTGAAAAAGAAATATACATGTCTATATTTACTCATTCAGCAAATGAGCCAAAGTCTCCTCTGTCATAGGCAATGCATAATACTACTCATAGAAAGAAATACATCAGAGTGTTCAGTATATAAAGTAACCCATTAAATATGTGAATGGAGAAACAGCATGGGAAAAAATGGCAAATAAGGATGGAAGGGAAGGAGGAAAGTAGACAATTGTGAACAAAACACTAATAAGAGGCACTCCCATTTGTTCAGTTATTAAAGAATACATTTTCTAATGGAGGACACTAAAATAATAATTAAATACAAATTTATAACTTTCAAAAGCATTTCCTTTTGCCAGATTATATGAATTTTTGTTTTGGTCTACTATTTATTTGTTGATGGTTAATTTGTGCATAGGTAATTGAAGGCGTAGTGGCAATTTGATGTAATATATCATAGTTTTCATGTCACATTTTAACATATCTCAAAATTCTATAAAAATCAGAATTATCTTTGGTTGATTTATTATGATAATTTGGTACAGATATTGTAGAATAACAGCCTGAATGCAATTTACAGATAGGAGTATAATAAACAATTTATTTTCTACATGAATAACAAATATTATTTGCAATCTTACCTCAAATTAATTTAGAAAATAAGTTATCTCTAATTTCTCCAATATTCAGAAAATAAAATTGAATTTGAATTTCATATAGAGTATTGTCATTAAAATAAATGAATTTCTATAAAGGTAATTGACTGCTAAAATTTCTCTTTGTTTGGACATGAAATGATATATTGAGCCATTGTATATCATGCTGTTACTCAAGACAAAACTAACCACACTATACATTTCTTCAGGGAAGAATATAGAGCTATTTGTAATTGTTTCTAGTCATCAGCATGGTGGACTAAGCAACTCCAGGGATCTGGGATCTATCCCTGCACAGATGAAAAAAACAAATAGGAACTGGGATAATCATCTTTCTCAAAGCTCCACAGAACAGTCAGAGTGTCAGTAGCAGGGAGAGAGAAAATGAAAATTGGTAGGACCTTGTAGCACCCTATCTGGCCTCTTCCCCATCTCCTCACTGGTTCAGTGCAAAGCCAGCCCATGCTATTACTACAGGTCCCTGCTTCTGGTTCTGGAGGAAGCAGAATAACTCTTATGCAAATACTGGGAGAATGTGTGTCTATGCCAATCTGGTGGCAGCCTTAAAGGTTGAACAGGACACCCATCAGAGGCTCATAATCTGGAAACCTGCCCAGCATGTGTTATGCAGATCACAGAGCTCTCCTATAGGACACTGTGAGAGAACAATCAAATCACAGCAGCCTGGGGCAAAATTTTGCTGCCTGCAGGACTTACAGTGCAGTGCCTGGGACCATGAAGGTGTAAAATTTCCTAGAATTTCCTGGGCAACAGGGGACATTTGGACCTGAGTAAACAGGGGAATTCTTAGGGCCATGGTGCATTTCCCAGGCAAGACATGCAAAAAAAGATTGGGGAAACTCTCACGTTTTTTCTTATGCTATTCTTTAAATTTATTATTGTGACAGATAAACTCTGAGAGCACTTGCACAGGCCAATCTGCAAAGATTGAGAAAGGTGGTTTTCTTTTCTTTTCCTCATTTTCTTTTTGTTGGCTCCTGGCATTCAAGGAAATCTGATATAAAACTAAATGGATGAATACCAGAGAATAGACACCTCAGTTTCTAAATGTTAGAAACATTAAAATATTAAAATACGCAGGTGGCAAGAAAAAATTATAAAATGTACAAGAAACAGGAAATGATGGCTCCTGCAAAGGAGAAGTTTAAAGAATTAGGAACCATTCACAAGGAAGATGAGAGCTTGGACATATCAGACAAAAACTTAACAGAATTGGTCCTAAATATGCTCAAAGAGCTAAAGGAAAACATGGACAAAAGAGTAAAGGAAACCAAGAAAATAATAGATGAACAGAAAGAGAATATCAATAAAAGAATTGTAATCAAGGAAAAGAACCAAGCAGAGCTGAAAATCATAGCAATGGAAAAAAAAAAAAAACAAAAAAAAAAAACAAGAAAAACAAAAAACAAAAATCTCCTGAGAGGTTTTTCACAGCAGATTGGAACTGGCAGAAGAAAGAATCAGTCAATTTAAAGATAAGAAAATTGTAATTATTCAGTCTGAGGAACAGAAAGAATAAAAGAATGAAACACATGAACTGAGGCCTGACTTGTGGAACATCATTAAGTTTACTAATATACACATTGTGGGAGTATCATAAGGAGAAAAAGAAAGAAAGGGACAGAGAGAATATTCAAAGAAATCAAAGCTGAAAACTTCCCAAATTTAACAAAAGACATGAAATACACACCCAAGCTGGTCAAAAAACTCCAAACAGGATAAAATCAAATAGACTCATATAGAGTCAAATATTAATCAGACTGTCAAATGCTAAAGATAAAGAGAGAATTCTGAAAGCCACAACAGAAAAACAACATGTCAAACTAGTCGAAGACTAAGTGCTGATTTCTGATGGGAAACTATGGAATCAAGAAGGCAGTGGGATGACATATTTAAACTGTTGAAAGCAAAAGATAATGCAAACCAAGAATTCTATATCTGGCAAAACTGCCTTTCAAGAAATGAGGGAGAGATGACATTCTCACATAAACAAAAGTTGAAGGAGTTCATCATCACTAGTCCAACCTTACAAGAAATGCTAAAGGGTGTCCTTCAAATTGATATGAAAGACACCTGACAACAACTTGAAGCCACAAGAAGAAATAAAGATCTCTGGTAAAGGTAAATGGCACAGCCAAATATAAATACCAGTGCTATTATATTTTTGGTTTATATCCCTACTTTTTACTTCCAATAATACGTAAAATGCAAATGTGTAAGAAATAATGATAAATTGATTAGGACTTATATTTTATAAATACATAATTTGCAACAAGAGCTACATAAAGGTAGAAGATAGAAGGATTTAGAAACATAGTATGCATATGCTATTGAAGTTAAGTTGGTACTAACCCAAATGAGATTGCTATAGATTTACAGTATTAAATATGTCTCATGGTAAACAAAAAGAAGACATTGGAAAAGTATACACTGAAAGACATGAAAGATTCTAAAGGACTCACTACAAAATTGGGAAAAGGACTTGAATAGACATTTCTCCAAGGAAGATACACAGGTGGTCAATGAACACATAAAGGGATGCTTAATATCATTTACTAGTAGGGTGTTGCAATTCAGAACCACAATTAGATGCCTTCTCACACCCACTAGAATAACTATTATTATTTATAAAAATAACAAAAGGAAAGTGACAGATGTTGGTAGTAAGTGAATAAATGGAAAATTTAATGCATTGTAGTTTGGAATGTAAAATAGTCCAGCTGTGGTGGAAATCAGTTTGGCAGTAATATGCCAAGAACTACCATATTACTTGGCAATCCCAAATCTAGATATTTACCCAAGTGAAAACAAGATTCAGATATTTGTGCTTCTCTACTCATGGCAGTAATATTCACAATAGCCAAAGGGTGAAAGCCACTCAAAGATCCATTAACAGATGAATGAATAGACAAAATAGGGTATGTACATACAATGAAATGTTTTTCAGCCTTAAAAATGGAGTGAAATTCTGATACATGCTACTATGTGGATAAACCTTGAAGACATCATGATGAGTGAAAAAGTCAGACACAAAGGGATAGAAATTGTGTGATTCCACTTGTATATACTATCTAGAATATGCAAATTCATAGAGCCAGAAAGTACAGTGCAGGTTACTTGGTTAAGGGAGGAGAGAGAAGAGAAAGGTGATGCCTAATGAGGGCAGGGTTTCTGCTTGGTGTGATGGGAAAATTATGGTAATGGTTGATGGTAAGGGTAGCACAACATTGAAAGTGTGATTAATCCCACTGAATGTATAGTTGGTTGAGATGGGGAGCTCATGCTGCATATATGTTTTCACAATTAAGAAAGAGGTTAAAAACTAAAGGTAATATATAATTCCTGACTTGATCTAATAATGAAGGAAACACAACCAAAAGAGCATTATTGGGACATGTGAAAAACTAGACTACGGACTGTAAGCTTTGTATCAATGTTAAATTTATTGAACTTGATAACTATAATTAAGATGGTTTCATAAGTGAATATCCTGGTTCTTAAAAAATTTAAATGGAATTATTTTGTTCAAGAAGCATGATGTATACAGCCTACTTTCAAATGTTTAGAAAATACATAGATGATAGATAGATAGGTGGATAGATAGATAGATAGATAGAATGGTAGAATGATGTGACAAATGTGGCAAAAAAGTTAAAGGTTGATGGATCTCAGTATCTGGAGGAGGTTACAATGGAGTTCTCTATATGCTGTTTGTATTTTTGTTACAACTGTTCTGTAGGTTTGAAATCATTTCAATATAAAAAGTTTTCTTAGTGTAGTCAGAATTTAATAGTAAAATTCATTAATGTTAGAACAGAACAACTGATATAAAATTTAACTATCTATTGCCCTTCATTAGAGGTTTAGAAGTAAAATGCAAAAGAAATAGGAGAGATTGTACAGTCAAGGGTTTTAAATACAAAAATAAATCAAAGATGTTCAATAATGTTTACTTGCATTTAAAATATGTGAAGTTACCACTATTCTTTAGATAAACAGTGTGGATAGCCATTCACACATTCTGCTAAAACTGCTACATACCTAATGTAAATGGACTCCCTCTAAAATATAGAAGAAATTCACTGTAGGAAAACTATTCTACTTAAACTATTTAGAAGAGCAAAACTCTTCAATTTTCTTATAAGTTAATTACTGGCTTATTGGGTTTTAATTAAGAGATTTTAATAAAGATTTAATGTTTTTTTTTTTTTTTTCTTTCAAATAGTTCTTCCATCTGAAAGCCAGGAATAGGGATATATACAGGAAAAAAAAATTAAAAAAAAAACTAAACTAAAATATTTAATTTTATTTGCTTATATAATTTTAATTACCTTCTTTTATTCTTTCATAAATTTTACATTTATTTAAGAAACGGTTATACAACTTTTCCCAGAATCTTTACCATTCCACAGCTGTTCTCAGTTGTTTCCTCTGATTTTGTTTTAAACTAGCTTTCCATTTTGTTAAATGGGTTTACATGACTGGCAAATAAAAATATTTATTTTATTTCTTATTGAAATGCTCCAAACTGCCTTTAACCAAGAGAAGCATGAACTATTCAAATGACACTGTGTGGAAGAGATACAACCTTTCAAAAATTACATATCTGTCTATTGTTTGGTATCCAGCGGAAAGATGCAATGATTTTTTACTTAACATTCCTAAAAGTAGCAAGGTTGTCTACAGAAAACTTGAAGACTGATCCATAATATAGTTATCTTAGACAATGAATAAAATTGTACATAAGAAAGATACACCCCTCCCCTCTAGGAGTTTATTGTTTGATGTTTCAACTATGTGAATGTGTAAAGAAATTATGTAACTAAAATAAATGTTGAAAAATATTAAAGCTGTGGTTCTCAAATATACTTAGAAAACTAACCTGGGGCATGTAAAACTCAGAAGTCCCCACTGTCTCTAGTTCATAAATTCAGGGTGCAATCAACTTTCATCATTTTTAACATGTATTACAGGTGATTTAGATACTGGTAGAAAACAGATCACACTTCCATAAAAGCTGCTAAAAGAATGGGGAATTAGAAAGATAAGGTATCTGGTAGTAATGAATGACTTTACTGCATTCTGCTTTCAATGAAATATAAAATAACATTTGATAAGAAATTCCTATATTTTCTCTTTCTGCTATGTTCTGATGCCACCTCGACATAACCAAATTGTTTCTTGATGTTTGTTCAGAAACTAACTTCATGTTTTTTTCAATATGTTTGTCATAAATAGTCAATTTTAATGAATCATTTAACAGCTCTATAGAAATATATTGAGGGTGTTTATTATTAATGCAAGTATTACTTCTGATTGGTGATGGGGAGGAAGGGAGTGCACTGACATGTGGGAACATCACTGTTCTACTCTTCAGTCTAGACCAGAGGCAATTATGGGAAACATTGCAATCAAATGGGATTCTCTGCTTTCAAAGGAAACTGTACATTCTGAGGGGTAGAAGCCAATTGGTAGCACATCTCCTTCTGAGAGCACAGTAGAATAAATGATGGGTAAAATTACCATATCCAGGTCACAGGGACATATTAATAATCAGAGTGTTCTGAGTAGCAGGGAGTTGTGGAAGGTGCTAATTGATTTAAGCATCAAAACAACTGAACAGATGAAGTCTACAAAGGTGCTGTTTGACATATATAATTATACAAATTTTTGGCCTGGTAGGAAGAATCTGAAATCAACATATGTACACACATAGCAACCCTCAGTAAGGTAGAAAGAGATGAATAATTCCTTAGCATTAAAAAAAAAAAATGTACCAGGAGTATATGTTTAGTGGATATGGGGTGTTCATAAGTAAAATTAATAAAAAATAAAATAAATGTTTTAAACAGGTAAAGTGGAAGAGCTGAGACTACACACAAGTTAGGCTCGGAAAACCTACACTCACCCTAGTGCAGATTTTAGAGCCTCAAAGTATCTCAATGACTGTGGAGTTTGGGTCCTCCATTTTAAAAAGAGGAAACTGAAGCCCAGAGAGTATAAAGGACATTCACAAAGCTAAGCCATTCATTAATGATAAAAAACAAAAGCAAGTCTCCAGGTTGTAATACCAGTGCTCATTTCTGTGAACTGGGCATAGACATAAAATCATTGTTTGTTCCTCATCTCCTGTTGTTCAGAGGGTTGTTTCCAAACTTGCACACCTTCATGGAGCATGGCAGTGGAAAGAATGTGGACTAAAAACCTAGGTTGGTCCCTGTCAAAAAGCAACATACAAGCTGAAAGAGAATCAGGAGCATCTAGTGAGTCCTAGGTACAAAAGGTGACAGAAGTAAAGGTTAGAATCTGGTCCCACAGCTTAAGTCAGAGCCTGGACACTGGTTTTCTCTTCCAGTGGGCACAGGAGGTTACGGGGAGAGTGATGAGAAATCCAGTGGCAGGCCCATTCAGTAGTCATTCTGGTGGAGAATTGATGGTGGGATTAATTACCCAATGCCATTAATGTAGAAACAGAATCAAAGTAACTGTACCTACTTGTCCCCTTGCCCATTATCTCCATTCTCTACTTCATCCCCAGTACAGTCAGATCAAGATAATGTCCAACATCACCAATTAATTAATATTATTCTAAAATTACATACCAATATTTTAAAAAGAAAAGAAATTGAAGTATAAAGCATGGATAGGAAAAAAAAATAAAAACAAAAAAAACTGACAAACTGATTGAAATAAATTCTACCTTGTCAGTAATTACTTTGCATGTAAATGGATTAGTCTCACCAATCAAAAGACACAGATTGACAGAATTGATTTAATAAAGAAAATCACGATCCAACTGTTTTTTGTTAAGAGACTCACCTTAGACACAAAGACATAAATAGGTTGAAAATGAAAAGATGGATAAAATTATTCCATGGGGATAGTAGCCCAAAGAGAGCTCTAGTGGCTACACTAATATTGGACAAAATAGGCTTTGAGTTAAAATATATTACAATAGACAATGAAGAACATTATATATTAATAAAAGGGTCAATCTAAGAAGAAGATAAAATAAATATAAACATATAGACACCTAATAATAGAACCCCAAGATACATGAAGCACACATTGACAAAACTGATGAGAGAAATAGGGAGTTCTATAATATTTAGATACTTCAGTGCACTCCATACAATAATGAATAGAACATCTAGACAGAAGATCAAAAGGGAAATATAGATTTTGAATAATGCTATAAACCAAGTAAACTCTTATCTTTAAAACATTCCAGTCAATGACAGCAGAATACATGTTCTTATAAACCATTGCTAGGTCATAAAAAAACAATTCTCAATAAATTTACAAAGATTGAAATCATACAAAGCATCTTCTCCTATCACAATGGAAATTCACTAGAAATTAACAATGGAGGAAATCTGGAGAATTTGTACAATGTGGAAATTAAACAGCACACTCTTAACCAAAGGGTCAAAGAATATATCACTAGGGATATCAGAATATTGTTAGAGACAAATAAAAATGAAAACACAGCATGCCAAAATGAATGGCATGCAGTATAGGCAGTGATCAGAGGAAATTTATAGCTGTAAATGTCTAGATTTTTTTTAAGATGAAAACTATTTCAAATCAATAACCTATCATCACATTCTGAGAAACTAGAAAAAGACAAAAATTTAACATCCCTTAAATAAAAACACTCAGAAAAATAGGAGTAGAGGGTAACTTTCTCAACATGATAAAGGAAGGGTATGTTGGGTATTGAAACATATACCCTGTAAGTAAGTTTTAATCTACTTTCATGTGGATGTGAACTTATTCATAAACTGGACATTTGAAGATGTTAAAATCAGTTAAGGAGTAGACTCATTAGTGAATAGCCTCTTCAAAGATTCTATTTAGATGAGACTAAATTGAACTGTGGTGGGCTTCAGTCTGCTTGAGTAAATGCCTTAGAAAGTCAGAAATTCAGACAAAGAAGTCAGAAGAAGCCAGAAGTTAATGGAAACAAGAACAGGCACAAGGCAACACAGATAACCATGTGACAGAGGCTGGGATCCAAGCCAGAGAACCGAAGGCATTTGAGCAATACAAACCAGAATGCCACAGACTCAGGTAGAAAGCATGGCCTGTTGAGACCTTGATTTGGGATTTATGAAATTCAGAACCATGAGACAATAAATTCCTGTTGCTTAAGCCTACCAATGTGTGGAAATTTTCCTAGCATCCCTGGAAAACTAAGACAGGCACTATGAAAACCGCATAGCTAATGTTATACTCAATAGTGAAAACTGAATGCCTTCCACCTAAGGCCAGGAAGAAGACAATGATGCCAGACTTTGCGATTGCTATTAAACATTGTGCAGAAAGTTCTAGACAAAGCAATTAGAAAAGAAAGTAAATAAAAGGCATCCAAATTGGAAAGAAAGAAGCAAAACTGTCTCCATTCTAAAAGGACATATCAAAAAATCCACAAGAAAATTAATAGAGCTAATAAGTGATTCAGGAAAGTTTCAAGCTACAAGATAAACAAACAAAATCAGTTTAGCTTCTATATGCCAGCAAAGAAGAATCCAAAATGGAAATAAAAAAAAAACAATTCCATTCACAATAGCATCTAAAATAAAAAATGTATATGAATAAAATTGACCAATGAGCTTGTAAACTGAAAACTACAGCTACTTACATTAGGTAATTTTTATCATAAGGTAGTTTGTGAAAACTGCTATCACAAGTACCTAAAACTAGTTTTGACTTAACAGGAATTTATTTGCTAACTACACTGAGGCTAGATGATGTCCAAAATCAAGATGTCAGCAAGGCTATGTCTTCTCTCCAAATTCGGTAGCATACAACCCTTGAGGTTCCGTGGCTTATGTCTGCTTCCAGTCCTGTGGACATGATTTCTCCTTCCCTGCTTTCTGTGACCTCTGGGTCCTCTTTATAAGGCTCCCACTAATCAATATTAAGACCCACTCATTCAGTTTGGCCACACCTTAACCAAAATATATTCTAAATGTTACTTCACAGGAATGTGAAGTAACATTTAGCATATATGTTTGTTAGGGTACATAATTCAGTCTACCACATTATTCAAAGCAATTTACAGATTCAACAAAACCCCTATCAAAATCCCAGCTGCATTTTTTTTTTTTCAGAAATGGAAAAGCAGATCCTTATATTCACATAGAGCTGCAAGGGGCCCTATGTAGATGAATTAAATCAATAGTTTAAAAGAAGAACAATCCTACACTCTTGACACGGTTACACATTTGTACAATTTCCCTGGATGACAACTTACAAATATCTTTCACAATCTTCAATGGGACCATCTTTTGATTCAAGGATGTCAGCTATGATAATTTCCTAGAGCTTCTATAACAAAGGACGACATTCCCTGTGAAGCCTCTAGGGAAGGATCTGTCCTTGTATCCTCCTGCTTTTGGTGGAATCTATCCTGGGCTCATCCAGTTTTTAGTAGGTCCTGGTATTCCTTGGCTTGTGGCAGCATATCTCCATTTTCCGTGTCTGTCTTCTCATGGATTTCTTCCCTTGTTTCTCTCAATTTCTCAAATATCCCTCTCTTTTCTCTTATAAGGATACCAATCTTTGAATTTAAGGCCCACCCTTAATTCAGTACAATGTCATCCTGAGATCCTTTACTTTATTAGATCTGCAAAAACCCTATTTGCAAATAAAGTCACATTTAAGGGGAGGAAGTTAGAGCTTGGACATGTCTTTTAGGAGGGAACAGTTCAACCCATTACTTCATACATGGGCAAAAGTGTATGTTCACCATAAGATTATTATTAACTGTGAAAAATGGAAACACAAACAGAATGTTTCCCTATATGGCCTAGTTAAATAAATCTGCCAAACACACATAATGGAATACTATGTTCATTGAATAGCATTTTTTACTTCTAAAATTATTTTACAATATATATATGATAAGAATTTGCAAACAATTTTCTTAAAGAATCTTCTGCATAAATGTAGTTGAACTATTTTGTTCCCTTTTCAGAGATAGTTAATTTGTTGAGGATTATGCATACATAATTTGTTTATAGTTAATCACTGTAGTATTATAGTTTAATAAGCATTTCTTGAATTTTAATAATATGGATTTTTTATGTTTGAAGATTATGATTCATTGCATAATTTCTAGATATGTCTATTTAATGTCTATCAATAAGGTTGCATTTCTTTGCTATGCAGATTTTTCCTTCATAATGATATTGAAAGTATGAATATTCGAGATGACATTCAATTTCCATTGCAAAAAGTATCAAAGTTGTATAATTAAAAAGAATAAAATATTCAGGCATTGCACATATGTTTTATCTTTATAATTTAGAAGTACTATACTTTATGAAACCATAATCATCACATTTTCCAATTGCATTACTAAATATATATTAAAAGTATTTTAAGCATACATGAAGTATTTAAACTTACCATATATTTAGCTCATTCAAATAAATACTATGTGAATTTATTTAAATATTCAGCTTAAACTAGTTGTCAATGCCTGGTTTATATGTTTAAATGATGGCCTTGCTATATATGGCCTTAATTTTGATATATATTTTTTAGAATTATAAACAAATATAATGACATTTCATAAAATAAGGGGGACAAAATTTTAATGTAATATTTAGATGCTACCACTTTGTGTGGAATTATAAATTGAAATGTGGACATAGATGAGAGCAAAAATATAAAAAGTTGGAAGCATAAGACATAAGACTATCCATATATTATTATAGAAGAATTTAAGTTCTGAGTTTTATTTGCATGTAAAGTAGGTAATGGTGCCAATTTCTGAGTTAATCTGGGAAAGAAACATGTTATAACCTAAATAACTTGAATATTTCAGGCAAAAGTTTTCTTTGAATTCAGCTATCTGTATAAGTGAATTGATTTTCATTCTTAAAAAAGAGTAAACAAATTTTTATAAAATATCCCTATTTAAACAACAATAATGGCTTTTAAATTAAATATTACTCATATCTACCTAACAGGATAACCCAGGTTTGCATAGGAATAGAAAGCTGAAAAGAGGTAGCATATTTTAATGGCATAATTCAACCATATGAAGCGTTCAATTAGGCAATTCTCAAAGACGGTGAGTAGCATTGTATAGAGATGTTAGCAGCTAAGCTCATGGAATAGTGTTCACCAAAACTGCTGTATTCTTATGTCCCATTACCTTCTTATTTTTTTTCCCATTGAGGGCACTTTGAATAATGAACAAAGTACTTGTGATCATCTATTCCATTTCTAAGAAACAAGAATCACAGAAAAGCAAACAGCTTTTTTTTTTCCTTTCTAAATTGTCTTCACTGTGAACTTCAATAAGACAGATACATAGTTCACTCTATTTCTTAAAATGACCTTTAGAAATTTCATCTGAGTAACCATAGTTCTATAACAATATATGATTTATTTTCAGTAAAATGTTATGATTCAAACCAGCACTATTGAGTAATAGCTAGAAATGAAGAGCACATTAAGTTTTTGAAACAGTGCATCATTCAGAAATTTGTCATCTAAGATGTAATGCCCAGTTGACAAATCTATAAATTAATTTGGAGGCATGAAAATACTTCAGTTTGGCAGAGATTATCTATCCTATTTTGGTGGCAAACATTGTTTTAACTGGAAAAAAATGTCTGCAGAAAATGTAGTATTTTTCATACTGAGATTTTTATTCTTCCTCGTGGAATTGAGAATATTCAATCTTTAGCTACAGTACAATCATGTTTTTATATTTTCTCCTATTTTACAGACAACACCCTTTCAAAGTAACATATGCAAACAGGCCATGCAATAGAATTCATTTGAGCAAAAATTTAGAATAACAATTCTGTTCGGTAACCTGGTAAGAAAATGATCATAATAAAGTTTCCAGTTAAATTTGACATCAGGTTTGCCTTTTGAATAAAATGAATTATTTTAATATATCAAAACATTTAATTTTTAGATTTTGGGTTGAAAATAGCTTCTAGAGTCCTTCTACAGAGAGATCCGGGGTAATGGTGCCAAAGAACCCTTCACTGGGCCTCTTCCTTTGAACAGAATAACTCCAGTACTAATGCATTATTCTGGTGCAGACAAACCTCACTTGCCATCTAAACACAACCACAGGCTTTTCAAGTCCTATCTTTAATAACTGGTGCTTATTTAATCTAGACAAATGTAGCTCTCTAAATGACTGGCAGCTTACAGTCTGCCAGATCTGCCAGCTGTTATCTTTCAAATGAAAGTGAAAGCTCACAGTTTAACACTGTACAAGGACAGCAGAACAAGGAGGCCACAAATATACATCTTTAAATGAGTACAAAATATCTGCTTTTTTCCAACCTTATATGGTAAAACAATTTTACATTATTCATTTGTTTTAATTCTTTTGGAAAATGAGTTTAGCTAATGTTGTTTAATATTTCTAAAACTCCAGATACACTTTGCCAGTAAATTGATTCTAGAAAGTAATTTACCCTTTTCCCCTTCTAGTAGATATAATAGGTGCAACTGAAGAAGCAAGGGAAGGAGAATAAATGATTCACGTAAGGGAGAATAAAAGACATCCTCTGTTTCTATTTTTACTTTCCAGTTCCATTTCATGTAACTTTGTAAACAATTGGCAGCATTTTTTTTTAGGGCAAGATGGTTATTTGATGTAATAATAACCCAGTGTTTCCAATGACATTAATATGGCAATCTGCTTTTACTAACCCAGCTAGTTTTGGACATTCTCCTTTAGAAATTGATTTCATTAGATGTCACCAGAAGACAATGTACTGACAAATGTGCTTGTTTTTAGTTACAGCCACCATTTGTTGAATCTTTTTGATCTCCCAAGCAGTACACAGTGAACTTTATAGCTATACAAATTTAAAAATATATTTCTAATTCTCACAAAAGCTCTTTGAAGTGTGCATTTTTTCTCATTTGTAAGTTAAGTAATACACCATGAATTACACAATAAATAAGGGACTTCAATTTGACTTGAAAGCTCTTTTTCTTAACCATGATATTTTTTCTCTCTCCATATCTAATAACATGAATGATAGGAAGTAAAATATTGTAACTTTCGGAACATTATCATTCAGATAATATCAATTGCATGATTATATATCATGATAATATTGTATGAAAGAGAAAATACCAATAAATGTCAAAGAAAGTTTGTTTTAATAGGTGCTAAATTAATTGTCATACATTGGAAATCGGAGTGCTCATGTTGGATAGTGATCTTTGGTGAGTCAATTAGGGCTTTTTAAAAAAAAGTGTGCTAATGAATGTTGCAATGCCATTGACCATGTGCAATGATGTGTTTGTGTTATGCTTATTAAAATTATTAAAGTCTTTGGCAGTAAAAGAAATGGGGAGAAGTAGGAGACTTAGTAAGTGGAACTTCACTGTTAATTTGGTACAGTTAAGGGCAGCATTATTAAGGACTATTTAAGATTAACATAAGCCCTACCACACCATAAAAATAGTTTAACCTGATTGCATAGGGAATAACCAAGGTCAGAAAACAAAACAACTGGCACAGGCTTGATGGAGCTGCCAATAATGAACTATGCTTAAGAGGACCTGGAAGTATACCTCTCTAGAAATCATTTCAGTGCTTGCATTGTTCAGCACAGGCAGCACTGTATAAGCAGAAGAATTGGCAGTAGTTGAAATCAAGAGGACAGGGTTCCTGATTTGTGAGGTGGTAGTTAAGCACAAAGCCAGAGGGTAACCTCTGTGTCAGAAAAAAATTGATGACAAAATTCTCTAATTTACACAGAAAACCAGCTGTCTGGGATATTTCTGGTTTTCCATTAAAACATGTTACTTCATTATTAGCTAAGTTAGTTTTACTATCCTTCTTTCATCTACCATGCAATGTTAACTCCATGCTTTCAGTATGAATGTCTGTCTTATTGTCTTTTGAAATCTGCCCTGGTCTAAGAACACAGGAGGAACTAAAATTGCATTTCCAAACTAAACTCTTCTTTCAAGTCTCAGAACCCTCTCTGATTTAGATCTGGCTGCACATCCAACATAGACAGGGCTATTCCTAGTCACCTCAATTCACAGAGTCTGCCAGATGAATAAGGGATGCAGTCTTCTTTAAACACCCTTGTGTCATGGGCCCACCCAGACCTCAATTCCATGAAGTCCCAGTAAGAGAATTGCTCCCCTGCCTGTGAAAAGAGACTCATCTTTTCCTTACATCCTTCTATCCCAGCCTCTTATATTTCTTTTCATGCTTAATCAACAATGCCTCATCATCTGTAATTGAACCTGATACAGATTATTATGGAATTCTTAGACCATAAATCATTCCAAACCTAAGCAGTTATTTCAAATAATACAAGAGTCTTGAATTATTCAGCCTCCTTCCGACACCTACATCTGGTTGCAACAGGCCTTGTGGTTTCTCTAGATTGTCTCTTCCCACTGAGCCTGGTGTTTGCACTGTGCTTAGAGAGTCTTCTATGCATGCAGACCTAGAGGGGAAGTGCTTTCATTTAACTAAATTGGCAGGAAAACATACTCAAACAATTAATTTCACAAGGCTGGAAAATGAATGGACTAGTATTTACGTATACAATTTTCTGGCTCTTGATATCATGAAAGTAGATGAGATTATTTTAATAGCATTGAAGACCTCCAACTTAGTCATTTCCCAAACCAAGCTCATTTAATACATTTAATAGGATAACAAATTCTATTTGCATAAAATACCGAACCAGTGGGTTGTTCAAAGGATGTTCTGCTTAATTTTTGTGCTCTGAATTCCATTATGACAGATAATTCAGCTTTAATAGTCTAAAAAATATTTTCATACAGAATTTAACAAGACTATTATGTTATCACTGATAATAAGGATATATACTTCCTCTTAGAAACAATACAATCATTTCTTCTTCTTTAATGATTCTATTCTCATTTTAAAAATGAGTTTTCATAAAAATTTTAATAAAAATGAGTTTTTGAGTCAATGAAAGAAACACTGAAATGATGCTTATATTGAAAAATATTATGAAAATGTTTATGAGTAAATATAAAGTATGCATTATTATATTGTTACCTTAGAAGAAAATTATCTCTAAATATCTTGATAGTTAAGACACAAAAGAAAATATTATCAATTACTTAATTTTGATTAGAAAGATGAAGCATATCAGTACATTTGAAGAAGAGATTTGCCTTGCTAAAATAATTTATTCTAATCAGCAATATGAATATACAAGATCTTTTAAATAATTATACATTTTAAATTTTTATTAAATGATAATTGTTTGACAATATAGCTATATAAATCTGAAGTATTATATTGCAGGTGGCCAATGTGAATTATATGGAATTATATGGCTAGTAATTTAACTACATTCAGGAATTTTATAATCTGTAAAGGCAAGCAGAATAGTTTTGTCTATTATAATGTTGACTATAAGGTTAGGTATGTAGTCGGCCCTCAATAAATATATTTTAAATAAGTGAATTAAATATTCTAGTAGGAGAATGGTTAACTCAACTTTTAATGAACTTCCCTCAAATTTTAAACACTTCATCTAGAATTATTTTAACTGACTGGATATCAGACCCTTAAAGATTAAGACAATATCCGTTATCACTATGTGTCCAAACAAATACATGGATGGTTTACCTTTGTAAAGGAACAGCACTACATTTTTAAAATAAACCTTAATTTTTAGAACAGATGTAGATTTACTAAAAACCTGTATTCCCATATCCCCAGAAACCAGCTTCCCCTGTTACTAATATCTAACCTTAGTGTGTTCAATTGTCATAATTAATGAAACACTATTGACACATTATTATGAACTGAAATGAATGCTTTGTTAAGAATTTCTTAGTTTTTCCCCTAATATCCTTTTTCTATTCTGGGATCCCATCCAAGATACCACATTGCATTTAGTTGTCAGGTCACTTAGGCATTTCTTGTCTGTGAGAGTTTCACAGACTTTCCTTGTTTTTTTGACCTTGGCATATTTTAGGAGTACTTGTCAGTTATTTTGTAGAATACCTGTGAATTGGAAATCATCTCATGTTTTTCTCATCATTAGAATGGGGTAATGGGTTTCAGGAAGATCACAGAGGTTAATCAAGAGTTCATACTATCAACATGATTTATCAGTGTTGTGTTAACCTTGGTAACTTGGCTGAAGTAGTGTTTTCAGGTATCTATACTGTAAAGTTACTCTTTATCCCCCCCCCCTTTCATACTGTCACTCTGTCACTCTTCGGGAAGAAGTTACTATGTGTAAATCACTTTTAATGAATGGGGAGTTATGCTACACCTACTTTAGGGTACAATATCTATAAAATCCATTTGGAATTCTGTTGCCTGGGAGATTTGTTTCTCCCCCACCCCTTATTATTTATTCAGAAATTTATTGTAATCAGCCTTGACTCATGGATATTCATTTTATGCAATATATTAGAACCAATACTACAATGTTTGGACTGGGAACTCTTTTAGTTGGTTTCTGTGTCTGTTTGACATACCCCCATTATTTTAGCTTTTATTTTTTTTAGTACTTCCTTATTTTTTAGCCCTACAAGGTGTTTCAGTCTCATCTTGTACATTTCCCACCTCCTACTCATACAATCAGCCATTTCTCTAATGGTTCATATGTCTGGTAATATGCTCTGCTCTATAAAGAATATTATGAACTCTAACTTTGGAAGAGCCTATGTTCAATAGTCTACGTAAGAGGAAAATGGTATCTAAGCTAAAGTTCTACAAGTAAGAGTTATTACATAATAAGAGTTAACATCATTTTGAATATGGAAATCAAAGTATTGCTCTATAACCAGGACAAAATTTGCATGTGCTTAATTAAATAGACAGATTTTTGTATCAACATATTACTTTACGATGAAAATAGTTCAGTATTAAAATTGGGGGTGTAATAATGTGTGTGTGTGCAGTAATTATCTTTCCTTGAAGTAAAAACCAAATAGATTAAATGATTCTAATAATTTGAAATATTTTATAACAGATATCTTCCTTCTATAGAATTTTTGAACTTAGACGTCTTTGAACCTTTTACCTTTTATGTATTCACTTTTATTATGAAGGAATATTTTCAAATATAATTAGAGATGTTAATTTTATTCCCCTGATAGTCAAACAGTGCTTTCCCTATGTACTGGAAGCATAAGTTTTGTCACCAGTGCTTAAAAAATCCAGGTGGTGAAATGATGTTTACATAAAAGATGAATGATTAGACCCCAGGAGTATATTTTCAATGAATACATACCTACTATTAAAAGATATGGAGGAATGGAGGTGGGGTTGTCTCTGTCTGCCTCACTCTTCTCAGCAAGAAGATCCAGCAAATGTCTCTTCTCTGCTGTTCAAAGTAGAATTGTAGACAGCATATATTTTGTCCCTTGATGTGTTCAGGTGTTTTTGCTTTACCTCTTCTCTACATTTGGAATTTCCAATTTGGCAAAACATTCTCTTTTCTCCTTGGAATTGAAAGTAAGGATCATTAAAAAGAAACAGCTTCAATGAAAAAGAATGACTATCAAATTGGGGAGCCATTTGGTTCTTTTCCCTAAGGCAGCATTAAAATAAGAATTTCCCCCATTGTAATTCAAAATATAATTCATCTCTCAAGTTTATCTTTATTGCCATTCTTTTTCTTTCTTATGTGTTTTCTTGTCAGCAAGTTTGAAAAGACAATCCTGTATTTCAATCCAAAACAGCATAAGTGCCCTGTAATGTTGACATCTGTGTTGAGCTTTTTGCCAAGCATTTTAAGATAACATTTGTGAAAATTCTCTCTTCGATATATGAAGGAATTGTTGGATGACACACAATGGTTGGAGATTGCTGCTACCAATTATATGGCTTTGAATTCGATATGTAGTTTAGTCGTTATTTCTATTGATGCATTTTGTGGTGAATCGCCACTCTTAATATTTTCTTTTTGTTATTTAATGTCTCCATGGTCCATGAATTGGATAGTAAGAACCAGACAGTCTGACTCCAGAAAAGTAGAAAGATTTTATGGAAGCGTTTATATATACTGCAAGGATTTCTGTTTAGTGCACCAGGGCCAAATAAGAAAATACACTCAGCAACAATATAGTAAGTAACCACGAAACACTGATTTTCTGTTAAAGTGTGTTTGATATTCTGGGAACTTTAGTACATGTTTTCAAAATTATTAAATATTTTTGCTAATAATCTAGTAACTTTTTAATCTAAATATTTCTTCATAGCACTCATGGAAATGATATGCTAACAACTAGAAAATAAGTATTATCTGAAACAATGGAAAATGTAGGCTATATGTGTAAGACTAAAAAGGATACATATGCTGAATCTAAAGAAATACATTTTTACTGAGAATAAACATTCTGAAATTCTACCCTGGTTAATGCTAGTATGCCATCAAAATAAACCCCTTGTCAAACAAATAAAAATTAATTACATGTAGAATGCTTAATATTAATCCACATAATTGACCTATAAGAGCTGAGAATTTGAAAACACCTGTATTTTTATGCCAAAGCATCCTTTTGAAATATATATATATATATTTTTGCCATTTTTAGCTAGCCTGTAGCTCAAGGCTTGGACAAGCATGCTTATTTTTCTTTGTGTTATTAATATACAAATTATTATTAATAAATATAAAACATAATTAGTATTAAAGTATTCTGTGTGTCTCTAGTGAAATATGCTGTTAACTTTATTGTATAGATTTTAATGCAGTCACTTACGTAAGTTGATTTTCCAAATAAACTCAAATGTTCTCTTCCTGTGTAAACCATATAGTGCCATTCTCTTCGAGCTTGGAGATGTATATGGTAATATTTGGTGGGGTTATTTCTCAAATATTATATTGACAAGGAAGAGAAACAACTTGGGTAACTTTTGCAGGGACTGGATATTTAATTCATTCCAACATATTTCTTTTAGTTTGTTTTTTCTTCTTTTACAAATATTTTTTATTGCAGAATGTAACATATATAATGTTGTATGATAATCCAAAATATTTCTAATCATATTATTCTGCTAGGTAAAATTAAAGTTAAATTAGGAATTTTAGTTGAAGATACTTATTGGAAGCTGTAGATATATAAATCCTGTGAACATATCCTTTTTCCTATCTTATACTTAATGATGTGTTGATTAGATGCCTTGGTGTTTCCAATACTTAAATAATAAAATAATAGCCAATAATAATAATTGTTTCAAGTATGTTGGGTACTCTATTAAATATGAGCTATAAAATATGTTGGTGCTTTGTATACTAGTTAGTCATGTAAGAAATATTTATTGAAACCCTATGTTCCATGAATAAGATATACAGCAGTAGACAAAATAGTCAAAGTCCCTGACTTTAGAAAGCTTTTATTCTATTGGAGTGGGTGGGTGGGGGATAAAAGCAGGCAAATAAGCTATTACATAGATAATAGACCCAATGGCAAGAAGTACAATGAAAGAAATAAAGTAGGGTTAGGGGAATGCTGTCTCCAGGGTTGATGTGTGTGTTTGTGGGAGGGTGATGTATTTTATACGGGGTTGTCAGGAAATGTTTACCTGACCAAATGTCATTTTATGAGCTGTGACTCACGCAGCTGTGGGTATGCACGAGTTCAAATTCTGTAGAGCCGTCAACAAACTGTCAACCCCAAGGAAGATGTCCAATGAACTCCTCAGGAAATGAACCGGCAACTTCGACGAACTCCTCAGGCAATGAACTGGGATCTTCAACGAACGTGTTAGATGAACTCCTCAGGAAACGAATCAGCAACTTCAATGAACTCCTCAGGAAATGCTTCACTGGGCAGCCGAAGAAGAAGTGAAGGTCCTCTATCTGTCTTGCTTATAAGTCTTCAACTGATTAATTGGATCAAATCCAGCCAATTGCATTCTCTCATTGTGGAAGGCACACCCTTTGGTGAGTCATCACTCACAGCTGCAGTCAATTGACTGATGATCCAATAAACCAGCCTGTTGGTTTATCAACCAGCCTCAAACATCCTCACAGCAATTGTTAGGCCAGTGTTTGCTTGACCAGACAGCTGGGTCACCTAGCCAAGTTGACACATGAACCTAACCATCACACTCATTTAGCAGATTCCCCCTCTTTTTTCATGCTTTTTCCTTTAATATATTTTCCACTTTTAGCAGCAGTTGAAGCAATGACATTCCAAACTGTGGTAAAAATGGTAATAATATTTTTGTACAATTTTCTATATTTTACTCCCACAATTTATGTGGATTTCTTATTTCTTGTGGCAAAAGAAGTAGATAAAGGGATATCTCATTAATTCCTACTTCTGTTTTCAACCACTCTGCACCACAAAAATGGTACCTCCCTCTTGCATTCTCTTTGCCATTATTTTTATCCTTACAAAGCAAGTATTATTTGATGTCTTATTTTCAGACTGTTGGGATTTTACAAAGACATTAATGATTTTATATTCAGCAGAAATGTCTTCTATTTAGTCAAAATATATAGCTATACATTTGTATGACTATTATTTAAGATTTTAGACCTAAATCGCACTCGTTACATCCACTGGCAACAGTTAAAAGAATGTACAATTATTTGAATAGTTGGCAAAAGTTCAACAAATGTCTGGTGATACTTCAGTGTAGATGTAATCTTAATCTGTGGATTTCTAAAAACAATCTCTTGAGACTTTTCACCACAGAATCAATATTCCCGTCTATCTTCATACAAGCTGATCTATATTTTGATAGTGTTTCATGCCAACGTCTTAAAAGTATCCCGTAAAGCAAGTTGGCACTCCTCAAAGAATTAGAAGTATTAAGAAAGTTTACAATTAATTACTAATAAGAGGCCAGTTAGGGCAAATTAATTTGGTCTTTTATTGTTATTTTTTCTTATCCAAACACTGAAAGAATGAAGGTTGTTTATTTCAAAGTATGATTAATTCAGGCAAATGATTATAGGAGGTGCTTAAATTTTTAAAATAAAATAGTTTACAAACATCTAATGTAAAAGAGGGCAATTTGGTTTTGACATTCATTCAAAAATGTCTGCCAATTAGATTCTTGTTGGGCTGCAATTTGTTTTTGTGTCCTTACATAGGTTTGCACACTATGTGTGCTTAAATTTCTTCAATATTTTAATTTTATTTAAATTATCTAATGCATTTAAATATCTATTATACAATGTTGAGTGTTTTCAATCATAAATAGGTTATTGATAAATTTTCAGTATACATGAAAGAATTAAAAACAATTTTGGAAACATAGTTAGAGCCAGTAAGGAACCCTGACAATGTTTTCTTCCTTTCTTCCTCCCTTTCTTTGTTCCTATCTTCCTTTCTTTCTTCTTTTCTTCTTATCTTTGTTTTATGTGGCACCATAATGTTTTCCATAAGTTCCGTATAACTGGAATGGGAAGACAAGAACATAAAAGAAAAAGGAAAGTTATGAATGAAACCCTTATCATTAGAGATGTTTTCAGGTCCAAATTTGGTATATGATAAAAGTAGATTTTTATATTAATGGTTGAAATATACAGCCTATAACCACTCAGTAGGAACCATAAAAAAAAAAACAAAAACAAAACACGTGAATTATCCTTTTAAAGGCCTAGCAAAGGAACAAGATGCTTCAAGGTTGGTGCACTAAGCAATCAACTTCCAGGATGAGGTGGTGGGTCCCTGTATTAGTTTAACAAAGTACCATAAACTGAGTGGGATACATTAATAGAAATTTATTGTCTCACAGCTCTGGAGGTCAGAGGTCAAAAATCGAGGTGTCTGCAAGGCCATGCTCCCTCTGAAATCTGTAGGGGAGAATGTTTCATTGCCTTTTCCTAGCTTTTGGTGTTTGCCAGCAATCCTTTACGTTTCTTGGCTTGCAGGTACAGCACTTCAAGCTCTGCTTCTATGTTCACATGATTCTCTTACCTGTCTCAGTGTCTGTGCCTCTTCTCCTTTTCTTATAAGGACAACAGTCCTATTAGATCAGGGGCCACCCTAATTCAATATTAACTTGATAACATCTACCAAAAACCTTTTCCCAAATAAGGCCACAGTCACAGGTGCTAAAGGCTAGAATTTCAGCATATTTTCTTAGGGAACACATTTCAACCCATAACATCACCTAACAGCTAGAAATTGGAATTAGGAATCAAGAAAATATAACATATTTGTGCCTTTTTTCAAAATTCCCTGTGATTCCCTTTGTATTTCCTGAAAATACAACGGATATGCAGATATTTGGGTCTGTTACTTAGGAAAACTTAGTTAACATGATATCAATCTTAATTAGGAGCTAAGGATCCTGTAACTCTGAACTGGGTTTCATTTAGAGTGAGTTTTATTTCTCCTTCTCTGGGGTACACAGAGAAGAGAAATCACACGTTTGGCATTTAATCCCATAAATAGTCTCGTCATTTAAAAAAAAAATAGGCAGAAATCAATAGAAATTCAAAATTCCTTCAAGAGAACATTGCCACTTCTGCTTCAAAATTGTATACTAAACAAAAGATTTTACCTTTCATCCAACCAAAATACAGTTTAACTGACACATCAAAGAAAAGAGTGAGAAATCCATAAAAGCAATATAATTAGAAAGCATATGGTAAACTCCCTATCTGGAAGATGTGAAACTTGAATAAGCACCACAGGGGAAGACAAGTGTAGCAGTACAGGTTCTTCTTCCCCAAAGAACCCCAGAAAACATAAAGTTTGTGCATGACAAGGAATGAGAATAGGAGAAAGGCAAGGGCTAAACTAAGAATAGTTGATTGAAAGGATATGGGAAGTTTGGACCCAGATTTCTTCCAAATCCTCCCCCTGACATTGTGAAGCACCATGTTTAATCCACTACAAAGTATACTATAAAAAAGTGAGGGATGTTCTTCTGAATACTCTTATGTTTGTTGACACAAAGAGAAGTACGCAAAGGTTATTTTGAAACTTATCAATCAATATAGTAGAAAACAAAAAGAAAGAGAACATTTTAAAAATAAAATTTATTATAGTACTCCAACTTCAGAACAAATCTTTCTTTTTCATCCATGTGAGTTCATGAGTTTCTAACTACTTTCCACCCGAACTGTAACCGAAAATACTGTTACAGGAAGGTTTGTTTGAAATATCTCAAACCTATTTACTTAATAGAGCCACAGTGAGGCTGGGTACTCAATGGTAACGTGGGTATTAAAACAAACTTTCAAAACTAGATTGAAATCCCATGCCAATGATTTATGTCAAGTGACTAGTTTATTACCACCTGTCTTTTGAAAAGCCAAGAGTGACAACAGAAATAATGGTAATAGAAATAACTAACATGTAGAGAAGTAGAGATAAAGCAGAAAGGAAAATAACTTAGATCATATCCACATGCATATCTGCAGAGAGATTTGAAGTACTGTCGCAACACTAAAGAAGATCAGCTTCTGACCAAATATAAGAAGAGACTTCCTGGGAAATATATGCCTGACTGAAGTATGGAAAGGGGTTAATTTAATATTGATAATGATTATAACTTCTTTCTCATTTGGTGGGGGTTATAAATATTGGTTATTCTTAATTTTGTTGGAAAGAAATATTTAAATGTTATCATTTGTCAGTTAAAGTTAACAACTGGAAGAATATAAAGAGGATGTAATTCCCCTGTATTAGTAGACAGGAAAAATCTTGAAATTTCATAAATTCTGAAAAGTAAAGAAAAAAAGTAAGAGATAAGAAAGCATAATAAAAAATACAATAGTGAGTATAGACCAAATATATCAAAAATTTTAAGTGGAATAATTTACTCTATTGAATTATAAAGACTCTCCCATTCAATTTCTAACCAGGCCTGATGCTGATAAGTTTCCAAGGTCAGAGACCAAGCATGCTCAGGGTAGTATGAGGGGATATAGGGGAAATCTGCACTTTATGCATTGTTTTTCTTCTTTATTTAAAAAAAAAAAGATAAATATTCTCAAACTGTTATATTTCAAGAAGGCAAAAGGCTGGTTACAAGAAACACATTTAAGGCAAAATGATATTGATATGAATATTAAAAAAAGAAAAACATCGCTAGACAAATAACAATAGGGAAATTGGCAAAATTAATTTTTGGCAAAGTTAAATTGAATGTCAAATATTGAATGGAACAGTTAAATGATATATTATTCTATGGTGCTAACTGCCAAAATTATATATTCTTTATGTACCAAACAATAAAACATTATTTATTTAAAAAAATTAAAAAGTTTATACTTACTAAAACGATATTATTGGAGAGAAACTATAATTCATAGTTTTCAAAAATTCATATATTAAACAGAAATATTAATAAGCATTGATGTATTTCAATAGTATAAGTAACAAATTATAAGTTAAACGTAGTATATTAAATTTTGTATCTAATGGTGGGAATCTACAAAAATTTAGACAGATAAAAAACAGCTAAAAATAGTGATAATACATTATAATTTCCTATCAGGAAATTCTTATAATAGTCCTCAAACGAAAAAATATATCTATATTGTTTGTGTCCTATAACCAAAAGACCAGAAAATTAATATTTATAATAAAAGTGTTGAGACAAAGGAGTAAAATAAATTTTAGCATTCTTTATCTTATTATGTTAAATTATGTATTAAAATGGAAAATTACAGAAAAATTGGGCATAGACAATAAAGAATAATCAAAATATCAAACTTTGAGATGCAAACAATGCAAACTACTTTGCCATAAGTAGTTTATATCCTTAAATACATCTTGTTATATAACAGAGTGACAAAAAGCATGCTGAGCTTTCTCTCTAGCAAGCCATAAAGAATAAAACCAATACAACTAATGAAATTAAAATGAAAACTTAAAATTTATTCACAGAAATAAATGAATAGAGGAAAATTATAGAATTGACAATGTAAACCAGGGAAAAACAATATACTAGACTCTAACAAGAAAAATGACAAATCAGGGAGCAATATAAGAAACAAGAAAAGGGACATAAGTACAAAGCTAAGTGAACATAAAATTTATGCAGATAAGTTTGCAAGTTAATATCTAAAATTGTTATATATTGGGTGATTTTGTAGGAAAACAAAATTGGCCAACTTTTGAAGTAAAATTATGTGGGACACTTTAATGAAACAAATGAAACAATTACCATAATAAAAACTACACCAGCTCCAAATGCTTTTTTTTTTTTTTTTTTTTTTTTTGGAACAAGTTTTAGGGTCTCAATTTAACTATCTACCTGTATATCTCTCTTTCTGTTAAATATGGCTAAATATTTCCAAATTATTCTATATTTCCATAAGGACACTATAATTAGATACTAAAATATATATATATATATATAAATTACAACTCATGGAGTCACTAAAATTATTTTTTCTTGGAGTGCAAAATAGTGGATGCTGTGTTTTTGTAATGGATTATCTATCAACAGAACTTAACTCATTAAAAGATAATAGACAGGGGCTAAGATAGTGGCATAGAGAGGTGTGGTATTTAGTTAGTCCCAGAGGAACTAATAAACAACCAGGAACAACTAGTAAATAATCTCGAACAACTACTGGGGAACAACTGTGACTGTCCACACATTGTACACCAACCTGGGTGGAATGGCTGAAATCATAGCATAAAATCCATAAGTAAAAAATGTGGATCTGCACCAGGAGTCCCCCCCACCTACCCCACGGCAGGCTCAGCTACAGGACCTCACTGCAGGAGAAAGCAGCATTCCCAGAGCAGCAAGTATAGGTCAGCTAAGCTCCACCTGGGGTTTTAATTAACAAATGTGGACTGCTGAATACAAGCTACAAAGACAAACCCCTGACAAGCAGCAAAGTGCCCTGAGGTTGCACCCAGTGGAGAGGGCATGGGCTGATGGAAAAAAAAAAAAATAATTAAAAAAAAAAGGAAGAAAAATAGGAAAAATACAGAGGCTTTTAGAGACTGACTTTAGAGAGCTGGAAAACAACTGTGCCCTGGGAAAGGGAGCCCAGAAGACTGGGTGCTCTATCTGACTGACGGGCAAAACTGAGGGGTGGGGGGGCATGGACTGGCTCTGAAAGGGGGCTTTCATTCCCTTTTTCTCTCTCTCACCCTGAGTGGTTCAGTGGAAAGAGCATCAGCCATTTTCAGTTTGCAGCACTCTGACCAAGATAGGGGTGGAGTTAACAGAGTCAGAGAGACAAAGAAGTAATTCAAATTCAGGTGATAAATCCCTAGAGTGTGTATCTTCCCTAAGAGGTAGGAGGTAGGGCCCAGCTCAAGGCCCTGCCCTCCTCTCAGAACTCAAACCCCAGGGCTTAGGGGAAAACAGTCAAAACAGAAACAAACTAAGCTAAGAATTAAAGGGGCCACACCTCTTTATACCGGTCAGGAGTGACAGGCTGACAGTTGCCACATGCTGGACACCTTAGGAAAAGCACAGAAGCTAGAGGCCTCACAGGAAAGTCTGTCACATATGAGCAACAAAAGAGGTTTTCTGGGGGAGAATCTTAGGCACAATTTTAAGTAGGCTTAGCCTCTCCTTTGCACTAATAAAATTCATAAGGGCAAGCCACAAGGTTGAGGACTTGACCTTCTAAATTAGTAGTCCCCAATGCTTTTGAGAATATCAGTAATTCCCCAGGTGGGGAAGTTTAATATTTCCACATTTTCCTCCAGTCCCTCCAGGGGGCTTTGCAAATAAATTTTTATTCTCTGCCCAAATTACTCTGGGATGTATTGGGGCTTCACACTAACCTGTACAAACCAGCCAGTTTCCACTCTCTATTCAAAGTTCCATGTAATTATGGTGTTTGAATAAACTGACCATACAAGTTAAATTACATAGTATGTTACAAAAAATATAAAGTTGCCACCTAATGGACACCTCTTCCTATAGTCTTACACAAGTTGAAGTTTTATAACACCATCAATATCATCCTTTACCTTTTAGTCTGATTTACCTTAGTCTTAACCAAGTCTATTTCATTCATATCTCTAATTGAAGACTGATCTCTATTTCAGACTCTTCAACATTTGCTGTATGGGGTAATACTGACATTCATAGCTGCCAGACTCTGGCTCTGAGTCTCAAGTGTCACACAGATACCCAAAGTTCCAGGGACCAACAAGTTTATACACAAAGAACTCAGCATCTCAGAATTTAGAAACAGCCATTACAACTCAGGAATAGGTGTAACTCCTGTAAGAGCTTACAATCTAGGAACCTTTACAATAAGCCTTCCCCTGGCAACCTGTGCTCTCAGATTCAATATTCAGAATTTGCACTTTATAGTTAGTCCATGTAAGTGGGGCATTATAATGTTTGTCTTTTCATTTCTGGTTTATTTCACTCAACATACTGTCTGCAATGTCCATTACCTAGTTGCATACCTCACAACTTCATTCCTTCTTGTAGCAGCTCAGTATGCCATTATATGTATACACCACAGTTCACCATTCCATTCATCAGTCAGTGTATGCTTAGGCCACTTTCATCCACTGTGACTCATAAATACTGCCCCATAAATCCCACTGTCCAAATGCCAATTTTTCCTACTTTTCAGTTCTTTCAAGTATATACCCAATAACAGGGTTACAGTATTATATGGCAACCCCATACTTAGTGTCCAGTGGAACCACCACAGTGTGCTCCAGATGGGCTGCACCATTATTTCCCCACAAGAAGTGATTAGGTATATCCCTTTTGCAACATTTTATCCAGCACTTGTATCCCTCTGTTTATTTTTAGATGGTTTTATTCACACACCATGCATACCTTCCTAAGTATATGATCAATGGTTTCTTATATAATCACAGTTATGCATCATTCCAGTTTGCTAGAGCTGCCATTATGCAAAGTACCAGAAATGGATTGGCTTTTATAGAGGGGATTTATTAAGTCACAAATTTACAGTTCTGAGGCCATAAAAGTGTCCAAACTAAGGCTTCAACAAGAGGGTACATTCACTGAAGAATGGCCAATGGCATCCAAAAACCTCTGTCAGCAGGGAACAGACAAGGGTGGCATTTGCCGTTCCTTGGCTCCCAGGTTGCATTTCAAAATGGCATTCTCCAAAATGTCTCTGGGTCTCTCTCAGCTTCTCCCAAGCGAACTCTGGGCTGGTGTCTCCAAACATCTCCAAATCTCTCTAAGCACCTCTAAGCATCAGCATCAGCTAGCATCTGGGCCTGTGAGGCTCTTTTTAAAGCACTCCAGGAAACTAATCAAGACCCATGCTGAATGGGCAAGGTCACACCTCCATAGAAATAATTCAATCAGAGTTATTACCTACAGTTGGGTGAGTCACCTCTCCATGGAATGAACCAAACCCAAATATCCCTCAAAATAGCATTAAAAGATCCTGGCTCTTTTAGGGAGATGTAATATATCCAAACCAGCACATGCACTCACCACCACCATCTGCATGAGGACATTTCCATTTCTTCCACAAAGAAAGAGGAAGGCAAAAAAGAAAACAGAAAAAAGGAAAAAAAAAAAAAAAGAAAAAGAAATAAAAATATAACAACTAAAAAGTAACAAAGAAAAAAATACAATAAAGAGGTCACACAACACCAATGCCAAGAATTCAATACCACTTCCTTCCTTACATCCCTCTCTTATAGACATTTAGCTTTGGTATATTGCCTTTGTTACAATTAATGGAAGCATATTACAATGTTACTGTTAACAACTTTACCTTGCATTGATTGTATTTTTCCCCAATACCATCCCATTTTCAACACCTTGCAAAGTTGGCATTCATTTGTTCTCCCTCATGTAAAAACATTCTTATATTTGTACATTTAATCACAATCTTTGACTGCTCTAGGTTTCACTAAGTTATACAATCCCATTCTATCTTTCCTTCTGGTGTCCTATGTGCCCCTAACCTTCCTCTTTCAACCATACTCACAGTCATCTTTGTTCAGTATACTTAATATGTCATGCTACCATCACCTAGTTTTGTGCTATCCATTTCTGGATCTATGCAATCAATCCTGCTGGACATTCTATACTCTTTCAGCATCAAATGCCCAATCTCCACCCTTTTTCTATTTTCCTTTTTCATCATTTCTATACTTTACTCCAAACCTCTCTCTCCTGTCTTTTCCTATTTGTCTGTAGCACCCACTGTAGTACTTCTTGTAGAGGAGGTCTCCTGTTCACGAACTCTCTCAGTGTCTGTTTATCTGTAAATATTTTAAACTCTCCCTCGTTTTTTTTTTCTTTTTTTTTTTTTTTTTTAAAAATCATCTAAATATTTATTTAATATCTCTGGGAACACAAGCTGAATTCACAGATGCAATATTAAATCAAAAGTACATGCCAATACCTCCGAAACGGTTTTAATTTTGTCACTGACAATACGCACACACTGCAACTGCATGGCTATTTTGTTTGATTTCCTTATATTTAAGTACACATTAAAAATATATGTTTACATTTCAGAAATGTAATACATTAAAGAAGCCCTCTGTAAACAATCCCTTTTCAATATATTTTCCAGCTTTGTTTCATACATAAATAACTTAATCTACAAAATCATAAATAAAACTATCAACTTTTAAGGCCTGAGACTATATACAAATTTTGCTCAAATTAAGAGCTTGACAAAAGTGTTTTCTTTATACGATTTTATAAATAACATGCAGTGTTTTCAGTGTTTATCAATCAAATGACTTATTGTCACAAGTTATTGTCTCTCAATCAGTTCTGTCAATAGACCTTTCCAACGTGCTTAATAAAGATGCCATGTGTTTAAAAAGCCAAACTAGTTAAAAGACTGGATTTTTAAAACAGTAAAGTTGCTATTTAAATATTACTCTTTTTTGAAACCACTTCAGCATGTCTGAAAAAAAAAATGCTACTAAAGAGGGAATGCTTGTACTATCATTTAAATGTCAACTTAAAAAGTCTAAAATTTAAGAAACAATAAAATCAGATTAAATTCATATTAATCTTGTGAAAAATCTTCTACTGAAATTCTGTTACAGGAAGAGAATAACACTATCCTAAGTTTTACTCAAGATTTACTAGTTAAGACTCAAATTACTTTTATGTAATAAAACCAAAAGGGAATTTTGCATGTTGGCCATATTTCACTTTATAAATTATTTTTTTAGACCTTCATTTATAGGGTGTAAAACTTAGAAAGTAAAACATTCTCATTAGATTTAAATGAATAAAACTACAAATAATACTAAGTTAAGCACTATCATTAGTTTTAAATCTAAGTTTCTAAGCTTTATTTTTCAGTATAAAAATGATCTGATTCACATTAACAGCCAGCCAAACTTTGTTTATAAAACTAAACATTCTTCATTAAAGAGTACACAAGAAATGCTTTCTATGCTCTTATTTAAAATAAAAAAATTCTAATATTCATAATGAATCTAAATAAAAATTCACAAATGGTGGCTGCAATTGTCAACTTACAGCTCAACACAACTAAATCCACAATTATTATGCATAAACAATTCAAAATTAAAGTTTATAATGGAAATGTTAACAAGTCATTATTACTTTATCACTACTGATGGGTTCCACTAGACTCAACCAATCACAGTGATGTGCACATTTTACAGACAGACTGCTTAGAAAATTAAAGCTATCAGAGCTATAAATAAGGAATACATAAATATGAACACAGCAATGCCAAAGCATTAGGGCCTTTAAAAAAAAATGAATATGATGCGAAGTAAACATATTTGATAGTTCTCTCTTAAGCCACTTTCCACTGATTTATACAGCTATAGTTTATAATTCTTAAAAAAACAAAAACAAAAACAAAATATTTCTATACTGCTGCATGAAGTTCATTCTACATTCCTGACTACAATGCAATCTTTAAATCCTCTTGCAGAGCTGGACATATCTCATCAGGATTTCTCCAGAAAGTCAACTTGTCATATTTTCAGCAGCCTTTAGTGCTTCGGAGGCCTTGCAAAGTTCCTTAATAACTGATGATAAAGCTTCTGGGTTAATTCCTTGTTCACAAAGCCGTACACAAATAGACAGAGTTTCCATATCTAAGCCAGTATTCAAAATTCTTGAAATCTCAAGCAGAACATCCATGGTCTCCCTCACAGCATTCAGATTCGCCACCGAGGCCGCCCCCGCAGCCGCCGCCCCTGCGCCGCCACTGTTCGCCATCGCTGAGGCCGCTGAGGCGGACCTCTCCCTCGTTTTTGAAGGACAGTTTTGCCAGATGTAGAATTCTTGGTTGGAAGTTTTTCTCTTTCAGTATCTTGAATATATCATACCACTACCTTCTCACCTCCATGCTTTCTACTAAGAAATCTGCACTTAGTCTTATCAAGCTTCCCTTGAATGTGTTGGATTGATTTTCTCTTGCTGCTTTCAGAATTCTCTCTTTGACTTTGACATTTGACAATCTGATTAGTAAATGTCTTATAGTAGGTCTATTTGTATCAATTCTGTTTGGAGTACACTGCGCTTCTTGGACCTGTAACTTTATGTCTCTCCTAAGAGTTGGGAAATTTTCATTGATTATTTCCTCTATTTTTCTTTCTGTACCTTGTCCCTTTCTTCTCCTGCTGGGACACCTATAACATAAATATTCATGTGCTTCATATTGTCATTCAGTTCCCTGAGCCCCTGCTCATATTTTCACATTCTTTTCCCTATCTGTTCTTTTGTATGTAGGATTTCAGATATTCTGTCCTCTAATTCTGTAATCTTCTATTCTGCCTCTCCAAGTCTGCTCATTGTGTTATTCCTCTCTTCTATTGTGCCTTTCATTCCCATAAGATCTGCCATTTGTTTTTCAAGCTTACAAATCCTTCCTTAGGATCACCCTGTGTCTTTCTTTATATACTTCATCTCTTTTGTCACATTTTCATTCAACTCATTGATTTGAGTTAGAAGATTTGTTTGAATATTTTTAACTAGTTGTTTCAACTATTGAATCTCAGTTGAGGTGTTAGTTTGTTCCTGTGACTTGGCCATATCTTCATGTTTCCTGGTGCGGCTTGTGATTTTTTGCTGTCTAGGCATTGGATTTTTGATTAGTTTATTCTGAAGATTGTTTTCTCTCTTTTGCCTTCAGTTTTCTTTATCTCTATGTTTCTTTGTTTCTCTTGCTGACCATTTGTCAGATTGGCTGTGCTCTCCAGTTTTCCCCCTAAGTCAGGCACCCACCATGGCCAGCCACAGGGATGGGAGGCAGGCACAGATTACCCCAGCAAGTTCACTGTGTGTGGCAATGTAGATCTGCTGGCTTCCAGTTGTGCTCTGTTTTCCACTGGTCAGTAAGACCTAGTTTATTTTAGAGTCCTGCTTTGACAGTTGGGTTGTCTGTATTTGTCAGCCAAACCCAGGCTGGGTTTCTGTGCAGGGCATGTAGACCAGCTCCTGTGGTCCTAATAAAGGGTCTGGAACATGTTTTTAAAAGTGTTTCTATTTCCTTGCACTTACTGGACTGTCCAGCAGATGGTGCTTTTTGGTCACTTAATTGTCCTCAGAGGCTACTTTGCCACCGAGCACATCTTGTGTCTACATAGGTGAGCTGAAACTGCCCTCATTTTCCCACCCCAAATCTGGCTTAATGTGGGGCTACACCTGTGGCAGAGTAGTCCCTTAGCTCACCCAGCACTCCAGCCATCCCCAAGGTAAGGAAATGGCCACTGGCTGCTACTTTCCTCAAAGGTGGGGAAGGGTTTTCAGACTCAGAGCCAGAAATGCAATCTCTGTCCATGTTTTCTTAGTCTCTTTGTCCCTCACTGACCTGGGTCTTTAAATGTCCTCTTCTGTCCCCCAGGTCTTCAAACACTGCTATGAGAGATTTTAAAATCTGTATCCCTGGTTGAAGGGTTCCCGTCTGCTGATTTATGCACTGAGCCTGAGTGAGGGGGAGGGCAGAGGACTGGCTTGTCTGGGCCAGAAGATTCCCACTTGATAGTTCTTCTCTTTCTTCAATTCAGAATCTGCAAGATCCTTCTCGGGTCTAAATCCTCCTCCAGAGTTTCAAACAATTCAGAATTTTCCTTGTTTTCACTGGAGAGTAGTTTTCAATAGCTGTTTGCATAATGATGTTGATGTTGTCATCCCCTAAACCTACATTTGAAACAGTAAAATTAATCTTAATATGTGACAGAATCAAGTAAATTATGATCAATATTACCTGTAAGGGGATATTAGGAGAAATGAAACAAATATATCTTTAGTTGTATTTAAACTATGCTTATATCTATAAATATCAAAAAGTATTAACTTATATCAGAAAATGAGACAAATAAAATCATTGATAGCAAAATTATGCTCAAAAATTATATTTTTCCCTACATTAAAAACCATCCAGTTAGAAAACCTAATGGAAGGAAAACAAAACCTTTTACAACAAAAACAACAAACATTTAAATATCAAGGAATATATCCACTATGAAGGAAACTTAAGAAATAAAATGAGTAGTCTGATTTATCATTTTAGCAGAATCAAATGTTTTAATATTAACAAACCCTAGGTTCTACTTCCATTTGCCTCCAAATTCATTATTACGCCTATCAATTTTTCCCTCCTTATTCACCTGTACTTGCTCAAGAGAAGGATGACCTAAAATACATGGAAAAAGTTTCAAGATAATGACTTTTGTAATTCTTAACAGAATTTTGCTACTCATAGGAAAGAAAAGGCTTTTTTAATTAGAGGAAAACTATGAATTCTAAGGCCCAGGACTTAGCATTTCATAAAGTTAAACCTTAAAGCATACCATCACTGAATCCAAAAATATATTGAAAACAAACAAAAATAATAGTCATTTGCATTATTCCAGGAATGTAATGTTTGTGTTTGAAAACCAGTCAACATATTTTGTTATATTAAAAGAAAAAGTAAGGAAACAACCACTTGTTGTTGTCAATACATTCCTAAAAATATTCATAAAAACATTTTATTAGTTTCAGCATTTATTCATAAAAATTTATTTTTAGCAAAATAAGTATACAAATAAGCTTCCTAAATTTCTTAACTGAAAAGTTTCCTATAAAAAAATGAAAATGGTTCCAAATTTTAAAATATAAATTTTTATTTCATAAGCTAGCAAAAAAGACTTTGAATTTGATAACTGTGTAATATATGTAGTATTAGAAACATCAAATACTTAGGAACAAATCCATTGAAAGGGGTCCAAAATTGCAAAATATTACTGAGAGAAGCTTCCTGAATACCTAAACTATTGGAAGCATATACCATTAACTTGCATTGAGAAATTAAATATGGTAAATATATAAATTATCTGTAAATGAATCTATAGATTCAATGCAACCTTGTATGTCCTTAAAAAACCTTCATAGTTCAAAGAAGAAATAACATGGAAATAAATACAGTTTTGAATTAAATGAAAATGAAGCAAACACATGCTAAATTTTGTGGGATACAGCTAAAGCAAGGCTTCACTATAACTGTATAGCATTAAATTCTTTTTTTATAGAAGAAAAGTCTAAAGTCAATTGTCTAGATGTCTACTGGAAATTTAGAATATAGAGAACAAATTAAACCTAAGGAAAGAAAACAATAACACAGCAGAAATCGATAAAATCATAATCAGAACATGTGTGGGGAAAGGGTGAGTCTGTCTCAGACCCTGGAGAAGATGGGCCTTCTGCCCTGTTGTCCTGGAAGAGTGCTACTACTCCAGTGTTCTCAGAGGTTGGAGCTTATTTTCTAGGAATTGAGGAGAGTTTTGCCACCACCACAATGTCCTGAGAGGATTGAATCTCATGCCCCTAGGATTGTGGAGAATCTGACCACTGCCCCAGTATTCTCAGAGGGTGAAGTCTTCATCCCAGTTTTGGGAAGAACATGACTGCTGCACAAGAGCAGTTGTGGTCATTTGGAGCTGTATGTATCCTAGAAAAACAAGTTCTTAACCGTAATCCATTCCTGTGGGTGTGAACCCATTGTAAGTGGGACTTTTTGAGGAGGTTACTTCAGTTAAGTGGTGGTCCACCTCTATTAGAATGGGTCTTAATCCTATTGTTGGAGTCCCTTTATAAGCAGAATGAAATACAGATAGAAAAACAAAAAGCTATGGGGAACAATCAGAAGCTGAAATTCAACAAAACCTGGAAGAGAAGGGAGAGGTCAGGAGATGCCATCATGTGCATTAAAATGTGACAGAAGAAAAATGGACTAAGGATCACTGGCAGTCATACCCAGAAGGCTGGCCTTTGGGAAGAAAGCATCCCATTGATGATGCCTTGATATGGGCTATCTCTTAACCTCAAAACCATGAGCTAAAAAATTCCCACTTTTTAAGTCAACTCATTGCATGGCATTTGCTTGAGCAGACAAGGAAACTAAAACTGCAGTTAAGAAGCCATTTTAAAAAGTGACTGCATGGCTATGAAAAACATTATCAGCATTGGATTAAGCACAGAGCAATGCTACCCCTGTTTGGTTGGAGTAGTGATATCTCTTCTTCCTACACTGTCCTTTGCCTAGTCTTCACTCACTTTGGGGATCTTTAAACCCCTGGTATTCTTTGATAATCACTAGGCATTGAGTGGTCTAAAAAGAACAATTTTGAAATTCATGTTATTGGAAAATTAATAGTTATGTGGCTATTTTTGAAAGCAATGTTTACAGAAACTATTTATTAAAATTACAGATAGAATCCAAGTTTTAGGCATTGTTTTTATTATATCATTAACAATCCTATCTTTTCATGCCTTATTCTTGGAATTCATTCAGGTCCCTACAGTTGGTTTGCAAACATTTTCTCCATGAATATGCCTTGCCAAACAGTTGAAGATACGTAAGGTTTTGACAAAACAGTCTTGCCATAAGGAATTGGAAAATCATTTAAATAATAAGCATTTATGTTTCACTCTAGTTTATTTCATCTTTATGATGGTAAAATAGATGTATTTTAGCATAATTAGGGGCTATAATAACCTCTAGTCATTGTGTCAGCACAAAAATACATTTTTGAGTGCTTACTATGTTAGAGGCATTGTGCTAGGTGCTTTTCATAATAATATTATGTGCTTCTCATAAAATCTTTAAGGTAGATTTTAATAGTGTAATTCTGGAGTAGAAAATTCAGGTTTGAGAGGTTATACAATTTGCCAACTTCTTACATCTACATTGTTGGAGAGCCTGAATTTGAGCATATTTCAGTCTCATGTCAAATACATGCTCCTAACCACCTCATTATTGCTTTCCGAATTCTTACACCATTGACTCCCTATGAAAGTAGATTTAAACTTAACAAACTATTCTGCACCTTACAGCCTTCACCTTTAGGGAATATGTCAATACATTCTCATATCATTTTTTAACAAAAATTAAAGCAGATGGTATAACTGTGTGACTAAGTTTTTTCTACTTTAACCTTCTTACTGTTTTCCTTTTGCACCAACCACATCAATAATTTGCCAAGTAAAAAGGAAACACATTCTGAAGAATAATCCAGTTCTTTGAAATAGCATCTGAGGAGAAAAATAAATGAGAAAAAAAAGACTAGTGAATGTTGTCTTTTCTTTTCACTTATAACACTTGTATGCATACATTTATTAATTTAAAAACTTTAAAGAAATTATTATTTTTCATGGAAAGCATCTGTCCATCCTCAATGTTTACATACATATATATATAATATCTGCACAACTAAAGCATTTACAGATATATATATATATATATAATATGCACAACTAAAATCCAGGATAATATTCTACAAGGTTTCTCGTTGCAAGAATCTTGAATATGAGGATACTAAATAATATGCCTTCTTTATATAAAGAGGCAATAGTTTGTTTAGACAGCTTGCCTTTGTAGTGAAACATTTAGTATGCTCTTTTTTTCTATCTCCAAAAAAAGTTTTTCTCAATTATTTCTAAATTGACAGGGTCCTATTATTTGTTGACTTTTCTATAGTGAAATTCTTTTTTATAGTACTGTTGAATGGAATTCCAGAAATGTTTGAAGAACGGTAATAAAATAATTAAAATTCCTTTTCACTGTAAAACAGAAAATTTTCATTTTCTGTTGAAACTGTCTATTGAAAATAAACACATTAATAGAAGGATACTTTAGTTTTATGAAAGGTTTTCATTACTTTTAGAGTGAATCAAATTAAGCTAACATATTATTATGGGAATGTGGATTAATTTGAATGAAAAAACCTAAAATAAAAATTACAAACCAAATATTTTAAATTATCATCAAAGTGTTTTAAAATTGGTTTTAAAATAACAGTGTTTTAATTTCCTAGCTGCTGAAACTACTATCATACAAAGGATTGACTTAACAACAAGAATTTATCGGCTCTTTGTTACGGTATCCTCAGACCGGCCAGCAAGGGAAGCTTTGGGGTTCCTTGGCTTTTCTGCCACATGGCAATGCACATGGCAGCTGCTTCTCCTTTCTCTTCTGGGCTTCATTGACTTCCAGCTGCTAACTACTCCACATGGCTTCTCTCTCTGTCTAAATTTCACTTTATTTATAAATGATCCTAGTTATTCAGATTAAATCTCAATCTGACATACTTGGGTCATACATTCACTGAAGTAACATGTCTAAGAGATTAATTTTCCATGGGACCACACCAATCAGAATGTTGACCAAGACCAGGAATATGCCCAAACTGGGATACACAACTCAATCCACAGCAAAGAGTAATAATATTTTGCCTGTCAGCAAAGAATATTTTCACAACCACCAAAATGAAATTCAATTTTTAAATGATTTATTTTAATTTTTTTCCAAATTATTGACCATGGCAAAGGAAACAAAACAATGTCATGTTGCTGCTATTAGCTTCAATGACCTATGTGATTTAATGAATTTTGAACTAAGCTATGAAATATTGTATTTTTAAGTAATTAATAATTAATTAGTAAGACTTTAACAGTGGCTTGCTGTCTCATACAATTGAAGACACAATAAATTTCAGACTACTAGACTAGGATTTAGTTTTGCACAAAAGTAAATGGTAATTGACTAAAAGATTACTAATGACCCCAAAATGTTAAGGTGTCATGGATAGGAAAAACTTGGAGCTTTGTCAGAATTTCCAAAGATTTCTACCATATTTTAGAAAGGCTTTTAGTTATTATTTTGATCACAAAATTTCCATAAGTTTAATACCTATGAAGAAGAGCTTCTATTTCAAAAATAACTAAAATTGATAATTTTGTGAATTTTATGGAGGGCATATAAAAACAAATACAAAGACAACTAATAAAAATTCACCCATAAAAATTTTATAATGACATGCCACATTCCTTAGACATCAGTACATAGATTTAAATTTACTTAGATTCTCTGCATTACTACAATGATATTGGAATTATAATAGCCTTTTCCAAGAAAGTTGAATAAATATTTTCTAGGCAATTAACGTTTTTTTCCAGAACTCTATAGCTACAGCATTTACAGTAAATTAATAAGCATTATACATCTAAAATTCTAAGCAAAATGATAGTTTAATTTGAAATTACTCTTTAGGATTATTACATATAAGATATTGATATTTAAATCTGTAAATGGGATTACATATAGATATGCAACCTCTTTGAGCATAGGAACTTGTTTTTGAACTTTGCTGTATCCTCATGATAATAAGTTCCTGTTGAAAAATAATTGAGTGAATACCATCCTTAAGTTTGTATTGAACAGAATTCTTTCTGCCAGTTAAATTGCTTCACTCCATAATTAAATAGACATATTATACATAGATAGATCCAGGGAAACATACCTATACCTTTTCCTTTACCTATACTTATATCTATCTTATACCTATACCAGTATCTGTTCCTATTACTGTATCTACTCAGTCTTTGAGGGCATAAAATTTCTTTTAATGGTTGCTGTAACCTCAATATCAATAAATATCTGTTAAATATAAAGGAAGCTACTTGTTTCATTATCTGTATTAAACTATATCCTTCCCAGGCAATTTTTTTTTCAGTCTTGCAGAAAGCCATCTAAGATAAACCAAGCACCTGTCTAGAATTAAGTTCTATCTATTTGCAGTCAGTCCCATGATATATTTAAGTGATTTGTCAAATAATAAATTTGAATAACCCATTGTTTAGTGGTGACAGGAGGGGAGGCCTTTTTCCCTCCCTTAAAATTTGCATCTTTGTGGAAGAGGGCCATTAGTATAGGGTCCTTTTGTCTCTCACCAATTCACTCACCCATCTTTGTGGAGTGATTTTGCTGCTTTGCATATTAGGAAGGAGAAAACAAAATCTGGGCTGTAGTGTATCCCTTTCTTCTCTATCTTGCTCTCCACACTCCCCCCCCCCTGGCCCCCCACCATGCCTTAAAATTTTCAGCCATAAACCCCATCACTGTAGCAGAGACATTTGTCCCAGTGCAGCACTGGGTATGAACCGTTGGGAAGTCTGTCTTATTCCCAGATTCAGTTTTTGGAAAACTAATAGCTTCAGATATGAGTCAGTCTAGAACCTTGCCTTCAAAAAGGTACTCTTTTGTTCTTGCTACGCCTTACAGCTTTGTCTACCTTCTTAATCAGTTCAGCAGTTGGGCAGGGAAAAAAAATGACAAAAGTAACAAGACTTTCAGTTAAAACCCTTGTGCCAAACACTGTTCTAAGCACATTACATTTATAAATTTATATGGCTCAGACATCACCCTTATCAGATACTTTTGCTCTAAAGTCTCACAGCGGGTACCAAAGATAGGTTTCCAAACTTCACTATACCGTTCATTAGAAATCTTAACTCCTCCAACAGAGATGATTTCAATAACAAAGAAATGGACATCAACTCAAATTGATTTTGTTTCTCATCTCACCAAACTTTAAATGTTAATTCTGAAGTCAGTAAAACTGTTTTGATTTTTTCCCGTTTGTCAAATTTTAACACATCCTTTCTAATTTTCTGTTGAATTTATGAGTTTTGTTTACTGATAAATATATTATGCTCTTATGAAGCCTAATATATATATATTTAATAAGTATACTTTCAATAAGTAGTTTATGAATTTGTACGGTGTTTGTATAGTGCCCAGCATTTAGTTAGATTTCTTAAAGTGTTGAATTAATTGTAAGAAACAAGAGATTTAATTAAGAATTCACTTAAAGTGAATGAGTTAAAATATAATTAAACATATAGATTATGTATGCACTTGTAGTCACTAATGGGAAAAATTAAAATGCACAAAATCAAGAAGAATCATAGCAATAATTTTTATTATTGATAGAAATGACAGAAATAATATAGCATATATAGATAAGTTTAATAGAAATGGGATTTAGAGAAGAAATAATATATATTTATTGGTTAAATACCATGCATAAAGCTAATTTACAATGCAATAGTTAATTCTGCATCATGCAGAATATATGCATCATGCAAAAGGTAAACAGAGAGTAACCAGAACTGAGAAATTTAAAAATGTCAGCATCCCATGTTCAATAATTTAAATTCATTCCATTTCTTTTTCATTCATTCCACTGAGTTTCCTTAGTATCCATAAAACGTCCATTATTAATCCAGTGCTCTAATTTCCTTTTATCCTGAAAGGGTAAAGTATGTCAGATTGTAACACTGAATTGAGAGGGTGCCATCTCCGGGCACCTTTTGCATGATGGTACAGGAGTCCTCAAAGTGCCACATCATCATCATATGTGGCACTTGGAGGACTCCTGTGCCATCATGCAATGATCATTTAGGTACTGGCTTGTCATTTAAGTACAAGCCTTTTAAGTTCTGGCTTGTCAGTACTGAAATGACCATAGGTAGGCTCACATTTACTGTTCTTTATATCCTGTTGATATTTCACAATACTTAAATTTTCTATTTTAGATATTTGTATATTATATTCCATTGTGAATATGTTGCAAAATAAGTTTTTTCAGATTTTTGATATGCATAATTTCAAGAATAAAAGTTAAACAGTAAAGGCAACCAAGTAAACTCCAGATTCCCTTACTCTATATTGGCTATGCATGTTATATTGCTATTGAAATGCTTTAACTTGGACCAAAAGGATATACACAATAGAACATGTTTAAGATCAGACTACATTTCCAGTTTTATTATCTTTCGTTGCTCTATAGTTACACAGTCAAGGAGAACATTAACTATAAACCATGGGAGAGAGGGAATTTTACAGTTGTGTTTGCAACTCTCTGGTTACAGTTTCTATTTCATTAAACATGCCCGTAAAGGTTGAAAGCACTTATTATGGAATTTAAAATATGCATGCTTTTACTATCCTTTACGTGGTTGAATTTCATAACCTTTCATAAATAAACAATTAAAACTGTATACAGAGAGCAGAATAAAAATATATTACTCCCTTAATTTAACTAAAAATTTATATTCTAATAAACCACTCATGAAAGACACAGTGCCTTGGTCTTATTGAATTATATGCATTTAAATGTAGATTTTGAATAGCAGCCAATGCTGTGTGGGAAACCATTCCATAATAAATAAACAGGAGACAGAAAGCTCAGGCAACTACAGTGATTTTTCTCTAAGGTGAGGTTTTAATTGATACAGTGTATTGACTTTCAGATTATAATGCTTTTAGTTCAGTGTTAACATGATAGAGCCAGAGGAATAAGGAGGTAAAAATAAAATCCAGCAAAACCAAAACACCTAAGTTATTTAGTGTCGAGCTTCTATTTAATTTGGGTGTCTTTTTCTCAAACAATGTAAATCATTCTGAAAATGAGAATACTCTCTTTCTTTTTTTCCTTTTTCTTCTGTCAGTACAGTGTATTTTAATCCATCTGTTCTTGCCTTCCTGTGGGGAAAGCAATAACCTACAATTAAATGCAGGTGCTTTGAGAAAAGAGTACTCCTGTTCTAGCTAATGACTTGAGGCAAGTAACAAAAAGAAAGGGGAAAAATGTGAAACCTAAATATACTGCTTGTTTAGGGAAGCATGAAATCTTTTCCTGGGAAAGAAAACAAGGATCTTCTACTTATCAGGGACATGGCTACCGTCTTCTGAAGATAAAAAAAAAAAAAGTGTTTTATTAATTGGATTTATAAGGAGAAAAATAAACAAAAGTTCTGGGAAGGCATCATTAGTCATTGAATCATGAAAAAAAAAGAGAAAAAAAGAAGTAGGAGGAAGGGGAGGAAGAAGAGAAGAAGAAGAGAAGGCAAGAAGGCAGGAAAGGAGAAAACATTAAAAACGTCAGCATCTGTAAAATTAATTGGACCAAAGTATTTAAACTACTAAAATTTGAAGCAAATATTGCTGCTCTCTTGCTACTTAAAACAATTTTTTTAAATTTCTTTTTATACAATATTGTGTTGAATGCAATATGTAATTATATGCCTATTACTGCCTGTATTCATTTCCTAGGGCTGCTTTAAAGTACAACAAAATTGATTGCTTAAAACAACAGAAATTTATTTTCTCACAGTTCTAGAGGTTTAGAATCCGAAATTAGGTATCAGCTGGGCCATGCTCTCTTGGAAGCCTCTAGGGGAAAATCTTTCCTTCCTTCTTTCAGCCTCTGGTAGTCCCAAACATGTCTCTGTTTATGGCAGCAGAACTCCAGTCTCCACCTCTAGTCACATGGCTGTTTTCATTCTGTGACAATGTCTCTGTGTGCAAATCTCCCTCTTCTTATAAGAATATCAGTCACATTGGATTTAGGGCCCCCCTTAATCCAGTTTGACCTCATCTTAACTAATTATATACACCAAGCCTCTATTTCCAAATAAGGTCACATTCTGAAGTTCTAAATACATAAATTTTGGGAGCAGACTATTCAGCTCAGCACACTGCCTATTATAATGTGAATACTTCCAGTGTTTTGTATTTTAATTGTTATGCACCTATACACAAGCAGTGTCTGAACATGCCATATTCATGTTTATTGACTACACACATTTTTACGTAGTATAAGTTTATAATACCCAAGTAGAAAAGTTAGCACATACACTTGAAACACCAATTTAAAAATATCAACATAATCCACATTTAATTTCCTTTTAGTTATTTTTTATTTATTTAAAATAATGCTCAAATAGGTATCTATAAAATTCACTTTGTAATACAAAATACCATCAGTGAATTTATTTTTGATTAAAAAGTCAGACATAACACATATGAAGACAGAGAAAATATAACATTATAAAATATTGTAGTGTTGATTGCTCAGTTCACCTTTATAGCCTTAACCTGATCAGTTAAATGGGATGACTTAGCACTATATATATTCAGAATCACTAAATTTGCTTGCGTGTAAATGAATGCAGGAATTCAGAGAGCATTTTTGACTTTTACAGTACTTGAAGAGTTCTTAAAACTGGCAAATCATTTTTGTTGTAATAATTGCCACAACTGAAGATATCTTTAGAACTTTTACATTTTAGTGCTTCCCAGCCCCTTTTTAAAAAATTTCTGTCTTGAGTCCAGTAACTTTCAAAGCATGTTAACTATTTTTGACCACAACACATCTGTTTTGATTTGCTTGGAATAGTGGTTTGAAATTAGATATCATTTGATAAAAATGATTATGCTACTGGAAAATAAAATATGAAAGCCACTGCTTCTAATCTACCTGAGATTAATTTTGGCAGGTAGTGTGGTAATACAAGGTAACTTGATTTTTCCTCTACTTGAAAAATGATCCTATCTTGCCTTAGTTTGCCATGGTTGCTAGAACAAATGCCACAGACTTGTGGCTTAAACAAAATGAATTTATTGTTTTACAGTTCTAGAGACTAGAAGTTCAAAATCAAGGTGTCAGCAGGGCCATGCTCTCCCTAAAGCCTGTAGCATTCTGGTGGTAGCTTTCTGACAATCAGTCTCTACTTCTATCACATGGTGATCTGTCTCTCTCTGTCTCCAACTACAACTTTGTCCAAATTTCCCATTTATAAGGGTTCCAGTCCTATTGGATTAAGGGCCACCCTGATTGAATTTGGCCTCATCTTAATAGGATCTTCAAAGATCCTGTTTACAAATGAGTTCAAATTCACAGGCCCAGGGATTAGGACTTGAACATGTATTTGTGGGGGTATGATGCCATTCGTAACACCCTTCCTTTAAAGAAAGTTTTCCCATAACCCATATTATCTGGTCTCCTTATAGACCAATATTTTACTCCATTAATCTCTTTGATTATGCTTGTATCTATTTAATGTAATCTTTATTATTTGGTGTTAATATTTGATAGTCAAAGGCCCACATTATCAAACCTCTATCTCAAGAACTAGCCTGAATGTTCTTTTCATTCTACCAAAGTTGAGAATTATGTGATACAATTCCAAAAAGTTCTTTTATTTTAATTTAAAACAAATTTTATTTTTACCATATTTTTATTTCTATCATAAGAATACTTTTTCTTCCTAATCCCCCCTTTCTTTAATTTGGATATTGTTGTTTTGTAATTTACTTAACAAGAATTGATAAAATGTAGTTATGGTTAAGAGCCTAGAAGGTGCAATCAACTGATATCAATTCTACTATTTAAAAGTGTCACCTTGGAAAAATTACTCAAATTCAACTTAAATACTCCTACAATTAAATATTGAAATCCAAATGATTTGTATATTTATGTGGGTTTCAAATTAATGTTTACTTAGATATATTTCCAACATAGAAAATGTGTTATGCTAACATAAATTCAGAAATAAGCATATCTGATTTAGAAAAATCAGATCTTTTTTCCTAAGTAATATCAGGGACTAGCAATACAAGAACAGATCCCAGGCACAGATAAAAGAAAAGAAAGGCAAGGACAAGAGGGTTTGAATCTGTTCACCAGAGATGCCTGATTCAGTTCACTCCTCTCACCACTTAAATCTTGTACTGTCATTATTACCGTCTCCCATAATACAAAAGGGAATGCATTGTGTATAAACAAGATGATCTTATTTCATCTCTGAGTGGGGGTGTACAATTATTCAGAGTCCCCTATCAAGGATGTAGCTTTAAGAAACAAACTCCAGTCCTGCTGCTGCAATTGTTCCTGTGACTGAAAATTATTTCTACTTCCCCCTTTTTCATTATTTATTCTGGATTTCTCTTATCCTTGGGCAGCACTTTAGTCAGTCAGGATTGCCTACATGGTGAGGCAACCCACCCCTCCCTGATTGAGTGATCCAATTCCTTACTTTTCCCTTCTTGTCACAATTGTTTATTTACTGTTATCTCTGGGAACAGAATCCCCTAGGTTCCAAAGGCTTTTTTTGTTTTTTCAGTATCAGTTGTGCTTCATCAAATCACAGCTCATATGATTATCAGGATCTATTACCCTATTGCCAATAAACTAACTAACTCCTTTCCTGCTGATTCATAGCCTGAGAAGCATTACCTAACCAGTGGTTAGTGACGGTTTTATATTCCCTGGGAAGTTTTTATCCCATGGCAGAAGAAATGTTCCTCCCTTCCACCATAGAAACCTAAACCTTTAACCCGGTTTTGGAGGATATGCATGTGGGTCATTGGGAATGAAGGTAAGAGTAGCCAGTTTTACCTACACCCTTGTTTCCCAAACCCACATATTCCAACTATTGTGTATATACAGTATTCCATACTGTAGCATTGATTTATTTCATTGAATTGATGAAGATACTGGTTATAAGAGGTTTCATTTCTTATATCTTACCAAAAAGTAAAAATAAATTGCTGATTAAACCATTATGCAGTGTTTTCATTTCACATAGGCTTTTTAAGTTTTATTTTATAGTTACTAAATGGTCCATTTTGTGTATATTGCATTTCATGGAATCTAAGATTTGATAAACTGCAAAACATAGCATTATTTTGTATATGATTGAGAAAGACAAAATGCTTGCAAATATAAATGTGATATTTCATTGATTGTAAAATGCATCTTGATTCCAGGGATGCTAAAAGTGGAAGTATATGACTCTTAGAACTGATACTGTACAGAAAAAAATTTAAAAAGGATCATAACACCTTATACTGGGAGAGGATGGTAAAGATATTAAATATATTTGACCTTTTTGAAAAGCAATCAATCAATGTCTATTAAAATGTAAATGTTGAAACTCTCAAATGCAGTAATTCTAGTCTTGGAAATCTACCCCACAGAAATAGAAATTATATTTCAAAAGATACATTATCAGTAATAGTTATTATAGATTACTCCATAATGCCAAAACACTGTCAACAATATGAATACCCAACACATTTGAAGTTGTTTAATGAGTTGTGGTCATGCAAACAGTAAATTAATATTAAGGCATTAAACCAATTAATTAAAATTGTAAAGCATGATTACATTTAATGATTTCCATAATGCATTATTAAGTGGGAAGAGAAAAAATATGAAAACATATATGTGAGGGCCCAGGGCCCTGCCCCCCTCCTCCATTCTGAGAGCAAGTCATGCACACAGAAGCCTACACGAAGACAACAGATGTTAAAGGTCAACAGACCCCCTCAATGGGGAAAGAATGTATCATTAAAGCCTTAAAACTCCCCTCCCTTGATCACTGTTAATGTCCAAATCTCACAAGACCCTGCTGAAACTCCATTGTCACACCCTATGAACCTCAGCCTTTATAAATCACCACCTTGGCACTCCATCTCTGTTTTGCATGGCTCACTTTCCACAGCAGCTGTAACAGTAGGTGGAACCATCTCCTTTCAATAAGTCCCAATTAAACCCATGTCCACTCGTGCAGGTGTGTTCTTCAGCCTTAGGGCTAAGCTGGGTTGGAGCAGCATAGAGCATGATCTAGTTTTTTTAAAACAATATAAAAGTGCCCTCCATGTGTATCTTAATATATCACTGTATTCATAGGCAGAAAATTTTGAAAGATTGCAGAGTAAGCTAGTAATACTGGGTACACGGGGAAAAGAAGGAATAAGCAAAAGGAAAAGAAAGAGGAGTTTTTGTAACAACAAATCATTTGAGAATGAGTCATACATAATTCTATGAACATTTAATAAAACATGAAATATTAACTGTGCATATTGCAAAACAGAGTACTAAACTAGAGAAAACACTCAATTTCTTTGTAACTTTAAACTGATTTTTTCTTTAATTTATATTGGTTAATTGTAATGTCTCTAACACAATATTTTGGATCAATAATTATGGCAATATTATCCACTTGGAGAATTATAGCTTTCATCATTATAAAGTTACCCTTTCATGTCTTCAGATTATTTTCATTTTAAATTATAAAATGAAATTTCATAAAGTGAACAACAAAAATATGTAATGAATAACTGGATATGTGTTCTGATAACTGATCTGAGTGTAAATGGCTTGAGTGAACTGTTTGAGAATATGTGAGAAGAAATAAAAGATAGTAAGAAATGATTCACTAAACTGTGATCCATCATGTAAGTACTTTGATATTACTATAAATGGTTTGAACTTTATCTTCTAGTTATTTGTTTGGAGAAGAACACATATTCTACTTTTTCCATCTTATCTTAGAGCAGATAGAATTTTCATGAACATTTTTCCAAATGGGATGTGCATAAAAATATATTTATGAATGTAGCATAATGCACAGTATGCAAACAAATAGATAAGAGTATTGTCCTTACCACTGACCAGTTTGTAATCTTAAGAAGCTACCCTCACTGTACCTCTGTTTTCTCATCTTAAAATGAGCATATCAATAATATATCTCTGAAAGGGCCATTGTGACATTACATATATATGAGATATTTAATTAAGTAGTATGTATTTCATGATTACAAGAAAGTCTGGCAATTAATAAACACTCAATGAATGTCAGCTATTAATGTTATCTCTCTCCACTTTACTGCACCTCTTCAAGGCAGGAGGGAGTCTGGGAAGACAACAAAAAATATTTGACCCAGTTTCTCTGCAGGACAAGGTTAATGTGTCAAATAAATAATGTGCTAACATTTACATCAGTCTCTCTTTCTTTATTTCCTTTATTTTGTATCCATGTCTGCCTGTATGTCTCTTAACATTTAGTGTGAAGCCACAGTTCTTTTCTGTATGCTCAATTCATGCTGTAAACTTTCTGTGGCACTGACTTGATAGTCAAACACTTAAAAGGTAGAAGCAAATTTCTCTTCTCTACTATATTTTTAGCATACAATCCATAATACAGTTAAGACCTACACATTGATGATATCAGCTAAGGAATATAGCAGAGAATTGATGTTATTTTGGAAGGAGAAGAGACAAACTTTAAAAATGAGAGAAAAAAAGAATATATTATTGTTCTCAGCCTTGTCAGTATTTTGGATAGTCTGTGTCAGTTTTTCAGAATCCACAACCTGTAAACGAAAACAACTTAAAGAAGTCTTTCATCATGAGAATACTTGTAGCACATCACTTCTATAATCACAGGAAAATGTCCATTATGTATATTGCTTTCACTCAGCAGAGTTTGAGACACTTTAAGCTTCTAATAAATGTTAGAATTTTCTGTGGTAATGCCACCATTCATCTCCCTGTTAATGTTCTTCATCCATATTTTGTTTCCCCTTTGAATTGTGTTTCATTCCTGACATCTCAAATGAAACTTAAATATGGATTCTATCTGATGACATGGACACCACATTCACACGTGGGTAGATTACAAGACCTGGTAGAAGCTCACTCTCCAAGGAAAAGGTTTTGCTTAGTATTCTCCATAGTCCCAAACTCCTGCTCTTCTTTCAGCACTTTCTTTTAAACTAATATCCCAGATATCTTGAGCTGTCACAGTGACTTTTATTGCACCTGGGACTCTTTATTCTGTAAATTTTGGTTTCTAAGAAGGATGCCCATATTGTGAATTTTCTGAGCTATTGAATGACCTCTGAACTGAAGAATCTCTTGAGACTTCAAAAGCTAGTTCTCCCTTGGGCCCAGTAGGGACCAATATATATTTAGTAGTCATAAAACATTCTCACCAAGAAAACTCCAATCCCAGATGACCTGAGTGGTGACTTCAGCTAAACTTTTAGAGGAAAAATAATGTCAACTCTATCCAAGTGCTGTCAGAAAATTGAACGGAGTGAATTTGCCTCAGTTCATTCTATGCAGCCAGCAATACCATGACACCAAAACCAGAAGGTAATATTACAACTTTGATATATTATAACCAAAGTTATCATTTTGATTTTTAACATGAAAAAATTAATAAATTCATTGCACCAAATAAAAGAAAACAAATAAGAACACATAACCTTTTCAATAAATGGAAAATGATAAAATGCTCCATCCATTTCAGATAGAAATAGGGGAAATTCCCTCAACTTGATTACCAGCATATACAAAAACATGTATCTATGATATTAATGCAAAAACCATAATGATTTATTTCTGAGATTTGGAAGGAAAAATGGAATCCAGTCTCAACACTTACATTTACAATTTTGCTAGACATTCTACTCAGGGCATTAAGGCAAGAAAATGTATAGAATAGGTTTCCAATTTAGAAAGGAAGAAGTCTTTTTATGCCTAATGATAATTTATATCATCATTCACAAATGGCATGGTTAATAATGAAAAATCCAATGGAAACTACATAAATTATTAAAATTTATTAATGAGTTGAACAATATGGCAGGATAAAACATCTTTATACAAAAATTAATTGCATTTCTATATACTGGCAAAGAATAATCAGAAATTGAAATAAAAATCTATATCATATACAAAACATATGACATACTTTGGGATAAATACAACAAAAGTTGCAAAATATCTGCATGCTAAAAATCATAAAATATCATTGTGATAAACTAAGGAAGACATAATAAATGAAGAGATATACTGTGTTCATGCGAAAAAATATTCCATATTGTGAAGATTGCAGTTCCATCCAAATGACACACAAGTTCAAAGCAATTTCAATCAAAATCCAAAAGAAGTTTTGCAGAAACTGAAAAGTTGATTGCAAAATTCGTATTAAAATGCAGAAGACCTGCAATATCCAAAGGAATTTTTACAAAAGAGAACAGAATTCAAGGTAGCACTATCTATTATTGAAACTAATTATAAGGCTACAATGTTTAAATATACGGTATTGGCAAAAATTCAAACAAGTAGATCAATGGAACAGAATAGGAAGTATTGATAAAGTCACAAAGGTGATTCGTTGTAGAAAAGATAGTCCATATAACAAGTGATGCTAGAAAAAATTGGATCCCCATATGAAAAAATATGGACTTAGACCCATATTTCATGCTATATACAAAAATTAAGTCAATACAGACAAGACATCTGTTACAGTTTGCTAAAGCTGTCATTATACAAAATAGCAGAAATGGATTGGCTTTTATAAAGAGGACTTATTAAGTTACAAATTTACAGTTCTAAGACCATCAAAGTGCCCAAACTAAGACATCAACAAGAGGATACCTTCACTGAAGAAAGGTTGATGGCGTCTGGAACACCTCTGTCAGCTGAGAAGGCATAAGGCTGGCATCTACAGGTCCTTTGCTCCCAGGTTCTGATTTCAAAATGGCTTTCTCCAAAATGTCTCTGGGCTTCTGTCTCTCTTAGCTTCTCTTTCTCAGCTCCTATGCATCCTTGTTTGTTCTCCCAGGGCATTTCTCTCTAAGCATCTGGGGGCCCTCTCTTAGCTTCTCCAGGGCAAACTCTGGGCTTCATCTCTTAGCTTAGCATCTCCAAATGTCTTTCTCTCTGCATCTCCAAACATCACCATGTGTCTGTGTCAGCTGTTAGCTTCTCTCCGAAATGTCTTTCTCAGCTTCTCTGAGCTCCATCTCTCTGTGAACTCTCTTAACGTACTCCAGTGAACTAGTCACTGGATGGGTGGGGTCACACCTCCATAGAAATGATCTAATTAAAAGGTCTCACCTATAGCTGGGTGAGTCACATCTCCATGGAAACAACCTAATCAATAGGTCCCACCCTAAGCAAAAGACTAATAAGTCTGCCCCCACAAGATTGTATTAAAGAGCATGGTTTTTGTGGGGAACATCAGAGAGTCAAACCAGCACAACATCATAATGTAAAAACTTATATAAGAAGTTATAGCAGGAAACCTGTAATTGATTGTAACAAGTTTCCTCCAAAAAGATATAGATATAACAATCCTGAACATATGTGCACCTAACAACAGAGTGTAAAAATACATAAGGCAAAAACTGATAAAACTGCAAGAAGGAAAAAACAAACAAATCTACTATAATAGTTGGGGACTTCAACAACCTTCTATCAAACCTTGACAGATCCAGCAAGCAGTAAATCAGTAAGAAAATAATTGAACTGAAGAGTACCACTGATCAACTGGATCTAATTGATGTTTATAGAATACTTTATCTAAAAACAGAATTCACATTCCTCTCAAGCTCACACAGAACATTTACCAAGAAAGATAACAAGAAAATTCCAATATTTTTGGAGAATAAACAATACTGTCTAAATAAAACATGGGTCAAAAAAAGTCTCAAGAGAAATTAAAAAACAATTAAACTAAATGGAAATAAACATGTGACTTAAAATTTGTGTGCTGTCACAAAATCAATTGCATTATTCAGGGTTCTTCAGGAAAACAGAGCTGACAGAATATGTATATATAGTAAATATTATATGAGGTTTAGTATAGGAATAGACTTGTACTGGTTTGTATATATATTGTCCCCCAGAAAAAGCCATATGCTTTAATGCAATCATGTGGGAGCAGACATATTAGTGTTGATTAAGTTGGAAATTTGGGTTAGGTTGTTTCAATGAAGATGTGACCCACAACTGTAGGTGATGGCTCTGATTAGATAATTTCCATGGAGGGGTGGCTCTGCCCATATGGCCTTGATTAGTTCACTGAAGCCCTATAAAATCTCAGAAGAAGCTCATAGCTAGTTGGAGCTGAGAGACACATTTTGAAGATGGCAATTGGAAGGTGACACTGACATTATGGAGAACACCATTTTGAAATGCAATCTGGGAGCAAGCAGACACCAGCCACATGCCTTCCCAGCTAACAGTTTTCCCAGATGTCAATGGCCTTTCTTGTGTGAAGGTACCCTATTACATATGCCTTACCTTAGACACTTTATGGCCTTAAGACTATAACTGTGTAACCAAATAAACCCCCTTTAAAAAAGTCAATCCATCTCTGGTGTCTTGCAAGAGGGCAGTATTAGCAAACCAGAACAAGGCTCATGTGACTGTTGGGGGTAGACAGGTCCAAAGTCCATAGGGTATACCAAAAGCTGGGAACTCCAATGAAGGTTTTCATTGAATTCCCCTGGAGAAGCTGGCAGACTGAAATAGAAATGGAATACTGCATGTTATTTTTTCTGTAAGATGAAATCATCACTTCTTCTTTTAAGGCCTTCAATGGATTGGATAAGACTTCACTCATTAATGAAGGCTATCTCCTTAGTTGATTATAGATATAATCATCAATAGATACAATCAACTCATTTATGAGTAAAGCCAAAAAATATCTTCACAATAACAATCAGGCCAGTGCTTGCTTGGCCAAATAACTGGACACCTTAACCTGCCAAGTTGACACATGAACTTAATAACCACTACCTTCCATGGCTTATCAACTTGGCAGCCATAAACATGTGCAGAAACCATACTTAATCTCTATGTACAAATAATAACAGTCATACTTTTGCATAACAATGCTTAACTGTCCTTAATATAACCACAAACACACTAACTTTCCTCATAATAGGGTGCAAATCCTTGGAAAATATTCGCTCTAAAGTTTGGTATCTGATAACTTAAATACTATGACATAAATTAATACAACTTATGTGTAAGCTAAAGGGATATGATATGGAAGAAAACAAAGATATTTTATTTATGTATATATACAAGTCTGTGCATAACAAAACAAGGAAGAAATATTTACATTTCAGTCCTCATTTCTGTAAGTGATCATGTGGTCATACCTTATACTTACAATTACCTTCTTCTGCTACCCATTCCATATTCCTTTTACCATCTACCAGCACCATAATTGGTCATAGTTTTTACCTGGTGGAGTGACCAAACCTACATTCCTGGTGTTTCTGGGCCACTGGTAACACTGACTGGATTGGATTATTGAAGATTTCCGTTGACTTTAATCACTGGGAATGTAGTACTAAGAGACCCCCTAAGGGACCTTTTGTATTCCAGGCAATCTCCTCTATACCTCAATTGTGTAGTATTATTTATATTTTCCCTTGATCATCAGGATCAATCATCCCAATCAATACAGTAATTCCTTTCATTGCCTGTTGATACAGAGACATGAAGAACCAAAGTGGCCAGATAGTCATAATTTCCAGTCAATGGAATCAATACCTTATGTTGGAAGTGTCTCATGTTGGAAGTGCTGCTCCTTTTGAAACTAACATGTGTAGATGAGCAGAGCTTAAGGTTGCACAGACAAGAAGCAAAAATATTTTTAATGGATCACTGAGGTTAAAAGTTGGTCTTGTGAATCCCTGATATGAGAGAAATAGCACCATAGAATGGACAGTGATTTAGAGCATATAGACCATCCTGGAGAACATTGCCTTAGCCCTACAAGGTATTGCTACTCAGTTGCAAATAATTGAGACTTCAAAAGGCCATTCCACTGTTCTATCAATCCAGATGCTTCAGGATGGTTGGGGAACATGATAATACCAGTGAATTCCATGAGCATGTTGCCATAATCCACACATCATTTGCTGTGAAGTGGGTTCTTGTTCAGAAGCACTGCTGTACAGAATACTATGATGATGGATACAGCATCCTGTAAGCTCATGGATGGTAGCTTTGACAGAAGCATTGCATGCAGAGAAGGAAAACACATATCTGGAGCGTGTCCATTCCAATTAGAATAAAAGGTGCCATTTCCATTATGGAAGTGGTCCAAAATAACCTGCCACCAGGTAGGCTGATCACCTCAGGGAATAGTGCCATATTGGGGACTGAGAGTTGGTCTCTGATGCTGGCAGATTTTGTTCTCAGCTGTGTCTGTAGCTAAGACAGTCTTGGTGATTGGAAGTTCATATTGCTGAGCTCATGCACAACCTCAATCCCTACCACCATAGCTTCTTTGTTCATGGGCCCATTGGGCAATGAAAGGAATGTCTAGGGAAAGAGGCCAACTGTTATCTACAGAAAAAGTCAGCCTTGCCACTTGATTATTAAAATTTTCCTCTGCTGAAGTCCTCATCTGGCAAGCATTTATATAGAACACAAATAGCTTCATGATTTCTGCCTACTTAGAAAGGTCTTTCAACATACATTTTTGTCACCAAGTTTCCAGTCAGACTCCTTCCAGATCCCTGACCATATAGCCAAACCACTGGCCACAACCCATGAATCAGTATACAAATGTACCACCAGCCAATTCTCCTTCCAAGGAAAATTGGAAGTTGTTCAATATTATGCCCACTGGGAGGATTTCTCTTCTCCACTGCTTTTCAGAGACATCCTAGAAAAGAGCTATAGGACTGCAACTATCCTCTTTCAGGTGGTACCTTTATATCATGCAGAACCATCTATAAACCAAACCTGAGTTTTCTCTTCCTCAGTCAACTGTTTGTAAGTAACTCCCCCAGAAGTCATAGCTGTGGGCTGGGAAAGAGAAGGTAATGTGGCAAGGGTAGAGGCACATGTAACTTGTGCCTTCAGGTCCTGCTTGAGCCCTGTCTCACAAGTATCACTTCCATTTTATGTTGGAGTTCTGCTGTGCATGCCAACTTTATGGCTTAGTGGTTCAGACAACACCTAGTCCATGATAGGCAACACAGGACTCATGGTATCTTGGTGGCTCACAGTTTAGCCTTCAGTCTCTACTAATATCCAGTAACAGGCCAAAAGCTATCTCAAAAGGAGAGTAGTTATCTGCAGAGTATAGCAGGCTATGCTTCAAAATCCCAAATTTCTGCATTGTGATTCTCCTATAGCAGCAGGCCAAAATCACCAGACAAAATATCTGTTTGCCATTGTCACTTCCAGCACCACTGGACTTCAGAATCATATGGCCCAAGCAGCAGAATAGCTTGCACAGCAGCTTAGACCTGTTGCAAAGCCTCCTCTTATTCTGGTCCACACTAAAAACTTGTAGCTTTTCAGGTCTCTAGGTAAATAAATCAGAGTTTCACACCCAAATGGAGAATATGTTGTCTCCAAAATCCATAGAGTCCAACTAGGCACTGTGACTATTTTCTGGATATAGGAAAGGACAGATGCAATAGCTTATCCTTCACATTAGAAGGAATATCTTTATATGCCCCACACCATGGGACATCTAGGAATTTTTGTTGTTATTTATCTCACACCTTCTGACACACACCTGGCATACTAGTAATTCTAGAGTAGTTGCTATTTCTTACTCTCTAGGCCCAATCAACATGATATCATCAGTATAGTGAACTAGTTCAATGTTTTGTGGAAGAGAGAGATGATCAAGTTCCCTGAAGACTAGATTATGACATAAAGCTGGAAAGCTCTTAACCGCCTGAGGAATGTCAGTGAAGGTGTATTGCTGGTCTTGCCAGATAAAAACAAACTATTTTCCTTGTTGTTACTACCAGGAATTGAGAGAAAATCACTTTCCAGATCAATAAGTGCATTCCATATACCAGGAGATGTATTGCTTTCCTCAAGCAACTATAGCTTATATGGAATAGTCAGTACAACTGGAGGTGCCACTTGGCTAAGTTTATGATAATACACTGTCATACTCCAAGATCCTTCTATTTTCTGCACAGACACATGGAGAGTTGAATGGGGATGAGGTAGGAATAACCACACTTGCAACCTTCAAGTACTTGATGACAGCACTAATCTCTGCAATACCTCCAAGAATGTAGTATTGCTTTTGATTTACTATTTTGCTAAATAGAGGCAGTCCTAGTGGCTTCCACTGGGTTCTTTCCCACCATAATAGCTCTCACTTCACAAGTCAGAGAAGTAATATAATGATTCTGCCAGTTGCCAGGAATTTCTATTCCGATTATGCATTCTGGAACTGGGGAAATAACCACAGTGAGTCCAAGGACCCACTGACCCAATTGTGAGATGGACCTGAGCTAAAACTCCAGAGATCACCTAATCTCATCTGAACTTACTCTGGTCAGCCAAAATAATGTTTTGGGTTTCCTGAAATTAATGTCACTTCCAAACAGTGTGTAATGATCCCCAAAATGTCTGATCATTCCCTTTTCCCAAATGCAAATATACCCTGGTGAATGACATAGGTCTTTTTGGGGAAGGCTGGGAGAAAGATTGACAGTATAACTTTTTGGAACTGTAGCAGTGTCCTTCCCCAAGGGGATATGACCTTCCCGTTCACTCAAAGGGTTCTGGGTCTGTAAACTTTCTCAAGTCTAGGAATTGATTGAGGTGGCATGACTCTCTGTTTCTGTGATTCAAGTTAAACTTTTGTTCATTTGATCTAGAACACTTCTACTTATATAGATCAAGTAAGAATTTAGTATATTATCCATCTATTTTTCTTCTATGTACTCCATGATCTACTAGCCAATGCCATTTCTCTCCGAAAGTCAGACTATTCTGGTTACTGATTTGACTCTACTATCAATTATAATAGTCAGGCCTACATTGTCCTTGGAAATTAATTGCTGCCACATGGCTTATGTCAACCTGTGATCCCCATATCCCCATTGTGTTTCAGGTTCCAAATTCAGTGACAGCAGTTCACATGGTAAAATCTGACCTATAGAGAAGAATAACCACAGAACTCTTCATGGATGATGGAATTCATCCTGCTGAAATGTGTGTCCTCTGGACATGATAGCACATCTCTAATATTCAAGCCTATCTAAGTCTTTTAATTCCTTCACCTACATTATACCAGGGAAGTTTTGACATTTTGAACTCAGGCACTATAGGATATCTTTTGGCCCATACTTCAGCCAACTACCTGAACAAACTATTAATGACCTTTATGACCCCTTAAACAACAGTAATGAATCCAGAATCCTTGCTTAGTTGGCCCATATCAATAAATTCAACCTGATTTAACTTTATGTTCCCTCCATCATTATCCCACATACTTAATATTAATTTCCACATATATTCCCCTGATTTCTGTCTACATAAATTGGAAAACTGATGCCGTTATTTTGTAGTGTGTTGCACTCCTCATGAGTCACACTTTGTACCTCACCTTTTGGGTCCTATTATTGGGACTTCAGTCTAATTTGAAGTCTAGAAGTAAACAGGGGTGGTGGTGGGTCATGAGAAAAATTAGAAGTGTTTTGCAAGCCAACTACTTCAGGATATTCAATTTCATCCTCATCTGGTGAAGTAGGATTCATCTCTTCCTACAGAGGTATGAGGACTGTTTCCTTAGGGGAGATGGTTATAGGTTTATCAAGGACAACAGGGTTTATCTTTTTGGGGAATGTTGGATGGCTTTTTTCCTTCAGGGCAGAAAATTACAGGTTTATCTGGCAAAGAAGACCCAGCAGAGTCAATGGTTTCAATGTCCCACTGTCATCATTACCAATCCATATACCTCCATTCCAATTTCCAGATCCCATTCCTTTCCAATCAGCAAGATTGGGAATTCAATTTATTTTGTCATTCAGCCACTCACACAGACTCTGGCTCTGGTTTTCAGAAGACTCAAGCCTGAGGATACATGAAATGAGATTTTCTTTCAGGCACACATAGAAACTTTCATGTCCTCCATGCAATGCTTTAGCTGAGAATTTGAAGCCTTGAGCTCATCCTTTTCTTTAACAAGTGTATCTAGCATATTTATGAACCACCACTAACATCATTATAATTTTTAATTCCACAGGTGTCAAATGCACTCTCACCCAGAGCCTTGACTGTTACGAGCATTGGAATAGCAATATCCAATGGGGATATTTTGCATATATCTATTGCCAACTCACACCATGGACAATCAATTCCATCTTGATCATTGGAAATACTCACTGATACCTTTGAATATAATCATATTAAAGAAACAATACCCCAAACCCCAGAACCACCTCTTAAATTTCATCCTTAAGATTCTTGTTTTCAAGAATAACTTCTGGCATCAATTCTGTTATTTGTTAGAGTTTTCTGTGTATACAGAACCAGGATATATATGCATGTGTGTGTGTGTGTGTGTGTGTGTGTGTGTGTGTGTGTAGTAAATATTTTGAGGTTTATTACATGAATTGGCTCATGTAACTATTGGGGGTGGTCAAGGCCAAATTCCATAGGGCATACCACAAGCTAGGAACTCCAGTAAAGGTTTTCATTGAATTCCCCAGGGGAAGCTGGCTGGCTGAAGTGGAGATGGAAATTCTTCCTTCTGAATGCTGAAATCACCACTTCTTTTAAGGCCTTCATTTCATTGGATGAGACTTCTCTCTTTGCTGATGTCTATCTCCTTAGTTGATTATATATGAAATCAGCCATAAATGCAATCAACTTACTAATGATTTAAATCCATTAAATATCCTCACAGTAATAATCAGACCATACTTGCTTGACTGAATAACTGAACATCATAACCTAGCCAAGTTGACATGTGAAGTTAACCATCACAGCAGTATTTAGAGAAAAATTTATAAAATTGGATTCATATACAAGAAAAAAAGAAAAATCCAAAATCAATAATCTAAGTTTCAATCTTAGGAAACTAGAAACGAAGACTAAATTAATTCCCGAGGAAGTTGATAAGAAGAAATAAGAAAATTAGAGAAGAAACCATTGAGAACAAGAAACTAATAGAAAAAATCAAGAAAAACAAATGCTGGGTCTTTGAGAGATCAATAAAATTGACAAACTTGTAACCAATCTAACCAAGAATAAAAAAGACAAGTTACTAATATTACAATGAAAAAGACAATATTACTACTGATCACATGCATATTAAAGTGTAATAAAGGAATAATATGAAAAGCATTATGCCCACAGATTTAAAGATATTGCTGAAGTGGACCAATTACTTGAAAGGCAAAGAAATAAGAAAAACTCCCACAATGGTGAAATAGATAATCTGAAATTCTCCTATCTATTAAAGAATTTGCATCAACAATTAATAACATTTCAAAATACAGAGTACTGGTGCCAGATGTTTTCACTGTTGAATTCTACCAAATATTTAAAGAAGAAATGATGCCATGTTTCTTCAGTCATTTCCAGAATGTAAAAACATATAGAACACTTTCAAAATCATTCCATGAGGACAGCATTATGTTAATATCCAAACCAGACAGACATTACTGGAGAGGAAAGTTACAACCCCAAATCTCTCATGAACATGGATGAAAAAAGCCATCAACAAAATTTTAGCAAATTGAACCCAATAAGGTAAAAAGAATTATGCACCTTGACCAACTCTCATTTATTCCAATTATGCAAAACTGGCTTAACATTATAAGATCAATTAATGTAATCCGTCATGTCAACATACTAAAGAAGAAAATTATATGATCATATTAATAGATGCAGAAAGAGACAGTAAAGAAATTCCAACATCCATTCATGATTTTAAAAAAGAAACAGCCAACAAACTAGGAATAGAGAGGTACTATACAACAGTGTAGTGGAAATCCTACTTATTGCAATGAGGCAAGAAAAAGAAATAAAAGGTACATAGATTGAGAAAGAAGAAATAAACTGTTGTTCACAGATTACATGATTGTCTAGGTAGAAAACCCAAAAATTCAATTCCCAAACTCCTGGAGCTACTAAATGCTTATAGAAAGTTTGCAGGATATAAAGTTAATATAGAAAAGTCTGTTGTTTTCCTATATGCCAGCAATAAAATTTGAAATTAAGGGTGCAAAATCATGAACATTAGCCCAGTAAATGAAATACTTACTTATAAATCTAACAATTTATGCCCAAGATCTACATGAGGAAAACTACAAAACTCTGATGAAAGAAATCGAAGATCTAAATAAAGGGAAGGCTATTCCATCTTCATGGATAAGAATGCTTATTATTAGGATGCCACTTCTTTCCAACTTGATCTACAGATTGAATGCAATCCCTGTAAAAATCCCAGAAAATTATTTTGTGGATATCAGCAAACTGATTCTAAAGTTTCTATGGAAAGTTAAATGACCCAGAATACCCAACAATATATGGTAAATAACAAAGTTGGAGGACAGACACTACCTGACTTTGACTCACTAGAAACCTACAGTAATCAAGACAGTGTGGTATTGGCAAAAGAATAGACACAGATAAATGGAACAGAATAGAAAGGCCAGAGACAGACCCACACAAACATAGTAAACTGATCATTGACAAAGTAGCAAAGACAATTCAAGGGAGAAAATATATTACTTTTAACAAATGGTGCTAGTAAAACTGGAAATCCTCATGGAAAAAAAAAAAAAGAAATGAATCAGACAAAGATGTTATAGCTTTCACAAAATTTAACTCAAAATGCATCATAGACCTGAATGTAAAATGGAAAATTCTAAAACTTCCAGAAAGTAACAGAGGAGAAAATCTTGGTGATCTTTGGCTTGGTGGAGATGTTGTAGATATGAAACCAAAAATATGGTTCATGAAGTCAATAATGATAATTTGGATCATTAAAAAAAAATTCTCTGTGAAAACACAATTTCAAGGGATGAAAAGACAAGCTACAAACTGGGAGAAAATATGTGCAAAGTATATATGTGGTGAGGGAACTATATTAAAAATATAGGAGGAAATTTTTAAACTTAACAATAAAGAAAAAACAAACAAAAAATGGACAAAAGATTTGAACAGAGATGGCACCAAAGTAGATAAACTGATGGCAAAAAATAATCTGAAAATATGCTCAGTATCATATGTCAGTAAAGAATTAAAATAATACTGAGATACTACTATATACCTATCAGAATGACTAAAATACAAAACACTGACAAAATCAAATGCTGGTGAGTATGTGGAGCAACAGGAATGCTCATTAATTGTGGTGTGAATGCAAAGTGGTATATCCACTTTTGAAGAGAGGCTGCCAGTTTCTTAAAAAGCTAAACATTATCTTGCCATATGATCTAGCAATCATGCCCATAGGTATTTACTCAAATGAGTTAAAAATGCATATCCAGGCAAAAAACCTGCAAATGAATGTTTATAGCAGCTTTATTCATATTTTCTTCAAATTTGAAGCCATCCAGATGTCTTTGAAAAGGTGGGTGGATAAACATTCTCAGGAACACCCATGAAAAGAAGTATTATTGAGCAATAACAAGATAGGAGCTATCAAATATGAAAGCACATGGAAGAACCTTAAATGCATATTGAAAAGTGAAAGAAACTAGTCTGAAAAAGCTACATTCTGAATGATTCCTATTATATAACTTTCTGGAAAAAAGACAAAGCAATGGAGTAAAAAGATCAGTGGCTTCCAGGAATCCATGGGGAATGGGCTAGAGATGAATAGGTGGAGTACAGAAGATTTTTAGGGGTGAAAATTTTCTATGTGATTTTGTAATGGTTGATAAATGACATTCCATAGTTGTCAAAACCCAAAGAACTTTACGACAAAGAGTTAATCTTAATGTAAACTATGGACTTTAGTTAACAATAATGTATCAATATTGGTTTATGAATTGAACCAAATGTACTGAATTAATGAAAAATGTTACTAGTAAGGGAGACTTGTGTAGTGGGTGTGGGACATATGCAGCAACTCTGTACTTCCTGCTATTTTTCTGTAAACCAAAAACTGCTCTGAAAAATAAAGTATATTAAAAAGCAAAACAAGTCCAGCAGTTCAGCAGTTTAAAAATTGATAACACACCTACAATATAATATAGCCATTCTACTCCTTGGCATATACCTAAGTGATATATAACCATTTACCTATATAATAATTTCACAAAAATATTCATAGTAATTGTATTAGTAATAGCTCCAAACTAGAAACAACAGAAATGTTCTTTAATAGTTCAATGTATAAAAAAAATGAGATATATCTATATAATGGAGTATTCTTTTAAAAAAAAGTGAACTCTTGATACACCCTACCACATGAATCTATAAATTGAAAATAATTGTGTTCATAAGAAAAACCCACAAACTTTGACAGTCATCTTATTCTTCTAAGGGCCAATGAATACTTAAGCATAATTTTCTTTGTTTATTTTTAAATAGGATAAAAGCAAAATTCTAAGTTTAAACAAAAAAAGAATAAATGCCACAATTATATAGGTTGCAGGGATCCAACAATGAACTCTGTGTATGTTATTGTATCCATGCTATGCTGGTTTGGATATATGATATCACCCACAAATGCCATGTTAATGCAGTTTTATGTGGGCAGACTTATTAGTCTTTTGATTAGGGTGGAACCTGTTGATTGAGTGTTTCCATGGAGATGTGATTCATCCAACTGTGGTGATACCTTTGATTAAATTATTTCCATGTAGGTGTGGGCCATGCCCATTCAGGGTGGGTTTGATTAGTTCACTGAAGTATTTAAGAGAGCTCAAGAGCTGACACAGATGCTGATGCTTGTAGACACTTGGAAATGCAGACAGAAAGATGTTTGCAGATGCTAAGCTAAGAGATGAAGTCAAGAGTTTTACCTGGAGAAGCTAAGAGAGGACACTCAGACACTTAGAGAGAAACACCCTGGGAGAACAAGCATAGATGCACAGAAGCTGAAAGAGAGAATCTAAGAGTTGGAAGTTGAAAGACATTTTGGATAAAGCCATTTTGAAACACAACCCAGGAGCAAAAGACCAGAAGATGCCAGCCATGAGCCTTCCCAGCTAACAGAGTTGTTCATGATGCCGTTGGCCTTCCTTCAGTGAAGGTATTCTCTTTATACTTTAGTTTGTACACTTATGGCCTTAGAACTTAAGTTATTTGTAACCTAATATATCGCCTACATAAAAGCCAATCAATTTCTAGTATTTTGCATAACAGTAGCATTAGCAAACTGGAAGAGATACCAATTTCAAAGATAACTAATTACTGAGATAGACTTCTCTGTGTTTTTTATTGATAATTTTTTTTATTAAGGAAGTTTTGAGTTTATAGAGCAATCATGCAGAAAAAATAGAGTTCCTATATGCTCTGCCTTACACATACATTTCCCTATATTAGCATTTTCATGTTATACATTTGTTAAAATTGAAACAATATTATTTATATTATTAATTGTAATCATAGCTTACATTAGTGTTCACTCTTTGTGTTTTACGATAATATGGTTTTTTTAAACAAATTGTTCTACTAACATATATGTGAGCTAAAACTTCCTCTTTTTTTTTTTTTTTCCTGTTGTGTGTCCTCTTATTTTATTTATTTTTTTAATCATCATTTTATTGAGATATATTCACATACCACGCAGTCATACAAAACAAATTGTACTTTCGATTGTTTACAGTACCATTACATAGTTGTACATTCATCACCTAAATCAATCCCTGACACCTTCATTAGCACACACACAAAAATAACAAGAATAATAATTAGAGTGAAAAAGAGCAATTGAAGTAAAAAAGAACACTGGGTACCTTTGTCTGTTTGTTTCCTTCCCCTACTTTTCTACACATCCATCCATAAACTAGACAAAGTGGAGTTTGGTCCTTATGGCTTTCCCAATCCCATTGTCACCCCTCATAAGCTACATTTTTATACAACTGTCTTCGAGATTCATGGGTAAAACTTCCTCTTATAACCAAATTTAAGTATATAATTCAGTCATGTTATTCACATTACAATGTTGTGCTACTATCACCAGTATCCACTACCAAAACCTTTCCTCACCTCAAACAGAAACTCTGTATCAATTAAGCATTAACTACCCAGTCCCTAACCACACCATGATGCCTGCTAAAATGTATTGCAGTTTCAGATACTACAAATTTGCCTATTCTAATTATTTCATGCAATTGAGATGTAATAATATTTGTCCTTTTCTGTCTGGTTTATTTCACTCAACATTTTGTCTTCAAGCTTCATCAATGTTGTTTCATCTTTCAGGACTTCATTCCTTTTTATGGCTGAATATCACATTTTGTTTATCCTTCCATCTGTTAATAGTAACTTGGGTTGCTTTCACCTTTTAGCAATTGTGAATAATGCCAAATGAACATCAGTGTGAAAACAAATCTGTTTGAGTCTCTGCTTTCAATTTTTTTGGGTTACATAACTAGAAATTTGTTTGTGAGTTCATATGGTAATTACATACTTAATTTTTTGAGGAATGACCAAAGTGGTTTCCCCAGCAGCTGCACCATTCTACATTCCCACCACCAATGAATGAGTCCTATTTCTCCACATTCTCTTCAACACTTATTTTCATTTCTTTTAATATTAGCCATTCTGGTGTTGTAAAATGTCATCTCATTGTTGTTTTGATTTGCATTTCCCTAAAGGCTAATGATGTTGAGCATCTTTGTATTGCTTACTGACCATTTGCATATGTTCTTTGGAAAATGTCTAGTCACATCTTTTGCCCATTTTTAATTGGGAACTTTGAGTGTTCCAACTGCATTCTTCTTCTACAAGAAGTTTGGATATTTAGTTCATCTTAACCTTCCTTGAAAATTTGAAGATTGGCTTTTCCGTTTCTGCAAAGAAGGCTATTGGGATTTTTCTGGGATTGCATTGAATTTTTAAAGTGCTCTTGGTAGCACTGAAATCTTAATAATATTAATGAATTCAAGAGGTCCTTCCACTTATTTAGGTCTTCTTTAATTTTTTCAGCAGTGTTGTGGTTTTCCATGTACAAGTCCTTTATGTCGCTCATTAAATTTATTCCCATATAAATGATTTTTAGTTGCTATTATAAATATATGTTTTCTTGATTTCCTGTTCATAAAGTTCATTACTACTGTATAGAAACACTATTAATTTTTATATGTTGAAATTGTACACTGCCACTCTGATGAATACATTTATTAACTCTAGAAGATTTTTTTGTGGATTTGTTAAGGATTTTTTATAGCTAGGATCATGTCATCAGCAAATAGGGAAAGTTTTAATTCTTCATTTTCAATTTACATTCTTCTTTTTTAAAAAGTAGTTTTATTGAGATATATTCACATACCATACAATCCATCCAAAGTGTACAATCCATGGCTTTTAGTATAAACACAAAGTTGTGCATTCATCACCACAATCAATTTTAGATCATCTTCATTACGCCAAAAGGAAAAACTGCATAGCACTTAGCAGTCACCTCTCATTCCCTCTATCCTTCCTCAGCCCTACCAGAGCACTGATCTATGTCTGGTCTCTATAGATTTATTTATATTTATGTTTTATATAAACAGAATCATACAATATGTCATACTTTGTTTTCTCTTAGCATAAAGTTTTTTTTTTAAATTACTGTGTTTTTTTTAATTAGAGAAGTTGTACATTTACAGAAAAGTCATATAAAAATTCACTATTCACATATACCCCCCTATTTCTGACACTTTGCTTTAGTGTGGTACCTTTGTTACAACTGATAAAAGAATATTACAATATTGCTATTAACTATAAGGCATAATTTACGTTAAGGATATTTTGCCCCTTTTACCACCCCATTATCAACATCTTTCAGTAGTGTCATATGAGCATTTATTGTGATATGCATTTATTAGTTATAAATCATGAAAGAACATTCTTATATTTGCACTATTAACCACAATCCATCATCCATAACATGGTTACTGTGTTATAGAGTCCCATGTTTTATTTTCTAACTTTTCTTCTAATAAAATACATGACCTGAATCTTCCCCTTCAGCCACAATCACAAATATAATTCAGAACAGTTAATTATATTCACAATAATGTGCTTCCATCACCACTATCTACTTCCAAACATTTACAATCAACCTAAATAGAAATTCTGCACAAATTAAGCATGAACTCCCCATTATCTACCCCTATTCCATCCCCTGGTAACCTATATTCTATATTTTAATGCTCTGAGTTTGCTTATTATTATTATTTCATATGAGTGAGATCACACAAGATTTGTCCTATTGTGTCTGGCTTATTTCATTCAACACATTATCCTCAAGGTTCATGCATATTGTTACATGCATCAGGATTTCATTTTTTTCTTACAGCTGAATAATATTTCATTGTATATATAAACCACATTTTGTTTACCCATTCATCAGCTGATGGGCAGCTGGATTGCTTCCATCTTTTGGAAATTTTGAATAATGCTTCAATGAAGATTGGTGTGCAAATGTCTTTTCTGGTCCCTTCTTTCAGTTCTGGGTATATACCTAGTAATGGGATTGCCAGATAATATGGCAATTCTATACTTAGCTTCTCAAGCTACCCACAAACAGTCTTTCTGAGCATTTGCACCACTCTACATTCCCACCAGCAGTGAATGAGTCTCCCTATTTCTCTATATACTCTTCAATACTTGTAGATTTCTGTTTTTTATTTATTTTTTAATTGTGGTCATTCTAGTAGGTATGAAATATTTCATTGTAGTTGTGATATGTATTTCCCTATTAGTGGTGTTGAGAATCTTTCATGTGCTTTTTAGCCATTTTGTATTTCCTCTTTGGAGAAATGTCTACTCAAGTCTTTTGTCCATTTTAAATTCGGTTGTTTGTCTCTTAATTGGTGAGTTGTAGAATTACTTCATATATTCTTGATATAAAACCCTTATCAGATTGTGTTTTCTAAATATTTTTCTCATTGAGGAGGTTGCCTCTTCATGTTCTTGACAAAGTCTTTGAAGCACAAAAGTTTTAAATTTTGAGGGGGTTCCATTTATGTATTTTTTTCTTGCATTGTTTGTGCTTTGGGTGTAAAATCTAAAGAAACCATTGCCTACCACAAGATCTTGAAGATGCTTTCTGCATTGTATTCTAGGAGTTTTATGATCCTGGTTCTTATTGAGGTCATTGATACATTTTGAGTTAATTTTTGAATAAAGTGTTAGATAGAGGCACTGTTTCATTCTTTTTCATGTGAGTGTCCACTTCTTGCAGCACAATTTGTTGAAAAGACAATTCCACCTCAGTTGAGTATACTTGGCAATTTTCTCAAATAGCAATTGGCCATAAATATGAGGGTTTATTTTTAAACCCTCAATTTGATTCCATTGGTCAGTATATCTATCCTTATGCCAGTACCATGCCTTTTTTGTTTGTTTGTTTGTTTTGTTTTTTTAACCATTCTAGCTCTGTAATATGCTTTAAAGACAGGAAATATGAGTTTCCCAATTTTGTTTTTCTTTTACAAGATGTTTTTGGCTATTCAGGTCCCCTAACTCTTCCAAATAAATTTGATAATTGGATTTTCCATTTCTGCAAATTAGTTTGGAATTTTGATTAGGATTGCTTTGAATCTGTAAATGAATTAGGGTAGAATTGACATCTTAATGATATTTAGTCTTCCAATCAATGAACATGGACTATCCTTCAACTTATTTATGTATTCATTGATTTCTTTTAAGAAAAATTTGTAGTTTTCTGTTTACAAGTACTTTATATCTTTGGTTAAATTTTTCCCTAGATATTTGATTATTTTAGTTGCTATTGTAAATGGAATTTTTTTTTCTTGATTTCCTCAGTTTGTTCATTACCAGTACACAAAAACACTACTGACTTTTCCATGTTGATCTTGTATCCTCCCACTTTGCTAATTTATTTATTATCTCCAATAGTTTTGTAGATTTTTCAGGACATTCTAAATATATAGGATCATGTCATTTGCCAGTAGTGAAAGTTTGCTTCTTCTTTTCCAATTTGGAGGCTTTTTATTCCTTTTCCTTGACTAACTAATCTAGCTAGAACTTCTAGCAAAATGTTGAATAACAGTGATCACAGTGGGCATTCTTTTCTTGTTCTAGATCTTAGAGGGAAAGCTTTCAGTCATTCACCATTGACTGCAATTTAGCTGTGAGTTTTTAATACATGCCCTTTATCAGGTTGAGGAAGTATCCCTCTATTCCTATCTTTTGAAGTGTTTCTATCAGGAAAAGATGCTGAATTTTGTCAAATGCTGTTTCTACATTAATATAAATGATTGAGTAGTTTTCCCCTTCAATTTCTTAATGTGGTGTATTACATTAATTGATTTTCTTGTGTTGAACCACACCTGCATACCTGGGTCTTGGTGTATAATTCTTTTAATGAGCTGCTGGATTCTATTTGCAAGTATTTTTGTTGTTTTTTTTTTTTTTTTTTTTTTGAATTTGCATTCACTAGAACAATTAGTCTGTAGTTTTCTTTTCTTGTAGTATCTGCCTTTGGTATTAGGAGGATGTTGGCTTTATAGAAAGAGTTAGGTAGTGTTTCCTTCTCTTCAAGTTTTTGGAAGAGTTTGAGCAGAATTGGTTTATTTTTTCTTGGATTGTTTGGTAGAATTTTCCTGTGAAGCCTCTGGCTCTGGGCTTCTCGTTGTTGGGAGGTTTTTGATGACTGATTATTTTTACTTCTATTTGGTCTGCTGAGGTCTTCTATTTATTCTAGAGTCAGTGTAGGTTTTTCATGTGTTTCTAGGAAGCTGTCAATTTCATCTAAGTTGTATAATTTGCTGGCATACAGTTTTTCATCATAGTATCTTCTTATGATCCTTCTCATTTCTGTGGGGTCACAGTCTCCCCCCAATTTATGATTTTATCCATATCTTCTCTTTTTCTTCTCAGTTGTTCTAGACAAGGGCTTGTCAATTTTATTGATCTTCTCAAAGAACCAACATTAGGTTTTGTTAACTCTATTTTTTTTTTTAATTCTCAATTTCATTTATTTCTACTTTAATCTTGTTATTTCTTTCCTTCTACTTGCTTTGGGTACAGTTTGTTGTTATTGTCCTAATTCCTCCAAGTGTGCATTTAGGTATTCGATTTTAGATCTTTCTTATTTTTTAATATAGGTGTTTATGGCTGTAAAGTTCCCTCTCAGCATAGCCTTCACTGCATCCCATAAGTTTCAATATGTTTTGCTTTCATTTTCATTTGTTTCAAGAGATTTACTAATTTCTCTTGCAATTTCTTCTTTGACTCACTGTTTTAGATTGGTAAAGCTGATGGAATTTAGTATACTAGAAATGGACAGGCTTTTAACAATGGGGATTTATTATCTCACAAGTTTACAATTCTAAGGCTTTGAAAATGTCCAAATTAAAGCATCAAGAGGATGATACTTTTCTGAAGACCAATTACCAGTAAGCTTAGACAAGGCAAATGGAGATTTCTGCTTGTCTTTCTCTTTCCTGGATTTCTTTGCTTCCAACTTCTGGCTTCAGTGGCTTTCTCTCTCAGCTTCTATGGTTGTGTCCTTTTCTATCAGCTTCCCTGGAGCTTTTTCCATGTGTTTCTCTGAGTGTTCTGTGTGTACTTTATCCTCTTATGAAGAACTCCAGTAAGAGGATTAAAACCCACTTTGAATGTGGTGGGTCACATCTCAAGTGAAATAACGTAATCAAAAGGTCCTATCTACAATAGTCTGTGCTCACAGGAATGCATTAAAAGATCATGATTTTTTCTGGGGTACATAGCTTCAAACCAACACACCACTGACTGTTTAAGTGTGTGCTATTTAACTTCCATTTATTTGTGAAATTTCCAGTTCTCTACCTGTTATTGATTTCCAACTTCATTCCATTTTAGTCAAAGAAGAAGCTTTATATAATTTCAATCTTCTAAAATTTATTGAGGTGTGTTTTTTGAGCCAACATATGGTCAATCCAGGAGAATTATCCATGAGCATTTGAGAATAATGTATATCCTGCTATTTGATGGTGCAATGTCCTATATATGTCTGTTAGGTCTAGTTCATTTATCATGCTATTCAAGTTCTGTCTTCCCTATCAATTCTCTGTCTAGATATTCTATCTATTGATGAGTGTGATGTATTGAAATCTCCACTATCATTGTGGAAATGTCTATTTCTCCCTTCAGCTTGGCCAGTGGTTGACTATTATACTTTGGGGCAACATGGTTAGGTTCATAAATATTTATGATTATTTATTCTTGGTGGATTGCCCTTTTTGTTAATATGTAGTGTTTTTCTTTGTCTCTTATAAGAGTTTTTCATTTAAAGTTTATTTCGTCTGATACAAGTATAGCTACCCCTGCTCTTTATTGGTTATTGTTTGTGTGGAATAACTTTTTCCAACCTTTCACTTTCTACCTATTTTTGTCTTTGGGTCTAGGGAGTCTCTTGTAGATAGCATATATAAGAACATACTTTTTTATCCATTCTGCCAATCTGTTTTTTGATTGAGGAGTTTAATCCATTAATATTTAATTTATTGCTATAAAGGCCGTATTTACTTCAACCATTTTATCCTCTGGTTTTTATATGTCATCTTATTTTTGTCTCTCATTTTACCCTTTTATTTACACTTACTTATAATCTTCATTTCATCATTTCATCAAACTCCTTCAAGCCTGTCATGCTTGTTTTTTTTTTTTTTTTTTTCCTTTCAGCTTACAGAACTCATTTTAGTATTTCTTGTAGGGTAGCTCTCTTGTTCACAAACTCTCTCAGTTTCTGTTTCTCTGTTAATATTTTAAACTCTCCCTCATTTTTGAAGGAAAGTTTTGCAAGGTAAACATTCTTGACTGGCAGATTTTCTCTTTCAGTTCCTTAAATATATCATTACACTGCGTTCTTGCCTCCATAGGCCTTAGTAGACACTGAAGTCTTAACCATGGCTTGAGTTTCCTATCATAAACTGGGTATTCTCTGACCACCAAGCCATAAAGTTGACATGAACAGCAGCGCTCCATCATAAAATGGAAGTGGTATATACAAAATAGAGCTCAAGTGGCCCCTGAAGGCACAATTACTTTACATAAGGAAGTGACCCAAATACCCATGTTCCCCACTCTTGCTACATTACCCGTTCTCAGCCCACAGCCATGGTCTCTTGGGGCATACCTTACAATCAGCTGACTGAAGAAGAGAAATCATGAGCTTGGTTTACAGATGGTTCAGCACAATGTACAGGTACTACCCAAAAGTGGATAGTTGCAGCACTACAGCTGCTTTCTGGATTGTCTCTGAAGGACAATGGTAAAGGGAAGTCCTCCCTGTGGGCAGAACTTTGTGAAGTACACCTGGGTATTCATTTTGCTTGGAAGGAGAAATGGCCGTATGCATATATGTATACTTGTTCATGGAATGTTGTCAGTGGCTTGGCTGTATGGTCAGGGACTTAGAAGGAACATGCTTGAAAAATTGGTGACAAGGAGGTCTATAGAAGAGGTATGTGGACAGACTTTTCTGAATTGGCAAAAATCATGAAGATGTTTGTGTTCCACATGAATTCAAACCAGGAGGTGATTTCAGCAGAGAAAGATTTTAACAAAGTGGATAAGATGAATTGTTCTTAGATACTAGTCAGCCTCTTTCCCCAGTCATTCCTGTCATTGTCCAATGGGCTCATGAACAGAGTGGCCATGGTGATGGAAGTTGTGCACAGCCTCAGAAATATTTACTTCCACTTACCAAGGCCATCTTGGCTTCAGCCACTGCTAAATACCCAATCTGCCAGCATCAAAGACCAACATTCAGTCCCCAATATGGCCCCATTCATGAGGTGACCAATCTGCTATCTTGTGGCAAGTTGACTACATTGGACCACTTCAATCATGGAAGGTGCAGTGATTCATTCTAATTGGAATATACACATACTCTAGCATTATTCATAATTACCAAAATGTTGAAGCAACCTGAGTGTCCACTAACCATTGAATGGCTAAACAAGATGTGGTATATGTATACAATGGGATATTATTCAATATTAAAACATAGTGAGCTCTTACAGCAATCACATCTATTCCTGAGTTTAACTGTCATTTCAAAATTCTGAGAGGCTTTGCTCTTTGTGTATAACCTGGTAGTTCTCTGGAAATTTGGGTTATCTCTGTGACACCTGAAACTCAGAGTCAGAAATCTGCAGCTCCATAAGTCAACATTACTCCATACAGCAACTTAAGGAAGGTTAAAAAAAAAAAAAAAAGAGATCAAACTACAAATAGAGATATTAAATGAAATGGATTTGGTTAAGACTCAGGTAAATTAGCATACAGGATAAAGGATGATGTTGACTGTATTTTAAAACTCCAAGTTCTGTGTGAAACCAAAGAAAAAGAGGTTTATTTGGTACAGAATGTATAATTTATTTGGCATACTATCTAATTTATCCTGTCTGTTTAGGTAATTTAAGCAATGTAATTATGTGCAACTTAGAATAGGGAATGTGTTCTTGTTATTTTGTACAGGTTAATGCAATACCCTAATACATCTCAGAATATTTTGGTCAGAAAATTAAAAAAAAAGAAAAGTATTTTCAAATTCTCTTTGAGGAACTAGTTAAAATGTGGAACTATTAAGCTTCCCTCCTGGGGAATACCTGCTATTCTCTTAAGCAATAGGGGCTCCCAATTTAATGAGCTAATCACTCTATATAGAGTCTTGCCCTTATGAAACTTATCTCTCCAATGGTGAAGCTAAACCTACTTATAATTTTGCCTAAGAGTCAACCCCAGAGAACCTCTTTTGTTGCTCAGATGTGGCCTGTATCTCTAAGCCAACTCTGCAAATTAACTCACTACCCTCCCCCCTACATGGGACATGACTTCCCGGGGTGTAAGTATTCCTGGCAATGTAGGACATGACTCCCAGGGATGAGCTTGGCCCTGACATTGTGTGATTGAGAATGCATTCTTGACCAGAAGGGGGAAAAGAAAGGAAACAAAATAAAGTTTCAATGGCTAAGAGACTTCAAATAGAGTAGAAAGGTCATTCTGGAGGTTATTCTTATGCATTATATGGAAATTCCTTTTCAGTTTCTAATGTATTTAGAATAGCTAGAAAGAAATACCTGTAACTGCTGAACTGTAATGCAGCAGCCTTTATTCTTAATGATGATTGTATAACTATATAACTTTTATCATGTGACCGTGTGATTGTGAAAACCTTGTGATAGACACTCCCTGGATCCACTGTGTAGATGGATGAGTAATAAAATAAAGACAAAAAATAAATAAATAATGGGGGACAGGTAAGGGCTATGGGATTTTTACTGTGTTCTTTCATTTTTTTATTTTATTTTTTGTAGGAGTAATGAAATTTGATTCTGGTGATGAATACAAACTATATGATGACCCTGTGAGCCACTGATTATATGCTTTGGATGGATTATATGGTATGAAAATATATTTCAATAAAATTGCATTTTAAAAAAAAGGAATGAAGTTCTGGTTCATGTGACAAAATGGATGAACATTGAAGACTGTGTTGAGTGAAATAAGCCAGCTACAAAAGAACAAGTATCATATGATCTCACTGATATGAAATAATTAGAATAAGTAAACTCATAGGATAAGAATCTAGAATATATGTTACCCAGGGATAGGTTGGGGGTAGGCAATGGGGATTTAATACTTAAATTATACAGAATTTCTACTTGGGTTAATTGTAAAGTTTTGTTAATGGATGATGGTAATGGTAGTATGACATTTTGAGTGTGATTAGCACACTGAATTTTATATGTCAATGTGCTTAAAGTGGGAAACTTAAGTTGTGTATATTTACTAGAATGAAAATCTAAAAAGAGAGTGAGACAGAGTAATAATGCCACAAATTTTTCAGGTAAAGAATTCAGTCTGAATTATCCAGAAATGTATCGGGAAGGCAAAAAGAGATGGAGAAAATCAGAAAGTTTGAGTTATTTGCCAAAGTGCTCTTCTCACTACTGCCTCCTAACATCATTATTAAATTAACCCTCCCTTAACATTATCACTTTTCAACTTCTAACATGGGGTATAGTTTACTTATTATGTGTGTTTATTGTTTTCTCTAATAGGATATAAACCTGACAAGAGCAAAGATCTTTCCAAGAGCCTAGAGTACCCCTCACCTACTAGGCTCTCAATAACTCTTTTATGATTAAATGAATAGATTTGGGGGAGCAAGGAGAGGAACTGAAAGAAATAATTTACTTTGTATCAATTATTTTAATGTAGAAGTTAACTACCAAAACAAAATATATATTAAGAAAATATTTAAACATTCATTCATATATGAAACTTCTATTTCAAAATTTCTTTGGTCAAATATACATTATAAATCTCCTGATGACTTTAAAAATGCTTTCTTGTTATCTGAAAATGAGTCCATTCTCTAATAATTCAAAATTGGCTCACACACTTAACAGTTTGAGTCGTCTCCATTTTCAGTGTTTTGAATTATGTTTTCATGGACAAAAAGAAAAGAAATAATATAAACAAACACTAAATTATAGAGATATTAACAAATATCTGGTTTTCTTAGAATGCCCGTCACTATTGATATGATTCTATTTTTCACAAACTGATGTGATAAGAGTTGCATTTGAAATTGGGCAGGAAAATAAAGGAAACAGATGTTGGTACAATATAACTTTAATTTCTTGATGAGTATAATGACATAAAAGAAATTATATTTGGTGCTTCATTGTTTTTGCCTAGTCATAAGTTACCCTTTTGAATGAACACCTCAGCTTATCCTGCCCTAGGTGTACTGCAACTAGCAAAGCATGCACCTACAAATGATTTTGATGACAAGAGCCACCCTTAGCTTTTCCAAATGACCACTATCTCTTTATCTCCCTTGCCTTTTCTTCTCTGAATGGTCCCATGTCCTTTTCCACTGTATAATATACTAGCAAGTCCTGAATTTCCCTATGACTTGAATAATAAGAAGCTGCCCTGAGCTTCTCCAAATGGCCCTTGCTACTTCCACTTTGTGCACCATATAGTTTCAAACTGCCAGCCCTCAGTAGCCTTAGGAAAACCCTACACCTCCCCTCTGGGCCACAGTAAAGGCAAGAGTCTGGAACCCACATGTGCTCTTCTTCCCACTTCTCTACGGAATTTCACAGAAGCCTAGGTTAAGAAAGCACCCAGCCCTTCCGCCACTCTCATTTCCCCCTCTCCCACTCCAGGGCCTTGACAGGTTATCAGGGTTTGTGCCTCATAATCCAAAGAACTTCCATTTAACATCCAAAACAATGAGTATTGTGAACCTGTGGGGCTCACATGAATAGATCCCTTGGTGAAGGCAAGGTCAACTTAGTTATGTAAAATAAAGTATTACATAAGTGCTTGAAACTCAGCATTATTGTCAACCACCAGCTTTGGAGATTGTGAAGGCCAATGAGACTTCAACAAACCACAACTGTAAAAAATGAACACATAGACCCTGATGTTATGAGGACTTATGATGGATTTCTGAGTTAGTTCAATCATGAACCTTGCCATGATTCAGTAGTGAGGTATATATGCTTAGACATAAGATGCCAACTAAATGTGTTTGGAATGTGAAACAGAAGAAAACATTATTTGGCTAAGGAGATAGATTGTATTATACTGAAAATTCTACATCATTCTAACTTTTTTTTCTGTTTTGCTTCACAAAAATATATCATGAATATATTTATATGTGCTAAAAGAATAAAAAAATGTGAATTGCAATGATGTAGCCCTTTGAATTGCGCTCATATCAAAAGTGAAATAAAACACCCTTAATCCTGCAGTGAGTCCATTTAATGAGAAAGCTGGCAGGTAGAAATTTTTGCTTAAGCTCCTAAGGATTCTACCAATGTGACAGTTTGGTCTACCTATTGACCACTCAACTTAGAAAATAGTTGAAAATGAGAAATCTGTCAAAATTATAGTTTCTATAGATTTAAAATGAAAAGAGGGGCATAATATTTTAATGTATTATTTCATATTATCTGCTGTCAGCTAAGTAAAGAGATCTACTTATCCTTTCATTTACATAGTTTCCAAGACCTTTTAATTTTCTATCAATTGGATAGGTTGATAATGGTCTGTGGCATGTTTGGGCCACATATGGATATCATCTCATAACCAGACACTAGTGAAGTGGTCTTTTCTTAGCTCCTGACAAAAGTATTCACACTTGACATGTACATGTTGCTTGGTGGCTGACACTCTTACCCATCTGTCATGATGGCATAATGCCCAATTCTTAGTCAGTCTAAGTATTTTTCTGGGGCTTAAATAATGACTTTACTTGATTTTTAATTTTTGAAATGATTTTAAGTTTCACAAATTTGGCAATTAACCCACCTCGATATTTCAAGTACTCTGAGGAAATGAGTGTAAGGAGCATTGTATTAAATATAACATGCTTTTTAATTTTTTCAATATCACAAAATGGCAAGTGAATACAATTTCAACTATCTGTACCCTACAGTCTCTTTTCTTGTTGGGATTGCCACAAAGGAGAAGTGAAGACAGTGTTACAGTGGATTCTGATGCTTGTGCACTTTTCCTTGGTAAATAGAGGGAAACAACTCATTCAGCAGTTGTTACTTGGTAGTGTTTTGACATATCTCCATATATGATTAAAAAGCATCTGAGACCTGCAGGCAGAACTGTCCTTATGTTACTCATGGAAATTTTTCTTCTTCTGAAATTACGTTATATCTCTGAATATCTAAAAATATGCTAAAATCTTAGTTCTCTATGCAAGTAGGTCATTTTTGCCTGATATTTGCATTATTCTAACAGGGTCCAATGAATGCAGTAATCTTTCTATAAACTCTGCACTTTTGCATGCTGCATGAATTCTTTGATTATGTTTGGGTATCATTGTTTACTGCAATGCAATGTTATTGCTTTAACCCATGCTATGGTCTTGTTGTTTCTTAATGGATGAGCTAGTATTATTTTATTTAGTGCTGCTTACCAGTGTCAAAGGCCCTTGCAATAACACCACCACAGCTAGTAGCGCCAGAGAAAAAGGAGAGAAAAGTCATACCCTCTGCGTTGAAATGGATGACCTTGTTCTCCTATTCATCAGAAAGTGGTGAGAAATTATCATTAATTTTAGTACACATTTTTTCACTTCCACTTTAAGTCACTTTTGACACCTCGTGAAATTATATGAATTATTATATCAGCAGGTACGAGGTACCGAAGCATGCAATTTCATGCAGGGAAGAATCAAGCAGTTGAACCTTTAAAGTTAATGCAAATAGCCTGTTTCTATTTAAGAAAGAGAAGAGGGTTAATCTTAAGGAAGAATTATATGTAATATAGCAGAATAATTCTATATAAACTACACTTAAATTATATCTGTTTTAATAAAATCTAATTACATTGTCTTGCAAATTAATTTTCTTTTCATATGCATTAATACATTTTAAATAAGCTATAAAAAGAACACTCCAAATTTCTAAATTTTGCTTTTATTTCCACTTCTTCAAAAAACATGATTTGTTTTTAACCTGTGTTCCAGAAAGCCAAATGGACTTTTTTTATTAGAGAAATTGTGGGTTTACAAGACAATCATGCATATAATACATTATTCCCATATACCCCCTATTATTAACACCCAGCACTGATATGGTACACTTGTTATAATTGATGAAAGCACATTTTTATAATTGCACCATTAAATATACTCCATGGTTTAAATTAAGGATCACTGTTTGTGTGGTAAAGTTTCATGGATTTTTAAAATTTTTATTCTATTACTATATATAAAGCCTTACATTTCCTCTTTTAACTACTTTCAGATATATATTTCATTGCTATTAATTGCATTCACAATATTATGCTACCATTATAATCTAATAACAAAATATTTCCATCTTTCCAGATAGGAACTTAGTATATTTTAAGCATTAATTTCCTATTCCCTCCCCCTACCAATTTCCATGGTAATCTATATTCTAGATTCTGAATGTGAGAGTTTTCTTATTCTAATCATTTTATATCACTGAGATCATAGAATATTTGTCTTTATGTATCTGGCTTATTTCTCTCAACATGATGTCTTCAAGGTTCATCAATATTGCCACATGTACCAGAATTTTATTCCTTTTTCCAGCTGAATAACAATCCATTTATGTATACACCATATTAGTTTATCCATTCATTAGTTGATGGACACTTAGGTGGTTTCCATCTTTTGATAACTGTAAATAATGCAGCTGTGAACATCAGTGTGCAAATATATGTTCAAGTCCCTACTTTCAATTCTTTTGGGTATACACTGCTTTTGTTTCCTAGGTTGGTTAAAGCATGAAATGCATTCTCTTTTCTCTGTGTGTTCACTCCATTTATAATGGACTCTATTAAGAAGATTAAGACCCATCCTAAAAGATGTGGTTCACACATTAACTGAAGTAACTCATCAAAGGTCATACTTACAATGGGTCCAGACCAACAGGGATGGATTAAATTTAAGAACATGTTTTTCTGGGGTACATCCATCTTCTAACCATCACACTTCATGCTCTGGACCCCGAAAATATATATTTTTTTCACAAACAAAATGTATATTCTTTTCAAAAACAAAATACATTTGTTCCATCACAACATCTCAAAAGCCAAATATCATTTCAGTAACAGTGCTAATTACAAAGTCGTATCAAAATCAGTTATAGGTGTGGTCTGTCCTGGGGCACAATTACCCTCCATCTGTGAACCTGTGAAACCCAGAGGACAAATTATCAGCTTCCAACATTCAATGGAGGGACAATCATTGGATAAACATTGCCATAATCAGAGAAATTGGAAGGAAAACAGGGGTCATGGGTCCCAAACAATTCTGACACCCTGCAGAGGATACTTCATTAGAATTCTGGATCTGAGAATCATCTATGGAAAGACGTTTTGTCCTCAGGGCCTGATGAAGTGGCAGCCCACCCCAACACAGCATCCATGCCCTTTATGAATGCTGGGGTGAAAGTTCCATCCTCCTCAAGCCTTGGAATGGCAGCCAAATTCTGGGCTCCACTCTCATCAAGTATCAGGGTGGTAGACAGTGTTTCACAGTCCCCCAAGCATCTGAGGATATTGGGTTGTAGCATTTTTCCTGAACACTGGGGTAGAAGGCCCAGCCTCTCCAAGTGCCAGGGCATACTCACCCTTTCCACACCCATGGGTGGGCCCACTCTCTTGACTCAAGAAGATGCCTTTGGTCAAAACCTCAGCTTCCATGGTCCTTTCCTTGAAGTGATTTTTCCTTCAATCTCTCCCTTTTCTGTACCTTTTAGCCTACGCTGACAATGGCTCCATCTCCACAGATCTCATAAAAAGTTTGCCATTTTTGCATGTAGTACCCATGGGTCCAATCCATCAGGCAGTGGGACTTTCCACACATCCTTCCTGGATAACCACAACTCCAATCCAGACTTGCACTGAAATGGATGACTAGATCCATGTTCAGTTAAAACTTGTCTTGGAGCACTATTCTCTGGGGATTCACTTCAAGAAGCTCAGAATTTTCAGTTCCTGGGTTTTTTTTTGTGTGTGCGTGTTTGTGTGTGTGTGTGTATGTGACCACACCCAGGGTTCAGTTCTCAGCTTATCCCTGTCCTCTTGCATTTTACTATAAGCTGCATGGAGAAACCAGGGTGATTTTCCACATTTAGCTTTGAAATCTCCTCATCTAAATATTCAACTTCAGCACTCTCAAATTCTGCTTTCCATCTGACATCAGAACTCAATTGGCCATGTTCTCTGCCACTTTAAAACCAGGACCACCTTTTTTGCATTTTCCAAAACAGATTCTTCATTTCCATCTAAGTCTTCATCAGAAATACCTTTTGAAGCATCTATCTATCAAAAATCTCTTCAAAGGAATCTGGACCTTTTCTATCAAGAACTGCACAATTCTTCCAGACTCTACTCATTACCCAATTCCAAGGCCATTTCCACATTTTATTATTTGCAGTAGCATAACCCCACTTTCCTTATACCAAAATCTCTATTATTTCCTTAGGCTGCTTAAAGCAATACCATGAAATGGATTTGGCTTGAACAATATGAATTAATAAGCTTATGGCTAGAGTCTGGTACAATATCCAAATCAAAGCATCATGAAGGCAATGCATTTTTCCCAAAGACCAGTGCTGAGAATCTTGGCTCCTCATGGCACATGGCAAGGCCCTTGGCAAAATCTGCTGCTTTCTCTCTTCTCTTCCAGTTTCATTGATCTCAGCTTCTTGCTTCATGGCTTTTACTCCTCTCTTTCTCTTTATTCATTCTGTTTATAAAGGACTCCAGTAAGAGGATCAAGACCCTTCCTGAATGAAGTGGTTCACACATCAACTGAAGTAACCTCATCAAAAGATTCACTTACAATAGATCTACATCCACAGGAATGGATTAACATTAAGAATATGACTTCTGGGTTGCATGCTGCTTCAAACCACATTACCTAGAGAGGTATTGTGAGGACATATGGTAATTCTGCACCTAAATTTTAGAGAAACTACCAAACTCTATTCCATTGCAGGTACACCAATTTACATTGTAACCAGCAATGAATGAGTGTTCCTATTTCTCTGTTTCTCCACATGCTCCCAAACACTTGTAATTTCCCCCCCCCTTTTTTTTTTTTGCTAGGAGCCTTTCTTGTGGGTATAAAATGGTATCTCATTATGGTTTTGATTTCCATTTCCCTGATGACTATTGATTTTTAGCATTGTTTTCATGTGCTTTTTGGCCATTTGTTTAACTTCTTTGGAAAAAGATCTATTCAAGCCTTTTGCTTATTTTTAAATTGGATTTTCTTTTTGGAGTTAAGTTGAAGGATTTCTTTATATATTCTGGATATTAAATCCTTATTGGATATATGTTTATTCTTGTGTCAGTATCATGGTATTTTTAATACTAATGCTTTATCAAAAGTTTTAAGATCAGGAAGTGTGAGTCATCTAACTTAATTCTTCCTTAAAAATGGCTTTGCCTGTTCAGGGTCTCTTACCTTCCCATGTAAATTTGATGACTGGATTTTCCATTTTGGCAAAGAAGGTTGTTGGAATTTTTATTGGAATTGCATTGAATATTTAAATTGTTTTTTGTAAAATTGAGATCTTAATAACATTTATTCTTCTAATCCATGCACATGGAATGTCCTTCCATTTATAGAGGACTTCTTTGATTTCTTTTAGCAATGTTTTATAGTATTTTGTCTACAAGTCCTTTCCATCCTTGGTAAGATTTAATCATAGTTATTTGATTATTTTAGTTGCTATTGTAAATAGATTTTTTCCCCGATTTCTTCTTCTGATTGTTCATTGCTTATGTATAGAAACATTACACATTTGGAGGTATTGATCTTGTACCTGCCATTTGCTTAATTCATTAGCTGTAGGTACTTTGTTGTTGATTTTTCAGGACTATCCATGCATAGGATCACGTCATCTGCAATAAGGAAAAGTTTATTTCTTCCTTTAATTTAGATGCCTTTTATTTCTTTTTCTTGCATAATTTCTCTGACAAGAACATCTAGTAAAATGTTGAATAACAATGGTGACTGTGAGTATCCTTGTCTTGTCCCTGATCTTAGAAGGAAAGCTTTCAGCCCTTCACCATTAAGTAAGGTGTCAGCTGTGGGTTTTTCATATATGCCCTTTATCACATTGAGGAACTTTCCTTCTATGCCTAGTTTTCTAAGTGTTTCTATCAAGAAAGGGGGCTGGATTATGTCAAATGTCTTCACTGGATCCATAAGAGGATCATTTGTCTTTTCTCCTTCATTTAATTAATTTCAATCGAATTGGGACTCCCTTGTGCATAGCATGTTATGTTTCTCTTGCTGCTTTCAGCACTCTCTCTTTGTTCTTTGCATTTGACAGCTTGACCAGTATATTATGGGGTGTGTTTTTCTAAATGTTTATCCTGGTTGGTGTTTTCTGGGATTCCTGGATGCACATATTCACATATTTTGCTAAGTTTGGGGGGTTCTGTCATTATTTCTTTGAATATTCTTTCTTCTCCTTTCTTTCTTCTTCCTCTGAGACTTTCATAATATGTTATTGGTACACTTGATGGTGTTCCAGAGGCTGTGTAGACTATTTTCATGTTCTACAATTTGTTTTTCTTTCTGCTTCTCCTGACACCTGCTCAATCATTTTTTCCTGCTATCTTTATTTTTTTCTTTCCTTTTTTTTCCTGTATTTTCCTTTTAGTTTTCTAGGCTGTTGAAAGAAGATACCATGAAGTGGCTCTGCTCTAACAACGGGAAATTTATTACCTTACTTTTTGAGGCCAAGGAAATGTCCAAATCAAGGCATTATCATGGTGAAGCTTTCTTTCTGAAGAATGGCTGCTGATGATCTTTGATTCCATTGCCACAAGACTAGGCACATGGTTGCTTCTGCTGTTCTCTCCCTTCGTTTCTGGGTTTTGTCAATTTCGGTTTCTTGCTTCCTTGACTTTCTCTGTTTCTCTCTGTTTTCACTCTATTTTTAAGGGAATCCAATAAGAAGATTAAGACTCATCCTGAATGAGGTGTGTCACTCCTTACTGAACTAGCCTCATCAAAATGTCCTATTTACATTGGTTTTGTACCCACAGGAATTGATTAGATTTAAGAACATATTTTTTTTCTGGTTTATATACAGTTTCAAATCACTGTATCTTCATATCCTTTAGCATTTTTAAGATCAGTTCTTGAAAATCCTTTGGTATGCCCACTATCTAGGTCTTCTTTGTTGGTGTTTTCTGGATTTCTATTCTCTTTCTTTAAATGGGCCATCATTTCTGGTTTATTTGTTTGTCTTGTTGCGGGACACTGATTACGTGCTTCAACTTGGTGGGCCTGGGCCAGGGGACCGGATCCGCCCCTGGGGAGGGTGGTGGGCACGGGTGACAGCGCCCTCCACAGCCCCCCAGGCCTGGGAAAGTGAGGCCGGAGGCAGGCCCCATTTCCTCACCCAAAATACCACCGTTAGGGGAGGCTTGCCGGAGGGAACCGCCTTTTCCCCACCCCCTTATCTTGCTCGCACACCCCCCGTTGCCAGAGCAACTCCCGCCCCTTTTCAAACTACCTCCGCGCCCTCTTAGATCCAATCCTAACCTCCGCACCCTCTCAGAACCAATCCTACCCTTTATCCCCTCAGCATTGGCTTGTAACAACCCCCGCCCTCTATGCCAGCCCATATAACCTGTGCTCACCCCTGAATAAAGGTCCTTTTGTTCTACCCCTACTGGAGGAAGAGTGTCTTGTCTTTCCCTTCTCGCCGCCCTCCACACCTTGCACGCCACCGCCGGGGACCTGGCCAAGTCCCCCGCCTCGCCCTCGCCTCCGGGAAAGAGCCCCAGCCGCCGGTACCCTCCGAGCAACGCCGAGAGCCGAGGGTTCAGCAACCGGCCGCCCCCCCCCCGAAGCAGTAGACGCGACCGCATCTTGTACTCCCTTGTTGCACACTGCACATTTTAAAATTTTTAAATGTTAATTCTGGGATTTATTCCCTTAGGTGTCTGGTCCTTGGATTTGTAAGCTGTTGGTGATATGACACATATTTTGTTGAGTGTCAGCCATCCTATCAAGGAGTTCCACCAATTTAATGCAAAGTTCAAGGTTCTCCTTGTCTTTCCTGGGCCTCTGTCTTGTCCTAGCTATTTGCTTGTTAGTTGTCTTGGACTTCCCCCTGTTGATAGGAGTTTGAATGCCACCTGTCTTTCTCAGTAGACAAACCTTCTCCGTATCCCCGTTGGTTAAACAGGTATTCCTTTGCTCCAGGCCATGACCTCAATAGTTTCTAACACTGCTTTCATTGTCATCTCAAGCTGCTTTTGCCTAGAGGGCAAATTCTTGGAGGGGTACATGTTAGAGGGGTGTTTCCCTTGTTCCAGCTGGGAACTGGAACAAGGGACCCACAAAGGGTTGGACCAATCTCCAAACTGCTGGGGAAGGAATAAAGAAGGGTAACAGGACCTTCTTACACAGCTCTCCAAAGGTGTACTTTCTTAAACTTGCCAGCAAGTGAAGCTCTTGAAATGTCTCCCACAGCCCCGAGGAAGCACAGTGTCTTTAAATCTCCTCAGCCACCTTTGTAAGGGTAGGTTGGCACAATGGCCACCATCGGAGCTTGGCCCACAGCCATCCAAAGTTGCTAATCAAAAGCCATGATCACAGATTCGCCAAGATCACTTGGGAAAGTGGATTTTCATTTTCTGATCTTGGGAAAGTGGATTTTCATATTTGTTTCTGTAACCAGTGAGCTAGCCAGGGACTGAAGCCCATAGAAGCCTGCCACAAGAGAGAGGTATGGTGATGGTAACTGCAAAATGGAGAGAGCAATTTATTAGTCATTATTTACCAACTTTTTCCTCAACTCTTCCCTGGATGCCATACACAGTTCTATTGGACTCTGGAGTTTTGAAATAGCTGTTTCAGGTAATTTCTACCTGTTGAATAGTTGTTCTGGTAGAAAGACTTAATACCGGTTCTTCCTACTCTGCCATCTTCCCACAATCCTCCACAAAAGAAACTTGAAATCCAGTTTTTATACATCTGTTTCTGTGTTTCAAATAATGAAACCCATCCTATTCAGAGGGAAATACATTAAAGATTCCTCAAATTCCTCAAATTTCTCACATCATTTTAATATCTGCTATAATGAGTCCTAACCCATAGCTCAATTTTTTTTAACATCTAACCTAAATAATTACTGATATATATATTTGGGGGATTAAGTGGAATTTATTATTAGTACTAAGCACAGGGTCAAGGTTTGCTATGTATCCCTCAAGCAGTCCACTTCCCCAAACTTCAGAGTCTAGGTATTAAAGAAGTTAAGGCCAAAATAGCACATGCATTTTTTTTCAAAATATGTCAAGTAAACTACTTTATAAATTTCATAACAAATTTAAGTTTAAGGAATTATTATGTTAAAGATCCAATAAGACAGGCACTTCTAGAATATTCTCAGAAATATGTATGTTTGACCTTTTTCAACATGAGACTAGAAGAAGCTGAAGTTGCTAACACTTTCTTTAGATACCCTATTTTTCACATTTTCAATCATTTTGGTGGTTGCTTACAGAAACTTTATTAGAGAATGTAGATGAATCAGCTCATGTTATGGAAAGTTTCAAAGGCATCAGGGTTGTCTCTGACACTCCAACAACACAAGGAGAATGGCTTATCATGAGTGCAAGATACACAACACTTCTTAAAAGAGCAGGAACTGCTGTTATTGCTTACTACTGGTTTTCCATTACAAAATAATTATCTGCAGCAGATAAGATCACCAGCTGGTTAATATCACAAGCCTGCCACTACAGCTAATGTGATCTTATCAGACACTGACTGATCACTTTCTGGGGAGATGTATCAGCAATTGTGCACTCATTTTTTTTTTAATTGATCGTAATGGGGGAAACAAATAGTATACACTATGGGAAGTAAAATTAGCTTTTATTTTTTCTTTGTTAAATACTTTACCAACAGAATTTATGTTTACCTCATGGGACTGTTGCCAAAAACACAGGTTCAATTCCATGGTGCTGAAATAATCATATTTGGCATAATTGCATTTTTAATGGGCTCTCAGAGAAAGGAATGCATAAGTGCCAATTAAAGCATGATACAAATAAAGCATTATTATGTGCTCTGGAACAAGCTGCATACTGGCAATATAGTCAAATTATGTTCAGTTGTTTTTATTTCCTCTACTTGAATATCTCTGTCAACAAACTAACTTTTAAAGTAATATCACAAATACAATTTGACTGTTATAAAATATAATAATGTCTTTGCCAATATGTGTAAACCTGGATATATATATAGCCAATCTACCACGTCTCTGATCACAGTATTTGGATAACATAATTACTGTATTGCAAACTAGAAAGTAACTAAGAGGAACTAATCTCAGCCTAGTTACGGATATGAGACCCATGAGAGAGTGATATAAACAAAACTTTAATAGAAAAAATCACAAATAATGATTCAAAGAGAAGTAAGTGCAAGGATGAGACAAAAGCACCAATGTGAAACAGAGTACTCCTAATGCTTGAAGGACAAGCTCATTTCCTGTTGAACTAAATGATGGGCTTATGGATGAAAAAATTGTATTGCTCATTTCCTTCAAATCAAAATGCATCAAAGAAACACATACTCTTGAATGTGTTGAACTCAAGGGTATGTTCCTTCCCTTGAGTCCCCTGAGTTGGAGTAAAGTATCAGCATTGGATATCTGTGTAACATTTTCTGATCTTGACTCTTCTGGTAGTGTGGAGCTTAGAACTGTATATACTCCAGAAAAACATGTTCCTAAATCTAATCTATTCCTATTGGTATAAACGCATTTTAAGAAGCATCTTTTGATAAATCTACTTCAGTTAAGGTGTGACCAACCTCATTCAGGATGGAACTTAACTGTCTTGCTGGAATCCTTTGTAAATGGAATGAATAAAGAGAAAAAAGAGAAAGACACAGAAGCAAGAAGGTGAAATTAATGAAACATAGCAGAGAAGGGAGAGACCAGCAGACGCAGACATGTGCCTTGCCGTGTGGAAGAGGAGCCAAGGATCATCAGCAGCCAGGCCTTAGGAAAGAAACATTGTCTTGATGATGTCTTTATTTGCACATTTTCATGGTGTCACATCTGGAAGCTAATAAATTTCTGTTGTATAAGCCAACCACTTCATTGTATTTGCTTTAAGCAGCCTAGGAATCTAACACAACTCTACATGACAAGTCAAAAAGAATTTTTTCACTTTGGGTTTAAACAAGTGAGTACCTATTTGAGAAAATGGCAGCACTACATAAGTAAAGGAAGTTAGTAGCTTGGGCATCTAGTTTAAAGGGAATTAACCATAATAGTCATGTGGAAAAAGGATCACTGCTCTATTTCCTTTGAGCAACAAAATTTTAAATCTGTCAGTTGGAAAAAGACTGTCTTTCCCAGAATGACAAATTACTGGCTTTATGAGGAAATGATGTTATGAAACTTTATTTCAAATTTTATACCTTTGTAATTACAGATACAATGGAAGAGTTTTTCATACTTCCCAAAGTTGAATATGAAAACAATATTAAATATAAAAAAAAAATAAGCCAGAAAACCCCATCCCATTAAGAAAGCTCAACTTGTACATATTTTAAGTAAAATCTATATGTAAACGTTGCAAAAAAATGTCAGGGAAATCATGAAAATGTTAGAAGACAATAGGGTAGGAATATGTAGAAGAGAAAGGAAAGATAATAAATGAGGGAGAAACATGCTTTTATAATAAAAATCATACGATAAGATTTTCCTTCAATAAAGATACTTTGAAATCTATAATTAAAATTTTCTAGTAGATATAGGAAAACTAATTACAAATCAGTTCAGGGGCTTAAATGGTCAACTATTTTACAGTTGGATTAGCAAACTTAAATGTAGGCATTATCTAAAGCTACAGATGAAAATTTAGTGTTCATGATGACCAAATACCTTTGTCAATTTCAGTAGAAATTTTGAGGTTTTACTAAATTGTTCTTAAGTAATCAAATTTCATAATTGCTTGTACATGTACATAGTATTTGTGTACCAATGCAACAGTTATATGTTAGCAAGAAACCTCTAGAGAAATCTTATCAAAAAAGAGGTTTCTTATAATTGTATATGCATGAAGAAACTATGTCCATACCAATAGATTGTGTTTTAGCAGAAAAATTTAAGCAAACATGTTGGTTTTATAAATAAAAGAATAACTGAAATGTAAAAGACCTTCCCACATTTCATCCCCACAAGTGAATGTGTTTCCTTATAGCTTTAAAAAAGTACTTGCTATAAAATTAAATGCCTATAATTCTGGTACTAAAAAGCAGAGAGTTTCATATTAATACTCTCCATTTTTCTTTTGATACTAGCAAGGAGTTATAAAATTTCATTAACATTAAAATTCTTTCTGTGAGTTTTCTGAGAATGCTATTATATCAAAGTTTTACACATGCACATTTTCCAAAAGCAGACAATCTATCTTGTTAGCTCCTTTAGCCATATTGTGAAAGCATAATTGTATTATGTGCCTTCTTGGCTGATATTAAAATGATCTGTTGATTGTGCTTAGCAGAATGTCATCCTTTCTGCATTATGTATTCAGATAAACCCACCCAACAGCTTAAGATAATCATTGTTTTCCTGCCCATCCATCTGTTTGTTCAGGTAAAACTAAGATGCAGGTTTACTAATTGCTTAAAAATCTTCTCATGTCTTAAAATATGGAAAAAATAGAAATATGAAAAGGGCATTTCACAAAGGTTTATTTTGTGGTTAAGGCATGTTTAAAAGTCTTAGATGCTCCAACAACAATGACTAAGTCAGGGTTTTCAGTAGTAGAGTATATAAAAATGATTTATATATGTAATATTTATGATAGTGAATTTAACAGACTACCTACATATAAAATACATCTGATTAGCTGCTCTGTCTACCTGCCTCCAATTTCTCAATAATTAAATTTATTTTTCACTACTAAAATGACTTGTTTTTAAATAATTTCCATGTCAAAAATTTATACCAAGTCCTTATTTTATTAGCACCTATTAATTGTGACCCTTTTGAATTTTCTCTTCAAGCCTCTATAAGTTGGTCCTCCTATTTAGCTTTACTCCCTTAGAGTCAGTACTCTTCATGTTTGGATCCTTTTTCATGTGATATTCATCTACACATGTTTACATTTTTTCCTTATGACTGACATTTACTCCTTTATTCCTTCTACTTGCTCATAAGTTTTTCATTTCTAAAGGCCTTGTCTAAAATTTCTAAGAGATCTTCATGTTTACTCCAGCCAAGGACCCTTTCTTCCTATTCTGAAAGTTAACATGTCTATGGCTAGTTTCTGTTAGAAAATTTATAACATGACATTAACAGTGACTTCTATATTTTTGCTTTCAAGAATTTAATATCCTGGTTATTGCAATTAAAATGTTGTAAATTAAAATCCCATAAGGATCGATAAAAGACAATGACTACCTTTGTTAACATTAAATTAATTTAAATAATTGTTACAAATAAGAAAATAATACTAAGAGGTAAATAGTTAAAGAATATGCACTAGTAATTCACCAAATCAGAAATTTTTAATAAATATATCTAAATTTTCCAACAGAAAAATAAAAGATACTTTAAAAGGATTGACATATTAGCTTTACAGAAAGCAAATTATCATCATTTTTCAATTATAGGGAAAATTAGTATGGGTTAAAAGAAATGGATACTGTGATATATTGCTGATAGGAACAGAAACTGTAAACCAATCTGGCTGTATAAAGCAAAAGTTTTAAAAACCATATTTCTTTTAAAACACCAGCAACAAAAGAACATATAGATAAAAGGAATCTCATCAAAATTAAAAACTTCTAATTAATTAACAAATTAAAATTTTTATGCCTTTATACAACCTACAGAATGGGAGAAAATATTTGAACACCACTATCCAATAAGAGTTTAATATCCAGAAAATATAAAGAAATCCTACAACTCAACAACAAAAAGATGAATAAAAATTTAAAACTGGGCAAAAACTTGAACAGACATTTCTTCAAAGAAGTCATACAAATGATCAAAAAGCACCTGAAAAGATGCCCAAAAGTATTAGCCATTAGGAAAAACTGTAAATCAAAAGCATGATAAGACACAATCTCACATCCTCTAGAATGGCTACTATTTTAAAGAAATGTAAAATAAGGGTTGGAGAGAATGTGGAGGCATATGAACCCTCATTCATTTCTGGTAGGCATGTGAAATGCTGCAGTCACTGTGGAAAACAATTTGGCATTTCTTCAGAAAATTAAGTATGGAATTGTCATATGACCTGGCAATCACCTGTCTAGATATATACCCTAAAGAATTTAAGCATGGACTCAAACAGATATATATATTTTTTAATTCAATTTTTTGAGATATATTCACATACCATACAATCATCCAAAGTGTACAATCAGTTGTTCACTGTGCCATCATATAGTTGTGCATTCATTACTCCAATCTATTTTTTGAACATTTTCCTTGTACCAGTAAAAGTGAAAATAAGAATAAAAACAAAAGTAAAAAAGAACACCCAAATCATCTCCCCATCCCACCCTATTTATCATTTAGTTTTTTGTCCCCATTTTTCTACTCATCCATCCATACCCTAGATAAAGGGAGTGTGAGCCACAAGGCTTTCACAAGCACACTGTTACCCCTTGCAAGCTACATTGCTATACAATTGACTTCAAGAGTTAAGAGGGTTGCAGTTTGATGGCTTCAGGTATTTACTTCTAGCTATTCCAATGCACTAAAATCTAAAAAGGGTTATCTATATAGTGCATAAGAATGCTCCACCAGAGTGACCTCTCAAACTCCATTTGGAGGTTCTCAGTCACTGAAACTTTATTTCCTTTCATTTTGCATCCCACTTTTGGTCAAGAAGATGTTCTCAATCCCATAATGTCAGGTCCAGATTCATCCCCAGGAGTCATATCCCACATTGCCAGGGAGATTTACACCCCTGGGGGTCAGATCCCACATAGGTGGGTGGGCAGTGAGTTCACCTACCCAGTTGGCTTAGCTAAAGAGGGAGGGCCACATTTGAGCAACAAAAAGGTACTCAGGGGGAAACTCTTAGGCACAATTATAAGCAGGTTTAGCCTTTTCTTTGCAGTGATGAGCTTCATAAGGGCAAGTCCTGTGATAGAGGGTTTGACACATCAAACCACCAGTCCTCAATGTGACAATGTCAGCAACGATCAAGGTGAGGAATCCCAACACCTCTCCATTTTCCCCCAGCTCCTCAGGGGTGCTCTGCATATATATTTTTATTCTCTGTCCAAATTACTTTGGGATGTGTCATTATTTCACACTAACCTATGCAAACCTACCAGGTCTCACTTCCTGTTAAAAGTTCCATGTAATTATGGTATTTGAGCAAACTGCATGAGTTAAATTGTTTAGGAAATACAGATCTTGCACCAACTAAACATCTCTACCCTTGGTCTCACATGGAATTTGAAGTCAAACAGATATTTTCACACTTAAGTTCATAGCTGCATTATTGCCACAATTGTCAAAAGCAACGCAAGTGTCCATCAACCAATGAATGGATAGACAAAATGTAGTATATACATACAATGGAATACTGTTCAGCTGTAAAAAGAATGAAGTTCTGATACATGCTACAACATGAATGAACCTTGAAGACATTATATCTGTATAAACTAAATCATATTGTGACACTTTCCTTAAAGTTTGGTTTCAGGATAAAATTCAAGTTCCTTGACTTTACCTGACAAGTATCACCTCCTGCCTTCTTGTGTTTCTCTATTTAGGCTTCCTTAAAATAGACTGCCCTAGTTCCCTACACACTATGCTATTTGCTGCCTTTGCTTATTCCCTGCCTTCTGAAGGAAGATATTACCTCCTGTTCTTTATCTACTAATTTTTGCTCACCATTAATAGTACAAAATATGAAGTTAAAGATAATGGAATATTGTAATAACTATAAGTATAAATGATATTATTGAAAAAGAATAAACAACTTTCTTCTTTATTCCAAAATATCTTTTTTTTCCCAATCTTATAATTTTAGCTTAAACCTATAACTTAGAATTTGGAAATATCACTCTTGTCTCATCTGAATTCTTCATAGTATTTTTGCTGATCTAATCAACATTTATATTCCAAGAAATAACTGAGAGCTACCTCTCTTTTTGAGTAGTCAAATTGCTGTGAGCTAAAATGTTCTGAGTTGAAATTTGAAACTCATATATCTGATTCAGTGGTTAGGGTCCAGAAATTATTTTTTTAAATGTAATTGACTTTAAATTTTAGCCTTTAAATTTTAGCTTTTGAGGACTTGGAGGAAAATTAACAATAAGTTTGTTAATTTATAGATAAAATAAAAATTCTGCCAAAAATCATGTTTAATTTTTACTTGATAATAATTACACAATTTTAAATTATTGCCTAGCATTATAAAACTGTAAATACAAATTATGATATTTTAAGAGATATGTTGAATATTACTGCCTTATGGAATCTATTCATAAATATATATACATGTAGATATATGTATATAGTTGTTCTTACATTAAAATCAAATTAAAACTAATATTGATACAGTCAAAAATATAAAAATTTAGATTCAATGTTTCAAGTCTTTACATAGCCTAGATTAGGGGTCAGCAAACTGTGACACAAGGGCCAGCTGCCTATTTTGTATGGAGTTTTGTTGGAAAACAGCCACACTATTTCTTTATACATTGTCTATGGCTGATCTCATGCTATAGGGGCAGAGTTGAGTCATTTGCTACAGTTACTGGATGACCCTCAAAGCCTAAATGACTTATATCTCTTCCTACACAGAAAAAGTTCACTCACCTCTGATTTAGATTATGCATTCAATTATGAATTTACTTCAGAAAGAATATGAAAGATGTATGAATCATTCATTTTTCATAACTCTTTTGCATCTTCTTTACATTTTAGAATCCTGATTTATTAAAACAAATGTTTTATTAATACATTATTTCCATGTCCATAATTCATACTCATTCCATAAGAAAAAAAAATAGGCTTGTTAATTAATGTTTTAAGTACAGTGAACTCAGTAATTTAAGATTAAACCTGTGAGATTTACATATTGCCTAATTACTCAGCATAGTTCTCATTGCAATGCCATTTATCAATGCTGTTAATTCAGTGTCTGAAACTCAATTAACCCTCTGATATGACTAGTCAGAAAGCCTGAGTCCACTGGGAAGACAATTATACTAATTTTCCTGAGAAGAACACCACATTAAAAATATTTTTACCAGTTTATTTGACACAATATCTAAATGGCAAATTGTATTATGTTCTGAGTCAAAATGCATGTATTTTTAAATGTTTATCATCATTTATCTGTTAGAGAGGAGAAGTAGCTACCAATTGCAAAATCAAAGCCAAAATTATTCCATAACATGAGAAGGATTTGCTATTTTCAGTTGAAATTTTAAATCAGGCATTGAAAAAAAATGTATCTTGAAGCTTTATAAAGCTTTTAAATTGGGGGCTGGGCTATTATTTATTTAATGTCTTCTCAGTAAACTGTGCACTTCACAATGTCAGGTACATTACCCAGAAGCTAAAACAGGATACAAAAGGTACTCAAAGAACATCTGTTGAATGAATGAGTTGATGTTACCTAGTTAGATTCTTCCCACAACATTGTGATTTAACTGTTACTGTTCTCAATTTCCAAAAGATGTAAGACTCAGAAACATCAAATGAGTAACTCTAAATCACACAGATTATGAAGAAATATCCAGAATTTAATAATGAGGTCTGTATCCCAAGTCTCTTTCTATTTTTGTCTACACAATGTTTCCTTTCCTTGAGGAATAAATAAACTGCAATTTGGTTGCCTATAGAAGTTGTTTTGTTAAAATGAATAAATTTATGAAGCAGAAGAAAATTTCATTTTTAAATTAGTTTTGTATTACATGATACAAAAATAAAGAGGGCTTAAATGAAAGTGTAGATAATTCAGGTAGGCATAACAAATTTTCTTTGATCTTTCAATATCTTCTTTACTTAGATTGAGCACAGATGTTCATCTGCTTATTCCTGCATTTTAATCATTGCCACCTGTTAACTGTATTAACCACCAGAAAAGCAGGATGAATAACAAAGTGTTGGAATGCAGTCACTCTGTCTACAAAAAGCTTGACAGACTTAGCAAAAGATGGGCTCATAGAGGGAGCCTTAGCAGCTCTTCATGGCAAAGTCAAGAAGGGAGGTTACAGAATCATTTCCATATCACCACATTTAAAATGCTTTGAGCATTTAAGATTGGGTGATAGCTTTTTTCATCTTTAATAAAATTTCAAGCATTTTTTAAGACTGCCATATTAATGGAGTCATTATGATCAAATACAGCCCAACATTCTTCCTGAAAGAAGCTTTCTTTTTTCTTCAAAGGTCAAATAGTGATAACTTTTATTATTGCATTAAATTCACAATAAAAAAAGATGGAAGAGGTGAGGGGCAAAGTTGAGCACAAAAATTCTCCTCTTTATTTTCTCAAGTGTCCCTTCTATTTTTATCAACATGACAATGGGAATACAATAAAATCTATTTGACTGAAAAAGAAAGATATGACCATTAGATTCAGTTTTATGACAATGGTTTAGAAAAACATAAATGAATGGATTATGGACTATGAAAATACATATCAGCAAATTTGATTTAAGAAAATTTGAGACAATAACAGAAGAAACCAAAATGTATTTAAATATTTACTCCCAGTCTGAATGGTTTTTCAGGTTACTATACCTTCAAATAAAAGATACTTTTAGTGTTACATAACTTATACTGGAAAATTGGGAAAATTGGAAAATAGTCTAATTACTATTGTGAGGTTAGCCTAATTCTGAAACAAAGGCAATGCAGAAAACGAAAACTATAGAACAACTCAATATAATCATATAGAAGAAACCTCAAGTGAAATATTATCATACACATCCAGCAGTAAGGAAAACCATGATTCAACATTAGAAAATGTGTTAATGTAATTTAGTATATTAGTAAAGAATATAAATGGCATGATGCTATTAATAAAGGTTAATAAATTGTCAGATGAAATTTAAAATATGCTTCCAACAAAACCCTTCAGAAAGCTGAGAGTTATTGAAACATCCTAGTCCAATGTAAGGAATCTATCAAAAACCTCTAATAGAAGAAATTAAGAGGAGCTAAATCAATGGCAAAATGTCCCATGTTCATGAGTAGGAAGATTTAATATTGTTAAGGTGTTGGTACGACCCAAAACAATCTACAGATTCAGTGAAATCCCTAACAAATTTCAGCAGCCATTTTTGCACAAATGTAAAAGTTGATCCTAAAATTCTTATGTAACTGCAAAGTGCAATGAATAAACAAAGTAATTCTGAAAGGAACAATTTTGGAGGATTCACAATTCCTAATTTCAAAATGTACTACAAATTACAGAAATTGAAACAGTGTGATACTAGCATAAAGATAGAGAAATAGACCAATGGAACAGAATTGAAAATCCAGAAATAGATCCCAGATCTTTGACCAATTGATACTTTTTAAATGCAATTTTACTGAAATATATTCACATATTATACTATCATCCAAATTATACAATTGTCACAGAATCATCATTCATTACCACAATTTTGAACACTTTCATTACTCCAAAAAATAAAAGTAAAAAAGAACACCCTAAACATCTCATACCCCTCCTCTTAACCTTTTATTCATTTACTTTTTTCCACACTTTTCCTACTCATCTGTCCATACACTGGATAAAGAGTGTGTGAGCCATAAGGCTTTCACAATCACACTGTCACACCATATAAACTATATAGTTAAACACTCACCTCAGAGAATGAAGGATACTGGGTTGCTGTTTAACAATTTCAGGTATTTCCTTCTAGTCATTCTAATACAGTAAAACTAAAATGGGGATATCTATATAATGCATAAGAATAGCCTCCAGAATGACATCTCAACTCCATTTGAAATCTCTTAGCCACTGAAAATTTATTCTGTTTCTTTTCTCTTCCCCCTCTTGGTCCAGAAGGCTTTCTCAATCCTATGATGCCAGGTCCAGATTCATCCCCAAGAGTCACATCCCACATTGCCAGGGAGACCTACATGTCTGGGAGTCATATTCCACATAGAGGGGAAGGCAGCGAGTGCACCTTCCCAGCTGGCTTCGAGAGAGGCCTCATCTGAGCAACAAAAAAGATTCTCTGGGGGTGACTCTTAGGCACAATTATGAGTAGGCTTTGCCTCTCCTTTGCAGTTACAAGCTTTATAAGGGTAAGCCCCAAGATTGAGGGCTCAGCCTACTAAACTGGTAGTCCCCAATGCCTGCAAGAATATCAGAAATTCCCCAGTTGGGGAAGTTTAATATTTCCACATTTTCCCCCAGTTCCTGAAGGGGGCTTTGCAAATGCTTTTTATTCTCTGCCAAAATTACTCTGGGATGTATCAGGGCTTCACAGTAACCTATACAAACCAACCAGATCTCACTCCTTATTCAAGGTTCTGTGTAATTATGATATTTGAGTAAACTAACCATACAAGTTCAATTATATACAATGCTACAGAAAATATAGGTTTTGCACCAAATAAACCTCTTGTCCTTTGGTCCCACACAGATGTCGAAGTTTTAAAACATAGTCAAAGTCATCCTCTACCCTTTAGTCTGATCTACTCATCTCAACTAAGTCCATTTGTTCACATCTCCAGTCAAAGTCTGATTTCCTTTTCATCCTCTTTAAAGGATGCTTCATGGGGCAAAGCTGACATTCACAGTTGCCAAATTCTGGCTCTGAGTCCCAGGCACCAGACAGACACCAGTATCTCCTGGAACCAACCGAGTCAAATAAAAATAGCTCAGCATCTCAGAATTTAGAAATAAATGTTACAACTCATGCATAGATGTGACAGATATAAGAGCTTACAGTCTAGGAACCTTTATAATAAGCCTTTCCCTGATAACCCATGCTCCCAGATTCAATTCTCAGAGTTTGCACATTCTTGTTAGTCCTTGTTAGTGAGGCATTACAATGTTTGTCTTTTCATTTCTGGCTTATTTCACTCAACCTACTGTCCTCAGGTTCCATTCACCTAGTTGCATGCCTCACAACCTCATTCTTTCCTGCCACCACTCCATATTCCTTGTATGTATACACCACAGTTCACCATTCAATTTTTTAGTTGATGTACCATTATGCCACCTCCTTCCATTGCAAATCATGGATATTGCTGTCATGAACACCAGTGTGCAATTGTCCACTCATGTCTCTGCTCTCAGTTGCTACAACTATGCACCCAATGACAGGGTTGCAGGACCACATGGCAACCCCATACTTAGCTTCCTGTGGAAATACCACATTGCCCCCCAGATGGGCTGCACCATTCTCTTTCCCTACAAACAATGAGTAGGTACATTCCTCTCTCCACATTTTCTCCTGCACTTGTATCCCTCTGTTTTTTCATACAGTTTTATTCACATATCATACAATCCATCCTAAGTAAACAATCAGTAATTCCTGAAATAATCATATAGTTATGCGTTTACCACCAAAATCTATATGAGGGACATTTCATTCCTGGTTCTATGGCCCCCTTTTCTTAGACACAGATATTTTCCAGTATTATGAGCTCAGCCGTCTCTAAAAAGCCTCTATTTGTATTTACTTACTATTATTCCTTTCCCTCAGCCCCACCTTCTCTCTGCTGGGACACATCTCAGGGTACCTTTCTTGCTTGCTCTGGGTTTATCTGTGCTCATAGCTTGTATTCAGTAGTCCAAATTTGTTAATTAAAACTACAATTGGAGCTTAGTTGAGCTACATTCCTTTGCTCCCAGGGAAATGCTCCAACCAAGCCTGCAATGCTGATTGGGGGCATTACTTATAGTTCTATGTTGTGGCCTTGGTCCTTTCACCCATTCTAGACCATGTATGTGTGTTCAGTCACAGATGTCCTCCAAACAGTTGTTCCAGACTATTTGCTAGCTGTTTCTGGCTATCTGCTAGTTGCTCCAGAGGACTAAGTTCCATACCTCCCTATGCCACCATCTTGCTTGACCTTTTTCTACTGTTCTTTTAGCCTTTCTCCCAACATTGCAAAATGGATGCTTCAGTTGCTTTGTTCAAAGGTAGGAAAAATGGGACAAGTGGCACCAAATCTTTTCCCTTTTAGTAGGAAATCCTGGTCAATTGATTTTTGACAAGGGTGCCAATTATATCCAATGGAGAAAAAAATCACCTCTTCAACAAGTGATGATGGGGAAAGTGGATATCTACATGCATAAAACTGATGTTGGAAGCCTATTTCACATCATATACAAATGTTAACTCAAGTTGCTTCAAGGACCAAAATATATAAGAACTAAAACAATAAACCTCTTAGAAGATAATAGGGACAAATCTGTAATGGTCTGGGATTCAGCAGTGACTTCCTAGACACTAAAAGCATGACAGTAAAAGCATTATAATCAGAAGAACCAATATTTAAATTCAACTTCATTAAAATTAAAAAAAAATTGTGCATCAAAGGACTTTGTCAAGAAATTGAAAAGACAACCTACAGAATGGGTGAAATTCATATTAAACAATATATATGATATGGGCTTAATTTCCATAATGCAGAAAGAACTTTTACAGCAGAAAAATTAAAAAGACAAGCCAATTTAAAAAAATATATGAGTAAAGAACTTGAGAAGCCACTTTTCCAAAGAGGTTATATGAAAGACCAATATGAATATGAAAAATTGCTGGGTGTCATTAGTCATTATGGGAATGCAAATCAAAACCACCGTGAGAAACCACTTCATACTCACAAGGATGGCTATTATTTTTAAAAAAGAAAAGAAAATAACAATTGCAGAGAATGTGGAGAAATTCAAACTGTAGTTCATTGTTGGTGGGAATGTAAAATAATGTAGACACTGTAGAAAGCAATAAGGAAGTTGCTAAAAATTTTAAATAATGAATTATCTTATAACCTGGCAATTCCACTCCTAGGTTATGGTGATTTGAATTGTGCACCCCAGTTTGGATGTCTCCTTGGTTTTGGTCTTCATTATGGTGAGTGTGGACCCATTTCTAGCATCTCTTGCAGATGTTACTTCAGTTAAGGTGAGGCCCAACAGTTTTAGATTGGGCTTTCATCAGGATTATTGGAGTCCTTTATAAACAAAATGAAAATTCAGACATCGAGTGAAAAAGCCATGTGAAGTGCTAGAAGTCAACAGAACCCAGAGGAAAAAGAAAAGATATCACTGTGTGCATTGCCATGTGACAAAAAAACCAAGTTCAAAGATTTCTGGCCACCAGCCCACACCACCACAGTCTTCTGGAAGAAAATGTTGCCTTGCTGACACCTCAGTTCTGGACTTCTAGCCTCAAAACCATGAGCCAAAAATTTTTCTTTTGCTTAAGCCAACCCATTATATGGTAATTGTTTTAGCAGATGGAGAAACTAAAACATAGGTAAGCACTCAAAGAAAGTGAAAACAGGACCACAACCTCTATCCTGCTGTAGGTGAGGCTACGTGCTCTGTAGCTCCTGTAATAGAGTCATATCATCCCTTTCCACAGAAGCCCCATGACAGTTCCATGACCCCTTAATTCAGATCCTTTTCTTTTCTCTCCTGGGAATATTCAGGAATTCTGTTGTCCACAAATCACAAGGGAACCAAAATTCATGGAGCACTTTCTCTGACCCTCTCTTTATTTTCACCCCTCCATCAATAATTTCCAATCAAGCCCTGCACACTAAGGATATCAATATGAATAAACAGCCTTTCTGCACCTGAGAAAAAATATCATTCAGTGTGGTAAGTTCCAAGGTGCAGTGCAATTGTGACACAAATATGGAAGTAGTTACCCCTCTCTTAGATTCCTTTTAACTGGTAAAAGCTATAAGGCAGGAACAAATAACTAATATCAGAAATGTAAGACATAGCATTACTACTGATCCCAGAACAATAAAAATAAATATTATAAGAGTTACCATGAATAATTTTATGCCAAGTTAGATAAACTAGATGAAATGGACACATTCCTATAAACAAACTCCCTACACTGCCCCAAAAAGAAATAGGAGATCTCCACAGACCAACTGAAGGTGAAGAGATTGAATCAGTAATCAAAAATTCCCACCCCCCATCCCCCAAATCTAAGTCCACTTGGCTTTATTGGTGAATTTTACCAAACATTCCAAGAAGAATTAACATTATTCCTGCTCAAATTCCTGAAAAATTTGAAGAGGAAGGAACAATACCTTACTCATAGAATGAGGCCAATATCTCCCTATTACCTTAACCAGATAAAGGTACCACAAAAAAGATAATTACAGACCTGTACCTTTTATGAATATGATGCAAAAATCCTCAAAAAACAAAACAAAAATAGCTAGTAAAGCAATTTCTACAACACATTGAAAAAATTATACACCATGAGCAAGTGGAATTTATCCTAGTCATACAAGATTGGTTCAACATGCAAAAACCAGTGGTGTTTCTATACACTAATAAAAATAAATCCATTTATAATAGCAACTAAAAGAAAATATATAGGAAAAAATTAACCAATGTTGTAAAAGAAATGTACGCTACAAACTACAAAACATTTCTGAACGAAATCAAAGACGTAATTGAGTGGAAGAGCATTGGCTCATGTTCATGGATTGGAGACCTAAATATTGCTAGATGTCAATTGTACCAATGTGATTTACAGATATAAACCATCCCAATCAAAACTCCAACAGTTTCTTTGCAGGAATAGAAAAGCCAATTGTCAAATTTATGTGAAGGTTAAGGGGCCCTGGATAGCTAAAACCATTTTGAAATAGAATAATAAAGTTGGAAGACTCACACTTCACGATTTTAAATTTCATTACAAAGCTACAGTAGTGAAAACAGCATGGTACTAGCACAAGGACAGACACATGGACCAATGAAATTGAATTGACCCCTCAGAAATAAACCCGTATATATATGGCCAATTGAGTTTTGACTTGGATGTCAAGTCCACTCAATGGGGAAAGAATAGTGTTCAAAAAATGATGCTGGGAACACTGGCTATCCATATAGAAAAGAATCATTGTGGACATCTACATCACACCATACAAATAAAATAACGTAATTATAAGAACCAAAAAGCTCTTGGAAAAAAACATAGAGAAGCTTCTTCCAGACTTAGTGTTAGGGAATGGTTTCTTAGATATGATACCCTAAACACAAGCAACAAAAGAAAAATGGATAAATGTAACTTTATCAAAATTAAAAACCGTGAATGAAAGAACATTATCATGAATATAAAAAGACAAACTACAAAATAGGGGAAATTATTTGTTAGCCACATATCTGATAAGGGTTTAATATTCAGAGTATAGAAGAAATCCTACAGCTCAACAACAGAAAGACAAACAACACAATTAAAAAATATGCAAAATAATTGAATAAACATTTCACTAAAGAAGACACACAAGTGGCAATTAACATATAAGAATATGCATAACATCATTACCTACAGGGAAATGCAGATCAAAATCACAATGAGATGCCATTTCACACCAATTAGAATGACTACTATTAAAAAAAAAAAAAAGAAAATGGCAAGTGTTGTAGAGGTTGTAGAGAAATAGGAACACTCCATTGGAGGCGGGAATGTAAAATGGTTCAACTACTGTGGAAAACAGTTAAGTAGTTTTTCAGAAAAGCTCAGTATTTCCTCAGAAAGTTATGCATATTATTACCATATGTCCTGGCAGTCCCACTTCTAGCTATAAATCCCCCCAGATTGGGGACACCTACAAATGTTTATACACCATATCCATAGTAGCATTGTTCACAATTGCCAAAAGATGGAATCAACCAAAGTATCCATCAATATATGAGTGGATATACAAAATGTGAGCCATAAAAAGAATGAAGTTCTGATATATGCTGTGACATGGATGAACCTTGAAGACATGTTGAGTGAAATAAGCCTAACACAAAAAGACAAATATTGTATGAGTTCACTTATATTAAATAATTGGAATATGCAAACTAATAGAGTCATACACTAGAATATAGGTCATCAGGGTCTGGGGTGGATATAGAGATGAGGAATTAGTGCTTAATTAATACAGAATTTTTGTGGGGGCGATGGAAATTTTTGTTAATGAAAGATGGTGTTGGTAGAATAATATTAGTGATGTAATTTACAACATTAAATTATATATAGAATGTGATTTAAAAGGGAAATTTTAGGTTGTTTATATATAACCAGAATACAATTTTTAAAAAAAATCATAGAATTGGACAATACAAAAAGTGAACCTTAATGTAAACTATTAACTATAGTTAATAGTATAATTATATTATCATTTTGATTGTAACAAAGGTACCACACTAATGCAAAATGTTAATAAAAGGGAAAACTGTGTGTGATGTGAGTATATGGGGACTAGGGACTTGCTGCATGATTTTCCTGTAAATCTATAACTTCTCTAATAAAAAATAAATTAATACCTGCAATAAGTAAAGCCTTTCTTAAATCAGTAAAACATAAATAGAAAAAATATATAAAGGCAAGTACCATAACTGAACACTGTAGATGGGTATGAACACATAATGCTTGGATGAAAAAAATAAAAGTAGCCAATAGGTGCATAAAATTTGTTAATTCTTATCAATAATCATGGAAATTAAAATACATTATTTGGATCATATGTCAAGAGATTGGTAATATCTAGTACCACCGAAGATGTGGGTAAATAGGTATTCACATATATGAAGCAACATTAATGGTAAAGACTTTGAAAGTAAGTTTTGTAGTAATGTTCAAATTTAAATATCATTGCCCTCGGAGCTACTAATTTCACTTCTAGGATTTAAAGAACAAGTATAGTTGCATATTTTGCAGAAAAAAAGGTATAAACAGGAATATACAATTTTTATGATTTCAAAATATTCAAAGCAATGCAAAATTTAAAACTATTAAGAAACAGTATACATATTTTTTTATTTTTTTCAATTATTTCAAGCAATGAGTAACACTTTTGTGCTCATAACATGTTACACAAGATGTATCAGTAAATGAAAAAAATCGAATTTCAAATCAAATCCCATTTATTTAAAACATCCATCTTAATTTGAATACTGGATAGAAAGGCACCTAGAAATTTACAAAGAACTGTTGGCAAAGAAATGGAAGCCAAGGAAAATCATGGAAAGTTTTATCTTGCTTCCTATGATAGAGAGATTATTGTTTAACAAATATTTTATCAACTTCACCACATTTCTGAGTACACTTGAGTTTAGGCAGAAGAGCACTGGTTCTGGTCATTAAATGTCAACAGACACTTTCAGGCCTAAGGCTCAAAAACCTTCCATTTTGTTTTTCCCTGTTGTAGGAGCATAAAAAGGTTAAATTTTCTAAAGTTTCTAAGCGGTGCAACTACATGATGGTGGATTCTTTCCACCAGTCTTTGTGGCTCAATCTGACTTGGACATTTGGTGTCAGCAAGAACAGTGTGTGTGTTTGTGTGTATGTGTAAAGTTACTGAGAATTTTATATTGCTTGTTACTTCCTCACATCTAGTTTGACTTGATTAATACACACTATCACTGCAGTCTTTTTCAATCTGCCTATCACTATGTATTACTTAATTTATACCATCAAAACAATAAGACAAAATAAAGCTGACCTAGGGAGAGAACAGGCTGATAGAAAAATGATAGAAAGCAAGACAATTGTCTGTTTTAAATTAATTCAACAACTACCTAAATTGCGGTTAAAATGTTTAAATCAGAAAAAAAATTGTTTCCATATTATAACAATATATTTACAATATACTTACATCTGTGCTTTTTGTAACATATGTATACCTGTAATTCACGCCCATCTCTATGTAAAAGTCATCACCAAATTTTTCCAATTTAGACTTTCTGCCTCAGACTGCAAAAATGATCTATTTTACATTATAGCATAAGCTGAATCTCAGTCCTAAAACCTATTTTTAAAAGCATTGAATGTTTTGGGTACAACTAAATTGAGGGTCCATAGTGTGTTGAAAATAAAATGTTGCATCTTTTTTTGTGTGGTAGCAACTACAAAGTACAGAATTGCAAGGATAAACAAAGCAAAATAACAAAACAAAAAAGGTGAAAACATATGGACTCAAGGAAGTAGCTTCTAAAATATGCTTGAATTGCACAGACTGGATCCTGGGAGCTAATTTCCCTAAAACCTGACATTAGGTTTCTACGTAGATTATACCACTTAAAGCCACTTGAGTATGATCTGCAAAGAAGTAATATTATTGCTCCTGTAGATGCAGTGGACAGATTACTGAGAGTCATTAAATGTGAGATTCTCAAGTGACATCTCAGGATTTTCCCGTAAATAAGTTGTGTTTGTATTTTGAGGCAACTGGGATTGTTGTTGGTGTTTTCCTGAGGTTCCTACAACTCCTCAACTCTCTGAAAGCTGGTTGTAAATCTGGCCACCAGACCTGACATTCTCTGACCTTTATTCTTCCATCCCTTCTGATGGTTTTGCAAGTATCTAACTCATTGTATTAAACACATCCAGCTTCTGTTTACTTACTGAATCCAAAAAATCTGCATATATTGGACTGCTATTGTAGAGCCAATGAATCTAGAATTAATGGGAAAATTTAAGAGCAGTTATCCCATGTAATGAGCAGATGGTAATTGCACCTGTCTTTCCTTAGGCATTTACAGTTGCCATGTACCAACTACGACTTAGGATACTATTGCGGCACAAGTCTTTATAGAGTTTTGTAAAAAGTTATAAACCCATGATAAGTATTAGCCAGTGAACACTTTACATTATAACTATGCCCTAATTAAGATAAGTAATTACACTTATCACCTACATGGTCCTGAAGAAATTATTTTCCTTCCCGATAACATAAACCAAATTATGATTCTCCTTTACAACAGTATCCTAGAGCAATCTAATTTATGTCCAATAGAACCCTTAAAATATATATCCTTTAATTTAGTTTAAATTATCTCGATATTTTGTTCTTGGATTCCCCAAATTTCCAGTTTGATGGTGGTCACTTGTTCTCTAAGACATAACTAAAAATTAGCTCAAAACTACTGTCAACTCTTAGAGAAACTCACTGTAGAAGAAACTTCATGATATTTTCAGAACATTTAGGGAGCTTACTACGTGAACATTTCTGCCATTACTGATAACAGCTATATATTTTGTCAGGTATGGATTATATTGGCTTTCTGGGATGATTTTCTTTGTTTAGGTCTGCACCAGTATCATCACTGCCAAACTGTCATACCTTTCAAGACTCCATATTTAAATATTTAGCTGAAGATTTCTGGAAGTGATGGTTATGGAGTAGGAGAAGTCACATAGAAAACATCGATATTGACTGATTTCATTGAAATAAAAATATGGCAGTTTTATTACCTCTTCTCTCATTTTTTTTTTCTAACTAATTTATTTTAAGCATCAGGATAATCTTTTAACATGTGTTGTTTGACATGCAATTTGGATTGTTCTCAGCAGTTTGAAAATTAACTTGCAATTCAAGATCCCACTTGATCCTACCATTTAGCTAAGCAGTATTGGTTCTGTTAGTTAGAGCTAACTGGAAATTATGTGACATAGGAATATAATAATTTTAAGTATACACATACACACACCTATCTATATATTGTAAACATAATGTTCTTGTCATTGATAGTGTCCTGGTCATTTTCTAGAAGCTAGAATGTTGTTTGGACATACTTGACTATCAGGCAATATATCGGTAGCTTTTGTAAAAAAAACAAAACAAAACAAAACAAAACAAAACAAAAATATAGTAGGTAGAAAAGTTAATCACTAAGTATAATTAAATCACCAAAAGAAATTATAATCCCTAGGTTGATGATTCTAAGGTTAGGTGATTGGTTTTTAAAGAGGTATTCCCAATTAAAAAAAAATACATAAAATTGTTTATATATGTATGATTTTTAAAATATACCTAAATCTACCAACAAGATAAATAATATAATATCATCATTTTTTCTCTGTTAAAGACCTTACACAGTTAATTTGTTATATATATATATCTCAACATGGTAAAAGTGTCAATATCATCAGATCTGTATTTGAGTGTCCAATTGGGGGGTGCTATGTAACTGTCAATTTCCAGGTTACCGGCAGAAAGTTTCTTCATTTATGAATCAATTTCTATGTCATACTGACTACTTTGAAGCCAAGTCATTGTCAAGCAAGAACTCCTACATGCCTCATAAACCTAGAGCTCCTTTGATCCAACGTGAGCACGTTAATATGCTCGACCTAAATCAGCAATATTAGGCTTGAATTGTTCACAGATAGAAATATATTTTGAGAATATTTACAATAAGTATAGTAATTGATTCTTTGTATTTGGCACAATTTCTGTTTTCTAGTTTATTCATCTATTTGATGCAGCCCTATTCCAATTGAAGTTGTAAAGTATTTATCTTATAAATAGCTATGTACGGAGTCCTGTTTTAAATTAGTTTTTAATTTGTAGGAGTTTCTCAGTAGTTTTTGAGAACACTGAGGCACTTTTTTTCAGCCCATCTTTCCATCCTTTTTGTGTGGATTCCAAAAGTTGAGAGTTGAAAATGAGTACATCTCCAGATTAATTTCAAACAGTCAAATCTCCAAACTAGAAAAAGAATCACAGTACCAAAAATGTAATAGCATATTATAATACAGAAAGCCAATTTCCCATTGCTGTTATAGATCCACTCACAAAAAAGTGTCAGGACAATCTTGCTTCATATTTTTTAACACAGTATGGAGAGCTGTTGTAATAGAGCTAGTATTTATGATAATTAGGTTTCACTGAATAATGTGGTTCTTCAAAGATGATAGTTGTGGATATTGATTTTCCAAATGGACTGAGCCATTGATTGAATGCAATTTGAAGAGGAACCAAATTAGTCTCTTGAATTTACCTGGGGCTGCTACCAGTGGAATACATTATCTGAGGAGTCCCATAGCTATGTTTAATAGGTCAAGGACTCCCCCTGTCTACTGGACTACTTGTGGAATCATTTCTTAGTTAATAATATTTATCTATAAAACCACAGGTGACTCCAAGGATGTTGCTCAGTGATTGATTTTTTTACTTTGCTAGGATAAACAAATTCTGGAGTTGAATTGAGTATGCCAAGCTTTTTTGAATCATGCAACAAAATGAGGAAACAGGATATTGATCACATTTTGCAAAAATAAGCTTTCATTGAGAGATAAGCTAGAAATTTTTCTTTAGAGACACCTGCCATAACACTGCAACAAATACACATTCCTCATAGAGAACACAATGGAAAATACCTTCATGTGGAAAACAAGTTTATTCTTTAATTTCTGATAAGCCAAGAAGCCCTCAACCATTGGGAATAGTTTAAATGCAATCAAGTTAGTGAACACTGTCTCAGTTCCAAAACATATTTATTTTTTCATATTTGAATCTTTCCAAAACTGGAAGAGCAAACATTGATCATGCAAATTTATTACAGATTTTTCAATTTAGTGTTACTAAATTGATGATGTACTTTATAATCGACAGAAAAATCTTAAATTCTATGGAAGGTTTTTTTTTTTTAATGTGAATTATTTATAGCATACAGAAAAGGTCAGTAAATAACATGTCACCTACTAATATTCCATTATAACTTGTTCTAGCTATAACTGTAGCAAGTAAAGTAAAAATTAATGGTTTCTCTCTAATATGACTTTCTGATTTATTTCAAGTTCTTTTCTTTCATTAGGAGTGACAAAAAAATCTCAAATTTGACAGGTGTCATTCTCAAGTTTGTTTTCTACAATTATTTCAGTTGTGTGAACCTATAAATGTCTACCTATTTGTAGCATACGTATTTGAATATGGAGGTGAATTGATTTTAACATACTTTTCTGTATTTATATCTCTGAAATTATAAGTCAATGGCATATTAAAATTATAATTGGCATCATACTGTTTTCTTTAATTTTGGTACATAATGTAAAGTATATTATTTTATCTTTAGCATTTTAAATATATTTTCTTACTTTGTTTCTACTGGATTTCATTGATGCTTATGAAATATTTCATCTTAATTTATGTCATTTATTTTAGGTAATCCATCTTATCTCTCTGTGGATGTTATATTTTATTGAACTTTATAAAATTATATGCTGAAGTTTCATTATTAATATCATTTCAAAGGTTCATATTCATTTATCCTTCTTAGTACAAGTATACCATGCAAAATTTCATATATATATATATATATATATATATATATATATATATATATATATATTTCTTACTTTTTTCAGTTTTGAATATTTCTCATGTGTCAGGTAAAAATATTTTTTTGTCAATTACTTCATTTTAGTATTTGGAGCTATTTTATGTTCAATCAATTCAGTTTTTAATCATTTCTTTTATTTATTTTCTCTGTTTCTCATTACAGATTTATTTTCCATTTCAAAATGCTTTCTTTTGCTGTATTAACTGCAAGATTTAAACTGTCAGTTGAGTTTAATATTTATTCTAATATGCATTAACTTATTTCAATATTAGAATTCAGTTACAGCAGTTTGGCTTTCTCTTTCTCTCTGTCTCTCTCTCTTTCTCTCTCTCTCTCTCATTCCCAAGTATTTTTCATAATTCATAGGAAATGTCTACTAATGTTTTCTGCAGTCAATATCATGGCCCATGTATTTACCCTTTGCATTGCTTTTTCTTCCTCCCTGCATTCCAACTCCCTATGTGATACTCTTCCTGAAGAATGCCTATAGTATACTGTTAAGAAATTTTTGGTGGGTGAAGATATGCTGATAACAATGTTCACTCTAAATTCTATTAAAATCTGATGTATCACCTTTTTTAATCTAATATACAATTCTATATTGCCAGCTATTTTCTTCCAGTGCCATGACATTCCATTGTCTTCTGGTTTTCATTGTTCCTTTTGTGAAGTTGGCTATCAGTTTCATTGGTGCTCTCTGAAGGAAACATGTCTCTTCTTCTAGCTGCTTTTAATATTTTCTCTTCATAAACAGTTTGCACAAGTTTAACTTTAATAAACATGGTTGTGCTTTCCTTTGTGATTTTACCTGTTTAGGATTCAAACTGTTGATTGATGACTTCAATCACTTTTGGTAAATTCAAGCTAATAATACATAAATTATTGTTTCTTCCTCATCACTTCTTTCCTCTCCCTCTAGAATGCCATTGTCATGTATGTGAGATCCTTTCCCTGTGTTCTGTGAAGAGGAGTGGCTCCATCATACACCGTCAACATTGCATATGTACACACAGCGGGAAATCTCAACCAGAGTCTGATTCAAGTCTTGGCAGAACACGTTGTGATACTCCCTGGAATGTGGCAAGATAGGACATAGTGTGAGGTGCTGTCACAAGGCCATTTCTTAACTTCTTCAATACTTTAAAGAAGGTTCCCTATCTCGCAGATGGATGTCACAAGGCAGTTCCCCATCTGCCTTTCTGGTTTCAATGAGGCATGGGAATTTCAACTTTGTCCCTTTGGGTCTAGCTGAAGATTATAATACCAATTACCTGGAGAATACAATTGACTATCACAGAGCAACCCACTGTTTATGTCATCTGTCATCTGGCCCTCCACTTCAGAGGCATTCTGTGGTACTAGGGACAAGGGGAGCTGACAATAATCTTGCTTACGTTATCTGTATAAATAATAAACCGTCTAAATCCAAATGGGGTCATATGATTGCATGTACATATATAAACAGGTCTTATTATGATCCCCATGTGTTATTCATCTTCTACTAATGGTGTGCTGTGATATATTAAACATAAATAAATCATATAGTCTAACTCATTTGAATTCAGATCATAGAATTTTTGGTCTTTAATTTACTCTTTGTATACTTGTTTTTTACCACAATATCCTCACTCACATTTTATATTGACTACTTTCCATTTTATTTTTTAGTTAAATTAAATAGTTTTATGTTTGTTTTTGGCATAAGACATGGAGTTGAAGAAAAAAATGATATAAGGCATTACCACATGAATAGAAATACAAAGCTATCATTTTCAGCCCAAATATGTTTATTTTATTTTCTGACAAGAATGCTCTAAGTCCAACATTATTAGAAAAATCAATATAAAAATACTCATTGAAGTTTATTTTTCTTAAAAAAAACATTTCTCATTCTATCATTGCAGAGAAAAGAGCAGTTGGAGGCAAAGGCCTGAACTCAAATACTTGTTTTCACCCAATATCTATGTCATTCCTCACATAATTGATGTCAATTTCTCTATTAAGTGAAAATATTAATACACTTTTCAAAACATCTGAAAATAAAAATTTTGAAATATTACATACATATGTATATATATTTATATTTAAAAAATAAACTTTGTATTTTTCAAATCACTATTTACAGAGTTTACTATATGTTCACAGAACTCAAGGTAATGATATAAAGATTATGATATAAAAAGGACATGGCACTTGCCCCTGAGACCTGACAAGCTAATGGGTAAAAATATAAAGAAATAATTATACCTTTCTACTGACAGTAATGGCATTCTAGGTAGCTCAGACCAATCTTCCCAACAAGGACAACTATAAAAGATGAACGTTTTTTAAAAAAATAATCAACATAAACCAATCAGTGAAATACCAAGTCAGTTAGGAATTACGTGGTTTAGAAGACTACGTTTTCCCTCTGAGTGTTCATGATTCATAACAGATTGTTGAAAAGCTGACAAAATGAGGAGAAAAACTGACACACAGTAGAAGCTGATGAACAAAAAATTAGAGTTCAGATTATAGTACAAACAGGGTGCACCTTTTGGGTAATGGTTAATCAGAAGTAGTCCAGCTGTTATAGAAACTGAATCGCAGCTTAAAATCATCTCCAATAATACCCCTAACAACTGCTGCCAGAGGCAAAAATAAACTCAGAAAGTCACTATCATCCTTACTGTTATACAATTAGAAAATCTGCATATACAATATATCTTAATTATTAAAAATAATCCTGTATCAGAGAAGACAAGATGACATTACTGAAAAAAAAAAAAAAACAAAACAAGAGAATCAATGCTCTATAAAAAAAGGCTCCAAGGGCTTAGATAAAGAAGTTTCAGACACTTTTAAAGTAATAAATAATTGGAAATTATAAAAAAAGAACCATATGAAGTTCAGAGAATCAAAATAAAGGAAAACATAGAAAAAATGGTAAAATAGCCAATAAAATGAAAAGTTGAAAAATCATGAAATAAAATCCCAGCATCAAAGTGAATAGTGCAAAAGAATAGAAGGTTAAAGGCAAAAAAGTTTACAAACTGATCAGCAGCAACAGATCCAAGATGGTTTAAGAATCCTAGCAGAAAAAAATCAAAGCAAAACTACACAGAGTTATAATATGTTTAAACTGTGGAGAACCAAAGGCAAAGGTTAAACAAACAAACATGCAATCAAGGAAAAACAGAAAAAAAAAAAATAGCAGATGGAGTGAATGTGTACTCAAGCTGATAAATTATTTCTAACAAAAACCTATAATGAGTATTATATTTAATTTTAAAATATATAAAACTTTCCTTATGAGATTAGAGAAAACATAGTTGCATATTATCACCATTTCTATTCAGTATTGTCCCAGAAATCTTAGTCATTGCATTATCATTAGCTTTTGATTGTGAGTTTAAAAAATTGCTGATGACAAAGTTAAAATGTGGAAATCAACTCTTTTTCCTATATCAAAGCACAGTTACAAAATACTATTTAAAGGGAACTAATTATAGTCACATGAAAGTCACCAAATGCTTATTGATAAATCTAATAAGATATGTAAATATCTCTACACATGAAATATAAAATATTATTAAAAGCAAAGAAGTCCTAAGTAAATGAAGGTTTTCATTATAGTCATATCATGGAAGACTTTCCATTATTATAGCAGTTTATTTCTCCACAAAAGCAATCAACAGAGCTGATACATTTAACAATGCATTTAGGAAAATTGAAGTTATGGTCTAAAATATATATGGAAATGGAAATACTATGTATAGTCATGACTCCTAGAGGGCCAAATATTTCCATGCTGGAAGGATTTATTCTGTCACTTTTTTTTTTTAAGATTAGAGAAATTGGAGTTTTACCAAAAAATCATGCATATTGCAGATTCTCATATACCACTGCATTAGTGTGGCACATCAGTCAAAATTCATGAAAAAAACATTTTTATAATTATACTATTAACTATAGCCCATTGTTTACAGTAGGATTCACTGTTTGACTTGTACATTTCTACATTTTTTTTTTTAAATTTTTATTCTGGTAATATACCTACAACCTTTAATTTCCCCTTTTAACCACATTCCAATGTATAATTCAGTGCTCTTAATTCCATTCATAGTGTTGTGCTACCACCATCACCATCCATTAAGAAAATGTTACAATCAATCCAAATACGAACCTTAAATAATTTAAGAATTAAGTCCCTCCTTCCCTACCCTAGCCCTGATAATGTATTCTATATTCTGACCTCTATGGGTTTGCTTATTTTGAATTATTTCATATCAGTGAAACCATAAAATATTTGTCCTTTTGTGTCTGGTATATGTCACTCAACATGAAACTTCAAGGTTCATCCATGTTTTCACATGTATCAGAACTTCATTCCTTTTTACAGCTGAATAACATTCCATTGTATGTTTATACCACATTTTATTTATCCATTGATCAGTTGATGGACACTTGTGGTTACTTCCACCTTTTGGCAATTGTGAATAATGCTGCTATGAACATTGTCAAACAAATGTCTGTTCTAGTCCTTGCTTTTAAAACTTTAGAGTATACACCTAGAAGTGGGGTTGCCAGGTTACATGGTAATTCTATACTTAAATTTCTGAGGAACTTCCAAATTGACTTCCATAGCAGCTACACCACTTTACATTCCCACAAATAATAAATAAATGTTCCTATTTTTTCACAACCTCTCCAAAGCTTGTACTTATCTGTTTTTTGTTACTAGTAGCCATTCTAGTGGGTGTAAAATGGTATTTAATTGTGGTTTTGATTTGCAGTTCTCTAATAGCTAATGATGTCCAGCATCTTTTCATGAGGTTTTTGGCCATTTGTAGATTCTCTTTGAAGAGAATTTTTCCCATTTTTAATGGGTTCTTTGTCTTTTAATTGTTGAGTTGTAGGAATTTATTATATATTGTGGATATTAAACCCTTATCAGATATGTGGTTTCCAAATAATTTCTCCCATTGAGTTGGCTGTCTTTTTACCCTTTTGATAAAGCCTTTTGAAAGAAGAGGAATAAGAAAGGGATGGAAAGCAATGGGAAAAGAAAGTGGAAAGGAAGTAAAGAAGAAAAGATAGAATGAAGGATTGGGTATTTTAAAGGGAAATGAAAAATTCAAATTTAGTGTTAAACACTTTTGAAATGATGACATGGCATATAAGTTGAAATGTCCAATAGACATTTATGGGAATACAGATCAGAAAAAAAGTAAGCTCTGGATATGCAGGCATGAATGTTTTCCTTATAAAGGTTATAAAGCCATAAAAATAAAGGAATTCAATTCATCTTATCTAAATATGATCTCTCTACAATTGTTCATAGAAATTAGAAGCTATTATAGGCTTAGAAATGTTTCAATATCACAATTTATTTTGGCAATATTTGGGAAATGTTTAGGATTGTTGTCAAATTTAGGAGCACCTCCCTCATATTTCTTTCACATATACAGTTTAAAACTTCAGGTCATTTCAAATTTTCTTATGCACTGAATGATCTTATATATATTTTGAGTATATGACATTCACTTACTAGTATGCTGTCAAGATCATCATCATGTTGGTATATAATGAGTTTTACGACTTCTTGGTGTCAGTGTTTTATTTCATCAAGAAATGTATTTGTTTTTCATATTTATGTAATTCATTCATTTTCACCAATTAAATTATCAAGAAACTGAAGAGTGTATTTATTATTTCTGTTCAACATGTAACTATTCCTCCTAATGGGTTTTCTGCTTTTGACATAATATGAAAAAACACATTTTTTAAAAATAATTCACTACAGTATCACATATTTTCTACTGATTTTGTGATTTACTATATTATTTTGGTGTCATGTTTGTATTAGTCAAGATTCTCTACAGAAACAGAATCAACAGGAAATATCTGTAAATATGAGATTTTATAAAAGAGTCTCACACAACTGTGGGGATGCACAGGTCAAAATTCCATGGGGTAGGCACCTGGAGAATGTCTTGGATGAACTCCCCGGGACAGGTTTGCTGACTGAAGAAGTGAAAGTTCTTTCTCTTCTCCCTTAAAAGTCTTCAACTGATTGTATTAAATTCAGCTGATTGAATTCTCTCATTGAAGAAGACACTCCCTTCATTGATGTCATCAGCCACAGATGCAATCAGTTGACTGATGATATAATAAACCAGCCTTCCAGTTTATTAACCAGCCAGAAATGTCTTTGCAGTAACAGTTAGGCCAGTGCTTGCTTGACCAGACACCTGGGCACCATCACATGGTCAAGTTGACACTTGAACCCATCCATCGCAATATCCCATTTATTTTATATGTATTTTTTGGGATTAAATCATGTACCCCACAAAAGACATATTCACACCTTAATCTGTCTTCCTGTTTGCAGCAATGTCAAATGTTTGGCTCTGAATAATTTTCCATTATACATTACAATGTTTAATAACCTATTTTTCTTTATTTAATAGTGTTACAGATAGATGGTTTTCATATTGTTGAAAACAAACAAACAAACAAACAAACAAAAAACAGTTAAACAATGGCCTCACAGCACTTTCTGTTATGAGGGTCTCACATCTAACATTGAATTTAAGAAGGAGTAGCCCTTGGCTTCTGGTTCATGCATTTGATTTACTATCACATTTTATGCATAATTACCATTAGTTTGATTAACATTTCATAAATTCTTCTGAATTTATGCCACATTTGTTTTCCGGTTTTTTTCTTTTTTTTTCCATTTCAACCATTTCCCATGCATTTGTGAAAAAAAATTGTATTTATTGATGGTTTAGATGATACCCATAAAATTTCTATTTTTCTTTGAAGAATGTCACTTATAATCAATAAGCAAATCTAAAGGGCAAACTTCCTTCATGTAAAATTTTAATAGCTGTAACCCCTCTCTTTAGCACCACAATAAATAATACTGTAACGATCCCTATATTTTTCTCTCTCTCTGTCTAATCTTCCAAATATTGGTTTTTACATTTCATTCATATAAATGAAATCATAACCTTAAAAAATCTATCTTCAATTCTTTAACATAATGCCTGTGCAATTCATCCAAGTTGTTATTTGTATCAGTGGTTCATTCTTTTTTATTGCTGAACTGTATTCCATTGTATGAATATTGCTACAATTTAGTTATCATTACCCTTGGTGAAATTTTATACTGTTTCCAATTTGGAAGTATTATGAAAAATCGTACTATGAACGCATGAACATTTTCCTGTCTGTTTTCTATTCTCTCCTAGATACATAATTATGGGGGAATGCTGACTTATATTCTTATAAACAGCATAGTTAGGCTTGAAGCCTTCAAACTCTGCATTAACATTAAGAAATAGGATTTTTCCTAAAGCTTGTATATTGTCCTTCTGAGATAACTCCATCGTGTCTCTTTACATTGACTCTGGTTAAATTTTAGCTCTGATACAGATTTATACTTTTGTATCCCTCTATCTCCATTTTTTTCTACACATACTTCACAGGGACTGCCATATTCCCACCAAACCCACTGTCTTTACCACCTAGGCATGCTGTTAGTTTATATTTTTCAGCTTCCAATGCAGTTAAGTGAGGCTGTATGACTAAGTTCTGGCCATAGAGATATAGCAAGAAGTCACATATACCACATCCAAGTATACCCAATCAAATTTTCTGGTACAACCCTCTTTAATTTCTTTCTTTGATGAAAGATGACTCCAAATTCTGGCAGAAATGTACAGACACCAGACAGAGTATTCTTAATTAAGTATCACAGCTGGTGTGGAAAATACAGAAAGCACCAGTGTTGAACTATTGATTGAGCAAGCAATATATCTTTACTCTTCTAAATCACTGAAATTTGTGTTATAGTAAGTAGCTTGCCTTAGTTATTACAAGACATAGATGGATACATTAATTGATAAAGGGGAAGAGAGACAGAGTCAAATATAAAAAGATAGCTATCAAATATAAAAATGTAGTCAGATTTATTTATTTATATGCATATGTATTTTCTGTAAAGAAACTATGAACAATGGCAATTATTCCACTTCTCAATTAGGTGCTCAGATACGGATTTAAACACAATGTTATATGCGAGTTCTCAATGCCGATCACCAACAAAGATGGAGGTTGTTTCTTCTTTGATCAATTTGAAAGAACAAGTAATTAAAAAAACATTATAAACAGCTGAAACTCATAGGATGCGAATGATTACTACCACAGTAACCATTAGATGGATTTATATAGAATAGTTTTGGTGAAATTCTTAAAAATTATGTGATAAGATGTGACCGCACCTTGTAGAGGAATCTGTCTTTGAAGCTGTTCCTGAAATGACAGCAGGGAGAACCCAAGAAGCCCCAGGAACAGAAATCCAGGCATGGAGATCCATCATGTGGGAGAAAGGGGTTCCTCATGACAGGTGACCTAAAATGATTCTAGCATAAAACATTACCAAATGTTGAAGGGCTCCATGCTATTGTTGTGTCAGATAGAGATGGAGTACCTGTTAATAAAGTGGCCAATGATAATGCCCCAGAGCTTTAAGACCTGATTTCTTATCTACATTTACCCTTGCAGCAGACCTAGGTAGCAAATTTGGACTTTCAAAACCCAAAGTATTATCTGTTGCTATAACACCTACCAGGTTGTTCAATTTAATTATTTACCTTTGGTGGTGAGTTTTGTAGCCAGCAGCAATGCCAACACAGGACTAACTGTCAGCCTAGAAAAGGAACTTGCTCCATTATTTGAAGAACTGTGACAAGTTGTGGAAGTTTCTTATTCTGACAGTGGATTCGAGAGGTACCTTATCTTCATTATAATAGACACGGTATCAATCTGGCAATCTTTAGACGAAAACAATACTTGTATCCATGTACTCAAAAAAGGGCATCTTTTCCAGCTTACACTAAAAAAAAGAGCCTACAGATATAATTTGTGGACAAATTGTTATATTCCCTTATGTAGGATCTTTTCTTACTTGGTGAGATCTGGGGATCCTATGAAAATGGCTCAGTCTGTCTCAGCACCCACGGAGTTAGTTCAGTCACCAAATAGGAGTAAGATTCTCTTCAGTGGATTAGAATCGAAGTGGAACATTGGTCCACTTTGAACCATCAAATGCTCCTTGTTGTATAAATCTCCCAGGACTTCAGAGTGAAGCAGGCCCTTTTTATAGTGAATAACAATGAGGACATATTTTTCTTCATATCAAGTTTTATTTCTTTGCATTGAACATAAGACAAAATGGCTTAGCAAAAGCAATAATTTTTTTTGCAGTATAGAGAAATATTACTAATTGTTTGATTCTTCTAATCTCTTTATCTAAAATGCAAATTATAGGTAATAGGATTTTCCTCAACTCTGCTAACTGTAACCAATCAGTATTTTAATATTTGTGTATTCTTCATAAAATTTAGATATAATTTGTTACTGAACTCTGTTTCCAACATTGGTATGTAAGTAAAAATAAGATAACACAACTATTTTTCATACATTAGTATAAATAAAATAGTATTTTAAGAGTAAAACAATAATATTGTTTTTAATTTTTGAGTGAAATTTTCCTTTATATTCTCACTATTTTTTTTTTTTTAGGGAAGAACTCCAATGCAGTCTCTCACCACCACAAATTATGCAGTTGAGTTTCCCCTATTTGGGGAAATCACAGGGATCAGTACATCCAGAGTGCAATGGATATGCCTTTCCCTGGGAAAACCACCTTCGTTGGTCCTGGGTCTTCCCTGCCAAGTAAGTGTCTCCTCTTCTCACTCTTGAGACCAGTAATCATATATTTATTATGGTTACTGGTCATCTGCTTGCTCTCATGACCAAGATTATAATTTCATAGCATGTAAAAATATTGCTTTTCCCTTATTTAAGTTAGAATTAGAGGATACTTCACTATGTTTATTTCTGTGCTTTTAAAATATAGATTAAAACTAAGAGTAAAAGCTTCAAATAGATTAAGAGAAGCAAAATTTGCCTGAAGTACCTCAGCGTTCCAAACTCTATTTGTAATACGAACTCAGATTTCTGATCGACTTCCTTTTTCATCTCTATCCATGGATTATTATTAAATTGAAAACATTTAAATCAATTTTGGCATTTAAAAAAAATCACTTGACAGGGATTGTCACTATGCAAAAATAAACAGCAACAAAGAAGATAAATATGTGGATGTAGTTTTCTAACTAGAACTTGAACAGGGAATATTGTAAATCACATCCCCCAATTAATACCTGAAAATTTTTATTTTACATAACTATATTTTAAGAATATATTTTTAAAACTTGATAAATTTTAGTTCTCTCTCCTATTTGCACTCTTTTACTCTGTAATACTTCTGTACATTAATTTATTTGAAAATCTTAATTTAACTCACTTGGTAAAGATTTTCTGACACAACTGTTTAAAACCTATTTTACTCTTCTGACTTGTGGCCTCTGATCTTTGAGAATTGTTTAATCCTAATTAACTCAGTGGTCATGGTCCCATGTGGATGAACACAGAATGTAATTTATTTCATGTTCAGAGAAGGTTATAGAGCCATTAATTTGCATGACATATTAGCTAAACATTTTGCTATTTTCTGTCTCACTAAATCTCAGGTCAGTATTTCTTAGACTAAAAATTTATACTATATATGTGTATGTATATATATATATATCAAACTATGAGCAGATTTTTGTCACTATTGGTCACTTTTATATTTCTAACAGTATAAGAAATCTCTAAAGTTTTATCTGAACATTGTAATATTAGCATTTTCTGATCTCTAATTAGTCTTTGTTTCTGTATTTAAACTGGCTATTTGTAAACTATGTAACTAAACTCATTGATGGTCAAGATGGTAGTGAAACCAAAAGGCGGATGTCACTTGATATTTGCTCATTACATATTCATTACATTTTCTGAATGACTAATATATCAAGCAGCTTTTGAGCAAGACCCAAAATTGCACAGTGAGGTTTGGAAATGAAGGTCCTCTTAGGAAGAACTGGAAATAACATTGATAATTGACTTGGACAAGTTTGTGAAAAATCTCTAACTGCTATTTTATTGTTATCATAGAGGTAACAGAAAATTGCTGAAAGATTTTGCATAAATAATTATATGTTCAAATCTATGATTTTGATTTATTTTTTTGACATATTTTTTTGACATATTTATTATTTTGACATATTTTTCTCAGGAGGGTCCATGGTGCATCCACATAGAGCTTGTTGATCTTCAATTAAATATATATGGATATGGAGTTTAAGGAACTAATTATAGTGTGACAAACAGAGGTGTGAGCTATTTGAATATTGATGCAATATGAGTAGAGAATTTTCCCAGGTAGATTCAAGTTAAAAAGAGAGGAAAAAATAGGGACATACTGATAAAAGTATTAGAGAGAAAAATTTCAGAGACACTATCAATGAGTAAGTTAGGAAAAAATAATCAGTGGAAGGGGAAGGCTTATAGCAGTCAATGATGGAAAGTTTCAAGATGAAAAAAACAACCAGTGAATTGAATGCTTTAATAGCCAAAAAAGGCTGAAAATGGATGTTTTTAAAATGTATTATTTGTTAATTGAGAGGTATTTAGTGTCATTTACAAGAGCATTTTGGGAACTATAGGTAATAGAAACTAAGCTTAAGTCTACTAAGAAATTAGAAAAATATAATGAAGGTAATTTAAAACACATGGGAAGAAATTTACTAATAAGAGAAAGGACAGAAATATTAGAAAAGATAAAAAAAGATAATCATTTGCTTTGTTTTTGTTTGAAAACACTTTTCAAGAAATATTCTAGAAAAGATAGGAGGGAATTAAATCATGAATAATAAAGATATAGTACAACAATTTGTGACACAGAAATGGATAAACACCTAGAAAGTTTTTATGATATATTAATATTTTAGTTGAAAAATGTTGGCCTTCTTGTGGAGAAAATGGACTGGAAAGATAGCTATACAAATGTACAGAATGTCTGGCTATCCTTGATTATTTTCCTCTCCCAATTTGTGCTTCATTCATATTTTCTAAGATGTCTACAATGTGAAAAAAAAAAAAAGGTATTGAAAAAATAATAAAATCTTGTTTTGGAAAATACAAGAAGAAATCCAGGAGAGTATGGTGACATAACAAAAGGTAAACTGATACCTTTAAAAAGTTGATTAAAAAATTTGGAAGGAATATAGTGTTTGAAGTAGAAGCATAGAAGAACAGCTGGAGGAAAAAATGAGTGTGGAGGCATATGGGACAGTAGTTCTGTAGGATATCTGCAGTTTGTGCAAGAAAAACACCCTTTGAAAAGAATCAAGGAATACCTTTTCATTTCCCATGACCTATAACATAAAATATGACAAAAAATAATTTAATATAAAACAAGGCAATTTGCACTAATGCACTGAAAGCAACTATTTTTGCATCTCAATGATGAATACTCATGAGCAAAATGTTACAAGAAGAAATAGACAATAGCATGTCTAGGGAGAGATTGGGGTTGTGACAAGTATGAAAATTGTCTGATTATTTTTTAACTAATGTTTTGCTTTTCTATGATTCATCACAAATTCCAAACCCTGGATATGTATTGATTAGAAACCAATTATAATAACTTATAGTTAGTGAAGTATAATTATAATAGCATTTATCAATAATATAGTGTACTTCGAATGCTATGCACAAAGTCATGCTCTAACCACTTTATATAAATTAATTCATTTAATGCACCCAAACATCCCAATGAAGTGGATACTACTAAACCTTTTATGGATGAGAAACCTGAGACTTAAAGAGGTTAAGGAATTTCTATAATGCCAATCAGCCAGAAAGTGATAGATGCTGGGATTTGAACCAGACAGTCTGGTTCCAGGAACTTTGATATTTACTGCTAGGCTACATAAAATCCAAGCTGGTGCTACACTATTTAAAAACTGGTACAAGGATTTATTTTTACTGTCATTGAAATTTGTGTGACACTTTTGCAAACACCCCTCCCTATGAAAATCCATTAAAAAAGTTCATCTATCATGAGACAGTGTCTCACAAGAGAAAAAAAAGCTATAAATACAAAGGGGACAAAATTTTTTATAAGAATGGAAAATTGAAAATGACCTAAGTTTCCTTCTTTAAGGAAATAACATGTCATATCTATTTAATGTAATCACGATAAATGTGAAGGATGTTTGGCAGCATAGCTATTAGCTTATAAAGTAACAGAAAGTAAAAAGTGAGAATTCACAAATGTAAACTATATTTTAACTATGTATAAAATTGATACTACAGAAAAATGAATTAAGAAATATAAATAAAACTACATATTTTGGGATGGTGCAAAATGGATGATTGTTTTTATCTTTTTAAGATCCTTTTCTAGTATGTAATTTTATTTTCAATAGGACATTATTGAGTGTAAATGAGAATTATCTTTCTGGAAGATAATTTACCAATATTTTTTCTCCCTTTGACCTATAATCACTTGTAGATGTTGATCCCAAGGTGCCCAAAAACTTACCTACATTTATATTCATAACAGTTATTTGTAGCAATAAAACATTGGCAACAAACTAACATCCAATATAGATACAAAATCTGGATCATCCATATGATGGAAAAAGCCAGTCATGAAATACTGTAGAAAATATTTAATAACATAGGACCCTGTGAAGAAATATTGCTAACAAATAGGAAAAATATAGACAACTACTTTTATATATGAGGACCTTCCGAATAATAGTTGGACAAATTTTAAACATACTGAAAATTTCTAACTGAAAATTTCATATAAGTACAAGATAAATATGTTTATATATTATAAACTTATTTGCAGTAGAATCAGCAGACATTAGAATAGGGATACTCTACTGATTTCAAGTCAGTGTATCTAGAATTTGCTAAATTTAAAATCATATGATTTCTGTGGAGACTACTTTTAATTATACTCCTTTTATGTCATAGCACTACCATACTATTAACTATGAACACTATTTAAAAGGCAGCATACTAATACTCTCTTTCAGAATGTCGTTTTTTTTTTCCCCAAACCTAGTTAAATTGCATTTTTAATACAATATTTATATACGTTTCAAGTGATTGAAACTTTTTAATATTCAAGGACCATGTCTATAAATACCTTTATGAGGTGATTTTACTTTAGTAATTGAAAACTACTACAGCATCATTTTCAAGGAAACTATCCTTGAAAGCCAATGCATTTTAAGAAGGTTAATTAAGAACACATTTATAATGGAGTAAAATGGAATCTAGAATCAGGCTAAAGTAACTTTATATCAGACTATGAAGTCCTTTTCTATGGGATGGATTAATATTTAGGAAGGGAGAAAAGTGAATGGCCAAATAACTTGCATCGCATATACAGAAAGACGTGTATGTATACAGACAGAGATACTGGTATATCTCTAGTTCAGTAAATCTAGTTGAAAAACCCTTTAAGTCATTACATCTTTTGTATGAGGCCCTTAAAAGAGAAAATAGTGAGCTATCTACACTAGAATCTCTACAGGTTCTATAAGAAGAGAAACGCTTAGGACCAAAAGCATAAAGAGATATTCTGAAATAACAAATCTAGTTTACAAAGCATAAATATTCAACACCATTTCAGAAAACTTTTCTGTTGCCCATTAGCTTAAGAAGAATGCTTGTTCAAGTGGAGGAAGTGAGCCTTTTCCACTGCAAAAGATATTTGAATGTAAGAATCTAAGTTTTTTTTCAGTGAAATATAATTATTACTAATATAAGTTCTGAGTAGGACCTTTCTCAGTATGAAATATTCTTCTTCGTACTTGACTCCTAATTTTTCATGAAGCTTATTTATAAAATTTAGATTATGTGATTATACAAACTTCAAGAAATTGAATAATTTTGGATAAAATTAGTTGACTAATTTTCATTTTATTTAACCCTTCACTACTTCTTCCATTACCTCAACTTTAACATTTCTCAAAAGTTATTTTGCCTCATTTTTCTGTAGTCATGAAACTAAAATAAAATTGTTCATCTTTTCTATCATAATAATTTAGGAATGCAAGCATTCATCTGGAAAAACTATAATTCAATTACATTCAGACAACATTTCCATAGACATGGAACAAGGATGATCCCTCTCCTTATTCCTATACGGGCTTTGAGGGACAATCTATAAGCATGAATTAAGGCAGGGATATCTTGAATCACACCTATATAACCAATTTTTTTTCTAAGTATTCCCTTTGGAAAAAATTCCCCAACCCCACCATAATATTACAGTTCCAAATATTCATTATATAGCTAGTAGTGGCAAACAGTACTATGCAGTTATGCATTTTTAATGAAATTTTATTGAAATATATTAACATATTATTCAATCATACAAAGTGTACAATCAGTTCACAGTATCATTGTATATAGAGTTGTGCATTCATCACCACAACCACAAAATATAAATAAGAATAAAAGTAAAAGTGAAAAAGGACACCCAAAAGGTCTCATACCCCTCCTCCTCCCCATTGTTCTTTTACTTTTTGTCCCCACTTTTCTATTCATCCCATACACTAGATAAAGGGAGTATGAGCCAAAAGGTTTTCACAATCACATGGTCCCACTGTGTAAGCTATATAGTTATATGATTGTCTTCAAGAATCAGGGAGTTCAACAGTTTCAGGTATTTCCTTCTAGCTATTCTAATACATTAAAAACCAAAAAGGGATATCTATCTCATGCATGAGAAAACCTCCAGAGTGACCCCTGAAATCCACTTGAAATCTCTGAGCCACTGAAACTTTATTTTGTTTCATTTTTCTTCCCCCTTTTGGTCCAGAAGGCTTTCTCAATCCTGGGTCCAGGCTCATACCAGGGAGTCAAACTTAACATAAAATTTTTAAACATGGTTTAAAAGATGCATTATTCAACTCACAGATAGTGTTCTATGTACATTGGGTTTTTTTGGTTGTTATTTTAAAAATTCATGCAAAATAAATCACAAATACATGTTAAAAATAAAAGTTAGAACTAAATAAGTATATAAAACATTCCAAAGAAAAATTTATAAACAGAATCTTCTCAACTTGTTTAAAATTATGTCATCTTTTAGATACATAATGCTTTATTTCCTAGACATAAAATAGTGACTTCCATTATACTTAATTAGGCTATGAAAGAGTAAATATTATTTTTAAAAGGCAACTTATGCAAACATTCTCAAACTCAAGCATTAGTAAATACTTGAGAAGCAATCAACAAAATCTTTGCATATTAACAAAATCACAAATCCAGAATATAAAATCTACCTGAAATCATCTAATCAAAACCTAATGAAACACCTCAGCTTCTGAGGTGATATAAAGAGAAAATTTAAATCTTATTTACATACAAAGTTTTGTACACAATAGGTTCTTGTCAATTTACTTTTTTTAAATTCAATTTTATTGAGATATATTCATATACCACACAATCATCTGTGATATACAATCAACTGTTCACAGTACCATCATATAGTCATGCATTCATCACCGCAATCAATTTTTGAACATTTTCCTTATTCCAAAAAGAATGAAAATAAGAGTAAAAAATAAAAGTAAAAAAGAACCCCCAAATCATTCCACCCCTCCTCCATTGCACTCTACTTTTCACTTAGTTTCTGCCCCCATTTTTCTATTCATCTGTCCACACACTGAATAAAGGGAGAGCGAGCCACAAGGTTTTCACAATCACACCGTCACACCATGTAAGCTACATAGTTATAGAATCATCTTCAAGAATCAAGGATACTGTATTGTAGTTCAACAAATTCAGGTATTTCCTTCTAGCTATTCTACTACACTAAAATCTAAAAATAGATATCTATATAGTTAAAAAGAATGTGTTCCAGAGTGACCTCTCAACTCCATTTGAAATCTCTTGGCCACTGAAACTTTATTTTGTTTCATTTTGTTTCTCCCTTTTAGTCAAGAAGATTTTCTCAATCCCATGATGCTGAGTCCAGACTCATCCCCAGAAGTCATGTCCCACGTTGCCAGGGAGATTTACACCCCTGGGAGTCATGTCCCATGTAGGGTAGAGGGCAGTGAGTTTGGAGTGGGCTTAAAGAAAGAGGGACACATCTGAGCAACAAAGAGTTTCACTGGGGGAGACTCTAAGGCACACAATTTTCAGCAGGCTTAGCCTCTCCTTTGCAGCAACAAGCTTCATAAGGGCAAGATCCAAGATAGAGGCCTAGGCCTACCAAACTGGTAGTCCTCAGTGCTTGTAAGAATATCAGTAATAACCCAGGTTGGGATGTCCAGTATTTCTGCATTTTTCCCAGTTCCTCAGGGGAGCCCTGCAAATATATTTTTATTCTCTGCACAAATTACTTTGGAATGTATCGGGATATTACACTAACCTGGACAAACCTACCAGACCTCACGTCCTACTCAAAGTTCAATGTAATTATGGTGTTTGTATAAACTGACCATTTAAGTTAAATTATTTAGTGTGCTACAGAAAATATAGATCCTGCAGAAAATAAACACCCATTCCCTTGGCCTCACACAGAAGTTGAACTTTTAAACCCAGTCAATATTATCCTTTACTCTTTGGCCTGATTTGCCTTAGTCCTAACCAGATCTGCTGCATTCATATCTCTAATTGAAGTCTGGACTCTTTTTCAGCTTTTTTTTACCAGTTGCTGTAAGCGTTAATACTGACATTTATACCTACCAAGCTCTAGAGTTTCAGGTGTCACACAGATACCCAGAGTTCCAGATACTGACCAGGTTATACACAAAGAGTTCAGTATCTCAGAATTTGGAGATAGCCATTACAACTCAGGAATAAATGTGACTGCTATAAGAGCTTACAATCTAGGGATCATTACAATAAGCATTCCCCTGATAAGCTATGCTCTAAGACTCAATATTTAGAGTTTACACTTTGTAGTTAGTTCATATTGGTGAGACATTATGTTTGTCTTTTAATTTCTGGTGTACTTCACTCAAAATGCTGTCCACAAGATCCAGTAACTCATTGTGTGTCTCGCAGTTTCACTCCTTCTCACATTTTCTCAATATTCCATTGCAGGCATACACCACAGTTCACCACTCTGTTCACCAATCAATGTACCCTTAGGCCACCTCCAAACATTGCAAATCATGAATACTGCCTCCATAAACACCAGTGTGCAAATGTCCCTGCTCTCAGATCTTCCAAGTACATACCCCATAATGAGGTTGCAGGACCTTATGGCCCCCACGTACTTAGCTTCTTGTGGAGCCAACACACTGTCCCCCAGATAGGATACACCATTCTACTTCCCCACCAACAGTAAATAGGTACATCCCTCTCTCCATGTTTTTTTCCTGCATTTGTATCTCTGTTTATATTTTTCACTGCAATTTTATAGAGATATATTCACATATCGTACAACCAATTACTCACAGTATCATCATAGAATTGTGCATTCATCACCACAATCAGCACTTGAACATATTCATTACTATGAAAAAAAAATTTTAAGAGAATAATAAAAATGATAAAAAATAAAATACCATACAATACAATATAATAATAAGGTCAGACAACAACACCACTACCAAGAATCCCATACCCCTCCCTTATATCCCTCTCTCATAGATATTTAGCTTTGGTATATTGCCTTTGTTACAATTAAGGGAAGCATATTACAATGTTGCTGTTAGCCTTACAATGTTACTGTTAACAGTTTGCTTTGATTATATTTTTCCCCAATGCCCTCACTTTTCCAACACCTGGCAAGGTTGACATTCATTTGTTCTCCCACATGTAAAAACATTTTTTTATTTGTACATTTAGTCAGAATCATTGACCACTCTAGGTTTCACTAAGTTTTACAGTCCCAGTCTTTGTTGTCTATCTTTCCTTTTGGTGTCATATGTGCCCCAGCCCTTCTCTTTCATCTTTACTCACAGACTTCTTTGTTCAGTGTACTTATAATATTGTGCAACCCTCACATAGTATTGTGCTATCCATTTTTGGATCTATACAATCTATCCTGCTGAATGTTCTAAACTCCTTCAACATCAAACCCACAATCTCTACCCTCTTTCTCTTCTCTGATAACCTGTGTTCTCAGCCTTTAACTCTCAAAGTTTGCTCATTAATGTTAGTCCATATTAGTGAGACCATACTGTATTTGCCCTTTTGTTTCTGGCTAACTGTGTTCCACATAATATCTTCAAGGTTTATCAATCTTATTATATGTTCCATGACTTTGTTCTGTCTTACATCTGTGAAATATTCCATCGTGTCTATATACCACAGTTGGTTTATCCACTTGTCCATTGATGGACATTTGGGCTGTTTCCATCTCTTGGCAATTGTGAAAATGCCCTAGAAACATAGTTTTACAAATGTTTGTTCATGTATTAGCTTTCCATTCCTCTGAGTGTATACCTAGTAATGGAATTGCTGGATCATATGGCAAATCTATACTTAGCTTCCTGAGGAACTGCCACACTGCCTTCCAGAGTGGTTGCATCATTCTACATTCCCACCAACACACCAACAGTGAATAAGTGTGTCTCTTTCTCCACATCCTTTCCAGCACTTGTAATATTCTGTTTTTTGGATAATGGCCATTCTGGGAGGTGGGAGATGATATCTCATTATGGTTTTGATTTGCATTTCCCTAATAGCCAGTGAACTTGATCATCTGTTTATATGTTTTTGAGCCATTTGTATTTCCTTTTCAGAAAGTGTCTGTCAATGTCTAATGCCCATTTTTTAATTGGGTTATTTATCTTTCTATTGTTGAGTTGTAGACTCCCTTTATATCTTCTGGATATTAAACCCTTATCTGATATGTGGTTTCCAAATATTGTCTCTATTGCATAAGCTGCCTTTTTACTTTTCTGACAAATTCCTTTGAAGTAGAAAAGTGTTCAATTTTAAGGAGATCCCATTTCTCCAAAATGCCTCTGGGCTTCTGACTCTCTTAGTTTCTCTCTCTCTGCTCCTGTGCATCCTTGCTTTTTCTACTGGGGCTTTTCTGTCTAAGCATCTGGGGGTCCTCTCTTATTTTCTCCAGAGCATACTCTGGGCTTCATTTCTTATCTTAGAATCTCCAAATGTCATTCTTTCTGCATCTTCCAGTGTTTCCCAGTGTCTGGGTCTGTGTTCTCTTAGTTTAGGGGCAAACTCTAGACTACATATTTTAGCTTCTCTCTCCAAATGTCCCTCTCAGTCTCTCTGAGCTTCTCCTCTCCATATGCTATGTGAAAGTTCTCCAATGAACTAAGTCACTGGATCGGTGGGGTCACACCTCCATGGAAATGATCTAAACAAAGGTCTCACCTACGGTTACATGGATGAAATCTCCATAGAAACAACCATTGAATGTCCCACCATAATAAAAAGTTAATAAGTCTGCCCCACAAGATTGCATTAAAGAACATGGTTTTGTGGGGGATATGATAGATTCAAACCAGCACAGTCATTATAATTTAAATATATATATTTAAAATTTTAATGCCTGAAAACTGTGTTTCATAATCACTTGGATTTGGTTTCTTTGAAATGTTCTTAAATTTTTATTAATAACTTTTTACCATTTACTTTGTATGTTGAGACATGAGAATAGGGGATATTTTCATTTATAGTTGTATTTTCCAGACAAATTAAGTTATACATTGTAGGTTATGATGATGATGATGTTTACAATTGTACAGATGGGGGCTTGCAGAGTCAAGGCAGAATGCATGTTTCCTGTTTCCTGACTTGAGTGATTATTAAGAAATGCAGTAAAGGGAAAATCAAACATGATTCTGTTTATCTCTAAAAATTGACCTCAGGACTTATGACAATAATCCCTTAAATATCACAATTGGTGACAGTTTCAGACTATGTCAGCATGACACTAAGGTTTTGTCTTAAAATGTAATGATTTATGAAACATTCAATTTCCAAATATTTTTGTATGTGCCATATAAACATAATATCAATATTTCACCTGATTTTAGTTTTCATTTTTTGTTTCCTTAATAGAGGAAAAGCTTGTTTAGAAAAAATACATATTTCTGAGCAGGGTTTGTCTTTGAGTTCAATTCATCAAGTAGTAAAGCCTTCAGCAGCGTATCTTAATATACAAAGATATAACTCATGCCAAGCCTTTGAATTTATAATAGACAGCATCAGATTAACTTTTGGTAGTGAATATATAAAAAACATAGTACATTCAATTTTGCAACACTGCAATGCAAAGCATCAACTTGGAATAAATGGACCTCAAGAACAAAATTAACTACTGGAAATGTGTTAAAGAAATTCAACAAATATATTCCACATCAACCAAAAAGAATAAGTGAGCTCTAACATTGTCATTATTTTTGGCCGTAACGAATGTCAATAAGTTTTCCAAGTTTAGATTATTTTAATAGACAACTACAATGCACTACTCTGTATTATCAGAAAATATATTAAAAATTATCATCTATTTGAGCTATAACATTTATACTATCCCTGAATTTGGATGTCATTTTCCCCCTAAAACATTATTTTTATCATACTATGTGTTGGTTAAATACACAAATGTTATAATCATCATATTACAGATAAAGAAAATGAAGTGAGTTTCTAACATCAAGCAGTCAATAACAATATCAGGAAAAAGAATCTACATCTTTCAACTTCTTGTATAGAGTTAAATAATTGTCATATGCTGAAATCTGATTTCTCTATTTGTTAACTATTAACCTAAATGAATCAACAAACTATGCACCGTTAAATTACCATGAATGAAAATGGTAAAAGTATTATTTTTCATAACAGTAAAAAATCTTACAAACTTAATAATGTAACGTATATATCAAAATTCCAACAACTCATTTTGATGGATCTACAGTTAGTTTACAGTGTAGAATACTATGTGATTATAAAGCTAACAGAATTACCACTCTAGAGTCAGTTGACATCTCAATTTAATTAAATCCTCACTGTCTTACAAACCAAGTGTTTTAGTTTTTCTATCTTTATTAGAGAAGCTGTGGGTTTACAGAACAATAATGCATAAAATAGAGAATTACCATATTCCACCCCACAACCAAAACCTGGCATTGATGTGGAACATTTATTACAATTGATGATAGCACATTTTTATACTTGTCCATGGTTTAACTTAGGGTTCATTTTTTGGGTAGTGTAGTTTCATGGATTTTATTTTTTTTCCTATTGCCATATATACAATCTAACATTTCCCCTTTTAATCACAATAAGATTTATATTGCAGCTATTAATTGCATTCACTATGTTGTGCTACCATCACCACCATCCATTACCAAAACATTTCCATCTTTCCAAATATGAACTGTGTACATTTTAAGCCTTAACTACCCATTCTCTATCCATACCCCATCTCCTGGTAACCGATATTCTAGACTCTGACTCTATGAATTTGTTTAATCAAATTGTTTCAAATCAGTGAGACCATACAATATTGTCCTTTTTTCTGGTTTTTTTCAATCAACATCATATCCTCAAGTTTCACCCATGTTGTTGCATGTGTCAGGACTTCTTTCCATTTTATGGCTGAATAATATTCCATTGTACGCATATGCCGCATTTCACTTATCCATTTATTCATCGATGGACACTTGGATTGGTTCCATCTTTTGACAATTAGAAATAATGTTGCTCTTAACACTGGTGTGCAAATATCTGTTTGAGTCCTTGCTTTCAATTTTTTTGAGTATATACCTAGGAGTGGGATTGATGGGTCATATCATAGTTCTATACTTAGCTTTCTGAGGAGCTGACAAACTATCTTCCAGAGTGACTGCAGCATTTTACAATCCCACCAACAGTGAATGAGTGTCCTTATTTCTCCACATTCTCTCCAACAGTTGTTATTTTCTGTTTTGTTAATAGCAGCCATTCTAATGGGTATAAAATAGTATCCCATTGTGGTTTTGATTTGCATTTCCCCAATGGCTATTAATGATGAGTGTTTTTCATGGGCTTTCTTGTCATTTCTACATCTTCTTCAGAGAGATGACTGTCCAAGCATTTTGTTGGGTTGTTTGTTTTTTGTTTTGTTGTTGTTGTTGTTAAGTTGAAGGCTTTCTTCATATATTCTTGGTATTAATCTTTTATCAGATATGCGGTTTCCAATTATTTTCTCCCATTTTGTAGGTTGTCATCTTAGTTTCATGATAAAGTCCTTTATGGAACCAAAATTTTTAATTTTGATAATATCTCATTTATGTATTTTTTCCTTTATTGATTGTGCTTTGGGTGTAAAGTCTAAGAAACCATTGGCTAACACAAGGTCCTGAAAATGCTTCCATAGGTTTTGATAACTGTAGATCTTTTTTAAGGACTTTGGCCCATTTTGAGTTGATTTTTATATATGGTGTGAGGTGTGTCCTCCATTTTTTTTTTTTTTTTTTTTTTTTTTGCACGTGGAGGTCCAACACCATTTGTTGAAGACACTATTCTTTTCCAACTGTGTGGTCTTTGTCCCTTAATAAAAAATCAGTTGACCATAAACTTAAGGTTTTTTTCTGAATTCCTAGTTCTATTCCATAAGTCAGTGTCTGTCCTTGTGCCATGATCTTTTCAATTCTGTGGATTTGTAATAATTTTTAAGATCGGGAAGTGTGAGTTCCCCAACTTAATTCTTCCTTTTCAAGACGGCTTAACTAATAGGGTCCCCTTACACAGCCATATAAATTTGATGCTTGGCTTTTCTATTTCTGCAAAGAAGGTTATTGGAATTTGGTTTGGAACTACATTGAATCTACAAATTGCTCTGGGTAGTATTGATATCATAACAATATTCAGTCTTCCAATCTATGAACATATACTTTCTTCCATTTATTTAGATCTTTAATATTTTAAGCAATATTTTGTAGTTTTCTTTGTACAAGTCCTTTATATCCTTGTTCAGATTTATTCTAGAATATTTTATTCTTTTAGTTGTTGCTATTCTGAATGGAATTTGTTTCCTTGATTTCTTCTTTCAATTGTTCATTGCTTGTGTATAGAATCAGTACTGATTTGGGGATGTTGATCTTGTACCTGCCACTTGGCTGAATTCATTTATTAACTTTAGGAGCTTTGTTGTGGACTTTTTAGGATTTTCTGTATATAAGATCATTATCATTTGCAAATAGGGAATGTTTTACTTCTTTCTTTCCAAATCAGATGCCTTTTATTTCTTTTTCTTCCCTAATTGCTCTGGCTAGAAATTCCAGTAAGGCATTGAACAACAGTGATGACAGTAGGTACTTTGTCTTGTTCCTGATGTTGGAGGGAAAGCTTTCAGTCTTTCACCATTTTTCATTCATCACATGAAAAACTGTGGGCTTTTCATATTTGCCCTTTATCATGTTGAGAAAGTTTGCTTATATTCCTTTTTTTTCCAAAGTGTTTTTTTATCAAGAGAGCATGCTGCATTTTGTTAAATGCCTTTTCTGCATCAATTGAGATGATTGTGTGTTTTTTTCCTTCATTCTGTTAACATGGTGTATTACATTAATTGATTTTCTTATGTTAAACCAATTTGTCATAATAGATAAATCTCACTTGATCATAGTGTGTAGTTCTGTTAATATGCTATTGGATTTGTTTTCCTAGTAGTTGTTGTGGATTTTTGCATGTATATTCATTAGATATATTAGTCTGTAGCTTCCTTTTTTTGTGGTATATTTATCCTGTTTTGATATGAAAGGATGTTGGCCTTTAAAATGCATTAGGAAATTTTCCCTCCTATTCAATTTTTTTTTTTAAAGAATATGAGCAGAATAGGAGTTAAGTCTTCTTGAAATGTTTGGTAGAATATCCCAATGAAACCATTTGGCCCTGGGCTTTTCTTTGTGGAGAGATTTTTGATTACTGAGTCAATTTCTTTATTAGTAATTGTTGCGAGATTTCTATTCTTCTTAAGTTAATGTAGGTAATTTGTGTGTTTCTAAGAATTTGTTTGTTTCATCTAGTTTATTGAATTTGGGCCTACAGTTTTTGTGGTATCCTTTTATGCTCTTTTTTTACATTAGTGGGATAGGTAGTATTGCTCCCATTTTCATTTCTGATTTTCATTATTTGTAGCCATTCTCTCTTTTTTTCTTTGTCAGTCTGGCTAAAAGTTTGTCAATTGTATTGATCTTTTCAAAGAGCCAACTTTTGGTCTTTTTTATTCTATTTTTCCCCTTATTTCATTTATCTCTGCTGTAATCTTTCTTGTCTCCTTCCTTCTGTTCACTTTGGGTTTAGCTTGCTCTTCTTTTTCTAGCTCTTCCGCTTTTGAGGTTAGGTTTCTGATTTGAAGACTTTCTTATTTTTAATGTATGCATTTAGAGCTATAAACTCTAAGCACTGCCTTTGCTGCATCTCATAATTTTTTAGTATTTTGTATTTTTATTTTCATTCACCTCAAGATATTTGCTAACTTCCCTTCTTATTTTCTCTTTAACCATTTTTGTTGTTTGAGGGTATGTTGGTTAATTCCCATATATTTGTGAATTCTCCATGTCTCCCTCTGTTATTGAATTCTAGCTCCACTCCATTGTTGGAAAGTATACATTGTATTATTTAATAAGTTGAAATTTGTTTTGTGTGTCAATATATGGTTTATCCTGGAGAATGATCATTCAAGAAGAATGTGTATTCTGTTTTGTTGGATACAATGTTCTATATAAGTCTGTTAGATCTAGTTGGTTTAGCATATCCTTCAAGTCGTGTCCTTCCTTTCTGATCTTCTAACTATATGCTTTATCCATTATTGACAGTGGTGTATTAAATTCTCCTACTATTAATGTAGACCCATTAAATTCTCCCTTCAAATCTGTCAATATTTGCTTCATACATTTTGGGGCTTTACTGTTAGGTGCCTACATATTTATAACTGTGACTCTTCCTGTTGAATTGTACCCTTCATCAGTAAATATTGACCATCTTTGTCCCTCATAACAGTTTTTTACTTAAAGTCTATTTTATCCAATATAAATATAGCCACCCCAGCTCTCTTCAGTTACTACTTGTGTGGTATATTTTTTTCCCATTCTTTCACCCTCAACCTGTTTGCAACTTTGAATTTAATGTGGGTCTGTTGCAGACAGCATAGTTGGATTATGCATTTTTATCCATTCTGCAAATCTCTGCCTTTGGACTAGAAAGTATAATCCATTTACATTTAGAGTGATTACTGATAATACAGGACTTTTTTTTTGCCATTTTGCTATTTAACATTTGCAAGTTTTATATCCTTTTTATCCCTCACTTCCATTAATGCCTATTATTTTATTTATTTGCTTTTTTGTGTTGTACCATATTGAGGACCTTCTCATTTTTATCTGGACATTTTTCTAAACTGTTTTCCTTGTGGTTGCCGTAGGGTTAAAATATAACATCCTTAATATATGACAACTATATTTGGTTTGATACCAACTTAACTTCAATAGCACACACATATACATTTCCTGTACCCCTCTGCCCCTCCACCATTTTTGTATTTGTCATCACTTATATCTTTGTACACGGAACGTCCACAAACTTAGATTTACCATTTTTATGCATTTGCATTTTAGCACCTGTAGGAAGTAAGAATTGGAGTTACATGTCAAACAATACAATACAATACAATAATACTGACATTTATAATCAGGCTCATGGTTACCTTTATCACATGTCTTTATTTCTTTATGTTGCTTTGAACCACTGTCTAGTGTCCTTTCCTTTCAGTCTGAAGAACTACCTTTAGCGTTGATAGTAGGGCAGGTCTAATGGTGATGTATTCCCTGTACTCCCTCAGCTTTAGTTTATCTGAGAATGTTTTTATATCTCCCTCACTTTTGAAAAAAGTTGTAACAGATATGAAATTCTTGGCAGTTGTTTTCCTTCAGCACTTTAAGTATTTCAGCCCACTGCTTTCTTGCCTCCATGATTTCTAATGAAATATTGGTACTCAATCTTATTGTGATTTCTTGTATGTAACGCATTGCTTTTCTCTTGCAGCTTTTAGAACTTTCTCCTTTTTTTTTTTGTATTTTATAGTATAATCAGTATATGATGCAGCATATTTTTCTTCATGTTTATCCTATTTGGTGTTCTCTGAGCTTCTTGGATTTGCATATTCATATCATTTGCTAAGTTTGGAAAGTTCAAAGCCATTATTTCTTTTCTTTCTTTCTTTTCTTCTGGCACTCCCATAACATGTATATTTGTGTGCTTAATGGTGTTCCACAGCTATCCTAGGCTTTTTTTTTTTTTTTTTTTTTGCTTTTGAAATTTCTTTATTCTTTCTGTTCCTCAGCATGAATCATTTCAAATTTCTTGTCTTTAAGTTCACTGATTCTTTCTTCAGCTAGTTCCATTCTGCTCTTGAAACCCTCTTGGAAATTCATCATTTCAGTTATTACAGGCTTCAAGTCCAGTAGTTCCTTTTTTGTTCCTTTATAAAATTTCTGTCTCTTTACTTAGACTCTCAAATTGCTCATTCATTGTTTTCCAGATATCCTTCAGTTCTTTCTCTGTACTTTCTTTCATCTCCTTGATACTTTTTTTTCCTTTACTTTTTATTTTGAAGTAAATTCAAACTTACAGGACAGTTGCAAAAACAATATAAATCCCATACACAGAACTCCAGCACACCCCAACTCCCCTCCACTGATACCCAGATCCACCAACTCTAACATTGTCACTTTATCATTTCTTTCTTTCCCTCCCTCTCTATCATCCATCATCTATTGCTCTGTCTCCTAAACATATGAGAGCAAGCTGCACACATCCTTGAACAAATAATATAATTCACATATACATTTCCTATGAACAAGAATATTCATTTATGCAATCACCTTAAGTGTAGTTACGAAGTTCAAGAAATTTAACATTGATATAAAGCTTACATTCTATATTCCATTTTTTCTTATGTCCCAGTTGTGTCTTTTTGAGCCTTGTCTCCTCATTCCCAGATCCCATCCAGGATCATCTTTGGCATTTAATCGTCACTATCTATCCAGACTGCCTTTTTTTTTCAATTGTGGAAACATATATACAGCATAAATCCTCCCATTCAAACCCCCCCCAAACATTTCATTTAGTGGGATTAATCACATTCACAATGTTGCAATACCATCACCTTCCCACCATCCATTACTAAAAATTTCCCTTCACCCCAAATAGAAACCCTACACTCATTTCTTATTAACTCCCCATTGCCCCTTCCCCATTCTCATAACACATATTCATCATCTCTATGATCACATTCTCTGATACTTTCTTTGTGTTTACCATGGAGCTTAAATTTAACATCTTAAGTCTATAACAATCTTGTTTTCTTTGATACCAACTTAATTTCAATAGGACACATAAACTATGTTCCTATACTCCTCCATTCCCCCACCTTTATGTACCTCTTGTCCAAAATTGCATATTTTACATTGAGTCCAAAACCACTGATTTATCATTACACTTTATGTATTTTAGATCCTGTAGAAAGTAAATAGTGGAGTGACAAATCAAAAATATAGTAGTATTGGTATTTATATTTACCATGTGATCTTTACTAGAAATCTTTATTTCTTCACGTGGTTTCAGTCAATTGTTTAGTGTCACTTCCTTTCAGCCTGCACAATTCCCTTTAGCATTTCTTATGGGATTGATCTACTGGTTATGAAGTCCCTCAGCTTTTGATCATCCAGGAATGTTTTCATCTCCCCCTCATTTTTGGCCTGGACGTATTTGTGAATTTTCTAAGTCTTTGATGTTTGTTGACTTCTAATTGTATTCCATTGTGGTCAGAGAATGTGCTTTGAATAATTTCAATTTTTTAAAATTTATTGAGCCTTGTTTTATGTTCCAGCATATGGTCTATTCTGGAGAAAGTTCTGTGATCACTAGAGAAGAATGTGTATCCTGGTGATTTGGAATGTAATGTTCTATGTATGTCTGTTAAATCAAATTCATTTATCAGATAGGTTAGGTTTTCAATTTCCTTATTGGTCTTCTGTCTAGTTGATCTATCTGTAAGAGAGAGTGATGTGTTGAAGTCTCCTACAATTATTGTGGAAACATCCATTGCTTCCTTTACTTTTGCCAGTGTTTGTCTCATGTATTATTGTGGCACCATGATTGGGTGCATAAACATTTATGATTGTTGTTTCTTCTTGTTGAATTGCCCCTTTTATTAGTATGTAGTGGCCTTCTTTGTCTCTCATAATATCCTTGCATTTAAAGTCTATTTTATCTGAGATTAATATTGCTACCCCTGCTTTCTTTTGGCTGTAGCTTGCATGAAATATTTTTTCCATCCTTTCACTTTCAATTTCTTTGTGTCCCTGTGTCTATGATGAGTCTCTTGCATGCAACATATTGATGGTTCATATTTTTTGATCCATTCTGCCAATCTATATCTTTTAATTGGGGAGTTTAATCCATTTACATTCAACATTATTACTGTGAAGACATTTCTTGAATCAGCCATCCTATCCTTTGGTTTATGTTTGTCAGATGTATTTTTTCCCCTGTCTTTCTTATTGTCCTTTAATGAACCAATATTGAGTCTCTTTAGTACTGAACTTTTCTCTATATCTCTCTCTCCTTTCTTTGTTTCTCTGTTGGTACAGCTCCCTTTAGTATCTGAAGTAGGGCAGGTCTTTTATTAGCAAAATCTCTCAGCATTTGTTTGTATGTGAAAAATTTAAGCTCTCCCTTAAATTTGAAGGAGAGTTTTGCTGGATAAAGTATTCTTGGTTGGAAATTTTTCTCTCTCAGAATTTTAAATATGTCATGCCATTGTCTTCTTGCCTCCATGGTGGCAACTGAGTAGTCACTACTTAGTCTTATGTTGTTTCCTTTGTATGTGGTGAATTGCTTTTCTCTTGCTGTTTTCAGAACTTGCTCCTTCTCTTCCATATTTGTCAGTCTGATCAGAATATGTCTTGGAGTGGGTTTATTTGGATTTATTCTACTTGGAGTTCACTGGGCATTGATGCTTTATGTGTTCATATTGTATAGAAGGTTGGGGAAGTTTTCCCAAACAGTTTCTTTGAATACTCTTTATAGACCTTTACTCTTCTCTTCTCCTTCTGGGACACCAAAGAGTCTGATATTTGGACATTTATTTTATCTATCATATCCCTGAGGTCCATTTCAATTTTTTCAATTTCTTCCCCATTCTTTCTTTTGTTCTTTTATTTTCCATTCTGTGGTCCTTGAGGTCACTGATTCATTGTTCAGCTTCCTCTAGTCTTGTACTATATGTATCCAGAATCTTTTTAATTAGGTCAACAGTTTATTTTGTTTCCATAAGATCATCTATTTTTTTATTTACTCTTGCAATTTCTTCTTTATGCTCTTTAGGGTCTTCATGTCCTTTGTATTCTGTGCCATGCTCTTCTTTATGTCCTTTATATCCTGTGCCATGCCCTCATTGTTTGTCTTTACTTCTTTGATTAATTGCGCCAAGTACAGTGTCTCCTCTGATCTTTTGATTTGGGTGTTTGGACTTGGGTTATCCTTATTGTCTGTTTTTTTCATATGCTTTAAAATTTTCTATTGGCCTCTTGGCATTTGCTTTACTTGATAGGGTTCTTTTAGGATATGTAGGACTATTCACAGACTTATCTCTAATATGTCAGATCTACAGCCTGGTGGCGTACACTTTCTCTAACTAACCAGCAGATGGCATCTGCGAGTCACCTATTCCCCTGAAGTCAGTTCTCCCCAACTTTCTCTTTGTGGTGTTGTGGGGGCCTGATTCTTGTGGGGTCCAGTTGGTGCACCATGCTTGGGTGTGTTGTTGGCGCTGTCTGCCCTGAATGTGGGGCGCGTATCTGAGTGGTTAGGGAGGGAGGGCAGCTTTAATAATCAAACCTCCCAGGTATTCCTGGAGATTTAAGGCTGTTGCCAAGAGTCTAAACCTTCATTTCAGTCTCACCACAGATTGTCTCTGCTGCTGACCCACAAGTACTTGGTATTGGTGTATGGTCCCTGGGATTTCCGAGTGGGTTCCTCTTCCAAGCCATGCCCTTCTAGGGCCTCTGCTGAGGGAAGGCTGTGCTGCATCATCTGTGTGCTGTCCCTCAAGGGAAGTTCTTGGCCACTGGGCCATGTAAGGGCATTCCCAGACTGCTCTAAGGATGGCTGAATGGGGCTTGTTAATTTCCCCCTTTTCACACCGCTCTGCCTTCCCAGCTCCAGAATAATTAGCTGTGGGTGCATGAAAGACTCTTGTCCATGCTCAATATTGTGGCTTGTGCGTGTGTTGCTGGAAACACTTCCTGTCACACTGGGTTTTTTGGTGTGGCTCTAGGCTGTGGCTCCGGCATCAGGCAGGAGCATTCCCAGCCTGCCAGGAAGATGGCTGCAAGGGGCATGGTTATTTTCCCCTTTAGGCTCACCTCTGCCTCCCGCACTCTGAGACAATTAGCAGGGGGTGTGCAAAAGTCTATCTTCCATCCCAGATATTGAGGCATTCACACAGCCCATTCCTGCCTCACTTCACTATGCAGTTCTCACTGCTGTATCTGCAGCCACTTTTGGGTTTTTTAAAAAAGAACTAGTCCACCTCCAAACACCAACCAATGGTTTCCCCACTCCACAGCCTGTCTGCCGGACTTACTCACCATTTCAGAATGCAGACTCCCGGTTTCACCAAGTGCATGGTCCCTGTGGATTTAGCAGACCTTGTCCAGCTGGTGCATCACTGGAACTGTTGTTCTGGGTCACTTTCTGGCTTTAATCTAGTATTTTTCATGGAGAATTTTTTTGCCCTGTCTCTTCTAGCTGCCACCTTAGGTTATCTCCTCCTTGATCATTTTTTTTTCATTTTTATTGAGATTGTTCAGATACCATACAATTTATCCAAAGATCCAAAGTGTACAATCACTTGCCCCTGGGTACCCTCATACAGCTGTGCATCCATCACACTTAATTTTTGTTCAATTTTTAGAAACTTTTCATTACTCCAGACAAGAAATAAAGTGAAAGATGAAAAAAAAAAAAAAAAGAAAAGGAAACTCTAATCCTCCCCTATCTGTAACCACCCCCCCTCAATTGTTGACTCATAGAATTGATATAGTACTTTTGTTACTGTTTATGAAAAAATGTTGAAATACTACTAATTGTAGCATATAGTTTGTAATAGGTATATAGTTCTTCCCTATATGCCCCTCTATTATTAACTTCTAATTGTATTGTCATACATTTGTTCTGGTTCATGGAAGTAGTGATTCTTATAGTATTTGTACAGTTGATCATGGACATTGCCCACCATAGGATTCAGTCTTATACATTCCCATCTTTTGACCTCCAACTTCCCTTCTGGTGACATATATGACTCTGAGCTTCCCCTTTCCACCTCATTCACACACCATTCAGTGCTGTTAGTTATTCTCACATCTTGCTACCAACACCCCTGTTCATTTCCAAACATTTAAGTTCATCCTAATTGAACATTCTGCTCATACTAAGCAACGACTCCCCATTCTTAAGCCTCGTCATATATCTTGGTACCTTATATTTCATGTCTATGAGTTTACATATTATAATTAGTTCCTATCAGTGAGACCCTGCAATAATTGTCCTAATGTGTTTGGCTTATTTCACTCAGTATATTGCCCTCGAGGTTTTGTCATCAACCCATTTTTTTTTTTAATTTGGTTTTGTTCACTCACCATACATTCCATCCCAAGTAAATAATCAATGGTTTTCTGCATGGTCATACATTTATGTGTTCACCACCTTCACCATTATCTATATAAGAGCATCTACATTTCTTCCACAAGGCAGGAGGGAGAGTCAAAGAAGGTAGAGAGGCAAAAGAAAGAGGAAAAAAAAAAGACAGCTAGGAAGCAGCAAAAGGAAAAATAACCTTAAATCAAAGTAGAATAAAGAATCAGACAATACCACCAATGTCAAGTGTCTAACATGCCTCCCCTATCCCCCCCTCTTATCTGCATTCACCTTGGTATATCACCTTTGTTACATTAAAGGAAGCATAATACAATGATTCTATTAGTTACAGTCTCTAGTTTATGCTGATTGCATCCCTCCCCCAGTGCCTCCCCATTTTTAACACCTTGCAAGGTTGACATTTGCTTGTTCTCCCTCGTAAAAGAACGTATTTGCACATTTTATCACAATTATTGAATACTCTAGATTTCACCAAGTTACACAGTCCCAGTCTTTATCTTTCCTCCTTTCTTGTGGTGTCTCACATGCTCCCAACCTTCCTCTCTCAACTGTATTCATAGTTACCTTTGTTCAGTGTACTTACATTGTTGTGCTACCATCTCCCAAAATTGTGCTCCAAACCATGCACTCCTGTCTTCTGTCACTGTGTAGTGCTCCCTTTAGTATTTCCTGTAGGGCAGGTGTCCTGTTCACAAAGTCTCTCATTGTCTGTTTGTCAGAAAATATTTTCAGCTCTCCCTCATATTCGAAGGAAAGCTTTGCTGGATACAGGATTCTTGGTTGGCAGTTTTTCTCTTTCATTATCTTAAATATATCACACCACTTCCTTCTTGCCTCCATGGTTTCTGCTGAGAGATCCGCACCTAGTCTTATTAAGCTTCCTTTGTATGTAATGGATTGCTTTTCTCTTGCTGCTTTCAGGATTCTCTCTGTCTTTGACATTTGATAATCTGATTATTAAGTGTCTTCGCGTAGGCCTATTCATATCTCTTCTGTTTGGAGTACGCTGCGCTTCTTGGATCTGCAATTTCATGTCTTTCATAAGAGATGGGAAATTTTCATTAATTACTTCCTCTATTATTGCTTCTGCCCCCTTTCCCTTCTCTTCTCCTTCTGCATCACCAATGATACGTACATTATTGTACTTTGTTTCATCCTTGAGTTTCCGGAGACGTTGCTCATATTTTTTCATTCTTTTCTCCATCTGCTCCTTTGCGTGTAGGCTTTCAGGTGTTTTGTTCTCCAGTTCCTGAGTGTCTTCTTCTGCCTCTTGAGATCTGCTGTTGTATGTTTCCATTGTGTCTTTCATCTCTTGTGTTGTGCCTTTCATTTCCATAGATTCTACTAGCTGTTTTTTTGAACTTTTGATTTCTGCCGTATACATGCCCAGTGCTTCCTTTACAGCCTCTATCTCTTTTGCAATATCTTCTCTAAACTTTTTGATTTGATTTAGCATTAGTTGTTTAAATTCCTGTATCTCAGTTGAAGGGTACATTTGTTCCTTTGACTGGGCCATAACTTTGTTTTACTTAGTGTAGGTTGTAATTTTCTGTTGTCTAGGCATGGTTTCCTTGGTTATCCAAATCACGTTTTCCCAGACCAGAACAGGCTCAGGTCCCAGAGGGAAGAAATATTCAGTATCTGGTTTCCCTGTGGGTGTGTCTTAGAAAATTGCTCCACCCTTTGATGCCTCGGGTCACTGTGCTTTTCTGCCCAGCAGGTGATGCCTGTTAGCCTATAATTCTTGACTGGTGTGAGGAGGTATGGCCGTGTTCCCCCAGGCTCTGGGGTCTGGTTCTGAATGGAAAGGACCCCACCCCTTTCCTCGTAGAGAAGACAGAGCTCCCAGGTGGAGGCCATTAGCATTTCAATGGTCTCTCTCTCTGCTTGTGCTGTCTCCACCCTTCTCCGCTTCATAGCCCTGGAAACTGAAAATGACTGGGGCTTTCTCCACTGAGCCAAAAAAGAAACAGATAGTCCCCTTCAGACCCAGTCCAAGGTGACCCTCCGGCTCTCCCAGGTCAGTCATCACCCAAAGCCTCTGTCTGTTTTTTTGGGGATGCGTACCTGTAGTGAGCAGTTCACACTCGCTACTTAAAACCCCAGTTGGAGCTCAGCTGAGCTATATTCACTTGCTGGGAGAGAGCTTCTCTCTGGCACCACGAGGCTTTGAAGCTCAGGCTATGGGGGCGGGGGTCCCACTACTTGGTTATGCAGGTTTTACTTACAGATTTTATGCTGTGTTCTTGGGCATTCCTCCCAATTCAGGTTGGTGTATGATGAGTGGATGGTCTCGTTTGTCCCCCTGCAGTTATTCTGGATTATTTACTAGTTGTTTCTGGTTTTTTGTAGTTGTTCCAGGGGGACTACTTAGCTTCCACTCTTCTCTATGCCGCCATCTTGCCCCTCCTCCCTCCTTGAACATTTTTAAGATCATTTTCTAAAGGATTTTTTTAGATGTGTCTACACTCTCTTTCATTAGCATTTTCTGTATTTTTATCATCCTCTTTTGGAAAAGCCATCATTGTCTGTTTCTTTTTTCCTTTCTTTCTTTTCTTTTTTTCTTTTTTTGTCTTGTAGTCTTTTGTTGCAGAATGTACAATTTAATATTTTAAAACAGTAAGTCTAGGGTTTGCCCCCTGGGATGTCAGATTGATTTTATAATCAGCTGGGGATAAGGCAGAGATTTCCTGGTGCTTCATTCCTCCTATCAGTAAAGTCTGCCCAAGGTGAATGTAGTGTAAGGGGTTTTTCCTATCTTTCTGTTCCAGTGTCTACCCAGAGATTTTGCTTTTTGTGTGTTTTGGGGTTACTCTATTTACAGGAGTTTGGTTGACCCCTCTGTTTCTCAAGAAGCAGAGTTCTAATGCCTGTGTGTTTGAAGCCCTCAGGCCTTTGTGCCAGATTGTCTGCCTCTGTAGTTTTTAAACCCCTTTCATTATCTCAAGTTGCTTTAGCCAGAAGGGCAAATTCATAGAGGAGTTTTACCTGAGAAAGGACTTTCCCAAGTCAGTGTTTCCCAGACAAAACAGGGCCAGGGACCCATGAAGGGATAGAAGTCCTACTCCAAAATGTCCTAGGGAGGAGATCAGGAAGGGTTCCAAAAGCTTCTCCAACAGCTCCCCACTTCAGTGCTTTCCTGGCTTGCACTACAAATGCAGCCCTTCAGCTAATGTTCCCTGCATACCTGAGGAAGCACCACACCTTAAATCTCCACCACCTCACCTCTGTCCAGGGAAGGTTGAAACAATGGCTGCTGCCACCTTTGGCCAGGGTGGGTTGAAAGAATAGCTGCCCTCAGAGCCAGGCCCTTAGTGCTCTGATTTTCCTAACCAAAAAGCTGTTATTGCTGATGAGCCATGTCCATTCCTGTTCTTGGGGAAGAGGATTTTTGTATCCCTTTCTGTCACCAGCAGCTAACCAGAGACTGGACCCCAAGGTCATGGCAGTGGAGGTGGGTGTTGGTAGACACTGCACAGAAAGAGCAATTTACTTTCCTTTACCATAAATTATCAGCTCCTTCTTCCTGCTCTTTTCCCCAGTGCTGTACAGCATTCTTTTTGTCTCTGTAGTTTCAAAATAATTGTTTTAGACAGTTCCTCCCTGTTTAATAGTTGTTTTGGTGAAAGGACTGAGTCCTGGAATTCCCTATTCTGCCATGTTTCCTGGAAGTCTCCTAGACTATGAGTTTTTAACTCAAAGTGTTTTTATTATTTTCATAATGTGGAATATTGGTAGTTGTATCTTTATCTCACAGCACAGTAAATGTTCACCCAATGTGATTGCTTCAATATTTTTTAATGGTGAATGAATATGTGAATACATGCAAGTATGAGTGTGTATGTGTGTGTATGTGTGTGTGTGTTGGGTAGTGGGAGAAGCACTTTGAAGCATAGTGAGCTGCTTCAGATAAAGCATGCATGCATGCCAATGTTGTCTTTTTAGTAGACTTTAAGTATCAGTGATTTTCTAAGTGGTGGGTAGCACTTCAATGTGGGGTAGGATAGGGGAGTAGAACTGAAACAGAAAACAATACGGCATTCAGTGGTACGCTGAGTAGTTTTGGATTGTATGTCTCTACCATATGCATATGTTCCTTACCCTAACTTCAGTCACATCACTTGATGGCTTGAAGTAGGACATGATAAGAATATTTGTACCCTAAAAATTAGCAAATGCTATAAATCAGGACTTTTTTTTTCCTTAGATTGCCAGTTGTTAAACAGTTCCCAATACACTGTTACATGACATGCTAAGAGATTTAGAACTTAGGCATTAAGATTTTTAAAAATGCTTAGAAAAGTAAAATGGCATTACACCCCTTGAATTTTTAAAAGAGAAGACAGATGAAAAAGAGATATATGTTTTAGGTCAGGGAAAAGAGTTAAACAAATACTTCTGTTATCTCAATGAGAGATTCTGGAGATAGCAATGAATATGGAGAGAAAGGACAAAATACAAATATACTTGTTTGTATATATACGCAAATATATATACAGATTTGTGTATATATATATATAAATCTGTATGTACACATAATACAAATATATATATGCAATATATATGTATACAATTATATATAAAATATTCATATGAATATATGTATGTTCAATCTTTTATGTTCTGTAATTCACCAGCATAGAGTATAGTATTCTGACAAAGGAAAGTGTTCCAAAAAAAAAAAAAAAAACTTGATGAATAACAGATTTTATAGTTTTACATCATTTGATCTATAAAAATCATTATGAACTTCCTAAAGCTATTTATTATACTTCTGCAATTTATTTCAGTTATTTTAACTTCCCCATACTTATAACTAATCCTCGAAATTCACTTCTATTAATGGATTTTTATCAGGCTGGGTCTTAATTTCCGTGTTGAGATTGTTTGCATATCTTACAGCTTTTGAACCTTGAGATAGCATTCAGGTCATTGGAGGCTGTCAGGACTTTGAATCTTAGGTATACTTGTAGACAGACAGAGAATTTTTCTAAGGCCAAACGAAGTAGTTAAATCTGTGCACATTACGGCTTTATGACCTGTGAGCCTGTCAGGCAGATGATTGTATCCCTCTTCAATAAGGTTTAACCTTTTAAGGGTTAAAAATAAACTTTAAAACTGTTTTCAAGTGGTATTATATTTGAAGCACCTTTTATATGAGATGAAATCCTCATGCCTTTAATACTTAAGCATTAGAAAAAATCTTGTAAGAAGTGAATTAATGATTGAATACTATCATGGACACAGTCTCAAACAGAAGTAGATTTGGGTGTAAAGAGGCTGACACAATATGAGGTTTTGAAAACATTTACTGTTTGTATAAAAGTAGTTTTTGTATGACTAAGAAATAAATATTCAAAAATCTTGCTTACAGAAATTTATACTTAAGGACCTAATTATCTATTATAAAATATTCTTGTGATAAATCCTTATTAAAATGAATCATTAAATATATATGATTCTTATTTTCAGAATAAAATCATTTCTCATGAGCTGGAACTGTGTCTGATTCACTTTTGGATCGTTTTTCATGTTTATTTCCATAATATATCTAAAATATATGTAGCACCCAAATCTCTATAGTGCAGTTGGATGGCATAATAAAATTTAAATATTTTAAGGCTATTGTATTCTCATTGTGCACTTGTGGTGAAACTGGGATTGATTTGATCTATCAGATTTCTCCTACAGATTTATTTTTTCATTGTATCAGTTAAAAATTTGTCATGTGCAATCACATTGTGGTTAACAGAAACAATAATCTTCATGTTTTCAAGTAAGATTATAATCTCTAAATATATGTCCAGAAAAGAAGAAACTACTTTTAAGTGAGGAATGCTTAAGGAGCTTATAGAATATTTGATGAGAAAATATTTTTGTTAACATCTAGAGTCATCTCATCCAATGTTTTCAATATTTCCTTTTATTAATATTGTAAATATAATCACAATGAAAAACCTAAAACAGAATATTATGTTTTCAACATTATCCTTTCCTCATCCGCAATTGCTAACAGCAGATAAAGATTTTTTTCCAGTCTTTTTGTTTGTATGTGTGTGTGTATATATATATTTCTTTATGTTAATTAGCATATAGTTTTAGTTTTAATATGCAAGCTATATTTATGGCTGGCTTTGAATTTTAAATCATGTAAAAATATAAATAAGCATTATTCTAGGTTATTGTGCATGATGTGAATGTTTTTAACTGTATTTTTCACTTTTGACTACTTCAAGTAAGTTCAATAATGGCTGTAGGTGTGAAATAGTTGTTAACTTTGTTAGAAAGATTTTTTCTTCTTTTCAAAATATTTTACTCAAATGTGTGGTTCTTATTTTTAAATGTCTTTGCTACATAAATTTAGATATTTACTTTGCAGACATATTCATATTATATATAAGTAGATTGCCTTGAACTGTTGAGATAAATTCTATTTGGCTATAATATGTACTTTTGAAATGTAACTTAGAATTTTATATTAGCAGTTATTTGGTATCATAGCCTAAATTTTGTTAATTTCTTTAAATAAGCCTGGGCCATTGAAATATAAATGTCAGTGTATTAGAGCCCAGTTACAAGGCAACTGAGATAATACAAAATTTATTATGAAGTTCTTCCATGGACTCCATCCTGGGAACTTCATCATTGGGGCTGTCAGCTAAATCTTGTCACTACTACTAAGTATTTGTAATATAGATATTAATTTAGTGATGTGATGGTACCATGTTAAATAGTATGTTGTGTCTGTAATTCTATATCTAGATTTTATGTTTGTTTTACTAATTTGCCCTATGTTGAGATATATGTTTAGGTTCCAAAATAAACTGAGTGGCATTCTATAATTTTCTAACCAAAAGTCAGATTTTGTAGAAATCTGTTAGTTATTTTTAGGATTTTGTTTTTTGCTTTATACAGTATACAGAGCAAATAAAGGGTTTTGAGGCAGAGGAGTGAAATAATCACTGTGGGTTTTGGGTTAGGAAGAAAAAGTAGAAGAAAGTGTGGAGTTAGGGTGACAACCTAGGGGAGGTTGCAGTGAGTAGAAATAAGTAGAAAAAATAAAAAATCATTATTTTCTGAACAAGTTTTGCATGTAAAGTTAACAGTATCTATTGATAAATTGTAAGCAGTCTTCGAGAAAATAGTATGAGTTAAGGATACTTCTACTGAACTGTCTTGAGGATCTGGAAAGAAGGAGTTGGCCTATGTGGTGAAGGCTTCAGGAAGAACATATTTTAGAGTGTGGGTTAATGACATATTAAATTTGAGATATTTGGTAGTAGAAAAGCATATGCTAACTATGATAACAGCTGTAGATTTGAAGTAGTCTACTAAATTAGAACATATTTGGCATTTTTCAGTGTCTTTTGTCAGGAATGGGTGATTTATATTTTTATGAGTGAAAATGGGGAATATAGATTTTCTGTTCTGATCCAGATATAGTATTTTTAAACATTTTCTCTAGTGGAAAATTGATTATGTAATTATCCTTATACATTTGATGTACAGCATACAACTCTGGGCTATTAGCACAAATGTGGTAGCCATGTACATTTACATGTAATTTAAGGGCAAAAACCTGGATAAGATCACCAAATGATTGAATATGAAAAGTGGAATGTATCTAGAACTGAGCTCTAGGATATTTCAACATTAGGAAATGAGAAAAAAAGAAAAAGAATGAGCAAAAGAGACTGAGAATGGGAAAACAATAAGATAGGAGGAAAACCAAAGAGTGTTATCTTAGAATCCAAATGGAAAACATAGTTCAGGGAACAGAAAGAATACGTCTTTGTAAAATTTTGCAGGCCAGATAGGATAAAGAGTGAGATGTTATCATTTGATTTAGCATGATATATCTTGACAAGAAAAGATCTGAGTGGAAAAGTGGGTGCAAAAGCCTATTGAAGTTGGCTTCTGAAATAGGTTTATGGAAGAATGGAAAAAGGGGAATTAGAAGCAGGATGTAGAGAAGATCTTTCTAGGAAATTTTATGCAATGAGGATCAGAGAATTGAAATAGATGTGGAAAGGGGACGATCATAAGATTGTTTTCTTTTGTGTGTGTGCTTAAGAAAGAAGAAACATTGCATGTTTGTGTGTTTAGGGACAAATCCAGTGGAGAACAAACAATTGGAATTGCAGGGAAGAAGAGGGAGAATTGTGTTAATGATTTTTGAGTGTGCGATGTGACAGGATTGGATTTAGAGAAGAGGAAAACTTGTACATCACAAGTAATTATCAGAGTACATAGACAAAGACACTGATGGTCAAGGACGCCAATTCCACAACCCCACGGGGTACCATTATCAGCATATTCTGTGGAGTTTTGCTTAGTTGGTACCATTCACATAAAATGAAAGAAATGTATTGTGATCTATGCAGTTGTTCAGTGCAGAGATAGTATAAGCAGCTGAATGATGTAATGGTAGGAATCTGTGGAAGTACAGACTTTTTCCATTTTTTTTGAAGTATGAAGCAAGTTTATCAGCCAGAACTGAGAATGGGAAAGAAGAGATTTTTAGTTTAAAGAGCAAGGGGAATGTGTGAAATAGTCATCTAGGAGACTGAGAAAAAGGAAATGTAGGATAATTTCAGGAAAGCATTAATGGCTTGCTTGAGACTAGTAAGCAAGTATTTAAAAGGATATCACATTTACCTACACCTCAAATTTTTTGGTGTGTCACTCTAGACACATTCAATTATATGGGTATGGAGTGGACAGAGATTTGGATTTAACAAAGAATAAAGACATGAACATGACAAGAGATTTGATGGTGTATGCAAAGGAGTAATTATAATGACAGATAATGATATTTAAACTAGTTAAGGAAGAAAGATAGGAGAGCAACAGTAGTGGGAGATGCTTTATAAGCTAATGTCATGAGATGAAAAGCTGGAGCATTTCAGTGAGGGGGAAAGAGAAATGTATGGAAGTTACAATGAGGAGCAAGGCAGGGAAATATTCTATCTCCTTATCCAGTTGTGTGAGGCTCATTGAAAAAATAAATAGCATTATTGATTGAGGGAGCTACAGAAAATCAGTGGCCTCTTGGAAAATCCAGGCATCTATTAGGTGGAAAAGGTAAGGGGAAAAGTCAGAGAAGAAATTAATGGGATTTGATGATGAGGGACTACAGCTTATTGTAGGCAAAATGGAAAAGTTACAGAAGTTGTGTAGACATGAAAGTAGGGTCAGAACAGAGGATGTGCAGAGGCATATGGCAATTACAGTAAAGAAGATGAGAAGCAACCTTGATTTTGATGCTTTGCCTGATTAAAGCAGGGATTGAGAGAATAATGAAATTAGGACGTTCCCATGACCTTGTTTTTGGTAAAAGTTTGGCATGTATTTTAGACCTAATGTAGTGTGTGAGTCTCATCTTGACCCTACGGGGAGTTGGCCAATATGTCCTCCTTCTTTCCAAGCTCCCTACCCCCACTCCCTGTCAAAGATGGGGAGGACATTTCAGGAAGATAGCTATCATTTGAGGCATACAGGCACCTTTTTTTTTTTTTTGACCTTGCAGTTTATTTTATGATAAATATTATTACAAGGAATATAATAATATTGTTTTTAATTGTTTTTTTCTTGAAAATGTAAAGCTTTTACAATTCATGGTTTTTGTTTATATTAAAACTTAGGAACTCAGCCAGGTTAACAAAATGTTTTTCTGTAGGAAAATGCAGCCTCATTGAGTAAATGATTTAAAAATGATCCTTTAAAACACAACCATTTGTTCCTTGAGGATTTCTTATAAATTATTTTCCTTTGAGAAAAATGTCTGCATTCTGAAAAATAATATCTAAATAAAGGGGACATTGCAAATTAGTGAAATATATAGATAATCTTATTAATATTCAGATGCACTATTTTGATATCTATTGAATATCATCTTTTTTCCTCTGAAATATTACATAAGAAGTGTATTCAGAGAAATATAATGTTAGAAGAATAATAAAGAAAATAAAGTTTTGAATTTTAGGAATCAGTAATTTAATTTAGGTAAATTTAATTAAGGATAAATTTGTCTGTGTAATTCATATTCTTGCTTGCGAAGTACTAATTCTATATTGTTCCCTTTAATTTAGACTTATGGAATATAGTAATATGTTGTCCATATTTGAATGCAAAAACGTTACTCATTTCCCCAAGAATGAAAGTGTTTGAAAGGAAAACTCTTAAAGAGTTTATTGCAGTGGACAGATCAAATTACTTTAAAAAAAAATGATACCAAACTTTTTGAAGGATGCAATTTCTTCAGCATCGACAAAATACATATTTCCACTTGTTTGAATTTTCATGTTTCATCTAGGACTGGAGCTAAAATGCCATTTCTCATCTTTCTCTGACATCCCAGGCAGAAACATGCTTGGATGAATTCCACAGGCTTCTTACAAAATGGGAAAGTTGATCCACTAGTTCTGAATTTAACCTCAATTTTATTTTCACACATATAGATACACACACACATCCAAGACAAGACAATCCTCTTATGACATGAAATATTTCTAAAAAAAAAACCTGTTTTTATCCCACTCATGAATTGTCATTGACTCTATTTAAAATTAGCTTGCATAAGTTCCATAATAAATAAAATGTAGAATAGATTATATATTCATATATATAAACAATAAGTTTTAGGTAACAGACTGTTATTATTTGCTGAACAAATCAAACTGGATATTTTGGATAATTTAGCTTTAGTTACAGTGTAATTAATAATTTAATATATCATAATTTCCCTCCCACAAGTTTCCTATTAATCAACTGCCCTGTGCATATTAGATTTTCATGCTTTGCATTTATTGAGAAAACATATTTTGCTATTTTTCATAAAGGGAATAGCAGTAACAGTTAATAGACTTTTTAGTTTCTTTTATATAACATAATTAATATTTTCACATGCTTTCTGTGCCTTGCAAGCCACATTTGCCTTTTTTTGTGAAGGTCACTGCAATATTTCATTAAATAAATGAATATATCTTTAGAAGTTGCTCATGAGTGTCTGTCATCCCTGTTTTAAGACACTAACTGATAGTGATTGTTCACTGGGTATTCAAGCATAACTAAAATAAATGAAGAATGACAAACTAAATTATTAAGAAAAAATCTATCAAAAAATAAATTGTTATGGATACTTCAGTGATGGCTAAGCTAACAAGAAGTACTGTCTTCTAGGGATTAAATTCATAATTAATGTGTCCAGTGGAAATTCACTGGATTCCAAATAGAGAGACTCATATTTTTGTTTAATTGTTTCTTTATTGTTTATATCACCAAGAATTGTTAATGCATAAGTTAGGGATATGTGAATTAGATTCAGTGAACTTTTGTTAATATCTAGTTTATTCTGTTAATTTTATTTACAATATTCACAACTTATGTTTTACAGGTCAGAAATGTGGAGAGTTTCATATGACCTTTGTGGTACAGACAATCATGCTGCCTTGCTAAGCCCTCTCTAAATGCATTTATGTATGTGTGGCTGCTTTTAAGCATAATAAATTACAAGGGATTTGCAAAAATGAAATATTTTAGACATAGATGGGACCATTGGGCTACCCATTTATTATTCAGGAGGAATAAATAACAGGGTCTAGAAAGTTCAGATGACAAAGAAGTTCACACAGCTGGTGATAAGGCAAGTAGCAGAGCAGGGGTATCCTAACGCAGCTCCGCTTTCCTCTCCAGTCTATCACAATACTTTAGGAAAACACAGGAAACTATGAGTGCACAAGCATGTTTTGCTAATTTTATGAATCCAAGAATCACTTTTCTTCTCTGAGCCTCAGTTTTATTAGTTTTAAATTCAGGGATTGAGATTTCATAATCATCAAATTTGAAATGTATTTTATTTTCTATGCAATGAGTCATTTAACTCCAGAGTTCAATTTTATAGACATGGCGAAAGTGTTCCAATGCATTGGAAAAATTCTTAGACACCTCACAAGTGACATGGTAAGAACTAAAATTTAACAAGAAACATTTATTGATAGAATATATTTATTTATTATTGGAATATTTATTATCATACTTATAAGATGATATTATATGATACCATCATTACATATTTCTTATATATTGTATATTTTATGTTATTATATATTAACATATCATATTTAATATTATCATATTTATTATTAGAACAATAATGAAAAATTATGAGAAAACAATTTTAGATGACTGATATGAAAAAGGAATTCCTAAATTATGATCTTTGAAAAGGAGAACTCTTAAACTTTAAGTATAAAATTTAATGTTATTTATAGGTACATCTCAACTTACCACTCTAACTTGTCAAAGGAAACACACATTCACACATGTATTCTGAGTATAAAGCAAGCATCTCAGGCAAACTTTATTTTTTATCTTTTCAGAGAGCATTATGGAATTTTAAACTGGATTATTGATCCTCAACTCCAAATATTGTAATGAAATCAGACTGAAAGAAAAGGCTGTAAAGAAAACAAAGAAGCAGAAACAAGTTTGTGTTTCCCAGGAGCAGAGTGGTCTGAGGGGATTGAGAAGCAAAGACATAAGAAAATTATACAGGACAATGGAAACATTTTCTTGTCTTGATTGTGTTGGTCATTAAACAACTACATTCCTTTATCAAAAAATAGAAATATACAATAGAAGGGTGAAATTTGGTATGTAAATTATACCTCAACAAAGTTGACCAAAAAAAATGTGTGAAGAAATTTGATTATATGCATGCACACATGCAGAAAGCATATAATATTATTGTTTTTGTAATGGAATTCCATATCCAACAGAATTATTGTGTTTTCTAATGTCTGTAAATTACTGTGTATATCATGTGAATGTAATTTCTTATGTACTCTTATTTCATTTATGTGATAGAAAAATTGAGCAAAAATTTAGAAAAATAATTTGTGTCCTTTTCTAATGTCTGTAAATTACTGTGTACATCATGTAAATATAATTTCTTGTGTACTTTTATTTCATCTATGTGATAGAAAAATTGAGCAAAGACTTAGAAAAATAATTTGAATGTGCTCTTTGTCTTCATTGAATCCAGATGCAAGCCCATTTAATTGCCTTTATTTCCTCCTGTCCTCCACACTTTTTAACTAAGAATTACTAATGTTTTATTCCTTTAATGATTGATGCCTTCAGATCCTGAATTCCCATCTACAGACTCAGTTTATTATGTTTTCACTTCTGCTTTGACTCTATCAGTTTTACTATTTGTAATCTTCACCTGTAACAGTAGATTTCTACCCTGAATTTGTTAAACATCTGTGAAAATTCTCTTTATTTTTGGAAATTTGTCATAACATCTGCTAAGATTATTAGCTTTTACTATATTAACTTTTATCTTCTATAGAATATGGAGGAGGATTAGGGGGAGAGTTGGTTAGCAAGTTATCTAAGAGTATGAAATACAGGTAATATGTGAATTATCCCTTTGTAAATGCTTCAATTATATGAACAGTTTCTAAAAAAAGACCTCCATTAAATTTCAACGAAGATGAAGTAAAGTTGAAGAATATAATGGCATACTAAAGATAATAATAGTTATTGGAAAACAAATTAAAAATTCACTATTTGATATTGAATTGTTATTAATTTTTTAAACAACAGCAACAACAAAAATCATAACTGAAGAATATCAGTAAATTAGATGCTATAGAGCTCCTTGAGTGGTTTGTTACAGAGAAATTTATTTCAAATCTGTAACATTGATAAGAGCTGATGAAAAATATATAGATTGCATCCTCTGATTTCCATATTTAGAGAACTAATACATGATATGTGTTTTAAAAATAATAAAAATAAATGACAGACATTATGAAGCTAATAACTCACTTTCTTTATTTGCAAACTTCTTTTCACTTTATGTGAACGAGATCTTTTTCATGAAATTATTATTATTACTTTGTAAATTGGAACATTGAGAAATTACTGAAGAGAAATTGTGGATTAAGTGGTAATGAATTACATCATCTGCTACATCTTTGAAAATTCATTTGAATGACACCAATTCACTACTTCAGTTAGAGATTAGAGTGTTTGCAGACAAACAGCACAGAAGACATTTGATAGGCAGATTTATTTATTTTAACTACTGTGTCACCATTGACAGCTTTGCTAGGTAGTGCAACGCTTACCTTTCATTTAATTGAGATATTTAGCACATTGCTAATGAGAATAACTAATATCAATGCATATGTAACTCTTCTATTAATGCAGTCTTTCATCCAGATTTCATCTTCACATTTAGAACAGGAAAGTATGACACATCAAGAATCAGAGGAAGTTAACAAAATAAGTAATTAAATGGAAAAAGAATGTGTGCTTTTTAATTTTATTTCTATTTCTATTTTATATTTATTCTGTATATATTTATTTTTAGCACTGGATAAGTGAATACTAAAATATGAAACATATTTTAAGTATCTATAAAAGCTTCAAACTAGCTATTTTCTACCTTTCTAGTAAACAATACAGAAGTGTCTGTTTTTTAAAAATAGCAAATGAGGATTTTCCTTTTATAGGGAGGAAAATATCTTAAGTATTTTAGGCTAGGCAACTAACAGAGTTTTGGTATTCAGTATAACTTAATAAATTTTTGTTGATCTGTAATTCATTCAAAGGAAAACAGAACAAATAAAATGTTTAATTGATTGCAATAGAAAATCATGTTGTTTCTCCAATAGAATAAGTTCCTTGAAGCTGGGGAATGACATATTTGTTATGTATTCTCCAGCATTTAGCCAAAGGTTTAAAATAAAACAAGTGATAAAACATATTTTAGGAGAAATTGGTTCAATAAGTTATTTAGGTAAAAAAAATGATAATTAAAATCAGAAAAGACTTTGGGGGAATCTATGGAATGTCTACTTCCATAAAGTTTAAACACAATCTATCTGAAATAATTTACCTGGTGGGAGAAGTCACTTGTATGCTATAAATCTCTCTCTCTATAATGAATATTCATTGAAAAAAAGAAATAAAATCAGCACAAGGCTGGTAATCCTTGAGATGAATATCTAGATAAAATCCTTCCTTTTGAAGTAAAGGTATGAGCTTAAATAAGAAAGGAAGTTGTAAAAAGTAAACTATTATTGCCTTCTATAAATGTGACACTGTTCAACAACTTCCGAGAGCAAGAAGTGAATACGTATTTCTGAATCTCAAAAATATGGCAGCACGTTAATCAAGAAGAAAGACTTGGTTGTTTGTACAGATGGTCCCAGATCTATAGGACAGAGCTGTTTGTGAGTGACAGAGCCAAAAAGAAAGAGCTTCAACGTTTTACACAGGTCTGGCAGAGGCTCTGAGTAATTATCCGGTGAACATAAAATCACAGTGGAAATGGATGTTTTTTCCTTTGTTTTTTATTATGTTCTTTGCCTAGACATCATTAAAAATGGATTTCAAAAATAGTGAAATAAATAGGATGACCACTCAAGTATATGGATTTCAGAAGGAAAATAAAACTCATACTATTTTGTCAACATGCTTTTCTTTTTGTTCTTGTTCTTTTGGTCATATTCTACTTCTTCATCTAATTAGGTAGTTTATCAGAAACTAGAGTAAACTAATTTAATTTTATCTGCAAATAAAGTGATCTGTCTCATAAAATATAGACTGAAGTATTTTTATTCTTGTATTTTTATTCTTGACAAATTGGAGGAAATGAATAGTGATAAGGGAAAAAAAAAAAAAAAAGAAAGAAACCAAAGAACAAACTTCCTCACAGAAATTTGCTTTCATCTTGTATAAAACACTCTGAAAGTTAAGAACATACAAGCAGAAAAAATAAAGCAGTTATAGTGAAAACCTGTTCATTACAATATAGCAAGGCAATTTCAACCACATTCCCCAAAGCAGACCTGAGTTCACAAAAACTACCCTTACTGATTTACCTTTTATCCTATTCTTTGATTTTTAATTTTTCTTACTCAATTTTTCAAAATTTTCTAGCCTTTGTTTCTTTTGTGTCTTGCGTGCATAATTCAGACACTTAGAAAACTTAGCTTGTTTATGTGCCCACCAATTTTATGATGCTTGATTTTTCAATAAATGATATTTTATTATGAGGAACAATTACAGCAGTACAAAATATATTAGTTATGCTCCACTCTGGTGAAGGAGCAGATTGAATAATTTGTCTTAATAAAATATGATAGGTTCTCTGTAGTTCCTGAAGGGATAAGTTATTTGAACAGTATCATAGATACCACAAACACAAAATGCTTTTATGAATCTCCATGATATATAGTCATAAAATTTCCCAGAATCTTAATAGGGCTCATTTTCAGTGATAAACAAAGCATAAGAAGCAGAAAAAAAAAATAAATGATTTTGGTACTTGATATTTTCATAAAAATTGAAAGTCTGTAGGAAGAATCAGTCAATTGTTAGTGATTCCTACATGCCAATTCTTTGGTTAAGTGTTATTTTTGTTTTGAATTATATATGAGATTTAGGTGGCATATCACAACTGTTTTGACCCTCTGTCTGAACCTGACAGAGATGATCACTTCAATTTTGGTGCTAACTTCGAGATTACTTTTATATTGATTGATTGAGTAGAAAGGGCATCATTGTTTCTCTCTCTCTCTCTCTCTCTCTGTCTCTCTCTCTCTCAGACACACATGCACACACATCTACTCTGAGGTTACTGGGGGTTAACTCACCTTGCAATGAAACATGTATGACTATGTCTTTTCTTCCTTAAACTTACACTAATGGATTATGAGTTTTCTTCCAGTATTTGCAGCCTTTGTTTTCTTGTTCCATAACTCATAAGTGGGCTGCAAAATGTAATTGAAAAATATCATGGAGAAAGTACATACAGTAATGCTCAAATATATATATATAGTTTGGGCATACATAGACATATATTATGTATTATATATATATATATATTTCACATGTATATTGTGGAAGATCCATAAATAATGAACCCTCCATAGCATAGTAGGCTGAAGTTAAACATATTACACTGAAACACCTAATGATCCATTAGGTGGGAAACACAAGAGAAAAACTGTATAATTGTTGCAAAATATGACATTCTTTAAATGTCATGTATTCATTCTACTTCATGCCTAGAATGAAATTACAGATGTTGAATCTGAGGGTCTGAGATATCTCTGCTCTGTGGAATCGCCTTGAATGGACCTCTGAATCTACTGAATTGTAGTCCCATTTTCCTGAAGTTGAAAAATAGGAAACATTGTAAGCAAGCCAACACTATCACCTTTTGTCTTAAATATTGAATAATTGATTTCAGTTGCATTTTGTCTGGTTTAATAGTAAACCAAGGTGAAAACAACCCTTAGCAGTCTACAGTTTTTGAAATGGTACCAACTCATTGTTGCTGATTTTTTTCTCTGAAAATTTATAAATTTCTCCCCTAAAGATGCATTATGTTTGCAATCAGCAAAAAAGATAAACATGAAATAAAATCGGTGATATCAGTTACAATCTGATATTTCATAGGTTCATTTTGTACATATACAATTTAAATGAAAAGTATGTGTTAAATTTCTTTACACAGGTTGAATAGCCACAAAAATCTACCTTTAAAGACTAACATCAATAGGATCTAATAAAAAGCTATTATGAAGATCAACTATTTGTCAGACAATTCCTTCTGTGGGGACCTTTTAAAAAGGTTTACTTAAATGACTGTCAGTTTCCTTGTGTTGGTTTGTTTTTGTTTGAAATGTAACTTTGAACAATCCAACTTGTTTGAGATACCATTTCAGGTGCTTTTCACAGATCATTTTACTTGGTAAACTTAGCAAAATCGTCTCCAGAAATGGATGATTAGTATATGCCTCTGACAGAATGCCCTTTAAAGGTAGCTTAGGTTGTCTAATGAGAATAAATTCAAAAAATATCATTATTCTTATTCCAGTATTTTGGATATGTGATTCAAAATGCCTAAGATGAATGACTTTCTATTTCTCTTAAATAGAAATAATAGATGGCCGGTCCTAATTTTTGGAAAATAACATTAATAGCCTTGTGATTTTGTTTTAGTTAGCACTTGGTAAGACTATCATGCATGAAACTAGCTAATTTTATTTAAAAATGTCAAATATGGAAATAGAAGGAAAGGATTATTCATTTCCAGATAGTTCACATGAAATATATGCTTTGTGCTATTACTGGATTTTTTCTTTTTTCCCTTAATTACAGAATGCTACAAAATCAATATTTTGAAAACCAAACTTTTCTTAAACTAATTACTCCATTAGCTATTGAAAAAAATTACAATTTTGCAAGTGAGAAAACAAAAATCATCCATGGTACATTTTTCTTACTCTTTGCAATTTCTTGGCACCGCTGCCTAGTCTACCTCATAAATACCCAAACAACTTTAATTTCCTGCCTTCAGTAGTTTACTAATCTATTTCCCCATAATCCCTTTTGTATACTCTGTTCCATATTGTATCCAAAGGAATCATATTTAAATTAAAATCTAATGATGCAGGGAAATCAAAGATGGCAGTACAGAGAGAAGTGGAAGCTAGTTAGTTCCCTGGAACAACCAGGAACAGTTAGTAAGTAATCCAGAATAACTGCAGGGGAAGAATGCCCGAGATTGCAGCATACAATCTGTAAGTAAAAACTGCAGATCCAAGCCAGAAACCCCCTCCCTTCATGGCCCGAGCTGCAAAGTCTCATGGAGCAGGAGAGCAGCTCTCTCTGAATGAGTGAATATAGCACAGCTGAACTCCAACTGAGGTTTTAATTAACAAGTGTGGACTGTGCGATATGAATTTCCAACAAGCAGAGGCTTTGGGTGAAGACTGACCTTGGAGAGCTGGAGGGTGGCTGCAGACTGGCCCTGAAGGGGGCTTTCTGTCCCTGTTTCAGCACAGTGGAGAAAGCCTCAGCCATTTTCAGTTCCCAGTGCTCTGACCCAGACAAGGGTGGAGATAACGCAGGAATAGAGAGACCATTGAAATTCTAATGAGCTCTCCCCAGGGGGTCTATCTTCCTTAAGAGGAAAGGGGTGCAGCCCAGCTCTATTAGCATTCAGAACCAGACCCCAGAGCTTGGGGAAAAATAGCCATGGGCCACATCTTCTTCCACCAGTCTGGAGTTACAGGCTGACAGGTGCCACATGCTGGGCAGAAAAGCAGAATGAACTGAAGCCTCACAGGGTGTACCAATTTTCTAAGACACACCCTCAGGGAAACCAGATACTGAATAATTCTTCCTTCTGGGACTGGAGCCAGTTTTTGTCTGGGAACACCTGATTGGGGTAACTAAGGAAATCATGTCTAGACAACAGAAAACTACAACCTACACTAAGAAAAATGAAGTTATGTCCCAGTAAAAGGAACAAACTTACACTTCAACTGAGATACAGGAACTTAAACAACTAATAGTAATTCAATTCAAAAAGTTTAGAGAGGATATGGCAAAAGAGAAGGACCATGTAATGAAAACACTGGGTGTACAAAAGATAGAAATTGAAAAGTTCAAAAAACCAACTGGCAGAATCTATGGAAATGAAAGGCACAACACAAGAGATGAAAGACACAATGGAAACATACAACAGCAAATCTCAAGAGGCAGAAGAAAACACTCAGGAACTGGAGAACAAGGCACCTGAAAGCCTACACACAAAAGAACAGATAGAGAAAAGGATGGAAAAATACGAGCAATGTCTCCAGGAACTTAAGGACAAAATGAAAATCAGGAATGTATGTATCATTGGTGTCTCTGAAGGAGAAGAAAAGGGAAAAGGAACAGAAGCAAGTATACTAGAGGAAATAATCAATGAAAATTTCCCATTTCTTAAGAAAGACATAAAATTACGGATCCAAGAAGCACAGCATACCCCAAACAGAATAAATCTGAATAGGCCCACACCAACACACTTAATAATCAGATTATGAAGCATCAAAGAAAGAGAGAGAATCCTGAAAGCAGCTAGAGAAAAGTGATCCATCACATACAAAGGAAGCTTGATAAGACTGTGTGCAAATTTCTCAATAGAAGCCATGGAGGCAAGAAAGTAGTGGGGTGATAAATTTAAGACACTGAAAGAGAAAAACCACCAACCAAGAATCCTATATCCAGCAATACTGTTCTTCAAATATGAGGGAGAGCTCAAAATATTCTCTGGCAAACAGACAATGACAGAGTTTGTGAACAAGATACCTGCTCTACAGGAAACACTAAAGGAAGCACTGCACACAGAAAGGAAACAACAGGAGTGAGAGGCTTGGAAAACAATTTTGAGAGAGAGTAGCACAGCAATGTAAGTACACTGAACAAAGATGACTGTGAAACTTTGAGTATGGTTGAAAGGGGAAGGTTGGGACCATGGGGCACACCAGAACAAAAAATGAAGGATAAAGACTGGGACTGTGTAACTCAGGGAAACCTAGGGTGCCCAATGATTGTAATAAAAGGTACAAATATGTTCTTACATGAAGTAGAACAAATGAATTTCAACATTGCAAGTTGTTAAAAATAGGGTGGGATTGGGTGGAAAATACAATCAATGCAAACTAGAGACTATAATTAACAGAAATATTGTATTATCCTTCCTTTAATATAACAAAGGCAATATACCAAAACTAAATGCATATGGGTGGAGGGGTCAGATAGGGCAGGGATATGGGACTCCTGGAATTGGTGATGTTGTCTGACTCTTTATTCTTCTTTAAGTTAATGCTATCTTTCTTTTTGTTGCTTTCTAGCTGTCATGTTTTGTTGTTGTTGTTGTTTTATTTCTCTCTCTTTCTCTTTTCTTTTTCTTTTGTCTCTCTGCTTTCTTTGACTCTTCCTCATATTTGGGGAAGAAATGGAGATGTCCTTATATAGATAGTGATGATGCTGAATATATAAATACATGACTATACAGGGAACCAACAATTGTTTACTTAAGATGGAATGTATGGTATGTGAGCAAAATTGTCTTAAAATAAATGGATTGATGAAGAAAACTTGTCGGCACTATATTGAGTGAAATAAGAGACACGTAAAGGCAAATATTGCAGGATCTCACTGATATGAGCTAATTATAATGTAAACTCATAGACATGGAATATAAGTTACCAGGATATAGAATGAAGCAAAAGAAGGGGGAATGTTTGCTTTTTATGAGCAGAATGTTCAACTAGGGTGAACTTAAACATTTGGAAATGGACAGAGGTGATGGTAACATGTTGTGAGAATAACTCACAGTGCTGAAAGGTGTGTGAAGGTGGTGGAAATAGTAAGCTCAGGGTCACATATGTCACCAGAAGGAAAGTTGGAGGTTAAAAGATGGTGTGCCAGTTTGAATATATTGTATCCCCCAAAAGCCATTATCTTTGATGTAATCTTGTGTGGGCAGATGTTATCAGTGTTAGATTAGATTGTAATTCTTTGAGTGTTTCTTTGGAATGTACCCCACCCAGCTGTGGGTGATGACTCTGATTGGATAATTTCCATGGAGGTGTTTTTGTTCCACCCATTTGGGGTGGGTCTAAGTTGAGTCACTGGAGCCATATAAATGAGCTGATGGATAGAGGGAACTCAGTGCAGCTATGAGTGATGTTTTGAAGAGAAGCTACAGCCAAGAGGGACACTTTGAAGAAAGCACAGGAGCTGCAGATGAGAGACAGTTTGAAGACAGCCATTGAAAGCAGACTCTTGCTCCGGAGAAGCTGAGAGAGGACAAATATCCCAAGTGCAAGTAAGAGTGACATTTCTGAGGAACTGCAGCCCAGAGAGAAACGTCCTGGGAGAAAGACATTTTAAACCAGAACTTTGGAGCAGATGACAGGCACGTGCCTTCCCAGCTAACAGAGGTTTTCCAGACCCATTGGCCATCCTCCAGTGAAGGTACTCGATTGCTGATGTGTTACCTTGGACACTTTATGGCCTTAAGACTGTAACTGTGTAACCAAATAAACCCTCTTTATAAAATCCAATCCGTCTCTGGTGTTTTACATTCCGGCAGCATTAGCAAATAAAACAGATGGGAATGTATAAAGCAGTGGATCTTGTGGTGGTCAATGTTTGTGATTAGCTGTACAAATACTGGAAATATCTCTCATGAACTAGAGCAAATGTATGACACTATAACTAGAAGTTAGTTATAGAGAGGCATATAGGAAAAAATATATATACCTATTACAAACTATATACTACAATTAGTAGTATTTCAACATTCTTCCATCAACAGTAACAAATGTACTATATCAAACCATGAATCAATAATGGAGAGGGGGTGGTTAGGGGTATGAGAAGATACGAGTCTCCTGTTTTTGTTTTCATTTCTTTTCTGAAGTAATGAAAATGTTCTAAATATTGAAAAAATTGTAGTGATGGATGCACAGCTATATGATGGTATCATGGGCAATTGATTGTACACTTTGGATCTTTGGACAGTTATGTGGTATGTGAACAATCACAATAAAAAACATATATATATATATATAAATCTAATGATGCAATATATCCCTCCTCTACTTGAAAATCTTTTGGATTAAAGCCCTCAAAACAAAAATCAATTACAAGGCTCTGAATGGTAAAAATCCCATGTTGCATTGCTCACCTATCACAGCTTCTGCCCTTTCATTGTGCTAGAACAAATACAGTCCTCTCTGCTACGCAGTGCTCTGCAACACAAGCACACACAAACACACGAGTTAAGGCCTCTTTAACCTTCAGATATCTTTTCAAAGACAAAGATTTCCTGGCCCACACCTAACCTCTAGTCCAAATTAGTCAAGATCCTGCTGCTTTTCTGTCTCAAGTTTCTATATATTTTTCCTTATTTTTTTTAAAGTTTTATCATTCCCTGCTCACCATTGTGCCCCCCAAAGAAAGATATCTAGTTGAATGGATAGTTACATTTAATGTAAATATATTGAAGTATTTAAGGCAAGATGAAAATTTACAAATGAAAATGAAAAATGATTATCTCCATTCTAATCATAAAACTATAATTACTGCTAGTAGTAATTTAAAATATTTATAGTAGTACCTCATACCAATATTAAAAGTAACTAAAAAGAAGTATATAACTAAATGTAATGCCTACATTCTAAAATTTCTAGAAGGAATAAAGAGAAAATCTTTGTGAACTTGGATTAAACAACGATTTCTTAGATATGACAGCAGAAGTACAAATCTATAGAATTAAAAAAAAAATTACAAGATGGACATCATAAAATTTAAAAATTTTTGCTCTCCCAAAGCCACTATTAAGGGAATAAAAAGAAAAGCAACCATTTGGAAGAAAATATCTGCAACCAAACCTATTAGAAGGGCTAAAATTGAAATCACCAGTCATACCACATGGTAACCAGGATGTGGAGGAAGTGGAACTCTCATATACTGCTAGAAGAAATTTTAAATGTTACAACCACTTTGGAAAGCAATTGGGCAGTTTCTTTAAAAATTAGGCGACACTTACTGTATGATCTGGTAATCCATTCCTAAGTACTTAGTGAAGAGAAATGAAATAGTATGTTCACACAAAAACCTCTCTGCAGATGTTTATAGGTACTTTATTTGTAGTCACCAAAAACTGGACACTTCCAAATGGGTTTTAATGAGGAAACAGATAAACTGTGGTAGATTCATACAATCAAATACTACCAGGCAATATAAAGAAGCAGATGACTAACACAAAGATCAAAATGATGGATCTTGAATTTACTATGTCAATTAAAAAAAACAAGCACAAAAGCTACACATTGTATTACCTCATTGGCATTGTATTTACCATTACTAAAACCAACCAACCAAACAAATGCCATAAGAAGAGAAAACAGACCTGTTGTCATCAGGTATTTAGGTAGAAGTAGTGTGTGACTATAAAAACACAGAAGAATATTTTGGAACTAGTCTGTATCTTGACTGTGGTCATAGTTACACAAATCTGTTGTTTGTCAAAACATGCAGAACTGTACAATAAAATAGGTGAATTATTCTACAAAGTATGCCTTAATAATAAAAAGGAAAAACAATTAAAAGATAGACAGAAAAACAATGTAAACATCGTCAAAAATTTTCATGCTAATATCAAATCACATAGAAAATATTATGTTTTGTTCTTTAATACAAGTTTGATTGAGTTATCGAGAACCATAGGAAATTAATGAATTTAAAAAGGCAACAGGAAGAAATTAAATATTTAGGAATGTCACTGAGTTTGCTAAATTTTCACCAAAGTTGCTTCCTCTTCTTACTGAGCCCTCAGGTAGATTGTTGTCCATCATCCCTTGGAGTCAGGATGGCTAAGGAACTGATTTCCAGCTAATGGAAGGTAAATGAATGTGAGGTATACTATTTCTAGGCATTTTTAAATTCATATAAATAAGAAAAAAATTATGTTAAACCCCTGATATTTCAGTGTTTTTCTATTTTAGAAGCTAATTTACTTTATCGAAATCAACACTGAAGAAAAAAATAAAATAATTCCATTATTTTAGACTAATTCTTACATAACTGTGTGGATTCCATTTTTTAACCCTACAGTAATTCATTCAGCATACTATACATGATAACTCACTGTCATGCACCATGTGCTGAGTGATAGAATAACACATATGAGAGTTTTGATTCCCCATAAATTTTGACATGACCAGCAGTATTCCTTTATAAAATAGAAGTTTATACAGACTAGTCCTGAACATGACTAGAAAACAGAAATAAATTGCAATCTTGTTCATAGATATACCTGTATGGTATGCTGGATCTAGCCATAAATAATAGCTACTGCCCTTTAAACTCACATTCTAATGGTCAGAGTCTCAGGCAGTAAGTTTTCCCATGTGTCATGAAAGGGAAGATGGCCAAAGCTATAAATCTATACTGACTCATGGACAATGGATCACAGGCTGGCAAGACTGGGAAACATTTAGAATGATTAATACTGGAATATATGTGCAAAGAAATCTAGAAAAGAAGTATATGGATGGTCCTCTTATAATGCTATGAAGATATTTGTATACCATATAAATTCACATCAAAAGGTACCTACTTTGGAAGAGTCATTCAATAATTGCTTGTTATCCATCCTTTGGGATACACAGTGTGTTCCTTACTCTAGCCACTCCAAAGCTTACTAAAGGAACACGTGAAAAAATTATTAACTGTGGCCAGTGAAACAACATGGTTTCCCCTTCCTCATGATCTGGCTACTATATTGGTGTGGACACACTAGCCAACAGCAGAGGAAGTTACCATATGAGACCACATCGTTGCTTAGCTTGATTTCTTGTCCTACTCTGCCTGCTCTTTTTTTTTATTATTAAATGAAAAAGCAGAGTATATGACAACTTTATTGAAAGCTATAAGTTTGCATGGTCTGTACAAATATTTGTATAAATGCACTGTGAAAAAAACTAGAAGATATACATCAAAATGTAAATTTTAATTATTGCTGAGTGACTTTTGATTTCTTTTTCTCTGCTTGTCTGTTTTCCCCTACATTTTTAATGCAATTTTATTGAGATATAATCACATAACATACAATCGTTCAAAGTGTACCATCAGTTGTTCACAGTATCATCATATAGTTGTGTTCTCATCACCACCATCAAACTTTGAACATTTTCATTACTCCAAAAAGTAAAATAAAAATTAAAATAAAAAAGAATATCCAGCATCCCATTCCTCTCCACCATCATTGTTCATTTACTTTTTTTAAAATACAGTTTAATTGAGATATATTCACACACCCTGCAATCGTCCACAGTGTACAATCAGTTATTCACAGTACCATCATACAGTTGTGCGTTCACCACCAGAATCAATTTTTGAAACTTTTCCTTACTGCAAAATAAAAATAAAAGCCAAAAAGAACCCCTAACTCTTTCCATTCACTCCATCCCACCCTATTCTTCATCTAATTTTTGTCCCCATTTTTCCACTTATCTGTCCCTATGCTGGATAAAGGAAGTGCAAGCCACAAGGTTTTCACAGTCACACAGTCACACTATGCAATCTTCATAGTTACACAATCATCTTCAAGAATCAAGGTAACTGGGTTGCAGTTTGCCAGCTTCGGGTTTTCGCTTCTAGCCATTCCAACACACTAAAGACTAAAAGGTGATATCTATACCACACTTAAGAATACCCTCCAGGGTGACCTCTAGACTCCATTTGAAATCTCTCAGCCACTGAAACCTTATTTTGTTTCATCTCTCTTCCCCTTTAGGTCAAGAAGATCCTCTCAATCCCACAGTGCTGGGTCCAGGCTCACCTCCAGGAGTCATTTTCCCGGTTGCCAGGGGGATTCACACCCCTGGGAATCACATCACACCTAGGGGGAAGGGCAGTGAGTTCATCTGCCTAGTGGGCTTAGTGAGAGAGGAGCCACATCTGAGCAACAAAGACACTCTCTTTGGGGTGGGGGTGGGGACTTCTGAGGACAATTATAAGTAGGCTTAGCCTCTCCCTTGCAGCAACTAGCCTCACAGGGGAAAGCCCGCTGATTGTATCCTGCCTTCTCTTAATCCCTTCCTTGAGTAATTTACTTAGTAAATTATTTTAACAAGACTCTCCTTCTGCCTCTAGGTGTCCAAACAGGACCCATTTTAAAGCAAAGGAATCATGGCTATCAGTTCCTACACAATTTCCTAGGCTTGCCATGGTCCCATTACTCAGAAGAAACTGGTTGAATAAATAATAGAATGACCAACTAAAGGTTCAGCATGACGTCTGTTTGTAGGACACATTTGTAAGTTTGAAGTATGTACCTGCAAGATGTAGTACACACTTTAAATCAGAGCCTATATATGGTGTCCTCCTCCTCATTGACTGAATTCACAGATTGGAATGAAGAGGTAGAACTAAGAGTCACCCTTTTCACTGTGGCACCTAATACTCCTTTTGAAGACATCTAGCTTCCTATCTCTGATACCTTATGCTGGGTGGATTTTTTATCTTCATAAATTCAGTTGGGTTCCCCTCAGGTAAGAGTTAAGAAGGAGCAAGTTCAGGATCTCCTTGAAGGCTGTTTATCTCTGCTGATATTTTCTAAGCAGAAGACTCTAGAAATCTTCTTGCATAGAAATTTACTTAAAACTATGTTTATATATATATACATATATACACATATCTATACATATATCTATACATATATATATACACACACATACACATCACTCAATTCTGTCCAATAACTACATATCACAAATGTATCTGGTAGATCAAGGAAGCAAACTGATCTTATAAGTTTTCTGTATATACATGCATATAATTGCTGTGTACAGATGCATGCACATACAGTTTGTCTAAATTTAATTTTTTGCATGTATAAATGTGTCTTTGTGTGTATATATATACACACACATGTATATGTGTCTGTGGGTTCATTGAGCATCAGCAAGAAGGGCATTCTGTGCTTTTGGTATTTATGCAAAATTATGTTATTTTTGAAGAAAATAAATTCCTGCTGTAACTTAAATACTAGTCAGCACAGTTATGAATGGCAATTCACATATGCAGCCACCACTAACTGATTTCTTAATTCTCTATTGGTTTGGAGAATTAATTTACCATTTATGATCAGTATGAAGAAAAACGTGCTAATTGTGTAGGAACAATGCCTGTAGCGTGGAGGAAGTATAAGCATATATATCAGTAAGCATAGGTGATGGGAAGAGAAATAGGTTGAGATTTGGGGCAGCTGTGTTAGACACAGTCCATTGCTACCATTCTAATAACCAATCTTCGGACCTTAAGCAAGTCACATAACTGATCTACAGTAATGAACTCAGAAATAAGAAGCCTTTTAAGTGTGACAGGATTCAATGGGTTCTTGGGCAATAAAATATTAGAATGATTGGTTTTACTGCCATATCTGCTACAGACTATTAATATGTCATTCAATTTATTTAAATGAGGGGACAAATGAAGAAAAGGTATTTATTAAAATATTTTCTGATTCTTAATTCTTTTGTCTTTTAAATTACTATTAATGTTCCTCAATCATCAAATTATATTATATTCCAGTTAAATATACTAGTTTTGATTTCCTGTATTTTTATGGTATTGGATCTTAGTTCTTCAGATATATCTGGAACAAGTCTATGATATATTTAGATGAAACAGTGATCTTTCTTTATCTTTGTATATTCGTATATGTACAAAGTCAGAGGTAAAATCACACATAAGCTTATTGAACAACGATGTTTATATAAGCAGCCACATTTTGATTAGGATTTTTAGATATTTATGTTTTATAAAGTACACTAACATACAGTTACACACACAAATCTCATTCATCTAGTATCTCTCCATAATAAAACAAAATACAATAAAGTTTTTTTGCTTCATTTTTTTGTGAAATCACTTTTGTAGATTTCAAATATAACTGTCATTTGGTATTTTCTGATAATTGATTATGATTAACTGGTGACATAATGGATTATTTTAAGCCATTCACTTTTACAATGAAAACATGCATTTTGTTTTCCTTCTTATTCCCCTCCTGTCATCCTACTGCCCTCCCAATTTTTATAGAAACTAAAAGTAACTGAGAATCTTCTGATCACTTTTCAAAGATCCAATGTGTCCATAACTAAGGCAGAAGCCCAGCAGTTGTTTGAAAAGTGGACTTGTTGACGCTAAAGAAATTTCAGAGAGGTGTAAATTAGCTCTGCTTTTTTTCTTAGCAACTGACATATACTAAGATTTTTGGAGAAGCTAAAGTAGCAAAGGGATTAGCTGTTTGCTTATACCTCAAAACTTTTCTCCATGCTGTATTTTCAAAAGCCAATATTGATGCCTTAGTCCTGAAAGTTCTGTGGAAGAAAAACCTACCAAATAATAATTTGTTTTTCTCTATAGGACCTGTGATTTCCCAGAAAGTTTGGGAAACTCAGGTCATTCTGGCGATGAAATCTCATCTCAGGTACCGTTTTCAGATATGAGTCAGGATAGGTCAGAGGGGGCAGTTACTAGACCTGTCTTATTTGACTTTCTTGATTAAAACAAATAAAACTTTGAGCATTTAAACAAAAGCAATCTCCTGTTTGCCACAGTCCTCTACACTCCTCATTGTCTTACACCTGGCAGCTTAAAAGAGTGCCTGGAAATTGCTTAATAAAAATTGGTTGAAGAAATGACAGTTACTGTTTTTCCTCAATATATTTGCTTTTGTGCCCCATGAATGTCAGCAATGCTTTAACCATGCCAAATACTTATCATAGAAGTTCAGAAGCATAATACATAATTTTGAACAAATGAATGAATGTACAAACTCATACATGGTGCAATTAGAGTTGGGAAAAGAAATATGCAAGATTTCCTGCTCATATTCTTATTTCTGAAACCAATCAGGACTGTTATAACTAAATTTCATGGTCCTCCATAATCAGGTCTCCTCCTAGACATCGAACTTTAATTCCAGTTACTTTTTAATATTCACGCAACTTTATTCAGATTGACCTTAAGATCGTTAAATGTTCATACCATAATCTCCCCTACTTTAATGTGTTCTTAAAGAAATTGTATTCTCCCTCCCATACAACAATGTACTTCTGTTGAACTTTCAAAATATTATTTAATATTTTCTCCAAGAAACTTTTGAAATTACAGCCTATTATCTTTCAGCAGAGATTGTACCCCACAATACATGAAGTAATATATATGTCGTATTTTCATGTGTTTTTCCCAGTTGTTTCACATGTGTCAGTCTCGTTTCTTTGTTCTCTTAAACAGAGATTAGACTGGAAGATTAGGTTGGAAAAGTTAGCTGAGGCCAGTCATGAAGGACCTTTTTTAAGGAGTTTGAATTTTATTATGTAAGTAAGTTAACCAACACAGTTTCATAAATGTTGAATATTTGTGATGAGATGTGGACCTCATATCTATACTGGAGTGTAAAATGTAAGTTCTTTAGGCTCAGGTATGGTCTTTTAATTCTTGAGACCCTTTTACTTTCATTTCCTCTCAGAATACTCATGAGGCACTTAGCACAAATGTAGTGACAGATTGATGTTGAGAAGCGTTTTTGTCAATATGCAGGTCATTATGAAATCAATTTCCTTAACTAACAAATTCTATAGTTATACAATAAAATTAAATTAGAGAGATAAATGTATAAGAAAGACAATATGAAGATCACAAAATTTTATTTCTTAAAAAAATACATTTTTCAATTCAATTAGATATGGTTTGAAAGAACTTAATTTATTATCAATCAATATAATCACTTCATATATATATAAAACTAAATGGTAAATAAACAGAATATACTTTTAGAATTCTACATGGCAGTTTCAACCAGAATATTGCTTTGTTTGATAATAATTAAATTGGTCATATTTTATTCCTAAAATTATTAGTTGAATTTGAAATTTTTAACATCATTTTTAATCACAATCTCTGTAAGCAAAAAATATTTTAAACTTTTAAGTTACTGGGAAACTTTCCCTTCTGCATAAAGATATAAGTTCAGTGCTACATCTCTTTAGTATATTAATATATTACAATGTATTATTATATTAACATTTTATTCATACTCAAAACTAACTGTAATGGAAATTAGCCTTCTGTTTTATTATTTCCCGGTAGTAAGGAGATAGTAAAGAGATACATTCAGAACGATCACTGAACTTTACTGGCCATTAGATTACTGTTTCATCATAGGCTAAATTTTCTAAATTGTCCAGACTTTTTTTCAGTTACTGGAGGAAAATGACATCAAAACTGAAAAATATATTATTAGATATGTGATTCATGTCTAATATTCTTCCAGGGATGCTTTAAAATTTAACAGTATAAAAATTAAATTTGGTTGATATGACTAAGATTTTGTTATGACTGGAGCCCCATCCAAGAATTTTATACATTTTAAACTAACTTATGCATATTCATAATTCAGTTTCAGAAAATACCATATCCATATAATGATTCAAGCTATACATTACTCAAATGGAGTTTTTGTTTACTTATGAATTAAACTATAGCTTCAGTTAGGATTTCTGCAGGAATGTTTCTCATCTCATCAAAGCTATATAAAACAGTATTTTTGAACATCTATGACCATGAATTTGAATAGCTTCCAAGATGGACCATTTTATCTTTTGTGTGCCTTGATTGTTACAAAATTATTTTTCTGTTGAAATATATATAAATTAATTGGCAATCTATTTCCTTATTAAATATAGTTTTCTCTGGTGGGGCAGGGAAGGAATGGGAGTTACAAGACTGTTTGATTTGTGTATATATATATATATATTTCTTTGTAACATGTATATGGGGTCTGAAGGAAATGATTGAATAATGGAAGAATCCCAGTTTTTGCTTCATTGTGGTGTTTGCACCCCAACAGGTATGAGGCTAAGGACCTGAAAGGTGGATTAGAGAAATAGAAATAATATAGATTAACCTGAATTCCAAAATTGATTTCTCCCTCCCCCCTCCCTCCCTCTCTCTCTTTCAATCTCTTTCCCCTCCTCCCTCTCTTTCCTTCCTTCCTTCCCTCCTTCCTTCCTTCCTTTGTTCCTTTTCACCTCCCTCCTTCATTCCTTCATTCCTTCTTTTCTTCCTTCTTCTTCTCTTCTTTCGTGAAGTTCTTTCATTTCTTTTTCAAATATGCAAAATGAAGTCCCTAAACTTATTCAAGCAAGGAAGTTGTATGATCAACATAGTATTATAGAAAACTTGATCAAAGGAATTCAGAATATGTGTGTTTAGATATAGTATAAAATTTAGAATATCACTACTATTGTTCAGTCATGACACTACAGCAGAAATTATGAGAATGAAGAATTGTATACTCAATTCATTACATATAAATTGAAGGAAAAGTTCAAGCTGTGTGTGTGCATAATAACTTATTAACTACTGCAGTGAGTTAAAATAAAGTATCATTTATTTATTTTAATGCAATGTTGTTGAGGAATATTCACATAGCATACAATTATTCAAAGTGTACAGTCAGTTGTCACAGTGTCGTCATATAGCTGTGCATTCATCACCACAATCTTTGAAAATTTTCATTACTCCAAAAAATAAAATTAAAATTAAAATAAAAAAGATCATCCAAAACATCCCATTCCCCTGCTCCCCCTATTGTTCATTTACTTTTTAAATACAGTTGTATTGAGATATATTCACACACACCCTACAGTCATCCACAGTGTACCATCAATTATTCACAGCACCATCATACAGTTGTGTGTTCATCACCAGAATCAATTTTTGAACTTTTCCTTAATCCAAAATAAAAATAAAAGCAGAAAAGAACACTGAAAACTTTCCATCCCCTCCATCCCACCCTATTCTTCATCTAATTTTGTCCCAATTTTTCCACTCATCCGTTCATATGCTGGATAAAGGGAGTGTGAGCCACAAGGTTTTCACAATCACACAGTCACACTGTGTAAGCTACATAGTTATGCCATCATCTTTAAGAATCAAGATCACTGGATTTCAGGTATTTCCGTCTAGCCTTTCCAACACACTAAAAACTAAAAAGTGATATCTATATAGCGCATAAGAATACCCTCCAGAGTGAACTTTTGATTCCATTTGAAATCTCTCAGCCACTGAAATCTTATTTTGTTTCATCTCTCTTCCCCTTTTGGTCAAGATTTTCTTAATCCCATAATGCTAGACCCCGGCTCATACCCAGGAGTAATTTCCTGTGTTGCCAGGGGGATTTACACCCCTGGGAGTCATGTCCCATGTAGGGGGAGGGCAGTGAGTTCACCTGACAAGTTGGCTTAGCTAGAGAAAGAGGACCACATCTGTGCAACAAAGAGGTTCTCTGGGGGAGACTCTTCGGCACAATTATAAGTAGGCTTAGCCTCTGCTTTGCAGCAACAAGCCTCACAAGGGAAAGCCCCCATACTGAGGGCTTGGCCCACCAAATTGGGAGTCATCAGTGTTTGCAAGAAAATCCGCAATAACCCAGGTGGGGAAGTCCAACACTTCCACATTTCTCCCCAGTTCCTTGGGGGGTTGCCTGCAAATACACTTATACTCTCTGCCCATATCACTCTGGAATGTGTCATGATTTCACTCCAGCCTGAACAAACTCACCAAATCCCACTTCCCATTCAAAGCTCCATGCACCTATGGTGTTCAAACTGATGGTGCAAGCTAAATTATCTACTGAAGCATCATTTATTTTTATATATGATGCCAAAGTTTTAAAACTGGGAGAATGAGAAAATGGATATATTCTTAAAACTGTTGGGAGTAATGAGAAGAACTTGCTATTTTGAAGACTATAATTCACTCAGAAATTGATATTTAGTGAATGTCTGAAAATAACTCTTGTGATGACTGCAAAAAATAAAATCTGGGATGATCAAAGACTGAAATTCAAGGTCCATCAATGACTGTCGTTTTACTCTTCAATGCTAGGTTTACTAACATTCCCCTTTTCTGCCCTCTGTACTTGAGACCTGTCCATATGAGGCAATTATCTGACACTGTTGCCTAAACTTGCTGTCCTCATGCTTGTTCTAAGTGGACCAGTCGTGCTCTAATTTGGGGCCCAGGGTGTGAAGACCTGCTTTCATGCCTACCCCTTGCTGCTGCTCATCCTTGGACTTACACAAAGCAAAGGGCATCTGATGATACTTGATTAATTTTCTAAATTACAATATTGAATAGGATGATGGAAATCTCTGATTCATTTGCACTTTGTGCTTTATCCACTTGGTGTCTCATAAGCTAAGTTTGGATTAAATAAGTGGCCTTCTGTCCTCTGTCTATGGAATGTTTTTGAGCATGCTATAGATTTTCAGCACCTATAGTTAGCTTCTATACCAGGGAATGTTTTCCAACACACTACAGATTTACAGCAACTTAGTTAGCTTCTGTACTAGGGAAAGTTTTCCTAACCACTGCCCCCACATATTGAATAATCTCGATGAGATTCCAAATCATTACTTCCTTTCCCCTCTGCTATATTCTCATGATTATACAATTGTACATTTCTATGATAATTGAAGATACGACGGAATGTAGGAGAGTAACTTAAACTTTATGAGTCTCAGTTTACTTTCCTGTAAAATACAGATGACAATTCTACCTTAAAAATATTAGGCATTAATATGAGATAATGTATGTAAACACAATTTATAAACTGTGAATCAAGAAATAATAATAATCTTTCCCAATCTCTATATAACTAACTACTCACAAAAAAAAATGCGTATAAAATGAACATGAAATGTGTCTATTTGATCTGATTATAAATACTATGGTCAATCAGGCTATGTCTACATAGCATTTTTTACAAAGCAGGCAACTCTATACTTTATTATGCAATAGAATGTTTCCTCCTTACTTTCCACAGTAGCTACTCAACTGGCTTCAGTGGTCTGTGTCTTTAACAAAGCTCTGGAAATTGCTCAATCGATTGCTGCTTTCCCCTTAAGGCATTATTATTAATATAATTATCATAGCATACCTAGTGAGCAAGGCATAGATCTCGTCATTGGATTTATATTTTGTTTGTGGAGATAGAAAAAAATCAAAGTCATTATACTACAAATAAGATTGTTTTAGATGTTTAAATAATGATAAACATTGAGTGATCAGAATAAGAGGAATTGCTGAATATCAAGAAAGAAAATAGACCACTTCTCCTGGAAGAGGAAACAACTGAGTTGTGAAGAATGAGGAAAACAGCAGTAACAAAGAAATTTAAACTTTGGGAAAGTTTATTTGGCTGTGGGGTTCAATCTTCAATTTTTTATCAAATACATATTGATTCTCTACCTTTAACAGGCACTCAATTAGGAACTGGAGATACAAATATAAGTAATAAATATTCTTACCCAAAAGGAGACAGAAAAATAGGGCAGCAATTACAATTCAGTGTACTAAGTGTTTTGATGGAAATATGTTACTAGGGCACAGAAAAAAATACGTTTGCACCAAAACAAGAGGTCCATGGTGATCAAACAAGAATTGAGCTGAATTTTGAAATATAAGTAAGTTTACCTGGTCCAAAAAACAAACAAACAAATAAGAGTGAAAGGGCCTGTGTAACAGCATGTATGAAAGTGATGAAAGTGTGCTGTTATAAAATAGGTTGATGGGTTAAGTGAAAAACAATAATTTTGCATCACTGGAACTATAGGGCATGTTAAAGGGTGGTGGGTGATAAATTTGGAATAGTGATTTGGGTTTTCTTTACTATTCCAAGAAGCTTGAAGAGCATCTGTAAATCTATGAGAAACAATGGAAGGATTTTAAGTTTGGAATTGCATTTTTAAACCAGCATTTTATTTATTTACTCAGCTAATATTAATGGAATGCTTGCTATGTTCTAAAGACTGTTCTAGCATTGTGGTAAACAAAAGAGGCAAGGTTCTTGCTGTCAAGGACCTAATATTCTAGAATATGACAATAGCAGCTATATAAGGAAGAGATGAAAGGCAGTGCTGGACACAGTGTGGACTGGCTGAAAGTTGCTTCAGTAACATAGTACAGCATTACAATGTTTTTATCCAAGATAGTTGAAGAGATGATTAGAAAGAAGAGAGAGATTTCAGAGTTATATGAAAATAAATGCAAACGACACATTTTAGTGAATTATTTGGTATGGAAGGGATACAGGTGAGTGCAGAAAAGGAGTCCAATAAATATCCCAGGTCTCTGGGCTTCCAAATGATGATAGTTATTGTCACTTGCAATGGGAAAAATAGGCTTCATGTGTGCTCTGAATCTATATGAAAAGGATACAAAATATATCTTCCAGTATTCCTGCTAACATATATAACCTGCAGTTAGTCATGGGAAACGCCAAGCACATGCAAATTTAGGGACATTCTACAAAATAACAGCAATGAACTCTTCAAAAATGTGAGTCATGAAGGACAAAGAGAAACTGAGGAAACATTCAATATTAAGAGAACACAAAAAGATACAGAGATTAAATGAATACATGTCCTTGCATTGGATATTGTTCACATTTTCTATTATTTTCTATAAAAACTAAAAATAATTAAGAAAAAAATTGGCAGGGGAAGAAAATCAGAGACGGAACAAGGGAGAGAAAACTTTCAAGAAAAACTATAGCTATTTGGCTGAAGAATGCTGTAGGAAGAGAGATCTGCCCTTATAATTCTCTCTGAAATAAGCTAAAAATAAGAATTCACACTTGAAAATGATTTTTCTTAATACAGTAGTGATCATCGACATGTAACACATGAAAAACATTACCAAGAGCAATAACATATGGGAAGCCGAGAGTGGATACATCCCCTTTCAGATCTTGGGGATTGACCCAGCATCTTCAAGTAAATTGAACATTTCTTAATGTCTGTAAGCTATTTGAAAAGATTTTAATATTTCAGCCTTGACATATAGAAAACACATTAATAAGTCTGAACTACATAATTTAAGCTTAAACTCTAGGGACAAACAATTGCTTTAATTAGAAAAACACAAACCAGGCTTGGTCAGCTCTTATTATACCAGAAAGGCCATAATCCAAAGGTAACTACTAAATGGTTTCTGTTCTCTATAACAAAATTAATAGTTTAGGATTTGCTCATTAACTGAGAGGAAGCAAAAAAAAATGTATTTTTTATTAGTAAATGCATTGACTTACATAACATGATGATTAGAAGTGACTTTTCAATTTAAAATTAAAGATGTTTTTTAGATTTGAATTAACTAAAATATTTTTGAATAACAGCTATTCTCTTAAAATGGGGAAGTAAGTAATCTGAGAAAGCCAGAAGTTTGCTCTCTCAACAGAACCCACGTAGAAATTGTTCTTTAGGGATTTTTGGTTCTCTGCTTAGAATCTTAAGTACAATAGAATATTTCCTCTAGAATATTATTTTCTGTTTTGTGCTTTTTGTAGATCTTTCATGTAAGTGCATAATCAAAGGACCTAATAAGACAGAGAACTGAGATTTTATCAAGTTTCTAGAAAATATTTCAGTAAATACTTTCTCTTTATTTGCTAATAAATATTTTTTTGATATCTACATGTGGGACACTATTTGCCCTGAGATTTGCTTTTATTTTAACATGGGAGTGAGTTTGTAGGGTGGCAGTTAACTCTAATTCACATCAAACTTCTTTAGGAACTATCAAAAAGACATAACATATAAGCTTTTCTCTGTTAGCAACTGTAATCTAATGGGGCAAAACAAAAATGCTTTGCTGGTTTGGTGCATGAGAGAGCTTAGAGAATATTACAAAATCTTGTTTGAATCCATGAAGTGGTGGGGAAAAGGAAATAATAGATATATTGCAAAATGACTTCTAGCCTAGAAATAAAAGCGAGCAAATCCCAATACCTTCAGTCCATTTTTAAGTTTCAACTGATTTAAGCAATTAGTTTCCGGAAATTTAAAAGGTGATGGGGGATGGAAGAGGAGGCTGAATAAGTAATACAGATCTGCTTCTTTGTAAGAAGTTGCCAACTTGTCAATAGGGTAAGATAGAAAAAGATAATTATAGACCAGAAGTAAATGCTAAATAGCTGCAGTGGATACATGGTTTTAAGGCTAAATCTACTTGCTTCATTCTACTCCAGTGCAGAGAATTATCTAAAGGAAGAGTATTTGTGATAATTAATTTTATGTGTCAACATGGCTAGGCTACAGTTATCATTTGTTTGGACAAACACTACCTAAATATTGCTGTGAAGGTATTTTCAAATTGATTTAAATCTACAATCAGTGACTTTAAGTTAAAGAAATTACACTCAATAATGTGGGTAGGCCTTATCCAATCAGTTGGAGGACTTAAGAGTGAAGGACTGAGATTTCCAGAGGAAGAGGAAGATCTGCCTCGAGACTACATTTTCAACTCGTCTCTCAATTTCCAGCCTGCTCATCTCCCCTGTGGATTTTGGATTCAAGACTTCAATGTCAACTTACTGTGATCCTGCCTACCAGCCTGCCCTAAAAATTTAGAACTGAGATCATTCTCATTCCCCCTGTTCAAAAGGATTAACTCAGCAAGTCTGGTTTCTCCATACTCTGGCCATTCCAAAGAAATGTTTGTCCCTTGTCTGGCTCCTAGGGGGTAGCCACTAAACCCTTAGAATAAGTTGCCTGATAATAGTATCACTGTTTATCTGGGGATGTTGGGCCATGCCAGACAGGTTACATCAACAATGTGATTTATGATGGGGGTATTCAGCTACCCTGAGTCATTTCAAACTCTAGAAGGATTGGAGACAAAGGTCAGCCATGTGGGCAGTCACACATGCTAACATGGCCAACACCCAATAACAGCCCTGGAAACCAAGTCTCAAGTGAGCTTCCCTGGTTGGCAATACTCTGTGTGTATTGTCATAGATAATTTCTGAAAGAAGTGCTGCCCATATGGTGTCACTGTGGGCACTTGAAAGCTTGCACCTTATGTCTCCTGGACTCGTCTCTGTGCATCTTTTTCCTTTGCTGATTTTAATCTGCAGCTTTCTATGTAATGAACTGTAACTGTTAGTTTAGTGGCTTTTCTGAGTTTTACGAGTCCTTTTCATGGACCATTGAACTTGAATATAGTCTTGGGGAACCCCAATAACAACCATATAGACAAAAATATCATATGGAAAATCCTGAACATGATTCACTTTATTGAATATAACTTCTCATTTAATAAGGCAATACATTGGCCAAAAATTATTTTCTGGATTTATAAATCACTGGAAATCTAAAACAAAAGAGAGAAATGTCCTTCAAGGAAGGGCAATAAATAGAAGGGATTATTTATAGCATAGATATATGCAAAATATATGGATAGAAAAGGGAAGTAAATCTTGCAATACATATTAATGATGAAAAAGTGTTTAGAAATCATTTTCAAAGAATTCCATTTTATGATACATATTTTGGCATGTTAAGACCTACCTTTGTTGAATGGTTTGCTGTAATTCTAGCTTGCAGTTCATGAATAAACATTCCACAATGGTAACACTTACTGAATCAATTTTCTACAAGTCTTTTATGAAATGAGTTTAACTGATATTCTATGCATTTTTCATTATTTTTTTTAAATTTCTTTTAACCAGTGATCTTCTCACAATGACAAAATTGTTGAAAGTTTATTTCTTTGAAAAACATAACTGATCCCTCTCCATATGTAGGCTTCACAACAGAGTATAACTATATATTCCAGATGCCTTTCTCATGACCTCAGGAACTTGCATTTGACATCTGTTTTCTTTCTTGTTCACTTCAAGTTCATTCAATAAAGCTGTGTTTAGCTGAAACCTAACTGTACGCTAACATGCTAGTTATTCATTAGTTGGAGAGTAGTCTTCAGGCAATCTATTTGGGATCTGAGGCTTCTCTTCATAAGGTTCACATTCTTATCTCATTCAACCCAATCCAAGAACAATATGAAAGACAGCATAGTGGAGTGAGAAGAGAACTCATAGTAGCCAAAGAATAAGATTCATTTATAGTTTTGTTATTAATCAGTATAGTGACATCAACAGTGACATGAAAGGTCACTGTTTTCTTATCTACAACATGCACACACATACAAAACACCTGCTCTGTTTGTATAACTGGATGGTTTTGAGGACAATCTGTCTATACATTTGGAAGTGCTCCACTTCTATGAAAAGTGGAGTTACCTGGTTTTAATGATATATCAACTTTTTATGTTCAGTTCCTCACACCTTGGCCTATTTCTTATGTTGCCTTCTATCTGAAATATTTTCCATGTATGTTTGCTTTTTCACATTGTCTCCACCCTTCAAGACCCTGCTCAGATATTCCTCTCTTCATTGTAACTAGATTTTTCTTCCCCTCTTGATTTCCTAAAACAAGAATATGTCTTGCTCATTCTATATATCCCGTAGTGATCTGCAGAATAGGGTTTTGCACATTTTAGATGTGCCATAAATATATGTTGACTTGGAGTAAATTAATTCTAAGGATGTATCTCCATTGGAAATGAATTATTTTGCTAACATAATATAGCTTTCAAATAGCAAGAAAGGAAATAACTTCATGTGAATGTGCTTTTTTATTTTCTAACAGCTTTGGATGAATGGCTACTCTTTGTCTCATGAAAAATGTTGCTGGGATTTAATAATTATATTCTCAAAGATTTCCAAAATTATCTACTAAGTATTCTTTCTCTAGCCAGTCATTTATTGTGCACTCAAGTGGGCTTTATCAGAACAGTAAAGATTTAAATTTGTTATTTTCCCATGATATTTTGATAATTTAATGACAAAGCTAAGAAATATTGTATTCTTTCCTCTAGACTGTAATTTCTTTGTGTTCAAAATATTAAAGAAATTAACCTTGGCTAGAAACCTGTGATTTGAAGCCTCTAGCGATTTGTTTCTTGCATTGTTAGAGTTTGGGTGATATGTTAACATGGGGATTTATTTTTCTCACTTAATGAAGTCTGTTTTATTTTAAATGATTTCTCAAGGGCATAATTTTAACTCATGGGATTGCTAGGCAATTCACTTTTCTCTGAGTAATTTCTAAATTGCTTTTTAAAATTTATTATATTCAGGGGAAATGGTTTTGAAAACTTATAATAAAATTAATATATGCCAGAAGTATACTCTTGTGAAAGCAGATATGTCTGTTTTGTAGTTGTGGTGGCAGTTCATTTTGAATCTTCATAAATTCATAGACATAATATCAATTTCTATTATAATTTAATATAAAATAAGTATTAAAACCAAAAAAAGTTAGTGTATTAAGTATGAAGACAGAATTCAGAAGAAAAAATGCACTCATATAAATGAGTCTGAAGTAGAATAACTGGTTTGATAATAATAATTAGTTTATTTTTACTAAGCATAGCCACTGTAAAAATATTCGATTTGCTATGTCACTGCTAATGTAGCTAATAAATTGGACGACTGTAGTAGATTTACTATCATTTGTTCTATGCTATACATATTCAAAAAATCTATAACACTATGATAAGGGCAAAACATATATTCATATACATAGGACTTTCTTTTATACAAGATATATTGTACATACACAGTCTGCATGAGTTGTTGGTATATGGCAAGGTGAAATTTATGTAGGCGAATATGCTGTGGTTTACTGTTTCAGTCTACAAGAGGTTAAAGAGAGAACAGATCATAGGAACAATATAGGTTGAGACATTGGGATGTCAGGGTTTCATCTACAACCCAACTTCATCTTGATTCTTCATTTGTGCAATTAGTGACTTTCATTCATACCCAATAATAATGCCCCTATCAAGGAACTTACATCCACCTTTCTGATTGCTACCAAAAGTGGAAGTAAATTATTTCAGTTCATAGCAGAACACTTATTGAAACAGACAAGGCTAACAATGTTTGAGAAGCAGATTGTTTCCACTCATGCCAAACATTTGTTGCTTCTTAATTAGGTTGATATCACACTAGTAAAGGCCAAGGCAATATCCTCTAAGGCCACACATTTTGAAAATTTAGTCTTTACATTTTGTTTCAGAATTATTTAAAGGAAGTGGCAATAATAGGCTCCAAAAACAGATACTAAGTTCTTTGCCAGAATTCAAGTTTTACAGTAAGTTTCATAAGAGAAGTCTGAATACATTGGGGAAAGTTTACATTCTTTTTATCTGTTTGTGTTTGATAAAACAACAGTTGCTATGATTGATTCACATTAACCAATAAATTACTAACTTGTACTTATGTTGATAGATTTATGTTCAATCAAGTTTATTTATTACTATCAGGAGTGGCCTGATCTTTCCCGTCTGTTTTTAGGGAATACATGTACAACACAATGAGTGAATGAGTCATATACCTCTAAACTCCCTCAAAGAAAAATAGAAGAAAAAAATTCCAAGCGATTAATTGTGTATTTACTTTATCTGCTGAATTTTAATGTTTTCAGTGTTTCATGGGAACTGTTAATGAAGCAAATGAGAGATTAAATTTAAACAGACATGTTATGTCAATGACTGCAGCTTTTGAAAATATGAGTCAGTAATAGGCTTTATAGAAGGAATGTGCAGGATTATTTATCCCCTACTAAAAAAAAAGGATATAACTTGAAAGCATTTCCAAACTATGTTAATTAAGTTCCATAAATTTGAATATCTCAGATAAATCAGTCTCAGATTGAGGCAACTCTAATGTTGGAATAGGCAAACACAAATAAAGTTAAGTTCAATTCAATGTCTAGTTATTCACCACAAAACAATTATAATGCAGTAATTTGTGTGTATACTTATTCAGGTTATATAAATTGAAAAATCTAAATGAAAGTCATAAAAGTAAGCTCTGCCTGTAGAACTGTTAGTATCCAGTTTGCTGTGACAAACTGTCAGAAAAAAGGGAGATGCCAAAGAGATTTCAACCCACTTCAGTACAGGTGACAGGGATGCCAGCAAAACCATGACTCACACACAGGCTCTGAAAGAGATTGTTACTCACAAGGAGAAGAAACAGAGCAAGACCAGCCTCACCAGTGGGCACTAGTCCCCATTGGCCAGGGGTCACAATCTGCTGGCTGACTCCAGGAGTTCTTCTGACATATGCAAACTCCTCTTGTGACATAGGGAAGAAAATAGCAGTGGAGGAAATCACTCTGTTCCTGCTAGGAACAGATATACCACCAGAGGTAAGCTGAATGCCATAAAATGGACCTGCTTTAGCCAGATTGTCTCCAGTGAACATGCTGGAGACAATAGAGAAAGGAATGTCCCAGAAGGAGGCCACTATCTGCTAAGGATGTTTTTTTAATCTCAAGGCACTCACTCTTGAGAAGAGATTCAATCCATATTTGTCACCCTATTAGGAGCCAGGCTAACATAGTCCTTAGCACAGAGTTTATCTGTGGGTCACACGGAAAGGCAGCAGGCTGCACTAGGACCATCCCCTACAACAGGTATTATTATACATGATAAATATTTTTCTATCATTCTAATAAAAATTAATTGAGGACATAAGTCTTGAAAGTTCATTCAATCCAAGCGTCTTCTATTTGAAAGCTTCAGAGCTAAGTCATTCCAGACCAAAAGAGAAAAGATTGACCTCAGTTGAACAAGTATTACCTACTGTATAATATAGTTGTTTCGTAGTAACCAAAGACCACAATCACTGACCATTTATAATCTGTGAGTCAATACAAAATGTTTTATGCACATGATCTCACTGCATCTCTACTACATATTCCTAGGATGTCTATCTGTCTAAAATGATGCTTGGAGAGGTCACATAACTTGATAGATAGAATGGAATGGAGATCATCAGTTTTGACTACCTCAGCTGTATTTGTTTTTATTTACTTACATGATTCCCCAATATATTTTGATTTGAAAGCAATGTGAAATACAGAAAAAAATATGTATCAACTGGGTCCTGGCATTCTGTCACAACTAAATAGATATCCTAAGAAAACACTTTATTGAATTCATTTATAATCAAAATGTGATGGATTCTATGTGAATCATGGCAGGAAGCATGCCTTTTTTTGTTCATTGCTATGACACATGTCCTAACATATTGTAAACATCAATACATATTTGTGGAATAAATGATGAATGATGAATCAGTACAAATATGAGCAGAAGAGAGGGAGAGAGACAGAAAAAGAGAAGAAAGGATGGAGGGAACAAAGTGAAAGGACAAAAAATAACTCAATAAGCTAGATGAACAAGTTAGTGAAAGATAACCAACTGAGTTAAAAGAATCACAGTTTATTTATTCACTTAATATATTCTAAATAAGCATCTGAAGTTTCTAACACTATATTAAACAACAGAAATTCAATGGTGAGCAAAATAAAGAAGCTTTCTGCCCTAATAGAGATTAGAACCCAGAAGAAGTAAAAGAAACATACAATCACCAATAAGTGTGCAAAATGAAGTATAGGATTCTAAGGGGACATATTCAGGTCTGTAGGTTTTTCCAGTTAACATCATTTAATTCAAAAGTCCATGTAAGATTCAAAGCCTTGAGAAAAGAAAATTGAATCAATTATGACGGTGTGAATATTCAGTCAGTTTACTGACCCTCCCCCATCCTTTCCTCCCCTCTTTCAAAAAAAAAAAAAAATGAACAATGCTTCCAATGTGTTTTACTATTGATTTAATTTATTCTCTGACCTAAAAATGCAATGCATGCTTTATTATACAAACAACTTATTTTTAGGGAAATTCTTTGCCTCTACCTGTGAAATTGATTGATGTTACAGTATGAAGATAATGTCTTCATTGGCAGCAGTATTCATTATTTTAAAGCAAGATGAAAAAATGTATTTAAGTAAATTATGGAAGTAAATTTTTTGGAACAATCTCAAAGTAAGTAAACTATGCAAAATACGTGAAAACCTACAGAACATAGCAGGCAAAAACATTGTTTGGCCTAAGCAGCTGTGCTGGTTTGAATGTATTATGTCACCCAAAACCCCATTTTCTTTGATGTAATCTTGTGTGGGCAGACGTATAAGTGTTGATTAGATTGTAATTCTTTGAGTGTTTCCATGGAGATGTGACCCACCCAACTGTGGGTGATGACTCTGATTGGATTATTTCCATGGATGTGTTACCCCACCCATTCAGGGTGGGTCTAAATTAAATCACTGGAGCCATAAAATGAGCTGACAAACAGAAGGAACTCAGTGCAATTATGAGTGACATTTTGAAGAGGAGCTACAGCCAAGAGGGACACTTTGAAGAACACCCAGAGCTGAAAGAGGAGCTGCAGATGAGAGACAGTTTGAAAATGGCCATTGAAAGCAGACTCTTGCTACAGAGAAGCTAAAAGAGGGCAAATGCCCCAAGAGCAACTGAGAGTGACATTTTTGAGGAACTGCAGCCTAGAGAGGAACGTCTTGGGAGAAAGCCATTTTGAAACCAGAACTTTGGAGCAGACACCAGCCACATGCCTTCCCAGCTGACAGAGGTTTTCCAGACACCATTGGCCATCCTCCAGTGAAGGTACCTGATTGCTGATGTGTTAACCTTGGACACTTTATGGCCTTAAGACTGTAACTGTAACCAAATAACCCCCCTTTATAAAAGCCAATCCATTTCTGGTGTTTCGCATCCCAGCAACATCAGCAAATTAGAACAGCAATCATGTCAGATTATTTTAAATAATTTTATGAAGTAATAGATTATCTTCATCATTATAGATACCTCCAGAATTCAGTGTTCTACATGGGAATTTTCTCACTTTCAATGTACTGTGAATGCTCTGTCCTTTAAAGTCTTTTAACACTTATATGTTTTCTTAACACATTTTTTATCCCTCTCCTCCCAATGGAAAATGTTGTTTGAAGGCAGAAACTCTCCTACACAACATCTGTTAAGGTGTTTAGTCCAGTGAGTTGCTATATTGAACTGATATAATTGAAATGAGACATCATACTACTTTTTAAAAACTCTATACTTTAAAATTATTTTAGAATATTTGAAGATTACAAAATCCAAACAGAAAGAAACATGACCCCTTCAATTTTTTTTCAGCACAATGATATAGGTAAATAAGTTAAAGCTATCAGACAGAAGATTTTTGATATGTAACTATAATGTATATAAACATATATATCCACAAATTATATAAATATCCTCAGAATAGGAAAGAAGAGGTCTATTCTGCTGTTATGGAAATCTCAGGCAGGTTAGCTTTCTCTGATTTTCAAAAGACTTGCCTGAAGCCAAAAAAATCCAAATTCTGAGAAATCACCTTCACAAGGTATCAAATGTTAATGCTATCTGATTTCAAAAACTGACCAAATCAGTTCCCTGATAAAATATAAGAAAATGGGAAAGAGAAGTAGATGTTTGAGTATCAGAAGTCAAAGAGCAGACACTCTAAAAAAGTTGTTATAATCACCAAATTATCACTTCTTTTACTTTCACCTAGTGAGGAAATTCCATAATTTTGTTTGCTTGTTTGTTTGTGTGTTTTGTTTGTTTTTTGCTTGGAAATTCATTTAAGGTGCACAGTCACTAAATGAGAGTGATAGAAAAAGCCTAAACACTTCTGATTTGTCTCAGGTTGTGTACCCACACAGCCTTCAGGACTACTTCCAACAGTCCCAACAAGCTCTGATTGGGGAAATAATTCTCATGGCATCATCCTGTTGGAAAGAAGAAAGTTAAAATCCAAATAAATAAGATGCAAACAAGACAATAATTTCTACAACAGTAGCAACTATTACTACAAAACAGTCTTATGCAAATTACAGGGCTTTCAATTGAACAAGAAACAGCAAGAACCAAGAACCAAAGCCCATCTTCATATAACTCTTGCCTAAAAGCAAATTTGTAGCTAGCAAGGCAAGTATAAAAATATAAATATATTCCAACCCAACAGTTAAAGTAACCATAGTTATTTTTCAATTTCCTTTTGTGCTTTGGACAAATCCTCAAGAAGCATCACAAAAGTTAAATTAACAAACAAGCAAAAAACAGCTGTAATTTTTTCTAAAGGGAATATTTTGCCATTTTCAGGGGAAAACAAAAGATACTCCTTTGAAGTTGTTCAATGTAGGTTCTTGTGCATATAAACTTCAATTAAAATGATGGTGTCTATTTTTTCCTAGACATATTGTCCAAGAAAAGAATAAATATTGTGGTAAAAAAATGAATAAATAAGAAATGTAGGTAGCAGTATTCAGGATGTGTTTCTATATAGCTTGTCAACCAGGTTTGCACGGATGCAACCTGGGTACAATTGAAACATCTTATTACTATTTCAGTAAGACTTAAGCATTTTAATAAAGGAAGAGAAGCTTGGAAGCTCTTATTGTCCAGTTTTTTATAATGTTTTTAGTTGTCACCCTTTATGACAAACCATATATTTATATATAATTATATATGTGCATGTGTGTGTGTGTGTATGTCAACAAATTCCTTAAATTGATGTAACAGAAAGCAATTAAAATAATATTATATTTCAGATTTTATGTTCTTGTTTATTGGCAAAACTTATTGATTGCAAAAATGTCTGAGGTAAACCTGGAATAACATTGTAAGTAGACTTTTGCTTTAGCAAAACTAGTCTGAAGCCTTGATCATTGAATGAATCACAGTCCTTTTTGAAAAAAGTGTATTTAACATATCAGAAGCAAAAGTCAGTAGTAAATAAATAATAGAAATACCTCCAGTATCACCAGATGTTGTTGAGTGAGTTGCTGCAACAGTGTGTCCTGGGATCACAGGCTCATGGACACAAAAGAAATGTCCAGCAAATGACCTCTTTATTACTTGTATACAATAAAGAGTCCATAAAGGCAAATAGCCTCTTTGTTACTTACACAGCACAAAAAGTCTAACAGAACACAGGAAGATCATCGTGGCCCATCTCCTGGGGTGGCTGAAAAATACTCTGGGTTGGGGTCAGTGGATGGCAGCTCCACATGCCCCACTTCATGCAACGTCGTTCTGTAAATGACTCTCAGACTTTGAAATCTAATGGAGTTTGTCCTGCAGGTTTTAAGAACTGTTTTGATCCTGTTAACTCTGTTTTCCTTAGTGTTTCTCCTTATGGCAATTGGAATGTTTATCCTATGAATGTCCCTCCTTTGTATTTTGGGAGCACATAACTTGTTCTAAGTTCACAGATCCAAAGCTAAAGGAAAAGTATGCCTTAGGACTGACCATGCCTATCATTGATTTTGATGGAATTTTGTACTTAATTATTGTTACTGAAATGATTTAAGTTTCTGTGATATTGTGGGAGGAATGTCATTTTGGGGTCCAGGGGGTAGAATGTGCCAGTTTGAATATATTGTGTCCCCCCAAATGCCATGATCTTTGATGTACTCTTGTGTGGGCTGATGTTAACAGTGTTGATTAGACTGTAATTCTTTGAGTGTTTCTTTGGAGATGCACCCCACCTAGCTGTGGGTGATGACTCTGACTGGAGAATTTCCATGGAGGTGTTGGCCCACTCATTCAGGGTGGGTCTGAGTTAAATTACTGGAGCACTATATAAGATCAGACAGAAGGATCAAGCTGTTACAGCCAAGAGGGACACTTGGAAGAAAACACAGGAGCTGCAGATGAGAGACAGTTTGAAGATGGCTGTTGAAAGCAGACTCTTGCTCCGGAGAAGCTAAGAGAGGAAAAATACCCCAAGTGCAACTAAGAGTGACATTTTTGAGGAACTGCAGCCTAGAGAGGAACATCCTTGGAGAAAGCCATTTTGAAACCAGAAATTTGGAGCAGACTCTAGCCACATGCCTTCCCAGCTAACAGAGGTTTTCCGGACACCATTGGCCATCCTCCAGTGAAGGTACTCGATTGCTGATGTGTTACCTTGGACACTTTATGGCCTTAAGACTGTAACTATGTAACCAAATAACCCCCCTTTTATAAAAGCCAATCCATTTCTGGTGTTTTGCATTCCAGCAGCATTAGCAAACTAGAACAGATGAGATGCCAACATCCCTTTATTTCTTGACAGAATGGAGTCCAGAAGAGCAGAGGAAGAAATCCCATTAGGGCCAGTTTTCCATGGTGGCCAAAACTGCTTAGGTTGGGGTTGGTACTTGGCAGTTCTGCCTGACTTTTTTCATGTTGGAGAAGAGAAAGAAATTTGTTTCAGTGTGATTATTATCTGTTTCAGTCTGGTACCCTGTCACTGAGAATTCCTGCCTTCATTATCATCTGGGGCTGCTTGTTCCCAGTTTCTAGGTTTAAGATCTGGCCTGGCCTTTTCATTAGACTTAACTTCCCACCCCCACCCCAGTTCTTGTAATGGCACAAAATAATAAAGGAGGTGGGGTGGTGAAAGCCAGAGGATAGGCACTTAACGTGTTTGCTACTTCCCCAGAGAAGGAGGTGAGGGTAGGTGAGGTCTGGGTGATAGCTGCTTAGCAGGTGTCTGTGACTTCCCTAACAGATGCAGTTTTTGTTAAATTATCAATGAGAAAAAATAATGAGGTTGCTACCTTTGAAAAACAATTCTATATTTTGCCATAAAACAAACATATCTGCATTATAAAAGTGATATTTATGTTGTAATTATGATTTGACTTAGAAAGTTTCTTTTTATGAATATTCTTCAACACTATTTTTAAAATATTTCAAATCCTTACTTTTTGCCATTAATTACAGTTTCTTCAGATTGAGTTAAAAAAAAAAAAAAACACCAAGAATTTCAGCATAACAATGTCCCCCAAAATGGCATATGTAGTCAAAAACCACAACATTGTACCTTGTTCTGATAGCTTTAATAAAGTATGTAATAATTAATACAGGGCAAGATGTATTTGTAGTTTTGCATAAATTTATTTTTATTATTTAAAAGTAGCTCACCATAGAGATAACCATTTGATCAAATTTAACAAATATTTAATATTTGGTAGGGAATATGGAAAGTATTAGGCCATTATACCTGTCAATGATCAATAATTACACAGTGTAATTGTCTCTAGTAGTATGAACTAGAATTTTTCTAAGAGTATGACACTAAATTATTTAATAATAGTAAACAGAAAACTAGCTATCAATTTGAATAGAAATGAGTTTCCTAAAACTCCACATCCTGAAATTCTATGTACAATTTTTAATTATGTCAAAGTCATCATGAAAATAAATGGAGCTCAAAATGAAAACATTTGAAAGACAGTTGATAGACAAAGGTTCATATCCAAAATATAAATGAAAACCTAGAAATTGGAGAGAATGTAATTGAACAATTCAGTAAGAAAAAAGACAAAGAATAAAAATAGGCATTTCACAGAAAAAGAAATCAAAATAGAATATAAAACTTTGAATGAATCCTCAAGCCAAACTACCTACTAATCAGAAAAATGCTAATTTAAGCACAAATTGAATTGATCTAATTTTTCATTAAGCATATTTGCCACACTTGAAAGAACAACAAAAATCCTGTGTAGCTGGGATCTGGGGAAATGACATCCTCATATATCACTGGTATGAATGTGCCCTGTCACCATTCTTGTGGAAAGTAATCTGATATTAGCAATTAAATTTAAAAGTGGCACAATAATCCTACTTTTGCAAAATTTTATTTAGAAATTAAAAAAAAAAACAATTTTAATATTAAATGAGGTTGCAGCCGTCTTTGTGAAGGGCAAACAAACAAATGACAACAAGACAACTGGAAATTTGAGGATTTGCTAAATGAATTATGCTATATCTATGCAATAAAATACTATGAGCTATTAAAAGAAAATGGAAAATCTCCATTCATTGACCTAAAAGATATCATGATATATTTAGTCATCAATGCATATTTTTGGAAAGCTGTTTATGTGCCAAGAGAAGTTGAAGGCAACGAGTGTGTGTGTGTGTGTGAGAGAGAGAGAAAGAGAGAGAGGGAGAGAGAGAAGGTGGAGGAAATCATTGCCTTTGCTTTTGTGTAACATAGTCTAATGGAATTTATTGAATTGAGAAAGCACATTGTAGAATACTTTATAAACAAATTTTGATGAAAATAAAATCATAAAATTTCTATATAAAATGTGTGTATATACATTTTGGATAAAAGAAAATTATCAAGAAGAAAAACAAGGTTTTAAAGTTTATAAAATTATGAATGCAGAAATGGAGACAGGTGAAGGAAATGTAAATATTTTCTTTTTATGTTACTTGTGTGTGTGTGTGCTTTCGTGAATGAGGGAACTATATATTTCATTTGTGATTTCTGAAGAGTTATTTAATAGGAGATATTTTAAAAGAAATTCTACATACTGATTTTCTTGCAATGACTTTTGCCATATAAAGTCATTTTGGTATCTTCTAATAGATTATTCAAAAGTCATTCTTACAAAAGTTCATTCTGTGATTTCCTCCTGTATAATATCATAAAATGAATATTTCTTTTCCCCACAACATCACCCTAGAGTATGCATAATTAACTATTTCAAGATTCTTTAATGTGCAGTCTACAACAGAAAAAAAAACATTCAAGTCACTTGGAAAATAACATTTCTTCAAATAACATTTGAAGAAAAATTTTGAGATTATATATGTAATCATATGTCCAGAAAGTAATGCTAGACTTAAACTTTCAATGCTCTAGGCTATTATTGCACTTTTTTCTATCGTTTGTTTTTAAATATATTTTTCTAGCTATCTCTGTTCTGTTCATAGATTACATACTTTTTGAGGTCAGATGCCATGTGCTAATTAGTCATGTATTCTTTCCTAGTACTGAAAGATGATTTACAAATAGATGGAGCACAAAAGATATTTATTTCATTTATTGAATAGCTATAAAATAAATAAGAATTGAAGAAAATGGAACATGATATTTTTAAAAAATTAAAATATGAGATTAACAGTGAATTGCAGGACTATTGATAATTTTTTATTTTATTTCATTTTTATATTCAAATTTCCTTACTAAACATGAGTTACTTTACAAAGGGAAATGTTAAAATACCCTAGAAATGGAAAAATGGTAATTCTGCATACATGAAAGATAGTTTAGGGAATTTTTACACAGGAATATGTAAGTAAATATGAAAATTTACTTATGAAATATATTTAGAATTTTCAAGACCTTTCTGTTGATTATTTATCTCTCTTATTACCTGGATCTGATGCTAAGCAATACGGTATGCAATTCAACTAATGGATTTCTTTTCTTTGCCCAGAGGAAATAAAAGAGAATAGAAGAAATGTTTTTGTTATACATCGGCCTATCCTACCAGTTAAGCATGTTCTAATAAATGGAGAATTATTTTACAACTTAAAGTCCCATATTCCAATATTTCAAGAATAAGAATTCAAATGACAAAAACAAGTGGGGCCAGGCTTCATATTCTCTTTATGTAGACATTGAAGGTGTGCTTTGCTGAAGAATAAAAGCAATTCATCAAACGCCCATTACATAAAAAAATAATAGCTTAGAAGGCTTCCAGTTGACTTCTGGTTATCCAAGATGGCAGCAAAGACAGTCCAGGGTTCTGTTCTACCACGACAAATTCTTTCAACAACTAGCAAAAACTGGCAGGACAATCTTCTCCAGAACTCTGGAAAATAGTTAAATGGTTGTAGCAACTGGGTGAGTGCTGAATCAATAAAACATATATTAAAAACAGTAGGAGAATTAAAGTTCCAAAAACAACTTATGACAGCAAGGACACAGTTATATCCTATGGATGTTTTAATTAATGCCAAAGAGTCATTCCCTGAAAACCTCTGTGTTGCTCAAATGTGGCCTCTCTCTAAGCCAAACTCTGCAAATAAACTTACTACTTTCCCCCTATGTGGGACACAACTCCTAAGGATGAGCCTCCCTGGTGCCAAGGAATTATTACCAAGCATTAATTAGTGATGTATGTGGAGAAAGACCTGGACCAAAAGGATGGGGGTGGGGTGGGGAGGAATTAAATAAAATAGAGGTTCTATGGTTAAGAGATTTCAAATAGGGTAGGGAGGTCATTCCAGAGGTTGCTCTTGTGCAGGTCTCATCCAGATTTCACAAATTGCCACAGTATGCAAAGCCTCAAGCAAAAGTGCTCCTGAGGGCCCTAGGGACATACAGACAATGTGAGATACATGAAATCAACACCCCTTTGGTGGGCTCTATCTGGCAATCTATGTAAAGCTATTTCTCTAACATAACTTGATTACTTTCACTTATAAATCCCATAATCATGATTCTTCTACTTCTTTTACTTAAATCTATAATTTTCAATGTACTTGTTAAGTTTGTTTCTGAGAGACTTAAAGCCTCTGGATTGTACCTATTCTGGGTAAGCCCTGAAACCCACCAGGCAGGCAGGTGACTCCCACTCCCCAGTTCTTCTGGTCTACCCCGGACAACTAACAGAAAAAAATGGATCAACCCAATTCCGAAAACAGGGACTATCTTCAATGGCAAACAAAATAATTCTATTCCTCTGATCCATAACATATAAGTCCTCCTTAGCTTGAAGCAGTCAATATTGAGGAATGAATGAAAATAAGGGGAAATTATAACTACTGACTACAATGGATTTATTGTTATTGCAGTTATTATCATGCATTAACTGAGTAATTTGTAACATTGCTACAAAAAAAAAAAAAGAAAAAAAAATGATTTAAGTCCAAATTCAAAGAGGACTTTTTAGAGTGAAGCAATGGAAGGAATTTTATAAAATGATACTATTGTACAACTTGGAGAATGGCACTTAGAAAGAATGAAAGTTTTTGAAAAACAAACAAACAAAAAAACTAACAAACAAAAAACCAAAACAAACAAACAAGAAAACCAGTAGGAAAAGCTCATGGTGCCCTTGCATGTCCCTCTGCCAGGTACAGTGTGGGCTGGCCTCTGCTTCCTTATAAGTCACTGGCCTGTTCCAGAGGAAACAGAGTATCCTCTATGCAATACCAAGCGTCTTGTATGTTGGTGGCAATCTATCAGGTGGCAGCCTGAAGAAGGAACCAGAACAATTGTCACTGGATCATACTTGCAGAACTTGCCATGCAGGCAGAGGCATCTTGCAGTTAAAGAAGTGTGAAGAAAAACTAAATCAAAGTTACACAGGAGAAAGTATAACTGGCTTTCAAACATACAATATATAGCAACCAGGAGACAGGGAAAGTCCATTTCTTAAGGAGTAGAAGAATGGAATCGTATAATTGGGGGAATTCCTAAGGCCATGTACAAGCCCAGGCCAAGACATAGGTTCAGAAAAGGCAACAAGGACCTCACACTTTTGCCTTGGGCAGAACTCCTTGATAAAAGGGCTAAACTCTGAAGGAGAGCAGAGGCCAATGCAGCACCAATTGGAAAAGACTGAAGTGTGTTTATTTATCTTGTTTTGTTTGTTTGTTTGTTTGTTTTTGTTAGCTTCTGGCACTCAAGGAAACATATGTCATATCTGTAGCTGGATACACAGGAGGAACAGAAAGCCAAGGGACTAAATCCCAGAAAAAGAAAAAAAAAAAACTTTAAAACTCTCAAAAGTCCAGTTTGCAACAAAAGATGACAAAACAAACAGGATATGATAGCCCATCCAAAGAAATAAGATAAAACTTTAGAAGCCATGAAAGGAGAATATCAGTCTTCAGATATAGCAGACAAAGACTTTTAAAAAATGATCTGCAAGATGCTCAGAGACAAAGTAAACATACAGAAAGAACAAAGAGGTATCAGGAAAACTATGAATGAACAATAAGTGAATCTCAATTAAGAGAAATTTTAAAGGGAACAAATAAGAAATACTGGAGTTTAGAGTCTCAGTGTCTGACATAAAAAGTCTGTAGAGGGTTTCCACAGCGGATTGGAGCTGTAAGAAGAATGATTGAACTTGAAGATAAGACAACTGAAATGATTCAGGCTGAGGAGCATAAATAAAAAAGAATGAAAAGTTTCACATATCCTTAGGGATTTGTAAGACACCATCAAGCATACCAATATGCACATTATGGATGTCCCAAAAGGAGAGGAGAAAAAGAAGTGAGTAGAAGGAATATTCAAAGAAATAATGGCAGAAAACTTCCCAGATTTAGAAACATGTTATTTACAAGGGAGCCCCAAGAAGATTAAGTGCTGATTTCTCATCAGAAGCAATGGAGGCAAAAAGAAGTGGAAGGAAATATTTAAAGTATTGAAAGAAATACTTGCCAATGAAGAATTTGGTATCTGACATACTCTCATTCAAAATGAGGATGAGATTAGACAATTTCAGATAAATAAAACCTGAAGGAATTCCTCACCATTAGACTTGCCCTTCACAGGAAATGCTAAAGGGAGTTCTTCAGGCTTAATGGAAAGGACAGATTCTAAAGTGTAAGTGCATGAAAAAATAATTTTTCATCTATCATTTTGGACAGGCAATGCATAAGAATAGAATTTATAACAAGTACAACAAAAAGGTTGGGGGAGAAGGGTATAGGAAAAAGGTTTGGGTATGCTATTCATGTTAAGTTAGTATCAAAACAAGTAAGATTGCCATAGACATAGTTTGTAAAATTCAAGCCATGTGGTAACCACAAAGAATGTATCTGTAAAAAAATGAAGAGAGAAATGAGAAGGGACACAAAATGGTACATTATATAATATGTAAATATGAAAGTATGCATTAACAAAAGAATTTAGGGCCATAAAAGGCATAAGACTTCCAAAGCCAAATAGAAAAATGGTGGAAGTCCCCCATTATCAGTAGTTACTTTTCTTCAACAAATAGTGCTAGAAAAACTGATGTTCATATAAAAGAATAAAGGTGGAATCCTAGGGCACACCATACAAAAAACTAAAGGTTTTAAAATGGTTTAAACACCTAAACAAAAGGACCAACATTATAAAAATCCAAAAGGAAAATATAGAGTGGCATCTTCAGGACCTTGTGGTAGACAATGGTTTCTTAGACTTTACACCAGAAGCACAAGCAACAAAAGCAAAAACAGATAAATGGGACCTCATAAAACTTAAAAATATTTGTGCATCAAAGAACTTTGTCATGAAAGTAAAAAGACAACCTAAAAATGTGAGAAAATACTTGGAAACCACATAGCTGATAAAGGTTTAATATCCAGAATATTTTTAAAAAAAATTCTACAACTCAACAACAACAAAAAATCTCAATTAAAACATGATCAAAGGAATAGAATAGATATATCACCAAAGAATCTCTATAGAAATGGCCAATAAGCACATGAAAAAATGCTCGACATCATTAGCCTTTAGGCAAACACAAATAAAAACAACAATGAGGTACCATTTCACACCACTAGAATGGCTACTATTTTTTTAAAAAAACTGATATGTGGAGAATTAGGAACATTCATTCTTTATCAGTGGGAATGTAAAATGGTGCAGCCATTATGGGAAATTCTTTGGAAGTTCCTCAGAAAGTTAAATATAGAATTAATATATAACCTAGCAATTCTGCTTCTAGGTATATACCCAAAAAAAGGAAAGCACATTCTCAAACAGATACTTACACACCAATGTTCATAACAGCATAATTCACAACTGACAAACATGGTGTGGAGTGAGTTGCTACATAGTGCATCATGGGAACACAGGCTCAGGCACAAAAGAAACTGTCAGCAAATGACCACTTGATTACTCACACAACACAAAAGTTCCAAAAGAACAGGGTAAGAGATCTCATCATGGCCAGTCCCTGGTGAGGCCAACTGTTGGGCATGCCCATCTTCATGTTGGAGTTGAGAGATGCCTCTAGTGCCTGAGATCTGAATAATTATACACTGCCGGGGCATTGGGGGGGCTGCCACTGAGAAGAAAGCATGGTTCAAGCAACCTTTGTGCAGAGTTCCCACCCTGAGAAGCCACTAGAGCTGCTTGTTCCCAGTTTCAGGCTATTCCATTTCTGGGTAGCTTGTTTTTCATGGTTGAGGTTTAATGTCCCCTCGACTGTGAAATGGACACATATTGAAACATCTGCACACAAACAAGCAAGAGGAGAAAAGGGTGGGGCAGGCGAAGGCTCGGAGTTGGCCAGTGAGTTTGTCCTTGCTTTCTACAGCAGAGGGAAGCAACCCAAATGTCCATCAATAGATGAATAGATAATCAAAATATGGTATATACGAAGAGTGGAATATTATTCAGTCATAAAAGGAAGGAAGCTCTAATCCATGCAACAGCACAGATGAATCTTGAACACATCACTTTGAGTGAAATAATCCAGACACAAAAGGACATGATCTCATGCATACAACATAATTAGAATATGCAAATTCATGGAATCTAAAACTAGAATACAGGTTACCAGGGACTGAGGTAGGGAATGTGGAGTTAAATCTTAATTGGTACAGAATTTCGGTTTGGGGTGATGGAAAAATTTGGTAATGGGTGGTGGTGATGGTAGTACAAACTTGTGAATGTAATTAACACAACAAAATTATACATTCAAAGTGGTTAAAACAGAATATTTTAGGTTGTATGTGTGTTTCCAGATAAAAGTTTTTAAAAAACCATAGGACTGTACAACACAAACCATAAACCCTAATGTAAACTATGGACTACAGTTTATGGCATAATTATAATAATATTGTTTTATCAATTACCACACTAATGCAAAATTTTAATAGGGAAAATTTTGTGTTTGATGGGTGCGGGGGGGATCTCTGTGCTTTCTACATGAATTTTCTATACCTTATAGCTTCACTAATTAAAAAGAAAGCTTCCATTAGATTATATTAAGGCGATGGCAAAGAGTTTAAAATCAAGGATATATGTAAATATACAACCTCCTCTCTGAGTATATGTAATTCCAAAATAGATTTTGATATATAAGAACTTAGGGTTGTTGCAAAAAGAGAAAAAAAAAATAAGTTGAAGTTTACAGACTCTTCAACAAAGTACTGGTAAAAGCAAAACCAAATTTCCAATCCAGAATAATTTATGTAATATTAATGGGTGAAGAAGAAGGAGGTAAAGCCATTCATGCTTTTTTGAATAAGTCCAAGTGCACAAAACATTTTATTAAATTATTAAAATTTTAGGAAGGCAAAAAGTGAATGATTAAGCTACAGCTACTCCCAAAAAAAGTTATTTTTTTATTGGGATTCTGAATTGTAATCACACAAAAAAAGGCTTTGCTTCAATTTTCAGAATCTACACATATTTGTCTTTGACTATAGGAGAATAATTTAAGTTCCCATGACACCATATTCTCATGTGACAATTTATATAAGCATTTATTGCATTGCCCAACTGAGGCACATCTGGAAATACGTGGGCAGATTTTTATTACTACAATGATCTATGGTGGGACAGTTCAGGCCTCTACTGGAATCCAGAACCAAGGCACCAGGGACACTACATGCACTGTGGTGAGGAGACTGAAACTGCACATATCCTCATCAAATGCCAATAGTGGTTCTGAGAAGAAACACAGGGCTGAATGATCCCTTAAATCCTGAGCACAAATAGCATTGTAAGATTCCAAAAAAAGGGACATTTTTAAAAGCACAGAAAAAATTGGAAGATCAATGGAGATTGATCATTTCAGCAGAAATGCTGAGATATATACATTTGTTCAACAATTTAGGAGAGTAAGCCTGTAAGGAAATCCTGTTCTGAAAGATGGTAAAACTGAACTTAATGTGCATATGACATTCATACACAAAAATTTTACTCTCTGTAGAAATGTTGGCTTGATAGCATTGCAAGAATTGCACATAATATATTTATCAGAGGAAAATGGAATTTCCATGGCCTTAGAAATCATCCCCTCCTCCTTTTGATGAGAAAACAGGTTCAAAGAGTTTAAGTGATTTACCCAATAATACCCAGCAAGTTAGATCCAGATGTCTTCCCTTCTTCCTAACACAATGTTCTTCTTGTCTCAATAATATTTTGCAGATGTATTTCATAACAAATTTGCTAATTAACTGAAAATTAGTTTGACAAGTGCTTTAGTACCTTGAGATGGTGAACAATGTGAAAAAAAATCATTTTGCCAGCTAAGATATGGCCTGTGAATGGTTTAAAAAATATATGTACATGATGTTAGTTATGGTGTGCTGTGCAGATCTTAGAGATGAGAATGTCTTGAGCTTGTTCTGAATGCAAAAACAATAAAAATTCCTCTTCATTTGATTTTATTAAAAATATTTCAGCCAATATGGCATTTCAAATAAATTTTTGTTCAGTCAGATTCTCAGTTCTTCCACACAACCATTGCATCTCCTGAGTGTGGAAAAGTTGCTGATATCCTATGTTCATGACTTATTTAGAAGATAAATGGCTACGCAAAAGGTTTATACCATTAAGACTCATTATTACTGACTGCCATAGTAGCAATTCTATTCTGCAGTCAGGCAAATATTTAGTTTACATTAAAGCAAATACATTGTGGAGACTACTCTGTTTTCTTAAAGAAGCAACAATAGGATGTATTATTGGTATTTGCAGTAATCTAATTAGTTAATGTACATACTGACTGCCACTTGAACAACTTCCTTCTGGAAAGACTTTTTGCATGCAAAGTGGGTGTGTATCTTGAAGACAGAATAAAGCAAGTTATTCAGCAAGATGCTTTTTCATTTTGTGATTTGAAAGTTTAGAGACAATTTCAGGGACTCTAGCCTATTCCTTTCAGTTTCTACATTTGTCTGTAGTACATGATTTCAGTTAATTAGCATTGCATATATAATTACCAAAGGTCCATATATATTTCAGTATTCTTTTATGTTTAAATAAGATTTAAAAATCAAAAAGTGAAAAAAACTGTTGTGTAGTTGCTTAAGCTCTAACTTCAGAGTATTAATGCATATTACGGTACATTTTCAATTTTAAATTATACAAAGTAGAATTCTTTTTCAGCAACAGCATTCCTTTGTTCAGTATAAGAACTACCTGAGGTTTTGAAGTGCCCTTATATTTCAATTGTCCACCATTTAAAAATTCACAATTTTAATCATACTTAGGTTATTTTGTATGCTCAACATCAATTTTCTGTGTCTTTGAAATTGAAGTGAAAACAATTTTTAAAAGGTTATGGAACTTTTCTTCTAAATATTCTTTTTCTTGTGTTGCAACTTAAGTTTGTCACCTCTATGAAAGGCATCCAGTAGCTAAAACAAGACACAGTTATTGTCAGGGGTTTTGGGTCCAAATCCTGACTCTACTACTTCAGATCCAGTAGTCTGGGGCAAGTTATTTAATGTCTTTGGGTATCTGTTTCTACTTCTGCAAAATGGGACTAACACTTCCATGTTGGAGGGTCAGTGAACTGGGTGTCCTGATTGTTGTTAAATTGGGATTACTTCTACCTCTTCAAAGGTCTCCTCTGCATAGTCCTAGGGCAGCCAGAAATTGCATTTGCCCTAATAACTTTTTTCCATATAGTTCTCTGATTGCCAAATGAGAGGGTCACACAATAACCCACAGTGGAGGAAGAGAAGGAGAAGTTATAATTCTCTGCAGCAGTTGCTGCCAGAATTACAGGTGGACACGAGACTCAGAGCATCTTCCTTGTGAGCTCTTTGGCACTTCAGCATACGATAATTGCTGTTTTTTTTGACCTTTGGTGAGAATGGTGAGTGCTTCCCTGACCTTTCCAACTCCAATCTTTCAACAATTACATAAACTGTTAATTCCTATATTAAATCTTCCATTCTTCGATTACATAGGACAACTTCTGCTTTCCTAAGTGAAATAGACTAATATATCAGTAACATCTTAAAACAAGATAGTAATGTCAAACACTTAAAATGAGTTGGGTAAACTGTGAACATAAATCATCACTTTTTTCATCAAAATAGAAAATAAAATCTATCACTTGGTTTCACAGAATAATAATTTTACATATTTACTGAATACTTACTAGGTCTAAATACTGCTCTAAGTAATTTAAATTATTTACCCATTTAATGACTACAAACAACCCAGAAGATAAGTACTGTTATTATAACACTTCATAGGTGAGGAAACAGAGGCATGGAGAGGTTATGTAACTTGCCAAAGGACATACATTCCATGAGTATAACAGTAAGAATTTGACATTAGAAAGTTTAGATCTAGAGCCTACACTTTTCACCATACTGTTACATGATCTTAATACCTATATTTACCCTTGCACTCTATATTTTACACCATGTGCCTTATAATAACTACCTCATGGGATTGTTTAATTAAATAAGATAATATTTCAAATATTTAGCTTTGTGTTTCCTTTAAAATTGGCATTAAATAAGAAGGCATCTATTAGTAGCATTGCTAATATTATTATTTTTAATGTTTAGACTTCCTGTAACTACCACAGTGAGTTCTCTGAGGGCAGAGATCACAACTGTCCATTTCACTTAGAGCACCAAATACTGTGCTTGATAAAAGCAGAACTATTCTAGACTTTCCATTATCAGGATTTAATGAGGCATTGCCACTGAATTTTGTTTAATAGTCTTATTTACTAAACTGAATTTACATAATTAAAATAGTTATGGTATTCCATGAACTATCATTTAAACACAACAATGGTGCTAGGTTATCAAGAAAAGATTTGTGAATGAAAAAAAAATCAATGTTTTCATTGTAGGAGACTGATTAATTTTCAGATTAAGACAGGGTATAAAAACTATCAAGTTAATCAGTTAAAAAATTTAATGTCCTATTAAGATGGTGATATAAAATAATTCAAAGAGATATTGGTTGGAGGGAGGCATTATATTTGTAAAATCAAATTTTTACTGCTCAATTTTCATTATATTAGAAAGCAAAATATTATCAATACGATATCAAAAAGGAGATATACATAAATATATTTTGAATATAAGCACATATATACATATACATACAGTGTGTGTGTGTGTGTGTGTGTGTGACATTAGCTATGTTATTGCTCACACAGTGTTGAAGAAAATGATTTGTGAATACAAAATGAATGGTTACATTTACCTTGAAATAATACGCTGAAGTTTTCATCAGGAGATAATATATGCATGGAAGTATTTTCAATTTTCTGCTAAACTTAGGCACATGAAAAGGGTTATTTCATATCATTTCATCATTTCATCACATAAATACTTTGATTCTTTAACAAATGAACTGAAGACTGCACCTCTTTGATTATTTCTGACATTTTATAAGAACAGATGTGCAAAATTCCTTGAGTTGACAACATACTTAGCTAGTACATCATTTGTCTCTGTACAACACTAGCTGAAAGCAGATCTAGCTTCTATAGACACTTTAGATAAAGATTTTTGGTAGTAATGACTTTGTTTTACTTTAAAAAATATTTTGTTTTTTGAGGTTGTTAGGGATGAAATGTGGATTGCTTGAAATTATTAATCTATAAACTGGATTATACGTAGTTTATTTAGAAAATCAGGCAGTTTCTATGGCAGCTTGACACTAAACATGTGATAAAATAAATTATTTAAAGTTTAACTTCTCTTTCAAGATAGTATAGTGTGTAACTTTCCAAAGAGAGGAAAGACTCATTAAAGACTATTTCATAGGTTCACATGTATGTCAGTAAGTAAATTTCTAATATTAAAAAAATTTAGGCATACTTAAAAAGACAAATAGCATTACATATGATATATTGGAGACTCTAATTCCAGTCATGGGAACTGTCAATATATTTTAAGTTCCACACTTCTCAGTATCACCAAGATACCTGACAACCTGTGGATTTTATATCTCATAGCCCACAGCTGGTTTCTTTCGTCACTATGGTAACTATACTTTCTCCTACAGTAATACAAGTTTCTATCCATGACCATAAAATCTTGAACTAGGTTCATAAATTATCTATATGGAAGTCAATCTTTCTGTCACAGTAATTTCTGGCTAACCTGGGTTTGGCAATCATATAATTATCTTCATGAAATTTGTTTAGTAGATTGTTTGCTCTGTCTTCAGTAATGATGAAATGATTCTATTTATGTACTAGGTAATGTGGTTCACTTATGCTAATAATGTTGAATACATTTTAATAGTTTTCACATGAAAATCAAATAGGTCCATCAAAAGATTCAGTAAAAGAGAGTGTGTTAAAGAGGTTTTAAAACATCAAAAACCACACAGAAACACTTGCAACATCTGTTATTTTAAGTATGCAATATTTTATAGTCTTAAGTTCCTATGCCTGGAAGATACTAGATGAATCAAATCATAAGCAATCTGATTTTATAATAGAGTAAGTCCAGTGAAATATATCTGAACATATCTTTAAAATGCATTATATTTATTTCAGTTCAAATGAGTACATAAAACAATAATTAATTCTGCTTTTCTCAGTCAAACTCAAAGCCTATTTTCTTGATTATTTTGATTTGTAAAAAAATTATCAGGGAAAAAAATGCTTTTGTAACAAATCTACGACATTATAATATTCTGAACAATAAAAACTTAGAATTAAAATGGGCAAGCAGTAGGAATAATTTTGAGAAAAAAAGAAATTACCATGATAGCTCATGGAACAAAGAGACAGCTCTAATGACCTACTTGGTTGTCAGAAGTTTTATTCACAGTGGTGGAAATGATAAGGAGGTACTGAAATATTCTATAATTTTAAAACATATTAATGGTAACTAAAGTAGCATTGAATGTCTTTAAAATTCAGTATTTGTATTTTGATTATAAAAGGGGAAAGAAGATAGAAGAAGAAATTCAGTTGAATTTCCTCTAGCCAGAAAAGGGAAATTCTGGTTCAAGAATTTTAGGTAATTTATTTTCAAAGTCTCACAAAATGAGTTTTTAAAATAGGGATCTTCATTTCCCCATTTACAATATCTCCATTTGGTCTTACAAAAGCCATGTTCATTTAACAATTCTAATGTGGAAATAGTTGGAATTACATAAATATTCTACATTATTTCATTCACTTGTCCCTTTGCCATGGATGTTCACTCAATTGGGTCGAACTTCACTTTATCTGCCTGTTAAATGTTCGCTTAAATCTCAGGCAATAAGTTGTCTCCTTCCAAAGGAAGTCTTTTCTGATCTTGAGAGGTAGGTAGAGTTGAGCTCTTTGAGGACGACTACTATGCTAATGTTCACTGAGCACTTACTATGTGCTCTTGGAAAAGTTTTTTTTTAAAACAGCGAAGAAGAGGCCTGACAGCAGCCAGCTTTCAACTTAGCAAGACTTTTGTTGAGTAACAAGTTACCCCAAAAGTTAGTGACTTAAACAACAACATTTCTTATCTCACAGTTTCTAGTTTCCACTTAGCTGGCTCTTCTGCTTCAGAGTATCTCACAGGCAGCAATCATGGTGTCAGGAGAGGCTGTCGTCAACTCAAGGCTCCTAGGGAAAAGGATACATTTCTATGGCCCATGCTCACTCACATGTTTGTGGGCAGGAATCACTTCCTGGCAGGTTGTTGGAAAAGGGCTTCCATTGCTCACTGCCTGTTCTTGCCACCCTCAGTTTCTTGCCACATAGGCTTCCCCAACATGCAACTTGTTTCATCAAAGCAAACAACATGAGAAAACAGAGAGAGAGCGAGAGAAAGTGCCAGCAAGAATCTCCAAATTCTGAGATGCTGAACTCTGTGTGTAACCTGATCAGTCTCTGGAAATTTGGGTATCTGTGTGACATCTGAAACTCAGAGCTAGAGCTTGGCAGATATGAATGTTAGTATTAGCACATACAACTGTTTAAAAAAAGCTGAAAAAGAGCCCAGACTTCAATTAGAGATATGAATGAAGCAGATCTGATTAGGACTAGGGCAAATCAGGCCAAAGGCTAAAGGTCAATACTGACTGTGTTTTAAAAGTTCAACTTCAATGTGAGACCAAGGGAAGAGATGTTTTATTTGGTGCAGGATCTATATTTTCTAAACGATTTAACTTGTACAGTTTGTTCAAACACCATAATTACATGGAACTTTGAATAGGAAGTGAGATCTGGTAGGTTGGTATAGGTTAGTGTGAAATAGTGACACATCCCAGAATAATTTGGTCAAAGAATAAAAATACATATGCAGGGCTCCCCTGGGGGAGCTGGGGGAAAATGTGGAAGTGTTGGACTTCCTCACCTGGATTGTTGCTGATGTTCTCACAAACACTGAGGACTGACAGTTTGGTGTGCCGAGCCCTCTGTCTAGTGGGGCTTGCCCTTAATAAACTCATTACTGCAAAGAAGAGGCTAAACCTGCTTATAATTGTGCCTAAGAGTCTCCCCCTGAGTGCCTCTTTGTTGCTCAGATGTGGCCCTTCTCTTTCTAGCTAGACCAGCTGAGCAGATGAACTCGCTGCCCTCCCCTCTACATGGGACCTGACTCCCAGGGGTGTAAATCTCCCTGGTAAGGCAGGAGGTGACTCCTGGGGATGAATCTGGACCCAGCATCATGGGATTGAGAACATCTTCTTGACCAAAAGGAGGATGTGAAATGAAGCAAAATAAATTTCACTGGCTGAGAGATATCAAATGGAGTCGAGAGGTCATTATGGTGTACATTCTTATGCACTATATAGATAAGCCTTCTTAGGTTTTACTGTATTGGAATGGCTAGAAGTAAATACCTGAAACTATCAAACTCCAAACCAGTAGGCTTGACTCCTGAAGACAATTGTATAACAACATAGATTACAAGGTGTGATTACAGTGTGATTGTGAAAACCTTGTGGATGACACTCCCTTTATCTAGTGTATGGATGGATGAGTAGAAAAATGGGGACAAAAACTAAATGAAAAATAGGGTGGGATGGGAGGAAATGATTTGTGTGTTCTTTTTTGCTTTTATTTTTTTATTCTTATTCTTATTGTTTCTGTTGTAAGGAAAATGTTCAAAAATAGATTGGGGTGATGAATGCACAACTATATGAAGGTACTGTGAAGTTGATTGTACAACATGAATGATTGTATGGTATGTGAGTTTATCTCAGTAAAACTGAATTTAAAAAGAAAAAAAAAGAGTGCCAGCAAGGAGTGGGCACTAGCAAGATGGAAATCATAATTTTTTTACAACCTAATCTTGCAAGTGACATCAAATCTCTTTTACCATGGTCTCTTCAATAGAAGCAAGTTACTATGTCTAACCAACAAACAAGGGGAAGAAATTACCCAAGTACATGAATATCAGGAGGCAAGGATCATTGACAACTATTTTGTCAATGATCAAGAAAAAATGGCAGGGCGACTCTATGACCATGGAGTAACAAGACAAAAGCAAAACTACTTAGTAATCATGTCTGAACACTAAGAGGACACAATACAATCACAAAAATAATAAAACATGTCTTTATTTTGGCTAATATATGACACTATTGCTTCTCTACCAATGGTAACCCTTGCTGTGATTGGTTCCTCTTGCCTCCAAGATAAAATTGTTGATACTCAACATCAAATCAATCATCAAATTGACCCCTCCCTTGACTGCACACAGATCATAAAAAATCCTCACTTTTCTGGTCTCCCTGAACCAAAACCTTTTAAGCCTCTTCTAAGTCCTTCTTACTGAGATGAATCATAGTTTCCACTGTACACCTTCTCCCTTGCTACAGCAAGGTGAGAAACCTAAGTTTTGTTGACTGTGGGCAATTCCTTGTGGTCTTTGGCTGGTGGACATTGATACCAGGCTCTGTGCATAACTTTAGATATATAATTTTATTTAAGTCACACAAAACCCCATTGAGTATATACTATTAACTTGCATTTATCAAACTGTCTGAGGCTTTGTGAATTCAAATAACTTACCCATTTGACAAAGCTAAGATTTTAGCCCAGACATTCTGTCTCTTGTGTGAGCTTTAAACCGCTAACCACATCATATGGCTTTTCTACTGTCTCTTTGCTATGCACTATCCTAATGGTGTAATGATATAGTCTTATGTCTGTGCCACCTATTAAACTCTAATTCCTTGGAGGGGATGGACTGTTTTCTAAGTCTCTCTCTTGAATGAATAAATTATTACAATTAATCATACATATGTATTTTATTTAAAATCACTTGTACACAAAATTATGTTATATTTTCATCCCTAACCTGTACCCTGGACTTGAATCCTAAGTTTTTGATACTGCTCTGGCCTTTTCTTTCTGCTAAAGTAAATAAAGATATGTCTTGTTCTTTTGCTTTTAGTCCTATCGCCACCACTTTATCTCTGCTTCTAGTGCTTGTCTGTACTTTCTGTACCTGGATTTCTGCTTGTTTACTTTTCGTGCATATCTGATCCTCTAGAATTATGGTTCTATCTTGCCAATTAAGTATTTAGATATCTATATATTCTTTATGATTGAGTCCTTATTTTTTGCTTTTAGACCTAAATGAAATCAATTTTCAGAGTTTTGGAGATTCTCTTCATAGGTGATAATTTGTGATACCCACACGCTTGGATTTCTTTCTTTCTTTTTTTTTTTTTTTTTCGTTTTATTTTGCCTATGTATTTTCTTGTGGCTTAAATAGAATCTTTGCCTTATCTTTCCTGTCTATCTAATCTCCTTTTTCAAAGAGGATAAATTCCTTCCTGGCTGTTACTGAGTGCTGCATGGGACATTCCTAGATATTGGGTAACTAGAAAAAATGTTCCTGCTATTTTAACAATAAGCAAGCTATTTTTTTTTACCCCAACTTTTCTTTTTATTCCCAGTCATCCAATTGCTATATGTTGCTACCAGACTTACATACCTAGACTACAGCATCATTTGGAATATCCATTTCTACATTATAAAATCCATAGTAATACTGTGTTTTACTGTCTCTTCAAACCTTGCTTATGTCCCACTTCTCTGTGAAAATTCCTTTATCACCAGTTTCTAGTGATCATACCTCCTGAGTCCCTAAACACTATTATCTGAATATAATATGGCACTGTTTTCATACTTTCATTTGGTACTTTATGTTTACATTCCTTCCTTGAGCTAAATTTTAAAGCCATAGAGTCCATTGTGAATTCACTGAAAATTATTTTTTAAACTAGAAAAAATATATGAAATAAACTTTAGAATTCCTGTTGCTAGACATAATTTAATGGGTTTATTTGTGGATATGAGGGTTTCCTAATTTTGGTTCTAACAGAAGTAGACCTTGAGACAAATAATAAAGCACAAATTATTATTTGGAAGCTGATTCCATGAACACTGGCAGGAGCAAGGGGAAATTATAAGAAAAAGAACAAGACAATAAAGTGTGCAAGCAAAATGCCGTAATGAACAAATGCAGCTTAAACCTACAGAAGAACTCTCAGAAACATTAAGGAACCCAGGCCCAAAATGTATGAGAGTGAGGTTGGGGATTTAGCCACCAACTCACATCAGTCATTAATTGAAGGCAGCTTCCAAGGGGAATTAATCTCCCAGAACTTCCATCCTGCATTGGCAGAGAGGGCTTTAGTGGCCCGATAAGGCCCCCAAGCAAAAAGTCACTTGTGCTAGCAACTGTAATTTGGGCTAGCTATCATGGATATGGTAAATGCCAAGAGTACATGGAAGCCTGCTAACAGAATTGGCTAAAGAGGGTGAAAAAATTTAGGAATACAATTAATTTTGTATAGTCATGGGGAAATATATCTGAAATACAACAGGAATGATAAAAAATAAGATTATTAATAACTTCTGAATGACTACTTGAAGAAAAACTCTATTACCAGATAAAGGGCTTTAAGTGTGAAGGCTGGAAAAATGGGTACAAAATTGCAAAGTTTGGTCACTGTGTCCCCATTGCTTTGTGGCAGATGGTGCTCTGCTCTATAAAACACACAAAGTGTGATCCTCGAATTCTGTGTTACTGGTCTACCATAATAAAAGTAGCTTAATCTATAATGTAAACCAACTAAGCTAACAAGGATATTACTTAGATTGGCTGACATTTCAGCTTACCTTCTGGTACAGCTTCCTTATCTGTCACAGCCAGAAACAAAGAGTTTTTGGGCCAGTTATTTTGAAAAGTATAAACTCATAAACCTATTTTTGGTCCACTATGTAAATGTATACTTTTAAACATTTACCTAATACCATTTTCCCTGCTTCCAAGCTCAGCAAGCAGCCGTTTGACTACAGTTTCCCTTGGAAGTTGTTCAATAGAGAAAAATCAGATGGATCAATTAAATTGAATATTCTGGGGAATTTATTGCTTGTATTTTCATACTCAATTAATAAATTGTCCTTCTGATTCATACATCAATACTTCTTCATGAGTTTTATAAGAAGATCAGACTACCAAGAGTCTTGTTATCTGCAGGTGTACTGATGAAAATGAACTTTTGGACATCCAAAGCTTATGACCAGATATGGAAATATGGTTCCAGCTTGTGAAACAACATCTGTGAGGCTGGTTTTCCTCTCTGTTTGAATGTTCTTCCTCACTCCTGTGGAATATTAATGGAACTTAAATTAGACTGACAGGATTCATTCCTCTTCGTACTTCTAGACTCTTAGAAGTTTATTGGTCATGTACCTTTGAAAGTCAAAAGTACCTTTGAAAATGTGCTCAAGCCTGTTAATTATCATATGAGGAAACTGTTATCCATAAATGAAGTTAATGAGCCAAGATCTTTAAGTACACACACACACACGTGTGTGTGTGTGCATGCATGTAATAATATAACTGATGGGGCAAATATACAGGTTATATCATTAAATATTCAGTGTTGTGCTAAATAAAACCAAATACATTTATTTCTCTAGGAGCTAATTTACTATCTATAAGAGATTCAGGCACTGGGGGTGAAATTATGATAACTGGTCCCATGATTGAAACACTAAGTAAAAAAACTAACATAAATATACATAGGAGTTTGGACTATCTCATTTTTCTCTAAACAGAAATAGATGAAAAGAATTGTCCACCCCAATCAATGGACTTCTAGCAAACTTCCATGCAAAATTCTACATACCATTTCATGTATAAGGAATGAGCTGTATTTAAGAAGATGAATCATTTAATAATAAAATGATGTAAGTGTTGTAATCATTAGAGTTCAGTTCTTGTTATTTTAAATTTGGAAGAAGAAAGAATTCTAATAGGCATTATACATTCCTCATTTGTAGCTTTTCTGAATGTAGTTGGAAATTTAGATTATGAGTTCATAGCCCAGGCCAGGCCAGAGAATGGACTCTTTGCAAACATTCAAAAAGACTGAGTTGAGAATATGGAAAAATTAATTTAAAACTCTAGATAAATCACTGGGTCTCTGTTTCCTAAATTGTAAAATAATCTACTAGGCAAGATAATATTTAATGGTCCTCTATAGGTCTTTAGCACCGCAAGTGAGTCTCTGTGGTGAATGTGGCTATCAAGGGAGAGAATGTGGAGTGAAAAATAGCCTCATAGTGTTCTGTGATCAGTTCTGTGGTGCAAAGCTAATGGATAACGTGTTAATGGATGAATATTAAGTAATGCAAAAATGTTGGAATGGTGAAACTAAATGTGTGTAACATCTGCTCTCAGCAATGGAAATCAGTGAGTAAAACTATGCTCAACGAGGTATATAGTGTACCACCGGGCAGTTATTCTATTTGAAGATCATTTCCAAATGAAGACAATGGCTAAGAGTGAATAAGAAAAAGAAAGAGCCAACTGGCACCACTGGGTGGGAACTTTTAAACAATGTAGCCAATTTGTCCTTTGCAGTGCTCCTTTGCAGTTTTTCCACTCCATCATTTCACTTATTCAATGTCTTATTGATTTCCATACCTATTTTCAACTTTTTCTTTATTCTAGATTAGAAATTCTTTGAGATTGGGGAGCATGTTTTACTCATCTGCACTGCATACTACACACACTGTGGTCTTTTTCACAGAGCAGATGCTCAAAATATTTATATGAGTTAAAGATTATGAGCCTCCAAAAGTCATTTTGAAGCCATTAATATTGTTTATTATAGGCAAAAATTTGGAAAGAAATAAAAACACAAAACTGCTAGTTGGGACAATGTAACATCTCCTCATTGCAGTTAGTCATGGATGTGGGATAGAAGTGATAGTGCATCTTCCAAGAATATCACTTAAAAGACAATTAATGGGCGGGGCAAGATGGCAGACTAGTGAGCTGTAAGTTTTAGTTACTCCTCCAGGAAAGTAGGTAAAAAGCCAGGAACTGTGTAGACTGGACACCACAGAGCAATCTGTCTTTGGGCATACTTCATACAACACTCATGAAAATGTTGAACTGCTGAGATCAGCGAAATCTGTAAGTTTTTGAGGCCAGGGGACCCGCGCCCCTCCCTGCCAGGCTCAGTCCCGTGGGAGGAGGGGCTGCCAGCTCCGGGAAGGAGAAGGGAGAACTGCAGTGGCTGCTCTTATCGGAAACTCATTCTACTGATCCAGACTCCAACCATAGATAGACTGAGACCAGACACCAGAGAATCTGAGAGCTGCCAGCCCAGCAGAGAGGAGACAGGTATAGAAAAAAAAAAAAAAAAAAAACACGAAAAACTCCAAAATAAAAGCAGAGGATTTTTGGAGTTCTGGTGAACACAGAAAGGGGAAGGGCGGAGCTCAGGCCTTGAGGCGCATATGCAAATCCCGAAGAAAAGCTGATCTCTCTGCCCTGTGGACCTTTCCTTAATGGCCCTGGTTGCTTTGTCTATTAGCATTTCAATAACCCATCAGATCTCTGAGGAGGGCCCTTTTTTTTTTTTTTTTTTTTAATCCTTTTTTCTTTTTCTAAAACAATTACTCTAAGAAACCCAATACAGAAAGCTTCAAAGAATTGCAATTTGGGCACGTCAAGTCAAGAGCAGAACTAAGAGAGCTCTGAGACAAAAGGCAATAATCCAGTGGCTGAGAAAATTCACTAAACACCACAACTTCCCAAGAAAAGGGGGGTGTCCGCTCACAGCCACCATCCTGGTGGACAGGAAACACTCCTGCCCATCGCCAGCCCCATAGCCCAGAGCTGCCCCAGACAACCCAGTGTGACGGAAGTGCTTCAAAATAACAGGCACACACCACAAAACTGGGCGTGGACATTAGCCTTCCCTGCAACCTCAGCTGATTGTCCCAGAGTTGGGAAGGTGGAGCAGTGTGAATTAACAAAGCCCCGTTCAGCCATCATTTGAGCAGACTGGGAGCCTCCCTACACAGCCCAGCAGCCCAGAACTGCCCTGGGGGGACGGCACTCACCTGTGACATAGCACAGTCATCCCTCAACAGAGGACCTGGGGTGCACAGCCTGGAAGAGGGGCCCACTTGCAAGTCTCAGGAGCCATACGCCAATACCAAGGACTTGTGGGTCAGTGGCAGAGACAAACTGTGGCAGGACTGAACTGAAGGATTAGACTATTGCAGCAGCTTTAAAACTCTAGGATCATCAGGGAGATTTGATTGTTAGAGCCACCCCCCCTCCCCGACTGCCCAGAAACATGCCCCACATACAGGGCAGGCAACACCAACTACACACGCAAGCTTGGTACACCAATTGGGCCCCACAAGACTCACTCCCCCACTCACCAAAAAGGCTAAGCAGGGGAGAACTGGCTTGTGGAGAACAGGTGGCTCGTGGATGCCACCTGCTGGTTAGTTAGAGAAAGTGTACTCCACGAAGCTGTAGATCTGATAAATTAGAGATAAGGACTTCAATAGGTCTACAAACCCTAAAAGAACCCTATCAAGTTCAGCAAATGCCACGAGGCCAAAAACAACAGAAAATTATAAAGCATATGAAAAAACCAGACGATATGGATAACCCAAGCCCAAGCACCCAAATCAAAAGACCAGAAGAGACACAGCACCTAGAGCAGCTACTCAAAGAAATAAAGATGAACAATGAGACCATAGTACGGGATATGAAGGAAATCAAGAAGACTCTAGAAGAGCATAAAGAAGACATTGCAAGACTAAATAAAAAAATGGATGATCTTATGGAAATTAAAGAAACTGTTGACCAAATTAAAAAGATTCTGGACACTCATAGTACAAGACTAGAGGAAGTTGAACAACGAATCAGTGACCTGGAAGATGACAGAATGGAAAATGAAAGCATAAAAGAAAGAATGGGGAAAAAAATTGAAAAAATCGAAATGGACCTCAGGGATATGATAGATAATATGAAATGTCCAAATATAAGACTCATTGGTGTCCCAGAAGGGGAAGAAAAGGGTAAAGGTCTAGGAAGAGTATTCAAAGAAATTGTTGGGGAAAACTTCCCAAATCTTCTAAACAACATAAATACACAAATCATAAATGCTCAGCGAACTCCAAATAGAATAAATCCAAATAAACCCACTACGAGACATATACTGATCACACTGTCAAACACAGAAGAGAAGGAGCAAGTTCTGAAAGCAGCAAGAGAAAAGCAATTCACCACATACAAAGGAAACAGCATAAGACTAAGTAGTGACTACTCAGCAGCCACCATGGAGGCAAGAAAGCAGTGGCACGATATATTTAAAATTCTGAGTGAGAAAAATTTCCAGCCAAGAATACTTTATCCAGCAAAGCTCTCCTTCAAATTTGAGGGAGAGCTTAAATTTTTCACAGACAAACAAATGCTGAGAGAATTTGCTAACAAGAGACCTGCCCTACTGGAGATACTAAAGGGAACCCTACAGACAGAGAAACAAGACAGGACAGAGAGACTTGGAGAAAGGTTCAGTACTAAAGAGATTCGGTATGGGTACAATAAAGGATATTAATAGAGAGAGGGAAAAATATGGCAATCATAAACCAAAGGATAAGATGGCCGATTCAAGAAATGCCTTCACGGTTTTAACGTTGAATGTAAATGGATTAAACTCCCCAATTAAAAGATATAGATTTGCAGAATGGATCAAAAAAAATGAACCATCAATATGTTGCATACAAGAGACTCATCTTAGACACAGGGACACAAAGAAACTGAAAGTGAAAGGATGGAAAAAAATATTTCATGCAAGCTACAGCCAAAAGAAAGCAGGTGTCGCAATATTAATCTCAGATAAAATAGACTTCAAATGCAGGGATGTTTTGAGAGACAAAGAAGGCCACTACATACTAATAAAAGGGGCAATTCAGCAAGAAGAAATAACAATCGTAAATGTCTATGCACCCAGTCAAGGTGCCACAAAATACATGAGAGAAACACTGGCAAAACTAAAGGAAGCAATTGATGTTTCCACAATAATTGTGGGAGACTTCAACACATCACTCTCTCCTATAGATACATCAACCAGACAGAAGACCAATAAGGAAACTGAAAACCTAAACAATCTGAGAAATGAATTAGATTTAACAGACATATACAGGACATTACATCCCAAATCACCAGGATACACATACTTTTCTAGTGCTCATGGAACTTTCTCCAGAATAGATCATATGCTGGGACATAAAACAAGCCTCAATAAATTTAAAAAGATTGAAATTATTCAAAGCACATTCTCTGACCACAATGGAATACAATTAGAAGTCAATAACCATCAGAGACTTAGAAAATTCACAAATACCTGGAGGTTAAACAACACACTCCTAAACAATCAGTGGGTTAACGAAGAAATAGCAAGAGAAATTGCTAAATATATAGAGACGAATGAAAATGAGAACACAACATACCAAAACCTATGGGATGCAGCAAAAGCAGTGCTAAGGGGGAAATTTATAGCACTAAACGCATATATTAAAAAGGAAGAAAGAGCCAAAATCAAAGAACTAATGGATCAACTGAAGAAGCTAGAAAATGAACAGCAAACCAATCCTAAACCAAATACAAGAAAAGAAATAACAAGGATTAAAGCAGAAATAAATGACATAGAGAACAAAAAAACAATAGAGAGGATAAATATCACCAAAAGTTGGTTCTTTGAGAAGATCAACAAGATTGACAAGCCCCTAGCTAGACTGACAAAATCAAAAAGAGAGAAAACCCATATAAACAAAATAATGAATGAAAAAGGTGACATAACTGCAGATCCTGAAGAAATTAAAAAAAATTATAAGAGGATATTGTGAACAACTGTATGGCAACAAACTGGATAATGTAGAAGAAATGGACAATTTCCTGGAAACATATGAACAACCTAGACTGACCAGAGAAGAAATAGAAGACCTCAACCAACCCATCACAAGCAAAGAGATCCAATCAGTCATCAAAAATCTTCCCACAAATAAATGCCCAGGGCCAGATGGCTTCACAGGGGAATTCTACCAAACTTTCCAGAAAGAACTGACACCAATCTTACTCAAACTCTTTCAAAACATTGAAAAAAATGGAACACTACCTAACTCATTTTATGAAGCTAACATCAATCTAATACCAAAACCAGGCAAAGATGCTACCAAAAAGGAAAACTACCGGCCAATCTCCCTAATGAATATAGATGCAAAAATCCTCAACAAAATACTTGCAAATCGAATCCAAAGACACATTAAAAAAATCATACACCATGACCAAGTGGGGTTCATTCCAGGCATGCAAGGATGGTTCAACATAAGAAAAACAATCAATGTATTACAACACATTAAAAACTCGAAAGGGAAAAATCAATTGATCATCTCAATAGATGCTGAAAAAGCATTTGACAAAATCCAACATCCCTTTTTGATAAAAACACTTCAAAAGGTAGGAATTGAAGGAAACTTCCTCAACATGATAAAGAGCATATATGAAAAACCCACAGCCAGCATAGTACTCAATGGTGAGAGACTGAAAGCCTTCCCTCTAAGATCAGGAACAAGACAAGGATGCCCGCTGTCACCACTGTTATTCAACATTGTGCTGGAAGTGCTAGCCAGGGCAATCCGGCAAGACAAAGAAATAAAAGGCATCCAAATTGGAAAAGAAGAAGTAAAACTGTCATTGTTTGCAGATGATATGATCTTATACCTAAAAAACCCTGAGAAATCAACGATACACCTACTAGAGCTAATAAACAAATTTAGCAAAGTAGCGGGATACAAGATTAATGCACATAAGTCAGTAATGTTTCTATATACTAGAAATGAACAAACTGAAGAGACACTCAAGAAAAAGATACCATTTTCAATAGCAACTAAAAAAATCAAGTACCTAGGAATAAACTTAACCAAAGATGTAAAAGACCTATACAAAGAAAACTACATAACTCTACTAAAAGAAATAGAAGGGGACCTTAAAAGATGGAAAAATATTCCATGTTCATGGATAGGAAGGCTAAATGTCATTAAGATGTCAATTCTACCCAAACTCATCTACAGATTCAATGCAATCCCAATCAAAATTCCAACAACCTACTTTGCAGACTTGGAAAAGCTAGTTATCAAATTTATTTGGAAAGGGAAGATGCCTCGAATTGCTAAAGACACTCTAAAAAAGAAAAACGAAGTGGGAGGACTTACACTCCCTGACTTTGAAGCTTATTATAAAGCCACAGTTGCCAAAACAGCATGGTACTGGCACAAAGATAGACATATAGATCAATGGAATCGAATTGAGAATTCAGAGATAGACCCTCAGATCTATGGCCGACTGATCTTTGATAAGGCCCCCAAAGTCAGTGAACTGAGCCATAATGGTCTATTCAACAAATGGGGCTGGGAGAGTTGGATATCCATATCCAAAAGAATGAAAGAGGACCCCTACCTCACCCCCTACACAAAAATTAACTCAAAATGGACCAAAGATCTCAATATAAAAGAAAGTACCATAAAACTCCTAGAAGATAATGTAGGAAAACATCTTCAAGACCTTGTATTAGGCGGCCACTTCCTAGACTTTACACCCAAAGCACAAGCAACAAAAGAGAAAATAGATAAATGGGAACTCCTCAAGCTTAGAAGTTTCTGCACCTCAAAGGAATTTCTCAAAAAGGTAAAGAGGCAGCCAACTCAATGGGAAAAAATTTTTGGAAAACATGTATCTGACAAAAGACTGATATCTTGCATATACAAAGAAATCCTACAACTCAATGACAATAGTACAGACAGCCCAATTATAAAATGGGCAAAAGATATGAAAAGACAGTTCTCTGAAGAGGAAATACAAATGGCCAAGAAACACATGAAAAAATGTTCAGCTTCACTAGCTATTAGAGAGATGCAAATTAAGACCACAATGAGATACCATCTAACACCGGTTAGAATGGCTGCCATTAAGCAAACAGGAATCTACAAATGCTGGAGGGGATGTGGAGAAATTGGAACTCTTATTCATTGTTGGTGGGACTGTATAATGGTTCAGCCACTCTGGAAGTCAGTCTGGCAGTTCCTTAGAAAACTAGATATAGAGCTACCATTAGATCCAGCGATTGCACTTCTCGGTATATACCCGGAAGATCGGAAAGCAGTGACACGAACAGATATCTGCACGCCAATGTTCATAGCAGCATTATTCACAATTGCCAAGAGATGGAAACAACCCAAATGTCCTTCAACAGATGAGTGGATAAATAAAATGTGGTATATACACACGATGGAATACTACGCGGCAGTAAGAAGGAACGATCTGGTGAAACATATGACAACATGGATGAACCTTGAAGACATAATGCTGAGCGAAATAAGCCAGGCACAAAAAGAGAAATATTATATCCTACCACTAATGTGAACTTTGAAAAATGTAAAACAAATGGTTTATAATGTAGAATGTAGGGGAACTAGCAGTAGAGAGCAACTAAGGAAGGGGGAACAATAATCCAAGAAGAACAGATAAGCTATTTAACGTTCTGGGGATGCCCAGAAATGACTATGGTCTGTTAATTTCTGATGGATATAGTAGGAACAAGTTCACAGAAATGTTGCTATATTATGTAACTTTCCTGGGGTAAAGTAGGAACATGTTGGAAGTTAAGCAGTTATCTTAGGTTAGTTGTCTTTTTCTTACTCCCTTGTTATGGTCTCTTTGAAATGTTCTTTTATTGTATGTTTGTTTTCTTTTTAACTTTTTTTTTCATACAGTTGATTTAAAAAAGAAGGGAAAGTTAAAAAAAAAAAAAAAGAAAAACAAGGGAAAAAAAAAAGATGTAGTGCCTCCTTGAGGAGCCTGTGGAGAATGCAGGGGTATTCGCCTACCCCACCTCCATGGTTGCTAACATGACCACAGACATAGGGGACTGGTGGTTTGATGGGTTGAGCCCTCTACCATAAGTTTTACGCTTGGGAAGACGGTTGCTGCAAAGGAGAGGCTAGGCCTCCCTATATTTGTGCCTAAGAGTCTCCTCCTGAATGCCTCTTTGTTGCTCAGATGTGGCCCTCTCTCTCTGGCTAAGCCAACTTGAAAGGTGAAATCACTGCCCTCCCCCCTACGTGGGATCAGACACCCAGGGGAGTGAATCTCCCTGGCAACGTGGAATATGACTCCTGGGGAGGAATGTAGACCCGGCATCGTGGGACGGAGAACATCTTCTTGACCAAAAGGGGGATGTGAAAGGAAATGAAATAAGCTTCAGTGGCAGAGAGATTCCAAAACGAGCCGAGAGATCATTCTGGTGGGCACTCTTATGCACACTTTAGACAACCCTTTTTAGGTTCTAAAGAATTGGGGTAGCTGGTGGTGGATACCTGAAACTATCAAACTACAACCCAGAACCCATGAATCTCAAAGACAGTTATATAAAAATGTAGCTTATGAGGGGTGACAATGGGATTGGGAAAGCCATAAGGACCAAACTCCACTTTGTCTAGTTTATGGATGGATGTGTAGAAAAGTAGGGGAAGGAAACAAACAGACAAAGGTACCCAGTGTTCTTTTTTACTTCAATTGCTCTTTTTCACTCTAATTATTATTCTTGTTATTTTTGTGTGTGTGCTAATGAAGATGTCAGGGATTTATTTAGGTGATGAATGTACAACTATGTAATGGTACTGTAAACAATCGAAAGTACAATTTGTTTTGTATGACTGCGTGGTATGTGAATATATCTCAATAAAATGATGATTAAAAAAAAAAAAAAAGACAATTAACATCCACTTTGCTGCTCTCCATGTCTGGTTTTAGAGCAGCTTAAACCATAAGAAAAGCTTGGGAATAGAGGCAATGGAAATTGAGCACCAAAACAATACTAAACAAAGCAAAAAACCCTGGAAAGACACTTTATATTATAGATCAAATTATCTCCCAAAACAGATATGTTCAATAACTAATTCCTATTCTCATAAATGTGATGATATTTGGAAATAGGATCTTTGAAAATGTTATTAGCTAAGATGAGGTCAAACTTTATTTATGATAGACTCTGTTGTCCTTACAGGGAGAGGAAATTTGGACATAGACAAAGAGAGAAGATGGTTATGGGACAGAGGCAGAGATTGAGTTGTGTCATGAATTGTATGCAAGCCACCACCAGAACCCTACATGCTTCAGAGGAAGCACAGCCCTACAGAATACATGATTTCAGACTTCTAACCTCCAAAGCTATGAGACAATAAATTTCTGTTGTCTTAAGTCATCTACTTTGTGGTACTTTGTTACAGCAGCCCCAGCAAATCAAGATACCTAGGCCAGGAGGATTTGGCAAAATAAAATCTAAATATCAGCCCTGAATTGCTTGCCTCTGAACTTTAATGAGAAAGTCATGTTTCTTTTTTCATTTTTTAAGCCACTAGTTCTTTGAGTCTCTATTGCTCATAGCTATATCTGATCCTAACTGATACACCAAGCACACAAATTAAAGTCAAAGCAAACTTGTTCAAAGTGGTAACTATGACAATGGTAGATTTTTACTATTATACACTTCCTGATTTTTTGAGTAATAATCTGAGTGAATAACTAGCATAATGATGAAACATTTAGCTTATATTTGTTCACTCTTCATGGCTTTTAATGCCAGGTTCTCAGATGCAAACCCTGGTTACAGCACTAACTTGTCTTGACATGGATCAAGCTCATAATATCTTAGTATTTACCTCTAGAAATAGAAAAACAAATAGAAAACCCATGCTGTGGTGAAGAATAGAGGATGTGTATTAAAAAGCTTCACATTCTTACCTGATGTGTAGTGAGGAAGTCAATGTGTGGCAGCTATTATTTATTTTTTCTCTTTATGTATGTGCATATTATTTATTCATGTGATTTACAAATCACTTCACAAGTCATTGGAAATAAAATGCTAATAAAATAGTACCTAGCTTCCAAGAGCATTCAACCTAGTAAGAGAGATAGGCATGTGAAAAAGTAATTTAACAAGTGAGGCAAAGGTTATGGTGGTGATATGCATATGATATTCAGAGGATATATAGGGGAAACAGCTGACCCAGTTTAGAAAGAATTAAGGAAGAATGACAGAGAATATGACATTTAGAGTGTAGACAGGAGTGATGATTAGGAGTTAGCCAAGTGCAGGTGATTGTGTCAGAGCTATTGGGACTATTCCCAAGAGAGTGAGGACCCTATGCTAAAATCTAGATGAAACGGAGTTACAGGTTATCATGGAAATGAATATAGATCAGAAAGCCTGATTCAGAGAGTTCGCCAAAGAGAGTGGCAAATTCTACAGTATGGCTAAAGAGCTATACAAAAATCAGGTGTGGGTAAAGTAGAAAAGATACATGTCACAATTTCCAGGAAGTTCAACTTTGAATGGAATTTGAGAAGGAGATCACTGTGAGCTGGAGTCCCAATAGTCAACCAGTGAGAAGGATTACTATGGATAGTGGTCAATAAGAGAAAAAGAGGTGAGGAAATTCATTATTTAGGTAGATGGAATTGGTTTCAACAGAGGCTTGAAGTGTAATTTAAGGGAAGTAGGAAACATAGCCTATCTCTTGCTCCCAAAGGAGAAGAAAACAAGAAGACTGAGTGTAGAGCAAGTTATTACATGATGCACTGTAAGAATAAAGACTCAGGCACAACAGCAACTCTCAACAAATGGATGCTTTATTGCTTACATGGAAAAAAGGGCACAAAAGAGCTGGAGGAGAGGTCCCATCATAGCCAGTCACCTCGGGTGACCAATTGCTTGGGTTAGGATCAGTGCATGGCAGCTCTGTAAGCCCCACTTCACAACAGAGATGAGAAACCATCTGTGTTGCCCAAGAACAGGGCATTTATACACCCCAGGGGAAGGGACCTCTGCCAATGAGCAAAAAGCATGTATCAAGCAAACTTTGTGTAGAGTTCCTGCTGCTTGTGCCTAGTTTCAGGTTCAAGGTATAGGTAGGCTATTTCATTAGATCTAATGTCTACCCCAGGGCTGCAAAATGGAAACATAACAAAACATCTGCACACAATCAAGCAAGAGGGGAAAAGCGACTGGTAGTCAAGGGCTGGGAGATGGGTGCTGAACATGTCCATGACTTCCCCAGCACTCTGCCCCTTAGCTTCTTGTCCAGGCCTGGGCTACATGCCTCCACATTAGCCTTCTAAACATTAGCCCACCAAAGCAGAGAAGGGTTGGGCCTACCAGCTCATGGCTCTCAACAATGTTGACAATAAAAGTTTGAGAACAACAGCAGATGCAGAATATCAGGACTTTGCCAATGCATACCATTACTCCAAGCAGGGTGATCAGGCCTGTCTGGAGTTATGAATGATGGCTACCATGCCCCTCAACCTCCTGGGAGCCAGCTGAAGAGGTCCCACATAGCATCGGTTTGTTCACTTTGCAGCCAGTGGGCTGGCCATTGGATTTTAGTCACCTTCTGTTCCACCTCCTCTGAGTTATTAACCCATGTCTAGCAGGAGGTGTTAGCAATAGCACGGATGCTCCTGTTTGCTAGGAAGAAGTCTAAAACAATGCAATTATCAAACACTACTTTAGCTGGAGAGTCCAATGCCTTTTGTTGACCTTGAAGGTCTTGTGCTGTAAATTCCACAATGTCAGTTGACAGATTTCATCATGTGTTCATTGGTGCTTAGTCCCAGCCAGAACAATAACTGTCTGCCAAAAGAGGAGAACCCAGAATCATGGACCTCCCCACCCACCCCAGGCAAATCATGATTTGCTCATGATAATAAGCTAAAAGGAGTAGCACAATAAGAAGTCTCAGATTGGTTATAAATTTTCAAAGGGACAGTCAGAAACTCAGGGGTGCGTTGTCCCATCACTGTCTAATAACCTATACAGAGAGTGGCCAAACCACTGGAGGTTTTGTTTCCTCCACAAAAGAAGATAAACTCTGGAGGGTCACAGCCCACCCCATACAGAGTCACTTATCATCTCGGGAATGTTAGCAGAAAGATGACTGACTCATTTGTAAGTTTCATAACATGGGGAGTTTTTGCATTCCAACAGGTTATCCAAGGGTCTGGGGAAGAAGAGTACACAGGCAATGCTGTGCTGTTATATTTGTAACAGGCATAAATAAAGGACTTCCTGAGGTTAGTACATATGTGAGTCAAGGAAAACCAGCTCTTGGAGTGGCAATCCACACTCAACCAAGAGGGAGAGAGAGGGAGGGCAGATGGCAGACCCTGCAGTGGGTCAGATTCCCTGCCACTGCACTACCCTGGATCAGTTGGACAAAGGCATTTCCTTTCCAGGTTGCCTCCAGGCCAAACGTTCTGAAAACAGGAGAGGAGAGCAGTAACTAGTCCTGACAACCACCTCCCAGGGGAGACATTTTTCTTGACCTATTTGTGGTAACTTCTCTTTTCCCTCTAAAGCCACCCAGGCTGTGTTTGTCTTGCCCAACTGTAACCTCAGGTCTTTTCCATTGATATGAGTGCCTTACTCCTATCTTTAGACCCACTTCCACCCATTCCTGATAGATGGGATTTGTCAGGATTCCTCAAAGTTATCCCCCATTCCCAAGGGGACTGTTGACTCAACTAGTGGCAAGAATCACCCACTAACATCCAGTATGCATGTTAGGGCCCATGGGTCCAGCCCACTGAATTATCACCCCATGGTGTTAAACACTTCTAGGTCTGCTCCCATCATCCCACCCCTACAACTGGCAGCACTAATCTCCCACCATCCTGGGAACTGTGTGGAAGATGTAATGGGGTGAAAAATGAAATGATCTCCTGACTGTGGCTGAAAAGGGAATTGAGGGGCTATTCCCAGAGGAACACAGTGGTGTGTATTCCTCTGGGAATATTCCCTCAGTGCTCTTTTCAGGCTCTGTCTTATAGTTGACATCTCTTACACTGGTAAATGGCAGATTGGGCCTCTTTTAATGAAAGAGGTACTCCACGTTCTTGGGCCCATAATTTCATGGTATTGGAATTTCAATGGTCGAGGGTTCAGTGGTGGATCCTCCCAGCAGTGGAAGCAGCCATGGGGAATTCAATTATTTCACAGATGACATCAAGGGTAAGTTCACAGATCTCAACTTCTGGGCAGGGCTCACACTCTGCCTCTCTTCCAGGAGGATCTCTGGTCTTGTTGGGGGTAAAAGTAACTTGGTGCATCCTGTATCATCTAGGTCATTCCAAAGATGGTCATCGTTTTATGGGTCCTTGCCATGTACATCAACATGAGTAACATACATGGTGTATTTACATGCTCTCAGTTGATTCCAAAGGTCCCTTCTTCATATTGGGGAACCTGTGATTCTCCAAACTCTTTCTCTCCCTGAACCTGACCAGGCTGCTAAGCTGTTGGCAGTGGCCCATGAGTCAGTAAGCAGGTACGAAGGGGTGCTTGTGGATGAGTTTCAAGTCTAAGAGGACCACTTGCAGTTTGGTCCTTTGGTCACTTTCTCTTGTTCCAGAGATGGTACGTAGTCTTCCTGAGGCAAAGGAAACAGCAGCTGCTGTGCAATGGACACCAGATGGCTTCAGCTCAGCTGATCCATTAGTGAGCCAGCACTGAGCATCTGGTGGGACATCCTTGAATCAGGATTCCCCAGATGCCAGTGCAAGGAGTGAAATGCTCCTATCTGGTGTTGCAACAGGAACATTGTTAATGGATCCTCTGCTACCCACTCATGCAAGCATGTCACTCCTGGGGGCCTGGACAAGCATGACCCTAAATGCACCACTTCCATTTCATGATACTCTGTTGTTGGGCACTACCTGGGTGAGTGTTTTGATTACCCAGGACCAAGCATATGTTTGGTATCTCTCACCTCAGGAGGCCCTGGGATTTCTTGGTAATCCTTTCCATTTCCACCAAGGTCCAATAGCACTCCAGAAATCACCTCTCAAAGTGGGAGTATCACTGGGCTGTGTCTGGGAACTCCTTGGCCCAAAACCCAGAGCTCTATGAATTCCTGTTGCTCCCTCCTTCTGCCAGAGTGACCATTGGCATGGGTCCAGGTGGCAGAAATATGTAGCTCAAATGGAGATACAGGCACTAAAGATTCTAGTAGAAGGGCCACTGAAACAGCTACTTTTACTCTTCCTCCTGGAGTGGGATGGAGAAAAAGATGTTCACCAGATCAACAACTTCATAGGAGGCCATAATGGATTCCATGAGAGTTACAATGTCTGGAACCATTGGTGCCAAAGGGGGCATGCTGTGTTCAAATGCAGATAGTCTAGTCAATTTCATGCTCCACTCACCTTTGTCAGTGATCATACCAGGCTATTATAGGCAGAAATAGTGGAGTAGGGGACACCTACAGAGAGAATGTCCCTTATGATTTCAGTAATTTCATTTTCTTCACCAGGGATGAAGTATTCTTGATGTTGGACAATGCAGCAGAGGGATGAGAGCAGAGCAGTGGTGATTCATGGCCCATCACTTGCCCAACCTTGATGGCCAGAATTCGCTGGGATGGGGGAGTGTATGCCTGTAACAGTCATTGGGATGTGCAAAGGTGCAGGACATCAATACCTATAATGCATACTCCAGAAGGAACATGACCATGGGGGCATTGAAGGGGCCAAAGTGAACAACCCACAGGGGAGTGGGAACCTCCCATTCCCCTCTCATGTGGAATACCTGAAACCTCCCAACACTATTTGTCACCCCCTCCACTCAGCACCTCCTGGAATGATGGTGACCTGGATGCCTGTATTCAAAAGTGCCTTAAAGGTTTGTTCACCACCTCCTAATAGTACTTGCAGTGGGGTGTATGGGGTTCAGTACCTGAGGGGTAGAGGGGGCTCTTGGCCCCACCCCTAGGCCATTTTCAATTTAGTGAAGTCTGGGTAAAGATGTCCTTCCTGGAGGCAAAGTTCCTCAGTCAAAGATGAAGGAAGAGGTTGGAGATCATCAGGATCTTCCTTCTCTTCTACTGCCCATATCTGGTGATGGTGGGGGAGGGGCTTGTCCCTGTCAAGTCCATGGCCCTCCTAGTTTATGTTTTTCCAAAAGCTATCCATTGGAGATTCCATCTATGGTGTTTTTTGGGACTCCTCACTCTAGTAGCTACAAGAATATAGCTCTGTGACAGGGCGTCCTGAGAGGAAGGGATGGCTGCTGACCCAAGTCACAGATCTCAGAACAACTGCTTAACATGAAGGCACCCTCTGCCTTCCAGTCTGACTCCTCTGTCAGTAACCATGGTGGCCACCCTCCTAATACAGGAGCCCTTGCCCCAAGCAGGGAGGATATGAAAAACTCATTCAATTGCATCTTCCAGAGTGTGCTGGTTTGAATGCATTATGTACCCCAGAAAAAGCCATATTCTTTGATGCAATCTTGTGGGGCAGACATATTAGTGGGGATTAAGTTGGAACATTTGGATTACATTGTTTGCATGGAAATGTGCCCCAACCAACTGTATGTGATAACTCTGATGAGATATTTCCATGGAGGTGTGGCCCCACCCATTCAGGGTGGGCCTTGATCAGTGGAACCATATAAAGGAGCTGACAAACAGAAGGAACTCAGTGCAGCTGAGAGTGACATTTTGAAGAGGAGCTACAATCAAGAGGGACACTTGAAGAAAGCACAGGAGCTGCAGATGAGAGACAGTTTGAAGATGACCATTGAAAGCAGACTCTTGCTCCAGAGAAGCTAAGAGAGGGCAAATACCCCAAGTGCAAGTAAGAGTGACAGTTTTGAGGAACTGAAGCCTAGAGAGGAACGTCCTGGGAGAAAGCCATTTTGAAACCAGAACTTTGGAGCAGACACCAGCCATGTGCCTTCCCAGCTAACAGAGGTTTTCCAGACACCATTGGCCATCCTCCAGTGAAGGTACCTGATTGCTGATGTGTTACCTTGGACACTTTATGGCCTTAAGACTGTAATTGTGTAACCAAATAAACCCCCTTTATAAAAGCCAATCCATTTCTGGTGTTTTGCATCCTGACAGTATTAGCAAACTAGAACAGATTTTGGTACCAGAGAAATGGGGTGCTGATGTTGCCGTGTTTGCAAATACCAAACATGTTGGAATGGCTTTTTAAATGGATAAGGGGAAGATTCTGGAAGAATTGTGAGGAGCTTGATAGAAAAGGCCTAAACTGCTTTGAAGAGCCTGTTTATGGAAATATGGACTCTAAAGATACTTCTGACAAGGACTTGAACAGAAATGATGAATGTGTTGTTGCAAATTGGAAGAAAGGCGATCCTTGTTTTAAAGTGGCAGAGAATTTGGCAAAATTGAGTCCTGGTGTCAGAAGGAAGGAAGAATTTGGAAGCAACAACCTGGAATACTTAGCTGAGGAGATCTCCAGACTACATGTGGAGGATGTACCCTGGTTTCCCCTTGCAGCTTATAGTAAAATGCGAGTAGAGAGAGATAAACTTAGAACTGAACTCTTGGGTTCAAAGAAACCAGAAGCTGATGGCTTGGAAAATTTCAGGCTTCCAGGGGGTAGAATCCCAGAAGCTACAGCCCAACATGAGGATGCTACCAAACATGGAACCCTGGTGCCATTTCAGTACAAGCCAAGATTGGAAAAGGAGTTAAGCAGAAGGGATTTGTGGAAAGTCCCATTGTCTAACGACTTTGACCCCTATGTGCTTCAGATGAAGCCAACAGAATTTTTGTGAGATCTTTATGGACAGAGATGCTGCCAGTCTGGACTGAAGGAGACAGACAAGGAAAAAATTGAAGGAAAAATTTCATCAAAGACAGAGCCATGGAGGTTGAGGTCTGGAGTCAAGAGGTCTCGGGCTGGGAGAACAGAGCAGCCCACACACATGGAAAGGATGAGTTTGCCCTGGAGGTCGAGGGCGGGCCTTCTGCCTCGATGCTCAGGAAATCTTCTGCCACCCTAAGCCCCAAAGAGGGTGAAGCACATTCCCAGGGAATTGCGGAGAGCCTGGCTGCCACCCCACTGTTCTGAAGGGGTTGAGCATGTGCCCCAGAGATGGAATGGAATCTGGGTGCTTCCCGGATGTTTGAGGAGGGTGGGGCCAAGAAGGTGGTCTCCCCAATGTGTGGATATGTTGGAGCACTCACCCAAGCATTTGAAGAGGAAAGGGCTACCAAAAAGGCCCTTAGGACGGGTTAGACTTCCACTCTCTCAAGCCCCAAGAATGCAACATAGTTCTGTAAATGACTCTCAGACTTTGAAATCTAATGGAGTTTGTCCTGCAGGTTTTAGGAACTGTTTTAGTCCTGGGAACCCTGTTTTCCTTTCAGTTTCTCCTTATGGCAATGGCAATGTTTATCCTATGAATGTCCCTCCTTTGTATATTGGAAACACATAAGTTGTTCTAAGTTCACAGGTCCATAGCTAAAGGAAAAGTATGCCTTAGGACTGACCATGCCTATAATTGATTTTGATGGGATCTAGTACTTACCTATTGTTACTGAAATGAGAAAAAGTTTTTGTGATATTGTGATGGGATGAATGTATTTTCTATTTGGAAAGAATATGTTTTTCTTGGGTCCAGGGGGTGGAAAGTGCTTGTTTGAATGTATTATGTCCCCCAGAAAAAGCCATATTCTTTGATGCAATCTTGTGGGGCAGACATATTAGTGGGGATTAAGTTGGAACATTTGGATTATGTTGTTTGCATGGAAATGTGCCCCAACTAACTGTAGGTGATAACTGATGAGATATTTCAATCGAAGTGTGGTGCCACCCATTTAGGGTGGGCCTTGATCAGTGGAACCATATAAAGGAGCTGACAAACAGAAGGAACTCAGTGCAGCTGAGAGTGACATTTTGAAGAGGAGCTACAGACAAGAGGGACACTTGAAGAAAGCACAGGAGCTGCAGATGAGAGACAGTTTGAAGATGGCCGTTGAAAGCAGACTATTGCTCCAGAGAAGCTAAGAGAGGACAAATACCCCAAGTGCAAGTAAGAGTGACATTTTTGAGGAACTACAGCCTAGAGAGGAACATCCTGGGAGAAAGCCATTTTGAAACCAGAACTTTGGAGCAGATGCCAGCCTTCTGCCTTCCCAGCTAACAGAGATTTTCCAGACACCATTGGCCATCCTCTAGTGAAGGTACCCGATTGCTGATGAGTTACCTTGGACACTTTATGGCCTTAAGATGGTAACTGTGTAACCAAGTAAACCCCCTTTATAAAAGCCAATTCATTTCTGGTATTTTACATCCCAGCAGCATTAGCAAACTAGAACGCAGAGGGAGCTGTAGGCCAAAGAGCAGAACTAGCTTGTTGCCCATTTCAGGAGCACCCTTTTAATAAAATCATCAATGTCACACCTTGAAATAGAAATCTGGTGAGGAGATAAATCACTCTGGTGGAGATGCAATATCTGTGCACCTACATCCAGCTGTCACAGCACAGCTTGCTCCTCATTGCTCCAATGCTTAGTTGGAAGAGGTCACCCAGAGAGAGATGTGCTCATCTGACTCCCTGAACAATCCAGTCAAATTGGAGGCTGTGATCACAGGGTGGAAGCATTGTACTGTCAGCTGCCACCTTCCCTACTCCCCACATCTTTTTCCTTTAACTCCAACTGACTAAGAGTTTGCTAGAGGGCAGGATTGGATTTGAGGTGGACAAGACTCCTCTGTTCAGCATGGTTGATCATAGTGGTTGTGGACCCTCATCGAAAAGTAGGGATGGCCATAAGAAGAGATCCTCTCCAGGCTTCTTCTTGCACCTATCTTTCATATCCTCTCTCCTTCTCCATAAAAGCTCTGGATCCCCATCTTAGGCTCTAAAAGTCTCCTGAATAATGAGAGGTTTCAGAATGGCTTGAGGGCAGGCAAACTTGGTTCCAGATGAAAATAAATATGACATCAAGAGCCAGGAGAGTATATGCTGGGCAGTGGAAGCCCCAACCACATTGATCTCAGCATGAAACCAGCTGGCCAACTCCTTGAAATTCGTGGGGAAATTCTTTATGCCCTGTTTATTACCACCCTTCTCCCAAAGGATGGAAACAGCATGCCCTAGGTCTCTCAGCAGCAGGTTGCTACCTCAACATGGGCCAGTAGGATGTGGGGCAATGTTTCAGTTTAGCCCACAAAGCCATGAGTCCTGTGTTGCCGAGATGATCCTATACAAAAGGAATACAAGAATGATGAAAAGAACCAACTGAAGGATCCACCCACTCCAAACTTTCCCATGTACCCTGCTTCCTGCACCAAAATCTGAGGAACAAGTTGCTACACGGCAAGTCTATATACTCCAGGGAGAAGGGGCCCTGACAATGAGCAAAAAGCAGGTGTCAAGCAACCTTTGTGTAGAGATCCCACTTTAATAAGCAGCTGGGACTACTTGTTTCTAGTTTTAGTTTCAAGGTATGGTCAAGCTGTTCCATTAGATCTAACATCTCCCCTGGTCTGCAAAATGGAAGCATATTGAAACACCTGTACACAATCATGCAAGAGGGGCATAGGAGAGGGGTAGGTGAGAGGTGGGAGATGGTCGTGGAACGTGTCCGTGACTTCCACAGCACTGAGTAGCAACCACTTAATAGGCCTGCATGGAAGTAATTTCCTAGAGCAAGGCCAGGACCACACTACACCCATTCTGAGAAGATTCTGGAAATATGAGGGGATTTTTTAAAGTGTATAGAGTGTACTAGTGGACAGAGTAGAAAGGATTAGGAGAGAGGAATTTAGCAAGAAATTGGATCAGGGAAGAGCGAATAGCTGAATGGAAGAGGGTAATAAGAATGAGAAACTGATCACTAAAATGTCTCATAATTTTTAGGGTATTCTAGAATTCCAAAGATTTTAATATGGTGTAATTACCTGGGTTTTCAAAAGAATAGTTCCCCAAAAGTAGATGCTTCATTGATTTGGCTTCATAGAGATACAATTAGAAATATGCTGGGTTCCCTGATCAATGGATTGAGAGAATATTGGCAGACTCATTCCAGGAAAATGTTTAGCCTTTGCCTATGTTAACTGTAGTAATTTCCAAATCCATGTGTTTGCATTTTAGGCAAATTGTTCAGTAATATCATGAACAAATGCTACAAATCCTTTTCTCTATGAAGCTGCCGTTTATCTAATTCCCTAAATTTGCAAGTTGTCATTAGATGAAGATTTAAAAAAAAAATCATAGCCTGTTTTTTTGTTACTTATTAAGCTCCATAATTTATACATACCTACTGAAGTTTTAAGTGGTACTCTCCTTTGGTATATAAACACATATAGAAAAATATGATATGCAGTACAACTGTTTTATTAATAATCTATTTTCTTTGTGATGAACTGTGAAGATTAAGTCTTTTACAGAGCAATATTGGTACTTTGTAAATATTGTTTTTTTATTTTCAGAGAGGAATTTTTGTTGTTCATAAATTTATTCAAATAAAAAAGGACCCAAAAAAGTTTGTGAAAATTCATAAATAGCATGAGCACAATATAGCATTTACCTGCCAAATTTTAAGTGAAATTGAACTATATTTGAATACAATTTCCAAAAAACAGTATTTTCTAGCTTTGCACACACACACACACACACACACACACACACACACACACACACACGTAAATATATGCAAATGTGCAGGCATAAATGATTCACTCCTTTAATAGTAATTATAAAATAATTGTGTTCAAAATACTTACTGTTCAGATATTTCAATTGCTTGTGGGAAAATACAAATAAAGGGCTGAACAAACACCATGGTTCCTGATAGGTGGCTTAAAAGGAGAGAAATAATAACACACGTTATTTGACTCCAGATTTTTTTCCACGTCCATGTTCTTAAAAAGGCAGTAAAGCCACCATCTGATATCATAATGAATTTCCACATAGTAGAAGAAAAAATAGTTCCCTAAAGAGTTTATAAAAGAACACAGAATTAAGATTTCTTCTTAGTGGATGCAAAATCCACCAGAAATGTAGAACAACAAACTGTAATTCAGAGAACACACATGCTATATGTATGCAATATTAACATTCCTTGAAATGGAAACAGTTCGTATACTGAGGAGAATTAGCTGAGATGTGTACTTGTCACATTTAGGCCTTTTGAAAGTTTGATGACTAGACATGTTTATCCACATTTAGAATAAGGTTTATTCTTTACTTAGGTAGCAGCATATTTATAAGAGTAGAGCGTATTTTAAAGAGCCTACTACCACTCCTCTGACCCTCCCCCCTCCCGTTAATCCAAATGATGAATTTAGGAAATTTTAACAGTCTTCTGTAAATATGGAAAGTTGGATTTTGGAAAAGTTTTGGGGACAGTGATACTGTGAATTGATAAATATGAAATATACAGTGACTATTCATCCGGGAATAAATGTTTACTCTGGAGTATGAATGACTTTTTGGTGGTGGTGTTCTCATTAGTTTCATCTTTCATGTCAATCGGGAGTTAAAGAGAGAAGAGCATTGGCTCTTTCATTTCCTTTTGAAAAATCAGTGAAAAAGACAAATTTTTAACATCCTTCCCGTTATTGTGTTCTAGATTTGCTCTAATAAATTGCATCACTAGATCGTTAACCAATAGTTTTGTTGATATCATAAAAGTATTTTAATTTTATTCATTCTCCTGTATCATGCACTTGCAGAATTGTTACTTTCAATTAGGATCATTATAGCATAGTTTGGATCTATTTCTAGTCATATTTTAATAAAAAGAATTATCTAATGTCAGTTAAGTTGAAATATTGTCTGAATATATATATGGAATTTATTATTTTCTTACCATTTCTAATTTTGTTAAAATATTCCAAATGATTCAACCCTGATGTGAATGTGGTATGTCCATTTTATTCTTATACCTGATTAAATTTGAAATCTGAAAACAGATTTTCATTTTATTCAAAATTCAATTTTGTCTGATTTTTGAACATTATAATATGGGAATCATTATAAAATTTAAAGTATATTGGATTAGAATTGGTTTTTATGATTTTGTAATCACTTTGGGAATGTGCTACTTTCCTTACATGAATCACAGAACTTCTCTAGCCATTGTGTAGTAGGTTAAAATAATTGTGCCTGAAATAGATTGATCTAAAACAACTGGTACTATCATAAAATTTTAGAAAGTTTGGTGACCTAGAAGGCTGACTGTAGTCCTCATTAAATTTAAATATAAAAATCAAGTATGAAGTCAACGTAAAATTCAAAGGGATTCAGATAATAGAGACAAGATACTTTGATTTCACACTATTAAATATAACAAATATTTCAACTGTTATTTTAGGAATCATCTAAATTACAAGTGAAATTAAAATATTGAACTTTGCTTACCATAATGTTGAAAAATTTAAGGATACTGATTGCAAAAATAAAATAAGAAATTATTCATAAAAATGTCCTAAGTGTACAAGAAAGAGTACACAATACAGAAGAAAGCAAAACTCTGGACCTGCAAAATATGCGATCTCATGGATTAAACAATAAAAGAATCAGGCAGTATAGAAGAGAAAAGTGGGCCCTGGAGTCTAAGAAGTAAAAGACTGATAGTGCCTTGATAATACACAAGAAGGAAAAAAAGGTATAGATTGGAAATGATCATAATAAAATCAGAGGATTAAAGAGAAGGATGGCAAGCTAAGACAAGATTGAACTATCAGGAGGTGATGTAAACAATAATGAGACATGAAAAACCTCCCCCAAAATATCAACAAGAGGTAGCTTTAGAAGAGAAAAAAAGGTTTACAGGTTCCAAGTTAACATTTAAATTGACTCTCTGTAAAGATAGTAAAACATGTTCAACTTATAGATAATATGCATACTGTGAGCTAAACTATATAATTAGCTTAAGAATTCCTATTTTATTCATAAAAATCAAAGGTTAAGTAAACAATGCATGCAATATTTTATTAATATATCTTAGAAAAATCTAAAAAGTACCAAATGAAGTCTGCCAAGGGGAGCTATTACGTAGTCCCTCAATGAATACATGAATAATGTGGACCCTTCACTCCAAATTTGGTTTGGATTTCAAGCCTGATAACGTCATTATTCACCAAGAGGGTATGAAAAGGTTTGTTTCACATAATGATGCTTTCTGGATGTTCTAGTTTGCCAATGCTGCCAGAATGCAAACCACCAGAAATGGATTGGCTTTTATAAAGCGGGTTTATTTGGTTACACAGTTACAGTCTTAAGGCCATAAAGTGTCCAAGGTAATGAATCAACAATTGGGTACCTTCACTAGAGGATGGCCCATGGTATCCGGAAAACCTCTGTTAACTGGGAAGGCATGTGGCTGGCGTCTGCTCCAGAGTTCTGGTTTCAAAATGGCTTTCTCCCAGGACGTTCCTCTCTAGGCTGCAGTTCCTCAAAAATGTCACTCTTACTTGCTCTTGGGGTGTTTGTCTTCTCTTAGCTTCTCCGTAGCAAGAATCTGCTTTCAACGGCTGTCTTCAAACTGTCTCTCTTCTGAAGCTACTCTCTCAGCTTCTGTGTACTCTTCCAAGTGTCCCTCTTGGCTGTAGCTCCTGTTCAAAATGTCACTCACAGCTGCACTGAGTTCCTTCTGTTTGTCAGCTCATTTACATGGCTCCAATGATTTAATTTAGACCCACCCTGAATGGGTGGGGTAACACCTGCACAAAAATTATCCAATTAGAGTCATCACCTACAGTTGGGTGGGGCGTATTTCCATGCAAACAGCCTAATCCAAACATTCCAACTTAATCCCCACTAATATGTCTGTTTGACAAGACTGCATCAAAGAATATGGCTTTTCCAAACCAGCACACTGGGGAAATAGGGTAGGCTCCCATGATGGTTCAAAACAGTTTGTGATTTGCTGATGAGGCTAGGATTTGCATGGTTTGCAAGGTGTGAACTTCCCACTATTGCCAAAGAAGGAGGCACTTTCTTATCAGCTTGTCCAGACATGGGGCAAGAGGAGAAGAAGGAAAGCTGCCAGCAGTCAAATACCAGAAATGGAGCCAGCTTCTTTATTACAGAATATCCCATTGTAAACATGCACCAACTTAAAATAAACTTAAAGCTAAAGTTTGACAGGTATTTTAGATATAATCTGAAATGCCTTAACGTCTTAAATATGCATGTCATTTTTTTAAATGCTTAACAGTCCAGAATGTAGGCCATCTATTTTTTTTTTTTTTTTAATAGCCCATTTTCTCCCTTAACACAACCTTGGGGATTAAATACCCTCTCATCAGTAACCATAAATTACTCTAATTGCTATTTGCAAATGGAATGGTGAATCTCAATAATAGGAAAATATCAGTCTTTTAGAGGTGGTAACTTCTTTTTTGAATATCCTCACCCAAATGATATTATTTATCCTCAAGGGGAATTTTTCCTCTTCCTTCAAGAGAGTTTGAGAATAAACGCTATCCTAGGAAACAAAGGTTGAGTAATCCCTGAACAATCTATTTGCTTTTACTGCGGAAGCTATTTTTATAGCATTACCAAAATTAAGTGCTATACAAGATTTCTTTTTTCCATAGAAGAAAGGTGAAAAAAAAAAAAAACAGCAAATATATATATATAGAGAGATAGATAGATAGATAGATAGATAGATAGAGTCAGCTGCTTCTCCTTCCTTTCTTTTCCATGGATCTGAGCAGAATTCTTATTTTTCTGAAAGTATGAAAGGCTACCTCTAAGGGGAACATTGGATTAAAAACTGGAGTGATGGGGTACTACTTGGTGCACATTTTTATTTCTTATTCACATGTGTTTGCATAGATATATATGATAGCTAGACATCTATGAGGATTGACTGATGTTGCAGGACCAATGCTAAAATAAGCTAACACTCAGAGGTGAATTCAGTGCATGAATGCCTGGTTAGACTTACCTTGCTTATCTGGCTTTGGTTTCTAATGCCCCAAAACCCTGCGTACAATAACATTAACAATCCCCTCAATCTGCACATTGCTGCTCACTTTATTCTTCCTACATTTTTTTTTTTTTTTTTGGCAGCAAAAAATCCTAAGATTAAAACCCCCGGACTGGTTTGCTAGCCCATCTATCCCTGTTCTGAGCTGTTCATCCAGTTCAAACCCTGTCTTGCTTCAAACACAGGGCTCCCTAGTTACTCTTCCCAGGTGACAGAGTAACTCCTTTTACTTTTCTCTGCTCTTTGCTGCCCTCACCTGACTGAGACTGGCCTGTTAAAAACTTTTGTAAAGAATATGGTTAGGTCAAACCCACGGAATATAATGACCTCATGGTTTTAAAACTCACTTTTTTTAAGTTTGTAAAACCAGAGAGAAACACACACAGACTAAGAAAAGGCAGGAAAAAAACAAACCCTGCAGTCATATATTATGACTAGGAGATGCTGGTGAAATTCTGAGCGAATAACTCTGACCTATTTAGTGCCAATCCTAAGAGGCCTCCATTATTGACATAAACCTCCCTCAGTGCTGTAATTCCAAAAAAGTATGTAGTAGGATTTATTACTTTCAGGTAAATTTGGATGTATATCATTCTATGTGCTTCTTGGTGTTTCAGGAGAACAATTTATTATTTTAACTAGTCTTTTTTGTAACAAGAAAAGAATTTACTAATGATCTCATTCCCCAGAGACAATATCTATTTACATTTCTGTCATGGTCCTATCTAACCTTTAGTCATAAACATACACATATTACATATAGAATATTTTATATACATGCACATGTATTATAATATTACATTTTTTTTTTAAATGAGGAGGTTCTGAAATTTTATTTCCATGCATTGTTGTCTAAATTCAGGCCATTTATATTTTGTGTAGATTTAGATCCAAGCCATCAATTATTCAAATTTATATCCAAATGCATTGTGTGCTCAGCCATCTAGAATTCTGCCACCTTGTTTCAGCTCTATTAAATATTAAGGATACATAGGTTGGGGAGCTACAAAAATCTGAATATCAAATGTCTTTCTTAAAAGGTTTGTTAACTCTCTGAAGGAGAGCACGGACAATATGGATCCTTGTAGGACCCCACAGAAGATTATTAATTAGCTCTTTGACAAAGCTCCTGGATGCTTCTGTAACTAACATCATCACACTGTTCAAGGGCAGATTCAGATAATTTCTAACAAGTCTCAATATTTGAATTTTATAAATGTGTAGTAATATACTATGTATTATCTGAAACAAAAAGGTTGAAGTTTTAAAAATTTCTCTTTTCTATGCAAAACTTGTTTTTAAATTATCACTTCACTCTCCCTAATGCCCGCATTATGGGTTTGGAGCATGACAAATGACCACTTTTAAACTAACCTAAGAAAAAATAAATAAGACATCATTTTTTTGGTGTTTACCAGTCAAGAAAAGAACCTCTGGACCATAATTTGCTCCTTATTGCAACACAGATCATGGCTTTATACCACTTGTTTCAACAAAATGTGTTTGGAGTTCACAGTGTTGGCAGATGCCCCCACTCAGGTGTTTGTGTTACCCATGTGTAAAATCCTCAGTCTGTGCAAAATTAGAAAACACATTATGACATATCTTACAGCCCAGGATTAGTCTGAAAGTGCCAATATATTATTAGCAGGGAATGATTCAGGCCAACAACTACAAAAAGGCAATTGTCAAGGCAAGCACCTGCATCTGTTCCCTCAAAGCAATGTTTCCTACCTCTCCAATTATTGACAAAAACTTGATCAAGTTCCATTTTACACGCTGAAAATTATCCCTACCCTCCATCTCTCCTTTTAAACAAACAATTCCTGTTTGGCATAATATGTACTGCATCAGATTCTTTTAATAGAGAAGAAATACTTCTCTAACTAAGGCATTTACATTTATAGCTTAAGCCACCTGCATTCTACTCCATTGGAGGAGAGAGAATTACTTATTATAACTGTTCAAATAGAAGTCATGTGAGGAAAGCTCTCTTGTGCTCAATTCATTTTGCAAACTTTCTAAGAAACTTTCGATTAATCTCACTACCGAGAAACCCTGATTATGTATGTCATCATTTGCAGATTAGGAAACTGTTGTCTAGAAATGAAGAGGTTTTGTGGATGTTATGCAATTTGTCAGTAGTTGGGCCTGGTCTGTAACCCAGCTCTCCTGAGGTCAGCCCTTCTCCCTTTTTAGTCCAACTTGTATCTTACATATAACAGCATGTCTGCTTCATATAATATGTAAACAACCTTTAAATATCTGTTACTTATATACACTTTAAACTAAAGTTATTTGTTTTATCTAAGGTAAAAAGCATACATCTTGCTGAAAGTTATGCTTCAGCAAGATTTATCAGTGTCTTGGTTATCAGAGATTTATCAGTGTCATGTTTGTTTCACTGTTTTGTGACTTGTATAGAAGGAAACGTTATTGTTGTACGGAAATATATTTTGTATAATAACTTTAACATTGAGAATGGATGCAGGATATATTTCCAATACATTAAAGATGTATTTTTCAAAAGTGAAAATAAAATAATAAGATTATATGCTTCAGGAATATCTAACTGATGTTTTCCAGTTAGTTTAGAGGAAATGTCATAGTAGCCCCTAAAACTCATTCTTCCAGCATTTGAAGTGCTGTTTAAAGGATGATTTATCCAGTTCTCTTTAATACCTGTCAATTAGCATGAAATTAAAGAACAAAGAGGAGTACTGACTGGGAAGGATCATAACAGTCACCAATTGATTCTCTTTCAAATAGAGGGAAAAATATGTTCCCAGGAAAATCACTTTAATTCTGTTTAAAAACCTTGTTAAGTTTTCTTTTTAAATGTTGATCAAATTGTTTGCTTTAGAAGAGATACAGGCTTATTGAGAAAACTATTTCTCAAACACACCAGAATTTTGAATTTCAAATCTGTTCTTCAAGACTGAGAAATTCTCATTGCTAATGAAACAACTGAATTCAAATTTCAGTTCTCAATAGACCCAACTAGGGAGATCAAAAGGAAGGGGGGAAGCTTAGGTTAAGTTACTAAATTTGCTGTGAGACAGTTTTCAGTCTTGCAGAATAAAACAAAATGAAACAAAAACACATAGAATTTCACATATATAGCTACTCGAAAATTCCCTTCATTGTTTTTTTTTTTTATTATTATTTCTATTTGTTGGAAAATGGGGTAACAAAAATTCAAAAGATAGCGAGAAAATTACTTTGATGAGAAGGAGTTGGAAACAAATCTCTTATGAAAAAGAGATTGTGGTAACCGGAAAACCTGTTTTAAATGTTGATTGCTGCATTAATAAAAATAAAATAAAATAAAATAAAGTGAAGCAAAACAGAAACACTCAAAATTACATAGCTTACAAAATTAAGAATTGATTCTTTCTCCCTATTCTGTATGTTGGCTGTGCAGCTTTGCTGGTGTTGCCTGGATTCACTGATCTGGCTGTGTTTAGCTGATGGATCGGCTCAGAGCTGCTGAAGAGGGGAGGTTGAGATAGAATTTTTTTCTGCTTTTTGAACAATGGGTCCGGCATTTTCATTTTCCAGAGTCCTGCAAATTATGTATCGGGCCTGACGGCAAGGGAAGAAGCAGGCAGATAGGTTAGGAAGGAGGCAATGTGACGTGTGTGGTGAGTGTGGCTCCACACAGGAATGGAGGTGGTAGAAAGTAATTTGGGCTCAATATATTTTGACAGTAAAGTGAAGAGATCTTTCCAATGAATTTGAGGATGTAAGAGAAAGACAGAAGGCATCAGCATCAAGATTCAATGCTATGCAGATTTACTTTTATCTTCAAGATGTACATTTTCTACATGTAGAGATTCAAAAAAGCACTAGATTCATTACCACGGCCAAAGTTCATTCCAAGTCTTGATTAACGAACACTGTAATGTATTAGCATTGTGAGTACTAATAAATTACTTAATCTTCCCAAGCCTCAATTATCTCACCTGTGAATTTGTAACATAGTGTTTTATTAAAAAATAAAAGAAACTATTTACCTGGCACAATACCTAAAACGTGAAGACTATTATGACTATTTTGATCCTGTGATGTTATGACAATATATGTTTACCTCACTGCAAATAAATGAGTAGTATTAAGGTTCTTTTCTACTTAGGATTATTACCTTTTTGTTGGCTGTATCTCAGTAATAGAAACTGTTCTTTCCTTCGAATCACTTCTATATTAGCATTTGTCTTTATCACCCCATTTAGCTTTATATTATTCTAGTGGGAAGGGAAATCAACCAGTGTTCATTATATATTATTCATTCAGTGCTATCCTAGCTGCTGTGGAGATTTGGAATCTATCTAAGTTTCCCAGAACAGTAAGTACTAATTTCTTGCTTTCCAAATTTAGTTCCCTGAATAAGAATGGGTTTTTAAGTCAAACTGCACTTCTAGTAACCTGGGTTTATTTACTAGATGAATTAGTACACCTTACCGGATTGTCAGTCTCCTCTCATTGAATTGCCCCCTTGTGAACATTCCAATTGCTGATGACCTACATGTTTGGATTGGTACTCCTTCCTTCCCTTACAGCCTTCTCAGTCATGGAAGATAAGGATTTGGGAAATAGCTTCTCAAACATTACACCTTTAGAAATAACTATCTTTCTCCAAAAACTGAAAAACAAAGTGGTACAGAAATAAGTCTTTATATTGTTAAATGATATCTTGTGCTATAAGTGGTACTTCACAGTCACTTTTTAATCAAGAGGTAGAATTATTGGATAGTTAATAATTAATAACTTTATAACTATGATTACCTGTGAGGAGGTTATTCCAATGAGCATCCAATGGTATCACTCTTGTAACAGTGAAAATTTCTTTCTTCGCTTTTCTTGTTTTTAAATTTTTAATCCTAATTTGACTTAGGACTCTTGAAATCAGTTAGAGTACAGATGGGACTGAGGAATAATGGAAATGTTTTCATCTCCTTTAGAGGGACACTTCTGCACTCACAACATGATCTACTGTGGCATCTCAAGGAACATATGATCCAGTTTAGAAAGGAATAAAAAAGGGTTTGGAGTCCAGGATCCAGTGGGACAACGCGAGATCAATGAGCAGAGCAGCCTATGCAAAAGCTGCATGGCAGAAGTCATGACAGCACTTGAGTTGATCAGGAAAACAAACACACAAAAAAAAAAAACACGTCATTGGGAAAAGGCTTTGTTGGATTGGGAGTAAAAATAATAGAGCAATCATGTTTATGACTACATAATTCATGCTCGATTATTTTTCACGTAGAACTCTAAAGATTTTAATATGATCTGAGAATAACATGAAATATGATGATCCTTTTTTAGCCAGTTTCCCAAGGAAAAAGTATTTTAATCAATTATCTATAAGGCATTTTAAGTCATTTCCATGAGATTTAGAAATGTCACAAAGGCACCAGAATGTTTACTAGGACAGGGCCATATCAGTCTTAATCATCACTCTCTACTTTACTCCTGCAACTAGTGTATACAAAACACTAAAACAGTATTTTTGAAAAAAGTTAACAAAGATTAACTAAAAGGGAGGGGGTTGCCAGGAGTCAGGGTGGCTAGAAGGACAGAGTTCAGTTAATTTAGGATGTTGAATGGGCCTGGCAGCCAAACTCGAAGGGAAAAACATGGCTTGCATAACCTAGTATCAGATTTTCAAATTATTGTGAAAATACATGTCAGAAAGTACAAAAGCATGAATTCACAGCTTAACAAATAGTTACAGAGCAAATACCTGTTAACCAGCATTAAGGTATTTCTTCAAAGTTGCCCATAATGTATTCTAACTCACTTTCAGGAAATTGGGCAATTATTAAGTGTCTGTTAAAACTGTAAGATTATATCAAATGGTACATTTTTTGGTACATCAAGAGATAAAATTGAATAGTGGATTGACATGATAATAAGTCCAAGGCAGTTAGATTTATGATAATAAATCTAAGTCAGTTACATGAATACATTTGTGTCAATTAATCTCAAATATTTTTCATTGAAACAACTCACTAAATGGATTCTTGTTAAGGGAATAAACTTCATTAGGTAAGCATTTTTATTAAAAATTATATGTTTAATATGTTATACTTTAACACTTTGTGTATGCAAAAATTCTACATGACTATAGATATAGATTCATTAGAAATTGCTCTCAGTTTTGGTTAGTTGAAGAAAAGTGTTTTAGCTGCAAATACAGGAAACCTCTAAATATTATCAAAAGACTGGTTTGTTTTGGGTGCACAGGCATTATGGAAAGTATATTGGACTGAAACAATATTCCTTGATATAATCCCTTTAATCTCAGTACATACTGCATATAAAGCGGAAGAGAAAAATAAAGATAGCTAAAGTGAGTTAAATATTTTTAAGTAGACAAAAATCAATGTTTTTTAAAAATATTTGCAAGAAAGTTCATGAGCATAGCACAGCTTAAATGCATCAAGGGATACTGTCAAAACACTTCAGGAAATAGGCATTATCTACAATTGCCAAATGAAAAATATATATATATAAACAATCTGTACCTATCAAATAAAGGAACCTCCTCTGCTGCTATATCAGTAAGAATCAGTAAGTTGAATGAGATATCTCTGCTTTCCTGAAATGTGTCCTAGTAATGCCCTTATTGAATTTTCAAAACCCTGAGATCCACCCTCCCACCCCAGTAAGATATAATTGAATAATAATCTTGCTGGTAATTTTAGAAGACTGTGTTGATGAAGGTCATTTTTTACAGCTTATGTCTTTTTTCTGTTTTCATTAATATCTTTAATTAGGCACATATTTGAAATAAAGAAAAATGTGTCCTGTAGCTCCCACAGCAATAGTAGTGATGACATTTGCCCACTGATTTCCCATGAAGCAAACGGAACATGTAACACATATAGCAAACTTTACACATTTAATGAGGATGAACACAGTGTGGAGAAACTCCCTAATAAATGTCAGAGTGGGGACTCCCTTTCTCAGGGGAATAGTCAAGTGGAAGATTGCCTTAGCAACTTGACACACACATTCTGTGCAAGGATTCCCCATGACCGTTGGGGCTTTGGTGGAAAACACTTGCTGGGGAAGACCAGAAGAACTGGTAGTACACAAATGAAGCTTTCTAGTCTCAGTCCTCAAGGAAAAATACCTGCTTATTTCCTAGGCTTCTTTTTGACCACATGTAAGGCCTCCGAATTGTTACTAATAGTACATAATAATTCCCAGATCCAGCAATCATCTTGAATGCTCCCTGATTTTAGTTTGATGTATCTGGTGAAGTAGGCTTGAGGGCTTCTACAAATATTAATGTTACCAGAGGGACCTCTGAAAGCATATGAAATTATGGTTTATGTATTATGTAAAAGATTACCTGCACACCATGCATAGTTTTAGGAAACATACTATTTAAGAAGCCCAGTGCTGTTATGTCCCATATATTTCATTTCTGCCTGTATGAAAAGTGTCTCTTGCTGGAAAATCTGTTACAGTAATGCATGACTGTGAAGGCAAAGGAGCACTGAGATACATTTATTCCTACACCACTCAAGTGGAACCATCATAAGAAAGCTAGAGGTCCTAACCTCACTTGCAGTATAAATGATAAATGTACCATAATGCTTCCTTCTCATGTTTTCAGCATCTCATGGTTTTGATATATATATTGGGTTATAGGACCCGTATCTTCAGATCGCTGACAAGATGTCTGATATGGTACTTTCATATTTTATGACTTATTGAACTATGATTTTAAATTTGTTCAGCACATCAACATGTTAAGTGAAGAGGCCAGAATTATTTTTCGTTACATTTCACTGAGCTATGTATCATTTCAGAATGGCTTCGCATACACAAGCATGAAAAGAGTTCTGGCTTTAAATCTGCAGTCATCAGACCTGAAAACAAAACAATTAAAATTAAATTATTCCCCCAGTGCCTTAAAACTAAGGCGATGATTAAAAATAGCTGTTTGTGAGGCAAGTTAATATGGGGAAATCTGTTTACTACACTATGAGAACCTCAAAGGAATTCTTGCATGCTGTAGGCCTCAAGTGATGTATTTGAGGGACTTATTTTCCATCTTTTTAGTTAGATTAGCAAACAAAAACTGTTACAAAAGGATGTTAAAGAAATTTAGGTACCCAGGTGTGTTTAGGGCTAGCACAGAGCCCAAAATACTTGGTTAACTTTTTCCATTTATCCTGAATATCTTTTTGTGATTTACCTTATGTACAGTTTATAAAAATACTAAGACTTCTAATGATATTAATAGATAATTCACACTTATGCTACTATCGGACCTACACTTAAACATTTCCAAAATTGCTGACCTTCTCTGTGATGGCTATCATTAATATTCTGTCCAGTGGATGTTAAAAAAAAAAAAAAGATAAATACATTTATTTTTTTCCTTCAAGAGAAAGATGCCATTTTTAACCATTGGTGAGAAAATACTAACTTTAGGAAGAAACTAGTGTTATGGAAAGTGTATTTGAAAATGTTTTGCTTGAAATAGTATTTGCTTGCCAAAGATAATAAGCGTATCACATATAAAAATTCATATTTTCGTATGTTGCAAAAATCTTAGAGAAATAATTTTCTAAGCTATTTAATTCCCTTGAAATAAAGAGTTTTAATGGATTTTGAAGTCATTTGCTAAATATGTAAAAGCAAAATACTTTTTGACTAGATTTGCAAGGATAACCAATTTACAATGTCAGGAAATTGAGTCATTGGAAATTGAGTCATTGGTTTATAAAGTATGTAACTTACATGAGACTAAATGATGAGAATCTTGTTTCAGTTAAGTGCAGATGAGGAGGCACTTTTCCTATTTGGATTTTCATATCATTTTGATATTGCTTTTTCTCCAATGACAACACATATGATTCTAAATTGAAAGAATCTCAAATTAGCATCTTTTATTCTCTGCATCACAAAGTGTTAAATCAAGATCAAATAGCTCTAATATTAATATAATAACTCTTGTACATGCTTTTAAAATTTATCTCATTGTACCCTTTAAAGAACTCTATGAGGTAGGTAGTACTGTTGCCATTTGTGGATGAGACAATTAAGTTGCAGATAGTGTAGTTACTTAGAATTGTCATTCAGAATGTAAGTGGCAGAGTTTGTTTCCAACACAGGCAGTCTTGCCCAGGGACTCTACTCTCTATCGTAACATTATTTTGTTTATTGATGGAATCATGATTTACTTAGAGTACTCTAGATATACACACATATACATATATACCTACATACTATTAATAGATAAAATAAATTACTTAAAATATTGTAATTTCATCTTTACCTTACTTTTTTAATTTCTATTTTGTGTATTTTCTATGATGAACACATTGTATCAGGGCAGAAGTTTAAGTAAATAATTTTGCTTTTGGGAAACTAGATACTAAATCAACTTTTCTTAGGGAAAGCAAACCTATCACATATTTTTTTCATGATACTTTTCTTCTTTTTTGTTTTTCTTCTTTCCTATTTTTCTACTCATCTATTTCTATTCTAGTTTCCTCTATATCTTAGGAATAATATGCACTTTACATAAATCATTTCAACCTACTTAGGATGATAATAGAAATATAAAATATTTTATAAATATTTAAAAACAAATATTGCATATTATTTAAATATTATATGAAAATTTTAGCATATTTAATAAATAAAATTTAATTAAGGTGTAAATTTCTCTATGAAGGAATCAAATGCCTTAAGTTCAGTGATAGGCAGTGTTTTCACAGTAATGGAAAAACTCATAAAATATTTATTAAGTTTCTGTCTTCATCCTGACACCCCTAGACCACGTGGAGTAAAGTCACATCTATTTCTCAAACTCACTGAAATCTAACTCCTATAGGCCATGCAGTTTCATTTTATTTATGGTTTTCTATATGCACACTTTACTATTGTCTTGATTCTGAAACATTGTATGTTAAGTAGGACCACTTAATTAAGACTCTATTGCGGAAGAAAAACAAGGTCTACTAAATATGTTAACAAGGGAGAAATGTTTTTAAAACTTTAATTTTTAGTTCATTAATTCTGAAATAGAGAAACAGGAGTAAAGATGAGATCCATGGTGAGTGACCAGAAAGTCTCTACTATTTAAAAAATACGATGCATAAATTTTAAAAGTTTTATACCTCTTTTTGTATGACCTGGAAAGAATTACCATTTTTCATATGACAAAGTGACCTCATTAGAAATAGGTACCCATAATTTTCACAGAGAAAAGATAGAAACCTTAAGATAATTCTATAGTTGGTAATTTTTTATTTCAGCTTCCTACCTTCTTGCTCAATCTGTTTCCTTCTCCCTGTACCTGCATTCTCCCTAACCCAGAACTGTTTTAAAAAACTGTATCTGTGACTGAATTTCAAGGCTCTATAAGAAGGCATATCTTTTCTTGGTTTAGAAGGGAAGAAGGAACGGACATTTCTTCCTAAGAATTTTTAGCTATTTTCACTGTTGTGCATTAAATTGGTTGCATAGCAGCAAACAGTAAAAGGAGAGTAGATAATTAGAAGGGGGATAGCAACAGGTCTCACAGGATCTTCACACTGTATTCCCTAAGCCTTTAATTTAGCTTCCTGAGATTTATTTCACTGTAAGTGGGCGCTCCCTACTGGCAGCCCCAAATATTCTATAACCACATTATTCACTGGTAATTAGTGCCTTTTTTATTATTTATATTATTTATTATTATATTTCATTCCTATTTGATTTAGGACTAGGTGGTCTAGAGAGTTTTGTCAAAACGTCTGAATAATGTGCAATAGCCAACCAGATATAGATTGAGAGCAATGGAGGTAGAGATATAAGAACAAGAGTCAGAATTGGTCAGTTCAATAAAACTTTTCATGCTTCTAGGAAAAGAAAAAAAGGGAAGATATATGTTGGTCTAGTAAGGAGTTTCAAATAGTATTTGTTTATTTTCAAAACTAATTTGTGTAATCGCCCCATGATGCCTACTCCTAATCAGTCTATTTAAAATGTCTTTCCTTATCATTTCATTACACTATCTTTTTTTCCTTACATAGCAAGTAACACCTCTGAACATACTAGAATATGTAATAATGTAATAATTGACCATGTATATTGCTTTGTGTCTGTTTCCCTCAGCTCCCAAAGGGCAGGGAACGAGCTCCTTGTCTGTTGTAATCATTGATTTAGGCCAAGGATCTAAAACAGGACCTAGCACTATAAGATACTCAAGGTACATTTGCAGAGTGAATCCGAGTTTGCTTTAATTTGGTTTTAATCAGATAATAGCACTTTTCTAGGGCTTACTCTATGTTAGGCACGATTCTATGTAAATAGAATATTCAAAATATCAATTTCTTTAATTGTAACAAAAACCTTTTGAGGTGGGTATGATTATTACTTATAGTTTACAGATGCAGAAATCAGGGATTTGAGGGTATTATGTGCTTCTAAATGTTTGACAAAAGGTATGCTGAAAAGCAAAGAAAGAAAGGCCCTGACTTGTAGTGTTTGCCAATTGCTATCGTGTAAATACTCCTATCATGGCTGAACTCAAGCTATTAACATGATGTTAACTGGCTCACAAAATGCTATAAATTCATAATTTGCTCACTAGTAGAGATATGAATCATGCCAGCACTCCATTGCAGGAAGTTATGCATAAATTATTTAAGATTACTCAGCTAGATATGATATATCTGGGCTCTCAAATCAGGACAAATGTCATGACATGCTGTTTTGGGAGTCTGATGACAATTTTGACAATTATTCTGAATTAATTATTAATGTTTAGTAATTTTAATTAAGCAAATAGTTATTTTTCTGGGAATTTACCTCCAAAATGCTCACTTCTCCTTTGCAAGCACATGTCATCCCTTATTACTATATTTACTAAAGTAGAATTTCTTATTTTAATTATTTATCTTTTATTGAGTTGTATGTCTAAAATTAAAAACATTTGATTAGCAAAGTCATTTTTCCTGTTAGACATTTTATTTTTTTTGAAAAATATTGCTCTATATTGCACTAATATTTTGAGGGTTGGGAGAGCTGTCTGCCTTGAAGGTGTATTGGATTCACCATTTCAAATCCCATAGTATATATTGAGACAGAATAAAGTGGCTACTTGAAAATTTTAATCAAAATATAGATAAGCAGTTAGTCAAACTGAATCTCGAGTGAGAAGGTGGAGGACATCTGAATATTACCAGATGCTCAGCCCCTACTGTGAATTCAAAAACAGGCAAATATGTTATTAATTGGAAATCTTGAGGTTATCAGGCATTTTTAAAATATAATTTAGAGCTTCATCTTATAAGTGAATGTAGCTGTGAAATTAAAAATGTTATTAAAACATAAAAAAGTGTTAAAACAGAAATACCGCAAGAAAAAAAAATTAGAAAAACCTTGATTTTCCAGATTTATAAAGCATCTCACTTGCATGGAATTGGCTTTTTATATTCTTTGATTTTGCAAGGCAGATACCTTTATTTAGTATTTCAGCTATAGCACAATAACCAATCTAGGTATCAAAAATCCAATCATTCCATTTTAGTAAGCTCCAATCCCTACAATACAACACATTAATGGTTAGACAGAGAAAGGGCTCAGTATTAAATCCTCCTTTTTGAATCAGTTTCAGGTGGTTCTATTTCTAAAACTGTTGAAGGAAAGGCATTAATTACACATTTCCATTATGACAGAGCCAACATCAGCAGTGACTAAAGCATAATTCCTTTAGGAGGCAATGCAGCCTATTCTCTGATCAAGTTTTGTTTCCCACAGGGAGGCATCAGTCTTAAATTACATAGCAAGCAGGCAAGAGAAAGGAAGCAAACAATAGAGCACTTCCCAGGGGAAGAAAGAATGAGGATCTGACTCAGGGTATCCTATTGAATAAATAAAATTCTATACTTCTGTCAGTTATTTCCATTCACACACATTTACATACACACACTCAGACAAAGTATTCAGGATATTTGTGGATTTTTATTTATTCCCACTTGATATTTTACTACAGAGTAAATTACTTGTTACTTTGAGGATCTTGAAGAGATACACTTTTTTTCTCATTAAACAGAGTTGCTTAATGAAAGTAAGTGAAACAACTGGCTGAGTTTACCTTATTCGGTGTTTTGTACTTCATTAACATATAACTTATTGACAAGTAGTAAAAAGTAGCTTTGCTCATTCATCAGGCTAATGAAGAGGACATAAAAAGTACAGAGAAAAATATTCTCTAATAAGCCACCACAACACTGCCATAACTAACAAGAACACAGACTCCCAGAAACACTATCTGAAACATCACCAGAATGAAACAAGAAAAAGCATCTTGACAATCAACAGCTTTTTCACAAATACAATACGTCCTTTACCTATAGAAAATATGTCCCCAACCAGGAGAGTCACTAGTTCATCTGCTACAGAATTCTCAGTGTGTACCTTCTGTAGCATATCTCATTGGGTGACCTTAACAAACATGGCATTTACAGCAGTAAAACCTTCCTTGGTGGTGGCAGCTGGTCAGTGGACTTGAAAAATTAATTAACTGGTAGCTTCTGCCTTTCATTCCACAAATCAACAAATGACTGTCGGACAAGGAATAAAAACTATAAAAAGCAAACATAAAGACTCAAATGGCAGAGCCTTTTAAGAAACTGTTTTAAGGCCAATGATGCATGTTCTGGATCTTGATTCTCACTATAAACTTAACTTCCACTTGGCACCAGCTAAATCTACAGACTAGAGTAAATAGCAACTCTCCATTGCCAAGGCTTATTTAGAAAATACTGTGAAAATTGAAATTGAACACTCCCCACACTCCCCATCCATTAGGAGTGCACTATGCTGTACCATCAGGACCTGCTAAGGTACAACACAGGCTAAAAAAAAATATATATATATATATATGTGTGTGTGTGTGTGTGTGTGTGTGTGTGTATAAAACAACCTCTAAAATATCAGTGACTTCAAACACACACAAAAATATTTTTACCTATTACTACATGTCTAAAGTTATTGGCAGAAAGGACTGATAATCCTAGTCACTAAGACTGAAGGAGGATCAATTTTGCCACATGCTTCCACATTTCTTCAGCAGATGAAGGGAAAGTGTCTAAAAATATGCTCACTCTTAAGATTTTCACCCAGTGGTGACATATAGCATTTGGACTCATGTTTCATTTACTAAAACAAATCATAGAAGCATGGCTAATAGCAAAGGGGTGGAAAACTGCAACTCTACCAAGTACCCATAAGGAAAGGGACTGAAATATTTGCTAAATGGCACTACTATTTTCCACAGAGACCATCAGGATGGAGGGGTTTTGTAAAATAAAGCTAGTTAAACTAGTAGTTTATCTATTCTTTGCTTAACACCCATGTTCAGAATACGTCCATGATATTCTGTGCCTTCTCTACCCTGAATTTATATTCTCTCTTAAATCCCTAAATTCCTTCCAAAAATCCCTCTCTGTCTCTCTGATTACATGACTCATATACTCCTACATTTCAGCCTATCAAAATTGTCACTAAAATTTACTTTCCCTCCTTCCTTACCCATCCCCTCTTGTCCTTGCTCTCCTTTGCAGACACAACTTCCTTTAAAAGTCATACCACAGATCCTCCAAGGAGAGTCACGAAGATTAGAACAGTGGCTCTTGCAATAGATTAACATAGCCACAGAAGTTATGCCATATGAACAGGTAGAGCCAGTTATCTCTTGCTTTGAATATGGGCTGGTCTTGACACATGCTTTGACCAATAGAATGTGACAGAAGGGATGTTCTGGAACTTCCAAGGCCAGGTCTAATTTCCTTGCTTTCTAAGGAAGCCAGCCACCATACTTTTAAGAAGCCCCAGCAGGACTCATAAATGATGAGGAAGCACATGGAGCAGAAGCCAGGTAGAGAAGCTCCAAAGCCCCAGCTAAGTGAGTAAAGCCTTCTTGGACCTTCTAGATCATCTACTGAATTCCACTGAGTGAGTGGGTAACCTCAGCCAATGCAACATTGAGCAGGAAAGCCAGAAAAACTTACGTTAATCTACCAGATTGATGAAAAATAATAAATCATTGATGTTTTAGCCACTAAAATGAGGGATTTTTTTTTTTTTTAATGGAGATGTTTATAAGTGAAATAGTTTTCTACTCTAGTTGAGCTGACATTTGGATCATCTGGACGATTATAAAAATTTTAGACTCCTGGAGACCACACCAGGCAAATTAAGTTAAAATTTCTGGGAGATTCAAAAGCTCCCAAAGTGATTCTAATTCTAATGCAGAGTCAAGTTTGAGAACCCTGGAGTTAATTTTATATTCATCTCAGTTCTGCTTCTAAATAATTTCTCCTGTAATATTTTTTTCGAATCCCCACTTATTTTTGCTTTATGCCATTTTGCTTTCCTACTTTCTATCCCTTAGTCTGAAACTCTTTTTCTTCAGAAACAATCGGTCTTAAGTATTCTAGAAAGGATGTTTCTCTTTTATGTGAAATGCAATTAATGGATCATTGATTAAGTGAATTGTTTTTCTTTGAACACGCTCTTTTGTGTGTCTGGATATTTCTTAATGGGAAGGACTTCAAGATAAGAATATTTAACTCCTTTCTGGAATATAAGTCACTGACCATAATTTTAAATTTTCAAAGATCCTATTTCCCCACCATTTCAGATGCTTTAGGGCCTTACGTTGTTAATTTGAAAAGTTGTCACTAAGTGATTCACTGTTCCTACAAGTAGCTAGTTTCTGTTTTCAGAAATTTGTTATATGCTAGAGAGAGATAGAGATCTTTTCCAAGTTTTAAATGGAGATATAAATATGAACCTAGATTCAATTAGTAGATACATAAAATAGATTATATATTTAACAAATAATTAGCTGATATTTCTGCTTTTTAATAAATATATATCTTCTTTGAAGCATTATATTATTGAGAACTAATTCTACTGGGTTCTTAAAAATATTGAGAATGAAAACAAATCTTAACAGTTCTAGTAAAAAATGATTACTGAAATGCTCATGTTCAAGTACATTAGAATGGGGAAAGAATAGTTTGAACACAGGCTCCACCAAATACTCCTTATGTGAACTTGATGAAAGCACCTAAACTCTCCAAACCCCAGTTCCTCATTTACAGAAATAATATTATATATATCTGAGTGCTAATTCGAGGCTTAAAATAAGATAATGTTCAGGTACAGTTCTCAGAAGAAAGTAGGCACTAAGTAAACATTATCAATTTTAATTATGCCTCAGTATCACAATAATCAGCTTGCTAAAGTACAGCTAGGGAACAACTTGTATGCATCATTCCTCTCATCTTTTACTGTGTAGGGAACCAAAAGAGGTGTGAGATAATTGAGAAGAAGTTCATGAATGGCAATCTAGATTTACAGTCTACCCATTAAAATGAACTACAAGATATGTAAAGATGCAAAAATGTGGGTGAACATTTCTTGAATGCCTAATGTATGCTATGTAGTTTTCTAAGAACCAATCAAAAAGTTAATGAAAGCCTAAGGTAGGAAGAGAGACCACTGTCAACTCTTATCAGTTATAGACAGGATTGGCTCAAGACATTCCTGGGGTAACAAAAACCACTGCTGAATGGCTTTTTGGCTAGCAGAGTCATTTTCAATGGGCTTAACTCATTAACACCAACTTAGTATTTAAGAACCTAATTTAGTTTGTAATTAGGCATATAATCATGTATAGAATCCAAGACTCCTGAATCCCAGAGAAGTGCACTTTCCATTACATCTTGCAGCTGTAGAAATAAAAGAGAACAGTAAATGCTACTTCAATTTCATGATTTCAAATATCTAGTAAAGATGAATTCGCTTGCTGCACCTGCTTGTTGTTTTATCATTCCATTTCCTATCTCCCTTGTGAATTGGCCCACAGACACAACACCTATTTAAAATGATTGGATCTTGAAAAAAATGTAAATTGATATTTCATACCCCATAGGTTCGTCTGCAATGGCAATATCTGTGCTATATGCACATTGAAAATTAAATCATTTTTTAAGCTAGCATAGGGTCTATCTAATGAAAACCCTTATGAAATCCCACTGTGTCTGCTCGGTAGAAGCTTTTCACAGTGAAATATTTCAGCTTTTAAAAAGCAACAGAACAAATGTGATTGATTATCAGTTCACTTGCCAGATTCTACTTGGAAATTAAAGAAAGTAAAAGCCCTTTTATGAAAGTGATGTAACCACCTGCAGTATTAAACTAATAAAATATGTGTTCAGCTGTTTGTGAACTGTCTTGACCCAGATGTAGAAAGTAGCCTCCTAGAATGTAGGAGCCTTATGTAGTAACTGATCAATCCTTCCTAACTGTGGAAAAGCTGTAAAAAGCATCCCAAATTGGTTAAAAGGTCAAAATACTCTGAAAGAATTCCATCATTGAAGCAAATATGAACTTAGCCACACTTGTGATAGGCAGAACAAATGAAAAAATGCAACCCATTAGTGTATATTTGGGATACATACTAAGAATTATTAACTCGTTAGAAACAGGTTCCCAGTGTCTGAAAAATAACAAAGCTGGGTTTGATTGAACATTTGTTTTTCTGGTTATCTAAGTATTAGCAATGCCCTGATTTTGAATGAGCTGATACGCTTCTTTGCAAATAACTATGTTATCTATAAATATCCCATTTTCACTTAAAGTCCCCATAGAGCTCATTTTAAATGGCTACAGGTAATACTTGTGTATACTTCTTTGTTTAGGAAACATAAACATATCCAAATAAAAATAAGATTCTCTAATAAGAGTTACATCAGATTCAGTTTAAGGAGAAGCAAGTCTGAAGCTGGGGTGTTCTTGCTCAGTGGATCTGTTCTCTTTGGTAGGGAAGATTTCAGTGGCAGAAAATACAAAATCGTCTAGAGTGCTGGCAATATCAGAGTCAAATATCTATCCATAGGTTACTGGGAAATTTCTGGATGACAGAAAGTGTTAAAAGGCAAGAACTTTGTCCTAGACAGAGAGATTGCATAGGGGACAAGCTGCAAAACTGAAATGTGGGAAGGAAATAACTGGTTAGTAAAAAAGGGTGTAACTCAGAAAGTTGGTTACAAGGAAGAAAGACATTTCTTATTTCATGGGAATCAAGAAACAAAGTTAAATCGGTGGCAAGAACAGCAGACAAAAAAAAAACAATTGATTTACTTTGATGTGGTTTATATGTAGCCTCACTCAGGTATGTAGCCTGTAGAGATTGTGGAGGGCATAAAGGCAGGGAAAGCTGGCATTTATTTCATTTACTGCAGAATTCTTCCAACTTTTTTTTTTTCTGCAAATTTTCTTTTGGAATTGCTTTCTGAAAATGTTCATTGAGTGTCTGAATATCTTAAATGAAGGCAAGACTTTATGTCATATAAATAAGTTTCAATTTTGAAACAATTTAATTTCATCTACAATGACATTAATAAAGCCATGTAGCTGTCTTTGTGAGTAAATACAAAACAAAAGTATGGGTGGGGGGAGAGAGAGGGGCAGGGGGAGAGGTTTAAATAAAATTTGTAAGTCTAATAGTCTGGGAATATTTATGGATTATTGATTAAGACAATTCCAAAACAAGAGTTTGAAAATGCTTTCATCAATGATTTATGTAATCATTCACCAAGATGTCCAGGTTGCTTGATGACTATGACAAAACACTTTGTTACTATATAATCACATCATAAATACCCAACCAAACTTTGCAACAAACAAGCTAAATTTTGGCCTCTATCTCAAAGCTTGGTATGTTAGCAATGTAGACATTGCATCAAATACTATGAACAAAAATATGGCAAAAAAAAAAAAAAAAAGAACATATAAAAATCAAAGTTGCCTTTCTTTTAAGATTAATTTGTCATATATGGGATAATAAAAAATAAATGAAAATTATTGTTTGGTTTGGTAGGCATAGTTCCAGGCAGTCACAGTTGTCAATGTTTTCTTCAAATGTGTGTGCATTCAGAGTTGGTACTCCTGGTGTGCCCTTTGTTTCCTCTAGTGATAGCAGCAGCGTGTTGCCCTATGCATGAGCACCCCCTGCTGGCATATCCTGGAGAGCCCTCTATTATTGTGAGCAGTTGAAGTATTTCCACATCTTAATAGATGTTTGCATAAATAAATATGTGTACTGATACCATGCACATATTTGCAAAACAGAACTTAGCTCAAGGCACCCTGTTGATATTTGTCTCCTGTTTTAAAATAGTAAACAAAATGAACAAAACTAAATGTTTTCCTGTGCTTCACAATTAAAAGTCCAGTTGATTAATTTAGAACTGTATTAGGTCCTATTGCCACTGTAACAGACTACCACAAACAGTGGCTTAAAACAATAGATTTATTATCTTACAAGTTCTATAGTTTAGAAGCCTGAAGTGATTTAAATCAGGTGTTTGCAGGGTTGCATTTCTTCCTGACGGCTCTCAAGGAGCATACATTTCCTTGCCTTTTCCAGCTTTTAGAGGCTGCCCCCATTCCACTGCTCAGGGGCCCCTTCTAAGCCAGCAGCCTTTCATCTCTCTGTGCCTTCCTTCCACAGTCGCAACTCACTCTGACTCTCTTGCTCTACCTCTCCATACCACTTTTAAAGACCCTTGTAACTATATTTGGCCCACCCAGATACTCCAAGATAAAGTCCCTGTTTTAAAGTCAGCTGACTAGAAACTTTACTTCCTTTTTGCGGCGTAAACTAAAATGTCCGCAGGTTCTGAGAATTAGAAAGTGGACACCTTGGGGGTGGAGGTGGGGGGGGCATTGTTAAGCCTACCATAATAACCAATAATTATTTATTGAATTTGAAAATAGTATCAGTTGGGAAGTTAGGAAAAAAAAAAAAAAAAAAAACACATATCCCCACGTTTGTGTCATACCTATTTTTGCCTGATTTTACTGTTTGTTCAAACAAATGATAATATCCATATTCCCCAACAACAACAGAAATATTTACTTCACTTTGGAGTGTGCAAAGATGAAAATGGGCTGGAAAGGAGTTTATAGCGTATTAAAGAAAGGAAAATAGGATTAAAAGAAACTATCTTCTTACAACTAAAATGTTGAGTATTTCCGAGATAAAAATGCACACTTTGAGCATTTTATTTCACATATAATGCAAATCATACATACTTTAATGCAAATCAAACATACTTTAATGTATAAAAAATAAAACAATAACTTTTTCCTTAATTTTTATTGCTTTTTTTTTTTTTTTTTTTTTGCAATTTTGGCACTAGGGTATTACAGAAGACTGAATAACAGCAAATACTTTAGTTCAGATGGTTTCTTTTGAATTGCTGCTTTTCCACTTGCCGGCACTGTTATCTTAGGCAAGTTCTTAACTTCTCAGTGCTCAGATATTATATCTGTAAAATAGAGAAAACAATAGTAATGCCTACCTCAAAGGTTTGGTATAATAATTAAATAAAATAATCTGTCAAAAATAATTACCTCTGGGCATAGCATCTACAAAGAGATGGATACTCAGAAAGATTATCATCTTTAACTGTGCAAAATCTCCAAGTATGGGAGAACAAAGCAGTTCTCATCTTTAAATAATGTACCAGTTTAAAGTTAGCAATGTATATAAAGAACATGAATTTCTTCAAATCTGTTGCAAAAGATGAACATCTATTTTTACATTTTTAGCACACCAAGTAGTTGGTAACCATCTACCAACCAATTTTATTAAATTCCTGACTGTTAGCCTTTCTTCTTTGTATAGCCATTGAAGTGAAAGAGTAAAAACATTTTATGGTTCAAGTCCAATTAACTGTACCCTGGTAGGCACAATGTTAAGGACAGAGTTGTTTTATCTGAATAGTCACACACAGAAAATTTAATGTTAATTCTTGCTGTCCCTAAAGAGGCATTTCTTAAATGCAAATCCTTTCAGGAAACAACAGCAGCACTCCTACCAGAGAGTGATTGATTCTATTTCCTAAATGCTTTTTTCTCCCACTCTTGTTTATTTGAGGGAATGATACAATAGATATTTTTGTATCTTTACAAAGACTTAATTAAGCACCTCTACCAAGCACTGTAGTATTTTAAGGCAATCAGCAAACAATAACAAAATAAGTTATTTTATTTTAAGGCAATCAGTAAACAATAAGTATTTTAAGGCAATCAGCAAACAATAACAAAAATAAGTTGACTCATACTTGGAGTATCAATGGAAATACTTAAACAGTTAAATATAATGTCAAAAGAATTAATAAAAATATCTATGCTAACTTTATTACTAGTAATAAATTGATTCCCATTTTGACTTATTAGAAAGATATATTTGCATTTTGGCATTTTGGTGGAAGTATAATGTATTCTAGCCTTGTTCATTTTATTTATATTGTCATTGACAATTCAATGAAATAGAGCCTTTTAGCATCATGCATTGAAATTCATACTTATTTGAATGTTTTACGTTCATATTTAAAAAAAATCTATGCTAAATGTAATGACAAAACACTGATTGGAGAGTCTCTTAGAGGATGGGAATGTTGGGGGTAGGGGACTTTACTAGAGGAAGCAACAAATCCCGAAGTCTCTAAGAATGAGCAAGATGTTAAAAGGCAGTTTAGGGTCCTGCAGTGAAAGCAGAATGTACAAAGACCAAAGAATGGAAAAGCATGTCATTTTCTCGGAAGGTAGAATAAGAACTTCACAGTGAACTGAATAGGTGTAGTGAGTATGTTAAGTAGGAATGAGGCAAGATTTGAAGAGGATTGTAAGCCAAGTTACATGCTAGCTATTCATGTTGAGGGCAAACGGAAATATTTATCTATCTATATATAAAGAGCATGGATTTCTCTGAATCTGTTGCACAGAAAGAATAAGTATTTGAACAATTTTAACACACCCACTGGTTGGTAATTATTTATCAATCAATCGCATTAACCTTTCCTGGCTGTAAGCCTTTGTAACATTATGGTATTACAATAGAAACAGTAGAAACATTCCTTCAATAAGTAGAAGATATCAGAAATTTAATAGATATTTGATTATTTAATTTTTAAGTTCCATGAATCTTGTTCCATTTCTTGGCCACAAATTGCCTTATAATCTAAGCCCATTATTCAGTTTAGCTGATGAGGTCATTGTGGAAGTAGGTGTGGTCCTAAGTATTATCTCAAGAAACAAACAGAGCAAATGCTTCCTTAGTTTCCTTGCTTGGTTTTGTCACTTTTAACGCTTCAGGACTTTCTCCTCATCACCCTTGCTAGTTTCTACTCAAGCTCTTGGCTGGGAAAGCAATCTAAGTAGTAATTTCATAATTTGCCAAATGTATTAAATCCTAACTTTCAAAGGAAAGCATGATGTAACATAAATTATGTGACCTCTCTTCTTTGCTGTAACTCCTACTAGAAAGTCTAACCATTCATTTAATCCATGGACAAATATTTCTGAGCACCAGTATAAGTACTTCACATTTCCAGTCCTACAAAAATACGAAGATAAATATAGCATGTAACAGTGGTGCTTGGTATAACGTAGGCACTGATATTCAACCAACCAAAACACATTTTGCCTTGTGTGTTGTACAGTTCTTTCCTTAAGGAGTTTACAGTGCAATGGCGAAAGAGAGAGATACGTGAATGACTATAATGCAAGGCAAAACATGAAATCTCCAAAGAATGGCATTCATGAAAATAAGCAGGCAGCAGACAAGGCAGTAAGGAGAGCTTCAGAAAAAAAGAAGCATTTGAACTGAATGTTAAGGAAATTCAGCAGGCTGAAAAATGCCAGTAAATAGATTTCTAACTGAAAAACAACTCCCCTAAACCAAATAAAATATAGGCCTGGCCATTTAGAAAGATGTATTTTGTTAAACTTTTGTGGGGTGTGTGTGTGTGTGTGTGTGTGTGTGTGTGTGTACAGACACACAAATATATACATATATTTATATGACAGATAGAAACTTGTGTGTAGCTTGTAAACCATTGTTCACTGTGGTTTGTTAAAAAACAAACAAAAATAACTAGAGAAATATACCAGTCTTCCAGAAATGTGCATTAAGAACCAAGATTATTGCTCAGATTCAATATTCTAAAGCAGTTTTAAAATCTTTAGTTTCAAGGAGAGAAGATCATTTATTCACATGCATATAATGAAATGCAGTTTCTATTTCACTCATACAAAATCCACTCTAATTCTGATGGATATCAATGGTCCAGCCTGCTTCCATCTTACAGTCCCATTATGTCATTTCAACAAATGGGTTACAGGGCAGGGTGACAGGGAAGAGAACTGGAGAGTTATACAGGACGTTTTATGACCCCAATCTTGAGGAGACATACTTCACAATGTGTTGGCCAGAAATTGTAACAAGAATGAGGAAAACTTAAATATTAGATAGTTCATGACATCACTGTTAAAACAAACCATTGACAGAAATGTGCATTCTCACTTAAAATTCATCTACATCAGATCAGAAAAGTGCTAAGTATACAGATTCTTCAGTTGTGTCCTTTGTCAGGAAGAGATATGTGCCGTTTAAGTGCCACCTGAAACTTCAGGGCTCTTTGGCATAAAAATGGCACATGCAGATAATTTACTGTACTTTCGGTAGAAGCTTTGTATTCATTTATCAGGCTCAGCAGTAAAGTTTTTTGAGATTCTTGGGGAAAAATCACTTAAATTTCCTGTATCAAAGTTTTTGCTCTAAAGACTCTCAAGAGGGATCATTAATTTTTCTAGCTTAAATTTATTAACTTTGCATAGCATGATGAGTTTTAAAACTCTCCTGCTTAATTTCTATTAGGACAGTATGGCAAATCAGAATGTTTAAATAAAAAGAAGTTAAACTTGGAAAATTACTAAAAATTATCTCCAAGTTTGCCTTTGGTTGTTATTTGACATTTTTAGAATGAAAACAACTTATAATGGGGACATTCTGATAATATGAAAATTAAATCGACCCAGATTGGATCTCAGATGGACTCACTTCTCTCCAAATATTCTGTGGTAAATAGTACAATACCGTAGATGTTTCAGTAGTTGCTCTTGGGTATTTATATATTTGGACAACTTATTGGTAATCTTCAGAAAGCTTTTCTCTCAAACAACAGAAATGATACTTTATTGTAGATTTTATTGTGTTTCTTAAAACATTTAAAAATCTTCATAAGAATTTTTTTCTCAAGTGCTAAACAATATGTTGTTATTAATGCATCACATTTCAAAACATTTCTTTTCAATACAGCATTTCAAGATCAGGTAGCTCATTTAGTATACCACTTTTTTCAGACTAAGGGTAAAAAAGAAAAAAGAAAAAACATGTGAAGAGACAAAATACAACCATTTTTATGTTAGGAAGAGAGAGAAACAAGCCTGTGAACCTAAAATGACACCTAAGAAAGGATATTATTTATAGAAGCTAGAATATGAAAGGAAATGCCAGGAGATGTCAAAATTGATTGAAACACTCAACCTTGACAGTTCTGAAATTTGCAGATTGAATACCTGCCACAATTCGTGAATGATCCTCTATATTCTTAAACTGCTTGGTTTAGCTGGCAATGTGATTTAAATGGATAAGAGAAGCCAAAAAAAAAAAAAAAAAAAAAAAAACAAAAACAAAACAACTGTAAGCTATATACTAATTCCATTTCATTTCCCAAAATTGGTCTAATGTTCATTATTATGCATCACAAAAAAACTGTAAATTGATGTTGATCAGAATTTTTCACATTTAGTGACTATTCTTTATGTCCCACATAAAGAATTTCAAAATGTAAACCCTTTCAAATAACTTTTTATTTCTACTGAGTTCTTCACTTCTACCTTTAAGGAATCTACATATAAATATATGCTCTTTTATTTAATATGATTGTTCACCTACTGTTATAAATTTATTGGGGGTGTGTATGTACATGTATTTAACAATTAAATATTCATTCAACCTATGGAAATGAAGAATTTGGGGCAGCTTTATTAACTGTGATTGGCGGAGTAGCTGAATGTTCTGTATAACAAAGCAAGAAATAAATAAATGAATATTGCCAAAAGAAAATGCGTAGAAGACGGTCAGACCCTCTTGGCTGATAAACGGTAACATGCTAATTAGTCTAATTTCATTTCTCCAATGAGAATGTTTGCTGGAGTAGAAATAAAACTAGAATGGAAATCATATTACTTGATCCAAGTTAAATTAAAACAAGATAAATGGTGAACCATGAAAGCTCTTTAGTTGTTGGAGTGAATATCCAAATTCCTCCCACTTTTACCCCAAACTTTATATGCTTTACACATACACAGTACACACACACACATATACACATAGTGTGTCTCAGCTATAGAAAGATCTAACTATAGCTGTTTTAGTTAAAATACAGTTCCAGAATACACATCTCTATTAATATTAGAATTATTTAAATTTAATTGGTGCTTTCTCATAAAATATTGCCAAAATGCATATACTACAACAAAACTTAGAGCTTTGGGTTCTATTTTCATTGTAAAGGGATAACTTAGAAGAAAACACGTATTCCTTTGAAGAAAATCAGAAAATTACAAGTCCTCAGACAAGCCTTCTCATAGAAACAGTAGTATGGAAGCAAATGTAGAAAAGATTTAGCATTTAACCATATATGACAACAGATAATTTTCTCTCTTTCTTCACAGATATTTTCCAGAAGAAGGAGAAAGTGCTTATTTTTGTAAGAAAACAATTCCTTGAAAATACAGTGACTTTAATAATGTTGGGGGGTGGAAAATAATGCGTGTTCAAATAATATATTTAAGTTTTTAAAGTCTTTAAAATAAATTTCATCAGCAAATGGACCAATATCATTTAAACATCAATTCTTTATTATTATTGGTCTTGAAAAATTCTGAGAAATAGGTTCTAAATATCCTAATACTACCACCAAAAAAAAAAGCCCCAATCTAATCACTGTTCAAGAATCTAATTCACTTATTCTATTTAAGCAGGAAACAAGAACAAAAACTGAGAAGTTGATAAAGAGATAAAAATAAATACTTCATATGTTCTACTTTAATTTTTGGACACTGTACCCACTCAATTTATGTGGAATATATGGTTATGCTTGTTTTGGTGTCTGTACCCCTCCATCCTCATGTAATCCTTGTATTGCTACCCCAGTCACTCCCCATCCATTTGGGTGGTCCTTAACAATGGCATCCTGTTCTATCCCATCACACTTCAATGTCACCACTCTCTTGCACAGGGCAGCACAGAGCCGGCGATTCAATGGTTGTGTACTTGGTAAGTACCAAATTCTGAAAGACCTTTTGAATAAATGGGAAAAAGTAAAGTAGTAATGTGATAACTTCAGACTATGTAATATTCTTGGAAAGAATGCATGTCCAAATAAACTCTGTGTATTCAAAATACATTTAAAAATTTTCAGTGTAGCTCTTAAAGATAACCAAATTGCTGTGTGTTTTTTCTGTAAAAGAATTTTAAAAAATCAAACAAGAGGAAGTTAGCTAAAATTAACTGTGCAGAAGATATGCAGAAACTTTGTGATAAGAGTAATGCTAGCTTTTTTTTGCATAATTCATTTAGTTTATTTTTTAAACAAATTGAGCTGCTTGGTGAATAACGGTGTAGTTGAAAAAGCATACTTTTTTGTAACCAGTTAAACCTGATTTTGAATCTCAGTTTGACTGTTTTATTGCTGTGTGACCATAAGGAAGTTACACATACTCTTAGCCTCAATTACCTGAATAGGCAAACTAGTCTCAAATTAGTAGTGCTGTTTTAAGTGAAAAAATGCCCTAACACAGAGCTTTCATTTGGAAGGCACTTGGTAATACTTTGTTGCCCCATTAAGTTGTCAAGTCCTGGATTTTCTCAGATGTTAATTCATTCATTTATTCATTTTTTTTAGTCTACAAATTCAAATGTGAGGAGATATTAAAATCCAACAGAGGACTATGTAAAGGCAAGGGTTTTAGTATCACTTCTACCACTTGATGGGTCTGCGTTATTGAGGAAGATATTTTAAATATATTTTAAAATCCAAATCTTGATTTCCCTAAGCGTAAATGAGAGCAAAAATATGCAAACTACCCACCTCAAAGGATTCTGTGAGTAGCAAGTAAGAGAAGAGATGTAAATGACTTTGCAGACTTAAAAAATTATATTGAAATTAATTGTAAATGAGGCTAAAGCTGAAAGTATGACAATATGAAACTAAATAAAAGTGAAAGAAAAGTGGCAGGATAAGACTTTACTGGTTGACCTTTGGGTTAAAATTTTCTTACTATACATTTTATCAAACTAATGTTTATTGAAAATAATTACCTTTTTAAAAGTACAAACACAATCAACTCATTCAATCAGGTGATAATAAATTGACTGCAGATTATTCTGTAAATAAGAATAGTGGAGATAAAAATGTTGAAGGAATCTGAGACATAACACTTGCTAGGATTTCTAAAATATAAAAGATGTAAACTTGGGCAGGTCAGTATGAAGCCAAAGCCTCAAAGTAATAGGAAGTGGGATGTATTGGAGTGAGGTCAAGAAACTTTCTAAACAGCCAAAAAGCTGCTAGTCTTCCCACAAAGGGTGAGCTGACTTGGAAGTCCATGGCTTGATTCTCTCAAACACAGGTAATGTTCTCAAAATCAGTGATACTAGGGCATATGAAATTGAGGGCAGAAATGTATTAGATGGAATATAGCATTGGTGATGGGAGATTTACTCATGATACAGGAAGTGGTTGGTGGAAACTGCTTCATTAGTGAGGAGGTAAAGGAGAAAACCAAGGAAGAAGGGTTGGCAAGAGGCATCATCTTATGGGTACACTGCAGAGAAACTGAGATGAATAATGTTTTTGTTTGTTTGTTTGTTTGTTTTAATCCAATAAAGGCTTAACTATGTGGAGGAGCTCAAATGCAGAGGAGAATTCAGAAGGCGAGAAATGATAATAATGGCAGTTGCCACAGTGATTCCAACCCTAGTTGTATGGTCTTCAGGCTTAAAGAGCTTGAGTTCCAGAGGGAAGAGGTGCGGAATATCATATACATGAGAATTTTCATGTAAAAATAAGGAAAGTAACCAATAAGTATATAGAAGGAATGTGTATTATTTCTTATTAAAATCTAGTGAATTTTGAAATGATCAGGATATTCTCTTATAATCATTTTCATTGAGTGCATCATGACAATTCTAAAAACCTTATATGGAGGTTATTCATTTTTTCATAATCTTGTTTTTTTTTCTTCTTACATGGTGAAATTGTATTAGACAGCATGACTTAAAAGATAGCTACTTTATTACATGTGCATACATACATACATATGTATATATATATTTTCAGGGAAATTAGCCATATACATGAGATGAAGTTTGCCATGGAAATAGAAGCTCTATTAATCTCTAAATATCTAAAGACATTCATTGATTTAATTCTTTAACCAATTACTAAGATATTACTTATTGATTCATTTTATCAAAGCAGTTGAAACTTTAAAATTACTCAAGATTTAAGAGTATAAAAATCTTGCTTTATAACTAATCACAGAGGAAATCAGTTAAGGATTGTCCAATCTCTCGAAAAATATTAGTTACCTGACATCATTCTCCCATATCCTTTGAATTAGCTTTCAGTTTCTTAAAGAACTTTTCATAAAGTTTCCACACAACTTTTAAATGCAGATATTTCCTTACAATGTTATAAAAAAATATAAAATTTATTTACATGCACACATGCACAACTAGAAAATCTGCAGAGATTTCTTGAGATGAGGAGTTTGACTATTATTGACTTCAATATAAAATATAGATGTTTACATAAAGAGATACACATCCAAGAAAATCATTAGCACTTGTAACCACGATGAAAATAAAAAGTGGTAGTTTGTGGTTTGATAATGGATTTTTATCTCCATTATCTTACTAGCGAGAGAATAGGTTAATAGGCAACAAAAATAACTCATCTCTACACAAAATATGCGTATAGTTAATTTTAAATTGGTTTAATTTTGCTTTATAAATGGCAGAGTTTTCCATAGACTAGTAAACGTTTATTTGAAATGACTGGTATGTTGAATATACTAATAATTTAAGTTACATAATCATTACATATTTTATTAAGTTATTTTAAATCATAACCCAAAAGAGTAAAGATAATAATCTGCTACATCATAGGTTAGCCTCAAAAGTCAAACTCAAAAAAGAAACCCCATTATTATAGAGTGATAAAGTAAGAGTGGTTTTCATTTCAACACCATCTATATCTGTTGGCAAAAGGAAAAATCAATTTTTACTCTGTGCTACTAGGATTTTATGATCATTTGTTCGTAACATTAATTTGTCCTTAGGCCATGAATTATGGAAGCAACTGGAGATAGAAAAGCTGGATGAGAATGGTTTTAATTCTCTAATGGTGAGATTGAGCTCAGTGTTGGGTAAACATACAATTAAAGTAGAATATCAAAATTCTGTAATAGGGAGAAGAGCAAAGCAAGCTCCTAAGAATGAAGGAAAAAAAACGGTAAAGTTAAATAATGCTTTGTATTTTGAGAAGGCTTCTTGGATGACTGAGTTAAGTTTTAAAGATAAGTAAGAGTGAGCCGCATAAAGAATTACAGTGACATTGTTCCAGGAAATGGGAATACCATGGAAAAATTATGAAGGCTTTGGAGAAGCAAATTCTATGTTCTGATAACTGCAATTAATTTAGCATGGCCAAAAATCTACTTCCAATTGAAGAATGAAAAATGAGCCATTTAATAAGGACCACATTATGGTTGGTCTCTTAAGATTCTGGAATTTAGATTTTATGGCTATTCTGAGTTTAAGTTTTATTTCGTAAACTACATAATGCAGGATTCACTACACGATATATGTGATCTACAATGCACAAAGCATTTCTTAGAGTAATGTTGTGTGATTCATATCCTGAACAATGTAGCATTCTGTATTCAATATGAACTTAATGAATTAAAGAAAAATATAAAATCTCTCAATATTTATATAGAACTAGGGTTAGTAAAATTCTATACTAAACACAAGTGCAATAGATGGTAAAGAATATGTCATTTGTTTGGAGCTGCAAGAATTGCAAACAAATTTAGACTTTCAAAGATGACTAAGTAGTGACTATCATTTTCTGTTCTAGTCTATGCCAGACACTAGGCCAAGATCTTCACATATATCATTTTATTTAATCTTGGAATAGCCTTATGATTTATTTTACTCTCCATTCAAGTTAAGAACTTTTAGATTACAAGTAGAAGAAAATTCAAATCAACCTGGCATTAAAATAAAGGAGATTTCATTACCTTATACAATGGAGTTCTTTTCATTAACCCTCATGCTCTTGTTTTCTGAATCTCTCTTGGCTGTGACTTCACTCACATGTTCACCTTTTCCGTAATGGGAAGAAAAGGATTGTGGCAATCCCGTGCATCACAGCTTCTCACCATACTGTCCAAATGGAGAGAAGGAACTTATGCTGCAGCATTCTTAGCAGAAATCCTAATACTCCATCTGATTGGAGTGCTTATGCCACATATCCACCTCTGAAATAAGCCAAGGTCCACTTCTGGGGTACAGTAAGGGTCTACTTCCCCCAAAACCATGTTCTGAAGATTATTGGGGGGAAGAAGATGGGATCCAACAACGTAGGCCACTAACATGTGCCCACTACATCCTCTTTACAGATGGGAAAATGAAAGTTCATGGACTATTGAATGGTGTACAGTCCTTTTTTGTTTGTTTGTTTAAGAATTATGTACTTTTCTCAGGACTAAGCTCCACCTTCTGAAATGCATGTCCTCTAAGTACATGGAGACAGTCTTGAGTTATTGATCTTGAAAAGAATAAGAAAGACATAAACTTTGAAAAACTTATATACTAATTATTTTTTAAAACTTTGTTGTTAAATCTCGTATTTCTTTAACATTAACATTTTATACTATTAGCTAAATGTTATGCTTAGTAGCTTAAAGCACTCACAGAAATGTGTATAATATACCATTTGCTTCTTTGACACATGGAAACAAGAATTTTTTTTAATGAAAATCAGCAGCTGAAAACTCTCATTACACTTGATGTACTACATCTAAAATTAAATAAGAAAAATCAATCTATTTCATGGCTATTTATTTCTGAGAGTATTCTAATTTTTCTTTTTTCTTCTAAGGTTTACAAATATCAATTATTGTACTTAAGTTTTTGTAACCTCTTAGGTTGTCTTTTAACAAAGTTTACCTTCAGATATGAAGCTTACCTTTTAAAGAATTCAATGAAAAGTAAATTTCCATATACTTTAATTTATGAATATGAAATTAAATTGTTTGAGTCATTGATTTATGATTTGGAAAAAAAATCTAATGTATTTAGTGCCCCACTCCTTTTTATTTCATGATTTTTGAGTGAGTCAATGTGATTTTTATTTATTTTAAAAACTAAATATATATAATATATTATATATATCAATATATATAATATATTATATATATCAATGTATATATTAATGGTTCAACATAAGGAAATCAATGTAATACAGCACATTAACAAATCAAAAGGGAAAAATCAAATGATCATCTCAATTGGTGCTGAAAAAGGATTCAACAAAATTCAGCATCCCATTTATTAATATATAATATATATATACCACTCTCTCCTATAGCTAGAACAAACAGACAGAGGACCAATAAGGAAATTGAGAACCTAAACAATTTGATAAGGAAATCAGAATTTAACAGACAAATACAGAGCGTTACATCCCAAATTACCAGGATATGCATTCTTCTCCAGTCCTCATGGAACTTTCTCCAGGATAGATCATATGCTGGGGCATAAAACAATCCTCAATAAATTTAAAAAGACTGAAATTATTGAAAGCACATTCTCTGACCACAATGGAAAGCAACTAGAAGTCAATACCAGTCAAAGATCTAGAACATTCACAAATATCTGGAAGTGGAACAACACACTCCTAAAAAATCAGTGAGTCAAAGGAGAAAGTGCAAGGGAAATTGTTAAATATCTAGAGATGAATGAAAACAAGAACACAACATATCAAAACTTATGGGATACAGCGAAGGTGGCATTGAAGGAGAAATTTACAGCTCTAAATGCATACATTAAAAAGGAAGAAAGAGATAAAATCAAAGAACTAATGGAACAACTGAAGAAGCTAGAGAATAATCAGCAAACTAATCCTAAAGCAAGTTGAAGAAAATAAATAACAAGGATTAAAGCAGAAATAAATGATATGAGGAACACAATGAAAAAAAAAAGAGGGAATAAATAAAACCAAGAGTTGGATTTTGAGAAGATCAACAAGATTGACACATACTTAGCTACACTGACAAAGTCAGAAAGAGAGAAGACCCAAATAAACAAAATAATAAATGAGAAGTGGTACATTACTGTGGATCCAGAAGAAATTAAAAAAAAAAAAATCGCAAGAGAATGCTATGATCAACTGTACACCAACAAACCAGATAACTTAGAGGAAATGGATAATTTCCTGGAAACATGAACAAGCTAGAATGACCCAAGAAGAAACAGACCTCAACAAACTAATCACAAGTAAAGAGATTCTATCAGTCATCAAAATCTTCCTACAAATAAAAGCCCAGGGCCAGATGGCTTCATAGGGAAATTTTACCAAACTTTCCAAAAAGAACTGAAACCATTCCTACTCAAACTCTTTCCAAAAATTGAAGAAAATGGAACTCTACCAAACTCATGTTATGAAGCCAACATCACTCTAATATAAAAAAGCAGATAAAGATGCTAAAAGAAAGGAAAACTACAGGCCAATCTCCCTAATGAATTTAGATGCAAAAATTCTCAACAAAATAAGTGTGGAGCTAATTCAAAGACACATTAAAAAAATCATAAACCACAACCAAATGGGGTTCATCCCAGGCATGCAAGAGTGGTTCAACATAAGAAAATCAATGTAATACAGCACATTAACAAATCAAAAGGGAAAAATCAAATGATCATCTCAATTGATGCTGAAAAAGCATTCAACAAAATTCAGCATCCCATTTATTAATTCAATTTTATTAAAATTGTTCACATACCATACAATCATCCAGTGTGCAAAATCAATTGCCCAAGGTACCATCATACAGCTGTGCATCCACTTTTCCAGAAAAGAAATAAAAACAGTAAAGAAAACATAAATCCTCCCATACCCCTAATCCAACCCCCTCCATTATTGACTCATGGTATTGGTATAGTACATTTGTTACTGGTGATGAAAGAATGTTAAAATACTACTAACTGTAGCACATAGTTGGCAACAGGTATATTATTCCCCTATATAACCCTCTATTATTAACTTCTAGTTATAGTGTCATATATTTGTTCTTGTTCATGAAAGAGATTTCTAATATTTGTGCAGTTAATCATGGGTATTGTATACCACATGATTAATGTTTTCTGCATCCCATATTTTAACATCCAACTTTCCTTCTGGTGACATACATGATTCTGAGCTGCCCCTTTCCACCACATTCACACACCATTCAGCACTGTTAGTTATTCTCAAAGTAACATGCTGCCATCATTTATGTCCATTTCCAAACACTTAGGTTCATCCTATTTAAACATTCTGTTCATAAAACGCAACTGCTCCCCCGTTCTTTAGCCTCATTCTATATCCTCATAACTTATATTTCTTGTCTATGAGTTTCCATATTATAATTAGTTCATATCAATGAGACCATACAATATTTTTCCCTTTGTGTCTGACTTGTTTCACTCAATATAGTGTCCTCAAGTTTTCTTCATCATCCTGCTTTTTGTTTTTGTTTTTTATTTTCTCCTTTAAGATGGTTTTGCTCACCTACCATACATCCCATCCTTAGTAAACCACTGATGGTTCCCTGTATAATCATATGTTTATGCATTCACCACCATCAACACTACCTATATCAGGACATCCCCATTTCTTCCACAAAGGAGGAGGAAGAGTCAAAGAAGGTAGAGAGATAAAAGAAAAAGTAAAAGAAAGAAAAAAGAGACAGTTAAAAGCAAGAAAAGAAAGAATTAAACTAAAGTACAATAAAAGAGTCAGACAACATCACCAATGTCAAGAGTCCCATACCTCTCCCTTATATTTACCTCTTACAGGCATTTAGCTTTGCTATATTGCCTTTGTTACATTAAAGGAAGCATAGTACAATGTTTCTGTTAATTATAGTCTCTAGTTTGCATTGATTGTATTTTTTCCCCAATACCATTCCATTTTTAACACCTTGCAAGGTTGACATTCATTTGTTCTGCCTCTTGCAAAAACCTATTTGTACATTTTATCACAATTGTTGAGCATTCTAGGATTCACTGAGTTATACAGTCCCAGTCCTTTTCTTTCCTCTTTCCTTCTGGTGTCCCACATGCTCCTAACCTTCCCCTTTCAACCATACTCAGAATCATCTTTGTTCAGCATAGTTACATTGTTGTGCTATCATCACCCAAAATTGTGTTCCAAACCTCATACTCCTGTCTCTTGCTATCTGTCTTTGATGCTCCCTTTAGTATTTGCTGTAGAGTGGCATCTTTTTCACAAACTCTCATTATCTGTTTGTCAGAGAATATTTTAAAATCTCTGTCATATGTGCAGGACAGTTTTGCCAGATAAAAGATTCTTGGTTGGTGTTTTTCACCTTTCCAATATCTTAAATATATCACCCCACTTCATTCTTGCCCCCATGGTTTCTACTGAGTAATCTGCACATAGTCTTATCAAGCTTCTCTTGTATGTGATTGTTCTAGTTTGCTAATGCTGCCAGAATGCAAAACACAAGAAATGGATTGGCTGTTATAAAGGGAGTTTATTTAGTTACACAGTTACAGTCTTAAGGCCATAAAGTATCCAAGGTGATGCATCAACAGTCAGGTACCTTTTCTGGAGGATGGCCAATGGTGTCCAGAAAACCTCTGCTACCTGGGAAAGCACATGGCTGGTATCTGCTCCAAAGTTCTATTTTCAAAATGACTTTCTCCCAGGATGTTCCTCTCTAAGCTTCAGCTTCTCTCCAAAATGTCACTCTCAGTTGCTCTTGGGGTGTTTGTCCTCTCTTAGCTTCTTTGGAGCAAGAGTCTGCTTTCAATGGCCATTTTCAAACTGTCTCTCATCTGCAGCTCCTCTCTCAGCTTCTGTGCATCTTCAAAGTGTCCCTCTTGGCTGTAGCAAGCTTGCTCCTTCTGTCTGAGCTTATATAGTGCTCCAGTAAACTAATCAAGGCCCATGCTGAATGGGTGGGGCCACACCTCCATGGAAATTATCCAATCAGAGTTATCACCCACAGTTGGGTTAGGGGCATTTCCATGGAAACAACCTAATCCAAGTGTTCCAACACAATCCCCACTAATATGTCTGCCCCCACAAGATTGCATCAAAGAACATGGCTTTTTCTGGGGAACATAATTTATACAAACTGGTACCATGCTGGATCACTTTTCTCTTGCTGCTTTCAGGATTCTCTCTTTGTCTTTGATGTTTAATAATCTGATTAAGTTCCTTGGTTTTGGTCTATTCAGATCTGTTCTGTTTGAAGTATACTGCAATTCTTGAATCTGTAATTTTATGTCTTTCATAAGACATGGGAAATTTTCATTGATTATTTCCTTTATTATTGCTTCTGTCCCTTCCCCTCTCTCTCCTTCTGGGGCACCCATGATATGTACATTCATGCAATTCATGCTATCATTCAATTCCCTGAGACGTTGTTCATATTTTTCCATTCTTTTTCCTTTCTGTTCTTTTGTGTATAGGATTTCAAGTGTCTTGTTCTCCAGTTCCTGAGTGTTTTCTTCTGCTTCTTGGGATCTGCTGTTGTTTTTCTCCATTGTGTTTTTCATTTTTTTTGTGTGTTGTCCCTTTCATTTCCATAGATTCTACCAGTAGTTTTTTCAAAATTTCAATTTCTAACTTATGTTTGCCCAGTGTTTTCTTTATATGCTTCATCTCTTTTGCTGTGTCTTCCCTGAACTCATTGATTTGGTTTTTTATTTGATTTAGCATATTTCTTTGAAAATCTTTAATTGACTGTTTCATTAAAATGAAACAATATCTCAACTATATCTTGGTTGAGGTTTAAGTTTGTTCCTTTGGGCCATATTTCCACCCTTCCCAGTGTAGTTTGTAGTCCTCTGTTGTCTAGGCCTCTGGCTTCCCCAGTTATTCCAATCAGATTTTTGAGACTAGAATGGGTTCAGGTCTCAGAATGGAGTTATATTCAGTTTCAATGGGATTATATTCAGTTTCAGTTTCTTAGAAATTGACATACTTCTGTGAGGTCTCTAGCTGCTGTGCTTTTCCTAACCTGCCCAGCAGGTATCTCCTGGCAGCCTGTCACTCCCAGTGGTGTAATGAGGTGTGGCTCCTTCAATTCTTAACTTAGGTTGTTTCTGCCTTGACTCTTTTCCCCCAGGCCCTGGGGTCTGAGATCTAAGGGAAGAGCAGGCCCTTGAGCTGGGCTCCACCTCCTTCCTCTTAGGGAAGATACACCCCCTAGGGAGTTATCTTCTGCATTTCAATAGTTTCTTTTTCACCCTGACTCTATCAAGTTCAGCCTTGTCTGGGTCAGAGTGCTGTGAACTGAAAATGGCTGAGGCTCCACTGATCAATTCAGGTTGAGAGAGAGAAAAAAGGAAAGAAAGCACCCTTTCAGAGCCTGTCCATGTCCCCCAAGTTTTGCCTGTTGGTCAGGTAGAGCACCTGGTCTCCTGGGCTCCCCCTTCCAGGGCACTGGTGTTTTCCAGCTCTCTAAGTTCAGTCTCTAAAGGTCTCTGTATTTTTTTCTTTTTTAATTATTTTTTTCCTCTCTGTCAGCCCCACATCCTCTCCACTGGGAGCAACCTCAGGGTACTTTGCTGCTTGTCTATGTGTGTAGCTTGTATTCAGAAGTCCACATTTGTTAACTAAAGCCCCAGTTGGAGCTGGACTGAGCTATATTCACTGGCTCTGAGAATGCTGCTTTCTCCCACAGTGAGGTCCTGTAGCCCTGCCAGCTGTTGGGGGAGGGGGCTCCCAGCATGAATTTTATGCTGCAGTCTCCACCTTTCCACCCAATCCAGGTTGGTGTACAATGTGTGGACAGTCAAGTTTGTCCCCCAGCAGTTTCAGATTATTTACTAGTTATTCCTGGTTGTTTATTAGTTGTTCCATGGGACTAACTAAATTCCACTTCTCTCTATGCCACCATCTTAACTGCTCCCCCTCAGAATCTTTTCTTGATAAAAATACTTCAAAATATAGGAATTGTAGGAAACTTCCTCAACATGATAAAGGGCATATATGAAAACTCCATAGCCAGCATAGTGCTAAATGGTGAGAGACTAAAATCCTTCCCTCTAAGATCAGGAATGAGACAAGAGCACCTGCTGTCACCACTACTATTCAACTTTGTGCTAGAAGCTCTAGCCAGAACAATCTGGCAAGACAAAGAAATAAAAGACATTCAAATTAGAAAGGAAGAAGTAAACTGTCATTATTTGCAGATGATATGATCTTACATTTGGAAGATCCTGAGAAATGTATGACACTTTTACTTGAGCTAATAAGCAAATTCTGCAAAGTGGCAGGATACAAGATTAATTCACGTGAGTCAGTAATGTACCTATATATTATAAATGACCTAACTGAAGAGACACTCAAGAAAAAGATTCCATTCACAATAGCAACTAAAAAATTAAGTACCCAACAATAAACTTATTCAAGGATGTAAAAGACCTCTACACAGAAAATTACATAACTTTACTAAAGGAAATAAAAGGGGACTAAAGAGATTAAAAATATTCCATGTTCATGGATAGATAGGCTAAATGTCATTAAGATGTCAATATTATCGGCAGATTCAATGCAATTCTAATCAAAACCCCAACAACATACTTTGCAGACTTGGAAAAGCTAGTTATCAAATTTATTTGGAAGGGGATAGGGCCTCAAATTGCTAAAAACATTGTAAAAAGGAAAAACAAAGTGAGAGGACTTACACTTCCTGACTTTGAAGCCTACTATTAAACCACAGTAGTCAAAACATCATGTATTGGTACAATGATAGACATATTGATTAATGGATTTGAATTGAGAATTCATAAATGGATCTGACTTTGAAGCTTACTATAAAGCCACAGTAGTTGAAACATCATGGTATTGGCAGAAAGATAGACATACTGATCAATGGAATCAAAATGAGAATTCAGAAATAGGCCCCCATATCTATGTTCAACTGATTTTTGATGAAACCCCATAATCCACTGAACTGGGACAGACCAGCCTCTTCAGCAAAAGGGATTGGGAGAACTGGATATCCATATCCAAAAGAATGAAAGAGGACCCCTACCACACACCCTATACAAAAATTAACTCAAAGTAGATCAAAGATCTCAATATAAGAAACAGTATCATAAAACTCCTAGAAGATAATGTAGGGAAACATCTTCAAGACCTAGTATTAGGAGGTAGCTTCTTAGACATTACACCCAAAGCACAAGCAACAAATGGAAAAATAGATAAATGGAACCTCATTAAAATTAAAAGCTTCTCTACTGTGCTGATTTGTATATATTATGTCCCTCAGAAAAAGCCATATTCTTTAATGCAATCTTGCATGGACAGTTTGATTAGGGTGTGAACTCTTCATTGAATGTTTCCAAGGAAGTGTGACTCAATCAATTGTGGCCCAGACCTTTGATTAAATTCTCTCCTTGAAGACATGGACCCTGCCCATTCAGCAAGGTTCTTAATCAAATCACTGGAGACCTATAAGAGCCCACAGACAGAAGGAGCTGAAGGAAGCTAAGAGCTACTTCTGGAAAGATGCTTGCTGACACTTTGAGATGCTAGACCAGAGTTTGTTCCAAGAAAGCTAAGAGAGTACAAAATGTCCAAAGAGGAGCCAAAGAAGACAATTTGGAGATGGCTGTTGAAAGCAGATATTTGGAGATGTTTGGAGATTCTAAGCTGAGGACACACAGGAGCTGAGAGAAGTGCTGAAACACAACCCAGAACAGACACCAGCCACATGACTTCACAGCTGACAGAGATGTTTCTGACACCATCAGCCATCCTTCAGTGAATGTATCATCTCACTGATGTCTTAGTTTGGACACTTTTACGGTTATAGAACTGTCAATTTGTAACTTAATAAATCCCCTTTATAAAAGCCAATGCATTTCTAATATTCTGCATAACAGCAGTATTAGCAAACTCGAATATGTACCTCAAAGGAATTTGTCAAAAAGGTGAAGAAGCAGTCAATGCAATGGGAGAAAATATTTGGAAACCACGTATCTGGTAAGAGACTGATATCTTGCACATATAAAGAAATCCTACAACTCAACAACAATAGTCCAAACAGCCCTATTATAAAATGGGCAAAAGATATGAAAAGAAAGTTCTCTGAAAAGGAAATACAAATGGCCATGAAAAAGTATTAATCTTCACTAGCTTCACTAGCTATTAGGGAAATGCAAATCAAGACCAGAATGAGATGTCATCTCACACCAATATGAATGGCTGCCATTAAACAAACAGGAAACTACAAATGCTGGAGAGGATGTGGAGAAATTGGAACTCTTATTCATTGCTGGTGGAACTGTATAGTGGTACAGTAACTGTGGAAGACATTTCAGAGTTTCCTCAGAAAACTAGATATTAAGTTACCCTACAATCTAGCAATTTCACTTCTCAATATATACCCAGAAGATCTGAAAGCAGTGACACAATAGATCTTTGCACACTGATGTTCACAATTGTCAAGAGATGGAAACAATCCAAATGTCTTTCAACAGATGAGTGGATAAACAAAATGGAATACTATGCAGCAGTAAGAAAGAACAAGGTCATGAAACATATGACAACATGGATGAATCTTGAAGACATAATGCTGAGTGAAGTAAACCAGACACAAAAGGGGAGATATTGTTTGTGGACTCCTTGAAATATTTAAAATTAAGTGTCTTATAATGTAGAATATAGGGGCCCTAGATATAGAAGCTAGTGAAAAGGAAATGATAATCTAATATGTATAGATATGATAATGAGGGTGAACTCAGTGTTATGGGAATGGTCAGGTGTAACTATGGCTCGTTAATGGGATGATAAGTATCAGTGATGCATTAAAGATGAACATGTTCATAAATAGTTGTTTAAAGGCATGTAACCCACAGAGTAGCACCACAAACCTAAATAAGTGTTAGCATGATATACTTATAAGGTATGGCACTGGTGCAGAGAGTTAACAACGGAGTGGTATATGGAAAAACTATTAATAGGAATATCTTACTAACACCACACTAATACTAGGGATGAATACTTAGCAGCTGATAAGAGCTCTGGGATGTTTTATGTTATGTTAATTTTTTACAGTTGAGAGTTATAAGGGTTGAAAAACTAAGTGAAGATAATGCAAGAAACTGCTTATCTTGGGATAGAATATATATTAAGTGATATTAGGAACCCACTACATAATAAATTAGGCCTTCGACTTAAAACTTGCCCTTGTGAAACTTGGGTCTATAAATGGGATCCTGCCTAAGAGGCACCTCCAAGGAAACTTTGTTGTCGCTCAGAATTGACCTTTCTCTCTCTAAACTCAACTTGGCAAATGAATTCATTAACCACCCCTCACCCCACATGAGGGACATGAGTCCCAGGGGAATTAATCTCTCTGGTGACCTGGTGACACTGCACATGACTCACAGGAATGAGCCTAGTCCTGGCAGTGAGGGATTGAAATTGCCTACTTGACCAAAAGGGGAAAAAGAAAGGTAACAAGCTGAGGTTACAGAGACTGAGAGATCCCAAATAGAGTTGAGAGGCTATCCTGGAGGTTTCTCTTATGCAAGCTCCAGCTAGGTATTCCAAATGGCCACATTATGCTATGCCCTTACCAAAAGTGGTCCCCAAATACCTAAGTCCCTGCCTGAGATTCTATAAAAGATGCACTCACTAAGTTTTATCTCTGAGAAACTTAAATCCTCCAGTGCTCTTATGCCAATCAAATCCTAAAACCCAGAGGCAATAACCTCTTATAGAACAAAAAATCAGATGCAGCCCACTTCCCCATACTGTCAACACCCCCTTTCAATATGAGCAAGTTAGTGTGGTCACTGCTGAGACAACCCTAAAGAAGGAGAAAGAAATTAGGTGAGAGGAGGGGTAGCAACAAACAAGATAAGATTTAACAAAGGTCATGAAAATTGAAACTTTAAATATGTATATATATCTTTTGGATGCTGGAAAGAGGTAAATGGCATGGTGGAACTGTAGCCTATAAAATTCTTTGAAATTTGCTCTGTAGCTATCAGTTGAATTGTGCTTTGAAAGTCTTCACCTTTCTCTATATACCCCATATTTCATAATAATGTAAGAACTGACACTGTGGAATTGTAACCCATAACAACTTTTGAAATTACTTATATAATTGCTTGTTGAGTTGTACACTGATAATTAACACCTTTCTGTATGTATGCTATATTTTACAATAATGGAAATAGCTGAAGTTGTGGAACTGTGACCCATGACATTCTTTGAAATTTGCTCTCTAACGACTTGTTAAATCATACTTTGAAAGTTATCACTGTTATGCGTAGATGCTAAAGTTCACAATTTAAAAATGCATTTAAAAATAAGGAGGTGGTATATGGGAACCCTGCATTTTATTCATGATTGTTCTGTAAACCCATGCTTTCTCTGGTATAGAACAAAATTATGGTAGTATTCCCTCTGAACTCTGTTGGTTCTGAATATTCCTTAGTGCTAACCAAAGAAAGACACATTAATGAACATCAACTATAATCTTAGAGTCCTGATCTATATGGTTTCAAATGCAAGGACTTACTATGGGTCCTTGGGCTGATACATAAAATTTTAGAAGTCTGATAGATATAAATTCCAACTGTTATAAGAAGATAAAGTTAATATTGACCAATCATCTGTGTACCAGAGGTTATGTTAATTATTAACATGTATCATTCTTTATAATTCTCATTATCAGGCTGAGATTAGATATGTAAGATTCCCAAATAGTTGCAGTTTCTGTAAATAGGGGCAGAAACTCAGCCCAAGCTTTGTTTGCCAAGCCATAAGCCTTGATATGGATGTGCATTGATAAGAGGAAGAGGTGATTTTTCTTTATACAACAAGCCTTCTATCCAGCAGGCCTAGAATATGCAGAGTTGCCACCCAAAAGGATACATTTCTCGAACTTGTATGCCCAAAAGTTATGTTTTTTGTAACCCATGAAATTGTGTCATATATGCTAGTTTAAGGACATGGATGCAATATTTCCTCCACTTTACAAATGAGGAAAGTGAGACTGAGTGTTTGGGAGAAAAAGGCTGAAAGTTGAGCAGTGTGATTCCAAAACTTACAGTTTTAACTCATAGTTTGATACAAACTAGAACATCATAAATGTTATAAATGTTGCCTAATTGAATTAATAATTTATTGACCTCTTACTACATGACAAGCACTTTTCTAGGTGCTTGAGATATTTCTATATTTGAAATGGACAAAATACATCATTGCAAACTAGGTTCTCTGGGAGCAAATGGTGAGATGATATTTGGGGTATGCATTATTTATTGGGGAGCAACATCTTTGAAAGGAAAGGAGAAGATGCAAACTCAGTCACTGCATATGGACTTCCCCAGGAAGGGTGTGACTGAGGGCAAGGTCATCTAAACAGACCCTGAAGAAAACAATACCTGGAGGATATTAGCTGACCATATTCCCTGCAGCTAAGAAGACAGTCGTGCTTTGAAGAGTAATCTCAGTGGCTCATCTCTGTGTCTAACCCAATAATATTATGTGCTTTTTAAAAAGCAAATATTCCTAAAATGAAAGTATAGCCTGAATTTCTTTTCCTCCATCATGTATATTTCAATGTTAATTAGGAAATTATACTACTATGAAATTTTATATACATGTATATAGAATTTATGCCTATATTTCAGAAATAAATGAAGATATGATTACTTAATTTTTCACCATGTGCTACAACTAAAAAGAAAGAATTATTGAACAGCTAGCTTAATCAATTCTGACCATGTACTACATAATTTATGTAGCACATCTTAAAAGATCTTTTACTGCTATTTATAACTATACACTTATCTGTAAAATGGATCCAGCATTATCTTTCCCAATCCTCACCCCAAATAACAAAATGATTGAGGTAACAACTTCTGCTCATCCATATCTGGTTCTCCTTTCCTTTCAGTTACATATCCCTTTGCAGTTAACATGGTACTATTGCTTGGTATGATCAATGATTTGGAAACAGGAATGAAATGTTCCTTTTCCCATATGTGACTTTTCTCGATAAGCAGATGTAGGAGGCCATAAATTCCAGATGGTTTAACTAATGGAAGGTGCAGCCTCCCTTAGCCTGAGGGGTGAATTATAGCATCGTGGATGATTGACAAGGAGAGAATTCACTGAGAATTTACCATGAGTGAGAAATACCTCTTTGTCATGTTAAATCTCTGTGATTTTAGTTTGCTGTATTAGTGTAAACAGCAACTATGAAGCACTATAGTATGTTTATGAAAATCCCTAAAAACTTAGTTTAAATTTAGTAACAAGAAATGGAAAAATGAATAATGGTGAGTACTTGATGGTAATACTGGTGATAATATCTTCTGAAACGAAGACAGAAAACTGCTCCTTAATTCATTTATTCATGTGCTCAAGAAATAGTTATTACATTTCTACCAACTGTAAATACCATACTCAGAATATGTAATTGTTGAGGTTTCTAAAGTAATTAACACAGAATCATAAGTCCATTTTGTGAAAGAATCGTAAGAGATAAACAAATAGCTACAGGATTTAAAGAAGAGGAAGTATGAACTATTTAGGTTCAACAATGAATCAAGTGGCATCTGTTCTGTTGGGTTTTTAATATCATCTCCATATAGCAAACTTTTGAGACTACCTCTTCTGAAATGACTAGACAACATAAAATAGGCATAAATACTCAGTACCTCCTTCTCTGGCTCCTTTTGGTCATCCTTCTATCTAGATAAAATCATTTAGTTGCAAATGTTATTAAAATTACAGCAATATACAAAATATTGTTACTCACAGTCCCTAAATATCTGCATATACAAAATCCTCACCTCTTGACTCTGCTTAAATGTCACCTTTTTGTCTACTTTTACTACCTTTATTTTTCTTCCTGAAATTAATAACTAACTGATATTACATTATAATTATCTGATTTTTAAATATTTGTTTTTTTGTCTATCTCTTCTACTTATATGTGAACTCCATGAAGTTGGGTATTTTGTTTTATTTGGTATCATATTTCCAGCAGTAGTTTAGTCTGTGGCAAGTAATATATGAGCAAATGAATGACGGAAGGAAGGGAGGATAATATCAATAGATATTTCCTGAGCTTTTTTCTGGGAGGTTAAAAGTCTATCAGTTCCTTATCTTTGGTAGCTAAAATTGAATATCTATGGGGTGTCTTTCCAAACAGGGATAAATTTGAGATGAAATTTATAAAGATTTACTGCTAACATTTCTCAATAGTTACTATGATGTTTCTATCCAATGTCCTGTCATTCACAAGTGGCAGACCTAAATCAATTAATTAGATTTTTTTTCTATAACAGACTTTTACAACCCTAAATTAAATAAAAGTTGTATATTTCTGTGTAGTTTAAAAACACAGCTGGTAATATTTTCTCTCTAACGTTTGATTCCAAATAGACATTTTTCATCATTTCCTTAAAAACAGCAGTGCAGTGACATCTATGAATTAAGTCAGAGAAATGAGTAGGATTAGAACAGAAATAACAGCACTCATGTTATTCAAACTGTTTAAGTTGCTATGAGTATAAATTTCCCACAAATTTATAGAAAAACTTGAATGAGATAAAAATTAAACATTCATTAAGTTATAATTAATAATTTCTTCTGCTTCTTCAGTTTTCTATTAGTTGCATGTATGTATATGAATTTAAAGAGAAAATAAATTCTCTGCTAATTAAATGTTTCAATCTGAAAGGAATAGTGGCACACTTAAATTGCCTAAGATCAGATTTGCCAATTTTACTAATACTTGAGGAACTAAAGAAAAGACTTAAATCTCTCAGCAGATTTCATGGGAAATTAGGAAATCCAGACACAAGGTAACTCTAGTAGATCAACAGTAGTAGTAGTATACTACTTGGGATATTCAATCATTTGTTCATCAATAGGCATGCATTTGGCCTAGAATGTCCTACCGTAATGAATCAGCTTGCTATAGTCTCTATTTCTCTTGACATTTATTTTATTTCCTATTCCCTTAACCATGAATTATGATTTCTTTCTTCTATTCAAGATCTTTGCTTACCTATGGCTTCTACTTTTATGAGTGCTTGGCTTCCTGCTTTCACTGTGCTTTTAGTTGTTCCAAATTTCAGTTTTCCAGGATAAAGGTTATAATTATGTTGGCTGACCAAACTGTAACCAGTTTATGTGGCATGAATCCAAGATTTTCAAATATATTGATGCTATCATCCCAAAGTATGTCTCAAAAGTTTTGGTTTAAAGGATGCCCTCTGAACCTTTCCAGGGAACAATTTAGGAGGTGGGTGAGCTGGTTTTACATAATAAATCCACTTAGCATTCCTATCTCTCTAAATGTTGGAATACCTTCCTCAACATTATACCGAGAAAATTTTTACATATTAACTTCATGTACTATAGGTCACCACTGGATGCTGTTTTTTTTTTCCAATCCATTGAGCAAACTATTAGCCATTCCCATCTGCTTGAATGAAGAAACTGAATCCTTATTAAAAAAAAGTTCAGTCTCATCCAACATTTTTTCCTATTAAAGTGGTCTATATCTTTGGATCCATTGCCAAGTACATTTTCTGTCATTTTTTACATATATATGGAATTTCACCCAAGGTCAGACTTTGTATCAATTCCTCTGGGATTTGTTGTGATTTGAGCATAGAAATAAGTAAGGCTGGTAAGTGTGGATCTTAAGGAAGATAAGAATTCTCATGCAAGGTGTCTGCTTCAAGAGAGGCCCTTATGGAAACTTCAGTCAAGAAAAGGCTAACCTTCCTACACAGAGGGAGGAAGGGCTGGGGAGGATCAGCATTTAAAATCCACAGCTTCACTAAAATGTGCCCAAGTCTCCAACTGTATCCCAATAATTGCCCAAGCCTTAACTTATAGACTCGGTGGGATAGTGAATTCTATTCATTTTGTAGATCATTGTTTTATTACTACAATGGCTTTTGTTTCTAGATTATTATAATGCTAGGAACTATATTTAAGGAGTGCCTAAATAACATAAAAAATATTCAAATTAAACAAAATATTGAAGAATGTGTCGAAAAGAGCCTGTGTCAGAATCTCTGCATGAAACAGAGGATCTACAGACTGACTAACTTGAGAAGAGTTTTAGAGGGACTATTGAAAAAGGGTCGGACTGTGCATAGGAAACCCCAAACCTACTAAAAGTCATGAGTTTTTTCCAGCTTCCATACCTAGTCCTAAAGAATTGGAAAAAAAAGGAGAACTTACTGGAACTCAGGGAGAGAGAGAGAGCACTGTGTGAAGTGTATGTTTGACAGGAACTGTAATTTTAGTCACATAAAGGTACAATTCCACTGTGAACTCAATGGGAGGAAAATGGGGGAATAAAACCAGACTCATTCACATCTCTGATCCTTATCTCCTGCTAGTATTCCTTATTGATTAAAAGCAGATTTTGTCAAAAATTCAAAAGAGCCTTTAATTTATGGCATATAGGTCGGTTTCTTGGGACCTCCAACAGGAGGAGGAAAGTGCTGAGCTGATCTTGAGGGGAGTAACAGATATTTTCTAGTATAAGTCTTTAAAAGTCATTATCTGATTACCAGAGATCTAAAATGGCATCTTTTATTACATCAAAATTTTAGCCAAATACTAATGGCTGTATGAGAGTACACTCAATAAATTAGGTAGACCTAGGTAAGTGTTTTCTGCTATGCTTTTATATCGAGAAAATAGTTTTTGTTTAAGGTTAGGAAAAATATTGTGTTTCAATGTCATCTATACGTCTGTTGGCAGATGATTTTGTTTGTATTAGTGAAAAACATGTATATTTCTGGCCTTTGGATGTCTGTGAATGTTTTATTTTTATTTTTAAAGTTTGCCTTTTTAAGATGAAACAAATTGCTCTATTTAGAAAATGAACTATTTCAAGATTCACTAGATAATAATATTTACTCTAAATATTGAAATGCATGGTGTATTAAGAAACAGAACCAGCAGAATGTTTGTGTGTGTGTTTGTGTGTGTGTGTGTGTGTGTGTAAATATTATGAGACTTATTGTAGGAATTGGCTGGCATAATGTGGGGATGGGTAGTTCTGAATTCGCTTTGGCAGGCCACAAGCTGGGAACTCTGATGAAGGCTTTCAATGAATTCTCCAGGACAAGTTTGCCTGCTGAAGTAAGATGAAAATTCTTCCTTCAATTCATCCCTTCTCTGTCCCTTTCAGTCCTGGCTGACAGTGGCTGTGCTTCTACAAATTCCCCTTGAATGCTGTTATGTGCTGTTGTCAGGGGTCCAAGTCATCAGACAATAGAGCCTCTCACAGATCCCTTCTGCATAACTGCAGTTCCAATCCTGATTTCCACTGAAATGGCTGACTAGATCCATGTTCAGTTAAACTCTCACATGGAGCCCTATTTTCTGGGGACTCACTTTCCAGAAACTCAGAGAGATCCCTGATAGAGCCACTTCCATCCCTAGTCTCAGAGCACACTATCTGAACAGATTTAGAATTTTCTAATCCAGCAATTTCTGGTTTCTATGTATTTAAGAGTTCAGTTCTCATTCTATCCCTTTGCTCTCACATTTTGCTATAAGCTGCAAGGAGAAACCAGGCAGCACCTTCCGCACATAGCTTGGAAATCTCCTCAGCTAAATATCCAAGTTCATAGCTTTCAAATTGTTTTCCATCTGACACCAGAATTCAATTATACCAAGATCTGTGCCACTTTAAAACAAAGATTGTCTTTCCTCCAGTTTCCAATAACATATTAATCATTTCCTTCTAAGGCCTCATCAGAAGTATCCTTAGCATGCATATTTCTACCAACAGTGTCTTTAAAGTAATTTAAGCTTTTTCTATCAAGCACTCACAGTTCTTCCAGCCTCTGCTTATTACCCAATTCCAATTTTTTGGTATTTGCAATAGCAGCATATTTGGTATCTGCAATACCAGCACCCCACTCTCAGTACCAAAAACTTTTTTAGTTCTATTGACTGCCAAAGCAAATACCATGGAAGGGGTTGGCCTAAAAAATGGAAATTTATTGGTATATTATTTTGAGTCTAGGGAAGTCCAAAAGCAACATATCATCAAGGCAATGCTTTTTCCCAGAAGACTGGTGTTCTAGGGCTGGCTGATGGCAATCCTTGATTGTTGACTTTTCAGTCACATGGCAATGCACATGGTGGCCTCTTCTAGCTTCTCGGTTCCATTGACTTCCACCTTCTATGGCTTTCTCTCTCTGTGACCTTCAATATCAAGCCTTCTATAATAGGATTAAGATTCATCTTGTTCAGCTGAGCCTCATCTTAACAGTAGTAATCTCATCAAAAGGTCCTATTTAAAAGAGTTCATACCACAGGAATGAATTAAATTTAAGAACATGTTTTTCTGGGGCACATATTTCCAAATCACCACAAATAGTATGTAATTAGCATTTCAAGTTATTAATTACATTATTTTATAACATTCTTTAGATCTATAAGCCCACTTTCTCCTATTTTAAAAGCAATATTTTCCTTTTTGTACCTTTCTAGTGTTGCTTAAAACATTGATTTCTGAAATTTATACCCATTCATTCAAATAATGACACTTACTTGAAATAAAAGTCCCTACATGCATAGAACTGTAAAATTACCATATTAAATATTATTAATAAAAATAAAACTGATCAAACCAATAAATAATGCAGGAAAATTATGAACCCTTTCTCTCGATTTCAGTAGATATCTTCAAATATAATCTTTTCCTAAAGAAAACAGAATATCATGAATACCTAGAAATCTTGGATATAAAACAACAAATATCTTTTTAAAGTGATTCTGAGAAAATGAAGAAAATCCATCAGATTCTAAAGGAGCTACTGAGCAAGCTAGCATGCAATCTGCTGTTTTAAACGTGTTTTAAGCCTAAAATGATGTTATGCTTCTGTTCTGAAGACTAAATTAGGGACAGGAGACAAAACTTTTTGTCAAAATAAATTTGGTAATTAAAACTGAGATCCATATGTAAATCCAGTGCATCAAATAACTACACACTCAAACAACCAGATAGTTAAAAAAAAATCCATCAATGAAGGAAAGGAAAGAAAAATTAAAAAGGCCATCACCTTAGATGAACCCTGTTACGGTTTGAAGTTGTATGTACCCCTGAAAAGATCATGTTTTTAATCCCTTACTGTGTCCCTACCTATTGTAGATGGGACCTTTTGATCAGGTTATTTCAACTAAGATATGACCCACCACATTAAGGATGGGTTTTAATCTTCTTACTGGAGTCTTTTGTAAGAAGATAAAAGAGAAAGAAACACAGGGAAGCTGAGAGAAGAAGCCAGTAAAGCCAGAAGCTGAAAGCAAGGGAACCTGGGAGAGAAGGACCAGAAGATGCCAGCCATGTGCCTCACCATGTGACAGAGGAGCCCAGACATCATCTGATGATGCCTTGATTTGGACATTTTCATGGCCTCAGAATTGTAAACTTGAAAGTTAATAAATCCCTGTTGTAAAAGCCAACCCATTCCTGGTATATTGTATTTCATCAGCTATAGCAAACCAAAAAAAATATATTCTCAAATCAGAATACCAAGATGAACATCCCATAGATCTTAAATGAACATAAGCTTACTCTCAAAAACAACATGACCTATTGTGCTAGTTTGGATATATTATGTCCTGCCAAAGGCCATATTCTTTAATACAATCTTGTGGGGGCAGAAATATTAGTGTTGATTAGGTTGGAATCCTTTGATTGAGTGTTATCATGGAGATGTGACTTAATCAACTGTGGGTGAAGTGTTTGATTAAATTACTTCCATGGAGATGTGGACCATGCCCATTCAGTGTGGGTCTTGATTTAATCACTGGAGTCCTATAAAAGAGCTGATGGACAGAAGGAGCTCAGAACAGCTGAGAGTGACATTTTGGGGAGCAGCTAAAAAGACACTTTGCTGACATTTTGGAGATGCTAGCCCAGTGTTTGGTCTTGAGAAGCTAAGAAAGGACAAACGCCCCAAGAGCAACACTTTGAAGAATGCTGCAGCTGAGAGAGGAGCTGAAACACAGCAGATGCCAGCCATGTGCCCTCCAAGCTAACAGATGTGTTCCAGATGCCATTGGCCACTCTTCTGTGAAGTCACCCTACTGTTGATTCCTTAGTTTGGACATTTTCATGGCCTTCAGACTGTAAGTTTGTAACCAACTATATCCCCTTATAAAAGCCAATCCATTTCCAGTGTCTTTCATAATGGCAGCATTAGCAAACCAGAACACCTATGGGTTGCTAAGAGCAAGAATCAGTAAAATGGTAAACATGAGAATTCAGTCCCTAAGAATCTCATGTATTGTAATTATCATATCCTGAATATAAATTGATTAAAACTTTCAAAAAATTCAAAAAGGGGAACTTAAAACCTGAGCAAAGAACAAGATATTATTAAAATAAAAAAGACTGCATGGATTTGGGGAAAAAATGAATAAAACTAGAAATAAATAATAATGATATAATTTAAACTCAGTAAATTGGATTAAAATAGAGTAAACATAAATTGTGCATGCACCTAAAAATATTTGAAGCAATTATAGTTAAAACTGCAAAAGGCAAATAGAGGGAAAATATTAAAGGTTATGAGTCATTGGGTAGAGGATCTAAAGGAAGAGGCTAGAAAATCTAAAGGGTAGTTCATGATGATACAATTGCTCAAGTTTTCTGATAATTTATAAAAGATTTTAAAATCAAATTCAGTAAGTTTCAAAGAAACCCAACAATTTTAATAATGAAAAAAAGAAAACTAATCTAGACACATCATAGTGAAACTGCAGGTCATCATTAATAGTGAGAAGTCTTCAAAAGGATTTAGTGGACATAAAGTTTTCCAATAGAAAACTCTCAATTAGAATAACAGCAAGCTCAACAGCAACAATGAAACCCTAAATAAAGTGAAATAATGATTTCGACATTTTGACAGACAATATATTAACATAGAATATGTACTCAGGTTAATCATTCTTTAAGGACAAGTGCCAAAGGCATTTTTGGTAAAATGAGATATTGTGGGGGCTAGCAAGTTTCAATTGTGTAAGGCAGGCTGGTAGGCTAGAAAATTTCAGCAAATGTAATGGTGAAGTCTTGAGTCTGAATTTCTTAAGAGAAGCCTGTGGGCTGGAAATTGTGGTGAGAGATGGTGTTGAAGTCTTGAGTCTGAAATCTGTAGGGGAGGAAGCAGGCTGGAAACTCAGAGAGGAGTAGATGTTGTAATCTTGAGGCAGAATTTCTTCTTTTTCTGGAAGCCACAGCTGTTGATCCTAAGGCCTTCAACTAATTGAATAAAGCCCAATCACATTATCAAGGATAATCACTGTTAGCTAAAGTCAATAGATTGTAGCTGTTAATCACATCTACAAAATTTATTCACAGCAACGTTTAATCTGGCATTTGACCAAGCAACTATTTTTCCAGTTTTTGACCAAACAATTGGACATCCTAACCTAGCCATATTGATCCTTGACTGAAGGGTCTCCTATGAGACTAGCCAAATGGACTTAAACATTCATATCCTAGCAAGAAAAAAGAAAATAATGGTGCTTTTGTTTGCAAAAGCTGTCAGAGTGCAATATACCAGAAATGGGCTAGCTTTAACACTCGGGATTTAGTTTACAAATTTACAGTTCTAAGGCTATGAAAACATCCCAATTAAGGCATCAACAGGATGATACCTTCTCTGAAGAAAGGACACTGGCATCTAGGGTTCCTCTGTCAGCAAGGCACATTGTCGGCATCTGCTGGTCCTCTGCTCCTGGGTTTCATTGCTTTTAGCATCTGACTTCAACCACTTTCTTCCTCAGCTCTCTCTGGGTGTATCCCTCTGAGCTCTCTAGGCTTTGTCTCTCTTTTACCCTCATAAAGGACTCCAGTAAAGGATTAAGACCCACCTCCTTGAATGGAGTTGGTCACATCTCAATTGAAACAACCTAATCAAAAGGTCCCACACACAATAGGTCCACACCTACAGGAAAGGATTAAAAGAACATGGCATTTTCTGGAGTACATAACAGCTTCAAAACAGCACAAGTGGTAACAGATGTTTAAAATGAATAATATTGAAGAATATTTATAGTTTTACAGCACATTTTAATTGAAATCAATCAACAATGTGTAGCTCATCATAGAGCTTGAAAAAATATGATGGCTTTGCACATGCATTGAATTTTAAACACATTTATAATAGTAACACCAATAGTTGTGAGAGTGGGTCTAGAATGGTGGAAAGAGCACTGAAGAAAGTATCAAAACAAATTATATTTTTATCACTTTAGCTATGATACCTAAGGTGAATAAGTCTCTTAATCATACAGAGTCTATTTACTTATAAAATTTGAATAATAAAATCTCTTCTCACAGGTGTGTTCACTTAATGTGACAATCTAGTGGGGAGCTATTTATTTTTAACATAGAAAAACAGATATATGTAAATTGCCTTCCTTGTATTCATTTGATGTTGATTAATAAATAAAAGGTAATTGATTTTTTAGTACTTGATATAAAACCACAAGGGATTTATTGTGGAGATTTTCTAACTATATGATTTGAAAGTGTGCTGTCAAACACAAAATAACACTGAAAAATAAATAAACCTAGCTTCCGAGTATGGGGTGGTGTCATTATTCTGTTATTATTAAAGGGAAGCTCCTTCTAAAAATGTATGACAGGAGTAACAATCATGTACTGATTCATACTAATTAACTAATTTCTTTATCATTTCTTAAAAAACTGTTAGGATCTACTGTGTACTTGGTATTGTTAAGTTTGGAGGGTACAAGAAAGACAAAATAATATCCTTCCTCCATGAAACTTACATTCCAGTAGAGCAAGATGGGCTATAAACACATGAACAAGTAAACGTATAGTATGTCAGATGGTATTTGGGCTACGGAGAAAGTAAACCAGGAACAGGGATAGGGTTTGATGGGATGGATGAAGATTTGAGGTTGCAAACCTTATTGTTAGATGATACTAAATTACAGATTTAAATTAATGGAAAGGACAGTCATTTGACAACATGGGGAAAAATGTCCAAGGCACAGAAAACAGCAAAGGAAAAAGCTCTGAGGAGAGACCCTGTTCAAGGAAATTCAGGGTGACTAGTGTGATGGAGCTCAATGAGAGAAGCAAAGATACCATCAGAGAGGCTGATGGGGGATCAGAGCATAGAGGGCCATAAACATGTTGATCAATAAACATGTTTTCAGTGACAAGCAACCTTGGTAATCATGGGTTATGACAGTTGTATACAAAACACCTCAGCAGTCTAAGAGTTCACATCTAGCATAGAATTTACCAAACAGATAACACAATCAAGTCTGATGGATATATGATTAAGGCCTATCTAATACACTATGGAGACCAATCGAAGGAGCCACCAGCCATTGTTGGATGATTGGTGGTAGACTTCAGAAGCAAGTTAACATTTGAACTAGATTGTGGGATCAGCATAGGATGCCTTTAGCCAATGAAATGGATAATACTTTAAAGTGCAAGGAATAATGTATACATGCAAATGGATAAGAAAAGTGTGGTAGGTTGTAGGAGCCATGGATCCCTTAGCAAAGTTGGAATACTGGGTGTATTTCAGAGGGTAGTGTAGGGGGAAGGGGTAAGCAAAGCACACTGACCATAGATTGTGAAGGGCCTTATACTCATTATGAAAAGTTTGAGATTTTCCTACAGCCTTTAATGAGACATTTAACATTTTCAAAGAGAGAAATGACAGGTCAGTATTACTTAGTGATAGTATAGTTGTATTATAGTTGGAAAAGATAAAAGGCTTACTTAGTGATAATGTACTTGTTTTACAGTTGGAAAAGATAAAATGCGAGGGAGAGATCCTAAGGCTATTGTAGTAATCTAACCAAAGAGTTGAGGGGAATTGTAAGGAAATGTCAGTGAGGACAAGAAAGTCACAACAGATTAAAGAACCATTTCATAGATGATGAAGGTATTTTTGGATAGAGAACTAAAGCCATAGAAATAACTGAGTTATTTAGTCATTTTACGTAAAGCAGTTCCTTATGTTAGTCAATGTGGATTGGTGATAAAATTCACAGCTTTAGGTAACTTCAGAACATGAACAGAGAACTGCTGCATTATAAGGCTCTAGAGAGAAGATCATGCCAACGCTGTTTTATTTCTACTTTCCTTAGAGTAGACGATAAAGGAGATGAAAAAATTCTAATATATTTTAATTTCATTGGAGCATTGTATAAGTGTCTCACAAAATAACCTTTGAAGTATTAATTAATATTAAGTAATTAGTGTTAACACTAATTACTTAATTAGTAATAGCATTACATAGAGCATAATATAATTGTGGTAAAGAACCACACATGAAAGATGAATTGTTACATATCTAGTTCTAGGAGATTATGTCAGTTCTGGTTAAATGTCAATTGAAAAGGGAATGATTTGTCTTAAATAATTCTTAGAAAATCCCAAATTAAATAACAATGCTTTCTTTCCAAAAGGTGATGAAATAATGAAAGGATTATGCATACCTAAGAATTTTGATATAAAATATATTCAACTTGTATTGTTTTAAACATCAAAATTTGTGTTTAAATTAAATGTGTAAAATACAGCTCTTTTCTTGCACCCTACTCATTTGTTACATAGTAATCCCATTAACCCATTCTGTAAAGATCTTCCAATTTTCATGGATTATTTAAATAGGAATTTCTTACACATTTATAAAAAAAACTTTCATAAATACATTTATTTTAAAAAATGAGAGTTTGTAATTATAAAAAAGGATTACTTTGAAGTGATTGGAACCAAATGAGAAATGGTTGGAAAATTAGACTTCCAAGTGCTACAAGATCTCTGGTGACTAAGAAAAAAAACAAACAACAACAAAAAAAAATCAAAATGAACCATAAAGTGCCAAGCAAAGTTAGAAGAAGCAGACAACACCTTTATTGATTTTTTTTCTTTATGTGGTAACTCAGAACACATGAAGCCAGATGAATGATTCCAGATATTTTGATATTTCTGTGACCAGTCCCAAAGGGTGCTAAGGTGAGAGGAACAGATAGGAAGAAAAAGGGAAAAATACTTTTTGAGTTGATGATTTCTATCCCTATACCAAATAATACAATACAATTTTAAATCCAATTTAAAACTCCTCTCTCTTATCTTCAAGGTCTTGAAAAGGTTACACCTTAGCCTCTTAGCAACGGTATGACTATATTCTCCCCCTCTAGTGTCTGATCCACTCACTCACAATGTTTCCTATCCCAGAGGTTATTCTTAGAGTAACTAAGTAAAGGAAATTTCTTTATTGCAGTTCAAGGACAAAACCTGTAGAGTTTCTTGTCTATCTCCTAATTTTCCTTTGAAGTTCACTTAAATCTGGATCCCATATTGTTTGGTTTTCTTTGAGAAAAGGCAGACTCACTCTTCATAAGCATGCAGTTAAGATTTTTAATAATTTGTATTTCCCTAACTTTAGTTTTGTATTCTTCTCAGCTTTATCTCTAGTTTCTCAATGAGTACCTCTCTAATGGATATTTCAAAGCATCTACCTTAGCGCAAAATCTCCTCACATGTAGCTTATTATTTTTTTTAAGTTCATCATTTGTTTGCCAATTCAACAAGCCATTTTAAATTTTCTCTTAAGAATTCTAGATATAGAGCAGAGATTGGAAATAAAGAGATCAAAAAGAACCAGTTCCTGACTCCACTGGTAGAAATGAGCACTAGTAATATGAGTAGTAATGGGATCAGAGTTTGCCAATATGTCATCTTGCATATAGACATCATCCTGTGATGTTACCTGTTTCATTTTGAAATGGCAATTTGAAGTAGTGATAGGAAGATTGGAAGTCTGAAAACAAAGTAACATTTTGTTTGATTGATTTTAGCCAGGCAGCGTGTTAATTTGGGATTGACCATGGAAGAGATGTATTATGTTTTAAGTGATATTAATACTGTATTTTGCTAAACATATATCCAGGTTGACAAATAAAATAGAAAGAAATTCCTAAAACATCAGGCAGGAAGATACAGGAAAAGAAGTATATAAAATATTCATTAAACAAATCATAGTGTGATTTATGAAAACAGTCCAAAAGTCAATTTGCGACTAATATGCATTGTTATATAAACAAAGCCCAAGACTGACAAATGACAGAGCTTACAGAATATAGTTGCAGCATGTTTAAGAGATGGAAAGGGTCAGTAAAATAGCAACAGCAAAATTTAGCAATTTATTCCCACACCAAGCTTATCATTGCTTACTTCTAAATCTTTCTATTAGGACCAATAAACTGTTCCATTATTTGACACTCCAAGAGTTGAAGGAATTGCACAAAATGACTGGAGATGGTACAGATATAGTCAGGAGGAAGACAAATTACTCTCAGTGATAGAAACATTCATATAAGTGCTGCGAGGTATATGAAGTATGGCAGCGATGGGAATGCATCTCTCAGATCTCTGATTGTGGGGAGCATAATTGAGCAAAGGCTGTAGCTGCTGAGTTTTGAAACCCATGAGCACATTAGAACTAAGTCCGTGCTTCCTGCAGGCTGCTCCCAGCCAAAGTCTGAGCATGGCAGAAATACCAAGGTAGGTCCATGCCCAAGAGATACTGGAATCCTCTGAACTCTCCAAAGGCCTTGCTGAACTCTTAGAACTGCATTACAGTCTAAGATGCATCTACCTGCCTTCATTCCCTCCATCTTTCCTTCAGCCAGGATCAGAACTGCATTGATGCCTGATCGTTTTCTGTGCCTCCCCTGACTCCCTTATTTTCCCTTACAGGTGTTGTCCCTTTCTTGCAAGGTTAATCCCTTTTCAGATCCTACTTCTCAGAGGAGCCAGACAAACTCATGATGTGTCTAAAATTAATGAAATACTGCTTTCTTTCCAGATTTTTTCCTACATTTAAAATCACTGCCTCAAATTACCATTTCATAATAAAAACAGATGGACAATGAACCACCACTTAAAATATCAGCTTTGTGACATTGTTGCAAAGAAACATATTAGTTTTGTGTTATTTTTCTTTCTTTTCTTCCTTCCTTCCTTCCTTCCTTTTTGTTTTTTGACTTTTTGTTTGTTTGTTTGCTTTTGCTTTGTTGGTGCTTCTCTGTTCTTTTGTCTCGTCTGGGTGAAGTACAGAAGATGAAAGCAAAGAAAATGGGCTATTGCTTAAACTGCAAGTGTTGAGAGCGAAGAATAATAAAAAAAAGTAGAGTAAAAGAAGATGCTTTGGAAGGAGAACAAAGCAGAATAATGTCTTGCAGAAGGCAAAAAAGGAGAGTGCAGAGACTACAGCAGGGCCTGAGAAGGAGACTTTGGCTTAGCAGTTGAGATACCTATGAAAAATTATACCAGCACTACTGGATAAATGGAATAGTACATTCAGATATAGTACAGACATTACATACTGGTTATCAAATGTATATTTACCCCAAATGTCCTTACTAAAACATTATTTTCAATAAAAGTCAGCACGACTGAGTTTGTCCTAAGAAGCTTGACTTAATAACATTTTTACAGTTTCCTCTTACAAATCATTGCACAATAACATAAGCTAAATTTAAGCTTCTTTGTCACAGTTAGAAGTTGTTATACATAATCTTCTTAATCCCTTTAGAATGTTGTTTTAAATGTAAAAACCAAAACAAATTTATTCCTATTTATTTGGCAAGAAGCAAAGCATTATTAATTAAAATTGTGTTTTAAATGAATAATTAATATAGAAAATATATTAATTGTTGAAGATGAATTAAAAATGCAATTATTTATTAATTAACTTATTAAAATATAATATAGGTGAAAAATTAGGCTGGAATTTCAATCACAGACAATAGAAAACTGAAAAAAGTTAAAATTAAAAAGAATCAATATAATAACATTGATTGTATTTTGTCATTTATAAAGAGAATTACTCAAAATTAAATTATCAACATTAAAATAATGTGAAAGGAAAACTGAGATAGTTTATAGTATATATCCACTTTTTTCTTAAATGAATACATTCCTGTGAATTCTTCTTTGAAAAGTGGTGTCCTTAGTCAAGTTAGTTTTGTTAACACTGCACTATTTGCCTCTGATTGGTGATCTATATAATACAGTCACAGAGTAAAAGCCCTCTAAACATGCACACAAGTACTCACACACAACCATCACTCCAAACATACCTTTGTTAAATTTGTTTTGTAACTCATTGTTTCCTAAATGTATTTGACCAATTAACTTTTATTTTACGTGGTGCTTACACCACAAAAATTGGTTCCTACTTTTCTATACTCACATGTTAAGTGTGTGTGTGTCCATGTGCAGAATATGTATATATGCATTCCTATATCATTTTATCAATTATGATTATAAAATAATCTTTTTAATAATGAATTTAAAATTTTAGCCAAATGTAAACCCAATATTAGTTAGTCATGTCTCAGAATATGCTGTGTCTTTGAAAATTTTCTGTCAGGTTGATGAGGTTAAAAATCTTATAATAAAAAAAGAGGAAGATTAAGGAGCCCCATATCTAATAAATATATATAAGAGAAGGGCAGGGGAAAATTCAAAGCTTTCATGAGTAAACATGAAGAAATTGAGGGATTTCTTGAGAAAACAGGAAGGAAAACAAATAATGCTGAAGTTAGGAAATGGAATATTTACATGTGGCAAGACTGACCACTTGTAGTGCTGCAAAACATATGGCAGTCCAAGGAGCTGCTGTGTTCGTCCCCCAGACTAAAGTTGTCAAAGGCCCCTTACATTTAGATGTGCTCCCCTTGGAACAAGGAGGCATTGGGAACTGCAGTCACTGATTTTGTCCTTATCTCTTATCCTTTGAATTGCCCTTTTACTGGTTTGATATAAAACCAAAGTAAAAACAACCTTGAACAGAGCTCCAGTCATCGTTCTCAACAATCCTTAAGTTGGGATTTGCTCTGTGTGGTGTGGCCTTCTTCATGTGGTAGAGTTAGCACAACTGACAACAATGGGTTCATGGGTAAGTAAGGCCAAGTATACTATCTCCCTTTCCATTTTCTAGGGTTGACTGAAGGAACCCCATGTTATTTTGTGCATTTGGTGGGACAGCTCTGTACCAGACTTGGGTTACATATATCATTCCCGAAGGGCTTTTGTATTGACAGCAGATGACCTCCTCAACCTAGGATTTTCACAAAAGTTCAAGTCTTGATAAAGAATAGCACTTTTCCCTTTTTGTTAGATGCTTCCCAGCAGATAATAGACCAGACCCTGAAGCCCCACAGTAATTAATACTCAGTGAGGCACCTGTCTTTAGTTGACTGCATTGGCCCCAAAGAGTCAGTGAAAATTATAAGGTATTAGCTGCAAAGCCTGTCAAAGAGGCTTAACATGTACTATGACAACAGAATGAAGTACCCAGAAGCAGTGGATCACTCCTTGTGGTAGGCATGATAATGATCAACCCCCCAAAATGCCTATGTCCCAGGCCCTGGAATCAGTGAATATGTTATGTTATATGGCAAAGGGAATTAAGGCTACAGATAGAAATAAAGTTGTTAACCAGCTGACCTTAAGAGAGGAAGATTATTCTGAACTATCCGGTCAACTCAGCAATATCAAGGGTCTTTTAATGTGGATGAGGGAGGCAGAAGTGTCAAACGTCCAGGTGGTGTGATTGAGAAAGACTCTACTGGCCATTGCTGACTTTGAAGCTGTGAGGAGCCAGTAGCTCAGGAATGCAGGCAGACTCTAGAAAATGGAAAAAGAAAAAACCGAATTCTCCCTTGCAGCCTCCATAAGGAAATGCAGACCTGCTAGCACTATCAGTTTAGCCTAGTGAGACCTATTTTGGATTTATTAACCACAGAACTGTAAGATAATAAAAATTACGACTAAGCTTGTGGTAATTTGTTAGATCAGCTCTGTAGAGCAGGCTTCAGTGAAGCCAAACAGTCCATCCATTCCTGATACACATAACGGAACCCTAGACTTTTGTGTTTAATAGCATCTTAGATCATTGCAACCCCAGTCCATGAAAATATGAGTCTATAAATCATACTATATTTGGTCTCTAATCAAATTTTATTTATTTTTTAAAATTCTGATGGCCAGTTGTAGAGGACATTTGATTTGGACTTTGTGCTTGTCCATAAGAGTGGCTGACTCTGAGCATGTTGCAAGCACCCTTAAATTCAAATCACCTTATTCTTTTGGGATGGTTTAAGTAAATCTTGTCATTTTCCAGACTTGCCAGGAGAGATAAGGTGCCTATTGGGAAAATGAGATCATTGAAACGTGGGAGAGGGGTGTGCCTGGTCTCTGAGTGTTCTCCTAATGAAAGGGGGAATAAAAATGAATATCTAGTTAACAGCTTATCAGGAGAAAAACTTCCAGTCTATGCAGGGTGTTTTGTAGTATTAAGGCCCTCCCCGCAGACCATCACTCACCACAACCTTAAATACTGTAGCCACAGAAATCTACCAGTAACCAGATTTTCTAAATAAGAAGGGACATTAAGCAGGCAAGGATTCAATGCCAATACCTCCACTCTCCTTCCTGGATTACAACTTCTTTGAGGCTATTGACTGTGTCTTCTATTTTTTCAAATGAGCATATATCTAATTACCTGCACAGTAATAATTTCATGATTTGCTAAACATTTGGTAACCTGGAGGATTTCTTAAAGGATAGAAGTGTGGAGTCTAAAGGTTTATTTAAATTTATCGCTTTAGAGAGCATAATGTTGTTTCTTACAATGTTCCTCAAATCCTCATCTGGAATTTGAGAATAAGAATGTTCTTCATACAAGGACAGACTTCCTGAAGAACATGCAACATAATAGACAAGAATGAATCTGCTGGGATTCTAAGTCTGAAACAGACTAATAATAGATGACACATTAAAGGCAATTGACAGTGTCACCGTGAAGTGTTTATAAGAAAAGAAGAAGGGGCTTTGACAGGCTGCAGGAGGGGAAGACAAGGGACTATCAGAGGGAAATAAATGCTTTCATGATCAGAGTAAGCATTAGGTTTCAAATCCAGCTTTAATAAGGTTCGAATTCTTGTAGGTGGAGAATATTGTGTGGATACCAGAGTTTTCTCTATTTTCTCACTTTACAACCACATGTTACACATGCTTTAATAAAATTCAGGGAAGTGGGTAGTTTCTATTTAGAATATGCCTAGAACAGTTCATTAATCTATTTATAAGTTATATAGTTGTCACAAGCTTATAAGTTCTGCCATAATTAGTGACATGTATATATTATATTTGGGCATGAATTGAGCTGGAACCAAATACTTCAAAAACAACGACAACAAAAACCTACCTGCCTGCGCTCTCCTTATCTTAACCATCATAAGTTAAGTCACAGTTTTAAACAAATGACATTATTCTAATTTACACCCCTTATAATGATTTTGGATAAGTGTTAATGAGTTTAATTCCATTAGCTTTTAAATACAAAGCATTAATGCCAAAATGCACACTAATATGTACTTGGAAATTGGAGGTTAAATATAATAAAATTATAGTTTACATCACAAATAGGTATACCATGAAGAAAAATAATCAAGGAATTTCACAAGAGACAGGTACTATAGAAAGAAAATACTGGATTGTGTGCTAGAATGAATAAAATGTAGTTCCAGTCCCACTATTTACTATCTATGTGAAGCCTAAATTTCTCACTCTCTAAATCTGCATGTCTTAAAATGTTAAAGATCAAATGTAATAATATATGTGAAAAGATCTTGTATATTATAAACACTATATAATTGTGTCCATGATAGTCAGCTATCCACAAAGATTCATATTCTCAATTCCACATACATGTATTTTTTTTTTTATCCCGAGCCAGGCAATACTTCTCTCTTTCTCTTTTAAATCAATACTTTAGTTCTCAGCAATGATGTGTGAGTGAAGTTTTATGCAGTATATACAAGCCTTGGTACTTAAGAGACGATTGTGACTTTCCTTGCTTTTTTGTGCATCTGCTTGTTGAAAACAGAGAACTTGGAAGATCTGAAGAAGCCTGGGTCCCCATGTCATTACATGGAAAGACATATTCCAGTCATGAATATCTTCACTGAACAGAAATGTGAGCAAGGAACAAATATTGTGTTAAAATAGTTAAAATCTGTGGTCTAGTTTGCTATAGAATTTAGAGTTGTCTTAGCTATTGCATTCATGAAAGTGTTTTGCACTTCCTTTCATCTAGTTACGCATTAACACATTCATCTATATTTAAAGCATGGGTATTCTTCAAAATGTTTTTGAGATAAAGAGATGCTAAAGATTTTTGTATATCATATATAGAATCATTTTGAAGGATTTCTTATAAATTTTAATTTTACAATCTGTGAAACAATGTCATTTGGAAGAATGTAGGAACATAATTAAAATGGCTGAGGTTTCAGGAATTTGTGAGTATAAATATAATCAAATTAAATGCTGCCTGAATCATAGTGGCTCTTTCCCATGATCTATGGACCCTTGATATTGGCCAATTGACACATTTCCCATGCCCCTCTAGTACTCAAGGAATAATTAATCTCATGTCCACACTGCTTAGTTTGATTCCCAATTCCTACTCTTCCTAATCTTTCTTTTCCAGTGCCTTGCATCATGCATGAAATGTGCAGACATCCCTGTGAGCTCAGCTGAAGACGTGAAGGCACCACAGACCTGCCCCTACAAACTGACTTGCACTTTAAGCACGACAAGCTTTGTTGTAGATTCCTGATGCCTTGCTTATGAATGCTCTTGCAAAGCAAGAGGAACAAGATCTATTTCCTCTATGTTGTCTTCGGTAAAAGGATAAAATGCTGTTGTATTTGATGTAAGGGCTCATATAAGTTTATAATTTTTCCCCAGAAACTGCAAAATTACTTCATTTTGCAAACCAATATTTTTCTTTTTTTATTTCTCTTTTTTTTTACTTTCTTTCCCCTTTTCTTGCCCTTTAACCTTTTCTTTGTCTAGAAACACAAATATTTGCAGCCTGGCTGGGTCACTAAATATTCAAGGAATAACTTACATGATGAACCCATATAAAGTCTTCCCCTTCAGACTTGGAGCTATTTCACTAACACTGGCTTTGATTCCAGACTTCAAAACCTCTAATTCTTGCTACCAGATCTTTATATGTCTAAACCCTATATGTGAAATAGAGTGCACAGTTCTTCCTCTTTGCACCCAGGAAGGAGCCTTTATGCAAAACTCTCTTCACAGACAGATAGTTTGGGGAAGGATGTTGAATATCTTCACTTGACAGATGAATGCAATTCTTGTCTCTGGCCCAAAGTGTATAATACATTACAAAAATGAACTGAATTGCTATCTGACTTTATTTGCCTATTTCTTCATAAAATATGTATGATTGTATTGCTTTTTTGGAAAGCTTAGTTTTAAGCTAATTTTCTTGGAAGTAGTTCACCCATCCCTAATGGTAGCTCTAATTTCATGCAGGGCGAGGATAAAACATGCACATTTCATGTGGAAATAATCTTTTTCAGCAGTGAAACCAAATTAAAAGAAAAAAAATGTTTAAGTAACTACCCATGAGAGATGATCCTTTAATGCATTAACTAGCTGACAGTCACTCATGAAACACAAAATTCTGAAAGTTATAAAAAAGGGTATTTCCTTATTTCTAGATATACGTTTCCTCTTCATCCTAAATTTGAATCTGTAGAAATTGATTTTAAGAGGTACAGAGTAACTGCTGAAGTCAGGAAGCAGAAATTCCTCGTTAAAATGTTACCCTTTGCTTATTAATGAACTCAGATGCTTCTAAATACAAAGACATAGGAAAATAAAAACAACAAAGGAGTAGGGAAGGAAAAGGCATTTAATTCTTAGGTGCATAATCGTTTAAAACACATTGACATGCAAAGAAAATTTCTCAGAACGTTTTAGGAAAAACTTCTTAGTAGCAGTTAATTGAAAAGCAAGTTTAAGTTCTTCAATTTCACATTTCCAAAATCTCCTGACATTTGTATATTGCCATAGTGGCAGCACAATGAATATCTCCAAAAGGAGATAGTGAGTCTCATGATGCACTAAGTGTTACAAAGGACAGTCGTTTTGCAATTTCAGATTAAGTCAATAAGTGCATTACCATGTAAGCGGTTTTCATGACAGAAACTCAATAACTGCTTGTTCACTCTGGGTTTCATACCACGGAATTGCCCAAATCTTATAAGCTGTCTACTAAGATGAGGAAGTCAGTATACACATATTAACCTTTTTTGTTCTTTGTTTTTTGTTTTATATATAAGAAATAATTCAAATAGGAAATATCTGGGTTTTATATACATAGAAGAATAGACTTCTAGTAACCTTTTTATGAGAAATAATTAAATTAAGAATTAGCCTGATTACATGCACAGAACTAGCTACTAAATCAATATATAGTTTCAAATTAGAAGCAGCAGATATTAAGAAAATCAGTAATTTTGTATAAGGTAAGCTGCAGAGAAATGCTCAAAGAGGAAGAGAAATTTTGTCCTATCACCTATAATTTGAATCCACAGAAGCCTCTAGTCAAAGGATACTTATCTTTTATAAATACGTATTGGTTGTAAAGTATTCATAAGTGTTATCTCATTTGGTGCTGACTGAAACCCTGTGAAAAGGAAGGATGTTGTTTCCAACCCTACTTTATAGGGGAGACTGCAGGCCAAATGGTTAAAAAGAAGAACACTCTTCCCCACTACTGGTCTTTTCCTCTGAAGCATAGGTTTCTGCTGATAAGATATTCTGTAGAAGTGATACATACTCTAAATGTAGTGTGATGAGTGTAGTAAAAAAAAAAAAAAGTAAGGATTTCTGTCTTATACAAGATTAAGTTAACATGTTTGTTAGTGCCACTGAACATATTGAAAGACGATTTTTCAATAATGATAAATAAAACATTTCAATCTAGAGAAATTATACTGTAGACATGCTATTACTGGAACATTATCATTTATTTTAAAAAGAGATAAACACTTTGCAAAATAAAAATGATTATATGTTGATACATATTAAATATAGTCAATATTTTTCCAAAGTAAGCTTATTTATAAATTTTAGTTTGTAGCATTTATATAATATGAACTCAGTGTTTAAGAAGAATGAGGCTATTTTGATAAAAGCAAGTATTTGAAATGAAATGGTGTGGATGAATTCTGACACTTTGCATTAACACTGATATCTACTTTATCTCTACATTTCTTTTTGTTTATTTGGAATCAAGAAAACACAGATTCAAGCACATACTAATAGAAAATACTAGCAGTTATTTTTAATAGCTCACTAGCAATGTCTATGAAAGTTTAATTAAATACTAATCAAAATACCTGAAAGAAGAATATGAGAAAATGTTTGCTTCTAGATAAATCATTAATAATATTTAACTGCTTCTATTCCTTATGAAAACATTGAAGCAAGACAACAACCCCCCCCCCCCCAGGTTAGGACCAGCTATGAAACTATATGTAATGTGATATTGTCATTATGGGACTTACTGTATACTGGCCACATGACAATTACTCTGTGATGATATCATGGGAAAGAGTTGCATATAAACTATATTCATTTGATTGAAGTACATGTAAGTCATATTGTTTGATTCACTTGTCAAAGCTTGGGTCTAAAATAAAAATTTTCTAATCAATGACATTTAAATAAAAATTCTAAAATTTTCAAAGAAATGGGAAGAAGCCTTATCCCAACATATGCACAATGTTAATCTGATAGCGAAGTTTAATATGTTTATAGTGTCCAATGCAATATAACTCTGAATGCAGGTTATTTTAGTGTATGTATATGTTTGTCTGTGTGGACAACTGCAAATGGTAAAATATATTTAAATATAGAAGTTTGTTTTAAATAAACTTAGAACCAAAAGAAAAAAAAAAAAACGGAGGAAACACCATTTTACTCTTGAGGAAAATTTAATCACATTCTAGAAATAAAGCAATAGGCAGACAGAAAAATGCATTCATACGTCAAGGTCACTATTAGAAAAATATACTCGGAATTAAATACATTCCTAATTACAAAATTTTTTATTAAAGAGTGACTTAAGCACCAGTTGGGATAATGTCCACCATTATTTTTTTTTATTTCCTTCTAATAAAGTGTGGATATTTAAATGACTTAAGTGCTGGTAATATAATTTTGGTGTCTTCTATCCTGTAATAAAAATACAAAAATCAATACCTTCATGATTGGGAGACCCCTATCTTAAAATTTTATTGCCAATTAACCTCTAGCGTTTGCTTGTCAGTGCACTTAAAGCATCTTGCCTTTCATCTCCTCTTTCATTTCTACCTATTTCCTTTCCTACACACTCCGCTGCACACAGATCCACCTCTCCTGTGACCTCATCGCTTTCTCCTGCTTTTGCTTACAGCATTACTGTCCTCCACGACTTTGCTCACTTGAGAACATTTCTTAAACCAGGGTAATAACTTTCTTTTGGGTTAATGTGGTTTCCTAGCAATAAATAGGTCCAGGTGAATGACTTTCAACTATATGTTAATATACAGGGAAAACTTAACCAACAGTCCTGAAAATAAATGTCTATTATTACAGTTTATCATTTCATCACCTCAAATTTTCAGCTATTTACCACCACTTGGTTAAACCATCTAACTGTATCCTCATGCTAATTATTACACATAATTACAGATTTATTTTTGAATTACTTATTAGAAAATTTGTTAGTGAGTAGAAAACAACGACATGTAAATAATTCTGAAAATCATCTACATGTAAAAAAATGGAAAAGATTAGAATCTTGGCATAAACCCAAAATTTAGTTTAGCAAAGTGTTGATAACTCTCCCCATACTTTTAGATGCCTTAAAACAATTTAATTTAGAGCTATTAACCATATAATTTTTTGGTTTCACAGCTATGTATTTTACTTTATGAAGAGACTGACAATAAATGTGATGGATCTGGGGCTGCACATTACTCATTATGTTATTTAGAACACACACAGAATTACCCTCATGAAATTTCAAAGGATTTTCCTTCCTTCTTAGAAATTAATCATGATATGGAAATCAGTTTCCATTTCAATTTTCACTCCTTTTGACATGTACCCTTAAAGAATAAATTGTATTACATTTCTTGTCCTCTATCATTTGCAATGCACTGATGACTGCACTGAAAACTGCATTTTTGAAAAAAAAAAAAAAAACTTATAAAGATTGTAACAGCAAGTATTTGCTGGGAAACCCTTGTGTAACTCGAATTTATTGTTGAAAAGACATCAATCACAATTTTATGCTGTAAATATTAATGATGATAGGAACCCAAAGACCAAGGTTTACTTATTTTTTCATATGTAACATTCATTCATGCATCTCTTCATTCAATTTTGAAAATTATTAGATACATATTTTATATTCTTATATTCTTATTAATTTCGGTGAGCATTACTAATGCTATTTGCTGCTTTATTTTCTACAAAATTTCTCTCCTAGTTTGAACTCTTATATTTCAAATTATGGTTATTATATGCATACATAAAAAACTTTATCATTGGAAATAACTGATGTTATCACCAAAGCTCTCTTATATTCTCTAAAGTTTGCACAAAGAAAACCTATAGTGACAAGATAGAGAAATGCATCATATTTTCTATTTAGAACTGCTAGACTGCTGCAATCTATTTTACACCTGAGAGTCATGAAAGTACTGAAACAACTTTACCTTGCATGCTCAATAATTATGTAATAAAAAAGACATATTATTTCAGGACGTAAAATGGTTTAAAGTGATTAATTTTCTGAAAAATTTAATTTGAAATTGCATGAGGATTATTAAGTGCCATTCCTGATCTGGGTTTGTGAAAATATATCATATTACTTATCTGAAATGTCTCTTAAAATACAGCACTCTTTTATATGTTCCTTTTAAGTTATTAAGAACCAGAAGCTTATCTGTGATTTCATTACAATTATTCTATCTAATTCATCACATGAAGTATTTTTTGCACAAAATTTGTTAAGCTCTCTCTTGCTCTATTTCTATTGCTTGAAACTTTTCAGATCTCTCCTCTAAATATCTCATTACAAAATGTAAAAACAGAAAAAGATGGTTCTTTAGTGGTATATTAAATCATGAAGAATTCCTGAAAAATGCTAATCCCTCCAGAAACTGCCTCAGGTATTAGTAGACTATCGTCTCTGTGCCTTTCAAGCCTCAATCCTTGATAGGTTTTAGGGAAAAGCATGTGTTGATCCTGAGACATTGGGGCTTCCATCTGCTCATCAACATTTAGCAGGCTCTCTTCACCACCTGAGCACTGATGTTAGGCCGCTGCTCATGCTGCCGCTGCCCATCAATAGGACCTCCTGGCCCACCTCCTCACCTCCTTCCTTACCTAAAGCATCACTGAAAGACATTTTTGGTATGTAATAGATCATTAGTGCATGTTTGGCAGTAGAAGAGAGTGATTACACTGCAGGCAGAAAGTGACTTCAAATTGAAAGCTACATGTCACCATTTCTGAACAGTGGCCATGCATGACAGAATGGAAGTCGCCCAATTCATCCACCAAGATGGCTGCCTTCATCCAGTCCCAAGCACACTACCTGCCAGCCCCAGCCTCACCTCATCCTTCTTCCCATATTTTTTTCAGGATAGATGTTACTTTAAAAAAAAAAAAAAAAAAAAAAAACACCTGCCAAGCACAAAATCCCTGTTATATCATTTTTCAGAGCAATTGAATTCTTCTTTATCTAAATGCCTCCTATGTAGATAATTGCAAAGATGCCTTGCTTTTCATTGCCAAAGAGGCCAATCAAGGTATGTTCTTTTCCAACAAACATTGATTTTCTTTCTATGAATAATTCTGCTGCTCTCTCAGAGCAAATCTTTTATAATGCAAGCAATTTTTAAAACTTTAAAAAACATTTTTCTCCTCTTTTTAATAACCTGGAAATACAGGGCATTCAGTTAAAACTTGATACACTCATTCATTGCCATTACACTGTAACGAGATTTTGCACCCTTTTCATACTGTGAAGAGTGATCTCATATTAAAATTTATGAGTATGTTATTTCTCAAAGGGAAATGTAAATGCTTTTTTAATATTTACGTAGAGGAACAACAACAACCTAAATGAGGTATTTTCAACATTTAACTTTTTAATATATTTAGTGAGATCACCATTTATATTTGTATTGGCTTATGTTAGCTGAAATAGAATTAGATGTGTCAGTTAAGTATAACTGAATCTACCTATGGACATTGCATTAATACCATGAACTTAGTTTGTAACTTTATAGTGAGAATGAGAATTTGACATTTTAACCATGCCTTAATAACATTCATTTATAAAGCTAATTTTTCCATAAATCAGGTTCTATACCTGCCTTTTAATGTTCTGCATACAAGTTTATATGTAGGTTTTCTTTATTAATTTGATCACAAAAAACAAGCATACTCTCCTCATTTTACTTTTTCCTGAGGTCCTATTAAAATTTTTATCAAAATAAGAAGGTAATGGTAATGTTAATGAAGATTTTGACAGATGCATCATAACATTAATCTTTCATCTGTTGATTTTTGACCATTTTTCTAGTTGTTTTTCATCTAGCATGAAGATAAACTTCACTGATTAGCATTATCACATGGCAGGCATATCTGAATTAAGATAGAAAAGAGTTATCCATAACAAATATGATCAAGTTTATTAATTAATCCTGTTTTTAATAAACATCAAGGCAGACAAACAAGAAGATCCATGGAAGACTGCCTCAGTGGAGAAGTGCTAATTGAAGTGTTGTTCAAGTGGTAGCAAGTTTTAAATATCAAAGCTGAATGAAGCAAAAAGTGATAGAATTCTTGAAGAAAGTCAATGTAGTTGAAGAAAAGGATTATTTAATACATCAGACCAAGACAAATAATATAAAGGACACATAAATAGAAACGAGTCATGAGAAAACATACTTTTTCTGAATTGCTACATAGAACTTTCACACAGCAAAGTGTTTGGAAATATTCCAGTAAATGCTACTCTTTACCCACTGTGTTTGGAGTTTCTATTGATATCATAACTCTATGCCTACTAGCATAGAATTTGGGAATAATATCACTAATATTCAGAATAAATAACCTACATTTATATTTTCCTGATTTCATAGATAATTAAAACAAACTCAAAAATTGTGCTTATACATTTAAAAAGAACTGCAAAAGCACTTTCCATCTGCCTATGAAAGCTGTCATTATCCAAGAACATCTAAAATTTACCATTAATATTTTGCAGTTTATTTCATGAGAAAATATTAAGTGATGCTTAAATCTTAAATGATCTAAAAAATTACTTTTCAAATACAATAAAAGACAATTTATGGCACCAAAAAAGACTTCATCTGTTAATATAAAGGGTACCCAGTCTTCTAATTATTAAAAAAATTTTAAAGAGAAAGTTGCATGTATGTAGTATGACAAAGTTCCATGGTCATTTTTTTTTTTTGTCTTTTTGGTTTTCTTTTATAAAATAACAGGCTAAGAATTTCTTCCAAGTCTTAGAAAATCATACATGGAGCAATAATCATATCTGGGGCAATAATTGAGCAAAAGTTTTACATTACAAAAAATAACATCTTATTCATTTGAATCGTGTTGAGGCCCAGTAAACATAAACTATTGACGCAGGCTGAGTTGCTTTATATGTAAAACTTTCACTCTCCCCTTCCCCCCCATGTCAGGGCAGTTAATTAATATTCTGCCATGCTGATCTCAGTGTTCTTTATTAACTCTCTCTCAGTTGTCTGTGTCAAGTCTGTCTTTCAGCTAAAGGTCTCTGTCAGCTGAAGAATCCACTTAGAAGAATTAGTATTCTGCTGGTGTTGGAACAAAGTGTGTAAAACAGAGATATAACAAGAGACACAGCAGCATGACTGGGACTCCTCAAAAGTGAGTGTAGCCAACATGCTCAATTCATTATGTTTATAGTTCAAACAGCATTTTGAGTTAAATATAATCACAGACTACAAAGTATTATTCAAATTCCTCATAAATTACTGCTTTCTTGTCTTGGTAGCTTTCCCCTTATTCAAAAGTGCAGTAAAGCGTTTGCTTTATTTTTTTTAACTTCAATTATATTTAACTTTAATTATATTTAAAGGAAAATAATGCCCATTTTCTTTACTTAGAAAAGAAAACGATGTTTACTGAGTGTTGTGAACAAGATACTGCTTTGTTCACTCACATATTTTAACCTTGACAACAAATCCATGAGGTAGGCATTGTTATCTTATTTTGAATTTCAGGAAATTTAAGCACTGTGTCTCTTACTTGACTGGTAAGTGAAGTGTTTATGATTTTGGCGCATGTTGTCTGTCTCATAGTTAAGTAATATAGCAACTAGACTATATTATCTTTCTTTCTGTTATCTGACAAAACTTTAGTGGCTTGTACTCATAAAGTACTATTGAAGAAAGGGCATGCCAACTGAAATGTTATTCAGTAGCACAGCTGGGTTAGAAGTAATTTAATATAAAGCATGGCTTTGCAGGGCACTTTCTACTGCTTAAAACTAAATTCTAAGACCTTAGAAGGCTGAATCAGAAAGATGCACATCAGCATTAATTAATTCAACAAATGTTTATTCAATGTATATGTTTTAGACTCTGTTTTGGCTCTGTTATTGGGATACACTAGTAACCAAAAGAGCAAAAATACCTGCCTTCAGGGTGCTTATAATTTAGTTGAGGAGCCATTTTACATTTATTTACTCAATCACTCTGCAAATACATTCAGCTGTACTATATATAAAAAATCATTGGTAGTGCTAATAATCAAGTGGCAAATATGACAAAGGTTCCTTCTCTTGAAGAAATTATAATCTACTGGGTTGAAAGAGAATATAAACAAAATAATCAAATTATTGAGTGCAAGGAATTTGTTCATCTTGTTCATCATTGTATATTCTGTGTCTGGCTTGTACTGTCACTTTTTATTACAGAACAGAGGAGTGATCTGCTGCACAAGCACAGATTGAAGACGTTAACAAACATCCTTATTAAATAGTTCTGTTTTCAGAAGTTTCCCTTCCACTGCCATATGCCAAGTCTTTCACCAAATAGTCATCTCTCTCTCTCCCTCTCTCTCTGCCTCTCCATTCACCTTTATTTTATGTCCGTAAGTTGGCATAACCATCTGTGTTGGAAAATAAACAGTTAAATACTTTCTACTCTTACCCAAGAATGACCCTTGTTAATAAGTTTTCAACTTGCAAAACATCCCTAACAATTGTATTCACAATGAAAATGGGGCTCTCTTTGGTCTGGGTGTTGGGTCGGAAGAGGTGTTGAGGCTGAGAAAAAAATGTCTTCGAGTTAGAAAGGAAAAGAAGAAAAATGAAGCAGCAATGTCTGGCACTTAACTATCTTTCAGCTAATAACCCCATCCTCCTCAATCTTGTAAATGGCTTCTCAAATATAATAGCCTCAGGACTCCTTTACACTTCCCAAATTATTGAGGACTCCAAACCTTTTGTCAATATATTATACATCTTTTGATATTTATTAAATTAGAAATTAAAATTAAAAAACTTTTACAAAACAGGAATTTTCAAATGTGCAATTACTAAATTTTAATCTTGAAATCTGATAATGTACGTCTTTCAACTTTGTTTCCCTGGGAACAAAGGGAATACAAAACTCAAACACAAACTCTCTCATATTTGATTTTTTGTCCACTCTTATTTCCACCATGATATTTTTAGTTTGTAGTGTCATTATGTTTATAATTTATAAGATTATTTAGGTAAACATTTTTATATTTTCTTTGATTATGCGTCCTTCTTGTTTGTTTCATATTTTCTCTTGAAATACATTCTTCAAAAGGCCCTTCAGTACTATTGAACTGCAATTCAATAGCCTTTATTCTTGAAGATGATGGTGTAATTAATAGCTTATACAGTATGACCTTGTGATTGTGAAAACCTTCTGGCTCACACCCGCTTTATCCAGTGTATGGACAGATGAGTAGAAAAATGGGGACAAAAAGTAAATGAATACTGGGGGAATGGAGTTGGGGGATATTTTAGGTGCTCTTCTTACTTTTATTTTAACTTTTATTCCTATTTTTATTTTTTTGGAGTAATAAAAATGTTCAGAAATTGATTGTGGTGATGAATGGACAACTATATGATGTACTGGGAACAACTGATTGTAAACTTTGCATGATTGTATAGTACGTGAATATATCTCAATAAAATTGCATTCAAAATAATTTTTTAAAACGTACCTTCAGTAAGAATCTATTGGTAACAAAATCTCTTAGTGTTTACATTTGAAATATGTCTTTATTTCACCCTCATCCTTAAATTTTAGTCTACCTGGACTTAACATTATGAGCTCTATCATTTAGTAGGCTTTATTCTACTGTCATACACCTTCAAATCCTGCTGTTCACAAGTTAGAATAATTGTCATTTCTCCATAGGTAACCTACCTATTTGCAATGTTTTTGAAAGAGTTATTATATTTCTAGATGTAGATTTGTTTTTCTGTAGCCCTTTTAGTATTTGTTGTACTTTTTGCATCTGAGTTTCCATATATTTCATGTTGTCTTTCAAGTCTGCAAATTTCTCAGCAAGTAATTTTTTTTCTTTATTCAAGAAGTCATGGGTTTTTAGAACAATCAAGCATAAAATATAGGATTCCCATATACCACCAGATTATGAACACCTTGCATTGGTGTGGAACATTTGATGCAATTGATGATAGCATATTTTTATAATTGTGCTATTACCTGCAGTCCATGATTTAACTTAGGGTGCACTGTTTTTGTAGTGCTGTTCCATGTTGTTGTTCTTCTAATTTTTATTCTGTTGCCATATATACAATGTGAAATTTCCCCTTCTAATCACATTCAGATATATATTTCAGTACTATTAATTACATTCACAATATTGTGCTACCATCACCACCACCCATTACCAAAATATTTCCAGCATTCCAAATGTGAACCTTATATGATATCTTTTGAATATTGCTTCCCCCTTTCTCTCTAGCTCTCATTTTGGAACCTTATTATATATACTTGGAATTTTTTAATTATAGTTGCCTTGTGCTTTGAAATCTATTTCCTCATGTTTTTATTTTATTTTCCTATATTTATTATTTTTCTATTCTTTTTATTATGCTATGGTACATTTTAGATAATTGTTTTTTTCTATTTTATCCACTAGTTCATTAGTTTTTCAGCTGTATGCCATCAGATATTCTAAACTTCCTCTGAGGCTTTAATTTAAATGTATGAAATTAATTTTTCTAGAAGTTCTATTTGTTTATATTTGTAAATTTACTCTGTCATTTGCCAATTTCTTGTCATTCACTTTGTCATAAATATACTACTCTCTTCGATGCTCAATTTCATAATATTCCATATTTTATTCTTTATATTATTTGAAACATATTTGTTAATGAAAAAGCTTTAATTCAGCTGATTTCTTTTCTGATGACTCTAACTCAGAGTACCTTGTTGACTCATGAGTTTTGTTGTTTTGAATTTTGAACTTACCATAGGACAGTTCCAAGTTAAGAGTGTTTCCAAGCTGAAAAGATTTGCTTTTATTTCTGCCAAATTTAGGCCCCAGAACTTTTATCAATCTGGCACCTTTTTAAATGCTATTTTCTTGGTGTGAGTTTTCCCAGTTTGTGCAGGTAATACACATCAAACTCTAAGCCTCTGTGATGGTTGGTATGTCATTTTAAATCTTTAGATACATTTTCCCTACACAGAGCTCAGGTTGAGACAGCCAGTTTTAGAATTGGAGAGATATGTTTATTAATTGAGTATGTGCTCCTTCATGGTCCCACTTTTACTTAGATTTAGCTCCAATTCGATGCTTTGTTTGGTAAAAGCCTTCTTTTCTGGGCTTGAATGACCAATATGCCAAGTTTCTGTTATAGATATCTGAAGCATCAACATGATTTTACCTCTCTGGTTTTTAAAATTCCCTTGTTTCCACTATTCTCCAGTGCCTTAGGGATTTCTTTAATCTTTTGTGGGTCACCTCTTTACTGAAAAGATGTTTATTATATTGTATCTAAAATGTCTAAAGCATTTTGTAGCAAGAGAGTTTTCAGGATTGGAGGTCACCGTCTTGCTGGTCTCAGAATGTCATCATTGTAAATTCCACTGTAGTTTGTTCGTTTGTGTTAACACATGGGAACCTGTGTGTGAAAGATGCACAACATTTACAACTAAACACAAAACAAAAATATAAATATATATTTGTTGATATTAATCAACTTATAAATGATGTTAATAAATGAATCAGTAAATCATACATAACCCTCTTCTAGGATCTGGATTATAGTTGCTGGCCCTGCACCCAGATTACCTTGCTAACTCTGTTGTGTTGAGGAATTCATTTCAGGAAAAACAAAATATACAAATAAGAAAAGAAAAACATCTTAGAGCAGGACCCAAACTACTTGTTTCTGGAGAAGGTGCCTAGGGATTTCACCTGCTTTTCTAAGAGATTCATCTAGGTATTTGTACAACAAAAAGTTATGGATCTATATATGTCATACATATATCATACATGCAACATACATCATAATTTTATTTTACTTAAATGTGAGAGGCCCTAAAATAGAACATAGTTTTAGTTATATTGTCAAAATGATTACAAATATTATCTCCATGCCTTATTTTTAATAAAAGTTTTTTTATTTTGTGATCATTATGGATTTATATGCAGTTGAAGGAAATAATACAGAGATCCTGTGTACCCTTTATGCCAATGTTACCACCTTGCAAAACTATAATAAAGTATTACCACCAGGATATTGATATGCTTCACTGAAGACACAATACAGTTTATACTCACAAGTATCCCTCATGTTGCCCTTTTATAGCCATACCCACTTCACCCCACCCCCTGATAGCCACTAAGGCTCAGCATTTATATAATTTTGTCATTTTAACAATGTGTATAAATGGAATCATGCAGTATGTGACTTTAGGGGGATGCCTTTTTGCACTCAGTATAATTTTCTGGAGAGTCATTCAAGTTGTTATACATATCAATAGCTTATTCTTTTGATTGCTGAGTATTATTCCATGGCATCTATTTACCACAGTCTATTTAACCATTCACCCACTGAAGGACATCTGGGTTGTTTACAGCTTCTGGCTGTTGCAAATAAAGCTTCTATGAATATTCATACATAGAGTTGTGCAATAGCTGGGTCATATGGTAATTGCATGCTTAGTTTTATAAGAAATTGACAAACTATTTTCCATAATGCCTGCAACATTTACATTCCTACCAGCAATGCATCAGTGATCCAGTCCTTTCATCCTTGCCAGCATTTGATGTTGCTCTTTGCCTCTCTGACAGATGAGTAGTGATATTTCATTGTTCTTTTCATTTGTATTTCCCTGATATCTAGTGATGTTGAACATCTTTTTGTGTGCCTATTGACCATTTGTATATCAACTTTAACGAAATTCCTGTTTCGTTCTTTTGCTCATTGTCTAATTGGGTTTTTTGCTTGTTTGTTTTACTCTTGAGTTTGTAGAGATCTTTATAAATTCTAGATAGAGTACTTTGTCAGATATGTGAGTTACAAATATTTTTTTCTGAGTTTCCAATTTCTCTTTTCATCCTTTTAATTTTTTTCACAGATTAAAGTTTTTTAATTTTGATGAGATACACTTTATCAATTTTTCCTTTTATGTGTTTAGCTTTTTGTGTCAGATCTAATAACTGTTGCCTAGTCCCATTTCACAGATTTTCTCTTTTTGTTTAATTAATAGACTATTTTTTCGAGCAGTTTTAGTTTTACAAAAATGAGCAAATAGTACAGAGAGTTCCCATATGCCCTCATCCCTCCCCTGTTCCTGCTGAATCCCTGCTAACCACTGATCTTTTACTGTCTCTATAGTTTTTCATTTCCAGAAGGTCAGACAGCTGGAATTGTGAAAATGGAATGCACAATGACTACACTAACCACCATACCTTGTTTGAGTTTCTGCTTTATACAGGGAACATGAAGAAGAGAAGAGCTAAGTTGACATACCAATGATCCTTTGCGGTGGTGACAGAAGGAAAACTGTAGCAAACAAATCAAATTCAACAATAGAGTCTGATGACAGTCACCACATAGCCCAGATCTTGCACAAATATCCTGTTCCTACAGTTAGCTAATTAATTGACAGCTTCCCAAGGACACTCTGCCCTGATGAACCTATATACAACCTCTTCCCTGCTTCCCGTGAGCAGCCATATATGCCACTTCCACAGCCCAGCCTTTTGAGCAGAACCCCCGTTTGGTGCTGTTCCACATGCTGCTCTTGTTCAATATTATTTTAGAAACAAAGTCCTCTGGTGTTTTTAAAAAAAACACAATATTTCCTCAGCTATCAGGAAGAAAAATCTAGATAAATACATGCATAAATAGCAGGAATGAATTCTTTCTAAATGGTCTTAAATGTTGGGTATATCAAGGTATACCATGTTTTATAAGGAATGGGCTTCCTAAGTTAGGATGAAATTTTGCAAACTTTAAAATATTTTTGTAATATTTATATAATACATTCCACAAATAATTAAGAACCACAAAGTACAGTTTATTACAATTAAAAAGAGAATAGGCATCACTTTAACAAGCAAAAGCAGATTTTGAATCTGAATCAGAAAATTATTTTTACATTCAGAATTGCAATTTTGAAGAAATAAAGTAATTAAAATAGCAAAATTTCTATGGCTGAAACAAATAATAATTTCCTGGCATAATAACATATTAATAGTCTTCCATTCATTCAATAATTTTTTCAGCAATTAATTATGGAGTCCTTCCTATTTTCTGGGTAAATTTCTGGAGTCTAGGGGTAAAGCAGTGACTAAAAAATTTCTTACTCTTTTGTAGCCTGTGTTCCATTGGGTTCCAATATATCTTGAGCACATTTACTTATATATGGATGTGCTGTAAAAACAGTGCATGTAATTTTAGCAAGGTAATTTTGATGCAAAATGAAGCAAATATCATTATGAGTTTGTTTTTTTTTTTTGACACTTTAGGTTTTTAATTTTTTGAATTATTAATTTTTGTTTGCAAACATTCAATGCCCACCAAACAAAAATTCCCCCTTCCTCCCTTGCCCACTCCCTGGCAATCTATTTTCTCTCTCTGAGAATTTGCTATTTCTAGATATCTCACATGAGTGACAATGTACATTTTGTCCTTGTTTTATTGAGCATAGTGTTTCCAAGTTTCATCCATGTTGTGGCGTGTCTCAGAACTTCATCCATTCTTATGGCGGATAATATTCCATTGAGTATTTGTACCACAATTTGTTTATCCATTCATTTATTTGGTTGTTTCTACATTTTTGTTATTTTGAATAATGCTGTTATGAATATTGGTGAACAAATATTGTTTAAGACCCTATTTTCACTTTCTTTGGGTGTATACCTATGAGTGGATTGCCAGGTCATATGGTAATTCTAGATTTAACCTTTTGAGGAACTTCCATGTTGCTTTCCATAGTGGCTCCACCGTTTTAGATACAAACCAACAATGCACTAGTTGAGTTTGTTTTTTTCTTTTCATTCTCTATAATTCTTTCTTTGTATTTGCATGCATACACAAGATACAAGTTTTGTAACAGATACATCATCTCAGATATGAATTGAGTGAAACATCATCCTGACAGTATTAGAGCATTTGTTTGAGGTGCTTTGATTGTTCCAAAGTCTCATAAATGCAGAGTTCACTTTCAATAAACAGATTTCTGATGTTCAGCACATCAACTTTTTTTTTCCTTTTTTTTTATGGATATTGTTCACATTCTAAACAATTATCCAAAGATTCAAAGCATACAATCAATTGCCCATGGTACCATCAAAGAGCTGTGCATCCATCACCACAATTATCTTTTTTTTTAATTTTTAGAATATTTTTATTACTCCAGAAAAGAAATAAAGACAAAGAAAAGGAAACTCAAATCCTCCCATACCCCAAACCACACTCCCTCCATTATTGACTCATAGTATTGGTATAGTACATTTGTTGCTATTGATGAAAGAATGTTAAAATACTACTAATTGTGGTATATAGTTTGCAATAGGTATACTTTTCTCCCTATATGCCCCTGTATAGTTAACTTCTAGTTATAGTGTCATACATTTGTTCTAGTTCATGAAAGAGATTTCTAATATTTGTACAGTTGATCACAGACATTGCCTAGCACAGGATTCACTGTTTTATACATTTCCGTCTTTGAATGTCCAACTTTCCTTCTGGTGACCTAAGTGACTCTGAGCTTACCCTTTCCACCACATTCAAACGCCATTCAGCACTGTTAGTTATTTGCACAATAACATGCTACTGTCACCTCTGTCCATTTTCAAACACTTAAGTTCAACCTTGTTGAACATTCTGCTCATAATAAGCAACCGCTCTTCATTCTTTAGCCTTGTTCTATATCCTGGTAACTTATATTTCGCGTCTATGAGTTTACATATTATAATTAGTCCATATCAGTGAGACTTTGCAATATTTGTCCTTATGTGTCTGTCTTATTTCACTCAATACAGTGTCCTCAAGTTTTCTTCATCAACCCACTTTTTTTTAAGATGGTGTTTTTCACACCCCATACATTCCATTCTAAGTAAACAATTGATATTTCCCTGTATAGTCATGTATTTATGTATTCAGCACCCTCACCACTATCTATATAAAAACATCTCCATTTCTTCCACAAAGAAGGAGGAAGAGTCAAAGAAAGAGAGACAAAAGAAAAAGGAAGAGAAAAAAAAAAAAAACAAAAAAAAAACATGGCAGCTAGGAAGCAACAAAAGAAAAAATAGCATTAAACTAAAGTAGAATAGAGTCAGACAACATCACCAATGCAAAGAGTCCCAATCCCTCCCTTATGTCCCCCTCTTACATGCATTTAGCTTTGGTGTATTGCCTTTGCTACATTAAAGGAAGCATAATACAATGTTGCTGTTAATTATAGTCTCTAGTTTGCGTTGACTGTATTTCCCCCCCAATACCACCCTATTTTTAACACCTTGCAGGGTTGGCATTCATTTGTTCTGACTCATGTAAAACCATATTTGTACATTTTATCACAATCATTGAGCACTCTAGATTTCACTGAGTTATACAGCCCCAGTCTTTATCTTTCCTCTTTCCTTCTGGTGTCCCACATGCTCCTAACCTTCCTCTTTCAACCACACTCACAGTCATCTTTGTTCAATGTACTTATATTGCTGTGCTACCATCACCCAAAATTGTGTTCAAAACCTCTCACTCCTGTCTTTTCCTGTCTGTCTGCAGTGTTCCCTTTAGTATTTCCTGTACAGCAGGTATCTTGTTCACAAACTCTCTGTCTGTTTGTCAGAGAATATTTTGAACTCTCTCTCATATTTGAAGGACATTTTTGCCAGATATAGGGTTCTTTGTTGGCAGTTTTTCTCTTTCAGTATCTTAAAAATATCACACAACTTCCTTCTTGTCTCTATGGTTTCTACTGAGAAATCCACACATGGTCTTATCAAGCTTCCTTTGTATATGATAGATCACTTTTATCTTGCTGCTCTCAGGATTCTATCTTTGTCTTTGACATTTGATACTCTGATTATTAAGTGTCTTGGTGCAGGCCTATTCAGATCTATTCTGTTTGGGGTACTCTGTGCTTCTTGGATCTGTAATTTTGTCTGTCAAAAGAGATGGGAAATTTTCATTGATTATTTCCTCTCATTTCTTTTGTCCCTTTTCCCTTCTCTTCTCATTCTGGGACACCCATGTCACATACATTCATGCAGTTCATGTTGTCATTCAATTCCCTGAGACATTGCTCATATTTTTCCATTCTTTTCCCTATCTGTTCTTTTGTGTGTAGAATTTCAGATGTTTTATTCTCCAGTTCCTGAGTGTTTTCTTCTGCCTCTTGAGATCTGCTGTTGTATGTCTCCATGTTGTCTTTCATATCTCGTATTGTGTCTTACATTTCCATAGATTCTGCCAGTTGTTTTATAAAACTTTTGATTTCTACTTTACATTCACCCAGTGTTTTCATTATACACTTCATCTCTTTTGCCATATCTTCCCTAAACTTTTTTAATTGATTTAGCATTAATTGTTTCAATTCCTGTATCTCAGTTGAAGTGTAAGTTTGTTACTTTGACTGGGCCATAACTTCATTTTTCTTAGTGTAGTTTGTAGTTTTCTGTTGTCTAGGCATCTGGTTTCCTAGGTTACCCCAATCAGGTATTCCCAGACCAGAATGGGATCAGATCTCAGAAGGGGGCAATATTCAGTATCAGGTATCCCTGAAGATGTATCTTAGAAGATTGACACACCCTGTGAGACCTCAAGCTGTTGTGCTCAGCCTGTCGCTCCTGACTGGTGTAAGGAGGTGTGGCCCTCTTAGTCCTTAGTTTATGTTTTGGCTGTTTTTCCCCAGGCTGTGGGGTCTGGTCTGATTCTGAATGGGAGGCTGGTAGAAGTGCTGAGCACCACCTCCTTCCTCTTTGGGATGATACACCCCCTAGGGAGTGATCATCAACATTTACATAGGTTCTTTGTCTGTCTGACTCTGCTATCTCCATGCTTGTCTGAGTCAGAGAGCTGTGAACTGAAAATGGCTGCGGCTTTCTCCACTGAGCCACCCAGGTCGAGAGAGAGAAAAAGGGACAGAAAGCCCCCCCTTCAGGGCCAGTCCATGAACCCCAGTTTCACCCTTTGGCCAGAGATAGCACCCTGTCCTCTGGGCTCCCCCTCCAGGCACAGAGAAGTCCTCTGGCTCTTTAAGGTCAGTCATCACTAAAAGCCTCTGTCTGCTTGTTGGAGATTTGTAGCTTGTATTGAGCAGTCCATATTTGTTAATCAAAACCAAGTTGGAGTTGGACTGAGGTATATTCGCTTGTTCAGAGAGTGCTGCTCTCTATCACAGTGAGGTTTTGCAGTTTGTGCTGCTGTGGGAGAGGAGGCTCCTGGCTTGGGTCCACAGTCTTTACTTACAGATTTTATGCTGCAATCTCAGGCATTCCTCTCAATCCAGGTTTGTGTATGATGTGTGGACAATCACAGTTGTCCCCCAACAGTTATTCCAGATCATTTATTAGTTGTTTCTGGTTATTTATTAGTTGTTCCAGGGGACTGACTAAATTTCACTTCTCTCTATGCTGCCATCTTCTTTCTCCTCCACCACCATCAACTTTTGACTCTTAGAGAAGCTCCAAGGAGATCTTACTACTCTAGTCATGTTCCTGTTAATAATTTAATCTCCACACAAATCTGTTGATCTTTTTAAAAAACTGTAAATTAGATCATGTGAGTCCACTTTCAAATCCTTATACTGGCTCCCCATTTTATTTAGACTTAAAACCAAAATCCATAGAAGAGCCTACAAGGACCTACATAATGTGTCCATTTACATCTTGTGACCTGTTACAGCCTTGTGTCTCTGACCTTCTCTCTGCTACGTAACCCTCTTTCCCTGCATTCCAGCCACAATGGCCTTGCTGTTCCATGACAGCCAGGCATATTATCTTCTTAACATTTCCACTCAACCAATTCTCACTGCTTGGATTGTTTCCCTCAGATAAAAATGGCTGAGTTCTTACCTCCAAGTTTTATTGAAACCCTCTACTTTATGAACAAGTCTGAACTGTCCACCTTATTCAAGACTGAAACTTCTCTCTCCACCTCACACAGCTGAATTCCCATTACACTTTCTTAGATTTCCTTTTATCATAGAATGGTCAAAAATAATTTACTTACATAGCATGCATATTGTCAAGTTTCTGTGTGTCTCAAATAGCATAAACTTCATAAAGTCAGTTATTTACTGATATGCCCAAGTACCTGGAAGAATGGCCAGTTCATATTAAGTGTTCAGTAGACATTTGTTGAATGAATTGAAGCTATACTCTTAAGACTGGTTGATTCTTCATAGTTTGCATATATATTTGATTAGTCCTATGGTGTTTTACTCTCACTTTCAAAAAATTGTCTCTTCTTCAAATTTTGATGTCCCTGTTCATCTGCCTAGAGTTTCATTTCAGGTTCTGTTTTTTAATCTCCTATTATTTTATGTCCCTTTTCTTTGCAGTTTTTCAAATCTGCAATATATAGTTTATTTTTATATTTTTATCATTTTCATATGTGATTAAGTAAAATGTGCAAAGTATACGGATTATTTAATTAATTAAAATAATTCATGAGAGAGCATGCCAGTCTTTAAGAAAATGTATATTTATTTTATTTAGGAAAGTTAGATGACACCTATTTATTATTATATTTTGAGAAAATTTAGGCTCATTTTAAAAGGATAAATACACTTTAAAGGTACCCAACTTATATATATAGTATGGTTTTCAAATAAGATACTGAAGGCTTGCAAGATCATCAGTTTGGAAATTCAGGTCAAAATTTTCTCCAGCTCAAATTTGATGAAATTCATAAGAATTTTAAATGACTAGACAAAATAGATATGTGTTCATAAATAGATGATGGATAGATAAGAACAGCTGTGTTGCACTACCATGCCTATATATTCTTTGCCTTGTTTGGTCGCTTTTCTGGATATGCCTTGGCAAACATGTATAATTTACTTCACTGTGTTTTGATCTTAATATATATACTTCAAACCAATCATGAATACATCATGTGTATAAATCAATAAAGCTAATTATCTCAGCTATGTCTTAAACTTACTGACTTTAAAAATGAATTGTCTTGCTCTTGTTTCCACAATGTTCAATTTGCTGTTAATCTCATCCATTGCATTTTCATCAAAGTCAAAATAAAATAGTTGTATTAAGTAATATGCTTCTTCAAATTGCCTTGAAAAAATTACTCAGGACATTCCTATGTGCCTTTAATGATCATCTCCATGGAAAAATTGCTTCATTTTGGCCACCGAACCTGAGGTTTAAAATGCTGACACAATTTACCTCAGGCCCTTTCCTCAAAGTAAAACCTTTCTAAGGCTTTAACATATACTTGCTTCATGTGTGTGTGTGTTTGTGTGTGTGTGTATTTAAAACATGTCTCCTAAAAGTTTTTTTTAATCTAATGGAAAAGATAGGTATTTTTTTCAATGATTTTTTCCACTTAATGTTATATTGCCAATATTCATCCACATTTTGCATTTAACTGTAATTTGTTTGCAATAATATTCCTGTGTGACTATACCTCAGTTCATATCCATTTTCCTGTGTACACAAATAAAGTTGTATTTGTATGGCATTTGAGCTGGTAATATGAACAGCGCTCTTCTGAATATTCACAAGCATGTCTCCTGGTGAACATGTCCAAAAGTTCCTCTTAGTTTTATTACAATAGTATAGTGACTCATATGGCATGGAATGATCAATTTTATAATTTACTGCCAAAACACTTAACTAATTTTTTATGAGGGTAAATTGCTAATGGTTGGAGAGCATGAAAACAAATTACCAGTAGAGAAAATAGTAAACAAGATAGGAAGGAAGGTAGGAAGGGAACACATAGTTAATCTATATCTAGCAAATACCTCCCACACACATGGACAATGTATTTTTCCTTAAATCTTTCTCCTTCTTTCAAGTTACTGGACCTGAGATTTTATTCCACCATTGTGGCAGAGATCTGGAGGAGATGCCATTAGTTTTAATGTGTGTGTGTGTTAATCCATGATATGCAATAATAGTCTTATCTTAGTAAAAATATATAATCTAATTTATGTTTTAAAAATAATTTAAACCTTGATGTCACTTTTACTTATCAAAAAGTAAAAGAAAAAAGTAGTTGAAAAATAATGAAAAATTGTAATACAGATTGCTGGATAAAATTTGAGTAAAGCATTAAATAATTTTAGAGAGAAAATTTAAAAATGATTTCATTAATTTAGAACTGTTTCTCTTACTTAACCTAGTTTATCATTTTAATTTGAAATAGAGAAAATCAGAATACTTATTAAACTAAGGTGTGCTACACAATTGAAAGGGACAGTTATGCTTTGTATTCAAACGGATCACTTATTTAATGTTTGTTCATAAGGCTCGTTTTCCTAAATCTAGTAAATATAGATTTTATTATATTTTAAAGCTTCAGTAAGTTATATGAGGCTTAAATAAAGTGATACATGCAATCATATTTGAAGTTGGTCTCTTTCAATAGAAGATAATTAATTTATAGCTATCATGAAATTTTAATATATTAGTAACAATAATGAAACTTAATACATTATTATAATAATTTATTATCACTACAACATGTTTAGAACATTCTTATTATAACATTTCTGTTGCTCATATTCTGGCTACAATTGCCTCTTAACTGATAGGATAATAGAACTTTGGATATAGAGCCCATGGCAGGCAATATTTCACAATATATTTGCCAAGAGCTGTTTTCCATTATGAAATGTAAATAAATATTAAGAAATCAAAGCAAACAAAAATAAATGGTACATATAGTAATAATTCCAGTTGAAAAATTCAAAGAAAAATTCTGAACTGCAAATCACAAAACTAATGATAAGTATTACACTGGCATCATTGTCTGAAAAATAAGTTTAGATTTATAGTTCCGGAGTTATTGTACAAGTAGCATTTGGCAATGACATTTGTATTTCTTAAAACATATACTGAATTTGAATTTATTTACTGTATAGAGTTATTATACAAGTAACATTTGGCAATGACATTTATATTTCTGAAAACATACTGAATTTGAATTTAGTTACTGTATAATATTTAGCATGGAAACAGAATCTATGCTACATATTTTAACAGAAGGAATTTAATTTGACAACAGGTTATAGGGCTTAGTACCGCTTGTAAGGCTGAGGGTACTAAGGAAAGAGGATAAGTTTATCAGATTCTAGAGGGTTGGAGAACACCCCCTGCTGAGCTGGGTCCCACACTGCTGCTGGTCTCTTTAGAAAGTGCATTGAGGCTGGTTCCTGGAATGCCCAAAGTAGCAAGAGCTGGAACCAACTAATTGCTGAAGAGAAAATCTGTTGTGGGAGCAATGCCGTAAGGAGCAGCAAGCAAATAATTAGAACAAAATCTCCTCTCTCTTTCCACTTTTCAACTATTCTCTAGCTCCTCTGTTTTAGAATCTACCAAGAAGCCAGTTATCAAAGTAGAAATGTAGTTTGCAGAATCTCAGCCTTAGCATCACAAAGCGGAGTGTGGCTTAGAGGCAAAAGCTTCATAATCAGTATGGTATTTAACTTTGGATAGGTTTCTACCATGCTATATTCCTATAGGGTAGTTACAAAAAATACAGAAAATTGTATTGTTTCCTAAGATCTGGTCCTGGTAGGTATTTGCACTTTTGACTCCTACTGTCAAGCTTATTTCTCCATCCTCTTCTTTTGACAATGTCTCTCTCTTTCTCTCCATCCCACCAGATTCCCTCACTACTGCCTAGGCAACATAAGTTCCAGAACTCACAATGGAGCAATTCCACATGCTCCTCCTTCTGCATGGCATTCTTATTCTTCTTCAGCAGCTGGTAACTCTTTTGGGGCTCAGCTAAGATATCGCTGTCTCATGTGTCTGTGTAACAGGTGCCCTCTGATTGATTCTGATGACAACTCCTGCTTATTCCTATTGTAGAGTGCAATCTACTACACATCATGGACATAATGCTTATCTATTTCTTTCATTATGTCATAGCTACTTGAGTAAATTGCTTGTTTGCTATATATCCTGGTTTCTGGAAAATGAATGCATTCAATACTTATTTATTGGATTTTGCATCAGGGAGCCATATTTAATAATATGTGCTAATGTGGTTGCTGTGTTTGAGCAATGAATTTGTTCATAAGATTTCTAGAAGTCAGGGGAAAGAGGTAGCAAGCTAAGTTGAAGATATTACTTTACCACGAAAGGTAAGAAGCATACAAAGGAATAGAAAGCCTAGAAGAAATTATGTTAAATGTCCATGGGCATTCACAATTTTTGCAGGGGTGCAAAAGAATGTAGGAGCAAAAAGAGGATCATAACTCTGTATCCATCTATATGCATAAATACACATATATATGCCTATACACACAACTATGTATATATGCTTACATTTATAATCAGTAAATTTATCTGCATGCCAAACAATTTTATCTGGGTGCAAAGGAATGCAGGAACAAACTAGAATCATGACTATATGTATATACATACATATATATGTGTGTGTGTATATATATTTCTCAATGTCTGTTTTGTCATGCTTCATCTAAAAACCAATCAAGTGAAAGCAATAAGAACAACAACAAAAATATAAAGGAAAATCTACCGAAGGGGCAGATAGGAGGCAATTGCCAGTCAATATTAAAATATACTTCTCTTGAAATCTGATTACTTCATTTTGCACCTGTTTAAAAAAAATAGTGGAGGAATGAAATAATGAAAGAACAAAAGAAAAGGAATACGTTAAAGAAAATACAAAAGACAAAAGAACAAACAGAACAAAAAAGAATGAATATTAAGAAAAAGAAAATAATAAAAAAGGAGATGGGTTAGGATGCTTCTGAACACATAAGAATGCCCACTGGTTTACAAAAAGACTTTTAGGCAAGACCCTGAGAAGTTCTGGATCACCTGAACAAGTATGTTGTATCTGAGTTTATAGAAATTCAACTTGAGCCAGTTTTGGGTTTTTTTTTGGGGGGGTGGGGTGGGGTGATTTACATCTCATAATAAGTGCTAGATCAAAAGCATGTCTTCTTTCCCCAGGCAAAATGATATGCTTTATAGTTGAGAAATATGTTATGCCATTTTATTGGCATAACTCTGGTCATAAAAAAGAGCCTGTTCTTGCCTCTATAACAAAGAAAAAGTAAAGTAAATTGTTGCATCTGATGAAGACTTCTAAAAATGAGCATGATAGGCAAGTCGTATTCCTTGGTGGCTAAATCAGGATTGTTAGAGATGAGAAGATTCCAAGGAACCTTGACCCTCTTTTTCTCTTTCTCACCTCTAATCCCAAACTGGCTATTTTACTTTCAAATATCCTGGGGCTAATTATTTCCTGACTGATCTTTTTAAATGAGCTTTTCACTGCCTCATCTAATGGATGTGTGCTCCTCCCTAAATTTTTTCTGAAACTTGCTTATCTCAAGAAATATCTCCCAGAGGTGACTATCTTTCTGGTAAATAGGTCAGCCTAAAACAGAATTAAGATCAAGGATTCACAACTTTTGCAGAATTGAAATCCAATCTTATATCTACTTTACTGAGCTGTATTTTTCTAAGAATGTGAATGAATATGGATATTCACTTATGTAACAGCATTGCTAAATTACCCTGGGAGTTTGTCTTGACTAAGGAAACTGTTGAGGAACGTCTGTTTGAAAGTCAGCGTGTTTATATTGCAATCTCTATAGTGGTCACTGAAAGCAATGTCCTTCAACAACCTAATCTAATTTGGCTTTCTTGAACTCTAACTATTGAAATTCTATCATTCATACCTCAAGACTAATTTCATACTAAAAGTTTATAAAGTTCCAGTTCATGTTAAACTCTATTAAACTTTTGATCAAGTTTTAATTTTAAACCCCATTAAATATGTGAATATTATTTCCCAGTATTGTTTGAGATATTGTTCTCGTTTGCTAATGCTGCGGAATGTAAAACACCAGAGATGGATAGGCTTTTATAAAAAGGGGGTTTATTTGGCTACACAGTTACAGTCTTAAGGCCATAAAGTGTCCAAGGTAACACATCAGTAATCGGGTACCTTCACTGGAGGATGGCCGATGGCGTCCGGAAAACCTCTGTTAGCTGGGAAGGCACGTGGCTGGCGTCTACTCCAAAGTTCTGGTTTCAAAATGGCTTTCTCCCAGGACGTTCCTCTCTAGCAAGCTTGCTCCTCTTCAAAACATCACTCACAGCTGCACTCCGTCTGGTCTCTTTGAGTCAGCATGTTTTATATGGCTCCACTGATCAAGCCCCACCCTGAATGGGTGGGGTCACGCCTCCATGGGAGTATCCCACCAAAGGCACCACCCACAGCTGGGTGGGGCACATTCCAAGCAAATCTAACCAGCACCAAAAAGTCTGTCCCACAAGACCACAAAGATAATGGCATTTGGGGGACACAATACAAACCGGCACAGATATACAGAACATTGAAACAGGGTTATAAGGCTTTCTTTGTAAATGCTACCTGAATTACATTATGAAGATTCATTCATTTTAAAAGCTAGAAAAAGTATTTGCTCTTAACCTCAATCATACAGGAATAAGAGCTGGTTTCGTCGATATGCGACTAGTGGCGTTGCACAAGTACCTGGACTCAAAAGGGCCTTGTGCTTGAGATTATGTGCTTTCTTCACACCATCATGGAATTCTTCATAGTTTTATCTTTGAATTTCTGTGTTTTGAATGAAGTCCAATGGGACAATGGAGCATGCACCGGGGACATGGAGACTTGGCTCAAATGCAGTCTCATCTTCTAACACCTCTTCGCCTTCCTAGGATGTATTATTGTCAGCTTCGTTTCCACTCCCTCGTACCCCTAGCCTTCTCTACTCCTGCCTGACAACCTCTGTGATGCTCTATTCCTGAAGGCAACTAGTTTGTGTAAATGGAGGGAGGGCCACACTCCGCTGTTGCTTTCTTCCCCTTGTGGGGTCCTGGGCATGGATATGGGGAGGGTTGGGGTTGGAAATGCACACTCCATTGAACCTCAAGGAGAGACATGGGGGCAGCCATTCATACCTGTGCTGGAAATGCCATGGTATGTTTGGTGAGCAACTTGACACAACTCCCTTACTCTCAATCCAGGTGTTGAACATGTTCTGGAATGGAGGTCACAAACCCTTAGAGGTTACCCTTTTACTGAAAATTGGGTTGGTGGTCTGTGCAAAAGTGTGGCTGATTTGGAACACAGTGCTTCAATCCATCAGCTGGCAGGAGGCAATACCTGGCAGATGGTGGGCTAAATGCATGTTTGTGCACAAGCCAAGTCACAGGGCAAGGCCCCCAGGTGCCCAGGAGAATCTGCACTTGCTCCATGAGTATCCCCAGGACTGAAGGAGCTTGACTGAGTAGCAACTAAAAAGCACTGCAACCAGTACTATATTGACATTGATTACTTTATTGTTAATGATCAAACAAGGTAGAAAGCTGAATTCTATGTAAAAAGACATGCTAGACGGTACAAATATTATATTGGAACACTACTAACATCAGAATCTACATGACCTTGGGGAAATTTCAAAGTAAGTGTCCGTATCAGTTCGGGTTTGACTAGTGAATCAGAACCACTCTGAGTGATATGCAATGTGGGAATTATTGTAGGGTTTATACTTCATATAATTGTGGGAGCTAGTGAAGAGTTCTATGAAAGGCTATTCCCTCTGCATCTGTTGCTGAGCCTGAAGTTGTAGGTTAGCAGAGCTGACAGTCTGAAAGAAAAACTGTAAAACACAGTGAAGAGAGAGGACACATTAGAACCCTCAAGGCAAATTGAAGCCCTCATCTCTCTCTCACTGCCTCCAATGTTGATGGCATGGTTGTTCTGCAGAAGAATTTGGGGTCTTTTGCTACAGAGCTACAAAATCATCCAGTCCAGAATTCAAAGTACCTAAAGTGAAAGAGGAACAACCTGTGGATCTATTGTTGCCCCATGCCAAGAAGGTGAGCCAGCATGGCTGTGACAATGTTTTTGAGCTACAGTGACACATAGCAGCCTATACATACTTCAGTGTGCAGTGGCTGCTGCTTTGCTTCCAGCTTTAAAAACTCAGGAAAATTTCTCCTTTGGCCACCTTTTAGAGGGAAACACAAAGGAAAAGGAATTCTTGGAATTATCATCCTAGCTTATCTGCATGGACATGGTACAAAGCCACTGCAATTTCTTAAAACTGAAATTGCTCCATGATGGTGTAAATTTGGGGGGTGTTGGAAGTTAAGTAGATTTGATAAGGAAGACTTCTTCCAAAGGAATCCTGCTGTGAGTCTCATTTCCCTAACTCTTATGAGGAAGATAAGGGTGCTACTATCTCCTAAACCCAAAATAATTGAGAAAAATTGCGAATGGATCAATTGTTCACCTTAACATACATTTTTGTTTGGTGGCTCGCTCAATACAAGGGATGTATAAATTTGCATATGTGTATCTTAGGCCACTGGTCTATACACATAAAATGATGAAGTACTCTGCTTGACGCTCTATTCCTTTTGGAAGTATTTCTCATAACTACTCTCTTTCAGAATTATATCTATGTTATAGTATCAATTTTCAGCTTTCCCACACAGCTAAGCTAGCTCATCCATGAACCAAACTCATGTTTTTTCTTTGAAAGTCTTAGAGGCAACAGGTGTGAATTGAGAGAGAAGCATCAGTGCAAGGGTAAGAGTTAACATGTGGGTCTTAATCATCTGTGCTTACAGCTAACTTGCACCTACTGGAACTACTAGAACCGGATCCCAGATATAAACCCTCCCTGTTTATGATGGTTGGCTGTTTGGTCTGCCAGAACTTCAGAGTTACACTTCTAACTCACTTACTTGCTGTGTAGTTCTGATCACATAGTCACTTGAATTCCAGGTCAGAATCTCAGTTAGCACTTAGCCCAGTGGCAAACCAAGAAATGTTTTCTCTTGCAGGGAAAGTGGTAGTAGTTTCAAGGATTTCCAATTGGTCTCTCCTACAATAAGAGTTCTTACTCTATGGACAAGAAACCAATGTGAGAATTCTACAAAATGCTAAGTAACACCATTCTAATAATACTTTTAGGAATTAAAGAAATTACCCTCAGGTAGACCTGTAAAATCACTGGCATCACTGTGAGGCATACATAGGTTTGAACTGAATTTATCTGGTCCCCGTATGTTCCTACTGTAATGAAGCGGCAATTATAGAAATTTGGGTTCCCAGATATCAGCATCAATCTGTGCTAAGTATACAACAATCCTTGAAATATCTGGGTATTCTCCTTTTCCCTGTGTACAATCACCTGAAATAATTCCATCAGTACTTTGAGAAACCCAGAGCAAATCACTACCATATGCAATTGCTCTGGTGTTAAAGGGTCTTTCCACATGGAAACCCAGTTCTCCCCTAGCACATAGGTTCTGGGCTGAAGAATTATGCCCAAATATAGAGGCACAGCAAAGGATTATGCCTTTCTCTTACAGAAATTGACCTTAGCATTCTGTTCACATATTCTTGATCACTTTTTATTTTATATACTAAGCAGTACCTTTGTTGGCTACATATTTTGTGCATGGTAATTCCATATTTTATGAGTCATCCCACCAGATCCACGTGGGTCAGGCATCTCCCTTCCCCTGACTTTTATTTTGACCTCCCTGTATATTCAAATAATGATAGCCACGTTAGTTCTAACGATTAAGTTCTCCACTTGGCCTCTGCTATCCCAGGACCTTATAATCTCATGGCTATTAAAGATTTCAGTTTTGTTACAGCATCTCATTATCAGTTCCAGCCTAGAGAGGGCAGCCAATAATGAACAACTTGTTAATCAAATTCAGCTAGGAGTTTTCATTACTCTCAGATTCTGAAAAACTATTGAGACCACATTTGCAGCTTATATTGACTGAAACTCTCTGAATTACTTTTGAGTGACCAGAAAAGTCATGAGCATGTAGGAGTTTTTATTCACTGTCAGGGAAACAACTACCAGCTCTGTCCCATTAGTCTTACTTAGTTCAAGTTATTGGTTATATAAGTATGTCCTACAGATTAGAAATTGACAACATTCCTGAAACTGAAAAGAGAAAGCATGAGATCTCACTGCTTTTCTTAGACTTTCTAGCACTGATCACACTCTATAGAAGAAGCCTGGAGTGGTTGACCAGGATCTCACAGAACTGCCAATAAACTGACCTCAAATAAGAATTACCAAGAGAAGGAAAGGGAGTTGGAGAACAGAACAGTAAAATTATATTTTCTCTTATTTAGTGGTTTGCCTAATGGAAGCCTTGATGCTTAGTCTCATTGTACAAACTGTGTGATGCATGCATCTCATTTTCCTTGAAAGCCCTTTTTTTTTTTACTGCCTAATAGGTATGTTATGTGACACAAGGGAGTAATATTTGAAACATAATGTAGAACATTTCTAGGCAGCTAATTTTAATTTTTACCATTTACCATACACCCTCATTTCAATCTGTGACGTTTGTTCTGTTTTATTTTCTTCTAAAGAGAAAACTTTTTAATTTTTTTTCATTTCTGTGAAATACTATTCTTAAAACAATCTGTATTCAAAGCACTTTCAAAACAGGTGTGGCTGAAAAAAAAGGTGCTGCTTACTAATAGCAGCTTTAACAATAAGAAATGATCAATATAAAACTCTTTTCTTCAGTATCTATGTCTTTAAATTTTCTCATATGTTTTGCCTGTCAATTTTTAAATATTTTCCAATACAATTTATATTTTTTTCCAAAAGGGATTTTATCATTTAAAAATAAAATAATTTGATAATATTTTGTTAATCTCATATGTTTCTAAAATGTTATTTTCTAGTAAACTGGGTTGCGTAAGTAACCAAGGAATAACTATTCCCTGGATAGGAGCATAACTTCTTCATAAACAGAGCCTGAATTAATCTATAACTTCTGTGCACCAACTTTGTAATTCTGTACATAAGTTGATAATAATATGACAACTTGTTACCAAGAATATGCTTTATGAATTACATGAATGAGAGATTTATTTTTTTAAGACATACAGTTCATATTTTGGAATTAACCAACTTTAATACAGCATATTATTCATGGAGATAATTTTTTTTTCAGATTTAAAAAGGTGAATATGATTAATATCCCTGACTGTAATTTGGTCATGTATTGAAATTAGAACATGTTTCTAGCAATTAATTCATAGTGTGATAAACACAACTTTCACATCACCAATTTATACCCTAAAGAGCATGAAAACACATGCAAACTCTTCTGAAGAATATTAATGATAAAAAGACAAAAAAAGAAAGTAAATATTTAATTGTATCTGTTGCTATGGAAGAAGATGTTTGTGTATCAATTCCATCTTCCCTATTACCACTCACTTCATATTAAATACTCCCACACAAATGTATGCCTCTGTTTGCTTTTGCTATGATAAAGAAATGATACAAAATAGTTCCAGGATTGTAAATGCCAAGTGAAAAGTGATTTTTAAACTAAATACATGGGGACTTCTGGGGAAGATGGCAGAGCAAGGAGCTGCAGGAAACACTCTTCCTCCAAAAGCAACTGTGGGCAGGCAGCAACTGTCTGAAACAAAGGTTCCGGGGCTCTTAAGGCCAGTGGAGCACTGTACAGAGTCCAGGAAAGAGCAGGATGGGGACACTGAGAGGCTCTGGTGAAAAAAACAAAGCAAAACAAAACAAAAATACTGTGAGTGTTTCACGCCATGGTAGTGGTCAGTGCCCACACCCCACCCTTGAGGCAAGCTTTCTCTGTATGGTCTGCGGCTGGCTTCTGTGGATGGAGAGGGACATGGAGATATCTCCCCACTGGAACAGGGCGTTTCATGGCCGAGTGCTTAGCATGGCTTCTGATTGGCAAGTTTGGAGTGCTGGGTCATTGCTCTGAATATCGGGTATAGCCTGCCCAGGACAAGGTACCCATAGATATTGTTTCACTGCTGCCCCCACCAGGTGTGGAGCCTGTGGAAGTGAATAAACACACTCCCTCCTTAGAGCTGTGGGGAATAGTTTGCCAAAGAGCACCATCTGCTGGGCAGGCCAGGAAGGCACAGTTTCTGGAGCTGGCAGAAAAGGTTTTGGCCATCCTCCCTGAGCCACTCCTCAGGGCCCTTTGAAACTGTTCTGCATCATGGGTGTCCCAGGAGAGGAAAAGGAAAAAGGACTATATGAGAAATAAGGTCCCCAAATTTCCCAACTCGTATGAAAGACTAAAATATACATGTCCAAGAAACACAACGTACTCCAAACAGAATAAATCCTAATTAACCTACTCTGAGACACATATTAATCAGAATGTCAAATGCCAAAGATAAAAAGAGAATTCTGAAAGCAACAAGAGAAAAGTGATTCATGACATACAATGGGTGCTCAAAAAGATCAGTTTCCAATTTCTCTTTGTATTAGTCAGGGTCCTCTAGGGAAACAGAACCAACAGGAGATATATGTGAATAGTATAAGATTTTATAAAAGTATCTTACACAATTGTGGGGATGCATGAGTCTAAATTCCAGAGGGCAGGCTGCAACCTGGCACTCCAATGAGGGTCTTCAATGAATTCCCCAGGAGAAGCTGGCTGGCTGAAGCAGAGACAAATGTTCTCTCCTCTGACTGCTGAAGCTATCACCTCCACCTTAAAAGCCTTCTGCTGATCAGATTAAACATCTCTTATTGTGGAAGATACTCCCCTTAGCCAACTGCAGATATAATCATCCATAGATGCAATCCATGTACCGGTGATTTAAGTCCATAAAATATCCTCACAGCAAAGATAGACCAGTGCTTGTTTCGTCAGACAACTGTGCACCATCACCTGGCTAAGCTGACATGTGAACCTAGTCATCACACTCATTGGGAACAATGGAGGCCAGAAGACAGTGGTATGATATATTCAAGGTACTGAAAGGGAAAAATTGCTGGTCAATAATTCTTTATCTGGCAAATCTCTCTTTCAAAAATGAGGAAGAGTTTAAAATATTCAGAGACAAACAGAAACTTAGAGAGTTTGTCAACAAGAGATCAGCCTTACAAGAAATCCTAAAGAGATCTCTGCAGGCTGAAAGGAGAGAGATGCTTGGAGGAGAGTGTAGAAATGAAGATTATCAGTAAGGGCAATTAAAAGTGTAAAAAGAGAGACAAAAATAAGATATGCTATAAAAGCCAAAGTATACAATGTTTGAAGTACTGCTTTTACAGTAATAACATTGAACTGTTAATGAATTAAATTCCCCAACCAAAAGACACAGATGGCAGATTTGATTTAAAAAAAAAAAAGCATGCTCTATCTATGTGCTGTCAACAAGAGACTCGCCTTAGACCCAAGGACACCAATAGGTTGAAAGTAAAATGTTGGAAAAGATATTCCATGAAAACAGTAACCAACAAGATATGGGGCAGCTACACTAACATAAGACAAAACAGACTTTAAAAGCAAAACTGTTATAAAAGACAAAGAAAGACACTATATATTTGTAAAAGAGGCAATCTACCAGGAGAAATAACAATCATAAATATTTATACACCCAACCAGGGTGCCCAAAATACAAGAGGCAAACACTGGCAAAAGTGAAAGGAGAAACAGATATTTCTATAATAATAGATGATGATTTCAATACATCACTCTCATCAATAGATAGACCATCTAGACAGAAGATCAATAAGGAAATAGGGAACCTAAATAATACGATAAGTGAACTAGAGGTAACACATACACAGATAATTGCACCTCAAAACAACAGGATGTACATTATTCCCAAGTGCTAAAGGATCATTTTCCATGATAGACTACATGTTGTGTCACAAATCAGGTCTCAATAAATTTAAAAAGATTAAAATTATAAAAATCATTTCTCTGACCATAATGGAATGAAGCTAGAAATCAATAAAAGGCAGAGAACTGGAAAATTCACAAATATATGGAAGTTAAACAACACACTCTTAAACAATCAGAAGGTCAAAGAAGAAATTGCTAGGGAAACTGTTAAATGTATCAAGATGAATGTAAAGAGAACACAAAATATCAAAATTTGTGGGATTCAGTGAAGGTAGTGCTGGGAGGGAAACGTATAGCTCTAAATAACTACATTAAAAAAAGAAGAAAGAGCTAAAACTGAAGACCTAACTGCACACCTGGAGGAACTAGATAAAGAAGAACAAACTATAACCAAACAAAGCAGAAGAAAATAAATAACAAAGATTAGAGCAAAAATAAATGAAATTTAAAAAAATAGAGAATAAACAAAACCATAAGTTGATTCTTTGAGAAGATCAATAAAACTGTCAAAACCTTGACTAGACTGCCAAAGAAAAAAAGAGTGAAGATACAAATAAATAAAATAAAAAAAAGAAATCAGACCTCACTACTGACTGCACAGAAATAAAAGAGTTCAAAAGAGGATATTATAAACAATCGTGTACCAACAAATTAGAAAGCTTAGATGAAATGGAATACTTCCTAGAAACACATGAACACCCTACACTGATTTTAGGAGAAGTAGGAGATCTCAACAGACCAATCACAAATAAAGAGATTGAATCTGTCATCAAAAACCTCCCAAAAAGAAACCGTTATTTCACAGGTGAATTCTGCCAATCATTCCAAGAAGAATTAATACCAATCCTGCTTAAACTCTTCCTAAAAATTTAAGAGGAGCAAATACTATCTAACTCATTCTATGAAGCCAACATTACCCTAATACCAAAGCCAGATAAAGATACTACAAGAGAACAATATTACAGACCGATTTCTCTAATGACTATAGATGGAAAAATTCTCAAGAAAATACTTGCAAATTGAATTCAATGACACATCAAAAGAATGATAGAACATGATCAATTGGATTTTATTCTAGGCATGCATGGTTCAACACAAGACAATCAATTAAAGTAATACACCACATTAACAAATCAAAGGGAAAAAATATGATCAAATCAACTGATGCAGAAAAGGTATTTGACAAAATCCAGCATCCTTTTTTGATAAAAACCCTTTGACAGACAGCAACAGAAAGGACTTTCCTGAACATGACTAAGGGCATATATGAAAAACCCACAGCTAACTTCGTATCAATGGTGAAAGACTGAAGGCTTTGTCTTTAAGATCTGGAAGAAGCCAAGGAATCCCGCTGTCACCATTGTTATTCAACATTGTGCTAAAAGGTCAGCCCACAGCAGTTAGGCAAGAAAAATAAATAAAGGGTAAGGAAGAAGTAAAAGTTTCACTCTTTGCAGATGACATGATCCTATAAAGAGAAAGTCTTGAAAAGCCTAAAACTAAGCTAGTAGGGCTAATAAATGAGTTCAGCAAAGTGGTGGGATACAAAATCAACAGGCAAAAATCAGTAGTGTTTCTATACATTAGTAATGAGAAATCTATGGAGGAGATCAACAAAAAAATTCCATTTACAGTGGCAACTAAAAGAATCAAATATCTAGGAATAAATTTAACCAAGGATATAAATGACCCATACACAGAAATCTTCAAATATTGCTGAAAAAAATCAAGGAAGATCTAAATAAATGGAAGGACATTCTGTGTTCATGATTTGGATGACAATATTGTTAAGATGTCAGTTCTACCCAAATCAGTTTACAAATTCAATGCAATACCACTCATAATTTCAGCAGTCTACTTTGCAGAATTGGAAAAGCTGATGGCCAAATCTATTTGGAAAGCTAAGGAACACTGAAAAGCCAAAAACACTGGGAAAAGAAGAATAAGTTTGGAAGACTCACTCTTCCTGACATTAAAATATATTACAAAGCTATATGATACTGGCCTAAAGAAAGATATATTGACCAATGGAATCAAATTGAGAGTTCAGAAATAGACCCTCACATCTCTGGCCAATTGATATTTATCAAGGCTGCCAAGTCCACCCAACTGGGATAGAACAGTTTCTTCAACAAATTGTACTGGGAGAACAGGATATCCATATCCAAAAGAATGGAAGAGGACCCCTACCTCCCATTTTGAACAAAAATTTACTCAAAATGGAACAAAGTCCTAAATACAAGAAACAGGACAATAGAATTCCTAGAAGTAAATGTAGGGAAGCATCTTCAAGATCTTGTGGTAGGCAATGGTTTCTTAGACTTTACACCTAAAGCAGAAGCAATGAAAAAAAAAAGTATATAAATGGGACCTTCTTAAAATTTAAAACTTGAGTGGTTTGAAGAGTTTGTGAAGAACATGAAAAGGCAACCTACTAAATCAGAGAAAATACTTGGAAACCACATATCCAATAAGGGTTTAATATTCAGAATATATAAACAAATCCTACAACTTAACAATAAAAAGACAAACCACCCAACTAAAAAAACAGGCAAAATACTTCAATAGATAATTTACTAAAGAAGAAATACAAACGGCCAAAAAGCACATGAACAGATGTTTAATATCACTATCTATTAGGGAAATGCAAATCAAAATCAAAATGAGATCTCATTTCACACCTACTAGAATGGCCACTCTTAAAAGAAAAAGAAAAAACCAGAAAATTACAAGTATTGGAGAGGATGTGCAAAAAGAGGAACACATATTCACTGCTGGTGGGAATGTAAAATGGTGCAGTTGCTGTGGAAAGACAGTTTGGCAGTTGCTCAGGAAACTAAGCATAGAATTGCCATATGATCCAGCAATCCCACTACTAGGTATTTATTGAGAAGAACTGAAAGCAGGGATGTGAACAGACATTTGCACACCGGTGTTCATAGCAGCATTATTCACAATTGCCAAAAGATGGAAGTACCTGAAGTGTATATTAACTGATGGATGAATAAGTGAAGTGTGGTATATTCACATGAAGGAATATTATTCCGCAGTAAGAAGGAATGAAGTCCTGATGCATGTGACAACACAGATGAACCTGGAAGACATAATGTTGAGTGAAATATGCCAGACACACAAGGGCATATATTGTATGGTCTCACTAATATGAACTAAGTATATTAAGCAAATTCATAAAGTTAAACTCTACAATATAGATTACCAGGAGATAGAATGGATGTAGAGAATGGAAGCTGATGCTTAATTTATGCAGAATTTCTATTTAGGTTGATTGTAAATGTTTGGAAATGGATAGAGGTGATGATAGTACACTACTGTGGGTGTAATTAACAGTGCTGAATTATGCATGTGAATGTGTATGAAAGGGATAATTTTTTTTTTTTAATCATCATTTTATTGAGATATATTCACATACCACGCAGTCATACAAAACAAATTGTACTTTCGATTGTTTGCAGTACCATTACATAGTTGTACATTCATCACCTAAATCAATCCCTGACACCTTCATTAGCACACACACAAAAATAACAAGAATAATAATTAGAGTGAAAAAGAGCAATTGAAGTAAAAAAGAACACTAGGTACCTTTGTCTGTTTGTTTGCTTCCCCTACTTTTCTACACATCCATCCATAAACTAGACAAAGTGGAGTTTGGTCCTTATGGCATTCCCAATCCCACTGTCACCCCTCATAAGCTACATTTTTATACAACTGTCTTCGAGATTCATGGGTTCTGGGTTGTAGTTTAATAGTTTCAGGTATCCACCACCAGCTACCCCAATTCTTTAGAACCTAAAAAAGGTTGTCTAAAGTGTGCGTAAGAGTGCCCACCAGAGTGATCTCTCGGCTCGTTTTGGAATCTCTCTGCCACTGAAGCTTATTTCATTTCCTTTCACATCCCCCTTTTGGTCAAGAAGATGTTCTCCATCCCACGATGCCGGGTCTACATTCCTCCCCGGGAGTCATATTCCACGTTGCCAGGGAGATTCACTTCCCTGGGTGTCTGATCCCACGTAGGGGGGAGGGCAGTGATTTCACCTTTCAAGTTGGCTTAGCCAGAGAGAGAGGGCCACATCTGAGCAACAAAGAGGCATTCAGGAGGAGACTCTTAGGCACAAATACAGGGAGGCCTAGCCTCTCCTTTGCAGCAACCGTCTTCCCAAGGGTAAAACTTATGGTAGAGGGCTCAACCCATCAAACCACCAGTCCCCTATGTCTGTGGTCATGTTAGCAACCATGGAGGTGGGGTAGGCGAATACCCCTGCATTCTCCACAGGCTCCTCAAGGGGGCACTACATCTTTTTTTTTTTTTTTTTTCGAAAGGGATAATTTTAGGTCAGTATATGTCACTAGAAGGAAAGCTAGAGAATGAAACATGGTACTTTGTAACAGTAAACCCTGTGGTGGGTGATGTCTGTAGTGAATTGTGCAAATATATGAATATCCTTTCATGAACTATAACAAATGTACATCACTATTACAAGATGCTAATAATAGGGTGCTAATTTGCTGGAATGCTGTATACCAGAAATGGGCTGGCTTTTAACAATGGGGATTTATCAGGTTATAAGTTACAATTCTAAGGCCATGAAAAATGCCCAAATTAAGGCATCAACAAGAGGATACCTTCTCTGAGAAAAGGCTGCTGGCATCCAGGGTTCCTCTGTCACATGGGAAGGCACATGGCAGCATGTGCTTGTCCTTCTCTTCTGGGTATTTCTCTCTGTTTTCTGGGTTTTTACTATCTTTTATCCTCTTCACAGAGAACTTCAGTAAAGGATTGTGACCCACCTTGTATGGTCTGTGTCACATCTCAATTGAAATAGCCTAACCAAAAGGTCCCCCTACCGACAAGAATGGATTAAAAGAACATGGCATTTTCTGTAGTACATAACAATTCCAAAGCAACACTGGTGTTATATGGGGAAAAATACACCTAATGCAAACTATGGACTACAGTTAACAGTAATATTGTAGTATTTGAGAGGTGATTTCTAAGGGGTATGTGGTTTTTCTTTTTGGGATAAATAAAACGTTCTAAAATTGATTGTGATGATGAATGCACAACTCATTATACTGATAGCCATTGATTGTACACCATGGACTGTATATACAAGATGAAATATATCTCAAAAAAGTGTTAAAGAAAAAATAAAAGAATGAACCTCAAATGCATATACCAAGTTAAAGAATCCAGGCTCAAAAGGATACATACTATATGAGTTCATTGATGTGACACTGTGGAAAAGGTGAAACATAGGGATGGAAAATAGATCTGTGTTGCCAGGGGCTGGGATGGTGGGAGGAGTTGATTACAAAGGGGCATGAGGGAACATTTTGGGTTGATGAAACTGTACTATAGCTTGATGGTGGTCATAGTTCCACACGTTACTCATGACCATGTGACTTCAGGTGTTTGTTAAAATATATATAAAACTCTATGCCTTTTGGGTGAATTTGCTGTGTATAAATTAACCCCCAGAAAACCTGACTAAAAAGAAAAAGAATTAAAATTCATGGTAATATGTGATTAGAAGGTACATAAACAAGAAGCAATTAGTAACATCTCATAAACAGGTACAGTTGTGCTTTTGCATTTCATATTGAGGTAAATATTTTTATGATTTTAATTTTATTTTCCAGAACTCCTTGTCAAAACTTCTTAAACAGCTTTTCTACTTTGCTGTGCAATTACTTGTACTATCTCTGCCATACCCCAAATATTATTTTCTTTAATTTCAAATCCCAATGAATATATTTTTATAAATTTAATTAACAATTTGCTTATTTACTCTTTTCCAGAAAATCCAGAATACATGGATAAATAATTCATAGTTATAATATTTCAAGATCTTGAATCAAGTGTGTGAGATAAAAATGACAATATAAGGAACATTTTCAAATTGCCATGAAAATTTTATTGTATTCTATAGCATTTTCAAACGCACTAAACTATTACATGTGGGGTGATCAGTGATTTCTATTTAAGATGATTTTTGAGTAAGATATAAAATGATTTTATCAGATTTTAGCAAGTGGAAGTTGAGCATTCCAGGTAGAGCAGACAGGATGAGTAAAGCCGTAGAAACAGAAACAGGTTAAGATTTGTTTGTGGAATATCAAGATTAAAAGGTCCAACTTGATTGACCATTAGAATGAATTCCAGGGAGTAGAGGAGATAAAACTCAAAAGATAGTTGGACCAGGTTGTAGAGTCTTTAGGATTGAATTCGGCAGGAAGGGAATTGTGTGTGTATGACACACACACACACACACACACACACACATGATAGGAGTTTATCAAATGGATTCAGAGAGAATGAAAGACACTGGAAGAATGGAGACCAATTTTCAGATAACAATGATATTTTTACATTAACCACTTGTGGGCTTCATGGAGGAGAAGATCCCACAAGAACAGAAGCATCTTCCTTGTGAAAAATAAATGAAAGTGCTGAAAATGAAGTCATAATTTATGATGAGAAGGCAGTATAATAAAAGATTTTTTGAAATGCAAAGGAAGGTGGGTGAGAGATTTTTATTAGGGTCAAATTTCCCTTTTAATAAATGATATAGTGTTTATAAGTATGTGTGTATGCATACATATTTTTGTGTTTGTTGTTGTCTCTGAATTTGTACGTGCTAAGGATCAGTTGTAGATGAGTTCATTTAAAGTTTTCTGGGAATAGATGCTTAGCCAAATGTGATAGGATTTAATGAAAGCATCGTTGAGTATAATGAATACTTATATGGAGATATATTAAATTTTAGTTACTAAATACTGCTTTATTGGTCACTTTTCACATGATTTGATGCTGTTATAAATAGGTTGCTTCTTTTAAGTCCATAATATTGAAATTTGATGTCAGCATATTATTTTCTTTTTTTTTTTTTATTTGTTTTTTTAAAGCCTCCATGATTTCCACCAAGCTATCTCTGGTGAGTGGGATGTGGCAGGGAATTACACAAGCTAACAAAAATTTTTTTTAATGTACTATTTGTAAGTTTAAAATTACCTGTCTCCTTTTGAAATGTATACTACTAAGTGTTCTCTTAAGAACATCTGTACTACCATCTACTGGAAAGGTAAGTATATATCAGCAAATTCTTATCATTCAAAACAGAATACAACAAATTTGAAAAAATATATTAAAAAAATAATACTTAATAATAAAAAATCTACCATGTAAAAAAAGGAAATAATAATGTTAATAGTATGAATGTGATTTTGCATGTATATATAATAATGAAAAATATATGCATAAATATGTATTGTATATCAGTTGCATGTTTGTACTGATCATAAAAATTCTGAATTAATTGCATAACTATTTAAAGCACTTCGAGATCACTAAATCTTTCTCTTTCATCCCATGATTTTACTGTCAGTTTTTAAATGCTTTCAAATATTGAGGACAACTCAAGTTTAGGTAGAGTATGTTGTGTTCACATGCCAATGCTCTCATATGATTATTTCCTTAATGACATATTCTTCAAAGAAACATTACTCAAATTGTCAACGAGTGTCAGAAAAAGTATCTAGATGAAATTCAAAAATGTGAAATAGAGAGCTATATTTGCACGTAGGGTTAGGTAGATGAAAGACCCATTTTCATAGACTTCTAAGGTGCCTGAACTCATATTTGTGCACTATAGAGTTAAGTACTCAAAGCAGGAGAATAAGAGTATGAAACGCAGAAGTGTTTTGTTTTAAGAATTCGGGACTCATACCCTGTATAAATTATTAAAACTTTATTGATTAACATTTCTGATTCCCAGAATCATACATATCAGGAATTTTGAGAACATCAGAGATAATTGATATAACGTGCCCATTAGCTCTTATGATAATACAGGATAATTAACATTTCAGATGAAATGAGGTTACAAATATTTCACAAATATTTGTTTGAACTTATTTTGCATTGAGTATAGCACCCCTTGGTGTGCCAACATATACTACTAATTGTGATTAAATTCAAAGAAATTTTTCAATTGGCAATGAATTAGTTCATTTGGTAAAAATATAAAAGAAAATCAAAGTTGAATGAATTATTGTTCTCAACATATGCATCCAATGAGACAATATTTGGTTCCAACAATAGAATGATGCAGTAAAATATAAGAAACATAAACAAAATAACATAGAATTTTATATAAATGGAGATGAGTTTCAATAAATAAATTATATATTCAATTAAATGACAGGTAAACCAAATTATAGATTTTATTATTGTAACTGTTGTTAATGTTGCTTATTTTTGTTTGTTGTTGTTAAATGAGATATAATAAATAAAATCAATATACACTAGGGTTTAGAACTGGTTTGCAAAACCTAATATTTTTGTATGGCATATATTCACTGTTTCTTCTAGGTGAGAAGAAATGAATGTTTATTGGTACTATGGAGTTTGTAAAAAGCAGCTACTTAAAGACAGACATGTTTAAGGAGCTAATTATTACTTTTCAAGTACCCACTAAATATATTTGGAAATCAAATTTAAATGACTTTGGTTACATATCAGAGTAAAAGATAGACTCTCAAATTAGATAATCTATAGTCTCATTTATTAGGAGCTAAATAATGGTATAGAAATGGAAAAAAAAAGTTTGTTTTATTGTATAGTTACTGAGGTTAGCAAGTAAGAGAATAAATATGTTGATTTAGAATTATTTACTTTAGAACAATGGCATCCATAAATCTATAGTCACTATAACTTTATGAGTTTTTCTGTCTGGTGTTGTATACTTTAAATATGTTCTAATAAATTAAGCAATCACTTTTATGTGTTATACACAAAGTTTTTTTATTCCATTTTATAACAAATAAATCTTGAGAAAGTGAATTTTAAAAATCAATTATGTGAGATTACAGTTGGTTCAGTTTTTATCCATATAAGAAATTAACGTGGTATGAAATACATTACACAAGATAACAAAAATAAAAGATATAAAAGCATTAAATTAATGAAAAAGTTATTATAAATAAATTAAAATATACATAAATAAATACTCCTAGAAATCATCCTTCAAAAGCCATTATTCATATAACTGAAAATAAGAAATTATTTTTTCAAGCACATCAATACTTTATATCCTGGTGTTTATGCTATTGTGACTGATGACAAAATGTGCTAAGTATACTCTTGTGACCTATACTCATTCTATTTTGATAATATTTAATATTTAATATTATATTAATAATTAATTAATATATAATTAATAATATAAATATTTAATTTTAAAAAGCATTATTTTATGGACTTATATGACTTTAAAAACACCTTTATCAAGAATTTACACAACCACATGCTTTTTTGTGTTTCTTACCTGCAGTTCTCCAACTTTCTTCCCTATCACCTATCATCCACCACCCCACCCCCCGATCCTCAAATCACCATAAATTTCTATAATAATTTTAAAGAAAAAAATATAAGCGTACACATAACCATTTGTGAGTGGCATGTCCAGACAACATATTAATGGCATTTGGCTGATCATCTAAACTCTCTGAACTTCAGTTTTCAAAGTGATACTTGTGGATTCAACTTATTTCTAAGCATTTTTACAATTGATTAAGAAATCTTTTGAGAATTACTTATTGCATTCCTATGTCATAGTAGCTATAGTATGCACATTAGTTTCATCCTTTCGTTCTTGGCAGGAAATTATCTACACATTTTGTTAGAAACTTCAAGCAACTTTCTCTCCTCATTTCTTGTCCTCACTCTCTGTGCATACAAGGAAGAATGATTCATTGGTCCCAACATCTGAGAATTCTCTGTCTCAGAATATTAGTGTAGAAAAATTGCACACAGTAGGATCCTGGTTAAAGAGACAGTATGCACATGTTAAAAATGTTAAAATTTTCCTTTAGTTGTAAATCCCTCTTCATTTGAAGGGTCAAAATAATATTGGTTCAGGTTAAACCAAGCTTATCCTTGAATTGATTTATACATGCCCACTGTCAACCCCAAATTCAAATAGATTGTGGTTTCTATCCACAAATTCATAGTTTTCCTTTTTTTTTTTTTTAATTTGGACATCACTTGATACATACAGGTTTAATTTATCTGATGAATTCTTCTGATAAAAATAAAAGGAAAATGAACCAGAAAAACACTAAATTTGAGGCTTGATCATACGTTTGAGTGTATGTACAATTGTTTTCTTTTTATACTTGAATGGCACCTTTATTTTCCCAAGAGTATAAACAGTAGTTTTGTGATCTTACACTGTTAATAAAAAGAAGACAGAATTGCCACAATGATTATCAAATCCTACAAAAATCTTCTTCTAGAATACTGGGGCTACATTTCCATTACCTTTTCTGGTACACTAAGTGGCACTCAGACCTGACAGAGTTCATTTGCCTCTGAACCATACTCACTGAAGCATCACACAATATTAACTTGGATTGCTAATTCAATAAACCAGGCATAGCATCCCATATTTATGTTATGTATAGCTCTAATTCACTGAAGAAAACTGTGTTTTCAACTTGGCTATTGTCCAAAAAAGTATTAATTTTAAAAGAACATAGGTAGAAAATTTTAAGAATTAAAATATGATTCAAAATTGAGGTACACATTAAAGTAAGATTTACTTCTCAATTGTAAATCTAAGATTCCTAATCCTCCTACTTTGTCCTTCCCTTTTTTTTAACTTTGCTGGTTTTTATTTTTTTTTTTTGTTTGTATCTTATGGCGCCATTCTCTTAATCCACATACCTTATTTTGTTTTCAATCAACCTGTACTTTTTTCTTAGTCACAAAATAGGGAAACTGAAGAAAACAGAAATAAGAAAACTGCCTTTTAACTCCATAAAAAATTAGATTTTCATCCCCATAGCCCACCCTCATACACCCTTTTTATGCCTCAGCTAGGAAAAAAAAAAAATCGGAATAGTAGGATTCATTTATGCCTTCCAACCAAAACAATATATTTTCAGAAAATATGTCACATTTTAATCCTTGTTTCAGTATCTGTACAAAGTGTGTTGAAATAAAGGAAGAAACACAAAGAACAAAAATATCAATAAACCAATATGTCTAGAATTTTTTTTAATTCAGTTTTATTAAGATATGTTCACATATCATGCAATCATTCATGGTGTACAATCAACTGTTTACAGTACCATCATATAGTTGGGCATTCATAACCCCAATCTATTTTATAACATTTTCCTTATACCAGAAAGAATCAAAATAAGAATAATAAATAAAAATAAAAATAAAAAAGAACACCCAAATGATCCCCCCATCACACCCTGTTTTTCATTTAGTTTTTGTCCCAATTTATCTACTCATCCATCCATGCACTGGATAAAGGTAGTGTGATACACAGGTTTTCACAATCATGCTGTCACCATTGTAATCTATATTGTTATACAATCATCTTCAAGAGTCAAGGTTACTGGGTTGGAGTTTGGTAGCTTCAGGTATTTACTTCTAGCTATTCCAATATATCAAAACCTAACAAGTGTTATCTATATAGTTTGTAAGAATGTGCACCGGAGTGACCTCTTGACTCCATTTGAAATCTCTCAGCCACTGAAGCTTTATTTTGTTTCATTTGGCATCCCCGTTTTGGTCAAGATGTTCTCAATCCCATGATGCCAGGTTCAGATTCATCCCCAGGAGTCATATACTGACTTGCCAGGGAGATTTACACCCCTGGGAGTCAGGTCCCATGTAGGGAGGAGGGCAGTGGCTTAGTTATAGAGAGAGCACCACATCTGTGCAATAAAGAAGCCCTCAGGGGGAGACTCTTAGGCACAATTATAAGCAGGTTTAGCCTCTCCTTTGCAGTAACAAGCTTCATAGGGACAAGCCCCAAGACAGAGGGCTCAGCATGTCAAGCTGTCAGTCCCCAGTGTTGGTGAGAACATCAGCAACAATCCAGGTGATGAAGTCCAACACCTCTGCATCCTCCCCCAACTCCTCAGGGGGGCCCTGAATACATATTTTTATTCTGTGTCCAAATTACTTTGGGATGTGTTGCGATTTCACTCTAACCTATACAGACCTACCATGTCTCACTTCCTATTCAAAGTTCCATATAACTGTAGTGTTTGAACAAACTGACTATAGAAGTTATATTGTTTAGAAAATATAGATCGTACACCAAATAAACATATCTCCCCTTGGTCTCACATGGAAGTTGAAGTTTTAACACACAGTTAGTTTCAACCTTTACCCTTTGGCCTGATTTGCCCTAGTCTTAACCAGATCTGCTTCATTCATGTCTATAACTGAAGTCTGGGCTCTTTTTCAGATTCTTTTTTTTTTTTTTTTTAACAGTTGCTGGCATTCATATCTACCGAGTTTAGCTCTGAGTTTCAGGTGTCAATCAGATACCCAAGTTCCAGAGACCGATGAGGTTATACACCAAGGGATCAATACCTAAGAATTGGGAGATAGCCATTACAATTAAGGAATAGATTTGACTGTTGTAAGAGCTTACAACCATTGGTCGAGGGACCATTACAATAATCATTTCCCTGTTAGGCTGTGCTCTAAGATTCAATTCTGAGTTTACACATTGTAGTTAGTCCATATTGGTGAGGCATTTTCGTGTTTGCCTTGGTTTCTGGTGTACTTCACTCAAAATGCTGTCTACAGGATCCATTCACCTCATTGCATGTCTCACAACTTCACTCCTTCTTGTAGTTGCTCAGTATTCCATTGTATGCATACGCCACAGTTCACCATTCTGTTCCTCAGTCAGTGTACCCTTAGGCCACCTCCACTCACTGCAAATCATGAATACTGCCTCCATAAACACCAATGTGCAAATATCCATTCATGTCTCTAGTCTCAGACCTTCCAAGTACATACCCCATAATGAGGTTGCAGGACCTTATGGCCCCAACATACTTAGCTTCTTGTGGAACCAACACAGTGAACTCCAGAAAGGCTACACCATTCTGCACCCTTATCAACAGTAAATAGGTACATCCCTCCCTCTGTGTTTTCTCCAGCACTTTTACCCCTATTTATATTTTTTCCTACAATTTTATAGAGATATATTCACATAACATACAATTATCCACAGTGTACAATCAGTTGTTCTCAATATCATCATATAGTTGCACATTTATCACTACAGTCAGCACTTGAACATATTGATTACTATAAAAAGGTTGTTTTTTTTGGCAAATAATAAAAAAGATAATAAGAAAAAAAAAACATAAAGTGTCATATAATACAATATATTAGTAAGGACAGAAAACAACACCACTACCAAGAATCCCATATCCTCCCTTGTATCCCCATTTCATACACATTTAACTTTGGTATATTGCCTTTGTTACATTTAATGGAAGCATATTACAATGTTATTGTTGATCATAGACTCCAGTTTGCTTGCATTATGTTTTTTTTTTCCCAAATACCATCCCTTTTTTCAACACTTTGCATGGTTGACATTCATTTGTTCTCCCACATGTGAGAATATTTTTATATTTGTACATTTAATAACAGTCATTGGCCACTCCAGTGTTTGCCAAGTTATACAGTCCCAGTCTTCATCATCCATCTTTACCTCTGGTGTTATACATTCCCCTATCCCACCTCTTTCAGCCTTACTCACAGACATCTTTGTTCAGTGTACTTACAATATTGTGCTGCCATCACACAGTATTATGCTATCTATTTCTGGGTCTATACAATCAATCCTGCTGAACATTCTGTAGTCCTTCAGCACCAAATGCCAGATCTCTACCCTCTTTCTATCTCATGGTAGCCTGTGTTATCAGCTTTTAACTCTCAAAGTTTGGTCACTAATGTTAGTTCATATTAGTGAGACCATACAGTATTTATCCTTTTGTTTCTGGCTAACTTCACTCAACATAATGTCCTCAAGGTTCATCTACATTATATGTTCAGTGTCTTTGTTCTGTCTTTCAGCTGCATAATATTCCATTATGTGTATATACCACACTTTGTTTATTCACTTGTCCATTGATGGACATTTGGGCTGCTTCTATCTCTTGGCAATCATGAATAATGCCACAATAAACATCAGTTTACAAATGTCCATTTGTGTCTTCATTTTCAGTTCCTCTGAGTGTATACCTAGCACTGGAATAGCTGGGTCATATGGCAGATTTATACTTAGCTTCCTGAGGAACCTCCACACTATCTTCCAGAGTGGTTAGACCATTCTACATTCCTACCAGCAATGAATAAGTGTGACTCTTTGTCCACATCCTCTCCAGCACTTGCCATTTTCTGTTTTTTGGATAATGGTCATTCTGGTAGGTGGGAGATGATATCTCATTGTGGTTTTGATTTGCCTTTCCCTAATAGCCAGTGAAGTTAAGCATTTTTTCATATGTTTTTGAGCCATTTGTATTTCCTCTTCAGAAAAGTGTCTGTCCATGTCTTTTGCCCATTTTATAGATGGGCTGTTTGTCTTTCTGTTGTTTCAGTATCTGTACAAAGTGTGTTGAAATAAAGGAAGAAACACAAAGAAGAAAAAAATCAATAAACCAATATGTCTAAAATTTAAAAATTTTTTGGAAACAAACACTTCTACAAAATAGTTACAGGAAAGCAAATACAATGTTCATAACATAAATCTAAGATGATGTGCATGCATGCATGTGTGTGTGCATGTTGTGTTAAAGACAGTAAGGTAATACTATTAAGGAAGAATTTTTAAAAATCATTGTAATTTTTAAGTTGCTTTCGGCAAATAAACTGTAGAGAAAATATTAATGTCTTTTAGTCTAGCTTTATTTCAATGCCAGAATATTTTTAACATTCCTCAGAAATGATTCTCCAATACTGATAACCCCTTTGTAAGATTATCCAATATTGATAACCATTTTGTAATGATCTTTCCTTTTTAAGATCATTCTGAATGAGGAAGAGTTAGGTGGCTCACATATGGATGCAAGAAAACTTAGAAATAAAAAGGAAAGTAGTAAGCTGAAATATAAAAAATATGTCTTAGATGTAGAACGGAGAGGAGGTGAAATGTGATTAAGAATTAGTACAGAAATGTAGAAGAAGAAACGAAAATGGGTATTTAGACACAAAGGGAAGAGGAGAGAAGGCAGTAGAAGGGGAGAGAGGAGGAAGAGAAAATAATTTGGTTTATGGTTGTCACTTATTCCATTTGAAGCACAATCTCAGGATGTACTAACAGAGGTGATTTCCACATCTTTATCAGTAGTAGTTCATATTATGATAAAATGACTCTGTCAGAAGTTCTTTCTTAGATTTAATTGAATTTTGCAGACTCGTTTGTTGGAGCCATTTTATTATCTATCTCAGACAAGCAAAGGTGGAGTCACATGGAAACTTGTTAGAAATGGAGACAATCAAGTCCTGTGCAGACTTAGACAATCAGAATCTCTCATTTAACAAGATCCTAAGTTATCTGTGCCTATATTAATGCTTGAGAAGCACTACATATTACATGTTTTAAAATTTACAAATAATAAAATGCTCTAGAACTATTTGAAGATGACTACAAGTTTCTGGCTTAAGTAGGGATAGCAATGTAATGAATGATTCCATCTGAAAAAACTTTGAAACACATGTTAATCAACATTTTACTGGAGATGTAGAATATCACTCATCACCTGCATCTCTTATGTGCCATGTAGCAGTACATTGGGAAATAGAAATGTTTTAGATTATTTCAGGGGTCTTTTCTAAGCCCTGAATGGATTGGGGCGGGGGAGGGGAGACAGATGGAACAGTTAATACTTTTAGGCATCAATTTGAAGGAGTTGATATGTATATTTTTTGGTGGTTTATTTATTTTTATTTTTTCTAAGGTAACAGGGGAGAGGTGTAAAAGATGAAGAAATATGAAACTTTTTGAACCTTCACTATCAATAACATATTTGTTTTTAGTCCCCATGGACAGAATAGGTGATTTGTTTTCATGAAATCATTGTGAAATTCAGCACTGCTGAATGCAGGCTTCCCAAAATATCACCAAAACAACCTGCTGGTAAGACAAAACTAAGTTCATTGCTTTTACTGTGATAAAGTAAAAGCAAAAGTGTATAAACATTTATTTATTTTATCCTGAGAGTAAACATAAGGTTTCCAGATCAGAGGCAGAACAGTAATTTACTTACATTGTATCTTAGTTTTGATTCTCTGTCCCCTACTTTCCCTCAGGCGCAACATGATGAGAGCCAGATGAACCCTGCACATAGAAAGCTTTTCTATATTATAGGAGAGGAACCTAAAATTATGAAACTGGAAGCTTTTGTCTTTTACTCTGGAATGCAAACAAATCCTTTCTTTGAGAGAAAGGAGAAGGCCCCTAAGTTGGCAAAACCTTTTGAAATGGAGTAACTGGCCCTGATAAACAAATGGCTCCAGTTCTATCACTGTAGAGTAGTAAATGAGAAGCAAGTAGTTATGAGAAAAAGAGACATAACTTTATAGCATATCAGTTACTTTCTTCAAAACACTCTGTTCTGCAGAACAATAAAATTATTCACATGGTTTCCTGACAAGAGAGTACTACCTGGATGGTATCTTAACAGCATTTCTGAGAAGAAAAGAAAAGTCAGGATATTAGATTTTGAGGTCTTGGTTCTTTCCATGGATTGAGAAGTGGGAGGTAGGATAGGATAGGGCAAGAATAAAGATATAAATGTTTAGAACTGGTGAAAACAGCATAGTAAAATCTTTGAGGGAAAGGATTCAAAAAGGGTCTCTAGGTATAAACTGTTGTTTAATACTTCCTATTGAAGAGTCATTGGATCTTTATAAAATTCCTGCAATGAAATTATTTGCAACTATTATATGCCTTTGCAAGAGTTTCTTGGCTCACAATTGTTGATGTAGATAGTGGAATAATGAAGTTATGTTAATATAAGCTGCAAGTTGGGTAGATGTTTTCTATTCTCAGTATTTTCCATGTGCCAATGGGAAAAAATTAACCACTTATATCACCCCAAAGCACACTCTAGTTTAACCTACCTGTTGACTGATGTCTCTTAAATTAATTGGATCCCTGCATCTGGTAGAACAGTAGATACATAGTACAGATATGACAACAGGATGAGAAGGCTGAAATAGAATCAAAAGCATGAGTGAGAATTTAGGAGAAATGACCACACTTGGAGAAGCTTAAAAATATTGAAGGCCAGTGATGTGGCAGATGTCAGAGAAGGCTCCTCCTACATGCATAGCATAAACTATGAACTATCACAATTTGATCATCAATATTTAATGAGCTCATGTTCACCTCCAGGCTGGTAAGCTGGTAAGACCTAGCATGTTGGGTTTCATCAGTAGTTTCAGAGGAGGTAGGTAATTTTACTGCACTCAATCCAGATTTATCTCTATAGAATTTATCTAATTAATGTTAAACAAAATTTACAAAACTTTTTTCTGTTAATGAAACCTCAGTGTAACTCTTTGGAAGCTATATATTCTCACATTTCATGCATTTCCAAAAATGTCATTAAAAGGGACTATGCCACCAAACAATATATTATGAATTATACAGAAGTAATTCATCAAAATTTTATGCATGGAAATGAAATAGAGGTAAACAAAGGAAAATGATATTAACTTTGATTATCAAATTTTCTAAGTATAAACAAAAGAATCATGTGTATGTACAACATAATCATTTCACAATCTAAAAGCATGATTAATTTGTTATTTCTAAAACATATTTGGATTTGTAAATAAATTAGTATTATCAATACGTGAATCAGATTAGGAAACTGAAAACAAAGCTGTTTCAGTAAAAAAATTTAATTACTCACAAAAGTACCCTTTTGTGGGTACTCCTGGGAAGTACTTCACCTGCAATGTATCTGTAGTCCCAGAGTCAAACTAATGCTGTAGGCTCTGGGTGTCTGAGGACAGTTAAAATCCTATGCACTATGGAAGTTCTGACAAAGGAAAATTGTAAAAGGTCTTTTTCCTTTAGCTGGGTGTGCTCCTAGAGACCAGTATCATACAGCTCTAGGATCATAAAGCAGTGGATTTGGGAAAGAACTTGACTGCTAAAAATTTAGATTCAAGGAGAGAAGCTTGACATCATTCTGTGTGATAGTTCACAGTTCTGTTCCTCCCATGAAGTGATAAAAAAGTAAAGGTATGGTCTGAGGCATCTATGGCCTTGAAACTGAAGGAAAAGATATAGTGAAGGTTTCAGAAAGTCTTGCTTCGAATTTATCACCAGAGGGCTCTTAGCTGATTTCTCATGTTTACTGGCTTATGAGAGTCATGTGACTTACATTCAATCATTTATCATCCTGCAGACACTTATGGCACTCCAAGAACCACAGAACCAAAAACTGGACTAGCAATAGCAACAGAGGATAAGTCAGATAAACATGATACATGATTGGAAAACTGGAGCTTTTAGAAAAGAAATATGTTATAGAATACAAAAATATTGAAAGCAGTAGGAGGGCCAAGGTGGCAGCAGAGAGAGGTGTGGAATTGAGTTATTCCCCTGGAGCAATTAATAAACAACCAGGAACAACTAGTAAATAATCTGGAACAACTGCTGGGGGACAACTGTGACTGTCCACACACCATACACCAACCAGGATTGGGTGGAATGGCTGAAATTTACAGCATAAAATCTATAACTAAAAATTTATAGATTTACAGCATAAAATCTATACTAAAAATTGGGGACATGTGCAAGGAAGCCCCTCCCCCCACAGCAGACTGAGCTACAGGACCTCACCACGGGAGAAAGCAACATTCTTGGAGCAAGTGATTATAGCTCAGCCCAGCTACAACTGGGATTTTAATTAACAAATGTGGACTGCTGAATGCAAGCAACAAACATAGACAAACTCCTAAAAAGCAGCAAAGTACCTGGAGATCACTCTCAGAGGAGAGGAGGTGTGGCTGCTGGAAAAAAAAAATTAATTTAAAAAAACAAGAAGGGAAAATATGGAGGCTTTCAAAGACTGATCTTAGAGAGCCAGAAAATACCTGTCCTCTGGGAAAGAAAGCCCAAAAGACTGAGTGTTCTATCTGACTGACAGGTGAAACTGGGGGGCTGTGTGCTGGCTCTGAAAGGAGACTTTCTTTCCCTTCATCTCTCTCTCAACCTGAGTGGCTCAAAGGAGAAAGCCTCAGACATTTTCAGTTTGCAGCACTCTGACCCAGACAGGGGTGGAGATAACAGAGTCAGAGAGACAAAGAAGCTATTCAAATGCAGAAGATAACTCCCTAGGGGTTGTATGTTCCCTAAGAGGAAGGAGGTAAGGTTCAGCCCTAGAGCTGACCTGCCCTTCAGAACTCATACGCCAGGGCCTGGGGAAAAATAGTCAAAACAGAAATTAGCTAAGCTAAGAATTAAAGGGGCCACACCTAGTTACACCAGTTGCAAGAGACAGGCTGACATGCACCACATGCTGGGCAGGTTAGGAAAAACACAGCAGCTAGACGCTTCACAGGAAAGTCTGTGAATTTTCTAAGACACACCCTCAGGGAAACTTGACTCTGAATATAGCCCCACTCTGAGTCCTGAACCTGGTCTGGTCTGGGAAAATGTGATTGGAGTAACCAAGGAAACCAGATGCCTACACAGAAAACTAAAAATTACATTAGGAAAAACAAAGCTATGGCCCAGTCAAAGGAACAAACTTACACCTCAATTAAGATAGAGTTAAGATACTGTTTCACTTCAATGAAACAATCGAAGATTTTCAAAGAAATATGCTAAAGCATATCAAAAACCAAGTCAATGAGTTCAGTGAAGATATGGCAAAAGAGATGAAGGATATAAAGAAAACAGTGGGTGAACATAGGGTAGAAATCAAATGTTTGAAAAAACTACTGGCAGAATCCATGGAAATGAAAGGCACAACACAAGAGATAAAAAAAAAAATTTGGAGACATACAACAGCAGAGTTCAAGACGCAGAAGAAAACACTGATGAACTGGAGAACAAGACAACTGAAATCCTACACACAAAGCAACAGTTTCGGAAAAGAATGGAAACATGAACAATGTCTCAGGGAACTGATTGACAGTATGAAGCATATGAATGTACATGTCATGGGGGTCCCAGAGGGAGAAGAGAAGAGAAAAGGGCAGGAGCAATAATAAAGGAAATAATCAATGAAAATTTCCCATCTCTTATGAAAGCATAAAGTTACAGATCCGAGAAGCACACTATACCCAAAACAGAATAGATATAAATAGACCTATGCCAAGACACTTAATAATCAGAGTATCAAATGTCAAAGGCACAGAGAGTATCCTGACAGCAGCAAGAGAAAAGTGATCCATCATATACAAAGGAAGCTTTATAAGACTATGTGTGGGTTTCTCAATAGAAACCATGGAGGCAAGAAGGAAGTGGCATGATATATTTAAGATACAGAGAGAAAAAAAGCCACCAACCAAGAATCCTGTGTCTGGCAAAACTGTTCTTCAAATATGAGAGAGAGTTTAAAATATTCTCTAACAAAAAGACAGTGACAGAGTTTATGAACAAGATACCTTTCCTACAGGAAATACTAAAGGGAGCACTACAGACAGGAAAATACAGAGTGAGAGGTTTGGAGCACAATGTTTAGTGATGGTAGGACAACAATGTAAATACACTGAACAAAGATTACTGTGAGTATGATTGATATAGAAAGGTTAAGAGTGTGTGGAATACCAGAAGGAAAGAGGAAAGATAAAAACTGGGACTGTATAACTCAGAGAAACCTAGAGTACTCAACAAATGTGATAAAATGTACAAATATGGTTTTTACATGATAGAGAACAAATGAATGGCAACTTTGCAAGGAGTTAAAAATGGGGTGGTATTGGGGAAAAAATATAAACAATGCAAACTGGAGACTATAGTTAACAGAAACATTGTATTATGCTTCCTTTAATGTAACAAAGGCAATATACCAACGGTAAATGCCTGTGAGAGGGGGATATAAGGGAGGGGTATGGGATTCTTGGCATTGGCGATGTTGTCTCTCTTACTGTACTTTAGTTTAATTCTATCTTTACTTTTGTTGCTTTTTAACTGTCATTTATTTCTTTATTTGTCTTTTTCTTTTGTCTCTACCTTCTTTGACTTTTCTTCCTTCTTTGTAGAACTGGAGTGGTAATAGTGGTGAATGCATAAATATATGATTATACAGGGAACCACTGATTGTTTCTTTAGGACAGAATGTATGGCGGGTGAAAAAAAAAATCTTTAAGAGCAAAACAAACAAACAAAAAATATGTTGATGAAGAAACCTTGAGGGCACTATATTGAGTGAAATAAGTCAGACACAAAAGGACAAATATTGTATGGTCTCATTGATATGAACTAATTATGATATGGAAATTCATAGATATGAAATATAAGACACCAGGATATAGAGTGAGGCTAAAGGGGGACCGGTTGCTTATTATGAGCAGAATATATAACTAGGTTGAACTTACGTGTTTGAAATGGACAGATGTGATGGTAGCATGTTGTGAGAATAATTAACAGTGCTGAAGGGTGTTTGAATGTGGTGGAAAGGGGAAGCTTAGAGTCACGTATGTCACCAGAAAGAAAGCTGGAGGGTAAAAGATGTTAATGTATAAAACTGTGAATCTTGTGGTGGACAATGTCCATGATTAACTATACAAATATTAGAAACCTCTTTCATGAACTAGAACAAATGTATTACACTATAACTAGAAGTTAATAATAGAGGGGTATATAGGGAAAAATATACCAATTGCAAACTATATACTACACTTAGTAGTATTTTAACATTATTTCATCAATACTAACAAACATACTGTACCGATACTATGAGTCAATAATTTGAGGGGGGTTGTTAGGAGTATGGGAGGATTTGGGTTTTCTTTTTTGTTTTTATTTCTTTTCTGGAATAATGGATGCACAGCTGTATTATGGTACCATGGGCAATTGATTGTGCACATTGGATGATTGTATGGTATGTGAACAATGTTGACAAAATTGAATTTAAAAAAAAGATACTCAAAGAAAGAAAGTGACTCAAAGATTTGATACCTGGTAAAACTGACTTTCAGGTGTAAAGGGGCATACACAAACTTACAAATATACAAGAACTTTAAATTAAAAAGGAAAAAAGAAAAAAAAGTAATGAAAGCAGTATTAAGATAAAGTGAATTGTAATATCAAAAAGAAGCTTGCTGCTAAACCGCCCTTCCCAAAATAAACTTATTTTCTCCTAAAATAATACAATAGATACATTGAATGAAGGAATTAACCCTGAGGATATCCAAATCAGTGATTTGGAATTTCAATAGAATACAAAATTTAAAGCACAAAACAAACAAATGAAAGAAGAAATGAATGAAAAGTCGTAAAGAGTGAAAATATAAGTGGCATGGTGGATAGATTCAGAAGCTGTGAAGATGTTACATGTGTATTATACTTTTAGGAGGAGAAAAGCAAATGGATGGAAAAGAATAACCATTAAATAGAATAAAAATGGTAAAACTGAAAGTTTTCAAGTAGTTCCTGGTTAGCCTGGTAATAAAAAAAGAGGTTAATGTTCAAAATGTGTAACAACTGGTTCTATCCTTTAACCAGCAGGAATGTTGTCAGCTAAAACTGTCAGATGATTTCACTAGTGCATATGAGCATTATTTTGTACTAGAGGTTACCTCTAGTACAAAATACTAGATTCAAATTTCTAATCTCTTTAAAGAATCTATACATAAAGAATAAGTTTTAAAGGAAAGAATTTACTTGACATCAGGTGTCTCATCTATAGCAATTAAAAATAGAGGAGAGTAGAATAACTTCTATAGACAACTGAGAGAACAAAACTGCAATGCCAAACTGTTTAACAAGTCCAAGTATCATTCATTTGTCAGGGAAAAAGTATTTTAAACAATGTCAAAAATGTTTTCTTATTGCAGGACTTCTGAGAGTCTATAACATTTTAGTTTGAATGATAAAACCCCCCAAAAATATATAACATACAGTATTTCAGAAGATTATTTGATTATGTAAGATATATTTCAAGTAAGAGCCTTTAGGTTACTATACTGGGAAACACATTTTGGGAAATGGTAAATTAGATTTTATTAATTTTGCTGAAGGAAAATTACAATGTTGTGCTTAGATTTCCTTGACACATAGGAAGAGTTTCAGAGGAAAATCCCCAAATTTATAGCATAAGATTAACTTTGAGTCTCCTGTTTCCTACTGTTAAATTATGATGGAAAAAATTGAATATTCCCAAAACTGAAGTAAAAGGCTGTTAAATATATTTTCAGAAAAAAATGAAACATTGTTCATATCAAGGAGTTATTACATAGAGTGCATTTTTGGTTGGTCTTTTTTTTAATCCCCATAGTTCAGCACATGCATAATGAATAAGAGACAGTCAGTGTTTTTTTATTTGTTTGTTTGTTTGTTTTTTTTTTTTTTTTTTTTTTTTTTTTTTTTTTAAGTCTTCCAACAGTTTATTAGAAAGAATGTAGACATTAAAAAAAATTCCCACTGTCAAGAACACAAATTGAGGCTTTTCAGCCCTGGTATAAGCTGAATCAAAAAAAAGAAATAAAAAAACCCAATAGTGTATTAAACATTTTTTCACTCATTTGCCATACTGACACTGCAAATACAAATTTGGTCTAAATGTACAGACTCTCAAGCAACAATGTACAGCCTTTCTTCGTCCTCCGTGCTAAGAGATGTAAAAGCCTAAGGGTTAAACAATACCAAATGCACAGGCTTCAGAAACCATCTAAGTTAGGGCATTCACTAGTTTTAGCTAAGATACATCTTGGAACACTGACAAGTGATCACTTACATACAATGTGAAGTCATTTTTTGAAAAATAAAATTTTTAATGGAACAGTCCTGAAGGATACACCAGAGGAACACTAGGTTAACAGTTCAAGGTATCAGACAATTTGTTTCAGCCACTTTGAGTCCATGTTCTAAAATCTAAAATTTAGTTATCTTTCTCTTAGCTGAGAGCTTCCTAATGTGTCAGTATCTATGCTATGAAGAAAGGAGACAGGTGAAATGTTTTTATTTATTACAATTGCTGTATCAACTGCCTAGGACCTCAACAGCTTCATGGAAGTCTGGGAAATATTCATGCATAAGGTTATTGCCTTAGCCGACTTAAAATTGCCCCATACAATGGTACATATCAACCCTTAGTGAAGCCTTTAAAAAAACAAACAGGTTGAAAAAATGGGTTAAAGGAGGCAAATACAGCATCTGCCTTTAGAGCTATAAACTCAGGAATTCTCTCAATCATGAAATCTTGCAGAAGTTATTTTTCTTTCTCAAAATCCCGATGACAATATTCCTTACTCCAGATCTGGCATTTTTTCATCATCACTGTCTTGCGAATCATCATCTGCTCCATCTACTTCTGGTAAATCTACATCCTCATCACCACCCATGTTGTTCATCATCTCAGAGAAACGGTCAAAATTAGACATGTCTTCATCTGAATCATCTTCCCAGTCTTTCCAATTATTAAAGTCCACACTAAGCCAATTAAGCTTTGCCCTTTCTTTTGTTAACCTTGGCCATGACTGGCCAGATTCTCCTTTTCGTAAACAACATAAGATTGATCTGTCCGTTCTTTTATGCTTGGAATCATTTGGATCAATACAATGGAAAAGATCAATTTCATTTAAATGCTTAAAATTATCACTTCCTCCAAGACAACTGAATGTAAGTTTGGATTTTTCAAAATTTACATTAACATCTTTACTGTCTTCAACGCAAAATTCAATAAAGACATAGTCCCTTCGATCATACCACTTTGCAGAAGCAGGCTGCATTGTGAACGGGACAGGGGGCGGGCCTCTCCGGCGGCAACTGCTGGGGAGTCGACTCCTCTCCGGCGGCAACTCCGGCGTTTTCTCCCCGGTCGTGGCCTCTTCACGCTTCCCTCGGGCGACGGTGGCGGCGGCGGGCTCGGCCGGGATCTCCCAGAATCTGTTTGTTTGTTTTTAATGAATCAATAACAAAATTCAAAAATGGGATAATATGTAAGATATTCATTGGTATTTTGCAGATGTGAGTTGGGGGAAAATTGGATGAAAAGTAATAACAAATAATGGTGAGGGTGTGGAGGAACCAGAATCTTCATGCTCCACAATCATATTAGTATAAAGTGACACCTGTGGAGCAGCCAGAGCCCAGACCTCACCTGCCCAAACCTCCTTCTCTGGGGAAGTCACAAACACACACTGAGTGGCCATTCTTCAGCCTTCAGCTACCCATACCTCCTTTTCTGTTGTATACTATTCCTTAGCTAGGGGAGACGGTTAAGTCGAATGAAAAAGCCCAGCCAGGCCTCAAAAACCGAAATCTGGAAAAAGCAGCCCCAGATGCTATCAAGGCAGAAATTCTTAGTGACTTCCCCCTCTTCCCCCACACGACTGAAGTGAATAAAAAACATACTCAAGATGTGTAAATTTGTCTCTCTTGTCCAGTGTGAAGTGGGGTGTGTGGACCTACCATCCGTTGACTCAGAGTAGTTTTCAGCCACCTGGGGAGACAGCAATGATGGGACTCCTTTCTACGATCTTTTGGACTCTTTGTGCAGTGGAAGTAATAAAGAGCTCATTTGCTGAAAGTTTCTGTTGTGTCCTTGAGCCTGTGTTTCTACCATGCACTTTTGTAGCAACTCTCTTCACAATATTCTTTGATTCAGCAATCCAAAACTGGTTAATTCCTTCCAGAGAACTTGAGTACAGTTTGCTATAGTGTTGTTTTAGTTCCTTAGGCTGCTCCAGCAAATACCATGAATGGGTTGGCTTAAACACTAAAATTTGTTCACTAATGGTTTGAGGCCAGGAAAATGTCCAAATCAAGGTATCATCAAGACGATGTTTCTTTCCTGAAAACTAGCTGCTGATGATCCTTGGCTCCTCTGTCACATAACAAGGCACATGGCTGTGTCTGTTGTTATCTCCTTTCTTTCCAGGTTTCTTTGACTTCAGTTTCTTGCTTCTGTGGTTTTTTCTCTGTTGTGTCTGAATTCATTCCATTTATTATATAAGACTTTACTAAGATCCATCCTGATTGAGGTGGACCACACCTTAACTGAAATGCTCTCATCAAAAGGTCCTACTCACAATGCATTTACACCCAGAAATGGATTAGATGTAATAACATGTTTTGCTGGGGTACATAACAGCTTCCTGCCACCACAAGTGGGTTGAATGGTGTCTCTCCAAAATCCATGTTCACCTGGAACCTCAGAATGTGACCTCATTAGGAAACAGTCTATTGCAGATGTGATAAAATTACAGATCAAGATGAGACCATAATAGATTAGGCTAGGCACTAAATCTAATAATCCAGTGACTGGTGTCCTCACAAGCAAAGGAGATGACACAGAGACACACAGAGAAACAAAGAAGAAGGCCCTGTGAAGATGGAAGCAGAGATTGGAGTCCAGCAGTCACAAGCCCAGGAACTCCTGGGGCCACCAGATGCTAGGAAGAGGCAAGGAAGGATTGTTCCCCAGAGCCTATAGCATGGACCTGCTGACACCTTGATTTTGGATTTCTAACCTCCATAACTACGAAAGAACAATTTCTACTGTTTCAAGTCACCCAGCTCATGGTAATTTGTTATGGCAGCCCTAGGAAACAAATGCAGTCCCTAATGGGACATGTTACAAGTGTTTATTATAGCACTGTTTGAGGTACTAGAGAATGGACACAATCTAATATCTTTCATTAATAAGATGGTCAAGAAAAATATTGTCATACTAACTGTGAAATAAAAACCAGTATTCACCAGAGTGACCTTTAACTATGTGCAGCAACATGCATAAACTTTTGAAAAAAAATATTGAGTAAAAAGGAAGAAGGAATAAATTCTAGTACAATATTACTTAAGATAATACACATACTCTCTGTATCTTTCAAATATATGCGCACATTCAAGGATATGAAATTATGCATTATAAAAGTCTAGGGAGATGGGAGAAAAATGGAAGTGATGATCATGGAGGAAGGGGGAAAAACATTCAAATAAAACAAAGAAAGGAAATGTAAAGAAATAAAAAGAACAGAGAAGGTCCTTACAGATTCTGGAATGATTAACCCAACTTATTTTGTAGCTGAGGTTAAAAAAAAGTTCACTGTCACATCTAATTTGATCTTATATTTCTAGGTGTCTGGAGTAAAAGTATTAGTGAGTTTATTTTTTATGTTTCTTTATTTTTTTCCTTTCAAATAACCAGATAGGGCAACTCATGTAATAGAACAGCAGAGAATGAAACCATCTAGAAATGTTAAAGCAAACTTCATAACCAATAAAACATTTGAGTCACATATAAAGCTGAGAAGGGATTCTTGAGGAAAAGTAAAGAAAGTGAGACATTCCTCTATCACATCCAGATGACACTATAGAATAGGACTTCAGAGTATTATAGTTTATTGTCATTTTTATGATTTGAAATTTTGACACTGGCTACTGTCAGATTCAAATCCATTCTGCCTGATGCTATGGAGTCTATGCTGTTAACCTGTAAATAAATAACATTACACACACTAGAGGCTTATCCTTGCCTGTCCAGATTAGTGAACCAATGTCAACCTCAGTCTGCAAGAAATATGTAAATATTGATAATAACAGAACTATTAGGTTGGTCTCTTGAAAATAATTTTTGCATTATATATCTTAACTAGAAGTAGTAGTCAGTGTAATGGTTGTGGCAATTCTTATAATGTTTATAATAAAAAGAAAAACTTAGAGGCTAATAGATTCCATGCTTTATATTTCAGCTGGTTATAGGTCCCCTTTTCCAGCCACTGGTGTCTACCTGGTAGTGTTGCAGCCAGTTAACTAAACTGCATGACCCTCAGGAGTGTGCTATACTTTATTATTTTTCCCCTGAAAAAAAATGACTATAAAGAATTTCTATGAAAATACGACAAGTCAAGCCCATTGATATATCTCATGGTGATAACAAGGATAAAATTGTTTTTGGTTTTTTTTTTTTTTTGGTTTCTGTTTCTTTACAGAAGTCTCTTTTTTAAGGAAAATTTGAGCTTTGATCTTTTTAGGTCCTGTTGCTTTTCTAATTCAGGGACTAGTGCCATAGATCTGCAGTGTTATAACTTAGAAATTCCCCTGTGGCTCTAACACACCAGTAAAAATCCATAGCTAGCCAATCATATTGCATAGTTTTAGACTTGGAAGACATAAAATCATCTCTTTATATTGAGTATTCCCAATTTATACCTTGTAAAATGTACCCTTGCAGTACTGAAAACAAAAAATGTATATTGAATTTGATTTTGATTTTAAGAAGAGAATTGCATTCCATGCTCATTAAGTCATTCTGCAGGTCTTTGAGAAAGTACCAAATTTGGGTGTGCCTTAATTAGTGGACCCATTTTAATTTTAATCAAGTGTGGCATAAAGTAAACATGCAACTGGCCAACGGAGAGCTGTTAATTTGTGTGAGAAGTTAAAGTTAAGAAAACAAGAGGATAAAAGCAGTTCGTTTGTGCTACTACAGCATGGAATCCACAATTTACATCCTGGGAGGGTGACAAACCAGTCATTTAATGCTACTTCAACACATGTATCTTGTCTTTCATTAGTAAACTCTCCTGCTGGTTTGCACACTGTGAGAAGTAGACCACCTACTGAAACTCATAGAGGTGTGGAAACTGGGCTAGTTCAATATTTCTGTTTTAACTTTCTTCCTTATCCTATTTGAAGCCAGTTTTTTTTTTTTTTTTTTCCTACAGCTTTTAGAACAAGTACATATTAGATTCATTTATGAAGTAAATCTTAAAAATGTTTATGATTGCAGTGACCTATTTTCCTCTTAATTCCTTTTATCACTTTGAATATCCTAGCCAATTTGGGGTTACATTTACCCATAAATTACCCATGCTTTATCTCTACACACAGTCTGCCCACATCATCTGTGAATAAATAACCATAAAAAATAAATGGAGAGGAAAGACGACAGTATCCATCTCCCTTTCTTTCTGAAAAGTGCTCTACTGAGATCTTGGTTAATGACCTAAGCAGCATTATAAATCCAAGGAATTTTCCACTCCTCCAGCCCACCCCTGCCTCTACAAATCTGCTCAACTTAACTGCTATCTGTTTTTAAATAGCATTGCTTATAGCAGTTGATGAGCAAAGAAGTACTTAAAAATGTAGATATGAAATTAATACAAGACAATGGAAAAGTCCAAGAAATTCAAAGATAAGAGATATAGTATTTTACATAAAATATAATTTCTTCAAACACTTCCTAAGCACAGACAAAGATCACATAGAATCTGTCCTAATTTTCCAGTTTAAGTTAGAATACCACATTTATTTTATGAAATGTCATGCCACTTGTAAAATTAATTACCGGGATTATTTTGCAATAATATAAATCGTCCATAACTCTTATTTAACACTGACAGGGCATTTACACATAAAACTGTTGTGAAGCTGCTTCATATTGTAAATACTGACATTTATAAATTTAAAATGTAAATGGTTACTTTAATAAAATACATTTCACCCCTTTAAATGAATAATCCTTCTCTAATAACATTTTCTGTATTGAAATTATTTTGGTTGTCACCTTCCTGGAACTGCTTCATGAACCCATAGTTCTTTTTTAAAGAAGGATTTGGGTATTTTTTTGTTCTTGTTTTTGATTGTTGATTTTAGAAAGATACAAATAAGTGTGATATGGCTTAGTAAAAGGCTTTCATATGAAATTGAGGAATATCACAGTAATTTAAAATGAGTACATAGATTATAGGCAAAATGTAAGTAAATTCTAAGTAAATTCCAAAAGAGGGCTATCAAAACTTTTGAATATTCACTACATTAGAAAAACATGTATATAACCATCCAAAGCAATTGATTTGAAGTACAATAAATACTTAGGAACATAAAATTCTATATATTGGTTTAAGTGTAATCTTAAAATGCTCTAATATATTATATTCATCTGCCAATTTTTTAATTAAGGAGGTTTTTCAATATTTCATACTTAGTTGAAGGTGAGGTTGTAATTTCAGAGAGCTACATTTACTCTAGTCTAGATTAAGAAATGCAAACAAATAAATTTTAATTGAATATTAAGTAACTAGAAGGGGAATATGTCAACTAATATGTGGCTTTAAAATACTGAAAGTTATCAAAATATCCCTGTTTCTATTCCCTGCAGAGAGGATATGCACACCTCCATGGCCTTCAAAAGCATTGCCTCCAAAGTATCCAAGAGGCTTCAGCTTTCAAAGGCTGTGAGGAACTACATGGGGGACCCGAAGAGGAGACCACGGACCCCAGCTGCCAGGCAGCCACTAACCCCCTCCTGGGTGGCTACAGACTGAACTGCTGTGTTTCCCCTGGGCCCTGCTACTCTCTCCTGCCTTCCATCATCTTTTTCCTTGTTTCTTGGAGGGGTGGAGTTGGCTCTGCAGAAATAAATTGAATTCAAATAAAAAAAAAATGTGTATATATATATATATATATATATAATTTATAAAATTACTTTCTTTTTCAAGTATAGTTTTATTTTTTTACTTATATTGAATGAAATATTATTCAATATAAGATACAAGGTTGTGATAGAGACACTGATACAAATATGTAAAGTCATCAAAGGAGAAAGCAAAATTATTTAAAATATTGAAATTAAAATTAAGCCTTAATTTCAGTTAATTAGGGGAAGACATTTTTTGGAACATTCTGAATTATAAACTTTCAGATGGAGAATCTTTTCATCTTTTTACTTTAAATAATTAAACATTTGCTTTATAATATTTGTACCATTAGTGTGTTCATAGAAGACTTACATTTAGTCAGTCCAAAACGATTAGTAATTCTGATTTAGTGGAATTCCATTACATTTTTTTGCATACTATAAAGCAATCTAGACTTCTACTTAAAAAAAATTCAATTCAAACAGAAAAAAATCTTTCTAAAGTTCTAGAAAACCTACAATTATAAAAAAACTCAGAAACACTAGCTTCAAAGAAAGTTTCCAAAGCTTCTAAGCTTTTGTCAAGTTTCTCATATTTTGGAAGTCTGTTATGTTGCTACATTCATAAATTACAAATTGCCTTAAGCTGTAAAGAAATTATCAACATTTCAAATTGCTTACTATTCCTGAAATAATATTCTATATGATTCCATCCTTAAGAGATAAAATTTTTATCCATGATATTTAATATATGGGAATGTTCACTTTTAAAGCACCATTAGTTCATTAGTTAAATTAACATTAATTCTATAAAAAGTACATTGTAATAATTTTAAAATCACAGTCTTTCTGAAATCATATTACAATTTTACAGACTTTCAATATAAACTGCTTTGCTTTGTTTTGTTTTTTTAAGTTTTTATTTTCTTGCCTGTTTTCAGTATGGGAAACTTGAGGTTTTATATTTTCTATCTATGATTTTTAAATTGATTTTACATTTCCCACATGAAACATATTGCATGAGTTTATGATGATAAAGTTTTGAGTTAATTCTATTTCTTCAACAAAATGTAAAGTGATTGTGTGTTTAAGATTATAACTAAAAAACTGGGAAGTATCTGATATTCAGATACCTTTAAAACTTGTGATCAGAAGATCTGTCAAAATGCCTCCAGGAGTGTTTCTGAGAGACCACAACTTGATTTTTTCACTTAATATATCTGGTTTTGGTTGACTAGAAGATGTCTATAACAGAACATTAACAAACACTGTAATTTGCTGGGGTCAGCCAGGTCTGTAGCTCAGAGATTGAATGTCTTCTTAAATTATGCTGTCAGCTGTCGAAACCTCATTAGACTTAACCCATTTAGATGCCAGTGACTTCTCGGAATCACCAATAGAAGCCTAATTAGAAAACCACAGAGCAGCCAGACTTCTGCTATAAGAAACCTCAGTACGATTTTGTGTATTAATATTTCAGAAATTTTGTAGGAACACATACTCCCTGCTGAGCACTACAACCAGTCCAGATACAGTTACAGTCAGTCAACCTGGCGAGAGCAGCTGACTGCTCTCTGTCTCTAGAATTGGCAACTGGAAAGAGAAAAAGAAGAAAATGAAATGAATGCAGTCATTTGATTTATGATTAATAAATTTCCATAAATGGAGCAATCAGACCCGTAATCAGAAAATAGAAGAATATAAGGTTACAGGAAAATTATTCTATAATATGGCCACAGAGCTTCTAATGCAATATTGCTTGATTTTCCCAGAAGAAACAATTTTTGAGGTTTTAGTTGTCTCTAATGTTCTAATTTTTACCATGTTTTATTAAAATAAAATCTAAGAGACAGTCAATAAAGTTTTTTAATTAAAATGTTTTATAACATGTAGAAAATGAGTTTATTAATGAAAACAATATGCTCTATGAATATTTTAATGACTTTTAGTAATATATGCTGTTGAAAGAAGTATAATTCTATGATGAGAAACAGAGACTAAAGTTTGATGAAATACAATAAAGCTAAATTTTAAAAATATGAATAAAATAGTAAATGCAACTTTAAATGAGCAATTCACTAACATATGCATTAAGTGATCTGTTTGTTTATAATATGAAACTCTTGCAGTATTTAAATTTACATATTAAAGAATGATGCATATTTACAGGTGCCCCTAGAGGGAAAAATTTGCTGAAACTCCTAAGGACTAAGGATTTCTTAAGTTTAAACAAAATGTCAGGATAACACAATACTAAAACAAATGACAAATGATTTTTTTAAGTTAAAATGTCAATACTCAACATATCATCTTAAGTAAATGACTAGAAACAAAATGGCCACCAGAGATTGTTCTTTTTTATTGTCATTTTTTCTTTAAACAAAGAAATGATTATGATAGGCATATTTACCATACTTCGTGAATATGAATATGGTATGTTGTTTGATATATAGAATCAGAAATGGAGGGCATTGCAAACATCCATAGCACCATTTGAACCAGCTGGCAATGCACAGGAACTATTGGGAGTCGGGGTCTATTCTAGTGCTAGCTCTGACGTGATATAAGTTGTGTGAACAAGTCAGTAAGCTTCTCAGCTTCAGGGAGCACTTAAATCAAAGATCCTTCAAAACTCTGTTATTCTATGACTACGTCAAAACCCTACATGTTCATGCACACACATGAATAGAAACAATCTACCATTATCTAAATGTGTCTGAAAAAAAATGATTCATAAAATCTTCATAGATATTTTATTTAAGAATGCTATAACTTATTTTTAAGAATATGGACATACAGCAGTCTCTGGCAGCTCTGATTTTAAAGGAGTATTTCAAAATGTCTTAAACTTTCTGATTATAAATGCTGCCTATTGCATAGCTGATGAGAAACCTACATGGACATCCTGTTCTTTGGCATACTCTGAGCCACCAGGTACTTTTGGTCTGTGTTGGGGATTGAATCATGTCCCCCATAAAGACATGTTTGAGTCTTAATCTGCATTCCTTAGGTATGAACATATTCGTAGATAGGAACTTTGAAGTTGTTATTATTAAACTATAGACTCATTTGTGACTAGGATCTTCAAAGACACTATTAAGATGAGGAAAAATTGTATCAGGAGGGCCTTAATTCACATTATTGAAGTCCTTATAAGGAGAGGAAATCTAAACAGAGACACGGATAACTGAGCAGAAGAAGCAGCCAGAAGTCTAAAGAAGCCAGAGCATAAGTCAGATCACCATGTGACAAATACAGAGATGAAAGCGAAGGAGCCCCAAGGATTGTGGCAAGCCAGTACCAGAATATTTCAGACTCCAGAAGAAAGCACAGCCTGCTAAGACCTTGATTTTGAACTTTCAGCCTCCAAAACCATGAGACAATAAATCCCTGTTGTTTAAGCCAATCCCTTGTTTGTCTTTTGTCATAGCAGCCCTAGCAAACTAAGACAGCCTGATTGATAGTGCTGCAACTTAAGTGTGGCAGGAAAACATTCCTGATTATGCAAAACTGAAAAGAACAGAATTACAGCATCTGAAGTTGTGTTTTAGCTATTTCCCTATGTGCTATTCGGTTTTATGTGCTAGGGTTTTAGTAATTGGATTAAAGTTGCTCCTCTTAACTTGCTTTTTTATATAGTGAGGGCACTTTCCTAAATCTGTGTTTAAATGTTGAATACATTAAAAAATATGTAACATCTATCTAACTGATGAAGCATAATGATAAATGAAAAATCTATGACCCATCCAAGGATTGGAACATAACCCATAGTTTGCATCTACCAAATATGCTCCTCCCTAATCTGTCTCCTTTCCTCTTGATACCATTCCATAGAAATAGACATCTGAATTTTATATTTAGAATCATCTTGCTTTTTAAGGCTAACTTGATAAAATATGCATTGCTTGATGAACAACATATTATTTAACTTTCTTTTATTGCACGTTATAAAAATGTTTTCATTTCATGTTATTTTTGAGATCTTGCATGTTTATTACTCAGTATATTTTTCAACCCTTAATTCATTTTTATACATAAATAAGTAGTTTAGTTATTTTAATTGGTTGATAATATTTCATTTTATCATTCCATGATTATGTGTTCATTTTTTTAGTGTACAAAGCTGCTGGAATGCGATATACCAGAAATGGTTGGCTTTAACTTATAATTTACAGTTCTTAGGCCATGAAAATATCCCAACTCAAGGCATCAACAGGATGATTCCTGAACTCTGAAGACAGGCTGCTGGCATCCAGGGCTCCTCTGTCACATGAGATGGCACATGGCTGGCATCTGCTGGTCCTTCTCTCCTGGGTGTCATTGCTTCCAGCCTCTGGCTTCAGTGACTTCCTCTCAGCTTCTGTGGGTGTGTCCTTGTCTCTCAGCTTCTCTGAGGCTTCTCTGAATTCTTTGGGCCCTTTCTGTGTGACCTTTATCCTCCAATAAAGAACTCCAGTAAGGGGATAAAGACCTACTTTAAACAGGGTAGGTCCCATCAGAGTTGAAATAACCTAATGAAAAGGTCCCACTCACAATAGGTCTGCACCCACAGGAATGGATTAAAAGAACATGGACTTTTCTGGGTACAAAATAGCTTCAAACTAACACAGTAATCATAACAATTTATACTTTAGCCAACAGTGTATAGGAGTTTTGGTTGATCACACACCTCAGTGGCTATCTTTCAAAAGTTCAGAAAGGGTTTGATTATTATAATTCTTCTTCTAGATTTTTTATGTAGAGAAAGTATATTTAAATTTTTGTGTGCCTTATTGACTGAACATGCCAGTATATGCTATTTATAAATAAGTGTCCAAATACAGAATTAACAGTTACTAATTTATAGTCTCATTCCTTGTTTAATGTGTTATTCACTAAAGAAATATTTACATTCTTAATTGAAGGAAGTCATAGAGAAGCAAATTATCATTCTTTCCCTGGTACTTAGTAATATTTTGAATTTGATAGTGCTATGGTTTTACTAAATATAAACAAGTATTTTCAGGGAATAATTGATGAAGATTATAAAATGGAAACATAAATCATTTACATTTTAATTTTACCTAAAACTCAGAATTCACACCTAGATGGTAATAAAATAGTTAGATAGTTGAAGATTAATTTACCGTTTATAAGTACACACACACATACATAAGCTTATACACAAAACTTTAATTTTAACTCTGTCCTCTTGAAATATATTCAGGTCTAAAAATATTTTCCTAGAAAACTCTGGCTTTTATAAATTTTTTATATTTTATGATATTATACTACAAAGTACTTATATTCATGGCCATTTATGAAAGTAAAGACTCCTCAAATACCAAACTATGCAACCAGAAAATGAAATGACATATGCATCTTATCAGGAAGGATGTGGTTATAATTATCAGCAGTCTAGCTAAGACTTGAGTTTAGGCTTTATCTCAAGCAGATGGTAAAAGTTTCTGAAAATATCCATTGGATTACCTAGAATAGGGCACATGGTGAATCTTATCCCATGAGCATGTCAGAATGGCAGATTATCAAGGTGACCTTCAAGAAGTCCCTTATAGATATCAAGAACTCTTAACCCCTGTTCTAGTTTGCTAATGCTGCCAGAATGTAAAAGGGAGATATAATACATTCAAACCAGTACAACCCCTTTGACTAATGGAAATTGTTTTCCTATCTCCTATTCAGCATTAGCAATTTTCACTTTATTCTCTAGTTATATTAAAATGTGAGACTATTCCTAGTAAAACATCTAGTAAATCCCATTTTCAAAGGAATTTTGAGGATTATCATTGGTTCCTGAAGTGATTACAGGTGCACTTGCACAAGTATGTTTCAGTAGTGTTTAACAGTTATATCTGAAACCTGAATATAACTTTATTATTAGAGGTCAGATCTTTAAATGATTTTGGCAACAAATTATTTTGGAGATGTGAATATTGTGATTAGGTAATCTTGCAAATGTATGCTTTCACTTTTCTGTTTAAAATACTTTAAAGCATGTTTGCCCATGGTGTCATCACTTGCTTTGAGAAATACTAAATGATTTGTTATTAGTAAAGTTACATACATTTCCCCAAATCCAAATGCTATTTTGTAATGTTTTTTATACATCTGCCTGAAACATAAGGAGAATTTTTACATTTTAATGATAATGTTCACTTAAGTTTTGAAAGAAAATTCTCCATCATAATGTACAACTATATAATGCAAATTTAAATTCTATTCAACCAACTAACCAGGTAGGCCTAAAGAAATGGAATATAATAAATTACTTCTAATGTATATTGAATGGACTTCATGTTAACTCTATATATGTATGCATTATACATATATACATATAAATGTATGAAATATATTCCTTAGTGGTAAATGTACTATGTCTATGCATAGTAGCTATAAATGTAAGCATAGTTAAATTGAGGCATTTCTATTATTTTTAGCTAAGGGACTTAAAATGACAGAAGACACACAGAATTTGCTTCTTCTATATCTGGGTGTAGAATTGAGCTCATGGATCTAATTTCGAATATATTGAAGGCCCTTAAATGACTGAACAAGAATGAGTGAGATAATTGCTAAGGGAAAATGATGCTTTCAAAAGTAATACATGGAACTCCATATTACAGCTTCTGGGTGCTGGATTTTGAGTGAGAAAAGAAAAACTTTTCAAAGAAACAAATGTATGAATCAGCCTACAGAGAATTTGCAATTTCATGCACCACATGTAGGAGCTTTATACTTGCTCAAAATGTTTTAAACATATTGATTCAGAGTAAGAAACAGAACTAAAGGCTTTTACTCACCAAGACTAAATTAGTATGGGTTTTACAAATAATGTATGCTGTTTAGAAGGGGGTTTAACAGAGATATGATATGAAATCTCTCCCTAGATGTGGTAATGTTTTGCTCAACAAGGACCATCCTTTTTCACTTGGACCCACTATTATACTGCAAAACTGGTCAGTTGGAAGAAGTGTTTACAGTAAATAACAATAACAGCAGCAGTACCAGCAACAACAAGCAAAGGTAACTCTTAGGTACAGGGAAGGATTGACACAGCTTCATAACCCAAAGGGCTCTCAATCAGTTCAGTTAAGCCAGCATGGGTCATCTATCAACTATGAATCATTTGTTTCTGATTGTTTGGGGGTCAGTTCTGCCAATGACTGTTAATGCTGGCAGTTGGTGCTATCTTGGGCATTGATTTTTCATTTGTAAAATGAGCCAGCCTGCTTATGTAATCAAAAAGTTCCTTCTAGTTGTTGATTCACAATCTAATCTCTCAATTTTAGTTTTTTAAAGGGAGCAAAAAGAGAAGCATGGCCTGAACATCTTCTGTAACATTTTAGATAACATAAGAATGTATTTTTACAGAATTTTTAAGAGTAGGTATCACATATTCAAAAACCAGATATCACACGGTTGGAAAACCAAATTAGTGATAACCTAGATACAAGAGTACTATTACCATGGCAATGACCCTTATTTTTGGCATACACATCTTATTAGCTTTCAATGTCTCTCTAACAAAGTTAAGTATTACTGTTAAAGACAGTTTTTTCCTTTTTAAAACACGTTTGTAAAGTGTTTACATTAGCCTTACTTTATACAACAGATGTTCTACAGAAAAGTTGTGAAAAAAAATGTAATCCTGTTTTGCATTAAACTTGCATTATAATCACAGACATATGTTTTCTTCACTTCTGATATATCTTCAATTAACAATAGCACTTAGCACTTTACATATATTTTCCTTTGCCACTGTCAGATAATCAATCAAATAGTTTATGATCTCAACTAGCTGTTCTCAAGCCTGTCTGAACTGTTACCTGAGGGTGCATTTAAAAAAATACCATCTCCACCTCTAACATTTTGATTTACTTTTTTGGACTGAAACCTAAACTTTTGCATTTTAAAAATTCTGCCCAGTTCATTACAATCTTCAGAACTGTAAATAACTTATCTAAAATACTTTTTCAAAAATGCCAATGTAAATGAAAATAATGATTATAACCAATTATAACTTACATGATGTATAAATATGAAGTTTTCATATTAGTTTTTATCTTTCTTCCTTTTCATTTTTAATTTTGCTATTATTTTGAAATACTTTTAGACATTAAAAGTTGTAAAAATCATAAGAAGAATTCCCACATATCTTTCACCCAGCTTGAAATAATGCCAACATCTTATATAACAACAGCTCAACTATCAATACAAGAAAATTAACATTGGTAAAATAGTCTTAACCAAAATACAGACTTTATTTAGATTTTGTTTCTCACTAATGTGCTTTTTCTCTTCCTGGATCCAATCTCCACATTGCTTTTAGTTATGAGGTCCTCTTAGTTTCCTCTAATGTGTCAATTCCTCAATCTTTGCTTGTTTCTCATGGCCTTGACATTTTTTGAGGGTATTGATCAGTTATTTGTAGAATGTTCCTCATTTTGGTTTGTCTAATGTTTTCTAAAGATTAGGTTGAGGTTATGCATACCACAGAATTTATGTTGTCTCTTGTCCCATGTTCAGTGTATCTTATCTGTAGGGGTGGAGGGTCATTTGTGATGCCGGTATGCATTATGTTGCTGATGTATCTCTATTGGTTAAGGTAGTATCTGATGGGTTTCTCCATGGAAAACATATTACATTTACTGTTTTTGTAGTTAGTACTTTCATTAAGATTCTTTCAGACTATGCAAATATCCTGTTTCAAACTTTCACTCACTTATTTTATCTATTGATCCACACTCAACTATTATTGTGGTATTTGCTTAATGGTGAATATTTATTTCCTTCTTTCATCCTACATTTATTAATTAGTATGCTTCTATGTGGAAGATCTATTCCTTATCTTCCACTTATTTATTCATCCAAATATTTGTTCATATCACTATGAGTTTATGTAATTTGAATTTTGTTCTAAGTTTATAATCCATTACTATCATTATTTATTTTGTAATCTCAAAATCTCAGATAGATCTTGCTTTGGCCATTCAGAGCTCTTATAGGTTGGCATCTAGATGCTCTTGATGTGCTCCCATCCTTTGTTTGAATACTTACTTAACTTTCTAACACCACAATATTTCCCAAGCTCATCTTGTATTTTTCCTTTCCAGCCCTGGTTTCCAATACTTCTCCAAAGATACCTGGTTCCTTTTATTGGATGATGGTGTTGAAAAAGAATATCTGAGTGTTATGTATGCTCCTTGACACTGAAGTGCCATTGTTTCTAGGCCAATTCAATGGACAGAGCTATGAAATAAGCATATCTTATTAATCCCTCTCCCACCTCTATGCATTTTTGCATTTTTCCATGTTTTCATTCTGATACTTCTGATTTCAGTCAAACAGTCACAGGCTTCATTTTAACCTTTCCTTTTAACTAATTTATAATTTTTTTTTTCTCTGACAGTAAAAACTGGGATAGATCACTAGAAGTGGCATTCCTGGGATTGAAAGGTAAGAACATATGCAGTTTTCTTAGGTGTTGTCCAGTTTCCCTCATAAGGGTTGCATCAGTTGCATTCCCAACAGCAATCTATGAGAGTCTCTATGTCTCCACAGTTTCACCAACAGAATGTGGTGTTATACTTTTTCATCTTTGCCAATGTAATAGGTTAGAAATGGTATCTCAATGTCATTTTACTTTTCATTTATCTGTTATAAATTAATTTGCACATTTCTTTTCATATGTTTGAGTGCTATTTTACATCATTTATGGTAAATTGTCTGCAAATTGGCTTTTCTTGATGCAAACCTTGCCTCTATTAAAATACTTTAAAATGAAGATGAGCATAACCCTATAAAATTTTAAGATTTTCTTGCTATTTTTTCTTTTTGTATTTTCTCTTCTTTTATAATTTATCATTTATGATCACTAAATTAAGTAAAAATATAAAATAAGATAAAATCTACACATCTTTTGTATTTTGTAGACTAATCCTAGAATTCTTTTAGGACTTTTTAAAAATGAAAACAAGATTTGCATAGCAAAATCTACAAATTTTATATGTAATTATTTTTCCTTTTGAATTAGTCAGCATTAAGTATATCTTTGATGATACAATTGAACATAAGTTGCAAAAAAGTCATCAGAGGGTTCAATTTAATTTTTCATATTCATAAATAATTATACATATTTTTGTAACTTGAAATAGTAAATAAAACTCAAGGCACATATTAGTATAAAATATAATTTCCCTTATGAAAGTTAATAAATTTATACTAGTGTAAAATACATTGTCATCTTCATATCTCTTTTTAAGATACCATTATTTCTCTTTTCTTTATTGGTTTTTCTAGAGCAGGGTTCTCAAAACTTAGCATGCCTCAGAATCTTCTGGTGGGTTTGTTAAAACACAGGTTGTTGGCCCTCACCCCAGAAACTTTAATTTTCGGGTCTGTGATGGAGCCATATGACTTGTGTTTACTATATTTCCAGGTGTGGATGATGATGCTTTTCCTGGAACCCACTTTGCCTCTTGCATGAATTTCCAGCCATCCAGATTCCCCTGGGGAATTTGGACTAAGGATTTCAGGATCACCTTTAAACTTTTCCAGTTTTTCAGTCTGAAGATTGTGCTACAGAATTCGAATTGCCAGCCCCCGTGTTCATGTGAGATAAGTCCTTATAATAAATCTGTATCATATCCTGCTATTCCTGTTTCTCTGGAGAAACCTGACTTCCTTTAAGTATCATATATTCTTCTTAGAATTTAGGTTAGGAATTATAGTGCTAAGTAAAACTTCTGCCTTGGTTTATGGGACACAATTTCAGAGATTGCAATATTTACTTGGAAAGGAAAAATATAATGTGATGAAATTAATGACAAAAAAAGGAAATGACCTCCATGGACCTTAGAAAAAATCAGCCAGATATAAATAATTACTACTAGCTACAGAGACTATAAAATAATCACAAAGTTTATAATTCAGCTGTTTGAAAATGAGTTTTGTGTGATTAGGATGGGTTAAGAGACTGGAAATGTTGCCAAAATCCAGTAAAATTAACAGGGTTTGGGTATGATGGTAGAGAACAAAATAAGGGTTTCTGAGCAAAGGAATTAGGGACAGATCTAGCAAATCTGCTAAGATCAAGTAGGGAACAAGATGTAGAAGCAAGATGTGAAGAATCAATCTCAATACCCAGCATTCAGAAACAGAACTTGCAACTCTAGGGAAATTATGAATGGTTGAAAGGAGGCATTTCTTTCTCAGGAAAAGTTGAACAAAGAAGTAAGGATTTGAGACAGATTCAGGATGAGAGAAAAATATGAGTCTAGTTTCTGAAACTGAGTTCAAAAGTAAAATATTGGTTAGAAATGAAAAAATAAAGGTCCCCATCTGAATTAAGTTAAAAATAAAGTGCAGAAGCAGCAGCAGCTTCAAAGATAATTATAATATGAATTTATTCTTAGGATTTTTCCCAGTTATTCATTTACATTTCTCAAAGGTGAGACCCAGAAATGTGGATGAACCTGGAGATTGAAGTTTAAATTGTTGTAGTTTGGAAATTTAAAAAAAAAAAAAAAAAAAGCAAAAGTCTAGTAGAAGCATTACATGCATCTATACTAATACAGCATCATAATTAGTAATTGGTTCTATTATTTAGATATATTAACTAATAAAGAAATAATATTTGAAGCAAATTATAAAGCAAAAAGGAATGTTATTGCAGTGAATTTATTACCAAACTCCTGAATTTCTAAATTAATTTCTACTTACTGAAATATTACCCTTTTTTGCTTTCACTGAAATGAGATTTTTGTGGTGTTACACAAAGACAAAGATTTCAGGAATGCAGAGTCCCTGTTGTCACTTGCCGTCTACTAATAAGATAATTGCATAGCAGTAAAAATCCCTGGAAGCATTCAGCTTACAATTTTCATGCTAAAAGCAGCAATCTCCAGGGGACTTTTTACTTCTCAAAATATAGAGTAAATTCTGTGATATGCTGCACAAATTTGGGGTGTAAAACAACAGTATCTCTTTACTTTTTCTGCTAAAACAAGGCAAGCTTCCAAAATGTGACAAAGGCAGCCATCATCTCCCTTTTCAGATCCCTACAGCATTAAGGGAAAGTTTATTTAATTTTTTACACCAGATTTTTTCCTTTCCCAGGAGGGGATATCTATCAATAACATAACATTCTGAATTTTACTTCTTCCTTTTCTTCTTCATGTTCTCTTCATTTCTCTTCACATCTACAAGTTTTATAGAGTCACATCTATAGTTTATGAGTGAATGGCTGGCAAATAGCCTATTTAAATCAGAACTGCAATATTAGAGAGTTCACTTTGGAAACACCCAAGACATGTTCACCAACTTGTCTTGTATAGGTAAATAGGAATAAAAAAATAGTTAATATTTTATCTCCATCACCTTTAATCCTATTTATCTTTCAAATTATTCAAACCATGTGAGAAAGAGTATTTAGTCATAAACACTGAGAACAGGCAAGGTACAAATGTGTGACTAAAATATATGTCAATATAATTTGCTAAGCCAATGGCTTTAGTAACTTTTACAGGCAGTTCACTGCACTTTTGTTGTGTTTTTCTGTAGCCAAATACCTGTTTTTATATAAGGACACATGTATGGGCATCTGAAGACCTACAAATTGAAGAAAAGGCCTTACCAAAACTGGAATACGTGGGATCGGTCATCTGGATCCTTAGCAAGCAGCTTTTAGAAACCAGGAACATACTATGGGTAGTTTAAACAGGTACACAGGAGACATCTCCATTCAGTAATCCATAAATTATTACTGAAATTCTATATTTATATCATTAGTGCCAACTTAGGTAGGGAAAGAAATCAGATGGCTGAAATTCTGTTTTCTTTATTCTCTTTTCTTCATTGATCAGAATGTTTAAAGATTAATCATTTTTACTGATCTTATCAAAGAACCAACTTTGGTTTCATTGATTTTCTCTATTGTTTGTGGTTTTCTATTTCACAGATTTCTATTATCTTTATTATTTCATTCCTTCTAGCATTTTGTGTTTAGATTTTTCTTCTTTTCCTGGCTTCTTAAGGTGGTAACTTAGATCACTGTGTTTAAATACTTTGCTATACCATTAATCATTTAATGCTATATAGATTTTCCCTAAGCACTGTTTTAGCTGCATCTCACAAATACCAATAAGTTTTCATTACTATTCAGTTCAAAATATTTTCTGATTTCTTTTGTAGGTTTCTCTTTGATTCTTGAGTCATATAGAAGTGTTTGGTTTAATTTCAGAATATTTGGGGGGTTTTACAGATATTTTGTTATTTTAATTCTTTTAAATGCATTGATATCGGTTTTTATGTTCCAGTACATGGTCCATGTTAGTTAATATACCATGTGCACTTTAAAAAGAATGCGCGTTCTGAATTTCTTTTAATATAATGTTCAATAAATTTCAGTTAGGTAGAGGTAGTAGTTATTGTTCAATTTTATATATTTGTTGGATTTTTTATTACTCACAGAGGGACTTAAATTGTTCATGTATGATTCTGGATTTGTCTGAACATGTCTGTAACTGGATTAAGATACATTTTTTTTGTTATTGATTTTTTCGATTAATTTTATTGAGATTTTTCACATACCATACAATTATCCAAAGATCCAAAGTGCACAATCAATTGCCCATGTTGCCATCATACAGCTGTGCATCCATCAACACAATTATTTTTTTTTCCAATTTTTAGAACATTTTCATTACTCCAGAAAAGAAATGACAAAAAAGAAAACTTAATTCCTCCCATACCACTCTCCATCCCCCCTCCATTATTGACTCATAGTACTGGTATACTACATTTGTTACTGTTGATGAAAGAATGTTAAAATGCTGTTAACTGTAGTATATAGTTTGCAATGGGCATACCATCTATTATTAACTTCTAGTTACAGTGTCATACATTTGTTCTAGTTCATGAAAGAGATTTCTAATATTTGTATAGTTAATCACCACAAGATTCACTGTTTTATACATTCCCATCTTTTAACTTCCAACTTTCCTTCTGGTAACACACATGACTCTAAGCTCCCTTTCCACCACATTCACACACCATTCAGTAGTGTTAGTTATTCTCACAATAATGTGTTACCAAACACTTAAGTTCAACGTAGTTGAATATTCTGCTTATAATAAGCAATCACTCCCCATTCTTTTGCCTCGTTCTATATCCTGGTAACTTATATTTCATGTCCATGAGTTTACATATTATAATTAGTTCATATCATTGAGGCTCTGCAATATTTGTCCTATGTGTCTGACTTATTTCACTCAGTGTAGGGCCCTCAAGATTTCTTCATCAACATTTTTTTTTTAAGATGGTTTTGTTCACACACCATACTTTCCATCCTAAGTAAACAATTGATGTTTCCCTGTATAGTCACATATTTATGTGTTCACCACTGTCACCACTATCTATATAAGGACATCTCCATTTCTTCCACAAAGGAGGAGGAAGAGTCAAAGAAGGTAGAAAGAAAAAACAAAAAGAAAAAGAAAGAGGAAAAAAAAATGACAGCTATAAAGCAACGAAAGGAAAGATAGAAATAAACTAAAGTAGAATAAAAGAGTCAGACAAGAGGCGGGGCAAGATGGCAGACTGGTGAGCTGTATGTTTTAGTTACTCCTCCAGGAAAGTAGGTAGAAAGCCAGGAACTGCGTGGACTGGATACCACAGAGCAATCTGACTTTGGGAATACTTCATACAACACTCATGAAAATGTGGAACTGCTGAGATCAGCGAAATCTGTAAGTTTTTGCGGCCAGGGGACCCGCGCCCCTCCCTGCCAGGCTCAGTCCCGTGGGAGGAGGGTCTGTCAGCTCCGGGAAGGAGAAGGGAGAAGTGCAGTGGCAGCCTTTATCGGAAACTCATTCTACTGATCCAAAATCCAACCATAGATAGACTGAGACCAGACACCAGAGAATCTGAGAGCAGCCAGCTCAGCAGAGAGGAGACAGGCATAGAAAAAAAACAACACGAAAAACTCCAAAATAAAAGGGGAGGATTTTTGGAGTTCTGGTGAACATAGAAAGGGGAAGGGCCCTGAGGCGCATATGCAAATCCCGAAGAAAAGCTGATCTCTCTGCCCTGTGGACCTTTCCTTAATAGTCCTGGTTGCTTTCTCTCTTAGCATTTCAATAACCCATTAAATCTCTGAGGAGGGCCTGTTTTTTTTTTTTTTTTAATCCTTTTTTCTTTTTCTACAACAATTACTCTAAGAAGCCAATACAGAAAGCTTCAAAGACTTACTATTTGGGCAGGTCAAGTCAAGAGCAGAACTAGGAGAGCTCTGAGACAAAATGCAATAATCCAGTGGCTGAGAAAATTCACTAAACACCACAACTTCCCAAGAAAAGGGGGGTGTCCGCTCACAGCCATCATCCTGGTGGACAGGAAACACTCCTGCCCATCGCCAGCTCCATAGCCCAGAACTGCCCCAGACAACCCAGTGTGACGGAAGTGCTTCAAATAACAGGCACACACCACAAAACTGGGCGTGGACATTAGCCTTCCCTGCAACCTCAGCTGATTGTCCCAGAGTTGGGAAGATAGAGCAGTGTGAATTAGCAAAGCCCCATTCAGCCATCATTTCAGCAGACTGGGAGCCTCCCTACACAGCCCAGCAGCCCAGAACTGCCCTGGGGGGACGGCACTCACCTGTGACATAGCACAGTCATCCCTCAACAGAGGACCCGGGGTGCATGGCCTGGAAGAGGGGCCCACTTGCAAGTCTCTGGAGCCATATGCCAATACCAAGGACTTGTGGGTCAGTGGCAGAGACAAACTGTGGCAGGACTGAACTGAAGGATTAGACTATTGCAGCAGCTTTAAAACTCTAGGATCACCAGGAGATTTGATTGTTAGAGCCACCCCCCCCTCCCTGACTGCCAAGAAACACGCCCCATATACAGGGCAGGCAACACCAACTACACACGCAAGCTTGGTACACCAATTGGACCCCACAAGACTCACTCCCCCACTCACCAAAAAGGCTAAGCAGGGGAGAACTGGCTTGTGGAGAACAGGTGGCTCGTGGATGCCACCTGCTGGTTAGTTAGAGAAAGTGTACTCCACGTAGCTGTAGATCTGATAAATTAGAGATAAGGACTTCAATAGGTCTACAAACCCTAAAAGAACCCTATCCAGTTCAGTAAATGCCACGAGGCCAAAAACAACAGAAAATTATAAAGCATATGAAAAAACCAGACGATATGGATAACCCAAGCCCAAGCACCCAAATCAAAAGACCAGAAGAGACACAGCACCTAGAGCAGCTACTCAAAGAACTAAAGATGAACAATGAGACCATAGTACGGGAGATAAAGGAAATCAAGAAGACCCTAGAAGAGCATAAAGAAGACATTGCAAGACTAAATAAAAAAATGGATGATCTTATGGAAATTAAAGAAACTGTTGACCAAATTAAAAAGATTCTGGACACTCATAGTACAAGACTAGAGGAAGTTGAACAACGAATCAGTGACCTAGAAGATGACAGAATGGAAAATGAAAGCATAAAAGAAACAATGGGGAAAAAAATTGAAAAAATCGAAATGGACCTCAGGGATATGATAGATAATATGAAACGTCCAAATATAAGACTCATTGGTGTCCCAGAAGGGGAAGAAAAGGGTAAAGGTCTAGGAAGAGTATTCAAAGAAATTGTTGGGGAAAACTTCCCAAATCTTCTAAACAACATAAATACACAAATCATAAATGCTCAGCGAACTCCAAATAGAATAAATCCAAATAAACCCACTCCAAGACATATACTGATCACACTGTCAAACACAGAAGAGAAGGAGCAAGTTCTGAAAGCAGCAAGAGAAAAGCAATTCACCACATACAAAGGAAACATCATAAGACTAAGTAGTGACTACTCAGCAGCCACCATGGAGGCAAGAAAGCAGTGGCACGATATATTTAAAATTCTGAGTGAGAAAAATTTCCAGCCAAGAATACTTTATCCAGCAAAGCTCTCCTTCAAATTTGAGGGAGAGCTTAAATTTTTCATAGAAAAACAAATGCTGAGAGAATTTGCTAACAAGAGACCTGCCCTACTGGAGATACTAAAGAGAGCCCTACACACAGAGAAACAAAGAAAGGACAGAGAGACCTGGAGAAAGGTTCAGTACTAAAGAGATTCGGTATGGGTACAATATAGGATATTAATAGACAGAGGGGAAAAAATATGACAAACATAAACCAAAGGATAAGATGGCTGATTCAAGAAATGCCTTCACGGTTATAACGTTGAATGTAAATGGATTAAACTCCCCAATTAAAAGATACAGATTCACAGAATGGATCAAAAAAAAATGAACCATCAATATGTTGCATACAAGAGGCTCATCTTAGATACAGGGACACAAAGAAACTGAAAGTGAAAGGATGGAAAAAATATTTCATGCAAGCTACAGCCAAAAGAAAGCAGGTGTAGCAATATTAATCTCAGATAAAATAGACTTCAAATGCAGGGATGTTTTGAGAGACAAAGAAGGCCACTACGTACTAATAAAAGGGGCAATTCAGCAAGAAGAAATAACAATGGTAAATGTCTATGCACCCAACCAAGGTGCCACAAAATACATGAGAGAAACACTGGCAAAACTAAAGGAAGCAATTGATGTTTCCACAATAACTGTGGGAGACTTCAACACATCACTCTCTCCTATAGATACATCAACCAGACAGAAGACCAATAAGGAAATTGAAAACCTAAACAATCTGATAAATGAATTAGATTTAACAGACATCTACAGGACATTACATCCCAAATCACCAGGATACACATACTTTTCTAGTGCTCATGGAACTTTCTCCAGAATAGATCATATGCTGGGACATAAAACAAGCCTCAATAAATTTAAAAAGATTGAAATTATTCAAAGCACATTCTCTGACCACAATGGAATACAATTAGAAGTCAATAACCATCAGAGACTTAGAAAATTCACAAATACCTGGAGGTTAAACAACACACTCCTGAACAATCAGTGGGTTAAAGAAGAAATAGCAAGAGAAATTGCTAAATATATAGAGACAAATGAAAATGAGAACACAACATACCAAAACCTATGGGGTGCAGCAAAAGCAGTGCTAAGGGGGAAATTTATAGCACTAAATGCATATATTAAAAAGGAAGAAAGAGCCAAAATCAAAGAACTAATGGATCAACTGAAGAAGCTAGAAAATGAACAGCAAACCAATCCTAAACCAAGTAGAAGAAAAGAAATAACAAGGATTAAAGCAGAAATAAATGACATAGAGAACAAAGAAACAATAGAGAGGATAAATATCACCAAAAGTTGGTTCTTTGAGAAGATCAACAAGATTGACAAGCCCCTAGCTAGACTGACAAAATCAAAAAGAGAGAAGACCCATATAAACAAAATAATGAATGAAAAAGGCGACATAACTGCAGATCCTGAAGAAATTAAAAAAATTATAAGAGGATACTATGAACAACTGTATGGCAACAAACTGGATAATGTAGAGGAAATGGACAATTTCCTGGAAACATATGAACAACCTAGACTGACCAGAGAAGAAATAGAAGAGCTCAACCAACCCATCACAAGCAAAGAGATCCAATCAGTCATCAAAAATCTTCCCACAAATAAATGCCCAGGGCCAGATGGCTTCACAGGGGAATTCTACCAAACTTTCCAGAAAGAACTGACACCAATCTTACTCAAACTCTTTCAAAACATTGAAGAAAATGGAACACTACCAAACTCATTTTATGAAGCTAACATCAATCTAATACTAAAACCAGGCAAAGATGTTACAAAAAAGGAAAACTACCGGCCAATCTCCCTAATGAATATAGATGCAAAAATCCTCAACAAAATACTTGCAAATCGAATCCAAAGACACATTAAAAAAATCATACACCATGACCAAGTGGGGTTTATTCCGGGCATGCAAGGATGGTTCAACATAAGAAAATCAATCAATGTATTACAACACATTAACAAGTCAAAAGGGAAAAATCAATTGATCATCTCAATAGATGCTGAAAAAGCATTTGACAAAATCCAACATCCCTTTTTTGATAAAAACACTTCAAAAGGTAGGAATTGAAGGAAACTTCCTCAACATGATAAAGAGCATATATGAAAAACCCACAGCCAGCATAGTACTCAATGGTGAGAGACTGAAAGCCTTCCCTCTAAGATCAGGAACAAGACAAGGATGCCCGCTGTCACCACTGTTATTCAACATTGTGCTGGAAGTGCTAGCCAGAGCAATCCGGCAAGACAAAGAAATAAAAGGCATCCAAATTGGAAAAGAAGAAGTAAAACTGTCATTGTTTGCAGATGATATGATCTTATATCTAGAAAACCCTGAGAAATCGACGATACAGCTACTAGAGCTAATAAACAAATTTAGGAAAGTAGCGGGATACAAGGTTAATGCACATAAGTCAGTAATGTTTCTATATGCTAGAAATGAACAAACCGAAGAAACACTCAAGAAAAAGATACCATTTTCAATAGCAACTAAAAAAATCAAGTACCTAGGAATAAACTTAACCAAAGATGTAAAAGACCTATACAAAGAAAACTACATAACTCTACTAAAAGAAATAGAAGGGGACCTTAAAAGATGGAAAAATATTCCATGTTCATGGATAGGAAGACTAAATGTCATTAAGATGTCAATTCTACCCAAACTCATCTACAGATTCAATGCAATCCCAATCAAAATTCCAACAACCTACTTTGCAGACTTGGAAAAGCTAGTTATCAAATTTATTTGGAAAGGGAAGATGCCTCGAATTGCTAAAGACACTCTAAAAAAGAAAAACGAAGTGGGAGGACTTACACTCCCTGACTTTGAAGCTTATTATAAAGCCACAGTTGCCAAAACAGCATGGTACTGGCACAAAGATAGACATATAGATCAATGGAATCGAATTGAGAATTCGGAGATAGACCCTCAGATCTATGGCCGACTGATCTTTGATAAGGCCCCCAAAGTCACTGAACTGAGTCATAATGGTCTTTTCAACAAATGGGGCTGGGAGAGTTGGATATCCATATCCAAAAGAATGAAAGAGGACCCCTACCTCACCCCCTACACAAAAATTAACTCAAAATGGACCAAAGATCTCAATATAAAAGAAAGTACCATAAAACTCCTAGAAGATAATGTAGGAAAACATCTTCAAGACCTTGTATTAGGCTGCCACTTCCTAGACTTTACACCCAAAGCACAAGCAACAAAAGAGAAAATAGACAAATGGGAACTCCTCAAGCTTAGAAGTTTCTGCACCTCAAAGGAATTTCTCAAAAAGGTAAAGAGGCAGCCAACTCAATGGGAAAAAATTTTTGGAAACCATGTATCTGACAAAAGACTGATATCTTGCATATATAAAGAAATCCTACAACTCAATGACAATAGTACAGTCGGCCCAATTATAAAATGGGCAAAAGATATGAAAAGACAGTTCTCTGAAGAGGAAATACAAATGGCCAAGAAACACATGAAAAAATGTTCAGCTTCACTAGCTATTAGAGAGATGCAAATTAAGACCACAATGAGATACCATCTAACACCGGTTAGAATGGCTGCCATTAAACAAACAGGAAACTACAAATGCTGGAGGGGATGTGGAGAAATTGGAACTCTTATTCACTGTTGGTGGGACTGTATAATGGTTCAGCCACTCTGGAAGTCAGTCTGGCAGTTCCTTAGAAAACTAGATATAGAGTTACCATTCGATCCAGCGATTGCACTTCTCGGTATATACCCGGAAGATGGGAAAGCAGTGACACGAACAGATATCTGCACGCCAATGTTCATAGCAGCATTATTCACAATTGCCAAAAGATGGAAACAACCCAAATGTCCTTCAACAGATGAGTGGATAAATAAAATGTGGTATATACACACGATGGAATACTACGCGGCAGTAAGAAGGAACGATCTCGTGAAACATATGACAACATGGATGAACCTTGAAGACATAATGCTGAGCGAAATAAGCCAGGCACAAAAAGAAAAATATATGCTACCACTAATGTGAACTTTGAAAAATGTAAAACAAATGGCTTATAATGTAGAATGTAGGGGAACTAGCAATAGAGAGCAATTAAGGAAGGGGGAACAATAATCCAAGAAGAACAGATAAGCTATTTAACGTTCTGGGGATGCCCAGAAATGACTATGGTCCGTTAATTTCTGATGGATATAGTAGGAGCAAGTTCACAGAAATGTTGCTATATTAGGTAACTTTCTTGGGGTAAAGTAGGAACATGTTGGAAGTTAAGCAGTTATCTTAGGTTAGTTGTCTTTTTCTTACTCCCTTGTTATGGTCTCTTTGAAATGTTCTTTTATTGTATGTTTGTTTTCTTTTTAACTTTTTTTTCATACAGTTGATTTAAAAAAGAAGGGAAAGTTAAAAAAAAAAAAAAAGAAAAACAAGGGAAAAAAAAAAGATGTAGTGCCTCCTTGAGGAGCCTGTGGAGAATGCAGGGGTATTCGCCTACCCCACCTCCATGGTTGCTAACATGACCACAGACATAGGGGACTGGTGGTTTGATGGGTTGAGCCCTCTACCATAAGTTTTACCCTTGGGAAGACGGTTGCTGCAAAGGAGAGGCTAGGCCTCCCAGTGGTTGTGCCTAAGAGCCTCCTCCCGAATGCCTCTTTGTTGCTCAGATGTGGCCCTGTCTCTCTAGCTAAGCCAACTTGAAAGGTGAAATCACTGCCCTCCCCCCTACGTGGGATCAGACACCCACGGGAGTGAATCTCCCTGGCAACGTGGAATATGACTCCCGGGGAGGAATGTAGATCTGGCATCGTGGGACGGAGAACAGCTTCTTGACCAAAAGGGGGAGGTGAAAGGAAATGAAATAAGCTTCAGTGGCAGAGAGAATCCAAAAGGAGCCGAGAGGTCACTCTGGTGGGCACTCTTACGCACACTTTAGACAACCCTTTTTAGGTTCTAAAGAATTGGGGTAGCTGGTGGTGGATACCTGAAACTATCAAACTACAACCCAGAACCCATGAATCTCGAAGACAGTTGTATAAAAATGTAGCTTATGAGGGGTGACAAGGGGATTGGGAAAGCCATAAGGACCACACTCCACTTTGTCTAGTTTATGGATGGATGAGTAGAAAAATAGGGGAAGGAAACAAACAGACAAAGGTACCCAGTGTTCTTTTTTACTTCAATTGCTCTTTTTCACTCTAATTATTATTCTTGTTATTCTTGTGTGTGTGCTAATGAAGGTGTCAGGGATTGATTTGGGTGATGAATGTACAACTATGTAATGGTACTGTGAACAATCGAAAGTACGATTTGTTTTGTATGACTGCATGGTATATGAATATATCTCAATGAAATGAAGATTAAAAACAAACAAACAAACAAACAAAAAAGACATAATGCTGAGCAAAATAAGCCAGGCACAAAAAGAGAGATATTGCATGTTACCACTAATGTGAATTCTGTGAAAAATGTACAATGTTTTATACTGTAGAATGTAGGGGACCTAGAGATACCAATTAGTGGAGGGGGAATGATAATCTAATAAGAACAGATAAACTATGGAGGGTAATCTCAATGTTATGGGAATGCTCAGGAATGATTATGGTTTGTAAACTTTCTTGGATATAGTAAGATCATGTTGGAAGCAATAGAGTTATTTTAGGTTTTTTTTTTCTCTTATTCCTTTGTTTTCTTAGGGGTTGTTAATTTTCTTGGGGTATGGTAGGAACATGTTAGAAGCAATGTAGTTATTTTAGATTATTTGTTTTTCTTACTCCTCTGTTTGGACATGGTTTATTAATTTTCTTGGGGTATGGTAGGAACATATTGGAAGCAAAGTAGTTATTTTAGGTTATTTGTTTTCCTTGATCCATTGCTTTGTTTGAAATGTTGTGGGGTTTTTTTGGTTGTTGTTTGCCTGTTTGTTTTTAATTTTTTGATAAACAAAGTTAAAAAATTGAAAAAAAATCAGTAGAAAAATGGGAGTAAAAACTAAATGACAAATAGGGTGGGATGGGGGGATGGTTTGGGTATTCTCTTTTCACTTTTATTTTTTATTCTTGTTCTGATTCTTTCTGATGTAAGGAAAATGTTCGGAAGTGGATTGTGGTGATGAACGCATAACTATGTGATCATACTGTGAACAGTTGATTGTATACCATGGATGACTGTATGGTTTGTGAATATATTTCAATAAAACTGAATTTAAAAAAAAAAAAAAAGAGTCAGACAAGATTACTAATGCCAAGTGTCCCATACCCCTCCCTTATGACCCTCTTATAGGCATTTAGCTTTGATATATTGCCTTTGTTACATTAAAGGAAGCATAATAAAATGTTTCTGTTAACTATAGTCTCTAGTTTGCATCGATTGTATTTTACCCCAATACCACCCTATTTTTAACACTTTGCAAGGGTGACACTCATTTGTTCTCCCTCATGAAGAGACATATTTGTACATTTTATCACAATTGTTGAGCACTCTAGGTTCACTGAGGTATACAGTCCCAGTCTTTATCTTTCCTCTTTCTTTCTCATGTCTTTCCTCTTTCAACCATACTCAGAGTCATTTTTGTTTGGTGTACTTACATTGCATCACCCAAAATTGTTCCAAACCTCTCATTCCTGCCTTTTCCTATCTGTCTGTAATGTTCCCTTTATTATTTCCTGTACTGCTGATATCTTGCTCACAAACTCTGTCATTGTCTGTTTGTTAGAGAATATACTAAATTCTCCCTCATATTTGAAGGACATTTTTTGTCAGATATAGGATTCTTGGTTGGTGGCTTTTCTCTTCCAGTATCTTAAATATATCACAACACTTCCTTCATGTCTCCATGGTTTCTACTGAGAAATCCATATATAGTCTTATCAAGCTTCCTTTTTATGTGATGGATTGCTTTTCTCTTGCTGCTTTCAGGTTTCTCTCTTTGTTTTTGATGTTTGATAATCTGATTATTAAGTGTCTTGGCATAGGTCTATTCAGATGTACTCTGTTTGGTGTACTCTGAATTTCCTGGATCTGTAATTTTACGTCTTTCGCAAGAGATGGGAAATTTTCATTGATTATTTCCTCTATTATTGCTTCTTCCCCTTTTCCCTTCTCTTCTCCTTCTGGGACACCCATGACATGTACATTCATGTGCTTCATATTGTCATTAAATTCCCTGAGCCATTGCTCATATTTTTCCATTCCTTTCCTTATCACTCTTCTGTGTGTAGGCTTTCAGGTTTCTTGTTCTCCAGTTCCTGAGTATTTTCTTCTGCCTTTTGAACTCTTATGTTGTATGTCTCCATTGTGTTTGTCATCTCTTGTGTTGTGCCTTTCATTTCAATAGATTCTGCCAGTTATTTTTTCAAACTTTCTATTTCTACCTTATTTCACCCAGTGTTTTCTTTATTGCCTTCATTTCTTTTGTTATATCTTCCCTGAACTTGTTGGTTTGGTTTTTTATTTGATTTAGCATATTTCTTTGAAAGTCTTTAATAGATTGTTTCATTAAAGTTAAACAATATCTCAACTGTATCTTGATTGAGGTGTAAATATATTCCTTTGACTGGGCCATATCTTCATGTTTCCTAGTGTAGATTGTAGTTTTCTCTTGTCTTGGCATCTGGTTCCCTTGGTTACCTCAATCAGATTTTCCCAGACCAGCACAGGTTCAGGTCCCAGAATGGGGTTATATTCAGGGTGTATCTTAGGAGAATGACAGACTTTCTTGTGAGATCTCTGGCTGCTGTGCTTTTCCTAACCTGCCCAGCAGGTGGAGCCTGTCAGCCTGTCATTCCTGACCTTACACCATAAGGAGTAAGGAGGTGTGGCCCCTTCAGCTTCTGTTTTGGCTGTTTTCCCCCAGGCTCTGGGGTCTGGTTCTGAAGGGAAAGCTAGGCCCCACCTCCTTACTCTTAGGGAAGATACACTCCTTGGGGAGTTATCATCTGCATTTGAATTATGTCCCTGTCTCTGTTATCTCCACCCCTGTCTGGGTCAGAGAGTTGTAAACTGAAAGGAGCTGAGGCTTTCTCCTCTGAACCCCTCAGGTTCAGAGAGAGAAAAAGTGTCAAAGGCCCCCTTTTGGAGCCAGTACATGGTCCCCCAGTTTCACTCATTGGCCAGAGGTAACACCTGGTATTCTGGGCTCACCATCCCAGGACAGGTGAGTCTTCTGTTTTTTTAAGGTCAGTCATCACTAAAAGCCTCTGTCTGCTTGTTGGGGGGTTGTAGCTTGTATTCAGCAGTCCACATTTATTAATTAAAACCCCAGTTGGAACTCAGCTGAGCTATATTCACTTGCTTGGAGAATGCTGCTTTCTACCACAGCAAGGTTTTGCAGGTTAGCCTGCCATTGGGGGAGGGGCTTTTGGTGCAGTACTGCAGCTTTTTCTTACACATCTATGCTGCAATCTCAGGCATTCCTCCCAATCCAGGTAGGTATACAATGTGTGGACAGTCACGGTTGTCCCCCAGCAGTTATTCCAAATGATTTAATAGTTGTTCCTGTTTGTTTATTAGTTGTTCCAGGGGATTCACTAAATTCCATTCATCTCTATACCACCGTCTTTCCCCTCCTCAAGACACACTTTTTTTTAAAATATGCAGATGGTGTCCATAGAAAGAACAAATGGCAAGGACCCTTTGGATGTTGGAAAAGGTACACTAGAGTTTCTTTAAAATTTGCAATCATATGAGAATGAAAGTCTGAAAAAAAAAGAACCTGCATTTTTCAAAGTATTACTGAGTAACTTTTAAGATTATCCAATTATAGATGGGTGTGAGGATAGTGCTTTAACCCTAAGGACACACTTCTCAGAGAATTTATTGAATCAGAACTCCAGGGATTGTTATGGATAAGAGAATCTGCATTAAAGAGTTTCTGTGTAGTGTAACCATACTCTGAGACTACACCTGGATTAAATGTTGGTCTGATGAGAGGCTTTCCTGGGTGGAAGTATCCTGCTCAGTAAGATGAAGACGAATAAGTATAATTTGATCAATGTTTGTTTTTGCAGACTCAAAACTCATTTATTTCTAATTTCTCATTATTCAAAAATCCACTGGAGGATACATAGAAGAACATATTACAGCAGTTACTATCTTCCAGAAAGCAAAGGGAAAGAATAAATAAAGAAGGTAATCAAATTCATCCAAAAATAAAAGCTTTACATTAAGGAAGGATGTAAATCAGCTACCTTAATAAAAAGATTGAACTTTTACAAGCCAAGGTGAAATATCCTGATTGGGTAAATGGAATGGCAGAGGGGATTTTGAAGGAAATATGGGCTTTTGAAGTATATGTAGCAGAAGCATTGGTCCTAACAGGGTTCTAGGGTCACATACTTCAGAAGCATGAAAAACTGTTTTGGTTAGAAATCACCTGAGTGTGATTCTCCCAAAGACACATATGCTGGGAAAAGGGAGGTGGGGAATTTTCCTTGGATGACAGATTTCATAGATACTACCAATTCCACTGGAGATAGAAGCAGCCTCATATTATAACACAAGAAAGACTCCTAAGTTAGTAACTGATAATGAGGTTTGTTAGAATTGCAATGTTACAAACTACCTGTAAAATTAGTTCCATCAATGTCAACAATTTGTGGTGATTTGTGGCTGAGGTACCCCAGAAAAAACATGTTCTTAAATTTAATCCATTCCTTTGGGTGAAAATCCATTTGTAATTAGAACTTTTTCATGAGGTTACTTCAGGAAGGTGTATCCCACTTCAATTAGGAATGGTCTTAATCCTATTGCTAGAATCCTTAATAAGAGAATGAAATGAAGGTAGCAGTAAAGAAAGCCACAGAAGCAAGAAGCTAAAATCAACAAACATGGAAGAGAAAGAGGAGATCAGCAAACGCAGCCATGTGCCTTGCCTTGTGACAGAGGAGCCAAGGAATGCAAGCATCAGGTCTTCGGGAAGGAAGCATTGCCTCGATGACACCTTGATCTGGACTCTTTCCCAGCCTCAAAGCATGAGTGAATCAATTCCCACTGTGTTACCAAACATCTCATGGTATTTGTTTAAGCAGCTTAGGAAACTAAAACACTATTTGAAGTAGGGAGGATTGAACATGAATTGTTCTGGATGGCTAATTTCCTTAAAGGATTTTAAACTCGTAGATCTTGAATTATGAAAAACAAAAACAAACAAACAAAAAAAAACTGACATGTTGTAGCTGGCAATAGTGGTAAAATTGATATAAAAAAGTTTTCCTTAGTTAATTTTTTCATTTAGATAAAATTTAACCTCTATTATTATCCTTGGAAACTGTCAGTATGGATTTTGGGTTATTACTGTATCTGGGATACATTGCTCTAGGAGGTTGGAATTGGCCTGGTTTGAAAACTGAGAGAAGTGAGAGAGGTGCAGTATTTGTGGATGCCTTTAAATGTTAGATTCATGAGAGTCAATAAGGCACATGAGAGGCTCAGGCTTAAAATAAGTCAACTTCTAAAGTCTCTGGGAACCTCTCTGATGCAGGGATAAACTAACCCAGATAATAGCTTCTGGAGAAGCTATAAGTATTTAAGAATGCAGAAACTCTCCAGTGAAGACTAGAGAGAAAAAATAAGGGAAGACAAAGAATGGTCTTTAATTTTTTTGGACATCTATCTTCTAATTCAACGAGATTTATTTGCTGAATTTACTTCTTCTGAATCATAACTTAAAAAACTTGAAACATTAAATAAGGAGATTTTTGTTCTAATTTCACCCAGGGAATTTCAAAATAGGAAAAGGTTCATATTTTTATTTGAAACTTCTCTGTGTTACTGGCATTTTATGTCTTGTCTTTATATTGTCATGTAAAATCATTTTTTCAGCTACAATGGCTATTTTGTAAAACATGGCTGAGTGTATTTGAGTATGGAGAATGGAATTAGTAAGGATTTTTAATCTTGAAGTTAAATTAAATATTGTCTAATCTGATCCATTTCAGAGGCTTTAGGGAGGCCATATCTGTTCTGTCTGTTAGCTGTCCCAGAAACGACCACAAAGGTAGAGAATTTGGAGCTGGTGAAGTGGCTCTGAAGGTGGGTGCAGGATTCTATAGCTAAATTGCTTATCTCCAAGGAGGGTTACTATATTCCTGGTTGAGTTTCAATTTCAAATTGTGTTACTTCTGGGCACCTGAATCTGCAAATTGGTACTATATTTTCTGTGAAATACAGGGTTCAAGAGGTAATGCTAGTCTTCCGGTGGACCAGTGTCCCATGGGTCTCTCTGAAGTAGAAAAAAGATCAAACAAGGGTAACACTCTTTTTGGTATGTAAAAACAGCAATCTCCTTATATAGGGCTCTGTCAAATAAATTAGATATCCAACACCATCCCTAGTACAGGTTGATAATAATAGTTATCAAGGAATTCTGCTTTCATATATCCAAACATGAAAAACAATATTATATCTTCAGAAAAAAAAATAGAATTCTCTTCTGTCCTCCTAGATGGCTACTTTGTATGAGCTCAGGAAATACTAGAACCTACCCTGTGGTTTGTGAAGGTGAGAATGTGGGTGGGTTGGGGGAATTTGTGGAGACAGAATAAAGAGAATGGCATTCACCACTTCAGGACTGATAGTTAACATAACATTTTTATGCTCTGTTGTTAGAGGAAATATTAAAAACAGACAAAAACAAAACAAAGTTTACTATTCAGTGACAGACCCCTTTAAAATGAAGAATTAGATACCAGGGATGGCATATAAGACTCATCTTGCTTTCCATCAGGTGATTGGTCTTAGTAAGAGAAAAAAATGCTTTGATCAGTTTGTGATATCTAGAAAGGTTGATAACATAGAAAGTGCTTTAAGAGGTTCCAAATATTAGCAACCATGGTCTAGTTCAACTCAAGTGCTTGAAATGAGGTCCTAGACATGAATTATGTGCCTAAAACAACAAAATTATGTCATGCAAACTTACTACTAGAAGCTTGATTTAAAAATATATATATTTTAAAATGTCAAATTTTACAAACACTCCTGTACTCACCAAGAAACCACTCTCCTATTTCTCCATACTCCATGCTAATATAAGTATGGTAAAGGTGATCATAAAATCATTAATTGTTTTGCATTCTTTACAAAACATAACAAAAGAGAATACAGTTTTCCTTCTTACAATTTTCTGCCTATTTTTACCAAGTTCAGTCATAAACCTCCAATTCTTATGCATATTCCAATACATCTAATATCAAAATAACTATTTAATGCATCTACTTTATTCTCTGTTTTCTTCTCTTCCCTGTTGTAAAATAAGAGATTTAAACTATATCCATCCTTAACATTTGGGATAAAGGATCTACATGTAACTTTTCTTATAATATCCCTTCCAAAAAAGAATTGAAGATATGTTGTTTTCTTTTCCTGCATAATAGATAATAGAATTTGTATTATATACTGATACACTAAAATGTATCAGAGCTAATAATACTTTCTTAGTTGCTATCCCAACAGTTTACTTCAACACTTCCACTCAGATAAAATATACTACTAGCTTATGTGATGTTTTAAGTATTTATCAAGCCATTCTATTTTGTCTTCCTAATATCCTTTTACTAATCTTACATATTCCCAAATACATTTTTCAAATTAGGATGTCCTCAATACAAAATTTTTCATATGGTGTTAGAATAACCAACAAATCTAAACTCTTTGTGCAATATATTTTTACATAGACTTTATTTTTAAAAGTTCCTACATTTCCAGAAAAATTGAGAAGACAGTACAGAGATTTCTCATATACCCCACACCTAGTTTATCTTATTGTTAGCATCTTACATTAGTATGGTACATTTTTTTCAAACCAATCTTGGCACATTATTATTAATTAAACATCATACTTTATTCATATTTCTTTAATTTTACCTAATGTCTTTTTTCCGTCAGGGGTTCAACATTACATTTATTTGTCATGTTTTCTATTTATGATAGTTTATCAGACCTTACTTGTTTTTGATGACCTTGACAGTTTGAAGAGTATTGAGTAGATATTTTATAGAATGCACTTGTCTTGTAATTTGTCTGATTTTTTTTTTTTCATGATTAGACTGGGATTATGTATTGTTGGGGGAAAGACTACAGAGGTAAAGTATCATTTTCACCACATCATAAGGGTAGATACTATCAACATGATTTATCACTGTTGATGTTAACCTTGATCACTTGTGCAAGGTAGTGCTTGTCAGGTTTCTCCACTATAAAGTTACTGAGGACTTATGCTTCTCCTTTTTGAAGACATAACTTATTTGGAATTCTTCTGCTAGGGTGATTTATCTCTTCTCCCCCATTTATTAATTTATTCAATCATTTATTTTTATCAATATGGAATCATAAATATTTATTTAATAAGGTAGGTTATGATCCAAAACCCTTTATTTTTTTTTGTTCATATTATTCCAGTTTTGACCATTGGAACCTCTTTCAGTTGGTCCCTGTTTCCTGTTGACATATTCTCATCAATGTATTAGCATTATGTACTTTCTTTATTGCAAGCTCCAGGCTCATCTTGTATATTTCCTGCCACAGTTCTGTAATCAGTCATTTCTCCGAGGGACCACAGTTCCTTTTATACAAGAATGGTATTAGAAAGCAAGATCTGGTCACTAGGTGTGCTCTTTGCTACTGGGTTTTTGTTAGTTGTTGCTTTTAGACCATCTCAGATGACAGAGCAAGGGAATATGTGTGTATACTAACCTGTGCATATTGTGTGATATTTCAATTGCTTAGATGACTATGAAAACTGTGCTAAAAATATTTGTTTCAAAATAACTTAGAAGACAAAATTCTCCAAATCACTCACTAATATTTCATCCACAGGATCATGAATATTGCCTTCAAACATTTTAAATAAACTATATCATGAAATGAAATTGTTATGTACGTATTATTTATTGTGACTATTGAGCTTTCTTACTTACCTCAAGAGTAAAGTTAGGAAATATTTACTCAGTACTAACTTACTTTTGCTTTGAAAACAAATACTACTTTCCAAGTTTTTGTTAACTTTTGGAAAACACAACATCAAATAATATGTTTAGCAGAAATTATCTTTTTCTTTTATATAAGCAAAATAATTGTCAAATGCCAAAATGTACAATTAAAATTACTACTAAGGCCATAAAAAGAAACATCAGGATTCTATGCATAAAACCATGAATGATACTCAAAGCATAATTGTGATTCTGGAATATCCATTAAATAAATTAACAATCGTGCATTCACTGCATAAGCACACAAGATCTTAGGAGAGATATTTTGCTAGATTTCCTTCCTTATATAACTCAAGTCTAGTAATAGAGTATTATTATGCATACAGATATTGTGTGGCAGAAAGTAATAGCAAGAGAAAAATAACAAGAAAGAGTATCCTACTGTTTTTGGACAAAATGCATTTGCTTTCTAGTCTTTCTTTATATAGTAGTGAACATTAAGAGGGAATTCACATAAATATGATAATGGAATTAAAGAATAAATAGTGGGTACTGTAAATTAGTCCAGAAAATTAAAAGAAAATCATAGCAATGAGTTTTTGTTTGCTGTTTCCATGCACCAATGTATTCATTTATGCCAGTGCTAATAATTCAAATGCTAGTTTCTGGGTTAAGTTTGAAGAGTGGGCTTTTTCCTAAGAAATTCATGAGTTTGTGAAATTATAATATGATTTATTCAAAATTACACTCTTTATCTAAACTCAGTATTATAGACAGAATATGGTAATATCTCTGCTGCAATGATGCAAGTTAGGCACTCAATAAATGAATGTCTTTTCTTTTCCCGCTATCCCTGATTAATTTATTGCATGTTGTGGATCCTAAACAGGAATCTTAGAGAATAGCAGTAAATGGTGCGTGCAGATTAGGTAGGAACAAAACTCCAGTGATAGTTTATGGAATAGTTTCTCATCTTGAAATAGAAAATTTGAACTCCTTTCTAGTTGTAGCACAAAGAAGATTTCAAGATCCATGCCTTAAACTAAAAAATAGTCTGAATTATTTACATCATTCAAATTCAAATTCAAATTCAACAGATAAATTCAAAAGCTGACTCTATTTAACTTGTGTGAAATTCAGGAAAAAATAATTTATTTTCCACATTTTAGCATTTACTTTAGATGTTGAGGCACTATAGAAAGATATAATGTACCTGTATGCACAGTTTGTTTTTTCTTGTGTTCTTATTTCTAACATAGACTGTAAATCTCCCCCCCAAAAAAATTCTAAAACTAGCACTTTGCCCATTCTTACCTTTAATTTTTGACCTTCAGGGCTAGAATTAGTAGACTTCAGGAAGATCAGATACATTCAATAGTACTGAAATTATAACAATTGAGCAGGAAAGTATGTTGATAGGGGAGCTCCACAATGTGTAAGGGACACTCCCCCTTCTTGGCATGATACTTATCTTCTTCCCTTATTAATAAGCTTTTGAGTACTGTCAACTAATGCATTCATCAGTAAGTACATCAGGAAGTCTTATCAGATACACATATACTACATATCCCTTTCTTTGTTTTCACTAACACCGCCTTAATTCAGTCTATAACTATCATTTGCCTGGATTTCAGCATAGAGTCCAAAGTAATCTTCCAGCTCTTACTTGCAACCCTATTTATTGACTTCCCACATGGAAATTAAAGTGATCTTTTAAAAAATAAATTGAATATGTCATTCCACTATCTATACTTACACTCAGAATAAAATCTGAAGTACGCCCTATATAACTTGACTTCTGCTTAAGTTTTCAAGTTCATCTTGAATATCTCCCCAACATGTTCATTTTGACCTTTTTTACATTCCCCAGGTATTTTAAACTTCTCATATTAGATCTTGAACTTGCTATCATGTCGGGCTGGAACAGACATGATCTTTGTATACTCAGCTCCCTCTCTTTTCTGGTCTCAGCACGATTGTTCCATCATTGGTAAGACTCCCTGAAAGAACGCAAATCCCAGACATTCAATTTCATTACCCTGTCTTGATTTTTTCAGAGAACCTACTAGTATCTGGAAATGCTTTATTCATTTTTCTGTTTATGTGATTATATTCTTTCTTAACTCACCAGAGTGTAAATTCCATGAAAAAATAGACATGATTTTTCTTTCTTACTAGATTATTTCCTTGGTCTAGTACAGTGCCTGTGATGCATAGATGCTCAATAATATTTGAATGATAGAATAAACAGAAAATTAAAAGTGTTTTCCTGTTTCTTTTTTTTTTTTTCTTTTCCTTTCTTCCTTTAAGTTTTTTGCCTCTGTATGGTAAGGGAACTAGTTACAATTGTTCATCTATCAGTGGAGTTAAGCCTGACCTTACTAATAGCCAAACTACCAATCTGTGAAAGTGGAGGTAGAGTCTCCAGATGAGTTACTCAAATGACAGAAACTTGAGCAAAAAATAAGACCTACCATCTTCCAATTTAGAAACAAAAACTGAATTGTCAGAGAAGCTCAGACAATAGAGTCAAGTGCTTAAGAGTAGATTCTGGAATCAAACTTGAGTTTAGATCTTGATTGAGCTACTTACTAGTGAAGTGGCCTTAAGCACCCTGTAACACCTGTCTTCTCACCTTTCTTCTTCTTTTTTACATTGGTGTCTCTGTAGTATCTGCTTCTTAATGTGGTTAGCATAAAATGAGATAACATATGTAAATTTCTTAGAAAAAGGTCAAAAGTATGTTAAGACTTCATTGTAGTTTAGTTATCATTTTGCTGCCTGTTGTCAGCCTACACTCAGAGCCATGAATAGCTAAGTGGAAAGATCCAAGCAGAGGAGGAACAGAGCTAGCTGCTGGCTTGGCTTGCTCAACACAAAAGCCCAGCTCTGCAATGGAGGAAACCCCCAGTCTTAAGCATCCCTAGGCCTATATTAAATTTTGATCTTGTATCCATTAAGAAGATAAAGTGAATACCTCCTAAAGATGTATTCATTTTGGTTTACCCAGGAGCAGGACAAAGACAAGGATTCAAGTACTGGTAGCTAATTTGGGATATGCAGAGATTGCCACCAAGGAGTGGAGAAGTGATACAGTGAAATGATGCAGTAAAGGGCACAATTTTATGCCAGCTAAAACAATGAGCAAACAGATATTATTCTCACTGAGAAACTCTGGGATTTGTGTAAAGTGAAGTGTTTTTTTTTTTGTTTTGTTTTGTTTTGTTTTTTTTAACCTATTGGTTATTAAACAAGAGTTTGAAAGACAGAGGGATGGCCTGAAAGAACTAATTTTCCAAGTTGACTGCACAGCAGCCACTCTTTTGCATATGATTCAGGATTTCCAAAAAGCCTTACCTAGCACTTATTCAAAAGAAGGTTAGAAATAGAATACGCAACTCTGTGGCTTTAGATAGCTGATTATAATTATGATTCAATAGGAAAAATATAAATATTAAAAATATTTCTAAAAATCCTTTTTGGGAAGACGTAGAAACATACAATCATTTCATAAAATTTAAGACAGAAAATGGCTACTTTCAACATACATTTGAATAAGGATCCTTTACTTAAAAAATAATAAATTATGCATATATATGTATATATATCAATAATGACTGATATACTCCTGAAGTGGTTCAAACATTTAAGTATCATATATTGCCACAAATATTCATCAATAGACTATATGCCACATACTATGCTGGATATAGGAGATAAACAGCAGTATACAAGACAGACAAAATCCTTGCTTTTACCAAGTTTTCATTTAAATGCGGAAGGGCAGGCAAGTTTTTGAAAAGTGAAATATATTGTGAATAAGAATAACAACAATAGCTAATGTTCATGTAGCTCCTGATATGTGCCACATCTTAATGAGCAGTGAGAGGAAGGTCTATGGAGAAACATCTGGCAGGACAAAGAGTAAAGAAGGGCCCTTGGTGGAGAAGTCCATTAGAAAGATGGAAAGAGGGTGACCATGGAGAACCTCACTGAGAAGGGGGCATTTGACAATGCAAACATCTGGGAATTTTTCTTGGAAAAATGCCTGCTGTGTTCATGGAATATCAACGAAGCATTGGCTAGAGAGAAAAGAGAAAAACAAGTGTAACTGATGATGAAATAAATGAAATAAATGAAAGGTGGGCCATGCATATATGAATATATGTGCCACTGACAGAATTATAATATTTACTTCCATCATAGTGGGCAGTTGTTGGTTTTTTCAGGGAAGTGGTGTGGAAGTTCTCTTATGATTATTTCTGTTTTCTCAGTGAAAGGAAACAGTTTTATAAGATGAGAGTGAAGATTATGTTGTTAAAAATTTATGGAGAGAGGGGAAGTAATACAGTAATTGTCTAGGGATGTGATAAGTAAACAAACTAGGGAAATGTGACGTTAGCTGTAGCGATAAGGTTCTAGTATTAATGTTGGTTCTTAATTTAAAGGGAGATGAGCAAGCATGAATAAAGTGAAAACTAGAATGGGAACATAGTAGGATTTACCCAAGATTGTCTACCCCATAACCCTGGCCCCTGGAAAGTCTGATGAAGCAATAAAGGGCAATTAATTGAGGTTGTGCAAAGGAGTTATTAAACTTGATGGCCTAATATAATGTGGATAAAGAGGGAAATGAGGATGTCAATGTTCTCTACCTTGTATTTTGACATATTGATATTTTCTCCTTTTAAACCTAATTACGTTAAATAGAGGGAGAAAACATGGTGGCATAGAGAGAAGTGGAAAACTGTTAGTCCCCCGAGAACAATTCATAAATGACCAAAAAACTAGTAAATAACCAGGAATAACTGCGGGGACACAAACGTGTTTGCCCACTCATCATCCACCAACCTGAATTGGGAGCAATGCCCAAGATCACAGCATAAAATCTGTAAGTAAAACTGCGGACCCACGCTGAGAGCCGAGAGCCAAGAGCCCCTCCCTCACAGAAGCTGTGCGGTGCTAGAGAACAGCACTCTCCGAACAAGCTAGCGTACTGTAGCCCAGCTCCATCTGGGATTTTAATGTTAACTGCTAAATACAGACAGTGAATCCTCAATGAGCAGACAGAGGCTTTTGGGGACAACTGTCCTTGGGAGAGTCAGGGGACATATCTGTCTCAGGACGAGAAGCCCAGAGGCTGACGGGAGAACCTGGGAGCTTTTCTGTCCCTTTTGCTTTCTGTGGAGAAAACTGCAGCTGCTTTCAGCCCACAGCGCTTTGCAGTAAAGACAGACTCAGCTATGTTAAAGTCAAAATACTTTGATCAGCAGAGTCAAAGAAACAAAGAACTTCCTGATAGGCAGCGACCTCTTTGGAGGGGGCATAGCTTCCCAAAGGAAAGGGAGGGGCCCAGCTTTACCGCCCGCCTTTCCAGAACCAGGCCCCAAAGCCTGGGGGAGGAGAGCCACAGGCCACACCCCCTTACACAGGCAGTGACAGACTGCACCTGCCAAACAGAAAAGCACAGGTGTTATTAATCCTCTAAGAAAAACCATCAGGGGAACCAGATACTGAATATTTCCTCCTTCTGTGACCTGAACCTGTTTTCATCTGGGAAAACCTGATTGGGGTGGCCTAGGAGGTCAGATGCCTGGACAACAGAAAACTACAACCTACACTAACAAAAATGAAGCTATGACCCAGTCAAAGGAACAAACATACGCTTCAACTGAGATACAGGAATTTAAACAACTAATGCTTAATCAATTCAAAAACTTTAGAGACTATTTCACAAAAGAGATACAGGCTGTAAAGAAAACTCTGAGCATATATACGGCAGAAACTGAAAGTTCAAAAAAGCAACTAGTAGAATCTAAGGAAATGAAAGGCACAACACAAGAGATGAAAGACACAATGGAAACATACAACAGCAGACATCAAGAAGCAGAAGAAAACACTCAAGAACTGGAGAACAAAACACCTGAAAGCCTATACGCAAAGGAGTAGATGGAGAAAAGAATGAAAAAATATGAGCAACATCTCTGGAAACTTAAAGATGAAACAAAATACAAGAATCTAACATCATTGGTATCCCAGAAGGAGAAGAGAAGGGAAAAGGGGTAGAGGCAATAATAGAGGAACTAATCAATGAAAATTTCCCAACTCTTATGAGAGACATAAAATTACAGATCCAAGAAGTTCAGTGCACTCCAAACAGAATAGATCTGAATAGGCCTATGCCAAGACACTTAATAATCAGATTACCAAATGTCAAAGACAAAAAGAGAATCCTGAAAGCAGCAAGAGAAAAGCAATCCATCACATACAAAGGAAGCTTAATAAGACTATGTGCAGATCTCTCAGCAGAAACCATGGAGGCAAGAAGGAAGTGGTGTGATATATTTAAGACACTGAAAGAGAAAAACCTCCGACCAAGAATCCTATATCCAGCAAAGCTGTCTTTCAAATATGAGGGAGAGCTCAAAATATTTTCTGACAAACAGACAATGAGAGACTTTGTGAACAAGACACCTGCCCTACAGGAATTACTAAAGGGAGCAATGTAGAGTGATAGGAGAAGATGGGATTGTGTAGTTCAGAATACAATTTTGGGAGATGGTATCACAGCAATGTAAGTACACTGAACAAAGATAGCTATGTATATGTTTGAGAGAGGAAGGTTGGGAGCATGTGAGACACCAGAAAAAAGGAAGAAAGATAAAGAATGGGACTATGTAACTTGGTGAAATCTAGTGTTCAAAAATTGTGATAAAATGTACAAATATGTTCTTTTACGAGGGCAACAAGAAAATGTCAACCTTGCAAGGTGTTAAAGATGGGGAGGCATTGGGGGAGGGATGCAATCAATGCAAACTAGAGACTGTAACTAACAGAATCACTGTATTATGCTTCCTTTAATGTAACAAAGGTGATATACCAAGGTAAATACAGATAAGAAGGGGGGATAGGGGAGGCATGATAGACACTTGACATTGGTGGTGTTGTCTGACTCTACCATACTTTGATTTAAGATTACTTTTCCTTTTGCTACTTCCTAGCTGTCATTTTTTACCTCTTTCTTTTCCCTCTCTATCTTCTTTGATGCTCCCTCCTGCCTTGTGGAAGAAATGTAGATGTCCTTACATAGATAGTGGTGAAGGTGGTGAACACATAAATATGTGACCATACAAAGAACCATCAATTGTTTATTTAGGATGGAATGTATGGGGTGTGAACAAAACCATCTTAAAAAAAATGGGTTGGTGTCAAAACCTCAAGGGCAATATACTGAGTGAAATAACCCAGACACATATGGACAAATATTGCAGGGTCTCACTGATAAGAACTAGTTATAATATGTAAACTCATAGAGATGAAATATAAGGTACCAAGATATAGGATGAGGCTTAAGAGTGGGGAGTGGTTGCTTAGTATGAGCAGAATGTTCAACTAGGACGAACTTAAATGTTTGGAAATAAACAGAGGTGTAGGTAGCAAGATGTGAGAATAACTAACAGTGCTGAATGGCATGTGAATGAGGTGGAAACAGGAAGTTCAGAGTCATATATGTCACCAGAAAGAAAGTTGGAGGTCAAAAGATGGGAATGTGTAAAACTGAATCCTATGGTGGGCAATATCCATGATTAACTGTACAAATATTAGAAAACTCTTCCATGAACCAGAACAAATGTATGACAATACAACTAGAAGTTAACAATAGAGGGACATATAGGGAAGAAATATATACCTATTGCAAACTATATACTACAGTTAGTAGTATTTCAACATTCTTTCATAAACAGTAACAAATGTACTATACCAACACTATGAGTCAGTAATTGAGGGGGGTTGGTTAGGGATACGGGAGCATTCGAGTTTCCTTTTCTTTTCCTTTTTTTTTTTTCCTCCATCTTTCACTTTATTTCTGGCCTGGAGTAATGAAAAGTTCCTATAAATTGAACAAAAATTAAGTATGGTGATGGATGCACAGCTGTATGAGGGTACCAGGGGCAACTGACTGTACACTTTGGATCTTTGGATAATTGTATGGTATCTGAACAATCCCAATAAAAATTAAAAGAAAAAAAAAGAAAAAACCTAATTACGTTAAATAGATGCTTGTATTTCACCATGACTCAGATATTATATAGGAGTTATACCTAATTTTAAGGAAGTCAAAAATTATTGTTTAAAATATATTATATTCATGTTTGTTTTCAAGAGAACTATGTAACCTACACTCAGAGAACTTATAGACTGAAGTTTTTTTGTCATACCATAGAAAGCTTTTTGGGTATATCCACTTGTTATCAGAGAAATTTTTATTAGTACAGTTCTGCAAGCAGATATATTTTTCTTGAGGATTCAGAGACATTTCATCAACATTTTTCGCAACAGAAATTTGATCTTTGACGCATACATCAAAAAGTTGTTCCACCTGATTTGACATTTCTTTTATATTTCTGATATTCTCCTGTATATTTATGCTTTAGTTGGGTACAGAGAACCTATTTTTTTAAAGTCACCACTCAGACTTTGTCTTTGTTCCTTCCCTCTATGGAGCCGAGTTAAGTTTTGAACATCTACTGGCATCAAGGTAAACAGACTTGCCTAACTTCAAAAGCAGTCCTGAGTCTGAATCAATAAGTACTAGAATCAGAGCAAAGCATAAAAAAAATGAGCAGATATTTAACAATATTATACCAGATTCTGAGGCATTGTTGTGGATATTCAGTAACATGTGTTATTATTAGGACAATTAGCAAACCATCCCCCAGAGGTCAAAGGAAGGATTATTTGGTATGGTTAGCTATCTCTTTTCACTATCTAAGCAGTTGGTGAGGATTCTTTTCTCCACTTTAATTCTTTCCAATACCCCTCATTCATCATATGTTTTCAAATCGTATTCGTATGCCGACGGTAAAAGAGGGACTGTAATATGAGACAGCTGCATAGTTTATTGGCTCCAGGTAATAATTTTATTATCAACAAGTTGATGCTTTTACCTTTGCATTTCTTCATTCTTCAGACTGATCCTCATTAGGCAATGATCCATCTAGTTTGTCTCCATGTAATTTTCTGGTTCTAATTTCAGTTTAAACTGCATTTTGCCAGCACATAAATGTGTCTACCTAGTCTATCTTCTCGGTTTCATTTACACTTGTTATGCTTCATTTCCTTTGCATGTTTTTGTTGCTGTTATTTTGCTCAGAGACTCTCTTTTGATTATCTAAAATGAATTCTGGTCAATTACATACTCCCTTCTAGATACTCTATGAATCTTTATCAAATCACAGTATTTTTGGCCCTTTGTTTCCCTAAATATCCTCTTAATCCCACTCACACTTGCCAGCTGAAGGCCTTTAGCCTGAGCGACATGTGACTAATTTCACTTAGTTGTTAGCTTAGGAGGGAAACAAAATTGTTAGTCTTTTCTTCAATAGAGAATATTTTATTACATAATAAGGAATTAGAGACAAAGATAGTTTCAGAGCTCTTTTTCTATTAAGTAAAATAAGAATTCCCTATTTCCCTATAGCAAATTGAAAACATCATCAGTTTGGTATTAAGTATATAATTATTGTCTATTTGAATTTTGATTAAGAAATTAAGTATATTTGATTAATTTACTAGAAAATAAACAGAGCTAAATTTCAAAACCTAATTTATAATTCATATGTTTACCTTGTCTGTGTTCAGATCTCGTAGAAATTCCATCTCGTCATTCTTATTGCTTGTATAGCAACAAAAATTTTTTGAAAAGAATATCTCAAACAAATTTTTGGTTGAATTTTTTATCCCAACCCATTAAGAATAAAGAACAAAGAAATTTCTCTGAAATAATGGCATCATAGATAATTTTTATTAAAAATGGAGTTATAAACTGTCTACAATACCTGAAATTATGTTTCTATTTCCTCTGTCTCATATGTCTACAGCATATGGTCATATGTTTTTGCATTCTTTTGAATGTTTTTGCATTCTTTTGAATTTTGGAAAAGAATCATCATGAAATAGATGATAGGAGAAATTATACTAATTTGGGAAGGAATTTACAGTATTTCTAAAGACATGAGTTTCTTTTATACTAAGTATTGTTCTCTTATTTCTTATTTTCATGTAATTCCCACATCAATAGGAAAGATATACAATGGTCCCTTACAATTGGGCAATAACTTCCCACAACTTATAGGTTTTCTATTGTTGCTGTAACAAATTGCCACAAATTTAGAGGCTTAAAACAACCCAAATTTATTATCTTCTGTAGTTTAGAAGTCTATTATGGATCTTAATGGGCTAAAATTCGGTCAGTGTCAACAGGGCTGTATTCCTTTCTGGAGGTTCAATGGGAGAATCCATTTTCTTGCCTTTTCAAATTCTAGAAGCAATGCAAATTCCTTGGTGAATGACCCCCTTCCTTTATCTTTAAAGCCAGCAAAGTTGCATTTTCTTTTTTACCTTTCTTCACATGTTCTTCTGAGCACAGCTGGAAAAGTCCTCAGCTTTTAAGGACCCCTGTGATTAGACTGGACCACCCCTGTAATCCAGGGTAATCTCCCCATATCAAGGTTCTTAACTTTAATCACATCGACAAAATGCTCATGCCATGTAATGCAATGCATTCAAGTTTGCAGATGTTAGGTTGTAGACACCTTTGAGAGGTAATTATTCTGCCTACCACACTCTACATCTAAGTAAAACACACATATTTCAGTATCAGGATCTAGTACAAAATTTACAGAAATGAGTAAAATTTTCCAAAACAGAATGAGACTTCCCTTAAGAAGCATATAATTACAAGGAATTCAATAGATAATTGTTTTATAATCAAAGAGCCCCTCCTCTGTCTCATGATGAAGGGTGAATAGGGAACATAAATTGTTTCCCTGTGATACTGTTAAAGGTAAAAGATCTCTGTCTTTTTTCTTTCTATCATTCTTTACCTATCCAAAAATAATATATTTGCATTTTGGAAAATAAGGAAAGAGATCGTTGACAAGTCAACCCATGATGATTTCTTGCAAATTTTATTATTTTAATATAAAGTTATCTGAATTTCAAACTTAATTATAATTATTTTAAAAGTCACAACAGTTATTGAGAATGTCAGGAAAATGGAAGTGTCAGCTCTAAGAATAGACTAAATGATTTTTAATTATTAACTCTTCAATTACAATAAGTTAGGTAATTTGTTATTCTTTTATTATTTTTATTTATGTACCCACTTTTATTGCCCATCATTCATTTAATGAGGCTATGGTCAGTAGTTTCAACATAAGGTAAAACCTGATTTGTTGCCACCAAGTTCTAGCTTCATGGAGTTTCACTAGAAAAGTGTTAAGTATTTGACTCATGTACTTCCATGTCTTGACCATTCACTTTCGCTGCTTTAATTTTAATCCTATCGCTGTCACCATCGGAGATAATTATTTGTTTGTTAACTTTCTAAGTGTCACACCTGTTTACAAGATCCATGAAGAAAGGTCATTTATCTCTTTTGATCACTAATGTATTCCCAGTGTCTACAGTGGCTGCATATAGTATGTGCTCAAAAAACATTTGGTGAAAGACTTTTCTCATGCTTAAAGATATAGTCAATTTTCATGTTACAAAAGTTTTAAGAGAGAGGTGATCCCAAGGACAACATTTTTATGTGTATATTCCCTGAAACCTTTATCTTTTGTGTCATAAGTGGTTTAAACTTAATAAATCTTGTCATTCATATATGTTTCTCACATATTCTTTTATGTAGTAATGATTTTGTTAAATCTGTAATTTACAATGAATTCACACTTGTAAGCTCTTAAATTCTATAACGTGTTCTATTCCAGTGTATTGCAAATATGCTTTGAAAAATCCTTACTAGGATTACTTACTAAGCAGTACTTAGTACAGGTGAGCAGTTTAATTTAGAATCTTTCTCTTGTTTCTTTGAATGCTGACAATCCCTAACTTTATCCATAGATTTCCTAACAGTTAAATAAATGAAAATGCTATAAAATCATTTCTATGTCAACTTGTATAATTGTATTAACATAAATTGATCCATGATTGTCTTGAAGTCTTGTATTGGACATTAGACATCAGGGATATAATTATGTTAAAATTAAACAACACTTAGGCATTCAAAATGTCATTGAAAAAAAATAGCCATTCAATATGATGCATTTTGACGGGTAAGGCTGGCAAAAATAGCAGTGCAGATAACTGTATTTTAATGCAAATGAGATCTGAATATTCAAAGATTCACCTTTCTCAAGTGAAGAATCACACAGAGTACTCTTCACAATGCAAGTGACTTGAAGATTTTAACTTTTTTTTTACAAAGGAAAAATGATGCCTTTTATTGTAGTTAAAGTTTTCTTTACTTAAGACTTTTGGAGACTTTGAGTTGTTCATCTGGTAAATACTATCTTAACGTTAAATACATTGACAATTTGAAACTATTCAATCTTCCCATAAACTTTTCTTGACTTTTTCCTTCCACCTTGATGACATATGGAAAATCAAATGTTTAATTTTATATTTGTTCTGTACAGCTACAACATTCCTCCTTCAATAAAAATACAATGCTTAAATTGGAAGCACTTTTCACTCCATCCCACTAAGTAATTTCATAATATTTTTCTATGAACATGACATATTTTGTGTTGCTTTTTATAGATATTCACAATAGAAGGGAAAACTTCAAAAATATCCTCAATACTTTCAGGTATTCTAGAACATTTCTTTAGTTCTCTTCTTCACTTTCCAAAAGATAATGTTCTGCTTTGTTTGACTCCCCAAACTTCCTATTCCTCTTATCCCGTCTTTCAGACACACACACATGCACACACATATACACATCCAGCTGATGATTCACATTACATGTCTGAGAAATTAAAATTCTTCAACTTTTCTCATTTTCCTACCACAAAATTTAATTACAGCCATGCATTTACATAGACTTTTTCTTCTTTTTTTTTTTTTCTTAGAATGGAGGAAATCATCTTTCCCTTCTCAAAAAGTCTTTCCCACACAAGGGATCATCATCTCTGGATACCATTCCTTTCTCTTTCCCAAGTACCCTGCTCGTGTCATCAGGCTTTGTTTCTTCTATTCATTAATCCCTATATTTTATGAAATTACTTCTGACAACATTCATCTTTAATCTAATATTACCCCTTTTAAGAAACCCATTCTTTAACACACATTATTCTCTAAAAACTTTACTATTTCTCTTTTCTTTCCAAAATTCTCAAAAGAGTAAACTGAATCTACTTATTCTGTATCCCAAAATACCATTTATTAGTCTACCCAATGCTTTAAAAATCATTATGTTTAAAAAAATCCACCGATTCCTATCTTGAGGTATTTTCTAATGATGTCTCTAATTTCATATTTAATGGACAATCTTCTGTATTGGTCTTACTAATCCTCTTAGCACTCAATGCAACTTATCACTCTTCAGTGTTGGCCCTGTAAAACTTGACTTAATTGCATGTTTCTAGTTTCAACTGTTATCTCTTAACTTTTCTTTCTCCTATTCCCGATATCTCAATATTGGGATATAAATCCATTCACTGGAACAAAATTGGGTCACAGAAATTAGTTATTAAATATTTGTTGTTTTGGTAAGATACATTCATATGTAACACATGTGTAACTCACTGAGATAACATAATTTTATATCTATGTGAAATCATAAACTATCCAAACTCTGGTGGTTCATACTTTGTGAGGGGAGTTGAAATTATCTAATGGTCAGTTTACCATGTTTTAATGATATAGGAGTCCTTCACTCAAAATATTTATCAAATAATATAAACATTTTTATTAAATATCTATCACATCTCAAGTGTTGCTAAATAGAAACAGATTGACTTTGTCCTCAAGAAGCTTACAGAAAAATCCTAAAGACATATGTTGTAGAAGTTACTCACCTTTCTAAAAACTTCAGAAACAAATTGGGAAAAATGTGCAACATTAAATACAGTACAAACTTCAGTGTATTGCATTAATTCTAAGAGAAACATTTCTCTAATACTTAATTAATACTTGTGGTCATGTTTTCCAAAGATAAAATCTAAAAGAATTTTAAAAATAATTAATAGAAGAACACTAAAATATTACTCAGCTTATTAAAGTACAAATCTTTGGAAATTTAATCATGTCAGTGACATCAACTTCAGCAATATTTTTCTAACAAAATAAAAAGATTTGGTGTTCTTATTTTAAAGAAGTTAATGTTCATTACAGGAAAATCACAAAATGTATAAAGCAGTAAGCAAAATACGACAATCATTTTTTATCCTAAAATCTTAGAAATACCCATGGTTAACATTTTAGTTTATATTTTTATTGTTTGTGGATTTATATACAGATAAATTTATAGACATATATATGCATGTGTGTTTAATGCAGTCATATTAATAATGTGTTCTAAATTTATAAGAAATTTATCATTTTATTTCTGCAGACTAAACTGAAATTATATGAAAATATTCAGGTTTTCTCTGCCTGTGTCTGCATATTTCTAGGGAAGAGTGCATAGTGATCATCACATTCTTAAGAGAAATGAGGCAAAAAAAAAAAAGATAAGAATTGTTTGCTGCTCTATAAGATTTTATCACTTAATAACATAACATGAAAACATTTCCATGACTTGCATTAACATTATAACCATTTGTTCCAGTTTACTAATGCTGCTATTATACAAAATAACAAAAAAGTATTGGCTTTTATAAAGGGGGTGTTCTAGTTTGCTAATGCTGCAGAATGCAAAACACTAGAGAAGGACTGGCTTTTATAAAAAGGGGTTTTATTTGGTTACACAGCTACAGTCTTAAGGCCATAAAGTGTCCAAGTTAACACATCAGTAATCAGGTACCTTCACTGGAGGATGGCCAATGGCGTCCAGAAGACCTCTGTTAGCCAGGAAGGCATATGGCTGGTGTCTGTTCCAAAGTTCTGGTTTCAAAATGGCTTTCTCCCAGGATGTTCCTCTCTAGCAAGCTTGCTCCTCTTCAAAACGTCACTCACAGCTGCACTGAATTCCTTCTCTTCGAGTCAGCATGTTTTATATGGCTCCACTGATCAAGGCCCACCCTGAATGGGTGGGGCCATGCCTCCATGGGAATATCTCATCAGAGTCATCACCCACAGCTGGGTGTGGCACATTCCAAGCAAATCTAATCAGCACGAAAATGTCTGCCCCACAAGACTACATCAAAGACAAAGACAATGGCATTTGGGGGACACAATACATTCAAACTGGCACAGGGGGTTTATTTGGTTACAAAGTTACAGTCCTCAAGCCATAAAAATGTCCAAATTAAGGTATCAGCAATAGGGTACCTTCACTGAAGAATGGCTGATGGCATCTGGAAAACCCCTGTAAGCTGGGAAGGCATGTGGCTGGTGTATGCTCTGGGGTTATGGTTTCAAATGGCTTTCTCCCAGGATGTTTTTCTCTAAGCATCTGGGGGTGTTCTCTTAGTTTCTCCCAGACAAACTCTGGGCTAGCACAAGTCTGCATTTAGTAGCCATCTCCAAAGTGTCTCTCTCAACTGCAGCAGTCTGGGCCTGTGATAGCTCTTTTTAAAGGACTCTAGTAAACTAATCAAGACCCATGCTGAATGGGTGGGGCCACACCTCCATGGAAATAATCTAATCAAAAGTATCACCTACAGTTGGGTGAGTCACATCTCCATGGGAACAACCTAATCCAAATATCCTACAAGATTGGATTAAAATATGTTTTTCAGGGGACATAATATATCCAAACCAGCACATCACTGTCTTTAATAATTTATACTGTATATGATTTATTTTTTACTTATTTTATTCATTATTATTTAATGATTTTTAAAATGTGAAAAATGCTCTTCATTCATAATAATTGAAATGCAAATTTATGTCATGAAACACAGTTTCTCACTTATCAAATTGGCACAAATCCAAAAATTAAACAGCACATTCTGTTGGGGAGTCTGTGGAAATTCTACTCTGAACTTACATAACTATAAATTCAAAATTGCTTGAAATGTAAAAATATGTTGAGCAACCAAAATGCTCATTAATAAGGAAAAGTATGAGTAAAATATTACCATATCTACACAATGGAATATTAGACCTGTAACATATAAAATTGAATAAAATAAAGTTCACAAATATATATTAAGTGACTTCCAGGATTTTTAAGGAAAAAAAAATAAAAATCACAATCATTTATACAGATAGTATGCATTTGTTTCAGAATAAGAAACACAGTAAGGACAAACCAAAAGCTAATGAAAATTATTACCATTAGGAGGTTGGTGGGTATAGGAAAAAGGGAAAGAGATGGGAATGAGACTCCCCAGGGAATGCATTTTTATATAGACTAAATTTTAAACCTCGTAAGTGTTTTATACATTTTAAAGAGTAAATTAAAAAAAAAATCAAAATGACACTGTGTATCTCAATTTAAAGTAAATTGGGGAAGAGGAATTGACAGTTAAGTAAAGCAAATAGAACAAGTACAATTATTTGTTTTTCTCCTGAGAGCTATAACAATTATGGTAGGAGCTAGCAGCAAAGCCGAAGAAGACCCAGTCTAGGAAAGATTCTGAAATTGGTGAAGTAAACATGGAGCACACCTGTCACCAAAACTCCACAGTGGCTCCAGTCCGGAAGAATACAGAAAAAAAGGACAAAAGTATGAGAATGGAAAAGGGGGGTTAATTGAATATTTGTATTGCAAGATGGCTGGTAGTCAGATATTTAACCCCAGTTCAAAAAATAAATAAAAGAATTTTCAAGATTCTTGTTTTTAAAAACTTGACATAGTTATCTTAGTAGAACTTGGTCAGTTCTTTTCTGTGTCTGTATCCTATATACCAGGATCATCTCAAGAAACATATGGCACATTTCACTAGGGTAGTGGAAGAGAGTGTAACAAAGGGACTAAGTACAAAAGTACAAGCGGGATTAATGGAAACCAGTTAGGGATATTGAAGTACTTGGCACTAGAAACAGCAGGGCCCTATTATCACTTGGTCACTTGGAGACTTGAAGGGGCACAACATCATGAACATAATTAAAAGCACTGAATTATATATTGAATATGGTTAAAAGGGGAAATTTTAGGTTGTATGAATGTTGCTAGAAAAAAAATTCAAAACACACACACACACAACATACGATGGTACATGAACAGTGAACTTTAATGTAAATTATGTGTTGTAGCTAATAGTACAATAATAATATCCTTTTGTCAATGCTAAAAAAACATACCACAATAATGCATTATTATAACTAGTAGGTTATACCAGAACTATGTATTTCCACATGATTTTTCTATAAATCCATAAATTCTTTAACAAACATATATTAAAAAATTACCAACAATGGGAAGAAATCAATAGAAAATTTAGAATTCAAAGTTAAGGATGTCTTCCAAAAGAAACAACTAAAAGTAAATAAAAAGAGGATATTAGAAAAAGAGTAACTGTCATAGAAAAACACTAGGAAATCCAACAATGAAACAATACAGGACCCAGAAAAATTGGACAGGGAAAATGGAGAAGAATAATTTGTGAAATAAATGATCTATGAAAAGGACATATTGTTGAAAGGTACACAAGTCTTCAAATTAACATCCCCCACAAATACTGGTCAGGATTAGTAGGGGAAAAAAAAAGACATTTTAAAATTCTGAACTTTACCAATAAAGGGAACAAGCTTAAATACCAGGGAAAAATCTAGCCAGTTGCAAAAAAATAAAAGTCAGGTGATTCTGATACCATAAGAATGCTGAAAGAAGAGGGGATACTACTTTTTCAGATAACAAAATATTTTTCAACTTTGTCTTTTCTATCTAGCAAAATGAGCAGTCAAGGTGAGTACAAAACAAAGATATCTCAGATTGTAAAGACTTGGAAATTTGGCCTCCAATGAATTTTTTTCTTGAAACATTATGTCAGGATTTATGCCACTCAAATGAAGGGTAAAGTCCAAAAAGGAGAAAGACGTGGATCAAAGAACCAGAAGAACAGTGAAGAGGAGGAGCTCCAAAAGAGTAACAAAGAGAATTTCTAGAAGAGCAGCTTCAGAGAAAGCCTACCAAGTAAAAAGAGTACTTAGGAGCAAAAAAACTAATGACCTATAAGAAGGAGACTCCAAGGACTAAGAAAAATGTCCTTGATAAAGACGTAGGATTATGAGTTGTAAAGGTACAGGATGAATGAAAAGGAAAAGTATCTAGAAACTCAAAAAGAAAAAAAAAATCAAGAAAGGCATGGTTATAAATAAACAAACTAAATCATAGCATAATTTTGAGTGACTAGAGTACATTAAGAAAAAAGAATCAATTTTAAGTTGACATTAGGAAAATCCACCTTTGAATGAATTACTGGTTTCTATTGGATCCCTTAAGAATGAAATGTTGTCATAAGAAAATACTTGGTGCAACATTAAACATTATTGGCATTATCAAAATAATTTTATGCTCTTTATTGGTTTTTAACGTTTGTAATCTTAAAGATAAATCACAAAAGACTTCATTATCATCGTAAGACAGGTGTAAATATGTTCCCATTGACAATGTAAAAGTTTTTCTTTCTTTTTTTTAAATAGACATATAAAAGTGACAGGAGAAAGAGAGGCAGAAGGAAGAGCAGCAGTACTTTGATTTTTATCTTACAAGAAAGGCCAAAAAGGTATATAGTTTTTGATTGATAGAGTAAGGAAGGAAAATTTAGGGGTGTGGTTACATTCTAGAAGTGATCATTGCAGGAGAAGTGGTTCTGTAAATGTAGAAGGGTGTGAGTGACTTTTTTTTTTCATGAAGAACAAAGTCAATAGACAATCTCTAGTTATGATAAATACAAAAACAGTAGAACATGATTATTGTTTAGAGGTAAAGTCACAACAAAATGTTTTAGGAACAGAAACATATAATTAAATATGATTGTTTCTAGGTAGTGAGATTAAAAGTAAAGTAGAGTGAGAGAGGAAAATCTTGTCTTTCTATTCTAAATGTTTTAACTCTGTTGAATATTATTTTCAGAATTTTCTTAAAGATATAAATGTAGAAAAATGAATACTGTGAGAAATTATATAATCAGCTTTGAACACAATATATCTTATAATTTATATATTTCATGCAAACTTTAAATATATGTATACACACAAATATGTATAAAAAGACTATATAAGGGTGAGGAAGAAATTCTGTTTAGTTGTCTACCATCAAAATAAAAATTATTTTAAAAAGTAATTGTCATTTAAGAAGTAAATGGCAAGTTTTAGCATATGTCTGTTGACATTTTATCATCTTGTCTTACTATTCTGTTTTACTCTACATTAAATTCTAAGAGTGCCTGGGCCTCCACATGTCTTTTCTCCACTTAGTCTTATTCTGAAACACACAGAAAACAAGTTGTTAGCAGGGTGCATTTTTACTTTGAGAATATCTTAAGTCGTTACAGCCCTTCTATTATTTATGTTTCCTGTGATGCCAATATACATCAATAAAGGGCATGAGAAGATGACTTCTGCAGAGACATTTATGTTTTCAGTCTTGCCTGTGTGTTAAAAACCCATGGCACCTTAAAAAAATGACGGCTGCTTTTTTGTAGTATCCGTTCAAAAAAGAATAATCACTTGGGAAATTTTTCTCAGTGTCTGTTGCAAAGAAATCCAGCAGAGAAGAAAGGCTTACAAAACCATACAAGGCAGTAAATGTCAGAAAAGGTGGGTCATTCTTGCTTGTAACCATAAGGGCATTTCACTTATACTCAAGCTCATTGTTATGCTTAGTCAACTATAACCTTATGTCAAGTTGATCTTTACTCGGTGAAACTTTGCAAGTAACTACAAATAGCAAACTTTGAAATAACTCCCTGCTCACAATTGGACAGACATTTTACCCTGAACAAAATTTAATTGCATATAAATATAACAATAAACTTTACTTTATGGGTTCCTTGATTTCTCATTTTCATCATGTGAGATTTTCAGATGCTATTTTCATTTTCATTAATTATTTGGCTAAATTTTGTGAACTCAAGAGTTGGTATAGATTCTGATATGCTAAGCAAATCACAAACTCTTAAATCTAACACATTTTTAGTCTGTGCACCATCAATGTGTGATTAGCAGTCATATATCATGCAGAGGAAAATGAAAAGCTGTGGGTTTCTAATAGGAGCAAGAAAATGTACTATTTATTTCGAACTATGTATCTTTCTAATGTTTATTTTTAGTTCCATGAGAGAACCAACATTTTATAAAATCAACAAATTAATAAAATAACACAAATATGCCTGTCAAATATATAGACATTTTCATGTTGTTTAAAAAACCAATAATCATAAGGCAAATTAGATTAGTTTTAACCCTACAAAATGCTCAGAAATTTCAAACAGCAGGACTCTCTAAAATGTGAAACTAAACCAGTTGAGTGAAACTTATTGTCATTTTTATTACACTTTGTCAAGCAAATAAATTATGCAAAGATATTGTTTTTATTTAATATGAACACAATCTATTTCTCAGAAAACTTCACTGTAATATTAAGAGAATTTTTGTAATTTGTTCTGTTTTTGTAAGCTATTCAGAAACGAGTTGTATAGAAGAAATTTTTCTTTTTATAGGGATGACAGAGAATAAGGCAATGATGAAACTGTTGAGAAAGTTTGATTTGTTAAATCTTCACGTTTGTTCTGACATTCTACATATGCTCCAAGAGATAAAGGCATATGGGTGCTATCCTGGAATTGGTGTACACAGTTACTTAACTATGCCCTGAGTTTATTCCACTCCCTCAGTGACTTGTAAACACAGTTTAAGAAAATTCAAGACTGCATCACGCAATTTGTTTTGTAATGTATGCCATTAGTAATCTCTAGGAAAATCCCCTTTGCTAACACAAAAAAGATGTGGTAGGCTAGTTAAAAAAAAAATTTAGTGGTTGATGAGTGTAGAAGTGAGTGTGGTATAACATGTCATCACATATATCGTCTTCAGAATTTAATGCTGTACTGAAGCCAAGTCATCCATTGCTTTTATTCATTCATTAAGTAAAACACATTTGTTGAGCACCTAATAGTTGTCATGCACTATTCTAAATGCTGAGGGTACAAGAATGAACAAGGCAGATAAAACTCTGTCTTCCTGGAGCTTATAATTTACTGGGAGAAGGAAAAAAAAAATTGAATTTTTAAAAAAACTTTAAAATTTAGATAAGAAAATTTCAGTGGTAAAAGATATGGAGAATGAAGTGAAAAGAATAAAAAGTAACTATTACTAAAGTAGGAATAAAATAAGAGCAGCATAGGATTTACCTGAAGCCAAGTAAAAGTGATCAAGGTAATCAAATGCTGCTGATGGATCAAGTAAAATGAAAATTGTAATTGACTCTTGGATTTTTCATCTTGTGGCCTAAAAATCAGTTTGTAGAGTGAAATGGATCAAGTGATAATTTAAATGGGTTCAAGAAAATATTGGAGGAGAGGAAGTAGAAACAAATAATATAGATAATTCTTTCAGAGAATTTAAGTCAAAGAAAATCAGAGAAGTGAGGGTGATAGCTGCATGGAGAACAGAACTATCTCTACACATCGTCCTATACAGAAAACTGTATGCTAGCAATATAAAAAAAACAACGAAACAATTGCTTTGAAAAGATTCTGGCATTTGCAACAGTCATGTCTTATATTGGATACACAGAAAAATAAACAAAAGTGGAGATTTTGAGAATAAGACAACTATTTTAGGCCTATAATTTTATGAAATTTTCTATGTACAATGTGGTCTGTGTACAGAAAACTTAAGGCGTTAATTCTATTGGACTATCTCTCAAACAACTAATAAGTTCTGAAATATTACAAATTTACTTTCTCTATAACTCAGATATGCCAAAAAAATGTGGATTCTTTTTATTCTAATTTATCTCAGCCCTTTAAAAAAACATCACTTTCTAGGTGTAATCCAAGATATGGTGCAGGGGTGGGGCAGAAGCTTTTAATCCACTGGAGCTCCCATTCAGCATTTAGAAAGTCAATTTTCTACAAAATCTTCAGTCTGTCTGACATCTGATCCCAGTCATAATGTGACCTTCCTTCCAAAATGGTATCTTGCTATGGGTAAGTATAGCTTGTGGCATATCATGTCTTGTGAGAGTTTCCTATTATCCTAGGAACAACTCTCTTAGACGGCAGTCCTTCAAATAATAAAAATATATTGACCTCACACAGTGAACACACACACACACACACACACACACACACACACACATATATAATTATATTCATTATAATTTTATATAATAGTGATTGCTGTTTTTCCTATTGATGCCACTGACTGAGATTTATGACAGTATAACCTTTAATCTAGTATATCCTGCAACTGAATCATATACCAGTAGGCACTCAGTGATTACCCTAAACAACTGAGTTTGCCATGCACTCCCCATAGACCCTGGCTTGGGAAGATGTTTTAGTTTCCTAAGCTGCTCAAGCAAATACCATGAAATGAGGTGGGCTGAACAATGGGAATTTATTTGCTCATGGTTTTGAGGCTAAAAGAAAGTCCAAATCAGGGTATCATTAGGTGACAGTTTCTTCCTAAAAACTGGTATTCTGTGGGTGGCTGCTGGTGATACTTGATTGTTAGCTCCTATGCTTCTCCTGGCCTCTCCATTCTCTTCTGGGTTTCACTGAATTTCAGCTTCCTGCTTCCATGGCTTTCTCTCTGTCTCTCTGAATTTTACTCTGCTTATAAAGAACTCCAGTAATAGGATTAAGACCCACCATGATTGAGATGGGCTGTACCTTAACTGAAATAATGTCATCAAAAGGTCCTGCTTACTATGGTTTCACAGCCACAGGAATGGATTAGGTTTAAGAATATGTTTTCCTTGGGGTATATATAGTTTCAAACACCACAGAAGGCTACCCCAAAAAATCTCTCTGTTCCTCTCAACTCAGCACAAGATACCACATACCAGTCCCCCTGACACTCAGTACAGTTGCTCTCAATTCATCCCCTTTAAAATTCCTATTAATCTCACAGGGAAACTGAAGGATATGAGCCTTGTTAGCCATTCTGCAGACCAGCAAGCTTGACATAATCTGGCTGCATATTAGAAAAGCAGAATCTCAGTCTCTTTACACAGACCTACTGGATCAATATCTGCATGCTAATACACTGTGAGAATTTGCTGAGCTAGAGAATTAACTCAAACTCCATTTATGCCTAACTACTCTATTCTGCCATTTTACCTCAATGGGTTTGGCTCCATGTGTCAGTAGTGATAACCTACAAGGCAACCTTTCACCAAAGTCTTAAATGAGGAGTGGGTCTAGTGGCTGAAGAAGGAGACAACATGCCCTCTCCCTGAGCCTCAGAGCTAAGCTCTAATTGTGGACAAAGTTAGCTTCTTTATAATACGGGAAGAATTCTGTGTTCTGACTCCTCCTGTTTTAGTCTTTGATGTGATGAAAGGGATTCAGAGACACATACTCTATAGCACCATTCAGCCTGACTGTGATTTCTATTCTCTGACTTGCTCTACAGGGCTCATGACTGTTCCTAAAGGGCTTATGATGATGCTTAAAGTGTCATCATTTATTTACATCAGTATAGATTCATGGATATTTACTCTAAATGGTGAGTTATAATCAAGACAATCTTTTTATTTTTGATCAAAGTCATTACCCGAATCTTTTCCCTAGGGTCATTCTTTTCCGAAGTTCAATTGAATATTTGTAGAGAAAATGCCCAATATTCATTGATACAAGTAGGATGATAATAACACACTTTAATATATAGAAGAAGATGTATTTAATCCCTTATTTTTGGATATTTAAGTTGTTCCTATCATAGTCACAATCATATACGATTGTCTAGTAAGATTTCCTATTTTTATTCTCACAGCTATGATTATAAGGATAAATTCTTAAGAGTTGAATTGCTGTGACAAATTTTAGGTATGAATTTTAAGTACAGCCAAATTCCTCTCTAGAAAGTGAAAAGCAACTTACTGTCTTACCAAGGAGTACAAATATAAGTATCTTCCTATATCCAATTTATATAGCAGAAGGTTTAGGTTGTCTATCCAATAGCCATTTAGTCTTCTCCTCATTAGCTACATTTTTATTTGGTTCAGACAAAAACATCCTCAACCACAGGATAGGAAACATAAGTTGTGAATCATTTCAATCCCAATACTCTTGACTAATGATTGGTCTGGGTTGAGCAAATGATTGTTCTGTCCAGTATGATGTAAAGGAAAGTCTGATGGGTACTTCTGGAAAATATTTTTTTTTCCTGATAAAAAAGAGACTTTCTACATCAGAGGAGAGTTTTATTATAAATACTCATTTGTGTGTTTTTTTATTTATTTATTATTGACCTTTTTTACCTGTGCTTTTACTTGATCTGGTGAAGTTCACATCATTGAGGTCATCAGAGTTATTACCTAAGGAAAAGGCCAAAAGAGACAAAGATATTCATTGTAGCACCCTGAAGTTGTTGAAACTCAAAACCAACCCCAGACTTGCCTAATTCCAGACCCATTTTTACATGAAGCAATTAAATGAATTTATGGTTTAGCTGCTATTATTTCAGCATTATATCATTTCTAGCAGGAAACATCATAACCCTTAATACTAAGCAAGAACACTGTCATATATATTTATAAGAGCATGTTAATTAGGAAAATAATAATGGTTAAGGAAAAAATCAAGATCTCTGTTCTTTCTGGATATTTTATGTTGTTTCACGTGGTATACTCTTCAGTAAATATTTCTGTTTTTAGGGGCTCTTCTTGTGTATGTATGTTATATACAATCTAGATATTTAAATGGTGTAGATTCACAATATTTTGAGCGCTGTTCCTTCACAGTTTGCCCTCAAGGCCAGGAGGGCACCAAATTCTGTGAATATTCTCCCTCTACTGCTTTATTGTGTAAGCTTTCATGTTTACTGTTCCGGTTTGTTAATACTGTTGTTTTGCAAAACACCAGATATGGATTGGCTTCACTGAAGAAAGGCCAATGGTGTCTGGAAAACCTCTGTTAGCTGGGAAGGCACGTGGCTTGCATCTGCTGATCCTGGGTTTGTTCCAGCTCCTCTCTCAGCTTCTGTGTGCTCTTCAAAATGTTACTCTTGGGGAGTTTTGTCCACTCTTAGCATCTCCAGAGCAAACTCTGGGCTAGCATAAATCTGCTTTCAATGACCATCTCCAAAATGTCTCTCTCAGTTGCTCTGAGTTCCTTCTGTTTGTCAGTTCTTATATACAGAGCTAGTGATTTAATTCAGAACCACCCTGAATGGGTGGGGTAACATCTCCATGGAAATTATCCAATCAAAGGTCTTGCCCACAGGTGATTGAGTCACATCTCCATGGAAACACTCAATCAATAGATTCCAACCTAATCGACACTAATACGTCTGTCCCCACAAGATTGCATCAAAGAATATGGCGTTTTGGGGGACATAATACACCCTAACCAGCACATTTATATTTCCATTCACCTAGTGTATGCTGTTACCAACTCATGCCTGGTTTAGTCCTAAGGTATTTTCAAAAACCCGTCTCCAGTCTCTGCTGACTGCAAAGCTCATAATACTGTCAGAGCATTTTACTTTCAAAGACTGGTCAATAGCCTCAGGTCATTTTTCCACTTCAGGAAACATATATTCCAAACATATGTTACTATATCTTGTCCTCATGTTCTCCTCCTGGACAGGTGTATTACTCCTGGCCAGAAATTTATTTCAGAATTAACCAGGTATTTATGTAAACACACCATGGGCTGTTTTTAAGTATCACTATTTGATTCTAATGAATTTAACTAATAGATTATTTATAGATAAATCAGCTTTTTCTAATCCTAATCTAGCAAGAATTTTATATTAAAGTATCATGAATTAAAAAAGCACTTGACTGATTTAAAATCTTGAATTGCTTTGTAAGTTCAGGCATTCAAATATATATCTTGTGTTTAACCATATTCTGTTGTATTTACTCTCTAAATACACTTAGATTTTACAAGAAAGGTCAGGAAATTAGTCTTGTCCCACCAAATAATCAAGTCATGTAGACTACTGGCATATATGACTGAGAATAATGAGCTTAGCAGTTGTAACTGTTTCCCCTTGTAAAAGTAAAATGCTCATGGGGTGAAAATATGCTCTCCCCTCTTAAGAACGGTCAAATCAGTGTCCTTTTTTATCAGACCATGATAAACTATGATTTCAAAATTACACGTAACAGTTTTATTCTTTATCTGTACACAGTGGAAAGTAACTGGCTGTCATCTAGAATTGCATACAGATAAGTTTGCTATATATCGGACTGAGAAAAAAATCTCACAGTATGGCTGATGCATTGATACTATTTGATTTTTTCTATTCTCCATCTGTTCAGGTTCCTTCACTTTTTTTTTTTATATATTCAGAACATCAAATTGATAATATCACATCTGCTGTTAACATGACTACAACCATTAGTTATATTTAACACAGTTCTGATTGTCTTTCTGTTGACATAGATTTGGAGTTTGACAGCTTGGACTTGTCAGACTGGGCAATTAATTCCAGAGCTATGACTATATTAACACTCCTATTTCATGACATTTTGAAAGACCTGTATGTACAGATATGTATGAAGTGGTTAATCAGGTAAGTTTATATTCAAAGATAAATAGTTCATTAGGATTATATAATAGGATTAAGAGACTGTTATTTCATACTCTATTCACTTATACTGTAAAGAATAAAACATGTTTAAAACATCATTTAAAAATGAGCATTGGTCAAAAGGAACTTGATTAAGCCACTCTGACACTGAGGCCTCAGTTTGTCCCTGGGAAATCATGTGTGGTTAAAAAGAAAATTTATGGTGATCCTTACATATCTAATTTCTAGTAAAAAGAAAGAGATTCTTGACTGGTTAAGATAAACATACAGTGCACCAAATATACTTTATATCTTATATAAATTATACTTTAGATTAAAGGTTTATAAATTTGTCATCACCTGTAGAGATTAAGAGCTCATACACATGGTAAGTATAATTTCACCACTATATTTTTAAAAGCAATAGTCCCAGAAGAAATTGTAAAAATCAGGAAAGTGGTTAGTTATTGAAAATCAACACAGTTTACAAGATGGAACCAATATTTAATGGGGTCTTATTGTATGGAATGCATACATATTAGCCTTTTACATATTAACATTTTATTCCTCAATATCTAGCTGTTTACATGGAACATAGCATTCATTCATCTATTATTTGTTGAATTAATGTGTGGAGTAAGTTAAATTTTTCATGACTAACAGCTGATGAGTTATTATTACCCAAGTAGCAGATGATAAAAATGAGGTACAGAGGTCAAGTATGTTTAGAAGTTTGCCAAGTTTGTAAGGTCAAAACTGTCATTCAAATCCATAGCTGTCTGACTTCAAGAACCTATCTTTTACATAAGACAATTATATAAATGAAAGTGTGAATGAGTCAGAAACTGTCTCACCTGTTTAATTCTAGATGAGCTCATAAGGCTTCTTTCTGCCAATTTCCATCCCTACTTGACCTGCTGATAGGTATAACTTGGATTTTCACATTCATGCACATTCTTGTAACTTTTCTGATTACTCTCCAACACATACTCTCTTCTCCAGCATTTCATCTCCTTTGTGTATTTTTATATTTCACTGTTTTTCCCTTGTTTAATGCCTGCATGTCTTGTTAGATGGTAAATATTTTGTATAATATTGACAATAATAATAATAATAATGGCTCATGTTTATTCATAACTGTGTAATTTAGAGAATATTCAAGGCACCTACATTTTATTTTATTTATTTTATTTCATTAATTCTAGGAACAATAGCTTCTATACAGTTTGTCTTTTTCTAAAGGTAAAGTAAACTTTTTATCCTGTATAAAGCATTCTTTGCTATATAAACCTCATTCAGGAATGAGCTCATCCCATTTTCTCTACATTCCCAATTAGTATTCTACAAGTTAAAAGAGCAATCAATCCTTCCTCTAAATCCAAACTCAGTATACAAACGGTGGCCATGGAAGGATAAAATACCATCCTTGCACTAATTTATCAGTACACTTTAGCCTTCCTCGAGGCTCTTAGGACTGGGTGCCTTTACTTATCTATTTATATCCTGTAGCTGTAGAACAAAATGAGACTAGCATTTTGTCCACTGAAAGTAGAATTAAAATCTTCATGAAATTGTGCTATTTCTTTTACCTTCGCTAATATCCAAGATTGTATGGTGAGAGGTTATGGGATGGTATGCTTCAGCATGATGGAAAAGTAATGGAACAAAACCCTTTATGTTTTTGGTCCTAGGTCTTTATAGAATTCCTGGGTGCATTTGAACATAGGGAACTACTAACATATTGTATTGTTTCTTTTCAACCTCAAAAAAATAGTTAATATTTTCTCTGAAACCATCTTTCAAAACAATGTTTTACTAGAATATCTTCATTGTCTCAAAGGGTATAAAGCTTTCTCAGATAAAATATTCAATCATAAACACAGCATTCCCAACCATGTTCTACCTTAGAACACTCAAGTACAAGATACTTTGTTATAAGTCAAAGTTAATGGAATAGATATTTAACTCTACTTTTACAAGTAGAGTTAAAAAAATCTAATCATTTTCCAAATTAATATCCTGCTTATAATAGGTAAGGCACAAATTCATGATGTACATTAACATAAATAAATTTTAGGTTTTCAAAAAAAGCTAGAAATAAAAAAAGCCAAAAATATAGTAACCTCATTTGCTCTTTTCTGCAATGTAACTATCAAGTACTTCTTAATATTATATATAAAAATCCATATAATTTTCCATTTCATTAATCTGCTTTTGCTATAAAACTTCTAAACACTTTATACACTTGTTGAATATATTGAATTTGAAATATTTGTAAGGCAATAATTCTTTTCAGCTTTGTGGGCATTTATCTTTGAGAAATCAAATTTAAAAAATAATTATTTGTCAATCTTCTAACACTATTTTATTGCATGATGACTGACTTTCCTTCAAATTTCTACTTGTATTGGCCATTGTATAACAGATGGAAGTCATTTTTATCCATTGGAGAAGTGACATATTCAGTCTCATTTAATAAATTCTCCATTTAAAAAGCAAAGTGCTCATAATAATTTTGTATAGTATCTATTCAAACAGGTGTTTTACAATTTAACTTTAATTACAAGATACTGAGTGATTATAGTTTAGCACTCAATATTTTTTGTGTTTTTTCCCTTTTTTTGCTTTATTCTTGAAATAATACAATTATTTTTCTACATATGTAAGACATAAAGAATACTCTGTCTGAAATTAATGATAAATTTCTTAAGCAAAACATCTGATCAAATCATACATTCCCTGTTGGTCTGGCTTCCCATGCTGTTGAACATAAATATCTTTAAGGGCCCCAGAATGCTGCTGACCTGGATTTCTGCATGTGTGCTCTGGAAAAAGGGCTCCAACAGTAATTTTGAGTGTAATTTTTATCCCTGCTGGTAATCAAGAGGCTTCAATAAGAGACTAGAGCCACTACATCAATTTACAATAAATACATTGAACTCCTTGAGGATTAAATACAGCTTTATTTTCCAGTGGTTTATTTCGAAGAAGGCAGTACTGTTTTAATTGTATTAGAGAACGGAAATTTTACTTGAAATTAAATAAAAAGCAGAAATATGCTTTTAAAAAGAATCTCAAAATGTGCTTTGCTTGCTAATGTTCTATATAGTTAGTTCATTTTCAATTAAGAAAGAAAGCAAAGTTTCAATTGTTTTCCACTACCAAGGGATCCCTTCAATTGTGTTTAGATAAGCTGCGTGGGTTTTTCTATTTATTTATAGAGACTCATACTGATGCAGAGATGAGATTTTAAATAACATATCATTTTACTTGCTCACAATTCCACCTCTATTGTTGTTTTAAACATTTACCTTTTTGTTTAAAAGACTGAATTGAGGCGCCAAATTGTTACTGCCTCAATTATTATAGTATTCACTTTAGTTTTTAGCACATTGAATAACTCTAATAAACATTTTGTCAGAAATACACATTGTCTTCATTTGCTTCCCAGGGCATATATTAGTGGAAATGTTCAGTCCATTTAACAAAATATAAAATTCAAGCAGTCACTATAATAAAATTTGCTACCTAGGACACTTTCTGCTAGTTTTAAGCAGTAACTCTTGATGTAGTTCATCATGGAGAGTGTAACATTCATTCTTTAATTCAGGTTGTTTTTCTTGGGTTTTGGCTCCCTGCTAATCCTGTCTTAGAACTCTGCATACCTAAGCGGATGACTCATGGTTTTGAGTATTTGTCCCAAGTAGGGCAATGTATGTATCTTCTTATTTATCCAAATGGCTGTTTTATACATGGATTTATTCTTTGGTTTCTCTCAGACTGAAATGTGAACACAGATTCATAAATAAATGGATTCTATTATGCTACTGGTCATTGTTTCCATCATTTTAATGGGCCATAAAACACATTACCAAATAGAACTATTTGACAATAAAATTTTTTCGTCCAATTTTATGAAAACAATATAGCACTCTTTTCATATAATTACACAATACTATAATTTTGCTCACAAAATCAAACTGTTTACATCATTTCTTAAAGGAAGCATTTTAATAGTGTCTGTATGGAATATAGATAAAATCAAACTCCAAACTCTGATTAGGCCTTTTAAAGTTAACTTAAGCTTTGCGTCTTATTGATGTAAGCATGGACAAATTAAATTATGATTTTTTGCCCCCCTTTCTTTTTGGAAGATAAGCATTATATTTTTATGACGTCATTGTTAGTAGACACACTTATTCAAATTTTATCTGAAGCCTAGAAATGGAGGCCTAGTACTAAGGGTGGTGAATCTAAGCAATTTTTTTCTTAAGATAATTCAAAAGTCTTACCCCAAAGACAACTCTTGATACCTTAAAGAATTTAATACATAGTCTGGTCCATTATTCTGAAGTTCCAGATATAAATCTTGGGGTCACAAATTATGAATTATTAAGCTTAAATAAATTTTAAAAACTTATGATGCACACATCTCATCTTCAGTATGAGGTCCAACTATCTACTCTTTGGGGGATTATGATAGGGATTTAATCAACATTTTAGAAGTTCTACTGCAGTATTTATCATTCATAATTTGCTACATAAATGGTATTTTATAATTTTGTTTCATTTTCTAGAAGATCCAAAGTTCAAGCTCAAAGAATCAAGAATTGAAGAGTCAGAAAAGAAACAAAATGAAAGAGCAGTTTCCAAAATATAAAAGGCAGCATATTCCAGATCCAATTTATTTGTCTTTCTCTATTTTCTCAGCCTCATCTGTCCATGCAGGCTCAGCCTCCATGCTACTTCTTAGACAATGATGCCACCATGATGGTTTGCACTGTTCTTGTGATTTTAATGTCCTGGTTGCCACATCAGTAGCCTCATCATAAAACACCACCAGTTCTTTAACTTTTCCAGTGGTGAGGCAGCACTTCGTTCTGGCATCCGTTGGGCCTAGCATAGTGGGATACAAGTACCTACTATCTGAGGTCTAAGCTACCTGGAAAGAGAGACTCTAGCTTTTCCCAGAGTCTTTACAGAAGGACTTGTTAACATGATTCCAATGTGTCTGGGCCCTGATGTACAGTGGAACACACTTGAGTGACAGGAGACTCTGAAGAGCTGGGAGAAAGAAAATTCTTACCCTTCCTTTCTCTATCAACTTTTCTGAAATGCAGTGGTTTTGTATGGCCTTTATGGGGATGTCCTGTTTCACTGAGCCCACTGTTTAATCTGCCAAACTGTGAGTCCAATGATGAAGTATCTTGTGTTTGTTTCCCCCTTTCTCTGCCTGACTTTCCTTTTCCTTTTAATTTTTTTTCCCTCCAGATGTGTACTGCATCATCTTAAGGCATCATCATAGCTTAAGGTGATATTTTTTTTGTTTGTGTTGTTTTAGTTAACCTGGATTAAAAAAGAAAAAAAACAAAGATCCTGACTGAAATAAATTCAAAGTCTTACCAAGAGACTTACTGCTTTTACCTTATTCCAAGCTTTTTGCTCTTTGTGGGTAGCCCTGTGTCCACAAATAAGAATTAATTGATTCTTTCATTTGATACCCATCAATTTATTGATTGATTCTTCATATACTTCTTAAATTGCTGCTGTATAACAGGCAAACAGTAAACAGAAGCCTCTAGAAACATATGTAAATCATTCAAGGAATAATCAAATGGCAAAATTGCCTCATTTAACATGATATATCAAAAATCTTTAAATTCATTAAATGCATATTTTTCATTTTTATTTTAAAGCTTTGAGAAAATAGAAAAATGATATATACTTTAGCATAAATTTAATCATCAGAAGTGGTAATTTTTACACTGACAGATCAAAAGTAACAGGTAATATTAATGATCATCACTTAATGATATGGTCCATTTATCTAGGAAATTTAGTGATACAGCTTGCACAACCCTAGCATGTAAGAGTTATATGTTTATTTTTATCATGCAGATACAAAATTTAAAAAACCATGTTCAAAATGTGTATGAAATTCTAACTTTTAAACTCCAGAATACAGTTCACATAAAAATATGTATAATGATTAAGTCAAAAGATGGTTCAAAATAAATGTAAAACCATTTTTATGGGTAAATTTATTAGGTATTTTTATCTGAGATTGCAATAAAATCCCTCCTCTTGTTGGAGGTGCCAATCAAAAGAGCCACTTTTTTTTCTCTCAACTGTCCAATTACCAGTCAGCTAGACTAGGAATTCCTTTAATTTCATGGATTCTCTGACAAAAAAGCTGTGTTGTATTGGACCAGTGATCTCCAAAGCTAACTGTGCAAGTTAATCTACTGGATTTGAGAGTAAATATATTAGAATCATTTGTTATCCTTTCTTAAGTGTTTATCTTATGCTTATTTGATAATATATCATGTATTTGGTCATACATAGAATAATAAATATATTTTGTATATCATGAAACTCTGATCATTTTTGCAACTTTGTTTTGCTTTTCTTGTGTGCATAGCATTGCATAATTTTTTAAAAAAAGAAGTTTATATACTGTGATGGGTTTGGAGGTTTTATGGACCACAGAAAAGGTCATGTTCTTCAAGCTAATCCATTCATGTGGGTGTAGACCTATTGTGGGTGGGACCTTTTGATTAGGTTATTTCAGTTGAGGCATGCTCCAGGTGGGTCTTAATCCTCTTACTGGATCCCTTTATAAGAGAATGAACTAGAGACAAAGAACAGAAGCTAAGGGAGAAGGTCCCACTCAGAAGTATAGAAAGAAAACCATAGAAACAGATAGGAAGCCACTGAAGCCAGAAACTGGAAGCCACAAAACCCAGAAGAGCAAGAAGAGACCAATGCACACCATATGCCTTGCCATCTGACAGAGGAGCCCGGGATCACTGGTAGCCAGTCTCTAGAGAGAAAGCATCACCTATTGATGCCTTGATTTGGACATTTTCATGACCTCAGAACTGTAAGCTTGTAGGTTAACAAATCCCCATTGCAAAAGCCAACACATTTCTGGTATATTGCATTTCATTGGCTTTAGCAAACTAGAACAGACTTTTTGGCCAAGTTGACACATGAACTTAACCATCACATACACCTCTGGGTTAGGAAATCTTGGGGCAGATATTCTAAAAAGAATATTGCAGTAACAATTCTAACAACTTGGAAATCAGTGTTCCGAGTTACCATTGGATTGATGCCAACAACATAATTTTGATACAAATATGATTCTGACTTCTTAAATGAAACATGCTTGGCTGTGGTGGCATTTAGCAGTCTTTTTTCTTTTGTTATTGGTGGTGGTTGTTTGGTTTCTACAAAGGAAGAATTTTGCAGGAATATATAGCAGAAGAATAGAGTGGATTAAAAAGGCTAAACAGCATGAGTACAGGAAATAGCAAGCTTTGGGATTGTAGAATAGACCTCAGCCCAATATGTGCTTTTTCAATATTTGATGCCGAGAAAGGAAATAGAAAATGTTAATGACATATTTACCATTATCTTTCATCTGAAGTAGCAAGTTGACACCACTATTGATCCCAGAACTTCTCCTGAAGACCAGTTCCCCAAATATTATGTGTGCATATTCCTTGCACAGTCTCTATCATACATACCGTCCTTGGCATTTTGAATCTAATTGAAGGAAAAAAATGTTTTGTATTAGTCTACACAGAGGATATCAGTCACTGGCTATATCTTGATCTAAATTTAGGCCAACAGATACTTAGAACTGCTTTGGGATGATTTACTAAAGAACATTTTAGGGGAAATATCTTATGAAGCCCATATACTCAGTTTATGACTAATTAGTTGCATATTCTTTCTCTGTGAGCAGAGTGAATTAAAATATTTAAGCTACTTTGCATTTCCATCTCATCTACCAGGTGTTTAGGCATCATACAGGAGCTTGAGGACACTATTTGTGTGTATTATAAAGTTTAAGTATTATACAGATGTGGATAGACTTGACTTCTTCTTACAAATTCAACTACATTTCTATACTTTTTCTAAATGCAGTACTTGCATCAGGCATAAGGGATGTAAGGAATGGAACTCTGAATGAAGCAGTACTCTGTGTATTTGCAAATGTAAAACAGATGTGTAGTAAATATTGCAAGCTGTGAATCAGTGGGACACCTTAAAAATGCAAAGGAAGAAGAAATATAATTTGTCAATGATTTTTGCTAAGTATCTCATCTGTAATGGAGAAGTGTAACTTCTTTATAGGACTTAATGGCTAGTTTTTCACACATGCTTTTCCCATTACCCCTTAGCATAAACTAATCTGTAAACTATAAATACAAGCAAATGTTAGCAAATAGAAGATAGACACATTCATAGAAAATGAATTTCAATATATTTCAAAGAATATTTGAGACCAAAAATAAAACTAAGAAAATGGCTTTATAAATGAAAATCCATTGTTTTCACAATGTAGCACTAATCTCAAACCATTTAAGTGATATTATTTATATTTTAAGTAATGATTAAATACACCTAACTTTAGAATAGGAAATATATTAAACAAAAACCATCATATTTTAGGGAAAAATATTTCATGTTCCCAAAAGTATTTTCTTATTCTTTACTTCTCAAAACCTGAGAATGGCATCAGGCTTCAAAGAACAACTCAGGCTCAAAGACTTCTCTCTCATCACTTTCCCTCAGTCACTTAGACCCATTGAAACTACATCCAAACAATTTCTAAGGTTCCCAAGCTTTCCATTCACACTGGCTGAAATAGCTCCAATAAATTTCTTAGCTGATTATAATTCTTTCTTAATTATTTATGTAAATTTGTGTTTTTTCTATACTCAACCATGTAAAAGAGCATCACCTGTTTAATATTCTTGAGTTATAAGCTTATCAGTGTTTCTTTGTTCATAAGTCTTTACTTGCTATCCATTTGCATGTAAGTATGAACTTCACTGACATAATGTAGTCCATATTGTCTACCCATACCCCAAAGTTTCCAATATTATAACATAATCCTGTTCCTCTTCTTAATTTTCTAAGCATCCAGTTAGTATCTATAATATGAAATAGTTTTTATCATCATGCCTACATTCTGGGTAGGATGGCTAGATATTATCCTCTAAGTTAAGTCTTTTCTTACTGACTTGCTAAAATATTTTCGTGTTGTTATCTCCATGTAGATCAGTCTCTTTTCTTTATCCAATTTCTATATGGCCCTTCTATGAAGCAGAGATATTAACAAATGTTGTTCATGTTCCCAAAATATGTGTTATCATCTATATGTATAATAAAAAATGCCAGCTAGCAAATTTTAAAATAAACCCACACACAGATATAAAGTGAAATTGCAATGTGGCATTAAATTATATGTATTTTATAATTTTTTTAAATATGAATTCTCCATTAACTACTGAAATGTATTTTCCACATTCATTTCTACTTATTTTTTCCACTCTTCACTTTATTTTATTTGATTTTCTCCAAATCTTGTATTTTAATTTATAAGAATAAATTTGACTGTGGTTTTAAATTAGGTGCCATGTATTAATTTTTGACATGAAGATAAATATGGTATTTGATATTACAGATTCTAAATATATGCTTAGCAAACTAAGAAAAGGAACAGGAATTTTGTTGTTCTGATTCTTTGTTTCTGGTTTACTACCTACCTCAAAATTTAATTTCTTAAAACAACAGCAATTTATAACGTCATGATTTGTAATTCAGGAATATGGTCAGAGCTCCGCTGGATGTTTTCTGTTGTATTTATTGTCAATGAAGGTCACAAAATAGATGTTATCTGGCTGGTGATCTGACCTGAAAATTCTAAGGCAGCTTCTCTTACAAAAATGGTGGTTTGAGGTGGACAGTAGGGAATCACAGATAACTGCTAAGTGGTCATTGCCTAGACCTTACCTACCCCCACCACCTTCTCTGGGGAATTCACAGACACAAACTAAGCAGCCATCCTACAGCCTTCCACTATCCCCATCTCCTTTTCTACTGCATGCCATTCCACAATCTGGGGGAGAGGTTAAATGTAATGAAAAGGCATCTCCAGAACTTAAACTGGGAAATGGGGAACAAGCAGCCTCAGATGCTTATCAGAACATGAATTCTCGGTGACAGGACCCCCTCCCCTTGAGGTGGATAAAAACATACTCAGGCAGTATACATTGGTCTTTCTTCTCTGACACCAAATGAGACATGTGGAGATGCCATCTATCAACCCAACCCAGAGCAGTTTTTTTTTTTTTTAAAGTTTTAAAAATAACATTTATTTTTTTTTCAAACTTTTAATTGTGCAATATAGAAAACTGAAAAGCACAAGAAGCAAACACAAAAGTCATCCAGAATCACAAGCAGTTTACGGGCTGACATATCCTTCTAGGTGCTTTATGTGTATACATACAACTGAGCATACATTTTTATGTGTTTCATGCTTTTTCATGAATATTTACCAATTCAAAGTCCCAAAGCTGTGAGTACTGGGATATAACCAAGAATACATGACACCAACTCAATCAAGGGGGGAAAATGTATTCCTGCCTTTCTTTGGGACAACAATTTCATAAAAGACAAAAATGCAACAGGCCTCTATAGATATGGCAGAGTTAACAAATACTGCATTCCCTTAATGCTCAATTTAAAATTAGACATAAAGAATACAACAAGTATAATTCATCTAAGAGAATTCATGTTCAGATCTATATTGAAATAAGGTATGTTTCCACTGAATTATTTTTAGCAATGTCCTATGGTATAGCCAAGAGATGCCCAAGTACGATGGTTACATCAAAATGGAAATATGAACACAGTTGCATACATCTCCCCCCCCGCACGTTCTTCCGCCCCTCTGCAGCCAACCTAATAAACAAGTTCTGATACCAACTGCTCAGAGGTCGTTTAACAATTCCATGTCAAAGATGCTTCTTTTCTATCAACAAAAAGATATTTATAAATTCGTTAATTCACTACTCTACTTTTTATCATACATTGTCACCTCAAGAAATCTAAAAAGCTTAGATATTGTGAAATAATGAATCTTATCCGCAATAAACACAGGTATTTTACAAAAAAAAATTCACATAGAACTATAGTTATAATCTAAAACTGTCTTCTAGATCTAGAGATACTAGCAAAGAGCCCTGCCTCTTCTTCCTCTTCCACTATTTCAATGACTAAGTACAGAAATGCCAGAGCAGTTTTTGACCGCCCCAGGTGTTCCAGTTTGCTAATGCTGCCTTTTTGCAAAACACCAGAAATGGATTGGCTTTTATAAAGGGGGTTTATCTGGTTACACAGTTACAGTCTTAGGGCCATAAAGTGTCCAAGGTAACATATCAACAATTGGGTACCTTCACTAGAGGATGGCCAGTGGTGTCTGGAAAACCTCTATTAGCTGGGAAGGCATGTGGCTGGCATCTGCTCTGAATTCTGATTTCAAAATGGCTTTCTCCCAGGATGTTCCTCTCTAGGCTGCAGCTCCTCTTCAAAATGTCATTCTAGGTTGCTCTTGGGGCATCTGTTCTCTCTTAGCTTCTCTGGAGCAAGAGTCTGCTTTCAACAGCTGTCTTCAAACTGACTCTCATCTACAGCTACTCTCTCAGCTTCCATGCATTGTTCAAAGTGTCTCCCTTGGCTGTAGCTCTTATAGGACTCCAGTGAACTAATCAAGGCCCATGCTGAATGGGCAGGGTCACACCTCCATGGAAATTATCTAGTCAGAGTTATCATCTACAGTTGGGTGGGTCACATCTCCATGGAAACACTCAATCAAAGAATTACAATCTAATCAACACTAATATGTCAGCCCACACAAGGTTGCATCAAAGATAATTTGTGTTTTGGAGGACATAATACATTCAAACTGGCACACCAGGAAACCAGCCATGATGGGACTTCTTCCCTTGCTCTTTTGGACTCTTTGTGCTATGTGACAAGGAGATTATTTGCCCTTTCTGGAATCTTTATTCTGTACAAGAAGTAAAGGGATCATTTGTTGAAAGTTTCTGTTGTGCCCTGAACCTGTGTTCTCATGATGCACCATTGTAGCAATTCACTGTACAGATGATTGTAAGGCTTAGCTCCATTGGAACTATTGATTGGAGTGCCTAAGCATGACCTCTGCCACATGACAGTCTCACGATAATTCAAAATATTATATTCTATGTTAGATATTGCAGAGTGAAATTCCAAGAAATATATCCCTTGCAAGTCCCAAAAATTCCATCCCATTATATCATTGTCAAAATCCAGTATCTTAACATATAGGCTAGACCCAGGTGTAGATGGGAGGATCAGTGAGTACTGTTCTCAGGAACAATTCCTGTCAATCTTTAGAGCTGTGAAGCAAGGAGGCAAGTTATCTTCATCCCTCCCTTGAAACCAACATACAATATGACACAGGAGAGGATAGCTCCCATAGAAACTTCCATTCAGAAAATGAAAACAGTAAGAATATAGCAATTGTGGGACCATCAAAATTATGAAATCCTTGTGGGCACAAGTTATCAGTTACTTGAGTAGGGCTTTCTGGGAATCATTCTTCACATATTTTGGCTACACTTTTTGCACTTTTTTTCTGCCTCCGGAGTCATTATTATTATTAATAAGAAACAACTCTTAATTGCAGTTAAATAGCCTCCTTAGGTTGCTTCCTGCCCTTAGATGTTTGGGGGTCCCAAGGGATCGATTAAATTTGACATACTTCTCTCTCTTTCAGTAAAAGCTGATGATACTTCTGCCAATAAAATTCCCTTATAAACTTGTGAGGCTGCTCAGAATCTTATTGGGGTTCTCTCCATTAGACATCACCATAACTCCAAACCCCTTTGAGACTCATTTGTTTATAGTGTCTATGTCCCTTTAAATCTTTTGGAAGTCTCATTAAAGGGTCTTCCAACAACACTCTTGATACAATTTTTAACCTTACACTATTTTTTACATTGAGAGGCTTTTGCAATCTAGAAACTTTAGAAATAAGTTTTTCTTTGTAAAATCATCAAGTCCTGCTTCATTTATCTTTGTTTTAAATTTTGCTTGAAAATTGTTCATTTTTTAGTTTCTCTCGCTCTATTCTTATACTATCAGGTATAGATAAAAGAAACCAATTGGTCTTTTCAACTGCTTGGATATCCCTTTAGACAAATCCTCCACTTAATTATGAATATTTTCTATATTCCTTGTTACTACAAGCTACAGAATTGCCCTACTTTCTGCCACAACATAAAAAGTTCACCTTTTCTCTAGCCACTAAGAATAATAAAAATTGCCTCACCTTTCTGTCAGCATTTTCAGTGGTCTCCATGGTGATTTTTTATCTTTGACTAACAATCTCCATGAATGCTTCATCTTTTACTTAAAATCTCCTCAAGTTTCTTTCAGCTTCTTCCTGCTATTTGGCCCCAAAGGCAGTCACATATTTTAATTTTCTATTTCCAAGCATCTTCCGGTACCAAAATTCATTCCTGCTGTCTATGGCTCTATAACAAACTCTGTCAAAACTTATAATGGATCATAATTTTATGGTAGTAATTTGGTCAGAGCTTTACAGGGTGATTCTCCTGTTTCATGTGGCATCAACAATGGTCTCACAATGATATTCCACTGAACTATAGGCTCCTCTGGTTGGTTCAGTTGGCTTCATTCACATGTCTGTCCCCTTGGCAGGGATGGTTGAATGACTGGGCTCAAATGAACCACTGACAAAGCACTTATTCATAGCCTTTCCAGCACAGTGTTCTTTCTAAGGACAATGGCTCAATGCTCCCAGAGAAAATTTTCTAGGAGACCTGGGTTGGGGGAAATGGAGGCAAGGAACTACAGGGCTTCTTATGACACAACCTTGGAAGTCCCAGAACATCGTCTTCCTCCACATTGTGTTGGTCAAGCAAGTCATGAAGTCCAACCTGCATGTGAAGAAAGGGGAATTAGATTTACAATTGAGTAAGACATGTCATAAACACTTGCTGAATATATAATCTACAGTATAAACTACAGGCTCCAATACTTGCAAATTCCTTACTTGTTCTTCAAATATTGTGGCTGGGTTTCCTGGGAATCAGACACTGAGATGAAGGAAGGACAATTAGGGACTGCTTTTGAATAAATGTCCGTGGAACTAAGTGATAAGGAAGCAAAAATTAGTGGAGGGAGAAGTTGAACTGTGATGTAATAATGGATGCCTCAGCCGACCCTACTAAAATTCACAAAATGGGTTACTCTTCAGAGATGCCTGAAATTGGGGAATAAAAGTCAAAAGTTATCTGCTGGAAGCACTCCAAGCAACTGTGGTAATAAGTTTTTCACTTCTGAAGTGGGAATCACAGTCCACCATATTTACATTCAGAACATATTGACTATACAATTTACCTAAAGAGAAAAAAGAGCTACTATGTAAATCACTCAGCAACAGTGACTGAATTGGTAATAATAAGCCAGGTGAACAGGTACTTAAACACCAGTATATATATTTTTAGAATATATGTAATTTAAAATAAAGATTTACAGATTCAAAGACCAACATTTATTAGCCAGAACCATTATGATAATGTATTGACTTAATGCGTTTCAATCTATCATATAAGCTGTAATCAATTACCATAGTGTACCTAGTTCTCCACTATTCATGAACTTTATCTAAGTGAGGAAGACTGGATTATTTCTTATTTGTTTCTAAAACTGTTAAGAATTATTTTTTATTTCTTTTCCTAATTTATCTTTGTTTGTGGAATATGAAATAATGTCAAATATACAAAAAAAAAAAAAAGGGCAGTCTTAAATAGTACATTACTTTCTACTTCTTATTTATCAAGTTTTAGGTGCCTAAGTAGAAATCTGCTAAACAGTAAACAACTAACACTGAATATAAAAGGTGACACCAGATGAGAAGTGATATTAATCAACTTGAACAGTGTCTGAGGGGGAAAAAAAGTTTACTTTTGGAACCTTATGTTCTCCATCCTTAAAATTTCTGACCAAATGTTTTCTGAAAAATGTACAAGGATAATTTCACATGTAATCTTAATGCAGCCTATGTCTCCTCTTATTTATAAATTTGTGAATACTCTTAAGGGGCTCATAACTTTTGGGCAAACAGACTTTTGAAAGAATACAATGTGATATGCCATGTGGTTAAGGAAGAAAAGGAATAATTTACTAATGACATAGGCCAATGAATTGTAACTCCTTTTTTATGAATCCAAAAGTGTGTGTGTGTGTGTGTGTGTGTGTGTGTGAGTGTGTGTGTTAAAATTAGAAAGCAAGGTTATTTTAAAATACTGGAATGATATAACCAACTAGTTTGTATTGACTGTCATTTTTTTTGTTTTCTTTTTTTAATTGCTATCAATATTTCAACATTATAGATGTTCATTTTAATTAAAACTGCTTTAATTTTGAAAATACATGGAAGAATGTTGCTGTCAAGCCCAGAGAATTATATACCTGAGACAACTGAGTTACAAGAAAGGAGTTCTGATCTTTGTTTTTTGGAATTAACTGGTATCTCTAGGCCCCTCTGTTCCCTCTACTCTTTCCTGGCTAGTTAGCTTGCTCTGTTTTCTTGGTGGAGTGGCCTGTTTCCCCAGGGGTAAAGTCTCAGTCATCAATGCTGCTGTTTGTTCTACAGACCTCAGAGACCCTATGCCTGGAGCTGATTTACAAAAGACATCCAGCTGGATAGATATTGGGACAATGCTCTGGCTTCCCTAAAGGCTGCTAGGAGGGGTCAGAAAGAACCCAGGAATGCATACAATTTAACCCATCGACCCACACTGAGAATCTGCATTCAACAAAGAGCAAGATAATTTACTCTTCCCCCCTCCAACCAGCTGTTTGGAGATGAGGGATTCCATGTGGCCTCGGAGGAAATGTCCCTCTTGACCTAACATGAGTAGTTGAGTGGAGCTGTGACCTACTTCACACAATTACTGTGTCACCTTTTATTTGGTTTTTCTCCTTCCTTGCTTCACTTTCCTTTTCCTCTCACTCTTTCCTGTTTTCTCCCTCCCAAGATGACCAGTCTGGAGTAAAATAATCCCTTATATTTTAAAATCTTTGATTTTTTTTTTTATTTTAAAAAAGTCACCCATTTTCTTGTAACCATACCTCATATGCATTAATGTAGTTTCATTTTATTAAACTACAATTTCATATTTTAAGCAGACTTCCCAGTTCTCAAATACTTTCATAATGTTAATTTTATGGAAATTCTGCTCAGGAGGTACTACAAGAAATTGTCTTCACTAGAGATAGGAAACTTTAAGTATTGACAAGAGTAATATCAAGGTTTCCTTTGTGTTTATAATTTGCATGTGCAGATTTGGAACCTACAGGAGACCAAGAAAGCTACTCATCTTAATAATTTTTTCAATACCTAAAAATGTGCCAGGCATGTAGTAGAGACAATATATTAAGATTATAAGGGAAGCAGCTTCATGATTTGCTGTTGTATCAGTTAGTCCAGTTCTCATAAACTAAATGTCCCTTTATTCAACCCTTTATTTGTTTCAAAATGTCAAAATAAATGATCTACGGGTTATTTTAGTTTCATATTTGGATGGTGTAAGTGGCAGTTAATGGGAATATGAAGTATATTGCATTGGCTAATCACTCTAATTGTATATTTAAAAATACTGATTTTATAAACTTCACAAGACTGACTTTGCAAATTTAGTCCTTTCTGTGCTGAGGAATATCATATCTAGAACAGTTGCTTTTATGCATTTCTGTCCCTAGATTTCAACACTTCTACTAAATCCTCAACATATGACATGTTTACAAACTAGGTCACTAAAACATTTGAGATTTATTTATTAACATGAATAAGAATGTCCAGTTATTTCTCAAAGTTGACATAACAGGGTTAAATGCAAATATGTTTTGGTTGAAGGCAGTTTTAATTAACAGTTTGATTATAAATGATGATAAAATAACACCCCTCTTTATTTCTCTGAGCAACTCTTAGACTCCTGTATCTCAAATTTAAAAAATGTTGTCATTTAATGCAAGAATTCAATTTCTGTATGGAATTTCTGCCATTTCATTGAAGGGGGATAACTGTACAATCAGATAGCAAACTCAAGGAAAATTATAATGCTTAGTATGCTGACAAATCCTGTTATTATTTTTCAATATTAATATCACTTATTTCATAACTTGAACAGTAGCTCATTTTAAGGGATGTTGTTAAGCTTATTCTTTAAATTTTTTATTTCAGTAACTAAATTTAATTACTATATGCAAATATACACTTAGGTGTCTAACTTAATACATGTCTTTTTAAGTCAATATACACAAAATTGTCTTTAAGCACAGATCAAATCTTTCATAGCAGCTCTGCTTAATTAATAAGGCATGTGGCAATCTTTCCAAAAGTGCCCATCTTTACATGCAAATCATTGTGCTAAAGAAAATTATGAAATGGAAGTCTTCAACAGAATGTATTAAAATTTATCATGTTCCTGTTTTGAATCATTTATGAAAAGCAAAATTTATGTAACTGAGTAAACTGATCACGTGTTTAAGACTTTTCCTCTCAGCATTATTAAAGGAAAAGTAAAAGGATATTAAAAAAAAAAAACAAACACAAAACTTGGGCTTAAACCTATAAGAACAAAGTATAAGAAAGAGGAGATATACACAGATGAGTATCAATACATTTTGGAGATAATGGAAATCAGAAAAAGAGTGGTGACCGACGAACCAGAGTTTATGTACCTACATATTAATGGGCTGGAGAGAGTTGCTCTTGTGAAAGAACGAAGTTTGCTTTAAAGTTGTCCAGAAAGGCAGTAACAGAACGTAGAGTCACCAGGCCAGGGGTTTTGTGGAAACTGGTGGTGAGTCCAAAATCTGAGGAATTTATTGAATGTAATGCTGTACTGGGGCTAGCAAAGCTGGCCCCTCTGTAACTTCTATTTCCTAAGCAGAGGTTGTGTATGTGTTGGGGTAAGGGTGGGGTTCCACAGAAGAAAAAGGGTAGATTGTTCTTTTGGTGAAGCTGCAAACTTTGTTGAGTGTGTAAAGCACAGGATGAAAAAAAAGGGATGACTGAAAATTGGCCTGCTCTTGTGAGCTCTCCTCCATCCACTTTATACTCTTTATTCCCAGAATTCTGAGATCCAAAGGCATTACTACCTTGTAAAAGAAATTATGTGGCACCTGCAGAAAGACATTCAGGTACTTAGGGAGAGGGCACACAGCCTGATTGCTATCTGATCACATGGTTATATAGAGATTACTTTATTTGCATATTAAGCTTTAAAATTTTCATTTATAAATTATGATACATATTAAATGATTTCATTCTCTTCCCACTCCTGTTGAACTCTATCAAATTACTCGGCCTTATGCTTTTCCAAAATAGCACAAGTATCTGAAATTATTTCCATTGTTCATCTGATAACTTGTTTACTTTCACTACCCCAATGTGAAACAAGTTCCATGAGAGAAGAGACTCTCTGCCTTATTAATGACAACAGTGTCTAATAGAGTGCACCTGGGATGGGAGAGTGGGGTGACAATTAATTGCAGGTTTTCAGGGGATACTACTAGATGGGACTTGAATGAAGAGAATGAGTTGGTCTTACAAATATATTGGTAGCAGAGAGTTCAAAGATAAATAGGAAAGAATATGCAAAAGTCCTTGGGCATGACCCCACAGATAAAAGGCCTATATAGCTGGGGTAGGGTGAATAGCATGAAAACAAGTAGAAAAGAGGTAAGTAGAGGCCATCTCAATTTGGGTAGAAATCTCATAACACTGAAGTTATTGTCAGACCTGAATTTATTCTCATTTTCTTAAAACAAGTATTACATTACAATGTTATATTTATGTTATTATGTCTGTTTCACTACTTCAAATTTGAATATTGTCTTTATCATATATCTAACCAATGCATAAAATTGCTTTCTCTCTCCAATTTGAACATGTAAACCCTTACTTTTGCCTATAATCTTGGCCTTTTACCTCCAAGGCAGCAATGTATTCTACCTCCTCTTATAAAGTCTCCTAGGATAGGATAAATTGGCAGTGATGGCATACAATCATAATTCTGCTAACACATTTGAGGCAATATTAATAATAGTCATGTCCCTCTCTCTATTGTTTTAGCACAAGCATTAAATTACATGCTAGAACAACTTTTGGAAAAAAAAAATCACTGTAACTTAGCAAGTGTTGCATGCTTCTTTTTTTTCAGTAATTTTTTTTTTTCAGTAAAGTAACATAAAACTTATGTTCTATGGAAGGTGCACTATTGGCCTATTGGCATATCCAGATGGGAATTACTTAAGAAAATGGGCACTTTTTATTTGCATTAATTTTTCTTAAGAGAGGAACTATAATGAAATGCATTGTGAAGGGGAATATGACCAAATGGCCACGTCCACCAGCACTTTGCTGTGGTCTGCAGTGTGAGGACCTGAGGTGGTCATCATAATCAATAGTGTTTCTCTTTATTTATTGAAACACAATTTGTGAATTATTATTGCAGAGCTAAAAGTGAATCTGCAGAGTATGCTGTGATCTTTATCTGAAGCTAGAAATTCCAGAGATATACTCCAGGACAGAAGTTCCCTGTCTGCTGCCCACACCATGAGTCCCATCATTACTGTGATATACAGCACATTGGTCTCTCAAGCAGAATCTGCCCAAAAAGGCAATTAGCATAATAGTTTCGTTTTTCTGCATATCTCTGGAGCCAAATTTTAGCTGTTCCCAATATGCAATTTTGCAGACTCAGGTACTGAAAACATTGACAAAATGGCAAGAAATAGAAGAGCTCACATCAAAGCCCATATCTAATGAGACGAGCTTTGCCCTGAGGATCTGCTTGCCTTCAAGGGAGAACATCAGAGTAATTGGAAGATTTTTGAGGTGTATGGTAATGAAAATAAGAGACTGATCTGTATCCATGTAATGCTGGGTTTTTCTACTTGGTGTATCTATTTTTATAACATTGGGTTCTAATATAAAGCATTGTCCTCAGTGCACTTTTTGCCTTGTAGATTTTGTGTTATATTTGAAACAGAAATTTACAACTGTAGGAGTATGATTTGTGAAAGTAGCTTCTGTGACACAAATAATAATTTTAGAAACTGAGACAAAATTAAAAAAAAAATACCCCAGAGGCTGAATAGTCCTATGCCAATGATAAAAGTCCTAGTCAATCTTTCCATTTCACAATTTAGGATTTTCAGAATTCTTACTCTGAATGGCATAATTTGGAAATGTAATACTATGGAAGCAAAGCACAAGAACTTCCATGTGGACATGTAAAACTCCAGTCACCTAAAAGTGACAAATATTTTATGATGTTATAAAATTCATTTATTCATTTAGCAAACATTGAACTTATGAAATGAATAAAAAGTTTTAAACTCCCCAGGACATGAAAATCTAATAGAATAAAGGGCAATTATGATTTACTCAAAGAATTTTAATACACAATGGTAAAAGAAAGCAGTGAACGAAAGACAAATGCAGATCTATGGCATTTCAATATTTGTACACATTTTATTTTATTTTTTACTACGGGAATCCAAGATGGCTTTATTAAAGTAAACACTGTATTAATCATTTAGGCAAAGGACCAACCATCACTAGCTTTTGAGGACCCACACATATACTTCTAGCAAATATGCTCATGAAGCTCATAAATGGTAAGGACAATTCCTAACCAGAGAACATCCATTTCTCCATCTTTGTTGAAACTTGTGTGGTAGCAAGAGTTACTGCCACTTCTACCGTCACTCCACCTTTCTATCCAGCATTTCTAAGACTGCATTACTTAATTATCTTCATAAAATAAAAATGAAACTTCTTAATAAGGCCTACTCCAGTCATAAGCTTTTTATCTGTTGGATCAGGCATCAGGATTTTTGTATTTGCTTTCTTACTTAGCTTGGTCTGTCTGCTACTCATGTCCTTGCAAAACCAGCTTCTTCTCTTCATTCAGGCCTCAACTGAAATGTCACTTCATTTTAGAAATCTTCCTTGACAGCCTACTATAAATTATCACCCCCTCTTTTTACCCTAGCTGTACTCTATCACATTTTTCTGTATTACTTTTTTAAAGCAATACATGCATCTGTAATTCTTTCCTTATTCATTTGATTACTTATTTTTTATATCTACCACCATAGAATTAAAGTTTCATTAGGACTCCAGGATGTCCTTATTCATTGCAACAGTGTACGATAAAGAGTAGTCACTCAAGAATAATTGTTTGATGGATTTATATCTATACATCCTATTTTCCCCTTGAATTCTATACCTCCAAGTCTTGTCCATGCATAAAAGACTCCTTATTTTGACAATATGCATGTGGCAATAGTATCAGTTTGAAAATAATTTTGAATCAACCAAATATGAAAAGAAGAATCAACTGAATATGAAACTGATGAACGAATTCCACATTTTTCCCTTAAGAAAGGGGATGGCCTTTGCCATCAATCATGCTTGGTTTGAATTTCACTTTTGTCTGCTGTGTGATTTGAAAAAGTTATCTTCTTTGAATCTCTGTATCTCATTTAAAATATAAAAAGGTTGTAATAACACCTTTCCCATATGTGAGAATTAAATGAATAACTTATGTGAAAGCATACATCAAAAAGCTTTCTGATACGGAGTTGATATTTAATAAGTACTCCCTTCTTTCTTTTCTTTTGCCTACTCCCTCAGGCTAAGTAAAGTTCCAAATTCAACTAAAGTGAGAATTCTAATTTGCATTAGGCCTAGAGGGTGATGCCTAATAGGCCTGAAGGTAAACCGTTTTGCCTTGGGCCTCCCAGGAAAGTATCATTTCAGATAACTACCTTAGAAATGTTGGAGCTATAAATTCAACTGTGAGAAGGGAATATTCATTAAGTGAATGTCTACACCTCAATTTAAGAAAACTAATTGATTTGTGAAGAAAAAAAAGATACTGCTTGAACGTCTGGGTTTAGAAGGTATGTTGCATGCATAAAAATGCTTAGAGGAATCATAGATTATCACTGAAGTCTCCAAATGTATTTTCATACAGTAATATGCTATATTTTGTTTTAATTATTTTATAGTCTTCTTTATGTTTAAATATATTACCTTTTTATTTTAATCCAACATTTTGTTTAGCTTTCTCTCTTTTATTCATCAATCTCAAAAGAGACATACCCATTTTATTCTTCTTATCAAAGAATGAACTTATGGATTTATTTATTTGTTTAATTTATTGATTTCCTACTTCATTAATTTCTGCTTTTATTTGTATTTATCTTTTCCTACTTTTGGTGATCTTTGCAGCTCTTTTTGTCACATTTATTAAGATAAATACTAAGGTCTTTCTTCTTCTTTAATAATGAAAAGGTTTTAGACTGCAGAGATTCTGTTTTGCCAGAGGCCTTGCTTGCCCCCTCCAAATTCCAGCATTTAAAGCCACAGGTGAGGAACATTAATTGGATTAGCTCTAAATTCCAAAGTATTATGGACTTACTTGAGCTTCCATCTTCCCAGCATTACTAAAATTAGCCTAAAGTAAACAAGAAATGAGAATACACGAATTACTATGGGAAAGGTAAGAAAAGTTACAAAAGAATTACCATTAAAAGAAGGCATAAGATAACATGTTAACAGAATGAAGGAAAAAAACAAACACACACGTGACTATCTCAATATGTGAAAAAAAGGCATCAACAAAATTTAACACCCCTTCTTCATGAAAACACTTAGAAAACTTGGCATAGAAAGAAATCTCCTCAATATATTAAAGGGCATAGAAAGAAAAAAAAAAACACAGATAACATCATGCTCAATGGGGAAAGGCTGAAAGATTTCCCTCTAAGATCAGGAACAATTCAAAGATTCCCACTGTTGCCACAATTACACAACATTGTACTGGAAACTATGATTAGAATAATTAGACAAAAAAAAAAAGAGAGAAAGAAATGGCAGACAAATTAGAAAGAAAGAAATAAAATTCTCCATATTTGCAAACAATATGACCTCATATGTAGAAAATCCTGAAAAAAAAAAACCAAAAAAAAAAAAAAAAAGCAGGAACAAAGCTTCAAGAGCTAATAAATCCAGCAACATAGTGGGGTGCAAAATCAACATGCAAAAAACAATAGTGTCTATAAACATGAACAGTGAACAGTACAAACAGTAAATCACGAAAAACAATCCACTTCAATTAGCAACAAAAAATCTACCCTACAATACAGCAATTCCACTTCTCAGCATATACCCAGAAGATTTGAAAGCAGTGACATGAACAGACATTTGTACACTGATGTTCATAGCAGCATGGTTCACAATTGCCAAGAGATGGAAACACACAAGTGTGTTTGAACAGACAAGTGAATAAACAAAATGTGATATATACATACGACGGAATACTATGCAGCAGTAAGAAGGAACAAGGTCCTGAAAAATATGGCAACATGGATGAAGCTTGAAGATACAATTCTGACTGAAATAAGTCAGGCACAAGAGGGGATATATTGTTGTTACCACTTCTATGGATTCTCTAAACAATGTAAAATAAATGTCTTATAATATACAATATTGGACCTGGTGGTAGACAGTAGTTAGTGAGGGGCAATGATAATCTAATATGTTCAGATATGTTAATGATGATGAATTCAAAGGTTGGGAATGGATAGGGATGACAATTGTTTGTTAATAGGATTAAAAGTATCAGAACTGAACTGAAGGTGAATAGGATTGAAAGGGGTTGTTTAAAGGTATGTTTCCCACAGATCAGAACCACAATTATAGGCAGGTGCTTGCATGATATTCTGCTAAGGTATGACACTAGCACAGAGAGTTGACAATAGAAGTGTATGTGGGAAAAATCTACATGTTGTGTAATAAAGACTATAATTAATAGGAATACCATACCTGTACTACACAAACACAAGGGACAAATAATTTAGGTCTGATAAGAGCTACAAGATGTTTCAGGTCATGAGAATTGTTTAAAATGGAGAGTGATGAGGATTGTGCAACTAAGTGATGATAACGTGAGATATGGTTGGATTATCATGGACATAATATATGCTATGTGAACTTAGGAACCCCCTACTTTGTAAGTCATGCCCTCAATCTAAAGGCTTGCTTGGGTGAAACGGTTGTAAATGAGAAGCTAAACCCACCTATAATTATGCCTAGGTGTCACCTGTAGAGAACCCTTCTTGTTATTCAAACATGGGCTTACTCTCTCTAAGCCTAACTCTGCAAATAAATTCATCTGCCTCCCCCACGACATGTGCAGGACCCCCCTGCATGAATGAGTCTTCCTGGAAATGTGGGACATGGATTCCAGGAATGACCCCGATCCTGGCATCAAGGGGTTGAGGATGCCTTTATGACCAAAATGGGGAAAAGAATGGAAATAAAATAAGGTTTCAGTGGCTGAGAGAATCCTAAAAGGGTTAAGAGGCTGTTCTGGAGGTTACTCCTAGGCAAGCTTCACCTAAATATGCCAATGACCACAATATGATACGGTCAAGTTAACAGTAGTCCCCCAAACCTTAAAGAATACCCAGATCCCTATCTGAGACTCTTTAAAAGTTTCAGTCACTGAGTTTATTCTTCAGAAACTTAAATTCTTCAGAGAACTCCTATGAGAGCCAAGTTCCAAAACCCAGAGGTAGTAGCTCCTTCAAGAACATCAACTAGATGTGTAAGATGACACCCCTTTTCAACATGAACAAGTTAAGGTGGTCACTGCCTAGACATCCCTGAAGATCAGTAAGTGACTAAACTAGAGGAAGGGGCAGCAATAGACAAGATGGAATTTAACAAAAGATTATGAATACTGAATCTTTATATAATTTTCTTTTTCTTAGTTGCTAGGGTATTAGAATAGCTAGAAGGAAAGAATTGAAATGGTGGAACTGTAAAACATAGCATCCTGTGAAATTTGTTGTATCACTACTCATTATATTGTAATTTGAAAGCTGTCACTTTTTGTATATATGTTATATTTCACATTAAGGAAATAACTGAAACTATGGTACTATAACTCATAACAACTTTGGAAATTTCCTATATAACTATTTGTTAACTCATACTTTGAAAGATAACACTTTTGTATATATGTTTTATTTCACCTTAAGGAAATAACTGAAAATTGAAGCTGTGAACTACAATATTCTTTGAAATTTGCTCTCTAACTACTTGTTAGATTGCACATGGAAAGTTATCACTTCTATGTATACATGTTATATTCTACAATAAAAAATAACTTAAAAAATGATAACTTGTAGAACTAAGTTCTCAGATAAGGATCAAATTTTCACTAAATAAAAATTTTAAAAAAATCAAGTATCTAGGAATAAATTTAATCAAGGATATGTAAAACTACAAATTGTTGCTGAAAGAAATAAAAGAAGACCTAAATAAATGGAAGGACATTCCGTGTTCTTAGAACTGAAGGTGAAATATTGTTAAGATGTCAATTTTACCCAAAGCAATTTAGAGAGTCAATGCAATCCCAATCAGAATTCCAATAGCCTTCTTTGCAGACATGGAAGAGCCAATTATCAAATTTATATTGAAGGATAAAAGGGCCCCAAATATCCAAAAACACTTTGGAAAAAGAACAAAGATGAAGAACTCACAGTTCTCAATTTCAAAACTAATTACAAAGCTACAGTAATCAAAATAGCATGATACTGGCACATGGACAAATATAGAGACCAATGGAGTTGAATTGAGAGTCTAGAAGTAGAATTTCACACCTTTGACAAATTGATTTTAAACAAGGGTACCAAGTTCACAAAATAGGGAAAGAATAGTCTTTTTAACAAATGGTTCTGGTAAAATTGAATATCTGTATGCAACAGAATGAAAGTGTACCGACAACTCACACCATATGCAAAAATTAACTCAAAATGGATCAAAGACCTAAATATAGGAACCAAAATATGCAACTCCTAGAATAAAACATAGAGAAGCAGCTTCTGGATGTTTTGTTAGGCAATGGTTTCTTAGACTTCACACTAAAAGTGCATGTTACAGAACAAATAGATGAACAGGATTCATCAAAATTTAAAACCTTGAATCATGGAGATTTCATTGCAAAAGTAAGAAGACAACCTATTGAATGGGAAAAATATTTGGAAATCATATATCTGATAAGGGTTTAATATCAAGAATATATAAAGAAATCCTACAAATCAACAACAAAAAGGCAAAACACCCAATTTAAAAAAGTACAAAAAACTTGAATAGACATTTCTCCAAAGAAGATATGAACATAACCAATAAGCACATGAAAAGATGCTCAACATCATTAGCCAATAGGGAAATCCAAATCAAAAGCAAAATGAGATACAATGTCACATCCAGTAGAATAGCTACCATTAAATAAAAACAGAAAATAACAAATGTGGGAGAGAAGCAACCCAAGTGTCCATCAATAAATGAATGGATATACACAATTTGGTATAAACACACAATGGAATATTACTAAGTCATAAATAGTAATGAAGTTTTGATATATGCAAAAACATGGATGAAACCTTGAAAATATCATGTTGTGTGGTATAAGCTAGACATATATGGAAAAATATTGTTGGACCTTACTGATATGAAATAATTAGGATAAGTACATTCATAGAGTCAGAAATTAGAATACAGATACCAGGGGCAGGGGAGAAGGGTAGGGATGGGAACTTAATGCTTAATTGGTACAAAGTTTCTGCTTGGAGTGGTAGAAAAGTTTTGGTAATAAATGGTAGTAATGGTAGCAAAACATTGTGAATGTAATTTATACAACTGAATTATATATTTGAATTGCTTAAATGGGAAAAATTTAGTTTGTATACATGTTACTAGAGAAAAATTAAAAACAAATAAACATAGGAAGATACAACACAAATAGTAAACCCAATATGTAAACTATGATTTAGAATAGTATAATTCTAACAGTATTTTGTCAACTGTAATAAAGGTACCATACTGATGTAATAATAGGAAAAACTCTGTAGGTTTGTGTGTGTGTGTTTGTGTACATGTGTGTGTGGGAAGGGGGTATATGGGAACTCTACTTTCTACATGATTTTTCTGTAAACCTACAATTTCTCTAATAAAAAATATTAATTACAAAAGGCATTCGGTTATGCCCATTAGTCTGATATATTAGATAAAGTGTTGTGTCTGGTACCTTAGGGGATTCTGATGTAAGTGTTCTGGAGAGCATACTTTGAGAAACACTCCATTAAATGATTGTGACCCTGGAGAAGACGGAATGTGTAAAATTCTATCCTAGAAACATTAATCTACTGGTTGAACATGTTTGTAGACACAGCAACAAGAAGGCAAATTTGGAATAAATTTTAATGGCTAAAGCAAAAAAATTCTATATTTAAAACCTGGTAAAATATGTACACAGTCATATCATAAGAAGTTGAAAAATATTATCCATAGATTTTTTATCCCCTTCTATACCTCCATAGCATTTGGTAGGAATTAATACCATAAATTTGAAATGACGGACTCCAACTTTGAATTATTTAATAATGTGTTATACTTTATATTATTTTTTTCTCTTCTAGTGTTTTCTTTTTGTTTAATTGCTTTTTTAAAAATATTTTTTGCTCCTCCACCTAGGCATCAGCCAAGGCTAATTCTCTATTTTTTTCCTCAGAATGATGACATCCAATCATAAATTAATTTTTCACTGACAAATTTCATGGTGGTTTGCATCAATGGCATTGCCATTAGCCTGCATTATCACCAACTTTTTTTTTTTTTTGACTCTGTAGATTAAAAACACAGTGGTGGTTCAAGAAGAAAAGTCCAGGGAGCCAAATTTATGTGTGAAGTCCTCTGATCTTGTGGGAGAGAAAGAGTGGGAGTCAATTGACTTATAACAGAACTTTGAAATCATGGGTTGAAGTGGGAACTAATGTGGTTGGAGTTGAGAAGAATTTTCATGTGCTGAAGAAGAACATATGTGCACGAGGACTTGGAATCTAAATGACTAGTCATTAAATGGGGAGCTTTTATAGAAGGTGGAGGACACTGCATGGGGCTTGGATCTCCAATGAGGGAAGTGTTAATAATACAAAAAAAAATATATAGTGGCCTGGAAGTACAAATATCATAGATCCTCCAACACTTCTACTATCAAGAGTGTGACATAATCTGTCATCTAATAAGAGGTCAGATGTTTACAAGTGTATTTAGTTCTAATATACTATGAAACTGTAATTCTTCTTAACAAAATAATGTAGGCCCTTTATATTTATTTGATTTGACTCCTTAAAGTAATTTAAATGTTAACCTTGATTAATAATTTCATGTTGAAATCCTGAAATGTATAGATTGTGATTTTGATTCTTTCTTACTACACACACATTAGTAGTTTGAAATGACTCTATAGAGGCAGACGGTTAGTGATGTTTCAGCACCAGACATCAGTAACAATCAATTCTCTGACAATCAATCCCCAAATTGAAACTCAGTAGAATTCCTCCACCATCATGCCTTCCCCAAAAACAGTTCATGTTTTTCACACATCCAGAAGAAAGAATCAGGTATTTTGGAGAGTCAAGAGTCAACAAATCTTTCATGTTTTACTTTCTTACTCACTTTAATATGAAATGTTAAAATTGTGTAGTTAGAGCTGCTGTGGAAATCTGGTCTTTGTGTTTCAAATAGGAAAAAAAAAAAAAAAATGTGACCCGTAAGTAATCATAAGTTTAGGTTCACCTGCCTACCCTCTTTTCTATTGTTCTATTTCCTCTTTTATTTCTATTCCTTCATCTTTGTGCAATTTTTAGCTTTCAAATTCCTGAAATTTACTTGAAAATTGATCAATTTCAAGCTATTATATTGACAAGGTAAACTCAATATATGAAGGTCCCAGAAATGGGAGCTGAGGGTAAGAGTGAAAATTATTATGCAATATACAAAACATAAGTGCTCTAAATTAATGTGCTATGTTGTAAAAGAAGCTTGGAGAAGAAACCATGTTGTCTGGGCCAAGAGTCTGTATTGCTCTTGAGACAACTTGTTTTCTGTGGTGATGCCCAGGGCCCTGACTGCAATTACTGTAAGAAGCATGGCAAGTGGTTGTTGATCTTCTCCAGTGATTGGTTCTTCTGTAAGAGGAGACCAGCAATGTGAGAAAAATGAGTATTTGAGTGGGAAATGGAAAATATGAACTTAAGTTCATCTTTATTACTACAAAGATTTGTCACTCACTGTTGAAGCAGAGGCAAGGTACAGTTGTGTTTTCAGTGTGAGGTTTGCAAATAATTCTCCTTGCATGGTTTTACATTATGCCTTTATAGTATTTTTATTTGTTTATTCTTTTTTTTTTTGGTTTTGGTTTATTCTTAATCAAAACAGACACCCAAGTTACATTGCCAATCATGTCAGTACAGGCATTTGACTCACTTTTCCCTCTGGTAACTTGATTTTTCTGTTTTTCTTTGAGTCACTCAGCAATTGTTCCTTTAAATTTCCCCTGTCTTTTACCCCTTATGCTAACCTGTGTTCTTATTTTCAGACTTTAATTATTCCTCTGTTCAGCAGAAATCTTTCTGATGTTCTAAACTGCCTTAAGTCAACATCAGTAATTCATTTATTCATTCATAAATATTTATTGTGCTTTGCTTCTCTGTGTCAGATTTTGTGCTAACTGAGGAGAGGGAAGTGAACAAGACTCAAACATTCTGCACTCAAAAAACTTGGAATTCACTTAGAAATAAAAATATTATGCTTATATTAATAGTGAAAAATTATGATAAGGAGGATGAGAGAATTGTAAGCATATTTGTAACATAAATATGTGGAACTAATCTTTTTCATGTATCAAGGAATGCTTCCTGAAAAGATCATGTTTAAGAAAAGCTATGGAGGATATGTTGGAATGAAGGTGTAAAAACAGTGAGAGCTATAGGAAACCTATGAAAATGCCTTCTCATGAGGGTGCATGTAAGATAAGGAATTGAAACATGAGGTCATTGGAACTTGTAATAAAATAACTGAGAAACTGTTAAAATCTTACCAATTAAAATTATAAGTTAAGATTTCATATGTGCATGGAGATGGTTTAGAGCTAGAGTGATCAGAGGAAAACAAATGCAGCTACTGATGAGGAACTGGCATCCCAAGTACCTCAAGTTTTGCTCAAACTTTGGCTTACAGATCATTACTCTCTGACCTTCTTATGACTGGAAAAACCCTCTTCTTTGAGGCTTAAACTTCTGGACCACCCATCTATATAACCCTTCTCACCCCTTTTCTCCACTGACTTTCAGCTTTTTACAGTGAGGGAAGTCTTCACAATTTTCAAAATTTTCTTCCCGATTGAAAATCCTGCTATTATCCTAAATGACTTCAAAATGCACAGGTGAAACCATAAAATACCTTTGCCACTGTGATAGTTAGGTTTGTGTGTGACCTTGGCCAGATGATTGCATCCAGGTGTCTGGTCAAGCAAGCACTGGCCTAACCACTGCTGGGAGGACATTTGTGGCTGGTTACTAAACCAACAGACTGGTTTATTAAATCATCAGTCAATTGGCTGCAGCTGTGACTGATGACATCAATGAAGGCTATGTCTTCCACAATGAGAGAATGCAGTCAGCTGGATTTAATCCAATCAGTTGGAGACTTTAACGTGAGACAAATAGAGGACCTTCACTTCTTCTTTGGCTTACCAGTGAAGTGTTTCCTGAGGAGTTTGTTGAATTTGCCAGTTCATTGCCTGAAGAGTTCATCAAACATCTTAATTGGAGTTGCCAGTTTGCTGCCTGCCCTAAAGAATTTGGACTTGTGCATACCCACAGTTGTGTGAGACACTTTTATAAATCTTATATTTATAGATATCTCTTGTTGATTCTGTTTCCCTGGAGAACCCTAACTAATACAGCTTGGTACCAGGAGTGGTTCTTGAGAAACAGAATCTTAAAATGGGCCTTTGCAATTAGTTTTCTACTCTGATTAGATTCAAAAGCCCTAATGACTCCACTTCCAATAATCAAGATGGCACTCACAGAACATGGCATAAATTGGCAAAGGAGATATACAAAATAACACTGATTCTCCTAATCATACTCTTGTACGAAGCAAGGCTCTAGGTGACACTGTTTTCAACAGCTTCACAGAGTTTTGCAGAGTTAATAAATATAATGATGTTGGCTGGTTGCACTTAGATATGCTGGATAAAGTTATAAGAGAAAGGGATGAGCTAAAAGCTTCAAATTAGAAACTTAGGTGCTGTATGACAGATTAAAGGCTTCTATGTGTGACTTGAAAGAAAATCTTATTTCCTGTGGCCTCAGACTTGAAATTTCTGAAAACCAGAACCAAAGTCTCATTTGCAAGTAGCAAATTTACAACATAAACTAAAATCTCAACCTCTCATGGTGTCTGTTGTTTAAGTAAAGTCATTGATTGGAGAACAATGGGATCCTGAAACTTGGGATGGGGATATATGGATTAATAATGGCAGTGAGGACACTGGAACCCTGGATTCTGCTGAATCATTATTAGATTTACCTGTAGAGGGCTGTCCTAAGGAAACATCCCCCCCACTCCCAGTCTGCCCTAAGGAGCCTGCCATCCAACTTCCACCTAAAGAGATGAACCCTTCAGTGCCTGCTAACCTTATAATCACCTCCCCTGAGGAAGCAGCCTTCATTCCTCTTTCTGGAGAGATTCATCCTCTTTTATGAAATGAAAACGCTACAGAATATCCTGAGATAAATGGCTTGAGGGATACTTCTAATTCCTTTCATGACCCACACCCACCACCAGTCTTTGCTTCAAGACCTATAACTAGACTAAAGTCCCAACAGGCCCCAAAGGGTGAGGTACAAAGTGTGACCCATGAGGAAGTACGCTATACTCCAAAAGAACTGTATGAGTTTTCCAACTCATACAGACAGAAACCAGGGGAGTATGTGTGGGAATGGATATTAAGGGTGTGGGATAATGGTGGAAGGAATATAGGGTTGGATCAGGCTGAATTTACTGATATGGGTCCACTAAGCAGAGATCCTGCATTCAGTGTTGTAGCTCAAGGGGTTAGAAAGGGTGTTAACATTTTGTTTGGGTGGCTGGCTGAAACATGGATCAAAAGGTGGCCAGCATTACCAGAGGTTGAAATGCCAGAATTGCCCTGGTATAATGTAGAGGAGAGGATTCAAAGGCTTAGAGAGATTGGAATGTTAGAATGGATTTATCATGGAAGATCTGCTCAAACACCCCTGGAATGTCCAGAGAATACACCTTTTACCAGGACTGTGAGGAAAAAATTTGTGAGACTAGCTCCATCATCCCTGAAGAGCTCTGTAGTCACCCTTCTCTGTAGGTCAGACATTACTGTAGAAACTGCTGTCACTGGGCTGGAATCCTTAAACACAGTGGGGATAAATATACCCCAAGTTGGCAGAAGCCATGTGGCTGCAGTTAATCACCACAGACAAGGTGGTCATGGCTACCATAATTGAAAATAGGCTCAAAGCAGCAATCAAAATAATCTAACTTGCAGAGACTTCTGGCATTGGCTAGTAGATCATGGAGTACAAGTAGTAAAATAGATGGGCAATCAACTAAATCCTTATTTGAACTATATAAGCAGAAGAATTCTAGGTCAAGTGAACAAAAGTCTCCTTTGAACTACAAACACAGAGAGTCATGGACCCTTAATCAATTCCCAGACTTGAGACAATTTACAGATCCAGAGCCCCTTGAATGAGGGGAAGGCCAGGTACACTTGGGGAAGGACCCTGTTACACTGCTGAAAATTTATACTATCAATCTTCCTCCCAGCCTTCCCCAGGGGGATCTATGACCTTTTACTAGGGTAACTGTGCATTGGGAAAAAGGAAATGATCATATATTTTGTGGATTATTAGACACTGCTTCAGAAGTGACATTAATTCCAGGAGATCCAAAATGTCACTCTGGTCCACCAGAGTTGGGGCTTATGGAGGTCAGGTGATCAATGAAGTTTAGCTCAGGTTCATCTCACAATGAGTCCAGTGAGTCCCTGGACCTATTTTGTGGTTATTTTCCCAGTGCTGGTATGCATAGTTGGAGTAGACATACTCAGCAACTGGCAGAATCCTCACATTGGTTCCCTGACTCATGGAGGCCAAGTGGAAGCTATTAGAACTGACCCTGCCTAACAAAATAGTATGCCAGAAGCAATACCAGATTCCAGATTGCAGAAATTAATGTCACTCTTAAGGACTTGACGGAAGCAAGGGTGGTTATTCCCACCACATCCCCATTCAGCTCTCCTATTTGGCCTGTGCAGAAAACAGATGGGTCTTGGAGAATGACAGTGGATTATCGTAAGCTTAACCAGGTGGTGACTCCAGTTGCAGCTGCTATTCCAGATGTGGTATCATTGCTTGAGCAAACCAACACACACTCTGGTACCTGGTATGCAGCTATTGATCTGGCAAATGCTTTTTGCTCAATAGCTATTAGGAAGGACCACCAGAAACAGTTTGCATTCAGCTGGCAGGGTTAGCAGTTTATATTCACTCTGGTACCTCAGGGTTATAGCAACACTCCAGCCCTATGTCATAATATTGTCTGCAGGGATCGTGATCATTTCTCCCTCCCACAAGACACCACACTGTTCCATTATATTGACGATACCATGTTGATTGGACCTAGTGAGCAAGAAGTAGCAACTACTCTAGATTTGTTGGTAAGGTATTTCCGTGGCAGAGGATGGGAGATAAATCCAACAAAAATACAGAGGCCTTCTACCTCACTAAAATTTCTAGGTGTCCAGTGGTGTGGGGCCTGTTGAGATACCCCCTCTGAGGTGAAGGATAAGCTATTGCATCTGGCCCCTCCTATGACCAAAAAAGAGGCACAACACTTAGTTGGCCTCTCTGGATTTTAGAGGCAAAATATTCCTGATTCGGGTGTGCTACTCAGGCCCATTTACTGAGTGACCAGAAAAGCTTCTAGTTTTGAGTAGGTACCGGAACAAGATGAGGTTCTGTGATAGTCCAGGTTGCTGTGCAAGCTACTTTGCTGCTTGAACCTTATGATCCAGCTGACCCAATGGTGCTGGAAGTGTCAGTGGCAAATAGAGATGCTGTTTGGAGCATTTGACAGGCTCCTATAGGAGAATCACAATGCAGACCCTTAAGATTTTGGAGTAAAGCTTTACCATCCTCTGCAGATAACTACTCTCCATTTGAGAAACAGCTGTTGGACTGCTACTGGGCCTTAGTAGAGACAGAATGCTTAACCATGGCCACCAAGTTACCAAAAGACCTGAGTTACCTATCATAAGCTGCGTATTGTCTGACCTGCCAAGTCATAAAGTTGGGCATGCCCAGCAGCATTCATCATAAAATAAAAATGGTACGCATGAGGTAGAGCTTGAGTGGGTCCTGAAGGCACAAGTAAGTTACATGAGGAAGTGGCCCAAATGCCCATGGCCCCCACTCCTGCCACCTTACCTTCTCTTTTCCAACACACAGCTACGGCATCTTGGGGCATTCCTTACAATCAGTTTACTGAGGAAGAAAAAAACTTGGGCCTGGTTAACAGATGGTTCTGCATGATATGCAGGCACCACCTAAAAGTGGACAGCTGCAGCACTGCAGCCCCTTTCTGGGATGTCCCTGAAGGACAGTGATGAGGGGAAATCCTCCCAGTGGGCAGAACTTTGAGCAGTGCACCTGGTTGTTCACTTTGCTTGGAAGGAGAACTGGCCAGAGGTGCATTTGTACACTGATTAGGGCTGTTGCCAATGGTTTGGCTGGATGGTCAGGGACTTGGAAAGAACATTATTGGGAGAATGGTGACAAAGAAGTCTGGGGAAGGGGTATGTGAATAGACCGTTCTGAGGGGGAAAAAAAAATGAAGATATTTGTGTCCCATATGAATGCTCACCAGTGGGTGACTTCAGCAGCAGCAGATTTTAATAACCAAGTGGATACCAATCAGCATCTTTCCCCAGCCCCTCCTGTCATTGCCCAATGGGTTCATGAACAAAGTGGTCATGGTGGTAGGGATGGAGGTTATGCATGGGCTCAGCAACATGGACTTACACTCACCAAGGCTGACCTGGCCACAGCCACTGATGACTGCCCAATTTGCCAGCAACAGAGACCCACACTCAGTCCCTGATATGGCACCATTCCCTGAGGTGATCAGCCTGCTACCTAGTGGCTGATTGATTACATTGGACCACTTCCATCAAGGAAGGGGCAGCAATTTGTTCTTACCAGAATAGACACATACTCTGGATATGGTTTAGCCTTCCCTGCATGAAATGCTTCTGCCAAAACTACCATCTGTGGACTTACTGAATGCCTTATCTGCCATCATGGTATTCCACACAGCATTGCTTCGGACCAAGGAACCCACTTCACAGCAAATGAAGTGAGGGAATGGGCACATGCTCATGGAATTCTCTGGTCTTGCCATGTTCCCCATCATCCAGAGGCACCTGGGTTGATAGAAGAGTGGAATGTCCTGTTGAGGACTCAACTATGGCACCAACTTGGTGGCAATACCTTGGAGGGCTGAGGCAGTGTTCTCCAAGAGACTGTGTATGCTCTGAATCAGCTTCCACTCTATGGTGTTGTTTCTCCCATAGCCAGGATTCGTGGGTCCAGGAATCAAGGAGTGGAAACAGGAGTGGCACCACTCACTATCACTCCTAGTGATCCACTAGGAAAATTTTTGCTTCCTGACCCTGCAAGCTTAAACTCTGCTGGTCTACAAGCTTTTGTTCCAAAAGCAGGAGTGCTCTCACCTGGAAATACAATAATTCTGTTGAACTGGAAGTTAAGACTGCCACCTGGCCACTTTGGGCTTCTCATGCCTCTGAATCAACAGGCAAGGAAGGGGATTACTGTACTGGCTGGGGTGATCGATCCTGAATAACAAGTGGAAACAGCACTGCAACTACACAATGTAGGTAAAGAAGAGCTTTCCTGGAATACAGGAGATCCCCTAGGGCATGTCTTAATACTACAATGCCCTGTGATTAAAGCCAATGGAAAACTGCAACAACCCAATCCAGGCCCGACGGCCAATGGCCAAGAAACTTCAGGAATGAAGTTCTGGGTCACCCCACCAGGCAAAGAACCATGGCCAGCTGAAGTGCTTGCTGAGGGTAAAGGGAACATGGAATGGGTAGTGGAAGAAGGTCGTGATAAATATGAACTATGGCCACATAGTTACAGAAATGAGGACTATGATGGCATGAATATTTCCTCCTTGTTTTGTTATGAGTGTGTTTGTATTTGTCTGTAAAGCAAATATCTGCTTTTTCCTCTGTCTTATCCCCTTATCATATGGCATAAGCTATATTGTTCATTTAGCTTTATTTAAGCTAAAGGAAATCAATTTTAAGAGTTAATGTCACCCAAGGACTTGCACCCTACTCTGCAGAGATTTAGTATGTTTCCAGTTGTACTCTGGACAGCAGAGTATTGTTAGGCAAAATATATGTCTGTTATTGTTCTCTACTTAGAGATAAATTATGATTTTCGGTGATTTGTATAACTGCCAAGTTGACAAGGAGTGGACTGTGATGCTTAGGTTCATGTGTCAACTTGCCCAGGTGATGGTACCCAGGTATCTGGTGAAGCAAGCACTGGCCTAACTGCTGCTGCAAGGATATTTGTGGCTGTCTAATAAACCAACAGTGTGGTTTATTAAATCATCAGTCAATTGGCTGCAGCTGTGACTGATGATGTCAACGAAGGATGTGTCTTCCACTATGAGAGAATGCAGTTGGTTGGATTTAATCCAATCAATCAGTTGAAGACTTTTAAGTGAGACAGATAGAGGACCTTCACTTCTTCTTCAACTGACCAGTGAAGCATTTCCTGAGCAGTTCATTGAAGTTGCCAGTTCGTTTCCTAAGGAGTTCATCAAACATCTTCATTGGAGTTGCCAGTTTGCTGCTTGTCCTATGGAATTTGGCCTTGTGCATACCCATAGTTGCATGAGACATTTTTATAAATCTGATATTTATAGATGTCTTGTTGATTCTGTTTTCCTAGAGAATCCTAAGGAGTATAGTCACTAAGCACTAAGAATTCCATCCTAGATGATGCCCTTTCATTCTCCACACTCATATATTGTAAATATTTTCCCAGTCTACTAAAATGCATTTTTAAATGAAACAACCACAACAATATATAATTCTCTTGCAATATGAAAGAGCTTGATGGCCCATATATAGTTAGGTAGTAGTAGAGCAAAGAGCAAGTAGGCTATTTTGATGTCTTAATGATAAGGGGGGATAAGGAATTTTCAATGTCCTAATAGCCATTCCAAAGCAAATCTCCATGGACTGGTGATGGTAAACTTTTATCTCTTGTCCTGATGCTCTGTTATTGAACTTACGAGATTACATGTTAGATCCAAGGAAAGATAGATGATATGACTTATCATGCAAATTTTAAATTAAATTTATGAATAATCTATAATCTCCTTTAATATACACAAAATGTGTATATGTTTTAGATTATGGTATATGTACCTTATGTATGCTTAAAAAGTTACTCACAGAGGGTAATGCTTTCAATTAGAGTTAGAAAAGAATGGAGAAAGCAATATAGCAGGTTATATATGCCTTCCCTAAGTAAGAACACATGAAGAGCCACAGAAACAGAATGAAATCAAGCTTGCAAGCTACTTTTCAATTGTGCCTTGGCTTAGGGCTACTGTCTCAGTTCAAAGAAAGGGATGCCTTCTTGTTAATTTACCAAAATAACATTTTTTTAAGATATGCTAAGATGACATAAATTAACTGAAACCCTGAGTTAAGGGTTCCACACAAAAAATTGCAGTGTGTAATAAGTTTTCCACTTCTGTAGATTACCACTATATTTTTATAATTTTTTATTAGGGTATCTTAATTATGAAGTGATATATTATATATGTGTGTTTCTGTGTGTGTTTAATTAACTAAAGAGTTTAGTTAGTTCCAAAGATAAAGTTATCCAAGTTAACTATAACTAACAAAGGCAATAGGTGCTAGGGAAGTCAGTGGCCATTCCTTGCCCCCACTACCATCACCACTTCCTTCTATCACAACCCTCCCCCCCTCAACCTTTTCTATTGTGTGCAGATGTTTCAGTAGGTTTCCATTGCATAGCCTGGAGGAAATAGTAGGTCTAATGAAAAGGCCTGACCATACCTTAAACCTGGAAACCAGGGGAAATGCAGCTCTAGAGGCTTATGGGGCAGAAACTCTCAGTGGGAGGGACCCTCTCCCTGGGGTATACAAATGCTCAATACTCAGCACAGAATCTCACCATCCATCTGCGAAGTGGGATTGGGAGCTGGCATCCACCAACTCTGACCTCAGCAGTTGGCCTCCCAAAGGGACCAGCCACAAAGGGTTCTCTTCCCTTACTCTTTTGGACCCTTTGTGCCATGAAAGTAATAAAGTGGTCATTTGTTGAAAGTCTCTGTTGTGCCTGAGCTTGTGTTCCCACAATGTACCATACAACAAGTCACTCCACAGCAGTGACTGAAATTATTTGTGGATCATGCTATATACAAAGGGATATAAACTGTACTGTTTCATTTAATCCTCACAAACATGGAAGATTACAGGTGAGGAGCCTCATGATCTAGATGAATGATATAAATTACAGAGAGTTTAGGTAAATTACCCAATGGTACAAAGTCTGTATACTATAGAAGTCTTTATGCCAATAGAAATTTGACTACAAAGAATCTCTCTCTCAAAGAATGAGTTTAAAATATTTACTTCTTGTCCTCACTATGACTATAATCAGTTCACTGTAGGGAAATTAATACATTCCTCTTGATCTCAACATCTTCATAGACGAATCATAGAGTTAGATGGACTCCTGACTATAATGTGGTTATCATTTACTATCTTATGGTAAAAAAGTGTCATGCCATGAATTCCAGATGCATTCAGTTCAAATAAAAATGTAAACTGTATCATTTATAAAGTCAATAAAATATTGGCAGAAAATATTGAAATTCTAACTAAATTATTGCATTGATTTTTTGAAAATATGTTCATTGTTAATTCAAAACCAAATGAAGTAATACAGTTAATGAATTGACATCAAGAAACTAACAAAATGCTTGCTATTAAAACATACAAATGAATGACTACTTTATTTAACATTCTCTCCAATCAACATTTTATACAGCATTTCTTACATATTTTCTTACATATAGAACATTTCTTACATATTGAATATAAAACTAATGTATTCTGGTGATTCAGTCATAGATGTTTCTTATCTGTTACTTCATTCAGTCTCCATTCAATTTTTTTGCCTCCTGACCGCGTGTCCCTAGGTAGTAATTGGCCTGCTGTTACATGGTTTTTCAGAAACTGGTTTTTCTTTAATTGCTTCTTTTTTTCCTTTTTCTTATTTCTCATAACATCTTTTTCTTCTGCTCTTCTTCATGGAATATTGTTTCTTTGCCTTCTTCTGACTTGTATTTAAATACTCTTTATTTATTATTCAGTAATACCCCCTACTTTTTCTTAAACTACCAGTTCTATTTTGCATTTATTAAAAATGTTAGCAGTGCAGTTTCCTCACAAGGAAAATAAGTTTTAATATTACTTACATATTCATCTTTTGTTTTTCTTTTCTGTTTTTGTCAAGACCTTTCCTTTATCACTTATTTATTCTCATTTTTTTTATTTTCACAATTTCTTAACATGCCCTCTAGATTTGATTGCTTTATTATTAGGAAAAACATTATCACTTCAAATGATAATAAGGCAAAATTATATTTATGCTTATTTGTTAATTTAATTTAACTGTTTGATATTTACCTAGTTTTATAAATTACAATTATGAGATAAATAGCAACATAAAGGGTGTGTGTATATATATATATATATATATATATATATACACATATATATATATATATATATGCACTAATATATCATGATAAATTATGCCATAGATGGTAGGGGCAGAAAAAAAACTGATCACCTGGACCAAATCCAGCCAATTGCATTCTCTCACTGTGGAAGCACACCCCTTGATGAGTCATCAGTCAGCTGCAGTCAATTGACTGATGATCCGACAAACCAACCAGCCTCAAATAGCCTCACAGGAATCATCAGGCCAGTGCCCGCTTGACCAGACAGCTAGGCCACCTAGCCAAGTTGACACATGAACCCAACCATCACAGTCCACCCCTTGTCAACTTGGCAGTTGTACACATCACCCAAAACCATATCTTCAAAATGAACGTTACAGCTTATGCCATATGATAAGGGGACAAGACAGAGAAGAAAGCAAAAATATTCTCTTCACAGACAAATACAAACATAATCACAAAATGAGGAGGAAATATTCATATCATCATAGTCCTCGTTTCTGTAACTGGTCACGTGGCCGTAGTTCATATTTATCACGACCTTCTTCCACTACCCATTCCATGTTCCCTTTACCCTCAGCAAGCACTTCAGCTGGCCGTGGTTCTTTGCCTGGTGGGGTGACCCAAACCTTCATTCCTGAAGTTTCTTGGCCATTGGTAGTCCTGCCTGGATTGGGTTGTTGCAGTTTTCCATTGACTTGAATCACGGGGCATGGTAGTACTAAGAGACGCCCCAGGGGATCTCCTGTATGCCAGGAAAACTCTTCTTTACTTCTATTGTGTAGTTGCAGTGCTATTTCCCCTTGATAGTCAGGATCAATCACCCCAGCCAGTACAGTAATCCCCTTACTTGCCTGTTGATTCAGAGGCATAAGAAGCCCAAAGTGGCCAGGTGGCAGCCTTAACTTCCAGTTCAATGGGATTATTGTTGTATTTCCTGGTGGAAGCACTCCTCCTTTTGGAACCAAGACTTGTAGACCAGCAGAACTTAAACTTGCAGGGACAGGAAGCAAAAATTTTCCTAGTGGATCACTAGGAGTGATAGTGAGTGGTGCTACTCCTGTTTCCACCCCTTGATTCCTGGACCCATGAATCCTGGCTATGGGAGAAACAGCACCATAGAGTGGATGCTGATTCAGAGCATACACAGCCTCCTGGAGAACACTGCCCCAGCCCTGCAAGGTATTGCCACCTAGTTGGCGCCGTAATTGAGTCTTCAATAGGCCATTCCACCGTTCTATCAACCCAGCTGCTTCTGGATGATGGGGAACATGGTAAGACCACAGAATTCCATGAGCATGTGCCCATCCCCTCACTTCATTTGCTGTGAAGTGGGTTCCTTGGTCCGAAGCAATGCTGTGTGGAATACCATGACGGTGGATGAGGCATTCTGTAAGTCCACGTATTGTAGTTTTGGCAGAAGCATGTCGTGCAGGGAAGGCAAACCCATATCCAGAGTATGTGTCTATTCCAGTAAGAACAAATCGCTGCCCTTTCCATGATGGAAGTGGTCCGATGTAATCAACCTGCCACCAGGTAGCAGGCTGATCACCCCGAGGAATGGTGCCATATCGGGGACTGAGTGTGGGTCTCTGCTGCTGGCAAATTGGACACTCAGCAGTGGCTGTGGCCAGGTCAGCCTTGGTGAGTGGAAGTCCATGTTGCTGAGCCCATGCATAACCTCCATCCCTACCACCATGACCACTTTGTTCATGAGCCCATTGGGCAATGACAGGAGTTGCTGGGGAAAGAGGCTGATTGGTATCCACCAAACGGGTCATTTTATCCACTTGGTTATTAAAACCTTCTTCTGCTGAAGTCACCCTCTGGTGAGCATTCACATGGGACACAATACATGCTTTTCTTTTTAAGTATTTATAATTGTCTTGTAAGAATATTTTTTGAGGCAAAACAATTTAGGTGTAATTACTTTTCTCTCTAGCTAAATCAAATAACATCTTTATAGTTATATATAGTCACCCATAGTTGAGAAATAATTAGATTTTTAAAACCTACTTAAATCAAAAAAAGTCAAAGACAAATTAGCAAAAGTAGGGAAAAACAAATTAATAAGATAATCCAACTTCAGAGTAACTAGACTGTAAAAAGTCATCATGAACTTCTTCATATGAACTTTACTTTCACTCCTAAGCAAACTAAACTTTTTATCTTTGCTTTGCTAAATGTTGTAAAGCTGTTTTCTTAAATATTTTCAATTATCTGCTGTTACTGTTTTCTTGTTTCAACATTTTACACATTCTAACCTGCTCAATAAGAAGTTATTTAACATAGCTGTTGTATGTCAAGTCAGTGTATTGGGTTCCTACAATAAAAATGTGAACATGACATATATGGACTCAGCCTTCACAGAGTTTCTAGAGGACCTTCCTCCCTATATCTAGAGATAAAAAAACAACCACAGATATAGTCACTATCATTTAAGTTGCTGCATGCTGCAGTGTCACTAGTTGCTGTGCCATATATAACATGTGCTTCCTTTCCCCCAGTCTCCAATAGCTATTTCCTCCTTGCTTCTTCATAACTTCTCTTGCAGTTTCCTCACAGCCCTTATGCTCCTGCCTATCTCCTGGTCAGAAGGCCTTTGCCACTTGTTTTAGTCTTTGTTTTGTCAGCACTCAAATTTTAGGGTTCAGTTTCTGTGTTAGCTGTCTGTTGCCATGCAACAACCTCAGATTTTGTGCTATGATTTACTGTTTTTTCACAGTTTTGTGAGTTGACTTGGGCTCAGCTGGGAATTTCTTCTGCAGAATTTCCTCAGGTTACCTTATGTGATTCCACTTAGCTAGGACTCAAGGGGGTCTCTAACACACAGATGACTTTCATTTTCCAGGATTCCACTCCATATGGTCTCACTCAGTCAGTAGTCTAAACTGGACCACCTTACGTAATGAAGGTTGAATCCAAGAAGAAGAAACAGAACCCTTTTCAGATGTGAGTTTGGAAGCCCCAGAATGTTATTTTCATCACACTCTACTCTTTAAAACAAGTCTCAAAGTTAAATCACACTCAGGTGGACTGGAAATAGAATCCACCTCTTGATGTGTAGAATAGTATGCACATATGGGGAAGGAAGAATTGTCAGTGGCTGTATTTTGAAACTGTGTACCACTACCTCCTTTCACTTCCATTCTGTTTCTCAGAAACCTGTGCCAAGTTATTTAACCTGCTTGTATCACACTATCCATTTACATAAAAAAAAAGAAGTGCTGTTAGGACTTGTGATTAATTAATGTAATCAAAGGATATCAGTTAAAACAAGGCCTGACACATAATTCATAAGTAATAATTATAACACTTATTATATTAATATTGTCAACTTTCACCATTTTATTATAGTAATCCTTTTGACTCTTGCTCAATTCATAGCAGTATTAAAATATTTATCAATGCACTATTTAGCAAATTAACTTTAACATTATCAGTGATGAACATGTTATTTTCTGTGCAATGCCACAAATAATTGAAATATTTCCCTAATATCTGGTATAAACATTGAAAATACAGTAAGAATTACTATCCATGCTAACAAAATTAGTCACACCAGCCTCTGCAAAAATTTCTTTTAAATCAATAATTTCAGCTCACTAGTTGTTTTCCTGCCTCCATTGCAGAAAATAAATGTAACAAATCATAATTGCTGCTGTGATACCCAAAAAGAGATACGGAAAATTAAAACATGTTGAGTTCTCCATTTCAGACAAACTTTGTGAAATGTGGGGTGGTATTAAAATGGATACTACGGTAGAATAATAAATTCCCTGAACTTTGTCATGTTATGCAAAGCAATGCAACACTACTTCTCACCCCATACAAAAATAAACAAACAAATTAATAAATTCCAGTATACCTGTTTTTAAGGACTACATGAAAGTCATTTTAATGTAAATCAACATATTGTTGCTCCAGCCTCTCTACTCTGTGCCCAGTTATATTGATAAATGAGTTCTGTTCCCAGCCTCCATCAGGCCACTGGAAGCTTCATTTTATTTTTTCCCTCTCTATTACAAAATATCATTTCCAGAAAATTTACTAAATAAGTTTACAACATATTGGGAATTATTAATAGCTATGAAACTAGTAATAAATACAGCAATTATGTATTGAATAATACAAGTTGGTTTTTATTTTTTATCCTTATATAAAACAAATGGGGATATTTTCTGGCATGTAAAGGGCTTGGAAATCATCCATCCACAACAACAAAAGCTGAAAACCTATAAATCAACAACTCTTCTTAAATCCTTCAGAGAACTGAAGTCACAAGTCAAACCACCACCTTGAACACTGAAGAGAGAGGCTGATACAGAGAATCACAGTTTACAGGAAGAAGAAGTTGCAGCTGGGGTCACCACCTGGTAGGAATACCTAAGGGTAGTTGACTAATTTCTGGAGACTTAGTATGGGGGAGTTTGAGAGGAAAAAACTCTTGGAGGACCAACTTTAGGAAGCTACCCATAATTCCAAGAGTTTTACTTCCAGGAGTCAGTCTCACCTAGTTCCCACTGTGAATTTTGGAGAAAAGTTCCTATTGGCTTCTAGTAGGGGAAGGGAGAAGTAACCATTTTGAAATGTTCTCAGAATGGATTGTTCTCCTTAACAAATGTCTCTTGGTAAAATACTAAACAGACTCTAACCAATGTGGGGAAAGGAAAATTCCTAACTCCAATCCCTCTAACCTTGTCTCATCCATGGGGTGAAAAAAACAAAGCTTAGACACAGTTGTGAAGGTGACAGCTCAGGAACACAGGCTCACTAAGTGACTGACACCTAATCATGGGATTATATAATGCTTCCTTTCCCACCACATGTCACCATCATATCACCAAGAGTCCTGTATAATAACAGAGGAGTGAAGCTGAAAAGAACTGAAAGGTTCAAACCCTTTGTAAGGAGTCACTAAGGAAATCAAGAGATGACAGGGGAGTCAAAAAACAAAGACACTAGAGAAAACTGTAGCCTCTGATTCCTACAGATAAGCAAACCATACACACAGCTCAACATAATCAGATAAAAAATAAAATATCACATTAAAGTCCTGCTTATCTCCATGCTTTTTACTCATATATCATATCCAACTTTCAACAAAAAATCACAAAGCATGCTAAAATGCTGTAAACACTGTGAAGAAACAGGACAGGCATCAGAACCAGAATCAGATTTTGGAATTATCAGACAAGGAATTTAAAATAACTATGATAAATATGCTAAGTGCTCTTATGGCAATAGTAGACAACACAAAACAACATAAGGGTAATGTAGGGAGAGAGGTGGAAACTCTAAGAAAGTATCAGAAGGAAATATTAGGAAAAAATATAGCAAAGTAAATAATATATTCAATGGAATCATTAGTAGACTATGCGTGGCCATGGAAAGAAGCATGGAACTTAAAGATATGCCAATAGAAACTTTTCAAACTGAGCACAAAAAGAAAAAAGATTGGAACAAAGAAGAACAGAATATATTAGAACCATGGGACAATTATAGAAATTGTAACATTTGTATGATAGGAATGCCAAAAGGAAAAGAAAGAAAAGAACAGAAGAAATGTTTGAAATAACATTTGGCTAAGAATTTTTCAAAATCCACCAAACCACAGATCCTGGATGCCCAGAGAACACCAAGCAGGAACAATACCAAAAAATCTATATCTAGGCATATCAAATTCAAATTGCAGAAAATCAAAGCAAAGATAAAACCTTGGGAGAAGCCAGATGGTTAAAAGAACATCTTACCTATAATGGAACAAGGATAACAATTACATAAACTTCTCATCAGAAACCATGCAAGAAAGAAAAGAACAGAGTGAAATAATTAAAATGTCAAAAAAAAAAAAAAGAACTGAACTAGTTTCATATATTCTGAAGAAAGTATCCTTCAAAGTGAAGGAGAAATAAAAATTTTGTGAGAAAAAAATTGAGGGAAATTGTTGGCTGTAGACCTTCCTTGTAACCAATGTTCAAAGTCCTTCCAGGAGATAGAAAATGCTATAGGTCAGAAAGTCATACCTACATAAAGAAAGTAAGAGCATTCAAGAAGGAGTAATGTAGGTAAAATAAAATCAATTATTTTTCATATTCTATATGATCAAATAGATAACGGTTTGTTCAAAATCATAATAGCAGTAATATATTGGATAATTATAGCTTATGGATAAGTGAAATATATGACAGCAAGGTTATAAGGAATGGGAAAGAGGAATTGGGAACACACTGTTATAATATTCCTACACTATCATGAAGTGTCATAGTGTTGGAAATTGGAGTTAGGTTGAAAACTCAAAGCAGCACTAAAAGAATTTTAAAAATAAGTATAATTGATATGCTAAGAGAGGAGAGTAAAAGGAATCATATTAAATGCTCAGTTATATCCAGAGAAGGCAGAAAAAGAATGGAAGACCAAAAAAAAGAAAAAAAAAAAGAAAGCAACAAAGAGCAAGGGCATTGAATAGAAACAATTGCAAATATAGCAGATATTAACCCAACTCTACAAATAATCACATTAGATGTTTATGATCTAAATAAATACATCAAGTGAGACAAAGACTATCAGATTGGATAAAAAGACCAAATTATATGTTGTATTAAATATAAAGACACAGATAGATTAAAAGTAAAGGGATGGAGAAACATATACCATGCTAAAACTATTTTTTAAAATGCTGCATTAGTTATATTTATTTCAAATAAAGTAGATTTCATAGTAAGTGAAATTTACAGGGATAAATAGAAGCATTATATAAAATTATAAAGGAGTCAATTCTCCAAGAAGACATAGCAATCCTAAATATGCATGTACATAATAACAGAGCATTGAAAACATGAAGAAAAAACTAATAGAATTGCAAGGAAAAATAGACAAATCAGCTATTATAGTTGATGACTTCAACAACTTCTATCAGTGTTTGAGATCTATGAGATAGAAAAGCATAAGAACATAGTTGATTCCACAGTGTGATCAATAAACTGGATCTAATTGACCTTTATAAAAACTTTACCCAACAATAGATACAAAAGATTCTTTTCAAGCTCACATGGAACATTCTCCAAGATAGACCACGTCCTGGGCCGTACAACACTCATTAAGAGATTTCAAAGAATAGAAATCCTACGAGGTATGTCCTCATACTACAATGGAATTAATTTGAAATGAATAACATAAAGATAGCTAAAATTTCCAAAAATACTTGGCAATTAACAAGCACACTTCTGAATGATTCGTGGCTCAAAAAAGAGGACACAAGAGAAATTAGAAATATATTTTGAACTGAATGAAAATGAAAATACAATTCATCAGAGTTTGTGAGATACCAAATAAACAGTACTTCAAGGGAAATTTATAGCATCCAATGCATGTATTAGAAGAAAAGAAAGATCTAAATCAATAATTTAAGCTTCCACTTTAGGAAACACAAAAAAGAAGAGCATATTGAATCCAAATTAAGCAGAAGAAAAGAAATAACAAATGTAAAGCAAAAATCAATGAAATTGAAAACAAACAAAAAATAATAGAGAAAATCAATGTATCCAAAAGCTGATTCTTTAAAAAGAGAAACAAAGTTGACATAACTCTAGCCAGACTAATCAAGAAAAAAAAAAAAAAAAGGAATAAAGAAAGAAGAATTAAACTACTAATAACAGAAATGAAAGAGATGTCATCACAACTGAACCCATGACATCAAAAGGGTAAAAAGGAATACTATGAACAACTGTATGCTGATAAATTTGATAATTTAGATAAAACTCATACAAGGAGAAATAGATAATATAAATATAATTAGATAATAGACCCATATCTATTAAGAAATTGACTCAACAATTAGTAACCTTCCAAAACAGAAAGCACCAGACCCAGATTGTTTGACTTGAAAATTCTACCAAACATTTAGAAAGAAACGATACTGATTCTCTACTATTTTTTTCCACAACATATAAGCAGAAGGAACACTTCCTAATTCATTATGAGGCCAGCATTCCCTAATTCTAAAACCAGACAAAGGCATTACTTAGAAGGAAAATTACAAATAATTTCTCCCATGAGCAAAAATGAAAAAATTTCAGCAAAATATTAGCAAATCAAATCAAACAATGCATAAAAATAATTACACACCATGAGCAAATGGAATGTGTTCCAGTTACGCAAGCCTCGTCCAACAATTGAAAATCGAGTAATGTAGTTCATCATATCAACCAGCTAAGAAGAAAAGCCTGTGTTCATATAAATAAGTGCAGAAAAAGCATCTGACAAAGTCAAACGCCTATCCATGGTAAAACTTTCAACAAACTAATAGAGTGGAACTTCCACAAGTTGATGTGCAAAAAAAACCTACAAAAAAAAACTACATCTACAAAATTCTACAACTAACATCATACTCAATGGAAAGAAGCTGGATGCCTTATCTCTTAGTTCATAAACAAGACAAAGATGTTTGTTCTCATCATGCCTATTCGACATCTTGCTGGAAGTCTTAGCTAATGCAATAAGTCAAGAAAAGAAAGTAAAAGATTTATATACTGGGGAGGAAAAATAAAGCTGTTCTTTGTTCAGAGATGATATGATGTTTATGTAGAAAATCTCACAGTACTGACAAAAAGGACCCCTGGAATTGAGAAGTGAGTACAGCAACATTAAAGGATACAAAGTTAGTATATAAAAGCCAATTGCTTTCCCATATACTACTGTTCTTTAGACCCTGAACATAAATTTTGCCTTTGCCAAATGCAATTACTCCATCTTCAACTTCAGTACCTTTGTGTAGCACTTGCTACTCTTAATCCCTTCCTTCATGAAACTCTAATCCTTCTCTTCAATTTAGTGTTAAAAAATTCTCCTGGTTCTTACACCTTTTTCATTCTACTTTATCTGGTACTTTTTTGTGCTTAACATATATATAGACAGTCATGCTTTCCCCAAACTTTCACTTCTTTGTAGTCTAATGACTGTAAACTTATTTTGGGAGCATTTTAAAAATACAAATATCAATGATTGATAAAAGCTATGCATCAACAAACCAGAATAGTGTACATATGATCATTTACAAAAATGTTACTATTAATGTCGGGGCCCCTGGATAAAATCAAGTCCATGTGTGGATCCCTAAGAAGCCAGATATCCATAGTTAAAACAACATATTTATTACATTTATCTTGAAATTACATTGATTTCACCTAATTTGATCCCCACTGCATTGATCACTTTAAGGACAGGAGTGATATCTAGTTCATCAGCCTGTCATCTTGCCTTTAACACAGAAGACAGTCATTAAATTGAAAGAGTAAATGGATTTCAAAAATCACATTTTTTTTTTTTTATCTTCTATGCTTTCTTAGCTCTAGTTCTATATTGGATTCTTATTTGTGGGTCCTCATGGAATTTGAAAAGCAGTGTCTTTACAAGCAAGTTAATAATAGAAGTATCAAATTCTTTCTTTCTTTTCTTGATTCAGTCATGTAATCTAGGCCTGAAATTTCAGAAACATCTTTGACCTTCTCTTCTGCATTCTCTCTATTATCCTAATGCCAGCCATCTTCAAGTTTCCTCAGCAACATTTCATTATCTGTGACTGATCTCAATCTTTGATTCTCACTCTGGCCTGATATACTTTACAGCCCACTTTTATATTAGTATTTTGGAAGCATAATTGGATCACATTTCTCACCTTCAAAAAAATCTTGATTAGTTCATAATTGGCTAAAGGATAAATAAAATTCTTTTAAACTTCTGCTCAAGTTACCTTTAATCTAATCATTCTTTTTCAAACAGTATCAAATAGTCAGCACCTTTCTGTGCTTTAAGACCTGACTATTCCTCCATGTCTTTGCTTTGCCTTCAACTCTATTTGGAATTCTCACCCTATCTCACTTCTGCATGTTTAATGCTGCTTATCTTTCAAGACAGCACTCAAATGCTCTTTATTCATGATTCTCAAAGCTAGAATGTTGGTAAGAAAAAAGAATAATTATATGTAGAGCATGGAAAAGAAGTTCTTTAAGAAATCACTGAAAAGCATTAATATAGCTGTTAGTAAGTTAAAAATGACCAAGAACAGAGACAATACTCTGCAATGTGCTTATAATTTTTCTTTTTCTTTCTTTCTTTCTTTCTATCTTTCTTCTTTTTTATTTTTATTTTTTTCAGCAAATATGCCCTTGATTCTAGGAATCAAAGAAACACCTAAACAGATATCTAAGCAGCTAATACAAACTAAAATCCAAGGATACACAACAAGAAAGAATTCAGGCCCAATAGATACAAAAATATAGACATATATAGCTATGTTTCTTTACCTTGATCCTTAAAATATATATATACACACACACATATACACACACACATATATACATATATATACACTTTTTGTTTTTTAAAGAAGGGCCTCTAGAAATTACAATTGTAAAAGTGAAAATGTAATGAAACTAAGGAAAGAAGGAAGCAGTTTTAGGACTAACTGGAAAACATGAAGATGAAAATTTATCTTTAATTAGATGAAGTATCCAAATCAAACCACATGGTCTAACCACAGTGATGTTTAATACATTTTTGTTGGAAAAGCTGAGTCACTGTTGTCAGGGTTTGAACTTTCAGTGGTGCCAGTATGTCTTAAGGTTGACCCTTAGTTCAATAAACCTTTATTTTTGCTAAGACAAAGAGGTTTCCTGAATTTTCTGCAACAGTCATTAGTAGTTCCGAAACACATACACACACACACACACACACTCACATATTTTTCTGTCAACATTTGAGTGTGGTATTAAAGGTGTCAAATCAAGGATGTTCCATATTATTTTTCACATGTGAATTCATCTTAAATATATCACCATAGGTAGCAAGGCAAACTCATGTTTGTTTTGATTATGACCATAATTAAGTTACTTTTTGAAACTAATTTTGAAAATAAGAGCAATATAATATTTTGAAATACTGTTTTTTAAAAATATACTTTTTAGTCATTGAAGAGTTTATGTTCTATTTAGTACATTTAATATATGTTGAACTCTATTGTAACTTACTTTTTTTCTATTAGGCAATTCTGTAAAATGATAGAGAAACACTACTTCTAGGACTTCACTAGTTAAGTATAATAAAGTAATTCAACTTAATGGGCTATATTTGGGGAAAAAATGTGGAGAAATGATCTTATAAATATTTTCCAATGCTATTTTTAGTAATTGTTCACTAATTTTGAAGACTATCTATGGTTTAAACCACTTGAAAATTTAAGCCTGGGAATTTACAAATTAATCATAGCTATGTATGATCTCATATAATCACACTGTCAATCATCACAACAAATATCTATTTCAGGAGATTTCAATATCAGTATCATTCATGAGAGTGAGTATCTGTCCAATTTTCCATTTTGCAAGCCATACAAATCTAGGAAAGAAAAGAAATCTCAAGTCCTTCCTCTTACATAGACCCTTGAGCTTGATTTTTCTTGGCAAACATTCAAGGATAAAAAAAAACGGATTCTGCCCATTAGCGAAATCCACAATTACTAGTTTTACAATATAATAGAAGATTTCAGTATCCAAAAATTGTTGATGGGAAGCATGCTTAGCAATGAAATGAAATAATGCACATATATGTTATGTTGGAATTTTTAAGTGAGAACAAAACTAAGCGTCATTTATTTAAGTGTACTTTTAAACTTCAGTTCTCACAAATCATTAGCATTAGTTGTTTGGATCAAATGAGTATGTAAATGGCAATATAGATTTATAACAAGTGGAATGATGGGGCATCTATTATAGAAACCTCTGTGGCATTTACTGCACTGAGCATTGGCTATATGCCAGAGTCTCTCCTATGTGCTAAGGGAAAACATTAAACAATTATTCATAACATATGTTTATAAATGTATAGGTAAATCATCTAAAATATTTCTGTAAATAGTCTTTAAAATTATCAATGCCATGGCACTTTTCAGTTAGGTCTTGTTATAATTATATTACACACACACACACAACTGATATGCAGCCAAAGACAAATGATGGCTAGCTATCATCAAAATATGATTGAAGTTTATATTTATATTAGTCTATCCATACTATATGAGCTTGAGTCACAAAAGATCCTGAAACTATCAATAAGTATTTAAAAAAAAAATGAAACTGTGGCATTTACTGTGCAGTGGCAGCTCAACATCCATCTTCACTTCTGGCGTGTCTTCCTATCAGTCAAATCTGAGTAGGGGAAAGAACATCAGCAAAACAAATAGACAAAAATAAAATAAGAAACATTTTTCAGGCTCACTTGCAGGTAGGGTTTGGATGTGAATGAGGCTTTTCCAATTGCCACATTTGTGTAAGATGTGGACACAGGGAGTCCACTCCTCCTCCTGGTGTTGCTAGCAAAGCTGGTACAGAGTGACCGAGCTTTCAGTTGCAGTGTTTTTTCCTTACCTTCTTGAGTGATGAGAAGTGTTTGTTGCTCTGGTGGCCCAACTCATCTATCAGTTGTCCCATCTCTAATTTTCTTTTAATCAGAGGCCTAACAGAAACAACTTCCTAATTCTACACAGCTTGCACAGTGTATTCTTGAACCCAACAGATATATACAAGCTTCTGTCTTTGGTCTCAGCCTGTGGAGTGAAGTTTCCAAGCCCTTTCAACACGTTGGTATGTGCCTAATTGCCAGTATTACATCACTTTCTGATCAAAGCAGATGGGCTGGCTTTGGTCTTGTATATCTGGGCACTACAGGATATAGCATAGCAACCATCCAGTCAAACAAACAATTCTTTAAAGTGTGCAACAATTCAGATATTGACAAAATGAATCCTCAACCAGGGTTTAACTAGTGGTTATCCATGGGAACTAGAAATGGAAAACTTAGCTTAGATGTGTTATTCTATAATAAAGGAATATCAGCTTTCCCCAAATCAGCAACATTGTTAGTATTCCAATATTTTTGGTCCAGAGGATGAACAAGAGATTGTCAACTTAATAAATGCAAAAGTAAAGTGAAACTATAAAAATATATTTCAAGAACATTTGCATTTAAGTTTATTAAACTTAAGTTTTCAAAGATAGGACCTAATTTTGACAGTATTCTAGAAATTTAGGCTTTGTTTTCCACACAGGAAATCCAGTGCTGTCTATACTGTTATTTATTTTTTCAGAACACAAAGTTTATATGTGATCAAAAGGTTTTTATTCTAATTCTTAGTGAATTTTAAAGTATACAAATAGAAATATATCTGTTTATATTAAAACCAAATGGTAGAATTAATTATGCATATAATCATATGTGTACATACACATAAAACACATAAATATATGTTCTTAATAAACTAATATATATAATTTCTATATGATAAATATAAAAATAGAGTTAAAACTACAATAGTATTATGTGTGTCAAAATGGCACTCATTATTATTTTTTAATGATAGAGTAAAGCTTTTATGATTAACTAAAGATAGTTTCAAATTCTTTACTAAGATGTTCATTAAATTCAAAAATCTTATTTTAAGATGTTTTAAATTATGTATGTGGCCACTGTCATATGATGGAAAGTAATTTTTACAATACTTTTCTGTAAATAAGTTTGCCCAATTTACTGTCATTCAGTGTCAAATTGTGGTTTTTTATTTATTTATTTATTTATTTATTTATTTATTTATTTTTATTGAGTTTGTTCAGATACCATACAACTATCCAAAGATCCAAAGTGTACAATCAGTTGCCCATGGCACCACCATACAGCTGTGCATCCATCAACACAATTATTTTTTTTTCAATTTTTCGAACATTTTCACTACTGCAGAAAAGAAATGAAGACAAAAAAAAAAGGAAACTCACATTCTCCTATACCCCTAACCACGCCCCACCCCCTCCATTATTGATTCATAGTTTTGGTAAAGCACATTTGTTACTGTTGATGAAAGAATGTTAAAATACTACTAACTGTAGTATATAGTTTGCAATAGGTATATATTTTTTCCCTATATGCCTCTCTATTATTAACCTCTAGTTATAGTGACATACATTTGTTCTAGTTCATGAGAGAGATTTCTAATATTTGTATAGTTAATCAAGGACATTGTCCACCACAAGATTCACTGTTTTATACACTCTCATCTTTTAACCTCCAACTTTCCTCCTGGTGACATGCTTGACTCTGAGCTTACCCTTTCCAGTAAAAAAATAAATTGAACTATCAATTAGTAAATTATTCTTCACCATATTAATCTTTAAAACATTAGTCATCTTAAAATGCTATTTTAAAAGTAAAATTTTGAGTGTTATGGATTTTTCATTTAAATAATTATCTTTAACAAAATACATTATTAAACTATAATTTCAAATCTGAGAGTTCTGATAAAATTCTTTTTACTAAAAGTTTGTTTTATTTACTCAGTGACAGTCTCTTTAAGAGGATGCAGTTGATATCATTCTGGAAAATTCTATGGCTCAATCTTAATTTGTCTAAATTAGATTCCTCTGATTAATCTAGGCTTTGATTAATACATGGTTCTTTACGTATGAAATCATGATATTTGGCCTGCAGAATAGCTAAAACAAAGCAGCTACTTATTAAAATGGATTTATACATGAAATAAATTAATGCACAAATTAAGGAACAAGTTGCTGGAAAGTATATTCAACAAATATTTTATTCTATTTCATAGTATGTGTTTTATCATAAATAATAGTTTTTAGATACTTAGGATGTAAAACAGGGTAATACAGATGTATTGTCCTTAAAGTTAACTAGTTTTCTTCAGAAGATTTTTCTTTCTGTCTAATTACAACACATAAAATATACCAGTTTGAAAAGACAGAGCAAGATGTTTAAAATAAAAAACAATTATCAACTGGAAATGCTTGCATCAAACTAATCAGTGTTAAAGAACAATTCAAAGATTGGATGATAATTTTTCATCTGCTCATATCTAAATTTGGAGACCCAGAAAGTTTCAGATGTTCTTACAAAATTAAAAGTATTAAAAGTTATAACTGTATCTCCAAGTTAATATATATATTTTATTGAATTTGCCAGTTGGAAACAGAAGTTTAGGATAAAATCCCTGAGAACATAATAACACTGGTCAAATCACTTAAACTAACTGAATCATTTTCTAAACCTGGAGAGTGGGAAATAACAAAACATTATCTGCTTTTATTATAAATCTTTTTGTGGTTTCAGAATTAGTGTTTATTTACAGTTTCTCATTTCTTCATTTTGAAGGTTCTTTGGGGATCCTGCTCCTTTCCCAAACCATGGAATTTTGGGTTTTAACTTCTTATTTCCTTCTTCCTTACTCTATTTGTACTCAGTGTCAGAGAGTTTTAGGCTATGAAATATTTCAAGGCCAAATAATCCAGGGCTGAAATACTCCACAACTGTTGCTCAAAATACCATTCTTTCTGAAGCTCTCTGAATTTATAATGTCAACCTCAAATTTCCATCTAAACTCTAGACTTCCATATTCAAATGTCTATTTGCTGTCTCCTTGGATGCTTGGTAAACATCTCAAACTGTGATCCTCTGAATCCCCTGCCCCCACAAGGTCTCTACCTCAGGAACTACCACCATCTTTTGCCAACTGGAGGCATTCTCCATTCTACTTTACCTCTTTTACTGTCATCAGCAATACCCACCTTAAAAGCATATATTTTAAATGTAAACACACTTAGTCACTTCTGCTGTTATCACTCTTATCTAAGCACCATCATCTCTCCCTGGAATGTTTCATAAGCTCCTACATGGACCTTCTGCATCTCCTCTTGATCTCTATAAATTAATCGCCATACAGAAACTAGAAGGATCTTGGAAGATGTAAATCACATCATGTCACTCCTCTGCTCAATAATCTAAAATTACTTAGAATGAAATATCACTTGGAAGAAAACCCAGTGTCCTTCCTGTGACCTATCAGGTCCTACCTGGTTTAGTCAGAGCTAGCTTTTATATTTTGTAAAGTTTTTAATTTTATAACAATCTTAGATTTACAGAAAAATTGTGAAGATAGTATAAGGAGTGTCCATATACCTCATGCCCAACTTCCCCTAGTATTAAAACTATATATGTCACAATTAATGAACCAATACTGTTACATTATTATTAACTAAAGTGTACACTTTATTCAGATTTCCTTAGTTTTTATCTAATTACTTTTCTGTTCCAGGATCCCATTCAGGATACCTCGTAACATTTAGTCATTGTGTCTCCTTAGGATCCCCTTGTTTGTGACAGTTTCTCAGAATTGTCTTGTCTTTGATAATCTTGAGAGTTTTGAGTACTGTTAAGGTATTTTGTAGAATGTCCCTTAATTTTGTCAGAGTTTTTTTTATAGAGTGGGGTATTTTGTTTCTAAGAGGAATACTCCATATGTAAAGTGCCATTCTCATCACATACCATCAACATGACTTACTGATGTTAATATTAATCTTGATCACCTGGCCTAAGTAGTTTTTGCTGGTTTCTCCACTGTAAAGTCACTTTTGTTTTCCCCCTTTCTAAAAAGGAACCCACACTTAAGAAGTAGGAATTTATGCTTCCCCACCTTCACAGAGGAGTATTCACTTATATTATTTGGAATTCTCATGTACAGCAGAGTTGTCTCTTCTACCTCATTTATTTATTTATTCAATCAAATATTATATCAGGATGGATTCATGGATACTAATTTTATACTTTGGACCATAATTCAATTCATTTCATTGTTGAAATTGTTCCCACTTTGGACATTGGGAGCTGTTTCACTTGGATCCTGTGTCCCTTTCACATAACATCATTGTGGCTTGGCAGGGGGTGGGCAGAATTTCCTTACTTTCTGTCCCCATAAGGTACTCCAACATCATCTAGTATATTTTCTGCCTTTGTCCTAGAATCATCCATTATTTCAAGGGGCACTGATTCCTTTTATTGGAGAATGGCACTAGCATCCAAGATCTGGGCACTGGGTGTGTGCTCATTACTACTGAGGTGTCATTTCTTATACGTCAGTTCAGCTGACAGAGTGAAGGAATATATATGTTTATACTAATATATGTATAAACACATATCCATATATATTTCCATATGTAACCATCTGTATCTATATGATGCTAAATATGAGTTCATACTGATGTTTCAGTTCTAATCCATTACCACATGGGTTATGCGTAACCTGTAAATTCCCACTCCAACAGTGATAAATCTATCTTCTATGCATTAAATACCATGCATTTACTTAATTGCTCAATTCTAGTGTACATGTATAGCAGTATCAGAATTGTCAATCTGTACCATTATAAGAAGCAACTTTATCAACCAGAGTAGTCCTTCATACAGGTTTGTGCTTTTAGTCTTGCAGATTCCAATAAATTCCAAAGTAATTTAGGTCTGCAATTTTTCCCACTATCCCCTTCTTCTGTTAGATTGATGCATAGATTTAAAATAAGGTTAGGTTAGGCTTTTATTAAATACAATCTACATTCCATTACTGGATGCCTTAAGTTCAGAAATGATTTTGTTTTAATTTATACATATTACCGCTTTCTCTTTATACTGTGAAATTCTATGGACTTAACAGTGTCATGTAGTCATGTATTCACCATTATAGTGGCAAAGAGTTTTACTGCCCTAAAAATCATCTGCGCTTCATCTATTCAACTGTCCTCCCCTCCCTTGAACTCATGGCAACCACTGAACTCAAGAGTTTTGTCTTTTACAGAATATGTTATAAATGGATTGATACAGTATATAGCCTTTTCAGACTGGCTTTCTTCATGTAACAATAAGCATTTAAGATTCATCCATTTCTCAGTGTGCTTGAAAGCTCATTTTTAAAAAATCACTGAATTGTATTTCATGTATAGCTTTGTCACAGTTTGTTTATCCATTCACCTATTGAAAGTCATATTAGTTGTTTCCAGTTTTTGGCAATTATAAAATAAGTAGCTAAATTTTTTCACATACAAGGTTTTCTTTTGAACATAAACTTTTAAATTAGTTGGTTAAATACTTAGGGATATTATTGCTGGATCGTATGGTACGAACATATTTAACTTTGTAAGAGACTCCCAGACTGTCTTCCATAATGAATGTACCATTTTCCATTCCCACTAGCAATGAATGAGAATTCTTAAAGCTCTAAATACTCATCAGCAATTGCTACTGTCAGTTATTTTGATTTTAGCCATTCTATGCGGTGTGAAACACCACTTTAATTTGTAGTTCCTCAGTGACATATGATGTTGAGCATCTTTTCATATGCTTAATTACCATGTGTACATATCTTCTTTGGTTAGGTACTTGTTCTTATCTTTTGCTCATTTTTAAATTGTGTTATTTCTTATTATTTAATTTTAAGAGTTTTTTTTTGCATATTTTGAGTAATGTATTTTAGTAGATATGTGCTTTTCAAATATTTTCCCCAGTCTGTGGCTTGTCTTTTCATCCTTTTAGCAGTTTATATATTCAATGCAATCTTGATCAAAATCTGAGCAAGCTATTCTGTGGATATCAACAAACAGAATCAAAAGTTTATACGGAAGGCAAAAGACCCAGAATAACCTACCCAATACTAAAGAAGAAGAACAAAGTTAGAAGATTGAAGCTACTTGACTATAAGACTTACTATAAAGTTACAGTAATCAAGACAGCATGGTATTAGTGAATTAATACACATACAGATCAATGGTGTAGAATAGGGAACTCAAAAATGGACCCACATACCGTCAGTCAGTCTTTGAAAAATGAGTAAAGGCTATTAAATGCATAAAATATAGTCTTTCCAACAAAAGATGGTGGAACAATTTGATGTCCAGATGTAAAAAAAAAATGAAACTAGACACAGACCTTTTAGAATACAATAAACAACCTGTTCAGAATGTATAAACCAGCTATACATCCTGGATAAAATATATGGAACAGGTATTTGTGGGCTTTGAAAGCAGCTAGCAACCAAATAGGAAGAATAGAGAATTCACTTAAAACTTAACCTGTGGTGAGTTTACTATTTTTCTTGCCCCTGGTAAATCCAAGCCTAAACTCATTACAGAGGAAAACAGGAAGTGATCAAAAAAGTACAGGCAGTGAGAGTTCAAGAAGAAGCACTCTCATTTTAGCTTGTAGAGTGAGAAAGCGAACACATAAAGCTCAGAGATAATGTGGAAATACCATGCTTTTTCATTTTATTTTTCTCTGTTTCCCCATGCTCCATGCTCCACAACTCATGGCAGTGGAAGCAGAAACTAGTAATAGGAGCCCACGTAAGACAAAATTCTGATGGATGGGCTGCTTCCTCTATCTTCTGAGGAGCTGCAAATCAAGGAGGATGGGGCCAATCTAGATTTCCTCTCTATCTTTCCTCCAGTTGCTTGATCCCCAAAGTGGGTACAGTTGTGGAATTGCACAGCAGAATGGTGTAAGCAAAGCCTCAGCTTTCTACATATACGACAAAAAAGTGGAGCACCAAAAACTGTGAAGTATGGGGTAGATTGTGGAAAAGGAAAGTGAGAAGGCAACTCCACAAAAGTATGATGAACTTCTGGGCTCAATCTAAAATTGTGCATGCATGTGTAGTTCTGATTCTATCCAGAAGTCCCACTAAACTTAGCAAATACACCATTATTCAGGACCCAGTCTAGCATGATGGGCAGGATAGATCTGAATATCACTTGAAAGATAAAACAGATTGAACTGACATTGGAACCACTGTCCACAGAAGGCTGGTTGCAACTTGACAGGTTGCTTGCTAAATAATAATAATAATAATGAATAATTAATATTATTTAATTATTAATATTTAGACAAATCTCAAAGCTTCAAAACCTATATATATAGATTATTGAGGTGGGAAATGGTGGAGTAGGAAGTTTCATGATATTGGTAGATTAGCTCCTCCACCACAACAAGTATTAAACATGTGGGAACTGTCTGAATCAACTATTTAGAAATGCTGGAGTCCAGTAGAGCACTGTACAGCAGTGAGGGAAGAGAGGGAAGAAGAGTCTGGTAAATTACAGTAAGTACCAATAAATTGCTCTTTCTTCACAATGATTACTGCTGCACATCCACCATTCTTGTGGTAGGCAGCATTGGGGTCCAGCCTTTAGCACAGCTGTTGGTGTCAGAGAGGGACATAAAATCCACTTCCTCAAGAACCAGGTGATTGCTGAGCACTGCTTTGGATTAGCTACTTCAGATCACTGGTAACCTGATTCTGAGGGTGGCCGTTGTTCCAAGGGGGGAAGAGAAGACTTCCTGGACAAGGGGGGCAGAGAAGACTTAAAGACAGCATGCTTCCACAGAGCTGTGGAGGGCTGTTGAAGGGCTGCATTTGCTGGACAGGAAACAAAGCAAGAAAGAACAGCTCTGGGGAACTATGGAAGTAGCTCCTGGTGCCTTTCATGACCCCTTCCTCATCCCTCAGGGCAGTTGGGAGCTGACCAGAGCACACATTGCAGGTCCTAGGCCTTGTTTTGGTTGGGAAAGACTGACTTGAAAAATTCTTCTCAGGTGTCCTCTCCCTTCCCAAATTTGGGAGGTAAAAGCAGCTTGAGACAAAGAAAGAAGACTAAGAAACAATTGAGGAGGACGGCCTAAGGCAAAAGTATACCTGCTTTAAGTCTGGTTGTGAAACACTTGGTTGTGCTAGCTCCCAACACTCAAGAAAATTTCTGTCTTATCACTACCTGGTTACAAATTCAAGAAACAGACATCTCTTGGAATAAATACCAGAGTTAACATTTTAAAATATTAAAATGTATATACAATATGCAACAAAAGATTACAAGACAAGCCAAAAAAAAAAAAAAAAAAAAAAAAAAAAAAGAAATCATGGCCCATGTAAATGAAGAGGAATAAAATCTGGAGCATCAACAAAGAGCCAACTGCAGAGATATCAGATAAAGACTTTAACAAATGATCTTCAATATGCTCAAGGAGATGAAGGGAAAGACAGAGAAATAACTAAAATATATTGGGGAAACAATGAATAAATAAAATGGGAAACTTAGTAACATGATTGACATTTTAAAAAGGAACCAAATAGAACTACTGGAGTTGAAGTCCATAATAACTGAAGTGAAATATTCTTGGGAGGGTTTCAACAGCAGATTAGAGCTGGTAGAAGAAAGAATAAGCAAGCTCAAAGACAAGAAAAATTGAAATGAATTAGACTGAGGTGCAGAACGAAAAATGAATTATGAAAACTGAAAATAGACTAAGAGACCTATGGGACACTATCAAGTACCAATATATGTATTATGGGATTCCCAGAGGGAGAAGAATGAGAGAAAGGGGCCAAAGGAATAATGAAAGAAATAATGACAAAAAACTCAAACTAAGCAAAGGATATGAATAAGCACAACCAAGAGTCCCAGAGAGCAATAAATGGGATAAACTGGAACAAAAATATGCCACATGCTGACTGAATTGTCAGTAGCAAAGGACAAGGAAAGAGTTCTGAAAGCTGCAAGAGTAAACAATGTATTATGTACAAAGGAGTCCAAATTAGATTAAGTGATGAATTCTCATAAAAACCATGGAAGTAAGAAGGCAGTGGTTTGAAATACTTAAAGTAGTGAAAGAAAACAATTACCAACCAAGAATTTTATGTCCAGCAAAATTTTCTTCCAAAAATAAGGGAGAGATTAAGTCATTCCCAGCTAAACGGAAGTAGAGGGAGTTCATCGCCACTAGATCTACCCTACCTATTAGGTGCAAAATCTATATTTTTTATAGCATACTATGTAATTTAACTTGTATGGTCAATTTATTCAGACACCACAATTACATGGATCTTTGAGTAGGGAGTGAAATCTGGTTGGTTTATACAGGTTACTGTGAAGCCCTGATACATCCAGAGTAATTTGGGCAGAGAATAAAAATGTATTTGCAAAGCTCCCTTTAGGGACTGGGGGAAAATATGGAAATATTAAACTTTCCCACTTGGGGAATTACTGATATTCTCACAAGCATTGGGGACTACCAGTTTAGAAGATCAAGCCCTCGATCTTGGGTCTTGACCTTATGAAGCTTGTTAGTGCAAAGGAGAGGCTAAGCCTACTTCTAATTGTGCCTAAGAGTCACCCCCAGAGAACTTCTTTTGTTGCTCAGATGTGGCCTCTCTCTAAGCCAACTCTGCAGGTAAACTCACTGTCCTCTACACTATGTCAGACATCACTCCTAGGGGCTGAAAGATGTCAAACGGAGTTGAGAGATGATTCTGGAGGTTATTCTTATGCATTATATAGATAACCTTTTTTACTTTTTAGTGCATTGGAATATCTAGAAGGAAATACCTGAAACTGTTGAACTGCAACCTTGTAGCCTTGATTCTTGAAGATGATTGTATAAGTACATAGCTTATACTGTGTGACCATGTGATTATAAAACCCTGTGGTTCCCACTTCCTTTATCTAGTGTATGCACAGATGTGTAGAAAAATGAGGACCAAAGGTAAATGAAAAATAGGGAACTGTGCCAGTTTGTATATCTTATGTCCCCCAGAAAAAGCCATATTCTTTAATACAATCTAGTAGCGGCAGACATATTAGTGTTGATTGGGTTGGAATGTTTTCTGGAGTGTTTCCATGGAGATGTGACTAAATTGACTGGGTGAGACTTTTGACTGGATATTTTCCATGGAGGTGTTACCCCACCCATTCAGGGTGTGTCTGAATTAAATCACTGGAGCCATATAAAGTGTTCACAGACAGAAGGGGCTCAGAGCAGCTGTGAGTGACATTTTAGAGAGAAACTGAGAGTGACATTTTGAAGAGTAGCTGCAGCTAAGAGACAAAACACCCCAAGAACAACATTTTGTAGAATTCCATTCTGAAACACAATCTAGGAGCAAGCAGATGCCAGCCACATGCCTTCCAAACTAACAGAGGTTTTCCAGATGCCAGTGGCCAACATTCAGTGAGGGTACCCTACTGTTGATGCCTCATGTTGAATACTTTATGGTCTTAAGACTGTAACTTTGTAACCAAATAATCTCCCTTTATAAAAAGCTAATCCATTTCTGGTTTTTTGCAAAATGGCAGCATTAGCAAACTGGAACAGATTTTGGTACCAGAGAGGTGGGGTGCTGCTGAGTTTGCAAATACCAAACATGTTGCAATGGCTTTTTAAATGGATAAGGGGAAGATTCTGGAAGAATTGTGAGGAACTTGACAGAAAAGGCCTAGATTGCTTTGAAGAGACTATTGATAGAAATATGGACTCTAAAGATACTTCTGATGAGGTTTTAAACAGAAATTATGAATGTGTTACTGCCAACTGGAAGAAAGACAATTCTTGTTTTAAAGTGGCAGAGAATTTGAAAAAAATTGTGTCCTGGTGTCAGATGGAAGGCAGAATTTGAAAGCGATGAGCTGGGACACTTAGCTGAAGAGTTCTGAAATTAAATTTTGAAAGTACAGCCTGGCTTCTTCTTGCAGCTCATAGAAAAATGCGACAGGACAGAGATAAGCTGACAAATGAACTCTTGGATACAAAGAAACTAGAAATTGAGATTTGGAAAATTCTGGGCTTCCAGAAACTGGAACCCCAGAAACTACAGCCCCATGTGAGGATTTAACCAAATATGGAACCCGGCTACTATTTCAGTACAAGCCAGGATTGGAGATGGAGTTATCCAGAAAAGATCTGTGGAAAGTCCTATTGTCTGAAGATTTTGACCCCTGTGTGCTTCACGCCAAGCTAATGAGATTTTTGAGAGAAGTGTATGGCTGGAGCTATGACCAGTCTGGACTGGAGGGGATGGAGGAACAAATGGAAGGAAAATTTTCTTCAAAGGCAGAGCCATGGAGATTGAGGTCTGGAGTCAAGAGGTCTTGGGATGGGAGAGTGGAGCAGCCCATGCATGTGGAAAGGGTGAGTTTGCCCGGGAGGCAGAGTGAGGGCCTTCCACCTCAATGCTCATGAAGAGTGCTGCCACCCCAGGCCCCAGAGAGGGTGGAGCACATTCCCTGGGGATTGGGGAGAGCATGGCCACCACCCCACTGTTCAAAGAGGGGAGAGCCTTTTCCCTGGAGAAGCAGAGTCTGGGTGGCACCCCAATGTTTGAGGAGGGTGGAACTGAGACGAAGGTGTTCTCCTTAATGTGTGGATATGTTGGAGCACTCACCCAGTGTTTGGAGAAAAAAGAGCTGCTGTGAAGACTCTTGGAAATGGTTGGACTCCTGCTTTCTCAAGCCCCAAGGATAAAATGTCATTCTATAAATGACTCTCAGGCTTTGAAATCTAACGGAGTTTGCGTTGCAGGTTTTAGGAACTGTTTTGGTCCTGTGAACCCGTTTTCCTTACTGTTTCTCCTTATGGCAATGAGAATGTTTATCCTATGACTGTCCCTCCTTTGTATATCATCAGCAGATTACTTGTTCTAAGTTTCACAGGTCACAGGCAGAGGGGAGTTTTGCTTCAGGACAAGACCACACCTGTAACTGATTTTGATGGGATCTTGTACTTAACTATTGCTACTGAAATGATTTAAGTTTCTGTGATATTGTGATGGGATGAATGTATATTGTATATGGAAAAATAATGTCATTTTGGGGTCCAGGAGATGGAATGTGCTGGTTTGGATGTATCATATCACCCAAAATGCCGTGTTCTTTGATGCAATCTTGATTAGGTTGGAACCTTTGGATTAGGTTGTTTCCATGGAGATGTGACTCCTCCAACTGTAGATGATAACTCTGACTAGATAATTTCTGTGAAGATGTGGCCCCACCCATTCAGCATGGGCCTTGATTAGTTTACTAGAGCCCTATATAAGAGTCATACAGAAGGAGCTTGGAGCTGAAGCTGAGACAGACACTTTGAAGATGGCTGTTAGAAGCTGATGCAGACATTTTGGAGAATGCCATTTTGAAACACAACCTGGGATCAGCAGACACCAGCCATGTGCCTTCCCAGTTAACAGAGGTTTTCTGGATGCCATTGGTATGGTGAAGGTAGACTTGTTGACACCATAGCTTGGACACTTTTATGGCCTTAATAACCAAATAAACCTGTTTATAAAAGCTAAAACATTCCTGGTATTTTGCTTAACAGCATTAGCAAACTGAAACAGAAAGGATGGGGGATATGGGATATTTTGGGTATTCTTTTTCACTTTAACTTTTATTCTTATTATTTTTTGTGTGGTAATGAAAATGTTCAAAAATTGTGGTGATGAATGTACTGGAAGTTCTAGTCAGATCACTTAGGCAAGAAAAATAAAAAACATCAAAATTGGAAAAGAAGAAGTAAGTTTCCCTATTTCCAAATAACATGATCCTACATACAGAAAATCCTGAAAAATTCACAACAAAACTCATAGAGCTAACAAATGAATTCACCAAAGTGGCAGGGTACAATATCAACACCTAAAAATCTGTAGTGTTTCTATATACTAATAACAAACAATTCCATTTACAAAAGCAACTGAAAGAATCAAATATCTAGGAATATATCTAACTAAGGATTCAAATGACTTGTACACAGTAAACCAGAAAACAGTGTTAAAAGAAATCAAAGGAGACATAAATAAGTGGAAGGACAGTCTATGTTAATGGATTGAAAGATTACATATGGATAAACTGTAAATTCTACCCAAAGTGATTTATAAATTCAACATAATCCTCATCAAAATTTAGACAACTTTCATTGAAGAAATGGAAGAGTCAATATCAAATTTATATAGAAAGGTAAGGGGATGTGACTAGCCAAAGCCATCTTGAAAAAGAAAAAAAAAATTGAATGACTCACACTTCCTGATCTAAAAGTGTATTAGAAAGCCACAACAATCAAAGCAGCATCGTACTGAAAAAAAGGCAGACATATAGACCAATGGAATCAAATTGAGAGCTCGGTAATCAACTCCATATTTATGTCAAACTGATTTCTGATAAGGGGCAAAGATTATGCCATTGGGAAATAATAGTCTTTTCAACAAATGGTGAGTGAAAAACTGGATCTCCATTTGCAAAATCATGTCATTTTGGGGTCCAGGAGATGGAATGTGCTGGTTTGGATGTATTATATCACCCAAAATGCCGTGTTCTTTGATGCAATCTTGATTAGGTTGGAACCTTTGGATTAGGTTGTTTCCATGGAGATGTGACTTCCCCAACTGTAGATGATAACTCTGACTAGATAATTTCTGGAACCCTCATATACAAAAAACCAAACAAAATAGGTCAAAGACCTAAATACGAAAGCCAAAAAAAGTCTGTAAAATCCTAGAGTAAAATGTAGGCAAGCTTCTTCAGGATCTTATGGTAAGCAGTGGTTTCTTGGACTTTATACCCAAAGAACAAGCAAAAAAGAAAAACATAGATAAACGGGACCTCATCAAAATTAAAAACTTTTACATCTCAAAGGACTATACATGAAAGGTAAATGAAAACCACACAATGGGATAAAATATTTGGAAATCACATATCCAATAGGGGTTTAATGTACAGAATGTTTGAAGAAAACCTTCTACTCAACAGCAAAAAGACAAATATCCCAATTAAAATATAGACAAAAAACTTGAATAGACATTTCTTCAAAGAAGATATACAAATGGCTCAACAGCTGAGAAAAGATTCTCAACATCATTTCGTAAGGGAATTGCAAATCAAAACCATAAATAGTTACTGTTTCACACTGGCTAGAATGGCTATTATTAGTTTGGAAAATTACATGTGTTGGAGGGGATGTGAAGAAATACAAATACTCATTCATTGCTGGTGGGAATGTAAAATGGTGCAGCTGCTGTAGAAGACAGTTTGACTGTTTCTCCAGAACTGTAGAATTACCATATGATCTGGCAATTTCAATTCTAGGTATATACCCAAAAGACTGAAAGCAGGGATTCAAACAGATGTTTGCACATTGATGTTCAGAGTGGTATTATTCACAATTGCCAAAATATGTAAGCTACTCACCTGACAATCAACTGATGAGCTGGTACACAAGCACAATGGAATACTATTCAGACTAAGAAGGAATGAAGTTCTGATACGTCTGACAACATGGATGAACCTTGAAGGGATTATGTTGAGTTAAATACAGCAGGCACAAAAGGGCAAATATTGTATAATCTCACTGTTCTGAAATAATGAGAATAAGCCAACAGAGTCAGAATCTGGAATATGGGTTACCAGGGGATGGTGTGTGTAAGGAATAGGAAGTTAAGTATTAAAATGTAGAGTTTCTACCTGGGATGGTAGAAAAGTTTCGGTAATGGATGGTGGTGATGGTAGCACAACATTGTGAAAACAATTACCAGTATTGAATTACATATTTGAATGTGGTTAAAAAGGAAAATTTTAGGTTTTGTGTAAGTTAATGAAATGTGAAAAAAATCCAAGGAACTGCACAACACAGTGAACTTGAAGTTGAGTCATGCACTACAGTTAATAGTACAATTTTTTAAAATACGCTTTCATCAATTTTAACAAATATTTCACACTAATACAAAGCTTTGTTAATAGGGTGGTATATGGGAAACTTGCATTTTAATGATCATTTCTCAGTAAACCCACAAATTCTCTATAAAAAAAATCATAATGTGCAAAATGTGTAGGACACACTTCAAATTCATGAACTGGTACAGGAACAAAGAATTTATTAGAGCAGATTGAGCTCTTGTATAGATTGTGATGATGTATTCAAGGTGCTTACTAGTTATTTTCTCAGAACACATACCTGATAATGTTATTACCTAGATAAGACTATACTATCATCCTTATTTTTGTTTGTAAAACCTTCAGTATAAGGTACCTATCTTGTCCTTTCTTTCCAGATCTTTCCTTTCTCTCTAGCTACAGTTAGTTGCATTTCTTCCAGTTTCTCAGATGTACCAATTATCTATCTATCTTATGAAGATAATTTCTAATATTGTGTTCCCTATTGGGACCATTATTTGTCTGCCTCTTCAGTCTTTCACTAATTCCCCTCCTCCACTCTTGATTGTGGATCTATTTTTCTGTAAATCTGTTTAGGTATTACTGTCTCACAGGCAGACTCCTCTGACCCATTCTATCAGGCTACTATCATATGATATATGCTTCCAAAGAATAATCTTCTCTTCTATCAGCATGCTAATTTTAAGCGTGATCATTGATAAAGCAATGAGGATATTTCCCCTTTTCAGTCTTCTATCTTTAAGACTTAGAACAGTGCAAGACATGCAACAGGTATGTAAATCAATAAATGAATAATGAATAGTAAATAAACACATGAATAATTCATGATGAAGGATAGAATTAACAGTGCTGATGACCAACTCTTAAACTACACTACTTTGGAACCTTTTTAGAGTTTATAACCTGTATACACAGAAATAGAAACATGGTACATTATCCACTGTACTATATTTCAGAACAGAGAGACATAATAGGCTATCGTGGATGTTTTGGAGCGCAGAGAAGGATTATCAGAACTTCCATTTGAAATAAATTTAAAATCTCCACTGTTTTTAACATTGTTCATTAAACACATTTGGCCTTATATTCCAGGGATTTGTAAATGACTGTTGTCACTTTTCAGTATGAAACATTTCATAACACTTACTTTCAAAAGAAGTTCAAGGTTATGAAAATACTAAGTCATACATCATTTTTACTTGTAAAATGTTACAGGCAGAATATTAAGAAGAGCTCTTTTAAAGAAATAAGTTTTCACTTGGGGGAAAATGCCAAGCATCCAAACATTAATATATAAACTTTTCTCCAAGAGTTAATAATTTACAATGTAGCTTTTAAAAATCTACCTTTGTTAGAGTTGAAAGATTAAGGAGTGAGATACTGCATCATTTTGTAGAAAACATCGACTGAAAGAAAATAGAAAATAAATTATGAACTCATTTGATGCTTAAAAACCCATTTTACTTTATACCTGTCAAGTAAAAGTATTATGTAGAACTATGAATATTTTTTCAAAACATTTTTTTACATCTTCAGACTGCCATTTGAACCTCATTCCTCCTTGATCCATAAAATTTTAATTTGCTAATTCATTCACCTTTCAGAGGTTATTACACCCTGTATGTTATGTGATTCTGCCCCCTTTTTGTGTTTTTCTGTCAAAAGTAGCCTAGGAAATCTTGTTCAAATGTTTTATCTTTTCTTGCATTTATAAAAATTTTTAAGTTTGACTAGATACCCCATATGTTGGTTTTGGGTCTTAAACTTCTATGATTCTGTTATTCTATAATCTGGTTATTTATTTATATGATTTCACAAAAAAAATGGATAAACACAAAAAGAGGTTGATAACTGGGAAATAATGAAATGTTATTTCCTCACCTTTGTAATTTACCATTCTTTGCTGGCTTCATATTTTTATGAATATGAATAATTTTCATATGACTGTAAAGGAGACTAACATAGCTATGATATGTCTAAAACTGTCACATTTGAGTTTATGAAGAGAATCATGATGTAATGACCTTTTGTGTATTAAGAATCTTTTTTTTAGTAAATGAAAGGAGACCTCATAAAACCTTAATGCAGAAAGGAGATTTTTGAAATGTGTACTGAGTTGCTCAGAGAATCAAATGAACAAAACAAAAGGCCTCAATAAGGGTAGAGATGATTGAAAACTAATATTGCTTAGGATCGCTTTGCATCATGTCTTTCTCTCTTACTGTATGGATGGCTTCATTCACCTTCACCAGTTTTCTCCTTAAAGTACAGACATAGCCACTAGTTAACATGTTTTGCAAACATAATTCTCTCCAGAGCACTAACACTTTCAAATACAATTTGCAAAGTCCAAGAGAAGGATTCTAATTTATAGTTTTGATTTTCTTTTCACTCTTTAGTGGCCGAGCGATTGAAGTTCAGCTTCCAATATGTATCTCATGTATCTTTATGAAATTTCTAATATATGAAACATAATTCAGTCTGACTCTACAAGTCCTATGACAAAAATTTCTTAAGAACTTCATCCTAGGTAACCATTAAATTGAACACTAAAAACCCTGATAATATTTTGACTTCCAATGTGCCTAACTACAGATGTTCTAAGTATATTTACTATGTTGAACAAAAATGGTTTTCCAGTCCTTATTTCCTCCTCCTTTTTAAATTTTTATTTCAGCTGCTTCAACATACTAATTTTCAGCAGTTCTTATCTAATTCACTTTATTTTAAATCAATTTCCTATTTTTCCAATTTTATAAGGAGAAACATTTTCCTCCCATTGTTGTAAAAATTAACCATCATTCAATATTTAGTTCAAATATTACTTCTTTCTATCAACTCTGTAAATAATGCTTACCTCTTCCAGCCTCACACTTGAGCACATAAGTTATGCCCTCGTGAAGTATATTCTTTACATTTAATTCATTGCACTTTTTATTCCTTCCTTTGTATTAAAATTTCTATGTTCATGTCTCTCATGAAAGATTTATATAACTTATATACAGAAACCAAATCATTTCTGCCTTTTCATCCATAGCAAGGCCCTCTGAAAAGTAAGAAACCAATAAATAGACAAATATTTGCTTTGCCTTCAGTCTTTAAAGAGTGACTATGATGGAGTCACTTGTATTAGTGGTAGACCAAATGAAAGTCAATGAAGAAGGATAAGAGTCAGAGTTCCTGAGCTCTCATTCCAGATCTACCTCAGTAAGTGACTGAACATAATTCCTAGTCATTTGGGTCCATTTCTTTCATTTATAAAATGTTCAGACTTTGGTTCTTATTTTCAAGCTCTTTATTCAACTTGCCACACTCTGCCTTCAAATGAATTAAGGTCTAAACAAACAAAAGCAGATCATCTCCAATTGGGAAGGGTTAAAGTTCCAGAAGCCTCTCTGATCTGTCCAGGGTCACTTCTCTCATGAAGTTACCTGTTGATCTCTAATCAGCACAGTTTAGACAATGGACCATTGCATATTTTTCAAAGATATTGCTATATGTGTGTGCCTTAAGTCTCTATGTATGAATGATATTAAGTCAAAAGTCATTTTCTAGCTGTTTACTGTGACCATATCCAAAGTCCTCTCCAGTCTTTTAAATAAGGAATCATCATCATTATAGAGCAATATGTGCTAGTGCTTATTATATATTAATAAAATTTCAATATCCATGTATTTTAATACACTAATATCAATTCTCTGATTTAGTTATTTCTGTTATTGGCAATAAGGGACTTAAAACTGTCTGATCAGATTTTGAAAATTGCACATTTTATGAGACAAAACTATATAGCATGCTAGAAGCATGTATAAAAAGGTTAAATTCATCATGACATGTTTTCTAAGAGGGTAGAAAGTGAAAAATTTAGGAATTAATGCATAAAAATCATGCTAATAACATTTATAGCCAAGAAAAATAAAATTATGTTCTGATATATAATAAAATAATTTTGGACAGAATAATACATGAGTTATAAAATTAACTTTAAAACTTAACATGAAGACAAAAACAATTCATTGAGAAAAGCAGCTACTTTATATTATTAGACTTCTTCATATGTTTATAGTTATCTGTATATTTTCTTTGGTGAGGTGTCTGGTCATGTCTTTTTCCACTTTTGTAATTAGTGATCTTTTTCTTATTGTTAACTTTTCAGAGTACATATGTATTTTGGATACATGTCCCTTATCATATATGGAAAAAATATGGAAAAGTATTTTCTCCCAGTCTGTGTCTTGTCTTTTCATTTCTTATCAGTGTCTTTCATAGAGCATAACATTTTAAGTTTATCATTTTTTTTCTTTCATGTATCATACTTTTGTTGATATATGTAAAAACACAGTCTAAATCCAAAGTTGTATAGTTTTGCCTTTTACATTTAGGCCTATGCTCAATTTTGAGTTAGTTTTGTGAAAGGTATAAGATCTGTGTCTACATTTATCTTTAACTGTTATTTTTGCATATGGAGGTTCAGTTGTTCCAGAATTATTTGTTGAAAAGTTAATCATTTCTCCATTGAATTGCCATTGCCCCTTTGTCAAAGGTCTGTTGACTGTATTTGTATACCTACTTCTGGATTCTCTATTCTGTTCTTCATCCTTCAGTCAGAACTGTGGTCAGACAACTAAGGATCAGGAGATATAATTTGACATTAATAGCATTAAAAAGGAAAACAAAAATGAAAAACAAAGAAATCTGACACTGGAAGAAACATTCTATGACTGTATTCAAAGAGTTTTCAAAGGAAATAATTCTCAATCCAGAACTGAATTTCTATGAAAATGGAATAATCAGAAAATTAAAAATTTTTATTGTAAATTTAAAATATATTAAGAAATGGAATTTGCTGTAGTCCAAAGATTTTGTTTAGAAGGTGAAATTTGTTAAATTATCTTGATTGTAGGGTGAAAACAGTGAGATAGAAATTATGTGAGAAAAATTGGATTCTAGCTTTTGAAGGTTCTAATTTTCATCGTATTACAATGCTAGAAGGAGAGGAAAGAGCAAGTACAAGAGAGGAAATTATCGAAGACAATCAAGGAAAATCTCAACATTTAGTCTATGTTCTTTTGATCCTGGTAATCTGATTTTCCATTGCAAGAATATAATATGACTACCAATCAGGATGACATGCTTCTCACCCAAGTCAGGATGGGCATGTGACTCAAAGAAAGCTAATTAAATTTTTTTTCCTGTTTTTAAGTATTTTATTTAAACCTTTTGATTCTGTGAATTGCTAATTATACCCCACCACTGTCTTTTTGTTTATTTTAACTGCTTAACATTATTTAAGAACAATTTTAGAGACTTTTCCTCAAAGCTTGATTAATTGAAATGCGGCAATATGTATTATAATAAAGACAAACTCAAAGGATCCCTCATTTTCATGGAAACATGGGTTTTCTTAGCATTCTCTTGGACTGAGTTTTAGCATGAGCTCCTTTTAAATGCAATTAAATTGTAACACAGGGTATTTAATTTTTCTATGAATGCAAAATGTGACTCAGTTACCCAGATTCATTTTGATTCTCCTCCAACCTCTCTAGCTAATTCTTCTTGGTTTCTGTGGCTGGTTCTTATCATTTTCTGGTCTCTTTGATTTGGTAGGTCCAAGGAATAATCCTTGAATCTTGTCCCTATTATTGTTCCACTAATTGTCCACATGATCTTATCAGGTTACATGCTTTAAATAGCATCTATATACATTGATGAAAACTAAACTATATCCTCCAAATTAATTAATTCCTCCAAAAGCTAGCTTGGCAGTCCGTTGCGTATTTTATCGCAGGCATCATACCATTGACATATCCAAAGCCAAACTGCTGCTTTCTCTTCCTTGGAACCTAAACTCTATCAATTTTCTATTTCTAGGAAACAGCACTTCTAACTCTTCAGTTCTCAGACCAACATTCTTAGATTTATGCTTGACCTTCATCTTTCTTTTTCATTTCCACATCTACCACACACCAAATCCTGTAAACACAGCCATAATCCACCTACTTCACACCCAAAATCACCATGTCTTGCATAGAGTTTTACAATAGCTATTTAACTGCTCTTCCTGATTCAGTCCCTGCCACACCAATGCTCGGTGTAGTTACAATACAGCAGAGTGATATAGTCAAGTCATGTCATGTTACAGCTTAAATTCTCCAATGGCCTCATATGTTTTTCAAAGTAAAATCTGTAATCCTTGTCATGGTATACAAATCCAAAATAATTTGCCCACCACTGTCTCTCTGACTTCCGTCTCCTACCATTAACACCCATGCTGAATCCAGACACACTGAATTCATTACTGTTATACTGATCTTAGCCTGAAGCCTTGAACTTGCTTTCTCTTCATGAAATATTCTTTCACAGGCTTCATCCATGGGTAACTCCCTCACTTCCATTAGTTATCTCCTCAATTACCCGCTTTCAGTAATCACTAGAAATAAAACAGTAACTCCTGCCTCCCCTGTCAGGCAGCCTCCATCTCCTTTACATCCTCAGCCTTTAACACCCTGACATAATATATAAGACCTTGTTTACTAGTTTACTGTTTCCTCATTCTAAAATGTAAGCTCCAAGTTTGGATAAATTTTTGTCCATTCTGTTCATTTCTGCACCAAGAGCCTGGAACAATCTTTCATTATTGAATGAATAATAAATGAATGGATAACTTGATCTATCAATTACTCTTTTTGAATCTGCATTTTGGCCTGTCGGAAATGATAAATAAGTAAAAGTGAAAACGTCTAATGATATCTTTTGATAAACAATCAAAAATATGCCACTGTAAGAATCAAATGGACATTTAATTGGTCACTGATTTTCAAATATTTATAACTCTGAAATATAAAGGTTTTACATGGAAAATAAAGTGTTAAGGCAACTTTCCATTAAAAAAAAAAAAAGCCTGGAAATTTAATGCAGTCATAACAAAGTTTACTGAGAGAAATGACATTCATCTGAGTTGCAGAACCTTGGTTAGTGTTATTTAATGATGTAGGTTATGAGTTTGAAAATAAGTTCATCTACTTGTCCTATGACTAAATTCTGGATAGATCTTGATCACTATCTCTAATCTAGTCATTCATCAGATTCACCATATAAATAGGCAGTTAATTTTTCTACCAAAAGTTAGTGTATGAATGATAATATTATATGTTCATGGAAGATTGTGACTTTTTTTAGAAAGGCTGTAAATAAATCTGAAGGATAAGTTTTAGTGGTACGATATGTTTGATTATATGCTTTAGCAAAAACTAATGTTTGTCATAACTCTTTACATGAGGACAACCTCTTGACACTTTCAAGTCAATGTCCCTTCCAATGTATGATCCTGTAGCCACCATTATAACATACCTAAATAAGTGACTACATTTGGGAATTAGGATAGAAAATGCACACATTCTGGTGTTTTTTCTTATCCCTGTGGCATACTGTCTAGAACTCAACCAACCTTCTGTCTTTGTCTCCTCATATAACTCCCACTACCTATAAAAGACAGGGTTTCAGAAAAGAGTGATGAGTTATATTAATATAAGTAATAATAATTTAAACAATGATATGCATATAAATAATAACTAATATAGATAATGAAAGTAATTATATAATAATATAAATGGATAAGTCCATTAGTAAAAATAATTTCAGCAGTAACTTGTCATAGTCACAAAATTTCTTAGATCAGATAACTGACTATCTTAATACTCTGCAAAAAGAAAAATAAAATACTAAGAAGATATTTCTTCACTTATAAAATGTTAAGTGAAAAATTAAGATGATCTCTGGAACATTTCCAATTTATTTTTAAATCTAAATTCCTTTTATTGTCGAGCCTTTGCTATAATGCACACTTCATACCCAAAGAACATTTATTTTGTGAGAAAAAGCATATAAATTATAACCTATCAATGCACAGAGACTAGACTGTTTTGATTATCTGGCTTGAGCTATAAAACTTCAAGATTACAAAGATGTCACTAAATACAAAAGCAAGAAAAATACTTTCATCTATGTTTTCTTCAACTATTCATGAGTTTCTTCAAGTGTATTCTGGAGGAAAGACTCATTTTACTTCAGAACACAAAGCCTTAGTCAGTATATTATGCTTCCAGTTCAAAGCATGCAAGAAAGCCAGCAAAGCAGTTATTTGATGTTGCTTTGTGTTAGAATCTTGGGAAAATAACTACTTTGATCAGTTTTCTTCCTTGAAAATATCTAGTTGAACTGCTCAAGAATAGTTTTTTGATAACGATCACATATGTGTCAATCCTCAATTGAGTTTGGTGCATAGATTGTGTAAAAGGAAAGTAGGACAAGAGTCCTCTAAGATGCATATACTATATTAATTCTCTCTGGAAAAAAATACCAAAAATTCCTTTCCTTTTAAAAATTCATGTTCCCAAATTATAATTATAGTTTATTTACCCAGATAATAGAAAAGATAAGTGAAAGTGAATGTATTTTAAAATGTAAAATATTTTCCAACATGTGAAAAAAATATCCTGATGTTTAATGCCTTTAATGTACCTGATACCTCTGGAAAGAAATGTTCGTGTCAAATTTAAGAGCTTCTTTACAATTAAGATGCAGTTCCTATTTTATAATCACTGAGGAACAATTAGATGGTTTCAAAGCAACCTATTGGGCCAATACTTACACAGCTGTTTATTTATGCATTTAACTAGTAAGATGATTTTTTAATCAAAGCAAATGTATTTCACATCAGGAAAGGATAAAAATTGATATGTATTCTGGATACTATTTATTATCTGTCTATTCTATTCCAGATACATAGTTTTCAATAATACTCAAAAAGTTTTACAAGTAGATATTATTATTCCAATTTTGCAAATGAGCAAAATGATTTTCAGAGAGTGAAAATGAAAAACTAGCAAGTGACTGCTGAAATTAGAAACTTGAGCTATCTAGTGCAGAAGATGTCATATAAAAATACAATGCATTACTATACATAGGCATCACCACTCCTCAAAAAAAGGAAAGATTTCATGCGGTAGAAAATTGTATGATGTTTGGAGGCAGCACCAGCAGCTGCTTCTTATTCAAATTATGAGTTTTATAAAATGAAATTATCCAAAGTGATCTTCCCAATTCTGGAAACAGTATCCAATGGTAAGCTAAGAATAAGGAACTAACTTGGTTAAATTTTGGGGTTACAGAAACACAAGGCATTGGAGTTCCTTGTAATTTTCTGCTTATAAGTAAATGATGATGCCTAAATGCAGAAAATTTTTGTGTTTGATTTCATTTTATATTTATGGATTTTATCCAACATCCAGGAAAGTATGTGTTTTTGAATAACAGAGAATTAAATGCTATATGCACAATGAACAATTAATTTTTACAAGCAAAAAATAATGTTTCACTATGATTGTGTTAAATAAAGTCCTTATCTTTTGCTGTTTGTAGAAAATTGTACTTTTAGTATACAAGAAAAATGCAATATTTTAAACTCTCTGACTGACATTACTAAAAGGCAAATAAAAGTTATTTCTATGACTTCTTTAAAAATCTTCTTGTTGCATACAAATACAATCCAGTTACTCAGAATATGTGAAAAGACAAAATGCATTTCAAAAGTGAAAATGCCAATGCCTTCATTTCAGAAATTTTAAATGATAAAGGGAGTATATTTTATTTATGTCCATCAAATGCAATTTACACACCTAATTTTTTTAATATGGACTATGAACTGCTTTTGGCTATCTGAGAGATTTCCGTAGTATATCTAAAAAAGACTCAAAATGTGGCAAAGATGGCAAACATATTTACCAATGAATATTCTGCTTAAAAATAAAAATGGACATTTCTGCTGATAGATTTTTTTTCTAAAATATTGGTGCATCACTTAACATCTCTTTTTCTAACATCAATAAAAACATCAACAGCATATAAATTCTATAAAAATTGTTTTGTGCCATTAATATCTTCATTAACTGAACTGTCTTTTTCTGAAGACTAATTTCAATACACACTTATGCTAAATGAGTAAGTTTTTTCCATAAACCTTAGAAATCTTTGGAAAACTGTTGTTTGTATGCTTAAAGTCTCTATTTATCAAAAGATATTAATAAATAGCATGCCAGAAAATTTTCTCCAACACTTTTAAAGATTAATTGTTCTATCTGCTATTCATTTGTGGATATAAAAAAAAAAAAAAACTGCCTCAATTTTCTGAAATTAATACTGGTTCAAAATATATATCACTATTTTATTCATTTTAGCTCATCTTTTGTCTGATGATGAAATAAAGCTAGGAAGCAAGTAAAACAGTGGTAAGAACATCATTGGGTACCCATTGTTTTAAATAGTCAATAGATTTTCCTAAATGGAAAAGACCAGGAAAATTTAGATGAACAGGAAGTTAAAAGAACCAACGTTATCTGATTAAGTACTGGAATTGAACCTTAAAAACATTTAAGAATTTGAAATACAAAAACAAAATACTGAAGTTCTCAATATTTTCTTCGTTGTTATAATTATTATATTGTGGAAAATAAAGTTATAAATTTATTTATAAACTTAATTCATTACAAAAATACATACTTGTCTTCTTTAATTGACTTATTTTTGCACTAAAATACTCTGACTCTAAGGGGAAATGTACAAACTTTAACAGACTATTACTGTCCACATAAAAACCAGTGAATCCTATTTTCTACTCTGAAAGCAATAGGGTATTAAGAGATATTGCTACTTAAAAAGGGCAGTATCTTCAAATATGCTAAGTGAATTTCTAGTATTATTTAAAATCAACATTTCAACAATTACAAATAAGGTAATAATTTCAATAAAGTGACATTTTTTAAAGTTTCAATGAGATGAAACTCTATCCAATGAATATTAATATTTTCCTTTTAGATATCTCTAAGGGATAGAATATTGAACTAAAATTATACAACCCTCCCTTAAATACTTGCATTACAGTAATGTTATAAATGGTTTGGGGTTCTAATTTCTAACTCATTGCCTAGCTGTCTAAAATAGGCACAAAGTAATTTAATTCTTCTATATCTCTATTTACAAATATTTGATATCAAAGGTATAGATTATGATTTTTAGTTTGAGAATCCATTCAAAACTATTATTATTATTTCCCCATGTACCCTCTGATCTCATCCATGATCCTTTAGTATCTGTTTCCCAAGTTTGACTATATACTTCTTTTTATAAAAGGAAATTTTATAAATTCAAGAAAAGCTTACAGATTCCTGTCATGTCTAGCCATTTTGATGTATATGCATACAAACCTCTGAATTTATCACTAATATTTATGGAACATTTGTATTGAACCTGGTTTTAATTATTTTCTGTGTATATGTATGTACATAAACAACTGTATTTCTTTCAAAAATAGCTCTCTAAAAATGGCATATCTATATTTACAAATATAGATGTGTATACACATATACACACATACACATGTATATAAAATATGTATAAATATATATTTTATAACATATATGTATGTACATACACATATATAGTTATTCATTCATACTCTTTCTTTAAAATCCATTTTCAGTTTGCTTCTATTATTTTAAACATTTTGAACATATTTCATATCTATATCAATATATTTATATATCTATAAATACATCAAAGTCCTTCTAATGAATTCATACCAATCCTCTTTAGAGACATTTCTTACTATAAGCAACCATTAATTTTTATGCCTATTTAAGTATCTTTCCAAGTTTTTGCCTTTACAAAATTAAATACATTAGCAATATTTTGATTTACATTCTTACAAGTGATTCTGTTGTCAAGTCACAGATGTTTTACATATTTTGTCAGATAAAACCAAAATTTTCTCTAATAAAGTATGCTAATTTTTATTGTATATAATAGTTTTAATATTGGAAAAATATTTACCAGTCATTTTCACATAATATTTATATACAAAAAGTGCTAAGAGTTATTTTAGCTAAATGGAAAACAGTGAATATGGTGACAATATACCTCTGGAATATTTTTGGTAACATTCAACTGTGTATTAAAAAAGGATAAATACTATTTAAATGATTACTGAAAATATACAGTTCAAAACATGTATGGAAGAATTTAAATCAGCATATGGAATTTAATTGATTTTAATCCATCTGATGCCAGGGTTATGGAATTAATTTCAAAAGTTTCCTTAGAAGCTATTTGGAATATAATCAGTGCCTGCCATGAAGTAAGCACAAGCATATTCCATGCAGGGATGGAGGGAGCAAGAAAGAGAGAAAAGAAAGAATGGATGGTTGAATTTGAAAGTATTTGAATTTAAAGGTACTGAGAAAACCAACTCAGAAATCTCGTAGCTCACAAAGCCATAAACTTTATTCAGGGATATCTAAACGTTCTGAACTTGACACTGTGGGGGGACAGGGGGAAGAAAAGTAACCTTGATTTTTTCCCAAGGATTTGAAAGGTTTTAGATTCATTCCAGACAGGTATTTTGAAATCTTTCCCCATTTTTAAAGGCCCTTGAGATCAATGAACTCACAGGTTTAAGAGGATTGTAAAGATTTAGAGTAGAAATGAAATCATGATTCAAAAGATTCCTTTAGTACTTGAGCTAGAACATGTTTACTTTTCTGTGGCCTTCTTTGTAATGAACCCGAGGAAGACTTTGAGTTATTTCGTTTTATTCCCCTTTTGGTATGTCTCACTGTTTAGAGGAATAGATGACCAGAGAAGTAATTCATACTCACCAACATACCCTAATTTCCCTACAATTTTAAGTAAATTTATGAGAATACTAGAATCTCCCTAAGTTTGTGAGTTTGTGGTTTTAAATTAAGTCCACTGAATTTTAAAATTACTTTCCCGCCCACTAGAATCATAACTCATGAATGTGTATTTTTTTATTTCTTTTTTAAAAATTTCTTTTAAACTCATGTATTTTTTAAAAATATATTTTATTTAGGTTGCATATTTATCACCCACAGAAGTGCCTAACATGTACTAAACATTCAGGAAATGTATATTGGATAAAGTAGCTGACAGTGATAACCAGTGATTTAACCCTGAATTTCAAGTTGTAATGTTTTGCTCAACAATGTTCTCCACAATTGAAAAAAAAATGTTTTAAATTTTACATCTGGGTTAACATATTGCATATTCAATATGTCAAAAGATCATCCCCTTTTAACTTCCATGTTTATCTAGATACCTGCCACTTCTAATGACCTTCACTGCTATCACTGTAAGCAAAGCTACCAACATCTCTTACCTACACAATTTCTGTAGTCTCCTGACTGATCTCCCCAACTAGGCCTGTGCTTCCCTTAAATGTATTTATTCTCAACCCAGCAGCCTGAGTTGTTCTTTTAAATTGTGTTGAGCATGCGTCACTCTGCTTAACACCATCCAATGGATTTACATTTTGTCAGAATAAAAGCCAAATTCCTTACAATGGTTTACAAGATTCAAACGATGGGTATCATGTTCCATGTCTGACTCTCATTCCCCACTATACTTACTCTCCTCATTCTGCTTCAGCCACTTCAACTGGCCTTCTGGCTCTCCGTTTAATCTTTGAGGCAAAGGTTCACCATAAGGCACTTTCAATGGATGCTTCTTAAACCTGGAATGCCCTCCCACACAGACCTCTGTGTCTGCTCCCTCATTTCCTTCAGAATTTTAAGGGTGGCATTCTTTTTAGGGCTATCTTTTCTAAAATTGCAATCCCACCCACTCCCAGCACTTTCTATTCCCATGCCTTGCTTTATTGCTATCCTTAGCAAGTATCACTATTTAACATATTTGATACTTACATGTCTTATTTATTATTTCTCTCACCATTAAAATGTGAGCTCCCAGGGCAGCAAGCTTTGTATATTTAATTTGCCACAGAATCTGCTATGCCCAGAATTGTGTCAGACACATCTATATGCACATACAAACTGCTAAAGAATCAGTTATACAGTGAAGGAATAAACTTTAACAGTGCTTTGTTCTCTTCCCTGAGAATTTGCATGTCTTGTGTCTTCCATATGTTTAAATCTGTTCAAATGTTACATCCTCAGAGGCCTCTCATGTTCACCTTATTTATCATTTACAACACCCACTACAGTTACTTATAACTTATTTTATTTACAGCAATTATTGCTATTTAAATTAATTTAAACATGAATTGTATTCTTTTAATTTCTTTCACTGTTCTACAATGCCTGCTTTATTAGAATAAGGACAGTGCATTCATTCACCTCCATCTCTTCAGCACCTAGTCCACTTGTAGGTAAATGATCAGCAAATAAGAAATAATTTTTGCATATGTGAATGACCTGGGCCTATAACTGCAAACTTTTTAAGCTAAAATAAAAAATTGAACTTCTGTGTAATATTGATAGTAGCTAATGAGCTTTACAATGGTTTTTATCATTTGCTAAAATTCTAATTATTCTCCTATCAATATGATTTTTGATTATATAAACTTATGAAAAAATATAGATATCTCTTCAGACTTACTTTAAAATTAAATGGCATTTATTCTTAATCTCCAAGCTAACCTTATGACTACAGGCCTTTATTAATTTCTAAATTTCATTGTATTTTCAATTCTCTGCACATTAATGACTTATTCATTTATATTTTGCATGATTAATATTTAATTTTTTTAATTATCAGTAAGATAATTAAAGAATGTGAGCATGAATTTTTGATATATATATTCATTGATATATGTAAATAACTATGATATGAGATAAAAATAGGTATGCCATAGGAAAATTCTGTATTATTTAAGCAAGACCAGAAATATATATTCAGGAACCCTACTGAATCAAGTCCTAAAATATGGAGTTGAAAGTAAAGGATATTAGTAGGAGTTTGCAAACTTGCATCAATTCCTCTTACGAGCTTTTTCTCCCCATCTGATGATGATCAGCAATTCAGGTATTTCTAGCCTTTTATCCCAAATTAAGGTCATAGGTCAAATTCATATGAACAAAGCTCTCAATCTCCTGACAATAATACAAATAAAATTAAAAAGGGGCATCATTAGCAAGGCACAGCCTCTCTTGAGATATTTTTTAGCCGTGCCTGACCTCCTTTGAAGGCAATCAATGATTTAAATTGCATTTTTATTTCTTCCTGATAATTTTTGATTTAGCTATTTTAGAAAGTAGGGAGTTACTAAAGCAATGTTCTGTGACTATATAAAGGAGAAGACAATCAAATATAAATTATGTTTCTCCAAAACATTTCAACCAAGGACATCAGCGCTTGATTACTTTTTGAAACCTTTCTAGATTTCATCTGATTTATCTGAAAGCATTTGAAATTAATATAATTGTGAGGTTGGTTCAGTATCTGTAATGTTAAACAAGATACATAAGTACGTCACTTTGCTAATGATCTTAGAGATTTGAATGTTTTCCAAAAAAATCCCATCAAATTTTATTTCTAGTGTTTTAAATAAAAGTTGAAAAGACATATTCATTTGAAAGTTTTCTTATCCTTCAAAACTTGTATTCTTTTACAGCAACTTGTCTGTACCACTTAACAATCAAATGAACTTCAGACAATAGAAAAATGTTTGCATTTCTTATTTTGAATTAAGTTACCTGAATTTGCACTGTGGCTCTTTTTCTCTTTTTTCAGTTGCATTGGTAACTGAACAAATTGATACGAAAAAGGAGAAAGTTTTGGATTAACATCTCCTTAAGATACCCCTGCTGAGATACCTTAGTGGCAGTGATAATGGGAGTACAATACTCTTGATTACCACTAGAGTAAAGTTTAAAGGGGCTGTAAGAGATTGCTTTGTAAGGATATTTTTAATATTTTAAATTTCACTGAAAATTAGAATATTTTGTAATGTCAATAAAATAATATATTATGAAAGTCATGCATAAAATTTTTAAATTTAATTTTATCTTGACATGACATGACAATAAAACATATGGAAGAATAATTAAAAATAACATTGACATAATTTCAAATAAAAGTGTCATTACACTGCCACACTGATAAAATTGAAAGACCAGAAAACAAAACATAAAATTTTTTTATTTAACTCTCAGAGTGTTCTCCATAAATATCAAGAAGAAATGCATAATCTGGTTCCTATCTATCATTGAAAATTAATGAAAAGAATTGTGTAAAGAATTGTGTAAACAATTGTATACAAATTTCTGGAAATCTGTAGGATAAAAATGTATTGAGAAGAATGAAGAAGTCATTCCATTTGGGTAAAGGGGGATAGCATGATTACAAGTAGAAGAGTCAAAACCCTATGTGTGCTAAAGGGTCAGAGAGGAATTATAGAAAATAAACCACCACAGAGACGTTCATATGCATGTGTGTTGTAAGTGGTAGGGATTGTAAAGTTATTTCCTTTTACTGGGATAAAGGAGGAATCTACTAATCAGGCCTAGCCACTTATGGATTTCAAAGAAAGACTTCACCAGTCAGCCATGAACAGGCAAGGATGACTTTACTCACGGCCTGCTATAGCAGGGGAGAGGCAGTAGAATCAATTCCATCAAAACAAAGGACAGCAAACTTTTTAAAGGCTGGTAGTGGGTTGGAGAAAAAGCACTTGAAGACCCTAAGGGGGGTTCAGTGGGATGGGTGAGGGATTTACTGAGTTGCAGTTAGCACCACTTGGCTAAGAATGTTCTCCTTTGCAGTAATTAGGCCACCTGCAGTCTGTAAGCACTGGGAGATGTAAAGGAGGAAAGCTCAGCTTTGGGGGATCTTTGGAGAAGCTCCCAACAAGCTTCTTGATACCCTCCACAAAACACTTTGGAGTCAGTCTGTGCCTCACTCATGGGTCCATGGATCTGTTTTGGCTGGCAAAGACTGACTTGAGAAAGTCCTCTCAGGGATGCCCCTCCACCCAGAATTTGCCCTGCTGGCAAAAGCAACTTTAGACCATGAAAAGAGTATAGTTTTTACAGGCATTCTGAGGAAAGTCCTGCTGACCTCCAGCACCCAGAAAGAGGGAGATCTGCATGCTGGAAAACAGAATAAACCACTGAACTCCTGTAACAGGAGAACTCCAAAACCACTAAGCAAAATCCTAGAGCAGAAACACAGAAGGACAGGGAAAACCCTGCTTACTGCAAGGGCTTTGGGCAGGCCTTCCTCACAGGAGGGCTGAACCTCAAGAAAATATTTGTCTTATCACCAGCTGGTTACAAAACCAAGAAACAGACATTTCAGGGAGAAAAACCCATTGTTAACATTTTAAAATATTAAAATATATAGTGAACAGCAGAAGAGTACAAGACAAACAAAGAAATAGCAAATAATGGCCCATCCAAAGGAAAAAGATAAAAATACAGAAAACACTGATGAAGAAGACAAGAATGTAGACATACAGGAAAAAAAAAAAGCCTTTAAAAATGATCTTAAAAATGCTCAAAGAGATGAAGGAAAATTTAGAGAAAGAACTAAAGAATATCAGGAAACAATGAGTGAGCAATATAAAAGTCTAAGTAAAGAGATTAAAAAATTAAAAAGAAATAAAACAGAACTCCTAGAGTTGAAGACCACAGTAACTGAAATCAAAATGAAAAAAAAAAAAAAAAAAAAAAAAAAAAGCCCAAGGGGGTTTCAAGAGAGGATTGGAGCTGGCAGAAGAATAAAAGAAACACTGAACAGGAAGATAAGACACTGGAAATGAGTAAGGCAAGGATAAGGAAAAAAAAAAAAAAAGAAAGATTAAAATTGAAAATGGTCCAAGACAGTTCTGGGGCACCATCAAGCACACCAATCTATGCTTTATTGGAGTCCCAGAAGTAGAGAAAGAGAGAAAGGGGCAAATGAATAGTCAAAGAAATAATGACTGAACTTCCTAAGCTTAGCAAAAGATGTAAATATGTATATCAAAAAGGCTCAAAGAACACTAAACAAGATAAACATGAAGAAATAGACACCCCATCATATATTGATATGATATATATACCCATCATATACCAAATGCAAGGAACAAGGAGAGAGTTCTGAAAAATAACTGACTATATACAAGGGAGTCCCAATTATATTTATTGCTGATTTCTCATCAGTAACCATGGAGGCAAGAAGGCAGTGGGTTGAAATGCTTAAAGTGCTGAAAAAAAAAAACGACTGCCAGTCAAGAATTTTATGTCCAACAACATTCTCTTTTGAAACTGATGCAGAGATTAAGACATTCTCAGATAAACAAAACCTGAGGGTGTTCATCATCACTAGAGGGCTCTACAAGCATTGATAAATGGAGTTTTTCAGACTCAAGGAAAGAACAGTAGACAGTGGTTAAAAGCAGCATAAAGAAATAAAGATCTGCAGAAAATATACCCATTTAGTTAATTTAAATGCCAGTATTATTGTATTGCATTGTTGGTATGCAACTCAATTTCCTACTTCCTACAAGTGCTAAAATGTGAATTCATAAAAACTAATGATAAATCTGTGTTTTTGGACAAACGAACAAATATATAAATGGTAATAAGTACAAAAAATCGGTGGGGGGACAGAGGTATATAGGAAAAGTATATGTGCATGCTGTTGAAGTTAAGTTGGTATCAAACCAAATATGATTGCTATATATTTAAGATGTTAAATTTTAACCCCATGGTAATAACCATGGGGTTAATTATAACCTGAAAAATGGTGCATTTCAACAGGAAGATGCAACATTTATAAATAATATGCATCTATAAACAAAACCCCAAAATATGTGATGCAAATACAGATTTGAAGGAAGAAATTAATGGTTCTACATTAAAAGTAGGAGACTTTAGCACACCACTCTTAATAATGGATAGGACATCTAGTGAGATCAGTAAGGAATTATGAGACTTGAATGATATATTAAACCAACTAGAACTAACACATATATATAGAACATAGCACCCAACAGAAACAGAAAACATTCTTCTCAAGCACACATGGATCATTCTCCAGGACAGACTATATGTTGCATCACAAAATAAATCTGAAGAAATTCAATATTATTGAAATCATACAATTTCTATTCTCCTACCACAATGGAATGAAGCTAGACATCAATAACAGAGTGAGAAATGGAAAATTCACAAATATGTGGAAAGTAAATAACATATTATTTAACAACCAATAGGTTAAAGATGTAGTCAGAAGCAATATTAGGAAATATCTTGAGGCTAATGAAAATGAAAATGTAAATCTCATGTGATGCAGTGAAGATAGCACTGAGAGGGAAATGTGTGCTATAAATGCTTACATTAAATAAGAAGAAACACTTTAAATCTCAAACCTAATCTCAAAACTGAAAGAATTAGGAAAAAAAAAAAAAAAAAAACAGAGCAAACCAAACCCAAAGCAAGCAGAAGGAAGAAAATAACAAAGATTAGACCAGACATAAGTGAAAAGAAAATGCAAATATAATAGAAAGAATCAACAAAACCAAAAGTTGGTTCTTTGTAGAGATCAACAAAATTGGCAAACCTTTAGCTCAACTGACAAAAAAAAAAAAAAAAAAAGAATGGATACAAGTAACTAAAATCAGAAGTGAAGGGGAGAGATTACTACTGATCCTGATGAAATAAAAAGTACTATAAGAGAATATTAAGAACAAATGTAAGCCAATAAATTAGATATCCTAGATGAAATGAACAAATTCTTAGAAAGACACAAACTACCTACATTGATTCAAGAATAAATAGAAGACCCCATCAAACAATTACTAATAATGATATTGATTCAGTAATCAGAATACTTCCTACAAAGAAAGGCCTGGGACCAGATGGCTTCACAGAGGAATTCTACCAAACATCCCAAGAAGTCTTTACTCTAATTCTGTTCAAACTCATCCAAAAAATCCAAATGGAGGAAACTCTCCCTAATTAATTCTACAAGACCAATATCACCCTCATACCAAGCCAGATAAAGATATTACAAGGAAAGAAAACTATAGACAATATCTCTTATGAATATAGTTGCAAAAATCCTGAACAAAATACAAGAAAATTGAAACAAAATCATATTAAAATAATTATACAACATGGTCAAATAGGATTTATCTCTGGTACATGAGGTTGGTTCAACAAAAAAAAAAAATGAATTAATTAATGCAATATACCACATTAATAGAATGAAGAGAACGAAAATCACATGATCATCTCAATTGATACAGAAAATGCTTTTGGAAAATACACTAAACTTTCTTGATTTAAAAAAAATAGAGGACAGGTGGGGCAAGATGGCACAGTGGTGAGGTCCAGGTTGTGGTTACTCCTCTGGGGCAGTTGGTAGAAAGCCAGGAACTGTGTAGACTGCACACCGCAGAGGAATATGAGATTGGACAAACTTCATACAATACTCATGAATGTGTGGAACAGCTGAGATAAGCAAAATCTGTAAGTTTTTGCAGCAAGGGGGGCCATACTCCTCCCTGTCAGGAACAATATTGAGGGAGGAGGGGCTGTCTGCACTGAGAAACAGGAGGGAGAATGGAAGCTGCAACCATAGATAAACTGAAAGCAGACACTGGAAAATCTGAGAGTAGTCAGCCCAGCGGAGAGGAGATAGGGCTAGCAAAACAGCAAAAAAATAGAAAACAAAATAAAAACAGAGACTTCTTGGAGTCAGGTGAACATAATACGGAGAAGGGCAGGGCTCAAACAGAATCAGACATATATGCAAATCCAGGGAGGGAGAGCCCTTGTCTGAAAAGCCAGCTTCTCTGCTTTCTTAATTGTTCCTTAAATACCCTCAACTCCTGGTCTTTTAGCATTTCAATAGCCCATTAGATCTGCAAAGACTGTAAATAGTCCATACTGGGCCCTTCCTTTTTTTTTTAATTTTTTTAAATTTTTTTTCTCTTTTTATAAAACAATTACTCTATGAAGCCCATTACAGAAAGCCTCCAAGACTTGCAATTTGGGCCCAGTCAGGAGCAGAGCAAAGATATTTCTGAGAGACAAAGCAATAACTGTAGTGGTGGATAAAATTCGCTAAATACCATAACTTCCCAGCCCTTTTGGGAACTCAGATCCCAGGGGTTAGAATTCATTAACTAGCTTCAGCCAGCCACATCCCCAACAGGATCAGGATCACCTGGAGAACTAAAGGCTCCCTGCCTCCTTACACTGGAACTGTGGGCTGGCAGGTGCCACCTGCGGGACAGCATAGGAGAAGCACAGAGTCTAAAGGCCTCACAGGAGGGTCTCATTTTCAAGGAAACTCCACACTCTCCTCCCGAGACCTGGGCCTCCCTGGACTAGGAAAATCTGACTGGGGCTGACCATATCTGAGAAGATCACTACACAAAAAGGCAACAGAGAGGCATGGCAAGAAACAGAAAAACAAGAGGTGAAAAAGTAAACAGAATTTAAGTTTAAAAAGTCTAGAATAAGCTGAACTAAACAACTAAACAGAATCTAAGTTAAAGGTCTAGAATAAGCTGAACTAAATACCAAAGGTTAGAGAACAAGAAAATCCTAGGTAAAAGAGTGAAAACAAACTCCAGAATAAACTAATCAAGAAAGTCAAATGCCTAGACAGCTTAAGATAATGAGCCATACTAGGAAACATGAAAATATGGATCAGCCAAAGGAACAATCTAATAGTTCAACTGAGATACAGGAGTTGAAACAATTATTGCTAAATCAGTTCAATGAGCTAAAGGAAGAACTAATTGGAGATGTTCAAACAAATCTAAATCAATTCAAAAACCAAGTCAGTGAACTGAGGGAAGACATAGCAAAAGAGATGAAGGACATAAGAAGGACACTGGATGACCATAAGGAATAATTCATAAACTTGAAAAAACAAATGGCAGAACTTATGGGAATGAAGAGCATAATGGAGGAGATGAAAAAGACAGTGGAGGGATACAACAGTAGATTTGAACAGGCAGAAGAAAGGATCAGTGAATTGGAAGAGCAGACATCTGAATTCACACACATGAAAGAACAGATGGTGAAAACAATAGAAAAATATGAGCAGGGTCTTAGGGAGCTGAGTGAAGATGAAACGCACAAACACATGTGCTATGGGTGTCCCAGAGGGAGAAGAGAAGGGGAAAGGGGCACAAAGAATAATAGAAGAGATAATCACTGAAAATTTTCCAACTCTTACGAAAGACAGATAATTAAAGATTCAAAAAATACAGCACACCCCAAATAGGATAGATCCCAATAGATGTAAAAGTAAGACGTGACATATAAAATCCAGAAGACAAAATGATAGAAGAAAGAACTGCCCTTACGTAATAACACTAAATGTTAATGGATTCAACTCCCCAGTAAAAAGACACAGACTGGCAGAATGGATTAAAAAACGCTACTTATCTATATGCTGTCTATAAGAAACTCACCTTAGATACCAGGACAAAAATAGACTGAAAGTGAAAGGCTGGAAAAGATATTTCATGCAAATAGCAACCAGAAAAAAGTGGAATTAGCTGTATTAATATCAGACAAAGTAGACTTCAAAAGTCAAACAATTAAAAGAGACAAAGAAGGACTATATATTAATAAAAAGGTCAATGCATCAAGAAAACATAACAATCATAAACATTTATGCACCAAGCCAGAGTGCCCCAAAATTCATGAGGCAGACACTGAGAACACTGAAAGGAGAAGTAGATAGCTCCACAATAATAGTTGGAGACTTCAATACACCATTCTCATCAATGGATAGAACATCTAGGCAGAGGATCAACAAGGAAACAGAGATGTTGAATTGTATGATAAATAAACTAGACTTGACATTTATAGAACACTACACCCCACAACAGCAGGATACACATTCTTCTCGAGTGCTCATGGAATATTTTCTAGGATAGACCACATGCTGAGTCACAAAGCAAGCCTCAACAAATTTAAAAATATTGATATTATAAAAAACATTATCTCAGATCATAACAGAATGAAGTTGGAAATAAATAACAGGCAAAAGATTGAAAAATTCACAAATATATGGAGTCTAAACAACATACTCTTAGAAAACCAACAGGTAAAGAAAGAAATGAGAAGAGAAATTAGTAAATACCTCGAGGCAAATGACAATGAAAACACAACATATGAAAACTTATGGGATGCAGCAAAGGTGGTGCTGACAGGGAAGTTTTGCTTTAAGTGCCTGTATTGAAAGAGAAGAGAGAGCAGAAATTGAGGAATTAAGTGTCCACCTGGAAGAACTAGAGAAAGAACAGCAAATAAACCCCAAAGCAAACAGAAGGAAAGAAATAACAAAGATCAGAGCAGAAATAAATGAAACTGAGAACAGGAAAACAATAGAGAGAATCAACAAAACCAGAAGTTGGTTCTTTGAGAAAATCAATAAAATTGATGGACCCCTAGCTAGGCTAACAAAACAAAAACAAAAACAGAAACAAAAACAAACAAAGAAAAAAAAATAGAGAGAGAGAGAGCAGATGTAAATAAAAGCAATCAGAAATGGGAAAGGAAACATAACTACAGACCCTGCAGAAATATAGCTGATAATGAGAAGATACTATGAGCAACTATACGCTAATAAACTAGACATCTTACATGAAATGGACAACTTCCTAGAAAAGCATAAATAACCAACACTGACCCAAGAAGAAATAGAGGACCTCAACAAACCACTCACAAGCAAAGAGATTGAGTCAGTCACCAAAAACCTCCAAAAAAAGAAAAGCCCAGGACCAGATGGCTTCACATGTGAATTCTACTAAGCATTCAAGAGAGAATTAATACCAATCCTGCTCAAAATCTTCAAAAAAATTGAAGAGGAGGGAAAGCTACCCAACTCATTCTATGAAGCCAACATCACCCTAATACAAAATCAGACAAAGATACTACAAAAAAAAGAAAATTATAGACCAATCTCTTTAATGAATCTAGACATAAAAATCCTCAGCAAAATACTCACAAATTGAATCCAGCAGCACATTTAAAGAATTATACACCATGACCAAGTGGGGTTTATTCCAGGTATGCAAGGCTGTTTCGACATAAGAAAATCAATTAATGTAATACACCACATTAATAAATCAAAGCAAAAGAACCACATGATCAACTTGATCAACGCAGAAAAGGCATTTGACAAAATTCAACATCCTTTCTTGAAAACACTTCAAAGGATAGTAATAGAAGGGAATTTTCTCAATATGATAAAGGCAATATAAGAAAAACCCACAGCTAATATTGTATTCAATGGGGGAGATTGAAAGCTTTCCCTCTAAGATTTGGAACAAGACTGGGATGCCCACTGTCACCATTTTTATTCAACGTTGTGCTGGAATATTTAGCAAGAGCAATCAGGTAAGAAAAAAAATAAAAGACATTGAAATTGGACAGGAAGAAGCAAAACTTTCACTGTTTGCAGATGACATGATTCTACATATAGAAAATCCAGAAAAATTTACAGCAAAGCTATTAGAGCTAATCAATGAATATAGCAGAGTGGGAGGCTACGAGATCAACATGCCAAAATCTGTAGTGTTCTTATACACAAGTAATGTGCAACAAGAGGAAGAAATAAAAGAAAAAATCCATTTACAATAGCAACCAAAAGAATCAAGTATATAGGACTAAACTTAACAAAGGCCACAAAAGACTTATACAAAGAAAATTACAAGAAACTGCTAAAAGAAATCAAACTGGACCTAAAAAAAGTGGAACAACATACTGTGTTCATGGTTTGGAGGACCAAATATAATTTAGATGTCAACTCTACCTAAAGTGATTTATAGATTTAATGCAGTACCAATTAAAATCCTAACAACTTACTTTGCAGAAATAGAAAAACCAATAACCAAATTTATTTAGAAGGGCAAGGTGGCCTGAATAGCCAAAAATATCTTGAGAAAGAGGAATGCAATGGGAGGTCTCATACTATCTGACTTTAAGGCATATTACAAAACAGCATGGCACTGGTAAGGACAGAAATACTGACCAATGGAATTGAATTGAGTGTTCAGTAATGGACTCACATTGATGGACAACTGATTTTTGATAAGGCAGTCAAGCCAAATCAACTGGGACAGAGCAGCCTCTTCAATAAATGGTCTTTGGAGAAATGGATATCCATTTCCAAAAGAATGAAAGAGTACTCCTATCTCACACCTTATACAAAAATTAACTCTAATTGGATCAAAGACATAAACATGAGTGCTAAGACCATAAGACTCTTAGAAGAAAACGTAGGGCACTATCCTAAAGATCTTGTGATAGGAGGTGGTTTCCTAGACCTTACACCCAAAGTGCGAGCAACCAAATGGGATCTCCTCAAAATCACTTTTGTACATCAAAGGACTTTGTTAGAAAAATAAAAAGGCAGCCTACACAATGGGAGACAATATTTGGAACCCACATATCAGATAAAGGTTTAATATCCTAAATATATAAAGCAATCTTACAACTCAACAACAGAAAGACAAACAACCCAATTGAAAAATGGGCAAAAGACATGGACAGACACTTTTCTGAAGGGGAAATACAAATGGCTCAAAAACGTATGAAAAAATGCTAAACTTCACTGGCTATTAGGGAAATGCAAATCAAAACCACGCTGAGATACCATCTCACACCTACCAGAATAGCCATTATCCAAAAAACAGAAGTTTACAAGTGCTGGAGAGGATGTGGAGAAAGAGGCACACTTATTCATGGCTGGTGGAAATGTAGAATAGTGCTACCACTCTGGAAGACTGTGGAGTTTCCTCAGGAAGCTAAGTATAGATTTGACATATGACCCAGCTATTCCATTGCTAGTTATATACTCAAAGGAACTGAAAGCTAAGACACAAATGGACATTTGTAAATCAATGTTTATTGCAGCATTATTCATGATTGCCATGAGATGGAAGCAACCCAAATATCCATCAATGGGTGAGTGGATAAACAAACTGTGGCATATAAACATGATGGAATATTATGCAGCTGAAAGACAGAACAAAGACACTGAACATATAATAACGTGAATGAACCTTGAGGACATTATGTTGAGTGAAGTTAGGCAGAAACAAAAGGACAAATACTGTATGGTCCCACTAATATGAACTAACATTAATGAGCAAACTCTGAGAGTTAAAAGCTGATAACACAGTCTACCAGGAGATAGAAAGAGGGTAGAGATCAGGCATTTGATGCTGAAGGACTACAGAAAGGTTCAGCAGGATTGATTGTATAGATCCAGAAATAGACAGCATAATGCTGTATAATGATAGCACAATATTGTAAGTACATGGAACAAAGATGTCTGTGAGTAAAGCTGAAAGAGGTGGGATAGGGGAATGTATGACACCAGAGGTAAAGATAGATAATGAAGACTGGGACTGTATAACTTGGCAAAACTGAAGTGGCCAATGACTATTACTAAATGTACAAATATAAAAATGTTCTCACATGTGGGAGAACAAATGAATGTCAACCATGCAGAGTGTTGAAAAAGGGATAGTTTTGTAAAAAACATAATCAAAGGAAACTGGAGTCTATGATCAACAGTAACATTCCAATATGCTTCCACTAAATGTACCAAAGGCAATATATCAAAGTTAAATGTGTATGAGAGGCACTATGGGGGAAGGATGTGGGATTCTTGGTGGTGGTGTTTTCTGTCCTTAGTATTATATTATATTGTATGTCATTTTTATTCTTCTTTTTATTATCTTTTTATTATTCATCAAAAAAATCAAAAAAAACTTTTTCATAATAATCAATATGTTCAAATGCTGACTGGTGATAAATGTATAATGATGTGATGATGCCATGAACAACTGATTGTACACTGTGGATAGTTGTATGTTATGTGAATATATCTCTATAAGATTGTAGGAAAAAATATAAATAGAGGTAAAAGTGCTGAAGAAAACAAGGAGAGAGGGATGTACCTATTTACTGTTGATGAAAAGGCAGAATGGGGTAGCCTTTCTTGAGGTAACTGTGTTGGCTCCACAAGAAGCTAAGTATATGGGACCGTAAGGTCCTACAACCTCAATATGGGGTATGTATTTGGAAGATCCGAGAGCAGAGACATGAATGGACATTTTCACACTGGTGTTTATGGAGGCAGTATTCATGATTTGCAATGGGTGGAGGTGGCCTAGGGGTAGGTACATTGAGGAACAGAATGGTGAACTGTGATATATGCATTCAATGGAATATGGAGCAACTACAAGAAGCAGTGAAGCTGTGAGACACACAATGAGGTGAATGGATTCTGTAGACAGCATGTTGAGTGAAGTATGCCAGAAACCAAGGCAGACAGTATAATGCCTCACCAATATGGACTAACTACAATGTGTAAAGTCAGAATTAAATCTTAGAGCATAGCCTAACAGGGAAATGATTATTGTAATGGTCCCTACATTGTAAGCTCTTACAACAGTCATATTTATTCCTGAATTCTAATGGCTATCTCTAAACTCTGAGATGTTGATCCCCTAATGTATAACCTGATTGGTCACTGGAACACTGGGTATCTGAGTGACACCTGAAACTCAGAGCTAGAGCTCAGCAGATATGAATATCAGTATTAACACATACAGCAACAAATATGTACTTGGGGCCCCCCTGAAGTGCTGGGGGAGAATGCAGATGTATTGGACATCCTCAACTGGATTGTTGCTGATGTTCTCACAAACATTGGGAACTGACTGCTTGATGTGCTGAGCCCTCTGTCTTGGGGCTGACCCCTGTGAAGCTTGTTGCTGCAAGGAGAGGCTAAACTTACTTATAGTTGTGCCTAAGAGTATCCCCCTGAGTGGCTCTTTGATGCTCAGATATGACCCTCTCTCTCTAAGCCACCATGGCAGGTGATCTTGCTGCCCTCCCCCCTACATGGGACCTGACTTCCAGGGGTGTAAATCACCCTGGCAATGCAGGATATGACTCCTGGGGATGAATCTGGACCTGGCATCATGGTATTGAGAACATCTTCTTGACCAAATGCGGGATGTGAAATGAAACAAAATAAAGCTTCAGTGGGTGAGAGATTTCAAATAGAGTTGAGACATCACTCTGGTGGACATTCTTACACACTACAGAGATCACACTTTTTAGGTTTTAATATATTGGAATAGCTAGAAGTAAATACCTGAAACTACCAAACTCCAACCCAGCAGCCTTGACTCTTGAAGATGATTGTATAACAGTGTAGCTTACAAGGGGTGAGAGTGTGATCATGAAAACCCTGTGAATCACACTCCCTCTATCCAGTATATGGAGGGATGAGTAGAAAAATGGGGACAAAACGTAAATGAAAAATAGGGTGGGATGGGGGGGTGATTTGCGTGTTCTTTTTTTATTTTTATTTTTTATTCTGGTTCTGATTCTTTCTGGTGTAAGGAAAATGTTCAAAAATAGATTGGGGTGATGAATACACAACTATAAGATGGTACTGTGAACAGTTGATTGTATACCATGGATGATTGTATGGTATGTGAATATATCTCAATAAAACTGAAATAAAAAAAGAAATAGAATACTAGGAATAAAAAGAACTTTTCTTAACATGATAAAGAGCATATATGTAAAGACCACAGCTAACATTCTATTTATGGTGAAAAACTGAAAGTTAGTTTTCCCTCTATGATCAGAAACAAGACAAGTGGTCCCCTGTCACCACTGTTATCCAACATTGTGCTGGAAGTTCTTGCCAGAGCAATTAGGAAAGAAGAAAAAAAGGAACCCAAATTAGAAAAGAAATTAAATTTCACTATTTCTTTATGACATGATCCTCTACATAGAATATCTTGACAAATCCATGCCAAAGTCCCTAGAGCAAGTAAATGAATTCAGACACATAGTGGGGTACAAGATCAACATCAAAAAATCAGTACTGTTTCAATACACAAACAATGAACATTCAGAAGAAAAATCAAGAAAAAAATTCCATTAACAATAGCAACTGAAAGAATCAAATGTCTAGGAATAAATCTAACTGAGATGTAAAGGATATGTGCACAGAAAACTACAAAACATTGTTAAAAGCAATTAAAGAAGACCTACATAACTGAAGGATATTCCATGTTCATGGTTTGGAAGACTAAATATCTTTAAGATATCAATCCTACCCAAAGCAATTTACAGATTCAACACAGTCCCAATCAAACTCCAATAACCTTATTTGCAGAAATGGAAAAGCCAATCATCAAATTTATATGGAAGATAAAGGGCCTGGAATAGCCAAAGCCATCTTGAAAAAGAAGAATGAAGTTGGTAGAGCCATACTTCATGATCTTAAAAATTATTACAGACCCACAGTAATCAAAATAGCATGGTACTGGCACAAGGAGAGGCATATAGACCAACGGAAGTGGATTGAAAGCTTAGAGATCAATGCTCACATTTATGTCCAACTGATTTTTGACACTGTGGTAAAGAAGAGTCAATTGGGAAAGAATAGTCTCTTTAACAAGTGGTGCTGGGAAAAATGGATCTCCACTGGAAAAAAAAGGAGGAGGACCCTATCTCACACTATATAAAAAAATATATCAAAATGGATCAAAGAACTTAATGTAAGAGCTAGATCTATCCAACTCCTAGAAAAAAATGTAGGGAAACATCTTCAAGACCTTTTGTTAGGCAATGGTTTCTTAGATTTTAAATCCAAAGCAAAAACAACAAAAGAAAAAAAATAGATAAATGGGACCTCATCAAAATTAGGAAAAAACTTTTCTACATCAAAAGACATTATCATGAGAGTAAAACAACAGTCTAGACACAATGGAAGATATTGGAAACCACATACATTAGAAAGGTTTAATATCCAGAATGTATAAAGAAATCCTTCAACTTTGCAACAAAAAGACAAGCAATCCAACTAAAAATTTGGTAAAAGATTTGAACAGATAGCTCTCCAAAGAACCAAAGAAGATATACAAATAGCCAGAAACCACATGAAGATGTTCATCATCATTAGCCTTCAGTGAAATGGAAATGAAAACTACAGTTTGATTCTATTCACACCCATCAGAATGTCTTCATTAGCAACAACAACAACAACAACAACAACAAAAACAGAAAATAACAAGTGTTGGAGAGGATGTGGAGAAATATGACATTCATTCATTGCTCATGACAGTGTAAAGTGATGCAGCCACTGTGGAAGACAGTTTGGTGTTTCTATAGACAGCTCAGCATAGAACTACCATATGATCAGATAATCCCACTACCAGGTATATCCCCCAAATAATTGAAAACAGGGACTATAACAGGCATTTTCACACTGCTATCCATAGCAGCATTATTTAACATGCCAAAAAATGGAAGCAATCCAAGTGTTCATCATGCAGTGAATGGATAAATAAAATGTAGTATATACATACAAAGGAATATTATTCAGCCATAAAATGGAATGAAGTCTTGATACATGCAGTAAGTAACATGGGTGAATCTTGAGGACATTATCGTGAGTGACAGAAATCAGACACAAAAGGACAAATATTGTATGATCTTACTGAAATGAAACAATTAAAATAATCAAACATATAGAGTCAGAATCTAGAATATAGGTTACCAAGGGGCTGGGTGGGGATAGGGGACAAGAAGTTATGGCTTAAAATATATAGTGTACCTACTTGGAGTGATGGAATGTTTTCTCAATGTATGGTGGAAATGGAAGCACAACGTTTTGAATTCAGTTAAAAGCACTAAATCAGATATATGAAAATGATTAAAAGGGGAAATATTGGATTTATATATGGTAACAGAATAAAAATTTTAAAGAAGCAACATGGAGCTAAGTTACACAGTGAAACTTGAATTAAACACAGACTTTAATTAATAGTAGAATTATAAAAATGTGCTATCATCAATTTTAACAAATGTTCCACACCAAATTAAGCAGTTGGTCATGGGGTCTTACATGGGATTCCTGTATTTTATGCATTATTGTTCTGTAAACCAACAGCTTCTCTAATAAGGAAAAACGAAGGTGACAATACAACACTATCATTTATTATTAGTTAGTTAAATTGGTGTAAGTGACAAACAAATGTCATTAAAATTTTTGAAATAGTTCCCCGGGGTAGTAATAGTCCAGGTGCTACTGTGTGTGTGTATGTGTGTTTGCGTGTATTTAAGAAGCCATATAGAATTGTTAAATTGAGAAACAGTCTTTAAAACTGGACCCTCTGCAAACAAACACAAACAAATGCAAAGGTCTATAACTATCAACATAAGAACCATATTCATTCCCCACTTAATATCTTTACAGTATTTACTGAGCATCTACCATATGTCATGTACTATCCTTGGTTTTGTAGAAACAATCAGCCAAACAAAGCTTCCTTCATTCTAGTGGGAGAAGACAAAGGATATATACATAAACAAATCACATTATATATTAGTGAAGACAAGGGAATGAAGGAAAAAGGGTGGGGTATAGGAAGAGGCTACAGTTGAAAAAGATTGCATTTTCCACAGTACTTTCTAATGTTAACATGACTGTATACCTATTCATTTGTAGTTTATCTCTAAATGTATAATTATTTTCTGGCTACTCATGTGACAATTACTTGCTGTATGTTTCCCTTATGTAATAGCTTGGGTTACTTCAAGTCTGATTTAGTGAATACTTTTAACAATCGTAAGTGTTCCTTGTGCCATTTTTTTCTGTTTCATGACATTTAAGGCTTAATTTCTGGTACTAAATAAGCAATACTATCCATATTTATCCATTCAGATTTTTAAGAGTAAGACTCAAAATGGCCCTGCTGGTCATTGTTCTGGCAAAACTATTCATACCAGGCCCCCTCAATGATAATTCCCCACTGTATGGATTTACTGCCATTAAGTCAATTGTTCATGCCTGACCTGATCAGCTGTGGCTGATACAGATGGTGCAATTTATTACTAATAAGACTATTATTTGAAAGGGTCCATAGTCAAGAAAGGTTGCTTAGAAAAGGGGCATTGCATCATGATATTCAAATAGAATCTTGGAAGAAAATGTGTTGAAAGCAGAACATCTCATGTGTGGCTTATAACCCAGCTTTAATGGGGGGATAAAATTACACTTACCTGATTCTAGTACTAATTTTTGGTATTAAAACTTAACATCAAATCATTTGTGAAGATACTATTTGCAGATTGTGGTTGAAGGATTTTTCTACGTAGTTAATTATATACTAATTATTCAAACTATCTTTCTACTTATAAATTGTTAAATTAAAACTCATTACCCTTTCTTTCCTCTTTTCCTACTTTTCTTCCAATCAATCTATCTACTTATCCATCAATTGTCTATCTAACTGTGTATCTACCATATAACTTTTATCTAATTGTTTGCTTCTTGGTATTTCCTTTTGTTTAAATTTTCTATATAAATATACCATTACAATGTATTTATTTTTTCAGAAGACTGAATGCAGTATTCTGTAAAATAATTAAGTAGTGTTCTACATACTAAGAACCCATGGTTCCCTTTAAAATAGATATTCCAGAATCTTCACAGACAGGGAAGTGGTAAAAGAAAGCAGCCTAAGACATTCACTTAGATTGCCAATAAGTCTTAATACTTTCCTCTATTTTTGTAATAATAACCTTTTCCTTCAAAGCAAGGTTCAATAACTATCAATGAAGTAAGAGTGTTCCTTGGCCTTATAGGATGAATTATGGTGAATATATAAGATATGCTACCAGTTTTCTCCTCAAATAATTTTCCCAGAAAATATTTCAGCTACTTTAAATATATTTCATAAAAACATACTTTATAACTACATTGTGCTAGACATGAACCAATTTTATGTAAATGAACATTCTGCATTCACCAGATAAAGCATGCTAATTTTAACAATTTCAGACATCTGTGACAGAGTTTCTAAACTATCTGACTGGATTAAGCTTACAAATATGAAAAAGTAATACATGGTTAGTCACCTTTTAATTTCTTACATTTACATTAAACTACCACTTCAAAGGGCAAGGGTAATTTCACACTTTTAAAGTTTTAAATAGCTTTTATTTCCACTTAAACAAAATATGCCAGTATTGAATCACACTTATAATTACTGTTTTCTTCATTTTTAAGACTTCTATATTTTAAAAAAATATTGAATATACCTTTTTTTCAACCAAATAACCAACACCCATAAGGTTCTGTGGATATTAGTATCTTAAACTCTTTATGTCCAAAATATTCTGTGTGGAAAATGTACACATTTACAAAAGGAATTTTAATACTGTATGTATAAACTTACACTTAAAAATTATGGTTGCTATTGTATAATATCTAGTTATATAAAATGTATATATTTGGATGGGTAATTATATTCTCAAGTCATAAAATAATATTCACATGTTTATAACATCTAATATGTACCACACATATTTCTAAGTGCTTTAAATATATTAAGTTCTTTAACCCTTATCATAACTCGTCAAGGTAGTTCTTTTTATTTTCACACTCATTTTTACAGAATAGGGAACTGAGGAACAGAAGGTTTTGTAAATTTGCCAAGATCACCCAATCAGTATGTGTGCCAAGGTTTATATTAGGCAATCTGCCTTCAAAGTCTTCAATATAGATACTTTAGGATCCCTAAAGGAAAGTAGTTTGCGGTAAGTTGTTTTACATTTCAATTCAGGTTTTGCTGTATTTGAATATTAAAATTATAAATGCTTCAGGTAATATTAATTTCTTTTATATGTGACATTTAAGTATCATTGTGTCTGTGCCTTAGGAACAAATAATTTCACCTTGAAAATAGCTCTCAAATAATATAATGAAAGTCAATGCCAAATAGATTTATAATATTTGTCTTAGATATAACATGATAATTTGTGCCATTTGATCTATTGAAGCTTAAAAGGAAAATGATGTCTACTTGCAGAAGTTACTTTCAATTAAGTACAAAATTCTTTCTTTTTCTTTAAGTATCGTCAATATATTTTAAAAATTATTTTAAGCCAACAGCTAATTTTCATTTAGGAAAACTCCTCTGCACACAGAGGCCTAAATAACTAAATTCCAGCCTTCCTAGTTAGTGTTGAGAGGGTAAGTGGTTGAGGGATGCTGTGCCCTTGCCTCCTAAATGGTTCTGGAGAAACTATGGAACTGGCAGGATAGCATGGTTTGAGGAAGTGGGGGAAAAAAACTGTGAATACAAGATTGTTAGAGGCAGTACTGTATTGCAGCCTTTCATTCTAGACAGTAAGAGCTGATTCTGAGAATTCCAGGGATTTTAAAAGCCAACTAAATTTCCAATGACTTTAAATTATCTATGGTGGAAGTAATTACACCATGGAAATCAGTGAACTGCAAATCAGGATTGTGTGTTTGTGAGCCCATTGTTAAAGATTTTCTAACACTTTACTGACTCAGAAGCATCTGAGGCTTCATGATGAAGAAATGTGTGCAAATGCTTTCCAACCAGTGGCCATTGATAACATGCCTGTAGTTGGCCAAGGTGGACAACCACAGTGAGGGGGAAAGCAGATCATGGGGAAGTGGAGAATGTTTTGATACAACGGTGTTTGAAAGTAGTATAGGATTTGTTTCATGTTAGATGATATGGGGTAGAATTTGAGGAAGCGGTGCTTTACTCTGGGTTGGATGCTGTAAGGAAGTGGAGGTTATTTTATGATTGGATTACAATAAATTATGTGTAGGAGGAAAGATTTGATTGTGGTTAAAAATGAATTTAGTAAAGAAGCAGTAATCACATGTTTTATCAAAATAATCTTTTTTTCAGATTATTTTAATAAAAAGAATGGAAGACTATAAGCAAATTTGGAATAAACCAAAAAGATTAGTGGGTGTGCTGGTTTGAAGCTGTTATACACCCCATAAAAGGCCATGTTCTTTTAAACCATTCTTTTTGGGTGCAGACCTATTGTGGGTGGAAACTTTTGATCAGATTGTTTCCATGGAGATGTGACCCACCCAATTCAAGGTGGGTCTTAATTCTTTACTGGAGTGTTTTATGAGAGCATAAAGGGCAGAAAAAAGCCAGAATGCTCAGAGAGAAACATCCCAGAGAAGCAAGAAAGGACACACAGAAACTGAAAGAGCCAGAACCTGAAAACAATGAAACCTGGGAAAGGAGGATCATCAGACACCAGCTATGTGCCTTCCCATGTGACAGAGTGTTCTAGTTTGCTAATGCTGCAGAATGCAAAACACCAGAGATGGATAGGCTTTTATAAAACGGGGGTTTATTTCACTACACAGTTACAGTCTTAAGGCCACAAAGCATCCAAGGTAACACACCAGCAATTGGGTACGTTCACCGGAGAATGGCCAATGGCGTCCGGAAAACCTCTGCTAGCTAGGAAGGCAGCTGGCGTCTGCTCCAAAGCTCCGGCCTCAAAACGGCTTTCTCCCAGGATGTTCCTCTCTAGCAAGCTTGCTCCTCTTCAAAACATCACTCCCAGCTGCACTCAGTTTCCTCTCTTTGAGTCAGCTCATTTATATAGCTCCACCGATCAAGGCCCACCCTGAATGGGCGGGGCCACTCCTCCATGGGAACATCTCATCAAAATCATCACCGACAGCTGGGTGGGGCACACGCCAAGCAAATCCAACCAGCACCCAAGCGTCTGCCCCACACAAGACCACAAACATAATGGCATTTGGGGGACACAATACATTCAAACTGGCACACAGAGGAACCCCAGATGATGGCAGCCTTTTTTCAAAGAAGGTATTCTCTTGCTGATACCTTATTTTGGACATTTTTCATGGCTTTAGAATTGTAACTTGTAACCTAATAAATTCCCATTGTTAAAAGCCAGTCCATTTATGGTGTATTATATTGCATTTTAGCAGCTTCAGCCAACCAAAAGAGTAGGTACTTTGACTGGAAAATGAAGTATTAATAGAAAACAACCTTCAACCTTCTGAGGACTATCTGGATATTCAGCTATCTTTAAGCTGTTTTACAAGTTTGTTGAGTTGTAGATAACTGACAGAAATACAAAATAATTGTTTATGCATATATAAATGAACTCTATCAATTGGAGCCTCAATTGATTCCCCTCTCCACAGGAAGAAATCCAGTTTTACATACATTTATGAATTTGTCTCATCATTCTTGTGCTACATACAAAATTGTGCTTCTTTGAGTTCTCCTTTGATCCTGTTGCAATATCTATCTAGTTCTCTCATTATTAATGAGTTAAACAAAATCTTTAACATGACATATTCATTTTACTGAAAATATCCTGTCAATTATATATCCTTTAATTATCTGTGTGTGTCTGTATGCATGTATATACACAGAGGTACAAAGGGGAAAGAAATTTGTACCTACAATTTTATAAACAGAAAATGCTATTCAAATTTAATATTGTAATAAAATCCTCAAGCAAATGAAAACTTCTTATTAAATAAACTCTTGCAGGAAGTATTCAAGTAAGAAGGGGATCAAATCAAGAAGGATGTTAAAATCATTTGTGAATTAAGATTTAATAAATATATTGATACTGTTTATTGTTATGTAAAACAGACAAAAATAAAATTCCACAGTAAAAATCTACAAAGAATATTTCCTTTCAAATGCTATATTACTTGTCTTTATTATATATTGGTTATGAAAATATTGTTTATTGCTATGTAAATAAATAGTAATAGGTTTCTGTTGGCTGTTCTTTAAGATAATTTTCTTTGGAGAATTCTAAGTTTCAAACAATTTATTTAAAATTTGAAGCTTAATTTATTTGTTACTTGGCATTAAACTTGTATAAAGGAAGTGATGTTTAATAAAATGTACTTATTGTAAAACACTTGCATGAAAAATGCTTTAAAATTTCAACATATAAAATACAGGATGAATCTGAATTGTTTTTATTTTCTCACAACCCAGAGCTAAAGAGCCTTTGAATCAAAAATTTCAAACAGAATAAAAGAAAACAATTTATACAACCTTGAGAATATTTTTAATCTGTTTTGTTAATCTTGTGATGGCTAAAGGAAGTCAATAAATAGAAAATATTTGCCTTTTTAAAATTTTTTTTTAAAAGTCTTAATTTCTACATGGTAGATTAATTGTCAGACTTTCCCCAGTCCTTCACTCCACCATGTATCCATGCTTTTGCCACATAACTTTGCAGTACTTTTCACTAAAGAGACAGAGTCCTATATCCCTTGTCCTTCATTGTAAATTTGACCAGATTACTAGCCTTGGCCAATGACATGTCAACAGATATGGTTCATCTAGAGGCTTGAAAAAACACTTGTGCATTTTGGCTTAGTTTCTTGCTTCTCTGCTTTCAATAATCTTTCCTGAATTAGTCTACTGGAAAAATGAGGATCAGAGTGAAGATGCCTGAAGCATCCTTGTATAAACCATCCTGCATCAGCTGACCTACAGTAAATGGTCCAACACAAGGGTGATACCAGAGGAATTGTCCAATGAAAGCAGCCCTAAATTGCAGGTATGCAGACATATGAGTTAAACACAAGCTTATTGTCCTGAGCCACCAAGTTTTGGGTTAGTTTTTATACAGTGTGCATTAAAGGATTAATTCTGCAGGACTGAGCTGTCCAAACTCTGCACATTCCAAATAAAAGTTGGGCCCCTGACCAGCTCCTAGGAGATAAACTCTAAGCAGTTGGAATATTCTGCTGATTGATAAAAGTGTCTTTGTTTACTGAGGACTTTGGGCTATGCGAGATAGTCTATGTTAACAATGTCATTTATGGTGGGGCTTTAGGCTATATTGTATACGGTTGACCTTTGGAGGGGCTGGATTGAGTAATTAAGGTTAAGCCATACAGGTGTGCCATACCTATGTGACTGACCACCAATAAAACTCTGGACACCAGGGCTTGGATGGGGCACCGTGGTTAGCAATAGTTCAGGTGTATTATCACACAATGTTGCTGGAAGAATTAAGTGCTGTCCATATAACTCCAATAGAAGAGGACAACTGGAACACTGTGCCTGACCTCTCCTAACATCTTTCCTATCTTTCTGTTTCCTTTGCTAATTAAAAAATACATCCTTGGGGAGTGATTTCATCAACATGGCAATGTAAACTGATGCTAAAAATGACTACCCAGTTATTCAGCAAAAAAGGGGGATAACCCTGACTTATTCAGAACTCTGGAGGAGGGTATGGATGGGAGAAGGACCCTATAGATGCCAGATTGAAGAAGAAGAGAGACGTACAAAATGGAAATTTCCAAGTATAGATTTTGGTGGTGAATGCATGACTATGTGATTATACCAGAAACTACTGATTGTTTATTTAGGACTGAATCTTTAAAAAATAAACAGAGGGATACAAAAGCTGGATAAAATGTGGAGAGCAGGATGTACCTAATCACTGCTGATGGGGAAGTAGAACAGTGCAGTGCATCTGGATGGCAGTGTGGTCATTCCACAGGAAGCTAACTATGGGGTTGCCATAGAGTCCTGCAACCCCGTTATTGAGTCTTGGAATAATTGAAAACAGAGACATGAATGGATATTTGCACACTGGTGTTTATGATGGCAGCATTCATGATTAGCAATGGATGGAGATGGCCTAGGGTACATCGACTGATGAAGGGAAGAGTAAACTGTGGTGTTTACATACAATGGAATATTGAGTAGCTGCAAGAAGAAATGAAGTTGTGAGGTATGCAACTAGGTAAATGCACCTCAAGGACAGTATGTTGAGTGAAATAAGCCAGAAATGAAAAGACAAACATGCCTCAGTAATACGGACTAACTATAATGTGCAAACTCTGAGAATTGAATCTGAGAGCATAGGCTATCAAGGGAAGGCTCATGGTAAAGATCCCTAGACTGTAAGATCTTACAGCACTCACATTTATTCACGAGTTTTATAACAGTTATTTCTAGATTCTGAGATGCTGAGTTCTTGTGTATAACCTGGTCAGTTCCTGGAACTTCAGGTATCTGTGTGACATCTGAGACTCAGAGCTAGAGTTTGGTAGCTATGAATGTCAATACTACCACATACAGCAAATGTTAAAGAAGCTAAAATGTGATCAGACTCCAATTAGAGATATTAATGAAATGGCCTTGGTTAGAACTAAGATAAATCAGACCAAAAGGTAAATGGTGATATTGACATATTTTAAAAACTTCAACTTCTGTGTGAGATCAAAGGTAGAGATGATTACTGGTGGAAAAACTATTTTCTGTAGCATACTATATAATTAAACTTGTAGAGTCAGTTTATTCAAACACCATAATTACATGGAAACTTGAATAAGGAGTGAGATCTGGTTTGTTTCTAAATGTTAGTGTGAAGCCCCAATACCTCCCAAAGTAATTTGGGCAGAGGATAAAAAAGTATTTGAAAACCACCCTTGAGGGACTGGGGAAAAATGTAGAAATAATAAATTTACCCATCTGGGGAATTCCTTGTATTTTCACAAGCATTGGGGACTACCAATTTAGTAGTCCTAGCCCTTGATTTTGGAACTTGCATTTATGAAGCTTGCTACTGCAAAGGAGAGACTAAGCCTACTTATAATTGTACCTAAGAGTCATCCCAGAGAACCTCTTTTGTTGCTAAGATGTGGCCTCACTAAGACAACTTGGCAGGTGGACTTGCTGCCCTCCCCCTATGTGGAACATGACTCCCAGAGGGCGTAAATCTCCCTGGTAATATGGAACATGCCTCCTGGGGATGAGTATGGACCCAGCATCATGGGATTGAGAAAGCCTTCTCGACCAAAAATAGGAAGAGGATTGACACAAAGTAAAGTTTCATGGGCTGAGAAATTTCAAATGAGTCAAGAGGTCATTCGAGAGGTTATTTTTATGTATTATATAGATATCCCTTTTTAGTTTTTAGTGTATCAGAATGGAAGGAAATACCTGAAACTATTGAACTGCAACCTAGTAGCCTTGTTTCTTGAAGATGAATGTATAACTATATAGCTTATACAGTGTGACCATGTGACTGTAGAACACCTTGAGAAGCAGCCAATCTACATTCCCTTTATCCAGTGTATGGACAAATGAGTAGAAAAATGGGGACAAAAAGTAAATGAAAATTAGGAGAGATGGGGGGTTGTTTTGTGTTTTCTATTTTGCTTCTATTTTTATTCTTATTTTTATTTTTCTTATTTTTGGAGTAATGGAAATGTTCAAAAACTAACTTTAGTGCTGAATGCACAATTATATGATGATACTGTAAGCAATTGATTGTACACTTTATGATTGCATGGTATGCGACTGTATCTAAATAAAATTGCAAGAAAAAATATTAAAAAATAAAAAATAAGAATAAAATAAAAAATATATATCCTTGAGTTATAATAAACTGTAACCACAAATTTAACAGTTTTTCTGTGTTCTGTGAGTCACAGTGGATTATTGAACCTTAGGGTGGTCAAGGGACCCTTGACAACCCACAGCACCTGGTGGTGATAGACAATGGACACTATGTAAACTTGGCCTAGTGACTTGATTGCAATTTATTTTGACTATCACACAGATAAAACTGTGATAAAATTATATTAAAAAATCAATGTAGAGCCTGCCCTATCCAAGATGGCAGAGTGAGACACTTCAGGGCCCTTCTCCAACAGAAGCTTTGAACATCCAGCAAAGACTGGCAGAATCATCTTTCTCAAAGCTCCAAACACATTAAAGGGCTGCAACAACAGGGAAAGAACCAAATCAAGAAAAGAACTACTTAAAAGGGCCTTTATTAGGCCAGCCCTTTCTGTATACCTCAATGGCATGTTGCAGAACTGGCCACACTCCTTGCCTGGATTTCCTATCCCATATTTTAAAAGAGCAGAGTAACACTTGCCACATACTGGGAACATGTATTTCTGGCCCAATCTATCTGTTGGTGACCTCAGGGACTCACCATCCCAGAACTTGCCATATGCATAGACGGCAGCTCAAGGAACTCTCCTACAGAACACTGTGGGGGAGCAGTCAAGTAGTACTGATTACTGCAAAGGATTGCTGATGGTAGGCCATACAGCACAGTGCCCAGAACCATGTTTCCTATGAAAGAGGGGAAATTCCAACTGTGTAAATGAGGAATTCTGAGAGCCACATGTGTGTGCTCAAAATAAGCAGCATGTAAAAAAAGGATCAGGAAGGCCCCTACAATTTGGCCTGGAGCTATTATGTAAACTTAGTTTATGTGTTAGCCCTCAAGAAGCACTTGTACAAATAAATCTGCAAAGACTGGGAATGATGTTGTCTTTTTTTTTCCTTCTCTCTTTTTTTCTTGTTTTGTTTGCTTCTGGAAATCAAAGCTCTGTCATAATACTATCTGGATACAAGCTTAAGGAACAGATGTCTTAGAGTTCAAATTTCAGCAATAATACATTAAGATATTATGGAGTGTGTTGTTATTATGGTTCATCATGGGAACACATGTTCAGGGCACAACAGAAACTTTCAGCAAATGATCTATTTTACAGAATAAATAGCCCATAAAGGACATATCTTCTCATCACTTACTTAGCACAAAGAATCCAAAAGATCAGGGGAAGAAATTCCATTACAACTGGTCTCCTGGGGTGGCTGAAAACTGCTCTTATTGGGGTCAATAGATGGCAGCTCTGCATACCCCACTTAGTACTGGAGAAGAGAAGCCAATCTATACTGTCCGAGTGTGATTTTTATCCACCTTGGGGTTGAGACCCCAGCTACTGAGAATTCCTGTTTTGATAAACACCTGGAGCTGCTTGCTCCTGATCTCCAGGTTTAAAGTCTGGCAGGGCCTTTACATTAGACTTAACATCTCCCCCAGTTTGTGGAACAGTACACAATAGAAAAGAATGTGGGGTAATGAAAGGCCAGGAGCTTGTTGCTCACAGAGTGTGGTTTTATTACTTCCTCCGGAAAGGAAGTGAGTAATGTGAGGTCTGTGACTTTCCTAACAGATATCAAAATGTCCAGGTTTCAACAAAAGTTTACAAAACTTACAAGGAAACAGGAAATGATTTAAGAAGCTGTTCCAACATGTTGGTATTTGCAAATTCAGTAGCACCCCATTTCTGGTACCAAAATCTGTTCCAGTTTGCTAATGCTGCCTTTATGAAAAATACCAGAAATGGATTAGCTTTTATAAAGGTGGTTTATTTGGTTACAAAGTTACAGTCTTATGGCCATGGAAACACTCAATCAAAGAATTCCAAGCTAATCAACACTAATACATCTGCCCCCACAAGATTGCATTAAAGAATATGCTTTTTCTAAACTAGCACAATATCCCAATGCAAAGAGCAACAAAATGGAGTGATGTAGGTATACCAATTTGGACAAAATAAATGACATGAAAAGAGACAAAGCATGCAACTATATATTGATAAAAGGAGCAATCCACCAAGAATAAATAACAATCATAAATATTTTTGTACCTAACCAGGATGTTGCAACATACATGAGGCAAACACTGGCAAAACTGAAGGGAAAAATAGGTGGTTATACAATAACACTTGGAGACTTCAGTAAACCACTCCCATCAATAGATAAAACATCTACACAGAGGATCAATAAGGAAGCAGAGAACTTGAATAATATAAATGAACTGGACTTAGACATTTATAGAACAGCAAGATATACAATCTTCTCAACTTCTCATGAATCATTTTCAGGATAGACCATATGTTGAGCTGAAAAACACATCTCAGTAAATTTTAAAAAGACTGAAATTATACAAAGCACCTTCTGTGATCATAATTGAATGGAACCTGAAATTAACAATAGGCGGAGAACAGGAAAATTCACAAATTTTTAGAGGTTAAACAACACACTCTTAAACAATCAGTGGGTCAAAGAAGAAATTATGAGAGAGATCAGCACATATCTTGAAACCAATGAAAATGAAAATACAAAATATCAAAACTTATGGGATGCAGCAAAGGCAGAGCTGAAAGGGAAATGTATAGCCCTAAATGCTAACATTAAAAAGAAGAAAGCTAAAATTTAAAACCCAACTGTGCACCTAGATGACCTAAAAAGAACAGGAAACTAACTACAAAGTAAACAGAAGGAAAGAAATAAAGAATAGAACAGAAATAAATGAAACAGAGAATAAAAACAAAAATAGAGAAATCAAAGAAAAAAACAAAACAGAAGTTGGTTCTTTGAAAAAATAAAAAACTTCACAAATCCTTAGCTAGAATGACAAAGAAAAAAGAGAGAAGATGCAAATAAATAAAATCACAAATGAGAGAGGCGACATTACTATTGACCCTACAGAAACCACAAAAAAAAAAAAATAAGATCATTTAAGTGGATACTATAAGCAACTGTATGACAACAAACTATACAACTTAGATGAAATGGACAACTTCCTAGAAACATATGAGTAACCCACGTTGTCTACAAAAGAAACAGAAGACCTGAACAAACCAATCACAAGAGATTGAAATGGTCAACAAAAACCTCCCCCCCCAAAAAAAATTCAGGATAAGATGGCTTCAAAGGTAAATTCTACCAAGAATTCCAAGAAGAATTAATACCAATCATGCTCACACTCTTCCAAACAATTGAAGAATGAATGATACCTAACTCATTCTATGAAGCCATTATCTCCCTAATACCCAGGCTAGATAAAGATACTACAAGAAAATAAAAGTACTGATAAATTTTCTAATGAATGTGGATATAACAAAATACCAGTGAATTGAATACACACATGCATTAAAATAATTGTACACCATGATCAAGTGGGTTTTATACCAGATTTTCAAGGGTGGATCAACATTAGAAAATCAATTAATATAATATAACACATTGACAAATCAAAGGGAATTAAAAAAAAAAACAAAAAACAGATGATCATCTTGATTGATGCATAAATGGCATCTGATAAAATACAACATCCTTTCTTGACAAAAACACTTCAAAAGACAGGAATAGAAGGAAACTTCCTCAACATGATAAAGGGCATATATGAAAAACCCACAGCTGACATCATACTCAATGGTGGAATACTGAAAGCTTTCCGTCTGAGATCTGGAACAAGACAAGGATGCCTCATGTCACCACTGGAAATTCTAGTTAGAGCAATTAGGCAAGAAAAAAGAAATAAAAGGCACCAAAATTGGAAAGGAAGAAGCAAAACTTTCACTATTTGACATGACATGATCCTATGTTTAGAAAGTCCCAAAAATTTACTGCAAAGCTACTAGAGCCAGTAAATGAGCTCAGCAGAGTGGTAGGGACACAAGATCAAAGCACAAAGTCAGTAGTGTTTCTATAACTAGTAGGAGCAATCTGAGGAGGAAATCAAGAAAATGAATTCCATTTATAATAGCAACTAAAAAAAATATTTTAGGAGGTAGTTTCTTAGACCTTGTACCCAAAGCACAAGCAACAAAAGGAAAATTAGATAATTGGGAACTCCTCAAAATCAAAAGCTTCTGTGTCTCAAAAAACTTTATCAGAAAGGTAAAGAGGCAACCAATTAATGGGAGAAAATATTTGGAAACCATATATCTGATAAAAGACTGATATCCTGCATATATAAAGAAATCCTACAAATCAACAACAGTAGTACAAACAGCCCAATTATAAAATGGGCAAAGCATATGAAAAGGTATTTTTCTGAAGAGAAATACAAATGGCTAAAAAACACATGAAAAATTTTCATCTTCACTAGCTATTAGGGAAATGCAAATCAAAACCACAATGAGATACCATTTCACACCAGTAAGAATGGCTTCCATTAAGCAAACAGGAAGCAATAAATGATGGAGAGGCTCTGGAGAAACTGGAAGTCTTATTAATTGCAGTTGGGAATGTATAATGTTGCAGCTGCTGTGGAAAAGTTTGATGGTTTCTCAAAAAACTAGATGTTGAATTACCCTATGATCCAGCAATTACATTTCTTGGTATAGACCCGGAAGATTTGAAAGCAGTGATATGTACAGACATTTGTACACTGACATTCATAGCAGCATTGTTTACAATTGCTAAGAAATGGAAACAATCCAAGTGTTCTTCAACAGACAAGTGTATAAATAAAATATGGTACATATATATGATGGAACACTAAGCAGCAGTAAGAAGGAACAAGATCCTGAAACATATGGCAACATGGATGAAGCCTGAAGATACAATTCTGAGTTAAACAAAAGGAAACATATGTTACCGCTTCTATGAATTCTCTGAATAATGTAAAATCAATGCCTTATAATACAGAATATTGGGGACCTGGTGATACACAGTAGCTAGTGAGGGCGAATTATAATTTAATATGTTTAGAAATGTTAATGATAGTGAATTCAAAGATATAGTTTTGGATAAGGGTGACGATTGTTTGTTAATGAGATTATAAGTATCAGAGCTGTATTGAAGGCAAATAAGTTTGAAAGGGGTTGTTTAAAGGCATGTTTCCCACAGATCAGCACTACAATTATAGGCAGGTGCTTGCATGATATATTGCTAAGGCAGGACATTAGCACAGAGAGTTGACAACAGAAGGATATATTGGAAAAATCTACACATTGCACACTAGAGACTACAATTAATAAGAATATCATACTGGTATTACACAAATACTAGGGACAAATGATTAAGGACAGTCAAGAACTACAAGATGTTTTGGGTCATAAAAATTGTTTAAAATGGAGAGTGATGAGGATTGTACAATTAAGTGATGATAATGTGAGATATGGTTGGATTATCATGGACATAGCATATGCTATATGAGCTTAAGAACCCTCTACTTTATAAACCAAGCCCTCGAATCTGAGGCTTGCTTGGGTGAAATTTATGGTTGTAAAGTGGAGGCTTAAGCCCACCTGTAATTATGCTTAGGAGTCATCTCTAGAGAACTTTTGTTGCTGAAATGTGGACTTTCTCTCACTAAGCAAATAAATTCATCACGTTCTCCCCTGACATGGGACAGATGAATGAGGCCCCCAGATGAATGAGTTGTCCTGGCAACATGGGATACCAATTCCAGGAATGACCCTAACCCTGGCATCAAGGGATTGAGAATGCCTTTTTGACCAAAATGAGGAAAGGCAACAAAATAAGGTTTCAGTGGCTGAGAGAATTCAAATAGAGTCAAGAGGTTGTCCTGGAGGTTACTCCTATGCAAGCTTCACCTAGATATGACAAATGACAGCAGTATGATAAGCCCAAGTCAATAGTAGTCCCAAACCCTTAAATAATACCAAATCTCTATCTGAGACTCTATAAAAAATTTCACTCAATGGGAGAACTGGATATCAATAGCCAAAAGAATGAAGGAGAACCCATATCTCGCACCATATAGGAAAATTACCTCAAAATGGATCAGAGGCCTAAACTTTAGAGCAAAGAATAGAAAAGTCCTAGAAGAAAATGTAGGAATGCATATTCAAGATCTTGTGGTAGGAGGGGGCTTCTTAGACTTCACACCAAAGCACAGGCAATGAAAGAAGAAATAGATGAATGGGATCTCCTCAAAATTAAACACTTTTGTTCTTTAAAGGATTTTGTCAAGAAAATGAAAAGGCAGCCTACTCAATGGGATAAAATATTTGGAAACCTCATATATCATGTCTGATACAGGTTTAACATCCAGAATATATAAAGAAATCCCACAACTCAGCAATAAAATAAAACACACACACACACACACACACACACACACACAATTTAAAAATGGGCAAAAGACTTAAATAGATATTTCTCCAAAGAAGAAATACAAATGGCTAAAAGGTACATGAAGAGATGCTCAACCTCTCTAGCTACAAATGAAATGTAAATCAAAACTACAATGACATATCATTTCACACTTACCAGAATTAACATTACGATAAAAAAAAAAAACAAAACAGAAAACTACAAGTGCTGGAGAGGATGTGTAGAAATAGGTACAGTTATTCACTGCTGGTGGAAATGTAGAATGGTGGTGCATCTAATTTGGAAGGCAATTTGATGGTTCCTCAGGAAGCTAAGAATAAAACTGCCATATGATCTGGCAATCTTGTTACTAGATATATGCTCAGAAGAACTGAAAACAGGGACAGGAATAGACATTTGCATACTGATGTTTACAAAGGCATTATTCATGATTGCCAATAGATGGAAACAGACCACATATCCATCAACTGATGAGTGGATAAACAAACTGTGTTTTGAGCATATGATGGAATAGTATGCAGCTGTATGAAGGAATGAAGTTATGATGCATGAACAAATGCAGATGAACTTTGAGGACATTTTGTTGAGTGAAATAAGCCAGTAACAATAGGAAAATTTTTTGCATGCTCCCACCAATATGAACTAATTACAATGAGCAAACTTTGGTAGTTGACATTTAGAATACAGGTTACCAGGAGATAGAAAGAGGGTAAAAAATGGGTAGGTGATGCTTAAGGTGTACAGAATTTTTTATAATGTTGATTGTAAATGTTTGGAAATGGATAGAGGTGATTGTAGCACAATACTGCAAGTGTAATTAACAGTGCTGAGTGTGAGTATGGTTGAGAGGGGAAGTCTAGGGCTATGTACATCACAAAAAGGAAAGCTAGAGGATAAAACATTGAACTGTATAACATAGGGAAACCTGTTGTGGATGATGACCTTGTACAAATATAAGAACATTCTTACATGAACTAGAACAAAAGTATGTCACTATTACAAGGTGTAAATAATAGGGTGGTTGTGCTAGTTTAAAACTGGACCCAGAAGAGCCATGATCTTTTAATCCAAGCTTGTTGGGTAGAACCTTTTGATAGTCTCCATGGAGATGTGACCCCACCTGTTCCAGGTGCATCTTAATTAGATCACTGGAGTCCTTTTAGAGAGCTCATGGAAACAAAGAGCTCAGAGAAGCTGAGAGAGACATTCTGGAGACAATCTAAGATATGTATTTCAGAGTTTTCCCTGGGAAAAGCTAAGAGCCAGCACAGACTCAGACACTTTGAGACACTGGGAGATGCAGACAGAAGGACTTTGGAGATGCTAAACTAAGAGATGAGGCCCAGAGTTTGCCCCAGAGAAACTAAGAGTGGACCCCCAGATGCCTAGAGAGAAATGCCCAAGGAGAGCCAAGCAGAGAGCTGAGAGAAGCTAAGAGAGACAGAAGCCCAGAGACATTTTAGAGAAAACCATTTTGGAATGCAATACAGGAGCAAAGGACCAGCAGTCTCCAGCCACGTGCCTTCCCAGTTGACAGAGGTGTTCTGACACCACTGACCTTCCTTCAGTGAAGGTATCCTCTTATTGGACAGTTTTATGGCCTTAGAACTGTAAATTTGTAACCTAATAAATCTCCGTTATAAAAGCCAATCCATTTCTGGTATTTTGCATAATGACAGCTCTAGCAAACCAGAACAGTGGTTTATGAGAAAAATGTAATTAATGCAAACTAAGAACAATACCAAACAGTAACATTATAATATACTTTCATCAGTTTTAACAAAGTTACTGTAACAAAGCTAAACATTAAAAATAGGAGGGTAATATAGGAATAGGAATTTGTTTTTCAGTGCAATAAGAATTTTCTCAAATTGCTTGTGTTGATGAATGCATAACCCTGTGAATATACTGAGAGAATTGTTTATATACTTTGGATTGTATGGCGCCTAGATAAAACTGACAAAAAATGGGATGGGGTTAAGATAGTTAGATGATAATATGGGTAGACAGGTGGATAGATATATGGCTAGATAGAATAACACAGCAAATATGACAAAATGTTAAAACATGGTGGTCCTTTATATCTGGGTGGCGTGTATGTCGAATTTCTCTATATTGGCTTTGTCTTAGTTTTACAACTCTCCTGTAAGTTTGAAATTATTTCAAAATAAAAAGTTTTAAAATGAGGATATGAAAGCTGGTTTAGGTTTGCTTATGCCTAATTATATCAGAGACATCAACACCAATGATTACATTCGCCAAGATTTGATTAGGAATCAATAGTACATTTCTGTGTGTCTATGGTAAAGCATTTTGTTTTTCAGACTCGAGTTCTAAAATTAGAGATTCTCATTTTCATTCAGGTTTGCTACCTTAACTCAAAGAAGAAAACTCTTCTATGAAATTTTGAGTGTGTTCTAATGCCACCATCATGTGCTAAAAAGAGGAAGGTTGATTATGTTTATTTGATTAGATTTAGTTCACACATTCCTTAGGGTGGAAACTGTAACTTTGATTGGGGATGGAGTCTAATTCCCAGGTACCTTGAAAGGCCAATGTATCAGCTCAAACTCATCGCTGAGAGGAACAGAGTCCTGGAGAGGTAAAATTAGCAACAACAGACCTCCAGGAACTTAACTGAAGTCTCCAGCTCAAGAAGTGGAAATTGTTAGGTCCCTGAATGTTAGGTGACATACAAAGAAAGGACCATCAACTGTGCTCCCGGATGCTGTTAAAGACACAGTTCAGTTCAGCTTCCACAGAGAGAAACTGTGGTCAGCACAGAAAAGACTTCATCTGGAAGTCTCCAGACAAGACACATTCTGATTATTGACGAGAAGGCTCCTGATTGCCCCCAGAAGCTAATAAAGGGCAATTTCAGCTCAGTTCCACTTCTGAAGAATGGCCTTCAGGACCAATAGCTAAAAGTATGCAAGAGGGCAACACATCCTGTTTTTCTGGAATGTTCATCCAATCCCATTTCTCTCACCCATGTGCACATCTTCTGTTATGATTGCACTCAAAAATTGGATGCTAGAAAGGGAGGAGTCAAAATCGGTCTGCACTCTGTGTTGGGAAGTAGATAAGAATCCTCCTCTGGAAGAACATCAAATTCAAACCTTAGTTCTTTTCATCATGCAACACTACTGGAGCAAATCTGCACATGAGTGATGAAATTCTGAAGTCCCAAGAGTATATAACCCTGGATGCTGTCACCACCAAATCCTACCTTCTCGTCTCTGATGACCTAAGGAACATCCAGTGTGGGAAGAGCTGCCACAACCAATGAGAGGTCCTAAGAAATTTCACCCACAAAACCTGTGTCTTGTGTACACCCCCACTTTCCTAACCCCCTACCCCCTGCTTTTCCTCTGGCCACGGTTTTTTGGAAGTAGAAGTAAGAAAGGGGAAGGAGTAGGCTTTAGGTCTTGCAAGGAGTCTGTGAACAGAAAGGAGAAGAGCAATTTATCCTCTGAGCTTCATCAGCATAAAGGGAAAGGCTTTCTACACTAGCTCCTTACTACAGACCAGAATTTCTGCAAGCCCTGCCCTTGACAATGTTGGAATTTTTCTAAATGTTGAAATAGAAGAAATCAAGTTTTTTTTTATGTTAAAAATAATCCCCTCATCTATACATGTAGCCGTCTCTCCTCTTTAGAGCCTTTGTGCCCATACTTCTGTCTTGAGCAGCCCGGATAATGTGACAACAATGCCCCCTTGAGCTTCTGCCCATGAGAAACTTAGCTAAATAGACACATTCAGAGAATGTCAAATTCTGAAGACTGGTCTGCCCACCAAATGCAGTTTTGGATGTAAAAACTCCTACACATTCTAACTGTGAGACACAGTTTAACTGTATGAACCATATAGTAAGGATATAGATCCAGGTTGAAATTGCTTTCTATAAATACAGATAATGGCAGCTAATTTGGCTGGAGTAAAGTGTTCTTTGTTTGAAGTTAAAAAAGAAGTAGATGACTTTGTGAGTTTTAAATTAACTGCTTTGGTAACATGGACCTGTGTAGTTTTCCTCCCAGTCTTTGGGGAAATGCTTCTTATTTTAGTATAAAATACAGTGTTTTACTGGATATATAATCTAAAAAAAAAAAAAAAAAAAAAAAAGAAACTAGTTCTATGTAGTGTGCTAGGGAATATCAAGTATAAAACTTAATGACATCAGTCCAGCCTACCACTACTGAGATATTAACAAATCATTTAAATTAAGTTAGCACCAGTTTTCTCATTTGTAAAATGTGGATAATGGTAACCTCTCTGGCCTGTTCTCAAGTACAGCTAGGTATGTGGAAGGGGCAGGGGACAGGGGGTGGAATTGATGTCTCCTGGCACACTCATCAGCCAATGAGGGATGGGAGATGTAGCCATCAACCAATGAATGATGGGAGCTGTAGAATAAATTCCCTGGCATCCTTCATATGAACAATCTCAGGGTACATTTTAATACATCCCGAGTTCTGAGAGGACTTGAGGCCCTATTGCATATAATAATGATCTCATAAGAGAATTCTGTACTGGTTTCTCATCCTTCCTTGTTTAATTTTTTTTTCCTTGCTCTTTCACTTTCACTTTCTGAGGCTACTTTCAAAGAAACAATCAATTTCCCAAGTCTTAGACTCTACTTTCAGGAAATCCCAAATTAAGACATCATAAAATCTTAAGTAAATTTTTCATCAATGTTTGATCTCCTTTTTCATGAAAACTTTCAATATTTATAATAAATGTAATTATTACCAAGAATGGTGATTTTGAACATAATAACAGAACAGCATATCAAATCTGATTTTAAATATCACAATATGACTAACGGATATAGACTGTCTTTTATTTGCAGGAGTATATGAATGGAAGAGTATATTTTAAAGCGTTGAATTCCATCTACTTTAATACATTAATATTCTTACCTCAACACATATAGCCCAATTAAATTGACACAGTATTTTTACTAGACTCTGATAAGTGATCAAAACATAATAATTTAAACAGAACATTTTAAATTACATACCCATCTTTTGTCAAAATTTCTTCTGTGAGCTCTTACATGCATGAAGTTCATCCTTGGTAGAGTCCTCAAGAATTTCTCATAGCTGTACTCATGAGTTCTTTCATGTATACAAAATTATTGGAAACACATTCTTTCTTTCATTTTCTGGAAAATATTGCTCTTTCGTTGCTACTATATGTTGCTAATGAAAATCCTGATTCCAAACTAATGTTGTTTACATTATAAATAAATTGTCAAGTGTCTCTGATAGGGACAAAGTAGGGACTTCTGACAATCAGTTCCCAAGAGGAAACTCATATCACAGAGCACTAGAATTTTGGAAAAATGCCTTCCTTTGATGATAAATGATCTCCTTTGGAAAAATTATTTAGTCTGATTCATGGGACCTGTTAAAGACTTCATGTTTTGATATGGGAGTTCGGATGTTATTTAATCAAAGCAGCATATTATGAACTGATTTAATTTTCTTCCACAAAATTGGGTGTGAGCAGCAACTATATATTAAGAAATGAAGTGAGATTGTGTACATCAGGCGTTAAGCAGGTTTGATGAGCAGATGACTCAGACCCTAACAACACCTACCACTGGTGCATAGTTGCCATTGCCTTTGTCCACATTAGGATCTACTCACTGTAATTAGAATGAACTTCTTCTCTTCCATTAGGCTGCTGCACTTCAGTCCTTCTCCTTCCTTGACCTGAAGAACAATACTGAAGGAAAATACATCTGTGAGCAAAAATTTTGATAGGACATCAGGTTATGCATTTTGTATGGAAGGAGAAATGAGCAGAGATTAAGATTTATCCTAAAGCATGTACAATGCCTATTGGTTTGACTGGATTGGTAAGGGATTAGAAAGAAAATTATTGTAGGATTTGACAAAAAGGTATGATGAAGGAGTGCTGTGTCTCTCAAAATGAGAACAGATATTTTTGGCCTATGTGAAAGTTCACTAAAGTTTCTCTATTTCAGAGAAAGCTATCAATAATCAGGTGGACCAAAAGATTCATCCTTTGGAAGTGAATTGGATTCTTTCATCAGTCACCCTGCTGCTGATACAATGGGCCATGAACAAAGTGGCCACGGTTTGGGGTTATTCATGGACTCATCAAACAAGATTGACCCTCATCAAAGTCTGGTTTGCTGCCACTGCTGAATGGCAAACACACAAAAAGCAGAAGCCACAACTACACCTCTCTATGGTACCACTCCCCAAAAAGGATCGCTTATCTACCTGGTAGAAGATTGATTATATTGGACTCCTTCTCTCATATACCTTCCATAAAGGATTAGGCAGCAATTCATACTCTATAGAATATACATCTATTCTAGTAAAGATATTCATTCCCCAATTATAATGTTTCTGCCAGCAGTACCAATTAAGGTCTTTATTTGAATGTCTTCATCATCATGATATTCTGTAAAACATGCTCCCAAACAGGGAAAATATTTCATAGCAAAAGAAATGTAGCAGTGTTCTCAAGCCCACTGAATTCACAGATTGACCAATACTTTTCATCACCCAGTAAAACCTGGTCTGATAGAAAGGCGGAAAAAGCTCAGAGAAGACTCAAGGATGGTTGCATACGTGAGAAAACAGTCAACAATATTTGGGTGCTAATATATGGGATTCATTATATGCTTTGAACTGGAGCTACTTTATGGAGACTTTTTTCCCCCATAAGCCAAAATACAAGAATCCAAAACCCAAGAGGTACAGAGGGAATGGCCGCTTTCACTACTCCATAGAATAAGCCAAAAAATAACTCAAAGAATTTCTGTATACAGTTTCCATAAACCTGGGCACTACTGATTTAGAAGTTTCAGTTCTCAATGGAGTATTGCTTCCACTCATGGATGCATTTTGTGTTGGAACCCAGGATATTCTGGGGAACAGTTTAGTACTTTCCATTGTAAAATTTCAATTCAGAATGAAGGTTTTGTTTATCTATCAGAATTCTGATGAGTTGAGGTCCTGACTGAGGGAACAAAATGTATAAAATTGATGGTAGTCATGGTTAAGGGTGAAGGTCTGATACTTTAGACATGTACCTGCAGATAAAAATAAAATTATTCCAAGGGATCCTTATAAATGCAAATAATTCTAGAAATTACAATAGAGAATTGTGAACAACATGATGAAGGCATTCATGGAAAACAGAAAGAGGCAGAATTCAAGACCAACAAATCAAGGAAAGCCCAGAGCCTCTTGGTGTTCTTTTCCTACTTTACATCCACTTATGCATGATAAATAATAGTACTCAATTGTTAATACAGAACTTCCTGAACTAGGTGGATCTAACTAAGCATTAGAACAAAATTTTGGTCCTCAGGCTTGAATTTGTATGTATATGTCTGTTCAGAAGGGCTAAAAACAACAATACAGATGGTACTATAAAGTAATGATAATGATAAACATTAAGGTTTTTAAGTATATACTATACAGTAAGCAATCAATCCAGACCACAACCTTATAAGGCATATTAAACATTAAAATTAAAAATACAAAGGGGTCAAGTAATCCTTCCAAGTCACATAGTGAGTCGGGCAAGACAGAAATGTGCACTCACTGGATCTAAATAAAAACCTGTACTCTTATCATATACATACCTTTTTGTGATTTGAAAATTGATTTGATAACTAGGCTTAACTTACTAATTTGCAAATGTATTAATATTAAAGAGATGATTCCTGATCCATCAAGGTTTGTATTTGATCAGATAAAGTCTCACACAAACAGATTCGTTCATTCATTTATTCTGGCGTGTAAGTATTTCTAATGTGTTCCAGGGAGTATATAAGGTGTCAGTTATTCAAAGCAAACAGATGATAAAGTCCCTGACATTATGAAGTTCATATCAAATTTATAATATTTTAGTGAGGAAAAGAGAAAATTATTTGAGCGGTAACAATATAATGTAAAGAATGCTGTACTAGTGAAAGGTTAAAGTTCTATTAAACCATTGAAAGGTCAGTTAAGTCAAACTTGGGATGGAGGGAACTGAAAAAGCATAAAGCTAAAAGATAAGTTATCAGGCAAAGGAATGAGATGAAAGCAAGAAGGAAAAGAGTTCTTGTTTTAATTAATTTTTTTACAAATATACCTAAAATTGTAATCAGTCTACTGACATTTTATTCTCAGTTTGCCAATATTACAAAAGAACATTGTTCAGGATTATTATTATTTACTTGGTAACTTCACATCCAATTAACTTCACAATTACTTAGACTGGGACAGTACTGGTGGTTGCAAGGTGAACCTCTGCAAAGAAAAACATCCAGATCTGTGTGCTCAAGTTTTTATAATCACTAACATCCTAGACACATTAGAGTAGAATATTGTTTGTTATTTATCTTAATTAATTTCTATCTCTGAAGATCTATTTAGGATTCAAATGTGAAGATAGACAGTAAGGTAATTTATGTCATTCACTAAATTATTTTTGAAATATTTATTTAATGTCCACTTTGAGCTTGGTTTTGCTCAATATTGGGCATGTAAATTAATGCAAATTATTAAAATCAAACTTATTATCTTCACTTTTGTTTTCTATCATCACTATTCTCAAATGTAGTCTACTCACTAATATTGTTGGTATTTTGTAGAGTTAAAGAAATCCAAACAGTAATAACCCAAGCAGCATATAAAACACTGGTCCAACAAAACAATATTTCTGGTCATCAGTAACAAATCAGACTCAGTACACATAGACATCTCATTATCATTATCTTTAGGCTGTGTATGATGATATTTGCCTTTAAAGATATTTTAAATATATTGCTTTATATCATATTTTTCAATATCCTTTTTCCTCTATTTTATGTGCCGATCTATTAGTGATTTTTTTCCCATAAGCAGAGTTCTCACTTTATCAGGGTTGCTTACTTTTTATCATCTTTTTTTTTTTTTTACTGCTTTTTCATTGCACATAAGCAGCATTTGATGTTCTTTGCTATTAAACTTTGCTGATTTTTTTTGAGAAGTGACAGTATTTAATTTTTTTTGAAAACTGACTTTGTTCATTATGCTTTCTCATCAGCTCAACCATAGATTTAACTTCCTCAATACTTAACAGTTATCTCCAAAACATGCACAATTCAAAATTAATTAAAAAAAAAAAAGAAGAAAAAACAGTGAAACCACCTACCTTTATGATCTCATTACATCTTCTCTTTAGGCAAGATGGCTGTCAAACATCCGAATTATACTACTTTTCTTTTTCTCCTTTTCTTTCCTATGCATTATGATCATAAATAATATAAAAAAGCACTCTCAATTTACTTTTTTGGCTATTAGAGAAAGAGCCTTTCTGAAATATTTCATTTTGCTTTCCTCTCTAGTTTTCTTAGTCAGCAGGTAGTATTTCTTTTCATTATTCCAGTTTCTATTCTCTATCCTTGATAGATTAAATGCTCTTTATGCACCATAGTCTGTGGCTTCACCTCCTCAGTTTCTCATGCTGTTTTACCCTTTACATCTATAAACCTTTTTTTTTTTTTTTTTTTTTGGTACCACGACCTTTTGCAGTCTTTTGAAGTCTTCTCATTTCATGGCTCACTAACTCAGGTCATGAAACTACCCAATGGGGGGTTGGGTGGGAATACACCTTTTATGTTTTTTTTTTTTTTTGTAGACGTGCTAATTTGGCAATCTAGAGAGTAGCACAGAAAAAGGATGTTGGTGTCTAAATTAAAGATATATCAAATCCATCGAAACTTTTTATTTATCTCACACATACATCTACTTGGGTATTATCTTATTTTAGTTTCAATTCTAATTGTCAAAAGATAATTTAGAATACAAAAGAAAAAATGCATGCTCTTTATAGATATTAAGCTTCTTTTAGGACTGGAAATTTACATCAAAATGGCAATACGCAGCATCAATGAAGTAGTACATTTATCTGCCTTCTATAAGACATTGATGTATCAAAACATCAGTAGAGGCAGGCGGCTGAACCGACCCGGCTGCGCCGCCCTTTGCCGCTACCGCTGCTGCGGTCGCAGGCGCCTCGCCGTGGCTTCCCGAGCCCGACGCCAGGCCACAAGAAGAGTAGAGCTCGTCCACCACTTTTGTAATGGTGGAAACGGGAAAGAAGACTCTGCTCTGAGGAGGAAGAAAGTAACTATTGGGAACTTCTGGCTATGACCTACAAGCCGAGGGCAAGGAATACCCAAGAGGAACTCCGAGGATTCCCAGAGGGAAGTCGAGAATATGGAGCCGAATTGGAGACACAGTTGCAACAAATAGAAACCGGGAACAGGCACCTCATGTCAGAAAATAAACGCCTTCGCATGGAGCTAGAAACTATCAAAGAGAAGTTTGAAATGCTGCATTCTGAAGGCTACCGGCAGATCTCAGCCTTAGAGGATGACCTCACACAGACTAAAGCAATTAAAGATCAATTGCAGAACTATATCTGAGAGTTGGAATAAGCAAATGATGACTTGGAAAGAGTAAAATGGGCCACAGTCATGTCTCTGGAAGACTTTGAGCAGCTCTGGAATCAAGCCATTGAAAGACATGCCTTCCTGGAGAGAGAACTTGAGAATCTCCGGCAATCTATTCAGCGACTGAAGGTTAAGGTCAGAGATTTGTGGTCAGAATTGCCCGTGCAGCAGAAGCAGGAGAAACCCAGGACTCCTATGCCCAGTTCGGTGGAAGCTGAAAGGACGGACATCACTGTCCAGGCTACTGGCTCTCTACCATCTACTCCCATAGGTCACCGAGGACCCAACTCAAGTTTAAACACATCAGGGACATTGGAGTCCAAACTTGCATCCTCTGGAACTTTGTGTATGATCAGTCCCCCAAATGAGCAGTTGTCCCTCCTCTGACAGGAGAACCTGAACAGAGATGGCAGCAAAAAATGGCTAAGCAGCACCTGCATGCATCTGGGTGATAAAGGGTTGAGAAGACACCTGGAATTTGGGAAGCTACCTTCAAATATTTCCTCACCATTACTGCCATCAGCCAGGGTGTAGTCAAGATGTTGCTTTAGGAAAACCACAGAAGCCAAAGCCCTTTTCTGCAGGAATGGTTCTTGTTACCTTTCTTCTTCTCTTTAAACTATTTTAAGTTAGTTTGAGAAAAAAATGACAGTATGCAGTCACCATAGTTAGCTGTATGTTTTCTGTCCCAAGCAAATGACTTGAGGTAGTTCCCAGTGGCCCCTGGTGTTTGTCTCTTGAAATGCCTGATGATCTCCAAGCCTCGCTGTCGCATGTTGCAAAGGGACAGCAACAGACTGGACCCTCTGAGAAGAGCTCTAAGGTGCCCACGATGTGGCCAGATTTGAGCAATACCAAGAGTCCTGGTTGGTCTTCAGAAGCGTTTTTATTGTCCAGGGACTCCTTAAACCTAGGAGTCTGAGCCCATCACAGAGGCTCACACCCACCCTTTAAAATTCTCACCCCTGACCTCACTCAACTGGAGCTGTTGTCCAGAACAAAATCTCCAGTGCATTATGGCACAGTAAGGATGGGCGTACTTAAATCATTTCTAGGAGTGAACAGTAGAGTAGGTACATGCCTTTTTTTTAAGCCATGGTAGTGTACTCTGAGACTTTTTCATCTGCTTCTCAATGAGGCATTCAGTGATTTAGAGACGTGGTGGAGTTTTATAATAAATTTCATGTTGACAAGGGTCATTCAAAAATCTGAGTCCTCTTTAGGTAACTACCGACCGTTTGTTTTCCTGACCTGGGAAAGGCTGAGGGTTATGGGTCAAAGTGGCCCTGGTAATGCAGCCCCTAAGAACAGGACTTCATTCATAGCCATAATGAATTAACCAGGGTGAATGTCAAATAGGATCACCACATGAAGCCTGTTGTTGGAAGGTTCCTTTTCAACCAAGGAAATGAACACAGGATTTCCAACATTGGATGGTGTGTCATATCCTCATTATTGTTTGTTATGACCTGTCTCATACTTCCAGATATGAATACAAAAGACACACTAATTTCAGGAGCATGTGCACAGCTTACTGGCCTTCCTTCCTGAAAGAACAGCAAAAATACCCTTGAGTTAAAAATCTAGCTTTTTAAGGTCTACTGAAATTCCGCAGAAAAGTTACTGTGCTGGTTTTGTTACCCTAAGAAACATTCATAACCTGCATCACTGAAGGATGTACTTTTATTTTTTTAAAAGAACAATAAAATCAAGAGACATCAGTGTTAAAAAAAAATCAATAGAGACCACACATTTATAAACATTTAAGTATTTTTCTGAGTATTCACTACGTACAAACATATAAATGTCTGTTACTATTTCTACAAATTCAATTAAATGCTGAGCTAGTGTAGAAAAATGTGAATGTTGGGAACCTAACTAAGCATGATGAGTTTATTTTTAAGTTCTAATTTTTTTATGTAACCCTTAACAATAATAATAAATTGCTCCCTCTTCTTCATATGGTCACTGTCTGTTTTATGTATAAATGCTGTTTTATGTATAGACACATATGCAAATTAAATATGCATACATACATCCTTTCATGTATCTTCCAGCTATTCCAGTTTCTGATTTTATTCTTCGTTTTAAAAGGATAAAATGCAAACCTCTTCTCTTTTTCTCTTCTGAAACTTTTCTTCTGTAAAGAAAATATGTCACCCTCCATCACCCCCTTATCCCAAAAAATACTAAAATATTTTCTCTAACACTCTCCTCTGAACTGATCTGTAGATTCATATAATTAACTACTTGAAATTTTCATCTAGATATTGGAAAAATATTTCAAGTTTAACAAGTCCAAAAGACTTACTTCCCCCTAACAATGTATTCTCCTTTAATTGTCCCCTTATTGAGTACTTGGCATCAGCATACAAGTTGCTCAAAACCAATATCTCATAGCTTCCACCCTCAATTTGTCAGCTTGGCTCATTAGCTCTATTTCTAAACATGTTTCAAATGTGCCGTTGTACATTTGTGCACTGTCATCTCACTTTCCGAAATTATCTTCATAACTTGCGTGGACTATTATAATACTAAACTAGCTAGTTTCCTTGCTTCATTTCCTGCCCTCTGTAATCCACCCTTCATATAGCAGACACATTTCTTTAAAGTAAATCACATGTGCACTATCCTATTTAAAACTCACCAATCATTTTCCATTGCAAGTAGAAAGAAAAATAATCATTTTGTGGTCTATAAGATCCTAAGTGATTTGGCATCAGCCCACCTTTGTAAATATATTTTGCTCTTCTCCCTGTTGTTATCTAAACTATATCTGTATTGGTTCTTCTCAGTGCTTGGAGCATGCCATTTTTTCCCCTTTCAGGACTCTAGATTAGAACTATGCTCCATATGCCATGCTCAGTCTATTACACTAATCTATTGAAAGAGCAACTCTTGGAAAATACTTTATCAACAAAATATCCTTTAAGTCAGATATTGGGTTGTATTTTTCTGTAATAATTGAAAGTTCTAGTCAAAGAGAATAATAATTACCAAACTCTGTATGTAATGAATATAAAATTATGTAAAATATGAATGGATATTTCAGTACTATAGGAAAAAGGTTACTTTGACTAGAGAGAGAAGAGACAGTAATAAATATCTGCTAAGATACTTCCATTAAACAGGCACTTGTTTAGATGATTTACTTCATTTCAATTAAAATATAAAATGCTCTAATTTTGTATCTACCCCAACTACATTTTCAATTGTGATCTTACACTATAATCTTACACTATATATGCTTTCAGTTTTGGGATTTAGGAGGAGTTTTATGAAGTTCAAGTGCCTAGCACTGAGGGTTCATGGATCCCTTGTCCCATAGTAAACATGTTAGCATTGGTGGGTAAGACTCGATATTCCCCAAGGATCTATGCCTACCAATAGCTTTAACGCCACTATAGAACAGGGGATCTTGAGTATTTGGTATGGAAACCCCATTGAGATTGAATATCTGATGACGGCTAATGAAATTAACTTTTCAAAATGCAGCTCTTTACCCTTTCCTATTTTTCATGTAATTTCATAATGCTGGGGACAGCTTGAAGTTTGTCTCCCATGGGTCTCAGGGCAACAACTCATGCTGGAGGAATTAATACTTAGTTGAATGTTATCTTCATGATTAACATTATAGTCAACATAAGAATTGATAATATCTTTAAAGTCTTCCTGTTAGATTTTATATTCTCTTAGGCCCACATCAATTGAAAATCATCACTTATGCAACATCAGTAACACTTATCTCTAAGAATATTTTATAAATTTCTGCTTATTGTAAAAAGATTTTCAGCTCACTTCTTAGGCAAGACATAGTCCAGTTACTGTTGCTTTTCTTAACATCTGACAGTGTATTCTTCTCCACAAGTTACTCTTGTTGACGAATTAGGGTATTAAGAGACAAATTATTAACAAAATTCATTTTCTTTGTTTCCCTTTATTGTGAAGACTTCCTTTGAGAGTGAATCTTTGAGTTAGTTTTTTCCCTGCTTAGTACTCAAACAGTAGCATTAGCACAAACTCATAAATATCTTTGGATTCTTTGATATGGTAAAACATCATATTCAATTTCACATTTCTTAATTATTTTAATTGATTGTGCTATTCATATAATTTCCTACAAATTCTCAATATCATTGCATATCCAAAAAATCATAAACTTCTTCATTAGTCTTGAAAAACTTGTTAAACAAATGTGTATTTTGGTTGATTCTTGTACTTTAGTTTCTTAGATACATTCCAGTTATGTTGCCCTGTCACCACTATTCTAACTTCCTTTTTAAAATATCTATTCTGAGCAGATAGCATAATCTGTCATTGCTAGACTCTAGCAAAATTTCTCTGATCTTATTCTAAATGTGACTTTTATTATTTCCATCATTCAGTCTGTTGTATAAAATAAAGGTGATTTATTACATTTGTTTCTTAGAACCTTTAAACTCAACTATTTTCTCTGTCCACAATACTTCTCTCTAGAATTCCCTTGTCCATTTCCCTGTATTCTCTTAATATCAGTTTATCATAATGGTGTAGAACAAGCAGGAGAATCCCCTTCCTTTGATTTTGGTATGTATATATTGAATTTCAGCCAAATATATAATTCAGGATATTATGCTTTGATACATGCAGATATAAATATAACCTGACCTAGACCTCAATATCTAAATGAACTGCAATTCTTAACCACCTGCCTATGTAATACCACAGACCTTTCTATTACATCATTGATCATTTTTTTTTGTAATAAACTGAGAAGATTGCCCTTTATAGTCATTGCATATCAAACAAAAATGTAAATTATCTATACACATCCTTGTGTAAATTTCAGCGATACAACCAACTTGCTTCTTGCTCATTGTTCTCTCTCCCTTCCTTCTTTTCTCCCTCTCTCAATAGTTAAAATCATTTTGATCTACAAATATTTGAAATCCCTGTCCTCTTGTTAAGTGAGGCAACTTATGTAATGTGCAAAATTTCTTATTATCAAAGTTAAATAAATAAATAGGTTTCTATCAGACAGCACAAAAATATTTATTTTTCTTGTATGATATTATATGAGCAAAGTCTGGCACATAAGAATTATGGCTTATGTTAATTTAAAGATGAAATTCAATATTTTCCTCTAATATTTAAGTTATTGCTCATTATTATACACTCCTATGATGTAGGTCAGATGCTTTGCTTTTCGTTTCATAGTTATTTGTGCCTAAAACATATTTTGATTTTTTCTCAAATTTAACAAAAGCTAGGAAGACTTTCATATTTGTGTTTATTTTGGCTTTCAAAATACACCTGTTTCTCATAGCTTAAAAGAATGATGAAAGAATATTCTTCCTTTATTAACATAGAAATTTAATGTTTATCTAGCCCAACCCTTTCACTGTCCTGACAAATAAAATAAAGTTGAATGCCATTAACTTTTCTGCTATAAAGCTGAAATGTAGGTTCTTCTGAATTGTAATTGAAACATATTTTGTAATGATTTATGAGATTATCTTGCTTCAGAAGTATGATGGTTAAGTTCATGTATCAACTTGGGTAGGTTACGGTGTCCAGTTGTTTCATCAGGCAAGCCCTGGCCTTGTTGTTATTATGAAATTTTATGGATGTAAATAATTAGTCAGGTGATTATGTCCGCAATCAACAAAGGACATTGCCTTCAGCCATCCAGTCAGTTGGAGGCTTTACAAGGAGAACTAATGATTTCAGCAGTCAGAAGAATTTCTCTGTCTACTTCAGACAGAAATCCACTGTCACATTCATTAGAGTTCCCAACTTGCAGCTTCCCCTGGGGAATTCAAAGTCACCTTCACTGAGTTTCCAACTTGCAGCCAGCTCTACAGAATTAAGTCTTGCTAATCTCCATGGCTGCAAAAGCCAAGTCCTATAATAAATCACTTAATATTTGCACCCACACATGTATATCTGTGTGTGTGCATGTGTGCATCCTGTTGGTTCTGTTCCTCTGGAGAACCCTGACTAACAAATAAGTAATAAAACAGAAGAATTTAAATAACATATTTCTGAAATTGATACAAAATAATATGAGCTAAACATAAAAATTCATTTTATTAGTGAGAATGGCAAACCTTAAGTGACTAAGTATCTCCTGTTTTAAAGATAAACTTTTTTTTCTCAATCACTAGTTTTTTAGAAAATATAATCTATAATTTCACTTTCTATGTTTCTATTAGGATTCTTAAGACCAACCTATACACCAAAGGGAAATATTTTTGTAAAACCACTCAGAATACACTTATACAACATTATTACAGTACTCATCAAGCCTTCAAGATGTATGAAATTCTGTTGTATGCTTAATTTATAATTGTCTTTTTCATTATACATTTTTTTTTTTTTTTAAATCATAGTCTGCCTAGATTTTGTGGTATTTAAGCAGGAGCTATTATATTTTTGTGTACATACATGTCTGTGTGAGTTTCTACTTTGTTTGCAAAATGTTCAACTGTTAATATTTCTGCTTTATATCTTATCTAAGTTAATATTTGAATTTACATTTTATGGATAAAAAATAAGCGATGACTGTCAATGATGTACCTAACAAAATCCCAGAAATTATTCCACAATTGGGGGTTCAGTTTCTTAATTGTTTTGTAACCTATATTTTACAACCGAATCATAGATACCCCAAAGTCAATAGAGAAATAGAGAATAGCTCTTTGCATTTTTTCAGCCCTCACTAATTTCCTGTTTAATTAGTTGCCTGTAACATCTACTTTAGTTTTCTTGGCTGCTCAAGCAAATACTAAGCGATGGATTGACTTAAATAATGGGAATTTAATGGCTTACAGTTTTACACCTAAGAGAAATAAAAATCAAGCCCAAATCAAGGTCTCATCAAGGCAGTGCTTTCTTCCCGAAGACTGGCATTCCAGGGCTGTCACTCAGTGACTCTTGGTCCTTGACTTCCCAGTCACATGTCCAGGTACCTGATGGCCCCTCCATGCCTCTTCCTTCTGTTCTGGTTCCATTGACTTCCAGATTCTGGTTGTTCCCTCTGTGGATTTCTCTCTATCTGCATTTCATTCTGCTTGTAAAGGTCTCCAGTAATAAGATTAAGACCTATCCTGATTGAGCTGGGCCACACCTTAACTGAAGTGACCTCATCAAAGGTCTTAGTATAATGGGTTCACATCCACAGGAATGGATTAAGGTTAAGAATATGTTTCTCTGGGGTCCAAAGCTCCAAACCTCTACAGCTTCCTGTTACTTTATGATTCTCTTCTAGTAAGAAAAATAAAACTGTGTCAGTATTTGAACTGCCTAAATGATTCAACACAATCACCAATGATTAATGTGGAATAGAACCTGGGGATTAAACATTGTTAACATTTGTTATATTCAATTTCATAGGATAATAGGACCACATTTATAAAGAATGTTCCATAGTTTCTCTCTCAGCATAGAAAAATTTTCTTAGTTCTTGGGGTACATTTTATAAAATTATGGTATTAATATACCAATTTTATTTCAAATCAATTAAACAATAAACATAATTCTAATTTGGAATAAAAATCAAAAAGTGTGATACAAGTAGCATGTTTCTAAAATAACATTTTAATGACATATATATTATGAACATTTATGTAGGTTTTTCATCAACTTCCTGAAATAAGAGCATTTTATAAAATTCACAAAAAGGAATGCTCAATGAATAGAACATTTTCTTAAAGAAGCATCTTATTAGTATGAGTAGGTAACTGTATGCCTACACACTGTAATTTATGAAGTAATGGAGCCTATTTGGAACCAGATTTAATTGGAAAAGCTAAGGATACTAGTATGAAAATATTTGTATAAATATTTCTTGTTTATTCATTTAAACCATGCAATTCCATGGTTTTTTTTTAAAATGTTTATTCTAGTAACATATATATAACCTAACATTTCCCCTTTTAACCATTCAAATATATAATTCAGTATTGTTAATTGTGTTCACCATATTGTGCTACCATCACTGCTATTACAAAAACTTTTATATCATCCCAAATAAACTCTGTATATTTTAAATCTTAACTCCCTATTCCTTACCCCAGCCCATCCCCCGGTAAACGATATTCTAGATTCTGTATGCATGAGTTTGCCTATTTAATTTTTTCATACCAATGAGATCATACAACATATACCCTTTTATGTTTGGCTTATTTCACTCAATACGATGTCTTCAGTGTTCATCTATGTTGTCACATGTATGAGAACTACATTCTTTTTTATAGTTGAATAATATTACATTATGTATATATACCACATTTTGATTACCCATACATCAGTTGATCAACACTTTGGTTACTCCCATTTTTGGCAATTGTGAATAATTGTGCTGTGAACATCAGCATGCAAATATCTGTTCTAGTTCTGCTTTCATTTTTTTTTTTTTTTTGGAATATACCTAGAAATTGGATTGCCAGATTCTATGATAATTCTATAGCTAACTTTCAGAGAAATCATCAAATTGTCTTCCATTGTTGCACCGTTTTACATTCCCACCAGCAATAAGTGACTGTTCCTATTTTTCCACATCCGCTCCAACACTTGTAATTTTCTGATTTTTATTAGTAGTCACACTAGTGGGTGTGATATTATATTTCATTGTGGTTTTGATTTGCATTTCCCTAATGACTAATGATGTTGACCATTTTTCCATGAGCTTTTTGGTCATCTGCTTATCTTCTTTGGAGAAATGTCTTTTCCCCCTTTTTAAATTGTGTTGTCTTTTTGTTTTTGAGTTGAAGGATTTATTTATGTATTCTTGATAATAAATCCTTATCAGATACGTGGTTTCCAAATGTTTTCTCTCATTGTGGAGGTTGTTGTTTTATTATCATGATAAAAATCCTCTGAGATGAAAATTTTGAGGAGGTCCCACTTAGCTATTTCTTTCTTTTGTTGCTTGTGATTTGGGTGTAAAGTCTAAAAAACTGTTGCCTAACACAAGGTCCTGAAGATGCTTCCCTATGTTTTCTTCTAGGAATTTGATAGTTCTGGCTCCTGTATTTAGGACTTTGAGCCATTTTGAGTTGATTTTTGCATATGGTATAACATTGGTGTCCACATTCATTCTTTTGTAAGTGGAGATCCAGTTTTCTATGAACCATTTTTTGTAAAGACCATTCTTTCCTCATTGTGTGGCCTTTGCTCTCTTGTCAAAAATCACTTAGTCACAAATGTGAGGGTTGATTTCTGAGCTCTCAATTCAATTCCACCTGTTCATATGTCTATACATTACCATTCTGTTTTGATTGCTGTGGCTTTATAATAAAGTTTAAGATTGGGAAGTGTGAGTCCTCCAAATTTACTCTTCTTTTCCATGATGGCTGTGCCAGTTTGGATGTATTATGTTCCCCTTTGATGCAATCTTGTAGGGGCAGATGTATTAGTGTTGATTGGGTTGGAATCCTTTGAGTGTTTCCATAGAGATTTGACTCAATGAGTTGTGGGTGAAATGCTTGATTGAATTGTTTGATTGAATTGTTTCCTTGGAGATATGGACCCTGCCTATTCAGGGTGGGTCTTGATTTAATCACTGGAGTCCTATGAAAGTGCTCAGACAGAAGGAGCTCAGTGCTGCAGCTGAGAGAGAGATTTTGGAGATGGCCGTTGAAAGCAGATTTTCGCTGATGCTTTGGAGATACTAGCCCAGAGTTTGCCCTGAGAAGCTAAGTCCAGAGACATTTTGGAAAATGACATTTTGAAACGCAACCTGGGAGCAAGCAGATGCCAGCCATGTGCCTTCCAAGCTAATAGAGGTTTCCTGGACACCAGGGGCCTTTCTTCAGTGACCGTACCCCCGTGTTGATGCCTTTGAGTGGACACTTTCATGGTTTTGGAACTGGGAATTTGAGCCAAATGGGGCCCCTTTGAAAAAGCCAATCCATTTCTGTGTTTTGCATAACAGTGGCATTAGCAAACCGGAATATGGCTTTTGCTATTCTGGGTCCTTCACCATCCCATATAAAGTTGATGATTGGCTTTGCCATTTTTTAAAAGAAGGTTTTTGGAATTTGGGTTGGGATTGCATTGAATCTGTAAATCACTTGGGTAGAACTGACAACTTAATATTTAGTCTTCCAATCCATGTGCATGGAATGTGCTTCCATTTATTTAGAGCTCCTCTGGTTCTTTTAGCAATGTTTTACAGTTTTTTTGTGGGCATGTCCTTTACATGCTTGGATAGATGTATTCTGAGATATTTGATTCTTTTTGTTGCCATCATAAATGTTTTTTTATACCTGATTTCTATTTCCAGTTGTTCTTTACTAGGTATAGAAACTCTACTGGTTTGGGAGTGTTAATATCATACCCTGCTGAATTCATTTGTTAACTCTAGGTGCTTTCTTTTGGATTTTTCAGTATATTCTCTATATAGGAACCTGTCTTCTGCAAATAGAGAAAGACTTTTCCATTTGTAAAGCTGGGGCTTTCCATAGATTCAAGTGAATGCCCCTAGTGTTCAGTAATGTTTTCTCCACTTTAATGACTTCCATTACTGTTCAACCTCTGGAATCTCTGTTCCCTTCACAAACAGTAATTGTTTTCTGAGATTTAAAACAAAAGGCTTTCAGATTCTAGCCCTGTGGATCCCCCATTTTGTGTCTGTCAAAAGGCTCCAGAGTACTTCTATTCAGTTTTCTGGAGCTCCTCCTCTGAGCAGCTCCCTCCTTCTTTGGTACTCTGCTCTGAAAATTTCAGCCACTCCTACAGACCCAGACTTCAATTTCTCTTTCTTTTGACCAGAATCACCACCCTCCTCTGGACACCACTTACCTGTGCATGGTTTGTACTTGTTCCAGGTAGAAGGCCAAGGTGAATGTAAAATTCACCTGTGTTTCTTTTCTCTCAAGGATCATAGCCCTGCATTGTCAGATTTAACCATTTCATATATTGCCCATTTTTATCATTGTTTTCAGCTTGAAAGTAAGTCAGCATTCTTTGGGTATATAGTCAGAAAATAACAGTTGTTTGAAAATGAAATTGAAATACACACTTATTTCTTGTTACACACTCCTTTAACCATCACAAGAAAAAAGAGATAAGACTATTTATGCCCATTTACATAAATTTGAGGTTCAGAAAAGTTAACTAACACACAAGAATCATGAATTTAGGAGTGGTAGAGTCAGAATTAGTGTCCAGATATGACTGGTTTCAGAGCCTGTATGCTTTTATTACTGCACCCTCTAGCTACCTCTATGGCATTCTTCCCTTTCTAAAAACTACTACAGAATCATAAGATAAGCTTGTTTACATTTTAGATGTTTTGAAAATACCAGTTTCTCTGATGCTACTCAATGTTTACTTTTCACCATTCTCACCAATTAAAAAAAAAAAAAAAAACAAAAAACCAGTATGCCCTTAAAGAATAGCAATAACAAGTGAGTATAAAACCAAATATTTATTGTTTAGTATATGCTAGTCACTGTTTTAATTGATATATATATATAAATTTTAAAAACAATTTTATGAGGGAGATACTATTTTATCCTCATTTTAGAAAAGCAGAAACTGAGGCAGAGAAAGTTAAATAATTTTCACAAGTCAACATGATTAATATATTCAAAAATAGATTTTAATATCTGCCTGACTTTGGATTTCATTTAATTAAATGTATAATGGAATAAGAACAGAAATTGAGAATGACAAAATAAATAGGACACAAAATAGATAAAAAATTGCCAAATTCATTTTAAAGTTAGAAAGACTACTAAAGGGAATAGTAGTAATTTATTTTTTACTCTGGTACACTGATTATAAATATGCCTATTTAATTACAAAATGAAAAATAAAATGATGACTTCAGATTATAAAGCAATCGAATACATTTACAGATGTGGAAACTGATTTCTTAAATGGCTCAGTGAATGAAAGCATTTATGCTTAATGAAAAGCATAAATGTTGCACCAGTGTGGGTGCTAAACTTAATATATCAACACCTAGCTGTTCTATTTTTCTAATATACCATGCCTCCTTCTAAACACAGATATTTATGGATATTTTCCAGCTGATTTAATTTTGACTTTTTATCTAACCTGTATTAGGGACTTACTATGTAATTGTTTCCATGGCAAATGGTTAATTTTCTCATTTTATTCCCACAGAAACCCTGTAAAAAATATTATTATCTTAAATATTCAGAAAAATAAACCAAATCACAATGAAGCTAAGGAACCTGAGAAAGGCCTGTAGAATTAAAACTCAGTCATTAACCAAAAGTCTTGATTTCAGTGATTTGATACTTCATGCTTTATGTAGAAAATATTTTGTTATTAACAAAAGAGCTTTAAGTTTTTCATTCAATGTCTTAACTTCACTTAATTTCCATTAGCTTCTAAGTTAATATAAAAATTTTTTACCATTTCACAAATGACCTGGCTCCCATCTACCTTTGCAACCTTTTATTTTAACCACATAGACACCCCCTACTGTCTTCCTCTCCCTGTCCTGTAATTATCATAAAACTGTTGTATAAGGACCTGAAAAGTGATAGCAAAGTAAAAGCATATTTGACACAACTGTAGTTTGGATGTTCAGTGTAAGTTATTTGCTTGCATATTCCAAACTGCCAATGCAATCCATACTCAGTAAACAGATCAAAGACACAACACACTTATCGGTGAAGGATAACACAGTTTCTCAAGTCCATCAGCCCAATGGCAGACACAAAGCAGGAGGGCACCTTGAATAAAAGTTCTCAAGAGCTGGTCCAACACGGCATCAGTAAAGGATCCAAAGCCTTTGGTGGTAGACAGTGGTCATGGTGCAGTGGCGAGGGTGGGAGCAGTCCTCACAGCACAGCATGGACCTTGGAGGAGGGAATCAGAGTAACTGGGTGTCAGTCTGCCTGACACTCACCAGAGTGGCACCTGCACTGCCTTTTATGCCTCAGACCTCTGATATACTTACCAAAGGAGTATCTCTCTGGCAGGAATCAAGTCAGTGTATATCAAATCCTCACACAGAGGACTGGTTAACATTTGTTAAAAAACAGTTTTTGTTTTTTTTTTTTTTCTTCTCAATTTGTCTACCTTCTATTAGTGGTCAACTCATTTACAGTATTGGTGGAATTCAAGATCTTTAATATCATTTTATATCATGTTAGTACTCAACAATCCACTCTTCGATCGTGGATCACAACAATTTGCATACACTCTTTCTAAGTATTTTTAACACTGTAATTGCTAATACAATCATGTGATAGCTGCTCTAATCTCTTTAACTTGCTCAAACAACCATTCTACAAATTTCCAAAAGTTTAATTTTCCAAATCATCCAAATATGTTAACCTGACAATTTTTCTTCCATGTAAATAACATTATTTTTTTATTTTTATAAAAATAATACACATTCGAGGGCTCATAGCATGCTGTAAAGTTTATTCTGATGTCATATAGGCAGTGTTTAATGTGCCTTTATTTTTGGAAAATCTATCTCATGGCCCTTTTCCACCTTCCATAATAAGGACTGAATCTATTTGCTCTCTTCCTAAAATTTTGTTTCCCTTGATCATGTTTTGCTAACATTTTATTTACATTATTTAGAACTATTTCCTTTGTAGCAATATGATATATATCATTCTTCAACCTCAGAATTCCTTTATCATTAGTGGTCCATGTATAATGAATTTTTCCATCAATCATAATATTTGTAATTTATTGAAATTTGATACATTAGAGGAAAATTTTCCCATTTCTTCCCTTATTTCTCTAAGTTATATTTCTTTCATTTTTAGAACATATCATATAGTCCAATTACCTAGATTATGCTAGCAGTTTCTCTTGCATTTTTGCTAAAGTCATAGATATGATTTATTTCTGGTATCTCTTTGTAACTATGGATTAGGTCCCTCTGTGTTCTTGTCTGTATACCTTCTAATTCTGTGGGTATATGATTTCTGTGGGCATGTGATCTGCTCTAAGCATCCACACTCCTCTTGGAAATTGGAATATTGCCATAGTAGGATATTCTGCTTTCTGTATTCCTGCTTTTAAGGCTAATATTCACATGGAACATGCTCCTAAGTAGCCACATCCATTGCCTTAAATCACATCAAGTTTAGATATATTTGGCAATAGATCTATGATCGGCAATATTTGGTGCCCAATATCTACATGTTACAAGTGCTAGTCTTAAAATATCCCATTTATCTTTTAACTTCTGTTGCAGCATGTCTCATTTGTTTTCTAGCTGTGTTTTGTTGATAGTTTTCCTCATCTTTCGAGTATTAAAATGCATCTGACTCACTGCTGTTCTCAAAGCGCCCAATGATTCTCTGCCTTTCTCCCATGTTCCTGAATATGGTCCATGACTTCATATATATTTTTGATTGAAAGTCCTAAATATGAGAGAGCTGACATGGCATGGCACTGAATTTTTATTGTGTTCTTTTAAAACCTTCCAATTTTATATCCATTTCCTCTCTCTGGTACTATGATATCAACGTTCCTATTATCCCTCCTACTAATTCCTATAGGAATTTTAAAGGTTTCCTTTCTATAGTTCTGCTTAAGTAGTAAATCCATAAATGGTAGGCTAAGTGGTTCTTGAAAGTATTTACTGCATACCTCTGTTAAATTAGTTTGATGTTACAACATGATATATTAACAACATCACCATTCCATGTAATATCATTTATCATTTTTGGATTTTTCCCTAATCATTACATCATATTATTTTTTGTAAAATCTATATGTAACTCCCTCAGGTAAATTGGTCAATGCTCTGTGGGTGTAATTAAGAGTGTTGTATCCCATTTTGGGGATCTTACTCCAGTAGAGGTCTTGCTGGAGTTTTTATTATAAATTTGTTCACAAGTTGCTTGATTCACCAGCCTTGTGATATTAAAGTTAGTCTTATTGTATGACATAATCATATATTTTTGGTCATTCAAAAATATTATGAAGGGTCTTATCAAATCTGGTCCAGCAGAGATGTTAGCTGTTGCTAATTTTCAGTGTGTGATTTCACATACAATCATTATTTCATATCCCAGTGGCCAGAATTTGTTTACTATTGTAGAAGAGACCATATTTATGTTCTCTGTAATGCTCTTCTTCCCGTGCTTAGTTTACAATTTCTTAACAAGTAGGTATCTTGTATGCATTAGTCTGCATTAAAGACAGAGGATTTTTAAAAATTATCAGTGAATGTCTGGTGGGTAAGGTCAATTTGTAAATTTTGGTCTAAATTTAGAGGATTCTTTTAATCCACAAAATTGACTGTGATGAACACTAAGGGAAACACTCTAAGTCACCAATCTAATTCTGCATAAGCAAGCTCATTATCAAACTGCTCTCAGAACACTTCTGGTTTAAAGAATTCAGGTTTTGATGTGGCTAATTTAGCTTCATGTATAGTCGTATTTCCATAATAGAACACATTTGGCCATTCTTTGACCTTAAGGTTTATATGAGTATCATTTTTGATATCATAGTTCCAATGGAACCCCATTCTTCACTATCTCACTGGACAGTAATGGAGCTAATTTCACATCAACCTTAGGCAATTCTTTTGTGGAATTTCACAACTTTTGCTCTATTAGAGTTATAGGTATGGTTGTGTGGTCATGGAACAGTACTGGGGAAAGTGCTATTTCCCTCTTCTTCCCCTTTGTCTTTTTCTTTCTTTTCTTCCTTCTCATCAGGGTAATCATTGTCATACTGTTAAGTTAAATAAATTGGCTGCCTCCCTTGGCAGTACTGGGAGTGAGCCCCTTTCTGAAAAGTGACAGAAACTTTTGTCAAAAGTTAAAAATAAAAGTGGTGCTCTCCAAAAAAAAGCAAGATAACATGAAAACATCACAGTTTAAGAAATAATTGGAAATAATATGGTTTTCGCTCAGTAAAAATAACCTTTAGACAGTATGTTATAATAACCAATCTATGATCATTCCCTGTTTTATATGACTCTCCTTGGTAACATGGTCAACCAACGATTATAACTTCCCCTTTGGAAATCCCCTAATTGCCTTTGTAAGCTAATGTAACTTGCTGACTATTTTGAGACTTATTTTGGTTTGAGATCTCACTGTTCAGTCTACCTTTCAATAAACCCACTTTATTTATTATTATTAGTGACTCTGTTTCTTTTGACAATATTCATCTCCATAATCACCATCGTTAACTTCCTCAGATATCCATTGTGTTGTGGCCACACAATATAAGCCACTTGCTGACTTCTTAGTACCATTCACAACTTTTCCTATTGTGTGGTTATGTGGGCTCATGTCTGTTATAAGAGTTGCCCACAAGATTATAATAACTATTCATAGCACAGCCCAGAATTGTTTGACAACTTCCCATTGCTTGGTAAGCTGTAGCTATGTTAGTACTTAAAGAGCAATGTTAATCATTTTGATCTGTCCATATGGTTAGATTATGGACCCTAATGTCCTTAGAGTGATAATCTCCATGCCTACTTAAGTACTTCAAGGTATCATAACATTTCTACCAGAAAAGCTGGTCAAACTAATCTGCACAAGCATGGGAGAATAAATGTTCTAATTGTGATGTTATGTTTTCATATACTCATATGGGTATTTTGAGGTTTCAAGGCTACTTACTTCTGCTATCCAGTCAAGGATGAAAGATTTTTCTTTTATTTGTACAATTGGGTCCTTGATGATTGTAATTATTGTTACAGTTTCATTACCAGAATTACCAGTCACCTTTCTGTGTCTCCCATGATTAGTATTCTTGACAATATCATTCAGCAAAAACCTAGCAAAAACAATAACAAGATATATAGCTTTTAGTGCAAATATCTGGTATTTCTCACAGATGCATTACTAGTTTCACTAAACCAGAGCTACTCTGGCAGCAAACAGGCATCTTAGAACTCTTCCTGCTATCAAGGTTGGCTGTTCTGTCAGTTCTAAAATACCAACAGCCCATTGTGCATAATATGCACCTGCTCTTTCACTTTAATATGTGATTAGAGAAAGCCAATCAGGTATTAACCTGGGTGTTGTTCACTCAAGCCTTGAAAAGTGCCTAAAGCTGCATTTAGCTCAAACAGAAATTGTTCACGAATGCCAATCTCAGTATCTTCGGTAGTATGATTATCAAAGTTCAGTGCCCTCAGTTGGCACTGGGCATTCCCGGTCATCTTATTCAAGATCCTGAAGGTCCTTGTCACAGCTGCTCGTAGAGATGAGACTGCTCCACTGCTTCTCTCCACTCTTCAAAAGTGCTAAAGCTACTGAGGTGTAGCGCTGGTGCAATAGGAGATATGAGTCTAACTTAAAATTCAATAGAGGTAAAGTTGTTTGGCAGTGTTACAGATAGCATGTTGCAGAAGTTGGAGAGGATGGAACTCTTGCTACTGGTTTTACCTCTGTTCTTGCAGTTAGTTTCTCTTCTAAGCAGAATGTAGATCAAAAAGATGGATAGTCTAACCAGGACTGCCCTGATCAGTACCCTGCAACACATCTGCAAGTGAGATAGGCAAGATGTAAGTATGCCTAACATATGCTAGGTATTTTCCCCTAGGGTTAGCCAGTAAGAGTTGCATAAGGCTGGTGGTATAATTTCTCTGAGCTACATAATTCCATCCATGCTTCTAACTAACACTTTTCCCTCTATTACATTTTCAGTCTGTCTTTCTGTATCAGCTAGTATTTTAATTTCAGTAGGTTATGTTCTAATCATGACTGTAAAACTAGGTAATTTCAACCTTTCCCTATGATTTAAAGCTTTAGTGGCCTTCCACACTTGTTTAGACCAATCTTTCAGGTTTGCATTATTTGTTGGTAAACTCAATTTTTCTTTTACTAGTCCATTATATCTCTCTATGCTTCCTGTTGCTGTGGGGATGCATGCTAAATAAAGTTTCAGCATATTCCTTTGTTCTCTGCCCATTTTTGCACTTCCTTTCCTGTAAAATGACTAACTTGATCTGATGTTGTGAGTAGAGCTAATGTAACTTGCTGACTATTTTGAGACTCTTACTTCAGTTTGAGATCTTACTGTTCAAACAGTTTCTCTTTCAATAAACCCATTTTATTGAGGACCATAGCACGCTATCGATGTTTCAAGAGATTTAGTAGTTAATTTCTGATCATTATTTTTACATGGAAAAGACATTTCAATAACTGACCATGTGTCAGCCATATTACAAAATTAAGCTTCATTTTCTGTTAGTGGCATTGGACCTATACAGTCAATTTGCATTATTTGGAATGCTACATCTGGTTTTTGCTTGTGGGATATGATGTTTTTACATTTCCATGCTTCAAAGTTTTTAAAGATCTCACATTTATGAACACCGTCTCTTGCAATGTGTGCATATATGGGCAAATTCCTCTTTCATAACCATCACATTTGCAACTTGTAACTCTTGATGTCTTGTCTGTTCATGTACCCATTCACATATTTTCCTCCATGATGATTTGTCATTTTTCTGTGTTTTTCATTCTCCTTCTTCTTTCCTGATTATTACCATAACTATAGTTGCTCTATGTCCTTTTTCTATCCTGACTATCCTGCTTTATTGTAATAAATTTGTCCTTTTGATGTACTGATACATGTGTGATCATGGTATCTATCTTTGAATTAGCTATTTTATCCCATATTTATTTGCCCAAATGTCATGGTTATTAATTTGCCAATTATTCAATTTCTATGATCCAGCCCACTAGCTACTGCCCATAAATCTGTAAATACGTATATTCTTGTCTTTTCTTCTTTTAGCGTTTGTTCAATTGCCAGTTAGGTTGATATTAATCATGCATATTGCACTGAATACACCGCCCCCTTTCGGGTTAGGGTTTTTGCATCTTTGGGTCTCAATAACAGTGACTTTTTAAGTTTAAACTTAAAGTTATAAGCAAGGAGGAAATTGTAAATTAACCTTAAAATGTAGCCTGAAGCAGCTTTTAAATGTAATCTTAAAACGGGAAGAACACAGGGGCTGAAAACCTTTAGTCTCACAAAAGAGCAAGATATGAAGTCTGCAACAATATGTAAATGCAAAGTTTGCACCTTTCACAGATGTCACCTAGTTCCTAAAGGAAATAGGAAATAACTAAATTACTGAAATTCTCAACCTTTGTTACATGTTAAATAAATGGTTAACTCTCTTTGTCCAGCTTTAATGGGTTTAACTAAATAATCATTTTGGGGAGATTGCCCCAAACCATCCAGATATAGATAAGCCTTTCATCTATCACTCTTGTTGCATGTTCATTAAATGATTCTCTCTCTTTGTCTCTGAATCTGCATAAAAACCAGCTGAAGAAACACTTCAGGGAGACAGATTTGGGAAAGTTTCCCCTTTCTCCTGCTGGTGTAAATAAACATTTTTTTTTCCTTCACAGCCTGGTTCGGTGTGACTTCTATCGGCCGCTCCAAGCAATGAACCCAGATTTGGCAAGTGCCCCTTCTACAGAAGTCACAGCCTTCCATCATGAGGTCATGGTGACTCTACCATGGGAACAGGAGTTCATGGTGGCTCTAGCATGGATAATTCATGCATTTCGATGAGCCTCAGACCAGGGTGGTCCCCACTGCCTAACTGGTTGCACTTAGATCAAATCAACCTTCAGAAATTCCGGAAAGCCCACAGTTGGCAATGCTGAGATTCCCTCAGTTAATACCGAGGGTCAATTGTCCATCTGAACCTCCTTCTTGGAAATGTGCCACTTTCAGTTGAGAACCTGTTGATGCAGCACAATTCCTTTGTGCTCATTTGGTGTTTACTTAGCCCATTCCAATAGAGGTTATTGTATTCTTAGAAATATGATTTATCAGTTAATGGTGGTGTATGTTGCAATACTTCATACTGTGCCCAAACATTGTTTTCTAATGGAGAATATCTTGTCACAACCCATGGACACTTTTTGGTCCAGAAACTTACTGAACAAAAATTAGAGTCTTCTGGTGTCTTAGTCCATAATGATCATGTCACAGAGCCTTGTTTAAATATACAGTCTAGTCTAAATTTAGATTCTGGTACAATCGGTGCTAATATCTAAGTCACAATTAGACATTAGATCTACTAACATTAAATGTTATTCATATTTGCAATTATCCTTAGAAATGGCCATCTTCACGTATGGGTCATTTTCTCTGACTTTGGCCAGGGGACAGAGACTGCTGAGTTCCTGTAGCAAGATAAGGACTCTATCTCCATCCTTCTTCTTGATTTACCTTGTATTTCATTCCTTACTGTTCTAGTTAAGAAAGGGTCCTAGGTGGTCTAAAGTAGTTCTTGATTTACCATCACCATTATTTCTAAATTCCTATTATTAAAGGGATTCCTAAAATCTTGTATCCCATTTTGTTTTTGCATTTTTCTTACTGGTATAGTTTTTTTTCTTTCTTTCTTATTTTTCATTCTGGATTAAGTGGGGTGGTCTCAATGGTTTTTCAAACAGAAACAGTGTTCTGAATGCATAATTTTTATCCTGATTTAATTATTTAGCAGTTCTAATACATCAATTAATTTTCTAATTGTATCAGCTCCCGTGAACTGTATGAATAGAACTCTTCTCTCATGACCTAGTGCTGATCTGAGCATAATTTTCTTAATTTTGTCTGTTGCTTCTGCTTTTAATGAACTGTTGCTATCGTCCTCATAAATCACAGTCAATAGCTCTAACTTCATCAAGATCTAATGGCATTTCCAGCAGAGAACCAAGTCCCACTTTTCACTACCATTAAATTTGGTAAGGGACATCTTAATTTCCAGCCTCTAGATATCCAATAAAACAGTGATCTTTCTTTTTCTTGATGTGTTTCTCCAAAACTTCTGAGTATTTGACTCAGTCTAGCATTATTTGATATGTTTAATTGTATTAATTCATTGCATGCTAGTGGCAAATTACATCCTAGATCTAATAGCCACTGTGTTTTCAATTGTTTCTCCATGTTGCAATTGTTTCTCCATGTTGACTTAATTATATGATTCTTGCCCTTTGCTGGTAAATGCCCTTTGCTCAGTTATTACAATAGGGTCATCATCATTACTGTTCTTAGTATTTTACCTATAATGATGGTTCTTGCTTCCCAGCCCCTCTAGTTCTGTGGATCATCCACTCAGCCATCATTCCCTAGCAAGGGATCTGTGTCTTCACCTAAAGCAAACAGATTGGGATTTGGGATTGGTCTTATAAACACTATCCTTTGGGCTAGAATTTTCACTTCAGTTCTATCTTTGTCTACTTTGTCTATTTTATCTATTTTCTATCTTTTGTCTATTTTGCTTATTGTTCCTAGTAATAGATAAGGTATTTAGTTTTTATTAGCTCTTTTAACTATAGGATAAAACTCTTCTGGTGATCAGGCTGATATCTGGACCATCCCTAATCCTAAATTTTTGTCTTTGAGGTCTTCTATTGGTCTCCAAAGATCTTCATTTTTCACCCCATAGCTTTTCCCTGTTTAGTTGTTTGAAAAAAAAGTCCACATTATTAATATTCCCCTATTTTTTCTTGGTTATTCTTCCAAATATAAATGCCAATTAAAATAAGAACATATAAAATTCTAAAAGCGTCAGTGAGAATATGTTTAAATAAAAATTGTATATTCTGTTGACTGATTTAGGTATTATGCTTTACAAGTGCCATTCATGAGATTCTTTATACCAGTAGATATTCTGACAGCATCTGTTTCTAACTTGTGGCTAGCTGTCCCTTTCACAGGAGGCTTCTTTAAACTGGCTTGCAACCTGGTGGCATTTATGCACCACAACCTGTGATCAGTATGTCATGCGGTCTGGAGACTGACTAATTCTTACCTCCTAAAAGGGTTTTTATTTTTTTTATTTAGCATTTAATAAAAATATTACTGTTGTAGTGCAGTCACAAGGTACTTATATTGGCATTGGAAAACTGCCAAGTATGCCAATTGTCATGTACTTGTAAAATTGTCATAAAGTGACATGAAAAGTGTTCACAATAGAAAGCAGATTTGGTACTACTATAGTTTGGATGCTCATTGCAATTTATTTGCTTGCTTAATCTCAATTTGCCAATTCAATTCATACCCAATAACCAGGTCAAGGACACACAAGTTATTTAAGGTGGAAGAAACCAGAGTCTCTAAAGTCCTTCAGCCTGAAGACTGACTCAAGGGAGGTGGCTACCTTTACTGAGAGATCTTGGGAGTTGGTCCAATGCTGAGTAAAGGGAGGATCAGACGGTTGTCAGCAGGAGGCATTGGTCATGGTGTGGAGACCAGGGCAGCCAGCAAGCCTGGCAGCGTAACATGGGCATTGGAGCTTGGAGTCAGAGCACCTGGAGTCAGTCTGCCCGGACCTGACAGCCAGTGTGTGGCAGCTGCACTGATTTTTATACCTCAAAGGTCTAGTCACCATGTCCTTATCATGGGCGTGTCTTTCTAGCAGGTGTCAAGCAAGTACATATCATTTCCTCACACAAATTCCTGGTTATCACTTGTTACAAAAACTTTTTTTTTTCCAATTTTTTTACATTCTATTTGTTGTCAACAAGTATATAATATTTGGGGGATTCAAGATCTTTAATATCATTTTAGTACATGGCACCTCCTCATTCTCCCTCCCCGTTCTCTTCCTCTTCTTCCTTTTTCATTCCTTCTATTAACTCTCTTGTTGCTTCTTTTTCCTACTTCTCTTTGTACTTCCTTCACTTCCTCCTGTCTCTCTCAAGATTATTTTTCTATCTTTCTCCTGCAATCAGCAGTCTTTGCATAATGCATTCTCTAAACACTATTTACATATAGAAAGCTTGAGCATGTATAAAGCATCACATCGGATGCAGCTCGGTCATTTATTGGAAGAAGAACAATTAACTTTTGCTTTTTTGTCTAACAAATGGGGTAATATGACATCATAATTTCACATATAAGTAAATGCATTTTTTTTTCTAGAAATACCCCAGAGAGATTTCCTTTATGGATTTCTACCTTGTGGCAAGACATTTCCAAATTATGCATAGATATAGGTTCCAACATATTTGGTAGAAAAGACAAAAACTGATTTTCCAAGTAAAATTTGTCTTGACTTCAATTTGATTCAGAAATGAATTGAACATCTACTATATTCAAAAGAACTGTCATAGGTGGAATAGATGATGTTCAAGTCCTGTACTCTTAAACACTCTACATGCTTTCAACCAAATTAAATTAAAGGCAATCTTTATTTTCTTTTAAGCAGAATGTCTGAATTTAAGCTTGAATATTCAGCTTTGGAATTAAATACTGTTATATCGTCCCTTTCACCATCTTAGCAAATTTTTATATTTCCAAAATGGTGCTATAATTCTTCCCCCACCCAATATTGGTTAATAAATACTTCCTATACATCAGATTTATAATTTAAAATAGGGGATTTTTACAATAAAAAATAAGGGAGCGTAAGGAAGAAAACAGATATTTATTCCAAATCAAATAAGAAATAAAGATTCTGTGTCTTCTAAATATATATGTATACATATATAGTCACTTTTAGAATATGTACTGTGTATAAGTCTTTGACACATAAACACATTAAAAAACACTTTTTACTATTTAATGAAATTTTCATATAGGCATATTTCAAGGTTTACATTGGAATCCAATTTTAAGATACTTAAAAAAATCCAAATGCATAGAAATGTGTAAAGAAAGCAATGCCTGTTCATCACTCATGATAATACAGGTTTATAACTTGTCATGCATGTTATTAAAACAGTATAATACGCTGTGTCAGGTGGAGACACTGATTTGAATAGCAAAATAAAAATGTGAGAAATTTGCTCGAATATTTAGCACCTACTCATGTCTTGGTGCTAATTGTTTTTCCTTAATCCATTCTGGAGCTGACAGAGAAGTTTCAAGTTACAGCTTGCATGCAGTGTTTGAGGATGACAAAACTCAATGCAACAACTATTTCAAAACCCATGTCTCATCCATTATTAAAACTATGAAAAGAGTTTTAATTTCCGGTGCAATTACACAGTGAAATGTCATACTCTGGATGAAAAAAGATTAATTGCTTTTGATAAAATACTGTGTATTTTTATTTGACTTTTTGGACATCCGTTTAATGTAGTAATATCGTTTCAATCTGATGTGCTTCGTATCATAGAGAATTATTGTAATTTTGCATAGAAAATACTGTTTAATTATTTTCATTTCTCATAAAAGAATAAGAATAAAATATTAATGCTTCTTGGATCAAAGCACCATGAGCCACACTTTATTTTTTAAATCACATTGGAGACTTACAAATGAGCAATAGCAAAATATGATTAATGTATTTTGTGAGAGATTCATAATATTACCTCAAGTAACATTTATATGTCATGTGTAGACACAAATTATGATTTCTATCATTTGTATTTGTTTTCCACTTACCAATGATTATTAAGCAATCCATAACAATGACCAGTCACTTTCTGCCCATCACAAATATGACATCAATTTATTCTTTCATAAAGGCTAAACTAATGGCAAATGATGCTTCAGGAAAATAAACTGTCCAAATATTTTGAGGGCTGCTCTGAATAGTGACAGAATTATGAAGCCCCTGTAAGAAAAGAAAAGCACTTGAGAAAATGTGAGTTAGAGGATAATCATGCTATTTCGACCTCTTCCAACCAGCCTGCTAGAATTACTAGAATGTAATTGTTCTCTTGTATTCCTTAAAAGAGCTTGAATAGGCACTTGATAGAAAATAATTTAACAGTATCACCTTTATACATAGAAAATATAATTTTTATATTTGGTAATACTCAATTTTCAAGTGCCTATTATATTCACTGAGGTTAAACAGAACATCATAAAAATATGGAATAATATGCTTAGAACACTCTGAATAATTATAATACAAGGAAGGGACAATGCTATTTATTTGCAAACAGGGTAATACATTTGGCAGTTTTTTCCCTGGCAAATGTGCTGTATGTATGTCAGGAATGATTTGATGGGTATATATGCTTGGGAAAGCTTATACAGTGCATCATCCAAAAAACTAATGTGGGGAATCATAAGTCTTAAAATCAGAACTTTCTTTTCCAGAATTACAAATCAACTGGAATTATTTTATATCCAACATCTTCTTTCCTTTTGCTGATTTGTAAAAAATGAAAGCTGGAAAAGAAATCAATAGTAGAAAGATTGCCTTTTCAGAGGTGATAGGCAAGACTTTTTCAGAGAAAGCATATTAAGTACCAGAAATAACATCTCATGGTTAACTTATAATTTTAAAATACGTATTTAAATGAAATGAAAAAGAAAAATGTAATTTGCATGTGTCAGTCATTATTTGCCAGAAATAAAACACTGGCCTTGTTGCTGTTATTTAAGGAAATTTTAATATAGTTATATCAATCCTGAAAATGAGAACTGAAAAGCAGAGTTACTCAATTTGATTTCTGTATAAATTTAATCCTTTCGTTCAGAGCTTAAAAGGAGAAAAATGTAAATTTATATAACTTTCAAGGATTGCTTTCAAAACTCTACATATTATATACTTACAATACTTATATACTTATGTATATAAGTATATAGACATACAATACTTATATACTTATGTATATAAGTATATAGACATACAATACTTATATACTTATGTATTTACAAAACATAAAACCACGGCTGTGATTATCTACTTTTATTTAAAACATTTCCATAAAACAACACTGTTTCTTAAATTTAAGACTGCATAGATAAATGGAATAATAATATGAAGACATCACACCATTGCTATTTAATTTTTTATCTTTGCTTGACCCACAGTGATGCTATAAAATCACAGCTTTCAATAGTGGGGTACACCCTATCCAATGCTAAACAGAGAAATGAGTCTTTGGTAAGAAGGTGAGTTATTCCAGGTGCATCTGTAAGGGACTGGAAGAAATCTTTTCAAGACCAGTTCGAAGCGAGGAAGGGGTCTTGAGCTTTTATAGCCCAACGAGACAAAGAAATGGCAAGGGACCAGAGGAAAACAGAAAAGAAAAAAGAAAAAAAAACTGAATAATAATCACAAGATTCATTAAAATTGAGTAATGGTCTCCTGTCTTTCTTGTTTGGTCAGCACATCCTGTTATCGTGCAGGTCCTCCTCTCTTTGCTGACTATACAGGCATCTCAGAGCTTCGTGGCAGGAAGGTGCTGATTTATTAGTCCATATGGTATTTCTGACACCATTCCATTCTGCTTTAGGATGTTATAACATTCCTTCCAGTAAAGTTGAGAAGGTCTGGTTAATGTAACTAGGAACAGAGAGTAAACTTTTGAGATTAGATCAACAGCAAGCTATTCCATCAAGGGCTTTGAATCAAAGCTGTTTGAGTGAAGAGATTATAATAAACATTTTCCAACTACCAAAGGATATACGAAGCATTTTCCAGCAAAAGGATTACATTGATCACATATCCAACTATCCAGCTATCAACAGTAGACCATCTATATAACGATTAGTAGAAAGGTGAAGGAAAGGAACACATGCCAGGCAAAAGAATAGTTCTATAGTACATTCAATCTCTTGGCTGCTAAACATTCATTCACAGCTTTGTTGTAATTGTTTTCTGAATTCTACCTAACAAATTATCACTATCCCAGATGAATCCAAATACATACTTGCCTATACTTTCTTGTGCAGGACAAGCCAAAGGTTCACATGATCTCTTCACCAAGCTCCAAGCACAGGGTTTCTCAGTGTTATTCATTCCTGTTATCAGAACTTGATAATCAAATTATATCACATTCAAAGACACCCTATATCCAAGGAACATAATTATTTGATAAAGACTGTGTCCATTTTAACAGATACAGAAATAAAATCAGTGTATCCTTTCTGACCAAGAAAAAAAAATCAAGGTTTTTCAACTGTGATAAGACAATGAGTTAATTGGTAAGCCAGTTTGTCTCTTGGCTTTGTTTCTGGGAAGTTCTTTTTATGTAAGGCCAATTGTGTGAGGGTTGTCAGAGAGGAATTTTTTTATCCTATAACTTGCCTCAGGTAATTGCACAGTACCTTAATTCATCAATTTAGGTGTTTATCTGACAATGCACCTATTTTAGGTTGAAGTCCACTAGCATTTCCTTGAGTTAGGAGCCCAAACACTATTCTGGCTGGGGGCCAGCCAGCCAGCCAGCAGTGTCTGCAGCTGCCTCAGTTGGTGGGCGGCTCTGCCCACTCAACGCAAGGATTAGATAGTCTTAGCCAAAACCCGACACCCCGGCGATGTGGTGAGCAGTGTCCTCACAGCGGTAGAAGCTGATGAAAGCCAAGCCCTTGGTCTGGCGAGTGGTCCTGCCCTTTGCCAAGTAGATGCGGGAAATGAAGCCAAAAGGCCGGAAGAGATCCTGCAGATCGCTCTCCCGCGTGTCCTCTAACAAGTTGGTGACGCAAATGGTGGCACTGACATCAGCTCTGCAGTTTGACTGTGTGTACTCCTGCGGGGGCTGGCTGGTCCAGCAGCGGTGACGCATATTTCCCCACCATGTTCTGGGCAGCCTGCATGGACTGCATCTCCCTCGGCAGCTTCTTCTTCTCACCCATGGAGGGGCCCAGGTGCTTGGCCAGCTCCTTCTGCATGGGCTGCAGCATGTCCTTGAGGGACAGCAGGTGGTCCAGTGGTTGCCCTTGCAGATGGGGCAGGACACAATCTGCAATTCTTTTTTCATTATTCAACAAGTTTTTATTGAGCACCTACTTTGTGCTAGGCACTGCAGTAGGTGCAATGGAGAATATTATGTAAGCAGAAAATATAGTATCCAGCTTCAAGGAGTTCACAAAACTAGCTGTGGAAATAAGATGTACTTGTAACTCAGGCAGCATGTGATATATACAAAGTGGATGACTTCCAGACAATGTGGAGACTCAGAGGGCATTGAGACCCATAGCCCTTGCAAAGTCTCTTAGACTAGGGGGTGAAGAAATTAAAACACAGACGAGTAGGGAACTGACAGAGCAAAGGAGCGTATCAACAGAGAAGCCTGGAAGGGTGAGGAGTGAGGGTGAAGGCTGTGATCAGTTTGGTGCATTGAACTGTGGGCACTAATGCTATTGGGGGAGTGGGGTGCCTGGACACAGAGGCTGGGGGTTGGGCCTATGGGCCTTGTCTGCCATGAAGATCTGGTAGGCTCACTTTGGACTCCTACTGCTTTCCTTTCCTCTCCCCACACAGGCCAGCAGTCCTCCCTTCTGCAGCCTCTCTCTCCCCTAGGAAGGTGGAACCTAGATGTTGAAATTGCAGAGGAGTTGGGCTAGGGACAGAAGCTTGGTGCTGTTACTGAAGAATTTCATCGTAGAAGTAGTGAGCTTCTAAAGGAAAGAAAGTTATTTTTGCTCTACTGGATATTCATCCTGGTGTTTTTAGGGACCAACCCAGAGATAATTTATTGACCACCGATCACAACTCTTATCCCAAAGTCACATGTACCTAATTCTTTCCCCGTAAGAGCATAGATGGATCCAAAGAATACCAGCTCCTTGGTTTCAGAAACCTCGTATGCTCAGCCCTGGCCTCAGAGAAGCACAAATTCCATGCTGGACCTCACAATGCCTGTGTGGAAGCACAAGCATTGCACAAGTAACTTGAAATGAGTTTGTGTCCTTGAGGATTCTGGCTCTTGGCAGCAGGCTTCAACTCGTGAATATGCATATACATTTACTAAATTATTTTGCATTATTTAATCTAAACTTATAAGAGTTAATATATAACAATTATTAATTTTCAACTAGTGTAAAATATAGGTTATATTTTCATTTCCACAGATTTATTTTCATATACTGTGCTACTATATGAAATTGGAAATCTTTCAGTTAGACTGAAGTTCATACAACATCTGTGCCTTGGTATCAGTTTTTATTTTTATTAATTTTCCCTTTTAGTTTCCTAGGTGGCTTAAAACAGACACTATGAAATAGATTGGTTTAAACAATGGGAATTTATTTGCCTATGGCTAGAGTCCAGGAAAATGTCCAAATCCAGGCTTCATCAAGGTGATGCTTTCTTCCCGAAGACCCCACTTTCAGCAAGCCTTGGCTCTGCTGCCACATGGCAAGGCACACGGCAGTGTCTGGAGTCTCTCCCTTTTCTTCTTGGTTTCATCAATTTCAGCTTCTTGCTTCTGTGACTTTCTCTCTATATTCATTCGTTTTATAAAGGACTCCAGTAATAGGATTAAGACCCATCCAGAATGAGCTGGATCACTCCATGACTGAAGTGGCCTCATCAAAATATGCTGCTTACAATGGGTTCATATCCACAGGAATGGATTAGATTTAAAAACATGTTTTTCTGGGGTTAAACCACATGATTCGTCTTTTTCAAAAATATACTTGAAATGAGCAATCTTTACTATGAGATTAAGCATTATTTCTGTTAATACTTTAAGAAAAAAGCAGCTCTCTCAAATTGGCAAAAAATATTTGAAAATTGAACAGTGGAAACACTGTTGATGAAGCAGAACATAAAATATTCAGTTTTAAGACTATTCATTGTTGCTGATATTGATCTCACTGTTAGACGCCAATTACAATTTAGATCATTTGCTATAATATTTAGAATTTTGTTACACTGTTCCATTTCTGTTCCATGCTTGATATGTTAGAAGTATATATTTAAGTCAGATATCTAAAGCTTGCTTCTCCACTTTTGCTTCTTGCTTATTCCACACAATTTCTTTTCCCAAATAAGCTGGAAATTTAAATATCACAATATTCCTCTTTACAGTAGCAAACTCTTGAATAGCTTCCTATTTCACTTTAAACTATAAATTTGTACCATGCCTTATTTTTCTTCAATTCCTAAATACCCTGAGCTAAGGGCTTTTGCACATGTGGTTTCTTCTGGCTTTCCATAACTTCCCTTTTCTCCATCTTTACATGAATCACAAATTTGCAACATTCGGATACAAATTCATAAAGCATTTGCTCCGAGTTTCCATCTCAGGAAATATGGCTACTATCTTGTCCCCAGACTTCAGATTATTGCTTGACACTTGGATAATCAAGAATTACTTTTGAATAACTACATTTAGATATAAGCTCCAGCACACCAAGTGTACCAAGTATGGTGGATGGAAACAGTCTTACCAGATGCAGGCAGATTCTAGAGAATCTGTAGAGAACTTGAAAACAGTAATAAATCAACTAAATGACTATCTTCTTTTCATTGTCACATTGCCGCCTACTAGCTTTGTAACAAAGAGACTTTTGGCTAACCACTTTTTGCTTTGATTTCTTCATTTGTTTTGGGGGCATGTAATCAAGACCCAACTTATATTGGATAAGTGCAGGTATATAAAGTGTCATTATAAAATGACCTTTTGTAAATGACTCTTAGGATTTTCATTTCAGGAAACTCTTTTATTGTTATCAACATAAATAACAAAATAAACTACATACGTTGCTCTATTACAGGGAAACAAATACTCAAAAGAGCAAATATCATGGCAAAGGAAATATAATAAAAAATAAAAGCTGTTTAGCAATTCTAAGAAGTTTTAATGATAAAATTCTCCATGAGAAATTTTTCTGATACTCTAACTTCTAAATAATTGTCATGGTTACTGTTGCATTTTAATAATATACCTGTAAACTTCAAATTCACAATGCTTATTGCTCTTTAAAAACATTGCATTATACAAAGAAGTTAATTTGTAGAATTCTCATGTATAGAGTTATTCTCCAACAAACATAGATTCAGCTATAGTTACTTACTTTTAGAAAAAGTTTGCAATGGTTTAGAATCATTTTAGTTCACTTTGAAGGCAGATCACAACTCTAACCCCTATGCACTTAAGTAGACTTGAAAGAAACACAGGGACTGTAAACATGAAGTGATAGAAAATGAGATATTTCAATTCTGTCATTCTATGTGATCATTTGGAATTTTATTAATTTTTAATACTTAAAATGGCAAAAGAGTCTGAAGTAAGTTATGTATTTCCTGTGTAAAAAAATACAATAATAAAACTAAATTACTTTTTAATAAAACTTGTTTAATTTTTTGTACTTAAAAATATCTGGCTTTATATTTATGAAGGTCAAGAAAAGAAAATTTTCACTGAGTTTTTTTTTCTTTTCTGGCTATTAATATTACTGGTTTAATTTCATGATAATGATGGAAGTGGGTGTTAAAAAAGGATCCACTTCAAGAGTAAGTTCAAGTCCTGAATTTTGCTGTTAATATAACCTTGGGAATAGCATCTTCTTTGAGTCTCATATTATCACCTGTATAATGTGGCCACTGAATATTTTGTCTTCTTTACAGAATTATTATGGAAATAAATTGAATTAAATAATTTTAAACACTATATAGACACCATTAAATGCACTCACTCTTACATCAGGGCATGTCACCAATGAAACATTACTTGTGTATGTTTTATGACATGAGCATTTTATTTTTGTGAGGATTCTGTGAACCACCTGCATCTGAATCACCTGAAGGAATGCAAAAAATGCAGATTTCGGGTCCTTCCTAGAGTTAAAAAATCTTTGCTTTAGACCTTAGCTTTTTTCACAATTTCATGAGGACATTGTCATGTGATTCAAGATACGAGAATCTATATTTAGAGGCATATAGAGGTATTGAATTTAAGACAAATCTAGATTTTAACTCTTTCTTTTACTTAAATCGTTTGCGTACTTACACATTTTGATTATTCATATATCTTGGCATATACATTCCATTTTAGAAACACAGGCTTTACACAAATATTTGTGGAAATAAAAATACAAAATACAAAACATTTATTTTTACATTAAGTGATTGGCTACAAGAGGAATTATACACACATACATATATTCATAAATATTAGGAGAACATTTAAATGTGAAATACACATTTTAGTTGTTGTTTATCAATAATTAATAGCATATAATATTTTATTTTATAAGTTATCGAAATGAACTAAAAGCAATGGTCAGCCACCCATTCTGCTTTTTAGTGGAGATGCTGCAATTTTTCCCAGGGCTAATAAGCTGTTTACATATAAGAGGAAAAGCTCACCAGGACAGGATCAGAAAAGATTGAAACTTAATAAAGAAAATTCTGTGTATAATGAGGTGGCAAGTTTGGGGGGTGGCTGCTTAGAGCACTTCAACTTACAAAGTTAGAGTGTGGAGACTCTAGACCTCCCTCCATCAATCAGCATGCCACCTTAGTAAATTGTGAGTGTGTCCCTCCTGAGAACAGAGGAGAAACAATGATTTATTAACTGTGATATGTATCAAATAGCCTTATTATAGGAAATTGTATCATTTATTGAACCAAAAATATGATTGCAAATATCTTGCTTAAAGTATGTTCTGGGTGATCAAACTGGCCTGGGTTCAGTTCACCTTCCACTTCTGCCACCCACTAGATTTGTAACAAAGAGACTTTCAGCTAACCACTTTTTGCTTTGATTTCTTCATTTGTTTTGGGGGCATTTAATCAAGACCCAACTTATACTGAATAACCACAGGAATACAAAGTGTCATCATAAAATGACCCTTTGTAAATGACTCTTAGGATTTTCATTTCAGGAAACTCTTTTACCATTATCAACATAAATAACAAAATAAACTCCATAAGTTGCTCTATTACAGGGAAACATAAAAACGCCAAAGAGCAAATAACATTGCAAAGGAAAATAAATTAACCTGAAGCACTGATGTGATTCTTAATCCATGATAATTGTATATCAATTGAAAAAAAAAAAAAAACCTTGAAAAATAAAAAGCATACACTGAAATTTTTAAAACACAAACTCATTCTGTTCTGTTATTATTGTAGACAACTGGGAATTTATAATATTTTATTTTTACATTAAGTCATTGCTATCAAGAGGAATTATACATGCATACATACATTCATAGGTATTATAAGAATATTTAAATTTGAAATACACCTTTTAGCAGTTGTTTTTTCAGTAATTAATAGCATGCAATGTTTTTTATTTTATAAAATTACCAAGATGAACTGAAATGCAGGATACAAATCTGTAACCTTTTTCTTCAGAATAAGGGAGAAGTCTATAGTTTATTCAGAGATTTTACAACATTACTTTTTAGCTTAGTGTGGTATCATAGAACATAAAACAAACACTGTGGTTCATATAAGAAGGGTTTGTAAAATTGGTTTGGGACTTGATGTAAATTTTGGAAGTATGTACAGAGAATCAAAAAGGATATGCTCAACTCCTGGAGTTTAATATATAAACTCTCTGAACATCCGTGTTTGATTTTCTAAAATGAAAATAACCAACTGTTCCAATTCCCTCGAAAGGTTCTAAGCTAGTAAAATATTTTTAACCCACTTGGTAAGGTTAAAAGTGCAACAAAACCTTACTTTTAATATTACCAGGCAACATAATAATAAGGAAATTTGAATAGCTCTAAATTTACAAACTAAACATGTTTATTTTCCTGAATCCCTACTCAATTATTATACTGCAAATCAGTAGAATAAGGATACATAACCTTCTGCAGATTTTAAATAGAAAAACAAGACTTCTCCGGACATAATTTTTTTCTAAGTGAGTGGCTGTCCTGAAGATGGATATTGCTATAACAACAGGATAAGTTCTAAAACTTTAATGGTGTTTCATGCATTTGTTGATAACTGAGTAATTTATCCCACCTGGCTCTTGATCCATTCCCTGTAATAAAATGATGCATGACACTCTGCACTATAGACCACCACATAAAGACTGTATAGAATATCACAGCAGCATTTGCTATTAGGCATCAGAGAGCAGAAATAAAAGCTCTGTTAACAGGTGTATAGAAGCCAGGGTTTCGTGTTCAGTAATGATAGACAGTAATGAAAGAAAAGAAGTAGAAATTTTATTGGTTGTTACTCATAGACTCTGTCTGGGGTGTGGGTGTGGGTCATGTAATCCTGGACCCCTTTGCTGTACTTGGCAAGCGAATTATTTTAACATCTGAATACTTAAAGCTCTGTGAGATGCACAGAGATGACTAAAAGAGGGGAGGAACTATTTTTAGTATAATGCATTTGTGATCACGTACACATTATGAACAGAAATGAAAAACTCAACTTTAATAAACATTCTGTGAAATGCATGCTCACCCAGCTAACGTTTTACTGTGTGTGTTAGACTCACTAGACTCATTAAGCATTTTTGATAAAATAATATACATCTGAGAATAAAAAGTATTTACATGGAAAGATAAAATTTAATGGAATGAATTATTTCAAAGCATAACTTGGCAACATCTAATGCTTAACCACTACACATTTTTTCATCTGGGATGCTTCAGTTGATAATCTTTAAAAGTATAGAGATGATAGTTATGAAGCCTCTTCACCCATGAAGATAAATTGCTTCTTTTTTTTCAGGGAGGATCCATTATTCTTCTGCATGCATTCAGTTTTATTCTCTGGTTGGAGGAAATGAATCTCTATTTTCATGGACTTGACCTGTGAGTGTTTTCTTTTCACTCCCTTTATGTCAGAAATGTCTGCATTGTGAAATCAGACTTAAGAATTCAGTGATTTCTTAACACATCCATTTAGTACTGGAAATATAAAAAAAGCTTTTTGTGTTTATTACTAACTTATAAAAAGAAATCTGAATTCAGTGGCTGCCAGGCCAAGATATGATTCATTGGTGATTGTATTAAAAGAAGTTTCACAGTAATATACTTTAAACAGTAAGTCTGTGTATAGACATTGTATGGAATTAAAAAAAAAATAATCACTCAGTTATGTGGTAAAATTCAATATGGTGTGATTTACTTTGGGAATCCTTCTATTTTTTCCATTCCAATAGATGAGTCACATTTCCAAATCACTGCTCTTGAAAAATCCAAGCACACTCAGCAGGATGTCTCAAAATTTCTACTCTTCACCTGCTAGAGAAGGATCCAAAGATATCTTCGCTCACTTGCAAAAGGAAACCCTATAATCTTTTTCCCATAGTGTGTTCCTCATACCTTCATGCAAGGGAATTTCTTGGGATGTCTCCCCAGCTGTGAGAATTCCCTGCAGCAAGAAGGCATTGGAGATATATTTAACTCCACAAGCTGTCACCCCGTGAAACTATTGGGAAAGAGGTCTGCAGAGGCCTCATTATGAGAATCTTTTAATAATGCTACAGCAGCAGTAACACACAGCACAACCTGGTGTCATGAATATGAGTAAAATATTATATTGGAGTTCCAATGTCTAATATATATATATATATATATATACATATACATGTATATATATATTCTTTCTATACTAGAGAATTTGTGGCTTATAAAACAATTGTGTATAAAATACAGGATTCCCACAAACCACCCCAACAATAACAACTTGCATTGGTGTGGAACATTTGTTACAATCAACGAATTGTACTATTAATTAAAGTCCATGGTTTAACTTAGGGTTCACTGGTTGTCTAGTTTAGTTCCACGTATTTTTTTTTAACTTTTGATACTGGTACCATGTATACAATTTAACATTTCCCCTTTTAATCATATTCAGATATATATTTCAGTGCTGTTAATTGCATTCACAATGTTATGCTACCATCACCTCCATCTCTTACCAAAACATTTACATCAAAACATTTAACATCATTCCAAATAGGAACCCTGTACATTTTAAGCCTTAACTTCCCATTTACTATACCCACCTTGTTGCCTGGTAACCTGTATTCCAGATTCTGATTCTAAGAGTTTGCTTATTCTAATTGTTTCAAATCAGTGCAATCATAAAATACTTGTCCTTTTGTGTCTGGCTTACTTCACTCAACATGATGTCTTCAAGGTTCATCCATGTTTTCACATGTATCAGGACTTCTTCCCTTTTACGGCAGAATCATATTCTATTATATGTATATATTGCATTTTACTATCCATTCATTGTTTAATGGACACTTAGATTGATTCCATCTTTTGGCAATTGTGAACAATACTGCTATGAACATTGGTGTTCAAATATTTGTTTGAGTCCCTGCTTTCAATTCTTTTGAGTATATACCTAGAAATGGGGTCATATGGTAGTTCTGTACTTAGCTTCCTGAGGAAACAACAAAATGTCTTCTATAGTACCTGCACCATTTTACATTCCCACCAGCAGTGAATGAGTGCTCCTCTTTCTCCACAACCTCTCCAACACTTGTAATTTTCTTATTTTTTTAATAGTAGCCATTCTTGTGGATGTGAAATGGTATCTCTTTGTAGTTTTGATTTGCATTTTCCTAATAGCTAGTGATGTTAAACATCTTTTCATGTGTTTTTTTAGCCATTTGTATATCTTCATTGGAGAAATGTCTCTTCAAGTTTTTGCCCATGTTTTAACTGGGTTGTTTGTCTTTTGATTGTTGAGTTGTAGGATTTCTTCATAAGTTCTGGATATTCAACCCTTATAGGATATGCAGTTTCCAAATATTTTCTCCCATTGAGTAGGTTGTCTTTTCACTTTTGTTGACAAAGTCCTTGAAGACACAACAGTTTTTAATTTTGATTAAATCCCATTTATCTATTTTTTTTCTTTCATTGATTGTGCTTTGGGTGTAAAAATCTAAATGACTGTTACCAAACAAAAGATCCTGAAGAGTACTTCCCTAGATTTTCTTCTGGAAATTTGATAGCTCTAGGTCTTATACTTAGGTCTTTGGGTCTTTAAAAAATATTTATATTTTTATTAGAAAAGTTGCATTTTTATGGAACAATCACGCATGAAATAGATGACTCCCATAAACCACACAACCACCAATACCTTGCATTGGTATGGAACATTTGCTACAATTGATAACACTTTTAATATTATTTAAGTACATTTTTAAAAGATAGTAGCCAGGATATATTGAACAATTCTATGTTCTGTAACAATATACATGGATTACCTAATTTAAAAACCCAATACACAAGCCTGTGAAATATGTCCTATTATTACTTTTTAAAATATTTTTTAATTAGGGAAGTTGTAGATTTACAGAAAATCATGGAAAAAAATACAGCATTCCTCTCTACCCCCCATCATTGACATTTTGAATTAGTGTGGTATGTTTGTTACACCTCATGAAAGAATATTAAAATTATACTATTAACTATAGTCCATAGTTTACATTAGGGGTACTTTTCCCCATATATACTACCCTATTGACACTCTGTATTAGTTTAGTACATGTGTTATAACTCATGAAAGAACATTCTTATACTTGTACTATTAACTATTGTTCATCATCTACAATAAGGGACACTGTGTTATATAATCTTATGTTTTATCTTTTAATTGTTATTCTAATAGAACACAGGACCTAAAATTTCCTCTTTTGACCACATTCACATATATAATTCACTGCTGTTAATTACACTTAAAATAATGTATACCATCAACACCACTCATTTCCAAAATGTTACCATCCACCTAAATAAAAATTCTGTACAAGTTAAGCATCAACTCCCCTTTCTCTACCCACAACTCATCCTCAGTTAACATATATTCTAGATTATATCTCTGTGAGTTTGCTCATTATAATTAGTTCCAGCAAGTGAGATCGTACAATATTTGTCCTTTTGTGTCTGGCGTATTTCACTCAACATGATGTCTACAAGGTTCATCCATGTCTTCTCATGCATCAGGACTTCATTCCTTTTTATAGCTGACTAATATTCCATTGTATGCATATACCACATTTTGCTTAGCCATTCACTGTTTGATGGACATTTGGGATGCTTCAATTTTTGGCAATTGTGAATAATGTTGCTATGAACACTGACATACGATTATCTATTTGAATCCTTGCCTTCAAGTCTTCTGGATATATACCTAATAGAGGGATTATTGGGCCATATGGTAACTCTATACTTAGATTCCCAAGGAACTGCCAATCTGTCTTCCACAGCTGCTGCAACACTTTACATTGCCATCAGCAATGAATGAGAGTTCCAATTTCTCCACATCCTCTCAAACACTTGTTATTTTCTGTTTCTTTTTTTAAATAGTAGCTATTCAAATGCCTGTGAGATGATACCTCATTGGGGTTTTGATTTGTATTTCCCTAATAGCTAGTGAAGTTGAACATTTTTTTCATATGCTTTTTAGCCATTTGTATGTCCTCTTTGGAGAAATGTCTGTTCAAGTTGTTTGCCCTTTTTTAATTTGGTTGTTTGTCTTTATTGTCGAGTTATGTTATTTCTTTTTATATCCTGCATATTAAACCCTTGTCAAATATGTGGTTTCCAAATATTCTCTCCCATTGAGTAGGCTGCCTTCTCATTCTTGACAAAATCCTTTGAAGCACAGGAAGTTTTTAATTTTGAGGAGGTCACACTTATCTATTTTTTTTTTTTTTCTTTTGTTGCTTGTGCTTTGGGTGTAAAGGCTAAAAACCATCGCCTAACACAAGATCCTGAAGATGCTTCCCCATATTTTCTTCTAGGAGTTTTGTAGTCCTGGTTTTATATTTAGGTCTTTGATCCATTTTGAGTTAATTTTTCTATACAGTGTGAGATAGGAATCCTCTTTTATTCTTTCACATGTGGATAACCAGTTTTCCCAGCACCATTTTTTGAAGAGATTATTCTTTCTCAGTTGAGTGGACTTGGAAGCCTCATCAGAAATCAATTATCTATAGATATGAGGGTCTATTTCTGAACTCTCAATTTTATTCCATTGGTCAGTATATCTATCTTTGTGCCAGTATTCTGAGGTTTTTGACCAATGTAGATTTGTAATAATGTTACAGACAGGAAGTGTGAGTCCTGTAACTTTGATCTTCTTTTCACAATAGTTTCGGCTGTTCAGTGCCCTTTACCCTTCAAAATAAATTTGATAATAGGCTTTTCAATCTCTGCAAAGTAGGCTGCTGGAATTTTGATTGGGATTGCATTGAATCTGTAATGCATTTTTAGTACAATTGACATCTAAATTATATTTAGTCTTCCAATACATGAACACAGACTATCCTTCCATTTATTTAGGTTTTGTGCCATTTTTTTAGCAATATTTTGTAGTTTTTCTGTGTACAAGTTCTTTACATCATTGGTTAAATTTATTCTTATATATTTTTTTCTTTAGTTGCTATTGTAAGTGGATCTTTTTCTTGATTTCCTCATCAGATTTCTCATTATCAGGGTATAGAACACCATTTTATGTGTATAGATCACACCCTGCCACTTTGTTGAATTCATTTATTAACTCTAGTAGCTGGTAGGTTGGGGGGGGACTTTTTTATATATCTAGAAAAGGCAACTTGAATGCCTTTGATTTCTTTTTCCTGCCTAACTGCTCTGGCTAGAATAATAGTGGTGACAGTGGTGACACTGTTGAATAACAGTGGCAACAGTGGGTGCCCTTGTCTTTTGCCTCATCATATGGGGACAAATTTCAGTTTTTCACCATTGAGAATGATGTTAGTTGTGGGTTTTTCATATATGCTCTTTACTGTGTTGATGAAGTTCCTTCTGTTCCATTTTTCTAAGTGTTTTTATCAAGAAAGGATAATGGATTTTGTCAAATGCATTTTCAGCACCAATTGAGATGATCATGTGTTTTTTCCCCTTCCTTTTGTTGATGAAGTCTACTACATTAATGGGTTTTCTTATAATGAACCACCCTTGCATAACTTGGATAAAATCCACTTGATCATGGTGTACAATTCTTTTAAAGTTCTGTTGGATTCAAACAAAGTATTTTGTTGAGGATTTTTGCATCTACATTCATTTAAAAAAATTGGTCTGTGGTTTTCCTTTCTTGTGGTATCTTTATCTGGCTTTGGAATTAGGGTGATGTTGGCCTCAGAATAAGTTAGGTAGTATTCCCTACACTTAATTTTTTTTGGAAGAGTTTGAGCAGAATTTGTAGTAATTTTTCTTGGAATGATTGGTAGAATTCATATAAGAAGTCATGTGGTGTTGGGATGGAGGAGGGAGGGCAGTGAGTCTCCTTACAGACTTCGCTTAGCGAGAGAGGCTACACTGGAGCAACAAAAGAGGTTCTCTGGGGGTGACTCTTAGGCACAATTTTAAGTAGGCTTAGTCTCTCCTTTGCAGTAACTAACTTCATAAAGCCAAGACCTAAGTTCAAGGGCTTGGCTTTCTAAATTGGTAGCACCCAATGCTTGTGAGAATATCATTAATTCCCCAGGTGGGGAAATTTAATATTTCCACATTTTCCCCCAGTCCCTCAAGGGGGTTTACAAATACATTTTTATTCTCTGTTCAAATTACTCTGAGATGTATTGGGGCTTCACACTAACCTGTACAAACTACCCAGATTTCTCTCACTATTCGATGTTCCATGTAATTATCTTGCTTGAATAAACTGACCATACAAGTTAAATTATATAATGTGTTACAGAAACATAGATTTTGCACCTAATAAATATCTCTTCCTGTGATCTCACACAGAAGTTGTAGTTTTAAAAACACCATCAATATCATTCTTTTCCCTTTAGTCTGATTTACCTTAGTCCTAACCAAGCCCATTTCATTCATATCTATAATTGAAGCCTGGTCTCTATTTCAGACCCTTTAACATTTGTTGTATGGGTAATGCTGACATTCATAGCTGCCAGACTCTAGCTCTGAATCTCAGATGTTACACAGATACCCAAATTCCAGGGACCAATCAGGTTATACACAAAGAGCTCAGAATCTCAGAATTTAGGAAAAAAACAAAACAAAAACATTACAAATCAGGGATAGATATAACTGCTATAACAGCTTGCAATCTAGGAACATTTACAATAAGCCTTCCCCTGATAACCTATGCTCTCAGACTCAATTCAATTCTCAGATTTTGCACATTATATTTAGTCCATATTAGTGAGGCATTTATATATATGTATATATATATATATTTTTTTGTTTGTGGTTTATTTCACTCAACATGTTGTCCTCAATGTCCATTTACGTCACAACTTCATTCCTTCTTGTATTCCATTGTATGTATACACCACAGTTTGCCATCCCGTTCTTCAGTCAATGTACCCTTATGTCACTTCAGTCCACTGCAAACTGTGAATAATGACACCATAAACCCCACTCTGAAAATGTCCATTCATGTCCCTCTTTTCAGTTCTTCCAAGAATATACCCAATAACCTATTTGCAGTACCATATGGCAACCCCCTGCTTAGCTTCCTGTGGAACCAGCACACTGCCCACCAGATGGGCTGCACCATTCTACTTCCCCACCAATGGTGATTAGATGCATCCCTTTCTCCACATTCTCTCCAGCATTTGTATACCTCTGTTTGTTTTTTAGATGGTTTTATTCAAATGCCATACATTCCATCCTATGTAAACAATCAATGGTTCCCTGTATAATCACATAGTTATGCATTCACCACCACTACCTACATACTGACGCTTCCATTTCTTCCACAAAGAAAGAGGAAGAGGTGAAAATAGTAAAAAGAAAAAAAGAAAGAAAAATATTACAACTAAAAAGCAACAAAAGAAAAAATAAAATTAAGATAAAATATAAAAATGCCAGAGAAAAACACTAATGCCAAGAATTCTGTACTCCTCCCTTACATCCCCCTCTTATAGACATTTAGATTTGGTATATTGTCTTTGCTACAATTAATGGAAGCATATTACAATGTTACTGTTAATTACAGAGTCTAGTTTACATTGATTGTATTTTTTTCCAATACCACCCTATTTTTAACAACTTGCAAAGTTGACATTCATTTGTTCTCCTTCATGTAAAAACATATTTGTACATTTAATCAGAACCGTTGACCACTCTAGGTTTCACTAAGTTATACCATCCTAGTCTTTATCTTCTATCTTTCCTTCTGGTGTTCTACATGTCCCTAACCTTCCTCTTTCAACAATACTCACAGTTATCTTTGTTCAGTGTACTTATATTATTGTCCCACCATTACCCAATATTGTGCTTCAAACCTCTGTCTCCTGTCTTTTCCTGTCTGTAGTGCTCCCTTTAGCATTTCCTGTAGAGCAGGTGTCTTGTTAAAAAACTCAGTGTCTGTTTGTCTGAGAATATTTTAAACTCTCCCTCATTTTTGAAGGACAGTTTTGCTGGATATAGAATTCTTGGTTGGCAGCTTTTCTCTTTCAGTACATTAAATATCTCATACCACTGACTTCTTGCCTCCAGTTTCTACTAAGAAATCCACACGTAGTCTTACTGCACTTCCCTTGTATGTGATGGATCACTTTTCTCTTGCTGCTTTCAGAATTTTCTCTTTGTCTTTGATATTTGATAACCTGATTATTAAGCATCTTGGCATAGGTCTATTTAGATCTACTCTGGGGTACACTGCACTTCTTGGATCTGTAATTTTATGCCTTTCATAAGAGAGGGGAAATTTTCAGTGATTGTTTCCTCCATTATCCTTTCTGCCCCTTTTCCCTTCTCTTCTTCTGGGATAACAATGACACACATTCATGTGCTTCATGTTGTCATTCAGTTCCCTAAGATGATGCCCATACTTTTCCATTATTTTTCCTATCTGTTCTTTTATGTGTAGGTTTTCAGATGCCTTTCCCCCAGTTCATGAATCCTTTCTTCTGCCTCTTCAAATCTGCTGCTGTATGTCTCTTTCATCTCTTGTGTTCTGCCTTTCATTCCCCTAAGTTCTGCTAATGTTTTTTCAAACTTTCGAGTTCTTATGTTCGCCCAATATCTTCTTTATATTCATCTCTTTTGCCATATCTTGCCTCAACTCATTGATTTAATTTTTAGATTGATTAGGAGATTTGTTTGATTAATAATTGTTTCAATTCCTTTATCTCAGTTGAAGTGTAAGTTTGTTCCTTTGATTGGCCATATCTTTGTTTTTCTTAATGTGACTCATAATTTTTTGTTGTCTAGGCATCTGGTTTCCTTGATTACCCAATCAGATTTACCCAGACTAGATGGGCCCAGGTCTCAGTAAAATGGTGTAATCAGTATCTCATTTCCCTGAGGATGAAACCCAGCAGGTTGTCAGACATTCCTATGAGATCTCTAGACCGTATGTTTTTCCTACTCTGCCCAGCATAGGGGGCTTGTCAGCCCACAGTTCCCTGCTGGTTTAAAGAGGTGTGGTCCCTTTAATTCTCAGTGGACCCTGTCCCAGCCAGAGCCCAAGGGTGTCAGAACCCAAGCTTTAGCTGTTTTTGGCTGTTTTCTTTTTTTTTTTTTCAGGCTCTGGTGTCTAAATTCTCCTAAAGTGGGCTGTTACTTGAGCCGGGCCCTGCCTCCCTTTTCTTAGGGAAATACATCCTTTAGGGAGTTATCTTCTACAATTGAATTCTTCCTTTGTCTCTATGACTCTGTTAACTCCATCCTTGCCTGGGTCGGCATTGACAATTGAAAATGCCTGAAGCTTTCTCTAATGAGCTACTTGGAGTGAGAGAAAAAAGAAAAGACAAGAAAAGGAGAGAAAGCCCCTTTTCAGAGCCAGTCCCCAGACCCTCAGTTTTGCTGTTTGACCATAGTTGGTACCCAGTTCTCTATGCCCATTTTCTTGGGACACAGCTGTTTTCCAGTATTCTGAGCTCAGCCATCTCCAAAAGCCTTTATTTTTATTTATTTATGGATTTTTTTTTTTCTATCAGCCCTACTGCCTCTCTGCCAGAAGTGGCCTCAGGGTATTTCCTACTTGCTCTGGGTTTATTTGTGCTTGTAGCTTGTATTCAATAGTCCAAATTTGATAATTAGAACTGCAGTTGGAGCTTGGTTGAGCTATATTCCCTTGCTCTGGCAGGGACTGCCTCTTTCTCCCACAGCAACAATTTGCAACTCAGTCGGCAGTGCTGGTGGGGGAGGGGCACCAGCTCCACAATTTGGGGAGCTTTACTTACATTTGTATGCTGTGATCTCAACCATTTCACCCATTCCAGATGGGTGTTCAATGTATGTTTAATCACAGATGTCCCCCAACATTTGTTCCAGATTGTTTACTATTTGTTCCTGGCTATTTAATAGTTGCTCTAGAGGACTAACTAAATTCCACACCTCTCTGTGCAACCATCTTGCCCCACCACTGTTGGTAGATTTTTGATGACTGATTCAATCTCTTTAGTTGTAATTGTCTCTTGAAATCTTTTCTTTTAGAGTCAGTATAGTTTGTCATGTGTTTGTATGAAGAGTTTCTCAATTTTATCAATTGTTTCAAAGAACCAACTATTGGCTTTGTTAATACTCCCTATTCTTTTGTTCTCTATATCATTTATTTCTGCTCTAACCTTTATTTCTTTCTTCTGCATGCTTGGGGATTAGTTTGCTCCTCTTGTCCTCATTCCTCCAATGATGCAGTCAGGTATTTGAATTTAGCTCTTTCTTCTTTTTTAATGTAAGTGTTTAAGGCTGTAAATTTTACCTCTTAGCACAAACTTCACTGCATCCCATAAATTTTGGTATGTTGTGTTCTTGTTTTCTATCCTCTCAAGATACTTACCATTTCCCTAACAATTAAACTTATTGTTTAAGAGTGTGTTATTTAATTTCCATATAATGGTGGATTTTCCAGTTCTCTACCTTTCATTGATTTCCAGCTTCATTCCATTATGGTCAAAGAAAACATTTTGTATAACATCAATATTGTTTAATTAATTGTGACTTGCTTTGTGACCCAATTTTTGTTCTATCCTGGAGAACAATTCATTTGCACTTGAGAAAATGTATATCCTGCTATTTTGGAGTTCAATGATCTGTAAATGTCTGTTAGATCTAGTTCATTTATCATATTATTCAAATTCTCTCTTTTTTTATTGATCTTCTGTCTAGAAGTTCTATCTATTGATGAGAGTTGTGTATTAAAGCCTCCAAGTATTGTTGTAGAGGAATCTATTTCTCCCTTCAGTATTGCTAGTGTTTGCCTCACATATTTTAGGGAACTGTGGTCAGGTGCATAAATATTTATGGTTGTTATTTCCTCTGGTGGATTTCTTCTTTTATTTATGTATTATTTTCTTCTTTGTCCTTATAACAGCTTTTGACTTCAAGTCTATTTTTCCAACATTAGTATAGGGATAGTATAGGAACCCCAACTCTCATTTGTGGTTATTATTCACATGGAATATCTTTTCCAGCTTTTCACTTTCAACCTATTTTTGTCTTTGGGTCTCAGTTGAATCTCTTGTAAACAATATATGGTTGGATTATGTTTTTATCCATTCTGTAAATCTATGTCTTTTTATTGGAGGGATTAATCCATTAACATTCAAGTGTTATTAGTGTTAAGACTATACTTATTTGAACCATTTATTTCTTTGGGTTTTACACTTTTTTTTTTTAAATGTCTCTTTTCCTTTATTGCGACTTTTATTTCTGTGCAGCTGATCTTTTGTGATGTATCTGACTGATGCCTTTCTCATTTTGGTTTCTGTATATTTTAAAAATATATTCTTTATGGTTACCCTGGGATTTATATTACACAACTTATATCTATAACCTCCTTATTTGAAAAGATACTAACTAAGCTTCAAGAGCATACATATTCTCTCCTCCTATATCCCTCTGTTTCCCCTCTTTATGTTGTTTTGCCCACTTTGCCACTTTATATTTTGCATGTCCATTATTAGGAAATGTGCCTTATTCTTGTTCAGTTGCATTATGACTCTTGTATGAATTGATGAGTAGAGTGATGTATTGAGAACACAATACAATTGGGTTTTGCATTTATCCTTTTAGTTACCTTTACTGAAGATCTTCATTTCTTCATACTATCCCAGGCCACTATCTCTTGTATTTCCTGTCAACCTGCAGTACTTTAGGATTATTGTAGGGGGGATCTCTTATTGATGAACTCTCTCAGTTTCTGTTTATCTGTGAATATTTAAAACTCTCTCACTTTTGAAGGACAGTTTTGCCAGATAAGGAATTTGGGGCTGGCAGTTTTTGTCTTTTAGTACCTTAAATATCTCACACCACTCCCTTCTTACCTGCATGGTTTCTGATGAGAAATTGACACTTAAGTCATATTGAGGATCCCTTGTATGTGATGAATTGTTTTTCTCTTGCTGTGTTCAGAATTCTCTCTTTATCTTTGGCATTTCATATTCTGAGTAGTATGTCTCAATGTAGATATATTAGGATTTATTCCATTTGGAGTACATTGTATTTCTCGGAAATGTATATTTATGTCTTTCATAATAGTTTGGGAAATTACTTATTCAAATATTCTTTCTGCCTCTTTTCCCTTCTCCTCTCCTTCTGGGTCATGCATGATGTGTATTTTTGTGTGCTTCATGCTGTCACTCAAATCCCTGAGACAATGCTTTTTTTTTTTTTTTCTATTCCTTTCTCTATCTGTTCTTTTCTGTTTATCTGTGAATATTTTAAACTCTCTCACTTTTGAAGGACAGTTTTGCCAGATAAGGAATTTGGGGCTGGCAATTTTTCTCTTTTAGTACCTTAAATATCTCACACCACTCCTGTTCTCTAGTTTGCTGAATCTTCCTTATAGCTGTTCAAATCTGCTGTTGTATCCCTCTAGTGTATTTTTATTCTCTACTATTGTGCATTTATCACCATAATTTCTTTTTCTTCTACTTTCAAATTCTTTATTTGCATGTTATCTTTTTAATGTCTTTTAGCTTTTTATCCATATTTTCCTTCATCTTCTTGAATTGATTTAGCAGATCTGTTTGAACTTTTTTGATTAGTTGTTCCATTTTCTGTATCTCCTCTGAAATTTTATTTATTTTTTTCCCTTGACTGAGTCATATCTTGCTGTTTCTTAGTACGACTTGTAATTTTTTGCTGAGGTCTAAGCAATGGATTATATTGACAAATTAACTCTTAAGGTCAGCTCCTCTCTCTTGTCTAGGGTTTTATTGCTGAGTGGCTTTCTTTTGAAGCTGTTTTTTGATGCTTGGTTTAACTATGCTAGACCTTTATAATTTCCCATGTTTAACTATTCAGATTTTGTAATGTCTTCTTCATCTAATTTCTGCCCTGGATATATGGTAAAATTTTTATGATTGCACATTTTGTGTGACTGTTTCAATTGCAGGAGAAAGCTTCCTGTCCTCTTGTCTTTCTCCAGAAATCTTGACCTATTCTATATGTTTTTGTGCAGACTTTTCTCCCCAACTCCTCTTATTGGTGCAAGTTATCTCTCTAACTTGATGTTCCCTTTTCCTTACATTTTTCAGTTCTGGAACCCATTTTGTCTTATAGCAGTTCAGTTTACAGCACCCATTTATTTCTGCCTGCAGTTTCCTTCCTGTTAGGGCATCCCATCCTGGGAGGCCAGATGGGGTTAATCCAGAAAGTTGTGCCAATCCAGGGAGGCCTGTTTTATGTTTAGGTGATCCAGCCAACAGAAATTGGATTCAGTTCACCACTTGTCAACAGTTATACCATGATCTCTATTCTCCCCATTCCCCTTTGGGGTCACTTTTGTATGCAACAAAACTTAGAGGATTCTGTTATGACTTGGGTCCCTGTGCCTGGATATGCTTGGAGTTCTAACTTGCTGCTGTGAGTAGTTCCGTAGTCTGTGCCCACAGCAGGAGGGTCTCAGGCCTCTGTGCTACTCACAATAGGCATGGTATTGATTAAGGAGGAGGGAAACAGACTGGCATGTCCAGGATGGAAATTTCCTACCAGACATTTTTTGCTTTTTCTTAGTTTCAGCATTTGTGGAGTTCTTCTCCAGTCTCTACCGTCCTCTAGAGTCCTAAGCAAGTGGGATTTTTCCTTTCATTCACTGATTCTCTGGGGAGGCTTTTTCAGCAAGTGTCTTACAACACCATGTTGATGATGTCCCTCAGGCCTGAGATCCATTTTGAGTTAATTTTTGTCTATGGTGTGAGGCAGAGATCCTCCTTTTTTTTTTTTTTTTTTTTTTTTTTTTTTTGCAAATGGAGATCCCGTTTTCCCAGTCACTTATTGAAGAAATTGTTCTTTTCCAAATGAGTGGTCTTTGTTACCTTGTCAAAAATCAGTAAGCCATAAATGTGAGGGTGATTTCTGAGCTCTTCATTCAATTCCATTGGTCTATATGTCTTTCTTTGTGCCAGTACCATGTTCTTTTGATTACTGTGGCTTTTTAATAAGTTTTAAGATTGGGAAATGTGAGTCCTCCAACATCATTCTTCTTTTTTAAGATGACTTTGACTATTTGGGATCCTTACCCTTCCAAATAAATTTGATGATGGGCTTTGCCATTTCTGCAAAGAAGGTTGTTGGTATTTTTATTGGGATTGCATTGAATGCATAAATTGCTTTGGGTAATATTGACATTTTAATGATATATAGTCTCCCAATTCATGCAATGGGAATAGCCTTCATTTATTTAGATCTTTTTAGAATTTCTTTTAGCAATGTTTTGTAGTTTTCTGTGTACTTGTCCTTTACAACCTTCACTATATATATCCCTAGATATTTGATTCTTTGAGTTGCTATTTTGAATTGAATTGAATTGTTTTTCTTGATTTCTTTTTCTGATTTTTCATCGCTTGTGTATAGAAATGCTACAGATTTTTGGGTGTTGATATTCTACCCCACCACTTTTTTGAATTCACTTACTAGCTCTCAGAGCTTTGTTGTGGATTTTTCAGGACTTTCTGTAAATATAACCATATCTTCTGTGAAATAGGGAAAATTTTACTTCATCCTTTCCAATTTGGAGGACTTTATTTATTTTTCCTGCCTAATTATTCTGGCAAGAACTTCCAGTACAATGTTGAATAACAGTGATGACAGTGGGTATCTTGCCCTGTTCCTGATGTTAGAAAGAAAGCTTTCAGTGTTTCACCATTGAGCATAATGTTAGCTGTGGGGTACACACATTAGCTGTGGGGTAACATTATGTGGGGTTAGCTTTATCATGATGAGGAAGTTTCCTTCTGTCCCAAGTGTTCTAAGTGTTTTTGTCATGAATGGGTGCTAGATTTTCTCAAATGTCCTTTCTGTATCAATTGACATGATCATGTTTTCTTTTTTCCCTTCATTCCATAAAGATGATGTATTCCATTAATTGATTTTCTTATGTTGAACTAACCTTGCATACTGGGTGCTTTAGTTTGTTAGATTACTGAAAAAAGATACCATAAAATGGATAGGGCTTTACCAATAGGAAAGCGTTTGCTTACAAGCTTACAGTTTTGAGGTTGAGAAAAATGTCCAAATGAAATCATTATCAAGATGATGCTTTCTTCACCAATACCAGCTACTGGCAATCTTGAACTCCTTTGTCACATGGCAAGGCACATGGTGGTGTCTCCTGGTCTCTCCCTTTTCTTCCAGATTTTGTTGCTTTCAGCTTCTTACTTCCATTGCTTTGTTTTTCTTTGTCCAAGTTTCACTATCTTATAAAGAACTCCAGTAAAAGGATTAAGATCTATCCTGGTCTTAACTAACCCCATGAAAACCTAGTTGTAATATGTTTACACACACAGGAATGGAATAATTTTAAGAACACAATTTTCTGGGATACATACTATTCCAAACTTCCTGGCCAAGGGTAAATCACACTTGATAATGGTGTATAATTTTTTAATACGTTGTTGGATTTGATTTGCTAGTATTTCATTGAAGCTTTTATGTGTATATGTGTGTGTGTGTGTGTGTGTGTGTGTGTGTATTCATAAGAGATATTGGTCTGTAAATTTCTTGTAGTATCTTTATCTGGCTTTGGTATTAAGGTGATGTTGGCCTTGTTGAATGAATAGGGAGGGTTCCCTCCTCTTCAATTTCTTGGAAGAGTTTGAGCAGAATTGGTGTTGAATCTTCTTGTAATGTTTCATAGAATTCCCCTGTGAAGCCATCTGGTCCAGGGATTTTCTATACTGGGAGGTTTTTGATTGCCAGTTCAATCTCCTTATTAGCAATTTGTTTCTTGAAACCTATTTCTTCTTGTGTCAATGTAGGTAGTTCCTGTATTTCTAAAAATGTGTCCATTTTATCTAAGTTATCTAATTTATTAGCATACAGTTTTTCAGAGTATCCTCTTATAGCCCTTTTTTATTCCAGCATGGCCATTAGTAATGTCCTCTTTTTCATTTCTGGTTTTAATTACTTGCACTCTCTGTTTTTTTCTTTGTCAGTTTAGCTGAAAGTTTGTCAATTTTATTGATCCATTCAAAGAACCAACTTTTGGTTTTGTTTATTCTGTTCTATTTTTGTTGTTGTTGTTTTCTATTTCATTTGCCATTGCTCTAATGTCTGTTATTTCTTTCCCTCTGCTTATGTTGTTTTAATTTGCACTTCTTTTTGTATTTTTTTCCAGTTTTGAGGTTAAGCCTCTGAATTGAAATCTTTCTCTTTTTTTAATGTAAGCATTTGGAGGTATAAATTTTTATCTAGCACTATCTTCTCTGCAGCCCATAAATTTTGATATGTTGCATTTGCATTTGCATGAAGATATTTGCTAATTTACTTCTGATTTTCTTTTTAACCCATTGGTTTCTTAAGAATATGTTAATTTCCACGTTTGTGAATTTTCCATTTTTCACTGTTACTGACTTCCAGCTTCATTCCACTGTGGTCAGAGAATATGCATTGTATGTTTTCAACATTCTTGAATTTATTGAGACTTGTTTCATGATGCAACATATGACCTGGAGAATAATCTACATGCACTTGAGAGGAATGTTATTTGTTGGGTGAAGTTTCTATATATGTCTGTTAAGTCTAAATGGTTTAGAGTTCATTCAAGTTTTGTACTTTCTTACTGATCTTCTAACTAGATGTTCTATCCATTATTGAAAGTAGTGTATTAAAATCTCCTATAATTTCTCCCTTCAAATTTGTCAGTATATTTCTTCATGCATTTTGGGGCTCTTCTGTTAGGTGCATATATATTTATAATTATTACTTCTTATTGAATTGTCCCTTCAATATATAATGACCACATTTGTCCCTCTAACTCTTTTTGAATTAAAGTGTATTTTAGCTGACATTAGCATAGCCACTCCACCTGTCTTTTGGATTTTACTTCCAAATTACATGTTTTTCCATCCTTTTACCTTTAACCTACTTGTAGCTTTGAGTTTAAGGTGAGTCTCTTGCAGACAGCACATACTTGGGTTATGCTTTTTATCCATTATACAAGTCTCTGATTTTGAATGGAGAATTTAATCCATTTACATTTAAAGTTGATACTGATAATACAGGACTTTCTTCTGCCTTTTTGCTATTTAGCCTTTTTAAATATTATGCTTTTTTGGTCCCTCACTTCTGTTTAATGCTTGCTTTTATATTTACTTGATTTTTCATGTTGTATCTTATTTAGTGACTTCACTTTTCATCTGGATATATTTTTCATCTGTTTTCTTTGCGGTTCCCATGGAGTTAAAGTTTAACATCCTAAGTATATAGCAATCATATTTGGTTTGATACAAACTTAACTTCACTAGCATGCACATATACTTTTCCTATACTTCTCTGTCCCACACCCATTTTTTTACTGGTGTCTCCTTATTCCTTTGTGCATTGTATGTCAAAAAACAGAGATTTATCAATACTTTTCTTATTTATTGTTCTGGAATTCCCCTCTTTTGTTGTTGCCTCTGCTTCCCAGGATGCAGACCTCACTCTCCATGGTGTCAGAAAACCTGTTCTCCAGACTGTCCACTTGTATAGATTTTTATACTCCTTTCATTGTCTCAAGCTAATTTTACCCAGAGGCCAAATTCTGGAAAGAGAGCACACTAGAGAGGACTTTCTTAAGTCTTTCTCAGCCAAAACAGGGTCAGGGACCCAGGAAGGAGGTGCAGACTGCTTCAAAGTGCCCTGTGGATGGGATCAGGAAGGGCAGTTACTTCTGTAATGGCTTCTTCCAAATCTGAGCTTTCCTGGCCTTCCTAGCAAGTGAAGTGCTTCAGCTAATTGTCTCCCACATCCCTGAGGAAGCACAACATCTTTAAATCTCCACTGCCACTGCCCCTGTGTGGGATGTGCTTACACAATGGTTGCCACTGCCTTTACCTGGGCAGGCTGAAACAATATTTGCCCTTAGAGCTGGTCCCCAGTGATTCAAATTTACTAATCAAAAGCCATGATCAGCCATACCTAACCCTGTTCCAGGGTAAGAGGACTTTTGTACCCCTTTCTGTCATCAGTGAGCTATCCAGCTGCCTGACTCCATGTCAGTCTGCCTCGAGTAGGAGATGGATGAAGGTAGGCACTGTGCAGAGAGAATAATTTACTGTTCTTTACTGTAATATATCAGCCTCTTCCTCCCACTTTTCCTGGATGCTGACAGTGCTCTTTTGACCTCTAGAGTTTCAAAATAGATGTTTCAGGTTTTTTTGGGGGTGGAAAGACTGAGTCCTGGAGCTCCCTACTCTGTCATCTTCCAACTTCAATCCCCTCCAAGTGTCTAATTTTAAAAGATAAGTCTCTCTCTATATTTCTTATGGAAATATCTGGCTCATAATTTTATAGTTATGTCATATTTCCCCCAGTGGAGAACCTTGTATGCCTAGGTAACTGATGTCATCTCCTTACTATATTGAAGCAAAGACTAAAGTTGTTCAGATTAGACAACTATAAGAAATATCAAAATAATTTCTATTGTGAATGCTATTAATAGTCAAAAATTCAAACTAGTTTAGCAAATAAATGCACTTTCCATGATTAATTTCCATGATTAATTTTTATATTGAAAATGTCTTTCCCATCATTCATTCCTCATTCTCTACATTCCTACTGTTAAGTTTCCCTGCATGGGCTTGGCAGAAAGACTTATAGATAGATAAAGAACAATTATTATACCTGAGGAAATCAAGGAAATGAATAGCTTTCAAATGCTCAGTGCTTACTAGCTCATCATATACATTTTTCAATGATTGCTTTAATGCATTTCACAAGAAAATCAGTTATTTTGTACATACTCAGAATCAAATCCTGTCAGAATTTTAGAATTGTATATTTAGTTAATTTTTTGTTATGCCCACTTTCCATTTATCACCATAGGTTTTACAATGATTGTTTTCTTATTGTAGTAATATTTTACATTTTGAACATTATTTATGAACAATTTTTTTTGGTTTCTACAATAAATACAAACTTTCACTTTTTCTCAAAACGTGGACTGTTTGGTCTATCTATGTGTGTACATTTTCAGTGGTATGGGAAGTCATGGTCTGGTTTGGCTCAATTAATTAAAAAACTCAGAAGTAGGTTACTGCAACACAGCTGGAAATGTGTTAAGGTGTTGTGGTTTGAAGCTGTTATTTACCCCAGTAAAGGTCACACTCTTTTAATTCATTCCTGTGGGTGCAAACCTATTGTAGGTGGGGCTTTTTTGTTAGGTTATTTCAATTGAGATGTGACCTAGCCCATTCAAGATGGATCTTAATCCTTTTACTGTAGTCCTTTATGAGAGGATAAGGGACAGAAAAAGCCAAGAAAGACCATAGAGAAAAGCCATAAAGAAGCTTAAAAGAGAGGACCCACAAAGCTAAAAGAGGAAGTCATCAATGCTAGAAGCTGGAAGCAACAAATCCCAGGAAAGAATGACCAGCAGACTCTGGCCATGTGCTTTTCCATGTTACAGAGGTGTCCCAGATGCCAGCAGCCTTTCTTCAGAGAAGATATAATCCAGGTTGATGCCTTGGTTTGGACATTTGCATAGCCTAAGAACTGTAAATTTGCAAGCTAATAAATCCCCATTGTAAAAGCCAGCCACTTTCTGGTATATTGCTTTCTGGAAGCTTTATAAAACTGAACCATAAGGCATAAAATCCTATGTGTATTCTGCTCCCCTCTCCCCCACTGACCTATAAATATGGAAAACAATGGTTATGGATTCATCCAACCCTGCAGAATCTGCACTTTGGTAGGCATTTTTAATATTTACCATTTTAAAAATCATGTTTATGGTGACCAGTGGACCCAAAGCAGTCCACTGTGAGGTTGTTATTAGTTTCAGTTTTAGAACACTAAAACCCAATAATTATAATTTAGAGGCCCACAAAGCTCTACATTCCACTGTCCAAGGAAGTTCAATTTTTTTCCTCTTATAATTATTATTTCTGTAAAGGTGCTATTTATTTTGTTAAACAATTTAAAGATAACTCTCAAGTTGTATGGATCTGGCTAAGCTCTCCATATATGATTTATGCTAGATATAGCAAATGACATAAACAGTCAGGAACTGATATACTTATCCTTTCAGTCGTGAATGTTATTTCAATTCCAACTACTATAAAATTGTAAAAGTGGAGTTAGGAAAGGTGGTGATTTCTAAGTCTCAATCTATCTATAAACCTGTGTAATTCAATGAAAACTTCCCGGGAAAAATATTTAGTAACAGAGGTGGGAGAGAGAGCATGAAGTCACTTCACAGTGTGGTTAGCATGGGATGGGGCAAATAATTTAGTCTAAGCAATTTAAAAACAAACACTATCTTCCAATTATGTCTTAACCAGGCTCCATAGCTTATCAGTGTCTCTTTAGGTCTGCTAAAGGGAGGAAGAAGGACACTTTTCTCTATAAGACAATTTCTTTATTATTCTGTCTCCAGCAGTCAATCTTATGAAATTGATTTTAATTTGGCAAATAGCAAAGAAAGGTTATTTTTTTAGTAAATCATTCAGACCAATATGGCATGTCTGAATTTTTTTTTTCACTAGAAATCTATGTAATACATTAAGAATACGGTTTTATATAATTGAAAATATGTTCCCAGGGAGAAAGTTAGGGAACTTTAATACTTAGTACTACTAAAACTTTAATACATTTTTTTTCCTGTGACAGAAGGGAGCTGCTATAAAATGAGAATGAAGCTACATGCTTCAGAAACTTAGATTTAACAAGAAGTGCTAAAATTCAACCTTGCATTAGTTATTATAATTTTTGACACTGTCTTAATGTGTGAAGGAAGAATTGAACTCTAGAACTAGAAAGGGCATCATTAAAAGACAAGATTGCCTTCCTGTATGACAGATAATAATATTAGATCATTTGCTTGGGTAGGAGCAGAGCTTATGAGGTGTATGGAGCTCACTGAAATTTGGTTGAGATTGAAAACCTTTCTTGCTATATTTCTTTCTCCTTCCTCTATACTTCACTGATGAGTAAAAGAAATATGACTGAGCATTAATTGGTTTTGCTGTTGTAGTCCACATTTGTTATAGAAAAGATATTCTATTGAAATGTTTGATTCAAGTAAGTTAATTCTGTTGTATCCCGGAGGCATTGAAGACAAAATGTTTTGTTTTATGTTGTTCAGAAAACCCAACTGGTATGGAAACTGAGACATTTCTCTTCTTTGTAATGTCTCTCTTCTACACATTTACATGCCAGCCAAATATAATTCAATATACCCAGTTATTTTTTTTTCAATATAAAAGAAGATTGTTTCTGATTTTTTGTACTATTGTCATCATCAAAACATAAAATTAACTAAATCAAGAATTGAAATCAGGCCAGCTTCTGAAAACATGTATTTTCTTTTGCAAGTACATTTTTTTTTTTTTTTCCTTTGAGGAGAAAATGGAAAAGAGCGGGAGGGGAAGGGAATGATTTTAAGCAGACATTTATTCTCTAAGCAGAGGAGGATGAAGTTAAGGCCATTGATCCTAGAGCCTGATTGCCTGGGTTCGAAACCTGGCTCTACTACTTATATACAGGTGGCCTTGCAAAAGTTACTTGGCCTCTCTGTGCTTCAGTTTCTTTTACTGCAAAACAGAGATAATAATAATAGTACTTGTCAAAATGTTAATTTTGAACATTAAATGAGTTGATATTTCCAAAGCACATATTACTACTATTTTTAAAAAATAAATAACAGCATCCTGTTGTGCCTCATACAAGATGAATTAAGTTTTTTTGTAACTTCCCTAGCTTGAGAAGTCATTTGAGATTTTATTTTTTGATTTATGTGCTTACTTGGTATGGGTATTGAAATTGGTGTCTATGGTGGTTTGGAGCTATTATGTACTCCAGAACAGGCCACATTCTTTTAATCTAATCCTGTGGGTGCAGAACTTTTGTGGATGGGACCTTTTGGTTAGGTTATCTCAGTTGAGATGTGACCCAGTCCATTCAAGGTGGGTCTTATTCCTTTTACTGGAATCCTTTATGGGAGGATAAAAGACAGATAAAGCCCAGAGAAAGCATAGAGAAAGGCTCCAGAGAACCTAAGAGAGGACCCAAAGAGGAAGCCACTGGAACTAGAAGCTGAAACCAATGAAACCTGGGAGTGAAGGACCAGAAGATGCCAGTCATGTACCTTCTTTGTGACAGAGGTGTCCCAAATTCCAGCAACCTGCCCTCAGAGTTCAGGTATCATTCCACTGATGCCTTAATTTGGACATTTTCATGGGCTAAGAACTGTAAATTTTAAGTTAATAAATCCCCATTTTTACAGCCAATCCATTTCTGGTATATTGCATGCCAGTAGCTTTAGTAAACCAAAACAGTATCAAATAAAGAAGACTGCTGGTACCTGTTGGGAAACAAGTTACCATAGGTCTCTGGCATTTCTGCATGTCCTGCAAGCAGAAGAAATGACTGGCCATTGCTATGGACTGTCCTTGCAGGATGTTTGTGCAGTGATTGGCCTTTATAGACAAGAGGAAAGGGCAGGACTGCTTCCTGGACATTTTTAAAGATTCTGATTTTTAAGCTCAGGGTCCCTTTCTTGTAGTGCAGTCCATTGTCTGTGCAAGCATCCATCTGGGTCCATGCCCATCATTTCTCTTGGACTTTGGCAAAAGGGGAACTACACAAATGTGATGATGTTCATGATGCTTGCTGTGTCTGGAGTAGTAACATTCTTTATCTCTGCGGCCAGTATTCATGAAAAAAGTGGCAGGCTATCCTGTTAGCTTGTAAGTAGAGGAAATGGTCAACCCCTTCACAGTTCTTGACACAACCTTCCAGAAATCATAATGTAGCACTACTACATATGTATTGGCATATTTCTCTATTTTGTACAAACAACAGAAGAAAACAATGGATCAAATTTAAACTGGATTTTAAAATGTAAATATTGTTAATAGAGAAAAAGAAATTTTATTAATGAATATTTGCTTACAAACAATGAATATGTCCAATGTGTAGGTTCCATAATGTCCTAAAGCAGAGTTTCCCAGCTGTGTGCTGTGGCTCACAGTGAGGCCATGACTGCTTGGTGAGGCAGAGCTCGTAGATGCACTGTGGCTCCCAGATGACACGAGTGGGTCTCAGTTGTCCAGATATAGTGATACTCTCAGGCCTCAGATGCTAGATTAGGCCAGAGGCCACCAAAACCTCTAGCCAGTAGCTTCTTGCAGGAGTTAGTGCCTCAGCTTGCCTCAGTGTAGCATTTTAAATGTTTATTTTCTATGTGTACCATGATTTCTCAAAGGATTGAGAAACACAATTCAGTTGAAAAATGAAAAACCAAAGAGTATCTTCAATTTAATTAATCTTCAAAATTAAGTCTATTTAATAATTAATCTTCAAAATTAATCTATTTGATATAAAGGTGAATGGCAAATTTCCTATTATAATCACAATATATGAAATATATATAGAAAATAAGTCTTGAAAAAGTTATTATATTAATTTGATTTAAAATGTCTCCTTTAGATGAGTAATATTTTAAACATTAAATCTTTACTATTTAAAGTAATAGTAAACTTAATGCTTCTATTGTTTCTTCTGTAAATATACTTCACAGATATTAATTAATATGTAAAGGACAAGTGATCCTCATTAAAATACAGAATATATGTCATTTTCTGTACCTTTAGATATGTATTTCCAGAGAATCATAATTGCTCTTCTCTTCCTGTTGTTTTCCCTTATTAGTAGAATAATTTTGATTGTTTTCATTTATTGCCCTTTACTCTATGTTAGACATTATAGGAAGTGTTTTAAATATTTTAATATAGTTTTTCTAACTTTGTAAGTAAAGTATTTTTATCACCATCTATTATGTGACTAAAATGAGTCTTTAAAGACATTAAATAGTGTGTTCAAATTCACATAGCCTTGAGATAGGAGTGGATAGGGTTTGTTGGAAGCAAGATGGAGATTTAAAACCAGGGGTCTCTGATGCCAAATGTAGAACCCGCAGCTTATCAGAGGCACTGGTCCCAATTAACTATCTAAGATTAGCACAGAAAAGTGCCAAACAATGTGAAAATATTTGATTTTGTTTTCATGCTTAATGTTAAAAAGAAGAACTAAGCCATAGAGTTTTCTCTATTCCTGGGACAGTGTCTTAGTCTGCCAGATTGCTATGACAAATTCCATGCAAGTGAGTGACTTAAACAATGGGAATTTATTGGCTCATGGCTTTGAGGCTGGGAGAAGTCCAAAAATGAAGCATCAGCCAAACAATACTTTCTCCCCAAATCTGTAGCATTGTGGTGCTGACTGCCAGCGATCCTTAGGGTTCTTTGGCTTGTATCCCTGCCTCATGTCAAATGGTGATGTCTTTTCTTTCTCTTCTGGGTCCATTGGCTTCCAGCTCCTCCCCATGGCTTTCTTGTCTCTGGCTTTCTGTTTCTTTCTCTTTATAAGGCCTCCACTATTCCAGATTAATATCCAACCTCATTCAGTTGGGCCACACCTTAACTTAAAATAAAATAACATTTTCAAGAGATCCTATTTACAATGGGTTCACATCCACAAGAATGTGAATTAAGATTAAGAATATGTCTAAATCAGGGAACATAATTCAATCTACAACAGATGGGCATTCACTTACCCATCTAGAACGGGGGGCATGAATCTGGGACCTGCTTTAAAGTTTATATTATCCTGATCTTCAAAAGCCAATAATTCAGTTATTTTAGTGATTTTAACCTTTCTTGTCACAAAGTGAAAGCTCACTAAACAATTGTTGAGTGCATTTCCGAATGATCTGCAACTAAGGCTTTAGTTCCTATCACCTAGTGTCTTACGACTGAGTCACCTTATTACATATGCTAGGGAGGAGGCCTTGAGTTTCTCCACAAAGAGGGGAAATTTTAAAGTTATTCATAAATAGAAAGGTGCTTTGATGTCAATCACCAATGACTGGCTGCAAAGGAAATTTAACAGACACTAGAAATGCAAAAGGAAAAATATCTGGCTGCAGTAGAGATGGTGGGTAAAACAGGTGCTCTGATAAATGCTTCCAATGTGTTAGGTGTTGGGCAGGTTGTTTATGCAGGTTACTTACACACTTGTTTCATCTGTAAAATGGTGATAAATAATGATGTCTATCTCATGTTAGTATTGAGTGGATTATGTAAGGTCATATGTGTAAGGCATTTGAAATAATGCCTGACTCCAGAGTGTGCATACAGAAATTTAATGAGAACTGCTATTATTTTTATTATTAAAACCTCATAATAACCCTATGAACAAAGTGTGTGTTTTCTTCAGTTTGCAAAGAACAAAATTTAGATTTAAAAAGACTAAGTAACTTACCCAAAGTGGAACAGCTGGTACGTGGTAGAGCTGAGATTCAAAGCAAAGCAGCTCATGGTGACTGCATAAAAGTAAACCTCCTAGAAAGCTTGCAAGTGCACTGGAATGCGAGGCTGTGACGCTTTCCAACAATGTGTTGTTTGGTAATTACTATGGCTTCCAAAAGTATATTCCACAAACTTTAGACTACCTTCAATACATTGTTGTTTATTTTATTTTTATATAATATGTTAAATAAGTTTTGATATTTTTCCCTGAATTTGGGGGAAAATATGAGCAGTGATCTATGAGAAGAGGTCATTTTTCTACAAACTTATGACTACTATGCTGTCCTCGTTATATCTTTTCATAACAACTATAGAAATTACATAATTAAATATTAATTTGAAATTTCAAGTGAATATAATTCATTAATGCCTACAAAACACAGTTCCCTAGTGTAAATCTGCTCAAGTCAAAATTTTGCCACAGGAAATTATGACTTATCAGTAATAATTTCCTTTAAAATCAATTGTAATGGCTAGTTATTGAGGCTCTGGATTATAACTTGCCATCTATGAGTATGCATTGCACCTATCTAAATGAAATACTTACAAATATAAAATACAAAGATGCAGATAGAGTACTAGCAACTTCTAAAGTCTCATTTCAAATCTATGGCCTTTAGATGTACTGTTATGCATAAGTAAATGAGCATCACATAAATGCTACCCTTTGCCTTCTCCTCACCATTGTACTTGCTGCTCTTTCCAATTTGTGAGCCTGCTCTCTCACCCATACCTTACAAAGTCCAGGCCCAATTGAAACATACTTTCTCTGTTTGCCAAAGGCGGTGTTTCTTCACATCACAGGCAATCGGGTAAAAGTGAAACAAAACAAAACAAAACATATTAATAAGAAAATAATGTTTATTATCAAACTTAAAAGTATTTTCAATTCCATAGTCAGTATTGCACAGTCAGTATGTAATATGAAGCATCCACCAACTAATCAACTTGTCTAGATTATGCTTCAATATGTTGCAATACTTATGTATGTATGTATGTATGTATATATGTATATAATGTATACATACTACAAAGGAAGAGAAGGTTTTGGAGATAATTGAAAATTTAAAATAGTTCCAAATTAACTGAGATTTAATTTTGTAAGGGCTTGCAGGATTTTAGCATTTCTAATTATTTTCCTATTGTCTATGGTCTTTACTAGGCTCAGGAAAGAAGGGACCCATTAATTGTGGATCCTTTTTCCATTTGTGCCTGTCTGAATGGAAAACTGTTTGCCAGATTGACTTACACACTTTACTATTGATTGTATGCTCAGTTATATCAAATCAATTTTGAATTCCTGAATACAGTGGAAGGCAGGGAAAGGCAAACTAGAAAAATAACTCAAACACATGTAATATGTGAATGCCTCATTCCATTAAATCAGTAGATACCTGCTAGGAATTAGTAGGCTATATGGTACATAGTAGGTGCTGTATAAATTACCATGGAAAAATTAATACTGTTCCAAACAAGGATATTGGAAATTACTTTGTTTGTATTCTCTAGCATTTTATTCTTCTCAAAATGATGAATACAATTTGATAGGTGCTAGTCTTGAAAACTGTTTCTAATAATCATCACAATATATCTATCATCTATATTATGTTTGTTAAGTATAAGACACTGTGCTAAGCAATTTACAATGATTCTGTCTTTAAATTTCAGCAGACATCAGGTACTATGATAATTCTGATTCAAGAGATGAAGAAACAAAGACAAATAAAAGTTTAAGCTTTCAAACACAATGAAAGTGGTGGCTTGGAACTTTATACCCCAGAAAACATGTTCTTAAACTTAATACGTTCCTGTGGGTGTGAACCCATTTTAAATAGGACATTTTGATGAGATTACTTGAGTTAAAGTGTGGCCCACCCCAATCAGGATGTGTCTTAATCCTATTACTGAAATCCTTTATAAGCAGAATGAAATTCAGACAAAGAGAGAACTCCACAGGGAGCAGCCAGAAGCTGGAAGTCAATGGAACCAGAAGAGAAAGGAGAAGCCAACAGAGGCTGCCATGTGACAGAAAAGCCCAGGACCAAGTATTTCTGACAGCCAGCCCAGAACACCACAGTCTTACGGGAGAAATCACCACCTGCACAACCCCTTGAGTTTTGACTTCTCCTAGCCTCAAAATCATGGCCAATAAATCCCCATTGTTTAAGGCAACCCATTGCACAGTATTTGCTTTAGCAGCCAGGTAACTAATATACTTTTCCAAAGTCAAATAACTAATGTGAAGCTGGCATTAAAGCCCAATCACTATCACTCTGGGAATTCCACTCTTATCTACCAGGAAACACTGTCTCCCCTAGTGTAAAGCAAATAGAATGTCGATTAGATGAATTTCCCACTGAATTCCTGGGAAATAGCTGTAATGTAGAGTAAACAGCATGGATGACTTTCACTTTTTGCTAAGCCATGCACGCCAGGGCAACCTCACTATTATCTGTAATTTCTAAGGGCTTCATTTGTCTCTTTATTAAATGTACATAGTATCTCACAGAGTTCAGAGAGTTTAAAGTAAAGAAGTATAAACTTGAATGCCTGAAAGAAATGTTAGTTTCTTTATGTGATCAAGGGATAATACATTCCTCAATTACTTTCTCAAGTGCTTCCGCAATAATTTCCTCAATTTCATCTTAATTACCTTTAATTCATCACAAGTAACATTGCATAGCAAAGTACACTGAGTCATACAGAAAGGCAGATGATCTCTGCAAAAATTTATGATCACCAGCCTCTAAGGTTGCCTGACAATCCAGCTAAGTTTATCACTCCAACTCACTCTCTTAATATTCATGACCCTTTTAAGCCACTTCTGTTCTCCTAAAACATCCAACTCCCTTTCTTCTCTCTCACACACATCTGACATTTCTGCCTCCAGCTTTGTAGAAAAGATTGAAGCTATCTCACAAAAATGTCTCCCAGTATTAAAGATACAAACTTATCTACATCTGTACCCATCTTCACACTCTTCCTTCCTGATAAAGCAGAAGAAATCTGTCTATGCTTGTGTAAATCCACTCCATACAGACCTTCCCACATTCTCTGAAATGTTGAACAATTGTTTTATCTGACTCTCTCTTGGATATCAAACCTCTCAAATGGTTCATCTGTATTGGCTTTTAAACACTGCAGCTGGCTGTAATGTTAATGGCCTCCTATTGAATCACGTTTCCTGATAGCACACACTTGTGTTGTTCCCTCCCTCATCAAATCTGAGCTTATTCATAGATTGTGTATTAGAAAGTATGAAACAAGCAGAGGCTTAATAAGAACTTTCACATTAGAGCTCTTCTCTTAGAAGACTCTCTCTTGGAATCCAGCAAAACACATAAGAGGTAAAAACCTTCTCTGACCTTCCAGCTAGGTCCAGTCTCCAACGGATTACAGATGTGATTGACCAAATGATTTATCACATGGAGCAGATAAATCAATGTTTGCTTAAACACCAGACCCATAGAAATACAACAAATCATTGCTGTTTTTCAGCCACTTCATTTTTAGGTGGCTATTTAAGCAACCATAGAATATTAAAGCAAACATTCTGATAATTTTTTTCTTCCTGAAAAAACAAACATAAAAATACCAGTATAGCAAGTATCAAAACATAAACCCTGATTTGATCTCATATTTTCTTCCAAAAACCATACCATATATCCCATTATAGAAAAAATCCTCAAAAAAGTTTTCACAATCACCACTCACCAATTCAATCTTCAGAACACATAGATATGTCTTCTACCTTTGTCACTCCAAGAACACAGCTCTGTTACAAGAGAATCCATGACTTTCTTCTGCTAAACCTAACATTTCTGTTCTCATTCTAAATGATCTCTTAAAATCACTCAAACCTTTTTGCAAAATCTCTCCTTGATATTTCTTGATTTTTTTTTTTTTTAACCTCTCTGCTGTATTCAGGAGTGTCTGTTGCTCTGAAATTAAATGTTAGCATTTCCACAAGAATACATCCTAGATTTTCCTATCTTTCCCTCTTGTCTCACACTCTAGTATCTACTTCTTTTCTGATGCTTAGTTCACCGTCTACACTGAATGGGCTTACAAATATTTATTTACAGCCTGCATGTCTTTAAACTTCAGATTCATAAATTGAATTACTTATTTAACATGACTTCTTGGATTTATCAACATTACCAATTTTTATGCCCCAAACCAAATTTATAGTGTTTATACCATTTGGTGCCTTCCAGGGTTCCATATGTTGATGAAAATTACTACCATCCACCCAATTATGCTACTAAAGTTCTTCCTTCCCATGTCTCTGTCTCAAACCTCACATCAAATAAGTTAAAAAATTCTTCTGATTTTACTTCTGATGTATTTTAAGCATCTAATTACCCATAACCACAATACTTATCAAATGATATATGTAAAAATTATTTTAATCAATATCTGACATACTACTAGTGTTCACTTCACTTGTGCTTGATCTATTAAATATAAAACGTAGTTTAGACATTCAAAATTTGAATATGGTTAAGAAAAGCTAATGCTTTGTGGGATATATGCTTCCAATTGGGGTGAGATATCAGAGAAGATAAAGGTGAGGCTTACTCTTAAATGATTTGTGCATGTAGCATATATTTCAGCACGTCAAGAGGCAAAGATTGTCTAGTTTGAGGTCTACCTCTTAACCTTTTCTTTATGCCCATTACATGATAAAGTTTCTAGTGATAGAACTGAGACCCAAATGTCAGAAGTGAATTGAAAAAATTTTCTCAAAAGTGATGTCAGAAAAAGTAAGAAATTGTCCTTCCCTTTTTATATGAGCCTGCATTATTTACAACCTATCTGTATACAAAGTGAAATATCAAGCTCCCAATAATTGATTTTTTATTGTAACCACAACATAAGTTGACAAAATTACAACACTATTCCATAATTTGATTTGTTTTCTCACAGCTATGTGTGTTTCTAGATTTAAAATAACTTTTAAACTTTCAGATCATAAAGCAGTTCACTGTTGACAGATAGTTATTTGGCCTTCTATTTTTGCAAGTAGTCAGAGATACCAACTGTAAAATATGGCTTTAAAATTGCCCTTTCCTAAACTTGGCAGCTATGTGAATTCTCATTAAATTTGTTTGTAATATTTATGACAGAATGCATGCATGAGAAAACCTTTTGTTAATGCTGTGTATATAGAGAGGCCTACAAGAAAACCTGTTCCTTTGGATATAAATATAGTTAAGATATAAGAAAAATCCTCTGACAGAAGAAATGTATGCTAAGGCTGCAGAGCTCTCCTTAAATTACAAAGAACTGACATGCTTATTCTTGACATACTCATAAGACCATGATTAATATATATTTCACTTCTCATCATGTGAGGAAAACATGGGATTATGATTGAGACCCAGTTTCTGTTTTGTATGTTAGTTGCAAAAAATAGATAATGATAAAAAAGTACAGAGCTCCTCTTCAACATAAACCATAAGACGTGGTTGCTACTAGAAATCATTGTAGAAATAAGACAACTAAAAGTTAACTGTGAAAAATTATTTTGTCCATAAATAAATCATCAACAGAGAATAAATTCTTTAATATTACTTTTCAGGGAAAGGCTTTTATACTTGTTTTAAGGTTCTGTTGGGTCACAGATGACACAAAGAATTTAGCTCGTCACTAGGTAGTTCAATTATACACTTACGATTCAATAGAAAGAGAAGTCAAATGACTCTGGATAGCACCTTATTTTTAGAGTTTCGTAGATACAGATGGAAAGCGTTTAAAAATTTGAGAATGCTTATTTGGTAGTAGAAGTTATATTATGCTCTTTTAAAGACTGGTACCTTTAGTTTCCCACTATTTCCTATTGAAAAACAGGAACATGCTATTTTATTTACCTGAAAATAAATAACCTTATGTATAATCTTTGTGCATATATACCTATTAACTTTTATATTATATTTCCCCCTTGACACATTTGTTAACGTCACTACAAAATAGTAGTGTTCCAGTTTGCTAAAGTTGCTGGTATGCAAAATATCAGAAATGGATTGGCTTTTAAAATGGGGGTTTATTAGCTCACAAATTTACAGTTCTAAGGACATAAAAGTGCCCAAACTGAGGCATCAACAAGAGGATACCTTCACTGAAGAAAGGCCAATGGCGTCTGGGGTTCCTCTGTCACATAAGAAGGCACATGGCCAGAGTCAGCTGGGACTCTCCCAGGGTTAGCTTCTTGTTTCCATTGCTGTCTCCAAAATGTCTCTGTGCTTCTGTCTCTCTTAGCTTCTCTATTAGCTCCTGTGCATTCTTGCTTGTTTCTCCCAGGACATTTCTTTCTATGCATCTGGGGATCCTCTCTTGGGTTCTCTAGGGCAAATTCTGTATTTCATCTCTTAGCTTTTCTCCTGATTCTGGTTTCAACAACTATCATCAAAATGTTTCTGGGCATTTCTCTTTAAAAGAAAGAGCTCTTTTCAAAATTTCTCTGCCTTTTATCCTCTCATAGAAGATGCCAATAAACAATTAAGACCCACCTTGAATGGGCAGGGTCACATCTCCATGGAAATAATCTAATCAAAAAGTCCCACCTATGACTGGGTGGGTCATATCTCAATGGAAACAACCTAATCAAAAGATCCCAGCCACAATAAGTCTGCACCCACAAGACTGATTTAAAAGAATATGGCTTTTCTGGGGTGCATAACAGATTCAAACCAGCACAAGTATCATAATTAATTTTATTTCAATTGACAAAAAGCTATATCAAAACAGCAGCTATTGTAGAAGAGGCTTCCACAAGGTAGAGAATCTTGACAATATATGGAATAGAGTTTAGATTAGAAGTTATGCCCGTATATATGCACACAAGCACATTCACACATATTTCAAAATCTAAGTCTCACTTCCAAGGCCAACAGTCCGTTTATGAGGAATTTTAACAAGGTAAGGATGGAATTCACTTACTGAATTCACCATAATATAAATGTCTCAAGCTCATAAATCTGATTAGTCACACCACTAATATTACCTCTTTCTTTTCAGAATAGAGACACATTATTGTGCTCACAGAGATAGATATAAAGGCCAGTTTATTAATTTTCAGTGTGATCTACAATGCTGAAGAGATTTAAAGAGAAAGTATCAGGAAAATGAATGATTTCCCTATAGGCAAATTATAATTAAAGGATGCCAAATTATAATCACAGGTTTATAAACATGGACTCAGTACCTGAAAACTTTACCTTTGCCATTATGCTTACTCTGGTCTGAGTGCCAAAGTCAATTTTTGAAAAGATTTTGGTTCATTCTAATTCTGATCTAATTGATAACTGATTTCCATAGTTTAATTTTCAGGAGACAGAATCTTTCCCAAATTAATATTGGGGAGAAGTTTCTCAATGAAATCCCAATGCCTCTAAAATGCCATTGTCTATACCTGACACATGGCTGCGAAACTTTTTTTTTTAATTAAATGATTGAACAAATAATTGAGTTGATAGAAAATGGTTTTCTCACCTGAACAACTATTTTCCGGAACACATTTTCAGTATCATGGTCTCTGATTTGTCTAATTACTAAAATATATCTATCTGCATCTTTCTACCTTAACTCTTCCATTTTGATTCACGTGTTCATTTACTGACTTCACCCTTATGTTTCACAAAAAAGCATAGACACATATATAAATTTAAGATCATCAGTCACTCTAATGCTATTGAAGCATTCAATTCCCTTAAAAGCAGACACCAAAAGAGCTGAAATGGGCATTTTGCACAATCAGGTATTACAATTAATTAGCTGCAGGTTGCTTTGCAAATATGTAAGCACAAACAAAAATATGAAGCAATTTAATCAGAAATTACCTGAAATGAAACATACATTTCCTTCCATTCAGAAAGTCAAGATTGCATAAAAGCTCTTATAAAATATTTCTATATGAGCTTATTTTTATTAAGATCTTATTGTTGAATAATCATCACAATAACCCTGTGAAGTAAGTTGCATTTTTCAATTTTTCAGAGGTAGAAAATGACCAAGTGACTTGATCTCCATTATAGCAGAAGAAACTCATTAGAAGTTCCAGAAAGGCCAGGGCCTTTCCTAGTCATTAACCTTTCAAGAGTGAGGACATATTCAGCCTGATTGCAGAATCTACTCTCTCGTTCTCTCAATCCCTCCCTTTCTTTATACAAATACATAAACACCCTGTCCACCCACACACATTACCACCCAACATAAGTACATATGGCTACATACTAAAATACATGTAGTGCTAATTTCAGAATATAGGGATCCAGTGCAATGATCTATTTATCCATCTATCTATCTGTCCATCTATCTATCTTATTCCTAAAGGTTTTTCTTATTAAAGACCAACCCTAAGCATGGCTACCATAAACGCCTGGAAACCTGGATCTTAGTTGACCATTTTAAGCAAAGTTCTGGTGCCCATGAGAGTAAGAAGTAACCTTAATGCCTCACTGAGGTTTTAGTGTTCTACACACTACACAAGTAAATAGAACATTTGTATGATTACATGTGAAATGACTAGTGACTTAGCAAAATGTAAACCTGAAAGCAAGTTTAATTACCTATGCTGTTTGTTTTATTTAGTTTCCTCTTGCCAACTTACTAAATTGATACAAAGCTGCCATGCAAAAAGTAAGATAAAATGTAAAATTTGTAATCATTAACACAGTAAAAGAGTGATCCATTTTTTAATAAATATACCTTAAAAGAGTACTTAAGTTTTCCATTAACTGGTATGCTCCAGAGAATGCAAAAAGTTTTATTTTAGAAGATCACCTCATAAGATATGTCATGAAGGTGCTGTACAAATACACTTCTGTAATTGTTTTCTATCTTATTTGCTTCTTTCAGGCCACTAATATGTTCCTAGAGTAAACAGTTTTCCTTACAATTTAGGAGGGCTAATTCTTTGTTCATTGTCATCCTGAAAGAAGAAAGAAAAGTTTCAGTACATCAAAGCTACTCATTTATCTGTTCAGTTTTTCAGTTCATTTAATGTCCTAACAATTCACACTGGGCTTTTGGCAGTGGTGGTGGCATTAAACTGCATTTTAAGCACCTCCATAAGATGCAACAACATCATTACCTTGAATTAAAGTGTAAGAAGAACACTCTACTAAGGGCATTATAGTACCCTACATGAAGAAAATAATTCATGAGTACTCTTCATAAAATTAGCTTTATTTCTCCATTCTAGAATAAATGATAGAACATTCTAAAGAATATGTCCTAAATCAGCAGCAAGATGCCCCTCCTAAATCTCAATAACTGTCTAGGGTAATCTTTGACAGCTGGGTGCTATTAGAATTTGTTCTAATGGTGACAATGTGGAATACGCTAACACAGGGCTTATTGCCACTTATCCAGCAGGGGCATGAAATGAGGTGACATGGTAATGAGTTGATACAAATGACTTTTGTAACTTTCATACTGCTACCAGGCTGAGGCAGGCAATCAGAGAGAAACTATTGTCTGCCTTTCGTGATGGTTTTAATGTGTTCCATTTGATTTAATACTGCTGGTAGGCAAAATGTGAAAGAAAAGTAGGTCACCGCCTTTTTGCTTTGCTCAGATAACAGGGCAGTACTTACCTGGTTTATCCTAAGAGTTATTTACTTTTGCTGATGACAAAGAGATATATTTTGAGGTAGGACTTAAACCATTCATTGTACATATCCATATCAAATACTGCTGAGTAACTGTTAAGTGATAATAAGTAAAATATCATTTAAAAGTCATTAAGAGTTATTAGTGTAAAATTAAATTTAGCTACTTCCATGTTCTTTTAGAATAAAAGACTGTCATATGAATAATTAGCATTACCACATACGGAGTTCTTAAGTTGTAGGAGCCTGTTATAGTTTGTGACATCTGTAGCTTCCAGTCTTTTTATATGCTCTCTTATCACAAATAAACTTATTGTACATTTTCTGCGTGAACACAAAATTTTCAAAAATTTTAACTATGTAAAATGAAATGGACTTTTATTTGATAGTTTTCCATTTTCTTTTATTTCTGTTTAATAAAAAATTAGAATTAACTGGCAAATAATAAAATGCAAATGTCAATTTAAAAATGTGTCACCTATGTTAGTATAATTCTATGCTTGCAGTTCTTACTGACTTTTTTTAAACACATGCCATTTTATATAAAATTTAGTAAAGAATTAAATATGAATACAATTGGTTTAGATGTTCCTATATGGGAAAATAATATACTATGAAAAGGAATAATTAAAATTTTGCAATTGTGTGTTTGATTTTCAAGTATCATGGCAATGCACTCATTTTTAGGAAAATAGCTAAAATATAGATTGCATGTTATTGATAATTTTGAATCTAAACACATGAATGCAGACACATGATATAGCATGTCATTTAATTAATGAATTAGCTTTCCTTCCTCCTTCATAGCCCAGGGAAAGCAAGTGTGTGTGCAATTAGACAGATGCTGAATACTACATGCTCATTTGTGGAGAGAAAACCAGTTCCTGCCACATATATAAGAAGTTACAGGAATGCTACATGGCTAGCCTCAGTATATGTGTCCTCCATGGGAAGCAGAAAATCAAACCAAGCACAGCCTGGGACAAATTGGGAGCAGAGCTGCTGCTGCTGCATAGCAACTTTCCTTTCTCATAGCTCTCCTGTGGAGAAATTATATTCTCCTTAAAAAGCTTTAACTATTTACCCTTCATTGTCAGTTTCTCAGTCATGGACAGCCAGGCTTTATGCATTCATCATAATGAGAAAGATTTTTGTTTGATATAACAGCCTGAGTGGCGACAGGGGAGATGAGACAGAGGTGGGGAGAAGTTCAGTCCCCTTCATTTTTTGGTAAAGTGCAATTGAAGCATATTTTTTAAGACATAAAAAGGTAAAATTTAGGAATTTAGGAAGATAATTGATTTCCAGCAGGACATATAAGTAACAGGAAATTTGTAAAATAATAAAGATACTAGAATGATTGCTATGGAAACAAAAAATTCAGAATTCAAGACTCAGAAGTTGAGAAAAAATCCTATTTATTAAAATTCTCTTATTAATGATTTAAAATTAACCCGTGTCTTTTGGGGAGTTTGAGCATTATATGAAATGGCTGGAGAGTTTTTTGCCAAAATTTAAGGGTATGTTAGAAATGGTCTTATTTAGAATATAGTCTATGTGGAATACCAAAAATTTGCTTTGGGGAAGGGGCCTTGAATGATATCCAAAAGATAGGATATAATCCTCCAGAGCAGGATTTTACAAACTGCTGGTTGCACCTTGTTAATGAGTAGTGAATTCTATTTAATTGATGCAGATAAGCATTTTCAAAAACAAAGTAAAATTATAGAATCATATATTAAACTGGATTAGTATAAAAGAAAAATCCAAAGTGCATCACATGAGACTAAGTTAATTTTATTTCCTCAACTTGTACTTTGTGTGTGGGCGGGGGGGGTGAGTGATTGTGTGGGTGTGTGTGTGCATGAGGTATATTTATTTTAGTTACAATGTAGTATATATTTCTTTTCTTCTGTGGGTTATGGTTGAAGTTTGAAAATCTTTACTTTGAGAAGCAGAACCTGGAGTATAAAAAGGTGCGCATTCGACTATTGGTGACCAAGTTCCACGTATATGTGTTACAATGTCATGGATGGAGAAAACAAATCCTAGTTTATATTGAAGCCTCAAATTGAAAGTCATAACAGCAGGTGTTCTGGAAAGCCAGGCTTGACCCACATCCTAGCTGCCTCTTCAACAGGAGATCCATTCACGTGTTGTGAAGTGAGTAGCTGCAGAGATTCATTCGTTTTACCATTATCTACCTGAACAATGCATGGGAAACCAGCTAGGATGAAATGTAGTTTTCCTCTTTGTCTCAATCTAATGTGCATTTAGGAAACACTACTTGGGGCTCAGGATATAGGTTGGGGGCAGTAAAAGAGTAAAGAATAGCCATCATTCAGTTCTTCAAGAATATACAAAATTAAAGGTGGTTTTTATTGAACACCAGAATTTTAACAGCATATATTAACATAGGGTCCCTACTTTAAAAGAGGTCATGATGGTAAATAAAATCTACTAATTATATGGCACTATAATATTATGTTTAAGTATAAATACAACTTTTTTAAAAGAAAGAGGAAGGAAATCCCTGAAAAGAGAAATAATTCATTTAGTAGTCTCTTATCATGTGCTGAGTTTGTCTGGATCATTTTGCAGATGATTATCCTGAACAATATTATCCCATTTTACAGAAGAGAAAATTGGGGCCCAGAGCCAATAAATAACTCATTCAATGCCTCCTAGCAAATAAACTGGAAGTCTCTCCCTGAGTATGTAATTTAAACAGATTTGCTGTTTCTTTATCATGTACTTAACCATTCTTTAATTTAGCGCATAAATAAGCTTGCAATTTTTCATTTATATAAAGACATTCAAAATATATATTGCCATCATCTTCATAAATAGATATGTGTCCAAGGAGCAATTCAAATCCATGACATTCTGAATAAGCCTTCTTTTGCAAAACCTGCATCTTCCACAATGAAATACTAAATGCAGACCAAATTTGATTGTGCATCAGACAAGCAGATACAGCATTCTGAAGACTATGACACAGTTTAATAACTAATACAGATACTGAACTTTCCAAAAGGTACAGTTGTAATTTAATTTTATTCATAGTTGTCAAGTACCAAAGGCCACAAATAAAATAATGAATTCAAAAGAATATTAAAAGTTAGACTTTAAATGGTCTATGGAACAGATGTTTGCAAGACTAATAACAAGTTATTAAACTTCTGTGGCACTGCACAGTACAGAAACAATGGTTCTAAATATAGCTGTGTTTTGATTATTATTAATTTATGAGCCATTTTTGTGGGCACTTTGATATAAGTAATTGAACTCATAATCTCTTATCTAATGCTTTTTTTTTTTTTTTTTTTTTTTTTGTAATTTTCTGGTCAACATGTGAATTCTTCTGTCTTTTATTTTTTCTAATACACATACCTAACTGCTTTCTTTTTTCTCTCTTTTTTCCCCAGGACCCTTACCATGACTGTACTCACTACTTTTTTGCTCCACATAAATTGAGTTTAATCAAATTGATAAACTCTGTTAAGTATACAAATATTATGTCACTTAAAATGTTAGAAGTCTTAATTTTTCCCACTTCCTACTTTCTTTCACACATAGTGAAGATCAAACATTTTTTCTTATGCTCAATTCTTCTGTCCATCATAAAGAAACCAGCTCTGAGTATCCATATTTCTCTGTGAAATTAGTTCTTAAAATGACAAGAATATATTTCAAGCTGTTTCTGTAGAATTTTTTAAACACTTCCCTGAAATCATGTATTCTGTTTATCAATGCTATGGCTTTCTTCTCATTTATATAGATGAAATAAATAACAAAAATATTTTTCAATGGTTCACAAGACAGAATATTCTAAAAGTGCCTACAATATTCTCAGAAAGTGACGTACATTTTCAGAGACTGTGTCTCAACATTAGCACTTTTTAATTTACAAGATTAAAATATCAGGTCTTGAATTTTTTATAATAAGTTCTGTCACTGTGCCAACAAAGGGACCAGAATAGATGGGATATTGTTAAAGGTTAATGTTTGCATGCCACCCAGGTCACAAATAAATGTTTTATTTCTTTGGGAATTCTAACTTTCAATGCTATAAATAATTAATTGCAAGCACTAGATGATGGTTGCTAAAGGTCATAATGGAAACGGATTTTTAAGCATTCCTGTTAGTAGAATTTTGCAAATGCCTTTAGAAATAGAGAAACTACTCAAGCATGGCCTCCATATCAGCAATTAAACTGAAGGGTGGTGAGGAGAGAAAACTTTTTGTTTGTTTTTTTGTTTGGATAATGGGATCCCAGAAGAAAAACAAAAGACAAAAAAACTTCATAAGGAGATCTTTTTTATGCCTATGGCTTCTTATGTGTAAAAGTTTTCAAAGGCTATTTGCATTGCATGTTTATTTCTTCACTGCTCCCCCCCCCCCCCTTTGGCTTAAACAACAGGAATTTATTGGCTCACAGTTTTGAGGCTAGAGAAATCCACAACTGAGGCATCAGCAAAGTGATGTTTTCTCCCCAAAGTCTGTAACCCTCTGGTGCTGGCTGCTCGAGATTCTTGGGGTTCCTTTGCTTGCACCCCTGCCTCACATCAGATGGTGAAGTTCTCTCCTCTATCTTCAGGGTTCTGTTGACTTTGACTTCTGGCTTCTCTCCATAGGTTTCTCTCACTATGTCTGAATTTCTTCTGTTTATAAAGGACTGTAGTAATCTGGATCAAGACCCATCCTGATTCTGTTGTTTTGCCCCTTAGTTTTTAAAGTGGACCATCCCCATACTGATGGATTTGTGTGCCTCCTTTTGCTATGGCCAAAAGATTATGAAGATCTTCTAATGGGCTACAAAGGACTTACTACTATTGTGTTTACTTTAACTCTACTGAAATGCCTCAAAGAAAAACTAGCCAATTAACATTGAAATATTTATTGTAAAGAAGAATTAGAAGATTAAATTTGTGCTTTTTTTAAATTTTTTTTTTTAGTTTGCTATTTGCACCTTAAATATGGGTACAATGTAACTTGCTTTGTGAAATAAAACTCTTTGTTTTGCTTTCCAAACTGAGAGAAGTGCTACTAATTTGAAATTTCAACCACAGGAGCAAGAAAAGACCACTTAGAACAGTTTTAACTGTCTGGTTAGGGAAATGTTTAAAATAAGGAAGACCAGCTAATACAGTTATAACTGTGATATCCCACAAATCAAAACATGTATTTATGATTGACAATTATTTCTGGTTTAGTAGTTTAAAAACTGTCCTATTGACACCATTGTATCACATCATTTTCTTCCAGCAACTTTGAATTTACAACTTAGTGTGTGCCATTTAGAAAAGTTTAAGCCTATACAGACGTTATATTTATATATACCTTGTATACGCATCCTGAGCATTTTCCCAGAATTCAAGCTGCTACAAATTCAAAAGTTGATAATTTGCTTTAGAAACCAAAACATCTTTGGACAGAAAAAAGATTATGAGCTTGTTTTTTAAAACTTATTTTGCACAAAGTTGCCTACCTTTTTTCAAGCTGATAACATGTCATTGAATTAAATATCATAGTTATAACTTTTGGGGATCAGGTCCAGAGATGGTTGACACCTGAGAAGCATGAGGTATATTTGGAACTTAGTCAGCAGTTAATTTCCAGAAAGTTAGGCCTTCTTTAGAGCTAGTACCTCAGTGTTATCAATTCTTTACAAAAGGGCATTCATATTTTTTCTTTCCTCCATGGATTCATGAAATGTGGACATATATTTAACAAATAATTTCAATTTATTCAGTAATACTCCATTCCCAATGCTTTATTCATTAGACATATATAGGTATACCTATTAGTGAGTAAGCTACTCAGTTGAAAATCACATGCAAAAAACAAAAAACAAAAAACCTCAAACAGTGACTTAATTAAATTGCTTATTTGTCCCACACACAAAAAAAGTGCTGGAAAAGGCAGTGCAGGGATGATATGGTGGCTCAATGATGCCATCAGAAACCATCTTTTATTTCTGACATTCTTAGCATATATGTCTTTTGCCTCAAGCTTATAGCTCAAGAGCCTCAAAATGGCTTGTATTTCTCTCTCCATTTGTCCATATACCTAGAAGGAAGGAGGGAATGGGCAAAGTGTGTCCATCCATTTTTGCTAGAAAATCAATAGCCTTTTCAGGAACCCACTCCATATAATGCTGCTCACATTTCATTAATCTGTATGATGCTATCCCTGAGTACATATTCCTAGCTGGACACCTGTATATCCCAGATGAAATTGGGTTTCTGTTTGTGACAAAGAAGAATGGATATTAGTAGGCAACTAGTAGTATTTACCACTTGATTGCCTACTAAAGCCCCAAATAAATATGCGATAAGTAAGGATAACACAACATGACATTTTAATTTTTGCTCCTGCTATGTTATGCAGAAAAGGTCATTATTTCTTCCAGACTACCAATCATACCTTCCAAGATCGCAAATGATTTGGAATCTAAGTTAAGAAAATCTCACCTAACAACATCTGAATGTCTTCAGGTATAGTTCAACTCCATGCATTTCTTTCATCTAAATAATCATGGCTGAAGAAAAGAGTTAAAGGTCAAGAACCCTTCCTCAGCTCTTTGAGGCCTCATTCCAGTAACATCATATCTATGTGGGAACTTCTTCATTCCTTATGATTGCTACTTTCTGTAACTTCTTTGTTGCTCTCAAAAGCCAAGAAATGCTTATTCTAAGAACTGAAAAGAGATTAAACAAATCACTTAAACTTGACTTAGCTGACTTTCCTAAGGCAGATTTAGCCTTATTATTTTTTTAAGTTTCTATTATGTGGCTTTTACAATATCAGCAATTTCTTCAATTCAATAAGTAAACCATTCCAACATTCCTAAATAGTTCAATGTTTCTATATTTTAATTATATATGTAGTGTGTATGTGTGTGCATGCATGTTTATTTTTTAACATAAATGAGAATGTTGTTTAAAAAACAAGTAGGTAATGTGCATACAATTTCATGCTTTTAAAATGATTCAGAGTAACCTACAGCATGAGTAACAAGTATTGCCAGTTTCTCTACTACCGTTTCTTTCCTTATTCTTAGACAATGGGAAGATTGTACTTCCAGGTCTCCTTGAATTAAGGTGTCCCTTTAGGACTAACTATAGTCAGTGGATTTCAAGAAAAAGTAATATGCTGAATTATATTCAATATTTAGTAATTACAGAAAGTACTTTGCATGATTATCATTTCTTGAAACTTTTAATCAATAGGATTTTCTCTTCCTGCAGTTTTGTTCAATTTTCCTGTAAAATTGTGTGTGTTGTCATCTTTTAACGGTTAGATGTTTACTTATCAATTAATTTCCTTTTATACTATTGGTTAATTTGTTTTTTTTCTCTCAAGTCAAAATAGGTAAATTACATATTTTAGAATGCAACTTACATTATTTAAAATTTTAGATTTATTTATATATATATATAAAATCTTACAACACTTTAATTCTTATTTAATTTTTTCATCTTTTCAGAGCCCTGCTTTTCAGTTTTACTGTTTCTATTTTATCAGTTTTTTATTAATGGACATTTTATCTTCATCTTGTTTATGTTTTCATTCATTTGTTTCTACATTTGTTTGACTTCCTCTGTCTTTTTTGTGATATTTCCTTCAATATTATTACTAAGTTATTTTCCTTTTCTCTTGATCTTCAATGTACGTATTAAACCCTTACATATATTTGGAGGGTTCCTTTAATATAAACACACCGCTTGAGGGGTTTTTTGTTTGTTTATTTTGTTTGTGAACTACCCAGCTCATATGAATTTGGGCTTCAATTATGCCATAGGGCTTGCTTGTAATTAAATTTTGTGCAGTGACAGTTTTCTTCTTTCTCTTCCCAATCCAGACTAAATTTTCTTTTCTGATCATTGGGAGTTTTCAGAAGAGTGGAAAGAGTTTATTTCAGGCTTACATTCACCCTAGGATTGTAGCCTTTGGGAGTTCCAAATTTTATGATGAGAAAATTTTCTGTTAGACTCTCCAAACTTATCAGGACATTGTGTTTCATATCAGTCTTCTGTTCATAAATTTTAAGGCCATCCAAACCAAAGTCCAAATTAATGTCTTTTGAAAAATGCCCTGCTTAACTCTCTGATTTCCAGGTTTCATCAATTTAATTTTTATTAGGGACTGTTGATTCTCTTGTGAGTTTCTGATAAGGTCTTTTGTCAGAACTTTAATACTTTCAAGAAAAAAAAATGTATAGTTTTCCCTAGCACTTTTGGTTGATTTCCCTTTGAAGCTTGTCCAAATAAATTCATAGAAGTCCAATGATGTGTTATTATTTAATTATAAAATATTAATGGTAATCTGTTTATTGGCTAACCAAAAAAGATTTAACATACATTTTGACCAATGTCCAGCTCATGAATATTCTGAGGACCAATACTTCATGTCAACTAGGAAATAGCATTCTTGACAATATTTCTTTACAAGTATCTTCATCTCTCACACTGCTACAGCAGACAGTTAATGGTCAATAGGTCTACTACCTGATGCTCCTTGAACTAGGGCTCCCCACTTTCTCCTGGTTCTCAGAGTCTCAATTTGATCTCCTGAATCAAGATACCTGTGTTGTTCCTTTCATTTAGTGATCCTGCTTTACAGCTTAAATTTCTGGTCAACTTCTACTTCTCAAACATCAACTGTCACAGTAAAAAAAAAAAAAAAAAAAGAAAATTCAGGACTAGTCCAATGCATGGCTCCTACAATCTTCCAAACCTCATAAAAGCATACTGGAGAACTATGGTTTCTTAGAACTTGTAGTTCTAACCTCATAAAGATAAATAGGTTTGTTTCATATCTGGATGAAGCTGTGGTTTTCCAACACCAGAACACTCTCTTCACTTAAACTTCAATCAATGTCACTTTCCAATTAGAAGGATCTGATGCCATATATAGATATATATAGCCTAATATTTAAATATACATTTATATATATATATAAATCTAGGACCATATCAAATGGCAGTTATACTAACACTTGGACCGATAAAGTCAGTAATTTCATGTCATTCATACTAATGCTTTAATGGTGTTTTAGTTTCCTGGCTACTAGAACAAATTACAATTGGTTGACTTAAACAATGGGGGTTTATCAATTTATGATTTTGAAGCTAAGAGAAGTCTAAAGTTGAGGTATCAGCAAGGCTATGCTTTCTCCCCAAAAACTGACATTCTGAGGCTGGCTGCCTGTGGTCCCAGGTTTTTGAGTTTTCTGTCACATGTCAATAAGTATAGCGGCATCTTCTCCTTTCTCTTCTGGGTTCCGTTAACCACCAGCTTCTGGCTGTTTCCTGTGACTTCTCTCTTTCTCAGTCTATATTTCATTCGGTTTATAAATGACTCCAGTCCAACCTGATTCAGTTAGGCTGCACTTCAACTGAAGTAACAGCTCCAAGATTTCCCAATTTACAATGGGTCTAAATCCACAAGACCAGGGGTTGGGACTTGAACACACCTTTTGTTCAAGTCCCAACAGATTCAATCTTCAACAACTGGTCTCAAAACAAAGATTTTTCTGTCATGTAAAGCCCCATCTATTGACAAACTCTCTAACTTTTCTTAATGGTCCATGAATCCCTACTGTCAACAGTTCTTTCATGTTGCAACTTGCCTGTCACCAAAATCTATTTGGAGTAGCTTTCAGTGGGCTTCAGTATTTTTTCAAAATGGATTATGGATGCCTTGACATCTTCACATTCTCATAAATGTGCTCTTATTGAATTTATAAACAATTGACAACTTACCTGGATATAAAATTCTTGTGTCCTTTGGCTGTTTCTAGCTCTTTAAATTTAATTGGCTAATGATTTTTCCAGGAGTTTGATATAGTATCAAATTTATGTTGTATTTATGCCGTAACAGATTTTCCTGGCATTCAATGTACTATTTAACCTGTAGATTGATATTTGCTGTTATTTTGAGAAAGGCTTATTTTACTGTGTATTTTTTGTTTGTTTCCTATTTAATGTGCCTATTTATATGTTGGATATTTATCATTTGCTAGATAATTTATTGTTTTTTAAATATACAGCCTCTGTTAATTTTTCAAGACTTTATACAATGAAACTGTTTCCCTGCATCAATTTTAATTCTTGCTGAAACTGGTGTAGTTTGTATTATTCAGATGATTTTATTTTCAGATTATTTCATTATATATTCAGCCTAATATTTCTGACTTTTGACAGGTCTTATCTTCCACTGTCTGATTTTTTTTACTGATTTCTTATATTTCTTTTTTGAGCTATAAAAAAAAACATTAAAAACTAGCTGGATTTAAAATGTTTAAAACATTAAAAGCAATCTGAGTTTTTCAACATTTTAGTACCTTCATTTATTTACTTGTACTGAAATTACTTATATATTTTTATTAATTATATCATTGCCCTGTTTTTTTTCCTTTCTGTCAGAGACTGCTGTCAGCCAAATCATTGCAGAAAGGTGGTGACCACCTTATTTCTGCATTCAAAAATATGTTAAATTGTACAGAACTGATAGAAGCTACTTCATAAGAGAACCAAAGCTGCAAGGTAGTTAGGAAGTGGAACTTTTAAGGAAGGGAGACAATTCAACTATCTACCACACATACATGCATACATTTACATTTGCATAAAAAAAGTTGAAAGTCAATCATGATCTCTGTCTTCTTTTTGATTAAGGTAGTCTGTTCAAAACACTGCAACTTCCCTCTAAATGCCTTTTGTTATAACCTCTATATTATAGTTATCTGGAATTTTATTCCCACCATGATTTATTCTCCCAAGAGCAAATATAAGGTTATAGACAATATTTACTGATTAACCAGCATGTTGTATTAATCACTTGCTCACTACTGTCTCCTGCTTCATGGGTCTCTCTGAGCTCAGTTTCATTCTAAGTTACATACATTCTTTTCTTTCAGTCATGGTCTAAGGGTTGTAAACTCACTTTGATTTTACTATTTTAAAACATATTTATTTTTTAATCACTCTTCAAAGAGAACAAACTATGTACTTATCTAGCTTAGGAAATACATTTAGAACCCATTAAGGGTATTATTCTGCTCAATACTCAGTCTATTTTTGCTGATAAGAATTCTGTTTTTTATATTATTGTCACCTCTTTGTAAACAATCCACTCTTCTTTTCTGTATGTTCAAAATTTTGTTTTTATCTATATAAAAAACACTAAGGGACTTATTGTTTCCTTTAATGTGTTTTCTTGTATTCATGCTTTGCTGCAGTTATGGGAAATTCTTAGCCATTTGTTTCCATAAGTATTACTTCTTCCCCAGCCTCTCCACTTTCTCTTCTTGATACTCTTAAGAGACACATGTTGGCTATTGTCAAGCTACCCTTCATGTTTCCTCATTTCACTTTCATATTTTCCAGCTAGAGATCTTTCTCTGCTCTATTATAAATTATTTCCCCCAAATTTGTTTTCCAGTTAATCCATTTTTTTCTTCTCTTTTATCATTCTTATTGTTTAACCCATTGTATTATTTTTTTCAATGGCTATACTCATTGCATAGATGTTCTATTTTGTTCTTTGACATACAATCTGTTCTCTTTCATAGTATTTTACTTTCTCCTTATTTATTTTATTATTTTTATTATCTCTTTAAGCACTGTAAACATAATTATTTTAAAGATACTTTAAAAATATGCTGTATCCTAAGTAATGTTATTCTTTTTTTTTATTATATTTCATGGTAGTTTATTTATACATATGGTTTGTAGGTTTTAATCATGTTATATTCAGACTCAGTTATTTTCCTTTGGGAGTCCAGAAGTATAGAGGTTGTAGGGGTTGCCACATAATATAGTTTCACACTGGCCTCTGCATGGGAGTTTACAGGTTTTATCCATTTAATACCGGCCTTTATATTGCTTTCTTCATGGATTTTTAGACAGCATGGGTAGTCAAAATTTTGATCATATGCATGTGTAATGCAGGCTTCAGTGTTTCATTTCTTATGCACTCATAATTCCAGGCAGATGGCCAACTTCCTTATCAAATCTCTAAGTTGGTGCACATAATTTTCTGAGTCCCTTTTTTTAAGGACTCTTAATTTTTTTCCAGACTTATCTAGAAAGGTGGTTCTAACACAATGCCTCCACCCAGGAGGAAGCTCTCATTTATTTTTCCTGTGAGGGATGTTTTAGTTTCCTATGCTATTGAAAGCAGACACCATGAAATGGGTTGGCTTAAACAATGGGGATTTATTAGTTTACTGTTGGATGCTGAGAAAATGGCCAAACCAAGTCCACATCAAGGTGATGCTTTCTTCCTGAGGACTGGCTGCTGCAATCCTTGGCTCCTCTGCCACATGGCAAGACACATAGCGACATCTGCTGGTCTCTCCCTTCTCTTTAAGGTTTTGGTGATTCCAGCTTCTCTCTCTCTCTCTCTCTGTATTCATTCTGTTTATAAAAGATTGCAGTAATAAGATTAAGTTCCATCCCGAATGAGGTGAGTCACACCTTAACTGAAGTAACCTCATCCAAAGATCCTATGTACAATGGGTTTACATCCACAGGAATGAATTAGATTTAAGAATGTGTTTTTTCTGTGATACATTCAGCTTCAAACCACTACAAGGTCATTAAAATTTCAACTTATATTTTTATATTTAATGCCCCATGAAGAATAGTTTTTCCCTTGCCTGAATATTAGAATTATTTCAGGGGCTGCTTTTTATTTAAAATTGCTTATGGAAACATCACACGCATGAAGTCATAGTTCACCAATTAGAAGTGAGCAGCTTGGTGAATTCTCACAAGTAAAAGATGTCTTTATAACCAACACTCAGATAACTATAGGATTTTCACCTTACTCACCACCCTGGCTGTGAAGTTTTAATTTTTTTTACCTGATATTTGAAAATTTTCATTTCCTGTTTTCAAGATTGACTCTTTATAATTACTATTTTAAATTATTATATTCAGCATTTCTGCGTGTGTTTGTATGTGTGTGTGCAATAATGGGGTGTTTGCTACAAAAGTTTAGTCCACAACATTGATCAAATATCCCCTGCCCCCTCACACAAAAACTGCTTGTTTTCTTGTTGATTCTGAGAAAATCAGGCCCAATTTCCAACTCCAAATGTTTTTATATGGCTGTAGATTTTTTAAAAAATTCATAGCTTAGCACAATTGGAATCTGATGAACCCTCCCAGCTTCTTGCTCCATTCATTTTGGAATTCCTTGCAACTTTGGGTGAGAGGCTTCCTCCATCAGCACCATCCTGTAGCCTGGCTCTGTTCTCAGCCGTCAATAGCCATGGAAGAAGGATGGGACTGCAGACGCTTATCTGGTGAACCTTAGCTTTCCCAAGAGACCAAGAGTAGTGCATCTTAAATTTTAATAATTATAACACATTTGGCCCAGAATGGATGAGGTTGAAAAACACACTGAGTGTTCTACAAGCATGCATGTCCACTACATTATCACTTATTCTCTTTTATTTCCTTTGCATTTTAAAGATAATATGGAAGATTGAATGCTCAAGTCACCATATTCAGAAAAAAAAAAGTCTCAGGTTTTATTTTCTTAAATGCCATACCTTCTCATTATTAATTGTAAATGGAACAATTTGGAAAATACAGCACTGTAATTTCTTTTTGTCCACTTGATACATTTACATAAGGTTAATATAATAGCTTGATGTGTCCTTAAAACTAATAAGTTTAGTTTCTATTTTGTTATATCTTTTTGATTTCTCCCTTAAGCAATCATTTTCTTTAAAGATTAGTTGAGTGAATTTCAGAGTGAACATTTTCATATTAATTAGCTTCTGGTTAAAAATTAAAACACTATTCTGAAAATGATTACCAGAACTTCACCATCAGATTTTAAATTTTGGCTTAAATATTTTAATAGGTGCAAAACAATAGACAGTATTTTTCTGATTGCAAAAAAAAATGTTTTAATGTTAAGTAACAGGGCAAGCATCCACAAATGAATTAGATAATTTACAATAGTGGTTTTCAAATTTTCGGAGATGCTTTAATCACCTGAGCAATCTTTCTAAACATACCAATGCCAACACCAAAGAATTTCAGTGACTGAGGTCCAGGCATCAGTATTTTTTTTAAGTTCTTCAGGTTATTCCAATGGGTAATGAAGGTTGAAAATCACTCATTGACTATATACATGAAATTATGATATAAAAGCCATTGTGAATCAGAGATTCTTAAAAGGGAGGGTATTTATGCTAATGCTATAGGTATAGGGTACTACCAAGTATCAGAAAACAAAATAGCACTAATGAGAGAAAACAATAAAGAGTAAATATACATTAGGAAGTCTACAGGATTCTACTCTGACACTGAAAGAGAACATGAGCTGTACAACAGAACCATCATTTTCATGGAAAATTAAATCATATTTAAGAATTTCCATGAAAGCTGATTATTCACTGATATAGAAAGAGATGTACATTTCCAGAAGTAGCACATATCATATATTTTCACTTGGGGAAATGGGGGCAATGATCAACAATTGCTTTCAACACCCAGGCAACAATTTTGTAGTAAGCAACATGAAGTCCAGCAGGCACTCAGTGTTTCTTTGTTTGATTTTTTATTGTTTGCTTAACCCTTCTTATTGTTGATAAATGTTTATTTTCAATATGATTAATAATGTTGTTTAAACATTTACATAGTAAAAGCTTAGTTTGCATTTCCAATAATTCACTTGGGTTAGACTGTAAGGCAGAGAATAATGGACTTGATAGGAAATAAATATTTTCAAGACTCTGGAGAACTATGACAAAATTGTTTTCCATAAATGTACCATTGTTTTAAATTATAAGCAAGTGTGGAAAGCCGCCTCCCGAATCGGGCCTAGCGTATGCGCTGCAGCCTGCTCCAGAGTTACCCCCGCCCATCGAGTGAGCCAAGATGGCGCCTGCATCCTGTTTCCGCATAGTGACGCATGTATCCGTCACCCGCTCCTACCAATCGAAATCCTGTATACGCGATACTAGCCTAGAAGCTTATTGGTTGTTAATTGTGTATAAAAGGTCTTACCCGGACGGGGTAGGGTGAGACAGCCCACAAGGAGCCGTGCCTGACGGCCACATCGAGGCTGCTCTCCCACGAGGCGCCGTGCCCCGTGTGGGAACCAGTAACACAGAATTTTCATCTAGCTGTAGTAAAGGGCTTGCTTTCACAACTGCCGTGTGGTTCGAGTCGTGATTCATGACCAGGTTAGTTCGCGCAGTCTGCATCTCTCTCTCTCCTTCCCTGTTTCCCCTCGCCGGCCGGGAACCGGGGACCGAGCGGGGCAGCGCCGGACAAGTGGTGGCCCGTACGGGGAAGCTCCTCCTCCTGCCTCGCTCTCGACGGTCCCTCTGTGAGGAGAGCAGCGCTGCGCGTCGAGCTTACGGCGGACTTCCCGCGCCTGATCAACGCGAGAAGGTGAGTGCGTCTTATTACATGATAGTTAGGGCCCGTGGGTTTTCAGGTGACCCCGGGGGACTCGGAAGAGCTCTCCGAGTGACTGAAGTATAGTGCCGACTGCAATCATGGGGCAGTCCGGAAGTTCACCTCTCTTAGCTCCCTTAAAGAACCTTTTGAAACAACGGGGTATCTCGGTCAGGAAAAGCTCCCTTCAGCGTTTTCTTGATGATGTTGATACTTTTGCCCCTTGGTTTGCCTGCACCGGCAGCCTTAGCCTACCCTCTTGGATGAAGCTCGGTCGCGACATAGACCGAGCGCGCCAGACGGGCGTGTGTATGGACCCGATTCTAGTACCCATATGGGAGACCGTCCGTGCGGTCCTTGAACTAGAATCGGCTACCGGCCTAAGCCCGTCCTCTGTCTTGCAAGAAGCACGGTGCGCGCTCCAAGAAACCCAGTCAGTTTCGTCAGCGGACGGCTCCTGTAAGGGCAAACCGCCGGAGTCCAGTGACTCTGACTCAGAGTCAGATAGCGATACTGACGAGAAGGCGGAAGCATCCCCGCTAATTGAGTGGGAGGAGCCTCCCGCCACACCCGTGCGGCCTTCCGCCCCGCCAATGTCTACCGCTGCACCCCCAGGGACACCCCAGCTCCCAACTGACGCCTTGGGCGGTCCCACCAAAGGACCTCGCCGAGAGCTCCCTCTAGTGGCCATGCCCAGTAAATGTAATTATCCTTTGCTGCCAGACCCGGAAACCCCGATGGGTCGGTCAGGGGAGGGGCAACCTTTGCCGTACCCCCCGCCCGAGTATACAGGCCCTCAGGACCCTTTGCCATTAGGTAGTGGTGGGAGACATTTCTGGAGATGGAACCCTTTCACAACATTTAGACCTTTTGGCATGCTGGGTGGCTACCAGCCACTTGAGCCGCAGCCAGTCTCAGAAATGTACCCGGTTATTATCAATCCCCAAGGTGGCAATCGGCACGAATCATATGATTACAAACTATTGAGGGAATTGAGGCAGGCTGTCCATCAGTATGGCCCCAATGCCCCTTATACCTTGAACATGATCGAGAACCTCTCTGCTCTAAATCATACACCCGCAGATATTTTTCAGCTAGCCCGTGCTTGCTTGCCGTCAGGCCGATTCATAGATTGGAAAGCATGGTTTGAGGAGTTAGCTGAAGAGCAGGCCGCAAGGAATGCGGCGGGGAGACGTGGCGGGTGGAATGCTGACATGCTGTTGGGGAGAGGCGCCCATGCCCAGAACCAAACGGGTTTCCCACAAGAGGTCTATGCCCAGATCTTCCGCTGTTTTGTGGGTGCCTGGAAAAAGCTAACAGGTGAGGGAGAGGCTCAGGCCTCACTCAGCAATATACACCAAGGCCCCACAGAACCATTTGCGGATTTTGTAGCCAGGATGCAAACCGCAGCTGAGAGAATCTTCTCAGATCCAGGAGTAGCAGAGACTGTGGTTAAGCAAATGATTTTTGAGCAGTGCAACAAGGAGTGCAAAGTTATCCTGGCACAAAACAGAGCAAAAAATTTGACAGAGTGGGTCAGGCTCTGTAGAGATGCTGGCAGCCCTTTAACTAATGCAGGTCTAGCTGCCATGCTAGCCAGCTCCCTACAGGTGGCTACAAAAAGCCCGAGAACCTTAGGGGCAAAGTCTAACGGGTGCTATGGCTGTGGCCAATCAGGGCACTTTAAGAGAGATTGTCCCAATAGACGTCAGCCCCCTGCCACTCAACGGTTTGGCGAACCAGGTGCAGCAACCAGGCCGTGTGGCCGTTGCCACAAAGGCCCCCACCGCGCAGAAGACTGTAAATCGGTTTTCGATGCGCAGGGTAGACGCCTCTCTGGCCGCCCCGAGCAGATTCCAAAAAACGGGAAGAGGGGGTCCGCCCTTTCGACGGACCCCCTTGCATGCCATTCGACAACACAGGATCCGATCAAATTCGTGCGTCCCCCGGCTCAGCAGGACTGGACCTCTGTGCCACCTCCAGACTCGTACTAACCCCCTCCATGGGTGTCCAGTTAGTAGGGACCTCCTTCAAGGGGCCCTTACCGGCTGGTACTGTAGGGCTCATATTGGGAAGAGCATCCACGGCCCTGAAAGGATTAACAGTTATACCAGGACTTGTAGATTCAGATTTCACAGGCCGTGCCCAAGTTATGGTTCAATCTCAGCGGGGCACCTTAGTCATTGCAGAAGGTGATAAGCTGGCGCAGCTCCTGCTCTTACCCAGCTTACATGCAGTCTTTCCAAGCAGAATCAGACAGAGAGGGGAAAAAGGGTTCGGATCCAGTGGAGCGATTTTTGAGGGACTCCATATGTCCCTGGAGTCTCGACCTATGCTAACCATTAAGGTGCAAGGCAGATCTTTCTTGGGCCTGCTCGATACAGGGGCCGATCGGTCTATCATAAGACAACAAGAATGGCCCCCCACCTGGCCAACGAGCAGGGCGGAAGAGCCCATTAGAGGAATAGGCCAAATTTCAGCGCCCATGCTCAATGCAGCTGCCCTTCATTGGGCCGATGAAGAAGGACACCAAGGCAGTTTCCAGCCTTATGTATTAGCCCTGCCTGTGTCTTTGTGGGGAAGAGACATTCTGACCCAAATGGACGTTACTTTAATTAGCGGCTACTCCCCAACCTCTAAGCGACTGCTAAAAGAAATGGGGTATACCCCCGGCAAGGGTTTAGGAGCTTCACTGCACGGACGTGCGGAGCCTATACAAGCTGCCCCCAAGTCTGACAGACGAGGCTTGGGTTTTTCATAGGGGCCACTGAGGAGAGATTCCCACCCACACCTATAAAACTAAAATGGAAAACCGAGGCTCCGGTGTGGGTGCCTCAGTGGCCCTTGCCACAGGAAAAACTTGCAGCGTTGCACGCCCTAGTATCAGAACAACTAGAAAAGGGCCATATCGCCCCTTCCACGTCACCGTGGAACACCCCTATATTCGTAATAAAAAAGAAATCTGGTAAATGGAGACTGCTACATGATCTAAGAGCTATTAACGATTGCATGGAGCCTTTAGGGCCCGTTCAGATGGGACTGCCCCTCCTCTCGGCATTACCGGAGCACTGGTCGATTTTCATCATAGATCTGAAAGATTGCTTCTTTTCTATTCCGCTCCACCCTGAAGACACTCCTAAGTTTGCCTTTACTGTGCCCTCTAGTAATCAAGAGGAGCCCTGTCAACGCTTTGAATGGACAGTCCTGCCCCAAGGCATGGCTAATAGTCCTACCATGTGCCAGCTGTATGTCGCTGCGAAGCTAGCTAGCACTCGGCAGCAGTTCCCTCAAGTGAAAATCATCCATTATATGGATGACATTCTCTTAGCCCATAGAGACACAGATCTTCTTAAAACAGTTTTGTCACATTTAGTCCTTAGTCTTAGAGAAGCTAACCTAGAGATTGCCCCTGAAAAAATCCAAATGACTGACATTACCACTTTCCTGGGGGCGAAAGTCGCACCCACTCATGTTTCCCCCCAAAAGGTGTCTCTCAGGCTAGACAATATACACACTCTCAATGATCTACAAAAACTCATGGGGGATATCAATTGGATCCGTCCATACCTAAAAATACCCAATGTCAAACTAACACCTTTGTTCGACCTGTTGAAGGGGGATTCTAATATAAACTCACCTCGAAGCTTCACTCCAGAGGCAAGGCGAGCACTATGCCAGGTGGAACAGGCGCTCAGTGGCGCTGCATTGAAGAGAATAGACCCTGATGAGCCTTTTGAAGCCTGCGTGCTGCCGACAGAATTACAGCCCACTGCGGTACTGTGGCAGCGGGGGCCGCTGCTCTGGGTCCACCCTGGAGTTTCCCCCAAAAAAGTCCTAGAGCACTATCCTACAGCGGTTGCAGACTTGGCCCTAGAATGCATTAAAAGGGCTGTGCAGCATTTCGGTCAGCAGCCCAAAAATCTCAGGGTGCCTTATTCTTCCCAGCAGCTTGAGATACTCACCGGATGCATAGATCAATGGGCCATTCTCCGGTGTACATTTCTTGGTCCCATTAACAATCAGTTCCCTAAGGCTCCTCTCTTGCAGTTTGTCACCCGGCACCCAGTGATTTTTCCCAAAGTAACCTCTCCTAGGCCACTAGCAGGCGCCCCCACCGTATACACGGACGGCTCCAGCTCTGGAACAGGGGCGTATTGTGTGGAGGGGGACACTCCTAAAACAGTGCTCTTCCAACCACAAAAGCCTCAATGGGTAGAACTGCAGGTTATCATTGCAGTCCTGGAAAGCCTTTCCGAGCCCTTAAATGTCGTCTCGGATTCTGCTTATGTTGTGAACTCTGTACAAATTTTAGAAACGGTGGGCATTGTTAAACATTCCTCTACAGTAAGGACGTTCTTTGCCAAACTACAGGAGGTTATATGGACCAGGCAACACCCTTTTTACATAACCCATATTAGAGCCCACACAGGTTTGCCTGGCCCTATGGCCCAGGGGAACCATAGCGCAGATGTAGCCACTCGACAGCTGCACATCTTTCCGACGCTGGTACCGTATCAACAAGCCCGAGAATTCCATGCCAAGTTTCACATCAACGCAGGTACCCTAGCTAAGCGGTTCAGCATACCACGTGCAGCTGCTCGAGATATTGTCCGAGCCTGCAACAATTGTGCAGAGCAGAGAGCAGTCCCCTCGGTTGGGGTCAACCCTAGGGGTCTCACCCCAGGGGATACTTGGCAGATGGATGTCACTCATCATTCAGAGTATGGTAAGATCAAGTACTTACATGTGTCGGTGGACACATGCTCCCAAGTTTTATTTGCCTCTGCTGAACCAGGAGAAAGAGTCTCCCACGTCATTGCACACTGCCTTGCTGCATGGGCAGCTTGGGGTAAGCCAAAGACGTTAAAGACGGATAACGGGCCTGCCTACACTAGTAAATCCTTCCAAAAATTTTGTGACAACATGGATGTCCAATTAAAACATGGCATCCCCTATAACCCTCAGGGGCAAGGAATCATTGAAAGAGCGCACAGATCTCTCAAAGACTTGCTTAAAAAACAGAAAGAGGGTATAGGCCACGGCCTGTCCCCAAAAGCTCGACTGTCTGTAGCCTTGCTCACATATAATTTTTTAAACGAAAATTCACAAGGAATGACACCTGCCCTGCAACACACCACCCCGAGTCCTCCGCATAGAGGTCTAGTCCGTTGGAAGGATGTCCTGTCGGGGCAGTGGAAAGGCCCTGACCCGGTGCTCAGCTGGGCCAGAGGCTCTGTTTGTGTTTTTCCCCAGGAACCAGGACGTCAACCAGTGTGGGTTCCGGAAAGACTGGTGAGAACCGTGACATCACCTGAAGAAGCCAAGGAACAGCTGTCAGAAACGCCAACGAATATACAACCTGAACCATTAGACCAAGCCTCCGACCCTGCTGATGATGGCGACGACCGACAAGACGATAATAGTAGGACTGACCACCCCGCGGTTGCCCAAAAAGAGGATCGGTAACTCTGTTCTTTGCTCTCCTATAGCAATCCTTCTAATCTGCCTTTTTCTTTTTAGTGGCTTCAACGAGTCCTTCCCCCTCACCAATGACACACTGATCCTCTCTTTTGCTAACCTCTCTGTCAAGGTTGTCAACACCACAGTTGCGGCGAATGCTACTTGTGAAACTGGTAATGGCGAGTTAAGTAAGGGAGTCTTGCTTGAATTTCTTAACGTTACAGGGAAGAGCCGCCAGTCTTGTGAAGGGATCTTGAGTAAAAAGGAGACTCAAAGGTGCCTTTTCCTTCCGGGGTTTGCTCCTACAGTCTGCAACCGTTCCAAAGACCCGGATGCCTCGCCGCCCCGCTATCCTAGTGTATCGCCCAAGTTATGTCTGGCTCCCCGTCAAGGCAACCGACTGGGTTGGCCCTGTTTCTCAAGTTGTTTCACTTAACAATATCCCCTTCTCTAAGTCTAGGCGTCCAAGAGGCATAAAAGAATGGCTATCGAATGCTGCCAGTGTAGCTTCCTCTTTGTTTGTCCCAACGATCGGGCAGGCTGTGCTACAAGCATGGACAGATCGGCAGCTCGCCATAACGATGGAAACGGTAAATGGCTTGGTCAACCTTACCCGAGACGTGCTACGCCGCCACAATCAGATGCTGAACTTAAATTTCCAGGCCATTCAGAAACTCCAAGCAGAGATAGATGAACTTGGACTGGAAATAGATGGACTCTGGAGAGTGCTTCAGCAAACATGTGACACCCGGTGGCTTACGGTTAAACTCTGTGTCACTCCTGTCAGGGCCAACGTGACCGGAAGCATTTCCAGAGTCTCTGATTGGCTGAAAAGGTCATATTTTCCTGAATTTGTTAATCTCTCCCAACAGGTGGAATCTAGTTTAGACACAATTGGGGGGATCAAGTTAAAACCCGTTAAAGTCGATCTCTCCGGGTTAGGCGAGGTTCTACAGAAACTATTGCACAGTGTTTCTTCCTGGTTCTCTTGGCCCAATTTAACTAATTGGATCCTCATTGCAGTGGGATTATTGGTGGGATTAGTCGTTGTTAAATGTTTGCTAGAACGCCTGTTTCAAGCGCAGCAGCAATTGCGTGTTACCACTATGATGGCTATGACTCCCACCTCTGTTACCCCCGATAGTGACCGATTTATTAACCATACCCCTTCCTGGTCGCCTCAGGTGGGGCGCTTTGGAGCAAAATTTGTAGCGAATCGCATGGCTGTTTCTCGGGTGTAAAAGGCGACACCAGTAGTCATAATTTTGTCTCAGGTGGGTCTCTAGGGCAGAGTCCTAGTTGTGGCCAGACTGGACCCTAGCCATTGCACAGAGACACCTAGTGACACCCCCGACTCTGGTTACTGCTGTTCCTGCCCCCGTCGTTGTTCCCCAGTTGCCAGGCAAAGCACTGCAGGGAGAGTCACGTTGCTTCCAGCTTACGGACTCTCCGGTCTCCATATGACGTGAGCATTCTGGTTGGTGCTAGAGGCTCCGCCGCTGGATGGCTGAGGCCTAGTCCAGACTCCCCAAAGCACCAAAGAGGTTGTGAACCATTTGGGTTCACGGGAGCACGCTCATCACTGGAGACACTGGGTCAAAAATAAATAAGAAAGGGGGAGATGTGGAAAGCCGCCTCCCGAATCGGGCCTAGCGTATGCGCTGCAGCCTGCTCCAGAGTTACCCCCGCCCATCGAGTGAGCCAAGATGGCGCCTGCATCCTGTTTCCGCATAGTGACGCATGTATCCGTCACCCGCTCCTACCAATCGAAATCCTGTATACGCGATACTAGCCTAGAAGCTTATTGGTTGTTAATTGTGTATAAAAGGTCTTACCCGGACGGGGTAGGGTGAGACAGCCCACAAGGAGCCGTGCCTGACGGCCACATCGAGGCTGCTCTCCCACGAGGCGCCGTGCCCCGTGTGGGAACCAGTAACACAGAATGTTCATCTAGCTGTAGTAAAGGGCTTGCTTTCACAACTGCCGTGTGGTTCGAGTCGTGATTCATGACCAGGTTAGTTCGCGCAGTCTGCATCTCTCTCTCTCCTTCCCTGTTTCCCCTCGCCGGCCGGGAACCGGGGACCGAGCGGGGCAGCGCCGGACAAGCAAGATTGGCCTTTTCTTTCAGATTTCTTTAAATTGCAATTCACAGGCTAGTAGGTGTAGTATTTAAGTATTGTTTGTAGTTTGTAAAAAAAAAAAGAGACAAAACAGAAAAAAAAATTGTTATCTTCTAGAAGACAACTTGTGTTTGTATCCCAACTCATTTACTGCCTGTGTGAATTTATACCAAGTTACTGAACTTTCTAAGCCTCAATTCCTATATCTACAAAATTGGATAATAATATTATATAGCTCATTAAATTTTTGAAATTTTGAATTTTCAGGTTTTATTTTATAAAAGCAACATAACAACTACAAATAATTACACATGCATCTTTTTCTGCATTTATATCAATATTTTTCTCATTGCATTGGTTCATCCAGTCACTGGCAGTCTTGTTCTATCTCCTTTCAAACTCCATCTTTTGACCATCTTTTACCTGCACTCTATCCTGTCTTGGGTATCACAATTGTCTTCTAACTTGTCTCTTTTCCTTCCATTCTTGCACTCGCAGTGTGTTTTCCACACAGTAGTCAAGAGTTTTAATTTTAAAATATCTCAGATTATGTCACTGTATTGAAAAAAAAATCTTCTGAGTGGTTTCCTGTCATATTCAGAATAAATCCAAATTTGCAAATTCATTTAGATGAATGTATATCATCCATGAAGGTTACCAACAAAGCCCATGACCTTGTCTTCAACCACCCTTTCTCTTGCTCAGTCTACTCCAACCACACTGATAACTTATTTGCTTTAAAATATTCTCTCCCCACTGCCTATAATGTTTTCCTCCAGTTATTACAATGTCATGCTTTGGCTTTTCTGGGAAGTTGGCAGCATAGAGAGGAGTGGAAGCTAGTTTGTCCCTGTAGAACAACTAATAAACAACCAGGAACAACTAGTAAAAAATCTAGAATAACTGCAGGGGAACAAACATGACTGTCCATTCATCATACACCAACCTGAATTGGGAGGAATGCCCAAGATCACAACATAAAATCTATAAGTAAAAACTGCAGATCCAAGCTGGGGACATCCTCCCCCCAGGGCAGAAACTGCAAAGCTTCCCAGTGCTAGAGAGCAGCACTCTCCCAGCAAGTGAATATAGCTCAGCTGAGCTCCAAATGGGGTTTTAATTAACAAGTGTGGACTGCTCAATACAAGCTATGAATCGCCAATAAGCAGACAGAGGCTTTGGGTGATGACTGACATTGGAGAGCCAGAGGGTGGCTGCAGACTGGCCCTGAAGGGGGCTTTCTGTCCCTTTTTCAGCTCAGTGGAGAAAGCCTCAGCCATTTTCAGTTCCCAGTGCTCTGTCCCAGATAAGGGTGGAGACAACACAGTCAGAGAGATTACTGAAAGGCAAATGACCTCTCCCTAGGGAGCATATCTTCCCTGCGAGGAAAGAGATGGGGCACAGCTCTACTACCTGCCTTGCATTGAGAACCTGACCCCAGAGCCTGGGGAAAACAGCCACAGACCACACCTCCTTACACCAGTCAGGAGTGACAGGCTGACAGGCACTACCTGCTGGGCAGAAAAGCACAGTGGCTTGAAGCTTCACAGGGTGTACCAATCTTCTAAGACACTCTCAGGGAAACAGGATACTACTCCCTCCTTCCAAGACCTGAGCCCATTCTGGTCTGGGAAAACTTGATTAGGGTAACAAGGAAACCAGATGCCTACAAAACTACAAACTACACAAAGAAAATCAAAATTATGACCCAGTCAAAGGAACAAACTTACACTTCAACTGAGATACAGGAATTTAAACAACTAATACTAAATCAATTCAAAAAGTTCAGGTAAGATATGGCAAAAGAGATGAAGCATATAATGAAAACACTGAGCATACATAAGGTAGAAATCAAAAGTTAAAAAAAACAACTGGCAGAATCTATAGACTAAAAGGCACAACACAAGAGATGAAAGACACAATGGAAACATATAACAGCAGATCTCAAGAGGCAGAAGAAAACACTCAGGAACTGGAGAACAAGGCAACTGAAAGTCTACACGTGAAAGAATAGATAGAGAAAAGAATGGAAAAATATGAGCAGCATCTCCAGGAACTTAATGACAAAATGAAATACAGGCATGTATGTGTCATGGGTGTCCCAGAAGGAAAAGAGAAGGAAAAAGGGGCAGAAGCAATAATAGAGGAAATAATCAGTGAAAATTTCCTATCTCTTATGAAAGACATAAAATTAGGGATCCAAGAAGCACAGCATACCCCATACAGAATAGATCTGAATGAGCCTACCCAAGACACTTAATAATCAGATTATCAAACGTCAAAGATAAAGAGAGAAACCCAAAAGCAGCAAGAGAAAAGCTATCCATTACATACAAAGGACGCGTGATAAGACTATATGCAGATTTCGCAATAGAAACCGTGGAGACAAGAAGGAAGTGGGGTAATATATTTAAGATACTGAAAGAGAAAAACCACGAAACAATAATACTGTAACTGGCAAAACTGTCCTTCAAATATGAGGGAGAGCTTAAAATATTCTCTGACAAACAGACAATGACAGAGTTTGTGAACAAGATACCTGCTCTACAGGAAACACTAAAGTAAGCACTGCAGACAGAAAGGAAAAGACAGGAATGAGGTTTGGAACAAAATTTTGGGAGATAGGAGCATAGCAATGTAAATATGCTGAACAAAGATGACTGTGAGCATGGTTGAAAGAGAAAGGTTAGGACCATGTGGGACACCAGAACGAAAGAGGAAAGATAAAGACTGGGACTGTATAACTCAGTGAAACCTAGGGTGCTCAACAATTGTGATAAAAGGTACAAATACATTTTTACATGAGGTAGAATAAATGAATGTCAACATTGCAAGGTGTTAAATATAGGGTGGGATTGGGGGAAAATATAATCAATGCAAACTAGAGACTATAATTAGCAGAAACATTGTATTATGCTGCCTTTATTATAACAAAGGCAATATACCAAAGCTAAATGCATATGGTGGGGGGACACAGAGGAAGGGTATAGGACTCTTGGCATTGGTGATGTTGTCTGACTCTTTATTCTACTTTAGTTTAATGCTATCTTTCCTTTTGTTGCTTTCTAGCTATCATGTTTTTTTTTTTTTGTCTCTCTCTCTCTTTTCTCTTTTTCTTTTGTTTCTCTACCTTCTTTGACTCTTCCTCCTTCTTTGTGGAAGAAATGGAGATATCCTTATATAGATAGTGACAATGGTGCTGAATACATAAATACATGACTATACAGGGAACCAAAGATTGTTTACTTAGGACAGAATGTATGGTGTGTGAACAAAACCGTCTTAAAAAAAATGGGTTGATTAAGAAACCTTGAGGGCACTATATTGAGTGAAATAAGACAGACACATAAGGACAAATATTGCAGTGTCTCAGTGATATTAACTAATTGTAATATGTAAACTCATAGACATCAACTATAAATTACTGGATATAAAACGACGCTAAAGAATGGGGAGCAGTTGCTTATTATGAGCAGAACGTTCAACTAGGCTGAACTTAAATATTTGGAAATGGACAGAGGTGATGGTAGCATGTTGTGAGAATAACTAACAGTGTTGAATGGAGGGTGAAGGTGGTGGAAAGGGTAAGCTCAGAGTCACGGATATCACCAGAAGAAAAGTTGGAGGTTAAAAGGATGGGAATGTATAAAACAGTGAATGTTGTTGTAGACAATGTCCGTGATTAACTGTACAAATATTAGAAATCTCTCATGAACTACAACAAATGTATGACACTAAAACTAGAAATTAATAACAGAGGGGCATATAGGAAAAAATATTACCTATTGCAAACTACATACTACAGATAGTAGTATTTTAACATTCTTTCATCAAGAGTAACAAATGTGCTATACCAAAACTATGAATCAATAATGGAGGGGGGTGGTTAGGGGAATGGGAGGATCTGAGTTTCCCTTTTTTTTTGTCTTTATTTCTTTTCTGGAGTAATTAAAATGTTCTAAAAAATGAAAAATGATTAATTGTGGTGATGGATGCACAGCTGTATGATGGTACCATGGGCAATTGATTATACATTTTGGATCTTTGGATAATTGTACGGTATGTGAAAATCTCAATTAAAAGAAATAGATTGGGAAAAAAATGTCATGCTTCCATTTTCCCCAAGTCTCTGCTGAAATGTCACAATCTCAGAGATGACTTCTTTGAACACTCATTCTAAAACAACATCAAACTGTCACCTTCTTTCTACACCCTCATCTTTATTGTTTTCCTGGTATTGCTGCTGGACAAAATACATTGGCTATGTCTGCTCCTAAGATGTAATTTCTATGGGGTCAGGGAATTTTTCAGTTTAGTGCTTTAACCTCTGTATCACATCAAATCATACCTGGTGTGCAGTTGGTATGCAATAAATATGTGTTGAATAAAAGAACTAATACATGAATTAAATAGTGAAAACTTCCTGAACAATATTATGTAATGCTGGTAATAGATGACATTTCAGTTATTTATTGCTACATAACCAAATATATGAATTGAAGATAAATGAAAAGAAAGGTCAACTTAGAAAGCAGTAGAAAATATTTCTTCTCTGTTAAGGATAATCAGAGTCATTACATAAGTAATATGTTGACATCCAATAGTACATATCCTCATTTAAAAAGAGAAATTTTAACTATTTAAAGATAAAAATTAAGTTGCAAAATTAGACCTAGTGAACAATTAAACAAAACAAAATAATCAATATAACCACAAGTCTTAGATTAAGATTATTTCAAAATATGGATAAAATAGTAATGTGACTGTTCCAATATTTTAAAATATATTTATGTTTTTTACTAGTATAAATTCTAAATGTTCAAAAGAGTATTGCAAGTACCCTTTCATAATGCTTTTCTTATTACATTCTCAAAAACAAAGAAAAATTTAGAATTGAAAAACAGATTTGGTTCTCATGGGAGAATGTCTTTCTTTGGGGGTAGTTAGAAGTGAACTTCTATTACAAAAGAGAGATTTTTATCATTAAAGTTTTAACAGACAAAGGATGTATACAGCTTCAAAGGGCTGATGTGATTTTAGCTTCAATTTCTTTTTCCTCCTCGAATATTAAAGGTATTTGCAGATCCTTAGACCTGTTTGTCTACTTAGTCAAGTTAAATTAAAATGCAAGATGATAATCTAATGTTAGATTATTTTTCCAATATTGACAATCAAGTTCCTTCCATAATGAACTTTTCCCCATGCTAGCTACTTCAAATCTTTTTATCCTGTACCCATAGGATTGAACATGATTATGAAAGATAAACCTTAGTAATAAAAGATGAAAAGAGGTTATGACAATCTTATTAAACAGAAAAGGCAACTTCTGTGATTCTAATCTTATAGTTACCAGCATTATTAGAACATTATTAGAAGTACAGGAAATAAGCATATTTATTCATAAGCTCTGCACTCATAAATTATACCTTGTAGAGAGGAGAACTTTTACAAAATTACATTATGACTCCTTTTCTGCCTTATAAAATGGATAATGTAAATGTCACCATTTTATGTAGAGCAAATGCTTAAAATATGAATATTTGTTCAGAAATAGACTAAGACATTAATTGAAAATCACTAATATCCTCCAAGAGGGTAAATTAATGAGAGAGAAGAAAAGAAATATTTTTGAGCTTATATATTCTAGATAATTTACATCTGTTTTCATTTAATCCTCCCAAGGAGCCAAAGAAGAGGTTAAGGTACTTAATTGTTGGCAACAGAACCCAAACTAGCGATTTTAAATAGCAAGGGATTTATGAAGTAGTATAAATAGCTCACCAAGTCATTGGGAGAGGTAAGAGACTCTAGGCCCATCTTCCAGGATTACAGAAATGGACACCCATAGGAGCCATTGTTAAGAACCTGCAAAATCAAGAAGCTGCTAATAATACTTCATATTCTAGAACAACCATTTTTCTGTGACAAACCAAAAATTACCCAACTGGAAAACCTTCTGAAAAATTAGGAAGTAAACACTATAATCATCAGTCTAGAATCATATGACTCTGTTGACATTACACAATTCTGAAATAATTCCAAAATTAAATAGAGTGAATTTAGTTACAGGAACTAAAATCACAAATGCTGCCTTAGGAAATGAAGCTAAGGGTCTAGACTCTATATATGTAAAGAGGGTTGGAATGGGGATTGAAAAATATATCAACTGCAACCACCAAGGCCTCTACTCCCTTTGGTTTCGTATCACCAATAAAGTTCCTCGTTGAGTTACCATTGTTAAAAAACAAATTATCCCAAAGCTTAGCAGCTTAATACATCCATTTTATTTTGCTTATAGTTCTTGCTTGGTTCTCTGTGGAGTCTGGAGATGTGGTCATCTGAACATTCCAACTGGGCTAGATATCCAAGATGGCCCACTCAAATGGCTGGCATTTGAGACCTCTCCCAGAGTTGTAAACTAAAACTACTGTGTTGGCTTGTCCAGGTGTCTTGGGCTTCCTCAGGTATGGAAGCTCAAGGTGGTTGAACTCCCCACATGGGATCTCAGGCCTCCAAGTGCAGGTGTTCTGGTGTAAAAGAAAGATGCTCTACTATTTTTTATGACCTAGTCTCAGAAGTTACATATCATCACTTCTATTAGTCTCAACAGTCTCAAAAAAAAAGTCCTAGTTTCAACTGAAGGGTACATTATCCCCACATCGTGACAAGAGAAGTATCAAAACTTTAAAAAATGCAATATACCTTTTTTCACTTACTTAACCTTCCAAACAAAAAAAATCAACAATAACATTTTTTTTTTTTTACTTAAACTAATTTAGCTAACTGGAAACAAAAAGAGGAGGCCCAATATTCCTCAGACACTGAATATATGCATCATTAAGGAATGAAAAAGACTGAAGAAAAATGTATACTTGAATAATGTTTGTGTTTATGTATATAAATAAGCGAGAAAGGAGGAAATACAGATTAGTACAGATATCCTCATTCCTTCAAGAGTTCTCAAGACTGTAGTTGACATTTATTATAACATTAATTTTCCATTACCCATTACATGCTCCTTTTACCCTTTGTCAGCATCTCAGCTTGTCGGTGTTTTTTTTATCTGGGGGTTGAGAGAAAGTTACCTCAAACTATCACTCCTAGGGGTTTGGAGCTCTTGGTTGTCCTGCCAGTTTGAGATATGTCTAAGCTACCACTGCACATGGCAGGATTGAAATGTAGTCAAGATGATCCACTGTATTTGAGAAAGACTACTTCATCTCCCTATTTTGTTGCAGGAAGCATATTAAACCTTGATTTAAAGGATTAAGCACCAAGGCAACAGAATAAAGCCATCTTTTGGGTTCTACTTCTGAGCTAAAATTTTCTGGTGACAGTTTTAGCTTTCTATTAATAATCCCATTCTTAAATCCCTGTGGTAGCATGACACCCTTGGGCACTAAGTTATCAGAATATGATCCAAAAGTTGAAGGTATGGGAAGTAACTTTTTCTATTTTATATTTTTCATAAGATTATAAAAAGTACATGATTACTTACATCTGTCCCTTAGTACCAGAGCACATATATATACTGACCATATAAAATAGCAGTCTTTCATACAAAACCCCATAGTTCTAAGGTTTTTTTTTTCTTCCTATCTATTTGAGACTGGTTGATTCTTCATTTGTCTGTTTTCTCATTCTCTAATACAGCTGCTTCTGGGTAGATTGGTGAATCTTGTATTCATCTGTTGCCTCATTTATACTGTGACAAAATGAATTCCTTGATTATAGTAAGTGTGTGTTATAACCTGATGGTGAATGAAGTATTTAGTAAGTCCATTAAAGGTGTGCTTACAGAAGCATGGCAAAAAAGGCAACATAATTTCTAAAAAAATATGTACTTATACAATCAGGAAAATGACTACACACTCCCTGAAGGAAGATGCCTGTTATTAGGCTGGCTTGCTCCCCCCAGGATATAGCATCATATTGATAGTTCTCTGCAGTTTGCATACTGAGCACTTATTGGCAGTATTACATATGTGGCTTAGTTCAACCATCCCTGACACAGTAGCCACATTGTTTATGAACCCATTGAGACAGGGCTGTGATGAATGTGGAAAGAAACTGACTGAGATTTTTAAGACAGGATACCTTGTTTGATTATTGAGAGCCTCATCTACAGAGGGGACTTTTTGGTAATTCAAATCAGCAATAATATTATTCTGAATTTTTAGTTCTTTTCAGTGTAGTCTCTGCATATGACTCTTCCACAAACTGCCTTATCACCAATCCTCCAATCTCCAAATTCCTGATCATCTATAGAAACCATAGAAACCATTAGATAAACCCTAGGAATCACTGCATTTTTGTATGCCCAGTAATATCTAATTCCAGGTAAGATGGAAGATAATATGTGATTCTTGACATTTTGCTTACTGGCAGGACTTTCTTTCCATCTCTCTTCCTAGGTTCCCTGTACAACTGCAGCATTCTACTTCTGAGCCAAAATTATTTCCTTTGTTAATAGCCAAGAGAAATCCTAATGAGACTGTAATGCATTATCAGGAAAGAATCTTTGTGGAAGCAAAAGGGGAAATTAAACCTTCTCAAGCTAAGTCTTGAATATAACATATCCAATTGTAAGAAACGTCTGCTGGGTATGATGGGCTTCAGAGCTTTCGGATCAAAGTATACCAAGTTCATGATGGGAAGTTCAGAATGTACAGTCACTTGCTGTTCCATTGTCAGTTAAAATCTACCATGGCACAATAACAAGCTAAGAATTATTTCTGGTCACTTTTCAAAGAGAGCCTGGGTTTGCTCCCAAACCCATGCAGCTTCTTCTCTGACTCACTTATCTAAGCTTGTGAGGGGCTTCATGAATCATCCTGATCAGACAGACAGTTCAAGCACCATCACATTCAGAGTCTAACAAGGGCTAAGTGGAAGCAGCCCTTACATGGAAGATGATCAAGCCTGGACAGCTGGAGAGTCTTTTCTGCTCTTGGACCACCTCAAAACAGGGAGCCTGATGGGCCAATTAGTAAATGTGTCAAACTAACATTAATTAAATGCAATAGCTGTCTCTTCATGAATCCAAAGTGGCCCACCAAACATTATGCTTTTTTCCTCAGTGGTAGAGAAAACAGTTTGAAGCAACCTGTCTTTTACTTTGGGGGAGGCATACTTACATGTCTAGAATAACAGATATCATTCTCATATTCTGGCATCTGTGAAATCCTGCTTCCTAATCACCAGACACACTCAGCAATATGGCCTTGGGTGACATGTCCTGTGGTATGGTGAGGTAGCTAAGGTCCCTATGGACTAAATTATGGCAGACAGGCACAGTGTCATGTAACCCAAAGCAGATCAGTGAGGATTTACTATCTACCTTCTAGAAGGAAGCATACAGCTTTCTCTGTTCTTCGGATTGTTAGGATAGAGAAAAAAAAAAAAAAAAGATTTAGCAGATCAATAGCTACATAATAGTCACCAAGGGCCGTGTTACATTTTTACAATAAAAACAAAAAATAAATAATTAAATTTTGTTGGTGACCACCTCACTAAGTTTGGAACAATCCTCTATTATTTTCTGACTCATTTTTCTTCTGCACAAGTCAAAGAGGTAAGATAAATGGAGGTATGATAGAGGCCATTTCTGCTCCCTCTTTGATGTCTGAAAATGATCCTACATTCTGTAAAGACTGCAAGGATTTATTATTGCTCTGTATTTACTATTTTGGTAGGGACAAAGAGCTCCAAAGTCTTCCAATTAGCTTTTCCAACCAACACCCCTCATTCCACATGAAACTACTGTGGGATTTTGCCATTGTCTCCGGATTTATATTTTAACCATACACTCAGAAACAGAGAAATCTGTTTTAACGATAGGGTGGGATCATGAACAGTAAGCTCTGTATCACCTGACCTTCACAAACCCTCATTCTCATCAATGAAGCACTATGGTGTTCTAAATTCAAGAGAATGACATTAGTTTAGAGCCAGGGTTCAATTACTCCAGAGAAGTTTATATAATTCTCTTTTTATAATACAAGTTGTTCCAGTTAATCAAAATATATCCCTTAGGGGAAGACTTGAAAGAAGATATACCGTATACACTTTACATGTTTCTGTAGGATCCTTTAACCAAGTATGTGCCTTTCCCTGCATTCAAAGGACTCCTTGAATGAAGGACTCTGATTGAAGAGGTTTCTACGAGGGATTCAAGTCTAGGTATTTGGTGAGATGTCATGACTCCATCTGATGATTAAATTTAGGACTCTCTTCACCAAACATAGAGAATTTTTGTTAAGCAAAACAAGTACAACCTTAATGGGAGATTACATTTCACATAGATTATGTAGACTACTAGCTACTGATAAACTCTCACTCTGTCAGGCCCATCTGATTATACCACTGTTTGTTTGCTGCCTGGTACAAGAATCACTGACTCTTTGGTTACTTGAAGTCAAGTGTGGCTTTTTTGCCTATGTGACCCTGGGAATCCTTTTAATACTATTGAACTCATGGAATAAATGTCAACAGGGTCATCTCCCACTTTTATCCTCTGTCCACAGAAGATGCTATTAGTGGTACATTTCAAAGATGTTGATGTTCCCTTTACCAACAATATCCTCAGTGCCTCTGTAAAGATAACATCCTGAGAGATGGACATACATAGATTGTAGATAAGTGAATATCATATGATAATTGTTTCAGTTTCCTAGGGCTGCTGTTAAAAATTTCTGCAAGCTAGGTCGCTTAAAATAAGAGAAATTCATTGTCTCACAGTTCTAAAGTTTAGAAGTCTGAAATCAAGTTATCAGAAGGGACATGCTCCTTCTCCAGTTTGTAGGGAAGACTCTGTTTCATGTCTGTCTTGGCTTTTGGTGATCATCAGCAATCCTTGGCATTCCTTGGCTTATGGCAGCATAACTACAGTATCTGCTCCCATCTCCACATGACTTTCTTCTCTCTGTGTCTGTATTTCCACACTGTTTTCCTCCTCTGCATCTGCCTGCATCTGTGTTCAAATTTTCTCTTGTAAGGACATAACACATTTTGGATTAAGGATCTACACTACTTCTATAAGACTTTATATAATAAAACTAATCCCATTTGCAATGACTATTTCCAAACAATGCCACATTCACAGGGCCCAGGAATTAGAACTTTAACATATCTTTTTTGGGAGACACAATTAAATCTATAGCTAATATTCACTATATGCTGATTTCCAAGATCATATTTATTCTCTAGTGTTAACTATGCCTTCATTACTTTCAAACCTAACCATACGAGATTGCCAAACTCAGATTCCCATTTCATTGAGGTTATATTGTCAACAAACACTCCTGGAACAAATTCTTAATTGCAGACAACAGAATCTACTAGGCCTTGTTAAAATAAAACAACAATAATAACAGCTTTTTAAAGAAGTACAGATATTTTACAGAATCACGGAAATGGTCAAGAAAAGAATCTGGTTGAGCTTATAAAAACCATTCAGTATGCCATCCTAGAAATATAGGCCACTAAACCAAATGCTTCTGCCACAGTCATGATCCTACAAAATCAGAAAGTTAATACCACCTTTGTCAAGAAAAAAAATAAATAATTTAAATCATGACACCATCTGCCAAATCAAGAATTTGCCACAAGAGTGACTCCAGTGATTATGACACCTCTGTAATGATCTATGTAATTCTCTGCCTCTGCCCCGCATAACTCATTTGCAAATCATACACCTACAAGTTCATTTGAATGGTGCAACATAATATATCCAAACTGGCACATTCCACACTCTGGACCCCAAAATGACATAATCTTTCCATATACAAAATATATTCATCCCATCACAATATTACAAATACTTAAATCATTTCGGAAACAATAGGTAAGTACAGGATCTCATCAAAATCAGTCCCAGGCATGGTCAGTCCTAAGGTAAAATTCTCTATCTGTGGACCTGTGCAATGTAGAACAAGTTATCTGCTGCCAATATATGAAGGAGGGACAGTCATAGGATAATGTTCTGATTTCCATAGGGAGAAACTGAGTGGAAAACAGGGTTCAAAGGACTGAAACAGTTCGTAAAACCTACAATGCAAATTCCATTACGTTTCAGAAACTGCGAGTCATTCAACACCAGGACTGAGTTTTGCCAAATTGTCTGCCACTTTAAAACAAGGATCGCCTTTCTTCCAGTTTGCAATGACATATTCAACCCTTCTGCTCAAGGCCTCATGAGATATATCTCTAGAAGTATCTTTAGGGTCTATGTTTCTACCAACAGTCTCTTCAAAGCAATCTAGGCCGTTTCTATCAAGCTCCACACAATTCTTCCAGTATATTCCCCTTATCCATTTAAAATGCCATTCCAACATGCTTGGTATTTGCAAATTCAGTAGCACCCCACTTCTCTGGTACCAAAATCTGTTCCAGTTTGTTAATGCTTCACTGAAGGATGGACAATGGCATCCAGAAAACCTCTATAAGCTGGGAAGGCACATGGCTGGTGCCTGCTTGCTCCCAGGTTGTGTTTCAAAATGGTGTTCTCCGGAATGTCAGCATCTGCTTTCAACAGCCATTTCCAAAATGTTTCTCTAAGCTGTTCTGAGGTCCTTCTGTTTGCAAGTTTTTTTTTTTTTTTAATAGAGCTCCAGTGATTAAATCAAGACCCACTCTAAATGGGCAGGGTCCATATCTCCAAGGAAATAATTTAATCAAATGTTTCACCCATAGTTGATTGAGTCACATCTCCATGGAAACACTTAATCCAAAGATTCCAACCTAATCAACACTAATACATCTGCCCCCACAAGAATGCATTAAAGAACATGGCATTTTGAGGGACATAATACATCCAAACCAGCATATCATATCTTTCTTCCTAAGGAGAAGTAACTGAATATTTGAGTATGTGTGATTGAGTAGACACTTCTCTTCCATTAAAATAGCCAGTACTTAATTGGTTCAAATCCTTATGCCTTCATCTCTAAGATTCTCTGTTGGGTCTTAGATTAAATTCCTGCTTTCTTTGTTGTCTCCTTCTGTGGTTCCTTATTTACTTTAACATTTTTTCTTTGTACCCTAGAGCTCCATTCTTTATCTCTCTTCAATGTTTCTTGATTTTTATCCATTCATTTTCAGCCATATCTAGTCTGGTTTTCTGGGATTACAGAAGGGAGTTAAAATGAATATATGGGTTGAACAATCAGATGCAAAAAAGGTGGTCTTCTTAATGCATCTCTGAACATTATTTTGACAAAAAAGTCATTGGGATTCAGCCTTCTCTTCTTTTTTGAGTCATGTTCTCAGTTGCCATCATCTGCCATGGTTTGTACAATGCCAGAAATTGTAGTGAGGGATTAGAAAAAATATTTTTACCATGTATGATCAAATAACTATTTCTACATTTGAACTATTATTCTCATACAAAATTCTCATCAAGGTACTGCTAAAATTCTATTTAAGTATTTTGGTCAGAAATGATAAAACTCATTTAAGAATTCCTGTAACATTTATAGTCATCAACATCATACTTAAGCTAATGCTGATGATAATATTTTTGTATGTAGAAATCTTATCTTGTTATAAATTATAAGTTTTGTAAGGGAAAATATCATGCCTATTACCTTACTGAACTCCTAATATTACCTAGCACAATAGCATTTCCAGGCTTGATAATTATTTATTTTTTATCTGTCTGCTCTTCCAGGAAGTTACAAAATCAAATAAATAATTAAAATTGATATATTTATTTTAAACTTGATTGCTAAAAACAACTTAAAATGTGTTTTTCAGAATATAAATACCTCCACCTATCCATTTATATGGAATGAATTTACCAAGATTGAAAAAAAAGCAATAATGACATTTAGTAAATTTTAACATGTAAGCATATACTTCATATTGATGTGCTTTAAACTGTCTGGCAAAACTTTTTGTAGCCCATTCAGATGTCAGTTGATACAAGTTGCTAGTATCATGATACAGCATCATTTATAGCAAGGTGATTCCTCTGTCTGTCTCTTTCTTCCCATGGAACTCAACTGCTCATGTATTTTCATTATAGACATAAAAACTAAGAGACAGCATCCCTGGGAAACAATTTTATCTGTGATCAAAATAAAGGTGTCACAACCGAGGTAAAAAAGAAAGTTATTAGTAGGGAAAAATAGCCTATGCTTTACATTAGTGGAAGCATATTATGTTTACATATATGAAAATGACAGTGAGATTACAGGAAATACTAAATAATATTCCCCACTCTGTATGATTGGTTTTATATGCAAAAATCCCAGTGCCAAATAAAGATGGAAAATAAGATAGCTAATGACTGTAGAACAATGTTATGTTTCCCTCAATTAGGTGTTGCCAGTAGGCTGTTTACTTCATGAGGAAAGTTTTTGGGATAGTACTTTCTCCATAAAATTTACTTATTGTTTAAATTTTCTGTTTGAACATTAAGATCCTAATCATCAAGAAATTCAGAGACAGAGGAATGAAGAAAATATGACTGAAGAAGAAACCTACTTATGTATGACTATTCTGGTTCACTAAAGCTGCTGAAATGCAATATACCAGAAAGGGGTTGGCTTTTTCAATGGAGTTTTATTAAGTTACAGTTTTACAGTTCTAAGACCATGAAAATTTCCAAATTAAAGCATAAAGAGGTAGATACCTTCTACAAGGAAAGGCTGCTGGCATCCCAGGTTCCTCTGTCACATGGGAAGACACATGGCAACATCTGCTGGTCCTTCTCTCCTGGGCCCTGGTTTCGAAATGGCTGTCTCCAAAAGTCTCCGAGTACTTTTCTCTCTGCTTCTCCAAGCTCTCTGAGTTTCATCTGTCTGTTATGCTCTCATAAAGGACTCCAGCAGGGGGATTCAGACCCAAGCTATATGGGCTGAGTCACATCTCCATGGAAACAATCTACTCAAAAAGTCTCACCCTACAATAGGTCTGATCCCACAGGGGTGGATTATAAGAACATGGCCTTTTGTGGGGTACATAACAGCTCCCAACCAGCATAATAAACTATGCATTCAATGCATATTTTTGGACAGTTATTATGTCTGTCTTAGGTTTCCAGGCTGCTATGCAAATACCAACAATAGGTAGGCTTAAGCAACTGAAATTGATTTTCTCAGTTTTGGAGCTGGAAGTCTTCCTTCCTCCCAATGTCTACTGTATTTTGGTGCTGGCTTGCCTCAGTCCTTGGGGTTCCTTGGCTTCAATCCCAGCTTCCCACCACATGGTGATGGCCTTTCCTTTTTCTTCTGGGTTCCTGTGGATTCCCTGCTTCTGGCTCTTTATAAATTCTCCAGTAATCTAGATTAAGCCCAAATTCATTTAGATGGGCCACACCTTAACTAAAAATAACATCTTCAAGAGGTCCTATTTACCATGGATTCACACCCACTAAATGCAGATAATATTAAATTTAAATACATAATTCAATCTATAATGATGTCTATTTTTAGAACCGCTACATTTCTGTAAAGGTTCAGTACAATGCTACCTACTCCATGGAAACTTGTCTATTTTTTTTAATTAATTTAAACCACTCCCACTACTTCTCCCTATCACAGGCACAGACATTTACACATATAACATAATCACCTTATTTTACTTACATATCTTTTATGAAGCTTTACACTTGGTACCTTTTATTAAGTGTGAGATAAGAAGCAGCTTTAGTGTCCTATAACTTCTCTAACCTTATACATTGATTATGAAACAAAGACATTATATATTAATGACACTTAACTTATTTTTAAATTATTTTAATTATTTGTATATCCATATTAGATATTATTTTATGAAATATATAAACAGTTACCTAATTCTGTCATACTAAAAACATCCACAGCAGAAGACTTCTTCATCACCTATACAGGCTTTACCTCAGGATGAATGGACACTGATTGGTTTATACCTGAATTTCACAGTTTGGAAGGTGTTTGTTCCCTGCTTCAACCAATTTTAGAGTGGATTCCATGTCATTTTCTCCACCAGACTTTATTTATATAGTACAGGAAAAAAATTTTTAATAAAATAAGTTCTTAAGTATTAGATTCAAGCAAGAAGCTACCAGAAGTTATACACAGATGTTTTGACCAGAGATAATTATGTGGAATTCTTTTTACTTTTATCATTTTCATCTTTTTTTTTTTAACTTGATATGTTATTTTTCCTTTCCGTCTGAAACCTGCTTAGAAAAACATCAGAAGGTAGCTACATATGCCAAAAATGTTGTCATCAAAGTTATGTCTGCTGTTTCTTTATATCCCTATGCTGTTTATCCTCATCCATAATTCATTCTCTAGAAAAAAAAAAAAAAAACAACAACAAACAAAGCAAAGAATAAATAGTGACATGGTGTCAAGATCCCTTGGGAGTCTGACATTAGAACACAGTTCATTTTGCATCTTATGATCATCTTGTCACATAAGCATACATTCGCAATGTTTTCTTATTCATTTTTAAAATAACTAAAGAATTGGATTACTTTTATTGTTTTTATTAGGAAAAGAGTCCAAAACATTATTTTCACTTGTTCCAAAATGTAAGAGATCCAAAATCCTATTACCATTTTTATGCATGACTTTTTAATTTCTGAAAAATACAGGTTAAATTATATAAAAGTAATCAGAAAATACACATTTTCAAAAAGCCAGTGCTGCTACAAGTCAGAAAGTCATATCAAGAAAATAAGATAATACTATAGGTCTTTGTCTCACAGGAATTCTGCATTCCTGGTTTGGAGCCAGACAGATGTCTACTAAATGTAGGAAAGAAAAGAGAGCTAACTGTCAGTGGATCACCTCAACTCTTCTTTTTCAATCATTCAGTTTCCCTTGTGTTGAGACTGGCAGGGAGGATGGTTTGTTTAGACCTTCCCTGAATTTCATGGATCCATGAATTTCAACGATCCACAGACATAAGCAAATAGATGTTTCAAATATTACCAATTTATAATTTATACAAAGAAAATCAAAGAAAAATTTTGTAACTTTCTAAAATAGTCATGAAACTGGATGCTGACAGAACACCCATTCACTGTGAAATCTTTGGGGATAAAGACTTTAGAAAAGTCTGGAGAAAACATCCTAGTTTTTGTTTCAAATTTTCAATTTATCTGGTATGCAAACTTTTTAAAGCTGTTTAACTGTTTTGTGCCTCAGTTTCCTCTTTTAAAATGGAGATAGTTGGTATATCTGCCTACTTGTGAGGGTTGTTAAGGTGAAATGTGTGAAGCCAGAGTGCCAGGCATTTACCAAACACACACATTATAAATTTTGGCTGTTCTTTTACTATCCTTCCTAATGTTATGTTCAATTATCCATAAAGCTTGAGAAATTTAAAGTTGTTGGCACCATACTGAACAATAAACCAAGAGACTCTTCTTACAATATGAAAAGAAAAATAAAAGATAAACTTACAATACATTTTTAAGAATTTCTAAGATAATGACAGGATGTCAAAGGCTCCTGGATGTTTAGTGAAAAGAGCTTAATATGATTCTAACTTCAACTTTGTCTCATTCTTCTTTATTTGAACTCTTTATATTAGATCCTGTTTTGGGAAAAAATATGAGAAACCCCCATTTTTTCACTACCATAGTTCCAAAACAAACAATTCAAATAGCAAAAGACACCCAAGATTGTTTTCTCTTAAAAAGAATAAATAAAATAAGCCATGTCTAATTTGGTGAAGTGAAAGAAAAAAATATGATTATCCAAATATATAAGAGATGAACATCATTTACCTTTGATAAGTAGCTGTAATAATTTAAGTGGTTTGAGGCTTTATTTCCTTTATAATATGCAAAATTATTTAAATTTTTCAATGTTCACATTTGTTCAAGTTTCAGTGTTCAGGGTATATTTATGGTTTTATTTGTTTAGATGTCTTCTTAAATTAACTTTATGCCTTTATCCTAAGCCTTTAAGGTATGACCCAAAGTAAAGCAACTGAATGAGAAATGTTCTAATCCACTTTAAATCTTGAATTATTTTGTAGTGTCTTATGAAACGCATATGGAAATACCTATATTAAGGTAATTAGACCCAGTAACTCTTTCAGTTTCACTCTAGTCTGGTCACTCATATAAGTCTGGCTTAAGGATTCACAAAATTAAATTATTAGACAAAAGACAGATCCTTTTTCAGTGGTTAAAAATCAATAATTGAGCATCATTTGAATCCAAAGAAAACAAAACTGTGCAATTGGTTTAGCAAACCTAAAGTAATTAGTTAAAAAGTAAGTAGGTGAAATTACCACTATGATGATTTAATAATTTTTATCACTTTTTGGAAGATAAAATAAAACCCTTTAAACATGCAATACCAATTATGGAATATTTTGCATGATTGAAAATATAAAATATATTAAGATGTATATGTACAGTTAGAGTTGGAATTCCATTTCAGTGACTGTTAACCATACAGAAGGAATATTGATGGGAAGTTTGGAAATAGTGAAAAGCTGGAGAATAACAGCTTTGGAAATACATGGAATTCATCCTATAATTATGTCAAAATAAATTCCTGTTTAATATTAACTAATATTCCATGTGTGAATTAAATTTCTCATCCATGTCTGATAGACTGAAAAAGGTAAGATAAATGAATAAGTTATGCTTTATAAAATTAGTTTGAAAAGAAAGACTATCACAATTAAGTTTCTCAAAATGACAAAAGTGGCAGAATTTCAGCATTTACTTTAGCTATTAAATTTGTTTTTTTAATAATTTGATGATAATAATTTGAAGCAAGTATAATTACTTAGAGATAATATTTTAAAACTACAAGATAGATTTTTTTTCAAATATGCTCTTAACTGTATTTAAAAATAAGAACAAAGAAAGGGTTTCAAGTACTTGTCATAGAAAGTTTTATGCAGATATTGAAAAAAAGGCATAAATTAAAGAGCAAAATAATTTTCAGAAGTCTAAATAAGGTGAAATTACTTCAGAAGTTGAATCTAAATCAAACATTGTAATTTATTAAATATTAAAATATTATATTTAAGAAAAAATTTTAACTGGAAAAATCTTAAATTGAAAAACTGTTCCACATGTTCAAATATGATGAAAACTGAAAATAGTAAAGAGTGAAATTCAGAATCATTATCAGGGAGACCAGCAGAAGTTATCTTTGGTTGCAACATCAGCAAAAATTTGCATTGTTTAATGAATTTGTATCTTTGTCACCCAAATTATCTCCATGACCACAGTACTTTTGTAATTTATTTTAAAAATAAAAGAAAATGAGTTTTAAGTGTATTTGGATTACATTATAAATGCTTTCATGTTTCTGGCCCTTAGTAGAACCTGAGTGCTTCACAGAGCACAGAGTGACTTTGTGTCTTGAACTACATATCAGTTAAATATAATGAAATAAACTAAATAAAACAATCAGGTGTCTGTTTCAGTGGTCCACATTAAAAGGGAAATCCTACAATCTGCATCAATCAGGACTGAGCAGATTCATTCCTCATTTCAATGGATCAACAAGCAAAGAAATAGGTAATATACTGGTGAGATAATCAACCCTGGATAGACAAGTTTGCTGCTACATAATGTGGAGTAGGGGATGTGTGTCTGGAATTCAGGGTATTCACAAAGCATCCCTATTTGTTTTCTATGCTCCATGATAATGGCAAGAAGAAAAATTGCATCAACCATAACCTAACAAGATCAAATTGATTAAAGTTTCATTTCCAGTGTACTAAAGAATTAGTGGTACCTCCACTCAGAGATGACTTTTAGGTCTTATCATGTCTTGTCTTCTCATGTTTGCATGGGATTTAACAATGTGATTTGCAATGGGAGCTTTGGGACACATTGTTTTTCCACAATCTTAGGAGGAACTTATGACTAAAGGGATTAGGTAGACCTCTGGCAGGAGCTGGAGACTAAAAGTTAGCCACTCAGGCAATATGTGATTAAGTGCCAATAAAAACTCTGGGCAACAAAGGCTCAGATAAGTGTCCCTCATTAGCCATACTTCATGTATACCATCATATACCCTGGCATGTAGAAGACAATGCCTTCCATGTTCTTTGAATAACCAGTTCCCTGGATAAACCTCTGCCTAGAAATGTACCACCCTCCCCTCAATCTTAGGTGTATCCTCTTCATCACCTTCTGTAAAGAATGCAGGTCTTGAGTTGTAGCCCAACTTTGATGTCTCAGACACTTGAGACAGATTCAGTTTGCAGCGTGGTCATCCCAGATCAAGTGGAGGAGTCAGAGCTCTAGTGAAAGGACCTTGGCTCCAAAGATATTAAGTCATGAGTTGTGTCACCTATATTAGGAAAAGTCCTCTGGTTTCTGCTCATTTGCAAAGGTGAAAGGGCTTCTGTCATAGTGTGATCCATGGCAGGATTGGGTACTTGCTCTGCTGGGGCAGTGAGATCTGTCAGATAGAGGTCTTCAGGCAGCATAAACATCAGCAATCACAGCTGCAAAAATGCAAGGATGTAGGCCCCTCTGAAGAACAGATACAGAAGAAGATTTGGAAACAGCAGCAGCAGCAGTCTTCCCAGGGCTGGAGGACAGCAGCAGCCCAGCCTCTGGACCTAGGGCTTCCCCTGGAGGGTCAGAGGTGGGCAGCCTGCACTCCACAGAAGGCAAGAGTGTCCAGCTGACTGCACCTCAGGAATTAGTGGTCTAGGAATTGGTGACTCAGCTGTAATGCAACAAACCCTCTTTTTTCTGAACAGCCCAAAGTTACATCCTGGCCCCTGAGTACAGATCCTGAGTGCCACAATGCCTACTAACAGCACTTTGCCAGATTAACACAGCTGGCCATCATCTCAGTTCAGGAGATTGTGGGCTTAGCCAAGCAGATGCCTGGTTTCCTGCAGCAAGGCTGTGAGGACAAGATACCCTCTTGAAGAGGTCAACTTCCTGATCATACTACAGGAGATGGCCAGATGCTACACCTATGAGAAGAGTGTATCAACCTCCTGAAGAACTTCATCTACAGAAAAGAAGTGTACCAGTTTGGATATATCATGTCCCCCAAAAGCCATATTCTTTAATCCAATCTTGTGGAGGCAGATTTATTAATCTTTCTGATTAGGGTATGACCTCTTGATTGAATGTTTCCATGGAGATTGGACCCTGTCCATTCAGGGTAGGTTTTGATCAGTTTACTGGAGTCCTATAAAAGAGCTCACAGACAGAAGGAGCTTAGAGCAGCTGGGGGAGACATTTTGGAGACAGCCATTGAAAGCAGATGCTTGGAGATGTTTGGAGACGCTAGCCCAGAGTTTGCTCCAGAGAAGCTAAGAGAAATCCAGAGACATTTTGGAGAAAGCCATTTTGAAACACAACCTGAGACCAGCAGATGCCAGCCACGTGCCTTCCCAGTTGTTAAATGTTCTGGATGCCATTGGCCTTTCTTCACTGAAGGTATCCTTTGGTGATGCCTTAGTTGAAACACTTTTATGACTATAGAGCTGTAAATCTGTAGCCAAATAAAACCCTCTTTGTAAAAGTCAATCCATTTCCAGTATTTTGCATCATGGCAGCATTAGCAAACCAGAACAAGAAGGAAGGACAAAAAATGTCACTGTATAGGTCTGAAGGTGGAGTTTATCACTCCCATCTTCAAATTCTCTGAGGCCATGCATCCTGGGCCTAGATAAAGCCAAGTACACCCAACTTATGTCCCTCACCATCTCTGGCCAGTCCAAAGTGCAAGATCCCTGTTAAGGTCCTGCAGCAGTGCTACTTTGGGAAATGCTCATCATAAGACCACAGGACCAGCTGTGGTTCCTACATGTGCTGATTTAGCTCATGAGCCTGCTGAGCAGATATTTGCCCTGTCCCACCTCAGCTGTCTCACTAGGATAACCACTAGTGTGAAAACCAGCCACTCTGCCCTACATCCCTGCTTTGCCACTTCTTCATGGGTAGGCATTGTCACTCCTTCCTCCCTCTGGGGCAGGAAGGGGTCTGAGAAGGGCCTGGGGTCCTACCTTGTGGTTTGGAGCACAAGACCCAACCTGCCAACACTCAGCCTTTTGGAACAAGTCACAATTGCTGTCTAAGCAATCTCTGGTCCCTCACTTCCTGCCCACAAAGCTTTACTGGGAGAAGTGGATGGGTCATGGGTAAGGACCTCTAGCCTTTCCATCAGTCCCAGCTGCCTTCTTTGCCCAATTTACACCTCAAGCCCACCTCTCAAGGTACTTTGAACAGAGGGAGGGAAGGGCCCATGGCTCTTGCCCATGACTGAGAGCATAGCACCCCTTCTCCCTCTGGTCCTTTAATAAAATATTTTTTTAAAACAGGATTGCCATTTTGGATATATTATGTCCCCCAAAAGCCATATTCTTTAATGCAGTCTTGTAGAGGGAGACATATTAGTGTTGATTAAATTGGAATCTGTGTTTTTTTTCCCCCATGGAGATATGACTCAATCAACTGTAGGAAAAATGTTTGATTAAATTATTTCCATGGAGATATGGGCCCTGCCTATTCAGGGTGGATCTTGATTTAATCACTGGAGTCCTGTAAAAGAGCTCACAAACAGAAGGAGCTCAGAGCAGCTGAGTAGGACATTTTGGAGAGAGGGTAAGAGCTGACACTGATGCTCACACTTGGAGATGCTTGGAGACATTTGGAGATGCTAGCCCAGAGTTTGCTCCAGAGAAACTAAGAGAGGACCACCATACAGTTAGATGAACAGGTGCTTAAGAGGCTAAGAGAGACAAACTCAGAGACATTTTGGAAAATGCCATTTTGAAATGTAACCTGGGAGCAAAGAAATACAACTGGGACAAGCAGACACCAGCCACATGCCTTCCCAGCTGACAGAAGTGTTCCAGATGCCATTGGCCATTCTTCAGTGAAGATGTCCTATAGATGATGCCTTAGTTTGGATACTTTTATGGCCTTAGGACTGTAACTTTGTAAGAAAAAAAAAAAAAAAAAAAAACCCTTTATAAATGCCAATCCATTCCTGGTATTTTGTATAATGCCAGCATTAGCAAACCAGAAAAAAGGATAATAAAATATGTTATACCCCAAAAATGGAGAGAATAATGGGAAATTTTGCACTTTGATCCCTCCCAGAAGTTACTCCATGCTTCTCTTCTTTTGGCTGGTACTAACTTGTATCCTTTTGCTCTAGTAAAACTAGAATGGTAAGTAGAGTGCTTTCCTAATTCCTGTGAGTCAATCTAGTAAATTATCATACTTGAGGGTGGTCATGGGAACCCGTGAATCTGTGCTGGTGTCTCAAGGCTTGTTGGGACTATTCTCTCTGACTTTGCAGTTTGGAAATTTTCTTGCAGTTCTCTGGGCTTAAAGTTTTCAGGCAATCTGCCAGGCAAAACAAACAAATAAGGAAACAAGAAAAAAAAAACAAAATGAAGCTGTACTGCTTAGACTTCAGGGGAATCTAGAATGAGTGATGGAGGAGGGCAATGAGTATCATTCATCACCTTCAGTAGTGGAGATCATTGATTGTTTACCAACCTTGATGTAAAGCATTTTAAAGATCTTGAAGGATATTCTGTTACTGATTAGATATGTAAATATCTTCTCAAGGAAGAAGAGAAACAACTTCTTTTCAGGAAAATAGAGGCCACTTATTGCAACATAAAACAAAGGACATGAACAATATGAGATATGCAGGTTAACCCCTAACTCACATGAGGCTGTGCAGCTCTCACCTCCCATGATGGTAATTTCTTTTGGTGCTGAGTCATGAGATGTCACAGGGCCCACTTACTGCCCATACAGGCACAACTTAGAAATGCAAAGAAGTTAATTCATCATTCATTAGGAAAACCATTGACAAAGGAGAGATGTGAATTAGGGGAGAAATTCTTTCCCATTCCACCCTCAGGACAATTTGCCCCAAGATGTAGGAAATATGGCCTCTCAGAAGACAGCTAAATCAAATAGTATATTTTAGTACCATATAGTGACAAGGTTGTAACGAATCCTCATATTTCTCTCCTTCCTTCCCTATCTCACATCCTTTATCCTCATCCTCACTTTCCTAGGTTTCCACTTGTTAGTAATGCAGTAGCCCATATACTTTTTTTTTTTAAATAAATTCAAACTTACAGGAACAGTTGCAAAAATAATACAAACCCCATACACAGAACTCCAGCATATCCCAACCCCCCTCCACTGATACCCCAATCTACCAACTTTAATATTTCATCACATTACCATTTCTTTCTTTCCCTGCCTCCCTCCCTCCCTATTGATCATCCGTCATCTACTGCTCTGTCTTCTGAACATATGACAGCAAGCCGTACACATCCTTAAACAAATAATATAATTCACATATACATTTCCTATGAATAAGAATATTCATCTATGCAATCACATTAAGTGTAGTTAAGAAGCCCAAGAAATTTAACATTGATATAAAGTTTACATTCTATATTTCATTTCTTTCCTTATGTTCCAGTTGTGTCCTTTTGAGCTTTTTCTCCTCTGTTCTTAGATCTCATTCAGGATCACCTATGGCATTTAATTGTCATTATCTATTTAGACTGTCTTTTTTTTTCAATTGTGGAAACATATCTGCAGCATAAATCTTCCCATTCCAACCCCTCCCAAGCATTCCTTTAGTGGGATTAATCACATTCACAATGTTGCATTGTCATCACTTTCCCACCATCCATTACTAGAAATTCCCCTTCACCCCAAACAGAAACCCTACACTCATTTCTTATTAACTCCCCATTGCCCCTTCCCCATTCTCATAACCCATACTCTACTTTTCATGTCTATGATCATATTCTCTGATACTTTTTTCCTTGTCTTTACTGTGGGGCTTAAATTTAACATCTTAAGTCTATAACAATCTTGCTTTCTTTGATACCAACTTAACTTCAATAGGACACATAAACTATATCCCTATACTCCTCCATTCCCCCACCTTTATGTAGTTCTTGTCAAAAATTACACATTTTACATTGAGTCCCAAATCACTGATTTATCATTACACTTTATGTATTTTAGATCCTGCAGGAAGTAAATAGTGGAGTTACAAATCAAAAATACACTAGTATTGGTATTTATATTTACCACATGATCTTTACCGGAAATCTTTACTTCTTCATGTGGTTTCAGTCAATTGTTTAGTGTTCCTTCCTTTCAGCCTGCACAATTCCCTTTAGTATTTCTTATAGGACTGATCTACTGGTGATGAAGTCCCTCAGCTTTTGATTATATGGGAGTGTTTTCATCTCCCCCTCATTTTTAACCTCCAGGTGTTTGTGAATTTTCTAAGTCTCTGATGGTTATTGACTACTATTTGAATTCCATTGTGGTCAGAGAATGTGCTTTAAATAATTTTATTATTATTTTTTTTAATTTATTGAGGCCTGTTTTATGTCCCAGCCTATGGTCTATTCTGGAGAAAGTTCCATTATCACTAGAGAAGAATGTGTATCCTGGTGATTTGGGATGTAATGTTCTATATATGTCTGTTAAATTTCTCTATATATCTCTCTCCTTTCTTTGTTTCTCTGTTGGTAGGGCTCCCTTTACTATCTGAAGTAAGGCAGGTCTTTTATTAGCAAAATCTCTCAGCATTTGTTTGTATGTGAAAAATTTAAGCTCTCCCTCAAATTTGAAGGAGAGTTTTGCTGGATAAAGTATTCTTGGTTGGAAAGTTTTCTCTCAGAATTTTAAATATGTCATGTCACTGCCTTCTCGCCTCCATGGTGGCCGCTGAGTAGTCACTACTTAGTTTTATGTTGTTTCCTTTGTGTGTGGTGAATTGCTTTTCTCTTGCTGCTTTCAGAACTTGCTCCTTCTCTTCAGTATTTGAGAGTCTGATCAGAATATGCCTTGGAGTGGGTTTATTTGGATTTATTCTACTCAGAGTTCGCTGGACATTTATGCTTTGTGTATTTATGTTGTGTAGAAGGTTTGGGAAGTTTCCCCCAACAATTTCTTTGAATACTCTTTCTAGACCTTTACCCTTCTCTTCCCCTTCTGGGACACAAATGAGTCTTAAATTTGGACATTTTATATTATCTATCGTATCCCTGAGATCCATTTCAAATTTTTCCATTTTTTCCCCATTCTTTCTTTTGTTCTTTCATTTTCTGTTCTGTCATCCTCCAAGTCACTGATTCACTGTTCACCTTCCTCCAGTCTTGTACTATGAGTATCCAGAATCTTTTTTAATTTGGTCAACAGTTTCTTTTATTTACATAAGATCATCTATTTTTTAATTTACTCTTGCAATTTCTTCTTTATGTTCTTCTAGGGTCTTCTTCATGTCCTTTATATTCTGTGTCATGCTCTTGTTGCTTGTCTTTAGTTCTTTGACTAATTGCTCCAAGTACTGTGTTTCCTCTGATCTTTTGATTTGGGTGTTTGGGTTTGGGTTATCTATATCATCAGTTTTTTTTAATATGCTTTAAAATTTTCTGTTGTCTTTGGGCTCTTGGCATTTGCTTTACTTGATAGGGTTCTTTTAGGATATGATGGATTATTCAAACCCCAATCTCTAATTCGTCAGATCTACAGCTTGGTGGCGTACACTTTCTCTAACTAACCAGCAGATTGCATCTGTGAGTCACCTATTCCCCTCAAGTCAGTTCTCCCCAACTTTGTCTTTGTGGTGTGTGGGGGTCTGGTTCTTGTGGGGTCCAATTAGTGCAACAAGTTTGGGTGTGTTGTTGGTGCTGTCCACCCCGAATTTGGGGTGTGTGTCTGAGCAGTTAGGGAGGCAGGGCAGCTTTAATAATCAAACCTACCTGGTATTCTTGGATATTTAAGGCTGTTGCCAGAGTCTAAACCTTCATTTCAGTCTTGCCACAGATTGTCTCTGCCACTGACACACAAGTCCTTGGTATTGGTGTAGGGTCCCTGGAATTTCCAAGTGGGTCCCTCTTCCCAGCTGTGCCCTTCCAGGGCCTCTGCTGAGGGAAGGCTGTGCTATGTTACAAGTGCATGCTGTCCCTCCAGGGAAGCCCTGGGCTACCGGGCCATGCAGGGGCATTCTCAGCCTGCTGTAAAGATGGCTGAATTGGGCATGTTAACCTCCCCCTTTTGCACAGTTCCACCTTTCCAGATCTGGGACAACCAGCTGTGGGCACGCAAAAGGCCACCGTCCAAGCCCGATATTGCGGCGTGTGTGCATGTTGTGAGAAACACTTTCCATCACACTGGGTCACTTGATGCAGCTCTGGCCAATGTCTCCGGCACTGGGCAGGAGCATTCCCAGCCCACTGGGAAGATGGCTGCAAGGGGCATGGTTTTTTTCTCCTTTTGGCTCACCTCTACCCTCCTCACTCCGAGACAATTAGCAGTGGGTCCACAAAAGGCTATCTTCCACGCCAGATAATTAGGCATTTGCACAGCCTGTTCCCGCCATGCTTCACTGTGTGGTTCTCGCTGTTGTATTTGCAGCCGTTTTTGGTTTTTTTTAAAAAAAGAACTAGTTCGCCTCCAAATGCCAACTCACAGTTCCCCACACCGTAGCATGGCTGCCAGACATTCAGCAGGTTCACTCACTCGTTTCAGAATGCAGACTCCCAGTTTCACCTAGTGCACGGTCCCTGTGGATTTAGCAGACCTTGTTCAACTGGTGTTCTGGGTCACTCTGGCTTTTATCTAGTATTTTCCATGGAGGTGTTTTTTTGACCTGCCTCTCCTAGCTGCCATCTTAGGTTCTCTCCCCGCCCATAAACTTTTGTCTCACAGGGACCTAGGCTAAGACAGAAAATGCCTCATCCCTCAATATTTTTGTAATCCTTTAGTGGACAATAAATGACTCAATAAAATTAAATAAAGCAAACTATTCAGTACTAATAAGCACCTTTCTTCTAACTTATTTATTTTCCAAAATGTTATGCTTGAGTTAGACATAACACTTTTAGTCACTAATAATATCCTTAAGCTTTTAATTAAATTATGTTTGTCTGTGATAGAATGATTGGATAAATGAGTAATCATTGCAATCTTGAGGCAGTAAAAAGGGGAAAACTGAAAGTAAGCATGGTCTTGAGAAAAGCTGATATCAGTCTTTGTAAATTTGTAATTGGATATGAGAGTCTGATTTGTATATTTATACTTAGCCCAAACGTTCTAAAAAAATGTTACCTATATCCACACCTATATGAATGCTTATATCTTCTTTACTGTAATTCCTTAGTTATTTCAAAATACATATATATCTACATAGGAAGGAGATAAATTGAAATATGTACCCTACTATTTTAATAGATTTACCTGCTTGGGGAAGAGCTTATGGGTCAGATAAATTCTATTAATTAACACCCAAATATTTTTAAATATGCATATGTTATATTTATAATTTTAAAAAAATTTATTAACATAATGCGATTCTAATATGGAATGATCAAAATTTATGGCACAATATCAAATCCCGCATGCCAACTACTAGGACTATAATCTTGAGCAAATTACTTAAGCTATGAAATCAGACTCCTCATTTGCAAAATGATAAGCATAATAGAAAGGACATAAGGCTGTAGTGGGATTAAATGCCATAACATATATAAATCACCCAGCACAGAACTTGCTGCATTTAAGATAATCAATAAATGTTTATCCCCTTGACTTTTCTCTGCTACTTCATCAGCTAGTATTTTCTCAGGTGTTCCCAATGCTTTAACTATCAATTCACCTTACTGCCACTACAGTGCTATAGCTGTAACACCAACACAAAGTACTGAAATGACTTTCTAGTATCACCCTTATACATATGGTTGCTCTTAAAAAAAGATAATGCTAAGCTTTTCTTTTCATAAATTTGGCATCATTAAAAATGAATTTGTGTCAAAATTCACAGTGATAATTGTTTGAATCTTGAACTTTTCCAGAATTTCTCCAATATATTCCTATGTAGGGAATGCCATTTATGAGGTAGAATTCTAGAACATGTCGTGTTTTAAGTATTTTAATTATTTAATGCTATTATTAAATTAATTCATTATTTAATTAAACAGTTTAATTATTTAATGCTATCTGCTAGCTTAATTTTTTCTCCCTTTGTTTCCATGTAAATGTCAAAACTTTGCCATCCCTTAAAACACAATGAAATAATGGATACACTACAACCAAGTATTTAACACCTTACATACAAGTTCAAAAATAAGAAAGGAAAATCCTCCTGTGGCCTGAAATGAAGAAGAAGCTCAAATGCAGAGTATTTAACAGTTATTAAATTCAAACAGTTCAGCTAGGTATCAGAGTGATTCCTAAAGACTGAGATTCCACTACCAGTTCCAGGCTGGAGTGAGGGTGAAAATGAGCTCCTGAATAAAGCTGGGGGCTCAGAAGAGCTCAGAGGGCTGAGGCACACAAGAGTAGGCAGGCTGATTTTCTTGAGCCATAGACAGGAAAAGAGTCACTGGCAATAATTCGAAACAAAGGCTCTCGTCTGTACAAATGAGGGGTCTGAATCACACTACTGAAATTGTATGAGAGCCTGTAGCTGGAAAATTAACAAAAATTTAGACCCAGAATTCAAGTAAATATGAAATTTTCCCATGGGGAGTTTCCACTAACCTATGCATATAGAACTCTCACAGGTTAAGAAAACAAAACAAACCAACCAAAAAAACCCTTTCTGAAGATATCCTCAGAGTTTAATTTTTAAAATACATGAAGAAGGAAACTGCCGTAAAGGCACAACTGAAGTATCTAAAGTATTGTAAATTTGAAAACAAAATAATGGAAAATTAAGGCAAAGAACAATGATGGAATGATATTTCTGTTAGACAAAGTAGTCTTTAACATAGAAAATACTGTTAAGGAAAGGGAGCCATTACCTAATTAAAAAGGAAAAATTCCAGAGGAAATTAATAATTCTGAATCTCCATGTACCTACTCACAAAATACGTACAGCCGGCATCAGCAGCATTATAAATCTGTCAATAAATTTGCAATCTTGGGTCAACCTTTTTAATAGAGCAGAAACTGAAAAAGACAATAATAGAAGGAATATTTGAATCACAAAATTAAGGAAATGTATGCAACTCTGCATTGAACAATTATAAAATGCACACTACTTTCAAGCATACTTGAAACATTCATTTAAAACAAAGATAAATGTTAGTGTACAGAGAAATTCTCAATAAATGTCAAATGATCTAATATTAAAATATTTTTTCTAATGACCATATGGTAAAATTAAGAATTAGTGTTCAAAATACCACCCCCCCCAACACACACACAAAACATATATCTGGATATTAAAACACCCACACAATTAGTGTTAAAAGTCATAGGAGAAATCGTAATGGAAAATATAAGACGCTTAACACTTAATAATGACAAGATATGAAATCTTAATATGGCAAACCTTTGGGGATACAGCTATAGTGAGACCCAAGAAAACTTTTCTAAACTTACATCCAAGTCAAGAATTTAAGCACTCAAGTCAACAATTTAGTAAAAGAATAATAGGATAATCCAAAAACGTTAGAGGTGAAAAAATAATAATTATGAGGTTAGAAATTAATTAAATACTGTCAAGAGCTAACTGGAAAGAGCTAAGCTGCAAGTGCCAATGTGGTCAGTTAAAACATCCAGCCATAATGCAAGTAACAAGCCTTTATTTACTTACTGCAGTGGTATAAACAAGAAGCCAGACACAAGGGGCTGGCTCCCCCAAAGTTTCATTTTTCCCAATGGAAAGGCACAGAAAAGGATTAGATGTATCAGCACAGGTGGGAGTAATTATCTCACTGACCAGAGAGCTATAAACTAAACACTCTTGCAGTTTTATGGACCTGGGGCTGGGGGAAGGGACCTGGCCTAGGAATTCAGATATGCATAAAAGCTTGACTGGACAGAAGAGCCTGGCCTTGACTGGCACTCCTTTCAAAGAGACGCAGTACACTGGCAGTACACCGAGTCTGGTGTGGGAAGGCAGATTTCCCTCAGGAGGTCTGCCAGGTTAAGTGTTGTAATCACCAATGGTTGGACCTGAGAGATCATTCGTAGGATTTTAACCTGGACCCAAGACTCCTCAAATATGTGATTATGATTACAGGCATTGCTCAATGTCAGGAGTAAGTCAAGTGCATGTATTTACAGTTTCTATTCAGTATTTAAGTGGTGTTTTATGTAAGTCATTAAGAAAAGGGAAAGAAAATATGATTTATAAATATAAGAAAAAGAAACAGAACCATATTGCTCAAAGTCAATGTACTACCTAAATTTAAAATCCTGAAATATCTACAGATTAATAAAGGAGTTTAATGAGCTAGTATATAAAGATAAATATTTAAAAATATAAGCTTTTCTCAATACCTGCAACAGATAATTAAAACATAATAGTAATAAAATGGTTTTATATACCACAGCAATAGGCATATATAGTAAATATAGATCAATATAATAAAAGATATTTTAAGTCCATTTTCCTTCCTGACTGCCAGCCCTGCTAATTTCAGGCCCAACACCATAATTGGAAGCAAAATCTTTACATAGTCTGCTTAACCAGCATCCACAATTGTGTAACATCAAGTCCCTATTTTTAAAAATTCCTTATTCTTTATCACTCCTAGTGATTCTCCTTCTCTGATACACACTGCTACACACATTGTGTCCCCAGATGCTAAAGAATTAGATAGTAAAAGCAGAAAACCACAGCTAGTACCTAAAATTGAACTGGAGAAGTTATACTTGATGAAAGAAAAAAAAATGTACCTCAAGAAAACTAATTACAAGAATATATATATGCATACACATATAGTTTAAAATTAAATTGATGAATTGAAGAACAGTTTTGAGAGCTAAATACATTATTTGAAATGATTGGAATATCAAGTATAAAAAAGATCTCAATGGACATCACAGAAATACCAAACAATGGATATGGAAACTTAGAGACTAAATGGTGTATGGCTAACAATTATAGTAGTAGGAATTCCAAAAGGAAGCAAATGAATATGTAGAGGGAGGGAAATAACTAACAGGAGGAAATTTTTACATAACAAAAAAGTGTCTTTTTAAAACAAGTCATGTTTTCAAGCACGTTAGATGAAAGATTGATGCATAAGCTAAGTATATTAAATAACTTGATATCCACTATAAAAACCATAAAGGCTACCAGTCAAAAATACTAATTTACTTACTAAAGAAAAATGATCAAATTGGCATCTAAATTTTCATCTGCAACAGTGAATGGTAGAAATCAAAGGAACAATATATCTACAGGCTACCAAAATAAATTGTCTTAAGTCCCACAATTCAATACTCATGTAAGAAGTAGTGCATATGCCAGTTAACTAAAAGATATTTTGAATATGCAATAATTGGGAGAATTCATAATCCTCAAATTCATCAGAGGGAAATATTCAAGAAAGGACTTTACCTAATGTTGAGTCAATCAGAACAGAATCTTCAAGAGAAGGAAAAATGGTAAGGTGAGGAGTGATCCGTGACTGTGTGTTTGTGCCTCATCTGTGTGTGTGTGTGTGTGTTGATGAATCTGAATTTTCTATCTGGGAATGTTAATACAATGGCAAAGATGTGTTTCTTTTTAGCTTGAAGACATCCACATAGAACATTCTTATTATTATCAGAAAAAAAATCCTAAACTATCTTACAAAACATGATTTGGCAGGTGGGAAAGGAAGAGGGCTGTGAACATATTCTTAAGAGCTCACTGTTGGAGCGTTGGATTGATGATAGGAAGTTGTGAAGAAGCACAGCACATCCTGGAAGGGAATCTTTTTAAACTGTAATTTATTGATTGAAAAAGAACTATCTCTTTTATTATGAGTACTAGGGTAAAAAAGGTAGTTTTTCCTATCTATTTTTATAGGTAGGAAAGGATTTTTAACCAAATAAATAAAGCAAAGTCATGAAAAAAAAATGAAGTTAAAAGACAGGACAAGCCATCACTAGAAGATATTTGGAATCCTATAATTGGAAAACTTATTCAAATATATTAAAACAAAAATATAACAAATAAAAATCTTAAACATTATTAAAACAAAAAGATAAATACCCCCAAGAGAACTATTAGCAATAGGTAAGAAGAGGCAATTTATCTGGATGGAAACATGAAGACTTATAATTACATGGTCAATCAGCCTGTTAATTGAAGAAAATAATTTCACAATTACAAGACTTCAAAAGACTAGATAAAAGATTGTGGTCATTATCTGGAGCAATGAATTTTTTGTTATGTATAAATTTATACAATCATTTTGGCATAAAGATGTGGCAATTTAACAAAAAATAAAGTTGGGAATTTCATAATTGTGTACTGACAATTTCATTTCTGCTCAGATAACTAGACAAATCCCTTGAGCATGTGTTAATGAAAACATATACAAATTTTTCATTACATCGTTGTTTAAAATTTTTAATCATTGTGTAAAATTACTAAAAAGTATCCTTAAATAAATTGTAGTTAGTGATACAATGGAAAACATAAAGACTTTAAAATGAATGGATTAGTTCGATATTTGTCTACATGGTTGATTCTCAAAAGCAAAAAAGTATTAAAGGTAACCTTGAAAATCATATATTTAATTTAATTCCATTTAAAATGTAAAACTCAACTAAGAACATAGTATTTTGTTTATAGATATAGAATATATACTAAGCTCATGAAAGTATATAGGGAGCGAACTCATCAACTTGAGAACAGTGATTGCCTCCGGGAAGGAAAGGAGGCAACTGAGATGCACAAAACTTTACATAATAGCTTTTCCTTTTTTTAATCTTAATCACATAAATCAAAATGTTAATATCTGTTAAATTGGGATTGTGGGTAAATAGGTGTCTGTTATGTTATGCTCCATACTTCTAAGTTTAAAATGTTTCAAAAATTTTCAAAAGAAAATGTTTAAAAGTAAAAAGTGCTTTCTATGCACATTTGCAGCATAAAATTTTTTGCTTTGCTTATGTGTTATCTGTAATATGGTTTGTATCCTAGCATTCATTTACTCATTGATTTATTCAACAAAATGCACTGAATATCCACTCTATTGCCAGGCACTGTATAGAGCAATAAATGAGGGTCAAGGTGGGGCCCTTTCTACATTAATCTCATGCTCCAACAGAAAAAAGAAAAAAAAGATAGATAATATTTTAAGAGTATGATAAATTGAAATGACTGTTATAAGTACAGGGTGCAATGAGAGCACATGGCAGGCAGTTGTGCCTCCCAAGGGAGAAGAATTTTTGCTGGCACTTAAAGAACAGGGGAGATTTAAAGAGAAAATTGTTGGGAGCTTATTTTTGGTGGGGAGGCAGAACAAGAATAATTGTTCCAGCCTTGTGGAGGACACTAAGGAAGGCTAGAGAATCTAGCATCCCAAATAGCTGAAAGTAGTCTAATATAAACTAATTTAAAGGAGCAGTAAGCTACCATAAGATCAAGTAAACAGTTTGAGAGGTCTTGGAGGGTCTTACATGAATGATAAGTCACTGTAAACTTTCTAAAGGAGGGAGTTATATTACTAGATTTTATTTTTTGAAAGAATAGAGTACAGATAATTCATCTGAAAGGAGGATATATAGCTGTCCAAGGAAACAGATAATGATAATCTGAAGTAGGGCAGAAGCAATCAGAATAGAGGAGAGAATAATTATTACACAAATATGGGAGATAGAACTGACAGGACTTGATGACTGAATAACAGCGTGGTTATAGAGAGTGAGGAAATAATGATAATAATGATGCCTACATTTAGAGGTTAGGAAACTGAGTGAGTGGTGTTGCCTTATATCAAGATAGGGAGCACTGCAAAGGAACTGAGTCTGGTGAGAGAGTGACATTCCCTAAGAGACCTTCTGAATTTGAGTTGCATGGAAATCACTGAAGTAGCACTGTCTAGCAGCAAGTCGTAACAGTGAATCTAGCACTGAGGAGAGAATTCTTGGAAGAATTCCCACAGCTTCGAATTAGTGAGAAGAATTCAAGTTTAGAAAAAACACACTTATTTCCCATCTTAGCTAACCCACCATCACAGGCCAATTGAATTGAACATTCTTGAAAGTAGGCTTTTCAAAAATGAAAAAGTACTTGAATGCAGGGCTGAAGAAGTAGGTAAAGTCACCACATATTTATTCTCCCAAAACTGGTCCCAATAAAGGATATGCTTAAGTTGCTGGTGTCTTCCCTAGGGTAGATGTAACTGGTGACACAAACAATTGACATGACACCTCTCATCAGGGCTTGGCTGCTGCTCACATAGATCCTTAAGTTGATTTTTAAAGTAAAATGCCTCTGAATTGACTTCATTGTCACAGTTGAACCCTGTAAGAACCTCCTCTAAACTTATAAAATTACCTTTCCTGAAAGTTTTCAGATCACCAGAAGTGACCTCAATCACTAATTTATGATCTCATATTTTATTAATCAAAAGTAGGGGCAGTTTTCCTATTGCCTCTTTTAGCTTTAAAGCTTATTTGTTAGAAATAGTTCCAACTATTTATTATCTCAACAGCTTTATCTTGCTCAGTGAAACCAAATTTAAATCTCTGAGAACGAATACACTCTTGTAGTTAATTGTTAGTGTTGTTGACCTGTTATGAGGAAATCTTCAATTTTCTTAAGTCGCTTTCTAATTATACATAACATTGGCTACTGTTTCCATTTCTTCATGTCACAATCACAAAAACATCTTCTAAAACCCTTATACATGGCATAATGATGTACATGATTTCTAGTGAGACACTTTTGAGAAAGAAATGGAGAAATAAAATAATTTAAACAATTTTTAAAAGTTATTTGTTGAGATAAACTTTTTAAAATTTTATTGTTTAAGTTATAAGATAGCTCTATGTAAAAGCTATTTTCGAAATGAGAATTCTCTCTAAAATTTGGATGTAAAACTTTGTATATTAAAACAAATTACTTTTAAAAACCTAGTTCATATTGATTTTTTGAACTGTAAACCATAACATAAAAGAAATATCATCTTCATACAGAGCCTTGTGATTTAATTCATTTATCTATATTTGCTTTAATACTTTGTCACTGATGCCTTCTGAATAATATATTTTTAAAATACTCTTATTATACTTTTATTTCAAAAAAAATTGCATGAAATAGTCTTGAAAGTTTCTTTTTATAGTTTATTTGAAATTGTGAAATCTTCAGTTGATTCTGTTCTGCCTGACCATAATACTTTATTTTTAGCCGTGAATTGTAGTAATGTAGATATTTATATATATACAGTAATGTATGTATAATATATATACATAACTTAACATTTTCCATTTTAACCATTTTCATGTGTACAATTCAATGGTATAAGTTATAGTCACAATATTGTGCTACCATCACCAATATCCTTTACACAAACATTTTCATCCCCTCACACAGAAATTAAGCAATAACTTCCCATTTTCCTTCACTCTAGCCCTTGATAACCTGTAGTCTACTATCTGTCTCTATGAATTTGCTTATCCTAGGTGTTTCCTATAAGTGAGATCATACAATATATATCATTTTTTGTATCCAGCTTATTTCACTCAACATGATGTGTTCAAGTTTCCTCCATGTTATATGTGAATCAGAGTTTCATTATCTTTACAGTTGAATCATATTCCATTGTGTATATATACCACATTTTGGTTATCATTTATCTGTGGAAGGACATTTGAGTTACTCCCACTCTTTGGCTGTTGTGACTAATTCTACTCTGAACACTGGTGTACATATATCTGTTCGAGTTTCTGCTTTCAGTTCTTTTGGGAATATACTAAGAAGTCAGATTGCTAGTTCATACATAATTCTAATTTCAACTTTAGGAGGAATCACCAAATTGATTTCCACAGTGGCTGCAGCATTTTACAACCTCACCAACAATATATAAAGGTCCCAATTTGTATCTGCATCCTCATAAGCAGTTATTATTTTCTGTTTTGTTTGTTTGTTTTTAAATAATAGTCATCCTAGAAGATATGAAGTGTTATGTCATTGTGGGTTTGATTTGCATTTCCCTAATGACCAACGATATTGAACATTTCTTCACGTAGTTATTGGCCATGGGTACAACTTCTTGGAGGAGAAATGTCTATTCTTGCCCTTTGTCCATTTTTAAATTGGTTTATCTGTATTTTTGTTACTGAGTTACAGCAGTTCTTTACATATTCTGGTTATTAAACCATTATCAGACACATAGCTGGCAATTATTGTTTCCCATTCCGTAGGTTGTCTTTTCACTTTCTTGATCATGTTCTTTGACTTACAAATGTTTTTAATTTTGATGAAGTCCATTTAATCTGTTTCTTTTGTTGCTTGTTCCTTTGGTGTCATATTGAAAAAGTCACTGCCAAATCAATGGTTATGAAGATTTCCTCCCTGTTGTCTTGTAAGAGTTTTATGGTTTTAGCTCTTATTTTTAGGTCTTGACCAATTTAGACTTCTTTTTTTTTCTTAATTAGGGCAGTTGTGGGTTTACAGAACAATCATATATAAAATATAGGATACCCGTACACTGCCCCTCCACCAATATCCTTGCATTGGTGTGAACATTTGTTAACAATTGATAACAACACTGTTGCATAATTTTACTTTTTTTAAAAGTGCCTTTGTTACAATTGATAAATGACTTTTAAAATACTAATATTAACTAACATCCATAGTTTATATCAGGTATATTTTTCACATTTACCACCCTATTATTAACACCTTGAATCATACATTTGTTGTAATCCATGGAAGAACATTCTTATCCTCATACTATTATATATGGCATAGTCAATAACAGAGTTTGCTGTGTTATACAGACCTGTGTTTTATCTTTTAATTTTTACTCTCCTACCATATATGACCTGAAGTTTCCACTTTTTAACTACCTTCAACATGTAATTTGCTGTCGTTAATTATACTTACAGTACTGTGATACCATCACCACAATTCATTTCCAAACTCCCCATTCTCTAATCCCAGTCTATCTCCTGGTAAAATATAATCTACATTCTAATTCTCTGAATTTTCTTATTATAATAAGTTCAATCCTTAAGATGACACAATATTTGTCCTTTTGCACAAATATTTGGCTTATTTCACTCATAATGTCCTGAAGCTTCATCCATGTTCTTTCTCCCATGCATCAGGATTTCATATCTTTTTATGGCTCAGTAATACTCCATTGTATGTATATACTACATATTGTTTTTCCATACATTGGTTGATAGACACTTAGGTTTTTTCACCTTTTATCAACTGTGAATAATGCCACTATTAACATCTATGTGCAAGTATCTGCTTCAGTCCCTACTTTCAATTTTTCTGAGTATATACCTAGTAGAAGAATTGTCGGGTAATATCGTAACTCTATATTTAGCTCCCTGAAGAACTGCCAAACTTTTTTCTACAGCAGCTGCACCATTTTACATTCCCACCAGCAGTGAATGAGTGCTTCTATTTCTCAACATCCTCTCCAACACTTGAATTTTTCTGTTTTTTTAACTGTAGCCATGCTAGTGGGTGGGAAATGATAGCTCATTGTGGTTTTGATGCACGTATCCCTAATAGCTAGTGATGCTGATCATCTTTTCATGTGCTTTTTAGCCACTTATATAACCTCTTGTGAGAAATGTCTGCTCAATTCTTTTGCCCATTTTTTGATTGGGTCATTCATTAGTCTTTTCATTGTTGAGTTGTAGGAATTCTTTATATATTCTGGATATTAAACCTTTATTGGATATGTGGTTTCCAGATATTTTATCCCATTGAATATATTGTCCTTTCACTTCTATGACAAAGTTCTTCAAGACAAAAGTTTTTAATTTTGAGGCCGTCCCATTTATCTATTTTTTTTTTCCTTTCATTGCTTATGTTTTGGCATAAATTTTAAGAAACCACTACCTAACACAAGATCCTGAAGATTTCCCTTACATTTTCTTCTAGGATTTTTATACTCCTGGTTCATATATTTTAATCTTTGCATATCTGAATTAATTTTTGTATAAGGTGTGAGATTGGGGTCCGCCTCCATTCTTTTGTATATGGATGTCCAATTTTCCCAGCACCATTGGTTCAAGAGACTACTCTTTCCTAACTAAGTGAATTTGGCAGTCTTGTCAAAAATCAGTTTGCCAGCAGATCATTGACTTGCATTTCCCAACAGGCCACCATTGGGAAAAATTCTACTGATATCCGATAGGAAGCAAGTGACTTCTCTTGTAAAGTGGCCAAGCTTCATAAGAACAAGAACTGAAACAGGAACAGATATGTCAGTCCCTTGACCATAGACGGATTAAATTTTATCAAATAGATAATGACTATATCAATGCTAGGTTGATAAAAGTGGAAGAAGCCCAAAGGAGTCACATTCTTACCCAGGGCCCTCTGCCAAATAAGTGTGGTCCACTTTTTGGAGATGATATGGAAGCAGAAGTGCAAGGGCATTGTCATGCTCAACAGAGTGGTAGAAAAAGGATTGTTAAAATGTGCACAGTACTGTCCACAAAAAAAAGAAAAGAAATGAACTTTGAAGACACAAATTTGAAATTGCCATTGATCTCTGAAGATATTAAGTCATATTGATCTCTGAAGATATTAAGTCATATCATATCATAGTATGATAATTAGAATTAGAAAACCTTACAACTCAAGAAACCGGAGACATTTTACATTTCCACTATACCACATGGCCTGACTTTGGAGTCCCCGAATCACCAGACTTGTTCCTGAACTTTTTCAAAGTCTGTGAGTCAGGGTCACTCAGTCTCAAGCAGGCCCTCATCATGGTGCACTGCAGTGCCAGCGTTGGCAGGTCAGGGACCTTCCATCTGGCTGATACGTGCCTTTTGCTGACAGACAAGAGGAACAATACCCTTCTTCTGTTCACATTAAAACAATCCTGCTAGAAATGAGGAAATTTCAAATGGGACTGATCCAGATGGCAGAACTCTATTTCTCTTACCTAGCTGTGATCAAAGGTGATAAATTCATCATAGGAGACTCTTCCATTCAGGAGCAATAGAGGGAGATCTTTCTTGAAGACCTAGCACTCCCACCCAAGCACATCCCCCCACCACCTTGGCTACCCAAATGAATCCGGGAGCCACACAATGGGAAATGCAAGGAATTCTTCCCAAACCACATTTATCTACTTTTTTTTTTTTTCCTTTCATTGCTTGTGTTTTGGTATAAAATCTAAGAAGCCACTGCCTAACACAAGATCCTGAAGATAATACAGAGGAAGATGGGGAAGGCCTCAGTGAAGAAACCAGTACTCCCTTAAATGCCTCCCACAACATGGAAAGCACAAGTCCAGATACTGAAGTTAGAAGGCAGATGGTGGGGGATATTCAGTGCAGTGCAGGAGCCTATATCCCTGCCAAGGGAGAGCCCTTGCCAACAGAGGAAGAGGAGGACCACATGCTGACAAACTGGAAGCCCTTTCTGGTCAATGTGCAGGTGTTCACAGTCCTCAAGGCCGGTGCATACCTCTGCTACCGGTGCCTGTTCAACAGCAACATATAACCTAACCCACCTCCACTTCCATCTCTGTCTGCCACTGGTCATGGCATGTGTGGTGGGCTTGTTGTCTACAGCAGGCATGTCATCTACAGTGACAACAGCTGTAGAGAGAGCCCAACCCGCATGGACGTTTGTTCTGTGCTAAAACCAACCCTCATCCAGGCTGTTTGTCTTACTCAAATTCTACTTTTCCCCCTGCCCTTCCTTTCCTTTGAGTACCAAATCCACTATCCATGTTTTCAAGGAGAGCAAATGAGAGTACTGTGTGGGTGGTGGAGAATAAACAGGGCTGTCTGCCCATTTGCTCCCTCTGAGTGCTCCCCGAGGTGGCCCAGGTGGCAGCACTCCAGCAACCTTTCCATAGACCCTTTTGGAGTCGGTGTGTATTAGCCTCTCCACTCCATATTTACTTTTTAAATTTTTTTTTTCCCCTCAAAGGTGTCCACAGTGCACTGACATTTTCTTAAACCAATAATGTATTAAACTTTTTGATGTCAGCCTTGCTTCAAGGGCTTTATCAAAAAGTACAATAATAAATCTAGAAGCAGTACTGTGACTGTAAGACTTTGCTGTGAGCCTGCTGCATCAGACCAGTACTGGGAAGGAGGACTATTGTAAGTAGTCTTTACTTAGTGGTATTGTGGGCAATCTGAGAAGAGGTTTGGCATGTGTTATAGAACAATGGTATAATATATAAACACTTGGATGTGAGATCACTTTGTCCTGGTTATTCTCCTCCCCCATTATCTGCTAGAACTTTCTCATCATCACTTTCCCTGTCTGTATTAGAAAGCATGTAAGGTCTTCTGCATCCTAATGTGCCCTCCTGTACAAGTCCAGTCCACCTTTGCATGATATGATCATGACGTGGCTGTGGTTCCCAAGGCTATTGCTGAAATAATCTTCATTCAGCAGCAGAGAGTAATGTTTTCTAGTAACTGATACTTGCCTAATTCCTGGTATGACACTCTGGTGACCTCCTGGTAAGGCCCAGCCTCTGCTGGTCCAGCTGGGTCCTACTATAACTCAGATGTTCCGAAGGTATGGAAGCATATTCCCACCTCACACTCTGGACCTCTAGGTAGACAGGGCCCCTCCCTACCTTTGGGATCAGCCTCCACTCTTCCAAGTTCACACTCTTCTTGAGTGGACTGTGATTTGGAACCATACTTCCTGAAACAACCAGGAAGACTGTCCCATAGTCAGCCTGCTGCATCTCAGTTAGCAGTCCCTGCTGCTGGGGGCTTGCTGAGGGTTGTACGTCCATCCTGCCCTTGAACCCTGTGAGGACTGATGGTGCTCACAAGTCTTCCTATGAGGAGAACTTGAGACCTCCACTTTAAGTGACTTTTTTCACAAGGAAAAAAGTATATAAATAAAAGGCATCTGTAGCTCATGAGCTACTACTCTTTTGCCAGTATTTTCACATTTTGCCTTTCACATGTTAGAAGCCAATCAGAAAAAGTCCATGGTGGGAACATCTGAGGCATTGCCCCTGCAGAGCCTTGGTGAGGTGTGGATAAGGCTTAGATGCCAGGCTGTAAACATTTTTGTGTTGGACATGTGTGTTTTTTTTAAGTCCTGTGTATTTATGCAGTACTTTGGGTATATATATATATATATATAAATTTCAGAATACGTGTACTGTTTTAACCTTCTATCCTTGGAAAACAGATGGTTCTCCATCTTGTTACACATATGTTAGAGAGTTAGCAAGATGCTCTGTTATATGCCTTAAACCAATATTTACTCATCAGGTCATTATTTTTTAAAATTGCCATAGAATAAATCATTTTTACCAAAGTAAAAACAAAAAAAGGGAGGTGTTTTGGTATAATACCCTTTCAGTTGTGTGTATATGTGGATGCATGATGGGGTGGAAGGCGTGTCTCAGGGTCTTCTGTGACTTCACAGAACTGTTAAATGTACAATTTTTCAACATGTCATATAAATGATGGGTTGGCATTTTAGTTGAAACAGTAAATATTTTTTTCTAAAAACAGAAAAAAAAAAAAAAATCAATTGACCATGGATGTGAGGATCTTTTTCTGAACTTTCAATTCAATTCCTTTGGCCAATACGTCTATCCTTATGCCAGTACCATGCTGTTTTGAATACTGTTACTTTATAGTATGTTTTAAAGTCAGGAAGTGTGAGTCTTCCAACTTTGTTCTTCTTTGTCAAGAAGTTTTAGGCTATTCAGAGTCCCTTACCTTACCAAATAAATTTTATAACTGGCTTTTCTATTTCTGCAATTAGGCTGTTGAAAATTTTAATTGGTATTTCATTGAATCTGTAAATCATTTGGGGAAGAACTGACATCTTAACAATATTTAGTCTTCCAATCTATGAACATGGAATGTCCTTCCATTTATTTAGAACTTACTCAATTTCTTTTAGCAATGTTTTGTAGTTTTCTGTGTACAAAGTTCTTATGTTTTTGGTTAACTTTATTCCTAGGACCTACTTCTGGATGTTTTCTTTTGTTCCACTGATCTATGTCTCTATCTCTGACAATACTACACTGTCTTAGTTAACCTACCTCTATTGGAAGTCTTAAAATTTATTAGTGTCTGGGGCAATTAAATTTTCCCCTAAGGACTGCCTTTGCTTCAACCCATAAGTTTTGATATGTTGTATTCTCATTTTCATTCATCTCAAGATATTTACTTACTTCCCTTGCAATTTTGTTTGACCCACTGATTGGTAGTGTCTTATTTAACTTTCACATATTTGTGGATTTTCCAATTCTCCACTTTTTACCATTTTCCAGCTTCATTCCATTACAATCAGAGAAGATACTCTGTATAACTTCAATGATTTTAAATTTACTGTCAATTGTTTGGGGCACCAACATGTGGTCTATCCTGGAGAATGGTCCTTGTGCACTTGAGAAAAATATATATCCTGTTGTTTGGGGTGAAATGTTTGGTATATGTCCATTAGGTCTAATTGATGTTCTGTCTAGATGTTCTATCTATTGATGAGCATGGTATTCAAGTCTTCAAATATTATTGTAGAGTTGTCTATTTCTCCCTTCAGTTTTGCTAGTGTCTGCCTCATGTATTTTGGGACACTGTGATTAACTGCATAAATATTTATGGTTGTTATATTCTCTTAGTGGATTGCTGTCTTTATTAATATATAGTGTCATTCTTTATATCTTATAACAGCTTTGCACTTAAAGTTTATTTGTCCAATGCTAGTATAGCTACCCCAGTTCTTTGCTGGTTACTATTTGCATGGAATATCTTTTCCAGCCTCTGACTTTCAACCTATTTGTGTTTTGGGGTCTATGTTGAATCTCTTGTAAACAACATATAGTGGGATCATGCCTTTCATCTATTTTGTAAATCCACGTCTTTTGATTGTAGAGTTCAATCGATTAACATTCAGTGTTATTACTATAAAGACAGTACTTACTTCAGTCTTTTTGTCCTTTGGTTTTTATATGTTGTACTGATTTGAATGTGTTAGGTACCCCATAAAAGACTTTGTTCTTTTAATCCACTCTTGTGCAGGCAGACATATTGTGGGTGGAATCTTTTGATTAGGTATTTTCCATGGAGATGTGACCCACCTGATTGTGGGTGGTAACTTTTGAGTAGATTATTTATATGGAGATGTGACCCTGTCCATTCAAGCTGGGTATTGATTAGTTTACTGGAGTCCTTAAGAGAGTTCAGGGAGAGGGAGAGGTCTCAGAGCCATCATAGACCCAGACACTTGGAGATGCAGACAGAAAGATGTTTGGAGATGCTAAGCTAAGAGATGAAGCCCTGGAGAGTTTGTCCTGGAGAAGCTAAGTGAGAACCCACAGACACTTACAGAGAAAGCCACTGGAATCCGAAGCTGAAAGCAATGCAATCCAGAAGTAAAGAACCAGCAGACACCAGCCACATTTCTTCCCAGATGACAGAGATATTGTGGATGCCATTGGCCTTTCTTCAGTGAAGGTATCTTCTTGTGGATGCTTTGGCTTGAACACTTTTATGGCCTTAGAACTGTAAATTTGCAAAGTAATATGTCCCCTTTACAAAAGCCAATCCATTTCTGATATATTGCACTTAGGCAGCTTTAGCAAGATGAAATATATATCATATCTTTTTTTTTTCTTTTTTTTTTTTGGTCTCTGTTTTCCTTTATTGCAGCCTCCTTTTCTGTATACTTGGTCTTTCATGATGTATCTGACCCCCTTCTCACTTCTGTTTCTGTATTTTTTTAATTTAATTTAATTTAGACTGTTTACATACCATACAATTATCCAAACATCCAAAGTGCACAATCAGTTGCCCTCGGTACCTTCATACAGCTGTGCATCCATCACCACAATTAATTCTTTCCAATTTTTAGCATATTTTCATTACTCCAGAAAATAAATAAAGACAAAAAGGAAGACTCAATTCCTCCCCTACCCCTAACCAACTCACTCCATTATTTACTCATAGTATTGGTAAAGGACATTTGTTACTGTTGATGAAAGAATTTTAAAATACTGTTAACTGTAGTACATAGTTTGCAGTAGATATATTTCTTCCCTATATACCCCTCTATTACTAGCTTCTAATTACAGTGTCATACATTTGTTCTAGTTCATGAAAGATATTTTTAATATTTGTACAGTTAATCATGGACATTGTTCACCACAAGACTCACTGTTTTATACGTTCCCATCTTTTAACCTCCAACTTTCCTTGTGGTTACATTTGTGACTCTAAGCTTCTCCTTTCTACCACATTCACACACCATTCAGTACTGCTATTTATTCGCACAATAACTTGCAACCATCACCACTGTTCACTTCCAAACACTTAGGCTCAACCTAGTTGAATGTTCTGCTCATAGTAAGCAACTGCTCCCCATTCTTTAGCCTCATTCTATATCCTGTTAGCTTATATTTCATGTTCATGTGTTTACATATTATAATTAGTTCATATCAGTGAGACATTGCAATATGTGTCCTTATGTGTCTAACTTATTTGACTCATTGTAGTGCCCTCAAGCTTTCTTCATCAACCTGTTTTTTTTTTTTTTTTTGAGACAGTTTGATCACCCAACACACTTTCTGTCCTAAGTAAACAGTTGATGGTTCCCTGTATAGTTACATATATATGTATTCACCACTATCACCACTATCTATATAAGGACATCTCCACTTCTTCCATAAAAAAGAAGGAAGAGTCAAAAAAGGTAGAGAGACAAAAGAAAAAGAAAAAGAAAGAAAAAAAATGACAGCTTAAAAGCAATGAAGGGAAAGACAGAATTAAACTAAAGTAGAATCAAAGAGTCAGACAATATCACCAATGCCAAAAGTCCCATACCCTTCCCTTATGTTCCCCTCTTATAGGCTTTTAGCTTTAGTATATTGCCTTTATTACATTAAAGGAAGCATAATACAAAGTTTCTGTTAACTACAGTTTCGAGTTTGCATTGATTGTATTTTTTTCCCAGTACCATTCTATTTTTAACATCTTGCAAAGTTGACATTCATTTGTTCTCCCTCATGTAAAAACATATTTGTACATTTTATCACAATTGTTGAGCACTCTAGGTTTCAGAGTTATACAGTCTCAGTCTTTATATTTCTTCTTTCCTTCTGGTGTCCCACATATTCCTAACTTTACTCTTTCAACCATACTCACAGTCATCTTTGTTCAGTGTATTTACATTACTGTGCTACCATCACCCAAAATTGTGTTCCAAACCTCTCCCTCCTATCTTTTCCTATCAGTCTGTAGTGCTCCCTTTAGTATTTCCTGTAGTGCAGGTATCTTGTTCACAAACTATCTCATTGTCTGTTTGCCAGAGAATATTTGAAACACTCATGCACATTTGAAGGACAGTTTTGCCAGATGTAGGATTCTTGGTTGGCAGTTTTTTTTTCCTTTCAGTATCTTAAATATGCTACACCACTTCCTTTTTGCATCCACGGTTTCTGCTGAAAAATCTGCACATAGTCTTTCTTTGCACAAAGCTTTCTTTGTATGTGATGGATCACTTTTCTTTTGCTGCCTTCAGGATTTTTTGTCTTTGATGGTTGATAACAGATTATTAAGTGTCTTGGCATAGGTCTATTCAGATGTATTCTGTTTGGGGTATGCTGCACTTCTTGGATCTATAATTTCATGTCTTTCATAAGATATGGAAAATTTCCATTGATTATTTCCTCTATTATTGCTTCTGCCACTTTTCCCTTCTCTTCTTCTGGGACATGTATGACACTTACATTCATGCACTTCATGTTGTCATTGAATTCCCTGAGATGTTGCCCATTTTTTTCCATTCCTTTACCTATCTGCTCTTTTGTGTGTAGGATTTCAGGTGTCTTGTTCTCCAGTTCCTGAGTGCTTTCTTTTGCCTCTTGGGATCTGCTGTTGTATGTCTCCATCGTGTTTTTCATCTCTTGTATTGTGTCTTTCATTTCCATAGATTCTGCCAGTTGTTTTTTCAAACTTTCAATTTCTACCTTATATTCACTCAATGTTTTCTTTATAGCCTTTGTCTCTTTTGTTATATCATCCCTGAATTCATTGATTTGGTTTTTTATTTGATTTAGCATATTTCTTTGAAAATCTTTAATAGATTGTTTCATTACAGTGAAACAATATCTCAACTGTACCTTGACTGAGGTGTAAGTTTGTTCCTTTGACTGGGCCATGTCTTTGTTTATCCTAGTATAGATTGTAGTTTTCTCTTGTCTAGGCATCTGGTTTCCTTGTTTACCCCAACCAGATTTTCCCAGACCAGAAAGGGTTCAGGTCTCAGAATGGGGTTATATTCAGGGTGTATCTTAGAGGTATGCTAGACTTTTCTGTGAGGTTTCCAGTCACTGTGCTTTCCCTAACCTGCCCATCAGGTGGTGCCTGTCAGCCTGTCACTCCCAACTTGTGTAAGGAGGTTTGGCCTCCTTAGTTTCTGGTTTGGCTGTTTTCCCTCATGTCTGAGGTCTGGTTCTGAAGGGAAAGCTGGGCCACACCTCCTTATTCTTAGGGAAGATACACCCCCTAGGGAGTTATCATCTGCATTTGAATTGTCTCTCTGACTCTCTTATCTCCACCCCATCTGGGTCAGAGTGCTGCAACCTGAAAATGACTGTGGCTTTCTCTTCTGAGCCCCTGAGGTTAAGAGAGAGAAAAAGGGACAGAAAGCCCCCTTTTGGAGCCAGTACATGCCCCCCTGCATGTCATTCATTGGCCAGAGTTAACACCTGATCTGGGCTCCACCTTCCAGGACAGATGAGTCTTTTGGTTCTTTAAAGGTCAGTTGTCACTAGAAACCTCTGTCTGCTTGCTAGGGGTTTGTAGCTTGTATTCAGCAGCCCACATTTGTTAATGAAAACCCCAGTTGGAGCTCAGCTGAGCTATATTTGCTCATTCGGAGGGTTCTGCTAATTTCTACCATAGCAAGGTTTTGCAGGTTAGCCTGCTGTGGGGAAAGGGGGCTCTTGGCACAGTTCAGCAGCTTTTTCTTGCAGATTCTATGCTGCAATCTCAGGCATTCCTCCCAATCCAGGTTGGTGTATGATGTTGTCATGGTTGTCCCCCAGCAGTTATTCCAAATTATTTACTAGTTGTTCCTTCTGTTTATTGGTTGTTCCAGAGGACTGATTAAATTCCACTCCTCTCTATGCTACCGTCTTGCATCTCTCCTGTTTCTGTAAATTTTAAAAATATTTATTTTTGCTTACCCTGGGGTTTATATTGTACAATCTATATCTATAACCTATTATTCTGAAAGATGTCAACTGAGCTTCATTAGCATACATATTCTCCAAGGCCTCATTTCTCCATACTACTCCAAGTCATTCTCTTCTGTCTTTTCCTTTCAACTTGCAGAAATGCCTTTTCTAATTATTGTAACGCAGTTCTTTTGTTAACAAATTCTGTCAGTTTCTGTTTATCTGTAAATATTTTAAACTCTTCCTTGTTTTTGTATGATAATTTGTCTAGATAAAGAGTTTAGGGCTAGCAGTTTTTCTTTTTTAGGACCATAAATATATCATTCCACTGCCTTCTCACCCCATGGCGTCTGATGAGAAATCAAACTTAGTCTTATTGATGGTCCCTGGTCAGGGATGAATCACTTTTCTCTCACTGCTTTCAAAAACTCTCTCTTTATCTTTGGCAATTTACATTATGATTAGTATCTGTCTTGGAGAAGGTTTATTAGGATTTATTCTGTTTGGTTTATGTTGCACTTCTTAGACATATATAGTTATGTCTTTCACAAGAGTTGAAAACTATCAGCCATTATTTTCTCAAATATTCTTTCTGCTCCTTTTCTTCACTTCTCTGTCTGGTATACCCATGATGCATGTGTTTGTGTGATACATGCTATCACTCGAATCCCTGACATACTGCTCATTTTCTCTATTCTTTTCTCTATATTTCCTCTGACTGTATAATTTAAAATGTCTTGTCTTCTAGTTTGATGATTTTTTCTTTGCCTGTTCAAATTTACTGTAGTATGACTTTAGTGTGTTTTTAATCTCAACTATTGTGACTTTCATCCACATAATTTCTGTTATGTTTCTTTTTATACTTTCAAATTAATTTTTATGTTCATTCATTGTCTTCTTAATAATCTTTATCTCTTTATGAATATTTTCCTTCATCTCCTTGAATTGATGTAGGAGATTTGTTTGAACTCCTTTGATTAGTATTTCCAAATTCTGTCTCTTCTGAATTTTAGTGTGTTCCCTTGACTGAGCCATATCTTCTTGTTTCTTAGTATGGCTTGTAATTTTTGCTGGTGTCTAGGTACTTGATTATCTGGATGAGTTAACTCTGAGGGTCAACTTCTCCTTCTTGCCTACAGTCTTATTGTTGTTTGGCTTTGTGTTATGGCTGTTCTTTGATGCTTTGTCCAACTTATTCTGGACTTCTAAAATAGCCAAAGTTTGATCAGATTTTCTCAGCTATTCTTCATCTGATTCTATATTTGCCTTATAATTTTCAGTTCTGGGATCCTGCAGTCTTTTAGCAGTTCATTTAAATCCCCATTTTTATTTTTATTTTCTCTCTGAGACTTTTCTTTCTCTAATTTCTTCCCCATTAGGCTATCCCACCATGGGGAACCAGATGGGGTCAATTCAGAAAGGTAAGTCACTCCAGACCTGCTGTTCTGCTGCCATTTCTCTCCCCCATCCCCACCTTGGGGGCACTTTTTAATGCAGCACTCCTCAGTAGCTCATGTTTTGTCTCAGGTCTCTTTGGATGGGTTCCTGTGCTTGGATATGCATGGAGTTCTACCTCACTGCTATAAATTCCTTTATAGTCTGTGTCTCTCATGGGATTGGCTCATGCCAATCACTCTGGAGAACCCCAAGCTGTGCATGACTGAATGAGGGGGAGGGATGATAACTAGCTGGTCCAGGATGGAAATTTCCTCCCTGATATTTGTCTCTTCAATTCAACATTTGTAGAATTCTCCTCCAGTCTGTACCATCCTCCAGGGTTCTAAGCAAGTGGAATTTTTTCTTTTATTCATTGAGTCTCCTGGGAGGCTTTTTCGGGGAGTGTATTACATTGCCATGCTGATGATGCTAATTCTAGAATTCATTTGTGGATATGGTGTGAGGTAAGGGTCCCATTTCATTCTTTTGCAAGTGGATATCCAGTTTTCAATTGGCACTTTTTAAAGACAGTGTTCTCTTCCCCAGCTAACAATCTTGAAGATCAGTTGGCCATAGATGTGTGAGTTTATTTTTAAACTTTCAAATTCTATTCCATTCTGATTATAAGCACTTAACTGAGTAAACAATCACCCCATAGGAGTTGGTGTAAGCTCAGAGCAAATTCTTCTAAATTTTGCTAGATTGATATTATCAATTCTTTTATATGTTGGAAGGTGTAAATATTTTAGCCCAAACATTTTCATAATATGACAGATTTTATTTACCCCAGGGAAAGACAAACATATTCTTAATCTTATTCTATTCCTGTGGCTGTGAGCCCATTGTAAATAAAGCCTTTTGAAGATGTTATTTTTAGTTAAGTTGTGGCCAACTGACTCAAGATGGGTCCTAATCCTATTACTGGAGACCTTATAGAGAAGGTCATAGGGAGAAAGCCACAGGGAAGAGTCAGAGGCTGGATGTGAAGGGAACTTGGAAGAGAAAGGAGAAGATATCATCATGTGACAGGAAATCCAAGGAAGCCCAAGGATTGCAAGGCTGCCAGAATGCTACCAACCCTGGAAGGAAGCAAGCCACCCAGCCTCTGAAACCATGAAACCATAAATTCCTGTTGTTTAAGTCAACCTATTTTGTGGTATTTTTCATAACAGCCTGGAAACTAAGCCAACAGCTATTGTATTTTGCTTCTATTCAGCAAAATATTTAATACAATTTTTTTTAAATTAAAAACTCATTAAAACTGTTGTCTACACTTGTTTTTTTTTTTTTTTTGTTTGTTTGTTTGTTTTTTTTTAATGTTTGCCAAACTTAAGTACACAAACCCATAGGCATTTTCAATTTAATTAACTTCTGGTACAGAATATAAACATATCCAGTGAAAATGGATGCTGCATCCAAATATTCTTCCCACTAGTTTAGATATTAGTAACAAACAAGTATGCAAATTAACAGAGGAACTTAACCATTCTGTCTTAATATTTTCTTATGCTCCCAGGGTTTCTCCTTTCACTGCCATAGACTATATTCTTGGTAAATAACTGGAGTCTTACAAAATGAAGAGTCAACAAGTTGGGTGCAATGCCTTATTTAGACCAGCATTCTCTGCCAAAAAAAAAAAAAGAGTTTTTCATTGTTCTAGCCTATGAATGGCTATCCTCCTAGGGATCATTGAATCTTTCCAAGTTGATTTGGAATGGGTAGAAAAGTTAGACAACCATGTTTCTTTTGTGATGTCTTTTTGATTAAACATTATTTTTCTAATTTCTACCTGTCTTATAATTAATCAATAACTTTATCATTGTGCAGTCAATTTATGAAAAAAAAAATGTTCTAACCAATATATTTTTCCTATTGAAATATTTCTAAACTCCCTGTAATAAAATCTACATACAATTTTTACCTATTATGCAAATATCATCTGGCTGATATCTTATTTATTATTCAGCAATTTCAGTGACTTACACTGTTTCTGTGAGAATATCCAAGACTTTTATATATTACCTTGACATATTTTTTTTTTTTCTTTTCACATCCTTAGACATTACTCAGTAATAGTGAGTATTTAGTCTTAGGTATTGAAAATAGCTATGAATTAAGACCCTATCTCACAGATTAGTTCCCTCTTTGGATAAATTTTAGCCCATAGTGGTAAAAATATAGCAATTTATCAAGGAAAATTGCATTATATTTCCTCTTCACACTAATTTTATAAAGAAAAATTCCATGTGGATTTTTTCACATAATCTATTTTTTTATCATTTTAATTTTGTAAAGAACCTTTAAGCAAGTATGTACTCTTATTTTAGATATAAGCAAGCTGGTATTCAGAGGCCTTATTGAATTTCCTTTGGCCAGTTTCTCTAGCTGAAAGGACTAGGAACAAACCTATAATTTCAGACTTCACATCCATGTGTTCTTTACTTTGTCATAGTAAGGAGATAACGCATTTAGGGTCCCAGTGTCCTGTGAAGTTACGTTATAGGCTGTTCTAGTTTGCTAATGCTGCAGAATGCAAAACACCAGAGATGGACTGGCTTTTATAAAAAGGGGGTTTATTTGGCTATACAGTTACAGTCTTAAGGCCATAAAGTGTCCAAGGTAACACATCAGTAATCAGGTACCTTCACTGGAGGTTGGCAAATGGCGTCTGGAAAACCTCTGTTAGCTGGGAAGCACGTGGCTGGCGTCTGCTCCAAAGTTCTGGTTTCAAAATGGCTTTCTCTCAGGACATTCCTCTCTAGCAAGCTTGCTCTTCAAAACGTCACTCACAGCTGCACTCCCAAAACATCACTCACAGCTGCACTCTGTTCCATCTCCTTGAGCCAGCTCATTTATATGGCTCCACTGATCAAGGCCCACCCCGAATGGATGGGGCCACACCTCCATGGGAGTATCCCACCAAAGTCACCACCCACAGCTGGGTGGGGCACATTCCAAGCAAATCTAACCAGCACCAAAACGTCTGTCCCACAAGACCACAAAGATAATGGCATTCGGGGGACACAGTACATTCAAACTGGCACATAGGCATAGTAGAACAGTTGATCTTTAAACAATTTTTAAGAATTCACAGCGATCAGAAAGCATTATTGAAAACTTGCTTTATCTCTGACAAGAAGTAGATATCACTAGCTTAAACGGGCAGGAATCAATGGCCTGTTTATTGGTTAAGAAGCTTCCTTATCTTTACTGTTCATCTTAGAACACCCGGAGCTAATGGATAAAAGCACAAGCAACCACCATCACCACCACAAGAACAACAAAGCCACCACTTTATTGTAAATCAGGGCATAATCTCCTAAAACTCTTTGGGAAGTTAGGTGACAGTTTTAAGACATAAAGTCAGCATTTTAAGAGAAAGAGACCTCATGAGGCTAATCTGGAAATGTCTCCCTTTTCTGGAATGCTTTACAAAGAAGTGCCAGAAAGTATGCTAAGATTTATTAAAGCTATCAACCCCAACCCTGTCTGACTGACTTGGGAACAAGTGATACTGCTGAAATAAAAGTGCAGTTTTATCTGGTAAATTGAATCTATTTATAGGGGACACAGATGGTGTTTTTATCTCATTTTCCCATTGAAAAGTATGACTTTAGAAGTGGAAAGACTGCATGAAAAATGGAGTGTTGGCTAAGTAGATGGTGTTGAAGAGCAGACTTTGGTTTGGAAGTCTTGGCTGTGATTGGACACTTCTCACACAGTCCCAAAAGAATGTATTTGTCAGAACTGTAATTATCTGATTAAGAACATTTTCAGCCAAAATGTGAAGGAAAGAGAAAGTATAAACTTGGATATGAAGACATTCCATGGTTAAAAACAGAAAAAATAACAGTGTAAGAATTACCTGTCAATTATTCAAAAATATGTGGAAAATATTATAGAATAATAACTGAATTTAGATGATTATAAACAATGCAGTCAATGATTCATGACTTATATATAAAATTCTCTCAAACATTTAAGACTAAAATATGTACCAGCATTTACACACACACACACACACACACACACACACACACACAAGAGGAAGTAAAAGCATTACCACATTTTAAGTGACTGTATATATGGAAAGATATAAGTTGATGTTTTTTAAAGTTCCAGTGTTGAAATTTGTGCTGTCTTAGAACCAAAGATAATACAGTTTCATTAATATTTTCTATTTATTCAATGTTATTTATAATATTTTACATTCCTTATCTATACTGTGAAAGATATTTTAACTACTCTTCAGCCACTTTCCCTTAAAGTAAATACAGATATGTTTCTTACCTTGTCAGAGATAAATATTTGTCAGTGTTATATCCAAATATTAGCTCCAATTTACTGAGAGATCTTGAAAATACTTAAATTTATAAGGCTCAGTATATTTTTCTGTAAAGTAGAAAAGGAGAATCTATTTCATTAGCTTTGTTCTGAGAATTAAACAAAATAATTTATTTAATAATGCACCTAACATTAATTCAATAATGTTACAAGCTGTTCCTTTCCCTATACCTCTGTGTTCCTTTCTCCAAATCAGAGCCATCTAGAAGTCTGGGAGCCATTCTTGACTCCACCTTCTTACTTATCAAATACCTTTATTTAATCACTGATGTGAATAATAAATGTCTGCAACATGAACACACTCTTCATTTTCATTACCAATGCCTGAGCTCAAGTCTCTGGCATCCATTATTTCAAGATTTGTAATAGCTTCAGTCTAATCTACCTGAACCACATTCTTGCATCTGCAAGAAACATGGCCCTCCTTGACTTCAGTAAACTCCAGGCTTTTGTTTTATTTTAACTTCTTGGTAGGTTTTTTATTTTAAACTATCAAGTATACATTTCCACTACTGACAATACAATTAATTGTCCTTGAAGAACTGCACATCTTTCTCCAGGTGTGAGCTTCTAACTCAAGTTTGGAAAATCTATGTACTTTTTTCCATTTCCCACATTGACTGGTTCAGGAATATGTATATCACCCAAGCTGATCTAATCATAGATAATTGTGGATTTTTAGGAATGGCCAAGAAATGGACATTCTTTTCTGCTTGAATTTGAGGTATATAAGCCTGCATTTTTTAGTAGCATTTTTCACACCTCAAGATGCAAGCCTGTATGAGAAAAAAGCCACATAGAGGAAAGCTGAACTCAGAGATACACAGCCTAGATCAACGTCCCTGGACATGTCAGTTCCCTAAGCCTCTCTTTATGCTTGTGGTTTTCTTAACCATACTTGGTCATTATTCTTGCCCCTATATTTGTATGTGTTATTTCTCCAGCCTCAGATATCTTCCTGATCCATCACTAACATATATTGACACACATACACATACACATACACACACACACACATCACCAACATTCACACAAAATCTTTGATACATTCATCTTGGTACATTGAGTTTTAGAGTCATCTCTTTAAGAAAACATTTATGTATACCTAGGTCTGGTTGAGTGTCTCGCCTCTGCTTTGTTTTCATGCTGTCCTTGTCTGTTAGCATGACTGTGTAATGATTTGCAGATGCTTCTGATCTGTTACTGCTTTAAGTAGGCACAGTACAATATTCATCTCTGTATCCTTAGAGCTTGAGTTTACTGCATGGCTCAGGGTAGGCATGTATCAAATTCTTTTGGATTGACTTCTATAAATCATGAATTCATTGAAGGAAAATTTTACAAATCTGTTTCTCAAGTACACTTTCATACAATGATAGAAATTTTTAATGTAGTGTGAATATGTTCAGTCTTTGATTCAATTTCACAAAAGCAGGAAAAGTGAAGCCATTTATTTACAATGTAGCTTGCATAATGGGAAGCAGCGGTTAGTATTTATTGAGCATTTACTAGGTGATGGGTCCTGTGTTAAATGCTTTTCATTTAATTCTTTAAAAAAACCTATAATATATTATAGTATTAAATATTTAATGCAGACAAAGACACTGATTCTTGGATAAGTAAATTAAATGAAGATCACACATTAATTAGAAGCAAAGCCAAGAATAGAACTCAGGCATCTGACTAATTGTTCATAACAATTTCACAGCGCTGCATGAACTGAGCAAATATTATTGAGCTTTGAATCTTATTTTCTTGAGACAGATTATTTATTTATGAATAAATATAATATGTTTTCTAGAGTTTTAGAAATTCCAGTTGACTGCACTGTATGTAAGATCGGCTATCATGTTGCTTGGTACTTAGAAGGCACAAAAAAAATAGTAGCGTTGATTGAACCTCTATCCTACCAAAAGTGTTTGATTCTCTGTCCAGAATTTTCCTAGATTAACTTGTCTAATTTATATCTCTGTATCAATTTTTTCATCTATTAAAATGGGATATCATCACAAATTCCTTGGGAAGAGTCAATTAAAATAAAGTTTTATATGTATAAGCAAAAAAAAAAAAAGGCATTCAGTAAAGTTTGTTTTTTTTCCAAACACTGAAAGTAATACAAACAATGGCATATGTTTGGAAACAGTGGTATTATCTGTCTTAAAAGTATGAGAAATTAGTGGTGTTCAACAAATAATTTTGAAATCCTTTGGGATTTCAAATAATCCTCTGGGATTTCAGAGTCATACCTACACTTAAGGACACATTACCTCTTAATTAGGTCAAGGGTCCCAAGACAGCATCTTATGAACCTGGCCTTAGCTGTAAAGTTTAGTAGTAGCTAACAAATTATATGAAATTTTGGCTAGGGATCTATGCATTATTTTTCCTCTTTCACTTAACTCATATATAAAAGTAAGCTTATTTGGAACATTAAAAAAAAAAGAAAACTTACAGGTTATTTGCGGTAGGGGTGGGGAAAGAGAATAACATCAATGTGAGAATTGAAGGAAGCAGCCTGCAAACTTACAAAACTGAAATACACATTTCTAGGAATTTGGAAATAAGCAAAAAATAATAAACTGAACACAATATAAATAATAACATGATTAAAAGGATGTAAAATGCATCAGAAGCTTTTTAAGATTTAATTCTGAAGTTTTAAGGGTACTTGATTATCTCTTACTCATCGTTAACCAGCTTCTTGCACATAATCGGCCCTCCTCACTGTTGGGCCATAGCTCTGTAAACAACAACAGAATTCAGTGGGAGTAAATAACTGAATTTTACATTGACATCTTTATTAAAATAATCAGGGGTTTGTGATTAAATAAACCAATCATTTTAGAATTTCCCGTAAAATTGAGCTTGCCAGATGCAAAATTTGGCAACTGTTAAAAGACTATTGATTTGGAGCAAAGAAAAAAATAACCAAAATAGCAATTAAAAATTGCAGTGAAAAACTTGAGCTGTTTATTCTACTTCTTCATCATACTTTCAGCATCCTGAAATCACAAAGATATTTTCTCTGTGCTTTAAATGATATTGAAACACATTTATTTATTCATGCACCTTTATTTATTCAGTACTGATTTTTCCATTACACTTGCATAACACTTGACTGCTAGCACAATTATAAATAAAAACAGACATTATAGTATTTTTCTTTATAATTTAAACAGTTGAATAGTTTACTTAATTAATTATTCATTTCAAGGAAATTGAGCATGATTGTGAAGCTTAAAAGAAATATGAATAAACTGTATTGTTAACTAACTCATGAGCAAAAGGTACAAACCCTACCAAATCAAACTCTGTATAGTTAATTAACTGTCAGTCAGTAAAACTTCTTCAGATAGAAAGGGTAATGATACATTATTTTAAGCATGTATGTTAGTGCAAGGACTTCTAATAAAACATCCTAACTCAATAATTTTTAAAATATCTGCTGATCTCAACTGAGTGCAAAGAATACTAAATTTAAAATTCATTCACATGGTGATTGTGTCTCTTATTTCAGTCAAAGGCTCATGGAAGAAAAACTCTATTAGCTTTCACATTTTAACTATTCTATTCTATGTACTTGTTCATAGAGCAAGTATAGTACATCCAAATGCATCAGAAACACTCATTTAGTTATAATCCATTTTTTACTTTATTTTTTATTGAGATAGTTTACATACCATACAATTATCCAAAGATCCAAAGTGTACAATCAACTGCCCACACTACCATCATACAGCTGTGCATCCATCACCACAATCAATTTTTTTTTCAATTTTTAGAACACTTTCATTACACCAGAAGAGAAATAAAGACAAAAAAGGAAACTTAAATCCTACCATACCTCTAACTACTCCCCTCCATTATTGATTCATAGTACTGGTATAGTACATTTGTTACTGTTGATGAAGGAATGTTAAAATATACTAACTGTAGTATATAGTTTGCAATAGGTATATTTTTCCCTATATTCCCCTCTATTATTAATTTCTAGTTATAGTGTCATACATTTGTTCTACTTCATTAGAGAGGTTTCTAATATTTGTACAGTTGTCACAGACATTGTCCACCACAAGATTCACTGTTTTATACATTCCAATCTTTTAAACTCCAACTTTCCTTCTGATGACATACTTGACTCTGAGCTTACCTTTTCCACTACTTTACACAGCATTCAACACTGTTAGTTATTCTCACAACATGCTAACATCACCTCTGTCCATTTCCAAATGTTTAAGTTCACCCTAGTTGAACATTCTGCTCATAATAATCAACCACCCCCCGTTCTTTAGTCTCATTCTATATCCTGGTAACTTATATTTCTTGTTTGTGAGTTTACAAATTATTAGTTCATATCAGTGAGACCCTGCAATATTTGTTCTTATGTGTCTGTCTTATTTCACTCAATATGGTGCCCTCAGGATTTCTTCATCAACCCAATTTTTAAAGATGGTTTTGTTCACACACCATGCATTCTGTCAAAAGTAAACAATCAATGGATCAGTGTATAGTCATGTACTTATTTATTCACCACCATCACCACTATTTATATAAGGAAATCTCCCTTTCTTCCCCAAAGAAGGAGGAAGATTCAAAGAAGGTAGAGAGACAAAAGAAAAAAGAAGGAGAGAGAGAGAGAGAGAGAAAAAAATATGATAGCTCCAAAGCAGCAAAAGGAAAGATAGAACTAAATTTAGTGGAATAAAGACTCAGACAACATCACCAATGTCAAGAGTCCCATATCCTTCCCTTATGCCCCCCTCTTATAGGCATTTATCTTTGGTATATTGCCTTTGTTATACTAAAGGAAGCATAATACAATGTTTCTGTTAATTATAGTCTCTAGTTTGCATTGATTGTATTTTTCCCCCAAATCCCACCCTATTTTTAACACCTTGCAATGTTGACATTCATTTGTTCTACCTCATGCAAAAACATATTTGTCACTTTTATCACAATTGTTGAGCACCCTAAGTTTCACTAAGTTATACAGTCCCAGTCTTTATCTTTCCTCTTTCTTTCTGGTGTCCCACATGCTCCTAACCTTCCTCTTTCAACCATGCTCACAGTCATCTTTGTTCACTGTACTTACATTGCTGTGCTACTAACTCCCAAAACTGTGTTCTAAACATCTCACTCCTATCTTTTCCTTTCTGTCTGTAGTGCTCCCTTTAGTGTTTCCTATAGAGCAGGTATCTTGTTCACAAACTCTGTCATTGTCTGTTTGTCAGAGAATATTTTAAGCTCTCCCTCATATTTGAAGGACAGTTTTGCCAGATATAGGATTCTTGGTTGGTGTTTTTTCTCTTTCAGTATCTTAAATATATCACCCCACTTCCTTCATGCCTCCATGGTTTCTATTGAGAAATCCACAAATAGTCTTATCAAGCTTCCTTTGTATGTGATGGATCAGTTTTCCTTGCTACTTTCAGAATTCTGTCTTTGACATTTGATAATCTGATTATTGAGTGTCTTGGTGTTGTCCTATTCAGATCTGTTCTGTTTTGGTTACACTGTATTTCTTGGATCTGCAATTTTATGTCTTTCATAAAAGATGTCAAATTTTCATTGATTATGTCCTCTATTATTGCTTCTGCCCCTTTTCCCTTCTCTTCCTCTGGGACACCGATGACATGTACATTCCTGCATTTCGTGTTGTCATTCAATTCCCTGAGATGTTACTCATATTTTCCATTCTTTTCCCCTTTTGTTCTTTTGTGCGTAGGCTTTCAAGAGTCTTGTTCTCTAGTTCCTGAGTGTTTTCTTCTCCCTCTTCAGATCTGCTGTTGTATGTTTCCATTGTGTCTTTCATCTCTTGTATTGTACCTTTCATTTCCATAGATTCTGCCAGCTGTTTTTGTTTTTTATCTTTCAGTTTCTACCTTATGCACACCCAGTGTTTTCATTATACACTTCATCTCTTTTGCTATATCTTCTCTAAACTTTTTTAATTGATTTAGCATTACTTGTTTAAATCCCTGTATCTCAGTTGAAGTATAAGTCTGTTCCTTTGACTGGGGCATAACCTTGTTTGTCTTAGTGTAGGTTGTAGTTTTCTGTTGTCTAGGCATCTGATTTCCTTGGTTACCCCAATCAGGTTTTCTCAGACCAGAATGGGCTCAGGTCTTGGAAGGAGGCAATAGTATCTGGTTTCTCTGATACACCCTGTGAGGCCTCAAGTCACCGTGCTTTTCTGCCCAGCAAGTGGTGCCTGTCAGCTTGTAACTCCAGACTGGTGTAAGGAGGTGTGGCCCATGGCTGTTTTCCTGGAGACTCTGGGAACCAGACCCCAGAAGAAGGGTAGTAGAGCTTGGCACCACCTCTTTCCTCTTAGGGAAAATTCATCCTGTGGGGGGATATCATTTACATTTGAACAGTATCTCTGACACTGCTATTTCCACCCTTGTCTGGGTCAGAGTGCTGGGTACTGAAAATGGCTGAGGGTTTCTCCACTGAGCCAAAAAAGAGACAGAAAGCCCCTCTTCAGGGCCAGTCTGCAGCCACCCTCAGTTTCATCCATCAGCCAGAGATAGCTCCTGGTCCTCTAGGCTGCTCCTCCCTCCCAGAGCAGTCCTCCAGCTCTCCAAGGTCAGTTGGCACCAAAAGCCTCTATCTGCTTTTGGGGATTCGTAGCTTGTATTGAGCACATTTGTTAATTAAAACCGAAGCTGAAACTCAGCTGAGCTATATTCACTTGCTTGGAGAGTGCTGCTATCTATCACAGTGAGGCTTTGCAGTTTGGGCTGCCATGGGGGAGGGGCTCTTGGCTTGGACCCACAGTTTTTATTTCCAGATTTTATGTTATGATTTCAGGCATTCCTCCCAATTCAGGTGGGTGTTTGATGAGTGGTCTTTCACATTTGTCCCCCCACAGATATTCCAGATTATTTACTAGCTGTTCCTGGTTGTTTATTAGTCACTCCAGGGGAACTAACTAGTTTCCACTCCTCTCTATGCCACCATCTTCTTCCTTTCTCTCAGTTATAAGCCATTATTAACCTAGGTGTCAGATTTGCTTTCTGGATCTATATGACACCATAATAAATTGGAAGTACAAAATTACTCTTTTGATTTATAAAATGGAAAAATATTGCAATAGGTTTTTAGACAACATTATATAGCTAGGATCTAATTTAAAACTAAATTTGAATAATGTACAGAAAATTTATTGATATTAAATAGAAATTGAGAAATGAAATCAATTATTCTAAGTTACATAGATTCTAAAAAACTTCAAGCAAATTTTACTATTTGAGATGACTTTGAAAAGGGGCTTGTCTTCTATGAGCCACATAGCAATAACCAGGTAAGCTATAGCACTTACAGCACTAAAAATTTGTCAATTAACTGTAAGAAAAATATGGTGAATCTATATGAATGGGCCTTCTTTTACATTCTTAATCTTTTGTGCTTCTTTTTTAAAAATTATTACTCATTTAGTATTTTCTAGCATAAACAGACTCATAACAATTAGAATTAATTGACCAAATTGATAATTATGAAACTCTTCAGGTTAGATCACTTTAGTATTTGAAATATCTCCCGAGAGCTGGTCATCAAAATTACTAATTTAATGTGTAAACAAAGCAGGTTTTCTGGTTTCTTCACATTCTTTAGGCAATTACCTCCACCCCCCACCCCCTCCATTTCTTTCATGAGAATATACATTCCTGTATATTCTGGTTCCTGTGAAGATGGTGCCAAACTACCACCAGTCCCTGGTTCCTTCCATCAAAGTCAATCTTGACGAAAATCTAAAGACAAGAATTCCAGGAACTCAGGTAGCATCAAAAAACTTAAAAAAAATAAATCTCTGGGGAAATTTTGTTTTGAAATATGTGTGTGGAAATTGAGTTGCTGCAGCCCAGGTAAGATACAAGACACCAAGCAACAGAAGAGAAGGGAAGAAAGCTTGAAAAAAAATCCTTTGCTTACCTCTCCCAATGTTGCCTTAGGCAAATAATTCTGGCTTCCTCAGGGTGATTCAGTGTAGTAGAAAATCTGTGCTTGAGAGACAAGTTAAAGACAGCATTTAATGACCAGCTGCCCTCAGGTGTATGCTGCCACTGCTCTTTGTGTAAACCTGCAGGGCTGGAGGATTAACCACTGTGGAGCTGGCCTCCTCCTGGTGTGGCTTCTCTGTAAGTGTTTAAAGGTTAAACTAACCCTATGATGTTGCCTTCATCCATGCAGTCCATGATGGTACCCCTCCCTACAAACTTCCAAACAGTAGAATGAGAAGGGGGAGGAGAAACACTCATCTCTTCCCTGAAGGACACATTCTAGATGTTATATCTCCCAGAAGTTCCTCATATCCCATTGGACAGGACTCGTCATACTGTGAACATTATTATGTGTGATTGTAAGAGAGCCTAAGGGGTGTAGTATTTTTTCTGGGAGAATATATTTGCTATACATTAAAAGTTTTAAATGTATCATGGGGTATAATTAAAAGCTTCTGAACAAACTTCTCACCTTCTTAAAGAATATAAAGTTACCTGCTCTTTGGATGAGACCATACAGAAATTCCTTCATTCACTGTATCCTGCTCAAAGACCAAGGTTTTTGAGTCATATGTGGACTTCTCCAGGTTATCTCCTTGTAGCACATGACAAATTCAAGTGTGCATTAGTTACCACAGTAAAACCCCATTTAGAAATTGAGAGAATAAAATATGTAGTAGTCACTGATCAATAGCAAATTACAGATTTTATAAAGTATCAGAGATTTTCCTGTCTGGGAGGAAATTATGTTCCTTGGTTGGTACATCTGGCAGTAATTGATTCCATTCCTTGGGAATTTCTTCTTGTACCTTTTCCTCCAGGGCCACATCTGACCCATCATTAGAGAGCAAGCCTTTCTGAGCTCTGCACAACTTTCACAGACTCGTTGCTACAGGTATTGGTTTAGCAGCCTGAATTTTGTTTCAGGAGTTGAATATGTGTTTTCAAGTCAGGCTCTTAGGATTTTTGACTAGACATTTCCTCAAAAATATAGATGGCTTCTCAGTTAAAACAAACAAACAAACAACAACAACAACAACAAACATAAACAATATATATAACCAAATCATTAAAATATAGTATTAGTGGAAGTATTTCAAAATGAAAGTTTGCTCATGCCACTCTTCTGTTCCAAAACCCACTTTTTCTTTAATGTTTGACTAGACTAGAATGAAAATTCTATGACAGCAGAAACTTTTTCTGTTTTGCTCATGCTATATTTCAAAATCTATAACAGATTTGAGTACATATTAAGTGCTCAATTAATATTTGTTGAAATAAATGATGCAAAAATAAAATAAAATGTCACACTATTCAGATATTAATTTTGAAAATTGTCAAAATAAACATATGTGCAGAAGCTGACACAGTCATCACAAGATCCTATGGCAAAATTCTCTGAAAGTTTTAAACTGGTTCTTAATCTCAGCTAGAATTAAAAATAACAGTATGAATCTTATAATTAAGTGCTTTACACTTAAAACAAATTTAATAAATGCACAAAATTATAATTTTCTAATTATTTTATTACATTTTATTGTCTCTACTTTTGACATTATTTACATCTATTTAATCTGTAATGTGGAAAAACTATATATTATTCAACTGCATATCTTTTCTTAACCCCATATCAGTGACATCATGTTGGCAGATTTAAATCACCCATAATGAGAGAATTTACATTACAGAAATTGGAAAAGACTACAAATCAGATCTAGAGAAATTGTTAATATAAATTAAACTTTAAAGTGTATCATGTCTGGATATGTGTGACTTCAGGCAGACAAGGTAATGTGCAAGGTGCTCCAGGATTCTTTTCCTTTACAGATCTTTGAACAGCTAACAAAAACTGGCAAAGCCATCTTCCTCAAAATTCCAGAAAAGAGCTAAAGGGTTGCCTTAAAAAGGTGAGTGCTGAATCAAGAAAATATGACTTAAAAATGGTAGGAGAAGCTTGTGGCACTCTTGGTGGCCACATCCAAACCCCTCCATGCTAGTGTACAGCTGGGCTGTGCTCCCTTTGTGGATCTCTGCTGATCCTATGCCAGAGGGAGCAGAGTGACCACAATGCACATAGTGTAGTACCTGTATGTCAGTGCCAGTATATCCAGTAGCTGCCTGAAAGATTAAAACAGGAAAAACTCATCTTGGGCTAGCCCGCCTAGAAATTGGCTTGCAGGCAGAAGCTGCTTGCACATAGCTAAAGCACCATAGGAAAAAAAAACAAAACAATTAAATCAAAGTGGTCTGGAATAAGGGATTACTAGCTTTGAAGAATATAATACAGCACCCTGGGTGGGGGGATGTCTAATTCTTAGGAAGTGGAGGGGTCATTAGGATTCCTACAAACTCTTTTCCTAAAGAACATTGACTAATACAGGAGACATTACTACTGAGCCACAGAAATAAAGTTTTTAAGAGGATATTATGAACAACTGTACACCAGCAAATTATAAAACTTATATGAAATGGACAAATTCCCAGAAACACACAAACTACATACACTGACTCAAAAAGAAATAGTAAATCTCAAAAGACCATTAGAAAGTAAATAGATTGAATTAGTCATCAAAAACCTTCCAAAAAAGAGAGGCACAGGACAAGGTAGCTTCACTGGTGAATTTAACCAAATTTCCAAGAAAAGTTAACACCACTCCTACTCAAACTCTTCCAAAAAAATTGAAGAGGAAGGAATACTTCATAACTCATTCCATCAGGTCAGCCTCACCCAAATATCAAAGCCAGATAAAGACACTGCAAGAAATGAAAATTACAGACCAATATCCCTTTTGAATATAAATGCAAAAATCCTCAATAAAATAATAGCAAACAGAATCCAACAGCACATTAAAAATTATACTCCATGATCCCATGGGATTTATCCCAGTCCTGCAAAGGTGGTTCAACATAAGAAAATCAATTAATATAATGCAACACATCAATAGATTGAAGGAAAAATAAAGCTGATCATCTTGATACAGAAAGACATTTGACAAAATGACAAATTTCAGCACCTATTCTTTTTTTAAACATAATTTTATTGAGCTATATTCACACACCATACAATCCATCCAAAGTATACAATCATTGGTTCACAGTATCATCACATATTTGTGAATCTATTACTATGATAATTTTTTAGAACATTTGCATTACTCCAGAAAAAGAAATAAAAAGAAAAAAGAAGACCCTAAATATCCCATACCACTTAACCCTCCTTATTGACTACTAGTATTGCACTCCACCCAATTTTAATACTTACAATAGAGGTAGGTTAACTAAGATAGTGTAGTATTGTCAGAGATACATATGTAGATCAGAGGAACCCTACAAACATCCAGAAGTAGATCCATACCAACATGGGCAACTGACTTTTTTTCTGGCTAGTCTAAATATAAGACCCTAAAAAGAAATGCCTATATGATGAGTCAGTAATCACAGTCTTTGTCAAAAATATCATTTGTTAAATCCTAATTTCTCAGTTGTATCTCTTCCCTGTCATTTGATCATTCTCTCAATCTTCAGGGATATCTGGGCAATGACCATTTTAGGTTCCTTGTGCTAGAAAGGGGTGTTGAACTTATGGGGTAGAGGAATGAAACTGGTTGATGTTCTTGGAAAGACTGGTACCTCTGGGTTTCAGAGCTTATCTGCACAGGATCAGTCTGGATAAAAACACTAAAAAAACAAAACAAACAAACAAACAAAAAAAAAAAAAAACTGGGAATAAAAAGAAACTTCCTCAGCAAGATAAAAGGCATATATGAAAAATCCACTGCTAGTGTCGTATTCAGTGGGGAAAGACTGAAAAATTTCCCACTAAGATCAGAAGAGAGACAACTATGTTCACTGTCATCACTGTTTTCTACAATATACAGAAACTTTTAGCTAGAGAAGTTAGACAGAAAAAAAGAAGAAAGGCATCCTAATTGGAAAAGAAGAAGTAAAACTTTCCCTGTTTGTAGATGACATGATCCTATATTTGGAAAATCCTGAACAATCAGCAACAAAGCTACCAGGACTACAAAATCAACATGAAAAAGTCAGTAGTGTTTGTATACACTGGTAATGAAAGTTCTGAGGACAAAAATCAAGAAAAAAAATCCATTTAAAATAGTAACTAAAAGAAGCAAGTATATAATTTTAAATTCAACTAAGAATATAAAGGATTTATAAACATTAATTCTTACTAAGGTTAATTCTTCCCAAAGCAATTTACAGCTTCAACACAATCCCAATCAAAATCCCAACAGCCATCTTTGCAGAAATGGAAAAGCCTGTCATCAAATTTATATAGAAGGGTAATAGGCTCAGAATAGCCAAAGCCATCTTGAAAAAGGAAAACAAAGCTGGAAAACATTTCCTAATTTGAAAAAGCTACACTAATCAAAACTGCAACGTACTTATGTAGGGACACACATAAAGAAAAAAAAGTGAGAGTTCAGAAATAAAAGCTCACATGTCCAACTGAATTTTGACAAGAGTAAGAGTGCCAAGTACACTAAATAGGGAAAGAATAGTCTTTTCAACAAATGGTGCTGGGAAAACTGAATATCCATAAGCAAAAGAATGAAAGTAGAACTATACCTCACACTATATACAAAAATCAATCAAAATAGATCAAATGCCTAAATATGAAAACCAAAACTATAAAACTCCTAGAAGATATAAGGAAGCATTTTCAGGACCTTGCATTAGTCAATGTTTTCTTAGATTTTCATACCAAAGGTATAAGCAGTTAAAGAAAATCGAGAAAATGGACTTGATCAAAATTTAAAATTTTTCTGCGTCAAAGAACTTCATCATGAAAGTAAAAAGATAATCTACAGAGTGGGAGAAAATATTTGGATACTGCATATCCAATAAGGGTTTTGTTGCATTACCTAGACCTTACCTATCCCCACCTCCTTCTCTGGAGAAGTCAGGAACTCACACTAAGTGGCCATCCTCTGGCCTTCTGCTAACCACACCTCCTTTTCTATTGTGTGTGATTCCATAACCTGTGAGAGATCAGTCTAACGAACAGGCCCTGCCAGACTTTAAACCCAGAAACTGGGAACAAGCAGCACCAGATGCTTATAAGCACAGGAATTGTCAGTGGCAGGCTCCCATCCCCTGCCCCCCAAGGTAGATTAAAAAAAAAAAAGCACATTCAATCCGTACCTAGTTTTTGTTCTCTGACATGCAGTGGGTCGTGCAGAGCTGCCATATAGTGACCCTTACTAAGAGAAGCCCAGGCCACCGTGGGTGTCTGGCCACAATGGGACTTCTTCCCCTTATCTTTTGGACTTTTTGTGCTGTGTAAGCAATAAAGAGATTGTTTGCTTTCTGTACTCTTTATACTGTGCAAGTAATCAAGAGATATCATTTACTGAAAATTTCTGTTGAACCCATGTTCTGTTGAACCATGTTCTCACAGCACACTGTTGTAGCAACTCACTCCACTGGCTTAATATCTAGAATATATAAAGAAAATTGACAACTCAACAACAAAAAGACAATTGAATTTAAAAATGGGCAAAAGTCTTGAACAGACATTTCTCGGAGGAGATACACAAATGGTCAACAAGCACGTCAGAAGACACTCAACAGCATTAGCTATTAGTTAAATGCTAGTGAAAACCACATTGAGAGAAGGAGAGCTGCTGGTGTCTTTTGGTCCCTATGCTCCAGTCTCAGCTGTCTTCTCCCAAATTCCCTCCTCTCTCCTGGTGTCTCAAGCAGCAAACCATTCATCAAGGGTTTTGTATCTGAGGCCCAAAAGTTTTTTTTACCCAAGATGATGAATGCTGACATGGATGCTGTTGATGCTGAAAATCAGGTGGAACTAGAGGAAAAAACACAGCTTATTAATCAATTGTTGGAATTCGAATACACACTTGAAGATCTCTCAGCAAGAGTAGATGCAGTTAAGCAAGAAAATCTGAAGCTAAAATCAGAAAACCAAGTTTGTGGACAATATATAGAAAACCTCTCATCAGCTTCTAGTATTTTTCAAACAACTGACACAAAAAGCAAAAGAAAGTAAGGGGTTGATATCCATTCTGTTTTGCAGAACTGCTGCTGATTTTTTTGTCTTTAAAATTTGAGTAGATTCCAAAAGTTGAAGTACTTTTGTTTGTGGCTTCACCGAAAATTTATGAAGATAATGGCAGATCTATGCAAAATTAAGAGCTCTAAAAGTGTAACTGGAGATTCCTGAGTTTGTATATTACCTTAGTCTATGAAAACATGTAAATGTATTGATTGTAGAGACTTCATAATTAGAATTGCATATATTTATGAAAACTTGAAAATGAATGTTTCATCAAATTTGCTTTAGTTTATAAGTTTTTCACTGTTTTTTATTACAGTCTTCATGAAAGATATATAAGAAACTAACTACCATGTTGTAAAAAAGTGACCAAAATCATGTACTGAATGCATAGCTTTATGTACCCTGCCCACCGTCTTGTGCCTCTTTTCCATTTGCCTCTTCCTTCCCATTTCCCTTCTCCTAAGGATAAACAGTTGGCTCCACATTTGTAAAAGTAATTTTAATAGTTAATCATTTACGAAAATCAATTATGAAAATAACCTGAACTCATTGTTGAACTTAACCAAAATAAGATAGTTTCTCAGTTAGGACCTGTCATTTGTGATATTCAGCAACAAGATAAGACTGTTAGTTCCTCTTTGATAAATTGAAAACAGGCTATAAAAATGACGATTGTTCTTTGAAACTTTGAACTTTCAAAATTGGGAAGACTTGTTCAAAACTTCTTTTGGCACAAAATGATCACTTATTATCTGAAAAGACGAGCTCTGGTTGTATGTGTGTAAAACAGAAAATCTTGGGAAAAATAGAAACAGAAGGGAAAAAGTACTCAATAAATAGTAACCAACTCCAAATGTTTTCACTCCAGATTGTGTCATCCCTGACATAGATTAGGTCTTTTGGGGAATATATATGAAAGCAGATTAAGTTTGACTAACTGTATGTAAGCCACAACTGGAAGAGAACAGTTGCAAAGAGTTTGGTCTCTTAAGATTTGTTTATGGTGCACAGAAGATCAAGTTTGCAAAAACCCTTAAGAGTATATTAGTATCAGAATTATGAATAAAATGTGAGGGTTTTACATATATGCTAATTGATAATTTTTGTCAGTATTTTATCTCTCTAGTTCTTGAATTTTATGTAAATCCAAGTACTTAATTTGTAGATTTTTGGGCATCTTTACTAAAGAGTTTTTAAAAATTCAGTTGTAGATTCCATTTGGTAAGGGAATTTTGCAGAAGTAATGTTAAAATGGTAATTATACTAGGAAGACAAATACACTAATATAGCTTTTGGTTAAAGATTTGCGCCACTTTTAATCATGGAATAGTAATCTTATGTTTGTAGTGGTGCAAGTAAAAATTTAATAAATGACTTTAGCTGTATGAATATATAATAGTCGTACTGCAAACATTTTGTATCCATCCACCTCCCTTTTTTTTTTTTTTGGCAGATGTTTCCTGAGCACTTACTATGAGATAAACACTGTTGTTGATGCCAGGGAGACAGCTTTTATGGCGCTGACCTTGTCCTGGTCTTTTGCATTCTTGCACAGGCTTGAATGGGAATTGTGAATGTTTAGTTTGAAGAGCCTGAATGAGGTTATGAGCATTTGCAACATAGGGGGTTTTGCAATTCTCCACTCTACACAAACTTTCAGCCCTTGCTACTCAAGTGTAGCCCCCACCTGGCAGCCTCAGCACCACCCAGAGCTTGTTTGAAATGCAGCATCTCAGGCCCCATCCACTTCTACTGAAACAGCATCTGTAGTTCAGCAAATTCCCCAGGTGTGAAGCATAGGCATGCTCACTTTTTTTGTTTTTTTGGAAGTATTTTTCTTTTTTTTATTGAGATTGTTACAAACCATACAATTATCCAAAGATCCAAAGTGTACACTCATGCCCATGGTACCATCATACAGCTGTGCATCTGTAACCACAATTAATTTTTTTTCAATTTTTAGAACATTTTCATTACTTCAGAAAAGAAATAATGACAAAAAAAGGAAACTCCAATCCTCCCATACCCCTAACCACTCCCCCTCCATTATTGATCCATAGTTTTGGTATAGTACATTTGTTACTGTTGATGAAAGAATGTTAAAATGCTACTAACTGTAGTAAATATTTTGCAATACATACATACATATATGTATATATGTGTGCATATATATATATATATATATATATATATGCATATATATATATATGCACACACACACACATATGTATGTATTTTCCTATAGGCCCCTGTATTACTAACTTCTATAGGGTCATACATTTGTTCTAGTTCATGAGAGAGATTTCTAATATTTCTACAGTTAATCACAGACATTGTCCATCACAAGATTCACTGTTTTATACATTCCCATCTTTTAACCTCCAACTTTCCTTCTGGTGACATATGTGACTCTGAGCTGACCCTTTCCACCACCTTCACACACTATTCAGCACTGTCATTCTCACAGCATGCTACCATTGTCAATGTCCATTTCCAAATGTTTAAGTTCACCTTAGTTGAACATTCTGCTCATAAAAAACAACCGCTCCCCATTCTTTAGCCTTGTTCTATATCCTGGTAACTTATATTTCATGTCTAGGAGTTTACATATTATAACGAGTTCATATCAGTGAGAACCTGCAATATTTGTCCTCTTACGTCTGTCTTATTTCACTTGAAATAATGCCCTCAAGATTTCTTCATCAACCTATTTTTTTTAAGCCGGTTTTGTTCACATACCATATGTTCTGTTCTAAGTAAACAGTCTTTGGTTACCTGTATAGTCACATATTTATGTATTCAGCACCATCACCACTATATATAAGGACATCTCCGTTTCTTCCGCAAAGAAGGAGGAAGATTCAAAGAAGGTAGGGAGACAAAAGAAAAAGAAAAAAGAGAGAGGGAGAGAAAAGACATGATAGCTAGAAAGCAACAAAAGGAAAGATAACGTTAAACTAAAGTAGAATAAAGAGTCAGAAAACATCACCAATTCCAGAAGTCCCATACCCTTCCCCATGCTACCCCCACATATGCATTTAGCTTTCGTATATTGGCTTTGTTACATTAAAGGAAGCATAATACAATGTTTCTGTTATATATAGTCTCTAGTTTGCACTGATTCTATCTTCTCCCCAATCCTACTCCATTTTTTAACACCTTGCAATGTTGACATTAATTTGTTCTACATCATATAAAAGCATACTTGCACCTTTTATTACAATCATTGAGCACCCTAGATTTCACTCAGTTGTACAGTTCCAGTCTTTACCTTTCCTCTTTCCTTCTGGTGTCCCACATGCTCCTAACTTTCCTCTTTCAACCTTGCTCACAGTCACCTTTGTTCACTGTACTTAAATTGCTGTGCTACTACCTCCCAAAATTGTTTTCCAAACCTCTCACTCCTGTCTTTTCCTTTCTGTCTGTAGTGCTTCCTTTAGTGTTTCCTGTAGAGCAGGTATCTTGTTCACAAACTCTGTCATTGTCTGTTTACCAGAGAATATTTTGAGCTCTCCCTCACAGTTGAAGGACAGTATTGCTGGATAAAGGATTCTTGGTTGGTGTTTTTCTCTTTCAGTATCTTAATTAAATATATCACCCCACTTCCTTCTTGACCCATGGTTTCTATTGAGAAATCCACACATAGTCTTATCAAGCTCCCTTTGTATGTGATTGATTGCTTTTCTCTTGCTGCTTTCTGGATTCTCTCTTTATCTTTGACATTTGATAATCTGATTATTAAGTGTCTTGGTGTAGTCCTATTCAGATCTATTCTGTTTGGGATACACTGTGCTTCTTGGATCCATAATTTTATGTCTTTCATAAGAGACGGGAAATTTTCATTGATTATTTTCTCTATTATTGCTTCTGCCCCTTTTCTCTTCTCTTCTCCTTCTGGGACACCCATGACATGTACATTCCTGCATTTCATTTTGTTCTTATGTTCCCAGAGACATTGCTCATATTTTTCCAGTCTTTTCTCTATCTGTTCTTTTCTGTGTAGGCATTTAGGTGTCTTGTTCTCCAGTTTCTGAGTGTTTTCTTCTGCCTCTTGAGAAATGCTGTTGTATATTTCCATTGTGCCTTTCATCCCTTGTGTTGTGCCTTTCATTTCCATAGATTCTGCCAGTTGTTTTTTCGAACTTTTGATTTCTACCTTATGTACGCCCAGTGTTTTCATTATATGCGTCATCTCTTTTGCCATATCTTCACTAAACTTTTTTTTATCTTCATTTTATTGAGATATATTCACATACCATGCAGTCATACAAAACAAATCATGTATTCGATTGTTCACAGTACCATTACATAGTTGTACATTCATCACCTAAATTAATCCCTGACACCTTCATTAGCACACACCCAAAAATAAGAAGAATAATAGTTAAAGTGAAAAAGAGCAATTGAAGTAAAAAAGAACACTGGGTACCTTTGTCTGTTTGTTTGTTTCCTTCCTTCCCCTGTTTTTCTACTCGTCCATCCATAAACTAGGCAAAGTGGAGTGTGGTCCTTATGGCTTACACAATCCCATTGTCACCCCTCATAAGCTACATTTTTTTTTAATTTTCATTTTATTGAGATATATTCACATACCATGCAGTCATACAAAACAAATCGTACATTCGATTGTTCACACTACCATTACATAGTTGTACATTCATCACCTAAATCAATCCCTGACACCTTCATCAGCACACACACAAAAATAACAAGAATAATAATTAAAGTGAAAAAGAGCAATTGAAGTAAAAAAGAACACTGGGTACCTTTGTCTGTTTGTTTGTTTGTTTCCTTCCCCTATTTTTCTACTCATCCATCCATAAACTAGACAAAGTGGAGTGTGGTCCTTATGGCTTTCCCAATCCCATTGTCACCCCTCATAAGCTACATTTTTATACAATTGTCTTCGAGATTCATGGGTTCTGGGTTGCAGTTTGATAGTTTCAGGTATCAACCATCAGCTACCCCAATTCTTTAGAACCTAAAAAGGGTTGTCTAAAGTGGGCGTAAGAGTGCCCACCAGAGTGACCTCTCAGCTCCTTTTGGAATCTCTCTGCCACTGAAGCTTATTTCATTTCCTTTCACATCCCCCTTTTGGTCAAGAAGATGTTCTCCGTGAAGCTGAACATTTTTTCATGTGTTTCTTGGCCATTTGTATTTCCTCTTCAGAGAAATGTCTTTTCATATCTTTTGCCCATTTTATAATTGGGCTGTCTGTACTATTGTCATTGAGTTGTAGGATTTCTATATATATGCAAGATATCAGTCTTTTGTCAGATATATGGTTTCCAAAATTTTTTTCCCATTGAGTTGGCTGCCTCTTTACCTTTTTGAGAAATTCCTTTGCGGTGCAGAAACTTCTAAGCTTGAGGAGTTCCCATTTATCTATTTTTTCTTTTGTTGCCTGTGCTTTGGGTGTAAAGTCTAGGAAGTGGCCGCCTAATACAAGGTCTTGAAGATGTTTTCCTACATTATCTTCTAGGAGTTTTATGGTACTTTCTTTTATATTGAGATCTTTCATCCATTTTGATTTAATTTTTGTGTAGGGTGTGAGGTAGGGGTCCTCTTTCATTCTTTTGGATATGGATATCCAACTCTCCCAGCCCCATTTGTTGAAAAGACCATTATGACTCAGTTCAGTGACTTTGGGGGCCTTATCAAAGATCAGTAGGCCATAGATCTGAGGGTCTATCTCTGAATTCTCAATTCGATTCCATTGATCTATATGTCTATCTTTGTGCCAGTACCATGCTGTTTTGACAACTGTGGCTTTATAATAAGCTTCAAAGTCAGGGAGTGTAAGTCCTCCCACTTCGTTTTTCTTTTTAAGAGTGTCTTTAGCAATTCATGGCATCTTCCCTTTCCAAATAAATTTGATAACTAGCTTTTCGAAGTCTGCAAAGTAGGTTGTTGGAATTTTGATTGGGATTGCATTGAATCTGTAGATGAGTTTGGGTAGAATTAACATCTTAATGACATTAAGCCTTCCTATCCATGAACATGGAATATTTTTCCATCTTTTAAGGTCCCCTTCTATTTCTTTTAGTAGAGTTATGTAGTTTTCTTTGTATAGGTCTTTTACATCTTTGGTTAAGTTTATTCCTAGGTACTTGATTTTTTAGTTGCTATTGCAAATGGTATCTTTTTCCTGAGTGTCTCTTCAGTTTGTTCATTTCTAGCATATAGAACCATTACTGGCTTATGTGCATTAATCTTGTATCCCGCTACTTTGCTAAATTTTTTTATTAGCTCTAGTAGCTGTATCGTTGATTTCTCAGGGTTTTCTAGATATAAGATCATATCATCTGCAAACAATGACAGTTTTACTTCTTCTTTTCCAATTTGGATGCCTTTTATTTCTTTGTCTTGCCGGATTGCCCTGGCTAGCACTTCCAGCACAATGTTGAATAACAGTGGTGACAGCGGGCATCCTTGTTTTGTTCCTGATCTTAGAGGGAAGGCTTTCAGTCTCTCAGCATTGAGTACTATGCTGGCTGTGGGTTTTTCATATATGGTCTTTATCATATTGAGGAAGTTTCCTTCAATTCCTACCTTTTGAAGTGTTTTTATCAAAAACGGATGTTAGATTTTGTCAAATGCTTTTTCAGCATCTATTGAGATGATCATTTGATTTTTCCCTGTCGAATTTTTAATGTGTTGTAATACATTGATTGATTTTCTTATGTTGAACCATCCTTGCATGCCTGGAATGAACCCCACTTGGTCATGGTGTATGATTTTTTTAATGTGTCTTTGGATTCGATTTGCAAGTGTTTTGTTGAGGATTTTTGCATCTATATTCATTAGGGAGATTGGCCTGTAGCTTTCCTTTTTTGTAGCATCTTTGCCTGGTTTTGGTATTAGATTGATGTTAGCTTCATAAAATGAGTTTGGTAGTGTTCCATTTTCTTCAATGTTTTGAAAGAGTTTGAGTAAGATTGGTGTCAGTTCTTTCTGGAAAGTTTTGTAGAATTCCCCTGTGAAGCCATCTGGCCCTGGGCATTTATTTGTGGGAAGATTTTTGATGACTGAATGGATCTCTTTGCTTGTAATGGGTTGGTTGAGGTCTTCTATTTCTTCTCTGGTCAGTCTAGGTTGTTCATATGTTTCCAGGAAATTGTCCATTTCCTCTACATTATCCAGTTTGTTGCCATACAGTTGTTCATAGTATCCTCTTATAATTTTTTTAATTTCTTCAGGATCTGCAGTTATGTCACCTTTTTCATTCATTATTTTGTTTATATGGGTTTTCTCTCTTTTTGATTTTGTCAGTCTAGCTGGGGCTTGTCAACCTTGTTGATCTTCTCAAAGAACCAACTTTTGGTGATATTTATCCTCTCTATTGTTTTTTTTTTGTTCTCTATGTCATTTATTTCTGATTTAATCCTTGTTATTTCTTTTCTTCTACTTGGTTTAGGATTGGTTTGCTGTTCATTTTCTAGCTTCTTCAGTTGATACATTAGTTCTTTGATTTTGGCTCTTTCTTCCTTTTTAATATATGTGTTTAGTGCTATAAATTTCCCCCTTAGCACTGCTTTTGCTTCATCCCATAGGTTTTGGTATGTTGTGTTCTCATTTTCATTCGTCTCTATATATTTAGCAATTTATCTTGCTATTTCTTCTTTAACCCACTGATCGTTTAGGAGTTTGTTGCTTAACCTCCAGGTATTTGTGAATTTTCTAAGTCTCTGATGGTTATTGACTTCTAATTGTATTCCATTGTGGTCAGAGAATGTGCTTTGAATAATTTCAATCTTTTCAAATTTATTGAGGCTTGTTTTTTGTCCCAGCATATGATCTATTCTGGAGAAAGTTCTGTGAGCACTAGAAAAGTATGTGTATCCTGGTGATTTGGGATGTAATGTCCTGTATATGTCTTTTAAATCTAATTCATTTATCAGATTGTTTAGGTTTTCAATTTCCTTATTGGTCTTCTGTCTGGTTGATCTATCTATAGGAGAGAGTGATGTGTTGAAGTCTCCCACAATTATTGTGGAAACATCAATTGCTTCCTTTAGTTTTGCCAGTGTTTCTCTCATGTATTTTGTGGCACCTTGATTGGGTACATAGACATTTACGATTGTTATTTCTTCTTGTTGAATTGCCCCTTTTATTAGTATGTAGTGGTCTTCTTTGTCTCTCAAAACATCCCTGCATTTAAAGTCTATTTTATCTGAAATTAATATTGCTGCACCTGCTTTCTTTTGGCTGTAGCTTGCATGAAATATTTTTTTCCATCCTTTCACTTTCAATTTCTTTGTGTCCCTGTGTCTAAGATGAGTCTCTTGTATGCAACATATTGATGGTTCATTTTTTTTGATCCATTCTGCAAATCTATATCTTTTAATTCGGGAGTTTAATCCATTTGCATTCAACATTATAAACGTGAAGGCATTTCTTGAATCAGCCATCTTATCCTTTGGTTTATGTTTATCATATTTTTCCCCTCTCTCTATAATATCCTTTATTGTACCCATACTGAATCTCTTTAGTACTGAACCTTTCTCCAAGTCTCTCTGTCCTTTCTTTGTTTCTCTGTCTGTAGGGCTTCCTTTAGTATCTCCAGTAGGACAGGTCTCTTGTTAGCAAATTCTCTCAGCATTTGTTTGCCTGTGAAAAATTTAAGCTCTCCCTCAAATTTGAAGGGGAGGTTTGCTGGATAAAGTATTCTTGGCTGGAAATTTTTCTCACTCAGAATTTTAAATATATCGTGCCACTGCCTTCTCGCCTCCATGGTGGCTGCTGAGTAGCCACTACTTAGTCTTATGCTGTTTCCTTTGTATGTGGTGAATTGCTTTTCTCTTGCTGCTTTCAGAACTTGCTCCTTCTCTTCTGTGTTTGACAGTGTGATCAGAATATGTCTTGGAGTGGGTTTATTTGGATTTATTCTATTTGGAATTCGCTGAGCATTTATGATTTGTGTATTTATGTTGTTTAGAAGATTTGGGAAGTTTTCCCCAACAATTTCTTTAAATACTCTTCTTAGACCTTTACCCTTTTCTTCCCCTTCTGGAACACCAATGAGTCTTATATTCGGACGTTTTATGTTATCTATCATATCCCTGAGGTCCGTTTCGATTTTTTCAATTTTTTTCCCCATTCTTTCTTTTATGCTTTCATTTTCCATTCTGTCATATTCCAGGTCACTGATTCATTGTTTGACTTCCTCTAGTCTTGTACTATGAGTGTCCAGAATCTTTTTAATTTGGTCAACAGTTTCTTTAATTTCCATAAGATCATCTATTTTTTAATTTAGTCTTGCAATGTCTTCTTTATGCTCTTCTAGGGTCTTCTTGATATCCTTTGTATCCCGTACTATGGTCTCATTGTTCATCTTTAGTTCTTTGAGTAGCTGCTCTAGGTGCTGTGTCTCTTCTGATCTTTTGATTTGGGTGCTTGGGCTTGGGTTATCCATATCGTCTGGTTTTTTCATATGCTTTATAATTTTCTGTTGTTTTTGGCCTCTTGGCATTTGCTGAAATTGATAGGGTTCTTTTAGGATTTGCAGACCAATTGAAGTCCTTATCTCTAATTTATCAGATCTACAGCTTCGTGGAGTACACTTTCTCTAACTAACCAGCAGGTGGCATCCACGAGCCACCTGTTCTCCACAAGCCAGTTCTCCCCTGCTTAGCCTTTGTGGTGAGTGGGGGAGTGAGTCTTGTGGGGTCCAATTGATGTACCAAGCTTGCGTGTGTAGTTGGTGTTGCCTGCCCTGTATATGAGGCTTGTTTCTGGGCAGTCAGGGAGAGGGGGTGGCTCTAACAATCAAATCTCCCTGGTGATCCTGGAGTTTTAAAGCTGCTGCAATAGTCTAATCCTTCAATTCAGTCCTGCCACAGTTTGTCTCTGCCACTGACTCACAAGTCCTTGGTATTGGCATATGGCTCCTGAGACTTGCAAGTGGGCCCCTCTTCCAGGCCGTGCACCCCCTGGTCCTCTGTTGAGGGATGACTGTGCTATGTCACAGGTGAGTGCCATCCCCCCAGGGCAGTTCTGGGCTGCTGGGCTGTGTAGAGAGTTTCCCAGTCTGCTCAAATGATGGCTGAATGGGGCTTTGTTAATTCACACTGCTCCACCTACCCCACTCTGGGACAATCAGCTGAGGTTGCAGGGAAGGCTAATGTCCACGCCCAGTTTTGTGGTGTGTGCCTGTTATTTGAAGCGCTTCCATCACACTGGGTTGTCTGGGGCAGCTCTGGGCTATGAGGCTGGCGATGGGCAGGAGTGTTTCCTGTCCACCAGGATGATGGCTGTGAGCGGACTCCCCCCTTTTCTTGGGAAGTTGTGGTGTTTAGTGAATTTTCTTAGCCACTTGATTATTGCCTTTTGTCACAGGGCTCTCTTAGTTCTGCTCTTGTCTTGACCTGCCCAAATTGCAAGTCTTTGAAGCTTTCTGTATTGGGCTTCTTAGAGTAATTGTTTTAGAAAAAGAAAAAAGGATTTAAAAAAAAAAAAAAAGGCCCTCCTCAGAGATCTAATGGGTTACTGAAGTGCTAAGACACAAAGCAGTTAGGGCCATTAAGGAAAGGTCCACAGGGCAGAGAGATCAGCTTTTCTTCGGTATTTGCATATGAGCCTCAGGGCCTGAGCTCTGCCCTTCCCCTTTCTATGTTCACCAGAACTCCAAAAATCCTCCCCTTTTATTTTGGAGTTTTTTGTGCTGTTTTTTTCTATGCCTGTCTCCTCTCTGCTGGGCCGGCTGCTCTCAGATTCTCTGGTGTCTGGTCTCAGTCTATCTATGGTTGGAGTTTGGATCAGTAGAATGAGTTTCCGATAAGGGCTGTCACTGCAGTTCTCCCTTCTCCTTCCTGGAGCTGACAGCCCCTCCTCCCACGGGACTGAGCCTGGCAGGGAGGGGCGTGGGTCCCCTGGCTACAAAAACTTACAGATTTCGCTGATTTCAGCAGTTCCACGTTTTCATGAGTGTTGTATGAAGTATGCCCAAAGTCAGATTGCTCTGTGGTGTCCAGTCCATGCAGTTCCTGGCTTTCTACCTACTTTCCTGGAGGAGTAACTGAAACATACATCTCACCAGTCCACCATCTTGCCCCACCTCTCCTTCACTAAACTTTTTGAATTGATTTAGCATTAGTTGTTTCAATTCCTGTATCTCAGTTGAAGTGTAAGTTTGTTTCTTTGATTGGGCCATAACTTCATTTTTCTTAGTGTAGGTTGTAGTTTTCTGTTGTCTAGGCATCTGGTTTCCTTGGTTACCCCAATCAGGTTTTCCCAGACCAGGATGGGCTCAGGTCTCGGGAGGAGGCAATAATATCCAGTTTCCCTGAGGGTGTCTTACAAGATTGATACACTCTGTGAGGCCTCAAGTCACCGTGCTTTTCTGCCCAATAGGTGGTGCCTGTCAGCCTGTCACTCCAGAATGGTGTAAGGAGGTGTGGCCCATGGATATTTTCCCCCAGGCTCTGGGGTCTTGTTCCAAATGGAGGTCGGGTAGTAGAGCTGGGCCCTATGTCTTTCCTCTTAGGGAAGACACCCACCCCTAGGGAGAGGTCATTAGCATTTGAAGAATTTCTCTCTGCCTGTGCTATCTCCACCCTTGTCTGGGTCAGAGTGCTGTGAACTGAAAATGGCTGAGGCTTTCTTCACTGAGCCAAAAAAGTGACTGAAGGCCCTCTTCAGGGCCAGTCCACGGTCACCCTCCAGCTCTCCAAGTTCAGTTGTCACCCAAAACCTCTGTCTGCTTGTTGGGGATTCATAGCTTGTGTTGAGCAGTACACATTTGTTAATTAAAATGCCAGTTGGAGCTCATCTGAACTGTATTCACTTGCTTAGAGAGAGCTGCTCTCTAGCACTGTGAGGCTTTGCAGTTTGAGCTGTGGGAGGAGGGGGCTCCTGGCTTGGATCTGCTGTTTTTAATCACAGATATTATGCTGTGATCTTGGGCATTCCTCCCAGTTCAGGTTGGTGTATGATGACTGGGCAGTCACATTTGTCCTCCTGCAGTTATTCCAGATTATTTACTAGTTGTTCCTGGTTGTTTATGAGTTGTTTCAGGGGGATAAACTAGCTTCCACTCCTCTCTATGCTGCCATCTTCTGTCTGCTTTTGCATCCCTTTTGTGACCTAATTTACAAACATTTGAAAATTCTGTTTGGATTCTGCTTTTCTGTTTAATAAAAAGCCATTTCAGAGAAAAGAAAAAAAAATACACTGAGATACCATTTCCACCCATTATAAAGGCCCTTATTTTTAAAAAATGGAAAACGTAAAGTATTGGAGAGTATGCGAAGAAATAAGAACACTCATTCATTTTTCTTGAGAATGTCAAATGGTTTGGACCCTGCAGAAAAGCTTGGTGGTTCCTCAGAAAGTTAAGTGTAGAAATTACCACAGAACACAGCAATCCCACTTCTATATATATATATATACCAGAAGTATTGAAAGTAGACACACAGATAGATATTTTCACACTGACATTCATAGTGACATTATTCACAGTTGCCAGATGATGGAAGCAACCCCAGTGTCTCAACCTATGAATAGACAAAGAAAATGTGACACATACATACAATAGAATATTCAGCTGCAAAAGGAATGAAATTCTGATGCATGCAACAACATGGATGAATCTTGAAGATCGCAGGTTGAGTGAAATAAGTCAGATACAAAAGGATAATCATTCTATGTGCTTACTGATATGAAATAATTAGTATAGGTAGAATCATAAAGTAAAATTAGAATACAGGTTACCAAGGGCCTAAGTGGTGTTAGGGAATGAGAAATTAATGCTTAATTGGTACAGAGTTTCTGTTTGGATGATGGGAAAATTTTGGTAATGGAAGGTGTTGATGGCAGCATAACATTTTGAATATAATTAACACCACTGAATTGTATTCACAGATGTGTTTAAAAGTGGAAATTTTGCATATATGCTGCAAAAATATTTTTTTTTTAAAAAGAACAGTGCAACACAAACGCAGGTAACAATAATGTAAACTATGGACTATATTTAATAGTATAGTTATATTAATATTCTTTCAATTTTAACAAAATTACCACACCAGTAAAAATTGTCAATAATAGTGAAAAGTCTGTGTATGTGGAGGGTAGGAGGTATATGGCAGCTCTATACTTTCTCCAGGACTTTTCTGTAAACCTACATCTTCTCTAATTTTAAAAAATTAAAAATTGCATTATGTCTGTAGCCATTACATTGCAAACATCACAAATAGATACGCCCTTCCCATGTTTGAAAAATTACTTGTTTCAACAAGGAAGTCACACAAGTGATTGACAAACATGTCAAATTCCAAAATAAGGTTTTGTTGTTTCACTTTCTTTTACTTGTTAATGTAAACAAAAATATCAACCCTCTTTAATTGGGTCTGTCAGTTGCAACCATACGTTGTCAATGACATGAGAGTTTGGCAAAAATCAGCAACAGCATTCTGTGAGAATCAATTGACTATATGAAATCTTCAATAAAATGTACTCTGTATTTTATAATTTTTAAAAAATATTTGTTCTACATCCTTTACATAGGTAAAGTTTATAATAAATTCAAATATATATGCAAGTGTATATGTGCACATATTACATGAACTTATAAAGAAATGTACAAATCTGTAAATATTTATGAATATACACATATAAATGTATATATATATATATATATATACACAAAACTGTGGGTAATTGTGTACACATTATATTATTGTTTGTAGTTTATTGCATGTCCAAAATATTTCATAAATTAAAACATTTTAAAAACAACCTGCATCCTTAATGACATACTTGAGTCCTTGAAACATTTAAGCAAACAATAATAACATTGTAATTTTTATGTTAAGTAAATAGTAATCTGACATTTAAAAGAAGAGGAGGTAAAGAAGAGGGAGAAGTGGAAATAACAGAATTATTTCAAGTATATACCACCACTATTCCTAAAGAAAGCACTTGAGGAAATATTATAGGCATCCTAACTTCTGCTCACATGTCCTCCCCAAGTCATTATCTCCCATTTAGGTTGTTGAAATAGCATCCTAGTGTTCTGTGTTCCTTCACGTTTGTCCATTCCCCATACACAGAGCAGTTCAAGGGGAGAGCATGTCTCCATCATTCCTAACAAGAGCCAAATCTTTATTAATTTTTATACGGCCCTTTGTGGCCTGGTTGGCCATGTACCATGATGGTGTCATCTCCGTCTTCTCACATCGCTGAGCACTAAATTCTAGCCAGTCTGGTCTCTGTTTCCTTTTAGCAGGCCTAACTCACTTTCTTTGCACTTAGAAAACTTTGCTTAGATCTATGCATATTTTCTACTTCTCCATATTCAAGACTAAATCAATGTCACTTCCTCAGAAAGGCTTCTCTACCTGCTTTCACAAACTCAGGGCTTCAGTCACTTTCTAAAGCATTATCTTCTCTTATCTTGTTTAATAGTAACTATAAGTATCATATATATGCATATATACATATACAATATACACATCCATAGAGACAGATACATATTCATATGCACCCCCCTCCCCTGAATATAAACTCATTGAAAGTTAAAACTGATTCATCTTGTATACCTGTTTATTGTTGTATCCTCAGATCTGGATACATAAAAAGGCATAGTGTGTACTCACAAAGTGGGGGTGTCACAAGTAGACCCACAATTTTATTCTGGGTAACAATGCACCAGGGTAAGAAACATATTCCCAAGCCTTCCTTAGAGCTGGTGGAACTATGACTCTAAATTCTTGCCAATGAGATATAAATGGAAGGGCTCTTTGGACAGGCTGCTCAAAGGGAGTTAACACAAGTAAGATGAGGGCTTTTTCAGTTTTCTCCCCTTATTTCATTTCACTCTGTGAAATGTGTAACTAATGATTGAACACTAGTAGTCAACTTGGACATAGCTGGCCTTGAAAAGGGCAACTCATGCTAGGATAGCAAAATAGTAAGGCTAGGTCCATGATGATCATCAAGTCCATTTTGATACCCATTTTTTTTCACATGAACGAGAAATAAACTACTTCAAGACACTGCTATTTTGTTATTCGTTGCTAGATGAAACCCTTAAGTAGCACAAATGACAATTGTAACAGAATAAAAAATTAAAGTAAAAGAAGATGAAAGAGAAATTGCTATAGGAAACTGTTGTTTACATATAGTACAATTCAAGTACATAATTAAATTAACATAGATAAAAATGTTAGTAAGACTAAAGGAATGCTATATGTGTTTGCTCCATGTGTTCTAGAATGTAAGCCCCTTTTGGGTAGGGTCTTTGTGTGTGTGCATTTTTACTGCTATATTTACAATGCCTAAAAGAGTTTTTTGAATAAAATAGATGCTCAGTAAATACTAATTGAATGTACAAATGTGAATTTGAATATGTGTTGAATATTCTTGAAACAGTCTCTAATGCAAAATAAAATAAGGTACAGAACTAAAAGTTTTAAACTGCATCTGAAAATCTCAGAAATTTTGGTTGTTAGAAAGGAAAAAGGAGGAGGAAGGTAATAACTGTGGCTTTTGAAAGATCAACACAGCCAGTCAAGTTGGGAGTTGGAGGAAGTAAATACCTGAACTCTCCTGCCAGCTTCTGGATCTCCTTTCAGTATTTCCTTTTGATGACACGTAATTATAAACTGCGAACAAAGTTAGCTATAGATGTGGCTAGAAGAGTACTTGGCATGATGCTCTGATTATCTTATTGGGAATTTTCAGAGGTAAATTTTGGTGTTTCTGTTTGTTAAAATCATTCTCAAAATCACTGGATCTGTCACATTACAAAGCCCAAGAGCAGGGTAGATTGTACCCTAGCCTGTACTTGCAGCAGAAACTGTTGTTTTATTAAGGCCCGGTCAAAATCGTCATCTTTACGATTAACCAGAAAATTGAATGGAAGCAGCACTCCCTATTGTGGTCTGTTCCCTCATAGGACACTCTGTTCCCAACCAACATGGAGTTTCAGGGGTTTCCATTTGGCTTTTTGTACCCTAAGAGGCCTTACTTTAAGGATCAGGGAATCAGTGTGGATATTCTGCAAGGTGTTAATTACGTCACCCCCTTTATACTTCCTGGGGGTGGGGAGGGATCAGGCAAGGGAGAAGAGAAAATCACGGGATAAATTCTCAACAAGTCAAGCCAATGAGGCTTACCATGTGTCCTCCATAAACACTATTTATGATTGGTAGATAACAAAACCTGAAGTTTAGTCAGGTCAGAGGCAGCAACCAATAGCTTCTTTAATACTTACCTATTTCTTTTTCTTATTGAAAAGACACTCACCATGGTAATTGGTCCCAGATGGGTATAGAGAAGATTTAATATATGTATTTGAGGCCACGTTACAGTCCTCTACTTCAAAGGGACCCAGCTTCATTTAAGACTATCTTTGTCTTAGGTTTGGGTAGTGAGTATAAGATGAGTTAGGTTTCTGCTACCCAGACTAAGATCTTTTCCCACATATGTATTATAAATGCCACCTCAGGAGAACATCATGTTATATTTTTTAAAAACTTATGATTGATTAGCTATTGACATGGATTGAGCCCAGGGCCAAAGATCAATAAGAGCATAACTGTAGTCAAATTTATTATTTTCCTATAGCAATGAAGAACACATTGGAGGAATCATGGATGTCTGTATAAGGAGAGGTCGTGTTCTAGTTTGCTAAGCTGCTCAAAGCAGATGCCCTGAAATGTGCTGGCTTTTACAATGGGAATTTAATAGCTTACAAATTTACAGTTCTAAGGCCATGAGAATGTATAAGTCAAGGCATCATCAAGATGATACCTTCATCCTGAGGACTGAATGCTGGTGATCCTGGACTCCTCTGTCTCATGGCAAGGCACATGTTGGCATCTGCCAGTCTCTCCCTTCTCTTCTGGGTTTCGTTGCTTTCAGTTTCTTGTTTCCCTGGCTTTCTCTCTCTTTGTCTGAATTTCATTCTCTTATCCTCCAGTAAGAGGATTACGACCTACCCTGAATGAGGTGGGTCATATCTTAATTGTCAAAATCCTATTGACAATGGGTCCACACCCATTATAGTGCATTAACTATAAGGCACTACTTTTCATCTGTCTATACAGCTTCAATCCATCATAGGGTGATTATAGGTTTTGGGTTTGGTGCTAGAGTAAAGAGGGAGAATTTGATGAATGTAAATAGGAAAGAATCAAGCAAAAATTATGGATTCAAAATATTCACCATCTTAGCTAAAAGATAATTGTTGTTTGGTTTTTATGGAGGCTAATAGGGTCCTTTTATTTGTCTATTTTAAGACATAATTACAGAGTGGTCTTGTTTTAGTCTTGTCCCAACTTGGTCATGGAGAGTCCTCATCTGATGTTGATAGTCTGTGAAATTGTTCATGTGCAATAGGAAACACTGTAGGATAACCTTTATTCTTAACTCTTTTCTTCCAATTGCCAATAGACTCCTGCAAGTGTACTTTTTTCTTTCTTTCCCAATTGTTCCTAGGAAACTGGGAAAGAGAAACTAATATCAGGCTAAAGGATCTGTGGAACCCAGATTCACACCATTTCCAAGATTCTTTTGACCAAAATGTTGTTTGGAAAATGCTGTAATTGTCTGAGAGCTTGTCCCTTCGATTGCTTTTGCAGCATGTGGAGTTTAATTATATTACATGACAATGACTTCACATTATTTTTCTATTATGAACAGGATATAATAGGCTATAATGCCTGGGCCTAGAGTATAATTCCCTGTCATGAAAATTTCCCAAAATCCAGCTGGATCTTTTCTAGAAAGCCAATTGGCCCTTTATTTTAGAGAAGTCACATATACTTACACATTAAAATACTTACATTTTTAGTATTTTAAATAGAACATATCCTTTTAAATAGCACATATCCTTCCTTTGCCAACCGAAAGAAAATCAAAGGTTATGTGTTAGTTTATGGTAATGCAGTTAATCTACATAAACCAATTTGGGGGTCTGCAATACAGAGTTATTGCATTTATGACTTCTAGGATCAAAGAAAAAATTGGGGCCATCTTTTCCAGGTTTATTATTGTATCACTGAAAATACAACTCACACAATATGCATGAAGAGGGAGGCCCTTCTGGGAGCTCTCCTGAGTAGATGAAGCTTGCATCACTTGAACAATTTGGGTATCTTTTTTAGCAAAACATAGCAACTTTTTTAGATTTATGAAAGTCTATAATAATAGCCACAAATACACAGGATTGGTCTGTGATATATGCCTGGTGTTAACATAGGATATATTATCCTAGTGGACAGAGAAAGAATTGAGAGTAAAAGTAGAGTTTATTACTATGGGAAAACAACAACAAAAAAATGCTGGTATCTTAATGCAGGCAGATTTTCTGAGTGTATATAAATAATAAGTGTAAAGTAGCCTAGGAAGTTTCTGAAGAGATCACACTGACAATAACCTCAATATTGTTTTTGCTGATGAGCTGTTTTCTGTTGACAGTACCATGATAGTATTATTTTAGTGAAAGTACTTTCTTGACTGGGAGAGAGAGGTGGTTGTCACATTTTCACAGGATCAAATGTCCTGGTTAATAATGCCAAGGCAATTTATATAACAGAAGTTATGTGCTGAAGAATATACACCTTCTCGGTGGTGAATAGCTCATGTTAGTAGAATCACACAGAAGATGACAAATTCAGGCACCATTTAGATTTAAAGAGGAACACAGGAGAGTTTTGTTTTTCCTTAGGTGATAGGAGAGAGCAATATGAGATGAAAAATAATATGGTAAAGATACATAAAAATGACTGAGAGGCCAAGTGATCACAAAGATTAACCAAAGTATGGTAACAATTATGATTACTAGTGAATCAAAGGGGAAATAAGCAAGCAAACATCAGAAAATTAAAACTAAGGATTAGTATCCTGACATTTACCTGTTATCATGGTTTTTAAAGTACGTGGAGCTATCATGACCATCAATGCATAAATAGGGGAGGGTTCTCTGATGCTTCTTTCAGAACACAAATCTCCACATCTCAGGATTTGCCACAATTTCTTAGGTAAATAATTTGAAAAAGTTGGTAATAACTGTTGGTGATGGGTCTCTGTAATCTTGTACCATATTTAAGCATATATTTCACAATAGAGAAGAGTCAAGGATCAGAGGTTAAATTAACAAATGCACGGTATGTCCTGTTATTAATTTAAAAATGTATAGCCTATAGGTTCCAGAGTTTGTTTACACATTTTCCTGAGGACTAGTGAAAATACATTAAGGCCTATGAAAGTCTGAGAATGTTGGAGTCCTTTGACATTTTTATTTTAATACTATTTTTTATTTTAATACTGTTTTTCTTTCTTCTGTTCCTAAATATTTAAGATGATCTGAACAATAAAATTTCGAGCAAAAGGAAATTCTTTACAAAGCTCCTTAAAAACAGCCCTGGTGAAATATGTCCTATAATTGAAAAAAAAAATAGGTTGAAATTCTCCAAGTCAGGAATACAAAATGAAGCAATTATTTTTGTCAGCATCAGTGCTTCTTGTTCTCTGGCAAAGAAAATCATCAATACATCCTAAAATTGTGACCAGAGTATATCCACACTCCATTGATAAAAGCAATTGTATAAAACCCTTTTGGAGGTACTCAAAGGATATCTTTTGCCAGGATTATGCTGCTGTCATATAGGCTTTGCATTGGAAATATCCTCAGTGATCCCTGTAAAATAGCCCTTTTAATGTAGATTCAGTAGTGAGGTTGCTTGGTCTCTCCTTTTGGGGGTAATTAAATCAGGCCTATCCAAGTGCCTCTCTCTGAATATGAGTATGCAATACATATAATTCTCTACAAGAGGTTGAACAATTGTTTGTTTCATCTTCAGGTGGGAGATTGAGAATATCAGAACCTGAATTGTTATAATAACAGTTAATTCTGTTTGAAGAACTGAAATAACAAAATTTTATAGGAATTTGAGCAGAAGTGCTAAATGTTTTTTGTCAAGCTAAGAATCTACATAGTCTGGGATACCAATAAATGGAATAGAAACACTGAAACTAAATCAGCAAAAGCTCATGCAAAATTTTCTCATGTAGGTATGCCTTGACTGATAAATTTAATGAAAGTCTGAAATAAGCAATAGGTCTCTCTTGAGTTCCAGGTGATTGGGCACTCCTAGTGCCTTCCCAAAGAATTGTGATATATGGGAAATCTTTTTGTAAGTAATGGCATAGCAAGGTTGGGGTAGTGGGACTACTCCATTGCAGGTCCAGGTAATAAGAATGTGTATTATCTACAGATAATTTAAAAATAATGTTAATAGCTATTAAACTGAATAATTGTTTGTCAGCACTTTGTGATTGAATCATCAATTCTAAACAATGTCAGTGATAAAATATTCCTCTCCAAAAAAAAATAATGTTTTGTTCTAAATTCCAAACAAATTCTTTGTTCCTATGGAGGTATAAACAAACATATACATATTATATATATTTAATATTTCACATACAATTTATATATGTGAATATATATTTATATGATTAAATACAAAATACACATATGTATTATAAATTAGTACATCTTAGTACTTATCCTTCAATCAAATTGTAGTCTGCATGGAAGTTAATTCAAAGAACTCCAATCCATGTGGTACTACATACTTGTTTTAAACAGTAGATTCAAAATGAACAATGATAACATAGTTATTCCTTTATGGAGTTCACTCTTTGGAGTGTTTATTTATGTATGACATTTTTTTAACTTTGAAAGACAAATAACACTTTTTCAGTATCACATTATCAATGGAAACCACTGCAAAATGAAAGGATAGAATGAAGATTTTTTACTAGACAAGATGTAGAGCTCAGTATCAAACTGTGTTCACAATAAAGAAGCATTTTGAAAAATTAATCTCAACATTTAAAGTACTGTGTAATCCATTTTCAAATGTGGACACAAGAGGATCAGCTCCAGTTTTGCTCTCTGCTGTACATAATTTTTCATTTCTGAGATATTTCTTTTCTGGTGTGAATTTTAGATGAGTTTAATCAGACAAAATAGTATTTATAAACAGCCCAACTCTATCTTGAACAATATACAGTGAAACACAAGTTATAAAACTGTTCCTTGAATATTGATGATGTATCAAAATAGTGGTGAATGCCATTAGTAATAAAATAATGGAATTTAAGAAAAGTAAAATTTACTTAGGAAAAAAATGAAGAATAATATTTTGAAAAACAATGCCAGGAGAAACAACAAATTTGCTGGGCTTACATTTTCAGAAGAAATCCAGGTGTTCACATGTGAATGGCTCAATTATTTACATCAAGTACTGGACACTCATTCTAAAGCCATTAATCAAAAGGACATCAATATCCACTCTCATTCAGTCATTTTATCATTTTTTTTTTTACAGAATAAGAAAAATTTTGGAGTTTTTAAATCAAATGTATATTTAACCAAATATAATACAAATTTATAATTTTTCTTGTGAAGATATTTTAGTAAATCTTTTTTTTCAACTGGAGACATTTGAAACCATTAAAATCAGCCCCAAAGAAACAAAAACATGGAGAATATTGAAACTTCAGGCATTTATTATCAAGTGGGATGCTAATGAATCTCTGCCATACTTATTCCTACATTTAAGATTTTTCCTAACTACTTGTATATCTTTCATTAAAGGAACCTTTGAAAAGTAAAATTTATAACACATGGTTTTCAATCAAATATGAGGGAAGATGGATTGACTAAGCTCATTATACTGTCTATCAAAGCATACATGTACAAAGATTAATTCTGAAATGCATTTGACAAATTTTTCAGAAGTTATGGTATGAAAAAAGAGATTGTAGTATCATTATTCATTAATGCAACAGAAAAACATAGGTATTAGTTTTTTTCCCCTTTCCAAAAACTAAAGTAATATAATTACCTTTTTCCTTATATTGTAATATCCATTTGATTTTTTTTCAGATTTCATGTTTTCATAAATTTTTACTGGTATAATTTTATATATGAACTAAAACATATGCTTGCTTTTATTTTCTGTATATTATTATCACCTCATAATTATTACCAAAGATAACTTTGTTTGGGGGACTAGGGTTTTAAAAGAGTACCCATTTAGAAATCAAATATGCTTCATATGCCATTAGTTGTAGGGCCTCTTTAGGTAACACAAGAATTTTTATGTTTATTTTCCTAGAGTTGAGGTTCAAGAAGGGAAAATTTGATTAGATTATATAAAAAGGATTTGACTTTGGAGAAATTTGGCACTCAGAATTTGCAACCCTCAGCTAGCCTTAGAGAGCTCCAAAGTTGATTTCTGGTAATTGACCTAGGAAAATTCTAGATAGCTTGCAGTCTCTTGGGGTTATATATTACATATATTCTTGGGTATAGATTTTTGCAAATAATGAATTTTTTCTGACAGAATTTCAATTTTTTTTTGAGGCTTCTGGTCTTTTCTGAGCTAAGGTATTTAAAAATTGGAGTCAGTCATGGAACTTAATTTTCTTTTGGAAGAGCAATAGATCATTTATAGTATTAAAGTTTCTTAAGGGAACATTAAATCCTTAGGTTTTGATTCAGGGTTTGACAGAATAAAAGGGGGATTTAGTAAACCCAGGGGCATATCAATCTAGGAATATTGTTGATATTCAAAAAGCAAAATTCAAAAAGCAAACAATCATTATTGATTGTGTATATCTAAGGAGGGCAGAATAAATGTCCATCACAGTGAAGTGGGTGGCCTAAGCAGTCCTGAGGACGAAAGTGTATTTGGGGTAGGGCCCACCAGAAAATGAAGAATCACAAAACTTTTTTTGGCCAAAAACCCTATGAAGGTTTTTCACAGCAACACAGGGGTGTTAAAGATCTAATGCAGGAAATAATAAGTCCCTTTTTAATAAAAAGCTTCCACAATAGGCTCAGTCCTCCCTTTGCTTTGGGTTCAGTTGAACTACTAATGATTCATGTATGGAAGAGTCTTTGTATTTCTAGAAATAGGCTATGTGAAGAGTGTTTGATTTCACAGTCACATTTCCATAGAAGTTTTCTACTTATTAAATTTGCTAGAGGGGTGTCATAGAGATGGGACACATGGCTAGTGATGAGCCAAAGCTACAGTTGCAAGTTTGGTAAAGTGAAAAGGTTGAAGGGGACTTTAGATCTCTACCACCTAAAGTATTTTTATGATTCAAAGGAAATGGCAAAAAAAAAGAGTGGTAGGATTTATAGTTCTAATTTTTGTCAATGAGAAAGTTATTTCTCGTTGCTGTTTTAATGGGATCAGTGGACATTGGGCATTAAATTCTTGCTTGGAACCTAAATATTCCCTCAAGTTTAGAAAACTTCTATTACTTCTATTACTTTTTTCTACTTCACTAGGATGAGATAATTTTCCACTGGCCATTTTTTTTTCATATCAGCAAATGTTCCTGTAAAAAAGAGTTGCGTTCTCTTTGTTGTCCATTAAGGGAGGGGCAGATCCATTCAGCTGCATTATTTGTAAAGCCAAGATTTTAGTTTGAGCTGCGTTTTCTTTAAAAAAAAAAAAAAAAACTTTTTCTATGTAAAAATCTCTGGAAATCATTTAGCCAAATGCTGAACTGAATGTCATGAAGCAATCTGCCAGCCCATCTTTTGTTTACATACCAAAACTGAAATTTCTGGTTTTAAGCCATGGACAGAGGAATAAAAAGGGCCATGGAATCATCAGTATCACAGGCTCACTCTAAGGAATGTTTCAAGATTATAATTAATAGCATAGATCTATCTTTCTGCTGTTTGCAATACTGGATTATTTTCCAATCTATTTTTGATGGGAAAAAAACATTTAATATAGTTGCTAAAAGTTATTCATTATTTCAAGGGGTGTTAGTTCTGCACTATTACCAAGTTGAGGGAGATGGCTTGCTGTGGTAAGTATCTTAGCTGGGTCTTGGTAGAAAAAGAACCACTACCTGATAAAGCTTGGGGAAGAAAGTCTCCCATGAACACATCTTTAATTGTACAAACTAGATTTATTGCTTTAATGAAGCAAAGGAGAACATACCAGAGGAACTATGGAGCATCTTGGTAAGAATGAGTTGGGGAGGGGCACTTTATTGAGTTAGGATCTTAATAAATTTTCTTAGAATGGGGAGGATCTAGCACAGAATGTATATTTTCATGGAAAAAGAAGCAGTAATCACTCATGCTAAACAAAAAAGGGGGGAGTTTGGTTATTTTGTGGTTGCATAATATAATTGTAATTGTCCCTGTTCAGATATGATTACAGCATGTTACTTTGCCTTGCTATAAAGAAGGGTCATGGAGTGACACTGTTTATTATTGATATTCTTAATATTGTTTATGTTCAATAGAGAATATGACTTTATAGTTCTCAACTGTCATCTGTCATGACATTTTTTTTTCAGTCTCATCACAGATCTCTGCAAATCAAATCACTTTGCTTACCACTCAGTCTCACTGAGGTTATTATGCTCACTTTCTCTTTGATGGTTAATAATTACCACCTGCCCTGTGCCACTTTGGGCTTGTATTACTCTCATGGAGATCATGGAACTAAATTCTATTTAAGTATCCCCAACAGCAATCTCTATCCTAAATTGTAAACCACTTCCAGAGTTTTTCAAAATGCAGATACCCACGCATTTACTGAATAATTAATTAATTAACTAATTGGTAAAAGGTGTGTTTTTCAAATTCTCCCAAAAGGATATGGATGGGAATAGCTGATAAGGATGAATACAACAGATTTATTCAAACATCCTATATTCCTGAGTCTATAACTTATGCCAGAAAGTCTCATTGATTTTAGGTCACTTTTGAGTCCAGATTTAATTTGCCAACCTGGCAGATTATTCACCATTCTTTTGTGCTTGAGCCAAAATATTAAATACTGAAGCCCATGTCAATATAAGTAGCCCAAGTCAATATTATATTATATCCTCCATTTTATAATACTCTTAGAATTCATTCCAGTTCAGGCTCCCCACACATATTGATGAATTCCATGAACATTACTCTATATTTGCCATCTACTTCCAGAGTTGGCCTTGTATCTCTCTTATATTGGGATCTTCTGCTATATTTTGGGTCTTTTGTTATGAGGCTAGAAAGGTGACAAAAGTAAGGTTGGTTTTTTAAGAGAATCTGAATCCTCTTGTCAGAAAACTTCACTTGGTAAAAAAATGAAAAGCTTTTCATGCAGGAGGAGGCTACTTGTTCAGATGGTATAGGGGGAAGGGCTGCCTCCAAGGGCAGGGAGATTAAAAGGAGTTTGTGAGTTAAAAGTTCTTACCCTATTTGTCAATCCCAAACAAATGCTCTTTTATATCTACTTTACTTTAGGGTGTGTTTTGATCATCTCCTCTTCACCTCATTGGTGAAGGAAGGATTTCTGCCCTTGGATCATAGGGATGGCCAAACATACAACACAGAACACAAGATGGATGAGATTGACAGTTCATTAGTCACATATAGGTATAGCCCTGGGAAGGAGGACACCACACACCACACAGGGCACAAAGGGGTTGCAATTGGTAATGGAATGAACAACCAGAGTCTGAGGGAGGCAGATTTCATAACAAAAGGGTGAGGCCTTGGTTCCTGCAGGAAGAAGTAATTGAGTTGCTTGAATAATTCTGTTGCTTGGTAGGAAACTGAAGCTCTAAGCAGAGATGAGCAGGCACTGTGCCTCCTCCTCTCCATATTACCAAGGGCTATTTGGTTAGCAGACCTCATCTGTTAGAGGAGAGTGGGTGGGGTAAGGGAACTTGAGGTTACGCCATTTGAAGGCCTCCCAATTTTATCGGCACATAATATCGAATCATAATTTTGGGATTCACATAACAGTATGAGAGACCTGGAATTGGTAAAATTTGACTTGGCACTACAATTTCACAGCACATACAATCAGGCCCTGTACATAATCCTCAGTCATATATGCTTGGACTGACAATGGGAGGCAAGGGACTCCTTGAAATATACCATGGAGGCTTTCTCACTTTTCATTTGTGTTTGCAATAAAAAAAATTCACAGCCTTCAATTTGTTTTTTCTTCAGGTATGTTCATAGGGGCAGTCAAAAGCAGCCAGCTGACATTACAATTTTTTTCATCTCTATTTTCCCATAGTGACTTAGGTGCCACAGGCCCTTGACCAAAAGACCACCAAATGCCTTTTCTTCTATCTGTACTTTATTTCATGCAATCATTATAAAATTTGAATAATTAAGGTGCTGCTATATACAATAGATTATTGACATCCCATTTTCCTTTCTGGGAAGACAATTCCTGTATTCCTCAAATATATAAGCTAACTAAAATTCCAAAATTTTATTTGAAAAATTTGATATTTCGGAAGACACCCTTTACCAAATGTTTCTAAATCAGGTACACAATGATGAATATATATATATATAATATTCTATTTGGATAATTTGAAGAAAGTTTGCTAAAGGAACTATTTACACAGTGAGTTAGTTCTTGGAGAAGCAATAAGTGTTGGGGTACCCTAGCACCCTGGTCCCACCAAAGCCAATAGAATAAATAGTTTCCAGTACCCAAAGAGTAAACTGGACAAAGAGGCCTGCTCTTAGTAGCAAGAAACAGCTAAACTCAAGAGGTTCTGTCAAGGAGGAAACAGAGGTAATAAATATCCTTCCCAAGACTCCTCTTGCCCTTAAGAGTTACTGCTGGTGTCTCTCATGGCTCAAATTCAATTTTACAATGGGCAATCAGGGATCCCATTAGGAAAGGATAAAGAAGATGGTGAGTGAATCTGGTGTGGCAAGTGGAAAATATCTGACACAGCAAAACTAAGAAAAATAAAGAATAAGAGTTGTGATGGTTAAGTTCATGGGTCAACTTGGCTAGGTTATGTTTGGTCAAGCAAGCACTGGCCTGCTTATAACTGTGAGGATATTTCCTGGACTTAAATGATCAGTAAGTTGATTGCATTTGTGGCTGATTATACCTATAATCAACTGAGGTGAATACCTTCAACAATTATAGAAGCCTCATCCAATTAGTTGATAGCTTTAAAAGGGTAAATGAGTTCAGCAAACAGAAGAGAGAATTTCCATCTCTACTTTAGCCAGCCAGCTTTACCTGAGGAATTCATCAAAAACCTTCATCAGAGCCAGCTTGCAGCCTGCTTTCAGAATATGGATGTGTGCATCCCCACAATCAAGAGAGACAATGTTTATAAATGTCCTAATATTTACAGATATCCCCCGTTGATCATGTTTCCCCAGAGAACCCTAATACAAGAATAATTATAGAAAATTTCAAGTATGGGCAATGCATAATAAAATGAAAATAATAGCCTCATGTATATCACCTACTTCACTAATTGTCCAGGTCACATTCTTCTATAAAAATATTGGGAACCTCAATTATTGAAAACGCAAAATCAAGCTCTATATTGTTTATAAGAAATAAAAAGAGAAAAAAAATCTTAAAGACAAGTTAGACAAAAACAATAACAACAGCAAAAAACCTCACAAAACTGGGAATTTTTTTTTTAAAAAAGCTGGAGTGACAGGAAAAATACAATATAGGCTTCATGGACACAAACATTACATAAAACAAAATAGGAAAAGATGTGGAGGTAAAAAAGGATTGAAACAAAGGAACATTTAACATCAAATATCTAGGCACAAGGCAAATGGCACCTAAATTTTTTAAGCAAAAATCCTAGAAACAGGGGATCTTCTTTTTTAAACTTAAAATTGCATGAATACATTCTCACATTTATAGAAAAAAAATGAAAAAAAGTTTATTCAATTTTCAGGCTATCTGATGAAAACACTAAAAATACACAAAATGTTTAGTGACATGAAATATGCATAAAATATTTCAGCCAGCAGAGAATACATGTTATTTTCTTGTGTTCATGGAGCATTTATGAAAATTAATCATATGAAGCAATGAAGAAATTGGTATTAAATTTCCCCAGACAGTAATTTTACAGGTCATATGTTCTGATCATAATATAATTATACTAGAAGTCAATAATCCAAAAAAAAAAATAGCCACAAAAACTATTTCCAACGACAACATAAAATGTTCCCTAAGTAGCCATTTATCAAAGAGATCAGAAAAGAAACAGAAATTATAAATAACTTCATGAAAATTAGGATATGTTACCAAAAACAGAATCAAAAATAAAATAAAGTATCTAGAAAGTAATGAAATGGAAAGCATTTCATAGGAAAACCTAAGGGGATGTGCTAAATCTTTTTCTAGAGGAAATATAAATTATTTGAATGTCTTCAGTAATTTTAAAAAACAATCAAAATAAATTAACTGCCACTAGAGAGTGATTAAAAACACAAATTAAGCATTTTTGGTGAAATTCAAAATAATGAACCAGAAAATAATCAACAATAACAACAGCAACAACAAATCCATAATTCATTCAAGAAATATTCCTAGAGTCCTCACTGCATGCACTGTTCTTGGCCTTGGGAAATCACATTCGTAAAAGACAGAAAAACCTGATTCTCATAGAATTTACATCACCTCAGGAATATCTCCCAAGCAGATTTTAATGGTATAAGAGCTTACTAAGTGGAAAATGCCATGCAACTGTCTAACATGCATTCCCATCAATGTTTTAAAGGATAGCTGATAGCATGCGAATTGTTAAAAATATAAATAAAACTTTCTAATTTTCAAGTAAGACCTTCCAAGACTCATTAAAAAGCCTGAATTAAAACAAACAAACATAAAAGAGACAATGTGCAATATAGGAAAAATAAAGACTATATAATCACTCATAATAAAAATACTAAAATAATAGTCAGATGACAGTACGTGCAAATCAACGACATTAAATTCAAAATTAAGATGGATGATCCCTACCAAATTACAAGCTACTTACACTGACACAATAAAATAGAAAATAAGTAGAAAAATAAACATAGTAAATATTGTAAAGTTAAGGCCCTGCCACTAGTTTAAAAAGGCAAATGGATCAGAAGTTTTACAATTGCATTTGTCTAACTTAAAAAAAAAAAAAAAAAAAAAAAGTGGCTGCTTCCTCTAGGGGTCAGGATGGCGGCGAGCACAACCTGAAGTGGGAGTGGAGAGGGCTGCAGCACAGGAGGAGGATGACGCTGGTGAGGAAGGCGGTGCAGGTGGCAGCGGGGATGGTAGCAGGGGTCCCAAAGGCTGCAGCAACAGTAGCAGCAGGAAGAGCCTCCTGAAATGTATGAAAAAAGGCTGCAGGATCCAGGGTTGAAGGTTCCTAAAGGCCTTTGGGATTATACTCTGAAGAACCAGCAAATGGAATGCCTGAGTGACTGAAGAAAATGGATGCTAATGCATCTAACGTTTTGATTCATGTTCCCCGAGGGTGGGGAAATTCACAAGCCGAAAAACAAACTTTCATAGGAACATTACTTGTCCATTCTCCAGAGATACACATACAAAAATATTCATTTCAGCACCTAAAAGTGGAACAAATATAAATGTCTACCATAAAGACTTAAGTGAAAAAAATACATTTCCATAATAATGAACAGTATGCAAGTTAAACAGAAATATTTCTAAAACTTGTTCTTAAGTGGAAACAAATAATTCATAGGAAATTACAGAGACTAATTTAAGATAAAACTAAATATTTGTTTTTGTAAATTAGGTATTCAAATGCATCAAAATTTCTGGATAATTACACAGAATTTTAATACAGTATATTTTAATAGAGACTAAGGTTAAAAGGAACTTTAAAGTTTAATCTTTAGATTTCTCTGTTCACATTTTTTAAATTTTTAAGTAAGAATTAATTACATAATTTAAAAAGGCAATAACTGGAACACAAATAAAAAAGACTTACAGGTAATGTAAATAATTTAAACAGCAAAAATATTCCAGATTAGTTTAAGTACAATCTGGTGAAACACCTTCTCACATGAACCTTGTGGGTTTTTTGTTTTTTCTTTTTTACTTTTTTGTGTGTGAAATGTAACATATATACAGAAAAGTGATAACTTTCAAAGTATGATTTAACAAGCAGTTATATAGCAAATTTCAAAGAATGTTATGGATTACAATTCCACGATTGTGTTTTTCCTTATTGTGAAATATAACATCTATACAGAAAGGTGATAACTTTAAAAGTACAATTTAATGAGTAGCTATAGAGCAAATTCCAAAACATGTTATGGGTTACCTAGATCATGTACAAGGTTCTGCTAAGCGTTTAGAGATGCTGCAGTTGTAACAGCTTTTACATTTATATCACCGTTGCCTTGCAGAAGCATTCCATGAATAGGCTTGTTTTTTGATGTAAACATGTGCCAATATTTTAGTTAATTAAGGTCTAATTTTTACTCTTGGTAACTTTTGTTATGTTAAGGACTCTTTCCACTGGACTCATATTTGCCTAAAAGAAAAAAACCTTAAAAATTTACAGGAATTCCTATCAGCTTTGTCACCAATAGCTTTGATATTTCCATTTCTGGCATTGCATACAATTTCTCTGGTATGAAAAGATAAATACAGCTTCCTAAAGTTATGTGATGTAATTATATCAATTTTTATTTTCTACCATTTCTAGAACCAAATATAATTCATATTTTTAAAAGCTCCAAAAAATAAAAAATAATAAAAAATAATGTTATGGATTACAGTTCCACCATTTCAGTTATTTCCTTCTAGCTATTTTAATGCTCTGGCAACTAAAAACAAAAATTATATAGATTCAGTATTTGTAATCATTTGTTAAATCTTATCTTGTCTTCTGCTATCCCTCCTTCTCATTTAATCACTTTCTCACTTCAAGGACATCTAGGCAGTGACCACCCTAACTTGTTCATATTGAAAAGGGGTGTTGATATTATGGGGAAGGGAGCTGCATCTGCTTGATGTTCTTAAAGAGGCTGTAACCTCTGGATTTGGGGATTTATCTGACATAGGAACACTCTGCAGGATTTGTTTCTGAAAAATAAACTTAGTGAGTAAAACTTGTATAGAGTCTCAGATGGGGACCTAGGTATTTTATGACTGCTGTTGATTAGGGCTTGGCATACTGTGACCATTTGGAATATCTAGCTGGAATTTGCTTAAGAGTAACCTCCAGGATAACCTCTCATCTCAATCCCTCAATGCCAGGACCAGGCTCATTCCTTGGAGTCATGTTCCATGTCATCAGGGAAATTTATTCCACTGGGAGTCATGTCCCATGTAGAGGGGAGGATAATGACTTTACTTGCAGAGTTGGGCTTAGAGAGAGTAAGACCACATCTGAGCAACAAAAGAGGTCTTCTGGAGGTGTCTCTTAGGCATAATTATAGGTAGCTTAGCCTTCCTTTTACAGCCATAAGTTTCACAAGAGCACGTGTCAAGATCAAGGGCTTGACTTATTAAGTAGAGGGTTCCTAATTTCATGTAGTGTACATTCTGTCCAAGATAAACAACCAATGTCTCACATTATCTTCACCTAGTTGTACAATCATCATCACTCTCAATTTTAAACAATTATCCTAACATAAAACACCACAAAGCTCTTATCAACACCTAATTATTTATCCCTAGTATTACTGTCATATTGATAAGGTATTCCTAATAAATATAGTCTATAATGTGCAGCAGGTAATTTTTCCCATATACCATTCTGCTGTTAAGTCTTTATGCCAGTGTCATACCTCAGAACAAACACTTATTTATATTTGTAGGGCTAATCTGTAGGATACATGCTTTTAAACAACCCCTTTCAATCATGTTCACCTCAATGTGACACTGATATTTATAATCCCAATGATGAACTTTCATCACCCTGTCCATTCCCATACCTTTAAGTTCATCTTCATTGACATGTCTATATAGGTAATCATTGTCCCTTCACTAGTTTCTGTCTGTCTCTAGGTTCCCTATATTCTACATTATAAGACACTGATTTTATATTGTTCAGGGAGTTCATATTAGTGATAGCATGCAATATATCTGCTTTTGTGTCTGACTTATTTCACTAAGCATTATGTCTTCAAGGTTCATCTATGCTGTCATGTGTTCAGGACTTCGTTCCTTATTACTGCTGCATAGTATTCCATCATATGTATATAACACATTTTGATTATCCACTCATCTGTTGAAGGATATGTGGATTGTTTCTATCTCTTGGCAATTGTGAACAATGCTACTATGAACATTGCTGTGCAAATGTCCATCTGTGTCACTGCTTCCAGATCTTTTGAATATACACTGAGAAGTGGAATTGCTGAATCGTATGGTAACTCAATATCTAGTTTTCTGAGGAACCACCAAACTGTTTTCCACAGTGATTTTACCATTATACATTCCCACCAGCAGCAAATAAGAGTTCCAATTTCTCCATATCGTCTCCAGCATTTGTAGTATCATGTTGGTTTAATGGCAGTCATTCTTATTGGTGTAAGAGGATATCTCATTGTGGTTTTGATTTTCATTTCCCTGATAGCTAGTGAAGATGAACACATTTTCTTGTGTTTTTTAGCCTTTGTATTTCCTCTTCAGAGAACTGTCTTTTCCTATCTTTTGCCCATTTTACAACTGGTGTGTTTGTACTATTGCCATTGAGTTGTAGGATTTCCTTATATATGCTGGATTGCTGGATATCAGTCTCTTATCAGATACATGGTTTCCAAATATCTTCCCCCATTTAGTTGGCTACCTATTCACCTTTTTGACAAAGATTTTTGAGGTTCAGAAGCTTTTGATTTTGAGGAATTTCCATTTAGCTATTTTTTCTTTCTTTGTGCTTTCGGTGTAAGGTCTAAGAAGCTACCTCCTATTAGTAGATCTTGAATGTGTTTCCCCAAATTATCTTCTAGGAGTTTTATGATACTGTCTCCTATCTTGAGGACTTTGAGTTAATTTTTTCATAGGGTGTGAGGTAGGAGTCCTCTTTCAAAGTAGAATAAAAGAGTCAGACAACATCATCAATGCCAAGAGTCCCATACTCCTCCCTATGTCCCCCTATTAAAGACATTTAGCTTTGGTATATTGCCTTTGTTACATTAAAGGAAGCATAATACAATGTTTCTGTTAACTAGAGTCTCCAATTTACATTCATTGTATATTTTTCCCCAATACCACCCTATTTTTAACACCTTGCAAGGTTGACACTCATTTGTTCTCCCTCATGAAAAGACATATTTGTACATTTTGTCACAATGTTGAGCACTCTAGGTTTCACTGAGTTATACAGTCCCAGTCTTTATCTTTCCTCTTTCTTTCTCATCTCTTTCCTCTTTCAACTATACTCACAGTCATCTTTGTTCAGTGTACTTATATTGCTATGATACCATCACCCAAAATTGTGTTCCAGATGTCTCACTCCTGTCTTTTCCTATTGGTCTGTAGTGCTCACTTTAGTATTTCCTGTAGTGCAGGCATGTTGTTCACAAACTCTCTCCTTGTCTGTTTGTCAGAGAATATTTTAAATTCTCCCTCATATTTGACGGAGAATTTTGCCAGATATAGGATTCTTGGTTGGTGGGTTTTTTCTTTCAGTTTCTTAAATTTATCACCCCACTTCCTTCTTGCCTCCATGATTTCCACTGAGAAATCCACACATAGTCTTATCAAGCTTCCTTTGTATGTGATGGATTACTTTTCTCTTGCTGCTTTCAGGATTCTCTCTTTGTCTTTCAGATTTGAAATCTGATTATTTAATATCTTGGCATAGGTCTATTCATATCTTTTCTGTTTTGGGTTCTCTGTGCTTCTTGGATCTGTGCTTTTATGTCTTTCATAAGAAATGGGAAATTTCCATTGATTATTTCCTCTATTATTGCTTCTGCCTCTTTTCCCTTCTATTCTCCTTCTGGGACACCCATGACACTTACATTCATGTACTTCAAGTTATCATTCAATTCCCTGAGACGTTGCTCATATTTTTCCATTCCTTTCCCTATCTGTTATTTTGTGTGTAGGATTTCAGGTGTCTTGTTCTCCAGTTCCTGAGTGTTTTCTTCTGCCTCTTGAGATCTGCTGTTGTGTATTTCCATTGTGTTTTTCATCTCTTGTGTTGTGTCTTTCATTTCCAGAAGTTCTGCCAGTTGTTTTTTCAAACTTTTGATTTCTACCTTATGTTCAACAAATGTATTCTTCATGGCCTTCATCTCTTATATCTTCCCTGAACTTGTTGATTTGATTTTTGATTTGATTTAGCACATTTCTTTGAAAATCTTTAATAGATTGTTTCATTAAATTGAAACAATATCTCAACTGTATCTTGACTGAGGTGTAAGTTTGTTCCTTTAACTGGACCATATTTTTGTTTTCCCTAGTGTAGATTGTAGTTTTTTTGTTGTCTAGGCATCGGCTTTCCTTGTTTACCCCTGTCAGATTTTCCCAGACCAGAATAGGTTCAGATTTCAGAGTGGGGTCATATTCAGTTTCAAATCTCCCTGTGAGTGTGTCTTAGAGATTGACAGACTTTCCTGTGAGGTCTCTAGCCAATGTGCTTTTCCTAACCTGCCCAGCAGGTGGTGCCTTTCAGCCTGTTGCTCCCAACTTGTGTAAGGAGTTGTGGCCCATTTAGTTTCTGTTTTGGCTGATTTCCCTCAGGCTCTGGGGTCTGGTTCTATAGGGAAAGCTGGTCCCCACCTCCCTACTCTTAGGGAAGATAAACCCCCTAGGGAGTTATTATCTGCATTTGAATTGTTGTCTCTCTGACTCTGTTATCTCTGCCCATCTGGGTCAGAGCACTGAGAACTGAAAATGGCTGAGGCACTCTCCACTGAGCCCCTGAGGTTGAGAAAGAGAAAAAGGGACAGAAAGCCTCCTTTTAGAGCCAGTACACAGCCCTCCAGTTTCACTCATCAGCCAGAGGTAACACCTGGTCTTCTGGGCTCCCCCTCCCAGGACAGATGAGCCTTCTGATTCTTTAAGGTCAGTCATCACTAAAAGTCTCTTGCTTGTTGGGTTTTGTAGCTTGTATTCAGCATTCCACATTTCTTAATTAAAACCCCAGTTGTAGCTCAGTTGAGCTACATTCACTTGCTGGGATAGTGGTGCTTTCTACCACAGTGAGGTTTTGCAGCTAAGCCTGCCATGGGGGAGGGGGCCCCTGGCACAGTTCCACAATTTTATGCTGGGATCTCAGGCATTGTTCCCAATTAATGTTGGTATACAATGTGTGGATGGTCACAGTTGTCCCCCAGAAGTTATTCCAAACTATTTACTAGTTGTTCCTGGTTGTTCATTAGTTGTTCCCAGGGACTAACTAAATCCCACTCCTCTCTATCCTGCCATCTTGCCCCCCTCAGTATGATGCTGTTTTGACCACTATGGCTTTATAATAGGCTTTAAAGTCAGGAAATATAAGTTGTCCCACTTTGTTCTTCATTTTTAGAATGTATTTTTTTTTTTTTTTTGCAATCAAGGACACTCCCATCCAAATAAATTTGATAACTAACTTTTCCAAGTCTGCAAAATAGGATATTGGAATTTTTATTGAAATTGCATTGAATCTGTAGATCAGTTTGGGTAGTATTGACTTGTTAACAACTTTTAGCCTTCCTATCCATGATCATGGAATATCTTTCCACCTAATTTGGTCTTCTTTGATTTCTTTTAGTAAAGTTTTGTCATTTTCTGTGTAGAGGTTTTTTACATCCTTGGTTAAGTTTATTTGTAGGTACTTGACATTTTTAGTTGCTGTATTAGTTAGGGTTCTCTAGAGAAACATAACAACAGCAGATATCTGTAAATATAAGATTTTATAAAAGTTTCTCATGCAACTGTGGGGATTCATGAGGCCAAATTCCATAGGGCTGGATGCATGAGTCCAAATTCTGTAGGGCAGGCAGCAAATTGGAAACTCTGATGAGGATATTTGGTGAACTCCTCAGGAGATGCTGGCTAGCCAAAGAAGAAGTCTAGGTCATCTCCCATTCTCTCTTAAAAATCTTCAACTGATTGGCTTAAGTCCACCTGACTGAATTCTCTCATTGCCAAAGACACACCTTTCATCATTGTAATCAGTCACAGGTGCAGTAAATTTACTGATGATTTAATAAACCAGCCTTCTGGTTTATTAACCATCCACAAATGTCCTTGCAGTAATGGCTAGGCCAGTGCTTGCTTGACTGCACACCTGGACACTATCACCTGTCCAAGCTGACACAAACCTAACCATCACAGTACACCGCTTGTCAACATGGCAGTTATACACATCACCTTAAACCATAGTTAATCTCTAAGTAGAACACAATAACAGACATATATTTTGCCTAACAATACTCAGGTGTCCTACATATAACCATAAATGCAGTAAATCCTCTCCAGAATAGGGTGCAAGTCCTTGGGTAACTGTTCTAGTTTGTAATGCTGCCAGAATGCAAAACACCAGAAATGGATTGGCTCTTATAAAAAGAGTTTATTTGGTTACACAGTTACGGTCTTAAGGCCATAAAATGTCCAAGGTAACACATCAGCAATCAGATACCCTCACTGAAGGATGGCCAATGGTGTCCAGAAAACCTCTGTTAGCTGGGAAGGCACGTGGTTGGCGTCTGCTCCAAAGTTCTGGTTTCAAAATGGCTTTCTCCCAGGATGTTCCTCTCTAATCTGCAGTTCCTCAAAAATGTCACTCTTAATTGCTCTCAGGGTATTTGTCCTCCCTTAGCTCCTCCAGAGCAAGAGTCTGCTTTCAGTGGCCATCTTCAAACTGTCTCTTATCTGCAGCTACTCTCTCAGTTTCTGAGCATTCTTCAAAGTGTCCCTCTTGACTGTAGCAAGCTTGCTCCTTCTGTCTGAGCTTATATTGTGCTCCAGTAATTTAATTCAGACCCACCCTGAATGGGTGGGGCAACACTTCCATGGAAATTATCCAACCAAAGGTCTTGTCCACAGTAGATTGAATCACATCTCCATGGAAATGCCCAAAGGATTTCAAAATCTAATCAACACTAATATGTCTGCCCACATAAGGTCGCATCAAAGATAACGGCATTTTGGCAGACATAATACATTCAAACTGGCACAGTAACATTCACTCTTAAACTTGATTTCCTTTAACTTAAATATGCAAAATGAATAATACAGTTTATATCATATGATAAGGGGATAAGATAGAGAGGAAAACAAAGATATTCACTTTACAAACAAATACAAACATACTCATAATGAAACAAGGAGCAAATATTCATGCCATCATGGTCCTTATTTCTGTAACTGGTCACGTGGTCATAGTTCATATTTGTCACTATCTTCTTCCACTACCCATTCCATGTTCCCTTTACCCTCAGCAAGCACTTCAGCTGGCCATGGTTCTTTGCCTTGTGGGGTGACACAAACCTTCATTCCTGTAGTTTCTGGGCCATTTGCAGTCCTGCCTGGATTGAGTTGTTGCAATTTTCCATTGAGTTTAATCACAGGGCATGGTAGTACTAAGAGATGCTTTAGGGGAACTCCTGTATTCCTGGAAAACTCTTCTTTACCTTCACTGTGTAGTTGCAGTGCTATTTCCTCTTGATAATCAATCACCCTTGCCAGTGCAGTAATTCCCTTCCTTGTCTGTTGATTCAGAGGCATGAGAATCCCAAAGTGGCCAGGTGGCAGTCTTAACTTCCAGTTCAATGTATGCATCTTGGTGGAAGCACTCCTCCTTTTGGAATTAAGGCTTGTAGACCAGTGGTGCTTAAAGTTGCAGGGACAGGAAGAAAAATTTTCCTAGTGGATCACTAGAAGTGATAGTGAGTGATACCACTCCTGTTTCCACCCTTTGATTCCTGGACCTGTGAATCCTGGTTATGGGAATTGCTATTGTGAATGGGATTGTTTTCTTGATGCCGCTTCACTTAGGTCATTACCAGTGCATAGAAACATTGCTGACTTCTGTGCATTAATCTAATAGCTCAAATAGTTTTGTCATTGATTTCTCAGGATTTTCCAAATATAAGATCACATCAGCTGCAAATAATGACAGTTTTACTTCTTCCTTTCCAATTTGGATGCCTTGTATTTCCTTGTCTTGTCAAATTACTCTGGCCAGATCTTCTAGTACAACGTTGAATAATAGTGATGACAGCGGGCTTTCTTGTCTCATTCCCAATCTTAGGGGGAACGGTTTTAGTCTCTCACCATTGAGTTCCATGCTGGCTGTCTGGCTATGGGTTTTTCATATATGCCCTTTATCATATTGAAGAAGTGTCCTTCAATTCCTATGCCCTGAGTTTTTAAATGCCCCTTTAATAAAGGAATTGATGTGTTTAAAAAAATTACACCAATGCTCATAGCATCATTATTCACAATAGTCAAAAGACAGAAACAACCCAAGTGTCCACCAATAGATGAATGAGTAAACAAAATGTGGTACATACACACAATGGAATGTCATTTGGTCATAAGAAAGAATGACATTATGAGACACACTGAAACATGGAAGAAACTTGAGAACATTGTGCTTAATGAAATAAGCAAGGTACATAAGGACATATATTATATAATATTGCTTACAACAGATGACTAGAAATAGGAAACTCACAGAGATTGAAAGTAGATCACTAGGGGATGGCAGGAAGTGGTAAGAGGGAATTTTTTTTAAATAATAAGAATAATAATAATAAAAGAAATAGTAAATATGAGGACAATTATAAAATATTATTTTTTCCTTTTGTGTTAGTTAAAATACATTATCACTGGTTAAAATACAAAAATTATAATATTGGCTGGTGGAATTTTTAATGTATGTAAATTTAAGACATATGATAACTAATATAAAAGACAGCAGAGGGACACAGGAAAAAAGCCCCAGAGAGAAAAGCCAGAGAAGCTGAGAAATGATACACAGAAAACCGAGAGAAACCACAGAAAACAGAGGAAGCCATCTGAAGCCAGAAGCTAGAAGCAATGAAACCTGGGAGAGAAGTGAGAGACCAGTAGACATCACCATGTTCCTGGCCATGTGACAGAGGAGCTGAGGATTGCTGGTAGCAGGGAGAAAGCATAGCCAGCTAATGCGTTGATGTAGACATTTTCACAACCTCAGAACTGTGGTAAAAGCCAAAAAAAAAAAAAAAAAAAAAAAAAACAAACAGAAGTGAGGAACTAGACATTATTCTTTGTGGCTGGAAGATTTCTATATGAAATAAAATAGTACAACGTTAATTTAAGTAGACTGTGAAAAAATATATACACATATCACTAAAGCAGTCATGCAATATATAAAATAAAGTAAAATAAAAATACTGCCATGAATATTCTAGCTTAAGTAAAATTTGATAAGTAAGCTAATAACTCTCCAAATGAGCAACATGAACAATTAAATGCCAGGCATGGTGCAAGAATAACTGTTTAGCATATGCTCATATCACATGATAAAAATAATTTGTGCAATAAGTACAAGTGTGAATGGGCCATTATAATATTCACATTTTAGTGCTTATTGAAACATTTGGTCTTCTTTTTTTGCCTTTCACATTTGCAAATGTTTGTATTTTGATTTGATGTGTGTGATGGTTGGGTTCATGTGTCAACTTGGCTAGGTGGCCTAGCTGTCTGGTCAAGCGGGCACTGGCCTGACGATTGCTGTGAGGCTATTTGAGGCTGGTTAATAAACCAACGGGCTGGTTTGTCGGATCATCAGTCAATTGACTGCAGCTGACTGATGACTCATCAAGGGGCGTGCTTCCACAGTGAGAGAATGCAATTGGCTGGATTTGGTCTGGGTGATCAGTTGGAGGCTTATAAGCCGGACAGTTAGAGAAACCTTCACTTCTTCTTCAGCTGCTCAGTGAAGCTCTTCCTGGGGAGCTCATCGAAGTTGCCAGTTCGTTTCCTGAGGAGTTCGTCAAAGTTGTTGGTTCGTTTCCTGAGGAGTTTGTCAAAGTTGTCGGTTCGTTTCCCTAGGAGTTCGTCGGACGTCTTCCTTGGAGTTGACAGCTTGTTGACGGCTCTGCAGAATTTGGACTCGTGCACTCCTGCAGTTGCGTGAGTCACTTTTACAATTTGATAATAAGAGACATCTCTCATTGATTCTGTTTCCAAGGAGAACCCTAACTAATACAATGTGAATTATTATTACTGCTAAAAGTGAATTTTTAAAGGGAATTCTCAAAGAAATGTAATAGTATATCAGGACTGATCATTATAAAATCAAATGTTGCACTTCATTAGAAGCCACTTATTTTTTCATCTGGATCAGTTCCTAAGGGCAACAATATACAAAATGAGATCAATCTATCCAAAGTTATCATAACATGCCTCTTGAAAATTTAAGGGTGACGTTATTATTATATATAACTGACATTCACTTGTTAAGGCAATACAAATTGCCCAGATACCCAACATATTTTAAATATTTTTGCAAAACAAATCAACAGTTCCCACCAAGTAACCATGTAATTTAAAACTAAAAATAATTAGCATAAATATAAAAGTCTCACTTTTGTTCTGAAATTGAACTGTTTAATGTTAAAAGATCATATTTAAAAAAATTTCAATAAAAACAGTTAAATATTTGTTATTATTTAAGATTTAAGCCTGTTGCTGTAACAATAGCAATAAATAATAGAAGACAGAGCTTTCATTTTCCACTCTCCTGTGTAACATGAACAAGAATAAGTCCATGGCTTTGAGGGGTAATTCATGATATGGCAGACTACTAACTTGTAGCAATACGTTTTCTAAAATGTTGCCCAGATTTACATGGTAATTGGTACCCTAACAATTTCTTCTGCATTTTCAGGCAAAGGGAAAGAAGCAATATTGAGGAAAAGTATATGCTTCCCATTAAAGGCACACAGGAAATCACATGCCTTTTTTTCCCTTTTATCACATGGACTGAATCGTATCACCAGATAGCTGCAAAAGAGGCTGAGAAATGTAGCCTTTAGCTAGGGTTTGAGGTACCCAGCTACTTTTCAGGATTACTATAATCATGGTAGAAAGATATAAAGGATAGTAAAGATAAAAAATAATCTTCCAAAGATTTTTGTAAAAAATATATATTTGCATCACAAAAAAGGAAGAATTATGGTACTACAAGGATTGTAAAGAGCATTTAAATTAGCAGCAATGCAAGAAATTTCAATTAGATCAGCTTTCCAAATAGAATTTGAGAATATGGATCACATATATGTAAAATTAGCTCCTTCTTCCTTCCTTCTTTCTAGTTATTCCTTTGCCTTTCTTATTTACCAACTCTTTAAAACTTTGTATTAGTGTTCTGATGAGTTATATAGGCAGATTATACTATTACAGAAAAGATGAGTTTGATTTGTTGGTTTTTAAGAAAAAAATATCCAAGAACTCTTTTTGAGAATTATCCCAAGAATGATAATTTATCTCTGTAGATAAATATTTCAATGCAGACAATAACTGTTTTCCAAATTATTTGACCTGAAAAGGGTTCTCCACAGCTATTCCATTTTATCATTTCTGTGTCTGCTGTTCACATCAATAGCCACAGTAATAAATTTAAGTTAAATAACTCAATCTAAAAACAGCAAACATCTTCCAATAAATATCATCTTCCAATTTCCGTTAGGCTTCCTCTGCCCTTCAGCTCCAGGACAACTAAAGTCCATTAAAATTCATTAAGGAAGTAGTTGAGATAAGCAAAGTAACATGGATTCTGTTGTTATATTGGAAGGAGTCTTCCATAAATGGAGATTATGTTAATTGAATAACAGATTGGTTTAAAACTTCTATTTTCTCACTGACTTCTTTTTATTTTGCCAGTTGCTGAAAGAGGAGTATTAGAGCCATCAATCATAATATTGTATTTGTCTATTTCTCCTTTTCAGTTTTGTTCACTTTTGCTTCATGTGATTTGAAGTCTTGTTATTAAGTGCATAAACATTTTGGATTGTCAAGTCTTCTTGGTGAATTGCTCCCTTTTGTTATTATGAAATGCACTTTTTGCTTCTGATAGTATTTCTTTGTCTAAGGTCTATTTATATTACAATAGCCAGCTTTCTTTTGATTAGTGTTTGCATGGTATACATTTGCTCATCCTTTTACTTTTTAGCATATTTATATCTTTATATTCAAAGTGAATATCTAGTTGACAATAAAATTTGTTCTTCCTCAGTTTAATCCAGTCTAGTAATCTTTGTCATTTAACTGTGTTTTTATATCTCTTATATTTAATTTAATTAACTCATATGGTTGGGTTTAAATCTACCATTTTTCTATTCTCTTTTCCTGTTTGGTCCAAATCTTCACTGTTTCTTTTTATTCCTTCTGCTTTCTTTTGGATTTTTAAAACATATTTTGTTTTATTCACCCTTGGCTTATTAACTATATCTTATTGTTCTATTTATTTACAGATTGCTCTGATTTACAACATATGTCTTTAACTTATCACAACATACATTCTAATAATATTAGGCCATCTTATATATAAGAACATATACAGGTGTTCTTCCATTCTTTCCTCTTGTCTTTAGTGCTATTATTTTAATACACTGTACTCTGAACATGTTTTAAATAATGTAATATATTGTCATTATTTTTGGTTAGAGTCCATTACCATTTAAAGAACGAAAAGAAAAAGCAAAAAAAGATTTTTGTATTTGTTCACATATTTACTATTGTTATTCTTCATTTCTGTTTGAAGTTCTGTTTCTACCTCATATCATTTTCTTTTATCCTAAAAAACATTTTCTAAAAATATTTTTAGTGTAAGTTGAATGGTGACAAATATGAATTTTCGAAGTGTTTTTGTGTAGAAAGGTATTTACTTGCCTTCATTTTTTGAGAAAACATTTTTTTTTTGTATGTAGGATTTGTTATTGCCCAAAGTGGGCTTGTTTGCCCAGTGCACACAGGAGTCAATACTGTGACACCAGGATTTCAAGAAGAGAAAGGGTTTATTGTGTGGTCTAACCAGCAAGGAGTCCGGAAGAAAGCCTCAGATTAGTCTCCCCATGCAAAAGAGGCTTGAGGTATTTATGCAGTTTTGGGTAGGTGTATCTAGGGGAGTGGCTTAGAATAAAGTGAGTTGATGTGGGTTAAGGGGACACTACTTCATGCAATGCACATTCAAATATGGCAGCTTATTCTGGGAAGGAACAGATTCTTGCAGTAGCTTGTTAAACAACCAGAGGCAATTGCTGCAGTCTGTTAATTCTGCTTTTCCTGACAAGGGGAAAATAACTTAGTGCTGAAGTCAATAGATCTCAGGTTCATAATGGAGATTTTCCTCTATGGAAAAATTAATAATAATATAATACTACTTATAGTTTTCATCTTTTAGATTCAACTCATATGGAGACATGGTTGTGGCAAAGGGACAAAATATAAAAGCTACTAGCTTTGATAATGTAAAAATAAAAGTATATATACCTAATGCAAACTATGGACTATTTTGTTAAAAGTAATATTTTGATATTCTTTCAGCAATTGTAACAAAAGTATCACACTAATGCAAAGTGTTAATAATAGGCAGGTATATGACAGCTTTGTATTTTTTATATGACTTTTCTGTAAACCTACAACCGCTCTAAAATAATATTAATAAAAAGTTTTAAAACATTATACTAAATGAAAGAAACCAGGCACAAAGTACCACATATTGTATGATTATGTTTATATAAAATGTAAATATAAATAAATTTATAGAGAGAATTAGATTAGTGGTTATGTAGGACTCAGGAGGGATAGAGGGATTGAGGGGTGACTGCTAAGGGGTATGGCTTTTCTTTTTTTTTGAGTAATGAAAATGTTCTAAAATTGATTGTGGTGATGAATGCACAACTCTGATTAAAGTGAACGCCACTGATTGTACACATTGGATGATAATATGGTATGGGACTAAATCTCAATAAAACTGCTTTAAAAATAAGTGAATTCTTAGCTTGCTCAGTGGGTGTGATTTTTACTATTATAATTAGGTGAAGGTAACTTTAGGTCAGGGCTTTTCCTGACTTTGCATGCCCTGGTGGCTAGAATGGGCCAGAACTGGCTTTAGCAGGTGCTGAAAAGGGAGAAGAAACAGTAACTTTTCTTGCAGTTTAGTGAATTTCTTCTGTATAAATATGAGGAGGTGGCAGCTGTAATTTTCACTTGGCTGCTGGAAAAACAAGCTCAAGAAGAAAAAGGAAAAATTTTACAAAAGTTACAGATTAGCAAAGATGTGTCTAAATGTTTCTGAGCAGTTTTGTTAACCCTTGTTGAGTCCTTAGGAAGGAAGTTGAGGGAGCTGACAGGGGAAGAGTGGTGATCATATGCCCATGTTTTCAATCCCTGCTTCTGTTGTTACATTCCTCAATCTTGAGGGAAAGGGGTGGAGCAACTGCTCTAACTACTTTCTGCTCACTTGGGGCATAGTTTGGGATTCAAAAAGTAGCATATCTTGACATGCAGTCGGAAATCTCAGGTCCCGGATTGGGGTCAGGGGCTCTGGGGTGTGTATCTCCCCAGCTTCAGCTGGTAGCTCAGTCACAGGCTGGTACCACTGCTCTCTGAGAACAAAGGACAAGTAGAAAAGTCCTTGTTTGACAACAAGGTTTAGAACTAACTGTCTGAATGTAAGTATTATTATTATTATTATTATTATTATTATTATTGGGCTTAAAATGGGTAATAACCAAGATGGCTGGGACAAATAGCTTTTAATTGACTCTCACAAGCTTTGTGCAAGTGGGTTATTAATGTTATGCCACTGGGTGGCTTGATTGTACAGTTTTTGTATATTTAATTCAACCTTTTGGAGGTTTATTCCCAAGTACCCCTTCTTGTTCTGCTAAAAGATTATCTTAGGCTATCCAATTATCCATGAAACATTTGCCAAAGAGTTGATGGAGACATGAAAGGCTCAAGTGCAGTGGCAGAGGAGTTAGTAAGTTCTTCAACCATTGCAGTCAAATTGCATAAAGCTGCCTCTTGGTAAGCAAATGCACCCCATGAAACTAACAGTCCTATGGTTAATCTTAATTCAGCTATGATCACACCTAGTGCCTATTTATTATGATGATTAATAGGGTGATATATAGAAATCCCAGGCCTTGAATACTCTAGAGTAATGGAAGAGTGAGTAACAAGCAATATCTGATACGGCCCATCCCTTTGGGCTTTTAATTGGCTGTCTGGGTGCTATGTCTTCCAATTTTTAAGAAACATCCATTCCTCAGATCTATTCAACATAGAGGGGATCAGTTGGGAACAGAGCCAATCAGTTAGGAACAGAGCCAATCTTTTGACCAGAGATTATCATACATTGGAACATTCTGACCCAAGTGTCAAAGATGCCTTCTTCAAAACTTTTAAAAGGTAAATGACTCTTGGGGCTTCGCAGATAAATATATATCTGTTTGGGGCACAGAGAATTTCCCAAAAAGTTTTCTGTAAGGGTTGTATTTGTTGGAATACTTTAGAACTATACAGGGCTTTGGTAACTTCAGGACAGAGGGCAGATAAGAAGCCTACTTTATAAGGTTCTCGTAAGAAGTATAACTGGCAGGAGGGGCTTTTACAGGTTTTCTACTATTTATTCCAATTTCTTGCTTATTTTTTTATATGACAGTTCCCACATTTGGTCACTATCAGACCTTTTGATACTATAATAGGTATAAACTTCTCTCTTTATTTTTATGATTCCCTTCCTGAAGTCATGGCAGGTTGCCATATCATTTGAAATTCCATTCACTAAATAACTGCATGTTATATGATTATAGTTGTCTGCAGAGACCCAGGATAAGTTAGCTCTACAACCATGGTGAATGTGGGGAGGCTGGGAGGAGTTTAGGAGTAGGGTTCTATATCTTCCAGTCTTTTCAGGGAAAAATTATGATAGGGATAAGATTGAAGCAAGGGAAGGAGCTAAATGTGAGCAGCTCCCCTTTTATGGGAAGATCAACCTTAAGATTATGGTGACCCATTAATGGGGTTAATTCAGGAGATTTGAGAAAATTGGTCATAGGTGTAGCAGTGTAGGAGTTGGATTTTGTATACGGGTTTGGATGGCATATCCAGAAAGTGCACAATTGTCTTCCCATGCTGAAGTCTGTGATGATTTTATAACAAAGTTTTCCCTCCAATTCCCTACTTCCATGAAGCTAGAAAGGTTATAGGTGGACAAAATCATGAGAATTAAAATAAAGGGGGTCATTCTTTCTTAAAATCTTATAACTTCAATTCTAAATGGCACACCTGGAAGGAATATCATGTATTTATCCTTTAACATGTAATTCTTACAGTGAGTGATTCCAATCACTGGGCAAGAGGCAAAAAGATATTAGTCCATAAAAGATAATAAAGAGAACCCAACTAATGAGGAAAAAACAACATATAGCTAAGTAGTACAGTCTACATTAATCATCACTTATCCTTTGTTCTTCTAAAAAGTAGCTTCAGGTCTGTGATTGGTTCACAGGTATAACTGGCAGATGAGAAGAGACTTCTGCTGGGGTAGTGGTCCTGCTTCCATGTTGATGACTTCTCTAGGGCTTCAGTCTTCTGAAGAGGAGGTGGATTGTCACCTTCTTGAGTGGAAATAACTTTCTCTCTCGAGTGATGAATCCAAGGCCAGATTCCCTGCAGCTTAATGGAAGAGTGAGTAACAAGCAATATCTGATACGGCCCATCCCTTTGGGCTTTTAATTGGCTGTCTGGGTGCTATGTCTTCCAATTTTTAAGAAACATCCATTCCTCAGATCTATTCAACATAGGGGGGATCAGTTGGGAACAGAGCCAATCAGAAGCATATTGATATTTTGCAGAGAGAGTGGTTCCTGAGGATTAGCCATATTTTATGGTTTCTAATTTTTCAATTACATATGCATTATTCAGGCTGTTGTTACAATTGGTTTTAAGCAAGGGTCTTTCAAACAGTATTTCATGGGGTTCAATCCAAGCCTATTTCTGGGGGCTACTCTTATTCTAAGTAGGGCAACTGGTAGAATTTTATCCCAGGTCAGGTTGGTTTCTTACACATTTTGGCTATAGATTTATTTATAGTATGGTTAATCTTTTTAGTCTTCCCTATGGACTGTGACCTCCAAGATGTGTAGCTTCCAATGAATGCCTTAGGGGTCTGATGCTTCTCTGGTGACTCTGGCATTAAAGACAGTTCCATTATTGCTTTGGAAGGTTTGTGGCACTCCAAATAGGGGAATGTTTCCCTTAGTAATGCTTTAGTCACTTTGGATGCCCTCTCGGTTCTGCAGGGGAATGCCTCAGCCAATCCTGACAAAGTGTCCATAAAAATGAGGAGGTATTTGTTATTCCCCTGGGCTTTGGCATAACTATGAAGTCAACTTGTCAGTCCTCTCCTGATCCTGTTCCTTTTGCTTGGACCCCCTCATGGCTAGTGGGGGGTGTGTCTTAGGATTATTTTTAATGCAAATAAGACATTCTTGAGTCACTTTTTCTATGGTTTTTCTCATGTTAGGTACAACAATATATTCTTATAGCTATTGGTACATGGCATCTCTCCCATAATGAGTGCCTTGATGCAAATCAGTGATAATTCTTTCCATTAAGTTTTTTGGAATTAATACAATTCCTTCCATGTTATAATTCCAGCCTTTGGGAGTGGCTTTTATTGGTTTCCCTGGTGTCTCTGGGTCATTCTGTGGATGTGAGGGTTGTCATGGTTTGGGAGAAAATCTCCATTCCTCAGCTCTCCATATGTCATTTGAAGATATCAAATGAAGGTTATTAAGTCAGTCTCAGTATAAGATCTGCCATGGTTGTTGGCTATTGAAATTTTGCTGCCTTTTTAGCTGCAAAATCACTAAATTGTTCCCTCTTGCTATCAGGACTTCATTCCTTCGATTCCAGGGCAATGGATAATTGCAACCTCTTGGGGTAACATAATGTCCTTTAGTAATAAGGCTATGATCATGTCAGCATGTTTTTTTTTTCCTTCTCCCATAAGTTAGTAGCCCTCTTTCCTTCCGGGTAACTCTGTGTGCATGGACAAATGAAAAGGCATATTTGGAATCTATGTAAATATTCACCCTCTTTTTGTTTCCTTAATGTAAGGCCCTGGCATGGGTTATAAATTCTGCTCATTGTACCTGGTGGAAGGGCCTCAGCCTTGTGTCTCTTGTAGGGTTATTACTGCATACCCAGCTTGCTGGTGTCCTTGGCCCATGAAACTGCTTCCATTTGTGAACTTCTCCAGGTCTGGGTTCTCTAGTGGTTGGTCCATGAGATCAGGTCGACTGGAATAGACTTCCTCAATTATTTTTGTAGCCATGAAGAGGTTGTCCTTGAGTGTTAGAGAGTAATGTAGCAGGATTCAGAAAACATACTGCTTTAAGTTTTACATTTGGATTATCTAGCAAGCTAGCTTGGTACTTACCTAGCCTCCCAGAAGTAAGCTAGTAGCTTCTGTTTTAGAAGGGGCAATGCACAATGAGGAATGTGTATAATTGTAGACTGTCTCAGGATGAATTGCTCTGCTTCTTACAGTAAGTCACAAGAGGCTGCCACTGCCTGGAGGCAGACCACCCAATCCTATGCCACTGTATCTAGTTGTTCTGAAAAGTATGCAACTGGCCTCCAGGGAGTTACCAAGGTTCTGGGTTAACACTCCTAAGCTGACTCCTTGGTGTTCATGCACAAACAAAACAAAGGGCTTTTTGAGGTCTGGGAGACCTAGGGCTAGAGCTGTTAAAAGTTTTTCTTTTATTTTGCATAATGTTTGTTGGCATTTCTGAAGTCCAATTTCACAGTCTCATGTAGAGGTTTAACTAAGAGTCCAAAATCTGGTATCCAAATGTGGCAGAATCCTGACATTCCTAGAAATCCTCACAGTTGTCTCTGGGTGGTCAGTTCAGCTACTATGGCTAAGGCTTCTGTCCTGCCAGGGAGCATGTTTCTCTGTCCCATTGACAATTTGAACCCTAAATATTTTACAGTGGGCTGTGAAATATGAACCTTCTTATACGCTTTATACCCTTGATCTGCTAGACAACTCTGAGTTAAAATAGTATTATGGTTTGATGCTCCCTCTGATTTGCTGGTGATTATGATGTCATCTATGTATTATAAAAGTACTCCACACTGGTGTTGCAATTCTCTTTAATCTTTTGATAAAGTTTCTCCAAACAAAGTAGGGGCATTTTTAAAACCTTGGAGACAGAGATCTAAGATGGCAGCAAAGAGAGGAGTGGAAGCTAGTTAGTTCCTCTGGAACAACTAATAAGGAACCAGGAACAGCTAGTGAATAATCCAGAATAACTGCGGAGGGGGGGGACAAACGTGACTGTTCTAGTTTGCTAATGCTGTGGAATGCAAAACACCAGAGATGGATTGGCTTTTATTAAAAGGGGTTTATTTGGCTACACAGCTACAGTCTTAAGGCCATAAAGTGTCCAAGGTAACACATCAGTAATCGGGTACCTTCACTGGAGGATGGTCAATGGCGTCCAGAAAACCTCTGTTAGCTGGGAAGGCACGTGGCTGGCGTCTGCTCCAAAGTTCTGGCTTCAAAATGGCTTTCTCCCAGGACATTCCTCTCTAGCAAGCTTACTCCTTTTCAAAACATCATTCACAGCTGCACTGAGTTCCTTCTCTTTGAGTCAGCTCATTTATATGGCTCCACTGATCAAGGCCCACCCTGAATGGGCGGGGCCATGCCTCCATGGGACTATCTCATCAGAGTCATCACCCACAGCTGGGTGGGGCACATTCCAAGCAAATCTAATCAGCACCAAAAAGTCCACCCCACAAGACTACAAAGACAATGGCGTTTGGGGGACACAATACATTCAAACTGGCACAGTGACCACACACTCATCATACACCAACCAAAATTGGGAGGAATGCCTGAGATCACAGCATAAAATCCGTAAGTAAAAACTGCAGATTCAAGCTGGGAACCCCCTCCCCACATGGCCCAAGTTGCAAAGCCTCATGGAACCAGAGAGCAGCTGTCTCTGAGTGAGCAAATATAGCACAGCTGAACTCCAACTGGGATTTTAATTAACAAGTGTGGACTGCTTGATATGAATCCCCAACAAACAGGCTTTGGGTGAAGACTGACCTTGGAGAGCCAGACTAGCCCCAAAGTGGGCCTTCTGTTCCTGTTTTGGCTCAGTGGAGAAAACCTCAGCCATTTTCAGTTTCCAGCTCTCTGACCCAGACAAAGGTGGAGCTAGCACAGGCAGAGAGAAACCACTGAAATGCTATTGACCTCTCCCTAGGGGGTCTATCTTCCCTAAGAGGGAAGGGGTGGGGCCTTTCATTCAGAACCAGATCACAGAACCTGGGGGAAAACAGCCACAGGCAACACCTCCTTACACCAGGTTGGAGCTAAAGGCTGACAGGTGCCACATGCTGGGCAGAAAACCACAGTGACCCGAGGCCTCACAGGGTGTACCAGTTTTCTAAGTCACCCCCTCCAGGAAACCGGATACTGAATAGTTCTTCCTAATGGAACCGGAGCCTGTTTGGGTCTGGGAGAACCTGATTGGAGTAACCAAGGAAACCATGCCTAGACAAAAGAAAACTATAGCCTACACTAAGAGAAACGAAGTTCTGGCCCAGTCAGAGGAACAAACTTACACTTCAACTAAGATACAGGAACTTAAACAACTAATGCTAAGTCAATTCAAAAAGTATAGGGAGGATAAGACAAAAGAGACTGACCTTATAAAGAAAACACTGGGTGTACATAAGATAGAAATCGAAAGTTCAAGAAATGAACTGGCAGAATCTATGGAAATGAAAGGCACAACACAAGAGATGAAAGACACAATGGAGATATACAACAGCAGATCTCAAGAGGCAGAAGAAAGCACTGAGGAACTGGAGAACAAGGCAACTGAAAGCCTACACACAAAAGAACAGATAGAGGAAAGAATGGAAAACTGTGAGCAACGTCTCTGGGAACTTAAGGACAAAATGAAAATCTGGAATGTACATGTCATTGGTGTCCCCGAAGGAGAGGAAAAGGGAAAAGGGGCAGAAGCAATAATAGAGAAAATAATCAATGAAAATTTTCCATCTCTTATGAAAGACATAAAATTATGGATCCAAGAAGTGCAGTGTACCCCAAACAGAATAAATCTGAATAGACCCACTCCAAGACACTTAATAGTCAGGTTATCAAACATCAGAGATAAAGAGAGAATCCTGAAAACAGCAAGAGAAAAGCAGTCCATCACATATAAAGGAAGCTTAATAAGACTATGTGTGGATTTCTCAATAGAAACCGAGAGGCAAGAAGGAAGTGGTGTGATATATTTTAAGATACTGAAAGAGAAAAATCACAAACCAAGAATCCTGTATCTGGCAAAACTGTCCTTCAAATATGAGGGAGAGCTTAAAATATTCTCTGACAGACAATGACAGAGTTTGTGAACAAGATACCTGCTCTACAGGAAACACTAAAGGAAGCACTACAGACAGAAAGGAAAAGACAGGAGTGAGAGGTTTGGAAAACAATTTGGGAGATAGTAGTACAGCAATGTAAGTACAGTGAACAAAGATGACTGTGCATATGGTTGAAAGAGGAAGTTGGGACCACGTGGGACACCAGAACAAAAGATGAAGGATAAAGACGGGGACTGTGTTACTCAGGGAAACCTAGGGTGCTCAACAATTGTAATAAAAGGTACAAATATGTTTTTATGTGAGGTAGAACAAATGAATGTCAACATTGCAAGGTGTTAAAAATAGGGTGGTTATGGGACTCCTGGCACTGGTGATGTCTGACTCTTTATCCTACTTTAGGTTAATGCTGTCTTTCCTTTTGTTGCTTTCTAGCTGTCATTTGTTGCTGCTGTTGTTGTTGTTGATGTTTTATTGCTCTCTTTCTTTTTTCTTTTTTCTTTTGTCTCTCTGTCTTTGACTCTTCCTCCTCTTTGGGGAAGAAATGGAGATGTCCTTATATAGTTAGTGGTGATGGTGCTGAATACATAAATACATGACTTTACAGGGAACCAATGATTGTTTACTTAGGATGGAATGTATGGTGTGTGAACAAAACCATCTTAAAAGAAAGGGGCTGATGAAGAAACCTTGAGGGCACTATATTGAGTGAAATAAGACAGACACACAAAGGCAAATATTGCAGGATCTCACTGATATGAACTAATTATGATATGTGAACTCATAGACATGAAATATAAGTTACGAGGATATAGAATGAGGCTAAAGAATGGGAAGTGTTTGCTTATTATGAGCAGAATGTTCAACTAGGGTGAACTTAAACATTTGGAAATGGACAGGGGTGATGGTAGCATATTGTGAGAATAACTAGCAGTGCTGAAAGTTGTGTGAAGGTGGTGGAAAGGTTAAGCTCAGAGTCACGTATGTCACCAGAAGGAAAGTTGGGAGGTTAAAAGATAGGAATGTACAAAACAGTGAATCTTGTGGTGAACAATGTCCGTGATTAACTATATAAATATTAGAAATCTCTCTCACAAACAAGAACAAATGTATGACGCTATAACTAGAAGTTAATAATAGAGAGGCATATAGGAAAAAAATATATACCTACTGCAAACTATATACTGTAGTTAGTAGTATTTTAACATTCTTTCATCAACAGTAACAAATGTACTACACCAAAACTATGAATCAATAATGGAGGGGAAGGAGGTTAGGAGTGTGAAAGAATTTGAATCTCCTTTTTTTTGTCTTTATTTCTTTTCTGGAGTAAGGAAAATGTTCTAAGAATTGAAAAAAAAATTAATTGTAGTGATGGATGCACAGCTGTATGATGGTGCCATGAGCAATTGATTGTACACTTTGGATTTTTGGATAGTTGCATGGTATGTGAACAATCTCAATAATATATATATATATATATATATATATATATATATATATATATATATATTTATATATATATAAATAAAAATAACCTTGGAGAGTATAGCCCAACAATATTGCTGCTTTACCTTAGTCCAGGGATCCTCCTATTTATAAGCAAATAGTTCTGGCATTCAGGGTTCAGTGGGACACAATAGAATGCATTCTTTAGATCTAGTACAGCAAACCAGCAAAGATCTCTGAACAGGATGGTTAGCAGTGTGTACTGGTTTGGCATCACTGGATGATTGTCCTCTACCATTTGATTGACTGCTCTCAGGTCTTGCACAAACTGATACTCCTTTTTAGTATCTGGTTTTAGAACAGATAGGATGTTGTACAGAGATTGGCAAGGTCGAATTAAGTGATTTGAGAAAAAGAGTCTACTAATGGTTCTATGCCTTCTTGGGCCTCTTTCTTTAAGGGATCTTACTTAAGGTTAGTAATGTTCATGATGGGTCAGATGTTGACCTGAATTGGTTCAGCAGTTGTGGCTCTTCCCAGCATTCTGTCAGCCCTCACTTCTGGCTTTACCTTCAAAAGGTTATCTTCAGGAATCTAGGATTGGATTCCTCCCAGGTGTAGGAGAGCAGACTAAAGGGCACAAGCGTGGTCTGGGAGAACTTCAAGGGATCTAGTTTTTCTGCTGAGATAGTCACTCATGCATTTAATTTGGTTAGTAAATTTTATCTGTGTAGTAGCATAGAACACTGAGGCATATAAGGAAAACTGTGTTTTCAGTTGGTATCCCCTACTTGGCATTCAAGAGGTTTCAGAAAAGCCTTATTGTTTCAGGCTCCAGACACCCCCAAAACCACTATAGTTCTTGGTGAGAGACTTCCCTGTTTTCAGTTCAAGACAGAGTATGTAGCTCCAGTGTCAATTAAAAAGTCTGCATGTTTCCACTAACATAGGTACCTAGGGCTCCTTGTGGGAAATGGTGATGTGTCCACTAAAGTTGGAAGGTGCCCCTGGGCTCCATCAATCCTGATCACTCTTGTCCCCTGCAAGCCATGGCATTTGGTGGTAGGTGGATTTATGAGGCATCCAGGCCTCCCCTCTCTGGGGGCAATTTGGGCATTCCCACTTCCAGTGCCTTCTTCCTTGCAATAGGCACATTGTTGTGGCCCTATGGGATGGATATACTTTTCGTTAATCTGAGAGTGGCAGGGGATTCCAGGGGGTCTTACCCTTTGTTGTTCTTTGGCTGATTCAGTATGTGTGGATCTGTTTAAACTTTGGTTGATGGCTGATCCCAGTCAGGCAGCCTGGCGTTTTATCTGCTTTTCCTGGAGCTGGTCTCTGTTGTTCAAGACCTTAAAAGCAATCATGACTAGTTGACACATCGACATTCCTGTGCCACTTGTAATTTCTGCATTTTCTTTCTTATAGCCCATACATCTTATTTAGCACTTTGACTAATAAAAGTCATATTAATGAATCTCACGTTGTCTGGATGCTCTGGATCCAGATCGGCATATTGTCCATATGCCTCAAGGATTCTTTCAAGAAGGACTGAAGGGCTTCCTGAACTTCTGTCAAGCTCTTTGAATTTGGAGCTCCTTTCTGCATGCCTGTTATGATGCACCCTTTGCAGTGATCTAGTTCAGCTCTATCCTCCTACTTGTTTTGATCCCAATGTGACTCTGTCATAGGAAAGTCTAGGGCTCCTGGGACGTGCATTTTGCTGTTAGGTTGTTGGTCATGCAACCTATCTGCTTCCTGCCAGGCCCTTTCAAGAATGATTCTAAGCTCCCTGAGGGTGAGAAGGGTGTTTAAGAGGGATTGAATATCTGCCCCTGTAGGATTATGAGTAGCAAAAACAGAAGTAAAGTATTCTATATTTTCTTAGGGTCATCTCAATTTGAAGGCATCTTGCTTATCCAATTATGCAAATCAGAGGTGGAGAAATGAGAATATGTATAAAAAATCCTCTGGGGTTCCCTTGGTCATCTAATCCAGCCAGAGTTTGTCTAAGTGGGAATTACCTTACCTGGGATTGGGCAGTCCCCTTGCCAAATTGAGTGCAGTGACGGGTATGTGGTGGGGAGACAATTCCTTTCTGACCAGGCAGTGAAGGGGAAGTGGATGGGGACTCATTCTGAGAGAAAAGGCACCATCTTTCTCTGGCATAAGGTGGCTGGGGAGCCGAAGGAAGTTCTAAGTGTAATAGGGACAGGTCCTCATCAGGGCTAGAGTCTGGCAAGACCTGTTTGGTTTGGGACTGATATTTCTCTGATTTCCCCATTTCATTTTCACCTTTCCCAGAGCTGGGACCCAGTAAGTTTTTCTCTGTTTGAATCATAATAGTACATCTTATTTGCAAATGCTTATTTCGGCATAAAGCCATGAAGGATTGAACATATGGGATTTCATCCCATTTCTCTTCCCTCTTACAAAATAATTCTAGTTGTAATATAGTGTCATCATCAAGGGTCCCATTTTCCAAACAGTTTTCTGCAGACTCGAATTTATACTGAAGCCATGCTGTGTTATGGAAAATTGCCATCTTTTTTCTTTTTCATTGCTTCATAACTAAACATAGACCAATTATCTAAAATACATTTTAAGAAGCTGCAGTCATTTATGCTGTTAACATTCTCATGATTGTAACCTTCAATGCACTAAGGCAAAAATGAAAATATATATAGAACTAAGCAGTTAGACTTAAGCTTGGTAGACAAGATTCAATACCACTATATGAGAGGCTGGTAAAAGCAGATTTAGAACCAGGATGTGAGCTCTTCAATGAGTAACTCTCATTTATAAGCCTGGGACCTGCACCCAGTGACCAGGCTGGACTAAGGTGGGACTCAAATCCACAATCTTAATCAAAAGCAAATAACTAGAAAACCAGAACCAATTAATAGGTTTTCAAAACAGTAGGCATTACAACAAAGTTACTCAGAGAAGACACCTGTGTCTGAAACTGTTTCTCCTCTCTAAATGAAACTGCCCTACAGGGCTGACAGTGCCAGCGGGAACAGGAGAGAGTCCTTGGTCTTCAAGCTTCTGACTAACCGGTCTAGGTGACAAAACAGGATCGCTGGCTGGAAATCTGTCTCTCAGGGGACATGGAGCCTTGGGCATAGTTCTCTCAAATGGTCCCAATTGGGGTGACACTTATTACTCAAAGTGGGCCTCTTTACTGATGTACAAAGAAGTCAATGCCATGACACCAGGATTTCAAGAAGAGAAAGGGTTTATTGTCTAGTCAACCAGCAAGGAGACTGGAGGCAAGCCTCAGTCTCCCTAAGCTTACATTCTTTCTAAAAAGACGACTTTGGTTTTTATATATATATACACACACACACATGTGCACACACATATATACACACATATATACACACACACACATATACATATATTATTCCTAATATATAGTACATCTTTTTAAATCTTGGACTACTTTTAAGATTTTCCTCTTTTCCATGGGTTAACAACAACTTTATTTGAAAGTAATTTGATTTGTTTTCTATTCGTATTACCTGAGATATGTTGAGCATCTTAAATAGTTGATAGCTTGTGTATAGTTTTAATCAGATTGGAAAACTTTGGGTTCATTATTTTTATATATAGATACACGTATACATCCCCTCTAATTCTCCATCTTCTGTCAGTCAAAGGCTCTGATTACACTTATGTTAGACTACTTGACATTGATCTCAAGTCATTGACTTTGAATAATTTCTTTTGCTGTGTCTTTAAGTTCACCGATCTGATGTTACTCTCTTTCAATCAATATTTCATTTCAGAAATTGTATTTTTTTACTGTAAAAATCCGTCTTTTTCATTTTTATGTCTTCTTTTCTCTCCTTACCATGTTCATGTTTTTCTTCACATCCTTGAACATATTTAAAATAGCTTTTTAAAATTCCTTGCCTGATGTTTTCTTGCTTCTTTCCATGTATAATTTAAAAAAAAAAAAATTAGATCCTGGATGTTGTGAATGTTTTTGTGTGCCTGGAGTTTGCTGTTTTTCTCTAAGGACAGTCAAAGTTTACTGTTGCAGGAGGTTGAGGTAGTTGCAGTTAAGTTTCATAATTTTTAAACTTGTTTTTATGTTTGGTGATGATGTATCTAGAATAGTCTTATCTCTGGGCTAATTTAGCCCCATGGTTAAGGTGTAAATCATCTGGAGTCAACATTGAATGTATGCCTCAAGCTCTCACCAGTCTGGATGGCTAGAAATGGTATGTTTTTCAGCCCTGTACAAACTCTGGAAATTATTAAGCTTACCACTTTCTGACAGTTTCCCCAGTCTCTTGGAGTTTCATCCTGTATATGTACAGATTAATGTTCACCTATATTCTTCTGAAGTGACAACTTCAGTGTAGATCTTTCCTCTATGTACGCTGCCCTGCAAATATTAACCTCTCCATCCTTTCCAAATTTTGTTCCCTGTCTTCTCAATTCAGAGAGCCCCCTGTACTCCCCTCATGTTCCTCCTCCCTGCATTGCAATAGAGAATAAGGGGCTATTATATAGCTTATATCATTTAATTCTGAAATCAGTCATTTCATGTATTTATATTGACATAAAAATCTGTGTAATTTACAAATGAAGAAAACATGAGTCCAGGATTTTATCATTCTTCTAATTAAAGACAATATCTCCTGATTTTTAAATAGTTAAATCACAGGAAAAAATAGTGAGAAAGATGTGCATTCCTTAAAAGCTCTGTAAGAAATTTGAAGGACATATCATTATCTACATTTCTGTATGAAGAAACTGCTGCTTACAACAGTTAATTCACCTGGCAAGTCATATGTTATTTGCATACAGCTTAATCCCTTCCAAAGTTCCTTGTGTTACTCATCTGTAATACCCCAAAGCATATTTTCTTGGGCCACCATTTGGTTTGATCAAAACTGGGTAAGTTGTTGCCTAATAGAATGTCACCTCAGTTGCACTTTTTTTTTTTTTTTTTTTTTTTTTGCTTCACATCACCTCTTTGGTTCAGAATGCTAAAAAGGAGAGCCATTTTGCTACAGGAGAAAACCTGAAATGTGAATGAGTTATTGCCTCATGGTGCAACTCTCCACAGGAGACAGTGGATTCACATTTTTATTTTGATGACATATGCATACAATTCTGAAACAAATTCTGCTTAGGTTTTCAGAGCATGCAAGCAGGTTTGAGTACTAGCTGCACATGGAGCTACTCATCTCAGTACTATATGTAAGGATTTGCTTTCACTAGTCTTATTTCCAAATGTTGACAAAAAATATGAACCTCATGGTATGTTGCTGTAAATGTTCTCAATTCAAACAATTTTTAATATCTGTCCTGTTATTTGTTACTGCATAAAGCAAGAAATGTCATGAAATCTTTCAATTAATATATAAAGGAAATTTATTAAGAGGTAGTCCTAAATGTGATCAAATTCAAAAAATTTACATAGCATTAGTGATAAATAATGAAACTGAGAAAAGTATATAACCAATAAAGATAAAATCAGATTTTAATCAATGATGCTCAAGTAAAAACTAAATTATATTGTTTCTATAGACAAACATGGTCATATGAAAAGAAGGACAGATTATGCAGCCAAAAAACTGAAGAAAAAGGATGATGGAGATTGTTAGGCAGAAAATTAATGAAAATAGTTATTTTCTAGATTGTATGATGCTTGAATTTGTCAACTTTTTTTAAATTTAAAGAGTGTGGTGATTTCTTCTATTAAATAAACAATTAATTTTGTTTCTAAATTTGAATTCATAATTTTGTATTACTTTATTTAAAAAGGAACTGTCAAGTGTATCTTTCAAGTCCCCTATAGGCTGAACTCACAACCTAGTGGGACATATGCTCACCTGAGTTAAAGGAAACATCTAGTAACTGTGTAGGTAATGAAGGCCAGGAAACAGGGTAGCAACTATTTTGACCATATATCATAATATACTAGGATGTCATATTTTGAGTAAATATGCTTATAAAAATCTTGTTACAATTGTTATCCTTTTTTTCTTTTCAGTGCAACAAACTTCAGTCATACTTATTTTCTAGAACTCAGTCATATTTTGCACAATGATTATTGTTTCTGTGTTTAAATTGTGTCCCTTGATACAACACAGTGGTTTTTGTATATTTCGAAAGTTTTTATGGTTCACAAATCAATATAAACACATAAATGTTCTTCATTTGTACCTTTTTAAAATTTTAATTTGTGGCTTAATTGGCTTTCCCTATTTTTGGTTCAATTGGTTACCAATTATAAACCAATGAATACAATATATTTAGTTTTCTTTTTCCTCTCCCTCAAGGAAAATAATAAAGAAAGTGTGATGATAAATGTCAAAATACAGTAATCTCCATTGTCAGCTAAATAAATGGGGAGTTATGTGGACTGTTATGAACTGAGGAGCAAAGCCCCAAATCCAGGTGCAGCTCCAGCCAATTGTTGCCTTATGAGAATGAGGGTCAGGTTTCCAAACCTTCTTACTTCTCAATAAAGCTATAAATCTAGATTAGTTTAGTTACACATTCAAAATTTTAAGTTTAGTTACATGTCCAAAATTAAACATTATCTGCTATACAAAACACATATGTTCACTTAATATTCTAAGTGCCTTCAGATTACGACTTTTCTAAACATATATCAGTGTTTGTATGTTTTCCCCCTTGCCATTATTTTCTTATATTCATATCACTTATTTAAAAAGGATTATAACTGAAGAGAGTGGCCAGCTACCTATGTGATGAATACCTGTGCAACATGCTTCCAGAAATTTGAGAACTTTTATCCCCTCGTTTATTATTCAATTAGTGCTAATATCATGGCTATTTAAGCAGCTGCTATATGCATCAAATAATTGTTGAATTCTAATAAACTCAGTAACTATACTGAAAGATCAAAATGATCTATCATGACTCAAATTGGAACCTAATTTTAGTTTGTTTCCTAATCTCCACGTTGCTATTACCAACTACTAGCCACACGTCTCATCAGAATATAAAAAGAAATTTGTGCTAATTATGCAGCAACAGTTTGGTATATGTCACTGACCTTTTCAAAATTCTTTTTTTGTCAGTGCTTCATAAACTTTTTGTACAAGGACATAAAAATAAGCAATAGAAGTTCTTTGGAGACTCTTTTTCAAAACTATCTTAGCTCTGCAATTTTGCAATATTTTACAAATGATGTTTTCAGTTAAACATTTTTTTGGGATTTTCTAAGTGTAGGGGTAATTAAATTTACAGAATAACAATGGCTCAGTGCTTAAAGCCCTTTGGATTAGCCATTGGGATAACATAAACCTTTGATGGGTTTTCATGTTAAAAGAAGTTTTCCCTTTATTTCTGATGAGAGGACATAAGATTTTTCAGAGCAGTTTTTTGCACTTTCTAATACTGGTTTAACCAAATACAGTTGAATACTTTTGTTGAAGTTTTTGAAAAAGCACAATGTTTTGTTAATTTTACAGAGTAGCTAATTATGAAATATATGTGTCATCTCCACATTGCACATGCACAAACACACAACTACATGCACATTTATAAAATCCATGTGCAAATGAGACTATAACTATAACATAGTGCAATGATGAAAATGTGACTCAGGCTAGGATAGTGAAGATTGGTCAAACTCTGGATATAGGATTTAGATTAAGATATTAGATAAGTAAAATAGTGTGCCACGTAGAATGTAGATATTTGGGAAAAAAGTGCTTCAGGCAGAAGGGATTTCAATTGCAATCCCTTGAAGTAGGAATGTAGGAGCAGCAAGGAAGCCAATGTGGCTGGAGCAGTGTGAGTGACTGAATAACATGGAGCAGTACTAGGAGATGAGTTCAAAGAGATGAGCAGCCAGATTAAGCAGTTCAGTCAAGGATGACATGAAGGTTTGAGGTCTAAGCAACAAGAAGAGTTGACAGAAACTGAGAAAGGTAAGGCTGGAGGTGGCATTTGTTTAGAATAGAATACCAGGAACTTAGGAGGCATGAAGAATTTGAGATGTGGAGGTGTGAAGTAGGCTGGTGTAAGATTTTCATAGGAGAGGAATGGTCTGATAATATAAATATGTGAAGCATCAGCATTTGGATGAGATCACAGTAGGGAGTCAGATAGAGTAGTAGTCCCAGTACTGAGCATGTGTGTTCATATATTTAGAGATTGAAGACATGAAGTCAGGAAGAGACACTGATTGAAACCTGGTCTAACAAATGAATCCAGTAGTACCAGATTATTCCCTGATCCTAATGCTTTGATTTATTTTTAAGTGACACCCTAAATATATTATGTAAATTGATGTACAATTTTCCATATCTTTCATAAAGGGTTTTTAGTATATATGAGAATATTTAAGTGATATTTTAAGAATAAATTTGTTCTTGTATTGTCTGGAAGAATAATTGAGAAAGTAATTTATAGAAAGTCATAGGTTTGGAAAGTATGGGGAAAATGAGAAGAAATGTCAGACTGTAATCCAAGTGGATATCTTTTCACATGGTTTTTAACTCCTGAAAAAATAAATATATTACCAATTCAAAAATAAAATAAAATAAAAATTTTAGGGAAATGATTATATTCTTATAGTTAACAATAGTTGATTTTCATGATCCATTTTCCTCTTAATTTTATAACCAAATATGAAGCCCAAGTCCATTCAAAATACATTATCAATTTAAGAGACAATTTGCATTGTCAACTACCAGCTGATTTGAAATTTGAAAGATTTCTCATATTTTCTGTGTTATATTTTCAAATTAATCAGTATATACTTAAAGATGTTTTAGCAAACTGTTTCCATTCTCTGCAAAGAAAGATCCAGTTATTCTTTTCAGTCATGTATTTTCTAAGTAATTTTGACTTCTCTGAAGGATAGTGGAAACATAGTTTGAATTCTTGGCCTTTTCTGTGTGAGGTGTCTTTAAAAGTTAACTGACTTACCATTTCTGTTTTGCATGCTTTCCACATTGATCAACTTACTGCTAACTATTTTATTGCTGAAATGAAAAACTGTACTGACAACTAAATGTAGGCTTATGCATGCTTCACTGCCATATCTTATTATCATCAACTTGAGAAGCAGAATGCTGAAATTACTGGGTTAAGCCTGCATCTGCATAGCCTTATGTCTACAAGGTGAAAATGTTGAGTTTAAAGAATGTAATTATGCAACTTAAACCGGAGTAGTGGCAAGGTTAAATCCTTGCTTTACCAATCTTGAAAGGAATTCTCACTTCTAATTCTGGAAGTCCTTTTGCTTATGAATTTGACCTCCCAATTTTATTCTGTCTGTTAAGTTTTTCTTAGATAAGGTTTTCAACACAGGTATTGATTCAATATAGCTTTTTTTTTTTTTCTACTTTACTCTCCTTAAAACATACTATTTCCAACAAGCAGAAGGCTTGCAGCATATTTTTACATTTGACTACTGCATTTTTAGGAGATCAAGTAAAAGGCATTACACGATGCCTTGAGGTAATGTAACCCAAGTTATTAATCAATAATTTTAATTTTCAACTATAAGTTAAACCTAATTTAATAAATACATTCTAAAAATATTTCTGAAAACTAAATGGCTTTATTTAAAAAATTGATCCTTTATTTAGTACTCTATTATGCCAATAATTGCTTTTATTTGAAATCTTTTAGTAATTTGAAAATTTTTAAAATTTAAGTTTTAAACCTGTTACAGTAGAGTTAGAGAAATAATAATTTTCAGTATTATAAATTTAAGATAATATTTGAAATAATTCATATTTCTCTTAGTATATAATGGAAAAACAACATGCCTTGCAAATGTGTATCTTAATAAGCATTTTAATTCAGTAAATATAACATATATTTTGTATGTATTCTGTGCCTGGTGCTGTGGAAAATATGAAGTTGTTTGTCCCATTCAGTTATTATTATTCAAATGATGGGAATGGCATTACAATATATTGCAAAGCCATGTAAATGAAGAACCATATGTGTAATGTAAAGAATAACACAGTTCAAAGAAGGAAGAGGGAACTTCTAGATACAAGATTCCATGTATGCTAACTAAAATAATTGTCAAGTAGAGAGGCTTTTGCTGGACAGGTCACTCTGGATGTAGCAGATGGGAGGAATAAAGATGTAAAAGTGGGAAAGTGTGTTTGACAGTGATTTATTATATCTATAGTCCAAGCATAGGGCAGTATCTGCAAAAAATGTTAAGCAGAATACACTTTAAGAAACAAGATTGGTACCTGGTATATCTACAGGATATATAAGTTACAATGAGAAATGGATTTATGTAATAAGCCAAAATATGATCTAACAGATGTACTCATTGTTGCCCAAAAAGATGAAAAATTGATTCATATGCCTTTTCTTTACCTAATGATAGGACAAACAGATATTTAAGCTATTTTATTTTAAAGGAAAAAAGAATAAATATTCAAAGATAAAATACAGTATCTTTAATCTTACATTTTATTTTTTAAAGTGACAAAATATACATTTATTGAAAAGGTAAACTTTTTTAATGTACATTAATATACATTTTTACATGCCACATTTTTATGTGACATCTATATTCAATTAGAAATATCCCCTACCTCAGACAGGAATGGGAATGAAGAGAGGGGGACAGTAACTATTAAGCTTCTTATTCAAAATTAGGAATGTGAAGTGAAGCCTTTTCAGAACCAGTGTTATGGGTCAAGTTTTCTTAAAGATTAAATGATGGGGTTTCTAAATATCCTTATCCCTAGCCCTATAGGTGTGCATCTATATCTCTATATATCTGTATATATCTAAATCTGTATCTGTATGAATCTCTTTTTTTATATTTTTTATATTACATCTATAGCTATATCTAATATCTGTATCTATATTTATTTCAGGATTTGATGTATAAGGGGATATCCACCAGCCTAGAGAAGGCTAGAAAATTTCTTCCCACTGGTGAGTGGAGAGAATGATTTAGAGAGAATAAAAAATTGAAGCTGATGTTGTCTAGGTCCCTCAAAAATGTGGTACAGGTACCTTCACGAGCTTAGACCTGAGTTTGTATGTGTGTTGTTGGGGAGTGGGGATCAGGAAAAAGACACAATTCCTGAACTCCATTAGGGAGTTCTGCAAACAGAGTTCTACTCTGTTCCCTATTAAGCAGTGTGTTGAACATTTGCTTGTTTGCTCTCTGATCCATTCCCCACCCATCACACACTTTAGTTAGAAAATGTAATGTGTCACTGTCACCCCTGCCTATCAATCCCACCTGAACCACCAGAACAGTACAGAAAGATGAGACAAACTTTAGAATATAAAGGAAATTACTTGTCTTTGCACTTCTAATCAAAATGTGCACATGGTATCCTTTCAGCAACTTTGTTTCTGTTTATCATTTCACTCTTAATATTTAGAAACATATTCTGTATGGGGTACTCATTTTAAGGGCAGAACTAAAGCATTGCCTAAGTTTAATATTTTGTAGAAACTTTCCAAATTCTGTTAGGCTTTATGTAGTAAATAGTCTTTGTGGGCACAGTGTAGCTGGGAACATTTCTCTCTTCTCTGGAAAAACCAAACACGTAAAGAAGGGCCACTTCCCCTCTATGTGACTTGCCCTTTTGGCCATGGACGACTGACACATTTGTTTCAAGCTAGGAGGATTCTCTCCCCTGTAAATTCAAAAACTGTAATTTAGCAACAGAGTTGTGAGTTAAAGGTGCTGACATATATTGATGGCAGCTAGAAGAAATGAACATTCATTTATTTCATAAATACTTATTACTATACAAATTACCATCAAATGAAACAAGTACTAGGGTTATAAAAAGTGCTGTAAAATATAGATTTATGCTCTATACTTCTGTGGTTTATAATATAGTGGGAGTCATAAAATATAAATAAGAATACATAAGCATATAATAATATGTTGTGGTACACACACTAAAGAAAATGATTAAAGAACAGTGATAGATAAGAAAAAGAGGCTCCAATTATTCTGAGGGATTAGGAAAGATGTTACTGAGGTGCTTGAAATATAAGCTGAGATGTGAAGTTTGAGAAGGAGCCTGCCATGCAAAGAATAGAACAGGGTGAGCAGAATATATAGTGTTAAAACAGAAAAGATTTTGCTGTGTTAGATAAAAGAAACAAAGGAGATCAATGATTTGATTTGAAAAGGGTGAAAAGGAGGGTGGAATGAAATGAGGTTGAAAATTTAATTGGAAACCAGATCCCACATATTATCGTTTTCATTAAAGAGGAGGTTTGACAAATGGTTTCGGGGGAGTGGTGTAAGTCCAAGTCAGATTGCATCCAGTTTTGTGTAATGGCTGGAGGTTTAGAAGTATAAACAACATAATCAATGTTAGTATTATTTTATTTAGCTTGACTATGAAGAAAACTAAATAAATGGATCAGTAACAAAAAAGGGATATGGAGTGAAGTGAGCACACTTTAGAATGTAAAATATTAGAAAATATTCATGGATTATGACTGTGAAAATCCACTCACTTCCTGTTATACCATCCATTTCTGTATCTTGGTTCTTTTGATTTGCTGAGATATCCTCAAAAGAAGACACTTTTTGTTGTTGTTGTTGCTGTTGTTCTGCTTGGCATCTATCTGGAAACCACTCATATGCCAGAACAGTGTCATTCAACTCTGCCTGGAATATTCTAAGCATGCAATGAGTTGGCCCATGCCATTCTAGTAGGACTGACCTCTTCCAGCATTCCTAAGGTTGAACAGGAAATCTTAGTGGTCTTATCAGACATAGACAAGTGATCAGGTTGGGTCAATTAAGATCCTCTCCAAGATTTTACAAGTACATGTCAGCAAAAGAAAGAATCAAAATAACTCAAAGTGAGAAGAGGGGCAAGATGGCAGCATAGAGAGGAGTGGAATTTAGTCAGTCCCCTAGAACAATTAATAAACAACCTGGAACAACTAGTAAATAATCTGGAATAACTGCCGGAGGACAGCTGTGATTGTCCACACTTCATACACCAACCTGGATTGGGAGGAATTCCCAATATTGCAGCACAGAATCTGTAAGTAAAAGATGCAGAACTGTGCCAAGAGCCCCTTCCCCATGGCAGGCTTTGCTGCCAAACCTCGCTGTGGTAAAAACTAGCATCATTCTCTGAGCGAGGGAATATACCTCAGCTGAATTCCAGCCAGGGTTTTAATTAACAGATGTAGATTGCTGAATACAAGCTATAAACAGACAACAGGCAGACAGAGGCTTTTAGTGATGGCTAACCTTAAAGAACCCAGAAGACTCATCTGTCCTGGGAGGGGGAACCCAGAAGACAGGTGTCACCTCTGGCCAACTATTGAAACTGGGGGGCTGTGTACTGGCTCCAAAAGTGGGCTTTCTATCCCTTTTTCTCTCTCTCAACCTCAGGGACTAAGAAGGGAAAGCCACAGACATTTTCACTTCACAGCGCTCTGACCCTGACAGAGGTGGAGATAACAGAGACAGAGAAACAATTCAAATGCAGATGATAAATCTCTAGGGGGTGTATTTTCCCTAAGAGAAAGGAGGTGGGGCCCAGCTTTCCCTTCAGAACCAGACCCCAGAGCCTGGGGGAAAACAGCCAAAACTGAAACTGAAGCCAAAACACATCTCCTTACACCAGCCAGGATCAACAGGCTGAAAGGCACCACCTACTAGGCAGGTTAAGAAAAGCATGGAGACTGGAAACCTCACGGAAAGTCTGTCATTCCTCTAAGATACACTCTGAATATAACCCCATTCTAAGACCAGAACCCGTTCTGGTCTGGGAAAATCTGACTGGTGTAAACAAGGAAGCCAGATGCCTAAACAATGGAAAACTATAATCTATACTAGGAAAAACAAAGATATGGTCCAGTAAAGGAACAAACTTACACCTCAATCAAGATACCTTTGAGATATTGTTTCACTTCAATGAAACAATCTATTAAAGATTTTCAAAGAGCTATGTAGAATCAAATCAAAAACCAAATCAATGAGTTCAGGGAAGATATAACAAAAGAGACAAAGGCTATAAAGAATATACTGGTTGAACGTAAGGCAGAAATAGAAAGTTTGAAGAAACAACTGGCAGAAGCTATGGAAATGAAAGGCACAACACAGGAGATGAAAAACACAGTGGAGACATACAACAGCAGATCTCAAGAGGCAGAAGAAAACACTCAGGAACTGGAGAACAAGACACCTGAAATCCTGCACACAAAGAACAGATAAGGAAAAGAATGGAAAAATATGAGCAACATCTCAGGGGACTGAATGACAGCATGAAACACACAAATATACATTTCATGGGTGTCCCAGAAAAAAAGAAGAGAAAAGGGGCTGTGCCGGTTTGAGTGTATTGTGTCCCCTAAATGCCATTATCTTTGTGGTCTTGTGTGGGGCAGGCGTTTTGGTGATGGTTGGATTTGCTTGGAATGTGCCCCACCCAGCTGTGGGCTATGATTCTGATGAGATGTTCTCATGGAGGCGTGGCCCCGCCCATTCAGGGTGGCCCCTTATTGGTGGAGCTACATAAATGAGTTGACTCGGGGGGAAGAAAGAGAGTGCAGCTGGGAGTGATGTTTTGAAGAGAAGCAAGCTTGCTAGAAAGGAACGTCCTGGGAGAAAGCCGTTTTGAGGCTGGAGCTTTGGAGCAGATGCCAGCTGCCTTCCTAGCTAGCAGAGGTTTTCCGGACGCCATTGGCCATCCTCCAGTGAAGGTACCCGATTGCTGAGGTGTTACCTTGGACGCTTTGTGGCCTTAAGACTGTAACTGTGTAGTGAAATAAACCCCCGTTTTATAAAAGCCTATCCATCTCTGGTGTTTTGCATTCTGCAGCATTAGCAAACTAAGACAGGGGCAGAAGCAATAATAGAGGAAAAAATCAATGAAAATTTTCCATATCTTATGAAAGTAATAAATTACATATCCAAGAAGTGCAGCATACCCCAAACAGAATAGATCTGAATAGGCCTATGCCAAAACACTTGATAATCAGATTTTCAAATGTCAAAGACAAAGAGAGAATCCTGAAAGCAGCAAGAGAAAAGTGATTCATCACATTCAAAGGAAGCTTGATAAGACTATGTGTGGATTTTTTAGTAGAAATGGTGGAGGCAAGAAGGAAACAGGGTGATATATTTAAGATACTGAAAGAGAAAAACTGCCAACCAAGTGTGCCGGTTTGAATGTATTGTGTCCCCCAAATGCCATTGTCTTTGTGGTTTTGTGGGGCAGATGTTTTCTTGATGGTTAGATTTGCTTGGAATGTGCCCCACTCAGCTGTGGGTAATGATCGTTTTGATGAGCTGTTCCCATGGAGGCGTGGCCCCACCCATTCGGGGTGGGCCTTGATCGGTGGAGCTATATAAATGAGCTGACTCAGACAGAGAAAACTCAGTGAGTGCAGCTGGGAGTGATGTTTTGAAGAGGAGCAAGCTTGCTAGAGAGGAACGTCCTGGGAGAAAGCCATTTTGAGGCCGGAGCTTTGGAGCAGACACCAGCTGCCTTCCCAGCTAACAATGGTTTTCCGGACGCCATTGGCCGTCCTCCGGTGAAGGTACCCGATTGCTGAGGTGTTACCTTGGACTCTTTGTGGCCTTAAGACTGTAACTGCGTAGTGAAATAAACCCCCGTTTTATAAAAGCCTATCCATCTCTGGTGTTTTGCATTCTGCAGCATTAGCAAACTAGAACACCAAGAATCCTATATCTGGGAAAACTGTCCTTCAAATATGAGGGAGAGTTTAAAATATTCTCTGACAAACAGACTATGAGAGAATTTGTGAGCAAGATACCTGCACTACAGGAAATACTAGAGGGAGCACTACAGAAAAATAGGGAAAGACAGGAGTGAGAGGTTTGGAACACAGTTTTGGGAGATGGTAGCACAGCAATGTAAGTACACTGTACAAAGATGACTGTGAGTACGGTTGAAAGAGGAAGGTTAGGAACATGTGGGACACCAGAAGGAAAGAGGAAAGATAAAGGCTAGGACTATATAACTCAGTAAAACCTAGAGTGCTCAACTGTTGTGATAAAATGTACAAATATATTTTTACATGAGGCAGAGTAAATGAAGGTCAACCTTGCAGGGTGTTAAAAATAGGGTGGTATTCTGTTTATTAACAGAAATTTTGTGTTATGCTTTCTTTAATGTAACAAAGGCAATATACCAAAGCCAAATGCCTATAAGAGGGGATCATAAGGGATAGGTATGGGACTCTTGACACTGTTGATGTTGTCTGACTTTTATTCTATTTTAGTTTAATTCTATCTTTCCTTTTATTGCTTTTTATCTGTCATGTTTTTTTTTCTTTCTTTCTTTTTCTTTTTCTTTCATCTCTCTACCTTCTTTGCCTCTTCCTACTTCTTTGTGGAAGAAATGGAGATGTCCTTATATAGATAGTGGTGATGGTGGTGAATATATAAATACGTGACGATACAGGGAACCATTGATTATTTATTTAGGATGGAATGTATGGAGTGTGAACAAAACCGTCTTAAAAAAAATTGGTTGATGAAGAAATCTTGAGGGTACTACATTGAGTGAAATAAGTCAGACACCTAAGGACAAATATTGTATGGTCTCACTCATATGAACTAATTATAAAATGTAAACATAGACATGAAATATAAGTTAACAGGATATAGGATGAGGCTAAAGAATGGAGAACAGTGCTTATTATGAGCAGAATGTTCAACTAGGTTGAAACTAAGTGTTTGGAAGTGGACAGAGGTGTGAGAATAACTAACAGTGCTGAATGGTGTGTGAATATGGTGGAAAGGGGAAGCTTAGAGTCATGTATTTCACCAGAAGGAAAGTTGGAGGTTAAACAATGGGAATGTATAAAACAGTGAATATTGTGGTGGACAGTGTCCATGATTAACTGTACAAATATTTCTCTCCAAATAGTTTTATGATTAAAAAAAAATTGTACTTTGTTTCCCTATGCTTGCTTGTGTGTCTGTCTAGCAATTAGGCCCACATTTGTACAGAGAAAAATGTTGGTATTAATTATGCCCTTAAAACTTCAGTTTCTGTTTAAATTATTTGGGCATTTTCTTTGAAAATGCACAGTTTAATCTCTTTCATGAGCTGAAACAAATGTATGACACTATAACTAGAAGCTAATAATAGAGGGGTATGTAGGGAAAAAACATACCTATTGCTAACTATATACTACAGCTAACAGTATCTTAACATTCTTTCATCAACAGTAACAAATGTATTATACCAATACTATGAGTCAATAATGGAGCGGGGGATGGTTAGGAGTAAGAGAGGAACTGAGTTTTCTTTTTTGTCTGTATTTCTTTTCTGGAATAATGAAAATGCTCTAAAAATTGTGAAAAAAAATTAACTGTGGTGATGGATGCACAGCTGTATGATGGTACCATGGGCAATTGATTGTGCACTTTGGATCTTTGGATAACTGTATGGTATGTGAACAATCTCAATAAAATTAAAAAAAAAAAAACAAAAAACACAAAGTGGCTTTTTAAAATATTGAGGTACTCTTGATTGAGGTGCTTCCAAAAGTCATTAACGAAATCTTGGACAGATTAGTACCCTTTTTGTTTATATATCAAAAAGTGTAATTTTACATTTTTGTTAGGGGCATTTTATGCTTACCCTCTTATTTCCAAAAGCAAAATAACCTTAGTATAGATACTTTTGGACTCTTGCCCTCTCCTTAATCATTATTCCTAATCAAGGAGCAATGAGACAGTTTGTTGCAGGTGATAGCCTTGGTCCCACATTTCTCTTTTGATCTCATCTATCTAAAAACCATACATTTTGTGAATTCAATTTTTTTACCCTTTCATGTTACCTTGTGCTAATGGAAAACAGGGGCAGATTCCAACTTCCCTGTGGGTGTGATCTTCCAAGTTATGAATCTGGAGGAGTAACAGGTAGGGCATATTTAGCAAGTCCAGTTTGCACCTCATAAGCCATTCTCTCCAAATAGTTCTATGATTAAAAAAAAAAAAAAGATTGTATTTTGTTTCCCTGTGCTTGACTTGTGTGTCTATCTAGCAGTTAGGCCCACATTTGTACAGAGAAAAATGCTGTTATTAATTATGCACTTAAAACTTCAAAATTTCTGTTTAAATTATTTTGTCATTTCCTTTGAAAATGCAGTTTAAGGTCCAAATATTTTTCTAACTCATTGGCAACTTCTTTTTTCTTTCAATCTTTGATTCATTAAAATTTAGTCTGTATACTATACATGATCTATTTACAATAAACTCTGACTATTGTCATAAATATAAAGACCAGACACATCAAAAGTTCAGTGATAGAAATAGCATACCACAATAACATGATTAATAGACAAATGCATTAATGCATATATCAATATTTATTTTTGAAAATGGATTTGTTTTATGATTTTTGATTTCTGCTTTTGCATGCTGTTAATAAAAACACAAATATGTTCATTATTTAGTTGTTTGTACACACCATAATATGTTGTAGAAGGTATTTTAGTTTCTGTGTCAGTTTGGAACTGTTATGTACCCCAGAAAACCCATGCCCTTTTAATCCAATCTTGTGGGTGCAGACTTTTTATGGGTGGGATATTTTGATTATGCTGCTTCCATGGAGATGTGACCCACCCATTTGTAGGTGGAACCTTTTGATTAGATTATTTCCATGGAGATGTGACACTGCCAATTCAAGTAGGTCTTAATTAATTTACTGGGGTCCTTAATAGAGTTTAGGGAGATAGAGAGATCTCACAGCCGACACAGATCCAGATGCTTGGAGATGCAGACAGAAAGATGTTTGGAGATGCTAAGTTAAGAGATGAAGCTCAGAGTCTGCCCTGGAGAAGCTAAGTGAGAACCCACAGAAACTGAAAAAGAAAACCACTGGAATCAGAAGCTGAAAGCAATGCAGTCCAGAAGCAAAGGACCAGCAGATGCCAGCCACATGCCTTCCCAGCTGACAGGTGTTCCGGACACCATTGGCCTTGCTTCAGTGAAGGTATTGTCTTGTTGATGCCCTTATTTTGAGATTTTTATGGCCTTAAAATGTAAATAAATCCCCTTTATAAAAGCCAGTCCATTTCAGGTATACTGTGTTTTGGCAGCTTTAGCAAACTGGAACAGTTACCTAGACTGCTTGGTCAAATACCATGAAACGGTTTGGCTTAAACAATGGGATTTATTTGTTCATGGTTTTGAGGCTGGGAAAATATCCAAGTCAAGGCACCATTAAGGAGATGCTGTCTTCCCTAAGACTGGCATTCTGGGGCTAGCTGCTGTTGATCCTTAGCTCCTCTATCACATGACAAAGCACACGGCAGCATCTGCTGGGGTTTCTGTTGATTTCAGCTTTTTGCTTCTATGTCTTTCTCTTTCTATAAATTTCATTATTTTTTAAAGAACACCACTAATATGGGTAAGACCTATCCTGACTGAGGTGGGGCAGACCTTAATTGAAGTAAGCTCATCCAAATTTCCTACTTGCAATGGGTTTATACTTACAGGAATGGATTATATTTAAGGATGAGTTTTTCTGGAGTATATGCAGCTTCAAACCACCACAGAAGGAAAAGTATCACTGGCACTGGTTTCTTCAAAAATTATATTAATATCCCAAGGAACATACATTTGGTGAAATATGAGTTAGAAAAAATTATCCATAATCTTATATACCCTCTGAGCAAAAAGTGAAATCGTTACCTCTCTTCTTAAAAAAAACAAACAAAAGGAAAACTCCACACACATATAATATATAATATTTTCACTACTATTCTAAATATCAATTATTAAGAATTCTTTAGGGTATTTAAGGTAGACAAATACATAATCTTCTGTAAATTGAGAGTTGGTTGACACAATTTATAAGATCCTTTAATGTTTTACTGCCCACTAAGGGAGATGTTAACTACATACAGTTATTTAAATTTCAGGTAATCAAAATTAAATAATAGTGAATACTTAGTTCTTCAGTCAAATCAGCTGTGTATCATGCCACATGTAGTTAGTGTATACCAAATAAATAGAATTGATTATAGAATATTTTCATTATATAAATGGCTATTAAACAGCGCTTCCTTAAAGCCCAGAGACCATGCTTTTAATTGAATATTGATTCCTTGCTTCATTTCTATAAAATCTATTACTCATAAATGTCAGAGTTATTTCAGGATCCTTTTCTTATACTACCTAAGTGAACCACCCCAACCCTAACTCACACTTTATGTCTTTAGTGAGCACTGTCTTCTCAGGAAGCACATGATATATTAGGACTGAAATAATGAGGGATTCCAACCATCCTGTGATGCTGCTCTGGAGGTATATAAAGTGTAAGGGTATGAGCAGTAGTTTTCAGAGAATCATTATATTGTCAGTTCTGTTTTTAGCTGAGATCCTAAAATGCAAATAATTATCCTTTACAAATGGAACAGGATAATGCCATTCTCTTTGGTTAAGGATGATGGACTATGCACATCACAGGAGAGATAATACAGGTGGGACAAACATTCAGGTCATGGAGAGAACAGCAGGACAAACAAAATTCTCTCTCAGCGATAAGAATAATAGACCACCAGCTTTATAAAGAATACATTGCAAAGGAGCAGTGCTGGGTTTAAAAGGCAAATGTAGGCTGTTGCAAATGCAAAGATTAGGGGCTACTCATATAAATATCAAAGGACCCTAAAAGACTTTAGCATCTGAGGGAAGAAGGTGGGTTATACAAGATGCCACATAGTGCTTACAAGATGACCCAGAATTGAGTACAACTCAAGAGAAGAGAAATTTAAACAGGATCAGAACTTAACCCCAAGGACAATTACTATCTGATCCTTAATGAGAAGAAACTAGAAGTTTATATAAATATTTGCTAAATTGCTGATATCTATGAAAATAAGTTAACAAATTTCTGCAAACACACATGCCTAGACACCTAGGTAGGGCAGGCCATACTTGATTATTGAAATTAAAAGTCATTTTCTTGTAAACAAGACTATTCCTTCCTGGTGCGCTATGATTTAGGATGCTATACATGTGTCCATCATAACACATCTTATTTAAGTACTTTGGTTTTAGAGTCATTAAAAACTATGTTTAAATCTGGACTCTGCCATTTACCACCTGTTTGACATTTGAGAAAATAGTTACATTCTCTGAAACTTGAATTCTTCATCTGTAAAATGAGAATAATTTTCCTATCTAATTTATTTTTATAATATTTGTATGAGATGATTTTAAATTACTTAGAAGAGGGCCTGCCACAAGTAAGGAATATGGGTTTTATTTGTGTTAAAATAGCTTAACATATGGAAATATTTTAAATTAAAAATAGATACATTTTCTTAGTTATTCTTCACATTTTTCATTCCTTACATAGGTGTATTTTTTTCCCAGCAAGTACATCAAATCATATTTTGTAGTGTGATAGAAATTATTTGGGAAGAACATCATCTGGGACTTTGAAACGATTGTTTTGTTTGGATTCTTGGCTTGACCCACATTGACAGGTAAAATCAGGTACTCCTTTATTCTTCCAATGTCATTCTTTCCAATTATGCATTCTAGTTGGTATCCAGGCTTGCAGTACATCCTTTGAAGTTGTAGACTTGTCTATTCTTGATAGATCTTAAGCTTCTTCGAAACTGGAGTGAAGTTTGGATAAAAGTTCTAATCACCAAAGAATCTTTCCAAACAATGTGATTTTTCTCCCTACATTTCACAGGCCTTATATCATCCTATAAAGGAAGAAAGAAGAATTTTAAAATGTACTATTGATATGAAACTTTACTTACATTTACAGACTTCTGATTATTGCAGTATTTCTTAAATTATGTCTTGAAAAAAAGAAAAAGAAAACCGTATCTCTTATAATAGTTTCCAGTATTCAACTTTAAAAAAAAAAAACAATTACTTAGATTTATTTTTTAGATGTGTATAAAAAAATGTTTCTGGAATACTTTTTTGCATATCATTAAAGGAAATAAGCTTTTCCTACCATTTCTGTGTTCTCCTTGGAATGTTGGGGGGAAAAGCCTCTATTTCTCCTTAGTACCAGGTTCCATTTGTATGAACATAGAAATTCTTTGAAATGTCAGTATAGGGTAGAAATTTTTAGTACAAATAATTTTTATGTTATTCTGCATTTGAACCACTTCAATTTGTGGAAGATAATAACAGAAACTTACCAATGGTTATATTAGAACCATGGTAAATGTAGAATTTGAACCTAGTTTACCAGTCTCTCTCTCTCTTTCTCTACTATCTATCAATCTATCTATCTCTTTTCTTTACTTTTACACAAAGCAGTATAGTAAATACATTACTTTGCATGTCACTGTGTGTGTGTGTGTGTGTGTGTATATATATATATATATATATATATATATATAAATAATGGAAATCACTCCATATCAGTTACTAGAGATGTTTTCTCCTTGTACTTCCTTTTAGATGGCTGTAATTTAGTCAGCTGACCTATACATGGGTATTTAGGAGGTTTCCAATGGATTGCTATTACAAATATTGCCAACATAAGTAACATGTGGATATGTTATTTAATATGCATGGAGATGGTTCTTCCTGTCAAATTTCTGAGGTTGAGGGTTCTGGGACAAAGCATAAATGCATGTATAGTTTCTTACCTTTTTCCTGATTTTTCTCCATTATCCATTTTGCACTCTCTTCAGCAGTTTATTAGAGGACATGGTGCCCCATAGCCTCACAGACTGTTGTCAGTTTTACATTTTTGCCAAAATTGGAAATGAAGTGACCCAGTGCAGTCTTCTTTTTCATAGCAACTTCATTGAGATTTAATTTGCATACCATAAAATTTACCCACTTTGCCTATAAAATTCAGTGGGTTTTAACATATCTAAAGTGTTGTACAATCAACACTACTATATAATTTTAGAAGATTTTCATTACCTCACAAAGAAATCCCATACCCATTAGCAGTCTCCATCCCTCTTCTCCCAGCCTGTGAAAATGACCAACTACTTTCTATCTCCATGGACTTGCCTATACTGGGTGTTCTTGTATAAATGTAATAAAAATGTGACTATTTTGTCTGATTTCTTTCACTTTGCATAATATTTCCAAGGTTCATTCATGTTGTAACATTTTTCCATACTTCATTCATTTTGTGACTGAGTAATATTCCGTTATATGGATATGTTGCATTTTCTTTATTCATCAGTTGATGGATATTTGGGTTCTGTCCACTTTTTGGCTATTACGAATAATGCTTGTATGAAAATTTATGTACAGGTTTTTGTGTGGACATGCCTTTATTTCTCTTGGGTATATATGTAGGAGTGAAATTGCAGGATCATATTGAAGCTCTATGTTTAACCTTTTAAGAAACTGACAACCCATGTTCCAGTGCCTACACCATTTTACAATCCTACCAGCAATGTATCAGGGTTCCAATTTCTTCTAATCCTGTTTCAGCAGTTTTTATTGCTATTTTTTATTATAATCATCTAGTGGGTGCAAAGTGGTAGCTCATTGTGGTTTTGAATTATTTTTCTCTAGTTAATGATGTCTAGCATCTTTTCGTATTCTTGCAAGCCATTTATATATGTTCTTTGGAGATAAGTCTATTCAAAACCATTGCCAATCTTAAAATTGGGTTGCTTGTCTTTTCATTGCTGAATTGTGTAAGTTCTCTATATACTCTATATACAAGGCAGTCAGATACATCATTTACAAACTGTGCATTGTCTTTTCATTTGATTGATGATGTCTTTTGAAGCACAAAAATTTTAAATTTCGATTAAGTCCAATTTATCTATCTTCGTTGTTGTGGCCTGTGCTTTTGGTGTCATAGTAAAGAAAGTATCATCTGTCTAAGGTCATAAAGACTTGCTCTTATGTTTGTTTCTAAGAGTGTGATAATTTGGGCTCTTACATTTATGTTTATGATTCATTTTGAGTTCATTTTTGTATATGGTGTGAAATAGGGTTTGACATAATTCTTTTGCTTATGGATATCCAGTTTTCTCAGCACTATTGTTGAAAAGACTATTGTTTCCCCATTGATTTGCTTTGACACCCTTGATACAAATCAGCTAACCAAAAGTGTGAGATATATTTTGAACTGACTCAGTAGAGTTTATATTTTCATTTTCTAATAAGTGGAATTACATAGCTTTACATAGGTTCAAAGACTGTTTGTACAACTTTTTATTTATTTATTTTTTTAACGGGATGTCATGTATTTTGCTCATTTTTTCTATCAGGATTTTGTCCTTTTCTTTCTAGGATTTTTAAGATCTCTTTGTGAGGACAGACCTAGGAGACAATAAAAGTAATTCAATATTAATCTTCATCAGCTAATAAAATGATATCTGATCATCTCCCTTTAAAAATGTCCCCCATTAATCTTAAGGAGGTTTTTGCCTGTTAAGTCTTGGTCTTGTGTATATATTAGGATAAACAGACAGGCCACACTATTTGTTTAAAGCAAAGGTATCATTTCTATGTGCATTTACTAAGGAAACAGCATGTTTCTCTTTGCTTCCTACCTTTCTTAGAGATTTAGATTTAAATACTTTAATTTCTCTCAGCACCTGGTAATCACATCCAGGCAAAACTATACATTTATTCATTTCTATTTATCCCAGAGGGAATAACTTATTACATTCCTCTGATAGAGGTGTACTGTGCAGGAAAATAAAATTGGCATAGAAAATCTATCTTAGATTATAGAAGTCCCCATGCACTGACTCCACCCCACCACCAAGCAAACTCAGGCACATAGGAAATCCTACCTTTGAGAATAATTTTCTCTTCTACTTAAGGCACTTAATGGGGGATACAGTAGGTGCTGAATAAAGATTTGTTGACACAACCATTCCTCTTTCATTTAGCCATTAAAACATTAAAACCATGTAGGTAGTAAAATTATAATTAACCTGACCATGGAAAAAATAAGCAAAAATGAAAATTTAGGTATATTCTTATGGTGACAAAAGGATGTTTGCCCATTAAAATACTGATGATGAAGCATGGGCATTAATATAAACAGTAATTCCTATGTAGTTCAATAAAAACTAAACCTATCAACAATAAACATAATCCTCTTAAGTTGTTTGATAACAGCTCAGACAGTGACTTTCATAGTTTCATAAGCTCTCATCTTGAAGATTTCAACAAGCTTGGTAATATTTTTTTAAGCATGCTCTGAAAGACAAACCAAACAATGGGATTACTGCAACCCACTCAGAAATAAAAATGTGCTTAACACCACACAACTGTACCTGATGGAAAGTAAAGAAGCATGCAACATCGACTGAAACTACATTAAGTATTTAGGTGAGCAGGATTACCCAGCTTGGAATGCAGCCAGAAGAAAAATAAAGAATTTGGAGTTATCATAGAGGAATAATGTGAAAATGATAACTGCTAACCAAAAACATCTATCTTTAAAATAACTTTCTGGCCGTGTGGGTGAAAATTCTTCTCTTCTCTTCTCTTCTCTTCTCTTCTCTTCTCTTCTCTTCTCTTCTCTTCTCTCTTCTCTCTCTCTCTCTCCATATATATGTGTGTGTGTGTGTGTGTGTGTGTGTGTGTGTGTGTGTGTGTGTAAAATTATTGTGACACCCTAGGTACTGTGAAGGATTTTTTCATTGCAACTGAAATCACAATAAGCATTACATTTTAAAAGATGTTTACCTGAAGTTATTTATACTAAGCTGTATTCTTTCTTTTAATTCAAATTATTTCATTTCTTTAATAATTAATTAATTCAAATTTGGCTATAAAACTTTTCCTACAAAATTAATCAAACATAGCAAGCAGTAAAGCAACTTTAAAAAATTGAACATGCATAATCTTAATGCCTTAACACATTATTTCTATTGCATACTTTCTATGGATCTAAATCCATATGAATGTTTTATGTAATTTCCCATATATGTTGTGGCATCTGCTTTTGAATTTGAATATATTACCATTAAACTATTTTACATGATTTTTAAAAAAAGTTTCATATTTACTGACCCCTATTGAAAAAGATGGAAAATGTGGCTATGGTAGCAAAACAGAATATACATACCAACAATTTTTAAATTTTACAGTAAAAGTTTTCTGGCATGCTCCTTTATCTTGGGAAACTGTCCTTAAATTTTTGTGCATTGCCCTGGTGGCCTCAGTTCCTGGGCCCCTCCTTAAAAAATTTAGCCAGAAACCTGCATTTGAATGAAACATGCCACTCTAATCATCGAAATAGTAAAACAGGCATATTATCTTGATTTTCTGGTTGCCACATCCCTGGACTCTTGCTTCTTTAAGTGATGGATATGGTTCTTCAAAGCCCAGCTTTGTTTTTTTAATTACTGTAAACAGATGATTTGGAAACTCTACCCATCTATGGGTGCTGTTTTTTTTTCAAAAAGGACACTGTGTTCTAGAAGGTGATTCTTTTAGGTTGGTTATCAAACCAGCCCTAGTTTAGTAGGACACTCTGGTAAATGAATGGCTTCCTAGAAAATCCTATTTATATTTTCCTGAATAGCAGGGATACTCATGACAGTCTCTTGCCAACTCCTCAGTTTCTTTGGGAAAGGATGCTGTTTGTCGTTCTCCAGAATGCCTCTTCTGCTATTGAGACAGTGTCTTTCTATTAGGTCCTTATGGATGTTATTAGTGTAATTAATGACATGTGAATCCTTGTCACTGGAATCACTCTTCATCTTCTATTAGTCTCTTGAAGAATATTTCCTCTACAATTTTTTGCTAATGACCTACTTCTTCTAAAAGCCAAGGGAAACAAGCTGACAAACTGTGTGGGACTTCCACATACAGCTCAAATACACAATGATTTCTGTGATGCTGCTTGTGTCCAGACAGATACACTGACATTATTAACATATATATCAAACCTCCTGATAATTAAGCTGATTGCAAACAGATTATTAAATATGAATGGAGGAAAAAAGGTCTCTCTGGCAACAAGTGAGAGAAAATGAGACAAAGGGCTATTTCTATGCACGTGGCATATAGACAGCAGTAAAGATATTGATAAAGTCGATTTTAAAATGTCACTTAATTTAAACATCTTTCATACTTAAAAAGTTAACCAATAGAGAACTACAAATAACATAACTACAAAATATTTGTTGAGGAAAGAGAGCAAGGAAAATCGTACAGCCTCTGCTGGGGAAGTCACAGATAACGTGCTCAGCAGCCGTCTCCCAGCCCTTGCCCACACTCACCTTCTTTTCTATTACTGCATAGATGATTCAGTCTGTTCCATTCCACAACTCGGCAGAGATTTTAGGTCTAATGAAGAGCCCTACCAGATCGATGAGAACTCTTATTAGTAGGGCACCCTCCCCCCTGGCTTGTATTCTCTAAATACCCTACCCTTGACAGCATAGATTTGTATCTCCCCTTTGAAGCAAAGTGGGACATGTGAAGCTGCCATCCTCCCACCCTGACCTGAGAAGTTTGCCCTCTCTGGGAGAGTGGCCATGATGGGATCTCTTCCCCTGCTCTTTTTTGTGCCTTTTGTGCTGTGTAAGAAATAAAGCAGTCATTTTCTGAAAGTTTCTGATATGCCCGAACTTGTGTTCCAATGACATACCATGTAGCAACTCATTCCAAAGCATCATCCTTTAAATTATGGCATCTATAGGATTGGTCAAGAACTGTGATGGATCAAGTTTTAGAGGAGTAAACATAAGAATACAGTGCCATATGCTTGAAGCACAAAATAAAGAAATGGTTCAAGCATTTACCACTGGAAAGCAAAGGGTTTGGGTACAAAAATATTACATTATATGAAAGCTCCATGAAATCAGTGATTGCTACTATGTGCAAATATCAACTTGGCAAAATTAAATATTTGTGACAGGAAATAGAAAACTATTTTGAATTTTATTGTGACTTAATTCCATGCTCAAATAGACTAACAGACTGATAAGTAAAGGATGATATATCTTCTATGGAAGGCACATGTTAGAGAGGAGATTCCAGTAGGATTTTATTTATGAAGAATTTCCCAGAGGAAGACACTGGAAAACATCCAGGGCTGTCAGAGTTCTGATATAGAGATTTCCTTTAGTGATACATCAGAAAGCCATAAATATGACTTTCTAAACTTAAACTGTAAACTCCAGTAGTTAAAATTCTATTTAAGTTCAAGTCAAAAACACAATATTGCATAAAGAAATAAATTATAACAATAATGATATTAAACTGGAGAGCATTGTTAGGTTAATTTGAACATTTTTCAGCTCCAGAAATAATAATGGTTGGAAATATTAGTGAGTTTAAAGTTGGTAGAAATTAGTAAATTCATGAGGATTTGAGAACCTCTATTAATATGATTTTGTTTTGAAAAATATGTTTTCTATTCCTTTTGTTTGACTCATTTTTAGTACCTTCTTCAAGAAAAAGTTGCATGGATAAATTGAACAAATTGAAAAGGAATGATTGCCAAACTTCTATTGTTGAAAAGATTCTGGCAATAATCAGGAAAATGCCCCAAACTCAGATAGAAACATAAACTGTGGATTAGATAGTTATCATATAATATTTATATATTCTATAACTTACCTTCCTCCCACAAAATCTAAACCTATTAAAACTCCAAATAGAACCATACAGAAACAAGATAACAAAAATAATTAAAGAATACAAATTTTTCAAAGACACTGTGGTCATTGATAACAGAGGCACAGCTACCTTCATATAACACATTGAACAATGTCTCTTGGGAAAAATGGGGGAAAAACATGTACACTGTGGTAGTTTGAAACTATGCATACCCCAGAAAATCATAAAGTTAATCCATTCCTGTGGGTATTGATCCATATTATGTAGGATCTTTTGATGAGGCTACTTCAATTAAGGTGTGTCCCACCTCATTCAGGATGAGTCTTAATTGGATTACTGGAGTCCTTTATAAATGGAATGAATATGGGGATGGGGTAAGAGAGAGAGAGAGGGAGAGAGAGAGTGATGGAAGCAAGAAGCTGAAAGCAACAAAACCTGGAAGAGAAGAGAGAGACTAGCAAACACCGCCATGTGGCTTGCCATGTAGCAGAGGAGCCAAGAATCACTAGCAGCCAGCCATCTCTGGAAAGAAAGCAGTCTTGATCATGCCTTGATTTAGACATTTTCCCAAACGCTAACCATGAATGAGTAAATTCCTATTGTTTAAGACAACCCATTACATGGTATCTACTGTAAGCAGCCTAAGAAAGTGAAACATACATAAAAGAGACATTCTAGTTAGAAAGAAAATATAACATGAAACATAAAGCTCTCAAAAAAAAAAAAAAAAAAAACCAGAACCTCAATTCCCACTTCTTGTGTAACAAAGAAAATAAATATGCATTTAAAACAAAAATGACTGTGTCATTTTCTGTCTCCCAGAGGGATGAAGTAAGTGTTTATAGAGCTCTTCACTACCTACTGTGTGGAAGGACAGGTTGAGAGGAAAAAGACTGAAATTCCAAAATATCTGATCTGTGTTGCTAAAAGGTAGGTGAATATGTAAAGATAGGGATGCGGTCAATTGAGGATGTGGAAAGAGAATTTTTTTCTGAATAATAAATTAAGAGGACAAGAGTTTTCATGAAGAACTTTTGGCATACAGCATGATAAAGGGAAATAGAGCATCTTGGTGGAAAAGAGAGATGGACAAGCATCATAGTAATGCAGGCAAAAGGACTTTTCAGAAGCTAAGTAAAAATTTAGCTCTCAAAGAATTTATACTTCTGCCCATCAAATTCCCTCCAGGTCTTCAATCTTATAGTACACATTCATAACTTGTATAATTAAGTATTTGTTTTGTTTTGTTTTTAGTAGAAACCAAAAGAAAGAGGCAAAATTTCCTGTTTGGATTGTTGTAGAAAAAGAGAAGAATAGAGAAACTGGGCAATATGGGTATGAGATTTACAAGTCCAGCAAGACTGAAAAGAAGGGCTACAACAGACCATGAGATGTAAATCCCTGGGAATATACAGATATTTGGGAAATCATTAGTTTTCCTTACAGATGGATGATAGGAGATTCCAGTTAGTCTAAATCCCTTAGGACTTTTGTTTTTGCTGGTAACTTCCACCCTGGAATTAGCCCACCCTTAGGACTTTAAACAGAATGTTGTGATGGTACTTCCTCTTGATCTAGAAATCTCAAACACAGATTGGGGAAAAACATCAGATATTCTGCAAAATTTCCTTCCATATTTGCGTATTTGTGATCTTAAAAAGCACAAAGTAGAAAGCTATTCACTGCTCTGAGTGTAAGTAAAATTCTATAAAGTGACAATAAACTTGAAGAAGCAAATTTTACAAACTATCATAAAAATAAAGTCTTTTATTCAAGCTAGATTCTGTTTACAATTAGATGAATGATTCATAAAATTCTGGTACTTATTTTTTAGTGGAAAATTGATCAACATTTAACTGATAAAATAATATCAGCTTATCATTTTGGAGAGGGGCAGTGCATTTTATCAATTAAGTATAAAATTTCAAACCAAATAGAGGCCTCAGACAGTGAACTTCAATAGGTGCTCTGGGTCCCAATTTTCAATATTACCTTTTATCTTACTCTGTAACATAAAGCAGCATATGATCTTGTGTAAGGAATAGCTATTAAGTTTTTAAATCCAAATTCAATGTTAAAATGGTAAAAGAACTCAAGAACTAGCCTTATGGAAATCGTTCAAGGCAGAAAACTGAATCTCAGCAGAATTATGTCATAATGTTAGCGTTAGCTAGTGGCAAAGTGAGCAATCTTGGACTCCATCCATTTTCAAGGGTTCTAGTGATTAATCACATTTTATAAAGGAAAAAAAAATCTAATTAAATTCTTTGTTAATCACTGAAAAACTACCCTAGAATAAATTTCTAAACAAGTGAAAGTCACATCAGCTAGTTGCTGCAATTACTTAAGAACTGATTTTTTCAGTGAAAAATGCCTCCTTCTTTGCCATCTTCAATTAAACCTACCCATAAAGATCATATTTCTGGATTTAAAAATGTCATCTTTAAAGACCAAACACATTCATGACTATTAAATAAATACAAAATTGTATTCTTCATGCAACTTAAAATTAATGTGCATTGTGGGGGGTTACAGGTGGGCATGAAAAAGCTGAATAACATTGCATGTCAATGCAAGTACTTAGTGCAGTGTTTACACACTCTTCTCTAGTTACAAGGCTTGTTCACATTATCTCAGACTTGCTTTCCTTAAAAGAGCCAAATCAGAAAAATTGCAAAGCACAAGACAGCTGGTGGTTGTAGTTCATAAAATTTGGATTCATATGGCTGAGTCCTGCAAGACCTAGGGCAGTGAATGGATCTAGAATGGATTTTGATCCACAATATTTAATTGATAAATTCCAACTGTGATAATATCTTGCAGCAATTATAATCCATCTGGGAGATGACATTAAGCTACCTACTTTATTTTATATTGTGAAAGTTCCTGTGGGTTTTCTGTCAATGCATTATAATTCAAGAAGACATCCATGGTCAAATAAATTGTAGAAATGTTGTAAAACAGTCAACATCAGAAACAGATTCAGAAGAGAAAAATATATGCCTTTTTAAACCAGAAGCAATCTGGTTCTTTTTTTTTTTTTCCTAACAAAAATTTTCCACTGGTGCCCTATATCTCTTGGATCTTATACTCTTCATTTTTTTTTTTAAATAATGTCCTTGAAAGGTCTATATCCTGTTCAGACATATATACAATGTCAAATCCACTTTAGAACATGGAATAGCAGTTATCTATTTACCCCCATGTTTGTGAAGAAATGAAGAGCAGATCATTAAAGAAAATATTTCTTATTCTTTAAAAATCTCTAACATTCTTGGTTTTCTTGGTTGTATATTTCAAACCTATGTAATTTATGGCTCAATTGAAAGATTGTCCTCATAAGAGTTTACAAAATTATATTAAAGCAAAAATGATTATTCTAAAAAAACACATGATTGCTAAAAAGAATCTGATTTCCAAATAGAAGCATCAAGAACATAGGACTTCCTAAAAATACATTTTCCTTTAAAGCAGTGATAAAGCTTATTGTTTCTTAATTTTTAAAAGCTAATCAGGTCATGGCACACTTTCTGCTCTGTGAAAGACAGAATTCTATGTTCTCCAAGCAGCCTGCCATGGAACAGATGGTGAGGAAGTGAAATTAGAATCCACGTTTTCAAATGAAATATTTTTATTAGGGATAAAAAGCTAACTTCTATGTGGTAATTTATGACTTGCAAAAAATGTAAAGGTATTTAGTTACTTTCTGGTACTTTATTTCTTTACATAATTTTAAAAACTGGAAAATAATTTACTGTTATTTTCCAATATTACTTACATACAAATATCTAACTTTGCACCATTAAATCAAGTGCTTCTGTGTTGATCTCATTCTTCCTACATTTGGATATTTCTTCACTAGCATACTTGCTGACAAGCAAGGGATTTAATTGAAATATCTTTGTTTCTTTTATATAAATACATATATGTTTATGTTTCTAATATAAATACATATTTGTAATTGACTTCAGAAAATATTTATACCAAATAAAAGTGGTTAGTACTCATCTACTTTCGATGTTCACAACAAAAGATTATGAATATTCTTGACTTAATTGTTTTTGAGTTCCTTATCACCCAATTAAGTGGCAAGAAATTCTCAATAAGCAATGCTCATAAGACAACCCTATCAAACCCATCAGAAAAAAAAAAAAATCAAATGCAATATTATGGACTACAAACTTGTAATAGTGTCTGTAGTCTTCCATTTCAGGAAAGAAAGAGCTAGCATCTACTGTATGCAAATTAGTGCAAGATAGTTCATGTTGGGTTTGCATAAGGTTATCAAAACACTCATGTTCCAGAGAACATCATGTCTTGCTATATAGCATTCAATATAAATTGAAACACTGACATATATGGAATGATTCCTTCATAGTTGCCAATAATATATGCAAAATAATTCTTTGGGTGTTCAAAACATAATATAGGAGTTCATAGTCACAAAAATAAATGCCAAAACGAAAGCAATAACATCATGCTATAATAGGGAAGACCAAAATCAACATTTTAGTCTTCAGAGTAAAATTATCTAAATAAAATGTTTCAGAGAAGATTACTGTACTTGTTTATTTGCAAACAGAAAAAGGAGTTTTTAACTTAGTTTATGTGGTTGTTTTCATATAAGTAGTGCAAGTTGCTGCAAACAGCCATCTACTTTTGTGGTTGATAACTGTGTTATACAGCTTCAGTGTCTAACTTTAGTGCACTGACACGAATGAAAGAAGGCAACAGAGCATGAGAACTATGAGGTTCTGGAGTTAGAATAATGATGAGGCCAGGCAAATATTAAACCGATCTGGGAAAATGATCACCAAGATGTATAAATCTTGGTGTTTTATCATTTCAATCAATCCATCTCTCCATGCTGACACATTCTTCTATGTATCTTTAAAATTTCTTTAAGTTTTTTTCCCCTCCCCTTGGAGAATGTTAATAGTACAATGTGAAATTATTGTTATTGATTTAAAGTGAGCTATTCTGAAATCTCTGTTGAAGAGACTTCCTTCAACAAATATTTTGAGAAGTAAGGAAAATAAGTCTCCCAAACTACAAGTATTTTTTTTTTTCTTCTTTTAATTACATGCCATTCAGATATGGAGAGGAAAAGGATGTTTTGGGGAAAGACTTATGAATTATATTTCCCCAATTTCATATGTAAACTAGGAATTTAAAATATTAACTGATGTGATGGTAGCACTGAAATATTTATGTATTTGATTACTCCATTTTTATTTAAATAATTTTGTCAAATATCTTATTGTCTAATCTACTCCCATTCTCCTCTCCCGTTTTACAAAAGTTAAAGAAAAGGGTGTATTTCTAGTAGCTATTGTAGAAGGAAGAACTTTGTGACTTTATGTCAGGTTTAAAATAAAATATTCCTTTATCTTTCCAGATAATATTAACTCAAAATGATTGAAATTTTATTTAATATAGTTGTCCAGAGGTTCAAATTTTCTCATATTTATTTTTAAATATTTTATAAGTTAAAAGTAGTTAAGATGTTTGCTTACCTAAATGCTTAAAAGTAAGACAAGAATGTCTTAGATAGCTATCATTTGCACTATAGATGAACTTTATATATCAATATCAAGAATTGGCAGAAAAATGGTTAAATATAATGTGTGAACAGTTAATAATTGATTTATTGCATTCATATTTTATTTTGATTTGCTTTACTTTTTCTTCTTTTGGTAAAACATTACTGAGATTTATTAAAATAGGGTTTGATACCTGCAAATTTGGATTCGCTGTCCGATGTGCTCAATGACCGATTCTGAGTCACCAAGATTTCAAAGAGAGAAAGAGCTTTAATTGTAGCACGCAACCCAAGGAGACAAGAGGTTAAAAAAGCCTCAGATCTGTTGTTTCTCTGAACTGCAGAAACTTGTTTTATAGTGTTCAAGCAAAGGCAGGCTGGCTTATGGTAATTAGCAAGGTAGTTAATTCTGGACTGACATATGTCACCTTAACAATTATTAGGGGGTTATGTACACCAGGTTTCATGGTTATGAACTTAAGAAAAGAGCTAGTCATGAGTTACAATGTAAGATGTTCTTACCCAAATGTTTAGGTGTCTGGGTTACAAGTATTTACTGCTTCAAAGGTTAACAGACACTGTAAGGTAAGACTCCAGTTTGCTGGCAGAGACAGTCACAAGTGTTGAAGAACTTTTATACCTTTCAAGAAATTTAATATATCTATTTAATAAGGCATTACTATTGAAACATATAGGCATCTGGGTTGCAGTCCAGTGCCTTACAGTAATTATAGGCTTTTGCTTCTGGCTACTTGAAAAGTTACAGACTATAGTTCAGTGAGGCTTTTATATTTTAAGTGTTTGCCTTCTGACTATATCAAAGGTTAACTCAATTTTGTATTACAGTTCATTTAGGGTTTGACTATTCTACTACATATATATCAGGGATATAATATGAATAAAAGCTAGGTTTATAAAATAATTCATTTGCTAAATAAGAGATAACATGCGATTACTGGTTTGCTGAGCTTTAATACTTAAGATTGCATAGAATTTAACTATTGCATTTGTTACGTCAAATGATTGCCATTCTATAAATCCATGGGATTTATTACTTTAAAACTAATGGTAAGCTTGAAAGTAAACATTAGTTGTGAAAAGAAATGCCTTTACAAGTAATTCCACAAAAGATCTGTTTAATGGAATCCTGGAACTTAAAAGTTTTTCTCTTACTAAAATTTAGAATCTGAAATTTAAATCACCTCCTCTATTTTTGGTAACTAGATAAACTGGGAGGCTCCTATTCTCTCTGTATTAAATTAACAAGAGATAATTGTTAAACCCAGCGAAGAATCAATTTTTTTTATGATGCGGGAACAAAAGAATTGTACCATGCCCAGATATTATCAGCTTAATTTTCTCTCCCTAGCTAAAATTTCAATATGTCAGAATCTTATTGATTCTGTATGTATAAGACAGTCATAAAGATAGTAAAACACGTTTTCCTTAGAATGATTCATAATATATTCTGTTGTAAACAAACTGATAAAATAAGTTTCGGGGGGATTTTCTGTTAAAATAAATAAAACAAAATTGAGTTTCTATGGCTAAAAGATTTAAGATGTAGTCAAGAAGTTATTCTGGAGGTTACTCTTAGACAGTTCTGTCAGATTTCACAGACTGCTAAAATATGCAAAGCCCCAAGCAACAATGTTCCTCAAAACCCTAAGGGCATCCAGACCCCATAACAAACAAATCACAAGCTAAATAACTCAGTTAACTATCTAATCTGAAGGACAATGAGTATCCCAAATATCCACTAACAAAAAAAAAAAAACAAAACAAAAAAAAACACAAAACCCCACAAAACAAACAAACAAACAAAAAAAACTTGTGGAGTCTTCTCTTTATAACACCTTGCCTGAAATTGCCAAGATGGGACACGATTTGGGTTGCTACCTGAATCTGTTCTCCCAGAATTGCAATTCTAGCAACCCAGGTAAATGCTTTTCTTGCCTTGCAGCTTCGCTGGTTATTTCTCAGTTGACATTACACATGTGTGCAAAACCCTACGAATTCATGTCATTAATGGCATTTTTAAATTTACCTAATTTTTGAGAACAAAATTTAAAAGACTGCAAAATACTGTGCCAATGTTTTTTAACCTTCTATATTACAAAAAGAAGCCTTATATAATATCAGTGTATAGCGGTCATTATGAAGTCCTGAGTGGAACTTTTTGCTCTTTAACACACATTTGCACTTTGAAATAGAGACGGAAGTATTTGAATTAGTGTTACTTAGCTTCTCAGTGTGAATGGTTAATATTTAAATATAAATATTAAATGGATTCCATGACCCAGGTCCTTACCTCACAAAGTTGTTGTAATGATGAAATGAGAAAATGCTTCAGAGACTTATGTGTATTATGAAATGTAAATTATTCTTATTTTATTTTAAAAGTGACTTCTACCTGAAATGTGCATTCTTTACTCTTCTGCATTTTCCCCTTTTCTCTAGACTCCCTGCAGTGTTTCAGGATAGTTGAACTTTAAATTCTGTGCTCCAAGAGATCTTTAAATTGTCTTCTTTGCACAAGACTAATGTACAATGTAGGTGGTTAAAAAAAAAAAATCCTCAAAGAATTACAAAAGCACTGTGCTAGTGGATGAGTGGGTTGTAAGTATACCAGTTGCCTTTAGCTACTAATAAGAAAGTCATTTTTACTTGGTATAAATAGGTGCCCTCCATCTAGGGCAATTTATCAGACTTAGAAATGAGCAGATCAGCCAAAGATGCTGGACCAGCCTGGTTATCTAGAAAGGAACTCGCAGAACTTTCTAGGACTTCTGCCCTCTTCCTCATCATCCAGTCCAATCTCCAAGGCCTCCAAAGCCTCTTCCACATGTTCAATTTTATTTCACTGCCTACCCATTCCCAGAAAAGCAAAGGAAAAGCAATATATATAGATAAGGAAGAACTGGTAGGTTCTTATTTGACACCATATTTTAACCTATAGACCCAATTTATGATTATTACTAAAGAAAACAGATTTGGTGAGTACTTGAAGGGATATTTTTCTTTGTATGTATTAATTGGTTGAAAGACTGATAAGCAAGCTAATCAAATTTAAGCCACCATAGAAAGACTATATTAGCATAATTCTTATTTATTAACAGGGAAATAAAGAAAAAAGTGAGAAAAATGCATTAGCTGTAACACTAGTTTAAATGTCTCTTAGTACACCAAATGAATACATCTGAATTACAAAATTCTGTAACACAAAGACCACTTTTAGAAAGAATAAATTTAAATGACTAAAGTTTTAAGAAAAAAAAAAAAGACCTAAATTAAAGGTGATTTTAATTTCACCAAAGGAAATGACCAGAGAGTAACAATTACCTTTCATCCCCTAGCAATACAGCGAAGTTAAATGGTAAGAAGGATTTAGGATTCAGGTGTAAAGCATAAAAATTTTCCTACAAGTGAATATGTGTAATCTTTATCCATGGCATTTTTTAAGAGGAAGAACAAACTTTCCTTTGCTGTAGGTAGTATTTAGCCATGTTTTAATAATTTTCTGATCTTTTCTGCACATCCTTGTCTTTAGTTTTGTGCTCAATAAATGGTAGCTTTTAGTGTTGTTAATACTACTTGTCTTTCAATGATTCATAAAGACATTTTAAAATATTAAATAAGTCAAACATATAATATATATATACAAAATAATAATAAATCAAATATTTCTTGTGGTATTTTAAGGGTATTCTATTTCCAATACATAATGAAACTGGCTGAATGATATTATTAATTTCATACCTAAAGGAGAAAACAAAGTCACTGTTTTCAGGATTATATTGCTATAAAAGAAAATAGCCCAAGATTCAAAATTTCCATATAGAAATGCATATTTCACACATTTTAAAAAGGTTACTTTGTAAATTATTTAATCAATCAATATTCTTTGTCAGATATAACTTTTATTTACATTAACATTAGTGGAATTTTATCCTAGTAGAGAAAAATAAAAATATTGGATCCCATAAAAAGTAACTGGAAAGGGAAGTAGAATGAAGGAGGGAAATTAAATTTTAAGATGGAAAAAGGAAAATAAAAATTTTAATAAAATATATTCAAAAGCTATCTTAGCTATCTTAGAAGCTGAATTAGTTTTCTATCCTTGTTGTAGCAAACTACCATAAACTTAATGGTTTAAAATAACACAAATTCATTATATTTTACACTTTGGTAAGTCAGAGATCTGACATCAGTCTCACTAGGCTAAAAAAGTCAAGGTATTGGCCGGGCTCGGGTCCCTTGTGGAGGCTCTGGGGGAGAATCCACTTCTTTGCCTTTTCCAGTTTCTAGATACCATCTGCATTTCTTGGGTCTTGGTTCCTTCCCCTTCACATTCAAAACCAGTAATGTTAAATCTCCCTCTCATCCTTCTCCTGCATTCATATCTCTGACCACCGCCATAGAATTTTCTCCAATTTTAATGACATGTGATAAGATTGGGCCTGCTTTGGTAATAATCCAAGATAATCTCACCATCTCAAAAATTTCAACTTGACCACATCAAACTCCCCATTGCAGTGTAACATAATATATTAACAGGTGTGCTAGTCTGGATATATTATGTCCTGCCAAAAGCCATATTCTTCTATGCAGTCTTGTGGGGGCAGGTGTATTAGTGTTGATTAGATTAGAATCCTTTGAGTGTTTCCATGGAGATGTGACTCATTCAAATGTGAGTGAAATGTTTGATTGGATAATTTCCATGGAGGTGTTACCCCACCCATTCAGGGTGGGTGTTAATTGGATCACTGAGTCATATAAAGGAATTCACAGACAGAAGGGTCAGAGCAACACTGAAAGTGACATTTTTGAAGAGGAGCTGCAGCTAAGAGAGGACAAAACGCCCCAAGAGCAACACTTTGGAGAAGCCATTTTGAAAAGCAACCTGGGAGCACGTGGATGCCAGCCATGTGCCTTCCCAGCTAACAGAGGTTTTCCAGACGCCATCATCCATCCTTCAGTGAAGGTACCCTATTGGTGATGCCTTACCTTGGACACTTTATGGCCTTCAGACTGTAACTTTGTAACCAAATAAACCCCCTTCATAAAAGCCAATCCATTTCTGGAATTTGCAGCAGCATTAGCAAACTGTAACGATAGGTTCTTGAGATTGGAACTTGGACACCTTTGGGGACCCTTACGCTGACTATGATTGAAATCACATAACCTATGTTCTTGCTTAATGGACAAATAAGAAAATTGAGCTACTAATCTATAAAAATCATTTCTTCCAGGGCATTTAATGAGTGAATGACAAAGCCAGGAGGATTTAAGTTATTAATTTGAAACATATCCTTTTTTATTATTATTCTTAAAAAGTTTATGATATAAATATTAAAAGCATTAAAATGGAACAGATCTACAATCTTTGTCCTTTTTAGATCTTTTATAATGTATTTTTTAGTTTTATAAAAAGGCATTCTTACTGTAATTAAAAATACAATTGCTGTGCCAGTTAATGGTTTTTTTAAATGCACTTTTATTGAGATATATTCACATACCATACAATCATCCAATGTTATAATCAGTTGTTCACAGTATCACCATAAAGTTGTGCATTCATCACAATTTCTTGAACATTTTTCATTACTCCAAAAAATAAAAACTAAGAATAAAAATAAAAATAAATGTAAAAAAGAATATCTAAAACATCTCATATTCCTTTCCTCCCTCCATTATTCATTTACTTTTTGTCCCACTTTTTTCTATTCATCTGTCTATACACTGGATAAAAGGAGTGTGAGCCACAAGGTTTTCTCAATCACACAGTCATACCATATAAGCTATATAGCTACATGATTATCTTCAAGAATCAGGGATACTGGATTGCAATTCAACAGTTTCAGGTATTTCCTTGTAGCTATTCTAATACACTAAAAACTAAAAAGGAATATCTATATAATGCATAAGAATAACCTCCAGAATGACCTCTGGACTCCATTTGAGATCTCTCAGCCACTGAAACTTTATTTTGTTTAACTTGTCTTCCCTGTTTTGGTCAAGAGGGTTGTCAGTCCCATGATGCTGGGTCTAAGCTCGTCCCCAGGAGTCAAGTTCCACATTGCCAGGGATATTTATACCCATGGGAGTCATGACTCATGTAGGGGGGAGGGCAGTGTGTTTATGTGCTGAGTGGGCTTAGAGAGAGACAGGCCACTTCTGAGCAACAAAAGACGCTCTCTGGGGGTGACTGTTAGCCACAACTATAGGTAGGCTTAGCTTCTCCTTTGCAGTAGCAAGCTTCATAAGGGGAACCCCCAATATCAAGGACTTGGCCTACAACTATGGCAGTCACCAATGCTTGCAAGAATATCAGGAATTCCCCAAGTGGCAAAGTTTAATGTTTCCATATTTTTATCCAGGCCCTCAAGTGGGCTTTGCAAGCACTTTTTATTCTCTGCCTAAATTACTCTGGGATTTATTGAGATTTCATGCTAAGTTGTACAAACCAACCAGATCTCACTCACTCTTCAAGGTTCCATGTAATTATGGTGTTTGAATAAAATGACCATTCAAGTTAACTTACATAGCATGCTACAGAAAATACAGATTTTGCACCTAATAAACATCTCTTCCTTTGGTCTCACACAGAAGTTGAGGTTTTAAAACATAGTCAATGTCATCCTTTTCCCTTTAGTCTGGTTTACTTTAGCTCTAATCAAATCACTTTTGTTCATATCTCTAATTGAAGTCTGACCTGTTTTTCAGCTTCTTTATCATTTGCTGTATGGGATAATGCTGACATTCTTAGCTGCTGAACTCTGGCTCTGAGTCTCGGGTGTCACCCAGATGCCAGAATTTCCAGGGCCCAACCAGGTTATACACAAACAAACAGCTCAGCATCTCAGAATTTAGAGACAACTGTTACAACTCATGAATAGATGTGTCTGCTGTAAGAGCTTACAGTCTTGGGACCTTTACCATAAGCCTTCCCCTGATAACTTATGCTCTCATATTCAATTCACATTATAGTTAGTCCATATTAGTGAGGCATTACAATGTTTTCCTTATTGATTCTGGCTTATTTCACTCCATATACTGTCTTCAAGTTCCATTCACCTAGTTGCATACCTCGCAACTTTATTTCTTCTTGCCACTGCTCAGTATTCCATTGTATGTATACACCACATTTCACCATTCTGCTTAGTCAATGTACCCTTAGGCCACCTCCAACTATTGTGAATTGTGAATTCTGTTGCCATAAACACAAGTGTGCAATATCCACTCATGTTCTTGCTCTCAGTTCTTCCAAGTATACACCCAATAACAGGGTTGCAGGACCATATGGCACCCCTACAGTTAGCTTCCTGTGGAACCACCACATTGCCCTACAGCTGGACTGTGCCACTCTACCTTACTACCAACAGTGAATAGGTCCATCCCTCTCTCCACACTTTCTCCAGCACTTGTATCCCTCTGTTTATTTTTTAAACAGTTTTATCCAAACACCATACAATCCACCCTAAGTAAACAATCAATGATTCCCAGTATAATAACATAATTATGCATTCACCACCATAGTCTATGAGAGGACATTTCCATTTCTTCCCCAAAGAAAGACAAAAAGGGGAGAAAAACTGGAGACTAAAAATACAAAAGATAGAAGAAAAATAAAAATAAAATACAACAAAAAGGTCAGACAACGACACCACTAAGAAGAATTCCATATCACTCCCTTATATCCCACTGTTTCCTCTGAGGCCTTGTCAGTCCACAGCTCCCCACTGGCATAAAGTGGTGCTGTGCATTTAATCTCAGTGCATTTAATTCTCAGGGAAGGTAGCCACTTGAGCTTGGTGTCGTCCCCCCCTACCTTTTCTTAGTGAAGATAAGTCCTTTAGAGAATTATCTTCTACACTTGAGTTTTTCCTTTGACATTCTATCTTAACTCCACCCTTGCCTGGATCAATGCTGACAATTGAAAATGCCCAAGGCTTTCTCTAATAAGCTACATAGAAAAAGAGGAAAAAAAAAGAAAAAAAGAAGCCCCCTTTTCAGAGGCAGTCCCCAGCCATCCAGCTCACCAGGCAAGAATTGGAGTTGGTACCAGTCCTGTGTGCCCCTTTGCTTGGGAGAAAGCCCTTTTTTCAGTATTCGGAGCTCAGTGGGACTCCAGATGCCTCTCTTTTATTTATGTATTTTTTTTTTTTTTTTCATCAGCCTCCCTCTTCTCTGCCAGGAGAAAGCCCTGGTTTCCTTTCCTGGTTGTTCCAGGTTTATCTGTCCTCATATCATGTATTCAGTAGTCCAAGTTTGTTGATTAAGACTGCAATTGGAGCTTGGCTGAGCTATGTTCCCTTGCTTCTGGCAAGGACTGCTTCTTTTTCCCACAGTGAAGTTTTCCAACTCAGCCTGCCATGCCAGTGTGGGAGGAGTGCCTTCCATCACGTGGCAGTCTCTCTCTACCTTCTCCTACACTGGCTTGTACTAACTTCATCCTAGTTTCCTCTGCTTATAAGGGTTTCAGCCAAATTTATTTAAGGCCTGCCTACATTCACTTTGGTCACACCTTAAATAATAATATTATCTTAGAAGGTCCTATTTACAAATAGATTCACACTCTAACTGGAGATAGGTTAACATGTCTTTTTTGGGGGTATGATTCAATTCCCAACTGGTAGTTACCCAAATTCTGGGTGAAATCTAGTGGGTGGGATTCTAGCTGCCCAGTTTGCTTCAACCAAAGCAAATCCAATTTTCTATGATTTATGAAATACTGGTATAACAGTCATATGCTGTTGGTAATGTATCTAAGATTTTTATTAAGAATTATATTCCCATGATTTAAAAAAGTGTTTGAAAATAAACAAATTCATCTAGAATTGTGTTCATACTAATTTAATCTGGTCCACATTCCACTGAAAAATAGAAATTCTACATTCTTTTAGTCCAGAAGGAGAAAACCTATGATGAAATATCAAGTAGGTGGTGTAAACTTTTAACACCTAAAAATTTTGTTTTTCAAGCCAAAAATATATATAGGTAATACTTATGTTTATGTTATTAAAAAAGAAGCAAAACTATCTTTGAAGCTAATCCAGAATATAAGAAACCATCATACTCACTAATCAAATTACACTTTTAGAATTATTTCAAGTAGAAGTAATAGAGACACCAATTCACTAGGTTAAAAAGCAGGAATACATTCATGCCAATGAATTATTCAAAGATCAGAACAGACTTTGGCCTTTTGAAATGACTACATTCCATAACTCAATTCATGCTTTATCTCTGTCTGCCCAGTTTAGTATTTAATGTCGAGATATGTATAATCATAGCTCCTTCTGTTCTGTTGAAACAGGAAATAGGACAACGCACAGTTCTTTATAATCATAAAGGAATGAATATTTCTGCCAGCTTCAATGAAATGGTAAGGAATCTAGTGAAGGAGACCAATTGGCCTGGCTTGGGCACAGTTTTGAAGGAAAGGATAATGTGATTGGTTCAGCTTCTGTCATACAGACATGTTTGTGACTAGAGGTGAGAAATGTTTGTGGGTGGCAGAGACAAAAATGTTTGGGGAATTGAGTGCCGGGGCACTACCTAATTTGCTATAATTAAAATAGGCAAACCAAACCTATCCTTTATTATGCTTGGATGGTCAATTGTTTCAGAATTTGATTTACTCAAAAAAGTAACAAATTCGAATAATTTATCTAATTCTGTATTGATCAGGGGGTACAAATTGGGTAACTGTTTCAAGGAGATTGAAACAGATACAGTAATTCTTTTTGGCTCTGGCACATCATACTACTTTTAGCAATTTATCCTTAGTTAATAATTTTAAGTAAATACAGACTTAACTGCTTTTTTTTTTTTTTTGAAGACACCATTAGAAAGAAACTTGTCTATATATTTTAACCAGTTCATAAAAGGTTATTACAAATTTGGATCAATATATATGTTCAATAAAATTTTCCTTCCTGATTGGATATAGTAATGCTTAGTAACATCAATTTCCCCTGGCACCTCCATTCCAATCATTGTTATATGTTTCTTTTTCATTTTCTGCCATTTACGATCCTTTATATAAAATTTTGTTAACATTATTTGCTACTCTTTTTTCTTCAAATGATGGGAGAAATCTCCTTTCACACTAAAAATGGCCAATCTGACAATTTCTTACTGAGTGGGGTCAGTATGGGAATGTTATTCCGATTAATCTTCCAAAAACATCACTTTAAAAATCAGTGTTGTGAAAGTTATTTTCCTTTTACAAAGTGCAAAGTAGGAGTGGTACCTTTTTTCTGATTGCTAGGTTAACGGTTTTGCTCACCTTATTTCCATTATCCTCTTCAGGACTAGATTTTTAAACAACTTTACTAGTATACCTGCTGTGTAAAGCCTTTCCTTCTTTTGAATTTGATTCTGAAGTCATATCTTGAGTTTCAACACTGAACAATGGCTACTTGATGGTGGGAGCAGATAATAGTGTCCTGGAAAGATTTTAGGGACTTTGCTGTGTCTGGCATAGTAGCCTTTAACCTAGCACCAGAGAAATAAAATACAGAGAAGAAAATGGGTAGAGAAATAAAAATAGAAGGGAAGGCAAAATAATGAGACACACATACATGCAGAAAATAAGTAAAAGAAATGGGAATAAATCCACCTTTACCATAGATTCCTAAATTTGCTATCCATTAAAAGGAATTATAAATACATATTTCATTTTCCTCACTATATACATTTGTTGCTCAGATAAGATATGGTTGGCAAATGCTAGAATTATTGTCAAATTCTCTACAATCGTGGTTTCAGATAACATTCTAATAGCTACTCTAATTGGATTATGTTCCCTTTTTACAAATTTGAGATATTATTCATTTAGTTGCATCAAATCTAATTATGGTATGTTCAAAAGTCTATTAACAAGTATTTGGGTAGTAAAGGATTTTTACTGTAGCAGGCTTAGATGCTTGTTTTTCTAAGCCATACATTTTACAGTCACATTTGATACTCCAAATATGTGAATATGAATCTATAAATTTTGACCAACATGTAATTTTAAACAGTAATCTCTTGCTGAATTTACTTTTGGTTTGAATTAATGTTGCTAACAATTTAATTTTACTTCTGAATTGGATTAATATTGCTAACAATTGCATGTAAATTAAAATTATTCTTTGGAAAACTTCACCAGTGTGGAGGTCAATGGGGAAGGGTGTCAGCATGTTCCTGTTTTTTCCTGGTTTCTTCATTGGGATCATTTTTTCTCTATTAAAATATAATTTACTTCATTCCATAGTGTTTAAATGAGGACTAATTGGGGAAATCCCATTTCTAACCCAAGTCATAGCCATTAAGATTATCTACCCTCAAACACAGATCTCCTTAGGTTGTAGAGTTGTCCTAAACCACAGGGATAAGTCTCTTTGGACATTTTTTTGCAGACCATTTTTTCTCATGTAGTCACTAAGTTTGTAGAATCCTGAGCACAGAACTTGCAGAGGCTACATATGTCCGTTTCTGATAATGAAGCTATCAGAGAGAAAATCAGAGGCCAGAGATGGTAATGAGAAAGGAAATTTTGGCACAATAATTTGAATAAATGGGGTAAAACTGAGTTTTTTCTTTTGAATTATCTTACCACATAAATTCTTCTGTGTTTTCTTTTAGTTTAAGTAGTTTTAAAGTGAATCTCTGTCACTTGTAACCAAAAAGAGTTCTGACTAATAAAAGTTCCAAGCACTAGCAGTCCCTCCATCAGTTTTTTTTGTTTTTTTTTTTTTTTTTTTGGAATAGACTAGGAGTGCTATATACTTTCCCAAAAAGTGTATTTTTTTTCTTCTCCAAAACTACAGAATCATTGCTTTTGAAGATATTCATAACACCCAAAAATACACAGGGATTGGAATAAGACTTTGTATTATAGTTATCCTCAAACAGTTTGTTACCATCATAAGGTTACCCTTATGGAGTCATATCAAACCACCACGGTCTCTTATAATTTCATTTTATACATTAAGAAATATAATCTCATAAATTAAAAGGCAAGATTGGGGATTTAACAAGATAGAATGGAAATGAGGTGTTCTTGAGTTCTGTGAGCAATTACCCACTACTGGAACAGTGCTTGAATCTTTGTTTTAACTACTTCCCAAGAAATGCATTCTTTTTCAGTTCCTTTAAATTAAGTGTGAACGACTGAAACTTTAACCATATTTTGCAAAATGGAGACTTTGCACACTTGAAAATTAAGAGCTGGATCACTCACATATTCGTGGTAAGAATGTAATATGCTATGGCCTCTGTTTAAAATAATATGGATGTTTCTTATTAAACTAAACAGCTGTTTACTATATGACCCAACAATTTCACTATTATTTATATTAGAAAAATAAAAACTTATATTCATACAAAAAACTCTAAATGAATATTCATAGCAGCTTTATTTCATAATAGCCAAAAACCAGGAAAAAAATGTTTTCGGTGGGTGAATGGCTAAATAAACTGTTATATCCATGCCATGAAATATTATTCAGCAAATTAAAAAGAAAAGTAAAAAAACAACTAGTGATACACACAACTTGGATATACCTCAAGGGAATTATACTGACTGAAAAAAGTCAATCTCAAAAGATTACATAATATTTTATTCCATTTATATAACATTTCATAATGGCAAAATTATAGAGATGGCAAACTGATTAGTGGTTGCCCTTGGTTTGTGCGGAGTGATGGCGGGAGTCTTTCTTTGGCTTTAAAGGGGTTTCCCAAGGAATACCTGTGTTGGAAGTATTCCACTGTGGTAGTCACATGAATCTACTCATGTGATAAAATTAAGTAGAATTCAATACACGTACAAACATGAGTGCATATAAAGCTGAATAAGGTTGGTGGATAGTATCAATGTTACTTTTCTGGTTGTGATATTGTACTATGGTTATAGAAGATGTTACCATTAGTATAGGATGGCTCTCTCTATTATTTCTTATGGCTGCATGTGAAACTAAAATTATTTAAAAATAAAATGTTTCAGTAGTAGGACTTTTAGAAAGCAAACAAAAAATTCTTTGAGATTGTTTATGATTCATTAAAAATGTCACACAGTGTAGGATACTGTCCAGGAGCTAATAATCTTATTAGATTACTTCAACAGAAAGTACAAGAATGGTACAATACATATTGTAAAATATATGCGATATTTGGAAAAGTCCTTTTGCCAGGCTACTAGATTCTGTAATAGATTAGATCATTGTTCCACAAATATTTTCTCTGCCATCGCTACCTCCATGGACTTTGGCCATGTGACTTACTTTGGCAAAAGGAATGTTGGAAGAAATGTGAGGAAAGGCTTGAAATGTTTTGTGTGGTTGGGTTTGCCCTGTATGCTTCTGCCTTTGTCACAAGAAGAGCATGCCTCTGGAAACCCTCTTGTTCCAGCAGAATGAGAAATACAAGGAACAGATCTGAACCAAACACATGGTCAAAAACTGACCACAATATTGATCAGCTGAACACCAACCAAACCACAGACGTGGGTGTGAGAAATCAGTGTTTGACTTTCACAGCACTGCTTTTAAACTGGTTTGTTACACAGCCGTATTGTGGCTGTGGTTGACTAATACAAAACAAATGATTACTGTGAATAGATTTTGAGATACTCAACTGATATTATGACTTTGTTGAATCAGAAAGAGTCTTAGAAGCATACATCATAACTGACAAATACCTAAACATCTGCCTGACGTAGGTTACATTAAGTATAGATCTCAAAACATTTTATTTTCCACTCATGATGTCTCAATTTTTTTTTTTTTTTTAATAAATCTGCCCCCAATTTCACAGGCTTAAAAGAAAATCTTAATGGAACTATGGCCACACCTTAGAAATGACTTGTCATTGAAAGGATAGGAGTGGTAACTGTAAATGGTTTCAACCGCCTCTCCCCAGAACAATTTCATCTTGATTTTTTCACTGAAGTAAGTGCTAAAAGAAGAGTAACTTTGTCATTTTTGTTTATTGTGTTATCTCCAGTACTTATGCATTGAATAAACACACATATATATTGAATGAGTATTCAAAATTTTTAGTTTCCTATTCCCCTAGAAATTTATTTACTAAATTGTTGTTCAATATTTTACCACAGGCTCATATAGACTGCATAATAGTTATTTGACAATGGTCTGCATTGTCTGGAAAACTGAAAAATTTTGTTATTGTGCTACATTGGACAATGTCCTTATGTAACATTTTCTCTCAGTTCTGTTCTGGAAGGAAGAAAAGTATTTTTCCTAATGAACTGTACATTTTATCCACAATTAAAAGAAACAAAAAACAACATTTCTTTTTTGTCTTGACTTCTAGAAATATGCATCCAATTTAATGGTCAATTATAATAACCACGTAATTCTACTAAATGTATAAAAAGCATAATTTTAATAGCATTATTCTTTTAACTAAATGCAGTGATTTTTTTAAATACCATACAAATAATTTTAAATGAACCCAAATCTTGAATTATCAAGCTTTCTGGAATAAATATTACATCATCATTTAATGCTTTTATCTTTCTAAAAGATATTTCTGAAACCCTACTTTGAGTTTCAGACACTGTGCTAGGGCCCTAAATGTATGGAAATGAGGGTAATAAAATCATGAAACTTGCCTTCTTTGAGGATCTGGTTAAACATAAATGATTATGAGATTTCTAAGAACAGTAAAATGCTGTTAAATTATCTGCTGGATAATGTGGGTGTTTGAAATGGGGGGCAGATTTGTATAGGACTTGACATGTCAAGACATGACAAAGGAATAGAAAGGAATTGTGAAAAGAATTATAGCCTTCTGCGCAGGAATAGTGGACTACAGGAATACTCCAAGCTAAGAAAGAGCATGTGTTGCTCTAGGATCTCAAAAGAAGTCCCGGACTCTTTCACACTAAGATAGGAGTTCCACTGTTTGATGCAAGGTTGTGAAAGGATACAGGGGTCAAGTCAGGTAGGACCGTGTAAACCCCACTTAGGATTTGGGTTAAAATTCTACGTACAATGGGAATCCACTGCAGCATTTTAAGTAGGATAGTAATATGATCCCATTTATGATTTCTTACAATGGCTGTCTGCTATGGGAAAAATGATTCGATCAGAGTACTTAGAAAACTACTGTAATTAACTTGGTGAAATGTACTGATCCTCTGAACAAATTTGCTATCAGTAGAAAATATTTAGTTCATGTAATGTAACCTTGAATAAGTAAAAGTATGATAGATACCACTAAATAAAAATTTTATTTTGCTTATTTTTGTTAATCCATGAGGTTAACATTCTGAAAATAATTTATGGTAATTAATTCTGAATATATATTCAAAAATATATTCCAGCCAAGTCTAGAAAACTTCTGACAATAATGAAAAAATATATTTCAACCAAATTCAAAATGATTATCAGGAAATTTTTATTAGTGGACCTCAAGTTAATGATTATGGCATTAAATATACACCTGACGACTGGTGTTGGAAGATGGTGTTAATCAACTGAATGATGCTAGAATGGTGTAAGCCCTTGCATTTTATCTGTATGGGACAACGCCAAATATGATTCCAGTTTATTCAAGAATTATTGGCAAAATATCCTGTGAACAGCTATATTAATGCCTACACTTATAAAGGAAATTTAAATAAAAAGAAAAGTAGTGGTATAGTTTTCCAAGCATTCTTGAATTTATATCAAGGAAGAAATAGAGAGTAAAAGTTAATGCTATTTAAAGGATCATTTATAATTCAGAAGTTAAGGGAAATCTTTGCCTCTGGATTTGGAAGTAAAGAGATAAATACTAGTTGAAAGTAAGTGGCTGGATTTAAGTAAATCACTTGAACTATAGCTTCCATTTATTGAATAGAACAATCTTATGGTAAATAGCTAAACTTATGTTTTAGCTGGGTAGACTGATTTAATTAGTTCCAAATTATAAAGTGTTGAGATACTAAAGTAAGAGATTCTAGTAGAAGAGGAATCTTAAAGAGAATTTCTAAATGATTTATGCTTAACATTCAGATTATTTCCTATGGGGAAAAATGATTTAACTTGGTCAGTAACCTAAACCTCAGGGCTCTTCTCTAATAAAGGGGAAAAGCTGGAGGATTTTAAATCTATCGTATTTTTGAGATTGAAAGAAAATGCTTAAAAATATATTCCCCATGCAACCACATTTAACCATGCCAACTGTCCAATGGAATGATCAAACATATAATGGAGGGATAAGTGAGGAATCATTAACTGCTAAATACTCTTGAAACATATCGATTAACAGTTTTGACAGCTGGCTGAACACAGAATTGATGATTTCAAAAACAGCAGCAATAGCAACAATAACAGTAAATATCAACTACAATTCTTTTTGAGGTTTATCAAGCTTATCTTGCTATGTGGAATGAAATGCAGAATTAGATAGCGAGATGAGAAATATCCCAAGTAAACTGGAAAGGCCTCCAGGTATCCATGTTGCTTACAAAAATGGCAATGGATTTAATTTTCATATTCTCTTGGAATTAGAAAATGAAATATGTGAAACCCAATGTTAAAAATGGGTTAAAAACAAATAGTTGTTTAGTTGAAGTCCCAAACCCTATTTATTTAGCTATATTTACTTTAATTTTTTGCCAGTCCATGCAAAAATATCTTTGGTATCTTTGTTGATTCCTGCAACATCCTGGTATTCAATTTACAAACAAGACACTCAAGATAAAGCCAAGATGTTTTACATCTCCTGTGGATTTCTCCATATATAAGTTTGGTATCTGTTTGACACACTTCAATAGCATTCAAGGTGTACAACTTGAATTCTTCCAGAAAAATTTTCCCCACTCTTTACAGATAGATTCTCCTTAGAATTTCTTTAACTGTATTGTATATTTTCTAAGTTCATCTTATTTTACACGGCTCATAATTTCAACTATGACGTTGAACTAAAAAAAAATGAATGCTTTAAAATACTTGAAGCATTTAATTACATTTAAAATGTATGTAACTTTTAAAAAGAAACCTTCAAAGTGGAACACTGTTAAATTGATCAGTGTATAAATACACAAATGAGTGGAAATGGACACTTTTGTATTTATTAGGTAGACATTATTATAATAAAAAATCCATTTTATTTTATCCGTCTTATGACCATACGTGGGCAAACTTCAGTGCTCTTTTTTTCATATATATCAATGCCCCTGATGAGATGTAAACATCAACTTAAAGGAATAAATTGAATCACAAAGATATTAATCATCACCTGGTTAAGTTTCACATTTTAATAATTCATTCTGGAGTAGTCATACATAAATTTTTCTTATTCACGTTATGTGCTTTTCCTAGAGCCTCATTTTTACAGCAATGACCTATATGTTACTAATTCTCCATCAATGCATTTAAATTATACTATTATTATATGTTACTGCTAGATTGATTTCCTTTGTTATTTTGACATTCATGGTTAGTTGAATGCATAAATAGATAATTGAGTATGTATTCTTGATTTCCCAATGACTGATTCATAAAGTAACTTGAGAACAATTGGGATCTCAGATTGAACTAATGAATTTTTCATTAGAGGGTCCCATTTATAAACATTTTATCTCCTGAGTAAATACTTAAACTCTAGCATTCACGAAGTAGCCTAGTGTTCATTCTTTTATTAATGAGGTGTTAATTGCAGATTTCCCTAGGTAATCTCAGTGTCAATTATTCATGAACCATTGATAAGAGACATGATTTTTTGGAATGACAGCTTTCAATCTATTGCTTAAGAACATAATTATAAGAAGGGTGTTTTAAAAGAGTTTAAATGCTAAAGTTGCCAAAAGTAAGTTTTAAAGGAAAAAAAGTTAGAAATTTCTGAAAATTGAATACCTGATATATTGGTTTTGAATTTAATTATGGATTACAATTTGGAATATGAAAAAGCTTTAAGGGGAAAAAAGGAAAAAGAAAACATTTTTAAAACTTTTTTAAAATTACATTTTGGATTGGTGTTCTTGAATGAAAAATATACCTTTCTAAAAGGATTTTTTTGAATTGATATACAGCTGTGTTTGAACCACAATAAGATTTAATTGCAGTACAAATTAATACAAAAACACTAAATGAAACTTGTCTCTATAATGTGTTCAAGTCTTTTTCTTATACTCTTTTTCTAAAATTAGTCAGCTGTGAATTCTTCTATTTGCTGCATCTGCTGACTCTCATGTTGTGTATTTAATTCATGATTTGTCATTTTGAAGATGAGTTTATCTTCAGTAGCCTTTATTTTCTGTGGTAGTTCCAAGAACTTATATATTCCTTTGGTCAATTTCATGTTTGCCACAGTTGCAGAGGTTTCTTTGATTTCCCAGCATATTTTTGATAATCCTGTCATTTAGGGTTCCTGCTAGAATTCAAGTTAAAATTTATAATCTTTTTATGAAACAACTTTGGTCAAAGAATATTTTTAGGGACTTGAATCAGTCAGGGCTCTTCAAAAAAACAGAAACAATTAAAATATATATAAGATTTATTTTCAGAAATTGGCTCATATGACTTTGGGGACTGGCAGTGTAAATTCCATAGGGCAGACTGAAAAACTAGACACGCAGTCAGGAATACCTGCTACGGTTTTGAAGCAGAATTGCTTCTCTGAGTATCTTCAGTTTTTACTCTTAAAGCCTTCAACTGATTGGAAGAGGCCAACACATTTTAATCAGGGTAATCGCCTTTACTTAAAAAATCAACTGGTCATGGATGTTAACCACTTCTACAAAATCCCTTCACAGTAACTTCCAGATTTGTATTTGATTAAGTAACTGGGTATGGTAGCCAAGACAAGTTGACACATATTAGATAAAACATTGAAATACATTTTTTTTCAGATTGATATCTGTGTAAATGATGGATTTTTATGTAATGGACAGTGGATTATGGTTTGAACCCACCTAATTTATTTTATAGAGAAGCTATGGGTTTACAGAACAATCATGCATAAAATACAGGATTCCCTTATACTGCCGTATTATTAACAAATTGCATTGGTCGGGAACATTTCTTACAATTGATGAAAGCCCATTTTTATAATTGCACTATTAACTATAGTCCATGGTTTAACTTAGGGTTCACTCTTTGTGTACTATAGTTCCATGGATTTTTTTTTTTAAATTTTATTCTATTACCGTAAATACATGCCCAATTTTGAAACCAATAGCACGTCTTATTGGCAAAATAGTAACTTATCTCCTCTGAAACTCTGTATTTAGATGTGTTTCCATTAAATGTTTCTTTAACCCTCTGTTTTCCTGATTCTTTATTCCTATTTGCCTGACTCTCAAGCTTTTCCTATTATTATTTATTAATGGAACTTATTTTTCCAGAAATCCTTTACTATACTATTAAAGGCACTTTATTTTATATACATAAAATGTATGGTTATCAACATTTCAAGAGTTTTGTTTAATACATTTTATGGGGGGGAGGTTTGTAGATCTTAGCTTAACATTCAAAAAGGATACAGCAAAAAGAGCATAGCTAAGTGCCTATCATATTCCTAAGTAGAATCACAGTATATTTGAAATCCTCCTTAACATACTTTAATAGTCAGTTAGATTTGACTGGGTCCATTTAAATGTGAAAAAATGAGACCCTGGGAGTTTAAGGAATTTTCCCAAGGTTCCAACACTAATAAGTGGAAAAACATATATTAAAATCCAGATCAGCTTAAAAGTGAAGACGGTGCTTTACTTATTTATGTATTTATTTATGTATTTAGATATGTATGTATGTATGTATGTATTAATTTTCTGACTAACATTTGTGAACATGGATTTATTGGAAGCATTTGGGGCACCTGATAGAACTGAGGAATAAACTGAAGTACTAGGCCTTAGGAGACATGGGAACAAAAGTCAGACTAAATATTGAAGAAGCAGAAACCACATAAGTGTCCATTCAGGTTGCTGCTGTTTTCAGTGATTTGATTGTTGAACACAGTATTCAAATTCCTAGGAGAAAGCTTATGATTGGCCTTTCTTTGGAAATTTTCCCTTCTTTGAACCAACAGCCAGGGCAATGTGGTGCTTTAATTGGTCAGGTCTGAGTGAAACTTGCAATTAACTTCCTAACAACCACATGAAAGGATACGGGAGAAAAGTCTCCAAGGAAAAATCTAGTTCAATACCATAAAAGGGTTGAAAGCATGTTGGAGAAACAACATTAACATCTGGGGGAGGGGAGAATTGGTTCACTTTTTATTTTTCTTCTTTCCTATTGGGGTGAAGGCCTTTTTCTTATTGATTTATTATTAAAATTCCAAATATTATGATATAAATCATTTTTTTGTTATAAATGTCAATATTTTGTCATAAATAGTGTAAATATATTCTCAATTTAATTGTTGATTCTTGTTATATGTGTTAAAGAAATTTTAAAACTTTTCATTTAAATTTTTAAATTCATTTCTCTTTGATCTCTTCTGCTACATTTGTAAATAGAAAGAAGTTCCTTGTTCAGCCATCACATATTCAGGTAAGATTTATCTTAGTTTTTAATGTTTTTAGTTAATGTACTTATTATCAATATTATTATAACATGGATTTATTTAACTATATACTATGTGATAAGATTATAATAATTTTTCTAAATACTTAATGAATTTTGTTAGCATAATTTATTGAATATTCTTTCCTTTCAACAATGATTAGAAACGTATTTATGGGCCTAAAATATTTATGGACTTAAAAAGCATACTAGAATGCATTTTCAGGATTTGAAAATATTCTTCAAATATTTAAGACTTTAGAAAACTGCATGTATTAAAGTATAAAGATAAGGAAACTAGATCTATAATGAATAGCATGTCTTCTACCTCTTTTTTCTTTGAGAATAAGATATTTTTCCAAAAACTTTCTTGTTCTTTGATGTTCTTTGTTGTGGTAGCTCTTTTCATTCTTTCTTTCTTTCTTTTCTTTCCTTCCTTCCTTCCTTCCCTCTTTCCTTTTTGTTTTTTCTTCTTTCTTTTCCCCAGTATGGCTGATGAGCCTTGGGTTTGTCCATTCAAGTTTATGTCTGGAAATTTAATTGTATTTGTAAAGTAGGTGGTTTGGGGTTACTCTTCAATTAAGTAGATCAAAGCCCCATGGAATCCAAAAGCAAAAACTTTTTCTATGTGACTATATGGTATGTGAGTTAGCTGTACCACTTTATGGTGAGTAAGTAGTGGAGGCCCCAATTACCTAAAGCTATCCTGAAGGAGAACTCACACTTTCAAGTTTTAAAACTTATTACAAAGCCACAGTAATCAAAACAGCATGATGCTGGCTCAAGGACAGACATATAGACCAATGGAATAGAATTGAGAGCTCAGAAATCACACCTAACTCTTATGGCCAACTGACTTTTGACAACATGACAAAGACCACTTAATTGGGAAAGAACAGTCTTTTCAACAAATGGTGCTGGGAAATCTGAATTTACATTTGCAAAAAAAAAGGAGGAGGAGGAGGAGGGGGTGGTGAGGAGAAAGACTCCCTATTTCACACCATCTGAAAATATCAACTCAAAATGAATGAAACACCTAAATTTAAGAACTAGAATTATCAACCCCCTAGAATAAAATGTAGGAAAGAAGCTTTCAGGACCTTGCATTAGGCAATGGTTTCTTAGACTTTATATCAAAGGACAAACAACAAATGCAAAAATAGATAAATGGGACCTTCAAAATTAAAAACTTTTGTGCTGCAAAGGACTTTATCATGAAAGTAAACTGACAACCAACACAATGGGAGAAAATATTTAGAAATCACATATCTGATAAAGTTTTAATATCTAGAATATATAAAGAAATCCTTCAACTTAACAACAAAAAGACAAACAACCAAACTTAAAAATGGGCAAAAGAGTACACATAGCTCCAAAGAAGATATACAAATGACCATAAAACACACAAAAGATGCTCAGCATCATTAGCCATCAGGGAAATGCAGATTTAAATGAGATACCATCTCATAGCCATCAGAATGACTATTAAAAAAAAAAAAAAAAACAGAACATAACAAGTGAGAGGATGCAGAGAGAAGAGAATACCTATCCATTGCTAGTGGCAATATAAAAGGTGCAGCTGTTATGGAAGGCAGTTGGCTGTTCCTCAGAAAGCTAAGTATAGAACTACCATATGACCTGGCTCTCCCACCACTAGGTATATAACCAGAAGAATTAAAAGCAAGGACTCAAACAGACTTTACACACTGTTAATAGCTGCATTTTTCACAATTACCAAAATGGAAGCAACCTAAGAGTCTATAAACTGATGAATGGATAAATAAAATATGGTATATACATAAAGTGGAATATTATTCAGCCATAAAAAGGAATGAGATCCTGCCACATGTGATAACATGAACATTGAAGACATCATCCTGAGTGAAATAAGCCAGACACAGAAGGATGCATATTATATGATCTCACTGATTTGAAACAGTTTGAATAAGCAAATTCATAGAGTCAGAATCCAGAATACAGGTTACCAAAGGATGGGATGGGAATAGGGATTGAAGAGTTAAGGCTTAAAGTGTACAGGGTTCCTGTTTAGAATGATGGAAATGTTTTTTGGTAATGGATGGTGGTGATGGTAGGACAACATTGTGAACACAATTAATGGCACTGAAACATATATCTTAACATGATTAAAAGGGGAAATGTTAGATTGTATATATGGTAACAGAATAAAATTTTTAAAAATCCATGGAACTACACTACAAAAACAGTGAACCCTAAGTTAAACCATGGACTTTACTTAATAGTACAATTATAAATATGTGCTGTCATCAATTGTAACAAATGTTCCAGAAGCGTGCAAGGTGTTGGTGGTGGGGTGATGTATGGAAATCCTGCGCTTTAGGAAAGATTGTTCTTTAAAACCACAACTTCTCTAATAAAGAAAAACAAAACAAACAAGAAGTGAAAAGGCACTCAGATTGCTCCCACTTGTCAACATGTATAATTAAGAAGAGAGATATTAACGGTAATCATATCCACCATAGAAAGTCCAGTTGTCTGCAGAGAGTTCATTTAATTCTTTAGTCATCAGTTCTGCTGTTTACCTTTGGGGGAAAATGTCCTTAAGTGGAGCAGAGGTGTGGCAGGGAAGGCTAAAAAGGAGGGCCTGACCAGTCCTATGTTTCCTTAAATATTCCACCAAGTTATTTACCTAATGACAGCCCCTTATTTTATTCTTGGTTTAAAAACCTGATGCAAGAACTTCAAACTTGAAGCTTCTACAGGGTCAGCCAGAAAGACGCATGCCTGCCTTTCTGCATCCTTTCTTGAAATTGTTCTGGAATATTTATCCCTAAGCTCTGATCATGACTATAGATTCCTTTAGAGACCCATGTAGATGTTATTCAAATAATGACTTTTTCAGATTTTTGGCTATTAAGCTGATGTTCCCTTTGCATATGTCTATTGCCATTCCAAAGGGACTTATTTGCTGAGGGGAATGGGGGTGAGTTGTGGGGGTCGGGAGATGTTGGTTTACTCAGTCTACAATTTCCATCCATGTGCTTCCTGTCTATTCCCAAGCTGGGAAGTGCAAGGCCTTCTTTCATTACCCTTCTTAAAATCTTTTCTTATTCATCCAGAAAAATGGATACGGAAAACAAAATTTATAATTGCAAGGCCAAGTGTTTTTTTTTCTTTTAACAAAGAAGCCTAGCTACATAAAAGAAGATGGAATTAAATATTTCCTAAATGAAGGAGATATAGTTAACCAGTAATATGAATGTGTGTGTGCATATATTTTAAATGCAGATTTTAGAAACATACAAAAGTATGTTACAGGGAAGGGAGTGGGCAATGATTGGAGAGACAGACCTCATCACTGTGAATAAACTATATTAACCTGTCTTAAATAGTGACCCACATCTAAAATACAGGCATGAGTCAATAACAGATTAACAAACTAATCAAATCCACTATTTATTTAACTAATTTAATGAATCCAATCCACCATTTTAGCACAATAGATTTTTTACTAGAATCATACCAAAGTGCCTGTAATTGTTCATTCATATCATGATGTCTCAGATCTCTGAGCTTTTGCATAAAACCTTACACAGAAAGATTATTTGTCCCTTTATATCTAATTCCTGCTCATCCTAAAATTTCTGGAGTGTTATATAAAGCCCTCCCACCCTCCTATAAAATGTACAAAGCTTTCCATAACCTATCTGAAACGCATTTCCACATTTCCCACTGTCCTGGAGTTGCCTGATCTTTTTATTTTTATTTTTCCTTTTTGCTGTGACTTGTGCTCTCTTTGAGAGAAAGGACCATGTCTTGACTGACATTGCAGCTCCAGCCTCTGCATGGTGCTTTTCATACAAAGTAGCCTTCAATGTGTTTGTTATGAATGAATACACAAATTTCGCTGCTATTTTTTAGCTTTCTTTTCTATTTGCATCCATGTTTGCAGCTTTTGCAGTCCATGTCACTTTCCTTTCACCCCATGCACTTAAAGCCTGGCATTTATCAACCATGTGATAAACTCTCTAACTGTCCTAATGCTGTGGCGTTAATCTAGCATTATCCTGGCTCTCTTTGCCTCTTGTTTCAATGTTGCAGTTTCCCTTTGCCCAGCTGCTCATTAATAATTTTCAGGGCTTTGGGGAATTTAACCTTTGGCCATGGAACCACAGCTTTAATTACCTCACTCTTCACATTAATGGTCTTCCAGGGAGTGCTCAACGACCACAGAGCTACAAGGTCATGTACTTTTTTCAGTTTGTGTACTCTATCTGAATTTATGAAGCACCTTGGTTACCAGGACCAGAAATCAAAATGGCCATTGTGGTTACTACAGTTTCTATGAGGGTAAAATGCTGAAACAAAAGGGCATAAAGTGAAAAGTTAAAGATAGTTTGTGGGGTCAGTTGCTACATGATGCCTGTAAGAACACAGGCTCAGGAACAACTGAAAGTTTCAGCAAATGACTTTTATTATATACACAGCAAAAATGGTCCAAAAGAAGAGGAAGAGATCTTGAAACTGTCACCTACTAATCCACTTTTGATCTAAAGCAGCCCCTCCCTTACTTGCTTGCAAAAGTTTCCACTTCGTTTTTTTTTTTAGCTTTGACCTCCTTATGTTTGTTCATGAGAAGCCTGCTACAAAAAAAATAGCTTTCCTCTCCTTTTGCAGCACGTGCTAAAGCTGGTTCTGACCAGTTTCAGCCTCAAGGGCATACACAGACAGAAGTCTCGACCTAAAGTCACCTTTGCCTAATTGTAATAGTAAAAATGGCGCCCACCAATTACGCTAAGCTGCCATTTTGAATATGCGGCTCATGGAGTAGCTTAATTTGGTACTGTGCATGCTCCACTAAATCCTACTCCTTAACCCATGTCACCTCGCCTTAGAGCCACCTACCCCAAACTGCATAAATGTCTCGAATCTTTTCTGCTTTGGCAGATAGATCTGAGGGCCGCTTCCTGTCTCCTTGCTGGTCGGTCTCATAAGAAAAGTCTTTTCCCGAAATCCTGATATCACAGCATTGACTTCTGTGTGCATCGGCAGCAAACCACTTGGGTGGAGACAATCCCATTGTCTCAGGTGTCCCAGGGAGGCCAAACTGCTCAGGTCAGGGTCAGTGGATGGCAGTTCAGCACACCCAGCTGCAGGTGAGGGAGAGACAAATCGGTGCTGCTAGAGGTGGGGATTATTTATATAACCCAGGGGGCCTGACTACTGAGCGCTTCCATCCTGAGAAACAGCTGGGGCTGCTTGTTCCCAGTTTCGATGTTCAGATCAAAGTCAGTCCCTTTTCTTAGACCTAACTTGGTCAGCAGTATGTGGAATGGAAACACCCTGAAACAATAGAAAGGAGGCGGGGTAGGCAGGGGCTGTGAGTTGCTTGCTGAGCCTGGCTGCTGAGTGTCTTTTACTTCCCGGCAGACTTCCCCACCCAATTCTCCTTTCTCCTTAGAAACTGGAGCATATGTATTAAATACATATAAACACACATCCTTTCCTGTATTGCGTTATGAATAAATAATAAATACAAGTGAGTGATGGGTGTTTGTGTACCTTTCTTGCCCTCTTTGTTCCTGTTGTTATGGTTTAATTATAAAGGGATATATTCCCTGAAGAAGAGTAATGGGCTCATTCAATTGCCACACCTACCTCATTTCTCTGAATTTTTGCTTCCATTATCCTTTTCTTGTCTGTTACAAAGTGTAAAATGTTAATTATCAAACTGTTGCCTTAGTATTAAAAGAACTTTAACTCCTTCTTTACATGATGACTCTGTATTATACTGACTTTATTAGTTTTATAAAATAAAGTGTGGAGTTCACATATTTTTGTAGTTAAAAGAATAAATAAGGGGATCAGAAATACCTTAAGTCAAATGCTGGCTCTAATGCTCAAATGTTGTGTGTCCTTGGGAAATTTTCCTACACTCTGCCCTGTTTCCTCATTTGACAAATTAGAAATGATTATAATAGCAATATTCAAAAAAGTTAATCCTAGAGAAACATGGAGTCTTTCCAAGCAAAACTCAGTCAGGGATCATTACAAAGGAGGTAATTGCCAGATGCTGACCCCCTGAAGTACTCTTTCCTAAAATTGACCTAAGAAAATGCTTGTGATTGAGGCTTCATGTGGGTTTTCCATTGTCATCTCCCCCACTTCACAATTTTCTTTCTTCCACCTTAGAAGAAAATTGTATACTCAATCCATGCAGAATCTTACCAATGTGCATTTCTCCTTGATGAAAAACTTCAGGATTAAGGCACAGCTCATTCATTCTCATTAAGAGATGCATTTACAATCAATTTTTATTTTTGCATTTAATAATCATTTTTCCACATTTGTAATATATTTACATATGCTTGACAGAGCATGTACTAGTGATTTTGGTAAGGTTAAACCAGTTAGGAAGAATTTTATTTCACTAAAAATTAGACAATTTTAATTTTAATTTAAATACATGTTTATGCTGTAGAGAACTGTGATATAGCAGTTGACAAGACTATCAAAGGTAAATATATTGGATCAGAATAAAATTCTTTAGAGAAAATGAAATGGAAATATAAAATCAAGGGGAAAATTAAAGCATACACTTTTCAGCTATTAAAGAATAGAGAGGTTTTTTGCTTATATTTTAAATGGATGATAATTGGCATCAAATTGCTATGGTGTTTATATTTCAATGGATACATTTAAAACAGTTATATCAATATTTATTGAAAGGCCTTATTACATGATGTAATGCATATAAAATTAATAATACAGAAACTTAGAACATGTTTGATGCTTAAATATGTTAGCTAATTTTTGAAAAGCAACTTAAATGCTATTAACTTTGGAAAAAAATATGTTTAAATATCATCTAATAAAATTACAAAACACACAGTGTTTTTTTTTTTCCTTTAGTTAGCAGGACAAGTTATAGATTACATGAAATTATGTAAAGTACATGTTATAACAATGATATTCATCTCCAAAGTTTGACACAGATCATGCTTATTTAATAACATTTTATTATAAAAGTGATAGATGAATACTCTAGCAGATACTTTTGTTTCTGTCTGTCCAACACCATTTACTTCACACTTCTTAGTTACAGCTACCTTCTTTCCTTGAACAACGTGTCCTCCCCGACTCCTTCCACATGTTTCAGGTGGAGCTGCCTGTTGGAGCACCTTGTCACAGAGTTGGGTCTATGCTCCTGCTTCAGTAAACAGAGTTCCCATAACTTCTTTGGTTCAGGGATATGCTGATAACCAAGACCAGATTAATGTATATCCTTTTCTAGACTTTTTTGTTTTAAGTGGGGCTGTTGAAAGCATGTTCTTTCCTTGGTGGTGCAGCTGATTAAAAATCCAAAGTATCACAGGGATTCCTAATAAGCAGCAAGGGAGAGTTTAAAAGCAAAGCTGGATGATGTCAATAACAAGTGATTCAAATGAGGCACTGAGTGAGTTCAAAGAAATCAGAGTGATCTGTAATGAAAGAAAGCAACTTTATATAAAGGATTTATAATTATGAAGAGAGTAAAAAGGTTAGTAAATTTTTGCCCTCACTGTAAGATTGTGCTCAGTGTGATGTTATGTACTTCATGCTGGGAGTTAGAGATGGGTCAGTTCCACCTGTGGTTAAAATGAGCTGACATCACTTGTCCCCAAAAGGGAAAAAAAACATGAACATGAAATCAATATTAGATCCTCTGAATGTAGACCTTCTATAACATTATGCCTTACAATTTTCTCACATTTGAAACGTGAACATACTATAAGAAAATAATATTAAACATGGTGAATTGGTAGTTTAGCAATCTGCTCCTTGGTATTCATATAATTAATTATTCTATTCTATTTAAATTTGCTTCTAAATATAGCTTATTTCACTTAAAGAGCCGGTGATGATCCACAGACTATAGATAACAACACACTATTAAGTATTTCCTGAATGATCTGATCAACTGTTTTACATTTTAATTTTTGAAACAGATAAACATTGTAGAAATTTTTAAAAACAACCAAATATATGTAAAATGTTGAAGGTATTTTGTCAATAATCTTATGCTGTGTTATGTGCCAATTTGCAAAAGGGAAAGTAAGTGATATTTCTAAATTTCAACTTGAAATTCCACACTGTGTGCAAATGGAGATTTTTGTCTATGAAGAAATAAAGAGCAAACTTGTTTTGTCAGCATCTTCTAATTCCAATAGAACAGAATTTTAAGTAAAACCTTTCCAAGGTGAAAGCAACTGATTGAAATATTTAATTCCATGTGCTCAGAGTGAATTAAGGAGCATGACTGAGTGGCTAAAGGTATATATGTGGTACTCAGGTGGAGTAGTATGTAAAAGCATTATTGTTATTTAGCCATCAATGCCACTTAACAAGTAAGGGTCTATAAGTTTTAAATTATGCTCCACTCACTTCTATTAACTTCAGAGACCACATCATTGGATTAGCAGCTAAAGGTGTTTAAAAGAGATGAAGAATGCACCAATAAACCAGTGTGACTAGATTGTTTTATGGTATCATCGATTTTTATTGCAAACAAATACAGTAGATCTATGATTCACTAACTCAAAGTTGTAACTGAAAATTTTGACCATTTAAACTGTCTCAGTATCATGACTTCCATGATATCTAATATTCACTTTCAAACTTCTTTTGCACTGTGGAAGAGTCTTAAAGTCTTAAAGCCTTTCAAATTTTCTTAGAGAGTTCAGCATAACCATTTTTGGAACTCCCTCTAACTAATCATGTAGAGTTTAATAGAGACACCTATGTTTTTGAGTTATTTAAGAGAAACATCATGTAGTAGCTAAATTATATGTTGCTCCATATTTTATGACTTATTGAAAGCACTAATATTAAGTTTGAGTCTTCTTTGCTTTCCGGTTTATCTATGACTCATAAAAATGACACTTTCAGAAGCAAAACTGTTTTTTAGGAGAAAAGTGAAATCATAGGTGTGTAAATATTGATTTTCATAAGTAAGAATATTATAAACATAATACCACCTTTACAAATGTAATATGTAACTAATGTCATTGCTCCAATTTCTTTAAAAAGTACACTATATTCGATCCACTATGTATTTAATTCACTTAAAATTTTGGAAAAAAAAAGTATTACTGGTTTAAAATTGTTTTATTTTTTATAATATTTTCTTATTTGGCAACTTCTTAGAAAACAAGCATGACTTTATTACTGCACTTTGTACTTAATAAGATTTACTACAAGTACTCCGTTGTATCATTACCTAAACCATTCTTTGGTGAACAACACTACTTTACTAAAAAAGTGAATAACACAAATGATTTCAATTGTTGCCCACACATGGGCACTTTGTTCTTCTGACTGGCCTAATGGCTAAAATGTGAAGTAGTCCTAAATGCATTATATTTACAAACATCATGCCATCTGGCATTCAGAGGAAAATGTTTATCCAGGTTTTTAAGAGACAACAATAACAAATATAGCAATATATTTCACAATTTTTTTTCCAAGCCACAGCCTAAATATTCCTGTCAACATAGGCTTCAAACATCTGTAAATTACTGGTTTTGGTCTGAGTGAACCTGACCAGTAGGAAGACTTGTTGCAAAATATTTAGCTGGAATTGAGGAAAGGCATATTAAAAAAAGTTATTTGGCCAAATTTTCATTTGAAATTGAATTTCCCTTGGTCAATTAAACATGACAAAAAATAAAAGAAGAGAAGGGAAGGGAAGGGAAAGCAAAGCAAGAGAAGAGATGGGAAGCTGTTGTCCAGTTACATAGGTTAAACCTAAAGAATGACTCCCTCCTGACTCTGTGGACCGTGAGTATCTAGAATGGCAGATTGTTTTGGCTAATCCTAAGGAGAGATTAAACAAATAAACTGAAAAATAAATTCAGGCTGGGAATCCATCAGCTTCTAATAAACAGGTACATCTTACTCAGAGGACAAATAATTTAAGAGCAGACTTCTAAAATACCTTCCAGAGTGAGATGTTTGTGATTCAAGAGAGAGTATTTAAATGTGCACTAATCTAGAGGATATTTTTGCTCATTTTACCACCACTGCATATCCAGATGAATAAAAGTCTTTTCTTCTGCACATAATTAACTTGAACAAAGGGCAAGCAACTTATTATAGAAGAATACAACTAAAACTAGTAATCAGGTTAGAAAATTTTCAGCCACAATCCTTATGCTATGAAGGTATAGACAGAAATGTGAAATAAAATGTGTTGAATTTCCCTGTATTCATTTCCCAATGAATAAAAATGTTTCACTTTTTACCTTTCCAATAGAGTTCTTCCAAAAATTTGTGGAAGCTGTGGAAGTTGCTGAAGAACATTATTACAATCTTGACAAATTTTATATTTAATTTTAGTATTAATATGGAAAGTATTTCAGAATCAGGATGATATTTTTTATGATTCAAATGTGTATACCATGTATTATTACTGAGAATATATGAAGTATTTACGACCTGAATTGCATTTTTAAATACTGGCTACTTTTAACTAAATATTTGCCATTCTTTATCTTCTCTTTTATAATGAAGTTCAAGTACTCTTCATATTTTATTGCATTTGGCAATATTTCATATCATTTACCTTCAAAAATACAATATCCTGAATGTAATATCTGGAACAACAGTGGCAAGGTTCGTGTGCGATAAAAAATCTTAATGAAAGAAACAATAGATAAGAGATTCAACATTGCTAAGGAGACCTTTATCTTTAGAGTTTGGCCAGACTAATACTCACCACTATATGGAAGAATTTCGTATCATGAGAGCATAATGAGAGCATAAGAATTACTTTTACTTAACCTACATGTTAAAAATCTAGTTAGAATTCCCGAGGGGATAAAAAAATCTTGTAATTACAGCTATGAAGTTGGAATTACAGCTATGAAATTAACATGCATTTGCATCTTAATTAAAAGGAAAAATACATCCTATGTTAAAAAAATCCTATGTTTTAACTAAATACCAAATGCCTCAATTTTATTTATTTATTCATTCATTTTAGATATACTTCCCAACTTGTGACAACAAAGGGAAAACAAGATAGTCAGGAAACATTTGTAAGTATCTCCAAAGAGAATTTAAATTATTTGGATTTTATCTTTGAAAATCTGTCCCCTTGTGCAACATATCATTTTAATGGAAAACTTGGTACAAAAGAAAATCAGAAACAAGCTGGTAATTCAAAAGATGAGTATGGAATTTGTTCCTATACCCCAAAGTTCAGGCATATTGAATCTCCCTATATCATGTACAATCTATAAATGGATATTATTGTAATTATGTTTGAAAAAATACATAATATGGGAAATAGTGCAAATTGTGAAAAAGAAGACCCATCTGAACTGCAGCATCCTGCAAAGTTTGTTTCACGATATTTGGAATTCCACCATGAGAGATGGGGCGACACTTTTGATAGTACAAAATCTCTCAGCAGGGGTACACAAACAGCATAGTGGGTCAGAGCGAATTCATCTGTTGTGAATATATTATTGAAAATTGGAATTTTAGTAAGGAGATCCAAAGTCAAATTATTGTACCCTGCAATTGCATATGCTTTCTTGTGTGTCCTGCTATCTACTTATATCCTTTAGACCCTAATTCCTTTTTTCTTTTTTCTTTTTTTTTTTCTGTCTAAAAAATATTGACGGCTCGTAGAACTCTAAGATGCAAAGGTTTTTTGTTTGTTTGTTTGCTTGTTTTTTAGATGTTAGCTGATTCTTGTGGGCTAAAAAATATTACACAAAAATAAAGAGATTGTCTTCTAACTGTTTACTGGAAAATATGCATTTGGGGCTTTGAATTAAGATTATTATTGTTAGTCTTTGTTTTAAACTTGATTGAAAAAATTTAAAACTGTGTCTGTGTGTGTGTGTATTATGGACTTGTTTACTTCAAAAGTTATATAGCACCTTGTAAAAAAAATACAAAGCAGGGTTTAGAGTTATTTATATAAGATATTTTGCATTATTTAAAAAATATAAACATGTCAGAGTTTGGTGGAAATTTCTATCATGTCTTTTGAGGCTTTAAGGGAAAAATGTCGGCATTTCAGAGCAGATGTTAAAGCAGAGGGGCCAGAGCCCCATGGTGGCCATAAAGCAGCTCTCTTACCCCCAGCTTCCCAAGGGGTTGCCTTCTCTGCAAATGGATGCCTCAATTTAGTGACAAATTATTACCACGTTATACATACTCTACCGAAGGGAAGACATCCCCCCGGCCCCTCTCTGGGCTGCTTAGATCCAAAGGAACAAACTCCGAACAGGGCTGCTTAGATCCAAACGAACAAACTCCGAACAGCCTTTGGATTGCAAATGAAATAGGAAAACTATTCCAGAAATGCCTAGTTCCAGATACTAGATAGAACTTTCTGAAATGAAAATAAACTATTCCTGAAGGAGTCTTAGTTTTTCCTTCTCTCTTTCTCTCTCTTTTTTTTTAACATGAAGGTCTCCATAGGAAAGGACTAAGGTTGTCCTTACAAGCCACAGCCTCTGCCCACAAGCATATTGCCAGGGACATGGCTGAGAGGTGTCCAGCACTGCTCCTGCAGAATGCCACTCAGCTGGCTCCAGAATTTATCCACAAAGGCAGCCCCGGTCACTGGCATCTAGGAAAGACCCAGAGTGTTAGGAATTTGACCTGTTTGTGTCCCTTTACTTCTCAGTTCTCCAAACAAGAACCAAGTGAAAAGGTGGCATGCCCATGTTTCTCCCAGGATTAAAATGAGGAAACAAACCCGCGTCTGAGGCTTGAGAAAAAACTTGCCCTTCTCCTCTGCATCTTCATTCTCTTCTCCCATGGAAACAATCATTTTTGGTGTGTTTGTTTAACTGTGTTTTCGTAAGCGTCCTCATCAGACTTGATTCTTGTTTACAAGGTCTTGATTGAGTAGATTTGGGATTGCGGGGACCCCTTGGTGGTGGCAGGTTTTTGTAGAAGTGTAAGTGGGTGAACAGACAGGCGAAGAGTGGGGTGGGGGATTTTCTTGGGACCCACCAGTGCTTGAGAGCGAGGTCATGCTAATTTGATGGCATGACACCAGAGCAGGAAGAGAAATGCCCCCGCCCCACCCCATCCCCATCTCTCCATCCATAGAGGTTTCTTTTCATTTTTGGCAGAATGCTAGCTAGTAGATGGCCATAAAAGAAACATATAAGAGGCAATAACTATTATTTTTAAGCAACATTTTTATTACCTGAAAAACAAAATCTGAGAACAGTTTGAAGTTCTGACCATATATATATGGAAGACTGTGACCTATAGATGAAGTTACAGGCTGAGAGTTCCATTCTGATGGTACTTGGCAACATCAGAATCTGCCCCTCCCTGGGTTCTTTAGTGTAAACTGTGTTTCTCTCACAAAGTCACACTGAGATATCATTACAGTTTATCCTCAAAGGTGCAGGAATACATTTTTAAAGTTTTTAAAAGCATATCTTTCCTTTAGGTGCGGTGCCTCTCTAGTGCCTTACTTGGGAAGCAGTAACCCTCTTGTCACAGGCGGGGGTGTCCCTGGACAGACCCTTGGTCACCCAGACCTGCCTTCTCTCTCCTGGGAACAAAGGGCTACTCCTTCTTTTCAAGCATCCTCATTGCCCACCTGTGCCCCCTTCCCCCATCCCCACATGCTTAGCTTTGTGAGAAAGCCTCCTCCTGACACCCCAAGCTTTTTTGTCAAGTACTGCGCATAATAACTCCCATCCATCTGGGGCAAAAACTTGGAAGTGGGTCTTGTTTGTTTGAGTGGACCAGCCAGGAGCTAGGCAGCTGCATACCCGGTGTCCTCTTGAGCCAGACTATTTGAATCTTGTTGCTTCATTGTGTAATCTCTTTTTGCTGTATTTGTTGTGAATTCCAAGAAGGAAGGAGGGGACAGGATGTTGACCTCAGCTGGCTTAAGAGCAGAGGACGCACTTGTAATTGCAACCCAGTATTGAAGTCCAGGTTCAATGCTGCAGTCCCTGGGTTTGGTGCCCAATTGGATGACTGGTGGTGGGGGGAGGGGTAGGTAGGCTGCATCCCCGGAAACCGACGAGGTGTTTATCCAGAAACCCTGCCAAAGCTAAACACGTCGGGATGTGTCCTTATCTGCAGATAATGGCTGTGGTGTCATCTTTGAAAAATATTTGAGCACACCCCTTAGGAAACCCCCATCCCACTCTTTGTCCAGTACCCTGTCTGGTGGTACCTTCAGAGGTGGGCTAGTTGGCAGGGGGGGCAGGTTGGTTTCAGAGGCCAGAGTTGGCTGCAGTTCCATCCTGGGTTGAGAGGAAGTGGCACAGTTCGGTTTTTTCTAGCTTCCCCATTGTCTCCGCACTTGTTAATCATCATATTTTCTCCAAAGGAAGATCATTTCCCCCACATACACAGACAGACTTAGCAAATTGAACTGACGTTCCCCAAATACCCGGTGTTTCCGCAGAGTTGAAAGTGACTGCTCTCCTCACGTGTACAGCAAAAACCAGGGAAGGGCCCGAACTTACTCGATTCCCTGGCCTTGTCTGTACTCTCGGTGAATTGTAAGTGTCAGAGAATTTTTTTTCCCTATATGCATCACGAAGCTCCCAGAACCATAAAGCATCCTAATGATAAAGGAAAAAAAAAAAAAAAAAGAAAAAAAAAATTCCAGGAAACTAGGCTTCAAATTACTCTGTACTAGGCTTCAACTTACTCTGTACTATAGTGCAGAGAAGGAATGCTGTGTCCTCCTTTGCCTGCCTGAGTTCACATTTTGCTGGGCTGATTGTAATGCCATTTACATTGCTTTCTTGGCATTTGAAACATCTGGTCCTTTGCAGCCCTGTTTCCTAAGATCTGTTCCAGTTAAACTTATGTAAACTGTCCCTGGCCCACTGAGTGCAGCACCCACGTTGCTGCTTGATATGATTGTGTTTGGATGCCAATGAACAGACCTGATGAAATTGCTCATGTATCAGTAATCAATGATGATGACATTCTGAAAAGCTGCAATACTTACACAGTAAATTTTACAATTCTTTGGTGGGGGGGGTGGTATATAACAATTGTTCACTGCTTTAAAGATTCTTGGTAATTGATTTAAATTGATAGGAAATACAATGAAAATGCCACGTAGTTGGTGTGGATCTCCAGATTAACAGTATTATAATCAGTATCATGTTATCTCAAAAGTGATTTTGTTCTCCAAGACACAGAAATTAAAGCAGTTGTTTCTATAACAAAGAGTTGTTTCTATAACAAAGAGAAATGGTTAAAAAAAAAAAGGTCAATTTTATAAATAAAATACATAGCTTATTTAAAATTAAGGAAAATGATATTAATCTGCTGTTATTCATGTATAGTTAATAAATTTTAATGCATGTATTTAATAATTTTAAAGCTGCTTTATGACCTTATTTTCACAACTTGAGAGTTCATAATCACACTTCTGAGAAGATATATTATCAGATATAAAAGAGTTTAATATGCTGTAAAAATACTTTCCCAGTGTTTGATGGAATTGCCATATGTTTAATGTTTAAATGCAAATATAGATATTATAATCACTGTTAACAAGCTTTAGCTGTGACAGCTAACATACCAGATACTAAAGAAAATTTCCACAATCAATAGAATGCCTTCTATACACTAAATCTTGCACATTTCAGAATTGAGAAAACATTATTTCTTATTTGCAGAATTATAAAATGAAAAAGATCCTAAAGCTTTCATTAATCACATTTATAATTTCCCTTTCTTCTAAAAACTGTGGAATAAATTTTTAAAGCAAAAGTACAAGAAAAGTCAAGTTGCATAGAAAACTGTAACTTGCCGTTTGCATTAGTTTTTCTATTTTTTTTTTCATTTTTATTGAAATTGTTCAGATACCATACAATTATCCAAAGATCCAAAATGTACAATCACTTGCCCCTGGGTACCCTCATACAGCTGTGCATCCATCACACTTAATTTTTGTTCAATTTTTAGAAACTTTTCATTACTCCAGACAAGAAATAAAGTGAAAGATGAAAAAAGAAAAAAAGGAAACTCTAAACCTCCCCTATCCCTAACCAACCCCCCTCAATTGTTGACTCCTAGTATTGATATAGTACATTTGTTACTGTTTATGAAAAAATGTTGAAATACTACTAACTGTAGTATATAGTTTGTAATAGGTATATAGTTCTTCCCTATATTCCCCTCTATTATTAACTTCTAATTGTATTGTCATACATTTGTTCTGGTTCATGAAGTGATTTCTAGTATTTGTACAGTTGATCATGGACATTGCCCACCATAGGATTCAGTTTTATACATTTCCATCTTTTGTCCTCCAACTTTCCTTCTGGTGACATATATGACTCTGAGCTTCCCCTTTCCACCTCATTCACACACCATTCAGCGCTGTTAGTTATTCTCACATCTTGCTACCAACACCCCTGTTCATTTCCAAACATTTAAGTTCATCCTAATTGAACATTCTGCTCATACTAAGCAAGAGCAGCTACATTTCTTCCACAAGGCAGGAGGGAGAGTCAAAGAATGTAGAGAGGCAAAAGAAAGAGGAAACAAAAAAATGACAGCTAGGAAGCAGCAAAAGGAAAAATAACCTTAAATCAAAGTAGAATTAAGAATCAGACAATACCACCAATGTCAAGTGTCTAACATGCCTCTCCTATCCCCCCCTCTTATCTGCATTCACCTTGGTATATCACCTTTGTTACATTAAAGGAAGCATAACACAATGATTCTATTAGTTACAGTCTCTAGTTTATGCTGATTGGATCCCTCACCCAATGCCTCCCCATTTTTAACACCTTGCAAGGTTGACATTTGCTTGTTCTCCCTCGTAAAAGAACATATTTGTACATTTTATCACAATTGTTGAATACTCTAGATTTCACCAAGTTACACAGTCCCAGTCGTTATCTTTCCTCCTTTCTTGTGGTGTCTCACATGCTCCCCATCTTCCTCTCTCAACCGTATTCATAGTTACCTTTGTTCAGTGTACTTACATTGTTGTGCTACCATCTCCCAAAACTGTGTTCCAAACCACACACTCCTGTCTTCTATCACCCTGTAGTGCTCCCTTTAGTATTTCCTGTAGGGCAGGTGTCTTGTTCACAAAGTCTCTCATTGTCTGTTTGTCAGAAAATATTTTGAGCTCTCCCTCATATTTGAAGGACAGCTTTGCTGGATACAGGATTCTTGGTTGGTGGTTTTTCTATTTCAGTATCTTAAATATATAACACCACTTCCTTCTTGCCTCCATGGTTTCTGCTGAGAGATCCGCACAAAGTCTTATTAAGCTTCCTTTGTATGTAATGGATTGCTTTTCTCTTGCTGCTTTCAGGATTCTCTCTTTGTCTTTGACATTTGATAATCTGATTATTAAGTGTCTTGGCGTAGGCCTATTCAGATCTCTTCTGTTTGGAGTACGCTGTGCTTCTTGGATCTGTAATTTTATGTCTTTCATAAGAGATGGGAAATTTTCATTAATTATTTCCTCTATTATTGCTTCTGCCCCCTTTCCCTTCTCTTCTCCTTCTGGGACACCAATGATACGTACATTATTGTACTTTGTTTCATCCTTGAGTTCCCGGAGACGTTGCTCATATTTTTTCATTCTTTTCTCCATCTGCTCCTTTGCGTGTAGGTTTTCAGGTATTTTGTTCTCCAGTTCCTGAGTGTTTTCTTCTGCCTCTTGAGATCTGCTGTTGTATGTTTCCATTGTGTCTTTCATCTCTTGTGTTGTGCCTTTCATTTCCATAGATTCTACTAGTAAGTTTTTTGAACTTTTGATTTCTGCCGTATACATGTCCAGTGCTTCCTTTACAGCCTCTATCTCTTTTGCAATATCTTCTCTAAACTTTTTGAATTGATTTAGCATTAGTTGTTTATATTCCTGTATCTCTCTTGAAGTGTACGTTTGTTCCTTTGACTGGGCGATAACTTTGTTTTTCTTAGTGTAGGCTGTAATTTTCTGTTGTCTAGGCATGGTTTCCTTGGTTATCCAAATCAGGTTTTCCCAGACCAGAACAGGCTCAGGTCCCAGAGGGAAGAAAGATTCAGTATCTGGTTTCCCTGCAGGTGTGTCTTAGAAAATTGCTCCACCCTTTGATGCCTCAGGTCACTGTGTTTTTCTGCCCAGCAGGTGACGCCTGTTAGCCTATAATTCTTGACTGGTGTGAGGAGGTAGGGCCCTGTTCCCCCAGGCTCTGGGGTCTGGTTCTGAATGGAAAGGGCCCCACCCCTTTCCTCCTAGAGAAGACAGACCCCTCAGGTGGAGGTCATTAGCATTTCAATGGTCTGGCTCTCTGCTTGTGGTGTCTCCACCCTTCCCAGAGTCACAGCCCTGGAAACTGAAAATGACTGGGACTTTCTCCACTGAGCCAAAAAAGAAACAGATAGTCCCCTTCAGACCCAGTCCAAGGCAACCCTCCGGCTCTCCCAGGTCAGTCGTCACCCAAAGCCTCTGTCTGTTTTTTGGGGCTGCGTACCTGTAGTGAGCAGTTCACACTCGCTACTTAAAACCCCAGTTGGAGCTCAGCTGAGCTGTATTCGCTTGCTGGGAGAGAGCTTCTCTGTGGCACCACGCGGCTCTGCAGCTCGGGCTATGGGGGAGGGGGTCTCCTGACCTGGTTCCGCAGGTTTTACTTACAGATTTTATGCTGTGTTCTCGGGCATTCCTCCCAATTCAGATTGGTGTATGATGAATGGATGGTCTCGTTTGTCCCCCCGCAGTTATTCTGGATTATTTACTAGTTGTTTCTGGTTTTTTGTAGTTGTTCCAGGGGGACTACTTAGCTTCCACTCCTCTCTATGCTGCCATCTTGCCTGAGTCTAGTTTTTCTATTGTTCTGAAAAAACAGATGACAGCTAGAAAGATAGACTGACAAGTGGGTAGAAACATTTGAGACCTTATTTTTTTCTTATGGTTCATATTAAAAGAACATATGCCTAAGGGGGAAAAGTGATTCTTTAAAACCAGTGAGGATCTATTTGCTACATACATGATTTCAGGGAAGGTTTAGAAGGCAATTGCATTGATTGTAAAAATTTAATACAGACTTTAATATTATGTCATATAACATATGGCATAATATTATAATATAAATGTTATATGCCACAATAGAGCTGCATAATAAAGGACTACAAAATCTTGGCGCATATAGCATTAAACATTTATTTAGTGTATGAGTCTGTGGGAAATGTCTGATCTGGCTGGGCTTAGTAAATCTTGCTGGGCTCACTTATGTATCTGCGGTCAGCTGTGGGTTATTCCTGCAGCTCTGCTGAACTTGGGTGCTCACAGTTTTGAAGGCAGTTAATATGATTGATTAAGACAGCCTTGGGTGATGACTGGAGGAACTTGGCCCTGTGTCACGTATCTCTCATTGTCCAGCATATGGCTTTATAGTAATTGTAGAGAAATTGCATTCCCAATCATGGAGAATTGGCATGCCCAATCATGGAGGAGCTTTTTGAGCATCTATTTATATCACACTTGCTACTATCTTATTGGGTAAGTCCAGACACATGGATAAATTCAAATTTTTTGAATTCTTTTCTGTGAAAGGAACAGCAACAAAAATACCATGTAATAAAGCGCATGGATACAATGAGGGGTGAAGAATCTGAGCCAGTAATATAATCAATCTACCATGTTGTAGTAATTTGATGATTTAGGGTGTTTTGAAAAGCCAAAAACATGAAAATAATTCATGTGAGCTTCCACATGGCCATCTTATTAGATTCCTCAAAAGGAAGAAAACTTGTCAGATGTATTATATGTGCCTATCTAAAATAGAGATTTAATTATTTAATATTTATTGAGCACATAGAATGTAGGTGCAATGTAGGAACCTTGCACCTACAGTTTTCAGTTTAAATATGTGTGTGTGTGTGTGTGTGTGTGTGTGTGTGTGTAATTTTTGAATGCCTAATAACTCATTAGAAGAATATAAGAATTAAAAAAAATTTTTTTTTCAAATTCAGGTATTATAGAATGACCCTGTTTAACTTTTTAAAATTCCATAATATATTTGCAGACTTCTTTCTATGCTTGTATACAGCTGGAAATTAGGTAGGTGAATGGATGGATAGATAAATGGAAGGAAAATAAAAATGAGGTCTTACCTAAAATTTGGATCATATTATTCATTACTACATCTATTAAAATCACTTAAAATACTATTATTTGTATTTAATAGTGTATATCACTTTTCTTTTTCTAGTTCCTACAATTGTGATGTTAGGTCTCTGGTTTGAGAGCTTACTTCTTTTTTAATGTAAGCATTAAGGATACAAATTTCCCTCTCATATCTGCCTTGCTTAATCTTGCAAGTTTTTTATAGTTTAGTTTCATTTCTATTTGCATTAATATATTTCTTAATTTCCCTTGTGATTTTTTTCTTTGCTTCAATGGTTGTTTAAGAGTGTGTTGTTTAATTTCCACATTTTAAAAAATTTTCCGCTTGTCTTTTATTGATTTCTAGCTTCAGTCCATGGTGGTATATATTGTATAATTCAAATATTTCTGAATTGAACGATGCATGTTTTCTGATCTAACATGTGGTCTATCCTGTTAAATGATCCTTGTGCACTAGAGAAGAATGTTTATTATGCTTCTGTTGGGTGAAGTGCTTTATGTATATCTGTTGGGTGTAATTGGTTTAGAGTATTGTTCAAATTGTCTATTCCTTCATTGCTCTTCTGCTTAGATTGTCTATCCATTATTGAAAGTGGTATACTGATATCTGCTACTATTAATTTAGAACCATCTATTTCTCCCTTCAAATCTGTCAATATTTGTTTCATATATTTTGGGGCTCTGCTTTTGGGCGCATTTATATTTTTTAATTATTATTTCTTCTTGTTAAATTGACCACTTTATGAACATATAGTGACCTTCTTTGTCCCTCATAACCATATTTGACTTAAACTCTATTTTATCTGACATAAGTATAGCTACTCTAGCTCTCTTTTGGTTATAATTTGGTTGAAATATATTTTTTTTTACTCTTTCACTGTCAACATATTTACAGTCTTTGAATTTAAGGTGTCTTTTGTGAACAGCATGTCATTGCGTCATGCTTTTTTAGACATTCTGTTGATCTTTGCCTTTTGACTGGAGAGTTTAATCCATTTACATTCAAAGGAACTACTGTTAATGCAGGACTTTCTTCTGCCATTCTGCTATTAGGTCATTGTAAGTCTTGTACATTTTTGCCCCTCAATTCTACATACATATTTATTTGATATTTTACTATGTACAATTTTGAATTCCTTCTCAAGTTCTTCTGTATATGTGTATATTCCATATATTTTCTTTGTGGTTTCCATGGGGCTTATATTTAACATCTTAAATCTGTAATAATCATGTTTGATTTTATACCAACCAAACTTTAGTATAATCTACAAATACAGTTCCTATGCCACTCTGTCCCTCTACCTTTTTGTTGTACTTATTATAAATTTTATATATATATATATATATATATATATATATATATATATATATATACTTTGTCCAAACCAGAGGTTTATCATTACTTACTATGCCTTTGCATAATAAGAAGTTGTAAGATTCAAAATGTGAGATTTCTTACCAAAAAAATAAAATACAGTACTACTGATATTTATAATTATTCATATGTTTACCTTTATCAGAGGTCTTTATTTCTTTATGCCACTTCAATCCACTGTCTGATATCTTTTCCTTTCAAGTCTGAAGAACACTCTTTGCATTGCTTTTAAAGCAGGTCTATTAGCTTTTGTTTATCTGGGAATCCCTTAATCATTTCCTCATTTTTGAAAGACAGTCTCACCAGATATAAAATCTTGGTTGGCAGTAGTTTTCCATCAGCATTTTAAATATTTTGTCACACAACCTTCTTGCCTCCATGGTTTCTGAAGAGAAATTGGCACTTAATCTTACTGAGATTCCTTTTTACTTAACATGTGGTTTTCTCTTGCAGCTCTCAGAATTCTCTCCTTATGATGTGGTTTCCTTCCTTACCTTGTTTTGGGTTTGTTGGGATTCCTGAATGCATATTTTCAAGTCTTCCATTAAATTTGGGAAGTTTTCTGCCACCAGTCTTTAAATATCCCTTCTTCCCCTTTCATTTTTCTTCTTCTGGGACTTCAATAATGCATATGTTTATTTGATGGTGTCCAACAGTTCTCTTAGGCTATATCCCCTTTGTTCATTCCTTTTTTTTTTTTTTTTTTTTGAAGAAAATGAATTTTATTTATTAAAATTTTACAAATAATTCTGCTGTATGTTATATTGCTTAAAGTGCAAATAAGGGTGAGGGAAAAAGAAGCTAAGAAAGTCAATTGAGAGCATGACCAAGTCATTCATTTGTTTGTTTTTCATCTTAACAGTCAAACCATGATTTTTATGTTAGACTGAACCAATATTTTCTATTGGATTTTACCTGGTTCCTTCTGTAAGTATATGAAAATTGAGGTAGAGAAGACTTTCACATGTCAGTAAATTTAGAATTCAGGCAGTCTTTACTTTTATCCATTGTGCTTTGCACGCGTGTGTTCATTCCTTTTTATTTCTGCTTCTTACCCTGGATCATTTCAATTGTCTTGTCTTGGAATTCACAAATTCTTTCTTCTGTCAGCTCCCATCTGCTGTTGAAACACTCTAGGAAATATTTCATTTCTGTTATTGTGGTCTTCAACTCTATTTCTGTTTCATTTCCTTTAAATTTTCTACCTCTTTATTTAATTTCTCATATTATTCATGCATAGCTTTATGTCTTTATTTAAATTTTCATATTGTTCATGCACTGTTTTCCTAATATCCTTTAGTTCTTTCACTGTATTTACTTTTATCTCCTTGAGCATTTTGAAGATCATTTTTTTAAAGTATTTGTCAGGTATGTCTAATGTTTCATTTTCTTCATTGGTGATTTCTGAATTATAATCTGAATTATAATCTTCTTTTAGATGGGCCATCATTACCTGTTTCTTTGTTTGTCTTGTCATCTTTTGTTCACACTGTTCATTTTAAGTCTTAAATGTGTTAACTCTGGGATTTAGTCCTTGGTTTGTCTGTTTCTTAAATTTGTATCCAAAAAGTGATATGTCAGAGAATTCTTTTAAGGCCAAGAGCTAATATAAACAAACAAACCAACACAAGAAACAAATTTCAGTCTTTGCAGATTGGCTCTTTGTTGGCTGGTGCTCTCTTTAAGGGTTTAGCCCTCCTGTCAAGAAGATCAGACCAAGGTTAAAGTGAAGTGCAGGGTCCTGTCCATCTTTGTAAGACTGCATTTTGTCCTGGGCATGTGATGGTTCATGGCACTATGAATTCCCAAGTTTACAGGAATCCAAGTATTCCTCTGTTCACTATGAAATAGACTTTAATCCCCCTCTTTGAAGTTCTATTGTATGTCTTAACACTTGTAAACTTTTGCCCCAGGTCTCTTTGACTTAATTGTTTCTTCCACTGATCTCTGTCTAGCTATAAGCTGCTGCTGCTTACAAGACAGGTCATGGGAGGGTGAGCTAGAGAGGAGTTTCCTGATTCAGTCATTCAGGCTGTTACATGGTAAATTGATAGCTCCATACAGGCACCCCTGTAAGCAGATAAGGATTACTCTCTACCCTCCAAAACAGGGCCAGTGAGCCATAGTAGAAGTGCATGTCTACTCCAAAGCTTGCTGAGGTGGACCTTAAAGAGGGCATAACAAGGTTGTTGTGAGCTTCTTCTACTGTTTTTACATCTGTGATTTTTCATGAACCCAGTTACTACAGTGCTTTAACTGTTTTCCACAGTTAAGGGAATATGGCTCTGCTGGTTTTGCTAATTGTTGAAGCATTATGTGGGGAAAGAGAGACCTGTAGCATTTTAGGCCACCATTCATGGCCAATTGGATGTTTCAAAGTATTTTTGAGTATAGTATGAAATAAGGGTTGAGTTGGTGTTTATTTTTTCCATGTGAGTATCCAGTTTTAAATCACTATTTGTTGAAATATTCATGTAGATTTAGTGACATTTTAAAATGTATTATTTGTTATTTTCATGTTCCCCTATTTTGAGATTTACTTTCTGATTCAATTGTTATTTGCATAGAGTCTATAGCATTTTTTCCTCAGACTGTACTGTATACTTTGAATACTTGGAAATTCATTTATTTTGCCCTTAAAATGAATTATATCTTGTCTGGATATATGCATCTTATAATGCCAAACTTTACACTCAATAGAATGCCTATACTATTTAACTAACTACTTGTTTATATTAATAGAAATTGGAACTGGCTGAGAATTTTTGCTTAGCAAGGATTTTTTGGAATAAAACTGAATCTATAGAGCCAATGAAACTGCATATAGTATCTAATGATGGTAGTTAATTTAATCATCAAAGTGTTTGGATTTCTGGAACAATGATTTAAAATCAACAAAGGAAAAGAATTAGCTAATAGTTTGGAAAATCAAGATGTTTGCATAAGCTCTTTACCTATATTATACAAACACTGTGAGAAATAATATTCCTCACGTCTAAAGTGATGCTGCTAATAACATTCACAAAGATTTGTTATATAAAAGCTATTCTGATTTTACATATCATTTTAAGTTCAGGGTTTGAATCTTAAAATATAAATTGACAAAGTATGTCATGTTTTCATTTTATTCACCTCAAGATATTTCTTAATTTCTCTTACAATTTTTTCTTTGACACATTGGTTGTACATTGTTCAACCATGTACTATAGTTAATTTCCACATATCTGTGAACTTTCCAGTTGTCCCTCTGTTGTTGATTTCTACCTTCATTCCATCATAATCTCAGAAGATACATATGTATGTACACAAAAGAATTGAAAGCAAGGACTCAGATATATGCACAGCAATGTTCATAAAGATATTACTATCCACAATTGCCAAAAGATGGAAGCCACCCAAACATCCATCAACTTATGACTGGATAAACACAATGTGGCACACACTTAGAATGGAATATTTTCCAGCTGTGAAAAGTTGTTGAGTTCTGATACATATGACAACATGGATGAATCTTGAAAGCATTATATTGAGTGAAACAAACGTGACACAAAAGGACAAATATTGTATGCTCTCACTGATATGAATTAGTTAGACTAAGAAAATTCATAGATTCAAAACCAGAATATATGTTACCTGGGGCTGGGGTAAGTTATATGGAATGGGGAGTTAATGCTTAATTTTTACTTGGTTTCTATTTAGGGTGATAAAAAAGTTTTGGTAGTGGATGGTGGTGATGGTAGCACAACATTGTGAATGTAATTTATACCACTGAATTATATACTTGATTGCAATTAAAGGAGAATATTTTAGGATCTATATATATATATAATGTTACTAGAGTAAAAATTAAAAAAATACATAGGACAGTTGGACACAAATAGTGAACTCTAATGCAAACTGTGGACTATAGTTAATAGTTCAAGTATAATATTCTTTCACCAATTGTAGCAAAATTTACCATGCTAATTCAAAGTGTTAATAATAGGGGGCTATAGGTAACTTTTGTAGTTTGTGCATAATTTTTCAATAAATCTGTAACTCTTCAAATAAAGAAGAGTCTCTCTTGAAAATTAACTTGTCACATTTGTTGTCAAAAATTGTCTGTTAATTTTATTTTATTATTATTATTTTTTTAAGCCTATAAGCACTGGAAAGCAAGATGTAGAGTTTTATTTGAAGTTACTTACCTAGATCAGAGCCTGATAAATAGTTTATGTTTGATAAATATTTGGTGGATGAATGCTTGGGCACATGGAATATGGGGCATATTGTGTTATTCATTAAATTTGGAACCCATTTTTTTTTTTCTGAGTTTTGTGCAATTCCTAAATGATATCTTGCAAATTTCTCTGAGTGGGTTTTGGTATAACTGTCATTAATATACTTAGCTATAAATTAAATGATACATTAAGATTCTTTAGAAACATATTTGCTTATATTATATATATAAACATTATGTCTTTCCCCCTTGTGGTGGTTTGAAGCTGTATGTACCTCAGAAAAAAATTATTATTACATTTTTTCCATTCCTGTCAGTATGATTCCATTGTAAGTAGGCACTTTTACTGAGGTTACTTCAGTTAAATTGTGGCCCACCTCAATCAGGAAGGGTCTTAATATTGTTACTGGAGACCTTTATAAGTGGAGTGAAGTTCAGAGAGAGTGAGAAAGAGTCACAGAAAGCAGCAAAAAGATGAAATCAACAGATCCCAGAAGAGAAGGTAAAGACCAGGAGACACTGCCATGTGCCTTGTCATGTGACAGAAACCAAAGAATACCAGCCTCCAGCCCCAGAATGCCAGTCTTTGTGGAGAAAGCATTGTCTTGATGATGCCTTGGTTTAGACATTTTCCCGGCCTTAAAACCTTGAATGAATAACTTTCTATTTATAGTACAACCCATTGCATGGTCTTTGCATCAGCAGCCTAGGAAAGTAAAACACCCCAAACTGTTGAATCATCTTCCTATCTGGAAAGCCATAGACTTAGAAGATGTAAATGAAATTCTTGACTACCTTTATTACAATATGTATGTTTGAGTTAATCCATTTATCCCTTTTTGATCTTCTATTTAATCAACTATATAAAAGGTGAAAAAATGGTTTTCAAGCTTAATTTACATTATTGTTGTAAGAATTACTTTACAGAATATCAATGAAAGATTTTTGGAATCTGTAGAGTTGGATGTATGTTAAAGATCTTTTTCTAGTAATTATGATAAATTAGGATAGAGAAGCAATTCAGCAAATTCTGTAAGCGAAATACCAATCTATTTCATTAAAAATTCATACTAGTGAACCAAATGTTTAAATTGATTTAATTAATATAAATCTACTCCAATTTTGCATATGCTTTCTTTTATTTTCCATGTAGTCTTTTCACTGATTAGGCATATTTAAGTTACAATATTAGGATGCCTATGGACAGATATAATGGACAGATTTTGATAGTTTATTCAGAAAACTTATAACTAGGAATGTCTCTATGCTTCATATTCTCACTCTGATACTACAATTATGTATATCATATGAGTCAGACTGTCATAGTTGTGTAAACAACATAATTGTCTAGCCATCAGAGTGAGTGGAGAAAAATTAATGCATTTTATTATTTAGCTAACAATTGCTCTTTATCTGAGCAAAAAAAAGTCATGTTGCTGCTGGAATAATATAATTTTCTTTTAAATCTGAGTTTTGGCTTACATTGTAACTTCCAAGATACAGTTTTTTGTTTTTTGTTTTTTGTTTTTTAAGAATACACCTTCAGTTCGGTATTCAACAACAAATATGCCTTGACTATTCAACAATAGCTAAGATAAAAGAATTGGATTTGTTGGGGATAGTTATACTGGTTAAACCCTCATTTTGTTTTCTCAAAACCATTATTGGAATTAGGAAATGATAAAGTATTTTCCTACACAACGAAATCTTTTTTGTAGCACATATTGATTAAACCAGAACTTTAAACTAAACATTTAAAATGATAAATGAAATGCTAATAGAGTCATTTTTCTTTAAACCTTTATTGAACTTCTAGTTTGTGGAAGGCATTAGACCAAGCAATGTTGATTTATGATGGATAAAACTAAATTCATGTAAACAAGGGGATCACAGACAGTGAAGGAAATGGACATATAAAAGGGTATTAAACAGTCTGAGAAAGGGTGGTGGAAAATTGCTACCAGATTACAGTAAAACACTTTTAGTTTCCTGTATGTTCCTTGTGGAAAGTAGTGGTGGTGGGGAAGTCAGGGAATCTGTAAATAGAACAGATATTTAACTCTTTTAAGCTAAACTTTAAAAAAAGAGGTTTTCTCAGCAGTCAACAACTATGTATATATGTATAGGTATGTGTATGTATATGTGTTTAAGGGAATGGGTAGCATGATTCTTCTTAGATAAATAAGAAATTAGGTTTTGGATAAGAAAATAGACTGGAACATGATAACTAATATTATCAATAATGCAGAGGCTTATTGGGAATCGGGTTCATAATATCACAGTTGGAATTTGATTTAATGACAATAATGCCAATGAATGCAGAGTCAGAGAGTAATTGTCTCATGCTCATAATACTCTTAATGCATACATCTCCTTCATCCCAGGATTTATGGTAAATATGTGGCATAATGTAGAGTTGGCTTACAGTTGGAGTTCAATCCATTATCGTGAAAATTGCATTGATGCAGAGGAAATGATTTAAGCAGATTGGCATTTAAAATTAGTGAATAAAAATGTATTTGCATTGAGTAAATATTATTCTTTGATAATTTTTATCAGCAAATTAGGAAGGATTCTGTAACAAAGAGGAAAGTTTAAACACTAACATGAATTTATAATCAAAATACCTAAAGAGTCTTTGTTTTCTAATAGCAGGTGTTTTACATGCCAAGCAAGCTGGTAAGAATAAAGTTATGGTTCATGTTTGTTTTACAATTGTTTCTAGAGAACGGAAAGGCTACTAGAAACACCAAGGACAAACAATTGTCTAGAGAGTATTATATGCCAGGTACTGAGCCAGGCACTTTATGTTTTATCTTTTTTTTTTTTTTTTAATTCAGTTTTATTGAAATGTAATCACAAACCATACAGTAATCCATGGCATACAATCAACTGTTCACAGTATGATCATACAGTTATGCATTCATCACCACAATCTATTTCTGAACATTTTCCCTCATCAGAAAGAATCGGGATAAGAATAAAAAATAAAAGTAAAAAAAACACCTAAACCATCCTCTCCCCATCCCACCCTGTTTGTCATTTAGTTTTTGTTCCCATTTTTCTATTCATCCATCCATACACTAGATAAAGGGAGTGTGATCCACAAGCTTTTCACAATCACACTGTCACCCCTTGTAATCTACATTATTACACAGTCGTCTTCAGGAGTCCAGACTACTGGGTTGGAGTTTGGTAGTTTCAGGCATTCACTTCTAGCTATTCCAGTACATTAAAACCTATGTACTGGAATAGCTGTTATCTATATAGTGCATAAGAATGTCCACCAGAGTGACCTCTCGACTCCATTTGGAATCTCTCAGCCACTGAAACTTTTATTTCATTTCATTTTGCATCACCCTTTTGGTCAAGAAGATATTCTCAATCACATGATGCTAGATCCAGATTCATCCCCGGGAGTCATAACCTGCATTGCCAGGGAGATTTACACCCCTGGGAGTCGGGTCCCACGTAGGGGGGTAGGCAGTGAGATCACCTGCCGAGGTGGCTCAGTTAGAGAGAGAGAGGGCCACATCTGAGCAATGAAGAGGTACTCAGGGGGAGACTCTTAGGCACGATTATATGCAAGTTTGGCCTCTCCTTTGCAGTAACGAGCCTCATAAGAGCAAGTCCCATGATAGAAAACTTGGCACATCAAACGACCAGTCCCAATGTTTGTGACAACATGAACACCAGTCCAGTTTAGGAAATCCAACACTTCTGCACCTTCCCCCAGCTCCTCAGGTGGGGGGGGGGGCTGTAAATATATTTTTTATTCTCTGCCCAAATTACTTTGGGATGTGTCACTATTTCACTCTAACCTATACTAACCTACCTTATCTCACTTCCTGTTCAAAGTTCCATGTAATTGTGGTGTTTGAACAAACTGACTGTAGAGTTATACTGTTTAGAAAATATAGATCCTGCACCAAATATACATCTCCTCCCTTGGTCTCACACGGAAGTTGAAGTTTTAAAACACAGTCAGTTTGACCTTTACCCTTTGGACCAGTTTGCCCTAGTCTTAACCAGATCTGCTTCATTCATATCACTAATTGAAGTCTGGGCTCTTTTTCTGTTTTTTTTTTTTTAACAGTTGCTGTATGCGCTAATAATGACATTCATATCTGCTGAGCTCTAGCTCAGAGTTTCAGGTGTCTCAGAGATAGGCAATAGTCCAGAGACCAATTAGGTTATACACTAAGGGATCAGCATCTCAAAGTTTACACATAGCCATTACAATTCAGTAGTAGAGTTGACTGCTATAAGAGCTTACAATCTGGGGACCATTACAATAATCATTTCCATGTTAGGCTATGTTCTAAGATTCAATTCTGAGTTTACACATTGTAATTTGTCCATATTGGTGAGGCATTATAGTGTTCGCCTTTATTTCTGGCGTACTTCACTCAAATACTGTGTACAGGATCCATTCACCTCATTGTGTGTCTCACAGCTTCACTCCTTCTCATAGTTCCTCAATATTCCATTGTATGCATACAAATTGCATGAGAAGGAGTGAAAATTGTTTGTTGTTGTAGCAATAATAAAAAAGATGATAAAAAGAAAAATAACATGTCATACAATACAATATAATAGTAAGGACAGAAAATAACACAACTACCAAATTGCACAGTTTACCATTCTGTTCCTCAGCTGATGTACCCTTAGACCACCTCCACCCATTGCAAATCATGAATACTACCTCCATAAACACCAGTGTGCAAATGTTCATTCATGTCTCTGCTCTCAGATCCTCCAAGTATATGCCCCCTAATGAGGTTGCAGGACCTTATGGTACCCACATACTTAACTTTTTGTGGAAACACTACACTGACCTTCAGAAAGGCTACACCATTCTACCTGCTCATCAACAATAGATGGGTACATCCCTCTCACCATGTTTTCTCCAACACTCTTACTCCTATATATATTTTTCCTACAATTTTATAGAGTTATATTCATATACCATACATTTATCCACAGTGTACAATCAGTTGTTCATGATATCATCATAAAGTTGTACATTTATCACCACAATCAGCACTTGAATATATTGATTACTATAAGAAAAATTGTTTGTTGTTGTAGCAATAATAAAAAAGATGATAAAAAGAAAAATAACATGTCATACAATACAATATAATAGTAAGGACAGAAAATAACACAACTACCAAGAATCCCATATTCCTCCCCTATATCCCCCTCTCATATACACTTAGCATTGGCATATTGCCTTTGTTACATTTAATGGAGGTATATTACAGTGTTACCATTGACCATAGACTCCAGTTTGCTTTGATTATGTTTTTTCCCAAATACCATCCCTTTTTCAACACTCTACATGGTTGACATTCATTTGCTCTCCCACATGCAAAAACATTTTTATATTTGTATATTTAGTAACAGTCATTGGCCACTCCAGTTTTTGCTAAGTTATACAGCCCACACTTTATCATCTATCTTTACCTCTGGTATCATACATTCTCCTATCCCACCTCTTTCAGCTTTACTCACAGACATCTTTGTTCAGTGTACTTACAATACTGTGCTACCATCACACAGTATTATGCTATCTATTTCTGGATACTATACAATCAATCCTGCTAAACATTCTGTAGTCCTTCAGCATCAGATGCCTGATCTCTACCCTCTTTCTATCTCCTAGTCACCTGTGTTGTCAGCTTTTAACTCCCAAAGTTTGTTCATTAATGGCTGTTCATATTAGTGAGACCATACAGAATCTTTTGTTTCTGGCTAACTTCACTCAACATAATGTCCTGAAGGTTCATCCATGTTATTATATGATCTGTGTCTTGGTTCTGTCTTACAGCTACATAATATTCCATCATGTGTATATACCACAGTTTGTTTATCCACTCGTCCATTGATGGACATTTGGGCTGTTTCCATCTCTTGGCAATCGTGAATAATGCTGCAGTAAATATTGGTTTACAAATGTCTGTTTGTGTCTTAAGTTTCATTTCCTGTGATTATATACCTAGCAATGGAATAGCTGGGTCATATGGCAAATCTATATTTAGCTTCCTGAGGAACCTCCACACTGTCTTCCAGAGTGGTTGCACCATTCTACATTCCCACCAACAATGAATAAGTGTGCCTCTTTCTCCACATCCTCTCCAGCACTTGTCATTTTCTGTTTTTTGGATAATGGTCATTCTGGTAGGTGTGGGGTGATATTGCATTGTGGTTTTGATTTGCGGTTCCTTAATAGCCAGTGAAGTTGAGCATTCTTTCATATTTTTGAGCCATTTGTATTTCCTCTTCAGAAAAACATCTGTCCATGTCTTTTGCCCATTTTTAAATTGGATTGTTTGTCTTTCTGTTATTAAGTTGAGTTGTACGATTCCTTTATATATTCGGGATATTAAACCCTTATCTGATATGTGGTTTCCAAATATCATCTCCCATTGTGTGGATTGCCTTTTGACTTTTCTGACTAAGTCCTTTGATGTACAAAAGTGTTAAATTTTGAGGAGATCCCATATGTCTATTTGTTCTTTAGTTGCTCGTGCCTTGGGTGTGAGGTCTAAGAAACCACCTCCTATCACAAGATCTTTAAGATATTGCCCTACATTTTCTTCTAAGAGTTTTATGGCCTTGGTGCTAACATTTTGGTCTTTGATCCATTTCAAGTTAATTTTTGTATAAGGTGTGAGATAGGCATCTTCTTTCATTCTTTTGAAAATGAATATCCAGTTCTCCAAATACCATTTATTGAAGAGGCTGCTCTTTCCCAGTTGCTTTGGCTTGACTGCCTTATCAAAGATCAGTTGTCCATAGATGTGAGGGTCTACTTCTGAACACTCAATTCAAATCCATTGTTTGGTATATCTGTCCTAATGCCAGTACCATGCTGTTTTGAGCACCGTAGCTTTGTAATATGCTTCAAAGTTGGGTAGTGTGAGACCTCCCACTTCGTGCCTCTTTCTCAAGCTATTTTTGGCTATTCGGGGCACCTTGCCTTTTCAAATAAATTTGGTTACTGGTTTTTCTATGTCTGTAAAGTAAGTTGCTGGGATTTGAATTGGTATTGCATTAAATCTATAAATCAGTTTAGGTAAAATTGCCATCTTAACTATAATTAGTCTTCCAATCCATGAATGTGGTATGTTCTTCCATTTTTTTAGGTCTTGTTCAATTTCTTTCAGCAGTTTCTTATAGTTTTATGTGTAAAGGTCTTTTGTGTCTTGGTTAAGTTTATTCCTAAATACTTGATTCTTTTGGTTGCTATTGTAAATGGGATTTTTTCTTGATTTCCTCCTCTTGTTGCACATTACTTGTGTATAGGAACACTACAGAATTTTGTGTGTTGATCTTGTAGCCTGCCACTTTGCTGTATTCATTGACTAGTTCTAGTAGCTTTGCTATAGATTTTTCTGGATTTCCTACATATAAAATCATGTCATCTGCAAATAGTGAAAATTTTACTTCTTCTTCTCCAATTTGCATGATTTTTATTTCTTTTTGTTGCTTAATTGCTCTAGCTAGAACTTCCAGCACAATATTGAATGACAGTGGTGATAGTGGGCATCCCTGTCTTGTTCCTGATTTTAGAGGAAAAACTTTCAGTCTCTCCCCATTAAGTTTGATGTTAGCTGTGGGTTTTTCATATATCACCTTTATCATATTGAAAAAGTTCCCTTCTATTCCTATCCTTTGAAGTGTTTTCATCAGGAAAGGATGTTGAATTTTGTCAAATGACTTTTCTGCATTGATCGAGATGATCATGTGGTTCTTCTGCTTTGATTTATTGATGTGGTGTATTATATTAATTGATTTTCTTGTGTTGAACCAGCCTTGCATACCTAGAATAAATCCCACCTGGTGTGATATATAATTCTTTTAATGTGTTGCTAGATTTGATTTGTGAGTATTTCATTGAGGATTTTTGCATCTATATTCATTAAAGAAAATGGTCTATAATTTTCTTTTTCTGTAGTATCTTTGTCTGATTTTGGTAGTAGGATGATGTTGGCTTCATAGAATGAGTTAGGTAGCTTTCCCTCTTCTTCAGTATTTTTGAAGAGTTTCAGCAGAATTGGTACTAATTCTTTCTTGAAGGTTTGGTAGAATTCACATGTGAAACCATCTGGTCCTGGGCTTTTCCTTTTTGGTAGCTTTTTGATGACTGACTCAATCTCTTTACTTGTGATTGGTTTGTTGAGGTCATCTATTTCTTCTTGAGTTAATGTTGGTTGTTTATGCTTTTCTAGGAAGTTGTCCATTTCATCTAAGTTGTCTAGTTTATTAGCATATAGTTGCTCATAGTATCTTCTGATTATCTCCTTGATTTCTTCAGGGTCAGTAGTTATATTTCTTTTCCCATTTCTGATTGCATTTATTTGCATCCACTCTTTCTCTCTCTCTCTCTTTCTCTCTCTCTCTCTCTCTCTCTCTCTCTCTCTCTCTCTCTCTCTCTCTCTCTCTCTCTCTCTCTCTCTCTCTCTCTTTCTCTTTTTTTTTTTGTTAGCCTAGCCAGTAGTCCATCAGTTTTACTGATTTTTCTCAAAGAACCAACTTCTGGTTTTGTTGATTCTCTCTTTTGTTTTCCTGTTCTCAATTGTGTTTATTTCTGCTCTAATGTTTCTTATCTCTTCCCTTCTGTTTGCTTTGGGGATAGTTTACTGTTCTTACCCTAATTCCTCCAGGTGAAAAATTAACTCTTCAATTTTTGCTCTCTCTTCTCTTTTATTATAGGCATTTAGGGCAATAAATTTCCCTCTGAGAACCACCTTTGCTGCATCCCATAAGTTTTGATAAGTTGTGTTTTCATTGTCATTTGCCTTGAGTTATTTACTAATTTCTCTTGTAATTTCTTCCTTTACCTACTGGTTTTCTAAGAGGGTGTTGTTTCGCCTCCATATGTTTATGACCTTCTGCCTTTTATTTATTTTCAACTTCATTCCATTATGGTCTGAGAAAGTGTTTTGTATAATATCAATATTTTTAAATTTGTCGAGACTTGCTTTGTGACCCAACATGTGGTCTATCCTAGAGAATGTTCCATGAGCACTTGAGAAAAAAGTGTATCCTGCGGTTGTTGGATGTAGTGTTCTATAATTGTCTGTCAAGTCTAGTTCATTTATCATACAATTCAACATCTCCATTTCTTTAGTGATCCTCTGTCTAGATGTTCTATCCATTGATGAAAGCAGTGTATTGAAGTCTCCAACTATTATTGTAGAGATGTCTACTTCTCCTTTTAGTGATCTCAGTGTTTGCCTCATGAATTTTATGGCATTCTGGCTTGGTGCATAAATATTTATGATTGATGTGTTTTCTTGACAAATTGACCCTTTTATTAATATATAGTGTCCTACCATCTCACACTGATTAGAATGGCTGCCATTAAACAAACAGGAAACTACAAATGCTGGAGGGGATGTGGAGAAATTGGAACTCTTATTCATTGTTTGTGGGACTGTATAATGGTTCAGCCACTCTGAAAGTCAGTCTGGCAGTCCCTTAGAAAACTAGATACAGAGTTACCCTTTGATCCAGCGATTGCACTTCTCAGTATATACCCAGAAGATCTGAAAGCAGTGACATGAACAGATATCTGCACGCCAATGTTCATAGCAGCATTATTCACAATTGCCAAGAGAAGGAAACAACCCAAATGTCCTTCAACAGATGAGTGGATAAATAAAATGTGGTATATACACACGATGGAATACTATGCAGCAGTAAGAAGGAATGGTGTCAAACATATGACAACATGGATGAACCTTGAAGACATAATGCTGAGTGAAATAAGCTAGGCACAAAAAGAGAAATATTATATGCTACCACTAATGTGAACTTTGAAAAATGTGAAACAAATGGTTTATAATGTAGAATGCAGGGGAACATGATAGAGAGCAATTAAGGAAGGGGGAACGATAATCCAATAAGAACAGATAAGCTATCATGGGTAAATTTAATGTCCTGGGAATGCCCAGGAAAGACTATGGTCTGTTAATTTCTGATGGGTATAGTAGGAACAAGTTCACAGAAATGTTGCTATATTAGGTTACTTTCTTGGGGTAGAGTAGGAACATGTTGGAAGTAAAGTAGTTATCTGAGGTTAGTTGTCTTTTTCTTACTCCCTTGTTATAGTCTGTTTGAAATGTTCTTTTCTTGTATGTTTTTTTAATTTTTTTTGAGTTTTTATTTTTTATACAGTTGATTTAAAAAAAAGTTAAAAAAAAAAACAAAATAAGGGAAAAAACATGCAGAGCCCCTTTGAGGAGCTGGTGGAGAATGCAGGGGTATTGGCCTGCCCACCTCGATGGTTGCTTATGTGCTCACAGACAGGGGACTGGTGGTTTGATGGGTTGAGCCCTCTACCACAGGACTTGCCTAAGAGCCTCCTCCTGAATGCCTCTTTGTTGCTCAGATGTGGCCCTCTCTCTCTAGCTAAGCCAACTTGAAAGGTGAAATCACTGCCCTCCCCCCTACATGGGATCAGACACCCAGGGGAGTGAATCTCCCCGGCAATGTGGAATATGACTCCCAGGGAGGAATGTAGACCCAGCATCCTGGGATGGAGAACATCTTCTTGACCAAAGGACGAAATGAAAGGAAATGAAATAAGCTTCAGTGGCAGAGAGATTCCAAAACAGGCTGAGAGTTCACTCTGGTGGGCACTCTTACACATAATATAGACAGCCATTTTTAGGTTCTAATGAATTGGGGTAGCTGGTGGTAGATACCTGAAACTATCAAACTATAACCCAGAACCCATTAACCTTGAAGACAATTGTGTAAAAATGTAGCTTATGAGGGGTGACAATGGGATTGGGAAAGCCATAAGGACCACACTCCCCTTTGTCTAGTTTATGGATGGATGAGTAGAAAAATGGTAGAAGAAAACAAACAAACAAATAGACAAAGGCACCCAGTGTTCTTTTTTACTTTAATTGCTCTTTTTCACTTTAATTATTATTCTTGTTATTCTTGTATGTGTGGCAATGAAGGTGTCAGGGATTGATTTTGGTGATGAATGTACAACTATGTAATTGTACTGTGAACAATCGAATGTACGATTTGTTTTGTATGACTGTGTGGTATGTGAATATATCTCAATAAAATGAATATTAAAAAAATTAACATCCTAAAATATCTAGCTATCTATATACGTATATAGTGTCCTTCTTTGTCTCTTTTAATGGTTTTACTTTTGAAGTCTAATTTGTCTCATATTAATATAGCTACTCCCCCTTTTTTCTGGTTGTTGTTTGCATGAAATATCTTTTTCCAGCCTTTCACTTTCAGTCTATTTTTGTCCTTGTGTCTAAATTGAGTTTCTTGTAGACAGCATATAGATGGGTCCTGTTTTTTAATCCATTCTGCCAATCTGTGTCTTTTTATTCGGGAGTTTAATACATTTACATTTAGTGTTATTACTGTGAGGCAGTACTTTCTATTACCATTTTGTCTGTTGGAATTTCTATGTTATATCTTATTTTTTCCTGTCTCTCCTTTTACCTTTCCTGATAACCTTCATTTCTGCACTCTTCTCCAACTCTCTCTCTCCTATTTTTTCCTATCAGCCTATAGCACTCCCTTTAGTATTTCTTGTAGTGCTGGTCTCTTATTCACAAACTTTCTCAGTGTCTGTTTCTCTGAAAATGTTTTAATCTCTCCCTCATTTTTGAAGGAAAGTTTTGCCAGATATAGAATTCTTGGTTGACAGTTATTCTCTTTCAGTATCTTAAATATATCATGCCACTGTCTTCTTGCCACCATGGTTTCTGCACAGAAATCTGTACATAGTCTTATTGAACTTCCCTTGTATGTGATGAATTGCTTTTCTCTTGCTGCTTTCAGAATCCTCTCTTTGTCTTTGACACTAGACAATCTGATCAGTGTCTTGGAGTAGGTCTATTGGGATCTATTCTATTTGGGGTACGTTGTGCTTCTTGAATCTCTAATTTTCTGTCTTTCATAAGAGTTGGAAAATTTTCAGTGAATATTTCTTCTATTACTCTTTCTGCCCCTTTCCCCCTCTCTTCTCCTTCTGGGATACCCATAACACATATATTTGTGCATTTCATATTGTCACTCAGCTCTGTAAGAACCTGCTCATATTTTTCCATTTTTTTCACCATCTGTTCTTTTGTGTGTATGAATTCAAATGTCTTGTCTTTCAGTTCACTGATCCTTTCTTCTGCCTGTTCAAATCTACTGTTGTGTCCCTCCATTGTGTTTTTCATCTCCTCCATTGTGGCCTTCATTCCCATGAGTTCTGCCATTTGTTTTTTCAAGTTTACAAATTCTTCTTTATGGTCATCCAGTGTCTTCTTTATATCCTTCATCTCTTTTGCTATATCTTCCTTCAGTTCATTGAATTTATTTAGCATTAGTTGCCTCAACACCTGTATCTCAGTTGAACTATTAGTCTGTTCCTTTGGCTGGTCCATATTTTCATGTTTCCTGGTATGGCTTGTTATCTTAATTTGTCTAGGCATCTGATTTTCTTGATTAGTTTATTCTGAAGCTTGTTTTCTATCTCTTACCTAGGGTTTCTTGTTGGTTGGCTTTGTTCCCTGGCCTCTGTTATTCAGTTCAACTTATTCTAGACCTCTAACTTAGGTTCTATTTAGTTGATCAGAATTTTTCACTTCTTGTTTTTTCTGTTTCTTGCCCTGCCTCTATGTAGCCTTTTTGTGAGAGAGTCTCCTCAGATATGGTTGATGCCAGTCAGATTTTCCCAGTTTAGAGATGCCCAGGTCTCATTGGGAGGGTATGGAGTTTTCCTGAGAATGAGACCCTCCTATGAGGCCTTTAGAATTGGTGCTTTTCCTCTCCTGTTCAGCAGGTGGCACTTGCCAGCCCACAGCTCCCCCAGCAGTGTAAGGAGGTATGGAAACTTTAGTTCTCCTGGTGACTGTGATCCTGTCAGAGGCATGGCTGACTGAAGCCAGAATCTGAATTCCAGCCCCTGGGGTCTGAGTTCCCAGAAGGAGGACTGCCAGTTGAGCTGGACCTCCCTCCACTCTCCCAATCCTAGAAACTCCAGTTGTCTCTCAGGGGCACTATTCCCTTCTCCCCTCTCCTCTTTGGGGCATGTCCAGCTAGATTCCTTGGTCAGCCTGAGTTGTCAATTAAAGACGGCGGTGGAGACCTTCTTCAGAAGTGAATCCAGAACTCAGAGATGCTGTGGGTACTCTGTCTCCCCCCAAGCCCAGCCTAGTCCCTCAACCTGGGCTTTCCGATAGAAAATAACCACATATGTTACTTTTAGATTAAAAAAATAGAAAAGAAAAACAAGAAAAAGAATTAAAAAAAAAAAAAAAAAGGAGTCCCTTTTAAAAGGCTTTCCCCAGCCTGGAAGTTTTGTCAGTGTCAGAACAGAGCATTTAAAGATGTACTTTGGGCTATTGTCTGATAATTACTCTCCAACAGCTTCAATTCCACCCCTGCCAGGAGCTATTGAAATGCAAAAAGTTAAGGAGTCAGTGAGAAGCCAGATAGGACAAAATGTAGGGGAAATAAATGGCTTTTTTGGAGTCTGGGAATGGGTGCCTGCTTTTATGTGCACCCCCTTCTCAGAACCCAGCCCTTCTTTAGCGCCCCCAGCTCCCAAAATTAGGTAATTAATTTGTTAATTAATTCTGCAGTTGAGGCTGGGTTGAGCCCTCCTTCTTGCCCTCAGCAGATTGCTGTTTTTTGGTTCTTTTTTTTTCCCCTTTCAGGGAGCCAGCAGCAAGACAGTCTGTGAGGTCTGGGTTGGGAGGGGCGCCAAACCCCTGGTCCAGAGAACTTCGAATGTTCGCTGCAATCTCAGCTTTTCCTCCAATTCCAAACTTGCTTCCGATGTGTGACCGGTTACTGGAGACCCCGAAAACACTGTTTCATATAGTTCTTGGGTAGTTGCCAGCTGCTCTAGGGGAGAGAAGAAATTCTGTACCTCACCACTCCGCCATCTTGCCCTGCCCCTCTATGTTTTATCTTAATATGTTCACAAAGTTATTCAAAGAAGACACTGCACAGTTAGTATCTACATTGTTGCAAATATGGAAATTGAATTAGAGAAGTTTATTAGCTTGTCAATATCACATTTATTTTGGTAGCAGTGGGAATCTCTCCTTGAGGTTTGCATATAAAGGCAAATAAACATGATGATGAGAGATTAATATAATCATAGTTAGTTTACTGGAATACGGTAAATATGGTCACAAGTTTTTACTCCAAGAAGTGGAGTCTGTTTCCTTACCTCTTGTATCTAGGATGGCCTTGTGACTTCCTTGCCAATTATGTGTTGGAAGTGACATTGTGTGAGTTCTAGAACTTAGGTCCAAAGAAGTTTTGCAGCTTCTACCTACATCCACCTGTAACGGTGCCCTGTGTGCATCATGCCATAAAGATGCCCAAGATAAAAGACCTCATAGAAAGAGAGAGAGAGAGACCCAGCTATTTAAGCTGGTTCAGTTAAGGCCTGCTCCCAACCTAATCATCAGCTCTGTGCAGCCATGTGAAGTTCAGGCAGAGCAGCAGAAGAACCGGCAAGCCAACCCTCAAGATCATAAGAAATAATAAATCACCATAGATATCAAAGCTTTCGGATAGTATGATAGCAGCTATAGAAAACTGAAACAATCAATTTTAAAGGAGTTAGGAATTTTAATGAAATAATAATTAAATCTATGCATGTTTTCAAAAGAGACAAACCATGTTATCTTTATAATTCCCCCCTTTTTTTCCATATTTGAGGGCATTATTTAAGCAGACAGGAGATACTTTCTCTTACCTTGCATTCCATAGAAACCCAGGGTCTCAGACACTAAATAGCAATTAAGATTTTGCTTTTTAGCAGATTAAGTATGTGGAAATTGAGAAAAAGTATATTCATAAGTGTATATATATATGACATTCAAAGAAAAAACATTGAAATTGTTTTTGCAAAAAACTATTACAATTATTTGGGGAGATCATAGAGAAATGTTCTGTATATAAATTTTAACAATTTAGTTTGAATGCTTAAGTCCTTAATCTGTTAAAATTATACCTGATAACTAGTTTTAATGAAGAATTTTAAAGAAGCTTTATTGAGATCATACTAAAATTTCTAAATCTGTTTGATTTAAATTATATTAAAATAAATTTTTCATGATGTTTTAAAAAGCAAAAAAATACAATAGAGAAATTATTTCTAAGAATGAAATGAAGATTGGGATTCAGAAATCATTAGTAATTTCATCATTACAGACTACCTTACGTTTTATTCACTTTACTCATTTGCCATGAGTGAGAAAATGTTAAATAATTAAAATAATAAAAATGGGTTAAATAAGGTTAAAATGCATTTCGTAACTATAAGTAATTATTTAGAGTACTTATAAAAATGTAATATTTCCCAACAGTTTGGAATATCACCTGCACAACTTTTTGTATATCATATGTCATTAGCATATATTTTTAAATAATTTTTTGCTATATCTTCCAGAATGAAGCTACTTTGGCACAGTGTTGAAATGTATATTTCTTCAATCCACTGACTAAAATATAGACTAGTCTTTTAATTACTCAGATTATTAAAATGAGATCTGTCTTTGGCTTTGGAAATTTGTACAAAAGACCTTCATTGTTAGTTGTGATGGTTCAGTTCATGTGCCAACTTGGCCAGGTGATTGCGTCCAGTTGTCTGGTCAAGCAAACACTGGCCTTACCATTCCTGCAAGGACATTTAATGGCTGGTTAATAAACTAGAAGCCTGGTTTATTAAATCATCAGCCAGTTGATTCCATCTGTGGCTGTTTTCATCTATGATCAACTAAGTTAAGAGAGTGTTAATCCAATTAGTTGAGATGTTTAAGGGAGAAAGAGAGAACTTTCATTTCCTTCAGATAGCCAGCCTTTCCTGGGAAGTTAATCCAAGACTGTCATCAGAATTGCCAGCTTGTGGCCTGCCCTACGGAATTTAGACTTCTGCATCCTGCCCGACAGAATTTGCATCTCCACAGTTGCATAAGACACTCATAAATCTCATATTTACAGATCTCTCCTGTTGGTTCTGTTTCCCTAGAGAACCGTGACTAATACATCAGTAATGACAAACATTTAAAATATATTTAGTTAAGTCATACTAATGAGCTAGCAGTCACTGTACTATCTATAATCTTAGTAAACAATGGATTTATTGAAACTCTCTCTCTCTGAGAGCTGTTTTTTCCCCTCTAGAAAAAATAAAGACAAATGTTCCACACCAGTGAAGGTGTTAATAATAGGATGGTATATGGGAATTGTGTATTTTATGCATGATTGTTCTGTAAACCCACAACTTCTCTAATAAAGATCAAAATAAAGAAAAAAGGAATTCTTACTACTTTTAACTCAGTAAATGGTAAATCATTTGCTTTATATATGTGATTCTGTCAATTGCCTTTTTGAGGGTTTAGAGATGATATACCAAAATGCATACAATGAAAGTACATATTGATACAGGATTATTTGAGAAAATTGCATGAGGTTAGCTAATTGTATATAGCAAAATTCAAATTAGATTTGATTAGCCATTTTTGTGCTTAAGTTCTCACTATATTACCTAATATTTTTGTACTATTTTACTAGTGACTTATAAATATGAAAGTTTGATTTATTTTTATTTCCTAGAATAAACTACAGCAATAACCATTTATGATATGTGAAATCAATTATTCTAATTCTTAGGAATCTCAACTCTTTAACCACAAATCTATGTGAATACTTCAGTGAAATATACATAAAATAGTGGTCAGTACAGGAAACCTGAACCATCAAATATGTCGGATGTTTGGTTTGAAATGGGAGAAAGTCCAAGTAGAAGGAAGAGAAAATGACATCTACAAATTTTAAATGGAAGTGAACAAATTTCTGAGTTTAAAAATAATTAGATTATGTTAAAACAATATTTGTACTGTACTTAGAATTGTGCCTGATACATGTGAGATGACATATATATTCCTTTAACAAATTAAATAATTCCAGAACAGAAAATGAACAGAACAGGTTATGAAATTATTAAGAAATATGTTATTGCAGTTATGAATAAGGTAGATTAAAACAAAAAACTGTAAATATAGAGACTATTTTAGAAGCCAATCATCAAATAAAATGGCATATATTCAATAAGATAGCCTTTCTTATTCAAAGCTACTTCAATGGTCAAATAGAATGGTTTAGAACCAAGTAATCCAAATTAGTGGGCTCACTTTAAATCGGTTAAAGCAATTCTACATAAATGTTGGTTTCAGTAAAGAATGAATTTTGTATTATGAAAAGAAAATTGGACAATAGGTAAAAATGAAATATTAAATTATAGATTAAGCCACTAACACTAAAGATAAAATCTATTCCCCGGCTGTGGTGTTTCTAATTGTAAAGCCAGAAGACAGGCAACAATGTGTTCATTAAAGATGAACCAAGTTACGGTGTACCAGCTTGAAAAATTCATGCACACTCACTATTTACAATTGTACTATTACTTGAAGACTTTGTTTTATGATTTTAAATCACGTAACAGGAAACACAGATGGAGGCAATGATAACATGGAAAAGTTATAATCATATTGGACTTCTAATGTATAAAAGCACTCTATAAAACCAATAGAGGCAGCTTACTTGCCTCTTAGTGATAAATGCTCTGATTTGGGGTGTCCTGCGTCTCATTTCAAATATTGGCACGATGCAATAATTTGGTAATAAATTAAAACATCTTTAAGCACAAAGCTAGATGTAAATAGCAGTTGGTAATCTTCCATATTTATTTTATTTCATTGCATTTATAGTTGCACTTGTAATCAAGAAGAGAGTAAACTAATGATACTTGTTCAGATATGCCAACATAACCTCAAAAATGTTGGAAACTTCTAATCAAAAGAGAATTTTGTTTAAATGTCAGTGATTCAAACAAAAATTGTATCTATATCTACATGTATAAAACACAAGTTGAAAAATTGAGCAAGATCTATTCAAATGTTAAGTCAAAAGTGACTTTAAACACAGCATAAATCTGAGGCAAACTATATTATGAATAACTTTAATGTAACTACTATTTGAAATATGTGTATAACTACAATGGGTGCGATGATATAGAGGATAGCAAATTATTCAATATTTCTCTAGGAAATAAAACATATGGAAATAGAATATCATAAAGCAAGGCACATAAGTCAGTACAAATTATGAATCCTAAATATTAGCCTAAACTGTAGCTCTTATGTTCTATTAGAGAGGCTATGTTTTGTCTTCCTGAAATGCATTGCTTCTATTGCTCCTGTACATGGAAACAATTTGAATAAAAACACAGTGTGCTTAATTGAACAGCTAATTATGTGCAAATGGTTGTCAGTCAAGCAGTAGTAATTGGCTATTTTCAAAATAAACAATGGTCTGCTGAATTTGACTACCTTTTTATTTTTTAATACAGTCTGGTATATAGACAATTCCATAATTGCTATTCTTGATATATTTTTAAAATACCAATCCTATATTCCATGGAAATGTTAAAATAAACGCTCACTTTCTTTTTTACTGAAGTATAGACAGTGAAGAGCATAGTGCCTTACACATAAAATATTTTGTTCAAAATTGATATTTTTAAAATTAATATCCATTTTGTGTATAATACTTGATATTATCAGTCATTGCTCTTTAAAATATTGTTTTGCTGGTTACAGCTTCTTTAAAATTCCAAGGCATGACAATTTTACCCCAAAATATTAAAAACAAAAAAAATTTAAAATATATATTTCTATAATTTTTGGAACTAGATAAATAGATATTGTTGAGAAGCATTAAGATAAATATTTGAGTATTTCAAAGTTTTTTTTCCTATATTCCATGGGTATTTTCTTATTCTGAGATGGAAAATAAGGATGCTCTTTCTTTACTATACTTGGCATTAAATGCGCTCATATGATTCTTAAATGTGAAAACCTTGAATATTCTTTATAAATTTCAGAATAAATTTGAAACACTGAAGCATAACATATGAGAGTCTTCAGGATCTACTATTGTCTACTCTACAGTATTATGTCCTATCATTCTTTTATATGTACTTGTAGTCACTTAAAATAGAAGTTGAAAATTATATTCAATCCCTTAAATGAATCATATTCTCTTTGCCCTAATATTTTATGTATTCATGTCCTCTGTCTTGAATGTCTCCTTCTGATACAGCCATTGAAACAGACTTCCTGAATTAAATGGCCATACTGAGATTCTGGAGTAATGTAGTCCAGAGGGCATCAAAGAACCACCAGTCACAGCAGGGGCCTAATTACCATGATTGACATCATATGGATAATGAATCAGAATGGTTTGAACCAGAGATCTGTGGAAGTGGTCAATTGATCCTGAAAGTGAAATGGCCAATTGATCCTTGTGAAGCCTTATACAATTTGTACATGGACAAAAACAACAAACAAACAAAAACTAGGTCTTATGAACAGACATCTTTGTGGGACAACAAGCCATAATATTTTGTGTATGTGAGAGCATTTCATCATCAAATATAAATAGTATATACAAGATTAGGCTTTGGCAGTTTCTGAAGGCATAGACAAGTTCCATGAATGAGTGTCTCATAATCCTGTTATGACTCTTAGTACAATCACACTTCTCCCTAAACACATATATATGACATCAATTTAGTTTCCTAAGACCCACTGACAGAAAAAATTCAGAGATAGTTTACAGACCAAGGCAAACAATGCACTGACACTTCTGTGACATTAGAGTAATACTCAGGGATAGTTCTGAAAAACAGTGGGGGAAGGAAATACTACCAGTTGACAGATCTTCGTGAAATTCACTTGGTAGTTTCTTTTGCCTGAATTGAAAGATAGCTAGAGATATAGATATACAACTAATTCATGGGAAGTAGCCAACAGTTTGTCTAAGAAAATAAGGAAATTGGAAGAAAAAAATTGTACATTTGATGACAAGAAAATCTGGGAATGATGTATATATTGGCCTCTGAAAGTTAGCTAAGAGAGTGAGGATACTATGAACCATGTCAGTGTTCACTATGGGCAACACTGCAGAGGAAAGGGTCAATAACCCAGTCAATAATCCAGTGCACAAGATAAAACCATTCTGTGAATATCAATAAACTCCTTTTACTATCCACCCTAGTCTTTTCTCATTAATCCTACAAAGCAATGGAAGCAGGGATATAGTTTGTATACGACACAAAAACAATGGCTTCTTGTCAACAGCATAAGCCAACACTAACCTCCTGATATGGCAGCTTTCCCTAGGAGCAACCAGACAACTTAGGACAAGTTGATTATATTGGATTCCTTCCTTTATTGAAAGAATAGAATTTGGTCCTGACTGGAATACCTAGTAACTTTTGCATGAATCTAATAGCAATATTATCTGTGATATACGGAACAACTTACTCAACTCTGAAAATATTGCATAGAATCACTTCTGACTAAGTAACTCATTTGACAAAAAAAAAAATATACAGTAATGAATTCATGCCTGTGAAATTCACTGGTCTTAACACATCCCTATAACCCTGAAACAACTGGTTTCATAGAGCATTGGCATAGCCATAGATGGCTTAAATATCATGCCAGCCAGGTGACAATATCAAATTTTTGTGAGTTCTCATAAGATATGTTATGTGCTCTGAACCAGAAATGAAGGAATGTACCATTTAGCCACAGGTCTAGAAATTAAGGGGTAAACATTGCAATAGTTCTTCTCATCATTACCCCTAATAATCCATTAGAAAAAATTGTTTGGAGGTCTTGGTTCTCAAAGAAGGTATTCTTTCACCACAGTACACAGAGTGGTTTCTATTGAATCAGAATCTGAAACTGTCCTCTGGCCCCTTTGGGCTACACAGACCACTGAACTACCATAATGTGGTTACCCTAGTATTGTGATGCTTAATTGAGTTTTATTATGCCAAGAAATAACTGTTTTAATCAATTTATTGTATAATATTTATTTGATACCAAAAAGTTTCTCTTTCAGTGTTGAAGAAACTAAGGCTTGAAGTAGCTTAAAAACTACACTTGCGTTTCCAATGTGGACAATGAATACACATTCTTTTCAAGTGCTTATGGAAGATTTGCAAAATAGGCCATATTTGGGGCACAAAAAAAAACATATCTCAACAAATACCAAAGAATTTAAATGCTAAGGAATATGTTCTCCTACCTCAGTAAAACTTAGTTAAAAAGCAATAAAAATGCTAGAAAATATCCAAATGCTTGGAAATTCCAAGTACACTGCCAAATATCCCATGAGTCAAGAAGAAATCTCAATGGAAATTAAAATACTATTTTGAACCGAATGATAATAATATGTGACATACTAAAGCTTGTGGAATGCCTCTGCTGAGGACTTAGGGAAAAATTTAAAGTTTTAAAAGCATATATTAGAAATGAAATGTTGAAAATCAATGATGTAGTCCTCCATCTGAATAAGGTACAGAAGAAAATAAATCTAAGAAGGAAAGAAATAGTGAAGAAAAAGTGAATGGTAATGAAATAGAAATAAATTATACTATAGAAAAAATTGTTTTTTGAAAAAATCTTTAAAAATTGATAAATTTCTAAGAAAAATGAATTTTTAAAAATAAGAAATGGAAAGCATGAATTAGCAGTATCAGGAATTTAAAATGGACATTATTACAGATTCTATAGCCATTTAACAAATATTAGGAGTGTAAAGAACAACTACATACCAATACATTTGAAAATTTAGATAAAATTGAAAAGTTTTTGAAAAATGCATATTGCCAAATCTGTCAAAAGAATAGAAAATATGAACTAGTCCTGTACCTACTATAGATATGAATCTCTAATTCAAAACTTGCCTACAAGTAAACTCCTGGCCAAGATTGATTCAATGGTAAATTCTTGCAGCTATTTAAGGTGCAAGTAATATTGATTTTTTTAAATCTCCCAGACAGAGAAAAAAGAAGCATTCTTCCTGTCATATTATGAGTTCAGGAAAACATTGTTATAACAAATAGACAAGGCTATGGCATGAAAGGGGAAAGGCAGTTATATCTTCATGACTATAAGCGTGAAATACCTAAATCAAGTGTAGTCAGATTGAACCCAGCAATGCAATATCATAATAATATATCATGACAAAGTGAGCCTTTTTTTCCCAAGAAAAATATTCCCTAAATGTTCAAAAAAATCAAACATATAATTTACCACAGTTAAAGAAAAAAAAGAGGAAAGCAATGTTACCATCTTAATAGATATGGAAAAAACATTTAAGAAAATTCAACATTTGTTTATGATTTATAAAAAAGCCTGTCAGCTGAATTGGAAATCAGTTGAAACATCCTACATCTATTAAAAGCTATTTGCACTAACATCATGCTTACTGGTGAAATAGTGAATTTTTCCCCCTTATTCAGGTACAAATCAAGGATGTTCCCTGTCACCACAGCTATTCAACATTATAGTGGAAATTTTAGCCAGTGCAATAAGGCAAGGATAATAAAGAAAACAGGAAAAAAAAATATTGAAAAGAAATAAGCAAATGTATCATTAATCACAGATGATGATGGCAAATATATAAAATCAAAAGAACAATTAGAATTATAAATAAATTAACTTGTGGCTAATTATAAAATTAATATAAAAATAAATTGCATGGATAGGTCATTAGAGATCTAAGATGGCAGCATAGAGAGGAGTGGAAGCTAGTTAGTCCCCCTGAAACAACTAATAGACAACCAGGGACAAATAGAAAATAATCCAGAATAACTGCAGGGAGACAAACATGACCATCCATTCATCATACACCAACCTGAATTCAGAGGAATGCCTGAGAACACAGCATAAAATCTAACAAAAACCACCTAATTCACCCTTGTCACCATCACAATGGGAAGCATCAAACCATGCATCATCATTTGGAATATGTACTCGAGCCACCACCAAATGATTCTGCTCACCAGATGTGTGAGTCCCCAGCACTAGCCACTGAAGAGTAGAATCCTTTCCTTCTGGTTTAGTCACTTCAGGAAGCCCCTGAATGGAGTAAACTGGGCATCTTCCTGGAGATGGTGTGGACAAGGATTGCTATGTGCTTTCCACTTACCTCTAAAAGACATCTGAGATGCAGAGAAGTGAAGAGCTGACAGCATTCAACAGCAAGTTGGTGACCAGTATAGAAATAGATCCCAGCTTCTTGATTCCCAGATAAGGCTTTTTTTTTTTTTTTTTTTTTTTTCAAAATAGTAGAGAGAATTTTATTTCATTGAACAAAACTAAGAAATTTTTCAAATGCAAAGAATAACATGAATAATATGACAAGTTAAAAAAAAATAACCAAATAAAATTAGTATTTCCAAAATGTCAATCTCAAAAATGAATCAAGTTAGGAAGACACTAACACAATAAGTGGATTCTAGAGTATTGTTGTTTTATTGTGTATTCTTTCAACTATTTTTAAAGCTGATCAAAATTGAGTGCTGCAAATATTAGGTTACATCTACACTTTTCAACCCTATCTTATATATATAAATACAGAATTTAATATTATAAATATTTCTACACAGTCGTGTCACATTTCTGTAATTGTAAAAGTAAATATGGGACAATTAGTTGGTTTCAAATGCAATACTTGTGATCTAATTCTATGGGATTCAATACAATGTTAATAGTATATTCTAAAAAAAGTATGGCAACTATATATGTATTCTGGAAATAAAATTTCTTTATAGTGTAATTCAATAAAATTTCAACATGAGAAATAATAAATTGTATTACTACATATTGGTTACAAAATAAGATAAATTTTAAAAATACCATTCCAAATAGCATCACAACACATACATCTAGCAAAAAATCTAACAAAAAGTATGTAAGACATCTTAATTGAAAATAATAAAAAATAATAAGAAAATTTAAAGATTTAAGAAAGTGGAGGTATATAACATGTTTGCAAAGATGTGAATTTTGTCCATATTAATCTATACATTCAAGGCAATCTTAATCCAATATGGCAATCTATTTGTGGACATTGATGAGTTGAAATTAATATATATATTCAATTGCAATGGATATAGAATAGCCAAGACAAACCTAGAAAAGAACAAAATGGGGAGACTTACACTACCAGATTACTTAAAATTACTATAAATCTAGAGTAAATTAAAAACTGGTTTTAGTAAATGTATAGGCAAAGTATAAATGAAACCAAATTAAAATTCAGAAAAAGTTGGTTATATATGGAATGCCACCTGATTATTCACAAAGCTGTCGCTTGAAATTCAGCAGAAATAAATCTTTTGGGGTCAGATATCACAATTAAAAGTAAAAACGAACCTTTATTTCTACCAAGCCCAAATATTAATGTGAATTGAGTCATAGACCTCATTCTACAAAGCAATCAATAAAGTGTCTAAAAATATATCTGAGGGAATATCTTCAGGACCTTGCCAAGCATTGGCATGGTTGTGGAGCAATTGGAGTTTGTATCCATTGATTTGAAGTTTATAAACTAGTATAACCACTTTCCAAAGTACTTGACAAATACTAAATCAAAACTTATAGATACCTTCTTAAATATCAATTCGTTGCTGCCCCCTCATGTCTGAATTTTCTTAAAAGCTTTATTATTAAGACCCAATTAAAGCATTCTGGAAGACAAATCCCCATTGATCTCTTAGGTTTCTGAACATTTTGTGAAGAGGCATTGACAGCTTTTGTTCCAATTATCTTTTCAAGGATGTTTGTACAACAAAGAACCTCAAAAGATAAAGATAGTGTCTCCCTCCAGGGCAAAGAATAGATTTGTTTCCTGATCAGGATAATAAAGGTAATTTCTCCACTATGATAAAGTTTGGATAGATTTCACAGCAGCCACACATAAGATTAAGGCTTCCCTTAGCTTTGACAGAAACTGACTGAATGGCCAGTATCCACATGGGCTTGCCTCTGTGGCATCCTATGGGACAGGGATGGGGCAGCAGAGGGGAACTGATAAGAACATGAAGCTCAGGCTGCTTGCTCTTTATGAGACTCTGACACAGGAGTCACTTGTCTTCTGCCAGAATCAATGAAACTTGTTAGCTTGCAAGGAGGGTAAGATCTCAGACCTTTTACAGTTCTTGACATAGGAAACAGTCTTCATATCCATCAACAGTAAAATGAACAAATTATACTTACTAAAATATGGCATATTCATATAATGCAATTTAACACAGAAATTGAAAATATGAAGTACTGCTAAATCCAACACCATGGATAAATCTTAGATAATTAAGATACACAGAATAAATATTTTATGACTTGTTTATGAGAATTTCAACAATGGGTAATCTACTGTGATAATGATCAGAATAGTGGTCACCTTTGGAGATCACTGATAGGGAGGGAATATAAGGGAGAGAGGTGCTAGAAAGAAACCATATTTTATAATGAAGGATGATCATATATTTTTATGCAAACAAAAAACAATTCATTAATCTTTATAATGTGAATATTTGCACTTTACATAATTGTATCTTAAGAAAATGAAATAAAATAAATGAAAATGAGAACTTATCTATCAAAATATACATAATATAAAGATCTATAACAAAATTCATTGTTTAGCTTTTGTTTTTAAAATGATGATAAAAATATAAAATAACTTCAGCTCAAGGGATAAGATTTAAAAAAAAACCAAAACAAACCAGCAATAATGAAAGAAAGCAAGAAGACACTATGAAATAGAAATAGGCATTGTTTTACCTGCTATTTTAATTCTTATTATGCCTGAAACCATTCTAAGCATGTTAAATGATGCAGTCATTTTGATTAAAAATAAAAATTTCTGGGGTTTAAGAATTGAGACTTAGAGAAGTTTAAACATTACACTTGCACTTCCCAAAATATATTCTGTGGATCACTAATTTTATGGCAGTTAGAAAAAAAATTATAAAAGTCTCACTGTTCAATGAGTAGTGGTCAAGTTCTACTCAATATCTTCAAAGAGATTTTTTTGTTATTATTTTGACTTTGGAACATTTTATATATTTATTTTGCTAATTCACATTACATATTTGCTGACACTGGCAAAGTTTTAGAGCCAAAATTCATTACATAGAAATAGGCTAAATAAATTATATACCTTGTTATGACACACTATGTAGTAGTTATAGTGTTTATTTTCTTATATATTTACCAATATGTAGGTATGACCCTTAAAATTTTAGTTAAATTTCAATTTATGAAACAATATGTAATGCATGAGTCCTTATTAATAGATAGGTAAAAAGTATTTGGATAGATATCCTTATATATTCAATCACACACACACGCACACACACACACACACACACACACACACACACACAGAGTACAAAAGCCATGTTGAACAAGGAAAAAAAGTCTTGAATACAAATAACTTAGTAATATATTATAAAGGTTAATGTACATATTAACCCTACCTTTTACAAAGAAATTATATATATCAAAATATATTATGTGTGTTTTCAGATATTATTTCTGTTCTCTATAAACAGCTTTACTGTCAGTAAATGTTTGAATTCCTAAAGGGGATTTCATAATCCAAGACACTGATGTTATTTGAATAGAAAACAACTTTTTGTTTAAGTGAATCTAGAAGTAAATTCTCCAATATAGTAATAGTATAGTTAGAATTTGGATACTATTTTCACATATTATCTCATTATTTTTTCTAGCCTTTTGCAGCAGATTGATAAATGCCTCTTCTCACCCCCTAGAAAATCCAAGTCCTGATTCCTGGCTGGAAACTGTGGATGTTACCTTAAATAGCCAAAGGGATTTTGCAGATGTGATTAAGTTAAGGATCTTGAGAGAGGGAGAGTATTCTGGATTATCCAAGAGGATTCAATGTAATCACAGGTCCTTTTAAGAGGGAGGAAGGAAAACAGAAAGCTCAATGTGATCACAGAAGCAGAGGTTGGAATGTTGCACTCTGAAGATGGAGACGGGGCCACAAGCAAAAGAATACAGGCAGGCAGAGCATTCAGAAAGAACTGGTCATGTTGACAAATTGACTTGAGCCAGTGAGCTGGTTTGGACTTCTGATGGACAGAACCTTAAGAGAGTAAATTTGCATTGTATTAAGTCACCAAGTTGAAGTTTATTACAGCAGCAATAGGAAACAATGGAATTTATTTTTATTTTTATACTGGAAGAAAATAAACAATTCTTTCTTTATTTGTTGCAGGATTTTTTGGATTTGCCCATAACTCATTTGGACCTACAAGACATTTTAAAAATAGACTAATGATTTTTTTCATAAATATTGTTAAAATTTTCCATTTCTTTCCTGGATGTGCTTCTTGAACTAACCTACCATTTAGTATAGAAATCAAAAATTACATATAATTCTTACTGGCAGAGTCATAATATACTCATAACATGAGAACACTGTATAACATATTTTCATTATGGAGGTTTGGAAACCAATTGTGGTAGATTGAATCAGGTACCTCAACTTAGACATGGTCTTAATATGCATTCTTATGGGTGTGAACCCATTATAAATAGATCTCTTGAAAATGTTATTTTATTTACAGTGTGGCCCAACAGAACGCAGGTGAACCTTAACCTGGATTACTGGAATCCTTTATTAGCAGAAATAATTCAGACATAATGAGAGAAAGCCATGTGGAGGAGCTGTAAGCCAGAATCAATGGAACCCAGAAGAGAAAAGAAACATCGCCATGTGACATGAGCAGGGTTTCAAGTGAAAAAGCCCCGATGTTTGTGGCAAGCCAACTCTAAGATGTGACAGACTTTGGATAGAAAACATTGCTTTGCTGACACCTTGATTTTGGACTTCTAGCCCTAAAACCATGAACCAATAAACTCCTCTAGGTTAAACCAATTCTTCGTGAGGTATCTGTCGTAGATAAGACACTGACCCTGAATTTAGTAGATTTTATCTCTACTCTGAAAGAAACGATCTTTCCTGTCTCAAATATAATAGAGGTTGCATAATTCATGCTTATCATACTCGATTAAAAAAAACAACCTTAATTTCAAGTATTTCATGGTTATTCTGACTTAATGTGGACTTAAGCTATTAGGGTCAGACAGTCCATCATAGGAAACAAATGCAAACTCAAATAATTTGCTCAGAGGTACTGGAACTTCTATATCTGATTTCTCTATTTAACTAAGCAACTTCTCCTGATTATAGACAGATATTTATCACCAGAGCTGAACTTCAAACCAGGAACAAGCAGCTCCAGCTTCTTATGAGGGTGGCAGAGCCACCTCCCATTGGGGTGTATAAATACTCAGCTCTCATGTGATACAGGGTCACTCCCCTCCAAATGGTGTAAGGAGCTGCCATCCATTGGCCCTGACCCAAACAGTGCCTTCCCCAGGTACAAGCCACCAGTGTACCTCCTTCCCTGCTCTTTTGGACCCTCTGTGCTGTGTAAGTAATAAAGTGGTCATTTACAAAATGTTTCTGTAGTGACTTAGCCTGTGTTCACATGATGCAACTTATAGTATTGCTACACAGTGGCTTCAGGTAAAATTTTTCATCTCCATTATTCATATCAAAACTATAATACAGTATAAAATTAGCACAGATATCTTTTAAAAATATAATCAGAAACAGCTTTGGAATAAAAAAATAGCAACTATCTTCCTAATGTTTTTAGTTGATTTCCGTATTTACTTTACCAGGTTAACAGATCTTTTTAAATGTAATTCAGAAAGTATCAAGAACTCATTTGACACAATTTCAGTACATGAAAATTTTCAGATGGTTTGAATGATAATCCACTGGATTATCCATGTACTATTATGACTGAATCTGTGACTTTAAAAATATAATGCTCTACTAATTCATTTTCACATAAAACAGACTGAAAATTAAGTGCTAAATGGCCAATTGGACCCGTTGATGTGGTCCCTCTGTGGCAAAACTGTATGTGGATTTCCCACTCACTGAATAAATCTCAGAGTCATTTCAGACTACCCCCAGTCAACAGAGCAGTGTTTGACAGTTTTTCCCATTGAAACTGCACCTTAGGCTGTAACTATTCCCTACTTTCATCCCTATTGCTCTTTCTTTTCTGAGGTGTCCAGGGAAGAGGGACATGCATGTTTTGTGGTTTGTGGGATGCCTCATGTTTCTTAATAGTAATATTAGGATTTAAGCAAATCCTCCTAATGTACATTTGAGGATCCCATTTTGCACACAAAGCAATTAGAATCTCATCTACATATTTACCTGCCAGTGTTTTCCATGGAGTTTTTTTTGTAGTTAACTGTCTTTGTGAGAATGTGCTTATGTGTGTGTGCTTCTGTGTGTATGTTAATTTTGTCTGTTGAGATTTCCTATAAAATTGGACTCTACTGTATTGTCTTCAGCACCAAGAAAAGGATTACCATGAAGAGTGTAGGAAAGTTGACATGTAATAATGTGAATTATAGATGAATTTGCTAAAAACCAAGTATTTTTATTTCTTAGTAGTCAGAGACAAGCCCAAGATTTATAATATAGGTGGACAATCTATGCCTAGGGGCTCAAGACTGAAACAAATGTAAATCAATCTTGGAAACTTTGAATATTACCCTTATGTTACTTTTGGAATTCATCTTGAACTAAACAAACTATACCTTTTCTTTCTATATTCCTATTTCTCATCTTGCTTGTATTTTGAAAATGATGGAGAACCCCAAATTACTGGAAAATGTAAATTTATAAACCTCTCTCAGGCTATGGAGTTCACTTAAGTCTATAACCTATACAAAAATATATATACCTTTCTTCAAATGCAAAGGGTCCAAGTTAAATAAAACATAATAGAATTAAAATTGAGAAAAGAATAAAAACCGCTTTTTATTCTGTGCTTAATGTATGTGTGTGCAATGCACCATCGTCATTATTAGCACAATCATCAAAATTTTTTGATCATGTATTAAGTCCTGGTTTCCTTGATTACATAATCAATATCTACAAAGAATAATGGAAAATTGTTTTTCTTTTGAAATATTCTTATCAGAAAATAACAAAAAAAATGCTCTTTCCAATGTAAACAATTAGAGGAAAGACTGATAAACTAAAAATATTCACTTCACCAAACGGAATTTTTCCAGGTATCAAAACATAACTGTCCATTCTATTAAGAATGAATACAATGATAAATGAGGAATAAAAAGCATGTGTAAACTCTCTGGAAGACTAATAACTCTCAAATCAAGCAAAGTGGTTATTACATAAACTAAAACAAAAATGCAAGGTACAGAATTTCAAAATTTATCAAATATAGTCCCATATCCTTACTCTGTGAGTTCTAGGATCACCTTTTAGGATAACACTTTAAGAAACAGTTAATTAATTAGACTGAAAAATGTGATGAAATTGCTAAAAAATTAAAGTTAGATTTAGTTCCTTAACTAGATTGACAAATGAGATGGTGTAAATGATAATATTATGAAATAAGGAAAAGCTGGTAAATTAGAGTCATCCCAGAGAATCATCAAACTTTTAATTTGTGATTGTGTTGCTTGATATTACATGAAATATTTTTGGCATTTAAGTGGTTGGTTGTAATCCTGTAAAGAAATAAACAAATTTATTCCTGTACTCCTTGTACTGGCTTTTATATATTACGTCCCCCAGAAAAAGCCAAGTTCTTTGATGCAGTCTTGTTGGGGCAGACATATTAGTGTTGATTAGGTTGGAACCTTTGGATTAGGTTTTTTCCATGGTGATGTGACCTACCCAACTGTAGGTGATAACTCTGATTAGACAATTTCCATGAAGGTGTGGCTCCGCCCATTCAGCCTGGGCCTTGATTAGTTTTCTAGAGCCCTATATAAGAGCTCAGACAGAATGACATCAGAGGATGCTAAGAGTGACATTGTGCAGCTGCAGCTGAGAGACACATTTTGAATATGGCCATTGAAAGCTGACACAAACATTTGGAGAACACCATTTTGAAACGCAACCTGGTAGCAAGCAGATGCCAGCCACATGTCTTACCAGCTAACAGAGGTTTTCCACATGCAATGGCCTTTCTCCGGTGAAGGTACCCTGTTGTTGATGCCTTACCTTAGACACTTCATGGCCTTAAGACAGTAATTTTGTAACCAAATAAACCCCCTTTATAAAAGTTAATCCATTTTTGGTGTTTTGCAAAATGGCAGCATTAGCAAACTGCAACACTCCTGAAGGAAACATTTAATCAAAACTATTTGCAGAAAATATATGGATGCATGAATGGATACACACAAATTCCTACTCCTCAGCTCACAAAACACACACATACCCACTCATTTTGACTTTGCTTTTGTCTCTCTTGCTCTTTCATACACACACATATACACACACACCTACAATGCATACTAACGAGTATACATACATCCCATATTCTAAACCAGGGAAAAGAAAAGAGTTGAGAAGTAACTGACAGATCATATGCCAACATCTTTTAATTTTTAATAGCAATTCATCAAACTTTCTCCATTGATCTTAAATAGTTGTATTATGAGTTTTATGATAGACCTAAATATTTGGGAAATGAGTATTTTTCTAAAAAGAAATAAGTGTTTAATGTTTGCCTTCCTATAGATACCAATATGAAAGTTTTTGCAGTTTTCTCTAATTCTCTATCTAATCTCAGAAAAATAACCCCATTAAAATAATTATTCACTAGATTATGTTAAGACTAATCTTACCTCATTTTTTTATAGGGCTATTAACACAAAAATCAAGAAGTTATTGGTAGTCAATAAAATTGTGTTACATGTCCTGAAAATGTTGCTTCCATATGTTAGGGAATTCACGGACACCTTTTAAGCAGCCTTCCCCTGGACCTCACCTACCCCCTTCTCTTTCTCTGGGGAAGTCACACACACACACACATTCAGCAGCTGTCCTCCAGCCTTCAGCTACTCTCACCTCCTTTTATTGTGTACCATTCTTCAACTGAGGAGAATGTTAAGTCTAATGAAAAAGCCAAACCAGATCTTGGATCTGAAAAGGGGAACATGTAGCCCCAGATGCTAGTCCAGAGAGGATTTCTCAGTGACAGGGCCCTCTCCTTCCAAGGTGGATAAAATCCACACTCAAATTGTAGAAACTGGTCTGTCTTCTCCAGCGTGAAGTGGGGTATGCTAGGCTTCCAGCCTCCAACCCCAGCCTGGAGCAGTTTTCAGCCACTCCAGGAGACCACCCATGATGGGACTTCTTCCCCTGCTATTGTAGATTATTTTTGCTGTGCAAGTAGCAAAGAAGCTGGCCATGCATGTCCTAACAAAGTACCTGGGTAGTTCTTTTGTCCTAACAAAACACCTGGGCAGTTCTTTTCATGCACTATTACCTGCTTGTCTTACCTCAGGTTCCCCAAGACATTCCATAAAAGTTCACTTAATGCTAACTCTGTTTTTTTTTTCTCTCTTTGCTACTAAAAGATTAGAGAAAATAAACCTAAATGCCCTGCTATATATTGTGGTTTCCATTTCCCTCCCCCAAATTCTTCAAGTAAATTTGATACTGTAAAATATATTTTGTTCACCCCATTTGTTCAGAGGTAGAACACTTCAGTCTGTAGAGTAACGACTGACTTCGTATTTCCAACATCTAGGTGCACAGTTTACCACCTTCATGATAATAATTTAATTGATCATTCTTTGATTGACTAGAGAACTTTAAATCTGTGTGCCAGATATAAATAAGAAATACTTATCAGTTTCTGCCACTTTATTTAATGCATTTTTCAAAGCCCATAGAATTGTACAACACAGAGAGTGAAGCTTAAAGTAAACAACTTACTTCAGCTAATAATAAAGTATAAATATTTGTTCTTCAATCTTGGCAAATATACCATATCAATGCAAGATGTTAATAACAAATGAAACTCTATGTGTGATGAAGGAAGTATATGCGAACTCTTTGTACTTTCTGCACATTTTTTTTTCTGTAAACCTAGAACTGCTCCAAAAGACAGGATATGAAAATGGTGTTTCTATTGACAGCATCAATTTAATTTATAGTATTGAAATGTCCTTCAAATTTCCTTGCTTTAGTTACTTCTGTTTATTTATAGTTAGCCTCCAATACTATCTATCCTGGTAGTCTATCTTTTTTAAAAAAATGCTACTTTGTATCTGTACCAACTTCTAATCTATGGAGATGAACTACTCTATAAGTTTTCCTTCTGAATTTACTTGTTTATGTATGTTTCTTTTTGTTGTAATGTTAGGACACTTTTGAATTTAAATCCAGTTTCCAACACATCATCCAGTTGTTGTCTTTGGGAAATTTATAGACTAAATAAAATAAATAGTATTTTATTGTATTAGCCATATTACTGGTAGCTGTGGACATTCACAGTACAGATAGCGAAGATAAATAAAAATATGTCTTGCAGTAACTTTGTGCTTTTATTAACTTCATAATGTAACAGCAAAAATAGAAGCCATATATTAAACATCTCAAGTTAAACTCAAAAGGATACAAGTTTACTGTCATATATGTTACAGAAACTTCTCCCAGAAGAGACATCAAGAGGAGAGGTATTGATTTTTTTCTAGGAAGTAATCTTCTTCCTGATAGCTTCTGAGATGCAGCATTATAAGTAGTTCATTAAAATTTCTGATAATTCTAATTATCCCATGAGTCTTATCTCTGCTTCTATTTGTTTTAAACTTCCTGTTCTAAATAGATCAACTTACTTAAATTTTACATATCAGATAAAAGCAAGGTAGAATTTTATAAATCAGAAAAAGGCAACTAGATTTTTATCTTTTGTTTAAATGATTTTGTTCATCATTTCATCCACAGCAGTAGGCATAATATCTGTAGCGTACACAGCCATCAAATGTTGTTTATAGAACACATTTGTAGATGAGGAAAATGCAGAATACATTAGTGGTATTTCAAAGCAATTAACTGGGAAAACAAAACAACCAATGTAAGTCCATTATGCAATCATCTAGCCATTCAGAGCTGATCTGCATTAAGAAATGACATCAGATCCCTGGTAAGGAAATGAATAAGGAGAGAGAAATGTGGGTTGATAAAGTGTATGTTCATTGACACATTGCCATGAAGTTTTGTTTAATTATGGGTGTCTCACTAACTCTCATTAAAAACTAAGATAATTGGAGAGGGGTTCAATAGAATTGCCTGTGCCAGTGACTGAGAACCTTAAAGAAAATTATCAGTTAGCTGATCTTACAACAGGGAAAGGAAAAATCTTCTAAGTGCCATTGGTGATGCCATGCACAGTGAATTGTCACATCATACCCTCTGAATGAGAAAACTGCAAAGAAATGATATCAAGCCTTCAGTAAATCAGGTGGCATCCTAATGTGGGGTAAATATTATACTGAGGAGAAACTACTGAATGCAAATCCTAGAGCAGTTTTTTCTACATTGGCTACACATGCATCTACACGGCAGTCTGGTATTCTCATTTGCTTTTATTTACTGCCCCCCTATTTTTCTTTTTCTTGAAATTATAAATTAAAAATTATTTACAAAAGAAAAAAATAAGTGGAAAATTGTGATTTGTTTCAGTCAGTATTCTCCAGAGAAATAGAACCAACAGGAGATATAAAGAGATTTATTTTAAGGAATTGGTTCACACAATTGCGGGGCCTACCAAGTCCAAATTCTGTAGAACAGGTTGCAGGCTGGAAATTCTGATAAAATGATTTGAAATCTTGGGTCCAAATTTCTTAGTAGAGGCTGGCAAGCTGGGAATTCTGGTAAGAGTTGATGTTGAAGTCTTCAGGCAGAAATTCTAATCTTTGGAACCCTCAATTCTTGCTGTTAAGACCTCCAACAATTGAATGAGGCCAGGCACATTACAGAATGTAATCTCCTTTACTTAAGGTCAGCTGATGGTAGATGCCATTCCTATCTATGATTGACTTCCACAATAAAATTAGGCCAGTATTTGACCAAACACTGGACACCATAACCCACTCAAATTGACACATAAAATTAACCATCACACTCTAATTTTGTCAAAAGAGCAAACGGGAAGGGTTGTATTGGTACCAACATTTTCACTGGTATTTATTTATCCATCCTGTGTCTAAGTCACACCATGCCAGTTTGCTATGAAACTATTTACCAACCTTCTCACCTTGCACTAAACATCCGTATTTCTTTCATGATATCAACTCAATTAGGTATTGCTGAAATTAGCAACTGTTAGAACACGTATACTGTTAAATTTGACCCTATAACCAATGAGGCATTTGGGAAAATAGTTCAGAATCTGGGGTCCTAGATTTTCTCCCATTCAAAATATATCCTTTGTGTGGTTTGAAATTGACAGCTGGAAAAACTTACAAAACAGCACATAGGATCCTTCTGGGTTACAATCCAAGATATACAAAGTAATAATGGATTTCACAGAGCAGTAACTAAAACATGAAGAAAACAAAACATAAAGCTCAAAAAGATTTAATAGTTCCTTCTTAAACATTCATTACTATTAACGATTCTTCTTTGTATTAAAAATAATTCAATAGAATGCCAACATGATGTTTTCAATATTTTATTATTATTCTTTCTTTTTCTCTGATATCTTTTCCCTTTGAAGATGAAAGAGGCATTTTAATTAGGATGCAATGGGAATAAATTCAGAATTAGCATACGTTAGTGTTCAATAAATATGGTTTTAATTATAATCATTTCCTGTTTGTTTCAAAGATTCAGAAAAAAAATACATCAGAGGCCAAAAATATTTCTCAATATTTTATATTTAATGACATACTGCCTAAACCTCATTTTGATGTTTGTGTGTTTTTTTAATTCTTAAAAGTCTCATTATCTTTCTGGATGGGGAGAAAACTAAAGAATATTATAGAAGACACCTCATTGCAGTACATGGATTAGGGAACATGTTTCCCTACCTATGCATTTTCAGAACTGTTCTGTAATATTCTGATTCATAAAAAGGTCCTGGAATCGGTCTGTTAGCATCCTAAGCACAGCCTATGGTAGAGAAAACCAGGACCAGAAATGTCTCTTCCTGAGCTCAAAGACAATTGTAGACTACTTGGAGTTGTCTCTGCATGTAATCTGAACATTAAGATGTAGGGAATCTTTACTCAGGCACCATACAAATGATACTATGACAGCCAATCTATGACACCAGGATTTCAGAGACAGAAAGAGTATATTGATGTGCATGAAGCAGATCAAATGGCTTATAGGCCCCAAAATTTGTCTCTCCAAATATAAGGAGTTTAGGGATTTTATGGATTCAAACGAGGGGGAATGAAGTTGTTACTATTGTAATATCAAGTATAAAGGGGGTTTAGACTAGTCTAGAAGAAATATTGTGGGTGGGACCTCTTAATTAGGCTGTTTCCATGGAGATGTGACCCTGCCCATTCAAGGTGGGTCTTATTCCACTTGCTAGAGTCCTCTGTGAGAGGATAAAAGGCAGAGACATTTCGCAAAGAACTCAGAGAAGCTAAGAGAGATGCTTTGAAAGAAAACACCCTGGGAGAAACAAGAAGGATACACAAGAGAAGCTAAGAAATAAGCCCAGAAACATTTTAGAGAAAGCTACAGAAACCTGGGAGAAGACCAGTAGACTCTGGCCATGTGCCTTCCCATGTGACAGAGGAGCCCCAGATGCCATCGGTCTTTCTTCAGAGAAGATATCGTCCTGTTGATTGTTGATGCCTTGATTGGGAATTTTTCATGGCCTTAGAACTCTAAATTTGTGAACTAATAACCCCCCTTTTAAAAAGCTAATCCATTTCTGGTATATTGCCTTCTGGCAGCTTTATAAAACCAAAACAATAACCATTACAATAGTAAGTTTAAAAAGGGCTGAGACTAGACCAGAATAACCATTACATTACAAATGCATACACAGAGCTGAGACTAGTTGAGTTTCAATAACTTCAGGTATTTATTTCTAGCTATTCTGCAATATACAAAGAAAAAAATCTATGTAATGATTCATTAGTCATAATCATTTGTTAATCCCTAATTTCTTGGTTAAATAGAGAGGAATGAAACAGATGAGGAATGTGAAGGGTTCAGGTATGCAAAAGTCAGTTCTAGCATTTTTAGAAATTTTAGAATATTTCAAGAAATAGTTTTCTTCACAGTTCTGAAAGGCAGAATTTAAGTTAACACTACAGAGAAATATCTACATTTTTGAAACATATTTTCTATTATGACAAATTAGTATTTCAGATAAATTATCTTTGAATATTTATATAGAAAAAGCTATTTTATACATATTTTCATTTAAAACACATGCAAATATCTTGAATGTTATCTTACATATCTCATTTCATTTTAATTATTCTATATCATCTAGCCTCTAAATATCTTTAAGTTGGGCATCTTTGAATTTGCTGATAATAAGAACAAACTGCTTATTAAGAAGAAACTGATAATAAGAAGACCATTTAAGTGATATTAACACCCACTTTAAATAAGCCATGGCAAATTAAATTGGGCAAAATCTTGGTCTCAACCAATTATGTAATAATTACATGCAAAAATATAGGCCCAATTTCTTAATCTGTAGATATAATGAGGGAAATAATTTAAGTTTAAATGTTTGAAACAATGAAGGAATCTAAATCATACCATGAGATTGATTTAATTTATCAATTCTTCATGTTTCTAATTATATTCATGATTGTTTGATTGGAACTTAGGATGCATTTTGACATAGAGAAACATTATATCTGTTTACTAGGTTTCCCACTTAGATAATAGGTCAACCATGTATATACATATTAGATTTGGAAATAAAATTTGTGGACAAAGATGAAAAGAAATCCCAAATTAAAAAAAAAAAAATAAGTTAAAAAGACTCACTAAAGATAAATAAGAAGATGAATCAATTTTGACAAAAATTCTGAAGAGGACTTTATTCTTAAAGACTTCTAGAGATTGATGATACTTTGTATAATATTAAATTGAATGTGAAATTTGAAAAATTTGAAATGTGGTAAAATTAAAGTCTAGTTCTAGAACAATCCTAAACTTGTTTATTTAGATCACTGTACTTTCTAAAATTTATATTTTTTCTTATAAAAATTGGAAAATTTATTATTTGTTTTCACAAATAACATGAGGTTTCCTGAGGAGAAATTTAATGTATTCAACTTTGTGAATACAGAAGTGTGCGGCATTGTGTTTCCATCTGCTGTCTGAGAAGGAAGAGAATTATTATTCTGGGTGAACTTCCCATCTACCTATATAAGGATAATATGATTTCTGTATATAAAAATAAATGGAAGAGATTGTGAGAGTTTGTCTATTCCAAAGGAACAGGAAAGGGCAATTTTCAGCCAGCTCCTTGAACATTTTAAGTCAATTTATTAAACTTCCATTAGCCAGTGCTATATAAGTAGCAAGAAAAAATAAGGGCTTGTGCCAGTTTGGATGTTTTATGTCCCCCAAAAGCCATGTTCTTTGATGCAGTCTTGTGGAGGCAGACATATTAGTGTTGATTAAGTTGTAATCCTTTGTTTGAGTGTTTCCATGGAGATGTGACTAAATCAACTGTGAGTGAAATGTTTGATTGAATAATTTCCATGGAGGTATTATCCTGCCCATTTACGGTGGGTCTTAATTAAATCACCGGAGTCCCATAAAAAAAGTGCATGGACCGAAGGAGCTCAGAGCAGCTGTGTGTGACATTTAGGAGAGCAGCTTTGAGAGACATTTTGAAGACACTGATATTTTCAAGAACACCATATTGAAATGCAACCTGGGAGCAAGCAGATGCCAGCCACATGCCTTCCCAGCTAACAGAAGTTTTCCAGATGCCAATGGCCTTTCTCCAGTGAAGGTACCCTATTGTTGATGCTTTAACTTGGACACTTAATGGCCTTAAGACTGTAACTTTGTAACCAAATAAACCTCCTTCTTAAAAGCCAATCTACTTCTGGTGTTTTGCAAAACGGTAGCATTAGCAAACCACAGCAAGGCTGCTATAACATTTTTTCCATGAACTGATGTTGTTTGATAGATTAAAAATAATTGATTTAATTTAGGAACAACCATAGTCAGAGGAAAACCAACTTTTTCTAAATGTATTCATTCAATAATTTAAATATTAGTCAACTGTGTCTCTGTTGTATTGTGCCTAAAAGAATATGAAGTTCACTTTAATTGTAATAATCAATTCAGATCAAACATGGAGGGTGTGTAGTAAGGAATTTAACCCCACCCAAGGAGAGGTCCTGCCTTTGGGGTCCTGGAATGTAACCTCTAAACTCTTGAAGTTTCCCAGTGAAAGCAGTATCTTTGCTATTCGTTTTGGGACCCTCAGACCATCTCTGATAATTTATGCTAATGAGATGACTATGGGTGGGGCTGGCCATGAGGGGTGTGTTGAGTTTGAGTTCAACCGCATGGAAAATTAATTAATCCTGTCTATGTAATGAAACCACAATAAAAACTCTGGACACCGGGCTCAGATGAGCCTCCTGAGTTGGTAACAAGCCTTGTGTGTTGCCATGCAGAAACAGCAGGTGCATAACACATCCTGAGTACAGTTCATGTTGGCAATTTCCCACACTCTGCCTTGTACATATGATTTTAATGCATCCTTTCTCTGTAATAAACATAACCAGGAATATAATATGTTTTAGTGAGTTCTGTGTACCTTTTAAGCATTTATAGAATTTGAGATGGCTTCGGCAAACTTCCGAATTTGCAATTGGTGTCTGATATGAGGGTGATATTGGGTGAAATCTTTCCTCTAACTTTGTAGGTGTACCCTAAATTCTTGTAGTTGAGGTCAAAAGTCTTGGGCAGACTTGGCATTCTGGACGATTGTGCCTTTTCTTGCAGTTTGGCTAAATCCAGGTAGAAGGCAAATCAGAATATGACGTAAGAGTTGGTCTAGAGCCTAGTGTGGAAAACATTTAATTCAATGACTTCCATGATTCAGTATGGTGCACTTTTAATAAGTTATATATGACAATGATCTGATGGAAAACACCCCGATGGAGAGGACTACAGTTATAAAATATCCTTGATAATTTGGAAACAAAACAAAACAGAACAGGTAACTCATTCCATAAAGATGTTATACACATACATATTCTCTATTTTAGTTTATCAATTTAAATATTTCATGGCTAGTGAAAATTCATAAAATCAATTAGAAACAAACAACTACAACAGGGAGGGAGACTTTAATTTTGTGAGTTACCAGTAGTACCATACTCACAATTATTTTTCCTTTATATGCAATGCATTTTATATGAATAATTAAATCTTACATGCAAAAGCTATGAAGCTAGTATGTTTTACCTCATGACAGCTCATTCTTAAGTCAGTGTTTATATACATCATTTTTATTGTATTTATCATATCACATTGTGATAATATTTTTAAATGCAGTTTTATTGAGATATATTCAAGTACCATACAATAATTTCTTGCTACCATTTGTCAGCAGATTGTAGAAGTATATATAACATTCAGGGAAAGGTTTGGCTTGGCTCTATGAATTAAATCAGATGGGGGAATCTCTCATTGTAGAAAAGGTTTGAAGAAAATATGAGCTTCCCTCCCAGTGTTTTGACTTAATTTGGCTTCATCTTCCCCTACCTTCCTTTATACCATATAATTCCTAAAACATGACCAAGTGCAGCAACTGATTATTATGCCAACTAGCCACCAGCCAAGGACCATAATGCAGAATACGGGGATGAGTGGAGAGTTGTGGCAAATTTTGTAACCCACTCCACTTCTCATATGTTAGATAAACATGGTTACAAAGTAATATTAAGACTTTAAGATTGTTTTGTTTCACTTATTAAAAAATAAGTGAGGTTGAATAAGAACATGGTGGCTGCTTATTTTGAAACCTTAGAAAGCACTGCTTTATATACTAACAATGATGTAGGAAATGCAGTTTTCTTAAAAGGCAGAAAAAAGACAAATTATTACTGTGCCCTTGATTTCATTCCTCCCACAAAACCAGGTAAAACTTACTTCCAGTGTTTCACTGTATGTTATACTGAAAATCCTGCCCTTTTGCTGATGGTTACATTGTGATGGTATTTTGACATTAGTGATTGTTAGAATAAGGTTTTAATTTTAGGACAATGTACATTTTATTAATAGAAAATCTAAATATTTTAATGTTTTTTTCATGACATATACCTTGCATTTTGTCACTGGTAAAAAACCAAATGCTTTTAATTAAGGATTCTTTATGAGTTAATGAAGTCAGCATCTCATTCCCCTTATAAAAAATAGTTAAATTCATCAAATATTGGAAAAATATAATGGTATTTCTCCAAGTTTATTAGGAAAGTTTTCTAATAAATTTGGTCTTGCCATTCTAAAATGGAATACTTTCCAGCAAATTTGAGCTTGTCATTTCAAAATTCCATCAAAGTTTCCAGGAAAGAGTGATAAGTCTTTCAGTTGCTTTTGTTTATTTGTTTGTTTGCTTTTGTTTTTGCTTACCATCAAAAACTATCTACTTTCCTTTACCTTTCTAAAGTTTTCCCAGGAAATAGATTCCCTGAATAAGGTGCACTAGGAATAAAATATTTTATCCAGTTGTCAATGTTTATAGCTTTGACATAGATTCCTAGGAAAGTTTCTCAGCTTCCTTGTTTCTTAAATTAATCAGGAGAACCTGAGCTATGCCATGATAACACATAAATATTGAAGTGATAAAAATGTGAGAGTAGAGGTGTTTATTTCTCAGTTAGACTACCATTTGATTAGTTTTTCTGAGCTGCTCTCTTCCAACCTTAGAGAAGGGTTGCTCCAATCTTGTTATGCCATTTGGTATCTGTGGTTTTCCAGGTAGCCTAAGAAAGGGAAGGACCAGATTGGACAGTTGTGCAGGAAAGTTAAAGGGCCAGACTGGAAGTCAATTAAATGAATTTATTTATCTTCCCTTATCTACAGTTCAATCAAGTGGCCTCTGACCCAAGTGCAAGGGGAATTGGGAAATAAAATCTTTTCTGTGTGAACACAGGTAGACTTAATGGTGGAGTAAACACAAGATATTGTCATTTTTTATATCTTCTTAGAAGTAGACTTATTTGAGAAGCAGAGAGCAGAGAATTTCCCATGTCTGCAGAATTCACATGATCTTTAGAATAAACTTAGAAAATATCTGAAAAATCTATGTAAAATTATTACCAAACTGTAGGGAAAAAATCCTATGATGATATTCTGCAATCTTTGTTATCTGCAATCTCTAAATTGTAAATAATTCATTTTAAATGTTCATATGTATCTTACTCTGAATGATTTTGCATAAATGACAATATTTTCTTTAATGGAAACAATAAGAATACATTTTAGCAATTCTCAATCAGAGGCAATATTTATGAATGTGTACAAAACCAGTATCATTTAATAGTAAATAGGTTTAAGACAAGTTCTTAAAGGATAAGAAATAATGTTTGCATACGAAATATTCCAAGTGTTCTCATTAGCATTAGCATATCTTTTAAAGGGTATTTCATAAAGGAATGTTGCAGAGATTACACTGTGTATGTTTCCACCAACCTTTGAGTGATATAGGAAAAACAATAAGAATGTACAACGTGGAAATTTTAACAGTTCTTTGGAAAATGATAACAACAAACATTCCTTATTATTATTTAAATAATAAAGTTGGTAGATACAACTAATTTCTTACTTGTGGTGCTGAATTGACTAATGTTTGATTCAGCACCACCAACACTCTTCTAATACTAGAAACTTGGTTTTCCAGACTCCATTTGTCTGCATAATTCTAGCTTTGATTTTGCAAATAACAAGAACATATGTGACATTTAGAAGGCAAGGTAAAGCAGAGGGCATTATTGAATTCTCATCTTTTATAGCTAACATACTTAGAATGGAAATAGCATATACAATATTGTGTCCATCCAATTCTGAAAGCCCAAGTTAGCTTCCTAATCAATGGTTCAGAATGCTATTCTTGTTTTATTGCCTCCTCATCATCACATAATGATGCCTTTGTGGGGAGTTCCCTATGACCATTTGACTGAGGATGAAACAATTCAGGTCTGCTTACACGATAAAGTATACTACCAGAAAGTGGATAGCTGGAGCAGAATGGTACCACTCAGAGTGGGCAGTATATTCTCACACTAGGCAGAAAACCTACTAGTATATCCTACTGTTCATTTTACCTGTAAGCAAAGATGGCCAGAGTTATAAATCTACATTAATCCACAGGAAATGACCATTGAGTTAAGCTTTATTATTAAGGAATTATAAAGAACAATATTGAAAATTGGTAACAAAGGATGTCTGGAAAGTTGTCTATGGGTGTGTATCTTGGAATGAATACAGGGAGTGAGCATATTTGCGTCCTATAGAAATGCTCACTAGTAAAAACCCAAACTGAAGAAGACGTTAATAAATAGATGGAAAGATACCCAATCTTTGGATGTTTGTCTCTGTCCTTGCTCAACAGGTACATAAACAAAAGGAATATGTTGCCCATAATGGAGGTTATTCATGGACTTTGTAACATGGGCTTCCACTAACAAAGGTGACAAGGCTGTAATCCCTACTGATTCCCAATGTACCAATGGCAGAAATAACCCATGTCCCCTCAGTATGACATCGTTCTTCAGGTGGACCAGCCAATACTTGGTGGCAGGTTGATTACATTGGGCTACTTATATCGTGGGAGGTGTAATAATTCATTTTCTTTAGGAAATAGACATTTCTACCTGTATGAACTGTCCACATTATTTGCAGTGATTATGTACCTGAAAACTAATATATAGTTGTGAAATGCCTATTCAATTTTAAGATGTTCCATGACATTTTTCCCTTGCAATTTTATTGAGATGTATTCACATACCATACAAGCATCCAAAGTATACATTCAGTTGTTCACAGTATCATCATATTTTTACTCATTCATCACCACGATCAATTTTTAAACATTTTCCTTACTCCAAAACAGTAGTAAAAATAAAAATAAGAATAAAAATAAAAGTAAAAAAGAAGACCCAAAACATCCCTTAACTCCCATAACCTCCTATAATTCATTTAATTTTTGTCCTCATTTTCCTACTCATCTATTCATACACTGGATAAAGGAAGTGTGAGCCACAAGGTTTTCACAATCTCATGGTCACACTGTATAACCTATACACTTATATACTTGACTTCAAGAATCAAGGGTTGCATTTCATCAGTCCCAGGTATTTCCTTCTAGCTATTCTAATGCACTAAAAACTAAAAAGACATGTCTATATAATGCATAAGAATAACCTCCAGAATAACCTCTTCACTCCATTTGAAATCTCTCAGTCACTGAAACTTTACTTTGTTTCATTTCTTTTTTCCCCTTTTGGTCAAGATGGCTTTCTCAATTCCACGATGCTGGGTACAGACTCAGGATATCCCAAATGTGGGATATCCATTTCCAAATGTGGAAATGGATATCCCACATTTCCATGGATAGTTACACCCCTGGAAGCCATGTCTCATGTAGTGGGGAGGGCACTGAGTTTACCTGAATAGTTGGCTTAGAGAGAGAAGCTACATCTGAACAACAAAGAGGTTCTCTGGGAGTGGTTCTTAGGCACAATTATAGGTAGGTTTAGCCTCTACTTTGCAGTAACAGGCTTCATAAGGGCAATCTCCAAGATCGAGGATTCAGTCTACTAAATTGTTTGTGAGAATATAAGGAATTCCCCAGGTGGCTAAATTTAATATTTGCACATTTCCCCTGTCCCTCAAGGGGGCTTTTAAAATACTCTTTTATCCTCTGCCCAAATCACTCTGGGATGTATTGGGGCTTCACACTAACCTGAACAAACCAGTCAGATTTCACTCCCTATTCAATGTTCCATGTAATTATGGTGTTTGAATAAATTGAACATAGAAGTTGAATTATATAGCATGCTACAGAAATACAAAGATTTTCCACCAAATATCTCTACCTTTGGTCTCACACAGAAGTTGAAGTTTCAAAACACAGTCAAGTCAAAAATAGGCTAAAAGTGAAAGGTTGGAAAAAGATATTTCATGCAACCAGCAACCAAAAAAAAAAAAAAAAAGTGGGTGTAGCCCTATTAATAATCAGACAAATTAGACTTCAAAATTAAAACCATTAAAGAGACAAAGAAGGACACTATATATTAATAAAAGGGTCAATTCATCAAAAAAAAAAAAACATAACAAACATAAATATTTATATACCAAGCCAGAATGTCCCAAAATTCTTGAGGCAAACCCTGAGAGCACTGAAAGGAGAAGTAGATACCTCTACAATAATAGTTGGAGACTTAATACACCACTCTTATCAATGGACAGAACATCTAGACAAAGGACCAAAAAGGAGACAGAGATGTTGAACTGTACAACAAAATGATCTACACTTGATATTTATAGAACACTACACCCACAACAGCAGGATACACATTTTTCTAAAGTGCTCATGGAACATTCTCTAGAAAGACCACATGTTGGGCAACAACACAAGTCTCAACAAATTTAAAAATATTGATATTATACAAAACACTTTCTCAGATCATAATGGAATGAAGTTGTAAATAGGTAACAGGCAGAATATTGTAAAACTCACAAATATATGGAGGCTAAACAACACACTGTTAGAAAACCAATGGGTAAAGGAAGAAATTACAGGAGAAATTAGTAAATATCTCAAGGCAAATGAATGACAACAAAACATATCAAAACTTATGGGATGCACCAAAGGCAGTGCTGAGAAGGAAATTTATCACCCTAAATGCCTATATTAAAGAGAAGAGAGAGCAAAAATTGAGAATTAACTGCCTATCTGGAGGGACTAGAGAAAGAACAGCAAACTAGCCCCCCAAAAAACAGAAGGAAAGAAAAACAAAGATTAGACAAGAAATAAATGAAATTGAGAACAGGAAAACAAAGAGAGAATCAACAAAACCAGAAGTTGGTTCTTTGAGAAAATCAACAAAATTGATGGACCCTTAACTACACTGAGAGAGAGAGAGAGAGAGAGAGAGAGAGAGAGAGAGAGAGAGAGAGAGAGAGAGAGAATGCAAATAAATGCAATTGGAAATGGGAAAGGGACATAAATATTGACCCTGCACAAATAAAGGAGATAATGAGAAGATAATACAAGCACCTATATGCTAATAAACTAGACAACTTAGATGAAATGGATAACTTATTAGAAAAGATAAACAACCAACTTTGACTCAAGAAGAAATAGACGACCTCAACAAACCAATCACAAGTAAAAAGATTCAGCCACTCATCAAAAACTTCCCAAAAAAGAAAAGCCCAGGACCAGATGGCTTCACATCTGAATTCTACCAAGCATTCAAGAAAGAATTAGTACCAATCCTGCTCAAACTCTTCAAAAAAATTGAAGAAGATGAAAAGCTACCCAACTTATTCTATGAAGACAACACCACCATAGTACCAAAATCAGACAAAGATACTATAAAAAAAGAAAATTATAGACTAATCTCTTTAATGAATATAGATGGAAAAATCCTCAATGAAATACTTGCAAATTGAATCCAGCAACACATTAAAAGAATTATACACCATGACCAGGTGGGATTGATTCCAGTTATGCAAGTCTGGTTCAACAGAAGAAAATCAAGTAATGTAATACACAATATTGACAAATCAAAGTGAAAGAACCACATAATCATCTAATCGATGCCAAAAAGGCATTTGACAAAATTCAACACCCTTTCTTGATGAAACACTTCAAAGGATAGCAATAAAAGGGAACTTTCTCAAAAGATAAAGGCAATATATGAAAAACTCGCAGCTAACATCATACTCGATGGAGAAAGATTGAAAGCTTTCCCTCTAAGATCAGGAAAAATACAGGGATGCCCAGCATCACCATTGTTATTCAACATTGTGCTGGAAGTTCTAGCTAGAGGAATTAGTCAAGAAAAAGAAATAAGGGGCATCCAAATTGAAGATGAAAAACTTTCACTTTGCAGATGGCATGATTCTATATATAGAAAATCCAGAAAAATCCACAGCAAAGCTACTGGAACTAATCAATGAATACAGCAAAGTGGCAGGATACAAGATCAACGTGCAAAAATCTGTAGTGTTCATATACACAAGTAATGTGCAACAAGAAGAAGAAATCAAGAAAAAAGTACCATTTACAATAGAAACCAAAAGAATCAAGTACTTAGGAATAAACTTAACAAGGACCACAAAAGACCTATACAGAGAAAACTACAAGAATCTGCTAAAAGAAATCAAATAGGACCTTAAAAAATGGAAGAACATACCATGTTCATGGATTGGAAGACTAAATATAATTAACATGTCAATTCTACCTAAACTGATTGATGGATTCAATGAAATACCAATTAAAATCCCAACAACTTACTTTATGGAAATAGAAAAACCAATAGCCAAATTTATTTGGAAGGGTAAGGTGCCCCAAATAGCCAAAATATCATGAGAAAGAGGAACAAAGTGGGAGGTTTCACACTACCTGACTTTGAAGCATATTACAAAGCTACAGTATTCAAAACAGCATGGTACTGGCATAAGGATAGCTAGACTGACCAATGGAATAGAACTCAGTGCTCAGAAATAGACCCTTGCATCTAAAGACAACTGATCTTTGATAAGGCAATCAAGCTAATGAAACTGGGACAGAGCAGTCTCTTCAATAAATGATGTTTGGAGACCTGGATATCCTTTTCCAAAAGAATGAAAGAGGACTCCTATCTCACAACTTGGATAAAGATTAACTGCAGATGTATCAAAGACCTAAACATTAAAGCTAAGAAAATGTAGGGAAATATCTGAAAGATCTTGTGATTTTTGGTTTCCTAGATCTTATGACCAAAGCGTGAGCAACCAAACAACAAATAGACAAATGGGATCTCCTCAAAATTCAACACTTTTGTACATCAAAGGACTTTGTCAAAAAGGTAAAAAGGCAGCCTACACAATGCAGACAATATTTGAAACCACATATCAGATAATGGTTTGATATCCTGAATATATAAAGTGATCCTACAACTCAACCACAGAAAGACAAACAACCCAATTAATAAATGGGCAAAAGACATGGACAGAAACTTTTCTGGAGAGGAAATACAAATGGCTCAAAAATGTATGGAAAAATGCTCAACTTCACTGGCTACTAGGGAAATGCAAATCAAAACCACAATGAAATACCATGTCACACCTACCAGAATGGCCATTATCTACAAAACAAAAAATTACAAGTGCTGGGGAGGATGTGGAGAAAGAGGTGCACTTATTCATTATCAGTGGGAATGTAGAATGGTGCAGCCACTCTGTAAGACAGTGTGGAGGTTCCTCAGGAAGCTAAATACAGATTTGCCATATGACCCAGATATTCTATTACCAGGTATTTACTCAGAGGAACTGAAAGTTAAGACATGAATGAACATTTGTAAACTGATGTTTATTCATTATAGCCAAGAGACGGAAACAGCCCAAATGTCTATCAGTTGATGAGTGGGTAAACAAACTGTGCTACATACACAGATGGAATATTGCACAGCTGTAAGACAGAACAAAGACACAGAACATATAATGACATGGATGAACCTTGAGGACATTATGTTGAACAAAGTTAGCCAGAAACAAAAGGACAAATACTGTACAGTCTCGCTAACATGAACTAATATTAATGAGCAAACTTTGAGAGTTAAAAGCTGATAACACAGGCTATCAGGATATAAAAAGAGGATAGAGATTGGCATTTGATGCTGAAAGACTATAGAATGTTCAGCAGGATTGGCCCTACAGATATAGAAATAGATAGCATAATACTGTGTGATGGTAGAACAATATTGTAAGTGCACTGAATAAAGATGTCTGTGAGTAAAACTGAAAGAGATGGGCTAGGGGCATGTATGACACCCAAGATAAAGACAGAAGATAAAGACTGGGGCTGTTTAACTTCACAAAAACTGGAGTGGTCAATGATTGTGACTAAATGTACAAATATAAAAATATTCTTGCATGTAGAAGAACAAATGAATCTCAACCATGCAGAGTGTTGAAAAGGGGAATGTATGGGGGAAAAATATAATCAAAGCAAACTGGAGTCTATGGTCAACAGTATTGTAATATGCTTCCATTAAGTGTAACAAAGGCAATATACCAAAGCTAAATGTGTATGAGAGGAGGATATAAGGGAGGGATATGGAATTCTTTGTAGTGGTGCTGTTGTCTGACCCTACTATTGTACTGTATATTTTATTTTTCTTTTCATTATCTTTTTTTATTATTCATTAAAAACAAAAAACAAAAAACAAAAAAAAATCATTTCATAGTAATCAATATGTTCAAATGCTAACTGTGGTGATAAATGCACAACTAACGATGATACTATGAACAACTGATTGCACACTGTGGATAACTGCATGGTATGTGAATATAGCTTTATAAAATTATAGGAAGAAATATAGATAGGTATAAAAGCACTGGAGAAAACATGGAGAGAGTGTTGTACGTATTTACTGTTGGTTGGGAGACAGAACAGAGTAGCCTTTCTGGAGGACAGTGTGGTGTTTCCACAGGAAGCTAAGTATTTGGGAGTCATAAGGTCCTGCAACCTCACTAGGTGGCATATACTTGGAAGAACTGAGAGCAGGGACATAGACATCTGAATACTAGTGTTTATGGAAGCAGTATACATGATTTGCAATGAGTGGAGGTGGGCTAAGGGTACATCAACTGAGGAACAGAATGGTGAACTGTGGTGTGTGCATACAATGGAATAGGAGCAACTGCAAGGAGGAGTGAAGCTGTGAGACACGCAACAAATGAGATGAATGGATGCTGTAGACAGCACTTTGAGAGAAGTACGCCAGAAACAAAGGCAAACACTATGATGCCTCACCGATATGGACTAACTACAATGTGCAAACTCAGAACTGAATCTTAGAGCACAGCCTAACAGGGAAATGATTATTGTAATGGTCCCTAGATTGTAAGTTCTTACAGCAGTCAAAGCTATTCCTGAATTGTAATGGCTGTCTCCAAACTCAGAGATGTTGATCCTTTTGTTTATAACCTGATCAATCCCTGGAACTTTGGGTATCTGTGTGACACCTGAAACTCAGAGCTATAGCTTGGCAGATATGAACATCAGTATTAGCGCATACAACTGTTAAAACAGCTGAAAAAGAGTACAGACTTCAATTAGAGATATGAATGAGGCAGATGTAGTTAAGACTAGGGCAAATTGGGCCAAAGAGTAAAGGACAATACTGACTGTGTTTTAAACTTCAACTTCCATGTAAGACCAAGGGAAGAGATGTTTACTTGGGGCAAGATCTATACTTCCTAAACAATTTAACTCATACAGTTTGTTCAAATGCCATAATTACATGGAACTTTGAATAGGAAGTGATATGTGGTAGGTTTGTAAAGGTTAATGTGAAATAGCAACATATCTCAAAGTATTTTGGACAGAGAATTAAAACATATATGCAAGGCCCTCCTGAGGAGCAGGGGGAACATGCAGAAGTGTTGGATTTCCTCACCTGGATTGTTGCTGATGTTATCACAAACATTGAGGACTGGCAGTTTGGTATACTGAACTTTCTATCTTGGAGCTTGCCCTTATGGAACTTGTTACTGCAAAGGAGAGGCTAAATCTGCTTATAATTGTGCCTAAGGGTCTCGCCTTGAGTACCTCTTTGTTGCTCAGATGTGGCCCTCTCTCTAGCTAACCCACTGCCCTCCCCCCTACATGGGATCTGACTCCCAGGGGTGTAAATCTCCCTGGCAATGCAGAATATGACTACCGAGGATGAATCGGAACCCAACATCATGGGATTGAGAACATTTTCTTTACCAAAAGGGGCATGCGAAATGAAACAAAAGAGTTTCAGTGGCTGAGAGATTCCAAATGGAGTCAAGAGGTCACTAGGGTGGGCACTCTTACACACTATATATATAACCCTTTTTAGGTTTTAATGTACTGTAATAGCTAGAAGTAAATACCTGAAACTATCAAACTGCAGCCCAGTTGCCTTGACTCTTGAAGATGATTGTGTAATAATGTAGCTTACAAGAGGTAACAGTGTGATTGTGAAAGTCTTGTGGATCACCTCCCTTTATCCAATGTATGGATGGATTAGTAGAAAAATGGGGACAAAAACTAAATGAAATTAGAGTGGGGGGGGATGATTTTGGTGTTCTTTTTTAGTTTTATTTTTTATTCTTTTTTTTTTACTTTCCTTGTATAAGGAAAATGTTCAAAAAGTAGATTGGGGTAGTGAATGCACAACTATATCATGGTATTGTGAACAGTTGATTGTACACCATGAATGATTGTATGAGGTGTGAATATATCTCAATAAAACTGAATTAAAAAAAAAAAAACAGTCAATATCATCCTTCCTCTTAGTCTGATTTAGCTTAGTCCTAACCAAGGACATTTCATTCATATCTCTAACTGAACTCTGATCTCTTTTTCAGCTTCTTTAACATTTGCTGTATGGGGTAATGCAGACATTCATAGCTACCAAACTTTTGCTCTGAGTCTCAGGTATCCCACAGATACCCAGGGACTGACCAAGTTATACACAAGAGCTCAGCATGTCAGATCACCCTGAGAAGTAATTTAGTGTCACATTAAGTGTAGTCACAAGACCACCCAGATTCATGGGGAAGGAAAAATAGACCTTATTTCTTGATGGAAGTTGTAACTGCCATCTGGACACTTGAGGCTTCTTGACACGAAATCAACTTCATAGGAAGGATTACAGTACTGATATTTGTTATTGAAGAAAACACAAGGTGAGTAGGGAGAGATGCAGCTAGTAGCAGATTCTCTGCAGTGTTTCCTAGTACTTGCAAATCCTGTGGTAAATGTAATGGCAAACTACAGCAACCCATCCTATGCAAGACCTCTAATTACACAGAATCTTCAGGAATGAAGATTTAGTTTATCCCTACCAGACAAGGAATCATAATGAGATGAGATGCTTGCTAGGGGAATAGAGAATATTGAACAAATAGCAGGAAAAGCATGTTATCAATACCAACTAAAGCCAGGGAAAAGTTGCAGAAACAAGGTCTGCAGAAATGATCCATATCTTTCCTTTCTTTAATATGCAAATATTGCATATATTGAATCATTCTTGTTTGTCCCCTGCTCTTCCATTCCCACCCTATCTAATATAGGGTGTATTGATAGTGGTTAATCATTAAATTACAAGTTATCAGAAGGTGATTTTGATTTAGATACGGAGGAATGAACATAACACAAGAAAGGATAAGGTGAACTTTGGGACTTTGAACTCCTCTTTGGGGGAAAGAGTTTGCATAAATTCGGTTTTAAAAGAGACAGCTACATCATATTAGGCAGAAGCAAAATACTGCCAGTGTCTTTCTTTGCAATTTACATATAATTTTTAATTATGGTCATTATAGATGCCAAACTGAAAAAGATAAGTGTTGTTCTGGCTTGACTGTTGTCAAGTTGGCACTACCCTCATTCTTTCTAAAGCTGGCACTATGTTTACTATTGTCCCTTTCCCTTTAAGAGATTTTTAGTAAGAGTGCCAATTATAGAAACTTTTCCAAGGTTTAGAAAACAAGAGTGAAACTGAAGCCATCAAACTCCACAGGCAGTTCCTACTGGACCCATAGTCATATGAGAAATTTTATTTGAATTTCAAGCTTTTGAGAATAATCCACTCTTCCACTGCAGACTGAGAAAGATGGTAGGAAACCATTCCAATATACTCAAGAATTTCAGCAGTGTCCAGAAAAGCTTTTGACATATTCTGTCTTTGATGTTTTAGGCTAGGGTCAACTTTATTTGCCTCCTCTTCCCTAGTTCTTTTCAAAATGGTTTAAATAACTAATTCTACATTAGACTTTTAAACCAGGAATACATAAAGCAGCTTTAGTTTTCCTTACTACACTCTTACTGATAGTTATATTAATCTGTTTCCATTAATGGATATACTGACAAAATTATAAAACTGTTTGAAAGCCAAAAAGGATCATATATCTCACATTAATTTATAAATATAATAAAAAATATTGTATGCTAGGTGATAGGCACAGGATAAAATGATGACCAAATCTGTTTTCATTGGTCTGTGGAATAATTTATAGCTTCATTGTTTATTTAAAAATAATAATTGAAATTGTAAAATAGCAACCACATATAAGCATTGGAGAGGAATTTGGTGTGGGGGGGGGTGGTTTATATAATACATAATAAGGAGATTTGAACTAGTTGTGGAGTTTCAGGTAAGCCTTTCTTTGGAAGTGACAATTGAACTGATATCAGAAAACTAAGGAAATGATAGCTCATACTAAAAAATATCTAGCTGATATGCTTGCAAATATATCAGTCCTCAAGAAGAATTAAAATAATGTCCATTTTCTTTATCTTCAATTTTTTAGTTGCTTTTAAAAAATATTTATTATCTCACAGACTATAAACATGAAATATTTATGGAAACAATACAAAAATACAGAATTATATCTTTAGATTATGGCTATAGCTGGTTCTGCACATTTATTTGTAAGAAATAAGGTAAAATTTTGATTTGAATGTACATACATTTTATAAGAAATTATTCTTTGTTTATGGCTACTTTATAATTTCTTAACCTTTATATATTTTATCCTTACAACATTAAAACAGTGATAATTTTCTAATGGTAGTTATTTATTTCTTACTGTCTCTTAGTTATTTAAATAAATGCTTAAATTATTTTTATGTGCACTACTCCTCCAAAAAATGGAAACTTTGCATTGATGTTGGCATTACATGAATATCAAGAAAAAATATTTTTTCTACAACAGATTTCCTTGCTGAGAAATGTATTTCATGTAAGTATGTCTGAGAAGTCCTTTTGTTTTTTTTTTTCTTTTGTAGGCTTTTTATCCTGTCCCTTCCAAGTTTATATTATTTTTCTTTAGTGATTTCTTCTCTCTCAATTGAATGTTTTTAAATAGTGTGCCTGGAATCTTGAGTGGCTATGTGATTTAGCTTGATGATTTTCTTACCCACAATATTCACAAATTGGCTCTAATATAATATAAAGTTTTAACTAAAATAATCTTCAGGGCAATGATAGTATCATTTGCTCAGTGTCCTTTAACAATCCTACAAAATATACTCATATTCTCATATTGAACTAATATCAATCTTACAATATTGATATGCCATCAACAATGTGCACAGGAGGTTAATTTTTAAGATTATATTTTCAACAAATGCTATTTTTAATTTTTATTTCTAATAAACCAACTTTAAATTCAAAATTGCATTACTACACTTAAAAGTTCATTCACTTACTCAGCTAGTACATATTGAGCACTATTATTTTCAAGAAATATTTTGTTATTGCCTCTACAACAGCGAACGAGATATGCTGGATCCCTGCCTTCTTAGTTTGCAGTGACCAGTGAGTTGAGGTAGGGACAAAGATTAGAGAACTATCACAGAGAACTATCACAGGCAGTAAAGAGGAGGAAGTGGGCTATTTAGAAATGTAGCTTCATAAGAAAACAAGGATGATACTATGCAGGATATTTCACACCTATTAAAGAGAATGATTTTTATTTGTAGAGCATAAGTAAATCTTTAAGCATTTAAAGCAGTTGAGTTATTAATAAATCAAATGTTATAAAAAAATATCTCTAAGCTCATTGAGGAAGAATGTGGGTTGTACTAAAGTTGGAAGGGCAATTTAGGAAACTTTTTGAAGGTGTCCAAGTAAATAATAATGGTTGTCTAAATTAGGGTAGATGAAGGTAGAATTAAAGAGTTGGACAAATGTATAGATAAATAGAAAATAAATTTTACTGGACTCAATGAACAATTGAATTGAGGGGCAAGGAAAATAAAGGACTATAGAATAGCACCTTAATTTCTGACTTGAATACCTTGGTAGATTTTTGTGCTATTGAATGAGACATGAGGATGACTTATATTGGGGCAGGAAAACATAATGGGAAATCAGTGGTAATTGAAACCATGGGAAGAAATTACATTTCCCAGGTAGTGTGTGTCAAGTGAGAAGAAAAAATTATATAGGAGAAAACTCTGAAAACCATGACAGTTTAATGGATGAGCACTATAAATAGAAGGCTTAGGTGTTCTGACCAGATTGATACCAAAAAAAAAAAAAAAAAAAAAAAAAAAAGACACAAAGGAAAAGACTTAGCAGTCAGCTGTGCCAAATGCAGCTCAGAAAATCCATAGACTGAGCATTGAATTAAACAACAAGATGAAAAGAATTCCAGCCAAGGAATTGGAATGGAATCCATTTCCATCACTTGGAGCATGAATGGAATATGATTAAGTGGTCATAGAAAGAAAGTGGACATTAGTGGACATAGTAGAAAACACTTAGCTGTGAGTAAGACAAGCATGGATCATAGTGAAAAGGTGATAATTTGTTGTTGTTTTTCCCTCCAAAAGAAATTTAAATTATTTTGGAAGGAAGTAACAGAGAGGGTTAAGTTCCAGATAGAAGAGGGCAGGAAAAAACTCAATTTAGCAAGGCCTAAAAGAAAATTAAAAAAGAGGAAATGTACACTCTCCAAAGCATGACTGTTGTGCTACAGTTATAAATACACCAAAAGGGAAAAGAGAAAGGATTTTTGCTGAAGTATATAACTTCGCAGTTCTTTTGACAAGTTGTTCCTTATTTGTCAAATAAAAACATGGCAATCTCTGAAAGTAAGAGATTGATATATCTGGATATACGTGGAGAAGTGTCATGAAGAAATGGTAGATGATTTTTAAAAGTCATATAACTTATAAGATAACAAGATTGGTTAATAAGTTTGGTTATTCACACCTTTTCTAATGAGGATATTGAATCATAGGATAGTTAAGTAACTTCCAAACTGTCATAAAGCCAGTAAGAGGCAACAAAATCTGTGATCTTTATGATTACTCTATAGGAGCCAACCTATATATTTTGTAATTTGAGAGTTATAGGAAGGTGATGGAAGTTAGTGCATAGAAAATTGGATGGAGAATTGTATAACTAGTGCTGTAGTCATGACACTTGATTAATCAGCTGTGTGATCTTGTGAGACCAAACAACTCGATTAAGTTAACTCATTTGGGTATTATAAAATTAGGCATTTAGATTAGACTGAGCATTGCTTTTTTATTATTCTGTGAGTCTATGACTGTAAGCATCAAATGGTGCTTTTTTAATTTCCAAGTATTTTCTACTAGTAAGATAGAATTAGGTAAAATGAAGATTATCAGTTACAACATTTACCCCCACACAATTTTTTCCAAGAATTATTTTAATTTTTAACCAGATGATCTTATAATAATAAAATGTCTCTCTTTCTTTAGTATTGTTCAAAATTATAATAACTTAAATGAATTAACCAGCTTTAGAAAGGTCACTTTTTCAGTAAATGGTAAATGAAAAAAGTTATTATAATGATTCAGAATAATTTATTATAACTTACAAGGGGTATTCTGTCTGACATCTATATGTGCATAATTTTAGCCAAACTTCAAAACTGTACAAATTGCTTTTTGCCTTTTTATTTTTTTTTTTTTTAACCAGTCGGCTTTGTTTGGCTGAGTTTTCACTTATCTGACTGAACGCAACCTGTCTTCTCATATACTTGCAAATGTTCAGTTTTAAAGAGTTGTTATTGGATGTTTTCTGCCTAGAAATGCTTGATAAGTAAAGAGTACAAAATCTAAAGTAGTTTGCACATTGGGATGGAGGGTCTAGCCTAGAGTTGGGAGCAGAAAGCAGAAAATAGACACCAGTCATAGTAGGTAAAAAGTAGCATACCAACAGCAGAGTGATCCATATCAGAGCTGATGCACAGAAGCAAAATTTATAATCTGCTTTAAAGCACACAGGAGAAGATGTTACCACCTTCTTTCTGTTTGCTACCACTCAGGCATTTGCATTAGGGGCTTGGTTGGCAACATGAAGAACATCAATGGATTAGTTTCCATTATAATCACATTTTAGAGCTTGCTCTGAGTTTAATTCTTCAGTTTTAATTCTTATTGTATTGAGTTTTAATTCTTACTATATTCAAGAAAGAAATAAATATTGTAGGATCCTAGCTTGAAAGAAACAGTATTAATTTAGGATTTGGATTTTTCTTTGTAAGCACAAAATTGGTATAAAAGATCTGTTTAACATATTATCATTTGCTCAGTGTCCTTTGACAATTCTTGACTTTTTTATTAGTTACATGGCTGGCGATTCCCTATTTTCTGGAAACACAAACCAAATTTAAGGCACAAACTTAAGGAAAGGCCTCAGAAGCAAACTGGTGGGATAAATTTGGACATCAAATGGTGCCAGCCATTGTACTGTACATCTATGGCAAGGGAGAGATAGATAGATGATAGATAGATAGATAGATAGATAGATAGATAGATAATAAATAGATAAATAATGATAGATAGAGAAAGGGAAAGAGAAAGGAGAGGATGGGAGGGAGAGAGAGAGAGAAAAAGAGGAGAAAGAGAGAGTGAGAACACCATGGTCCTTCATGTATTAGGTACCAGATTCAAAGTCAAGTTAATATCTAGACTCTAAGATGTTCACATGGAATACTGTATAAGAAATATAGAAAAAAAATGAAGCAAATCAAAGTGTTTTTTTTTATGGAATTCAAGGGGGCCATACAATCCAGATTGATTTCTGAAAGATCAATGGGAGTTATTCAGCTGAAATGGGGAGGAACGTTTCTGGATTAAGCTAGAAAATTGAACTTCCTAAAGAATCTCCTTCCCCTTCTCCCAATGTCTAATAAAATAAGCAAACAATAGAATGTCCTAATAAAAAAAGAACACTAATAGCAACTTCATTAGGAAATAGATATTATTCCTGCTTAAAAAGGAAAAACATAGAAGATTACATAGATGAGAACAGAACAATCTAGTTCATCTCCTTATCTGTTTGTGTATATTAAAACCTATACTGATAAGTCAATTCAGTATTCAAAGTTCTCACTTATACTCCAAAATCAGGAAATCAGAAATATGAGTAATTACCTGTACCTGTTTTCACTTCATACAGGAATAGTACGAAAAGTTACAGGGACAAATAATTGAAGCAGAGAAAAGAGAAAGAGGACAATGGGGATGGTACCAGGGCTACAGAATGAAATGTTAAAAATGATTTTAAGCCCAAGAGTATGCCCACAAAAAATGAAACACCCATCTACCAAAAAATTAGCATGATCACAGTTCAAAAGTCTTAACAATATCTCAGAAGAGAAGGCAAAATAAAGGATAAGAGGGCATTCTATTGCCCAAGCTTTCTCTCCTCCTCTGAAATTCTTCAGGCAACAGAAAAGTAGTTAAATGGGAATACTCTGCTCTTAAACCATAAATTAGATTGGATATGGGACATTCTTAGAAATTGATGGGAAAAGTTAAACCAGAGCAATATGTAAAGAAATATCAAGGAAGCTATGCATGCATTCTACAGGAAGAAAGTAACATACCCTGCAAAGAAAAATCAAATAGCGAAATCTAGACAAAAACATATGTCAAGGGGAGAAGATAATTCTGCACCATTGCATGATACACAGTATGACTTAATTAGAACATCTACTTAATATAAAGAACACTTAGAGGAGATGATTAAATGGCAGAATGAGATAAGAATAGACAGTGCAAAAAAGAAGAAAATAACAAATAGAGGGTCAAAATGACATTATGCAATTACTGAATAAATTGAAAACACCACTACAATTGAACCATATATGAAAAGATTAAGATAATTACGGCATATATATGACAAAGCCAAAATGATTAGAGCATTTAGAGTTACCCTCCAAGATAAACATGTATTGGGGAATCCGACAAATGGAACAGAAGTTCTATTTAAATTTACAATGAGGAGGAATTTTCAGTGTGTAAAGAAAAAATGAATTTGCAGACAATGAGAGCACTGTGAGTTCCAGAATGAAGACAGATATGTATACTAATTAACCTGTTAACTTTTAAGGATTAAAGATTAATTACTCACACATATCCACTAAGAAAAGAAAAAAAAAGTGTATTTTTGTGCATGGGTGAGACAGAGTGATGGTAGTAGGATTTCAGCTTAATATTAGATTTAACAACATTTAATTAAAGGGAATGTAATAATGACTATTAATGGCTGAAGAAAAATAAGACTGTAGATTAGCATATGTGAGAGATTCCTTATCAGTTTTGAAAAAGAAAAGAATATTGGGGATTCAAACTTCCCAATTCAAATTGAACTACAAAACAAAAGTAATCAAAACAGAGTAGACATATAGACTGATAGAACAAAATTGCATGTCCGGAAACAGACCCACACATGCATGGTCAATTGATTTTCAGCAAGAGTGCTAAGCAATGGCAGTGGGGAAAAAAAGTTTCTTCAACAAATTGTCTTGTGAAAACTGAGCATCCACATGCAAAAGAATTAAGTTAGACCCCTACCTCACACCATATGCAAAAATTAATGCAAAAAGGATCAAAGGCCAAAATATAGGAGCTAAAACTATAAAACTCCTAAAAGAGAACATAGGGGAAAGTCTACAAAACCTGGAATTCAGTAGTGGATTCTGATTTACAATAACCAAAGCATGAGGAACAAAATAAAAAAATTGATAGACTTGATTTCATTAAAATTAAAAACTTTTGTGCAACAAGGACATTATCAAGAAAGTTAAAAGAAACCTAAATAATAGAAGAAAACAATCGAAAACCATATATCAGATAAGGGTTTAATATTCAGAATACATATAAAAACATTACACTTGATAATAAAAAGATAGACAACCCAATTGCAAATTGGGCTAAGGCATTGAACAGACATTTCTCCAATGAAGATATACAAATAGCCAACATAGGTAAGAAAAGATGTTCAATATCAGCCAGTGGGGAAGTGCAAATCAAAACCACAATGAGATACTACTTTCCACCCACAAGAATGGCCATCTTTAAAGAATTTGAAAATAAGTGTTAGAGAAGATGTGGAGAAATTAGAATTCTAGGACATTGCTAGTGGGAGTATAAAATGGTACAGTCACTGTAGAAAGCAATATGAAGTCCCCTTAAAAAGTTAAATTTATAGTGATATGAATGAAGCAGGTCTGGTTAAGACCAGGGCAAGCCAGGCCAAAGGGTAAAGGTTGAAACTGACTGTGTTTTAAAACTTCAACTTCCATATGAGACCAAGGGAATAGATATCTATTTGGTACAGGATCTAAGTTTTCTGAATGGTACAACTCTACAGTCGATTTGTTCAAACACCACAATTGCATGGAACTTTGAATAGGAAGTGAGATACGGTAGGTTAGTATAGGCTTCAGTGAAATAGTGACACATCCCAGAGTAATTTGGGCAGATAATAAAAAATATATTTACAGCCTCCCCCTCCCCAACCCCGAGGATCTGGGGGAAGGTGCGGATGTGTTGGGCATCCTCACCTGGACTGGTGTTGATGTTGTCACAGGCATTGGGACTGGCGGTTTGATGTGCTGAGCCCTCAAGCATGGGACTTGCCCTTATGACACTCATTACCACAAAGGAGAGTCTAAACTTGCATGTAGTGGTGCCTAAGAGTCTCTCCCTGAGTGCCTCTTTGTTGCTCAGACGTGGCCCTCTCTCTCTCTAACTGAGCCATCTCGACAGGTGAACTCGCTGCCCTCCCCCCTACTTGGGACCCGACTCCCAGGGGTGTAAATCTCCCTGGCAATGCAGAATATGACTCCCGGGGATGAATGTGGACCTGGCATCGTGGGACTGAGAGTATCTTCTTGACCAAAACGGGGATGCAAAATGAGACGAAATGGTTTCAGTGGCTGAGAGATTTCAAATGGAGTCGAGAGGTCACTCTGGTGGACATTCTTATGCACTATATAGATAACACCTCTTAGGTTTTAGTGTATTGGAATAGCTAGAAGTAGATACCTGAAACTACCAAACTCCAACCTAGCAGTCCGGACTCCTGAAGACAATTGTATACTAATGTGGATTACAAGGGGTGACAGTGTGATTGTGAAGACCTTGTGGATCACACCCCCTTTGTCTAGTGTATGGATGAGTAGAAAAATGGGGATAAAAACTAAAGGACAAATGGGGTGGGATGGGGGGATGATTTGGGTGTCTTTTTTCACTTTTATTTTTTATTTTTGTTCTGGTTCTTTCTGATGTGGGGAGGATGTTCAGAGATAGATTGTGGTGATGAACGCATGGCTATGTTATCATACTGTGGACAGTGGATTGTATACCATGGATGATTGTGTGGTGTGTGAATGTATTTCAATAAAACTGAATTTAATAAAAAAAATAATAATAATATTAACCCCCACCAAAAAAAAGTTAAATTTAGAATTACCATATCATCTGGCAATTTCACTTCTAGGTTTATACACAAAGAAAGTGAAAATAGTGCCTCAAACATACTCTCATACACTATTGCTTATGGCAGCATTATTCACAATAGCCAAAAGTTGGAAAAAATCCAAATGCCCACTAACAAATGAATGGATAAACAATATGAGGTACATGCAACATGAATGAACCTTGAAATCATTATGCTCAGTGAAACAAGCAAGACACTTAAGGGCAAATATTGTTTGATGTCCCTCTTATAAGAGATGTCTAGAAATAGCAAATTTGCAGAGACAGAAAGTAGATTAGAGGTTACTGGGGATGCGGGTAGGGGGAAAGGGGAGTGCATGTTTGATGAATATGGAGTGTGTTAAAAATAAAAGAAAGACCACTTTCAAAAGTCGTTATCCTAATGTAATCTGTCAGAAAGAAGTATTTCTTATTTGACATATTTATTTGAATATCAACATTTTCCTCTTTTTATTTTAGCTCTTTTCAATTAAATTTTAAGAAAAAATAAATTACATTATTGTATTTAAAATAATGTCTTTAGCATGATTCCATTTTAAAAAGTATTTATTTTCATCCATTTGTTTATACATATTAAATACATTAAATGATATCTACAGCTGTGTGGTACAATATAGTAGCCACAAATCACATGTGGCTATTTAAATTTAAATTAATGAAAATTATACAAAATTCAGAATGCAGTTTCTCAATTTTACCAGTCACCTTTCAAGTACTCAGTATCATATCTGGCCAGTGCTAAATTGTTTGAGTACTTTTCAGTGACCTTGTATCATTTTTAACAACAACAACAAAAAAGAAGATACCAGGTGATTTTTATTAAAAATAGGGTCTGGAAAAAATAATAAATATTAACACAGGTTAATTCTAGAGAGTAGAGCTATGAAAGGTTACTTGAATTTTTGTATTTTTTATCATTTTAAAACATTTTTAAGGCAAAATATGGAAAGAGTTGAGAAAATATTAAGGGAAAAGTAACCATCTTTGAAAAACTAGGGGGTGAGAAGGATAAGAGTGCACTTGGGAACTTACAAGTAGTTTAGTTTTTTTTTTTTTTTTGTCCTATGGTTTGCTATTAGATGGTGATAATACTGAAGAGCTAAGCAGAAATTCTTGGAGGGCCCCCTGAAACTGTTAAAGTGTTTTGATTTTCTTTTAGATATGAGAAAAGGGAATGAAGTATAAAATGACAACAATTCTTTCACTTGAGAAGTTAAGTGCATGATAGAACACAGAATGAATATATCAAGGGCTCTAGAAAGGTCAGTTCAGTCCTAGTTTAGCAATATGATCAGCTCTGTGAGTGTTTTTACCAAATTAACACAACTTCAAGGAACTATCTGGCTAGCCCAGTTGATCTTTAGTAGTAGCGGCACCCACAATAGGCGACCAAATCTCCGTGAGCCCAAGGGATGTTTTCAATAAGTCCCCTCAAACAATAAGAGCAGGAAAGGAAAAAAAATAATGACTGATTCATTATCAAAGAGGGATGATTCCAAGTATCACTAAAACGCCACTGGGGATAGATCAGAAATGTTGGGGGTGAGGTGGGGGGGGTGGGTAGAAGGGTGTTTTTTGAAGAATGCCTGAAAGTTAGAAGAACTGATGAGGACAAAGACAAAACACTAATTTTTGTGCTTCTATTGTGACCCTAACTTAACTTTTACTTCCAGGCTTGTGTGATCTGGAACATCACAAGCTATAGTTTGTTGTTTCTTTTTTAATATTTTATGGTGAAATGGAGGGTAATCTGTTCCTTATTAAAAATTCTACAAAATATACAGTTATGGTTTTTCTTGACTCTTGGCTCTATTAGCCTCCCTCTGGTTGACTCAACCTGTTTCAGTGGATTCCCAGCCCTCGTGGACTATGAAAAGGAAATTTTAAAAAGCCATTTAGCTTTGAGGCAACCTATGTACTTGACATCCCTGGCTTCCAGCAGGAGGGTGCTCTGCAGTTTTCTAGTTGTGGGTTCCTGCCCAGCAGTGATACTGTCCAGTGGATTACTCTTTCCTGCTTAGCTTCTCTTTATTCAATAAATTCCCACTCTGAAAGCAGTCCCTCTGCTGTTCAATACTGTCTAATCAACCATTTTCTTCATTGGATACTGATTTTCTTTATTATTATTACTACCATATGTTTTTTGATGGTGAAGGACAATGTACTTTGAAAATATTTATAGTTCACACAAAAGTATTTTTGCCTCTAATTTTACTCATGTGGACACATATACTAACATTGTCAGCAGGTTTATTTTTGTATAAAAAATAAGAGCTATATTGCTTTGAGTGAGTTTGCATTTGTATTTCTTATTCTGCTAGATTAAGAGTCACTGGTCATTATGTGTGCACTTGTGTAAGCACATTATTTTAGCGCCTGAGTAATAATGATAATAATGATAATAACGATAATAACAATGACAACAGCAATTATGTACAAGAAAACTTTAAATACAAAAAAAAACATGCAAAGTGGCAACCCACAAATTTCCCTTCACATTCAATTAAACATCATTTGGGAAAGAAAAAAGAGCAAAGCAAAGTTATTTTCAGAGTACTAAGATAGAGTCTGGTTAAAAACAAACAGCCAAAAAAAAAAAAAAAGCAACTGGATTGGTTTACAATGCCAGCATTATGAAATGATTTTTTTGTTCTCCAATTGGCACTGCTGTCACTGCTGTCATGGATCCTTATTTATTTTATTTTTTATAATTGACACATGGAAAAAATGTAACGTTTATGCTTGTGCTGCATTAAACACATATACAGGTACAACAGTTGAATATTTTTGCACTTCTATAAACATAATGATTTAGTATTATAAAAAGTTTATAGACATTTAGAATTTATATTGATTCTTGCAATTCAGCCAATCTCTGAAAAGAGTATTGTTGTTAAAATATATTGAACTGAAAAATAAATATTTCTCCTAATCTAAAATTTACTTGATTATTGAATAAAGGAGCAGTATTGAAAAATGACTTTTGAAATTATACATTTAAGATTTCATTCATCTTACAGTCTTTTAATATCCACAATAAAAGTCAATCTGCCCATTACCCCAAATAAAATACAAGCAAGGGAAATCATAAGGGCTGTAAATGGGGAAAAAAGATACTCTTCATGTCTATTGGAAATTTCAAAATCTTCCGGTTTGGGTTGAATATGTTATCTTCAGCTTCAATTCTGCATTTGAGGGTAACTATGCTAAAGATTTTCAAGCCCAATTTTTACACATTTCTTGCATGTAGTAATATTACTAAGTGTGAAGAACAAACCAGGGGACATAACTGCAGAATTATTGTAGCTCTGCAGTTGCTTTTGTGCTCCTACTCTAGTAGAGATCAGAAACAAATTATGGATTCATGAAGTCAAATAGAGCTAAGTGCAAATCCTACCTTTGCTGCTATGCTGCTGTATAACCTTAGATGAGATCCTTGATCTTTACGAGTTTGTTTCTTCCTTCTGATAAGGTAAGTAGTAACTTTGAAAGCAGTTAGTTAAATTTTCATTTAATCCTTTCTAATAATTTAGATCAGAATATTTTTGTTAATCTTCTCAGATTCAATTAAGCAAATGATAAGACTTATGCATTCCTTGAAATTTCCTCAATCTTCTTTATCCCTCATAAGATAGGTAGACTCCATCAATCATTAACTCTGCTCTACTGATAGTTATAGCCAAAATAATTATGTATTAAGAAAGAGGTAACAACTTCCAGGTTCAGCTGGAGAGAATATGGTGATTGATTAGCAATGCCTACAATCTGTGCATTTACTTGTCTTGCAAGTCATCAGTCATCAATCATGGTCTCAGCATGTTCACTGAAAGCATGTGATTTCCTATTGATAACACTAGGTTCAGTATGATACAGCAGGAAAACTAATGGATGTGAATCTGAAGGCTGGGATCCAAGTGACAATACACTCTTTACTTGTGCTTTGATTTTGTACATATTTTAATTCTTATTGGCCCATTTTCTTTATCTCTGAAATTATGTCAAAATTTACCTATATATTGTAATAAATTACTTACCATTATAGTAAATAATTGCAAAAGATAGTTTTTATTATAATAAATAATAAATGTCTTGCTGTTAGAAGACATTTTTAAGTAATTTGTGACAGTACTGCCAATTACAACATTTTACCCTGATGTTACTTATTCATTATTTTATCATATGCATCATATTTAGATTCTACATTTAGATTTACATTTAGATTTAGTATGAAATATAATTTGGGTCAGTTTTTTTTTTTTTTTTTTTCCTATTAGTAAATGCAGGCTATTTCAATATATTTCAGAGTCTTTGCTTTAACCCTTCTAAAACTTTTCTGGTATTTTAATGAAAATTACTCTGCATTAAAATGAATAGAAAAATTCTTATTTTGCATCAGAATCGTGGTGATGATGGGCATAGTTACTATTAAATGGATAAGTGATATCTTTACATTCATATACTTTCAGCCACATTAGAATGTCATTAATAATATAATTTAATGTGTTTTTTCCCCATTGGTTCTTTTTATTGAGTATCAAAAGCTTTTCATTTCCTTTCATTTTTAGATAATTGATTTTCAAGCTTCTTATTTTCATGAGTAAGGGAACCAAAAACATTCTCTATTTGAAAATCTTTGTCTGATGTCTTCAAGTTCGCATAGCAAAAATACATTTTAATTCCCTTGTTTGAAAATATGGGTCAAACACAGTTATATTTATACTTAAACAAGATACCTGACTTTCAGGTTTCCTTTCTCATAGTTGCTGTTTCTGCTTTTGATTATTTTTTTTCTCTTCTGCAGTACTTAGGAGTTCTCCCTTGATATTTCTTCCTTTCTTTTGACCTCTAAGTCCAATTCATTAACAAATAACACATTTTACATCCTAAGTACATCTTCAATTCATTCATTTCTTTCCACATTTAGGACCACTGACCTAATCGAAATTACCAACATAACTTTCCTGGACAATTGCAAAAACCTCCTAACAGGGTTATCTACATTACCTCTGGCCACTTTTCTAATTGATTTTCCACAGTGAAGACAGATTAATCATTCAGATAAATCAAATCTGATGGTGGCACATTCCCCTGATGAAAATGGCATTTTCTGGACCCCTACTTATTTCTCTAATGCATCCTGTCTTGCACACCTCTGTTCTTACCCTCCCATCATTACGCTAGTCTTCGTTTACCTCCTCATCCTTCTACTTTCTTCATAGTAACTTTGCTCATGGTGTCACCTCTGCCCAAATGCTTGTCCATCCCTCTTCATCAACTTCAATTCCACTCACTCTTCAAGTCTCAGCTTAGTCATATTTTCCTCAGAGAAGCATTCTTAGAATTTAATTAACTGCCCCTTCCCCAATATAAGCTCCCATCCAACTAAATACTCTTTTTAGTACTTTTCAACATTTATGTTTTGCATTGGTATGTGCAAACATGTTAGTGATATCTATCCTTTTTTATGATTTAAATTTCATTAGGATATAAATTTCATGAAGACTGGACTTTTTCAGTATTTGTTCATTGCTGAATCCCTATTCCCTAGAATAGCGCAAAGTAAAAACAATAATGAAAACTATATGGTAGGAACTTGTTCTGCTCTGTGCATGTGTTATTTTATTTAATATACATAATAAACCTTTATAATAAGTGTTGGTATTATTCCTATTTTAGAAATAAGGCAACAATTGGAAAAGAGGATAATTGGGTTTTGGACCCAAACTCTGCAGCACTCTGGTCCTAGAAGCTCTGCTCAGAAACGCACATGATTAATAAACAGTTTATAAATATGGGTTGAATGAATGGCTGCCCTATTTCTTAGCACTATTATAAACCATCATGAAATAAATAAAATATATATTAAAAATTGGATTTTCCTAATTTATACAATATATAATTCAAGTTGAACAACACCGAATATAGTCTCCAAATTTGGTGAAAATCCATTTGGTGGTTTTCATGTGACAATACAGGCAGAAAGAGTGTAGTTTGTTACATAGCTCATGTCAAAAGATATTCAGCTTCTCTGCTGATCAGCAGCATGGCCGGCTCAGCAGAGACCTTCAGGACAAGGAGAAAGCTATTGGAGTCCTACAGGCCAAGCTGGTTGCCTGGTCCCTGATGCCCTTCAGCTTGTCTGACTCCCACCGCTCTCCCTGAAGCACCGCCTTCCTGTCTGATGAGCTAGAAGGCTGCTCGACATGGAAATAGCCAGCGAGTATACCCACCAAGAAGAGAAGAGCCTTACTCAGGTAACTTCCACTTTCTGAGTGGCACTACCTTTACCTAGGTTAAGAAGAGACCTCATTAACGAGTCCTTATAAACTGACCTTCGTGAGTGGAGGGCTGAACATGGCTCTGGGACCAAGTGCCAAGCACAGGTGTCATTGCTTTGTTCCTGACTCTATGAGTCGCCTCTGGCACCCTGGACTCCATCTGCACATTCATGCTGTAGGACCCAAGGTGAGCCATGGTGAGGATAGCAAGGAGATCATGGCAAACTTTTCTTCACTACGGCGTTCTGTGCACAGAGATCGGTTGGTAGACCTCTTCCTTTAAGATTGGACTTCTCATTTCTCTCTGATGATCGTGCTAAATGCAGTTCCAGAGCAACGTCCCCTGAACACCTGTGGATATCCATGGATGCTGCCTGTCTTGCCTGATATTTCAGGGCTCTGAGCCTCACTTTCATCCCTAAGGTGCTTTGTCTCCCTAAGGAGCTATCTACAAACAAGGAAATGAACACTGCTCATGCTAGATCCTTCTGTGGAAACAAGGCTCTAGCCCTGGCACCCTGGTTAATTATAAGGCCAGGATTGCAGTCTCTCTGGCACACTGAACCTCTTCTCTCATTCATGGTTTTTATAGATTCCATCCATCATTTGAATCATTCTGCTATGTTGTCTTCCAAACCAACAACAACCAGTGCATCTCAGGGGGTTAAGGCCAAATCCAGCAGCAGCCCCATCAGCCTCCCAAATCCCCAGAATCCCACTGAGGAGGCCTCCCAGGCCCATCCAGGTATACAACAGCCAAAGGGGGAAGTGGTTCCATCTCCCCTCCCTCAGCTGACTGGCTTTCCTTCAAGGACAAACATTTGTACTGTATGCATCAGAGTCTAGACAAAATCAAAAGTCCATCTTAATTCTCTAATGGTACATTATTTTTTCAAAATATTTTAGAAAATAATTAATCTATGATGGGCTCTGATCTGCATATAAATTTTAACCAGTGCTTGGTTAATCATTTTAAATAAACATTTTCATTCCTTTTTCTCAAAAAAAAAAAAAAAAAAAAAAAGGTATTCAGCTTCTCTATGTAGGCTAAAACTTCAAGCAAATATTTGAAAGTTTACTTACATGGTAAATAATATTCAGATGTTTGGGAAAGGATTTTGACAGTGTTTTCTCATCATTCAGATACAATTTTAACTATAATTTGTTTGTTAACTATTGAAAGGTATAACAAGTTTTTGCTCTGCTTAACCTGCTGTTAGATCATGGGGTATCTCTTTATACAGAGTGCACCTCCTATGTGAGAAGCATATAGGCATTAGAGATTCAAATATAAATAAAGGAAATGCTCTATTCTTTGTGCTTTTGGCCATTTGGGAGAAAAATGTGACAACAGTGACAATGCAGTTTGTTAAGTGTTTAAAATGGAGAAATAATGTATTCATGGCAGGACCTGCAAGATTTGGTCATTTGAAGACTGGAAAGAGGGAATATTTTGGGGAGGGGAAGGGTATTCTTTATAAAGCCATAAAGTATAAGACTACTCATCTGGAGACTCAAAAGTAGTTTGTTGTGGCTTTGTGCTTGATTAGATATGTTTGATTAAATGTTGCAGAATGTAGGGAAGATGGGTGTGGGGACAGTGAAAAATGAAGCTAAAAGCTTTAGCATTGGCCAGATCATGAAGAGGCTTAATGTAACTTTTTTTTCCTCTTGCCCACTTTTCTTACTTGAAATTTTATTGAGATATAGTCACAAACCGTACAGTCATCAAAAATGTACAATCAGTTGTTCAAAGTATCATCATATAGTTGAGCATTCATTACTACAGTCAATTTTTGGATATTTTCATTACTCTAAAAAAGAATAAAAATTAAAATAAGAATAAAAATAGTAAAAAGAACACCCAAAATAACTCATACCCCCAACCCCCTATTATTCATTTACTTTTTGTCCCCATTTTTTTTATTCTTCTGTCTATACACTGGACCAAGGGAATGAGCCACTAGGTACTCCACAATCACAAGGTCATACTGTATAAGCTATACAGTTATATACTCATCTTCAAGAATCAAGGCTACCTGGCTGCTGTTCAGTTGGTTTCAGCTGTTTCCTTCTAGCCATTTCAAAACACCAAAAACTAAAAAGAGGTTATCTATATAATGCATAAGAATAACCTACAGAATGACCTCTTGACTCCATTTGAAATCTCTCAACCCCTGAAACTTTACTTGGTTTCATTTTTCTTCTCCCTTTTGGTCAAGAAGTCTTTCTCAATCCCATGATGTCAGGTCCAGACTCATCTCTCAGAGTCAAGTCCCACATTGTGAGGGGATCCACACCCTTGGGAGTCATGTCCCCTGTAGGGGGAGGGCATTTCCCTAATAGCCAGTGAAATTGAGCATTTTCTCATATGTTTTTGAGCCATTTGTATTTTCTGTTTGGAAAAGTGTTTGTCTATGTCTTTTGTCCACTTTTAAATTGGGTTGTTTGTCCTTTTTGTTGTTGAGTTGTAGGACCTCTTTATATATTCTGAATATTAAACATTTATCTGATATGTGGTTTTCAAATATTATCTCCCATTGCATAGGCTGCCTTTCTACTGTGCTAACATATTCCTCTGATGACAAAAGTATTCAATTTTGAGGAGATCTCATTTATCTATTTCTTCTTTCACTGCTCGTGTTTTGGGTGTAAGGTCTAGGAAATCTCCTCCTATCACAATATCTTTAAGATATTTCCCTACATTTTCTAAAGGTTTTATGGACTTAGCAGTAATATTTGTCTTTGATCCATTTTGAATTACTTTTTGTATAAGTGTGAGATATGGGTCCTTTTTCATTATTTTGGATATGGATACCTAGTTCTCCAAGCACAATTTGTTGAAGAGTCTCCTCTGTCCCAGAAGAGTTGACTTGAGTGTCTTATCAAAGATCAATGTCTGTTGTATTAGTCAGCATTCTATAGGGAAACAGAACCAACAGGAGATACCTGTAAATAGTGTAAGATTTTATAAAGGTTTCTTGTGCAACTGTGGGGATGCACAAGGCCATTTTCCATAGGGCAGGCTGCAGGCTGGCACTCCAATGAATGTCTTTCATGAATGCCCTGGGAGAGGCTGGCTGGCTGAAGTAGAGACAAAAGTTTTCTCTTCTGTTCACTGAAGCTATCACCTCCCCCTTACAAGCCTTCCATTGATTAAACACCTTTCACTATGGAAGACAGTCTTCTTGGCCATCTCCACTGTGTAGGTGCAGTCCTATTTCCCCTTGATAGTCAAGATCAAACATCCCAGCCAATACAGTAATCTCCTTCCCTGCCTGTTGATTCAGAGGCATGAGAAGCCCAAAGTGGCCAGGTGGCAGTTTTAATTTCAAGTTCAATGTAATCATTGTTGTGTCTCTGGGTGGGAGCAATCCTCCTTTTGAAGTTAAGACCTCCTCATGGGTCACACTTCATTCCTCACCTTTTGAGGCCTATTGGTACTTTAGTCTAGTTATAGGCCTTAACAGTAGACACCTTGCAAGGTTGAGAATTCAGTTTATGTTGTAAATCTGATACTTGCACAGTGAGGCTCTGGGTTAGGTTTTCAGAGATCTCAAGTCCGCAGCCACAGGAAATAAGATTTTCTTTCAGGGCACACATAGAAACTTTTGCATCTTTCATGTGGCATTTACGTAGCAAATTCAAAGCTTTCAGCTCATTCCTTTCTTTTATAATGATATCCAGCATATCAATGGTTGCATTGTCAATAGCTCAGCTGACAATTCTCTTCCCCAGGTTTCCATCACAACCCAAAAAGCAGTACCCAAACAAAGGTGTGTGTGGCTGAGTAGTCCCAGAACCACGGATGTCTCCTCTGCGCATCACACAGAAATCTGTAATGTTGATTGTAAATTTTTCCTGAATGCTAATGGGTATAAAAACATGTAGCAGAAGAGAGACAAATTTGTATTGACATTTAAATGAAGTTATCTTTGGAGAATGGAGATTCATAGGGAAGAGAGGTAGATTTTGTAGTACTAATAGCAGTTAGAAGGCTATTTTGGTATATCTATACTAAAATTGTTGTATTTTTTTTTTGAAAAAAATGAAAAGATTGCAAAGATACTGTGATATTGAAAAATGGGTGATTAGAAATCAAGGATTAATCCTAAATTTTGATCTTTGGCAATTAATGGAATGGGGATGTGATTTCTAAGATATAGTCATTTAAAATATATTTATTTTTATAATATACATTTATTTACAAAAAATATATTCATTTACATTTTAAAACATCTACTTCTACAAACCAGCACTAAAATTGACAATTAAAATAGAATTGGCGTATATTTTCATATCTGAATATTATACAGTTTTTTACCTATGATTCCTGGTTTGCTTATTTTACTCATTTTTACTAAGAAATTTTATATGCCTCAGAATTACATCTGTAAAATAGCTCTGTCAGGAGAAGCTGCCCAAAGTAGATACTTCAGTTGATACCTGGAAATTTAATTTTCTCAGTCCTGTTATCCCATGGAAACTCCCTGAAATTTGTACATAATAGGCTTCTCACTGTTTGGAATTTAGACATGCTCTCTCATGTAGATGATTTGATTTAAAAAATCTCCAGCTAAATAAAACATTAAAACATAAGGCTCATACAGTGTGATTGTGAAGACCTTGTGGATCACACCCCCTTTATCTAGTGTATGGATGAGTAGAAAAATGGGGATAAAAACTAAAGGACAAATGGGGTGGGATGGGGGGATGATTTGGGTGTTCTTTTTTCACTTTTATTTTTTATTCTTGTTCTGGTTCTTTCTGATGAAAGGAAAATGTTCAGAGATAGATTGTGGTGATGAACACATAACTATGTTATCATACTGTGGACAGCATATTGTATACCATGGATGATTGTATGGTGTGTGAATGTATTTCAATAAAACTGAATTTAATAAAAAAAAAAAAAACATAAGGCTCATAAAAGCCCCATTTTACTTGTGAAGGATTGAGGAATAAAGGAAAAAGTAACTTCTGAAGGTTCCATGGCTAATAAATGGGTGAATTAATAGATGAATCCAGGTTCATTACTCTCCATGGGAATTAATTTCTATTGACTGTCCTTCTGTGTGAAAGGCGAAATATATCAGACAACTGAGGGGACAGTTTTATTCAGACTACTGCAACAGAGAGAACTTTCATTGATGTTTATCATTTGAAAAGCAAGGAGTAAGGACTGGGTTTATTAGATGCAGGTAAATGAGGGAGTTTTATAAGAGTCATGAGGAATGATGAACAGCAAGTCTTGCTTTGAGTAGTGGTGGTTAATTTATAAAAAATATGTGAAGACAGCATAGTTGTTTGCAATTAGCTGTTTTTTGGAATGCAAAATGGTGGGTACAATTTTTGACTATGGCTGTTGTTAGGGAACACCGGGCTCACATGAAGTTCAATATTGTCAGTCTCTACTTCTGTTCCGTATAAATGAATATCAATCATTGCTAAATAACTCAGAGTCTATCATAAGCCTCCTGAGTGAAGCAAATCAGTGTCTAAGAAAGAGTCTTTGGAAAACTCTTGTTGGTGTTGCTCCTGTAAACCAGTTGAACAATCTGTTGTAAGGTGGTGACAAAGTTCAGTCATTTCAAGGTCCTGGATATTGGGGATCATAAAATGAAATGAGAAAATGAAAAAGAAAAGGATAATATAAATGTTTCTATGAAAGAGCCAGGATTTGAGCCCTAAGGAAAAGAGTCCAGTGGATTCTAAGAAATGTGTGAAAGAAAATCTTTCAGTTAAGCAATACCATTCACTGAGTTTGGTTAATGTCTCAAGCTAGGATGCCGATGCTCTTGGTGATGTTATCCAAGTCTTTGACACCCCTCATCTAACGATACATAGGACCCGAGCATTTCTCCAGACTTCCTTAGTGGCCCAGAGAGCAGCTTGTCCAGGCAGAATTCTAGTCCACGCATGGTCTGTTGTGGTGAGTCTTTCAAGGGTTATATCAATTTGTCAGGCTTCAACTTAAAGGGCTTCTTCAGATCGTGGGGGAAAAGGCCAGATGCAAAGCAACCTAGGTTCTTGATAGGGATTTAGGAAGTCATGCTTTTTAGTTCTGAGTCACGATGAGCCAGGAGGGAGAGAGGAAACCTAGAAATGTTAGTTTGGAGGGCTGTAAACAGATATTGTAGTACACAAGAAAAACTGAAAATTCGGTTAGGGTTGACAATTTAGGCAAGGTGACAGGATCCAGTTCAATTTAGAGGTAGGTACCAAAGCTATTTTTTCCACAGCAGGGAAAGAAATCATTTCTATACTAGGCAAGAGAAGCTTGCATATTCATCATTATTTGTAATTTGTAAAGAGCTACAAAATCACTCAAAACTAATAAACAAGGCTAGAAATCAATAGCCAGAAAATGTGTGCTTTAGATGATGCATTTTTTTCATTGAAACACAAAATTTCCAGCTAAAGTCTCTCATTTTTGATCAAAATAATCTCAAAGAGAGATTATTATTGATCACAAAATAAGACTGATATCATTTGGCCTATATATTAATAGAGGTGCAGAAAGTGTGGTAGCTAATAATGTAGGCCTGCTTATTTTGCTTTGCAGAAGGTTTTCATAAGGAAGTTCAGATTGGATTTTTCAAAGCCTCTTGAGGCTATGAAACCCAGCCAAGAATTTGTTCTGAGATTTCACATATAATACCTCTATTTCAGGTGAATTTCTCTCTTCTCAAGGTCCCCAAAATATGTCAGGAAGTAACCTTCCTTCCTCACCTGGAAAACTGGGAACACTCTAAGGCAGATAACCGGCCAGTTTTTCCAAGAGGGCTTTGTTAGTATGGGAACCATAAAGTCAAACTCAGGTCTGTAAAAATGTCTAGACATATCTGATTAAATGAGTATCACTCTCAAATATGACTTTCCAGGCAATGCATAACCAATCTTTTACATCACATCCTGGTAACAAGAAGGAAAGATTCCTGTTGAACCTATGCAAGAAATTATATTGCTATGAAAATAAAATGTATTTCCAAATTCTGGAGACATCAGAAAGAGAGAAAAAGACATCATTTATATATATTTTATTTCTATTTAAAAAAATAAAATCTACTGATCATTATGAGTTATAGCTTGCTTAAGAGAAAGGGAAAATGAAAAATAAATTATAACACCAATAATTTTTCAATTACCTCAGTTCATTTAGTCCTATGTGATCAATTCTTTTTCCTCGCCACCTTGAGTCTACCAGTCTTCTGAATGCTTCTGCTTCTTGACTAGAGTTCTGGAAACCCTGACTCAGTCCACTGGTACTGTCTCAAAGTTGTTTAAGCAATGCCATCTGAAGTCTGTACCCAAAAGTACCTGGCATAGTCCTTTTCTGTGGGACTGTGTTTAATTATTATTTTATTTTATTTTATTTTATTATTTTATTTTTTTCACACACTTCATTATATACAGTCATTGTATTTTGGAGATGAAGCATTAGGCCAACTAGTGATTGCAAAAACTTTCAGGGAAGCCTCAGAGTAAAGCAAAACATTATCTGTATATGGCAAAAGAATTTAAATGGCTGTAGTTTGCTTATCACTGATAATTTCCAAACTGAAGTATCTGATGAAGATTCATTGTAATAATAATGCAATTGGCAAAGATTGTTGGCTTTTTTTCTGTGTCATGTAAAGCAAGATAAAGTTAATCCATAAAAGTTTTAGACAACATATCTATAACTATAATAATAAATGAAAAACAGTGACATGATTGCAGAACCTTAGCTATTTCTTGTGAGAACACTTAATTTTAAATATTCAAGGACATAGTAAAGTCAATACAAACCATGGAAGATTATTCTGTTAAAACCCAGAAACTTTGTTATCTGGGCAGATTAAAACAAAGGTGAAGAAAAAACTTTAACAATATCATTTTAGTAGAGAAAAGCTGAAATTTAATTTGCATCAGTATAATATTTGAAACTAAATCTCTTATAAATAAAGCCACCAAACATTAGCCAAGTTTTATCATAACAAATAAAATTTATCTTCTGTGAACCTTAGGACAAACTAATGGCTTGTATCCTTAATAGAAATATATCCATCATATAACAATTTTTAAAGTGGCAAAAATGAACATGTTTCTTAACAGACACAAATACATAGCCTCTCTATAAACTATTAAAATCAGAGAAAAAGTATATAAATTTAAAATTATGCTTAGTAATTAATATTTCAGTATTCCATCTTCCTTAGAAATTATATAAGTATCTAATAAATATCCATTAAGCAATCGAATTTACTATAAGTCCAAGGTTTTAAGTTACCCATTGATCTTGGAAACTATTTTTCAGCTGATGTGCTACAAAATATAATTACTTTTGAAATAAAATTTGATGGAATAGTGATTAAATTTAGCTAAACACAAATTTATAAAACATTAGGTAGCAGCAGTACTTGCTTATTTGATCAGTAAACCTGTATATATTTAGGAGGAACATACCCACGTAGAATAAAAATATATGTTTGGATTGTACTTAATGTTGTTAAATCAGAGACAACAGATTTTTTTTATTTAACCGTTTATTAAGACAATTACCACTGTCAATTATTTACCTAAATTACGCCAACTTGAATTCTTAAAATAATAGATTCAGTTTCTCTAAGAATACTTTTTTTTATGTTGAAATATTAGATTTATGTAGTATCTAGGAATTTTAGGAATATTCCATTTAAATAAGTGCTTATTTATATTTAAGCAAATCAGAGAAGTCCTCCTTTAAAAGGCTCTATTATATGATTTGGTAATATCATTTGGAAATAGGAGAATACTACACACTCACACAATGAGATGCAAAGATTTCTCTGAATTACAAACATAGACACAGACATACAAACAACAGAGAGAGAGAGAGAAGGCTTATGGCTTCAATTCTAAAATTTTAGATATGGGTCAAACATAAACATACATAGAAAACTCACCAATCCAGATATTCACTTCCTGGTGGGCATGCCACTCTTATTGATTTGAGCTCAAAATACTTTTGTGCTCAAAATACAAACTAGATCCTCACTTTTCTTTTATGCAAGACAGATAAGCTCCTATAAACTGTCATTTATAGAAATCACCAAATGATCAAGCCATGAAACCAAAAGCAGAAGAAATCAGTCAAGTACTTAATAGAAACCAAAATTAAAACCTTACCATGCTCCCAACGGACAAATAGTCTGGAATAAAGGATCAGGAGCTGTACTAACCGTTGTTTTCCCAAATTGCCTGTCAGACACAAATCACAGAGGGTTCCCAGAGATCTAGCTACTTAGGTGGAGGAAAAGGACATCTAAGGTGAGGCCCCATCTCATCCAAGGCAGAGCACTCAAACAGTGAAAGACTAAATGCTCTGGACAATTAAGGAGATGTTTATACACAGACTATTGCAATAGTGGGGACATCCATTAATGAGGAATGTTTCAAAGAAAAGTACGATGCCCGGATTTATGGAGACTGGAAAACAAGGGGGTCATCAGTGAGCCTTAAAGAGACATGCAGAAGGATGGACTGCTTGTCTTATCTGATACATGGAGGTGGTGAGTTGACGGACTGTGTGAGGGCAGTGTGGTCTTTTGTGATATTTTTGGAACACAGAAGGGTGGGGAGATTTCTTGACTTTCACTGCTTTCCAGAAATCCCAGGATCAGATAAAGTTCAACGATGTCATATATTACTCAAAGTGATCTGATAAAGTAAACTTGCTATGCAGTAGGAGTAATTGAACAATTCAGGCTAAAGGGATGAGGACAATATTTTTAGTAACCCTATTATTAGAGATAATCTGTGTGTACTTGTATACTTAATGGATAATTAATTCCATGTCTCCACTTTTATCCTTATTTTATTTTTCTTAGACTGTAAAACCTGTTTCTCTCTATGTACTAGATGTTTCCATACTTACATTCTCCAGTAACTTTGGGATCAACAGGCTCAACTTAACTCATTTTCATTTTTTCCAAAACATGCTTATTCTACTAATTCCTTCTATTAATAAATGACAAACCAATCCATTCACACTAGAAACTCCAGAGTAACTAAACACTGCTCTTATTCTCTCAGAAAATTGGTGTTAAAAAATCTTTTATTTTACACCCTAAATTGCTCTATAGCCTACTATTTTTCCCATATCCCCAAGGCAATTGCTTTAGTCAATTATTTAAGGTTACCTTTGTCTTCTTACCCTTATCTCAGTGTTAGTCCATCCCATTCCATCCATTCTGTTGCCAGAGTAAGTAATAATAGAAAATATATTTTGCCTGTCTATACAAATAAACAAAAACAATAAAGAATGCATACATTTTCATTTTTTATGCTCAGATTATTTTCCCAATGTACTATAATATACAAACATGTGTTTTAGCATGGATCACAGTCATTTATGCTACAGCCCCAAATTGTTTTCCTGCTCTTCCTTGGCACTATACTGCCGTGAACTTGGTTCACATATTTTTGGCCTTTACTCTGACGTCCAATATACTTGCATATACCTTCCACAGTCTGTCTCCCACTCCTGGCATTGCACGCCCCTTGTGCATGTGTGGGTGATGTCTATGCATCCTTCAAGACCAGGATCACATTTAATCTGCATTCAGATACCTTGAAGGTTATTAGGCAGAGTGGTATTTTTCCCTTTTTCCATATCATTTTGATCATAAACTTAAGTGTGTTTTTAGTTTCTATTGCAATGTCTTATTTAGCCTCCTCTTCCCTAATCAAGACTAAATTAATTGAAGGCAAGGACAATGGGGGAAGGAAGTACAAGAAGATGGCAAAGGACAGTCTCTAAAGTCACAGTGATTTGATTCCACTTCTGACCCCAATATATATTGACTGAGTAACAATGGGAAAGTTACTTAACATCTTTCAATCTCAAATTCTTCACCTTTAAAACAGGAAAATTAATAGTACTTACCTCATAGGATTGTAACATTCCATAATTTAATCTCTGTAAAGCAATTAGAAAAATGCTCATTATAAAAGGTGCTTATTAGAGTAATAGTGTTATTTTGTCACATTCATTATTATTTGTATTATTATCTTTTGATCTCTAATACTTAATATAGTAGCTATTATAATTAGTAGTGATGATAATAATAGTTTAATTAATTGCTAATCGTGTGTCTGCTATCATTCTAAGTGCTTTATCATCCTAACACATTTAATCCTCACAGAAATTCCATGAGTGATATTCTATTATTCCTCCCATTCTACAGGTGAGGAAACTGAGGCATGGGGAAACTGAAGCATGAGGAAATTAAGTCATAGAGGATTTACACCCCAGCAATCTGACTCAAGTGCCCTTGTTTATAACCACTATAGTTCACCGCCTCAATAGAGAATAAAATGCTTGATTATGAATGAATTTCTCAAGTGAGGTTTAAATAAGACCGAAAATGTCTTTCAATTTCTAATTCTATCAGCTGAACTGCAGCTATTAAGAGTTTCTACTTTACAACACAAAATTAAGGGCATTGTCCCTATACAGAGGCTATCACTACAATAAATTATATTCCATGAAAACCTAATTTATCAAATTAGCTATTTAACTTGGACCAGAACTAGAAATTCAGGATAAACAAGGAAACAGATCAATTATAACTCATCACATGCAGTAGGTGTTAAGATGTCCTTGTGATTGCAGACCTAGGGGTGACTGGGCACTGGAAATAAGGTATTTTCTAAGGAAGATGAATCATCAAACATTAGTAGTCGTACCATTTCAAGAAATTAAGTTAAAGTTCTCAAAAAATTGTAAAAAAGAATTTTAGAAATAAAATTTTCCCATTATGAAATTCAAAGTGTTTCAATTGGTATATAGTCATACTTTTTCATATCTTTACTATATTAGGCTTATTTGGATGACATCCATTCAAAATATATTGTTTTAAATTGATTTATTGAAGCCTAGGATTTGCAAAGGTAATTCATTTTTATGCCTGCACCTAGACAGATTTATAACATTATGATCTGTAAAACATATTTTTAGTTTTAAACTCCATCCCTGATACCTCACATTAGACATTTGAAGGATTGCATTATTTTAGCACTTAAAAACGTAAAGATTGTGATGAAAGAAAAAACAATCCACCTACTCTAGGCATTGTTATTCCTAAAGCCTGTTACACTAACATGAAATATGTGTGGAAATGCTTATAATCTTAGAAACTGTAAAAACCATACAATCCTCAATCAACTCTACCTTAGTTATGGACATGTAAAATTATGTTGTAATAGCTGAACTATTGATATGCATATACATAAGCATCATATTTACGTACTTACAGATATTATGACACTTATTTCTCATAATTACCCTCTCAGATTCTTGGTATTTGTATTCCCACTCTAGAAATGAGGAGCCTGCAGCTTGGACTGATCAATGATTACTAAAGGCACAGAGAAAGTTAACTAGCAGAGCCAGGATATGAACCTGGAACTTTGAATCAAGAACAATCAAGGTTTTATTGAATTCCCTTTTTCTTGAGACATAGCATGTCAAATCTTACTAAGTAAACATAATGAGATTTATATTTAACAGACAAACTTTTCTGATAGAGTGAATGTAAATGTTAGTTAATGAAATTTTAGATAATAAAATCTTTGATTTTACCAATTTTACAGAACTATAAGGGTATGTTATTTACTGGGTTTGCCCATTTGTGGCACTGGTAACTTGATTAGTTGAGATAGAGAAAGATATTTTTTCTATTCAGTCTTTTCTGGGATTCTTTTTCTTTCCTTGTTACATTCATTCATTTACATGTTTGTTCATTATTTTTATAAATATCTTTGAACATATACTACATGCCGGACACTTTGCTTGAGGTATTCAATGCTAAGCAAGAATAATTTGCTTTCTGTTCTCATAGAACTTTAGCAGATTTTATTTCATTTCTTCATAGACACCAAAGAGGTCATTTAAGAATGGCAGGAGTTGTATTTTTGAAATACTTAAATAAATGTTGAAATGTTGGTGCCAGGAATAGTAATTTCAGGTTATTCTTCTTTTGTCATCTTGGCTGTTAATCTTGCCCTTATTTTCTCCTTTCTCTCACTTTTTTCTTTCCTCTTTCTGATGGTCATCCTCTTATTACAGAGCTTTCATGCCAAATAGAAGAATTGTCATTCTTTATCTGAAATGCTCAATGTCTATATTTAGTCCAACAATATATTCAAAAAATGTTTGCCTTCCTCTCCGTACATTTTCATTTGCATTTACTTCTCAGAATGGTTCTCTGGTCTAGATACTCTCTCTCCTGTATTTTGCTGTTGAGGCAAAGATTTAAGAACATTGTGATACCTCATGTAAAGAAAGGGACTTCTAGATCAAATATAAGAAAATTCCTTTCCTACTGAAGACTTTGTGCAATTTCCTTTCTCTTATCCAACAGCAGCTTGTGGTTTTTATTATTTAACAATTTTATCCCAAACATAATTTAAGTAATAGTAGCCTAGAAGTTCATGATATGAATGTATAAAATAAGGGCTCACAGCTGAAAATAATATTGCTATTTTACCATAGGTGTCAAAATCCTTAATGATTATTTTTGAATCATAGATGATGCATTAATAATCTTTAACTAAATACTAGAAACAAACAGGAAAAATTATAATCAAGCATGAAATTTTTTCTTTACTAATTTACAACTAAATTTGCTAAATTCCTCTTGAAATTAACAAAATAAAGCAAATAAATTAGGAGTAGGCATATCCAGCAATAGATAAACTCCAGAAAACATGGCTCAGTTATTTAATAACTGAAATTCTGTGAATAAGCAAAACTGAATCATTAGTATACCCGTTTAAATTGGAAGACTATAATTTGCCTTGAAAAGATAATTAATTAGTAATTAACTTATTTAAGCATTTAGCATTCTCCTTACTTCTCTTACATAGACTTACAATTTTTAATGTTTTTTTGAGATAGCATAAAATAGTGTAAAATGAAAAAGGATCAAAAAGATCCATAGACATCAAAACATAATCTTCCTAAGCACGCTACCAAAATTTTAAATGTGCTGTGCTCCCTTTAAGGATTTTCAGAAGCAACTGGAGATGAAAGAAAGCTCTATTTAAATTTATCATTTTTGCTCAACACTTAATTACTTCCATTACATTTAACTGCAAGTAAGAAATAATTTGCTTTGTTCAACTGCTTCAATATATTTTCTCAAACTGCTTTATTTTTTATAATGTTTTACAGATCATCAGAAGTCAAAAACCTATAACTAAAATATGTTCTGTTATTTACTGAACTCAGAAGGTAACTAAAACGCTCCCATGAATTGAGGAGTTTTCTTTATCAATATCATTTATAAGGCTTTTTACTTCTTTGGCTGCAGATGGACTCTGGTGTCTCCATCTCCTTCTCCTACTGTGACTCTTGCTCCTGGTCCTTATCAGCTCCAGCTTTCCTGAAACCTCAGGAATATTTGAGAAAGTACAGATTGTGCCTCAAACCACCTTGAAGCTCTGTACCAGACACCTGCTCCTTTATTTGCAGTTCAGATACATTTGTGGCCTGAGATTCATATGGTATAAACTTTCTCAGCAAATGAAGAGCCCATATGTGAATGTTTAGGTGGGTGCCTTGCCTCTTATTTTGGGTCCTAGTCCCTCACTTTCTTCTGTAACACTTGCTTATTCCTTTATTCAATAAATAATATATTAAGTACCTACTAAATCCCAGGCACTCTTCTAAATCGCAGGGTAAAATAATGACTAGAACAGCATCCTTTTTCTAATACAATCCATATTCTTATAGTGGAGATGAAAATATGTAAGTAAATAAGATAGCTTCAACTAGCAATAAGTACAATAAAGAAAATAAAGGAGATGGGATAGCCTGATAGGAGCTCCTTGAAAAGGTGGAATAGAAGGTGAGAATTAAATGACAAGTAGAAGGAAACCACAATGAGACCTCGGAAAAGTGTTTTCAGAATTAGGGATTTTAAATGAACAAACCCTGGAGGAAGACAAAAGATGCATTTGTCCAAATGAGAGAAGCATGACTGAAATTAAATGAAGGAGAGGTGAATGGTGGGAAGTGAATTTGGAGAGGTAAGTATGCTCAGAACCTATAGAAAAAATAAGGTAACTGCAATGTCCTAGTTGAAGCTGAGAGTTACCTTTAAAATGACCTAAATTAAGTTCTCAGAGATGATCTTCTTTTCTCCAGTTACGTCACAATGAAGGAAAAGTTTTCGTTTTTCCGTTTATACTGTTCCTCCTCATCCTTAGGCACACATTTCTACATACATCCACCTAGATTTGCATAGCATGTGCCTGTATCAACATAAATAATATATGTGCTGACATACTGAGATACTGGACTACTCACAAAGAAGTCGCTCTTTTGTAAATTCTAAGGAATTATGGCTGATGGGCTACTGCTAGTCCCATTTCAAACACTGAACCACGAGATAGACTTACTGCCCAAATTTTGCCACTAGGTATTGCCAGTGTATTCCTACTCTAGATCACAAGAGCAGAGGAGCAGGGTCAGAGCTCAACCTTTCATTCAACTTAAGCACCCCACCTCCTAAGTGAGTCCCTCTCCCAAAGTCTGATAGCCTGGCTTTACTCAACTTCTGTGTGCTGCCCCAGAATGAAACAGGCAAAAGGAGAACACACACTTGATATGACTTACGTCTCCCAGAATTTCCTTCAATGAACACAGCTCTAACAGGCCTGGGGTGGGATGCTACTTGGTCTTTGTTCTTGTTTCCCCAATAATTATGCATTTATGCAACGGCTACTAAAACAGAATGGTGTTGTAATAACATTGATGGAATGTTAACCTTCATAGGTAAGGGCTACCCGGAGACCATTATTGATTTAGCAATGATCAAACTGTTGCTGGCTCAGTATACACAACAGAAGTAAAAGAATGATAAAAGGAGAAAGGAAATACTATCAAATTCTGGAAGTAGGAAAACACCAAATTGGAGATTGTAAAATAGGTCTTAGCTCTCTCACTGAGGCCCTAAGTCACTTCAGAAAGTTATTAAGTTTTGCAACAGCTGGTGACTTTACCAAAAAAAATAGTAATTCAATCCTTCAGCTTGCATGATTATGTCTGGAATGAAGATTTTAGGGGTTTTTCCAAGGTCACAAAAAGATAAACTGAAGAAGCCATATTGCCTAATACCCCATCTTTTTTAGTCTTTACTAATCTTTTTCAATGCTCTTTCCTGTATCACATCCTCATAGCTAAAATGAGAGGTATAAAACACTCATGGTATTTTCAGCTATACGAGTACTAAATCGACTTTTTTGAGCAATTGCAATGTTTGCTTACAAAACTGTTCATGTATTCCACTAGTAGATGAATGTCAAATAAGTTACATAGATGCAAATGCAACGTTTAATTATTCAGTTCATTGAATTTCATATCAAGTTGCCTGGATGTGTTCCTTTTTGGTAGGAGCAGCAATGACATTTTCAAGAAAATGTTCATGCTGCCCTAAGTGAAGTGTTTTCAGCCTTCAATGGTAATAAACAATCTGCATTGATAATTTGTTCATACATGATTTTCAAAAGATAACTATCCAAATCATTATTTTCTCAAATCAAATTTTCTGGATAAATATTCATTTTTTCTTTTTAAATTTTTAGTTTTTTAAAAATTGTTACTGGAAAATCAGCATTATTAATATATTAATTGGGTGATTTCCCTAGATCTCTAAATTCATGATTTGTTTATAGAATCAGTTGTATTTTATTTATAAAAATATTTTTATGTGTTAAACCCTTACTTCCGTAATTTCTACTATTAGTGGCTTGCTCATAAAGACCTTTCTTACCAGGGAGTACATCATATTTTGCCTCTATTTTCTCCTACTACATTTTAGGAAACTTTTTTTTTTTTGTATTTAAAAATTATAATAGGATGATGTTTAAGATAGATATCTCAGTGTTTCTCCACTTAACCCATGACATTATTTACCACTTGTGGAATTCTGCTAATCAAATGTTATATCCTAGATTGCTATTTTGAAATTACATTTATTGGATACTGAATTCTGACATACATTTTTTCCATTTCTGTACTTTCTTTTCTGTTACACTTAGATGCCTGTTTATTCTTACTCTTTATGGTTATTTTAAATATTTACTTCTCTCATTATATTTTCTATGCATCTTAAACTCAGCATGTCCAGAACCAAATCCAATCCACTTCCTGCATATGCCCAGCAGTTGGCAGAGCCTTTTTCTCTGAGGTAGACGGTGGCTTCTAGCCTAGATCAACAGTGGTTGACATTGGTCCCTGTGTTGCAAAAATATCTTTGGACTCTATTCCCTAGTTTGGTAGGCATCTTTGAGTTGAAGACACTTACCATGTAGCTACCTGGAAGTTTATGTGTATACCTTCTACATGCTGCCACTGGTCTTCTGAAGCCAACCCAAAGCCACAGATAACTAAGGAACTGATGCAGAACATGTGTGATTACATCTTCTAGCGACGGGGTGCCGAAAAGACGGTCAATTGAATTGTTCTCTGAATCTAACCCAGGGAAAATGTAAAGAGCTTCAGATTAAGTTGTTTTTAGACAGGCATGTCCAGAGACCACATGCAACCCCTCACTTAGCCTTTTACTACACAAAGAAACAATTTTCTCTTTTACTTCTACTATTTCAAGATTAATTTGAAAGTTTGTAATTAGCAAACCATAGGCAAGGTGGATGAGAAGCAAAACAAATTGACAGACATAAAGACAAAAACTGGCAAAATTTGAATTTGTGATCTTATCTCCTAAATTGTGTCATCTTTGAGCTGTTGTTGCTGGCTCTAAATTTCTCTCAATTTGATTGAAGTCAAATGTCCTCTCTTCCTGCCCACTGTAATGAACTTCTGCCTGGGTCTCTGGAGCTAGCATGACTATCTTGAAACCAGCTTTCACTCTGTGATATTTTCAAAATACAAAACTGAGCATCACTCATCTTTCTTAGAATTTTTCATTGTCCCTAACTTTAATGGGGTTCTGAGCCACTTAAATGAGATTGCCCTTTTCTTATAGGCTTTTTTGCTTGCATTGCAGTTAATTATTGTGTGTGTGTGCATGTATTTTGCTTTGTTTTCTATATTTTTTTCACTTATTTATTTGAAACTTTCAACCAGAACTGAAAATTTTCACTCTGTATTCAAACATCCATTATTCCCAAATCCTACTTATTCCCTAGAACTGTCCATTTACTAAGCAAGGTCTGCCTTTCAAATAATTGCAGATAGATTAAAAAAAAAATTGCCCCCTGTGTGTCAAGCAACTCGCCACATAGTAATTAAGGGGCCAAAGCTACTTTCATTTTTGGTTCCCCTTCTGAAATACATGGCTTGCAAATTCACTGTTAAATGGAAACAAGAGAATGAAGAGGCATTCATGAGGACTTTTCTAAGCTGAGCCAAACAGTGTGGTGTATCATCTGTACCTGTATTTTATTTTCACAGCCCATTTATACAGCCAAACTGCAAAAAAAAAGGGGAATATAGTTTAGACATAGGATAGGAAAAGGTGGAACAACACAGATGTGAGCACTGGTCTTCTTTGCCACCCTGAATTTCAGTGACGACTCCTGAAACGAAAAGCTGGAGATTTTATAGCATTGAATATATAGATCAATTTGGAGATTATTGCCATTGTAACAGTTCTAAGTCTTCCAATTCATGAATATAGGGAATTTTTAATTTTCTTTAATTTATTTCAATAACTTTTACAATTATTTTGTTAAATGTATACCTAAGGTTTATTTTTGGTGCTGTTGTAAATGAAATTTTCTTATTTTCATTTTCAGATTGTTCATTGCTACTCTATAGAAATATAATTAGCTTTTTATATCACTCATGTATTCTGTCAATTGCTGAACCCATTTATTTGTTCTAATAATGTTTTAGTGAATTTTTTAGGATTTTATATACATAGTATTATTCCGTCTGCAAATACAGTTTTTCTTTTTTTTTCCCCCCAATCCAGTTGCCTTTTATTTCTTTTCCTTGCCTAATTGCCCTGCCCAGAACCTCCAGTGCAACACTGAATAGAAGCAAGAGAGCAGACATCCTTGTAATGGTTGATCTTAGGGGAAAAGCATTCAGTGTTTCTCCATTAAAGGTAATATTAGCTGTGTATGTGTGTTTGTGTGTATGTGTCTGTTGTGGATATACTCTTTATCAGGTTGAGGGAAACAATTTTGTGTTTGTTGATGATTTTTATCAAGAAAGTTTGTTGAATTTTGCCAAATACTTCTTCTTCATATATTAGAATGTCCATGTGTATTTTGCCTTTTATTCTATTAACATGATATAGTACATTGATTTACATATATTAAGCCAGTTTGCATTCTTGAAAAAATGCTACTAGGTCTTGTTCTTAGTTCCCACCTGCTTTGACAAATACCACCTGTTCCAATTTGCTAATGCTGCCATTATGGATTGGCTTTTAAAAAAGGGATTTATTTGGTTATACAGTTACAGTCTGAAGGCCATAAAGGGTCCAAGGTAATGCATCAACAGTCGGGTACCTTCACTGGAGGATGGCCAATGGCATCCAGAAAACCTCTTTTAGCTGGGAAGGCATGTGGCTGGCATCTGCTCCGGAGTTCTAGTTTCCAAAATGGCTTTCTCCCAGGACGTTCCTCTCTAGGCTGCAGCAGTTCTCTAAAATGTCATCCTTAGCTGCTCTCAGGTTGTGTTTCCAAAATGGTGTTCTCCAAAATGTTGCTCTTGGGGCACTTTGTCCTCTCTTTGCTGTAGCTGCTCTTCACAATATCACTCTCAGTTGCTCTCCAAAGTTTCACTCACAGCTACTCTGTGTCTGGGCCTGTATGGCTCTTTTTAAAGTATTCCAGTGATCCAGTAAAAACCCACTCTGAATGGGTGGGGCAACACCACCATAGAAATAATCCAACAAAAGGTCTCACCCACAGTTGATTGTGTCACATCTCCATGGAAACACTAACCAATAGGTTCCAACTAATCAACACTAATACATCTGCCCCACAAGACTACATCAAAGATAATGGCATTTTTGAGGATATAATAATACATCCAAACTGGCACACCACCTATTGGCTTAACAATAGGAATGTATTGGCCCATGGTTTTGGAGGATAGAGGGATTGCTTTCTTTTGGGTTCAGGAGTGTTCCTGGTGGCCGGTAATATTTGAGTTCCTTGTCTTTCCTATCACATAACAAAATCCTCTCTTTTCTCTTCCAGATTCCATTGACTTCCAGCTTCTTGTTGGCATAAATTTCCTCTCTCTCTCTTTTTTTTTTTATACCACTTTGTGCCTTGTGCCTTTGAATCCAAAGTGAGTCTTTTATAGTCAACATCTAGCTTCACCATGTTTTTTAAATCTATTCTTCCAAACTTCACCTTTTGATTAGAGTGTTTAATCCATGTACGTTTCATATAATTACTGATAAGGTAGGATTTGTATCTGCCATTCTGTTATTTGTTTTTTTAATATACTTTATGCCTTTTAAGTTACTTTATTTCTTGATTGCTATATTTTTTTTGTTGTAGATATTTGCTGTTGAATCACTTTACTTCCTTTTTTGTTTATTTATTATGAATTTGAATTACTTTCTTAATGGTTTTTTTGGGGGGATTATAATTAGCACCTTAACTTAAAACAACCTGGTTTAATATTAATTAAACTTTACAAAAACTTTGCTCTAATATATTTCTATTCCCTCTTCCCTCATTAGTACCATTATTGTATGCATCTTTATGCTTTATAAATTCTTCAACACAGTTTCATAATACAGCTGTCTTTTAAATCTGATAGGAGAAGAAAAGAGATGCAAAAAATGTGTAAACTGTTTTTATATTTAATTATGTAGTAACCTTCACAAGTGCTCTTTTTTGATCTTTCTTGGTTCATATGGAATTGTGTTACCATCTACTGTCTTTTCATTTCAGCCTAAGGACTCCCTTTGTTGCTTTAAAGCAGGACTGCTAGCCATGAATTCTCTGATTTTTTGTTTATCTGAGGGTGTCTTAATTTCTATTAATTTCTATTTCAATTTTGAAGGAGAGTTGTGCTAGATATAGAATTCTTGATAGACAGTCTTTTTCTTTCAACACTTTGAAGATGTCTTCTCTTTGTCTTCAGGATATCATGGTGCCTGACGGGAGGTCGACTATTAATCTTATTGAGGATCCCTTGTATGTGCTAGATCATTTTTATATATTTTTTTGAAGATGTTCTCTTAGACTTTCATCTGTATCAATTTTAATATGATTTTAATAAGATTTTTCTAGGTGTGGGATTTCTTTGAGATTATTCTACTTGAAATTTGCTGAACTCTTGCATATATTGATTAATGTTTTACATTTTGTCAAATTTAAGATATTTTCAGCCACTATTTCTTCATTTTTGTCCTCTTCTCTTTCTGAGATTTGTACTATACACATGTTGGTAGCTTTAACAGTATCCTACAGGTATTTGACACTGTTAATTCTTCTTCCTTTTATCAGCTTCACTTCTCAGACTAGAAATTATAAACTAATGACTCTTGTCTATAATTTCTATTTTATGAGAAATTATTGTCATGCTTCCTTTTAATTATTTAGGCACGATTTATTTTAGTTTTCTGAATATATTTATAGTGTCTGATTTAAAGTATTTGTCTGCTGAGTCCAAAATCAGCTCTCTAGGACATTTTCATTTGGCTTTTTTTCCTGTGTGTGTGGCATACTTTCCCGTTTATTTTCATGTTTCATAATACTTCATTGAATACTTGACATTTTAGGTAATAATACATTGAAATAAATCTAGTATCAGATCTTTTCGCAACCATGACTTTTTCTTTTCACTGCGTTTTTGTGGTTGATGCTGTTGTTATTATTGATCTTGTTGATGATAATTTGTTTAGGGACTTTCCTGGACTAATTCTGTAGATTCTACATTCAACACAATGTACAGCTGCTGAGTTCTCTGCCTTTTTACCATTTTGTTTGTTAAGTTCTTGTTTTAAATTTAAGCCATGCTTTCTAGATTCACACCGGGGTCCATATAATTTACTGGTCAGCCAAAGATTGGTCAGAAGATTTTCTTAATCCTTTAACTTTGTATCTTTCACCCTTTGCCAAGAAGGTCTGTGTAAAAAGGTAAGCCTTCAAACTTCACGCAGTTTAAAAGATAGCCTTAGCTTTTCCCAGGGTCTCAGTGTCAGTCAGATGTGATAGAGGTCTTCTGCTTTGCCAGATCATTCTTGGGCAAGTGTCTAGCCTTGCCCACACATTTTGCCTTTTAGAAACCCCAGGAAAATATCAGAGTTTTAAAAAGTTCTCTGTGGTAATCTCTTTGATTCCAGGATAGACTCTTATTTATGTAAACTGAAATCATAGCCTCGACAGTTATGATGTTACCAACAGATAGCTATTATTTCAGTAATGTCTTGGGGGTAGCTAGATCCGTCTCCATTACAACCACTGAGCTGTGCTTTCAGCTAAATCAATTAGCCACAACTCCCTAGAAATAGAAACTTTCCAGGAAGCTGGAAATTTGGACAAAATATTGACTGTGATCTGAGGATGGTGCTTTTAATAGAGCTCTGAGAAAAGTCATTCATCTCTATGGCTGCAAGACTGATGGTTTTTTGTACGTACTAAACCACTAAGCAGGGAAGAGAGGGAAAATAGGAATGGCCTTAAGTTAGAGCATTCCAGAACCTGCTGTCTTACCAAGGTTTAGTAGTTTCTCTTGGATAGCCAATTTTCAGTTCATTTGAGGCTTTGGTTAATGTCCACAATCTGAAATGGCTAATTTTACTTGTTTTGCCAGTATTTGTGTGTGTGTGGCAGTATCATTCACCAAGGTCCTCATGTTGCCATTCTGGATGCCAATCTAAACATTTTGTTTTCTATACCAAGTATTTTTACTAGTTTAAGATATTATCTATTATTTTAGAATTATCTTAATATAGTTTATAAATGTATAGTATTACTCTCTTTTTATCCTTTCAATTACAGCAAAAATAAAGCAGTAACAGGAAAATAGAAAACAGAAGTATGGATCATGGATAGCATATGACAAAATAATATGTACTTCAGTTATGTAACGGTTGATAACATAAGCTTATTTATAAATTGTTTGCAAAAGAAAACTGCTGCAGTCTTATTATAAAATGAACAGTATTTTGGACAGAATTCCTATGGTTCTCTGTTAAGATTCTGGATGTATTTAAAGGTCAGCAAACAACTGTTTTGTTATTTGATACATAGATGACTTAAAATAAATCAAAACAAGAAATGGAAAATATTTTAAAATAAGAATTGTATGGTGGACATCCAACTGGGATACCTTTATATATTTTAGATCTCTGAAAATATAAGTGGAGGTAAATGTTTTGAAAACATCTGTAGGGTGCTCAAATATAATAAAATGAAAAAACATAATTTGTAAAATATTACACAAAAGATTTATTCATAATGTAATATTCATAATGTGAAGCTTTATCTTATGAGCAATTATCCAAATGCCCAGGGCATTGCTGGAAAAGGATTGAGTACATACAATGGGACCTCCTGTTGTGTTGTTTGAGAAAAGGACTCAGCCAAATAATAAAATGAAAGAACCAAGCTACTGTTACTTGGAAACTTGAGATAACTAGCATAATTCCTGGATTAAATTTAACTTTTTTTTTTTTTTTTTTTTTGGAAATACAGTCATTGGTATAAAGACTTTGAAAGGACCATAGATCAGTGCTTTAAGAAAATGTAAATTCATCAGTGTTAAAGGTCAAGTGTATCTGGAATGCAGGTCATTCATTCATTCAATTAGAAAAAATAAAGAAAATAAAAGACAAAGCATACTGAAGTCATGATATATGGCAATTATTATACTATATTCTAGGAAACAAAGTTGAAATATTCATTTATACCAAAAAGTGCATTGTACTGAAAAAACATACTCAAAACATATTTTGTAAATGAATATATTTTAAAAATACAAATATTACCTATAAAACACTAATACAATTCCCAAAAGAGATAGCAGTCCAAAGTTATAATTATTTGATTTAAATATATCTATTTTGGAATACATACCACTACTTCAATTAAAGGTTTATTATTAAATGCATAGTACTAGAATGCTTATTATGATTACTATCATTATTTGTTATGTGTGTATATACATATATATACATATTAAAATATGAATATATAGTTGCAACCCACTTGAAAGTAAACCTGGGCATTAACATATACACATGCATATGATTGTTACAAACTTCATTATGAGTAGTGCCAAACTCCTTAGGATATTACTTAACACAAATTTCCCTGAAAGTCAAGCCTCTCTGGTAAAACAAATACTTGACTTTTCTTTTTGAGGTCCTTGACTAAAAGTCATAAGCACCATAGGGTAGAAGGTGTGTCTGCTTTGTATGGGAAGCAAAACTTGGCATAATGCCAAGACTGGTAGTCATCCCATAAATATTTGTAGAATGCATAAATCAATGCATATATTATTCTAGTTGTGAGTAAATAATCACAAACACTATAAAACATCCAAGTTATAGAAAGAAAATATTGCCATTGAGTTACCAGAGATGAACAAATGTAACCAATTGATAGTTCTTGGTGGAGAATTTCTAAAAGTAAAAGTGCATAAAAACATATATTTATATAAGCACTATTACTATTTTGTATAAAACTACTGATTATAATGACAAACATTTTATCTGATGATTTGTCAACCCTGTGATAAAAATTGAAAGAGAATGGATGACTATATTCAAAGTCTGTGATTCAGTTTGTGTCCAAGTTTAGAGGTAAAATGTAAAAGATGTGGTATGATATCATTGTAGTGTGCTAAGACAAGACATATAAAATCATAATACCTTGTTCAAGACAAAGCCTTCTGTTTTATCAAAAATTGTAGTAGAACCTAATAATGAGGAAAAATGCATAGAAAATGCATCTCACATTTTCAACTCCTACTGCCCTTAGATATGATAAATTAAAATTAATCCACTAATAGTCCATCTGACTAGAGGTAGAACAATCAATTTAAATATTGACAACAAAAACAATGATTTGAAATTTCAGGTGGTCTGATACTACTATTTTTAGTTGTCTTGCCCAAATCAAGTCTCTTGTAATTGTTTGTTAACAGTTTCTTTGCTTGCAAATTTTGTTAGTGGACTTCAGGAGTGCTAAGGTTCTACCAAGTCCAATATTTTAGATGATATTTCAGTCATTGGGATAATTATATATTGTCACTTTATTTAAAATCACTGCAAAAATGAAATGAAGTGATTTTTGTAACAATAAAAGTAATATATATCCATTGAAATATTTGAAATATAACAAAACAAAATTCATTCTTGATCTTCTAACTAAATATTACAATTTATCATTAATATACTGTGATACATTTTTCTTCCAGTGTGTGTGTGTGTGTGTGTGTGTGTGTGTGTATTTGTGTATGTGTGTATGTGTGTGTGTGTGTGTGAGAGAGAGAGAGAGAGAGAGAGAGAGAGTATGAGGGGATGGAGAGACTAATAAGAAAAACATTGTTTTATTTTGCTACTTGCTTGCAAGTTAATCTGGACCTAGTTTTTTTTTTTTTTTTTTTTTTTTTTTTTAACTTGGCTCCATATTTTCTGGCCTTTATCTACCTCTCCAGCTCTTTCTGACATCATTAGCTTTTTTTCATGTTATTTTCCAGCTTCCTCTATCCGGAAATAGTGTACGTTTTTCCTTGCCTCCTTACTTCTGAATTTGGCCCTGTGAATTGCTTTGACTAATGAGATATTAGGGGCTGTAATGCAAACAGAAACTTGAAAATCTACTCATAGATTTTCACTTCTTCTTGTGCTTATCTGTCTCTAACATATGCAGCAGGAGGAAGCATGTAAAATTGAGGTCATCCTAGACAAGCCAAATGCTAGTGAACCCTCAGATGTGGGTGAAAGCCTGGTCAAGATTGGCAAGAGCCACTTAGCTGGACCACAGCTGAACATGGATTCATGAATGAGCAAATTGAGACAAGAAGATGCACAAAATCAGAACACAGACTCATGAACTAAATGAATGATTATTGCCTTAAGCCACTAAGTATCATTTTGAGGTAGTATTTTTTGCTATATTCTTGTGGCAATATACATTGTTCGGTGGTGCCTATTATAGATTTCTTATGTTATTTTTTAACAGTGCTATTGAAAGATAATTTACATACCATAGAATCCAAATAATTCAAATGAATTTTAGAATATTTATAGAGTTGGACAATAATTACCATAATCTAAATGTAAACATTTCCAGAACCTCCAAAAAGAAACAGTGCCCATTTACTGTCGCTCCTCATTCCTACTTCCTGTCTTAAGCAACCAATAATTTACCTTCTGTCTTCATAGATTCACATGATCTGTTCATTTCATATAAAAGGAGTCATATTATATGTGTTTTTTTTGTGAATGGCTTATTTCACTTAGTATTATGTTTTCCAGGTTCATACATGTTGTGCATATAACAGTATTTCATTCTTTTTATGGCCAAATAGCGTTCTTTTGTATGGCTATATCACATATTGTCTATCCATTTACCAGTTGATGGACATTTGGTTTCCACTTTTTGGCTAATGTTCTGGGCATTAGTGTACAAGCCTGTGTGGACATGTGCTTTCATTTCTCTTGGAGATATACATAGAAGTGAAATTGCTGGGTCCTATGGCAAATCTATGTTTAGCTTTTTGAGGACCTGCCAAAATGTTTTTCAAAGTAGCTGTACCAGTTTTCATTCCCACTAGCAATATGTGAAGGTTCCAATTTCTCTACATCCCTGCCAACACTTAGCATTGTTTTTCTTTTTGATTACAGCCATCCTGGTAGGTGTGAAATGGTGTCTCACAGTGGTTTTTAGTTGCATCTCCATAATGACTAATGATATTGAATATCTGTTCATGTGCTTATTGGCCCTTATTTTATCTCCTTTGGAGAAATGTCTATTTATATCTTTTGCACATTTTTTAATTGGATGATTTCTCTTTTTATTATTCATTTGTAAGTATTCTTTGTATATTCTGAGTACAAGTCTCTTGTGAGATATATATGACACGTCAATATTTTCTTCCAGTCTGTGGTTTGTTTTGTCACTTTCTTAAAGGTGTCTTTTGAAGAACAAAAGTTTTAAATTTTGATGAAGTCCATTTTATTAATATTCTTTTATCACTTGTGTTTTAAGTGTCATATCTAAGAAATCATTGCCTAATCCAAGATAATGAATATTTACTCCTGTATTTTTATTTGAGAGATTTTACTTTTAGCTCTTTTATTTTGATCTGTGATCCATTTTGAGCTCATTTTTGTATTTAGTGTGAGGTATAGATCCTACATTGTTTTGTGAGGTATGTATATCCATTGTCCCTGCACAATTTGCTGAAAAGACTTTCCCACTAAATTTTCTTGCCACTTTTTATGAAAATCAGTTGAATAAAAGGGACTATTTCTGAGTTCTAAATTCTGTACCACTCATCTATATGTCTGTCCTTACTCCTTTCTCACACTCTCTTGATTACTGTAGCTATGTGGTAGGTAATGAAATCGGGAATTGTTAAGTCCTACAACTTTTTTCTTCTTTGTAAAGATTGTTTCGGCTATTCTGAGTCCCTTGCAGTTCCATATGAATTCCACGCGGAGTCTAGTCTGGGCCTATAGCCCCACTGTAGTCCCAAGTGATTGACACAGATTGAGTAACACCACCCCTGGAAGGCTAATCAGTGTCTCTCCCTGGAATTTTATATATTGAAGCTTCAAGAGAGGAAACTTTACTTTGGGTTTCTAAGCTAGCTTAATAAAAAAAAATGCACTTGTAGCACAATATTGTGATGCAATTAACAGCACTCAGATACATATCTGAATGTGATTAAATGGGGAAATGTTAAATTGTATATATGGTAACAGATTAAAATTTTTCCAAAAACATCCATGAACTATAATATACAAACATTGAACCCTAAGTTAACCTGTGGACTATAGTTAATAATACAATTATAAAAAAATGCTATCACTCAAGGTAACAAATGTTACACACCAATGCAAGATGTTAATAATAGGGTGGTATATGGGAATCCTGTATTTTAGGAATGATTGTTCTGTAAACTCACAACTTCTCTAATAAAGAAAAAAAATTACTTGCTGCTTTGGATTTTTTAGGAACATTGTGACACACATAGAACAGGGCTATTTACCCATGCCAGGAGAGAAAAGGGATAAAATACATAGAACAACAGAGATAAGAGATGAGGGAGAAATGCTGCAGCTATTCAAATCCCACAACCAATTGAGCCTGACTTCATATTGACCTCTGCTTTTTCAGGGTTTCATTTGGTTGAGCTACTCAGTTATTTTTCTTGTTTAACTCAGTCCAACATGAGTTTTTATAAGTCAAAATGAAAAGGTTTTTAATTAATGCAAATACATATTTTATGATTTCCCTTATGTGTATGCCCCATTATTTATTTCAATTGGTATCTGGGAAGTGTTAAGAAAGATATTGCTGACACTGAAGTCCAAAGTACTTCAATTTTAATTATGATGCATTAATTATATTGTTATTGAATAATAAGTATTTCTTGATTATTTTCTTAAAAGAATCAACCAAAAATTATTTGTTGGCTTTTTTGGAAGATAGTTTTTTGAACTGTGTTATTAAGCAAGAATTATAAATAATATAAATTCCAGTTATTTTCAATCATGTGAAGAACTATTTGATGACATCAATATTTGTACAAGGAATTTAGTGTTTCTAAGCAAGATTGGTTTCCTTCATACACTCAATCAAAACAACTGAATAAGGGACAATCCTGGAAATAATTTTTCATAAACAAATGACACTATAAATCAGTGTATAGCATTTCTACCTGTCAAGATGATTCATTAGTTATTTTTTCACCTTATAGCTGTGAGCCATTGACATATAATCAAGGATCAGTCAGAGAGACTGGATAGTTTGTAAAGCTATCAATCCAACAACAATCCTAGCTGGTCAACTGAAAAAATAGTTTTATTCTAGGCAATACTTTATATACACATGCATTTATAAAAACTTAAACATTCATTAGATAATGTGGAATTATTATCTATTGCCACAATATTCCTGAAGTCTGTCTTCATTCCTGTTTTGAATTGGTTAAGTAGGATTTTAAATTTGGGACCTCTGGAAGTCAGGTGTGACAAATGGGGAACTGAGACCATAATGCATGAGAAAAGTTTATTACTTACAGGCCCCAGGAAGAGAAGGGTGCCACAAAGTTTTGATGGGAAGCTGATCAGCTCAGATGGTTCATCCAGCATTTATTGTGGTCCAGTGGATGAAGATTAGAAGATTTCTGGATGGAGTCAAGGTTTGGTTAGTTTTAAGCAAAATGCATGAAAAGGGAAAGACACAAGGGACTTGAGGGTATTGGGGAAGGTTAGCTTATCATTTAGGGTCAGCTGTGGATTCTGGGTGGGGTGTGTGGGTGGTGTGGGTGGTGTGGCAGCCGCAGATGTGGGTTTGAGCTTTGGAGAGTCTGAGCCCCAGAGGTGCAAACTGTTTATTAACTGGGCAAAACATTAGTGTCGAAGCAAGTGGCTTAATCAAATTAAGATGGATGCCCAGGCAGCACACAACATATTTTGATAGTTAGGACAACTCCTTTACAGAACATCATCACATATGCAAATCACTGTGTTATCAACAGTTTCTCACACTGCCTTGCTAACTCCTTTCATATTTTTATTCATCTATAGATAAGAGTAATCTTAGCTAATTGTACCTTTGATTTCTTCTGAAGAGGGCTTCTGTATGTTCCTTTTTTGATCCCGCTCATTCTGAGGAGGAAACTAACTTTATTTTAAATATTCTTCATAAATCCTTTCCATTGATTTATCTAAATTGAAACCTCTTTTTCCTATATTTTAAACTCATTGCCAAATATTCCCAACAGCCACTTAAAATTGAACATTCCTATTCATTTCATCACTACAACAGATTTTTCTCTTGTTTCATTTCCCCTGAATACTTGAAATTTTAACCTAGCATCTTTTTATACTCTACCAGTAGTGTATGAAGATTCCAATTTCTCCATATCTTCTCCAACACTTACTATCTGTTTTTGATTAAAGCCATCCTAATGGGTACACAGTGGTATCTCATTGTAGTTCTGATTGGCATTTCTCTGAAGCTACTGAGTTGAGCCTCTTTTCATATGTTTATTGGCTATTTGTACATCTTCTTTGGAGGAATATTTTATTCATATCCTTTATCCATCTTTTCATCATCTATGTGTCTTTTTATTGTTGAAATATGAATTATTTTTATATTCTAGGTACAAGTTCCTTATCAGATATATGATTTGCAAGCATTTTCTATTCTTTTGTGGGTTATCCTTTTACTTTCTTGATGGTTTCCTTTAATGTATAGATTTTTTTTTTTTAATTTTGATGAAGTTCTATCGATCTAGTTGTATCTGTCAGTATATTTGAAACTTAGAATGCTGTGAAAATTCTTTGATATAATGAAGTTCATTGATTCTCTTATGTCTTTGTCTTGATTTTTTTTTCCATTTCATTTTTATATAGGGTTGTAATAACATGCTTTTTGGCTGGAATGTCCCCATTTCCTAGAGTTGTAAAGTTCCTTTTAACATTTTCTAGTTACATCATTAAGTATAAAAAAAGGTAATTTTCTCTTTGCCTTGCAAATAATCATTGGAAACATCCTTTTTATTTCTGTAAATACAGAAAAATTAATCAACTGTTGACCTGAAGGCAGGGTGGGAAAAAGCCCTTTCCCCCTGGTTGATGAAACTTCTTTTAACCAACCCTAGTATTACTGTCAATATTAGCATTTGTATTTTGTGCCAAATCTTGTACATCATCACCACTGAATAGTTTAGCATGCTGAGTACAATAATTACATTAAAGGAAACTAGAAATGAATATGTATTTTGCAAGAGTAAATCACAGTCATCAATATTTCAAAATACCCCTAGCAAGTATTGAAATATTCCTAACATTTGCATAATACCTTATAATAGTATATGCCACTTTAGTAGGTATTGAGTTATTTAATAATAACAAACACACGAGCAATTGAACTAGTCAGTGTTTACAATGAGGGAACTGAATTTCAGAGTGATACATAGTAGTAGAGATATTTTAATTTATTTTAGTGCTTTACAGTTTACAAATCAATTACATTGACTGTCTTCCTTGATACTGTCATCGATTCTGTACAGTGCTTGTGGAACACTTCAATTTCTAGGGCAAACTAAGGACTATATCTTAGTGATAATACACAGGCATATAAATAAGTATATGTAAAACAAAAATTTCTTCTTGAATTTCTAATCTAGTAAGGAGGTATTTTTTTGTTTTTGTTTTTGTTTTTTTTAAATCATATGTTAAACAAATCAGTGGTGACTAAAGTTAGGTAACTTCCAGAATATTAGATCACCCAAAAGGAACTTTTATCCTGATAGAAAATCATGCCTCTAGATATTTAAAATGATTGTTTATTTGAGTAACACAAAATATTTACCATTCGTTAAATACAAAAACTCTAACCTAAACTCATAAAATTTGAATCTCAGGTAGTGACTTCAGTCTTAATGATATTCTCTTGATTTGGTCTTTGTCCCTGATGCCTGAGAGATTGTGATTCTTACCAGAGCCCTCTGAGTATTTCCACTCCTTTCCCAACTTACTATTTTACTTATTCCCACTTTACATGAATCACTCAGCCCTAATATCTCACCTCCTAGGAGATTCACTTAAAAATATATTATTTTATGTTCTTATGTCTTAGACACAAATATTCTAAAGATTTTCTTGCCTCCTCTTTTACCTGCTTGGATATATATAAAAGTTATTTTTCTTTAACTGATTTATTATCACGCTGCTATTCCATCTTAAAAAAAAACATAGAATTTGAAGGACCTCATTGCTTACGAGGAAATTGAAAAAGCTGATTGTACACTAGCCATTTTTAATTGTCAGTTTAGCATTGCAAAACAGTGTGAATCCAAAAAGGACTTAATACTTTTGGGGCAGCAGAGAATACAAAATAACAGGGGCTGCATGCATAGAAATGCTTATTTCTCTCCCATATAAAAGCCCCAAAGTAGATACACCAGTTATCTTTTATTGGCCTGACTCCACAAACTATAAAGGGACCCAGACTCCTTCTAATTCTCCACTCTACTATCCTAGGATACAGTCTTTATTCTCATGGTCCAGAATGACTGCTGGAGTTCCAGTCATCATATCTGTTTTACACTTCAAGGTTGAAAGCAGGAATGAAGGAGACTGTATTAGTCAGAGTTCTCTAGGGAAACAGAACCAACAGGAGATACCTGTAAATACGAGATTTTATGTAAGTATCTTACATAACTGTGGGGATGCATGAGTCCAAGTTCCATAGGGCAGGCTGCAAGCTGGCAACTCCAATGAATGTTTTCAATGAATTCCCCAGGAGAGGGTGGTTGGCTGAAGTAGAGATGAAAATTCCCTCTTCTGACTGCTGAAGTCAACACTTCTCCTTTTAAAGCCTTCAACTGATTGGATGAAATGTCTTTCATTGCTGAAGACACTTACCTTAGTTGCTTATAGATGTAAGTAGTCATAAATGGAATCAACTTACTGATGATTTAGGTACATGAAATGTCCTCACAGTAGCAGTTAGGCCAGTGTTTGCTTGACCAGACAACTGGGCACCATCACATGGCCTAGCTGACACATAACCCAGCCATCAGAGAGACCATAGCTTCTCCTTTGAGGACCCTGCCAGAAGATTGCCCAAAACACATTCACCTACATAGACACAACTGAAACTGAAACATGGACCAAATGTAGCTGCAAGAGAACCTAAATAAAGTAAGGTTTACCATGGCAGCACTTTGTCTAAAAATTGATGGTTCTTATTACTGAGAAAAAAGAGAAGAATGGACAATTGTAAGGAGTGGTGACTTATGTCACAGTATTAACATTTCCATTTATTCAGTAAAGGAAAACAAAACTCATGTATGTGAGACTATCTGTGCCATTTTACACAGTTAAGTGGCAATGATGTTGAATTTAGGATTATCACAGCCTGAAGCAGGTAATGTCCTATTTTGGAGTATATGTTGAATAAATTATGACTCTAACCCATATTTTGTTCCTTGCTTGCTTTTGTCTCAGAGCACAGTATTTTTAATATATCTTATATTACAGAGCAGTTTTGGATTTATAGAAAAATTGTGTAGAAAGTACACAGAGTCCCCTATATCCACCCCTTTTTCTCCCCTGCTCCTTCTCTTGCCCACAGTATGCCCTAATGTTGACATCTTTCACTAATGGTGCATTTGTTACAATTGATTGAACAATATTGAAAAATCATTATTAAATAAAATCTATTATTTATATTACTGCTCACTCTCTGCGTTGTACAGTTCCATGGATTTTGACAAAAGCATTGTCATGTGTCCAGCATTACGGTATCATGCAGAGTATTTTCGCTACTCTTCAGGCCCCCTGTGCTCCACCTATTCCCCTGAGTCCCTGGCAACCATTGACCTTTTTACTGTCTCTACAGTTTTGTCTTTTCCAGATTGTCATATAGTTAGAATAATATAGTATACTGCTTTTTGAGACTGGCTTATTTCAGCCTGCTGCTGACTGTTGCTAATTAACCCTAAGGTGAATTTTCTTAGTATTATTATGCCTGCAACCCATTTCCAAATAATTAGAACAAGTGTCCTTTCACAAAGAACTACACCCTGTATTTTCAGGGTTTTTATGATTCCCAAATTGCTCATATTTCACTACTCCAAGGGGAACATTTGTGAGTGTATATATAAAAAATAAAAACAAACTTCACAACAACCATACAATATATGAATCTAAAACAAATTAGGTTGCATATAGAAAACTGTAATTTACAAAGCAAACTTCTTAAATGAACTCCTACTTTATATCTGTCCTTTGCCTAGTCAATACTTTGTAATTAATTGTAATCAGAAAAAAATATTATGCTAATTTGCATTTTTAACTGAGGAAATTTTTTGAAATATAGTATCTTACTTCTGCTCACTTGCCAAATAAAGGATTTCACTTAATGCTCGTATTTTCTCAAAATTGTAGGGCTCTGCACAATTCATCACCGATCACATATAAGCTGCTGGAAAATTGAAAATCCTCACAAAGAGTTCCATCAAGAATATCCTTAATACTCTGATTACAAAATAGGAACACACTTCAGTTGTTTACCTCGAAAAGAACAAAAAGAAGGAAAAAATAAAGAGTTACTATGCATGCAATTTTCAGAAATAAATTAACTGGCAGTACTGCTAAGCTTCTCTGAAAGTTGCTTTTTCATAGCTATTAGTTTGTATGCACCCAACTATAATGAAAACAAGAGTCTCTCTAAGCAAAGGGAATAAGGTAAAGTTACATTTTGTGAAAATAGATTCCTGATTATATTTAAATTGCAATATATTACAATAAAACTACAAACAATATTTTAAGATGTATTCTATTATACATATATAAAAGTCTCTATCACTGTAGTTAGAATACATATACCTTATATTGCATTCTCTAAAAGAGAAATGTCAGGTGGATCAAATTGGCTTAAAATATAAGAGGATAGAGGGAAATTTTTGAGGTTTATGTATGTTGCTACATCAAATTTTTTTTTTTAAATAATGGGAATTGCTTATGTCACTTCAAATGTATCTAGAAAATACAGGCTCAGCAAATTAGGACTCAGGTTCTAGTTTCCTATGCTTCTTTGGCCTTTGACTTGCTCCGTGATTTTTATGAGGTGGCTGTAACATTCCAGCAATCATGTCAAGATCAGCAGAAGAAAGATACAAGCTATCTCTTTTACCTCTTGTGTCCCTTAATTGGAACAAACAAATTTCTCCCAGGAGACCTCCAGCAGAATTCCAAGATAGTATCACATGTGGATTCCCAAATCAATCACTGGCAAGAAAGAAACAAAAACAAAACACACACACACACATAAAACCTAATTTTTTGGAATGGGATATCTATCAATTTGCTTAGTATATGTTATGCTGCAGTTTAAATTTCAAATCTTAGTGGTGTACCTCTAAAAATTTCTTCTTTCCTATATTGCATGCCCATCCTACTTTAGCTTCGGCTCTGTTTCACATGATCCTCAGGCTTGGAATAAAGCTGAAAGATAAGTTTATATCCTGGAAATGATGGTCTCATGGCAGAGGGAAAGAGACTAAGGAGGAACAAAACACTGACTCATATGCCAGAAATATGTATTTCACTTCTCACATTTAATTCACTTCTAACCTCTAAAGCATATCACAAGCCCAGGCCTGACATCAATAGAACTGAAAATAATTCTTCCTCAGAGATGTCCTGTCAAAAGGAACCCTATGGACAAAGAAAATTAATATTTTGACAGTATTGTGATCTACCACAGAGAGTCCATACCAAAGCCCAATACATTTTTCCTCCGGTGTCTTTTTATCCATTCATTGTTGCTCTTCAGTTTGTAACAGCACGAAATGTCAAACCATACAAATAGATAATTTGAGACCTATTTAGAAACATTTATAATAATATAGGAATTTAATCATTTTGATGGGAACATAGATAAGGAAAATGTTTTTTACCTGAAACCCAAGTAAGACAAATATATCTATTTATAACTACCAATTTCTGAAGTTCCTTATTTAGGGTAATTCCACATTTTTTTTTTTGTAGTTTACCACCTATGAATGAAGTCACCGTTTCTTGAACTTTTTGTTAATGTAACAAAACACACCATACTTATCTAGAAATTTTCCTTGCAGATATTGGTAGCATGTTACTAATTAATTATAATTAAACATATATAAGAGGCAAGAATTAGCCCACATATTGTCTACTAAATACATGTACTTTTTCTTTTTCATGAAATGTTATTAAGTTTTATGTTGATTCCTACTAAGCAGTATTCCTTTTAACATTAAACCATTTTATCTAACTTTATTTCCTGCATTGTCAAAATGTTTATCTTTATACCTATGTTTAATATTTTTGAACAATGCATTCTAATACTGGAATGATTTCTTGTTATTTGCATGAGTTGTTTTCATCAGCATAAATTATCACAAACATAAAGAAAATATGTTCTTCAAATTTTTGTAATTTAAAATCATATGTATATATACACACAAACACAGATTGCTTTTGATAATTCTCATTACTTAAAAGTATTAGGATATAAAACTCAAATAGGTGTTTTGAAATACAAAATAATTGCAATAACCAATTAACTCTTGGTGAAGTTTATAGAGGGATGATGGAATTAGAGTTTTTTTAATATGGTTTTATATAATAAGGAAACATTTTACCATGAAATTTTATTTAAATTCCTGTGTTATATTCTTATGAGGGAAATGTGGCATTTTTTCAAAGTTTCCATTGTGATCTGTAGGAATATAATGATTGTAAAGCTGTTTGTAATGTGAACCTGATGCCTGCTGTGGAGATTTTAAATTAGTCTTCAATACACTGTTATTGAACAATATTTTGAAAGTAGGGGTGAGGGTCTCAGTCTTCTGCTTTTGGCCATGATGGAGTGACTGATCCTACATAAAATGAACATCTAAGGTGACTGTTTAGAGGCATTGACAACTGGTAGTGCAGGACTGTGATTTTTCCATGGAAGGAAATACAAGATATGAGCCTCGCCTTTGCCTTGTTTCTCTCTCTGGCGGACTTTTTGAACTGCTACAAAGAGTGGTGGGATCCAAGTTTAGAGCTATGGATTTGAGTCCATTAAGGTTGGCACAGCTTTAATTTGAAAATATGAAACCAAAAAGCAAGGAGCTGCACAGAGTGATACCCCAGAAGTCTGTGTGGGAGTTCCCCAGGGTCCTTTTCAAAAGTCCCAAATTTTTTTTTATGGTTCCTTATTATTTATTTTTAATTCAGTTTTATTGAGATATCTTCACATACCATACAATTATCTATGGTGTACAGTCAATGTTCACAAACCATCTTATAGTTGTGTATTCATCACCCCAATCTATTTTTGAACATTTTCCTTACACCAGAAAGAATCAGAATCAGAATAAAAATTAAAATTAAAACAGAACATGCAAATCACCCCCCCATCCCACCCTATTTTTCGTTTAGGTTTTGTCCCCATTTTTCTACTCATACATCCATACACTGGATAAAGGGAGAGCAATCCACAGGGTTTTCACAATCACACTGTCACCCCTTGTAAGCTACATTGTTATGCTATTGTCTTCAAGAGTCAAGGCTATTGGGTTGGAATTTGGTAGTTTCAGGTGTTTACTTCTAGCTATTCCAATATATTAAAACCTAAAAAGTGTTATCTGTATAGTGCTTAAGAATGTCCACCAGAATGACCTCTTGACTCCATTTGAAATCTCTCAGCCACTGAAGCTTTATTTCGTTTCATTTCATTTCACTTCATTTCACATCCCCCTTATGGTCAAGAAGATGTTCTCAATCCCATGATACCAGATCCAGATTCATCCCTGGGAGTCATATCCTGCATTGACAGGGAGATTTACACCCCTGGGAGTCAGGTCCCATGTAGAGGGGAGGGCAGCGAGCTCACCTGCCAAGGTGGCTTAGTTAGAGAGGGAGGGCCACATCTGAGCAATGAAGAGACACTCAGGGGGAGACTCTTGGGCACAATTATGAGCAGGTTTAGCCTCTCCTTTGCACCAACAAGCTTCATAGGGGCCAGCCCCAAGACAGAGGGCTCAGCACATCAAGCCATCAGTCCCCAGTGTTTGTGAGAACATCAGCAACAATCCAGATGAGGAAGTCCAACACCTCTGCATTCTCCCCCAGCACTTCAGGGAGGGCCCAAATATATATTTTTATTCTCCACCCAAATTACTTTAGGATGTGTTACTATTTCATTCTAATCTATACAGACCTACCATAGCTCACTTCCTATTCAAAGTTCCATGTAATTGTAGTATTTGAACAGACTGTAGAAGTTATATTTTTTAGAAAATATAGATCCTTCACCAAATAAACATCTCTTCCCTTGGTCTGACATGGAAGTTGAAGTTTGAACACAGTCAGTTTCAACCTTTACCCTTTGGCCCGATTTGCTCTAGTCTTAACCAGATCTGTTTTATTCATATCTATAATTGAAGTCTGGGCTCTATTCCAGCTTTTTTTTTTTTTTTTAAACAGTTACTGTATATGTGTATGTGTTAATACTGATTTATCTGCCAAGCTCTAGCTCTGAGTTTCAGGTGTAACACAGATACCCAATGTTCCAGAGACCAATCAGGTTATATATTAAGGGATCAACATCTCAGAGTTTGGAGACAGCCTTTACAATTAAGGAATAGATTTGACTGCTGTAAGAGCTTACAATCTAGGGACCATTACAATAATTATTTCCCTGTTAGGCTATGCTCTAAGATTTAATTCTGAGTTTGCACATTGTGTTAGTCCGTATTGGTGAGGTATTAGTGTTTGCCTTGGTTTCTGGCTTACTTCAATCAACATGCTGCCTACAGGATCCATTCACCTCACTGTGTGTCTCACAGCTTCACTCCTTCTCATAGTTGCTCAATATTCCATTGTATGCATACACCACAATTCACCATTCTGTTCCTCAGTCAGTGTACCCTCAGACCACCTACACCCATTGCAAATCATGAATACTGCCTCCATAAACACCAGTGTGTAAATGTCCATTCATGTCTCTGCTCTCAGATCTTCCAAGTACATACCCCATAATGAGGTTGTAGTACCCTATGGCCCCACATACTTATCTTCTTGTGGAGCCACCACAGACACCTCCAGAAAGGTTATAGCATTCTGTATCTTCATCAATAGTAATTAGCTACATTCCTCTCTCCATGTTTTCTCCAGCACTTTTACCTCTCTCTATATTTTTTTCTACAGTCTTATAGAGATATATTCACATAACATACAGCCATCCACAGTGTACAATCAGTTGTTCATGGCATCATCACATAGTTGTACATTTATCACCACAGTCAGCACTGGAACATATTGATTATTATGAAAAAGTGTTCTCTGTGTGTGTGTGTGTGTGTGTGTGTGTGTGAATAATAAAAAAGATAATAAAAAGAAAAATAAAAATGTCATGCAATACGATGTAATAGTAAGAACAAAAAAACAATACCACTACTGAGAATCCCATGTCCCTCCCTTATATCCCCCTGTCATACACATTTAACTTTGGTATATTGCCTTTGTTATATTTAATGGAAGCATATTGGAATGTTACTGTTGACCATAGAGTCCAGTTTGCTTGAATTATGTTTTTTCCCAAATACCATCCCTTTCTCAACACTCTGCATGGTTGACATTCATTTGTTCTCCCACACGTGAGAACATTTTTATATTTGTACATTTAGCAACAGTCATTGGCCACTCCAGTTATTGCCAAGTTATACAGTCCCAGTCTTCATCATCTATCTTTAACTCTGGTGTCATACATTCCCCTATCCCACCTCTTTCAGCTTTACTCACAGACATCTTTGTTCTATGTACTTACAATACTGTACTACCATTACACAGTATTATGCTGTCTATTTCTGGATCTATACAATAAATCCTGCTGAACATTTCTATAGTCCTTCAGCATCAAATGCCTAATCTCTACCCTCTTTCTATGCCCTGGTAGCCTGTGTTTTCAGCTTTTAATTCTCAAAGCTTTGCTCAGTAGTGCTATTTCATATTAGTTAGTACAGTACAGTATTTGTCCTTTTGTTTCTGGCTACCTTCACTCAACATAATGTCCTCAAGGTTCATCCACATTATTACATGTTCCATGTCTTTGCTCTGTCTTACAGCTGCATAATATTCCATCGTGTGTATATACCACAGATTGTTTAGCCACTCATCTGTTGATGGACATTTGGGCTGCTTCCGTCTCTTGGCAATCGTGAATAATGCTGCAGTAAACATTGGTTTACAAATGTCCGTTTGTGTCTTAGCTTTCAGTTTCTTTGTGTATATACCTAGCAATGGAATAGCTGGGCCATATAGCAGATCTATACTTAGCTTCCTGAGGAATCTCCACACTGTCTTCCAGAGTGGTTGCACCATTCTATATTCCCACCAGCAATGAATAAGTGTGCCTCTTTCTCCACATCCTCACAAGCAGTTGTCATTTTTGTTTTTTGCATAATGGCCATGCTGGTAGGCGTGAGATGATACCTCATTGTGGTTTTGATTTGCATTTCCCTAATAGCCAGTGATGTTGAGCATTTTTTTCAGATGTTTTTGAGCCATTTGTATTTCCTCTTTGGAAAAGTGCCTGTCCATGTCTTTTGCCCATTTTTAAATTGGTTGTTTGTCTTTCTGTTGTTGAGTTGCAGGATTGCTTTATATATTCAGGATATTAAACCCTTATCTGATATGTGGTTTCCAAATATTGTCTCCCATTATGTAGGCTGCCTTTTTACTTTTCTAAAATAGTCCTTTGATGTACAAAAGTGTTTGATTTTGAGGAGATCCCATTTGTCTATTTGTTCTTTGGTTGCTCTTGCTTTGGGTGTAAGAGCTAGGAAACCACCTCCTATCACAACATCTTAAAGATAGTGCCTTAAATTTTCTTCTAAAAGTCTTATGGTCTTAGTGGTTATGCTTAGGCCTTTGATCCAATTAGAGTTAATTTTTGTAGAAGGTGTGAAATAGGAGTCCTCTTTCATTCTTTTGGAAATGGATATCCAGTACTCCAAACACCATTTATTGAAAATGCTGCTCTGTCCCGGTTGCTTTGGCTTGACTCCCTTATCAAGGATCAATCATCTGTAGCTGTGAGAGTCTATTTCTGAACACTCAATTTGATTCCATTGGTCAGTATCTCTGTCCTTATGCCAGTACCATGATGTTTTGAGCACTGTAGCTTTGTAATATGCTTCAGAGTCAGGTACTGTGATACCTCCCACTTCATTCCTCTTTCTCAAGATATTTTTGGCTATTCAGGGCACCTTGCCCTTCCAAATAAATTTGGTTATTTGTTTTTCTGTTTCTGCAAAGTAAGTTGTTGGAATTTTAATTGTTATTGCATTGAATATAAAAATCAGCTTACGTAGAGTTGACATCTTAATTCTATTTAGTCTTCCAATCCATGAACACAGTATGTTCTTCCATCTTTTTTAGGTCCTCTTCAATGTCTTTTAGCAGTTTTTTATAGTTTTCTTTGTGTAGGTCTTTTGTGGCCTTCGTTAACTTTATTCCTAAATACTTGATTCTTTTGGATGTTATGCTTGTTACATGTTATTTGTGTATAAGAACACTACAGATTTTTGCGTGTTGATCTTGCAGCCTGCTACTTTACTGTATTCATTGACTAGTTCTAGCAGCTTTGCTGTAGATTTTTCTGGATTTTCTACATATAGCATCATGTCATCTGCAAACAGTGAAAGTTTTACTTCTTCTTCACCAATTTGGATGCCTTTAATTTCTTTTTCTTGCCTGATTGCTCTAGCTAGAACTTCCAGCACAATGTTGAATAACAATGGTTGACAGTGGGCATCCCTGTCTGTTCCAGATCTTAGAGGGAAAGACTTCCGTCTCTCCCCATTGAGTACGATGTTAGCTGTGGGTTTTTCATATATTACCTTTATCATATTGAGAAAATTCCCTTCTATTCCTATCCTTTGAAGTGTTTTCATCAAGAAAGGTGTTGAATTTTGTCAAATGTCTTTTCAGCATTGATCTAGATGATCATGTGTTTCTTTCACTTTGATTTATTGATATGGTGTATAACGTTAATTGATTTTCTTATGTTGAACCAGCCTTGCATACCTAGAATAAATCCCATTGATCATGGTGTATAATTCTTTTAATGTGCTGCTGCATTCAATTTCTGAGTATTTTGTTGGGGATTTTTGTATTGATATCCATTAAAGAGATTGGTGTATAATTTTCTTTTTTGGTAGTATCTTTGTCTGATTCTGGTATTAGGGTGATGTTGGCTTCATAGAATGAGTTGGGTAGCTTTCCGTCTCTTCAATTTTTTTGAAGAGTTTGAGCAGGATTGGTATTAATTCTTTCTTGAATGCTTGGTAAAATTCACATGTGAAGCCATCTGTTCCTGGGCTTTTCTTTTTTGGGAGCTTTTTGATGACTGCCTCAATCTCTTTGCTTGTGATTGGTTTGTTGAGGTCATCTATTTCTTCTCAGGTCAATGTTGGTTGTTTATGCTTTCTAGGAAGTTGTACATTTCATGTAAGTTGTCTAGTTTATTGGCATATAGTTGCTTATAGTATCTTTTCATTATCTCCTTTATTTCTGCAGGGTCAGTAGATATTTTTCCTTTCCAACTTCTAATTACATAATTGCATTTATTTGCATCTGCTCTTTTTTTTATTTATTTTTTATTTTTTATTTTTTTTTGCCTTCTGGTTTTGTTGATTCTTTCTATTGTTTTCCTGTTATCAGTTTCATTTATTTCTGCTCTGATCTTTGTTATTTCTTTCCTTCTGTTTGCTTTGGGGTATATCTGTTCTTCTTTCTCCAGTTCTTCCAGGTGGACAGTTAATTCCTCAATTTTTGCCCTCTCTTCTCTGTTAATATAGACATTTAAGGCAATAAATTTCCCTTTCAGCACTGCCTTTGCTGCATCCCATAAGTTTTGATATGTTGTGTTTTAAATGTTGTTTGCTTTGAGGTATTTACTAATTTCTCTTGCAATTTCTTCCTTTACACACTGGTTTTCTAAGATTATGTTGTTTAGTCTCCATATATTTGTGAAATTTTCAATCTTCTGCCTGTTATTTATTTCCAACTTCATTCCAATATGATCTGAGATAGTGTTTTTTATAATATCAATATTTTAAAATTTGTTGAGTCTTCTTGCTTTGTGACCCAGAGAATGATCTGTCCTAGAAAATGTTCCATGAGCATTCGAGAAGAACGTGTATCCTGCTCTTGTGGGGTGTAGTGTTCTATAAATGTCTACCAAGTCTGGTCCATTTATCATACAATTCAACATCTCTGTTTCCATGCTGATCCTCTGTCTAGATGTTCTATCCATTGATGAGAGTGGTGTATTGAACTCTCCAACTATTCCTGTGGAGTTATCTACTTCTCCTTTTGGTATTCTCAGTGTCTGCTTCACGAATTTTGGGGCACTCTGGTTTGGCACATAAATGTTATGATTGTTATGTTTTCTTGATGAATTGACCCTTTTATTAATATATAGTGTCTTTGTCTCTTTTAATTGTTTTATTTTGAAGTCTACATTGTCTGATATTAATATAGCTACTCCCACTTTTTTTCTGGTTGCTGTTTGCATGAAATATTTTTTTCCAACCTTTCACTCTCAGCTTATTTTTGTCCTTGTGTCTAAGGTGAATTTCTTGTAGATAGCATATAGATGGGTCCTGTTTTTTTAATCCATTCTGCCAGTCTGTGTCTTTTTATTGGGGAGTTTAATCCATTAACATTTAGTGTTATTACTGTAAAAGCAGTACTTTCTTCAACCATTTTGTCTTTTGCATTTTATATGTCATCTTATTTTTTCCTCTCTCTCTTTTTACCCTTCCTGATAATCTTCATTCTACACTCTTCTCCAAACCTCTTTCTCCTGTCTTTTCCTATCAGCCCATAGCACTCCCTTTAGTATTTCCTATAGCACTGGTCTCATATTTATGAACTCTCTCAGTGTCTCTCTGAAAATATTTTAATCTCTCCCTCATTTTTGAAGGACAGTTTTGCTGTATATAGAATGGTTGGTTGGCAGTTCTTCTCTTTCAGTATGTTAAATATATCATACCACTGTCTTCTTGTCTCCATAGTTTCTGTGGAGAAATGTGTGCATAGTCTTATCTAGCTTTCCTTGTATGTGACGGATTGCTTTTTTCTTGCTGCTTTCAGAATTTTCTCTTTGTCTTTGACATTGGACAATCTGATCAGTAAGTGTCTTGGAGTATGTCTATTGGGGTCTATTTCATTTGGGGTGTGCTGTACTTGAATCTCTAATTTTCTATCTTTCATTAGAGTTGGGAAATTTTCAGTGATTATTTCTTCTATTTTTCTTTCTGCCCCTTTCTCCCTCTCTTCTTCCTCTGGGACACCCATAACATGTATGTTTTTGCCTTTCATGTTGTCACTCAGCTCCCTAAGATCCTGCTCATATTTTTCCATTGTTTTCACCATCTGTTCTTTCACAAATGTCTGATCTTCCAATTCACTGATCCTTTCTTCTGCCTGGTCAAATCTACTGTTATATCCTTCCATTTTCTTTTCTTCTCCTCCATTATGCCCTTCATTCCCATAAGTTCTGTCATTTGTTTTTTCAGGTTTATGAATTCTTCCTTATGCTCATCTAGTGTCCTTCTTACAACCTTCATCTCTTTTGCTGTGTCTTCCCTCAGTTCATTGACTTGATTTTTGAATTGATTTAGATTTGTTTTAATATCTCCTATTAGTTCTTCCATCAGCTCATTGAATTGATTTAGCAATAATTGCTTCAACTCCTGTATCTCAGTTGAACTATTAATTGGTTCCTTTGGCCGATCCATATTTTCATGTTTCCTAGTATGGCTCATTATCTTAAGCTGTCTAGGCATCTGACTTTCTTGATTAGTTTATTCAGGAGCTTATTTTCACTCTTTTACCTAGATTTTTCTTGTTGATTGGCTTTGTTCTCTAACCTTTGGTGTTCAGTTCAGCTTATTCTAGACATTAAACTTAGATTCTGTTTAGCTGCTCAGAGTTTTTCTGTTTCTTGCCCTGCCTCTATGTAGCCTTTTTGTGTGGTGATCTCCTCAGATATTGTCAGCCCCAGTCAGGTTTTCCTAGTCCAGAGAGGCCCAGGTCTTGGGAGGAGGGTATGGAGTCTCCTTGAAAATAAGACCCTCCTGTGATGCCTTTAGACTCTGTGCTTCTCCTATCCTGTCCAGCAGGTGGTAGTCCACAGTTACCCCACCAGTGTAAGGAGGCAGGGAGCCTTTAGTTCTCCAGGTGACCCTACCCAGTCCAGGACATGGCTGACTGAAGCTAGTTAATGATTTCCAAGCCCTGGGATCTAAGCTCCCAAAAGGGCTGGGAAGTTATGGTGTTTAGTGAACTTTCTCTGCCATTCAGACTTATTGCTTTGTCTCTCAGAGCTGCCTTAGCTCTGCTCCTGCCTGGGCCCAAATTGCAAGTCTTTGAGGCTTTCTGTAGTGGGCTTCATAGAGTAATTGTTTTGAAAAAAAGAGAAAAAAAATTAAAAAAAAAAAGAAGGTCCCAGTATGGGCTATTTACAGTCTTTGCAGATCTAATGGGCTATTGAAATGCTAAAAGACCAGGAGTTGAGGGTGATTAAGGAGCAAACAAGAAAGCAGAGAAGCTGGCTTTTCAGACAAGGGCTCTCTCTTCCTGGATTTGCATATGTGTCTGATTCTGTTTGAGCCCCGCCCTTCTCCATATTATGTTCACCTGAATCCAAAAAATCTCTGTTTTTATTTTGTTTACTATTTTTTTTCTGTTTTGCTAGCCCTATCTCCTCTCCACTGGGCTGACTACTCCCAGATTTTCTGGTGTCTGCTCTCAGTTTATCTATGGTTGCAGCTTTCATTCTGCCTCCTGGTTCCCAGCACAGGCAGCCCCTCCTCCCTCAGGATTGTTTCTGGCAGGGAGAGGTTCCAGTCCCCTGGCTGTGAGAACTTACAGATTTTGCTGATCTCAGCTGTTCCACACATTCATGAATGTTGTATGGAGTTTGTCCAATCTCAGATTCCTCTGTGGTGTACAGTCTATGCAGTTCCTGGGTTTCTACCAAGTGCCCTGGAGGAGTAACTACAACCTAGACCTCACCACTCTGCCATCTTGCCATGCCTCCTCCTTATTATTTTTAACATCTAAAATATCTAGACTTTATCCCCCTTTTTTTCCTGATGTTTATAATTTATAATTTCTCTTATTTGCTTGATCTATCTTTCTAAGAGCCTATCAGTTTTATTACTTTTAAAAAATGTTTCTTTGTTAATTGTTATTCTTGCATTTCCATTTTCTATTTCAGTGATTTCTATTTTACATCTTTAACATGTCCTTTCTTCTCCTTGCTTTGAGTTTAATGTGTTCTCCTTTTCTAGCTTTTAAAGGGAGTAACCAGATCATTGATTTTAAAACTTTCTTTTCTTGTGTAAATTCCCAAAGCTATCCATTTTCTTCTAAGTCCTAATTTGCTCATCTCCTATAAATTCTAATATGCTGAGTTTACCTTATTATTCTGTTTAGATATGTTTTTAATAATCCCTTTGATTTCTTCTTTGATCCATTAATAATTTAGAAGGTTGTTAATTTATTTACAAATGTTTGGTCATTGTTTATATTTCTAATTTAGTTCCATTGTGGTTGTGTAAAATACTCTGTGAAATCTCAATTCCATTAAATTAATTTAGACTTCTTTTAGGGTTCAGTTTATGGCCTATCCTGGCATAAATTTCATGTGTACTTGAAATTAATGTGCATATTTTTGAAAGTAATGGGTATTTTCCTCAAATGTTGTATAATCACCAATTAGCTAAAATTAGTAGATACTGTTTTATAGAATGCTCCAGCTATGTTTGTAGATTTATTTAATTTCCCCTTGAATTGTGTCATTGTCTGCTTCATATATTTGGAACTCATTTATTGGGTGCATGCCTATGTAAGAGTTTTTAAAATACATAAAATAACTCTTTTATCAATATTGACTGTTTCTCTTTCTCTTTGACAATACTTCTTATTTTGAAGTCTGCATTGTCTAATATGATATAGCTTTTTACTCTGGTGTATTTTAAGATTTTATCTTTAGTTTGGTTTTCAGAAGTTTGACCAAAATGTGATTTTCTTCCATTTATATTCTTTGGATTTGCTGTGTGACTAGATTTATCTATCATCTGTCTTTCTATCTGTATCTATTGTTCATCTATCTAGATTTTTCCCCTAAGTAGAAACTTTTCAATGATTTTAAAAATGTATATGTCCCATTTCTTACTCTCTGCTTCTTCAGTGTTTCCAATTACATAGACATTAGTTCTCTTGGTATTAGACCCCATACCTCTGATGTCATATTCATATTTTTAAATAATTGTCTATCTAGTATTCAATTTGGACAATTTACCATCAGGTTTGCTGGCCCAATCTGCTATTTAACCCACACAGTTATTTTGTTTTAGATATTAGTAGTTTCCATGCTAGAATTTTCATTTTTTGTGCATTTTATTTTTAGTTTTCATTTTGTTCTATTCACTCATTAAGTATATCTTTTGCTTTAAATTATTGAACACACTTATAATTTATAATTACAACTAAGTCTCACAAAAACTTTGGACTGGGCAATTGGAAAGATAACAAAGCAAATATGGCTGCTTTCTCTCATCTCTGCATGTTTATTTCCTTTATTTCTCACTGCATATTTGCTTTCTAGGTAAACGTAGCTGCCTACTCAGTTCTTACCATGTACACAAAAACAAAAACAAAAACAAAAAAAAGGTAAATTTTGTCCCTAATTTAAAAGGTCTTTTCAGTCGAAAATCTACAATATTCAAATCCATTCGTTTTCTACATTCTTCAACCTCAGTATCCTGTAAGAGGGAATTTCCCAGGTAGAATCTGGTGCTCCTTTTCTAAAATCTGAAGCTGGAGGAGTTTCATGTTCGTAATCTTGCGGGTTCTCTCTGCTGAACAAAAGAACATATATCTCTAAAAAGAAAATGTGGATGTGCAGGAGGAGGAATATTGTAAAGTGGGATCATTCTAATTTAGTTGATTGAAGATGATGTCAATAAAGTGACAGAAAAAGTGTTGTATTTTATTCATCGTACATACAATATTTCATAGATGGTAAGAAATCATTATGTAGTAGGCTCAGGTAAAGAGGCATATCATTAGCCTGTATGAAAAAATTACATAGTAAATGTGGTCAATTGATAAATTATAAAGTACTGCATGTTACTTTAATTTCTTTGTTGATTTTAAGTAAAATTATTCATTATCATACAGGTCATATGAGCAACACAAATTGATAGTATTTCCATTTATCAAAGGTTCATGATAGCGTTATGTATACACCATAGAGACCACTAAAATCTAGAAGGAAAATAAAGTGATATGCAATCTTCAATTCATTCGAAAGCTTAACAATTTCATTGACTCAAATGAAAAAGAGTAAAGCTAGGAGAGATGGGTAGCCAGTTGGTAAGAAAATATTAATGTGATTTACTTCTAATAAGAAGTTGAGAGGAAAGGCAAGATGTAAAAATAATAGAAAATAAGAGTAAAGACTTTGATGGTGGAAAATCAAAGAATACAACTAAACACTTAATTTAAAAATGGTATTTATTTTAGTTTTTTCTGCTTCTAGGTTTAGAAAGCTAGCCTCAAATAGAATGCAAAGAAGATATATATGGTTTGGTAATAGGAATGAAAATTCGTCATGTGGAACTGTGAGATGTTTGACTCAGTTGCCCCAAAGACTTTGGAAGCCAGAATGCCTGAGTTAGCCAGGGGGCAAACAAACAAAAAACAAAAAATGAAACAACAAAAAGTTTAAGGTTTGGAGACTACGGTCCTGACCTAAAGCTGTCTACAGTCATAACAGAAGAATCAAATCATCAAATCATTACTGTCCTGGCAACAAAGTACATTTGATGGCTGACTCCTAATTTGAGAGCCCCTGTAAGCTTTTTGTGCTTTGTGTGTGTGTGTGTGTGTGTGTGTGTTTTTTTTTCCTGCATTCACAATTCATTCCTTCAAATCTGGAGACTACTTCTTCTTGGTGCTTAATTTAGTAAAATACATAGGTAAAACATACATTTTTACAATCACTCAGTATTACAGTGTATTTGAATATTTCTCTTTTTGTTATATTTATTATTTATATTTTGAAACTTCAACATTCACTATATGCTTTCCCTGAGAAAATTAATCTATCATTAAGAAAATAAAACAGACAATTAAACACATATGCTAAGCTAGTATTTGTTATCTATGAAATACAAGAGTAAACAGAAACACAACGCACACATACACACACAAATGAACGAAACAGAAAACACCACAATCCATTAGCTGCAGTATGTCTGAAGCTCAGATAATAATTGAATTTCATGGAGTTTAACTTTTTCTTGGATGATGAATATTTCATAATCAAAAATAATAATTATGAAGTAAATGAAATAATTATCTAAGCTAAGCACAAATTGATTTAATTCCCTTTTGGCTCAAATGAATATGCCAGTACACATATAAGCCTTTATAAAAAGAATCCTGCTTTGTAGAAAAGAATATTTTAAAATAGAATGTTATTATGATTCATAAAAAGAAAATTATAGACTTAATTTTTAGAAAATATTAACTCAATTTTTGTAATTTTTTATCTAGTCATTTATCTTAGAGTTTAAAATTAAACACAAAAGTGTTTTAGAAGCTTTACTTGTTGATTCTTTTTATCATAGATCCTAATCAGAAAAAGATTTAATACAAGTAGGAGACTAAAATTTAAAAATAAAAAAGGTTAAAAATTTGCACCTTTAAGAGGGTGATTACCTAATGTACATTTGCATTTTTGTCACTTCCTAAGCTTCCTTTCTATATTTAAATTCTTCCTAAACATATTCACATAAACGTGTTACCAACTTCTCAAATCTAAGCTTGTATTACCCCCTGAAAGAGCTGTGCCCTCTGTCCCTTTATGTGGACTCAATAATAATGGTGCATTCAAAATAGTGATTTGCATCCATGCTTATTTTGCACTTCTTTATTCTTTTATTTTTATTAATACCAATATAAATTGTATAAATATAAAATGTGCCCACTATTTTGTGTCTATTCATGAAGATTACAGTTATCTGGCATAGACCGTATTGTTCAGAGAATGATCTCTGGAGACTTCCCTCTTACTTAAGCAAATTAAGCAAAGGCAGCCTTTATCATGGGATTACTGAGCCCAAAAAGTCCCTTGATATATTTGAGATCCCCTCCTTTCTGGATTTAAGTAATTAACTGGAAAAGTTAAAGCTACCTGGTGACATTTTTACCCCAAGACTGTGGAACAGATTTTTAGAGTCTTAGGGGTGTTTACAAGTCCTCATTGTCAAATTTCAAATCTCACTAGTGGAGCCATCTGTTGTTACAAAAGTGGCATTTGCTCTTGGTTGATTTTTGTATACGCATGTAAAACATGTTCAAATTAGTTTGCAGATACAAGTAGATTCTGATGAGACCTAGCTCTAAGAGACCGACAGGATGTTTCAAAATTGTGTATATTGTGCAAGGTTAGATTAATTGAATGAACCAGAGTGTTCAGATATGAATCCACATTTATACATTCAATTCATTTGCAACAAAGTCTCTGCTTAATTTCAGTGGAAGATAAGATGGTATATTCAATTATGGTTATGGATCAGTTAGCTATCCATAATGGGATTTAAAAAAAAAAAATCTTTACTCTTCTCTTATAATAAATTAAGTCAAAATGTTTATAAGCCTAAAAGTGGAAGTTATACCAATAAAGCTTCTAGAAGAAAGCTAGTAGATTATTTTGTGGCCTTGAGACAGTGCACAAAAAGCATTAGCCATGAAAGAAATGTTGATAAATCACACTTTATTAAAATTAAGACAGGAAAATGATATTTGTTATGCATGCATATATACTCATATCCAACAATCATAAAGAGCTCATAAATCAATAAGAGAATTACACAGACAACCCAATAAATAAATGGTCCGCAATGTTATTTGCCATCAGAGAACTGCAAATTAAAATACAATAAAATATCAATTTACATCCATCAGAATGGCTAAAATTGGAAAGGCAGACCACACAAATACTGGAGAGAATGTGGAGCAACCGGAACTCTATACATTATGGATGAAAGCATAAATTGAAAAAAAATTCACTTTGGAAACTTTTTTAGCAGAATCCATTAAAAGAAATTATACATAGACCAAATTACTCAGCATCCAATCTTCCGGGCATGTATCTAGCCAAAATGAGTTCTTATGCCCACCAAATATACAAAAATGTTTATAAATGCTTTATTTGTAATATTCAAAAACTAGGAAAAATCCAAATGCCCATCACCAGTAGAATGAGTTATGTTGTATAATGTTTATAAAATGGAATAATACATTGCAACAAAAATTGTTCAGTATTCACTAAATAAATGAAGTGATAGTCTATACTCATGGACTAGAAAGATTAATATAATCTATATATTAATTTGGGAACAAATGACATCCATTCCCAAATTTATATATAGATTCAATGTAATATTAATCAAAATACCACCAAGCCATTTTGCGTATATTGACAAAATAATTATAGCATTTATACGGAAAGGCAAAAAAAGGGTATCAACACAATATTGAATAAGAACAAAGTTGGAAGTCTGATAACACGTAACTTCAAGATCTAACAAAAAGCTAGAGTAATCAAGATGGCATGGCCTAGGGAAAGAAAGTAAAAATTGATCAATGTAACAGAAGAAAGAGCCCAGAAATAGATTCAGACAAATATAGCCCACCAATCTTTGAAACAGGAGGAAAAGTGATTCCATGGACAAAGGATAGTCTTTTCAATAAATGGTGCTGGGACATTAGGCTGTCCATATGCAAAAAAAAAAAAAAAAAAAAAAAAAAAAAAAAATCAAATCTAAATACAGACCTTACATCTTTCACAAAAATTAACTCAAAATGGATCATTAACCTAACTGTAAAATGTAAAATAATGTAACGTCTAGAAAATGCCATAGGAGAAAGCCTTGTTAACCTTAGGTTTGACAATGAGTTTTTAGTTACAACACTAATTATCTATGAAAGAAAAAATTGATAAGTTGAACTTGATTAAAATTAAAATCTGTTCTGCAAAAGATGCTGTTAAGAAAATGAAAAGACAAGCCACAGGCTAGAAGAGAATATTTGCAAAACACATATCTGATAAAGGACTTTTATCCAAAATATGCAAAGACCTTTTAAAACCCTACAATAATAAAACAGATCCAATTAAAATTGGGCAAAAGTTTTGAAGAGTTACCTCACCAAAGAAACTATATAGTTGTAAAATTAGAATATGAAAATATGCTCATCATTTTTCAGTGGGGTATTTCAAATTAAATAGCAATGAAATAGAACTATATTCTTATTAGAATTGCTAAAGCTCAAAAAATGGACAATACCAAAAGCTAGGGAGTATGCAAATCAACAGGAACTCTCATTCCTTGCTCATAGGAATGCAAAATTGTAAATCTACTTTGGAAGACAGTTTGGCAGTTCTTTAACAAATCTAAACATGATACTGTCAATTCTCATTATTCACAACACTTATGTAATACATAGCTGCCATGCACATCAAATTAGCCTTACCGATTCATTAAAATTTAACAGCCAACAGCACTATATAACTCATGCCTGAATGAAATATACCTAATGCATATGTTTTCTGCATAAGGCACATCAGAGCTTTCTTGCACTCAGGAACACTAGACAGTTCTTCAGCATTATGCTTGGGAGTCAGTTTAAACAGTTAAATCACCAAGAAAAAGCACAAAAATGCAAAAAATAAAATACATGTAGCAGTAAATATACCATTAAAAGGACATTTGCTTATAGTACAAGAGCTGAAACAAGAGGGCCGAGTATTGACTCATTTGAACTGCTCTGGGGATATGATATTCAGGTGACTCAAAGTTTTCACTACTCTGTGCAGGTCCATGAGTAACTATGAAAGCACCGCAAAGAATATTTTGGGGGTTACAAATACATTTTGGTGAGTAGGCAAATTCTCAATATATGATCTGCAAGTAATGAAGATCTATTGCATTTCCATATGATCAATCATGTTCCTAGAAACTTACCCAAATGATTTGGCAACTTATATCCACACACACAAAAAAACTTGCAGTACCCTTTCCCACCATAATTGTCAAGAACTGTAAGCACCAGATGCCTTTCAAAAGGTCAATGGGTAAACAAATTGTGGTACATCAACACAATGAAATATTAAATGATAAAAATAAATGAGCTACCAAATGACAGAAAGATATTGAGAAGCCTTAAATGCATATTGCTAATAAAAGAATCCCATATGAAAAGACTACATGATTTATAATTCCAATTATATAACATTCTTGAAAAGAATGCTGTTGATAGGATGTGATAAAGTGGCATTTACCTCTGTCACCTTCCTCCCTAAAAAATAACCCCAGTCTACTCATAAGAAAAACATCAGACAAATTCCAATAGAGAGGCTTCCTACAGTATACGTTACTGGCATTCCTTAAAACTTTCAAAATCATCAAAAATCAAGAAAAGTGAGAAAAAAATGCAGTCAAGGGGATCTTCAGGAAACATGAGAACTAAATGCAATGTGGTATCCTGGATGGACTCCTGTAACAGAAAAAAAGATACTAGGTAAAACTAAAGAATTCTGAATAAATCATGGGCTTTGTTTAATAGCAGTGTATGAATATTGACTCATTACTTGTAATAAATGTACCCCACTATTGTAAAATATTAAAAATGGGGAAAGCTTTGTGCAAAGGGGTATATGGAACTCTGTACTATATGCTTAACTTTTCTGTAAATCAAAAACTTTAGTAAAAAACATGTACACTATTCTTGCACTTGAGGCATGGATGAATCACTCAAACATAATGTGGAGTGAAATAAATAAGACAAAACCATACATATTTTATGATTCCCTTTATATGAAGTTTAAGAAAACAATAGGTAAAAAATTGTGCCAACAAAGTTCAGAAGAGTGGTTACTCTTGGTTGTAGCATGAACTGCCATGGGGCAATGGAAGTTTTCTGGGATGGTGGTAATATTCTCTATATTGATCCAGGTGGTGGTTATGCAAGCATTTACCTACATGAAAAGAATTGTACAGAAATTAGAACTCAATCAAGAGAGAGAGAAAGCAATGCACTCTTTGGTTTTCAAGTACCACTTTTCTTTCTCTTCTCCTTCCACATGGTAAAACTTCTTCAAAGTGTCACCTACATGGTCCACTTTCTCCACTTTCATTCCCTCTTTGGTCTGGCCCCTTGCAATCTGTCTTAACTCTCACCAAAAGGCATTAATTAACAAAAATCACCAAGATTTTCTGATAAAGCCAAGAGACTCTTTTCAGTCTTCATCTTACCTGGCTTAGAGAAGCCTCGGATCTTCCTAAGCACCCTCTCCTCATTTAAACTCTATTTTCCTTAGCCTCTCCCTAAGGGTTAGTAATAGTGTGCATCTCTCTGCAATGTAATTGAAATGAACTCAACTTGTAAAATATATATGTAGAGAAACGTCACAAAAATGATAAAGAGAAAGAGGAGAAGGGAAAGGAAAAGCAGGGAATGGAAAAGAGAATGGAAGGGAAGGAGAGAGCAGGGGTTGGGATGGGATGGGAGGGGCAAGGGGAAGAGAGAGTGAGTAGGAAAGGAAAGGGAAGAGGAAAGAAAGCAAGCTTCCTGATAGTTAAAGATAAGAGCTCTGAACATACTGAGTGTTAGAGAGTTGGGGGAGTTAGGGAGATCCATTTGCTGATGTTGGGAGTATAACTTCATACAATTATGGGGAACTTTTCTTTAAAACTATTTCTGATAGAGTCAAAGATGCATATACATTTTCTGCAGTTCCTTACTGGATATATTATATGCTTCAGAGATGTTTGTACTGGTACATCATAATTCATGTACACATGTTCATAACAAAATTGTATATATTAGCCCCAAATGGGCATACACCAAATGTCTATCAATAGAAGAAGAATTAATTGATGTATTCAAAGACTGGAATACTATAGACTGATGAAAACAAACTACAAATATTCTTCAACTCATTATTAAAAAAAAATGAAGTTGAGCTCAAATGTCAAGTCCCAGAAAATTACAAATGTCAATATATAGTTTGTTTCATGCATTATTTTTCTTGAACTGATTTTCCTAACAAATAAGAAGTAACTCTTCTATATAACCTTAAAATGATTATGGTAAATTCTTGAAACAGGTTTCTTTTTCTTTTATATTCCATGGTGTGCTGGTTTGGAGCTTCTTTGTGCCCCAGAAAAGAATATTTTCTTTTAATCCAATCTTGTGCAAGTAGACCTATTGTTGGGTGGGACCTTGTGATTAGGTTGTTTCCATGGAGATGTGACCCAGCTCCTTCAAGGAGGGTCTTAATCCCCTTGATGGAGTCCTTTATAAGAGGATAAAAGGCAAATGGAACTCAGAAAGCACAGAGAGATATTTTGGAGAGACATTTTGAAGACAGGCATTGAAACCAGAACTAGGAGAGTAGCTAAGAGATGAAATCCAGAGTTTGCCCTGGAGCAACTAAGAGGACCCAGGGACACTTAGAGAGAAAACACTCTGAGAGAAGCAAGAAGGTCCCACAGGAGCTGAAAGAGAAAGCAACTGAAACAGAGCCCAGGAGAGAAGGACCAGCAGACATCACCCTGTGCCTTCCCATGTGACAAAGGAACCCCGGAAGCCAGCAGCCTTTTTTCAGAGAAGGTATCCTGTTGATGCCATAATTGGGACATTTTCAGGGTCTTAGAACTGTAAATTTATACCTAATAAATCCCCATTGTAAAAGCCAACCCATTTCTGGTATATTGCATTCTGGCAGCTTTATCAAACTAAAACACATGGCAAAGTTTATTTTATTTTCAGTAAAGTCTTAAGAATTTACATACATCCATAAGATAAAATAATAGAGTTTTAAAAAGTATTTACATAACAAAGAATAGGGTAAACATAAATAGAATTCGTTAAGCTACATTGGATAACTTTAATAACATGGTATTATAAAATAAAGATTTGTTTATTGCAAGTTGCATATATTATGCAACATGTTTCCCCTATTTTCCTCCTTTCTAAAGGAACATGAAATTTTGGGTCAATTGTTCTAAGCCTGAATACAAAGATCCCCCATTTCTCTTTCTTTCTTTCTTTCTTTCTCTCTCTCTCGTTTTTTCCAGAAAGTTTAATGTGAAAGTACACATTTGAAGGGGGTGTGCACGGGCATTCTCCAAAGAAGGAGAAGCCCCCCATGTCTATCTAAAAGACCCAAGTAAATAATATATCAAGGCCATAGGATATTTTATCCTAGAACAGGGAAAGAAATTGTAGCCTATGGACCAAATCAAGCCTGCCACGTTTTTTGTATGGTTCGTGAGCTAACGTGTTTTCGATAATTTTTGAAGGTTGAAAAAAAAGTCTTGCTTTTAATACATCCATATGTTTTGTGAATTCTCAGTAGGGAATATTACACAAAGCATTTCTGAATTTCTTTAACCACAAAATCTTGTTATATCATGTTGTGTTCCATGGAATGCTCTTGAAAAATGACTATAATGGACATAGGACATTTAAAAGGGATATAAAGCCTTTTCAGGATTCAGCCATTATTTTCCTTCAAAACAGTTAGAAAAAGCATATTGCTTATTAGTAAAATCCTCAAACAATTCTGAATATAATAATAATCTTGGTTATAATTTTTGTAAAATATCAGATCTGATTGTGTACATTTTCATTTACTATCATTTTATATGGAAAGCTTATCTAAGAAGTTAATGTCTAATATATTAATATGGTGTAATAGCCAAAATTTTTCACCAACCAGAAAATGCACTTAACAAAATAATCTGTCTCAAAAATTTTGATTTATGTAGAATCATATGATTTGTTGTCAAGCTCTTTGAAAATTTATTCTAGCCAAGGTTGTAAAGAATAAAGTGCCTCCATTATTTAAATGCCTAACTGTTAGTCTGTCATTTTGAATGGATGAACATTAGACCTTTGCCTTTTCAACCTTCATAACAAAAATGTCTTTAGTGCTATATTCTTTCCTGTAAAAAAAGTAAAACTTGCCTCACTTTAATATGTTTCTTCCCTTTTTGTGCAGTTACTTTGTTTAGCAGGAAATGAGCTCACATTTCCCTCAGCTGAAGAAAGTAATCTGTGAATCATATGCAGTATGAGAAAAGCATCACCGTATTCAAAAGATAAATCATATGATATTGTTATACTGAATGAATAAGAAAGCATGGATTGAGAATAGATTAAATGATTGCATTATAAAGACATCAAAGTAAACTGAGCTGAAGGATGCACTGTGAATGGACTAAAATTCAAAGATATTTCATTGCTACCTAGGTCTATGTACTCTAATGAACAAATCCTCATTTTCTATTATAGACTTTCTTGAACACTGAGACAGTGTGAGACCTTTTTTAGAAAGTTCATTATTTTTATTAGCCTTATTATTTATAGAATCATGATCGACTAAATGAATTTTACTACTAAAATTTGTTTTAAAAACCCACCTTGTCTGTCAAGTCATTAAGTAAAAATTTTTCACTTTTAATACTTTAATAGTGCTCTTTCTTTCTAATTATGTAAGTGTATCTGGCAACAAATTTGATAGTGACTGAGATAAAGTTCATCCCATATATTTTTAAATTGAGGTTTAATGAAGCCACTGAAGACCCATTCTCTCTGAAAAATTCCAGTACCTTTAGCATATTTACCTTTGATTTTCTTGGATTATGATCACTCTACAGCTTCTGTAGCTGCAGGCAAAACGTCTGCTTTAAAGAAGTTTTTAAAAGTAGAGAAGGAATCAGTTTATTTTATCAGAAAAGAAAAATCCTGCCTAGATCAACCCCGGCTAATTCCTTTTAGGTTCCATGGCCAGTATGTAGCAAAAGGGGCCAAAGAAAATTCAGAATTATGTAGAAATCATAAGTCATTTTATGCATTGACTTCTAAAAAAGCAGGGTTCTAAAAGCAAAAAAGATTATAGGGTGTCTCTGCTGGTTCAGCAACTCATAAAATCTGCCTTATCCACTGTGATTTAGATGTGTCAATCACAATTCGATGGTGTCTGATGAAATTTGTAATCCCTTGTAATCTCTACTCCCCAAATTAATCACAAAAATGATTTAGGAAATGAACACAAGAAGTAGATACTGAGGACCTGAGTATATGAAGTTATAGCAACTAATCTATCATATCTTCAATTACATATTTTCTGCCACACGGCAATTTTATAAAATATAAACATGCATAAAAATATGTTACTTTCAAAACAGCATACTTTTTTATTCTAAGTATAGTGTTGCAGTAATAAATTGAAATGTTTTCTCCTAATGATATATTTTTAACATCTCATTTCTTCTAATTTGTAGGAAACATCCTTGTTTAAATATTATACAGAGAAACAAAATGTCCTACACAAATACAATTTCAATGTGTTATTTAATAGGGCTTTTGAAACTTTCTAGTAGTCTAGCTCACTACTGTTGCTGATAAATAGAGATAAATTTGTTTTTGCATTGAGATGCCAGTTCTAATAATTTCACATAAAACAAAATTATTGTATTTTCTTTTCCATATATAACACAGTTTATTTTTTCAGTATAGTTTTGTAAAAAGTTTTGGGTGATAAATTTATGTTTACTCTTTGTCAGGCTAGAACTGAAAGAAAAAATCTCATGTTCCATAAAGTTAAGAAAATAACAACTGTCAGATGAGTATATGCCATATACCAACTAGAACTGAATCCCTTCAGAGCCAACAGAAGTAAAAATAAATGGTATTAAAGTTAAACACTATTGTTGAAAAGAGAACATAATGAAAACAGTAAATCAAAAATAAGATGTCTTGAGGGAAGTAAAATGTTTAAGATAACTTAAGGCTTGTAACTTTGGCTTATATTATTTCATATATATCATATAAATGGTGCTGCCTGTTCTGAGGAAAATAGTAAGTAATACTTTCAAAAAGTAGTACTTTTCAAAAAATACAATATCCAGCTACAATCAAATATAACATATCTAGATGGTTCAGCAATTCAATAAAATTGATTGCAAATAATTTGAAGCAAGTTGTGTAAGGCAGAATAATTCACAACTAGAAATACTTTTCACGAAATACTGCTCCAAACATAAATTTGGTAAAGTATAATAAAACATCCACTTAAAATTTTAACTGTAAGAAATCACAATCAAAGTTGAAGTAAACTATCATATGATATGCGAAGTCTCATAAATCTTCCATTTTTCTTTCCATTTACAGAAATACAATATTCTATTCAAACAGCTAAAGCCAACATTATCATCTGAGTTGATAGAAATGTGTAACTGAAAAATATCAAGAGATTTTTTTCCCTCCAGGAAGATGAGACTTACTTACCGTTCATTTTTTTTTTCTTGAGAAGAGACATACATGATATTCATATTAAATTTTAAACTGTCTCTGCTTTAGAATGACATCCATTCAAGAACCCTGAGGTGGCAAATATACATAATCAATTCACTGACTGTTACTAGGTAGTCTCAACCCCATTGGATTGTGAAAATTGCTTTTTACAAAAAACCATCCCTCACTTGTGCTGTTTTGAGAATGGCACTGAGAAATGGTCATCCTAGTATTTAAATACCATTATTTTCTGATTACGTGGTTTATTAAAACTTAGCTCAGCTGAGTTTAAAACTCCAAACTCATATCCAGTTGGGAGCTCTTTTACTCCCATTTCCACAACACAGCCATTGCTGGGGTGGAGGCGAGGAGCCCTGCCTGGCTCTGTGATACCTGCCCCACTCGTGTTGAAGGTGCTGCAGAAAGAGGCCAAAAGAAAGGCAAAGATTTTCATACATACATAACCACTCATACATTGGTGAGGAGGTATTCTTATCCCTTCTCCAGTGTTGCCAGGTTCACTCTCTGATATTGCTTGCCTCTCTGAAGGTTGTGGTTTGACACTTCTAGCTATTGTGTAAACAGGTAAGATTTGTGAGGTGAAATCAAATATGAATGTTGTCCCACACTGTTCCCTTCTAATGTTTTCATTAGGAGAAGTTCTTCTGCTCCTTGATGATAAATTGAACAGTTTCAGGGTCAAGCATGATTATTCCATGCTTACTAAAACTATACATATCTTTATCATGCCTATATGATAAATACCCTAAATTCCATTATCTTTAAGTCACCAAACACAATCTTTTTTTTTTTTTTTTTTTTTTAAATCTTGTTTGGAAAGGATGGGATGGGCAATTGACAAAGTGGTAGATAAGGTGGTAGGACCTGGTTTTTATAAGTCTGGGTAAAGGGTGGATTCTGGTCTTAATTTTTGGAAGCTCCCTGACACTTCTTTTACTGTGTGAGTACTTAGTGCCCTTGTCCTCTGGCTTGCATATGAGTTGGAATTTTAGGGGTAGTGGGTAAACCTTGGTAACCCTTCTTCACATATAAATGAGTTACTTAAATTTTCCAGGTTGGGGTTAAAAGGAGCTTAAAGTCTGTCTTCTTTTCTTCTATTTTTGCTTTTTTTATTTTTCCTCTGTTATTCACTATACTTTCCCACCATTATCTTATTACAAAAATTGTTATGAAAGTTTTCTAACATACTTAAAATGAAGTAAACCTAAAATTCTGGCCTAACATTCCACATTTCCACATTGTCATCCCAATTTCTGGAAAAAGGATTTGCATAAGTTCCATTTTAAAGAATTTGCTTAAAAATTCACCATGATAAATTCTTGTAATAGAACTATAATAAATATGATTATGATATGACTATGATGGAACAAGTTTTTTTTTCCATATACCCCCAATTGTTAGGTTTTATTTCTTTTAACACCAACTAAATTTAGGACTCAAACAACTGTATGTTATTTGGAAGACGCACCACGTGAAATGCTTAAATTATTTCTTTCAAACCATTTCATTATTTTTTCTACATTAACAGTATACTTCTTACATGTCTTTATATTTTTATACTCTTCTAAGCAAATGTATTCAGTAAATTTACCTCCTGTATACCTTGTCTGTTGCAAGGAAGAGGCAAGCCTGGCTTGGCTGAGACACCTCTTCCATATAGATCTCATCTGGGGCAAAGAAAGGTAAATGGGAAAGACAAACCATTCCTACATAATGCCATGTGTCTACTGTACTTCAATCTGAATATACCAGAATGCAAAATAATTTTTTTAATTTGTTTAAATAATTCCTGAAATCCTTTCTCTTACCATTTTATTGGGAATTTCAAATAGAAAAGTGTCATGAAAATATTTTTTAATCCAGTAACCATCTGACATTAGTGCTACTTTGAATTCCTCATTCCATTATATATAGGTTACCTGAATTAAAATATTGAATTAAAATATTTCTTGAGACACCTAAAATTACATCATTAAGGATTATCAATCAGTATTATAATCTCTTGCTCTAAGTAAAGTATTTTAGCATCATTTTAAAGGAAACATTTGGATGATGAGTATTTCAGAGTAGGAAATGGCTCAAGGTTTTGGAGACAAAGGGAACTTAGTTCAAATTTTGGCACTGCCACTTCACTAGTGAGATGAACTTGGCTAAGTTACAATCTTTCTAAATATTATATATCACAAATGGGAAATTAAAATAATAATACCTATTTTATAGACTGGGTATGACAATTAAATTAACCAACATTACTTATATAAATTATCTGATAAAAGACCTAGCACAAAACAGGGACTTAGTATAGCATATTAAGGAAAAACTTTAAAATTATTGTTGCAAATTTTTCACTTAGAAAATCTGAAGATTTTAAATAAAGTTATAAAAAATAATTGTACAAAAATCCAATTAGGACAAAGGTTACGGAATTCCATACAAATTTATCAAAGGATTTAAGAAACACTATTATCCTCTCGAATTTTAGATTCTGTATTTCAATAGATAGTAAACATTTATTTCAATAACATAATATTAAAATTTTTGCTATATATTTGCAACTCTATTAAGAAAGTCTGAACTCAGTACCCATAAAATAACACAATTTTACAACTTATGTAACTATCAATCTTGTTAAAACATATTTTCACATTCTATTTATTCACTTCATTTTTATTACTATCAGTAAATACAAATGTATCACCTAGCAATAAATCTGCTAAAAACAGAAAATCTAATAAAATGTTTTTACTGACTATCTGCCCATCTGATATCACTTCTCTATTAATCTGTGAATAACAATATGTCAAGTTATTAGAATAAATTCCTTTAAGGCAGTTATTATCATCATGACTTCTATTAAATTTCACCAGATATTGATATGCATAAATATTAATATGAGTTTATTTACACTTTATTTGATATTGTTGTAGTGAATTGTGTTCATTTAGAAAGATTTCTCAAGATATTAACTTTATGCTATTAAACATAGATATTGAGGGTAAGGTGTACTATTTATAGAAAAATTTTTGTGGAGCAAGTTGCTATATGGTGCATTGTAGGAGCACAGATTTAGGCACAACAGAAACATTCAGCATGTGACAATTTTACTACTTACACAGCACAAAGGACCCAACAAAGCAGGGAAAGATTCCATCATGACTTGTCTCAGGGGAGGACAAATGCTTGGATCAGGGTTGGTGAATGGCAGCTTCTCATACTCCACTTCTTGTTGGAGAGAAACGACAGATCACACATGGAGTGACAATCAGGGAGGTCACCCAGAGTGGGATGTGCTCATCTGACTCCATGAAGGTTTCAGTCAAACAGAGTCTGTGGCTGCAGCAGGTCTTCAGCTGCACTGTCAACTGCTCCCTTCCCACCCCTTGCCTCCACCTCCCTTAACTCCAGCTGACTACGAGTTTGTTGGAGGACAGGGTTGGACTAGAAGTGACCATGGCTCCTGCATTCAGCCTGGTTAATCAGGGTGGTAATGGCACCCTCACTGTAAAGTTGGGATAGTCACAAGTGGAGGTCCTCTCTAGGTTTCTGTCCCTACCTATCTTTCATATCCAGTATCTCCTTCTCCATAAAAACCTGTACTTTTATTCTTGAGGTCTCCACCATCAATTTTAATAGCCTCCTGAGTAATGACTGACATAACGCTAACCACAAGATCAGTCTGGGTGGTCTGAGTGTGGATAATCTTGTTTCCAGAATAAGAACAGATATAAGAAGCCATGAGTAGGGGGAGTATATACTGGGTAGTGGAAGCCCCAACCTTGTTGATCTCAGTGTGGAACCAGCTAACCAACTCCCTAGCATTCATGGGGGTTGAGGGCAACTCTCAAAGTTCCATCTATCACTGCTCTTCCCTCAGAGGACAGAGACAGCATTCCCTAGGTCATCAAGCTGCAGGTTGGTTCCTGTACCCAAGTTGTTAGGGCAAGGACAACCTCTCAATTTAGCTTACAAAACCATGAATCCTGTGTTGTGCAAGATGCTTCTATACAAAAGGAATGTAAGTGTTGAAAAGAAAGCCCCAAAAATCTGCCCACTCCTTACTTTCCCTTGCACCCCGTTTGCTGCACAAACATCTGTGGAGTGAATTGCAGCTTGCAGCATTTTGGGAACATAGACTCAGGCACAACCAAAACCTTCAGCAAATGACAGCTTTTTCACTTACACATCACAAAGGGTCCCAAAGAGCAGGGGAAGTGATCCCACCATGGCGGGTCTCCCAGGGAGGCCAACAGCTCACGTCAGGTTTGGAGAATGGCAGCTCCACATGCCACACTTTATATTGGAAAAGAGAGACAAATCTGTGCTGCAAAGGGTGGGGTATTTGTATGACCTAGGAGGAGGGGGTCCTGCCACTAAGAATTCCTGCCCTGATAAACATCTAGGGCTGCTTGTTCCCAGTTTCTGTGTTTTAGGTATGGATGGGGTTTTTCATTAGACCTAACATCTCCCCTGAGCTGTGGAATGGAAACAGACCGAAATAGTGCATAGTAGAAAAGGAAGCATTGGGGGAAGGTAGGCAAGAGTGGGAGATGGACACTGAGCATGTGTCCGTAATTTCCCTAGCAATTGTGACTGAGTAACATCATCTATATGAAAGAAATAAACAAATATTTTTTCAAGTATAACACACATGATCCTGGGCAACAAATGGATCTGAACTAAGGAGAAATGGGAGAAAAGGTATTGATAAGAGAGAGTTCTGATGACATTATGGCACCTATTTTTGTATATGTTTTTAGTAGAGGGAGAGGAAGAAGGAAATCTGATTTTAACTGCAGTTTTGATTTGGAAATTAAAATTTCCAAAATTACTTTTTCAGATCAAACAAAAACAAATCTAGAATACACATGAATGAATAGCACTTCCAAAGATCAGAGCCATGGGCATGCAGGTTATGTAAGTAGCAAGAAATACAACTTATCTGCAGCAACAGATAACTAACAAGGGGGGCGTATTTTGCAAAAAATATTAGAGGAAAGTAAAATTATTTAAGAATAATATTAGTAAAGATATCCTGTTTCAAATATTAGTTGAGGAATTACAGATACATATACAGAATTTTTCACCAATATTTGTAAGCATTCTATTTCAAGAAAGTAACATTGTATGTTTAAATCATTTGATAAGAGGAAGAACCTTTGGAAAGCATGGAAGAAGATCAGAACTGGAATAAGACAGGTAAAAGAAGAACTTTAGTCACACTAGACCTTAACTACAAATAACATTTGCAACAGCTCCTGTTTACAATGTCTTCACAAACACAGGGATGCAAATTAAAATTAAGAACATGTATTTGTTGGGGTATATACATAATCCAATCTAGCACACATAACCAATTAAGAATTTTCACCTTTTAAATTTGAAAAGTGTAAGTACAACTCTTCTATGTAAAACTGATTTGTAGTCAGTTTTACAAAAGCATGCTTAAATTAAATGTATAGCAGTATTTACAGAGCTTTCTTTCAAAAACAATAGTAGTGAAATAAAATTGAGCACATTCTATGACAGTAGGATACTGCTGAAATTCAGATAATTAAAATGTGATTGCTGACTCTCAAGTGTTTCCTAGATTATTAAAAATTCTTCTTTTTTTCCATAGTGTGACATCAGCCACTCTGAATAATTCTGATACTATCTTATTTAAATTCTGAGTTATATTTTCAAGGTTTTATAACTTCTGTATTTAATTTTAGACATTGAAACATTGCACATTGTAAACTTTGAAGATAAGGTAGTTATAATGAGAAAAATCTATATTTCAAAGTTAAATTACACTAAAAAAATTATCCTCTTTTTTTTTCTTCTCAGAAAACATTTTCCAGAGGGACCTGCATCATATTTTGATTTTAAGTTTTTAACTTTAAAATATATTAAACAAAATGTAATATGTTCCCATAATATGTCATCCCTTACCCAGATTTAAAGGTTGTTAATATTTTGGCATTTCAATTTCAGCCTTTTTTAAAAAAGAAATAGAACATTATAAACAGAAAAAAAAAATGTCATCCCTACTCTTTTTCCCTTTTCCCAAGGTAACCAGTAATTTAAAGTTGGTTTTTATAATTTCCATACATGTTTTCTTTTTTGCTCTTGATCTATTACTATGTGTCTCAACAAGAAAACATGACAAAAAGATTGGTCACAATGTTTCACTAAAAATCTTCCATGAATAATATATAGTTTCTACAGTGAAGTTGAGCTATTAATCAATCAAATCTATAAGTGATCAATACAGGTGAAATTTGTGACTTTATACAAGTTTGGGGAAGGAAATCAGTGTATATGTTAATATATATGGTAAATATAGGTAGAGAAGTAAATGGCTAAAAGAAAAAGCAGAGAGGGAAAATGAGAAAAGGGCAGCAAGAAGAGAGATTTGCAAAAAAAGACTAGGAAAAATAGATAAGGTATAGGGAGAAATTTCATATTATAATTTATAACATTTATATTTTATAACTAACTCTACAAGCTAGCTGTTGACTTTTATGTACTTTACACCTAATAGTATTGTCTGATAGCACACAATTAGAGTAAATTATTAATTTGTCAGACTTCACATAAGTTTACTTAATAGGAAAGACATTAGACCTGCTTTCTAAATTATAAGAAATCTCTGGATTTAAGGATTCAGGATGATGGCTTATTTAATTACTGAGATTCTAGGTATTGGTTCAATTGACTCCTGCTCATTCATTCATTCATTTAGTCAATATTAGCTACCATTTATTAAACATTTGCTTACTCTGCTGATTTCTTTCTTTATAGTATGCCATCCTACTCTCTCAGTATTCTTATTTTACAGGTAAGGATATCAATAGGCTATTCAGTTTGCCTCAATTTCATACAGGAAACAGAAAGCTGAGCCCACCTGAAAGCCCAGATAAAAATTATTCCAGAGCTGATGACAGAAGCATAAACCAAATGCTAAATTTGACCTTTAATATAATGATAAAAAATAATCAATATTGCATTGAAACATCTGACAAGCTAATATGGAAAGAGTAAAATATAATTTAAGTAGACATTGGCAAGAAATAAAATTAGTAGATGATTACCAAAACATTTTCAAATCTCTGTGGAAACAAAGAGAAAATAATGTTTTCCTACATGGGACTGGGAGAGAATTTAAAAAAAAGTTGAACTTATAATTGTTAAGGGAGGAGGAGCTTTTGACTAGCGGACAAGGAGAGGACATTGATACAAGGAAATAAGTTGTGTAAATACTTGTAGCCTTGAAAGTTCTCCACCTGTTATTGATTTCCAGCTTTATTATATTTTCATCAGAGAAGACACTTTGTATACTTTCAATCTTTTTAAATTTAATGAGGCTTACTTTGTGACCCAACGTGTGGTTTATCATGTAGAATGATCCATATCCATTTAAGAAGAATGTATGTCTTGCTGTTTGGGCATGCATTGTTCAGCTAGGTCTGTTAAGTCTAGTTTACTTATCATATTACTCATGTTTGCTATTTCCTTATTGATCTTCCATCTAGATGTTCTATCTATTGATAAGAGTGGTGTAATGAAGTCTCCAGCTATTATTATAGAATTATCCATTTCTCCCTTCACTTTTGCCAGTGTTTGCTTCCTGTATTTTGGGGCGTTGTGCTTAGGTGAATAAATATTTATGATTGTTATTTCTTCTTGGTGGAATTCCCCTTTTATTAATATACATTGTCCTTTGTCTCTTATAGTAGCTTTTGACTTAAAACCTATTTTTGTCTGATATTAGTATAGTTTCTCCAGCACTTTTTGGTTACTATTTGCATGAAGTATTTCTTTGCCTTCATTTACTTCAACCTATTTGTGTCTTTGGGTCACTTGTAAACAATATATAGTTAGATGATGCTTTTTCATCCAGTCTTTAGACAATCTCTGTCTTTTGATTGGGGAATTTAATCCACTAACATTCAGTGTTATTACTGTAAAAGTGATACTTAACTCAGCCATTTTATCCTTTGATTTCTGTTCTTTCTTTTCCTTTATTGCAAACTCCTTCTCTGTATAGTTCATCCTTTTTATGTACCCAACTGAACCCTTACTCATTTCTGTTTCTGTATGTTTTTAAAATAATTTAAAATAATGTACTTATTGTTATCCTGGGGTTTATATTACCCAGTCTACAAAGATATACATGTCCAAGAAACACAGCATATTCCAAATGGAATAAGTCCTGATAGACATATACTAATCAGAATATCAAAGCCAAAGATAGAGAATTCTGAAAGTAGCAAGAGAAAAATGATTTGTCACATATAAGGGATCCTCAGTAAGACTAAGTGCTAATTTCTCATCAGAAACCATGGCATTCAGAAGGCAGAGCGTGATATATTTAAGGTAATGACAAGCAAAATCTTGCAGCCAAAAATACTTTATCCAGCAAAGCTGTCCTTCAAAAATAAGGAAAAGTTGAAAATATTCACAGATAAACAGAAACTGAGAGGGTACATCAACAGAAGACCTACCCTACAATAGTTAGTTAAGGGAGTTCTGCAAGTTGAAAGGAAAAGACAGGAGAGACTGGTTTGGAGTGGTACGAAGAAATGAAGATCTTCAGTAAGGGTAACTAAAGAGTAATTGCAAATCTCCAAAACACTGTATCATCTATAAGAGTCAGAATACAATCTTGAACAAGAAAAAGGCATATTTTCTAACAAAGGAGAGGCAAAATTTAAAGTGACAAAGTGGGACAAAAAAAACATAAAGAGAGGAAACCAAGGGATATGGGAGCAGAGAACACATTTGTTATCTTTTCACATTAAAAAAAAAAAAAAGAAAACAAAAAACTCTCTTCATCCACTACACAAATACTAGTTCTAGTTTCCCACAAAATATAAAACTTTGAGCATTTCCCCAAAGTTATTGACTTCTGAGCAGAATAAACTTTATCCCTGGCTTTTGTACTGCTGTTACTAAATGTATGTCATGACTTACGTGAATGTGACAGTCTTATGAGGAAAATAATTTTCTTTTTATTTAAAAGATAATTTATTTTTTTATTAAATAAACAGTAAGTACCACCTCAGAATTATTGGAAATGTTTTCTTTCAATGTCTGTTGTGTAGACAAGTTTGTGTGTGCTCCTTGATGTACCATTTATTCTGAAGTCTTAGTTCTTTGCAACCTTTTTACATATCTTATCTTCTTTTTCAAAGGTTTTTCTAAATTACTTGTCAATTTCCTAATGGGCTATGTAATAGTTAACTCAGAACCACTCCCCTGCTTTACATCCTCATAATATAACAACCAACACAGTTGTTTATGGACAGACTTAATAATAATTTCCATGACTAAATTGTCTTAAAAAAGTTTATTTCTTATTGTTTTTGATTGTTTTGTGAAGGAAAAAACATTGCTTATTTCCACTTTCACCATTTCTGTTTACTAGTTTGGCAGGGATTAAAAATTTTATTCAAGAACTTCTCAAGGTATTTCCTACCTTATAACATTCACTCCATTTCCTACCTAATAACATTTACCCTGAAGGAGTCAGAAGTTAATGATTACCTTTTTTTGGTGAATGCTTCAAATACATTTAAGTAGAAATTAATATTTCCCCTCTCTCAACCATATTTGAACAGCAGTGATGGTTTTCAAAGACACGTTGTAACAAATAGTGGGTCATAGAATCTTTACATTAGATTTTTACAGTTGTAAAAACTGAGAGAGAATATAAAAAAAAATATGTACTAGGCTGAGGCAGGACATGATGGCAGAGTGGTGAGGTGTGCATTTTAGTTACTCCCCTGGGGCAGCTGGTAGATAGCCAGGAACTGTGTGGAACAGACACCTCATGGAAATCTGTCTTCAGTTTGCATCATACAACAGTCTCAACCATGGGGAACAGCTAATATCAGTGAAACCTGTAAGTTCTTGAGCCAGGGTCCATTGCTCCTCTCCAACAGGAATGGCAGACTGTTTTGTGGCTGGTTTCCTGAGGGAGGAGAGGGCCATCAGTGCTGGGAAACAGGAGGGAGGCTCAACCTGGCCCCAGTTGCAGAACTGGTTAACAAACTCAGTGTATTAGTTAGGGTTCTCTAGGGAAACAGAATCAATGAGAGGTGTCTCTGACTATAAAATTTGTAAAAGTGACTCACAACTGTGGGTATGCATGAGTCCAAATTCTGTAGAGCAGTCAGCAAACTGTCAACTCCAAGGAAGATGTCTGATGAACTCCTCAGGAAATGAACTAGCAACTTTGACGAACTCCTCAGGAAATGAACTGGGATCTTCAACAAACGTGTTTGATGACCTCAGGAAATGAACCGGCAACTTCAAAGAACACCTCAGGAAATGCTTCACTGGGCAGCTGAAGAAGAAGTGAAGGTCCTCTATCTGTCTCGCTTATAAGTCTTCAACTGGTTAATTGGATTAAATCCAGCCAATTGCATTCTCTCATTGTGGAAGACATGCCTTTTGGTGAGTCATCAGTCACAGCTGCAGTCAACTGACTGATGATTTAATAAACCAGCCTGTTGGTTTACTAACCAGCCACAAACATCCTCACAGCAACTGTTAGGCCAGTGTTTGCTGGGTACTATCACCTGGCCAAGTTGACACATGAACCTAACCATCACAGTCCATCCCTTGTCAACTTGGCAGTTATACACATCACCTATAACCATACTTTATCTCTAAGTAGATAACAATAACAGACATATATTTTGCCTAACAATACTCTGCTGTGCAGAATACAACCGGAAATGCACTAAATCTCTCCAGAATAGGGTGCAAGTCCTTGGGTGACATTAGCTTCTTAAAATTGATTTCCTTTGGCTTAAATACAGCAAAATGAACAGTAAGGGTTATGTCATATGATAAGGGGATAAGACAGAGAAGAAAGCAAAGATATTTGTGTTATAGACAAATACAAACATAATCATAACAAAACGAGGAAATATTCATGTCATCATAGTCCTCATTTCTGTAACTGGTCACGTGGCCATAGTTCATATTTATCATGACCTTCTTCCACTACCCATTCCATGTTCCCTTTACCCTCAGCAAGCACTTCAGATGGCTGTGGTTCTTTGCCTGGTGGGGTGTCCCAAACCTTCATTCCTGTAGTTTCTTGGCCATTGGTAGTCCTGCCTAGATTGTGTTGCTGCAGTTCTCCATTGACTTTAATCATAGGGCATGGTAGTACTAAGAGACGCCCTAGGGGATCTCCTGTATTCCCGGAAAACTCTTCTTTACTCCCATTGTGTAGTTGCAGTCCTACTTCCCCTTGATATCCAGGAAGAATCAACCCAACCAGTACAGTAATCCCTGTCCTTGCCTGTTGATTCAGAGGCATAAGAAGACCCAAGTGGCCAGGTGGCAGTCTTAACTTCCAGTTCAATGGGATTATTGTTGTGTTTCCTGGTTGAAGCACTCCTCCTTTTGGAACCAAAACCTGTAGACCAGCATAGCTTAAGCTTGCAGGAACAGGAAGCAAAAATTTACCTAGTGGATCATTAGGAGTGATAGTGAATGGTGCCACTCCTGTTTCCACCCCTTGATTCCTGGACCCATGAATCCTGGCTATGGGAGAAACAGCATCATAGAATGGATGCTGATTAAGAGCATACACAGCCTCCTAGAGAACATTGCCCCAACACTGCAAGGTATTGCCACCTATTTGGCACTGTAATTGAGTCTTCAACAGGCCATTCCACCGTTCTATCAACCCAGCTGCCTCTGGATGATGGGGAACATGGTAAGACCAGAGAATTCCATGAGCATGTGCCCATTCCCTCACTTCATCTGCTGTGAAGTGGGTTCCTTGGTCTGAAGCAATGCTGTGTGGAAAACCATGATGGTGGATAAGGCATTCTGTAAGTCCACAGATGGTAGTTTTGGCAGAAGCACGTCATGCAGGGAAGGCAAACCCATATCCATTGTATGTGTCTGTTACAGTAAGAACAAATCACTGCCCCTTCCATAATGGAAGTGGTCCAATATAATCAACCTGCCACCAGGTAGTAGGCTGATCACCTCGGGGAATGGCACCATATTGGGGACTGAGTGTGGGTTTCTGCTGCTGGCAGATTGGACACTCAGCAGTGGCTGTGGCCAGGTCAGCCTTGGTGGGTGAAAGTCCATGTTGCTGAGCCCATGCATAACCTCCATCCCTACTGCCATGACCACTTGGTTCATGAGCCCATTGGGCAATGACAGGAGTTGCTGGGGAAAGAGGCTGATTGGCATCCACCAAATGGGTCATTTTATCCACTTCGTTATTAAAATCTTCTTCTGCTGAAGTCACCCTCTGGTGAGCATTCACATGGGACACAAATACCTTCATGTTGTTTGCTCACTCAGGAAGGTCTATCCACATACCCCTTCCCCAGACTTCTTTGTCACCAATCTTCCAATCATGTTCCTTCCAAGTCCCTGACCATCCAGCCAAACCATTAGCAATAGCCCAGGAATCAGTATACAATGCACCTCTGGCCAGTTCTCTTTCCAAGCAAAGTGAACAACCAGGTGCACTGCTCAAAGTTCTGCTCACTGGGAGGATTTCCCATCACCACTGTCCTTCAGTGACATCCCAGAAAGGGGCTGCAGTGCTGCAGCTGTCCACTTTCAGTTGGTGCCTGCATATCGTGCAGAACCATCTGTAAACTGGGCCTGAGTTTCCTCTTCCTCAGTCAACTGACTGTAAGGAACTCCCCAAGATGCCACAGCTGTGGGCTGGGAAAGAGAAGGTAAGGTGGAAGGAGTGGGGGCCATGGGCGTTTGGGCCACTTGCTCATGTAACTTACTTGTACCTCCAGGATCTGCTTGAGCTCTCTCTCGTATATACCATTTCCATTTTATGATGGAGTGCTGCTGTGCACAGCCAACTTTATGGCTTGGTGGGTCAGACAACACCCAGCTCATGATAGGTAACTCAGGTCTCATGGTAACTGGGTACTGTCTCTACTAAGGCCCAGTAGCAGGCCAACAGCTGTTTCTCAAATGGAGAGTAGCTATCTGCAGAGGATGGTAAAGCTTTACTCCAAAATCCTAATGGCCTGCATTGTGATTGTCTTAGTTTGCTAATGCTGCAGAATGCAAAACACCAGAGATGGATTGGCTTTTACAAAATGGGGGTTTATTTCACTACACAGTTACAGTCTTAAGGCCACAAAGCGTCCAAGGCAACACATCAGCAGTCGGGTACCTTCACCAGAGGATGGCCAATGGCGTCTGGAAAACCTCTGTTAGCTGTGAAGGCAGCTGGCGTCTGCTCCAAAGCTCCAGCCTCAAAACAGCTTTTTCCCAGGATGCTTCTTCTCTAGCAAGCTTGCTCCTCTTCAAAACATCACGCCCAGTTGCACTCAGTTCCCTCTCTTTGAGTCAGCTCATTTATATAGCTCCACTGATCAAGGACCACCCTGAATGGGCAGAGCCATGCCTCCATGGGAACATCTCATCAGAATCATTACACACAGCTGGGTGGGGCACATTCCAAGCAAATCCAACCATCACCAAAATGTCTGCCCCGCAAAACTACAAAGACAATGGCATTTGGGGGATACAATACACTCAAACCGGCACAGTGATTCTCCTATAGGAGCCTGACGAAGGCTCCAAACAGCATCTCTGTTTGCCACTGACACTTCCAACACCATTGGGTCAGCTGGATCATATGGTCCAAGCAGCAGAGCTGCTTGCACAGCAGCCTGGACCTGTCACAGAGCCTCATCTTGTTCCAGTCCCCACTCAAAACTAGAAGATTTTCTGGTCACTCAGTAAATGGGCTGGAGTAGCACACATAAATGAGGAATATGTTGTCTCCAAAATCCAAAGAGGCAACTAAGCATTGTGCCTCTTTTTTGGTCATAGGAGGGGCCAGATGCAACAACTTATCCTTCACCTTAGAAGGAATATCTCGACAGGCCCCACACCACTGGACACCTAGAAATTTTACTGAGGTGGAAGGCCCCTGTATTTTTGTTGGATTTATCTCCCATCACCTGCCACACAAATACCTTACCAACAAATCTAGAGTAGTTGCTACTTCTTGCTCACTAGGCCCAATCAACATGATATCATCAATATAATGGACTAGTGTGATGTGTTATGGGAGGGAGAAATGATCAAGTTCCTTGCAGACAATATTATGACATAGGGCTGAAGAGTTGATATAACCCTGAGATAGCACAGTGAATGTAAACTGCTGGCCTTGCCAGCTGAATGCAAACTGTTTCTGACAGCAATTGAGAAAAAAGCATTTGTCAGATCAATAGCTGCATACCACGTACCAGGATATGTGCTAATTTGCCCAAGCAATGATACCACATCTGGAATAGCAGCTGCAATTGGAGTCACCACCTGTTTAAGCTTACTATAATCCACAGCCACCTTCCAAGACCCATCTGTTTTCTGTACAGGCCAAATAGGAGAGTTGAATGGGGATGTGGTGGGAATCACCACCGCTGCATCCTTCAAGTCCTTAAGAGTGAAATTAATCTCTGCAATCCCTCTAGGAATCCGGTATTGCTTCTAGTTCACTATTTTGTTAGGCAGGGGCAGTTCTAGTGGCTTCCACTTGGCTTTTCCCACCATAATAGCCCTCACTCTAGGAGTCAGGGAACCAGTGTGAGAATTCTGCCAGTTGCTGAGTATGTGTATTCCAATTATGCATTCTGGCACTGGGGAAATAATCACATAATGGGTCCAGGGACCCACTGGACCCACTGTGAGATGGACCTGAGCTAAAACTCCATCAATCAGCTGACCTCCATAAGCCCAAACTCTGACTGGTGGAACAGAGTGATGTTTTGGGTCTCTGGGAATTAATGTCACTTCTGAACCAGTGTCTAATAATCCATGAAATATTTGATCATTTCCTTTTCCCCAATGCATAGTTACCCTGGTAAAAGGCCATAGGTCCCCCTGGGGAAGGCTGGGAGGAAGATTAATAGTATAAATTTTTGGCAGTGTAACAGGGTTCTTCCCCATGGGTACTTGGCCTTCCCTTCATTCATGGGGCTCTGGATCTATAAACTGTCTCAAGTCTGGGAATTGATTAAGAGGCCATGACTCTTTGTTTTTTGCAATTCAAGGGAGACTTTTGTTCATGTGACCTAGAATTCTTCTGCTTATATAGTTGAAACAAGAATTTAGTTGATTGCCCATCTATTTTACTACTTGGTATTCCATGATCCACTAGCCAACACCATAAGTCTCTGAGGGTCATATTATTTTGATTGCTGCTTTGAACCTGTTTTCCATTAAGGTAGCTAAGCCCACCTTGTCTGTGGCGATTAACTGCAGCCACTTGGCTTCTGCTGACTTGGGACCTGATGACCCTCATTGTGTTTAAGGATTCCAGCTCAGTGACAGCAGTTCCTACAATAATATCTGACCTATAGAGAAAGACAACTACAGAGCTCTTCAGGGATGATGGAGCTAGTCTCACAAATTTATTCCTTACAGTCCTGGTAAAAGGTGTGTCCTCTGGACATTCCAGGGATGTGTGAGCAGATCTTCCATGATAAATCCACTCTAACATTCCAATCTCTCTAAGCCTCTGAATCCCCTCCTCCACATTGTACCAGGGCAATTCTGGCATTTCAACCTCTGGTAATGCCAGCCACCTTTTGATCCATGTTTCAGCCAACAACCCAAACAAACTGTTAACACCCTTTCTAACCTCTCAAGCTACAACATTGAATGCAGAATCTCTGCTTAGTGGACCCATATCAGTAAATTCAGCCTGATCTAACCTTATATTCCTTCCACCATTATCCCACACCCTTAATATCCATTCCCATACATATTCCCCTGGTTTCTGTCTGTATAAGTTGGAAAACTCATACAGTTCCTTTAGAGTATAGCATACCTCTTCATGGGTCATACTTTGTATCTCACCCTTTGGAGCCTGTTGGGACTTGAGCCTAGTTATAGGTCTTGAAGCAAAGACTGGTGGTGGGGGTGAGTCATGAAAAGAGTTAGAATTATCCCTCAAGCCATTTACCTCAGGACATTCTGTTGCATTTTCATCTCTTAAAACAGGATTAATCTCTCCAGACAGAGGAATGAGGGCTGCTTCCTCAGGGGAGGTGATTATAGGATTAGCAGGCACTGAAGGAAAAATCTCTTTAGGTGGGGGTTGGATGGCAGGCTCCTTAGGGCAGACTGGAGGTAGGGAAGCTGTATCCTCAGGACAGCCCTCTACAGGTAAATCTAACAATGACTCACAGATCATTGTTCAGGGTTCCAGTGTCCTCACTGCCATTATTATCAATCCATATGTCCCCATCCCAAGTTTCCGGATCCCATTCTTTTCCAATCAATCCCTTTACTTTAACAGCAGACACCCTGAGAGGTTGAGATTTTAGTTTACATTGTAAATCTGCCACTCACACAATGAGAGACTGCATCTGGTTTTCAGAAACCTCAAGTCTTCAGGCACAGGATATAAGATTTTCAGGGCACACATAGAAACCTTTACATCTGTCATACAGCATTTAAGTTTTGAATTTGAAGCCTTTAGCTCATCCCTTTTTCTTACAACTTTATCCAAAGTATCTAAGAGCAGGCAGCCAACATCATTATACCTCTTAATTCTGCAAAACTCTGTGAAGGTTTCAAAAACACTGTCACCCAGAGCCTTGCTTTGTACTCGAGTATGATTAGGAGAATCAAACAGTGCTATTTTGCATGTCTCCTTTGCCAACTCATGCCATGGACTGTCAGTGCTCTCTTGATTTTGGGAAATAGACTCATTAGTGCCTTTGAATCTAATCAGAGTAGAAAACAAATTGTAAGAGCCCATTTTAAGATTCTGTTTCTCAAGAACCACTCCCGGTACCAAGTTGTATTAGTTAGGGTTCTCTAGGGAAACAGAATCAATGAGAGGTGTCTCTGACTATAAAATTTGTAAAAGTGACTCATGCAACTGTGGGTATGCACGAGTCCAAATTCTGTAGAGCAGTCAGCAAACTGTCAACCCCAAAGAATATGTCTGATGAACTTCTCAGGAAATGAACCGGCAACTTCGGCGAACTCCTCAGGAAATGAACTGGGATCTTCGACAAATGTGTTTGATGAACTCCTCAGGAAACGAACTGGCAACTTCAACAAACTCCTCAGGAAATGCTTCACTGGGCAGCCAAAGAAGAAGTGAAAGTCCTCTATCTGTCTCACTTGTAAGTCTTCAACTGATTAATTGGATTAAATCCAGCCAATTGCATTCTCTCACTGTGGAAGACACACCCTTTGGTGAGTAATCCATCACAGCTGCAGTCAACTGACTGATGATTTAATAAACCAGCCTGGTGGTTTATTAACCAGCCACAAATGTCCTCACAGCAATTGTTAGGCCAGTGTTTGACCAGACAGCTGGCTACTATCACCTGGCCAAGTTCACACATGAACCTAACCATCACACTCAGACTGCTGAACAAAATTCCAAACATAGATAAACTGAGACCAGACACCAGAGAATCTGGGACCAGTCAGCCAGGGGGAGAGGAGACAAGGTTAATAAAAACAGCAAAACAAACAAACAAAGAGACAGAGACTTTTGGAGTTGGGGGTGAACATAATACAGAGAAGAGTTGGGCTGCAAAAGAATCAGGAACATATGCAAACCCAGGAAGCCAGGGTCCTTCTCAGAAAAGCCAATTTTTCTCCTTTCTTTTTTATTCCTCAATTGCTCCCCAAGTCCTAATCTTTTGTCATTTCAATAGCCTATCAGAACTCCTGTGTCAACCGTATCCCCTGAAAAGGTGGAATTAAAGGTGTCTCAGACTAACTACCCAGTAGTAAGAGATAATAAGACTGAAGCACTTTTCTTTAAATAGTCTATACTGGGCCTTTCCTTTTCTTTTTTATTTCTTTTTACCTTTTTCTCTCTTTCTAAAAAAAAAAAAAACAAAACAAACAAACCAAAAACAAAAACAAAAACAAAAACAAAAAAACCTCTTAAGTAGCCCATTATAGGAAGCCTCAAAGACTTCCACTGGACCCAAGCAAGAGCAGAGCTAAGATAGCTCTGAGAGACAAAGCAATAAGTCCATTGGGGTAGACAATCTCCTAAAGGGAATAACTCCCCAAAGAAAAGGGGGCATAGTCCAGCTCTAGTGGCAGCCCCCCTTCAGGGAACTCAAACCACAGGGGCTGGAATTCAGAAACCAGCTTCAGTCAGCCACACCCCCAACAGGGTCAGGGTCACCAGGAGAACTAAAGACTCCACACCTCCTATCACTGGTGGGGAAGCTGCAGGATGGCAATTGTCCCTTGAAGGACAGGATAGGAAAAGCACAGAGTCTAAAGGCTTTGCAGAAAAGTCTCATTCTCAGGGAAACTTCATATCCTCCTCCTGAGACCTGGGACTCTCTGGACTGGAAAAACCTGACTAGGGTTGACCGTATCTTAGGAGACCCTCTCACAAAAAGGCTACATAGAAGCAGGGCAAAAAACAGAAAAACAAGGGGTGAAAAATTCTGATCAACTAAATAGTATCTAACTTAGAGGTCTAGAATAAGTTGAATTGAATGCCGAAGGTTAGGAAGCAAAGCCAACCAACAAGAAAATCCTAGGTAAAAGAGTGAAAACAAGCTCCAGAATAAAAAACTGGCACCAAGAATTCTATATCTGGTAAAACTGTCCTTCAAAAATGAGGAAGATATTAAAATATTTTCAGGCAAACACACTGAGAGAGTCTGTGAATAAGAGACTGGTGCTACAAGACATTCTAACAGGAGTGCTACAGGCTGAAAGGAAAAGACAGGAGAAAGAGGTTTGGAGAAGAGTGTAAAGAAGATTATCAGGAAAGGTAAAGGGAAAGACAGGAAAAAATAAGATATAACATACAAAATCCAAAAGACAAAATGGTAGAAGAAAATACTTCCCTTACAGTAATAACACTAAATATTAATGGATTAAACTCCCCAATAAAAAGACACAGACTGGCAGAATGGATGAAAAACACGACCCATCTATATGCTGCCTACATAAACTCATTTAGATGCAAGGACAAAAATAGTCTGAAAGTGAAAGGTTGGAAAAAGTTATTTCATGCAAAAAGCAACAAGAAAAAAGCAGGAATAGTTATATTGATATCTTACAAATTAGACTTCAAAAGTAGAACAATTAAAAGAAACAAAGAAGGACACTATATATTAATAAAAGGATTAATTCATCAAGAAAGCATAATAATCTGAAATATTTATGCACAAAGCCAGAGTGCCCCAAAATTCATGAGGCAGAAACTGAGAACACTGAAAGGAGAAGTAGATATCTTTACAATAATAATTGGAGACTTCAATACACCACTGTCATCAATGGATAGACCATCTAGACAGAGGATCAATAAAGAAATGGAGATTTTGAATTGTATGATAAAGGAACTAGACTTGACAGAAATTTATAGCACACTACATCCCACAAGAGAAGGATACACATTTTGTCAAATGCTCATGGAACATTCTCTAGGATAGAGCACATGTTGGGTCACAAAGCAAATCTCAACACATTTAAAAATATTGATATTATACAAAACACTTTCTCAGATCATAATGGAATGAAGTTGGAAATAAATAACAGGCAGAAGATTGTAAAATTCACAAATATATGGAGGATGAACAACACACTCTTAGAAAACCAGTGGATAAAGGAAGAAATGACAAGAGAAATTAGTAAATACCTTGAGGCAAATGACAATGAAAACACAGCATATCAAAACTTACAGTATGCAGCAAAGGCAGTGCTGAGGGGGAAATTTATTACCCTAAATGCGTATATTAAAAGAGAAGAGAGAGTGAAAACTGAGGAATTAACTGTTCACCTGGAGGAACTAGAGAAAGAATGGCAAACTAACCCCAAAGCAAACAGAAGGAAAGAAATAACAAAGCTTAGAGCAGAATGAATGAAACTGAGAACATGAAAACAATAGGGGGAATCAAAAAAACCAGAAGTTGGTTCTTTGGAAAAAAATCAACAAAATTGATGGACCCCTAGCTAGGCAGAGAAAAAGAGTGGGGAGGGAGGGGGGGGGGAGAGAGAGAGAGAGAGAGAGAGAGAGAGAGAAAGAGAGAGAGAGAGAATGCAATTAAATGTAATCAGAAATGGGAAAGGGAACATAACTACTGACCCTTCAGAAATAAAGGAGATAATGAGAAGATACTATGAACAACAATATTTTAATAAACTAGAAAACTCAGATGAAGTGAACAACTTCTGAGAAGAGCATAAATAACCAACATTGACTTGAGAAGAAATAGATGACTTCAACAAACCAATCACAAGTAAAGAGATTGAATCAGTCATCAAAAAGCTCCCAAAGAAGAAAAGCCCAGGAACAGATGGCTTTGCATTTGAATTCTACCAAGCATTCAAGAAAGAATTAGTACCTATCTTGCTCTAATGCTTCAAAAATATTGAAGAGGAGGGAAAGCTGCCCATCTCATTCTATCAAGCCAACATCACCATAATACCAAAATCAGACGAAGATACTACAAAAAAAAAAGAAAAAAAACCTTATAGACCAATCTCTTTAATGAATATAGATGCAAAAATCCTCAGCAAAATACTCACAAATTGAATCCAACAGCACATTAAAAGAATTTTACACCACAGCAAGGTGGGGTTTATTCCAGCTATGAAAGTCTGGTTAAACACAAGAAAATCAATTAATGTAATACAACACATCAATAAATCAAAGCAGAAGAACTATATGACCATCTTGATTGATGCAGAAAAGGCATATGACAAAATTCAACATCCTTTCCTGATGAAAACACTTCAAAAGAGAGGAATAGATGGGCACTTTCTCAATATGACAAAGGCAATATATGAACAGCCACAGCCAACCTCATAGCCAATGGGGAAAGACTGAAAGACTCCCTGCTAAGTTCAGGAACAAGACCGGGATGCCCTCTGTCACCAATGTTATTCAACATTGTGCTGGAAATTCTAGCTAGAGCAATTAGGCAAGAAAAAGAAATAAAAAGGCATCCACAATGGAGAGGAAGGACTAAAACTTTCACTCTTTGCAGATGACATGATTCTATAAGTAGAAAATCAAGAAAAATCTACAGTAAAGTTACCAGAATTAATCAATCAATACAGCAAAGTGGCAGGCTACAAGATCAACATGCAAAAATCTGTAGTGGTCTTATACAAAAGTAGTGTGCAACAAGAGGAAGAAATCAAGAGAAACAATTTCATTTACAATAGCAACCAAAAGAACCAGGTATTTAGGAATAAACTTAACAAAGGCCACAAAAGACATATACAAAGAAAACTATAAGAAACTGCTAAAAGAAATTGAACAGGACCTAAAAAAGATGGAAGAACACACCGTGTTCATGGATTGGAAGGCAAAATATAATTAAAATGTCAACTCTACCTAAAATGATTTATAGATTCAATGCAATACCAATTAAAATCCCAACAACTTACTTTGCAGAAATAGAAAAACCAATAACCAAATTTCTTTGGAAGGGCAAGACATCCCAAATAGCCAAAAATATCTTGAGAAAGAGTAATAAAGTGGGAGATATCATAGTACCTGACTTTGAATCATATTACAAAGCTACAGTGCTCAAAACAGCATGGTACCGGCATAAAGATAGATATACTGACTAATGGAATCAAATGGGGTGTTCAGGAATAGACCCCTGCATCTATGGACAATTGATCTTTGATAAGGCAGTTAAGCCAAAGCAACTGGGACAGAGCAGCCTTTTCAATAAATGGTGTTTGGAGAACTGGGTATCCACTTCCAAAAGAATGAAAGAGGATTCCTATTTCACACCTTATACAAAAATTAACTCGAAATGGATCAAAGACCTAAACATTGGCACTAAGAGAACAAAACTCTTAGAATGTCTAGGGCAATATCTGAAAGATCTTATGGTAGGAGGTGGTTTCCTAGAACTTACGCCCAAAGCACAAACAACAAAAGAACAAATAGACAAATGGGATCCCCTCAAAATTAAACACTTTTGTACATCAAAGAACTTTGTCAGAATGGTAAAAATGCAGCCTATGCAATGGGAGACAATATTTGGAAAGCACATATAAGATACGGGTTTAATATCCTGAATATATAAAGTGATCCTAGAACTCAACAACAGGAAGACAAACAACCTGATTAGGAAGTGGGCAAAAGACATGGACAGACACTTTTCTGGAGAGGAAATACAAATGGCTCAAAAAACATATGAAGAAATGCTCAACTTCATGGGCTATTAGAAAAATGCAAATCAAGAGCACAATGAGATATCTCACACCTTCCGGAATGGCCATTATCCATAAAACAGAAAATTACAAGTGCTGGAGATGATGTGGAGTAAAAGGCACATATATTCACTGTTGGTGGATAATGCAGAATGGTACAACCACTCTGGAAGATCGTGTGGTGGTTCCTCAGGAAGCCATGTATAGATTTGCCATATGACTCAGCTATTCCATTACTAGATATATACTCAGAGGAGCTGCAAGTTATGACACGAATAGACATTTGTAAACGGATGTTTATTGCAGCATTATTCATGATAGCCAAGAGATGGAATCAGCCCAAATGTGCATCAACGGCTGAGTGGATAAACAAACTGTGGTGCATACACACAATGGAATATTATGCAGCTGTAAGACAGAACAAAGACACCAAATATATAATAATATGAATGAACCTTGAGGACTTTATGTTGAGCAAAGGTAACCAGAAACCAAAAGACAGATACCATATGGTCCCACTAATATGAACTAACATTAATGAGCAATCTTTGAGAGTTAAGAGCTGATAACACGGTCCATCATGAGACAGAAAGAGGGTAGAGATTGGGCATTTGATGCTAAAGGACTGCAGAATGTTTAGCAGGATTGACTGTATAGATCCAGAAATAGATAACATAATAGTGTGTGATGGTAGCACAATATTGTAGGTACATGAACAAAGATGTTTGTGAGTAAAACTGAAAGAGCTGGGCTAGGGACATGTATGACACCTGAGGCAAAGACAGAAGATAAAGACTGGGACTGTTCAACCTTGCAAAAACTGGAGCACTCAATGTTTGTGACTAAATGTACAAATATAATGTTTTCATGTGGGAGAATAAATGAATGTCAACCATGCAGAGTGCTGGAAAAGGGATGATATTGGGGAAAAAATATAATCAAAGCAAGCTGGAGTCTATGGTCAGCAGTAACATTATAATATGCTTCCATTAAATCTAACAAAGTCAATATAAAAAAAGTATACTAGACTGGAAAGGTTATTTTAGACTAAATTGGAGTCTAAATTCACTAGAAAAGAAAAAAAAGATGTCAGAGAACATTTGGCATGTTAATAAGTACAAGTTCAAGACTTTTTGATTCAGTTTTTATATGTATGTATACACCCATGCATACATACATACATATGTGTGTATGTGTAAGGAGAGTTTTAGCATAAAATAGTTTCCTTATAAAGATTATATTAGAATAAAAAAAGTTTGAAAATCACTTATCAAGACCCACAGAATATATTTGATCCCAGAGAGGAAAATTCTAAGATATCTTCAGATACTGTGCATGAATTTTAAAGGTAATTTAAAAAGATCAAATAGTCTGATAAAACTAGAGTAAGAAAAAAAAAAACGAAAGAATGAAATAAGGAAGAAGGTGTGAAGGAACATAAGGAAAGATTGGGAAATTAAACAGAAAATGTTTGATGATCCTGATTATTTTGTGTAGGAAAGTAGGCACACATTCTTCAAATACAAGAATAAATGACCTATACATGCATCTACATCCTCTTTAATTCCTCGTTCACAGTCTTCCTAAGGAAGGCCATCTCTGTGCTGAGCTCATCACTGTATACTATGAACCACAAGTGAGGAAGGTAGTTTATTCCTAGGTTCACGGCCTGTAACCTCTTTCATTATCTATGGGGATAAGTTCATATATTCTACTCCCATACGAAAAGCATCTATTTCACTTTCATTGTCTTTGACATTTATAATAACTAAGAATTAGATATTTATATGATTTATACCTTTTGAATTGACATGGATTTCTGTGCATTTGATTAAAAGATGTATATTTTTTTGCAAGAAATCTCAACCATGTGATGCCTCAATTTCTTTTCTTTGTATATGGACCTAGTAATGTCTAACCACTCCACTGTATAGAATTTGTAAGATCTTTGAGAGCATGTAGATAAAAATAGTTGTATATTTTAAAGCACTCTAAACATATTCTTAATCATGTTTCTATTTTTATACCATGAATTTGAACCCTCTTTTTACCTGCTCTCCACCCATCAATAAGGCAAAAGATGTAGTAAAACTTCTGAATGAAATGTGGATTATGTTTCCAGGACAAATTTTAAAGAGATATTTACAGATAATGAAGGGTCTTGATATGGAGCTGAGTTTAGGAATAGGGTTTCTTAAATGCTACTACGCATGATTATGCTCAGGTTTTTGTTTCAGAAATGTCAATGTCAAATCAAGGCATTTGTATTCCTCATGTAATTAGCCTGTAGATTTTTTGGGCAGTGTGATTATTTTCTCAAGGAAATTAATTTTTATATGTTGATGAAGTTTCTTGCCTCTTAAGGAAACTGCTAAGAAACTCTATTACCTAACCGTGGAACTATAAGCACCTCCCCCATCACGCCCTATGAAAGAATATTTGATCATGAGGCCCTCCTATAGTTCCTTGCTAACATATAAGAAGAATGATTTTTAAGATAGAGGGACTAATGCAATTCATGAAAAGAAGAGGTCTAGTCTGAGTAAAGTTGGAGAGATAATAAAGACATAAATGCCAGCTAAGTCCCAAAACCCAGAGGCAATAGCCTCTTCAAGAACATCAACCAGATGCATTCCCTTTTCTCACAATGTTGACACCCCTTTTCAACATTAATAAGTTAGGGTGGTCACTGCCGAGACATCCCTGAAAATCAGGAAAATGATTAAACTAGAGGAACGAGTAGTGACAGACAAGATGGAATTTAACAACGACTCTGAATACTGAATCTCTCATAATTTTCTTTTTCTTCATTACTAGGGTATTAGAATAGCTAGAAGGAAAGAACCGAAATGGTAGAACTGGTGGAGTCTTCTTTCTTTTCCGAGTTCCATTGACTTCCAACTTCTGGCTGCAGCTCATGGCTTCCTTCTCCATCTGACTTTTGCTGTGATCATAAAGGACTCCATAAATCCAGATTAACTTGATAACTAATTTATATAGGCTATAATAATTCTGTATAATATAAAAGTAAATGACAGCCTGTAATGTAATTATATAATGTGGGGAAATTAGATAAATGAAATTACAAAATACAGCTTTTTTATTAGTAGTTTTCTTCTGTTTTTCACATGTGAGGTATTGTGTGCTGCCAAAGCTACATTATATTGTGTTAGTTTACCCTCTAAGCAGAAATCAGATGTTCTTGTAAGAAATAGCATAGCTTGCTCTTGAGAAACTAGTTAAACATAGCCACTGTGGAGCAGTCTGATTCAAGGTGTCTAAAATTCTGCATGGGTGAATAACATTACTAAAGTACATAATAGCTATTCCTACAAGCAGAGCAAATTTTAGCTACTAGATAAAGAACAAAAACAAAAACATAAATTCAGGTTAATGCTTCAGAACAAACAAAAAGTATTATTAGCAAGCTACAATTTTTTTTCCCTTCCCCATTTGAGGTAGTCATTTCTCCTCTTCAGTAGTTTTATATTTTTAAAGGGCAGAATTTATAAATATTGATTCAACATAACCAAATATTGAACTTTATAAAATTTCCAAGTTAACAAAATGAAGGCAAATGGAAAGGAAGTCCATGAATAAGAGAATTAAGAGTTATACCCTTTTTATTTTGAATTGACATTCCATTAGCTCTTAACTATTTTGTGGTTATTTGGAGTGACATACCTCAGAAAACATGTTCTTACACTAAATCCATTCCTGTGGATGTGAACTCATTGCAAGCAGGATCTTTTGATGAAGTTACTTCAGTTAAGGTGTGGCACAACTCAATCAGGGCAGGTCTTAATCCTAGTACTGAAGTGCTTTTTAAGAAGAATGAAATTCAGACAGGGGGAGAGCAACAGAGCGAGTAGCCAGAAGCTAAAAGTTAACAGAACCTGGAAGATAAGGCAGAGACCAGGAGAGGACCCCATATGCATTACCATGCTAATTGCCATGTGATGTAGAAGCCCAGGACCAAGGACTTCCAGTGGCCAGCCCAGAACACCAGTCTTCAGGAAGAAAGCCTCACCTTGATGATGGCTTGATTTGGACTTTAGTTAGTCAAAAAAGAAAAAAAAAAATGTGAGCTAATAAATTTCCATTGTTTAAGCCAAACCTTTGTATGATATTTGCTCTATTACCCAAGGAAACTAAATCACAGGTATAAAAATATGGTACCTTATTCACAATGTCTATTAAAGAAGGATTGAAAAAGATCTGGAATGAAAAATCTTAAAAACAAAGTCTTGTGTATAGTTACATTTTAATTTAAACTTTTTTTTTAAGGGAAGGAGATCTGCCAATGTAGAGATATGCCTGTCTCTACAATTTTCCATCATATTGACATATCCCGGGACAGTTAATCTGGTTTTCTTGCAGACAAGAATACCCAGAAAATTTCAAAAATCCCTAAAATTATTCCTTTACTGGACCTTCATACAGTTACAGTCTAGGAAACATCTAAAAACAAAATGCAAGCAAAGAGAAACTTGAACAATCACAAATTGTAGATGTATTTCTTCGGTTATTTTAAGGCTAATTGTTGCTTATGTGAGAGGTTAAGTTGTTACAATTGTATTATTCTTATGTAATGAATACGGAAGAAGGTTTCTATAAGACTATACGCAATAAACTAATGTAAGAGATTTTACCAGATATGGTGGCCATGAGAATATGTTTATCAGAACTCTGACTCCAAGTAAATTCATTAATCAAAGACCTGTCTACTGTACTCTGAAATATGTATTTGCACAGAGAATTGAGAGCATGTTTCCCAGGACTGTTCCTAGCCAATACCTGAGACAGCAGGGATACAGAGGTAAGCCCGTACCTGGAAGAAATGGTATTCCTCTGACACATGATTTTGGCTCCTGGATACCCAGATAGCCTTGACAAACTAATATTAGAACTGCATGGCAGTATTCCTGCCTGTATTCCTCCTTCATTTCTTACTTCCTTTCCTTCCTATTGGGTCATGGGACTGCATGTAAATATCTCAATGCAGTCATACTTATAAATAATATGTTGTCACCTGACCTTTACTAAGTGTGCTCCTAGATTTGAAACATTGCACTAGATTTTTTGCAAGATTGTATTATATTTGGAGGTATTGACTGTACAGATCTAACCATCCATCAGTGTCTAACTAGTTTATATTTATTCATTTTATTATTCACTGACTTGACATTTATAGAAACCCTACTATGTGCCACACACTGCTAGATAAACACAATAGACAAATATTTTGGTCTTGTAAAGTTCACATTTTAGGGTGAGGGACAGGGGGACATTGATGAATAAAAGTGCAATACAGATTATGTCAAATAATAATAAACACTATGAGCAGAATAAACCTGTGTAAGAGGGATAAGAATTCCCAAGAGGGAGGAATGGGAGGTTGAATTTTTAAGAGGGTGGTCAAGATAGACCTCACTGAAAAGGTAAAATTTGAGGAATGACCTGTGTTTCAGTTTGCTAAAGTCGCCAGAATAGAATATACCATAAATGGGTTGGCTTTTTTTAGTAGGGTTTTATTAGGTTGCAAATTTACAGTTCTAAGGCCATGAAAATGTCCAAATTAAGGCATCAAGAGAAAGAAAGATACCTTCTCTGAGGAAAGGCTACTGGCATCTGGGGGTTACTCTGTCACATGAGAAGGCACATGGCAATGCCTGCTGGTCCTTCTCTCCTGGTTATGGTTTCAATGGCTCTATCCAAATGGCTCCAGGCATTTCTCCCTAAGCTTTCTTGGCTTTACTTTCTTGTGTTCTCTTCACAAGGGACTCCAGTAAAGGATTAAGACCCATCTTGAATGCACTGGGCATCAATTTAAATAGCCTAAACAGGAGGTCCCACCCACAATAGATCTGCCCCCACAATATTGGATTAAAAGAACATGGTCTTTTCTGAGGTACATAACAGTTCTAAACCAGCACAACATGGATAAAGTCAGAGAGTAAGAAATGTAGACAACTGAGGGAAGACTATCCTAAGCAGCGGAAACAGCTAGTACAGACTCTGAGATGGGAGCATATGTGGAGTGGTTGAGAAGAGAAACACCAGGGTGGCTGGAGCAGAGTAGAAAAGGCAGCTGTGGTAGTAGATCAGAGATGATATAGGAGACAGACCTTACAGAGTTTCATAGACAGTTGGAAGCATTGTCTCTTTTCCCTGAGTGGTATCAAAAGCCTTTGGAAGATTTGAGTTAAGATAGACATGTTCTTAGAAAAATCATTTTCACTAGTGTGTTTAGTATAAATTTCAGGGGGGCAGAAACAGAAAGAAAACAGGCTAGCAGATTTCTTTTAAAGCAGGTGAAAGGAAATGGTGATTTAGAAAAAGTCGAAAGAAGTTGAGATGATAAGAAGTGGAGAGTTGCTGGATACATTTTGATAGGTTTTGCTCAATGGGTAAGATAATGGGATGTGAAGAAGAGAGCTGGATGAAGAATGACTCTAAGTTTTTTGGCCTAAGCAACAGGAAAGATGGAGTTGCAAATTCATTAGATTGGAATAGGAGGAGTAGGTGTGTGTGAGTACCTGTGTGTGTGTGCACATGCGTATGAAAAGATAGTACAGAGCGGGGAAGCAGTTCAGGTTTGAACACGTTGAGTTTGAGGTAGGTATTAAACATCAAATGAACATGTCTAAACTGGGAAACACAGTTGTGCAATTGTGGGTTGTTAATGTCAAGATAGTATTTAAAATTAAATGATTCCTTAAGATGATCAATGGAGTGAGTATGAACATAAGATAGAAAAGATTCAGAGGCTGAGTCATGGGGCATTACAACCTTTAGATATTACAGTTGGAGGAAGATCTTTCAAAAGAGACATGGAGCAGACAGGGAGTTAAATCAAGAGAGTGTGATGCACTGAACCTCAAGTAAAGAAAGTATTTCAAGAGGGTAAAAGTGAAAACCTATAATGAATATTGATGGGCTAAGTAAGATGAGAACTGAGAATTGCACATTGGGTTTAGCTATGTGCTAACTTTAGCTATGTGCTAAAGTTATTAGGACAAAAACCTAAACGGGGTTGTTTCAGAAACAACAGGGGGTGCATGAAGGATAGACAATTGTTTTATCAGTTTTACTATGAAGAAGAGATTAGTGATAATAGATGAAGGATGAAGTAAAAGGAGGCCTTATTTCTTTAGGAATGGAGCACCTTATGTTATGCGAATAGGGAAAATCTCATAGAGAAGAAAAAGGTTTATGAAGAAAGAGAACAAAGAGATGATTATTGGAGTGATTCCCTTAAAGAGATAGTAGAACAAAGGAGGTGGACTCCTTGCAGACTCAGACAAGGGCCCACCAATATGCCTCAGGACAAGTAACCCGTCTGCCTCCAGCCAACAACTTTCATCTCTTAGAATGAATGTCTATACCTAAAGCTTTTCTTCTAGACCCATGGAAATCCAGCTGTAAGATGGGCTGGGGGTTCCAAGGAGTTGCATCCCTAGGACTAGCTCCAGGACTCTTATACATTTATGTGAAAACATCCATTATTCTGTTCCCATTAATGATATAGTTTTAAAGTATGTGTTTTATAGTATTTCCTAGAAATTCCCTACTTGGCTACGCTCTAGTCATTCTGGTAGCTGGTTGAAAAGTACACCTTTTGTTGGTTGTCGTTCTTCCCTTCATCATTTCTCTTTTTAAAATTATGTTTCCTAAATCCTCTACTCCTAAAACACTCTTTGCATTTAAATCCTTGTCTAAGGGTCTGTTTCCTCCCCAGACAAAGAGAGGACTGTAGTGTCCAGTGGGAATTTTGACCTTAGCTAAAAGTACATTCAATAATACTGGAGGAGAAGCATAGAAATAGATGCAGGTTGGTAGGTGGATAGGTTGATAGATGCTTGTGTAAATTCTCTTCTGATTACTTCTGTAATCTCGGTGGAATTCAAAACATGTCAGCTGAGAATAATGGTGGTTGGGATATTTGGGAGGTTGAGGGAAGAAGAGAACATACTAAATAGTAACTTAGGAGATGGAAAGAGTCAATAGACTGATAATTACCACAGAGAATCAAGGACCCACATGAGATTAGTGATCTTAAAATTATGTAAGACCAATTTGAAATACTGTGCCTTTTCTTCAGCCATATGCTGCTACATAGGTGTTGGTGCAGATAGTTACAAAGCTGGATATCTCTGAATCAGACTGCAGCAACCTGGCCTCCATATCTTCTTGGATACGTATTTAAGCTCAGTGTAATTAAAACAACAACAACAACAAAAAAACTCTTCTCCCTATGTTTCTACCCCAACATACATAAGGGTGAAAAGAGGGTTCCTAAACTTTGTATATCTCTGACATGTCCTCCATCCACTCTTCCCCACAAAAAGCTTACAGCTTCTTCAATCCTGCTTTCTTGAGGCTCATGGCATTAGTCTCATGTTGCCCTTTTTGCACATTTAAGTCACTGAAATAGACCAGATCGCCCCTCATCCCCAAACCCAAATCTACATACAACTCTTTGTGTTTTCTTTTCTAAACCACCTCCCACAATTCCCAGTATTCAAAACCTTTCAAAGTGCTCTTTGAAACTTAGGTTTGGTCAACAGCCAAGGCACTGCATATCCGCAATATTTTTTTGAAAGCTCCCTTCAAGCCCTTTCTAAATGAAACAAGTCTGTCCCCCTAGGGCACTGCTTTCCCTAGAGTCCTGTAAACTAGTACTTATTTTCTTTCCTTTAGTCGTAATACTACTGAACCTGGATACATGGTAGTATCATGGCTACTTCTATATGATTCTCTTTCCTTTGTTCATAAGAATGCTAAGTTTTGAAATTAATGTTATCAAATTGTACTTTCTACTATTCTGAAAGGCCAACAGAACATGCTAATGTAATGGGAAAAATCAAGTGTGAATCCTGTATCACGTTATAGTTAACCACGAATGCCTGTGTCCTTTCTTGAGGATTTTAGTTTACTACTCATGTCATAACAATTTTGTTTTCAAAAGCCATATAGTTAATTTCTATCTTGGATTTTAACTTCTGTTACTTCTTTTCCCCCAAGTGTTCTTAGCCTCTACCATTAATTAGCTACTTTCTCCCATGGTCATATCCCAGGTATTGTCACTACCAATAACTTTTCCTTCTCCTTAATCTCAATAGAAAACATGTTGCTCTCAGACCATCATCTCTAATTTCTGCCTCACATCATATTATACTCCTACTTGTGCAGTTATTCAACACTCAATGTGATATTAAAGCTATTGATCTCAGCACCATGTTTGTAAAACTTCCCATCATATTGCCTGTGTCATCATTTCTTTTCTTATTCAGCTAAAATTCTATGGCTCTTTATTTTAACCAACCCTTCATGTACAATCTTTATTTATTTATTTATTTTTTTGTTTTTATTGAGATTGTTCAGATACCGTACAATTATCCAAAGATCCAAAGTGTACAATCACTTGCCCCTGGGTACCCTCATACAGCTGTGCATCCATCACACTTAATTTTTGTTCAATTTTTAGAAACTTTTCATTACTCCAGAAAAGAAATAAAATGAAAGATGAAAAAAGAAAAAAAGAAAAGGAAACTTGAATCCTCTCCTATCCCTAACCAACCCCCCTCAGTTGTTGACTCATAGTATTGGTATAGTACATTTGTTACTGTTTATGAAAAAATGTTGAAATACTACTAACTGTAGTATATAGTTTATAATAGGTATATATTTCTTCCCTATATGCCCCTCTATTATTAACTTCTAATTGTATTGTCATACATTTGTTCTGGTTCATGGAAGTGATTTCTAGTATTTGTACAGTTGATCATGGACATTGTCCACCATAGGATTCAGTTTTATACATTCCCATCTTTTGACCTCCAACTTTCCTTCTGGTGACATATGTGACTCTGAGCTTCCCCTTTCCACCTCATTCACACACCATTCATCACTGTTAGTTATTCTCACATCTTGCTACCAACATCCCTCTTCATTTCCAAGCATTTAAGTTCATCCTAGTTGAACATTCTGCTCATACTAAGCAACCGCACCCCATTCTTAAGACTCGTCCTATATCTTGGTACCTTATATTTCATGTCTATGAGCTTACATATTATGATTAGTTTCTATCAGTGAGACCCTGCAATAATTGTCCTTATGTATCTGGCTTATTTCACTCAGTATATTGCCTGCGAGGTTTTGTCATCAACCCATTTTTTTTTTTTTTATATGGTTTTGTTCACTCACCATACATTCCATCCTAAGTAAATAATCAATGGTTCTCTGTATGGTCATATATTTATGTGTTCACCACCTTTACCACTATCTATATAAGGGCATCTACATTTCTTCCACAAGGCAGGAGAGAGAGTCAAAAAAGGTAGAGAGGCAAAAGAAAGAGGAAAAAAGAATGACATCTAGGAAGCAGCAAAAGGAAAAATAACCTTAAATCAAAGTAGAGTAAAGAATCAGACAATACCACCAATATCAAGTGTCTAACATGCCTCCCCTATCCCCCCCTCTTATCTGCATTTACTTTGGTATATCACTTTTGTTACATTAAAGCAAGCATAATACAATGATTCTATTAGTTACAGTCTCTAGTTTATGTTGATTGCATCCCTCCCCCAATGCCTCCCCATTTTTAACACCTTGCAAGGTTGACATTTGCTTGTTCTCCCTCATAAAAGAACATATTTGTACATTTTATCACAATTGTTGAATACTCTAGATTTCATCAAATTACACAGTCCCATTCTTTATCTTTCCTCCTTTCTTCTGGTGCCTCACATGTTCCCCACCTTCCTCTCTCAACCACATTCATAGTTATCTTTGTTCAGTGTACTTACATTGTTGTGCTACCATCTCCCAAAATTGTGTTCCAAACCATGCACTCCTGTCTTCTATCACTCTGTTGTGCTCCCTTTAGTATTTCCTGTAGGGCAGGTGTCTTGTTCACAAAGTCTCTCATTGTCTATTTGTCAGAAAATATTTTGAGCTCTCCCTCATATTTGAAGGACAGCTTTGCTGGATATAGGATTCTTGGTTGGTGGTTTTTCTCTTTCAGTAACTTAAATATATCACACCACTTCCTTCTTGCCTCCATGGTTTCTGCTGAGAGATCCGCACATAGTCTTATTAAGCTTCCTTTGTATGTAATGGATCACTTTTCTCTTGCTGCTTTCAGGATTCTCTCTTTGTCTTTGACATTTGATAATCTGATTATTAAGTGTCTTGGTGTAGGCCTATTCAGATCTCTTCTGTTTGGCGTATGCTGCGCTTCTTGGATCTGTAATTTTATGTCTTTCATAAAAGATGGGAAATTTTCACGAATTATTTCCTCTATTATTGCTTCTTCCCCTTTTCCCTTCTCTTCTCCTTCTGGGACACCAATGATACATACATTATTGTACTTTGTTTCATCCTTGAGTTCCCGGAGACGTTGCTCATATTTTTTTCATTCTTTTCACCATCTGCTCCTTTGTGTGCAGGCTTTCAGGTGTTTTGTTCTCCAGTTCCTGAGTGTTTTCTTCTGCCTCTGGAGATCTGCTATTGTATGTTTCCATTGTGTCTTTCATCTCTTGTGCTGTGCCTTTCATTTCCATAGATTATACCAGTTTTTTTTTTTGAGCTTTTAATTTCTGCCTTATATATGCCCAGTGTTTCCTTTACAGCCTCTATCTCTTTTACAATATCTTCTCTAAACTTTTTGAATTGATTTAGCATTAGTTGTTTAAATTCCTGTGTCTCAGTTGAAGTGTATGTTTGTTCCTTTGACCGGGCCATAACTTTGTTTTTCTTAGTGTAGGTTGTAATTTTCTGTTGTCTAGGCATGGTTTCCTTGGTTATAGAAATCAAGTTTTCCCAGACCAGAACAGGCTCAGGTCCCAGAGGGAAGAAATATTCAGTGTCTGGTTTCCCTGTGGGTGTGTCTTAGAAAATTGCTCCACCCTGTGATGCCTCAGGTCACTGTGCTTTTCTGCCCAGCAGGTGATTCCTGTTAGCCTATAATTCTTGACTGGTGTGAGGAGGTATAGCCAAGTTCCCCCAGGCTCTGGGATCTGGTTCTGAATGGAAAGGGCCCTACCCCTTTCCTCTTAGAGAAGATAGACCCCCTAGGGGGAGGTCATTAGCATTTCAATGGTCTTGCTCTCTGCTTGTGCTGTCTCCACCCTTATCTGAGTCACAGTCCTGGAAACTGAAAATGACTGGGGCTTTCTCCACTGAGCCAAAAAAGAAACAGATAGTCCCCTTCAAACCTAGTCCAAGGTGACCGTCTGGCTCTCCAAGGCCAGTCGTCACCCAAAGCCTCTGTCTTTTTTGGGGGGATTCATACCTTTAGTGAGCAGTTCACACTTGCTACTTAAAACCCCAGTTTGGAGGTCAGCTGAGCTATATTCGCTTGTTGGGAGAGAGCTTCTCTCTGGCACCATGAGGCTTTGCAGCTCGGGCTATGGGGGAGGGGGTCTCATGATTTGGATCCGCAGGTTTTACTTACAGATTTTATGCTGTGTTCTCAGGCATTCCTCCCAATTCAGGTTGGTGTATGATGAGTGGACGGTCTCGTTTGTCCCCCCACAGTTATTCTGGATTATTTACTAGTTGTTTCTGTTTTTTTGTAGTTGTTCCAGGGGGACTACTTAGCTTCCACTCCTTTCTATGCTGCCATCTTGCCCAATTCCCCTTCATGTGCAATCTTAATTCCCTAGTTTGCCTGGCAACTACGCATGCTTATCTCATGGAATTAGATGAGGCAAAGATTAAAAAAGAAATCCACATATATTTATGTGTAAGTTTATAAAAGATTGAAACAATAACTTTCTATTTATCTGCATGTTTAAAAAATGATTGTATGCATGTATTTTCCTACACATGGTGGAACATAAACAATACAAGAAGTGTATATTCCAAAAAGAGGTTTGCAGTTGGTTTGTGTGGGAGTGTAACTCACAGGTCTATGTACAAAACGTTCCTTGTGAAAAGCTGAATATTTGTAATCCAGTCACTGTGTATAAGAAATGACCTTCACAGAGTTGGAGACAAAATTAGGAATAAGAACAATTCCAATATGTAAGCAATAAGTAGAGAATAAGTAAGATTTTAAGTAAGCTGAAACTTTCATCAGAGAAAGAGGAGGAAAGCAATTGACCAAGAATGGAAAAGAATAAACTAATTAGGAAACAATTTCAAGAAAGAGAAGATATTAAATAGAAATGAAAGGATGCAAATAAATAGAGAATGATGAGAACCTACAAATTTTCTTTAATAATGCAATAGGAGATCATTGATGATTTCTTTTTCAAGAGAATTATCTGTAGATAGCTAATGTTGGAAGTAAACTTCAAATTGAGTGATGAAAGGAATAGGAAGAAAAGAAGTGTGAATGACACATATAGACTACTTCACAAGCTACTTGGTCATAGTGAAGAGGAAAATCATAGTTGATGTGAAGGTATAAAAGGATGAAGTGAGCTCTGAAGATGGTGGCATAGAAAGAAGTGGGAGACTTAGTCTCCCCCAGAACAATTCATAAATGAACAAAAAACCAGTAAATAACCTGGAATAACAGTGGGGAGAAAAACATGATTGTACGCTCAACATCCACCGACATGAATTGGGAGGAATGCCCAAGATCACAGCATAAAATCTGTAAGTAAAATTGCGGACCTGTGCTGAGAGCGGAGAACCTAGGGCTGGGAGCCCCTCCCTCAAGGAAGCCGCGTCACACACTTTCTCAGCCCAGCTCCAAGTGAGGTTTTAATATTACCTGCTCAATACAGACAGCGAATCCTCAACAAACAGACAGAGGCTTTTGGAGACAACTGACCTTGGGAGAATCAGGGAACATATCTGTCTCAGGATAGTGAGCCCAGAGGATCGGGTGCTATATCTGGCTGACGGGTGAACCTGGAAGTTTTCCTGTCCCTCACTCTCTCTCTGTGGAGAAAACCTCAGCTGTTCTCAGCCCACAAGGCATTGCAGTAAAGACAGCCTCAGACATTCTGCAATCTGAAACGAGCTGAGAGCCCCGCGGCACAGCCCAGCGGCCCAGGGCTTCCCTTGAGGGACAGCGCACACTGATGACGTAGCACGGCTTTCCCTTGGCTGAAGGAGGATCGTGGCTGGGAGGGGGGATCCGGTCGGAGAACCCAGGGGTGCTATGCCACGTCTGGTGGTTTGTGCGACACCAAGAGAGAAGGTCTGGGGCTAAACTGAAATGAAGGCTTAGATTCTTGTGGCAGCCTTGAATCTCCTGGAACCTGGGAGATTTGAACATAGAACTGCCCTTCCCCCCGACCACCCATACACACGCCCCACATTCAGGGCGGACAGCTCCAGCAACACACCCAAACTGAGTTCTCCAACTGAACACACAAGAATCATTTCCCCACACTCCGTGGAAAAAAGGTTGAGAACTGATCTGAGGGATATAGGTGACTCACAGACGCCATCTGCTGGTTATTTAGAGAAAATGTACATCACCAAACTGTGTCTGAAAAATTAGATCGATATCCTTTTTTTTTGATACAACCTGAAAGAACCCTATCAAGCAAAACAAATGGTAAGAGGCCAAAAACAACAGAAAATCTTAATGCAGATGATAAAACCAGATGATATGGAGAATCCAGCTCCAAACACACAAATCAAGATTTCAGAAGAAACCTTGTATCTTGTAAAATTTATCAAAGAACTACAATCAAAGAATGAAAACATGGCAAAGGATTTAAAGGATATCAAGGGGACCATGGCCCAGGATATAAGTGTCATAAAGAAGACCCTAGAAGAGCATAAAGAAGACATTGTAAGAGTAAATAAAAAAATAGAAGATCTTATGGAAATAAAAGAAACTGTTGGCCAAATTAAAAAGACTCTGGATATTCACAATACAAGACTAGAGGAAGCTGAACAACAACTCTGTGTCCTAGAAATCCACAGAACAGAAAATGAAAGAACAAATGAAAGAATGGAGAAAAAAATAGAAAAAATCGCAGTGGATCTCAGGGATACAATAGATAAAATAAAATGTCCAAACTTAAGACTCATTGGTGTCCCAGAAGGGGAAGAGAAGGGTAAAGGTCTAGAAAGTGTATTCGAAGAAATTGTTGGGGAAAACTTCCCCAACCTTCTACACAATATAAACACACAAAGCATAAATGCCCAGTGAACTCCAAATAGAATAAATCCAAATAAACCCACCCCAAGACATATTCTGATCAGACTGTCAAATATGATGAGAAGGAGCAAGTTCTGAAAGCAGCAAGAGAAAAGCAATTCACCACATACAAAGGAAACAATATAAGACAAAGTAGTGACTACTCAGTGGCCACTATGGAGGCGAGAAGGCAGTGGCATGACATATTTAAAATTCTGAGAGAGAAAAATTTCCAGCCAAGAATACTTTATCCAGCAAAACTCTCCTTCAAATTTGAGGGAGAACTTAAATTTTTCACAGACAAACAAATGCTGAGAGACTTTGCCAATAAAAGACCTGCCCTACTTCAGACTCTAAAGGAAGCCCTACCAACAGAGAGACAAAGAAAGGACAAAGAGATATAGAGAATTTTAACAGACATATATAGTATCTTACATCCCAAATCACCAGGACACTCATTTTTCTCTAGTGATTACAGATCTTTCTCCAGAAGGGACCATAAGCTGGGACATAAAACAAGCCTCAAGAAATTAATTTAAAAAAAATTGAATATACTCAAAGAATATTCTCCAAACACAATGGAATACAAATAGAAGTCAATAATTTTTTAACTATAACTCCACTATTTACTTCCTACATGATAAAAAATACACAAATCAATGGTTTTGAACTCAATGTAAAACATGTAATTTTAGACAACTATATAAAAGTGGGGGACTGAAGGAGTATAGGACCATAGTTTATGTTCCCTATTGAAGTGAAGGTGGTATCAAAGAAAAACAAGATTGATAGGGATTTAAGAGGTTAATTTTAAGCCCCACAGTAAACACAAAGAAATTATCAGAGAATATAACCATAGAGATGAAAAGTAGAGTTTGGGTTAAGAGAAATGGGGGAAGGGGCAATGGGGAGTTAAGAAAGGAGTGTAGGGTTGCTGTTTGAGGTGAAGGGAAATTTCTAGTAATGGATGGTGGGAAAGAGTATAACATCATTCTAAAGGTGATTAATCCCACTAATGGAAGGCTAGGGAGGGGGTGGAATGGGAAGATTTAGGCTGTATATATCTTTCCACAATTGAAAAAAGAAAAAAAAAAAGTCTAACTAGATGACAATTGAACGCTAAGGATGAACTTGTATGGGATTGGAGGGTGGAGGACAGGTGGCTTGAAGGGACACAGTTGAGACATAAGGAAAAGGAAATATAGAATGTAAGCATTGTATCAGTGTTGAATCTCTTATACTTCTTAGCTGCGCTTAATGGAATTACGTAAAAGAATGTTCTTGTTCATGGGAAGTACATACGTGAATTATAATGTATGTTCAACGATGTGTGAAGCTAACTCTCATATGTTCAGAAGACAGAGAAATAGATGATAGATGATTGATAGGGAGGGAGGGAGGGAAAGAAATAGTGATGTGACAGCATGTTAAAGTTGGTTGATTGAGCTATTGGGGGAGGGGGTCAGGGTATGATGGAATTCTGTGTATGGGGCTAGTATTGTTTTTGCAACTATTCATGTAACTTTGAATTTATTTCAAAATAAAAAAATAGTAAAAAAAAAAAAAAGGATGAAGTATATATTATGTTGGGGAAGGAATGTTCAACTTTCCAACATACTCCCTCTACTAGGAAACTCAGTGATTAGCAAGGGATTAAAGTATTAATGGTTTATGTTTTCTTCAATTCCCTGGAAAACCACATGAGAATACTCAGTCCCTTGATGTTGCTCAGGATTGCAGCTGTTGTTCAATAAATATTTGTATATGCTTGGACAGTCCTCCTTAAATCCAAGGTTTTTCCATCTTTCCAATGTCAGAGGCTTCCTTTTTCTGGGAGGACACATGAATGATAGGCTGTCTCAGTACTTCTAGATGGTGCCATGGAAAGATTCTAACTCTTCTATCATAAGAGATGATTTAATGATTTGTATAAATCACCATAAGGGAAGGAAATGAAAACAGATAATGTGCTGCAAAAATTTATGCCTTATTCTTCAGGCAAAAAAAAAAAAAAAAAAAACATAAACATACTTCATTCTTCACAGTTGCTTAACTGGGGAAAAGATAAAATTGACCACTTGTGCCCCAAAGGATAAAAATGTCCATGAAATGTCATCAACTTCAAGCATCTGGGTTATAAAGGAAGGTTTCAGGATATTTCTCTACTTTGGCAGGATTTACTAAATCGCATTCAAATAACTTGGCAGTAAACATATTTTATTTTGCCTCCTACATCTACTCCAAAGTTTTCCACTGCTCAGACACTTGAAATACAAACTAGACCAGTTTAGATAATATTTGACTATTATTTAATAGTATGTATAGTGGAAAATAAAAGAGTTTTGTTAAATAAAATCTGAAGTAAACTAAAATCTCTTTGATATTTGTTTCTTCTTGTTATGGATAGCCATGTTATGCTTTATATAACAACAAATTTGTTAAAGAGGGATAGCCAAGAGAAGGGAATCATTCTGGAATTTTGACAATTTCTAAAAATAACATGTAATACATGTCAGGGTTAAAAGATAGAATGTGAACCCTCTTCAAGTGAATGAACAGGATAAAGATCAATACTTTCTTAGAAGTCTTTAGATGATGCCTACTTTATTCCTTGTAGCTATTGATTTAGAGAATATACAACAAAGTATTCTTTTGGAACAGGTTTTTGTAAAATATTTATTTTTTTTAGTATCAATCAAATTTAGATGATATTTCTGTGAATTTTGGTATCCTGAACAACTATTATTGTCAAATTAGCATCTATTTTTAATGAGGAATGACTAACCTATAGCATCACAGAACAAATAAAAGTATAATGGCATGCAAGACAGAAGTCCCTTCTTTGATGGAATTTAAATTATATTGAGGTAGAAAAAATAAGCAAATAAAGAAAGGTATAAAAATTTCAGGTGACTTTGTAACTATGAAAAAAGGACAGGTAGTAGGACATAAGATGCAGTTATGGATAGTTTCTGATACACTTGTAAAACAGGAACTCATTGTGATAGCTGAGAAATGACTGAATTAAATAAGAAACTCAATAACAAGAAGATATGGAGGAAAAACCTTTCAGGCAAAATGAACAGCAAATATAAAGTCCCTGAGGCCAAGACAAATTTGTCATATTCAAAGAACAAGAAAGGCAAAGTGTTAAGACAGAGTAAGTAGAGACAAGAAGAGGTAATGCATTCAAAAGATAGAGATCAGATCATGTAGTAACTTGTAGGTCACGAACAGAGTTATGTATTTGCTATGGATGTAAGGATTTGCCTTTGGAGGGTCTTTAAGAAGGAAATGATTTGATTTGGCTTTGTTTTATTTTAAAGCACTTAGGTTTATTTGTGAAGAAATGAAAGTGGAAGCATTGGGAGGTAGGAAGAAAACAAGATAAGGTAATTTCCAGTTTGCCAGAGCTGCCATCATGCAAAATACCAGAAATGGATTGACTTTTATAAAAGGGATTTATTAGGTTACAAATTTGCAATTTTAAGGCCATAAAAGTGTCCATACTAAGGCATCAACAAGACAATACCTTCAATGATTGTATCAAAGACAGTTCATTTCAGCATTTCAACACACAGGTAAGGGTATCATTTTCCTCATTTTTAAGATCTCTATCCTGAGGAGGCTGGGAAGGCATGTGGCTAGTGTCTGGTGGTCCTTTGCTCCCGGGTTCTTGTTTCAAAATGGCTTTCTCCAAAATGTCTCTGGGCTTCTGTCTTCACTCCTCTCTCTCAGCTCATGTTCATCCTTGCTTCTTTTTTCCCAGGGCATTTCTCTCTAACTACCTGGGGGTCCTTTCTTAGCTTCTCCAGGGCAAACTCTGGGCTTCATCTCTTAGCTTAGCATCTCCAAATGTCCTTTTGTCTGCTTCTCCAAGCATCTCCAACTGTAAGGATCTGTGTCAGCTCTTGAGCTCTCTTAAGTGATCCAGTGAACTAATCAAGATGGTGAGGTTCACACTTCCATGGAAATAGTTTAATCAAAGGCCTCACCCACAGGTGAGTCACATCTCCATGGAAACATTCAATCAAAATGTTCCACCCAACAAGATTGGGTTAAAAGATCATGACTTTTGTGGAGCACATAATATATCCAAACTGGCATAGGTAAGGAGTAATTTTAGCAATCCAAGTAAAAAGATGATGGTTCTAGAATAAATATCAAAAGTGGAATAGTGAGGCATGATTACATTTAGGATACACAAGGTCAACAGAACTTGCTGATGATATAGGAAAAATCAAGAGTGAATCTTATTTGAGGCCTGCCTACAAGGTCAATGGCAGTAAAATTTACTGGGATGGGAAAAATGAAGAGAAAGACAGACTTCTTGGAAAATGAGTTTAATGTTATTATTTGGACATATTAAGGTTGTAAAATGTATTAGGCATCCAAGTAGAAAAACTAATTGGAAAGTTTCATGAGCGGGGTCAATTTGGGGATAGAAATTATGGAAGAGTACTCAGAAAATAGATGGTAGTTAAAGACTGGAGGAGAAATGGTAGTTATAGACCAAGAGAGAAAACATTTAAAAAAAAAAAAAAGATGACAATTAAGCCCCAGCATACACCAATATTTAAAGGTCAGGAGGAAGCAAAGCCTGCAAGACATGGCCCTGAAGTACAAGACATGGCCACAAAAGCAAAAGGAAACCATCTAAGTGTGATGCCACAGAAACCAGGTGTCTTGGTGTTAAAATATATAAAATAAATAAAACAGATAAAATTACAAATACTTGTGAGAAATCAAATGAAATGATAGTCAAAATTTGTTTTGGCAACATAAAAGTATTATTGTGTGTAATTAAAAGTACATTTTTGTTCCTTGTCTTTCGGCAAGAAAGGTTTCTATCATATTGATTAGCTGAACAAAACTTTGGAAATTAAAATTCCATCAACCTCTTTATTTTTTCCATAGAGTTATGACTAATGAGCAATTTTTTTCTTTTTGTAGTTACAAAACTAGCACGTCATGATATTGTCCCATTCAGCACCTAACAAAGGTACTTTCCTCTTCATTGCCATTTAACAATTCTTTCTTCCTGCCATATATCAAGGCCAAGGTGACAATAAAGCCACTTGCTATAGAAAGAAGACTGGTCTAGAAATAATCAAACCCAGGCAATCATCTGGCCCTGTTCTCTATTTCCACCCTGTCATTTATCAACTGTGACTTTGAGGAAGTCACTTAGGCTGTCAGAAACTTCCACCCTTCATATTAAACTGGGTATAAGAACCATACTACTTCTTAGAGAAACTACTATATATAAGGTCATAAACACATAGTATGTATTCATGAATGTTTGTTCCTGTCATAGCATCCATCATCTTTCTTTTTTAATGCCCCAAACCTTTCTGTATGTTCTACATAAAAAAGTAAACAGTAGTAAATAATATTTCCATTTTTCAGAAAAAAAAGTTGAAGTAATATCTTGCGAATTATGAGAAAAAATTTAAAGTAGTTTTCAGGTCTAAGAACTTAACCTAGGAGAAGCTAAACTTATGGGTTAACATGGTTGTTTGTGTGGAGACAAGGAAGAATGCTGTGATTTAAACCTTAGTGTGTTATCCACATTAGATCACTAATGCTGTGGGTTGTCAATGTAGCATTTTTATTTCCACAACTTCCTTGAATAATTAAAGAATGAGGCATTGAAGATATAAGAACATTTTATTATTACACATCTTAACAGCATCTCCTCATTCTAATTGCCAAACATCTTTACATATCTATTACATTTAGACGCTCACCATCTTCAGGAAGCTGTCTGCAATTATCCCCACCCACAGTCCCAGCCACTAGACACATAAATCTCAAACTTCATTTAATAACCTAATATAATTCATATCTCTCTTTCACAAAAGTAAAAAAAAAAAAAGCTTACTAAAAAAAAAGAAGAAAAGATAAACTAATAAACTAAAGAGAAGAGAACAAAAGGTGATATCACAGAAAGGATAATCAAATCTTCTTTTCAATTGACCTAGCACATACAGAGAAGAAACAGATGAAAGAAGGTTGAAAGACTAACATTTATTGAACAATCACTAATGCCAACCATTGTACAGAAGACAATTCATTTCAGCGTTTCAACACACAGGTAAGGGCAACATTTTCCTCATTTTTAAGATCTTGATCCTGAGTTTTAGTGAGATTAAGTAGATCAAGGTGTCAAGCTTTAAGGAGTGGTGCTGTGATTCAAACCCAAAACTATCTGAACTTGGTGAATCTAAAGTACAATCTATTTTACTAAGTTGCAAAGTAGTTATAGGAGAAATATTATCTCACTAATAAAAGACTTACAGATAATATGTACTCCAAACTATTTTGTTTTACTGTGGGAAAAGTGAATAAGTGGCCAGGAATGAACAGATCTTAGCAATACATCACTGAAAACAAAATATTGATCCGATTCTAATGGAACTGATGTTCATTACTGTTTTTGCATCACTTAGAAAACCACTCCTCTACTCATCACCATTTTGCAATTACTATTTCTGTCTTACTTACTCTCCTAGATTACTGGACAAAATTTATGACTTTTCTGGAAGTTTATATAGTTCTAAATTAGAGATCAGCTAAGTATACTAACATAATACAGATTGCACAATAAAAAATTATGTTTGACCATGTGGATTATAACTAACACAATTTTTCTTTTGAAAAACTTTATGGTGATTAGAATTTCCATTTGCTTTTCAGGCAATAATATTGTATGTAATAAATATCATCATCATTTCAATGTGTGCAGGTTTATTTTTTATTTTAAAACATGCTTCGTTCCACTGAAATAAGAGGAGTGACTAAGATGTCCCTAGCTTGCAGTCAACAGATAAAACAGACAGAGAGAGAGAGAGACCAAGGGAAAATTACTGCAGTCATTCATTCATTAGAGAACTCAAATCAGAATACCTGAGAGAACTGAATCTCAACTAGGATCCCAAAGTGTGACTGAAAACATATCCACATCCAATCCAAACCAGGTGAAATTTTTGAGCATTCTAAAAGTCTAAAAGGGGAAAGAAAAAGAAAAACAATGTGAAAAAAATCAGACTATAGGAAAGTATCAGACTGATTTCAGACTTAGCAGGAGCACAAGATTCTTAAATGAATTGGAACAATGACTTCAAATCTGAAGCCAAGAAAACCACAACATAGAATTACATACCAATCCTAAAAGTTAATTGGGATATCCAATTATAGACATAGTGGCCATTAAAACATATAGATATCTATAAATTATCAAATATGATAAAAATACTTAAACTATTTCAACAAAATGAAAAAGTGATTAGAGGAGGAACATACTATGGGTGACAAAAAACCTTATAGATTATTATTATTATATGAAGTAACAAAGGAGTAATATGATCTTGTTTCTTGGTAGAGTCTCTTTTGAGCAATAATATTTTAATGAACTATACAGCTGCTAAAATATTGCAACTAGAGAAAATAAGAATCACAAAATTATATTTAAGTGTTTATTAATATTCAATAATTATAAAACTAGAGGAAAAGATCACTAAATTATGGATATCAAACACAAAGTAAATATATTAAATTTGACAAGTTAAAAACAAGAATAATATGTAAATGTATAAGTTAGCGACTATGAAGTTTGGGAGGAAGAATAATTTCCTTGTCTTTCTATTAGGGTGTGTATAAAACAAGTTTATCTTACAGCTGAACTGGTATAGCACTATGCTTATCTCCAAAGATGCCTAGAAGTCTGGTACAGATCGTTACTTGAGTTAAGGATGAAATGGGCTAACTAAGGACTTATAATGTCATATTTCAAGCTTGAAACTCTCTTGAAGGCACCTTGGGCTAGCTTGTCTACATCGTTTAGGGCTGTGTATATTGATGGTTTACACCTGGTGTAATCAGTTAGCTAATCCAGTTTTAGCTATGCAGCCAATGGGATATAACAACATTGCAGGAAACTTTTGCCTAGACTCCCCTGAAATGAGGATATCACATAGGTTGGTTGTTCATAATCCAAAAGCAAAGCATGTTCTGTGGAAGTTGAGAGGCTTAGTGGGGATAAGGGCAGTGTCTGGAAGTTTTTGGATGTCTTTATAATAACCTGTGCTTTCCTTCTCCTCTTGTGCCTTATCTTTTACCTTTATTAAATCTTCATGGATGCATACCCATTGCAGTCTTTGAATCCTTTCAATTTTGTTTATTGTGTAATTGATGTGGTTGGCAGTATGCGCAGAATAATTGAAACAAACTTGGAATCTATAATTTAAATGATGTGTTATGCTTGGTTGGGGAGAAGGAAAGATGAGGAAGAAGGAGCCATTGTTGCCAGGAGGGCTTCCTGGCCCTCTTTAGGGTGAGGTCGTTCAAGTGCTTTGACCACTGCTGTGAGGAGAAGCTTAGTAATAGCACCTAGCGTTGACAGAGAAAGGGAGGAAGGAAATTGTCAGTGGAATACAAAAGAAATCCCCAAAAAAGAAGTCAGCCAAGAGTATGGTACTTTACAAGCTTTTGCCCACTGGGGTTAAAATAAAAGTAACTAAGAAGCAGCTGAAAGCTGCTAGAGCTGAGTTACAGTCAGTGATTCCATCTAAAATCACCAGGAACATAATATCAGTGGGAGTTAGGTAGATACCTGTTTATTGAAATATGTTCCCCTTCCTATCAGAAAGGCAATGGATGTTTCAGGGGGAGGGAATCAAGAGATAAACTAAACAGGAAGCACAAAGATATTCAGTTAAGAGAGAAACCACTGTACGGACCTATGTAAACCACCTGCCCAGCCATATTTGAAGCAGATTTTATGTATGGAAGAATAAGCAGTTATTTTTCTTGCATGAGACACCATAAGATGGAAGGCCATGTTTAGTTTTACCCAAGCACTTCAGGTATCAGTAGCTTTTGCAGAAAAGCCGATGGATGGATAAACTCCCAATCTTGATAAGGGATAATTGTACTACTCTACTCTTAGATATTAAATGAAATATTCCCCTCTGAGACTACTGAAATGTCAAGGATGCAAACAAGTTTAGTTTGGTATTTAACCATACTAAAATTTCTATGAATTCTATACCTTTGACTCAAGTGATGATTGATGCTGTGGTATAAAGGGTTTCCAATTGCTTGGGCTCATTTTTTAAATTTTCTTTTTTTTTTTTTTTTTTTTTTTGCATAGCAAGATGATATGAGGAAGGCAGCCATGAAACTCTTCACCCCAGAAACCCTGAATGTGATTACTTGATGGGAAGAAAACTGGCATTACTGAGAAGAAAAGAAACAATGAGAATAATAGGAGTGAAAACAAAACAAAACAAAACAAAAAGCTCAGGACTATTAAAATTTAGGATTATTCAAATGGTTAATGAAAAACAGCATGAGAAATATGAAGCAGCTCCTAAAATTTTAATGGATCACTATAAAAGACCAGGAGACCAGCTGTCACCAAATTCCTGAATTTATAAAAGAGTAACAACAGATTCATTCACTTTATTCTAGCCTTGATTAATTAAAAAATTTATTACATGACTGAGAATTATGACTCTAAATGATGGAAGAGTGAGGGAGTTTTGGCATAACTCCCAGCAAAGGGAAACAAGACTGTTTGCTTTGATGTGAGTAATATGCCATTGAGGGTAGTGAAACAATTGTGTTGGGGTTACTGAACACTGATGCACAAGGTATTGTTGCATCTAAACCTTCTAATGAAAAGTTAAATGTCATCTAACTAAAATAAGGAGGTATAATATGAAATTATAGAAGAATTACAAGTGAGATTATGTTTTAGTTTAGCAATTCATGAATAAAAGTTATGAAAGTCACCTATCAATTTATTTTTATCATCCCTACTACAATGTATTACTGAAATGGATGAATTTACTGAGTGCCCTTCTCACATCCACACCGCCCTTCTCTTACCCATACCACTAGGAAAAGGGATATCACACACATCTATTCTTTGTTCTGCTTTGAACTTGTTAGTTGGGAACCTTTAGTACTAACCAAACCCAGTCCAGTGGTAAATTTAATGCACCATAGAATACAAGGAAGGGATAAATGCATTTCATTTTTAAATAAGATAAAATATAATGTTAATATCTCAATCTGAAGAGTAATCTAAGACTGAATTACAAATGCTTATTAATCCATTTGACAACCAAAAGGCGACAATATTCTGCATGAAGTGCAAGGTCCAGCACAAACAGTAAAATTCTTAGTTACAACTTGGGATGCTGTGACTAGAGACATTTCTTAAACAAAATAAAATAAGTTATTATCTCTGTCAGCACCAAATTCAAAGAGGCACAGAGATGTATTAGGGGTTTTTGTTTGGTTTCTGGAGAAATCACGTACCACATAGAAATATTATTAGCCCATATTCACAAGGTTACCTGGGGAAAAAAACTTAATTTGTCTCTGAAAAATGACAGGCTGTCTTGGAACTTCAAAAAGCCATAGCACAATCAAGCTTTCTAAGATTTCAAGGCCTCCATGATTAAATGATATTCAAAGTGCCCTCGATATGCAATTCATGCTGATGGGAGACTTGGACAAATGCCCTTGGCTACCACACAACAGCAACTACTGGTATTTGGGACCAGAAAATTTCCTGATATTGCATCAACTTATTTCCATTTAAAAAGCAGCTGTTAGTCTGCTATTGTTTTGGTGTCATAGCTAAAAATCACTGCCAAATTTGAGGTCATAAAGATTTTCCCTATGTTTTCTTCTAAAATGTTTATGGTTTAGCTCCTATATTTAAGTCCATAATACATTTTGAGGTAATTTTTGTATATGATGTGAGATAGGGGTCCAACTTCATTCTTCACATATGTGCGTTCTGTTTACACAGCACCGTTTTGTTAAAGAGACCATGATTTCACCATTTAATGTGCATGGCACCCATGTTGAAAATCAGTGGGTTGTAAATTTCCAAATTCATTTCTGTACTCTAAATTCAATTCCATTGGTTTATATACCTGCCTTATTGTTATATACCTTATAACAGTATAAGACTGTTTTGATTACTGTGGATTTTCAGTAAGTCTTGCAATGGGGAAGTATGCAATCTCCAGCCTTATTCTCCTTTCAAGATTGATTTAGCTATTCAGGGCCCTTTATAATTCCATGTGAATTTGAAGATCAGCAGTTCCATTTCTGCAAAAACTAATAAGATACCACTTCACACCCATTAGGATGACTATTATTAAAAAAAAAACATCAAACAAACAAACAGAAAATAACAATTTGTTGGTGAAGATGCAGAGAAATTGGAACTGTTGTACAATTTAGGTGGCATTGTAAAATGATGCAGCCAGTACCGAAATAGTTTAGTGGTTTCTCAGAAAAATTTGAACATAGAATTACTACATGATCCAGCAATCCCAATTCTTGGTATATTCCCAAAATAATTGGGAGCAGGGACTTGAATAGATATTTGTACACCGATGTTCATAGCAGCATTATCCACAATAGCCAAAATGTGGAAGTAATCCAAGTGTCCATCAAGAGATGAATGGATAAATGAAATATGGTGTATATATACAATAAAAGATCATTCGGTTGTAAAAAAGAATAAAGTTATGCTATAATGTGGATGGAACTTGAAGAAATCATGCTGAGTGAAATAAGCCAGAAACAACAAAAAGGACATATATTGTACATGTAACACTTATAAGTAAATTCATAGAGGCAGAAAGTAGATTACAGTTTAACAGGGGTTCAGGGGATGGTGATGGAACGTTATTACTTAATGGCTATAGAGTTTCTGTTTGGGGAAATGAAAAAAGTTTCAATGATAGATGGAGGTGATGGTAGTAGCACAAGTTGAATTAATATCACTGAATCATACACTTTAACATGGTTAAAATTGGAAAATGTAAGTGGTATATATGTCACCCCAATAAAAATACAAAAACTGAAGCAACCACCCCCAAAAGCAAACAAAAAAGCATGATAAATAAAGGCATAAAGTCTTATGATTCTAGGGGGAAAAAGTTAACAAAATTGAGGCCTTAACTATGTACCAGAATTGTTTTGAGTACTATGTTTGAATAAATTAATTTAATCCTGAAATCAAACTTGGAAAATTTCGTCTCTATTATATGGATGAGGAAATTGAGACATGTAGGTATATTAACTTTCCCAACATTGCACAGATATTTTCTGTTATTTAAACACTGGCAGTCAGATTCCAAAGTTCACACAACTATGCCACTATCATAAAGAATACTGCCAGATAAGGTAACGAAATTTTAGAATTCACTTAACCTTGGCCAAAAAAAAAAAAAAAAAAAAAAAAGTGTTGAAATTGGTTGAAAGGAATGTGCAAGTGAGAGAATCAATGCAAACCTCCACACATTGTGGAATTTTCAATTTTCCTTAAGGTGTCCTCTATATAAACAGCAAGTTCTATTTTAAGTATTATTAAAAATTAATTATTATTTAACATTTTTATATAAGTATATATATTTATATAAGTATACATATTTACCCATTGTGTTGAGTGCTTGCTTTGGGCATTGCACTCTTCTAGACATCAGAAATACATCAGTGAACAAAACAACAGTCACTGTGTTTGTAGAGCTCACATTATAGAGGCACAAAAGATAATAATTATTTTAGATGATTAAACTACATATTAAGTTTGAAGGTAATAAGTACTATGAAAATAAAGAATACATAGGTTAAGTGGGACCAGCTGGTGATGATTAGTCCCTATAAATAGGGGTTTTAGGAAATTCATTAAAAATACAAAGAAGGAGTTAATCATAAGTTATACATGTGAAAAACTTTCCAGGTGGATTGCAAAGTTGGAACTATAGAGTGGAACTTCTTGAAATGTCCAGGGAATAGCAAAGAATCCACTGTTTGCTTATAATGAGCTGATTTTGTTTTTCACTCTTACAAGAATGGTTCCATTGCATGGATTTGGGAGGAGCTGAAATATGATTCTGACATATTTTAAAAGGACCACACTTGACTACTCTTTTCAGAATCCAAATGCTTCCAAATAAGGAACCAATAATGTAGTCCAGATGAGAGAAGAGGATAGCTCAGAGCAGAATGACAGGGGTCAAATGCTTGAGTTCTAGATATATGTACAAGACGAGGCTAAAGAATTTGGTACTGGATTTGATGTTGGTATGAAAAGAAATGAGTAACCAATGAGACTCCAAGATTTTGATCTGAGGAGCTGGAAGGATGGAGTTGCCACTTACAATATGGAAAAACTGGATGGAGCAGACGATCAGAACAGAAGGAAGATCAGAAATTTATTTTTAATATGTTAATTTTTAGACAGTTATTTTGCATTGACATATTAGGTAGTTGCAGAGAAAGCATCTGGAGTAGAAATAGAAATACTAATAGTTCATCTTATCTCAGCATTCTCTGATGTGCTTGATGACTACTTATCTAGATGATATTGATCTAAAATATGGTATAGCAGTGGGGATTGAGAGAATAGGGAAAATATTTAGATGGCATAACTGCTGTTTCTTAATGACAGATTTTAAGAAAAGAATGAGTGAATGAAGAGAAATTGGAAGTCACAATTGGAAGTTTCCAAGAAACATTTTCTTGGAAAGTTTTTAAATTATCACAAAATCTTTAGGTTGAGTTAACTCTATGGGTCTGTCAGAGCAGGGCCTCTGGGCAAGCTCTTGCAAAGGGTTGGGGCTGCCATGACACCAGGCCCTGAGGACGAGGCATCCTTCTACAGATGACTCTCACACCTTGAAATCTAATGGAGAACAGTTTGGGACCCATGACTCCTGTACTCCTTTTGATTTCTCCCTATGGCAATAGGAATTTTTATGCTGTGACTGTCCATCCTCTGTATAATAGAAGCAGATAATGTTCTAAGTTTCATAGGTCAGCTGGAGGGGAATTGTGCTCCAGAACAGGCCACACCTGTAACTGATTTTGATGAGTCTTTGTACTTAGCATTGTTGCTGAGATGATTTAAGACTTTTGGATATTGTGATGGAATGAATGTATTTTGCTTATGGAAAGAACATGTCTTTTTGGGGTCCAGAGGGTGGAGTGTGGTTTTGAGGTTTTCTGAACCCCAGAAAATTGTGTTCTTAAAGTCAATTCATCCTGTGGGTGTGGACCCATTTTAAGAAGGATTTTTTGGTGAGTAGGATCTTAACTTAAGTTGTGACCCACTTCATTCAGGGTGGTTCTCAATCCTCTTACTGGAGTCCTTTATAAGAGAATGAAATTCAGACATAGAGAGAAAGCCACAGAAACTGAGAGAAGAAGCCACAGAAGTCAGGAGATGGAAGCAACAGAACGCAGAAGAGAAAAATAGGCCGACAGATACCGCCATGTCCCTTGCCATGTGACAGAGGAGTCCAGCATTGCTGGCAGCTGATCTCTGGGAAGAAAGCATCACTTAAATGTTGCCTTAATTTGGACAGTTCATAGCCTCAGAACTGTAGGCTAGTAAGCTAATAAATTCCAATTGTAAAAGCCAACTCATTTGATGATATCTACATTTTGGCAGCTTTAGCAAACTAAAACAGGGTATTATTGATTTCTTAATTTTGGGTCAAAAAGAAACTTTAGTGCCCATTCACATATTTGGAAGCTGCCAATTGTGGAAGCATATGAAGTTAAGAGATTTTCATTATCAGCTTAAGTAACTTTAATGGTATCTCTCCCCTATGTTGCTTCCACAGAAAATTTACAATGCTTGTTTTATAGTATTCTGAGTAAAGGAGTCAATCACGTCATTTTTTTCACTAACACAGATTTGAATGTTTAACAATATACTTAAGATGTAATTTTTAATATGCTCAGGTTAAGTTTTTATTTAGGACAACCAAACTGTTTTCTGCTTAACATTATTGACAACAAGGACTTATTTAAATTGTATAAATGATTGTGTATTAAATATTAATATTTGAGCATGATAAAATCCAAAAGCAAAATAAGATGGAAAAGCTGAAGTGTCAAAATCCAAATGATTTTTAAATAAATATTTTTGGTAGTGGATTTTGTGGTTTGACTCACTTTCATCCCAACCTCCTTAGAGATTGAGTTTTGGGACTGCAGAGTCCAGGAAGATAAAAACTACATTCTCCAGTTTCCATAGCAGGTAAAATTTCAGATGTCACTTTTATGAGACATGTGTCCAGGACTCAATTAATGGAGAGAGAGTTGGACAAGATTAATGACTTTCACTGGTGCATATCATTGTATAGATAAGGATGATCTGTGTTCATCAGCTTCCTGATTTGATGATTTCTGAGATGGCAGCAGCATTCATCAGCTTCACAGCAGAGGCAGTGTGATCTCTGCTAGTGTAGGGTCTGCTTCTCTAGCCATTAGGACAATTTCCAAGGCCCCTTACATACCATGTTATAAATTATACAGTCCACATACAAATATAATAACTACAATATAATAAATCTCTGTTGAAGCACAACTTCTACTTCCAACTGAGGAAATTTAACACTGTTTTGCCAGATGAAACTGTAATGGAATCCCTAAGGTAGTTGACTTGCAAGACACTGATAAATCCTCTTAGGATCCATCCTCCTCTTCGCTTTCAGACAACTAGACTGAACTCCCAGCTGGCTTTGAAAGATGAGGTACAAAGGGTGAGCCTAGAGGAGGTGTGTTACACTCCAAAAAGAACTACATGATTTTTTCCAATTTTTTGCAGACAGAAATAAGGGGAATATATGTGGGAATTCAAATTTAGGGTATGCGATAATTGTGAATTGAATATAAAGTTGGACTGGGTCCACTAAGCATAAATTCTGGTTGTAGCTCAAAGTGTTAGAAAGGGCTCTAACTGGCTGGATTGGTTGGTGGACTGAAACATGGACCAAAAGGTGGCCTACACCAAATGAAGTTGAAATTCCAGAGCTGCATTGGTATAATATAGAAGAAGCCATCCAAAGGTTTAGGGCTATTGGAATGCTAGAGTAGATTTATCATATAGACCTGCTCACCTGCCCTGAGGGTGGCCAGAGCAGACATATTTCACTATGATTATGAGAAATAAATTTAGAGGAGACCCAGCTTCCCTGAAGTTGTATGGTTGCTCTTCTCTGTAGTCCAGATATTACTGTGGCAACTGCTGACACCAACCTGGGATCCTTAAACGCAATGGGCTGATGTGATCCTGTGTTGGCAGGAGCCAAGGGGAGGCACTTAACTGCAAAATAAAAGTTGGGTGTGCACAACAGCCCCCCATAATCACATGGAAGTGCTATATATGAGATTGGACTTTAGCAGGCCCTGAGGACACAAGTAAGTTACATGAGGAAGTGGTCTAAATGCCCCATGGCCCCACTCTTGCCACATTACCTTCTGCCTTCCAGACTGTAGCTATGACTTCATGGAGAGTTCCCTACAGTCAACTGACTAAGCAAGACAAAACTTGGTCCTGGTTTATAGACAGTTCTGTGTGATAGGCAGCATCACTCAAATATGACAGCTGCAGCAATACAGCCCCTTTCTGGGGCACCCTGAAGGGCAAAAATAACAGGAAATCCTCCTAGTGGGTAATGCACCTAGTTTTTCATTGTTTGGGGGGATAAATGGCCAGAGTTGCATTTGTATACTCATTCATGGTCTATGGCCAATTGTTGGGCTGGGTGGTCAGGGACTTGAAACGAATAAGATTGCAAAATTGATGATGAGGAAATCTCAGGGAGAGGGATATGTATAGACCTTTCTGCATGGGCAAAAACATAAAGGTATCTGTGTGCCTTGTGAATGTTCACCAGAAGATGTCCTCAGCAGAGAAGGATTTTAATAATCAAGTGGATTATTCCACAGAGTAGGAATATATTCTGTCCTACTGACACCAATTTCCACAGCCACACTTGTCATTGTCCAATGGTCTCAAGCACAAAATGGCCATGGTGGTAGAGATGGAGGTTACACCTGGGTTCAGCAGCATGAACTTCCACTATGGGCTGATCTGGCTATAGCCACTGATGGGTGGCCAATCTGCTAGCAGCAGAGACCAACACTCGGACCCTTGTTTGGCATCATTCCCTGTTGTGATCAGCAGGCAGGTTGATTATATTGTATTACCTTGATCGTGGAAGGGGCAGAGTGTGTGGTTCTTACTAGAATAGACACTTACTCTAGATATGGATTTGATTTCCTTGCATGCAATGCCTCTGCCAAAAATACCATCTGTATACTTACAGAATGCCTTAGCCACAATCATAGTATTCCACAGTATATTGCCTATTATCAAGGAGCCCACTTCACAGTAAATGAAATGTGGCAACAGGCCCTTGCTCATGAAATTCACTAGTTCACCATGCTCTCCATGATGCTGAAGGCACCGGGTTGATAGAATGGTGGAATGCCTTTTTTTTTGAAGACTTAATTATGGTACCAACTGAGTGACAATTTCTTACAGAACAAGGACAGTGTTCTCCCTGAGGTTGTGTATGCTCTAAATTAGCATCCAATCCATGATGCTATGTCTTCCAAAGTCAGGAATCAAGGAGTAGCAATGGGAGTGGTACCAGTCACTTACCCCGAGTGATCCTCTAGCAAAATGTTTGCTTCCTGTCCCACAGCCTATTGTTCTGCTGGTCTTAGTACCAAAGGGAGGAGTGCTTCCACCAGGAATCTCAACAATGATTTCACTGAACTGGAAGTTGAGACTGTCTCCTGGCCACTTTGCATTCCTTATGACCAAATTAATAGGAAAGAAGCAATTACTGTGTTAAGTAGAGGATTGATCCTGATTTCCAAGGGGAAATTGGACTGCTACTACACAATGGTAGTAAAGATGAGTTTGCTTAGAGTACAGGAGATTCCTTAGGGCATCTGTAAGTTCTACCAAACCCTGTGATTAAGCCAATGGAAAGCTACAACAACTCAATCCAGGCAGGGCCACTAATGAACCAGGCCCTTCAGGAATGAAGGTTTGGGTCATATCACCAGTCATGTAATCATGACCACTTGAGGTGCTTGCTGAGGGTAAAGGGAACATGGAATATATAGTGGAAGAAAGTAATTACAAATACATGTTATGACATATGACCAGTTTCAGAAGTGAGGACTATAGTGATTATTAGTATTTTCTTTGTTTTGATATGACTGTATTTGTATATATACATAAAAGGTATATATTTGTTTTCCCCTTTCATTCCTTTAACATATAACATAAATTGGATTAACATTATGCCATAGTATTTAAGTTACAGGATATCAAATTTAAGAGTATTACCCAAGGACTTGCATCCATTTGTGGTTTAGGGTTTGTTATATTTCCAGTTGTAAGCAGGACAGTTGAATTATGTTAGGCAAAAGTATGACTATGTGTGCTGGTTTGAATCTATTATGTACCCCCAGAAAATGCCATGTTTTTTAATCCATTCTTGTGTGTGCAGAACTTTTGTGGGTAGGACCTTTTGATTAGGTTGTTTCCATGGAGGTGTGACCCACCCAATTAAAGGTGTGTCTTAATCCTTTACTGGAGTCCTTTAAGAGTGATCACGAGGAGAGAGATTAGGAAGAAAATGCCCAGGGAGAAGCAAGAAGGACCCACAGACACTGAGAGAGCCATTTTGAAACTAGGGCCCTGGAGAGAAGGAACAGCAGATGTCACCATGTGCCTTCCTGTGTGACAGAGAAACCCTGGATGCCAGCAACCTTTCCTCACAGAAGGTTTATTCCTCTTGATGCCTTAATTTGGACATTTTCACAGCCTTAGAACAGTAATTTTGTAACCTAATAAAGCTCAATTGTAAAGCCAAACCACTTTTGGTATATTGCATTCTGGAAACTTTAGAAAAATGAAACACTATGTTATTGCCTTTATTTAGAGATTAAGTATGGCTAAAAGAGATGTGTATGGATGCCAAATTGACACCCATACACAGTCCATGGGTGGGCTGTGATGGTTAATTTCATGTGTCCAGTTGTCTGGTAAAGCAAGCGTTGGCCTGATTGTAACTGTGTTTATTTCATGGATTTAAATCATTAGCCAGCTGACTGCATCTATGGCTGATTACATCTACCATAAACAAAGGAGACTGTCTTCAGCAATTAGATGAATTGCTTCATATAATCAGTTGCAGTCCTTAGAGGGAGAACAGAGGATTTCAGCAGCAATATAACAAGAATTTCTATCTCTACTTCAGACAGACAGCTTCTCCTGGAGAATTTAAAATCACCTTCACTGAGTTTCCAACTTGTGGCCTGCGCTATAGAATTTGGACTTGTGAATTGCAATGGTCATAGGAGCCAACACCTACAATAAATCTCTTAATATTTGCATAGATATATCCTGTCAGTTCTGTTTCTCTGGAGGACCCTGGCTAACATTGTATGCATTCTCTTTTACTACCTTGTTTTGTGTTAGTACCCAAGCCAGCAGTTTTAATAGCTATTACGATAGAAGACACTTTCTGTTTTTTAATTCAAAAAAATTAAATAGCATATTGACATTTGCATGAGTATTTCTTCCTTATTTTGTTATGAATATGTTTGTATTTAAATATATATATATATCTCAAATATATTTTTCCCTTTATTACCTCTCATCATATAGCATAAATTGTATTAGCTTTATGCCAAAATATTTAAGTTACAGGATATCAAGTATATACATACTTTGTGAACACCCATCCTCTTTTGGGGAAAAGGTTAGTATGTTTTCAGTTGTACATAGGATAGTTTTGTCATGTAATGAAAAAGCATGGCTATGTTACTCTCTTCATTTGGAGATCAAGTATGGTTTACAGAGATGTATGAGATGTATATGGGTGCCAAGCTGACAAGTGGTAGACTGTAGCGGTTAATGTCATGTATCAGCTTGGCTAGGTTATGGTGTCCACTTGATTTATAAAACAAGTACTGGTTAGAATGTTACTTGGAAAGTGTCTGCATCTGGAAGGTTTTGATTCTGTAGTCAGTTGATTGCTTCAACCATCAACAAACGAGATTGCTCTCGGTAATGTCAGTACTGATCATAAAATCCTGAGAAGCCAGAACTTAGGATCAGAGATCAGAAAGAATGTCAACTTCAGTCTACCAGCTTTCCATGTGGAATTCAGACTCAACTTCAGCATCACCTTTTTCAGAATTTCCAGCTTGCAACTGCACTGTAGAAGGAGTTCAGACTTGCCAGACTTCAGGATTACCTTTATCAGATATATCTATCTATGGCTATGACTTTATCAATGTCCACATCTCCATCATCCATCTATCTATCTATCTATCTATCTATCTATCTATCTATCTATCTATCCATCCATCCATCCATCCATCTACCTCTCTATCTGTATATCTAATCTGTTTATCTCTGTATGTATGTATTTACCTATCTACCCTGTTTGTTCTGTTTCTCTGGAGAATTCTGACTAATACACAAAATGTATTTTATGGATCCCATTTTTTAATGCAAATATATTTTTAGAAAACATTTCCAGCAGTAGAATAGCTATTTCAGAATATGGGCATTTCCAATGTGAAAGATCCTGTAAATTATCCTCCAAAACTGTAATAATTTACATTATCTACAATGATAAATGAATGTCCATATTTTACTACACTTCCCTTGCTATTGGTATTGTCTTGATGATAGAACCAAGATAAAAACACATGTATTCGGTCCAGTGTCTTAACGATTAGACATTGGTTCTATCGAATGATTGCATGAGCGATTTTTCTTATAGTTTACATTTATTTTCTCTGAGATTGTAATTTCTTTTGTAATTTAAAATCTCCCTCCATAAGGGTTTTGAGCAGTGGTATTTGTGACAGTCAAGGTTCTTCAGAGAAACAGAACCAACAAGATGTGTGTGTGTGTGTGTGTGTATGTGTCTATGCATACAAATATACACATATGCATAAATAACATATATTTTAAGGATTTGGCACAAAATTTTATGGGGTTGTCAAGTCTAAAATGCATAAGGCAAGGTTGAGGCTGACAAGAGTTGAAATTGCAATTTAGAGTTCAAAATTCATAGGGAAGGCTGGAAACACATAAAGTGATGATGAGATAAGCTTATGGCCAAATGTTTCATTCACCAGGAAACCTCAATCCTTTGCGCTTTAGGTCTTCTACTGATTGGATAAGGCCCACACACATTATTGAAGGTAATCTTTACTTAAAAAAATCAACTGATTGTAGATGCTAATCACAGCTACAATATATCTTTTCAGTAACACCTAGGCTAGTATTTGACCAAACAGCTGGGCACCATAACTTTACCAAGTTGACACATAAAATTAACTATCACAGTATTTCATTCTACTTTCTTCAACAATAAGATGTTTTCTTACTAATTTTACAGGTATCCCAAAACATTTCTGGTCTGCTTGTATAGTCATTCCATATTTTCCTTCAGAGTAGATATGAATTTGTTCTCTTCTATATATTTTCTGTTATTTCAGTGGGATTCTTGGTGGGAAGAGCATGAGTCCTGTGTGAGCTCTCTTATTCTATTAAACCTCAAATCTTACTTTTGTTTTATGGTTTCCACAGCTTTGTCTGGGGCACAGGTATTCATCTTTGTGTTACATAGTGCAAGATTTTATTTTAACTATAAAATAAATTTTAAATCATTTATTATTTGTAGTATTACTTTTTACTCTCTCAGATACTCACTTTTCATGTTGCTTTTTGGAATATTTTCTATTATCTTCTTGACCATTTATTTTCAATCACTCCATTATTTTTGACATTTTTTTTTTCTCACAGGTATTTCTTTTGTAAAGAGAGAATTTTGGATTGTTATTTTATTTTCATTTCTCAAGTGAATGTTCTTTACAAAGGTAACACATTTGTTATAATTGGTATTTTAATTTTTAATGTAATGAGAAATATATTTATACTGTTGCATGTTAAGTAGAATTAACATCTATTTTTCACAACTTACATAGGAGATCATATGCCCTTTCAAGTTTTGTGCTTCGTTATGTTTGAAGGTTGTACAAATGCGTGCTTACTGCTTCCCCAGAAATTACAACATAATATATGTTGTAATATTGGGCTAGGGAAAAGGAAGCTAATTCAAAACCAGGAGACACTTTAATATCATGCTACTAGGAAAAAAATAACCAATTTAAACATATTTTGGCATAAAAAAATGATAACCAAACAATCATTTAAATTTATCTCATTCATCCATTAGCCTTGTGAGGATAACATTGAATCTCTATTTTACCAATGAAGATTTGAAAGCTGGAGTGATTAGCACAAAAGCACATGACTAAAAGTTGGAAAAACTAGTGTTCAACCCAGTAGCCAAGTAGGAACACTAGGATATTCTGCCTCTCAGTAAAAGAATGACAGTTATGACCCAGGAAATGGTGTGTGTTTTTTTTTTCCTCTGAAATAATATGGATGAGCTTCTATCATGAAAGTTTATGACTAGTGTTTGAACTTCTTAGAAGCTCTAATTAGTACTATCTGTATTTGTGATGCATTATATTGTCTGTCAAACATCTATGTAGTGAGTTATTAAATATATAGCTGTGGGTTTACAGAACACTTGTGCGTAACATACATCCTTTATCTTTTCTATTCTCAAAGGATGTCACTGGCTTGACCTAGAGTTATTACATGATCCTAAAACAGGTTTTTATTGGCCTCTCTGAAACAGAAAACTGCCCTGATAAAATGTCAAAAATTTTAGCACTTAACCTGGCACAGAAGATATTATATATACTTATTATTTTTAATCTCTTAATAACAGATAGGGCTGGCAGCCAGCAATCCTTGGCCCTTGGCTTTTCTGTCAGATGTCAAAGCATGTGTTGGCCTCTCCTGGCTTCTCCCATCTCTTCTGGGGTCTGTTGATGTTCAGCTTCTGAGTGTTCCCTCTGGCCTTCTCTGTCTCTGTAAATTTTCCTATAAGGCAATAGGATTAAGACCCATCCTGATTGAACTGGGCCATGTCCTATCTGAAGTAACCTCATCAAAAGGCCCTACTTAAAATGGGTTCACATCTACATGAATGGATTCAGTTTAAGAACATGTTTTTCTGGGGTACATACCTCCAATCCACCACACCTCCTAACCAAATCTGTGTATTCACTCATGTTTATGTATGTGTCTCTATTCATTGATTTTTCACTATTATGTTCATTATATCCATTTCTCTGTTGTCATACTCATGTGAAAATTTTCATGGGTATGGTGTTAGGAGTAAAATTACTCATACCTAAAGAAAGGACCAATTCTTGAGTAGATCTTGTCCAAGAGATTACAAATGTGGGTGTATTAAATTATATTCACATCAGCTCAGAAGTTTATGCGCTTTTCCATTTGTGCTGGTTTGGATGCATTATGTCCCCCAAAATGCCATGTTCTTCAATGAAATCTTGTGGGGGCAGATGTATTAGTGTTGATTAGGTTGGAATTTGGGGATTAGGTTGTTTCCATGGAGATGTGACCCACCCAACTATGGGTAATATCTTTGATTAGATTATTTCCATGGCAGTGTGGCCCCACCCATTCAGCATGGTTCTGTCTTAATTAAATCACTATAGTCTTTTAAAACGCTGACCCAGATGCTTGCTGGCTTAGCTCAGAGATGCTTGAACTTGTGGACCCCTGACATTCACTGACAATTAGATATTTTGGAGAACACCATTTTGAAATGCAACCTGGGAGCAAGCAGATGCCAGCCACATGTCTTCCCAGCTAACAGGTTTCCCAGACAACAATGGCCATTCTCCAGTGAAGGTATCCTATTGTTAATGCCTTACTTTGGACACTTTATGGCCTTAAGACTGTGACTTTGTAACCAAATAAACCCCCTTTAAAAAACTCAATCCATTTCTGGTATTTTGCATTCTGGCAGCATTAGCAAACCGGAACACCATTATTCCACAAACAATACCACATGCACTATTTTCAGAGCTTTAAAATTTTGCCCATCTTTTGGATGTGAACTTTTATCTCTTTGCAAGTTTAATTTCTGGTTTCCTGAGACAATGTTGAGGGTCATTTCCTACATTTATTGATCATTTTTGTTTCCTTTTCTGATACAGCTTTGTCCCTTCTTTCATCTATTTTTCTTATTGATTTGTAGAAGGTCCTTATAGATTTTTAAATATATTATTCATATGTATACACTTTTATACATGAACATGTTATTGCATTAACACACTAAGGTTTGTGTTAATGTTTTTCAACAAATGTTTATTACTTCCTTCTTTCATATCTGACACCTCATTTGTTAGTTTTAATACTTGGTATATTTTTGGGGAGATATAGTAAACAGTATCTTTTAGAAAAAATAATTTTCTTGTTGTTTTGATGTAAGAAAATGCAATTGATATCATATATTGATTTTCTATCCAAGTTTGCTTAATCTTTTTTGTAATACTAATAATTTAACTACATATTCTCTTTTTGGTTTTCTATACAGATAAAGCATGTTTTTGTTAATATAGAAACCTTTGTTTCTTTTCAATCTTCATATTTAATTACTATTGTTGTTTACTGTACAATGTCTGAGGGATTTGGTGATAGTAGGCCACATAACCTAGTGTCTTATTTTGAGATCTATGCCAATAATATGCATTCATTAAGTGTACATTTGTTTTGTAAAACTTTCATTAGCCTGAGAAAGTATCCTTCTATTCCTAGTTTACTAAGAGTTTTGGTTATTTATTTTACCCATAATTCATTTTGAACAGTATCAAGAAAGTATTTTCTGCTTCTCTTGAGTAGAACTTTTTGCTTTCATTCTATTAATTCTATAAATTACATAATTCATTATACATATGCATGTATGTGTACATGTGTATATACATTTCCATGCCTGTGCATACATGTATGTAGACATGCATGTGTATGCTACTGATTAATAAAAAATATATATGCAATCAGATCTTTATTAAACAGACTTACTTAGTTTTTGTTTCATCTATGTTCTAAATAAGATTGTCTCGTAATTTACTTTTTTCTGTTAACCTCATCTGATTTTCATAGCAAAGTATATTACCCTCATAAATATTATTGGGGGTGAGTCTTTCCTCTTGTTATATTTTATTAAATAATTTATTTAGAATTATCTGTTTCATGAATGTTTGTAGAAATCACTGTATAACTCTCTGGGTCTAGTATTTTTAAAGTAGATTTTACAATACTAAATCAATTATAAATAGAATTAATCCTGTTTCTATTTTTTAGTCAAATGTGTGTGCATACTATATATAACATACATATATAAGAAAATGGGTGCATAATTAACGATACAGAATACATTAAAAATACATTTTTTAAAGAAAGATTCCATTTCATATAAGTTTACAAATTGCTTTGTATTAATATTTTGCAAAACCTTGTTAATAATATTCTTTCTTTTTTGCACGTGTAAGAATATATAAAGACAATATGGTATGCATGATAATGACTTTGAAAATCACCAAGAGTTGCTTTGCAGTCAAATATGGAGTTTTCACATTTTTCAGGTGATGTTAGAAAGAGTGAGCTGTATATAATTTTTATATGCAGGGTTGTGTGTGTGTGTGTGTGTGTGTATGTGTGTGTGTGTGTGTGTGTGTGTGTATTTAGAAAAAGCTGGTTAATTCTGCGGTCCAAAACTGTTATGTGCAGTATTACTATATTTTATCAACTTTTGGCACTTATTACCAAGAGAATTTAAAAATATCTCAATGTGATGGTGGTTTTCCTTGTTAAAATTTAGTCAGTCTTTCCTTACAATTTCATCAATACTTGCTTTATTTTACATTCTGGATCTGAACATTCCAATATCTAATGTCCTAAAAAATCTAACTCTGCTATGTGAATTTTGATGGGATATTTCTTCATGTATTTTGAAATATTAAATTATGATATGTTCACAAGATTGGTGAATAGACCTTTGTGGTCTTGTTTGAGGGCATGAGTCTAGACAGATGGCATTTCTTAGATTGTGGTTTCCTTATCTCCACAATGAATGCAATTTCAAATCAAAAACCCATGATGAGGGCAAAACTATGATTAGAATTTCTTAATGAAGACTCTTTTCCAATGTAAAACTAATGCTGAAACACACAGTAGGCTCACTTTCTCAATTTGCAGATAAACAATTTTTTTTTCTAGGCTATCCTTTCCTGACGGTGTTTCCTCAAGGATACCCATAATGTGCAAGGGTCTCAGTTACACACACACACACACATACAAACACATACTCATACGCATAGCATCCACTGGCATACAGACTTGTGTCCTGTCCCTACCTACTTTAAAGTTAAGGCCAGAGAAAGCCTCTTTGGGGAGGTTCTATTTAGAGAGGAGCTGATGTGAAGGTTCAAGTCATTCTAAAATATGGTGGAGGGGAGTGTTCTAAGAAGATAAAGATGAGATGAAAATTAGCATGATGTGTTCAAAAGACAGGAACATTGACAGTGTGGCTGGCATGTGGAGAGCATAAGAAGTGGCGAAAATCAAAATGGGAGAGGAAGGCAGGAGTCAAATCATATGTGGGCTTTGAAGTGAGTTTCTACTTAACTCACCATTCAAACCAGGACAATTTTGAATGACAGTGTGCATGAACCGAACATGTCCCAGGCCTACCAGGTCAAACTACCCCACTGACCACAGACCACAAGGATGAGTTTGTATTTTATCTGAAGAATGATGCAAAACTCTTCTGAGAATTTTCCTTGGGGGACTGATGTGAGGTAATTCATTTCTAAAGGATCACTCTGTGTGTCACATGTTGAGAAAGGGCACTGAGTGGAGAAATCATGGAGGTGGAAAGAAAGGAAGCAATGGCAGCAGGTAAAGGGTCATGTGGCCATCCAGGAGGAAGGAGAGACAATTGCTCTTAGGAGGGTAGCAATTGATCACATGCAAACTTAGAAGTGTTAAGAATCTTTGGAAAGCACAAGTAGTAACATTATTTTAGCAATGAAATAAATATTGTGTTATATTTTGTTCTCAATTATGGTAATATTCACAAAATTAATATTTGAGCTAGTTATGTGCTCATTTGATACATCCTATTTTATCTTTTTAAGATACAATAATTTTCCTTCAGATGAAAAGTTTTCATGTTAAGGCTACTTATGAACCTTATACTACATGACATCATTTTCACCTTTTATCCTATTCTTTCACAGGAAGAAGATTAAGGGAATGTGGTGTTCTGGAAATAGCAGGAACTCTGGAGTTATAACCACTGTTTAAGTTATGTGTCTGCCTCTTAGCATGGTGTGTATTTTTACACATTACCTAACCTTTCTAAGTCTCATTTATTGTCTTTCATCTCTGGGTAAACTGCACTATGGTTAAGAGAATTTAAAGAGCAAGCATGTAAACACATAATATAAGGCCTGCCTAATTCTAAGCTCCCCAGAAAATGGTAGCTATTTATTTACTATTATTGTCATCACTGTTATTATCATTCGGAAACTAGTCACTGAGATCTGGGTGATGATGTTTCTGTCAGCACCAGTGTTTGAAACATGGCTACTTTATTATCCAAGTAAACTAATAGGGTTATTATAAAAATATCTACCAACTCAGTTTCTGGAAGACTTCTGAAAATAAGATTTAGCAATTGCAAATTGTACATCAGCATTATCTATGCAGAAAGAGATAACTTTTTTGAATTGACCAAAGCTTATCCATGTGGAAATAATGTATTTATAGAACAGTCTTCTATCATATATGGATTGAATTTATTTCTCAAATCGAAGGTAAAAATTGTCTTATAATAGTGATTTCTTTTTTGGTTTTAAAACCATCTTAAAGTAATTTTGAACATGTCATTTCTTCATCTGTCATAATAATAATATCATTTTGTCTCCAATACTGTTGAAAAGTTAACATTAACCTTCATGTCTCAATTTGTATTATTTTAAGGATAAAAAGTGAGAAGTATAAGTGGTAAATATGAAAAAAATACCTTTTAGAATTTTTAATATATTAATTTAAAGCTTTTTACAAAATTTCCTCTGATTGAAAGTTAAATAATTCTTTCAAAGTGCAGGTTCTCCTAACCAAGATGCTAACTTGCTAAACTACAAAATGTAGCACAATTCATTTGTATATAATTAATTCAATGGCAAATTATATGACCTAGTTTCATGTATGCAATTTAGAAGTGCAAGTAAATCTCTTACTTGGAATCACTGAGAATATTTTGGTGCCCATGAGACCCAGCAGGGTGCTATCTATTTTAAGTATTCCTTAATACCAGGTTATGACCACCAGCAGCATATTTCCACTCATTTAGTAATTTATAATTTTTAGAATAGTAAAACTGTATCTAATTAAACTATCACATAAATCACACCTCATTTCTAATTTATAGTAAATACCAGGCAAGGAATAAAGACACATTTTTTTTTCTTTCATTAAAATTCCTAATTGAACTTAACTGGTAGAGAAGAAAATAATAATTTGCCTTTGTTTTTTCCAGACATGAGAAATGATCACTTCACTTTTATTCATTTTAAGAGAGAGAGGACATTTCATTTTCTGCTACAGGAGTGTGAGGTTTAAGAGCAGAGATTTAGGCTTTGGCTCATGTATTAAGCTAAAATGTTTGTCTCAGTTATATATTTCAAAAAGGAGAGAGTTGAGATTTTAATTTTGGTATTAGGTATTAAATAACTTGAAATATTTAAGGCTAAAGACACAGTATTTAAACAAAAAACTTAGAATTACATTTGAATGAGGTAAATTGTATTTCATAACTTTCTTGGTCCATCATAATTCTATTTTTTGTAGCTTCTGCTCAACAACATTAATGTAACTTCCAGGATTTTTGTAAGATTAGAGTGACATCTCTTTAACAAAACAAACTGGCAAAAATGTTACTTTTTATAAGTTGGCATGTCTGAAATTCTAGGATATTTTATATCTGACATTTACTCCAAAAACCCTTAAAATATGGATAATTTTACACAGAATGTAGCTGTTATGTTACAGAAATTTTATAATATTAAAATTACTGTTCGTAAATGCTAAATACATTGAACTTTGGTTTAACTAAGTCTTTGCTGCTTATCTTACTAGTTACTAATCATTTAATACATATCATTCATAAATGATATATGAATATGTTTATTCTAAGGGCATGAAATATTATATATTGGTATATGAGTTAGAATTTTATTTTCAGAAAAATATTGCTGCATCTTAAAATTAAATGGTTTGTTTATGTTTATGAAGGCTAATTATGTAGCCATCTGTTCAATTGAACAGTGAATAAGTTTTCATTCAGTGGTTAATAATCATTTTAGTCCTTTTTACTTGGAGGAAAATTTTCCATTTTTAAAAGCAATTCTGATCATCAAAAGTCAAATTATTAAATAGTTTTATTTTGCTCCACCCAGCAACAAGCATTCTGCTATCTACCTCTCTGCGTTTTGGGAGAAAAAGCAGATTTCAAATAAAAAAGGTGAGTTTACCCTTTCCTCTTAACTACTTTCTCAAATTTTACATGATTTCCATATTGAAGTGGGGACTTGATTTTTTGCTTTTTTATGCTGAACATCTAACCCATACCCACAATATCATTTTGATTCTCTGCATGTGTGTGATCTTGGAGGGAGATTGCTTCAACCATCCAAAGCCTTTGTGGGCAGATCCACTCCGTTAGCTCCAGTCCTGCTGCCTGAGAACTAAATACATTATTGTGCTCATTCATTCTGATGCTACCCAGAACCACCCTCTTCCACACACCCACACACTATGACATGACTCACTGAAGGAACCGATGATAGGATGTTGTAGGCTGTGAGCAAACGTTCCCATACATGGTCTTTGAAATGGTTCCTGATGGCCAGCCTTTGGAGTTCCTTTAATTCCTACACTTTATGGAGTTCTGTACCTCCAAACTATCCTTGATATGGTACTCTGTGATAATCAGCAAGTGAATTCCATTTTTGTCTAAAGTAGCCTAGATTATGTTATGTTGTATTTAATGAGTTATTTTGACCAGTACCTTTTTTGACATATTTTTCCACATTTTCATATCTTATGTCCAGGTTTAATTTTTCTCACTGATGCTCTTTTATCATTTTGGGGCTTTGCACTTCTAGGAAAAAAAGTATAGTCCTGACTTGGAAAATACTGCAGAAATATCAATATGTAATTTAGTAAATAAAGTATAGAATTATTTTTTGAAGTTTAATCATTTTGATAACCACTATTCTGGCTTCTATCAGCCTATATTAATTTTGTCTCTTGAACTTCATAAAATGGAATCATACAATGTGAACTTTTATGTATATGACTTATTTCCCCCATTATTAGGCTATAAGTTTCCTTCATAGTATTTTATATAGCAGTAGGCAGCAATTTTTATTTTAATTGTTGTCTCATATTTGATTGTATGATTACACTACAATTCCTTTATTGATTCTACTGTTGAAGAATAATTCAGTTGTATAGACTTTAGAAATATTATAAATATAACTGCTATGAACAGTCTTTTATATGTCTATATGTCTTATAATAAACATTTTTAGTCATTTCTTTGAACATATATCTATGTATCTATAGGTAAATGCCAGTGCAATTTCAGAGTGAAGAAAAAAAACAGCAAATGTTAGATATTAATTACAAACTTTGCTGTTTTAGTTTCTTGGCTGATAAAGCAAATACTATGCAATGGGTTGGCTTAAACAAAGAGAAATTATTGACTCACAGTTTTGAGGCTAGGAAAAATCCAAAATCAAGGCATCATCAAGGCAATGCTTTCTCTGGGAAGACTGGCTTTCTGGGGCTGGCTGCCAGAGATCCTTGATTCTCGGCTTTGCTGCACATGGCAATGCACACGGTGGTGTCTTCTTTCTCTTCTAGGTTCCCTTGACTTCCAGGTTCTTGTGGCTCCCTATGGTTTTCTCTCTGTGTGTCTGACTTTCACTCTACTTATAAAGGACTCCAGAAATAGGTTTCAGACCTATCTTGATAAGTTAACTGAAATATCCTCATCAAAGTTCAATTTACAATGTGTTCACATCTACAGGAATGGAATCAGTTTAAGAACATTTTTTTCTGGGGTACATAGCTCCAAACCACCATATCTGCCAAAGTGCTTTTATCAATTTCACACCCACCAGGACTGCATGTTAAGGGGAATTTGGCATCCTTTGTCAAAACTTGGTGTCGCTACTCTTTTTAATTTTTCTAGTTAGTATTGCAGTGTGGTTTTAATTTACAAATCACTAGTAAGTACTAATTTTCTCATCTTTCTTCTGCATAGCAGCAAACCCACACCTGTTTCATCCCTATATCCCCAAATTTGTTGGTCATTTCACCAACTCTACGTGATGCATTCTGTAGGTTTGCTTTTGATAATCTAAGCTAATTTTATTTTCTTTCTCTTAAGGGTATTGATTCTCTCTCTTAATGGTGTCTCTTAAGGGTATTATGGATGTATAACTCGATAATTTTATTCTTAATGGATTTTTTTTTTATTTATCCTTTGCAGGGATATTAAGCACCAGCTTATGCTTCAGTTATAATGATGGTTGAGCTACAAAGCAAAATAAACTAATAATGAAGAAGGAAAAATCCATCACATGATCTTTCAAAATAATATATCACCACATCACTTCAAAATTTCTGGGTTCATGTTTGATCTAAATATCCATACAGATAATGAATGGAAATGTCAGCAAGAATTTAGAAGAATGAATGGAAGTATTAGCTCAAAGAATAAGCAAAATTCGTAAGTAGTGTTTATACTGCCACAAGCTGGGAAATTGGAGAGAAAGCCAAGTATGATGAGCTCTTTGGTGAAAACTGGATGGCTTTTTGATATGTCAGTTTGGCTAGGCTAGAGGCCAGTTATTCAAGCACTTATGTAGGTGCTGCTGTGAGGAAATTTTGCAAATTTATTGAAGTCCAAATGAGTTGACGTTAACTGTGGGAGAGTATCCTTGTTGGGGTTGATTGTGTCAGTTGGAATGTCTTAGAGTGAGGAGTGAGGCTTTCTGAGGGAGAGAATAATTGCGACTGCAGACAATAGCTCTGGCTCAAGCTTCTGAAGTTTCAGTTTGCTCATGTTCTTCCTTTCCTGACGATTTCTCTAGCTAAACCTGTACTGATACCAGTTCATGAAGCCTTTGCTGACACCTGTGTGGCCACATTATTTTATATGAAAGTGTGCTAATTTATCAGTATTGCTATAAGATTCAAAACAAGAACTCCAAAACTGATCTCTTGTGCCATGTTCACATTTTCTAGTATTTAGAAAAGCTACCAAGAACAAGGACTTTAAACGGCATTAGTAGAGAAGTGAAAATGTTTGTTTATTGAAATACCTGTAGTTCTATTTTTCCAACTACAGTCGGAGGCATCAGTAACACAATTAGCACATATTTTAATTTTCATGAAAAATATTGGCAGAAGATAACATATATAAACATTTTGATCTGATGTATTGAGGGAAGAGAAGAATGTGCCAAGGAACTTCAATATTAGAGTACATACAGTTAGAAATCTCAGCAACAAGGGTGACTATATCATTACTTATTTAGGGATATAGTTCCTGTCTAAAGAAAGTGCCTGAAGTTCCTGTGCTCTACAAACTAAAAAAGTGACTCATATATATTGTTTTGAAAAAATCCTTTATCAAGCCATTTTCTTAGCTCTTAAAAATGATGACTGAGAAATATGATGTGATTCTTCAGATTGAACCAAATCTCTGAGGTACTCACTATATGCTAAGCTTTGTAATAAATTTTGTGGAGATATCAAAATAGATTTTCAATGCAAGGTATAATGTAATGTAATTGTTTTCTCAGTAAATGCTTTTCTATTATGATCCTGTTGTTATTATCGAGATATATACATCAGTTATCCACTATGAATATCTATTCTCAAGAATATATTAACTACTGAGATCTCTATTACTTTCTATATCAAGTATTGAATTAAGGTCTGTACAAAGTAAATTTAACACAGCCTGTTCAGAACTTAAATCATATCCCACTAATTCATACAAAATTATACATTGCCTGTATAACCTTTCAAATCAGAAACATAATAAATTAAATCTGAATCACTATTGTTGGCAAAGGCTATTTTATAAACTAAAAAAAAAAAATTCTTTATGGCGTATTAATAGAAATTTAAATCATATTGAAAAGTGCATAAAACTCTGCAATTAATCAAATGATCATGATAAAAATCTAGTGACTTTCAGAGCTAAAAACTGCATCATTAAACAGAATAGAATGTAATGCAAAACAAATTTTCAAAATAATTTCAAAATTATCTATGACACAATACCCATGTAATTACTGAATGCCACAATAAATCTAAATGCTTAAGTTCATATCACAATAATAACTTTGAAAAAAAGGAAGTTAGGCTTTGTAGAATTTGTTATTTTGAATATTTTAGCAAGAAACAAACTATACATGAATGGAAACAGGATGAAGATAGAGGTGAGCCCAAATCAGAGTTCACCTGATTTTCTTTAACAGCAGAGAACTGTTTATCCTAATGAAGTTATGTAGGAATTATGACAACAAAGGAGTAAGGGAAAAGTTATCTAATTACATGATTTGAAGAAACTAAATTGTTATGCCAAACCTAAACATTCCACCCACTCAACTAAAATTCAAGGCATTTTTTATTATGTTGACAGAAATGACAGAAATAACAAATAATATAGATGTGCATTTTTACAAGCACAGACAGTAAGTAGGAAGAGAGGGAAAGCTAGTGAAATAATTTTCTTCCATTTAACATAGTGCCTCACATTAGCTCATTAAGTTAGGAAGTTTGCAGTTTAGAAAGTGAATAAAAGATAATCAAAAGGAAGAGGATCAAACAGGATGAGTTGGATCAAGAGCAGAAAAAGTTTCAAAGTATTGCACAACTTGAAGTTTACTAATAAGGAAATAAAGTAGTGACAAAGTGGGCAAGAGTGACTTAGTATATTATATGTCCTTCACCATTATACTGAGGCCAGATCTGAGATTCTGAGTAGGCTCAGACCTTACTCTGACATATATCACTGGAGAGCAAATGTCAGGGGAAAGGCAAAAGTGAATTTTGTATGCTCACGGTGAGAGCCCAATGGCCAAACAGTTTTCCAAATATAATAGATAAATGATAAATGTTTCATTTTATATATTACTTTTAAATACTGATCTTTCTTCTTAGAGCAATATTAATTTAATTTATGAAAAATATATTTTTTAAAACCATCTACTTCTTTGGGTAAAGGTTAAACAGTTTCTTGTCAAATAAAAGCATGCTATTTCTTAAATAAAAGGGCAGGTATGTTAATATAACTTGGATTTACTTGCACATATGTCTCAAGTCTTACTGGATGATTACAGGAGATGACCTTTAAGTCCATCAAGCCCTGAGAGCTTATGATTGCATGATTAAATAACTTTTTTATACTTATTATATACAATAGAAAATGTGATATATCACCAACAATTCTAATTAAGTAGTACTTTTCTAATCATAGAGATTTCTATGCCAAGGGCACATTTGTAAGTAAAAGTAATCAAGTCTGGGTAGCTTTATTTTGATTATGATAATGAGTGGCATAGTTGGGACTTCAGGAATTAGGGTCAGAAGCTTGCAAGCTAATTAGAATAGGTGAGACACTCAAGACAGGCACACTGCTGCAGACCAGGGATTCATATTACTATTTCCCACTTATTAGCTCTGTTTCCTAGGGCAAGTCAGAATAGTAAGAACTCCTCTTCTTACAGTGAAAGAATTTAATGAGGATTAAAGAAATTATTCTACGTGAAACTGTTTCTCTAATTGTGAATTGTTGCACAAATTTCAAACACTTTTACTCTTTGATAGTCTTAATATTATTTTACATCAATGATCTAGGATTACACATAGAATAAAGTTCTATGTTAACTTCTATCTTTATAATACTGCAGGAAAAAATGCCATTTCTAGAATAAAGTATGGTAGAAGACAAGAGAAAAACCTGCTCTGTGATTTTAGGCCTCTAATATTCTTGACCAAATGCAAGTGTATAAACTGCTGCACTTTTTAGCTTTGTAGCTTGTGTCTCATTTGATCAGATATCAAGTTTGTAATTCAAGCAAATTAAACAGAAACTTGCATAAATAAGTTGCAGAGACAGAAACTCTGGAGAACGGAGATGTATATTTCATGGTTAGCTGAGAGGAGTTAATGGATAAAATGAAGTAAAGGATCATTTGAATCATAATAACCATTCTAACATTCTCATCCCTCATCATTTTAGTATCCTGTGCATATCTGTTATCTTTATCTTGATGCACACAAACCCAAAGTACAGGAATATTTTCCATGTAGAAGGATTAATTGACTAAAACCAAGAAGTACATTTTATATTTTGTACTTTTCCTATTGGAATCCATTATACTTATTAAGTTCTGTCCATTTCACATTATAAATCATTAGTAGGATATTCAGAATAACTGAAAGGAGGTGCTAAAAACAGAGAAAAACTTTTGTACGGTGGTTCAAGAAATTATCAACATTTAATTTGTACACCACAGTGCTGTCTATTATACAGCATATACCAAATAATATTAAAATAATATGTCAATTTTTTGACAAAGTCCATAATTTATAGCTGATTACTGAATAGTCCACTTAAAATATGACATCTGCTTGGTGAGCAGTCATCTCACGTAACAAGTTTTAAAAGCATATTTGTACATATTTTCATGGATGTATTAAATAATTTTCTAGCATGTATTTTTAAACTACAAAGTAAAAATATTAATTATACAGGTTTTTTTAAATCACAATATCCAGAGTCTCGTGGAATATTAGTATCTCATGAAATGCCATTTGGGAAATGCTGCACTGGGTTGGGGGCACAGTTATTCTCATAAAAACCTTCAACATTCTGAATCCCTGCTCTTGAATTATAACTAATGGGCAAAACCATAGTCCTGAAACTATTAAATGAATTATTGTTCCTAATTCTATTGTCTTGCACTTAATCATATTGAATGCCAACTGTAATTTCTATTCATTCACATGATCAGAGAGATATTCTTGAGTTTATTATCAATGACAGAATTTTCAGTTGCCACCTAGATTCGGTGTGTTCTTAATGCTTAATCATTTCTCTGTGTTCTGCATCTACTGAAGTGCCATGTCTCTAATTTCATCCATGACATGTTATACATCCCTCCTTGCATTATCCATTTTCCTTAGCGTTTATCATTATCTAATATTACATGTTTGTTTGACCCACCCCTCTAAATTTTGAGCTCCATAAAGGAGGTATTTTATCCACCTTGATCAGTGCTATTTCTACAGGTCCTGGAAGAGTGTTTGGCAATTAGTAGGTCTCTGAGTAATGAATGAAATAATGAAAAGCATACTAGAACCCAGGAAATAATTTTATTTACATTTTACATCTAGAGATGTGTTTATTTGTCCCTAGACATTGTTAGATAAATATTTCCTCCTGACAAATAACAGAAATGAATAAATACTGAAGTAATGCCATCCTTTTACCCACCATTGAACATTGTACAGAGTTGGAGTTTTGACAAAGTTAGATGAAAATTTATTTCTGTTCCTGGTAAATTTTGACACACTCTGAACTTCTTCACACATAATAAGCTCCTCAAGAAAAATTCATTACATTCAGTTATTTTCTTAGTAGCATGAAATGCTTAAAGCTAGAGTTGGCTTAATTTCAACAAATTAGTTTTACTTTAATAACCCAGAAAATTAAGCAAGTTTATTTTTCTCAAGATTTAACATTAAATCCAAGTTTGTATATTTGGGGGAATTATTAACTCCTTAATAGGAATTAGTTACTTAGGCATTTTGGAATGCAAGAATTTGTATTTTCACAGATATCACACTTAAAGATCATTGCAAAATATTGGGATTTTGATGACCAACTTCAATAAACTCTAAATGGGACTTTGAATTAACATATAAGTTTTTATTTTTGATAAATGGGCTTAGTAAAATGTTTGAACTCCTATTTAATTTTTTTATAAAATTGTTGCTATCATTAGATTTCTTTTTAAGAAAGTTAATCTGTTCAAGCTCTAATCTTTTAGTGCCTGTTTACAGTGACACATACAGCAAAGCAATGACAACCTTGGATGATTATAATTAAGAAGCTTAGGTGAGGTTAAGAACTCATTCTATAAGACTCTAAGCTGAGATTTTCTTCATATATGCTTTCTTTTATTTATCAGTTTTTTTGAACACCATTAGTGCCAGATACTGTCTACACCCAGGGGATTCAGCAAATGGAAATTGTAATCTGAGATGAAAACTATAATAAACAAGCAAACAAATGTATATGATTTTTGTTATTATTATGAGTGCTATGAAATAAATAGTGTGAATAGCTACTGACTCAGGAAGGGTGATAGTTGAGCAACGATTTAATTGATAAGGCAGAAAAGGGCATTCAAAGGTTATTTAGACATTTTGGATGAGAGAGGGAGAAGAAAGAGCAAGTTCAAAACTTTGCATAGGAATGTTAGAGTAAAAGTAGTAAGGATCCTGTTATTTTCAAGAACCATAGTTTCAAAAGACAACCATGGTTCATGTGTGCTGTCCAAGATGAAGAATGGTAAAGGATGAACTGGGAAATAGGTACCAAAATTAACTCTTGTTTCTGATCTCACTTAGAACACTACCGTAATGACTGAAGTACACTGATACTTCTGTGTTCATTATTAATATATTGACCTGTAATGGTGTGTTATTGAATTCATACAGATTAAAAGGTATATATATTCTTTCCTCTTTCATCAAAGTGATTTCACTTGTTTACAAAATAACAGGACTTTCCAAAGAGCTCAGAAATAGCTCCATGGGATAAGAACTGCTCTTCACTTCACATTCTAAGTTAATAATAACTCTAGCTGTGGTTTTAGATATTCTGCTGCCAGAGTTTGTGAGGGGCTGTGTTCTATCAGATTCTATATAGAAATCCACATGAACTTGTCTATGTAAAATAGCAAAGATTCAGAAATGGATAGGAGTTATCAATAGGGAGAGCAGAATATGAGACAACCCATCCCTTATTATCTCCTTGGAATTGGCTTTGAATTTAGGTCAGACAGGTGTGTCCATTGTAGTTTGGAGTTTTACTTGGGGGGAAAGTGGCTTGTGTCTGCTTCTCTTATGGACATTCTGCAGATGAAAGATTCACTGGAATATCTAGCACATGCAGGACAAATAGTAACCATAAAGCACTCAGACTGCAAAAGAGGATCCCTCCACTCCCTGAGACCACTTGAGAGACCCTAGCAGTCAGATGATGGGCAAGAATGGCAGAGAACATGCAACAGGGAAGTGATAGGTCATGATGCAGGTGAACGACAAAGGGAAATAAAGCTGCCACTCTGGGGTCCTCAGCAACAGAGAGTCAGGGGCACAAGTGTTCTGTGCAAGAACACCAAGCCTGTCTCACGCACACACACTGTGCACAGACGTTTGCATCAAGACCACTGGGAGTGACTCTAAATCAGGCTGAAACCACAGGCTACTCTCCATACCACTTAAAAGGGCAACAAAGTATAAAGCCTCAGCCCAGCGAGCTCTGCCCTCTTTGTCTTAAAAAGCCATAACTTAGGTAACTGTCACCCTCCCACCCCTTTTACTTCCTGCACAGTTGCATCCTTTGAATAGAAGCATGGCAGATGTCAGATTGGGGAAGGAAGCAAAACATCCTGGGAAGAAAACCCTTTATAGAAATAACTGGGCAATTGAACACGTCACAGCAACTGTAATTTTAATACTGTAATTGCAATTGCTGGTCTGGATTGGGGAAACGAAGGTTTTGGTTTTTTTACCCAGAATCAGATCATGACTGAAAAATATCATTGTAAGTAGTTTATTTGAGAGATAAGAGGTTAGTGGAGAAGTGAGAAGGTTACATTATCAATCCGGCTGACCTCGGAGGACACTGCAGTCTAGTCTTACTAGGGGCAATCCTGGAGTCAGTGCAGCACACACATAAGAATTAGCACAACTGTGGGTCAGAAAGCCAGAGTCATTTCCTCCCATGGTGTGTGTGTGTGTATGTGTAAGTGTGTTAATCCTGAACATCTAGCCTGCTGCATGGATGTTAAAGTAGGCTCAGCAGGCAAGCAAAAGCTGAAAAGCAACATGATGCAGCTGTTATTTCGAAGTCAGGCCAGTGGTCACTGAAGTGCTGAGGGTAAGGGGTTTGGGTGGGGTAGTTCTAGCATCCTGTACCAGAACTGGCAGAGAGGAAGATGTCCACAACAGGAAAATGCAGGAGGGCTTGGTGCCAAAAAAGAGAAATACAAATAAGAAAATAAAATAATTTCAAGTGTGCATATATTTGTTTGTTATGACCAAATAAATAATAGAATTCTAATGGTAGATGGAAATTGTGGAAACTATGACTTATTAGGAGACAATTACAGACACTCCACTAGACCAAAGTACTTCATTTAATTTTAGTATAATCATTAGTACCTTATTATGTCTATTAAAAAGAAGGAAAACTGAGGCTCAGAAAGCTGAATTACAATTTTCACGAATCTAATAAATTACATGCAGTGCTATCCTTGGCACATAGTTACTCAACAACTGTACAATAAAATGTAAATATGAATGAATGACAAATGGAAGAAGACATTATTTCAAAATGTGGATCTTTAAACTAAAATACTGTCGATATATACTTTATAATTTTAAAATGCTCTCATTTAACATGTATAATATTAAATGTCCCAGGGTGAAGTGGTTTGAGATGTTACATTTTAAATATTTTTGTATCCAAATGCCATGCAGATTAGAATATCCTGTTCACAATAATGCTTCTCATTTGGAGGATTATGTTTTAATACCTTAGAATGCTGCCCTGTGGCAACTTTCTCTTTCCAGAGCCAAAACATTGCATCTCACTGAACACCTGCCCCAGAGGATGCCATTTATCTCTGGCTCCCATGAAAACAGCACAACTCCATGTCTCGGGATATCAGTTTGTGTTGCATCAAACATGAAAGTAAGGAAAAGGAAATCCAGTTTTCTGGATGTAAGAATAAGATCAGCTACTTCTAACCCACGACTCTCTTGATTTGGATGCTTCTTTTCTCTTCCCCATTTGCATGCTGCTTCCCTTGATTTTTTGCCATAAACATTTGTGACTTAAATACTATATGTACTTTTGCTTCATAATCTCCATTTTATATGCACTCTTCATGGTGTCAGAGCATGAAATGAAAATATTCTTCTATATCCCTCAATAACTACAACTCAGAAACCTGACCAAAGCATATGCTAAAACAAAACATCAAATAATGCAATGATAAGAGGATACTGCTAAAGTTAAGATATGTCAAGCATATCCTGTGTTCCAGATTGTGCACTATAGTTTATACACAATTTATCTTGTTTCATCTTCTAAAAAATTTAATTTTGAAACTATTATTAACCTTATAAAATGTCAAAGAATATCTCAATCCTATTTCCTTTGTGTGAAATTATCACACAGAATTTTAGGGGAATGTATTGAAATGATAGATTTATAACACAGAATTTGAATTGTAAAGCTCAGCTGTAATATAAAAATATCATAACCCTATACTCTATAGGAAATTAATGACTCTCAAAACTCTCTAATCATCAAATAGAAACATTAGTTAAAAGAAGTGGAGAGAAGAATTACCATTTGTTAACCATCTCCCATGTTTCAGGTTATTAACATAGGTACAGTTACCTGTTATTCCAAGTGTGCCCATATTACAGAGAAGATTTAGAACTTCTGAAAGGTTAAATTAACAAAGGAATAAGAGTTATGTGAAGTCCTCTGGAAACTAGAAGACAAAAGATATATATCTTCAAAAATCTTTATTTAGTGCTCAGATGATGCTTATTAACACGAGTTCAATAGAGGATTTTTTTCCAATTAAGAGTAATAAAAATTTGAGGATGACCATTAGAAGACCAGAAGCAGGCTGTACAATTTCTGATCCAATAAAGTTAGGAAGGAAGGAACCAAGGAAGTTCATTCTATCTTAAAAGAGAGAAGGAAGAAAAGAAGAGAAGAAAAAATAGAAGGGAGGAAGGATTGGATGAAGGAGGGGAAAAGATCAAGTTTTTCCATATAGAAAACATAAAATAAGTGGCAGTTATAAAAGAAAATATCTTAACTCATCAGTAATCTAAATAATGCTTAGAATTAAATAAAAAACAAATAAAAACTGTATGTTCAAGTATCATGCCTAAAAACAAAATGATGAAGAGATAAATTAACAGTAAAATAAATGGCTAAAATTGTAAGGAAAAAATTAACAAACCTAATATCAGAGTAGACTATGTTAAGATTCCTGAAAGTGAATTATTTTATAGATTTAAAGAAATAAGACTGCAGAAGCTATGAAAAAATAAACTATATAATTTCATAATTAACAAGTCTGACCACATGTTGTGGTGATCAGTGAACAGAAAACATATATTTTTGCAAGCATTTAAAAGCATTTTTATAATTAGCTAATTTTAAAAATACCGGAATAAGAAATGTCTTCTAGATTATAATAGCATAAAATTAGAGTTTAAAGGAAAAAAATGCTGCAAAACACATAAAATTGCCCAGCAATTATGATGTCATTACTAAGTACTAATCAATATTCCATAAGTAATTGATTACATTTGTGTCTAAAAATTCGGGGTATGTGTTTACTTGTGCAAGCAGCCCAAATGCTTGTCAACATTGGAGAGCTGAATAAATTACGTCATATTTGGGCTATAGTAGCTCTCTCTATAAATTATTATAAGGTGATGAAAAAGATTGGGCAATAGATGTTGGTGTTGGTAGCACAGTATTGCAAATACAATTAATAACATTAAATTGTACATTTGAAAGTGGTTAACATGGGAAATTTTGAGTTGTTTATGCGCTACTACAATAAAAATGTTTTTTAAGAATGCAACAATTGGCTAGACATAAATGAACTGATTTGAAAGGTTCTTCAAAACGAACATGGGAAAAACACATAACAGACAAATATTTAAAATACAGTGCCTTGTAAATATGAACAGATGTATTTTTGATTGTCTGTGGTAAATTCATTGATACTGGTTTGAAAGTATGCACCACTACCAGTGTTCACTGTAGCTAATTCTGGAGAGGGCAGTGGAAGAGAGACCTCTAAAAAGCAGATTTTCACATTTATCTGGATATTTTTGCACATTAGTATGTTACAAAATTTCTTCATGCATTCTCAGTAGTTAAAAATGTAAAACACACACACACAAACACATCACCTAGCTGTTTAATTTGCCTATTATTTTATAGACTGTCAATATTAGATTTTACTAAATGGTAGTCATCAACTCTTTTTTTGATATCCTATGATTTATTTTAACAAAAAAAAAACACTACTTTTTGGGGGACTGTATACTTTTCTATCTTTCACTTATACTTCTTTTTCTATTCTTATTTCAAATTCAAAGGTAAAACTCCTATCACTATGCTGCTCACTACTTCACTGTTGTAAAGATGATAGAAATCTAAAACAGCATGTGGTCAAGGGAAAAAGGATTTTCTCTTAAGGGAGGGTTGGTGATGATCAGAACTGAGACAGGCAAAATTTGGGAGGAAAGGTTGGGGTGGAGTGGTGAGCAGGTCCCAGAGGAGACAGTAGACAGGGGAAAGTTACTGGAATATATAGTTGGATGATAAATAGGGACTTCACAGATATTGAAGGCTGATGGATGTAGCAAGGTTGGAAACCCTGCATCACTATAGGATTCCACACAGCAGTATCTTTTGAGTATCTGTCCCTATAAATTTGAGAATGCTGTAAAAAATATTGATGGACCATAAAGCATAATGGGGTCAGAATTTCAGCACCAGCTAGAAGGATGACCAGATGTCCTCCACCTCTCGTCCCCCAGAGAAATACCCGTTCAATGAATTATTTACCATAAAACACCATTTTTCCTGCATCTAGATCCTCTGTTGGTGTTTCTGCACCACGGAGACGCATGTATTAGCTATGGCTTTGCAGAGGAAACAATTTTATGGCTTTTAAATCACTCTCGTTTTCCATTATCAGACTATGAAGTTCTCATTAAGATTCAGTTTTTTTAGGAATTCTCCTAAATGAATGATTAATATCATGAGCAAATAATTTCACTTTGTCCATCACAAAAGTGTGATAAAAATTTTATAGTCTATATGCCTATATTTGTATTCAATAAGCTTTATATAAACATTTTCTCACTTTAAAATTTAGTTTCAGATTTTCACTTTTATTGTGTATACTTGTAAAAAATGTATAAATTACTTGCAGAACTTTAACCAATTGTAAAAGAGAGCAGATATCTTACCTTTCAATCAAATATTCCTAACCTAATTTTATGGCAAGTATATTTCCAAAATAAAACATGAGTGTCATTAAATACAATCGAGATTTAGATTATGGAAATGAATATTGAATTTTTAAGTCCTAAATGTTTTCTGCCCAGTGGACTTAGTTCTTTTTGAGGACAGGCATAGGTAACTTTAAAATATTCTGGCATGATAAGAAGGAGCTGCAGATTAGGTCATTGTGGAATTATAGTTTCCTTGCTTAATGATTGCAGAAAATTGCCTGGCAATTGAACAAAGAGAAAGAGTGTGATGTGTTGAATGCAGGCTAATTAAACCAATAATTGCTTCTTGTTGTGTACCCAGATAATGTGCCCCTAATAATTTTAAATGAAGTCTTGGAGCAGTCTTCTTGAATGAAATTCTATAATGGTTAAAGCTTTACTACATGCAATTCTCCTTTTGCTTAGCAAGTGGCCTACTTCTCAGAGTTCCTTGCATTGTTTGATTAAAACAACCAAAAAAAGCTAATGGCTCGATATGTTCAAATCAGATAATATTTTTGTACTGATGCTTTTATTCTTATACCATTCTTATCATGTAATATATATAATTTTAGGAATTAATTTTTGAAACACTAGAGATGACCCACTCATGCAATTTTCTTGGGGGAATTTTAATTATTTAAATATATTAATCTCCAAAATCTCATTTTATTGACCACAAAATATTTTATGTACTTGACCATATGTGATAAATGTTAATAGAAATATATTGAGCCATATTCCACAAATATCTCGATTTTTCTTTTTTATTCTGCAGGATAATAATACTGTTTTTGAACCTACATCATTCAACAATTCTGGTTTAGATATGGTACACTGGTATCATCCAGAAAATAAATGCAAATATGTAGAATTCTTAATTATGAAATGTTTACATTTTTATGATAAAGCTCCTAATGAGCTTATTCACTCATCTGTATCAATTTCTTACACTAAAATGTTTTCCCATTTGTATAACATCTTATTTTTTTCTTTTCTTTCCTTTTAACACAAGAGAATTGGAGAATGGCAGTCATATATGATTAGATACTATACACTTCATTTACCAGCTTTTCCAAATTTTACTACAGACTGGAAGCCTTCATTTTCACTGTTTGATTAGTGTCTCATGAGCAATGCAATTATTTCGGAAAATATCACTTATTTGGATAAAAACTTATTCAAATGTCATATGTGGTGCAGCATTCTTAGTGGCTTGTATATGGTAACATACTAATTATGGATATTTCTAAACTATCTATATTTTTTATTTCTAAATAAACAATGCTGAAATCCACCTATATGTCATGTTGACGTGTAAACAAATGATACAAAACCTTATTCCAACGAGTTGAGAAGCTTTCCTGGAATAGGATATAGAAGGCAAGGCTCACAGCTTCTTTGTTTAGTACAGTGCCTGACAGAACTTTACGAATAAAAATACCTAGTAAATTGTTTGGAGCCATACTCCAGAAATTGTTTGCCATATCCAGAAATACAAAAAGAAAGCATTTTGAAAATCTAAAAGAAATATTAACATTAATTTATATATTTAATCAAAATACTTATAATAAAAGTCTTCTTTCACTGGAAACATCTAAAAGTGTGGTGTTAGAACAAAATTCATTTTAGAAGTATAAAGGATACCAGATGATCTAACAAAAACTTTGGCATTCAAATTAGAATCACAAATACATGGAGTTCTGTCTCATTCTGAGGATTTACTTCTTGGCCTGTGTTGCACTGTCCTTTCATACATATGGTCTGGCATCTCCTGAGATTGTCCTGTGAAGATTATGATGCTTTTAACATATACAACATTCTTTCCTGTCACAATAAATTGGCCTGGATCAAAGTAGTATTCTCTTCTAGTCCATTCTTTCCCAATGCTATCTAAGTTGCCCAGAACAGAGTTAGTTGCTTTCTATCCACAAAATTTGTTTGGGGAGCTTTTAGATTTGTGGAACTAATCATTATAATTCCAAGGACATGCTGAGTCTTTTAGAGTAAAAAAATAATAATAATACAAATAAACACACATGCAATTATAAATATAAATCAAAGTTAAATATAAAGCCTGCATAGATGTCATTGCTTTTTGTGGATTTGTGTATTTAAATTTTTCTTACGAAATTGAAGCATGAAAAAGCATACAATACTGAATGGATGATAGAAAACTAAAATATTTTTATACCATAAGTTAATTTTACATTATTTTGCTTTCATGTAGGCATTGGATAAAGTTCAGTGTTTCTATCTTTTTTTTTTATAAATTTTCTCTATTTCTTTATGATAGAAAATTTTATATCATTATGCCTTAGCTAAATTTATTGAGACCAATTTTTCTAGACGTGTTGTGGAAACATCCTCCAACTCTCATTTAAAACAAACATTTTGAGGAAGCTTTTTATAACACAGAATAAGTGCTGCTGGAGAGGAAATCTCAACTTTTCTGTATCCTTTTTTATTTCTTAGGAGTCAGGAAATGTTAAAACAGTAGAATAACTTAATGCCATTCTAGTTTAGATCTTGCATTTTAGAGATGAGGAAAGTTTGTGACATTGAAGTTATTTGTTTAACTATCATATAGACCTGATCTTAATTTCATGGCTCAATTACATGTGTCATAATTTTTACTCCTCCATGGATATGTCAATTTTCCTGTTTTATGATATACTTCTCTGGTCTAATCTGATTATGGGTTACATCTAGATGCCTCACACTCAGCACAGGGCTGAAAACATGCAGTTTGGAATAACTCATTATCTAAGCGAAACTACAATTCATTCACAGAAGAGTAAGACTGCACAGTCATTCCCCCCAAGGGAAATTCTGGCAAGCTATTCTTAACAGAGTAATTATCCTGAAAATTCATGCAAAATATGTTAGCAAATAGGTTATCATTAAAAAATCCTACTTTTTTAAATGTGCAAAGCAATTTTGTCTTTGAATCTGACATTTATAAGTTGTGAAATAAAATTTCAGGGAGAAATACACTCAATATGCTTGAGTTGGCACACACATACAGTGAAAAACAATTTGGCCAGAAAGAACTTATTTCTATTTGTTCTCTGCCTTCCTAAAAATCTCTGATATAAAACCATCTGTTTAAAACTTGTAAAAATAGCCTGGCAATGCATGTAATTGTAAGCATCATAAATTACTTGAATACTGAAAGGCTGAAGTGTTGTGCTGATATAGATGAGTCTCAATGATGAATGAATACACAGAAAGACAAAGCATGTCTGTTGTGAGTGAATAATTGTATGTCATTACTGTTTTATACACAAATCATCCTACCCTCTCATTTCAATTCTAATTTATACAATAATCATTTTGGCTTATATCAGAATGCTTTAACATTACTAAAAAAACAACAAGCATCGCTCCTTTTATAATACATACACCTACTGTCTGAAATGTTAAGTTAATGTCAGCAGAAATAAAAAGCACACTATACCTGAGGAAAAAAATTATTACTCAGCACATTATTTGGTTAAATATTTTTTACACAACAAAACAACACACAGTAGATTCATGGTATAACCACAGCAAATGACTCAAAATCTAACTCACTATTTGAAAGGGGAAATTTCAATACCATATTTAAGAGGAGTGGCATATCTTTTATTTTTAAAATATGATGTAAAATTCAAAGTGTGTCACAGAACTTATTTTAAAATAGGAATTTACGTGGGGGCACTGTGCCCCTATCCCTCACATGTGGAAGGGATAACTGTATATAATAAACAAGCGAGTTCAAAGAGTAGTAACAAGTCTGAAATGATGTGGCTGAAAAATATTCACTGTACTCATTTATATCTAATTTACATGACACTGGACTGAAGAGAAATGGCTAGTTATTTAAACAAGATAGAAATCTTCTGAGCCCCTGGGAAAAAGACAACTAAACCTTATTATTAGCATTTATGGGGAGTTTTGTATTATTTTTAAAATGCAGTAGATGCTTCATTATAATAAATTCAGTTATAAGATGTATTTTATTACAAAAACAACTGCATACATTTTACACCTTGGGGAAGAAATTGAAACATGAAGACTTCTTTAAAGACAATTCCAAATATTTTAGAAAACATGTGTTAAAGATACCAAAAGTAGCATAAACCTGCCACATCCAACCTGATTTTACTAGTTTCTTACTGGAGGGGAAAAAACTGTATGTTTTGACATAAAATGTTATTTCTGTCTTGGCAATGCTTTTCCACATCACATAGTTTAAGTCTCTCAGCATCCACATAGCCTATTTTATTATTCATTGCCACAACTCAGATACTCTGGTTTACTGTTAATATTAAATTATAAGTAAAATAAATATTGAACAATTAAATAAATACTTATTAAAAAATGGTTATGAACTACTTCCTGGATTGAACCAGGAGATACAAATGGGACATACAGGTGAAATGGAAAGGATGATTTAAAAAGGAAAATAACATTTGATTCATGTTATAATCAATTTTATTTCTTGATAATCAAATTATGAGGCAAATATAAAGTTCCAATTGAAAGGAAAATATGTGGAATTGACCAAAAAAAGAAAGGAAGGAGAATAAGCTTGGAAGATTTTGTTTTCTACTCTTCACAGTTTTAACTCTGAAATTAAAAAAAATTTGATATATTTGGTAAATATTTGCTTAATGAATAAACAAATGCCATCATTATTCTATACTTATTTCAAAAACATAAGATAGTTTTAAAGAATAGTCCAATATAATAATATTCAGCTAAAATGATGAAGTTATTATTTACTCCATTTAAATCCATAAATATGTGCTGTTTATTCCTATGAACTTAAATTAGAATCTTAAAATGCTGGACTTTCAAAATTTGTTATATAATAGATTATTTATTCTTTCTGTTTAGTACCTAACTACATAAAAAATTCTAAACAAGCAGTGAGAGAGAAAATGATTCAGCTATTTACACTGCATTATTTATTTAATCATATAATGTATTATTAAAATAAAACTCTGTGCTTTTGAAATAACTATCATTATGCTTGCCTATATTAAAATGAGAATTGATAAGTTGTGTGAAACAAATTGAAAGCTGAAAGTAGAAGAGTTATACTTTTTTCTTTTATATCTGATAAAGATTTAAATACTATATTACACTCATAAAATTTTTAAATATATAAATGATGAAATGATTATTCTATTCTTACTTCCAGGTATATTCTTAATCCACTTAAATCTGCAGATGATTTTATAAGGGACTCAGTCCACCTACCTGTGGCTAAAACTATTGGAAACATCCAGTTCTTGAGTTACTTAATCTCTTGTATTTGACACTGCTATTCGCAACCAAAATGTTCTGTCTTTAGTCTCCTGACACCACAACTTTCTTCTGCTTTTCCTCCTAATATTCTCATGATTTCTACTAAATTTCTTTTGCTAAGAAATCTGGAAGTTTGTTAGAGTGCTTTCTTATGTTTATTTGCTTGTTTGTTTTTCTGTTTTTACCCTACATGTTCTAAGCATACTGGTTTAGGGTGAATTGCTAAAAGTCTAGTTACATATATATATATATATATATATATATATATATATATATATATACACTAAATCACATACCAGTAATAAACCTTAATTTCATTTAAATGTGATCTGACATCTTCTTTTGGATGACCTAAAAACTGTACAAAAATCAGTGTGCCTACATTTGAAGTCATTATCTTCCCTCTAAAACCATCTTCTTTTTCTTTGGTTGACATTGTTTGTGTATTCCATCAATAGGCATCAACCTCACTTCTTTCTTCTTTTTACTTCCAGTATACAAATAACCAAATTACGAGCCTAATACCTCATGAATACATATTGAATCCAGTTTGTGGTGAAGAATTCCATTGTTTAGTCTTCAATTCTATTTTCCTTCTGGAAACTTAGATTGAACAACCGAAACTCCTCTGAGGATAGCCACCTAAGAGTCCTTCTATTATTTTTGATATAAATTCTCTGCCAGTGTTTAGCTTATCTTTTTACTTTTTAAAGCATCTTTTGGTTGACAGAATTTCTTAATTTTTATACAGTTAAATATATCTATTTTTTCTTTCATATTTTTGCATCTTGTTTATGAAATATATCACCCCATTAAAGTGAGAAAGTATTCACCTATAATTTTAACACATATTATTGAAAAATAATTTGTATCAAGAATATTAAAAATATTCTTACAATTCAATTGGCTAGTAGAACACTGAACAAAAAGATGCACTGACATTACATAAAAGAGGAAAAAAATTAAAAACGATTATATATATGCAAGTTGCTCTATCTTATCAATTATCAGGAAAATGAAAATGTAGACCACTATGCAATATTTTACACCCATACAACTTGTAGAAATTAAATAATCTGAAAACACTAAATATTGGAGAGAATGTAGATCTATGAGCTCTCTTTTATAACCATTTTGGGAAATGGTTTGTCATTTCTTTACAGCATTGAAATATTTCCTGCTCTATGACTCAATGTTTTTACTTGTAGATAGATATCTAGAAGGATAATCTTGCATGTGTACATTGGAAATCATGTGTGAGTTTACTTGTAAAAATAGTTTGTAATAAAAAAAAACTGGACACAAAAGTAGCATTGACATGAGAATGAATAAATACATGATAGCATATTTACACAATGAACTATGTATAACAGTGAAATATATAAACTGAAGTTACATATAAAAAGTGTGGATTCACCTTTGTAACTGTTCTAGTTTGCTAATGCTGCAGAATGCAAAACACCAGACATGGATTGGCTTTTATAAAAAGGGAGTTTATTTGGCTACACAGTTACAGTCTTAAGGCCATAAAGTGTCCAAGGTAACACATCAGTAATCGGGTACCTTCACTGGAAGATGGCCAATGGCGTCCAGAAAACCTCTGTTAGCTGGGAAGGCATGTGACTGGTGTCTGCTCCAAAGTTCTGGTTTCAAAATGGCTTTCTCCCAGGACGTTCCTCTCTAGCAAGCTTGCTCCTCTTCAAAACGTCACTTGCAGCTGCACTGAGTTTCCTCTCCTTGAGCCAGCTCATTTATATGGCTCCACTGATCAAGGCCCACACTGAATGGGTGGGGCCATGCCTCCACAGAAATATCCCATCAGTTATCGTTCACAGTTGGGTGGGGCGCATCTCCATGCAAACAACCTAATCCAAACCTTCCAACTTAATCCCCACTATTATGTCTACCCCACGAGATTGCATCAAAGAATATGGCTTTTTCTGGGGGACATAATACATTCAAACCAGCACGGTAACATAATGTTGAATATAAAGAGCAAATCCCAGATGACTGTATGTAACATGAAATTATTTTTCTAAAGCCCATAGTTGGCAAGACTAAATAAAATGTTTAATTTTGCATACATGCATATGTTCACACAGAATTATTGTATATAAAAGAAGGAAATGATTGATACAAAATTTAGGATGTAAGTTAAATCCTGTGGAGATGTGGGAGGTAGGAAATGACCTCTACAGGCCATTATAAACTATTGATAATGTTGCAAATTTTGATTGGAACTTGTCACTCAGAAGCATAGGCACCTAAAGGGATGTCAGCTCACTCAGTACAGGTGTCAGGTCACCAGCAAAATCACCAATCACACAAGCTCTGAAAGAAGATATTTTACATACATTGATAAGGTCAGCTTCACTAGTGGGCGTAGTTGACCCATAGCCACCAGGTCTCAATTGGTGGGATGTGGTGGTTTGAAGCTGTACTTACCCCAGAAAAACATGTTCATAAATCGAATCCATTCCTGTGGGTGTGGACTCTTTGTAATGTGCCACTTCAATCAGGATGTCTTAATCCTATTACTGGAGTCCTTTATAAGCAGAATGAATTCATACATGAGAGAGAGAAAAGCCCAGAGGCAGCAACCAGAAGCTGAAATCAATGGAACATGGAAGAGACACCACCCCTTATGTACTAGGAGATTGTGTTTTATGCCACCAGGCCAACATTACTTGTCCTGAGCACAGGTCGTATTTGTGACTCCCAGGGAAAGGTGGCAGCCATGCTAGGACTGTCCCTTACAGCAGAACTTGAGTTCAGAAGTACTCTTTAAGTTATTAAAAATGAATAAAATGGATAAAAAATATAAAATAAAACATATTTATGCATATATCAATGATAATAATATATCATAAACCAAGAATATGTTCATTTCTGTATAGTTTTTGTTGAATAGAATATTCAATGAAACATAGTCTTGTGCTTCTCTAAGACAGAATATGAATATTTGTCTCATCAGTTCTATTAACTTGCATAGTATTTATATTCTTACAAAACCATGAATATCTTCCATATGCTATTCAGTCACCAAAAAACACTTTGTTTATGGGCATTTTTTTCTAGTGCAGGGACACAGATGTGCTCTACAAATATGTTTTGTTTCTACTAATATACTTTGTTAACACTGCCTTCTTTGAAAGAATTGTTTACTTTAGTGCTTGATTTTGTTTTAATTTGTAAATTGATCCTGACTAAATTTTTCCATGCTGTTATCAATAATATTCAAAGAGCAAACTGAAAATATGTATACTTAATTTTGACAATGACTATTTTATTTATAACGTTTGAAAATATGTATCACCTTGTGATGTTTTATCAAAAAACTTTTAAGAATAAACAAAAATAATATCTTGAAAACCAAAAATTTGAATGTTTTCATGGAATTCCTTTAAACCAGTAAATATTTTTATAAAAGACAGGAATTACAAATTAGTAATGATAGCACCATATTTTATTATCTATATATATTTGAGAATTAAATGTTTGTTATTTAGTAATGATTTATTAATACCTCTTAGTATATGTCCAATATAATTGATAAAATAATATGCCTGTACCATTTGTCCATATGTGAAGATAACTTTTTTGTCATCTGCAAAATAAGTACTGAATTTTATTTTTACAAACTTCCAAAAAACTAAACTTACATAAATCCTGAACATAAGTTGTATAGATTTGTTCTTATTTGAAATTTCTCTAATTATGAGTCTTCCAGTTGTGTCATGTAGAATAATCCAGTAGAGATCTCTTTTTAAGTGAAAATTTTAAACTGCATAACATAAACGGCAATAATTTTCATTGAAAATGTCCTTTATTATTATAGATGAAATCCAAATGAGTTGAGAATGGCAGATGTTTATTTAAATCTTGAATTTTATTTTATTGAATTTGTATTAAAGACTTTTTTGCTTAAATATGAACTACTGTGGAACACTAGAAATTTAATTAACATCACAGATATTATTATAAAGTATTTATACTGAAATATCCCATATCTCAGTGTGTTTAGTGAAGGCAAGAAGTTCTTAAAGACCAACAGTTAAAGGGAATTTTCAGAGCAAAACTAGGAATATATGCAGAGCCTCTGAATAATTTAATGATTATTATTTTCAAATACCAGCTCTAAAAATTTTGTCTTAGATTTTATTCTATTCAGAAGTTTAATCATGTAATTGACATTTTTCTAAAGTAAGAATTTAAGGAAACACTAAGTGAATCATGAAAAAATTAAAAGATAACAATAGATAGGATTTAATTGATTCTAAATATCAGCCTGTAAAACTGTCTTTTCTTCTAGATAGTGGCTTGTGACCTAGATTCTGATGGAACATTCTACCATATGTCCACCACAAACCTCTAATGATTCTTAAAATTGACATAATATGCTGTCATTGTAAATAGTAATTTTTAAATAGTTGCATATATATGATTAATATCATAAGATAAATTATACATTCCACTTTCCATGTATTCTATCAGGACATCTTCACAAAGTGTGTGTGTGTGTGTGTGGTGCAGTATGATGAATTGTCTCTGATAATATGACTTCAAGCAATTAGACTCAAACCTGATTAACAAGAAAGGGATGTTACATTTGGTTCAGCTTCAACAGAAGAGTAAATAAAGCAAGCTTTGTGAAGGACAAGAGTCAGGGTACCTCTAAGAATCTAAGTAGAGAACTTTCATTAGATGGTTCAGTCCTAACTCCTTTCTGTCCCTTTGTCTCTCCCTACAGGACTCAAATTTCAAGGACATATGAAATAGTTGGTTCAGCTTTGGTCAAATGCCTTCTACTGTGGTTGGGACATGATGTAGGGCAAGGGCAGATCCCCAAATGAAGCAATGATAGACCTAAATAAATAGTATCTATAATAAGGCAAACATCAAGATCTTTAAAAATTGCTACTTTTTTCATGTGACTATGCTTTAATTATGTACCAGCCATGAGCTAAAACTGATATAGAAGAAGAGTATTTTGAAAACAGAAGCTCTTTCTTGTTCATTAAGTGAAAGACTGCACTGAGGTTTCTGGGGATCTTTTCTTTTATACTTCGTTGTCCAGTATAAGGAATTCCTGGGATAAATAATAATGATGATAGACAAACTGGGGTAACATGAAAACCCTAAGATTTATTTAACAAAAATTATTTTACAATGAATTTTAGTTAAGTATATAAACTTTATGTTCTTTCAAAGATTGATATATTACTACATCATCATCAGTAAAGCTGCAGATAGGCTTTTTATTAGTGTTTTTTGAGGCTTCAAACATTGAGGTCTTTTCCTGTAGGCATATTTGCAATCAAATTGTACAGTATAGCTAGCCAAAGCCAAGGCTGCAGTCTGAAGTTAATGAATGTAATTCTTTGAAATTTGCCTATTTAGTCCCACATGCTCTCATACTTATCTAACAAGCCCTCACTTAATTGAAGGCAGTGTAATGCTACACTTAAAGAAACTTTCTTTTCAATTCAGAGGCTAACAAATTATTCCAAAAATTATCCAGTTCTGAGTACATTTACAATGATGATAAATCATAGAGACAATTATTCATAATACAATCGCACTCATTTTAAGCACATTTCTTTCAATGATTCCATACAGTACTTCATGCTTATTGTGGAGTTTTAAAAAATACTCTTAAGGTATACAAAAGGATAGGAAAAATTATCTATAAGCCCATCATGTCATAATATAATCGGCATGGGATGAAACAGAGATCAGAACAAAGACATTCTTGTACCTACGTCAAAAAGGTTGCTTCTGTCCTAACTACATATAAATGCATATATTATATATATACACACACATATACAGACACATATATATATACCCATACACACACAATCAGTTATATTTAATGAATACATTATAGGATTCTACCTTTAATACTTAACATTATGTTAATGGCAATTACCAAGTCATTATCACATTACATTGTGATAATCACCTGGTCATTTTGAATACATATGCAGTTTTAAAGGATTTGGAGGCAAATATGTCATCTTTTACTCTGAGTGACATGGGAATATTTTTAAATCTTATGAATTCTTCAATTTCTTCATCTATAAAATGCATATTAATAATATATGCCTCTTAGGGTTCTTGTCAGGATTTCAACTAATGGCTTAAAAAATGCATTGCAGTAACTTAACAAAGAGTAAGAATTTAATAAATATTTACAAAAATTTTAATTGTATGCATAAAATATTGTTGTATATATAATGACTTTGTATTAAAATTGCACATTTGAGCACATAGGGTGTGGTGTGAAGTTGTATGTACCCCACAAAAAACATGCTCTTAAATTTAATCCTTTCCTGTGGGTGTAAACCCATTGTAAGCAGGAGCTTTTGATGAGGTTCTTTCAGATAAGGTGTGGTCCACCTCAGTCAGGATGGATGTTAATCCTATTACTGGAGTCCTTTTTAAGAGAATGAAACTCAGAGGAGAGAAAGCCACAGTAAGTAAGAAACTACATCAATGGAACCCAGAGGAGAAGGGAGCAAAAAAACAGACCACATCATGAGCTTTGCCAAGTGAAAAATGAGCTAAAGATTGCTGGCAGCCATCCCAGAACACCATAGTTTTCAGGGATGAAGCATCATCTTGATGATGCCTTGATTTGACTTTCTTTTAGCCTCAAAACTGTAAGCTAATAAATTCCCAATGTTTAAGCTAACCCATTTCATAGTATTTGCTTGAGCAACCTAAGAAACTAAAACAAGATATTTTCTCCTTTTTGCAGTAACTTACTTCTTTTACAAAAATAAGGCATTGGACAACATTTGATGTCCCTGGCTAAATCTATATATTTGTGCATGATTCACTTTTAAAATAATTTAGACTAATGTTTCAATATCTGTAACATTAGCCAAAATTAAGGAAAGAAAACTTTAAAAAATGGGAAGTATTTCAAACTGTAAATCTCTGCACATATGTAAAAGTAAAATATCAAAAGCAAATTAGAGAGGGGGCAAGATGGCAGCATAGAGAGGAGTGGAATTTAGTTAGTCCCCTAGAACAACTAATGAACAACCAGGAACAACTAGTAAATAATTTGGAATAACTGCTGAGGGACAACTGTGACTTTCCACACATTGTACACCAACCTGGAATGGGAGGAATGTCTGATATCACAGAATAAAATCTGTAGGTAAAATCTGCTGGCCCATACTGGGAGCTCCTCCCCCCATGGTAGGGAGAGCTGCAAAACCTTGCTGTGGTAGAAATCAGCAATCTCCCAGCAAGCTCATCCAAGCTCCAACTGGAGTTTTAATGAACAAATGTGGACTGCTGGATACAAGCTACAAACCCCCAACAAGCAGGCAGAGGCTTTTAGTGACAACTGACCTTAAAGAACCAGAAGACTCATCTGTCTTGGGAGGGGGAGCCCAGAAGACCAGGTGTTATCTTTGGCTGATAAGGGAAACTGGGGGGCCATGTACTGGCTCTAAAAGAGGGCTTCCTGTCCCTTTTTCTCTCTCTCAAACTGAGGGGCTCAGAGGAGAGAGCTGCAGCCATTTTCAGTTCTCAGTGCTGTGACCCAGAGAGGGGTGGAGAAAACAGAGCCAGAGTGACAATTCAAATGCATGTGATAACTCCCTAGGGGGTGAATCTTCCCTAAGAGTAAGGAGGTAGGCCCCAGCTTTCCCTTCAGACCCAGACCCCAGATCCTGGTGGAAGAAAGCCAAAACAGAAACTGAAGGGGCCACAGCTCCTTAGACCAGTTGGGAGTGACAAACTAACAGATGCCACCTGCTGGGCAGGTTAGGAAAAGCACAATGACTGGAGACCTCACAGGAAATTCTGCCATTTTTCTAAGATACACCCTGAATATAACCCCATTCTGAGACCTCAACCCATTCTGGTCTGGGAAAATCTGATTGGGGTAACCAAGGAAATGAGATGCCTAGACAAAAGAAACCTACAATCTATACTAGGAAAAACAAAGATATGGGCAAGTCAAAGAACAAACTTCCACCTCAATCAAGATACAGTTGAGATATTGTTTCACTTTAATGAAACAATCTATTAAAGATCTCCAAAGAAATATGCTAAAGCAAATCAAAAACCAAATCAACAATTTCAGGGAAGATATAAAAAAAGAGATGAGGCTATAAAGAAAACACTGAGTAAACATAAAGTAGAAATTGAAAGTTTGAAAAAGCAACTGGCAGAATTTATGGAAATGAAAGGCACAAGAGATGAAAAACACAATGGAGACATACAACAGAAGATCTCAAGAGGGAGAAGAAAACACTCAGGAACTGGAGAACCTGACACCTGAAATCCTATACACAAAAGAATAAATAGGTTAAAGAATGGAAAAAATATGAACAATGTCTCAGGGGATTGAATGACAACATGAAGTGCATAAATGTGTATGTCATGGGTGTCCCAGAAGGAGAAGAGAAGGGAAAAGGGGAAGCAATAATAGAGGAAATAATCAATGAAAATTTCCCATCTCTTATGAAAAATATAAAAGTACAGATCCAAGAAGCACAGTGTACCCCAAACAGAATAGATATGAATAGACCTATGCCAAGACACTTAATAATTAGATTATCAAATGTCAAAGACAAAGAGAGATTCCTGAAAGCAACAAGAGAAAAGTGATTCATCACATACAAAGGAAGCTTGATGAGACTATGTGTGGATTTCTCAGTAGAGACCATGGAGGCAAGAAGGAAGTGAGGTGATATATTTAAGATACTGAAAGAGAAAAATCACCAACCAAGAAGCCTATGTCTGGAAAAACTGTCCTTCAAATATGAGGGAGAGTTTAAAATATTCTCTGACAAACAGACAATGAGAGTTTGTGAACAAGATACCTGCACTACAGGAAATACTAAAGGGAGCAACACAGACAGATAGGAAAAGACAGGAGTGAGAGGTTTGGAACACAATTTTGGGTGATGGTAGCACAGCAATATAAGTGCACTGAACAAAGATAACTATGAATATGGTTGAAACAGGAAGGTTAGGAGCATGTGGGACACCAGAAGGAAAGGGGAAATATAAAGACTGGGTTGTACAACTCAGTGAAACCTAGAGTGCTCAACAATTGTGATAAAATATACAAATATGTTTTTACATGAGGGAGAACAAATGAATGCCAACCTTGCAAGGTGTTTAAAATAGGGTGGTATTGCAGAAAAATTACAATCAATGCAAACGAGAGACTATAGTTAACAGAAACATTGTATTATGCTTCCTTTAATGTAACAAAGGCAACATACCAAAGCTAAATGCTTTTAAGAGGGAGACTTAAGGGAGGGATATGGGACTTATGGTATTGGTGATGTTGTCTGGCTCTTTTATTCTACTTTAGGTTAACTCAATCTTTCCTTTTGTAGCTATTTAGCTGTCAGTTTTTAAATATATATTTCTGTTTCTTTTTCTTTGGTTTCTCTATTTTCTTTGACTCTTTTTCCTTCTTTGTGGAAGAAATGGAGATGTCATTATATAGATAGTGGTGATGGTGATGAATACATAAATACATGACTATACAGGGGACCAACAATTGTTTACTTAGGACAGAAAGTATGGTGGGTGAACAAAACCGTCTTAAAAAAAAATGGATTGATGAAGAAACCATAGGGCAGTACATTGAGTGAAATAAGTCAGACACATGAGGACAATATTACATGGTCTCACTGATATGAACTAATTATAATATGCATACGCATAGACATGAAATATAAGTTACCAGGATGTAGAATGAGATTAAAGAATGGGGAGCAGTTGCTTATTATGAGCAGAATGTTCAACTATGTTGAACTTAAGTGTTTGGAAATGGACAGAGACGACGGTAGCATGTTATCATGAAAACAACTAACAGTGCTGAATAGTATGTGAATGTGGTCAAAATGGGAAGCTTGGAGTCAATCATGTAGGTAACCAGAAGGAAAGTTGAAGTTAAAAGATGGGAGTGTATAAAACAGTGAATCTTGTGGTGGACAACATCCATGATTAACTGTACAAACATTAGAAATCTCTTTCATGAACTAGAACAAATGTATGACACTATAACTGGAAGTTAATATCCATTATTACCTCTATGGGGTATATAGGTAAAAATATACCTATTGCAAACTGTACTACAGTTATTGGTATTTTAACATTCTTTCATCAATAGCAACAAATGTACTATACCAAAATTATGGATCCATAATGGAGGGGGGTGGTTAGGGGTATGGGAGGATTTGAGTTTTCTTTTTTTATCTTTATTTCTGTTCTGGAGTAATGAAAATTTTCTGAAAATTGAAAAAAAATAATTGTGATGGATGCATAGCTGTATGATGGTACCATGCGCAATTGATTGTGCACTTTGGATCTTTGGATAATTGTATGGTATGTGAACAATCTCAGTAAAATTAAATTTAAAAAAGTAAATTAAACATGCATATAATTCTGAAATTTGAGATATATTATTCAACAAAGCCTAGCATTCTCAAATATATCCTCTCCTTAATTGAATACATATCTACCTCTTTTCAAATTGGAATACAATTAATTTTTGAGGGATATCTGAATGATTATAATTAAAATTGTTAAGCATTTTTCTTATACAATAAAAACAACATCATTATTGGAGCATTTTTTAATGTAAATTATCTGTGGCACAACAGAAAGAACACCAGAACTCATTGTTTTACTATTAATATATAGGGTAGTGTGAAGGTTTGGATACAATTTGTCCCTGTAAAAGCCATATTCTTTAATGTCATTGGGGGGGGCAGATTTTTTGATCTTTCTGATTAGCATGTGACCTCTTGATTGAATGTTTCCATGGAGATCTGACCCCATCCATTCAGCATGGGTCTTGATTAGTTTAGTGGAGTCCTTTAAAAAGAGCCATACAGGCCCAGACACTTGCTGACCCCTAAGAGAGGCTAAGAGATGCTAGCCAGAGCTTGTTCCAGAGAAGCTAGGATAGACAAATCCAGAGACATTTTGTAGGACAGTGTTTTGAAATGCAGGAGCTGAAACACAACCCGGGGCCAGTAGATACTAGCCAAGTGCCTTCCCAGCTGACAGAGGTTTTCTGGCTGCCATCAGCTGTTCTGTGAAGTTATCTTCCTGTTGATCCCTTTGTTTGGACACTTTTATGGCCTTAGAACTCTAAATTTGTACTTTAATAAATCATCTTTATAAAAGCCAATTCATTTCTGGTATTTTGCATAACAGGAGATCTAGCAAACTGGAACAGGTGGTGATGTCTTAGTATGGTGAAAGTTGATACAGCCTGTAAATCACCAAATTTGTATTCTTTTAACCAAGAAATGGGATCAAATTGAGAGCACGTGTGACACTTCCAAGACTTCTTTTCCACACAGCCAAGACCCTCCTGTGTCTTAGAGCACATCTCTGATCCACACACACACAGGCATAGCCACTTCCATAGCATCCATATATAAGAGGTGATTGTAAAGGCGTAACTAGTGAAGACCTGTATTTGGGGAGATTATTTTTGAGTCATTAATTGCAAATATTTAGAAGAGTATTCATTGAAAACATCATTCAAAATACTAAACAGACTTACTTATGTTGAAAGTTCCTTGATTGACTACAATAATGCTTTTTCCCAAGAGACCAAATATACATCAAAATTTGATAATTTTTTAAAGGAAACATTTCCATAGAAGAGTCATAGAAAGAAAAGAATGGTTAAGTTAGAGACAAAACCAGGAATCAGATCCCTCCTCTTACACTTGCTCACTATTTGAATACATGTCCTGTTGTAACTCTCATCCTTAGTCTTTCATTTATATCATGGGAATGACACCATCTACCTAGTCTACTGTTTTATGTAGAACTGCTTAGTATATGTTTCACACTAAAATGTGTGGGCTCCACTAAGGTTATTAAAAAATATAGTGGAGACAAATTATGCAGATTTATTGTGCTTTCTCGGGGTATATTTTGCATTTCCTCTCTTTGGTATTTCGACCAGCTATTGCAATGATACAGAAGGTGATCCAATTCAAGAGAAAAAGACTATAAATTCCTCTTTTTTGAATGATTAATATATTTTAAAAAACTATAAGATCCATTTATGTAAGAAAACTTCTAATCAATGCTTTTTAAACTTCTCTTTTACTCTGGTTCTAATTTTTACAATGTTTATATATTTTATGTATTTTCTCCTCTGTAATGGTACTTTTTTCTCTGGCTTCCTTCAATATATTTTCTTTAATTAAAATTTTCAGTGCTTTGTATATGATATGTGTAGATGTGTGTGGGTACATGTGTTCTATTGATATTTATCCTTCTTGGTGTCCTCTGAACTTGTTGAATTCAAAGTTTTTCTTTCTCTCCCTGTACTTTTTTTTAATTTTTTTTTTTTTTGTAAAATCACAGCCATGATCTCTTCCAATATTTCTTTTGTCCCCTTCTCTACTACTTCTACTTCCTCCACTTCTGAGGATGTGGCAAGATTGTCACATCATTTGAAGGTATCCCACAACTTTTCAGTGCTCTGCTCTTCTTTTTTGTTTTGATTCTTACATCCCTTGGGTTTCCCTCTGATAATAAACATTGACCTATCAAATCCACTGTTTCTTTCCTTGACTGCAGGCAGTATACTGATGGGCATAGTGAATGTGTTCTTTTCCATTGTGGAAACATTTTAATATTTCAACTTGTTGATCCCATATCTGTGGTTAAATGTACCAGTTCTTCACACATGTTCTCCACCTTTATCATTAGAGCTTTTAACATATAAATTTTAGTTGCTTTAACTTTTCTCTCTGATGTATCTGGGTTATATGTGAGCATGGTTCTGTTGATCATTTTGTCTGTTGACAGTGGATTTTATTTGTCCTGTTTTTATGTGTCTCTTAATTTTTAGTTGAGAGTCGCACATAATTCATAAGACATTTGAAATGAAGTAAATAGTATTTTTCAGGAAATGGATAAAACTCTACTTCTACTAGGCTTTTAGGTTGTTGGGTTTAATCAATTTAAAGAGGTGAGCTATGTTTTGGTTTTATTATGGCTGGTTCCTTCAATACTTCTGATTCAAATTCCTCTAGCATTACCTTGTGCTCAGGGTCAGGGCTGGTTTGTTAATGGGTTTTCCTCAATGTCTGAACCACCATCAGCTTTAGGCCTTCCTATTCATCTGTATCTCATACATGATCTTTCACCATACTCTTTTCCTGCTATGGTGGTATTTTCTTGTTCTTTACTCAGTACTTGCTGGTTTAATGATGGGTCACCACAAAATGATTAGAGGACAGTACTTTCCGTTGTTTTTGGTAGACTCATCCTTAAACAGTCCATAGGTCCATTGATGTGGCTTTCTCAGTGATCTTGTCCTTTCCCATCAGTGGTAAATTTCTACTGTTCTTGGCCCAATACAGTCATGCCCCTCCCTGATGGATAGAGCATTGCTTTCTTTTACTCTTCCGCATGTGTCTTCTCTTGCCTTGGTTTTGGCAAGGTTTGTTGCCTTCCCACACCACCTTAAGTCTTTAGTTCCATAGTTAACAGGTATCCAGGCAGGGTTTTGTGATCTTTCCATTGTAGTTGTTGCAGCTACATTCCTGCCCCGCTCTCATTTGCATATAATTAACAAATGAAAACTTTCTCCTATTTATTGCCCTGCCTTCATCCTTTCTCATGAGCAGCCAGTAAAGGTCTGTGGAAAAGAAAACATTAGTAGACATGGACTCCTGATGTGTGGTGGCTACTAGGGCTTCTATAAGTTCGTGGTAGCATATATTTAGCCCATGGCAGAATGTCCAAGATTTTAGATGAGTTTCACTTATTTATTTACGTGGCGGCCTTATCTTCCTTATGTGTTATTTTCTGTCTCTTACTGGAGGCATTTGCCTTTTCTTGGATTTCAGGCAATTGATTGCCCTGTGGCCTCACAATGTGTTAAAAAGTTAAAACAAAAACAAAGACTTCATAGATAATCTGTTCTTTTCCTTATTGTCAGAGTGTGAATAATGCTTATTCCAGTGTTTTCCTTCTTAAGCAGAAGCTGAAAGTCCTTTAGTATGTAATGACATCGTTGGTTATTGACTATTGTTAACTATATGCAAATGAAAAATATGCTATAAATAAAAAGGTGTATAGCTAATTTTAGTTCTTTTTCTATTTTATTCTAACATTGAAAGAAAATTACAAAGTTGAAGTATTATTTAGCAAGTGTTAAAGATGAGTTTAAAAAATAACATTAATTAAAAGCAAGATTAAAATGAAATGTGAGTAAATCTGCTGAAGGTGTAGTAAAATAAAATCATGGGTTACTGTTCTCCAATTCACAAGTCGTTCTTTATTTTATTAAGGAAGAAAAATCAGTAGATAGAATTTAATTTCTTGTTAGTCAAATATTGCTTTTGTGTACAATCAGTTAGATATTCACCAACAGCTTCAGTTACATAAAGCGATGTGGTTGTCATTGCTAATATGGTTATTTATTATAGCTGTTATTATTATTACTATTACTTAACTCTCCATAATAATTGTATTAGTCATCTATTTCTGCATAACAAATTGCTACAAATTTGGGAGTTAATAGCCACTATCTCTCAGTTTCTGTGGATTAGGATTCCAGGCATACATTATCAGGGCCCTGTGTTCAGGGTATCACAGATTCACTCAAGGTGTTGGCTGGGTTGTGGTGTCATCTGGGGCCAGGGGACTCTTACAGCTCACTGCTTATTTGCAAAAATCAGTTCTTTGTGGTCGTATGATTGAGGTACCTCCTTTCTTGCTGGCTATCAACAAAGGGCTATCTCAATACCCAGAGGCTGTCTACCATTTCCTGCTAGGGAGCCCTCTCTAAAACAATGAAATTTAGGACTTCAAGGTCAGAAGGAGACTCTCTCTCCCTTTAAATCTGCCCAATTTTTTTAAGGGCTTCTCTGATTAGGTCATGCCTACCCATAATAATCGACATCCTTCTGATTAACTCAAAATCAACAGGTTAAGTTCCTTAATTACATCTGAAAAACCACTTCTGCATATAAAGCAACATGATCATGGGAGTTAAAGTCTCTCATATTCACAAATCCAGTTCACATTTCAAGAAGAGGGCATTATACACTGTTCATACAACAGGGGCAGGAATCTCAGGAGCCATCTTATAATTCTGCCTGCCACAAAATCTTTATTTTTCCAAGGCATGGCAATTACATAAGATTATATGAAAGTCAAACATTCTTTACAATATATTACATTTATTACAGAAGGACTTTGTTGGTGTGATACTGGCAATTGTTCGCAAATATTGGCTGTTCTTCTGCGGGAAAGGATAATGAAATGTGAGCCAAAGTGACATGTGTCACATCTGCTTGGAATCTATGAGAGCTGGCATGTGTTTACCATGTGTCTTTTCCCTCTCCCTCCAGATCAGCAATGTTTCACTTACAGCCTGATTTATTAGTCTCTGGGTCTCAGGGTGAACACGAAATGAAGCAGAGCTACAGCCTCAATAGACCTGTACCATAAGCAGGAAATCATTAAAATGTGAAGATTATGAGGTCATTTTTTGCTATAGCATAAGTTAGCCTGAAATGAATATTTTTGTCTAAAAATTAGAAAAAATGTTTTCTAGTAATGTAAAACCATATTATTCAAAATTTTGCACTCAAATCAGAAACATAATAGGAAAACTGGAAAACAAAAACAGAAAACACATAAACACATGAATAAAAATACAAATTCTTTATGTTCTATGTAGTATTCCACACACACACACACACACCCCTTTAAATAATTTGAAATATATGTGGCATGTAGATTGATATTGCATTTCTTATTTTCTTTTTATGTCCTGACCATATTTTCAGCTAATAAAAATGCCTCAAAATTATCATTTTTATGTTTATTTCATCTGATATGTATATCATGATTTTTCTAAAAATTCTTAATGTTTGGATATTTATGTTTTCATTAGAATATAATACCTGAAACATAATTTTAAATAAATTGTACCATATTCTAAAACTTTTCCTAACATTTCCATGGTTCCTGCAGAAAGTATCACTCTAATTATCATCCTCAATAATGATAGTGTCTACAACAGTGATAGTGTCCATCTCAGGCAATCATTGTCAGGACATGCACCTTATGTAGCACATATAAATTGATGAAATTTGATTTTGTCCCACTCTAAATCCACTCTCACACTGAGTCAGTGTTATATTGGATTATACTGGAGTTTTAATCTAATTGATTATTGTTAAATATTTTAGTGAAATGCATTTTTAGACTGCTTTATGACTGCATTTGCAACATATATCCCTGATAAACGTTTATTTTGTATTTTAGTATCATTTAAATTAAACAATCTTTGGTGCATAGTCTGTATCTGAGACAGTGGTTCAAGAACGAGCACATAAGTATCTTTCTTTCTGAGTGTGTGAATATATGACTAGATCTGTCTCCTTTTGGAACTTCCTGAGGTTGTGTTCCTCATGACTCTGTTTAGAATGTAAAGGTAATTACCCTCTGAGATTTCAGCGGTGGGACTTGAATTAAATTTTGAGACAACCAAAATTGTCACATATAGCATTTTGCTGTACACATCCCCATGTAAACTTTTGTCACCTTCACAAAAAACACAATGAACCTAGGCAGTCTCTATTACATTATTTTCTGCATTTAATCCACTTTCTCTGACACTCCTCACCTCTCTGCTGAGGTCCCCCCAATATGTAGCTTCCTGTACAAGTCTGTGGATTTCTGACAATGCAAAAGGGCATCTCTAGTACTGTACATGATTCTTAAGAATCACAGGGCTTTTCCAAGAATGTAAGCTCATTACTTTTTTGTTTTTAAGCTCTGAATTATTCTCTTCAAGCCTGTTCATATTATAATTTCTGTTCCATTTGTTCCTATTGCTTTCTTGGGTAACTGATTTATTTAGTAGTCTGAACTTAAAGGGATATAAACATGAAACTTTTTTTTTTTACTATTTCTCCAATGACTTCATTTAAACATGATCTTCTGAATGTTAATTTCTGACCCCTGGAGATGTATTGGGTAGATTCCACAACTTTTTGATTATTTTTAGTGATAAAACATCCATGCAGTTTAAAATACCAAATTCATGTCTTTTTCAAAATTAAGCTTTTCCTTCTCCTCTTCCAAGTTAAGCCACACTTGTAATCTTGGAGAATTGGAATAATGAGGCACTGTTGTTTCCACTCTTTTAATCCCCCTTCTATTCCAGCCCTTTCAAATCTTGGAGGGAGATTTTTGTATGTGCAGCTTCAGGAAATACATCAACTCCTTTTCAAAACTTTAATTATAAGGGCAAACTCTATTTCACAGAACTGTCTGTGGTTTAATTACACCCTTGTTTATAATTCTTACATCTCTTGCTAACCCTCTGTTCCAACCTAGCTCTTGGCAGCACTGCCCTAAGACCAAAGAACACACTAGGCAAAGACTTAGACATGGATTTATCAGGACTTATGAACAGGAGAGTGTCCATGGTGGCGGCTGTCCAAGGAAAATGGAATCAGTGCTCTACAAGGGTAGGAGTGTGAAGATTCAGGTTTATACGGGTTTAGGATAAACACATTCCATCGAGTATGAGAACAGAGTTTTCACAGGGTCTCTTGACTCAGGGGCCTGGGGATTTGTTGTCAACAGTGGTCAGTGGAGGGGAGTGTCTTTGCTTTGTTTATGATACCATCTGTACATACTTTCTTCCTTGAGGAGGTCTGATGTCCTTCAATTTCTGTCCTGATCATGCAGGCTGCTAAGTGCTATGGGTCCTTATTCACCATTAGGAAGGGGGAGTGCAGGCCCTTTGTCCCCACACTTTCATTATCAATGCTTTCAGTGCAGAAGCTATTCAAATCTTACCTCTCTCATGCGACACCACAAAGATATAACTAGACCACTTTTTCAGTCCTTACTCCTTTGTGGTTGCATTTCCCCTGACTAAATAATCTATCTTCTTGAATTGGGTAACCAGCAAGGCAGCTAAACTTGGCTATGGTCTGCAGTATCACTAGATTCATGGGGAAATGGTACATCTTTCATGTGGCAGAAAAGTGTGAAAGTAGGATTTTCTGAAGATGATCACTCTCTTACCCTGCTACCTCTGTCAGTTGTCTTCTCATCTTATCAGATAGGCATAGAGAAGATTTTCAGTGCTGTTAGGTAAGCAGATTTCCAGCTGTGAAATGAAAGGTTATGCTTCCCTTCTTGTAGGCACATTAATCTATTCAAATGAAGAGATTATTTCTCTTTACTCTCTTGACTTGAAAGTGTGTCTGGAGTAAACTACCTTTATGGAAACCACAGCACTCCTAACTACGCCAATGACACACTTCCAAATATCCACCCTCCCCCCATCTTCCGCAGTGTCTTGTGCATGTACATGTAGATAATGTAATGGAGTGGGAAGTCAAGGTAGTGACTGGTCATTATAGAGCACTGACAAAGATGTATATACCTGATTCTTTTTGGCTCCTTAAGAGTTCATTCACAGATGAGGGATCCTTAATGACTTCCTCTTTGGCTATGTACCTGTGCTAATTTCTAGACAATAGTAAAAGTTCCTTTGAATAACTTGCTATCCTTAAGAACACTCATATATTTTAGTTTAGATTTCTATCCTTTACCCTCAACCATTGTTATTTTTTTGATCCTTTCTGTTCCTTTGCCTTTTCTAGATTTTTAATACAGTGGAAAAGTTTGTCTTCTCTATCTCTGACGCAAAATTTTATGGAATCAGTTCTGCTTTGTACTACTCTAATAAGGTTTTAATTCTTCTGTAACTATTAATATTTCTTTGACTAATACTATTTTATATTATTATGTTCTCTTTTATTTCAACTTATCATTTTCTCATGTTGGACTTTTATTCTCCATACTTTTCAAAAGAAGTTTAATGAAAACATATTGTATCTTTGGAATGGATTTATATGGTCAAAATATTGGAAAGTATAGTGAAGTAGATAATGAATAGTGTCCCCTACACCTTTGTTCCTGAGTCACTAAGTTCTTCTCTCTGGAGGTAGCACTGTTATATTTTAGATATACAAGGGAAATCATATAAATATTGAAATATTTTCACATATTTTTACAAAGTATTAGCATATCAACAACTTATTCTTTTTCTTTTTGGTTTCAGCTATTAACATTTTTTGCAGATCTTCCTTAACAATGCACAAAGATATTTTTAAATTTCTTTTATGACTGCATACTATTCCATTGTGTGTTATAACATGTTATATTGAACCAGCCCCATATTGACAACAAAGGGTATGTGGATTTGCCATCTTGTTAACTCCTAGTAAGTAGCCATCCACTGAGGATGCAACATGAGTGCTTATTTTCCAATATCATTAGAAATTCATATCTGATAACATTGGGTCTTTGCCAGTATGATAGGCAAAATGCTATTTTAGTGCATATTAATTTTGATGAGACATATGCAAATATACACATTCATATATATGCACAATATATATAATGAATGATATTTATGATTCTATTTCTATGGATTATGTGTTGATATCCTTTGTCCATCCTTCTATGTTTTTATTATTGTGTGTAGGGTTATTTTTATTTTATAAAAATTTTGTGTGACAGGAATCTCAAATAAACTCAATGATTAGTAATTTTGCCCTTTAGCATGTATGTACTCTCTAAGGTGATTCTTGGTGTACCAGAATACATGTAAAAAAGGGTTTTGAGTAATATGCAAATAATAACCAAAAACTGGACATAAGCCACTTTTTCACCAATAAGGGGAATAAAAAATATGTTAGAATATTATGATGCAATACCATTCTATACACCAATAAAAATGATGAACAATGGCTACACAAACTAGGGAATACTCTTAAATATCTAACGCTGAGTGTAAAAACCCAGACATATAAAAACATGCTTGTTTTTATATTCCAGTTACAAAAAATTTAGGAAGCAGGAAAATCTAAATTATATCTTCTTAGCTAATAAAATTGTAAAGAAATGAAACATGTGGCTACTGTACAATAGCAATAGTGACTATTTATAAGGGAATAGGAAAAGTTACATAAAAGGGACATTTTGGGGGACCTGATCAGCTGCACTTTACACAGATAATCACAATACAGTAATTAATTTTGTGATATGCTCTTTTCTGCATTGCATTATATTTCAGAATTTTTTAAATAAACAATTAACTGTAAAATATCTACCAAGTTCTAGAAAGAAGTTAAATACAACTGAATAGAAAAAAAAATAAACTAGAAGACAGAACTGAAGAAATGGTACCAAATGCAGCACAGAGAGACAAAAAAATGGGGGGAAATGAAGGAGAACCTGAGATATAAGGAGGATAGATAAGTTGATAACTACTAAGAAGATATGTACAGCATTATCAAAATAAAGGAGAGAGAATATGAGGCAGAGAAAATTTTATAAAGAGTTTATGGCTTAAACTTTCCACTATTGCTTAAAAAAGACACCAACATGCAATTCCCCCCCCCAAAAAAAAACCCCAACAAATCCAAAATAGGATAAATTAAAAGAAACAACCAATCACAAAAATACCAAAAAAAAAAAAAAAAATCTGCAGGACACAAAAGACAAGAAAAACTGTTAAAACCACTAGACAGAAAAACATGTACCTTCAAAGGAGCAATATTTATACTTGCAGCATACGTTTTAAACAATAGTGGAAAAAAACAGAATACAATCTACAATATGTTGGGAGAAAATGACTGTTGACTTAGAATCCTATACCCAGAGAAGATATGTTTCAAGAAGCAAATAAAAGCAGACATTTCTGAACAAACAGAAAAATTTGCCAACTATTGATGCTTACTTAAATAAATATATATATACACATATATATACACACATATATATTGAAAAACGTAATGAAAGTTGTCATAATTCACATTCTTTTTCAATGTCACATGCAAAATTTCTGAAGTCTCCACATATTGGGAAGTAATCATATCTTAATCATTTTGAAATGACAAATATCATGAAAACATGTACTCTGGCTGAAATATGTTGTCAGTAATGAAAAGATAAATAGAGAGGTCCTATGTTCAGAAACTAAGACTCACTTTGAAACAATTCCTTATTAAAATGAAAATAATGAAAGTCAGTTGCTCACTGACAAAACAGTATCATATGGTTGTTCATCTAAGACCATTTTGTGTGATACATGCCTTTCACTGTCTTGTGGTTTCACCATCCCCTGATGAATCTAGAATCCTTTGTTTTCAATAGGTGAATTGAGAAGAAAGGTTGAAGAGTGCACTGACTTCTTAAACATTTTCTCCTGGAAGTAACATATATTATTTCAGATCACCTTATATAATAGAGATCAAATCACATAGATAGGCAGGGAAATGTGGTCCCTAACAATTTAAACTATGGGAAAGGAACACAAATGTTTGGCAAATAACGTGCACACCTCTTCCACAAGCACCTGCAGAGCACCTATAACAAGTATAAGAGTAATGATGAAATGTTGAAAGCATTTCCCTTGAAATCAGCTACTAGAGTGCCCCACTATTAACACTTCTTTTCAACATAACATGTGAGGATCTAGGAAACACAGCTGGCAAAGTTTAAAAATAATAACAAGGACAATAATAATTATTATAAAGATACAAGGATTAGAAGGGAAGAAACACAACTCACTATCAGTGATAAGATTATTTCCAAGGAATTTGCAAAGGATCTAGTTAGAGCATTGTGGGAAAATGGCAGAAAAAGGAGCTCCAGGACTCAGTCCTTTCATCAAAACCACTATTAAACAGGCAGGAACTGTCTGAAACAACTATTTTGAAATACCAGAGGCCAAAAGAACATTGTACAGCATCCAGGGACAAGCAGGAGGAAGAGGCTGATAAATTATGGTAAAGAATAGTAAATTGTTCTCTCCATGTGGGTGTTTCCTGGCACCCATCCCCCACACTTTCAAAACTATATTCTTTAGAGAAATTGGGCTTTAATTTTCTTTTCTTGTAATATCTTTATTTGTCTTTGGTATTATGGTGATGTTGGCTTAATATAATGAGTTAGATAGTGATAAAGATATGCTTTTATTAGGGGGGTCAGCAGGCCCCAAGGGGTCCAGCCCCTGACTAGCTTACTGGGGACAGAAAGAGACATTAAAATCCCCTTCTCTAAGAACAGGGGTGGGCATGGCTTATCACTGATCACGGTTTTTAATTAGCAAATTAGAATCACCAGGGGCCCAGCTCTGAGGGCAACTATTGTTTCAACATTTCCCAGACAGGAGTGTGGAAACCTAAAGATGCTGCACTTCCTCAGGGCTATGGGTGACAGTTAATTGAAGGTCAGTGCTGCATTTGCTGGGCAGGCCAAGAAAGATTAGCTTTGGGGACCCCTCAGAGAAGCTCTTGGGGCTCTTCCTGGTCCCCTCCCAGGGAAGTTTCAAGCCCATCCATAGTAAATTCTTGGGTCCCTGGCCCTGTTTTGGCTGGGAAAGATGAACTAGAAAAAAAGTCCTCTCCTCTCAGAATTTGCCCTTCAGGCAAAAGGAGATTGAGACAATAAAAGTATAAAAAGACTATAGAGGCAGTCTGGGACAAAGGCCAGCCAGCTTCAAACACCCAGGAGAGGAAGTTTGCATCTGGAAAACAGAGGATATAACCAACCTACTATAAACAGGGGAACTCCAAAACAACAAATAAGCAAAAGTCCAGAACAAGATAGGGACCCAGAAAAACAGCGGAAACCCTGCATGCTGCATTTGCCTTCCTAATAGGAGGGCTGAAGCCAGAAGATATCTGTCTTATTAGCTGCTACATACAAAGCCAAGAAACAGAAAACTCGGAATAAATCTCAGTTAAAATTTGTAAATATAAAAATGTACAGTCAGAAAAAAAAAGTACAAGACAAACAAAGAGTTAAAAATTATGAATAATGGCCCATCCAAAGACAGAGTATAAAAATCCAGAAAACACCAATGAAAATATTTTTTGAGTGTCTACCTTCAATTCTTTTGGTGATAAACATAGTACAGGAACTGTCAAGTCACATGATAATTCTATATTTAGTTTTCTGAGGAACTGCCAAGCTGTCTTCCACAGCTGATGTACGATTTTACATGCCACCAGCAATGAGTGTTTCCATATTTCCACATTCTCACCAACACTTGTCATTTTCTGTTTTCTAAAAATTAGACATTCTAGTGGGTTTTAAATGGTATCTCATTGTAGTTTTGATTTTCAGTTCCCTAATAGCTAGTGATGTTGATCATCTTTTCATATGCTTTTTAGCCATTTGTAAATCCTCTTTGGAGAAATGTCTATTCAAGCCTTTTGCCCATTTTTTAAATTGAGTTGTTTGTCTTCTTATTGTTGAGTTGTAGGATTTCTTTATATATTTGGGATATTAAACAGTTATCAGACATGGGATTTCCAAATATTTTCTCCCATTGAGTAGGTTGTCTTTTTACTTTTGAAATAAAGTAGTTTGATGCAAAAAAAAAATTTTTTAAGTTTAAGGAGGTCCTGTTTACCTTTTTTTTTCTTTCATTGCTTGTGCTTTTGTGTAAAGTCTAAGAAACCATTGCATAATACAACATCCTGAAAACATTTCCTTACATTTTCTTCTAGGATTTCATAGACCTGGTTCTTACATTTAGGCCTTTGATACATTTTGAGTTAATTTCCATATAAGGTGTGAGACAGGGGTCCTCCTTCATTCCTTTGCCTATCGATATCCAATTTTCCCAGCACCATTTGTTGAAGAGACTATTCAATGTATGATGTTAGCTGGGGGCTTTTCATACAGCCTTTTATTATGTTGAGGAAATTTCCTTCTCTTCCTATCTTTCAGAGTGTTCTTATCAAGAAAAGATCCTGGATTTTATCACATAAAGACTTGGAGATGATCATATGGATTTTCCCTTTCAATTTGTAGTGGGGTTTATTACATTTTTTGGGGTGTTAAACCATCCTTGCATACCTAGGATAAAATCCACTTTTTCATGGTTAATTATTCTTTTAATGTGCACTGGATTCAATTTGCAAGTATTTTGTTGAGGATTTTTGTATCTATATTCTTTAGAGAAATTGGGCTTTAATTTTCTTTTCTTGTAGTATCTTTATTTGTCTTTGGTATTATGGTGATGTTGGCTTAATATAATGAGTTAGGTAGTGTTTTCTCCTCTTCAATTTTTTGGAAGAGTTTGTTCAGAATTGGTATTAATTTTTCTTGGAATGATTGGTAAATTCACCTGTGAAGCCATCTCTTCCTGGGCTTTTCCCTGTTGGGAAGTTTTTGATGTTCCAAATTCTGTCTCCTCTGAAGTTTTAATTTTTTTCCTTGACTGACCCATATCTTCCTGTGCTTAGTATGGCTTGTTATTTTTTGCTGATGTCTAGGCATCTAATTCAGTGAGCTATCTCTGAAAGTCAGTTTCTCCCTCTTTTATAGGGTTTTATTATTGGCTTTGTGTTAAGGTTCTTCTTTGAGGCTTGGTTCAATTTATTCTGGATTTTTAGAGTTGCTTATATCAAAACTGTTCAGATTTTCTCAGCTTTTCATCTGATTCTTGCCCTGTATTCATGGTACAATTTTTAAGATTTCCCTTTATGTACAATTGTTTGCTTCCAAGAGAAAGCTTCCTTTCCCATATTCCTTCTACAGGAATCCTGATCTGTTCTCTTTGTTTTTGTGCATAATTTTCTCCCAAGCTCCTGTAATTTGTTTACATTTTCTCCTTCACTCAGTTCACCCGTTTCCTTATAATTTTCAATTCTGGGACCCTTCCTGCCTTACAGAAGTACAGTCCCTCCCTGCCTTTTTTTTTTTTTTTTTTCCTGTGAGGATTTTCTGCCTCTGGATTCTCTCCTGTTGGGGTATCCCACCCCAGGTATCCAGATGGGGTCAATCCAGAAAGGTGGATCCATCCAGAAAAGTCCATTTTGTTGGACTTTTGGCAACAGAAACTGGATTGATTGAACACACTCCTTGCCAACAGTTCTGCTGCAATCTCTCTCTCTTTTTCACCCCTCCCCAGGGGTCCTTTTGTTCACTGCATACAGCATGACTCAGCAGCTTGTGTTCTGCACTGGGTCTCTGTGGACTTGTGTAGTTGTGTCTGGATATGCATGGGGTTCCAACTCACTGCTGTGAGTGATTCTATAGTCTGCATCCACAGCTGGAGGGAACCAAGAAGTACTGCATCTGCTTGACTCCCAAGCTGCGCAGGACTGAGTGAGGGGGAGGAGTACAGACTGCTGGGTCTGGGAAGGAAATTTTCTACTTATTCTTAGAGATTATTTTTCTTTTTATTTAATTCAGCATTTTCAGAGTCCTTTTCCTGTCTCTATCATCTTCCAGAGTTCTAAGGAAGTTAGATTTGTCCTTTTATTAGCTGATTTTGAAGGGAGATTTTTTCCAGGGAATGTCTTACTTCACCATGCTGATGGCATCACTGTCTAGTCTATGGTACCTTATTGCAGCAGTCTTGCAAGCTAAGACAGCAACAAACAGAATCCTTATTTTTAAGATAGTCATTAAAATAACAAAAAAAATATGAGATATAGGAATAAACAAACACATGAAAGCTAAGACCTCTTTGATGAGTATTTTATCACCACACATTAACAAACACATACCCCTTATTGGAGGTCATTAAAAAAAAAAAACTTAAGAGAAAAATATTTCATATTGATGGATAGCAAAACTAATACATTATAAAGTCATTTTTCTCAAATTTTCTGTAGACCAATAAAATTGCAATCAAAATTACAACTTTTTCGGGAAGCATCACATGATCATCCTAAATTTAAAAGGAAAAAGCAAAGGTTAAGATATCCTGGGCCTCTTGATGAAGAATTAGGTGTATGTGAAATGGAGAGATGCATATGCTAGATGCAAAGATATGCTTTTATTAGAGAAAATTGTAGATTTATAGAAAGATCATGCAAAGAATACAGAGTTTCATGTACCTGCCCCCCATTTTTAACATTTTATATTTGTGTGATACCATTGTTACAATGATACAATATTAATATAAAGTACTGTTAGCTATAGTCCATAGTTTGCATTAAGGTTTGCTCTTTGTGTTGTGCAGTCCTATGGCTGGTTTTTGTTTTGTTTTGTTTCAATTCCTGTTCTAGCAACATATATCCAATCTAAAATTTGCCCTCGAACAACATTCAGAATTATAATTCAGTGAGATGTTAATTATATTTAAAATGTTTTATTACCATCACAATACATTGCCAAAATTTTTCTATCACCCCAAACAGATCTTTGCATAAATTAAGAATTAACTCTCCATTCTCTACCCCCACCCTGGGCCCTAGTAACCTATAATCTAGTTTCTGAAGTTAAAGCTATTAAGCATGTGGAATTCAGACAAGAATAAGCAATTCGACTAATGACCATAATAAAAGATCCAGAAACAGCCCCAGGTGTGCAAACTGGATTTATAATAGAGATGGCTTTGCAGATGTAGTACACAGCAAATGTTTAAATAAAATTACCACATTTAAATAAAACATCAAACTTAAAATTCAATAAAATTAAAATGCTCAGGATGGAAGATTTGTTATCCATATGCATAAAAATAAAATTGAACCTCTACTTCAAGACCCATATAAAAATCAATCCCAGTGAATTAAAAACTTAAGTGTGAAAGATAAAACTAAGATAAAAGACGATATAGCAAAATATTTTATCTCATTAGGTGAGAGAATGATTTTTAATCAAAATCCAAATTTTCAATCTATAAAGGAAAATATTTATAAATTTAACATACTTAAATTTACAATTTCCGTACATCAAGATATAAAAAGAGTGAAAAGAAAAACTACAAAGTGCAAGATACATAAAAAAAAAAAACTAGAGGATACACACACAAGCAAAATACATGAACAACAAGGGATAAATTAACAGGATTAATAATTAATTCTTAAATAAATTAGAAAATAAAAGCACAAACTTCACAATTTAAGAGGGCAAAGCACATAATCTACATCAAAATATTTTAGATTGAAATTGAATTTCAAGGGTAAATTTTTTAATAACAAAGATTTAGTATATAAAATTATATCTACTGTTACACTGCAACCACTCATTTCTAGCATTCTTCTTGTTTAATCCTCTTTTTCTGAAATTAAAATCTTCTTGTTGTTGCAACATATTCTCCTTGGCCAGCCTGTTACTGATTTGTATTGAAAATCAAGGGATTTTATTGTTTCTTTCTTATTATCCTATGTGGAGTAAAACAAAAATTTCTTTAAACTTTATTTTTTTACCCATGTGTTTTCTCTCTCTCAGCTATTCTTTCATTCTAATATAAAAAAAAAATAATGTAAAAAAAAGCTTCAAATTCAATATGAAGTAGATCCAGAAAGTTCTTTTGTGAAATAACCACAGTGAAAAAATACGATATAGAGAAAAAATTTTGTATTTTAAAGACAAAAAGTTGAATGAAGAACATTTGCTCAGATTTTTGTAATTGTTAAATGCAGTGACTAAATCCATCTCACTCTTCACATTACTTTTAGAGTAAATACAGAAAATAGAATTAACAAGAGGGAAGTGCATGTGTATGAGTATTATTTTTAAAGTTTAGATAAAACAAAATAGAATTTAGCTCTTTAAAGTTTGGAGAGTAATACTCAGATTTAAAATCACATATATTTTAATTTGATGTGAGAAAAAAAGAATCTTAAGAAAGAACATATGGCTACTATATAATATATACTTCTTGGCACAACTTGAAAGGAACTCTCAAAATGCATAATGAATTTAAGCAATATCTTAAGCTTAGTGGCCATAAAGAGTCTTGGTAGTTTTATAGCAAGAAAATTAAATGACAAAATAATAAAATATTGAAATTTACCTATGAATAATTTCTGGCCAAAATGAAAACATAAGAAAGGGAAAAGTAGAAAATAAATGAGGTGGGTATGTAAAATTGAAAACACCATTTATCACTTAACATTAATGTATTTCTCCTTTATAACTTGTAGTTTTAAATTTACTTATAAGAAATTTAAAGTTAAAATATTTTTGATATATTCTACCGTTTTTCCAGTACTCAGCTAATAATCTGTATTCAGCAATTCAATGCTTTTCATTTAATTCGGGCTTAAGCTATAACATCTATCTTGTTTTCTTAATGAAGGTGCATTTTCTCAAGCATATTAAGGGTTTCTTATGACATTTTTAAAGAACTGTATAATATGAACAGTGTGAGCAACATCCAGATTGACTTACAATTTAATAGTTTAAAACGCATCCTAGAATTTGTTTTTGAATACTTGTCAGATTTCATCTTCTTCTTTTATATATCTGATAGCATTTTTCATGAATAGACTTCTATAGAACTCTCAGACTTCAGATTATTCTTTATAAAGTTTTATATATTCTGCTTTCATTTCATTGACCACTTCTACTTAAATAAGGTGCCCAATTTTGGTGCCTACATTTGATTTAGTATGATAATTCCTTTTGATGGAATGTCTGAATAATTTATCATTCATTAAAAATCATTAGCATTCTACATCTAGACTACAGTCCTTCCAGGAAAGTGTACTGGGCCTGTATTTTATGTCTCTTTCTCAGAAGATGCTTAGCACTAGAATTGAAACTGAATTTGTTGACCAGCAGTGCTAGGCTTCTGGGCTTTATTAATATTGCAGGCATTTAGTTTGCAAATTCTTTGAAGTTAGGGAATGTGTCTTTTATGTTGACTTCAGTTGAGGCAGCTCAGTAACAAATGTTCATTAATAAGTTCTTAATTATACAAAATCTGATGGTGATGTACACAACATATCTTGTTTCTGTTCTCTGTATAAATGTTTCATAGCTCCAAATGCAATTACAGAATGTGTCATCACCATTAGTTCCTTTACTGCATTTTTTGGCTAATGTGTAAGTCAATACCCAGTCAAGAAATCGAATATTTTTAATGTTCTAATATTTCTAGTATTTCTACCCAATGATTGGAAAAATATTTAGAGAATTGCTTATATAGATGATGGAAACATGGAAGATCTTAACACTGAAGATGGGGCAATCAGAAATTTCCAACAGCAATAAAACTACTACTATCCTAAGGACACAGGGGTCACCCTTAGTGGTGAGCCCCCTAAGTGTAAGATGAAACTATTTAATTTTGATATCTGAAATATTGCAAAGATGTGGGTACAGATCACCACAACCCTTGACATTGAAAGACCCATATCCTTTCATCCTTTAATGGACATTTGGGTTGCTTCCACCTTTTCATTATTGTGAATAAGTATTGATGTGCAAATACCTGTTCCAATTGCGCTTCCAGTTCTTTTGGGTATATACTAAGTGAGATTGTCAGGTTATATGGTAATTCTATTTTCAATTTTCTGAGTAACTGGAACTGATTTCCATAGTCACTGCACCAATCTGCAGCCCCACTGGCAATGTATTAGGGTTCCTGTTTGTGGCATATATATGTATGAATAATATATAGCAATATTATTCAGCTTAAAAAGGAATGAAGTTCTGATGCATACTGCAACATGGATATACCTAGAAGACATCATGTTCAGTGAAATAAGCCAGAAAGAAAAGGACAAATATGGTGTGATTTCAGTTGTATGAAATAACTAAAAGAAGCAAACTTCATAGAGACAGATGGTGGTATGTTACCAGGAGCAGGGGGATGGGGAGGGAAAAGGGAGTTAGAGCTTAATGGTTGAGTAGTTTCTGTTTGAGGTGATGAAAAAAGAGGGGTAATAGATGTAGATAATGGTAGCATGTATTGTGAATATAATTAATACTATTTAATTGTACACTTGGAAGTGGTCAAAATGGGAATTTTTGTGCTCTATATCAGTTATTACAATAAACAAAAAATGTAAAATATCCCTATCCTGTTCCTTTTAGTATCCAAAAGGTGCTGCTTCTCAAATGTATTTTCCTACTCCCCTCCTTTTCCCCCTAAGAATCCCTAACACATTCCTTTCAATAAGCTTGGGTTTTAACAGAAGATAGGAATTCAGGGTGGCTTTCTCTCCTGTCAAATCATCCCAGGAAAAGAATTACAAAGCTTGGTTACTGGCATACAATGAGGTATCAGGGGACCATAGGAGAACAAAGCATTTAATATTTCAGGCATTATATTGCCACATGCTGCTAATAGAAAAGTGGCAACCCCTTAGAGAAAATAATTTCCCAACTCCAAGATGGGTACTCCCCTATACAAAGCATGTTATGTGTGTTGTATTCCCTTAGGATCCTCAAGACCAACGAGAGGAGTCTGGGTATTTGATGAATTTTCCACCTCTCATTTCCATCCCATTCCAGGGACAAAATCTGAGGTGCAACTTCCTCCTATTCTAGATAAGCCTCTGAGTGTCTTGTAAGATTCATATTCCAAAAAGTTACCCCCCTGCCTCTTTCTAGTCCTTACTCAAACATTATCTTCACACTGAAGTTTACCAGGTCCATCCTTTTGAAAACTGCAACCCTTCTCTCAGCCTATTCTCAAATAACCTTGCCATGCTCTACTTTTTTATTTTTCTGCTTTGGCCCTTATTAATTCTAATCCTATAGATATTTGTTTAGGGTTAGAATTATTGTTTATTTTCTGTCCTCCCCCATTAGAATGTAAACTCAAAGAGTATAGAGATTTGGTTCTGTTTCTTTCCCGGAATTATTTCTAGCACTTAGAATAGTGCTTGGCAAGCAGTAAGAGCTTGATGGACATTTTCTGTGTAAACAAAAGAGAGAAAGAAAGGAAGGAAAGGAGGGAGGAAGGGAGGGAGGGAGGGAGAGTGGGAGGGAAAAGAGAGGAAAGGAGGACTCCCATTCTAGTAGTCGTATTCCCAGAATCCACACTCAGTTTCGGTCGATTACTGTTATGGATAGACATGCGTTCTTCCTGTAGCCATCTCACATGATTACCTGGCCTCCCAAAGTAAGTCCAGATTTAGGTTGTTGAGGATTTTTTTTTTTTTTTTCCTATCTTAAGAATTCAGTGTTCAGCAATATAAGCCATGGTATACCTTTATCGATAGATGTTTCCTGTTTCTTTTATTGCTTGTTTTTTTTTAAAGAACTCAGAGAAAGTCATCTAAAAGTTAAAATCCATGCATTCCAGCTCTTAAGTGATCTTTTATGAATTTCACAGAAATTATTCCTCCTAGCAAAGTCAAACATTGCTGCAATCTCTACTTCCTTTGGCTGACTAATTGCTGTTTGTGCAGCATTCCAAAATAGTCTGCATTTATATTTAAACTAGGTCTTTCATAGTTTACTGAGATTTCCAAAATCATCAGTGACTTCCGAGATTCCACAATTATATCTGTAGACAACTCATTGACAGGAGTCTGACCATGGCCTCAGAAAGTATGTGCTCATAAATCAGATGAACAGTACATTGTACAGAATTTTATCAATTACAGATAAGATTGTCAGCTATGCTCAGGTCTCAAGGTATCAGGAAACTCTAAGCCTCCGGGAAGGGCCCTGCTGTCATCACTTAGGAGTCTGCACCAGCCATTCTCCCAATGCACAGGTCCCACCATGTCGGCAAGGGACTGGCTTCCTTACTCAAGCAGTGCTTGATTAAAGGAGCAGGATCTGTGTTCAGACTGCTGTTCTTTCCTTGAATTTCTTCACATGTCCAGAGTTACAGGTCATGTTTGGGTCCCTTACACTATTGATTGTAACCTGGTCTTTTGAAAGTTTCTAAGGATTTCTGTGCCATAGTTACCTCACCTATAAAGTTGGGAGTAGGGTTGTGATAATAAACATAATTACATCATAGGGTTGTTTGAGGATTAAAAGGAATTAAAATTGGAGAAGCCAAACAGTGACTTCTAGAAAAATACCCTGCAAGCAAAAAGTGTCCTATAAATTGTCATTATTGTTATTACCAAATTTAGAACATGTGACTCTTTGGGGCCCTTGAGTGGTCTAGGATATAAAATCTCTAGATGAACCACAATTAGGTTGCAAAATAAAATACATGACATCCAGATATATTTGAATTTCATATAAACATAAAATAAGTTTTCTGGTATAACTGTGTCCTGGTATGGGACATACTTACACTCAAAAAAAAAAAAAAATACCTATTGTTTGCCTGAAATTCAAATGTTATTGGATGTCCTCTATTTTTATTTGCTTAATTTGCCAAATACGAGGCTGTTCACCCTGGATCTCTTGCCACTTCTTGGTCACCGCTGTTTTTAGGATACACAAATCTCTATCCTTCTAGAAAGATTCTGAAAAGCTTTCTCCCTCCTGCTTGGAGCATATCCCAAACACCGGAGGACCTAGGAGAAAAGATCCCTTCAATGGGCTTGGACTGTTATTCAACATTTGATGACATTTTGACTTCAAGGGATCTAGGCTTTCTGACTGCTCCAAAGCCCTGAGGCATGAAATTACTAAGAATGGTTATAGCTTGAAATCATGAGAAGGTGAAAATACAGGACAAAAAGTATTTTGTTGCTACTTTTTTTTTTTTCTTAATACATTTCTTGTTTTAAACACTCAAATACATAATTTCCTAAAAGCTAATATTTGTAATTTTGGATTCCAGTGTTCAAAGCATTGTAAAAAGTATCAGTACAAAAGAATGAATATAATTTTCACTCAAATATTTCCCCATTTTATGAATTCTTAAAATTTACATATAAGGAAACGTTACTGTTGTATTTATTTTCTACATATTTACACAACAAAATTAAAATATATGCAAGACTGTGTTATAAAATATTTACGGATATTCCGTAGCTATTTTTTAGCTCAATTAAATTTAACTCTCCTAAATTTAAAAATACAAATTCCATATTTATCTTCCTAGTATAAGAAAGCATTAACAGCTTCTAATTTTAGATTCATAGGCCTTAACCTCTACTAAACTACTATTTTTAAAGAAATGAATTGCCTGATATTTGATGGCTACTTTTTCTCCCTTTTCTTATTTGGAATAGAAACATTATCTTTTGATTCCTCACTATATCATTTGGCATTTATTAGAATCTTTAAAATTGAATGTGCCTAATTTTAGTTGTGATATGTTCTTTATTTCTCAAAGATACTCCAGAGTGTAGATGAAACATATTTTTAATATGCTGGACACAAAAGCTTTGCCAATTTGATGGTTTAATGTTATTCCTTAACTTATACCAGTGGGGTGCACATTTTTCACAATGTATATTTGATATAGTTAAAACAATCAAAGTGTTTCACTAAACTAATAGATACAATGAAACAATACTTGTGTCTAGAGATTTCTGAAGTTGGGAAAAAGCATTGGCTTAATCCTCAGATCTCTTGCACACTAAGAAACTAAAGCTATTTCTACAAAGGTAAATTGAAGAGATGAAGCAATTACATGAATGAATCAGGCTAAAGAAATTACCCTGTCATTTAGCAAGAAGCGTCTGAGCCTAAAATTAGATATTCTGATTGTCTATTTTTATCAAATATACTATCTAGCTAAACTAAAATCACTTCAACTTAATACGAAAACATTCTTCATTGAAAATATACTTTGTCATATAAAATTGATTTGAAATTCAGGATTTGTTTGCCAAATATATATTGTATTTTCAGCATAACTAAGTAAAGTTATCTTATTAAATTGTGAGGTATAAGCCCATTGGCAGTGGCAGGGAATAATGAATATGTTTGAATTCATAATCAGACAAAAATACTTGACTTTCAATAATATATTCTCCATTACTTTCACAATAATTTTTAAACATATTATTTAAAAAATCAAATACAAATATTGTTCCTGTCTGTATTCTACAGTAAATCTTATTCTCTATAATTCCCAAGGAACCCATGCCTATTGCATAATTACTGTCTATGTGTTGATGAGTCACATATTTTTTCCCCTTCCCATTATTTTTCACTAGGAAATATTTAAGCAGATACAAGACATCTCCATCTGTGTGTCCACAAAATCCATTACTCAATATATACAAAACATAGCTTGAATTATTCTTTCCCAAAATAATTGTTTCAGTTTCCTAGCTGTTAAAATAAAGAGGTTGGCTTAAACATGGAAGTGTATTGACTCACAATTTTGAGGCTAGGAGAAGGCCAAAACCGTGGTGTCAGATGGTTACGCTTTTCCCCGAAGACTGTGGGTTCCCTGGTCCTTGTCTTTCTCCTCACCTGGCAATGCACAGGGCAGCATCTTATCCTTTCTCTTCTGGGTCTCATTTGCTTCCAGCTTCTGGCTGTTCCCCGTGGTTTCTATCTGTCCGTGTCCGGTTTCCTTTTTTTATAAGGACTTTAGCCACAGTTTATTAATGCTCACCTTCATTCAGTTTGGGCAACCTTCAACAGAATCTTCAAAGATCCTGCTTACAAAACCTGGAGGACCAAGGGTTGAGACCTGAACGTGCCTTTTGTGGGGAGTGTGATTCAATCCCCAACAATAACCTTCATTTTAAATTCTCTGTCTCAATAAATGGTACCTATCTCTCTATGGCATACAACTGTTTAGGCAAGACTAGGCGTATTGTCACGATTACTTCTTCTTTCACTGCACACTCCATCTGCCCCTTGCTTATCTCTGACCCTCACCCCCACCCTTTATGCTTCTTCCATTCAGATTCATAAGGTCCCTTATTATGCTGTTGTCCTCTCTTTAGCTTTAACATTTTGCTCTGAATATTACTCCTACTAGGAATATTCTCCTCAAAGCTTCCTGACTTACCTCAGCTAACCTTTACCTACCTCAAATTGATCTCATGTGAGACACTACTTCCTCTAATATGTCATTATTAACTTCCAAATGGGCTTATGTATTTCCCTGTGAGGCCCCATAGTACTCTGAATTATAAGTGTCTTTATTGACTTTTGAGTAAGAAGCAATTACCCCAGTAGTTTCTAAGTTCATTTATGGCAAGCAAAATGTATAGCCTGTTCAATGTAGAAATTTCTAGTACTTTACACAGAACTCAACAAAATAAAGTCTTTGTTGACTGACTTTCAGACTGCAGACAATTAAAAATTATATATGAAGCATGCATGAGATATCAAATCTGTTGACTTCATGAAATACGTTGGTGATAAAATCTTTATAAGAAAACTTTTACTTAGATCTTACAACTAAGAATGACTAGGTAGAGATAAAGCATAGTAGATATTCCATTCCTCTTCTGGATATTTAACTGGAGATACTGAACAATTAGACATATAAATTCAAATACCATGAGGTCTTTTTATAAATAAGGACCTTATTATCAAAGTAATGAGACAAATGTTTAAAAAGATACAGTAACTCCTTATAAGTAATTTTACATTTACTAAAATGTAACCAAACAATCAGAAAATACCACCATGAATCTTACCATCGTATTTACTTTTTCTTGTTCGATAAAAATAATGTTTTAAGGCTTCTCTTCCTTTAAGGTATATGGAGATACTAACAAAATTACTTTACTTTTGTTGAACCAATATACTTATGTTTCACCATTCAACCAAAAATCTAATCCTATCCGAAACTGTGATTAATAGAGAGTAACCCTGTGAGTAAGCACCCCAAGTCCTTTGATCATACAGTTACAGCTCTAATGTGCAAAGTGTCAACCCGTTCAGGCAATGCAGGGTTCTTCTCTCTCAGCTACCTCAGCAGTGCATAGAGAAGCTCCATTCATGCTCTCTCAGCTGCCTTTATATCTCCACGTGTTTCGTGATAGAACCCTATTCTTCTGTTCAGCTCTAAACTTTTTGTCATCTTTCTTTTTCCATCTCGGGACTCTTTCTTTTTCTAAATTAATCCTTCAGAGTAGTTACTCACCAACCCTGTCTATTGCAATTAAAATACTCAAAATTTTGAGATTTGAGCAAAACTTTTCATATTTCTTACTAGACTATTACAAAGGTAATCTGATAGTGGTGAAGGCTCAATGTTTTGTGTATAAAATTATCATGTGGTTCATTTGATATATAACAATAGGTTCACATGATTTTCCCCCTGAATCTGAAAGAAGGCGATAATATAATAACATATTTATAATATGTGACTGGCATATATAGATGTTCAGAAAGAATTTATTGAAGTTATTCATAAACTTAAGTTTGAAAGACTTGATAAAATGGAAGTTAATATCACCATAGGTATTTAATATATTGAGGTAAAGTGAAAAGAATCAATTCAGTTAGCTCAGAGGAGATACTCTAACAAATGGAAAAGCAATTGAGGAAGAAACATTCATTGGTAAGGGAAGTCCCTAAAGGAAGGTTTGTTCATTGGTGTGCTGCACTTTAGAAAAGAATGTCTGTCCTGACTGTTATTTTAAGAGGCTAAGCTACCCCTGGATCTCATGATATCCCTATAAAAGAACTCCAATTATTGCTCTCAGTTACAGGGAAAAAAAAATCTAATTTTCCCTCACCTGTCTCCTACCTTTATTTATATGTATTTTCTCCTATATTTATCTGGATCTTATTCATTTTCTTGATAGTCTAGATCAACAATCTGACTTACCAAATACAGAGAAGCAGGAACTAGCCCAGATATAAGATGCACATGGACTACTCTTCTGTTAGGTATAATAATCAGCGGCAGCCCTGATAAGGAGTCAATGAGAAGAATAGTGAGTAGGAAACTATTTCTTCTATTATTTAATGTATTATATTTATCCCATATATCATGTATTGTATATATATATACACACACACACACACATCCTAAGTAAACAAATAGAAATAAATTGGTAGAAATGAATTTGTTGTACTTAGAAAATGTTACATTTTGTTTCATTTGATTATTTGTTACAAATCATTTTAATTTTAGTTCCTTAAAGAAATACTTTTTGGTAATGCTATCATGATGTCATCTTATTTTTTGTACAATCCTAAGAATAAATTGCATTGCCGTAAGTGGAAGGAGTGATGCCATAGTAAGCACTCTATAAATCCACTAAAGGTTTAACCCAACTGTAAATGTCATAGATTCTGTTCAGTGACAGTATATAGCTTTAGCTTAAAAATGTATTAATCTTTTCAACAACTAATGAAAATGTAGCACTAAAATTGGCTATTTTTAAAAGAGGCATATTTCAAGAATTCTGATGTTTGAAAGCTGTTCACCCCCTACTCTTCACCTAAGCCATTTGGGTTCCCAAACTGATCTACCAGTGTGCCAAGTCAAGAATTTAAAAATAAGCAGGAAAGAAGACCAGTTAAAAAAGATTCAGACCCAAAGAATCAAGACAGACTGACTGATAGATGCTACTATCAGAACATACCTCATAGTCCCCAGGGCACAGAGAATGAACACAGAAAGCAATGATATTTGAATCTTAGTCCAGACTGGATTCATTAAGTTGTCGGTGCTTTACTTCATTCACTGGTAAAATAAGAGTGCTGTCCAGAAGATGTAGAAATCTATTAGTCCAAGATCTGTCCAACAAGGACTCCTAAGTGCTGGAAGCTGTGGACTTGAGCATGCACACCAGGGTGCATGCAAGATGATCCAATAGGATGCAGGAGAATCAAAATTTATATATCTAGCTATTTCCATGTAAAATAAATACAAGTTTTTCAATATTTAATACATAGTTTGGCCCTGATGCCTTCCTATGACCTGTATTGCAGACAATCATGTTTCTGGTATACTACACAAGATAACCCAGGAGAAGAATGGCAGTTCTTGCATGTGGGGGGATTGACAGTGGAATACACCCTTCAAATATGTATTATATTATCTATTTTATGTTAAACTAAAAACAAATCCCATAAAATACAAAAGTGATTTAAATATCCACATAAATAAACTGTGGGATGAAGATGACAGTAACATGTAAATTCAAGAAAACGACAGGACAATAGTGATGCTGACATTTCTTCACCCAACTATGAGATAATACTCATTGTCTTTATAAGATAAAAGCAATGGTAATCTCCTGGAGTCTGAAACTCAAAGAAGCACAAAGACTATTTGATAAATAGATTTATATACACTATCACGAATGAACCTCATTCTATAAGTGCATTGTGCATTGAGAGATTAGCTTATGTTACAATATGCAAGACACATTTCACAGTTATATGCAAATACAGGAGTGAGAGAAAACAAGCACATTTTATTCATTTTACTGATATTTACTGAGCCTCATCTACAAAGGGCAAGACTGATTCTGCCAGGCATAAAATGAAGGAGGTCACTCCAGGCAGAAGGAAGACCCATTTAAGAATTGGCAGAAAGCCTGTTATGTGTGGATACATTGAGAACTTGCACTTCCTCAGCCTTGTGCCCTGCCCCCTACCACTTGGCTCCGTGAGAGTAGCCAGTTATTGAACCTCCTTGACCTCAACTGTGAAACTACACAAATAGTCACACACCACACAGAGGCTTGTTACGGCAATGTTTGAATTACTGTTTGCAAAGAACTCATGACAATGCCTGCCATTTTTTATGTGCCGGCTAATGTTATTTTAATATAGACAATATATATGCTCCTTGGGAGGGATTTCTCTATTTTTACCCAGTAATGGGCTCCTATCACCTAACACCTTGCTTAAGCATGACAGCAGTTACTGAGACAAGAGATGACGAAATAAACTAAGCATCAAGTACGTGTAGTACATAGGTAGGAGTCGTGGATGGAGGGGTGATCTAGGGAAGAATCCTTATAACTTGGTTTACCTGCTTCTTATGGATAACTCTAGAAGTGGGGTGAAGATAGTCACGAAAGGCTGTCAGTTGGAAGAACAAAGAATGTTTGTGGAGAATATGTTTTAATGTTTGCAATCCAGGGAAATTGTATATATAATATACCTACACACTGAGGTTTTTTATTGCCTGTTAAGAAATTTAATCTCATTTGATTCTAAATGTTTGGGGATTCTCAAATCTGTGCCATGGATGCAGACAGTACTTGCCCAGTGGCCACAACATACAGGTTCAGGAACAAGCTCTTTTGTTCAGTGGCTGAAATGTACAAATGTTATATAGTCAATATTAATTATTCAGATAGAGTGTTTACTTTCAAACTTTCCCTTTCATCATCTGATAAATACTTTATAGAAAAACTCTTCCTTGCCTCATACATCAATATACTATGCTGTATATCATTTTTAATAAAATCATTGTGTGACACATAAAGAATAAAAATAATTAAAACTATTCTACAGAGGTTTTTTCTGATATATTATACATTTTTCTGTTATCTTATATTTTAAAGTTAGAATTAAACATTAGTTAATCAAAAACAATTTCATGTTGAATTATGTAATATTTTCATTTTCTTAGCCATAAATTTACTTTAAGGTTACATGTATTAAGCTTTCCTGGAGACTTTTCTTTTAATATAGTATCATCAAAAGCAAAACCAAACAAACAAACAAAAAAAACAGCCAAATACTTAACTAACATTAAAATTTCCCAGAAAAGAAATTCACAAGGAGAAATATAGATTTTTAAATAGTTTTTTCTTTTTAAAATTTCCATAAAATATACATTAAAATATGAATCTATTTCCTTACTATGTCTAAAAACATTATTGCAAAGCTAAAACTTCAGCTTCTATATACTGCAAGGTTAATTTTTAATTCCACCTTATTGAAATATGTTACCGAACATTAGGAAACTAAATGTGTTTACTTTGAGTAATAATATGGCAGAGTGTAGAGACTGAATAATGGAGTAAATGAAGAGATGTTATTCAAATGAAAATAATATCATTTGCATAAAAACCTACAAATTACTGAAAATGACATATTCCTTGTTTAATACATTTTTTGTATTTTTTCTCTCACTGCATAGTCTTTTACAATTAACACCACAGTAATCTGAATGAATGCTAGCAAAAGTAACAAACCGAGTTGATTGATTCCATTACAAATTCATGCTATTCAATCCAGATCTTTTCATCTTAACAAATGACAATAATCTCTAATTGGCTCCCACAGATATTTTTAAAATTTCAAACATGACACATTCTAGTGAAATCTTCCACTCACTCTCTGCAGACAAATGTGCTCTGTATTTCATGGAGAAGATAGCAGCCATCTCTTAGGAATGTCTTCCAATTTTCTTCTAGAGCTCATAACTTCATGGATCCCACCCTCTTTTTTTTTTATTGCAAGGACACCTTTGTCATATTCTCCAAAGTAGTTCTCTCCACGTTTCCCCTTGATCCTATTTCTTATCCTGCATCCCAGATTTTACTTGCAAATACATTCTCTCTTCCATCTATTTATCCTTTAATTTAATTAGCATGTTATTTTTAAGTTTATTCCCAGTGATTTTATATTTTCTATAGTTACTGGAAAAAGGAATCCCTTCATTTATTATGTTGCAAAATTGTTTTACATAGAAATGTTATTGTTTCACATTTATACACCTATGACTATATATAAAATTTATTTGAATAGTTTGCTGTTTGTGATAACTTTCAGATGTTTTCTTCCATTTCCCAGATTACCAATCAATTATATCATTGCATATAATGACCAATACATACATATACTGATTTTTATTTTCAAAGCTTTTATTTCTCTCTTTGGTTTAATGAAGTGGACTCATATCTATGTATTTTTCTTTTGTAGTGATGATTGCTAAAATCCTTGTCTTGTCTGTGAACTTTATAGAGATATCTAGCTTTTGAAATAACATATGTCTTTCTCTCTCTATATATATATTGATATGATGGAAATAAAGATTCTGAATCTATTCTTGATGTTTGACTGTTTCCATCTCTTGCCCTTCCCCTCTCCTCACATCTAGGCAAGCTGATAAGAAAGCCTGTGCACTCTCTGCATTGGCACTGGTGGGAAGTACAAACCACATAAGCTTCTGGTGGACAAATGTGTGAAACCTCACTTCAGTTCCATCCATACCACATTTACAAATCCAACTCAATCACCCCTTCTTGATCCCTCAAAGCAGTTTCAGGCCTGCTAGGGTGTCTTGCACAACCCAGAAAACCTCATTGTGTGAATAATAAACATCTTTATACACTTTTGGTGTGTGTGTGTGTTGTCATCAGTCTCGACATTTGAACCAGTTCTGGGTGGGGAATCCATCTGCCTCTCTGGAGTGACTGTGTCAATATTTATTGAAAATTCATATTATCAGTATAGGTTTAAGAACTGTCTTCATATAAAGAATGTGTTCATCTATTCCCATGTTATAAAGAGTTACCAAGAATAGATACTGGATTCTATCAAATGACTTGTCAACATCTATGGAAATGATTTTGTTTTCATTTTAATAAGATAATATGGTCTATTATATTAATTACATTCTGAGGAATCCAGGGATAGCTCATTACTTGGAAAATATTTCACATAATTGGTATATTATCAAAATAAACAACTTAAGAGTCATGGATCACATATATTTTAATGCATTGCTGGATTAAAAAAATTTATCTTTTTAAAACAATCCTATAGATGGTTTAGGATTTATGTCTCATAAACTACATAAAGTGGACTTTTTCTCCACTTCTGAGCCTGTCTTTCAATAAGCAGGTTTAATGTTTAATTTTTACTGGGACTACTGATTTATTTGAAATAATTTGTAATATATTATTTTGTGTTTTGTATATGTTGTGATTTCTATTTATTTATTTATTTCTCATGTCCGGAATTCTTTTGGATGAATCAAGTTTTCTTGGTCAGTTTCTGCTCTTTTTTTATTTGAAATTTTTACATTATGCTTCTGTTTTTATATTCCTTAATCTTTTGACTCAGTTTTAAAATTTTGTCTGGTAATGTGTAATGAAAATTAGTGTTTATAAATTCATGTTTATTTCTTGTAATATGTCTCTTCTCCCAAGTTCCATTCTTTCAAATATGACTTTTCTATAAAGCACCATTTCATATACCAATTGCATAGCTCCACTAGAGAATTCGGCAAACAAATGTACACATTATGGCCACTATAGATTTACTCACCTTCTCTTTCAATCTTGACTAGATGCAGTCTTCTTTAGGTATAAAATTTAAAATCCTAGATATTGTCTTTAGCTCTTCCTTACCCAGGTACTTATCAATTTTACTTTTCCTCTGAATTTTGATTATCAGTATCTGTATTCTATTTAACCAACACTATTCTTGTAACTAGTGCATTTCAAAACCCTAAAACACTTGTAATTCAAAATATTTTACAGTCTGAAATCTGCTAAAATCTTGTTATGTATGTATTCTCTAAAGTTCCGTGTGTGTGTGTATAGACTTTTCTTCTAGAACTTTTATAATTCGATTGCAGGCAGTATGGTGATTTCAGTCTACTGCTGAGACTTATTAGTTCCACAAGGATATTTCTTGTTTTATTTTTCCTGGATTATGGATTTAGTTGAGACATTTTCTTGTAGTGGACATACGTGGTTGTGCCTTTCCAGCATGTCTTCCTTATTCTGGTATAATTACTCAGAATATTCCAGTGAATACTACTACTATAGACAGTAACCAGTATATGACAGCCCTTTTTCCAGTCTGTGTTATAAACCAATTAATGCTTGAGACAAAAGAAGTAATCATATGTAAATCAAAATAAGTAAGTTTTATGACCGTTAGGGATATTAAATGTTTGTTTTTCATCTTGTTAGTCCCCTTCCCTACCCCCATGTCTTTCAGGGAGCATTAGGAGTGGGCCCGTGACTTAGCCCTTAGAAATAAGAATATTTTATTCACTGACCGTAATGGTTTTTACAGGGATGGGCATGTGACCCAATCCATATTAATGAAATTCAACTTGTACAGCTTTAGCTAATCATCTGAAAAGGAAATGCATTATTTTAACTTACAGGGAAATATAAGCCTGAGTCAGAAAACAGCTATTATTCTCTGATTGAGAGTGATGTCAACTTAGAGGAAAGGCAAATTAAGAGAAAGAGAGAGAGAAGAAAGAAGAAGTGGAAAAGGGGGTGAAGGGGGAAGAAGAGGGGAAGGAGCAGGAAGAGGAGGAGAAGGAAAAGGAGGTGCATACTTTGCAGTTCCATAAGCCAATGCGAGCTGAGGTTCTATCACTTGCAGTAGCAGTAGTCTCAATGAAATGCTTACAGAAATACAGAATCGCTGTTTTCTAGACCAGAAATAAAATTTAATTAAAGACTTAAAATTTAAATCCAGGGTATATCCTGTTTCTAGGAAATATACACTAACAAGCTGTTTGTCCCATGTAAAAGAAGCTTCTGGCTCCAATTTTTTTTTTTTTTTTTCTTTTTTAACTTGTTCTAAGCATTCTTAGAGCAGTTGGGCAATAAGAATACATACTATAATGAATAATTAAAAAGCAGATCCTGAAAAATTAATTTATCAATGAGAATATATTCTTTAAAATTGATGTAAAAATGATTGTTTGAGTAGTATATTTTATGTTAAAACAACTTTTGCTACTGATTCATATATATCCATAAAATTATTTTACTGCTGGTTATTTCCATGTGATATAATCTGTAATTGTTCACTTGACTAAATCTCATAGTGGCTTTAAGGAATTTTAATAGATTAACATTTAAATAGTAGTCCCTGGCAAATCACTTTCATAGTAATTAACCCTTAAACTGCTACTTTGCATTTAATAAGTGTGTTAATTGATACAAATAGCATGGTAACTAATATGTGAAATGTCAAATATGTGTTTCTTACAATTAAAGTTTATTAATAACAAATTAATTACCTACATAGGCCCTGTCATGTAATGCTAATTATATTAGATTCTTGTCTCAGAAACATGTTTCCTTTGAGGATTTTAAGTAACTCATAAATAATGAACTACTTTTGTAGGTTATTTATTTAGTTATGAATTTCCAAATTTACCTGTACAATTGAAAAGCATTAGGTTGAAAGTATTTTAAAGTACACTATTTCCTCCTTTCAGAAGATTATATAATTTTTTAATGTAGATTGTTTCTCTATTCCCATAGTGCCTGTGGTGACTGTGCATATATTTCTATGATTAAAGAGAGAACAAGCATAAAAATAAGAGTGGTATACAGAAGACAGGCTTAGAAACTCTCATCCAGCAACCACCTCTTCTGAATATTAAGGTTGAAAAGTTAATTAATCAATTCTAAATATTGACCAAAAAAAAAAAAAACCAGAAAAATGGCAATGCTGTAAAAACTACCAAAAATAATACCTGTTGCACTATTTCCAAATGAAAATTATTGTTGTAGATTGGATGTATTATTCACATAGGTATGATTTTTTTCAAAAACTTAGTTTTACATTAAAAAGAAAAGAGAAAACATTTGAAGTTTACTCTAGTAGTAAATTGTGCTTGGTATCACACTTTGAGACTGTCTCAGTCCATAGCTCTTTGAATTTACCATGCTATGAAGGGAAAAGAGGTTTACTACTTCTACTATTATTTTATTACTTAAACGTATTTAGATAAAAAAATACAGATGCTATTTAAACTGTAAATTTGTCTTTTACAAACAATCTGAAAATCCATCACCACATTTGAGAAAAATGTGGGCAGAAAGTAGTATCACATGTTATAAATATAAGAGCCTTAGCAACATAACACAATAACAGTGAATTAAAATTGAATTAAACGTAAGAATCAATTTGGCAATCAGTTTGGCAAGAGGGACAGAATGGAGTTGTTCACTTGATGATTCAAGGAAAATTGGTACAAAATTTAGAATACTAGTAATAAATAGTTTACTATTTACTGGCAAAATGTAGCATATTACTAGAAATATGTATATTATTGGAATTATTCAGGGAATGAGTCACAATTAAAAGAAAGCATTCAAGAATATCAGCAATTAAATTACACAATTTTTGAATATTAGATACAAGCAGTATTGAAGAGAAGGAATAATTTCTAATATAAAAAATGTTACTTTAATCCAATAAGTTTTGGAAGGTTTGTAATGCATCAGTTAATAGTCAAAAACACTAAGGTAAGACTTTGACAATTGTTGCAGAAGAGGTTGAGCAATAAAGCAATCTTATACACTACTAATGGGAATCTAAAATTTTATAAACACTTTCATTGGGAATCACAGTATAAAGTTTAATAGAGATAAAATCTGCAGTCTAACAGTTACCTCCTTTCACCTACCCTAGAGAAATACTTTCACATGTATACAGGCAATAAACATCCAAAGAAGTATTGATGTATCATTCCTAATTGCAAATAAATGGTAGGAAAGTGTAGAATGCAATGGATAAACTGTTTGTATTGTCATAAACTGGAATATTATCCATCAGTGAAATGAATTATGTGCAGAAATAGAAAGCAAAATGAATCAATCTACATTAGTTTTTTATCAGTCCAATAAAAATGGTCACAAATTTAGTGCTTAAGATGGCATGCATTTATCATCTCACAATTTCTCTAGGATAGAAGTCTTATGGGCTCTACTCTGTATTCCACTTAGTCTCTTAGGCTAAAATCAAGTGCTCCTCTTCCAAGTTCACTGGTTTTGGCAGAATTCATTTCCTTCTTAAGCTTTCCATATAGCCTTTCCATCCCTCACACCAGCAACAGTGAATTAGATCTTTTCCACTCTTAGAATCTCTGATTTCTTCTTCTGTCCTTCTCTCTGATTCCAGCCAGAGAAAGTTCTCACCTTTTAAGGGTTCATGTAAATACACTGGGACCACCCAGATAACACTAGATACTTCCCCTATTTTAAGGTTAATAACTTAAATTTCATCTGCAAAATTCCTTTTTCCATGTAACGACACATTCATAGGTTCTAGAGATTAAGGTATGGGCATCTTTAGGGGGCATTCTGTCTACCTATCAAAGTAAATTTGTGCAATAAAAAGCTTCACACAAACAGTATAATTCCATTTATATCATGTTCAAAAACAGGCAAAACTAATAAATGTTATTTTATATGGTTAAATACATATGTAATAATACTGTAAAACAAAGCAAAGCAGGTTGTAAAACTAAATTCATGATAACTTGCCTTGTTGCGAGGAGAAGGTTATGTGAATGAGGAAGGGCAGAAAGAGGCCTTCAAAGATTTTGTTAAGGCTTGTTTTCTTAAACTGATCATAAACCATCTGCTTATTTTACGAGTAATCTTTAAATGATGAGTTTTTGTAATTTCCTCTCATTATATGAAAAATTACAATAAAATATCATCCTTCAAACTATTTTATTTCAATACTTTTGAAAAATTATGCAAATTATATGATTTCATAAAACAAAATTTCTTACCTAAATAGTCTAGAAGGTATAGAAAACCAGAAAATTAACATAATCATTAAAATATGGGTAAAAAGGAAAAATAAAGGCTACACCCTACCCCCCCAAAAACAAACAAACAAACAAAAAAACTTGAGACTCAGAAGGTTTTCCAGATTTCTAATATTATTAGTATAAGAGAATAGAAAAGGAGAAAACAACTTGCATTCTTTTATATAGCACTCATATAAACTTCTTAACTTAACCAAACAAAGAAATTCCATTCAGAAGCATGGATGCAGAAACACTATACAAGAATTTTGTATATTAATCCAGCATTGTTTACATAAAAAATCTAAACCGCATCTGGATCAAGTTGGGTTGATTCTAGAAATACAATAGAATGCAGTAGCAAATATATGTTAAAATAATCCTACTGGCTGTTAATACTTTAATAATACAAACAAGGATCCTATTGTTAAGGATAAAATTTTCAAGGCTATTAAATGGGGAACATGAGATTTAAACTCAAGTCCAAGATCAATCCAATCTCTAGTAAATTGGGTACAATATTCCATTTTTATCTCATGCAGTTTGCTAATGAAGAAACATCCTACAATTGTTAGCTAAAAAAGTGTTTTGCTTCATCTGATTTATAGCATAAAATAATTATATTAAATGTAAAATGATGTTGGTCCCATAAAATATAGATCAAAATAAATTCTAGGACCCTTTATGTAAAAATGAAGAATTTGGGGCAAAAACCTTTTTCCAAATGGAGCAAAACACTGTGGAAAATGATATATTTTAGAAAGTATGAAGAAAAGAACTTTTGGGAAGCCATTTCAGTGAAGTTATATCCATTTTCAACATATCCTTAGTGACCAAAAGTATTTTTGGACTTAGTGGATGAAAAAAAAAAAAAAAAAGTTGTATAGGCTGTTCCACTTAATTCCAAATTTGCTCACAGTTGTTTATGAAAAAAAGTCACAAATTTTTGTCCCTGCAACTTGAGCCATCTGTGTCCCTAAGAAATGGAGAATGAAAGTATTTTAGATAACAGAGAGTGAAGCTTGACTACAAGTAGAGATTGAGCATATACAAATTTAGTTTCTTTTATCTGGGCAACATTTTAAGAATATTCTTTAGAAGGGAATTGCAATAGCCTACTCCATGGGAAATATTCCATTAACAGTCTTGGTTAATGTAAGTTGTATGTAAACACATTTAACAAAACTGGTAATGTGTGTGCATGATTTTAAGTACAAAAAAAAAAGCAAAAGGAAAACAGGTAAATTAAGGTTATAGGAGGACCATTTCAGCATTTGAGTTGTGCAACTTAAAGTTTTATTGCTGTAACTGACTAAAGCAATATGCTTCCAAGTTAACATCAATTCTTTTTCTTCCTAAACATGTATTTTATTTCCCCATTAATATATAGAATCTATTCTTTCCCTTTACTTCAATCAAGATTTCAGTAGGGACTTGCTTGACCAATTGAATGTGATAGTTAAGATGAACGAGGGTACCCAAACTTGCTCATAAGAATCTTGCAGCTTCCACCTGGGCCCCTTGGGGCTCTCACTCCTACAAATACCTGAGATGCTTTGTATGAGGCCTGACAACCCTGGAGAGAAAACATGGAAAGATCTTGGGATCACACTGAGGAAAAAGGGCCCAGCCACGTCTAGCCATTCAGTTCCCATCAAGACATCAGTCCAGGAATTTGATTTGTCCTTTTTAAAAAATATTTTTATTCATTTTTAGTGAGATATATTCACATACCATACAATCATCCAAAGTGTACAATCAGTTGTTCACAGTATCATCATATAGATGTGTATTCTTCACCCCAATCTATTTTAACATTTTCCTTCTACCAGAAAAAGTGAAAATAAGAATAAAAAATAAAACTAAAGAAAAACAACCAAAATACCCCACCACCACCCTATTTTCATTTAGATTTTTGTCCCCATTTTTCTGCTAATCCATCCATACACTGGATAAAGGGAGTGTGAATCACATGGCTTTCACAATCACACTGCCACCTCTTGTAAGCTACATTGCTATACAGTCATCTTCAAAACTCAAGGCTACTGGGTTGCAGTTTGATAGTTTCGGGTATTTACCTCTAGCTGTTCCAATGCATTAAAACCTAAAGTGGATTATCTATATAATGCATAAGAGTGCACACCGGAGTGACCGCTCAACTCCATTTGAAATCTCTCAGTCACTGAAACTTTATTTCATTTCATTTTGCTCATCCTTTTGGTCAAGAAGATGTTCTCAATCCCATGAAGCCAGGTCCAGATTCATCCCTGGGATTAATATTCCATGTTGCCAGGGAGATTTATACCCCTGGGAGTTAGATCTCACATAGGGGGAAGGGTAATGAGTTCACCCATTGAGTTGGCTTAGTTAGAGAGAGAAGGGCCACATCTGAGCAACAAAGAGGTTCTCAGGGGGAGACCCTTAGGCACAATTATTAGCAGATTGAGCCTCTCCTTTGCAGTGACAAGATTTGTAAAGGCAAGTCCTGTGATAAAGGGCTCAGCATATCAAACTGTCAGTCCTCAATATTTGTGATAACATCAGCAACAATCCAGGTGAAGAAGCCCAACACCTCTGGCATTTTCCCCAAGCTCCTCAGGGAGGCCCTGCAGATATATTTTTATTCTCTGTCCAAATTACTTTGGGATGTGACACTATTTCACACTAACCTATGCAAACCTACCAATTCTCACCTCCTATTAAAAGTTCCATGTAATTATGGCATTTGAACAAACTGTATGAGTTAAATTGTTTAGGAAGTATAGATCTTGTACCAACTAGACACCTCTTCCCAGTCTCACATGGAATTTGAAGTTTTAAAAAGCAGTCATTGAAGATTGTGGCATAGAGAGGAGTGGAAGCTAGTTATTCCCCCTGGAACAACTAGTAAACAACCAGGAACAACTAGTAAATAATCTGGAATAACTGCTGGAGGACAATCATGACTGTCCACATATCATACACCATCCTGGATTTGGAGAAATGCCTGAGATTGCAGCATAAAATCTGTAGGTAAAAACTGCAGATCTGAGCCAGGAGCCTCTCCGCTCACAGACCGAACTGCAAAGCCTCACTGTGCTAGAGAGCTGCACTCTCTAAATGAGTGAATATACTTCAGCCCAGCTCCAACTTGTGTTTTAATTAACAAATGTGGACTGCTCAATACAAGCTATGAATCCCCAACAAACAGGCAGAGGCTTTTGGTGATGACTGACCTGGGAGAGCCAGAAGACCTCTCTGGGAGGGATGGGGAGCTGAGAGGACCAGGTGCTGTCTCTGGCAGATGGTTGAAACTGACAGGTTCTTCAGACTGGCCCTGAAGGGGGACTTTCTGTCCCTTTTTCAGCTCACTGGAGAAAGTCTCAGCCATTTTCAGTTCCCAGCACTCTGACCAGACAAGGGTGGAGATAGCAGAGTCAGACAAACTATTCAAATACCAATGACATCTCCCTAGAGGGTGTATCTTCCCTAAGAGGAAGAAGGTGGTGCCAAGCTCTACTACCTACCTTCCATTCAGAACCAGACGCCAGAGTCTGGGAGAAAACAGCCATGGGCCACACCTCCTTACACCAGTCTGGAGTGACAGGCTGACAGGCGCCACCTCCTGGGTAGAAAAGCACAGTGGCTTGAAGCCTCACAGGGTGTACCAAACCTCTAAGACACACCCACAGGGAAACCAGATACTATTGCCTCCTGCTGAAACCTGAACCCACTCTAGTCTGGGAAAAACTGATAGGGGTAACCAAGGAAACCAGATGCCTAGACAACAGAGAAATGCAACCTACACTAAAAAAAAATGAAGTTATGGCCCAGTCAAAGGAACAAACTTACACTTCAACTGAGATACAGGAATTGAAACAAATAATGCTAAATCAATTCAAAATGCTTGGGGAAAATATGGTAAAAGGGATGAAGCATAAAATAAAAGCACTGTATGAACAGGAGGTAGAAATCTAAATTTCAAAAAAAAAAAACAACAGGCAGAATCTATGGAAATGAAAGTCACAATACAAGAGATGAAAGACACAAGAGACATACAACAGTAGATCTCAAGAGGCAGAAGAAAACACTCAGGAACTGGAGAACAAGACACCTGAAAGCCTACATACAAAAGAACAGATAGAGAAAAGAATGTAAAAATATGAGCAATGTATCCAGGATCTGAATGACAACATGAAACATGGAAATGTATGTGTCATAGGTGTTCCAGAAGGAGAAGAGAAGGGAAAAGGGGCAGGAGCAATAATAGAGGAAATAATCTATGAAAATGTCCCATTTCTTATGAAAGACATCAAATTACAGATCCAAGAACTGCAGTGTACCCCAAACAGAATAGATCTGAATAGGCCTATTCCAAGACACTTAATAATCAGATTATCAAATATCAAAGATAAAGAGAGAATCCTGAAAGCAGCAAGAGAAAAGCAATCCATCACAAACAAAGGATGCTTGACAAGACCATGTGCAGATTTCTCACAAAGGATGCTTGATGAGACTATGTGCAGAAACCATGGAGGCAAGAAGGAAGTGCTTTGATATATTTAAGATACTGAAAGAGGAAAACCACCAACAGAATCCTATATCCAGCAAAACTGTCCTTCAAATATGAGGGAGAGCTTAAAATATTATCTGACAAACAGACAATGACAGAGTTTGTGAACAAGATACCTGTTCTACAGGAAATACTACTGGGAGCACTACAGACAGATGGGAAAAGACAGGAGTGAGAGGCTTGGAACACAATTTTGGGTGATGGTAGCACATGATATAAGTACACTAAACAAGATGGCTGTGAGTATGGTAGAAAGAGGAATATAATCAATGAAAACTAGACACTATAATTAACAAAAACATTGTATTATCCTTCCTTTAATGTAAGAAAGGCAATATACCAAAGCTAAATGCATGCAAGAGGGAGATACAAAGGAAGGTTATGGGACTTCTTGGCATTGGTGATGTTATCTGACTCTTTATCCTTCCTTAGTTTAATGCTATCTTTCTTTTGTTGCTTCCTAGCTGTCATGTTTTTATTTTTCATCTATCTTTTTTTATTTTTCTTTCCATACCTGCTTTGACTCTTCCCTCTGTTTTTTTTTTGGAAGAAATGGAGATGTCCTTATATAGATAGTGGTGATGGTGGCGAATACATAAATACATGACTATACAGGGAACCATAGATTGTTTACTTAGGATGGAATATATGGTGTATACAAAACTGTCTTAAAAAATGGTTTGATGAAGAAAACTTGAGGGCACTATATTGAGTGAATTAAGACATGCATAAGGACAAATATTGCACAGTCTCATGGATATGAACTAATTATAATAAGTAAACTTATCGATGTGAAATGTAAGTTACCAGGATATAGAATGAGGCTAAAGAATGGGGAGTATTTGTTTATTATGAACAGAATGTTCAACAAGGGTGAAATTAAATGTTTGGAAATGGACAGAGGTGATGGTAGCTTGTTGTGAGAATAACTAACAGTGCTGAATGGTGTGTGAATGTGGTGGAAAGGGGAAGCTTAGAGTCATGTATATCACCAGAAGGAAAGTTGGAGGCTAAAAGATAGGAATATATATAACTGTGAATCTTGTGGTGGACAATGTCAGTGATTAACTGTACAAATATTAGAAATCTCTTTCATGGACTAGAACAAATGTATGACACTATAACTAGAAGTTAATAATAGAGGGGCATATAGGAAAAAAATATACCTATAGCAAGCTGTATACTACAGTTAGTAGCATTTTAACATTCATTCATCAATGATAACAAGTGTACTATGTGAATACTATGAATCAGTAATGGAGGGGAGGGTGGTTAGGGGAATGGGAGGATTTGAGTTTCCTTTTTTGCCTTTATTTCTTTTCTGGAGTAATGAAAATGTTCTAAAAACTGAAAAAAAATTTAATCGTGATGATGGATGCACAGCTCTACAATGGTATACTGGGCAGCTGATTGTACACTTTGGATCTTTGGATAAATGTATGGTATGTGAATAATCTCAATTTAAAAAAAGCTTATCATGAAATCAAAACAACTTACAACATATTTTAAGTTGTTGAAAAATTATACAACCTTACATTGGAATACCAGGCAGCAATGAAAAATGATGCTTTTTAGAAATAGCTGAAGACATGAAATAATATATAGAGTAAGGGGAGCTTGAAGCAGATTACAAAAGTTTGGACAATATGATGACATTTTGTAGGGAATTAAAAAAATATATATGTGTATGCAAGCACAGCTGCATAGAAAGACCACAACAAACAACAAGTTACGATAAAGTTATATACTAAGGCAATTTTTCTTTTTTCTTTTATCATGCCATATTTTCTAAATTTTCTTTGAACATATATTACTTTTGTCTTAAGGAAAGAAATTAAGGACTTTTTAAAATAAAGTATGAGTTAAAACAAATAAACACAATCAGTATTGTCCTTTTACCCCTTAGCCCAATTTGCCCTAGTCCTAACCACATCTGCCTCATTCATATCTCTAGTCCAAGTCTGGATTCTTTTTCAGCTTTTTTTAACAGTTGCTATATGTGCTAATACTGACATTCATATCTGCAAAGTTCTAGCCCTGAGTTTCAGGTGTCACACCACTACCCAAAGTTCCAGGGATCTATCAGGTTATACAAAAAGGGATCAGCATCTCAGTATCTGGGAATAGCCATTACAATTCAGGAATAGATGTGACTGTTGTAAGAGCTTACAATCTAGGGGCCATTACAATAAGTGTTCCCCTGATAAACTGTGTTCCAAGGTTCAATTCTTAGTTTACACATTGTAGTTAGTCCATGTTGGTGAAGCATTATATTGATTGCCTTTGTTTCTGGCATAAGTCACTCAAAATCATATGGAACAACCCCAGTGTCCTCCAGAAAGGCTATACTATTCTGCTCCCTAACCAACAGTAATTAGGTACATCCCTCTCTCTGTGTTTTCTCCAGCACTTTTATCCTTGTTAATATCTTTCCATAGAATTTTATACAGTTATATTCACATACCATATAATTATCCACAGTATACAATCAGTTGTACATGGCATCATCATACAGTGTGCATTTATCACCACAATCAGCACTTGAGCATATTGATTACTATGGGAAAAAAAAAAAAGTTTTTCTTTAATGAATAATAAAAAGAAAATTAAAATATCATACAATACAATAAAATAGGGTCAGATAACAACAATACAACTAAGAATCCCATGTCTCTCCCTTATATGCCCTTCTCATACTCATTTAGCTGCCTTTGTTACATTTAATGGAAGCATATTACAATGTTACCTTCCACCATAGACTCCAGTTTGCTTTGATTATATTTTTTCCCACTACCATCCCCTTTCCAACACCCTGCATGGTTGACATTCATTTGTTCTCCCACATTCAAGAACAGTTTTATATTTGTACATTTAGTCACAATCATTGACCACTCCAGTTTTTGCTAAGTTAAACAGTCCCAGTCTTCATCTTCTATCTTTACCTCAGGTGTCATACATGCCCCTAGCCCACCTCTTTCAGCTTTACTCACAGACATATTTGTTCAGTGTAGTTGCAATATTGTGCTACCATCACACAATATTATGCTGTTTCTGGGTCTATACAATAAAGCCTGCTGAACATTCTGTAGTCCTTAACCATCAAATGCCCAATCTCTAACCTCTTTCTATTACCTGGTAGCCTGTGTTATCAGCTTTAAACTCTCAAAGTTTGCTCATTAATATTAGTTCATATTAGTGAGACCATACAGTATTTGTTCTTTTGTTTCTGGCTAACTTCATTCAACATAATGTCCTCAGGGTTCACCAATGTTAATATATGTTCTGTGTCTTTGTTCTGTTTTACAGCTGTGCAATATTCCATCATATGTATGTACCACAGTGTCCGGCGCTTCTCCGCCCCGCCTCGAGTCCTCGGTCGGCCGGCGATGGGGACCAGAGAGATAAGGGGAGAGAGGGTGCGGACAACGTCTTACCCGGAGCACTTGTGATCACTCAGGACTCGCGGTGGTAAAGCAGATAAACTTTTAATGGGACTAGGCAATCATCATCTTTACAGGTTCCACCCGGGGCGAGACACCTCGGGGGAGAACAACCTCGATGCGGCCGTCAGGTACGGCTCCTTGTGGGCTGTCTCCCCGAGCTTTGCCCGGGAACTTTCTTATAAACCTTGCGTGTATCCAATGGGCTAACGCCACGCACACAAGCATGATTGGTGAATACAGCGGGTGGTTACATACATCAGAAGCCGGAAGCAGGATGTGGGCGCCATCTTGGCACCACTCGATGGGCGGGGGGAACTCAAGGGCAGGCTGCAGCTTGTCTACTAGGCCAAATCCGGAAGGTGGCTGCTCACATCTCCCCCTTTTTTGTTTTTTATGCCCCAGTGTCTCCAGTGATGAATGTGCTCCCGTGGACCAAGATGGCCCACAACGTATTTTTTGGTGCTTTGGGGAATCTGGACTAGGTCCCGGCCATACCAAGGTGGGACCTCTGGCACCGACCAGAATGCTCACTTCATATAGAGACCGGAGAACCCGTGAGCCGGAAACCACGTGGCCCTCCTTGCAGTACTCAGTCTCGCAACTGGGGGACAGGAGGATTAGGAGAAGGTAGCCAGTGCCGAGGGCGTCACTAGGAGCCTCTGTGCAAACGCCAAGGGTCCCGTCTGGCCACAACTAGGACTCTGCGTAAGAGGTCCACCTGAGACAAAAATTAGGGCCACTGGTACCGAATGTTTATATACGAGATTTTTTCATATACTTAGCTGCGAACCTTACCCCCGAATGCCCAGCTTCGAGTGGTTGGGATGGGTGCTGGGCAGAGGGACTATAGTTATCAGGAGGGTTACAGGCAGAGGACATGGCCATCATGGCGGTAACACGTAATTACTGTTGTCTTTGAAACAAACGCTCCAGCAAACTCTTAACAATGATCAAACCTACTAATAACCCCACAGCAAGAAGAACCCAGTTGGTCAGATTAGGCCAAGAGAACCAGGAGGGAAAAAAGGTCAATATTCCTGGCCCTCTTCCCGGTCTGCTGGGGAGTGGTCGACACCGTCGACATCATTTGACCACTCATCACGCGAGTTGAGGACTGGATCCAACAGGTCACGTTGGGGGTTTAACGACCCGTCAGGCTGCAGTTCTTTGGTGTTCTCAGGCGACTGCACGGTTCTCACCAATCTCTCCGGTACCCACACTGGTTGGCGTCCTGGTTCCTGGGGAAAGACACAAACAGAGCCTCTGGCCCAGCTGAGCACTGGGTCAGGACCTTTCCATTGCCCCGACAGAACATCCCTCCAACGGACCAGGCCTCTATGCGGAGGACCTGGGGTGGTATGTTGTAGGGCAGGCGTCATGGTTGATGCGTTTTCATTTAAATAATTGTATGTAAATAGGGCGGCAGACAATTGGGCCCTGGGGGACAGACCATGACCTATTCCCTCCTTTTGCTTTTGCAATAGTTCTTTAATGGTCCTATGCGCTCTCTCGATGACACCCTGCCCCTGAGGGTTGTATGGGATGCCGTGTTTTAGGTTAACTTCCATAACATCACAAAACTTTTGAAAAGCTTTGCTAACGTAAGCCGGGCCGTTGTCTGTCTTAAAGCAAATTTTGAGGCATCCTCAGGGTGAAGTGGGATAGAAAAGAAGCAATCTCTAATGTCTATGACAACAACAGGCCACCGCTCCGGCAGAGTTGAGAGAAGGGGCAACCCCATCTGGACAGGTCCTAGAGGCTCCATGCAACTATTTATGGCCCTCAAATCATGTAAAAGCCTCCACGCACCTGATTTCTTTTTGATGACGAAGATAGGGGTGTTCCAGGGTGACGTGGAAGGGACGATGTGCCCCCTCTCCAACTGATCTGACACCAAAGCATGCAATGCTGAAAGTTTTTCCTGAGGTAAGGGCCAATGAGGTACCCAGACTGGAGCCTTAACTTTCCATGTTAACTTTATAGGTGTAGGCGGGTATGCACCCTCAGTGGCCCCTAGGAAAAACCCAGGCCTTGTCTACCGGGGTTAGAGTCAGCCTGAATGGGCTTCACGCGCCCTTGCAAGGAGGCTCCCAGCCCCCTGCCCGGGACATATCCCATTCTATTCAGCAACTGTTTAGAAGTTGGAGAGTAACCAGTGGTTAAAGTCACGTCCATTTGAGCTAGAATATCTCTTCCCCATAACGAAACAGGCAGGGCCAGCACATAAGGCTGAAAACTGCCTTGATGCCCTTCCTCATCCTCCCAATGGAGAGTAATGGCGCTCACCATGGGCGCTGAGATTTGGCCGATCCCTCTGATGGTGTCTTCCGCTTGGTTCGTTGGCCAAGCGGGGGGCCAATCTTGCTGTCTTATAATCGACCTATCGGCTCCAGTATCTAACAGACCTAGGAAGGCTCGGCCTTGTACTTTAAGAGTCAGCATGGGTCGAGACTCTAGGGACATCTGAAGACCCTCAAAAACTTCTCCGGAGGACCCAAATCTTTTATTCCCCCTCTGTCCTGGCTTGCTTGGAAAGACTGAATGCAGGCTGGGCAAGAGCAGAAGCTGTGCCAACCTATCGCCCTCTGCAATGACCAGAGTGCCCTGCAGAGACTGCACCATAACCTGGACATTACCCGTGAAATCTGAGTTTACAACACCTGGCACAATTGTTAATCCTCTTAACGCTATGGATGCTCTCCCTAATATAAGCCCCACGGTTCCTACTGGAAGGGGCCCCCTGAAAGAGGTCCCCACCAATTGGACTCCCATAGCTGGGGTTAGCACGAGCCCGGAGGTGGCACGGAGGTCCAATCCTGCTGATCCGGGAGATGCGCGGGTCTGGATGGGGGCCGCATCGTCCGTTGGTGTGTTTGGGGGCCCACCGCAAGGGTGGACCCCCCCTGCCCGTTTTTTGAATCTTGCTCAGGACGACCAGAAAGGCGTACTCCTTGCGCATTGAAGACTGACTTACAGTCCTCGGCGCGGTGAGGCCCCTTGTGGCAGCGGCCACACAGCCTAGTGACTGCACGTGGCCCGCGGAGGTGCTGAACGGCAGGCGGTTGATCTTTATTGGGGCAGTCTCTCTTAAAATGCCCAGACTGGCCACAGCCATAGCATCTTTTTGGCTTTACCTCTAAAGCTCTGGGGTCCTTTGTGTTTACTTGTAAGGAGCTGGCTAACATAGCAGCCAGCCCCGCATTAGTTAACGGGCTGCCAGCGTCCCTGCAAAGCCGAACCCACTCTGTCAAGCTCTTTCCCTTATTCTGTGCCAGGATAACCTTGCACTCCTTATTGCATTGCTCAAAAATCATCTGCTTAACCACAGTTTCTGCAACCATTGGATCTGAGAAAATCCTCTCAGCCGCAGTCTGCATTTTCGCTACAAAATCTACAAAAGGTTCTGTGGGACCCTGGTGTATGCCGCTAAGCGAAGCCTGCGCCTCTCCTTCCCCTGTCAATTTTTTCCAAGCCCCTATGAAACAGCGAAAAATTTGGGCATAAACCTCCTGGGGGTATCCTGTCTGATTCTGGGCGTGAGCACCTTTCCCTAAAAGCATATCCGCATTCCACCCGCCGTGCCTTGCCACAGCGTTTCTTGCGGCTTGTTCCTCAGCTAACTCCTCAAACCACGCCTTCCAATCGATAAACCTGCCAGGAGGCAAGCAAGAGCGAGCCAGCTGAAGGATATCTGCAGGTGTATGATTTAGGGCGGAGAGGTTTTCAACCATATTCAGGGTGTAAGGGGCGTTAGGGCCGTACTGATGGACGGCTTGCCTCAGCTCCTTCAAGAGCTTGTAATCATAGGGTTCATGATTACGAGCTTGCTGATTGATAATGACTGGGAACATCTCGGAGGCTGGTTCGGGTTCATTGAGCAGCGGTCGGTAGCCGCCAAGAACGCCAAAAGGTCTGAATGTGGTAAAAGGGCTCCACCTCCAAAAATGCCTCCTATTGGGTGAAGGGTGCGGAGGGTCCGCGTAGTCGGGTGGGGATTCTGGGCATTGCGCGGGAAGGTTAGGGTATGTACTCGGCATGTCCGCCAGAGGGAGCCCTCTATAAGGGCCCTTTACAGAACCGCTGAAACCATCCACCGGATGCAGGTGCATCCTCTGAGGCGCAGCAGCCGTTGCTGGTGGGGCGGAGGGCCGCGTGGGTGAGACAGGAGGCCCCTCTAGGTCAATCAGCGGAGGCGCTTCCGGCCCTTCATCTGCCTCACTTTCAGATTCTGAGTCAGAATTATCAGAACTAGCACTCGACTCCGGCGGCTTGCCCTTATGGGAGCCCTCCGCAGATGAAACAGACTGAGCCTCTTGGAGTGCATGTCGCGCCTGCAACAAGGCGGTAGGCGTAGTTAGGCCTGTGGCTGATTCTAACTCAAGTACTGCACGAACAGTCTCCCATATAAGGACTAGAATCGGGTCCAAACAGACACCCGTTTGGCGCGCTCGGTCTATATCACGACCAAGTTTCATCCAAGAGGGCAGATTAAGGCTGCCAGAACAAGGAAACCAGGGGGCAAAAGTGGCCACATCATCAAAAAATCGCTGGAGAGAGCTTCTCTTAACTGAGATACCCCACTGTTTCAAAAGGGTCTTTAAGGGGGTTAGTAGGGGTGAACTCCCGGACTGCCCCATGCTTGCAGCCGGCACTGTCTTGTAATCACTCGGAGAGCTCTTCCGAGTCCCCGGGGCTACCTGAACGCCCACGGGCCCTAGTCCTCGTATGGAAAGGGGGTGCTTACCTTCTCGCGGTGATCAGTCGCGGAGGTCAAACCACGGATCCCGGGAGCACGTCTCCGTCGGGGCGAGGGGAACGCAAATGAGGTTGCGGGTTCGAAGTTCCCCGTACGGGCCACCACTTGTCCGGCGCTTCTCCGCCCCGACTCGAGTCCTCGGTCGGCCGGCGATGGGGACCAGAGAGATAAGGGGAGAGAGGGTGCGGACAACGTCTTACCCGGAGCACTTGTGATCACTCAGGACTCGCGGTGGTAAAGCAGATAAACTTTTAATGGGACTAGGCAATCATCATCTTTACAGGTTCCACCCGGGGCGAGACACCTCGGGGGAGAACAACCTCGATGCGGCCGTCAGGTACGGCTCCTTGTGGGCTGTCTCCCCGAGCTTTGCCCGGGAACTTTCTTATAAACCTTGCGTGTATCCAATGGGCTAACGCCACGCACACAAGCATGATTGGTGAATACAGCGGGTGGTTACATACATCAGAAGCCGGAAGCAGGATGTGGGCGCCATCTTGGCACCACTCGATGGGCGGGGGGAACTCAAGGGCAGGCTGCAGCTTGTCTACTAGGCCAAATCCGGAAGGTGGCTGCTCACACCACAGTTTGTTTATCCATTCACCCATTGATGGACATATGGGCTATTTCCATCTATTGGCAATTATGAATAATGCAACAATAAACTTTGGTTTACAAATGTCTGTTCATGTCTTAACTTTCAGATCCTCTGAGTATATACTGAGTAATGGAATAGCTGGGTCATATAGCAAATCTATACTTAATGTCCTGAGGAAATGTGAAACTGTCTTCCAGAGTGGTTGTACCACTCTACATTCCCACCAACAGTGAATAAGTGTGTCTCTTTCTCCACATTCTCTTAACCATTTGCAATTTTCTGTTTTTTTGGATAATGGCCATTCTGGTAGGTGTGAGAAAATATCTCATTGTGGTTTTGATTTGTATTTCCCTAACAGCCAGTGAAGTTGAGCACTTTTTCAGATGTTTTTGACCCATTTGTATTTCCTCTTCAGAAAAGTGTCTGTCCATATCTTTAGTCCTTTTTTTTAATTAAATTCAGTTTTATTGAAATATATTCACATACCATGCAATCATCCATGGTGTACAATCAACTGTTCATAGTACGATCATGTAGTTATGCATTCATGACCACAATCTATTTCTGAACATTTTCCTTACATCAGAAAGAATCAGAATAAGAATAAAAAATAAAAGTAAAAAAGAACACCTAAATCATTCCTCCCATCCCACCCTATTTTTCATTTAGGTTTTGTCCCCATTTTTCTACTCATCCATCCATACACTAGATAAAGGGAGTGTAAACTACAAGGTTTTCACAGTCACACTGTCATCCCTTGTAATCTACATTGTTATACAGTCATAAGTCCAGACTACTGGGCTGCAGTTTGATAGTTTCAGGTATTTACTTCCGGCTATTCTAATATATTAAAACCTAAAAAGTGTTATCTATATAGTGCATAAGAATGTCCACCAGAATGACCTCTTGATGCCATTTGAAATCTCTTAGCCACTGAAACTATTTCATCTCATTTTGCATCCCCCTTTTGGTCCAGAAGATATACTCAATCCCATGATGCCAGGTGCAGATTCATCCCTGGGAGTCATATCCTGCATTGCCAGGGAGAGTAAAACACCGGGGAGTTGGGTCCCATGTAGGGGGGAGGGCAATGAGTTCATCTGCCAAGGTGACTCAGTTAGATTTTGCCCATTTTTTGATTGGGTTCTTTGTCTTTTTGTTGTTGAGTCATAGGATCACTTTATATATTCAGGATATTAAACCTTTTACTGATATGTGATTTCCAAATATCGTCTCCCACTGTGTAGGCTGCCTTTTTACTTTTCTGACAAAGTCCTTTGGTGTACAAAAGTATTTAATTTTGAGGAGATCCCATTTGTCTAATGTTCTTTGGTTGCCTTCGCTTTGGGAGTAAGGTCTAGGAAACCACCTCTTACCACAAGACCTTTAAGAAATTGCCCTACATTTTCTTCTAAGAGTCTATGGATCAAAGAGTTTAGGTCTTTGATCTATTTGAGTTAGTTTTTGTTTAAGTTGTGACATAGGGGTCCTCTTTCATTCTTTTGGAAATGACTATCTAGTTCTCCAAACACCATTTATTGAAGAGGCTGCTCTGTCCCAGTTACTTTGCCTTGACTACCTTATCAACTAGCTATTATCCATAGATGCAAGTCTGTTTCTGAACACTCTATTCAATCCCATTGATCAATATATCTATCCTTATGCCAGTATTATGCTGTTTTCTGCACTGTAGTTTTGTAATATGCATCAAAGTCAGGTAGTGTGAGATGTTACATTTTATACTTCTTTCTCAAGATATTTTTGGCTATTTGAGGTACCTTCCCCTTCCAAATAAATTTGGTTATTGGTTTTTCTATTTCTGCAGAGTAAGTTGTTGGGATTTTAAGTGGTATTGCATTGAATCTATAAATCAGTTTAGGTAGAATTCATATCTTAATTATGTTAATTCTTTCAATTCATGAACACAGTATGTTCTTCCAATTCTTTAGGTCCTGTCTGATTTTTTTTTAGCAATTTCTTGTAGTTTTCTTTGTGTAGGCCTTTTGTAGCCTTCATTAAGTTTATTCCTAAATACTTAATTCTTTTGGTTGCTATTGCAAATGGATTTTTTTCTTGATTTCTTCCTCTTGTTACACATTACTTGTGTAAAAGAATACTACAGATTTTTTGCATGATGATCTTGTAGCCTGCCACTTTGCTGTATTCATTGATTAGTTCTAAAAGCTTTGCTGTAGATTTTTCTGGATTTTTTATACATACAATCATGTCATCTGTTAACAGTGAAAGTTTTACTCCTTCCTCTCTAATTTGGATGCCTTTAATTTCTTTTTCTTGCCTAATTGCTTTTGCTAGAATTTCCAGCACAATGTTGACTAACAATGGTGACAGTGGGCATCCCTGTCTTGTTTCTGATCTTAGAGGGAAAGCTTTCAGTCTCTCCCCATTGAGTATGATGTTAGCTGTGGGTTTTTCATCTATTGACTTTATCATATTGAGAAAATTCCCTTCTATTACTATCCTTTGAATTGTTTTCATCTAGAATGGATATTAAATTTTGTCACATGCCTTTTCTGCATCAACTGAGATGATCATGCGGTTCCTCTGATTTGATTTATTGATGTGGTCTAATACATTAATTGATTTTCTTTTGTTGAATCAGCCTTGCATACCTAGAATAAACCCCACCTGCTGCTGGTGTATAATTCTTTTAATGTGCTGCCGGATTTGATTTGAGAGTATTTTGTTGAGAATTTGTGCATCTATATTCATTAAAGAGATTGGCCTATAATTTTCTTTTTCATAGTATCTGTCTGATTTTGGTGTTAGGGTGATGTTGGCTTCATAGAATGAGTTTGGTAGCTTTCCCTCCTCTTCAATTTTTGAAGAGTTTGAGCAGGATTGATACTAATTCTTTCTTGAAAACTTAGTAGAATTCACATGTGAAGCCATCTGGTCCTGTTTTTTTCTTTTTTGAGAGCTCTTTGATGACTGATTCAATCTCTTTATTTGTGATGCATTTGTTGAGGTCATCTATTTCTTCTCTAGTCAACGTTTGTTGTTTATGCTTTTTCTAGGAAGTTGTCCATTTCGTGAAAGTTGACTGGTTTATTAGCATATAAAAGATGACAGTTGCTCATAGTATCTTTTCATTCTCTCCTTTATTTCTGCAGGGGTCCATCAATTATTTTGTTTATTTTCTCAAAGAACCAACTTCTGGTTTTGTTGATTCTATTGTTTTCCTGTTCTCAATTTTATTTATTTATGTTCCAATCTTTGTTATTTCTTTCTTTCTCTTTGCTTTGGGGTTAGTTTACTGTTTTTTTTTCTCTAGTTCCTTCATATGGACAGTTAATTCCTCAATTTTTGTTCTCTCTTCTGTTTTAATATAGGTGTTTAGGGCAATAAATTTCCCTGTCATCACAGCCTTTGCTGCATCCCATAAGTTTTGATATGTTGTGTTTTCATTGCCATTTTCCTTGATATTTACTAATTTCTCCTGTAATTTTATCCTTTACCCACTGGTTTTCTAAGAGTGTGCTGTTTAGTCTCCATATATTTGTGAATTTTTCAATCTTCTGCCCATTATTTATTCTCAACTTCATTCTGTTATGATCCGAGATAGTGTTGTTTATAATATCAATATTTTTAAATTTGTTGAGACTTGCTTTGTGACCCAACATGTGACCTATCCTAGAAAATGTTCCAAAAACACTTGAGAAAAATGTGCATCCTGCTCTTGTGGGGTGTAGTGTTCTATAAATGTCCATCAAGTCTAGTTCACTTATCATAAAATTCAACATCTCTGTTTCCTTATTGATCGTCTGTCTAGATGTTCTATCCATTGATGATAGCAGTGTATTGAAGTTTCCAACTACTACTATAGAATTATTTACTTCTCCTGTCAGTGTTCTCAGTGTTCTCCTCATGAATTTGGGGGCATTCTGGCTTGGTGCATAAATATTTATGATTGTTATGTTTTCTTGATGAATTGACACTTTTATTAATATATGGTGCCTTTCCTTTTCTCTTTTAGTTGTTTTACTTTTGAAGTCTACTTTTTTCTGACATAAACATAGCTACTCCCACTTTTTTCTGGTTGCTGTTTGCATGAAATAGCTTTTTTACAACCTTTCATTTTCAGCTGATTTTTGTCCTTGTGTCTAAAGTGAGTTTCTTGTAGACAGCATATAGATGGATCCTGTTATTTTAATACATTCTGCAAGTCTGTGTCTTTTTCAGGGAAATTTAATCCATTAACATTTAGTGTTATTACTTAAGGTCAGTACCTTCTTGTATCATTTTGTCTTTTGGATTTTACATGTTATGTCTTATTTTTTCCTCTCTCTCTTTTTACCCTTCCTGATAGTCTTCATTCCTACACTCTTCTCCAAACCTCTCTCTCCTGTCTTTTCCTATCAGCCTGTAGTACTCCCGTTAGAATTTCTTGTAGTGCCAGTCTCTTATTCACAGACTCTCTCATGCCTATTTGTCTGAAAATATTTTAATATCTCCCTCATGTTTGAAGGAAAATGTGGCCAGATACAGAATTTTTGGTTGGTGGTTCTTCCCTCTCGGTGTCTTAAATATATCATACCGCTGTCTTATCATGTCTGTGGTTTCTGTGGAGACATCTCTACATAGTCTTATTGACCTTCCATCATATGTGATGGATTGCTTTTCTATTGCTGCTTTCAGAATTCTCTCTTTGTCTTTGACATTGGACAACCTGATTAGTGAATGTCTTGGACTAGGTCTATTGTAATCTATTCTGTTTAGATTATGCTGTACTTCTTGAATATTTAATTTTCCGTCTTTCATATGAGCTGGGAAATTTTAAGTAAATATTTCTTCTATTATTCTTTCTGCCCCTTTTCCCCTGTCTTCTCCCTCTGGGGGCACCCATAACATGCATATTCGTGTGCTTCATGTTGTCACTCTGCTCCCTGAGCTCATGCTCATATTTTTCCATTCTTTTCAGCATCTGTTCTTTCATGTGTATGAATTCAGATGTTTGGTCTTCCAATTCACTGATCCTTTCTATTGCCCGTTCAAATCTACTGTTGTATCCCTCCATTGTCTTTTACATCTCCTCCATTATGCCCTTCATTTCCATAAGTTCTGCCATTTGTTTTTTCAAGTTTATGGCTTTTTCTTCATGGTCATCCACTGTTTTCCTTATATCCTTCATCTCTTTTGCTATATCTTCCCTCAGTTCATTGACTTGATCTTTGAATTGATTTAGGAGATTTGTTTGAACATCTTTAGTTGGTTCTTCCTTCAGTTCATTGAATTGATTTAGCATTGAATTGATTGAATTGATTTAGTTGCCTCAACTCCTGTATGTCAGTTGAACGATTAGTTTGTTCCTTTGGCTGGTCCATATTTTCATGTTTCCTAGTATGGCTCATTATTTGAGCTATCTAGTTATTTGACTTTCTTGATTAGTTTATTCTGGAGTTCATTTTCACTCTTTTACCTAGGGTTTTCTTGTTGTTTGACTTTGTTCTCTTACCTTTGGTGTTCAGTTCAGTTATGCTAATTCTCTAACTTAGGATCTAATTAGTTGATCAGAGTTTTTCACCTCTTATTTTTCTGTTTCTTGTCCTGCCTCTCTGTAGCATTTCTGTGTGGGGATCTCCTCATATATGGTCAACCCCAATCAGGTTTTCCCAGTCCAGTGAGGCCCAGGTCTCATGAGGAGGGTATTGAGTTTCCTTGAGAATGACACCCTGCTGTGAGGTGTTTCGACTCTCTACTTTTCTTATGCTGTCCAGCAGGTGGCACTTGCCAGCCCACAGCTCCCACACCAGTGTGAGGAGGTATGGCCTTTAGTTCTCCTGGTGACCCTGACCATGTCAGGGGCATGCCTCACTGAAGCTTTTTTCTGAATTCTAGGCCCTGGGGTCTGAGTTCCCCAAAGGAGGGTTGCCATTGAATCTGGGCCACATCTCCCTTTTCTTTGGGAAGTTACGGTGTTTGGTGAATATTCTCCCCCACTAGACTTACTGCTTTGTCTCTCAGAGCTCTCTTAGCTCTGCTTTTGCCTGGGCCCAAATTGTAAGTCTTTGAGGCTTTCTGTAATGGGCTACTTAGAATACTTATTTAAAAAGAAAAAAAAAAAAAAAAAAGAAAAAAGAAAAAAGAGAAAGAATAGCCCAGTATAGACTATTTAAAGAAAAGCCCTTTAATTCAGTCCTTGAAGTTCTGATGGACTATTGAAATGCAGAAATGCAAGGATTTGGAGAGCAATTGAGAAACGATCAAGAAATCTGAAAAACTGGCTTTTCAGAGAAGGACCCTGGCCCCCTGAGTTTGCATATGTGCCTGATCCACTTTGTTCACCCCCAACTCCAAAATTCTCTGTTTTTATTTTTATTTTTAATTTCTATTTATTTATTTATTTTGTTTGTTTGTTTGCTTGTTTGTTGTTTTTGCTAGCCATATCTCCTCTCCACTGGGCTGACTACCCCTAGATTCTCTGGTGTCTGGTCTCAGTTTATCTATGGTTGGAGTTTTTGTTCCACAATCTGAGTTTGTTAGTCACTTCTGCAACTGCAGTTCTCCCTCCTGGTTCCCAGCACTGATGGCCCCTCCTCCCTCGGGATTGTGCCTGGCAGGGAGGGGTATGGGCCCCTTGGCCAAGAGAACTTACAGATTTCACCAATCTCAGTTGCTCTACATGCTCCTGAGTGTTGTATGATGTGTGTCCAAACTCAGATTCCTCTGTGGTGTTCATTCCACACAGTTCCTGGCTATCTACCAGCTGCCCCACAGGAGTAACTAAAATCCACACCTCACCACTCCACCATCTTGCCCTGCCTCCTCAAGTTAATTAGTCTTTGATCCTCCATACTAGACTAGTCAACAGCTGAATACCATTAAGTAAACCTAGTTTTTGCCATCTGGAGAAGAAGAATTGTCCAGCTGAGCTCTGCTCAAATGCCTGACCAATAAAATTATGAAATATCATAAAGTTATTGCTATTTTAATTCAATAAGGTTAGGAGAGTTTGTTATGCAGTTACTAAGCAAAACACAAACCAAAAACTTTTTGACTTTAGAGATCCGTATTACAATACTCTATATAATCTACAAAATCAATGGGACAGTTAAACAACTTTAACTCAAACTGAACTGTGAAAATAGTTTAAAACCATATCCCAGAAGATCTCTTTCTTCATTTGTTTCTTTTTAAAACTTACTTATAGTCTGATATAAAGCATTCAGTTTTCAGCTGGTCAATATTAATTACACAAATATCTTACAAGATAGTGGGAAAAGGCATAAAAGTATCACTTAAATTTTGACGTTACAACTTAACTGGAAAAAAAGTTTTATATTTAATGTATAAAATGTCTGCATTTCCATCTTTATGGCACTACTGGGATGCTGTCCTAAAGAGAGAATATTATGAGATGGCATATGAGAGCGTGGTTGCTATTAATTCATGGGCTTCCTACAAACAAAGGAAAAAAAATTAAGTGAGAGGCAGTGTAATGGAGGGGTCAAGAGTTCACTCAGGGTCACCATTTCCTCATTGGTGAAAGGGAACTAATTATATCTTAACTCATAGGGCTGTTTTCTGTATGAATTGAGATAATATATATAAAGCAATTAGAACAATACCTGAGAAATAAGATAAACTGAGCATATTTTAGACAGTACTGTAGGAATTATTTTTATCCTGTAGTCAATTTTTCATTTTTAGTTTGTGTGTTTGTTTTGTAATATTAATGGCAAAAGAAAGTCATAATCTGAAACAAGCAGTACTAGAGAGACAAAGTAGAAACAAGACAAAAGGATTAGGGAGTGACTGAATGTAGGTATTGAGGAAGAAGTGAATTTATAATTAATTTTCTTAGTTGGTTTCTTACTTTGTAACCACTCCAATGGTGGTGTTTTCATTAATTAAAATGGGCAACTTATGATGAATGAGGACAAGGTTTGGGGAGAATCACATTCAGTGGGCATATCCCTTATTTTAAATATTGTGTGTTTAATCTCAGGCATATTCACACTCATTATGAGTTGTAAGGAATAGAACTTTGATTTTCAAAGGAAATCATATAGAGGGAGAACAAAAATTGCAAAGAAAGGGAGGTTAAAACATTAAAAGATACCATAATGGTTGAGTGAAAGAACTCCAACACACTGAAAAAGAGCAGTTACAAGGAAGGAAGTAATCTTATCATAGAAACTGAAGGAAGAATTTCAAGTTGGAGAAAATGATCAACATTGTCAAATATTAAACAATGATCAAGTAATATGGGACACATAAGTGTTCCTTGATATGACTTTATAAAGTAATTAATACCAATAATAAAATATTTTAGGGTTTTTTTGTTTGTTTTTATATTCTCAGAAACAGAATATTAAAATCTGAAGAAACCATTTCAAACCTATTAGCTCAATTTGGTTTAATTTTGTTCTTTCTTACCTATCAGGAAGCAGATCCCTTTTAAATCATTTTCTCAAACATTTAAGAAATCTTAAATTGACATTTATGTAATTTTTCAAAATGTAATTCCACTTAATTCAAGAAAGCATATTGAGACAAAGGTACTTTCCAAAATCTATATTATGTTACAACAGATGTCATAGAGTTTTAAATTATCATTTATATATAATATAATCATAAAAATACATGTGCTGATTTCTTATTTAAAATGTATTAGCTTTAGTCAAGATTACACAACTGCATTTTCAAAACTAATAATTTCATGGAAAATTTCCTAGAAATAATACACTGGAACTAATACTAGAAATAATTGCTTATAATGATTTTTTTCTAATTCAGAATTAATATTATTTAGTTTATATATTTTTAAAAAGAAAATCATCATTTCAAGTGTAGATATTGAGTGACTACATGCTGTAATTTTAGAAAGTATAGGACTTCAAAAGCAAAATACAACTTTTGAAATCAACAAATAAAATCAAACTTGAGGGGCATCCAATTTTTAATGGGAAATTGGTTTATAAGTGTATATATACATTTCTATATATATAAACCTAAAATGAATTTATGTCTCAATATAAATATAGATCTAGCTATGTTAGCTACATTTCAATATAAAGTTATATAATTCTACCCCTTCTAAAAATCACTTTAAGTGTATAGTTTTATTTATTCCCATTGGTATAATTGAACTATATTTTACTTTTAGTTATAAAATGGAATTGAATTAAGTTAAATTTTAATAATACAATTGCAAATATTATGCAGAAATTATGCACAGTAATTTTGGTTCTCCATTAACCAGGAAATAAAACAAGCATATCAACTATGATTTATTGAGGAAAAAATGCTATTTTACATCGGGTGCGTGGTATAAGGTCTAATCCTGTATGCAGTACATTAAGAAACCTCACACTAACCATGGATTAAAATTAAAATTAAACTGCATAATGAGGCATGTGTTTTAAAATGATCTTATTTTATTTATGAGGTCACTTGGAAAATATCACCTTCCAAACTACTGCATATGCATCTTTTAAAAATATAAATTATTTTTCAACATTTATGAAAAATAAGCCTTAACTTTTTTTATGAATCAAGTAATTTAATGTGAAATATATTTTATTTTAAATATTATTCATGTAAGTTATGATCTCATATGAAAATCCCATGCAAGGTAGTGTTTAGGGTGTCTAAAATTCTTGTTTGGTTTTTAATTTCTCTTCTAGAAAACTCTAAACTACATCTGTAAATAGACTCTTTGTGCTTGGAGCATGTTGATGGGATTGTCAGGGGTAGTGTTGTTTTCAGAATTGATGGTAGGCATGTTTGCTCTGTATTATTAAAAAATTACAATGGAAGCAAAATTTGCAAAATGTTCTGTTAAAATATAGTCACACATTCCATAGCAAAAGGTTTCTCTCTCTCTCTTTTTTTTTACTACTATTGCTCTATATTGAAAAATACAATGTCAACTAATCACTTTATTTTCCTTGTGTTTTAAATTATGGTACAAGTTATGTATTTGAAAGAATAAATTGTGTATATTTGTGGTGTTAATATCAAACTACTACTTAATCAAAATGTTATCTGTAATGGAGACCAATGTAAAGATTTCTGAAATAACAAAGGAATTTTAAATGAATATAAAGTATATTTTGAAAGGAAAATATTCACTATATGGCTCAAGTATTTTCAAAGATGCTACAAAGTTGCATTTAAATTAACGACAACATTTTGAGAGGAAAAAAAAACCTACAAATTGTTAACTCATTATTTGCCTGAAAATTTCTCTATTAAAATGTTTGAGAGAATGTCTTCCATTTAGATGTCCTGAGCCTTCAGGAAATCTAAAATATAAATTAATTTTAAAATATATTCCTTTGCTATTTGTACATGTTTCATAAAATATTGGTTGGTTATTTGCAGTTTAAAACCATATCAATAAAATTTCTGGTATAATAAGATTCTCATGATAACTGATTTCAGCACTACCTGTTTTGCAAACACAAAAAGTTCAGTTATATATAGAGGATCCTGAATATTGCAAGGGGTGGAGAGGAAGAAGGATGAATTATAAGTTATGAAAATGTAAATAAAAGGCAATTAAATAAGAAAAGGAGATGCAGTATATAGATGATACTGAACTTTCTGAACATGTTATACATATGAATATTATTTTTTAAAAAAGATCTAATACTTTTGATTTAATAAGTTATTGGATAAAACATTCTGTAAGTATACTCCATATAACATATTTAGAAAGGGCCTTTATATTTTGTGTGCTTGTATAAGATATATATGCTGTATAGATATAGTCCTTTGGGTTGAGTGACTCTTCTCAGCTGATTTTTATCTTCTTTATTTATTCACTGTTCATGTCATCAACAAGTTTCAGATAAAGAGATATTTGCTTAAATAGATGTTGCATGTACTTATACTTTTAATGATCTAGAAGGATCATATTAAGTCATTAGCTCTGGATTTTCCTTAATATGACTTCTTTACATATGACATTAAAGTAATGTCATTCAGTTCTCTTAGATTTTGCTATTCTGGAAAAGTACTTATGCAAGATACATAAGCCAATTACAAAATTAGAGATGTGTCAAACAAGTGGAAATGAAGTACTGTCTTTTTCACGTTACCTGTCTTTTCCATTCTCTGAAAAGTAATTTTACACAAAACAAATTTTTTTCTCTCTGATTAAAGTAAAATACATTTTAAAAGATCTATTGACTTGAAAATAATATTCTAGAGTTAAATGACCTTGAAATATAGATTAATGAAATGGCCCCAATAGGTAGCTCTAGAAATAAATGTTAATACAAAATACTTGCTTTATTTTATTTACTATCACAGTTGACTTAAAGTATTTGTTTGAAATATGCTTAACTGGGTAACTAGTAAATTACTTGAGAGAAAACATAATAAACGATTTGCTTGTATATCATCCTAAATAACTACGATTTCCTAAAGAAAGGCATTTTCTAATTGCATCTTCTTTATCCACAGGAAATAAATTTTCAGTTAGCAATTTGTATTTAAGGCACATAGAACACCTGTGGTTTGGCATCTGAAATGATATACTGAGTTTCAATAGCTATTTTAATTTATTTTTTTCTTCTTTTCAAAGCATGAAATACAAAGCATCAATACAGCCTTCAAACTGAGTTAAGATGCAATAATTCTAAGCTCAAGTGAGGGTCTCATCATGTTATCACAGGATTGCAAACAGCTTATTATGCACTAAAGCAGTATGGACACCTTAGAAAAGCTTTCAACTGATAGCCATGCTGAGCTCAAATGAAACAATTATAGATTTAAATGGTTCTTAATAGTAATAAGAGAATGATGAATATGCTGAACAGTGAAACAAAAAAGTCATTCCAACTATCGAAAATGTGGAGTATGCATTTTTATGGCAAATATTATATTTTATACTTAACTTTTATATTTATCAGAACTTAAAATTTGTAGTCATTTCTCAAATATGGAAATGTGGATGTATCAGATTCTAATAGTGTAAAAAAAGCCTGTATTGTTGATTAAGTGTATACTTTTTTCAGAATTTTAGTATTTTGCACTTAATGCTAAACTTTGTACCTCTGTGATAAGAACATAATTTTCATTATTTACTTTATTAGCGTGGTAGTAAACATTGACGCCCACCACACCAGAGAAGGCACTAGAGTTTTGATTTCCCAGCAAGGGGAAATGGGTCTCCTTAGAGGTCCATAAATGTTTCATTTTTCCATCGTTTTGATGTTAGTATTGCATGCAATCTTCTGTTGCTGTTTTCTGAATTATGTTCCGTGGATTTGCTATAGCATATTTTAAGTGTGTTTACTTCTGTGGCAAACGTATTTAGTTGAAAATTCATGTATAAATGTTTTCTAAACTTTGTTCTCACAGTTTACCTTGGGTTCTATATAAGCACACAGGATTCTAGAGCTTTTTGAGAGTCAGGAAAGATTATTGGACCTGTAGTCAAGAAGACATGGATTTCAGTATCATCTCTTATTTCTCTAAGGAAGTTAACTTATTAGGTCCTCTTTTTTTCATAGCTTAAAATGATTATAGAAGCTTGGATTTTCTGACTTTTGTTTCTGGGATAATACACAAACCTTATTTAAGTTGAGCTATTCCATTAGGAACTATAATCATTTTGTTAAAACATTTTTTTCTTTATATATGAAGTACATGTGAAAAGTTCAGAGAGTCATAAAGAGTCTTTGGAAAACAATGTTTGACTTTTTATGGGACTACAAAAGGGATAGGGAAAAGTTGAGAAAGGAGTAAGATGCAATATCTAGTTGCTTCTCAGCTAAACAGAAGAAGATGAGATTCCAAGCCTTGCATTCTGATTTGATTGGAGAGTGAAAAGAGCTCTAAGAACACAGGGTTTCTAGTCTGAAGATTTGATTCCATGGAAGTGAAGCTGTATTCCATGGGCAATAGGAAAGAAAGAGTTTCTTGTTCTTCTTTTAACTTGGGTTTCTGGAAGGAAACTTCTCATCAGGTGGGCCTCTGGCACCTATAGTACAGTCAGTATGGCCAGGCAGAAAGAGGCCCCGTTTGTTCTCTTTGGTCTGGCCAAATTCTCATGTGATACAGATAGTACATGGAGAACCAATGAGCCTACTGTCATATAGAGGCAAGGAAGCAGAATGAAAGTCAAAATAAAGGCAGAAGATGGAGGACATGACTTTTAATAAAGGGATGAGGCACCAGTGGATGCCGTGAGAGTCAGATTCAACTCTGAAACAGGCAAATCTACAAACACATACACACACACACACACACTCACACACACACACACATCCAGACATCTGGGGACATCACCACACCAATTATAGCTCAGAGTTTGCCAGGCAGTGCACACTCAAGGACAAGCATAAAGCCAGATTTTTCCCTTCCCTCTCAAATCAAGAGCTCTTATAAGCCCCATTCCTATATATCTAGATGCCATTTTGGAGGAAAACATGGTTATGAAAAATTGTTATGTAACAGAAATATAATAATTTAAAACTAAATAGAATAAATTATTATATAAAAATAATTTTTAAACCCAGATTAGGATTGGATTTGTTTGTTTGGTTTTTTGATTCTACAACACATGGCAGTGGCTGGCTCATCAGGTAGATCAAATCTATTACTGAGAATAATTTCTTATTTATTTGCCCATCTTATTTGTAGTATGAATAAAACTGGATCTCTATTATTCTGCTTTTTTTAAACTAAAATTTAAGCAGTTAATCACAGGAAAAGGCTTTATGAATTGCATTGTGTTACTCAGTATTTTGCTTTAATTACACAGATAAGGAAAAGTATTAATTGTAGTGAGAGTAGAATTGCTTAAGAATGACCCTGGGTGATCTGGACACAAGCTATGTTACCCCAGCAGTAGCTCACTACTCCCAGACAGGGGTGATAAGGAGAGGGGGCTGTCACCTTCCACTGGCACCACAAGGTTTAGGTCCTCTGATGCATCACAGCTGGAGTTCATAGGCAATTCCTGTAAAGGTCAGGTACGCCAGAGTAATTGGAATAAAGCAGCTGCATAGGCCATTTTTCACACTATGAGAAGAAAGATCCACAGAGCAAATTAGAGTCCGAAGACTGGAATCAAACCAAGCTCATCTTTACCTGAAACCCTGGTCCTGGAACACCACTCTGTAGGATGATATGGAGATTTGGGAATTTCGTGATTCTGTTTTGCTGATTCTGCTCTTGTGGACTCTATGCTTTCCTGATTCATGCTGTACCTTAATCCATGTTTTGTAACTTTGTTGAAGTTTTCCTCACTTCTGGTACAACTAGTGGCTGTTCTGAAAGGACTAATCCAAACAACATATTTTAAGCTCAAACTTATAAAGAATCTTTCTAAGTAGATGAATTACTGTTTCAGGCACAACATTTTACATATTTTTATTTGAAGAACATCTGTTAGGCCTTATTTGGAAAATAGAAGGGTTTTAGAAAGGAGAAGAATATTTTTAAATTTTTAAATTCTACAGCTGGTTCTATTTACTATGTTAACAGTGCTTTTTTTTTTTTTTTTATCTAGACCAGTATTTTAATTTTTATAAAAGAGACATCCATATAGATTGATTTTTTTCAATTTTTTAGAAAATTTTCATTACTCCATAAAAGAAATAAAGTCAAAAAAGGGAAACTCAAATCCTCCCATACTCCTAAATACCCCACCTCTACTATTGATTCATAATAATGGTATAGTACATTTGTTACTGTTGATGAAAAAATGTTGAAATACTACTAACTGTAGTATATAGTTTGCAATCAGTATATATTTTTTCTATATGCCCCTCTATTATAAACTTCTAGTTATAGTGTCAAACATTTGTTCTAGTTCATGAGAGAGATTTCTAATATTTGTACAGTTAATCATGGACATTGTCCACCACAAGATTCACTGTTTTATACATTCCCATCTTTTAACCTCCAACTTTCCTTCTGGTGACATATGTGACTCTGAGATTACCCTTTGCACCACATTCACAGACCACTCAACACTGTTAGTTATACTCACAACATGCTACCATCACCTCTGTCCATTTCCAGATATTTAAGTCCACCCTAATTGAACATTCAGCTCATAATAAGCAACCACTCTCCATTCTTTAGCCTCATTCTATATCCTGGTATTTTATATTTCATATCTATGAATTTACATTTTATAATTAGTTCATATCAATGAGAACCTGCAATATCTGTCCTTATGTGTCCGTCTTATTTCACTCAACATAGTGCCCTCAAGGTTGCTTCATCAACCCAGTTTATTTTAAGATGGTTTTGTTCACATACCATACATCCACCCTTAGTAAACAATTGATGGTTCCCTGTATAGTCACGTATTTATGTATTCACCACCATCACTACTATCTATATAAGGACATCTCCTTTTCTTCCACAAAGAAGGTGGAAGAGTCAAAGGAGGTAGAGAGACAAAAGAAAAAGGAAAAAGAAGACAAAAAAATGACAGCTAGGAAGCAACAAATGGAAAGAATAAATTAGAATAAAGAGTTAGACAACATCACCAATGCCAAGAGTTCCACATCCCTCTCCTATGCACCCCCATATGCATTTAGCTTTGGTATATTGCCTTTGTTACATTAAAAGAAGCATAATACAATGTTTCTGTTAATTATAGTCTCTATTTTGCATGATTGTATTTTTTGCCCAATCCCACCCTATTTTTAACACCTTGCAATGTTGACATTAATTTGTTCTCCATCATGTAAAAACATATTTGTACCTTCTATCACAATTGTTGAGCACCCTAGTTTTCACTGAGTTATACAGTCTTATCTTTCCTCTTTCCTTCAGGTGTCCCACATCCTAACCTTTCTCTTTCAACTATACTCACAGTCATCTTTATTCAGAGTACTCACATTGCTGTGCTACTATCTCCCAAAATTGTGTCCCAGACCTCTCACTCCTGTCTTTTCCTTTCTGTCTGTTGTGTTCCCTTTAGTGTTTCCTGTAGAGCTGATATCTTGTTCACAAACTTTGTCATTGTCTGTTTGACAGCGAATATTTTAAGCTCTCCCTCATATTTGAAGGAGAGTTTTGCTGGATATAGGCTTCTTGGTTGGTGGTTTTTCTCTTTCAGTATCTTAAATATATCACACCCCTTCCTTTTTGTCTCCATGATTTCTGCTGAGAAATCCACACATAGTCTTATCAAGCTTCCTTTGTATGTGATGGATCACTTTTCTCTTGTTGCTTTCAGGATCCTCCCTTTATCTTTGACATTTGATAATCTGATTATTAAGTGTCTTGGAATAGGCCTATTCAGATCTATTCTTTTTGGAGTATGCTGCACTTCTTGGATCTGTAATTTTATATCTTCCATAAGAGATGGGAAATTTTCAATGATTATTTCCTCTATTATTGCTTCTGCCCCTTTTCCCTTCTCTTCTCCTTCTGTGACACCAATGAGAGGTACATTCCTGCATTTCTTGTTGTCATATTCTTCCATTCTTTTCTCTGTCTCATCTTTTGTGTTTAGGCTTTCAGATGCCTTGTTCTCCATTTCCTGAGTGTTTTCTTCTGCCTCTTGATATCTGCTGTTGTATGTCTCCCTTGTGTCTTTTATTTCTTGTGTTGTGCCTTTCATTTCCATAGATTCTGCCAGTTGTTTTTTTGACCTTTCCATTTCTACCTTATATATGCCCAGTGTTTTCATTTTATGCTTCCTCTCTTTTGCCGTATCTTCCCTAAACTTTTTGAGTTGATTTAGCATTAGTTGTTTCAATTCCTGTATCTCAGTTGAAGTGTAATTTTGTTCCTTTGACTGGGACATAACTTCATTTTTCTTAGTGTAGGTTGTAGTTTTCTGTTGTCTAGAAATCTGGTTTCCTTGGTTACCCCAATCAGGTTTTCTCAGACCAGAACAGGCTCAGATCTCAGAAAACAATAGGATGAGGTTTCCCTGAGGGTGTGTCTTAGTAGATTGCAAGGACTCAAGCCACTGTGTTTTTCTGCCCAGCAGGTGGTGCCTGTCAGTCTGTCACTCCAGACTGGTGTAAGGAGGTGTGGCCTATAGCTGTTTTCTCCCAGGCTCTGGGGTCTTGTTCTGAATGGAATACAGGTAGTAGAGCTTGGCACCACCTCTTTCCTCTTAGGGAAGATACATCCCCTAGGAAGATATCATTTGCATGTTGATATTCTCTCTGACTCTGCTATCTCTACCCTTGTCTGGGTCAGAGTGCTGGGAACTGAAAATGGCTGAGGCATTCTCCACTGAACTGAAAAAGGGACAGAAAGTCCCCTTCAGGGCCAGTCCATGGCCAACCTCAGTTCCACCTGTTGGGCAGAGATAGCACCTGGTCCTCTGGGTTCCCCCTCTGTCCCAGCATGGATCAAATGAATTTCATTTTATGAAGTGGAGGAGGAATATATACTGACAGAATACACACATGATCACAAGATAAAATTAACAAAGTTATCTATCATGATGATATTGATCACAATGACATTATCTGTGGTGTTTTCATGATAAGTATCCATCATTATCTCATCTGAATCCTTGGGGTATCTAACTACATTTTCAGAATCACATAAAGTACATACAGAGCTCCTATCAAAAACTTTAATTGAAGATTATTTTAAAGATATTATCTAGGTTGATAACCATTGCTAAAGTATAGATCCATTCCAACTTATTGATTGGGGGGAATGAGTAATAAGAATATATTAATAAATAATTCTTTCTTTACAGTTTGATTAAAAACAGTGAAAGTAAAATAAGGAAAAAGAAATTAAGATTCTTCAGAATAATGTAGAAACACTTTATTTTACTTCAGTAACTCAATTTGAATGGCATTTCATGACTAATTTTTTAATTTATATTATATTCATGTTATAGTGTTAGATGCCCTGTTTTAATATGCAAAGTTATAAAAAGAAATCAGTGTTATACATAGGAAAATATTTCTTTTATTATGACCTTCTGAAGATAAGTACCATTAGACAATGATATAGAAAAAGTTAATATTTTTAATAAAAGATAAAAAAGTATTAAAATGTCAAAATGAAATAGAAACTTTTAGAATTTTAATATTTTATTTGCTTCAAGTTCATTACTCTATTAAATAAACAGTAATAATGCAAAGCCTTGTTGAACTGTGATTTTTTTTAGTTGTATCATTTACTTAATGAATAAATAATAAAATATTAATCAATACAGACAAAATATGTTCAAAGATTTATTTAGTATCATAATCCAACTGAAAATGAATTATACTCTTTTTTGGTCATTCAAAACATGCATTATATAATAACTTGCTTCAATTACTATAGATATTAAGTGAAATCTACAAATCATATAATGAAATATATTCTATAGATTTTACTAAAAAAATTAATATTGATTCCCTAATGCATCTCCTAAAACCAAGATTTGGTGATGCCAAAATTATCTACTGATATTCTGCTGTGCATGGTGTTCATTGCTTAAACTGAACTTCATTTAGCTGGAAAATGCCTATCAGCACTGTGTTTTGTGACACACAGTAATTACCAAGTTAATTTTGCAAATCTCATAAACTTAGCACTTCAAAGATTTATTTGAATTCTTTAAATGTTATTTCTAATAATATTTTGAGCATTTTAGACATCTTAATTAAACTCAAGTAAGTTATTATTTTAGCTAAAAATGACATTGGATTTCTTTAAAATTAATTTCTATTTTTATCATCATAAATTTTAAAGGAAGGATTTAAGCTTAAGGGATCAGTCTAAATAAAGAAAATGATCAAATTCTGACAGTCAAAACTCAAAAATTTCATCTTGATCAAAATATTTTTGAATTAACCGTCTTTCTTTCTTTAAAGATATTAGAACAATTTCAAAGGAGAGTCTACAGGGTTTTCATTAGATTGCCTTTTTTGTTTTATTTCAAGTGATTCAACTCACTATTGAAGTCATGATATTACAAGTAAAACAAAAACATTAAACTGGAATGGTTCATAAGCTCATTTGTTGATGAAGTGTTTGTGACCAGAGGCTCACAAGAACCTAACCATTGATTTCTACTAATTTCCATTTAATTTCCACTACTAGTATTCAGTAATTTAGTATTCATGGTAACTTTATAAAACATTAGTATAGTGAATAACAAGAATTGACTGTATACATAATATAGATAGAGATATATATAATATATAAATATAAATATTATATATAGGCACTGTATAAAGAGCTAATATATTACAAGACAAAGTTGACAAAGGTAAAATAATAATAATCTCTCCTTCCTATTATTTCTATCACTTACAATTTAAAAAGCCAGCAAAATAAACCTTTTCTATTATATTCCAATAACATAGACAGACATGGCAAAGTAAATATATGAATTTAAAGAAGGTATGATTCAATTAAACATTTGCAAAAATATTTTTATTACTTTTCTGCACTTTATGACTCCAGAAATGAAAAGTTTAATCCACTATGATTCTTATTAGTACTTTACAAAGCTTTTAAGCCAAGCATTCTATAACAGTTATTAGTAACTGAACTAGCAGCAAGCATTTCCTGTTATGATGTATGTGAACTAAAGTTCTCTAAAGCTGCAAGTTTGGGCACTATATTCCAAAGAAAGTTATCTTCTCTCTGCAAAATGTACTTTATAGGCAATTTTAAATTCAGACTTTTAATAACAATGTTCATCATTTTCATGGCATAAAACTTTATAGAAGAAATGTACAGGAACTTCCGTTCATTGAGTTTCAACAAACATATACAGTAATATAACCACCAACAGAATAAAGATATAAAACAGTTCCATCATGCCCCAAAATTTCTCTGTGCTTCTTTGTATTCAACCCCATTTTCATGCCATGCAAGTGGTACCCACTGACCTGTTTTCTTTCCCTATAATTTTGCTTTTTCAGTAAGTCATATAAAAGGAAACATAGACTACATAATCTTTCATCCCTAACTTAGTTTAATACATTTGAGATTTTTCCCTTGTTGTGTGAATCAATAGTTTGTTCCTTTATATTGCTAAGTGGTATTCCATTTTATGAAGATATCATAGTACAAAATTAATGAAATTAATGTGTACATTTTAGAATATGTAATATATAAACAAATATACATATATTTAATAGGTTTGAGCAAGTACTTCACATTTATTTGGATTTTCAATTGTATTTGACCAATGACTAATGACGTTGAACACATTTTCAAGTGTTTATTTGCAATCCTACAATTGTCTGAGGTGAAATGTTTGTTCAAAACTTTTGCTACTTTTATTGAGTTACTGTATTATTACCATTGAATTTTGAGAATTCTTTTATGTATTATGGCCACAATCTCATTACCAGATACGTGTTTTGCAAATAATTTCACTCAGTTTGTAGCTTATCTTTTCATTTTCTTAATAGTGTCTTCTAAAGAGCAGGAGCTTTTAATTTTGACAAAGTCAAGTATATCAACTTTTTCTTTTATGAATCATGTTTTTATGTCATATTTAAGAATTTGCACCATAATCCAAAGCCACAGCAATTTTCATAGCTGTTTTCTTTTAGAATATGCAGAATTTTAGGTCTTACGTTTAGGTCCATACTCAATTCTGAGGTAATTTTGGAATAAGATACAAGGGTATTTTTTTTTTTTAGTATTAATGCCCAATAATTTCAGCATCATTTGTTGAAAACGTTGTCTTTTTCTATTGAGCTGCCTTTGTAACTTTGATTAAAATCAACATACCATATATGTGGGTATTATTTTCAGAAATTCTCTTTTATTCCATTTTAGTCCTATCTGTCTACACTTTCCCCAATAGCACACTGTCTTGGTCACAGGAGATTTATAGAAAGTCTAGAAATCAGGCAGTAAGAACCCACTAAATTCTTCATTTTCCAAAATTGAGTCAAAGATTTTATTGTTTCTTTGAATTTCCATATGAATTTAGAAAAAGCTTGTCTTTTTCTACAACAAATCCAGGGTATTTCTTGGTATTACTTTGAGTCTAAAAATTTATGAATTTATAAGTATTACAAGGGTGCAGAGGATCTCCCCCCAAGTATATCTAGCAAAGAACAATGAAAGAAAAAAGGAAAGAAGTAAAGAAGGAAGGAAGGAAGGAAGGAAGGAAGGAAGGAAGGAAGGAAGGAAAAGAAAAGCAAGGATACAGGTGGAGGAAGCAAAAACTATAACAGAGATTCACAATTTAATCCATTTGGAAGTCCAAAATTTATTTTAAAATGAATATATGTAAAACACCAAATGGAAATCCAAAATTTACTAAAAAAATTTAAACAAAAAGATAAAAAGGTAGATAGGCTTTTGCACCTCTGGAACATAAGTTCTGAATTAACTTCAACATCTGCTAAAATGTATTAACTGGAAAAATTCATTGGAAATACTAAAGCTCTAATTAAAGTTATACCAGGGGACCCCTCTGAATTTAAACAAGGGAACCCCTTTAATATTAGGAAGTTATTAATATAAAATAGAAGACAAAAAATATTCTACAACTTAACCACAGGAATTATTATCTTGCCTAAATTCCCCACAGTCATAGCACTCATTGCTTTAAACTATCCCATGGTAGGCATGGATGTTCTGACTTGGAGAGTAATAAATTAAAATTAAACTAACCCTTTGGCACTTACAATTTGTCTTGAAAAGTGGGACCCAATTAACCATCCTCCTAGTTAAAATAGTTACTATGGATCAATGTAAGATTAGAAAAAAACAAAGAAAAAAAAAGGACCTTCAGGGATTGAATCTTATTATACAGACCTATTTAAGGAAATTCCCATAGCTTCTCCATTTAACAGTCCAATTTGACTGGTATTAAACTAGTAAAGAATGAATGTTTCTTCATGATGGGTTACTGCAACCTTAAATGCTATAGTTCCACACATTAAGGAACCAATATTCAATATTATTGAAATTGGTGACTTCATCTAATCAGCAACTAGTAGATATTTTGTTATTACAGATTTAGCCAATGTTTTCTATTGACAGCCTATTTCAACTGCCCCTCTGGTGCCATTTGCCTTCACTTCTGAAGGGATACTTTACCTGGCTGCAAGTGGAGAACTTCAAAAGCCTTGCCATCACACACAGTCTTTGCAGGCAAGGTCTTAACTGTATTCAATTTTCTACAGGAACACGGATAGTAACATTGCATTGATCACTTGCTCCTCTAAGATTTTTTTTAACACATGCATTCAGGACATGCAAAAGCTCAAAAAGGATCTCACAAAAAGGAATTGTCCATTGCCCCAAATGTAACACAAGACCTAGTCAGTTCAGTTAAATTCCCCAAAATTATTTGGTAAACTCAAGGCTGTTCTGTCCCTAACACTGTCAGAAAGCAGATATTGACCCTCTTAATATCCACAGCATTAAAAAACACCCAACATCTTTTAGGCCTTCTTGGGTTCTGGAGGCAGCTTTCTCCTCACTTAGCATTTTTCAATTTTCCTTAACATCTTGTATGTTTTTACTTGCAAATCTGCTCACTTTAAATGGGGTGCCCTCCAAAAAGATTCTAGATTCTGCCCAACTTTCAATGTAACAGGCATTCTTATTACTACCCCTCCCTACCCCACACCCCAGAGCCTCCTTCACTGTAGAGGCTTCAGCAACCTCCTCTCATGCCTCATGATGGCCACAGGTTGCCCATGGGCTTCTGATGCAAGAAGCTGTCTTCCTTGGCCATGCACATACAGCATTAGAGAGGCAATTTTTGGCCAAATGCTGGGCTCCTCTTGAAACAGAAATTCTCACAGGTCCTGCCTTAAACATGGAAGCAGCACTCCACAAGTTCAGTGTGACCACCAAGTCATCCTTGCTACTATAGAGCCAAACTTTGGCTCTCTGGTATATACCACCTGGAGGAGTGGTAGCCTCCACTATACTCAATCCTTTGCCAAGCACTCCCATTCTGGATGTTAACCCTCTCCTAGAGCCCCTCAATACTGTGGGACTCCTTGGGATCAAGTGAGTGAACAGCTAGTTGGAGTTCATACCTTTATGAATCCCACTCCAACTATCACATGAGATGGAGCTCAGTGGAATGTTGCTGCTTTTCATCACTTAAACTGGGTATCACTGAAAAGGAGTAGATCCAAGAATCAGCAAAATTGGCTGAAATGTAAGTGGTCATTGCAGCACTGGACCCCTAGCTAACAATTGACTCCACATGCACAGAATTTACAGACTTGAGCCATGGTCTAAGAACCACCCCCTTTGGGATAAAGAACTCTGGAAATCTCATGCTTTACAGATAACCAAAAATATCAATCAATTTCACACATCTCTGCATATACTAATGGAAAAATTCAAAGCTGCACTACAACATTCTTTATCCACTTCAGAATCCAGACTTTGCTGATATTGACCAAGATATTCATTTCATACGTCAGAATACACAATTCTGGGCTCTTGAGCAAGACAATAAATAGAAATTTCACCTTCTTTACACCTTGCAGTTTTCATAGAGTATCAGAATAGCTTATTTAGCTATTTCAAAATCAATTAGAAGAAGCATGATACATTTTACTCATAAGTCAAATAGCAGGGAGATTTTGATTATTAATCCATTTTTGATGTTTGACTGATGAGATTTTTTAAGCCACATGCCTCCATCTTGCACGTGTACTTCACAATATGTGTAAGACAATAAGAAGGTGGATTCTGTCTTCTTTGGTACAAGTGAGAAATAACACAACTCAAGCCCCTTCCCATGCATGGAACTCTTACTCCAACCTTATTGACTAACCACAATAAAAACCTAATCAAGGAGGTGGGGCAAGATGGCAGCATAGAGAGGTGTGGAATTTACTTAGTCCTCTAGAGGAACTAGTAAATGGCCAGGAACAATGAGAAAATAGTCTGGAACAGCTGTTGGGGGACATCAGTGACTGAACACACATCATGTATCAGCCTGGAATGGGTGGAACAGTGGAGATCACAGCAGAGAACTTTAAGTAAAGCTCCCCACACTGTGGATGTAGTGCCCCTCACCCACCGGTGTGGCAGGCTGACCTGAAACAATCCTTGTGGAAAAAAGAAGCAGTTTACCTGGAGTAAGGGAAAGTAACTCAACCAAGCTCCAATTGCAGTTTTTTTTTTTTAATTCAGTTTTATTGAGATATATTCACATACCATTAAATCGCCCATGGTGTACAATCAGCTGTACACAGTACCATCATATAGTTGTGCATTCATCACCCCAATCTATTTTTGAACATTTTCCTTACACCAGAAAGAATCGCAATATGAATAAAAAAAAAACTAAAAAAGAACATCAAAATCATTCCCCCCACCCCACCCTACTTTCATTTAGTTTTTGTCCCTATTTTTCTACTCATCCATCCATACACTGGATAAAAGGAGTGCTATCCACAAGGTTTTCACAATCACACTGTCACCCCTTTTAATCCACATTGTTATACATTCGTCTTCAAGAGTCAAGGCTACAGGGTTGGAGTTTGGTAGTTTTAGGAATTTACTTCTAGGTATTCCAATACATTAAAACCTAAAAAGTGTTATCTGTATAGTGCATAAGAATGTCCACCAGAGTGACCTGTCAACTACATTTGAAATCTCTCAGCCACCAAAGCTTTTCTTCGTTTCATTTTGCACCCCCCTTTTGGTCAAGAAGATGTTCTCAATCCCATGATGCCGGGTACAGATTCATCCCTGGGAGTCATATCCTGCTTTTCCAGGTTGATTTAACCCCTGGGAGTCAGGTACCATTGCAGTCGTAGATGATTCGTCTAGTGGGGGGGAGTGGCGGCCGGTTGCTAAATCCTAGGCTCTCAGGATTGCTCGGAGGGTACCGGCGGTGGGGGCTCTTTCCCGGAGGTGAGGGCGAGGCGGGGGACTGGGCCCGGTCCCCGGCGGAGGCGTGCAAAGTATGGAGGGCGGCGAGAAAGGAACAGGCGGGACACCTTTCTTTTAGGATGAAGAAGCCAAGAGAGTTTATTAGGGGAGAGTACAAGCTTATATCGGGCGGTTAGAGGGCGGGGTGGCTGTAGGGGTTAAAGGCTTGGATTGGTTCTGAGAGGGCGTGAAGGTTGATTGAAAAGGTGCGGGAGTTGCTCCGGTAACGAAGACAGTGGAGGGTACGGGTAAGGCACGGGGGTGGGGTTTTTCTCCGGCAAGCCCTCCCCAACGATTGTACTTTGGGGTGAGGAAATGGGGCCTGCTTCCGGCCTCACTTTCTCAGGCCTGGGGGGCTGTGGAGGGCGCTGTCGCCCGTGCCCACCACCCTCCCCAGGGGCTGATCAGGTCCCCCAGCCCAGGCCCGCCAAGTCGAAGCATGTAATCAGTGTCCCGCATTTCCCCCTTCTGTTTTAATTAAAGGAAGAAGCTTACCGGAGAGGTCCGCTAAGGGATGAGGGAAGGGGAGGCCGGGGAGGGGAAAAGGGGTTGACGGTTGCTCAGAGAGGCTGGAGCTCGGCGTTGGTGTGGCGCCCGAGCGCTCGAGAGGGGCCTCGCTGCTTGCGGGATGGACGAGGGTGGTGGCGCTGCGGAGGGTCAGCTTTTTCAGTGGAGGCAAGTCGTTGATACTGGACTTGCACAAATGATGAAAAGACAGCATCGGCTTGGTTCTTAGCAAGTTGGACAATTTTGCGGATAATGCAGGGCCCTAGGGTAAGAGCTAGAATAATCATTAGTAGGGGGCCGAGGAGAGGGAGGAGGTATGGGAGGATGGGGGCAAAGATATGGGACCAATAGTTGGCGGCTTCACGGTTTCTTTTGCGTTGTTCTAGTCCTTCCCGGACCTTTTTTAGGCTGTCTTCGGCGAGACCTGTGGAATTGGCATATACACAGCACTCTTCTCCTAGGGTGGCGCAAAGGCCTCCTTCTTTGAGGAGGAGAAGGTCGAGACCTCGGCGGTTTTGGAGCACGACCTCAGAGAGGGAATTGACAGAATTTTTAAGATGGGAAATAGCGTCTTGTAGGTGACGAATGTCCTCATCAACAGCCGCCCGGAGGTGAGTTAGGGCGGAGCCTTGACTGGCTAATGCAGCGATTCCGGTGCCAGAGCCTGCAAGACCTAGGAGGGAGGCAATCGTGAGGACGGTGAAGGGCTCTCGCTTTTTCAGTGGGGCAGGAGCTGCAGTTGTTTCCAGGCGGAGGAAGAAGTCTTCCTTGCTGTGGTATAGGACCCTAGGGATGAGGACAATCAAGAGGCAAGTTTCATGAGTTGTATTGAGGGTCAGTACGTTAAGGCAGGGGGTAAGTCCTGTAGAGGAGCAGAGCCATTGGGAGGAGTTATGAGGAATGAGAAATTTGGCAGAGCTGCTGGGAGATGAGTAGTTGGCACAAGCTGTGAGGTTGGGAGAGTTACTTGAGCGAGGGCGGATGCACTTTCCTGTAAAGGAGACTGAATGAAAGGTTAGGGGGACGGCAGAGGTATTCCAATTGCATTCCGAGGGGCTGTCCTCTGTGTTTTCTGAAAAGGAGAGGTTGGAGGCAACTGGCTCATACAGGGGGGAGGAAGTGGAGAGGCAAAGCCAACAAGAGGAGGTAAGATTGGGGTTGGAGGAATTCACTGAGGTGAAGGCCGCTTGGATAAGGTCGAGGATGGGAGAGGAGTAACGAGAGGGTGGCAGAAAAGGTTGGGGTGGTGGGGTTGGCGATGCACTGTTTGCAGCTGAGGTACGGCTTCCGGTCGCGCTGCTTGTACCTGAGGTGCGGCTGGAGGGCTGCGGCCTAGGGGGGTTGAGAACTTGGTTGGGACCTATGCCAGAGGGTGGTTTTACTGCAGTATTTTGGCATGGTTGGCTTGCAGCCTCCTTCTTTATGAGAATAAGTGATCCTCGGTCGGCTCCTTTCTCATAGATTTTGAAGCCCCAAGTTCGACCGAGTAACCAGGAGGGATCAGTGGGGAGCTGCACTGTAAGATTAAGATGTGTGCAGTTGCCTGTAGGCGCAATGTGGTGGTGACCTCCATAAATGCCCCAGTTAATGGGTTCATCAGGTGGTTTGCAGTTAAAGGGGGCCCATCTTAAAGTTAGGTAATGATCAGTGGCGTAAGGCTTCCAAGCAGTGGCTAATGTTTCACACCCCCAATATGCACAGTAATATTGGTTGGGAGCATTGTAGTACTGTTTTCCAGGGTTTGAGGATGGGCACATGTAATATTGAGCTTGATTAAGAGCACTAAGGGAGCCAACGGCGTGTGGGCCGGGAAATAGATCAGAGGCATAAAACACAAAAGAGGGGCGTCCTGCAGTGACATTGCAAAGAATTATTTCGGAATCTTCCCAACGTGCCAGGGTCCATTTCCAAGGCTGGTGGGGGGAGTGGGGCTGGTAGATAGCCTGGGTAGAAGAGGCGAGGGCCAGCATGATCGTTAGAAGGGAAGCAATGCTTGGGTGGGGGTTATGGAGGTGCAGGGGGCTGGCTTTTGCCCGTCTATAGAGGCGTATAATCTCTCTGATTTCTTGTTTCTCCGGGGTTTCACTCGGACTGGGGTCCAGGCTCAGGCGCACTGTTGTCATTTGGTGCACCAGGCTGCGGAGACGACGGCGTTCTCGTCTCGTCAGACGCGTGGCTGCTGGTGGCGGGTCGGATTGCTCTTCCTGGGATCCAGATTGGCTGTGCTGCATCATCTGGGAAAACACAAGCAAACCCACACCCCTGGGCGAGGAGTGGGGAGGGACCCTTCCAGGCATTATTTTCTGGGTCCTTCCAGTAAACCATCGGGGCCTGGGTGGGCCTATACGAGGGCCCCCAATGTTTATGTAGAGGCGAAAGCCCTTGTTTATTGAATGTGAGTAGATTAAGGTGAATAAGGGCTGCTATGATAAGGTCCCCTGGAGTTGCCTGGGGGAGCATTGCCTTTTCTTTTTCAATTTGTGTTTTTAAGCGGCGATGGACTGCTTCCACAATGGCTTGCCCCTGTGGATTATAGGGGATGCCGAAATGATGGGTGATGTTGTATAACTGGAGAAAGGCTGCAAAGGAGGCACTGCGATAGGCAGGCCCATTGTCAGTTTTTATGTCCCAGGGGACTCCCATGAAGAGAATTCCCTGTCTTAGGGCCTTGATACAGTGTTTGGCCGTTTCCCCGGCGAGGGGGACTGCATAACACATGGCTGAGAAGGTGTCAATCATTACATGTACACACTTGAGGCGCCCAAAGGACGGAACATGAGTTACATCCATTTGCCATCTAGAATTGGGTTTCAGGCCTCGTGGGTTGACTCCCTGAGGTTGCAAGGGGCCAAGCGGCGCAAAGGGCGCACAAGTTGCACAATTGCGGACAAGATGTTTACAGGTATCTAGGGGGAGGCCACATAAATGATGCAACGACGTAGCCGAAAAGTGAAATCTAGAATGCAATAACTTAGCCTGGTTAACAGCATCCCCCGGAGGGGCTGCCGTGTGAGTTAGCATAGCTTGGGTAGTCTGAGCTGAGACCGCTTGGTCTACTATACTATTGCCATTAGCCAAGGGCCCCGGAAGGCCTGAGTGACTACGAATATGGCTAATGAACCAAGGATCCTGTCGATGCTCCAGGATGCTTCTGAGGGTAGAAAGTGTTTTATCGATGGCCGAGTCCCCGGGGAAAAAGGTGGAAAACGCGAGGACTCGGCAGACCTGATAAGTGTAGAGGCTGTCAGTGAAAATGTTTACTGGGTGGTTACAGTGGGCGTTTAGCGTGTATGACACTGCCAGAATTTCCCCCACTTGGACTGAATGAAGGTTGACATAACTGAATAGGCGGGGTTCCAGGTGGTCCTGTGAATAAGAGAGGAAGGCGAAACGGGTTTTGGAGGCGTCAGTGAAGACGGTAGTGGCACCCGGGATGGGTGCAGAGGAGGGGAAAGGGTGGAAGGGGCTGCGGAAGGGAAGCTTGGCGAGCCCCTGTAACAGTCGATGGCTAGGATAGTGGCAGCTGAATTCTCCCTGAAATCCTTCTAAGAGGATTTGCATGTCTGGGTTATCACGTATAAGCAGGCGGGTTTGGCCTGCGTCTAGGGGCCAAACAATTTTTTTCGGCGGCTCTCCGAATACATGAACAGCCAGGGTGACTAGATCTGAAGCTAGGCTGATCCAGAGCCGCACTGCGGGGCAAATTTTTCTAAGCCGGCTTTTAGCAGGGTGCACCCAAAGTAGAGGGCCTTCCTGCCACAGGCAGCCCATGGGTGTGCCGGGCGTAGGAAGGATGAGTGCTATAAGATTGCCCTCTTTAGTGTTGAACCTGTTGAGACAGCAGGCGGCGAGTGCCTTGTTAATTGCGGCAATGGCTTCCTTTGCCTCCTGGGTGAGCTTAATGCGCCGGGAGATTGCTAGCGGCGGGGCTTCAGGGACACTCAGCAGCATAAAGAGTGGTTGGAGCTGCGCGGTGGTGATCGGCAACGCAGAGCGGAGCCAATTGATCTGACCGCAGAGCTGTTGAATCTCAGTGATAGTGACCCGATCCGGTATGTCCAGCTGGGGAGCGGACGGGGCAATGGTTCTATCAATACTAAACCCTAAGAAGGCTAATGGTGGCACAATCTGAACTTTATCGGGCTGAACCGTAAGGCCGAGGTCAGCTAAATTAGTGGTGAGGTCTTTGAGGATTAGAGGAAGCGCCTCGGCGTCCTCAGAGGCCACCAAGATGTCATCCATGTAATGGATGAGCATGGCCTGCTTTTGCAGGGGGGCCACTGCGTGATTAACATACATTTGGCAGATGGCCAGACTGTTACGCATCCCTTGAGGGAGGACTTTCCATTGGTACCTGCTAGCCGCGCCCGCGTGATCGGGGACGGGAACTGTAAAGGCGAAGCGCGGGCGGTCTCGCTTATGTAGCAGGATGGAAAAGAAGCAGTCTTTGATGTCAATGGTGGCTACATGATAGTGGGCCGGGATGGCTACCGGATGGGGGAGGCCAGGCTGCGGGGAACCCATGGGAAGAATATGCTTATTGATTTCCCGCAGATCATTGAGGAGCCTAAATTTCCCTGTGGCTTTTTTATGAATAACAAACACTGGCGAATTATAGGGACTAGTAGAAGGTTCTATGTGGCCGGCGTCCAATTGTTCTTGGACAAGGGCTTGAAGTGCCACTAATTTATGCGTGGGAAGGGGCCACTGCTCCACCCATATAGGTTCCTCAGTATCCCACTGCAGAGGAACGGGCGCTGGAGGTGTTAAACGAGCAGTGGCGCACATTATTGGGGGTCTGCGTGGTAAGCACTGCCCCAGAGGCGGCGAGGATGTCACGGCTCCATAAAATTTGGTCTATGGTGTGTAGAAATAACGGGCGGAAGGTGCCTGAGTGGCCCTCTTCATCCTCCCACTTAATGGGCCCTATGGCCTGAAGAGAGGTGGAGGTACCAGTGGCTCCCACTACCGAGGGACCATCGAGAACCATGCACATGGTGGCATACTGAGCGGGCATGCAAGAGACTTCTGCCCCTGAATCGAGCGTGCCCGTGTACCATCGCCCCCCTATTCTTAATTTACGAGTAGGCTTTTCTGGAGTGATAGGGACTGTCCAGAGAAGCGTTTTACTGCCGGTGAAGTGATTAGTTTTATCAGAACCGGCCGGCACGCTGCCTCTTAGGGGCGGGGCTGAGGTTTGCCCCGCTTGGAGTTTAAAGCTTGCTCAGTGCCCTGGCGCTGACTGCCGTCAGGGCACCAGGGATAGCAGAGGTTTTTTAAGCTATCCTTGCTAATATCTCTGGGGCTGCTCTTGCAATCGCGCGCCCAGTGATAGCCACGCTGGCAGCGTGGGCAGGGAGTGGGAGGGGGGCGCCCATTGCGTTGCCTGAAAGGCGGGCGATTGACCTCCGCATTGGGGCACTCCCGGGCAAAATGGCCACTCTGCCCGCACTTAAAGCAACCTGTGGTGGCAGCTAAGGCGGCAGTGACAGCGCCAGAGACAGCCTGGGCTAGGGACGCGGCAGCTGGGTCAAAGGCGCTGCAGGCGAGTACCCAATCGTATAGGCTTTTCTCCCGCAAGGGAAGAATAGCCTGCTTGCAAGGGGGATTGGCTCCCTCGAGAATGAGTTCTCGAGTGAGAGCCAGTTGAGCCTGGGGATCGCTAACCTTCCTGGCGCAGGTTTCTTCAACCCTGGAGACAAAGGTGGCAAAAGGCTCATTTGGCTCCTGGAGGAGCTTGGTGAATTTGGTAGGCCGACAGGCGGAACAGTTGGCAAATGCTCGCAAGGCGATTACCCGAAGGATAGGCCAAAAGGTGGCAGGTACATTAATATAAGCAGATGCATTTATAAACGCTCCCGTGCCTAAGTAGGCTTCGGGGTGATGATAGACTCCAGTGGCTGCGTCTTGCTAGCTTTGCTTAGCTGCTTCCGCCTGGAAGTGAGCACGCCAATCAACAAACTGGCCGGGGTTAAGAATGGAACGGGCAAGCGAGGCCCAGTCTTGGGGGAGGCAAAAGTCCATGGCGAGATCCTGCAGTATTTGGGAAGCGTATGGGCTACCTAACCCGTCCTCCTTGACGGCCCTGCGAAGCTGCTTGATAGTATCTGAGTCAATGGGATACCAGTCGTACGGTTTCTGTGGTGTGGGGGTAAGGTTAAGAGGAAAGCAGCGAAAAGCACGAGAGAAAGGAGGACGCGCTTGCAGAGGGCTTGGCGCGGGAGTGGGGGTAGGGGGAGTGTTGCCCCAAGGGTTGCCTTGAGGTGTAGAAGGCAGCCAGGGGTTGTTAGTCGGCAGGGTGGGAGGAGCGGCGGCAGCTGCCGGTAGCGGCTCCGAGGGGGAGCTCGCCGAAGGGGGAGGCGGAAGTGGGAGGCCCCAAGCGTCGCAAGACGGCAGTGCGGTGGGAGTGGCTAAGGCATAAGATGGTGGACTAGCCCCGTCCTGTGAAAGGGCGGGGCCCAAGGCATAAGATGGCGGACTAACTCCGCCCTGTGAAAGGGCGGGGTAAAGCGCATGCGGTTTCCGGCCCGGCTTAGGGCTGACGTCATCACTAGAGCACTTCCTCCCCTCAGTGGAAGAAGAAGGAGGAAGTTCGCCATTTTGGAGAGGCTTAGTATTGCTTTGTTTTTGGGGGGCGACTTCGAGCGCGTTGTTAATTTGCTCGACTAAGGATTCTGTGTCCGAATCGTGGTCTACATTAGTATCGCTGTCTGAATCTGTTGACTGGGTTGATAGGGCCTCCTTGGATTTAGTGGGGCCTCGATCAGGGGGGAGGGAGCCTTGAAGGCAGGAGCGGACGGTTATTAAGGTGGGGAGCAAGCCGGGAGGGAAGCGCTTGTTCTCATGTTCCATGGCGTTGGTGACCCGATCAACAAGGCGATCATAAGTGACGGGGTCCCAAAGGTGGCAAGTGGTGAGCCATGGGTTAAAGGGCAGCAGGAGGTCCCAGTATACTTTCAGCTGCCGGACAGACACCTTACAGCGATGTGTGTCTAGGAGACCGGCCAGAGCGCGAACTTGGGGTGCTTGGCGTGCAGATAGACGATTACCCATAGCGGAGGGAGAAAAGAAAAGGGGGGTTGATTATTGAGTAAAGAAAATGAGATAAACCGTGGTCACGAGGCCGAAGGAGATGGCGAGAATAGAAGGCAGGAGCCTCTAGTAGTGAGAGCAGTTTGGGGGGGCGGTCGCAAAGAGGCACACCGCGCCAAACAAAGAAACAAAGACACAGAGGACCACAGCAAAGTAATGGAGGGGAAGAGGGAAAGCTACTGGAGGAAGAGTGTTAGGAGGAATGGGGGGGACATAGGAAGAGAAGACGAAAGGTAGTCGGGGGCAAGAGCCAGGTTAATGAGGGAAAGGAAGAGCGGCCCGGGCGCGGAGCGGCGTGGGAGAGGCGGCTCCGGACGTGGAGCGGCGAGGGAGAGGCGGCTCCGCGGGGCGGCGAGGGAGAGGCGGCCCTTACCTTGCAGGCGAGGAGAAGGGGAGTGGGAGAGGCGTCCGGGCGAGCGGGTGGTTTTACTGGACCACTGCGTGGAGAGGACTTTTAGCCCCACGTTGGGCGCCAGTTGCGGTCGTAGTTGATTCGTCTAGTGGGGGGGAGTGGCGGCCGGTTGCTAAATCCTAGGCTCTCAGGATTGCTCGGAGGGTACCGGCGGCGGGGGCTCTTTCCCGGAGGCGAGGGCGAGGCGGGGGACTGGGCCCGGTCCCCGGCGGAGGCGTGCAAAGTATGGAGGGCGGCGAGAAAGGAACAGGCGGGACACCTTTCTTTTAGGATGAAGAAGCCAAGAGAGTTTATTAGGGGAGAGTACAAGCTTATATCGGGCGGTTAGAGGGCGGGGTGGCTGTAGGGGTTAAAGGCTTGGATTGGTTCTGAGAGGGCGTGAAGGTTGATTGAAAAGGTGCGGGAGTTGCTCCGGTAACGAAGACGGTGGAGGGTACGGGTAAGGCACGGGGGTGGGGTTTTTCTCCGGCAAGCCCTCCCCAACGATTGTACTTTGGGGTGAGGAAATGGGGCCTGCTTCCGGCCTCACTTTCTCAGGCCTGGGGGGCTGTGGAGGGCGCTGTCGCCCGTGCCCACCACCCTCCCCAGGGGCTGATCAGGTCCCCCAGCCCAGGCCCGCCAAGTCGAAGCACGTAATCAGTGTCCCGCATACCATGTAGGAGGGGGGCAGTGAGATCACCTGCCAAGGTGGCTTAGCTAGAGAGAGAGGGCCACATCTGAGCAACAAAGAGGCACTCGGGGAGACTCTTAGGCACAATTATAAGCAGGTTTAGCCTCTCCTTTGCAGTAACAAGCTTCATAGGGGCAAGCCCCAAGACAAAGCGTGCAGCATGTCAAGCCATCAGTCCCTAATGTTTGTGAGAACATCAGCAACAATCCAGGTGAGGAAGTCCAACACCTCCGCATCCTCCCTCAGCTCATCAGGGGGCCCCAAATGTATATTTTTATTCTTCACCGAAATTACTTTGGGATGTGTTCGTATTTCATTCTAACCTACACAGACCTACCATATCCTACTTCCTATTCAAAGTTCCATGTAATTTTGATGTTTGAACATGCTGACTCTAGAAGTTACATTGTTTAGAAAATATAGATCCTACACCAAATAAACATTTCTTCCTTTGGTCTCATACGGAAGTTGAAGTTTTAACAGTCAGTTTCAACGTTACCCTTTGGCCTGATTTGTCTAGCCTTAACCAGATCTGCTTCATTCATATCTTTAATTGAAGTCTGAGATCTTTTTCAGCTTTTTTTTTTAAACAGTTGCTGTATGCGTTAATACTGACATTCATGTCTGTCAAGCTGTAGCTCTGAGTTTGAGATGTCACACAGATACCAATGTTCCAGAGACCCATCAGGTTATAAACCAAGGGATCAACAGCTCAGAGTTTGGAGATAGCCATTACAGTAATTCAGGAATAGATTTGACTACTGTAAGAGTTTACAATCTAGGAACCATTACAATAATCGTTTTCTTAGTAGGCTATACTCTAAGATTCAATTCTGAGATTACACATTGCAGTTAGTCCATATCAGTGAGACATTATAGTGTTTGCCTTTGTTTCTGGTGTACTTCATTCAAAATGCTGTCTATAGGATGCATTCACCTCGTTGCATGTCACACAGCTTCACTCTTTGAAGTTGCTCAACATTCCGTTGTATGCATACACCCCTGTTCACCATTCTGTTCCTCATTCAGTGTACCCTGAGGCTACTGACACCCACTGAAAATCATGAATACAGCCTCCTTAAACATCAATGTGCAAATGTCCATTCATGTCTCTGCTCTCAGATCTTCCAAGTACATACTCCATAATGAGGTTTGCAGGACCTTATGGCCCCCACATACTTAGCTTCTTGTGGAACCACCACAGTGACCTCCAGAAAGGATATACCATTCTGCCCCCTCACCAACAGTAGATAGATACATCCCTCTCTCCATGTTTTCTCCAGCACTTTTACCCCTACTTATATTTTTTCCTACAATTTTATATATATATTCACATAACATACAATTATCCAGTGTACAATCAGTTGTACATGGTATCATCACATAGTTGTACATTTATCACCACAGATAGCACTTGAATATATTGATTACTATGAAAAAGATTTTTTGATGAATAATAAAAAAGAAAATAAAAAGAAAAATAAAGTGTCGTACAATACAATGTATTAGTAAGGACAGAAAACACCATTACAAGGAATCCCATATCCCTCCCTTATATCCCCCCTCATACACATTTAACTTTGGTATATTGCCTTTTTACATTTAATGGAAGCAGATTACAATGTTACTGTTGACCATAGACCCCAGTTTGCTTTGATTTTGTTTTTTCCCAAATACCATCACTTTTTCAGTAGTCTGCATGATTTTTCTCCCACATGTGAGAACATTTTTATATTTGTACATTTAGTAACACTCAGTGGCCACTCCAGTTTTTGACAAGTGATACAGTCCCAGTCTTTATCATCTATCTTTACCTCTGGTGTCATATACTCCCCTGTCCTCCCTCTTTCAGCTTTACTTACAGACATCTTTGTTCAGTGTACTTACAATATTGTGCTACCATCACAATACTATTCTATTTATGGATCTATACAGTCAATCCTACTGAACATTCTGTAGTCCTTCAGAATGATCTTTACCCTCTTTCTATCTCCTGGTAGGCTGTGTTATCAACTTTTAACTCCTAAAGATTGCTCACTAATGTAAGTTCATATTAGTGATGTCATACAGTATTTATCCTTTTGTTTCTGGCTAAATTCACTCAACATAATGTCCTCAAGGTTCATCCGTGTTATTATATGTTCCATGTCTTTGCTCTGTCTTACAGCTGCATAATATCCCATCATGTGTACATACCAGCATTTGTTTATCCACTCATCCATTGATGGACATTTGGGCTGCTTCTATCTCTTGACAATTGTGAATAAGGCCACAATAAACATCAGTTTACAAATGTCTGCATGTGTCTTAACTTTCAGTTCCTTTGAGTATATGCCTAGCAATTTAATACCTGGGTCATATGGCAGATCTATACTTAGCTTCCTGAGGAACCTCCACACTGTCTTCCAGAGTGGTTGCACCATTCTACATTTCTACCAGCAATGAATAAGTGTGCCTCTTTCTCCACATCATCTCCAGCACTTGTCTTTTCCTGTTTTTTGGATAATGGTCATTCTGGTAGGTGCGAGATAATATCTCATTGTGGTTTTGATTTGCATTTCCCTAATAGCCAATGCAGTTGAGCATTCTTTCATATGTTTTTGAGTCATTTGTATTTCCTCTTCAGAAAAGTGTCTGTCCATGTCTTTTGCCCATTTTTAAATTGTGTTGTTTGTCTTTCTGTTGTTGAGTTGTAGAATTGCTTTATATATATGGGATATTAAACCCTTATCTGATATGTGGTTTCCAAATATTGTCTCCCATTGTGTAGGCTGCCTTTTTACTTTTTTAACAAAGTCCCTGGATGTTAAAAAGTGTTTGATTTTGTGGAGAACCCATTTGTCTATTTGTTCTTTGATTGCTCACACTTTGGGTTTAAGGTCTAGGAAACCACCTCCTATCACAAGATCTTTAAGATTATTGCCCTACGTTTTCTTCTAAGAGTCTTATGGTCTCAGTGTTTATGTTTAGCTCTTTGATCCACTTGGAGTTAATTTGTGTATAAGGTGTGAGGTAGGAGTCCTCTTTCATTCTTTTGGAAATGGATATCCAGTTCTCCAAACACCATTTATTGAAGAGGCCACTCTGTCCCAGCTGCTTTGGCTTGACTGCCTCATCAAAAAACAGTTGTCCATAGATGTGAGAATATATTTCTGAACACTCAATTCAATTCCAGTAATCAGTATCTCTGTCCTTATGCTGGTACCATGCTGTGTTGAGAAATGTAGCTTTGTAATATGCTTCAAAGTAAGGTAATGCGAGACCTCCCAATTCATTCCTCTTTCTCAAGGTATTTTGGCTATTCAGGGCAACTTGCCCTTTCAAATAAATTTGGTTATTGGTGTTTCTATTTCTGTAGAGTAAGTTGTTAGGATTTCAGTTGGCATTGCATTGAAACTATAAATCAGTTCATGTAGAGTTGACATCTTAATTATATTTAGTCTTCCAATCCTTGAACATGTATGTTCTTCCATTTTTTTTAGGTCCTGTTCAATTTCTTTTAGCAGTTTCTTGTAGTTTTCTTTGCGTAGGTATTTTGTGGCTTTCATTAAGTTTATTCCTAAATATTTGATTCTTTTCGTTGCTATTATAAATCGATTTTTTTTATTTCTTCCTCGTTGCACGTTACTTGTGTACAAGAACACTACAGATTTTTGCATGTTGATCTTGCAGCCTGACATTTTGCTACATTCAGTGATCAACTCTAACAACTTTGCTGCAGATTTTTCTGATTTTTCTGCATATAGAATCATGTCATCTGCAAACAGTGAAAGTGTTACTTCTTCCTTTCCAGTTTGGATGTCTTTTATTTCTTTTTCTTGCCTAATTGCACTAGCTAAAACTTAAAGCACAATGTTGAATAACAGCAGTGACAGTGGGCATCCGTGTCTTATTCCTGATATTAAAGGGAAAGCTTTCAATCTCTCCCCATTGAGTATGATGTTAGCTGTGGGTTTTTCATATATTACCTTTATCATATTGAGAAAATTCCCATGTATTTCAATTGCTTGAAGTGTTTTCATCAATAAAGGATGTTGAATTTTGTCAAATGCCTTTTCTGCATTGATTGAGATGATCATGTGGCTCTTTTGCTTTGATTGATTGTTGTGGTGTATAACATTAATTGATTTTCATGTGTTGAACCAGCCTTGCATACCTGGAATAAACCCCACTTGGTCGTGGTGTATAATTCTTTTAATATGCTGCTGGATTCAATTTGCAACTATTTTGTTTAACATTTTGGCATCTATATTCATTAAAGAAATTGGTCTATAATTTTCTCTTTTTGTAGTATCTTTGTCCAATTTTGGTATAAGGGCAATGTTGGCTTCATAGAATGAGCTGGGTAGCTTCCCTTCATCTTCAGTTTTTTGAAGACTATGAACAGGATTGGTATTAATTCTTTCTTGAATGCTTGGTAGAATTCACATGTGAAGCCATCTGGTTCTGTGCTTTTCTTTTTTGGGAGCTTTTTGATGACTGACTCAATCTCTTTGCTTGTGATTGGTTTGTTGAAGCCCTCTGTTTCTTCTAGGATCGATGCTGGTTGTTTATGCTTTTCTAGGAAGTTGTCCATTTCATGTAAGTTTTCCAGTTCATTAGTATATAGTTGGACATAGTATCTTCTCATTATCTCCTTTATTTCTGCAGGGTCAGTATTTATGCTTCCTTTCCTGTTTCTGATTGCATTTATTTCCAACTGCTCTCTCTCTCTCTCTCTCTCTCTCTCTCTCTCTCTCTCTCTCTCTCTCTCACCTCTCTCTTTGTTAGCCTAGCTAGGGGTCCATTAATTTTGTTGATTTTCTTGTAGAGCCAGCTTCTGGCTTTGTTGATTTTCTCTATTGTTTTCCTGTTCTCAATTTCATTTATTTCTGCTCTGATCTTTGTTATTTCTTTCCTTCTGTTTGCTTTGGGGTTTATTTGCTATTCTTTCTCTAGTTCCTCCAGGTGGACAGTTAATTCCTCAATTTTTGCTCTCCCTTCTCTTTTAATATATGCATTTAGGGTAATAAATTTCCCTCTCAGCAATGCCTTTGCTGCATCCTGTAAGTTTTGATTTTCTGTGTTTTCATTGTCATTTGCCTCAAGGTATTTACTAATTTCTCTTGTAATTTTGTCCTTTACCCACTGGATTTCTAAGAGTGTGTTGTTTAGTCTCCGTATATTTGTGAATTTTGCAATCTTCTGCCTTTTATTTCCAACTTCATTCCATTCTGATCTGAGCTAGTGTTTTTTATAATATCAATATTTTAAAAATTTGTTGAGACTTGCTTTGTGACACCACAAGTAGACTATCCTAGAGAATGTTCCATGAGTACTTGAGAAAAATTTGTATCCTGCTGTTGTGGGATGTAGTGTGCTATAAATATCTGTCGAGTCTAGTTTATTTTTCATATAATTCAACATCTGTTTCCTTGTTGAACCTCTGTCTAGATGTCCTATCCATTGATGAGAGTGGTGTATTAAAATCTCTAACTATTATTGTGGAGTTATCTGCTTCTCCTTTCAGTGTTCTCAGTACTTGCCTTATGAATTTTGAGGCACTCTGGCTTTGTGCATAAATATTTATGATTGTCATGTTTTCTTGATGAATTGGCCATTTTATTAAAGTACAGTGTCCTTTGTCTCTTTTTAATTGTTTTACTTTTGAAGTCTAATTTGTTTGATATTAATGTAGCTACTCCTGCTTTTTTCTGGTTGCTGTTTGCATGAAATATATTTTTCCAACCTTTCACTTTCAACCTTTTTTGTCCTTGTGTCTAAGGTGAGTTTCTTGTAGATAGCATATAGGTGGTTCCTGTTTTTTAATCCATTCTGCCAGTCTGTGTCTTTTTGTTGGAGAGTTTAATCCATTAACATTTAGTGTTATTACTGTAAGGGCAGTACTTTCTTCTATCATTTTGTCTTTTGGATTTTATATGTCATGTCTTATTTTTAATCTCTCTCTTTTTACCCTTCCTGATAATCTTCATTTACACTCTTCTCCAAACCTCTTTCTCCTGTCTTTTCCTATCAGCCCATAGCACTCCCTTTAGTATCTCTTATAGTACCAGTCTCTTATTCATGAACTCTCTCAGTGTCTATCTGTCTTGAAATATTTTAATATCACCCTCATTTTTTGAAGGACAGTTTTGCTGGATATACAATTCTTGGTTGGCAGTTCTTCTCTTTCAGTATCAACCAACAAGACAACCCTAGGTAAAAGAGTGAAAACAAGCTTCAGAGTAAATTAAATATTTCTTAAATATATCATACAACTGTCTTCTCACTTCCACAGTTTCTGCAGAGAAATCTGTACACAGTCGTATTGAGCTTCCCTTGTATGTGATGGATTGCTTTTCTCTTGCTGCTTTAAGAACTTTCTCTTTGTCTTTGACATTGGACAATCTGATCAGTAAGTGTCTTGTAGTACATCTATTGGGGTCTGTTCTTTTTGGGGTTCACTGTACTTCTTGAATCTCTAATTTTCTGTCTTTTATAAGAGTTGGGAAATTTCCAGTGATTATTTCTTCTATTATACTTTCTGCCCCTTTCCCCTCTCTTCTCCCTCTGGGACACCCAAAACTCATATATTTGTGCATTTCATGTTGTCGCTCAGCTCCTTAAGACTCTGTTCATATTTTCCCATTCTTTTTAGCATCTATTCTTTCATGTGCATGAATTCAGATGTCTGGTCTTCCAATTCACTGATCCTTTCTTCTGCCTGTTCAAATCTACTGTTATATCCCTCCATTGTCTTTTTCATCTCTTCCATTATGCACTTCATTCACATAAGTTCTACCACTTGCTTTTTCAAGTTTATGAATTCTTCCTTATGGTCCTCCAGTGTCCTCCTTATATCCTTCATCTCTTTTGCTATGTCTTCCCTCAGTTCATTGACTTGATTTTTGAATTGATTTAGCTTTGTTTGAACATCTCCAATTAGTTCTTCCTTCAGCTCATTGAATTGATTTAGCAATAATTGCTTCAACTCTTGTATCTCGGTTGAACTATTAGTTTGTTCTTTTGGCTGGTACCTATTTTTGTGTTTCATAGTATGGCTCATTATCTTAAGCTTTCTAGGCATCTGACTTTCTGGATTAGTTTATTCTGGAGCTTGTTTATACTCTTTTACCTAGATTTTTCTTTATGGTTTGCATTGTTCTCCCTTGGTGTTCAGTTTGGCCTATTCTAGATCTTTAACTTAATTTTGTTTAGTTGATCAGAGTTTTTCACCTTTTGATTTTCTGTTTTTTGCCCTTCCTCTTTGTAGCCTTCTTGTGTGATGGTCTCCTCAGATATGGTCAACCCCAGTCAGGTTTTCCCAGTCCAGTGAGGCCCAGGTCTCATGAAGAGGGTATTGAGTTTCCTTGAGAATGAGACCCTGCTGTGAGGCCTTTAGACTCTCTGCTTTTCCTATGCTGTCCAGCAGGTGGTGCTTGCCAGCCCACAGCTCCCACACCAGTGTGAGGAAGTATGGAGTCTTTAGTTCTCCTGGTGGCCCTGACCATAGAAGATAAAGACTGGGACTGTATAACTTGGTGAAACCTACAGTTGTCAATGATTGTGACTAAATGTACAAATATATTTTACATGAGGTGTGCCGGTTTGAATGTATTGTGTCCCCCAAATGCCATTATCTTTGTGGTCTTGTTGGACAGATGTTTTTGGTGCTGGTTAGATTTGCTTGGAATGTGCCCCACTCAGCTGTGGGTAATAATTTTGATGAGATGTTCCCATGGAGGTGTGGCCCCGCCCATTCGGGGTGGGCCTTGATCAGTGGAGCCATATAAATGAACTGACTGAGAGAGAGAAAGCTCAGTGAGTGCAGCTGGGAGTGATGTTTTGAAGAGGAGCAAGCTTGCTGGAGAGGAACGTCCTGGGAGAAAGCTGTTTTGAGGCCAGAGCTTTGGAGCAGATGCCGGCTGCCTTCCTAGCTAGCAGAGGTTTTCCGGACACCATTGGCCATCTGTCCTCTGGTGAAGGTACCCGATTCCTGGTGTGTTACCTTGGACGCTTTGTGGCCTTAAGACTGTAACTGTGTAGCAAAATAGACCCCCATTTTATAAAAGCCTATCCGTCTCTGGTGTTTTGCATTCTGCAGCATTAGCAAACTAGGACAGATTTTGGTACCGAGAGAAGTGGGGTGATTTTGCTGCTGAGTTTGCAAATACCAAACATGTTGGAACGGCTTTTTAAATGGATAATGGGGAATTTCTGAAAAAGTTGTGAGAAGCTTGATAGAAAAGGCCAAAACTGCTTTAAAGAGACTGCTTGTGGAAATATGGACTCTAAAGATACTTCTGATGAGGTCTTGAACAGAAATGAGGACTGTGTTGTTGTGAACTGGAAGAAAGGCAATCCTTGTTTTAAAGTGGCAGAGAATTTGGCAAAATTGAGCTGTGGTGTCAGATGGAAGGAGGAATTTGAAAGCAACAACTTGGAATACTTAGCTGAGGAGATCTCCAGACTACACATGGAGGATGTATCTTGGCTTCTCCTTGCAGCTTATGGTAAAATGCGAGCAGAGAGAGATAAACTTAGAACTGAACTCTTGGGTTCAAAGAAACCAGAAGCTGATGGTTTGGGAAATTACAAGCTTCCAGGGGTTGGATTCCCAGAAGCTACAGCCCAACATGAGGATGTAACCAAACATGGAAGCCAGCCACCATTTCAGTACAAGCCAAGATTGGAGATGGAATTATCCAGAAAGGATTTGTGGAAACTCCTATTGTCTGATGGCTTTGACCCCTGTGTGCTTCATGCAAAGCCAACAGAATTTTTGCAAGAACTTTATAGACAGAGCCGCTGCCAGTTTGGACTGGAGAAGACAGACAAGGAAAAAATTTAAGGAAAAATCTCTTCAAAGACAGAGCCATGGAGGTTGAGGTCTGGAGTCAGGAGGTCTCGGGCTGGGAGAGCGGAGCAGCCCACATGCATGGAAAGGGTGAGTTTGCCCTGGAGGTCGAGGGCGGGCCTTCCACCTCGATGCTCTGGAAGAGTTTTGCCACCTCAGGTCCCAAAGAGGGTGGAGCACATTCCCAGGGAATTGGGGAGAGCCTGGCTGCCACCACACTGTTCTGAAGGGGTTCAGCATGTGCCCCGGAGATGGAAGGGAATCCGGGAGCTGCCCCGATGTTTGAGGAGGGTGGGGCCGAGAAGGTGGTCTCCCCAATGTGTGGAAATGTTGGAGCACTCACCTAAGCATTTGGAGAGGAAAGGGCTGCCGGAAAGGCCCTTAGGAAGGGTTAGACTCCCGCTCTCTCAAGCCCCAAGGATGCAACATCGTTCTGTAAATGACTCTCAGACTTTGAAATCTAATGGAGTTTGTCCTGCAGGTTTTAGGAACTGTTTTGCTCCTGTTAGCCCTGTTTTCCTTACTGTTTCTCCTTATGGCAATGGAAATGTTTATCCTATGAATGTCCCTCCTTTGTATATTGGAAGCATATAACTTGTTCTAAGTTCACAGATCCACAGCTAGAAGGGAATTATGCCTTAGGACTGACTACGCCTAAATTGATTTTGATGGGATTTTGTACTTAACTTTTGTTACTGAAATGGTTTAAGTTTCTGTGATATTGTGATGAAATGACTGTATTTTGTATTTGGAAAGGTAATGTCATTTTGGAGTCCAGGGGGTGGAATGTGCCGGTTTGAATGTATTGTGTCCCCCAAATGCCATTATCTTTGTGGTCTTGTTGGACAGATGTTTTTGGTGCTGGTTAGATTTGCTTGGAATGTGCCCCACTCAGCTGTGGGTAATAATTTTGATGAGATGTTCCCATGGAGGTGTGGCTCCGCCCATTCGGGGTGGGCCTTGGTCAGTGGAGCCATATAAATGAACTGACTGAGAGAGAGAAAGCTCAGTGAGTGCAGCTGGGAGTGATGTTTTGAAGAGGAGCAAGCTTGCTGGAGAGGAACGTCCTGGGAGAAAGCCGTTTTGAGGCCGGAACTTTGGAGCAGATGCCAGCTGCCTTCCTAGCTAGCAGAGGTTTTCCGGACACCATTGGCCGTCCGTCCTCCGGTGAAGGTACCTGATTCCTGGTGTGTTACCTTGGACGCTTTGTGACCTTAAGACTGTAACTGTGTAGCAAAATAGACCCCCATTTTATAAAAGCCTATCTGTCTCTGGTGTTTTGTATACCACAGCATTAGCAAACTGACATGAGGGAAACAAATGAATGTCAAATTTGAAAGGTGTTAAAAATGGTGTGGTATTGGGGAAAAAATATAATCAATGCAAAGTAGAGTCTATAGTTATCAGTAATATTGTAATATTCTTCCATTAATTTTACCAAAGGCAATATACCAAAGCTAAATGTCTATAAGAGGGGGATATATGGGAGAGAAATAGGTTTCTAAGTTTTGGTGTTGTCTGACTTTTTATTATTTTATTTTTATTTTATTTTTCTTTCGTTGCTTTTTAGTTGTCATTTTCTTTCTTTCTTTTTTAATTTCTTTTTACTTTTTTTCATCTCTGCCTCTTTCTTTTTGGAAGAAATTGAAATGTCCTTATATAGATAGTGGTGGTAAATGCATAACTCTTTGATTATACATGGAACCATTGATTATTTACTTAGGATGGAATGTATGGTGTATGAATAAAATCATCTAAAAAATAAAGAGAGGGATGCAAGTGCTGGAGAAAAGTGGAGAAAGTGATGTACCTAATCACTGTTGGTGGGGAATTAGAATGGTACAGCCCATCTCGAGGGCAGTGTGGTGGTTCCACAGGAAGCTAAGCATGAGGTTGCCATATGATCCTGCCACCCAGTTATTGAGTATGTATTTAACGGAACTGAAAAGGGGGACACTAATGGACATTTGCACAGTGGGGTTTATGGTGTCAGTATTCACAATTTACAGTGGATGGAGGTGGCCTAAGGGTACATTGACTGGTGAATGGAATGGGGAACTATGATGTATACTTGGATGGAATACTGAGCTGCCATAAGAAGGTGAATGGACATTGAGGACAATATTTTGAGTGAAATAAACCAGAAAAGGAAAGAAAAGCATTATAATGCCTCACTAATATGGCCTAACTATAATGTGCAAACTCTGATAATTGAATCTTGGAGCATAGATTATTAGAGGAAGTCTTATTGTAAAGGTTCCCAGATTGTCAGCTCTTATAGCAGTTACATATATTCCTTAGTTGTAATGGCTACTTCTAAATTCTGAGTTGCTGAGCATTTTGTGTATAACCTGGTTTGTCCCTGGAACTTTGAGTATCTGTGTGACACCTGAGACATCTGTCACACAGTCTGGCAGCTGTGAATGTCAGAATTACACCATACAGCAAATGTAAAGGAGTCTGAAAAAAAAGAGATCAGACATTTATTAGTGACATGAATGAAATGGACTTGGTTAGAAACAAGGTAAATCAGACTAAAGGATAAAGGATGATAGTGACGGTGTTTTTAAAACTTTAACTTCTGTGTGAGACCAAAGGAAGAGATGTTTATTAGGTGTAAAATCTATAATCTTTGTAACACACTATACAATTTAACTTGTATGGTCAGTTTATTCAACCAACATAATTACATGGTATGTTGAATAGGGTATGAAATCTGGTTGTTTTGTACAAGTTACTGTGAAGCCCCAATACATCCCAGAGTAATTTGGGTGGAGAAAATAATGTATTTGCAAAGCCCCCTTGAGGGACTGGGGGAAATGTGGAAATATTAAATATCCCCACCTGAGGAATTAATGATATTCTCACAAACATTGGGTTCACCAATTTAGAAGGCCAAGCCCTCAATCTTGGGGCTTGCCCTTATGAAGTTTGTTACTGCAAAGGAGTGGCTAAGCCTTCTTAAAATTGTGCCTATGAGTCATCACCAGAGAGCCTCTTTTGTTGCTCAGACTTGGCCTTTCTCTCTAAGCCAACTTTGCAGGTGAACTCACTGCCCTCCCCATGACATGGGACATAACTCTGAGGGGTTTAATTCTCTCTGGCAACATGGGATATGGCTTGCAGGGATGAGCTTGGCCCTGGCATCATGGTATTGAGAAAGCCTTCTGTGAACAAAAGGGGGAAGAGAAATGAAACAAAATAAAGTTTCAGTGGCTGAGAGATCTCAAATAGTGTCAAGAAGTCATTCTGGAGGTTCTTCTTATGCATTATGTAGATATCCCTTTTCAGTTTTAGTGTATTGAAGTAGCTGGAAGGGAATACCTGAAACTGTTGAACTGCAACCCAGTAGCCTTGATTCTTAAAGATGATTATATAACTCTATAGCTTACACTGTGTGACCATATGATTGTGAAAACATTGTGTTTCCCACTCCCTTTATACAGTGTATGGACAGATGAATAGAAAAATGAGGATAAAAAGTAAATGAATAATAGGGAGGGATGGGAGATATGGGATATTTTGGGTGTTTTTTTTTTTTACTTTAACTGTTATCCTTATTCTTTTGTGTGTGTGGTAATGAAAATATTCAAAAATTGATTATGGTGATGAATGCACAACTATATAAAGGTACTGTGAACAACTGATTTTATACTGTGGATGATTGTATGGTATGTGAATATATCTCAATAAAACTGAATTTAAAAAAACAAACGAAGAAAAACAAAACAAAAACCTAATCCAGTCTCCTTTCCTTGCTCCCTCAAGACATTTTGGCCTTGCTTGGGAAGTCCACTTGTTCCTTCCAGAAAGTGTCCCAATAATGTAAGCAACATGCCTCTCACACTCTCTTGGTGTATGTGTGGTGTCAGCAGTGTCAACATCCAAACGAAATTTTGAATGGAGGCCCATTCTGCTTTCTCAGAGTGGCGAGTACAGTGACTTATATTTGCTACATTAATCCAGACAGAATGTTACTGGAGAAAGAACAAGCACATATATAAATGAAACACACAAATAATGTCAACTAATCTTTTAAAAAGAGAAAAGCAATTTAATGAAAAAAGAATAGCATTTTCAACAAATGGTCCAAGAGCTATTGGACATCTGTAAATCAAAAATGAATCTAGACACAGACCTTATACATTTCACAAAATTAACTAAAAATGGATCATAGGCCTAAATGTAAAATGAAAAATCGTAAAATTTCTTGAAGAAAACATACGAGAAACTCTAGGTGACCTTTGGTTAAGAGATGCTTTTAAGACACAGTACCAAAAACAAACAACCCAATTTAAAAAAATGAGTTAAACTCCTAAACAGAAACCTCAACAATAAGTTATACAGATGGAAATTTTGTGTATGAAATGATGCTCAACATTGTTGTCATTAGGGACCTGCAAATTAAAACAAGATACCATTACAGACCTATTATAAAGGCTAAACTTAAAGAACTGACGATACAACTTTGGCAAAGATGAAGAGCAATAGGATCACTCATTCATTTTTAGTGGGAATTCAAAATGGCACAGCCATTTTGGAAGGCAGTTTGGCAATTTCTTACAATGATAGCTTAGTCTAATCATGTGATCCAAAAATTGCCATCGTTAGTATTTCCTGATGTACTAATCTGATTAGGAAAAAAAAAATGCATGGTAATGTTTATTGTAGCAGTTTTATTTATAATTTCCAAAAACTGGAGGCATTAATATGTCATTCAATATGTGAATGGATAAACAAACTGTGATATATTCATACAGTGGAATATTATTCTGTGATAAAAAGAAACGAACTATCAAACCATGAAAATAAATGAATGAACCTTTAATGCTAACTGAGAGAATCCAGCAAGAAAAAAACATCCTGAATGATTCTAACTGTATGACATTGTATAAAAGAAAAACCTACAACAACAGTAAAAATTAAATGGTTGCCAGGAGTTTGGGGGAGAGTTGGGGAGTGTTGTATAGATGAAGGACAAGTTTGCTCTTTTTCAGGCAATGCCAAAACTATTCTCTGTGATACTGCATGATTCTATTCTAGATGATACAAAACATGTATTTGTCAAAACTTATGGAACCTAATGGCACAAAGAATGAACTTTAACATACGCAAATTTTAAAACAAAGCATTCATTGAAGTGTTTTGGGGATTCCAGAAAGAATGCTTATTATGAGAAGGGACTCTGTCACAAATGTATGAAAAAAAGCTCACTGAAGGAAGCAGAGGTGAAAAGGTGTTGACATAACTGTGAAAGTAAACAGAATCTCTAAGACTAAAGTAAAAAGATGCACACAAGCACTGTACTCTAGTTAATAAAATGTTCCCGTCTGATGCTTTGATATATGTATACTGGAATTGAACAATTATGTAAATACATAGCAAGTGGTGGTCATCAATTTTCTCACTCTTGGGGTGGTAATTTAAAGATAAACAAAAGGACGAGGCTATAATGATCTGTATGGTAATGGATTAAAATTAAAGACATCAGAATGAACTCCTATTTAACAGATAATAACACAGAGAAATATTTATAGGTATGTGAATATTCATGGATTGTCTACATAGGTATATTTCCTTGTTTTGATGGCTCAGAGGGCCTAAGATCTATGAGACTCAATTAGCAAAGATCAAGACTAGTGCCTGCATCTTGGTTTCTCATAAAGTTCTCCAATAAAAGAAACCAAGGTTACTGGGAGAAATGGTTGAATCGGGGACAGGGACAAGTTAGATACAAGTTGAGCCTAGAGCACCTTGTAGTATGAGAAAAATAAGGGGTTGCCAAAACCAGCACAAGACATAACAAAAATCATTCCCACATTGAGCAATGTAATCAAGTGCTCATAGAGCCGCCAAGTGAAAGAGCTCTTAATGGCAAAAACTGGGAAAATTTGAACAACCCCCCAAAATAAATCAGTGTTGGTTTATAAAATTAAGTATAAAGTAAATATCCATGAGTACATACTAATGTAAATAAATGACTGAATAAGTAAATACAAGGGGGAGAAAAGACTTATCTGCCATGCAGAAGAATTCCAAATAATTAATGTAGGTAGTGTCCTCTCAAGGAGGTAGAGTACCTTAGGTGTGGGTTGTACAAAGTAACTTAATTTTAAAAATACAGTATGTAAAGTTGAAAATTAAGAGTAACTTTTAGTGGAGAAATCTGTCAAATTCTACCTCGACCAGGTTGTTAACTTCAACAGTGAAAATCATATTGATATTGTGTACCCTTGATATGATGTGAGGAAAATCACTTTACTTTGTATTCTTCCTTCCTCAAGCCCATTGCCCCAGTCTAAACATGAGAAAAACATTAGACAAATCCTAATAGAGGGTCACCCTACAAAATAACCGGCCTGTACTCCTCAAGACTCTCAAGGTCAACAAAAACAAGGAAAGTATGTCCTTGTTGACTATCACAGCCAAGAGAAACCTAAGGAGACATTGATGACCAATGAAATATGGTACCCTGTGTGAGATCCTAGAATAAAAAAGGCTATAAGTTTAAACTTGAGGAAATCTGAATAAAGTAGGGACTTTAGTTAATAATAATGTATCCATATTGTTTCATTAATTATAACAAATGAATCATACTAATATAATATTTTAATAATAGCAGAAAGTAGGTGCTGGGTATATAGAAACTCTGTAGTATCTTTCTAAATGTAAGACTCTTCTAAACAATAAAGATTGTTGAAACAAAATGGCTTTAAAAATAGAAGAAACATTTGCTTAAATACGATCTTTAATAATATTTTTCATAGTGTGACATACATATGCCTATATGTACATGCTGTTGTGACTCAGGGAACACAACCAGCATTTAACAATAAATTAAAACTAAAGTAAGGAGAAGAGTGGGACAGAAGTTAAAATTTCCCAAGTTTTATCTAGCAAGAACTGACATATCTCCTGCAATTTCTCTTCTAAACAACCTGTTATCTCAAAAATTTTGAAATAAAATATATTTGCAACAGCACAGTAGTAAATGAATTTTACACCAATTTATAATCTTGTATTGTGTTTTGTGTATTCTTTCAGGTAGTTTGATTCTTCATTAAGGCAAAGCAATTCTTATGGTTTTGGTGTTATGATATATGATCCCTTGATATTAATAGGGAAACTTTAGGTTTGAGGTGAGAGATGGGGGAGGGAGTAGGCACTGACATCTAAAATGTAGAGTAACGTCTATGTTGTCTGACTGCAGACTGAAATTACAAGCTCTCCGATTCTCTGCAGATGTTCTCTGTCTAGGAAAAATGGATGCCAAGCGTTTGGTTTTCTGAAGTCCATCTGCCTAGAGCTTTAGAATTTTCAGGGACTTCTAATTGCAGTAACAACTGTCCCACCATCATTTTTTATTCTCTCCTTGGAAAATGCCCTCAGTGTTATTTTCTCTCAAAAGTGAAACCTGCATTTTTCTTTTGTTATGTACATATATCTTCTGTTTCACAGGAACTGAGTATGACACCAGCCCTATGACAAAGTACTCCCTATATCACTCAGTGAGTCAAGAATTAATCTATTTTTGGCAATTTCCTTTTGGATATTTGTAATGGCTTCCACTTTGCTAAATTTTTGGCTAGTCTCAAAGCAACACATACTCTTTTTTTTTCATGAAGCAAGAAATAAATGTGTTATGTGTGCAAAGTTACTGTATATAGATAATATAGCATATCCTATGAAACAAATCTGGTTATTATTAATAATTTGGAATAAATTCCATTTTGGGTAGTTTCTGGTCAGGAAGTGGTGCCTATTTCCTACAAAAATATCTTTCATCTGTTGTATAAATGAGCCCAAGATGGTCTCTGTGTAGAGGCACCAAATCAACACAGCAGCCTGAGTCCATCAAATTGAAATTCTCACTCATCTAATTGCTTTTTAAAAAGGCCACATAAGCAACTTTTGGCCATTTGGAGTTAACTTGCTTTGTATGCCCCAGGAAACATCACTCAACTTCATCCAGCATCTGTTTTCAGTTGATGAGATAAGGTCCTCCATTTATAATGCTCCAAGCCTCTTTGGCACCTCAGAGCTCTCTGGCCCAGAGATTGCAGGCCACACTTACTCTGCAACACCCAGAGCTGTTAAGACCCCTTCCTTCTCCCCTTCTCTTCTCTCCCCTAGGAGTTTGGGTGTTTTCCCTTACTCTGCTTCTCCTCTGGTGTCTCCCTTGTTCCCTGGCCCCTGGAAGGTTTGCCCACTGTGACCCACATCCTTCCCAGGCAAACATCCCAAAACATCAGCCCCCAACAAATATCTTGTGTGTTCCTGACATCTAGTGGTCAAATGTTTTTCTTAGTCAACTGAAATCCAGAAATTCGAACCCACTACACATTAAGAGTATTTTGTCATTGCTTTTGTGGCTATCAAACTTTAGACGTAGATGAAGAAATTTTAGAAATAAAATAAAAGCAATGTTAATTATCAAAATAGACTTCCTATGTATGGGAGCTTCCACAAACACTCTATTTGAAATCACTGTCTCAGAGTATTTCCTTTCTCTGAAGAGACACAGGATTTTGCATCAAAATAGCTCTAGTGGCTTGAGTAGGAAAAGATGAGATGAAATGTTATAGCTGATGTTTTTTCCCCCACAAGAGAACCTGGAAAATTTTTAATTGTATTTATAAGAACTAACAAAGATTCTTCTCCTCCTACATAATGCAGTTAATGAAAAGATCTGAGGTTCATAAAGCTTTTAAAATAAGTGAGAGGAATAGAAAATAAGCACAATTTTATATTTTAAGCATCAATTATTTCATAAAAGATAATGGTAAAAAAAATGTATGATTTCAGTTGGCATTGGGGAAATTCACTGTTGACCAGAAAGGATATGTATACAGCTTTGACCTAAAATTGTTCATTCCTTATATGTTGCACAAGTAATTTTTACCGGCCATCAATTTAGTTGTACTTTTCTCATTATATAGATTGTTATATCTATGAAATAACCAGGTAAATATATTTAAAAAAAATATTCTATCAATCTGTCTTTCTTTTTAAAAACATAATTCTTTTTGTTTCAAATACTGAAATCTCTCTGAAAATAATATCATGTTAGGGCTTTCCTTGTCATGAAACTTGCTTTGGACAAACTGTAACCCATTATGGGTAATTTATACAGAAGTGAATTGTTGAGAGCACCTGAAAAATAAGCTCAAAGAGAGGTTGGTAGACTGCTTTGGATCCAATGACAGTACTGGTGGAGTTGGTGTCCAAATAAATGATATTCTTCAATGGTTTTATAACTTTAATTAAAGGAATATTTCCAAAATTTGCCAATTATGGCAGTATATACCCAGCAAAAGTGAAAAATATAATCACACTAGTTATTTGGAATCATGTAGATGTAAAAATGACCCCTAACTATTTCATTTTAAACCTTTTCTCTTTGCTAAATGTAACAGTTTTGCCTTTAAAAAGAAACAAAAGAAAAATTTAAACAATATTTGTGAACTAAAATTTATTTGTATAAAAATTGGGAGTTGATCTATAAAAGAAATCTATGTAATTCAGGATGAAATCATTTTTTATCCTCTGTAATTTCTTATTTAATTTCTAAAATAGACAAAATTTCCATGTGAATATATTATCCTTTCTCATAATTAGTGAGTCTGAATCTCTGTGGCAAACTCCAATTTAAGTTTCCAAATGATTCTACGGTCCTATTCTATCGTCACTGCAAGAAACATTTGGATGAAACATTTTGTAAAATTGAACCAGTTTGTATGTTATGAAACTAACACCCACTTCCATATGTTCATGTTAATTAATTTTCAAAGTGTTAGTTTGCTGTCATGTAGACAAATCCATAAAAGAGCATAGACCAATCCACCCCCTACGTAATGAATGACAAGGCTCTGGCAGCAGATGGTGACTAGGTCATCTCTCTTTCCATCGGGAATCATACCTGACTAGATTAGAAAACACAGAAATAGCATGAAAAGTATCTTCTATTCTGTATGCCAAGGGCAGCCTGAATCATAGCAATATTTAGAAATGTCAACACAAAGCTAAATATATGGCTCTAAATAGCTGTGGAAATTGGCACATTTGCTACTGGACATTTTTAATTACTTTAATGGATGCTACCTTTGAGTTCTGTATCATATTTTAGATAGCCAGCTGATAAAAATCAGACTTACTTCCTAATACTGAGGAGAAAAATCCCCTGATGTCTTATTGGAAGTTAGGTCACACGTGAATAATTTCTCCAGTTCTCCGCAAAGAGATAGCACTTTTGGTATTGGGATGGCAGAGAGTTCCAGAAATTGTAATAAGTAATTTGCAACCTGACTTACTGAATAAATATAAAGAGTTCCATATGCACGTTGATCACCAAATGAGTAATGCAAGACACTCATGTAAGAAAAATGCATTTCAAAGTACGAAACGTAAATAGAGAAGATAACGATGACATGTAGAAGGAATAACCTATTTTCTAAGAATTATAGCTTCCTTAAAATCACAGCATATATAGTATATATTGAATCATTTATAAATCCCCAAAGATTATGTATCATTGAGAGTCACCATAATTAAAATACAAAGATAAAAAAGTGCCCTGATAATAGCATTAAAAAAAATGTAGATAAATGGATCTATAAAGAAACTACATGCTAAAAGTTTTAAGGAAGATGGAATTTATGTTATAAACCATACTACATAATACTGTTAATATTTTAATTAATACTTAAGATTAATATTTAATCTAACTATAAGTTAATTATCAGTTTCTTAATAACCAACAAATCTTTTTGTTATACTATTTAAAAATAGAATGAGAAATGGTTTTGTATCTAAAATTTAAAATCAGTTGTTTCAGAGTGCAAATAATAATAACATAAGCATCAGTTCATCCTATCTTTGCATATGACTGCTGCTTGTTTAATAGCACTATCAAAAATTATTATAATGAAAAAATAGGAAAAATGAAAAATAACAGAATGTAAATTAGCAAATTTATGTTTTTCTCTTTTCTCAATCTATGTCCATTTTGCTTTCTCAAATTCACTTAAGAATCACAAAATAGAGTAATTCTTATGATTACAATTTCTTAAGTATATGCCAATATTATAACTAAACAAATGTTCACATTTGTGGAAATCTATTCATCAGTCATTTGAAAGAGCCATAAAGAATTCTTACTCAGATATGTAAATTATATATGTATTAATTTAGACATCATCCTCAATTATAAATGTTTATTAAATAATCGCAAGATTTTTTATATATAACGAAAGTAAGAGAAATGAAATGTGTTAACCTTAAATTCTCTCTTCAGTCTTTGGAAATTTAAATGAGTCCAAATATATCTGATAATATAATTTTGAAGCACTATTGTAGCCCCTTTAGAAGGAATTCAGCAAGACCAAAAACCAGAAACATATATGCAGGCAAATTAAAAGTTGTTTTTTTGTTTTTGTTTTTGTTTTTTAAGTTTTAGAAGACGGGTTGCCTGTTTGTAACCTGTGTCAAGAGCTAGTTATTGGTGATATTAAGCATGCTCTTTAACAAATGCAAGGGCATTTTTTTGTGTGCTAAAACTATAATATTTTTAAATTATTTTTAAAAATAATTTTTTGACAAATGTCCAAATCTGTTGCTTGTTTAAGCCTTTATTTCTATTTAATTAGTATAGTATGTTTATAATTGATAGACACAGTACTAAAGCATTATATTTTAAACAATGTTAAATATAAATAATTTGAGACTAAATGTGTCACTCCTCTAGATTTGCATGTATTATTTTATTGCTTACATAAAATATAGGCTGTACCATAAAATAGATGACATTAGAGCAGAATATTTATTTAAACTATTTAAATTCCACCACATATTTGACTAGAATTTATTATTTAGAGCCTTCATGGATTTGAAAGTTTAAACCAAAACTAAAAACAACTGGAGCCTAATTTGGCCATATTATTTAATTTGGACTTTATTTTTCATACAGACAAATCTCTGACTTAATTTCATGCGTTTCTCAAAGTTTCATTTCAAAGTGGTTGATTGTGTAAGTTGTTTTCTAGGACTTATATATATTGCCAAACTCAAAGAATTCATAAAAAATTATAATTTTTCAGTTTTAATGAACAGTTGCAACTACCACCATAAACATGGATGACTGCATTTAGAAAGTTCTTATACACCAGCTAATAAAATTGCATACATTAGTCTTGTTTCTTTGGGCTGTAAATAACCTATAAGAGACCTCTCCCTATTAACACAGCCATAGCTTTTTGAATATGTGATGTACCCCAAGAACATGTGAATCAGTGTTGGCATTTAAATGGTTTGGTTCTATTTTTCTCAGTTAAAGAGCAAGACCTGGGGGCTGTGAAAAGCTCCTACTTCTGTAATTATGTAAGAGGGCTGCAATATTTCACATCAGTAATTCTACATATACAATTATATATAAAATTATAATTACTTTTTCTGCATCACTTAAAGAGTCATTATTATATATCTCATTATTTTCTAGAAATAATACCACAATTTCAAATGATTTTTCATACTTTGGCAATGATATTTTAGATCATGTTCCAAAGACAGTCATCATCATGTGTTGTTTTTCTGCTTTAATTCTTATTTTTGACCTTCAAAATGTACTCCACAGTGTATTGTTCTTAATGATCTTATTTTCCCATTAGCAATTATGGAAATATTTAACATCACAATGCAAATAAATAATTTAAGTGATGGCAATCATTTATTTAGGTATATCCTTCTTAGATTTAGCTCTTGAAGGTCAACAAATGATGGACACATTAGCAATTAAACTTTTTGATTTTTTGCTCTTACCTCCAAAGAACAGTTTGGGGGACTACTATAAAAAACATAAAAAAACTAAGTTCACTAAAAACTGCAAATAAGAAGGAAATTGTATGATAAAACCATATCCTAAATTTTGGAATATTTCTGTATTTTTATACTTTTTTTTCTTCACATCTGCATGACATTATTATATATTTCTTCAAAATCTCTCACACTGTTATTCCTAAGGGAAATCATCACTTTAAATTTTAAATGTCTAATATAATTCAAGAATTCTAATGTTTTTCATTTCACTCTCTTGATTGGCCTCTTATCAATACTTTACAAAGAAAGCAACAACATTAATTTGAATGACAAAAATCTTTGGTTAACTCAGAAATACTCTTATTTTTACTTTTATTATTTTTTATTTATTTGTATTCATTATAACAAGAGTTAGTCTTTCTACTTGAGATTCAAATTGCTTTCAGTTATAACTTTCAGTCTGGTCCAGTATGCAGGATAATATCCAAAGTAGATTTCAAAGTTACATGCTTGAAATGTCTGCAAGAAGATGACACTATTGGTTGGGTTTTGGGGAATATTTATTACAAGGTAACATCAGGAAGGTTGTGGGGCAGCTGGAGAGGGAGAAGCTTCCTGGATCCCCCCCCCCACCCCCAACCTGTGAGGCACTCCTGTGGCCTGCCAAACCTGTGAGCAACCAGGAACTAGGTGATTTTCCCAAAGTTCAAGGATTTTTCCCCTATCACTGGTGACCTCATTGTCTCTGGTAATTCACAGAAACATCCTAACTATTTCAAGAGAGGAGAGCAATTCAACCTGAATCCATTAGAGGTCTGCTCTGTTATACATTGCATGAACTCTTCTAGAATATTTATAAAAATCTCTCAAATTAAGCTGTTAATTTGCATACATAGTTATTTAAGAAAGGGTATGATGGCCTCTAGTGGTGCAGAAAAAAAAAATCAATGTTTGCATTTTCAAATCAAAAGCAATAAAAATATATATTTATATACTTTTAAATACAAAGAACATGTATTATAATGATACATATGTTCATGGAGTACTGTAATTTTAAAAATAATTATTATCATGGCATTTACAAACATCAACAAAATAAAATACACTTAATTGTTTATAGATAAACAATTATATATGATGCATATACATAGAGCAAATACTTAAGTGTATGTTATGTTATTGAATATGAATTATCAATGGAAGAATGCAAATTTATGAATACATGAAATTTATTCACATTTTAAGAAATGTATTGAGAGTTGTAATTCTATGTTATACTACTAATAAAAAAATAATAGCAATAATGATAGTTAACTTTGAGAATTTGATATGCACCAAGTACAGTGAAATTTTACCTATTGTACTTTTAATCATACTACAATCTGTTAAATTAGCACTGTAATTCACATTATATACCAAAAGAAAGTAAGCCTTTGAAAATGGGTGTATTTATCTCAATGTTCCACAACATAAAAACAGAGGCAAAAAATACATCCCAATGTAATTTCGGCAGAGAATAAAAATTTATTTGCAAAGCCCCCTTGAGGTACTGAAGGAAAATGTGGAAATACTAACTTCTCCACCTGGGGAATTATTGATATTCTCACAAGCATTGGGGACTACCAATTTAGAAGCCAAAGCCCTCGATCTTGGGGCTTGCCTTTATGAAGCTTGTCATTGCAAAGGAGAGGCTAAGCCTACTTATAAATATGCCTAAGAGTCACCCCCAGAGAATCTCTTTTGTTGCTCAGATGTGGCCTCTCTCACTAAGCCAACATTGCAGGTAAACTCACTGCCCACCCCCACTCCTCCCCTATGTGGGACATGACTCCCAGGAGTGTAAATCTTCCTGGAAATGTGGGACATGACTCCCAGTGATGATCCTGGACCCAGCATCATGGGATTGAGAAAAACTTCATGTCTAAAAAGGGGAAGAGAAATTAAACAAAATAAAGTTTCAGCGGCAGAGATTTCAAATGGAGTCAAGAGGTCATTCTGGAGGTTATTCCCATGTGTTGTATAGATATGCCTTTTTACTTTTTAGTGTATTGGTATACCTAGAAGGAAATACCTGAAAGTGTTGAACTGCAACCCTGTACCCTTGATTCTTGAAGATGATTGTATAATTATATAGTTTACACAGTGTGACTGTGTGATTGTGAAAACCTTGTGGCTCACACTCCCTTTATCCAGTGTATGGAGATAAGTAGAAAAATGGGAACATGAATTAAATGAATAATAGGGGGTTGGGGGATGGGATGTTTTGGGTGTTCTTTTTAAATTGTACTTTTATTCTTGTTTTTATTTTTTTGAAGTAATAAAAATGTTCAAAAATTGATTGCGGTGATGAATGTACAATATGATGGTACTGTAAACAACTGATTGTACACTGTGGATGAGTGTATGGTATGTGAATACATCTCAGTAAAACTGAATTTTAAAAAGAAATCAGAGACAAGTTTCACACTCAGGTCTTCTGAGACTCATTACTACTCTATATTGACCCCAAAATAATGACATTACTTTAAATATAAACTATAAATAAGTAACTCATTGTAGTGTGTAGTGTCCCCCTCCCCCATATACAGAACCTTAAAATGTGACTTATTTGAAAAAAGAGTATTACAGATTTAATTAAGATAAGGATCACAAATTCAATAAGAATGTCTTTAGAGGAGACAGGACAGAACACACTAAGACCAAAAAAAGGTAATGTGAAGACGGAGGCAGATTTTGGTGTGATGTGTTGATAAACCAAGGAATGCCAAGATTACTCCCTGTCACCAGAGGCTACGAGAGAAACATGGGGTGGTTTCTCCCTCAGAACCCCTGGAGAAACCAACATAGCTGGCCTCTTGGTTTCGGACTTCTGGCCTGCTGAACTGTGAGAAAATAAATTTTTATTGTTTTAAGCAACCCAATTAAGATAATACGTAGGAAACTAACAAAATCCAAGATAACATTTTATGAGAATTAATATATGAAAGTTGAGTATTACAATAGCATGATTTAATGAGAAAAGCACATGCAATACACTGAAAAGTTTTAATACTTAGAATATATTTGTTATTGTGCTTACATTATATACCAAACTCTCAATTTCAAACTACTTTCATAAAATATAAGACTTCATTTTTAAAATTTTTATATTGTAATTAATAGCTGACATATATTTTTTAGGCCAGATCAAATACAAACAGTAAAAAAAGAGATTGTTTTGATACCTTATCTATGATACTAGGTTATTGTATCAACTGGATATTGGTAAGTAAAGCAAATTTTTATAGAAATTTTCTTAGATAAAATTAAAGAAAGATTTTCAACAATTTCTACTACATAGAATGCAATGATGTTACTTCCTCCCTTCCTCCTTTCCTTCTCACTCTTGTGGCCACCTCCCTCCGTCTCTCCCTTTTTCCCTTCCTGCCATGTTCCATAAGTGTTTTAGTGCATTCATTGTACAGTTTTATGAGTTTTTACACATTTATAGACAACCTAATGATCACCATACTTAGGATGGAGAACAGTTCCACCAATCAAAATGCTCCCTTGTGGTCTTTGTCAGCAAACGCTCCACTCCTGGCCTCTGGCACCCATGGGTCGCTGTCCCTATAGCTTTTCTTATTCTGGAATATCATAAATCGGATCATATAATATGTCAGTATGTAGCAGTTTGAGACTCGCTTCTTTCACTCAGCAAAATGCCTCTGAAAATCACCCATAATATTGGGCTTATTAATAGTTTGTGCCCCTCTTTTACTGGGTAGTATTCCATTATATGGATGTGTCACGATTTGTTTATTCATTCTCCTCTTAAAGGACATTTGTGTTGTCTCCAGTTTATAATGATTATGAAGAGAACTCCAGTAAACATGCATGCTCAGTTTCTATGTGAACATAAATTTTCATTTCTCTAGGCTAAATACCTAGCTGGATTGATGTGGTGTGTTTAACTTATTTTAAATTGTCAAATCTGATCTGTTTTCAACTTTAAGATTCTACTTTGAAGGATATTCTTCTCCATTTTATATTACTTTCTGTTTTCTATTCATTTTACCAGACTGCACCTAACAAAATGTCTAGCTTGTATTTAAGAGATTGTCTACTTTAGTGGGATTTCTAGCCCTCCAGTTGCTTTCATCATGACTTTGACATGGTCTCTTCCTGTGCTCTTACTTTTCTTTTACATGAAGAGGTAAAAACATGATGTGACTGGCTATTTTATAAATTATTTACTTAATAATTGGAACTTATTTTGAAGCAATATAACCTTATCACTTGAGCTAAAGTAAAGAAATATTTTAGGCATATATACATTTTCTTGCATTGCATGCAGCCATTTTGCTGCTTTCTAAGTAGGTTTTGCTTTTCATTTGAGGTATTGTTCAGGTGTAGACATGTGATAGAGAAGAAAGGTAGATACACAATTTTGACATGTTAATTCAATAGTTGATTTGAGTACCTTACAGGTTATCAGAGGGACCACTGAGGAAAAAATGTGCTCTTCAACCAAGTATAAAGACAGCCTCATTTCAGGAGCTGTAATCATCCACCTTCATTATAGCTGCTATAACTATGTACAATGTGATATCTTAACAACCATCTCAACTGGCCATTAAAGTTCAGCATTTCACATTAATATTACTATTAGTGTACTCATTTGCAGAAATACTCAGCAAACATGTTGTCCTTTGACAGCTTTTTTCAGTTTAGTGATAACCTGTGACTTTCACATGAGTTCTCACCTATTCTGAAATCCTGTAAAAGAAAGAGAAAACCCTCCTCCCTCCTTATATATATATATATATATATATATATGCATATATATACGCATTAATATATATGCATATATATTAATTTTACTATGACTTCTGTTATGAATTCTGGCTTTTATACCTAGAAGAGATGAAGAAATCAATAGCTTAGTAATCTCAGCTGATCATGCTGGAATTCTGTTAAGAAATTGACCTGAAAAAGTTGCTTTGACCTTATAATGTGGAAGATTTGGCCTATGATTTGAATTTTAATGGCCTCACAGGCCAGCATGAATATGAAGTCACTTTAAGACTATGATAATCTCTCCTTAAATTCTCCTTCATCCTTATCTCCCATCCTCAAGTATGACAATGTCTTGGAATTAGAATTGTTTCCAAAATTTTTCAGACAAACATCATTATCTTTTTTATTACATTTTATGCTACATATAATATTAAATGAAGGTAGACTGCAACAATGATACTTATTTTTCCTGATATATACTTACCTGAGCCCTGCCAAAAGTGGGCCTTCTTCGGAAATCAGAGTCTCCCACCCTGCATAGTCCAGAGCTGTGGGGATGGGAAGCAGAAAATCTCCCTGTGGGTCAATGGGAGTGACCCCTTGGTTCCAAGATCCATGCCTCATTCTTCTGGGACCAAAGCCTCATCCAGAGGTCTCCAATTTGATTAAATACACTGCAACATGAAAAATGACACTTGTTTTCTTAGAATTTCCTCAGAGGTGGTGCTTCAACTGTACATTTAGAAAGTCATTCCAGCATTCTAAAAGACCAGCTACCTCTGGATGATATGGTACATGATAGAGCCTGTGGATCCCATGGTCATGGGCCCACTCTGACATGTCCTTCACTGTAAAGTGGGTCCCTTGGCCAGATGGTATGGTTTGAGTGACTCCATGCTTGTTTTAGTTTGCTAAAGCTGACAAAACTCAATATACCAGAAATGGGTTGGCTTTTACAATGAGGATTTATTAACTTACAAATGTAAAGTTCTGAAGCCATGAGAATGTCCAAATCAAGGCATCATCAGATGATATCTGGACTCCTCTGTCACAGGGGGATGCACATAGATGGCGTCTGCTGGTCCTTTTCTCCAAGGTTTTGTCACTTTCAGTTTTTAGCTGCCATCTCTCAGCTTTTCCGGTTTATTTTTCCTGTGTCATCTCTCTGTCTTTTATCTTCTTATAAAAGACTCAAATAACAGGAATAAGATCCACCTGGAGCACACCTCAACTGAAATAACCTAATCAAAAGACCCCAATCACAATAGGTCTACACTTACAGGAATGGATTAACTTTAAGAACATGATTTTCTGGGGTACTTACAGCTTCACACTACCATAATGCCTATGGATCAGGCATTCAGTAAGACCCTGGATGGTAGTGCTATTTGAGGCTTTCCAGGCAGGAAAGGCAAACCCATACCCAGAATAGCTATCGGTTCTGGGAAAATAAACCGATGGTCCTTTCACAATGAAAGTCACCTCCTACAGTCAATTTGCTATCAAGTAGTCCACTGGTCTCCCGGAGGAGTAACACTATAACCAAGGTGAAGTGTTCATCTCTGATGTGACAAATTGGATATTCAGGGACAGTAGCAGCTAGATGATTGGCTTTGATAAATTAGAGTCCATACAGTTAGACCCGGGTGTAGCCTCTTTCTCTGCTGTCATGGGCATTCTGCTCATTTGCCCATCAGGCCAATTATGGAGTGGCTGTTGACAAAGCCTAACTAGCATGAACTGGCCAAATTCTTTTTTTTCTTCTTGGATTTTCAGTGTTTCTTCCTTGGTGGATGTTTTCTGGCAGGTGTTAATGGGCAATTCCAGAATTTACACACTGCAGCCCCACTGGTTATGTCCATTCACATGCCTCTATCCCAGATCTCCTTGAAATGGTTTTTCCAGTCCTTTCTCTCTTAGATCTCTGAAAAGACAGCTAGGCCATTGGCCTCTGCCAAAAATTTCATACATATTTTTACTTAGGCCACCATTCTTTCCACAAAGTGCATGGCCAAATACACTGCTCACAGATATGCCCATTGGGAAGATCTTTTCTCTCCACTGTCTTTCAGGGCCACCCTTAGATATAGCTGTAAAGCAGTCACTAATCATTTTCAGCTTTCACCTATTTACTGTGTTTACCCATCTATAAACCAAGTTTGGGCAGCTCATCCTCATTCAGATGGTAACAAGTGAACCCCACATCATCAATCATAGAAATGAGGAAGGAGTGGGGTACTAGTGCAACTGTCCTGGGTGATGTGGGGCTCTTGGTTACATGCTCAGCCAGCTCAATTGTGCCTTTTGGTCCTTCTTGAATTAAATCAAGCATGTACCACTTCTATGTATATGTCTTTATGACTTGATGGGTCTGATATAACCCACCATACAATGGAGATTTCTAGACACATGCTCACTTGGTGCCCCATGTCCAGTGTTCCAAGCCCACCAAGATCCATAGTACACCAAGAACTTGTTTCTCAAATGGTGTATAATTCTCCCCTGCTTATGGCATGGACTTTCTTCATATTTAAAGGTTTCTGCATTGTGATTCACCCACTGGAGCTTGCTATAAGCTGCATATTGCATATTTTCCATATACAGACACCTCCAATAAAATAAGATATTCTAGCTTGTATGGTCTAAGCAAAAAGACTGATGGCATGCTGGCATAGACCTGAGGCAGGGCCTTTTCTTTCCTAAGACCCCTCATATACGTGGTAGCTTTTTATGCCACAGACATATGGTCCAAAAGTATTCCTAGATGTGGAAAGTGTTGCATCTAGAACCTAAAAATGCCTATCACTCGTCACTCAATGTTCATCTTTCTTTGCTGTACATGATACAAGCTGCAGCATTTGGCTTTTACTTTGGAGGGGATATTCCAAAATACAGCTGACTATTAGAGCCTTAAAAATGTCTCTGAAATGGCTAGTCATTTTTGTATCTTATTTTTCTTAAATATTAGGAGAAATGCCTCTGTGACAGCCATGAAACAGATTGCCAAGCAAGTCTGTCCCTGAGGAAGTAGATGGAGAGAAGTTGGGTAGATGTATCCTAGGGCATATGCAGTCTAAAAAGGTTCAGAAAAAGCATTGTGGAGTATCCAAGCCAAAGTCAGCCATCAGAAGAGACCTGTGCCTTCCAGCAATGGGTTTATTTGGAATTCCTGCCATAATCATTCTTTTACTGAGAAACAGCCTCAGTGCAAATGTTTCAGTGGGTTTCAGAATACAGAAGTTGCAACTGTTTTAATCAGTTACACTCCCTGTAATTGTAGTTCTATATAGTCCATTCTTATGGACATCACAACATATTTTCTAGTATTAACAAGCGTTTGATAGAAAAATGTATATAACATGTTCTATGATGTCAGACAGATATGAGATTTTATTTTCCATTTAATAATGAATTTCTGAAATTTCTGGTGTGCAAAGTATAATTCAGTATACGAAATAACAGGGAAATATACCTTCCATATTCACTTGTGGGACCAACAGATGTAAAACAATCCAGATTTAGAGTAAAGGGAAAGAAAAGAGCTACATTCAATTCACATAATAGTTATGATACAGAAAAGGTTAGGTGAAATAAGTATTGCATTGTCCAAGTACCTGAGGCACAGGAGGAATTTATCTAGAGGATTAATTCTTTCTAATGAAAAACACTTTTCATGAATATAAGTCTTTTAATGGTAACAACTATGAATGTTCTTAAATGAAACATGTAAATGTTCTTCTGAGTAGAATATTTAGTAGCCTGCAGTGATTTGGTCAGGAGAACTTTTAAATCATTTATGCTTTATTATTTATACTCTTACTAAAACTATTTGTGCTGGGAAAATGCCTCTGCTTTAGCTACATCTTGGATATTCAAAAATAATATTAAGTCAATTATATAGTACTAAATCAGTTAATTCCATTCATCTGGTTGTTTATTAAATGCCCTTTAATATCTCCTGACTTTAGTAAGCACTTGTTGTATGCAATAAGTTGGGTAATTACAAATGCTGTTGACACAGAGATTTTATGAAGTTTGGAAGAACTGAGGAGATAATGTTAAAGTGTTCTGCATTTGTGATAAAGCTTGAAGAAAATTGTACCCTCCTTTACCTGTTTTGGGCACAGAAAGATGAGATGTGCCTGCTTTCAAATCCATGCCTGCTTTCAAATCATAAGTTGTAATATTTGTCACCCTTGGGTTTATATTTTGAGTAGGTTTCTGCTATCCTATTCTTCTGTTGTTCTGTTTCATCAAAATTAAAAAAAAAAAAAAAAAACACTTTTTTTTCCAATGCCAGTTTTTTTACATGTCTAAATCTTGATCATTAAAATTTAACTTTTTATGGATTGTTATGATCTTCATTTGTTGACTAAAATTTAAAATATATTTTTCAAAGTACAGATGCTAAGTTCTATTTCAAAGTAGAAAATCCAATGACTCATATTAAATGTTTGTTTTTTAATCTTCCATATAAAGATAACAAATTTGAGGAGTGGATGTTGATATTCCTGGATCCCATTGTTGTATTTTCAGAATCTTGAACTGAAATCAACTTGTACAACTGTTCCCAAGAAGGACTACCCTTGAGTGACGGGGGGAATGTGAGACTCAAATGTTAATGATAAAAAATAATGAATACCAGCAATATTTCAAATGGTTTTAGCAAGGACACTCATTCTTTCACTTTCTTGTTGGGAGTCAGAAGTGATTGTACTTGGTGAGAAGAGAAGTTGGAGAGCCTGAACTTCCAGACAGTGTGAACTTGCCCCTTCAATCTCAAGAAAGAAGTGAAACTGGAAATAAACAGAAGAGTTTTGTGCCTCAACATTCAGTCTAATGAAAACAATCACAAACATTATGGAGGTCAAGATTGTGATTCTCTAGGACAGAGTTGGTGAGTTTTGCCAAACCCAAACAAACCAGGGCTTCAGTGTTGTTGGGTCACTGGAACTACTTGAGATCAGTTTTCCTTACAGAAACTCAGCTTGGTAAAACAAACAAAAATAACATTTCTGAACACTAACTACACTGACAACATATGAATAATTCTTTAGTACTTTTTCAAAGTATTATTTCTTTTGAGACATTATTTAGAAAGTGGAAGTTGCTAATGAACAATCACTGCAGGCTCTCAGAGTGCCAATCAAAGTAGTAACTAAGGGATAAATTAAAAATGCCCTCAGCATTTTCCTTCTAAGAATTAACTTTCAAATAGTAAAAAAAAGAAATAATATAAACAGATAATTGGTGCATCAACAATGATATATTTTGTTTGAATTCTCTAAATCTATTTCTAGGACAGTTTCAAGTTAAACATTTAATTTCAGGTAATACCCCTTTAAGCTTAAAATTATTCACTTCGTGTATTAGTTTTTTAAGTGACTGAATAGAGATAGTGGACATATTTGCTTCTCTTGATTTCAGTCATATGGTCAGTTGCATTTTTAAAAAAGAATCTTACCAATCAAAAAGTGCTGCACTGACAAGCTATGAGCAATGACAATAATTCCACTAATGCAGTTTCCAAATACACTAATTATCCTAACGATGATTCAGTCATCCGATAATCACATCCCCCAAGGATCATATATAGTCAATCCACACAGCTGCGGAGTCCTCTCCAGGCTCAATTTGCTTTTTTCCTGTCTCAGTAAAAACTACATAATATTACTTTATTAGCATAAAGTAATCATCATAGCTGAACATGGACTGAACATACAGGCAGCTAAAGTGCTAAAGGGTAATCGAGGGGACTCTTAACATGAGGTGCTGAATCCTGTCATTCATTTCTCCAATGCCTGATAAAGCCATAATTTATACCACAATCTGCTTCCACCTGAGGTACTAGTGTAGATTTTAAAGGAATAAGAACACTTAAGCAATCTATTTACAGAAATCAATAGGCTCACTGCTCGATAAAAATATTTTGAAAACATAACTCAGTAATGTCTTTATAGGTTTCCTGGTGAATGCTTATTTCTTTCCCTCATGAATTCTCAAGAAGCAACCAAAAATGGCATTCACATGTCTATTGAATTTTAAAGCATGATTTACAAAGACAGAATATTTTCTTTATCCCAGAGGTAAGATAGTAAAACTTGTATTTGGTGAAAAGGAGACTTAATGGCTATTTATTCCAGGTTCAATTATTTTGCAAAGTGGCTTTTGTTTCCCTTTAAATTAAATTTCACGATTAGACTTTAAGAACTATGAAGGATCTGAGACTCTACCCTCTCTTCAGGTTAACAAGTTAGTCTGCCACAGTTTCATGCATGTGGGCAGAAAATACAGAGCTCCAGGGGGTCAAAGACAAAAGACTTTACTATTCGTGGTACAGAAGGTAGCCTGAGCTGTATCCTCACACTGCTTCTCCTTTTCCCCTAAGTCCAGTGGGGTAATATGGAGGGCCCAGTTGTATGCTTCCTGCACAGTGGGTTTGTGTCACAGCCTGAGCTTAAGAAACCCCAGCGTTTTAAAGGCCCACTGGAAAACCTGTCCAAAGATTGCCACAGAGGGAGATATCCTTAATATCCCAGACAGCAAACAAATTTTCTATCTTTTCCACACAGAGGTACTATTCTTGACTTCCCAGGATGTTTACATAGAAAAATGTAGTTTTAATAATGTGGCAGAGTAGTACCTATGCTCAGAGATGTGCAAAAATGCAAGCAAATAATGGAAAATTGTGTCTGACATATTTCTTGTTTCCCTAAATTTTCCAAACTGTAAACAGGCAAATGATTTTCAAAACCCTCATGCTCCAGGTATCCTTTATTTTGTATTATTTGTGACTTCCTCTTTCTTTCTCTAGTGTTTGTTTGTTTGGGTGAGTGAAATTAAAAATATAGCAAAGAGAAACAGGAAAACTGCAGGCAAGTAAACTTGGATTCCCAAAAACTAGATGTCAAGACAGAATTAGACAAGTAAGAGAATTGTTGGGAGAAATTCCTTTGCTAGATAAAAGTGCAAAGGAAGCAGGAGTAGGCAGAGAGTTTTCAGAAAGCCAAGCAGGTCTGACACCTGTGAAAGGGCAGAGGGCGGAAAGGAAGACTGTGTAGGGGAGACTCAGACCCTCAGTGCAGCTCTGAGAAATTCTTAACCAGGCCAATGTGGAGCCCCAGAGCAAAGATTATCTGATAGAGAAGTCTCAGTCTATCAGAACCCACTCTGAGTTCAGTCATTGACTGACAGCAATCCAGGGAGAGTGTAGACTTGACTTATGTTCTGTGCTGGAAGCCTGTAGATGTAGCAGGTGTAGGCCTTGTTCACTTCTGTCTCAGAACATCCTCTGTTTCATAAATATTTCAAAAGTGTCCATGATGGAGAGACATGAATAAAGGTAAGTGGTATTATGTTTCATAATGGGGAATAAGAAGTAAAGCCACAGTTCTCTGTGATATAATACTAAAGTAGACACGGAGAAAAAAAAAAAAGGAAAAGAAGAAAATTCCAGAGTTAGAGTGTAGGATAAAGGTAAGCAAATTTTTCTGTAATGGGCCAGATAATAAGTATTTTGGGCTTTCTGTGTCACATCGTCTCTGGCATACCTACTCAACTTAAACTTGTTGTCTGAAAAAAATAAACTGTATTGGTTATCTTCCAATAAACCTTTTCACTTAAGAAGACAGAAGATGGGGGGTTGGGTTTGGTCCACTGGCTATAGTTTGCAAACCCGGATATAGAATTATGTACTAACCATGTGCTCTGCAAGTGTTCCTCATCTTTGTAAGTAACGAGAGCTATGAATTGACGAGATGCTGACTATTCTCATTTATAATGCACAGAATACAAAAATTAGAAGTGTATGTTTACTTCGACAAGTTATTATGGTAGGCAATTGAGGTGTATCTTCAAAACATCACAGACACATTTAATTTATCTGTGCTTTAGGGACATAGAAGAAATTTCATATTAAAACCAGGCAATCATGTGTGCTTCAATAGAACAGCTAAGGATATTGATGGGAGTATATGGGTGAGGGAATAAGGAGATAATATAAAGATTTATCCATATTTTCTAATTTTGTCATTTCAGCTATTGAAATGGGCCCAGTTTCAAAGAAAAAAATCACATGTACTTACTGGTAAAAGAATTTGAGGAAAAAAAAACAACAACTAGGAAACAACAAAACAGGTGCAATTCAGGTATAATTGTTTTCATTTTTGTTCTTAGGCAGAAAAGAATCCAGTGGTTATCCAAGTGAATATGAAAAACTTTGATTTAGTTTGGGTTCTCCTAAAACAGATCATGAGATAAGAATATGGGTGTAGGTAACTTATTTGGGAAAAGATCCCAATAGACAGGAAAGTAGAAGAGTGAGAATGAAAGGTGGAACATTCCATATAAGGATGCAGTTATCAAAATTGCCATGGTTAATAAAATGGGCTTATTTCTTCAGGAACCATTAACAAATATTTTTTGCCACCTTGATCATACGTGGACTGCTACTACCCTTCACTTCTGTAATTCATTTTGTATGTGCCAAGTGGGCTCTCTCTTAGCCAGAGATATCCCTGAGTAGGAAAGTGGAAAGGCCCCCAACCACAATTATGTTGGAAGTCAGGTACCTTTAGTTGGTGGTGAATCTGGGTTCAAAGGGAACCGTCTACAGCAGCCAGAGATGAAATTATAGGTGAGTCAAGTGTATGTGATACAGGACACCAATGGTGTCTGCTTTTATAATGATGGTTATCAGGAAATCCGTCTACACCACTAACTAGCTGTGGCCACTAACTTATTTATTTCTGTTTCTTCATTTATAATATAGAAATAATATTAATTCCTGCCTAAGTGTTTTCAGTATTTTGGGGAGGTGGGGTGGACTGAAGATGAAGATTAAATATGAGACAAACTAGTAAATTGCTTAGTAGATTTCCCAAGTAGATTAAGTGATAATTGTTAATTTTTATAAAAGTAATAACCATGAACATGCAAACTCTCAACATCATTTTCATCTGTGTCAGGCAGGAAATTAACAGGTTTTTCCCCTCGTAACAGCCATATAAAATAGTTATTTAAACCAAATTTTTATTAATGAATACAATTAACTGTGGAATGCATTTGCCTGGTATAAGGCCAAAAAAAGAATAATTGTTTGAGAGCACAAGTAATTCCAGATTTGTTATTTAATGTTTCTTATCCAGGAACATGTCTAAATTCCTTTTGTACTAATAACATGTTTTAATAGTATAAATGAAATTGATATATTTTTGTTTGAACAAGTTATTTTTATAGCTCTTTTTGTAATTACCTGAGCTTGAGGAAATCAGTAAAATGAATGCAGGTATTACCTTATGAGTAGAAACTTTCTTAGAAAAACATTTACAGAATATTTACTTTAGGAAAAATGCAAATAAAATCATTTTTTAGCCATGTAGAGAAATAGATAATAAGTATCCTGACTTTAAACTTTACAGTTGATCAGAAATATTTTCAATTGTTACTCACAGCTAGAATTATGCAAAATTTATCTCCCTAAAATTAAATAAATAAATGCCCTTGTCCTGTCAGAATGGGTCTTTGTATTAAATAAGCCAATGCTATAAAGATTTCCTTCTTCTGAAAGTTCAACTTTCAGGAAGACAGAAAATAAAATATATCAATAAAATGCACTATCCATATATTGTGAAATAGGAAATACTCAAATTCTTATTCTATGATGAGGTAGACTAGATTGTTGTCCAACAAGGACTAATTCATGTATTGGCCAGGCATTCTTTACAGCATTTTCTCAACCTTTTTCACTGAGGCTGTCTCCAGAAATGGAACATTCTGCCTAGTTTTACTAATTTACTCTGTTGTCTTCCCAATGCCAATCACAGTTCTGGGGCTTCCTTTACATATTTCAAACATCATTAAGGATCTTTTGCTAAACTTTACCTATGTGTTCATGGCCATAAGGGTATTATATATTAGTAATATAAGAATTGGCAGAAACATTGAAATAAATGCCCTTCCTTTAGAAAAAGAAAAAAAAAAAAAAAAAGCAAATCTGTAGTGTGGCTCCTTTTGCTTCATTTAGATTAATTTTGCCTCTTTTATTTTATTTTTGATTGCAGAAATGCCCACAGGAAGGTTTTGTTTATTTATTAATACTGAAATTTGCTTTTCCTTTCCTTGAATTTTCCTCTTCTTGCAAGGGGGCTTAAGGAGCTAATCTAGAATAATGGCTTTCTTTCTCTCCCAAAGCAGCATTTGTTAGGTCTTGGTAATGGGTGATAAATTTCAGAGATTTTGATTGTTCAATTGTCTCAGATTCTGACTTGACAGCATTCAAATATTTCCCAATGTAATGGGTGTTTTAATGATATTTTTGGATCTTATTTCTATGATTTAGTGACCTCTACTCTGATTCTAAAGGTGAAAACAAAAGTAATTGAACACGACCTTCATTTTTATTATACACTAACAAATTACAATTTTTTCAGTAGAAAAGCAATATCTATGTATGTAGGGTGGCTGTAACTGCAAAGGATAAAAATACGGATGTACACTATAATATAACAATGAACACTTGACGACATAAGCAGTATTCAGAAGTGGTGTGAGTTTAGGAAAGATGGATTGCAGCAGGATTAGTCACAGATGAAAACAATTTACAGGATAATTACAAACACACTTTGGCATATTGACTGACCATTAAAAACTGAATTCATTTTAATAACGTTATAACTATGGTCTTGGTGCTATGATGGATTTTTTTATGAACCTCATTCTCCAACTCCACTCCCATGCACATATGTCCTTTCTCAGACAGAAAGGCTCGCAGGTGCTTCTACTTTTATTTGTTTGCTGATCTTGAAGATGTTGTTGCTGTTATTGTAGTTACAATAATTATAAGAAAAGTTAAGAAGTAATCTGAATTTGCAAACACATTGACCAACTTTCTTTGAAACAAATGAAACTGCCTAAATATGTTAATAAGCCATTTAAAATTAGTACTTAACATTTCTGCATAAGAAGCATCCAAATACTGTAAAAAACAGGCAAAATAAGGCAAAATCAGTCAAATATGGAGAGATTTTTGAAATCTTAAATCATTTATTACTATTATTATTATTTTTTTTTTTTTAACTTTTCTGGCAGCTTAATAATGTATCAGGTCAGAATTATACTTTCCCTGGCTTAAAGATCTTAAATTAAGTTTAGAATATTCACCAGATGACAAGTAATTCTTGCCATCTTTTGGTTACTGCTATACTTTATGAATTCAAAAGTATTAATTGACCAGTTTACTATGAATCTAATAGGTTCAGCATAAAATGTATATTTTATTCAATTTCTAGTTCTTTTTGACAAAGTGTAAATTTCTAGGATTGGTGTATCAGGAAAATATTGAAACTTTATTCATCCAAAAATACTTCAATACTGACTATAGAACACTTAACATTAGAAATTTTTTTAGGAATATCCAGATATGGAGATAAATATCTAAAACCATTAAAATCATTTACATTTCTCTTCAGGTAGAAGTCTCATTTTATCAAAATAATATTTTGTTAATATGGAAAATACATTTCATTATCACCTTTAGAATCTACATCCTATAAATATGAAAAATAGACAAGTTATTCTTGTACCATTCTCAGCAGTTAGAAATATTTTACTTGACATGTTTGAAATTAGGATTATATTTGGAGAGAATTTAGGAAAATTACTGATTAAATATTGGTTATGAAAATTGTTATATACAGTAGTCAACAGTTTCTTTCAGAAGTAAATAAAGAGATTTTTGATAATAAGTCCCTTAAAAATGTTTTTTAGAAGAATTTTGCATAGTTGTATATGTTAGTATGGGCACTGATATTTAATTAAATAAGGAATTGTTAAGCACAGATGATAATTGTAAAAGCATATGGTATGAATTTATTTCTTCAGGCAATATTTTGAGGTGTTAATGAAAATACTGATAACTGGAAGATGGAAATATGAACAGTCATAATGAAAGAGGCTATGACTCAGGAATAGGGTCTTAGTGTCAGTGTGTATTAAATATAATGGATTGTTTTTACATCTCAACAATTTTTAAATCAGCTATTTTGCAAGTATTTAGAAAATTATTGATGTCCAAATGTGACTCTGATATAGTAAATGAAATTCTGAGCACTCATTTAGTGTTATATTAAGTAAGAAGAAAGCAAAAAAATGGCAGTTTTGCTCAAAGCTATTGCACTAAATTATAAGATAGCAAATATACAAAAGAAACTTTGAAATCTCTTCCTAAACAGGGAAAATACACAAATAAAACTTTCCTGCTAGAATTTTTTTTTCCCCCAAAATGAAGTATTTGGTTGGGATCTTTATTTCCACTGAAAATATTGCATTTCAATGATCTTAAATGTAAACTGCATATGGTGGGTATGAAAATTCTTAATTATAAGGATTTGGTAGTCAAATATAAAATGTTACAATTCTGTAGCTGGAAGATGGAGGAGACTTAATCTTTATAAATTCATGTACCTTCACATCAGTATTACTGAACAGAAAACCACAAGTAAGGCAAATCTGTTCAAGAGATTTCTTTCCCTCCCCCTCTCTTCATTGCAATCCAACTGTGTTAAATCATGCAAAGAGAAAACAAACAAATAGTTCACTCCAAGGCTGGAAATCAATGTTGCAGAATACCTGAGAGATAGAGGCCACTCATCAGCAAGCCCAACCAGGCACTGAGAAATTAATGCTGAATAACCAAGAGGATAGGAACCTGCTGAGGTTGTTTGGTTCAATGCTTCATGAGGCTTGGCTCACACAGAGCACATCTACTTCAGAAATGAGGTGGATGAGGCTTTCCTACTTATTCTTCCTTGTCTCTTTGAAGTCGTAATTGGTTGTTGAAATGAGTTACTCACAATACACTTTAAATTTAATACCCCAAAGTATAGGCTGGAGAGGACTGGCTATTATTTTTCTTTCAAATTGGTGGCTTAATTTGCATTGTTTGTTACTTAAAGCACTCTTTTGGAAAAACAGAAACTTCTGGAATTAGAACAAAGAATTACAATTCCCCTGGAGCATTTTTGGACTGGGGAGATGAGGCATCTAAAACTTGAAATTTGAAAAGGGTTAAAGCAGACAGTGTATCTGAAAAAGCTCAAGAGACCTTATTCTGTTTCTTAAATATTCTTTTTTTGAGCTAAAAGTTCCAGATGGGAAAAAAGTATGGCCTGAACACAAAAGAAACCACAGCTTTATTTATTTTTCAATCAAAACACAGATGCACTGGGATTTCTTCTGAGTATGGGTAGTCCTCCACAGAACATAGAAATACAATTAATAAGATGCTTGGGTGATCTAAGATGGTGGCATAGAGAGGAGTGGAAGCTAAGTAGTCCCCCTAGAACAACTAAAAAAAAAACAGAAACAACTAGTAAATAATCCAGAATAACTGCAGGAAGACAGATGTGAACGTCCAATCATCATACACCAACCTGAATTGGGAGGAATGCCCGAGATCACAGCACAAAATCTGTAAGTAAGAACCATGGATCCAAATCGGGAGACCCCTTCCCCATAGCCCGAGTTACAAAGCCTCATGGTGTCAGAGAGAAGCTTTCTCCCAGTGAGCAAATATAACTCAGCTGAGCTCCAACTGGGGTTTTAATTAGTGAGTGTGAACTGCTCACTATGAGGTGTGAATCCCCAACAAGTAGACAGAGGCTTTGGGTGACAACTAACCTTGGAAAGCCAGAGGGTCTCCTCGGACTAGCTTTCAACTCAGTGAAGAAAGCCTCGGCCATTTTGAATTCCCAGTTCTGTGACCCAGACAAGGGTGTGGCACAGGCAGAGAGAGACCATTGAAATGCTAATGACCTCCCCCTAAGGCATCCATCTTCTCTAGAGAGGAAAGAAGTGGGGCACAGCTTTACTGCCTGCCTTTCATTCAGAATTTACACCAGTCAAGAATTATAGGCTAATCTTTGCATCAGGCAGACAGCATCCCTGCACGGCCCGGTGGCCCAGGGCTTAGCTTGAGGGATGACATGCACAGCCTTCCCTCAGCAGAGGTCTTGGAAGATCACAGCTGAGAAGGGAGGCCTACTTGGAAAACCCAGGGACGCTATGTCAATGCCAGTGGTATGTGGGTCAGTGACAGAAATTCTGAGGAAAAACTGAAATGAAGGCTTAGACTCTTGCGGCGGCCTTGCATCCCCGGCAACCTGGGGGATTTGAATATTAAAACTGCCTTTCCTCCTTGGCCACCCATACACATGCCCCACATTCAGGGCAGATGGCTCCAGCAATACACCTAAACTGAGTTCTCCAACTGAACCCCACAAGAATCATTTCCCCACACACCACAGAGACAGAGTTGGGGAGAACTGACTGGAGGCATATAGGTGACTCACAAATGCCATCTGCTGGTTAGTTAGAGAAAGTGTACGCCAACAAACTGTGTTTCTGAAAAATTAGATCGGTATCTTTTTTTTTACAACTTGAAAGAACCCTATCAAGCAAAGCAAATGCCAAGAGCCCAAAAAACAACAGAAAATCTTAATGCATATGATAAAATCAGACGAGATGGAGAATCCAACTCCAAACTCCCAAATCAAAATGTCAGAAGAAACACAGTACTTAGCAAAATTAATCAAAGAACTACAATCAAGGAATGAAAACATGGCAAAGGATTTAAAGGACATCAAGAAAACCATGGCCCAGGATATAAGCGACATAAAGAAGACACTAGAAGAGCAGAAAGAAGACATTGCAAGAGTAAATAAAAAAAATAGAAGATCTCATGGAAATAAAAGAAACTGTTGGCCAAATCAAAAAGACTCTGGACATTCACAATAAAAGATTAGAATAAATCCAAATAAACCCACTCTGAGACATATTCTGAACAGACTCTCAAATACTGAAGAGAAGGAGCAAGTTCTGAAAGCAGCAAGAGAAAAGCAATTCACCACATGCAGAGAAAACAACATAAGACTAAGTTGTGACTACTCAGCGGTCACCATGGAGGTGATATGGCAGTGGCATGACATATTTAAAATTCTGAGAGAGAAAAATTTCCAACCAAGAATACTTTATCCAGCAAAACTCTCCTTAAAATTTGAGGGAGAGCTTAAATTTTTCACAGACAAACAAATTCTAAGAGACTTTGCCAATAAAAGACCTGCCCTACTTCAGATTCTAAAGGGAGCCCTACCAACAGAGAAACAAAGAAAGGAGAAATAGATATAGAGAATTTTAACAGACATACATAGTACCTTACATCCCAAAGCACCAGGACACTCATTTTTCTCTAATGATCACGGATCTTTCTCCAGAAGGGACCATAAGCTGGGACATAAAACAAGCCTCAAGAAAAAAAAAATTTGAATATACTCAAAGCACATTCTCCAGCCACAATGGAATACAAGTAGAAGTCAATAATTTTTGAATTGTAACTCCACTATTTACTTCCTACATGATATAAATTACATGAGCTCTAATGACAAATCAGTGGTTTTGAACTCAGTGTAAAATATGTAATTTTTGACATCTATATAAAGGTGGGGGAATGGAGGAGTATAGGAACATAGTTTATGTGTCCTATTGAAGTGAAAGTGGTATCAAAAAAAAAAACAAGATTGATATGGATTTAAGAGGTTAATTTTAACCCCCACAGCAAACACAAAGAAATTATCAGAGAATATAACCATAGAGATGAAATGTAGAGTTTAGGTTAAGAGAAATGGGGGAAGGGGCAATGGGGAGTTAAGAAATGAGGGTGGAGTTGCTGCTTGAGGTGAAGGGAAATTTCTAGTAATGGATGGTGAGAAAGAGATTACAACATTCTAAATGTGATTAATCCCACTAATGGAAAGCTAGGGAGGGGGTGGAATGGGAAGATTTAGGCAGTATGTATGTTTCCACAACTGAAAAAAAAAAAAGTCTAAATAGATGACGATTAAATGCCAAGGATGAACTTGGATGGGATTGGAGGATAGAGGACAGGTGGCTCAAAGGGACACAGTTGAGACATAAGGTAAAGGAAATATAGAATGCAAGCTTTGTATCATTGTTGAATCTCTTGTACTTCGTAGCTGCACTTAATGGGATTGCATAAAAGAATGTTCTTGTTCATGGGAAGTATATACGTGAATTATAGTGTATGTTCAAGGATGTGTGCAGCTAGATTTCATATGTTCAGAAGACAGAGCAATAGATGATGGATGATAGGGAGGGAGGGAAAGAAATAGCGATGTGACAGTATATTCAAGTTGGTGGATTGAGCTATCGGGGGTCAGGGTATGATGGAATTCTTTGTATGGGGTTAGTATTGTTTTTGCAACTGTTCCTATAACTTTGAATTTATTTCAAAATAAAAAAATTAAAAAAATAAGAAAAATAATAAGATGCTTCACAATGTAAGTGCCTGGGAAGAAATACATAGCCCCTAATATTTACAAATTGTGTATTCTTAATTATTTTGATATGCCTAACTATATCACTTCTATATTTCACACCACCTCATTGCATAAATCACAAGCTGAATATTATTGATCTGCAGAAAATATTTTCTGAAATACCAAAAGAAATTATAATAAGCAAATACCAGTAGATACATTGCATTTTTTCTTTTGTTATAAATGTTGATTTAATCTACCTATGTCTGGTTTCAAAAATGGCAATCTTGGTGATAATGTTCCTTTGTGACAATATTTGAGTTATGATTATACGGGGAATAATGAACTGAGATTTCCTTTTTAGTGTTTTAGGACATTAGAAATGTCATATTGCGTCTATATGTAGTCAACATAATTTATAATGGAAGATATTTAAATTGTATCCAAATACATATTGAACTCCTTTCAAACATACTGTCCTCTTTAATAATATACAAATATCCAGACATGTTTTTGTCTCAAACATTTTGCATTTATGTCATCCCTCTAAAATTCTCTTCCACAGATAAGTGTAACTTTCTCTCTTCTTCAGGTCTTTACCAGGGCACTCATAATAGCTACACAGGTTGTGACCTGCACAACTCAGGGGGAATCATTCGCATAGATTAGAATGCCAATGTCTCTCCCTGGAGTTGAGTGATTCTGCAACCCTTGTCTTTATTTATACATCACCCTGTTAATGAGATCTTCCCTGACCAGCCTTGTTTAAAGTTGCAACTCCCCTCTACAGTATCTCCTTGCTGCCTTCCTTCTTAGAACATATCTCTGTAGTCTGTACAATATATTTCCATTTCTCTTAGGTAATTGTGCTTATTGTATCTTCATTTCAGAATTTAGACTTCATGAAGATGAAGTTATTTTTGTCTATTTATCTACTGACATATTTCTAATATTCAGAACAGTAGTTAGCAGTAAATACATAATTTGTTGAATGAACAACCTTGATTTGTGCCATATTTTGTACTGAACATTAAATAGAGTGTGAGTTTTTACCTTAAAAAATCTTACAGAGCATATGGAAAAAGAAACATGAAAGAAATTTTCATACCAAGATGAGAAAGGCAGCAATGGGCATGGACTTTAGTGCCAAGATATATGGTATAGATTCTGAACATTACATAGAAGTAGAACCTGCTATTAATGTACAACAATGTGATACTATAAGGGCCATATACAGGTATGAAACAGAAGTAAATTTTAAGAGTATGTAACTCAAGACATTCCATACTTCTTGATAGAGTCACTAAAAGAAAATTTTGTTTGCTTGAATTTACAGTAAAAGAGGAGGTTTTTGGTTGGATAGGACTGGCAAATTCCTCCTTAAGTCAACCCAAGCATGTGTTTGAAATTCATTGGACCACTAGGGTGATGTTTATCATAGGAGATATTCTAGTCATATTCATATATGACAGATATTTGTATAACATGTTTAAAGAATGTTTAAAATATTTTACTAAAAAAATGTTCTTGGGTGAAATTGTTTGCCAATTGCATAGATACACTCAAGTTAAAACAGTACTACAGGTTCTCACTTATTTTCCTGGTTTCTACTCACAGGGCACAGAGTATAATACATATACCACTATTCAATATTTTTCTGCATGAAGTATTTGACTAGCAAGTATGAGAATAGCAATAATATGTGTAATTTTAATTTCAAATAAAAATTATTTATCTGTGGTAGCTGTTGGGTATTTTATAAATTGAGGTATAATAGTGTGATACAATAATAAATTGAAAAATGTGAGAAAATTTGACCTTGAATATGATACAAACATGTTAAATAAGACTCTAAGGCATCACAACCCATTACTAAAATGTTTGTGATCTTGTTGAAGTAGCAGGTTAAATCTTTCAAAGCAATGAAAATAAAATGGAATCTTAAAAAACAAAATACTTCAGTATAAATGATTATTAACTCTAAAAAAAGATCATTTTAACACTAATTTATTCTTGCTCATGTTCATGCAATCTATGTGTGAAAGAATACTAGATTATTTCAATATGCCTTTCCAGTAAACATTGTAGTTTGTAAAAGACCAGAACAACCTAAATTTTTTCATAAAAGAAAGGGTTTAAATTGTTTGTAAAATATCTGTGTTCACGCTAGATGGCAAAACAATCAGCAAGATTTTCGAATAGTTTTCCGGAGTAACTGGTGCACCAATAAGAAGTTAACCTGGCAATGATCCTTTTACTTTAGCATTTTATTGGATACTTTGGGAATTAGGGCACATAATCATAGTTCCTACAAACTGTCCATAGCAATTTTTTAAGGACCTCTAAACTTGTAGAGGGAAATGTTGATGTCAATGTTCACATAGGTATCCTGTTCAAGGAAAATATTCTACGTTATATCTTTTCCTACTTTAAATTCCTCTGCTTTTAAGTTTCTAGTATTCTCTTTTCCATATCAAATGAAATCTGTGACTCCCAACCACAGCACAGAATTTTGCTTAGAAAAACATTGCATTTTAATATAGACACATTTTGTGTGTGCTTATTTGATTACACAATTAATATTCCTGTTCCCATGTGTAGGTTTTGAATTACATTTCTGAAAAGACTGTTTCTACAAATGCATTCAATTGGAGCAATATTATATTTTGATTGTGGCAGTATTTTGAACCTGTTTAAGTAACTACAAAAATCCCAGTCACCGATCACCATTAGTGACTCATTTCAGACAACTAACAATTGTATCCACTATTAAACTGATTTTCAAAATTTAACATGTATACAATTCTCAAAGAAATTTTTTAAAAATGAATATGTATGTTTATACATATCTGTTTCTCAAAGTTTGTGATGGATCTCTGGATTTTGGATTGTGAGCATGTGTTCCAGATGAATCTGAAGATTCTGATGCTACTAGTCATGGGTCACAATTTGAGAAATACTGAATTATATAGTTGCTGTTTTAATCCTTTTGTTTTTAGCATCACCATGTTCAGACTACTTATTACTCTTCACATTTCCCCTGTTTTCCTCCCTTCATACTTCATACCTCATACCTTCATATGTATAGATATTCCTGAAGTAATCATAAAGTTTTTTGTTGTTAGATTGTTGCTTTTGCACTTAGAAAATATATTTTTTAAAAAACTAAGGCATACTGTAGGCCTTCAACGTTGAAAACTTCTTGAATATGAAAGAGCACAAGGAGAAATCAACAAAAACAGAACTTAATATGTCTAATAAAACATAAAAAAGTTAAACAGGTATTGTTGAAAATTAAATTGAAATAGACATCAATTTTACCAATAAATTGAAGACATCCTATCCTAATTACTTTAACAAAGGTTCAAGGAAACATACACTAATATATATTTTGCATACATTTTTCTGCTAGACTAATCAATATGAATTAAGTTTCTTGAAATTCTAAACATTTTATCACAGTAATTCTACTGCTAGGTATGAACCCTAAGGAAGTAATTAAAAATTAGGTATATTCATGTATATATATTTCTATATTTTTCTTAAATATTATTTGAAATTATGTTCTAAAAATAAAAATAGGTTATATAAATTTTAGTTTAGAGAGATGATATAATCTAATAATTTCAATGTTTTGAAATGATGTCTAATATCAAGTGAAATATTCTTGAAGTAATTCTAAAGGAAAAAATCAGAAAACATACAAAATATTAACTTAAAAACAGAGTGATATGTATTTGTGTTAGCATGTCTGTGGAATGTATAGGATTACATCAGAATAGTAATTGTTTCTTAGTGTTGTACTTACAAGTGATTTTGAATATATTTCTCCTTGTTTTGTGTGTGTTATAGAGTTTCTAGTTATAACAAAAATAACTGTTTAAAAACAAATGTATTGCAAAAAATGTTTGCTTTCTAAACTATCCTAAATTCTAATAAATATTTCCTTTAAAGATAGTTTGAGATTTTCAATTAGAGAACTTTCAGAAATTCTTCAGAAATAAAACTATGAAAAAATTATAAATTAAAATGAAAGGTCAGAATTGTAATATGAAAACCACATTTATCTCTAATTTCATGTATTATCATTGGCAAACTTATTACATGCTTGCAAGTACTAATCTCAATATTTTTAATAATGTCTCATTAATTTAGGATGTATTAGGATCACTGAAAGTGATTTACATATTATGACTCATCTAGAGCGTACTACAATCTTAGGGGATAAGGCCAGTACTAAGGTTGAGCTAATGAGGCATTCATCTTGGGAACAAAATTTAAAAAGCACCCCAAAACTCACTAATCAAAATAAATAATATTTCAATGCAAATTTTAAAAACTAAATATTAGAGCAAGAAAATCCAATATGAACAAAACACCAACATTTTAAATAAAGGCAAGGATCAGTATTACTGATTTTTTCCCTTGCACACAGGCTCCAATATGGCTCAGTACAGTCTTGCTAACAAAGGTGTACTTAAATTATTATATGCACTTTACATTTAAGAAACAGAGATACTAAAGAATGAAGTGATGTGCCATGATCACAAAGCTAGAAGGCATTGAATTGAAGATGACAAACTTAGGCAAACTGTCCCCAGAGTTCTTGCATTTAATTCCTACACTAGGGATGACACAATTTTAACTGTTTAATTTGAATGAACCATAGTTTGCCTAATATTTTATTTATTTTGTTTTGTTTTATTTGTTTGTTTTTACCTCAGTGGACTGTTAATAAGCAGTCTTTATATAATTTCATTTGTGCTCCTATGATTTTATCTGCCTTATATTTTAAGGGGATAGATGTTAGAATGCAAAATTATTAAGAACAGACATGGCATTCTACATTAAAGATTTCATATAGCTATCCTCATAGTCAGCAGGATTATGAAAGAGAGGATGATCACTCCCGTACTTCCAGAAATGAGATACAGTAGGAGAAGTACAGCAATTTATTTTTTAATGTCTCAAAATATAGTCAATGAATATTAGAAGCATAGATTTTAAATAAAACATTTAAGATAGGCTAAACATACAGTGACAAGTATCCTCATTCTTTAATTAGAAAAAAGAAGGGTACCATTTTTTCTTGACTTTATGCAATTATTAATTTCAAGCTGTATTACTGGTTTAATATTAAGATTTTCAGGAAAGAAAGAATTGTGCTAGGAAGAGTATTTCCTTGTTTCTGTGTACCTTGAGTGTTTAACAAACCATCAAATATGTACCAATATCCATGTGGTTTCATGCTGCTACTTCCTTCTGCAACATTACAATAAAATATGTCAATGTTTTGTTAACATTCATAATCAAACATTTTTTTTAAATTATTTAGATTTTCAGCAGTTTTACAAACCAGGAGAGTGGCATTATGCCTGACACAAAAGCACTGCTAAAATTGACTATATAATTATGAGAAATAAAAAATATCCTCTATATTTCCTGTTCAGTTAAATAAATACAATGTTTTGTCAATTAAGAATATAACAATGGATTTAGAACTGCACCTCTTAAAAGTTGGCTAAAAAGTATCTGGAAGATTTTCAACCACCCTCTTGATTGTCTTTAATGATGCACCGCACTTTTCCAGCTTTGAGAATTCTGTGATTAGTTCCAAGAAATTTTACAGTTTCTACTGTTTTACATTGCTTATTGGAACCAGTACAGTGTACCCAATATTTCAGCATAGGGCAATCCCAATGTAAATTTTTTTATAACAATATGAATGAAAATCATGTGTTTCTATTTTTAACACAATTCAATTTAACGCTGCTCCCGTGAGGTTACAATCAAATGAACAGATATTTTCTACCTTTGTACAGGTTTGTATATTACATTATCAAAGGCAATATCACCACTTGTTGGCCACACAGAAGACAAGTTTCTTTTGACATCAATTTTAGAACAGATCTTAATCTCGGAAACCATAAAATAGGGGAACTACATGTCTGGTAAAATGACCAGAGTATTGCATTAGTTAATGTTGTGTCTCTTGCATTGTAGGCAATAGAATCAACTCTGACTAGTTACATAGAAGACAAATTCATTAATTATTTGAAAGGTCACAGATCCTTGGGAAGACAAGAAAGCCAGATTCCAAATCTATCTACCCAAGAGAGTTTCCAGCCATAATCTGGGTATGTTCTAGTGAAAACACCAAAGATCTGAACTCTCAGCTCCTGTTGCACTAGAAGTGCTGCCACTGCTGCTCCCAAAGACCTTGCAGGAGACAGATTCCCCTACATGTGGTCAATGCTCCATCTTCGTTTCTAAATCCAACTCTGATTGTAAGAACCCAGATCATCTGCTTAGGTATGAGACTGGGTATATAAGTTTCACTTCACAGTGTTTTCCTTCAAAAGGTGGGCTTTACTATTTGGGTATTCATGGAAATAGAAAACAAAAAAAATGTGTTTACAGATATTAAACAGCCAAAATGCAAATGGCCAGAACTAAGGGAAAACCAACTGGAGCTAGTTTAAGAAGAAATAAGAAATGTACTAAGTTATCATGGGCAGCTCTTAGAATCCCTAAGGTAGTATGCAGCCACACTTGATGTGCAACTTACTCCTAAGAATTCACCCCTGTCTTGCCACTAGCGACTGGAAACTATTTCTCCTATAGTACTAAATATAGACACTGCCAAAGCCTCTGCTACTTCATCTCCTGGAAACCTGAGATACCTACTACCACCCTAATCAAAAGAGATCAAGCATGGCACCTGCTTCTCAGAGCCATCAGCTTCCAGTCTGAAGTCTGGTGTATTTGTGTCAGATTGGTGGATCCTCAGGCACCCGCTTATGCTTAGAGTCTTGTGATTTATCCTACAGACAAGGGCATTTAGGCGAGGTAAGAGGGTGGTGTTAGAAAGCAAGTGTAAACCAAGTTTCACAGGCAACTGACCTCATCCACCTGAATACCCTACCATACTCCAGCTGAAGGAAGACAGAAAAGTGAAATTATGGCCTTTATCAAAGGAAGGCAGGGGCCTTCCCAAAATTAGGACAGGTTTCAGAATGTGTTCAAAATGTGTGGTATACAGAAGAATAATGGGATCCCCATTAGTTTTTTCAACTTGTCATATCTTTTTCTTTTCTCATTTCATAGGTATAGAGTCTAAACGAAAATCCAGCAAGAAAAGGGAGCAGAGTATCTAGAAACCTATTTTAATTAATACTATAAAAATAGTACAAAGGCATAGTATATATTTGTACTTTATTTGCTAGTGTCAAAGATAAGATATAGTTGAATTTAAGCTAACCATTATATATGTTTAGCAGAAATATGTCACAGATTTCTACTTCCCCCAGAGTTACTTAACCTTATCTATTTAATATACATAATATATATCAAGTTATTTTAATAGGCTTAAGAAATGCATATTGACGGAGGTATAGTGATTAAAAATAATTAAAATCAATCCAGACATATTCTGATACTCGACTTGCCTTATGAATTCATTTGTATGATACATATCCAAAGCATTTGTAATAGTTCATATATTTGAAAGTTAATCTTTTTTAAATAGGACAACCTAAAGGATTTGTGAAAGCCATATCACTGTTATTTAATCTTTAAGTAGAGAAGAAAAATAGTGTCCTTATTGTGCCAGGTCTATGGTCCCAATGTGTCTTTTTCTCCTTCTAATTTTCAGAAAAAGATCTAAATATCAAATGGTGAACAATCATATTAGAAAATTTGAAACCTCTTGGTTTATTCATGAGAGATCTTGTTCTTCTTATTTCAGAGTTAAAACTAAAGAGATTCAAATACTCTTGGATAAGCTAGAGTGGTAAATTCAGTGTGTGGTACTATAATGTGACTGCTGGCAGTGGGATTTCCTCAAAATCATATTCATTTTATTTCATTGCCAAATACATTTTATCAATTGAAATGTCTATAAGAAATTATTTAAAATGGTCACAAAGTGTTAGCATGCTCTGTGACATTGAATCATCTTGGAGGATAGGGGGAGTTTTCAAATGGGAATAGCAGAGAGGTCTCTGCTAGGACAGGCTTAATAGATCCTTTTTATTGATGTTGTGGGAAAGGAAGTGTTCAGAATGCCATGTAAATGGCCAGTGATAATAAAGCAAGAGATGTCACAGAAATTCATAGGTCCTTGTTTGGGCTATGCAATATAGCAAAAATAGCAATTGAGAGATGCCCCCAATGCAGTCAACTTTTAAAATGTACTAATATAACTAGAATGGCGTAGCACACAATACAAAACTTAATATGGCAATCTGGAAGTCAAAAGTTTATTATGTTAGAATACCCCAAATTAGATGCAAGATTTAAAATTTAGAATATAAGTGAAAAAAAAAGTTTCAGACTGACAAGCACAATTTTTGTTTTTCACGGTTTTAAGTAACAAATAGCTGACTTAGATATGAGCTGATCCTTTCTCTTAAATTATCTTTCAGTGTGAATGGTGAGTAAAAATTTACTTCTATTAGGCATTTGTGCTATTTTATTTTAATTTGAAGACATTGCAAACATTGCATAAGAAATTATTTTGTCTATACTTTTAAAAGTCACATTTGTCATTTTTTACTTTCCAGTATTCAAGTTTCATTAAAAATAAAACCCTGTCCCCTACATTTTTCCATTGTGAAGTTACAGATTTATATGTGCCTCAGGGGACTAAAGAGAGGTTTAGTGTAGTTGAGGTCAGTCCCAATCTGAATGCCTTCCTTGTTATTAGGCACTAATGATTAACTTGGAAAAAGCAGGACTCTTAACTGCACTTTTAATTCTGCAGAACTCTCCAAGAGCCTATTATTCCTCATTAGTAATTATCTCTATTTCATTAAGCAAGAAATTATAGAATGCCTACTGTGTGCTAACTATTAAGCCATGTAATAAAAGAAAAAAATATGTATGCAACTCTTTTAGGTCACTGGAGCAACACTTTCTAAAGTAACCTGCAGGAAAAATTCATGGACCAATATACAATTACTTCTATTACTAGACTATGAGACAAGACTCAAAGACCAAATATGTGAGATGGTCTAAGTAATTTTTATTATATAATTTTTCCAGGATTTCACACATACATCAATAAAAATACTTTTTTTATTAAGTAGTGTTGCTTTCCCTCACATTTCATAAAGAACTGGCTTAATACATAGGCGTAACTGGCCTATGTGATATATTTTTATGAGTCCTGGGATGGCCCATTCCTCAGACTTAACTTGGCCAACTGTTGGATACTAACTTAAGTTATATGAGAGTGGGGCACAGGCTTTAATTCAATAAAGAATCAGGTATCTAAAATTTTTAATATTCTTGGAAACCAAAAGATGACAAAAATGTAGGTGTTGTAAATGTCAAATATTAGATCTTTTTTGAGAGTAAGGTGAGAGAATAGAGCCATACACTTGCCTAGTGAATTCAGATTCATGCTTTTGTGAATACATTTTGAAAAATTGAACTATATCTTAAATTATATTATTTCCTTCTTGTTCAAGAATGATTGAGATTCTGCTGAATGTAAAATAATAAAGTGCTGCCATTGTAGAGGGTAGGCCTTCTCCCTGATTTGACTGTTCTGCTTATTGAGGCTTTTTAGTCAACATAGCAGTCTTACAGTTTATGAAGGAATTCAAAATGTATGCTAATCAAGGGAAATATAGACACATGTATGTTAGATCATTTCATGTTATGTCTTCAGGGACCATATATGAAGCTGTTGAGGGAACATAATTTCTGCATAAATTTTGCATGGTGAAATGTCAATCAGCTGGCTTCATAACAGTTGGTACAAACACTCCATGTTTAGCAATTTGCAAACCATTTTCAATATATCAACATGTTGTATGGTTTTTTATGTCTTAAATTTGACAAACAGTGAAACTCCACTGACTGTAAGTTGTGTATAAATTGATGAGCTTGTATTTCATGGCACTAGAATACCAATCATTTTAAACAATTTTAAATGGTTCTGAATAAAATTCTGAGACAGTACTGTTTATATTCAGCTTAATAGTTACACCCTCCCCCCAATTTTTTGTCATAGTACATAAGGATTGTCTTGGAAATTACTATTATTCTAGTTTGTTTAACACTTTGGAAAGTTAGGCAAATTATTTCATATAATATTTTTGAATTCTTGAGATATATTGAAAGTATAGAGAATGTAGAGAGAATACATGAAGTCATTAAATGAAATTAAAATTTTGAATTGTGTATTCAGGAATCCTGGGCAACATTTACTGCAATGTATTTAAAATAAGATGGAAGTGAGAATCAAAATTTAACTTGAACAATTTAGTTGTATTTTTTCTTTTTCTTTTAAAATATATTTTAAAAACAATTGTTCTATAGAGTAACACATTTCTTTCAGTTTCAGTTTCATCTTTTGCTTCGTAATAGGGAAGGTGAGTATATAACTTACTTAAATTCTTATCCTTACCTCAAAACACACACACACACACACACGCACACACACACACATAACCATGTCTTCTACTTTAAACTTCTCAAAAGACATATCACAATGCTTGGTTAAACTAGTTTTGAATGTTTATATAGTCGTAATTCTGCAGATATTCAGATTCTTACACAATTCCTTTTATTCTTCTAGGAAATACATTTGACCCTTTTCTATTCTAAATTTCTTTCTCTTTGGACCATATGATTTCCTCTTTCTTGGTTAATTATGATAAAACACATCCCCTAGTAGTTTCCCAGGGACAGGGTCATGGAGGACCTGCTAAAATTGAAAATATCTTCGTCTTAGCCATCACACATTGGTGAGATGTTATGGTTGGGTGGATTATTTACATTGGAAATAATTTGCACTCAAGGTTTGGCAAGAATTGCTTTACTATTTCTAGAACCCATTATTGACCGTAATAAGTAGGATGTCATTCTTATTCCCTTTGCTTTACATGCAAGCTGCTTTATTTTCTCTTTGGTAAGCTCTTAATGCATAATTTGAAACTTCTTTGTTATGCAATTTCACAATAATATAACTTGGTGTGGGTCTATTTTTATTTATTATGCTCTTCATTTTATGAACATTTTAAAATTGATAAATCAAGAGTTTCCTTTTAGTTTTATTCTTTGATCATTTTTACCTCTACCCTGTAAATTCTTTCTGAAACTCCTGTAAATCAGCTTTTAAACATACTGAATTGATATCTTAATTTTCCTACAATTTTTATCCTTAATTAACTTGATTTTTTCTTTAAATGTAGCTTTCCATTATTTCAGTGAATTTTAATATCACATGGAATTTTCAAGAATTATTTACTTCATGAATCTCCCCCTTAATATACATTATGTTTTGTTCATGGTCACAATATCTTCTCTTAACTCTGAGGACAGTAATTATGATTTCACTGAAGTTTTATTATGCATCCTGAATTTTTTATCCCTGTAAATCAATGCTAAAGACCCCTTGATTTTTTTTTTTTTTTTTTTTTTTTTTGTCTGGATATATTTCAAGCTGAGGACCTTAAAAATTATTTGCAAGCATGGGAGGGATATGACTGGAGGATTTCGATCTCACTTTTCAATTTAAGTTGTGACTGTTTCATAGGAGGTCACTATTTGCTGCCATGTCCTAACTGTTGGATTTCTAATTGGCTGCCCATTCTGGTACCCCAATGGAGAGATAATAGTATATAATAGTATGCTGATTGTCATTTACTCTAGAATATAGGAATGCATCCTACAAGCGTTTAACGTTGCACTTCAATCAAGTCTTCCTACTTTCCAGGTATTATTATATTTAGAGTTTTTGTTTGTTCTGCTTTGTTTCTTGATCACTATATCAATAAAGCAAACAATCTGTTATACTAGAATTGAAACAGAGTTTTAGTTTTGCAAATAGAATTGAAGGAGAGAGTTTAAGGGTCTAACTGTTCTTCATGTGATTTTTCAATCAATTTTGTTTTTAACCCATATGAACACACTTATAAAGGTAACTCATAACCTTCAATTACTAACTCCAATTTATTTAATTCTTGGTGACTTCCCATTTCCATAGTAGATGAAGTCACTTTTTCCACCTCCAAAAACTACTATTTGTTCTACCAATTTCAAATTTGGGGGCATTGCTCATCTCTTTTCATTTTCTCTCCCATTTTATTTATTCTTGTGGGCACTTTTTATTCTTTGCCATCATGTTAGTATTGATGAGGTAAGTAGAGATAACCAATTCTATACCTTAAACTTAATGTATTTTTCATATTTCCTTGGATTCTATGGAGGAGACGGAAATAAATTTATTACACATACTACATGATTCTTTATTATATTTCCTGGAATATTTGTTTTTTTCAATGTAGTCTCTATTTCTTTTGTTCCTATCTGTATTTGTGTATTTGATATGCAAGTTGTGTGTGCTTGTCTATGTGCTTCCCCAAAGGAAACACACAGGCATACTTAAGTTTGGCCTTTAAACTGATTTATCTGAAAGATCAATTGTTTTTGTTTATAAGATTGAGAGGGTATCTATTGATGCCCTATAGTGAAAGATTTGACAAACAGCATAGCTATATTTCCTCTCACTTCTCTTCTCCCTACCTTATATTTTGTTAGTTTTACTTTTGTAGCTAAACATTCACTCAATATCTCTCCATTCTTCTTGCTCTCTCTACAATGCCTGAGCTGGTTGAACTCTGTTTTTGTTAATTTTGGTTTGATTGCCTCTTCATCTAGATAAGTTATTTTTGTAGTCTATGCAAGATTGTCACGAACATTCCCAAACAATGAAACTAAGTCTTGGAAAATTGCCTAAATCTTGTGTCAGTCATGTAGTTTTTTGATTGGCCTAATATTGGTCACTTTCCCATTCATTTGAAAAGGATCATATTAGGGGATGTTGTGACTGAAACTCACATTGACTACAGTGTAAGAGGGTCATATCAGTTTCACAAAAGGATGTTAAGTTCATCTCACAAATATTGTGAGTGCTCATTGTTGGGATTTTTTTTTTTTTTTTTTTTTTTTTTTACATTCTCAAGATTTGTAACATTAGTACTCTATTATGTAAATGAAAATGTGTCTGTGGCCCCCAAGACTAACCCCATTTTCCATGATTTGCTAATAGGATTCTGAGGTTTCAACATATAGTAGTGCAGATAAGATTTATTATAGTAAAAGGATGAAAATTCAAATCAGCAAAGAGAAAGGTGCATGATTTAAAAGTCAGAGGAAACCAAGTGCAGGCTTCCAAAAGTCCTCTCCCAACTGAGTCACATGGGATGTGTTCAATTATTCCTTCAGCAACAAGTTGTGATAACATGTGAAATGCTGCTATCAGGATGTTTGCCTGAGCACAGGAGTCCAGGGTTTTTATTGGTGGCCAATCATAACAGGCACTCACTGCTGAGCACATACCAAATTCCAGACACCTAAAATGAAAGCGGAGGTTCAGCAGAAGACATTGTTTGCACACATGGTTTAGCCATTGTGAGCCACTATTTTCAGTTCAGGGAATGGTGAGAACCCTAACAAAATCCAAGTTCCCCTATGCCAGCCAAGGGCCAAATTTGCCAGCAGATCTTTCTAAGGAGAGTTGTCTGAGTCCTGCAATGTTAGTTATTTTCTACATGCCCAGTTTCCCTTTCTTTAGCCTTATTTTTCCATGTAAACAAATTTAGTTCTATTGGTCATTTTAAAAACCATATATTTTCTATTCTTCATCGATATGTTTTTAATGCAATTTTATTGAAATCTATTCATATACCAGATATTATTCAAAGTGTATAATCAGCGGTTCACAGTCTCATCATGTAGTTGTGCATTCATCACCACAATCAATTTTTGAACATTTTCATTACTCCAAAATAAATAATTAAGTAAATAAATAAATAAAAAGAAGAAAAATAAAAATAAAAAAGAACACCCAAAACATCCCATACTCCTTCTCCTCACCTTATGATGTATTTATTTATTGACTTTATTTTCTTACTTCTCAGTCTGTCCATATACTGGATAAAGGGAGTAAGAACCAGAGCTACTGGATTACAATTCAACAGTTTCAGGTATTTCCTTCTAGCTATTCCAGTACACTAAAAACTAAAAAGGGATATGTATATAAGGCATAAGAATAACCTCCAGAATGACCTATCAACTCTATTTGAAATCTCTCAGGCACTGAAACTTTATTTTGTTTCATTTCTCCTCTCCCTTTTGGTCAGGAAGGCTTTCTCAATCCCATGATGCTAATCCCCAGGAGTCAAGTCCCATGTTGCCAGGAAGATTTACTCCTCTGGGAGACATGTCCCACATAGGGGGCTGGGCAGTGAGTTTACCTGCAGCACTGGTTTACAGATAGGCCACATCTAAGCAACAAAAGGTGTTCTCTGGGAGTGACTCTTAGGCACAATTATAAGTAGGCTTAGCCTCTCCTTTGAAGCAACAAGCTTCATAAGGGCAAGCCCCAAGATTGAGGTCTTGGCCTATTAAATTGGTACCCCAGTGCTTGAAAGAATATCAGTTATTCCCCAGGTGATAAGTTTAATATTTCCAAGTTTTTCTCCAGACCCTCAAGGAAGCTTTGCAAATACTTTTTTTATTCTCTGCCCAGATTACTCTGGGAAGTATCAGGGCATCACACTAACCTGTAAAACCAACAAAATTTCACTTCCCATTCAAGGTTCCATGTCATTATGGTGTTTGAATAGACTGACCATACAAGTTAAATTACATAGTTTGGTACAGAAAATATAATTTGTGCACCAAATAAACATCTCTTCCTCTGGTCATACACAGAAGTTAAGTTTTAAAACACAGTCAATATTGTCCTTTAGTCTGATTTGCCTTATTCCTAACCAGATCAGCTTCATTCATATTTCTAACTGAAGTCTGATCTCTTTTACAGCTTTTTAAACTGTGGCTGTATGGGTTAATGCTGGCTTTCAAAGCTGCAGAACTCTAGGTTTGTGTCTCAGGTGTCACACAGGTACCCAAAGTTCCAGGAAATGACCAGGTTATACACAAATTGCTCAGCATATCAGAATTTAGAAACAACTGTTAAAACTCAGGAATAGATGTGACTGCTGTAAGAGCTTATAATCTAGGAATCTTTATTAATAAGCCTTCACCTGATAACCTATGCTTTCAAATCAATTCTCAGTGTTTACACATATATTTAGACCATATTAGTGAGGCAATATAATGTTAATCTTTTCATTTCTGAATTATTTCACTCAACATATTACCATCAAGGTGCATCCATCTAGTTGAATCCTTCACTCATCAGTCGATGTCCCTTAGGCCCCCTCTATCCATTGCAAATGGTGAATACCGCTGCCATAAACACTAGTATGCAAATGTCCATTCTTGTCCCTGCTTGCAGTTTTTCCAAGGAAATGCCTACTAACAGGGTTGTCAGATCATACAGCAACCCTATAGTTAGCCTCCAGTGGAAACAACACACTGCTGTCCATAGGGGCTGCACCATTCTACTTCCCTACCAAAAGTGAATAGATACATCCCATGCTACACATTTTCTCCAGCACTTGTTTATTTCTGTTTATTTTTTAAACAGTTCTATTCACACACAATACAATCCATCACAATCAATGGTTCCTGGTATAATTACATAAATTACATATTCACCCCCAAAATCTATGTGAGGACATTTCAATTTCATCTGCAAAGAAAAAAGACAAGGGAAAAAGATAAAGAATAAAAAATAAAAAAATAAAAAATGAAATAAAATAAAAGGAAAAACAACACAAAGAATCTCATACCCCTTCCTTATATTCCCTTTTATTGACATTCAACCTATGTATATTGCCTTTGTTACATTTCATGCACTCATTTAGCAATGTTTCTGTTAATTATAAACTCTAATTTGCATTAATTGTATTTTTTCATATGCCATCCCATTTTTAATACCTTGAAATACTGACATTCTTGTAAAAACATTCTTATATTTGTACATATAATCACCATAATTGTCCACTGTAGGTTTTGCTAAGTTATACAGTCTTAGTCTTTATTTTCTTTTTCCTTCTGGTGTCATCCATGTCCCTAGCCTTCTTCTTTCACATTCAACTTTGTTCAGTGTACTTACAATATTGTGCCACCATCAGTTAGTATTGTGCTATGCATTTGTATCTTTACAATCAGTCATGTTGAACATTCTATACTCCTTCAGTATGAAATGCCCAATCTCTAACCTCTTTCTATTTCCTGATAACCTGCATTCTCAACTCTAACTCTAAAAGTTCTCTCTTTCTCTTTCTACCCTGATAGTTTTCATTTCTTTACTCCTCCCCATACTTTTCTCTCCTGTCTTTCCTATCTGCGTGTAGTGCTCCCTTTAGTATTTCTTGTAAAGCAGGTCTCTTTTTCACAAACTCTATCAGTGTCTGTTTGTCTGGAAATATAGCAAACTTTCCATCATTTTTGGATGGTTTTGCCAGATAGAGAATTCTTGGTTGGCAGTTTTTCTTTTTGAGTATCTTAAGTATATCATACCCCTGCCTTCTTGCCTCCAAGGTCTCTGCTGAGGAGTCCACACAGAGTCTTATTGAGCTTCCCTTGGATGTGATTGATCACTTTTCTCTGGCCACTTTCAGAATTCTCTTTGCCTTTGACATTTCACAACTGATTAATAAGTGTCTTGGAGTAGATCTATTTCTGTCTATTCTGTTTGGGGTATGCTGTACTTCTTGGATCTGTAATTTTATGTCTTTCGTAAGAGATGGGAAATTTTCAGTGATGATTTCCTCCATTATTCTTTCTGCTCCTTTTCCTTTCTCTTCTCCTTCTGGGACACCCATGACATGTATATTTGTGTTCTTCATTTTGTCATTCAATTCCCGGAGTCTGGGCTCATATGTTTCCATTCTTTTCCCTATATGTTTGTTTGTGTGTAGGATGTCAATGCCCTGTCCTTTTTTCTGCTTCTTCAAATCTGCTGTTTTAAGTGTCCATTGTGTTTTTCATCTCTTCTGTCGTGCCTTTCATTCCCATAAATTCTGCCATTTGTTTTTGAGTTCTTCCTTAAGTTTGCCCAATATCTTCTTTATATCCTTCATCTCTTTTGCCATATCTTCCTGCAAATCACTGATTTGGATTTTCAGTTGATTTAGCATGTTTGTTTAAACATCTTTAATTAGTTGTTTCAACTCCTGTATCTTGTTTGAAGTGTTAGTTTCTTCCTTTGATTGGTCCATATTTTCATTTTTCCTAGTGTAACTTGTAATTTTTTCTCAGTATCTAGGGATCTGGTTTCCTTGGCTAGTATATTCTAGAGGTCATTTTCACTCTTTTACCTAGGATTTTTTTTTTAACCATTTTTTTTATTGTGGAAAATGATATATATGTATATATATGCAAAAGTGATAACTTTCCAAGTGTAATTTAACAAATAATTAGAGTGAAAATTTCAAAGAATGTTATGTGTGTACTTTGCCATTCCTCCTTCAACCATCTCCAGCAATACTCTGCATTTGATTAAAAAATACTTAAAGGGATGTTCCTGTAGTTTTCTATACCCAAAAGGGGTTAGCATTGTAACCATATCTAGGTATTTAACTAAGGGCAACATTTGAAACATTTAAAATGGCTTATAATACCCTCAGTGGTTCAGATCCTTTGTCTTTGTAAGTTCACCAGTTAATTTCCTCCTTACTGCCTCACTCCAGACACAAATGCCTCTTCATTTAACCTGGCAAGCAAGCTCCCATCTTAAAGCCTTTGCTCTCACTACCTTCTCCGCAAGTACTGATCTTCTCCTTTGGTCTACTATGCCGTAAGTTCAAATTACACCTTCTTCACTAGTTCTATATCAAACTATTTAATACTACTCAGCCCCTTAACCCATTAGGAACTTCCCATCTAGATTTGTTCAGCTATACTTTTTCTCTCTTTCACATCATTCATCATCTCATATATAGTTTACTTATATTGTTTATTGCTCATTGTCTGTCAACATGGAAATGCAAGCTCCACAAGGCTAGAAATCTTTGTTTAAATTTTTCCATATTTTTATATCTCAAATGATGTAAAAGTAACTATAACAAGGAAAGCAGTTCTATTTCTTGTATTTAAAGTATTCTTGTTAAAGTTTTGAATTTGATGAGCTTTCTAGAGTAACTGAAAATGGTTTTATTTTTCCATGGTGTCACATTTCCATTTGGTTTCAGAGAATTGGATAAAACATTGTTTGAATACCACATTTTGAACTCAAAGTGTTTTTATATTAAAAACTTTTTTTTCATTAAAATATATTTGAGTAGTATTTAACCAATTTACTTATTCATTAATATACACAAATTGCAATACTTCCTCTATGGTAGTACATACATATTTTTTTTTTTCCTTGTTCTTTTAAAGTTCTCATAAAGATGGTATAGGAAACGTTTTAAAAACAAAATTATGTCTTATAGAAAAACAAGAAGAAAAAAACCTGCTTATGAGAATTTCTTCACTCTTTCCAAATGTATCTATCAAAGGAACAACTTGATTTATGATAAAAAAAAAAAAAAAAAAAAAAAAAAGATCTGTTATGAAATTGCGCCAGCTAGAGAGATAAGCAGTCAGGACACATTAAGGAAGCAGAAGCTTGGCTGGAAGAGATAGTTTCAGGTTATGAACCTCAGATATTTGTAAGCGTAGTGTTTCCAATCTCATTCCTATATGATATGGACAAGGCAGATCATCATAGATCAGGGACTGGATCCAACCTACTGACTCCAGACAAGCAAAACCAAACAAAACATTTTTACAGGTACATAATGAAAATGATAGGAAAACATCCTTAAAGGTTTGGAAATAGTGAAAAGAGGCAAAGTTTGTCCAATGTGTTCTGATTTTAAGAGACTGTCTGAAATTTGAGGGGGAAGAAACAGAAAAAAAATAATGTATTTTAAAGAATTTCTCATAAGCATACTTGTACTTCCATGTTGAAATTTACTTTGTGATAACTCCAGCAAATTGGAATTGGATTAAAACTCACAATGATTCAGCTTGGTGCCATCTTAATTGGTTCTTCAAAGATCCTATTTACAAATGAGTTCACTCCCACAGGATCAGGGGTTAGGCTTTTTAGGCTTGACCATGTCATTATTGGAGACATAATTCAACCTACCACAAATTATTTTCTTAAGTTTTTAACTATTTTTTTTTTGGCATTACCTTCTTAGTAATTGTAGTAGGGATTTCATTAAAAATCTTAATTTATCATAATCTAATTCAGATATATGTTAATAATTCCAGTAAAACACAGAAACTTTTAACCAATATCACAAGGTTTCCTTCCCTTTTTTGGGTTAAATTGTGTATATAACAATGATATTTCTTATACCCAACAACAGAGTGTTATAATTAGTGCTTTATATAATCTTATGTTTTTTGAAGACATATATTTATAGACCCTTGAATATTAACCTGCTTATTTTTTATTTCCTATATTATTCCTTTTTTCATGTGGATTTGAGTTACAGTCTGCTGTCCTATCCTAACCCAAAATATTACTTCACGTATTACCTCATCTTTCCTTTATCCCAATATTGCTATGTGCATACATCTTTACATAAGTCCAAGAATACAATTTTATAATTATTGTTTAATGCACTTGTTTTTAAGTCAATTAACAGAAGAATTTTAAAAACGTAAAATTACACTATCTTTTTAAATGACCTAATTATTTTTACCAATGCCTTTGTTTCTTCAGGTGGATTTGAATTATTGTACTCTGTTACTTCCTTTCAACTTTCATAATTCCCTTTTGTGAACCTTATAAGCCATCTCTTCTAGTTATATATTATCTCAGTATTTTTTTATTGGTGACTGTCTTTATTTCACCTTCAGTTTCAAGGGTGGTTTCCCTAGAAATAAGATGCTTGGCTCATAGTTTTGGTTTTCTGTTTGTTTGTTGGTTGTTTTTTTTTCTTTTCTTTCTTTTCCTTACTGCACTTTATGCCATTGCACTGCCGCCTGGCTCCCATCATTTTCATGAGGAGTCAGCCATTAATCTTCTTGGAATTTGATCAGCTTCTTGGAATTTGTTCAGCTTCTTAGATATAGCAATTAAGTTTAAAACAAAATTTGCTAAGTTATTGACTATTATTTCTTTAATATTTTTTGACCTGTTTTTTTCCCACTCTTTTCTTCTGGTATGACATTTATATGTATGTTGGTATGATTCATTTTGTTTTACAGATCTCTGAGTCTGTATCTTTGTTCTTATTTTTTTCTGTTCTTCAGAATGGATAATCTCTATTGCTCTAGCTCCTTCTATTCTTTTCTTCTGCCCCTTAAATCTAATACTAAGCTCTCATAGTATTTTTTTTCGTTTATAATATTGTAGTTGTCAGATCTAAAATTTTCAGTGGATTATTTTCTATAATTCTATCCCTTTATTTATAGTCTTTATTTGATGAGTTATTCTCATCATACTTTCCATTTTTTAATACAATTTCCTTTAGTACTTTGAACATATTTGAAAAATAAACTTCTTTGAAATGTTCATCTCTAAGTGTATTACCTGGGTCTAGCTTCCTCAGGATTGACTATGAGTGTTTCTAGCTTTGTTGTCAGCCAGTGATTTGTCAGTGATTGTGCTCAAATCTTGGGCCATAAGGCTTCCAGTCTCTGCATTGTTTTTTTCCACCAAAATTTCTATGATGTGCCTTAGAATTTTATTCATCTTACATTTCACACATTTTGTTTCCATATAATGTTGCCTATAAATGCTTGTGTCATTCCCACATTCTCTGTTTATCTCTTTACAGTGATAAGAAGTGTAGGATATATCCAATTTCTGTTGATTTTCCCACCAAACACTGTTTACACAGGCCCATTATGCAGAGTAAAATTTTGTTGGAAACTTTGGGATAAGAGTGAGGTGTATTATGTTAGAGAACAGCAAAGAAGTTATAATACAATGAAAGTATTATACATTTCTACTTTCTAAAAATCTTCAGCTATCTTCAACACATGGGCTTGATCAATGCAAGAAATAAATAAATATATCTAAAAGTGATATGTCAATCAAAAAATATATAGCAATACAAAAATGACCAATGGCAATAATATTAAAGTCTAAATAATAAGCATTATACAATATAAAGTATTTATGTGAATCAAGTTAAAATATATAATGAAAAGACCTGTTATACATTTTTATTTTTAATTTCTACCATGGAATATCTAACTATAAAAGCAAAACTATTTGGAAAATAAGATAGAAATTGATATATAATTTACATAGGAGACTTCAATAATCCATTGTAATACATGTAGTAGGCAGAAAATAAGTACCTAGTATGACTTATATATAATTTCATACACCTACAACAACAAAAATCTTCCAATTTAAATTTTTTTCTCAACCTCCTAAATTAATGTAAACCTTAATAAAACAAAGAATAGTCAAATACATTGACTGAGGATATATATCTCAGATACATTCATTTTTAAGTATTTTCTCTTGTTTTTCTCTTTGCAGATTTTAAGATTTATAAGACATATAAAATTAAATATTTTATGAAATTGTAAAGAAATTTCATCTTTTTCTTTATTTTTAGGTGTTGGGTAAGAGTGTTTGTATATATTGTTTTTCACTATGCCACAGGGCAATATTCAAAGATCAACTAATATTATGCTGTGACTATGCCAATTATTTGATCTCTTGTGAATAGTTTTCTCCAAGGCTAGGAGCTCCCAGATGTTCACCCATTTGGCTCATATTTGAGAGAAAGTAGGAAATCATGCTTTATGTTGCCAAAATATTTCCCACTGCTGGTAGTAAACAGCCAATAATGCTGAGGAAAACATAAGGTGATGGTTGAAAGATATAATTCAGAACATGTTCTTTCTCATTTCTTGTGTGTATGCTGGTACTTAACAGAAGAAAATTATGAGAGTAAGAGAAATAAGAATTAAGGTTTTCAGATCTGGATGGATTTTTGCAGCTGTTAAAAATGTAATATGTTTAGCATGTTCCCAGAGGAAAAGTATTAAGACAATGGTGAGGAAAATACATTTAAATTATATTACTTGTAGTTTTAAAAATATATTTTTTTTAAATGCAGTGAATTTAGAGTGAAAAAACCTTGAGTTATAAGATTACTGATAAGACAATGCAAATAACATAACAAAGGCCACACATTTTTGAAATACAAAGTCTCAGAAACATCATGATATCAAAACAATTTGAATATTATAATACAGGACATAAGGTAACACAAATCTCAAATGATTTAAGGTTCATATGTATAATAAAGGTCATTTAGTTGAGTATACTGTTTTAATTTGAACTGCAAAGGATATTTTCTTATATAAGTTAGTACTGTTTTCATACCTGAAATTTAAGTACTCAGGAAACACAATTTTCATAGATTGTGTAGAGATTCCTCAGTGAGGGCAAGTGGTTGTTGAATCAGAATAGCACCACAGAAACTTTGCTGAAGTGGGTAGTAGAAAATCTTCCATGTCACATTTAATGTTTGTGGAGAAGCATCAGTCCTAGAAACTTTCAACAATCAGGCTTTATGTTACTTCTTGCAGAAAAGCAGTTAAGAATTTTGGAATCAAGAACTGAGGTCACCTCAGCTTTTGGTGTCTTGCCTATTTTTCTCCCCTTTGCTCACTCCATGCCAGCAACACTGAACAACTTGCTGTTCCTTAAAAATGCCAGGCACACTCCAAACTTAGAGCTCGGTACTGACTGTTCCCCTTCCTGGAAGCTTTTCCTCACATATCTCTCAGTTAAATTTCACTCATACTTCCACTCTTTCCTCATATTTCACCTTCCTAATAAGGAATGAAAATTTCAAACTTCCCCACCATCACTTTCTGGTCTTCTACTTTGCCTTTATCCTACTCTTTCAATTATCATATGGTCACCTTACTATGTAATTGTTTCCTTCCAATAAATAACTTACTTTTCATGTCTATTGTTGATGTCTGATTTTACCCTGTTCCAGTTTGCTAGAGCCACTGTTATGCAAAACACCAGAAATGGGTTGGTTTTCCATAAAGGGGGTTTATTGGGTTACAAATTTACAATAATCTAAACTTGCACTTCAGGAAAAGTAGAGAAAGAAGAACATAAACCTAAATCAATAGAAGAAAGGAAATAATAACCAGTAGAGAAGAAATTAAGGAAATTGACAAAAGGAAAATAATAACATAAGCCCATTTAACTAAAAGCTGATTTTGAAACATATCAACAGAATTATTCAACCTTCAGCCAGGTTAACCAAGGGGAAACAAAAGAAGGAACAAGTTAATAATATCAAAAATGAAATAAGGGTCTCATTTCTATTGTTCCATGAGCATTAAAAGGATAATGAGGGAATAATATGGACATATTTTCCATGTTATATTCCATATTATATTCCAATAATGTGGAAAATAATGTGGGCCTCTATGCCAGAATTTGATAATTTAGAAGAAATGGACCAATTCCTCGAAAGACATGAAATATCAAAACTCACACAAAGAAAAATAAATATGAATAGATCAATATCTATTAAAGAAATTGAATTAATAATTTTAAACATTCCAGTAAAGAAAGCGTAATTCCCAGGGGTCATCACTGGTGAATCACAGCAAATTTTTATTGAACAAATAATACTGAATCTCCACAGTCTCTTCCAGAAGCTAGAAGCAACTCATTTTTTGAGGCCAGCATTGCCTGAATACCAAAAATAAAGACATTATAAGAAAAAAATATATAAACTACAAACCAATATCTCATGAATATAGGCACAAAAGTCATTTAAAAGTTTTGGCAAATTTGATCCAGTGATATATAAAAAAGAATACATCACAACAAAGTGGGGTTAATTCCAGGAATGAAGGCTAGTTCAACATTTATAAAGTGAATAATGTAATTAATCAAATTAACAGACTTAATAAGAGTAATCACATGATAATTTCAATTGTTCCAAATAAGCATTTTGCAAAATTTAATACCTATTCATGGAAAACATGCTCAGGAAACTAGGAACAAAGGAGAACTTCCTCTACTTGATAAGAAACATCTACAAAATACCTGCACTTAACATTATACTTAATGGTGAGAAACTTGGTACTTTGCACCAATATACAAAAGTCAATTGCTTTCCAATACACCAGAAATGAACAATTAGAGTTTTAAATTAAAAGTCATATCATTTTAATAGTATCAAAAATGAAATAATTAAGTATCTTTCTAACAAGTTAAGTATACAGTAGCTGCATGAAGGTAACTGCAAGCTGTTTACAAAATCAATAAAAGCTTAAGTAAATGGAGAGATAATACTTGTCTGTGGATTAGTAGACTCATAATTGTTACAATATCTATTCTTTCCAACTAGATCTATACAAAATAATCCAAACCAAATTCTCAGCAAGTTACTTGTAGATATCAACAAAGTGATTCTGAAATGTATATAGAAAGAAGAGGGACCTAGCATAGTTAACATAATACTGAAGAACAAAATGGGAGGACTTATATTACCAGGATTAGTTAGTGGTAGAGCCAACCCTGACCTTCCCGTTCATTATTTTTTTCCTACTCCATGTTTCCACTGAAGTTTGACATTTGAGAAGGTTAAATGGCAAAGAGTAAGTACCAGATAAAAATTCAGTTTTGCTTATGTACATCTTTAAAAGCTATCTAATGGTCTGGAAATTTTCTGACTAAGCATTCTTTGCTGATATTTTCAGTAATAATACTTAGAGCATTAATAATGGTTCTGAGGCTACTGTGCATTCTAAGCACACTATGGCAATATTAACCAACTGCAGAGTAGCTATATGAGCTGAAGGGTTTTAGCCCACAGAACAGGTTGGAGTTTGCCTTCTATAGAATTTAACAAAGGGCTGGTGTTCACAGTTATGTTTGACACTGCAGATGGCTTTGTGGATAGGCTGGACTTCCCTCCTAAGATTCCCCAGTTTAGATGATTATTTGTAAGGACACTGAACACACGCCCACAATTAAGAAAAGAACAACAAACCACAAGAAACTGATCTTCATTTTCAGTCTGGTGGAAAGATAATGGATGGCTCATTTGTCCAGACATGAAACCCAGGTCCTTTGTGAGAGGAAACCAAAGGACATTAACATCCATTCCAGAGAAGTGACTCAGCTTGTGTACTGTTTACCTTTCATGACAGGGTTGAAATAGCCTTCAGAACATTCCTTCTTCTTAAAAGGAAAATTAGTAGCAGTTTTCATCCAAAAAAAAAGAAGGTAACTACTGAATAACCTGCATTTCCAAGGTGTACACTTGAACACTTGCTCCTGATATGTTTCTTATTCATTTGATGTTCCACAAAGATTTAATGATGTCATGGAGGATAAAGTGAAGATGCACATGGTTCATTCAATAAACAGGGAACGTCATGGAGAGAGTTAAAATATAGAACTGGAGTATGCTTGTAATTACCACAGAAAATTCTTGCTTTTTCCTCAGGGTGTGTATGTATTTGTGCATATAATAATATTCACATTGTGGTTTACCTATCACAAATTAGGTGTTCAGCTTCTAAGTGAGATTGTCCCAAAAGTTCTTACCCTTGATGTCTCTGCAAGATTTTTGCCTCCCCCTCCCATTTTCTTGGTTATCTTGTACTTGTCTTATCATTATGGCCTTCAAGGTTTTTTCAATTTTTTTTGTGAACTTTAACATAGATACATAACAGTGATAACTTTCAAAGTATGATTTCACAAGTAGTTGGAGAGCAAATTTCAAAGAATATTGTGGGTCACAGTTCCACAACTTCAGCCATTTCCATTACTGTAAAGTATAACAGACATACAGAAAGGTGTCAACTCTTGATGTACAGCTCAACAAGCAGTTATATAGGCAATTTCAAAAATTATAATGGATTATAGTTCCACAGTCTCAATCCCTTCCCTATTATTCAATACAAGGTATAAACAGAAAAAAGACCTTCAAGACAAAATTCAATGAGCAGCTATAGAGCAAATTCCAAAAGATGCTATAGGCTACAGTCCACCAGGACGGGCAAAATAGTGACATGGATCCTGGATCAATCCCACAGGTTGCCACCTGACCCATTAGTATAAACATACATGTGCCTGCCTATGAGGATGTTCTGGTTTGCTAATGCTGCTGTATGCAAATACCAGAAAAGGATTGGCTTTTACAAAGGGGGTTTATTAGGTTACAAATTTACAGTCCTAAGGCCATAAAAGTGTCCAAACTAAGGCATCAACAAGAGGATACCTTCACTAAAGAATGGCCGATGGCACCTGATACACCTCTGTCAGCTGAGAAGGCACGTGGCCAGTGTCTGCTGGTCCTTTGCTCTTGGGTTGTATATCAAAATGTCTTTCTCCAAAATGTCTCTGGGTGTCTGTCTTAACTCCTCTTTCTCAGCAATTCTGAGTCCTTGCTTCTTTCTCCCAGGACATTTCTCTCTGAGTATCTGGGGGTCCTCTCTTAGCTTCTCCAGGGCAAACTCAAGGCTTCATATCTTAGTTTAGCATCTCCAAATGTCCTTCTGTCCACATCTCCAAGCATCTCCAAGCATCAGCAAGCATCTGAGTCTGTGTTGGCTCTTAGCTTCTCTCTTCTTAAATACTCCAGTGAACTAATCAAGATCCACCCTGAATGGGTGGGATCCACACCTCCATGGAAATAGTTTAATCAGAGGTTCCGCCTTAACCATCAGACTAATAAAACTGCCCCCACAAGATTGCATTCAATAATATGGCTTTTGGGGGGACATAATTTATCCAAACCAGCTCAGAAGGTTACACTCCTCCCTCCAGGACCTTGCAGATCCCAAATATCTATTAAAATATTGAAATGTTTATCTATTGTGATAGTAGCTTTTATTTGGAATTTATAAAAATAACAGACTGCAAAATAAATCTGATTTCAATTATTAATTATGCATATAATAACAATAGAGGTTATTTGGGGAAGAAAATATTGCTAGAATTTACCAGGACTTCATTTACTGGAAAGAAATTACAGTAACCTGTGTTAACTGTAGCTCAGTGAGTGCTATGACAGGATTCACAGTAATTGGCCTGTGGTATGTTTTCAAATCATTACAAACCCGAGGTTTTTCATAAATCAACTATTAGGAAACACTTATTTACCACTACTATTTCATGAAAAATATGATAAAAGCTTATACATATGTATTTTACATTTAAATGTTTTCCAATGTTTTGAATACTCAATTTACTTATCTAAATCTGAGTTTTACTTAAATGCTTCTTAAATAAATGAACACTATCAATGTCCACTTTTGCAGGACTACTGGAAGAAAAAATAAGAAGGGATTAAGGAATAAAAATAAATTGTATGTGTAGTTTGATATACGAATTCCAAATGAAAATGCTCTAGTTAGTGAATATGGAATTGACCTGATGGAATATGCAGATCAAATCCAAAATCATGGTTAAATAATATTTTTAAGCAAGGGAAGCAATTCAAGAAGTCATAAAGTAATAAGTTGAAATATTTCATTAGGTTAAAAAATTAAATAATTTTTGGGTAAAAAAGATAAACAGTATGAGTATAGTTATATATATATATATTAACTTACATGAGTCCGAGTGTTAATTTCCTAGAACTATAAAAAGAATTAGCAAAAAAGTATAAAAAAGAAAAGAGAATCCACTAGAGAAATAAAGAAAAATGGCAAAAATGCATACAGGGAATCAACTCTTCCAAAAAGAGTCACTAAATATTGAAGAAATGAACAAATTCAGTAATAATCAGGAGAATGCAAATGCTGAGATATATTTATGTTTATTGGATATATAATGCCCAGTAAGGGTATGACAGAGATTTCTCTTGTGCATTATAGGTGTCTTAGAAACTGGGGAACAATATTCCAGGGAATCCCCCACTCCCTCCAATTTAAGGTCATCAGAGATGAGATTTGGCTATGCCTAGATTCTTTAGGAATAGAAGTAGTTACCAGTGTGAATGAGTACTATAATACAGCCTTAATAGATAATAAATGGATACTGCATAATTAATTTGGAGTTACCTGTATAGAAGAAGGATGTTATTCAAGTCTTTTTACCATGGAAATGGACAGCACCATGTAGGTTGTTTGTCTAATTTGTAATAGACAAATCTGAAGTCAAGGTTATGAACACACTGAATGAGAGATTTTTGAATCTGTCTCGTCATGGAAAAGGAAATCCCTTCAGACACATCAGTCTGGCTAGGTAGATTCTGGAATGAAATTGCTTTTTCTTTTTTGTTTTTTACCTCCGGTGTGCACATCAGGGGCTCTATATCTAGGCAAGCAATCATGAAGGAAGGTTGTAGTGGGTGTGATAGGCATTATAGATAAAACTGAATTATAGAGATCTCAAATAGAAAATTTCTTTTTTTTAGTGTGTTAATGAAATTTCAAATAACACTAAGATTTTAATATAACCATTTGTAAACCCATAAACTTTTATAAATAATAAATGTTTTAAATATACTTACTATCTAAAGCACATAGTATTTTATAAATAAAAATGATTACCATTAAAAATGCTATTTTAAAATATGGATATACTGTGTATTTTGTCGCTCCTCTCCTAATCAAGGATACTGCTGCAGTGGAGGGAATTCTAGGCGGCCAATTACATTTGTTCTCAATGAAGAAAATTTTAGTAGTCCAACTTTCTTCTTAAAATAAAAGGGAACTGTTATAAACTGAAAGGAAAAATATTAAAAAAAACTCAGTGTTAAATGTTTATGCATGTGTTGATTTATATGAAAATCATGTTACCAGTATAAAGTAAATACTAAAAATGTCTCTTAGCTGGAGCCCAATTTAAATAATAAATCTTTGCCATTACCTTTGAAAGGTCCTCTCTACATATGCTTAAGAGATTCTTTAGGCTATCTTCCTAGAAGAATGCTTACAGGAGTAGGCCAAGTTCAACTTCACTAGTTAATGCAAAAGTGTTTTCCAAAATGGTTGCCAGAATTTAACTCTTTCTAGTAGTGTCCCACATCACTCCTAACACATTATATTTGCTTATTTTTTCCCCAATCCGGTGGATACTAAATGGTACAAATTGTGGCTTTAAATTTCCTCTGATTATTAAAGGTTAAAAATATGGAAAGAAAGCGATTCTTAGTTAAAAGTTTAAATACAATATCTTCAAATGAAAGATTAAAATTTGCAGTTATGATAACCATTATTAATTTATCCTACTCAGGAAGGCTTCTGATTTCCAAATTAAAATAAAACTTTTTGAAAGTTCCTGTAGAAAATTTTAAGCTTCTTTAAGTAACTGAAAACTCTCTTTTTCATTGTTCGTTAGGAAAATTTGTAGAAATTCTCAAAAGCAAATTTACTTAGTAATAGCAATCAAGACACTTTGTAGGACATTAAAGACATTAATAAAACTTTGTTATTGCACAAGATATTATTCACTCTCGAGGTTGCTGGCTTGCAACATTTTTTTTTTTTTTGCAGGGTTTGAGGGCAATTATTAGGAAATTAGCTCTGTTTCCATGGCACAATTAGTCATAAGTCCTTCACTTTCATTCTGCTGAAGATTGAAGGACAAATCAGTGATAACAAAATCAAGCACTTAGTTAGTCAGCTAACATTCCTTCTAGAAGTAATTTATCATGTAAATGGTGACCTGTTTTTTTAAGCAGAAATTTGAAAACAGCTTTTTGCATGATTGAAGCATTTGTCAGTAGTCTTCTCCAGCACATGGCAAATGTTACTTTTCTCTACAAGATAGTAGGAAGACAAGTGTGATAAGCTTTTAAAATGGCATTATTAGTTGAAGATAGGTATATGTATACATACTGTTTGCCAAATCCTCTCTTGTTCTTTTAGAATTTTATGCACATTATATTCACAACCTACATAAACACTTAAGGGTTGTGAAATCCTATTTATTTTTCTGTGAAAAATACTCATTTAGGAAGTCAAATTCTCAGAGTATGTGTAAGTATGTGTGTATGTATATATTTTTCCCTTTAAAACTATGGCTTCTTTAAGATAACAATACAAACATATTAAGACAGTCTGTACATTTAAAAATATGTGAATGACCATTGGAAAATTCAGAAAATGTCCCCGTTATTAATCTGGAAAATACCAGATAATTAAATATTTTTAAATATTTAGAAAACAGATTATCTCTATTTTTCTTTGGATATTTAAAGAATCTAATGTAGTCTTTATCTAAATATATAACACACAAATATTGGTATAGCAGCCAGTATCTAAAAGAAGGGTATATTCAAAATATTTCTTTTTTTCTTGAGGAAAAATTATGGCAAAGGACTCATATCTGACAAAGAGAAATGGTAAACTTTAATTTTAACCCATTCTGGAAGATACCTGTTTCTTTTTGTTGTTGTTGTTGTTGCAGTTAGTTAAATTTTGTTATTAAAGCCATTCAATTATTATATTTAATTGACTTTATCCAAAATTATATGATGATATTATCATTATATGGAACATCTTCATTTTTATTTGATTTTGTTTTCATTACAGATCTATTGTCAAATTGAGTTTTCCAATTTAGCTGACATCTATTGGCCTATTAAGTAATATGTTAGTTCTCATTTAAATATATTTATGCTTTAATTCTTAAGATACTTCTAAAATATTTATAAAATAATACTAAAATGTTTTAACTCAAAGTTTCTGAAAATATAAATATGTATGCTCACAAGGTCATCTGATTTTATGTTCCCTAGCACTTTGATTTATTAGGCCATCACCATTGGCCCCAGTAGTCTTTTTGTTAGTATATCTCTTTCTTTAGGTTTCCCTTCTGTATTCCTTGTTTTCCTGCAGATCCATTTGCATGGTTTACAATTTCAGGATGCCACTGTCTGTGACCACACTTCCATGAAGTAATTGCTGTTTCCATGTCATGGCAATGCCAACCTTTTGGAATTGATTTATTGGCTAGGAAGCCCCTAAGCTGTCACAAACACTTCCTTCAAGAGAATTAAATGCAGAATAGTAGGAGTGCTGTTTGGGGGCCTAATAAATCTCTAGATGCAGGATTCAATGAGACCTCTGTACTTTTCATAGTTTTAAAGTGTAGGAATAGATAGAGGGCAAAATATTCCTTTTAATGTGTCAGTGTAAAAACTGAGAACAGTCAGCATTTCAAACTATTTAGTTATTCCTCCTTAACAGAGTTAAGTATTTCCCTCCATTATTGAACAGGAGAGTTGTGTACAACAAACTAGTGGGATGATCCATACACTTTTTCTCTTGAAATTTTTAATCCAATGTTATTTCTTCAACATTTATTATGTATATGTTCTGTAGAAATTAATCTGCTTGTCTCTGCTGATATGGATGTTAAACATCCACATGAAAACAGAGCAATGTACGTGACTCTCAAGAAATTTTTTCATTCGTTTGTTATTAATTCATTCATGGATGACATATTCCAACATACAGAAATGGAAACAAAATGAAAAAGTTTGGCTACTGTGGCTTCATTGATCCCTGGATATATTTTCAAACTTTTGGACGATCTATATAATTGTGATTTAAAATTAAAGTAAATATTCCTGAAAAAAAATCACAAATGTGTGTATATATCTCTGTCTTCTGTGAACCATGTGTACAATAGGGATAAGACATTAAAAAATGTTCACTTGAGTCTGGAGTCAATGATAGATGGAATGTTTTCATTTGGAATAAAATTGATTTCAGAGACATTACTGAGAAGGTAAATTGAAGATGTGAAAAGCCTTAGGGCAGGAAAGTAATGTAGGTGCTTTAAGACCTTCATTAATTGGCTTATATATCTAAATCCCAGAATGTAATTTATTCTACATCAGAATATGGCTGATTCCTCAGTTTAACTGCTGAGCCTGAGCAATTGTTGTTTTCTATCTCTCTTCTAGAAGAGAACTGATAAACATTGAAACTACTACTATGGACATTTTAATATTCAGTTCACCTCTTGCACCCTTTGCCTCAGGGCAGCTACACGTTTTGCACAAACTGAACTTTAACAGGATTTGGAAGAATTCACCTTGGAGAAACTAAAACTGCAGAAACAGTCAAGGGACATGATTACAAATAATCTGCAAACCACCATTATTTGACAATACTGTTCTATATTGGTGCCAATTCAGAGGTTTGTTTTTTCAGTTTTTCTTGGGTAGTCACATGCATTGTAAATAATTTTAAGTTTGTCATCTTATCAGCCTAAATCAACTAGAATATGGTAAAAAATATATATTTTTTGTATATTGACAGGATTCTGATACTAGATAAGTAGATCCATAGATAATTCACTCTCAAACACACACACACACACACACACACACACACACACACACACACACACACATCCTGTGTATTTCCTCATTGTTATGGATGCTGTGGAGCACCATGCAGATCCTTTTTCAGAACTCATTTCTTCAGCTGTCCATCTGCTGGAGTGCTGTCTGCTGATGGCTCACAGATGAGATCTTCCCAAAGAATAACCCTCTGTGGAAGTAAGCTGCTTTATTCAAGATTACACCCCCTCTCCAGGTGTGGTCTGAATCCAATGATTGGTCCTTTCGAGGGTTCAAAGGCCTGGTTCCCTAATACCTTTTGATTTTGGCCATCTCAGTTTCAGTTCAACTTTACCCCCCCCCCCCCAAAATCATGTTTTCCATGCTCACTCACAGGTTCTTTTCCCCAAATCACTCCCCAAGAAACAGCCTGCCGGCAAATGTAAGACTTAAAGTCTGTTTCCCAGGAAACCCAACCCAAAGCATATGTGCTGGTTTGAATCTGTTATATAAGCCAGAAAAGCCATGTCCTTTTAAATCCAATCTTGTGGAGAAAGACCTATTGTGGGTGGTACCTTTCGAGTAGGTTGTTTCAATTTAGATGTGACCCCACTCTTTGAAGGTGGGTCTTAATCCTTTACTGGAGTTCTTCAAGAGAGCTCACAGAGAGAAGGAGCTCAGAGAAGCTGAGAGAGACATTTTGAAGAGAAACTAAGATATGTAAATCCAGAGTTTGCCCCAGGAGAAGCTAAGATAAAAGCTAAGACAGAAGCCCAGAGACAATTTGGAGAAAGCCATGGAAGTCATAAGCTAAACCCAGGAGAGGCCCAGCAGACTCTGGCCATGTTCCTTTCCATGTGACGGAGGAACCCCAGATGCCATCAGCCTTTCTTCAGAGAAGGTATTTTCCTGTTGATGCCTTAATTGGGACATTTTCATGGCATTATAACTGTTAAATCCCCATTGTAAAAGCCAATCCATTTCTGGTATATGGCCTTTCAGCAGCTTTAGCAAACTGGAACAGCAGATGATAAGGTAAAGAAGACTAACCCTTAACAGTAGCAGGAGAAATCACAAATCCAAGTTCTACTCCTCCATTCCGCTTGCTCTTTTGATACGGAACCATGTCAATGCAATCACATCTCCATTTGGGGAAGCCAATAACTGGAAAGGGATGTTAGACTGGTTTCTTGAAATTGGGCTTTAAGAAGAATTGAAATGGACTGTATCTTCTCAGCTGACATTTTACCTTAGTTAGGGGATGATTGTAGGACTCCAACATTTACCAGGTGATAACCTAGTAATAAATGAATGCATTATGTATTGAAATTTTACTGGGAGTTTCTATTTGTATTTTCTCCAGTGGAGAAAATTTATTATTTTTTTAAAAAATGTCTTAAAGAAAAGCATGACTTCTTGTATCAGGGCTTGAACTTCCTCTCTAGGGAGTACATATATCCTCTGTATTTGGTAGTAAAATATTATAGTAGTTTCACACATTGACAATACGTGAAGTGAAATTCTAATCAATAATACTGGTTCTCTTCAAATGCTTGTTGAATTAATGTAGGGTACTCTTAAATTCTATCAATAGGCTGAAAGCCTAAATATATGAAGTACTATTTCCATATTGATCATTCTCTCAATTTGAGAGATTCCTTAAGAATAATGGGACATGATCCATGCCTGTTTTCCCAGAGTCCACAGAGCAGTAGAATGGTAATGGGAACAAAGTATGAAGAGATCTTATGTAAATTTGAGAAATGGAGGTTTAAGCAAAGTTAAGCAAGTTTCTATCCTGAAAAATCTTTTCATAGAGACTTTAATAGGCTATTATAAATTATACGCCTCAGATAAATCATTATAAAAATTCCTAAAATAAATTCCCATGAATCTATTTTACATAGAAAATTTCCAGAAGGCTAGAGTTGGACTGAGCATTCTTTGGGAGATTTCACATTAAAGGCAGACTGAATTATAGGAGAAAAAGGAATGCTCATCAGCTTTCCACATTCTGATGTTAGAAAAGTTAATTAAAATGTCAGAGTACTAGCAAGTCGGTGACAAGGACAATTATGTAGAAAAAGAAGAGAAAAAGAAGAGAATAGAAAGGCAATGAGGTGTAATAGAATGAATATAAGAATATAGTACTGGGTTTCAGTCCTAAAGTGAAATAAATAAGCTATGTGATTTTGTGTAAACTATTTAGTAACCTTGTCCAACAGTTTCCTAATCTTTAAAATGAAGTCCATCTTGGTACTTAAATTTAACTCTTTTTTTTTTTAATCACTGGAATAGGCCCTTATGGACATGAAAAGAATGACTAAGTTAATGTATTTCTAGTCATGGAACACAGAACTATGCAAAATTAATTCATTTTATGAGTTATAAAGGTAATGCTATATTAAAAAGGATTCCCTTTATGCAATCATAATCATGTTGAAGATAAGTTAGAAAAAGGGCAAGAAAGTAGGACTCATATGTGATAGATTCAACTTGCTTGGGTTACAGAGAAACAGTTTGCAGATTATGGGTGTGTTCCCCCTCCCCCCATCCTCTTCCCCTCTACCATTCATTAAAAACACTAGTTGTTTGGATGATGTCTTTAATATTTGAAATATGTGGACTTGCAGAGCAGGACAATATCTTGAAGCACCAACTTTTTGTCCTTTTTCTCAGTCCTGTCTCTTCATACCACTATCCTCACATTCAAATACATGGGCCACTGATTCAGAACCAACTTCCTTGGTATAGAGTATAAAAGAAATGAGTCTGATTTTGGCTCTCAAATATTTTACCTTTAGTTGTCTTTGGGTGCTTTTTATTTCAGCTCAGATTTGCCTATATTAATATATGCTGACATGTGAAAAACTCTTAGAAAATTGCTGGTCACATAATAAATGTTCCATGTTTCTTTTATCACTAATATTATTAAAAGTATAATTAATATTATTATATTCTGTATGTGTGTTGTGTGCTCCAATTGAAAAAGATGTAAGTATAGGAATTAGGACATTTAATTCCAGAGATAGGCATTAGGGACTTTGTGACAAAGCATAAACCATAACTGGCAGTCTTCTGGAGGTAAATATGAGTGAGTAATCATCAAAAGAGCATAGATCTTCACCAGCAGTGAGGGTAGTTCCTTTGGCAGCTTTTAAGAGTGAAGTTGAGAAGGATTTCCTGCACATCTCCAAGCACCAGGTTGAAAGATAATCATATATAACCTACTTACAGGAATCTATATCAACTCTTGTTTCCTAAGAGATGATAAATAATTTCTTTTGTAACACCCAGCCATTCTTACAATGCTTGTCCAGTAATAGTGGGATCTGTCTACTCCTAAGAATTTACACGACTTCACCAGCCCTGCTAGTAGAAGCAACTACTTTCATCATTTTTCAGGGAGCAGAAATCCCATGATATAGTGGTTAAGTTCATGTGACAACTTGGTCAGGTTATGTGCCCAGCTGTTTGGTCAAGCAGGCATTGGTCTGATTGTTAATGTGAGGATATTTCATGGACTTCAATCATCATTAAGTTGATTGCATCTATGGCTTATTACATCTACAATCAACTGAGGAGGTTCTGTTCAGTACTGAGAGAAGTCTCATCCAAACAATTGAGGGCTTTAAAAGAAGCAATGATTTCAGCAGTCAGAATACAGAATTTCCGTCTCTACCTCAGCCAGTCAGCTTCTCCTGGGGTTTTCATCAAAAACCTTCTTCAGAGTTCCCAGTTTGTAGCCTGCCCTAAGAAATTTGGAATTGCCCATTCCCACAATTTCATGAGACAATTCTTACAAAAATCTCATCATATTTACACATGTCTCCTTTAGGTTCTGTTTCCCTAAAGAATTGTGACCAACACAGCTTTGGTACCAGGAGTGGTTCTTAAGAAACAGAATCTTAAGGATGAAATTTCTGAATTGGTTCTGGGGTTTTGGGAATTGGTTCCTTAATGTTATTAAATTCAGAGGTACTAGAAACTCTATTTCCAGTGATCAGGATGGTACTGATAGTCTATAGTATGAGTTGGCAATACAGATATGCATAACAGTGCCAATGGATATGGCAACACAAATGATTATAACAAGGAAGGCTCTGAGTAAGAGTGTTTTTGACACCTTAACAGAGTTCTGTGGAGTTAAGAGGTAAAAAGATGTGGCTGGTTGTTCCTAAACATGCTGGATAGAGTTGTAAAAGAAAGGAATGAACTCAAGTCTTCAAATTCTCCACTTAAGCACTGCATGAAGGATGGGAAAGTTTCTGTTCGCCCTGATAGAAAATTTTATTTTGTGTAGCTACAGGTTTGAGATTTCTGAAAACCAGACCCAGAGTTTTACTGTGTGAGTAGCTGAATTACAACATACATTAAATTTCCACACTTGTGAGGTGTCTCCTATTAATGTAAGAGCATTCTGCTATCACCACTATTATTCAACATTGTGCTAGAAGTACTAGCCAGAGCAATCCCACAAGATAAAGAAATAAAAGACTTCCAAATTGAAAAGGAAGAGTAAAACTGTCATTATTTGCTGATGACATGACCTTATATTTGGAATATCCTGAGAAATAAATTATACAGCTACTTAAGCTAATAAACAAATTCAGCAATATGGTGGGATACAAGATTAATGCACAAAAGTCAGTAATGTTCCTATACACTAGAAATGAACTAACTGAAGAGACACTCAAGAAAAAGATTCCATTTACAATAGCAACTAAAAAAATCAAGTACCCGGGAATAAACTTAACAAAAAATGTAAAAGACCTCTACGTAAAGAATTACATAACTTTACTAAAAGAAATAAAAGGGAACCTAAAGAGATGGCAGAATATTCTGTGTTCATGGGTAGTAAGGCTAAACATTGTTAAGATGTAAATCCTACCCAAACTGATCTACAGATTCAATGCAATTCCAATCAAAATTCCAACAACCTACTTTGCTGACTTAGAAAAGCTAGTTATCAAATTTATTTGGAGGAAAAGGAGCTCAAATTGCTAAAAACATTCTAAAAAAGAAAAACAAAGTGGGAGGACTTACACTGCCTGACTTTGAAGCCTACCATAAAGCCACAGCAGACAAAGCAGCATGGCATTGGCAAAAAGATAGACATATTAACCAATTGAATCAAATTAAGGATTCAGAAATAGACCCCCAGATCTGCAGTCAACTGATTTTTGATAAGGCCCCCAATTCCACTGAACTGGGACAGAACAGTCATTTCAATAAATGGGGCTGAGAGAATTGGATATCTATATCTAAAAGAATGAAAGAGGACCACTACTTCAAACCTTATACAAAAATTAATTCAGCATGGATCAAAGTTCTCAAAGTAAGATACAGTACCATAAAACTACTAGAACATAATGTAGGGAAACATTTTCAAGACCTAGTATTAGGAGGCAGCTTCTTAGACCTCACACCCAAAGCACAAGTATTGAAAGAAAAAATAGATAAATGGGAACTCTTCAAAATCGAAAGCTTCTGCAACTCAGAGGAATTTGTCAAAAAGGTGAAGAGGCAGCCAATGCAATGGGAGAAAATATTTGGAAACATGGATCTGATATACTGATATCTTACACATATAAAGAAATCCTACAACTCAACAATGCTAGTACAAGCATCCCAATTGTAAAATGGGCAAAAGATATGAAAATAAATTTCTCTGAAGAACAAATACAAATGTCTAAAAAGCACATGAAAAAAATGTTCATCTTCACTAGTTATTAGGGAGATGCAAATCAAGACCACAATGACATATCATCTCATACCAATAAGAATGGCTGCCATTAAACAAAGAGGAAATTACAAATGCCAGAGAGGATGTGGAGAAATTGGAACTCTTATTCATTGCTGGTGGGACTGCATAATGGAACAGCCACTCTGGAAGACAGTTTGGTGGTTCCTCAGAAAACTAGATATCAAGTTACCCTACAATCCAGCAATTTCACTTCTTGAAATGTATCCAGAAGATCTGAAAACAGTGACACAAACAGATATTTGCACATCAATGTTTGTAGTGGCATTGTTCACAATTGCCAAGAGATGGAAACAATCCAAATGTCCTTCAACAGATGAGTGGATAAACAAAATATTATATACATATGATGGAATATGAACCAGTAGTATGAAGGAATGTAACTGCATGATAAGTCAGTGTCTCCTCTGTTCTCTCACTTCTTTCAACCCACATAGTATTTTTACTTAGAACATGTCCCAGTAAACTTTCTGAACAAAAACTTCAAAATTGCAGAGTTTTATGTTTGGTTGGTTGGTTGTTTTCCTGGAAACCTAAACTATCTTGGGTTTGTATTTTCATTCAACTATATGGTAGTCATTCATTCATTCAAAATATAAATATTTTGCACCTCCAACATGTAGTAAGTATGATGAGAGTTTCTAGGAATACAGTAAACATACAAAACAGACCTCATACTCTTACCTATAATTCTGAGAGTAAAATAAAATTTTTAATAAACAATTATAAGCGATAAAATTCAGTAATGCCACTTAAGTTTTTCTAAGTCTCAGTTTCCCTTGGTCAAAAATAAAAATAATCCTAATTAAAAACTGTTGTGGTGATAGACTATAAAAATAGGAAAGACACCTGGCAAAGAGCAGCATTCTATAAATGGCAGAAATTTTCCCAGTTCCCCTTCAAAGGTGAACATGGATTCTGAGACATCAAAGATATTCAAATTGTAAATTGAGCTTTCTGCATGGAAAACAATTGCATGCATAAAGAAGAGGAAGGATTTAAGGTTTTGTTTTTCTGTCTAGAAACCCATAATATGAATGATTTCTTTTCAACTAATTGCAGATGCCAACTATGTTACAATAAGGAAGCATCATTATATTTATTCCACTGTGAAACCCAGCTATAAAGACCTACTGTTTTGCAATCATTTTATGAAAAGACAATATATGACTTTGACAGAGAAGAAAGCAGTATCACCATGCAAGAACTTCAGACTCCTTTCCAAAACTTCTCTACAGATTTAGAGCCACTTACACACTTGAGAAAAATGAATTTTTTGTGTACTTAAAGATTATCATTACAGCTAACATATATTGGATGTTGATTATATGCTAGTTTCTTTGTACTCTATAATTCTGTGCCAGTTTGAGTGTATTATGTCCTCCCAAATGCCATTACCTTTGATGTAATCTTTTGTGGGCAGAAGTATTGGTATTGATTAGATTGTAATTTTTTGAGTGTTTTCATGGAGATGCAGCCCACCCAACTGTGGGTTATGACTTTGGTTGGATGGTTCATGTATGTGTTGCCCTGCCCGTTCAGGGTGGGTCTGAATTGAATTGCTGGAGTACTGTATGGGCTCAGACAGAGGCAGCGAGCTTGCTATAGCCAAGAGGGAAACTTTGAAGAATGCACTGGAACTGAGAGAGGAGCTTCAGCTTACAGAGACATTTTGGAGATGGCCTTTGAAAGCAGGCTTTTGCTCCAGAGAAGCTAAGAGAGGACAAATGCCCCAAGATCAACTAAGAGTGACATTTTTGAGGAACTAAAGCCTAGAGAGGAAAATCCTGGGAGACAGCCATTTTGAAAGCAGAACTCCAGAGCAGATGCCGGCCACATGCATTCCCAGTTGACAGAGGTTTTCCAAATGCCATTGGCCATCATCCAGTGAGGGTACCCAATTGTTGATGCATTACCTTGGACACTTTATGGCCTTAAGACTGTAACTGTGTAACCAAATAAACCCCCTTTTATAAAAGCCAATCCATTTCTGGTGTTTTGCATTCCAGCAGCATTAGCAAACTAGAACAAATTCCTTTCATTTATTATCAAAAATTACCATATGTGGTGTATAATATTCCAAGACAAGGACATTTCTATGATTAAATTTAATTTTTTCAGTTCAGTTAAGAGGAAACTATCCATATGCTTCCTTTATGGGTTTCCTGAGTTATGTTTTTTCCAGAATGGTATTAAATGCATTTAAACGTTATTCAGTGGTCAAAGAATAAACTTAACCAATCACCCTGAAAGGCACCCAAGGAGGATATCTATCTATCTATCTATCTATCTATCTATCTATATACTATTTATAACTTCTTGGCAATATTCTTTGGAGATTTACATGCCATGCTTTAAAGTGATCTTAGATCACCTGACTCAAGCCTACCATATTAATTAAAAGACCTGCATAAATCACTGCAGAGTTTACTTGAGAATGGTGCATTATAACTGGATGATTTAATTTCTACTAAAGAAATTATTTGATCAGCACTTTACTCCAACCCATTTTGATGGATCAGAAAAAAATTTAGGGAAATGGTACTTGAGAGATGTAACTTGTAGCCAATAGTTTGGAAATAGGTATCGCTGTGAACAATACATATTTAGTATATGTCAATTCCTCCACAAGATGAATGCTATTAATGAAATAAGGAACACATAAAGATTTCAGACAGAAGTAGTATTGTGTAGTGGTTAAAACTCTGGACTCAAGGAGATGTATCCCTAGGTTCAACTCCTAGGAATTTCTTCTCTACATCTGTGATGATAAGGATGGAATTTACCTTCATTCTGCTTCAATCTTATTGATATAAAATAAGGATCTTTAAAATAACTACTTAATCAGACTAAAGTGAATGTCAAATGTAAAACACTATTTGAACTAAACTGGCATGTAACTAGCACTATTAGACATCACTAATATTCATTTAATACAGACTTTAGTTAGGTAGGTAGGTATATAGCTAAGTATATAGTAGAACAAGAAACTATTTTTAATTGTTATATTTTGGAAAATGCTTACTTTCTAAATTCCCCAAGCAATATTTTCCTAAAATTTTATGAAAAGTTTATTGATTCATTTATTATTCACTAATGAAAAACAATATGTTTTATATTAATACTAAGGATATAAATGTAGCTTTTTCTCCAATCAACTTAATCAATGTTACTGTGGGCTGAGGTTGAGGATACTGTCAGACCATATCATAGAGGCTCTCAACATATATACTTTGATAATAAATTCAGAGAAGCAATTGTTTTTTTAACTCAATTTTATTGAGATATGTTCACATACCATACAATCATCCAAAGTGTACAAATGTTCACAGTACCATCATATAGTTGTGTATTCATCACCCCAATCTATTTTTTGAACATTTTCCTTGCACCAGAAAAGGTGAAAATAAGAATAAAAAATAAAAGTAAAGAACACCCAAAACACCCCCTACCACCCTATTTTTCATTTAGTATTTTGTCCCCATTTTTCCACTCATCCATCCATACACTGGAAAAAGGGAGTGTGATCCATAAGCCAAGCAATCATCTTCAAGAGTCAAGGCTACTGGGTTGCAGTTTGATAGTTTCAGGTATTTACTTCTAGCTATTCCAATGCATTAAAACCTAAAAAAGGTTATCTCTATAGTGCATAAGAATGCCCACCAGAGTGACCTCTCAATTCCATTTGGAATCTCTCAGCCACTAAAACTTTGTTTCATTTTGCATCCCCCTTTAGGTCAAGAAGATGTTCTCAGTCCCATGATGTCAGCTTCAGATTCATCCCTGGGAGTCATAGCAATTGATTTTTATAGATCATCATCTTCATGCTAACTTCTGGGCTAGATTTCTTACATGAATGATCACTTGCCTTAATATGAAGGTATTTACATGGCTGATAAATTCAGTTAAAGCTATTAAATTATGTAAATTGTGCATAATTATTTAAATTCCATAAGTGGGATAAGTGAGGCTTAAATAAATGTTCTGTGGACATGATTAAAGAAGACTTCCATAGAAAAGCTAGTACAGAAACAAATTGAAAGTTGAAAGATGCTAAAAATATAAACTTTCTAACAAATATATTGATGTATATTTGTATATGTCTATCAGATGTATATATCTATTCGTGGGGCCTGTAAATCTTGAGTTCCAACTCCAGGATGGATTGCTTGAAAGATGTATTCCTATGAGAGTGAAAATTTTATTTTATGCACTATAGAATTGTTATAGTGCAATGAAAATAGTTCAAAATTCTCATTTGTATTTATCAAATTTCTGGAGTTTTAAGTGTAAATTTTGTGATTAATTTAGAAGATTATTTTATGAGAATGTTCATTTTATCATTTAAAGGGTTGTATTTCATCTATGTGAATAATAAGCTTGCTCTGAAATATTCTGCAAATCTTTGTGGCTGATCAATGATAGATCTCTGGAGAATAAAGACATACTTATAAATTATTGGAATTCTAAATGAGAAAATATCTGATATTTCTACTTAGCAGAAAAATCTGAAATTATTTAAGTTAAAAAATCTGAACTTCTGTTAAACTATATCTCTTGGAGGGTGTAAAAAAGTTTTACAATTATTTCTGATGATAATATAACATAACTAGTGTTAAGTTATACTCTAAAAAGAGACATTTAAAATATTTAAAAATGAATATATTAAGCTGCATAATTTAAACTATCTTTTGTTTCATATCTAATTCCATGTATGTATCTTTTAAAACAATGAAAACTATATATGCAGTACATATAATGAATTATATCTAATGTAAGCTTGTGTGAAAGACAAGCTTGCCTTGTCTTATTTTTTTAAATGCTAGAGTTATTTATTAAAAGGAGTTGTCAGAAACCTAGATATAAATATATAGTTGTGTCTGTTTCCCCTAAATTCTCAGGTTATATGAATTAATATTCTTACTACTGTGAATGTCATTCAATCAATGGAAATGTTTATAGGACGTTTTAGTTTACACAAAGGAAAATACTAAAATCAGGAGGAAAGTGGGGAAAACATTAGTCATGATTCATGTTATGGTAAAAATTTTATGGATGCTAACTGCTATTCATCATGCTATGCAGTGCCTGATTTACCTCAGATTCTGAAAATTGTCTTATTGTAAATATATCTAGCAAGTGATAATGCTTTTCTTGGCCAGTAATCCTTAAAGTGCACATATTAGTGTATGATTCAGGTTGAAATGTGCTGTCTAAATAAATTCAAATGCATACAATAATTAAGTTAGCAATAGACTGGAATGTCTGTGTATTTAAACAACTCCTTAGTTAAACTGTGAGCACAAAGAAAGAAGTGTAATTCAGCTTTCTGTCAGCTATGTAGTATACTGATTCTGCTCCTTGGGCACATCTCTAGGCCAATTTGTGAATTTTGGGGTCTATACTTGTTAATTTAACAAATACAAATTTACCACCAACACCAACATCACTACTATTGTTACCACTAATAATATCACCATCACTGAGGGCTATGATTTCCCAGGTAAGTGGGTAACCTTGCATTGCATATGCATTAATTAACACATTTCTTAATAAAGACCCTTTTTTTCCCTTTGGATTTAATGGATTTATAGTATCACTGAGGCTCCAAGTTTATCTTAAGGAAGGATGTATGTGAATTCATGCCTAGTTCAACCTTAGCTCATGGACAAATGCAAACATGGAAGTGCACTTCTATGTATCAACAAAAAGATTGAATTATCAAGGTAGATTTGTGACTGTCATAGATTTCACCCTACATCAAGCTTTACTAATGATTAGAGGTTTACAAAGAAGTGTGATGCTCAGATAGAACACCTTTCCTGGAGGAGCCCCCAGGCAGTCTGTAGTAGCTCTTAAAATTGCCATTTTCTTCTGCATTTTTGACTTTGGGAAAAACAATTTTTTGAGTCATGTAAATAGAAACATTGAGGAAAAGAGGAGCTACGTGGACTCTGTGACCAGCTTTATTGTGCATACTCCATAAATTCATCAATTCTAGGGTTGTTTTTCACAAGAAATATAGACCATGTGTAATCTGATAAAAATATTTCATAGATATGCCCACCCCTTTCTATAAATACCATTACCATATGCAGAGAGATGTCTGAACAAAGTCTTTCATTTCCCAGAAGTTCGTGGGTAGGCAAAGAATGTGCATAGGCCTACTCTTTTCTTCCAGCTCTGGATCAATGATGAGTGGACATTGAAGGGGACAAGAATAATCTAATACTGGCCTATTGCATATAAAATGATCTATCACAGGCAATCAAGCACTGCTTGCTTTGAGCCTCTCAAAGCTTATTCCATACTGAGTAATTAAGTATAGACAGAGCAATAGACCCTGAGAAGAGATCAATTTTTATCAAGGATATAAGTGTCATAATTCACAATGGCAGAGTTTAAAAGAAAAAAAAAAATAACTTCCCAGAGAATTTATAAATTAAGAAAATCATGTTAGAAAATAGTGATTCCTGTGAATGACTTAACTCCTTATGCACTATTTTACTTGAAGAAATTTAATTACAGTGTTTCCAAAATGCAGTTATATGATTTTCCTTCTGTATATTTTATTTAATAGCTACACTTTTGGTAAGATATTATACACCCAAATAATCTTATGAAATATATTTTTAAGACTAATGGACCTGAATAATACTGCAAACTTGAGACCATAATACAGTGAAATTAGAAAACAGTAACAAAAGGAGATTCATAAATATGTGGAAAGTGAACAATGTACTGAATAACAAGAGTTCAAAAAAGAAATCTAGAAAAATACTTTGAAATAGATGAAAATGAAAACATAACACACCAAAACATATGGGAAGCTGGGAAAGGAGTGCTTAGAGGAAAATTTATAACAGCAAATGTCTATATTTAAAAAGAAGAAAAAACTCAAATCAATAACCTAAACTTCCACCTTAAGAAGCTGAATAAAGAGCAGCAAACTTAAATTAAATCCAGGAGATAATAAAGATTAGAATGGAAAGAATTGGAGAATAGAAAAATGAACTAAACCAAAAGTTGGTTCTTGAAAGGATTAACAAAATTGGCTAATGTCAGTTAAACTGTCAAGGAAAAAGAGAGAAGACTTGAATTACTAAAATCAGGAATGAAAGAATGAACATCACCATCAACCTTGCAGAAATAAAAAGTATAGTAATGGTATATTTTGAACAATTGTAACCCAACAAACTAGACAACTTAGATTAAATTAACACAAGAAAGACCCAAACTATCAAAACTGACTTAAGAAGAAATAGAAAAACTGAATAGACCTATGCAAATTAATGTGATTGAATTAGTAATTAAAATATTTCCCCTAAGAAAAGCCCAGGAATGGATGACTTCACTGGTGAATTAAGCCAAACATTTTAAGATGAATTTGTGTCAATTCTTCACAATCTCTTCTACAAATTAGAACTCAATCTGTGAGGCCAGAGAACAATGATGTCTGCTCTTGGCACTTTTATTCAACATATTAATGGAAATTAATAAAAAAAAAAGGCAATTAGGCAAGCAGATGATATAAAAGTCACCCTGTTTGGAAAGAAAGAAGTAAAACTTTCTATTCATTGAGGACATGATATTGTACATAGAAAATCCTAATGTTAAACCTAGAACACTATAAGAATGAATGAATGAGTTGAACAAGATTGCAAGATACATGATCAACATACAAAAATCAATTGTATGTATATACACTTGCAGTGAACACACCAAAATGAGATTAAGAAAACAATTTCATTTCCAATAGAACCACAAATAATACAATATTTAGGAATAAATTTAACAAAAGAAGCTAAAAATGAGTATGTAGAAAACTACAAAACTTTATTGAAAGAAATTAAAGACAAATAAATGGAATGATAACCCATGTTTATGTTTCAGAAGACTTAGTTTTGTTGGTTGACAATACTCCCCAAATTATCTATATACTAAAAGAAATCCCTATCAAAATATCAGATAGTCAGAAGAAAATGATTAGCTGATCAGGAAATTCATATGGAAATGCAAGGAAACCAAAGTAGCCAAAACAATGTATAAAAAGAACTAAGTTGGAGGACTCACAGTTCTGTGTAAACTTATCAACAGCTGCAGTAATAAAACAGTGTGAAACTAGCATAAGGGCAGACATAAATCAACAGGATAGAATTGATAGTTCAGAGACAAACAAATCCCTTATATTTAGGGCCAATTGGTTTTCAAAAGGTGCCAAAGCATTTCAAAGGGTAAGAGTTTTCAGTCAACAAATAGTTCTGTAACAACTGGATAACAACTTTTCAATAGGCAGAAGAACATTTTTGTATCCCTGATATTCACCATATACAAAATTAACTCAAAGTGGATTATAAATCTAAATGTAATAGCTAAACCTGTGAAACTCTTAGAATAAAGCATAGAAGTAATTTTTTGTGACTTTGGTGTGCTGGTTTGAATCTATTAAGTCCCACACAAAAACCATGTTCTTCAATGAAATCTTGTGGAGGCAGACTTATTAGTCTTTTGATTTAGTGTGGAACTTTTTTATTAGGTTGTTTCCATGGAGATGTGACTCACCCAAGTGTAGGTGAGAACTTTTGATTAAATCATTTCCATGGAGGTGTGACCCCACCCTTCTGGGTAGGTCTTAATTAGATCACTGGAGTCCTTTAAGAGAGCTCATGAAGAGAGGGAGCTCAGAGTAGCTGAGAGAAACATTTTGGAGAGAAGCTATGTAACCCAGAGATTGTCCCAGGGAGAGGCTAAGAGCCAACACAGGCCCAGACACTTGGGAGATGCAAACAGAAAGACATTTGGAGGTGCTAAGCTAAGAGATGAAGCCCAGAGTTTGCCCCAGAGAAGCTAAGAGAGTATCCCAGATGGTTAGAGAGAAACACACCAGGAGAACCAAGCAAAGGGCTGAGAAGCTAAGAGAGACAGAAGGCCAGAGACATTTTGGATGAAGTCACTTTGAAACACAATCTGGGAGCAAAGGACCAGCAGACACTGGTCACATGCCTTCCCAGCTTACAGAGGTGTGCCAAGCACCATTGGCCTTTCTTCAGTGAAGGTATCCTCTTGTTGATGCCTTAGTTTGGACTCTTTTATGGTCTTAGAACTATAAATTTGTAACCTAATAAGTCCCCTTTATAAAAGTTAATCCATTTCTGGTATGCATAATGGTAGCTTTAGAAAACTGGAACACTTGGGTTAATCAAAGTCTTCTTAGAAATGACACCAAAGCACAAGTGATAAAAGAAAAAAATATATATATATATACACACACAATTTTGAATCTATCAAAATCAAAAATTTGTTTTGCATATGATGCTATCAATAAAGTGAAAGACACCCATAGAATGGGAGAAAATATTTGCAAATCATGTTATCTGGTAAGGTACTTGTGTCCAGACATATAAATATCTTTTACAAATCAGTAAGATAAGTAATGAGCAAAGGACTTAAGCATACATTTCCTCAAAGAGGATATAAAGATATTTATATAAATAACTGCTCATCACCATTAATATTACGTTCAGTCTGTGAAGACAGGAGAGACCTCTACCCAAAGTGTGGTTTGGATATTGAGTGTTATGGGGCCACACACATACATAAAGAGGTTATAAAACTATTTATTACCTATATAACTGAAATATCTTGGCACATTAAGACAAGCACCTCAAGCAGGTTCACAATGGCCTGAGAGAATGCAAGAAAAAGAGACTAATGTGAGTTTTTGTTGTGGTTAGGGAGCAGGGCAGGAGTATGAGGTCTCATATGTATTTCTGGAGTTCACATGTTTTGAATCGCTCACTCAGCCAAAGAAGGAAGCCTTGGCACAAGTAGGGCAAGGTGGTATTGGTGTTGGTAGGGGTGGGTGGCTGGGGTGAATCTTAAAAAGCTGTCTGACTAAACTTAAAAGAATGAGGCAGACTCCTCATTCCAATTAGACATTAGGAAAATGCAAATCAAAATCAGAGGATAAAACTTCAAGCCCACTAGGATAGCTATAGTCAAAATGGACCCACAAATTCCACACCAAGAGAAATGGAAACAGGCCTCCACCCAGAAAACCTATACACAGATTTTCATGTACGTAATCATTATACATCATTAAACATAATTGCCCCAAACTGGAAACAACCCAAATGTCTGTCAGCTGATGAATGGATAAATAAAAAGTGGTGAATTCCTATAATGGAATACTATTTAACAATAAAAAGGAATTCCTGATACATACTACAACATGAATGAATCCTGAAAATAATATGCTAAGTGAAAGAAGCCAATTACTCCAAACCACATAGTTTATGGTCCATTAATATGAAATGTCCAAATAGGCAAATACGGAGAGACAGAAAAGAGATTAGTGGCTTCCTAGACTGATGGGCGCTGTGGGGCATGGATAGGGAGTGACTTAAAATGAATACGGTGTTTCCTTTTTTGAGGGTATAAATGCTCTAAAAGTATATTGTGGTTATGGTTGCACAACTCTGGGAATTTGATGCTCTAGTATATTGAATTGACTGGTACTCTTTCAGTGGGTTATATGCTATGTGAATTAAATCTTAATGAAGGTATTTTTTTAAAATATCATTAAGAGTGTAATATTGCAACCCACATGTTGATGAAGACATTTTAAAATGCAAATAACTGTAAAAGAACTAGTAACCAGAATGTAATAGAGACAATATGAATAACATCTGCGAATAAAGTAAGGAAGAAAAAAACAAACAGAAAATTGGACAGAAGTCTTGAATACCCTTCAGAAAGAGGATATTCAAATGATCAACAATTTAATATAATTTTAATTTTAATTTAATTCTCAAAATAAAAAAAAATTACCAACATACACCAGGATTGTGTGTTTGGGTGTATTGCAGGGGGGCGGGGGAGGGGGCTGTACTAGAGAGTATGTTCCTTCTTTTCATTGTTTTATCATTGAGTTTGTTTTTCAGAAGATGATTTTGTTTTCTATTTTATATTGACAACTACTTTCCTCCATCTTCAATGTGCTTTCTATCTGGAATTCATATTACATAGGTATTGGATAATCTGTATATCCTCTCTACTTCTCATTATTTTGTTTATCCTGTTAATCTCATTTTTATTTATGTGTGAAAATTTATCTGCTGTGCATCCAATAAACTTTTTCAGTTTCCAGCTGTATCAAATCTGCAAATCACTATGCTACTTTATTTAATAATGCTGCTTAATGTATGAAATTGCTTTTTCCCTGGATTCATTACTTGAGCAATACTGCTTCTGTATTGGCACAAGTACCCTCATTAGTCTCCTGAGGCAGCAAAAGCCCACATTATACAGACTGCTTACCCTTTCTAAATGTTTGGTATGAATTTGCTACTACTATCTCTTGCTCTAAAGATTAGCATTATCACACCTCCTAAAATTGTCTATACATTTTACATTTGCCCTGTAAAAGTGATCACATTGTCCACTTTGCCTCTAGTCCAGATTTGGGGCTTGAGGGCATTTTGTCGTCATAAAAAAGTCTTGTGTACTTGCTTCTTAAGAATGCCTTCCTTTTAAATATAAATGTTTTAAGTCCACTCACTTGCTTACATATTACTTACCATATTGCTTGCATTCACTCATATTTAATTGAACTGCCCAAATATGAATGCTTGGAGCCTACCCCAACTTGATTTTCCTTCTAGGAATCTTTGGGTGACACCTGCAGGAGTGGGTGATCCTCAATAATTACAGAAACTACAGGCAGATCTCTAACGCAGATCTAGGGACCACTCTTCTCATAGGCCCTTCTGAGATCATGGTGGTTTTGTTGCTCACAGTTGCTAACTGACTTGCTGTTTGAAACACTGCCAACCTTGTTGATTTCCCATCAGAAGTTCACCTTTCCCCTCCACCACTAATAGAGGAAATCCTTCTGCTTTGTGTGATAAGCCTTTCTACAGGAAGCTTCCACTATAGAATGGTTGGGACCATCATGAAACCATTCTTGAATTTATAATTTCATGGGGCTTGAGGTTGTGGAGGTAGCAGGAGAGAGGCCCATCAGCCACAGCCTCATGCTGAACCCAAACACAAAGCTTTTAGATGCCTGTCCTCATTGCTCTAGTTGGACCTCCCTTGTTTACAACTTCTTCCTATATTTTTTTGTCTTTAGGGACCCCAGACAATATCTGTCCATTAGGCATGTCTATACATGTCTGATTCAGAGTTCCTGGGCCTCCTCCAAACCTAGAGAAGTAGTTGAGCTACTGTTACTCCAAGCATTCTGTGGCAGTTAAAATCCACAGCATTCTATGACAGTTACAAGGCTACACTGTGATTTGGTTAACTGTTACCAAATCCAAGCAATGCATTACTGAATGTGATGCAAAATAGAAATTCCCAACCTATCCCATGTGAATGTATGGACTGCACCTTCCCTAATTGTACATTTGGCCAGAAATGCAAAATATCTCGAGTGCTTGGTCTGAGCAGTCTGGGAACTGAGAAACGGTAAACTGATTAGGGTTGAAGAATTTGTATATCTAACAATACCTTCATCTTTTCAATAATCCTCCTTTATGCCAGCAGTCCAGTCTATCAGTCTGTCTGTCTTCTGCCTGGATTTCTTTGGTACCATTGTTTTAATTTTTTCTTATTATCCCACAACAATAACTTTGCTGATTAATTCTGTTCAGCCAGTTTCTAGGGCTCTTCCCCTAATTCCAATTACATGTGAGATGTTAAAATTGCATTCTTGTTTAATAGCCTATATTGTACTTAATATTCAGGCTAACTACTGTTTTATTAGCAAAGCTGCACCCTTCTACTTTTTTCATCACTAGGACTTCCTTTGCACATTGGCACTTTCTGGAATAGAAACATAATTACCACAGCCACGATCTAAGTTGTGAAAGTCAACTATTCCAAGAATTGTTACTTCTGACCTGGCATTAGCCCTAAATCCTCTCCCAGCTCCCATTTATAGACTTGTCATATTTTATTCCTAAAGAGTGTAAGCCAGTTGTCATCTGGCAGCTAGGGTTGATATGCAGATGATTGAAGTTGACAAATGAATAGGCCCATGGGTTTCCATGTGTATTGCTTTACTGTAGTGATTTTGAAATAGGAAATAGAGATCTATATTATCCAAATAAATAAACAAATAAATAAAATTGTCATGTACATTTTGTTAGGAAAAAACATAAATAATGAGAAACCAGTATTAATGCATATTTAAGGATATGTGCTGAATCCTGTTTAAAATTTCCGCTTGTTCTAACTCCCGAAAATAGATATTATATATAAACAAATATATTAAATATATTTATCTCAAATATCTACTAAATCTGATTATATCTACTGTATTACAGTAGATATAATTTATTAGATATAAAAATACATTTTCTAATTTGGAAAGTCCATCCCTGGGCATCACCCATAATGCTCAAGGTGGCTCTTTATAATTAAAGACAGTCTACCTAGAAAGATTCCTGGAATTCTATTATTTTCATATTTGCCACTTCAAAGATGGTTTCATATAACATACACCCCCTCACCCCCCCACACACATTCAAACAATGCCATAGTCCTAAACACATTTTACTGTGGTTAATTTTATTCATAATTGGATATTTGACACCTATATTTTGGATTCATATAATAAGCAAAATTATATTCCTCTCTCTATGTAATTTTCTTTTCCATTTTCTAGGCCAGAATTACAAGATGAATCAAAATAAAATAATGGCTTTTCTTACTTTTTATTTACTTCAGAAATTAGATTCTTATCATCAGAACAGTGAAAGAGTAGCCAGAGTGATTCAGTGGCTGCCAGTTTTCCTTTCTCTAAATTCAAAAAATGTGTGTCTTATCTCCAAAATACATCCCCATCACCACTACCTTTTCCTTTCATTCCTGTCCATCTTTATCTAGCTCTATTCATTTCTAGAGAAACTACCATCTTCTAAAACACTTTTAGTTTATTAATTTTATTGTCTATTTCTCCCCAATATAGCACAAATTCCACAAAGTCTAAAATTTTTGTTTGTTTTGTTCATAACTTTGTCTCCAGATTTAGAATAGTGCCTACTCCATCACTAGCACTTAGGATAGTGTCCTGTACATGCTACATGTGCAGTGAACATTTGGTGAATGAATGAAATTTACCTGGGACCTTAGAGAACATGTATTATGTCAAGAATAAAGATGTCAACCAATCCAAGCTCATCCAATGACTAGCTAAGTGCCCTTAGCCAAGTTCGTTGACTTCATCAAGGGTCACTTCCTTCACTTGAGAGACTTGTGATGATAAACTGAGATGTAAATTTTAAGAACTTTGCACAGTATCTAATACATATTAAATGTTCTTTAAACAATAGCTATTCTTACTATTATCTACATATTTCAAATATACATCTCCAATAGAATGCACTATTTTTTTTTATTACTTGAGTAAGCTTGATGGTACACGTGTTTATGTATGTACTTATGTGCATGAGAGGAAGACTCTTTGCTTCCATTTCCAGTATTGCATTCCAGTGAAGATTACATCTGTGGAATGTAAGCAGATTGTCTGAGATTGGTTTATGAATTGCTGCATTACTTCTGGTAACATTTAATGTAGTAATGTGTATTACAAATCTCCAAAATAAGGAATATAGTGTACATGTTGGCATTTTTACAAGGAATTCCTCATCTCATGGAACATAAATAATTAACATCATAAACAAGCAAAAAAGCTAAATGAAACATAACAACACTGTGGACAATATGATCATTTTCAATATTATTGTTATTTGAAATTAACAAACTTGTAAAATGTAAGTTAGTATAGATCTAATTTTTTCTTGATTTTTTCCTTAATTAAATTCAGTTTTATTGAGATATATTTGCATAGCATACAATCATCCATGGTGTACAATCAACTGTTCACAGTACCATCAAATAGTTACGCATTCATCACCCCAATCTAACCTTGAATATTTTCCTTACACCAGAAAGAATCAGAATAAGAATAAGAAATAAAAGTAAAAAAGGACACCCAAATCATTCCCCCATCCCACCCTATTTTTCATTTAGTTTTTGTCCCCATTTTTCTACTCCTCCATACATACACTAGATAGAGGGAGTGCTATCCACAATCACACTGTCACCCCTTGTAAACTACATTGTTATACAATCATCTTCAAGAGTCAAGGCTACTGGGTTGCAGTTTGATAGTTTCAGGTATTTACTTCTCCCTATTCCAATACATTGAAACCTAAAATGTGTTATTTATACAGTGCGTAAGAATGTCCACCAGAGTGATCTCTCGACTTCATTTGAATTCTCTCAGCCACTGAAGCTTTATTTCATTTCATTTTGCATTCCCCTTTTGTAGAACTAATTTTAAATCAATAATCCATTTTATTTTAGCACATATTATCATAATTTGTTCCTTTCCATCAAAATCCATTAATAAATATTAATTGGTAGCATAATTAATTGGTAGTATACATTTCATGTTAAGAGACATAACTTACTTTAAGAATACTTGGATTTTCTTTCTAAACCAAGTATAAATAATAATCATTTTAACTATTAGAATAAATTCAGAAATCTTTTCTTCTCACTTTTGGCCAAGCCAAAGATGGGACAACTTCGATAAAATAACATGTTCCTTGTTTTATTCCCACAATAAGGAAAAAAACAAAAACTAAGGCACAATAATTGTGATACTAACCTTCAGGTTTTCAGTATATTAATAAGGAGGGATAAGTGTGTAAGTGCAAAAGCAGAGAGAATATGATATTTTTTCATAAGATTTGAATATTTTATTCTATATTTATTTTCTAATATAAATTTTGAACTTAGAAAAAGATACCTAACCTAAAATAGTTAGGGATTCCACTTTTAGAAAAAAATCTTGAGGGGCTTTTAATAATAGGTTAAAAATTCAAAAGTAGTTCCAACATGGAATAAAAGAGTATCAAAGTGCCTTCAAAATCTGTATCATTTCTCGTGACAAACTTTCATGGAAAGCTGTCTTTGCAGTTGGAAAGCCAGCTAACAACTATAGGGAATTCTTTCATCCATAGTGGACAAATAAAAAGATAACAGTCATTTTAAGTTTGAATTCAAAACTTCAAAACTTTGAAACTATTTTTAAATAATATATCTTTATGAAATTCATAATTCATTTTTTTTCTTGGTGTGGATTTCATGCTATCTTTAAAGTACTCAAACTCTTGCCCAAATTGTAACCTCAGATATTTTATTGTCGAACTTTGATCAAAACTCCCTTTGAGAGAAATTTGTGCACATTGTATGAAGTGCATCATTCTCCATTTTGCTAATTTGTTTAGTATGCTAGGATCAAGCTAAAATTTTACTAAGCCCTTTCAATCTAGTAGTTTTGCTTATCTTGTTCTCACAACTTCTCAAAAGTTTTGCACTCCCTGAGTTATGTTTCAAAATTGTAACTTTGATTATCTTTTTACACCACAAATTAAATGGTTCTGTAAAATATATTACTGTATTATTTAGGGAGATTATTGGAGATATTGACTGTCATTACATTTCCCCATATGAATATCCATTCAAGAAATTACTCTCAAATACAAGTATCAAGAACAACTTTACTTTTGTTTACATTATTCATTCTTTCATTTATTGAGTAAAAATTTATTGACCTCTTGTGATATGCAGGATACATACAACTTTAAGTCCATAAGCACATAACAGAGTAGACAAATCCATTCTTTAGCTTATAGTGTTTAAATTCCAGTGGAGAGATAGGAAAACAATCAATGGCAGACAGCACTAAATGCTATGTAGAAAATCAACGGGAGTAAGGGGATAGACTAGAGAGAGACTGAGATTGTGTTTTTTTCAATAGCTTTGTTCAGAGAAGGCTTCTGGCCATTCAGAAATGAAGCAAAGGAGCAAGATACGAATATACCAGGATGAAGAATATTTCATATTTACAGAAAAGTAAGTGTCAAGTCCTTGATTTGAGAGTTTTTGTGATGTGTTCTAGAATGGTGGAAAGGCCAGTGTAACTGGACAGAACAGATCTTGGGAAAAGTGTAAGTAAATGAGCCAAGGTAATACTCAATAGCTTGTAATATGGACATGCAGGCTAGAGTAAGAAGTCTCTATTTTATTTCAAGTATATTGGTAAGCCATTGGAAGTTGCTGAGGAAGGAATGACAAACTTTATGCTTATTTTTAAAAGATTGCACTTCTTTCTGGAGAATAGATTATTTCTGCATGGAAGCGTACTTCAAAGTTGCAGTAGATCACCAATTAGGAAGCTGATGGTGACTTGCACTAAGGTGAAAGCAGGGAAAGTATATTCAATTATTTGGAATCAAAATATGCTTTGAAGGTCCTTTTCTTGGGAATTTGGTATGCTTTTTTGTGTTCAATCTGAATCATGTAAATTGTTTTGATTCACATTTTGCTTTAAAATCTTGGAAGAACAGAAAAGACAATGTTGTTCAAGTATTACATTTTATAAAGCTCAGAGTTAGATTTCCTTTTTTCTTGAATTTTGTCTTTTGTCTATCTCTGATGTTTTTGTTTGTTTGTTTATTATATTTTATTTCTATATTTTATTGTAAAGCTTATAATAAACCACATGAATATCTTCATGGAATTCATTGAGGCATAAATGAATAAAATAAATAGCAGTCTTTATTAACCTTGGTGTTTAAAAGAAAATTGTGTTTTGACAGTCATGTTCCAATTGCAATGTTAAAGAAAATATGTTTAAATAAAGAGCATCTGTTTGAGACAGATGATATCACATTGAATTATTTATTTGTGTGGTCTTTTTTTTTTTTTTACTATATTTCATACAGGATTTTAGGGATGAATAAAATTGAAAAGAAAATTATTTTTAATCCACATTAAATAAATATTCATTTGCAACTCTAAAATAAATACCAACTGCTTGCAATTGAATTGACTAATCTCATGCTTCAAATAATTTGCTCATTCACTGACAAAATAGAAATATCTGGAATTTTAGCACTGTTGTTAAAAAGATTAAAGCATGAATTATTATAGATAGGCTGCCACTCATTGAGGTTTCATTTTTACATTTATAGTTCTGGTGCAAGTATTTTCCCATGTAGCTATAATTTTAGAAATTCCGTTTTTAATTAAAATTTGAAATAATCATATATATGATGATTTATAAATTAACACAATTGTCAAAATAAGACTACACTAATCCATCATGTCTATAAGTGGTTATAGTTTGCTGATTTCACTTTATCCATTTTACCTTTCTTAGTTTTGTACCACTGCTGTATGAAAAATCACTGTTATTTTGTGTACAAATAAATATTTAACTGTAACTCTGGCTTCTTATTTTTGTCGACAGATATCCAGCAATTGATAATTCTTTTTACCTACAAGCTTTGGGAAACTTGAGTCATACATTTTTTTAAACATCTAAAATACAGTAGGTTATCATACTAAAGTTTCTTCCAAAGCTTGATTTCAAAGTCGTACAAAGTAATAGTGCAACATTCAAGCACATTTTTATCCAACTGCTTTAATATAACAGCAGATTAAAAATGCTATCTCCCCAGGTAAATGTTGCAATGCAATCATCTGTATGCTGTCAAGACATCATTAAGTACATAATGCTACCTCATCTATCTGCAAAGGAGTTTAGCACCACTAATATTGACACAAACATCATAATATGGTGTCAAATAAAAGAATAATCAGTGAAATTTATTCTAAGCATTTTAGGATGATTGTGATATATTTATTATTTTCCAATACAGTGTGCTGAAAATTACTGATAAATATACAAACATGCAGGTTTGAGTAAAATTAAGAAAACATTATTGAGAATTTTAAAGTATATCACTTCTCCATTAGCTCTTTACTATTACAAGTGACAATGATTAAAAGTTTATGATGCCATTGCAAATATCTTTTTTATCTAAGTAAAATCATTTCTACCGAAAACCATGTCTTTTTCTACTGGATTAGGAAGATCTATCAAAATATTCTTATAAAGGGATTTTTACAGAATTATTCTTATCAATACATTGATGCTTCTTTTGCTCCTTAATACTTACTAACTGTGCAGCTATCCGCAGTGACCAACACTTTTTCAGCAAGTACATGCAACATGTAAACTGTTTAAGTGTCTCCTAACTTACCTTATTGTTCTCTTGTTCCAGATCACAGTCTTGCTGAAGACTCCATCCAGTCTTGCTTGGCCAATCTCCTCATACTTACTTTCATAATTTTCTTCCTAAAACACAACTTTCAACTGACAACAGACTTAGCAGTATAAACCATAGTTTATATGACACAAGTCCCTTATTCATAGTTAGTTCTTTCACTGAGAATTACTTGAGTAAAAATGCTCAAACCATTTTACATGCAAAATTCAAATCCCCTTAGAAACATGATTTAACTCTTCAGTCTTCTCTTTCCACTCTTCAGCTGTCTATTAATACTGAAATACTTTTTACTGGATATGGATGATATATCCACAGCTCAGTACTTTTATTCAAGTTATTTCCTATAAACTAGATGTTTTTATTCCCAGAAAATATCTTAGCATTAAACACGCTTAAGTTAAATTAGCATTACGGAGTTTATCTGAGGCCTTCACTTCTCTGTGGTTAAACTAATCTCTCTTTCCTCTGTGTATTAATGAAATTTTCTTCCAATTCATCCTCCTTGAATTATAGGTAATATTTTTTTAATAAATGATTTCCTTTCTAAGTTGTGAGTTACTTAGAAGGGAGGGCATATCTGATTCATATGTGAATATCTCATAGACTAGGGAAATCTCTTGCACTTAATTATTGCGGAACAGAAAAGAAAATAATTTATTCTTGTGATTATTACTATTATTTTGTCACTTTACATTTAAAAGCTTTCGTACACAGTTTTAAGGATTTCAAAAATTATCATTTCTTTTGTTAAATATGTTTAAATACTTTTCTACAAGAACTTTTAAACAGTAGGTGTTTTTTTTTGCAAAATATGAGAAATATAGTTGTCCAAAGAAAAATACATTAATAAGTTAGCATATTGTACATATATTAATGTATTTTATCAAAGAGTTCTGATTAGTTCTGATTAGTTCTGATTAGTTCTGATTAGTATTTTATCAAAGAGTTCTGATTAGTGATATACTAATGATATAAAATAATTTCTCCATTCTCAAAGATTCTCATTGTGTTCAATTCAGGGTTAGGTAACCCTGTTCATTATACCTATGTCAATATTATTTAGCATCTATTATGGGCCAAGAACTACGCTAACAATTTGTAATATTGCATCTAAAAGATTGAGATGTTTGTTTTCAAAGAACTGAGAATCTATAGGAGGCACAAGTAAATCTTCAATCTCAAAAATGATAAATACTGTGCTACACTGCTCAATGTTTATTGAATGTTTACTATGTGCCAGGAATTGTGCTAATTGAAGAGCATGCATCTTTTAATCTCTATGACATGGCACCTATTCATAATCCCACTTTATAAATGGCAAAATATGCCCTAGATAGTTGTGCTTCACTTCCATGCCATATATTTGGCACCCAGAAAGTTTGATTCCAGAACCTATGCTCTAAGTATATAGGCACAGAGTGCTATGATAGCAGAGGAGCATCAAAATCAAACTAGTGGTTGAGGGAAGGCTCCTAGAGTGTTGGAAAGGGGAAACATTAGGGAGTCAAGAACAACCAGGGTAGGAAAAAAAATGAGTATAGATTGCTGCCCTACAATTCAATGGAAAAGAGAATTCTAAAAGAAATAAGTGGCAAATATTATTTAAAAAATTATAAAATAGAGAATTGGAAAATTCTGAGGCAGTGATTCTCACTTGCAGGATGTATCCGAATTTACTGAGTAGAAATAACAATGACAACAAAATTAGAGAAGAACAACTTACCAACCCAAAGTGGCAACAATGCATTTTGCCACAAAATGTGTTTTATAAGGAAAACTTTCCCATTTTACAACTGGGGCGATTTTGCTCTCTATGGAAAATTTGGCAGTATCTGAAAACAAAGTTGACTGTAATAACTGAGTATGGGGGTAGAGGTGCAGGACACTACTGACATCTGGACAGTAGAGGTCAGGGATGCTGCTAAACATCCTACAATTCACAGGACAGCCCCTCACATGAAAGAATTATCTGGACCAAAATGCTAATACAGCTGAAGTTGAGAAGTCCTGCCCCAAAGTAAGAAACTCAAGCAATTAGGGAATCTTAAAGTAGGAAATGAGTCATAGAGTAAAGACATAGCAGAACCATATCCTCCATTGTGGAATACTGTAATCCAGCATAAAAACTTGAGACTTGAAGCAAGCCCCACATAGAGCTCTCTGCCATGGGGGTTCCTACAGATGCAGAGAGGAGGCTGACACCAGAGATGTTTGATGGGACCAAAAGTATTATACTCGGTCTTGTTCCCAGACTTCACTAGTCTTTCATGTCTAGTCCAGCACTTACACACACGCTAGAGGAAATGTGCCTGTAATAAGACTCAGAACTGACAACTATGCAAACAGGATTTCTTATTGGGCTGAGAATTCAGACTACAATTTCCAAATCTTGTCAATCTTGATCCTTTGCAAAATATGGTAAGTTATCCTTTGAAGAAAAAGAGCTTGAGAGACACTGAAGTTAACAAAATCAATCCCTAAGAATTCATTTTTAAAATATTAGCTAAGATAACTAATATAGAAAACACAATTAAAATTATAAATGGAATATGATTACTGTTTGGGGAAGGAATGAAAATATTATGCTCACTAAAATAAACAAATGAAAACAGTATGCTATAAAATTGATAGTTTAAATATATGATGCCAGTTTTTAAACTGCACTAATGAAAGGATTGAATAAGAGAATGGACATTAGCTGAAAATTAAAGTAATTCACTGGGAGAGCTAACTTAGAGATTTTCCAAAACATAGTAGAGAAGGAGAAAGAAAAGCAAAGTTATGATTGAATTATTAAGAGGCACTAACGAATTATCCAGAAATCTAGTATCATTCTAACAGGAGTTCTCAAAAGAAAGAAGAAAATTAATAGAGGCTATTGATTATCAAAACAAATAATTGAGTGATTCTAGGTCACAGACTATTCAACTTAAATTAATTCATTTCTATAATTGATATTTGACCGTAATTATTATGAGTTGGCATACTTCCAACATCAATCTGTGCACATGGCCTGTGGCAGAGACTGGCAATTTTTCCTAAATATCCTTCCATTCCTACCATTTCCTTGGCAATAGAACTATGGTCAAATTACCGTAAAGAGTAAAGATTGTATTCCCAGATTCTCTTGCAATAGGACCATCTCTTCAACAAGGGGGACCAACAATCAGACTTTAGAAGATCTTGTTCTTAAAGGGAAGAAAAGTGCTCCTCACATCCTCTTTTTCCTTTTTCTTGATGGCTGGAATGTAAACAATGCTGTGAGCTATCTTGGAGTGTGGCAAGAGTTTAACATGAATGTATTACTGTGATTTGAAGTTGCCCTTTAAACAATTCATATACATAAGGGTGTTGGGTGTGTGATTTGATTGACTGATTTTAAGATCAGTGGTAAGTAATCAGCAATCTTCGAAAGTACTTTCAATATATTGCTCATCAAAAGGCCTGTGTGCAGGGAGAGTCTGTGCCAATGACGGTTTCAAATGATGCACTTAAATCTTCCCATCATCTTTATTACTTTTTTTAGAGTAGTAATTTTTATGAAATCATTACTCATGGTTCAATTTCCGGAAAAAAAAATGATTTTCATTGTATATTAACCATATAGAGAAAATTTAAATAACAAAATGTCTTGTAAAAGACATAGAATTGATGATAGAAGATAGATAGACAGATAAAAATAGATAAATAGATCTTAGCCTATGCCAATATATAGTACAAAATATGTGTTCTTAGTTTTAATACAACTGATAGAGGTAAAAAGGAAAGAACCCATTTCCACGTGCTACACTGGAAATGATTTTTTTCAGATAGAGAAAAAGCAAATATATCATTTGAGACAAAGTTAGAACTCAAAAAATTGGATCCAAATGATTAAATACTTTATTCATATATTTCTCTTAAACCAGCATATAAAATATGGGTTTAAGAAAAAAATATTTAGCTGGAAATTAAACTAATTTCACTGGGAGAGCTAACTTATGCACACCACATATGCAAAATCAAATAGTACACAAAAGCATATTTCTGATTTCAAAGTTTTAATACTGGATTTCTATCTCTATGATGCTCTGTTAATTCCAAGATAATCAGGCCAACCTCCTTATTTTAGATGGAGATAAAGAAGTGTGTGTAGTGACATAATATGTAACCTGCATAACTGCTCAACTCAGTAGTACTCTTGTCACCCCAAAATGACCTCAAAAGTTGTATTTCCCCTTCCCATAATATCTGTATCATTTTATTTCTGTATGAATTTATGGAGTTTATCACCTAGACATTTAATACTGTTTAGCCCTCTGGAGCATGTCACAAGATCCCTTGAGAAATTATATACATTTCTAAAAGAGAATGCAAGTTATGTGGGTCACAACAATTTATTTCATGACTCTGTATTCGAATAAGCTCAGCTACACTTGCCCTATGTACAAGCAAGCAATGCCACAGAAGAAATAAATCCCACAGTGGTTCTCAGTGTATTAGTTGTTCTCAGTGTAGACTCAAGACTGATTTTAAAGCTGTCTTCTGAAACCCTGCATGGAACTGCTTCACAGATGAAGCCAACCCATAATCATGGAAATTCATCATTTCAGTATCCTACCCTCCTAAAAGGGGTCAATTCATATTGTCCATTTTATAGTGAATGATATTAGAATCTACTACCAGTGCACACATTTCTCAACCCAGCATACTTGAAAATGCAAGCTATTTTAATCGAGTTTTACTTTAACACATTTAATATTCAGTTTGAAACAAGTATGTATTTAACTTTTATAATATAAAAGAACTCTGCTAGTAATTCTAGGTAATGTAAAAGCTAGTAACAATTTTATATCTTATGAATTAGAATATCTATATGAAATTATAAACACACACTTTCAAAATAATTTTTGCCCAAAATAATGTTTAAAATGCCTAATTAATTTAGTCATGGGCTTTATCTTTAACATAAGTAATAACTGTTGTATAAACTGATCTATTTTATTATAATGGGTGCTGCAAGGAAGGTATAAAGAATTGTGAAGTTATCCATGACAGAGAAAATGGCCAGGCAATAAAAGATTATATCCATCATTTTAAAGATTTCAGACATTATATGATGAGGAACTGGCAAGCTCCTGAAGATTTTAAATAGAGCAATAGTTGGGGTTTAGAAATGACTTTCTCTCTGCTTTTTTAGAAGAAAGAATGGGTGACGGGGAGACCAGTTAGGATGCCTGCTTAGTAGTAACCTACCCAAGAAGTGTTGTTGATCTAAACTAAGTAACATGAACTGGGTATGGAGATAATGTTCATATTTGAGATATAGTCAGATTAATTAGAGAAAAGTGGAGAGTCAAATCAATGCTCAGTCATAAAAATGATTCTCATCCTCAATGATGATGGCATTGGGCTTAACTTCTGTAGGGATTAAATGCATTTGTGGCTTTCTGCTTAATGGCAACAATAAAATTTCAAAGCTTTTGAATTTCACGTATCTGCCATTTCCTATTATTCAACGTAGAAATATAGAATTTAATACCAAATTACAAAAAAAAAAAAAAAAATACAGGTTTGTGTACATTTTCCAGTCATCTCTTTTGGGTGAACTGTTTTGCATCCAGATTACAATTACTTTTTCCACAGACTTCATACATTAAATACTTCAGCAAAATGTAATAAGCAATACTTATTACCTTCTAATCAAAATCCACTAGTGAATTCCTGTCTCATTCAGAATTCAAATCTAAATTCCTTTTTGTGCTATACAAGACCCTGCACAATCCAGGCTTCTGTGATTATCTTACCCTCTTCACCATTTATTAGAGCCACTCAGGCCTCCTTAATGTACCTCAAATACATTAGACATGCTTCAGCTTCAGATCCTTTGATTTACTGTTCTGTGACTGGCGAACTTTCTGAACACTCATTCCCTCATCTCCTTAACGTCTTTTCCAAACTGTCACTCTCTAAGGGAGGTCTTCCCTGAAAACCAAATATAAAAGAGCCTCATCCCAACCCAACACACTAAACTGATACCATGTTTGATTCTTCTGTTTAATATATTTTTTCTGTATAAATGTATCCAAAATTTCATTATTCAAACAGGGTTTATTTATTATCTTCTCTCTTCTGAAAGCCCCAAAGTAATAAGTGGAGGATACAGTTTTGATTATATTTGTATTACCCATGACCTAGAGCAGTAGCTGCCACACAATAGTCATTCATTATTATTGGAGAATATAAGGAGAGAGAAAGACTTGCTGATGGCTAGTTGAGGATTTTTTCATCGACATATTTTTGCTTTTTTTTCCTTTCCTTTTCTGTGAAGTAGTAGACAAGGACAACTGCTAATGGGGAAGGTTGCGGGAGGTTCAGAGAGAAAGGAATCTATTTTCACTTGTCTTAAATCAGAAGTGACCGTTTATGCAACAGTGCAAGTACAATGCAAAACTCCTATTGCTCTAGGAGAAGAAAGAACCAACAGGGTAGAAAACACATATAAAATAATTGTTACTTTTGTAGAAACAACACTGGGAAGCCAAGGGAACAGGCCACATTCCTTTCCAGAATTTCTAAAACTTCATGCAGTCAACTCCTAATAGAGCATGTCACAGGGTGATACTTAATATATGTTTTCTTTCTTTAAAATGCCATAGTTAAGTGGTCATTGAACATTTTCAAATTCAAAGACTATAAACTAAGAAATGCATTATTAAAGCAAAGAAGCACTGGTCTATGGAGAGAGTGATGTTATGCAAGAGCAATATGAGATCCAAGCAGAATAGCAGCAGAAACTAGCGTGTCCGTAGAATGAGTGAGTTCCAATTTAGACCAGAACACAAATTGTGCTCTCAGGGGTCTAAATTGTAGCTGAATATTTAACAAAAATTTATTTTGTTTGGTCTAAAATGTCTCTTAGGAAATTTTTCCAGGCAGCATTCTATAATAGCATGGATATCACAACCAAGATTTTTATGTTATCTTAAATCAGAAAAGGGAATTTTCAGATGTACTTAAGGCTGCTAATCAATTGACTTTGCTTTAATCTAGAGATTATCCGGGTGGATATATTATAATCACATGAACCCTTTGAAAGCAGAATTTTTCTCTAACTGGTAGCTGAAGAGCCAGCCAGAGAGATTCCGAGTGCTAGAAGGATTTGACCTGCTTTTGCTGGCTTAAAGATAGAAGGGGCCATGTAATGAAGAGTGCAATGGACTCCAGGTCCTGTATGCAACCTCCAGTTGATAACCAGCAAGGAAATAGGACCTCAGTCCTGTGGGGACAGTGAACTAAATTCTTAAAACAATCTGAATGCATTTGGAAGCAGATTCTTCCCCAGGTCCCCAGACAGGAGCCCATCTGACTGACCCCCTGATTTTGGCCTTGTGAGATTTTAAGCAGAGAAGCCAGATAAGCATGAGACCATCTGAAATCTTACCTATAAGAAATGTGAGCTATTAATGAGAGTTCTTCTAAGTCCATAAGTTTTGCAGTAATATGCTACAAGCAATAGAAAATCAATACTATAATTTTATTTAGTTTTAAAATAGGAGTTTGGGCTTTACTTGAAGAATCAAAGATCTAGAAATTCTAGACTTCTGTGACACAAGAGGCTGCTCTCTTTAGATGAAATCCTATCACTGCAACTTGCTAATTTTCACCCTGGACACTTAATTCATTTAGGTTAAATATATAATTATTTGAGTTTTTATCTCTGCTCTAAACCATACTGGCCAGGAATTCTCACCTGTTCTTTTACAGACACGAACATGAATCTGTTGTATTATTCTTCTATATGTCCTTTTAGTAGATGTATATTAATTAATATTAAAATCCATATGGTCTATAAACTTCTGTTTCCAAAGTGTGATCCAAAAATGTTAACCAAAATCTTTAGTCATCTTCAAATAGCTCAAGTTCTGTTGTAGCTCACATTGAAAACTAAACAGGTTGAACCCTCATTCATTATCAAATTGAGGGTCTGCCTTTTCCTAGGGTCTGCAAAGCCAGCTAAACAATAGTTCATTCTTACATAGCATTTTGCATTTTAAGCTTTAAAATAAGAAGAATGTATACTAATAAGTTTGGAAGATATGATTACTTCTATATGAAAGGCTTAAGCTTTATAACAGTTCAGTTTGAAAATTTAAAGGTCAATGCTATAGATCAATATTTTATAATGTTGTAAGTGTTTACAGGCAAGTATAAAAGATTAACTTCAAATCAATGAATTCTACTCCACAAGTTTTCAGAGAAAGTGAAAGTTCACGTGTAAGAGAACAGCACTATTTGCAAAACCTTAAATTAAATGGTGTAACTTGGTCAGTAGTAATGAAATTCTGGTAAGGAGTGTAATAGTTGTCAAAGTTGTTCAAGTTGTCTGATAAGAAGGGTACCAAGAAAGTTTAAAGTTTTTGGGGGGTGGTTTAACCTATATAAACACTCAGTGCTGAGCTCTTCATCTTGGTAAGGAGAAAAATATCTATGAATTTTAAACAGACTTGACCATACCATCTTCAGGGCAAAATGCTTGTCAATGTTTGATCTGAAAATAGTACAATCAAGCACATTGAAAATTCAGCAGTTTTTCTCATAGAAATGGATATTTTCCTGACAAGTGAGCACCAGCTTTTATTTTGGCCTGGGGATTGGTTGTGATAGAAAACTTGACTTATAGACTATGAAAATAAATCAGAACTTCAAACAAGGTTAATTTCTATGCAGAAAAAAAAAAAAAAGCAGCAACTGTCTGATCTTATAATTGTTGCTTTTGAAAAAAGACATAATTACTCATCAATCAAGTTAGCTTGATGCACCTATGTATCTAATTCTTTGGTTAGCCCTTTGTTTATGTCAACATATAATACTATGTCAGGACAGCAAAAAATGACAGAGTGACAGATGAGGATTTACGGAGAAGGTATCAGGTCCCTTTGTCCCTTTATTTATTTATTTATTTATTTTTATATAAGTAGCAAATCTTTAAGGAACTGAGTTTTTAGTGCCTTATAAAATCAAAGAAAATTTGAATATTTTTAGTTTTAGGTATTACCTATTGACAGGCAATTGAATTGACAGAGTTTCAACTCAGATATAAAGGTTAATTACTGTGAGATGGTATAAAAAGGCTTACTAGTTCTGTATTGAAATGATAGTGCCAAAGTTTTTTACCACAGTCACATTATATTGAAGTGATAAGAAGTTTCAAAATCTGAAATGTGGATTAAATATTCCATAAAGTAAAATAAACACAAATAACAACATGGAAGAAAAAAAAATATTATTTTTTTTTTAATTTTATGTGCTCTGCCCCTGACCCCTCTTGCATCCATAACATGATCCCCTACTTTTCTTTACCTACTCACTCCATTCCAGCCATTCTGGCCTCCCCGCAGAACCTCCAGACCCAGCAATTTTCCGCAAGTGTCCTTTGAAAACTTCCTGATTGGAATGCTCTTCCCCAGGGAGCTGCATAAGTTATTAGCTCACTTCCTTCAGGGCTGGGTTTAAATGGAAACTTGCAGTGATTTGCAGCTGTGTGTGCCTAAGAAAAACATGTTCTTAAGGTTAATATATTCTTGTGGTTATAAACCCACTGTAAGTAGGGCTTTTGATGAAGCTACTTAGTTAAGGTGTGACCTGCTTCGTTCAGGATGGGTCTTACTCCTAGTACTGGATTCCTTTATAAACAGAATGAATATATAGAGATTAAAATCCACAGAAGGAAGAAGCTGAAATTAGCGAAACCTAGTAGAGAAAGAAGGGATGGGGAGATGCAGCCATGTGCCTTGCCATGTAGCAGAAAAGTCAAGGACTACTGGCAGCCAGTCTTTGGGAATAAAGCATTGCCTTGATGATGCCTTAATTTGAACTCTCTTTTAGCCTCAAAACCATAAGCTAATAAATTCCCCTTGTTTAAGCCAACTCATTTCATGGAATTTGCTGGAGCAGCATAGGAAACTAAAACACAACTCTTCTGGGGGAAGATTTCTTGACACCATATTTAAAAGTGCAACCCAGCCCCGCTCCCCTGCACTCACATAGCTCTTACTTACTCTTTGTTTTCCCATAGCATTTATCCATGCCTGATATATTTATAAGTTATTTGTATATTATCTTCCATCTGTTTCTGAAACACTTGGTGGAATTAGCTCCATGAACACAGGGGCTTTGTTTTATTTGCTGTTTTATCACCAGCACCTAGAATATTGCTTATAGAATATGTTACTCATTAAATATTTGTTAAGTGAATAACACACTTAATTAGTATATATTACTCTTTTAAAAACAAATTCTTTGCTTTAGGAAGTATAGAAATCTCACTATTAAAATAAAAATTTAGAGCAAGGAGAAATATATGAATTTAGTGATCTTGAAAATTAAGCATGTATATGGGAATATACCAGAATGTGTTATACTCTGATACACCTGTAAGCTTTCCTTTATGCCCAGTTTTCTGGAAAGGCAAACAGGCTTAGCCTATAGAAAATTAGAACAGAATTTTACTCACCAATTACCAAGATCCTCAGGATAGGGCAAACAATAATTTATTGTTCTTGATAGGTGGGCTTTCAATTGGTTCAGTATGCTTTACGGTCCTACTCAGAAATTGTTCTCTCCTAAATATCCCTACCTTTTTGCCTTTTCCACTCATCTTCCTCTTACTCTCAGGTCTCAGCTTAATTATTCTGAAGTTACCTGCTCGCCAGTATAGGTTGTTTCCGAGCTTTGCCTCTCAAGTCCATGTATTAGCAAGTCTCTTTTGAATTTTCACATTATTCAGTCTGGACAAAACACAGAACAAGCAATCTTTTCATTTGATAATGTTAATTGCTTCCCAGCTAAATTATTCCTCCTCTGCCATCAATTTAAACTACATTTTATTAGCTCTTACCTATTTGAAGTATCGTTGAGAATGATAAGAATACTTGACTCTCTTTTTACCTGTCAGTGAAACTTCCCATAGCAACCAAGCTATGGTTTTAAACTGACAAATTTTTCACATAAAATCACTGTCTCTGCAGAATCTTTCTCATCTATGATAGGATATACCTAGCATTATCAATGAAGTGCTCAGTTACCATCAAATGTGTTTGCTAGATTTTTGACTCTGGTTTCTATAGGACATTAGAATACATTCTTCATTAGAAAAAAACAATTACTTCTAACCAGTTCTCCCCATCAAGCAGTGTTTTGTTTTCTGAATTTATCAGCTGGAGGCAACACAATTTTCTGCAATCCTTCATGTTAAGCCAGAAAAACTCAATTTCAATCAAACACTGTACTTTTCTAGATTTTACTTAATGAACTAGGAATATTCTCTACCTTTTCATAGAGCAGAAATTACCACTGCTTATAGAGTTGAGTAAAGACACATAATTCTAGTGTTTATACTCTTTCTTTTACTGTAAGTAGCTCCAGATCAATCTCTGGTGTTGAAACATTTCTTTATCTCCACAGGACAACAGGTTTAGATTTTCTGTAATCAAAATTGCTTGGGTGCAAACACAACAGTTAACCGCAGGCTGTTTTTGTATTCTTCACTCTGAAGGCAATGACACACTACCTGAAAAAGTTCTTTACTGCTCTTTTACTAAATATGGACTCATAAGAGCTATATCTGCAAAATATAACATCACTAACACTTTTGCTTAACTAAGTTATGTTTTATTTTGTTGTTGTTGTTGTTTCTTTGTCAGTTTATTCTTTTAACAAATAAATCAGCCTTTGAAATAGCGGCAGTTGTAAAATTTGATAGAATATGGTAGTTTTACTTTGGCAAATAACATGGTTGCTCTGGTTTGCTAAAGCTGCCAGAAGTGCAAAATACTAGAAATGGATTGGTTTTTATAAAGAGGGTTTATTAAGTTACAAATTTACAGTTTGAAGGCCATAAAAGTGTCCAAACTAAGGCATCAACAAGAGGATAGTTTCACTGAAGAATGGCTGATGGCATCTCAGATTCCTCTGTCAGCTGGGAAGGCATCTGGCTTTGTCTACTTGTCCTTCTCCCCCGGACTCCAATTTCAATGGCTGTCTCCAAAATGTCTCTGGGCATTTTCTCTCAAACATATCTCTGCAAGATCTGTTTTTAATATGCAAAAGATGGTCCAATGAAACAGCCCCTCTGTGCTGATAATCTTCATCTCATGCTTTTTTATCAGAAGAGGGTACCTAATGTATTTTTAAAATTATTTCCTACTAGCTTAATTCTATTCTAAACCAATCCTATATCTTCTAAACCTTGAGATGTTTAAGCAAGTTATGGAATTAAATAGACTTAGATTGGCAAAGGCCAGAACTTTTTTTCTTCAGTAAACTTCCTGATATATTACACTGAGTGTGGAGTACATAGAAGGATTTTTGAAGATATTGATGACTTTCTATTTCTTAAGCTGGAAGGTAAGTACATCAGTATTCATTTTATTTGTATTCTTTAAACTATACATATGCATTTTATACCCCCTTTGTGGGTATAATTCCTTTCACTATTTAAATAAAATAAAAGTAATGCACACTTTAAAAAGATGTATTAACATGGCTTATCTCCACGGGGAAAAAGCCCAACAACCTTGATAAGCCCAGCACCATCCCCTTATTAGACATTCCTGAGGATACAGTACTCTGTAGGGATTCTCACACTGTCAGCTCTGACAGCTTAGACACTTTTTAACAGTAGTTCCTGTCAAATTTTTCTCTATGGCTTTTTCATCATTTTTCTATGCTGAATCTTTGTTTAAACTGTTTCTTTTATGCTTCTTCTCTTATTCCTTTAAAAACAGCTCATCAAAATTAAGCAAGAGGGAAAAGGTAAACAGCCATTATAAGAGATGTGAAAAACTTCTGTACATATCTGGGAAGGGGAGAGGGAAAACATTTGTGAGTGTCCTCTCCAATTAATAATGTTTCAGTAACATGGGTTCCTATTTATTTTGGTGTTCAAATAATTATGGAGAGAAAATTGTTCCTAATCATAAATCTTCATGTTGGTATTTCTATCTTTTTTTTTTTTAACATATCTTTCTTAGAAGGGTATTGAAGGAAAGGGTTTCAAAATGACTGTGGAAGTTTAAAAAGACATCACTCTTTCCCATGCTCTATAGCATCAGTTATTCAGAAGTTTGGTCTTGATAGCATTTTGAAGTTAAGTAACATACACAGTATTTGAACACTGTTTAAGGAATAATGCCACGATTTTCAAAGTGAAACTCTTTCAGAAGGATGTGCCAATAGCAGAAAGGAAGCTAGAGAAAATTTTGTCAAAAGTCTTTTTGTTAAGGGAGAAGAAGAACTCAGATATCATATACCACGTTAAATAATTTGAAATTAAAGCCAATAAAGCTCAATTCTTTATTCACTTTTAGCTTCTTACCCTATCTTTCACTCATACTCTTTGTGCATTTTTATTTATTATTTTAGATACCTTAAAATAGATGCTGAATAGAAAATTACGGAAAAAGTAAATTACATCTTGGCAGCTATGACAGATTGAGACTTAGAAAGAGTATGAAGCAATCTATTTGCAGATGATGTTTTCCATTATCAGTTATACAATTTTAGGAATTATGGGATCTGAATTAGCCTGTCTGGTTCTTACTTAACATTTTATTAGGGGTATGGGATTGGGCAAATTGGATATTTTCTGAACCACAGTTATTCAATCTATTAGAAATTAATAATAATTATAATAGTAATCTTTAAACAATCATCAGCAGTCATTAAAATAACACATTTTTATTACCTTTACAGAAGTGCCTGGTGAATGTTGTTATAAAAAACATTTGGTGAAGGATTAAAATTTACATAGATTTGAAAAGAATTTCACTAAAATGGTCATCATTATTTGTCGGTAATATAATCAATAGTTTTTATTGCTATAACACATGTATGTTCATTAGTGGCAAAATTGTCTCCTAAGGGACAAAAATTTGTTTCTGAGATGCAAAAAAATTATACTCTGTTTATATATAAGGCATAGTATACTTACACTACATAACAGATATATACTATGAAGGTAGATTAAGGAAAAATGCATAAAAAGGTCCTTTATGCGTGGATAATGAAAAAGAAGTTGGAAATCACTTGTGTAACACAAGGTAAAGAAATAATCTCTTTTTAGAAATGTACATATAAAAAGCAAAACTTCTGTTTTTAATATTTATATGACACAAACAATACACTAAATAGTAAATAAAGTTCAGGCATTAGTAGACAGCTCTCTACGTGTTTCCTCACAGTTCTGCACCTCTTGTGAGCAGAGTCGGACTGATTTTTTCTGGATTATCCTTTCAAGGATGTCTGTATTACAAGGTATTCAACCTTGTAATAAAGAGGCAGTGTCTTCATAGCAATGGGCATACATGCTTGTTGTCTAGTATAAAGTCTTTAGGTTCCCTAACCCAGGGTCTCTTTCTTGTACTGCAACCGACCCAGGAATCATACGTCTTCTGCTAGCATCCATGAATCTGGGGCTAATTCTTAACATATATGACTCTTTTTAGTTGAAAATATTGTGAAAATTTAACTATATTTTCTTTCATACATGTAATTACTTTATTTTGCCAAATATAAATCTCAGCAATATAGATATTGTATTACACGGTTCTAAATATTTGGGGAATTAATAGCTTGTTTGCTGTTTAAGTGTATCACTTAGACAAATATTTTCATTATTTTGCTTTCTCATTTTTAAGAGAATTATTTAAACCAACTTAATGGTCCTATAAGTGTTATTTGTACCTATCACATTGCTGAAAACTATTGTAAAAAATCATTTCTTTGCTTATTGTTTTATAATACATCATCCAGAGATAGTGTCATGCTTTTTGAATATTTTAAAATGACTATATTAATGACTTTTCCAAATCATTATCTATTTTATCATACAAATGATTATTCCCATAAACTGAAAGAATTATTTGAATGGTTTAATGATAATTGATCTTAGATACAATTCAAATTGTTCACCATCAATGGAGATCATTTTCCATCTCCTCTACCCTGGGTAGAATTATGCTTCAAATCTACTGTCCCATCAGCTTTCCCTAACTGCCTAATTGATAATCACTAAGCTTAGATTTCTCATGTCAAGAAAAATTTTGGTTCATTACTATAGGATTTTTTGCTGCAACGATCCTGCTTGTCTACACTTGTGTCAAATTCTGTAATAGTTATTCCCATGACAGGGTTCACAGGGGCTTTTCTATTAAGTTGAATTCAGAAGTCAAGTTTCCCCTAAGGATTATTGAATGCCAAGCTGACAAAATACTGGAGAGATTTTTCTGTTTTTTTTTTTTTCATAGTACTCTTTTCATTCTGTTTCTGTTTGCCTTCTTTTTTGACTCATCAGAAAATAACAAAATTTGAAAGTTACGTGCAACTTATAGATGTATAACCTTGTTTTAAATAGTATTTGCTAGATGAAATAGGTGAATTTAAGTAGATAATGGGTGGTAGAGGTAAGAATAGGTGAATAGCATATTTTTATGAATCTTTTTCTATTTTATTGTTCAGATATAAAATATAACATTAGAATCCTTATTTTCACATATGCATATAGTTATCAACTGAAAATTAAGAATTATATTGTATTGTATCTAACTATAAAATGTTTTGAGGTAATTATGCTTAATAGGAGAGAGTCCTGACTCCAACTCTTTACATATATGAGTTCCTTATTTTCTTGGAAGAATTCTATTGCTCTTTCAATCATGATCAGGACTGCATTTTCCCATGTCAACTTTTTGCTATAAATCACATGTGTTTCTGCTTGCCTCCTTTACCAAGTCTGCAAAACAAAATGCTGCTTTATGCTCTTCCCAACCCCTTATCTGTCCCACCTCTTTCTCTCACATCCTATAGTGCTGGATTGGGAAGGATATAAAGCAATTCTATAGGTTAAAAACTGCATCGATGGGTTTGCTAAATTGCATACCTCTAGCAAAGAACATATGAAAGGCCTCAATTTTTTTGTGCTAAGGCTACAATAATTTTTACATCATGTATGGTGAAGAGAATTGTGGAACAAATTGAAACAATCCCCAGTAGGCACAAAAAAGTTTTGGGGCGAGACAAAAAAACTTATCCTGTCCATTTTGGGATCAGGACAGATCCTTAGTTCTCTTCCAGGAAAATTAAAGTTAGATGCCTTTAAAATGTTTCTCTATCACTTAAACTCTGTGTTTTGGGCCAAATAAACCAAGCAGTTTTACTTCAATTTCAACTGGTAGATAGAAATATTAATTCTGAACACTAGGTATTGCTACCAGGTATTCAAGGAGACAACTTCCTCTCAGTGCTAGCTCATCTTCCCCAGCATCTGTTCTGGTTTGCTAAGCTGCCAGAATGCAAAATACCAGAAATGGATTAGCTTTTACAAGGGAAGATTACTAAGTCACAGGTTTACACTTCTAAGGCCATGAAAATGTACCAACTAAGCTATCAACAAGAGGATACCTTCACTGAAGAAAGGTGGATGGCATTCAGAAGCACCTTTGTCAGGTGGCTGGCACCTGCTGGTCCTTTGCTCCCTAGTTGCATTCCTTTCAGCTTTTGGTTCCAGTGGCTTTCTCTTTAAGCATCTGTGGGTTCTCACTTAGCTTCTCTGGGGCAAACTCTAGGATTCATCTCTTAGCTTAGCATCTCCAAATGTCTTTCTGCGTGCATCTCCAAGTGTCTGGCTTTGTGTTAGCCCTTGAGCTCTCTTAAGGACTCCAGTAAACTAATCAAGATCCACCTTGAATGGACTGGGTCACACCTACATGGAAATAATCTAATCAAAAGGTCTCATAGGCAGTTGGGTGGATCATATCTCCATGGAAACAACCTAATTAAAATATCCCACCCATAATAAGTCTGTCCCCACAAGACTGGATTAAAAGAACAGGGATTTTGTGGGGGACATAACAGATCCAAACCAGCACAACATCCAAATAGATTTCAGCTAAGTGAAATGACAAAGAATTTCTGCAGCAAGGCTAATCTCTGAGTGAGCATTGCATATCCTCAGTTCAACATTTAGATACTGTTGTAAGAAATAGTGCCAGCACCAGCACACACTCTTCTATCATATTTTCCAAAGCTGTAGTCTAATCTTTCACCCTAGTTTTGCCTTTAGAGAGAACCTGAGCTACCGCTTGCAAAATCAGTACATCTCTCCTCTCTGGCTATCTGGAATTTATTGAATTGACTTTAGATTTTGTATTGTTGGCTACTTATCTCTTTTAATATCTGACTATGATAATCAACCATTTATTAAAAAGCAAAATGTTGCTAAATAAATCTCAGAGGACATCACCAGTGGCCTGATTTACTGCTGCTGGAATTATACTTTACTCTCTGTAAAAATATTTGGTCATTTTACCAACTCAGAGGCTGAGAAGGGATCTCAGTGATAACCTTCTCTGATCAAATCTTTCTTGTCTCTGAAAGTTTTTCGTCATACAGATTTGTGGTCATGTCATCCACATGACTTGAACCTCCAGTTTTAGAGTTTACAAAATCATAAACATTTGTACATTTTGATTATACCTACTAAGTATACTCTTGTTTTTCTACTGAACCTTCATGATTAGTAAGTGGAAGAAAATATACACTTTAAAAAAAATAAGAGCTAAAATGCTAAGCAAGCAAAAACAAAATCCAAATAGCTAATCTGCTCTGAAGTATAATCTAATCATAATCACACTTTTATGAAATGTGGTATTTTTCTAATACCTGTGATATACTGCAGTTTCAATGCCTCCTGCAATCTCTCTGGTTTGTGAGGAGAGGTGTGTGGCTCATGTAATCTTAATGACTCTAGGATGTAGACAGGACCCTTGGATACATGGAACAAGCATTTTGTGCTTTCTTGTGTTTTTCCGAACATTGAGCAATGGCCCTTCAGTGCCTGCCTTATGGGCAGCTCTGTGGCCTCTGAGTTGAAGCCTGCAATTGGACAGCAATAAAAAAATGTACAAGAATTCTATATTGAAAACAACAAAACTTTTTCTGTATAGCATGTTTATGAATTAGAGGACTTTATGTTGTTAAACAATTCATTCTACACAAACTAATCTGTAGACTTTAACACAGTCCCTCAAGGGAAGTTGCTGCTTGCAGTCAGCAACTTTAGGGCAGTGGCAGAGTATTATATAAAATCAGGTAGAAATCAGGTAGATTTATTCCTCTTACTCAACAGGTAGAAGGAAATACCCACAGGAATAAGTTCAGGCCATAGGTGTAATGATCAGTAAGTGGAAGAAAATATACACATTAAATGTGAGAAGTAAGTGTCTGAGCCACTTCCCCTCAAACTTAGTTTGCTTTCAATACTTCTCAGGCCTGAATCTATGTTAAGAACCTCCACCAGGAGATGCAGTATGGCTGTGGAGGCTCATATTTGCTTCAGTGCAGCTCTGAGGAGCCTTTTCCAGCCATGCATTATACCCCACCCCCACCCCCAACCTCAGTTATTAGGTGGGAGCAGCAACCTGCAATAACTTGGCCTTGAAGTGAATGCCTTAGAGCATCCCAAGAAACTTGTGGCTGGAGGATGTTAGTCAGCTACAATTTTTTGCTATAGGTTCTCTAAAAGAAAGGTTTAAATGATGTACCACCATGGGTACCAGAAAAAGGCATAGAGACAAGAGCACTCACCATATTAATATCTGCATATCATGGAGCAGTAGCCTTAGTCATCATCTGATAATTATTTATGATAATCTGGTAGCGTTTTACAAGATTGTTCCTGTAAATAATAATCATCTGCACACCCTACAAATTTTCCGTAGAGGCCTTGATTTCTTCTTTGCCTTCAAGATTATATCATTGCTTTTGGTTTATTGTTTTGATTAGGAAAGTTTCAGAGCCTCCATTTGGTCTCTCCTAAAATGATATTCCCACTGCACAGGTCAGGTGATCAACTGAGGTTTCTGTCTGTTGCTTAATGTATCTATTCCAATTAGTTACTCAGAAATAAGGAATGAACCATACAGTATTTTTAGGAAACCACCAAACCCACCATGACAGAAATCCAGGCTAAATCTTCATTTTTCACTTGATCTTCAAAGACCCTCCTCTTGTTGATGAATCAAGGTGGCATTCAACTATCACTACTTTCATTTTTTATCTTCCACATTATTATACTTTTTTCCTAGTTTGTTTTCTGCTTTCAATTTCTCTATAGTCCAATTCATCTCACCTACTTATCTTACCGAAGCATCACTGAACAATCCACTTGCCAGCTCAAACCTGTCCAAAACTTCTCCCTTTCTAACAAAATGTGGTTTAAATTCCTTAGACTAATATTCCTATATGCATCACCAACCTACTGTTTTAAGCACATTTAAACCTATAAACTGTGATTATAAACCATTATTTTACATTTATTGGTCCTCTGAGGAATTAGTTTTCTTGGTGTCTACTTGCCTTTTATAATTTGGTTCTCCCATGTCAAGTCATGCAAATAATAATCCAAGCTCTGGATTCAAGTTTTCTTTCTTCACATTCTGTCTCTACCAGTTACCGGCTGTGTGCTTCTGTCACTCAGTTTTCTCATTACACAAAGGACTGTTGTGAGATTAAAATGACTTAGGTAAGGTAAGTGACTTAGTACATTTGTAAATGTTAGTTGCTGTGCCAGTTCGATGTATTATGTCCCCCAAAACACCATTATCTTTGATGCAATCTTGTGTGGGCAGACATATTAGTGTTGATTAGATTTTGGAATCCTTTGGGTCTTTCCATGGAGATGTGATTCAGCCAACTGTGGACAGGAACTTTGGTTGGATAAATTCCATGGAGGTGTTGCCCCACAATTCAGGGTGGGTCGGAATTAAATTATTGGAGCACTGTATAAGCTCAGACAGAAGGAGCAAGCTTGCTACAGCCAAGAGGGACACTTTGAAGAATGCACAGAAGCTGAGAGAGAGTAGCTGAAGATGAGAGACAGTTTGAAGAAGGCCATTGAAAGCAGACTCTTGCTCCGGAGGAGCTAAGAGAGGAAAAATAACCCAAGAGCAACCAGGAGTTACATTTTTGAGGAACTGCAGCCTAGAGAGGAACATCTTGGGAGAAAGCCATTTTGAACCCAGAAATTTGGAGCAGATGCCAGCCACGTGCCTTCCCAGCTAACAGGTTTTCTGGACACCATTGGCCATCCTCCAGTGAAGGTACCCAATTGCTGATTGTTACCTTGGACACTTTACGGCCTTAAGTCTGTAACTGTGTAACCAAATAAACCTCCTTTTATAAAAGCCAATCCATCTTTGGTGTTTTGCATTCTGGCAGCATTAGCAGACTAGAACATTTGCTTTGATAAAAAGCTATAACTAAAGAGACTTGTTGAAGATTCTAAAGCAAACAGTGAGGCTCTAGTCCTATATCTACCATTTCTTATCTGCATGACATTCACAAAAGAATTTAAACTTCTTGTGTCTTGGTTTCATTATCAGTAAATAAGGGCTAATAGTATCTGCCCTGCTGCCTCGCCATCATTTGATGAAAATCCTAGTAAACTTTTTGTGATGGTTTTAAGTTTATCGTATCATAGTACCATGTAGAGAACCAGAAAACTGCTTTCTGAAGTCCCAAGGAACAAAGATAAAATGCAATTTTTAAACTACATGATTGGGAGTACATACTGGAAAGTGAAGCAGTTAACTTCGTTTGTTAACAGATTCTGTTCAATTGCATCTTCCTGATGATTGATTTCTGCTTCCCTGTCATTTCCCTGCTTCTTTCTGTTACCATAATTCATTGACAGTGTAATTATGGCTCTTTGCCTCATGGAATTTTGGATATAATTTTTTTTCAGTATTAGTAATGCTTTCATTTCTTTATGCAATCTGTATTTCAAAAAGTAACTGACAATTTTTTTGGTATATTGAACAACAGCATATTTCAGTGTAAAGAAATTGAAGTTACATTTCATATATGTGTCTTCCTATAAAATTTCACCTTATTTTTGTTTTAAAGTGGAATTCATATTCTATTATGAGATAAAATCATTATCAGCTCTGTGTTGGGGTGGAGTTTCATTTATATTTTTTAGTTTTTCATGAATAAAGAACATCAGTAAGTCTATGGAATCTGCATTTTCTTAGGGTGATAATATTATATGAATATAATTATCTGGGGAACGAGTCTTGAGAATATTAAACTCCTTCATGGAAATCTGGATTAATATTTTAGTTAGAATATATAGGAAAACTCAATGATAAAAAAAAGTTTATATTTCACAATTACTAAAGCTATAAATTGCTCCATTACATTTATCCCTTTTTGAAGCTTCAATACTTTGAAAATTTTATTAAGCCTTTGCTGTTATATATATATTATATATTTTATATGTATTATATATTTCATAGTTCTAATTCTGGCTTTTATTCTGTAATTTAAGGATGGAGCGCCAGACAATGCTCACAACAGTGCTCAATAACATTAAATTCTGCTAGTGCCTATGTCACAAATGCATTTTAAATGTTTCATCACTATTGTAAGTTTTACTTGATATTATATACAGATGGATATGTTTCTTTTGATGTTCCTATTTATAAACAGATCTCTTAAAGGTAAATAATAAACCACTGTAACAAAGAGACCCTAAAACACAATTCTTCAAACAAGTTAATATTTTATTTTTCTCTAACACAACAATTCCCACTGTTAAAGATGTCATTGAGGAACCCAGATTACTCCATCTTGCACTGCCACTGTTTTTAGTATCTTTTCTGCACAGTGAACTCTGGGCCATTGTTGCATCCAAATTCTAGCTATAGGAAGCAGGAATGAAAGAAAGTACAGGGCAAACAATTTGCTTTTAAGCAAATGTGCAAAAGTTGCATACATGATTACTGTTCAGTTTTTGTTGTTAAGAACTTAGTCAAAAGCCCACATAAACCTTTAAGTGATGCTATGAAGTGTAGTCTCTAGGTATGCAGCCAAGTGGCCAGATTAAACTCTATTACTAAAGAAAAAGAGGGGAGTCAGTTGGGAGAGACCACTTGAAGACTATCACAGAGACTACATACTTTTGTGTGCCCTGGGACTAATTGAATATGAGTCTAAAATAAGCCCTTATTTGATCTCTCACAATGTCCTATGACAAAAGTTACTTACAGTATAGTTTATTATGGTTACTTTGTTTAATATCTCAAATTATAAATGTAGGGACAAATCAGCACTCTAAATGAAGATCTATGTACTGAGATTCCTTTCTTATTTTTTATATTTGTTACATATTTTGAATGAGTTGGTTAATTGCTGTGGAAATGATATAAAAGATAAAATTAGTAAAATGAATTATGGTAGGCAAGTGAGTGTTTATGATTTGAGTGGCAGAAATAGGGACAGGAGGAAACCAATAGTTAACCCATTTAACAATTAAAGATCAGAACTATTTTCCAGAGATAAAGTTGCATTACTTCAATTTAAAATAACAATGATAAATCCAGTATATGTTAAAATAAATAACATAATATTTATGCCAATGAACTATATTTTCTGAAATAAAACATGTTTAATGAGAAGAGTGATTGTTGTACCTTTTTGCAAATCTTTTTAAATGTCTGGCTTAATGGAAGACAGCTGCATTCTCATATTTGATTCTGCATTCAAACTGTTCTGTTATTACTTGCCATAGGGCATCTAAAAAGTTATATGCAAGCTCAGGAGAGGATGAGAATGAAAAGGGCAAATACTATCAAGAAAGAGTTGATATCAGAGAACACCTGAAGGAGTCCTAAATACCACAGGAGCCTGATATAACACTTTGAGACGCGTTCTACAGTCATATTCATGTTTTAAAGTTTATTTATCTAATCACAAGCTTGAACATTTTATCAATCACTAAATAGCCAAATTACATTTTAAAACTCTTGGAACATTTAAAAATAAATGCTAATAACAATAAATGACATATAAGTTTAAGTACAACACAATAAAGAAATTCTACGGCAATAAAAATTGAGACGCAAATTTAAGAGAATAATGAACAGTAGAAAATGAGATGATGGAAACCACTGTGTGAGTAATCCCATGGCTCTCAGCCCTGGATGCACATTTTAATCACCTGAAGAGCTGTGTAATTGTACCTATGCACAGGTCCAACCCAGGTCATCAAATAGAATCCCTGTGGAAAAGTTCCCTGCTTCTGCATTTTTAAAAATTAACCCCAGGAGATTCTCTAATATGCAGCCAAGAGTGAGAACTTCTGAAAGAAAGACAAAGAAAAATCCTTTGCAAATATTCAAGCATGAAATACAAGGAAATACAAGTGTTAGCAAGAGTGTTGGATGGGTACAAGGATCGTTAGTATGTGGATCTCATATGAAATGTGTTTCACTAAACTCGATGTAAAGATGCTTTTCATCCTGAAAAGCTTTGTTATAATGCTTAGACTTTTTTCTGATGATCAACAAGTCACAAGGAGGGAATCTTCACAAAATCTGCAATCCATTTTCTAGTAACAATCAATAATGTATTGTGCTCTCAACAGTTCAAACAACATTTTTAATTAGCTGAGAAGTAGACTGTTAATTATTTTTGAATTACAATGTATGGACATAAATGTAAAATGTGTTTATCACTAGATTAAAAGCAAACTATTAAAAATTGACAGAAAGGGCCTATCTTGCATGAAATCAAAGGTATTTGAGGAATTCCCATATATTGTTGCACTGAAGTTTTCTAATGCATTTAGAGTTTACTTTTTCTTGTCCCATATGATATAACAAAGACTGAGGACAGAGAATTGCTTACATGCTTACTGAGTCTGTCATGCTGTCTTAGTAGTTCTAGAAATATTTTAAGCATTCAGAACATACCTATTTATAATGTATTTTCCCACACAACTAAATGTCATTTTTTAAAATCTCAATTTCTCTAAGGAAATGTGCAGAATCTCTTCAAAGACTACATAATTTAACTTATGAAATGCAAACTTTAAAAACTATTATGATCTCATTTTCAAGAATTCTTTATGTTGTTTTGTTTGTATGTTTATGTTGTTTTACAGGAATTTGTATACTACTCAAATTTAAGTGACAAACCCTGTTATCACGATTCAAATAGCAGAAATCTAAAGGCTCCTGGAGGAATAATAGATTTTAAGGTATATGTTTTGTATTTAAAGTTATGATATATGCTGGCAAAGAAATTAAGTTCACCTAACAATCCCTCTATATATTATGGAACTGCAAAAAGGGAAATGCCTGGGAAATATATTGGAGAGAAGGCTTTTTCCTAGTGAACTAAAATTTTCTATCTTTTTTGTAATGTTCAGATCAGATTAAGTCATGGTTCATGATACCAATATAAATCTGATGCCCCTATAGAATTTGGGGGTATTTTTCAAGGGTCAAAATATTCCTTTGGGATTTATTTACAAGTATGATGTATGATAATATCAAACATGAGTAATGTGCAACTCTAAAATATGGTATGTTAAAATATATTGTTTATTGAGAAAACTAAAATATTTTAAACAATCAACATTTTTAAGATTTAAAAATAAACATTAATAACAGCTAAAAACATACAAATTCCCTCATGTCTTATTAAATGTTAGTTCATTTTTTAAACTGTGAACTCTTCAGAGCATTGTGAGGTGTCTTTCTCTCCTTTTATTTGTCAGTCTATCCATGGTTTGTGTCTTCTTTTTTATGGTCTGGTGTAGAACTGCCATACAATAGCATTCTAGAAACCTTCTGTGCCTTGATATGTTGAATGGTTAACTTTCTTTTGCTATAATTTAATATTGTCAGGGTTGAATATCTTGTCATTGGCAGAGATGACAGTTCTTTGGGAACTGTTCATAATGTCTTAACTTTCCAATATGCACATCCTTTTGGAGTAGAAATATGTCATGAACGAGGTTTGACATGATTTCTCACTGACACATTACTAAGAAACCAGGCCAGTATCTTTCAGCTTTCCATAGAGTTTCTGAGAAAAAGGGAAGACAAATTTTAATATATGGAATACTTTTGAATAAGTCTTGTGCAGGCGAGTGCCCTGAATCCTAGCCAAGGCAATGCCACTGGCAGTATGATTGGTAAAAGCTCCTTAAATTTTCTATATGTCTTCTGTTTAGAAAGTGAGCTCACTTTATAGGAGGCAATGGTTTTATCCAATTCAAGGAAATGAGTTTAATTGGGAGTAAGAAACAAACAACCAGAACAAAAATGACAGCAAAGAAACAAAAATTGGCTTGTGAAACTCACTGGACTTGGCTTAAGGCCAAAAGCCTTGATAAATAATGAATATTCACTGGACTGGAGCTTCTTATATACTTGTCTTTTAATGTATTGTATGGGTTGCTGCACTGCAGAAGTGGAGGGAAAGAAGTGAGCTGTGGCTTAGCTAAGAATTAAGTGTGTATCAAGAGAAACCAAACCGTTTTAATACCACTATATAAAGTAGAACAAAATTTAGATAAATTGCAAAAAAAAAGCATATCCTCTGCATTTGTTTCTTCACCAAACAATGGTCCTCTGAATCCCAGCACTTCATTCTTTCATGTTAAAACATCTCTTAAACACAGAGGAAATGATTTGCAGAATTGGACCCACACAAAAACAAATTACATAAGAAAACCTATACTTTACTAACACTCTGATTTTCGCTAAATTAATAAGAATAGGATAAGGTATGTTTCCTTTCAAAGAAATCCAAAAATCAAAATGCTTTCAGAGGTAATCTCCATTCTCCTTTACATTAGAATATTTTATATGCTCCTGTTTTGATTAGAATATTGTCAGATAAAGTGAGGCTTTTTTACATTTCACCATTTTATATGTAAAAGTATTCAAATTTGAAGATTATTTTATCTATGATATGTGGATGCTGAATATTGGAGAGAATATAGGGCTCATAGTGATACTGTTGGCATGGAGTAGATGTCAGTGAGTAGGTGCCTGACTCATTTAATGACTTTAAAACAGATTCCTGAGCAAAAATATCTCCTGGTTGGAAGCTAAGACTGAATTTGTGCAATTACTGTCCCATCTTGTTTGGGAGACTCCCTGTTTCTTATTGTGGACTGTAATGATAATTAAAGATGTAGAAATAAAGAGGGGTGTCATGTACACATAGCTGTCATGACAAACCAAAAGTAAATGGAAATTGAAAGCAAATTAACACTTGGAAGCATATTCGACTCAAGGACAGTTTAAACACTCAGTGCAAATTAGTTGCTTGCTTAATCTTAATCTGCCAATGCAATCAATGAGTAATAACCAGTCAAGGGCACATTTAAAGGTAGAGGAAACCATTCTTTAAAGTCCATCAGTCTGAGAGCCAATGGACTGCGGGCAGGTCCGTTAACAAGCATTCTCCACAGTCGGTCCAACACGAAGTTAGCAGAGGTTCCAAAGGAAACAGCAGGAGTCTCTGGGCGGTCATAGGGCAACCGCAAGGAAGGCAGCAAATCATGTGGCATATCACTGGCACTGGGGCCAGGAGTCAAAGAGACCAGGTGTGAACCCGTCTCAACCCAATGCTCAATGAAGCATCGTCTACACTGTTTTTATAGGATGCCCCTCTGGCTGGCATCAAGCTAGTGTGTATCATATCCTCGCACAAATGCCTGGTTATTACTCATTATAAAACGTATTTTTCTCAATTTGTTTACTTTCAAATTGTGGTCAACATGTTTATAATGTTTTGTGGATTCAAGATCATAAATATCATTTCAGTATGCCACAAGGAGAACTTTGAAAACTTTGTGAGACTTTATCTTTTAAAATGGCCTATTTCTGTTACTGGTCATCTCTATATCCCTAATAATACCTATTAAGAGTTTGCAAATCAGATGAGTTTTAGTGTCTACTAAATTATCTCCACTACTCCAGAAATCATAGCTTCTTAAGAGAGTTCAAGGACTGATACTCAACAAAAATAGGGGTTGGGTGGGGAGAGAGGCGATTGGTTCTCTGACCAATGCCCTCAAATGACCGAAGTGTCAAAGAATAAAGAGTTTATTGCTAAGCATGAAACATGAGATCAGATGGCCTAGTGGCCTAAAAATCTGCCTTCCAAGTCTAAGGAGTTTATGGTTTTAATGGATTCAAACAAGGAGAGATGGAGTTGTTACCATTACAATAACAAGTGTTAGCAGCTACAATGTACAGACGTAAAAAAAGGAGTGGATCTATGCTAAAACTAAGCTAACCATTACAAGATCAAGTCTATGGTTAGTTCTGATATGACTCAAGTTCCTTTATTAACATTCGGGGGTTGCCTTTGTGATTATAAGACTATAGCGTGTACAAAGCTGGGTCAGTCCCCAGGTTTTACAATTTGGAATTAAGTGTGTTTTAGTAATTTCAGATATTTGCTTTTGGCTCTTCTATAATATATTAGAGAGTAAGAAAAAAATATCTTTATAATGATTCAGTAATCATAATTATTTGTTAATTCTTTACTTCTCAGTAATAAGATCAGTAAGTAGTTTTAAGCGTTTACGTACTTACCATAAGTAAATGACTGTACAAACACACATCTACACATATATACACTCATTCACGTACATACATACATAAGCACACATCTAAATGGATTAAAAACTTAAATGCAAAATACATTAAATGATATATATTTATGAATATATAAATGTGAATGTATATAAATATACATCGAAATAGATACAATTATAGGCAAATATATCATTTGCATGTTTTTGTATAATGCATAAGTTAAAGGTGGCCCACTTTCCAAACACAGAATTAAAATAAGAAATCACCAAAGTAAATTCAAATAATTTTGACTACAGAAAAAAAGTAAAACTTCCTGTGTATCAGTCCCACACAAAGAAAATACAATTACAAGCCAGAATATAAAATAAAAATATTTACACAAACCAACAAAGTGTTAATAGCTTTAAAATTTAAAACATCCTTTCAAATTGATAAGCAATTCATTAGAAATTCACTAGAAAAATAAGTTGAATAACAAGCTGACAAGAAGATATTTTTAAATGAGCGGCTTTTGGTGGAGACCCAGGGCCTGGGCTCCCCCTTCATACTGAGAGTAAGTCACTGCATGTAGCTATCTACATGACTGGGACAGAAGTTACAGGTTAACAGACCTCCTCAAGGAGGAAAGAAACAGATGATATCATAAACCACTTATCTGGTAAAGCATTGAAACTCCCCTCTCCTGTTCACTGTTGGTAACAAATCTCCAGACCCTTGTGTCATGAGACCCTGCTGAAACTCTGTTCTTAATACCCTGTGGAATATCTTTGTCCCAAACCTTTATCAGCTGCTCCTTGCACTCCTGCCTTTGCAGAATGCTGATTTTCCAAACCTCCGCCATTGGGAAAAATCCTCACCTGGTCATATGACCTAATAAAACTCATGTCTGATACTGTGCCTAGCGTGTTCTTTGGTCTTGGGGCTGTGCCAACCCCAGCCCTTCAAGAGCTGGGTTGGAACGCTTTCCAAACTTGAAGTTAAAGACAGGCTAAAAATTCTGGCATTGTGCACTGTAATATGTTTCTCATACACTATGAATGGGAATTAATAAGTGCAGAGATTTGGAGAAGTAATTAAGTAATATGAATCAAAAGCCACAAAATTATTCATATCATCTGACACAGTGATTCCATCTTCACTTATTTATATAAAGTAGCCATAAAATGTGTACTAAAATATCCATTTCATTGGGCATCAGTGTATGTTATTCATTTTAGTAAAAGATCATAATTATCTTTAAATGAGCACTTGCTATATCTTAGATACTCTTCTGAATGATTTTAATTTATTAAGTAATTTAATACCCACAAAAATCCCTTGAGGTATTACCCCCATTTCAAATATAAGAGAAATAAATTATAGAGAGATTAATTAACCAGCCTTGGAAGTACAAAGACATAAAGTTCCGTGTGACTCAAAGAGATCAAGGCTCTTAAATATTATTCGATGTTACCTCTCAAATAGGGACTGCTGCAATCTCAATACAAAAATCTTCTATATGAATATAGTGCATATTAAACTCTTAGCTCTAGACCTGATGATAAAGGATCATTCTTTAAGTGCTAGCTATTATTGTCATCACTGTAACTATTGCTAAGCCATTCAAATAATATTTTCTTATAATGTTTGTTACATCAGGAAGCATATGAAGCTATTAAGAATATCAGGATGTAAAATCATATAGATATATATATGTGTGTGTGTGTGTGTGTGTATCTGTTATTTCCCTCCATTATAATATACTTTCTTTTTTATAATATTTTATAATGGGTGAACAGTAATTTTATAGCAAGTAAAATAAAACAAAATAATCTAATTATGTTTTATTAAAAATAGTCAGACCATAAGGGCAACTAGACTAAATTAAAGTCCTTCCCTCATTGATTTTCCTTCTAAATTTAAAGGAATATAATTGTGCTTTGTCTGTAAACATGTTTGTTTTATTCACTGAGAGCTGCTTCACTGCATTTTCCTTTCTTTAAGCATATGTCTTTCTCAATATGTACTCAAGTTGAGCAGTTGCCCAAAAAGGGGTGGAGGGACTTGTTTACATCATGAATAAAATTGGTTTTTCCTTGATGTCTGTGCAGAAAGAATCCTTGGCTAAATAAATAACAAAGTATCTGATTGGTTACATCAGAATGTTAATTGTCAGAAATATATGCAATAGTTTCATTTCATTGATATAATCAAAAGCTTGTCATTATCTGTAGTTGTTGTCCAGATATCAATGATGGGTTCTCTTCTCACCGGAGAATCTAGAAGGGCACTTGGATCAGACCCTACCAGATTTGGAGTGGGGGAAAAAAATAATAGAAAACCTTCCTTCAACTCTCTTTCTCCCAGTTTTTAGAAAACCAAAATATGGGTATTTAAACCCAGCAAGAGAGTCCTAATCCCAGCGAAACTATCTCCTGTGTGGTATTTCCTTTCCAGAATGCAGGAGAAGTCATTCTGAAGTTGCCACACTTGCCTTGTTGAAAAGATACCTGTAGCTCCTAAATCCTGCACTTGACACAATATGGTAACATTATTTTCCCAATATGAAAACATATTTTCCATTTTCAAATTAACTAAACTTTAAAAATGATCACCCATGTGTGCCAGCTTGAGACTGTTACTTATCCCAGAAAAGACGACGTTCTTTAAAGCAATCTTGTGGAGGCAGACCTATTGTGGGTGGGATCTTTTGATTAGATTGTTTCCATGGATGTGACCCCACCCATTCAAGGTGGATCTTGATAAGTTTACTGGAATCCTTAAGAGAGTTTAGGGGCCAGCACAGAACCAGACACTTGGAAATGCAGACAGAAAGATGTTTGAAGATGCTAAGCTAAGAGATGAAGCCCAGAGTTTGCCCTGGAGAAGCTAAGAGATGATCACAGATGCTTAGAGAGCAACACCCTGGGAGAAAAGCAAGGATGCACAGTTGCTGAGAGAAGCTAAGAGAGACATAAGCCCAGAAACATTTTGGAGAAAGCCATTTTGAAACCAGAACCTGAGAGCAAAGGACCAGCAGATGCCAGTCACGTGCCTTCCTAGCTAACAGAGGTGTCTGGATGCCACCAGCCTTTTGTCAGTAAAGGTATCCTCCTGTTGATGCATTAGTTTGGATACTTTTATGACCTTGGAATTGTAAATCTGTGACTTAATAAATCTCCTTTATAAAAGCAAATCTATTTCTGGTATTTTGCATAAAGGCAGATTTAGCAAACCAGAACACCCTTGTTATTTGCATTTGTGCCTGCCTTCATACTTTTTGCATGCATGACTATTTTGTATAGAAAAACATATGACCTAATCAGAGCTCTTAAACTGGGTACTATGTTATTTCCCTTAATATTTCTCAGCAAATAACAAAATGTTGTTAGCTTTAAGTCAATCAAATTAATTGAATTTTACTATATCTAAACATTTTTAGTTTGGAGAGAAATACTGAGATTGAGCTTCCATCTCCTCCACCTCAAATTTTAACATTTTAATTAAAGTGCGTAACTTTCACTTTTTACATGGTTTTCACTATGCAGAAAACCATTGAATGGATAATATTAGAATAATATTATTATATTAGAAAAACAGGTTTTTGGATATATGTTTTTAGTGGAATATTTATTTTCCTAAGAAAAATCTATGATTTTGCAATTAGAATTATTATACTAATTCTACTTCCTCCCATGCTTTTATTACACTTATTTTGATACTTGATTTCTGTTTTCTTATTTCTAGTTAATGAGTAGTATATTAGTTTCCCAGATGCTAAAACAAATATCATATATTGGGTTGGCTCACAGTTTAGAGGCTAGTTGAAGTCCAAAATCAAAGTGTTAGCAAAGTCATACTTTCTCCCCAAAGACTGATGCTCTGGGTCTGGCTGCCAGTGACCTTTGGGCTTTGACGGTTCTATCGCATGTCAATGTGATAGTAATTTATTCTCCTTTTTTCTTTGGGTTCTGTTGAATTCATTTCTTGCTCTTCCCATGGCTTCAATTTCTGGTCCAACTTCGTTTGCTTATAAGCACTTTGGCTGTATTGAATTAAGGCTCACCCTCATTCAGTTTGGGCACACTTTAACTAATAACTTCTTCAAAGGTCCTGTTTACAAATAGGTTCACACTCAGAGGCCCAGTGGTTGGGACCTGAATATGCCTTTTGTTGGGAACATGAATCAATCCCTAACAACTAGAAAGGAGAAAAGTATTTCCATTTTGAATTAGAGCACTGATATTTTTATTCAGTTCAGTTCATACTTCTAATCTTGAATTTACTTCTTTATAATTAAGGTGAATTTTTTTTTTTCACATTGTATTTTCAGGTATTGGAGACAAATCAACTCATTTAATGAATATCAGCTAATATATTCCAATGTATTATGAAAATTGAATATGACATTTTATTTAAATGGCATAAACAACACAGCATTTACATTCTGATTATTATAAACTAGATAATATTCTCATTACTTTAATTATTCCTGAAAATGAACTTTAACATAAGCATTAGTAAGATAAGTAGGGGTAGGTAATAGGACAGGAAAGTTTTGTTTGTCTTCATCTATAGGCATTTTCTAGACCTGGTCAATTTAATATGTGAGCAAATTTTTGAAATGTAGATTTTTTTTCAGGTTTTTCATCTATAAAATAAGAAGTACTATGCTGCATAACTTGTTTCAAGAAACATGAAAAGTCATGAGGCAATGGGTGGTACATGTTAAATATTCAATAATTGTTCATTAAATAATAATATGCATTGTTATTGCTGCTATTTAGTTGAGCTGCTATTCCTCCTTTTATTTTTCAACATGGACTTTGGATTATAACAGAATAACTATATAACAATATAACTATAGCAGGTTAGCAGTATGATATAAGTGAATTCAAAATTATTGCAATTGGGGTTGGAGGTATGTCTCAGTCTCTCTGGGTCTCTTTTTCTTGGGATGAGATGGTAAAAAGACCTTCTTCAGAGGAGTATTATGAGAAAGTCCTTAGCATGATGACTGGTACCAAAAAGAGCATTTATTTGTCTCTTCCACTTAATTCTCAGCTCTACCTGTTCATGACCTGAAATACTTCACCACTTATTTTTAAAATGTATATGGAGGTCAGATATATATCTTTTTTATGTGTTTAAGGGAAACTAGTAGTAAAAATAACAGAGCAGAACCCCATCCCTTAAGTCTCATAATCTAAAGGAATAGCATGACACTTTATTACGTGAACACAGTGTGATATTTTCATTTACAGAGGCATGGTCAAATTGCTAAGGAAATAAAAATGCTGGGATTAGGTCTCTTTGGGGAATGAAGGATGATTTCATAAAGGAGATAGCATTGGATCTGACACCTGATGAATGAAAAAGATTTTTATCAGGTGAAGGCCAAAGATGTATGCAACCAAATGGAATTATGAATCAGTAAAATGTTGTTATGCAACCATGAAAAATAAAGTATTTGAACATAAATTGAATGGCAAAGGAACCTTGAAAAGCAGATTGGAGCCAGATTTCAAACTCACAGACACACTCACACACATGCACACATAACACAACAGAATCAAGACATATTGCCTTGGTGTGTCCTGTAATATATTTTTAAGTGTATTCAACTTTTGGCATAATGAGAGTTTTCTGAGTAAAATTCCACTGATTCTACTGCTTTATCTGTCTTTGCACTTTCTGACACCATGCAAATATCAGTGTAGAATCAAATTGCAGTGAACTGCTAAACACAGCTTGTGGTAGTTAATGAAATATAGAGCTTGATTTAATACATATCCACAAAAGCTAGAGAAGAGATAAGAATGTCAGTGGTCAAGTTCAGAATCTTCTCATAACTCTATTAAAAACTCTGATTCCCCTACTTCCCAGATAAACGGTAAACTTAACCTCAATCATCCTAGATGTTTTCTCCTTTCCCCAGGGTACTGTGAAGAGGTAAAGATCTTATGCAGTCCTGGCATCCGTGTGAGTGCAGCTGTGCATGAGGGTAGGTTGGGTAGAACTAGGAGAGCCTCACAGTTCACGAAAGTTTACTCCATGTTGATTAAGGTTGGGACTATCCATGTAGAGACTTCAGTATCAGAAGTTTCTCCAGGTTCCATTTGTTATGGGAAAATCTTTTTTGAATCTTCCATTTAGTCCCTGACCTTCTGTATTCTGCTGCTTCCTGTGCAGTGTTTCCAGTTACCAGGGCCCACAGACTTTTCCTTTAATTTACACATTCCTCCCCTTACTCAAAGAACTATCTTCAACTCTGGGGTAAATTTTCTCTACCAAAACACAACTTTTATTTTATTAGGCTATTACCACAAAGCTTTTCTACAACAAGGAAGCACATAATTTGTAATTGACTTGAATGAGTAAAGGGGAAAGGAAAATTTAGGAAGGGAAAAGTTTGCTTTCACAATATAATTTACATTATATCGACAATTTATTAATCCAGACACTTTTCTGTCTACTACATATATATTCCAGGAATATATATTTATATAATCATGAAATCGTTATACCTAGCAATTATCTAATATAGACCATTTGTTTTACAACTATTAAAACTTGAGTGCAATGATATTAAGTGCTAATTAATGACATATCTCTGTGAGAATCTTTGTCTTTTTATTCATATTTTAGTGCTCATTCCCTCATAGCACTTCAGCTTGCATTACTCAGTACTGTGATTAAAATGTATGTCATTTATGTAATGAAAGAACTTTAAGAGAATTTTTCCAAAAGGGTCTGCCAAATCAAATACCAAAAGATAATATCACACGATGAATTTCATAAGGATGGGGTTCTTGTCTAACGATTTTTAAAAAGAATACAACACATAGAGAGTGAGGCTGCACTTGACAGTGGAATACTTTTGCCCTTTTCATTCTCTGAAAGGCATCTGGTACATATTTTCCCCAAAAAAAGAAAGACTGACCACTGACTAAGGCTAGAGTTTTCTGAAAAGCTGAGGTTATTGTTGGGGTTTGTGCCCCAGGCCTAGCTAATTGTTCCCTAGTGCCAAAGTAAAGAGCCTTCAATGCAAAGATCTTGGAATTGTAAGATGTGAATACACACTCAAGATTTTTCCCCTCACAAACTTGGCAACCTTGAGACCTACCTTCTATTCCTGCAGAATAATTACTAAAGTCTAGCTTTAGTTTTATGTGCAGCCCCTTTTGTTTTGTACCAAAAATACTTCTGTGCTGAATGAGATGGATGACAAACTAAGCCATATAAAACTATGCGTCCTCTTTGACACTAAATCATTTACATTTAAGCAATGCTTATTTTGAGCACCTCACACAGTAGGAATATTTTCCCTGGGGTTCATGTGAAAAACATCTGTGGCAGACCTGCTCCACTTGCATTTTCTACACAACCAGGTTTGGCTGAATCTTGGAGTTAACACAAACAGATTGCAAGCAGAGATCTCGTTCTCTGAGGATTTGTACATGTTCATTTATTCTTCCCATGTATCCATCAACTTTTGTGCCAAAACTGTTCATTTCTTTAGGAAAAGGTTATTTCAAAATACAAGAACACTTTTATCTTTCCATTTTGTGTCTATGTATGTGTATGTGTGTGCATATATATACACATATGTACATATGTAATATATAATATTCCTGTTTCTTACTTTTTAACATTGACTAGAACTTCCAGAGCATTGGTAATAATAGTGGTGAGAGTAGTTCCATGTTGTCTGGAATCTCATTATCAAACTTAATAACAGTAACACTTTAAAATAGATTTCTTTATTGTTTTATCTTATATTGCCTACCAATTCAATGGACTGCATTATTTAAAAAATATTTCCAATTATTAAACTATTTTAACTATGTTAAATTAGTGAATCTTTTAATATGATACTGAATTTGATTTACTTAAATCTTCAAGATATTTGCATCTATATTATATGTTATGTTTTCATTAATTTCATCAAATTTTATATTACAAAGAGTGGGCTATAGCAGAACGTGGTGCCAGGTGTTCTTTAAATAAGAACAGAAGAGAATCCCTGTGTAAATATATTTAGTCATTCTACCTGTAGACCTCAGTATTACAGTGCATAACACTAATTACTTGTTTTAATATATTAATGAGCATCAACTACCTATAATGAGTTAGGTGTCGTCCAAAGCCTTGAGGATCAGGTGGTAAGCAAGGCTAGGTATAAATAAGGCCCTAATGCAGTTTATATTGAAATGAGACAACCATGAATCAAATTATCACCAGAAATAAAATGTACAGTTGTTATCTGTAATAGTTTAAAAATGATTTCATGGTTCTATGAAAATAGATAACTGGTGAATTGAACCTCTTCAGATTGTTCAGATAAGACTTCTTTAAAGAGGCAAAATTTGAGATTTGACATCTGGGGGTTAAATAAGTTTTTTTAGACTCTCTAGTTAAAGCACTCTAAGAAACAATAATATGTAAAGCCTGATGGAAAGAGAGAACACAAGTATTCTAGGCCAAAAAGAAGGCATCTGCTGTGGCACACATAGCAGTTAAGATAAATGCCAGACGGAACCTTTGCCTGGAGAACAACAGGTAGGTAGTTAAAGTGTTTAGTAAAAGGGTTTTTTCTCAAGTGCTCCATTTTCTCCCTAAACTCTAAATTTATTTCTGTATCTTCTTATCTTAACTATATATGCCAAAGATTTGTCTTTTTTTGTTTTTTGCTTGTTTGATTTCAAAGGAACAGTATTTCAATTTATTAAAAAATATAGTTTTCTTTATTTGGTATGTAAAGTATCTCAGGTTTCTTATTTCCTATACCTCCTTACTTCCTAGGTTTCATTTTATATTTGGTTCTTCTCTTCGTTCTCTAACAACCTTGTTATTTATATATTTTCAGATTTTCCTTCTTTGAGACTTAACAGTTTAAAAATAAACATTATCTTATGAGTAGTAGACAGGTTTACCCATATTCACTAAAGTTAAACATGGAGTAACTCCATTTTCCTTATTTTCTAAGTAATACATAATCAAATTTTAATTTTGATTTAGTTACTTTGTTTAGTCACATCCTATATTCCTAGTGATTGTGTATTAATGTGACACTATAATTTCTCACTTTGAAAACTTTTGGAATTTACATTTGATTTGGTACATGGAGAAATTTTTAAATATTCAGTTGATACCCACAAAAACATACTGTCCTGAGAGTGGGAATTTCAAAATATACCTATAAATTTAATCTTATTAAGTGGCCTTATTTATTTTCTAGTTTACATTTCACCATTTGATTAATCTACATTAAATTCTCATAAAAATATTTTCTTTACTTTTCTCTTGGTAATTCTACCTGTACTTGTACTTAAATTTGAAACTCCTTGTGTACTAAATAATACAATTAAGCTTGGAATATTTATTTTCCCTTTTCAGTTAAAAATATCCTATTGTGTTGTGTTTATCACTTTGATATCTAAGATGTCTTATATTAATATCCAGATTTGTCATATTTTTGACCAATATATGTTTATACTTTCTGTGTCATTTTTAATGTATTTTCTTATAATCACCATATGTTTTATTTTAAACAAATATAACCATCTTCGTAAGTTTAGTAGGGAGTAAACATTTACATTTATTGCCATAACCTAATTTTGGTTTCTATTCAATCACATTGGATTGTTTTCTCTGTATATTTGTCTTTTCTTTTTGATGCCTTGTTTGCATTCAGACTGTGATCAAGAATGTAGAATTTTAGATTGTTATTTCTTTGAGCACTCGACTACAAGAACATCCCAGCATCTAAGGTAACCTGTATGTTTATGGCTGTCCTTCTTTGCAGTTATTTTCTTTGGTTGATTAAATATCCCACAAAACAATGGCAGACTGTTTTTAAGCTTAGTGTAGCCAATGCATCTTAAAATTAGGGATATGAAAATGAAATAAATTACTCTCTTTTTCTTTCATCCTTGGGTTTGTCTTTTCCTGAACTTGTTTAGAGGGTATAATTTGTTGTCACAGACTTCTCTGTGGTTAGTGCCTTTTCACATGGATTTCTCTTCTCTATAGTTCCTGGTGCAGTTGCAAATATTTTAGTAGGAATTTAGGAAGAGGAAAAGTAGAACCACCAATTCTGCAAACCCATAGGTACAACAACCGGATCTACTCCTTTCCTTCTATCTCCCATAGCACACACAATAGGTGCTCAAATTTTTAAAAAGCAAAACATAAATCAATTCTTAAAGAAGTTATTTCATATTTTACAAAAAAATTAAGATTCTACATTCTCATGAGAACAGTTAAACCCACCTTATTTTTGAATCTCTTTGATTTAAGATTTAATCAAATATTTTCTGTTCATAAATCAAAATCTCTGACAATACAAATCTGAGAAGGATACTTCTAAGCATCCATCCGCTCATAAGAAAATAACTCATTTCAAATGAATAAAGATAGTATATAAATGTAAGGGACTATATATATAAGGGTGGAAGAATGGCTGAAAAATAATAGATACTCTAAAAGAGAAACAATTTTTAATTCAGCTAAAATGTTAATTCTTTCCCGATGTTAATCTCTCATAAAATAAATTACAATTGATTGAATAATCCTAAAGCATACTGCTTCATAATCAGTATTTAATAGATTACTGTAGAACTACAAGTAATTTTTGCCAAAACATCTAAAGATACATATTTATAAGTAATTTGAAAATTCAAGCATGTTAAAACATTTTTAATTAGGGAAGAAAAGCAATGATTTATTTCCTTGAATTTTCGTATTTGTTAGAATTACTGGGGTCTGAAAAAATTCTGTATCCTCTTTTAGTTATGGCTGGGCTAAAAAGGAAATTTTCAAAGCAAAATTCTAGAATCCCTGATAGTACAGTGCAGTTTATAAGGATACAGGCAGTAGAGCCCCAGTGCCTGTGTTTAGAGTTGGCCTCTGCCCCTTATTATCTGTGAAACCTTGAGCAAGTTAAACTTAATTTCTGTGTGCCTCAATGCCCTCAGCTGCAGACAGGATATTTTAATAGTACCTACCTTATAGTGATATTCCTATGAAGACTAAATATGTCAACATATTTAAAATATATGTGTAAGTACATTTATGTACATATACATACAAAATATATATACATATATTTATGTATATGCAGGGCAGAAAGTAAACATTAGAAAATTGATTCTTATCATTGGATTCACAGTTTTAAAGTGGCCAAAATTAAATGCAGTAATTGTATTTATATTTGTTCCACGTAACATGGAACTGACTTATTTTACATTGGTATAAACAATGCACATTCATCAGGTTGTGTAAACTGCTCCAAACTACAATTTAATGTGTGACTATGTATAGACGCAAAAGGATAAAAACAACTCCATACACATCCTATCCACAGAGTCTTGTTTACCTGAAGTCTTGTTTACCTGAGTTGGCATGCCTACAAGATAAACTTGAACTGAATTGTATTGTATTCTACTGTACTGTACTATATTGTATTGCGTTATCTTTAGGCTGAAAGAATAGAAACACTTTGCAATTCTGCTATGAGATGAGAACTGGGGGAAGAAATGATAATTAGATATTGGAAATAATCTATGTTCAATAAATCCCATAGCAAGTTTTAGCTAATAAAGAAAGCAGGGTGCCATTTAAACTGGCATTTTTGAAAAAGCACGGTTGTAAGGACATTATCATAAAACAATTGTGTTTATGTCTTCTCTTGTTTTTTTTTTTTTAAATTTTACTCAATGGATATAGATTTCCCCTGCTAATAAATAAAACCTTAAATGTTACATGTGAAATCTTCTGTCACTCTTTAAGCCAAACAAAACAAAACAAAAAACACCCGTGGATACTTTGAAAAACAGTCACGTTCAGTAATTAAAATCTTAAGTTTCAGAATTCCAAATTTGGTTTGGAAATTTGTTTTTATCTCCTTACATAAATGAGGCCTGCTACAGGAAATAGGCCTACAGTTAGGGAAGGTGATATGGTTGGGTCTTTCTTTCTGTTTTTTATGTCTCCTGCTGCTACTCCTGTTAACCAGAAATCCTGACCATTCCTGGCTTGGTACTTACGAAGGAGAGGAAACTAGTCCAATAAATGTTGGAACTGACTTGGTTGATGCTGTCTTGAATTGGTAGCAGACAAGCACCTGTATTCATTGGACTTGGTTAGTGTTTAAATGTGACTCTCATGGATACTTTTCTGCTTCACTGGGTATTTCTCATCACTGGAAATATTTAACCTACAATTTCCTTGGTGGTGATGACTTTAACAGACTACTAGTTACTTCACCTGTTCCTACTCATCCAAATATTTCTTCCACCTCTCTCTGCTATGATTCATTCACAGTAGAGAAAATCCTCTTGGAAAGGTCATAAAACAATGGCACAGTGGATCTTTTTTGTCTCGTGCCTTCAGCTGGTCTATGGGACAACCTCATGCATCCCTGCACTGTATGAAAATGCATGGACCTTCCAAACTATAGCTCCAATTTAGCCCATCATTCCCCATTTTGACTATTATTCACAGCTCAGACACCAATGCACTTTATCCTCCAAAATGCAGTATATATGTATCAAGCTACTCAAATGGGCTCTTTAAGACTCCTCTTTTGTGTAAGGATGTACCTTGCCAATGAGGGAAGGTAAGATACATAGAACTACTCTGTCCAAATAAATTTTTCAAAAACCCTTTTTGTAAACTCTCATTCACTTGTATTCAGGAAAAATTGAAGAGTTTCATAAAAAATATGGGAAGTCACACTCTGCAATATCCTACTGGTCACATGCTCAGCCCTATTCAATGCAGAAGGTACTACACAAGGGCCTGAACACCGGGATGCAGGAGTCTTTGGGGGCCATCTTGTTAGTTGGCTACTACAGAGTGCTCTGTGGACACAATGATCCTTGACCTCCAGCATTCAAAATATGCTCACTCCTCCCAAGCCCACAAAGGTCTCATCCCTTTACAGCATCGGTTAGAATTCTATAATCACATCATCCAAATTAAGTTAACGTATGAATGGGCCCCCTCAGATGTGTAGTTTCTAATGTACAGCTCCTCCAAGCAGAGTCCCCTTCCATGTGAATACCTATGATGTAAAGAGACAAGTTTTCTTTCCCCTGCCCACACACATGCAAATATAAAATAGTGAGACAGTTACAAGATATTCCTATAAACTCTCCTGTTCAAAGGGGTAGAAGGTGGGAGGAACACAGGATTCACCTTAGCAATTCTGAAATCTTGCCAGTGAAATGTTTAAATGTTCTTGATTAGGACTCAGTCTCATGCTAAACATGGAGGGCTTCACCATGGTTCTTCCCTCTGGATTTCCACTATTTTGGTTCCATCCTGAGTCATATTTCCTTTTCCATTAAACATAGTCAATCTTTGCGCTTGAGTCATTTTCTTGGATGGCATTCTGTCCATAAATGTTTGGATTTCCAAAGACTTCCTTTCTTTTTTTTTTTTTTTTTTTCTTTTTTTAAATTTTGTCTCTCTTTCAGTTGAAGCTGGCACTGTTTCTGCCTATATAATTGTTTTAAAAAATATGTCCACTTTTTTCTTTGAATTGTCTGTGTTTTTCTTATTGATTTGTAGCTGTTCTTTATATATTCTGAGTACATATCTTCTGTTGGTTTTAAGTTACTGATGTCTTTTCCACTATATGACTTTATATTTTCAATTTTTATTATTAAAAAAGTATCGTGGTTCAATTTATCAATCTTTATTTTAATGGTTAGTACTTTTTAAGTTCTCTTTAAGACTCTTTATTTAATCCAAGGTCAAGTTGAAAATCCTGTACATTGTCTATGAAATTTATTGTGTTACTTAACTGTTTGGGATCTAAGTGCTTCCTGACATGAATTAGAGGGCATTAATCTCTTTTTTCACATATGCCCTCAAACTCAGTGAACACATGCCATGCTCTTCCAAGATTTTTCTTACTAAGCTATTCTCAACAGTGAAAGTAGTAGGAGGGTAGGTCTGAAGATTCTTCAGTGAAGCAAGTTTCCAGCCTGGGAGTGAGATCACAATATCTCTATTTTCTGTGAATTTTACTCTTGAGGCCTCCTTCCTTGTCTGCATGGAAATAACCTGTCCATGTGAATTGACAAAATATCATGCAATGACCCTGTCAGTGACTCTCAAATCAGATTTCCTTTCTCCATCACCAATAAACTTTTTGTTAAGCCTTGGAAGTGAAGGTTTGAGGGCTGAAATTTTGGAGCAAGTGGTGGTTGTAGTAGGAATCATTCTAATGTCTCTACTAATCCATAAGATCTAACATCTTATGTCCATAAGGGGTTGTTCTAATGTCTTACTAATCCATAAGTCCTTCTTTAGATCTGTGTAATAACTCTTGGTGTCAGCTGTGGAGCCGAATTTCCACAGTAGAAATTCTGTTCAACCTGCAGTTCCATAAGTAAAAATGGAGACAGCCCTCTTCCTCACAGATTTCTTTATCTGTTGATTTTCGAAGAATACTATTGAAAGTAAATTTGTAATCCTAAAATATTACCTTAAGAATTTATGACAAAGAATAAATTAGAAAATCTGTATTTGTAGGAAAAATGCATTGAACATATAAAGGAAAAATAATACCAACCATAAAATGACCCAACTTTATTTCTAATAGAATTGTCTACTAAACTGTAGAAATTCTGTAGTATAGTGCTAATCTTCCAAGTGGATGGGAAAATGAAGAAAAGAAAAATATGACTTCTATTATAACTCTTATTAATGCTTCAGCCCTACATAAAAGGTTGAGAATTTATTCTTTATTTTGTGGTGGCTTCTATTCAAAATCATTCAGTGAATCTTTCAGTTATTAATTGCACATGGGATTTGTTTTTGTATTATGATAGTCCTTCTGGAAATGAAGTTATAACACAGGCTATGTGAAAATTTACAAGGTGCTAATGAGCTTTCTTCAAACACCACAAACTATTTAAGTAACTTAATGCTGTTGTTATTTTTACAGTGTCAGAGGAGTTTTCACACTAATGTGAGGCAATCACATAATTTATTTCTCTGTTTTCAAACTTTCAAGTATAAATTGAAAACAGAAGCATAATGTCAAAGAGAGTGACATTAATTTATTTCTTTCAAATATTATATGTTAAAAAGTATTATTTATTCCAGAGAAATATAATGCATAATGATTTGATTGATGTTGATCTTTAGCAATCTAAAAATTTTTATTACAGCTTTGAGATAGGAAATATGTAATGAGATGTTCATAAATTTAAAAAGAATATTTAATTCCTATTGATTTTGGTTTTATGCACTGTATTAAAATTTTATCCATCTATATATTTGTACTAAATGCCTTTCCATGATAACCATTCTCATTCCATCATACTTGAAAGCCAATTTGATCTTGCCTTGAATAGAGATATATACACTAGAAAGCCATAAGTTTTCTGTTTTCCTAGGGAACCAAAGGAGCTGAAAGCAAAGTCTACTCTCAGTCACATACAGGGCTAAGGACCCTACAGAAAGACAGGCAATTCCAAAGGACAAGTGGAGGCTGAGTTTGGGGCTTACGTGGGACCAGGATTCCATGTGGGCTCTTGAGGTTACAGGAGATTTATTTGTCTTGCTCTAAATCTAATAACTGGGAAAATGGGAGGTGATGGGGAGGGACAAGATCTGTAAGGTCTTGTTGAAAGAAGAAAGCATTCTGTATAAATTTAAATACCTAGACACGTTTAAATTGCCACCAAGGACACGGTTGAAATTACTTTAACACCGATCTTTTCAATGATTGACTTTCTAAATTAGCATTCTTATCTTAATGGCAGCATATGTACTACTTTTGATAATGAGACCTGGGATCACCTAGACTCAGGATTCAAATACAGGTTTCAGTGTTTACAAACTGCAGAAACTGGAACAATGTACTCAAAATCTCTAAACTCAATTTCCTCATCTGTGAGATGGAAATAATAACAATGCCTAATTCTTAAGGTAGTTTCTAGGTTTAAATTAACTAATGATAGTTAAGTATTTAGCTGAGTTCCTGACACAGAGTTCAGTTTCACTGAATTTTAGCAATTACTTTATTGCTTTTGCTAAATAATCTGGTATATGACCTACACCACATGAGCAATAATATTACTACTACTACTACTAATAATAGAAATCTATAGTGATCTTTAATTTATCATATGTGTTGAAAAGTATCTTATCTTTTCTTATCTCACCTCTAGATAGAGATGAATAAAATGATGCTTAGAGGAGTAAAACTCTTGCTGCTAGGAAAAATTGAACTCTATGAACCTAACCAATGGCTAATGCTTTAAAGAGAGATCTGATCCTTAAAATTGTGTATATCCACAAATGTACTTACTATTAGCAAGAAACATGTTCTGAGTTTCTCCTTAAATTATCATTTTTAAGTCTTTGGAACCATTACTTTCATACTCTGTAACTAACTCAAATCTAGGTCAGATCTGGAGATGTTGAACACACTAATTGGTTTCTGATTTTAAAACCACATTTGCAAGCATATGCGCTTTGTACATTTTAGTTAGGGTTTTGGACCTGTATCACAGAGTAGCACTTTGCCTTGACATTGCTGCTTTGGAAACAGATGGTAAATTCCTTGCTGATTTTAAATTAAGTGATTTTTTTTTTTCAGAAGCATTTAAAGTACTAAGCATCCAGACATTCTGGATGCACATATGTAATTTCACGAAGGCAGGAAAATACCTTTTTGACAGTATAGATTGAAGTTTAACTAGGTAATTCTTGGACCAATGACATTTTCTCTAAGGTCTTCACACTCAATTTCTTCTGTTTAGCCTGGGATTTAGTGAAGGCAGCTCTAATCTATAGAGTGTTTTCCTTTTTTTTTTAAATTGATTTACCAAACACTGATTACATAGTTACAAGTTGGTAACTGTGTACATTAGGTAACTATGTACATTTAAATGAATATATAAAACTCATCTAAATATTATATCTCAAACTTCAAATGGAACATTTGTGTTTCCTTCAGCAGTACATTTTAAAATTAAAAGACATATACTGTTTAACTTTGAAGGATGAATTTGGAGTTTTACACTTCATATGATTCTAAACAAAAATAGTATGTTAGTATACAAAGCACATGAATTTCAATTCATAGCAGTGTAATATAAGAATAACAGGGAAAAATAAGAATGCAACATTGCCTCAATTTTGTATGCTAAAGGAAGCTTCATTGTTCCTGTAAGTATGCTAAACCAAGCTTCATATCTCCTACTAGTTCTATACTTTTATTTTCAATCACCTTTATTGTTAAAAAAACAACCATAAAATTTTCATAGTGTAAAGGAGCTTCAAGGTTATTTATTTCAATGTCTGTCCTTTACAGGTTCTAACACTAAAGACCAGGAAATTTAACAGAAGTTTCCTAAGTCATAGAGGTAATGGAAGAGGAACTCAAAGCCTGATATGATTAGTCTAGCACTATTTCCACCACACAAGGAAATGTCCTTAAAGATTGCCAATCATGTAAACTAAATTATAGTGTATTCTAACATTGAGGCACTTTATACTCTATTGTCTTTACAAGGACAATCAGACAAAATAACATTCTATTCTGGGCTTCTATAGATTAGAGATAACTGAGTTAAAGAAATAATAGCAGATAATTCAGAAAGAGATAAAGTCACATATACACGGAAATTAATGGGGAGGTGTGTTTGTTCACACAAACATACTTATGCGTGACTAAATACACATGTTTATATCTGCAAGTCCCATACAAATATAAAAACACAACATTTGAAAAATCATGAGTGGGCTGGGAAAGAAGTGTTGATGTGAGAATTATTATGATAGACATATAAACTAATATTTATTTAATATCCATTAATGTTCATCCTTCTTAGTTGAAGAACTTTTCATTGCGGAAAAGAGATTTTGGCTCTGACCAAGATGAAAAAATAATTACTTAATTTGTAGAGGGAGAACTTTAATTGCTGGTGTGCTTCAGTGATCTTATTTCTAATATCAAATCCTTCTCAAATTCCACTTTATATAACTTCCAATTATTCTTAGCCTCATGAACTGAAATATATATCATTACCATTAACCGATGGGTTATGTAGACAAACATTTTGGAGGAAATTTAAATTTAGTTTGAAATATTTCAGATCTTTAAGAGATATAAAGAACATAATTATTCTGTCTCCAAGAGTAACAAATAAAAAATAAAATAGACTTAAATCCACACAATATACTCATGCTGATTTTCTACACAAAAGAACTTAAAATTTTGAATTTATGTTAAATATTCTCTTACATTTCTTTATATTTTATGACATATATCTGCAACCTGAAACATCATGAATGAACTAGAACTACTTACATTGACACAGATGAATCTTGAAAGCATAATTTCATGTACAAAATAAAAGAAACTGGTTGGTTTAAAATCATGCCATATAATGACAATTATATGAAGTTTTGCTTAAAGTCCAGGTATAAGTAAATGTTTTATATTTCTCTAGTTCTTTTATAGTTTCTACTACAAGTAGTTTGCTAAACAATACATAATAATATACTTATGAAGAACTCTACCTACTGCTTGCACTCTCCAATATGTCGGGTCACATAAACTTGATTCTGTGACTGAGCAACCTGCCTGACTGCTGTCCTCATTAATTTGGTTCCTTCAGAAAGCACTAATATTCTGGCCTTCTGACATCTGACATTGAGTCAGAGCATCTAAGAGCTTAGCTTACCAAGATGCATGTTACTTTAGCAGATTTGGATTTTTTTTTTTTTTTTTAGTATTGCTCTCATTCACACTAGGTGTTTGTGGTCTATTTTTGCTGTTGACATTTCATCCCTATCTGGCAAAAATATGTATATGTCTTTTAAGTCTTCATCAGTTGTTCTCTCTGTCAGACAATTTATAGGTAGAATAAAAATTATTCACCAATAGCATTTGTTCTCGGGATCTGTTTTGCCTAAGTCTCACATCCCCTGGTATATGTGACCTAAATATACCTTTCCATTAAATGTACCTCTTAATGTTTTAGCACGAAGGTCTTCCAAAAGTCTGAGAAAACATTTGGGTATAACATTATTGCTTTGAGTTGCTGTCATTTATTTTCCTCTGTTTTTGTCACAAAAAAAGCAATCATTATGCATTCCTGTGCTATAGAAACACAATTAGCATAGGGAGTAAAACCAAACAGTTACATTAATTAAGTATTCTAAGCAAGAATAGGAAACAATATTAACTCAAAGAAGAAATAATAACCACTGAATAGTTGATTCTGAAAACCCTGAAGAGTTTTCCCATTGGAATTAAATCATATAAAAATCAAAGTTACCCCTAACCCTTATCAAAAGTTTACTTCTCTTGTGAGAGCAGAAACAATCACATTGGAGACATATACCAAGGAAATGTAATGACGAGCAATGAAACTTAATTGAAGTGTTCTTGGCCATTAAGGTCATGCCTACAGTGAATTAGAGCTGCATACTATCAGAAGTTGCTTTTACTATTGCTGTTTAATGTCAATTTAATGTAGGTGAGTGCACTCTTCTTCTGCTCCATTTCAATTAGTCAAAGTTATATTTTCAAATGTGCAAATACAAAGCCAACCCCAGGGAAATTTGCTAACAATATTAAAGAATTAAACTATCCATTAAAAATGTTTGAACTTTTCTAGTAATGATAGACACATTCTTAACATTTCTCATTACTGTCTTCACTATGTTTAAATAAGAAACTGTCAGACCAAATACATTTTGTTAATTTATTTTGAACAAAATAATATTAGTAATAGTTTACTAAGAAAAACAATTGCATTATATATAAGCAATCATTTAAATTATTAGAATAAATTATATTAGCCCTCACCATGTCTGCACTTAAAATATTTCAAACACCATTCATCCTGAAGTTACACACACACGCACATACACCCACACACACAATCAACAAATACCACCTGTTTGGGACAGGATAGTTCTCTTCTTTCAAACCTTTTATTTTATTTTTTGCCTTGTTCCTGAAATAGCAATCTCTCTCTTGATAATTAATCTAGTCATTACACATACAAGAGTTACACAAAGTTCTAGTTGAATAGACAGGTGGAGGTCAGAACTTCACACCAACAGGATAAACACCTTCATCTTCATGTGGAATAAATATTCACCATATATATCTAAGATCTTTAAAATAAAATATGTAAATAGTCAAGCATACACAAAATGGCAGGATGAATATATCTGTAGAGAAATATGCCACATTTTTTCAAAAATACTATGCTTTAAACATCACAGAGTGGCTAGATGAAATAAAAGTTGCACTTATCATTTACTGAATTTATTACTATGTAATTATAGAATAACAAAGCAAATGTTTAACAGTTCCCATAATTTTCATGTAACAACCTTAAACATTTTTGAACACATCCTACCACTCCAATATGCACACACATACAATACACTATTCACACTGATTTTCCTTAGATTGATAGTACTTTGTTATTAACTCTTTACATTTTTTGAGTTAACTTATGAAATGAATATTGAGTTGTAAGTAATCTTAAATGATTGAGTGCCTAAACACAAAAAAAAAAGAGATAAAGGAATTGAGGTTATTCCACAGAGGCCTTTAGCAGTGCCAAAAGCCTTCGCCCTTGCTTTAATACTTTTCAATGTTTATCAGTAATTTAAAAGACATTCTTATCAAAATCCAAAAGGCACAAATTTTGATACTCTGGGTGAGAGACTCACAATCCAAAATGATCCTGATAGACAGGAAAAAGTACATAAGATGACATGCGTATATTTAAAGGGAATAAATATATACCCTTATTCTCAGGTGTGTGTTCTTTTTTAGTGTATATATATATATATAAATATATGAGATAGATGACTAAGTAAATTTACTCAACATTTTTACCATTATTATGATTCATATTTCTATATATCATAGGTCTAATAAATTAAATTACTTTAGATTTTACTTATACCTATCAAAGACAGTTTTTTTTTTTTTTAATTATCCCACTTTAAAATGTCTTGGATATTTGAAAAGAATAATTGATACATTTAAATAAAAATCTTTGTTTGGCTTGAAAACATAGAGCAACTTATGAAACCTGCTTTTAAAAAATAAAACATTAATTATTAATACATCTTTATTAACTATTAAGTTTTTGAGGCCAAATCCTATTATTATGTCTTTTGATTTGACAGGGTTTATCTAGTTATATATAGGAAGGACAGGTTAGTTGTTTTTTTATTAACACAGTTTTATTCACATACCATGCAGTCCATCCAAAGTGTACAACCAATGTCTCTCAGTATAATCATAGAGCTGTGCTTACATAGCTACAATCAATGTTAGAATATTTTCATAGCTTCAAAAATAAAAACCCCATGTCCCTTATACCCTCTTACTAATGACACTTAGCTTCGGTGTGGTACCATTTTTACAATTGATGGAAGAGCATTAAGATATTACTGTTAACTATAGTTTATAGTTTGTATTCGGTGCATTTTTCCCAATATACCACCCTATTACCAACACCTTATACTTGTGACAAACATTTGTTCTAATTTATGGAAGAACATTCTGGTATTTGTACTAATAATCACCTTCATCATTCACAAAAAGGATCGCTATGTTATACAGTCCCTTTTATCATCTTCTGTCTTTCTTTCTAGCGATATGCACTACCCTAAACTTCCCATCAACCACTATCACACAAACAATTCAGCGCTGTTATTCACACACATGATAATGTGCTATCATCACCTCTAGTCATTCCCAAACATATGCAATCAGCCTTAATAAAAAAGTCTGCATAATAAAATCATTTTATTCAGTTCATATTAGTCAGATATATGAATTTTCCACAAGTTCTAACTGAGGGAATGATATGCTCAAGCACTTCTGGAATGTAAATATTTTTCACAGTATGTAAGAAAATTGTCCAAAGTTTGCCATAATCTCTAGACAATTTCCAGACACATTACCTGCAAGAGGCAATACAACATAAAGCACCATCCAAGATCTCTTACAAAGCAAATGGCACCTTACAATAGAGACTTCAAGACGCATGACATGAGAATGCTACCCTCAGGCAAGTAGAATATATATTTTCCTACAGGAACACATTTAATTAACAGGTTTGGATAAAAGACAATAGGGTTTTGATTTTTAAATAAGTTAAGGACGATTTCATGTTTCCATTAATTACAATATACAGTAATACAATCTTTAAAATTTCATTGAGGATTGTAACAAAATCAGTTTATAAATCACCTTTTTGATACTTTTTTTTAGAGTCAGTAAAATTATCATTAACTATGAGATTATGGAATATATAAAGCCCTGTAAATTCATCTCTATTTTTATAAAATATTAAATAGGTGTCCATAAAACTTTGATAGAATTTCAGGCAGTCAATATTTGCTTTTTATCTCATGGTATAAATTGGCTCTTTGGCAAATAAATTATTTTGCTTGGTAACACTTGAAGATAACAACAGACCTATGTTGTTGCCTCAGGAAGACAAATGCCAGTACACTAATAATATTAATTGGGCATATACTGATTTTAGTTGTAGAGCTCTTTGTCTCTCTATTGGTCTATCTTTGAACAAACAGTGTTCACACTGACATGAAAATATGCTTATTGAACTCTTTGTACCAGGAATTATTTATCTTTGTCACGGAAGATAAGTTGGTGGATAACGAAGACAGTCCTTGTCATATCGGAGGCTAGATTTAGAGAGCGAAAACACACACATACAACTGAAAAAGCATCGATAAAGAAACCAATTTCCCATAATGCTAACTACAATTAAGGAAATAAATATGATATTAAAAATAGGGTAGAAGGAGTAAACATTTGGTAGTCTATATTAGCGTGAGCTAAGAAAGCTCTGACATATGATATAATTTGAGATAATACAGAGTGATGCGAAGGAATCAGCCATACAAAGTGGCAAGGATAGAAAGCATTGCAGAGAGAAAAATAACTGCAAGGGTTTAAAGCAGAAATGAGCATGGTATACTTGAGGAACACAAAAGGCCAGGGTGACTGTAGTATGCTTTAATACCTTAGATGTGCATCATTCTCGGTGGATATACTTAGTTAATGATACCTTAAAAAAGTACTGTTTAAGTATTTATTCTCTGATAAGTTCCTAAATACTATACTTTGGGCAATAAAAAGAGAAGTACAAGCCTGGTACAGAGATTGGGATATTTTTGTTCAGAAACTATAAGTATTCACATCTTAAAATCTGAGTTAGCAAGAAATACTTACATTGAAATACATTGAAATAGCTTCCCTGGAGTTTTGATATTAAGCTGATTAAATTTTGCGTGTACCAAAGACATGTGTACTTGAAATAAAGCTTGTCATGATCTTTAGCTACTTCTTTGTATCACCTGTGTGTAAGAATTTGACCATCAATATAATTGGTCACAAGTTTATTTTTAGAAATTCCCAATAGTATTTATTCATTTTCCAATTTTTTAATCCACCCTTCATCAGCAATTTATAAATCAGTGCCTGAGGAGCTCATCTGAGAATTCAGTATACTATCTTCAGTCCCAATAAATATACTACCCTAGAGAAATTATCTATGTCAAATGGTTTGGAAGATATCCAATCAACCCACTCCTCCAGGTTCTTCATAACTTTCCCAAATAGTCAGGCCACACAGAACACAAGCTTCTTGAGCTTTCTTTTAATATCAAGCCCATCATTGTTATCTAAAGTTATATTCCTTAGTCATTGGAAATCTGTGACAGCATTATCTTTAGATAGACTACAGAGAATACTGTCATTCTGGGCCCCTTGGATAGAGCCTCAGGTGAATGTTTTTGTTTGTTTGTTTGTTTTAAGCAGTTTTATTGAGATATGGCCATGCACCATCCAAAGTATACAATCAGTGGTTCACAGTATCAGCACATAGTTGTACATTCATCACCACAATCAAGTGAAGTTTTAGGTTTATTTTGTTTTGTTTTTGGAAGAAGTATGCAAGGTATAACTTACTTTACTTAAGGAACTAATGTTCTTTTTCCTTATTGATGATGACTGTTCTGCAATTGACCATGTGTGATCATTTCCTCTTGGCTGCCTTAAAGCTGAATCAAAAATTAGAACCTCATTTATGGCCCAAGAATCCTGTAGTCTTCCTTTCCTTATTACTCTCTTGCTTATATTTATCATCTACTGATACTTCATTTTTATTTCTATTCTCTATTAATTGATTTCTTTATATTCTTATTCTCTTCCTCAGTGCTTCTTGGGAAAGATGAAGATATGCACAAATAAATAATGATACAGTCTCTAAAGATGCACTGGAGCCGTTGTTGCAGGTAATTGTTTGTTCAACGTGACCACTCAGGTTTCTCAGTACTTCACATGTCTGGAGGAAACAACAACTCCTGTTGGGATAGATCCTTCAGCACTTTTCCCATTCAGCCTTTTTTGAGGACTCACATGGCAAGCTCTCTCTGCATAGAAAAGACCTAAGCAGTTTCCTGAATAGAATGGTTGAATACAGTGCTGTCTCTAATTGTAATTGCAACAGATTAATGTCTGGGACGCCCTGCACTGAATAATGTATTCATATATGTTTATATGTAAATCTCAGTTTTTCCTTGGATTTAAACATTGCAAACACACCCAAGAATTTTTAAAACATGAGAAAGAATGGACAAATTAAGAAAGCTAGGAAGAGCATTCTAGTGCAGAACAAATAAAAGGGGAACACAGGTGTTTTTTGTTTTTTTTTTAACACGTTTCTTTTAGCAGTGTAAACTGAGGAATGCTCTGATTTTCTCTCTTACATAGACCATGTCTTCTGTCAAATTCTTAGACACACCGAGCTCTGGAAATCACATACACACAAAAAGAATGAACAAAAAAAATAGCCTCGTGAGATGAGGAACAGAGCTAGAATTCTTCAGATTTCGCAGTTGTGGAGATTGAAGCTCAGAGGCTAAATAACTGCTCAATGACCCATGTTTAGTTAATAACACTGTGTTAGATTAGAGTCTATAGTTAGATTGCCTCATTCAAGACCTATGTATAGCTTCATAATTAAGTTATTAATTATTTTGCTAGTCTCCCATGTCTGAACATGCAAGAAGGATTAAATTTAACCGGACTCATAATTTTAGTAAATACTAGTATCAAAGTTTTCTGACAATGTTGATTTTAAATGAGCTGAAAAGTAATTTTATTGAAGTCCCCTTATTAACTGAAAGTTTGTAAATCACTGTTTTGTTAACAGTAGATTTCAAACTGAACTTTTATACTCGTTTTAAATTTGTATTTTCAAATGTCCAAAACTCCACCTTACTAGTCTCTTACTTGATTATGTTTCCTGTCCTACACCAGAAAACAAGTGTTTTAATTTTAAGGTTAAGACAAACTTTTAAGCAATATGTCAAAACAGAAAAATGCTTCTGCCTAATGTGCAAAAATAGTATGCAATAACAAATTGCTTTACTTTAATTTTTCATTATCTAAAACAAAGAATTAGATTAGCACACTTGCAAAGGCAAACAAAAACACACTGGAATATTAATCCTAAAATATTTAATTTAAATGGATAAATATTTTAGGAAAAATGATAAATATTAATTTTCCTGATTTTTAGAAAGAATAGCATTTATATATGTATAAATGTATATGTAATGTATATATACACAAATATAGCATAATCACATCATTGTTGGTCAATTTAGAATTTGAGGGTGATTTAGAAATAGCCTATAATTTCAAATATTCACTGATGTAATTGTGTCTGATGGCAGTAAGGCTGTGCAGAGTACACTGTATATCCCTCACTCATCATGAAGCATGTCAAATGCAATGAGCAATAGAGCATAGCTGCCCTGTGGAAACCTCTTTCCCTGCTCTCTGCTTCACTGCTTCCTGTCTTGACCCAGGAAAGTAATACCAGCTTTTTAACAGCGCACTTGAACTATCAAACAATAAAGGTTATATCACCGATCAACGTGACGGAGATAAAGAAGCAACTGTTATTTTCTTTTATAAATCAGAACTGATTCATATTTTTTAAGGACTGAAGAAACATTTAGAAATATTAGCTCAAATTTTCAGTGGAAGACAACTAATCACTGAAAAGGGTTTGAGGTGCAAATCGTAAGTAACACAAACAGTAGATGTTTCAGAGCTACACCTTTTCATTATGAATAAAATCCAAGAAATAAGCATGAGTAAGATATAGTTGTATATTTACATTTACTATTCTACACTGAATTAGACTTACGATTTCTATGTCAAATAAGGATCAGTGTAGTAACCCTTTTGATGTGAAGAATGCTATGTAGATTCTGTACATACAAAGAGATCGGGTTTTCAATAGATTCTTCTAGTAAGTAATCCCATGTGATGAAAAGCTCTTTTCTAGGCCACTTTTCTCATAGGCAGGTTTTTGTGCTGGGAAATACATTATTTACCTTTATTAATAAATATTGCTAGTCATTAGTAAGTACTAATAATTCTAAATAACTATTCAAAAGTGATGGGGCAGTAAGAGGGAAGGGGCCAGCGCAGAGAGTATCTGGGCTCTTTTTTTGCAGCAGGCAAGGGGATGCAGCTTACTGAATCTGCTCTTTTGTTATTAAATAATGTGTTTTCTCTGAGATTCTACTTTACAGACTGCATTTTAGTCTATTATGCTTTCTAGAGGATCTGATTTCTCTATTATCTCCCTTGCTACCATGCAGTTTTCATATGTATTTATGCATATTCATTCAGCAATGATGGATAAAATTCAGTGTCTCCTCATTCATTTCCCAGAAAGGGAGGGGGGAGGATATTCTGCATTAACCTTGAAACATTAAACCCAAACGTATAGACTTTCCCGTTATTTGTAGAGTGAATATGTAATACTTGTTTGCTTTAAATTTATAAAGCAGTTTTGAAAAGTTAAGGCTTACTGTGTTGTTCATTTACTCTATGATTAAATTGAATTGGCTATGCACTGAAAAATTTATATTTTGATAAAACCAGTTTGAACAATCATAATTTAGGACTTCACCTTAACAAACCTATTATCAGATATACTTTAAAGTTATCTCTATGTCTTTATAAACACATATATATTATATATAATTCATAAAATATGTGGAGATATATATATATATACACACACATATTTCTGTGGGCCATTAATGACACTATGATATTCTCTGTTAGTTGAGGCATTGCTTTTCATAACTATTATTATGCCCTTTAAATGTGGGCATTTACTCATATTGATAATATTTTCTGGTTTCTAATTTTAGGGTACTGATAGCATGTAAATAAAAATGAATTTCTAGCCACGTTGCATGGGGTTTGCTACTTAAAACTCTTTATATCTATGTCCTTCATCTCTAAAATGAATACAAGAGTACAAAAAAGGGGCAATGAGATACCTTGAGTTCCAAGTTTACAGATTTGTGTTCTAGTCTCCACTTTGCTAGTAACCACAAAAGAAAGGGATTTGGGGCCTTAATCTCTATGCCTGAAGTTATTCTCTCTCACTCTCTTTTTTTATAGAATTCTACCTTCTTCCTTTGGCTCAAAGAAAATATGAAAATAATATTTCTTATTGCATTATCCATTGGTTTGGCAACTTTGGGCCCAGGTCAAACCCAAGTTTTCCACACTCATTGAATATTATAATGCTGCCTCTTTGGTAGGAAATGACTGTTGATTTCTTTAGCTTTGGCTCTCTGGCCCCAGCTTTTCTCCTTCCACTATGTCCGGTATCTCTACAGACTCATAAGCTTCACAGTGGTGTCAGCTTTGACACTATTTGTTTTGTTATGAAGATATGTGGAATCAATTTATAAAATATAAAATACTGCATGATAAAATGTAAGTTGATTTCATATGAAAACTGATCAAAATAAATTCAAAGATATTCTATAAACATAAAAATTATGAGATTTTTTCTCATAAACCTAAATCAGTAAAACAGTGATTTGACAATTGGTTGCAGAAACGAGCAGATAAAATATCCATGTTCTACCCAGAGATGGCACATTTGTTATGATTCAAGTAACTTCACACATTTGGCAGAAGAAAAGGTCTTTGATATAGCTTTAGGGTCTGAAAATAATGGCTAACCAGTAGATAGATTATGAATATATATAGGATGACAGGCAGTGACTGAATCTCACACATCAGATGTTTTCAGTCACACCACACACATGGGTGGATTTTGCATCACATGGATGGTAACTGTGCTATTCTGTAGTACAAAGGACACAGGCATATGCTAACCTTGTTTTTTTTTTTTTTTTTTTTCCTTTCCTCTTTGGTGGCAACACAAAGTTCCTTAATAGTGTAAGTGAAATATAATTAAAAACAAAATCTTTTCTGAACCCAGAAAACTTCTCCGCAAACGTAGATAAGAAAGGAAACAGTTTTATTGTTGAATAAACCCAAATGTGATGTCCATCACAGGTAATCTAAAGACATTGCAAAGAAAGAAAGAAATCTCACCCTTTCATATAGCCAAGCAGATAAAATCCATTATATACTTGTTCTCAAGAGAAAGGATAACTAGTCTTCAAGTAAGAGACTTGACAACTCCATTTGTCACATATACAATACTTCATCCTAAATTGGCCTGGTAATTGGGGCAGTCATGGTGCTTGTTAGTTGCCTCTATCCAAAGGGGAAGTAAACCTCTCATATATTTAAAACAGGAAGTAGGTTTGCAACTTGGAGCCAGAAGCCTGCTGAAGTTAGGTTTCTGTCCTTCCATGGGAACTGAGAAATAGGGGTGCTATCTTCCTTGATCATTACATTTCAAAGAGATGGCTCCCAGGTCCTTGAGAAAGACATTCCTGGGTTAGAAAGCTGGCAAGAGGCTTATTCAGCTTTTGGGAAGATTTGTATACATCTCAAAGGGGTAGAGAAAGAATTTAGGATTACAAGTTTTCTAAGCAAAATTATCTAAGAAAAGAGTGGGGAGTGTCTCTTTTCATTTTTCATCAGGGAAAATTATTGTTTTTTTCTTTTTGATTTGTATTTACTCTTACAAAATAATGCTATTTTTGATAATCCCTTACATGCATAATGACTTTTATCACATAATAGTAATAACAAAAAGAAGGGTTGAGGTGGAAAACAAATTGGTCATAGTTTTATTATTACCTTTCAGGCCAGGCTCATTCTTCTGTTAAATCATTGCTCAGCTCTCAGTGAACTGATTTTTTTTTTTTTTAAATTGCACATCGTCTTCCTTTTCAACTCTTGGATCAATGAAATGTACATATTCTTCAAAAGTTGTGGAATTTTTCCTTTTAAATTGTCCCCAGAATTCAGTGTCTGGAATGAGTATATGTGTGTATATGCATGTTTATCTGTTCAGATGGGGAAGGCTATCATATGAAATAATTTGGTAAGGTGAAATGAGGAATCCTTTAGCCTATTTCACATCAGTGTGTGCCTTAAGGTTTTTGTTTGAGAAAACATCTAAATACTTGTTAAATTCTGTAAGACAAATTATACAATAATAAAATACAATGTAAAATATAATTCAATAAACCTTTGTTAACATGCATTAATAATTAAATTTAGCTTTGTCTAATTTCTCTGTGAAGGATCTTTTCAGAATATTGGTATTTATTGTCTTTGCTGTTTCAACTAGGTGTTTATTTCAGTACTGGAATGAGACTTGACGATGAATTGGCATTCTAAGGCATAAAAATATTGAATTGCCTAAATTTTGTTGCAGGTGTTTATTCAAAGTACATAATAAGTAAATTAGATAAATGTGGGGAAAATAACATCCCCTCTTGCTCAAAACCTAAGGTCAATATCACACATCACCAAACAAAATATCTTTTACCCCTTTTAGAGCACTGCACAGAAATTGTCTTGACTTTGGGATTTTCAGAGGTGTATTACATAGAAGACCTTAAAAATAAAGTGAAAAGTGAGGTTAAGAATTTGCAAAAACACAACACAAAACAAAATATAACTTGGGAATAATCAATAATAAAACCACTATTTATCTTTCATAACAGTGCTAGACAAACTGCAGATCCCCACAAATATGTATTGATATATGGAATATCTTAATGTCCAAGAAAGCAAGCAAGAGTAGCTGGGATACTGGAACACAAATAATTTCTTGTCACTAGCTACCCAGCATTATCATCTGCAAATCCTTAATTTAGGCCTCAAGTATGTCATGCATCTTTTTGAAAACTTTATAAAAAACATGACATATTATCCTAGAACTGAAAGATTTCTAATAACAGCATCTATAAAAGCTTTACTAAATAGAAAATAACATACAATTAAACATTCAAACATGAAAAATCAAGTCAACTTAGGTTAAATATTAAAAATGCAACTAGCTGTTGTTCCACTCTAATGAAAAACAACTATATGCTTTAGAATCAACTTTAAGTTTTTTTTTTTTATTAGAGCGGTTGTAGGTTTACCAAAAAATCGTGGAGCAAGTACAATTCCCATATACCTCCCTTAAATTTCAATAATTAAATATCCACAGCTTCACTTACACAAATACCAAAAACTTTCCTTCAAAGAATTTGCATATTTTTCAAATTCGGTCAAAACCTGAGTAGAAATGAGTAACATAAAACAAATTATAGTGCCAGAAGTGTGCACAACAGTTGATAAAAAATAAATTATGGATGCTATTTTTACCCACCTGTTGCTACAAAATAGAGGTAATGAAATCAGTAAGTCAAATTCTTCTTTTTAGATATGTGGAGCCACTACTTAGTAAAATTAAATTTGGATTATTATTGTTTGCATTATAGCCAGAGGGAAAATACTTCAATGGGAAAATGTTAATGTATTTCATTTTATTTGATTTATCAAGAGGCAATATAGTCATTCACCATAGTTATGCTTATATTAAATTGAATTAAATACATTGAATAGCCCAGCACAGCATTATGCTGTGTGAGGCATAACAATAAAATATTCTTATGGTAAATTAGACATATATATCGGAATAATTCTGAGAAAAAATAATAATTACATGTAAGCATTTGTAACTCAGTACAGGAAAGGGAATGATCAATGTTGGATTTCACAGATAATGAAGATAATATGCAGAAGTGCTTTTTGAGAAGAGAACAGAATTGGTAAAACTAACTAACTGAATAAATAAAACTATACAGAAAAAATGCAAAGTCTGAAATATAGTATAATTATGACATATTTCAGGTGAGAAAATTGTTTAGAGGACTTGTCATAAAGAATCTATGTAAGAACACAATTATGCATTAGATTTGGCAAGTAAAATTTTTGAAGATTAGAGTTGAATAATATTGGATGTGGGACTAAAATTTATAAGTAGCCCCTAAGGTTCATATTGGGAAAGCGAATATTATAAGTGGTGCTTGGTGATGATTTAATAATTCAAGAGATTTCTATAAAAATACAAAAATTGGATTATGAAAACATGATCTATGACAAATACAGCGGAAATGGAAAGATTGATCAAGACTGATATTAAAGAATGATATACCCTAACAGCGTTGTTGCAAAACAGCTAAAAATGCTGGGAAAGTACACAAAAATAAAACTTCTCTTTAAATGCTTCACTGATAGGGAAAATTAATAATAATAATACATTTTTGAGATCAAAAATAAAGTAAAAGGAAGTCAGAGGGTCAACAAGTATCATTTGCCAAATCCTGCTGACTTCGATCTTCGATTTTGGCTACTACGTAGCAGAAGACAAAGCCTAGGGCCTGACTTTATGGAAAACATCATAGGAGACCAAGCACAGGAACCTGAGGCCACTGATGGCTCTTCTCTTAGTGGAAGTGTAAATTGAAGAATAATCCACCCTGCCAAAGGAGACAAAACAGCAAGAAAATATGCTTGTCACAAACTTTACCAGAGAAAATCATCTTCCTTAAGAATTCAGAGTCAGCTGCATTTATGTGGAGATGCCTATGAAATCACAGTCCTTATGTGTTCCCGAAAATCTCTAGGGAAAATTTATTTTGTGTGGTTCTAGGAATGTTTTGTTACCAAGAAATATGGAAAACAAATGTAAATTATCTTTGAGGGAACACAACCTTCAAATCAGTTCTCAATAAATTATCATAAAGTTTCCAAATACCAAGAGCTTACAAAGATGTTTGAGCATGCAAGAAAAATATGCATCATGAGGAAGATTCAGGAGAATAAATTAGACAGCATAATCACACCCATATGACAACAGATAATGATATTTAGAGTTCAACATGTAAAATAAGTATGTGTAATATATTTAATCAAATAAAAAAGTTTGAAAATATTAGTAAGGAACAGAAGCCTTGTGAAATGGGCAAGCATATTTGAAAAAATTAAGGAAAAAAAATTTTAATAATTAAATGGACAGGTTAAATGGTTAATTAGAAGAAGCTGAAAAAGCAAAGTGAATTGGAAGATAATCTAAAGATGTTAGCATGGTAATTATAAAAGGAGTTAAGAGGCATAGGAGGTTTGCCATCTGGCTAATCAGAGTACCGGGAAAGGGCAGAGAGAAAATTGTGTGGAGTCAATATTCAAAGTGATAATGGATAATATACTAGAATTAGTGAAAGAAAATTATATTCAAATTCTGAAATATCAGTATATCTCAAACATGATAAATAAAATCTCAAAGCCTAGACAAATTATAGTGCAATGAAGAAGAGCAAAGAACAAAAGATCTTAGCAGCGTGAGAGAAAATATACATTAACTTCAGAGGACTAATTTTAGATAAACAGCTGCATTTGCTTCAGCTACAGTGGAAACTAAAAAATAGTACAATAGTAATTTTGATGACATTGTGCAGAAATAAAAGGCTATCAATTTAGAAGAATCATTTTCCTAAACAAGGACAAAATAAAATGTAATTCATACAAATAAAAACTGAGAGTTTGCAACCTACAGAATTTCAACAAGCGAAAATATATAAATGGTCTTCAAAAGGAAGGAAAGTTCACATGTGTATTATTTGGGATATGAGAACACTTATAAAGCAAAACATTATTAAATATGTAGGTAAAACTAAAAATAATACTAACATAAAGTTAAAAGTATCTTGTGTGTATAAATATCTAAAAATAAGTTAAAAATATATAAATAAATATCTACTAATACATCTAAATATATTTAATACCTTTGTATCTAAATTTATTTATAATCTCTGTAACAAAAATAGCATACATTGTTATGCAAATTTGATTTAATTCTTATTAAATACTTGATTTTGTTTTGCAGGGGGATATTAAAGCTGTTTAATAAAATAAGATCTTGTAAATTATGCATGTTGAAATGTTAGTGATAACCATTGTAAGTCAAATAAAAATAGCTTGTTTCATTTTTAAGTTTGAGGGGAAAAGTAAACCAAAAATGCAAAATGATATCAAACAATCCAAAAATAATTCAATAAAATGGAAAGAAAAATAGAAATGTAAAGCATAATAAATTTTTGAGAAAAAAAGTTGCAGAATATATAACCTGACTTAATTTATACACTTAAAACAGGCAAAATGAAAAAAAAGTGGAATGCATCCATAAATTCTAAAACCACCTCTAACTTTCCTTTTGTTGCTTTTTAGCTGTCATTTTTTTATTCTTTTCTTTCCTTTTCTTTTTCTTTTGTCTGTCTACCTTCTTTGACTTTTCCTCCTTCTTTGTGGAAGAAATGGAGATGTCCTTATATTGATAGTGGTGATGGTGGTGAATGCATAAATACGTGATTATACAGGGAACCATCAATTGTTTACTTAGGATGGAATGTATGGTGTGGTAATAAAATTGTCTTTAAAAAACGGGTTGATGAAGAAATCTTGAGGGCACTATATTGAGTGAAATAAGTCAGACACATAAGGACAAATATTGCAAGGTCTCACTGATATGAACTAATTATAATATGTAAACTCATAAACATGAAATATAAGTTACCAGGATACAGAAAAAGGCTAAAGAATGAGGAGCAGTTGCTCATTATGAGCAGAATGTTCAGCTAGGGTGAACTTAAATGTTTGGAAATGGACAGAGGTGATGGTAGCACTTTGTGAGAACAACTAACAGTGCTGAATGGTGTGTGAATGTGGTAGAAAGAGTAAGCTCAGAGTCATGTATGTCACCAGAAGGAAAGTGGGAGGTTAAAATATGGGAACAAATAAAACAGTGAATCTTGTGGTGGACAATGTCCATGATTAACTGTACAAATATTAGAAATCTTCTTCATGAACTAGAACAAATGTATGACCCTATAACTAGAAGTTAACAACAGAGGGGTAAATATAGGGAAAAATATACCTACTGCAAACTATGTACTTACAGTTAGTAGTATTTTAACATTCTTTCCTCAACAGTATCAAATGTACTATACCAATACTATGAGCTAATAAGGGAGGGTGGGGGATTTAGGCGTACGGGAGGAATTGAGCTTTCTTTTTTCTTTTTATTTCTTTTCTGGAGAAATGAAAATGTTATGAAAATTGAAAAAAAAGTTACTGGTGGTGATGGATGCACAGCTGTGTGATGGTACCATGGGCAATTGTGCACTTTGGATGATTGTATGGTATGTGAACAATCTCATTAAAATTGAATTAAAACACACACACACACACACACACACACACACACAACACAGTAAAATTGGGATTGGTTAACTTAGAATTGGGATGGCAATTGGCTCCAGGATGGTGTAGGATAGATGATACTGGAAACAGGCACACAGAAGCTTCAATATTTTGGCAATGTTTTATTTCCTGTACTTCATAGTAGACATAGAGATATTTGCTTTATTATTTTCCTCTGAAAGTAATAATTTTCCTATAATATATTTTTTCAAAAAGCAATAAAATATTTTTTAAAGAAAATTAAGTGGTTATAATGTTTACAAAGGTTATTTGATTGGCGATAGTATTGCTAGAAATAGAAAGTTTATTACAAGATTTATCCATCTCCTTGTATTCCCAAACTGCAAAATTTGTCTTTCAATGTCACATTCCTTGGTTCTTATAATTGTTTTTAGACAGAAGGTTGAGCATTGATGCGGCAATCTTGTCCTCCTCTAAAATTGCTTTTGCAGTCTACTAAGAGATCTAATTTTCAGAGGTAGTGAAGTAATAATGGATGCTCTCATATACATATTTCTAATCAAATGTGACAAAGTCCACTCTCTTTATTGGCAATTTTATTTATTATGCTTTATGGTTCTCAGAAATAATAGTTTTGACCCTCAACAAGCTTTGGCAGTGTCAAAAGTAATTTCTTACTTGTTCCTCTTGAAAAATGGTAACAGACATTGCCAATATTTTCAATCTTTGATACATGTTCAATTTGATCTCATTCACTGTTACAACTTTCATCAGTCCTTGTAAAAATATGATGCAGCTAAAATGAAGATTCCAAAGGATATATTTAGAAGGGGACATATAGAAATCATATACACACACATATTCTACAACCCTATGTATACATATTCATATGAAATAGATATAAAAATAAAATGATCACATAAAATAAAGGAAGAAGCAAAGAAATTCACTATGAAAGTTAATTGAGTTACTATAATTTAGTATTCAGTTTGACTCTGAGTTTACAGAAATCTAGAGTGAAACAATAAATCTGACATATTAAACATCTGAAAGCATCATAGTTCTTCAATAAATAAACTTTAAATTTTAAATAATTTTTAAAAAATATTTATTTGTATAAATATTTCACACATATACCTTTAAGACTTTACATGAATATATAAATGTTATAACACATGCTGCTTTTTTTAGTAATATCTCTTTTGTTTTTTTGCCTGTCTAACCTTTTCTCTTGCTTTCCAAAAATCCTTACCAACAGTTAACCCATGTTAATTACCTAATATATGTTACTGTATATGTCCTTAATTTAATATATATATGAAAATATATTATGTGGAGATATTAAATCAATGATGACTTATAAGAATTGCATCATTAATTACTCATACTTTACATAATCTATCTTTTCATCCTTGGTGATAGCTCATGGAAAGCTCTCTAAATCAACTGGTATAAATGTACATTGTTTTAATAATTAAATACTCTGTCAAAGTAAGGTTTTGCAATAATTTTTAAACAAATATGTGTGCACCTGCACGTGTGTATATATTAACAAACACATATTTATTAATATATAGATGCTTTACCTCTTTGGACATGATTCTCAGGTGTTGAATTGCTGGATCAGAGACTATGTGCAAGTTAGCTTTAATAAAAATAAATAAATAAATAAATAAATAAATAAATAAATAAATAAATAAATGCTAGCTTTCTAAATGGCTGTAATAGTTCATGTTTATGACTACTCTTTTATCCATTTCCCACCAGATAGAGATGTTTCTAATTTATAGCATAAAATGATATGCCTGCAATGTTATTTGCTACATTTGAATTTCTCTGAACATTAGTGAGATTGAATGTTTTTCATCTATTCTTTTGTCATTTGGATGTTTACTGATGTACTATGAGCATATATCTCATGTTGATGCTCTTCTTTTCCATGAAATCAGTAAGTAATCTGTACATTTTTTATACCAACCATTTGTTATCATCAACTTAGCAAATATTTTCTTAAATTTAGGTCTCCTCACTTTTTCTATCCATATTTTCTTTCTATCTATTTAGCTATCTAGCTATCTGACTACCTAGCTGTCTATCTGTTTACTTATCTATATAAGGACACATACATAAATTTTCTCTGGATTTATCATCTTTGATGAAATGTGTTCCCCTCCCCTAGGTTAAACATGTAGTCTCCTAGACTTTCATTTAACATATTTGTTATTATTTTTTCAATTTTGTCTTCAATTCTACCAGCTATTATTGATGTAGTGTAAAACAGGCCTTTAAATTAATTTCTTTCAGCTGGATAACCATGTATTAAATTACCAATCCATTTTCCCCAAAGTACACTAACTTTATTAGGCAATTTTTCATATTTTGAGGTGTATTCACATTTTTGTGTAGTTTAATTTGTATTTCTAATCTCCTTGTCTTTTTTAATGCAGATACCATATTGACTCATTTGCAAACACTCTACTGCTTATTTTTATAAATCCTGTGAACTGTTTTTTTAATATTTATTTTATTAAGATATAGTCGCATACCATGCAGTCATACAAAACAAATCGTACATTTGATTGTTCACAGTACCATTACATAGCTGTGCATTCATCACCAAAATCAATCCCTGACACCTTCATTACCACACACACAAAAATAACAAGAATAATAATTAAAGTAAAAAAGAACACTGGGTGCCTTTGTTTATTTGTTTATTTGTTTCCTTCCCCCATTTTTCTACTCATCCATCCATAAACTAGACAAAGGGGAGTGTGGTCCTTACGGCTTTCCCAATCCCATTGTCACCCCTCATAAGCTACATTTTTATACAGTCGTCTTCAAGATTCATGGGTTCTGGGTTGTAGTTTGATAGTTTCAGGTATCTACCGCCCGCTACCCCAATTCATTGGAGCCTAAGAAGGGTTATCTATATTGTGCGTAAGAATGCCCACCAGAGTGACCTCTAAGCTCGTTTTGGAATCTCTCTGCCACTGAAGTTTATTTCATTTCCTTTCATTTCCCCCTTTTGGTCAAGAAGATGTTCTCCATCCCATGATGCTGGGGAGTCATATTCCATGTGGCCAGGGAGATTCACTCCGCTGGGTGTCTGATCCCATGTAGGGGGTAGGGCAGTGATTTCACCTGCCAAGTTGGCTTAGCTAGAGAGAGAGGGCCACATCTGAGCAACAAAGAGGCATTCGGGAGGAGGCTCTTAGGCACAATTATAGGGAGGCCTAGTGTCTCCTTTGCAGCAACAGTCTTCCCAAGGGCAAGTCCTGTGGTAGAGGGCTCAACCCATCAAACCACCAGTCCCCTATGTCTGTGAGCATATTAGCAACCATCGAGGTGGGGCAGGCCAATACCCCTGCATTCTCCACCAGCTCCTCAAGGGCTCTGCATATTTTTTTCCTTGCTCTATTTTTTTTTAATTAACTTTTTTTAATCAACTGTATAAAAAAATAAAAAAAAAAATTTAAATTTTAAAAAACATGCAATAAAAGAACATTTCAAACAGACCATAACAAGGGAGCAAGAAAAAGACAACTAACTTAAGATAACTACTTTACTTCCAACATGTTCCTACTCTACCCAAAGAAAGTAACTTAATATAGCAACATTTCTGTGAACTTGTTCCTACTATACCCATCAGAAATTAATAGACCACAGTCATTCCTGGGAATTCGCAGAACGTTAAATTTACCCATGATAGCTTATCTGTTCTTATTGGATTATTGTTCCCCCTTCCTTAATTGCTCTCTGTCACTAGTTCCCGTACATTCTACATTATAAATCATTTGTTTTACATTTTTCAAAGTTCACATTAGTGGTAGCATATAATATTTCTCTTTTTGTGCCTGGCTTATTTCGCTCAGCATTATGTCTTCAAGGTTCATCCATGTTGTCATATGTTTCACGACATCATTCCTTCTTACTGCCGTGTAGTATTCCATCGTGTGTATATACCACATATTATTTATCCACTCATCTGTTGAAGGACATTTGGGTTGTTTCCATCTCTTGGCAATTGTGAATAATGCTGCTATGAACATTGATGTCCAGATATCTGTTCGTGTCACTGCTTTCAGATCTTCTGGCTATATACCGAAAAGTGCAATTGCTGGGTCAAAGGGCAAATCTATATCTAGTTTTCTAAGGAACTGCCAGACTGACTTTCAGAGTGGCTGAACCATTATACAGTCCCACCAACAATGAATAAGAGTTCCAATTTCTCCACATCCCCTCCAGCATTTGTAGTTTCCTGTTTGTTTAATGGCAGCCATTCTAATCTGTGTGAGATGGTATCTCATTGCGGTCTTAATTTGCATCTCTCTAATAGCTAGTGAAGCTGAACATTTTTTCATGTGTTTCTTGGCCATTTGTATTTCCTCTTCAGAGAACTGTCTTTTCATATCTTTTGTCCATTTTATAATTGGGCTGTGTGAACTATCGTCATTGAGTTGTAGGATTTCTTTATATATGCAAGATATCAGTCTTTTGTCAGATACATGGTTTCCAAAAATTTTTTCCCATTGAGTTGGCTGCCTCTTTACCTTTTTGACAAAGTCCTTTGAGGTACAGAAACTTCTAAACTTGAGGAGTTCCCATTTATCTATTTTTTTCTTTTGTTGCTTGTGCTTTGGGTGTAAAGTCTAGGAAGTGGCCACCTAATACAAGGTCTTGAAGATGTTTCCCTCCATTATCTTCTAGGAGTTTTATGGTACTTCTCTTATATTGAGATCTTTGATTCATTTTGAGTTAATTTTTGTGTAGGGTGTAAGGTAGGGGTCCTCTTTCATTCTTTTCGATATGGATAGCCAACTCTCACAGCCCCATTTGTTGAAAAGACCATTATGACCCAGTTCAGTAACTTTGGGGGCCTTATCAAAGATCAGTCAGCCATAGATCTTGGGGTCCATCTCCTAATTCTCAATTCAATTCCATTGATCTATATGTCTATCTTTGTGCCAGTACCATGCTGTTTTGACAACTGTGGCTTTATAATCAGCCTCAAAGTCAGGAAGTGTAAGTCCTCCCACTTCATTTTTCTTTTTTAGAGTGTCTTTCACAATTCATGGCATCTTCCCTTTCCAAATAAAATTGATTACTAGTTTTTCCAAGTCTGCAAAGTAGGTTGTTGGAATTTATTAGTGTACTATATTCTATTATATCTATTATTCCATATGAATTTAAGATCATTTGTTAAATTCCAAAAAACAACTGAAAAGGGCACCAAGTATAAAAGCAAGTTTTTAAGAAAGGGAATTATTCAAGGTACAGTGCTTATTATAATAAAGAGTATCCACAAAAGCATTTTACCATAAATGCATAAACAATATTAATGTATCTTTCTTATACTAAAAGCATGCTTTATTAATAGTCACTTTTTGATTGTTCAAAGTTAATATATTACTGGTATAGTAACATATAAATTATTGCAAGTACTAAATATGTACACTTAAAGAATATGTTTCTAATCTCTCAGTTGAAATGTAGATAAATTCATAATTGAATAATTAAAAATTATACTTTCTGGCAGAGATTGGTATTCTAGATTTCTATAGATGATTAAAGAAAAATATCATTGAATTCAAAAGAAAAATATTAAATAGTATAATTGAAATTCTAATGTGAACACTTTGAATCCCTGCCCTTATTTCCTTTTCCATAAGGAAGAAAATGGTTTGTCTAGTTATAGAAAAACTATGGAAAGGTATATTTGATAGTGATTTGACAGAGGACATGAAAATGTAAAAAATATGTATAGGAAGTGTTAGATATATTGGTGGCTCTTGGAATATGTACATTTACTCACTTTGAAGTGTGATACTAAGAAGGTTGGGCTGAATGGGTGTGCCCTCTGGTTCTGCGTGGAAGTTGGGATTTGTTGATGGGCGTTGCTACATTTCCTTTAGTTTCCCTCTATATCTCTCTCTCTCAATTCATTTTCTACTGCTATTTCATTCTCTTTTCTTCACTTTTCCTGAAAGACAACTGAGGAGTCCAGTCCAGGCCCGAATCCAATGTGGGATGATTCACCCTTGACCATAGGCAAATGAAAGGTTTTGTGTGGTCCCACGGAGGGATGCGGGGGTGGATGGGAACTGCACTCCTGACATCAGACTTGGTCCACAGCCAGTGCATCACAGTTTTCTGGAGAAGTTGCAGTTGAGGACTCAGGCTCTCCTGGGTCAGAATATGTATATCTGCATTCCTAGGCCAGATACCTCCATTGAGATGTCTTCTTAATGGGACCTTGGCTGAGCCACTTTTCTCCTCTCTGACTCAGTAGTTTTCCATTCCTAGCCTTACCTCTCTCCCTGTCCTGTATCCCAGAGGAGATAAAAAAGGGAGGGCACTTTTTGTTCAAGGCTCCACAGCAATGAGATGATTACCTCTACCTCCCCTGCATGTTATCTGACCCTTACCCACTATGGTTCCATGAGAAAAACTGGAACACTTTTCTATTTTGCCTCTTGCTTGCATAGTTCCATCAAAACATAACATGAGTATTACACATCATTTTTCACCCTGCTTCCTCTGCTGGTGCACACACAGACAGAGTCTCCAAAATGTTCTTTCTTCTTTATTCCTTTTCTCTGTGAAAGGCGCTACCAGCCTCCACAAGTCATCCAAGTCAGAAATCTTGGAGGCTTCCTCTATTCCTTACTTCAACTGTCACCCATCATCAAACCCTATAGTTTCATCTCCTTTACAACCAGCAGAGCATACCTGGTCATTTCAAGACTTAGTCCCCTATGTTAGTTCTGGCAGTTACCTTTATCTGAGTCATTGTATCATCCTGAGTATACCTCATGCCTGGGTTTCCACATCCTTCAAATACACCTTTAACACAAGTACCAAAGTGATGCTTCTTTAACATAAATATGATTATCTCACTCCCTTGCTGAAAACTTGTTCCTGGACTCTCCATATTCTAAATCAAGGATTGGCCTGTGCAACAAATCCATACGCCACTGTTCTTGTAAGTAAAGTATTTTTTTGGTACACAGCCACACCCATTCATTTTTATATTGCCTATCGCTGTTTTTGCTCTATAATGGCAGAATTGAGTAGATGTGACAGAGGTCACATGGCCTGCAAAACCTGTTTATTATCTGGAGCTTTGCAGAAATATTTTTCTGACCATGGTGAAGCCATAAATTCTTACTTCTTTATAGGTCCCTCAAGCACTTCTGAGTTATTTTTTCTTATACCTTATGAAATAGTTTAATAGTTATACAACTATTAAAAAACAAACAAAAAACAAAAACAAAAAAATCTTTACAACTTAACAAATGTAACAAGCTGGATTTCAACTTTGACCAAGATTCATTTTTTTTCCCTGAAATGCATACCAAAGTTGTCACTTTGCAACTACCATCCTCCACTTCTCAATCCCCCCGGGGTAATCTTTTAAGATACAGATCAATTATTCACCTTATCTGTGATGCCTACTCACTGAGTAAATTAACTCATCTCCCTTTGTAATACTTATGCTGTGTACACAGTTATTTATCATGTGTAAATTGTCTCTCCTTATTTATTCCCATGATTCTCTCTCTTATTCTCCCAAGTAGTCTGTACAGAAGTGTGGAAGTAATAAATTTTCTTCTTTTTATACCTGGCACTTAACCAAGTTCCTGTCAAACCACTAGTACTCAACATATGTTTACTATATTATTTATTTTTAACAAAATGGTCATTCGCATCCATGCTTTTAAAAGTTTTTGCTGTTATCTCACTTTCCTCATGCAAACTTTTATCTTCTCAAAGTAAAAAAATAATAGTAATAAATAACAGTCCTGACTCAATTTATTTGTCAGATTCTATTTTATCCTGTAATATATTCTGCTTATCTTTTATGCTGCTTCCATTTTTTTTCCCCTTAGTAGAAGTTTGCATTGATTTATTGGAATAAAATTCCACCACACTAATTCATTTTTTTAAAAAAAAATATATCTTTTTAAAGTTGAGTTCAGTCAGTTTTTCTGTGAAAAACTCTCATTCCAAAACCCTAACTTTATTCAAGTCTAATTTTAGCCCTTAAACTCTTGTTTTCAGAGAACACATTACTGAATTTGCTGCTGAAAACAAATAAACAGCAAATCTGCAGAAATTATAGAGTTGTAGAACAGTGCTTTGGTAGCTTGAAATTGGTTTTGTTTTTATTTTAAATGTCTCTATAGGAAATATAGAAGGATGCTCTATTACATTCTGTTAATAACTTTTTTCTTCCCAGTTTTGTTCACTAGGTATTCTTTCCTTCCTGATAAAATTAGAAAAGATAGCTTGAGGATGGAAGTAGAGATATTGTTTAAAACAATATAAATTTAATGGAATACTGTATAGGCAAAGGAATGTGATCATATAACTGTTTTAGTTCTTGTCACCTCTATTATGTATCTGAATTAAGAAAAATAGGATTTTCTCTATTCCACACTAAAAGCTATCTTGGGTAAAAGCAATTTGGTCATGTGTGTTAACTCATTTTAATTAATACTATCCAATTTTGGAAAGGAAAATGTAACATATTCATTATATTCATCGAACTGCTTTATATTCCTACCAGGTAGCCAGATAGACAAATGTATAATAATATCTCTCTAAAATTATTTTATCTCTCATCTTTGATTCAGGAATTGCATCTAAGAAATCAGTAACTAAATCAGGAGGATAAATTCAAGGAGCAATAATTGGATGCATATGTGGTAAAATGTGGATTTAAGGAACCAATGCCAATGGTAATTCATCCTTAACTGTCAACATACCTGAACACACACACACACACACACACACACACACACACAAGTTTTCAGCAAACATTGATGTTAAGACAGAGAAGTATGCATTTTACGGTAATTAATTTAGATAGAAAATGTATCTACCATTGAGGATCATTTGCTTTTCAGTATGTTATGCCAAATATAAAAAAAAAAATAAATTGTGTAGATGGCATAAGAAAGAATAAAGAATAAATAATATGGTATTGGTTAAAAATGCAGCACTACTGCATATTAAAATCTCCATATTAAAATGGGCATAAATTGTGGAATAAATATTTATATTATGAATAAAAAGAATATAAATGGTATTAATTAAATTAGAAAAGTGTGATAAAGAAATTACAAAATATGTGCATCCACAAGAAGCTACTATCAAATAGGAAAATAAAAAAATTAATTCATGTCAAAGCCATTATAGAGACCTTACATTATACTTAGTTCTTTAGGACCCAGTGGAGAATGGCATGTGAAAACTGAGGCAGAGAACACCATGGATTATTGTGAAGACACAACCAGAATCCAGGAAAGAAACATGGAGCAGTTTTCCCCTACAGGTTAAATAGGAAGCAGGCCCTGCTGACACCTTTATCTCAAGAACTGCAATACACTTAGTATCTATACTTTGAAGCCACACTGATTGTGGCACTTTCTTACAGAAACCCTAGGGAACTAGGGCAGTATCTTAGTCTGTTCTTCATTTCTGCCAGTGAGGGTGTGTGTGATCCATCTGTTTCCTTCCTGCCAATGGAGGAACTAGTGTGGGTCACAATAGATAGTCTTATGGTTGAGTTGGAGGTTGGAAGCGAAGCTGCAACTAATTTGTAGTTCACATACATTGTAGCTTAACTGCTGTCTTACCTTCCTGGTATGTGACAGTGGCCAGCCCAGCAACTGCTCCACCTTCCCAGATCCCTCTTCAGCTTCTCTGACTTCTAGGCCAGGGGTGTGTGCACACGGGCGTGTGTGTGTGCGCGTGCATGTATATGTTTACCACTTGATGAAGAGCCCTGGCTTCTGCATGACACACATGACATAGAAGGCAGAGGCAACAGGTCACTGATGCAGGTTTCTTTCCATCCTTGTAGGTACCAGCTTTTGCTTATGGGTTCCAGCCTGTTCTTGCTCGGACTTACAAAAACCTGCATAAACAACTCTTAAAATTGCTTAAGGTCAAAACCCTAATGGATACACTAAAGAAGTATAAAATATTCATGAAATGGTAAATATCAATAAATTGAAATAGTAATCATTTAGCTTGTAAAAATAGACAGACGCATGATTGATATTTTCCAATATTTATTGGATCATACATGCAAAGAACAGAGACATTTTGTGAACAAATTGTTCCAGAACAGACAAAAAGTGTAAAAATTTCCAATCTATTAATGAAAGCCTAATTCATCCTTAACCCTGTTCACAAATCTTTACAGGTTGGAAAGGAAGGAAGGAAGGAAAGAAGGGAGGGAGGAAAGAAAGAAAAATACATGATTATACATTTAAATTTGGGTGCAAAAATAATGGATCAGAAATTATGAAATTTTAAATAAATAATATGCCTTGATTAAATGATTTATTCCATAAATACAAGTATTATGACATCTTGTAATAAAATACTCATATTGATATATTAAAGTTGGACACCTTTATGATTATCAAAATATGTCAATAAAGGTATGTGTAAATTGCAACATAAAATATCCAATAAAAAGTTTTAATAAGCTATGAATACTTGATAAATCAGGGCTGAAAATCTGCTTATTCAGGCAGCTATGTGCAAGCACATTACTTATTAACATATTGAAATAATCTCTTGTTCACTGGTAAAGAGAATAACTTCTTTAATGATATAAATTCCCTCTACACAGTTTCGGCAATTAGACAAACACTGAATTTCCAAAACATTTCTCTTTTTGGATTTAACATTGAAACTGAGAGCTAGATATTCTGCTGTGGATATGCTCTTTATTTCAGTTGTCAGGAATTGTTTCCTGGCTCAAAGTCTTTGGGAGGCCAAGTTGAAGGGAATATATTTTGTAAATTCTTGAAAGAAATGCCTAAGAGGATAAACTTGACTAGACTCAGACTGCCCCTTGAGAATCTGCTGGCCTGTGATGTCAGACAAACATTTGAATGATAGCCTACCTCTAATGCTTTGGATTATTTAAAAACTTTTGCTTGAAGAAGGAGGCAGTGCTACCTGCCATATAAAGAGGTGTCAGGGAAAAGAATCAACCTGAGAACTTGTTTTTTTGCATGTGTGGTTTTTAAAAAAATGTTATTAAAGAAGTAGGTTTACAGAAAAATCATGCAGAAAATACAGAGTCCCCATATACTTCTATTAACACCTCGCATTAGTTTGGTACATTTGTAACAAATGATGAAAGAATATTATTATACTTGTACTATTAACTATATTCCTTGGTTTACAATAGGGTTCTCTGTGTTGTACCGTCCAAAGCTTTTGTTTTTGTTTTTTAATTTTTTATTCTAGTAACATATACAACCTACAATTTCCCCTTGTAACCACATTCAAATATATGATTCAGTGTTGTAGATTATGTTCACAATGTTTTACTATCATCACCACCATCCATTACCAAAACTTTTCCATCAACTCAAACAGAAACTCTGCACAATTTAAGTATTAACTCCCTTTCCCTACCCCCTATCCTAGCTTGTTTTGGGTTTTACTAGCAAGTAAAACTATAAGCAAACTATAAGCACCAAGCAGAGATTCTTGATTAGAAAGTCAACTTCTGTCAGCCACATCCACTTGTTCTATCTAATGTGGATAAATGGAACCCTACTGGAAGAGGTCACTGTTCTACCCAATGGCACACTCACTGTCTTCAGCCACATGAACCCCTCCTTTCAGGCACTTATCGAATCTTCAGTATCAATAACTAAGGTGTTGGAAAAGCTGCATGTTCTCTGCAATAGTGTGGATAATTTAGCCAGTGATATGAAATGTCAGAAAAAAAGATCACTTCAACAATTCATAATAATCAAAAAACATTTAAATTATTAGAATATTTTGATAAATGATTTGTGCTATAATTCCTACTGTTTATTTGACAGGAAGTTTTAAAATACATATGGTTTGGTGTATTCAGGGACTAATTGATAGCTTTAAAATTTTATAAATATATAGATTGGTGTATTGACTTTACTGTATCAGTTGTTAAATATTTTGAAAATAGAACTTGTTATAATGATAAAAAATTTCTATTTTGAACCAGCAATTGCACTAATGCTGACTGGAAAAAAATGGCTAGGGGTATTTCCACAAAAAAATTGTGGAAATGTAAGTGATTTCTAGTATCACTACCATGTTAAAATTATAAATCAAATTCTAGACATTGCAGGATTTAAACATATACAGCTTTATAAATGGGATAGAATTGTGTGGTCTACAGGTAATATGAGGGAAAGAGTACTATGAGAAATGAGAAAAACAGATGGCCCTCCACATATGGACAAGTTTGTTGAAGTCGAACATTGGTAATAAAGGAAGTAGCAAAAGATAATTTGGGAAACCTTCGGAAATGGGTAAATAATTTACCTTTTACATATATTTAAACTATTTCTGGACAACATCTATTAGATAATCAATCCTTAAATAGTCTAAATATTTGCTCATTTAATAAGTGTATATAAGAATTATGGATATAGTTACTTACAAATATATAGACAAAAATGTACGCAGATCCATACGTACACACACAATATGTATAATTCTTATGAACATTATGTCTAGTCTGTATCAACATATGTATATACATTACATATGTATTGCCTAAGTATTAAATAAATATTTACAGTGGTGTTCATTGGGAATTATAAAAACCAGAAAAGTACACATGCAAAAAAAAATTTTAGCCCACATTTCTGCCCACGGAATTCCATGGTTAAACACTGGGGAAATATAGTCTTTAAAAATCTGCCTATATCTATCCATCTATCCACCCATCCATCTATCTATCCTTCTATCCATTCATGTATCAATTTACTTATTTTCTCTGCATTATAATTGTTTAAACACTGTTATGGAAGACAAAAAATTTTCATTTACTTCCTTTTCCTCCAGTTATTAATGATTTATTTAATCATTAACCGGGTATATGAGAAAGAAGTAAAAATGGGGCTAGAAATAGAAAGTAAACATTTAATTGTTTTTAATCAACTTTTGTAACAAATTATAGAATATAATGAAAAAGTTACAATTCAATGACTAAAATTATGTATCTTAAAATATGCTTTTCTTAGTTTCATGACCATCATTGGCAAGCTTTTAAAATCTGGTTAACCTAAGTAATTTTCTAAAAGCATTCTAACTCATGCACCCCAGGCAGAGTACAAGCCCTGTAGGAGTAATGTTATATTCTAGTTGAACAAGAACTGCACTAATTCTAACAAGCAGTAAATAATGCTTGTCTTGAACCAGATACAGTAAACATAAATTTTCGCCCTAACGTGTCATTTGTGTAAATTGTTTAATTGTCCTACTCTTAATATTATGGATTTGTCTATAACGAACCAAACTATATCTATAATGTTACACAAGCCATTGAAACAACAGACATTAAATCTGTAATAATCATACACGCTGTTTAATGAAGACATGCAGCCTAGCTCCCCCAAACAAGCATAGCCATGACATAACCACTAGCTGTTTGGTAAGTTACAAATCTTGCTGAGATTCCAAATAAAAAGGACAAATATATTTACAAAATAAAGCAAATATACCTCTTTTGGATCAGGTAAAGGCCATTTATCCTAAGACTCTAATTTAGTTCAATGGTTAATATGCATCACATTATTATCCCATCTTTCAGAGTATATATTTTTGAATCTGAATTTTTAAGTGTCCACATATTCAATAGTAAACCAACTTAGAATAATGCTTGCACTTAAATTCACTATGAAATAAAATTATATCCAATCTTCTTTTATGAGTGTAAAAATATCTTTGCCTTTCATTAGAGAATACAAGAATTCTGAAAAAGATAATTGAAATATCCAAACTTAATTTCTTATGCCAACAATACAAGTTAATATATATTGTTTTGTCCCACAAATTCTATTTTGTTAGTGTTATAAATTGATGAAATTAAAAAATATGAACAATAGTAATGATAAAAATATAAGAGAATAACATAGCTCCTCTAGTAGAGAAATTGTTAGAAGAATATGTGAAAAGATATTGTTTAAATACAGGAACTACTGCATTTTAAAAGCAGTGTGAAAGTTCATAGATTAATGGACCTTATCCCTATACTCAACCATTCAAATCTTCAAATCTCATTTATACAATTACTAATTTTTACTTCTGTAAAGAGCATTTTATTCTCAGAAGAAAATAGTAGCTAACAGGTAATCAATTACATGCTTTGTGTTTTACATTATATTTTTGATCAAGTATGTGAGCTTTGATAATATATCTTGTAAGTCCCTGTGGCAGAGTTTCTATGATATTTATCCATATATTGTTTGTCAGTCCAGGTAATTCATTAAAACACTTTATTCCTCTTTACTTAACAACAACAAAACAGACTTTTTAGGATTGATTTTGTAATGTCATGGAAAGATATTTAGAAAATATATTATTTGAAATATCAATATATGAGCTGCTTAGAGATTAATGTACTTGTCACTGCAAAAGCCTACAATTTTTAGAGTAATTTTTCAGTGTTCTAAAAAGATATTATGGAGATATTTTCTTTGTAGCATGCCTACTGTTTGGAACAGCTATTGAATTACTTTAGAACACTCCAGGTTAATTCAGGAGATGCATTTTGATTAGACATGTTGAAGCTTGTTTTGTGAGAAAAGTGATAGAACAATAATTTCATTTATATTGTTATTTTCATTGCTTTGAAATTATATAAATTTACAAAAGCATAAAAAAATAATATATATGTTTTGTGTGTGAAATTAAGTGTCCTTTACTCTAGTCCAAAAGAGATAGTGGAATTACAGCTTCATTCTCTTTTTAAATGAAAATATATTGATTACATACTATATGCAAGGCAATGTTCAGGTTCATAGAGAATATCATAAGCAGGCAGATAGACGAGATACATAGATGATAGATGACAGACATAGGTGAAAGACAGATAGATTGATTGATAGGGACATAAGGCTAGTTGTTCCTTGTATTTCCATATATATCCACGTAAATCAGAATTGGTGACCCACACCACACAACACCCAAACAAATTAATTTGAGCATTTGTTTAATTTTTAACCTGCTTAGGATAACTACCATTAACAAAATTTTTGATGTTATTACTATGAATATATCCATACACATAGTATTTTTGATATTTTTTAACTTTGTGAAACTGTAATAACACTATATATGTGATCTGTAATTAGCTGTTTTTTCTCAAAATTTTGTTTTTGAGCTTCAACTATGTCAATACATGCACTGTAGTTCAATTATTTTCACTTATGTATAGTATTTCATTTCATGCTCAAAGATTATTACAGACTGTATTTATCCACTTTCTTGCTGATGGGAATTTGAGTTGTTTCTAGTTTGATTTTTCTTTCTTTCTTCCTTGCCTTTTCTTATTTAAAATATTGCTACAAAACATTTTTACAAATGTATAAGTGGTGTTTCAGAATAAATTCTTAGATGTTGATTACTAAAATTTACTAAATATATTCAGATTTCTTTCAAACATATTTTAAGATATTATACAGAATTATAAGCGTTCCACTTACTCTAAATACTCACCAAGATCTGATACTGTTAAATATTTTATTTTTCCAATTTGTGAGAAACTACATGTTGTTGACATTTTAATTTGCCTTTATAAATTAATAATTAGGAGAACCTAAGATGGCGGTAAAGTGAGACAGGGCAAAAAAACACCTCCGTGAAAAATATTACATAAAAAGCAGAAGGTGACCCAGAATACTGGTTTCAGCAATGCACCAGCTGGACAAGATCTGCTAGAACCACAGGGGCCATACACTTGGTGAAACTGGGAGTCTGTGTTCTGAAACAAGTGAGTAAGCTGGCTGGAAGACTCGCGGCCACACTGTGGTATGGGGAAGCCAGGGGTTGGCATTTGGAGACAGACTGGTTCTTTTAAAAAAAAAGGGGAAAAACCCAGGAGCGGCTGCAGTTGTGACGGTGGGAACCATGCAGTGAAGCATGGCAGGAGAGGGCTGAGCCAGCCTCTCGATTTCTGGCTTGGAGGATAGACCACTGCAGATTCCCCCAGTGCCATGGGAGCAGAGGGGAGAGCTGGAAGGAGAAAGAAACCCTGCTGCTTGCAGCTGGCTCCCCGGCGGGCTGGAGACACCCCTGCTCTGTGCCGTGCCCACAGCCCAGAGCTGCACAAGTTGTCGCAGAGCTGGGAAGGAGGAACTGTATGAGGAGAGGGGGGGTTTGAGATGCCCCATTCAACCATCTTTGCATCAGGCTGACAGTGCCCCTGCATGGCGGCCCAGGGCTTCCCTTGAGGGACGGCATGCACTTGTGATATAACACGGCATTCCCTCAGCAGAATCACAGCTGAGAAGGTCACAGCTGGAAGATCACAGCTGAGAAGGGGGCCCGCTCGGAAAACCCAGGGACACTATGTCAATGCCGGTGGTTTGTGGGTCAGTGACAGAAAGGGTCTGGGGCAGTACTGAAATGAAGGCTTAGACTCTTGCAGTGGCCTTGAATCTCTGGGAACACCTGGGGGTTTGAATATTAAAGCTGCCCTGTCTCCCTAGCCACCCAGACACACGCCCCACATTCAGGGCCGTCTCCAGCAGCACACCCAAACTGAGTTCACCAACTGAACCCCACAAGAATCATTCCCCACACGCCACAAGGACAAAGTTGAGGAGAACTGACTTGAGGGGTATAGATGACTTGCAGATGCCATCTGCTGGTTAGTTAGAGAAAGTGTAAGCCAACCTGTATTTCTGAACAATTACACTGGTATTTTTTTTTTTACAAATTCAAAGAACCTTATCAAGCAAAGCAAATGCCAAGAGGCCAAAAACAACAGAAAATCTTAATGCATATGATAAAACCAGATGATATGGAGAACCCAATCTCAAACACCCAAATCAAAATATCAGAAGAGACACAGTACTTGGCACAATTATTCAAAGAACTACAATCGAGGAATGAAAACATGGCAAAGGATATAAAGGACATGAAGAAGACCATGGCACAGGATATAAGGACATAAAGAAGACCCTAGAAGAGCATAAAGAAGACATTGCAAGAGTAAATAAAAAAATAGAAGATCTTATGGAAATAAAAGAAACTGTTGGCTAAATTAAAAAGACTCTGGATACTCATAATACAAGATTAGAGGAAGCTGAACAATGACTCAGTGTGCGAGAAGTACACAGAACAGAAAATGAAAGAACAAAAGAAAGAATGGAGAAAAAAAATTGTAAAAATCCAAATGGATCTCAGGGATATGATAGATAAAATAAAATGTCCAAACTTAAGACTCATTGGTGTCCCAGAAGGGGAAGAGAAGGGTAAAGGTCTAGAAAGATTATTCAAAGAAATTGTTGGGGAAAACTTCCCTAACCTTCTACACAATATAAATACACAAAGCATAAATGCCCAGTGAACTCCAAATAGAATAAATCCAAAAAAACCCACTCCAAGACATACTCTGATTAGACTCTCAATTACTGAAGAGAAGGAGCAAGTTCTGAAAGCAGCAAGAGAAAAGCAATTCACCACATACAAAGGAAACAACATAAGACTAAGTAATGACTACTCAGCGGCCACCATGGAGGCAAGAAGGCAGTGGCATGACATATTTAAAATTCTGAGAGAGGAAAATTTCCAACCAAGAATACTTTATCCAGCAAAACTCTCCTTCAAATTTGAGGGAGAGCTTAAATTTTTCACAAACAAATGCTGAGAGATTTTGCCAATAAAAGACCTGCCCTACTTGAGATACTAAAGAGAGCCCTACCAACAGAGAAACAAAGAAAGGAGAAAGAGATATAGAGAATTTTAACAGACATATATAGAACCTTACATCCCAAATCACCAGAACACTTATTTTCTCTAGTGGTCACAGATCTTTCTTCAGAATGGACCATATTCAAAGCACATTCTCTGACCACAATGGAATACAAATAGAAGTCAATAATTTTTGAATTGTAACTCCATTATTTACTCACTACATGATATAAAATGCACAAACTCTAATGACAAATCAGTTGTTTTGGACTCAATGTAAAATATGTAATTTTTGACAAGAACTATATAAACATGGGTGAATGGAGGAGTATAGGAACATAGTTTATGAGTTCTATTAAAGCTAAGCTGGTATCAATGAAAAACAAGATTGTTATGGATTTAAGATTTAATTTTAAGCCCCACAGTAAACACAAAGAAATTATCAGAGAATATGACCATAGAGATGAAAAGTAGAGTATGGGTTAAGAGAAATGAGGAAAGGGGCAATGGGGAGTTAAGAAATGAGTGTAGGGTTGCTGTTTGAGGTGAAGGGAAATTTCTAGTAATGGATGGTGGAAAAGAGATAGCATTACAACATTCTAAATGTGACTAATCCCACTAATGGAATCCTAGGGAGGGGGTGGAATGATAAGATTTAGGCTGTATATATGTTTCCACAATTGAGGAAAAAAAAAAAAAGACAGTCTAAATAGATGACAATTGAATGCCAAGGATGACCCTGGATGGGATCTGAGGATGGAGGACAGGAGGCTCAAAGGGACACAGTTGAGACATAAGGAAAAAAAAAAAAAGGAAATATAGAATGTAAGCTTTGTATCAATGTTGAATCTCTTGTACATCTTAGCTACATTTAATGGGATTGCATAAAAGAATGTTCTTGTTCATGGGAATTGTATATGTGAATTATAGTGTTTGTTCAAGATGTGTGCAGCTAGCTCTCATATGTTCAAAAGACAGAGCAATAGATGATGGATGATAGATAGGGAGGGAGGGAGGGAGGGAACGAAATAGCACTGTGACAGCATGTTAAAGTTGGTGGATTGGGGTATCAAATGGGGGAGTCAGGGTATGCTGGAGTTCTGTGTATGGGGTTTGTATTGTTTTTGCAACTGTTCCTATAATTTTCAATTTATTTCAAAATAAAATAAAAAAATAATAATTAAATTAATCATATTTTAGTGTCCACTATTTTGGGAATGTTCTGTTTAAGATTTTTCCATTTGTTTTCTCTTGGGAAGCTTGCCTTTTTCTTTTTGTTTCATAGAAGTTCTTTATGAAACTTAGTAGCCAGTCCTTTGGTAGTTGTATGTTTTGCAAAAATCTTCTGTTCTATGGCTTGTCTTTTCACATTCTTTATGGTCTTTGTTCCAGTTTGCTAATGCTGCCATTATGCAAGATAACAGAAATGGATTGGCTTTTATAAAGGGGGTTTATTTGGTTACAAAGTTATAGTCTTAAGGCCATGAAGTGTCCAAGGTAAGGCATCAACAATAGGGTAGCTTCACTGAAGGATGACCATTGTATCTGGGAAACCTCTGTTAGCTAGGAAGGCACGTGGCTGGCGCCCACTAGCTCCCAGGGTGCATTTCAAAATGGTGTTCTCCGAAATGTTGTTCTTGGGGTATTTTGTCCTCTCTTAGGTGCAGGTCCTCTTCAAAATGCCACTCTCAGTTGCTCTGAGGTCCTTCCATCTGTGAACTCCTTTATACAGCTCCAGTGATCCAATTAACACCTACCCTGAATGGGTTGGGTAACACTTCTATGGAAGTTACCCAATCAAAGCTTTCACTCACAATTGATTGAGTCACATCTTCGTGGAAGCACTCAGTCAAAGGATTCCAATCTAATCAACACTAATATGCCTGTCTCCACAAGACTGCATCAAACATAATAGCATTGGGAGCCATAATACATCCAAACTGGCATAGTCTTTGACTCATAATTTTAATCAGCTAAATATTTCAACCTATTACTTTATGAATGGAAATTTTTTATTCTAGTTCTAAAAAATTGCCCCCTATCTTGAGAATGTATGTACTTTATTTTATATTTTGTTCCGTAAGTTTACATTTTCTCATCTTATTAACATAATCTCCAACATATTTTGGAATGATGAGAGGAAAGGTCCAGTTTAATTTTATTCCTTATGGAAAACCCAGTTTCTCAGCACCATTTATTGAATTGTTCTTCCATACATAATTGCAATATCATATATGTCTACATTTTCCTAGCATGTGTGTGTGGATGTTCCAGTTATCTAGTGCTACATAACAAGCTCCTCAAAACTTAGTGACTTCACACAATTATAATCATGAATTTTGCATTTTGGTCAGGATTTTCTGTCCCAAGTTATTATAGTGGGAGACTGGAGATGACATGACATCTACAGTGTGGAATTGTCTGGCATTTGGTGCTGATTTGGGGCTGGGACATCCTCCTTGTCTGTGGATTGAATCACTGATCTCTCACTGATCAGGCAGTCAAATGGATGTGATATAGGTCACACTTCTCATAAGGAGGAGTGCCAAAGCATTTTGTGACTTTATTTTAAAATTTTCTTAGCCTGCCTTAAGGCCACAAATACTTTACATTATGTCTGCCCCCAAATCTCAAAACAGTAAATCTACATGCTCAGGCTTGTTGTACAGGTGCTTCTCATCTAAATCAGTTCAACATTCAAAAAAAGCTTCTTTGGATTAGCTCCTTGGGTACAATTCTTCTTCTTCTTCTTCTCCTCCTTCTCCTTCTCCTTCTCCTTCTCCTTCTCCTTCTTCTTCTTCTTCTATGCACCCTTAAAACAAAGCAGATACAATTCTTTTTAAAATTTTCTTGTGAAACATTATTCTTGTGAATCCAATCCATTAGGCAAAAGTCACAGCACAGATTTCCAATAAAGTAAATGCTTCTCTACTTTGCCTATCATGACGTTAAAATCCTCAGAAATTCATTTGTCTTTTCCAAAGCTTCTGTAATTCACTGTATTTGTTCTTAAGTTATAAAAATATATATCATACTCTCAATTTGGATTTGTTCTTTCATCTGATGTCCTTTCTTACTTTCAGAATCATCTGCTCTTTGGAGAAACTAGGTGTATGAAAGAGTTATATTTTCAAACCTAGCCATTCCTAGTTATTTTTATATTTAAGAATTTGTTCTTTACCATATCTCTCTCATCGCTTATTTTCTCAAAGCAGAAAGAAGAAGCAAGGTGGTATTTTCAATAGTCTGCCTGAGATCATAATGAATTATATTATTTAGATCATAAGGTATATTTCCAACGTCCACATTACCTTAGGCATTTTTTTTTTTTTGCTAATTTCCCACCTATACATAATACAGGTCTCATTGCTTCCACCCCTGAATGATGTGTAGTGATTTTTTGCAAGCTCTCAAAGACAGCCTCTTTGAGGCCCTTTAGTTTCCACTAACATTGTCCTTGAGGATCTTCCAGTATCTGCCCACTATGCAGTTCCACAAAGATGCTACATGTTGTAGATTTTTTTTCTTTAATGACAGTATCCCATTTCTGGTACATAATTCTGTAATACAGTTCAACCAAGGAAGCAGAATCATTGTCAGTGACATATAATAAAGGATGTACTATGTGAATAAGGCCTTTTGCAATTGTGGGCACTAATTTAGCAGCCTGTGTAAGTCTGTTTCTTCTCCAACTTTTGCTGGATCTGAAGTCAGCAGGCCTGGATATCAGAAAGGAAATATGGACATGAAGTGAAGGAGACCAAGGACAACTTTACACCCATAAGAACAAATCAAACACACATCTTGATGATGTGGGTGACCTGCAGATTAAGTTGGCACCTATCATCATGGGCTTATACTCCCACTTGGTCCAGTATTTAGAAGAGCTGAAGGAGAAGACCCAAGAAGGGGTGTAGGAGCTGCTGGTCAGGCTGCTGCCTCATTACAGGGAGGTGAATTAGCAGATCAAAAATGCACATGAGCTGCAACAGTGACGTCTTACACCAAACTTCAGAGCATAAAAAAATAGCTATTAATTCACTTGTACCACTCAAACCTCACAAACATTTCTCTTGTGGCAGCATCCTAACTGCAAAAATTGCAGGCAAGTAAATTCGGGGAAACATAGTTCCAATTTAGCTAGGTTGACACAATACAAAGCAAACACAGTAAGTATGTTTATGGACTTGGAATTATTTTCTTATTTTATTGGACTAATTGCTTAAGCATATTTGAGTATTTATTGCTATAATTTTATAGTAAATCTTGAAGTGAGAGAGAACAAGACTCCAAACTTTTTCCTTTCCAGAAATACTCTCACTATGCTTATCTCTTTGCTTTTCCATATAAATTCCACAATAAGCTTGTGAAATTCCTCCTAGGACTTTTGGAAATTTACATTATGAAGATTCAGTACCTTTACTGTATGATGTTTCCCTATCCCTGAACAAAATATCTCTCTTCTTTCAATAAAAACAGCTTTCATAAATGTAATTGGCATTATATAATTTACTTCATTTAAGTCTTGCACATCTTTTGTAAGATGCAGTCTATGCATTTTATATTGTTGTGATGAAAAATGGAAATATAAAACATGTTCTGCATGTTGCTAATGTGTAGAAATGAAATCATTATTATTATATTAACTTTATATCCAACAACCTTGTTGAGTCATTCTTATTAATTTTAATGTCAATTTTTTTTTGTTTTTTGAGAGGGTAGGAGGATTCTTCTGATATAGCCAGAATAAAACAGTTAGTTTATCTTATGTGTGTCAGATTAAAATAATATAAGGATTGTTTCACACCATCATGAGGGCTCAGCATCTCTAAGATCAATAATAACTTCAGGGGTTTGCATTATCATGATTCCTCAGCATCTTAGACTCTACTGTTTATTCCCTCGGTGACCACAATGGAGCCCTGCTTATACAAGATAAAAAGCTTCTACCTCTCTTCCCTGCATCACACCTAGGTTCTGCATACCCCACCGAAGTCAGGTACAAACTCTTCAATCTCCATTCTTCCTTGACCAAGTGCTACAGCCCCACCCCTATAAGCCATAATCCCCAGGTCCACTGTGCACTTCTTGCTTATCTCCTGCTTGGTTGAACCTACACTTTTGACTAGTTTACCTGTGTGACCCTGTGATGCATGCTGCTCTTCTCTGTTCTAGAATCTGTGATCCTTAACAATTTTTTCTATCAGACATCTCTTGGTGTCACCTGCCCTTGCTTTTCCTGACTATCTAGCTAAAAAGTCTTTCAACAAAGCTTGCTATGCTTTATACTAAAATGATGAAAAGATAATAAATGTATCCTAGTCTTATTCTTGTTCTTAAATGGCATCTTTTAGCATTTCAATTTCAGATATGAGGTTTGCTTTACCTTTTTTGTAGGTATATTTATAAGGCTAAATAGGTTCCCTTTATTCCTACTTTGCAAAGAATATGTATCTAATAGCTTTTTTTAAAAGAATCTATGTTTCTGTAACATGAACCTGTTAATATGGGGGATTGTGTGCAAATCAATTTTCTAATTTTAAAATAATTTTATATACTAGAATAAATCTACTTAGGCATTGACATTAATATATTAATATTTTACTCTATGATCTTTGTTTAATATTTTTTCATTTGTTCTCATGAATGAAATTGACCTGAAATTGTCTTTCTTAAATTGACCTGAAATTGTCTTTTTCTTAAATTGACCGTGTAAATTTTTAATTATGTTTAATTGTTAACATTATTTAGTGGATGCTAATACTTATAATCACTGGCAGGGTTATATATGGTTGAGATAATTTGTCCTTAAATCTTTGGTAGAATATGCCTTTATCTCCATCTGGGCCTTATAATTTGATTTTTTTTTTGTATTTCTGGTAAAATTTTGAACTATTAATTATATGCCTGAATGGTTTTTAATTCTTCTGGAATAAATTTGGAAAGTCGTCTAAGAATAAATAGATTTTGTGTGTTATCAAATAGAATGCCATATAGCCCTTTGACATCCTCATTTAAAAATTTTACTTCGACTCTAACTTTTTATTCCAAATTTTTTGTGGCTTTTCTCTTTTCCTTTTGGTTCATTTTGTCAGCAGTATGTTAATTTATTCAGTCTTTTAAAGATCCTAGCTTTGTCTCCCTTTTGTCTCTATTTTATGTTTTAAAAATTTCTCTCCTTATCCTTTTTATTTCCTTCCCACTAAATTATCTGGATTATTCTCTGTTATTTCTCTGCCTTAATAATATGGAATCCTTTCACATTGATTTTCAAAATGTATTTATATTCATTAAAAGCTTTAAATTTTCTCTCTGAATTTAAATGTAGCTAGTTTTAATATGAACATTTTCATTACTTTTTAGTTATAAATACATTTTATTCCCTTTGTTATGTACTAACCTTTAGAGAATTAAGTATACATTATCTTCAAATGTATTAGTTATTTTTTGTTTATGTTTTGTTTACTTATTTTTATTGATCTTGTAGCTTTTATGCATTATCATCAGCCAGTCTACTCTGGATTTATCCATTCTTAATTTCTTTGAGAATTTGAAACTGGAACTTGTATTAAATGTTATCATGAAGGCCTGTAAGAATATGCATTCTCCATTAGTTCAGTACACTCTTTCAGATATGTCTATTAAACCAAATAGTTTAATAATAATGTTCATATCTACGATATCATTAACACTTTTTAACTTACTCGATTCATAAATTATTGAAAAGATATAGTAACAACACTCAACATAAGAGTAAATTTGTCAATTTCTCCTATAGTTTTGTCAATATTGCCATATTATTTCAGACTATATTACTGTAAACATGCTAGTCTAAAATTTTTATATTATCTATTTGACCTTAATTTTGATCATTATGTGGTGACTCTATGTAGTGATGCTATTCACTTCAAAGTCTGTTTACACTGATAGTAATATAACACAATACATTCATGTATTCATTCAATAATACATATAGAAAACATGTAATTTCCCACATGTTGTTCTAGATACTTGGGATAGATACAAAATCATCTGCCCTGCCATCAAAGAGCTCATGTTATACCCAAAATGGAGCTTACATTCTACCCACTAGAACTCAATACTATATTAGAAAATGATATATACTATAGAAAAAAAATTAAGTGGACTAGAACGAGGGAGTCCTTGAGTTCTGAGAGAAGGTGTAATTGTAATACTAAATAGGGTGACTGGGGTAGGTGTCACTAGGAAGGTAAAATTTCAGTAAAAACCTTGAGGGAATGAAGGTAGCCATTTGATACCTGGCGTGCAACATTCTAAGCAAGCAGGCAGATATGGACTGAAGGATTGCTTGGAAGGAGAGAAATTGAAGAGAAAGACAGGAAAAATTATGTAGAACCAGTTTTTGCCAGACTTGTATGCTCTTTTAAGGGTTTTTGCATTTACTCTTAATAAAATGAAAAGTCATAACAAGACTGAATGATACTTTAAATCAAACTCTCTGGCTGATGATTTTTAGAGAGACATGTAAAAAGAGAGGAAATGGTAACAAAGGAAAAACAAAGTATACCTAGTGGCACATGGAGAGTGAGGGGCAAAAAATGAAATGACTTAAATCATAATGATAGCAGTTGACATATTGAGAACTGATCACATTGTAAATGCATTTTAAAGTTGGAGTCCAAAGCCTTAAGGATGGATTGAATGTAGAGCAAAAACAAAAATTTAAAGAGTCAATTATGACTTTTGACTTTTGATAAGCTAAATTTCAGATGACTGAATTTGTGATATGGGGATGTTCCACTTTGACACTATTATGGACCCTAGAAAAGCCATGATCTTTTAATCCATCTTTTTGGGTGAAACCCTGTGACTGAGTGTTTCCATGGAGATGTGACTCACCCAGCTGTGGCTGAGACATCATGATTAAATTATGTCCATGGATATGTAATCCCACCCATTCTGGGTGTGTCTTAATTAGATCACTGGAGTACTTTAAGAGAACTGATGTACAGAAAAGGTAAGATATGTAATCCCGACTTTGCCCCTGGGAGAAGCTAAGAGCTGACACAGATGCTGATGCCTGGAGACACTTGGAGATGCAGACAGAAGAACATTTGGAGATGCTACACTAAGAGATGAAGACCATAGTTTGCCTCAGAGAAGCTAAGAGAGGACCCCCAGAAGCTTACAGAGAAACACCCTGGGACATAGAAGCAAAGAGGCAAAGGAGCTGACAGTGCCTTCCCAGCTGACAGAGGTGTTCCAGATGCCATCAGTCATTCTTCAGTGAAGATGTCCTCTTGCTGATGCCTTAGAATGGATACTTTTATGATCTTAGGACTGTAAATTTGTAACCAAACAAATCCTCTTTATAAAAGCTGATCCATTTCTGGTACTTTGCATAATGACAGTTTTGGCAAACTGGAACAGGGGATATCACAAAGGCAGTTGCCTGTAGGAGTCTGTAATTCAGAGGAAAAATCTGAGCAAGAAAAAAAAAATGGTAATTACCAGCAAATAAATGGTATTTGAAGCCAGTACACAGGATGAGCCTATGAAGGATGGAGCTCTGGGTTTCTCCAATGCTAAGAGAGAAATTGATTGAGAAAGTGCCACCAGGAAGGTAGGGAAAAAATTAGGAGACAGGAATATACTTGTAATTAAGGGAAAGTATTGCATCAGGTGAAATGAATTAAACTCTGCCAAATGCTTCTAATAAATCAATTAAATTGAGGAAGAAATATTGGTACTGGATTAGCAATGCAGTGATCATTGCTATTTAATTAATTGGTGGTATTTAACTCTAGGAAGGGAAGTTTGACTAGCCTGGATTTAAAAGGGAATAGAAAGTGAGAAGTTTGCAACAATTAGCATAAACATTATTTCTTAGTTTTGTAATGAATGGAAATAGCTGTGGTAACTAGTGATTTAAGGAAAAACACTTCAAGGTTTTAAGATGGAGTAATAACATTATGTTTTTCTAATAATGGAAATTATCCATAGGGAGGAAATAATTGCTGATCTAGGAAATAGTCCAAAGTCTTCCTTAGGCTATACTTTAAATAAGCAAATGGGGGAAAGGGAGAGGAAAGTGTTAAAAATAAAAATTACTGAATTTAGTAAGAATCTTGGTTATTTCATCTATGGTAACATGCAAAAAGATGGTATCTGAAGACACTGGTAAGTAGGAAAATATGATGGTAGGATTATGTGGATTCTTTCATGATTATTCCAGTTTTCACAGTGAAGTCACCAATTGAGGGTGTTAGGTATTGTGAATAGGATCCTATCTTCCACAAGAACATGTTCAAGTCCTAATTCCTGGCTCTGTATGCACACTTATTTGTGAAGATGTCTTGAGATCCTATTAAGATGAGGCCAAACTAAATCAGGGCTGTCCTTAATCCAATGACTAGAGACCTTATAAGCAAAGGAAATTTGGACACTGGAGGTAGTGTGAGTAGAAGACAGAAAGAGACACATTGCCATGTGACAGAAGTTTGCCAGCAAACCACTACTAAAATGCCGCAGACCTCAGAGAAAGCGTGGCCTACCGAAGCCCTAATTTTGGACTACTAGCCTCCAAAACTGAGACGCAATAAATTCCTGTTGTTTAAACCAGAAAGTATGTGGTATTTGTGATAGAACTGGAAAACTAAGACAGTGAGTATGAATATATAGCAGGTTTGCTAATTAAAGAAGAAGGTATCAAATAGTCGCATAGGTGAGAGGGAAAGTGGCTGAACAAGTTGAATGTAGTATACTTGCCTGATAATGTTAAAGAAATATTCTGAACATCATTAACCTAAATTCAGTTTGATACTGGTCAATATGGTCATGTCTTTTCCCAGTCCCTAATAATATTTGCATGTGTGGAACTGGAGAATAGGTGTGTTTAATCTGGTTTTTAGTTTTGCCAGTATGTAAGGCAAAGCACAGAAGAATGAAGGGCTAGTATTACATTTATCGACCATTAAAAGCTAAAGATTTGCATGGTGGCTCTCTTCACGTTATAATTTATTTGAATTTGTCAAGAACAAACAAATAAAAAAGCTCTATAACATGGAGTTATATCTATATTATTGTGAACTTCAATAGGGCCATAACCTTTCAAATGAGGTCCTACCACTATCTCAAAGTGCCCCCAGATTACACTAATTTATGCTCTACATTGCTAACAAACTATACAATGCCCTATATTACAAATATCTAGGTTTTCCATTTAAAAAAATATGCAGGTCCTTCATGTGAAAGGACAAAAGAAAACAAATAAGATTTGCTTATAATCCTATTACCAGTGAAAACCATTTTACCTCTTTTTTTGCATGTATTTCCAGATAATGTTGTGGATATCATATTTTTTTTCCCAAAAAATGGCAAATATTTAGTGTTATTTACACAGTTATGAACATATGCTTAACAAATTCATAAAAAGATTCATTTAATCTTGCCTGCTTTAAAAGTTTTAGTAATTTAATGATTTACTGTTCCCTAATTATTTACTTATTTTGTAATGGAAGCCCTCCACAAGCTTCCACTCTATCTTTACTTATTTCCCATATAATTCAGACTAGCATTTAATGACAAGCACGTTTATTACATAAATCCAACCACAATGTCTCCAGACAATGCTTGTTTCAACTCTCCCACCTCTTTGCCTCAGCCAACTCATTAAGTTTTCTGTATCACAGTAAATGAATCCACAATTCAACCAGGTGCTCAGCCTAAAACATGAGATTTGTCATTGATTTCTCTCTTTCTACCACTCCAATCCATCATCAAATACAGTTAGCTCTACCTTCAAACTGCAGCCTCATTTTCACAGTCTCCTTGTTCCAGGCATTTCTTTTCCACTCCTCTTCTTTTCTTTTGAAACATAAAAACTCTTCTTCCTCATCAAACTTAGAATAAGGTCTACACTCCTCCCAGATCTCGAATGAACTAGCTTCCCATGACCTTTTTGAATTATTTTCCATTTCTTCTTCCCTGAGACCAACTTGCTCTGCTCAGTTCCTCAGGCATGCTAAGGAATAAAAATGTTAGATAGGAACTTTACTTCAGAGACTGTCATCACCAGAGAAACTCTTCCCTCAGATCTTCACACTGCCTTTTTCAAATAATACCTCCTCAGAGATGTCATCCATAACTTCCCTACATAAAATAGCTTTCAGTCATATCAGCTTCTCACCCTGCTTTTTTATTTTCTTCTTTTCTTCTCTTCCCCATTTCCCTCTCAGAGCCCACATCCCTATCCAAGTAAACAGATTTGCTATCTTAACTTTAATCTCTCTCTCTCTCTCTCTCTCTCTCTCTCTCTCTCTCTCTCTCTGTCTTCCTCACACACACACACACACACAGTCACACAGCTTGCTGTAGTTCTGTTCATCTCCAGTCTGCCCCTCTAAAATATAAAAATGAATTTTACTTTTCTTGTTCATTGTTCTATTATCAGTGAGTGTTTGACATATAGCAAATGTTTAACAAATATTTGTTGAAAGAAAAAATAATGAAATAAAAGGAAAAAGAAAGAGTAAACAAAGGAATATATTGCAAAACCCGAATCCTGCGCAATGATAATACTTTTCAAGGTCCAGCTTCATATCACCGTTCCTATATTGACATAGCTGGCAGGGGGGCTTCTTTGCTGAGTTATCATGATAAGAATTATCCAAAATGAACTATCTTAAAGAGGAAAATACCATGTGAGGAGGCATTTGAAAACTTCGGGAGAATTTGAATGTCACATGGGGATGGGAAACTTCTGGCATTTAATGTATGCAGATCAGGGTTGCTAGATGCCCTGCACCATGCAAAACTGTCCTTAATCAAATATTCATTTTGATCTGCTCTATACTTATCTTAGTATAGACCTATTTATAATGATCTCAACCTAGACCTAAACTAAATTTCAACTACATATGTGGCATACTTTCAAGACTATGGTTAATTTCCTTGAGGATAAAATTGTAAACTCATTCAGGGCTGAAATTTGAACTTGATTTTCAAAACTGATTCAAAACTTAATCATCATTATATTTTTATTAGTAGCTAATATACATTAAATCCTTTGGAATATTATTTTTTAAGTCAGAATTTTCATACGTAAATTGAAAAATAAAAGTAAATATTTTCCAAAATAGGAATTGAAAGAAATTAATCTCTGCTTTGGTTAGACAAATGCCGATGTTTAAAATTATACAGCTTCAGTCTTCTGGTAAAACAAGAAAATTCAATCCCTAAATCTTTTCCACCTTTCAGTTTGGAAATGTGACAGTAATTGTAAATCTTGTTGACATGATTTCCCCATCTCCTGGCAAACATTTAAGCTTGTATTTGAACAGACAATACTCATTATCTGTTACTCTGCTTTCCTATGCATCTTGGGGAATACATTATTCATTTTCTTTTGTTGCAGACTTATTCTAAATAACAGGGTCATATTAGCAAGTATGAAGATGACTACACTTATAAGTAGCATGGGGATTTTCATATATATAAATTATATATATTATGAATATTATAATTTGTGAAAAGGATTTTTAATGGTATGACTTCTTAAATTAGTATTTGAGGATTACTGTAACATAAAAAGCATGTTTCTGACATGTTTAATGCTAGTTAAATGAAGCTTCTGCTTTCTGCATCAGTTTTATCTTTAGGAATAACAAGAGGACACAATTTATTTAACAGAGATTTGCTAAGTAAGAGAGTATATCTACTCTGGCTTAATGATATCAATAATTTCATATTAAAGTTAATTTGATTAGTACTTTAGTATCCCAGATGTCTTCTGATATATCTTAGCTCAGATTCTAATATTAATCATATCTCATTGAATTTGATTTTATGGTGTGAGATAAACAAACTTGGCCTTGCACTAACCCATTTGTAAATCTGTTTGTCCTGAAATACAGTGAATAATAATTCAGAAACACAATTTTTGATGGGTTGATCTTCATTTTCTGTTGAAATTATTCACAGAAAGGCTTTTATTTAATTGAATGATGAGTGGGGTTAAGGGAACAAAGGAAAGATAAAAGATTCTATAATCTTCCTGGCCAGGTTTGCCTGCAGTTGAACTCTTGTTCCATCTCTGATTTCTTATTGTTCCAAAGAGCCTGTGCAGATCAGAGCTACAAATCTTTAGTCTCTGTCATGGAGCATTAATAATGCTTCTTATCTCTTATGACACTGACCTACAAATAAATGGCAGGTAACAACTACGAAACCCAAGCTCAAAAGTGAATTTTAAGTAATGAAAATTTGAATATCAGATACATTAAAATTCACACAAAACTTAGCTCAGAAAGCAGTTTCTGGTATGGGATAGTAAGAGATACTCGCAAGATGTGAAAGATAATTGATAATGACGCTCAATTCACAATAGTTTCAGGAGGATGGGTGTTTCTTTTTAAACCTCATATTAAATGTTCCCTTTTAATTCCTTGAAATTTTGCTAGACTTGAAGTCTATTTCATCTAATATTGATATATTAATAGGTACACTAGCTTTCTTAAGTTTAATGTTTGCAAAGAATGTGGTTTTATATCATTTTACTTTCAAACCATCTGTGGCCTTACATTTAAATTGAATCTCTTACAGAGAAGAATTATTAGAACTGGCTTATTATTATTGCTATTATTATTATTTTAAATGTTGGGCTAGCAGTCTATCTATATTAATTACATTGTTAATTTCATATTATTTAATGTAATCATAATGCAGTTGGAGCATGGCTACCATTTCTTTCTTTTTTTACTGTTTATGTTTATGTATGTATGTATGTATGTATGCATTTTTTTTCTGTTTCTCTTTTTCTCCTTTCCTTCCTTATCTATTTAAATTCCTTTAATGGTCTTTTATATACCTTTCTTTATATATCTCATGGCTGTTCATTATTTTATGTAAACTTACCACAGTATAAGAGATACTATTTTAGTACTTTATGTCCATTATAAGAATCACATTAACAATAAATAATAACTCATGTACATCAAATTTCTTGTGCCATTTTAATGTATTTTACATAGACATATGTTATAAACCTAACTATGTGTTTTGGTTTGCTAAAGCTGCCAGAATGCGATGTGACAGCAATGGATTGGCTTTTACAATGGGGATTACAAATTTACAGTTCTAAGTCCATAAAAATGCCTAAATTAAGGTATCAATAGGAACAACAGGATGATACCTTCTCTGAAGAAAGGCTGCCAGCATCTGGGACACCTCTTTCACATGGGAGGCACATGGACAGTGTCTGCTGTCCTTCTCTACCAGGTTTCTTTGCTTTCAGCTTCTGGCTTCAGTGGTTTCCTGTCTCAGCTTTGTGGGTGCATCTTTGTCTCTCAGCTTCTCTATTCTCTGAACTCTCCTGGTTTCATCTCTTAGCTTCTCTGGGCTTTTTCTGTCTTTTATACTCTCAAAAAGGACTCCAGTAAGAGGATTAAGACATACCCTGGGGCAAAACACAACTGAAATAATTTAATCAAAGGGTCCTCCCACAATAGGTCTGCACCCACAGGAATGGATTAAAAGAACATGGCCTTTTGTGGAGTGCAAAACAGCTTCAAACTAACACACTTTGTAATGAAATATTTTTGTATTAAACTATCATTTAATTAAAGAAATTAAGAGAAGAAAAAAGTTAGTAATTTTTATTTATCCATTTATTTATCAAGTCTAGTCCTCTTCATCCTGATGCCAGCTTCATCTGGCATAAGATGCCTTCTGTTTGCAAATTTCCCATTGCAGTTTTTGTGATTCAGTTATGTTGGTGACCAATCATTTTAGCTTTCATTTTCTGAAAATGTCTTCACTTTATCTTCATTTTGAAGGCATTGTGAATGGATACAGAATTGTTTTTTGGTTGTTTTTTGTCGTTGTTGTTGTTTGTTTGTTTTTCTTCTGTCATTACCTAAACAATGTTGCTCTACTATATTCTGGCATTTTATTTTTCTGACGAGAATTCCACTATCATTCATGCCATTATTCCTCAGAATGTAATGCATCACTTTTATTTGACTGCTTTCAAGATCCTTCTTTCAATCTTTAGTTTTCAGCAATGCCTAGTTGTGATATTCTCTGCATTTAGCCAGCTTTAGTTTTCCTAAGCTTCCTAAATATATATATATATATATATATATATATATATATATATATATATATATACACACACACAATAGTAATTCATGTACATCAAATGTATTTAGGTTTGGGACACCCTGGCGATTAATTCCTCATATATAAAGAATGTATTTTCCTCTCTTCTCTCTTGGAAAGCCCATCATATACATTGAACCCACTGGTTACTGGCATTCTATTTATTCAGTTTTTAATGGGCCTTTTCTCTGTACTTTATATTGGGTAGTTGTTATTGATATGTCTATAACTCATTGAATTTTTCATCAGCCATCTTCAGTCTCCTGTTAGCTATATCCAATAAATTATAATAATTTCTAGAATTTTTATTTTACTGTTTTTTTAAAAAGAGTTTCTTTTCATTTATTAAGATACTATTTTTTTAAGTGTTGTTTTAATACTTAAAGTCCCCTGCCTGCTAATTCTTATCTCTGGTTCATCTTGGGGCATGTGTTTATTGATTTCTTTTTCTATTGTCCATGAGTCATGTTTTCATACCCCATCACATATCTAGTCATTTTTATGACTTACTAGACATTTTGAAAGATATACTTTGGAGACTTTTGTTTCTGTCATTGTTCTCTGAAGAGAATTGATTTCTGTTCTTGTAGATAGTCTTTTGATGATCACCTTTAGCTTGTAGTGTCATGATTTCAGACCTTCTTTGAGGAGGTCTGTTTTAGTTTTGACTTTAGTCTTTGGGTGAATCTGTAGGTTAGAAACATTGTCTTTACTTGTAAGCCAAAGATTTTCTTTGTTTGTACTGGAAAGACTGATATGTTTGACAACCCACTCTGAAGATGAGATGCCTTCCCACCAAATCTGGGTTCATCACTCAGCACAGTTTAATGCACAGACACATCAAATGTGCTGTGGAGGAAAAGGAGGTTTTATTTATGCCAGCAGAGAGCAAGGTGAAATTTCTAAACATGTCTCCCTGTAGTGATTTTTCCTGTGGTTTTATACACATTAGAGACAAAGAAAGTTAATCATCTTGGGTCTGGAGGGGTCTGGAGAACTTCATTAGTTCTTTACCTCAGTTATTTACTACATCCTTAGGATTGCATTCTTTAAGATGGTCTGCACCAAGTCTGAGGTTATAGATGAGAAAACACAAAAAATAGAGATTAATGTATAGATTATTTGTTTTCTATACCTGCCTAGGCACACATCCCATATTTTTGCTTCTCTGTGAGTCTAAAACTAAAGCATATAGTATGCTTACAGCTTCAAGTTTACATAGCTTGTTTATAGTTTCAGAGTTAACATTTAAAATGTTAACTGTACAACTCTACCTTGAAGACATGCAAATTGTTAATTCTCTCTATTGCATCAAATAGCTGCTAAAAATTTGCTTTTTGAAGTTCTGAAATTTGAAAATTCTGGCACTGAAGCGTTACTTTCTGCTAGACTCCATGGATTTCCATCTTGTCCTCAGCCAAGGATTTGAGAAGAGATTTTACGTAGGTTTGGATATGTTCCTTCTAAGGTCTCCTCCTTTTTGGCATTTCATCCTTCAATTTCTTGCTCTTCTGGCCTCTCTAAATTCATTTGGACATGTTGGTCCATAAAACAATTGAATTCTCCTTAAGTTCTAGACACCATAGTGTGGAGTGCCCTTAAGGGACAAACTGTAGAAAAGCAAATCTCACCAGGTGTGTTTACTTTTATTCAAGGGTGGAATCCCTTCCAGCTTCTGCCTGCTTTGGGTTGTGTGTATATACACACACACACACACACACATATATATTCCACAGTTTATAATAATTTGTAGGATAATTATTTACTTTTATTTTGCTTTTCTTATCTTGGGAAATGCTGCTTACTCCTGGTGTGTTGCCATAACTTGGAGCGTGTAGCTAATTTTGCCTCTCATCTGGACCAGGGAGTGTTTTCCACAGTCTTGGCACCTTTCCAGGGTCTAAATCGGTCTTCAGGAGACAGAAATCCCAACTAGTGCTCTAAACATTGCTGCCTTAGACACATGTCTGCAACCTTGGTGAAAGGAATAGGGATTCCCCACAAATTCATGAGGATACTTAAATTATGGAGAAGAAATTTCTAGGGAAGTCACAGACACACCTCACAAGGCCATCTCCTGGACCTTACCCACCCCTCTTCTTTTCTGTTGTGCACAGATGTTCCAAAATGTTTCTATTTCACAGCCCAGGAGAGACATTAGTTTTAATGGAAAGGCCTGAACTTACCTTGAAACCCATAACTGAGAATAAGCAGCCCCAGCTGCTTATCAGGGAGGAACTCTGAACAAAGGTTGCTTGACACATATTTTTAGCTCAGTTGTTTGAGACATACTTTTAGCTCAGTGTAAGAGTGTATAAACACTTGACAGCACAGGGTCTCTCCTTTCTGATGCAAAGTGGGGTGTGCAGAGGTGTCATCTGCAGTCTGCTGGGAGACTAGCCATGCTCTTTTGGATCCTTTGTGCTGTGTAAGTAATGAAGAGGTCATTTGCTGAAAGTTTCAGTTGTACATAAAAATGAGTTAATGATAATAATATATAAGATAATGAGCAATCAGAGCCAATGTAAACAAGCTCATAATCAAAGAACTCTCCCCCCATAAGTATGTGTGAATAAGACAATCAAAAGCTGAAAAGTTAGGCAAATCACCAGTTTCTAAGGGGATTTACCAGCTCCTGAAATTAAAACAAACTAACCAACCAAAGCCAATTAATAATAGTTTCAGTCTATTAAGATTTGTTTCAGGCAGATGATTTTAATGATTTTTACAAACTCATGATACGTGTGTAATGCTTTCCTCCTCCCCAAATATAGAACAATTTCTAATGCTCTGAAACTTATATTCAGATATCATTACTTGTCTTATGCACCAGAATTTATAAACACTTTTTTGACAATCTATTGGATCTGAATATCTATTTCATCTATCATATTTTCATTTATAACCTTTAAAATATATATTAGACATTTTATATGCCATGATAGACTTGAACAATGAGAAACAAATTGTTTTATTTATATTTAATATGCTCTTATTTCTTATCTTGTTTACTTAAAAATTAAAGTATCTCAGATGTAGTTTTCAAAATGTAGACATGTCTTTGGTCAATTCTCCTGGGACCTTAAGAGGTTTAATATTAATAGATATCTATAAATAGATAATTTGCAATATAGACAGAAAGATTCTTTGAAATATTGAATAAACAGATTCTCAATATTCAGCTGAAAGTTGCTATAAACTTCCCCACTTTGGCTCCTACTCATCTTCATACTCATTTCTGGGAATCTCTAATGTGTGCTCCTTCTTTCTCTTGTGGTTTGCTAAGAACACAGTCAAATTTTAGGTTGAAATGATTTTATATGTGAAATTATTCAATAAGGTTTAAGTAACCTTTGATGTATTAATAAAAATAAGCAACCCAAAATTTAAAATACTTTTTTACAGACTTTAATTTACCCAAATAAGATTTTTTATTTATAAATGGGAAATGATAGTTATATATTACTGAGTTTTGGTTTAAGTAATTTAAAGTATGTACACTAATAAGCGCATCTTGTGATATTCAACAAATGCTTAATTTTTCCATATCAGAATTCCCACTATTTGCAGTATTTTAAATTTATGATCTATAAAATATAATCATGTAGCTCTCTTATGTGAGGGATTTTATGAAAATCTTGAAAAGCATAATCTACATTACCCGTTCTGTTTTAGTTGATATGACATTATGTACAACTACTCTATAGTGTCTGTGGATTCTTTTATATTTTAGATGTATTTATTTCCACAGTTCCATCTTTTAGTTATTTCTTTTAAAAACTAATCATTAATGCATTATTTTTTTGCTATGAAAGACAAAAAAATAATTTGAATTTTTTCCAAACTGTTGCTGCAATGCTAATAGCAATTCTAGAGTGGGATTAATAAATTTATTCCAATGATTAAAGATAATGATTTAAAATATCATGCATTCAATGTCTAGAAACTATAATTAGAAGATGAAATTGAATACATTTGCTGATATTTTTAGGAAAATAATTTGTCATGTTTTAATATATTCATTAGTTAATTAAAAATACAAAATTTACTAAAAAAATATTGAATATAAGTTTTATGCAGAGCTTTGAAGTATAAAAATTATGGATATTGTAAATTGTCCCTTCAGTCACTGTGCTGGTTTGGGTATTATGTCCACCAGAAAAAGCCATATTCCTTGATGTAATCTTGTGGGGCAGATGTTTTAGTGCTTATTAGAGTCAAATCTTTTGAGTGTTTCCATGGAGATGTGACCCACCCAACTGTAGGTGATAACTCTGATGATATAATTTCCATGGAGGTGTGGCCCCACCCATTCAGCATGGGCCTTGATTACTGGATCACTTATATAAGCTCAGACAGAAGGAGTGACCTTGCTACAGCCAAGAGGGACACTTTGAAGAATGCACAGAAGCTGAGAGAGTAGCTGTAGATGAGAGGCAGTTTGAAGACAGCTGTTGAAAGCAGACTCTTGCTCCAGAGAAGCTAAGAAAGGACAAACACCCCAAGAGCAACTAAGAGTGACTTTTTTGAGGAACTGTGGCCCAGAGAGGAATGTCCTCAGTGAAAGCCATTTTGAAACCAGAACTTTGGAGCAGACGCCAGCCCCATGACTTCCCAGCTAACAGAGGTTTTCCAGATGCCATTGGCCATCTTCCAGTGAAGGTACCCAATTGCTGATGACTAACACTGGACACTTTATGGCCTTAAAACTATAACTTTGTAACCAAATAACCCCCCTTTTATAAAACCCAATCCTTCTCTGGTGTTTTGCATTCTGGCAGCATTAGCAAATTAGAACAGTCACCATTAATTTGTAATTCAACATAAAACAAATTAATGGTTTTTTTAAAATATGATGCTGTGTTTTATCTTTTATCTTTAATGCAGTATTTGAAAGCTTTCTTTTATCATATCAGTTACTGTTGTACAGTCATGAATTCTTTTATCAAATAAAATGCACTTACAAACATCTGATGATGCAGAGCTGTGATGCTAGAATTAAACTACAGCATAACTAAAACTTGTCACTTAGAAGGAAATTTCACAAAATCTGAAGTTTATCTTCTCCATAATAAGACCAGTTGCCAACTCTAGTCAGTACTTTACAACCGTTTTATTTTTACATTTCCTGAATTAGTCATAAATATTAGTATTTATAAAGTCAGTACTGGCTCACTGCATAATCGAATTGCATTTTAATATTAATTATTTTAAATCTGAAGATCAATTGTTATATGAAGAAGAGATGATTTCAAAATTTAGGTCTCATTATAAAAGCAATGTGAAAGCCTAATGTTTTGCAGTATTCTTCTGTCTTGGATATACAAACTAAGGTATCTGTAGGTAATATAATACCAATACAGCAAAGGATGTAATGAGAAAATTCTCTTGAGAGTTAACTTTTGTATTTGTAAATTCTAGAATTTAGTTACAGGCAAGGATGACTGTATCTGTTTTATATGAAACTGCTAGCATCATAACTGCTGCCCTAGGGTAACAAATATAACCATTGCTAACTGGAACACTTGCAATAACGGCCTTATTTAAGAGGATTAATTACTGTGGTTCTCTTTAAGGAATTTTTCAGAAGTCCTTTTCCTCAGATATTTTGTGCCAAGGAGCATAAATACACACCACAAATTTTATTTATGAAAATATGAGAAACATAAGAAAGATTCCACTCAACTCTTTCTAACCCCAGGTGTGTTGAAATTTGCATTTTTATTATACTTTTTATTTTTCTAAAAATCTATTTGCTCTTTAGATGTGATGATAGAGATCTAAATGAAAATAGGTAGCTCAACTCTTCATTTTGGCATGGCTCCTTATTCACACATGCTTTTCTCAAATTAATTTTAAACTCAGCTACAAAGATCATGATTCTTACTGAGCTCTTAGTCAAAACATGTTGCAAATATTCAAATGCTCCTAAACATAGCTCTCTCCTGTTTGCTCCTCCAGATCCACTTTCCAACATTTCTCACCTTGCTTCTGGCCCAAGGGCAGTGACAGGTGTCAGCTACACCAACAGGACCCCCATACCTTCTGGTCCCTGGGTGAGTTCCACCAATGGTGAGCCCTGTAGAAAGGTAGTGAGTTGGGTCAGGAAAATTATTCCTCAAGTTCTTCCTAGGAAGGTCATGAGAAGTTGACTGGGTTATTTGAGTAAAGATGAATGCTAGTGCTGGAATCTGAACTAACACGTAAGGTTCCAGTACACTGCACTCAAACCTTTACTGTTAATTCCTGTATAAATAAACCTTCCTCAAATTATCTCAATTTGAATGGGTCATCTGTCTCAAGTTGGGATCCATACTCATATATTCTCAGCCATAGAGTTACTTCAGAAATTAGTAGTTTGGATTATACCACAGGAATAATTTATTGATGTTAGAGGATCACCTGTTGTCAAGAGTTCTCTTTCTGTTCTATCTAACAATGATTTGGGAGATATATTAGGTTTCTATGGCTGCTGTAACAAATTACTACAAACTTGGGGACTTAGAACGACAGCACTATATCCTTTCATAGTTTTGGAGGGTAGAACTCCAAAACCAATGTGTTGACAGGGCCATAATCTTTCTGAATGCTCTTAGGGAAGATCTTTTCTTGCCCCTTCCTAGCTTCTAGTGGTGGTTGACATTCCTTGGTTTGTAGACACATCATTCCTATCTTGGCCTCCATTGTCACATGACATTCTCTGTGTGTGTCTGTCAGTCTGTGTTTCTTCTGTTTTTATAAGGACACCATCATAGTGGATATCAGGGCCCACTCTATTCCAGTGTCCTCATCTTAATTTTTTAACTAATAACAATTGCAAAGATCCTATTTCCAATTAAGGGCACATTCTGAAGTTCTGGGTGAATGAGCATTTTGGGAGGACACCATTCAACCCACTAGAGTACTAAGTAAAATCTTTATTATATTTAAAAGAATTAACTGTAAGTATGTTAAAGAAAACACAAGGCATGGGGAAAACTGAAATCTGTATTTGATTGTATTCTGGTACTTCCCAGAAGAATCCAGAATGGCACTTTAGAAAGTGACACCTTCACAGAAAAAAATAAACATTTTCCCATTTTTATTTTCTAAAAGAATAATTGTTTTCATGTAGATTTTTATAGTAAAAGATACTGTAAATAGATCATTTTATCTATTGATCAATAGATAAATGGATATATGGATAGATTTGATAAATCCCCATTCTTTTAATGGTCTCCATTATTTTCTTCATTCTCTGTCTTAATATTCCCTTATTAGTAACTTTCTCCTTGATTCTCACTCACGTTCACCATTCCTAAATATTGCCTGTCTTTCCTACTTATTTTCCTTCACAGAACTTTTCACTATCTCACACATATATTTATCTACCCTCAGACCACCCCTACCACTTTTTTTCTCTCTCTCTCTTCCCATTAGGAGTCACTGGGCTGTTTTCTTCACTCCAGAACCACCAACACCTAGAGTAGTGCTCAGTATATATTAGGCACTCAAAAAATATGTGGAATGAATGAATTAATGATTGTGAAGCAGAGTGTTATGTCCATACCTGAGCACAGAAGATGCTCAAATTTTGAGCAAACAATTCCTTATTTTCTTTCCCTTTTGTACCATTAAGAAAGTTATGCTTTCTCTCTAAAATGATGATTGGTCATTAAAACAGAATCTAAGTATTGTTCCAGGTGGACAAGTAAATTCCCCCAAAAGTATGCAAAATTACCATAATAATTATAAAGACTTTTAATCATGACTAAGATTAACATATATTGAGGAGATTATGTTTAACAGAATGGTTTGATGCAGGTAATTAACAAATGACAATATACATCTCAAGCTAAATCAGCACTACTAATACTTTATGGGATCAAAACATATCCATTTAGCAAGATCTGGAAAACCTTGTTTCATGGCTTCTACATTCAATTTCCACACTACAAGGCTCAATTCAACTTGTAAAGGATCATTCTTAACCAATTTATGAGTAACCTAAATTGTAACTATGAGATACTAACTACACTTAATATCACCCAAGAATTAAAATCTGAAATGAGAAATTTTTGTTTTAGACCTGCAGTAATATAAAATGACATATTCTTTTGACATGGATATACCCTGTAACAAAACATTTCAACACATGCATTTGCTGTAGAGAGTATCTTGCATAGATGTTCAGAATTGTTCAAAGCAAAGTGTTTCTACAAACAGGAATCAAGAAATAATATACATGTCCATTAATATTAGAATGGAATATTGATTGAGGTATGCTTATAATTAGATTACTATACAATGGTTGAAATGAACAAGAAAAATCTGCTTCAGAATGGATGACACTCATAAACAGTTATTAGAGCAAAAAATAAAATGATACAAGTGTATTTGTATGCAGGGCGTCATATATTTCTAAGATGAAACACATGTAAATTCAGAAAAATTCCTCTGGTGGAAGAGAGGAATATAATAATGTAGAAACTTGTATTTTCAAAGGTACAAACTCTGTTCTATTTCTTAATTAATATACAGATATTTGTTTTATAATTATCTCTTAAAATGTTCATATAGATTTGCATATACTCTTTTGTAGATATAATACAGTTAATAAAATAGTTAATGTGTAAAATACAAATTAAAAAATGTATATAGTTGTTATCACTTGGTAACAGGTGGGATTATAGGAAATTTTAGTTTCATTAACTGTTCCTCTGTATTATTTATATTTTGCACAATTTTAATACAAAAATTGTGATTTTTATAAAAATAATGGTGAGTTTTTGTAACAGAATTTATTTAAATCATTAGTGCGAATATTATTTTATAATTACAAAATCTAAAGTTCCATTTTAAATGTACTAATTTATTTTTGAGTAGGTCAAAAATCTCACTACTCTGTTCCACAGCCTTCTGGTTTTATGGTGGGTATAAGAGTCCACATTCCATCTTGAGGAAAATCTGCAAGGACGTAAAGGCTTGTGTGCCCTTTGGTTGTAGATTTTTAATCTCTCTCATTTTTACTCATTTAGGACTGAATTATTTAGCATTATTCTAACTTACCCCCTTTTTTGGTGGGGGAGGGGAGGACATTGTTTCCAAAATTATTTTCTTTCCAAAAGTCCCATTACTTTATTTCAGTTGTCAAGGTTCCAGCTGGAAAGAGCTCATTTGTTTTAGATAAACTACAATAAGTGTCATTCAACAAAAAGAGTGTGTATTAAAATATTTAAATAACTATTGTAAGTAAAGAACAACTAATAGTAAAATGCAAGTCCCGATAAATGCATTTTAAAATTAGTTTAAACTGGTGACATAATTTTCATTAATTTTTATATTCCCTATGTTTACAATAAAAAGGACCCTGTACTAATTCAAAATCTGTTTCATTGATCTCTATAATAACAAATAAAGATTAAATTTTTATATTAATGTCAAAAACAGACTATGCATTCTTAATGAAAAAGAAACAAAAAGGGTTCAAAAGATATTTGCATTTCATTTTCATGAATTATGTCACAATTACTACAGAATTGAATTAATTTAACAAAGATTGAAAATTTATTTGAATAAAAAAGATTATTAGTGTTTTCTCAGTTGAGATTTGAGTGTATTATGTTCATTACTTTTTAATTTAGTTATATTTTCATAACTGGGGACTAATTCACTAATTAATCAGTTTCTCTTCCCCAGTTCCACGTTGTTAATCACTCAGTTTGTGAAGTGCAGGGTAACGATCTGGGTGTCTGGCTCAGTTGGTTGGGACATAACTCTAATGAGGCCAAGGATCCATGCCCAGTCCCAATAGGAGACACTTAGTTTCACACAGGAACAATAACTGCCTAATGAATCTTTAACATCAACACTAAGTGGAAAAATAATTTATTCTTAATCAATCTTACTTTCATTTTTGCTTGAGAATCTGGTTTCTCTTCTATTATTAATAAAAATATTTTTAATTACCATTTTCCTAAATATTGCACTTCATCTTAAGCTCTTTCAAATGCAGGCTGCTCATTTTCCAAATTTCACAAAACATGGGGTCAGGAAATGATGTAAGCATCCTCCTTCATCCCTGCTGCCATAATGCTATTTCCAAGCTATTACTTCTTCGCACTTATTTAAAAACATCTGTGAATATAAGGCTCATGCCACTGTGCTATACACTGATCTTGTTAACTCTTTTCTTGAAACATTTTTAGACTTATACAAAATTTCAAAATACTACAAAGAAAATCCTTAGAATGTTTATCCATATTTCACCTACATATTTTTACCACACATACATACACACATGTGCATGACATATTCTTATATAACTACAGTTTAATGATCAATGTCCATGTCCGGAAAGCAAAATTAATAAAACATTGCATAATTTAGAGATTTTATTGCAGAATTACCAATTCTCCCACTAATATCCTTTTTAACCAATCCAGGATCCAATATGATACATTTATTTGTCATTTTTCTACAAACTTCTCTAATCTGAAACAGTTCCTCAAATTTTGTTTTCAATCATCCTGATACTTTCAGAAATCCCCTTATCTCTCTATGGTTCACTAAATAACTGGGATTGTATCTGCCTTTCCCTTACTGATAGCTTGAAAACTTTGGTCACTCAGTTCCTTGACATCATCTTTAATGCTATTCATCTCCTCCTCAATTCAATTTCCCACTCCCATGACCACATCATGTACCTAAGCAGCACACAGAACAATTCCCTCTTCAAAAATATGAAAGTCATGATCATCCCTGCTACACAGGAGTATATTTACTATTCACTTTCCAAAGAACTCAAACCTCTTCTTTCTTCATCTCAGATACTTCCTGTCTTCATTTTCTTCCCTGTTCAGCAAACTTTTATTAGTATTGACTTTACCTAAATCTTGCCAGTATCTTAAGTCCTGTCAGTCCATTCATTTCAGTTCCCTCACTTGACCAAAACATATTTCAGATTAATCAAATACTGTGCCATTTTCTTGCCTCTATCATACAAGCAAGCAAAATTGTGACACTAAATGTTTTTATCTCTGGCACCAATTAGATGGTTAATGCTTCCAGGCAAGTCTTCTTTCTCATTTTTTTCACAGAAAGAGATAAATATTGGCATTGTTAACAAACAATCATGAAAATGGGTTCAGCACATGAATAAAAACCAAGAAGGATAACTCCATCTCCCTCTCTCTCTTCCTCTTTTCTCACTTTATTTGTTCTTTTCAAAATACTGCCCCTGTCACTTTTCTCTTCACTTTTCCTCCCTCAAAGAAAATGCTGTTTTCTAGATAACATTCTGGCTCTGTCATGGGGAATGGATTTCAATGAAACCAAGTTTGTGACAAGGAAAATGGTTTACAGTTTCAGGCATATGTCTCCAGTCTGCAAAAGGACACTAACATGGAGTTGTGAAGTGGACAGAATTCAGGGAAAGTGAAAAGGCATTATCATGTGAACAAAAGCCAATCACAAAAGATGGTGGCATGGGGGGCTGGGATTTAGTTAGTCCCCTACAGCAACTAGCAAATAGCCAAGAACAACTACAATATAGTCTGGACCAACTGATGGGGGGGGGCATCTGTGACTGGACAACATTGAACACATCAGGAATGGGTGGAATGATTGAGAACACAGCATAGAACTGTAAGTAAAGCTCCCCAAATTGAAGAGCTTGCACTCCTCCCTCACAGGATGGCAGGCTGAGTTGCAAACTTCACTGTGAGAAAAAGAGGCAGTTCCTGCCAGGAGCAAGGAAATGTAGCTGAATAAAGCTCCAATTGCAGTTTTAATTAACAAATTTGGACTACTGAATACAGGCTATGAGCACAGATAAATGCAGAGCAAGCAGGAGAGCAACCTGGAGGTTTCTCTTGGCAGAGAGGAGGGAGGGCTGACAAAATACATAAATACATAAGAACAGAGGCTTTCAGAGTCAGCTGAGATCAGAATACTGGAAAAGGGCTTTGCCCCAAATAAAGGGGCACACAGAACTGGGGACCAATTCTGGTCTTTGTCTGGTGAGCTGGAGAGCTGGGGACTGGCTCTGAAAAGGGGACTTCTTGATTTTTTCCTTTTTCTTCCTCCTCTCATTCTAAGTAGCTCATTAGAGAAAGTCTCAGTTATTTTCAATTGTCAGCATGACCCAGGCAAGAGTTGAGTTAAGATAGTCAGACAGTCAAAGGAAAAACTCAAGTGTAGAAGATAATTCCCTAAAGGACTTATCTTCCCTAATAAAAGAGAAGGTGGAGCCCAGCTCATGTGGCAGCATTCCCTCAGAGGACTCAGACCCCAGGTCCTGGGGGGGTGGGGAACAAAAACAAAAACAAAAACACAGAAGCAGTTTAAGCTTGGCTTCTGACACCCTCAGTGCCTGGCTGGAACAGAGTCCACTGAGAATTAAATACACCACAATGCTTTATGCCATTGGGGAGCTGGGGCTGACAAGTACCACCTGCTGGGTAGGAAAGGAAAGGTACATAGCCTAGAGTCCTCACAGGAAAGTCTAACAATCTTCTGGGTCTCACCCTCAGGGAAAAGTGATACTGAAATCATCCTCCTCCCCCAAGAGCTGGGCATGTCTGGTCTGGGAAAATCTGATTGGATAATCAAGAAAACCAGATACCTAGACAACAGGAAAATTACAAATCACACTAAGAAAAATGAAGATATGGCCCAGTCAAAGGAAAAAACTTACACTGCAACTGAGATATAGGAGTTGAAACTCATTTTTAACAAAGCATATCTCCTAATCAATTCAGAAATTAAATCAGCAAGTTGAGGGAAGTTAGGGCAAAATAGATTGAGGATGAAAAGAAATTGTGCAAACATAAGGAAGAATTCAAAGTTTTAAAAACAAACAGCAGAACTTATGAGATTGAAAGGCACAATAGAAGAGATGAAAAACACAATGGAGACATAGAGCAGCAGATCTCAAGAGGCAGAAGAAAACACTCAGAAACTGGAAAACAAGGCACTTTGTTTTTACACACAAAAGAACAGATAGGGAAAAGAATGGAAAAATATGAGAAGAGTCTCAGGGAATTGAATGACAACATGAAGTTCATGAATATATGTGGCATAGGTGTCCCAGAAGAAGAAGAGAAGGGAAAAGGGACAGAAAGAATAATGGAGGAAATAATCACTGAAAATTTCCCATCTGTTATGAAAGACATAAAATTACAGATCCAAGAAGCCCAGCATACACCAAACAGAATAGATGAGAAGACCAACTCCAAGACTCTAAACAATCAGATTATCAAATGTCATAGACAAAGAGAGAATTCTGAAAGCAACAAGAGAAAAGTGATCCATCACATATAAAGGAAGCATGATAAGACTATGTGATAATTTCTCAGTAGAAACCATGGAGACAAAAAGGCAATGCTATGATTTATTTAAGATGATGAAGGAGAAAAACTGCCAATCAAGAATTCTTTGTCAGGCAAAAGTGTCCTTCAAAAATGAGGGAGAGTTTAAAGTATTTTCAGACAAACAGACACTGAGAGAGTTTGTGAACAAGATACCTGCTCTACAGGAAATATGAAAGGGAGCACTACAGACAGACAGGAAAAGACAGGAATGAGAGGTTTGGAAAAGAGTCTGGAAATGAATACTATCTGTTAGGGTTAAATGAGAGAGAGAGAGGGCAAAAATAAAAAATAAAGGAAGATATGACATATAAAATCCAAAAGACAAAATGGTAGACAGGATACATTACATTGAGTGAAACTAGCCAGAAACAAAAGGATGGATCCTGTATGGTCTCACTAATATGGACTAAGAAGGATGAACAAAATTTGAGAGTTGAGAATACAGGTTATCAGAAGATAGAAAGAGGTTAAAAGATCTAGCATTTGATGCTAAATGATTACAGAACATTCAACAGGATTGATTGTACAGATCCAGAAATATATAGCACATACTGTGTGATAGTAGCACAATACTGTAAGTATTCTGAACAAAGATGAGTGTGAGTACTGTTGAAAGAGGAAGGCTAGGACATGTATGACACCAAAAAGAAAGATAGAAGATAAAGATTGTGATTGTATAACTAAGTGAAACCTAGAGTGGTCAATGACGGTGATTAAATGTACAAATATAAGAAGGTTTTTAAATGAGGGAGAGAAAATGAATGTCATCATTGCATGGTGTTAAGTATTGGAAGGTATAGGGGAAAATATACAATCAGTTCAAACTAGAGTCTATAGTTAACAGTAACATTGAAAGGTGCTTCCATTGATTGTAACAAAGACAATATATCAAAGCTAAAAGTATATAAGAGGCAGACACACACAGTGATATGGAATTCCTGGTGGTGGTACTGTTGTCTGAGCTTTTCATTACATATTATTTTTATTTTTCTTCCATATTTTGTATTTTTATTTTTCATTTTTTTCTCCTTTTCCTCTTTTTCTGGGGAAGAGATGGAATGTCCTCATATAGATTGTGATGATGAGTACATAAATATGTGATTATACTGGGAATTATTGATTCTTTACTTAGGGTGGATTCTTTGGTGTGTGAATAAAACTGTTAAAAAATAAACAGAAGTATACAAATGCTGGAGAAAATGAAGGGAGAGGAATGTACCTATTCCCTATTGGTAGGGAAGTGGAACAGTGCAGCCAGGCTGGATGGCAGTGTGTTGGTTCCACAGGAAGCTAACTATGGGGTTGCCATATGGTCTTGCAAACCTGGTACTGGGTATATACTTGGAAGAACAGAGCAGGGACATAAGTGGGCATTGCACACTGGTATTCATGGCAGCCATAGCCACAATTTGCAATGGATGGTGGTGGCCTACGGGTGCATCGCATGATAAATGGAATAGTGAACTGTGGTGTATACATACAGTGGAATACTGAGTGGCAGCAAGAAGAAATGAAGTTGTGAGGTATGCACCATAGTGAATGGACATGGAGGACACTATGTTGACTGAAATAAGCTGGAATCTAAAAGACAAACATTATAATGCCTCACTAATACAGCCAGAAAGTTTAAGGATGGCTTGCTATAGGGCAATAGTGTAACCACTTTCAATGGTCAACTGCTAATGCATATAACTATAATGACTCTGAAAAATATGGTGGGGATGAAATCCTTTTATTTGACTAAAACTTGTCTCTCTCTCTCCATATATATGTATGTATATATATGTGTGTGTGTATACACACACACACACACACACACATATATACATATACATTTTTTCAAAATGTGTAGAGAGAGACAGGACCAGAGAAACAGATAAACATCAACTGATAAGAAGTGGCTATTTATGTAGATGGGTAAGCATTTGAAAAATGACATAAGAGGAATAGAGGAAAAAACAAAGTCTAGAAATGATGCATGTGGGTGCTCTAATTAGAGTAAAAATGGAAAAAACTTTTATCTCATGCTAATTCTCAAAAAGAAAACAGAAAAGCAGCAATCTGTAATTATCTGCTTTATTGATTCATCCATCTCTTTCCCCAGCCACACCACTGCTTGCTCAATGAGTTTTCATGTATTGGGGTGGGAGGGCGATTAAGGTGATTCATAAATTATTAAGTTCAAATCACTGGACTTCCCCTCACCAAATCTGATCTGGCCACAATCATCTCTGTCATCCCTCAATATGAAATCATTCCCCATTGGGTCACCCAGCTACCTGGTAACAAGTTGATTATAGTCAACCTTCCCCTTTCCTTTCCTCATGGATTTTGCTGGAATTTGATGGATGGGGCTGGAATTTGTCCTCAGTGTTACTGGCATTCTGGATATGGATTTGTCTTTCCTACCTCAAAAGCTATGTCAACACAATTATTAGTGAGCTAATCAAATACTATATAGTCCAAAACAATGTATTTTGTCAGAAAGGAATATATTTTATATCAAAAATGGTGATGGAATAGACTCATAATTAGAAAATTTGCTATTTTACTGTGTATCTCATTATTTAAAAGCAGCTAGACTGGTAATATAAAAGAATAGACTTTTGAAGACCAGATTACCATGACTGCTGGTTTAAACAACTGTTAGTGTTTGTTCTACAAGATGTTGCACATGCTCTGCATCAGTGGTAGATATATGGTATTTACTACACCTGGTATAGGAAGTTCCTAACCCACAACTTGGGCAATGATGCCTTAGATATCTTAGTTTCCAAGGGAGGAATGCTTCCAACATAGAACACAGCAATACTTTCATTTAACTGGAGGTTAAAATAGGTGCCTGGCTATGTTGAACTCCTGAACTAACAGGTAAATAAAGAGGACACACTACTCTATAGAATGTTTAATCAACATTAAGAAGTACATGTGACATTCTACTATAATAGACATTAGAGAAGAACAGGGTTTTTCAAAGTATATTGCAAACCTGAATGAAAATTTGTGGCACTGTTTAGTATTTCCCTGTATAGTCATAAAATTTAATTGGAAAGTACAATAATCCAATATAGAAAATAGCACTTATATCTTAGACCATCTCAGGAATGGAAACTTTGGTTATCCTACCATACAAGGAACCACAACCAGCTGAAGTGGTAGCTGAGGGAAAAATAAAATTAACTTATAAAATCTAAAAATGGCCTCATGACCAGATGCAGAACTTAAGCATACTTTCTTTTTTATTGTAAAGTATATATTTGTATATATTGAGCAGTTCCTCCCTCTCCCCTTCTCCTCCTATTCTACTTAAAGTTTGCCTGTGATATTTAACTTTGTAGTTATGTCTTTGTAAAGGATATCAAAGGAATATTGGTCCAGAGCTCAGTAAGATACTACAGAGTCCAGATATTGGTAAACAGACTTATGGGAGTATTTATACTTAACATTTTAGAAAGTTTGTTGTGTGTCTTCACTTGTTCTAATAATAGGTCCATTGTATTAGCTGGGAGAATGATGGAGTTGTTGATGTTTGATACTTTAATACAGATAGAAATTTTTATGGTTTGATAAAAGGAAGGATTATGACCTGTAAAATTTTGGCAACTTACATCATTTCTGTCACCTTCTCTATACTTTCCTGTGTGATAGAAGGTAGAAACTTGAAAATGAATTTCCAAATACCCCTTCCCAAAATGGCCTCAGAATGGGAGCTGCCAATGAAATATTTAAAAGATAGAAAAGAAGGAGAAAATATATTTCTCTAGTAATAGCTAAATATAGTCAGTTGATATTTTTCTTGCTTTGCTAGGGCTGTTGTAACAAAGTACTACATATTAGGTGGTTTGCACAACAGGAGTTGAGTTTCTTGAGTTTTGGAGGCTAGAAGTTCAAAATCATAGTTTCAGCTGGATCATGTTTGCTCTATGTCTATAACATTTTGGTGGTGCTTGCAGACAATCCATAACTCAATCTCTTCCTCTTCCCATGGCCATCTCATTCCCTTACTTTTCTACTCCTGTGTCCAAATTTCCTCAGCTTAAGAAGGACTCCAGTCATAGTGGATGCAGGCCTTCCCTGACTAGTATAACTCATCTTAACTAATAACTTCTTCAGAGTCCCTTTTCACAGATGGTTTAACATCCACATGCCCAGAAGTTGAGATTTGAGTATGTTTTTGTGGGGAAAATTATTCAATCCATAATAATACACTAGACTGAAACTTCCAAAAGTTCTGTGAATAATCTATTCTGTTGTTGCAGGGTTCTGAGATAAAATGTGGCAGTTTCCCTGTAATTCTTGAAGATTTGGCTCAAGGTAGACTTTCTAAACTTTACCATCTCACTTATTCTTATGATTTTATAAGCCTTTACTATCTTATGTTAAACATATTTGGACTTAAATTATCTAGGCGGAATTCTATTTTTCTGACCCAACATTCATGAACAGTCTATACTAGAATTCTTTCCTACAAAACTCGGCAGGTAAACAAATCTCTCATTTGGGACTGGAAGCATGTAATTACACAACTCCTGGCAGGCATCTTTCCTGGTCATTGGGACTAACCTTCCATAGAAAGGCTGAACAAGATCAACACTCAGAAGAGTATGACCAAAGAAATAGAAATATAGAGAAAGAGAGAGTTAGAGAAATCAATCAGGCTTTATTGACAACATTTATTAAGTTCCTGGACCCAGACATAGTTGAAGCTGACACCATTTCTTTCTTTCTTATTTTTTTTTCTTTATTTTCCTTGAGCTGCTTTAAATAAGGTTTCTGTCACTTGCCACCAGAATAATCATTATTATGGCTTTATTAAGAGAGAAACTATTTTTAGGTAAGATAAAGTATGACCAGACATGTGTTTTAAAACCTGTATTTGCAAATAGAAGCTAGTTCACATTATTTAAAAGCAAAGGACAGTTATGAAAGGATACATGCCAAATCGGTAATCGAATGGTATTATAAAAGAGAAGAAAGAATTTTGCCTTTATTTTAGTCAGTTCTATAGTTTGCTTTGTTTCCATCTGAGTATCTTATTTATATGATTCAAGTGACTGAAATTTTAAGCTGAAAAACTGAGGAAAATAATATTTGTGAGATTTGGAGTAAACAGTGATGCTGATAAACTTTCCGCAAATAAGTATGCACTGGTATGGCTTTTTTTTTTGAAGACAGTGAAATTTGTGTCAAGTTGAACAAAATAAATAAAATGAAAGAAATAATGATTTTGGGTTATAAGTTAAGAGCTCGTTGCTTTAGTACAGAATGAAAAAGATTTGAATGGATTGGATTATGGTAGTGACAGTGAACATTCAGGGATATTAGAAAGATCATATCATGAATTATTTTCTACATGATTTTGTAGAATCAAGAAGGCCAAGGAAGGTCATTGTCAAGAATGAATCCAATATTTATATATTTACCAACACAGGATAGAGCCAGTTTGATTCTTAAGGTGATCACTTTGATTTTAACATGCTTCTTCTTGAGATATCTGTGGAGTCTCTTAATAATAACAGACATAAAAACTGTGGAGTATTCAGGTTTGGAAGATGTATCTGGAATAGAGATAAATTTAAGGGAATTTGGATACATATGGCATTTGGATCTTTGGTAATTAAGAAAATAGCTTGAATGTGACTGAGAAGATGAAAGGGCCAAGACACAGTGACTTAGGCTTAATACTTAAAGCCTCTAGATAAGGGGACAGATATGAAGATACCAGAGACAGGATAAAAATATGAAAATACGACATTATTCCCAAAAGAGTAAGAAAACATGTCAAGAAAGAAGACATCATCTGATTATTATAATGGATTTGGTTTTTATGAAATGTATATAAAAAAAGATGAACTGAAGAATATGGGAAGAGATCAATGGAGACTTTTACCCCTTTCCTGTTATAACCCTCCATTGGCCTTTTCTCTTATGATTCCAAAACTTTTCATTAAGATGGGAGCATATGGAATGCTGGGCTGAGGATCAAGTGTAATAATAATAATCTAAAAATCTCTGTAGGAGAAGATTTATCAAGTCATTTTTATCTTAATATATTACAGTCAACATTAATTAAATAATACTTTAAAGTTTATAAACTAAATATGAATTTGTAATGCCTTGGAAACCACAATGTTCTAAATCTATTTACAGTGAATTAATTTATTATGCATGGCTAGCACTATCTTTCTCCACAATGAAGGTATTAATCAACAACTTTTAATATAATCTACTTTTATCCTCTTGCATTCCAATGAGGGTTATTTTTTTCAATTCGAACATGTAGATGCAATTTGATATTTTATTGAGACCATTAGCAAATTTGAAGTTTTCTATTTGATTTGATTACTTGAAAGCCATAAGCTGCTGAAGGTTACTGAAAACTTGTCTTTTAATGAATAATTAAGGAACCATAGTCCCTCAAAGGGATATCATTCATGAGACAAGAACAAAGGCTAAATTGTATGCCATAATTTGCAGAACTATACTTTGACTTAAAAAGTTTTAGTGACACAGTATGCCAAGCCCCAACCAACAGTATTCCTGAGAACCCTAGGGAGTGCACTGGGTTCTATCTAAATCTCTATAAAAGTTTTACTTAGTAAGATTATTTTTTCAGAAACTTAAGGCCCCCAGATTGATCCTATGCCAGATAAGCCCTGAAACCCAGGGAACCAGTCTCTCAAAGAACATCAACCAATTTCATGCCTTTAGCTCATTAGGTCAACACCCCTTTCCAGCACAAAGTTATAATGAACATTGCCCAGATATCCCCAAACATTGAGAGAAGGATCAAATGAGAGGGAGGAGGTGTAATTGAGAAATTCAGATTTAACAAACGACAGCCAATACTGACACATTATATAGATATTTCTTTTTTTAGTGGCTAGTATTTTAGAATAGCCAGAGCAAATATCTTTAGCTGTTGAACTGTAATCTACTTGCCTTGATCATTGATAATGATTATATAACTACACAGCAAAAAAATTTAAAAAATAAAAATAAAATAAAATTTGGTTGCCTGTGTTTGTATAGATCTGCTTCTGGATGTTTTGTTCTGTTCCATTGATTTAAATATCTATCGCTGACAATACTACACCACCTTAGTTAATACACCTCTACCCATTTAAGCCTTAAATGGGTAGAGTACAATACTAGAGATCAATAAAAGGGAGAGGTAATGTGTATGGGATGTTTGGGGTCTTTGTTCTTCTTTTAATTTATTCTTCTGCAGTAATGCAAATGTTATAAAAATGATTATGGTGATGAATACACAAATATGTGATGATACTGTGAACAACTGGTTGTATTTTTTGGGTGGATTGTATGGTGTGTGAATATATCTCAATAAAATTATGTTAAAAAAAGTTTTCATGACAATAGCATGTTTGAGTTCTACATTTTTAGAAGAATATTTGCATCACTGAAAGTTAGAGAAAAAAGTTCTTAATAGCCTGTGATTCACTGTCATTAATCAATCTTCATAGTATTCCAAAAAGAAACTTATATTTTATTAATTTAAAATATGTAAAAAATCATTTAGAACATTGTTGTCCTTGAGAGACTTTACGAATCTCTAAATTTTATCTGTGTCTCTATCCTTAATTCTGTTTACCTGTGGAAACTCCATGTCTTCCTAAAGGGCAAACAGTAGAAAACCACAAGGGAATTGATTTTGGTATTAAATTTACTGAAGTGTTTTATGTCTTCTTGAACTATTTAAGTAGAAACATGTTCTCAACTTCTGTACCACTGACATTTTGAACTAGATAATACTTTGTTGCTGTGGGCTTTCCTGTGTATTGCAGGATTTCCAGAAGCATCTCTGGTGTCTATCCGTTATAAAGCAGCAGAAAACTCACCTGCCCCTCCTAGTTGTGACAACCACAAGTACATCCAGACATTGCAAAACATCCCCTGGGTGGAGGGCAAAGTTATCCTTGGGTGAGACCACTGAAGTAGATTAACAAAATAGTTTATATTATTCTTTAAAAGAAGAAATCACATGCTTTCTCTTCTTTGTATTTCTCATGTTACCTTTCATTCTATTTGTATACATTAGGGTGAGTAGTGCATGAAATATGAATTTCTATCTATGGTTAATGGGATTGAGATAATTACCATCATTGAATAACTATCAAAACTTTTTCTTTTAATATTTTTGATTTTACCATTGTGCATTTTCATATACCAAGCAAAAATATACTCTTTTTCAGAAAATGATCACACTGAATTTTTAATATGAACAATTAATCTTATTATATATCCTAAAAATGATCAGGAATATGAATTTATAACTCATTTTGAGAACATAGCCTCACATATTATTTGAATGTAAAGAAAATAGGATGAGAATAAGAAATATGAACAAAATTGAGGGATTCCTGAGACATTAAATATTTCATTAGAGTATTTGGTATATATTTCATTAGAATATTTGGTATATATATATATATATATATATATATATATATATATATAGACTGTGGAATAGGATAAAATCATAATACATGTAAACAAAATTGTCAAATAGATTTACTATGAAGCATATAAATTTTGCAATTACAATCAAAATATTTCTGCAAAATTATTGGGTTCACATAAAAATTGTATTTGAATGTTACCACCTAATTACATGATTCACAAATCACTTTTCATAGGATTCCGGAGAATGTCAGAGTGTCTGTAAAGGCATCATGCTCAGTGAGACTATGGTTTCATTTTTAAGGTGGCATTTTGATGTTCTCGATCATAGATGAGCAAACACTTTCTATAAAATTTTAGTAAATATTTTTGAGATTTTGTTTCCTATGTCATCACAGTAACAACTCTGCTGTTGTAGCAGGAAAGCATCCATAGATGATATATAATACATAATAAATGGCTGTGTTCCAATAAAACTTTATATTGAAAACAGGCAGTAGGGCAGATTTAGACTGAGGCTTTATTTTATCAACCCTGTTATTGACCAAAGAAGCATGCAAATCACAAAAATGATATAATTTTTTGATACCTAGGAGAATTACAAACTTAATCTCAATATTCTAAAGATTTTGGCATGTATTACCAAAATAAAGAGAAAACATGACATATTTTACTCCTTTAAAAATGTCTCTATAATCAGGAAATAAACAGAATTTAGTCTAATGTTTCTAAACATAAAAACACAATTAACAAATCTGTTAATTAGGCTAAAGTCTGTAGTAGTATCATTTAAGATTGCCTGTAAAGTAATTAAGATCTTGTAGTTTTACCAGAACTGACAAGGAAATATACAATAAAAGAGAGGTTTGACTCTTGGGTACAGCTAAGCTAGGGAATTTATGAAATGTGGAGTTCAAACATATTTTTGAAGTTCACGTATGTTCTGTTAAAAACAGATGAATTTATAGTAATTTTCAAAAATTTTCTAAAACCATTCAATCATTATATTAGATAGTTATAAAAAAAGTAACAAAATTAAAGAGTTCATCCCTGTTTATTGATATTATAAACTTTTTGGTATTCTGTATGAAATGATAAATTTATATAAAAATTCATATGCATGCATATGCCTATGACCATATTTATATACACTATGTACCATCATCAAAAAAAGAAAATTTCTAATTTAATTTTGAATATTTTGGAATCCTTCAATGTCTATTTCCCTTGACTTACACAAAAAATTTTTATTTTATTATTTTTTTCTTTTTTGATAATACTAAATATGTAAAAAACAGACATCTTTTTCATTGGATATTAGTAAACTCATTTATTTATAAACAAATTACTAAATAAAATTGATCAAAATATATGAGAATGTTTCTGTGCATTATGTAAATACATATTCTTTTCAAATACCAATGGAAACTTGGTGAAAATTGGCCATATCTTAGTAATAAAGAATATAAATCAGTATAATTTATAAAGGAGAAACATTATACACATCTTTCTTATTATATGACATTAAATATAGAAATAAATAATATAACTGTTTCAAAAATGTACTTGTCTATGCCTCAAACCTAGGCTTCCTTCATGGAGAATGGAATATTTAGGCAAATAACCATGGAAAACTGATCATACAGTAGCAACAAGGAGTCAAAATTGCTGGAGGGGACATCTGGGAAGATGGCAGAGTAGGAGGGGCAGAGCAGGCCCCTAGAAAACTAGAGAGGGGGCAAAAAGTACCCAGGACCCAGGCTGAGGTCACAGCTGGGGATGGTGTCAGGCCTGAGGGCAGTGATGATGATGACAGAAGGGGGTGATGATGAAGAAGGTGATAATGATGGTGATGGTATTGATGTAGGTGGTGATGGTGATGATGGTGTGATGATGGTGATGGTGATGGTGATGATGGTGGTGGTATAAGGATGTTGATGGTGATGACAGTGATAGTGATGATGGTGATGGCGATTGTGATGGTGATGATGGTGATCGTGATGATGATGATGATGGTGATGAAGATTGTAATGGTGATGGTGATAAAGATGACAATATTGATGATGGTGATGGTGGTGATGTGATGATGGTGGTGATATGGGGATGTTGATGATGATGATGGTGATGATGGTGATGGTGGTGGCAATGAAGGTGGTGATGGTGATGTTGATGGTGGTAATGCTGATGGTGATGGTGGTGATAATGGGGATGGTATGGGATGGTGATAGTGATGACGATTATGATGGTGATGATGCTGGGGTGTGAGCACCTGGTGAGGAGCCTCCACAACACATAGTGGGGACTTTGATGAAAAACAGAAAGCTTGTGTCTCAAAGGATGGGATGAGTTTGTTCAGCCAAGACCACTGCCATCATGAAAATAGATACAAAAATTGTTATGATTTTATAAAACATAATCCAAAAATGAAATAAAAAAATGCATAATGATGAAGTTGTGCTTATCCCAGGAATATAAAGATGGCTTAATCTCTGAAAAATCATTAGATATAACTCACTATATTAACAGACTAAAAAGCAAAACCATTTAATCACCTACGTGATGCAGAAAAGTCATTTGACAAAATGCACTACTCCTATGCATCTACCCTGATGAAAACTCTCATAAAACTAGGAATACAAGAGAACTTCCTCAAACTGACAAGAACATCTCTGACACACTCATAACTAGTACCATACTTAATGGTGTAAGACTGTATGCTTTCCTCTTAAGATTAAGAACAATATAAGAATATCTGCCCTTATCACTACAATGCAGTATTGTCCTTGAGATTGTAACCCATGTGGCAATAAGGCAAAAAAGTGAAGAAAAGGCATCTAGTTTGGAAATGAAGAATTAAAGTGGACTTTAAAGTGTATAAAATATTATCATTGATTGAAAAAACATAAAGCAATCTAAAGAAAAAAACATTAGAATAACTGAGTTTAGCAAATTTGCAATATACGAAATCAATATAAAAACAATTATATTCAATGGAAGTGCATATTAAAACAACACCAAATACAATATGCTAAAAAGCTGAAATATCTAGGAAGAATTCTGGGAAAAGGTATGCAAGTTCCATTTCTGATTGTTGGATTTATTCATATCTTGATGCAGTGCTCGTTTCACAGCTATATGCATTTCTCAAAACTTATAAGAGTGTACATTTTAAATATATGCAGTTTATTTTTAAATCTCAATAAAGATGTTTATAATAATAAAAATAGGATAACTCATTATCATTGCTACTATTACACACTATCCATTGACCATGCTGCACATAGCCCTAATCTAGAAACCAGAATAATGTGGCTGAGAACTTTGAGTTCGTAAAAATGTAAAACTTTGATGGTTCTCACATTTCTCCCATGAGTGAAAGCACTGTGGATAGAGCCACTCAGGGATGATTCCTGTGTGATGGAGAAGAAAGTTCAGTGCCTGAATCTGCTTCCTTTTCTGTATTTGTTAGAAATAAAGGTTCCAAGAATAATGATGCATTCCATACATAACTACATACACATATACACATATATGTACATACACACACATAAATAAAGTATTTCAAAACCAAAAGCTAAATTTGAAACTACTGCAGAGCATTTTATTGCTAATTTATTTATGTGAAAGAGAACTTAAAAACTAATGCAAAAATATGAAAAGGTGATGAAAATTTTGTTAAAGATATGAATGGGATGTGCTCAGTAAGTTATATATAATAACCTATAAATCTTTGAAAATTCTGAAACATTGATAACAGAAACATAAAAATTAAAAATGATGTCATTGATGTCTGCTTTTAGTTCCAACACGTAAAGCTTTTGGAAGTCATAACTCCCATCTTTTGAACAACAACAACAATAAAGCCAATCAAACTGAAAATCAACAACTTTTCTTAGAGCCATTGGACAACTAAGGTGGCAGAGCAAACCGACACCCAAAATTCAAGGACAACTGAACACAAACAATCACAACTGATAAGTTTATGGGGAGCAGACGCTAATGGAGTCATGAACCGGCAGGAACACTAAAATGGTAATTTGACAAATTGCTGAAGTACGAGTGTGGACTAGCTTGAAAGTGAGAAACTCCTGGGACTCAGCTTTACGGTCTCCCCACATTTTTATGGATTTAACTTTCAGGAATGCCATCAAGTTCTCAGCTAAGAACATAAGAATGAGAGAAAAATCTCATCACATTTTGGGCAAAGGGTGGGGAAAAGTCACCATTTTCTCATAATCCCATATTGTTCTCCATGACAACCATCAACTCTCCAAGGGAATTACTTTCTAGAGTTTTATCTGAAATGGGGGAAGGGTGATTAGCTAACTCTGGCCCCTTCTAACTTTCTTTTCTCACCTAAAAGGAGGAAATAAAGTCTAAGAAACACTTCCAAGGCCATAGACCAAATTATCAGTGCCACTAAAAGACTGAGATTTAAACATAGTATTGTAGAAGGTTGCCCTGCTTCCACACTTTAAAATTCCATCAACAGGACTCCAGTATAATAACAGTGTATTACAACTGAAAGAATTGAAAGACACATACTATATGGAAGAAGGCATTCTTAGGGAAACCAAAAAAAAAAAAAAAAAAACAGAGGATAAATATATATGGGCACTAGAGGAAAGTGAAACCTCTGCTACCTTCAGATATAGCAAACATTAAACATAGTGAAGCCAGCTCCATGCTAGATTAACATAAAACCCCACAGTAAAGCCCTATTTATCTCAGTTCTTCTGATTATACTCTATATCAAGTCCAGGTACAACAAAAATGATGGAGCATGCTAATGGGTGAGAAAAAACACATGCTAAAGTGATAGAGCAATGATCATAACCAGACTCAGATATTTCAAAGATTTTTGAGTTATTTTATAGGGAATTATGATAATTATGATTAATATGGTAAGGGCTCTATTGAGGAAAAAAATACAAATGCAGATGGATAACATAGAGCAGAGAGATGGAAACTCTAAAAAGGAAGCAAAATGATATGCTAGAGATCAAAAGCACTATGACAGAAATGAATAAAGCCACTGATAAATTCATCAATAGATTGGGCATGGTCAACGAAAAATTGACCAAGCTTGAATATTTATCAGTAGAAACTTCACAAACTAAAATGCAAAGATACAAATGAAAATAAGAGAGTACAGTACATAAAATAACTGTGCAGCAATTATAAGAGATGCAACATATGCATATTTGGATTATCAGTTGAAGAGAAGAGATAAAAGAGCATAAGAAATATCTGAATTAATAATTATTGTTAATTTTTCTAAATTAATTGTAAACAATAAAATACACATCCAGGCAGTTCAGAGAATACCGATTCAGGATTAATACTAAAAAGCTACAGCTAGGTACATAAAATTGAAAATGCATAAAACCAAAGACAAAGAAATTTTTTGAAGAATCCAGAGGGAAAATATATACTATACTTACAAAGAAGCAAGGATAAGAATCACTTTGGCCTTCTTATCAGGATCTATGCAAGCCAGAAAACATAAAGTGAAATATTTAAAATGTTGAAAGAAACTACCTAGAATTCTTTAACCAATTAAATCTCCTTCATATGCGAAAGAAAAACAAAGATCTTCTCATAGAAACAAAAACCAAAGGAATTTGCCAACAGTAGAATTGCTATGCAAAAAATGATAAAAGAAATTCTTCAGAGAGGAGGAAAATAATATAGATCAGAAACTCAGATATACATAAAGAAAGAAAGCATGTGGGAGAAGGGAGAAATAGAGATAAAACAAAATATTTTATTTTCTTATCTTGAATTTTCTAATACCTTTCAGATCAAATTAATAATAGTATCAATTTGTTGAGCGATTATCACAAATGGAAAAGTGAAATTAATGACAACAGTGTTATGAGATGAAAAGTAGTAATTAGGAATATTACATTTTAAGGTAACTGCACTACCTGTGAAGTGAGAGTTATAGTGTTATTTAAAAGGGTTTAAATTAGTTATTAACATATATTGTAAACTCTAGGTTGACTACTAAAAATTATGTAAATTTTTAAATGTATAATTGATATACTAAAAGAGGAGAGAACACAGAATAATGTAAAAAGTTCAATTAAAACTAGAGAAGGGAAAAAATAAAGGAAGATTTAAACAAACAAACAAAAAAAGAAGCAAAAAGTGCAATAAAGAGAAACCAGAACTAGAACAATAAAGATAAACCACTTTAAAGCATCCAATTTTATATATAACTGCTTTAAATGTGAATGGTATAAGCATGTCATTTAAATGACTAAGACCATCAGAGTTGATGTAAAAAGAAATCAAGACTCAACTCTATAAGGTTCACAAGAACCTCAGTTTAAATATAAAACCACAGATTGGTTAAATATGAAGGGATGGAGAATTATATGTCATACTGTGCTAGTTTGAATGTATTATGTCCCCCAAAATGCCATTATCTTTGATGTAATCTTGTGTGGGCAGACATATCAGTATTGATTAGATTGTAATTCTGTGAGTATTTCCCTGGAGATGTGTCCCACCCAACTGTGGGTGATGACTCTTATTGTCTAATTTCCATGGAAGGTGGGTCTAAATTGAATCACTGGAGCCATATAAATGAGCTGACAAACAAAAGGAACTCAGTGCAGCTGAGAGTGACATTTTGAAGAGGAGCTACAGCCAAGAGGGACACTTTGAAGAATGCACTGGAACTGAGAGAGTAGCTGCAGATGAGAGGCAGTTTGAAGATGGCAATTGAAAGCAGACTCTTGCTCCAGAGAAGCTAAGAGAGGACAAATACACCAAGAGCAACTAAGAGTGACATTTTTGAGGAGCTGTAGCCTAGAGAGGAATGTCCTGGAAGAAAGCCATTTTGAAACCAAAACTCTGGAGCAGACACCAGCCACATGCTTTCCCAGCTAACAGAGGTTTTCCAGATGTCATTGGCCATCCTTCAGTGAAGGTACCTGATTGCTGATGCATTACCTTGGACGCTTTATGGCCTTAAGACTGTAACTGTGTAACCAAATAAAACCCCTTTTATAAAAGCCAATCCATTTATGGTGTTCTGCATTCTGACAACATTAGCAAACTACAACACATACTAACAGTAATATAAAGAAAACCTACAACTCAACAATAAAAAGACACACAATCCATATCTGAAGAGAAAATACAAATGGCTTAAAAGCACATGAAAAGATGGTCAACATCATTAGCTACTCGGGAAATGCAAATCAAAACAGAAACAAGATATCATTTCACACCTACTAGAATGGCCATAATAAAAGAAAAAAAAAAAAAACAGAAAACAACAAGTGCTGGAAATGATATGGAGAAATAGGAACACTTACTCACTTCTGGTAGGACTGAAGAATGGTGCAGACACTCTGGAAGATATTTTGGCACTTACTCAGGAAGCTGAATATAGAACTGCCATATGATCTTCCAATCCTATTACTAGGTATATACTTGAGAGAACTGAAGGCAGGCACATGAATTTATATTTGCACACCCATGTTCATAGCATCTTTATTTACTATTGCCAATAGATGTAGGCAGCCCAAATGTCCATCAATGGATAACTGGATAAACAAACTGTGATATAGTCATATGATGGAATATTATGCAGCCATAAGAAGAAATGAAGTCCTGATACATGCAACAATGTAGGTGAAAATGGAGGATATTATGTTGAGCAAAATAAGCCAGATACAAAAAAAAAAAAAATATATTGGATAGTTTCACTAATATGCACTAATTATAATGAGCAAACACTGGGAGTTAAAATCTAGTGTATAGCTTACCAGGAAGAGGGTAGAGAATGGGCAGGTGATGCTCATTATGTAAAGAATGCATAATAAGGTTGATTGTAAGTGTTTGGAAATGGATAGCACAATACTAGGTGATGGTAGCACAATACCTAACTGTTACTAGCAATGGTGAGTGTGAGTATAGTTGAAAGGAGAAGGATAGGGTGATGTATGTCACTAGAAGGAAAGCAAGATGATAAAACATAGGTCTGTATAACATAGTGAAACCTACAGTGGATGATTACTGTGGTTAATTGTACAAATATAAGAAAGTTCTTATATGAACTAGAACAAATGTACATCACTTTTACAAGAAGTTGATAACAGGTTGATATATGAGAAAAATACAATTAATGCAAACTAACGACTATAATTAACAGTGACATTATAATAGTCTTTCATTGATTGTAACAAACACATTATATCAAAGCTAAGCATCAATAATAGGGGGTATAAAGGGTATGGAATTTTTTTCAGAAAAATGAGAATGTTCTCATATTGATTGTGGTGGCAAATGCTTAACTATGTGACTATACCAAGACTCATTGTTTACATATTTTGGCTATATTGTATGGTGCGTGAGTAAAACTGTTTTAAAAATAAAAAAGGAAGGTGGAGTAGCTGCATTAATTTTAGACTAAGCAGGCCTCAGAACAAGGTAAATCAATAGTGAAAAGAGGAGTGTTACATGATAAAAGGAAAAATACTTCAAGAAGATATAACTATCCTTAATATGTACACAACAAACAGCAGTGACAAAATATGCATGGCGATAACTGAAAAACAGACAAATCTAATCTTATAGGTGAAGATTTCAATTTTTCTCTTCCAGTCATTGACAGATCTAGCAAGCAATCAACTGTATCTAATTGACATTTAAAAAATACTTCATCCAACTTATCCCTGTGAAGGAGAAGTTATAATTATGAACCACCCCCAGAGAACCTCTTTTGTTGCTCAGATGAGCCCTCTCTACCTCAGCCAACTCTGCAAATAAACTCACTGCCCTCCTCCATGTGGGACATGACTCCCAGGGATCAGCTTGGACCTGGCATCATTGGAATGAGAATGCCTTCTTGATGAAAAGGGGGAAAAGAAGTGAAACAAAACAAAGTTTTAGTGGGTAAGAGATTTCTAATGGAGTCAAGAGGTCATTCTGGAGGTTATTCTTATGCATTATATAGATACTCCTTTTTAGTTTCTAGTGTATTAGAATAGCTGGAAGGTGATACCTGAATCTCTTGAACTGTAATGCAGTAGACTTGATTTTTGATGATGACTGCATAACAACATAGCTTTTATCACGTGACCATGTGATTGTGAAAACCTTGTGACTAACACTTGCTTTATCCGGTGTATGGGCAGATGACTAATAAAAGAAAAAAAAAATAAATGAAAGACAGGGATAAAGGGTAAGGGATGTTTTGGGTGTTCTTTTTCATTTTCTTTTTTATTTATTTTGGAGTAATGAAAATGTTCTAAAATTGTGGCAATGAATCCACAATTATACAATGTTACTGTGAGCAATTGGTTGTATACTTTGGTTGGATTATATGGCATATGAATATATCTCAGTAAAATTTCATTTAAAAATATTTCATCCAGCAACAACAGAATACATGTCCTTCTCAAGGTCATATAGATTTCTAAACTATTTCATACTAAATTAACATATTACAACTTATCAAAATATTTGGAATGCAGAAAAGTCAGCATTTGTTAGAAAAATTAATATCACTACATTCCTATCTTTAAAAAAGAATAATGTTCTAAAAGCAGTATTCTAAGCATCTCTCCTGATTAACTAAGAAAAGCAAACAGAAGAAAAGAAATAATAAAAATTAGACATAAATCATTGAAATTGAAAAATTGGAAAATAATAGAGAAAATCACCTAAACAAAAAGCTGGTTCTTGGAAAAAATCAGTAAAATGGAATAACCTCTACCAAGGCTAACCAAAACAAACAAACAAAAAACACACAAATTATGTATATCAGAAGGAAATAGAGATAATCACTATTGATCCCATGACTATTAAATGGAAAATAAAGGGATATTACAAAATCCCTTTTGTAATATCCCTTTATTACAAAAAGAAATAAAGAGAGAGAAAAAAAGAGAGAGAGAGAGACGGGGAAGGGAGAAATAAAACCGTCTTCATTAATCAATGACATGAGTGTCTATATAGATTAATGCAAAAATAATCCTTCTGGAAGACATAAGTGATTATAGCAAGGTAGCAGGATATAAGTTTCACACACAAAGTCAATTGTTTTAATAGAAGACAACAATGAACTATTGGAATTTGAAATTAAAAACATAATACAATTTACATTAGTAGCAAAACCCAAAGGAATCCTTTGGTATAAATCTACAAAAGTATCTGTAGAATCTATATGCAGAAAATTATAAAATCCTATAGAAGCAATCAAAAGAGATCTAAATAAATGGAGAGATAATCTGTATTCATGGATTGAGAAACTCAATATTGTCAAAAAGTTCCTTCAATTTATCTACAGATTCAACACAGCCCCATCCAGGAAATTTATGAATATTAAAAACCTAATTTTAAAGTTCATATATTATGACAAAAGACACAGAACAGCCAACACACTACTAAAGAAGAATAAAGTTTGAGGAATAACATAGTGTCAACTTCAAGACATTCTATAAACCACAGTAATCAAGACAACGTGGTAGAGGTAAAAGAATAGACACATAGATCAATGAATCAAAATAGAGAGCTGTGGAGCAAATTGCTATATGTTATGCCATGGAAACACAGGCTCAGGTACAACAGAAACTTTTGGCAAATGACTGTTTTATTACTTACACAGCACAAAGGGTCCAGAAAAGCAGAAGTGATTGCATTGTAGCTGGCCTTCTGGGGAGGCCAAATGCTCAGGTCAGAGTCAGTGGCTGGCAGCTCTACAAGCCCTACTTCATGACAGAGGAGAGACAAGCCTGTGCTGCCTGAGGGTGGAGGATAAATACAACCCAGGGGGAGGGTGCTCTGCCACTAAGAACTCCTACCATCTTTGAGTAGATGGGGATGCTTGTTCCTAGTTTCTGGTTTAAGGGATAGTCAGGTCTTCCATTAGACCTAACGTTTCCATAGGCTATGGATTGAAAGCATTGAAACCTCTGCACACAACAAGAAAAGGAGGTGGGATTTAGGTGAGGGCTGGGAGATGGCTGATCCACTGTCAATTACTTCTTTGGCAAGAGCCCAGATAGAGCTACACAAATATAGTCAACTGATCTTTACAAAGACCAAGGGAATCCAGAAAAGATAGTCTTTTTTGCAAATGGTGCCAGAACAACAGAACCTCCACAAACCCATAACACCAGCATAGTCATGAGAAATACAACAGGCAAATCAAGTTCTAATAGCTAGGCCTCCTACAGTATACCTGACCAGTACTCTTCAAGATATTTAAAAGTGATGCTATTTTATAGAATACAGATATACACAGAGTTATTACGTGGTTATAAGACATTTTTAAATATATGCCACAATGTAAAGTTTTCAGTGAATATTCTTCTCTGTAATTGCATTGATAGTTAAATAAATGCCCATTCTAATATTGATACCATAGTTGTAGTCCAGATATATTTATTCCTATTTTATTTTTTTCATTTACATATCACACAAGAAATTTAGTCTTGTCATTGTATTAAGCATTTGTCTATAACAGAAAAAAAAATGACCACCTTATAGTGAAAATTTTCTTTTTCCAAGGCACCTTGCTATCAGCTTTTCATACTTCACTTCTTTTAATTCCAGAATTAAGACTGTAAATTCTGTATTATTTACAATATGCCAATAGGGAAACTGAATTATATGAGAATGTATATGCCATTTCTAAGATCTCACATAAAATGGGTAGCGGGGCAGCATTTCAACTGTGTCTACTTCTTTTCCAGGTTGGTCCAAACACATTCTGCCCTTTTACAAAGACGGTATTTTTAACCATCACTGACAATTCCATCAGATTATTTTCCAGACTTTAAAAGCTCCAGTATATGTATTAAATTATTATGACTTTGTTTTCATAATTTCATAGAATTTTGAAACACTAGCAGAGTTTGTGACCCCCCTCTTTGTGCTTTCTATTTCTCTTTTTCAAATGATTCTATTTTTTCCCTTTCCATAAATTTCTAGTTTTCTCATTCAATAAATAAACTATTACCTAGAATGTGGTTAAATTTAATAAGATTAAATTGTGTATTGTATGGTTTGTCCTCAAGGTGCTCACAGATCCATCTGTTTTTGGCATATGGTTATATCACAGAGAATTGAACCCACGTGATGAAATTTTCAGCATACCAAGAGACTGAGATCATTTCAAATAAAAATAAGAGTACTTCAGTTGCTTAATTTAACTAACAAGATTTGTTTAAAACTTTTCGTGTGAAAGTTTGTGAATGTCTGAAAATTTATATTTTTTATCCTTCAGTTTGTTTTGGACTTAAAATTAAAATTGAGTTATAGGGGTTTCCAATTTATTTTGTCTTCTTTTATAATGTTAAAATGACCAGTTAATATTTATTTATCTTCATGTATATATACATTTTTTTTCTATGTCAAGTGTCAATGGTTTGGTTTGGCTTTAATTTTAAATCAAAGCCTTTATCTGGCTCTGGTTCTACATGAAAATATCTCCATGCCAAAGTTGTGATTAACTTTATAGATGCAGAGGAATTATGGAAATGCATCATGCAAAATGTCTACTTGCCAAAATTATTCCATGACCTTGCACTCATGCTGAGTTTTAAATAATTCAGCGATGTATCGAATGAATAAATTTGTATTACTTGTTACTAAACAGTCATGCATTCACTCTTACTTGCCATTTTTAATGAAGCCCAGTTTTCTAATATTCATGAAATATTGCGTTTCAATTAAATTACATAGGTTTTGGGAAAATAGTTTGCCCTAAGCTGTTTAGTGTTGACACCAACTGTCATTTGCTTTTTCTTTAGTATAATGCCTGAGGAGGCTTTGAGAACAACTAATGCAAAGCACTGTCATTCTTTAATGAGATACTTTTTGATCACGTATAACACATTGCTGTCTGAGGAACAGAATAATAAACTCAAACAATATTTTTGTTTGTGAGGAATATCAGATATCCAGATATGCAAGGATATTCAAAATAAGCTTTTGCTAATTTAATGGAAATTATTAGTGTATTCTGTCCTAACTCTCCTAAATTTGAAGCATATGCATGTAAACACAATGTAGTGTCTCAAATTTCTTTTGTCTATCATCCATGCTACCAATGTACAAATAAAAAACTATGTACATGGTACATAAATAAATGGTTAAAGAGAACAATTGAATTGTTGGATTAGTGGACCAATTTACCTTTCAAAACCATAAATTGCTGCACAACTTTTACCTTATACTAACCTATCAAATCTGTTTTGTATTTCATGACATCACTACATCAAATAATTTTGGTGTTTTTAGTTTTGTTTCTTATTGAATCAGGACCTGAATTCTAAAAACAAGACATTTTGCAACTAGGAATGGCAATAGTAATAATTCTGGTTACTGGGCCTGGTGCTTCTAATATATTGCCTATATTTAATTACATAATGCATACTTACTGACCAAGATTTATTTTGATATCAGCATATTTTTCATCAATTTTAAACATAATGAAATAATAATTGACATTTCCTTAAATAAAAGCAAAACAAAATTGAAATATACAATGCTTCACCTTTGATATATCATGGAGTAATAGTATCTGCATATTAATATTCACTTTCAGTAATCTTTTTTAGTTTTCATATGTTCTATATGATACTAGGGTTTGAGAGCTTTGGATTATTTCACATTAAAATTATTTGCATTTTCATAATAAAACATTCTTTTCAAGTATCTTCTCATTCACCTAAGCTCTCTTCTTCTACAAAGGCAGTTGGATTCAGGCAGCTGGGATTTGATGCTACAAAAGAATTTTAAATCTACTCCATTGCAGAGGGCTTAAAAAGACACAGTCAGAGTCTGCTACAGGAATTTTGGAAAGCATTTTCATTTTTACAAAAAGCAATGGAAAATAAGCTTATCCATTTATTCTCTTTAATTCACTTGAGCTGAGTTGGAGCATCCACGCAGAATGTTGAGCTGAGTTGGAGTATCCATGCAGAACAGGATAATTTCAGGTAGCCCTAACCACCACACCACCACTCATTTTCTTTTCATATTGATTAATTGACAAATGTGGAAAAATACAACTGAATGTAGTACAGAATGGTATCCATACAAGGTGTTTTAAATGTTTGGGGTATGGATGTTTTAAGGCTTAGCTGATAATTTAGAGAATTATTTCCCTTGATTTCTATGCACACAGACTCCTCTTATCTCCGCCATATACATAGGCAGACTTGTAAGGTAGCCCCCAAGATTCTGGCCATCTAGCGGTCACACCTGTGTAATCTCTTCTTCAGTATGAGTAGAAGCTCTGAAGACAATGGAGTAGCAGAACCCCTGATTATGATATCTATATGGTAAAACTGATGGGATAGTCACCCCCCTGGTTATGTTGTTAAGACTCCTGTTGATCCTGGCCGACAGTAGTGAGGTTTTTCTACCAGCTTTGAAGAAATAAGACACCATGTTTTGAGAGAGGCAAGTATCTAGGATCTGTGGGTAGCTTCTAGGAACTAGGGACAATCCCTGTAGCTGGCAAAACAAAAACAAAAACAACAGAGATCTGATTCCTACAACTGCAAGAAACTGAATTCTGCCAACAGCCTGAAAGGGCTTGAAGAGGACTCAGGCCTCAGATGCAACTGCAGCCCCAGCAAAACCTTGATATCTGTCTGGTAAGACCTAGTGCTAAGGACCCAGCTAACCCATGCCCTGACTTCTTACCCATGGAAATAGCAAGATAATAAATGAGTAAGTGTTTTTTAAGCACTGACTTGTAGTGATTTGTTATGCTGCAATAGAAAATTAATACAGCATACAGGATTTTCACTTTGAACACATATGAAATGATTATTGTAATTTCGAAAGTAGTTTTTTTCAAATTATAACATGATATTTATGTTACATGTTTTCTTTGAAGTATTAGAAACTATAAACATCAATTCTAAATAAGATAAATTGGAAAATACTTTAGCCTAGCATATTTATACATATACATTGTTTGCATGTGTGAATGTTCACATATGTATTAAATGTGAATTTTGGTTCAATAGCTTGTTTGATACCCATTAAGCATTTCAGTTGACGTAATGAATACTAATATTCCATAACATAACATTCTAGTTCTTAGAATGCTAATATTCCATAATATTCAGCTTATGCATACTAATTTAAAGGACCTGCTATCTTAGAGATGGAATTTCCAAAGCCTATATACTTGTATGTAATTTACCTGTGGTGAACTTTTAAACACAATTTTAAGTTATTTTAGGAGAGGGTCAATTCTTCACTTTCCTGAATCAAAACAACTCATTTCTTAATATTTTAAACTTCACAGGGCACTATATATTACATTTAATCACATTTATCTGTTCATTCTGTGAATCAGTATTTTTCTTTAGAGTTCATACTATTAAGTTAGTTAGTTTTTTTTTTTTTTTTGACATTGCCTGTGCTCATAGAAAAGTCTCCTTACTAGAATATCTAAGAGATATTTAAATGGAACTAAAAATGCCTTCATGGTAGTGTCCTTTTTGCAAAAGTTATTTCATAGAATATTGCCCTTACATGAGCTACAGTTCATATTTTTTTTGCATGTGAAACACCTACAACATTTGATCTTTTACAGAATTCAGATGCTAATAATGATATTGAATTAAGCTACAAATTTGAGTAGTTGGGTAAATTATAGCACAGAATATTTTATTTTTTCAATAATAGAGACTTATTTATTAGCATAAATGGGATAAAATTTTTTATTAGAACTTCTTAAACCAAAAACAATTGGAAAATATTAAAAATCTTCTCATCAGTTAAAAAATATCTTGTCTTTTCCATTAATGGAAAAAAATATTGTGATCAAAGCACAGAAATACTAGTTTTTTACTGGGGTATATAATTGTAGTATTTTAGTTTTCATTATTTGTCAATTAATAAAAATAAAAATAATTATAAATAACCCAGAATGTGATTGCAGAAAAATCACAAATCCCATGTTAGTGGCTGATAGGTATATGAGCATGTAAATTTTCTCTTGATTTAGCATTTTTAGCCTATGCTTATATTTTCCTATTTTGCTTTGTGTTTACATTGGTACATTTAAAGTAGAATTTCTGCTGTAATGTCAGATCTACAATGTTGACAAGGGCAGCCTGAAAACAACAGCATGTTGATACAAAACCACAGCAAGTCACCTACAGTACAACAGAGAAACTAAATTGAGGCAATGACAAATTTTTGAGCTTATCTTTCTCTGAAATACCTGTGAATCTCTCCTTCATTGATTCATTATACTTTAAATTTATGTACCCTGAACTTGAATAAAGAGAATCTTTTTCTCTAAGAGAAACATGAAAAAAGGAAGTTAATTCAAAAGTGTCCAATGACCTTGCTTGTTTATATGATGGTTGGTTTGTAAATAACTTTTTTTTTTTAATTTTAGGACTTCATTGTTCTATTATCAATATTTTAAAGATTTTTAATTGATTTCCTGGTTTTATATAACTCACAGCACCATATGTGAAAGCATACATGAAATATGATATTGCCATTATGGTTGCCTTAAATGAAACCTGGCTAAAAATAAGTATTTTTAATGTATTATTTTTCAGTTCACATTGTGTTTTCTTTTCAAAGGAAGCTGTAAATCCAGAGAACTCTAGATGCCAAATGCTTTTCCTTAATTTTTCAGAATAATCAATAATTATTTGCATTTGGAATTCCACAATATAAAGGAATTGTTTCATAATTCTAGATAGGGCAGAATGCTTTGCCTATAAGAATAGGATTAGTTGATGGAGTATATTTCATTTTTTGTTCCCTAGAAAGGACTAATGATGCTTATTTGATTTGGGGGTAGCTTATAAAAATATCTTGTGTACATACAGAAACACAAAAATGTACGTATGCACTCACATGCACACATACACATACCTGACAAATATAAACAGATAATTATTCTTGCTATGCAAAGTCACTTAAACATATTCTTAAACAGCAGATGATTAATGTGCTGCTAGCTTCCTACTGATTATGGGCTAAACATAGAGAAAAAACCTGGCAAATATATTCATTTGTATTGCTTGTGTATCTTTTCATTAAATATCTTTGAAACATGGCTGTCTCCACATATTATGGCATTCAAAAGAAAAAGGAACATGAATATTATAACTAATGTTCAAATTTGACGTTAATTTTATATTACAAAATGACAATGTTTTTGTCAAAACTATTACAGACTGAGAGAAGTTAATTTATGCAGACATAGATTTTGAAGACAAAATATTTTTGAGTATTTAAATGATCATTTTAAATTCAATTTTATTGAGATATGTTCACAAACCATCCAAACTTCCACAATGTACAATCAATTGTTCATAGTACCATTATATAGTTGTGCATTCATCACCAGAATTTTAGAGCATTTTCATTACCACAAATAAAAAATAAGAATAAAAATTAAAGTAAAAAAGAATACCCAAAACATCCCATACCCCCATCATTCTCTATTTATTTACTTTTTCTCCTATTTTTCTCCTCATCTTTCCAACACTGGATAAAGGGAGTGGGAGCCACAAGGTTTTCACAATCACGCAGTAAAACAGTGTAAGCTGTATAGTTATACAATCTTCTTCAAGAATCAAGGCTACTGGGTTGCAGTTCAACAGATTCAGTTATTTTCTTCTAGCTATTCCAATATACTAACAACTAAAAAGGGATATCTATATAATGCATAAGTATAACCTCCAGAATGACCTCTCAACTCTATTAGAAATCTCTCAGCCACTGAAACTTTATTTTGTTTAATTTCTCTTCCCCCTTTTAGTCAAGAAGTTTTTCTCAATCCCATGATGCCAGGGCCAAGCTCATCCTTGCAAGTCATGTCCCATGTTGCCAGGAAGATTTACTCCCCTGGGAATCATGTCTCACATAGGAGGGATGGAAGTAAATTTACCTGCAGAGTTGTCTTGGAGAGAGAGGACACATCTGAGAACAAAAGAGGTTCTCTGGGGGTGACTTTTAGGCACAATTATAAGTAGGTTTAGCCTCTTCTTTGCAGTAACAGGCTTCATAAGGGTAAGCCTCAATATTGAGGGCTTGGCCCTCTAAATTGTTAGTCCCCAATGCTTATAAGAATATCAGGAATTCCTCAGATGGAGAAGTTTATTATTTCCACATTTTCCCCCAGTCACTCAAGGGAGTTTTGCAAATAAATTTCTATTTTCTGCCCAGATTACTCTGGGATGTATCAGGTCTTCACACTAACCTGTACAAACTAACCAGCTTTCACTCCCTTTTCAAAGTTCCATGTAATTATAGTGTTTGAATAAACTGACAATACAAGTTAAAATATATAGTATGCTACAAATAATATCGATTTTGTACCTAATAAACATCTCTTCCTTTGGTCTCACACAGAAATTGAAGTTTTAAAACACCACTAATTTTGTCCTTTACTCTTTAGTATGATTTATCTTAATCCTAATCAAGTCCATTTCATTCATATCTCTAATTGAAGTCCGATCTCTTTTTTCAGACTCTTTAACATTTGCTCTATTGGGTAATGCTGACATTCATAGTTGCGGAACTCTGGCTCTGAGTCTCAGGTTTCACAAAGATACCCAAAGTTTCAGGGATATACCAGGTTATAAACAAAGAGCTTAGAGTCTCAGAATTTAGAAATAGTCATTACAATTCAGGAATACAAGGAACTGTTATAAGAGCTTGTAAATAGGGATATTTACAGTAAGCCTTCCCCTGATAACCTACACTCTTAGAGTCAATTCTCAGAGTTTCTGCATTATAGCTAGTCCATATTACTGAGGCATTATAATGTTTGGCTTTTCATTTCTGCTTTGTTTCACTCAACATACTGTCCTCAGTGCCCATTCATATAGTTCTATACCTCATGACTTCATTCGTTCTTGTAGCAGTTCAATATTCCTTAGTAATTTAAAAATAATATTCTGTTTTATATTCTAAATAATTATTTGTTACACTTTTATTACCTAGTAATTTCTGTAGAATTTTAAACTTATTTTATGTACAGCAATACCACACTAGTTAAATGGCAGTGGTTGATAAAATAATTTTATAAGGTAGGAAGTTTTTGCAAAATCCTATCCATGCATGTTTTACCATCAATAGTAAGTGATTCTTTGCAATTTCCTGCAATTTACCTTGTGTTTGATTTTAAATTTTGAGGTCTAAATGTAAAAGCTATTTAGTTTTAATATCAAGGACAAAACAATACTGAAAAGTAACTATATTATGTAGTTATTTTCCTTCATTACGTATTAAGTGACATGGGGTTCAACTAGAAAACCAAAATATGGACAAACTTGTCAACATTGAAATTATGAGTAAGAAATTTAATATAAGTAACAAATAAAGGGTTGTCCAATAAAATTAACCTTAGTGAGCTTTGGATTTCTAGTCTGTGCAAAGAACATTTCTTATAAAGCAAAGGCTGAATAATATCAACAGTACTACAAAAGTTAAATGATCTTCTGTCTGTAATAATGGTCTCTCTTGCCATTATTTGTTGTAGCCTTAGATGCTAATTTTCTTCATGTTAAAACTACCAAGTAATTATTCAGTTTTCCAGAATTCTGAAAGTGCTGAGCTAAGCTTGTTTTCATTCTGAGAAGCTAAACTTATGGGATGAATGGTTGGAAAAATCAACCTGTTTTGGGCATGCTAATGTTCAATCTGTTGCACAATAATAATTCTTCCCAAAATTCAAATACATACATGGCATTGATGAGGTAAAGAATACTCAGAACTCTATTTATCTTAAAAATATATTTTTCAAGGTTTTAAATGTTCAATTTTCATTGATGCTTTTAAAGATACTTCTATTACAAGCCAACAGCTATGTAGGATAAAAATCAAATAAAAATGACAATTAAGAAGGAAGCTGTAAAGATGTTACTTTATATGTAGAATTGAATTGGACCTAGAAAATAATTTCCCAATTTTAAATTTAAATTTTAATATTTATGATAAAATTGAGAAGTCAGTTGAGAAACTTACTTTTATGGCAGAAATCTTTTTGTGAAAATTGAAGGTGATATACATTTTCTATGATGTTTCCATTGTATAAGGGCTTACCTCATGGACAAACTAGTGATTCAAAATAGAATAAAATGTCTTTTATCTATGTAAAAATGTATTTCTTTAACTCCAAGGGGCTCAGGTTTAAGAGTTCATCATTCTAATTTCATAATTCTTGAGTTTTAGAAGGGAAATTTTAGGTGATTTTGGTTAGATAAATCATGGGTAATTTAGGATGGGTCTTATACTATTATTGGGGAAATACTCTTTCTGAACAAATTTTTTGATTCCCTGTAATCTTCCGAAGGAACGGAACAGGAAGATGATAATTTCACTCTTTTAAAACACTGGGTTGACAAAATCTTCAGAGCCTTATAAAGCATAAAAGAAGGACTCAGAAGAGAAGATTTTCAATTCAGTTTCAGGGACTATAAACATGTCACTTACAACTGAAACAAAACCTCTTAAGCATAAAGACAAGGGAAAGCAAAGATATTTACTGGATTTGCATTCCTAAAAGTAAGTGAAATCTTCCAGCAAATCAAAAGTACTTTTATAAATTTCTATATGCAAATATAGTAACCGAAGGAACAACATCAAACAGTTCAAAATTATATCCTTACTGCTAGTTGTTTTGAAACCCACAAAAAAAGTATTTTAACTTCTTTGTCACCAATAACATGGACACAACTTAGGCAAGATTCTTTGTTCATCATAGGTTTTTCGCAATATGCTGAGGTGCCTTTAATATCACTATTTTAGGAGGTCTTATATATGAAACAGCAGTAGTTAACAGATATGTTTTTTAATGCAAAATAGTAAATATATTCTGATAGATAGTCACAACAACAACAAAAAAGCATGTGATACTACTATTTAAAGAAGCCTGGGTTACCCAGCTTGAGAATGAGAGATCTGGAGAGAGGAAAAGAGAGAGAGAGGACCTAAAGAAAGAGAGACAGAGAGAGACAGAGGACAAGCCAAATGACAGAATCCTCATAAACCACCCATGCCCGTTGACAAGAGTACTGCAGATACAGGAGAACAGAAGAGTCTACTAGCTCAGCCCAGCCCAAATTGCTGAATTACAATATTGTTAGCAAATAAAATAGTTGTTTTAACCTATTTTATTGTTATAGAGCAATAGATAATTGATACACTTTCAGATTTTGAAAATTGAGGACAACAAGGGCCTTTTATTCCAAATTAAGTGGTGAACTTCTATTTCTTTCTTACACATCTCTATTTGATCTACTTCTCTTCAATTATAGATCTGGTGCTCCAACTCTTCACTTCTTGACTTCTAAGTTGCTTTAAAGATCTTGCCTTTTTATCCTTTAAATCTCTAAATGTTAGCTGGTGTTGGACAAACAGGATTCAGTTAATAAAGATAGGATTTCATGGCTATTAATGGAATTAATAGAAATAAAACCATAAAAATAAATGGTATAAAAGAAATTTCCTGCCTTAATCAAACACTTTTTATATGATCTTGTCCAAAATCCTAATCTGTCACTTTGACATTTCTCACATATAATTTTCCCAGCCACAATACTATATTTTAAGTCTTAAACATTTATATTATATAATGTTATATTGTGTTATATTATTTTCTTTTATATTATTATATTATATTAATAAATTCTGTTTATACATTATTTTAGTTATGTTTATTAAACAATTTATGTTTAATCAATTCAGCATACTATGTGCTTATATTTGTAAGTGTCCAACATCCAATATTGACTGCTGTTGCTACTTCTAACTCTCTATATTTCTAAATCTGTCTGTTTCTCCATCTTTATTGCCACCACACCACAATAGTTAAAACCCCATCAACTTTTAACTTGGCAATTAAAATGACATCCTAATTGGTCTTGAAACCTCTACCCATACTCCCAGTAAATAAGGGAAACAATTAAGTCCTCAAATGGCCTCAAGTTCCTTTCCACCTGAGAACCTTCACATGAATTCCATGCCATTATTGGACTTTATTAACCCACCTTTCTTTCCTTATGGATCTCATCCATTGAGCACTAAAGCAAATATCACGTCCTTGCTGATGATTTCCCTGAACTTTCCTTTCTACCTCCTGGGTTCCTTTAGATACCTATATTATATACTCTCCAAAAACCATGTGATTATCCTTGTCAGCACCTCTACAATGCACTTTATTCATTTTTATTATAATATATTTAATGTTTGTCATTTGTATACTGTAACTGTAAGTTCCAATGACATCAGGAACTTATATCTCTTCTAACTCTGTATCGATCACTAAAATAGATATCCATTAACTAATACTTGAGAAAATTAATAAAAAAATTGTATAATCAGGAAGAATAAATACTATATTACATTGTCTGATCTCTATATTAGTATAAATAGACTACATTTTGTTGGAGTAATAAATCAGCTTTGAAACATCAGTGGCTATGCACAATGAAGCTGTCTTTCTGTCTTACGCTACATGTATAACATAAGCGAGGAGGAGCTCCACTCCACATAATTATTAAGAGTACAAGGCTGCTGGAGGTGCCACTCTTTTATGATACCACCATCTGGAATCATGGCATCCAAGGTGTCCAGGGCAGGGGAAGAGAATGAAATTATATATTTCCTAACTACTTCCAAAAGAGGTAACACATATCACTGGCCCAAAAGCAGATAGGAGAAACATGTAAGTATAAGCAATCTCTACCACAGTCAGGATGCTTTAAGTTTTATTTAATAGAAAAACTCAAACTGAGCTAAGCGATACAGCACTTCTTTTCAATTTCACAATCAGAAAATCTGGAAATAGATCTATATTCAGATAAAATTGATTGTAAATCAATGCTTTTTCAAGAGAACCTATTAATCCATCTCTCAACTGTGCCTTTTGCAGCATTGGATTCATTCTAAGCTCCCTTTCAACTTTTCAATAATTAAGTGGCCTTAATTACAACCAGAAGAAAATATAGCACTGTGTTCTTTCATCATTCCCTGCAAAAGTTCTCAGATTCACTTTCATTGGACTAACTCCTTTCCTATGTCCACACTTGACCATATCTCCCCTCCTGCCCCTGCAAAGCCTGAGGAAACATCATTTGTAATCACAAGTAAAATATACAATGTTTTTTTAAAAAACAAATAATGAAATTTTTATTATCTTAATTATTTCTTATTATTTTATTATCTTAATTATTTAGTATCTTAATTATTTCTAGGATATACAAAGTCATATATATGTTTTCTAATATTGCTTCAATAAAAGAGAAGATTGGGGATACAGTTGGGATTTAAAACATATTTATGTATGTAATAAAAAGAGATAGCAGAGTTCTTACACATATTTTGAGGAGAAGAGAAAAACAAGAAAGATACTTGAATTTTGTAAATACTACTATACCCAGAAAAATCTTATGCTGTGTGAATAAATTTTAATGCCCAGTGTTTAAAGTAAAACCTCCAGATTCGGGGAAGAATTAGATTGCATTTTGTGCCAGTTTGAATGTGTTATGTCCCCCAGAAAGAGCCGTATTCTTTGATGCAATCTTGTGGGGCAGATGTTTTAGTGCTTAATAGGTTGGAATTCTTTGAGTGTTTCCATGGAGATGTGACCTACCCAACTGTAGGTGATAACTCTGATGAGATAATTTCGATGGAGGTGTTACCCCACCCATTCAGGATGGGTCTAAATTGAATCAATGGAGCCATATAAATGAGCAGGCAAACAGAAAGAACTCAGTGCAGCTGTGAGTGACATTTTGAAGTGCAGCTGAGAGTGACATTTTGAAGGAAAGCTACAGCTAAGCGGGACTCTTTGAAGAATGCACAGGAGCTGAGAGAGTAGTACAGATGAGAGACAGTTTGAAGGTGGCTGTTGAAAGCTGACTTTTGCTCCAGAGAAGCCAAGAGAGGAAAATCGCTCCAAGAGCAACTAAGAGTGACATTCTTGAGGAACTGCAGCCTAGAGAAGAACATACTGGGAGAAAGCCATTTTGAAACCAGAACTCTGGAGCAGATGCCAGCCACATGCCTTCCCAGCTAACAGAGGTTTTCCGGACACCATTGGCCATCCTCCAGTGAAGGTACCCCATTATTGATGTGTTACTTTGGACACTTTATGGCCTCAAGACTGTAACTTTGTAACCAAATAAATCCCCTTTATAAAGCCAATCCTTCTCTGGTGTTTTGCATTCCAGCAGCATTAGTAAACTAGAACATACTGCTTGAATATAACTCCTACTTAGATGAATTATGTATACTCTATTTTAAAATTATTAATTGGGTTCTAACCACATATATACGTATGCTCACATGCAGACAGTATAAATGATAGATCAATAGATGATAGATAGATATAGATAGATAGATATAGATAAATGATAGACAGAAATAATATATTCTAGATGGAAAAAAACAGCAACCATTTCCACCTATTTTTATCTCAACCAAATCTGATTCTATTGCCAAACAAAACTCAAATCTATAAAGAATATTCCCTAGACTTATTGGTTTAAAATTTGAGTTATTCTCTTAGCAAATGAGGATTTTATGCCATCAAGATTAATAGTGTCAGTGAAAATAAATAGCAACTGTGAACAGCTATTAAATCTTGATGAAAGTTACTTGATTAGTCAAAGTTCTGAAACAGGCTATTGGAAGCAAAATATTTCATAGCCCCAGATTCAGATTCTTTGCTCCCAGCTCCCCTCATCATACCACTTGGAAATTTATCCTGCAAAACCATCCTTAAAAGTCCCCTTTTGATAACATTTTCTCCTGAACACCACTGTCCCCAAACTGCAATTAGAGCTGAGCATTCCCTCCTATTTCCTTCATTTTATCAAGTTTTCATCAGTATAATCCTATTATAAAGGTTATTACAGAGTATTGAAACTTATTTTAGCACATCTGCCTCCTATATTACATATTGTTCTGCTAAGAGCAGGGATTACATTTTATTCAATTCTGTGTCCCTGGAAAATCTCTCACTGTGCTAAGTAAAGATTCTCTACTATATGCTTAAAGGGGATAAAAACAATTGTACAAGGCAGTACAAGACTATCATTAAAAATTTATTCATCAGCATGCTTTTGAATTTCATGATTTACTATTTACTTGGACTTGATTGAAATTTATCTTACAATTGAATGATAAAAAATGAAACACAGTATATTGTCAATATATCTACCCATTCAAACCACAATAAGAGTGGTGTCACCACATGGCAATGTAAACAGCTACTGAAAATCTCTCCCCAGAAAATCAATGAAATAAAAAGAACAATTATGAATTATTCATATGTTGACATAATTGAACATACAGATTGGAGAAGGTCCCTACAAATGCTGAACTGAAGACAGATATAAAAAAAGGTAAGAGAACCCCATCTTGGACCAGTTGGTCCACTCTCCTCCCCATCCATCAGTCTCTCACAGCAGCTGGGATCCCTCACACTGGGACACAGAATATAAATTCCCTCATATCACTGAGACAGACCCCACGATTTGGAGAGAACAATCAATGAAAATTTACCAACTCTTATGATGGACATAAAATTACAGATCCAAGAAGTGCAGCATACATCAAACAGAATAGATCCAAATAGACCTTCTCCAAGACACTTACTAACCAGATTGTCAAATGGCAAAGACAAAGAGAAAATTCAAAAAGCTGCAAGAGAAAGCATTCCATCACATAAAAGGGAAGCGTGAAAAGACTAAGTGCAGATTTCTCAGCAGAAACCATGGAGACAAGAAGGCAGTGGTATGATATATTTAAGATAGTGAAAGAGAAAAACTGCCAACCAAGAATTCTATATCTGGCAAAACTATCCTTCAAAAATGAGTGAGAGTTCAAAATATTTTCAGATAAATAGACACTTAGAGAGTTTGTGAACAAGAGACCTGCTCTACAAGAAATTCTAAAGGATGCACCACAGACAGGTTTGAAAAGACAGGTAAGAGAAGTTTGGAGAAGAGTGGTCAGTTGACACCAAAAGCCTCTCTCTGCTTATTGGGGATTCATAGCTTGAATTGAGCAGTACAAGCTTGTTAATTAAAACCCCAGTTGGAGCTCAGCTGAGCTATATTTGCTTGCTCAGAGAGTGATGCTCATTGTCACCATTGTTATTCAACACTATGCTGGAAGTTCTAGCTGGAGCAATTAGGCAAGAAAAAGAAATAAACGGCATCCAAATTGGAAAGAAAGAAGTAAAACTTTCACTGTTTGCGGACAACATGATCCTATATGTGGAAAATCCTGAAAAAATCTACAGCAAAGCTACTAGAGCTAATAAATGAGTACAGCAAAGTGGCAGGATACAAGATCAACATGCAAAAATCATTAATGTTTCTATACACTGGTAATGAGCAACATGAGGAGGAAATCAAGAAAAAAATACATTTACAATAGCAACCAAAAGATCAAATATATAGGAATAAACTTAACCTAGGGTATAAAAGACCTATACACAGAAATTATAAAAAATTGCTAAAAGAAACTGGGTAAGACCTAAATAAATGGAAGGAGATATCATGTTCATGAACTTGATGACTAAATATAGTTAAGATATCAATTCTACCCAAATTGATTTGTAGATTTAATGCAATACCAATCAAAACTCCAACAACTTACTTTACAGAAATAGAAAAACCTATAATCAAATATATTTTGAAAGGCAGTGTCCAGTTTGCTAATGTTGCCCTTTTGTAAAACACCAAAAATGAATTGGCTTTATAAAGGAGGTTTATTTGTTTACAAAATTACAGTCTTAAGGTCATAAAGTGTCTGAGGTTAGACATCAACAAAGGGTACCCTCACTGGAGAAAGGCCATTGGCATCCAGAAGACCTCTTGTTATCTGGGAAGGCATGTGGCTGGCATCTGCTTGCTCCCAGGTTGTGTTTCAAAATGGTGTTCACCAAAGTGTTGCTCTTGGGGTGTTTTGTCCTCTCTTAGCTGCAGTTGCTCTGCATCTGGGCCTGTGTGGCTCTTTTTAAAGTACTCCAATGATCCAATAAAGACCCACCCTGAATGGGTGGGGCAACATCTCCATGGGAATAATCCAATGAAAGTTCTTGCCCACAGTTGATAGAGTCACATATCCATGGAAACACTGAACCAGTAGGTTACAACCTAATCAACACTAATAAATCTGCCCCCACAAGATTGCATCAAAGAATATGGCTTTTTCTGGGGGACATAATATATACAAACCAGCACAGGCAATGTGCCCTAAATAGCCAAAAATATCTTGACAAAGAGAAATGAAGTGGGAGGTCTCATTCTACTCGTCCTTAAAGCATGTTACAAAGCTACAATGTCAAAACAGCATGGTTTTGGCATAAAAGTAGATATACTGACCAATGGATTAGAATTGCATGTTCAGAAATAGACCCTCATATCTACAGACAATTGACTTTTGATAAGGCAGTCAAGTCAACTCAACTGGAATAGAGCAGCTTCTTCAACAAATGCTGCTTAGAGAACTGGATATCCACATCCAAAAGCATAAAAAAGGACTCCTATCTCACATCTTCTAAAAATTAAGTTAAAATGGATCAAAGACCTAAACATTAGAGCTAAGACCATAAAACTGTTAGAAAACATGTTGGGAAATATCTTAAAGCTATTGTGATAGGAGGTGGTTTCTTAGACCTTACACCCAAAGCATGAGCAATGAAAGAATAGACAAATTGCATTTCCTCAAAAAGTGAACACTTTTTTGCATCAGAGGACTCTGTTAGGAAAGTAAAAAGGCATCGTAAACAATGGGAGATAATATTTGGAAACCACGTATCAGAAAAGGATTTAATATCCAGAATATATAAAGAAATCCTACAACTCAACAGCAAAAAGACAAAGGACCCAATTTAAATATGAGCAAAAAACATGGACTGACACTTTTCTGAAGAGGAAATACAAATGGCTCAAAAACATATGAAAAGACTCTGAACTTCACTACCTATTAGGGAAATGTAAATCAAAACCACAAAGAAATACCATCTCACTCTTACTAGAATGGTCATTATCAACACAAAAATAAAAACAAAAACAAAAACAGAAAACTGCAAGTGCTGGAAGGGTTGTGGAGAAACAGATACACTCATTCACTGTTGTTTGGAATGTAGAATGGTGCAACCACTCTGGAAGGCAGCGTGGTTGTTCCTCAGGAAGCTAAGTATAGAATTGCTGTATGATCTAGCAAAGCAATTACTAGGTATATAGTCAGAGGAACTGAAGTCAGGGACACCAATGGACATTTGTGCAGCAATGTTTAAGGCAGCATTGTTCAAGTTTGCCAAGAGATAGAAACAGCTCAAATGTCCATCAACAGATAAGTGGATAAACAAACTGTGGTACATACATGCAGTGGAATACTACACTGCTGTAAGAAGGGATAAAGTTATGATGCACATAATAATGTGGATGAACCTTGAGGACATTATGTTGAGTGAAATTAGTCAGAAACAAAAGGATAAATATTGCATGGTCCCATAAATATGAATTAACTATTATTAGAAAAACCTGAGAATTGAAATTGAGAGCATAGGTTATCTGGCAATAGAATGGGGGCAGAGATTGGGCAATCAGTGATTGAGGAGTACAGAATATTCAATAAAAACCTTATTGTAAAGGTTCCTAGATTGTAAGCTCTTACAGCAGTCACATCTTTTACAGAGTTACAACTGTTAATTCTAAATTCTGAGATGCTGTACTCTTTGTGTACAACCTGGTAATTTCCTGGAAATTTAGGTATATATGTGATACCTGAGACTCAGAGCTATAGTTCAGCAGCTCTGCAAGTCAGCATTACTCCATACAGCAACTCTTAAAGAAGCTTAAAAAGAGATCAGACTACAATTAGAGGTATGAATGAAAAATCTTGTTTAGGACTAAGGTAAAATAGAATACAGGGTAAAGGATGATATTGACTATATTTTAAAACCCCAACTTCTGTGTGAGAACAAAGGAAAAAAATATTTGGTACAGAATTTATATTTTCTGTAACAAACTCTCTAAATTAACCTGTCTGGTAAGTTTATTTAAACATCATAATTACATGGAATGTGGAATAGAGAATGCGTTCTTGTTATTCTGTTCGGGCTAATGTAATACCTTAATACATCCCAGAATATTTTGGGCAGAAAATAAAAATGAATTTACAAAGTCCTCTTGAGGAACTGCTGAAAAATGTGGGACTATTAAACTTCCCCACCTGGGGAATTTCTGCCATTCTCTAAAGCAATAGGGGCTCCCTATTTAAAAAGCCAAGCCCTTGACCTGGAGGCTTGCCCATATGAAACTTCTCTTCCCAATGGTGAAACTAAGCCTACTTATAGCTATGCCTAAAAGTCACCCCCAGAAAACCTCTTTTTTTTTTGCTCAGATGTGGCCTTTCTGTCTCTAAGCCCAACTCTGCAAATAAATTCATTAACTTACATGTCCCCTATATGGGACATGACTCCTGAGGGTGTAAGTCTCCCTGGCAGTGAGGGACAATATTTTCAGGGATGAGCCTGTCCCTGGCATCATGGGATTGACAATGGCTTCCTGGCCAAAAGGGGCAAAATAAATGTAACAACATAAAGCTTCAGTGCTCAGAGATCTCAAATAGAGTCAAGAGGTCATTCTGAAGGTTATTATTATGCATTATATAGACATTCCATTTTAGTGTCTAGCATATTAGAATAACTAGAAGGAAGTACTTGAAACTGTTGAATTGTAATGCAGTAGCCCTGATTCTTGATGATCATGTAAACTATATAGCTTTTATTGTGTGACTGTGTGATTATGAAAACCTTGTGACTGACACTCCCTTTATCCAGTGTATGGGCAGATGAGTAATAAAATAAATAATGGGGGTGGGTGGGTGAAGGGTGTGGGAAGTTTTGGGTGTTCTTTTCACTTTTTTTTAAATTTTTCTGGTAGTAATTAAAATATTCTGAATTTGATTGTGGTGATGATTACACAACTATATGAGGACACATTGAACCATTGATTGTATACTTTGGAAAGATTGTAAGTTGTGTGAATATATCTCAATAAAACTGCATTAACATTAAAAAAACTGTAATGAGAACCTCATTTAAGAATTTAAATTTAATTTAAAAATATCTGCCATATTACAGCAAGCCTAATGATAAAGAAATAGATGGATGACACACTTTGTACACTAGGGGAACATAATGAGGAACACAATCTTGATCTATAGATGCTTTGATGGGGCAAGGGCTGGGGAGAGGGAGCGGTGAGATTCCATATCCTTCGACCATTTCCTCAGATAGCAGTCTTATTTCTTATTTACCAAATTCCTGCTCTCCCTAGAAACAGCAGGACATTTCCTGGATGCTGACAGATAAAGAAAAAAGAAAAGGAGATGGATACAAAGAAGTAATCTGTAGCAATTTAAAAGTACATCTTTTAACTACACTGGATGGCGGGGCACTGAAACCGTTCTCACTGTTTTGAGACAGATTTACCTTCATCAGATGTTAAGCACATAACCCTTACTTCTTTACCCATGACAGTTTGCTCACCAGATTTTATAAATCCCTCAATGCACTTTTTCTTTAGATCACTGTTCAGGCTCTTTTCTGCTATTCTTTAAATGTCAGTGCTATCACAGAAGCCCTTTTCTGGGTTAAAATACTAAGAATAAAGCATTTTTCCTTATTTTCTTTAATAACATTTATTAGTGTTTTTTTTTTTTTTTTTTTTTTTTTTGAGGAGGGGGAGGGTATGTAAAATGATAAAATCTCTTTGAAGGTCTTTTCATAACCTTATTCCCAATTGTAAACTTATATTCAGTGCAACTATATAAATTAATTAAGTTTATAACATCCATTTATGATTTAAGTATTTAATAATATAAATTCTACCTCTAAAAGAGAATTTTGCCATGGTTTCTTTTACAGCACAAGTAAATTGTTGTCAGGTTTTTATCTATTCATCTTTCAAATTTCCATTAGTGATACATTTTTAGTAATATAAAAATATTTGCATTGATTTGGAACATTTCTTTACATCTATTTATGGGGTTAAGAAAATTAAATAGTTTCCTTTTACACTTTTTTTCTCAAAAACTGTTTTTTATAAACAATGCAAAAAGATAACTTTTTAATGTAATTGCAAATAGCTTTTATGAGTGACCTGGAAAATAAATAACTGAAAGTTTACACCAACTTTTTATTCATTACATTGTTCAATATGTTGACTGTCACACTGATAATGTCACAAATCACTCTGTTACCTACCACTGGTTTCCATTCAGTATGTTATTACTTACTCTCACATTCTGCCGTCACTTATTATTTAATTCAGTGGAGGGTAACCAACACATTTGAAAACTTTCCCTTTCACCCCTCCCCTTGATTGACAGAATTCCTATTTTCTATTAGGAGTGGGTACATTTGTATGTAAAATATTCTGTGACATCCAATTACTTGCATAAAAATTTAAACAAACAAGAATCAATGCAATTTTGTCCTAGTTTCAACTGACAAGTCCTGGATGATGCACACATTGAGGAAATCCTCAGAGGAATCTTTGCATGTATGACTATTTTTAAAGTATTTAAAATATGTCTCCTCAACAACAACAATAAACAAACAAAAGAAATATTTTAAAAAGAAGAAATATCAATGAAGTGGCATCCTGGATTATTTGATTTTGAGGTTTGAAGTTAAACATAATTCAAGTGACAGGCAGATGAATTTGTGCCTGCAGCTGTACCACTGCACATTGAACTGAATATTTTTGAACATAGCAGCCAAAGGTTGGATGCCTACCGGTTGTATAGTTAAATAACACAATCTGTATTCACAGCTTGCAGATAAGACAGTTAGATCACAGAAATAATTTTCTTTTCAGTTTTTTAATGTTTGTGTTTGCAGTCTTCTTATGTTGTGTTCCATTTTAGGAAATAAACTTCATTTTTCTTTCTACCAAGCTAGTACTTCATTAGTAATAGCTGGAACCTATGCTATATTACTGAAACAGTAGAGAACAAAGCTTAAATATTAAAGTAATGTATATTTTCACCATTTTTTTTTTTTGTGGTATTAAAAGGATCTAAAGATTGTTACCCCAAGCTCATTTTGTCAAAATGATATTATCCATAAAGGTTAAAATTGGACCCTCAATAGAGTAAGGCTATATGCACTTTAGGGTTTGGAGTATAATGACTAACTATAAGAATAAGCTGACATTTTCTATGAATTGTGGAAGAATATACTCTATAGAGTAGTGTAATTATCTGTGAAATGTGTTTGAATGTAAGGTTTATTAAACAATTAGCTATTTGGAGAGTATTCAGAATTCTGGAGATACATTTGGGAGAAACAGCAATGACTTGAGTTTATAACTAAATAATTGAGCCACAGAAACTAAGGGTTAATGTCCAACCAAACACTCACATGAAGAATGAAGTAACACAAATTAAGAACAATTGGATACATTGTAAAAATATAAAAGAAAATTAGCTCAGGCACCTTAAACATTTCAGCTGGTGCCTTCTAAAACATAACTTGTCTATGATTTCAGAAGGGTTTTTTCATGCTAGTTAAATGACAAACCCCTCTCTCTCTTCTTGATATTTATGTGTGTCTTTGTGTGTATGTGAGAAACAATGGAGGATAACTGTGATGAAATCTTCACAGCCATTTACTGGTCATCTTACTGTGAAATTCTGAGATTTTCTATCTTGGAGTTAGAAAGACATAAGCAACTATCATTGAACACCCATCATCATGTCAGTGTCTATAAAGTCCCCAATCACCATGTTGCCCAGCATAATTTTGGGAACTGCTTTAAATGTGTTACCTGTTTCACTACCACTTTAACTACCATAAACATTGCGAAAATAGAGTTCAGGATCTATAATTCTGTCAAACTCTACATATAAGATAGAGCTAAGCAGTCAAGTGTCAATTCCTTCATGCTTATGCATCAAATCGTATTTTGTAAGCAGATTATTTTATTTTTAAACCATGGAATCTTAAATACCCAAAAGATCTAAACATGATAGAATGTGATAAATAAATTGAGAGTGTGTTGATTTGTTTGTTTGTTGTTTTGCTATGTGTGGTAGATTGAAAGATGTACTCTGACAAAAGACATGTTCTTAATCTTAATCCATGTCCCTGTGGGTATGAATCCATTGCAAATAGGAATATTTAAAGATGTTATTATTAATTGAAGTGTGGAGAACTGATCAGTGTGGTCAATTCTGTATTACCGGAGTCCTTTATAAGTAGAAGGAATCTGGACAAAGTTATTCTGAGAAAGACACAGGGAGGATGAAGAAACCAGATGTAAACTGAAACCAGAAGAATGATCCCCATGTGATGGAGAGGCAGAGATACAAACCATGGAACCTGTGCCCATTTGGATATATTATGTACCTCAGAAAAGCCATATTCTTTAATGTAATATTATGGGGGCAGATTGATTAGTCTGTTGATTAGAGTGGAAATGTTTGATTAAATTATTTCCATGGAGACATGGACCCTGCCCATTCAGGGTGGGTCTTAATTAAATCACTGGAGTCCTATGAGAGAACTCACAGACAGAAGGAGCAGAGAGCAGCTGAGAGAGAGACTTTTGGACAGATGCTTGCTGTCACTTTGAGATGCTTAGAGATGTTTGAAGATGCTAGCCCAGAATTTGCTCTGGAGAAGCTAAGAGAGGATCCTGACACTTAGATTCACAGGAGCTGAAGAAGCTAAGAGTGACAAGCCCAGAGACATTTTGGAAAAAGCCATTTTGAAATGCAACCCAGGAGCAAAGGACCAGCAGACACCAGCCAGGTGCCTTTCCAGCTGACAGAGTGGACACCATTGGCCATTCTTCAGTGAAGGTATCCTCTTGCTGATGCCTTAGTTTGGACACCTTTATGGCCTCAGAACTGTAAATTTGTCCTAATAAATCCTCTTTATAAAAGCCAATCCATTTCTGGTATTTTGCATAATGGCAGCATTAACAAAACAGAACGGAACCCCAAGGCTTTCAACAATTTAACATCAGAACATTAGAGATTACAAGTAGAAGCATGGGCCTTTCTGTTGCCTTAATTTGGGACTGCTAGCCTCTATAACTGTTTGCTAATAAATGCATGTCATTTAAGTCAACCTATTGTATGGTATTCGCCATAGAAGTCTGTCAAACTAGGACACGAGGAGATCCTCCTTATCAATGAGTTTATATCTGTCAGACGAAAGTCAATTGGAAATTTGTTTTTGTCCATTGTTTATTTAACATATGTTAGCTAGAGTGGATGGGAGTGGCTCTATCCATTTGCTTGGTGGGTTGGTGAAGTCTAGATCTAAAGATGACCTAAATTAGATGAAATTAAAATGTTAGAACATTCTTGTTATAACATAGAAGCAGTTATCCTGAAAATTAGGATAATTGAAATGTTAGCACAGATTTATCTTGGAATACCCCTAAACTAGGTCCCCTGGAAAGGTCCAGAAGATGCAACTATTACAATGGCTATGAGAAGAAATGAATTTGTGAGGGAGCCCCAGTATCTCTAAAACTCTGCATTGGCTCTTCTGTATAGGCCAGAAATGATAGAGCAAAATTCTGCTGTTGAAATATTAGACATTTTGAATTCAACACAGATCATTGGTCCAGGGTTGCAAGAGCCCAGTAGTGACATTTTGTTGTCAATGATATGGTAGTTGTGGTTATCTTGATGGAAAGTAGAGGGAAACAGTAGTAACCATGGTATTTTCATCTGCTGAAGTATCTGGCAGGTTAATTGACCATGGTATTCTTAGAATTGAAATAGGTGGGCAAATTACTTAAGTATTTCTTGATTTATGTAAGTAGAATAACTTCAGATGTGCTGAACAAAAGTGTGAATAAGTCACTACAATACAGAATCTTAGCCTTTCAAAATATTCCCAGACACAAGGCAATCAACAGCACAGGAGTTTTGAAAGACAGGGAGGTCATTTCCACTTTGGGAAGTGAATTTGTGAGGGAGTCCCAGTATCCCTAAAACTCTGCACTGGCTCTTCTGTATAGGCCAGAAATGGAAGTACCATTGTACATTAACAAAATTTTGCAACCTTAATCCTCTTCTCAGCCTTCCCCTAAGCAATATAAAGCTGTTTACCAGAATACCTGTGCCCTGGGGAAGAATAAATAATCAGAATTTTGGAGAATATCTGACACTGGCTCTAATAAATCCTGGAGACCTCAAGCAACACTGCAGTCCACAGGTCAGTGTAGTGACTTATAGAGGTCAGGCAATCAAAAGTGTTTTGGTTCAGTCCACTATACCATGAGAGAAGTGGAACCCTGAACCCACCCTTTGGTTAGTTGTTCCCTAGTTTTGTAATGCATAAATAAAATAAACATACTTAGCAATGAGCAGGTTGCCCACATTGGTATTCTGATCTATGGAGTAAAGACTATTATGGGTATAAAAAGGCAACTGGAAGCCACCATAACTGCCTCTGCCCACGAACACAGCATACCTAAATCAATACTAGATTAGTGGAGGGATTTTAGAGATTTGTGCCATCACAAAGATGCAGAAAGGTGAATTTCCTTAATATGCCTATTTAAATTGCTGCCTTGACCTGGGCAGAAGAAGATAGATCTTGAAGAATGAGAGTGAGTTATTGAAAAATTATTTGGTAACCCCAATTGCAGCTGCTGACATAAATGTGATTTAAGTACTAGACCAAATTAATAGCATCTCCTAGCACTTGGTATGTAGCTATTCATTTGGCAAATGCTTTTCCCCTGTATCTTTTTTTAATTTACTTTTATTGAGATTGTTCACATACCATACAATTTTCCAAAGATCCAAAGTGTGCAATCAATTCCCCATGGTGCCATCATACAATTGTGCATCCATCACCACATTTTTTTTTCAACTTTTAGAACTCCAGAAAGGAAACAGAGACAAAAAAAGGAAACTCAAAACTTCCCATACCCCTAATCACCCCCCATCCATTATTGACTTATAGTATTGGTATAGCATTTGTTATTGTTGATGAAAGAATGTTAAAATACTACTAACTGTAGAATATAGTTTGCAATAGGTATATATATTTTTTCTATTTGCCCTCTCTTATTAACTTCTAGTTATAGTGTCATACATTTGTTCTAGTTCATGAGAGAGATTTCTAATATTTTTACTGTTAATCGTGGACATTGTCCACCAAAGGATTCACTGTTTTATACATTCCCATCTTCTAACCTCCAACTTTCTTTCTGGTGACATACATGACTCCGAGCTTCCCCTTTCCACCACATTCACACACCATTTAGCACCGTTAGTTATTCTCACAATGTGCTACCATCACTTCTGTTCATTTCCAAATGTTGAAGTTCACCCTAGTTGAACATTCTGCTCATAATAAGCAACCGCTCCCCATATTTTAGTCTCCTTCTATATCCTGGTAGCTTATATTTCATGTATATGAGTTTACATATCATAATTAGTTCATATCAGTGAGACCCTGCAATATTTGTTCTTATGTGGCTGTCTTATTTCACTCAATATAGTGCCCTCAAGATTTCTTCATCATTTTTTTTAAGACGGTTTTTTTCACACACCATACATTCTGTCCTAAGTAAACAATTGATGGTTCCCCATATAGTCACGTATTTATGTATTCTCCACCATCACCACTATCTATATAAGGACATCTTCACTTCCTCCCAGAGAAGGAGGAAGAATCAAAGAAAGCAGAGAGACAAAAGAGAAAGAGAAGAGGAGAGAGAGAGAGAGAGAGAGAGAGAGAGAGAGAGAGAAACATAACAGCTAGGAAGCACCAAAAGGAAAGATAGCATTAAACTCAAGTAGAATAAAGAGTCACACAATATCACCAATGCCAAGTGTCCCACACCCCTCCCTCCATGCCCCCCCATATGCATTTAGCTTTGGTATATTGCCTGTGTTATATTAAAGGAAGCATAATAAAATGTTTCTGTTAACTATAGTCTCTAGTTTGCATTGATTGCATTTTTCCCCCCAAAAATCCCAATCCATTTTTAACACCATGCAATGTTGACATTCATCTGTTCTACCTCATGTAAAAACATATTTGTAGCTTTTATCACAATCATCGAGTACCCTAGGTTTCACTGAGTTAAACAGTCCCAGTCTCTATCTTTCTTCTTTCATTCTGGTATCCCACATGCTCCCAACCTTCCTCCTTCAACCATATTCACAGTCATTTTTGTTCAGTGTACTTACATTGCTGTGCTACTATCTCCCAAAATTGTGTTCCAAACCTCTCACTCCTGTCTTCTCCTTTCTGTCTGCAGTGCTCCCTTTAGTATTTCCTGTAGGGCAGGTATCTTGTTCACAAACTCTCTCATTATCTATTTGTCTGAGAATATTTTAAGCTTTCCCTCATATTTGAAGCACAGTTTTGCCAGATATAGGATTCTTGGTTGGTGGTTTTTTTCTCTTTCAGTATCTTAAATATATCACACCACTTCCTTCTTGCCTCCATGGTTTCTATTGAGAAATCCACACATAGTCTTACCAAGCTTCCTTTGTATGTGATGGATCACTTTTCTCTTGCTGCTTTCAGGATTCTCTCTTTATCTTTGACATTTGATAATCTGATTATTAAGTGCCTTGGCGTAAGCCTATCCCAATCTATTCTGTTTGGGGTATGCTGTGCTTCTTGTTCCATAATTTTATGTCTTTCATAAGAGATAGAAAATTTTCATTGATTATTTCCTCTATTATTGCTTCTGTCCCTTTTCCCTTTTTTTTTTTTTCCCTCTGGGACACCCATAACACATACATTCCTGCATTTTGTGTAGTCATGCAGTTCCCAGAGGCATTGCTCATATTTTTCCATACTTTTCTCTATTGATTTGTGTGTAGGCTTTCAGGTGAATTGTTCTCCAGTTCCTGAGTGTTTTCTTCTGCCTCTTGAGATCTGCTGTTCTATGTCTCCATTGTGCCTTTCATCTCTTGTGTTGTGCCTTTCATTACCATAGATTCTGCCAGTTATTTTTGCAAACTTTCAATTTCTACCTTATGCTCACCCAGTGTTTTCAATATATACTTCATCTCTTTTGCCATATCTTCCCTAAATTTTTTGAATTGATTTAATATTATTTGTTTAAATTCCTGTATTTCAGTTAAAGTGCAAGTTTGTTCCTTTGATTGGGCCACAACTTCATTTTTCTTAGTGTAGGTTGTAGTTTTCTGTTGTCTAGGCATGGTTTCCTTTTACCCCAATCAGGTTCTCCCAGACCAGAATGGGCTCAGGTCTAGAAGGAGGCAATTATATCCAGTGTCCCTGAGGGTGTCTTAGATTGATGCACACTGTGAGTCCTCAAGTCACTGAGCTTTTCTGCCCAGCAGGTGGCACCTGTCAGCCTGTACCTCCAGAGTGATATAAGGAGGTGTTGCCTCTGGCTGTTTTCCCCCAGGCTCTGGGGTCTGGATCTGAATGGAAGGTGGGATAGTAGAGCTTGGCACCACCTTTTTCTTCTTAGGGAAGATACACTCCCTGGGGAGAGGTCATTTACATTTGAATAGTTTCTCTGCCTGTGCTATCTCCACCCTTGTCTGCATCAGAATGCTGGGATCTGAAAATGGCTGAGGCTTTCTCCACTGAGCCAAAAAAGGGACAGAAATCCCCCCTTCAGTTCCAAGTCCAAGGCTACCCTCAGTTTCACCCATTGGCCAGAGACAGCACCGGGTCATCTGGGCTCCCCCTCCCTTCCAGAGAGGTACTCCAGCTCTCCAAGGTCAGTCGCCACCAAAAGCCTCTCTCTGCTTATTGGGGATTCATGGCTTGAATTGAGCAGTACAGGCTTCTTAATTAAAACCCCAGTTGGAGCTCAGCTGAGCTATATTCGCTTGCTCAGAGAGTGCTTCTCTCTAGTACAGTGAGGATTTGCAGTTTGCTGTGGCTGAGGGGGCTCTCAGGCTTTGCAGTATGCTGTGGGGGAAAGGGCCCCTGGTTTGGGTCCACAGATTTTACTTACAGATTTTATGCTGTGATCTCAGGCATTCCTCCCAGTTCAGGTTGGTGTATGATGAGTGGACAGTTGCATTCCCCCCCCCCCCAGTTATTCCAGATTATTTACTAGTTGTTCCTGGTTGTTTATTAGTTGTTCCAGGGGATTTACTAGCTTCCACTCTTCTCTATGCTGCCATCTTAGCTCTGCCCCCTTACCTGTATCTTTTAATAAAGGTCATCAGAAACAGTTTTTCTTCATCTAGCCTGACAAGAGATACACCTTCCATATTGTTTTACTCAGGACTTCATTAGCTCTCCAGTCCTCTGCTGTAATCTGCAGGAAACTTGATTAACTTTCCATTGCACAAAATATGCTGGTCCATGACATTGATGATATCATGCTGTTCGGACAAAATCACAATCACACCAGTTGACAACTGTTAATGGAATAAAACTGTGACTCTGCATGGGTGGAAACACTGAGACCCACAATCTTTTAGGGAGAAAGAATTGTGTCACTCCACCAAGAAGAGGTTTCTTACCAACTAGGATATTAACAAAATCAAGAGGAACACTAACAATTTATTGAAAGTTAGGGTATTGTTACTATTTATAGAAATAAAGATTTTTGTCTACTCTCTATATTTACTTCCTTAGATTGTAAATGTATATCTATACCTGTATAAAAAATTTATGGCCTTCCATTCCACTCCATTGGCAACAATTGTATGACAGTTAAATATACTATAAATTACATACTCTGGTATATATTAAAATCATTTCAGTAAGATGAGCAAAGGTATATATTTAGAGAAACTAAATTTGAAGCAACCAATTCAACTTTAGATTATCTACCCTTGTAGAAAGAGAAAATATGCTTTTGTTTGTACTGGAATATCTTTCTCATGTTTGGCAAGCCATTTTAGGAAATATATGTATGTAAGGAAGTGTGTTAGGCAATCACATGACTTCATTGTTAACAATATTTTATTTTTCCCTTTGCCTACCTTTTATTTATTACCTCTTATTGATTGTTATGTGGACTTACTTTATTCTTATTGAGTAGAGTTCAATGGGCTTCAATAAGTTATCCTCTTTCTTAGAGACCAAAGGCAGGCATATTATTAAAGCTTTGTGAATTGGAGGGTTTCTCCCTGGAATATAACTCTTCAACAAAGCACGAAAAGGCCTGAAGATGTGCTCTTCTGCTCTATGAGCAGTTGCCTACAGTTCCTGCTTTCTGGACTCTGAAGCCATTTTTGGTTTCTGGCCAACTCCTCAGCTGCACTTTTTTTGGATTTCTATAACATTTTTGTGAGCTCACCATATAATTTTGATGAAGACGACTAAAGTTGAATTCTGTTGCTTGCAACAGCAACAGCAAAAACCCTAATTGAAAATGTATTTGAATAGATACTATTCTTTTATCCCTTATCACTCTGGTTAGGGTCTTCAGGTAACAGAATCAAATTATATCACCTTTGACTAAGGATGTGAATACCTCCTTAATCCTCGTGTATTGGATTGTATTGCCTCTAATATATAATTTCTATCCTTCTGTCATATGTGTTCTTTTCCATACTTACTTCTATCTAGAAGATACTAGAATGCATGCAGGAGACCTACAATGTGATGGGAAGGATGAGAGAGCATTTTTCATCTCAAACTAATGGAGAATTCTCCAAGGAGGTAAACAAGACAATATCAAATAATAGTGTTTCAGTTTTCTAGGCTGCTTAAGGCAGATAGCATAAAATAGGCTGACTTTAACAATAGGAATTTATTAGCTTACAGTTTTGAGGCTTAGAAAAATGTCCAAATCAAGGCATCATCAAGGCAATGCTTTCTTCTCTAAGACTGTCTGCTGGTGATCCTTGTCCCTCTGCCACATGGCAAGGCACAAATGTCTACTGGTCTCTCCCTTCTCTTCTGTGTTTTGTTGCTTAGAGCATTTTGCTTCTGTGGCTTTTTTTTTTCCTCTCTCTGTTTCCATTCAATTTATAAAGGACTCCAGAATTAGGATTAAGATCCATCCTGACTGAGGTGGAGCACACCTTAACTGAGATAGCCTCATCAAAAGTCCTGCTTACAATGGGTTCACACACATAGGAATGGATTAGATGTAAGAGTATGTTTACCTGAGGTACATACAGCTTCAAACCACCACAACTAGTGTAGGCCATTGAAACTCAGCTGTCTCTAATCCCTAAGGTAATATTCTTACTTGTGTATTTTACCATGGCTTAAAACATTTGGTTCATAGTTGTTAAGAGTCCAATGATGGAAAATGGGTTAAAAACCAGTCTCTCCTCAGAGAGAAGGGAAGAAATAAAGAAAGAGCAAGAGGAATTTTGGCAAAGTGTAATGAGAAAGTGAGACCCCAGGGGAACAGCCAGCTTCCCCACATGAGACAGCAAGAAAACCTGCTAGAGACACACAGGGGAAATATTCTCAGGTAACATATTTTCTTTGAGGGAAACAGAGTTTTTGAGGAACAACAAATTGAAATTGGGGAAATAACTGAAAATAAAATTTGAAACAGTAAGGAGACAAAAGGTAATGAACACAAGACAGAGGATGAAATAAAAAGTGAGGCTCCATTTTATTTGCAGATGCTTTCCATATCTGAATATATATTGGCAGAGTTTCTTCTAATTAAACAATGTTAAAATATTTTAACTATTCATGCATATACTTTTATTTCTCTCATTATATAATATATTCTTGATGATAAGGGTAACAAAAATTTATTATTAATCACAGATTTCATTGCAGCTCAGATTCAGAGAGTAGCAGCATAAAGTCCCAGTAGTAGCTAGAATGTTACAATCCAGTCCTCGTATATGAAATATGGACTTAAAATTGTGAGATCAGTTTTGTATTTGATTAAAAGTTCATCTCATTAGTTTAAGGCAAACTTCAGAAGCATGTAAATAGAGAAAAATAATGTTTCCCAAATGTAAAATAACAGGATAGAACTATAATGAGATAACTTTAATATCCAGCATCTTTCAGAGAAAAGTTTTTTATAGTTTCACTTCCAAGACATGAACTCACGAAATCCCTACAAAATATTGCAATTACTTAAAATGTCTTAGAACAGGAACCCAAGACAATAGAGAGCACAGTCCTTTCCACAAGAGTCATTGTTCTCATGGATACATTAAAACTGAGTAGATAATTTAACCAAAATATGTTTTATTAAGACAAAGCAATAACATTTTTTTCACTATGTTTTTATGAGAATTGGTGAAGCTATATAAAATCCATTAAAATGTTTAGAGAAATAGTTTCCTGTAAAGAAAATTTTACTATCATTTTAACAGAATCAAATGATTAATGAAGCACTTAGAAATGATAACCCAATAAACATTTAGAAAGATATGGAGAAGTACTTTTACTGACATTTAAGTTATAAGCTAATAAATACTGTAATAAAAGCTGGCAATTGCACATTTTTTTATTTTGTATTTAATTTGAAATTATAACATTTTAAATATATTTAAATGGCAACATCATTTGTTCTTAATAACTGGAAAACCAGCAACTATTTTTCACCTGAAATTAAAAAGTTTCCATTATTTTAGGTTTATGAATAATCATAGCACAAGAAACATGAAGTATTCAAGTATGGTCCTATTTTAATATTGTTCAGGCTATTGATAAATACAAGATTACTGCTGAACATATCAAAATGCAGTCAACATCTATAAATTCTACTTCTTTTTCAATATATTATCTGAAATGACAAACGTGCTTTTGAAATACTAACATATTTATTCATTATGATCTGGGTTAGGTCAGCCTGTGTAATAGGAAACAAATGTTGCAAAGCCATATTGAAAAATGTGTGAAAAGAAATAAGATAAAATTTGTTATGCTACTAATTTTTTTTTCCAGTTTCTAAGTCATTTGCTTGTTCTTTGAAAATATCAGGAATAAGTCAAATATCCATCACTTCCTTTGTTCGTTTGAAAAAGCATTGAAATACTTTCTTACTTAACCATTTAATTTATATCAGAAATAGTGAGGAAAGTTTCCAAGCCCTTATCATTTTCTTTTGACTTAATATTTCTAACACTGAGCTGAATGTAATTGATGATATAGTAGTATCTTCAGGTTAAAAGTTTTAGAAAAGGTGTCAATGCTACAAGCTTTTTATTTCCTTACTATCCTTCTTTTCATACATACCTGCTGGATTTTTAAACATAAGAAAGGTTACATTAAATATAAAATAAGAGTACATTAAAATAACCTAGATAAATAACTTACTGTAGAATATATCTTTGCTATATAAAATATAATTTTTCCTTTTGGTGGTCTCCCAAATGCATTTTTTCTTTATTAGAGAAGTGTGTCTACAGAATAGCCATGCATAAAATTCAGAATTCCCATACACAATGCCATTATTAACACCTCGCATTGATATAGAACATTTGTGATAACTGATGAAATCATGTTTCCATAATTGTACTAATAACTATAGTCCATGGTTTAATTTAGGGTCCACTGTGTGTGTAGTACAATTTCAAGGCATTTTTTTTTTAATTTTATTGTTACAACATGTACAATATAATGTTTTCCCTTTTAGCCACATTCAGATACATATTTCACTGCAGTTAATATTCCTTGTGGTTATCATAGGGTTAAAATGTAACATCCTAAATATATAACGATCATGTTTGCTTTCATACCAACTTCACTTCAGTAGCATGCACATATATTTTGCCTATACTGCTCCGTCCTCCCACCATTTTTTTTTTACTTGTTACCACATATATCTTTATACATTGTATCCAAAAATTTAATTGCGTTAGCATTTTAGCACCTGTAGGAAGTAAGAAGTTAAGTTACATAACAAACAATACACTACAATAACACTGGCATTTATAATTATCCAAATGGTTACCTTTACCACAGGTCATTATTTCTTCATGCTGTTTTGAAATACTGTCTGTTGCCTTTTCCTTTCAATATGAAAACATCCCTTTAGCATTGGTTGTAGCGACAGTCCAGTGGTGTTGAAGTCCTTCAGCTTTTGTTTATCTGAGAATCTCTTAATCTCTCCATAATTTTGGAAAGAACATAAAATTCTTTGCTGGTATTTGTATTCCTTCAGCACTTTAAGTATTTCAACTCCCTCTTTTGGCCTCCATGGTTTCTGATGAGAAATCAGCACTCAATCTAATTGGAACTCCCTTGTACACAACACATTGTTTCACCCTTGAAACATTCAGAACTCTCTCCTTGCCCATTGCATTTGCTATTGTCAATAATATATGATGGAGTATGCTTTTTTCTTCATGTTTATCCTATTTCATGTTTTCTGAGTTTCTTGGATTGACATATTCAGGTCTTGGCTAAGATTTGGAAGTTCCCTGTCATTAATTCTTTGGGTACTCCTTTTGCCCTTTTCTCTTTCTCTTCTCCTTCTGGGACTCCCATAGTACATATATTAGTTTGCTTGATAGTTTTCATAGCTGTCCTAGGCTATTTTCACTTTCAATATTTATTTTTCTTTCTGATTCGCAGCCTAATTTCAAGTGTCTTGTTCTTTGAATTCATGGGTTCCTTCTTTTAACAGCTGCAATCTGCTCCTTAATCCCTCCTGGGATTTTTTTTCATTTCAGTTATTGTGATCTTCTACTCCAGTAGTTCTGTTTGGTTACTTTTTAAAATTTCTATCTCTTTACTTAGAACCTCATATTGTTCAGTTATTGTTTTCTTCATTTCCCTTAGTTCTTTCTCTGTAATTTCCTTTATCTCTTTGAGCATAATTAAGGTCATTTTTTAAAGTCTTTGGTATGGCCACATCTGTTCTTCTTCATTGGTATTTTTTGGATTTTTATCCTATCCCTTCAGAAGAAAAAGAGAAAATTGTTCACCCCCTCTACCATCCCCACACTCTTAGTAAAAGGCATGTTCATGCCCAATCAATTCAATCAGCTCCTCTTGGGAATGAGCCTGTGTTTGCCATTTTTGTAAAATGATGTATTTGATTGGAATACAGGAGTCACCATGCTTATATCATAATTTATCTTGGGGACAGAAGATGAAATAAATTTTTAATATAGGCAAAGGATATAAATACAAATCAAAATGAACATAGTTTTATTCTATCATATTAGCAAAAATTAAAATATATGTTAAATCTCAATCTTGAAGAAACTGAAAAGTAGTCACTTTGATAGCTCTTTGGTAGAAATGTAAACTGTTCCAATTTCTTTGAAAGGCAATTTGGCCAGATTTATTAAAATCGAAACTTCTGCTGAGAGTGTCTAAATGTGGAAGCATCCCAGTCAGTGTTTTAACATAACTAGTATCCAGATATTGATTTCTAATATAATTCTCCAATAAAAAGAACCGATTCTTCCTGGAGAAATAGCCAATTCTAATGTTGCAGCAGTTAAAATAGAACATAAGTCTAGAACATCTTTTAGTACTCTACAAATATGCTAATACATATCAAGGGGACACAGCATAAAACCTGAAAGAGCTTCCAGTGGCCAGAGCTGAAACAATCTGAGAAAAAAATAAACAAAACAGTATTAGTTTATAACTCAAAGTATAAAATAAATAGCCTCAAGTCCATAAATGATTGAATAAATACATAAATGGAGTAAACACATAGTTCTTGCAGAAGAATTCCATAAAATTTATGTAGAGTATGAAAAGGGTAAAATTTAAGTTCATGGTGGAGAAACATGTGGGAACAATCTTACCTAGGTACATCATCATTGATAAGTGATATTGGTAGCATGTAGCCTGATACCATGTGACAAGAGGGGAATTTCACCTCTGTAGTATTCTTCCCAGAAACTCATAACCAGGATTAGTAAGAGGAGAAATCTGGAAAATTAGTAAGAGGAGTTAGTAAAAGAAGAAACCTAGGCTGTCTTGTTCCAGAACTGGCGGCCTTGAACACGGGTCCCTTTCCTTAGAGACAAAGAGTAAGAACTTAATTTAATAAAGTGCCTAAATGAAAGAAGAACATCTTAATTTTAAGTGCTATTGAAATGGTGATTTCATGTTTTAAAAAAATTTGTCCTTAGTAGGGTGCGTGGAGTAGATTGTCCCAACAAGAGTGCTGACCAAGTGGTGCAAGTGGGATAGTATGTACCATGGGGCACTGCCAGTTCTAAAATCACATAGTGAAAAAAATGCAGAATCATGATTTACAAGGATAAAAAAAGTTAGAGCATTTGGATTTCAATTTGAATTCCATTATCTTGCTTCCTGAATTCAAAAATTATGTTGGTGTGTAAGTCTTAGGAATTGCATCCTTGCCAAAGAAAGGGCTTGAATTGTGTATACTACATATAGGCAATTCTATCCCATATTAAATCATTCATTAGTCTGATTAATATATACAATCTTGATTTCTTCACCTCTGTGAAACTGATGATAAAATCATCATAAAGTATGAAATATAGATCCTTTGTTATTAGGTTCTTAGTGTGGCTGTTATTGTTTTTGTTGCTATCATGATTATTATTAACTGATACTAGGTTTCTCTAAAGAGAAAATAATTTATTGTTAATTTTCACAATAGTTACAGATATTTATTTATATATTTATTTATTGACATTATATTTTAACACTTAGCCAACATCAGATTCTGTTTATAGGTTTTTATTAAAGAAAAATGATTTCATAAACAATTAATGACTCCATAGATTTTAATGTAATTATTTTATTAAGTGTTTTGTGCAAGCTATAGAGATACAGAAAATTAACTTGCTAAATATTATATTGCATATATGTAATATTAATATGCATATTTAAGAATAAGTGTAAATTTCATAAATATTAATACTTAATTTTATACATTTGTATAATATATACTTGAATTATTTTGTAAATGCAATACAAATTTCTTATAACCGCATCCATTAAATTTTTAAAACATTGAAAAATAAATTTTATGAAGATGTAAGTATTGTTAATGTTTTATATATTTTTTAATTTTTAATTTTAATTTTTACATGGAATCACATTCCTACTGAAAATCCTCAGGTTCACAGAAACAAAATAGTTGGAAAAATAGAATCACTAATGGACAGTAAAATATGAATTATCCAAATTTGGATTTGTAAGCCTTGATCATTATTCATCTCCTAATACTAAATAATTATTTGGGGTGAGAAGAAGATATAGTTGGCTCTGGAGGCTTATTTCCTTCCCCCTTTGGGTAGTTCAGCCAATAACTGATTCAGGTGGACCAAAGCAGCCTATAGAGTGACAAGGACTTTGGCTGATATCAGTATCCCTGGCAAGTAAGGCAAAGTATGCTAATGACATCATCAGGGAGTTGGACAAACCCTAGTAAAATGTGCACTGTGGATGAATATACAAATATGCTGTTACAATGACTTTTTGATAAGGGCCTACAAATAAATCGGTTTGTATTTCACTGCATCTCATCCTAGCACAATGAAGTTGGATTCATCTTATGTGAGTACCAAATCTAAAGCCATACTACCCAAGTAACCACTTGGAAATTAAATAGACTATAACCTGTAGGAACATTTTAAATGATCTGCTGACTATACAGCCACCAAGTGCAAAGAAGAAACCCCAATCTCCAATTGGTCTCTTTGGCTATTGGAGGCAGCATATCCCTCACTTGAGGGATTTTACCTCAGCCTCTGTACCAATTCACTCAGAGGGCCAAATTTCATTGGGAGTGCCTATGGCAAGGCACTTCTTGATTGAAAGAATTAACTCAAGCCCTTTCCTGGATTTCCATAGAATATACATCTATGTACATCTCTAACCATCCTCACAACTGATCAAAATTTTTGGCAAAAAGACTTCACCTTATTCTTCAGGTACTTAGCAGCTATATACAGCTAAAATGTCATTGGTCTCTAATAGAGATTGCCTTGTCAAAAGAAAAGTCATGACTTTCACACCTAATGTTATCATCCTAATGCACCCTCCAATTGATGTAGCCCTAAATGGCTACTATTGGCCCTTTAGGACCTAGTACCCTAACCAAGAGATGGCTGCTTCTCCATGAGAAAAAGCACAATCTTGATAACTACTTTAAACAAACTGCTGACTCAATGGGATTCTTTCTTGCAAGATTTGATACATATAAAACAATGTGCTTCTCATTCAGCAGTTGAACTCACTGCCCGCTCACCTATATGGGACCTGACTCCCAGAGGTGTAAATGTCCCTGGCAATGTAGAATGACTCCCAAGGATGAATCTGAGCCCAACATCATGAGGTTGAGAACATCTTGACCAAAAGAGGGATGTGAAATGAAACAAAATAAAGTTTCAGTGGCCAAGAGATTCCAAACGTAGTTGAGAGGTCACTTGGGTAGGCATTGTTATGCACTCTATAGATAAGCCTTTGTAGACTTTAATACACTGGAATAGTTAGAAGTAAATACCTGAAACTATCAAATTGCAACCCACTAGCACTGACTCTTGAAGATGATTGTATAGCAATGTAGCTTTCAAGAGGTGACAGTGTGATTGTGAAAGCCTTGTGGATCACACTCCCTTTATCTGGTATATGGATGGATGAGTAGAAAAATGGGGACAAAAACTAAATGAAAAATAGAATGGGGGGTGATTTTGGTGTTCTTTTTCACCTTTATTTTTTATTCTTATTTTTACTTTTTATGGTATGAAGAAAATGTTCAAAAAAATAGATTGGGATGATGAATGCACAACTACATGATGGTACTACGAACAGTTGATTGTACACCATGGATGACTGTATGATATGTGAATATATCTCAATAAAACTAAATTAAAAAGAACACAGTGTGGTTCATTTAGGAAATAGCCTGTCTTCAAGGAGGTCATACTGGTAGAATGCTACAATGATACACACAATGATGGACTGCTGATGCCTATGGCATTGAATTTTCTTCATCATGGGCTGGAACTCAAATGTTGTTCCTGGAAATAGTTGATATCATTCCAACAAATACTGAAATACACCTTCACAGAGTGATGAACTAACACTAAGGTCTAACTCTATGGTCACAACTTTGGGTTGTTTTATTAAAGGCACAGGCATAAGGTATCACGACTTTTAAACATTAGCTCAATCTTAATGTTTCATATGTACTTGGCAAAATAAAGCAATTACATCTAAGGAAAAATAACTGACTGTCAAAGCCAATCAAATATATGCAGCCCTAATCTCTACTATGACACACAGGAAATATGCTCAAGCCTGCCATGATGATAAAACCACCTATAAAGGACTGGAGTACACACCAAGACATTTTTTTGACATATGTGGAGACAACTATCACTCATAAGGCTTTTACTATATGTCAACCATACCAATCACTCCAACAAACATCTCTATAAGACTAGATAATCCTTCTGTCTCCAACCACCTAAAGTTACATGAAGCCATACTTCCTCTTCCATGGTATGCACCAGAGTCAGGGAGTGGAAAATAAGAATTTGATAAGGAACTGTCAATTGCCCTCCATTTTCAAAACAAAAGAATCCTCTTCTGAATAGTGATCTCTCAAGATGGAAGGAATTTTTCTCTCAGTGAAGAGATCATTGTTGCTCAGATCAAGGATAAATGGGCAGACATGAACTTGGACACTGATCTTGCCACTGACAATTTTATGGGTGCTCTCCACTGTCTCCAAAGATAAATTATGATATAAGCATGGTACTCCTGTGTCCTAATGGAATACATCATTTCATAGAAAGGACAAACCAAGCTTATTCCCAAGAGCAGCTGACAAATTTAAATTAATTGGGCATAAACATGCTTTACAATAGGAGTTTGGGATGGTAAAGAAGATGACTAATTCTCTTTTTCAACTATAGACATGGACTAAAATTCCAAATATCTTTCTACAACTGTTCTGAGCAATATCTCATAGTGAGAATTCCACACAAATTTGGATATTTAATTTCCCATCTGACTCAGTAGTATTGGACCTCACTGATGTCCTACTACAACTTGACATCTACAAGAACAAATAGTTTGTTTTTTATGAACCCTCAAAGGCCATGTGAATACTGCTGAGAGTCAATCTGGAGGACTCTGGAGGCTCATTTGTTTCCCCCTTTTGGTAGCTTAGCCTAGTCTAGAATTAGCTTAGCGGAAGTGAAGACACAATAAAAGGTTGTTCCCAGAGCTCTTGGTATGTAAACCTTGGCTCTAAATATTCACGATATATTCACTCTCCCTCATCCCAGAGACCCACTGAGTCATTTATTTGTTACATGGAAAAACTCTGTTTTTCCCTAGAATCTCTTACTTTACACAAATATAATTTGGTTTGTGGGCAAAACTCATTCTCTCTCAAAGTGCTTTCAGTCCTGAAAATTTAAAGCTCACATTCAAATTATATGTATTTGCATTCACAGAGAAGCTCTCATATGTAAATATTTAAATGATGTTACATAAGTTAAATATAATAACATCTAAGCTCATATTATCTGACAGTTTTTAGGTTTATAAGAATACCATACTACTCCTCTTCGCTATTTCATGCTGAAGTTCACTGCCTATTCAGAGGAAAATATCTGTCAACAGTTTATCAGCTAAAATATTTAAAAGTATTTTTCAGAGTTTTTATAAAATTATGTTTTGGCCCAAAAATAACTTGTAAATTAAAAAGCCTGAGTTCTTAAATAAACATAACTGAAAAATCAAAACCACTGTGTTAAAATAAAGCAACATGTTCTGACAACTTTTACAGATTTAGAGCAAAAGATACTTCAGTTGAGGTTAAAAATGTTTAAGTGTTATTGTTTGAATGCTGTTGTAATTTCAGTTCTAAAGAAGAATTATAAAACTGGCAGGGCTGTATCTATGCAGACTTCAGAAAATTCTTCATTGTAATTGTCCAATTTTGGTATGAAAAAAATCACTTTTGTTCAAATTTTAATTTGTATTATTGTAGGAAATTTCACCCTGGCATTATCCAAAGAAAGAAAAATAAAGGGCTAACAGAACTCTGTGAAGATTTCTCCTGTGAAAATAATTGAAAGAAAATGAAATGGAAAAATTCTAGTTAATGGAGATAAAAAGAGTTCCTGGCATCAGCTAAAAACTGATTAATTCTCTCTGCCATTTGCTGCCACATATCTGTACAAAGCTTCTTATCAAGTGAGACACTCAAAATGTGAAAAGAAAAATCCTTTAAACTCTCAAAATGTGAAGAGAAAATCCTTTAGAAGCCTCAGTCAGCAGTTGATTGAGATCATCGTAAGCATAACACTTTATAGAGAACATTGTTTATAGAAGCAATCTCATTGTTCTCATTATAAAATTGTAAAATATTTTATTTGGAGTTATTATACAAACATATTTAAATGCCTTTTCTAAAATGTGTATTTAATTCCTCTGAATATAAATACATAATAGAAAGAAAAGGTGGGGAAAAATATTGATGGCTGAATTTCTTTCCAGCTTCCTCAAGCTGCTATAAAATTACTATCATTTTCTCTGTGTGAATTTCAGAAGAATGATTGCAGAGCACAGGAAAAATGAAAAGCACTTAAGCTGTGTGCTTGACATTAAAATAATAGTAATAACAAGTAATATTATTATCATAATGACTATTATTACATCTTATTCTAACTAGCACATGATCATAAAACAAATATAATAAAAAGACAGATAATGTAAATCACAATGCTACCTCTGGAAATATATTTCAGTGTGTAATCCTCCACATTTTTTATATAAATAAATACACACATCCATATACACATACAGAATTAAAGCCTTTTAACATAATATGTTAGTATTTTATGTTAACAAATGTACCTTCTAAAAAATAAGTCAATACAATATAAATAAAATGTCATATAAGTGTGCCAAAATGTGTATAATATCCTTTACTGTTGGATATTAAGATTGTTTTGTAATATTAGTCTTACAAATGATACTCTGAAATTTCTGGACCTCTGCCTTTGTGCATATCCTTACTTATTTCTGGCATCAGAGAGTGTGAGAGTTTTGAAGACTTTTATGCAGATTTTGAAATTGCCCTATGGGCTTTGAAATGTTCTAATTTAGAATAATCAGGTTCAACATATGGCTTCATATTCACAGATGTACAATAAATGGCATTTGAATATTATATTCTGTCTTATCTGAAAAGTCTTAATGCATATGTAAGTTGTCATTCTAAAGTTAGCATTTCAATGCATTTTTTCAATTTTCAATGATTTTCTTTAAATACAAAATTTCTGTCTCCCTGCAAAAAAAGTTTTATGTAAGAAATTACAAATTGCCATAGTTGCTACATTAAATATTTGGGCTCAAATTGTGAAATTGTAATGATATTTTAAAGCATTCATCTCAGGTTTATGGTTGTAATCAGGAGTTTAGAAAGCCAGATGCTGTTTCTGTTCAGTAAGAATATAATTGACAGTTAACTTGAAATCTTGCACTTATCCTAGATTGTTTTACAAAATCTGCAGGAATAATGAGGACAAGCACAACAATGCCAATTACCTGGTGTTTGCAACACCACTATCAGAAAAAAAAAAATGTAGCAAGAATTTACAAACTTGGAAAAGAAAAGCTATGGACTTACTGGCAAAAAATCTTTACTAAGCAGCTTTCACTTAAAAAGATCAATGAGAATCTTAAGTGAGAGTGTGTGAGGAAAAGATCCTTGAACAATATCTGTAGGTCAGAATTAACATTATTTCTCTCTGTTCTGAGACAGATAATTGGGAAAAAATACTCTAACCAACAGATCCCTGAAATTAAGCCATTTTCATATTCTTTAGAAGACCCTTAGAAGACAGGTGCATCCACTGAAAACATCTACTCGCACTAGAAGGGAGAACAAATTTACCAAAAAGATAACTGCCATAATGACAGAATGTAATTATGGGGGAAGTATCAGTTGAACTTGTCAGATTTTTTTTATCCTTATGTCTAAGAAGGATATAGCTTCCTAGGGACATCTTCAAGGGATTTTATAAGAACTATCTTGACCTGATTTTTCTTTCCAATCTTTCTGACATGGGTTATTATTCAATTATACACATTTGTTATAATTAGCTTTAAAATATTGCTTAAAAAATTTCCCAATGAAAAACAAACCAAGACAGACTAGTTTTATTGGTAAAAGTATTCACATCAGCTGGCATATATATCTTTTAATTTTGAGGAATAGTTATGAAGAATCAGCAAATAGAATCCTTAAAGTAATATAAAGCAGCAAATTCTGTCAAATTAACATTATGATTTAAATAAATACTGTTTAACGGGTAAATCTCTAAGAAATAGAAAATTTTAAGGTATTAAGATGGCATCACCTTATTCAAAGGTAAATTCCATACATGAAGCATGTAAGTTATTTTTCTTGAATCATAATCTTAGATATCTGTATAGTCTTAGAAATATTTCCACAGATTCTTTTAATCACAATGCATAATAGATGCATTATTATTAATTCAAGGCTGGCTTCTAGGATTTTTATTACTCAGCTGCTAGCATTCATTCATCAAGGGTGCCTATGATAATTATGAATGAAACTTCCTTTACTTGCATAGCTCTTGCTGATGCCTTCCTAAACCAGAAGTTCTAATAACATGCCATAGCCCCTTCATAGGCATTATCTTCATAGATTTTTGTGATGTGAACTGTTTTCCTAGGGAGTAGTGACAATAGACTATCTGAATATTATTCAAACTTCTTAATGATACCTTTATAGTGATTTTTATTAGTATGATTTAAATTATTAGTATCATTATCAAGCTCATGGTTAATAAAATAAAATTTTAAAAGCCTAATATTTATCTATCACCACATTGGTACACATGCACACTATAAAATAAAACTAAAATAACAAAGAAAAATAAGGCAATATATCAATAATTATTATTATGAAGATATTTACACAAACAAAATAATTACAAGCCATAGTAATTTCCATCAATAGCAAACTGACAAGCTTATTACCTGAAAATGTCTCAGGTTTTATTAACATCAATTTTGCCAGATGTAATTTAATTATCTTTCTGAAATTATTTTTGATGAGAACTTCAAACGTACATTTTATTTCTAAATCATGTGAACAATTAAGGGAGCAAGCACAAAACACTAATCCATAAAGAAAGGTTGATATCTTAATTATTAACAATATTAAAAAATATTTATTTCACAACTTTTGACTTTATCAATAACATAGAAATAAATTTTACTTTTTATTAACTCCTTCACTGTCCTACCTCAGGGGTATATTAACTCTCCAGCCCTATGTCATAATCTAGTACACAGGGAAATTGATTGTCTCTCCCTCCCGTAAGACATCACACTGGTCCGTAATAATGAATATATGTTGATTGGAACTAATGAGCAAGAAGTAGCAACTTTTCTAAACTTCTTGGTAAGGCATTTGTGTGTCAGAGGGTGACACAACAAAATTTCAGGGAACTCCCACCTCAGTGAAATTTCTAGGTGTCTAGTCGTGTGGGGCATAGAGAGAGATCCCTTCTAAGGTCAAGGATAAGCTATTGCATCTGGCCCATCCTGCAACTAAAAGAAAGGCACAATGCCAAGCTGGCCTCTTTGGGTTTTGGAGACAATATATTACTCATTTGGGTGTGCTATTCCAGAACCTTTATTGAGAGACCTGAAAAGTTTCAGGTTTTGAGCGGGGACCAGAACAAAAGGAGGCTCTGCAAGAGGTCCAGGCTGCTGTGCAAGCTATTCTGCCACTTGCACTTATGAGCCAGTAGATCGAATGATGCTGAAAGTGTCAGTGGCAAATATAGGTGCTGTCGGGAGGTTTTGGTAGAAGATTCACAGTGGAGACCCATCTTTTGCAGACAACTACTCTTTTTTTTTGAGAAATAGCTTTTGGCCTGCTACTGGGCCTTAGTAGACTGAATGTTTAACCATGGGCTGTAAAGTTACATTGAGATCTGAGTTCCCCATCATGAACTGGCGTTACAGTTTGCTAATGCTGCCATTATGCAAAATACCAGAAATAGATTGGCTTTTATAAAGGGGATTTATTAGGTTACAAGTTTATAGTTCTGAGACCATAAAACTGTCCAAACTAAGGCATCACAAGAGGACACCTTCACTGAAGAATGACTGATGGCATCTGGAACACCTCTGTTAGCTGGGAAGACATATGGCTGGTGTCTTCTGGCCCTTTGCTCCCAGGTTGCTTCCACCTTCTGATTCCAGTGGCTTTCTCTGTAAGCATCTGGGAGTCCTCTCTTAGATTCTCTGGGGCAAACTCTGGACTTCGTCTCGTAGCTTAGCATCTCGAAACATCCTTCTGCCCACATCTGCAAGCATCTCTAAGCATCAGCAAGCATCTGGGTCTGTGCTGGCTCTCAGTTTCTCCCTTAAATCCTCCAGTGAACTAGTCAAGACCCACCCTGAATGGGTGGGACCGCACCCCATGGAAATAGTTCAAGAAGAGTTTCCACCTTAATCAACAGAATAATCAATCTGCCCCCACAAGATTATATTAAAGAACATGGCTTTTTGGAGGACATAATATACCCAAACTGGCACAACTGTGTATTGTCTGACCCACCAAGTCATAATGTTGGGTGCGCCAGCAGCACTCCATAAAATGGAAGTGGTATATACAAGAAATGGCTTGATAAGGCCCTGAAGGCATGAGTAAGTTACATGAGGAAGTGACCCAAGTGCCCATGGCCCCACTTCTACCATATTACCTTCTTTTTCCCAGCCCAGAGCTATAGCCTTGTGTGGAGTTCCTTATGATCAGTTGACTGAGGAAGTGAGAACTCAGGCCTGGTTTAAAGACAGTTCCACATGATACACAGGTACCACCCCAAAATGGACAGCTGCAGCACTACAGCCACTTCCTGGGACATCTCTGAAGGACAATGGTGAAGCAAAATACTCCCAGTTGGCAGAACATTGAGCAGTGCACCTGGTTATTCATTTTACATTGAAGGAGAAATGGCCAGAGGTGTGCTTATATACTGATTCATGAGCTGTTGCCAATGGTTTGAATGGATTGTCAGGACTTGAAGGAAAATGGTTGGAAAATTGGTGACAAAGAAGTCTGGGGGAGAGGTATGTGATAGACTTTTTGAGTGGGCAAAAAACATTAGATATCTGTGTTCCATATGAATGCTCACTGGAGGATGACTTCAATAGATGAAGCTATTAATAATCAAGTGGCTAGGATAACCTATTCTGTGGATACCAGTTGGTCTGTTCCTTCAGCCACTCCAGTCATTGCCCAATGGACTGATGAATAAAGTGGCCATGTTGGTAAAGATGGAGTTTATGCATGGGCTCAGCAACATGGATTTCCACTCACAAAGACTGATCTGTCTACAGCCACTGCTGAGTGTCCAATCTGCCAGCAGCAGAGACCCATACTCAGTCCCCAATATGGTACAATTCCCTGAGATGATCAATCTGCTACTTGGTGACAGGTTGACTATATTAGGCCATTTCCATCATTGAAGGTGCAGGGCTTTGTTCTAACTGGAATTCACACATACTCCAGATGTGGGTTTACCTTCCATACACAAAGTGCTTCTGCCAGAATTACTATCTGTGAACTCATAGAATGTCTTATCCATTGTCAATCATGGTTTTCCACACAGCATTTCTTTTGATCAAGAAACCAACTTCGCAGCAAATGAATTGCAAGAATGGGTACATGCTCACGGAATTCACTGGTTTTCCATGATTCCCATCATCCTGAAGCACCTGGATTGATAGAATGGTAGAATGGCCTTTTGAAGACTCAATTATGGCAACAACTGGGTGGCAAAAACTTGCAAGGCTGGGGAAATGTTTTCCAGGAGGCTGTGTAGGCTCTAAATCAGCATCCACTCTATGGTGCTTTTCTTCCCATAGCCAGCATTCATGGGTCCAGAAACCAGGAGTGGAAATGGGAGTGGTCACTATCACCCCTAGATATCTGCTCAAAATTTCGTTGCTTCCTGTCCCTGCAACTTTTAGCTCTGCTGTTCTACAGTCTTAATTCCAAAATGAAGAGTGTTTCCACCAAAAGACATAACAATGATTCCATTGACCTTGCAGGTAAGAATAACATCCAGCCACTTTGTGCTCCTCATGCCTCTGAATTAATAGGCAGAGAAGGGAATTATTGTACTGAATGGGGTGATTGTTCCTGATTATTGAGGGAAACAGAACTGCTACTGCAAAATGGAAGTAAAGAAGAATTTGCTTGAAATACGGCAGATCTCTTAGGGTATCTCTTAGCAATACCATGCCCTGCGATTAAAGTCAATGGAAAACTACAATAACCCATTCCAGGAAGGACTAGTAATGTCCCAGAAACTCCAGGAAAGAAAGTTTGGGTCACCCTCCGAGGCAAAGAACCATGGCCAGCTGAGGTGCTTGCTGAGGTTAAAGGGAATATGGAATGTGTAGCAGAAGAAAGTAGTGATAAATATGAGCTATGAACATGAGACTAGTTACAGAAACAAGGACTGTAATTGTTATGAATATTTCTTCCTTATTTTGAGTATATTTGCATATATATACATAAAGGAAATGTCTTTGTGTTTCTTCCCTCTCTTATCTCCTTATCATAAGATATAAGTTGTATTAATTTCATGTCAAGATATTTAAATTATAGGATGTTAAGTTTAAGAATGAACATTACTCAAGGTTTTGCACCTTATTCTGGGGAAAGTTAGTGCCATTCCAGTTGTATGCAGAACAGTTGAGTATTGTCAAATTATGACTGTTACTGTTTTTCTTTAGAGATTAAGCATGGTTTAAGGAGATGTGTATGGGTGCCAAGCTGACTAAGGGTAGACTGTGATGGTTAAGTTTATGTGTCAACTTGGCCAGGTTGCAGTTTCCAGCTGATTGGTCAAGAAAGTACTGGACTGATTGTTACTGTGAGTATATTTCATGTATTTAAATCATTAGTAAGTTGATTGCATCAATGGCTGACTACATCTACAATCAACTGAGGAGACTGCCTTCAACAATGAGAGACATCTCATTCAATCAGTTGAAGGTCTTAAAAGGAGCAGTGATGATTTTAGTAGTCAGAAGGGAAAATTTCCATCTCTATTTCAACCAGACAGCTTCCCCTGGGGAATTTTTTGAAAACCTTATTAAGAGTTCCCAGCTTGCAGGCTGCCCTACAGAATTTGGACTTGCCCATCCCCACAGTCATATGAGCCAATTCCTATTAAAAAAATCTCATAATATTTATATAATCTATCTATCTATCTGTCTATCTATCTATTTATCTATCCATCCATCCTGTTGGTTCTGTTTGGCTAGAGAACCCTGACTAATACAATCAGCATTCCTATTTATGACCTTTTAATAGTGTTTAATAAAAAAAAAAAATCATTATGAACAGCAATGCCAATTTGCCAGAAATATAAAATGTCTTTCATACATCAAAAGCATCACTCCATTAGGACAGAAAACTAATAGAGGTATAAATCTGAGCAAATCCCAGTTAGATCTCCCATCATAAGCCCTTTGATTATTTATGAGCCCACTCTAGTCCAGAGTGACTATGGAAACATTTGTAAGTGCCAGAAGAAAATGTTGAATTTCCTGATAAATAATCACAGAAAACAGGATGGATGGGGGGAGTATATTTACAGTGGCTAGGTTCAATTTAATTGAAAATATATTTATTACAAAGCTTTGGTAGCACAAGCATATTGAAGAGGCTCTATTCTATTAATTTAATATTGCAACAGTAAATGAAAAGCCTCCAAAACCAATTCATTGACCAGAAACCATTTGTTCTACAACACAGAAAGGATTTTTTAAAAGATAATATTGCTAAATTTTGAAAAATGTATGTTTACCTGAGTACTGCTGATGTTTTAAAACTTGAATAATGACTTGATGAAATTTTAAAACCTTTAGGTAGCCAAAATTTGCCAGCATAAAAAATAAATTAATCAAAATAAAAATTATGATAGTAAAAATATCGAAAGAGGCTTATAGACTCTGTTAGCTTAGTGCCAAGTAGCATCTTAGCTTTCACCTGTATGCTAAACATTTGAAAAAATATGAATCTTTGGATGAGATCTTAAAAGCAGTAAAATACTGACAGATGCTATATAATCAGTTTGCCTACTTATCTGTGTGTAGGCTTCATGGCATTTTTCATTTATACTTCAGAGTTCAAGGTTGTTTTAACTGTGCATATATTTTTATTTTGTTTTCTTCCTTTCCCTCTATCTCATTTTGTTCCGTTTTCTTTTGTTTTGTTTTGTTTGATGGAGTTTGATGGTATTTGATGGAGGAAATATCGGGGGGGGGGTCATTAATTTACCACCTAATTCTTCATTTGCTTTTCTCCATAAATGAGTCTTTTCTTTCTCTTGCCATTATCATTTTTGTCAAGATTCTTAATATATCATATCTAAAATAGGCTATTACCCTTCTGGTTCATCACAGAATTTTATTCAAGTCTAGAATAGGCCTTTACCTGCATATTATTACACAATTCCTACACACCTAAGTTTTCTCTACCTCCTAATTTTTATCCTCCAAAGATGAATGCCCATCTGAATATTTGAGGTCATTTATAGGTTTATTGCTCCTGAGCCACCCAGGCTTTCCTTCCAGCCAGTTTAATTAAACAGTGTGGGAAATGTGAGAGCTGTGGTCATTCTTATGTTTCCACATGTAACCTGCCTAAAGTATTCTTCTCGGCCCTTAATTTCAAACAGAAAATTCATATCTATAAAATCCAGCTTAACTCTCATTGATTCCATGAATCCTTATTTGAACGTTTCGATTCTTATTAGCTGTCTCCCAATTCTTCATAAAATGTGTATTATGTCAATAATATTTATTAATAGTCTTATATTTTCATTCTGTATCATGTATCATTTGTGTCTCCATTTTAAAATGAATATTTAACTGACTATTTTTAAAGAAAGTTTAAAGTATATATTGAAGTTGAACTGGATTGGATTCTGCAGAGGAAAACACCAACTCAGGGTTTTAGTACAAAATATTTACTGGGTCAACACTACCCCAAGATGGACCAGCAGGTCCTTATTTAAATTGAGACTGCATCCACAAGTCTGGCACAGGCATGTACAGAAATCATAAGTGCCTATCTGAATGAGTTGTCTCAAAATAAGTGCACCATTTCCTGTATTTTATCTGGCATTTCTAGTTGGTCTTGTCATAAGCGTAAATTGGCTACAAGAAGTTTCCATAAGGTAATCCCAGTTACACATGTGCATTAGACATAAGGTAGCTGAATACAGCTCCTATATTTCCTGATGAAAATCTTTTTGAGTGAGCTGTTTGCTTTAGGATTCTGCAAATGTGTTGAAGGAAAAAGAGAAAGTGCTCTTACCTAGCTAGAAAAGGCAATCAAATCAACTATGGTAATAAAAATTAGGTCTTATATACCTCATCCTGGGTTTTCCTCTCATATACTTTGGCCAAGGCTCTTTTTTTCCTATTATCCAAGCTGGCAGCCTTGCTTTTCACATACCCTGCTCATACCTGTTCCCTCCCCCATCCTACCTTTAAATTAATCTTGCAGCTGTGGTATGTAGAAGGAAACAACTTGCACTGCAAGGGGAAAAAACAGAAAAGGAAAACTCCAAAATTAAACTGTTTCTAAATATCAATGTCACCCTACACTCCTTTCCACTATGATCCCTATACTACCCTTACATTACCAGGCTCATTGAGAGTCTCCTAATTAGGCATTTTATTATCTTCCTCCTCCTTATGGACTCCAGGTGGCCTAATTACCTCAAATGAAAATATTCTGAATGAAGTGATCCTCACACAACCTCAGTAAATTCTTCACCCATCTTGGTGGAATGAATTCATTGGAATTGCATCCTTAGTAAATTGCTCACCCAAACCCCCCTTACTAGTTTCCAGAACTTTTCCTCCAACCCACTCCCAGCCCTTCAAAAAAATTCTGTCTTTCATTTTGAAAGAATTGAATTCTAATCTCTCTTCCCTGCTATCGTAGCCCCTGAATAAAGTCATCCTTGCCTGTTTAACATTGTCTGTTACAGTTTTTTCTTTACACCACCAATTAAATCTATCTGTCAGAGCTAAAATAAAAGTCAAGTCAGGGATGTTGACAGCAATTCATTAGTTGATACATCTTTAAAATGCCTAAACATCTCAACAAGATCCCTTGACAATCCTCAATGAAGCTAATTAATGTTTAATTACATGTGTTAAGCAAGCAATGACAGTAATAGAGTAGGTAAAATCAAAAGTAATTCAGAGCAGATTAAGACTAAAACATGGAAATGATTAAAGAATAAGGACAACAATTGCTCTCAGTCTTAAATAAGTGTTCCTTTAGTAAGGACAAAATCAAAAACTTTATGCCAAGGCATTTATTTTTACCCTTTTAAAATCTATAATGTGTGAAGAAGTGCACTATTCATAAGCACACAGTTCGATGAATTTTCACAAATTGAACACACTTAGGTAACCAAAACTGAGTTCAAGAAAAAAACATTACCAGCACTCCCAAAACTCTCCTCAGGGCCCTTCTAGTTATTGCCACCCAGAAGGATAATCACTACCTAGAGACCTAACACCATATACTAGTTTATTTTGTTACAAAATAATTGGTTTTGAGATAATTTCTACTTTTTTGAATAGTTGTATGTACAGTAAAAAGAACTGTTATACCCTCTTCACTGAGATCCTCCATTTTACCATATTCACTCTTGCTCCTTCATCCTTTCTCTTTCTTTCTCATTTTCTCTGAACCCTTTGAGAGAAAGCCAATATGTGCAGACATGATTCTCTACTACCACATGTGCCAGTTGGAAATAGTTATGGACCCCAGAAGAGCCATGATCTTTTAATCCAATCTTTTTGGATGCAACCTTTTGATAAAATGTTTCTGTGGAGATGTAACCCACCCAACTGTAGGTGAGAACTATTGATTAGATCACTTGCATGGAGGTGTAGCCCCACCCATTCTGGGTGGGTCTTAATTAGATCACTGGAGTACTTTAAGAGAGCTCACACAGAGGAGAAGCTCAGGGAAGCTGAGAGAGACATTTTGTAGTGAAGGTAAGATATGTAAACCAGAGATTGCCCCTGGGAGAAGCAAGGAGTACCCACAAGACCCAACACAGAGAGAGATGCTTAGAGAGAAAACACCCAGAGACATTTTGGAGACAGCTGTTGAAACCAGATATTGGGAGTTGCTAAGCTAAGAGATGAAGCCCAGGGTTTGCCCCAGAGAAGCTAAGTGAGGACCCACAGAAGCTTAAAGAAAAGGCCACTGGAATCAGAAGCTGAAAACAATGCAACCCAGGAGCAAAGTTCCAGCAGATGCCAGCCATATGCTTTCCCGGCTAACAGAGCTGTTCTGGACACCATCAGCCATTCTTCATTGAAGGTATCCTCTTGATGACTTAGTTTAGACGTTTTCACAGCCTTAGAATTGTAAATTTGTAACCTAAAAGATCTTTATAAAAGCCATTCCAATCTGGTATTTTACATAACAGCAGCATTAGCAAAGTGGAACACCACTGTATTAGTTTGGATTCTCTAGGGAAACAGAACCAACAGGAAATATCTGTAAATATTATGAGATTTTATAAAAGTGTCTCATGCAACTGTGTCCAAATTCTTTAAGGCAGCCTGCAGGCTGGCAAATCTGATGCAGGTTTTGATGAATTTCCCAGAAGAAGCTGGCTGTCTGAAGTGGAGATGAAAATTCTCTCTTCTGACTGCTGAAGTCATCACTTCTCCTTTTAAAGCATTCAACTTATTGGATGAAATGTTTTTCATTGCTGAAGGAACTCTCCTTAGTTGATTGTAGATGTAAACAGCCATAGATGCAATCAACTTACTGATGATTTAAGTCCATAAAATATACTCACAGTAGCAGTTAGGCCAGTGCTTGCTTGACCAGATAACTGGGCACCATTATCCGGCCAAGTTGACACATGAGCCTAACAATCACAACCACTAAATACACCAGGGTTTATTTTCCAAAACCAAAGACATCTTCCTAGACAACAATCATATAATTCTCTAATATGGGAAATCAACATTGATATTACACTACCCTTCTCTCACAGACCTCAATAAAGTTTCACCATTTGTCCTAACAGTGTCTCTTCTTTTCATTTATGGTCCTAGATTCCAATATAGTAACAACATATTTGCTATAATGTGCTTTGTAATTTTAAATTTTGACCTCAGATTTGGCTGATCTTACTCTGTAGGAAACCCAATGTACTTGAAGGAATATTCTTTAGAGAGGATTTATGCTTGCTTCTGATTTTCCCCTGGAACATTATCATCCCAGAACCTTTCTTTTATCAATTTATCTGATTCTGGATTCCTATGTCATAGAGATAATGAGATTCCTAAGGCAAACTTATGTGAGAGTAGGACTACAGTTATACAGTTGAAACAGGTTGAGGCAGAAAGTTGCTTTCTTATCTCCCTTGCTAGGCAAATGATTTTTTTTTAAGTCAGTTTTCCACTTAAGATGCTTACAGGGCTTCATATAGGGATCTCATTTCCATCTTGTATGGACCAACGTCTTATCTTGTGTCTCCCTCTGGCTATGAAAACTCCGAATATTAAATTCTACCCAATACTTTGATTTTCAGTTCTGTCTTTATATTAAGCTCCTGTGTATTTCCTCAACTTTATTTGAAGCACAAACATATACTTAATATGTTTTGTTTTGCATCTTATCTAGCATTTTAGATGTTTTGGAGCAGGACTTTTTTCACACTGTGCACATCATTTTGTTTTCCTCTGACGGATTAAAGTCTCTTCTAAAAATGTTAAAAACCTTCCTATTTAATGAATATTAACTTTGATGTATTTGTTTCATTAAGTCATTGACTGCTGTTAGCTAAACATTTTCACATTCTCTCTCAGTCTCTCTCTCTCTCTCTCTCTCTCTCTCTCTCTCTCTTTCTCTGCTCACAGTAAGGGCATATAATTTAACTTTTTTAACTTGATCTTCAGCAAGTCCTCGTTAGACTTTCACACATAACTAAATCATTTTTAACACATTTGAAACTTACATTTTAGAAAAAAGAATGTATTAAATAAAAATAAAGCAGATGTTTCTTCATCTTCAAAAATAAAAATATTTGCCACAGAGAACAAAAGTTATATAGATGATAAAAATGAAAACACAAGAAAAATTTTCATAGATGATTTATATTTCATTAACCAACTCAATCAGAAAGGTATTGTAAAAACAAAATACGGAAATAAATTATTTCTGTCTCACTAGAAAGAAAGTTGCCTGCAGAAAATTATCAATTCATTTCTGTATTTGATATTAAATAAATGCAAAATGAATTGCTGTAAAAATGTAAGGCATGGGTGAGATTCCATGTAAATATATCCATGATAGATTAAACAAATCTAATACGAAAATAAGACATCCCTTCTAGGCTTAGACTGTCCCAAATTAATTGTGTAGGGAACTGTTAGAAATACATATGAAAAATAAGAAGAAAATCTCAAAGGAAATAAAGGAAAAGATACTTAGAAATTTTCAGAAACTGCAAATGAAATAATTTTATAACATTTGTGATAATACTACACAAAAGTGAGGAAGATATGAAAACACTGAACTTTCCAGAATGAACTTCAAAGAGAAATGGCTGTTGGGGAAAAAAGAAAACAGTTTCTAGGCTTTCCACACTTTTCTAACATGAACACCAAGGATATATTCTATACCCCCATGAGTTATATAAACACACATACATACATAAGTACATTTAAATTTCTATCAACCCAATAAATTAGCAAGTAGTTCATAGAGTTATTTTCTTTAAATGCATATAAGAATGCAAAACATTTTTAAATTATTTCTTGCCTCAACCTTAAAATATAAACATAATGGATTTAAACTCATAATGTAACTTCTCACCTGTCTGCTGACTTACACCAGAGGTTCTCAATGTTCTTTATAATATTCTTCCTCCAATCCTGTGTACATTAAACGTCACTGATAAAGTTTCTCAAATTAGTTTTCTATTCTTCCTTCTTTGCTCTGCCTTTCTTCTCTTAAGGGTGTCTTGCTCTAGGAGGGTTAAACCTAATGGCATCAATCAGAAGAAAGGTGCTGCTCCTCCTTAGACTTTGGTTGTGATGAGCCTGTCCCACCTGGGTCTTGGCTGCCTTATTACCCCATCCACTGCAGAGGTGAGTGAGCTTTCCCTTGACTTCTGGTTGTGAAATACATGAGCTGTTTTTTTTTTGTTGTTGTTGTTGTTTTGTTTTGTTTTCCCCTCGTTTCAACCCCAGGCTTCTTTGTGTTCAACAGCACTCTCAGTGTTTCTTAAAAATAGAGCCTCTAGAGAGTCATGGACCCTAGGCTGGATTGGAAATTGAGAGGCTGCCTTCAGACTCATTAAACTGGTTCTTCCCTTAGCCTTTGCTAGTGTATTTCCTGGATGTCAAGTTGCTTTCATGGCCTAACATCACAGAGTTCCCTAAGATATTGCAAATCTCCCAGCTGAGCCCTTGGATATAGGGGCTTTATTGGTCTTTTCCCAGACCTATGTAGAAGTCCTCCCCTTCTTCCTTTCTTCTTCCCCATGCCCACAGCCCCAAGGGGCAATCCAGTTATCTAGGGATAAACATGCAAATATCACTATAGTCAATGAGTCTCCCTGTTTTAAATTTCAAAATTCCCTGGGCTTTTGCTCTCCCTCACCCTCTTAAACTTTTTCTTTTAAATATAACTTTCACCTTTTAAAATATTGTGTAATTTACTTAGTTATTATGTTTATTGTTATTATCCAACTTGCTATGAGGGCATGAAAACTCCAAGAGGACAGGAATTTTATTTGCTTGGGTCCCTGGTATATCCCAAGCAACTAGAAAGGTGTTTATCACATAAGGCCATCAATAAATCAGTATTAAATAAATGAATGAACCAAACTTAAATGCCAAACACCAATTCTTCTCCTTTTCCTAACAGACCCTTCCTCTCAACACCATCCCTTAAAGGGTTTTTTATCTGCTCACAAGATGGTGGGAATATGCTCCTACCTCATATTCTGCTTTCTCTATTATTTCTTGTATTCTTATCTCTATTCTCTGAGTCCACCAGAATCTCATTCATAATGCATAAAGAAAGCTATGAATAGAGAAAATTATCTTCTTTTTCAAAGAAATAGTTTTAGTACATCACAAGTGCTTTGATTTGAGACTCCTGAGCCAACTGTGACTTAAGAAATACATCCCATATGCCCATACTTTGATATCCAGGCCAAATCTAATTTCTTTCAGACAGCACTGAAGACCGAGATCAGTTGGGTGGAGACAGCTGCAGGTGACAATAATCATTTTGTGAAAGAAAATATGGAGGACTAAAATGTCTAAATGTTACTTTATATCATTCCCTATTCAAGTAATTTTTTTTTTTTGGTCTCCCCACATAGACTATTTACTTTCATCCCAGTTTCTCCCCATTATTTTTGAAGAATGTGGGAACTAGATTTCTCTCCAGGATCTTTTTCAGAATATCCTTCCAAATATACAAAGTTTGGCTGGGTAGTCTGGGAATTAGGCATATTTTTCACCACCCTCAAATAAGAATTTCTAATTATTTTCCCTCATCCTCCCTCACCTTCACATTACTGGGTAAATTATCACCCCCTGATACACTTCCATTTGTAGGAGGCTCCTTGTCTCTTGTAACTTCAGCTACTAATACAGGCCTACTTTCTTAAAGGAAGGAATATGACTCATATGGGACCTTCTGCTTTAATCAGTGATTCTTAAGATTTATAATATGTTGGGATCACCAGGAGAACATTTTAAAACACAGGTTACTGAGACCCACATACAGAGTTTCTTCCTTCAGTGGGTCTGTGGTAGGGTCTAAGAATTTGAAACACAAATGTGATCCCAGGTCAGGAGTTATTTATGGTGCCATCCCAGGGACTATACTTTGGGAACTCCTGTAGATTACTTAATTTGACATAATGTATCTAGGTGTTATATATATGCCTTAATATATATTTAACCATATTTAAATGGTTTTACCTAACCATATAAAAATAATTAAGAATGGCTTATTTGCCTCCTCTAATAGCTATATAAAGGAAACAGAGAACTATACAAAGGGAATGCAGATTTGCTCCACACTGAAACATTTCAGGTTGCCTTACTGCTTGAATTTTCATTACTTTTAAAATGTTGATTAGGTGCATCCCTTACTTTTAGTCTGTTGCATCTTGTTTGTTTTCTTAATATATTTCTCCACAGTCAATTGCTGACTTCTAAATTCTTGATTTAGTCTACTTAATTATGAGAAAGAAGACAAATTTGTAGCAAAGATGCTGTCTTTCTTTACCAGGACTGCTATGGCAAATACCACACAATAGGTTGACTTAATAAGCATTTGTTGTCTCATAGTTTTGGAGGCTAGAAGTCCAAAATCAAGGCATCAGCAAGGCAATACTTTCTCCCTGAAGCCTGTAGCATTCTGATCCTGGTTTGCTGCAATCCTTGGGGCTCCTTGGCAAGCATCCCTGCCTCTGTTACATGGTGAACTCTCTCTCCACTGATTTCTGTCTTCTTCCTGTAGATTTTTCTGATTATGCCTGCATTTCTTCTCTTTATCATGCCTTCAGTCATATGACTTAAGATCTACCCTGATTCAATTTAGCCTCACTTAACTGATAATAACATCTTCAGAAGGTCTCATTTATAAATGGGTTCACACCCACAGGAATGCAGATTAAGATCTGAACAGGTCTTTTATGGGGGACATGATATATTTTAGTATAGTCTGAGTAAGTTGTGACCAATATCATTAAGAATGAATAATATCTATTCTGTTCCTATTTTAACTACTGAGAAATCTTTCCATCTTTCCTCATTTCAAAAATGAGGTTGCTAGAAAAGTAATATTTTAGAAAAATAACTAAAATTGTTTGAGCACTTATTATGAGCCAGGTATTATGAAAAATAAAATTCATCATTGTGTTAATGTGCATAGTTAGATATTTTATATTTCTATTAAATACATATTTATGGTTAAATATATATATATATAAAGACACATATATGCCTACTTGTTAAATACTGCCAAATATCAGTAACACCTTTGGAATTTCCCTTCCTTCCTTCCTTTCTTCTTCTCTCTCTCTTTCTCTCTCTCCCTCTCTCTCTCTCTCTCTTTCTCTCTTTTCAGTGTATGTCTTAATGAAAGTTCATGACTAATCACATATTTTTAATATAATATTAAAATATCCTATAGTTTTTCAACAGAAGATAGCAATGTTGGCAAGGAGTTATAATAGTTTGTTATAACTTCTAGTTATATACTGTGATTTGAAATGTATTCACCCTAGTTGTCATAAAGCAAAATTTTCATTAAAGGACAATGAATAAATTCAAATTTCTTGGGAACTATTCAGGTAGTTGGCACATAACTCCATTAAATGGAAATGGATTTAGATATCATTGTTTACTTCTTGATTGGTTAAAATGTTTATATTTCTTTATTCTAAAGGGAACCATTAAAATATTTATGGAACAGGAAGAATAGCATAAATTTACATGAGTGAGAAATTATATTTATTAAAAACTTAACTGTTTCCATGAATCATATCAGACTATAACAGGATAATTATCAAATGTTAACAACTAAGGAAAGTAACTAGCAAAATAATTAAATCTATTTTCATATTGGCTTTACCTTTCTAAAGTTGAGTGAATTTATGCATTTATTTAAGAAGAACATTTTACCTTGATTAATATATTTCTTTTCATATAGACCATCATATATGTACATGTGGTTTTTATATATCTTTTTCAATTCCTTTAGAAATAATTGGAAGGTACACACACATGAGTGTAGAGGTGGATATGCACATAGATGTGTTCCTACATTTCCTATGAATATAAGGTGAAAGAGGAAGAATACATAGATGACTCCCTTCCATGTCTTTGGACATCTAGTCCCACAACAAATTACCTTTTTTTTCCCAGTTACTTCTGTATTACATGGAATATATCTTTCCCTTTTTTCTTCTAGCCACATTGCATTCTTTTGCCTCTAATGTTCATCAATTTCCTTCTCAACTCCATAAATCCTTAAAGGAATATATTTTGCCAAGCCCTGGAAATCCATTACCTCATCACAACTGCTACAATTATTATTTTTACTAGGAACATTTGATAATTTCAAAAATTAAAAAAAAAAAAAAAAACACTTCTCATGTTTGGTAAGCATTTGCTGCTATTCTATCCACTTGGAAAAAAAAATAAATATATGTTAGGTCTATTATATAATCACATCTTTTACAATTCACTAAATTACATACCTATACCTTTTAATTATCTTTCAATAGACTCAAGTTTTGCTTTTAAATAATTGGAAAATATTTTTGAGTTAAATTTCAAAACTCGAATCACTTTGTGAGATTACCCATTGTAATAAAAATACTTTTCTCAGTAGTATTGGGTATAGAAATTAAAAGAGAATATTGAGTTTGTTTGAAAATATGAAGCACTATGTCTTTACTCTAAGGATTGTTTTTCCCTTTCAAGACAAATTGATAATATGTCTAAAGTACTGGAATTATTATGAAGACAATTTAAAAGCAGCACTTTATTTTTTCATGGTGACAATTTCAAATTCAGATTATATAATCAATGGAAGATTATTCATAATTATCTAAACACAGCACTTGAAGCAAAAAGCACACAATTGTCAAATAGATGTACTTTTCCTCTTTTGTGAAGACACATATATTTTTATAGTTTCAAGCACTTCACATATCAATTTATTGACCACAAGAACTTGAAATATTTCTTTTCTAATATAATCCTAACAAACCAGACGATAATTGTTTGGATTTTTTTTGCCAATAAATTTAACAATGAAAATAATTTTCATGATGTTTTTACTTACAAGAGCCAGCAATATTTGAGAAGGCAACTGATACTCCTTGCCTTTTGTTTCCAAACTGTGAAGATGATTGGTGAGCTCCAACAGATTAAATGGGAATATCAGAACTTGTTGCACAATTTCTATTTCATTCAGAGCTTGGTCAGACAACAGAAACCACTTCAGTAATCAAAATTTAGGAGGATATTAATTTTAGAGACTGGAGGGTTATAAAGCTATTACAATGGCTGGAGTAGCAAACAAGTAGGGAAGTTATGATGAATGTTCAAGATAATCAGGAATCAGGAATCATGCAAATCTAATGATAGTAACTTCAGATTTCTGTAGCCAAACACACATTAGGGTGTTTTTAAGAAGGAAACCAAAATGCTGTTAAGAAAATTTAGCACTAAGAGTAACTTCCAGCATGAATGACTTCTGGCGTGAATGAACTTAGCTGACCCACTTGCTGTGAAACAAGTCAAAACTGTAAACACAAAACATTTAAAGCCTTTGGAAATATTCCTAAAGGAAAACAGCAGTGAAAAAAATATATTCAAGAAAATCAAAGAAAATTCAGTAAGAAAGAAGTTTGTAGTATTTGAAAGAAAAACAATTCTTTCCTCCCCTTCACCACTCAGTGAGGCAGAGCTTTCATTTCAGACTGCTGCAATGAAGAGCACAGGTCTCCATCTCCTCTCAGCTTTCTTCCCAGGAGGAGCAGGACATCAGCATTTCTAATACTGCCCACAGCTACCTGTTATTAAGACTAAATCCAGGGAGAATGCAATAGAGAGATGGAGCTTTCTCCTGCTGTGCAGCCCCCACTGGTGTAAAAGAGGCTCTACCTTGGGAGCAGCATGCTGAGAACACTGTGGTCCTGATTTCCTTTGCCTGGCTCATGAGGCATTTGCTCCACACCAGGAGAATGAAGTTGAGAAGCTTCCTTCCCTCTACCAAATGCTCAGCTACTAGAGTGGAGAAGCTTGCCATCTTCCCCATGCTAAGCTCCAGAGCTCTAGCTCAGGTATCTTGCCAGGTGGAAGAAACAGCTGTAAAAAAGATAGTTCCTAATCCCTTCTCAAAGGCACTGACCGATTCACAACAGAATGTGGAGTAGTTCAAGCCAAAATGGGGGTTGTGTAAAAGACAATTGGGAAGACTATAGAACAGCTAGTTTGTAATAAATAACTGGGCTACATGACAACTGGAAGGAGCCCGCTTGGGGTCAGAACAAATATCAAACATTGACCTCAGAAAATGCTCTTTCAAATGAGCCACAATTGGATTGTAATTGTTGGTAAAGCAATTTATGGCCCAGGGCATTATGGAAAACAATTAAGCAAGTATTTGACAATTAGTGTACTTTTAACAGCTAGATATGTCAGAGAAAGAAAGGAAGAGGCCCTTGCCAATGCCATTGAAATCTCAGGGTGACTGTGAGTATAGCCAAAATTGCATATTCCTGAGAAGCAACATCAGAGACTTAACATTGTATAGGGAAAATAATCTTAATAATATAATTCAGCAGGTCACTAAACTAATAAACAGGCAAATAGCAATAGCAAGCAGTCCCAAAGGAGGCAGGAACCAGTACCCAGAGTTGCTGCAAAATATTATCTAAAATGCCCAGTTTCTGACAAAAAGTCATGAGACATGCAAAGAAACAGGAAAGAATGACCCATACACTGTAAAAAAGTGAAGGCAACAGAAATTACTTATAAGAATAATGTGTCAGGGGAGAACCTAAGATGGTGGCTAGGAGAGACAGGGCAAAAACACTTCCATGAAAAATACTAAATAAAAGCCAAAAAGTGACCCAGAACACCAGTTCCAGCAATGCACCATCTGGACAAGGTCTGCTAAATCCACAGGGACTGTGCACTTGGTGAAACCGGGTGTCTGCATTCTGAAATGAGTGAGTAAGCCACTGAATATCTGGAAGCCATGCTGCAGTGGGGGGAAACTGAGGGTTGGCATTTGGAGGCAGACTAGTTCTTTAAAAAAAAAAAACCCTAAGTGGCTACAGATATGGCAGCAAGAAATGCACAGTGAAGTGCAGCAGGAACAGGCTGTGCAGACGCCTCAATATCTGGCATGGAAGATAGCCTTTTGTGCACCTGCTGCTAATTGTCTCAGAGCAAGGAAGGCAGAGGTTAGCCAAAAGGGGAAAAATACCATGCTCCTTGCAGCCGTCTTCCTGGCATGCTGGGAAAGCTTCTGCCCAGCACCGGAGCCCCAGCCTAGAGCCACACCAAAAAACCCAGTGTGACAGGAAGTGTTTCCAGCAACACACATACATGCTACACTATCAGGCATGGACAATAGCCTTTCGTGCACCCGCAGCTAATTGTTCTGGAGCTGGGAAGACAGAGCTGTGCGAAAAAGGCAAATTAACACCCCCCCATTCAGCCATCATTTCAGCAGGGTGGGAATGCACCTACATGGCCTGGCAGCCCAGAACTTCCCTTGAGGGATGGTGTGCACTTCTGATGTAGCACAACCTTTCCTCAGCAGAGGCCCTAGAAGGGCACAGCTTGGAAGAGGGACCCACTCAGAAATCCCAGGGACCATATGCCAGTACCAAAGACTTGTGGGTCAGCAGCAGACACAATCTGTGGCAAGACTGAAATGAAGGTTTAGACTCTTGCAACAGCCTTAAATCTCTAGGAACACCTAGGAGGTTTAATTGTTAAAGCTGCCCTCCCTCCCTAACTGCTCAAACACATGCCCCACATTCAGGGTGGACAGCACCAACAACACACCCAAACTTGGTGCACCAATTGGACCCATAAGAATCAGACCCCCACACACCACAAAGACAAAGTTGGGGATAACTGACTTGAGGGGAATAGGTGACTCACAGATGCCATCTGCTGGTTAGTTAGAGGAACTGTGCACCACCAAGCTGTAGCTCTGACAAATTAGAGATTCATCTTTGAATAATCCTACATATCCTAAAAGAACCCTATCAAGTAAAGCTAATGCCAAGAGGCCAAAAACAACAGAAAATTTTAAAGCATATGAAAAGACCAGATGATATGGATAACCCAAACCCAAACAGCCAAATCAAAAATCAGAGGAGACACAGTACTTGGAGCAATTAATCAAAGAACTAAAGACAAACAATGAGAGCATGTCACAGGATATAGAGGACATGAAGAAGACCCTAGAAGAGCATAAAGAAGAAATTGCAAGAGTAAATTAAAAAAATAGATGATCTTATGGAAATAAAAGAAAGTGTTGACCAAATTAAAAAGCATCTGGGTACTCATAGTACAACAGTAGTGGAAGCTGAACAATGAATCAGTGACCTCAAGGACCACAGAATGGAAAATGAAAGAACAAAAGAAAGAATGGGGAAAAAATTGAAAAAATCAAAATCGACCTCAGGGATTTGATGGGTAAAATAAAATGTCCAAATATAAGAGTCATTGGTGTCCCAGAAGAGAAAGAGAAGGGTAAAGTTCTAGAAAGTGTATTCAAAGAAATTTTGGGGGAAAAATTTCCAAACCTTCTACACAATATAAATACACAAAGCATAAATGCCCAGCAAATTCCAAATAGAATAAATCCAAATAAACCCACTCCAAGACGTATTCTCATCAGGTTGTCAAATACTGAAGAGAAGGAGCAAGTTCTGAAAGCAGCAAGAGAAAAGCAATTCACCATGTACAAAGGAAACAGCATAAGACTAAGTAGTGACTACTCAGCAGCTACCATGGAGGCGAGAAGGCAGTGGCATGAAAGGTTTAAAATTCTGAGAAAGAAAAATTTCCAACCAAGAGTACTTTATCCAGCAAAGCTCTCCTTCAAATTTGAGGGAAAGCGTAAATTTTTCACAGACAAAAAATACTGAGAGATTTTGCTAATAAAAGTCCTGCCCTGCTTCAAATACTAAGGGGAGCCCTACAGACAGAGAAACAAAGAAAGGAGAGAGAGAGATGGAGAAAGTTTCAGTACTAAAGAGATTCAATATTGGTTCATTAAAGGACATTAAGAGTGAGAAGGAAAAAATATATCTGACAAACATAAACCAAAGGATAGGATGGCTGATTCAAGAAATGCCTTCACAGTAATAACATTGAATGCAAATGGATTAAACTCCCCAATTAAAAGATATAGATTGGCTGAATGGATCAAAAAATATGAACCATCAATATGTTGCATACAAAAGACTCATATTATACACAGGGACACAAACAAATTGAAAGTGAAAGGGTGGAAAAAAATATTTCATGCAAGCTACAGCCAAAAGAAAGCATGAGTAGCAATATTAATCTCAGATAAAATAGACTTTAAATGCAAGGATGTTAGGAGAGACAAAGGCCACTATATACTAATAAAAGGGGCAATTCAACAAGAAGAAATAACAGTCATTACTGTTTATGCACCCAATCATGGTGCCACAAAATTCACGAGACAAGCATTGGCAAAACTAAAGGATGCAATGGATGTTTACACAATAATTGTGGGAGACTTCAATACATCACTGTCTCCTACAGGTAGATCAACAAGACAGAAGACCAACAAGGAAATTGAAAACCTAAACTATCAGATAAATGAATTTGATTAGCAGACATATATAGAATATCACATCCCAAATCGCCAGGATACAAATTCTTCTCTAGTGATCACGGAACTTTCTCCAGAATAGCCATATGCTGGGACATAAAACAAGCCTCAATAAATTTAAAAAAATTGAAATTATTCAAAGCATATTCTTTGACCACAATGGAATACAATTAGAAGTCAATAACCATCAGAGACTTAGAAAATTCACAGACACTTAGAGGTTAAACAACACACTCCTAAAATAAATGGTTTATAATGTAGAATATAGGGGAACTAGCGATAGAGAGCAATTAATGAAGCGGGAATGATAACCCAATAAGAACAGATAAGCTATCATGCATAAATTCAACATTCTGGAAATGCCCAGGTATGACTATGGTTTGTTAATTTCTGATGGGTATAGTAGGAACAAGTTCACAGAAATGTTGCCATAGTAGGTTATTTTCTTGGGGTAGAGTAGGAACATGTTGGAAGTAAAGTAGTTATTTTAGGTTAGTTGTCTTCTTACTCCCTTGTGGTTTGTTTGAAATGTTTTTTTATTGTATATCTTTCTTTAAAAAAAATTTTTGATATAGTTAATTAAAAAATGAGTTAAAAAAGAGTAATGTGTCAGATTTATCAGAAAAGACTTCAAAATAGCCATTATAAACATGTTCACAGAAACATGGCTATCCATGATTAAAGAAGTAAAGGAAGGCATGGTGAATGATAATGTAACACCAAATGATAACATTTATAGAGAAATAGAAATTATAAAATAGAATCAAATAGAAATTCTGGAATTGAAAATTACATTAACTGAAATAGAAATATCAGTAGAGGAACTCAGAAGTAGATTTTGACAGGCAGAAGAAAGAATAAGCAAACTTGAAGGTCAATGGATAAAGATTATGCAAGGTGAGGAACAGAGAGAAAATAAGACTTAAGAAAAATCAATAAAGTCTCAGAACAATGTGATAAACAGTTAAGCACAATATCATATGCACAATGTGAATGACAGAAAGAGTGAAGGCAGAGAAAGAGAATAAAAAATAGTCCCAAATTACTTGACCAAAAAAATAACAGTTAGTGAAGGAGGACTGATAATCTAATAAGAACAGATAAGATATTGAGGGTAATCTTAATGATATAGGAATGCTCAGAAATAGTAATGATGTTATTTCAGGATATTTGTTTTTACTATTCCTTGGCTTTATTTTTTCTGGAATTTTTTAAATAAATGAAGTATTAACAAAATAATAACAATATATCCAAGAAGCTCAATGAACTCCAAGTTGAACAAACACAAAGATCCACAAACTGAAACAGCATAGTAAAAATGCTGAAAGTCAAAGACAAAGATAAAATATAGAAATCAGCAAGAGGAAAAGAATTTGTTTCTTACAAAGGAACCCCAGTTAATTTATAGCTGATGTCTCAACAAAAACAATGGAGGCCAGAAGGCACTGGAATAATATATTAGAAGTGTTCAAAGAAAACAAACAACAAAATTGTTAACCAAGCATCTTGTATCCAGCAACACATTCAAAAATGAAGGCAAAATTAAGTTTCCCAGAAAAATTAAAAATGAGAGAATTTTTTGCTATCAGGCTGTCCTTATAAGAAATATTAAAGGAAGTTTTTCTGGCTGAATGCCAGTGACCCCAGAGAGTAATTTGAACCCTCATTTTAAAAAGAGCAGGAGTTAAAGGTAATTATACAATACAATTTAAAAGCAAAGTTCCTTCTTTCTCTCTCGACTGATTTAAAAAAGAAATTGTATAAAATAAGGTGCATATAATATATTGCTGCTGAGCCTATAGTAGGAAGAAATATAACAAATGAGTAATATATATACCAATAACAGCACAAAGGAGATGGGTGTGTGCAACACTGTAATTGGCTAAGGAAATAAGTACAGATTGCAAAGGTTCACACAGAATGAAAGTAAAAGGTTGAAAAAGATGTATTGTGCAAATAGCAACCACAAGAAAGCTGGAATTGTTATAATATCATACAAAACATACTTTAAAACAAAAGATGTTAGAGATAAAGAGGTACAATTTATAATAATAAAATGGTCAATCCATCAGGAATATGTAACAATTTTAAGCATATACTTATGTAATAACAGAGCACCAAAATATATAAAGCATGCACTGAAAGAAATGAAGGGAGACAGAAAATTCAACAATAGATGAAGATTTCAATACCTTGCTTTCAATAATGGATAGAATTATTAGAAAGAAGATCAATAATTAAATAGAAGACATGAACAACACTGTCATAAAACTAGCCCTAACAGAGACCTCTAAAACCCTCCACCAAACACAAGCCAATATACATCCTTTTTAGGTACACTTGGAACATTCTCCAGGATAGACCACATGTTAAGTGATGAAACAAAACTTATGAGTTTAAAAGGAGATCAATAATATAAATCAAGCTTTCCCATTACTGTGGAATGAAATTTGAAATCAGTAACATGAAAAAACTTGCTAAACACACAAATATGTGGGAATTAAAAAACATACTGAAATAATGAAAGGGTCAAAGAAGAAATAAAAAATAAAATTAAAAAATACTTTGAAATAAAATGAAAATGAAGGCACAACACATCAAAACTTATGGGAAGCAGCTGAAGGAGTGCTTGGAGAGATATTTATAGCTTCAAATGCCTGAATCATGAAAAAATTGAGATCCAAAACCAATAACCTAACCTACAACCTTAAAATACTGGCAAGAGAAGAACAAAATAAACCTAAGGCAAGTAGAAAGAAAGAAATAATAAAGATTAGAATGAAATGAATGCAATACGGAATAGAAAATAATAGAGAAAGTTTGTGAAATCAGAATCTGGTTCTTTGAAAATGTAAACAAAATTGCCAAAACTTAGGCTACATTAGTCAAGGACAGGAGAAGACCCAAATTACTACAATCCCAAATGAAAGAAGGGATATTACTTCCAACCTTATGGAAATAAAAATGATTATAAATGAATATTATGAACAACAATGCACCAACAGATTAGAAAACAGATCAAATGGACAAATTCCTGGAAAGAAACACAGTTATTAAAATTAATTCCAGAAGAAATAGATGATATGAACAGACCTATCACAAGTTAAAAAAATTGTATCAGTGGTAAATAAAATACCTACAAAGAAAAGTCCAGGCCCAGATGGATCCATCGCTGAATTCTACCAAAAATTTACAGAAAAATTAATATTAATACTTCATAAACTCTTCAAGAAATAGAAGAAAAGGCAACAATAAACATCATTTTATTAGGTCAGTATTATCCTGATACCAAAACCAAAGTTGTCAAAGGAAAGGCAACTACTCACCAATATCTCTTATGACTATGGCTGCAAAAATCCTTAACAGAACATTAGCAAATTGAATCCAGCAACATATATACAGAATTATACATAATGACTTAGTGGCTTATACCTAATAACCATGGCTGGTTTGACATCTCAAAGTCAATTAATGTAACCCATCATATTGTTAGAATAAAAATATGGCATATTAATCTCAATAGATGCAGAAAAAGCATTAGACAAAATCCAACATCCTTTTATGATAAAAACTCTCAATAACTATAAATATCCAAAACAGGGAAATCTATAGAGACAGAAAGTAGATTAATGATTTCCTAGGATTGGGGTGGGCTAATGTGGTCTGAGGTGGTAGGGGTGTAATAGTTAATGAGCATGTGGTTATCTTTCAAGGCAATGAAAATGTTTTTAAATTGTTTGTGGTGGTGGTGGGACATATCTGAATATACTAAAAATACATTGAATTTTACACTTTGGTGAACTTTATGGTCTGTGAACTATATCTCAATAAGCTGTTTCATTTTTTTTAAATTAACAGTAGTCACCTGGAAAAGAGTATATACAGAGGGAAATGAGGCTGAGTTACTTAGAAGAATCTATGTAGACTCTCTACACCTAATTACTTTCTGAAAACAATAGCCAAGTAAATGCTTTTAGTTCATCTGATGGGAATATTTCTCATAAAAATACAAAGGTACTCAACTATCTCAATAGCAAATGGAGAGCTAAAATTTCTTCAGTTGTTATTTCAGTTCAAAATGATTTTCTTTCCTTTTTAGTTTGATCACAATCCACCTTTGATATTCTATACATTGAAGAATACATCATGGTATTAACACCCAAAAACATACCTTTAAAAATAGTAGTAGGAAGGGCTAAGACAGTAGCATAGAGAAGAGTGGAAGCAAGTTAGTCCCCCTGGAACAACTAATAAACAACAGGAACAACTAGTAAATAACCTGGCATAACTGCAGGGGAACAAACGTGACTGTCCACTCATTGTACACCAACCTGAATTGGGAGGAATCCCAAGATCACAGCACAAAATCTGTAAGTAAAAACTGCAGAGCCAAGCTGATTGCCCCTCCCTCATGGAAGCCTCTCGGTGCTAGAGAGCAGCACTCTCTGAACAAGTGAATATATCGCAGCCCAGCTCCAACTGGGGTTTTAATATTAACTGCTCAATACAGACTGAAAATCCCCAACAAAGATAAAAGAGGCTTTTGGTGATGACTGACCTTGGAGAGTCAGGGGACGTATCTGTCTCAGGATGGGGAGCCCAAAGGATTGGGTGCTATCTCTGGCTGATGGGTGAATCCAGGGGCCACAGACAGACCCTCAAAAAGGGCTTTCTGTTGCTTTTTCTCTCTCTCAACCTGAGTGGCTCAGTGGAGAAAGCCCCAACTGTTTTCAGCTTGCAGGGCTCTATCTAGAGAAAGACTTAGCCATTTTAAACTTGCAGCACTCTGACCCAGACAAGGGTGGAGACAGCAGATTCAAAGAAATAAAAAGAATCTATTTATATGCAAATGACCTCTCTCTAGGGGGCGTAACTTCCCAAGAGGAAAGAAGTGGGGCCCAGCTCTACTACCCACCATCCATTCAGAACCAGACCCTAGAGCCTGGGGGAAAACAGCCACAGGCCACACCTCCTTACACCAGTCTCATGTGACAGGCTGACAGGCACCATCTGCTGGGCAGAAAAGCACAGGGTGTGTCAATCCTCTAAGACACACCATCAGGGAAACCAGATACTGAATATTTCCTCCTTCTCTCATCTGGGAAAACCTGATTGGGGTGGCCAAGGAGGTCAGATGTCTAGACAAGAGGAAACTACAAACTACACTAAGAAAAACAGTTATGGCCCAGTCAAAGGAACAAACTTACACTTCAACTGAGATACAGGAATTTAAACAACTAATGATAATCAGTTAAAAAGTTTAAAGAAGATATGGCAAAAGAGATAAAGTCTATAAAGAAAACACTGGTCATACATAAGGCAAAAATTGAAAGTTTGAAAAAACAGCTAGCAGAATCTATGGAAATGAAAGGCACACACAAGAGATGAAAGACACAATGGAAACATACAACAGCACATCTCAAGAGGCAGAAGAAAACACTCTGGAAATGGAGAACAAGGACCTGAAAGCCTACACACAAAAGAACAGATAGAGAAAAGAATGGAAAAATATGAGCAATGTCTCCAGGAACTTAAGGATAAAATGAAATTCAAGAAGATACATATTGTTGGTGTCCCAGAAAGAGAAGAGAAGGGGAAAAGTTCAGAAGCAGTAATGGAGGAAATAATCAATGAAAATTTCCCATCTCTTATGAAAGACATAAAATTACAGACCCAAGAAGTGCAGCATACTCCAAACATAATGGATCTGAACAGGCCTACACCAAGAAACTTAATAATCACATTATCAAACATCAGAGACAAAGAGAGAATCCTGAAAGTAGCAAGAGAAAAGCAATCCATCACATACAAAGGAAGCTTGATAAGACTATGTGTGGATTTCTCAACAGAAACCATGGAGACAGGAAGGAAGTGGTGTGATGTATTTAAGAGACCAAAAGGGGAAAACTGCCAACCAAGAATCCTATATCCGGCAAAACTGTCCTTCAAATATGAGGGAGAGTTTAAAATATTCTCTGACAAATGGACAATGACAGTTTGTGAACAAGACAACTGTGCTACAGGAAATACTAAAGGGAGCACTACAGACTGATAGGAAAAGACAGGAGCGAGAGGCTTGGAACACAATTTTGGGTGACGATACCACAGCAATTAAGTACACTGAACAAAGATAACTATGAAGAGGGTTGAAAGAGGAATGTTAGGAGCCTATGGAACACCAGAAGAAAAGAGGAAAGATAAAGACTGGGACTATATAACTCAGTGAAACTTAGAGTGTTCAACAATTGTGATAAAATGTACAAATTTTTTTTTTCATGAGGGAGAACAAATGAATGTCATCCTTGCAAGGTGTTAAAAATAGGGAGGTATTGGGGGGAAAATGTAATCAATGTAAACTAGAGATTATAATTAACAGAATCATTGTATGACTTCCTTTAATGTAACAAAGCCAATATACCATGGTAAATGCAGATAAGAGGGGGGCACAGGGGAGGGCTGTGAGACTCTTGGCATTGGTGGTGTTGTCTGACTATTCTACTTTGATATGAGGTCTTCTTTTCTTTTGCAGCTTCCTAGCTGTCATGCTTTGTTTTGCTTTGTTTTTATTCTCTTTCCATTTTCTTTTTCTTTTGTCTCTCTACCTTCTTTGACTCTTCCTCCTGCTTTGTGGAAGAAATGTAGATGTCCTTGTATAGACAGTGGTGAGGGTGGTGAATACATAAATATGTGACTATACAGGGAACCATCAAACATTTACTTAGGGTGGGATGTATGGCATGTAAACAAAACCATCTAAAAAAAATGGGTTGATGATGAAAACTTGAGGGCAATATACTGAGTGAAATAAGCCAAACACATAAGGATAAATATAGCAGGGTCTCACTGATAGGAACTAATTATAATATGTAAACTCATAGACTTGAAATATAAGTTACCAAGATATAGAATGAGGCTAAAGAATGGGGAGCAGTTGCTTAGTATGAGCAGAATGTTCAACTAGGATGAACTTAAATATTTGGAAATGAACAGAGGTGATGGTAGCATGGTGTGAGAATAACAGTGCTGAATGGTGTGTGACTGTGGTGGAAAGGGGAAGCTCAAGGACATGTATGTCACCAGAAGGAAAGTTGAAAGTTAAAAGATGGGAATGTATGAAACAGTAAACCTTGTGGTGGGCAATATACAAGACTATCTTTACAAATATTAGAAATATCTTTCATGAACCAGAACAAATGTATGACACTACAACTAGAAGTTAATAATAGAGGGGCATATAGGGAAAAAATATATACCTATTGCAAACTACATAATACAGTTAGTAGTATTTCAACATTTCATAAACAGTAACAAATGTACTATACAAATACTATGAGTCAACAATGGAGGGGGATGGCTAGGAATATGGGAGGATTTGAGTTTCCTTTTCTTTTCTATCTCTCTTTTTTTCCTTCTTCTTTGTCTTTATTTCTTTTCTGGAGTGATGAAAATGTTCTAAAAATTGAACAAAAATTGGTTGTGGTGTCGGATGCACAGCCGTGTAGTGGTACTGGGAGCAGCTGATTACACAGTTTGGATCTTTGGATAAATGTATGGTATGTGAGCAATCACAATAAAGGAAAAAAGTAAAAAAAAAAATAAAAATAAAAATAAATAGTAGTAAACAAAAATGAGAAATAAAGATAGAAGCAGGTAAATATATAACAACATAAGAAAAATATACATAGCTACTATGGCTCTAATTTCTGCAACTTGAAACAAGACCATTTACAGCTTCATACATGAAACTTTCCATGCCACTGTTTTAACAAGCATATTGAGTATTTGTGATATTTCTCTCGGTGCCAAACCTTCTTGAAGACTGAAAAACTAGCAGTTCTTTCTACCTTAGTTTGCTGTAGCCTTCCTTTAACTTTTACCATTGGACCATGATGTATTAGTAGAGAAAAAACTCTACTCCCATCATACTCCTGATTCCATTTTGTGAACAGCAACCCCATTTCCCCATTGATCATCATAATTAATCAATCCAGCTAATTCAGTATCCCTCCTTATTAGGCTGGTTTGTTCAGTGTCCCAAACAGTCAAAATGTCCAGGTTGCATTCTCAGATTCCAGTTAAATAGGAAGCATTTATTTTCTCTTGTTGAAATTTTTCCTGAATTAGGAAACAAGGTCACTTATCTGTTAGAATCCAGTCACAGTGAAAGAAAACAAAATTTTGTGAGTGGTTGTTAATAGTAATAGAACAGTTACTTCCATTACACTTGTTTGGTTTCTAAACCATATTCTGCCTAATAAGAGAGAGCGGTGTGTTTATTTTAATAGTCACTCTTTTGGAACATATATGGGCATGATCCCAGCCATCAAGGTGTTGACTGCCATTTGGCACCATAATTGAGTCTTCAGTGGGCAAGTTTATTGTTCTATAATATCAGTTGCTTTATTGTGATCAAGTACTTTGAGTATCAGTGAATTCCTTTGGCATTAACCCCTTGCCTCACATCTAAAACGACTTCTTTGTTCATAAACAATGTAATTTGGGAAATTATGTTACTAAAATAGGCATTGAATATGTCCTTGTTTCTTTGGTGCTTGTAGAATTAATGTCTTCCAATTACATGTTGCAGCACTCTTTCAAATCTGAAGTTGAGAAAACTGCAGGATGTGAAGATGATGGAAGGTAATGCAGAGGAGATAATAAGCTCCAACAGACTTCCTTGACTTTTACAAACTCTGCAAAAATTGAAACAAGTGGGATTTTGAATTTTTACAAGCTACAGGTAAAAACAACATAACTCCATGCTGGTGTATTTTATTACTGCCTGGAGCGATTTTTCTAGTTGTATTTTATTATCTACGTGTGTTATTAGGAAGAATGTCCCTCTAGTCTTTAAAAGGCAATGTTAACTGCTTTCTTCAAGAGAAATGTTTCTTTCTGCTCTTTAGGAGTACTGTGAATATCTCATTTGGTAGGAAAAAGGAATTCATTCAGGTTGCTTTTATTCATTCACATAGATTGTGCTGTAATTTCCAGTTTATAAGCTTCTCCAAACAAGATAGGCAGGTCATAGTCAATATGTGGGACAATATTTGAAAATTCCATCTGAAAATGAAGCAAAAAGACAGCTTTTTAAATTCTGTTACCAAAGACAATATTTTTTTTTGGTTCTTAGCAGTGAAATGATTGTTTTAAGTGAAGTATTTCAATAATTTCATTTTTATGGAAGTATACTGAGAACTTTAAATAACTTTATTCTTTCTTTAAAATTATGTTCCAAAATTGTGTATGTTTGTAGAATTTAATGCACCCTTTATCATATGAATTTAAGCATGTTAAAATGATGTTAGAATAGGTCAATATTTGAGAGTCTCCTATTCATTTTTTTCCTAATTATTTTCTTATTAGAACACTGAACAGTGCATGATTTTTGATAAAATGTTTGCAAAAGGAAACAAAATTACATTGTTTTATTTTTAAAAATACTTGTCTGTAAAATTTTGTAATAAATTCTCTATCATGGTTTAATTTCATTTGCATGTTTAATTGTGTAATATAGAAAACTGAGGAATTGGGTAACATAAAAATATTTTGACCTTACTCTCAAATATAGAAAGGAAAATTCAATTAATGATATTTTTCCTCAATGTAAATCTACCTTTGTAATTTTCTGCAATAAAGTTGCAAAAAGTGCATTACAATAATCCAGGGTTTAAGTTAAATCTACACGAGCAAGTATATTTCAATTCTCTGTATCATTTAATAGTGAACAGAAGTTTTGGTATTCATTAAATTTCCATTCTAAACTCATTAACCTATAATTATAATTTTACACATGCCTTGTTATGTTTTCTCCCTTCCATATTTTTAAATAACAAATTATTCCCTAAGATTGGATAATATTAAGAAATACTCTCAAACAAAACTTGCTAAATAGTTGTGGCCATAAGTTTCTCACCTTGATTTTAGATTTTACTCTATTTCCTGACCCTCTTCTTCTTGATTTATAAACTGGGGACAACCTATGATATATATAGCATTACAAAACACCATGAAATCTTTGGTGCTGCCTATTCTAGTATTTAATTAATTGAGTAAATTTTGCTTATTTGGAAGAAAGATTGTGGGAAACGAGTCTTCCATGTTGCCTGAGGTATATCTAGGATGGGGGCTTAGAATGCTGAGCCGCAGGCCTGCATAGAATGCCATGCAGGCCCGCCCTGTAAAGATGTGTGTCTTGTGACTACCATTGTCTTAAACCTAGATTGTATGCACCTGATGTAAACATAAGTATCTGGTGAGCTCTCCCCCACCTGAGCACCTTTAGCATATACACCTGATCTTCTGAAATAAATAGCTGGAGCAAGGCTGCATTGTCCTCCACTTAGCACGAGATGCAGGTGGGCCCCCTGCTCCCTTAATTCTTAACTTTGTGTCTGTGTCTCATTCCTGCGTCGCCCTGTCAGCAATAGAAGATCAATATATGAAGGTGATAATTGAAGGGGTTACCTAAAAATAATTGGGGCTCAAAATAGTGAGGTAAAAGTGATATTAATCATAATTGGATCAAAAATGAAAATGTAAATGATCTTACTTCAGTTTATAAGGAGACTATTGAAAAATTTCCCAAATAAAATAAAACTAACAAATGTTGATTAATACATAATGAATGTATTAAAGTATTATTTGCAATCAAATTATATATATCTATATATATATATTCGGTATTTCATGTATATTTGAATAATGGTTTAGTTGTCTTGGGTGGGTCTTTATTAGTTTTCTGGAGTCCTTTAAAAAGAACCAACACAGACCCAGGTGCTCACTGATTTTTAGACATGCTTAGAGATGCTTGGAGTTTCAGACAGAAGGAGGTTTGGAGATGCTAAGGATGCACAGGAGCTGAGAGAGGAGCTGAAAGACAACCCTGGACCAGCAGATGCCAGCCAAGTGCCTTCCCAGCTGACAGAAGTGTTCTGGAAGCCATTGGCTGTTCTTCAGTGATGGTATCCTATAGTTGATGCCTTAGTTTGGACACTTTTATGGCCTTAAGACTAACTTTCTAACCAAATAAACCCACTTTGTAAAAGCTGATCCATTTCTTGTATTTTGCATAATGGCGGCATTAGCAAACTAGAAGAGTGTATAAACAATTAATGCCAAAACCTGAAAAAATAGTGTGCCCCCAGACACTACCTATGGGTCTCAATTGTGAATGAGGCATAAACTTAAAGTAAAATGTTAGCAAATAGAATCCAGAATTAATTAAGATGACTAAAACACATTGACAGTGGTTTTAATATTGAAAAGGGAACGATTATTCAATACTGGGGTGTATTTATATCACTTATTATACTTCAATTCAATAATAAAAATCATGTAATTATCTATATGTGTGCTGAATCATCAGCTTTGACAAAATTTAACCCCTATTATAAGTTGAAATTTTGAGGCTAGATTTTTCTCCCCTAAATTTCATGTGTATTTCTTTTCCTGCAGTCTTTTTTTAATGTAATTTTATTGAGCTATTTTCACACACTGTACAATCCATCCAAAATATACAATGTTTCACAGTATTATCACATAGTTGTGCATTCATCACCATGATCATTTTTAGAGCATTTGCATTACTCCAGAAAAAGAAATAAAAAGCAGCAAAGATCCTATATCTCTTGCACCCCCTCTTGTACTAGTACTGCGCTGTACTCAATTTTAAGACTTACAATAGAGGTATGCTAACAAAGAGTGTATAGTATTTTCAGATAAATATATAGAGAGAGAACAGAACAAAACATCCAGAAGTAGGTCCCCACAAACATGGGCTACCATGTTTTATCTGTTCATTTATTTTGCTATATAGCTATACAATCATTATCAAAGCTCAGGGATGTTGGATTACAGTTCAACAACTTCAGGTATTTCCTTCTGACTGTTCTAAATTTCTAGACACTAAAAATAAATATCTATATAATGAGTCAGTAGTCACAGTCTTTTGTTAAATCCTAATTTCTCAGTTATTAAAACTCCTCCTTCTCATTTGATCATTCTCTCAATTTTCAGGGATATCAGGGCAATAATCATTTTAATTTCTTTGTGCTGGAATGGTGTGCTGACATTATGGGTTTAATAAGCCAAGCCCTCAATCTTGAGATTTGGCCTTATGAAATTTATTTCTTCAATGGTGAAGCTAGGCCTGCTTGTAATTATGCCTGAGTCACCATCAGATAGCCTCCTTTTTTGGCCAGATGTGGCCTCTCTCTTTAAGCCAACTCTGCAAATAAACTCACAACCCTCCTCCTTACATGGGACATGACTCCCAGGGGTGTAAGTTTACCTGGATATGTGGGACATGAATCTCATGGATGAGCCTAGACCTGGCATCATGGGATTAAGAATGACTTCTTGACTAAATGGGGGAAAAGAAATGTGAAAAATAAAGTTTCAATGGCTAAGAGATTTCATATAGAATCCAGATGTTATTCTGGAGGTTACTCTTATGCAACCTTTAATGAGATATTGCAAGCTATCACAGTATGCCAAGCCCCAACCAACAGTATCCTGAAAACCCTAGGTAGTACCTTGGGCTCTAAGTATCTATAAAAGTTTTTCTTATTAAGTTTACTTTTTTTTTTTCCAGAAACTTAAGGCCTCCAGATTGATCCCATGCCAGATAAGCCCTGAAACCCAGAGTTTGCTTATTATATTTAGATCATACTAGTGAAAAAATACAGTATGGTGAATAAGTGTACCTCTTTTTCCACATCCTCTCAAGCAATTGTAATTTTCTGTATATATATAATGGCCATTCCAGTAGGTGTGAAATTATATCCCATTGTGGTTTTGATTTGTATTTCTCTAGAAGCTAGTGAAGTCATGCGTCTTTTCATATGTTTTTGAGCCATTTGTATTTCCTCCTTGGAAAAGTATCTGTCTATGTTCATTGCCCATTTTTTATTTGGGTTCTTTGTCTTTGTGTTTGTTGAGTTGTAGGATTTATTTATATATTCTGGGTATTAAAATATATCTGATATGTGGTTTCCAAATATTGTCTCCTGCTGTGTAGGATGCCTTTTTATTTTCCTTACAAAATCCTCTGATGCATAAAAGTATTCAGTTTTGAGGAGATCTCATTTATCTATTTCTTCTTTCATTGCTCACCCTTTGGGTGTCAGGTCTAGGAATCCACTCCTATCAAAAGATCTTTAAGATATTTCTGTACATTTTCTTCTAAATGTTTTACAGTTTTAGATCTAATGTTTAGGTCTTTGATCCATTTTGAGTTAATTTTTGTATAATGTGAGATAGGGGTCCTCTTTCATTCTTTTGGATATGGATATCCAGTTCTCCAAGCACATTTTGTTGAAGAGGTTGTTCTGTCTCAATTGTGTGGACTTGGTCACCTTATCAAAAATCAATTGTTCATGAATGAGAGGGTCTGTTTCTGAATTCTCAATTCATTTTCACCGATCGGAATATTTCTCTTTATGCCAGTACCATGCTGTGTTGTCCACTGTGGCTTTGTAATATGCTTTAAAGTCAGGCATTGCAAGACCTCCCACTTCATTTTTTTTCTAAAGATATTTTTAGCTATTCTGGGCACCCTATCCTTCCAAATAAATTTTATTATTGCTTTTTCTATTTCTGCAAACAAGTTGTTGGGATTTTAATTGGTATTTCATTGAATGTATAAATCAGTTTAGGTATAATAGACATCTTAACTATATTTTGTCTTCCAATCCATGAACACAGTGTATCCTTTCATTTATTTAGGTCTTCCTTGATTTCTTTTAGCAATGTTTTATAGTTTTCTGTGTATACGTCTTTAATGTCCTTGGTTAAATTTTTTCCCTAAATATTTGATTCTTTTGGTTGCTATTGTAAATGGATTTTTTCTTGATTTCCTCCTCAGATTTCTCATTACTGATGTATAGAAACAGTATTGATTTTTGCATGTTGATCTTGTATCCTGCCACCACCTTGCTGTACACATTTATTAGCTATAATAGCTTTACTGTAGATATTTTGGGATTTTCTATGTAGGATCATGTTGTCCGAAAATGGTGAAAGTTTAACTTCTTCCTTTCTCATTTGGATTCCATTTATTTCTTTTTTTACCTAATTACTCTAACCAGAACTTCCAGCACAATATTGAATAATGATGGTGACAGTGGGCATCCTTGCCTGTTCCTGATCTTACTGGGAAAGCTTTCAGTCTTTCCACATTGAGTATGATGTTAACTGTGGGTTTTTCATATATATCCTTTATCATGTCGAGGAAGTTTACTTCTATTCCTATCCTTTGAAGTATTTCCATCAAGAAAGGTTGAATTTTGTCAAATGCTTTTTCTGCATTAATCAAGATGTTCATGTGGTTTTTCCTCCATTGATGTGGTATATTACATTAATTGATTTTCTTGTGTTGAATCACCCTTGTATATCTGGAATAAAACCCACTTATTCATGGTGTATAATTATTTTAATGTGTTGCTGAACTTGATTTGCAAGCATTTTATTGGGATTTTTGCATCTATATTTATTAAAGAGATTGGTCTTTAAATTTCTTGTAATATCTTTGTCTGGCTTTGGTGTTAGAGTGATATTGGCTTCGTAGAATGAGGTAGCTTTCCCTCCTCAAATTTTTTGATGAGTTTAAGCAGGATTGGGGCTATTCTTCCTTGAGTACTTGGTAGAACTCACATTTGAAGCCACCTGGTCTTGGCTTTTTTGGGGGGAGTTGGTTGAAAACTGATTGAATGTTTTTATTTGTGGTTGGTCTCTTGAGATCTTCTATTTCCTCTCAATTCAATGTTGGTCATTCACGTGTTCTAGGAAACTATTTTTTCTTAGCTTTCTAGTTTGCTAGCATATAGTTGTTCATAATGTCCTTTAATTGTCTCTTTTTTTGGCTGAGGGGTCAGTAGTTACATTTCCTCTCCCATTTCTGATTTTATTAATTTGCATCCTCTCTTTTTTTTTTTCTTTTCAGCCTAGCTAATGGTCCACCAATTTTATTTTCTCAAAGAACCAATTTCTGATTTTGTTGTTTCTGCCTATACTTTTCATTTTCTTGATTTCATTTATTTCTGCTCTAATCTTTGTTATTTGTTCCTTCTGTTTGCTTTGAGGTTACTTTGCTTCTCATTTTCTAGTTCCTCTGGGTGAGCAGTTAATTTCTTGAGAATTTGCTCTTTCTTCTTTTTTGATATAGGCATTTAAGGGCAATAAATTTCTCTCTCAGCACTGCCTTAAGTTTTGATATGTTGTGTTTTCATTTTCATTTGCTTTGAGATATTTACTGATTTCTCTTGTAATTTCTTCCTTGACCCACTGGTTGTTTGGGTGTTTTGTTTAGTCTCCATGTATTTGTGATTTTTCCGGCCCTTGGCCTATTACATTCAATTATGATCCAAGAAAAATGTTTTGTATAATTTCAATCTTTTTAAATTTATTGAGACCTGCTTTGTGACCCAACATATGGTCTATCCTGTAATAATCCATGAGTACTTGAGAAAATGTATATTCTGCTGTTGTTGGGTGCAATGATCTGTAAATGTCTGTTAAGCCTAGTTCCTTTGTCACACTATTTAAAAATCTCTGTTTCCTTATTGATCCTCTGTCTAGATGGTCTATCCATTGATAAGAATAGTGTATTGATTCATAAACTGTTAATGTAGAAGTATCTACTTCTCTCTTCAGTTTTGTCAGTGTTTGCCTCATGTATTTTGGGGAACTGTAGCTCAGTGCATAAATATTTATAATTTTTATGTCTTCTTAATGAATTGCTCCTTTTACTAATACATAGTGTCCTTCTTTGTCTCTTTTAATTGTTTTACACTTGAAGTCTACTTTGTCTGATATCAGTATACCTACCCCCACTCTTTTCTGGTTGTTGTTTGCATGAAATATCTTTTTCCAACCTTTCCTTTCAACCTGATTTTGTCCTTGGGTCTTAAGTGAGTCTCTTGTAGAGAGCATGTATATGGATCCTGTTTTATAATCCATTCTGCCAATACATGTCTTTTGATTGGTGAGTTTAATCCACTAACATTTAATGTTATTACTGTAAAGGCAGTCCTTTTACATCCATTTATTCTTTTGGATTTTATATGTCATGTATTATATTTTTCTCTCTTTTTACCCTATTAGTTACCCTTATTGATAATCTTCATTTCTACCTTTTTCTCCAAACCTCTGTCTCCTATCTTTTCCTGACTACCTTAGTGCTCCCTTTAGTATTTCTTGTAGGGCAGGTCTCTTGTTCACAAACTCTTTAAATGTCCATTTATCTGAAAATATTTTAAACTCTCACTCGTTTTTGAAGAACAGTTTTGCTGGATATAGAATTCTTGGTTGGCAGTTTTTCTCTTTCAGTATCTTAAATATATCATCCCACTGCTTTCTTACCTCCATGGTTTCTGCTGAGAGACCCACACTTAGTTTGATTGGGCTTCCCTTATATTAATACATTGCTTTTCTGTTGCAGCTTTCAGAATTCTCTCTTTGTCTTTAACATTTGACAATCTGAATAGTAAGTGTATTGGAGTCTATTTGGATCTATTATTTTTGGAGTATGCTATGTTTCTTGGACCTGTAAACTTATGTCTTACATAAAATTTGGGAAATTTTCAGTTATTATTTTTTCCATTATACTTTCTACCCTTTTCCCCTTCTCCTCTCCTGCTGGGACACCTATAACATGTATATTCATGTGCTTCAAGTTGTTATTCAGTTCCCTGAGGCCCTGCTCATATTTTTCCATTCTTTTCCCTATCTGTTCTTTTGTGTGTAGGATTTCAGTTGTCTTATACTCTAGTTCACTAATCCTTTCTTCTACCTTTTCAAATCTGCTGTTGTATGTCTCCATTGTGTTTCTCATCTTCTATTGTGACTTTCATTGTCATAAGTTCTGCCATTTGTGTTTTCAAGCTTTCAAGCTCTTATGTATGGACACCTTGTGTCTTCTTTATACCCTTCATCTCTTTTACATTTTCCTTCAGCTCATTGATTTGATTTTGAAGATTTGTTTGAACACCTTTAATTAGTATTTTGAACTCCTGTATCTCAGTTGAGGTACTAGTTTGTTCCTTTGACTGGGCCATATCTTCATGCTTCCTGGTATAAGTGATTTTTTACTGTTCTCTAGGTATCTGATTTTCTTGATTAGATTATTTGGTGGTTGTCTTCTCTCTTTTGTCTAGGTTTTTCTTATTGGTTGGATTTGTTCTCTCTCTGTTCACCACTCTCGCCAGTCATCAGATTGACTTTTCCCAACTTTTTCCCCCCAAAACGAGGCACCCAAAGCTACTTGCTTCAAGAATGTGGGGTAGGCACTGGGCACATCTCAGTCTAAGTATTTAGGTAATACGAGTCTGCTAGGTCCCACTGATGCTCTGTTTTTCTCTGGCTAGAAAGACTTGAGCTTGTTTTAGGGCACTGCTTTAACTGATGGTTAATCTATTTCTCAGTCAAAACAGAGCTGGTTTCCTATGCAGGAGTTGTAGACCAGCTCCAGTGGGCTTGAGATAAGTTCAGGAGAGTCACTGAAAAGACCATTTCCCTTACACTTTCCATTCTGCCCAGAAGATGGTGCTGTTTGATGACTTAATTGTCCTCAGAAGCTGTTTGCCTCTGAGCCCAGGCTATGTCTGACCAGGCAGGGCTGAAAATGTAAGGTTCCTGTGCCCTCACTTTGCCAGTCAAAATCTAGCTCAATATGTGTCTATGCCCCCAATTTACTTGTGACAGAGGACCCCCCCCCCAGCTGTCCCAGTTTTCAGCAGTCCCCCAAGCAAGGATCAGGCCACTCACTGCTTTGCCCTCAGGAGTGTGTGAGGGGCCTTCAGGCCCAGAGCTGGAAACACAGTCTTTCTCCACATTTTCTCAGACTCATTGTCCCTCACTGATCTGGCCTTGATGTGTCATCCCCTTTCCCCAGGGTTTCCAAGCAGTCTCACTGCTGTGAGAGATTTTAGATTGTAGGATCCTGGTTGCTGTTTCTGTGCTCTTTCCACTCTGTTTAAGACTGAGTGAGGGGTAAAGCAGAGGACTGGCAATTCTGGGACAGACATTTCCTGCCTGATATTTTTCTCTTTCTTCAATTTGGCATTTGTAGGGTCCTTCTCCCATCTATCTATATCTTCCTCTGGAATTCTGAACAATTCAGAATTGTCCTTTTTTTTTTTTTTTTTTTTTTGGTTGACCCTCTGAGAAGTTTTTAGTAGGTGTTTATGTAACCATATTGATGACATCACCCCCTTTTTGTGAGATCTCATCTGACATTGGCATATAATGGGTCACTTTAAAACAGCAATTTATTTTCCTGTGATCAAAATTAGAGACCAATAATATTTTCAATTCTATTAGTTTTTGAAGGTTTACAACTGTTAGCATGCTTTGTCTTCTATGAGTCAATTTTAAATATGCTTTATTTTCATAAAATACAAAAGCAACCAATTTCACCATTCAGTAAAAGTAGACTATTATTTTAAGTGGTCTAAGGGGCATATAGGAACTTCATGATAGACTGTTGTGTTGAGAGTATTGTGAACTAACTGATGTGTACATGGAATAGGTTTAATTGCTTTGGTTTCTGATCTCTTTTCAATACCTAATGCTCACTGATATACTTCTGGCAATGTTCTAATTGTAAAGGGGGGATCTGTTTTACTCTCACCATGAGTTTGCTTTTTGGTTGGGATTCTTGAGGATTGAAGTTTTTAACTTGACCCAGACCTAATGGTCATCAAGTTATTCACTCAGTACTACAATATAGCTTCAATTGCACCAAATATTTACACATACTAGAATTCTTTTTGTGACTTATCTGTAATAATTTTCAAGTTAGCTCTAAAATTTTTATATTTTTATCAAGTCATTCCATTTAAGGCAACTTTCGGTCAGCTCATTTTCCTGCCTTTTGTGCTGTCTTTGACTGTGACATGAGATTTACTCTCCCTTGTTCTGAAGTTCAATAGTGACTTTTTTTCTCCTTGATATCTTTGAAATGAAGAACTGAGCTCAAGTATTCTGATTTTTATAGATTTATCAGTCTCTTATTTCCAATCCTTTAGTGCACCTTAACTCCAAAACAGCATTTGTCTATGTCCTGTCTAGACTTGTTAAAACATTGACTGATTAGTTTCTTCTTTTAAATGAAGTTCACATTGTAGACATTTAAATAGATAATTTAGTGGACTTTGCTTGATTCTGTTTTCAGTACAGTCTTTGGGTTGCTGGGGCTGTTGTAACAAAGTACCACAAATTGGATGTCTTAAAGTAACAGAATTTGATTGTCTCACAGTTCTGGAAACTAGAAGTCCAAAATGATGTTTTTGTCATGGCTGTGCTTCCTCTTGTCTGTAGGGAAGAATCAGTTCCATGCCTCTCTCTTAGCTGTTTGGGGGCAGCATTCTGGAAATCCATACATTCTTTGCCTCAGCTGTCGCATGCTATTCTCCTCTCTGTCTCTCTGCCTGTGTTCAATTCTCCTCTTCTTATAAGAACACCAGTCATATTAGATTAAGACCTAACATAACCTAGTTTGTCTTCATCCTAACTAATAACATCTTTAAAACTCTATTTCCAAATAAGTTCACATTCACAGGATTGGGGTTAGGGTTTGAACATATCCTTTGAGGGGCACAATTCAACCCATAACAGCTACCATGGTAAATGTCAACTAATTTTAAAACTTTCAAATTGCAACTCCTGATTAAAAATATTCAGTCACTTAGTTTGTTTTCATATCAACTTACCTACATGAAAGCAAGAAGAGCACAAGTCACTTTGTCCCAGAAAAACAGCTGTGCAGCCATCTTTGCTACTTTCTGAGAATCAATATATATATATCATATGGATAAAAGTAAATGAACACTGTCTCTATCTGGTTTTCTGCTTTTTTGGGAGAGCTACCATGACTTTTAGCAATACATCTCTTTCCTAGGAATGTACCTAAAATTGCACAACCATCACCCATTATATTGAAATGCCTCTGAATGGAATTGATCATCACACAATCACAATGACATATCAAATGTTAGACATCTCAAATGTTATGAAAAGCTTCAAGTCAATGTTGACCTATATTTCTTTTCCAACTCTTTTATCTCACCAGATGCAATAAGATCATTTGGAGGTGCTTTACTAGAAAATATAAGCCTTTGTTTTATGGATGCAATGACTTCCATACTGATCCGTATTACGTTCCATTCAAAAAAATCAATTGCTAATAGTTTTTGCCACCTGGACAATCTAGTCTTTGAGTGTAATGAAATATGAACTCATGCTTTGCTATTTTGCAGACTCTGTCAAGGTCTTGATGAGCATCTTGATATTTCAAATCTCGAAGTCTCTTTTGGCAGCAATGGCATTGTCTGCTATATTCTTGTCTTCCCCTTTCTAAGTGCCTGTTTCCTAGGAGGCAGCTGTTACTCCTCCCCTGTGGAGAAATCCCTGGGTTTCGGCATATAATTTTGCATGTGAGAGACTGAATACTTCTTGAGGCCCAGGGAAAACAAAAACTCGTGATCAATTAGCCATGCAAAGTTAGCATGTATTTAATGATCTGAATTTAGTATAGAACAGGATTCATGTTCAAACCTTGAAATTGAATGGAAGCAGAGTTAAAATAAGGGGAAAATATTTTGTATCTTTTTCCTTAACAAGGCAGACAACATTTGATTTGTATGGTTCAGTCAATGTGCTAAGAATCTGCCATATACTTTTTAATAATCTTCATAGCTGTCTTAAAGAAATTTAAGCACATTATTTCAAAAACTGTTGGTTGTTTTTCTCACATACAGTGTGTTAAAACTTTGCAATATAATCAGCAGCTTGCTGTAACTACTAGTGATTAGGAATTGTCATTGTGTATGGTAAGAAATTATTCACTTTTGATTTTATGGTTAAAAGTCTATTGAAGTTTGAATATATAGATTGCTTTTCCTTAACAAGTAGTCTATATTGGCGCTTTTCTTAAAATATTGATGTTTTTAATATTTCAACATACTCTCATTCCTATAACAGTTGGTTAGTTAAGCAATACATTGAGAGTCATGGAATTTCAAATAAATGAGTTCATTTAGTGGAGTATACTTCAAAGGATTTTAGATACTTAAAACTTTCTTTACAAGAAAGAACTAAAAAAGAATGTGAAAAGGGGTTGATTTCGAGACCATAACTTTCTCCTTATAACCCCTACAAACTAGAATTTTGGGGAACATTAGAGCTTTTAGGAGTACAAGACCAGAGTAGTCACTCACCTTACTGGTAAATAAAACACGGAAAAATTAAGTGATCTTTGTGCCATCTCAGAGAGTTATAGTGACAGTACAATTTCAGTACAGATCTTTGATTATTTTTTTGACTCCTCTATAGCATGGATAATCCTGCTCCTTATATCCATTCACTGTATGTCATATACTGATATACAAACTGTATTCTGAGCTTAGCATATTCATTGAACATACACTTTGGTTAAACTTTGTGAACTTAACTACTCTGGGTCTTTATCCTTCTGCAATGAATGAATGAAATCTCATTTGCAGTACATTGCAAGGAAAAATTCAATATTACTAAGTAAAATGCATGTTCTAGGTCATGATACAAAATAAGATTGTTATTGCAATGCATTTTCAATAATAAGTAAACATGGAAAAATGATCTCTTTGGTTATATATATTTACACAATGAAAGCATATAACTGTGTTATTTGAAGAAGAGGTAGTGAGTAAAAAATGGAGAAAAATGAAAAAAAGAAATTTAAGATTTTGAAGATTTAGAAAACTATTTTTGTGCTTTTATCTTTGCTCTGTACACTCAAGTTGAATGTTGAGCTCTGAACATGTAAAACTATTCTGGATAGGAGTACTCTTGTACATCTTGATTATAACATTTTATAATCTTTCTGTTGTTCATTGTCTGGAAATAATTTCTAATTAAGTTTTCTCACCATAACAACATTTCATATCAAAATTTTGTCCTAAGAAAACTAATCTGTATAGCTTGACATCTTCCATTTCTGAATTCATGGTATTCAAGCATAGGAACATGTAGTTTAACCATTTTTTCTTTGTTTATTGTGTTTGTGATTTCTTTTCTCTCCAATATATACAAAAGCTATACTTTTTTCCAGATTCTGTGATAAGTGGAATGAGTATTCACTGAATTTGATATTGATTTAGAGATAATCAGATAGAGTTTCATCCAAATTAAACATAAAAAGGGAAATCATGCTGCATTGTTAATTCAGGATTTTCTGATCTTAGCTTTGAAGACTTATAAAAAGGTACCTTAAAATATCATTAAAATATATTTATCAAGTTGCTTTATTAGATTAAAAATGTGAATTAGAAAAGTTTTCAAATTCTTTGTTTTACCAGCTATCAAGTACAAGTCATTCTATAGAGTGTTAGGTAGTCTGTAGGTTGAGACAGCCTATATAAATATACAATGGTTCAATTCTCCCATCTGTGATTCTTTCTATCTCCTGGGTATATCAATAGAGTATACTTGTTCACAGATGGAAATTTACTGAACCTTTGATAGCTTCCCAGCAACAGAAAGAACAGAAAGAAAACTTGACATTTAACTCACTTGTATTTTCAACCAAATGGGCTGTCTATAGTCATTAAAGTATTCTTTATGACTTCACAGCTATATTTATTTCATGCAAGAAAATTAATCCCAGAATAATTTCTATGTGCTTTATAACTGTAGAGTGAACCCAGTAATTTTGGGTTATTTGAAAATAATGCATGTGATTATAAAATGTGTTTCCTTTTTATTGATATGGTTATACTGCTGTGGTTAAATAGCATAAAGTTAAATAAGTTAATCACCCTTAACTCAAAATAATAAAAAAATCAAATAACTACTGAATATTTTACACTTAATTTTTTTCATATTTTGGAGTAAACTCCTACCCCTAATTTAGAAATCATTTGCACTTGCAATAATAAAATACCCCTCCTCAAAATAAAAAAGTTAGAAAAACACAAGAGCATGATAAATACTGTATACATACAGAGAACAAATATTTCCTTTACATTTCCCCCTAGACTTGTCATAAACTCTACTTTTCTTTCCATAGCTGGCTTATCCAATGGAAATCTTCATTTATTCATTCTTTGACTAACTTAGGAAAAAAGTACCCTGGATTAAAGTGCAAAAGAGCTTGTTAAATTTAGAAATCTTAATTATGACCTCCCGAGAAATATCCCAGTTCTTACACAAAAAGTGAATTCATGCTGAATAATGTGAGCAAATACACTGATATCTCAGAGAGAAAGATTTTTTTAAAATACATTAATTAAAAAAATGACAAGAAAATAAATATTCCACTGATTTGTTTTTGGATATACATCACGTTTCTCCCATAGTGTTATAAAAACATTAGAGACAGTTCTTATCCTGATAAGGGAATCTAAGCATGACTGTTGTAGAATGATGCTAAAGAGTAAGCTATATTCTTTTAGAAATCAAGATCATGAAACATTTTATTCCAAAACCAAATTAGCTGCTGAGATAAATGGGAAAAAAAAAACAATAAAACTATAAAATGTATTTTCACAATCCTCCCCACCCCCATATTTCCCTAAAAACTTACATCCACCTCACCACCGCTGGATTCCCAATCAATATGTTTTCAGCGAGGTAGTATATAAGAATTCATTAAATATTTTGTGGAAATAAGAGAACACTGTGGAGTTGCATGCAATAATCACTGCCATTTTTTATGGCTAATATTCACCCCTTAGCCTACCACAGCCAAGTGCACAACATTCCTCATAAACTCCTAAAATATTTGCTTTAATTAACCTTAAAGAATCCAATAGTTGTGTCCAATAAGTAAAATTATAATTGAATATAGTACCAAAGGGGCTAATAATCATTTAATCTATTGTTTTCCTTTCTTTGGCTATTCAAACAAATACCATTCAATAGGTTAGCTTGAACAATGGGAATTTATTAGCTCACAGTTTTGAGGCTAGAAAGAATTCAAATCAAGGTGTCATCAAGACTAGGCCCTTTTCCCACAGATTGGCATTCTGGGGCTGGCTGCTGGTGATCTTTCATCTGGGGCTTCTCTATCTCCTCTATCACATGGCAGTACACATAGCAGCCTCCCCTGAACTTTCTCTTCTCTTCTGAATTCTGTTGACATTCAGCTTCTTTGCTTCCCATGGCTTTCTCTCTGTATTAATTTCATGCTGTTTATAGGGCACTCCAGGAATAGGATTAAGACCCATTCTGATTGAGGTGGGCCACACCTTAACTGAAGTAACCTCATCACAAAGTGCTATTTATAATGGGTTCATACCCACAAAACTGTAATGTGTTTCAGAACGTTTTTCTGGGGTATGTCTTTCCAAACCACCATAACTATCAAATAATTTGTTTCCATGCTTTTCTGCTAAAAAGATTATTTTTAAAATACAATCTTGTCAATATTAGTTAATGATTGAAGAATATGTTTTTTTCTAAATATATTTGTGATGTGTATTAATTTTATTATATAGTGGTTCTCAAAGATGCTATTCAAGAAAGACATTATACTTGGGGCTTTTCAAGGTAATTTAATTAATTATTTAATAGGGAATTAGTGGATAGATTATTTTCCTGAACTGAACTAGTAGTCAATTAAGGATATGAATATAAATATCTCACCTGGAATTATCTTGCAATAATAACCATGTATTTTATCTTGTGGAATTGGGAAATAAATATGTTTGTAAATCATATTTTACAAAAATGATATTAAGACAATTTAGAATTTGTTTTTTCCTGTCATGAATTTATGAAAAAATTATTAAAAGAACTAACAAATTTCTGGACCCAACAAGAATATGCAAATGAAATAGAAAAAGGTTTTTTAAGCCAGATTGACAGGAACTTGCTAATGACTGTGTTCTTACTACTAGAGATTTCATTATAATTTACATTCTCAAATTGGATGTTCACAAGCCAAGAATGCTATAACATTTTGGTTTAATAGTGCAAGCCCTGTAACCAGTCTTTCTAGGTTTGAATCCTATATATTTCACATATTAATTGGGCACATATGTGTGATTTCCTAAATTTTCTGTATTTCAATAAAATAGACCAATAAATTGGTCTAAATGTAATAAATTAAAATTCAATCCCCAAAGAAACTGAGTAAATTTTATTTAAATGATGTTCTCTTTCTAATTTACCTCCAAATAGTTGTTTTGTTTTGTTTTGTTTTTTTCCTAATTGAAGATGGTGATGTATTTCTACTGATATATTTAGCGAGATTAGAGAGGATGGAAGAAAAGAAGACTGATTTTTTTAGGAAACATGAAAGGTGCTTTAAACAATGTATTTAATTTGCCCTTTCTAATATCCTTTAATAATAATAACAGCAATAATAATAATGGAAACATTCAGGTAATATATCTCAATTACCATTAGTTCAACACTTACTGTGTTCAACTTTTTACTAAATACTTATGCAATATTATTTGAAATATTTATAAGAAACCTGTTTAGTGAACATTATTATAAACATTGTACAGTTGAGAAAAGTATGCCTCAGAAAATCTATGTCGTTTACCAAAGGTATCTCAGCCAGTAAGATGTGAATGGAATATTCCATGCCTTTTCTGTTTGGATCCAAAGCCTCTCCCTCCTCCTGCCTTAAACACTATGTGGTTTTGAAATAAATCAGCTTAACTGTCTTGTTCAAGAGTTAAGAGCTTGACAGTTAAAGAGTCAGGAATAATATTCCTGGTCTCATATATGGTAATTAAATACAGTTTTATGAAAACAACAGATTTTTATATATTACCAAAAACCAAAACTAAGTAATACTGTGCTGAAAGGCTTGATGTGAATATTGTTTGAATTTGAGGGAATAATTTACAGCTTCATCTCTTTCCTTTTATATCTACACTTATTTAAAAAAATTACCAGTGTTTCCAGATATATCTTTGAAAGTATCCATGAACTATAAAGATTTTGCCACAAAAAATTACGAGAAAACAACATATTAAAAAATGTCACTGGCACCTTTATAAAAGCAACGTTTAATTTTGTCTGTCAATAAGTTTTTCTATTCTAATTATCCTGAAAATCCAAAGAGGGAAGAAAGAATACAGAGAAGGGATATTATTTCTTTTGGTTCTTTCCTTTATGAAGGAAGTAAATAATATCTTTATATCAGTCTCTAGTCTTCTACCAGCTCTGAGCCTTAGCACACTGTTTTTAAATTTGGTCTTTTTAAATAAGGGCATCTGAAAATTTTCACCGTTGCAAACTATTCAAAATTAATTTTGCCTTATTTTACTATGTTTTTTTGTAGAACCTATTTTGCATAATCTTAGTCTACCATCTCTAAACTAGGGAGAGGAAGTCTCTTTCTGACATATGTTTCTCCAAAGTTTTATAACCACTTATTGCACCGTCTGGTTTTTCGTAGCTTCTAGGGATTCCCCCTCATTCTGTGGTTGTGGCAGTGGTTAAGGCAGAGATTTTTTTCCACAATAAAGTTGTGGTTTGCTATTACATCCAATCTTTTGCTATATCTCAGTGCTCAATAAGGGGTGAGCTGAAGTTCTTAATTTCTGCATGTATGGGAAAACATTGGCTTATGGAAGGTAGACTGTGTGATTCAATGAGATATTTCTAGTTAATTGTCAAACATTCTTATTATCGCAGGTACTCAGTGTTGCACATGACATGAAGCTTTCCAAAAGGAAGATGTAGTAAATCATTCAATCATTCTGATAGTATGAGGCAGCCATCAACCCTATCTTTCAGCCTCTAGTCTTTGCAATTCTGAATTTACATGCTCAATACCAAGTGGCTTGAAGACTAATTTTAAAATATTCTTTATTTTATTAACCTTGTAATAATTATGACAGATAAAAAAGAATTCAAACAAAATCTCCAGTCAATGCTTTCCAATATTAAAATGAATCTTTGGATTTTTCCCATTATCCTAGGGTCGTCTTCTCCTGCATGTACTTAGAACCACATTTGAACTCCTAAACAGACCATTGTATAAAAGAAAAAGGATAAGAAAATTCTTGTGCAGCTATGTCAAAGAAGTTTGGGAACCCTTGTGAATGCAGTATAGGGAAATTGTTGACCTTTTGCTGATTTACAATGCTTCTTTAATCTATAAACATATGGCCTTGCTAAACTGTCACTAACAAAGCATGATAAAGCTAATACTGTTCCATTTTTGTGAAACCACTTATGTTTGTTATAACAAGAAAATATAAACAAACCATGAAATCTTCTGGGGTCTTAAATCTCACATTATGTCATGAAAAATTCTTCAGGCTTTCTATTTTTTAACACCTTATAAAAATAAATAAGGTACTACCATTTCCAATGTCATGAGTTTAGAGATTTGGTATGACCCTCCCTTTAAAAACAACTCAAATTTTGAATGAAACATTTTGTTAAATAATAAACTTGCAAGATCTTAAATAATGTTCAGGAAAAATAAATAAATACATAAATAAAACAAGCAAAATATCGAAGTCAAGAACTCAGAAAGATAAGCAGTTGACATTGTTCTGAGGGCATTTGCAAAATCACTGATATTAAAATTTGGTTGTTAAGCATGAAGAAAAGGAGGAAAATCTCAGTTACCAGATGGAAAATCTAACAGAAATCCTACCTCCAGTAAATCTGGGATCTCACATGATCTCATTGTCGATGTATCATAAATCACAAGCTGTCCTGTCTAAGAGGAAATTAAGAAAAATAAATTATCATAAATTTAGGTGCCGCATGGGGAATGAGGTATTTTATTGAGATTTGGGGAGTACAAACATGCCCTAATCACAAAACATAGGTGGTCTGAAAAACTCCAAGATGAGAGTTCAATTTAGAAGAAAATCTAAAAATCTATTTAAAGAAAGCACCCCAGAAGCATATCCATAAATCAAACACATGAAAAATTAACTGACATGGACTTTTTGGGAGACGTAAGACACAATCAGGTATGGGCCTGAGAATTCACATAACATTCTTTCTGAGGGTGTCAAATTGCATGGTTTACATATCTTCTTTTACTGAGCAGTTTCTTTGGCTACATAGTCAATAAAATTGGCAAACACAGCCACAGACTGGTTTCTATGTAGCTGCTTACTAGTTGGTGTGGGTAGATGATGCACAGGACTTCACTACTTTGCTGTTTGCTGCCATGATTGATGTTACCCAAACAAGTATGGATCCTTGGCCTGGGTGCCCCATCAGTAATGCAACCGACTGCATGTCAAGGCTTTGTCTTTTCCTAGTCATGTCTCCTGAGGATATTAGCATTCAGGGTACTGGCACAGAAATGATGGTACTCTTATTTACTGCTATTGCTGTATTAAATGGCCCTTTGTCTCTGATCAAGGAGTTTCCTACGTGAGTCCATGAAATTTTAACTGGCAATTTTTTAGCTTGCAAGTAAAGTAAAATCTCAGACCTTTTCCAGTTCTTGACAGGCATCCTAAGGCTGCTGATGAAAGAGGTGGTCAAAGAACATATTGAGGTGGTAGCAAGTCTCTCAACATGGTCCCAATTAAGTGTTGGGGCTTCATTTTGTGATATGCCAGTGACTGCTTTGATAACTGGAAGTAGAGGAAGTTGCATTTTAGATAATCTGTCAGCTCTCAAATCCTCCTCCTTGCAAAAGAGCCACCATCCTTTAAGGAAGCCCAAGCAGTCTTATGGCGAGATATACATGGAAGAAAATTGAGGTGTGAACCAGAAACCTCAGCTGAATGAACTCCTTGTCAATAATCAAACAGCACCAACTCATCAGCCATGTGAGGGAGTCATCTTGCATGGCTTTTGTCCAACAATTACCCCAGTTTGACTGTCCCAACTGACATCATGCAGAGCAAAGCTATCCCTGCTAAGCCATATATAAATTGCAAAGTTTTAGCCTATGAATGATTATTCATTAAGACACTAAGTTTTGGGATTTTCTTTTTTGTTGTTATTTGGTGTGTGTGTTTGTGTGTGTGTGTGTGTGCATACGTTTAATTAAACTTTTTTATTTTGAGGTAATTGTTTATTCACATGCAATTTTAAGAAATCATACAGAAAAGTCTTACATACTCTTCAAGAAGTTTTTCCCCAATGGTAACATCTTGCCAAACTCTAGGACTATCAAAATCAGGGTGTTGAAAATCATGTATTCAAAATACAAAATATTTTATCACCATAAGTCTCTCTTATGTTGCCATGTTAATGCCACATTCATGCTCCTCCTTGATCCCATCCCTGACCCTTGATGACCCTTATCTGTTCTCCTTTTCTATAATTTTGTAAATTCAATAATGCTACATAAATAAAATAATAAAATAATCCATCTTTTGGACTTTTCATTTTTTCATTCCACCTAATTCCCTGGGGATTCATCCAGATTGTTCTTTGCGTCAATAACTTGTTTCTTTATGTTGCTGAGTAATATTCCATGGAAAGTGTGTACCACAATTTGTTTAACCATTCACTAGTTGAAGGATATCAGGTTTATTTTCTGTTTTGTTATTCTGAATAAAGCTGCTACGAACAATCATTTATAGATTTCTGTATGAATATTCATTTTCATTTCTCTGGGCTGAATGTCCATGAGTACAATCGCTGGATTGTAAGGTAGTTGAATGTTTAGTTTTATAAGAAACTGCCATTCTTTTCCAGAGTGGCTGTACAATTTTACATTCCCACCAGAAGTGTATAGTCATTCAGTGTACCTACATCCTCGTCATTTAGTATTTTATGTTATTACTATTCACTTTTTAAAAAATTTTAGCCATTCTGGTAGGTATATGGTTTTAATCTCATTATGGGTTTAATGTGTGTTGCCCTAATATCTAATATTGATGTCAAACATCTTTTCATGTACTTATCGCCTTCAGCTAATTCTCTGGTAGTGTTTTCTGACTAATTTCTAATTGTGGTGGGTTGAACTGTATATTCCAGTTTGGACATGTTCTTGGTCTTGGACTGCATTTTTGTAGATGTGGACACATTGTGAATAGAATCTCTTGGAGATGTTTCTTCAATTCAAATGATACCTACTTGAATCAGGTTTGGTTTTGAACCAGATTACTGTAGTCCTTTCTAAGCAGAATTAAATTCACATATACAGAGAGAAAGTCATGGGAAGAAAGTGGAAGTCAATGGAATCTGGAAGAGAAAGGAGAAAACATCACCATGTGCATTGCTATGTGTTGGAAAAGCCAGTGGTTAAGTATTACCAGAAGCCAGTCACAGAATGCCACAGTCTTCAGGGAAAAGAACATCACCTTGCTGATGCCTTGATTTTTGACTTCTTCTAGCCTGAAAACTATGAGCTAATAAATCCCTGTTGTTTCAGCCAACCCATTGTATGGTATTTGTTTTAGCAGATGGGATACTAAGACAGTAATCTAGTGTTCTTTGTTTGTTTGTTTGGTTGGTTGGTTTTGTTTTGTTTTTAACTGTTGAGTTTTGAGAGTTTTTTTCTTTTTTAATGTATTCTAGATATGAGCCTTTGCCAGATACATGGTTTGAAAATATTTTTTCCATGTTTGTAACTTGTTTTTTTTTTTTTTTTCATTTTTTCATCTTAATGTTTTCAAGAGCAACAGTTTTAAATGTTACAAGATTGAAATAATCAGTTTTTCCTTTTATGGATCATGTTTTGTATCAATCATTGCCTACCTTTAGGCTAAGATTTTTTTTTTCCTTTCCTAAAACTTTTATAGTATTACCTTTCATGTTTGGGTCCATGGTCTATTTTGAGTTAAATCATTTATGATGTTCAATATTTTGCTTAAGGTTCTTTCTTCCTTCCTCCATGCCTCCCTCCTTTCTCTCTCTCTCTCTCTCTCTCTCTCTCTCGCTCGCTCTCTCTCCCTCACTTTCTTTTTTGTCTACAGATGTCCAGTTTTTCTAGCACCATTTGTTGAAAGGGCTATCCATCAATATTGACTTGCTTTTGCACCTTTGTCAAAATAAATTGGGCATGTTTGTATAGATCTATATCTGAGCTCTCTATTTATTCCCATGATCTATATTACCATCCCTCTGACAGTATAACACTATAAAATACAATACTGTAGCTATATAGTATGACTTAAATTTGGGTAGAGTGATTCCTCCCTCTATATTCTTCTTTTTAAAGATTGTTGTAGCTATTCCAGTGCCTGTGCTTTTGCATATAAATTTTAGAATAAGGTCATGTACATCGAATAAAAATGGCTGCAGGGTCTGCAGTGTTATACCTTGTTTCATTCTTGGTATTGATGACTTGGATCCTTTCTCTTTTTATTTGTCAATTTTGCTAGAGAGTTTATCAATTTTATTTATTTATTTGAAGAACCATCTTTTGTTTCACTGATTTTATCTGATGTTTTCCTGTTTTAAATTTATCTCATTTCTGTTCATTCTATTTTCATTATTATGTTATTAATAATAATAATTATTATATCCTTCCTTCTGCTTGATTTTCATTTATTTTGCTCTTCTGTTTCTAGTTTCTTTACATAGGGACTTGGAGTAATACTTTGAGACCTTTCCTCTTTTGCAATGGTATTTAGTGACATCAATTATCCTCTTAGTACTGATTTAGCTATATTCATATATTCTACCATACTTTCTATTTCACTCAGTTTTCTATTTTTTTTTTTAACTTTCATTTCTTTTTGGGAATTTCTTTTTGAACAATGAATTATTTAGAAATTTATTGTTTAATTTCCAAGTGTTTGAAAAGATTTTCTTGTTGTTTTACTTTTATTGATATCTAGTATGGTTCTGTTATTTATGGTCTGTATAATTTCAATTCTTTGAAATTTCCTGAACCTGTTTTATGGCCCAGAAAATAATCTACCTTGGTAAATAATTCATAAGCCATTGAAAAAATATGTGTTTACTGTTACTGTTTGATGAAGTATTTGAAATATTTTTCTTAGAGCCTATTAATTGATTGTGTTTTCTTTCTCTTTTTCCTATATCATAGCTGATTTCCTTCCTAGTAGTTCTATCAATTGTTGAGAGTCTGGTTTAGAAGCCTGAAAGTATAACTGTGGATTCATCTATTTCTTCTTTCAGGTCTGTATCAGTTTTGCTTGATGTATTTTGAGGATTTGTTGTTTGATTTAGGGTTTTAGGTAGTTACGTACCTCTTAAATTCTAGTAATTTTATTTCCTCTGAAGTGTATTTTATCTGTTATTAATATATCTACTCCTGTGTTCTTTGATTAATATTTTCATGGTGTATTATTTTCTATCCTACTTTCAATCTTACTAAATTACTGTATTTGAAGATACTTTCTTACAGACAGCATAGGATAATATACTTTTATGCACTCTGCCAATATGTCTTTTAATCGGTGCATTTGTCTCATTTACACTTAAAATAATCATTGATAGGTTAAGGGATAAGTCTGCCTTTTTAATAATTTGCTTCATGCTTGTTTTAGGTATTGTTATATACATTTTTAACTTACACAAATCAATGGTATTGCTGTTTTGCTACTTAAAATGAAGTGTAGAAGTCTTACTTTCATTCAGGGGTGAGAAATGTATTGCTACCTTAAAATTGGAAAAGTCAAAGACAATTAACTGATGAATTTAATAAGAGAAACTCGTAAAGATAAAAGCTAAAAATAATGAAATGCAAAATGGATAAAATTTGAAAATAAAACATAAAATTGAAAAATACAGAAAATACAACATAAACAAGTACTTTGATAATAACAATATAAAATATAAGTCATTTATGAATCTGATTAAGGTAGGCAGAGCAGGAAGAGAAGTCAGATATCCCAAATTTTAAAAGAAAAAAGCACAATGACAATTAAAAGGAAAAAATGTAAACTGAAGGTATTATTTTCCTAAATATCTTTGTCTTGTTTACTATATATATATTTGTGTGTGTGTATATATATATATATATATGAATTCATGAAAATATATAAATGCATGGTTCATATTATTTTAAAATTCATTTTATTGAGATATATTCACATACCATGCAGTCATACAAAACAAAGTGTACATTCAATTTTTCACAATACCATTATATAGTTGTGCATTCATCACCAAAATCAATCCCTGACACCTTCATTACCACACACACAAAAATAACAATAAAAATGAAAGTGAAAAAGAGCAACTAAAGTAAAAAAGAACACTGGGTGCCTTTTTTTGTTTGTTTTCCTTCCCCCATTTTTCTACTCATCCATCCATAAACTAGACAAAGGGGAGTATAGTCCATATGGTTTCCCCAATCACATTGTCACCCCTCATGAGCTACATTTTTATACAACCATCTTCAAGATTCATGGGTTCTGGGTTGTAGTTTGATAGTTTCAGGTATTTACTGCTAGATGCTCCACTTCACTAGAACCTAAAATGGGTTGTCTATATTGTGCGTAAGAGTGCCCACCAGAGTGACCTCTCGGCTCTTTTTGGAATCTCTTTGCCACTGTAGCTTATTTCATTTTCTTTCACATCCCTGTTTTGATCAAGAAGATATTCTCCATCCCATGGTGCCAGGTCTAGATTCCTCCTGGGGAGTCATATTCCATGTTGCCAGGGAGATTCACTCCCCTGGGTGTCTGATCCCACATAGCGGGGAGGGCAGTGATTTCATCTGCCAGGTTGGCTTAGCTGGAGAGAGAGGGCCACATCTGAGCAACTAAGAGGCATTCGGGAGGAGGCTCTTAGGCACACTTATAGGGAGGCCTAGCATCTCCTTTGCAGCACCAGTCTTCCCAAGGGCAAGTCCTGTGGTAGAGGGCTCAACCCATCAAACCACCAGTCCCCTATGTCTGTGAGCACATCAGCAACAATTGAGGTGGGGAAGCCCAATACCCCTGTATTCTCCACCAGCTGCTCAAGGTGGCTCTGCATATGTTTTTCATTGTTTTTTTTTAAATCTTTTTTTCTTAAAGTCAACTATATCAAAAAAATTAAAAAAACATACAGTAAAAAAACTTTTCAAAGAAACCATAACAAGAGAGTAAGAAAAAGACAACTAAACTAAGATAACTACTTTACTTCCAACATGTTCCTACTCTATCCCAAGAAAATAACCTAGTATAGTGACATTTCTGTGAACTTGTTCCTACCATACCCATCAGAAATTAACAGATCATAGTCATTCCTGGGCATTCCCAGAATGTTAAATTACCCTCGATAGCTTGTCTGTTCTTACTGCATTATCATTCCCCCTTCCTTAATTGCTCTCTATCACTACTTCCCTTACATTCTACATTATAAACCATTTGTTTTACATTTTTCAATGTTCACATTAGTGGCAGCATACAATATTTCTCTTTTTGTGCCTGGCTTATTTTGCTCAGCATTATGTCTTCAAGGTTCATCCATGTTGTCATATGTTTCACGACATTATTCTTTCTTACTGCTGCGTAGTATTCCATTGTGTGTATATACCACATATTATTTATCCACTCATCTGTTGAAGAACATTTGGGTTGTTTCCATCTCTTGCAATTGTGAATAATGCTGCTATGAACATTGGCATGCAGATATCTGTTCATGTCATTGCTTTCAGATCTTCCGGGTAAATACTGAGAAGTGCAATCGCTGGACTGAAGGGTAACACTATATATAGCTTTCTAAGGAACCGTCAGACTGACTTCCAGAGTGGCTGAACCATTATAAAGTCCCACCAACAATGAATAAGAGTTCCAATTTCTCCACAGCTTCTCCAGCATTTGTAGTTTCCTATTTGTTTAATGGCAGCCATTCTAATTGGTGTGAGATGGTATCTCATTGTGATCTTATTTTGCAACACTCTAATAGCTAGCGAAGCTGAACATTTTTTTCATGTGTTTCTAGGCCATTTGTATTTCCTCTTCAGAGAACTGTCTTTTCATAACTTTTGCCTATTTTATAATTGGGCTGTCTGTACTCTTGTCATTGAGTTCTAGTATTTCTTTATATATGCAAGATATCAGTCTTTTGTCAGATACATGGTTTCCAAAATTTTTTTCCCATTGAGTTGGCTGCCTCTTCACCTTTTTGACAAATTCCTCTGAGGTACAGAAATTTCTAAGCTTGAGGAGTTCTCATTTATCTATTTTTTCTTTTGTTGCTTGTGCTTCGGGTGTAAAGTCTAGGAAGTGGCTGCCTAATACAAGGTCTTGAAGATGTTTCCCTACTTTACCTTCTAGGAGTTTTATGGTAGTGTCTTTTATATTGAGATCTTTGATCCACTTTGAGTTAATTTTTTGTGTGGGGTGTGAGGTAGGGGTCCTCTTTCATTCTTTTGGATATGGATATACAACTCTCCCAACCCCATGGGAAAAGGGGGTTGAAAAGACTGTTATGTCCCAGTTCAGTGGCTTGGGAGTTTTATCAAAGTTCAGTTGGCCATAGATCTGGGGGTCAATCTCCAAATTCTTAATTTGATTAAATGTCTACATTTGTGCCAGGACCATGCTGTTTTGACAACTGTGGCTTTATAATAAGCTTCAAAGTTGAGAAGTATAAGTCCTCCCACTTCATTTTTCTTTTTTAGAGTGTCTTTAGTAATTCAAGGCATCTTCCCTTTCCAAATAAATTTGATTACTAGCTTTTCCAAGTCTGCAAAGTAGGTTGTTGGAATTTTGATTGGGATTGCATTGAATCTGTAGATGAGTTTGGGTAGAATTGACATCTTAATGACATTTAGTCTTCCTATCCATATACATGGAATATTTTTCCATCTTTTAAGGTCCCCTTCTATTTCTTTTAGTAGAGTTATGTAGTTTTCTTTGTATAGGTCTTTTACATCTTTGGTTAAGTTTATTCCTAGGTACTTGATTTTTTTTAGTTGCTATTGAAAATGGTATCTTTTTCTTGAGTGTCTCTTCAACTTGTTCATTTCTAGCATATAGAAACATTACTGACTTATGTACATTAATCTTGTATCCCACTACTTTGATAAATTTGTTTATTAGCTCTAATAGCCATGTCATTGATTTCTCAGGGTTTTCCAGATATAAGATCATATCATCTGCAAACAATGACAGTTTTACTTCTTCCTTTCCAATTTGGATGACTTTTATTTCTTTGTCTTGCCGGATTGCCCTGGCTAGCACTTCCAGCACAATGTTGAATAACAGTGGTGACAGCAGGCATCTCTGTCTTGTTCCTGATCTTAGAGGGAAGGCTTTCAGTCTCTCAACATTGAGTATTATGCTGGCTGTGGGATTACCATATATGCTCTTTATCATATTGAGGAAGTTTCCTTCAATTCCTACTTTTTGAAGTGTTTTTATCAAAAAGGGATGTTGGATTTTGTCAAAAGCTTTTTCAGCATCTATTGAGATGATCCTTTGATTTTTCTCTTTTGATTTGTTAATGTGTGGTAAAACATTGATCAATTTTCTTATGTTGAACCATCCTTGCATGCCTGGAATGAACCCCATTTGGTCATGGTGTATGATGTTTTTAATGTGTCTTTGGATGCAATTTGCAAGTATTTTGTTGAGAATTTTTGCATCTATAGTCATTAGGCAGATAGGCCTGTAGTTTTCTTTTTTTGTAGCATCTTTGCCTGGTTTTGGTATTAGACTGATGTTAGCTTCATAAAGTGTGTTAGGCAGTGTTCCATTTTCTTCAAGGTTTTTAAATAGTTTAAGTAAGACTGGTGTCAGTTCTTTTTGGAAAGTTTGGTAGAATTCCCCTGTGAAGCCATCTGGCCTTGGAAGCTTTTTGATGACTGATTGGATCTCTTTGATTGTGATTGGTTGGTTGAGGTCTTCTGTTTCTTCTCTGGTCAATATAGGTTGTTCATGTGTTTCCAGGAAATTGTCCATTTTCTTTCTATTATCCAGTTTGTTGGTGTACAGTTGTTCATAGTATCCTCTTATAATTTTTTTTTTAATTTCTTTGGGATACGCAGTAATGTCACCTTTCTCATGCATTATTTTGTTTATATGAGTCTTCTCTCTTTTTGATTTTGTCAATCTAGCTAAGGGCTTGTCAATCTTGTTGATCTTCTCAAAGAACCAAGTTTTGGTGTTATTTATCCTCTCTATGTCTTTTTGTTCTCTACGTCATTTGTTTCTGCTTTAATCCTTGTTATTTCTTTTCTTCTACTTCATTTAGGAGAGGTTTGCTGTTCATTTTCTAGCTCCTTCAGTTGATCCATTTGTTCTTTGACTTTGGCTCTTTCTTCCTTTTTAATATATGCATTTAATGCTATAAATTTACCCCTCAGTACCACTTTTGCTGCATCCCATAAGTTTTGGTATGTTGTGTTTTCCTTTTCATTTGTCTCTCTATATTTGACAATTTCTCCTGCTATTTCTTCTTTAACCCAATGATTGTTTAGGAGCATGTTGTTTAACCTCCAGGTATTTGTGAATTTTCTAAGTCTCTGATGGTTATTGACTTCTAATTGTTTTCCATTGTGGTCAGAGAATGTGCTTTGAATAATTTCATTTTTTTTTAAATTTATTGAGGCTTGTTTTATGTCCCAGCATATGATCTATTCTGGAGAAAGTTCAACACTAAAGAAGAATGTGTATCCTGGTGATTTGGGATGTAACATTCTATATATGTCTGTTAAATCCAATTCATTTGTCAGGTTGCTTAGGTTTTCAATTTCCTTATTGGTCTTCTGTGGTGTTGATCTATCTATAGGAGAGAGTGATGTTTTGAAGTCTCCCACAATTATTGTGGAAACATTCACTGCTTCCTTTAGTTTTGCCAGTGTTTGTCTCATGAATTTTTTGGCGCCTTGATTGGGTGCATAAACATTTATGATATTTCTTCTTGTTCAGTTGCCCCTTTTATTACTATGTAGTGGTTTTCTTTGTCTCTCCTAACATGCTTGCATTTAAAGTCTATTTTATCTGAGGTTAATATTACTACTCTTGCTTTCTGTTGGCTGTAGCTTGCATGTAATATTTTTTTCCACACTTTCACTTTCAATTTCTTTGTCTCGCTGTGTCTAAGATGAGTCTCTTGTATGCAACATATTGAAGGTTCATTTTTTTTAAACATTCTCCCAATCTATATCTTTTAATTGGGGAGTTTAATCCATTTACATTCAACATTATTACTGTGAAGGCATTTCCTGAATCAGCCATCCTATCCTTTGCTGTACATTTGTCATATATATTTTTTCCCACTCTCTCTTAATGTCCTTTAGCAGACCCATACTGAATCTCTTCAGTACTGAACCTTTCTCCATCTCTCTCTCTCCTTTCTTTGTTTCTCTGTTGATAGGGTTCCCTTTAGTACCTCAAGTAGGGCAAGTCTCTTGTTAGCAAATTCTCTCAGCATTTGTTTGTCTGTTTAAAATGTAAGCTCTCTTTCATATGTGAAGGAGAGCTTTGCTGGATAAAAATTTCTTGGTTGGCAATTTTTCTCTCTCAGAATTTTAAATATGTCATGCCACTGCCTTATTGCCTCCATGGTGGCTGCTGTATAGTCACTACTTAGTCTTATGCTGTTTCCTTTGTATGTGGTGAATTGCTTTTCTCTTGCTGCTTTCAGAACTTTCTCCTTCTCTTTGGTATTTGACAGTGTGATCAGAATATGTCTTAAAGTGGGTTTATTTGGATTTATTCTATTTGGAGTTCATTGGGCATTTATGATTTGTGTATTTATGGTGTTGAGAAGATTTGGGAAGTTTACCCCAATAATTTCTTTGAATACTCTTCCTAGACCTTTACCCTTCTCTTCCCCTTCTGGAACAGCAATGATTCTCATATTTGGATGTTTTATATCATCTATCATATCCCTGAGGTCCATTTCATTTTTTTTTTCATTTTTTTTCCCCATTCTTTCTTTTGTTATTTCATTTTCCATTCTGTCTTCTTACAGGTCTGTGATTCACTGTTCAATTTCCTCTAGTCTTGTACTACAAGTATCCAGAATCTTTTTAATTTGGTCTACAGTTTCTCTTATTTCCTTAAGATCATCTATTTTTGTATTTACTCTTGCAATTTCTTGTTTATGCTCTTCTAGGGTCTTCTTTGTGTCCTTTATATCCTGTGCCATGCTCTTCATGTCTTTTATGTCCTGTGCCATGGTCTCATTGTTCATCTTTAGTTCTTTGATTAATTGCTCCAAGTAATGTGTCTCTCCTGATCTTTCGATTTGGGTGCATGGGCTTGGGTTATTCATATCATCTGTTTTTTTCATATGCTTTAAAATTTTCTGCTGTTTTTGGCCTCTTGGTATTTGCTTAACTTGATAGGGTTCTTTTAGGATTTGTAGACTGATTAAAACCCTTATCTCTTATTTGTCAGATCTACAGCTTTGTGGAGAACACTTTAACTAACCAGCAGGTGGCATCCACAAGCCACCTATTCCCCTCAAACCAGTTCTACCCCACCTTGTCTTTGTGGTGAATGGGGGTGTTAGTCTTGTGGGGTCCAATTGGTACACCAAGCTTGCATGTGTAGTTGGTGTTGCCCACCCTGTATATGGGGCGTGCATCTGAGCAGTTGGGGGGGTGGCTCTAACAATCAAGTCTCCCTGGTGTTCCTGGAGATTTAAAGCTGCTGCAATGGTCTAATCCTTCAGTTCAGTCCCACCACAGTTTGTCTCTGCCAGTGACCCACAAGTCCTTGGTATTTGCATATGGCTCCTGGGACTTTTGAGTGGGTCCCTCTTCCAAGCCATGCACTCCCAGGTCCTCCATTGAGGGATGACTGTGCTATGTCACAGGTAGGCACCATCCCCCAGGGTAGTTCTGGGCTGCAGAGCTGTGTAGGGGTGTTCACTTTCTGCTGAAAGGATGGCTGAATGGGGCATGTTAATTCACACAGCTCTGCCTTCCCAACTCTGGAATAGCCAGCTGAGGGTGTGGGAAATGCTAATGCCCATGCCTGATTTTGTGGTGTGTGTGCATGTTTTTGGAAACACTTCCTGTCACACTGGGTTGTCTGGGGCAGCTCTGGGCTGTGGAACTGGCACCTGGCAGGAGTGTTCCCTGCCCACTGGGAAGATAGCTATGAGGGGATGCCCCCCTTTTCTTGGGAAGTTGTGGTGTTTAGTGAATTTTCTCAGCCACTGGACTTATTGCCTTGTGTCTCAGAGCTCTCTTAGTGCTGCTCTTGTCTGGGCCTAAATTGTAAGTCTTTGAGGCTTTCTGTAATGGGCTTCTTAGAGTAATTGTTTTAGAAAAAGAGAAAAAGATAAAAAAAAAAAAAAGAAGGGAACTCCTTGTAGAACTGATGGGCTATTGAAATGCTAAGAGACAAGGAGATTAGGGCCATTAAGGAATGATCCAGGGAGCAGAGAAACTGGCTTTTCAGAAAAAGAAATCCCATTCTGGATTTGCATATGAGCCTGACTCTGCCTGAGCTTTGCCCTTCCCTGTTCTATGTTCACCAGAACTCCAAAAAGTCTCTGCTTTTATTTTTGGGTTTTCCTTGCTATTTTTGCTGTCCCTATCTCCTCTCTGCCAGGCTGTTCCCAGATTCTCCAGTGCCTGGTGTCCATCTATCTATGTTTGGAGTTTGGATCAGTAGAATGAGTTTCTGATAAGAGCCATAACTGCAGTTCTCCCTCCTTGTTCCCAGCACTGATGGCCCCTCCTCCCATGGGACTGAGCCTGGGAGGGAGGGGCATGGATCCCCTGGTCATGAAAACTTACAGATTTCACTGATCTCAGCTGTTCCACGTGTTCATGAGTGCTGTATGAATTATGCCCAAAGTCAAATCACTCTGCGGTGTCTCAGTCCGTGCAGTTCCTGGATTTCTACCCACTGACCTGAAGGAGTAACTAAAATGTACACCTCGCCACTCTGCCATCTTGCCCTGCCCCCCACCCCGGTTCATATATTTTAACAGCTAGAAAAATTTACTCTACGAATACGTGATCATTTTCTTCACTGGCTTTATTATAACAATGTTTTGAATTTTGTCAGATAACTTTTTCCACATCTATGAAGAGAAACACATGATTTTTTTCTCAGATTTATTAATATAAGAACTTATTTTAATGAATTTTCTAATTTTTTTATATTATTGTGTTCCTGAAATTCATTCCAATTGTTAAAAATATATTACTTTTTTTGTTGATGTTATTAGTCAATTGCTACTGGTTCATTTTTATAATATTACAGTTTTTAATTGCTACCTGGATATTTACCTTCTTTTTTAAAAATTATAATTTTAAGACTATGAATATTATATATTGTTATGTTTTATGCAACATTTCTAGCTTAATTTTGCTTAACACTATTTTTGATTACTGCTATTGGAAGTGGCCATCACTTCCAAAATGACAAATCCATTTTCTCTCCTAGTAAATACCTAAATAATACTCATAATAAATCATTATTATTTCAGTATTATTCCAGGGTGCCTCCTGTTTGTAAACAGAGGCTCATTATGAAGGAAGTTTTACCTGCATGTTATAACTATACCTTTTCTCTTCTGTATGGAGAAGAAGTCAGTACATGATTTCTGAGACTTAACCTGAGTCAGTGGCAACCTGGTCACCAAGCAAACAAAAGTTTCTTTCCTGGCATCTATAGAGGCTCTTTCAAGGGCAGCTCTACTTCCCTTGGATTTTAGATTCTGAAGCAAAGTGAAAGCTTTTAGCATCAGTTTTAAGATCAGGTGGTGAACAATAAGTTATGGTACTCTAATATTTGAAAATTTGGGGATACTTTACATTTATAAGAGGTTTTTAGTCTGTTTTATGAATTTCTTCCATTTGTCTTCTTATATTCAGGGCTGAGAAAGGAGTTTTCTTGGTTTGTTTTGTTTATTCATTTTGTTTTCTCATGGCTATTGAAGTAGTAGCAAAGATGAATTCACCTCAATGGAGTTACAAAGCTTGTGGAGGATCACATGGCAGAGTATGAATTAATATGGCAGATATTCAGAAGAAGAAATTAGAAGGTTCTTCTTTGGTCTCAAGCTAAACTGAATGCTTCCATTTAATTTTCCTTGCTATTCTTTGTACGGGATGGTGATGGTCAATATATGCCTCATTTACTATCACTTGTGTTTCACATCTCATTTGGAAATTGTGCATGGCTCATCTGAAAAATGAGTCTTGCAGAAAGATGGATGAGTGCTAGATTTGAAAAACAAAATCTTTCTAAAATCTTTCAGGGTTATGATGGACAAATATAGTAAAGAGGATAAATCCTAGAGCCATGCCTATCTTTAAAGGGTATTAGGGAAATTTGAAAACAGTATGATTTTTGACCAAGCCATGCATCAGGGAAGTGGTTTTGAATAGGTAGAAATGCATTGAATTTGGGGCATATACAAAACAAATATTAGGAGCAATATTATGAAAACAATATATGTTGAATAAATCTTGATATATCAATGTCCTGAAAGAGAAATATAAAACCCTGTTGTAATTATTCTTTGGAAATAGTAAGATTCAAGTACTTATAGCTTCAAAAAAAATATTCCCTAAATTTTAAATAACTTTTCTTTGGAGGTACTAATTGCACATCAATAGACTATGTGGATTGAAATTCTGTCATTTACTCTTACATTTAGACAATTAGAAGACCTAAAATTGTATTTTATATAATATGCAATTCACATTCTATATAGCATATATTGCTTGAAAGATTTTGAGTAAAATTGCATAATAGATGTATCTGATATGTATTAATGGCTACAGAAGAAGAATCCAATAATAAGTTGAATTGTTTAATTAATCATTAATTGATACTCATATAACTTGAAAAAAAAGTATGGAAATAATCTCTTCTTATGAGGGAAACCAATTTTGTAAGGTAGTATGCATCTAGGTTGTTTTTCTTTTATTAGATTACTCTAGCTTCAATATTTTTTGAGCCAATGAACAATGATTTCTTCTTGGGTTTGTAATTTCAATATAAAACCAGGTAGAGTAAACTGATTTGTTTCATTTGTATGCATTAGAGCAATTTCAACAGTATATTGATGCTGCTAAATAGCAATTTAATACTACTAATGATGACCAAAATTAAGTAACAGGTATAAAACTAATGTAGAAGAAGTTGAGTTCACAAATGGAAGGCAAAAGTTGTCAAATAAAAGTTTTAAATTTCTTTTTAAATTTATCTCAGTTTTAGTCTGTTAGATTTTAGTGCATTTCAGTTTAATGTGATATCTAGTGAAATCATGAGATTATAGAAGAGATGTATTGTCATTTTTAATAGTTACACTGAAATATATTCCAATATGTGACTGAATCCAGCTAGGCATTAAAATGGTGAACCAAATGATCTATTTGATTCTCAGGATAAATGACAGTTCATAGATCATTTATTATAATTTCAGAATGGCAAACAGAAATTAAAATGCTTTCGAACTAAGCAATAATTTGAAAGTCTTGGCAAAGGTTATGAGCACTATATTTTGGAAGGGGTAACTGAGAAAAAAAAGAATGGTGAATCCAATACAATTTTACAAGTATAATTTCCATAAACTGTACAGTAAGGTTTTATGAAAAAGGAATATTTATTAATTTGGCTTTTTATTTTATTGCTGACTATAATATTTAACTTTACAGCCCAAATTTAGATGAAACTAATGGAAATATGACAAATGATGCATATTCTACACTTTTAAAATCTAGCTGTATTTCTTTCCTCTGTTTAGAACTTGAAATCACTGAGATAATGGACTTCTCATCAGCAATCCAGTAGTCACTGCAAAATTTGTATGTGCTATTTTAAATTACATTTCTAGGAATAAATTCCTCTATTTTCCTGCCCCCTGTATAACATAAGAGTCATTCCCTCATTTATGTCCATCATTTGGTTTGCAACAGCTTCTGCTTAATAGAAACAGTATTGAATAAATGAATGCATGAATTTATATTGTAAGGTCTATCTATTGATAGAGGCTAATTAATGGGGAAAAGAAAATACAAGCTACACAGTATAAATGAGTGTAAAGGAACACAATATAAATCAGAGCTTTGTAAGGGCTAACAGTTTTTCACCATCCTTCCTAACCACCTCCCACTTCTGAAACCCTCTGTCATTGGGAAGCTACCACCTTACTCAAAACCACCTTCACCTGTCTGGCCTGGATTTTTGAGGATACTACTCACTTAGCTCCATGGAGTATTTTCCTTTTGGGTTTTGCAGATTCCATAATAAACTTTCAAAATGAAATATATTAAATAAATATTCAGATTGTCTGATAAAAATAGAATAATTCTTGCAAAATAAGCATCTGTATTACACTTGGTTATACATAGTTCATTCTGAATTCTCCATATTTTCAGTCATTGCCAGTCCTCAATTTAATTTGATTGAAGTGCAGGGTTGCTTCTTCTTTGTTTAGAAAATACTCTGTTCTCCCAAGATTCATTTTCTTTAAAGCTTAGGGGCCTCTTTTATCAAACTCTACTCAACTGTTGCTTTGGATTCAAATCTGGCTAAGAAAATGTCATTTGGTAGTCAGATTGTACAGAAGTAGAAAACTTTTTCCTTCACTGCCTCTTTTGCACTAATGTGTATGTCTATACCATCTTGATTTCATATTTATGCAAAATCCCAAAACTTTTTGTCTGTGATATAATCATTGCATAGTTTGTTTCCTCATGCACTTGACAATAACTATCTATACAGATGTTATAACTTTAATGTCTTTGAAATAAGATGATTTACATATTTCTATTACACAACATTTGATTAGCTTGGGAATTTAATATCAACTGTTCTATGTTTCTATATGTTGTGTTTTTCAATAAATATTACTATAGGAATGGATGAATGTTTTGTCTTCACTATATTCTATTTATGTGTCCCAATCTTTTGTCAGTTTTTAGGACCAGTGCTTAATAAGTTTTTAGTAACATTAACCAATTTTCTTGTCCTGGTGTATTTGGCACAACATAAGAATAATAATACTTCTAACACATTGTTTTCACTAAATCATTCTAAGTTGATTAAATATGGCCACTCTTACAGGTTGAACTTTGTCCCCCAAAAAGATATATTGAAGTTCTCACCCATAGAAATGCACATTCTAAACTTTTTTGGAAATAGGGTTGTCACCAAAGCAATTAGTTAAGATAAAATATGGTCATGTAGGAGTAGAGTGAGCCCTTAATCCTATATGACTGGTGTCTGTCTAAGGAGGGGAGAAGAGACACAGATGCAAGTTGGGAGAATGCCAGGTGAAGACAAGGTGGAGATTGAAGTGCTGCAGCGGTAAGCCAAGGAACACCGAACACTGCCAGCAAGCCTCAGGAAGCTAGAAGAGGCAACAAAGAACTTCCTCTACATCAGACAGCAGCGGAAGTTTGAACTTGCCAACACCTTGATTTCATACTTTTAGCTTCCAGAAAATAAACTGATTTGTTTTAAGCTATGAAGTTTGGAATATCTTGTCATGGCAGCCCTAAGGAACTAATGTATCCATGTTACCTACATAGTCAAAGAAACTCATCCCTCTATACATGCTCCTCCACCCAAGTAAATTCATCTTAAAGCTAACACCCATCTCTTCCCCTAGTCCTTTCATGGAGCATGGCAATACGTTTTTCCTGGTATAAAAACATTAAAATGTCACCATATTTTGCATATCAGTGTTCTAGTCTTTCTTTCACTTCTGTGCATTTTTTTAATCTTGTCTTTTTACATTTTGCTTTTGCTTGGAGTTTCCTTTGCCTATTTTTCCTCAAGCTTAAATCCTGCTTATCTTTAAAGAGGGGGCTAAAGGGTTTCCTTCCCTATAAGCTTTGATTAGCCCTCTTCTCTTTGAAATTTCAATCTAGTCTCTGGATATTTCTCTCTTTATCTTTATAATGTTTCATAATGACTGATATATTAATTTATTTTTCCCCTTGAAACAAAGTTGCTACCTACTAGGTACATGGTCTCTTTGTTTTGTTGTAGTGTTGAGCCTGGACCCCCATATGCATTAAATGAATGTGTGTTAAATAAAGCAAGTGGTGTGAATTTCTTAGTGTCTCTATAGCAATTTTAGAACTCTGAAGAAAGAGACTATAACCCTGAAGTACTATAATAATATGCAAGCAAGGGACTAAAACGGCTTAAGTTAGAAACCTGGCTTTTCTATTTACAAAGTATGTTAAGTTACAGCATACTAAGTTATTTTCATTCTCCTCATCTGCACAATGACAATTATTCTATTTGCCAAAATTGACCAAAGAATGAGAGTTAATACAAGTAAAATGCCTAGTGCAGTGCAACAAAAATTATAAATATTATTAGCTACAGAAGATAATAGTTCCAAGCAGTATAAGGTTGTGCTCCTTACATATAGTCTTAGAAAGCAAAAAAATAATGTAAAATTCAGTAAGAAGTTAGAATTTGCAATCAGGCTAGACTCAGTGATCCCCCAAATTCTATATACTCATTTGAAGTAGTGCAGATAAGGCAGAGACTCCTGTGGAAGTTTGCAGTATTTTTAAATATAGAGTAGGAAAAATTTCAGAATTTCAAAATAGAATTTTTATTCATGCATCAAATATGCATTAAATATGTTCCATATGACAGACTCTGAATTATAGCCTGGGGAAAATGGAGGTGAGGGATGGGATAAACTCACTGAGGTTGCAACACATTTGGAAAGACAAACAGTAAGTAACTGCATAGATTATTATATAAATTTAATAACAATTAATGATTTGAAGGAGAAAGGTGCAATTTTATAGTAGAGGAAGTAAAGGATATCAATTACAGCTAGCAGATTCAGGGAAATCTTTCCCTGTGGAATGTAAGTGGAAACTTGAAGGATCATGAAAGTTGAGTAAGTGAAAGGGGAGAATGGCCTCACAGTGGAAATAGCAAGTAGAAGCAGTACCACCCTTAAAAAAGTGGCCCTCTACTCTGGCCCATGCTTCAGAATCCAAGCTTTAGAGTACGTGCCTGAAAAACTACTAAGTGCTTCAGACCTCTTGGGGCTAGCATGGTCTCTGAGGCAGAGACCAACATGCTACCTGTGTATGCGTCTTCTTTTGGAAGGCTCGCTGACCTTCATTATGGGTCAATGAGATCTGAAGAATTCTGGAACTCACACCTATATTTTGTGGATTAAGCCATATTTCCTACAAAAAGCATGTTCAGGTCCCAACCCCTGTTTCTGTGATTGTGAACCCATTTGTGAAGAGGATCCTTGAAAATATTATTAGTTGAGTTATGCCCAAACTGATTGAGAGTGGCCCTTAATCCTACTTGGCTGAAGTTCTTATAAGCAAAGGAAGTTGAACACACAAAAAGAAGCCAAGGGGAGCACCCAGAAGCTGGAAGTCAATGGAACCCAGAAGAGAAATATGACACCACCATATGTATTGCTATGTTATGAAAAAGCCAGATAACACCAAAGATTGCCAGCCAGCCAGAAGAAACAACCCAGGGAGGAAACAAGCTTTTTAGCTGCTGAAATGGTGAGTCAATCAATTCTCGTCGTGAAGCTAACTCATTGTATGGTATTTGTTGTAGCAGCCAGGAAAGTGAAACACCTACGGAGTTGTTTCAATTGCCCATGGCTCATCCCAGTTCCAGGTGGGCAAGCTGCTGAACAAATTAATATTGTTGGCCTTTGAAAAAATGTCTTTCATTGGATGGTGGCAGCAAAGGCATCAAAAGGGCACTGACTCACTGATTTTGGGTGAATGTAATTGTTTATACTGTATAGTCAAGAGCCCATTAAAATATTTTCCTGAAACTTGCACACAGTAGGGACAGTCCAGAGTGGAGTTACCATGATGCTAGAAGTAGCTTGTGGCTTTGAAGGAACTAAAGGCCTATGAAGCTGGAAAGAATTAAAAAGAGCACTAGGGTATAAATGAATTGTGAGTGAAAAATATTTAATCTGATCTATTATTATTTTTTTTTTCTGGAGGGATGTTGTTAGGCTAAGTGTCTTTAATTACTTTGATGGCTTGCATGATCCTCACAAGAAGTTAGAAACAAAATCTTACATCTGTATGTTCTATAGTAAATGCTGAAGTGCCCTCATTTATTCTTTTACACTGTAAAAATATCTATTATCTTATTGACAGCTAAATATTTATGAAAATTATACCCAAAAATTTTAAATAAGTGAAAAGATATTGGTTAAAAAATGACAAAACAGTTTGAAAGGATGAAGATTATCTGAACATTTTTTGAGTCTTCTAATATTGAAAGAGCAAATTGAGTAATTTCAATCTCCAATGAATACATGATGGTATTTAATTCAGTTTAGTTGAAACTTATTCTCCCTAGAGGCTTTCTCATCTATTTCCAAAAATTAGTTCAATTAAAAAAATGAATTATTTTTAGTATGTAATTTTATACCCTATTTCTCTTATCTGGTTTTCAAAAGAAGAGACAGAGTGAGAAGTGGGGGAGGGGCAACCAATGCATTCTAACATTTCTATGAATAAGAAATATCAAAGTGCCCATGACATTGTGTCCTCTATGGTATTAACTAAAAAACGGCATTTCCCACAATCAATAAATGTGCCAATAATGAAAATAAAGCCCTTACTGTCTTTTTTTCTCCTCTTCCAATAACACTACTCTTTTATGAATTCATGATGTATTATTTACTGATTCTAATTTTAAATTTTGACAGAAACTGTTGTAAGATGAGCACACATATATTTGGAATCAGGGTGTGAACAGTCAGCTGGCAGTTATAAGTTGACCTCAATTTAGGAGGCATGTTATTTTTAAGTTAAAAATTTCCATGGTATATGTTAGATAATTTACACCTACAGTTCTACTTGTAAGTCTTGGACACCAATTATATTTTTGTTTGGTGGTAACATATGGTGACAGATATGAGGGTTTTGTGTTTTTCCCATAATTTTCATTTTTTTAATTCTCATATTTGAAAATTTATCTGAGAATATAAAAGGAAACAAAATAAAAATATAAAAAGTAATTTATTCTTACCTATTATTTCTTCTTCAATAAAATGAATTGCCCTTTCTGTTATTGCTATCACTACTATTATGCAGCTAGAATTCAAAGAGGAAAGGAAATTTTTTGTGATCTTCATGTGAATAAACATTAAAGTGGTTTTCCTAATATATAGAAAAATCCTATTTGCACATTAAGTAGAAAGACAGGAGTAGTGGAAGTATAAGCACATTTTAATCTACTGAAGGCATTGCTTTTCTTCTTTAAATGGAGTATCTATGCTGATAATTAACTTGGCACCTTGCTTTTGCTTTTGTATTTATTTAATTTTCAAAAGATTCTCAAATTAACTTTTAAAAAATGTGTAATTTGCTTTTATAAACTGTGCAGTTTGGTCAATATATTTTTTCATAGGAAGTAACCTTTGGCAAATCTCTGAATTTTGAAGATATATCCAGTTTTGTAACAAAAATGCATTCCCAGTTTAACTGGGAATATTTTCTTCAGAACACTGAAAATTTGCATACTATCAGGTATCTTGTTATATAGAGTTAAATTTGGATGAATTGACCATTTAGAGCAATTCTTGAATGCCAACATATAGGCTGTCAGAAATCATGCTGCTTTAGCCAAGATTGTACTGCTGGGGCCAGCTGTTCTCAGGACTTTTAAGAGAAATTCATCCAAAGAATCCTGTTGTTGGTTCCTCAGAAAGCAGTGGAAATATTTTCATTTGGCTTTAGAGTAAACATTATTGTCCAGAAACTAAAGCAAGTCCAGATTATTGCAATGTTTCTGCCTTCAAGTAGCAGGGTCTCTGGTGATTTTTCTTTGTCACCTTCCATTATTTCACTCCGGGTCATTGAAACTGCCATACCTATGGCTCACCTCTTGTTAGGGGAGCCAAACTGTAGGAAAGTCACAGGTGGACCAGCACTTCCAAAAGCAAGGGAAAACAATTAGCAGAGCTTTTAGTATTTAAAACTATAAAATACAGAACTACAGACAGCTGGCTTAATTTAACATCAAATAACATCAAACCTTAGCTAACAAATATGCATGACACAGTGTATTAAATAAGCTATGTTTTATATCCCCGAGCTCTGATTATAGTTCATTCAATCTTTGAATGCATTCTCACTTTGAATATAACTTTATGATATATTTTATCTTTGCAAATATGGACAGATTACCCATTTTTAACCTGATAATTTACACAAGATAATTATCCCAGAATTTATAGAAAGCTTTTAGAGTAAAGGCATTATTGATATTATTAATTATGTAACATCATCACTAGAAGAAGAAAAAATCCACCATGTTGTTAAAATCCACAATACTGGAATTATGAAGGATGCAAGAGTGATGAGGAAGGGGAAACTTGATAAATTGGAAGAAATTAGCAGCTGTGGTTTCTGTGGCATGTGTTTGCTTTCTCTACATTTCAGACTAAAATTTCTTTTGACTTACAACTAGGTAACTCAGTTAGAGATCTGATATTATCTGAGGTGATTTTACTTTCATTCCTTGGGGTAGTCATGTATTTTTTGAAAGCTTGACAAATTTGAAATATCCCAGAGAGTATCTCTGTAGATTATAGATTTCTGTGACATTCATTAGATTTTTACCTACACCCTTATTCACAAAATCAGAATAAATCATGTGGTGTTTTATTTTTCTACGGTATTAATGATGAAACTGTGGTTGAGATTTAAGAAAATTAAAGTCTAGATTTATAGATGTTTCAAAGTCTATTAAAATAGGACAAAATTCAATTAAAAAAAGAAAATTATATTAGCATGAGCCTTGCATTCATGGTATAAATTCCTCTATATTCAGAATTATACCTGTACTTGAAATTAGCAAGAAGATGAAATGTCACTATTGGTAATTATCATATCATGTTTTGGACAATTTTATAAAAGTTGTATGAATGTGAACCTTGTATATGTTTTCTTTAATAAGGTATTAACTAATGATCGTATTTTCAGCTAGTGTGTTTGGAATTATATGCCACTGAGTCTGGAAACATAGATGAATACATAATAAATGGCTTATTAAGATTATATTATATGAGAGAGTAATATTGTCTATGTTTCTAGATATTATTACAGCCTGTATATTACTGAAATGAAATTAGAAGATCATGACAAGTACTCTTGAGTTTTCTTGTTTTATTGAAATTAAAAAATTCAATTAAATTGTTTAAAAGCATTCTTTGGTGCCAATTTTTTTCTTTTTCATTTATCTTTGTAGAGATCTAAAAATAACTAATAATCTGAGAGACCTCAATCACTTTTAATACAAATTAGCATACATGTTCTTTCATTAATTAATTTCAAAGTTTCAATATTTTGTAGGAAAGCCTCTATTTTTCTTAACTTTAAATTTTGTCATACTTCATTTGTATTGCAAATGAAATATTAACATAACATTATAGAATATCCCTAATGATTCAAATTATTAAAAACAGGACCCTATGTTATATGATCCTACTTTCCTTCTATCTTTTGTTTTTTAAGTAAAAACACAGAAACAAGATGATAATCAAAATATGGATTTTGAAGCTTGTATGAGTTGGTGAGATTATCTTGTCCAGCTCCATGAATTTGGATGTACAATAATTAGTAAACTCATGTTACCTATTGAATGAGACAGGTGAAGAAATAATTAAATGTAGGATAGTTTCTGGGTTTCTGCTAGTGTCCCTCAAAGAAAGGAAGACATTAGAATTTACTCCCACTATTTTGTCCAAATCAGATCTGATATATATATTCACAATTCAAAAATAGTATAATACAGGTTAAAATTGTGATCATTTAAAGACATATAAATAAAGATACACTGATGAGAAACAATATAATGATACCTTAGAATATGAAGTGTTTTCTAACTCATCTTTCTTTCCAGTGATACTGTAACTAAATTAATCTTCCTCAGCAACTTAAGTATATTGGAATTTGAAGTGGAGTCAGAGATTCTCAAGAACACACAAAATGTGACTTCAGGATTGGAGAGGAGTTTGGAACCCTGACCTCCAAACTCCCAGTACTGCCTATTCTGGTGGGCTGCCTTATTCTGCCTTAAACATATCTCTTCTGTACTGAACCCCTCTAAGGGCTCTCTATGGTCTACAAACAAACAAAAAATATCTCCACAGCATGACAGGTCTGAGCTTCCTCAATCTGCGCTCCTACATTTCTCTCCTTATTTCCAACTGCTTTTCTATGTGAGTAGTTCTTTTTTCCTTTTTTCAATATAATAGAAATTTCTTATTTCAATATAATGGAAACCATGTGCCTTCTTTACTAGATATATGCATATAGGCACACTAATTATGAATAAATTCTGGGGGTTCACAAACTCTCTGACTTATGATAATTGAGCACTAGTGAACGCATTTTGTTCTAAATGATAATCCACTCTAGTCAACCATATCTCCTCTGTCATCATGAACATGACTTGCAGATTGTGTCCCCTGGGTTTGTTTCATCATGCAATCTACTAAAAAGCCTTCCTTACTTATTACAAACACTTTAATTCCACTACTGATCTTTCCAAACAGACAAAAAATATATAACCTTTCTTTATATTTTCTGGATTCTAAAAGCCGTTGTAATCAGTATCACTTATTTGGAATTTATTTTCAACTGGAAGTAATGGTCAATGCATATATTCTACCCTCAGCTCAAATACAAATTCCCTAAGAATGGGATGCATGGCTTCTACCTCAACATGTATGAGGCTTCCAATGTTACTAAATTCATAGTATTTTCACAAGAAACATATTGCCAATCATTTGCCCTAGAATTTTATTTTATAAATGAAGAAATTAAGACCAGAGATACCAAATGACTTGCTCAAGATACAACATTAATATAAAATCGCTGAAAATTTTTACTGTAAATAGGAGTTTGGAATTCAATCTACTTGTTATTGAAGTGTACTCTTTGATCAATATTTTCTGGTAGATCTGATGGAGTGAGCCCTTAGTTGAATTCATATGGAAGAGCCCTTTGTATAGTGAGTTGCTACAACAGTGAGTCACAGGAAAACATGTTCAGGGCACAACAGAAACTTTCAGCAAATGATATCTTTATTACTTGGACAGAATAAAGAGTTCAGAAAGGGCAAATGACTTATTTGTCACTTGCACAGCACAAAGAGTCCAAAAGAGGCAGGGGAAGAAGTCCGATCATGGCCAGTCTCCCTGGCTGAAAACTGCCCCAGATCAGGGTCGCTAGATGACAGCTCTTCATGCCCCACTTCACTTGGGAGAAATGAGATCAATCTATACTCTTAGTCATTTTTATCCATTTTGGGGAGAGGTGTTCCTGCCACTGAAAATCCCTGTTCTGGTAAGCATCTGGGGCTGCTTGTTCCCAGTTTTGGGGTTTAAGTTCTGGCTGGGCCTTTTCATTACACTTAACATTTCTCCCAGTTTGTGAAACAGCATGCAATAGAAAATGCAGTGGGTGCAGCTTAAGGCCAGAGGATGGATTCTTAGTGTGTGTTTGTGACTTACCCAGAGAAGGAGGTGTGGGTTGGTGAGGTCTGGGTGATGGCCACTTAACAGGTATGTCTGATTTCCCTAACACCATTCATACATTAAGTTTTAATTTTTCTGTTATGCATTGTGAATATTTCTCAAAAGGGTTATTATCTTTAAATTTTGTTTGTGTATATACAAGTATTTGCATTTAGAAATTCATGGTTCTTGTAGAGCCAAACTTATCTTTATTTTTTAAAATAATTTTGTTTAGAATGATCTTGCATAACTGAGAATAGAAAAATATTAAAGTATATGTTTCTGATATTTTATGTACTAGAAATTAGAAAAAAATAGGAAAAATGCTTTCAATTTTATTGTAATACATGTGTGCAGGTTTTGATATATTATGCCTCCCAGAAAAGCCATATTCTTTAATGCAATCTTGTGGGGGCAGACTGATTTGTCAGTTGATTAGGTTGGGACCTCTGACTGAATTATTTCCATGGAAATGTGGACCCCACCCATTCAGAGAGGGTCTTGATTAGTTCACTGGACTACTTAAGAGAGTTCTGGAGCTGGAGCTGAGAAAGCCACTTAAGAGATGGTTGGAGATGAAGACAGAGGACGTTTAGAGATGCTAAGTTAAGAGATGAAGCCTAGAGCTTGCCCTGAGAAGCTAAGAGAGGACTTTCAGATGCTTAGACAGAAACGTCCTGGGAGAAAGAATCAAGGACACACAAGAGCTGAGAGAGAGGAACGAAGACAGAAGCCCAGAGATATTTTGGAGAAGGCCATTTTGAAACACAACCCAGGAGCAAAGGAACAGCAGATGCCAGCCATGTGCCTTCCCAGCTGCAGAGGTGCTCCGTACACCATTGGCTGTTCTTCAGTGAAGGTATTCACTTGCTGATTCCTTAGTTTTGACAACCTTTATGGCCTTAGGATGGTAGATTTGTAATCTAATAAACCCGCTTTATAAAAGCCAATCCATTTCTTGTATTTTGCACCACGGCAGCATTAGCAAATTGGATCAACATGTTAAATTCTTTTTGATATGTGGTGTCAAATTAAATTGTGCTTAATGTTTTCCCCAGATATTAGAACAATTACTTGAGCCACTGATGAAGTCATTGAATCCGTCTATTGGATGATTATTTTCTCTCTCATTTAAAAGACTTCCCTTAAAGACACTGAGTAATTCCATATGCTTTTGACCATGTAGGAGTCCTTTATTTTGTTCCAATGATCTGCCCAAGTAATATGATTTCATAACTGCAATTTTCCAAATTACTGAAACTTCACTAGCTTTATGGTCACATGACTAACAGATTTACACATCTTAGAACTCAGTTGTGATATATCAGGAAAATTCTCAAATATATGTCTACTTTAATATTTCCAGGAAGACAGAAGTAGCTTAAAAATGTAACATTTCACTCTGTACTATAAAGAGTCCTTCTTTAAGTGGACAATTGCTGATTTTGAGAATTTGTCTGATAATTACATTACATTCAAATGAGGCTTTAGTTAACTGACCATCCTTCTCCACTATTTTCTCCCTCTCCACACTGCTCTCCTACGAGAACAGTGAGTATCAAATGAACTATTCCAGTCTTTCTATCACCTGTGTCATTAAAAATATATGCTATGACTTTTAAATGCTCAGGATCTCTATGGAAATGTTTTGGCATACACCCACCCCTACTCATATAATTACTAACCCATAGCAGGAATTCTGCTATATGTATTATTCAAATTTTTCCTTTCAAATTTGATTCTTCCTACAATAAATCAAATCTGTCTTTCCATTTAGTTTGCTTCTTTCTTGTAGTTATAATCAATGTGCAACCTTATTCTTATAATAATTGTCTGACACTTATTCAAAGCACACAATGCATTGCTCATTCAAGAAAATCATTTTGAAAGATCCTTTGTGGATATAACACTGATTGATTGAAAAAAAAATTGCAAATTCCATATTTGTTGATGTTAACCTTGCCTTCCCCATGGTATACTAAACGTCTGAATTTTCTTCAGTTATTAAAATTGTCAAGCCGGTGTTTCTCCAGGCATGTATTCTCATTGAAACTTCGCAAAAGGAATAAAGAGGCATGATTTACTTAATCTCTTATCATGCCCTCTTTTGTGGATTGAATCCTATACCCTAGTTGGGATGTGTTCTTGATCTTGGTCTGTATTCTGGTGGGTCTGGACCCATTGCAAATAAGATCTCTATAAGATGTTACCTTAGTTAAGGTGTGGCCTACCTGAACCAGGTTGAGTTTTAATCTGTATTACTGGGATTCTTTATAAGCAGAGTAAAAGTAGAGAGAAGCCACACAGAACAGACAGAAGCTGGAAGTCAATGGAGTGCAGAAGAAAAAGGAGAAGATGGTGCCAAGTACATTGCCATGTGACAAAAAAGCTAAGGACCAAAAATCACTGGCAGCAAGCCCCAGAATGCCATAGTCTTCAATGAGAAAACATCACCTCTCTTTTGGACGTCTCTTAGCCTCAAAACAGGTAGCCAATAAATTCCTATTGTTTAAGCCAACCCACTGTATGTATTTGTTTAAGTAGTTAGGACACAAAAACACTCTCTGTTGAATTCTATATTCACCAGCCTGAATTCTCTGCTTTTTTGAGTAACATTATTTTTGACTAAACAAATGCTTTAAAACTCTATAGCAAGATGGGAAGAAATAAATGTTGAGTCATCTTTATATGCCTGGTGATGTATTGGATATTTTACAAATACTCCTTAATGCAATCATTACAAAAATTAAATTTATATTCCATCTCTAGTAGGGAAATTTAAAGGTCAACAATTTTGTGACTTATCTAGATGTGATGACTGACATGAAGTAAAGATTTGAACCTAAGTCTGCTAGATTCAAATCCATTTAACTTTGCATCATGCCATATGGTTTTTCTATATACTATTTTTTATAACCTTAAATTTTCCTTCATTCTAGATACCAAATTGTCTAACATTACCAGATAAAGGAACACAATTATAGTCAGAGAAAATGTTAATGATCATCTTTAGACAAACATTTTTGTTTTCTATAATTCTTTTGCTTTGATTTTGGCTAATTTAATTATGTCAATTTTTAGATATCAATTTTGAAAAAATCACAGGATACCATATTTCATTTTAAACATTCATATGTGGTATATGTAACAGGCTTTTAGCCAATGGCAGGGGATGTTCATGCATCAGTTAGATGTTACTTTAGAATTTTATTTTTCTAATGGCCTTTATTATACGCATAGCAAAGATTCATTTTTTTCCCCACACTGTTTATATAAGCTTCTCTTTCAGTTAATATTTAAGACAAATGCAATGCTTAGAATTACAGGTTATGATTATCTTTGAAAAATCCAGGGAAATTTTATTTGAAGATATATTGTTATAAGAGCTAATATTATGCTACATTATATGAATCTTCTTTATATACATCATTAAATTGATAATTAATGCAATCTTTGTATATAGATTACATATCAAAATCAGTTGTCAGGAAAGGAAAGAAATGTTGAGAAATAATAGAAGACAAGGGATATTTTGAAACTGGTGAAAATAATACTAATAAAATCACTACTAATAATATAACAGATTCAAACTTATGGAACCCAATAATTTATAACTTATTTTTCCCAAACTCCCCCAAAATAAGATTAGTTATTCTTTCAAAAATAGCTGAATTGTTTCAAATCTTGATCTGTCTTATGGCACTTTGCTTTTGTGATTGTTGAAAATTATGTGCTAGGAATTTCTTTAAAAGGGTGACTATATATTAACCTCTGACCTAAAACAGACACTTAGTAATTCTTTTACTTTACAGTCATTAAAATTTTAGTGAAGATGAAATGAATCATAGACTTGAATCCTGAGATTGAAATTAATTATCCTGTCATTGTGGAAAAAATAGATTTTTTTAATCTAACTTTCACAGCTCATTTTTAATTAGATTGAAAAATTAAATATGCTACATTAATGTTTTATAAACTTTAAATTCTATCTGTGATTATTGTAAAATATCTTTGATTTATTGAACTGAAATTAAATTTTGATTGTTGAGAAAGAATAAAAATAGGCATTTTATGTGTAAAAAATGGGAAAAATAATTATTTTAGCATAAGATTGATGTTTGAACTCATCTATTATAAAGCTAAGTACACTGAGCTATTTTATTCATAAATAAATATAAGAAATATTATAATTTTTTATGTTGGGAAAAATGAGTTTGACTTTATCATTCCTTTAAAATAATACTATTGGCTTAAAAAGCTCTGGATTGTAGTTAAGTACTACAGATTTGTAGTAAAGGTGAAAGGATTTTTGTATAAATGAAATTGGAATATTCAAAGATATTAGTTTTTAATTTTTTAAATTTTATGTCAGAGAAAATGTTTCCTTTCCTAGTTTTGTTTTATTTTTTTTTTCTCCCTATTTGGAAGAAACAGAACTTTTGTACAAAATTAGAGATGCTAATTACTTTCTTAGCTGTGTGTCAATTTCCTAATTTATAAAAATGTGAAAAAAAATCTGTTTCTCAGGTTATTGTGAGGAAATTTGGTCACAGAGACACACAAAGGAAAGAACACCATGTGATGATGGGAGCAGAGATTGAAGTGCTAACAACCCACAGAATTCCAAGAATTGGTGACAAACCACCACAAGCTAGGAGGAGGCCAGGAGGAATCCTCCCTTACAGGTTTCAGAGGAATTATGACCCTGCCAACATCTTGACTTTGGATTTCTAGCCTCCAGAACTGTGAGACAATAAATTTATGTGTTTTTAGCCACCAAGTTTATGATACTTTTTTACAACAGCCCTAAGATACTAAAATAAAAAGGTTTGGAAGAAAAAGGATAATGCTATTAATTTTTAATCTAAAATGAATTTGGAATGGGACAAGATTATCTATCTATCTATCTATCTGTCTATCTATCTGTCTGTCTATCTATATAGATATATCTTTTTGTAAGGCTACAACATAAATGCAAAGCTGGAATAAAGTGAAAATATCTGAGAAATGCTGAAAATGGGGAAATTGACAACAATTTTCTAAATAATAACACTATAATTACTTCAGTTCAGAAATAAGAATAGGAATTATCTAAGAAAAAGTAGGTTGTTTTTTTTTTTTTTTTTCTCAAAAGTCCTGTTTGAGTGAGCTAGCCCAAGTTAAGATTCAATGACTATTATTTCTCCTTTGTGAATAATTAAATTCCTCCTTGTGCTGGTTTGGAGCTCTTATGTACCCCAGAAAATGCCATGTTCTTTTAATCCATTCCTGTGGTGGCAGATCTATTGTGGGTGGGATATTTTGATTAGGTAGTTTCATTTGAAATGTGAACCAGCCCATTTAAAGTGGGTCTTAATCCTTTACTGGAGTCCTTTATAAGAGGATAAAAGGCAAAAGTCATTGGAAGCTTAGAGGGAGAAACACCCTGGAGATGCTAAGCAAGACCCCCACAGATGCTAACAGAGAAAGCCATTGGAATCAGAAGCTGAAAGCAATGAAACCTGGGAGTGAAGGACCAGCAGATGTTGGCCATGTGATTTGCTGTCTGACAGAGGAATCCCAGATGCCAGCAGCCTTTCTTCAGAAAAGGTATCCTCTTGTTGATGCCTTAAATTGGACGTTTTCATGGCCTCAGAATTGTAACATGTAACTTAATAAATCTGCCTTGTGAACAGCCAACCCATTTATGGTATATTGCATTCTGGCAGCTTTAGCAAACAAGGTTTTTTTTTTTTTTCTTCAGAAAATCAGTCACCAAAACAAATAAATTTCTTTTCGGCTTTGTACAAAGGTGCTCTCTGGATGTTAAAAATTAACATTTATAATAGTATTATGAATCACTGCCTCCTTTCATACACATTATGACAAGATATTGTGGGGTGGCAGCATTATTCTACTTCATCTGGTTGTTGGTACATGAGTTATCTTTTGTTTTTGAAAATATGCTTTGTGAAAATCGTTGAGGTTTTTTTTTTTTAATTTGTTAAATATTCTGTATTGTGCTATACTTCAATTACAGCTTAAAAGAAAAAAAATAATTATTAGATTAGAGAGAGAAATATTACCTATTGATTAAAGTTTCAAGTTACCAGAAATGTATAAAAAAGTAAAACCATATGTACCTAAGGATTCAAAGTATGCAAAGCAAAATGTCAACTTAGAAAAAGTAGTTTTAATATACTTCCTCAGCAACTGATAGATGAATTAACCTCTTGTAATAAAACAATGATATACAGAATTTGAATAACATTCATAGCACACTTGAATTAATTGATCTTACATAGACTACTTAACTCAACCACTGCAGATTATGCATTTTTATCAGGTGTTCTTAGAGATTACCTTTTTTAAAATACCATATATTTGACTATAAAATATTAATAAATTTGACAGAAATAGTATCTAGAATAGTAGATCAGTATGTAATTGTGCAAGATAGAAAAAAGAAACAAAAGATTTTAAAAGATCATTTATAGGTTAAAAGGAAAAGTTGTCTCAAAACTCATGAGTCAAAGAAGTTATAATGGGAAACAGACATTTAGAACTACCTGATATTGAAATAGTATGTATAAAAGCCTGTGAGAAACATTTGAAGCAGAGATTAGAGGGAAAGTAATTATATTAAATGCTTATATTAGAAAGAAGAAACACTGATAATTTATGACGTGAATTTAATTTAAGAAGCTGTGAAAAAAATTAAAAGAATAGGAAATTAATATAGTGAAACATAAAAATGCATGGACTAGAAAAAAGTGAAAATTATAGTAAGACATTATCAAAACAAAATATTTTTTCTAAAGACTGACTGCTGAATTGATTTAAAAAGAGGGGGAGGGAGAGAGATGGCACAAACATCCAACATTAAGAATGAACAGGAAGTAATAAATTAGGTTGAAAATAGAAAACAAAATTTATAGAAACTAACCTGAAATATCAAGTTTAATCAAATATCTGTTAAGCAGATTTGAAAAGAAAAAAAATAGAACTTCTGGGTGAGGATAATTTATTCTTAAAATAAAAAAAAAAATGATCAGACATCAATGAATTAGTGACTTGGAAGATCCGAGCCCATTAATCAAAACACAGCAGAATGAAAGAGAATTGTGGAAAAAATGATAGAAATGTAGATTAGATTATGCAGGTTTAATTTAAATCTACTAGGATTCCAAAAATTGACAAGATATAATATGGTGAAGCAATATTTAGTCAGATAATAGTTGAGAAGTTTCTAGAATTTCAGAAGGAAATTAAATTTTTAGATATGTCTTCACCCTATGATGAGGGTGTGCAAAACTTCTGAGTGAGATAATACAAACTAACAGAGAAATAAAAAACAAAGTCCATAACTAATTACGTTGTAGAGAAATTGAAAAAGATCAAAACAAAGCAAAATGTACATGTAACCAATGTTACAGTTAATTGTCATTGAAGAGCAAACAAATACTTTTTCCAGCAAAAACTAAGTTTGACACTACCAGATAAATCAAAGACTTCATAAAATAAAAATCTAAGCCCAGGAAAAATTGGGATGCAGAGAATAATTGTGGTAGTGAGGAGGGGAACTAAAGATTTGGATAAATCTAAATAAACATCAGGTTTAAAAGAAAAAAAAGCTACTAATTCATAGAAATAAGAGGGTTAACAAATGCAAAACTCATATATTAGAAATAAATAACATGATTGAAGAGAATGTGGGCATTATAAAACAGAATAGCATTCCAAATGCACCTGTGTCCTTGTACTGTTTTGGAGTAGGATAGAGATGTTAACTTTATAATATTTTAGTTAACTATACATGTTCAAATGTAACAAAGATACATGTTTCCATTTGGATGAAACTTTTGTGTATGGGTGATATATATATGTATATATATTTATATATATATATATATGAAAGAAGACATATTAAAATATTTAACTTCCAAAAATATGAAAGGAATATTCTGATATATTAAAAACAAAATACTACCTAAACAATAGGAGGCAAGAAAGAAAGGAATGAGTGCCTTAATTTAAAAAGATTACATGGTAAATAGAAAAACAAAAATTAGCAACAGCCACTAAGGTTCCTAGCTGCTAAAATAATACCGTACAATGGGTTGACTTAACAACAGGAATTTTTTAGCTCGCAGTTTCAGAGGCTAGAAGGCTTGCTTCCTTCAAGGTTTAGTTAATTGTCATCTCCCAGATGGCCTGCAGTCTTTGGGGTTCATTGGCTTTACTCACATGGCAATGCACATGGCAGCATCTTCTCCTTTCTTTCCCAATCCTGTGGCTGCCAGCTTCTGGCTACTCCATGTGGCTACTCCTTCCTTGTCCAATTTCCTTGGTTTATAAGGATTTTGGACATATTGTGTTAAGGCCCACCCTCATTCAGTTTGTGCAGCCCTCAACTAATAACATCCTCAACATCCTATTTACAATTGGGTTCATACCCACAGAGGTTGGGACTTAAATATGACTTCTTGAAGGACATATTTCAGTCCTCAAGTCTGCCTTCTGGACCCCCAAAAGACATATTCTTCCCACATCGAAAATCCATTCATTCTATCACAACATCCCCAAAGCCTTAAGTCATTTCAGTAACAATGCTAAGTACAAAGTCTCTTCGTTATCAGTTATGGGTATGGCCCATACTGGTGCAAAATGCCTCTGCAAGGAACCTGTTAAACCAAGAAAACAAGATTCTGCTTCTAATTTACAATGGTGGGACAGGCATATGATAGACATTTCCATTCCAGAAGGTAGAGACTGACAGGAAAACAAGGTCACAGTTCTCACATAATTCTGAAAAACAGCAGGGAAAACTCTGTTAGATTTCAAGTTCTGAGAGTCATCTCTTGATTGATGCTTTATACTTGAAGCCTGCTAGAGCAGCAGCCCCACCCTTTCTAAGTGCTTGTGCAGTGGTCCGGCTCTCTGCAAGTAGCAGGGCACAATTCCCACCATCTCCAAGAATTTGTGTGACAGCAGTCTCTCTGAATGTTGGGGATCAAGGTCTTCCCCCTTCCAACAGTGTGCCAGATGACCTGTGTCTCCAAATGCAGGGCTGGTCTGCTCTCTTGGCCTGAGATCTTTTAGCTCTAGATCTGTGCTTCCACGGTTTTGCCCTTGAAGTCATTCTTCCTTCAATTCATCCTTTCTCTGATCTTTTATTCTGTGCTGGCAGTAGTTCTGCTCAAACAAATTTTGCAAAATCTTGCTGGCTTTGCATGCAGTTTCAAGAGGTTCGAACTATCAAATTGCATTTCCAATCCTGACTTCCACTGAAATGGCTGACGGGACCCATGTTCAGCCACACACTCTTTAGCAAAAGGTTACTCATTTGAATCCTTACATGGAGCCCTTCCTTTGGGGACTCATTCTCTGTGGATTCAAGGAAGTTCCTGAAAAAAGTCATTTCTGGTCCTTGTTTCAGACCATGCTAACTGGATAGGCTCAGAATTTTCCAAACTATCAATTTCTGGTTTCTATGTGCTTAAGAGTTCACTTCTCAGCCCATCTCTTTTCTCTTTCATTTTACAATAAGCTGGAAAGAGAAACCAGGATGTACCTTCCATGCTTAGCTTGGAAATCTCAGCTAAACATCTCAGTTCATTGCTTACAATTTCCACTTTAACTTTAACATCAGAATGTAATTGTGCCAAGCTTTCTACTGCTTTATTACAAGGATCACCTTTTCTCCAGTTCCCGAGAACACATTCATCTTTTCCTCCTAAGGCCTCATATAGGAGGTACCTTTAACGGCCACATTTCTACTGACAGTCTGGATTCTTCTGTAAAGCACATCACAAATCTTCCAGCTTATATCCATTATCCATTTCCAAAAATTTTCACAATTTTAGGTATTTGTAATAGCTGTACCTCACTTTCCACTATCAAAATCTGTGTTAGCCAAGGTTCTTCAAAGAAACAGAACTGACAGGATATATACACACATGCACATGTACATGTATTTATATATGTGTATTTATATTTGGGTATATGTAAATAACAATAGAATTATTATAGGAGTTGGGTTATGCAGTCATAGGGATTGGCAAATCCTAATTCCAAAGAGCAGACCACAAGTTGGAAACTTTATGGTGACATTAAATCCCACAGGAGAAGCTGCAAGTTAGGAATTATAATGAATTCCCAAGGAGAAGCTGGGTGGTTGAAGTAGAGATAGAAATTTTTTTTGACTTCTGAAATCCTTTTATTTTAAGGGTTTCAAATGATTGGATGAGATTTCTTTCATTGCTGAAGGCAATCTCCTTTGTTGATTATAGATGTAAGCAGCCATAGATGCAATCAACTGACTATTTAAGTATGTGAAATATGCCCTCACAGTAACAATCAGGCCTGTATTTACTGGTCAAAAAATTGGACACCAAAACCTAGCCAAGGTGACCCATGAAATTAACCTCCATGTCAACTAATCTACATTTATCAGTAATAATTGTGATTAAATATTGATTTAAATAGCTGATCAAAAAAGAATTTCAGATTATGATTTTCATAAATCTCACTAATTTTTATTATAAAAGACACAAACATTGAAAAAGGAAACTAAGTAAAAAAGGATTCATCTGGAGAACACTAACAGAATGATCAGTGGTATTAATTTATTAGTATCATAGTAGACTTTAAGATAAAATATATATTAGAGATAAAAAGTGTGCTTTTACTATTGCTAATAACAATATTTCAACAGGAAGATACAACTAAAACAAAAATAAACAGAATCACAAGGAAGTGCACAAATCCCTAACTGCATTAGAGCTCATTTGCCTCAGAAACATGAATGAACCAGTCCTCCCCCTTAAAAATCTTTGAGTATATAGAATATTTGAACACAAAACAAACTTGGTTGCAAATTCTTATAAATATATATCAAATTTGATTTCAAATATAGGTTGTATTATGTAATGAAGTTTTAAATTTAATTCAGAAATATATATTTTGATCTCAGTCTTAGGGATAGAAAAAAGAGATTCAATTTGACATTAAAGCTGTTTTAATGCTTAGAAAGACAAAAAAAAATAAAAGTAAATGATATTTCTGGGTAGCTAGAATTTTCCTCAGAGAAGTGAGAAAGTTTGTAAGATTGAATACAACTAGAATTTTCCTCTGAGAAAGGTTCTACAGATTTGAAACATGTCTTTTTGACTAACGCTGCTGGGGATTATAATTTTATGAACATTATAATCCATGACAAAGCAGAATATATATATATTTTTAAATATAAGAAGAGACTACAGATGGAAAACAAATGAGAATATGATGACATAAACCTAGGAAAACGAGTTAAAAGTTAAAAGAGTTAAACTCTTTTTGGTGATGAATGGAAGCAAATAAGAATTTCAACTCCTCTCTGACTATTTGAAGCACAAATTTAGGGTTTTGCAAAACCATTGGATGGAATGGAAAATTATAAGAATTTTATTTTTGAAAGAATGAACAGTAACAGAATGGTGGTGAGAGTGTCAGCACATATAATGTTTTTCTTTACAAAGAAAAATATTCCTACTGTATCATTTTTAAAATGTAGCTTTCTAAGACATAAGCCCCAATATCCTGATTTCATCAGGTCTCAGGCAGTTCATGAAAGTTTTGTTTAACAAAGGCTGCTGTATTTAGCCCTGGGTTGGCAACACCCTTTGAAATCATTTTAGAGGGTAACAGTGTTCAATGAGGTTATCAATTTATTCTTTCATTCAACTAATATCTGAGTATGTATTTTGTGCCATGTTCTCTTTTGCATCTTAAGGATACTTAAAGGAACAAGAGGGAAAACAAATCCTTTCCCTAAGAGAGTTCATATTCAAACACATGCTTTATCCATCAGCTAAGGTGGTTTCTCTTGTACTATGTCTAAACGTTTGAAATGGCCTATCTCAAGCAATGACTTATATTTGAATTTGTGGTTGCTTCAGCTGTGATAATTATGCATTATGAAAAAACAACAAATCAATCAAATTAAAATAATACTTTGGCAATCATTATTATTAAGTTGATTTTCCATGAACCTTTGGCACTTTTACTCAGTGTTAAAGTTTAAAAAGAATACTTTCATTATTTTTCCTGATTTTACAAGTCTGAGGATATTTAAATATAGAAAAGTATAAAAATAAGGCCATGGTAACTCAAAGGTAGGACTATGCAGAAGTAAACGGGATAGAGAATGAACAAAAATCTTTTCTAGTTAATGAAGTCCGTGTTAGATATTCTCTGGGCTCTCATTTCAACAGTTTAGCTTCCCCTTTTAATTAAAACACATGCTTTAGGAAGCAAAACCATTCCAGCTATTAGAAACACAAATGATTTAGGATTTTACAAAAATTTTGGAAGGGGTGGAAACTTGGTTGTTGGCTGAGTCTCAACAGCAGCTCCCACAGCATTATGACAGAGCTGTCCTGCCAGAGGACCTGGCCCAGTAGAGGGTCGGAACAAGCAACTCCTGGAACTGCAGACTCAGAACACATTACAGGACTCTAAACTCAACATCTGGAAGGCGCTGTCTCCTGAACTGCCTTTCACAAACTAATGATTGAATACCAAAACACGCTGCAGAAAATCCCAGTGACTCGAAGATTTTGATTGCCAGCAGTAAACAGATGAAATAAAATGAGGATGGCTCTTCCTCATTTCCACTTTCCAAATCTCTGGAGAGTGGATCTATCTAGTGTCCAAAAACTTTAATTCATATGCAGATTCTATGTCACCAGCCTCTGCAAAAAAGAAATATTTGCTTTTAAGAAAGGTGAAATGGATGCCAAGAGCCAGTTCAGCATGTCCTCAGTAATCCCATTGTGGAAAACAAACTGGTGGTTTTGTTGCTAGAGATTGTTTGACAAATGATAAAAGGAAATATTCCTGGAGATTATTTACTTTACCGCCTATGATTAAACATCACTACCTAGGGCTTCTTGTAGCTAGCGAATAAGTTTTTTAAAATTTTAATTAAATCCATCCATATTACCACATGAAATGACCCATGGACTTAGTTTTCCCTCCAATTGTATTCAATTGTTTCAAAAAGTCTTTATTAGCATAAATTACTCTCCAAGTAGAACAATGCTTTGGGGTAGACTTTTTTATATGGGTCTTTATCTCCACAGAACTTGCTTGTCAAATTAGAGTAAGATTTTTTTTTTTTTTTTTACTTCAAATATATGCCAACAGCTTTATAAATACCACAGAGGTTTTAAATCATTGCCTAGAAGAAGGAAATTAAGTGCTATTCCTAAAAAGCAATTTATCCAAGTCTTACAATATTTTTGTTTGTTTGTTTGTTTGTTTTGTTTGTTTTTGTAGAGCTATGCTAGTGACTACACACCAATATTAAAGCATAATTTCCTTAAACTTCACAATGTGAACTTTATGTCTTTGCTCATAATAGCAATCATCATTATCAAAATAAAAGTTTATCCGTATCTTTTATCTTGGTTCTAGATAAACGTATTTGTATATCTCTTAATATTTATGCACATTGGTGTCACCAGGATACTTTGCCATTTTCTGCCAATGGTAAAATAAGACTTTTCATATGAGATGATTTTGAAAAAATTCCTTACATGAAAATTTTGTGAAAAGAAATTTCCAATTAATATTTAGGCTTATTTAATGAGTGATTTTTCTTACTCAGAAAATACTTTCATTTTATTCAGTTAAAATATTACATTTAACATAAATAAAATGTTTATTTCATTATTTATATAATTTATTTGTTATATAATTCTTTACTGTACAGTGTGATATTCATATATTGGCATACTTGCTAAGATATAGAAATGTTTGAAACAAGATTAAAATAAAAGCTTAAAATGCAAACCAGAATAAAATGAAGTGGAAAAGGAGATTAAAGTACTGAAAGTACTGGCTTTCCACTTCTGAAGTAACTGAGTCAAATCCACAATGAAATCATTTAGGTTGCACTTTCCCTATTGAATCATAGTTCATATCTGGCCCATTTAATTTTATATAAAAATGTTATGCAACATTAGATCTCAAAAGAATTCTCATATTAAAACACTCACCTTCATTGTAAGACTTAAACTTTTTCAAAATCAGTACACAAATATATTGGCTAAAGTGAAAGAAATTGAAAAAAAAAGTATGCACTAGCCATTATAATCAAACTATAGTAAATATTTCATTCCATCAAAACCTAAATTTTATATGGACTTTACCTTTGCTAAAACCCATGGAAGTTGTGCACTTAAAATATCTATGCATTTTGCTGTATATAAATCATATTTCAATAAAAACATGAAGAATCATTTTATTCTCTAATTTGCAAAATATACATCTTTATAAAATGTGAGCTATCAAGTTGTTTGAAAGTCAAACAAGGATATATGTTATAAGTTAAGAGGCATAGAAATACATTGCTAAATACTACATAGGAAACATGAAAGGCTTCTCTGATTTGTGCTTACATAGGAAGAGGCTCTTTAGAATACAGAAGTTTACTTACACCCTTTAACATTTTATTTTTTAGAGATTAGGAAATAATGATCCAAGAGACACAAGATATTTTTTTTATTATTATTCATTTTATTGAGATATATTCACATACCACGCAGTCATACAAAACAAATCGTACATTGGATTCTTCACAATACCATTACATCGTTGTACATTCATTACCAAAATCAATCTCTGACACCCTCATTACCACCCACACAAAAATAACCAGAATAATAATTAAAGTGAAAAGGAGCAACTAAAGTAAAAAAGAACACTGGGTGCCCTTGTCTGTTTGTTTGTTTGTTTGTTTCCTTCCCCCACCTTTCCACTCATCCATCCACAAACTAGACAAACGGGAATGTGATCCCTATGCCCCGCCCCCCCAATCCCACTGTCCCCCCCTCATAAGCCACATTTTTATACAATTGTCTTCAAGATTCATGGGTTCTGGGTTGTAGTTTGATAGTTTCAGGTATCCACCACCAGCTACCCCAATTCTTTAGAACCTAAAAAGGGTTGTCTAAAGTGTGCATAAGAGTGCCCACCAGAGTGACCTCTCGGCGACTTTTGGAATCTCTCTGCCACTGAAGCTTATTTCATTTCCTTTCACATCCCCCTTTTGGTCAGGAAGATGTTCTCCGTCCCACGATGCTGGGTGTACATTCCTCCCCGGGACTCATATTCCACATTGCCAGGGAGATTCACTACCCTGGGTGTCTGATCCCACATAGGGGGGAGGGCAGGAGACACAAGATCTTTTAAATTGATATGACTGTCTGAAAAAATAAGTAACGGCATCTTAGTGACAATATTGACAACATGTGAAATGCCTCATCGACACTGAGGATCTTTATTAATTTCCCTTTACTTACGAAAAAACCATTAGTTATCACAAAAGAGCACCTTTTCTGATGTTAATTTTTATATGTTTGAAATATGCATGATGATCAAAATAGCATTAAGTTAATATTGAGCTTCACAATTCACACAGAAATTTTCTATATATTGTTTTGTTTAATAGGTTAGTTCCTGATTCCTTCCCTGAATCTTTTAAATTTACTGTCTGATTTGAGAAGTATTTTATTTTCTATGTGACGGGTACGCTTTGGGTGCTAGAAATACTGTAGATGAGAAAAGATTAGCCTTCCCTTCAGGGATTTTGAAGTGAGGGGGATTCTTGACAACAGGTCAAGAATCTAGAGGAGGGAGGCTGTGTGTAAAGAAAATTAAAACCTTGACTGTCTTCTCTATGTATCTTTCCTCCTGCATGTTGTGATTTTTAATATAGCATCAACAACTATCATGTCAGATTATTATCATGTTGAATAGTGTATAGAATATACCCAGGAGCAAAGAACCATACGTGGTAGGGCATATGTACTTATTATTTACAATTACTCTTCGTCCATGGTTATGAGGTATATAGAAAAGATACTTGGGAGAATGAGTAGTTTTAATTTATTCCCCCCAATTTTTATGCAATTTGTGGTGTTTCTGCTGTAGGATCTGATTAAATTCTAGGGGGAATGATGATTATAACTGAATTATTTTAATCTTGATTAAGAATAATATATTGAAGTCATTTGATTATTTTAGCATGACCTTTGTTTCTGTTTTATTTATGATTATTTTATAATACATTTTTTACAACAGTGATTGCAAGGTACTATTTTTAAAGCAGCATTTTGCAAAAACATAGTTAGAATTTGTTATATTATGTTGAAATATATTATTTATTCCTGTAATAAAACAAACAACTGATTGGGGGATCTAAAATATTTTCTTTCGGCTTTAAATATATCTCATTAATATATATCTGTATTTATAATACATTGATAAAAATGCTAGTGTTGTCTTATTGGTTATATAAAAATGAAAGCTGATGTATTTGGCTATTTATTGAAATACTGCTATATTATCCCTTGATAGTTTTTTTTTCTTAAGAAATATTTGAAAGAAAACAAACCTGGGAAAAGACAGCTATTTTACAATGTACACAGATAACAGAGCTCAGCAAAGGTGAAATTAAAATCTGATGTCCATTTATAGATAGATAACTAGATAACCCATAGTTTTAAACAGAATGGAAAACAAAACAAAAAGCAAGACAACCTAACAGAATATGGGAATAGGGACCAGTTAAGGCTAATGTAATAAGCCAGAAAAACAATAATGAGGGGCACAAATGAAGCAGAAAATATAGATTTTAGAGGTATTGGTCTATTCATATTATATCAAATAGGATTTTTTAAGACAATAATTAATACCGTATGCATATTCAAATGGAGCAAAATGGGTGAAATCTAGCTATGGTACATGTTGGGGATTGACTCATGTCCCCCACAAAAGGCATGTTCAGTTTCCAACCCCTGTCCTGTGAGTGTGGACCCCTTGTAAATAAGATCTCTTGAAGATGTTACTTCAGTTAAGGGTTTACTGAACCATGTTGGGCTTTAACAGATGACTAGAGTCCTTTATAAGAAGAGTGAAAGTCAGAATGAGGGAGAAGCCAAGGGGAGCAGCCAGAAGCTGGAAACTAAGAGAACCTGGAAGAGAAAGAAGAAAATGCCATGGACATTGTCATGTAACAGAAAGCCAAGGAACCCTAAAGATTGCCAGACAGCCAGAAGATACCGACCCCAGGAGGAAGCAAGCCTTGTAGCATCTTAAAACGTGAGCCAATAAATTCCTCTTGTTAAGACAGTCAGTTGTTGGTATTTGTTTTAGAAGCCAGAAATCTAAAATCGTACAATTCTTTTATCCCTATTTTTGTGGCCAATCATTTAATTACAAAGTAAATTTAATGACAGTGTGTTTTTCAGTGTTATTTTCCAGATTAGAAATTTTGTAATGTAACTTTCTAGTAGCATTTAATCTATGTTTGGGATTTCATGAATAATGGCAGAATTTTTGATGTGGTTATCTATACCTGGACCAAATATAAAGCAATGCTGCAGAATAAATGTTTACTAAACAATGCATTTATCTTATACTCCAATCCTCATGCCCCTACTCTAGCATTTATCCTAATTCTATTCCATTCACAGTCAAGTGTTTTGGCATAAACCTAGTAACCACTATAGAACAATTTATCAGACATCAAACAGTCCTGATTATATCTCTTAGTACCTCTGGTATATTTTTAATACGATGATTGCCTTCTAACTGACATTTTATACAGTATGTCACCAAATCATTTGATGTTGTAACTCTACTTTTCTTAGAAAATCTCAGAGGAGTTGTATTCTGAGAAACGTATTTGAGCACTGCTGCTCTAAGATTTACAATTACTCTCATGTAAGAAAGTGTATTTTCTTCATTCTACGATTAGAACTCCAATGTTTCATTACTGTCTGTTTATAAGAAAGATATTAAAAATAGGTTCACATAGTTATTCTAAAGGCAGAAGTTATGATGCTATGATTGCTATGATGATGAAATTACTATCAGTTACTGATTATGTTTTATTCAATACACAAGGATTTTTATATTAAGTAATATAATATAACTTAAGACAAGTCTATTTTAAATTGTATATTTTGTAATTTACTTGGTTAAAAGTCTAATACATTCCTAAGTATGTCACAATATTCAAAATGCTGATATTTCTTATTAATATTTAATTAAATGATAAACTATATGGCATAATTAATTCATATATAAGCATATACATTCAGTTATACATACAACATACATACATAACATACATACATAAAATACATAATAAATCCACCTGAATGAGCCTTCTACTTTTTTTGTTTTTGTTTTTAATCTGTCTAATATATTGAGCATGTTTAAAACTGAAGTTCCTCATTTAACTTTTATTGACAGATTTAAAAAAAAAAAAGCTTCTCTCAGAATAACTTTTAGTGGTATAATTAAAATACTATGAGTTTATCATAGTTATTATTCAGTCGTATTCTATTTCTTTCTTTTATGTGGTTTAACACCGTATTATGGTTTGGGGAGCTGCAACATACTATTCTGACCATCATTTATTGGATTAAGCAATATGTATTTCCATTATGCATAATCTATGTAGTGTGTATAATGATCATTAGGCTGAAAAATTACATAGCCATTGAAAGGATGCTTAACAATAAAAGTGTATCTATCAAGAATATAAATACTGGAAAAGAAAAATCTCTGTAAGGACAAATAAACACATTTATTTATTTATTTATTTAATTTATTTACTTTAGTTTCAAGAGAGATTTCATTTTTTTAACCTGAAAAAAGAAAAGAAAATAGATAATGTAAGAAACTTGTATTTATAGTTAATTTCTGTGTCCCATAATGAGGAATATTATTTATGGTCTAGTGGTTGGTTCCTGTGTAAAGGAATCACATTAAATACAACAACATCTATACATCACTTTTACATATATCACTTAGTATAACACTGTTTTCTATTTTCTCAATATATTAGTGCTTTCACAACCACAGGGGAAATAACAAAACTTCAAAATACATTGGTTCTTTTCTTAGTGGCAGTAATTCTCTTGTGTAAGTCTTCAGAAAATCTCAGTAGTGCAAGAAAGTTTTCCACAATGCCATTTAGTGTTTATGTAGACTAAAGACCAAGTGCATGTTATGTTTACTGTTAATTTTGCCACCATTATGATTTTAAGTTTTTAATATTATTTTCTGAATCATTTTAAAATTACTTATACTGACTAATTTTTTAGTTAGTGAAAAGTTGACCATATTGCTAGTTGTATTTCAGAGAAAAGGAATCATTAATTTATAGAACAATTAAACATTGTATGTATATATATACTGTACTTCTGAAAAATGTAAGTCATAAAATTTTCCTTTTCACATGTTAAACCCTACAATAATATATGCAAAAAAAGAACAACATTTTACATTTAATTATATTATTGCCAATACAGTTTAAATTGCACAATATTATAATCTTCCTCTTTCTTTCCAAAATTTATTTTTTTAACTTTTGTTATAATAAACTTTCCAATAATGCTGAAGGTTTTTAATGACAATTTAGAAACATGAAATGTCCCTAAAATGGTTCTCCCCAATATTAATTTTGAAAGCTATACCTTTTTCTCCTTATATTAACATTTAAAGAAAAGCACTTTAAAATTATCTTTTATTTTGTATGTTTTAAATATTATTTTTCAATTTGTAATAATAAATATATGTAGAGTACAGAAATTTTTTAAAATCTGGAAATTTACAGAGAAGGAAATAAATTAACATAGTCCTAACACCAGGCAAAACTATTATATGTATTACATATCATGTTATTTAAATGAAATGCATAAACATCCTAAACAGTCAAATCACAAACTCCAATCTGTTCTTTTCATTTTATCATTTATTATGGAAATTCTCTATGTCATTAAACTTGTATGTCATTATTTTATATGGTGGCTTATTATTTCATAATATATATGATAAGATTTATTTTAAAAATAGTTTTTATTCTATACTTTGATTACTTTCACTTTAATAAGCTTGTGGTGATTATGATTGTTCATAAATCTTTGCTTACCCTTCTGATTATTTTCTTAAAATAAGTACATAGAAGATTAAATTAATAAAAGTGTATATGTTACAAAATTAGCACCTATATATGTGTGTGTGTATAGATGTGTATATATAATGGTACAGCCTTCAGGGTACTTTTTTCAGTGGGAGAGGGTATACTTTTTCTTTTGGACAATGGAAAACTGAGCTATATGCTGCATGTCCTAGTTTATTGAAGGGCTTTTCATACCTCATGTGTTGGGTAGATTAAAACCAGCATGCACAACTAATTATACAATGTAGAAACCATCAACACATACCTCTGTAAACAATATAGCAAGGTAATACAGAGTGCCTCAAGGGGTATTTCTTACATTGAACAGCATATTACCAAACTGACTAGCACATCTCGACCTTATGTCTACCAAGTTTCCCTCGAAGGCTGCCAGGAATCCAGAGAAATATGTGTAGAGCTGACCCATGTCTTCTGTAAGATAACCCAATTCTGGCAAAGGTTTTATACACAGACATAATGATTATGATTTGGGGTTCTACTTGTGTTGTGCTCTCCTCCAAGTCACCTCTGATATCTGAACCAATTGATAAGATGACAGAATTTTCAGATAGATTGTGACTACAATGCTAGCATTCTTTTTTGATATAGATTGGAAAATACAGTTTAAACGTATGGACAAGACCAGACTTCCTACCCTTGCCCCCAGTCTACAACTTGGAAAGACCCACTTGAAGGGAAATTTGTTCTGTAAAGTAGTCATATGTACCTGGACTCACTGCCTCAAACCACAAGGTGCCACAGTATTACCTCAGGAAATGCTGTTTCAAATGGTATATGACCTTATTCATTCATGTCTTTACTAGATTTTAATGACATTCTTTCATGATACTGTTTTAAATTTATCTGTTGAAGCCTAGGATTTGCAAAAGTAATTCCTCATTTCTATGACTAAACTATAGACAGATTTATTACATTATGATCTGTAAACCATATTCCTATTTTTAACTCCATCCCTGATCCCTCACATTAAACATCTGAAAGATTGCATTATTTGAATACTTACAAATGTAGGTATTTTCAGGACATGATCATCTATTACCTGGAACATTACCATGATTTATTAAGTTACTTCTTCCCTACCTTCCAGATTGAGCTTTCTAGAATGCTATTTTTTTTAGGAAGTGCCTACATTTAAAATTTTGCATAATTCTCCATTGCCATCAGAATAGAATCCAGCTTCTTAATATGATATAAAAGGCTCTTCACATCCTGGTGCCTGGTTTACTCCAGTGGCAGCTCTAACCTTCTCAAAATCTGCACTCTACTCATATTTTAATACTTTCGGTTTCCAAACTATGTTGTAATTGGTTTTGCCCCAGAGGTTTCTTTCTTTCTTTTTTCCTTCCTTCCTTCCTTCCTTCCTTCCTTCCTTCCTTCCTTCCTTCCTCTCTCTCTCTTCCCCTCCCTTAGAAAAGAGCTAATTTTCAGCTATGACAATTAGATAACTTCAAAGCAGATGTTGAACATGATGAAGCTTTGCTCAACATGGAGAGGAAGGTTGTAGATGGACTTTTCCCCAACATTTTTGTCTCAGTTTAGACTCTAATTTTAACAATAAACAATATCAGTCTAGGTAAGGTAAGTAACTTAGATCCCATCATAATAGTTATCACATCACATGGTAATTTTTGGCTTATTTTATGTTGTTCTTAATAGCCTTTATTCATTGTATGCATAACACAAAAAACTAAGTATATGCTTATTTGTGTAATAAACAATGATTAAATAATGACAATATTTTGTCAAGTGAGACTTAATGAAAAGAGTAAATATCTTCCATTTATCAATGAGTTTATCCCATGTCACAATTGAAGGAATCTTTCCAGGTGATTTTGGAATCATTTACTCCCTGAATAATATTCCAGTTTATAAGGTGTACAAATGAAATTAGGGAAAACTCTCTTTAAGAAGAGATGCAAAATATGGCCTGTTATCTTCTTGAAATTAAATTTTAAGGTGTTAGATTCCTAGTTAATTTAATAGTTAAGAATATTCTAAATATTATCTCTATGCTTACTTTCAACTTAACAGTAACTAACTGCATCAGTTATATTTTAACTATTATGCAGTTCACCAAATTTCCAAACAATAAAACTTTTCTTAGTTCTGTTGTGAACTAAACATAACAAATTATCATTTTTCAACCAGTTTTAGGTTTACTGAGTTCTATAATATGAAATTAATAGGAGAGAGAAAGAATGACAAACATAGATAGTAGACAACATTTAAGGTAGTCATTAATGCTGTTCTATAAATAGTTCCAGCTGTCTGTATTTCAGGAATTTGGGAGGATGGCCTTCCCTGTCATCTTTGAAGTTCATCATAGCCATGTGATCTGCTATTCTCAATAAAATATGAGTGGTCCTTAGGAATAAAAAAGCTCTGAGAGCCATGGGGGAATGCTGCATGTTCCCTTCTCATTACTCCAGTAAAGGTGGAAGCACACGTCTAAATGAAGCTTCCAATAACTTCATCCTTGACTGACTGTTAGCATAAGTACAACACCCATGTTGCTTTAAAATGGACATAGGAGTGATATATAAAGATTCATTGTTTTAAGCAACCAAGGTTAAGTTACTGATACATAACAGGCTATTCTGACAGAGAGAGCTTCTTTGGATTCCAAAGAGAAAAATTAAAGATAATTAGATCATTGAAAATTTTGGGTTGTTTATTATTGCAGCGCAACCTAACCTATCCTTACCAACATAGAAATTGGTAACCATATTTAAAAAATAAAAAATAAGTAGTAGTGATTCAAGGTTTAGATGTTTTTTGTGAGGAAATGTTTAGGTAAATTAGAAGGATAGCTAAACATGTTACACTGCAGAAAAAACACTAGGTAAAAATATCAGTTACAATATATTGGAAGACATGTAACGTACTTATAACACTAGGAGAAAAGACTTGAAAATAGAACGTAAGTAATGGGTATTGGATACAATTAGAAAGATACTATATGAAAAAGATGAGCTTAGAAAAAAGTGACTGGTTTACCAATGAAAAATATATGAAAGAGAAAAGAAATCTGGGGATATGCGGTGTTGGAAGATGCAAACTGTTTGTTAGTCCCTACAGTGAAAAGAAAAACTGTAAAAGCTTTTGAAAAACAAAAGTTAAATTAAAATGCAGTCTTGCATCAATGATTCAATTAATGGTATGTCCAATATACTATTTTCCAAAAGACTTCATAGCAGATTTGTGGTTTGCCAGAGATTCCCCCTTTCATGATCAAGGCCCTCATCCCTCCAGCTGCTGGCAAAGTTGACTCAACTCTCAAGTAAGTCCTTTTGTTAGATTTTGCCCTCAGCTAAGAAAAATTACCTCACCCAAAGTTGCTGCTCTCCCAGTTGGCAGCCCACAACTAATGCCTATCCTTGTAGTATAAAGCCCTAGTTCCCTTGCCTCAAGACAGGAAAATTTAAATGGTTCGTCCCAATTCCAGAGCTCCTCACAGGATTGGAAGAAACCTCTGTTGCATCTGCATCATTTTCCATCTCTTCTCTCTAACCAGTCCTGATTTCATTTACCTTCAATGGCATTGTTTACTAGAGTATTCCTCAATAATCCTGCATGGAAATATAAGAGGTTTGGTGTCTGTTTCCCAGAGAGTCTGATGTAAGTAAATGTAAATGTATTAAATGCTCTGTTAAAGTTGGGGTAGCCAGTAAATCTTTTAATTTCAAAGTATGTATAGGGAAAATGGTAAAATTGTGTGACTTTTCCATGAATTCTTATATGCTTAAGATGTCTATAGTAAAGTTGATAGGTTGAACATGGTTTTAATAAAGAAATATAGCAAATGGGAGAATAATGTCTATAAAGGACATAAAATATGACTTCTAGCACAAGTAGCTAATTTGAATTAAAGAGAGAAAAAGCTGATTACATTTTTTTGAGAACTGATCAGTCAAAATATCCACAGTCTGGAGAAAAAGAGACTATGGCTATTTGAGGCTAAAAATTAACTTTATGCCAAACCACTTATGGGCAAGAGATAAGCAGAAAAAAAGAAATGCCCAGTTTTCCAAGATAGTACCATCATTGATGAGATATCTTGATATTGTCAATGAGGTGGCCATGGAGGATGATGGGAAAAAATCTCCAAGAGGCAGGAGCCATGGTGAATAGATGAGAGCTACGGTTAGGGGGTCAAATTAAAGGGAGTTTTAAAACTCAGCTTAATTTGAAAGAATTTCTCTTGGATATAAATCATGCTCAAATTGTTCTTTATCTATACTCTTTCCATAAACGAGAGATTTGACTAGAATGTAAATTAGAACAAACTTGAAAATAGAATGAATCAGGAAAATGCGAAAGTTGAATATTGAAATGGGGAGCCTGGCAGTGTTGCCTTGTACTCACTTTTTCCTGCTGTGTGAAGGCAGCCTACATTTGATTGGGTATGTGATTGCCTTCCTTAGGTTCTAATTACCACCACCTGGTGATCTCCTTTCTTCTACTCGTACCTGGTACTTCTCTGAGTTACTACAGGTGCCTTTTCCCTTAATAACATAGAGCTAAGTAATTACTCTGATGTGCCCATCTATAGTGATGGCTCTGATAATTTAAACTAAAGATGCACTTTGATTATAGTTGTGTCTGGATAAAATCAAATCAGATTGCATGTATACATGTGTATATATATATGTATAATATATATGCATAGGTATATAAAAGGAGACAGACAGACACACATGATTTTTTTAAATAATGCATCTAAAAATACTCTTGATTTCACTAAATCCTGCTATCATAGAAAACTGAATTAACAGGAAATATGGTTTTGGATTGCAGAGTATTTTCTAATGGCAGAGTCATTAATAACTGGCTAGTCCACTATTTATTCCTCAATTTTAAAATTGTCATTTATGTTTTTAATTAGCATAAATGATAAAAAAAATCTTTGTTCTCAAAGGAGCCTCCCCTTTAGATAAGAAAGCTCATATAGTGTGGTATATTCTGTGAAGGCTCTAGAGCTAAACAACAACAAAAAAGGCTATTTATCAATCATGGTTTAAAAAAATGGCCTTGATATATTTTCCTGAAAAATTAAGTGCATAGTGAAGGACAGAAAACAATCACACAGATGTGTATAAACAAGTGGAGAGAACTGTGATGGAGATGGGAAGTATGACAAGATTATAAGACATTAATTAGCTCAGTCTAATATACATAAAAAAGGTCGTCAATGAAGTTAGAGAGCTACATAGCAGTAAGAAACGTCGTTTTGCCATATACTAAAATGTATTTATGTCATCTTGAATGTTGTGGGGGAAAATAGGGATTTTTTTTTTAAAGGTTGCAAACTGATCATATTTGCAATTAGCATGTCCTCCAGCTTGAGGCAAATCTAGGCTGACTCTTGGATCCAGATCTGGTCTGTTTGCCTAGGGGAACAATTTTCTTCCTAAGGGCTGAGATGTGGGTTATCCAGTTGATGAGAGATCATGTAAAAATCTGATCAAAGAATGACACCCCAAAATAATTAGAGAAAGAGAAATTCTGAGATTAGAGTGAATCTTGTCTTTTGGGCTTGTCTTCAAACTCCACACAGATTTTTCTCTCTTAAAGACCAATTTGAAATCCAATATGAAATATGAATGTTAAATCATAAAATGAGGAGCCATTATAAAGACTATATATATATATATATATATTTAAAAAACCTATTTTCCAGAGTATACTTCTATCTAGATTTGGAAAAGAGTAATAAGGCCCTTTATTTCCCTGTGATTGATTATAGTGAAAAGGCAGAAATAAACTTATTTTTTACTAGACTTTGTTACATATAGAAGCTTGCTCTTTGAGAATCATAAGGAAACTAACTTTTAATGTTAATTTATTACATGCCAGGAAATTTTCTAAGCACATTATTATTACTTCACTAGTTAATGGTGGTGTTTGATTTTTTTAAGCAATTGTATTCTTAATTAATGCTGAAAAATCATATATGATTTAGGAATAAAATATAAGTATAAATTTTCTGTTTCAAGCAGAGGCATCTGCTGTGAGAGGGAAGGCATTATAACTATATAGGTGAACGTAGTGGCCGCTGACTGCTTAGGCAGTGATTGACAGCAGTGCTGGAGGCATGGGGATGAAAAAGAAGGAGAGCTCTTGGCGGAGAAATGAATGCAGTGGATGTCATACCTGAGTAGTAATGCAGGGGAACCACTTTGAAAATTAATAAATTTGTGACTTATATAAGTCACATAGGCTGTTGAATTTCTCTGCCTCATTTTTAAGTACTGGAAGCATAATCCTTTTTGAATAACTACAATAACTAAATATAGGAAAGTATCTAGCATAATCCCTAGCATTTTAGATGCTCCCTAAAGGTTAACTTCATCCTTCAATTGAATAGTTATGTTTGATAGTTGTTTTTTTTTTTTCAATATCTTTGTGTTTGTGTGTGTGTGTGTGTGTGTGTGTGTGTGTGTACCTTGGATTGTGGTGAATGATACTTTTCAGCACATATTATAGATTGTTTCAGTATCTATTCTAGATTAACACTTTTCTCTTCTTTTTGTTTACTGGCTGTAAGAATATATTTTATGCTATGACCCAGTATTCACAAAACAATACTTATTTTTGATGGTGTTCTTTTACATTTTATTTTCTATTTTAATCTATTCTTTTACTCTTTCAATTTTAAAATTATGATTGCCACACCCATTAAATCCTCACTAAATGGGTTTCAAAAACATAAGTCACAATGTGAAGTTTGTAAACACCAACCTAGAAGGAACTAGGCAACTGATTTATTCCTTATTAGTGTGTAATGAGAAAAATAAAACTTTGGGAAAACTGGGAACAGCACAACTTTCAGAGCAGAAGCTAATCTTCAGCAGGCCTATTTGAGTTAATGATAATGACTGCCATATGTCCTGTGAAGGTGCTGGTCACTGGCTAGTGGGCAAGTGTCTCCTCATGACTCTGCTATTGAGCAAAGCTCCAGAATTTAACCATTACAAAGGGAGGTAATTAAAGCATTAAGGATGAGACTTCTTTATTAGACAGTTCACTTTTTAGGCCACAAATTTTACTTGTCCATAAGTATGAATCAACTATTACTTGTTAGTGAGTTTCAGTCTGCTCTGCAAAATGAAGGGAAATTGTAACAGAAGTGTTATTCAAATAGCTTGGTTAACATCTTTACCAAGAAGAGACAATGCATTAGAACAGATGCAAGTGTTTATGAATTGTTGGTGTATAACACACATCTTTCCCAAATAATCTGCTATTATAAATTGCTTATTATAAATATTGACATAATTCACCCTCCATTTACATACAGTAAAATAAAATAAGGCTCTGCTTGACATGCATATGATATCTCAGGCATTATTAAAGTAGAGTATGAAATTTATTTTTAACATTTGATTTATCATAACATTAGCAATGTGGTAAAATTGTCAATCATCTATAGAACCATGATTTTATACTTAACACTAAGCATGTGGTGTATACCCATGATCTTGAAACCAGTAGCATGTGAACCTACATGCTTGGTAAACTAATCATGCAATTGAGGCATAATTTGAATGTTGGTCAATGACCGCCCTATTTTAACTTCTGTGTGAATCCTTAGGGACTTTCTTTGACCATAGCTATTGACTTGATTGAAAAGCATGCACTGAGAATTTTAATGTTCACTTGCCACTAATTTTAAAGTTAAAAACAGTAAAATTTTAAATTAAAAATATGCGTATGAAGCATTGTAAATAGTCCATGTTTATAGAAAATAGCTGCTGGGCAAAGGAAAATAATTCTTTGCCTGCTTACCAAATCATATTACTGTCAAAACTTGAATGGAGTAAGAAGCCCAATTACTCATTTGTGATGGATTACAGATAAAATGCACAAAATTACTTAATTTTTCTACCTGAATTCATGAATTTAAAGATTCCTCTATGAGAAGGAAAATGTAGTATTACTCCTTTTCCCTATTGCGGGACCTATCTTTGGTGGCGAAAATAAAATAATGATAATAATAAACCCCATCCTTTCAGCCTGGATAAGCCCCAGTGATGACTCATTTGGTAGAGCAGGCAGGTCTCACACAGCCCCTGCTATACTGCAGTCATGCTCTCCCTCTTGCCCAGTGAACACACCCAGCAGGTTCATTGCTACAGGTATGTGGGGCCAAAATGCGCTATGTATTTCTCTATTGCAAATCAATTTTGAAAGCATATTTACATACTACCAATGTACTTTTTGATGGGTGGCATATTTTAATTTTTCTCTGTTACTTAGAATAGCTTGGAAAGCTGTTTAATGCCAGTAATTGCTGAATTTGTGAATTTGCATGTGAATGATATATAGCTGAAGCATAAAATACTAGCTTTGTAAAATTCCACCCCCACACTCCAATTCATTCATTTCATACTCTATCAAAACAGACTTTTGGATTTTCTGAATCTGATTTTAGTATTTTGGAGAAGAATGATGTTGTTGCTTTAATGTTATTTTTTTTTTTTTTAATGTGGCTGTTTCCACACTTATTGGGAGTATTTCTGTGCTTTTATTTCTAGTTTCCTTAAATGATTTGCTTATTACACTCACATACTGGCTTACCTCACCTACTTTCCTTGTAACTCCTTCCCTGTTTCATGGATAATAGCTTTTCTTACACATTTTTGAGGATATCAATATCAATCTGTTATTTTATAAAATATAAGAAGCCTAATAATGAAAACATGAAATTGCAGTCACTCTCTCCTTTAAACTTGTTATTTTGTATTTTTGTAAATTTAATTTTTGAGGAATCACAATGATGCAAAGCATAAAAGTAGGTATAGCAGGACAAACAGGCTTCAAAGTCATTGCAGAAGCAGAAAAAGCATTAGAACTCTGAACGTTTAGTAGGGAAAATTCTCAAGGGTTTATGGTAGCCTTGACTTTAAATATGGCTAAATATGCATAGAATACCATGTGGAAGGGACATTAGTTCCTTCCATAGAAGCACAGGAAATTCTTAGAAGTTATGACAATGTAAACGTATATTCAGTTTAAAGATGACTACTGGAACAATTGTAGATATCTGAAATTTGAATATGGTTATACTATAACTAGTGACTCTCTCACTAAAAGATGTCCATGTACTTTGGACAACTGTATAACATATTTTCTCCAAGGGAGATTTGGGAGAGATACAAATAGAAAGACCTTCACATACCTTATATTTTTGTGTTAAGGATTTCTGGTGAAATTATTTGATTTGATGGACTTGAACCAGAAAAACTAGGAACAAAACACAACATCTAACTTGAAGCATGATGCGTGGAAAATGGGAGATGATTTTTAAGGATTTCTACATATGCTTACTGGATTTAGGACTATTCTAAACATCAAAAAGCAGTGCTTCTCTTCCTGTTCTTCATCATGGCGCAGGATCAAGGTGGAAAGCAGAACTCCATGAGGGAACTTCGCATCTGCAAGCACTGCCTCAACATCTGCATGGTGGGGGAGAGTGGAGACAGACTGACCCGGGCAGCCAAGGTGTTGGAGCAGCTCACAGGCCAGACCCCTGTGTTCTCCAAGGCTAGATACACCATCAGATCCTTTGGCATCAGGAGAAATGAACAGATTGTCATCCACTGCACAGTCCGTGGGGCCAAGGCAGAGGAAATCTTGGAGAAAGGTCTATAGGTGTGGGAGTGCAAGTTAAGAAAAAATAACTTCTCAGATACTGGAAACTTTGTTTTGGTGTCTAGGAACACATCGATCTGGGGATCAAATATGACCCAAGCATTGGTGTCTACAGCCTGGACTTCTATGTTGTACTGGGTAGGCCAGGTTTCAGCATTGCAGACAAAAAGTGCAGGACAGGCTGCACTGGGGCCAAACACAGGATCAGCAATGAGGAGGCCATGTGCTGGTTCTAGCAAAAGTGTGAAGTCATCATCCTTCTTGGCAAATAAATTCCCATTTCTATCCAAAAGGCCAATAAAATATTTTCATTGAAATGTAAAAAAAAAAAAAAAAACAAAAAAAACAGTGCTAGTTTCTTCTACCTAACATCTCACAGATTTATTGTCTATTTGGAAAGTACGGAGCTAGGGGGAGACCATGCAATGTGTTATGTTTTAGGTGTGGTCTCATTAATGGTGTTTTGGAGGTGCATCATCTTTCCTTGTACTCCAAATTACAAGGCCCAGAGGAACACTACTAGGTAAGGTTGCACAAAGTGACATATCCTATCAGAATAAGCTGAAAAGTCTGTGGTGGTCAAGAACATGTTCATATTTGCAGTACTTTCATTTCACTTTTTCTTAAGTCAGAAAATTTAAAACCCATCATATGTCACTACTTTTTATTAATCAGCAATAATTCTTACATAACTAACCCTTGACATACTTTCCCTTATCACATATGTAAGAATAAAAGTAATATTTTCCTTACTTTTCTTCTTTCCCCTGACTTTGAAAAACTTGACTACCAAATAAGCTGAAAGAGTTAATGTACCGTGTCCTGAGAGGCTGTCCATATCTGTAGCAAAAGACAGTTGTTCCATGAGTGCCACATCTGATTGGAGAACCACAAGTGTGCTGTAGCAGATAACTTACCACTTCTGCAAGAGTTATTGAAACATGCGACTAAATCCTTGCTTACAAAAATTGACCTTGGTGTGTCCCTGAATTCTAGCAGACTGAAAATAGAGTCTATTTTAAAGTGTATTATAAGCTGGGTGTTAGGTTAGAAAATCAGGAAATGGAAAGGAAACAGAAAATTATATTTTAGGAAGAAGGACATGGTTTCAGATTCTTTCTTTGAATTATAAAATCTAGAAAATATATATTAATAGTAATGAGAGACGTATTGAAAGTAGAAGGAGCTAAACTTTAGGTTTCTCAACATGTGAGTCAATGCTGATATATTGCTTGATGGACAAAAACAGAAAAATGAACTTGAGATAATTCATCTCATCATTTTTGTGTAATTCAATTGGTAAAATCCAAGTGTTCAATGTCACATGCAGTACTATATTATTTTTGATGGTATTGCTTTTAGCTGTTTGTTACTATCTCTGTTAAGTTAGTGGAATTATAATTTTTGGGTGTCCTGTGTCTATGTAGCAAGTGTATGCACAAGTCCCACTGAGTAGGCCAAACAGCTGCTTGTGCCTCTTAGCTAAAGTCAAAGCAATCATAAGCATAGCTGATTAGTTTTTTAATATGAGATAGAAAAAATATATATATACAATCAGAAAAACATTTTTATATTGCTAGAGAAAATATTTTACATGCAAAAGATAAATTATCCAATCAAAATTACCCAATTTAGTGAAGGAAATTGGACTTCAAATACTAGAAAATAAAACTTCCCAGTTTTTGTCTTTCTGGGGAAATAGCAAAAAACAAAAGCATGTATTAATCCATGGATATGTCTTTTTATAAGAATTTAAAGTCCTGGAAATTTCGCATTTAAAATATATTGTTATTTATAAAGTGTATCTTTTTTTTCCCCCCACAAACCTCTCAGTGTAGCTCTCCCATGTGATGAACAAAAGACTGCAATGAGTCATTATACTAGCTATGGAGAGTTATCTATTTCCTACTTCATGTCTTTAGAAAGGGACAAGCATCTTGTGCTGGTTGGAGAAGACTGGAAAACTGAGCAAGATCAAGATGGAATGGATGAATATGAAAGGGAAGCATCTTTGGTCTGATTCTCTCCTATGTTATGGGTTAAACCTTGGTAGGACAAGAAAAAAAAAAAAAGAACTTAAGTTTTATAAATAAACCACCTCATATCTCACTAGAGTAAGAGAAAATACTAGTCTTATTGAAGATACAACAATAAAGCCAGCACGTTCCTGGAATGAAATTTGTCAAACAAATCTCGTACATCAAGTGAAAAAGAATAGATTTGTAAGAAGAGAGTGAATATCCAGTGGAATAGCCCTGAGAGAATTCCAAAGTAGTGGGGTGCCTCTAACTTTCCTTCAGCATAATACTTTATTAGCTAGCTATGATACTAAAAAAAAAAAAAAAATGTAAATCACCTGAAATAGGAGATTTTATAAAGCACTCTAGATGACTGCATAAAATGATTTATTATTGGATAAATGATTCTGGGAAATTTAAACATGCTTTCCTAGTCCTCATCTACAAATTGACATTTATCTTCTAATTAAGCTGGGTTGGGTTTTATGGGTGGCTGAGGGTAAGTGGTGTCTTGGGCTTCATAGCAGTCATGGCAAATAAAACTATGTTCTTTGTATATTGTGGGCTATGTAAATTATTGGAGAACAAAGAAAGGTAGCCTTGGTGCTATGATTGTGTCAAAGCAAATCATGAAAATAGGTTAGACATGAGATCTGTGAATCTTGGTAGACAGGCCAACATGTGACCTCTTTTCTATGCTGGCTTTTCTTGGCCTTCACAAAGCTGAGAAGGAGCTGAAGATATGGACTCAATTTCTTCTAGCTCTGAAGCTGATATTAGTGTAATGGCTGAATAAATTATGATTGAAGCACTCTATGAAATTTTATAGGGCCACTAAAATAATTAGAGGATCCACCAGTTGACTTGAAGAGATTTTAATGAGGTATTGATGATTCAGAATATAAAATGCTGGTAAATGTGTTTATTATAATATCAATTTGGGAAAACAATGACTTTAAAATTCCTATATATGCCTAAATATGTGTATTCATATTTATGTACACTTATGTGTGATTGTATGACCATGGAGAAAATAAGGAAGAAAATGTTTCAGACTCTTGGTGTAGGTTGTGTGGGTGTGTATTTGTGTATGTACATGTGTATAGGGTAGGAGAAGGGGTTTGCCTCCAAGAAATAAAGGGAAAAAAAGGAAACAATGCAAATACAAATTCCTGGGCCTTCACAATTATACCCCTTTGACATTTTGCAGATAAATGTATGGGGTTCACTAACCTAGACTCTACCCTTCCAGAGAGTGATACAATGTCTATGGTTTAGTCACTATTTAAACTCCATATAGGAATGTAACAGAAGCATCCTTGTCCATCACCCAAAGGTACCCAAATTGCAACACTTCACTGTTAATTGTATGTAGACTCAAGTAATGTATCATCTGTATCCACTCCCATTTCTCTATAAAGAAACTTTAGTTCAAGACATATGATTTGTATGTCATTCCAAATTAAGATGCATTTACTCCATAGAAGGGGCATTAAACATTAGTTACCATGGCAGTCCATTAATAAATGTGACAATGATTAAAATATATGTCAAGGACCAGTCTATTCCCCACAACTGGGATTTATGCCGTTGTTTCTGAAAGAATTCTTAAATCCCTTAAACTTAGCATGTAGCTAAATGCAAAATCATAGCTTTTCAAAAGACACAAATTTGTGATGCAAGTTAAATTTCACCAGTAGATAGTCATTCTGATTCAGCAGCAGGCAGATGAAGATACAACACATTCAGACAAGAGAAGGATACACATTTAAAAATCTTCTGTGTCCAAAAATGAGCAACTGATAAGATACCAAAAATATTTACCTGGATCAGATCAGTGATGTTGTTAACCTGAAAATTTTCCAAATACGTATATACCACATCCCACCTAAGTGATATATTATACAATATAATACCATATATAAATAATTCATTTTTGAGGCCTTTACATTTGACAACTTAGATTTCTGTGAACCTGCCCAGTTCAAACAATGGAAATGGAAAAAATAAATAAACATGTTTAATCAGAGATTAAGCATTGGAATTTTGAAACTTGTTTCTTAAAATAATAAATTAATACTACAATAGCTGATATTAATTAATTTTTCCTCATAAAAATAAAAAAGAAGGATGTGCTATTCTTTATGTGCTAGCAGAGGCAAATATGCAGAGCATGATCAAGTAATTAATATATATTAAGGATGATATGTAAGGGTAATAGAAATATTATACTCTTATGAAACTCAAAATTGTGACCTTATTACTTGAGATGTTATTGATCAGTATGACTCTCCTAGCATTATTAAAGTATAGATTGTCGATAAGCTTTGGAGACTAGGAATCCGTTGTAAACATAAGTCTCATAGTTCAAATGAAGTCAGAGTCCAAGACCAGTGAAATAGTTTTAAAATACATCATTAAAATTGTTTCATTGTTATAGTTACACATTTAAAAAAAATTGTAACATTTCTCAATAATGCAATACTTGATTCTAAAACTGGACAATTTTTCCTCATATAAACAAAGGATTATTGATAAATGTAAATGCAGTGTACCAGAAATGGGTTGGCTTTTACAATAGGGATTTATTAACTTATAGTTTACAGTTCTTAGGCTTTTAAACTGTCCAACTCAAGGCATCAGTGGGACTATAGCTGGACTCTGAAGACAGGCTGCTGGCATCTGGGGCACCTCCTGTCACATGGATGGGCACATGGCCAGTATCTGCTGGACTTTACTCTTTAGTTTCGTTGCTTCAGCTTCTGGCTTCAGGGGCTTCCTCTCTGAACTTCTGTGTGTCTTCTCTTAGCTTCTTTGGGGCTTTTTCTGTGAGCTTCTCTTACTTTCATCTCTCTCTTCTGTGTCTGTTTTATCTTTTTATAAAGGACTCCAATAAAGGGATTAAATAACCTAGTAAAAAGGTTCCACCCACAATAGTTTTACTTCCACAGGAATGGATTAAAAGAGCATGGCCTTTTCTGTGGTTCATAATAGCTTCAAACAACCACAATATCACACATATCATGTGAGAAAAAGTACATATTAAAATTGGCGCATGCTCAAAATTAAAAGAGATAAAATGCTTTCCATTTATCAGAACACATAAGTAGCAATTAATTTTGTATTATTCTAGTAGCTGTAGGGATTATAGCTATAAGAATTGATGTAGTAGCTATATATGACCTCATTCATTTTATGTTTACTTCATCTATTGTCTTAAATGAATAAGCTTTACCAGGAACTCACAGAGTGGGACTTTCAAACTACAAAATTTAGACCAATGATCTATGCATTATTAAACTTAGGAAAAGCTGATAAATGTATCATATGATTTATCAGATAATTCCCCAGTTACTGAGGAAGCTAGATAGTTTTTTGATTTGCTTCTCTTTTATTTTCAAATGTTCCTCTTTCATAAGACATATACAAAGGTAAGGATCTACAAAGGATCTATGAAAGGATATACAAAGGTACTGTGTACCCAAAGACAGAATAAATAAAGTTTTCATTTGAAGTTTTATTATAAAGAATGAAAAGAGAAGCCCTTTTTGAGGCATTGGTGATATGGTTTCAAAAATTCCTCACTATACTTCAAAATACCAATTTTTCTTAACTTTTTTCTTTCACCAGTTAGCAGAGGAGCATAGATAAGATTTAGTACCTGAGTCAAAAGTGAAGGAGGTATACTTTTTTTTTAATGAAAAATATTGTTGTGCTGGTTTGAGTCTATTATGTACCCCCATAAAAGATTATGTTCTTTTAATCCACTCTTGTAGGGCAGACATATTGTGGATGGGATCTTTTAATTAGATTTTTCTGTGGAGATATGACCTCACCCAATCAAGGTGGGTCTTAATCCCCTTTACTGGCATCCTCTATGAGACTCTAAAAGGTAGAGACATTTTGAATAGAGCTCAGAGATGCTTAGACAGAAACGCCATGGGAGAAACAAGCAGAGATGCTAAGAGAAACATTTGCAGAGAAGCTGAGATGTGCAATCCAGAGCTTGCCTCTGGGAGAAGCACACAAGGACCCACAGGAGCTGAGACAGAAGCCCAGAGATGTTTTGGAGAAAGCCACTGAAACCAGAAGCTAAACCAGGGGAAGAAGTTTCAGCAGAGTCAGCCACAGGCTTTCCCATGAGACAGTTGAACCCTGGACGCCATCGGCCTTTCCTCAGAGAAGGTATCTACCTCTTGACATCTTAATTTGGACATTTTCATGGCCTTAGAACTGCAAATTTGTGAACTAATAAACCCTCATTGTAAAATCCAGTCCATTTCTGGTACATTGCATTTTGGCAGCTTTAGCAAACTGGAGCAATAGTTACTGGCCATAATATTGGAGAAAGAAATCAATATTTTTCTGTTTTTCTCTCTTTTGAAGCAAACCAGATTCTGCACATTTTATAACTCTTTTATGATTAATAAAGTAACACAATATCCATTTAGAATACTTGAAAAACATACTGATGGGCATAAAGAAACACAACATACACACAATTCTCTAATTCCAAGATAAGCACTGTTAAAACAAACATATATGTATTTCCATTCTTTTAAGTTCATATAAAATTTAATTTTCCATGGGAGAGAAATTCAGTACATTCTTAAAACCCAGAAAAGTAGTTGGAGCACGTTGAAATCTGAAAGATTTGCATTTAAGTTCTAATTCCACCACTACTGTGTGAACACAAGAAAGTCAGTTGACTTCATGTTTCATATTTTATCTGTAAATTGTTGCTAATATCTAGCTCTCAGTACATTTGTTATTACTGAATAAACTGATATTGTTATAGCCATGCTGTTTATTAATATATTTAAATAATTCTGTACCAGCTAGTAAAGAGCTATTTTGGTTGTCCTCCCAAGGTCCACACTGATCACATTAGGGGTCCTCCTCTGAGACCTGGGGGTCTTCTCTGAGACCTCCCAAATGCTCCATTATCCATCCATTAAAAGATTATGGCCTGTCACTGTCTGGATCTTCAGGACCTGACTTCAGCACAACAGCCAGTATCCAGTCTGATTGATTGCTGCCTGTACTAGTTTGTATATATTATGTCCCCCAGAAAAAGCCATATTCTTTGATGCAGTCTTCTGGGGGCAGATGTATTATCATTGATTAGATTGGAACCTATTTGTTCAGTGTTTCCATGGAGATGTGACTCAATCAACTGTGGGTGAGAACTTTCACTGGATTATTTCCAAGGAGGTGTTGCCCCACCCATGCAGGGTAGGTCTTTATTGGATCACTGCAGTACTTTAAAAACAGCCACGCAGGCCCAGACACAGCTACAGCCAAGAGGGACACTTTGAAGAAGGCACAGGAGCTGAGAGAAGAGCTGGAATGCAACCTGGGATCAGCAGATGCCAGTCATGTTCCTTCCCAAAAAACAGACATTTTCAGGATGTCATTGACCTTCCTTTGGTGAAGGTATAATTGTTGACACCATAGCTTGGACATTTTTATGGCCTTAAGACTGTAACTTTGTAACTAAATAAACCCCCTTTATAAAAGCCAATCCATTTCTGGTATTTTGAATAATGGGCAGCATTAGCAAACTGGAATGGATTTTGGTACCAGAGAAGTGGGGTACTGCTTAGTTTGCGAATACCAAACATGTTTGGAATGGCTTTTTAAATGAATAAGGGGAAGATTCTGGAGGAATTGTGAGGAGCTTGATAGAAAAGGCTTAGGTTGCTTTGAAGAGAGTGTTTGTAGACATATGGACTCTAAAGGTACTTTCCATGAGGCCTTGAACAGAAATGTGGAATGTTTCATTGCAAACTGGAAGAAAAGCGATCCTGGTTTTAAAGTGGTGGAGAATTTGGAAAAAATGAGACCTGGTTTTGAATGGGAGGCAGAATTTGAAAGCAACAAGCTGGGATTCTTAGCTTAGGAGATCTCCAGATTATGTATGGAGGATGTGGCCTTGCTTCTGCTTGCAACATTTAGTAAAGTGTGACAGGACAGAGATAAGCTGAGAAATGAACTCTTGGGTACAAAGAAATCAGAAATTGATGGCATGGAAAACTCTGAGATTCCAGGGGATGGAACCCCAAAACTACAGCCCTATGTGACGATTTAATCAAACATGGAACCTGACTGCCATTTCAGTACTAGCCAGGATTGGAGATGGAGTTATCCAGAAAGGATTTGTGGAAAGTCCCACTGTCTGACAGTTTGACTCCTGTGTGCTTCAGGCCAAGCCAATGAGATTTTTGAGAGAACTGTATAGCCAGAGCCATGGCCAGTATGGACTGGGGGGGAGGGGGGTGAGTAGTGAAAGAGAAACAAATTGAAGGAAAAATGTCTCCAAAGACAGAGCCATGGAGATTGAGCTCTGGAGTCAAGTGGTCTCTGGCTGGGAGAGTGGAGCAGCCCATGCACATGGAAAGGGTGAGTTTGCTCTGGAGGCAGAGCTTGGGACTTCCTTCTCGATGCTCAGGAAGAATGCTGCCACCCCAGGCGCCAGAGAGGGTGGAGCATATTCCCTGCGGATTGGGGAAAGCATGGGTACCACCCCACTATTTGGAAAAAGGAGAGCCTTTACCCAGGAGAGGCAAAGAGTCCCGTTGGCACCCTGATGTTTGAGGAGGGTGGGGCCAAGAAGGTGGTTTCCCCAATTCGTGGATATGTTGGAGCACTCCCTCCAGCATTTGGAGAGAAAAGGGCTTCTGCGTAGGCCTTTGGAAAGGGTGACACAGCCACCCCCTCAAGCCCAAAGGATAAAACATCATTGTATAAGTGACTCTCAGACTTCGAAAGCTAATGGAGTTTGCCCTGCAGGTTTTAGGTCCCTTAAACCTGTTTTTCTTACTGTTTCTCCATATGGCAATGGGAACGTTTATCCTATGCATTTCCCTTCTTTGTACATTGGAAGCAGATAATTTTTTCTAAGTTTCACAGGTCCAAAGCCAGAGGAGAATTTTGCATTAGGACAGACCACGCCTGTAACTGATTTTGCTGGGATCTTGTACTTAACTTTTGTAACTGAAATGATTTAAGCTCTTGTGATATTATAATGGGATGTTTGTATTTTGTATATGGAAAGAAAATGTTTTTCTGGGGTCCAGGGTGTGGAATGTACTGGTTTGCATATATTATGTCCCCACGAAAAAGCCATATTCTTTGATGCAATCTTGTGGGGGCAGATGTATTAGCATTGATTAGGTTGGAACCTATTTGTTCAGTGTTTCCATGGAGATGTGACTCAATCAACTGTGGGTGAGACCTTTCATTGGATTATTTCCAGGGAGGTGTTGCCCCACCCATGAAGGGTGGATCTTTATTGGATCCACTGCAGTACTTTAAAAACAGCCACGCAGGCCCAGACACAGCTATAGCCAAGAGGGACACTTTGAAGAATGTGTAGGAGCTGAGAGAAGAGCTGGAATGCAACCTGGGTTCAGCAGATGCCAGTCACGTGCCTTCCCAGAGAACAGAAGTTATCAGGATGCCATTGGCCTTCCTTTGGTGAAGGTATACTTGTTGAGACTGTAGCTTGGACATTTTTATGGCTTTAAGACTGTAACTTTGTAACCAAATAAAAACCAATCTATTTCTGGTATTTTGCATAACAAGCAGTATTAGCAAACTGGAACACTGCCCATGTCATATGGGTGGTTAAATATTTTTGTCATCATATCTGTTTGAAAGTGATTTCAGCAGGAATGCTGGTCCTCTGCATAAAAGGCCAGAATCTGGAGTACTAATTTCTTACTTCAACCATTGGGAAATATTAAATCCTGCTATCTGTCTGTTCACCTTCTTTAATTAAAGTGGGCATGTAATGTTAGCATGTATAGCTTTCATCTTCCTCCTAGCTCAGGATTCTGCAGTAGGATTCCTGGATCTAGGGGCAGTAATATTAGAGGTGCTCTTATATAGCCAGTTTGGCTGTAGTAGGTGTTTATGGAAGCTTCCCATTTCATTGGTCAATGGCCAAATCACATTCAATCTGATTGGTCAATTCCTATGCCATAAAGATCATTAGTTCTATTCAGTATCACCTCTGCCTATCCATAGATAGACTACCTTAGGAAGATAAGAAACCTTCCAGAATAAAGAAAAAATGCATATATTCTTTTTTTTTTTTTAATCTTTCAAAGAGTTGGATATGTATAGGCTCAAGACACTTTGATTATTCATCTCATCTATTTATGCTAGACATGACAGGGAATTTAAGTTGAAACCAACTTGTGATGTCAAGATCTTAAAGAGGACACACAGGAAAGGACTTCATGGCCAAACATCTATTCATTAGGAGCAAAGAAAACTTTGAAAAATTGGCTGTTTGTGAAAATATCTCAATTTTCATGATTGGAAGAAAATAAAATTGGAAATATTTTATAAAAAGCTAAAATGAAAAAGCAAATTGTCTCTTTTTAAAATATGTACTCATCAGAACATACACTTTTGAGCCCAAGAGAAGACATCCATAGCCTTACTCCTATTGTGTTTTGCTTGGCATCTTAACATCAATAAAATTTAAAATTTCTCTGATCTTTTCAGTCTATTCTCTTATTTGAGTCAGATAAAATGTGAAATAATTCTTGGAAGAAGAGTATGGATGTTTTATTCAAACACAGACAATTATATAATTGAGTTTTTGACTGGATATGTTATTCTTTATAAGATAGCAATAATTTACAGTGTTATATCTTTTTAAAACATATGCAGTATTACTGTTCAGATTGAGGAAATTTCTGTGCAATAGTGAAGGTTGTCAAAAATTCTAAACTTTTTTTTTTCAGAAATCATGAATTGTATTATCTACTGATAATTGAATAATCAACATTTTAAAAGTAAAATTGGAAACCTCCACCTTCTTATTAAGAGCACTACTTTCTTTCTTCCTAAATATTTTCTCCCACTAGCTTGAACACAACTTGTACAGATAAAAGCACTCAGTAAACCTAATAGGATAATGTCTTTGTAAACAAATTAGTGTTACATAGCAATGTAGTCCTTAGTATACGTATTTGAATTATTCAAAACGTTAAGAATGTACAAAAAACCCTAACTGAATGAAAAAAGTGATTATTGTTAAATAGTAAGAAATGATTTGCCACTGTGGCAATCTTTTTCACTGCAAAACATAAATTTTGGATTATATTCAATATATTTGAAGAACTCATTAGCTCTTTGAAGATACTGGATACTTAGCATATAACTCTGCCTGTCTGAAGAATTACAATAATCTGAAAGGGCTATTATCATGTTAAAAGGTATTTAATTATTGTCAGAATGAGTTTACAAACTGCTGGAAGCCATATCAAAAAGCCATTCTACAGCTTAAGCTGTGCTTAAACTGTCATCAAACAAATGATTAAAATATACAATTTTCAATAGACCCCATAGGAAACAAAATGTTTATTGAATTAGATGTAAAAATGCGTTTTTTTTTCTCTGAAATGTTTTGCTAAATGAATCTTTAATCTCCCTAGTTTGGGGAAATTAAGAAAAATAATAGATTATTAAAGCTAAACCAGTCCATAAAACTCATCTGAATTCTTTTGTCCAAAACATATTTCCCATGTTGTCTAGGTCCTTATAATAGAGAAATTTATATTATGCATCCCAATGATTTGGTAAAGTATCAATCTTAGATATGAGAATATGAACTTTGTAACAGGTTTTATGCCTTAATATTTTTTTCATATGTCAGCAATTCTTAAAAGGAAGGGGAAAGTCTAGGAAAGGAACTAGCATTTGTTGAATTCTTACTATGTTTCTACCAGTGTACTGAACACATTAGACACTAACTCATCTTGTTTTTACAATAGTACCATGAGGCACATTATTATCATTACACAGGGACATTAAGTAATTTGTCCCTTATTACTGAAAAGATAGGCATTGTACAGAACTGGGATTTTCAAATTTGGGGTGCCATGTTTAAATTAAAACTCTCACAAATTAAGATAGTAGCATCCAGGGAACAGTGACCAAGATGTTAAGTGGTCTGACAGTGAGAATGACTGGAATATGTTTACCTAGGGAATAGAAGGAGTAGTGTGGTTTGCCATATTAGAAAGTTAAAACACTGGAAGGATTGGCATGCAGAGGCTCTGCATTTGTTGTATGATGCCTGTGCATATTGCACTGGAATCGATAAGATTTACAAATATCAGGTCCGATTCAAAATATGGAAGGTTTTTCCAACTAATAGTGCTGTCCATCCTTGCAATACACTGCTCCATGAGGTGCTGTAATTCCCTTCAGTAGAGTTATTCAAGCAAAGCCTAAATGAGCATCTGTCAGAACTGGAATAAAAAACATTTTTCATTTAGTGAACTAAATGTCCTATATGGACTTTTCCAGCCATAGCAGTTTATGATTTAATGATAATTATCATAATCCAAAATAATTACTATGACCATAACATATTTCAAACTATCTTTGGAAAATTGAAATTGAACAAAATCATTTATTTAATAATAACATGTTAAAACAGGGGTAGGCAAACATTTTGTGAGAAGGAGTAGGCTTTACAGCCTATACAGTCTTTGTCACAACAACTCAAACTGTTGTTGGAAAAGAGCCATAGGCAAAGAAACAGGCAAGGATAGGCATGACTGTATTCCAGTAAAACTGTATGTACTGTTGTTTTAGTTTGCTAATGCCGCAGAATGCAAAACACCAGAGATGGATAGGCTTTTATAAAACGGGGGTTTATTTCGCTACACAGTTACAGTCTTAAGGCCACAAAGCATCCAAGGTAACACCTCAGCAATTGGGTACCTTCACTGAAGGATGGCCAGTGGCGTCCGGAAAACCTCTGCTAGCTAGGAAGGCAGTCGGCGTCCGCTCCAAAGCTCTGGCCTCAAAACGGCTTTCTCCCAGGACGTTCCTCTCCAGCAAGCTTGCTCCTCCTCAAAACGCCACTCACAGCTGCACTCACTTTCCTCTCTTTGAGTCAGCTCATTTATATAGCTCCACTGATCAAGGCCCACCCTGAATGGGCGGGGCTACGCCTCCATGGGAACATCTCATCAAAATCATCACCCACAGCTGGGTGGGGCACACTCCAAGCAAATCCAACCAGCACCAAAACTTCTGCCCCACAGAAGACCACAAAGATAATGGCATTTGAGGGACACAATACACTCAAACTGGCACAACTGTACATACAAAAAAAGCAGAAAACAAGCCATAGTTTGCCAACCCCTGAGTCAGACATTGTTGCAGGATGGTGCAAATTCCCAAAAAACTGGCACTTAAGAACCTTGGTTTACTTTGGTCTATACTACTTAACATCTTGGCTGATGTGGCATGAAACACTTCTATATGTTTGAATTAGGATCCTTCCATTGGAATGACTCTAACTTTTCTCCAGCACTACTAATTTATGATTGTAAACTAATAGTCATTTCTTTCAACTTCATTATATAATTCTGCCCTCTCATATCCTAAAACTCCCTTTAATTTATGAATAAATTTTAGACACTATTTAAGCAACTGAATTAACTACCTGAGAAACAAATAAATCACAGTCATTAGTATGAAATAACTGAGTTTTGAGACACATAGTGTGTGTGATGGACACAGCCTGCAAAACTGAACATCTGGAGCAGTAATAGAATGTCTGACAGAAACAGCAGGCTATGAGAGCAATGACACATCTGGTTAAACCTACAAAGAGCTTGAAGCCAGAGAAATTTAGTCATCTGAAATAGAGCATGAAGATGCACAACTTTTATTAGTCTCATTTTGTCTTGGTGCTGAGAAAGTCAAACTCCTCTTGCACACTTTCAGTTTCCTCTTTGGAACTACAAATAAGATGGCTTCCCTCCAGGCATTCACTGGAACTATTGCTTTTGATGGATTTTTGTTGCCTTGGAGATTTTTGGAAGATATGAGTGTTGAAAGGATTGATTTATACTTGACATGAAGCTAAGATTTCTAATATTATTCTGACAGCATTTATGAGCACTATTTTCTTTAATAATATCTTCATTCATTTGGAAAGAGATCAGTATAGCTGCCTGAAATGGTTTCTAACACTTGAAACTTGTGAGTATTATCATTTTGCAGTTTCTTTGGGACAACAAGTAGACTAGCTTTCTCTCAAACTCCTAAATCTATGTCTGACTGAGTTCTACTCATTTTTTGATTCTCAGCTTAAATATCGTTTCTTCAAAGTGGCCTTTCTTAAGTCCCAATACAAATTTCACCTAAACACATTTATACATTAACACCTAAGTGTATTTATGTAAGTTTTACATGTTTTGTTTCATATACATTTACTTTCTTTGTATGTGTGTGTGTGTTTGTTTCTCCCACTAGATTGTAAGAGATTGAGTCTTCTGTCATCACTGCTAGCACAACCCTTAGCATACACTTCTTGGCACATAATAGATTTACAATTATTTAACATGTAAATCTATGATTGAATAAGTGATTAAATGAAGAAAAAATATGAGCAGATATCAATTTATAATTTCATATTGTTTAATGATCATTACATAAATCACTTCTACAATAATTTCAGTGTTTCTGGTCAAATCATTACTGAGTGGGTAAACTTCCACGATAAGCAAGATTTTTTTTTAATGCATCATTTTATGTTCAGAAACTTAGGATAATTTGGTTTTGTTGGTGTCATTGTACAATTTAAAATAAAAAGAATTCTGAAGTCATAATCCCTGTTTTAAGTCTCTGTTTTTCTAATTGTGATCTTCTTCAGTTTCTGCTATCTAAATACCCTTAATTCACATCAGCAATCATTCATGTTCTGTCTCTTATGATACAGAGATCACTAAGCATTCAGGAACCAAAGATGAAGAAATGGGTTCAATGACTCTGATGTTTTCTTTCTATCAATATTGGATACAAAGAAGATACAGGGAGGTAGTAGTCAATTCTGGGTTAAATGCAATGCATGAAAGACATCTTAAAGAACTTAAGACTGAGTTGAGCCTTAAAAGATGGGAGGATTTTAAATAAGAAGAGAACAGAAAGGCCATTACAAACAGAAGGCTATGTGAAGAAAGGCATGGAGAAGATTAACCTGACAATTGCAGGGAATTCCTGTGAGAACAAAGTGGGAGGAGTTGTCATAATCCAGAATTATGGAGCATCTTGTATGCCAACAGTATTGGTTTCCTGGCTGCTAAAACAATTGTCATAAAATGGCCTGACCTAAACAATGGGAATTTATTGGCTCATGGTTTTGAGGCCAGGAGATGTCCAAAATCCAGGCATGATCGAGGTAATAGTCTGACAATGAAGACTGTGGAATTCTGGAGCTGGCTGCCAGTGATCTTTGGTCCTTGGTTTTCCTGTCATATGGCAATGCACATGACAATGAATTCTTTCTCTTCCAGGTTCTGTATGACTCCCAGCTTCTGACTGTGCCCTGTGCCTCTCTTTCCCTATTCAATTTTCTTTGCTTAAAAGGACTTCAGTATATTGGGTTAATTCCCACCCTCATTCAGTTTGGGCACGCATTTACTAATAATGTCTTCAAAGGTCCTATTTACAAATGGGTTCACAACTACAGGACCAGAGGTTCGGACCTAAGCATGACTTTTGGGGGTGACATGATTCAATCCCTAACACCAGGCAAAGTAGTTTGGCTTTATCACAAAAAGAAAGGGAACTGCTGAAGGAGGGGAGATGACATGTTCAAATTTACATTTTAGAAAACAAACTTGTGGGATTGGATGCATGGAAACAGGTTAGGATACTATTGCCATTGTCCAAAAGAAAAACCCTAAGTGTATATTCATTACTTCCGTAACTTAAACTCATTCATCCATAGAGCTGAGTTAATAATACCTATTCTTCTAATTTTAAAGGACACTAGATATGGTAAACTCAGATTATGCATATAATGCTCAGTAAACCACAAAGAACCGCACATATGTAAGTTGTTAATAATAAGGGTAGTAGTAATAACATTAATTTATTGATTATTATGTATCAGGTGTTTTCCTAAAATGTAGTGATCATAACTTCTGAAAATTGATCACCAAACTGAAGTTTAGCCCCACCTCCTACTTATTAATATTTACTCATTACTTATTAATATTTTGAGATATATTATCATCATAGAGGCATTAGTGAAAAGACACTCTGCCACACTTGTAATCTTTCTGAAATCTGTTCATAAATTGCATTAAATTTTGAAAAAATGCTTTATATAATTAAAGCATGAACGTGGATCAGCCAAGTGCAACAATCATAACTATAAAAAGTTATGGACAAATTATCCAAAGAAATATTTGTAATATACTGATTGTTTTAATATTAGCTACATTTTAAAAATATTTGAAATATCTATCAAATTGTCACTCATATAGTAAGTCATAAATCATTTCCTGTTTGATCATTTTATATATATTTTAATGCAAATTGCTTCTTTGAAGTGCAATATTTTCTAAATATGTATCATAGTAGCATTGCAATGGTGCCATTGTTTTTTTTAAACCTGATGTTCCATTGCCTCAAGTTTTTCATTGTCAATTTTTTAAAGCTTTGTCATTCTCAACCAAGCAAATTCTAACCTCTGTTCTCTTCACTCTATATAAAGGAACGTATAAGACACTTGATATGGCCTTCTCAAATTTTTACTCATTCTATAAATATTTATTGAGTTCCTAATCTAAACTGGACATTGTCTTAGGCTCTGGTAATTAATGTAAAAATAAGATGTAATTCTTGACTTGAAGAAATCACAGTCTGATAAGAGAAAACAAATATATATATATATGTATGTATATATAATAGTAATATACTAATAATTAGGTGTATAACATGAAATATATATATATAATTTTATGTTTTCTATACAGAAGCCATAAACTTGCACTTTGATAAACTTATGAATAAAATAAAGTGCATTTTATAATATACTGACCCTATACTTTTGAAAAGTAAAGTCAGTGTCAAAAATGAATACATTTTAAAAGGTTAAATAAATTGTACTGCCACTGAATTAAGGCTGTTGAAAGCTCATAAAGGTCATCTTTTCATATGGTTTTGCTCGTTTACTAACCATATTACTTATCAATGTAATATAGGATAATTTCCACAGGTTGGTAAAAACATTAAGATATATATTGAAAAGATAATATGGGTTATTTAATATTAAGGTTGTTTAATATTCTTAACTTCAAATTTTTATATCAGTATATTATCAAATAAGAAGACCTGACATCAACACAAAGTATGTTTATCACATATTAATTTAAGTCAGGGTTAAATAGATAAAATTAACCCCCCTCCCACTCACACACACACACTCAAACTCACACATACACTTTACCACCATAAAAGAGGAAAGGTTGCTTACAGGTCAAATGGCAAATTAGTCAATTTTTATCTTTAGTACCTTCTACCATCATTTAATTCTATTTATCTCCTGGTAACCTTTTTTAACTATTTTTCTTAAATGAGTTGTGCATTGCATTAACTGTTAGATGCTTTATATTTTACCTTAAAAGAGATTTATAATATTTTAAGTAACTGTTCTTAAAAGAACTGGGAAAACAAGAGTCAAGCAATCAAAACTTAAATATGAAACTTTAGTTTCCATTATGGATTGAAGAGAAAAATTTGGGAATTCTGGAGAAATGCATGTCTTTCGCCAATCAAATCATTTGTAAAACCCTTTCCTTTACTTCTCTTTATTCAGACATTGCCTAAGCAATTTCTCTATCATCTTTAATAAAAATTTATTGAGCAGGTGAATGAATAAAAATGTTAGCTATTATTGCCCACATGTCAGTGGGGTGAATCCAAATGCTGAATGGGAAATGATACATCAAATAGCTCTTAATTCACTAATCAAAACAATTTTGATAGATCCTGGGCTAAAGTATTTGTTTCTATTATTGTAGAAACAAAAAGAGAAATGATCTATGGCCTCATGTTGCTAAAGGAATATCTTAGAATATAAACATTGGCAGAATTATAATAATACTCCAAAATCATTTCTCTTTCAGGTGTTTTAAGAAAAAGTTTTTATGTGACCACATTGCATCTACTGTCTCTTTTGAGGTAAGAGAGTATGGAGAAACTCACATATAAAACAAAAGATTCTTGGTGACTTTTCCAAACTGTACACTGTGTGTGCGCTCTCAATTCTTCTCTTTTTCTCTCTTCCCACAAATATGCATTTGCTCATAAAGAACACTCAACAGTTCCTATTATCTCATAGAGGAAATATAGAAAGAAGAGTGTATATTATGTAAAAGTGGCAAAGCATCTTACTATTGGCCTTCTACAATGGCATATGATGACAGAAAATATACTTTAAAAATGAATATAGATAACTTAGGAACTCATAATCTGCATTCTGAGAAAAAATCTTGATTATTTCAGACATATTCAGCTGCTAAGTGCTGGAATTACTCAAAATAGAGCTGCTTAAAATTATTGTTTTGCTTTATTTGAGTAAATCCCTCGAGTCAAATATTTTTACTGTTGATTTTAAAAATAATTTCAGTTGACTATTCTCATTTTGTTTCCTTATTTATGTCAAAACTTATTTTCTAACACAGGATATATACCAATTTTCTAATCTCAATAACTTGATTCATTCTTCAAAGGCACTGCAAGACAGTTATGTAGAGTTAACATTTTAAAAGCAGAAACTGTTAAAGGTAGAAGGAGAATGTACAATTATGCTATCTATGGTTAAATAGTCCTAAATGTATGAAGTCTTTGAATCAGTAAAGGCTAACATTTTATTCAGAACTATAAAGAGAGCTCAATCACATGGATGACATAAAAAAAAAAAAAAAGCAATGCTGTTACTTAGGATATAAGACTACTGGAAGTGAGACCAAACTATTCTTTTTATGCAATTTTATTGAGATATATTCACATACCATACAATCATCCAAAGTGTACAGTCAGTTCTTCACAGTTCCATTATATAGTTGTCCATCCATTGCCACAATCAATTTTGAACATTTTCATTACTCCAAAAAAAAAACAAAATAATAAAAATAAGAAGAACAGAAAACATCCTACCCCCACTTCCCCTATTATTCATTTAATTTTTGTCCTCATTTTTTTACTCATCTGTCCATACACTGGATAAAGGGAGTGTGAGCCACAAGGTTTTCACAATCACATGGTCATATTGGATAAGCTATATGGTTATACAATTGTCTTCAAGAATCAAGGCTACTGGATTGCAGTTCAACAGTTTCATGTATACCCTTCTGGCTATTCTAATACACTAAAAACTAAAAAGGGATATCTAAAGAATGCATAAGAATAACCTCCAGAATGACCTCTAGACTCCATCTGAAATATCTCAGCCACTGAAACTTTATTTTGTTTCATTTCTCTTCCCCCTTTTGGTCCAAGAAGGCTTTCTCAATTTTACAAAGCTGGGTCCAGACTCATCCTTGAGATTCATGTCCCACGTTGCCAGGGAGATTTACACCCCTGGAAATCATGTCCCACATGGGGTGGGGGTGGGGTGGTAGGCAGAGAGTTTGCCTGCCAAGTTGGCTTATAGAGAGAAGGTACATCTGAGCAACAAAAAAGGTTCTCTGTTGGCTCTAAGGCACAATTTTAAGTATGCTTAGTCTCTCCCTTGTAGTAGCAAGCTTCATAAGTGTATGCCTCAAGATAGAGGACTCAGCCTTCTAAACTAGTAGTCCCCAATGCTGTGAGAATATCAGGAATTCCCCAGGTGGGGAAGTTTAATATTTTCACATTTTTCCCCAGTCCCTTAAGGTGGTTTTGCAAATACTTTTTTATTCTCTGCCCAATTACTCTGAGCTGTATCAGGGCTTCACACTTACCTGTACAATCCAACCAGATTTCACTCCCTATTCAAGATTCCGTGTAATTATGTTATGTGAATAAACTGACCCTACAAGTTAAATTATATAGTGTGCTACAGAAAATATAGATTTTACACGAAATAACCATCTCTTACTTTGATCTCACAGAGAAGTTAAAGTTTTAAAACAGTTTCAATACTATCATTTACCCTTTCTGAGCTATTCTTTTAATTCAGCCAGTGAGTTTTCAATGATCCCCAATATAAAATGAACCACTTAAATGCTTGGATTCCATGCTATTTGAGTGTGTACCTAAGAAACTTATAATAATAGGACTATTTAAATATGTCAAGAATTCTATCACTCTATCTATACATGTCACTCTCAATTGAATTCAATAAACATTGATTAGTTGTCTTTTAGACTCATATAATATTTTAATTTATATGAGTGTCTTAAGTTAGGTTCCCTCTTAGGCAGACTCTGAGTCAACAATTTGTGTAAAAGGAATTTATTAGGATGGTTTCCACAGATAATCCTTAGAGAATTTGGAAAGTGGGCCAGGAAAAGGAAAACAACTAAGAAAGTATGTGAGATCAAAGTGAATGACTTCAGCTCAATTCCACAAGGATTCCCTCAAGACAGTATGAGCAACACATGGGAGTCATCTCAGTCAACTGAAAGAAAATGAAGTGTTAATAGCCCCCCACCTATTAGTCATTGGTTAAGTTTTACCATTGTGAGAATTATATATTCCCAGGTACTCTACTTTTTCACAAGCACAGACAAAGCATGGTCTAGATGACTGTCCTGTCTGGAATAAAAACACACTGAAAGCTAGGGTGCACACAGATGTTGAAGATTTTCTGAGATCAGAGATATGAGAGAATATTCCTGGAACACTGACATGGTGTGATATATAGATGTAAGTGAGTGAAATGTAGTTTCAGCATTCAAGGAGCTTGAAATGTAGTGGAGAAGTACATGAAAGCACAAGTGCATGAAACAACTATTTCTCCACAGCATTACATAAAACCTGCTTTCAGGTCCAGTCCTGCCCTACAAAGAAGGAAATTAAATTTCAGCAAAGTGGTGCAAATCCCTTCCTACCTAGTATGTTTATTGGTTCTGAGGAATTTACATAGTCCTGAATATACAATAAAGGGCCCCTGGTTTTTAGCCTACTTGAATATTAGTGATATGCTTATTGCCCAGGCAGGGATAATTATATTATTTGCAGGCCCAGGCAAATGAAAATGTGGGGCTTCTTATTCAAAAAGCAGAAAAAATAATATTAAAGTTACTAAAATAAAGCTTTTTTTCCCCCTTCTGTTATCTCTCTTTTGATTTGTCAGGGTTTTTTTCTATTTGCTATTTAATTCTCCAAGTAAATAAGAAGTTTCAACTACTAGCATGAATTTTACCATTCATCCTTTTATAGTGAAATGCCATTTTAAATGCACATATGTGGAATCACTGAAATCATACGACTTATATTTCTTAGCTAGTCATGCGTATGTATTTTGATCTTACCAGAACAGTAGGAAAACTGCATAAAACTAATTAAGGTGTTCATATTTCACTTCATAATATATGTACCCTCTACCAATACTGTCTATACCCATCTACTGAAGATAAGGTATTACTGAGAGGGGAGGGAGCTAAGGTAGCTCATCTTTCTCTCTCTTTTATGGCATCATTTTCTTCCTAAGAGTTTGAATAATAATGGGAGTTACAAAACCAAAAATTTCCTTGGTCATTTCTTAGAATACCATTGTCTTCTTCCTGTATTCAAAGCAATTTATGATTCCAATGGAAAGTGTGGCCGCTCGGGCTCTCAGTGCCCCACATACTAATCATAGACATAACATAGTTACCTTCTACTTGCTTTGAGTCTTGCTGAACTCCCATACACCATGGATATACCAGAAATGTGCACATGAGGCTTTGCTAACACTGTATGTGAAAGGGGTGGCAAGTAATAGTGGTCCCATATATTGCATGCATTTCCTCTGCTCACGTATGTATTCCAATGTCCCATCAAACTTCACTTAAGAACACAAATACAAAGGCAAAATTATTAAACATACAAGACAGTATCAGTATAGCACTATATCACGCATGGTGACCCTCTAAAATCCAGATGCTGCGTGACAGTACAAATTGAAGTTGTATATCATTGAAGCTGTCCCTGTGTTCAGGCCCTCTTGCCCACTGAAGGTGGACGATTTTGTCTGTTTTAGTGACAGACTTATATAGAGAAATATTAGCCTAAGCTGAGGGCCTTGGTACATTACATGTAGCTTTCTTGTGTGCGCATAATACAGATTTCTGTGGAAATCCCTCTACATCTTTGATTCTCTGTGAACAAAAAAGAAAAAAAAAAGTGGATTTTTATTTGCATAATCTGAAAAATCCAATATACTTTATAATCTTACTGGAAGTTCTCCAAATTTTATCCTCTCCACATTGATTTTCATTAGATCTCAGCATTGATTTCCGCATCCTTACTCCATCATACCTCTTTAATCACCTCACCTTTCTCTAGTCAAAAATAAGAACTCATTGGAGAACAGAATTTACAGGAAATTCTTCCCTGCAAAATAGAAGCCTCAATGGAAAGGTAAATAAAATATCATCTATATTTTTGGGATTGGGAGGACAAAAAGCAAATTTATATTACAGAAAATAGCATAAAATTTAATTTCCTAGTAAATGATTCAACTAAGTACAATATTACCAGTTAAATAGGGTGTTATGTAAACTTGCTTAACATGGGAAGAAGAACAATAAGATGCTTGTGTGACTTTTTTGCAAGACTATAAAATAGCTCTAGGTGTCAAAGAATGAAAAAAGTTATGTTTTAAGATTGGAATCTTTTTTTATTTTAGTTACTACAGAAAAGAGGTATATATAATCAACACCAGAAAAAACCATACTCAGATGTTTCTTGTTGTTGTTTTGTATTTGAACAAAAAGCTTACTTTAGCTTATTTATAAAAATGGAGGTGACGATAAAACATTCCCATGTGTCATTTATATGTAAATTGCTTAATATATGCAATAAATGAATTAGCAGTCTTTCCTTAAGTAGTCATATTTTATGACTTTGCACATTCACTTAACATGTTGTACAAAGATTTAGTTTATGGAAATAAAAAACGTTTGCTTTTCAAATGGACATACACAAGAAGTGTACTAAAAGAATTTGACAACAAATGAGTTATTTCCCTGTACATTGAATGGGAGGAGAATTATAATCCTTTTTTTTTCTTCACTTTTGATAGAATGCTCGACATGGTTATGTTTAAACTTGTTCAAGACCATTTCAACATTATTAGCCAGATAATCTAGGCTTTTTTATTACAAATTAGATTTAGAAATGAAAGCATCTATGTCAGTATGGAATAACACATTTGCACTGGTTTGGGAATCTGTTTTCATAGGTTTTCTGAAAGGAAATCTGATACATTATAAAGGAAAAGTTAGATTTTTAACTTCATATTTTCATTAGTTTCTTATAAATTATTCTGTTTGCATACTCTCAAGATAATATTTATTTATTAAAGAAATTTCTTCTAAGAAACAAGGGCTAAGATATATTTGTAGAAATTTGTCCAAACAAGTTGAGCAATTATATTAAGAAAGCATTTGAACTTGGATTTCAAGGGAAAAAAGAAGGGGATGACTAGAAAAAGTGAGAAACTACCTGAGATGTCTTTTAAAATTGTGGAAGTAGATACTGTTTTTTCATATAAGTCTATAAAATACTTACCTGAAAATAATGTACAAACATAGAGGAAAATTATCTCATGCAATTTATCAATATATTGAACTTGAAATATCTGTCAACTTAATATTTACTATTGGAAGGAAATAAACCAATATTTACTAATCATCCACAATGAGTAAGTCACCATGCAATTAGTTTTATATTTCATATTATTTCATATAATCATCACACAAACTTAACATGGTAGGCTTTTATATTCTAATTTTGCAAATGAAGAAATTTAGCATCAAACAGTTTAAGCATTTTCTCAAGGTCACACTGCTAAGTGGTAGTAAAGATCAAATCAACACCAGTAGCTTTATTATTATCACCTTGTGGCAGGCTAGAGCCCAGGCCTCCTCCTAAATGGGACTGAAACCCCAGGCACATAACAGTCTGTTTGACCAAGGCAAAGGTCAAGAAAGAAAACAACCTCCCCAGAGGTTGTTAATACGAAATCCCTACAACAATGGACTAAAAGACTATATCAGACCCTAACTGCCTAAACTGTACACTGCTCCAATTCAAATGCTAATGGCATGGCTGATGCAAGCACTATGGTTACAAATAAAAGGGCCAGCTATTTCACAGCCTGGAAAAAAGGAATAATAATAATAATTTATTGTTGCCTATGCCTCAGACCATACAACTGGGGGAAAATGAGGATGTTTGGCCTTGGTGGTAGCCTATGCATCACACTGGTTAGGAATCTTAAGCCCAGGGTGAATAGAAGTCACCCAAAACATTGTAATGTGACAACAAGTTATATAAAAAAAGTGCCTGTTAAAATTTTTATTTCCAATCAGGGGCTTCCTATTCCCATGGGAACTTTATGTATAACTATGCAGGCCCTTCCTGAACCTAGACTAATGATTAATATCACAGTGGAAAAGTTTCAAAACTTACAGGGGAAGAATATCTGGTATTTATAACCTCCCCTCAATGTACCCCTGCCTTGTACCTTACTATCTACCAATGGAACTCTTGTAGTATATTATTATATCAAAATTGACACCTTATCATTCCCCATAAACATCTTTCTTTTCACCCATAGCGCCCTAGCAAACAGTGTTCTACAGTGCGCTTCAATGGTAACTCATGCACACAATTGAACCGAGTAAAGAGTTTGCATCAACTTGCCATCTTTGGGTGCTACCAGCCTTCCCTGGGCCATGGTGCCTGCTCACAGGATTACATGAAATGCCCTGTTGACATAGTAGAACTCACAGAAAAATCTAGATCGAGACTTTCTCTTTTAAGACTGAAATCCAATTACCATCTTACAAGGAGACTTGGGTTTGTGTTTTTTCCCTTGTGAGGGAACAAGTAAATAAACCCTAGCCTATATTAGGGTATTCTGTACATGATGGGATAGCATGGCAGACAGTGGAAACAGTAACCTTAGACTGCTTTGTCCCTGTCTGCATGGACCATCTTAATAGGAACTGAAATATGATGTGGTCAGCTTCAGAAATAGGTAATTTTACTGGTAGGCTACAAAATAATAGCCTTTTCCAATAGCAATATACCTCCTACAGACATGAAGCACACATCTCCCACTTGGGGTGGCTATGCACCTGTGGGCAATATGAATCACCCTATTTACCTTACATTGGAGAGGATGCTGTACATGGGGGCAGCCATATATCCCTGCCACATTATGTGATTCTTTACCTCACACTCTTAGCAACTAGGAAATGGTTAAATCTAGATATCAAGTGAAGTGTACTTCATGGTGGTTTTACCCTTTAGCTATTCTTGTCCCAGAAGGAGCTGAGATGGTTACTGAAAAGCATAAAACAGCTTTAATCATTCAGCTCATGCACACAATGAATCTAAGTTGGCAATATCATTGTTAAATGATGAGACCACCCAATTACTGAAAGCAATCTTGCAAAATAGAATGACTTTAAACATTCTAACTGTGGCACAAGGTGGAAACTGTGCCCTTATAAACATACAATGTTGTGTATATTCCTGATCACTCACATAATATTTTGCAAGCTTGAAATATGCAAAAGCACATTCACAATATTGATCAATTATCTACTGACCCCCTTTCTACTTGGTTTAATTCTCTTACTCAGCCTTGGTGACATGTCTTTGTAAGATTATCTGCCCTATGTGTTACATTATTACTATTCTATTGTCTTTTATATTGTTGTAGAATATGGATGCAAAGCCTGCCCTATAGTCAGTCAACACAATCTGTTACATGGGGGTAGATTTTGGTGGCCCATAGCCCAGGCCCTCTCCTAAATGGGAATGAAACCCCAGGCACATAACAGTCTGTTTGATCAAGGCAAAAGTTAAGTAAGGAAATGACCTCCTTGGAGGGAAAAGAATGTAATCATGAATGTTAAATGGCACTGATGTTTTCTTAGTCTTAAACATTAATCTTAGTAAAACATCAGGTCTTCAGCCTCTTTAATAATTATACTAGAGGCTCAATATCCTTAGACTATATGGAATATCTTTGTTCTAAAACCATATCTATATTGTTCCTTGTACTCCCTGCCCCTTTCATAGCACTGTCCCTCTGGAGAGCTGCCAACAGGGAATTTTTCCTGTTTGTAAGTCCTGATAAATCCATCTACTTCTGTGCCTGACATGTTTTTCAGTCTCACAGCAGCACCAGCCCATGCTTTGCACAAACTCAGTCTGAGCCCAAATACACCTTTTTATCGCTATGCTGTAGTGATTACATCTAACTATTTATGCAAAAGCTTTCTGTCTTCAGAGCACCCTTTAAAGAATTAAAAATAAAATCTCCTTGCATCATTAGGAATTTGAATTTAAACTCTTTAATTATCTAGACCATGCCTCCTTTCTGAAATTATTTAAAGTCAATATAAAGTGATGGATATGTATTTCCAGAGGGTATTTCTTAGGAGTTGGGACCACAGTATCAACTTATCCAGGTCTGTCTGAGATTATACCTATCACTACTGCCTAATTAAGAACACTGTCATTTTTAATTCCCAAAAGTGTAGTAGATTGAATACAAATTATAAAGTCCCTAACCATGTGCAAATATTTAAAAAAAAAAGTGTTTGAAGAAACAAAAACTATTAAGTGCTTACACCAGGGGATAAAATGTGAGACACCCAAGTAGAGTTATAAATATAATTCAAAGCAAATGGATGGTGTATTTGAACAATGACATTAGCAAAATTGTAACTATAATAAAGCTAAAATCTATTTATTGTTTGACCCAACATTATGAAAAAAACAAAAAAATTCATGACTTTTCAATGATCCGATTCCTGCAATTGTGCTAAGGCAACAAAGCTACAAAATACAATGTAAACATTGAAAATGATTTTCTAAACAATGAAAGGAATTTAAGTACACTAGCATGTTAATGGAACAAATAAAAAAGAAGCTATTTAATCACTTAATATGAAAGGAAAATTTAGCTAGAGATAATTAATAGCTTACTGGAATATTAAAAGTGTATTTTAAACATTTGATTTAACAAAGCTGATATCAGTTTGTCTTCATTAAAAAATAATGATAGAAAGTTTCTTTAAAAGCCATTGCTTCTCAAAAACCCCTCTTTCTCTAGTAGACTTTACCTGCCTACTTATCCTTGAATTCCAAATTGCTATTACTGCTCTGGTTAAATTTCCCTACCCATAACCCTTCTAATAATTTCTAACTTTTTTGTCACCCATATAAATCAACTGTTTGCTTATCCATCTTCTTTACTATACTATAAACCCCTCAATGGAGGAGAATGCGCTTCATCTGGAAGAGTGGTACAATTAAGGTATGGTTACTGTACACACACACACGTACACACCTTAACTTAGCTGAGGATAAAGAATAGATTTTTATCTGCTAGGGCACATATTCACTATTCAGTCTTTATTCATTTAAAGAATATGATATTTGTTTAAATTATACTTGAATACTTGTAAAATTTAGAACTCCTGTTATAAGTTGTCAGCATTCCCACCCTTTTAATTGTCAGAGATGCCTGTAAATGAAACTTGGTTTAAAAGGTCAATGTAATTCTTTACAAGTTCAGGTCAATAAATATTTGGCATATACGTTTTAATGGGTGAAAGAAGTTTAATTCTCCCTGTTCAAAGATGTGGTGAGATACAATGCATTAAATGAAGATAGGTGCTTTATGTGTAAGAAGAATATTGCTGGAAAACTCTAAACCAGTTCTTAAAATGATGTCACTGAATTTTTAATAAAATAGTCATCTAAGCATATTTGGAATTACAGTGTCATGTTGCTAAGGCTAGAATGTTTTAGCCTAAGCTTGAATTAACTCCCTGCATTCTGCATATTATTGAAGTTGATGATTATCCAAGGGAACTACAGACTAAGGACCCAATTATGTTGCCTGATTTAAGATTCTAGACATCCCCAGGGTCAACCCTCACATCTCTGTTTACATGTCACTGGATTTAGATTGTATTTTACTCTTATTCTAATTTGACCTGTAGGCAGGCAATATCAGAATATGAATTCTAAGAAAATCCAAAATATTTACAGTTCTATGATATATATAGATTAAATTTTGTACAGTTTGCAAAAGCAAGTTGTTGATTATCCCCAAAATAAGTCCTGATGGTCTCTGTGGAAATAAATGTATAATGTTTCTCAGATTGATAAGAAAATTTTGATAATGTGAGTATAGTAATTTTGAAAAATTTTCTAAAGAGTCTTTCATAAATATGTTTCATAAACTACAACATTTGGAAGTTAATTTTAAATATTATAATTTAATTCTAAAGGATTTTCAAATGTTCATGAAAGTATTTTTAAAAACACTTCCTCATACAAGGAATTGATAACTTAATTATGTAGTAAAATACAGAAAAAAATATTTGGGTTGGGTAATATCCATTACTCACTTGGTTTATAATTACCCCATATTTTGTATTTTCTCTTATCTTCTGCATAAAAGCATGCAAAAATTCACATAGTATCTGCTTTGAATGTGGATCTTTTCATGCTGCTTTAATTTCTGACAATACTCCAAATATATGCACCTCATCTGTGGCATAAATCCCAAGATATTGAGATGAGACTTTACCCATTAGCTTCTTTGCATTCTAATATATAGCTTTGAAAACCATGGAAATTTCTCTTCACTGCCCAGGAATCCTTTTTTAAATTTAATTCTCAGCAGGTACTTTTATTTTTTCTTTCATTCTGAAGTAGAGTATTGGCTATTGGCTTTTAGGTCTTTTTGGATTGTTTCTCATTTGTATCTCTACTTTAACATTGCTTCTTCCAAGCCTCTATCACCGATTACAGTAAAACATTTTGGAAAATAAGCTCACTGACTGAGCCAAATTCAAAGAGACATTCAGGAACATATCACATTTGTTTAATAACCTCATCCTCCTCTCTGATCCATAAGTTTAATTAAATTCTGTGCTTTTATTTCCAGGCATACATTTTCAATATAATCTTCCTGGATTCAGACTGGATCCCTCCCACAGTCAAGTGTTACTTAGAAGAATTATAAGCAAAAACCATGAAGCAGCCATGGGTCACAAAATTCAGAGTTTCATATTAGATATTGTCCCCCAATAGTAAACTGCAGAGAGTATTTCCTTATCGCTGACATTTAATTGAAAGTCCTGTGGAAAGGCAATTGGGAAGAAGGAAGTCTCAATAAGAATTTTGAAATACAAACTTTTAAACTGAAGTCCTATATATTAAATTCTGGTAAGCACAAAACTGAAATGACTTAAACAGAGAAGATCATTTTTATGAAGTAGAACCTTTGAACAGATGTGAATTTAGCCATCTCCATAGTATATTTACATTTTCCACCACATATCACATTAGCCTATGTGTTTTACTGTTAAATGTATAAAGACATAATGAAAAGGAATAAAAGACTTTAGACTGCTTAACAACTTGCATTCAGTTATTAAGAAGAAACTTAACTGGACTAAAAGCAAAACACAAACCAAAAACAACAACAAAAACAACCATATGACTCTTGTGATTCATCCTGAAATGTTCAAGATGAATAGTTCTCAGGGAGACCCAGGGATCTCCAATTCATTACATTTCTCAATAGAACCTGTTCTCCTTCAGCCTCCAATAACGTCATTTTTCTTCTCTGATAACTTGTAAGCTTTTTTTTTTTCCTTTAAACTTCAAACTGGTTTATTTTCATGGACACTTGCTATAGGGTTTGATGAGTCTATAATGGTTGCAACTGATTCTTTTAGTGAACTGAGTCTTCCTGTGTGATCAGGAATTTAATCTCTGCTGCCAGTTACTGATATATAGTAGCACTCAGGGAATTGATGTGATGATGGTGATTTTGATCAAGTTTCAATTTGTGACAAAGAAGATCTTTTTTTCTTTTAACAATAGAGATAACAAAACTTTTGTAGCCCTTCCAGAATGACTCCAAATGCATTCCAAGCGTAGTTTATTTTACCACTGCATTATTACCTAGTTTGTGTGTGTGTTTCCTGAAATGCTTTTCCAGTCTTGTCCTGATCATTGGCTCCATGTTCATGGATTTTCTTTTTTGCTTCTACTAGGATACAGTGTCCAGTTACAAACAGCACTGGGGTTGAGTTCTTTAGAATCCTAAATGACCTGGTGAATTTTTAATACTAAAATTCTTAACTACTATATTTCAAAAACCACTTCCAAAAATCTTTCCAAACAGCTACCTTTTTTCCCAGCACAATTTTTCCCATCGTTTTCCTTTATTGTTTAGTATCTACTGTTTTTATGTTTAAGTTCCAATTCTAGCTACTTGATCCCTCTGCAACATAGTAGTGAACTAATTGAAAAACAATAAACAAATACATAAATGAAAACAAGCATACATAAGAAAAAGCTTATACAACCATACTGTATCTATTTTTTATATAAAAATAATGAATGGGTAATCTATAAGAGAGGGAGAAGTGAAAAACTCACAAATATGTGGAAATTAAACAACATATTCTTAAGCAACCAATAAATTAAAGAGGAAATCAGAAGCAAAATTAGAAAATAGCTTGAGGTGAATGAAAATGAAAATGAAGATACAACATATGAAAACTTATGGGATGCAGTAAAGGCCATCCTGAGAGGGAAATTTATAAACTAAATGCTTGCATTAAAAAAGAGGAATGAGGTAAAATCAAAGACCTAACCTCAACCTAGAAAAAGAAGGAGGAAAAGAAGAGCAAATTAAACCCAAAACAAGTGGCAGAAAAGAAATAACCATAATCAGAGGAGAGATGAATAAAATAGAAAAGAAAAAAAAAATCTGTAGAATCAACAAAACCAGAAGATGGCTCTTTGCAAAGATCAATAATATCAACAAACCTTTAGTTAGACCAATAAGAAAAAAAGAGATAGGCTAGAAATAAAAAAAAATCAGGTATGGAAATGGGGACATTATTATGAATCCCATAATAAAAATTTACTGTGAAAAGATACTGAAAACAACTTTATGGCAAAAAATTAATAGCCTAGATGAAATGGACAAATTCTTAGAAATACACAAGCTATTTACATTGACTCAAGAAGAAATAGAAGATCTCAACAAACCAATTACTAGTAAAGATATTGAATCAGTAATCAAAAACATCCCAACAAAAAAAGTCCAGAATCAGATGGTTTCACAGGTGAATTCTATCAAACTTGCCAAGATAACATAACTCCAATTCTGGTCAAACTCTCCAAAAATTTGAAGAGAGAGGAACACTCCCTAACTTATTCTACAAGGCCAACATCAACCTCATACCAAAGGTGGATATAGTTACCAAAAGGAAATAAAACTATAGACCAATGTCTCTTATGAATATATATGCAAAAATCCTCAACAAAATACTAGCAGACCAAATCCAACAGCATATTAAAAGAATTATATACCATGATCAAGTGGGATTTATCCCTAGTATGGAAGGTTGGTTCAGCATAAGAAAATCAATTAATATAATATATCACATTAACAGAATGAAAGGAGAAAAAAGCACATGATCATCTCAATTGATGCAGAAGATGCATTTGACAAAATACAACTTTTCTTGATAAAAAGAGTTAGCACACTAGGAATAGAAGGTAGCCTCCTCAATGTGATAAAGGGCATATATAAAAAGCCCACAGCTTTACATTGTACTTAATGGACAAAGACTGAAAATTGTGACTCTCAGTTCAGGAACAAGAGAAGGATGTCTGCTGTCATCATTATTATTCAACATTGTACTGGAAATTATTGCCAGAGCAATCAGGCAAGAAAAAGAAATAAAAGGTATCCCAATTGGAAAGGAAGAAGTACAAATTTTCCTATTTGCAGATGAAATGTCCCTACAAATAGAAAATCTAGAAAAAGCCACAAAAAAGCTCCTAGAACTAATAAATCAATTCAGGAAAGTCTTGGGGTACAAGATCAACACCCCCAAATCCAGTATTTTTTCTATACACAATCAATGAACAATTTGAAGAAGAAATCAAGAAAAAATTTCCATTAACAATAGCAACTAATGGAGTAAAATACATAGGAATAAATCTAACCAAGGATGTAAAGGACTTGTACAGAAAACTACAAAATAATGCTACAGAAATTAGAGAAGAATTAAATAAATGGAAGGATAGTCCATGTTGATGGATATGAAGACTAAATATAGCTAACATGTCAATACTACCTAAAGCAATTTATATATTCAATGCAAACCCATCAAAATTCCAGTAACCTTCTTTGCAGAATTGGAAAAGCCAATCATTGAATTTATATGGAAGGATAAGTGGCCACTAATAGCTATCTTGGAAAACAAGAAATTCGTCTTGAAAAACAAGGATGAAATTGGAGGATTCACACTTCCTGATCTTAATGCTTATTACAAGGCCACTGAAATCAAAACAGCAAGGCACTAGCACAAGGAAAGGCATTTAGAACAATGGAATAGAATTAAGAGCTCAGAAATAAACCCTCACATTTATGGCCAACTGATTTTTGACAAGGTGTCAAAGACCACTCAATTGAGAAGGAATAGTCTTTTCAACAAATGATGCTAGGTAAACTGGATCTTCATTTTTTTTTTTTTTTTTAAAAGGTGGACTCTCACTTCACACTATGTCTAAAATCAGCAGATAATGGATCAAAAACCTTAATATAACATGTAGAAATCTCTAGCTACAATAAGAGAACATAAGGAAGCATCTTCAGGACCTTGTGTTATACAATGGATTCTACCTAAAGCACAAGCAACAAAAGAAAAAAATAGATAAATGGGACCTCACCAAAATCATTTTTTTTTCCTCAGAGACTTTATCATTAGAGTAAAATGACAATCTGTACAATGGGAAAATATTTGGAAGGTACATCTGTGATAAAGGATTAACATCCAGTAAATTTAAAGAAACCCTTCAATTTAACAAAAAAGGACAAATAATCAAACTAGAAATGCACAAAAGACTTGAGCTAACATCTTTCCAAAGAAGATATACAAGTAGAAAGCACAGGAAAGGATGTTCAACATCAATAGGTGTCAGGGAAATCCAAATCAAAACCACAATGTGATATCACTTCACACCCATTAGAATCACTGCTACAAAAATAAATGGAAATTAACAAGAATTTCAGATAATTTGGAGAAACACAAACCCTCATTCATTGCTGGTGGGAATGTAAAATGGTGCAGCCACTGTGGAAGAGATTTTTGCAGTTCCTCAGAAAGATAAGTACAGAAATAAAATGTGACCTGGCATTCCCATGTCTAAGTAATTACCACAAAGAATTGAAAGCAGGAACTGGAACAGATATTTTCACACTAATGTTCATAGCAGAATTATTTACAATTGTGAAAAGATGGAAACAACCCAAGTGTCCATCAACTGATGAATGGTTAAATTAAATGTGGTATACACAAACAATGGAATATTTTTCATCCATGAAACGAAATGAAGTCCTGATACATGTGACAACATGAATGAAACTTGAAGACATCATGCTGAGTGAAATAAGCCAGACACAAAAGGAGAAATACTGTATGATCTCATTGTTTTGAAATAATTAGAATAATAATAATAGTAAATGGAAAGCTAAATGTAGAAGTTTCTTTTTTGGAAAGATGAAATTATTTTGTTAATGGCTGTTGATGATGGTAACACAACATTGTCAATGCAATTAACAGTACTGAAATGTATATCTGAATATGATTAAAAATGAAATACTTTATAAATGTAATTGAATAACTTTTTTTAAATCCATAGAACTACACTACATGAAAGTAAGCCCTAAATTAAACCATGAACTACAGTTAGTAATACCATTTTAATAATGTGCTATCATCAATTTTAACCAATCAAAGGTGTTGTTGGTAGAATGGTATATGGGAATCCTTCATTTTATACATGATTGTTCTGTAAACCCACAACTTCTCTAATAATAATTAAAAAAATAGATAATTTTTAATGAATATCAATCGTATTTTGCAGGAAATGGAGAATTAAAATGATTTTAAGGAGAAAGTGAATTCAATGTTAACAAAACTGTTGCAAGGGCTAGAAGAACAACCTATAAATTGGGGATTCCTGAATGACTGTCAGTGTATTGCAGAACTTACCTAAGTCTGCAACAATCATACTGTAAGGAATCTGTGGTAACCAATGGGAAATTGATATAAAACACACACCATCCTACCTGACATAGAGTAACCAGGAAGCTGGAGTGAGGAAAACACAACCATTGTAACTACTTGTCACAGCCCAGGAGGGCTATGCCAATCCAGAGGCCAAAGAAGGCAACAAGCATTTTCTGATACATGAACTTTTATTCAGGGCTTACTTACAGGGTGAGAAGTCATGGAGAGATCACAATGGCTCTCTCAGGCCAGGCAGGCATTGTGTTTGCTGGAAAGATGACCAAGCAATGCAAAAAGGACAGAAAACCTTTTACAAGGGTCTAAGACAAAGGTGTTCTTAAGGGTGGGAGGAGCATAGATGCAGGAACAGGTAACTTTGACCTGGGGGGTGGTGCAAGAAGGACTAGAATAGCACTTGAACAATTACCTTTTGCTCTTTTTGTGAGACTAAGAGCCTCTCATCTCCTGCTTGCTTGCATAAAGTTACATTTTAAGGTCAATTTACGCTTTTTTCTCTTTACTGGCTTAGAAAGACAATATATTAAACAGTTAGCTGCCTAGGTCATGCAGACTACTGTGCACCAAAGATCTGCAGGCCTGTTTTGCTCAGGCCAGGGGTTGCCATACTACTTATAACTGAACTTGGCTGCTTCAGCTACATCTCTGGACACTGAAGAAATGAGAGGCCAGATATTAGAGTTTTAACTTAGGAAAAAATATAAAAACCAACCTCAAAGTAATGTCATCATGGCTTGTCCTGGTGCATGCAATTATTTGAAACTGATCTTTATCCACAGCACTAGCTGGCAAGGAGTCTTGGAAATGATTATCTTTATAGTCTCTCCATCATAAAAAGTCTCATGGGAAAGAAATGTGACAGAATGCCAAGTGGCTAATGACCACATCCCACACAGTTTGCAAAATGAAGATTACTCATACAATTATATGAGATTTAGGTTGTTAAATGTATCCCCATGATAACTGCAAAAATATAAAATAACCTACAGAAGGGAAATGAGATGGGATTCAAAATGTCTCATTATAAAATATCATCTAAACAAAATGCAAGATATTTATGGAGGAAAGAAAATACAAAAAAAAATGTATTACATACACAAATATTTGTTATATGTTAGAAATAAGTCTTGCCTTATCAGTAATTACCTTAAATGCAAATGGGTTAAGCTCTCCAATCAAAAGGCAGAGATTGGCAGGATGGGTAAAGGAACATGATCCATATATATGCTGTTTACTGTTTACAAGAGATTCTTCTTAGACCCCAAAATGAAAGTACATTGAAAGTAAAGGGATGGAAAAAAAAAAATACTCCATGCAGATAGTAACCAAAAGAGTGGTGTTGGCTATACTAACATCCAAAATGGATTTTAAGTGAAAAAAAAAGGAAAAAAAGTTGCAATGACAAAGTGTCAATCTAAAATAAGGTAAAACAATTATGAACATATATGCACCAAACAACAGTGCCCCAAAATATATGAAGCAAACATTGACAGAATTTAAGAAAGAAATAATTCTACAACAATAGTTGGGTATTTCAATACAGCATTTTAATATTGGATAGAACATGTAGATAGAAGATCAGCAAGAAAATATAGACCATAAACACCACTATAAATCTACTATCTAATAAGCAAATATAGACAGACATATATAGAACACTTCAACTAATAACAATAGATTATATGTTCTTCTGAAGTGCTATGGATCATTCTTCAAGATAGATGATAGGTTAGGACACAAGAAAAGTCTCTATAAAATTAAAAATATTGAAATTATGCAAAGCAGCTTTTCCAACTTCAATAGATTGAAGCTAGAAATCAATAACAGATGTGTGGAAATTCAATAGCACACCCTATTTACGTCTCTATAATACTACCCAAAGCAATCTACAGATTCAGTATAATCGCTATCAAAATTTCAGCAGCCTTTTCTCTAAGAAATGGAAAAGTCAAATTTCCAATTCATACAGAACTGAAAAGGCCTTAAATAGATAAAATATTTTCTTTTAAAAAAAAGAAGAAAAATGTTTGAAGATTAATACTTCCTGATTTTAAAACTTGCCACAAAGCTACAGTAATCAAAACAATATGCCCTGGTAAAAGGACAGACAAATAGAAAAATGGACTAGAATTGAAAGTGCAGAAATAAACTCACATATCAATAGCTATTTGATTTTTGGCACATGTACCAAGTATATGAATTGGGGAAAGAATATTCTTTTAAAGAAAGGGTATTGAAAAAACTGGATATCTATACGCAAAGAAAGAAATTGTACACCCATATCACACCACAAACAAAAAAATTATCTCAAAATGGATCAAGACCCTAAATATAAGAACTAAAACCATAAAATCTCAAGGAAAATATAGGGGCAAATCTTCATGAGCTGGGCTTTGGCAATGAATTCTTAAATACAATGCACAAGCACAAGCAAAAAAGAAGAATTTGACTTCATCAAAATTAAAATATTTTGTGCATAAAAGGACATTATAAAGATACAACATAAACATGGGAGAAAGTAGTGGCACATGATATATTGGATAAGATCTTAATACCCAGATCATATAAAGTCCTTTTTCAGTGCAACAAAAAAGACAGACAGCCAAATTTTAAAATGTGAAATGGACTTGAACAGGCATTTTCCCAAAGAGGATATGCAAAAGGTCAATAAGCACATGAAAAGATGCTCAACATCATTAGCCATTAGGGAAGTGCAAATCAAAACCAAATGAAATACCATTTTACATCCACAAGAACAGTATTACTTGAAAAATGAAAAACAACAAGAGTTGGAAAGGATATAAAGAAATTGATACTCTAGTGCATTGTTGATGGGAATGTAACTGGTACAGCCATTGTGGGAAGCACTATATTAGTTTCTCAAAAATTACATGTAAAATTACCATATGATCCAGCATTACCACTCCTAGGCATATATACATAATATTAAAAACAGGGTGCAAAACAGATACCTGTAATGTTCATAGAAGCATTATTGACAATAGCCAATAGATGAAAATAATTTGTGTCCATAAAAAAATGCATGAATAAACAAAATGTGGCATATGCACAGAGTATTACTCAGCCATAAGGATTAATGAAATTCTGACACGTGCTACAACATGGATGAACCTTGAAAACATTATGCTGAAATTAATAAACAGGTATATGTGTCATATGATGTCACTAATATGAGATATCTAGAAATAGCAAATTTGCAGAGAAAGAAAGTAGATAGGAAGTTATCAGAGGATGGGGGATGTGGGAAAGAGGAGGTTTTGCTTGATAGACATTGAGTGTTTTTAAATATATGTTGAAATAAAGAAAAAATACACTTTGTTAGTCCTAAGATTTAGGAGAAATTATTCACGTCCTTGAAGGAATCACAAGGAAAATTCCAAAACCCTCTCTGTAAGAGGGTAACTTACTTAGAAACCAAAGTCTTTAGGCCCCCTATGAACCCAAATGGCTATTAATAGGAAATTAATCTTTGAGATTATTATACTGTTCCCAGTGCTTTGCAGAATTTAATGGACATTCAGTTAATGTTTGATGAATAAATGAATAGTATTTAAAATGATTGATTAAATCAACAAGAGAAGGCTAAATTATATTCACTCTACTATAAAATTAGAAAAGTTTGTCATAAGTTATTGAAGTATTGCTAACAGAATGGTTATAATGAAAATGACAGTTAATGGAAGGATTTCAGTCATTTAGATAATTCAGGTTTGTGAAAGAGCTCACTCTCCAATGTTACTAGGTAAATGAAGCTGGATTATTGTATTAATTTTAGAAAAATAGTCTCAAATTAAAGAAACAAAGTTTATAGTTGTTTTATTTCTTCTACTTCAGTATCATAGCTTTATTTTTTATTCACTCTTTCTCTTATCAATGTGGGAGCTGAAATAAGGTAATAATATGGAATTTGCCTTAAATTTTTTATGAGTAAATAAACACAAGGTTTTATGTTATTTGAAATATTTCATCACAGGGTTGGAAACTTCCAAGTGTAAGTTTATCATTTGAATAGTTTTGAAATCCAGTGTACCCTGAATATTGTGAGCTACTGCTATGACTTTTGCTAAGAATGATATGCAGTTTTAAGTTTAGTTTTTTTCTTATCCAATAAACCTCTAATGAAATTTGTTTAATCATTAAATATTCTTAACAATGATTCATTAGAAATGAAATACAATTTACAGGAACTGGGATGTATATATTTTTCAACTTGCAATATGTTGCAAAGAAAAAAAATAATTGAGTTTTGTATTGGTATGTTTATTTGATATTCATGAGGTTGTAGCCTAAGAATTACCTAGTTTTGGCATTATATCTAATTTATAATATGATTCATTAAGCATGCCATGCAAGTTGATCACATTTTCTTTTATAAGTGAGTTTATGTATATTTACTGGTATATTTATAAATATATACTCACATATATTTAGGTATACACATGGGTATATAATAGTATACATTTTAGTTGCTAAAATAATTTGTATCAGAGAAGGGAATATATAAGGAAACTAAAGATATATTAGAGAACAAGAAACAACATATAGATCTGCTTCCAGTGCATGCTCATTAATGAAATATGTGGTATTCAAGTTACAAAAAAAAAAAAAAAAAAAAAAAAAAAAGCTAATGCTCAGGCTATAGGAATTGGAAATTCTATTTTATAGGACAATATATTTATGATTAGACATTATTGGAAATGTTAGTAAGCATTAAAATTTCATTGAAATAAATGAATCAGATTCATTTAACTGATAAGCCATATTTTTACATATTTCAAAGATATTCATTTTTAAGTGCTTCCTCCTTTCCACCAAATGTATGGTATATTAGAAATTCTGAACAGTATTCTATTTGTGCTAGTTGAGAAAAAAAACAAAAATCAAAAAAAAAAAAACATTGTTTGCTGAATGCCTATATTGTGTAGCTGGTATGTGGACATCACATATAATAACCTCCTTTTCCTAATATTAGCCTGATTTTCTTTTGGAGAAATATATCTTCCTTATGCTACTTAATATTTCTAAAACTTTAATCAATAGTCCTGCCCTCTCTCCCCAACTATGGAGCATCAATGCTATAACAGACAACCAGAATACGAATTTGCTGAGATCTTGCTGCTTAGGTGCAAAATCTTCTACTAAAGAAACTGTTTTTGTAACATGTTTCCCATTTGTTTTGTTTTTATGGTACTTCTATGATAGATACCATAGAACAGGTGGTAAAACAGGAAATTATTGTCTCACAGTCTTAGAGGTTGGAAGTCCAAAATAAAATTATAAGAAGGTCACACTTTCTTCAGTCTGTAGTGCTCTGGTGGTTGCTTGCTGGTAACCAATTTCCTCTGTTGCATGTCAATCTGTCTCCTTCAGTCTATTTTGGATTCTATTGCCACATCTGACTTTCCTTTGCTTACAAGGACCCCAGTCACTGTGGATTAAGGCTCACTGTGCTTCAGTTTGGCCTGATCTTAATAGAATCTTGAAAGACTTCATTTACAAATGAATTCACATCACAGGACTGAGGATCAAGATTTGAAAATGTCATTTGGTGGGCATGACTCAAGCTACTAAAGTCTGCCTTCTGGAACCCCCAAAAACATTTTCTTGCCACAAAAGACTACATTCACCACATCCTCACATTCCAAAAGCCTTAAGCAATTTGAGTAACAACTTAGGTCCAAAATCTCATCAAAATCAATTACGGCTGGATCCTTAGTTGTGCAAAATTCCTATCCATCTATGGACATATGAAATCCAGAAAACAAGTTATCTGCTCCAAAAATACAATAGTGAGACAGGCATAAGACAGACATTCCCATTCCATAAGAGAGAGATTGGAAGGAAAACAGAGGTCACAGTTTCCAAGCCAGTCCAAAAACCAGCAAGGCAAATTCCATTAGGTTCCAAAGTCTGAGAGTCATCCATGGCTCAATGTTTTGTCCTCCAGATCTGCTGAAGTGGCAGCCCCACCCATTCCAGGCACTGGGAAGTGGTGACACCTTACCTGAATGCTGGGACATAGGCTCTATCCTCTCCAATAACCAGGATGGTCACTCTGCCCAGTCAAAATGTGGGTGTGTTGGTCCTTCTCTCTTTGTCTGGGGTAACTCTTCAGCCCCAACATTTGCTTCCATGATTCCACATTTGAAGTCATCTTTCCTTCATTTCCCCCCATCCCTGTCCCTTTCAGTCTAGGATGACAATGTGTCTGCTTATGCCACATTCTCAAAATCCTTCTTGGTTTTGCATACAATTCAAGAGGGTCCAAGCCATCTGACAAAGGATCTTCCATAGATCCTTCTTAGATAATTTCAGCTCCAATCACAACTTCATCTGAGGTGGTAGATTGGTTCCATGAGTCTTATGCCTAAAGATTTTAGCAAATGGCTGTTAAGCCATGCTCTAGGGCAGAACACTGCCCTCTGGGACTCACCTCCTGGGAACTCAGGAAGGTTTCTGTTAAGGTGATTCTGACCCTGGTCTCAGAGTATGCTAGGATGCTATGTGGATAGTCTGAATATTCCAAAATATCAAATGCTCATTCCATTTTGCTTATGAGTTCGGTCCTGAATTTATCTCTTTCCTATCACATTTTACTATAAGCATCAAAGAGAAACCAAATTGTACCTTCCACTCTTTGCCTTGAAATGTCTGAAGCTAGAAATCAAGTTCGTGAATTACAAGTTCTGCCTCCCATCCAACATCAAAACACAATCTTGCCAAGTTCTTTGCCATTTTTCCTCCATTTTCCAGTAAAACATTCTTCCTTTCCTTCTTGGTCCTTACCAGAAACACATTTAATGTCTTTATTTCTATCAACATTCTGTACATAATGATGTGTGAATTCTCTGGGATGACAGAAACTGTCTCTATACCTTTCCTTCTGTTTTGAATCCTCAAGAGAATTGTCTTTAAGGTACATATCTTTAACAGCAATCTCTTCAAATCAAGCACCTCATAATTCTTCCAGCCTCAAACCGTAACCCAATTCCAAAGCCACTGCCACATTTTTAGGTATTTGTTACAGAAGCACCCCACTTCTCAGTATCAACATCTGCACATCAGGGTTCTCCAGAGAAATAAAGATAGAGATAGAGACAGATGATATAGACATACGTATAGTTATATTTATAAAGAGATTTATTATATGGAATTGGCTCTCATGAATGTGGGAGCTAGAAAATCCTAACTCAATATGTCAGACTACAAGGTAGATCTCTAATAAAGTTGATGCTGAAATCCTTAGTCAGAATTCCCCATGGGAAGCTGGTTGGAAATTTGGGCAAGAGCCACTGCTGAAGTTGAGGCAGAAATTCTTCTGTACTTCGAAATCCTCAGTTATGACTTTTAAGTCATCTAACTGTTTAGGTAAGGAGAATCCCCACCTTGCTGTAGGAACTCTTCTTTGTTGATCACCAATGCAATCAACTGATTATAGATGCAAATCTCATCTACAAAGTATCCTCACAGTAAAAAGTGGGCCAGTGTTTGACCAAACACCTGGACACTATAACCTAGCCAAGCTCACACATGAAATTAGCCATCACACATATCTTTCAAATAAATCTTCTTTGGCTTCTAGTAGTGAGAGCTGGTTTCTGTGGATCACAATAAAATAATATAAACTGATACAATTGAAGATTTAGAAAAATGGTTGAGGGAAAATAGTATGATCTATAAATTCTATATGGTCACTTATTTCTGTAGTTTAATACCTATAGATGCCCTTGAAAGGTGAGAGTAGATTCAAAAGTGATGATATTCTGTATTAAAACCAGTATTATCCTTTCAATATTTTTAAACAAGGATGAATTGCTCATGTGATTATACTTTATAGTATTTGAAATTTCTGACATATCATTACTTTCAAAAATATTGTATATACAAAAATGCATTTCAGACAAGTATAAATAATTACTAAATTTTGGCTCTTAAAGTTATTAGTAGCATTGTTCTCACATTGTAGAAGCAAATGCTGATCATAAATGCAGTGTTTAATTGACCCTAAAATATACTTTTATTTATTTTTGAATATCAAATTGATATGTCCTTTTTAGATGTTCATTACATAATATTAAAACATGAATTATGCAAAGAAAAAGTAAAATTCCATTCCAAGTGTAATGACTCTTACTTTTTCCTTCTTAGTAACTTTTCTATTTACTCCTTTACTACTCATTCCCATTATGTTTTCCCACACTGAGTTTGTACTCGTAAGACAGCTTTCAAGAGCTTTCATATCTTTGTTCTATCACCTGTATTTCACGTAGTGTTTGGCAAGTTACTTAACCTCACTAACACTTTGCTGCATCCTACATAAAATGAAAATAATTATAGTATCTGTTTCTAATTTGCAATGGCAAAATTTGACAATTTTCTTAAAGTTCTTAGCCCATTGACTGACACAATTAAGATTTCAGTAAGTCTTCATTATCCTCCCTATATGGAGTTTTTGGTTGTTACCAACTGATGTAATGAGTGATGTTTTTAAATGGATGGAAACAGATATTTGGAAATGGACTAGAATAATTCTTTGTTTATCTGGGGTGAGAAGGAACATACATAGAGAACTGAAAGTCTTTTTTTAAATATCCTTGGAAGATCATTGGAAAGATAGTTAATATTACATTGGAAAAACACTGGAGAAATATTACATTGGAGAAAAAGTTTTTTCCTGTATGTTTATGGAAAATTTTACATGAATGATCTTCAGGAGAAATAATATCTAGTTTAATGGCATAATTTCAATAGCATATATATTTATGACAACACATACCTAAGTAATCTCTTTACATATGCCTTTCTTTCCAATCATAGCCTTTATTTATTTATTTTTTTTCTATCTGAAGGGGCTACTTAAAAATAAAATTCCAAAATTTAGGAAAGTAATAGCATTTCCAAGCATAAGAATATGGGTAACTGTAGAATTAAAATATTTAATTCTTATAGCTGTATCCTAAATGTTTACAAAATTAACAAATAGGAGATACTGGACTGTTACATTTATAATTTTAAATATAATTTATTACTTGTCATTTATGTAAGTGTATGAAAAAAAATCTTACATTTTGCACAGTTCCTGATATCATCTCTGAATATTGAAAAATGCACATTAAAATCCATTGCTCCCCCATAAGATCCATGAGTAAGAGAAGTACATATTTTTTAATCTTTGATTCCATTTTGGCAACCATTGTAGCTCAATTTGAAGAAAGAAGAAATGCACATGACCCTGAGTTGTTTGCAGTTAAACTAGTTTATACAAATATTCCTGGTTCAATTTATGTCATTCCACAGTTGATCACATACAATTCTATGAAGATATTTGGATTCTGGGAAAATTTAACTACAATCAAACTGCCAAACTTTTGTAACTGTACAATTTTGTATGTAATAATTTATTTTTCTCACAATATTTCACTTGGAAAAATGTAGTCTTTCATATTTGCAGTTCATACCTTAACTTATGAAAAGTAATGAAATGGTTGAACCCCTGGAGCAAGACTTGTTTTAAGTTATTGCTCTAAGATAAAGCAGAATAAATATTTTGGTAGACAGGAAATTTTAAGTGCACTTTGAGTTAGTCATTCTTTTAAATATTTTAATTTTGTTATCTGTAAGAAGAAAGGCTAATGCATTAGTGTACAAAAGCCTGTACATAATAAAAAGCTAACAGCCTTCAGGGTATTCACCATAAAACTAATTTCACACCTAGTCTATTATGTAATGTGCTATGAAAATAGCTTTTTACTGTAAGATATCATTATAGTAGCATGCATGTACAAATTTGTTTCTATTCTCTGAAATGGAGATTGCACACATACTAATAATCAAACTCCTGGACTTGATCTGTAAATTTATTATTTTCCACATTTAGAAAACCTTTATTTCCATGATATTCAACCACAAGATAGTAAATGGAGGCAGACAAAATAACATTTTTTATCCATATGTCACCACACTAGTTGCGATGTTAGGCTAAAATGTATAGCCATTCCACTGCACTGAACTTTTTCCCCAGATATTTCCTTTTTAGCAATTTCTGACATGAATAGAAGAATATTCAAAAAAGGAATTTAGGTACCATACATAGTATTGTGCTGATCACATGCTCTTTGTATCTCCATGATAGTCAAGCAAGTACCTGAGAATATTATCTTAACTGTGTGTGTATGTGTGTGTATAGATAGATAGAGAGATAGATAGATAGATAGATAGACAGATAGACAGAAGTTAAATCATTAATAGAGGTTCCTTGTTGTAGCTAAGATGTTTCATTTCCCATATCAGAATTCCCCATTAGAAATTCATTCACCTGAGACTATTAAACTTCAGCATCCACTGATTTTTGACCAATAGAAGGTTGTTATTTTCCTTCATATTTTTATTTTTTTACCAGCATTCTTTTGGATAGGAATTGATTAATTAGTGGTGAAAAATTCTTTGATGTGTTTTATTGCTACACAATCTATCAGTTAGCAAGTTTTAATTTTGTATCCACAGTTTACTGCTCTAAGGGGGAAAAATAAGGAAAAGAAAAGAAGGAAAAAAACCCCTCTGAGATCTTTTGGGAGAAAAAAACTGATGAACATTTAAAAATAAAATTAAAAAAAATACTAAGTATTGCTTCAATTCTAAAATTTAAGGTTTTGTTATGTTCATTATTCAGTCTGTTGGGAAATGGAATTGATAACTAAACATACTTCAGTGCATGAATGAATTTATGCTCACAATATTTTTCTAGTATATGTGTGTTAAGATTCTTTAATAACTAGATTTGTAGCCAAAATCTATGAGAAAATAATTTCATCTTAGGTGACATATGATGCTTATTTCATTTACCACTCTGATATTGCATTAATTATTTTAATTGTTTATGAAAGTATTGATTTGGAAAAAAAGGATACTTTTTATGGTAATTGGTATTAGGCTCATAAAATCATGGTAAGAATATGATTTTTAACTTTAATAATATTACAGTGTAATAGTATAAAATGTTTCATAATACCCAATACTCTTATGCAAACTAGTAAAAAATAAAAAAAAGCTCATGTATTTCTAGTCCACTTTTCAAAGTTGCTAAAACACATGATGAAATAAATTGTCACAAGATTAATTTTGTTTTAAAGCTAGAAACTATGAATTTCTGAACCCAAACCCTTCAACTTTTAATAATTGTAATTTTATTGAGAAAACATTAGAAAAAATATTTAATTTCCAAATATTAAGCATATTTTAATTAGGAAAAGGTAAGCAGAATTATTTGAGAGAAAATATTTGATAATAAAAAACACCCTGGATGAGATGTGTATTTTTTTATATGTTAACATCATGGGAAGTAATATTGAATTAAGCGATTCTGAAAATTAATGACAAAAAGAAAAGTTGAAGTATATATTTACAGGGGTATATTTATGTGTATATATGTTTTAAATATCAAAGACAATAGCATAGTTAAAAAAAAAGTATAGGAGAAAACTTCAGGGGAAAATGGAAAAAGTCAGTTGATTCCAATATTTTGGAGCATCTTATTCCCTGAATGTTTCTACCATTCTCAAAGAGATATCTGTAATACTAAGAATTTGGAAAGTGCCTTTGACGGGGTTAAAAGCCTATAGTCACAACAACTGCAGTCAGAGTATGTGATGGGAGACAGGACCTTGAAACGCTTTTAACTTGTCAATGATACATCCAGATCAAGGATAAGAACATGTGACCTTTTACTCGCTACAATTTTCAGCCCTTTTTCCTTCTGTGGTAGTTTGATTTAGAAACAAGCCCTCTTCAGTTTGTGACCACCAAGAGCCCCAGCTTCGCAATGCCGGAAGAAAACACCTTCTCTCTCCAGACACTTTCAAGAAAAGCCCAGGATACGACTTTCTTTAGCAAAGCTGTGTAGTGTTCAGTCACGAGCAATTGGTGTGACCAAATGCATGTGGTGTACTGATTGGTCAAGCTGTCATATGCCTATTCCTGGAAACTGGGGTGGCATCAGGCAATATCCCATAGCTGATTGTAGAAGTGGATGTTGTTTCTCAAAGGAAACTGACTTGTGCTAATGTGAATGCTTCCTGGGTTGGAATGACCAGGGTTTTCTTTGATGCCTTGATATTTAGTTTGTCCTGGTTAAGAATAAATTTCTAAAAATAAATGTTTTGTCTTTAAAAAGAGTACATATATCCAACACAAATAGGATATATTATTATATCCCAAATTGTTAGATTTCAAAATGTGTTCACCTAGATAATAAACAAAAAATCAGTACAAACAAAATGATTTATCTTAATAATTATAGGAAAACATTCTCAAAACTGTCCTAAACACACCAAGTATTATACTGAAATTATATTTTTCTTAATCAAACCAGCATGCAAATGTAATAGACAGCAAAAAGTAGTAGGAAAGAAAGCAAAACCAAACAAAAAACTACATTAAGCTATATAATGTGATGTTTTGAGGCAAGTGGTGTGGTAATAAACATGGTTTGGGTTATATAAGATCACATTATTAGATGATTGATGTTTCATTGAAAGTGGACTGCTTCATACTGTGAGTCTGAGGAGAAAGGACTCTCCCAAGACAATGTGCATGCATGTGTGTATGATTTTAAATACATTTTAAAATGTTCTATTTCTAACTTAAATTAGTTCAGTCTCTTAATGGTTGAAAAGTTTATAAGGGTCTTATGCTTTTTAATGCAATTTTATTGAGAAATATTTACATAACATATAATCATCCCGAGTGTATAATAAATTGTTCACAGTATCATCATATAGTTGTGCATTCATCACCACAATGAATTTTTGAACATTTTTGTTACTTAAATAATAAATAAAAATAAGAATAAAAATAAAAATAAAAAAGAACACAAAAATATCCCACACCACCCTTCCCCTATTATTCATTTATTTTTTATCCTCATTTTCCTTCTCATCTGTACTTACACTGGATAAAGGGAGTGTGAGCCACAAGGTTTTCACAGTCACATAGTCACACCATACAAGATGTATAGTTATATAATCATCTTCAAGAATAAAGGCTATTGTAACACAGTGCGAGTTTCAGATATTTCCTTCTAGCTATTTTAATACACTAAAAACTAAAAAGGGATCTCTATATAATGCATTAGAGTAACCTCCAGAATGACTGCTGTACTCTGTTTGAAATCTCTCAGCCACTGAAACTCTATTTTGTTTCATTTCTCATTTTGGTCCAGAAGGCTTTCTTAGTCCCCTGATACTGGTGTCAGGCTCATCCCTGGGAGTGATGTCCCATGTGTCCAGTGATATTTGCACCCTGGAAGTCGGGTCTAATGTAGGGAGGAGGGCAGCAAGTCCACCTGCAAAATTGGCTTATAGAGAGGGGCCACATCTGAGCAACAAGAGGTTCTTTGGGGATGACTCTTAGGAACAATTATAAGTAGACTTAGCTTTTCCTTTGCAGTAACAAATGTCATAAGGGCAAGCCCCAAGATTGAGGGATCAGCCTTCTAAATTGGTAGTGACCAATGTTTGTGAGAATATAGGGAATTCCCCAGGTAGGTAAATTTTCCCCCAGTCCTGCCAGGGAGCTTTGCAAACACTTTTTTATTCTCTACCCAAATTACTCTGGGATGTATCAGGGCTTCACACTACCCTGTACAAACCAACCAGATTTCACTCTCTATTCAAGTTTCCATGTAATTATGGTGTTTAGTTAACTGACCCTACATAGTATGCTACAGAAAATAGACTTTGCTTCACATATACATCTCTTCTTTGGTCTCACACAGAAGCTGACATTTTAAAACACTGTCAATATCATCCATTACCCTTTAGTCTGATTTCCCTTAGTTCTAACCAAGTCCATTTCATTTATATCTCTAATTGATGTCTGATCTCTTTTTCAGCTTCTTTAACAGTTACTATACAGGGTAATGCTGATACTCATAGCTGCAAAACTCTGGCTCTGAGCCACAGGTGTCACACAGATATCTGGAGTTCAAGGGACTGAACAGGTTATACACAAAGAGCTCAGCATCTCAGAATTTAGAAATTGTCATTAAAACTCAGGAACAGATGTGACTGCTGTAAGAACTTACAATATAGGAACTTTTACAATAAGACTTCCCTGATAACCCATACTTTCAGATTAAATTCTTATAGTTAGTCCATATTAGTAAGGTGTTACAATATTAGTCTTTTAGCTTCTGGCTTATTTCACTCAACATACTGTCCTCAAGGTCCATTCACCTCACAACTTCATTCCTTCTTGCAGTCCCTCAATATTCCATTGTATGTATACATCACATTTTGCCATTCTGTTCTTCAGTCAATATACTTAGGCCACCTCCATCCATTGCAAATAGTGAATACTTCAGCCATAAACACCAATGAACAAATGTCCATGCATGTGCTTGCTCTCAGTTCTTTCAAGGATATGACCAATTACAGGGTTGCAGGACCATGTGGCAACTCCATACTTAGCTTCCTGTGGAGCTGCCACACTGCCTTCCAGATGAGATGCAACATTCTGCTTCCTCACCAACAGTGAATAGGCACATCCCTCCCTCTACATATTCTCAAGCACTAGTATCCCTCTGTTTATTTTTTAAACAGTTTTATTCACAGATCATACAATACATTATAAGCTGACAATTAATGGTTCCCGGTACAGTCACATAGTTATGCATTCACCATCACAATCTATATCAGGGCATTTCCATTTTTCCACAAAGAAAGAGGAAGAAGAGAAAAAAACTAAATGAAGAATTAAAAAGTGGCAAAATAAAAGAAAAAATAAGAATAAAATAAAATGAAATAGAATAAAATAAAAATTCAGACAGCAACAACAACATCAAGAATCCTGTAGGCCTCCCTTAAATCCCCTCTTACTGAGGTTTAGCTTTGGTATATTTCCTTAGTTACAATTAATGGACGCATAGTACAATGTTAATGTTAACTCTAATTTGCATTGTGTTTTTGCCTATACCCTCCCATTATTAGCACCTTGCAATGCTGACATTCATTTGCTCTTCCTCATGTAAAAAGTTTCTTATATTTGTACATTTAATCACCATCATCAAGCACTCTAGGTTTTGCTAAGTCGTGCATTCCCAGTCTTTGTCTTCTATTTTTCCTTCTGGTGTCATATATGCACCTAGCCTTCCTCTTTCAGCCATACTCACTAATCTTTGTTCGGTGTACTTACAATATTGTACTACTATCACACTGTAGAGTGCTATGCATTTCTGGATGTATATAAGCAATCCTGGTGAATATTCTGTATTCCTTCAGCATCACATGCTGGATTCTACACTTTTCTATCTCCTGATAACCTGTGTTCTTAGCTTTAATTCTCAAAGTTTTATCATTAAGGTTAGTGTATATCAGTGAGATCCTACAGTATTTGCCCTTTTGTTTCTGGCTGATTTCACTCAACATAATGTACTCATAGTTCATCCACAATTTTACATGTTTCATGACATTATTCTGTCTTACCACTAGATAATATTCCATCATATGTATATACCAGCTTGTTTAGCCATGTGCCCATTGACGGGCATTTGGGCTGTTTCCATCTCTTGGCAACCATGAATAATTGTGCTATAACATTGGTGTGTAAATGTCCATTCATGTGTCTGCCTTCAGTTCCTCTGAATATATACCTAGTAATGTAATTTCTGGATCATACGGCAGTTCCATATTCAGCTTCCTGAGGATCCACCAAACTGCCTTCCAAAGTGGTTTCAACATTCTGTTTCCCAACAGTGAATAAGTGTTACTCTTTATCCACCTTTATGCACAGCCTCTCCAGCAGTTGTAGTTATCTTTTTTTTTTTTTTTAATGGTCATTCCAGTAGATGTGAGATGATATCTCATTGAGGTTTTTATTTGCATTTTCCCTAATATCCAGTGAAGTTCAGGATATTTTCATATTTTCTTGAGCCATTTGTGTTTCTTCTTTGGAAAAATGTCTGCCCATGTCTTTTGCTCATTTTTAATTTGGCATTTTTTTTCTTTTTTTTGTTGAGTTGTAGGATCCCTTTATATATTCTGGATATTAAGCCCTTATCTGATATGTGGTTTCTAAATATTGGCTTTTTACTTTTCAGGCAAAGCATTTGAGGAAAGAAAGTGTTCGGTTTTGAGGAGGTCCCATTTATCTACTTCTTCTTTCATTGCTTGCACTTTGGGTGTAAAGTCTAGGAAACCACACCCTACCACAAGATATTTAAGATATTTCCCTATATTTTCTTCTAAAAATTTTATGTTCTTAGCTCTGATGTTTAGGTCTTTAATCTCTTTTGACTTGATTTTGTATAAGGTATGAGACAGGGATCCTCTTTCATTCTTTCATATATCGATATCCAGTTCTCCAAGCACCATTTGTTGAAGAGGTTGCTCCATTGCACTGGTTTGACCACCTTACCAAGATCAGTTGTTCTTAGATGAGATGTCTATTCCTGAACACTCAATTGAATTCCATATCTATCTTTATGCCAGCACCATTCTCTTTTGACAACTGTAGGTTTGAAATATGCTTTAAAGACAGGTAGTGTGAGACCTCCCTCTTCATTCCTCTTTCTCAAGATAGTCTTGGCTATCCATGGCACCCTGCCCTTCCATATAAATTTGTTATTGTTTTTTCTATTTCCGCTAAGTAAGTTATTGGGATTTTAATTGCTTTGGCATAGAATCTATTAATCAATTTAGGTAGAATTGACATCTTAACAATATTTAGTCTTCTAATCCATGAAAACACTATGTCCTTCCATTTGTTTAGCTTCTGTTTGATTTATTTTAGTAATTTCTTTCATTATTCCTTCTATAGGCCTTTTGTGGCCTTGGTTAAATTTATTCCTAAATATTTTATTCTTTTGGTTGCTATTGTAAATGGAATTATTTTCTTAATTTCCTCCTCATATTATTTGTTACTAGTGTATAGAAACACTACTGACATATTCAAATTGATCTTGTACCCTGCCACTTTGCTCTATTCATTTCTTTGCTTTAGTAGGATTGCTGCAGAATTTTCAGGGTTTTATACATGTAGTATTCTGTCATCCACAAACAGTGAAAATTTCAATTCTTCCTTTCTGATTTGGATGACTTTTATTTCTTTTTCTTGCTTAATTGCTCTAGCCAGAACTTCCAGCACAATATTGAATAACAGTGGGGAGAGGCAGCATCCTTGTCTTGTTCCTGATCGTAGAGAGTGTATTAGTTAGGGTTCTCAAGGGAAACAGAATCAACAAGAGTTATCTATAAATATAAGATTTTATAAACATGTCTCATTTAACTGTGGGTATGTACAAGTCCAAATTCTATATGGCAGGCAGCAAACTGGCAAATCCAATGAAGATGTTCAATGAACTCCTCAGGCAGTGAACTGGCAACTTCAATGAAGGTGTTTGATGAAACCCTCAGAAAATGAACTGGCAACTTTGATGAACTCCTCAGACAACACTTTGCTTTTTAGCCAAAGAAGAAGTGAAAGTCCTTTACCTTTCTTGCTTAAAACTCCTCAGCTGATTAGATTAAATCCAGCTGATTGAATTCTCTCATTGTGAAAGACCTGCCCTTCATTGATGTAATCATTCATAGTGACAGCCAATTTACTGATGATTTAATGAATGAGCCTTCTGGTTTATTAACCAGCCACAAATGTCCTTGCAGTAAGGGTTAGGCCAGTGCTTTCTGGACCAGACACCTGGGTACTATCACCTGACCAAGTTGATACATGAACCTAACCATAACAGTACCCTGTCAACTTGGCAATTATACACATCACCTTGAACCATACTTTATCTCTAATTAGAGAACAATGACAGATATATATTTCAACTAACAATAATCCACTGTCCTGCACATAACCAGAAACACATTAAATATCTCCAGTATAGGGTGCAAGTCCTTGGGAGACATTAACTTCTAAAATTGATTTCCTTTAACTTAAATATCATAATGAGGAGGAAATATTCATGCCATCATAGTTCTCATTTCTGTAACTGGTCACATAGTGGCAGTTCATATTTATCACTACCTTCTTCCATTACCCATTCCATGTTCCCTTTACCCTTGGCAAGCAATTCAGCTGGATATTGTTCTTTACCTGGTGGGGAGACCAAGACCTTCATTCCTAAAGTTTCTTGGCCATTGGTCACCCTGCCTGGATTGGGTTGTTGCAGTTTCCCATTGACATTAATCACAGGGCATTGTAGTACTAAGAGACACCCCAGGGGATCTCCTGTATGCCAGGAAAACCCTTCTTTGCCTCCGTTGTGTAGTTACAGTGTAATTTCCCCTTGATAGTCAGAATCAATCACCCCAGACAGTACAGTAATCCCCTTCCTTGCCTGTTGATTCAGAGACATAAGAAGCCCAAAGTGGCCAGGTGGCAGTCTTAGTGTCTAGTTCAATGGAATTATTGCATTTCCTGGTGGAAGCACTCCTCCTTTTGGAACTAAGGCTTGTAGACCAACAGAACTTAAGCTTTCAGGGACAGGAAGAATAAATTTTCCTAGTAGATCACTAGGAGTGATAGTGAGGGGTGATACTCCTGTTTCCACCCCTTGATTCCTGGACCCATGAATCATGGCTATGGGAGAAAGAACCCAATAGAGTGGACACTGAATCAGAGCATACACAGCATCCTGGAGAACACTGCACCAGCCTGCAAGGTATTGCCACCTAGTTGGCACCATAATTGAGTCTTCAACAGGCCATTCCACCATTCTATCAACCCAGCTGCCTCTGGATGATGGAGAACATGAATTCCATGAGTATGTGCCCATTCTCTCACTTCATTTTCTGTGAAGTGTGTTCCTTGGTCAGAAGCAGTGCTGTATGGAATACCATGATGGTGGATAAGGCATTCTGTAAGTTCATGGATGGTAGTTTTGGCACAAACATTTCATACAGGGATGGCAAACCCATATCCAGAGTAGGTATCTATTCCAGTAAGAGAAAATTGCTGCCCCTTCCATGATGGAAGTGGTTCAATGCAATCAACCTGCTACCAGGTAGCAGGCTAATCACCTCAGGGAATGGTGCCATATCGGGACTAAGTGTGATCTCTGCTGCTGGCAGATTGGGCAATCAGCAGTGGCTGTGGCCAGGTTGGCCTTGGTGAGTGGAAGTCCATGTTCCATGTTGCTGAGCCCATGCATAATCTCCATCCCTAACACCATGACCACTTTGTTCATGAGCCCATTGGCAATGACAGGAGTTGCTGGGGAAAGAGACTGATTGGTATCCACCAAATGGATCATCTTATCCACTTAATTATTAAAATCATCTTCTGCTGAGGTCACCCTCTGGTAAGCATTCACATGGGACACACATATCTTCATGTTTTCTGCCCATTCAGAAAGTTCTATCCACATACCCCTTTCCCAGACTTCTTTGTCACCAATTTTCTAATCATGTTCCTTCCAAGACCCTGACCATTCAGCCAAACCCTTAGCAACAGCCCATGAATCAGTATACAAATACACCTCTAGCCAGTTCTCCTTCTAAGCAAAATGAACAACCAGGTTCACTGCTAGAAGTTCTGCCCCCCTGGAAGGATTTCTCCTCACAACTGTCCTCAGGGACATCCCAGAAAGGGGCAGCAGTGCTGCAGTTGTTCACTTTTGGGTGGTGCCTGCATATCATGCTGAACTATCTATAAACCAGGCCCCAGTTTTCTCTTCCTCACTCAACTGATTGTAAGGAGCTCCCCAAGAAGCCATCACTGTGGGCTGAGAAAGAAAAGGTATGTGGCATGAGTCAGAGCCATGGGCATTTGGGCCACTTCCTCATGGAACTTACTTGTGCCTTCAGGAGATGCTCAAGCTCTATCTCATATATACCATTTCCTTTTTATGATTGAGTGATGCTGTGCATGCCCAACTTTATGGCTTGGCAGGTTGGAGATAACCAGCTCATGATAGGTAACTCAGGTCTTATGGTAACTTGGTGCCCATAGTTACGCGTTCTGTCTCTACTAAGGAGCAATAACAGGCCAAAGGCTGTTTTTCAAATGGAGAGTAGTTATCTGCAGAGGATGGTAAGGCTTTACTCTAAAATTCTAAGAGCCTGCATTGTGATATTCAAATAGGAGACTGCCAAAGGCTCCAAATAGCATCTGTATTTGCCACTGACACTTTCAGTAACATTGGATCATCTGGATCATATTGTTGATGTGGCAGAGCAGCTTGCACAGTAGCCTGGACCTGTCACAGAGCCTCATCTTTTTCTGGTCCCCAATCAAAATTAGAAGCTTTTCTGCTCCCTTGGTAAATGGGATGGGGTAGCACACCCAAATGAGTATGTTGTCTCCAAAATCCAAAGAGGCCAACTAAGCATTGAGTTCCAGTTTGCTAATGCAGCTTTTTCTCAAAACACCAGAAATAGATTGGTTTTATAAAAGGGGGTTTATTTGGTTGCACTTTTATAGTCTTAAGGTCATAAAGTGTACAACATAACACATCAACAATTGAGTACCTTCACTGGAGGATAGTCAATGGCATCTGGAAAACCTCTGTTAGCTGGGAAGGCACATGGCTGGTGTCTGCTCTGGAGTTCTGCTTTCAAATTGGCTTTCTCCCAGAACATTCCTCTCTAGTCTGCAGCACCTCAAAAATGTCACTCTTCATTGCTCTTGGGGCATTTGTCCCCTCTTAGCTTCTCTGGAGCAAAAGTCTGCTTTCAAAGGCTGTCTCCAAAATGTCTCCATAAGCTGCAGCTCCTCTCTCAGCACCTGTGCATTCTTCAAAGTGTCCTTCTTGGCTGTAGGAAGCTCACTCCTTCTGTATGAGCTTATATAATGCTCTAGTAAACTAATCAAAGCTCAAGCTGAATGGGCAGGTCCACATTCCATGGAAATTATCTAATCAGAGTTATCACCTACAGTTGGGTGGGTTGCATATCCATGGAAACACTGAATCAAAGAATTACAGTCTAATCAACTCTAATATGTCTGCCCATGCAAGATTACATCAAAGATAAAGGTGTTTTGGGGGATATAATACATTAAAACTGGCACACATTGTGACTCTTTTTTGGTTGTAGGAGGGGCCAGATGCAACAGCTTACCCTTTACTTTAGAAAGGATATCTCAACATACCCCACACCTCTGGACACCTAGAAATTTTCTGAGGTAGAAGGCCCCTGTATTTTTGTTGGATTTATCTCCCATCCTCTGCCACACAAATACCTTGCCAACAAATCTAGAGTAGTTGTAACTTCTTGCTCACTAGGTCCAATCAGCATGATATCATCAATATAATGAACCAGTGTGATGTCTTGTGGGATGAGAAACAATCAGGATCCCTGCAGACAATGCTATGACTTAGGGCTAGAGAGTTGATACACCCCTGAGGCAGCACAGTGAATGTATACTGCTGGCCTTGCCAGCTGAATGCAAATTGTTTCTGGTGGTTCTTACTAACAGCAATTGAAAAAAAAAAAGCATTTGCCAGATCAATAGCTGCATACCAAGTACCAGGGTATATGTTGATTTGCTGAAGCAATGATACAACATCTGGAACAGTAGCTGCAATTGGAGTCACTACCTGGTTAAGCTTACAAGAATCCACTGTCATCCTCCAAGACCCATATGTTTTCTGCACAGGCCAAATACGAAAGTTGAATGGAGATGTGGTGGGAATCACCACCCCTGCATTAACCTCTTAAGAGTGGCAATAATCTCTGCAATCCCTCCAGGAATCTGGTATTGTTTCTGGTTTATTATCTTGCTAGGCAGAGGCAGTTCTAAAGGCTTTCTCCTGGCCTTTTCCATCATAATAGCCTTCACTCCATAAGTCAGGGAACCAATGTGAGGATTCTGCCAGTTGCTGAGTATGTCCATTCCAATTATGCATTTCTGAACTGGGGAAATAACCAGAGAATGGTTACAGGGACCCACTGGACCCACTGTGAGATGGAGATGGACCTGAGCTGAGACTCCATCAATAACCTGACTTCCAGAAGCCCTAGCTCTGACTGGTGGACCAGAGTGGCATTTTGGGTCTCCTGGAATGAATGTCACTTCCAAATCAGTGTTTAATAATTCCTGAAATGTCTGATCATTTCCTTTTCACCAATGCACAGATAACCTGGTACAAAGCCATAGATCCCCCAGGGGAAGGCTGGGAGGAAGATTAACAGTATACATTTTTGGCAGTGTAACTGGGTCCTTCTCCAAATATAACCAGCCTTTCCCTCATTCAAGGGGCTCTGGATCTGCAACCTATCTTATGTCTGGGAATTTATTAAGGGGCTGTGATGCTCTTTTTATGAAATTCAAGGTAGACTTTTGTTCACTTGACCTAGAATTCTTCTGTTTATAACAACTCAAACAAGAATTTAGTAGACTGCCCATCTATTTTACTGCTAGGTACTCCATGATCTATTAGCCAATGTCATAAGTCTCTATGAGTCAGATTATTTTGGCTGCAGGCTTGAGTCTGTTTTCCATTATAATAACCATACCCACCTTGTCTTTGATGACTAACTGCTGCCGCATGGCTTCTGCCTGCTCAGGATCCAATTATCCCTGTTTTGTTTAAGGATTCCAGCTCAGTGACAGCAGTTTCCATAGTAATATCTGACTTACAGAGAAGGGTGACCACAGAACTCTTCAGGGATGATGGAGCTAGTTTCACAAACTTATCCCTTAGAGTCAGGTAAAAGGTGTGTCCTATGGACATTCCAGGCATGTGTGAACAGACCTTCCATGATAAATCCACTCTAATATTCCAGTCTCTCTAAGCTTTTGAATCCCCTCCTCTACATTATACCAGGGCAGTTCTGACATTTCAACCTCAGGTAATGCTGGCCACCTTTCAATCCACATTTCAGCCAACCACCCAAACTGTAAATGCCCTTTCTAACCCCTTGAGCTACAACCTTGAATGCAGAATCTCTGCTTAGTGATCCCATATGAATAAATTCAGCCTGATCCAACTTCGTATTCCTTCCACCATTATCACACACCCTTAATATCCATTCCCACACATATTTCCCTGATTTCTGTCTGTATAAGTTGGAAAACTCATACAGTTCTTTTGGAGTATAGAGTACTTCTTCAAGGGTCATACTTTGTACCTCACCCTTCAGGGCTGGTTGGGACTTTAGCTATAGGTCTTGAAGCAAAGACTGGTGCTGGGGTTGGGTCATAAAAAGAAATAGAAATATCCCTCAAAATATTTACCTCAGTACATTCTGTTGCAATTTCATGTCCTCACTGCCATTATTATCAATCCATATGTCCCCATCCCAAGTTTCAGGATCCCATTCTTTTCCAGTTAATTCCTTCAATTTAACAGCAGACAGCCTGCAAAGTTGAAATTTTAGTTTATGTTGTAAATCTGCTACTCACACAGTGAGATTCTGGGTCTGGTTTTCAGAAATCTCAAGCCTGTGGCCACATGAAATAATATTTTTTTTCAGGACACACACAGAAACCTTTACATCTGTCATAGAGCACTTAAGTTTCAAATTTGAAACCTTTAGCCTGTCCCTTTCTCTTATAACTTTATCCATTGTTTCTAAGAGCAACCAACCAACATCATTATTCCTCTTAACTCTGCAAAACTTTCCTACAAGATTATGATTAGGAGAAATAAATGGTGATTTTTTGTGTATCTCCATTGCCAATACACACCCTGGACTGTCAACATTATTTTGATTATCAGAAATTGTCCCGGCCCACGGGACAATCAACGGAGGCTCCAAATCCTGTGAGGGAGGAATGGTATGGGACAAGAGACATGAAGAACGACAGCAAGACGAATATCCTGGTCAAGCTGCAAATCTTTATTGAGGAGGCAGAGCATATATACTCTAGGAGAAGGGGAAGTGGCTAGCAAGGGCTCATGGTGGTCTAGGATTGGTGGCTGCTGTTGCTAGGGCGGATGGCAGATGTAGGGTTAGCATTTTTGGTGTGAACTAGCACTTTTGGCATGAACTACTTCCGTAAAGAAGGCTGAGGGTAACTTAAGCTATTGTTGTATCAGCCCTGGCGGCCATGTTGCACATTTCCCGCATAGCTGAAGGTGGACTTTATGCATGCTACCTTAATCGCCCTCTACAAGAAATGGAGTCCTTAGTGCCTTTGAATCTAATCAGAGTAGAAAAACAAATTTAAAAGTCCATTTTAAGATTCTGTTTCTCAGGAACCACTTCTAGTACCAAGTTGTATTAGTTAGGGTTCTCTAGGGCAACAGAACCAACAAGAGATATCTATAATGATAAGATTTTGTAAAAGTGTCTCACATAACTGTGGGTATGTGCACATCCAAATTCTGTACGGCAGGCAGCAAACTGGCAACTTCAATGAAGGTGCTTGATGAACTCTTCATGAAGTGAACTGGCAACATCAATGAACTCCTCAGGAAATGCTTTGCAGGTTAGCTGAAGAAGTGAAGGTCCTCTATCTGTCTCACTTAAAAGTCTTCAACTGATTGGATTAAATCCAGCTGATTGTGTTCTCTCATTGTGAAAGACATGCCCTTCCTTGATGTAATCAATCACATCTGCAGCCAATTGACTGATGATTTAATAAACCAGTCTTCTGGTTTAATAACCAGCCACAAATACCCTTGCAGTAATGGTTAGGTCAGTGCTTGCTTGACCAGACACCTGGGTACTATCACCTGACAATGTTGACACATGAACCCAACCATCACAGAGAAAAAGATATGAGTCACTCTCAATTGGGTATTGTTTTAGCTCTGGATTTTTCAAACATTGCCTTTATCATATTGAGGAAGTTCCCTCCTATTCCTAAATTTTTGAGTGTTTTCATCAAGAAAGGATGTTGAATTTTCTAAAATGTTTTTTCTGCATCAGTTGAGATGATTAATTCAGCTTTAATTGATGTGGTTTATTACGTTAATTGATTTTCCTTTGTTGAACCAACTTTGCATACCTGTAATAAATCCCACTTGGTTGTGGTGTGTAATTCTTCTAATATGCTGCTGAATGCAATTGGTGAGTATTTTATTGAGGAATTTTGCATCTATATTCATTAAACAGACTGGTCTATAATGTTCTTTTCTTGTATTATCACTGTATGGCTTTGGTATTAGGATGATATTGGCTTCATAGAATGAATTAGGTAGCTTTCCCTCTTCTTCAATTTTTTATGAGGATTTTGAGTATGATTGGTACTAATTCTTAAAGTTCACATATGAAGCCATCTAGTCCTGGACTTTCCATTTTTGGAGGTTTTTGATGACTGTTTCAGTTTCTTTACTTGTGATTCATTTGTTGAGGCCATCTACTTCTTCTCAGGACAATGTTGGTTGTTCATGCTTTTCTAGGAAGTTGTCCATTTTGTCTAAGTTGTCTGTCTTATTAGTATATAGTTGCTCATGTTATGCCCTCATTATCTCCTTTATTTCTGTGGGGTCAGTGATTATGTCCCTTTCCTATTTCTGATTTTATTTATTAGCATCCTCCTCCTCCTCCTCTTCCTCCTTCTTTTCTTCTCTCTCTCTCGTTAGACTAGCTAAGGGTCCATCAATTTTATTGATTTTCTCAAATAACCAGCTTCTGGTTTTGTTGATTCTATTGTTTTCATACTCTCAATTTCATTTATTTCTGTTCTAATTTTGTTATTTCTTTCCTTTTCTTTGCTGTGGGGTTACTTTGCTTTTCTTTCTCTAGTTCCTACAGGTGAAAAATTAATTCCTCAGATTTTGCTCTTTCTTCTTTTTTAATGTAGGCATTTAGAACAGTAAATTTCCCTCATAACACCACCTCTGCTCTATCCCATAAGTTTTGATATGTTGTGTTTTCATTCTCATTGGCCTCAAGATATTTACTAATTTCTTGTCTAATTTATTTCTTGACTCACTTGTTGTTGAAGAGTGTGTTCTTTAGCCTCCATATATTTGTGAATTGTCTGGACTTCCACTTGTTATTGATTTCCAACTTCATTCCATTATGATACAAGAAAGTGTTTTATATAAGATCAATATTTTTAAATTTATTGAGACTTGCTTTGTGATCCAACATGTGGTTTATCCTGGAGAACAATCCATGAGCACTTGAGAAAAATGTGTACCTTGCTGTTGTGGGGTGTAGTGTTCTATAATTTTCTGTTAATTCAGGTTCATTTCAACTTCTCTATTTCCTTGTTGATTCTCTGTCTGGGTGTTCTATCCATTGGTGAGAGTGGTGTAATTTAGTCTCCAACTATTATTGTAGATGTGTCTACTTCTCCATTCAGTGTTTTGAGTGTGTTCCTCATGTATTTTGGGGTGCTTTGGCTTGGTGCATGAGTATTTGTGATTATTATGCCTTATTGATGAATTGTCCCATTTATTAATATATGGTTTCCTTCTTTGTCTCTTTTAATTGTTTTTCATTTGAAGTTTAATTTGTCTGATATTAATATAGTTACCCCCCTCTTTTCTGTTTTTTATTGGCTGAAATATCTTTTCCCAACCTTTCATTTTGAACCTATTTTCGTCCTTGTGTCTAAAGTGACTCTCTTGTAGACAGCATATAGATGGGTCTTGCTTTTTTTTTACCATTCTGCAAGCCTATATCTTTTTATTGGGGAGTTTCAGCCATTAACAATTAATGTCATTATGTAAGGGCAGTACTGTCTTCTATTATCTTGTTTTTTTTATTTTATATGTATAGCTTATATTTGTATCTCTCTTTTTTACCCTTCCTGATAGTCCTCATCTCTACACTCTTCTCCAAACCTCTCTCTCTCGTCTTTTCCTATCAGTCTGTAGCACTCCCTTTAGCATTTCACAAACTCTCTCAGTGTCTGTCTGAAAATATTTTAAACTCTCCCTCATGTTTTGTGCCAGTTTGAATGTATTATGTCCCCCAGAAAAAGCCATGATCTTTGATGCATTGAGGGTGGGCCTTGATCAGTGGAGCCATATAAACGTGCTGACTCAGAGATGGAACTCAGTGCATCTGTGAGTGACGTTTTGAAGAGGAGCAAGCTTGCTAGAGAGGAACGTCCTGGGAGAAAGCCATTTTGAAACCAGAACTTTGGAGCAGACGTCAGCCATGAGCCTTCCCAGCTAACAGAGGTGTTCCAGACGCCATTGGCCATCCTCCAGTGAAGGTACCTGATTACTGATGTGTTACCTTCGACACTTTATGGCCTTAAGACTGTAACTGTATAGCCAAATAAACCCCCTTTTTTATAAAAGCCAATCCATCTCTGGTGTTTTGCATTCTGCAGCATTAGCAAACTAGAACATGTTTGAAGGACCGTTTTCCCAGATATAGAATTAGTGGTTGGCATTTTTTATCCTTCCATATCTCAAATATACCATACCACTGCCTATTTGCCACCACAGTTTCTGCTGAGAAATGTGCACATAAGCTTAAGCTTATTGAGCTTCCCTTGTATGTGATGCATCACTTTTTTCTTGTTGCTTTTAGAATTCTCTTTTTGTCTTTGACATTTGATAATGTGATTAGTAAGTGTCTTGGGGGTAGTTGTATTCAGTCTATTCTCTTCGGGGTATGCTGTACTTCTTGGATGTGTAATTTTATGTCTTTCATAAGATGTGGCATATTTCCAGTGATTGCTTCTTTCATTATCCTTTCTGCCACTTTTTCCTCCTCTTCTTCTTCTGTGACACCCATGAAACATAGATTTGTGTGCTTCATGTCATCATTCAATTCCCTGTGATCTTGCTCATATTTTTCCATTCTTTTCCCTATCTTTTCCTTTGTGTGTAGGATTTCAGACATACTGTTCTGTAGTTTCACTGATGCTTTCTTCTGCCACTTCAAATCTGTTGTTGTAAGTCTCCATTTTTTATCTCTTCTATTGTGCTTTTCATTCCCATAATTTCTGACATTTTTTTTCAAACTTTCAAGTTCTTCTTTATGTTCATCCAATATCTTCCTTATAGCCTTCATCTCTTTTGCCATATCTTCCCTAAACTCATTGATTTGATTTTTAAATTGATTTGGCACATTTGAAGATCTTTAATTAGTCATTTCAACTCCTGTATCTCATTTGAAGTGCTAGTTTCTTCCTTTGACTGGGTTGTATCTTTGTTTTTCCTAGTGTGACCCATATATATACTATATATATATATAGAGAGAGAGAGAGATAGGTAGATAGATAGAGAAATAGAGAGATAGATAGCTAGATATAGATATATATATATCATATATATAGTCAAGGCATCTGTTTTCCTTGATTAGTTTATTTTAGAAGTCATTTTCACTCTTTTTCCTAAGGTTTTATTGTTGGTTGGCTTTGTTTTCTGTCTGTTCTTTGGCATTCAGTTTGACTTTTTCTAGACCTCTAGCATAGCTTTTGTTTAACTGATCAGAATTTTTTAGGTCTTGTTATTCTGGATCTCGCCTTGCCTATGCATCTCTCTTGCCTGTCAGTTGTCTGATTAGATAGGACTCTCAGTCTCCCGGAGAAACCATGGGCCCACAGCACCTACCTCTTGGGGGGTAGGCACTGGGCACCATAGCAAGTCTCTGTGTGTGGGTAAAACAAGTCTGTTGTTTTCCAGGGTGCTCTGTTTTTTTTTTGTTTGTTTGTTTGCTTGTTTGTTTGTTTGTTTGTTTTTGCCAGCCAGCAAGCCCTATATTTGTTTTAAGCACTGCTTTAACTGTTGGGTTGCTGGTATTTCTCAACTTAAACAGGGTTGGTTTCCCATATAGGGTGTGTAGACCACTCCAGTTGGCCTGGGATAGGGTCTGGAGAGGTTCTGAGAAGACTTAAAATTCCCTTGTTTTCCCATCTGCCCAGCAGATGGTACTGTTGGTGACTTAACTGTTCTCAGAAGGTGTTTACCTTCTGAATCTGAGGCTGCCTCTGACCAGGCAGGGCTGAATTACCTCTTGGATTCCAAGCTGTGTCTGACCAGGCAGGACTGAATTACCTCCTGGGGCTGAGAGGCTATTTCTAATTGGCTGGGGCTGAATTTTCTCCTGTAACCTTGACTATGTCTGACTGGGCAGAGCTGAATTGCCTCTTGGAGCCTGGCTGAGTTGGCTTGGTGGGGCTGAGTTAACCCTTGGAGTTCAGCTGAGGCTGGCTGGGCATGGCAGACTTATCTCCTGGAGTTCCCATCTGACCAGGCAGGGCTGAGGCTGCAGGGTTACTTCACCCCCACTTTACTGGACAAAGCTTGACTCAATGTGGAGCTGTGGCAGAAGACACTGCCTGTTGCTGCAGATTTCAGCCATCCCCAAGGCAGGGATCAGGTCACCAGTTACTATGTTCCTCAAGGGTGGGGGAAGGGCTTTCATATCCAGGACTGGAAACAGTCTCTGCCCATGTTTTCTCAGAATCTTCATCCCTCACTGATCTAGGCCTTGAAATGTCCTTCTCTATCCCCCCAATCTCCAAATGATGGATATCTGTCACCTGTATGAGAGTTTTTATAGTCTATGTCCCTGGTGGGAGGTGAGAAGAATCCCAACTACTGGTTCTCTGTTCCTTCTGTGCTGCACAAGAACAAGTAAAGGTGGGGGAGAGGACCAGAGTTCTCCTGCCTGACATCTTTCTTCGTCTTCAATTCAGCATCTGTAGGGTTCTTCTCCCATCTATACCCTCCTCCAAAGTTCTGAACAAATCAGGTTTTTTCCCTTTTGCAGAATATCTGGGGGAAGTTTTCAGTAGCCATTTGCATTGCCATGTTGATGACATCACTACAGTCATATACTTTTAATCAAAGATCTACTTCATTTTATTTTCTAGTACTTACTATTGCTACTCAGAGTTTTGAACATAAATTTTCTAATCTTTACAGAGCCATACCAATGTTAAATATCAGCTTGATGACAGTTTTTTTAAAATGGTGCAAATTAGAACCTTTCCAAAGAAAATTGTACTTGAAGCAAGGTGGAATTGCATAAAATTTTAAAAATGGTTTATTAATTTAGTTTCATTAATATTGGCCAATGTGTACTCTTTAAAAAGGTTTATATGTTACTGAATTTAATATTTTATTATACTTGGCTAGTTATTTTTTCAATTAAGTTTGAATAGCATTTATATGTTTGACATTTAAAACTATGTGAAGATGTACTGTTAAAACTCCTACCAAATGTTGTTGAACCATTACTCCATAAAGCTCCATGTAGTTAACCTTTAGTGGATATAGAGATATCATGATTCAAGGGTTCAAAACATTAATAGATTTTATAACCTTATCTACTGCTCTAATCGAAATCTGACTGATAGTAGGTGCTTATTAAATATTTGTGGAGTAATGAATCTATACCAGGCTATAAAAATACCTAAATATCATACCATGGATAAAACAGTTCAGAAGTTATACTGCCCAAGGAAAGATATGAACTTTTTCCTGTAGATCCAATATTTATAGCTAATATCTGTAAAGCACTTACTGTCAGGCACCATTCTAACTACCTCACACATTAACTTCACATATTGTTTCATGTAATAACTTCACATATTAACTCAATCCTGTGAGGTATGTACTATCATTTTCTTCAATTTTACACTTGAAGAACTGAGGCATTGACCATTTGAGTATCTAATTCAAGGTTACCCAGCTGATAAGAGTAGTTACTCAAACCAAGGCAGCCCAGCTTGAGAGTAAAATATGTTTGTAAAGATCACTGGAAAGATCACTCTTTACCCTTAAACTGTAATATACTGAGTTAAATACAGCATGCATCTTTTTTTACTTCAACAACAAAAGTAAATATATTAATTAAACAAAACAGAGCTTCTAATATTTACATTGATAAACAAAATATACATTCCCATAAATCAATTAAAATTGCATTATGTAATAATTTTAAGCTTATTTTATTAATCAGTGCAGTTTTGCTATAAAGAGTTTTGAATTCTTTAAAATTATTTCCCATGTTTCAGGTAGCAGCTCTGCTGTTACTCATGGATTGAAATTGCTTAGAGTTTTCAACATCTTCCACTTCCAGGGGTCAAAGTAAATCAGATGTAACCCTCAAAGTAGAACTGAAAGATGGCATAAATCTATCTTGGCAGAAACCAGCCCAACTGATAAAAGAGTCTGTGTCTATGTGTGTTTGTGTGCATGTGCATGTTTATTAGAGACATTTTGAAATTCACACATATGTCAGTCTGATTCAGGATCTCACAGACCTTGAGGTACCCTTTAGCATACATTTTACTAAAAAAAAAAAAAATAGGACACATTTCTTGGAAGTCCTAAATGCTGAAGTAAGCTGTGCCATCTGTGGGGAGTAAGCATCTTCACTCAGTTCCAAGAGCATTATTTCTACTATTTGTCCAAATATTAATACATCAAACTGTGACATGTCCTTTGTTGAGTCTGATTGTATAGCATTTCTTATTTTAACAAATATCATAAGGGTATATTTTAACCATCTTTTCATAGTTCCTGGCATATAACATTAAGCAGTGCAGTGAAGCATAACTAATTTCACATTCTGCTGATATGGAAAACTCTAAAAATCTTAAGCAATATATATGACATCTAAAAATTAATTAGCCAGAAGGAATATGTGAGATTTCTAGTGACATTACCTGAAGTCTAAAATTTTTATGAAAAAAGACAGTAAAGCAAAAGTCATTGTCCATTCAATGACAGTATCTTGAAAGCTCACACATCAGCTCTACTTATTTCTTAGGTTTTGTTTCCAATTTCTAAATAACAGATTATGTCATGAAATTTTCTGTAGTTATTTAATGTGCCTGCTAAATAAAATATATCTGTAAAGATTATCCATATTCTTTCAACTTTTTCTCCTTTGACAGGATAGAATTTTAGGCATTTTCTTTCTCTCTTTCATTCCCTTTTATATTAACCAAAACCTTTATAAAAATGAAATTGCCAATTATTGTTATTTTCTTCTTATGAATATCATGAGCTTCCAAGTTATCAAAAATCACCATTGCTTATGGGATGTAAACATTTCCGCATCCAAATTATTACTTTTAACAGAAATAAAATTACCAGAGAGAAATAACTTTGAAGGTCCAATGTATATTTCTCAAGGTATTGATTGAGTTAAAATACTTGAGAACTGTGGGATCAGTGTAAAAATATGTATTTCAATCTCATAAATTCTTAAATGGCACTTAACATATAGGTAATGACTTGTCATTTTACTGAAGTCCTAATGTTTGCCATTGGAGATATGGATAAATTCCTTAAGAATTATAAATTATGCATTTGTATTTTGAAAAATAAGTAATTGCTTCAGGTAGGGGTACTTTGCCTTTAGTGAAATCACTAGGAACTAAGAGGGGAAAAAAGGTCATATACTGATTAAAATATTTGAATTTCTAAAATAATATTTCAGGTGAGTGTGAACACAAGACAGTTCAACATGTTTGTGAATATAATCAATTATAACACCTACATATTATAATCAATTGTAAACACCTTAAAATTAAAAAGTCAATTCATCATGAAAGACATCCTAACAAAATCTGTTCTTATAAACATATAGAAGCAAAATTATATATGCAATGCCATTTTATTAAGAAAAATAATTTATTTATTAAAATGAAACAAAAAATAAATAAGTTGATTTATAAAGAAAAACAAATCTCCTTGGTCATTTACACAAGGGCTCTGTGCTGGTTTGGATGTATGATGTCCCCTAAATGACATGTTCTTGGATGCAATCTTGTGGGGGCAGATGTATTAGTGTTGATTGTGTTGGGAACTGCTGATTGAGTGTTTCCATGGAGATGCGATCTCCCCAATTATAGGTGATGACTCTGATTGGATAGTTTCTATGGAGATGTGGCCCTGCCCATTCATCATGGATCTTGATTAGTTTACTGGAACACTATATAAGCTGAGACAGAAGGAACGAGCTTGCTACTGCCAAGAGGGACACTTTGAAGAATGCACAGGAGCTGAGAGAAGAGCTGCAGCTTACAGAGACATTTTGGAGGTGGCCTTTGAAAGCAGGCTTTTGTTCCAGAGAAGCTAAGAGAGGACAAATGCCCCAAGAGCAACTAAGAGTGGAGAGCTGAGAGAGGAACGTCCAGGGAGAAAGCCATTTTGAAACCAGAACTCTGGAGCAGATGCCAACCATGTGCCTTCCCAGCTAACAGAGGTTTTCAGGATGCCATTGGCCGTCTTTCAGTGAAATTACCTCTTACCTTGGACACTTTATGGCCTTAAGAATGAAACTTTGTAACCAAATAACCGCCCTTTATAAAAGCCAATCCATTTCTGGTATTTTGCTTAATGGCAACATTAGCAAACCAGAACAGGCTCCTTATTACCTGTCTTCTATGTAAAGGCCTCGTCATCTGACCTTCAGAAATAAGATAGAATTCTCTCATTTCTCATTTGCCACAAATTTCCAGGGACAGATTCTAGACTTTCCCTATAATTCTCCCCATGTTCTCTGCTCCAAGGCAGAACGGAGGACTATTTGGTATAAGAGTTCAAGAAGAGTCCACCTAGGGTATTAGAAGCAGGCATTGCCAATCTCAGAAATGCTTTGCTTAGACTCCCCCCACTTTGACAGAAGTGGGTGGTGAGTGGTAAGGAATTTCCCCTTTGCAGCAAAAGGGTAGGACAGAAAAGTACTTTTCCTGATGACTTTCATTCCTTTTCCACAATTCCTTTCCTGTTTTGACCACCACATTGTGAAGGAGAGGTGGTTTACCCAGCAAACCCTGTGGATTTGCCTTCCATTTTGTTAGCCCTCAAGAGAGGCAGGTCTGTGGTTTAATTGTTGGCATCTTATTAAAATTAAATATTGTCATCCATTTCCTACCACCACCCAGGCCCTGAGTAACCTACGTTCTAATTCCTAACTAATACTTAACTGGTACAGAGTTTTTGTTTAGGGTGATGGAAAATTTTTGGTAATGAATGTTGGTGATGGCAGCAAAGCTTTATGAGTGTAATTAACACCACCAAATTATATATTTGATTGTGGTTAAAAGGGGGAAATTTTAAGTTGTATATATTTTAATAAAATAAAAAAGTAAGAAGAAAGCATAGGACTTTACAACACAAATAGTGAACCCTAAGAGAAATTACAAGCTATAGTTAATAGTACAATTATAATGATACTGTTTTATCAATTCTAACAAAGTTACCACACTAATGCAAATGGTTAATAGTAGGGAAAACTGTGTGTGTGTGGTGGTGGTGGGGGCAGTAATATAGGAACTCTGTATTTTCTGAATTATTTTTATATATATAATTTAAATACTGTTAACTCTGTTAGGGTCCCTGTGCTCATCCGAGAATAACAGATGAAGGTCAACTCAAGAGTCTGTTAACATATAATCCTTTGTATGAAATAGTCTTCAAAAAATTCTGTAACTGCAAAATTACAAACCACTCTTCCTCCCCATGCCTCCTCCTGTTATATACCTGAGATTTATGGTAGTTAAGAAAGTTGCCTAATGTGACATAGTTAGTAAGTAGATGTGTAACACCTATATCTAGTTGATTACAACTCTCAATCAATAGAGGAACCTGAAAAATGTATAGAAGAAGATGTAAATTGCCAATACATATTTGTAACATAATATGCTCACTGATAACCAGAGGAATGAAATTTTAAAAAGGAAATACATTTCTATATAATGTATTTGAAATTTTTTTAAATAAAAGAATACCTAATTTTAGAAATTATACACTTCAACACACCAATAAAATGTTTGAAGGACTGTAAATTATTAAAGCTTCCTTGAAAACAATTTGACAATGCATGTCAGGAGTCCATAACAACTTCTCATTGTTAATCCAATACTTATTCTACCTGTGATATTTAAGTAACATTTTAAAAGATATACCTTTAAGTAGGCATTAATTGCAGCATTATATATATATATATATATATAAAATTAAAACACAGATGTCAAAATTAACAATGATTAAACAAATTATGAAATTTTCTATTAAAATATTAAATAACTATCAAATTAATACATATAACTTGTTTTAAGTGAGGTAGTAAATGCTTGTTTTTAGTTATATAAAATAATATCAATCTTTTTATATATTTTACTATCACAGTTATGTAAAAACATAGAAAAAACAATGAACAGAAATTTGCCATATAGTTTATATTTGTTTCTGGGAAAGGGATTACCTTTATTTCCATCATATTCCCTTGTGTGTTTTCTCACATTTGCTTTAAAATGAATATGGACCTTTTATTTTTGCAAAAATATAGAAAACATACTAAATAGCACAACTTAGGAAAGAGTAGTTACTATTAGAAATACAGAAAGAGGACCAAATAATATTAAATGCAAATGTAATTATTTATACTATTTATTAAATGAAAAATATTGAAAGTGTTGCAAATAGAGACTAAAAAGCATATACAATTAAAGAGCTGTCCATGTTTCATTGATAATCCCCCAAAATTTTATATTTTTTCCTCTTCCCTTTTTTCTTCTGCCCCTCCTCACTCATTTTAATAGCAAATTCAAAATGAGAGCATTGACTCATTTAGAAAAAGAGAACCTTGAAAAAAGCTGTAAAGTTTCTGTAACACTAAACTGAATGATTAAGATGGTAAACAAATAGAAACAAATAGTAAAGATAATGTTTGCTTTGGTATATATGATAAATTCTCGACAAGGCAATCTGCATTTGTTTTGCATATAATATGTCTTAAATCTGTTAGGGAGGCTATTCCATCTTATTTCCGTCAGTAGTCAGTCACTGGTTTTGTTATCTCTAATAACTTTTAACCAATCTTGCTTGACATTCTGTAAGTTGCTTCAAAGTCATATGTCTATTTTGCCATTATTTAAAAATCTTTATATTCTTTATATTTTCCTCCAGTCTCACTGTCTTCTGATTCTAAAACGTGTGTTGTGGGGAAATCTAGAACAAATATCTCCTAAAATAAAACAAATCCTCTGCACATTCAAATATATCCTGAAAGATTAGCTATGATCTTTATCCTCCTTATTGTTTGAGAGTCTTAATATTGATTGGCTGTTATCTCATCATTGGTAGTCCCAATTTTTAAAATTTCTCTTCTCAGGATCTCATTGGAGCCAAATTTGTGAAAAATACAGAGTAGCCAACCAGACATGCAATGTTTCTCAGCTAAGAATGCAGATATATCGCTCTTGTATGATCCATACAACATAGGCACTTGTCTATTTTTTAATGACTGATAAACTTAATGATATCAGATAATTCTGGTTCAAATTCTGATTTCCAATTGCCTACTACACTGCCTGGTCAAGAACTATAAAGGTTCTGAAAGTTTACCTTGCTTGCACACTAACAGGTTATCCTGCCATATTTCATGAATGTAGGCAGAAGACACAAGACTCCTGGATGAGACACCAAAGTTTTTACTCATGGCCCTGTAGTCTACCTGAGTTTCATGTTTGTCCTGGTTCTCCATGTTCCTAAGTCCTAGGGAGATGTTGAAAGTGAGCCTAGAAAGATGTTGTTGACACAATGGTTTTATATCCCAGCTGAGGAACTCGGAGTTTAGGAAACCACGATTTTTATAATAGTTTGCAAGCAACTACACCTTACCAATTTTTGTCCTGAAGAGAGACATTATCTTCATTTTCCTTCACAGGATGTCGAACAAACTTGCCCTCTGCTTTATAGGCAGATACCATCTCTATCTTTCTAGGATGTTTTTATAGCAAGTATGCTTGACATGATAGCCCAGAACAGAAAGCTGTCAGTGCATCTCATGGCAATATGTTAGAAATGTGAAAGACTCCAACAGAATTGTTTCCAACCATTGCAAATTGTGTTTTCATACAAGCTTGTGGAATAAATATATAAATAATGAAATGCAAAATTGAACTATTGGTTATATTCAATGATATTTACATATTTCATGCACCAATCTATGCAGTTTGGCTTATTTGGAGAATCCCCACAAATATATGTGCTACTTAAGTTAAAAGAAGTAGCAGGCACCTTGCATAACCAAATTTATATAGCTGAATGATTAGCATATTTATGATTATATTTAGACATGTTACAAGAAGTATTTGTTTAAGCACAACCATCTAATATTATTCCAACTCCATTATTGATATAAACCTGCTATATATTTTATTTTCATGCAATTAGACAGAAATTGTGAAATCAGTGCTGCACCTATGTGTGGAAAATTACATATGGAGTGCATTTTTCAACAACTAATTAAAAATTACCATTTACTGAACTTATAGGAATAAACTATGAATTATAACATGAATAAAATATAAAAACTAAATTAATAGTAAAAAGTGTAAATTTTCATAGTGCATTGGGTGATCTGTGCTCATGTAAATGCTAGAATGTATATGTAAGTATGAATGCATATTCATATTGCATAATGTCTTCCAGTAAATTCTAACTCATTTATTTGGTTACAGGGGAGCAACCTTTCTTCTTACTGATGCTGTTACTGAAAGTCTGAGGCTAGCGTAATCGTAATCAGTCCTTTTAGCACTAATAGTTTCTTCCATCTGACATGACCAAAGCAGTACTCATTTGAAGAGAAGAGATTCACTAGAAAACCTCTCAATTTAAGTCATACACCCCATTTGATCCCAGGTCTAGGATATATATCTCATAGCCATAGCATAGAAAACCCATGGCTGTCTCATTGATCCTTAAATTTCAGCCATATTCTCTATTCTAGGACTTGAGAACACCTGGGAAATTCTGAGTCCTTTTGTCTTTTACTGGAATAGGTCATCTGACACTTGAGGTGCTTTTTCTAACTGATCAAGTCACCATGTCCTGCTTCTTCTAGATCACGTTGGTCTATCAAGCATTGTACGTTGATATCACAAAGTCTAAAAAGGGGAAATAGGGCACAATTTTTCTCTTCCCTTTGATTTTAAAATTATACAGTAACTGTTTTCTACCTTGTTTAAACCCATTAAACAGAGAGAATGAGGAGATTCATAACTCCCCTTTCTCTAGTCCATTCTCTCAACCATTCAGAAGAAAGGCTCTAAATTCCTTTTCAGTCTGAAAGGAATTTTCTCTACATCTCTCCTTCCTCTTTCCTACATTTTGGTTTATGTTAAACTCTTTGCTTCAGGCTTAGAACTTTGCTTTTGATACCCAAAGAAACATTTAGAAGTTTAGCCAAGCCTATATATCAAGTCCCTTGAATCTCTAAACTCAGGAAAATCAACTTTGAGACTCAAATGTGTTTGGGGACCTCACAGTTATCAGTAATTTACATCCTCCACTTGAGAGAGTAAGGCCATTGATTCAGCAAAGATGAACAAGGTTTCCAAGTAGTCCAAAAGTATTTAAAAAATTATTCCAGTTATATGTAGGACACATTTTAATTTTATGGTAACTTAATTATATAATTTGAGACTTAACAATAGTAATTTCTTTTATGGGTTATATATTAATCTTTCACCATAAATTTACATTGCTTAGGAGAATAACAGAGCCAAGCAATGAAATCATTTGCTTTGTCTTGCTTAATTTTAGAGTTGAACATCTAAAAATTATCAGCTCCACTTAGGAAATTTCAATTCTTTGTACATGATAGAAAGTTATTGCAATTTCATGAACTATCTTTGTTACTATAGTGATTAATTAATATTTTATTAAATATTTCAATTGTTTCTTTACTGTAAAATATAACATATATACAAAATGTGATAACTTTCAAATTATAATTTAACAAGTAGCTGTAGAACAAATTTCAAAGTATGTTATAGGTTACAGCTTCACCATTTCAATTCTTTCCTTCTAGTTTAATCACTTTTTCCTGATCTTCAGTGGTGTTTAGGCAGTGACCACCCTAACTTGTTCATGTCAAAAAAGGGTGTTGACTTTATGGGACAAGGGGACACATCTAGTTGATGTTCCTCAAGAGGCTATTGCCTCTGAGTTTTGGGACTTAGCTGTCACAGGAGTTCTCTGGAGGGTTTAAGTTTAAGAATAAACTTAGTGTGTGAAAATTTTTTTGAGTCTCAGATAGAGGTCCAGGTATTCTTTAAAGATTCTGGACTACTATCAAATTTGGCTTAACATACTGTGGTCATTTGGCATATCTAGCTGAAGCTTACACAGGAGTAACCTCCAGGATGGCCTCTTGATTCTGTTTGAATTCTTTCAGCCGCTGAAACCTTATTTTGTTCCCTTTCTTTTCCCCTTTTGGTTAAAAAGGCATTCTCAACCCCTTGATGCCAGGGTCAGGCTTATTCCCAGAATCTGTGTCCCACATCACCAGGTAGACTCATTCATCCAGGGGATCCTGTCCCACTTCAGAGAGAGAGTGATGAATTTATTTGCAGAGTTAGGCTTAGAGAAAGTCTACATTTGAGCAACAAAAGAGGTTCTCTGGAGGTGACTCCTAGGCATAATTATAGATGGACTTAGCCTCCCTTTACAACCATAAGTTTTGCCAGAGCAAGCCTCAAGATTGAGGGCTTGACTTATCAAATAGGGTGTTCCTAAGTTTATATAGCATATGTTATGTCCATGATTATATATAGAACACATTTCAAAGGATGCTATGGTTTTCAATTTCACCATTTAAATTCTTTCCTTCTAGCTATTTACTCTAGCAACTAAAAGGAATAAATTTCATAGAGATTATATATATATATATATATATATATATATATATATATATATATAATTTAGAATTTTTTTGCATATACATTTCACAATAAGGAAATAACTGAAACTGTGGAACTGCAACCCATAACATTCTTTAAAATTTGCTCTCTAACTACCTGTTAAATTGCACTTGGAAAGTTGTCACTTCTATGCATATATGTTATATTCTACATTAAAAATATGATAAAAATAATATACATTCCCAATTGTTGTTGCTATTACATTTTACAATCACCTTCACCTAATTAAATAGGCTGATATACTGAATTAGTACAGTGGGTTTTAATACATCCTACTAAAATCTCAATGCACTGCATCAGGTGATTCAGTGGAAACAGTGACTATTGAAGTCACTTTTCTATCATTATAGAGGTTTAAAATTTTTCCATTAAGAATCTAATAACTTTGCTTGTTTGTTTTAGCCAACAGGTCTCCTTTATTTAATACCTCAGTGAAAATACTAGAAAACAATTGCGTAATATAATCAGAAAATGAACTGTAAATCACCCATATTTCTGAATAAATTCAGCTTTGTTCTACTGAGATTTGGGACAAAGAATTCTTAAAAAAAAAAAAAACTATTACATAGGCATTTTTGACATTTACTCTACTTGAATTGAGACATGCAGTAGTTTAAAACCTCACTTGGTCATAAGTTGCAATGTCTTGCTATTTGTACTTCACTTTGGAAAAATAAATGTTTTAAGTACTACAATTTGCTTTTCAGTGTAGTTATAGCTCATCTACTCACAATCCTTCTAAATCACCAAATGATTTTTAAGTACCAAAAACAAACCTATATAAAATTCCTCCCACAAAAAGTTCTGAAAATTGAGTTTCTTCCCCAATAATTTAATTTACTGTAAACTATTTGTTGAAAAAAACCTAACCTGAACTGACATAAGGCTATCAAAATATTTACTTCACTTAGTGTGGATTTTTATGTGTTGTACTGAAGACAAATTGATGTGTTTGCAAAAGGGGAATTGTACAAACCCTGCCAAGGTATTCACACAATATCACCCTTCTGAGATCTGAAAAAAATTTCTTAATCCTGATACATGTCAAGTACCAAGGTTTTCAGATACAAGATTGTGGATCTGAAACAAATGACTCCGTTTTCATAAAATAAAGCAGCCAACAATCCCAAAAGTATATAATTTCAAATGTTTTATGCATATATGTATGAAAATGTGTAAGTATGTAAAAGGATATGCCATGCTGTTAATGGTATTTGCTTCAGGAGAAAAGGAGGTAGATAGGATTAGAGTTTGACATTATAATTCACATACCTGGGATTATTTCATTGGTTAAAATAATGTATTAATTTGGTAACTTCAATGTTTTAAATAATAATTTACATAATAACCATTTTCCTTACTATATATTTGACTGAAATGAATAGAATCTTTGTTTCCATGATTCATGAAATGTCCACTAAATCTCAAGCTCAACCTTGTGCCAACCTTGAAAACTTCTTTGACTAGTCCCTCCATTAGTCAGTTCTCACTGGCTCCCTTACTTCTGGCCTCAGCCACCCACCACCTTTCCGGGTCTACTCATCTCTCACCAGAAAACTGTCTTCTGATCTCTTCTTCCAGAGCTGCTGGTTATTTATTTCAAAATTCCTATTAATTTTATATGCAAAGCTATTTAAGTTTTTTTTAGTTTAAGCCCCACCTCACCTTATTATACATAAGGGGACATGCATTTTCTATTGAAAATGGATCATAAATATGTCTGCAGGTCTATTTCTCTTGGGATATTTGTTAACCTGTCACAATAAAAATACTTTATTCTGAATACACATGTATATATGTTGAATAAGGGGGAAAGAGGGAATATGAATAAATCATGAGAAGCAGGTCTATAACCCTACTGCACCATGGCAAGAATTATAATGAATGTTAGTGTTAAATATAACACAGTAGTAACAATCACATAAACAAAAAGCTATTGGAGTTATAGCATTGTGTTCATACTATTTTAAATATACATAAATTGCATATATATTATATATCAGAAATACTCAAATAGGTTTTATTTAGTTGTTATTCTCAATAGCAGTGCTTGCTTATTTTACTAAATTGGAACTCTAGAAAAATAAGTTTTTAAAAGGTTTTATTTAATAATCTATATAATGAGGTTAACCATATTTATGTATTTGCTTTGTGATTGTTTTATATTTTATGTATTAATTCTACTATGTAAACACTTATTTTCTGTGATATTACATGTTACTGAAATTTATAGGATAAATTCATTTAATTTCCCATCACTGGTAGGGAAGATTTTTAAAATCCGAATGAACCCCCTGGGTTGTCTAAAGTTTGTGTCAGTAACTATAATATTACCATTGTGGAAGAGAACAACAGCTAATCTGTTAAAAGAGAGGCAGATTCTTCATTAGACTTTGGCTTCAATCTGTGGTAATGTAGTCAATTACTAGGGTCCAAGAAACACTTATTTAAATCAAGAGAATAAATCAAGTGCCATTGCCAAACACAGTTGCTCTTTCTACTATTTAAATTTCTGGTTTATTCAGTTGCTTTCCATTTTATTAGCAGGATGAAAGTAGATTATTTTATGATTCCTTATTTGAATATTGAATATAATATTTGAAATATATTTTTTAAAACCATTCCCTTTTATAATCAGATTAACTGTTATCTGCATCCTTTTCACAAATGCCATTAGTGAAATTATGTATCATTATAAATTTATGTTGATATCTATTTTCAGTTTTTGTATTAAAAACCCAAACAACCTCTAGGCTTAAATCACAAAGGTGTATCCTGGAATCTTTAGCATCATTTTGCTTATGGTAAACAATCTAAATGTTTTATTTTAGGTCACGAGGGCTAGATTAAGGTTATCTTTGGCAGCTTTACACCACCATAAATAAATTTCCTTCTCTCCTGTGATTAGACAGTTATTACCTATAGCAGCAAAGCCTTCTAATGAAATACCTGTGGGCTGAAAAATAGAATGCATCCCAGAAGCATGCTAAACCAGGGTCTCCTGCAATGCCCTAATTATATATATGAATTGAATGGGATTATGGTGTTAATTTCCCCAGCCATGGGCATGTATATATTTTTTAATGGAGAGAGTCCTTGGACTGAAATTTTTCATTTATTTGTTATGTTTATGATAACTCCTTCAAGAAACATTAATATTCTGCTTTTATGGCTTGTGTTTAGAAATGTTATGCTCATGAACTAAGTGACAGTATAAATTGTCACACACAGTGACCATATATCAAGGAATTACACTAGCATTAGGTAGAACAGCAGGTCCATTTGTTCAGACACTCACTGAACATATGAGTGATTTTCTCTAACAAGGTCCCCAGGGAACCAACTTGCATCCATCACTGCCTGCATCCTAACTGGAAGATAACCACTTTAAACTCCTGTTAAAATATGTGATGTTTTAGGATTGAAATAATGTATATGTCATCAGCCAGAGGGAAATATACTGCTGGAGTACACACCAAAGAAAATCTAATAGAAACCAGTAAATGCTGATAAATCAGATTCTCCTCTGTGTTCCTATGTTTTATTATTATAAATATATAACTATAAACAATAAGTAAATAAACTCCTTAGGATTATTATTCTCACAGAAAATTAGGCACTTTGATTTTTCTAAAATGTGTGTATACAATTGCAGTTTTTCATGTTCCAATGTATAGAAACATATATGTGTGTGTGTATATATATATACATATATATGTATGTTGATGTTTTACTGAATTCAATTATTTATTAACAAATTAGATATTTTCTTTCTTGGTGCTTATACTCTGGTTAAAAAGAAAGCTGTTTGTTAACTAATACTGAGGCAGACACACCCTAAAGTAACCCCTTGAATGAGAGGTGGGGGTGGGGGCTATTACTTGTTTTCAACCATTAGAATATGTCAAAGGAGATAGATGGGCCCCAGGTTAGGTTAAATCATGTCACGGATGGTGGGATGCCACTCCCTTGATGAGGCTGTATTATGTAAAAGTCCATTTCACATTCTGGAACACAAAAAAATTCTCCTTGTTGTCCTTGAAGAAGCAAATTGACATGTTATTAACTAACTCAGAGATAATGAAGAGGACCATGTAATGGGAGACTGAGGGCTGCCTTTCAGACCTCTCAGAGAGCAGCCTCAGCTATAGTCTGTAAACACCTGGAGTCCTCAGTCATACAGATGGAAGGAAATTAAATCTGCCAGCAACCTGAATGAGCTTGGAAGCAGTCTCTAGATGAGAATGCAGCTCAGACACCTTGACTGCAGTCTTGAGAGACAATGAACCCATTGAAATCATGCCTGAATTCCTTATCCCTGGAAACCTTTAGATAACACGTTTTTGTTTTTTGTTTTTTTTTTTTTTTTTTTAAGCTCTTGGCTTTGTGGTAATTTGTTTCAGAGAGAAAACTAATGCAATGTAGATTTATTCATGCACAATGAACATTAGTGCATTGGCTTGAAATTTGAAGTGGCATTAATGTTCTACCAGTTTGGCTGTAAACTCTGAACTTAATGGTTGCCTACAGTCTATGTGTTTGAAATGTCAGGACTTTCTTGAAGTAATACAAAAGAAAGAGTCCAAAGACCCAGAGATACTGGTATGTATAATGTTTGAACTGCTCAGCCATCATATGACTATAATTCTGAGAAAACTCAGAAGGAATTTGCTTCATAAGGGCCTTAAAAGATGTATTCGCAGGGGATACTAGCATCCTTAGAAAGTTTTGTGGTAACTGTCTTCGGTAGACAGAAGATGATAGTAGGGGGTGTTGATGTGGACATAAGCTCCCTCGCCTCAATTAGATTCAGGTATAATAGAGGTCAGTGATGGTGTTTAACTCTCAGAGATATGGGAAAGAGGTAAATAGAGTATTTTGATACATGAGCTAATTGATCATCAGAACTCCAGGATTAGATGGGTAGGCAGCAGATTATAGAGATGATATTATAGAAGTTTTCTGGATATTTATTGTTATGTAACTCCAAAACATGATGAAAAAATCATTTATTTTGTTCAAAAATCTTCACTTTGGCTCAGGTCTTTCTGGGCATCTCATTTCTGCTCCATGAAGCATCAGGTAAAATGGCTGAGTTGGGACTGAAAGATCCACTTCCAAGATGAGTCACTCATATATATGGCAAGTTGCTGCTGGCTGTCACCTCAGAACTTAGACTGGGAGGTTAGCCACTGGTCTCTGTCCCTCTCCAAGTTGGCCTCTGCATAGGGTAGCTTGGTCTATCTCATGGCATGGTGGCTGGGTTCCATGTCCCAATAAGAAATTCGTTATGAGGAGACAGAGACCACATATCAATCCACTGCAGATACAGAGAGACTGAAGACCCATTCTTTGTTGCTTTCCCAAGTCTTAGGATTTATATAGGAATAGTTATAGTTAATAACAGGCAGACTCCCTACATAAATCTCTAAACCATTATTTTGGAATGATGAGTTAAGCGGAAAAAACTCAATTTCTGCTCTTTCTACTTCTGAGCAAAATGGTTAGCATAAAAGGATATAATATCCTAAGAAAAATTATAGAGATTAGTGTCACCATCACATTTTTTTACATTTGCATGACTATTTCTACCATATCCATATTCTTTTAACTCACTGCTTTGAACATTGCAAAAGAAGAGTGTGTCAGAGAGAATATCATGTAGTATTTATATTTAAATCACAAATTATTACTGGAAAGTCAAAAAATAGTTTATACTCAATTACATGGGGATCTAAAAGTAGGTGTACAAATGGAAACACTTGTTAACTGAAATCTAAGATGAACAGCATAAGGATTTATGTCAAATTCTCATGTAAACATCAGGCCCACATAGTAACATTTAATTAATTAATGATTTAATTCAGAAATTATTGTCTGCTTACAAAGTGTTACGGATACTGTAGAGCATGAGAGAAAAACTCTTAGACCTCAGGAAACTTTTAACATAATTGGGAAGGCAAAATATAAATAAACAAACATAAATTACTGGACATTGCATAGTCTATCTGGCAATCATAATTTAAAACAAGATGCTCTTTTTAAGTAGTTTTTTTTATCCCTTAGGTCCTTGAAATGTGAGATGACAGAAAAACATAAGAAATGCTCCCCCAAAAAAGGTTCAACCCACAAATAAGATACATAGTTTCTATGCAATTGGTTAAGTTATAAAGTTTTATGGTTTGTTATTATTCAGTATGTTTTATTAAAACACAGGGATCTGAAACAGGTAAGGATTTCCTTGTGATACTCATTTGATTTTACTTGGATGGTAGTTAACAATGAAACAAGCCAGGAGGCAACAGGGAGTTGTATTGGAAGATACAGAGAGCAAGAGGCTGAAAAATAGAAACTATTAAGGGATAAATCAAATAAATACCTTAGCAATATAGTAGAAGACCTCACTATAGTGGAGGTATATCTTACATTTTCTTTCCTAAGGTAGAGTTATTTACATGCTGTAAATAACATGCAAAAAAATGCTCTCTTAACATGTGACTATCTTTAGATGTTGTAGAATGGCACTATTCTGTTCAGCAGGGTCTTCTGAACACAGGTTATTGATTGGTCTTTTATTCCTTAAATTCTGTGATAACTAGAATATTTCAAAATCGGGTTTCCAGAGACTGATTATCTTTGAATATGTAAGAAAGCAATACTATCCAAAGTATGAGAACTTCAAAACAATTTTGGTAGGTATAGAAGCAAAGTATAAAGTAACAGATATCCTAATTAATAGTTCAATGTATTAGTCACATTCCTACACATTTAAATTAATATGCCTCTTATTCAAAACATTTCCTTTAAACATCCATAATAATCATGTAAATTCTATTGGAGAAGCCACAGTACAAATTGTAAATATGTTTTATACTCAGAAGAAAAATTTAAAATACATTCATATTTATCACTGATTGCATGCAAATCTTCTAATACATCTTGCTTTGTGTCTGTCTTTGAAAATAAAGAAATGGTGAATTTCATTTATTATAGTAACTATTTTCCTGATGTTTAAATGCTGAATTCTGAATCAATGACAAGACCACAAATTGGTTAGTTTACATAATGTGCAGAAGTATAGAATGAGAAATCTGCAGCATAATTACTGGCAGTTGAATAATGAATAATTTGAGCATGTTCAAAGAAGTCCATTAATGTGAAACATAAATTCATGAACATTTATGAGCAATTAATATTCTGAAAGTTAGTGGAACTATATATCTTACCTTTTCTTTCCTAAGGTAGAGTTATTTACATGCTGTAACCAAGTTAACTATACCTGGCTTTACACATTTTATTTTCCTAATAAATTTAATTTTTATATTTTGAAAATCACAAATAAACTTGGGTCCATAAATTGATATATTACATTTTTGTTTGAAACCACAGGTAGTTCATCAAAATTTAGCACACCTCAAGTACCCACTAGATAAAGATATATCATTAGTTTCCCAACCAGATGATCCTTAATATCCCAGGAAAATATTTGTAGTAGGTTGAATTATGTATTGCAGGAAAAGAAAATCTTCTTAATCTATTCCTGTAGGTGTGAACCCATTGTAAATAGGGCCTTTTGAAGTTATTTTTAGTTAAGGTGTAACCCAACAGAATGAGGTAGGGTCTTATTCCTATTACTGGAGGCTTTATGAAGAGAAAGCCAAGCAGGGACACAGACCACAGAAGTCAATGGAAACCAGAAGAGAAAGGAGAGGGTGTTGCCTTATGCATTGCCATGTGATAGAAAAGCCAAGGACCCATGTACACAGGAAGACAGCCAGAATACCACAGTCTTTGGGGAGAGAGCATCATCTTGCTAACGCATCAGTTTTGCACTTCTAGCCTCAAAACTGTAAGCCTAAAAATTTCTAGTTCTTAAGCCAACCCAATGTGTGGTATTGGCCCTAGCAGCTGGGAAACCAAGAAAATATTTAAACAGATTCTCAAGATAAACAATATATATATATTTTTTTTATTTAAAAGATACCTTCTCAAGGAATTTATGCAGTGAGTTGAAACAACAGCAAAGCAAAGGAAAAACAAAAAGATCTGTCATTTCTCCAATAGACATTGCAATGTCTTGAGATAGTATTTTTAAACAAAAATATAATTAAGTTAGAGGGCCTAATATACCTTATTTGCCAACCCTTCATGTTCACATAAAATTTGGACCTCAGAGAAAACATATTTAAGAATTGCTCTGATTCAATTTCAATCACAATAGTTTTCCAAAATAGTTGTCGTTATGTCAACATATTTAGATGTAAGTGAATACCTTCAAGGAGCCAACTTTATTTATTTTTATCATTTCTAGTATACTTTTAAAAAGTTTCACCACAGTATTGACTTTTGTGATGGTTTGGAGGTTTTATGGATTCTAGAAAAGATCATGTTCTTAAAGCTAATCCATTCCTGTGGGTGTAGACCTATTGTGGGTGGGACCTTTTGATCAGGTTGTTTCAGTTGAGGCATGTCCCAGGTGGGTCTTAATCCTTTTACTGTAGTCCTTTATAAGAGGATGAGAAGCAGAAAAGACAGAGAAGCTGGGAGAGCAAAGGGCACAGAAGCTGAGAAAGGAGGCTACAGATGAAGAAGCCAGAAACTGAAAGCAATGAAACCCGAAACCCGGGAGAGAAGGAAGAGACCAGCAGACCTGCCATTTACCTTGCTATGTGACAGAGGAGCTGAGGATAGCTGGCAGCCTGTCTTCAGAGTCCACGTATTGTCATGATGATGTCTTGATTTGGACGTTTTCACAGTTTCAGAACTATAAGCTTTTAAGTTAATAAATACCAATTGTTAAAAGCCAGTCCATTTCTGGTATATTGTATTTTGGCAACTTTAGCAAACTAAAACAACTTTCCAAAATTTCAAATGTATATCCATATTTAAAAGAGTTTTAAAATATCCTGTTTCACTAAACTTGAAAAACATTTATGTAATTGATATTATTTTTCTGCAAAACCAATGATAGATCTCACTCCAAGAACCCTATAAATTTTAACACACACTACAAGTTTACTGAGAATAACTTATTTTTCTTTATAGTTAAGATATTTGCATTATCATCTAATTGCAGCAAAATTACTTCTATTACAAAATGAAAGGCATTGCACATGCCACAAGATTTGAACCTAAATTTCAACTTACAAGTCAGGAAAGATCTCAATTGTATCATATGTTAGAAAGATAAGTCGATTGTGAACAGTCATAGTTTATTAGGCATAAATGTATTTAATATTTATTTCAGAATGAAGGGATTTTTCCATTGCTTTGTTTTGGGAACAGATGTGTATGCACATAGAGAAACACACACACACACAGAAACACACAAATTGTAGATGATTTTCATGAGCTCACACTTGTTTATGGTGTGGAGGGAAGAGAACAGTAGGGACAAGGGATAAAATCTGTAACATGGAATAACTGTATAATGCATCATGGACACATAAGATTTTAAATGTTAAAATGGGATATTTAATAAATTGATTTTGCAACTAGGAAATGAAATTTTTTTTTCAAAATTTAATGCAGAGCAATTCTTAATGAGATGAGGTATATTTGAGTCTTAATGCTTGGCTGCTGACTAGTTGGGTGGATGGATAAAGTGTACAGATATCATTCAAGGAGAAGGCTTGCAATAGTATGAACTAAGACAACAATAAAGAAATAATTTTGGTTGGATAAGGTGGATAAAAATTGACTTGGCTAGAATAGAATTTTCTTGTTTGAAAATTTTGAAAGAAAATGGGATTATATAAATAGAGAAGACTACTTTGTAGAGAACTCAGAATATTAAATAATAATAACAAAGTTGGTCGTCTTCTGTATTGATATCATATAAAGCAAAATTTTTTGAATCAATGTAAAATATGTGTATGATGAATAATAGAAATGGCATTTGAGAAGTTGCAAGATCAGCATGATTGAGTTAATCCAAGTATAAAGAGGTTTGGGATTATTTTTATGATATTGGCCAAGGAAAGAAGGAAAAAAATGTAAGGTCTAATTCAGAGAATAATGCCATAGGCAAATAATAACAAAAAAAACAGGAAAAAAAGAAGAAAATGAAGCACAACCAGCATAATTGGAAATCTGAGAAGGGGGACCTTTTGTAGCAGACATATAGGAGTACATTTTAAAAAGGCAATATATTTATTTATGAATATAAATTTTATTCAACAAATATGTAGATGTGTATAACTGGATTTTTTAACAGTTTATGTGCCAAGCTAATATTTTAGACTATTAAATACATTTTGAATGTAGGTGACAATCAATCAACCAGGGACTCTCAAGCCTTCTGTTATCAATAGCAGTCTATCAAGGCAAGATTTATTGAAGGGAAAGAATAATACTTATAATTATTATGGTATATGATTATAACTTTCATAACCTATTATACCAAAATATGTATATATAGAAAAATGTTAAGAATCTTTCAAAATAAGGAAATATTCATAGTTGCATAGCCCTCACAGAATAAAATAAAAGAACCTTAAAATTGGGTTGATCTTATCCATACTAAGGAACAGAAAAGAAAAAAAAATATATTAAAATGAAAGTCCACCTCAGAACTTGAAAGCAGGAACCCAAAGCATCATAGAAAATACCTTGCAGCTTGTCAAGTCAACCGCAAAAGAACATAGACTCTTGGAAAGCGTGATGACTTTTATAGTTATAGAAACATGTGCTGAGGTAATAGACTGAGTTGTTTCCTAGAATTATATTCTGAAAGTTTCCAGAAAATCTTGAATGACAATACTCATGGGTATAAGCTAGTGAATGTCTTTGTATTTCACATCAAAAGAAAGGTAGCACAGCAGCTGGCTGTCAAACTAGCAGTATTTAGTGAGGGACAGGGGCATAAATTCCCAACAGGAGATTTTTAGATGGAAAATTTGGTAATGTTAATTAAGGACATTTAATATGTTCAAATTCATAAAACACGCATGAACACATATGCAATTTTATCACATGACTTTAGATTAACTCATGGTATGCAATTCTAACTATTGTAAACCAATCTTAATTACTGTTTTTAACAAGTATTCCATAAACATGCAAGTCTAAATTGTATATGAATTTTTACATTTAAATAAAAATTTGTAATATCCCTTTCATAATAGCTTGACATAATTATAGCCACCAGTTATTTTTGCAGATTTTTTTCTAGGTCTTCTGGGAAAAGAAAATTAGGTGTCATAATCATTTATGAGTTAAAATAGCATGGTTGTTTATTATAAATGAAAGAATTGCTACACTCATAACTAGTTAAAGGAGGCAAAAAAAACATCAAATGGCTTTCAAACATCATCTTTTCCTGGAGAGAAATGTTTTTCCTAAGCAATTAACTTTTTGTTGTTTTTGCTTTGAAATTTATGCTATTAATTTTCACAAATTACATTCAAAAGTTAGTAATAGCCAAATATTATCTATATGTATCAAAGAATCATCTCTGTATTCAATTTTTTTTTTTTTTTTAATTTCTCTGCAACAAATTACCGCAAACTTAGTGGGTTAAAAATGCATTTATTATCTCACATTTCTGTAGAATATAAATCCAGTTGGACCTGACTGGGTTCTCTGCCTAGGGTCTTACAAGTCCAGAATCAAGGTGTGAGCTGGGCTGGACTCTTAACTGGAGGTCCTGAGACAGAATCCAATTCCATACTCTTTCAGATTGTGGCAGAGTCCAGCTCCTTATGGGTGTGGAATTGAGGTCTTGTTTCCTTGCTTGCTTTGGCTGCAGGTAATTCTTAGCTCCAAGAAGCCACTGTCATGTGCTTTCTACATGGCCCCCTCCGTCTTCAAACCAGCAGGTTGAGTCCTCCTTAGGCATCAAAGTTCTGACTTCTTCTTCGGCCACCAGTCAAAGAAAACTATTTTTAAAGGGCTCATGAGATTATCTTAGCCTCACCTAGATATTCTCCCTTTCTTAAAGTCAACCGTACCATATAATATAACATAATCAGAGGTGCGATATCTTATCATATTCACAGGTTCCACCCACACTCAAAGAGGAGGAGATTATGAAAATCAAAATTCATTGGGATCATTATAAAGTTGTGCCTACCACAGATTCCTTTAAATAAATCTTTTAAGATTATAGGATGTGTGGAATTGTGTGTCTGACTTCTAGAGAACTCTCAATGTTAGTCAATAATTTACACTGCAGATAATTCATGCATTGATAAACAGGCTTTGTATGAAATAAGTGTTTTCTCTATTTGTGCCCACACCACAGATATCACAACATTGTAACATGATGGATGAGGCAAAGCCATGGGGAACATGACATTTTCAGTATTTTTCTAACATGGTTATCTGAGCATAGTTTATCTTTAAATATATTCACACATTTATTATCACTGTGATGTGAGAATATTATTGATTTTCCCTATATTTCTATTATTTTACAAAACTTCAGTAATACATTTTATTGCTGTTTGTAATAAAAACAAAAAAAAAAATAGTTTAGAGTTCTTCCAAACTTTTTCAACATACCATTTTCCATTCTTGTATGGCTCTCCTATAACCACTCCTCTGACTAGACTGGTAGCAAACTCAGACGGTAGCCTCTATCTTTCCTTTCAACTGTGAACTCTTCAATTTCTGTGGATATAACTAGCTTTTGCAAGTATAGAAAGTGATTGAGATATTTGCAAAAATTAGTGAAAAATTTGATAGAAAATGCTAAAATAATGTACAAAGACAAAACACAGGAGATGATTATTTGGAGGGCTAAGAAAAAGAGGAATTTACTTTCTCATTTTTGTGAGGTATGCAGATTATAATATTTAAGTTCAAAGAAAACATTTGTAAATATTTTCACAGTTATGAAAAGACTATTGTGACAGACTATAATATTCTAATGTATTTTCTTTACATTAAGAATACTTTCTGTAACCAATACCATATATAAAAATAAATTTGACTAGTGTCACTGTTTGATTCATTAATAAAGGATTTTAATTTGATATTTTTAAAGTACATGTCTGTGCCAGTTTGAATGTATTATGTCCCCTAAAACACCATTATCTTTGATGCAGCCTTGTGTGGGCAGGAAACATACTGGTGTTGATTGGTTTGGAGACATTTGATTGGATATTTCCACGGAGATGTGATCACTCAACTGTGGGCAAGATCTTTCATTGGATAATTTCCATGGAGGTGTGACCTTGCCCATTCAGCATGGGCCTTGATTAGTTTACTGGAGCACTATATAAGCTCAGACAGAAAGAGCAAGCTTGCTACAGCCAAGAGGGACACTTTGAAGGATGCACAGGAGCTGAGACAGGAGCTGCAGATGAGAGACAGTTTGAAGATGGCCGTTGAAAGCAGACTCTTCCTCCAGAGAAGCTAAGAGAAGAACATCCTGAGAGAAAGCCATTTTGAAACCGGAATTTGGAGCAGATGCCAGCCACATGGCTTTCCAGCTAACAGAGGTTTTCTGGACACCATTGGCCATCCTCCAGTGAAGGTACCCAATTGCTGATGCATTACCTAGGACACTTTATGTCCTTAAGACTGTAACTGTGTAACCAAATAAACCCCCTTTGTGGAAGTCAGTACATTTCTGGTGTTTTGCATTCAGGTAGCATTAGCAAACTAGAACAATGATTTTATAAAAATGATTAGGCTTTTAATCTACTTATAAATATAATTTTAAAATTATCATCCCTGTGTTAACCTTCATCATTTCATTCTGGATATATCCCTCTGAAAAACTTAAAATACATTCTGAAAAAACTTTATAATTTTCTCCATGTTTTTTATGAAGCAAAGCTAGAAAAATGTTATCTTACTCCTTTCTCCAGCACACCACCTCAGTCAAAAGCAAAATGAACATGGCAGAATGCCAGAATTGTCAGAGCACTGGACAGAACAGATAAATGATATCAAATAACAGTGAATAATAATTTAAGGGGAAAGAAAGGTTAACTTCTTGTCATAAGGATAGTCTAGGGATTTGAAAGTCTCTTATTGGTATAATAAAGTATGTCAATGTCAGACTATACAGAATTTGAAAGAAATAAAAGAATTCAAGATAGTGCAAAATAACTTAGAATTAAAAGCAAAATAAAAATAAAGTACAAAGATACAAAAGTGCTGTGTCTTTTTTATCAAAGTATCTATAAATATTAGTTTCTAAGCCTTATACTGAAATCTATGAAGGTATACTGAAATCTATGAAGGTATTTTTATGTATTTTCTCCTACACACAAACAAAAACTTGTATATGGATGGTGTTTCACTAAAGATTCTCAGCCTTACCATGTTTTATCATGTGCAAATTAAAATGGATATTATTCAACAAATTACTTGAAATGTAATAATTTGATTTTAAAACAAATCATGAAATAACCTAATGAATAGTTTACATTTCATTTACAATTCATTTGTTTTAATGAATTATAATAAAATATATGCAAGTGCATTATATACGGTATGATTTTCTTTGTTTTGAACAAATACGAAGACATCTTTCATATTTACTACTGTGAATCAATTTTTCAAATGCAGCATCACAGGCAATCTTGCTTTTCAAGGAATATTAGATGGGAAATAATGAGGTCTATTTTCTATTCCTACTTTTTAAATCTGGATAATTGAAAGTGGGAAGGAAAGACCTTTATATGCAAAGGTAAATAAATCAATAACTAGAAACGTGTGTGTGTGTGTGTGTGTGTGTGTATTGCCTAATTAGGTACAAGAGAATTTGAAACTAAGAAAAATTGCAACTGATAATGAGTAGATAAATGAAAACTACAGACCCTTTTCAGGAAGCTGGTTTAAAGAAACAACTGTCTATTTTGACAGAGAACCCATTAGCTTTCCTACATTTTCACAAAAATTTTTAAATTTCCTCTTTAAATTAGAACAGACTATCTGAATGTTTGAGCTGTTATCACTCTTAATGGTTAATTCTTTCCATGATTATACCATCACCATGTAAATATCTAATAGTTGCTGAGACTTTTAATGATGCTGGACTTGTGGAAAACAGTACCCACACTTTTTATGTGAAATGAATCTGTAGCAAAATAGTGGTTTTGTGAATACAGAGAATTTAAATAATAAAACAGATAAAATATCATGACTTACGTGTTCCTGGTCAATAGCACAAATCTATTTTCAATTAGGATTCTGTCTGGAAATTACTTTTTCACACACTGGGGATGCACATTATCTTATCTAGTAATTCAGCATGGAGAAAACTTATTAGCAAAAGGGAGACATAGTTATATAGCCAAGCCAATCCTACAAAAGGTAGAATCTACAACTCAAACAATAAAACCTTAAAACCACATATTAGCATTAAAGCAAAAGGCCTTCAGATGATAGTATTAACAATGATTATACTTCTAGAAATTGAAATGCTATTTTTTTTTTTCCATGCAAGTAAATAAGCAGCTCTGCCTCAAGGAAATAATCCAGAACAAGCTGATCAGGTGAAAATAGTATGGGATACCTAAGAGAAAAGCAGTCAAGTGTGGTCTTTGAAAAACAAGTTCAGGCTGCCCACAACAGAATTAATCTTCCTTGTTTGTGGTAAGGAATTGGAAATCAGTATTAGAAACATACTATATATTATTTCTGGTGAATTTGTATAACTATGCTTAATTAATTACTTGATGAAATATATATCTACATCTATCTTCAATTCTGACCCTTGTTTTTGCTCAAAAACCCATGTTTAAATGCCAAATTAACATCTCAACTTAAAGGCCAAGTATGCATTTCACATGTAACAGTTTCAAGCAGAAGTTGTTAGTCATTTTCCTGGTTATAAATACCCTCGTTTACTGCATCTATAAACCAGTGTAACAATGCCATACTATGTATATACAGTGGCAAATCCCCTCCCCAATTCTTCCCTGTGGTACTTTTCCATATGTTTGACTCTGCTGTCCACCCAATTACCAAAGTAATTCTTGATTCTATCATCATCTGAAATGGTATTATTTGTTTACATATTTATTATGTAACTACCATGCCCTTCTGAGTTGAGAGTGTTCTGTACTGTATCCTTCTTCCTTCACTGTGCTCTTTATTTCTTGTAATTTATTCTGAGTGTTGTGAAGAGTTTTGGTTCACCATGGTGACAATGTTATTGTGTTGACATTGCTGACACCCAAAGAAAGAGCAAAGTAAAATTATAATGCTTCATGAATATGGAAAGTTTTGCCATAGTTTTATAAGCCTTTAAGAACGTGTCTGGAGAAACAAAGGTAAGAGACAAGTGTCCATTAGGGATTGGTAGAATCATTTGTCATCACAAAAAGTACAGTAATGATTGGCCAACAATTTTAGATGGTAATTGAGAAATGACCAGAAAATTCAAGAAATTTGAAGTAAAAGAAGGTACATTTATCAATATAAGCTACTAGGAACAAGTCTGTATCAGTATGATAAGAGAAAAGAAATCACACCAATGATTTAAATGGAGAGAATTTATTATAATATATTTTTAACTAAGTAGGAGGTTGTAACTGTAAGATCAAAAAGTGAACACTAGTGTAGCAAGGCAGTCTCAGATGCCAGGGGAAGCTACCATCTCTAGGACTGAGGAAAGAAAGAGAACACGCTGAAATTATTAACACATAGAAATTTAGAGGAGGAGCCTTTAGAGCTTGGAGTCAGACCTCTGAAGGAGGGGCACTGCTCAGCAGAAGCTTGGGTATCTGAGTAGGGAGGAGGGGACCAATCTGGCTGAGACCTGATCTCTGAAAAGGATCACAGTGAAGCTGTTTTTGCAAATGCTGGAAAATCTAAAAATTGGATTCCCTTGTTGCTTAAGAAAGAAACTGATTCTACAGGAGGCAAGAAGTATACCAGGGATTGCAAGCATAGAAACAGCAATCAGACATAAAGTCAGAAGGAAGCCTACGGGAAGGAGCAGGTCCTTCTTCCTCCCCTTCCTTGCATGCTACCTCTTAGAACCCCCAATTGGAGAGACTAATACAGAGCTACTGGAAAAGGAGAGAAGAGGAAGGATTGTGGAGACTCAAGCCCAGCATCGTAAAGTGGAACATGGAAGGGAGGCTTTGGAGCAGAGAGACCATAGCTTAATAACTGGTACAACATCCCTAGAAGGGCCCTCTATAATTCTGATTCACTTTAAGCTCTTGTTTTCAGAATCTCATACCCATGCTGTGGTCAATGTGTGTATAAGCATGGATATAATTTCCTGGCTATTTGCTATGGTCTGGATAAATTATATTACATGAGCATTGTTTACTCTCTAAAGATTTGAAAGACTCAAAAAAAAAATAATGTGGCTTGTAGTCTTGGAAAACTATAACGGACAAGTGAAGGCATAGAAATAACATATTGTTAAAAACAATATGTTATTTATAAAGCAACTACTTGTTGGTTGCTTGTAATAAGTATGTTCAGTTATTTTTCAGAGCTTTTATTCCCAAGTGATAAATTGGTAGTATTTCTTCTTTGACTTTTTGTTTTTCTGTATTTTTCAGATTTTCTATGCTAAAAAAAAACAAAAACAAAAACATAATGCAATTAGAATCAGAAAAAGACACATTTGTGCAAGAAAGAAAAAAAACACATCTAAAGGACAAAAACTAGTAGAAAAAGACTTGCAATACATATAAAAGCCAACAGTTAATATTAATAATATTTTATTACAATATCATATAAAACAAAAATAAAAAGAGGAATATTTCAATATAAAAATGGGCAAATGACAAAAACATAATTTTTTTACCAAAAAATTATGGTAAAGAAAATTATGGAAATTATGGTATCAAGTTTCAGAAAGAAAAAGGCTAATCAAACATAAAAACTGACTCAATCTCAAAAGTAGTTAAGGAAATAGAAACTCAAAAACAAGGAGATACTAATTTTTATCCTTCAGATGGGCTAAATTCAAAAGGAGTGATTGTCTCTCATGCTAGCAAGAATGTGGAGAATGGTCATAGATTGTTTATGGGCAGATAACATGCATAACTGCACGGGGCCCATTGATTAGAATAACTTCTTGCTTGGTACAATGCTCAACTCTCCCCATCTTAATATTCTTAATAATTTTGCAATAAGGGGACCCACATTTTCATTTTGCACTGATCCCAACAAAGTGGGTGACTAGTCCTGAGTATTTGAATACAAATATATTATATATTGCATATTTTACATAATACATATATGTGTATGAACATACATTCTACAATACATATGTTGCATATATAGCCTATTACATATATACATGCATTCCTTTATATGTATATGAATAAATAAAAAGAATTTCCAACTACACTCTTTTTGCTAAATATTGTCTGCTAGATTTTAATTCCTAGGATATGGCTTTCTTGTTAATTCTTAATTCCAGTTTTAACTTCCAAATTTAGTGAGACTGTCATAAGCTCTTGGTTAAAAAATGACTAAAAAATACAGCTTACCTCAATGCAATGCATTCCCCTTATCTCTAGGATCGCTCCTTCAAGTCCTAGATGATTTGATTTCCTCAGTGGATTTAATCCAGTTTTTTTTTTTTTTTTCATTTGCCCCTCCATAGTACAAATCATTAAGTCCCAATATTTTATATTTTTAAAAATTCCCATTCATGAATATGAAAATATTAACTTTTTTCTTTCCCTGTGACCCATGAGTCCCTTAACTGTTCTTGAATAACTTATCTGAGATCTCATATTTCATTATTCAGGAAAACTTGCCAACCACCTCTCGCACATTTTTGAAATTTTTGATAAATTAATATGCACAATTAGGATTTGTCTTTGCTTGCTTCTATCACTAGTTCCAATTCCATACTGTATGCTCTCTACCACACTGTAATCATTACTTTTGAGTGATTTTCATTAATTTCTTTGTTATCAGATAAGCATCTTTACTGGTTTCTTTTTTTTCCCAGAAAAGAACACTGGTTCTATATTCTTTTTAAAAGCCTTGCAAATCTGAGAAAACCTTTTTGTTTCCTCCACACATAAATTTAACTTTATTCTGATTATGCATCTTAAATTACATACTTTTCAAGGTTCTATAACTCTATTCCAGGATCCATTTGCATTTTGTTTAACAGGGAATTGTAAGATAAATCTTAGCTTAAGTCTTTGGAAGTGAATTTTATAAAAATATTTGGCTATATATATAATATTTGGCTATTATAATTTCCTAATTGGTTAAATATACTACCTTTTATTAAATTTAAACTTCTGTTGAGGACATATTTTATTATTTATTTATATCCACTCACCCTTTCTCTCATTCTTGAAGTTTTTGATGGTTTTGGTAAGAATATTAATTATCATAATATATAAACAAAAATACTATCTTTGATCCATTGTTTCTTTTCCTTGTGGGAAACATAATTTATAGGTTAACCTAAAATTTTCCTATATAGTATTTTTTCCCACCATTTCATCATTGTAATGTAGTGTTTAAAACCATGGTCTTTAGAGACTAAATATCTGGAATAAATTGCACACTTTCTGCTTATTTGCTGGGCGATAATGTGAAATTATGGTAATAATATATTAATAATAATACTTCTGCCACAGGTTTGTTATGAATGTTAAATTACTTAATATATGTATGGTATGTGCATTAGAACATCGGCACACAATAATTACTCCACAGATAATTTTTATTATTATTATCATTATTATATTTGTACCTATGACTTTAACTTTTCCAGCTGTTCTGCAACAACAAATAGGATTTTAGTGCTCCTAGCAATTAATTTATTTGAAATTTTTATTTCCTGGGCTGCTCAAGCAAATACCCAAACCAATGGTTTTGCTTAAACAATGGAAATGTATTAGCTTATGGCTTTGAGGCTAAAAGAAAGTCTAAATCAAGGCATCATCAAGTCTCAAGGACTGTGACATTCTGGGGCTGGATTCCCATGATCCTGCAGTCCTTAGCTTGTCATGTGGCAAGGCACATGGCAGCATCTCCTCATCTCTCCCTTCTCTACTTCTTTACCAGGCTCAGCTTCATGTCTTCTGTGGACTTCTCTCACTCTGCCTGAATTTTATTCTCTTATAAAGGACTCCAATGATAGGAATTGAGTAATGAGTAGAACCCAGAAGAATTGTGAGAACTCAAAACTGAGTGAGAGCTGTAAAAAAAGTTTTTATCATGTTAGAGAATATCATGATTCATCATGAGCAAAATGTTCGTAGATTTATGGACATTAACGGTACTTCTGCAAGGCTTAGAGGGAAGTGATAAACATGTCATTGAAAATTGTTTTAAAGTGGGAGAGAACTTGGAAAAACTGAATTTTGATGTTGCATAGAGAGCAGAGCTTGAAAACTATGAAATTCTATATTTAGCAGAGCAGATTCCTAAGCTAAGTGTGGAAGTGCAGCCTGGTTTTTCCTTTCAGCTTATAGTGAAACAAGAGAGGAAAAAGGTAAGTTAAGAACTGAACTCCTGGTCAAAAAGAAACCAGAAACTGATGGTTTGCAAAATTCTGAGCCGATCCGGATAGAGTGCTCTGAGTTTAGGACTGGAAGCAGTTCTATCTGAGACTCCCTGAGTTTCTGGAAAGTGAGTACATGGAGAATAGGATTTCATTTGAGGGTTTAACTGAATATGGAGTAAGTTATCCATTTCAGTGGATGCCAGCATTGGAAATAAAGTTAGGCAGGAGTAAACTGTGGGAAGATTATTGTCTGATGATTTGGATGCTTGTGAATTGCATGGAAGGCTGACAAGTCTTCCTGTGTGTGTGAAATTTGTATGAGCAGAGTTATTGCCAGCCTGGACTAAAAGGGACAGAGAAGGAATGAACTGAAGGAAGAATGACTTCAAGGCCAGAAACATGGAAGCTGAGGTCTCAACCAAAAAGATCTCCTCAGGCCAAGAAGGTAGCCCCACCCATGTGTGTGGAAAGGGTGTGTTCAACCCTTGGTGCTTGAAGGGGGATGTCCTTGTACCCTGTTACTGAGAGCCTTGCCACCACCCCTATCCTTGGAGAAGGTGGGGACTGTGTCCCAGGGTTTTTGGGGAACTGGCTGCTTTCCAGATGCTCGGACAGGATGGAGACTTCACCCCATTGTTTGGGAAGAGCGTGGCCACTTTGGAAGCATTTGGGGCTGCCACTTTAGCAGACTCAGGAGACAAAACATTGAGCCATAGATGACTCTCAGACTTTGAAATCTACTGAAGTGGCAATTGCTCTACTGGATTTGGGGATTGTTTGGGACCCATGACCATTGTTTTCCTTATAATTTCTCTCTTCTGTAATGGGAATGTCTACCCTATGCCTGTCCCTCCATTGTATATCAGAAGCAGATCACTTGTTTTTTATATTTCACAAGTCCACAGACAAAGGGTAATTGTGCCCCTGGACAGACCACATGCCTAACCAACTTTGATGTGACTCTGTATTTAGCATTGTTACTCATATGACTTAGGCTTTGGGGAAATTGCAATGGAATAAAAGTGTTTTGCATGTGATAAGAATACATCTTTTTATTATCCAAAGGGTAGAGTGTGGTGGTTTGAGACTAAGTAACCCAGAAAAAAAAAAAATTCTTAGATTGAATCCATTCCTGTGGGTGTGAACATATTCTAAGTAGGACCATTTGATGAGGTTACTTCAGATAAAATGTGGCCCAATTTCTTCAGAATGGGTCTTAATCCTATTACTGGATTCCTTTATAAGTAGAATGAAATTCAGAGAGAGAAACCCTCAGGATGCAAGAAGCTGAAAGTCAACAGAACTCAGAAGAGAAAGGCCAGAAGAGGCCACTGTGTGCATTGCTATGTGATAGGGAACCCAAGGGCCAAAGATCACTAGCAGCCAGCCCCAGAAAAACAGTCTTCAGGAAAAAAGCATTGCCTTGATAATGCCTGGATTTGAACTTCTCCTAGCCTCAAAACTCTGAAATCAATAAATTCTTGTTGTTTAAGCTAACACATTGCATAGTATTTCTTTTAGCAATGAGGAAACTAAAACAGAGGCACTGATTCTTATTAACATTATTCACTACCTTGGCTTTGTGGTAAACAACTGGAAAAATCACAGCATTTTATATATTTGTTAATGTCATCAATAAAAATGTACACATGGCAGTAATAATGCATTGTCTTAGTTAAGATTCATTAATGATTGATAAAAACCTAAATATATAGGTTTAAATTGCTGCATTTTAAGTTTCAAAATGCAAATAGAAAGTCTCAGATAATTAATAGTTTTCCAGTAATTAACTTTTTTTTTTTAACCATCCTTAGTCTGAATTCTGATTTTTCCTTCTAAAGTTGCTTCTTTGACAGCCACTTGCAATTCTGTTCTTCCTGATGTTGTAAACTGCCCTATACACAAATGTTTACATATATAGAACTGATACTTTTGTTCATGGTTTTCAATCTGCATTCAGACTCTTCTGTAGAATTTTTTGCTATATGTTGAAATAAGGGCTTATCTTCACATGCTTCCCATTTTCACAGTAAATAGACAAGGCGTGAAGGACAGAATTGATCAACAGGGAAAATAACTTTTCTTCTGAGGTTAATTAAGGAAGTGCTTTTATGGCACTATCCATGGAACAAATCTTTCCCATTTCAGAGACCTCAAATATGAATACTATTTTCTTGCAAATATGTTTATCAATTATCTGAAGTAGTATTTTTTTAAAAATCTAATTTATCAAACTGGTTTGAATTTTCTTAACAGTCCTTTAACAATGTGAGGAAAGTGGCTTCTGGCACTGCCGTTGAGATAAGAGCAGTCTAAGAACTTCTGTCTTTATGATTTCAGAAGGAAAACTCACAAAGTTGGGCTCCAAACCATAGTCACCCAAGTTTTTATTGTATCTCAGTTTCAGCTGTAGTTCTAGCTTCTTTTTTTAATTATATTTTATTTTTAAAGTGCTTCTAGAGGACTGCAATATGAATTTAACTTACATGATAAGCTATACTTTAATTCAGACTATCTCAAAAGACACCTTGAATTTTGTGGAATTCTATCTTGCCAGTTTACATGGATGATTCAGTAAATCTGACAGTGAGGAACAACATTTGTTTTATACAGATTCTGTTCTCATAAAGTTCCTATGTCATAGAAAAGGGAACATAAACACTACAACTGGTAGAAAAAGAGAGATGAGTAACAAATATCACCATCAAATATTATTAAATACTCCCTTTTCTTCCTACTAGCTTTTCTTGCTTGTTTTTTTGTATACTTATGATTTACCTTTTCCTTTTAAACTTCAAATATTCAAACTTTGTTAATCATTTTAAACTGTATGATAATATTTGTACTTTAATGAAGTCAGTAGTCCATTTACATTTGATACAAAAATTGACAGATTTTTTAATCAAGTATCACCTTGTTTTTTGGAATCCGTTTTTCCTACCTTTTCCAATTAAAAAAATTATTTCCTTTCTTTTTCTCATCATAATTATTTTTTATTGTTTAAGTTTCCTGTTTTCTGGCATAGGAACCATGTATTCTTTTGCTATTTTTTAAATAGTTAGCAAGAGATTAAAATATCCATTAATACCTTGTCAAAATCTAATATAAGTTGAATTTATTACCATTTACTTTCTTCTTGATTTTGATAATATTGTTGTAATGAATTTTAATTCAATGCTTATTTTAAGCCCCAAATATATTATTTTTTAATGTAGTCAAAATTCACTTAAATTGACGCATCTAATTACCTTTCAGATAGCTGTTACTTTTTTCTTGTACCTCCAAGATTCCAACTGGGTCTCTAAACCAACTCAGCACGTAAACTCACTCCCTTCCCCCTTATATGGGACATGACCTCCAGGGGTGTAAATCTCCCTGGCAGCATGGGACATTTCTCCTGGGGATGAAACTGTACCTGGGATCATGGGATTGGGAAAATGTTCTTGACCAAAAGGGGGAAGTAAAATGAAACAAAGTAAAGTTTCAGTGGCTGAGAGATTTCAAATGGAGTTGAGAGGTTATTCTAGAGGTAACTCATGCATTATTTAGAGATCCCTTTTAGTTTTTAGTTTATTAGAATAGCTAGAAGGAAATGTCTGAAACTATTGAATGGCAATCCAGTATCCTTGATTCTTGAAGATGAATGCATAACTATATAGCTTATACTGTACGACCATGTGATTGTGAAAACCCTGTTGCTTACACCCCCTTTATCCAGTGTAAGGACAGATGAGTAGAAAGATGGGAAAAAAAATTAAATGAATAACAGGGAGTAGGGAGATGGGATACTTTGGGTGTTCTCTCTACTTGTATTTTTATTCTTATTTTTATTTTTTTATTTTTTTGGAGTAACAAAAATGTTCAAAAATTGATTTTGGTGATGAATGCACAACCAAATGGTACTGTACACTATGGATGCTTGTAGTTTATGTGAATATATCTCAATAAAACTGAAGTTTTCAAAATATTTCATCTGGGAATATTTTTCATTTCCTGAAGAGCATCATTATAGAATTTCTTTGACCCCAGGATTATTGACAACGAATTCAGTCACTTTTTGTCTGAAATATAATTTCACTTATAATTTTGAAGGAAATTTTATGGAATAGAGATTTGTAGATTGGTATTATTTTGTTTCATTTAAATGTCTTCTATAATATGGTTAAGATGTGATATTTCATTTCAATATTTGTTGTTTGGAAGGCAATGATTAATTTTATCTGATTGCTATAGATATCTTGGTTTTGACATTGAATTTCAATAGCTTTGATATAGGTGTCTATGTGTGAATTTTTCTGCTTTCATTGTGCTTAGGGTTTGTGAAGCTTTCTTGACTTTGTTGCTTCTTGCCTATTTCCAACATTGGATATTTCTCAGTCATTATCAACTCAAATATTGCATCTTACCTACTCTTCACTCTTCTACTTCGGAGATTTTGGACATTCATTTATTTTCTGTCATTCTTTTATATTTACTATCCTTTTCTCTCTCTCTGCTCCCTTCTATATAATTTTTTTCTATTATATTTTCCAATTCACTAACTCTCTTTACATGCCTAATCATCTTTTAACCTCTCCTCTAAGCTCCTGATTTATTTCCTATTTCCTAGTTTTAAAATACCCATTTGTTTATTTTTTGATTTACAGCTTTTGTAATGAAATCTTCAATCTTTTTTATCATATTTTTATTGTTGAATATATCATATATATAGGCGTAATAACAGTCCAAGTACCATAGTTTCAGTTATTTCCTTATTGTGAAATATAACATATATATAAAAAGGTATAGCTTTCAAATTACAATTTAACAAGTAGCTAGAGAAGCAAATTTCAAAGAACACTGTGCTACAGTTCCACCATTTCAATTCTTTCCTTCTAGATATTCTAATAACTTAGCAACTAAGAAACAGAAGCATTTTTTATAAAAATTCAGCATTCAGAATCCTTTGGTAAATTCCATCTTTTCTGTTGCTGCCTCTTCCTCTAGTTTAATCACTTTCCCAATCTTCAGGGATGCCTAGGCAGTAACCACCCTAACCTGTTCATGTTGAAAAGGGGTTTCAAATATACAAGAAAAGGGGACACATCTACTTGATGTTCTTGAAGAGGCTATTGCCTCTGGGTTTTGAGAATTAGCTGGCATAGGAGTACTCTAAAGGATTTAAGTTTCTGAAGAATAAACTTAGTCAGTGAAAATTTTATGGAGTCTTGGATAGGGATATGGGTATTCTTTAAGGTTTTTGGAAGTACTATTGATTTTGGCTTATCATACTATGGCCATTTGGCATATCTAGGTGAAGCTTGCATAGGAGTAACTTCCAGGAGAGTCTCTTGACTCTCTTTGAATTCTCTTAGCCACTGAAACCTTATTTTGCTACCTTTCTTTTCCCTCTTTTTGTCAAAAAAGCATTCTCAATCCCTCAATGCCAGGGTCAGGCTCATTCTTGGAATCCATGTCCCATGTTGCCAGGAAGGGTTATTCATTTCAGGGTTCCTGTCTCACATCAGGGGGAGGGTGATGAATTTATTTGCAAAGTTAGGCTTAGAGAGAAAAAGTACACATTTCAACAACAAAAGAGGTTTTATGGAGGTGACTCCTAGGCATAATTATAGTTGGGCTTAGCCTCCCCTTTACAACCATAAGTTTCACCCAAGCAAGCCTCAAGATTGAGAAGTTCCGAAGTTCACAGAGCATATGTTATATCCACAAGAATCCACCCATATCCCACATTATCATCACTTAGTTGTACCATCCTCATCATTCTCCATTTTAAACAATTCTCATAACCCAAAACTTCTTGTAGTTCTTGTCAGCCCTTAATTATCTGTCCCTAGTATTTATGTAAAACTAGGATGGTATTCCCATTAGTTACAGTCCCTAGTATGCAATGTGTAGATTTTTCTCATATGCCCTTCTGTTGTCAACTTTCTGTGATAGTGTCATACTTAAGAAGTATGTCATGTGAGCACATATCTATATTTGTGGTGCTGATCTGTGGGAAACATGCTGTTAAACAACCTCTTTCAATCCTATTTGCCTTCAATACAGCTCTGATAATTAATATCCCATTAACAATCATCACCCCTATCCGTTAACATACCTTTAAATTCACCATCATCAACATATCTGAACATATTACATTATTATTCCCCCTCACTAACTACTGTCTCTCACTAGGTCCCCAATATTCTGTAATATAAGGCATCTATTTTACATTGTTCAGATAGTTAATAGAAGTGGTAACATACAATGTCTCTCCTTTTGTGTCTGATCCATTTCACTCAGACTTATCTTCTAGATTCATCCATATTGCTGTATGTTTCAGGATGTTTTTGCTTCTTACTGCTGCATAGTATACCATCATATGTATATGCCACATTTTGTTTATCCACTCATTTGTTAAAGGACATTTGGATTGTTTCTGTCTCTTGGCTATTGTGAACAATGCTGCTATGAACATCAGTGTACAAATGTCTGTTCATGTCACTGCTTTCAAATTTTCTGGGTATATGCCAAGAAGTGGAGTTGCCAGATCATAGGGAAATTCAATATCTAGTTTTCTGGGAAACTGTCAAACTGTCTTCCACAGTGGCTGCAACGTTATACTGTCCCACCAGCAATGAATGAGTTCCAATTTCTCCACATCCTCTCCAGTATTTGTAGTTTCCTGTTTGTTTGATGGCAGCCGTTCTTATTGGTGTGAGACCATATCTCACTGTGGTCTTGATTTGCATCTCCCTAATATCTAGCAAAGATGAACACTTTTTTTCATGTGCTTTTTAGCTATTTGTATTTCCTCTTCAGAGAAATGTCTTTTAATATCTTTTGCCCATTTTATAATTGAGCTATGCACTATTGTCATTGAGTTGTAGGATTTCTTTATCTATGCAAGATACCAGTCTCTTATCAGATACACCATTTCCAAATATTTTCTCCCATTTAGTTGGTTGCCTCTTCACCTTTTTGACAAATTCCTTTGAGGTACAGAAGCTTTGGATTTTAAGGAGTTGAGTTGTCATTTATCTATTTTTCCCTTCATTGCTCCTGTCTATCAATGCCAATATCATGCTGTTTCGACCTCTGTAGCTTTATATTAGGCTTCAAAGTCTGGAAGTGTAAGCCCTCCCACTTCATTCTTCTTTTTTGGGATATTTTTGCCAATTTGAAGCCCCTTTCCCTTCCAAATAAATTTGATAACTAGTGTTTCCAAGTCTGCAAAGTAGGTTGTTGGAATTTGATTAAAATTGTATGGAATTTGTAGATCAGTTTGGGTAGAATTGACATCTTAGCAATGTTTTGTCTTCCTGTCCATGAGCATGGGATATTTTTCCACCTAAATGGGACCTTTTTTATTTATTTCAGTAAAATTTTGTAACTTTCTGTGTAGAGGTCATTTACATCCTTGGTTAAATTTATTCCTAAGTACTTGATTTTTTTAGCTGCTGTTGGAAATCTTCAACCTTGTATTTCATTTCATACATAGAAATCTTGGTTATTTTTATATCTGTGATGGATGGTACATTTTCCTAAATATCCTGAGGGATGTCTCTGTTGTCTGTTGTTTCTTCTTTTGTCATTAAATTGTTTTAATTTCTTTTTTTACTAGTTCAGTTTTTATTGAGTTCTAGATGTTTACTGAGCTTGGTATATAAAACCAGAGGCTTAAGATCTTGTCGTTTCCCTCCATAGACAATTTACATATGCTTCTGTAATCTGTTTCCCTTGCCCCGATATCCTATCAAAAGTGTTAATTAGCTACACAACTCCCCAGAAATTTCTTAGCTGTCAGCAACAGGGGGAGACTGGCTCCAAATGCTGGACTCACCTCTAATTTTTCTTCAATTTTTAGACGATTTTCCCATTATTCATATTTCTCTTACATTACCTTTTTAAGAATAGCACTTTACGATTCAAAATATATCAGAAAATGATTTTCCTATTTTGTTTAATATTCTCATTTTTTTCAATATGAGAGTTTATCCAAATTACCTTTAATGTCAAGGATACTGATTTTTAAAATTCTACATATTTATATATTTCATGGTATTTTGGAAATTAGCACATGTACGACTTCAGAATCGATAAAATTTATAGGCAACTAATTTATTTTTTATCTTTTTAACTAAACCCTTTTGCATAATTGCAATAGAATCAATATTAAAACAATGAAAAAATTGCATGTGTGGTTCAGACTACTTGAAACTTGAAAATTTCATGGTGATATTAACTTCTTATGCTTGTTTTGATTCTGTTTGATTAAGGGTGATAATGAAATTATATATTATCAAAATATATGCATTTTTCAATGTATATGTGTGATCCTAATGATGCTTCTAAATCTAATATTAAAGAATGTTTGCTGAAACACTGTCAGTATCTTGTTTCTTAGAAGACTTACCGAAAAGAAGAGGTAAAAAGGCCTTGAATTTAAAATGTAAAACTCTCTATAACATAGAAATATAGATTACTTTAAAAATCATTTTTGATCTTAACAATCACCAAAGAGAAAATATTTATGCTATAACTGTGAATTTTACTCATATTTCAAATTATAAAGTTTTAGTTAATCCATAGTATTTCTTTCAGATCTCCTAAATTTAGGAGATGCAAAAAATAAAATTTGAACAATTTGACAATTTGGACAATTTGAAAAGAATTAAATGTTAGTAAAATAAATTAATTGGATTATAAAGTAAGTAAAATAAAATATGCTGGCACTATTATTTGTGAAAATGGTGAAGTCTTATTATAATAAATGGCATAAATGTTGGTTAAATTAATATTCACTACCAAAACACTACAGATATTTATTCTGCAATATTACTCTACCTAACTCTCTCTGGCTCTGATTGTAAAATTTTGCCTGTTGCAAAGTGAAAGCTATGCCAACTTGTGGGTATAAATAAATTGGAACCAATCATGAAAAATAGAATAATGAATACTGACACAAAGACTGAGATGAGACTCAGTAATGGTATCACTTAGCAACAGCTAATGAGGAGGCCATCGTGCCAATTTCCCACCCTCCCAAATTATATAATTCAGCTGAAGGATCATATGCTAATCAAAAGCTTTAATAAATATCCAAAGAACACTGAGAAATGTAAAATTGCTAAGTTTATCAAAAGAATTATGGTTTGGAAAAAGAAAGTGACCCTGGAGATTTAAAAGTTAGTAGAAAAATAACATCATGAAAAACTTGCTTGAGGAGGAATTAGTACTGAAATGAACAAATTAATAAAACAAAAATTCATCCCCAAACATTGATCCATTTAGATGATGTTTTATGGCAGACATTTAAAAATCATCTATTTATCCTTGTTCAAATATAGGACACACAATGCAATTGTGGGGTTATTTCAGATATCCTGACAATCCTAGTAAATGCTGAGATATTCTTAAAGGTTTTCAGGAGGAAAAGCATGTATTCTCTTTTCTTAATTGATGCACCAAGATTAAAAACTGTTGTCTGTGTGTCTCTACAGTTATTAAAGCCAAGAAAGTAAACCAAGGACACATTTAAAGAAAAAAATTACCTCCATTTCATAAACAAACATTATGGATATATTTAGTCATTAAGTGCTAATGACAAAGAAATTGCTATTGCAATACATACTTTGAATTAGGATAAGTATGGAAATAATACAAAAGAGCCACTAGAGCAAATTTACATTATGGTATAATTGTATTCATGGATGCATATTTTATTCTTTCAAAAAAATAAACAGGAAATAGCAGTAAATGAAGTTAATCTTGTATAACCTGATAAAGAAAAACTTGTCCAGTTTAGGGTCTTGCAGCTTTATTGAATGATTCATGAATCAGGCAGAATTTCATATAGAAAGTAGAAGGGAGCACCACTGAGGTGAGGAAAGGGAAAAACAAATAGGGCAGATGCAGAAGCAAGTGAGTATATGTTCTGATTGGCTGACCTTAAATTTCTACTTTACTTGGGGGGAAGGGGTCTTACAAAGTGCGAAGCAGATATATATTAATTAGTATGGTATACTTGTCCATTCCAATAAGTGCTCTACTCTACTTAAACAAATTTTTTCATCAGGTGTTGCTTAACAGTAACCCTGTAGGGTGTGCTCCATTTTCTCAGAACACCTTTGTGGATCAATTATTTTTGCCTTCTGGAAAAATATTCCCTTAAAGGGGTCTTCTCTGTCAATGCCCAATGCAGACAGCCATTTATTTAACTTAACAGCCCTTGGAAGATGCAATACATCTTTTGTGTCCCTACTTTAGAAATAATGCAGAAACAGGATAGATTAAATTATGTGCCCACTTGCCTAAAATATGATTCAGATGCTGCTCTGGTTTGCTAAAGCTGCTGTTTTGCATAATACCAGAAATGGATTGGCTTTTATAGAGGGGATTTATTAGAGTTACAAATACGGCCATAAAAGTGTCCAAACTAAAGCATCAACAAGAGGGAACCTTCACTGAAGAAAGGCCAATGGCATCTGGAACACTTCTGTCTGCTAGGGAGACATGTGGCTGGCATCTGCTGGTCCTTCACTCTGGGGTTCTGGTTTCAAAATGGCTTTCTCCAAAATGTCTCTGGGCATCTGTCTTAGCCTCTCTGTCTGAGATCCTCTGTCTCCTTGCTTCTTTCTTCCAGGACATTTCTCTCTCAGCATCTGGGAGTCCTCTCTTAGCTTCTCCAGGGCAAACTCTGAGATTCATCTTTTAGCTTAGCATGTCCAAATGTCTTTCTGTCTGCATATCCAAGCATCTGCATCAGCTGTTAGCATCTCCTGGGGGCAAACTCTGGATTACATATCTTAGCTTGTTTCGTTTTTTTCCAAAGTATCTCTCTCAGCTTCTCTGAGCTCCTTCTCTTCATGAGCTCTCTTAAAGAACACCAGTGATCTAATTTCAGACCCAACCAGAATGGGTGGGGTCACACCTCCATGGAAATGAACAGTTGGCTAAGTCATATCTCATGGAAGTAATCTGATCGAAAGATCCCCCCTTAATCAAAAGACTAAGTCTACCCTCACAAGATTGCATTAAAAAACATGGCTTTTGTGAGGGACATAATAGGCTCAAACCAGCATGGATGCCAAGCAATCTGTTGGGAATTGAATCATGTCTCCCACAAAGGACATGTTCAAGTTTTAATCCACTTTCTTGTCATTGTGAACCCATTTGTACATGGGATCTTTGAAGATACTCTTTTTAGGTAAAGTGTTGCCAAACTGAATGAGTGTGGGCCTTACATAAGCTCAGAAAATTGGACACAAATATAGAGGACTGAGGTCAGAGGAATTAAGAGGAGCAGACACAGAGAGATCTCCATGTGACAGAGACTTGCATGAAGGCTACGTACACTGGGAGAAAGCAAATCCTGCCAATACTTTGATGTTGGATTTCTAGCCACCAAAACCATGTGACAAAAAATTTCTGTTGTGTAAGCCAGCCAGTGTGTGGCATCTGTCATAGCTGCACTGGAAAACTAAAATGACACCTAACTAGTATTAAATTATATTGATAAAAATGGATCATTTTTGAAATTGTGAAAATATAAAAAGTAGACAATTATCTGAAAATCACTGCTTCAGCAATAATTCCAGGTATTTTTTTAACTTGTTCCATGATGTTATATTCATACCAAAGAATAATTGTCTTTTAAAATATGTGTAGGGATTTTAAATATAAAATTATCTTCAAGTTTAAACTATACAAACTTTCAGGTTCATACCAGTGATATATTGGCAATTCTGCAGCTCTTTTATAGAAAGCAAATGATATAATTTAGTCACATATTCTATATGCATATATGGCAGTTTTCTGCATATTGTATTTATAGAAGAAAAACAATGGGTGCATATACATTTACAAATAGCATTTTTCTGTGAATGCATCTCTTATAGAAGTGTTACAATATAAAACAAAGGGGTGCATAGAATATTGATAATGAACTGCATTGAAAATATTAGTGGGCTTTAAAATACAATATTAATACAGAAACACAAACAGTGTTAGAACAGAGGATCAGGTAATGCGTAAAATACCAAGGATATTGAAAGAGAGTCAACTTGGGAAACAAGGAAAAGATCAGAGTCAATCAGATTTCACAATTAACTGATATCTTTTTCACAGTAATTGAGGCAGTGGCTGGAAATATTTTACCTTCACTGTAATCTACATGTTGCATGGCTGAACAATGTTATTTTTTCCTAACAGAAGCAAATAATGGAAAAAAAATGCATATTAATATCTTACGTATTATGTATTATACACCTTAATATGTTGTGCATGAAATTTATGTGCATGTGTGTGTGTTTGTGCTTATCTGTATGAATGCATATGAAGACAGAGGAAGAGAGAGAAAAAGGAGAGAGAATCACTGTTATCTCAACATGCTAAAGTAGAGAGAAGAGGAAGCTAATGTTTAAAATCCACTTCATAAATGTACTCTAACTTATTTACATAAGTGCTTCTGCAAATTTCACTGTCGAGTTCTTTCCTGAAGCAGTCTCCTGTAAAGGGCCACTATACAATTCTGGGTAAAGTTCAGGTTTTTTTCCTGATTCAAAATCCATTAATTTCTGTCTTATTCTGTGGATTCTGCTGACCTTTATAATAATGTGAAATATGTACTAATAATGGAGGATGAAGATAAAGTGAGGTTCTATTCTAGAAAAAAATTCAACCCTAATGTTTCTCAATGGAAATCAAAGCTCAGGGTTTAGATGGTCACTTAAATGCTTTAAAATGGAAGTGTTACTCACATGAATGACAGTACTTTTTACACCAAATTCTTTTAACATTTTGTCATCACTTGAATTAAACTCATATGAATCTTTAAGTGAAAATTGATATGTTTATTGTTTATTTATATCTATTCACCGATTCAATTCATATAAACATAAATTAGATTATCATATTAATCTTATGAAGCATATTAGTACCAAAATATAGATGAAAAAACAGAATCCAAAAGTCCAAAACATGTTCTGATGGCTTTGCTACTAATAATATGACAATCTTTAAATGAATAATTTTGACTTCTACTTAATCATACTTCCCAAAGACAGTGATAACCAAGCTTTCAGTTTTCACTATAACATTTGTGTTTTCTTATGATTTATCCCTGTCTGAATATAACTCATGGATGTGAAGTCAATAATAAGCAAATCAAAGAGACTGAATTGGGTGAAAAAATCCTCCTTCAACTGTACAAACTGGGTAATAGGCTAGCATTTGAAAAGCTACATCTATGTAAGGCCATTTCATACACTATACCTTTTAGTAATTTCAATAAAAATGTTGAGTAATTTATTCTTTGCAAAGGATGAGAGGGAGGCTCAGGTAAAAGAGGTAATTTGCCTAAGCAAAGTGTACATGGTAGATAAAAGTCATGTCTGTTTTACCTCAAGGTTCTCACTCTTTGAACTAAATCATAGTAGTAATTTAAAAAATTATAGTAGCATCACATCTCATATTTAAAAAAAAATCTTCTTTAGATTAAAAAGAAGTTGACCAGTAACACTTAACATATAGTGGTTACTTTCAATGCTTGACCTAATGTAGAATCTGTTGTTAATATGGTATGCCTTGGGAACACAGGCTCAGGCACGACAGAAACTTTCAGCAAATGACTGCTTTATTAACTACATAGCAAAAAGGTTCCAAAAGAGCAGGGGAAGAGATCTCAAAATAGCTGGTACTATGGGAAGGTCAACTGCTCAGGTTGGGGTCACTGGACAGCAGATCCACATGCCTGTTTTTTTGTCAGAGATGAGAAATGCCTGTACTACCCCAGAGCTGAGTATGTATGCACGTCACAGGGAGGAGGAACTGCCATCAAGAGTTCCCACTCTGATAGGTGGCTGGAACTGCTTATTTCCAGTTTCAGGTTTAAGGTATGATCTGGCTGTTCCATTAGACCTAATATCTCCCCTGTATTATGGAATTGAAGCTTATTGAAAGCTTATTTCTAAACCAATAGAAAAGCAAGGAGATAGGGAAACACAGGGAGATGGCTGCAAGCTTTGCCCCTGATTTTCCCAGCAGTCCACCTTTTGGCTTCTCCACATTAATATCCTCCACATTAGCTTTCACAGGATAAGCCCACCTCCCACCTTGGACATGAAGGTGGGGATGGGTCAGACCTTCCTGCCCATGGCCTGCAAAAATATTGACAGTAAATTTTGGTAACACCATCAGCTGTAGCACATTAGGAAGCCTTCGTCTATGCATATGATTACTCCAAGCAGGGTCATCAAATCCTGTCTAGATTAATGATTGCATCCTTGCTCCTAAACCCCCTTGGAGCCAGGTGAAGAGGTCCCACATAGAATATGTTTGTACACATTGCAGCCAGTGGGTTTGCCATTGGATTTTTGTCGCTCCTTGTTCCGTCTCTCCTAAAGAATTAACCCAGGTATAATAAGAGATGTTAGCAATAGCAAATACATCTCCTTTTGGGCTAGGAGGAAGTCTAAGGCAATGTGATTGTCAAATGCTACTTTGGCTAGAGTGTCTAATGATTTTTCAGGAGGCTTAAGGGATTATGCTATGAGCTCAGCAATGTTAGCCAAGGGGCCTGGCAGATTGCATATCATGTGTTCATTGGTGCTTACTCCCAAGAAGGGCCATAATGATAATCTGTCAAAAGAGGTAAATCCAGAATCATGGACTCCCCACAACCAAGAAAATCACACCTTGCTCAGGATAATGAATTGGAAAAAATGACTGAACCACATGCTAGTTTCATTACATTGGTAGTTGTTGCAAACCAAGAGGCTGTCCAGGTGTGTTGAGAAGAGTGTACAGCCAATGGCTGTGCTGTTATCTTTGTCACAGGGTGTAAATGAAAGACTTCTGGTGTTCAAAAGTGAGGCAGAGAAAATCAGCTTCTTGAGTCACAATCCAGATTAGGCAAATAGGGGAGTGGGAGTAGAAGATTGGATGGCAGATGCAACCATTGGTCAGGTTCCCTGTCTCTGGGATGGCCTGAGTCAACTGCATGAGGTGTTTGCTTTCCAGGTTGCTGCTGAGATGATTTGCAGAAAATAGGAGGGGGAGGCAGTAGCTAGTTCTGAGAGAGACATTTTTCTTGGTCTATATGCAGTTAATTTAGTCTTTCCCTCTAAGGCACCCAGTCTGCATGTCCCCTGTCTTGTGCTATAACCTCACCTCTTTCTCATTGACCTGAGTGCCTTACTTACACATCTTCCAGCCCATTCCAATCCTTTCCTGATAGATGGGAGTTACAAGGATTCCTCAAAAGTATACCATAGCTGCTCCCAGGTGTTGCCCACTAACCACCAGTGTGCATATGTCAGGTAACACAGGTCTAGCCCACTGGATTTTCATCCGAGGTTTGTTAAACATTTCTAGGTCTATTCCTTCATCCCACCCTTATGCCTGGTGGCCTTAACTTCCCACCAACTTGGGAATCATAGGGAGAGTGTAATGGTGTAAAAAGAAGGATGATCCCCTGACAGTGGCTGAAAAGGTAAGTCTTAAGTGGTGTGTCTTCAGTTCCCTTTTGAGGTCAATCTCATCTTGATGGGTGTAAGGATGCTCAGCAAAGCCTGGGGTCCTCCCTCATTCTCATCCCCTCCCTGTGCTAGGATGTGGGAGGAGGCCATGTTTTCCTTCTGGGAAACTGCTGAGATCAGCTTCCAGAGGGCCCAAGTAAGGTGAACACTCCATCCAGTGAAAGAATTGTCAGGATGTAGATACAGAAACTCCTCTTTTAGGAGGTCTTTAAATTTCTCCACAATGCCAGCTGTCTGTGGGTGGTAAGTGAGATGGAAAACCTATCAAATTCCATGAGTCTGGGTCCATCATTGAATGGATGTGCAGTAAAATGGAACCCCTGGTCAGTGGAGATGTCACCTGGGTAACCAAAGGGGTGGCAGACCTGCTTTTACAAGGTAATTCATGTAGGTACAGTATCTTTACAATAAACAGGAAAGGCAAAGCCATAGCCTGGATAGCTGTGTACTGTGACCAAGGCATAGGACATACCTTGGAATGGTGGGAGAGGTCCAGTATATTCCACATGCCAGAAGCAGCCAGGTGTGGCCCTTCTGGGAATAGCCCCTAAATGCCTTTTCAGGCTCTGGCTTGTAGTTGACAATTCTTACTTTGGTAAATTGCAGGTTGGACCTCTTTTAATGACAGAGATAGTACATATTTCTAAACCCATAATTTCATGGTTTCAGAATTTCTGTGTCCAATTCAGTGGTGGATCCATCCATCAGTGGAAGCAGCCATAGGAAGGCCAGATATTTCACAGATGTTATTGAAGGTAAGATCGTTGTCTTCATACTCCAGATAGGGGTCATCCTCTCTCTCTCTCCCAGGAGGATTTCCAACAATTGTTTACAAAGGTTCCTTCCCTACAGCAGGCAAGACTGCTAAGCTGTTAGCAATGGCCTGTGAGTCAGTAAATTTGTACAGGGGGTTGCTTAGGTCCAAATGTTTCAGTGTTGAGCGGACTACTTGCAGTTCATCTCACTGGAGATTTTTTTTCTAGCACCAGAGGTGGTATATAGTCTGCTGAGGGCAAGAGAAATAGCAACTGCTGCTCAGTGGACACCAGATGGCTTCAGCTTGTCTGATCCATCAGTGAACCAGTGTTGTGCATCTATTGGGTCATTCTTGAATGAGGGTCCCAAGATGCCAATGCAAGGAGAGAAGGACCAGCACACGGTGTTTCAACAGGATCATGGTTGGGGGGGGGGCCTCCACCTATCATGCAAGTATGGTGGTGCCCGGGATCCCAGGTAAGCATGATCTTTCATGTACCATTTTCATTTGATTCATTTGATGATCGTTTGTTCTTGGGCATTGCATGGATGAGGATTATGATTAACCAGGACCTAGGACATAATGGCAATTTCTAGCCTGAGGAGGACCTGAGAGCTCTTGGTAGTCCCTTTCCATTTCCACTAAGGCCCAATAACATGCCAGAAGTTTCCTCTTGAAGGGGTTGTAATGCTGGGTTTTGTTTTGGAACTTCTTGGTCTAAAAATCCAGGAATGTGTGAATTCCTGCTGCCCCTTCCTACTACCACAGAAGACAATTTGGCATGGGTCAGAGTGACAGAAACCTATAGACTAAACAGAGATCAAGGCTCTAAATATCCTAGAGGCAGGGCAACTGAAATAGCCATTTTTATATCTTGCACAGTCTGTTCCTCCTCTGTCCACTGGTGGAAAGTACCTGATATGGGGAGGTCAGGAGGACACTGAGGTGAGGAATATGTTAGTACCAATGTGAAAATAACCAAATCAATTTCTGGGCCCCCTTTTAGGAGGTTTGCAACTTTAGGGATAGTAATTTGTCCCACACTGGGTCAGGGATTCAGCACTGGGCTCTGACCCATATACTGCCTAAGAAGGTGACATGCTCTGGCTCTGGCTGTCAAGATTTATATCCCAGGCAGAATGCCAAAGTCCAGTTAGCAATGTGTGCAGTCCGTGGGTGGTTTGCCCTCATTCTGGCCCACCAACATGAGTCATCAATATAATGGAACAACAGATCCTCTCCAGGCTTCTGTCCATACCTGTCATTCATACTTGTCCTTTGGGCAAGGGTAGCTTATTCAAATCCTGTCCCACCAATTTGTAGTAGATAGTGTGGGAGTTTAAATACTTGGGTCCACTGAGCTTAGTAGTGTCTTTTCCATACCAGGAAGACAGTATGTCACTGTTGGACAATGCAGCAAGGAGATGGGAACTCTAGGTTTATGTGGTCTGAAACTCATCCAATCATGATGACTAGAATTCACTATGTAGGAGAGCATATCCCTGCAACCATCACTAAAATTTGCAGAGCTATGGATGTCAATTCCTATAATGCATTCCCCAGCAGGAAACACAACCAGAGTGTCTTCCAAGGTGCCAAAGAGATCAATCCACAAGAAGCAGTAATTCCCTATCCCCAAACCCATATGGAATGCCCCAAACCTCCCAATGTTATTCATTGTCCCTCCCCTCTGGATATCCCAGAATGATAGGGACCTGGTACCTATATCCAAAGGCACCATAAAAGTTTTTTTCACTGCCCCTAAATTGTACAACTACTGTGACGTATGGCCTTTAGCCCCAAGGAGATGGTTGGGACCCTAGGCCAATTTCAATTTGTTCAAGTCTGGGTAAAGACATCCTTCCCTGGGTGAGGCAATCTCCTCAATCAGGGCTGTGGGGAGAGGTGGGAGATTTTCAGCATCCTCCCTATCTTCCACCACTCATCTCTGAGGATTGTGGGAAGGGGTTGGATAGGGGTAGATTGTTCCTGTCAAGTCCATAGTCCTCCTTCTAGTTTATATTTTTTTCAAAGTTCTCCATTGGAGATCCCATCTATGGTGTCCTTCAAGACCCTTTACTCTAGGAGCCGCAAGAATATAGCTCAGCCTGTGGAGGCCCCAAAGGAAGGGGTGGTCCCTGAGTCATCTTGTGGGTCACAGGTTTGGCTGGGTTAACAGATGGGTTCCTACCACCTACCAGCCTTTGTCTGTTACCATGGTGGCCACTCTCTAGTGTAGGAGCCTTTGCCCCAAGCAAGGAAGGTATGATAAACTCATTCAATCATGTCTCCCAGAGGAAGACCTGGGATGAGAAGAACCAGCTTGTCATTCCACTTAGGGAGCCCCTTTCTAATACAATCATCCATGCATGAAATGTAAATTTGGTGATGGGCTAAATCTCTAGCAGAAGTGAATATCCACATACCAATACCCAGTTGTCACAACATGACAATAGTTTCATCCTCATTACCCACTGCCCAGCCAAACACTTGTCTGAACTACCTGAAAGTTATGGCCAAACAGAGACTGTGGCCACAAAGGGAGAGGTGCTACATTGTTAGCTGCTCCTTCCCCACACTTCACCTCTTCTTCTCTTAACTCCAACTGACTAACAGTTCGTTGGAGGTTGGGATTGGATACAAAGTAGCTAAAACTCCTCCCTTCAACCTAGTTGACCAGGGTGGCAATGGCACTCTCATCATAAAATCAGGACAGCCACAAGAGGAGATCCTCTCCAGGCTTCTCTCCATACCTGTCGTTCATATCCTGTATCTCTTTGATAAATGCTCCCACTATCATTTTCACATTTGGGTCCCCATTTGAGTTCATAATTCTTCATTATTTTTGCTTAAAAATTCTACAGTTGGGAATTTTCTCTGGTGGATCATACAGCATATCTAAATTCTTTACTATTTAATATTTACTATAACATTTCAAAAACAAGTATCTGGCTCTAGTTCCCAAAGGACTATGCTACTAGTCCATGCTTCATGATCTCCCTTTTCATTCTACCTTAGTGCTTTCCTTGCCTTTCTAACCATCCTTTTTCTAGGTTTCTCTCTACAAAGATAGCCAGTCAGATAGAGCAGTGCTTTCTTAGGAAGCATTTATACACGAACTAGAAACCCAGTACTTGTTCTCCTGCCTTTTCTGCTTCTGTCAGACTTCCTATTATACTTGAAATTTCTTTAAAATCAGTCAAGGTAGAATCCTTTTGAGGGTGATAAGGAGTGAGTCAGTTCAAATAGTCTGAGTGGCCTGAGTGCAGGCATGCCTGGTTCCAGAATAAAAACAGAAATAAGAGGCCATAAGCTAGAGGATTGTATGGTGGACTGTGGAAGTCCCAACCTCATTGATTTCAGCATGGAACCAGTCGGCCATTCACTGGCATTCATGGAGAAATTTTAAAAATCCCATTTGTTGCTGCATTTCCCCCAAAGGGTGGAGACAGCACACACTAGGTCCCATAGTTTGCAGACAAAACCATGAATCCTGTGTTGCCCAAAATGCTCCTATAAAAAAGGAATGCAAGACCAATGGAAAGAACAGCCAGAAAAAAAAAAAAAAAAAAAATCAACCCACTCCATATTTTCCTGTCTCTATTGCCAAATATTCCAAAATCTGTGGAATGAGTTGCTATACAGTACATTGTGGAAACACAGGTTCAAGCACAACAGAAACTTTCAACAAATGACTGCTTTATAACTTGCACAGCATAAAGATTCCAAAAGAGCAGGGAAGAAATCCCACTGTGGCCAATCCCCCAAGAAGGCCAACTATTCTAGTGAGGGTCAGTGGGTGGTCACTCCACATGTCCTGCTTTCTGGTGGAGAGGAGATGGGCCTGAGTTGCCCAAGAGCTGAGTACTTATACAACCCCAGGGAGAGGGAGCCATGCCACTGAAAGTCTCCACCCTGAGAGACAGCTGGAACTGCTTTTGGGGTGTTGTAGTTATGGTCAGAACGTTCCATTAGACTTAATGTCTCTCCTGGGCTGTGGAATGGAAATATATCGTAGTAGAAATAAATAGATGTTTTGGTTACAAAGTTATTTGGGTTTGAGTGCCAGATATATACAGAAGGTATTTGGTGATAAGGTTTCATTATCTGGAATTATTGGGGGTAATCTCTGGCAAAAAGACTGAAGACTTCAATCTTATGAAAATTTAGGTGTAGATTCTTCCTAAGAAGAAATAATGAACCTCTCTCTGATTCACTGGGCAGGCAACCCACAATGTTCCTAGAGTCATTTTTGGAAAATCTTTCTTTTCATGGGAAAGTGAAGGCAATGTCTCCCATTAAATATCTATTATATCATTCACAAAGCAGCAACCACACTACTAGAAAACTCAGAATTCCACAAAGCCCAATTTTAAAACTCTTTTTTAAGGCCAATACTGGTTTTATAATCTATAAATTAAGATGGTAAGTGATAAAGTCAGAATTATGTGCTTTCTGATTCTATACTCTTTCCATTGCACCAAATAAAAAGGGTAGCATCCTTGCATATCTTTAATATTTACCCTGAGTTGTTTAGAAAATTAAAATATTTACTATATCATGCATTCTTTTTCTACATCTAAATATTAGCTTAAGGCAGATTACAAAAATGGGATATGTTTTTTTTTCTTTCACTTTTTTTTTAATTTTAGGGAATATGAAGAGAGAATGTCCACTTTCTTTGTTCTTCTACTCAGATAGTACTAATTGCAGATCTGTATATCATTAAAATTTGTACTTTTAAATAGTAGACTTAACATGTCACAAAATAGTATATTTAATTTTTAAAATAAATGGTCTTGTTCTTTCATATATCCTTTTCTGCAATTCACTCATTATAAATAAAACTCACATCACATTCCACTCTAGTCTTCATTTGCTTTTCTACCACTTATTTTCATAATTTTTAGGGTAACATCTGAAAGAAATACGTCATGTTATAAAAATAATAATGGGTATAGATTAATTTTTACCAATATTATTGTTTATGTCAGCTATGTAAATAAAAATATATAGAAATACTTTGTTTCCATGATGTGGAATGATAATTTATTTCCTACCAAAGTGTAGAAGCACCAAAGACAACACTCCTGCCTTTCAAAAACTCTTCATTATATAGGACAGAATTTAATATTCAAAGAATAGAATTATAAGTCCAAAAGTTGCCTAGGAAACATTAAAATATTAATTGAAAGATTATCATTAATGAAAAACAACATATTAAAAAAATGGCTCACTGAGTTAAAAATTTCTAACTTTGGTACTGTAAAGTTTCTGAAGACTAGAAAGTGACTGATAACCTTCAATTTTTATTCATGCAAAACCCAAACCCAATAACTCCTAAACTGAAAAAGTATTGGAACTTCCCTTAAGTGAAATTAGAATGTAAGCAGCAGAGTTATTTTATACTAAGTAATGTCTTCATTTTTCTTTCAAATACTTTGTGTTTGATTCAGGCAGTATTCCATTTAGTTATTCAATCAAACGTCCTCCAATTGAATAATTTTACATAATGCATGAAAACAAAAGATAAATTAAGATTTTACCCCTTTTCTGTGGCAAAGTCATATTGAAATAAACTCAAACAACCTTGAAGATATACTTTAATATTATTCTTAAATATTTAATTATTCTTAAATCAACTTCAATAATATAATGTTGAATTCTGTGTTATGACATATTTTTTGTGTAATATTAAATACCTAAGTTTGTATGCTTTCTATAATCTTCTTCAAATAACATGTTTGTTCTGGTAATTGTTTTTTATGGAAATAAAAATAGGTTAAAGGTCATTAGTGACCATTAGAATTGATATTTTTTTCTAGCCTACTTAACTTTGGAAAACTTAAGGTGTTTGTTGTTCATTGTACTTCTTGGCTAGAGCCTCTGTCATATATTGAGGGACGACAAATCTCATTTAACAGATCCTCACGTATACTCAAGAAGTACCTCAAAATTAGTAGAAAAACACCATTGTCCCATACCCAAAATGACATTACTCAAGCCATATCCATTCCACCACTGTGGAATCTTCCCATGTCTTGGTAACACACTGGTAGAGCTGCAACATTCCATTTGAGTTCATAATTCTTCATTATTTTTGCTTAAAAATTCTACAGTTGGGAATTTTCTCTGGTGGGTCATACAGCATATCTAAATTCTTTACTATTTAATATTTACTATAACATTTCAAAAACAAGTATCTGGCTCTAGTTCCCAAAGGACTATGCTACTAGTCCATGCTTCATGATCTCCCTTTTCATTCTACCTTAGTGCTTTCCCTGCCTTTCTAACCATCCTTTTTCTAGGTTTCTCTCTACAAAGATAGCCAGTCAGATAGAGCAGTGCTTTCTTAGGAAGCATTTATACACGAACTAGAAACCCAGTACTTGTTCTCCTGCCTTTTCTGCTTCTGTCAGACTTCCTATTATACCTGAAATTTCTTTAAAATCAGTCAAGGTAGAATCCTTTTGAGGGTGATAAGGAGTGAGTCAAGATATTTTGAATTCCTAATATGCTTCCCTCATTAAGCAAACTTCAAAAATGTTCCCTTAATAGGAATAGATCCCAGCAGACAATCCATAAATAGACTATATTATTTCCCACATCACTTCTGCTACAATGGAGCCTTACATATGTTGCAATTGAGAAGTGTCTGGGTCCGGTGAGCTAAATTGTCTAAAACTATTACTAGGTTTCAGAAATTCTGTTACAAAAACATAGAAGCTATGACTGAATAAAGGAATGCAAGCTATATATTGGTTAGTATGTGTGTAAATGGCTTTAAATTGTGCATTATGTGAGTAATATTTGCTATGATACACTTTAGACAAAAGTGCCTTAAAATCTTCAGCAAGAAAAACAGTTCCCTAATTTGTCCTAACGTATGTTTCATCTCTTGCATCCAGTTCATCATGCATCATATGTGGAGCCAAGTGTTGGCATTTCTAAAACATTGCTGTCTGCTATACAGGGGATTTATTCAGCCCTTATCTGAATCAGTACCCTAATAATCTGTGATGTTTTCTGACATCCTTGAAGTAGGAGTTATAAAACTAGCTCATTTGAGTCACAAGGATAATCAGAATGCTGCCTCCCATCTCACATGCTTTACTACAATATGACCTCCCCCCATTCATAAAAAGTTAGTCCAGTTCTCTGCTTGACTGTGCCAGGCCTGATTACTTTGACCAATAATCTTAACTAATATTAATTAAGATGTGGAATCACATAGAATCACTAGAAGTGATGCTATAAGACTGCCAAGGCCAGGTCAGAAATGACCACTGATGTTTCTATCTGATTCCCTTGTGATGTTTGCTCTGGGGGAGGCTAGCTGCCATGTAAAATATTTGACTCTTGAAATCACTAGGTTGGATAAGTCACATATAGCAGTCAGCAGCCCTTTTCAACTGTTAGCCATGAGAGTGAGCCATCTTGGATATCCAGTGTTGGAGTTTGAATCATGCCCCCCAACAAAAGACATATTCAGACCCTAATCCCTCTCCTTGTGAGTGTAAGTCCATTTGTAAATAGGACCTTTGAAGACGCTATTAGTAGTTAAGATGTGGACTCATTTGTGAATGGAAACTTTGGAAGTTTTATTTACCAGAGGACAAATTGAATCAGGGTGGGCTTTAATCTATAGGTCTGGAGTACCTATGAGCAGAAGAAAGTCAGTTGTAGTCAATCAGTAGAGGCCAAAAGTCAATGGAAATCAGAGCAGCAGACACAAAAAGAGAGAGAGACCACCACGCAATGAAGAGTTGCCTGAATGCTATAGACTCCGGGAGAAAGCAAGCCCTGCCAATACCTTGAGGTTGGATTTCTGGCCTCCAAAATCATTAGACAATCAATTTCTATCATTTAAGCCAAACTATTGTGTGGTATTTGTCATTGCAGCCCTAGCAAACTGAGACATCCAGTCCAGTTGAGCAGTTGAAAACTGCTGAGCTGTTTCCAAATTCTTGACCCACAATATCATGAGTAATATAAAATGACTGTGTTAAGTGCTAAATTTTGGGGATAATTTGTTATTTAGCAAAAGTAGCTGGAGCAGTCTCACTGTCAGATTGTTTTCTAGTAGTGAATTACAGGTCTTATTTTTCTAGAAAGTTCTTCAATTAAAACAATCCTAAATATAATATTACCTCCAAGTTTGCGCTATTTTGGTGAACACTGTTAATTAAGGGGCTAATTTAAAAGAATAGAAATGTTCTTCATGTTTACATATAAGTTTATCAATGCCACTCCTGAGCAAAAGAATAAACCATGGTCACTAATGCTGTCGCTATAGGCTGTAGTCATGATCTTGCTGGAGGAAGTTTTCAGCACTGGCCCTAAGTAAAATTGCAGAGAGTCTTGACAATACCCAAGTAGTCATTAACAAACTGCCTAAAATGTTCTAAGCCTCCAACTGTATTTACTTTCCTAAACTTTGTAAGATAGAAAAAGGGGAGGAAGGCAGGAAGGCAGGCAAGAATATGCTCAACTGTGCTGTGAAATCACTGTTCCATCTAATTTACTGAGGTGCTGAAGAACTGACATTTGTCAAGTGACAGTTTCAACCTTGGTTCCTCAGGGCAATTTAGCAGTCTGAGGAGTCACTTGTCATACTTTTCAACACCCCACTCCCCAGCAAAGTTTAACTGCCTAAATACACCAACATTCGCAAAAAGTTCATAACCATGATCACTGTCTCTTTCAACTGAGGGAGTTGTTATATCATCTATAGCTGTATTACTTTTTCAGAAAAGCTTTTGTACCACCAAAATATAGGCCTAAAGAATTTAGGTCCTTTCTAAATGACTTTAAATAATATTACCTTAATAAATTTTATTTAATAGTTGTTTCCATACAGGAAAATTTTTCTAGAAATGTTTTTGTAAATATTGGATCTGGTAAATTTTATCAGAACTTTCCCTTTAAAACAGCCCAAACACAGAACAAGAACTCTGTATTTCTACTTTATATATTTTATTTCAATAATATTTCATTTGATTTAGAATAAAAGTAAAACATGTAAAATAGCTTTATAGATTACATGGTCTTATTTTTCTAGGAAGTTCTTCAATTAAAACAATCCTAAGCTGTTTCTCTGGCCTCATGTTTTAAGGCTTATCCCTTTAAAAGAGTACACATAAAAAGACAATTACTACAGAAACTTCAGTGTGGACAAAGTACTAAAAAATAAGTTAACATCCATTAGTAGGAAGAAAAAGTTAATAATTATATTGGATAGTCATGTGCCTCATAATATTTTACAGCCATTAAAAATGAATGTGGAGAATTATGGGAAGATGGCAGAATTGGGAGTTCCAGGACTCAATTCTTCCACCAAAATAACTACTAAACAGGCAGCAAGTGTCTGAAACAACTATTTTGAAATTCCAAAGGCTAGAAGAACATTATACAATATCAAAGGAAGAGTGGGAGGAAGAGGCTGATAACTTATGGTAAAGAACAGTAAATTCCTTTCTCTATGCTGTGGCTACTGGAGCCCATCTCCCACTCTCTCAGTAGGCTGCCATGGAGTCCAAACCCTGTATAGCTTGCTTGTTACAGATAGGGACATAAAAATCCTCTTCACAAGACCATGGTTGGGCACAGCTGATCACTGATAATGGCTCTTGTTCAGCAACTTCAGATCACAAGGGGTGGGGGTGGGGGATTTGCTCTGAGGGCAGCCATTGTTTCAACCCACCCAGACAAAGGCAGTGGCAGCCATTGATTCAAACTGCCCTGGAAAGGATTGGTGGTAGTGGAACATAAGGATACTGTGCTTCCTCAGGGCTGCATGAGGCAGGTAGTTGAAAGGCTAAATTTGTGGGGCAGGCCAATAAAGCTTAGCTTTGGGGAACCATGCAAGAAGCTCTTGGTGTCCTCCCTTATTCTTTCTTAGGGCACTGTGGAGCTGGTTTTCATGGTCTTGTGTGTTCCTGGCCCTGTTTTTTGTTTTTAATGAAATTTTATTGAGATATACTCACCCACCATATAATCCATCCACAGTATACAGTCAATGGCACACAGTGTCATCATATAGTTGTGCATATCATCACCTGGTTCTGTTTTGACAGTAAAAGACAGACTTGAGAAAGTACTCTCCAGCATTTCCTTCTTCCCAAAATTTGTACTCCAGGCAAAAGCAGTTTGAGAGAGTCAAAAGAGTGTTAGAAACCCTAGAGGCAGGAACTCTGGGGCAAGGGCTTGCTGGCTTCAAAAACCCAGGGGAAGAAGGCCTGTTTTATGAGAAACAGAGAGGAAAACAAAACTCTGGTAAACTGTGGAACTCCAAAACAAATAACAAACAAAAACCCAGGAGCAGACAGAAGCCCAGAAAGAAAAGGAAAATCCTGTACACTGCTTTTGCCTTGAGCACATTATCTTGATAGGAGGGCTGAGGCTCAAGAAAATCTCCCTCTTATCACCAGCTGCTTACAAAATCAAGAAACACACATCTCAGGGAATAAATCACAGAGCTAACATTTTAAATTATTTAAATGCAAAATGTGCAACAAAAGAGTACAAGACAAAAAAAGAAACAGGAAATGATTGGTCATACAAAGAAAGATGATAAAAATAGAGAAAACATGAATGGAGAAGACCAGAATGTACACATACCAAACCAAGACTTTATAAAAATGATCTTAAAAATGCTCAAGGAGATGAAGAAAAATACTAAAATACTAATGAACTAAAGGTTTTCAGGAAAACAATGCATAAGCAATATAAAAATATTAGAAAAGAGATGGAAATTATTAAATGAACCAAAGAGAATTACTGGAGTTGAAGTCCAAAATAACTGAAATGAAAAATGCTCAGGAGATTTTCAAGAATAGATTGAAGCAGACAGAAGAAAGAATGAGTGAACTGGAAGACAAGACATGTGAAATGAGTCAGGCTGAAGAGCCAAAAGAAAAAAGAATTATAGAAAATAAAAGTACCCTAAGATATCTCTGGGACACTGTCAAGCACACCAGTGTACACGTTATGGGAATCCCAGGACAAGAGTAAAGAAAGAAAGGGGTAGAAGACATATTTAAAGAAGTAATGACAGAGAACTTCCCAAACTTAGCAAAAGATTTGCATTTGCACATCCAAGAAGACTACAGAACACCAAACAAGATAAACATGAAAAAAACACCCCATTATATATTGATCACAGTATCAAATTCAAAGGAGAATGAGAGAGTTCTGAAAACTACCAGAGTAAAGCAACATGTTACTTAAAAGTTTGTTCCATTTAGATAAGTGATGATAGCTCATCAGAAGCCATTGAGGCAAGAAAGAGGTGGGTTGAAATACTTAAAATGCTGAAATAAAACCACTGCCTACCAAGAAATATATATCCAGAGATGCTTTCTTTAAAAAAGAGAGGACAAGATTAATTCATTCTCAGATAAAATCTGAGGGAGTTCATCATGAACAGAACTGCCTTTTAAGAATTCCAAGAGGAATTTCTTCAGACAGAAGGGAACAGACAATACAAGTGGTTCAAAGAGACATAAAGAAATAGGGATATGCTTTAAAGTTAACCATGTGAGTACATGTAAATGACAGAATTATTGTAGTGTATTGTTTAGTATTTAACTCCATTTCTTTCTTCCGACAGGGGTTAAATGCAAATGCATACAAATTAATAGTAAGTCTATGTTTTTGGACATACAATATACAAAGACATAAATCATTACAAGTACAAAAAAAGTGGGGAGATAGAGCGATATAGGAAAAGGATATGCTTTTGCTACTGAAGTTAAGTTGATATCAAACCAAATACAATTGTTGTATATTTAGGGTGTTAAATTTTAACCACATGGTCACCACAAGGAAAATAGATGAAAAAATAAATCCACATAGAAAAGAGATGGCACTCAATATGGTACAATGCAAAAAATCAAATAAATATCAAAGCAGATATTAACAGAAGAATTGAGGGACAAAAAATACATCAGATATACAACCACAAAACAGCATAATGGCTGAAGATGGTCTTGCATTATCAGTAGTGACTTTAAATGTAATTGGATTAAACCCTCCAGTCAAAAGGCAGAGATTGGCAGAATGGATAAAAATGCCTGACTCAACTATACGCTATTTGCATGAGACCCACCTTAAATTCAAATATAGCGGTAGGTTGAAAGGGAAAGGATGGAAAACAATGCCATGCAAGTAATACCCCAAACAGCCAGGAATAGCGGTAATATCAGATGAAATAGACTTCAAGTAAAAAAAAGTTACTAGGAACAAAGACAGTAATTATATACTAGTAAAGTGGACAATTCAACAAGAAGATATAACAATTATAATATACTGACATATTTGAATGAAGAAATTGGTGGCTATATATTGATAGTATATAGAGTGATATACCACTTTCAATAATGGATAGAACATATAGTAAAAAGATCAATAAGGAAATACAAAACTTAAATGATACTTTAAACCAAGTAAACCTTACAAACAAACATAGCATATTTCACTTAAAACAGAACATTTTCTCCTCAAGTGCACATGGATCATTCTCCAGGATAGACCACATGTTAGTCACAAAACAAATCTCAATAATTCAAAAGCACAGAAATCATGCAATGTATATCCTCTAAGCACAGCAGACGGAAGCTAGAAATCAATAATAGAGGAATGGAAAGCACAGAAACGTGTGGAAATTAAACAACATACTAATAAACAACCAATGGATTAAAGAGGAAATCATAAGTGAAATTAGAAAATAGCTTGAGGTGAATGAAAATGAAAATACAACATACCAAAACCTATGGGATGCAGTGAAGGTAGTGCTGAGAGGGAAACTTAAGCTCAAAGTGTGTAAATTTAAAAAGAAGAAAGACTTCACATTAGGGAGCTAATCTCAAAATGGATGAACTATAAAAAATAAGAGCAAACTAAGCCCAAACCAGGCAGAAGGAAGGAAATATCAAAGATTGGGGTGGAGATAAATGAAAAACAAAACAAAACAAAAAACAAAACAAAACAAAACCAAAAAAATGCAGAATCAACAAAACCAACAGTTCTTTATTTTAAAAGGATCAATAAAATTGACAAACCTTTAGTTACGTTGACAAAGAAAAAAAGAGAGGATACAAATTGAGAAAATAAAAAATGAAAAGTTGGTCATTACTATTGACCCTGCTGAAATAAAAAGGACTATAAGAGGATACTGCAAACAACTGTATGCCAATAAATTAGATAACCATATAATGGGCAAATTCTTATAACCACAGAAATTACCTACCTTGTCTCAAGTAGAAATAGACAATCTCAACAAATTAATTACTAGTAAAGAAATTGAATCAGTGATCAAAAACATTCCAACAAACAGAACTGCAGGACCTGGTGATTTCACAGGGGGATTCTAATAAACATTCCAAGAACTTTTAACTCCAATCCTGCCCAAAAAATTGAAGAGGAGAGAACACTCCTTAATTCATTCTATGAGTCCAATATCACCCTCATAACAAAGCCATCTGGAAATACCATAGAAAACTATAGAGATACATCTCTTATGAATATCAATGCAAAAATCCTCAACAATATACTTGCGAACTGAATCCAACAGCAGATTAAAAGAAATATACATCATGATCAAGTGGGATTCAACCATGCTTTAACCTTGATAAGAAAATCAATTAATGTAGTATACCACATTACCAGAATGAAGGGAAACAAAACAAAACAAAGCAAAATTATCTGAACTGATACAGAAAATGCATTTGACAAAATCCAGCACCCTGTCTTGATAAAAATACTTAGAACACTAGGAATAGAAGAAAACTTCCTCAGTATGATAAGGGCATATATGTAAAACCTGCAGCTAACATCCCATTTAATGGTGAAAACAACCCAATTAAAAAATGAACAATGATTTCAATAGACTTCTCTCCAAGTAGTAACACAAACGGCCAGAAACACATGACAATTTATTCAACATTGTTAGCCATCAGGGAAATGCAAATAAAAAACATGATGAGATAACATTTCATACTCATTAAAATGGCTTCTATTTTTAAAAACTGGAAAATAAGTGTTGGAGAGGATTCAGAGAAATAGGAACACTCATTAATTGCTGGTGGCAATGTTAAAATAGTGCAGCAACTGTGAAAGACAAGGTTTGATGATTCTTCAGAAAGCTAAATATAGAACTACAATATGGTTGGGCAATCCCACTACTATGTATATACCTCAAATATTGAAAGCAGTGACCCCAACAGATATTTGTGAACTGATGTTCATAGCTCCATTATTCACAATTGCCAAAAGATGGAAGCATCCCAAGTGTCCATCAACCAATGAATGGATAAATCAAATGTGGTATATACATGCAGTGGAATACTATTCAGCCATAAAAAGGAATGGAGTCCTAATACTTGTGACAACATAAGATGAACCTTGAAGACATCATGTTGAGTGAAATAAGTCAGACAGAAAAGGACAAATATTTTATCTCACTGATTTGACATAATTAGAGTAAGCAAATTCATAGAATCAGAATCTAGAATATAGGTTACTAAGGGATGGTATGGGGATAGGGACTGGGAAGTTAAGGTTTAAAATATTTGGGTACTTATTAAATAATAAAATGATGTTTATTTGCATTATGTAAACCTTGGGACACTTGCTTATGGTGGGAATATAGTAATAGAGACAAAATTTACTTTTCTGCCTGAAAAATACCTCCCTTAAAAAAAAGAAAGACAAAATACACAGATCAATGGTTTTCAACAAATTGGATAACAGTCTGTTAAAGACAGTGATTGCTGAAATATTTGAAAAGTACAAGGTGTTCCAGCTTACTCTTTGGGAGAGTTTTCAGACAGCAGTACAGAAAGCAGGAGTTCAGAGTATAGTGGACTCCTTGAGTTGAGAATAATCTGAAAGTTTGTAGAGACCAAGATGACAAGAGTTATCAGGCTGGAATATTAGAGAGGAAAGAGTTTCAGAGACAGAACCCCAGAAGATGATACTCCTTGAAAATTCAGCAGAGTATTGATCAGCCCATACTTGTGAAGAAATTGCTGGAGGCTGAGGAAATAGCCATGCAAAAGGGATTTGAAGACTGTTAAACAGACCTCATACACTATCACTAGCATTGTTTATTCCTACAAACAAGACTGAAAAACCTCACAATAACTGAAGTATTTGCTAAGGAACTCAGAAAGATTTCTCCACAGGAGTCAGAAATAATTAGCCCTAGAGTAAGCGATGATATTTCCCAGCTAAAAAATCTTAAACTCAAGAAATAAACAATTTTCATGTAATTTAAATGCATACCAGAAGAAATCTCAGGACTGTTTGTAGGCACACACAAATATCCAGCAGCCCCAAAGGTAAAATTCACATGATAGTATAGTAACCCTCACCCTTGAACTCCCTCAAATTCCTGCCAACAAATACACCTCTATCTGAACCCATTAATTTCTTATTTTCTTCTGTTATTTTAGAGAAATATCCCTCTTTTTAAGATCAAGCTGCTCTTGGTATCATCCTGTTGTGCATTGGCAGGAGCCTTTTGTTCAATTTCATTTTACTCATTGCCCATTTACAACATCCCCCATTCTACTAGATTTTCATCACTATTTCAGTGCATGATGGCCCCTCCCATCTTTAAAAAAAATCCCCAAATACTCTTTGCATTCATATTCTGACCCCTCAATTTTCTCTAAGGGGTTGTCCACTCACATTGCCTCATTATCTTCACTCCACATGCATTTATCAACTCTGCAACTTGGCTGTACTATATTTTCTTTACTGAAATGTTTACACTAAGTTGCCAACATAAATCTACTCTTATATCAAATGAGATTTAAAAAAAAAAAATCTTGGTTCCTTCTCTTCTATGGAGGCAAGGACACAACAAAATGTGTAGCCTATAAAAAGCACCTGATAAATACTGTTATCATTTCCCTATTGTAATTTTCATCATTATTAGAACTTGTTTACTCTTCAGTATATTTCATTACTATTTCATGTAAATCTATATCCATAATATATTTTAAAAGGAAATATGTCCTGGGAAATTTTATTGAATTTTTGTGTACATTGAATAAATATGCCTTAAAATAACTTTTACTATGTGAATTTTCATGACGAAATAGCAAGGTATGAAAACACACAAATTTATTTTGGCAAACATTTTGACATGAAGTTGCTTAAACAAACATGAAGAAGAACTTGGTAACAAATTTTGAAAAAAAACAAGCAATATAGTTGTATGGTATTAAGTCCTATCACCAGAGGCTTTCCATGTGTATGGGTGCACACACAGGCATAGCAAGTATTTTTATTTGGGGTGTCTAGGATTAAGATGATGCAGATAATGTTGATAGTAATTTAGTGTGCCTCCTCCTCACCATAATAATACTTGTCTATTGTAGAAAAATGGAAAATGCAGAGGACTTTAATGAAGAAAATAATATTTACTGAACTCTTCCACCCACAATCTCTTTGTGTATTTTACTTATGGATGTGCTGTTTCTACTTAAGCTAGGACTATACTGTTTCTTCCCACTTAACAATATATACAGTTTTCTGCTTATGTCTGATAACACTTACTAAATATTTTCTAATTTTGTATTTTCTTTTAAGTGACTACTTCTTCCATCACTGTATAGGTCCGATAAATTGTTCAGCCATTTTCCTACTGTGGGGCATTTAGTTGTTTATCAGTTTTTGCTTCATTTTTTCATCCCAGATAATAACCTTGATGAACCTGTGTGTTTTTGTTGTTGTTTTGTTTTGTTTTTTTTCACTGTATCAGTTTATTCCCTTGGACTAGATTCTCAGGAGTTGAGTTGTTAGATCAGATAATACGGACATTTTAAAGAGTCTTGATATGCATTGCCAAATTGTTTTCCAAAAATGTTTTAGTAGTTTATATCATCCGTGCATGAATGTTCCTGTTTCACCAAAACTATGGTAGCTTTAACTCATTTCTGACTCATGAATGATGAAGGTTGATCCTGTCTTTAGAATGATTATTTTCATAGTGGTGTCCAGCAATTCTACTTATTTGAATTTTGTGCAGGAATCTTTCAGAAGCTTTTGTGAATTTGTGTGTGTGTGTGTATGTGTGTGTGTACTATTGTAATTATGGCATAGGCTAACCAAATGTTAGAAAAGGAAGAGTCTTCAGTGATCATCTAGCATAACTCCCCTATTTTGCAGATGAGGAACCTGGGGCCATAAGAGGTGAAATGATGAGTTATCCAACTCAAACAGCTAATTAAGTGGCAGAACTGGGATTAGAACTCAGGAATCTTGCCTCCCAAGTGAGTACTATTTATGCTACATCAGTCTTCCTCTCACTGTGGCATACTAGGTATTAGAATTTTAAAAGATGTTTCTATCACCTGGTTTACCTTACCATTTTAGAATTGTACTGAGTAACAAAGATAACCATCAGAGGGACCTGTAACACTGAAAAATTATAAAGTGACCTTTTTCATGGTGAGGACTAACATCCGTGATTATTAATGGCAAACCCTTCAAGATTTTGACAATTGTTGGAATAAAATATCCCTAATAACTTATAATTTATACTCCATCATCTGATTGAAATTTAGTTGTTGGTTTTCCTTAGTTATACCATACCATGAAGATTTTTAAAAACTCCTTGTTGCTTTAAGACCAGAGAACAATGTTGGCTTTTTTTTTTTTTTTTTTTTTTTAATTTCAGGGCTTATAGCAGGGTTTCTCAACCGCAGTTGACATTATGGACTGTATAATCCTTTGTTTTGGAGGCTGTCCTGTGTGTTGTAGTATGTGTAGCAACATCCCTGGCCCCTACCAGTTACCCAGTAGATACCAGTAGTACCACCCTTACCAGTCATAAAAATCAAAAATGTCTCTAGACATTTCCAGATGTCCCAGGGCTGGGGGCTGGGGGATGTAAAGTCACCCTCTAATTGAGAACCACTTGCTTATAGGAATTATTTGGGGAGCTTTATCAAATGAAAATTACAGCACCTCTTGCCTACAGAGCCTCACTGGGAGTAGGCCTCAGGAATCTGCATTTTAACAAGCATTTCTGTTGATTGTGATGCAGCTGGTTTTTGACCAACACAAAAATATTTCTATTTTCTCTCCTCTGTCTTTCTCTTATTTGGTGGTGAGTAATAGAGATATTTCTATGTTAATAGCTTTTGAAATACCTGGATGATACTGTACTAGCTCCTCTACCCAAAATTTGAGGGAAGAGACAGGATTTTTGCTTGGCACTGGCTTTGAATATTTCTTCCACAAACTTGGGCAGTGTACAAGGGATGCATGAAACTCTTCCGACATTTGATATAAACCAGGCAAGTAGCTGACTAGGATGACATAAAATATAAAATATAAAAGCTGAAAATATAAAAGCTCAGGAATTTTCTGTTGGGGTAGAAATTCTGAGCTTGTTTTCACCATCCTGAAGAGACAATTTATTCTCTGGTCACCTTGGACAGATGGCCAAAATCCTTTTGATAAAAAGATCATTCTGAAGCATTTGTGCTGGTTTGAAGCTGTTATGTTTCCATCCATGTGAGTGCAGACCTATTGTGAGTGGGACCTTCTGATTATATTGTTTCAATTGAGATGTGGCCCACCCAATTCATGGTGGGTCTTAATCTTTTACTGTAGTCCTTTATGAGGATAAAAGACAGACAAAGCTCAGAGAACTCAGAGAAAAAAAACACACTTGGAGAGATGTCAGAGAGAAAAACCCCAGAGATGTTAAAAGAGGACCATGGAAACTGAAAGAGCCACTGAAGCCAGAACCTGAAAGCAATTAAACTCAGGAGAGCAGGACCAGCAGATGCTGGCAATGTGCCCTCCCATGTGACAGAGGTGACCTAGAGGCCAGCAGCATTTCTTCAGAGAAGGTATCCTCTTGTTGATGCCTTCACATGGACATTTTCATGGCCTTGGAATTTTAACTTGTAACCTAATAAATTCCGATTGTTAAAAGCCAACCCATTTCTGGTACATTGCGTTCCAGCAGCTTGAGCAAACCACAGCAACATTGATAATATTTTCGCATCACTGCAGAGATTTTAACTACAAGATACATTGTATGTTTACGACAAAGAGGAGGGATAAGGGATTTAAAGGGCTTTACTGCTGCTTCCTTTCTAATCAATGCACCCCAAATAAATTGGAGTCTTTATTCCTTTTCAATAGCCTAGATTTATGAATACTTAACTAAAGTAACCCCTGACATAGGTTAGGAAGGACAAAGATAAGTTGCTTTTACCACTGGAACTTATGTGCCCTATTGTTGATATCTGTAATTATCTATGTTAAATCTGTGCTTATATGTTTTGAGAGCTATGGCAATGGGAACTCTGACTCAAACTAGAGCTCAGTACTTTGAAGGAAGTCCTTTGTTGGCAGTTAATCTGCACTAGAACTGTGTCCATCAGAACATGTGAGATTATACTATTGTAACAACCAATTTCAAATCTTGGTGGCTAAAATAAAATGTTTATGTCTTATTCATGCAAAGTCCACTGTGAGTTCAAAGGCCTTTCATGTGATGAGTCAGCAATGTATTTCATATCAAAATGTTTCTTTTCTGTTGCTGAAATAAGGAAAGAAAGACAGTGATGAATTGGGCTCCCATTTGGAAGAGGCATATATCATTCCAGAATATAGTTTCTTTGCCAAAGAATATAATATTGTCATGTTTAGCTTCAAGTGGTTGGGGGAAGTTCAATCTTCCCATGTTCCCAGAAATAGAATAGAACTGGATACTAATGAATGTGAACAGTGGTGACATTTGCCACACACCAAGCAAAGCAAAAGGATGATAGAAAATCTTTTATATTTTACATAGCTTTTCATAGTCTCCCTCTCCCCCCTCAAAAAGAGCCTTGGTATTAGTTCATTTTCTATATCTCATGTCCCCAGAATAGAACCACCTCAAGATTCACTTATCTAAACTGTATCCAGGGTTCTTTGTGGATTGCTTGATTAACCTTTTTTCAACCTTCAAAATTCAGCTTTGTCAGCACTTCCTGATTTTGGAAAATGCTTTCTGATACATCTTCATTTGGTTTATGTGCCCCTTCTACATTAACCATAGCTCACTGTGCACTGCAGTAATCATTTATTGTTAGTGTTATATAATAGTTAAGTGTAAAGCTCTGGATCAAGAAACATGTATTGGTAATTCTGGTTATGGCTCTTCAATGTGACCAGGAGAAATAATTTTATGTCACTGCTTGAGTTTCTTCATCAATAAAGCATAATATTCTTGTAGGGATTAAATGGGCTAATTCATGTAAGTTGCTTAGAGAATTTTATTGATAATATTAAATACTCAAGGAATATTGCCTGTTATTATGGTTAACATATTTTCTTTCAGGACAAAAAAGAGAATTTCCAGTCTTTGTACCCATAACACAGAATAGAGTGAAAATTAAGCAATGTTGAATAATTTTTGTTGAATAAATACATAAAATATTGAATATGGCTTCATATACCAAGCCCTTAATAAAGAATCTATATTTAGCCTACCTTCTGATCCTAGACAAAACTGTGAGCTAGGAAAGAGTGAGTTTTTGTTAGATTGTTCTCCCATTTTTTCATTCTCTTCTTACAGTTCATTTTTCAAGTTCTACTTCAAAATTGCAATCATACTTAGATATAAATAACAGAAATTATTTAATTTATTTTACCTGTACTAGGATGTACAAAAGATTTTTCATTTTTTTTTTTTTTTTCCTTTTTGAAGTCACACTATTGTGATACATAAAAGTTATCTGGGTCTCTTCAATTAGAGAAGGATCAACATAAGGCTTTGAAGATGCTTTACACTGAAGGGTAGTTTTGATGATCCATTTTGATTCATTTAGAATAGATACTCTTATGAAGTTGGGAGATGTGCATCAATCTTAATGTAAAAATGTGTGTAATTACTACCTTTGGGTGTCTCTAGGAAAAGCTGCTAGACTTGGAAGGAGCAAGATGGGGTTATGAGTTATGAACTCATCAAGACCCAGTCTCCTTAGTTGCTTATTATCAAAGATATGGTTCTCCATGGATGCTGTGGAAAAAAAAATGTTTAAAAGAATCACTGTGTCTTTTCCCATGGCAATAGATTGCATGGACTAACACTCGAATGGAGTTTGTAGTTTACCTGGTCCTGTGGTCACTCAGTACTAAGTGTTTTGCTGCTCCGTCACTGCAGATGACACTACAAACCAGCTCCCATGACATCTATTATGGGTTGAATTGTGTCCTCCCAAAAGATATATTCAAATCCCAATCCTGGTTCCTTGACCTTCAAACAGGGTCATTGAAGATGTGGTTAAAATGAGGTCAAACTAGATTAGAGAGGGCCCTCATCCAATGTGGCTGGTGTCCTTGTAAGAAGGGGGAAATATGGACCAAGACAGACAGAGGAGAGAATGTCATATGAACACGGAAACAGAGATTGGAGTTAAGAAGCCACAAGCCAAGGGAGGCCAAGGATGGCTGGCTATTGCCAGAGGCTAGGAAGAGGCAAAGATAATTCCCCTCTACATGGTGCAGAGGGGACATGGACAGGCTGACACCTTGATTTCAGATGTCTAGACTCCAGAATTTGAGGCAATGAATTTCTATTGTTTCTGTTGGTTTAAGTCACTCAGTCTGTGGTACTTTGTTATGGCAGCCCTCAGAAAATATTGGAGCATCTATGTGAGTCTGGGACTGACAGATTCTAGCAACTATAATCAGAGATGAATCGAAATCAATAGCACACCAAGAAGTGGGGAAAAGATGGTTACAGATCAAAATATCTGGCATAAATGAATGTAATCAATTCTAAAAATGCAGATATTAGGAATTTGGGAGAGGAAAAGAAGGGGTGAAAGGGAATAGGTTTGTGGGACTGGGAAATATCTCCTCCAAAACTGAACTCATACTGTATATCAAAACATACTCAGAAGCCTGAGTTTGTTTATCACTGTAGTAAGACAATAATAAAGTTTGCTGGGCTTTATTTTTCATGTTCTCATAAAATACTGTATAATATATTCTAAATTCAACAGGATATAATTATGCTCATTTTCACTGATATTTCCATTTGATATGAAATAATCATACAGAAGGCATTGAAATATTTTTTGGCAAATAATCAGAAACTTACCATTATTTTAGGCTATTGGACAGTGCTAAGGGTAATGGTGAGTGGTTTTCACTCCTAATGCACTATTAAACCATTGGCTGTTGTGTCTAAGTAAACAAATAACATATCTTGGCATTGGTCTAAATAAGTCTAGATTTTATTTTATATTTTACAACTGAAGTAATTATTATGTCATCTAATCTTTGTGAAACTTGTTTTAGTGTACATATATATATATATATATATATATATACATACATATATATATGTTTTACTAGTAATTTAGAAATAGTATCTTCTTTTAATAAAAAAGGACTGATATACATTGCCACTTTCACTTTCTAAAAAACAAAACAAAACACTACACTGGATTAATACACTCATTGGAGATATATAATTCATTTTTCCTTAACCATAATATAGGAAATAATAATTTCACTATACTATAATACAACATTTGTATGGAAGAGAATGGGTCATTATTTAGTACATTATTTGTCCTGGGCAAACTCCAAGTCAAGTGAATTTCCAGCTGTTAGAATGTTTTTCTGACATCTTGCTTAAAGGAGTGTGGTTCCAACTAATAAACAAACATCACCTACATACAAGAAGAATAAATCTTGTTAAATGGAAAATACAATCAGCTTGGTTTAACATCATTTTTTTCCATATATTTGCTTTGTGTTTAAAAATGCTTATCACCTAATTATTCCTAACTTATTTCTTCTAATTGAAAACTTTTAGTTTATGTTAAGTTAAATAGTGCAAACAATAGTTCTTTTGTCCCTGTAATAAATTATCATATATCCTGTGGTATATAGCTGGTGAACTAAAATTGGGGGCTTGGTGTCTGTGTTTTGCCTTATTACAAAGAGTGCATGTGGACTTGGAAAACTACTTACCCTTCTTTATGACTCAAAGTCCTTATTTTGTTCTGTGAGGATCTTACAAATAGCATATATAAATAAAATATATGAATAATATTTAGAAATAAGGAAGTTTGAGTATGCAAAGTATTATGATTGCTATTGGTAAAATAATGTCACCAGGTCAACCTGATTACATTTCAATGAAGCATTTCCTGACTTAGTAAGGAAGAGCTAATTACTGTCACTTTGTGTTTTATAAAAGCATTTTCCTATAAATCAGCCATTGCTTCCCCACTTTTCTCAACGGTAAGGACTGTGTACCTAGAACACTATCTGAAAAAAAATTAGAAGAGGAAGAAAGGAGAGAGAAGGGGATGAATAGTTGTTCCCAGAAAGCAATTTCATTTCTTTTTCTATTTATAGCTTCCAAAATCATTTGTAAAAAATCACAACATGTGAACAATTATGTATTTGAATATTAGGTTCTGGTCTCCAAACAAATTGGCCCTGACTTTGTCAATATGTTTTTCTTGACAGTTAGTTATAGATTAGCACAGGTTCTCTTTTCCAGAGACACATCTCTCTGTCACCAGCATCCATGATTAATTTATTCTATTTTCAAACTTTGACTCATGACTAGGGTATTTTCTCTTTGATATCTTATCTTCTATCATTTTTTTCCTTTGGAACTGCCACTTCTTTTGCATATTCGCAAATAACACTCATCACTGTTATGGAATATCAAGGAGACATGAACTCACAAATATATGGAAATATTAACTCAGAAATAAAGAAAATATGCCCCCTCTTTAATAGGGTCTATATAATGAACCAGTTGGTTGCTACTACATATAAATTCTGTCAGAGCCCTTTCTCAAGGCAAAGATTCAATGTACCTTTTTGATTTCAAACTAGAAATACATTAATTCCACCTAAGTTACATTTTGCATTCAAGCTCTTAGATGTGTTTTAGTTCTCAGGATGGGGTTAACCCATAATTTTTAATGTAGAGCTGAGAGTTAAGATCACTTTCAGTTCTGTTCACTGTATTCCATTGGCTGTCAAGGGATGGACAAATGGTTGAGCATTTGGAGTCCCTTTATTTATTTATTTATTTTTATTGAGATTGTTCACATACCATACAATTATCCAAAGAACCAAAGTATACAATCAATTGCCCATGTTACCATCATACAGCTGTCCATCCATCACAATTAATTCTTTCAATTTTTAGAACATGTTCATTACTCCAGAAAGAAATAAAGACAAAAAAAAGGAAACTCAAATTCTCCCATACCCCTAACCACCACCCCCCTCTATTATTGATTCATAGTTTTCGTATAGTACATTTGTTACTGTTGATGAAAGAATGTTAAAATACTACTAACTGTAGTATATAGTTTGCAATAGGTATATTTTTTTTTCCTATATCTCCCTCTATTATTAACTTCTAGTTACAGTGTCATACATTTGTTCTAGTTGATGAAGGAGATGTCTGATATTTGTACAGTTAGTCATGGACATTGTCAACCACAAGGTTCACTGTTTTATACATTCCCATCTTTTAACCTCTAACTTTCCTTCTGGTGATATATGTGACTGTGAGCTTACCCTTTCCACAACCTTCGCACACCATTCAGCACTTTTAGTTTTTCTCACAATGTGGTACCATCACCTCTGTCCATTTCCAAATGTTTAAGTTCACCCTAGTTGAAAATTCTGCTCATAATGAGCAACCACTCCCCATTCTTCAGCCTCGTTCTATATACTGGTAACTTATATTTCATGTCTATGGGTTTACATATTATAATTAGTTCATATCAGTGAGACCCTGTAATATTTGTCCTTATGTGTCTGTCTTATTTCCCTCAATATAGTGCCCTCAAGGTTTCTTCATCAACCAAATTTTTAAAGACAGTTTTGTTCATACACCATATATTTCATCCTAAGTAAACCATTGGTTCCCTGTATAGTCATGTATTTATGTATTCAGCACCACCACCACTATCTATGTAAGAACATCTCCACTTATTCCACAAAGAAGGAGGAAGAGTCAAAGAAGTTAGATAGAAGAAAAAAGAAAGAGAGAGAGAGGAAAAAAAAAAAAGCCATGATAGCTAGAAAGTAACAAAAGGAAAGATAGCATTAAACTAAAGTAGAATAAAGAGTCAGACAAGATCACCAATGCCAGGAGTCCCATATCCTTCCCCTAAGCCTCCCATATGCATTTATATTTGGTATATTACCTTTGTTATTTAAAGGAAGCATAATACAATGTTTCTGTTAATTATAGTCTCCAGTTTGCATTGATTGCACTTTCCCCCCAATCTCACCCTATTTTTAATAGCTTGCTATGTTCACATTCATTTGTTCTACCTCATGTAAAATCATATTTGTACCCTTTATTACAGTCAATGAGCACCCTAGGTTTCACTGAGTTATAAAGTCCCTGTCTTTATCTTCCATCTTTCATTCTGGTGTCCCACCTGGTCCTAACCTTCCTCTTTCAACCATGCTCACAGTCATCTTTGTTCAGTGTACCTACAATGCTGTGCTACTGTCTCCCAAAATTGTTTTTCTAACCTCTCACTCCTGTCTTTTCCTTTCTGTCTACAGTTCTTCCTTTAGTGTTTCCTGTGGAGCAGGTATCTTGTTCACAAACTCTGTCATTGTCTGTTTGTCAGAGAATATTTTAAACACCCTCATATTTGAAGGACAGTTTTGCCAGATATAGGATTCTTGGTTGGTGGTTTTTCTCTTTCAGTATCTTAAATATATCACCCAACTTCCTTCATGCCTCCATTGTTTCTATTGAGAAATCCACACATAGTCTTATCAAGCTTCCTTTGTATGTGATAGATCACTTTTCTCTTGCTGCTTTCAGGGTTCTCTCTTTATCTTTGATGTTTGATAATCTGATTATTAATTGTCTTGGCATAGTCCTATTCAGATCTATGCTGTTTGGGGTATGCTGTATTTCTTGGATCCATAATTTTATGTCTTTCATAAGAGATGGGAAATTTTCATTGATTATTTCCTCTGTTATTGCTTGTGAACCTTTTCCTTTCTCTTCTCCTTCTGGGACACCAATGACATGTACATTCCTGCATTTCATTTTGTCTGTAAGTTCCCAAAGAGACATTGTTCATAGTTTTCCATTATTTTCTCTATCTGTTCTTTTGTGTGTAGGTTTTCAGGTGCTTTGTTCTCAAGTTCCTGGGTGTTTTCTTCTGCCCATTGAGATCTTCTGTTGTATGTTTCCATTTTGTCTTTCATCTCTTGTGTTGTGCCTTTCATTTCCATAGATATTGCCAGTTTTTTTTTCAAACTTTTGACTTCTACCTTATGTACACCCAGTGTTTTCATTATATGCTTCATCTCTTTTGCCGTATTTTCCCTGAACATTTTGAACTGATTTATTATTAGTTGTTTAAATTCCTGTATCTCAGTTGAAGTGTAAGTTTGTTCCTTTGACTGGGCCATAACTTTGTTTTTCTTAGTGTAGGTTGTAGTTTTCTGTTGTCTAGGTATCTGGTTTCCTTGGTTACCCCAATCAGGTTTTCCCAGGCCAGAATGGCCTCAGGTCTTGGAAGGAGGGAATAGTATCCAGTTTCCCTGAGGGTGTCTTAGAGGATTGGTATACCCCATGAGGCTTCAAGTCACTGTGCTTTCCCACCCAGATGGTGGTGCCTGTCAGCCTGTAGCCCGTGGCTGTTCTCCCCTAGACTCTGGGGTCTGGTTCTGAATGGAAGGCAGGTAGCAGACCTTGGCACCACCTTCTTCCTCTTATAGAAGATACACCTCTTAGGGAGAGGTCACCTACATTGGAATAGTCTCTCTGCCTGTGCTATCTCCACCCTTGTCTGGGCAAGAGTGCTGGGAACTGGAAATGGCTGAGGCTTTCTCCACTAAGCCAAAAAAAGGGACAGAAAGCACCCTTCAGGGCCAGTCTGTGGCCACCCTCTAGCTCTCCAAGGTCAGTCATCACCAAAAGTCTCTGTCTGCTTGTTGGGGATTTGTGTCTTTTATGAGGAGTCCATGTCTGTTAATTAAAACCTCAGTTGGAGCTCAGCTGAGCTATATATGCTTGCTTGGAGAGTGCTGCTCTCTAGCACCATGAGGCTTTGCAGTTCGGGCCATGGGAGGAGGGGGCTTCCGGCTTGGATCCACAGGTTTTTCCTTAAGATTTTATGCTGCAATCTCGGGCATTCCTCCCAATTCAGGTTGGTGTATGATGAGTGGACAGTCACGTTTGTCCCTTTGCAGTTACTCCAGATTATTTACTAGTTGTTCCTGGTTGTTTAGTATTTTTTCCAGGGGGAAAAGGTAGCTTCCCCTCCTCTCTATACTGCCATCTCCTTCCATCTCCTTGAAATTCCTTTTAAGAGATTTGTGCCAAATGCTCTTCTTCTCAAGGTAATAATCTTTATTTTCCACAAGTATATGTGGGTGTTCCTCCCCCTCCAAAGGGAGGTGGGTAAGTTCTTTCCTGAGACAGTTTTGACGTGTCCATTCCTTCTTATTACTCCTCCCCTACCAAACGCCAGTGAACTGCTATTCATTTGGATTATAAATTTCATCTCAGTAGAGTTGCATTCAAACTGCTGAATGTATAAATGCAGAGGCCTAAGTTCCTTTCTAAATTATGTAGAAATCTATAGGATGATACTATCTAAGTGCAGAATCTATCTACTGTCTAGGCCTATCTTTCCTAATATTGAAGGGAAAAGACATTGTTTGCATATTTTTCATCTTTCAAATATTTATAAGTCTTCAAAGTAGGACAATACTGTGAAATTTAGAGACTGGCATTTAAACTAGATGTAGGACATTAGAATTAGGGCTTTAGAGGTCATTTTAGTGTGGCTTTAATCTATTTAACAATATGGTGTTTACTGCATGCTAATTTACAAGCCAAGGTTTTATCATTTTTAACATGGAATTTATATTGTTGTTGTTAATTCTTAAAAATTGTTGAATTATTAACAGTTCACTAAAAGCCACACATTTTATTGAAAAGGATAAAGGAGGATAGGGTTTGAATTCTGGCTCTGTCATTGACTAAGTCTGAGGAATAAACAAAAAATAAAAAAATCTCTCATGTTCTGTAATGACAATAATACAACCTTATATACTTCAAAAGGGGACAAAAATACCATCACTAGCATTTTAAGAGGTAAAAATATTTTACATATGTTAGTGACTCTCAATTGGAACTGACAATGGTTGTAGAATTATATTCTTACTGGTATTATTTATCTTTCAATTTCTCACATGTTGCTTGACATCTACCCGCTCCTCAACATTAATTTTCTCATTATTATTTTGGAAGTGAGGGAGTGATCTATGTTGTTGATATGAAGCCATTAGTATCACACAGAACAGCATAGATAGCTTCCATCTAATTCCTAATTTAGTGAGACTAAAGTAAAATAATCACAACCCTTCAAAATATTGTGTCATATTTAGTCCAATGGTTATTTACTAGCTATGATGTGTAACAGAGATATGGGAGATAGATGATAAAAATATGTTCCTGTCACCAAACATCTTTTATTCTTATAGATAACTTTTCTATTAGATTTTTTTACTTTTAAAAATAAATTTCAATTTTTTACAATTGAAACATATAATTTTCCATGTCAGCATATGCTAGAGTCAGGATTAGAACACAGATCTACTAGTTAGTTCCAAGATCAGGATTCTTTCTGCCACATTATAATTAATTAAATCTAGTTTTCTATGGGCCATAAAACTGAAGTTGTAGTAGGAAATAACCTGTTTTTCTACTTTTTATCATGGTCCTTTATACCTAGAAAGAGACCATTGTCAAATTCAAGATCAACTCCTTTCCTTAGGTTAGCTCAGCATTTTTGTCAAATCAATAAGAAAGGGTTGCAAGACACCAAAGGTATGCAAATAAATACGTTTTATACTGCCATGTGTCTTCTACACAAAATAATATGTAGGTATGGCCAAATTGGTTTCAGTCTTCTCCTTGTGTCATTCCTGCTTGCAGCTCATGAGATAATTTTTCTCAAAAGTGTGTGTCTAAACATTGATATTTTGAGTTAATGAATACAGAAGGATTTTCTTGCAACCAGGAAATAGAATCAAAGAGAAGAGGTATTCTTATCCTACTTTATCCCCTTTTGTCACTTTCCATTTTGCAGAAATGGGATTCTGCCATCAGATAACTGCATCTTTAGAAAGGTTATCAAAGTTTCCTTTGTGCCTTTGGCATTGCCATTAAATAACAACCTGGGACAATTTTTGAAAAAAAAAATTCTCACAAGAAATTGTAGACATTACATGTAACATTGCATGCTACATTTGCTTATTTTTGCAAAAATTTGAAATATATCATTCTGATAACAGTGCATGCACCTTATGTGATTTATTAAAAATAACCTTTAGAATTGCCTTTAACTCTCACTAATCAATTCAAAATCACTCTAATGCCCTAGTAATAACTCTTTATGTTAAAATTTCAAACGTCTCTGTTTCTGTCTTCTGACTGGACCCTGACAGGTGTACTCCCATATTCTCTGTGGCTTACAATGACAAAGATATATTTTTCACTCCTGTTACATGTGAACTGTGAGTTAACTGTAGCTCTATTCCACAGAATCTCCACACCAGGACCCAGGCTAAGAGTGCCACCACATCTAAATATCTTTTTTTAAAAAATTCAGTTTTATTGCGATATAGTCACATACCATACAGTCATCCATGGTGTAAAATCAGCTGTTCACAGCACCATCATATAGTTGTGCATTCATCACCCCATCTATTTTTGAGCATATTCCTTATACGAGAAAGAATCAGAAAAAGAATAAGAAATAAAAATAAAAAAGAACACCCAAATCAGCCCCCCACCCCACGCTATTTTTCATTTAGTTTTTCATTTAGTTCCCCTTTTTCTACTCATCCATCCATACAGTGGATAAAGGGAGTAAGATCCACAAGGTTTTCACAATCACACTGTCACCCCTTGTAAGCTACATTGTTATACAATTGTCTTCAAGAGTCAAGGCTACTGGGTTGGAATTTGGTAGTTTCAGGTATTCACTTCTAGCTATTCCAATACATTCAAACCTAAAAATTGTTATCTATATAGTGCATAGGAATGTCCACCAGAGTGACCTCTTGACTCCATTTGGAATCTCTCAGCCACTGAAGCTTTATTTCATTTCATTTCACATCCCCCTTTTGGTCAAGAAGATATTCTGAATACCATAATGCTGGGTTCAGATTCATCCCCAGGCATCATGTCTGTGTTGCCAGGGAGATTTACACCCCTGGAAGTCAGGTCCCACGTAGGGGGGAGGGCAGTGAGTTCACCTGCCAATGTGGCTTAGTTAGAGAGAGAGGGCCACATCTGAGCAACAAAGAGGCACTCAGGGGGAGACTCTTAGGCACAATTATAAGCAGCATACTCCTTTGCAGTAACAAGCTTCATAGGGCAAGCCCCAAGACAGAGGGCTCAGCATGTCGAGCCATCATTCGCCAGTGTTTGTGAGAACATCAGCAGCAATACAGGTGAGGAAGTTCAACAACTCTGCATCCTGCGCAAGTGCCTCAGGGGGCCCCAAATATGTATTTTTATTCTCCACCAAATTACTTTGGGATATGTTGTTATCTCACTCTAACCTATGCAGACCTGCCATATCTCCATGTAATTGTGGTGTTTGACAAACTGACTGTAGAAATTATATTGCTTAGAAAATATAGATCCTACACCAAATAAACATTTCTTCCCTTGGTCTCACACGGAAGTTGAAGTTTTAACACACACTCAGTTTCAACCTTTACCCTTTGTCCTGATTTGCCCTAGTCTTAGTGAGATCTGTTTGATTCATATTTCTAATTGAAGTCTGGGCTCTTTTCAAGCTCTTTTTTTTTAACTGTTGCTGTATGCATTAATACTGACATTCATATCTACCAAGCTCTAGCTCTGAGTTTCAGGTGTAACACAGATACACAATGTTCCAGAGACCAATCAGGTTATACATTAAGAGATCAACATCTCAGAGTTTGGAGATAGCCATTACAATTCAGGAATGGATTTGACTGCTGTAAGAGCTTACAATCTAGGGACCATTACAATAATCATTTCCCTGTTAGGTTGTGCTCTAAGATTCAATGCTGATTTATACATCGTAGTCAGTCCACATCAGTGAGGCATTATAATGTTTGCCTTTGTTTCTGGCATACTTCACTCAAAATGCTGTCTACAGTATCCATTCACCTACTGTGTGTCTCTCAACTTCATTCCTTGTAGTCGCTCAATATTTTGTTGCATATATACACCACAGTTCACCATTCTCTTCCTCAGTCAGTGAAACTTTATGCCACCTTCACCCACTGCAAATCATGAATACTGCCCCCATAAATACCAATGTGCAAATGTCCCTTCATGTCTCTGCTCAGATCTTCCATGTACATACCCCATAATGAGGTTGCCAGACCTTATGGCCCCCACATACTTAGCTTCTTGTGAAACCACCACAGTGACCTCCAGAAAGGCTACACCATTCTGCCTCCTCAACAGTAAATAGGTACATCCCTCTCTCCATGTTTTCTCCAGCTCTTTTACCCCTATTTATATTTTTCCTACAATTTTATAGAGTAAACATCTCTGTTTTTAGAGGCAGATGAACAAAAAAGCATAGAAAACCACAAAATAGTTCTTAAAGCTGATAGCTATGATGTCAGATGTTAATTCTGCTCATATTTTGTTGTCCAGATCAAGACACAGGACCAAAATTGATGCCAATATAATTGGGACATATAATCTCCCCTTGGGTACAGAAAGTGAATGTTTGTGAACAATAGTGTGGTCCACCATAATAAACAAAATGTATGGAATGCTAGATTAATAAATGCTGAAGAGAAAAAGAGTAGGTTGATAGATAGAGTGTGTATGTATGTGAAGTTGTGATTTTAAATCGGTCATCAGAAGACTCTTCATAGGGAAGTTAACCCATTTGAGTAAAGATTTGGGGCAGTGAAGAAACAGGTACATGGATATCTGTAGGAATGGCCAACATCCCAGGCAGAGGGAACAGGAAGCTCAAGGGCTTGGAAAGAAGTGTGTTAGTGGGTTTGAAGAAGAGCAAGGAGGCTGCTGTGACAGCAGTGCAGTAAGCAAGGGGAATTGCAGTAAGAAATAAGGGTAGAGAAGCAAAGCTGGCCTGTCAGAAGGCCCTCTAGAGCTTAATGAATCACAGTAAAGACTGCTTTTTAACTAGGAGTGTAAGAGTAGTAGTCAAAGAGGTCTGAGTCATGGTCTGACTTGCATTTTAACAAGATTTTTTTTTTTTCTTGCTGCTGTATTGAGAAGAGGGACATGGTCAAAAGCAAGGAGATTTGTTTTGGAGGCCTTTTATAGTAAATCCAGGAGATAGACTGGTTGTCCCTGAATAAGGACTCTCTAATGTTGAATGGCTGAAAGGCTACCAAGAATGCAATTAGGAGTTATTTTCTAAATAAGGCATCATTTATTACTGTCCTGAAACTTCCTAAATTCTATCTTGTTTTCAGCTTTACTTACTGATCTGTTTATAAATGTTTTGCACTTCCTACATTCACACATGTGAACACACACATATACACATCAAATATTTTATCTTGTGTGTATATAATAAATATACTGCATACATATCTTTTTCTCCCACTGGAAACTCTACGGTAAATATTGATGGCTCACTACTCTGATATCGGGAAGTGCTGCTGTGCTTTGACCTCTGCTTACCACTCAGGAGTGCGTGGCCATGGTGTTAGTGCCAGCTGCTGTTGGCATCCCCATCATCTGCAGGACTGTGGGCCAGACAAACTCCTGTCTCAGTTTGTTGAGGCTGCTAGAGTGCAATATACCAGAAATGGGTTGGATTTTACAATGGGGGTTTATTAGTTCACAAATGTACAGTTCTAAGGCCATGAAAATGTCCTAATTAAGGCATCAACAAGATGTTTTCTCTGAAGAAAGGCCACTGGCATCTAGGGTTCCTCTGTCATATGGGAAGGCACATGGCCACAGTCTGCTTGTCCTTCTCTCCTGGGTTTAGCTTCTGATTTCTGTGGCTTTCTCCAAAATGCTTTTGGGCATTTCTTTCTCTCTTAGCTTGAGCTTTACTCAGGGCATTTTCTTTCTAAGCATCTGTGGGTCCTCTCTTAGCTTCTCCAGGGTAAACTCTGGATTTCATCTCTTAGCTTCTCTCTTGGTTCTAGTTTCAATGCCTGTCTCCAGAATGTCTCTCTGCACTCTCTGAGTTTCATCTGGCTTTTATCCTCTGATAAAGTACTTCAGCAAGGGGATTAAGACTCTCCCTGAATGTGCTGGGTCACATCTCCATGGAAACCACCTAATCCAGAGGTCACGCCGCACAATACGTCTACCCCCACAAGAATGGGTTAAAAGGACAATCTTTTTTTCCCTCTTTAAAATGCAATTTTATTGAGATATATTCACATACCATATAATCATCCAAAGTATACAATCAGTTGGTCACAGTACCATCATATAGTTGTGCATTCATCTCTACAATCAATTTTGAACATTTTCATTACTCCAAAAAAAAATAAAAATAGAAATAAAAAAGAACACCCAAAACATCCCACCCCCTAATTCCCCCCCAATTAACTGTTATTAAATCACAAAAGTGTTTTTTTTTAACCCTTGAAAAAATGGATACAAATGGGAAAATGTTAGCACAAAAAGAGAAACTTATTATTTGTCTAGGTTCAGGTAGTAGTTTGTCAGTTTAGGATACTCTATAATCTGGAACTCTAAATTCCTATGTCAGTAAAATTCCTTTAAAGAGATACTAATTAGGTGTATAATTTTAGCTATTAGAATGCATTTGAATAAAATAAACACATGACAAATATTTAATCATGAGAGTGCCTTTTGGGCTCAGAGCAATATATTAAGCCTCAGCCAAAAGCAAATGCAAGGTTTTCTATGTCACATTTTCTAGCTTACATGCCCCTTGCTCCAACCCCCAATTTGGTGATAACTTGCTTGCAAAGAAAACAGATATTTTTAAAAACTACATTTAACAGTACCAGGTGGGTTTGCTTTTTTTAAATTGTATTGAGATTGTTCACATACCATACAACCATCCAAGGATCCAAAGTGTGCAATCAATTGCCCATGATACCATCATAGAGCTGTACATCCATCACCACAATTATTTTTTTTCCAATTTTTAGAACAATTTTGTTACTCCAGAGAAGATATAAAGACAAAAAAGAAAACTCAAATCCCGCCATACCCCTAACAACTCCCCCTCCATTACTGACTCACAGTGTTGATCTAGTACATTTGTTACTATTGATGAAAGAATGTTAAAATGCTAATAACTGTAGTACAGAATTTGCAATAGATATATTTTCTCCCAATACATCCTTCTATAATTAACTTCTAGTTATAGTGTCATACATTTGTTCTGGTTCATGAAAGAGATTTCTAATATTTGTACAGTTAATCATGGGCATTGTCCACCAAAAGATTCACTGCTTTATGCATTCCCATATTTTAACCTCCAGCTTTTCTTCTGGTGACATACATGGCTCTAAGCTTCCCCTTTCCCTCACATTCACACACCATTCAGCACTGTTCCTTATTCTCCCAGTAATGTGCCACCATTACCTCTGTCCATTTCTAAACACTTAAGTTCAACCTAGTTACATTCTGCTCATAATAAGTAACCACTACCCATTCTTTAGCCTCATTCTATACCCTGGTAACTTATATTTCATGTCTATGAGTTTACATATTATAATTAGTACATATCAGTGAGACCATACAATATTTGTCCTTATGTGCCTGACTTATTTCACTCAATATAGTGCCCTCAATGATTCTGCATCAACTCGTATTTTTTAAGATAGTATTGTTCACCCACCATACAGTCCATCCTAAATAAACAATTGATGGTTCCCTATATAATCACATATTTATGCATTCACCACCTTCACCACTATCTATATAAGGACATCCCCATTTCTTCCACAAAGAAGAAGGAAGAGTCAAAGATGGTAGTGAGACAAAAGAAAAAGAAAAAGAAAGAAAAGAAAAAAAATGACAGCTAAAAAGCAACAAAAGGAAAGATAGAATTAACCTAAAATATAATGAAAGAGTCAGACAACATCACCAACATTAAGAGTCCTATACCCTTCCCTTATGTCCCCTTTTATAGGCATTTAACTTTGGTATATTGCCTTTGTTACATTAAAGGAAGCGTAATACCTTGTTTCTGTTGACAATAGTTTCTAGTTTGCATTGATTGCATTTTTCCCCAATACCAACCCGTTTTTAACACCTTGGAATGTTAACATTCATTTGTTGTCCCTCATGTAAAAATATATTTTACATTTTATCACAATTGTTGAGCACTCTAGGTTTCACTAAGTTATACAGTCCCAGTCTTTATCTTTCCTCTTTCCTTCTGGTGTCCCACATGCTCCTAGCCTTCCTCTTTCAACCATACTCACAGTCATCTTTTTTCAGTGTACTTATATTGTTACGCTGCCATCACCCAAAATTGTGTTCCAAGCCTCTCACTCCAGTCTTTTCCTTTCTGTCTATAGTGGTCCCTTTAAATTTTCCTGTAGAGCAGGTAACTTGTTCACAAACTCTCTCATTGTCTGTTTCTCAGAGAATATTTTAAACTCTCCCTCATATTTGAAGGACAGTTTTGTCAGACATAAGATTGTTGGTTGGCAGTTTTTCTTTTTCAGTATCTTAAATATGTCACACCACTTCCTTCTTGCCTCCATGGTTTCTACTGAGAAATATGCACATAGTCTTATCAAGCTTCCTTTGCATGTGATGGATCACTTTTCTCTTGCTACTTTCAGGACACTCTGTCTTTGATATCTGATAATCTGTTTATTAAGTATCTTGGCATTGGTCTATTCAGAGCTATTCTTTTTGGGTTATGCTGCACTTCTTTTTCATGGATTGTTTCTTGTATTATTGCTTCTGCCCCTTTTCCCTTCACTTCTTCTGGGGCACCCATGACACATACATTGATGTGCTTCATGTTGTCATTCAATTCCCTGAGATGTTGCTCATATTTTTCCATTCTTTTCTCTATCTGTTCTTTCGTGTGTAGGATTCCAGGTGCCTTGTTCTCTAGTTCCTGAGTGTTTTCTTCTGCCTCTTGAGATCTGCTGTTGTATGTCTCCACTGTGTTTTTCATCTTTCATGTTGTGCCTTTCATTTCCATAGATTCTGCCAGTTTTTTCAAACTTTCAATTTCTACCTTATATTCATCCAGTGTTTTCTTTATGTCCTTCATCTCTTTTGCCATATCTTCCCTGAACTCATTGATTTGGTTTTTGATTTGATTAGCACATTTCATTGAAAATCTTTAATTTGTTGTTTCATTAAAGTGAAACAATATCTCAACTGTATCTTAATTCAGGTGTAATTTTGTTCCTTTGACTGGGCTATATCTTTTTTTTTTCCTATTATAATTTGTAGTTTTCTGTTGTCAAGGCATCTGGTATTTTTCGCTACCCCAATCAGATTTTCCCAGACCAGAATGGGTGCAGGTCTCTGAAAGGTGTTATATTCAAGGTGTATCTTACAAGAATGACAGGCTTTCCTATGATGTCTCTAGCTACTGTGCTGTTCTAGTTTGTTAATGCTGCCAGAATGCAAAACACCAGAGATGGATTGGCTTTTATAAAAGGGGGTTTATTTGGTTACACAGTTACAGTCTTAAGGCCATAAAGTGTCCAAGGTAACACATCAGCAATTGGGCACCTTCACTGGAGGATGGCCAATAGCATCCAGAAAACCTCTGTTAGCTGGGAAGCCACGTGGCTGGCGTCTGCTCCAAAGTTCTGGTTTCAAAATGGCTTTCTCCCAGGACATTCCTCTCTAGGCTGCAGTTCCTCAGAAATGTCACTCTTAGTTGCTTTTGGGATATTTGTCCTCTCTCGGCTTCTCCGGAGCAAGAGTCTGCTTTCAATGGCTGTCTTCAAACTGCCTCTCATCTGCAGCTCCTATGCTTTCTTTAAAATGTCCCTCTTGGCTGTAGCAAGCTCACTCCTTCTGTCTGATCTTATATAGTGTACCTGTAATTTAATTCAGACCCACCCAATGGGCGGGCCAACACCTCCATGGAAATTATCCAATCAGAGACATCACCCACAGTTGAGTGGGGCACATTACATGGAAACACTTGAAGAATTACAATCTAATTAACACTGGTATGTCTGCCCACACAAGATTACATCAAAGAATATGGCTTTTTCTGGGGGACATAATACATTCAAACCAGCACATGTGCTTTCTTCACCTGCCCAGCCATTGGTGCCCATCAGCCTGTCATTCATAACTTGTGTAAGGAGGTGTCACCCCTTTTAATTTCTGTTTTGGCTGTTTTCCCCTGGGAAGACTGACCCTAGAGCTGGGCCCCACATTCTTCCTCTTATGGAAGATACAGCCCCTATGGTGTTATCTTCTGTATTTGAATTGGTGCTTCTGTTAACTCCACTCCTGTCTGGGTCAGAGTGCTGTGAACTGAAAATGGCTCTCTCCACTGAACCACATAGGTTGAGAAAGAGAGAGAGAGGGAAAGAGAGCCCCTTTTCAGAGCCAGTTCATGGCCCCCCGAGTTTTGCCCATTGGTCAGACAAAGCCCCTGGTCTTTCTGACTCTTTAAGGTCAATCATCTCTAAAAGCCTCTGTCTGCTTGTTATAGTTTTGTAGCTTGTATTCAGCAGTCCACATTTATTAATTAAAACCCCAGTTGGAGATGAGCTGAGCTATACTTGCTGGCTCTGGGAATGCTGGTTTCACCTATAGCAAGGTCTTACAGTTCAGCCTCCATGGTGGGAGGGGGCTCTCAGAGCAGTTATGCAGTTTTTTCTTACAGATTTTATGCTGTGATCTTAGCCATTCCACTCAATCCAAGTTGGTGTATGATGTGTGGACAGTCACAGTTGTCCCCAGCAGTTGTTCCAGATAATTTACTAGTTGCTCCTCGTTGTTTATTAGTTGTTCCAGGAGACTAACTAAATTCCACTCCTCTTTATGCCACCGTCTTGCCTCTCCTCCAGGACACAGTCTATTATGGGGTACATAACAGCTTCAAACCAGCAGACAGACCAATCAGGACAAATTGTCAATTTCTACATACTTTCAACAATATGTAAAACAAAATGTGACACATAATCTCCTATTTCTTAAGTACTACGTTTGTACAACCCTGAACCCTGAAATACTGCTAAGAGAGTTTTCTTACAAAAGATGGCATGGTTTTGATGACACAAATCCTATATCACTTTCAGACCATATGTCAAATGTAATCATCTCACTCCTTAAGGTTTTAGTATCCAAATGTTGGTAAAACTGTAGACCTTGAAAACTGTAGGAATGTTCATTCTTATTCTCAGTACTTATACATGACTTAAGTAAAGATTTCCTCAAAATCTTCACAGCTTCCCTTGCTGTTGGCTTATGTTTTTTGTTTGTTTGTTTGTTTTTGTTTTTTTTTTTTTGATGAGCAGACAACAAAAATGGCAAGAGTCAGTAAAAGGTGGAAGAGAGGTTGAATATTTTTAAGTGGTTTTATCTCATTAAGTGAATATTGCTGCTTTAAATTTACAAATGTGAAACTCATATTCATCTAGATTAGGAAATTTCAATTAGCAATATAAAATGATTTGTTCCAAAAAATAATTGATGGCATAAATGTAACTTTTACCACTGCAGGTACCTAGCCATTAAATATGGTATTTGAATTATTTTCTTCCAATGCCTTTCACTGTTTCTCTATATTAAGCCTTTATACCCAGTCAGATGTGATGTCTTTCCTCTTTTAAATATGGTCAATTTGCTACTCTCATCGATTTTTTTCTAAAACCACTTGTGCTATTCTGATATTTAATCTATATGCATTTTATTTATTTACCTTGTTTACAAGAGTTACATTGAGGACAGGAAAAATATGCCTGATAAATAAATACACCAATATTCTAGGAGTTGTTGCCTTCTATGGAGCAGGTCCTTGATATATACTGTATTAATCAAGTTACAAAAAATAAAATGCAGAGAATATACACCCTCATAATTATTTTTCCCATAACCACATTTTCACAGCTAAAATTTACTTTACCATTTAGACTTTTTAATCGTTTAGATAGAAATTTTAGTGAAACTCCTATGTACCTAAACATTACTCTAACTTAGAAATAAATAGATCTGCCAGGATTCCTAACTTAGTAAAAGCTGAAAATAAGAGTTCTGGCTTTTAATTAGTAGTTTATTTTATGAGTATGGGAAATTAGTGAGGCTTTTTAATTTAAGACTCATTTTTTACTTTTTGAATTATTTTAATTATTGCAAAGTATCCAGGTGCAGTATGGCAGTCATTTATAAATAAATAAATAAAATTAAATAAAATACAAGATCATTATCATTATGCATAATGTACTAATTATACATAGCTCTATTCAGGCCAAACTTGATTACTGTGATTCTTCATTTGCTATTCCCCTAGATTTAAAAGCCAAGAACTATTACAACCATTTTTTTTTTTCTTTTGGCGTTGTGTGTTGTTATGGCTGACTCTTTATTTTACCTTTCTCTCTGCTAAATGAAAAACAACAAAAAAACAAAATTTTACTGTGAATAAAACTACATTTTTCTCCTATTTTGAGATTATTAGGACATACCCTTGTTTGTATTTAAATTTAAAATGTGTAATTTAAAGTGTTTTTTAAAAAGCATATGCCTAAGATTATGGCTACTGATATTGCATACTAAAAGACATCTTGTAAAAAAGGGAGTATTAGTTGGAAGGTGTTTACTATAAAGAACAGAAAAAGATCATCAATAATTTAAAAGGAGAAAAAAATGCTAACATTTTAGAGATGGAGGTAATTAACTTGATGGAGTAAGAGAACCTAGAATAAATAATCCATACGGATAGAAACAGCTGTGCATTGGGTTGCTTTGAAAACCAATAAGCATTAATAGTGAAAACCTAGTTAATGCCTCAGGGTGGATTTAATACTGAGATATATAAACTTTATATGAGAGTCTCAAAATATCTTCATCTTTAATAAAATAGATAATTTTTAGAATACTACTCATTAAATATGTATCATGTAAATTTTTCCTTTGGTTCATTTAAATGTACTATCTCAAACCTCAAAACAACCCAATTAGGTAGACATCACTATACCCATTTAAAAAAGTGAAAGCAGAAATATATATTGTTTAATGCACCTTTCCAAGGTAACACTGGACTTGCCAGCACCTAGGTTTGAACCACGGCTGCCTGACTATAAAGACTAGCTTCTTTTTAATAAGCTACATAGAAAGGAGGAAACAGTGACTGTGGGGCTGGTAATGTAGAATTCAGGGTAAGTTATGTTTTAGGGATGTCTGGCTAGGACTGGTAAGAAAAGAAATAAGGATGGGTCATAGAACTTTGGGGTACATGAATGAGTGACCCTCACTTTTTTATGTGAGTATTTGTTCTTTTTTCTTTTCTTTTTCTAGATTAGAGAAGTTGTGATTTTACAGAACAATCATACATAAAATACAGGATTCCCATTGACCGAACACCAACACCTTGCATTGATGTGGAATATTTATTACAGTTGATGACCTTACATTTTTATAATTACACTGTTAATTAAAGTCCATGGTTTAATTTAGGGATCACTGTTCATGTAGTGTAGTTCCACAGATTTTTAAAATTTTATACTCTATCATATATGCAGTCTAACATTTCCCTTTTAATCATAGTCAGATATTTATCTCAGTGCTGTAAACTGCATTCACAAAGCTGTACTACCATCGTCACCATCCATAACCAAAACATTTTCATCATTCCAAAGAGGAACACTGTGCATTTGACATCTTAATTTCCAATTCCCTACCCCCATACCATTTCCTGGTAAACTATATTCTAGATTCTGATTCCATGAGAGTGCTCATTCTAATTGTTTCAAATCAGTGAGATAATAAAATATTTTCCCATTGGTGTCTGGCTTATTTCACTCAACATGATGTCTGCAAGGGTCATCCCAGTTGCCACATGTATCAGGACTTCATTCCTTTATGACTGAATAATATTCCATTGTGTGTATATAGCACATTTTACTTATCCAATCATCAATTGATGGACACTGGGTTGCCTCCATCTTGACAATTGTGAATAATGTCACTGTGAATATCGGTCTGTAAATATCTGTTTGAGTCCCTGTTTTCAATATTTGGGGGTATATACCTAATAGAGGGATGGCCAGGTCTTGCAGTATTTCTATACTTAGCTTTCTAAGAAACCACCAAACTGTCTTCCAGAGCAGCACACTATTTTATATTGCCACCAGCAATGAATCAGTGCTCCTATTTCTCCACAACTTTCCAACACTTGATATTTTCCTTTCTTTTTTAATGGCAGTCTTTCTAACAAGTGTGAAATGGTATCTCCTGTTCTTTTATTTGCATTTCCCTTATAGCTAATGATTTTGGGCATCTTTCCATGTGCTTTCTGGACATTTGTATATCTTCTTTGGAGAGAGTACTATTCAAATCTTTTGCCCATTTTTTAATTGGGTTGTTTATTTTTTTGTCATTGTTAAGTTGAAGGACTTCTTTATATATTCTGGATATTAAATCCTTATCAGATATGTGGTTTCCAAATACTTTCTCCAATTATGTAAGTTGTTTCATTTTTATGAGAATGTAATTTGAGGTGCAAAAGTTTTTCATTTTGATGAGGTCTCATTTATCTGTATTTCACTTGATGCTTGTGCTTTGGGTGCAGAGTCAAAGAAACCACTGCCTAACACAAGGCACTGAAGATTCTTCTCTATATTTTCTTCTAGTAGTTTGATATTTCTAGCCATTACAATTATATCTTTAATCCATTTTGAGTTAATGTTTGTATACTGTGTGAGGTAGGGCTCCTTCTTTAATTTGAAAGTGGAGAGACAGTTTTTCCAAAATAATTTTTTAGTAGACTTTTCTTTCCCAATTGAGTGAACTATGACCCCAGGTAAAAATCACTGGGCCATAAAAGTGAGGATTGATATCTGAGCTCTGAGTTAGATTCTATTGGTCTGTATGTCTGTTCTTATGCCAGTAACGAGCTGTTTTGATCACTGTGGCTTTGTAATAAGTTTTAAAATCTGGAAATGTGAGCCCTCCAACTTCATTCTTCTTTTTCAAGATAGCTTTATCTATACAGGGTCCCTCCCCTTCCATATAAATTTTCCATATATAGGATCATACAACCTGGAAGTAGGGACAGTTTTATTTCTTCCTTTCCAATTTGGATATCTTTTATTTCTGATTGTTCTGGCAAGAACTTCCAGTAAAATGTTGAATTACAGTGGTCACAGTGAATCTACTTGTCTTGTTACTGATCTTAGAGGGAAAGTTTTCAGTCTTTCAACATCAAGTATGATGTTAGTTGAGGACTTCTCAGATATACCCTTTATCATGTTGAAGAAGTTTCTTTCTATGCCTAGTGTTCTGTTTTAATCAAAAAGAGTTGTTAGGTTTTGTCAAATGCCTTTTCTGCTTCATAATGATGAACATGTAATTTTTTTCCTTCATTTTGTTATTGTGGTACATTATATTAACTGACTTTCTTATGTTGAACCAACCTTGCATAACAAAGATAAATCACAATGGATCATGGTATATAATTCTTTTAACCTGTTGTTGGATTCAGTTTGCTAGTAAGGTATTAAGGATTTCTTTATGTATATTCATAAGATATATTTGTTTGGAGTTTTCTTGTGATATCTTTATCTGGCTTTGGAAAGAGGGTGATGTTGGCCCGCTAGAATGAATGCATCAGTTAGGGTTCTCTAGGGAAACAGAAACAAGAGGAGATAACTGCAAATATAAGATTTCATAAAAGTTTCTCATGCAAATGTGGGGATGCACAAGTCCAAATTCTGTAGGGCAGGGTGCATGAGTCCAAATTCCATAAGGTAGGCAGCAAAATGGCAACTCCAGTGAAGGTGTTCAGTGAACTCCTCAAAAGATGCTGGCTATCCAAAGAAGAAATGAAGGTTCTCTATTCTCCACTAAAAGTCATTAACTGATGGATTAAATCCATTTGATTGAATTCTCTCATTACAGAACTCATGCCCTTCATTGATGCAATCAGTCACAGATGCAGTCAATTGATTGATGATTTAATAAACCAGCCTTCTGGTTTATTAACCAGCCACAAATGTCCTTGCAGTAATGGTTAGGGCAGTGTTTGCTTGACCAGGCACCTGGGCACCATCACCTGGTCAAGTTGACACATGAAACCAACCATGACAATGTCTTAGGGAGTATTTCCTCCTCTTGAGTTTTTTGGAAGAATTTGAGCAGAATTGGAGTTGAGTCTTCTTAGAATGTTTGGGAGAATTCCCCTGTGAGGCCATTTGGTCCTGGGCTTGATTCAATTTATTTTCCTGTAATTTGTTTGTTGAGATCTTCTATTTCTTCTTGAGTCAATGAAGATAGTTTTGTGTTTATAAAATTTTCACCATTTCACCTAGTTTATCTAATGTATTGCCGTACAGTTGTTTATACTCCCTTTTTATTTTTATTTCAGTTGTCATAGCAATGCCCCCTTTTCATCTCTGATATTCTTTATTTTTCCTCCCTCTCTTTTTTTCTTTGTCAGTCTTGCTAAAGGTTTGTAAAACTTATTGATCTTTTCAAAGAACCACCTTTTGGTTTTTGGTTTTGTTGATTCTCTCTTCTTTTTTTTCTATTTCATTTGTCTGTGCTCTAATGTTTGTTATTTCCTTCCTTCTGCTTTCTTTGGATTTAGTTTGTTCTTCTTTTTATGGTCATTGACATTGAGGTTAGGCCTCTGTTTTTTAGTCATTCTTCTTTTCTAATGTAAGCATTTAGAGCTATAAATTTCCCCCTCAGCAATGTCTGCACTGCATCCCATAAGTTTTGATATGTTGTATTTTCATTTTCATTTATCACAAGATATTTTCTAATTTTCCTTGTGATTTCCTCTTTAACACACTGCTTTTTAAAAAGTATGTTATTTATTTTCCATGTTTTTGTGAGTGTTCCATTTCTTGCCATGTTATTGATTTCTAACTTCAGTCTGCTATGTTCAGAGTATATGCATTGTAGGATTTCAATGTTTTTTTAATTTATTGAATTTATCTTGTGACCCAAAATATGATCTATCCTGGAGAATGATATATGTGCACTTGAGAAGAATGTATAATCTGTAATTGGGGGTGGTGGTGGTGGTGGTGGTGAGTGTACTACATGTCTGTTAGCTTTAGTAGGTTTAGAATATCATTCAAATTTAGGATTTCCTTATTGATCTTCTGATGCAATGTTTTATCTATTGAGAGTGGTGTATTAAAGTCTCCTACAATTAATGTAGAATTGTCCATATCTCCCTTCAAATCTGTGAATATTTGCTTCATATATTTTGGAGCTCTGCTCTTAGGTGCATATTTATTTATAATTATTATACCTTCTATTGAATTGTCCTCTTTAAAAGTATAAAATGACTGCTTTTGTGTTTCATAACTGTCTGTGACTTAAAGCATATTTTATCCAATATTAATGCAGTCACCCAGCTCTGTTTTGGTAACTACTTGCAAGGCATATTTTTTTTTTCCATTCTTTCTCCCTCAAACTACTTGTGTCTTTGAATGTCAGGTAAGTCTCTTGCAGACAGCATACTGTTGGGTTATGGGTTTTTATCCATTCTGCCAATTTCTGCCTTTTGAAAGGAGACTTTAACCCATTTACATTTAAAGTCACTATTGAAAATGCAGGACTTTCTTCTGCCATTTGTTCTTTAGCCTTTTTGTCACTCACAGCTGTTAATGCCAACATTTATATTCATTTGATTTTTTGGTATTGTACCATATTGAGTGACTTCTCATTTCTTTCTGGATATTTTTTCATATATTTTGCTTGTGGTTACCATGGGCTTAAATTTAACATTCAAAACCTACAGCAATCATATTTGATTTGATGTCAACTTGACTTCAATGGCATCCACATATAGTTTGCCTATACCCCTCTGTCCTCCACCTTTTTTTTTTTTTTTTTTGGACCTTATATGACTTGTATATTTGTACATTGGATGTCAAAAAATACAGATTTATTATTACTTTCTATGTATTTGTGTTTAGCCCCTTAGGAAGGAAGAAGTGGAGTTACATACTAAACAATACACTACAATAATACTGGTATTTATAATTACCCAAATGGTTACCTTTAAGCCAAGTCTTTATATCTTTATGCCACTTTGAACTACTGTTGAGTGTCCTTTCCTTCCAGTCTGAAGAACTCCCTTTTGCATTTCTTATAGGGAAGGTCTAGTGGTGATGAACTCCCTCAGGCTAGGTTGATCTGAGAATATCTCGATCTCTCCCTCATGCTTGAAAGAAAGGCCCACGAGATACAAAATTCTTGGCGTAAGTTGTTTTCTTTCAACACTTTAATTATTTCTACCTACTGTGTTCTTGATTCCATGATTTCTACTAAGAAATCAGCACTTAATTTAATTGAAAATGCCTTGTACGTAATGCATTGCTTTCCTCTTGCAGCTTTCAGAACTCTCTCCCCCTTCACATTGAAAGGGTGATCAGTATACTATGGGGTGTATTTTTCTTCATATTTACCTGTTTGGTGTTTTCCAGGCTTCTTGAATGTGCTCGCTCACATCTTTTGCTATGATTGGGAAGTTCTCTGTCATTCCTTCTGAATTCAGTTCTCTGAATATTCCTTCTGCCTCCTTCTCTTTTTCTTCTCCTTCTGGGACTCTCATAATCCATAATGCATATATTGCTATAATTGATCATGTCCCAGAGGTGTCCTAAGCTATTTTCACTTTATATAATTCTTTTTTTTTTTTTAATTTCTGCTCCTTAGCATGACTCATTTCAAGTATGTTGTCTTCAATTTCACAGATTCTTTCTTCCCCCCAGCTCCAATCTGCTCTTAAAACCCTCCTGGGCATGTTTCATTTCAGTTATTGTGGCTTTCAACTCCAGTAGTTCTGTTTGGTTCCATTTTAAAATTTCTATCTCTTTACTAAGACTTTCATATTGCTCATTCATTTTTTTCCTGCTATCCTTTATTTCTCTGTATTTTCCTTCATCTCCTTGAGCATCTTTAAGATAATTTTTTTTAAAAGGCTTTGTTCAGTATGTCCATATTCTCACCTTCTTCATTGCTATTTTCTGGATTTTTATCCTGTCCTTTTGGATGAGTCATCATTTCCTGCTTTGTTTTTCTTGTATTCTTTGGTTGCACACCATACCTTCTAATATTTTACATTGATAACTCTGGGATTTATTCCATGAGACATTTGTTTCTTGATTTTGTAACTGGCTGGTGATAAGATAGAGATTTATTGAGCTTCAGTCATCATATCAGGAAGGTCTGCCCAAAGCAAATGCTGGGTGCAGGGTTGTTTCTTTCTTTCTGGACCTCTGTGCTTTTGCTTATTAGTTGTTTTGTAGTTCCCTTGTTTATAGGAGTTTTGTTGTCCCCTCTGTTTCCCAGGAGACAGACATCCCTTGCCCAGGTATTTGAAGCCAGGAGGCCATTTCAGTTGACATCCCAACTCTATAGTTTCTTACCCTCCTTTCATTGCCTCAAGCTGATTTTTTTGGGAGGACAAATACATGGAGGAAGGGAATATTGGACAAAACTTTCCCAAGTCAGTCTTTCCCAGCCAAAACAGGGCTAGGGACTCACAAAAGAATCTTAGATTGGCTCCAAAGTGCTCTGGGGATGGGATCAGGAAGGGTGCCAAGAAATTACTGGATGGCTTTTGAAACTGAGCTATCCTAGTTTGCCCAGCAAACTGTCCCCTGCAGCCTTGAGGAAGTGTAACATCTCAAGCTTCCACCACTACTGCCCTTGTCTATCAGGTGTTGATACAATGGTTGCTGCCACTTTTGTCCAGGGCAGGTTGAAACAATGTCTGCCCTCAGATCTAGCCTCCCTGGAATCTGAATTCACTAATCAAAGGCCATGATCAGTGACTGGCCTCGCCCACCCCAGTCTTGGAGAAGAAGATTTTTATGTCCTTTTCTTTAACCAGTGAGCTAGGTAGGGGCTGGATCTGGCAGTGGCCTGCCATAAGAGTGAGGGATAGGCACCATAGCTATAGCTCATAGGGGGGAATTTAATGATCTGTAGCATAATTTCTCAGACTCTTCCTGCTCTGCCCTAGATACTGTACAGTTCTTCTGCCCTCTAGGGTTAAAAAATAGTTGTTCTTTATTTTTATTTTTTTCTTTATTTTGGAGTAATGAAAATGTTTGAAAATTGATTGTGGTGATGAATACACAATTATATGATGAGACTGTGAGCCACTGATTGTATACTTTGCATGGATTATATGGTATGTGAATACATCTCAATAAAATTGCATTAAAAAATAGTTGTTTTAGACAGTTCCTGCCTGTTTAGTAGTTGTTTTAGGCTTGGAGCTACATAATCTACCAGCTTCCTAAAGTCCCCCCTCTTTATTCTAACCCCACTTTTTAAAGTATGTCCCTACCTATGTTCTACAGCCTAAGGACTACAATATGCTATTAGAGACAAAATATACTTTTCCATCTAATAATTACACAAGAGTAAAATGTTGGCCCTGATAAATTTAGGAATATTTTCAAGGGCACATTATTGATGGTCCAGACTACTATTGAACTAATGCTGCTTGAAACCAAATAAAAAGAGTTTCCAACAATAGGAAATAGTTCAGCACAAACATTGGGAAACATAGGTGATTTTAAAAAGTCAAATATTCAAAGTTTTTTTTCATTTTAAATATTTCATCCAGGAATTTTGTCATCAGCTCAATTATCTCTAATGTGTAGGTAGTGCAATTTTAATTTACTTTAGGAAATAATCGGTGCTGGTTTGGATATATTAATCTCTCACAAAAGCCATGTTCTTTAATACAATTTTGTGTGGGGGGGGAGACTTATTAGTCTTGATTAGGGTGGAAACTTTTGATTGAATGTTTCCATGGAGAGGTGACCTACTCAACTGTGGGTGATATCTCTAACTAAATTTTTTCATGGAGTTCTGGACCCCACCTATTCAGAGTGGGGCTTGATTATTTCACTGGAGTATTTAAGAGAGCTAAGGGCCAACACAGATGCTTGCTTACACTTGGAGACATTTGGAGATGCAGACAGAAGGGTGTTTGGGGATGCTAAGCCAAGAAATGTAGCCCAGAGTTTGCTCCAGAGAAGTTAAGAAAGGAACCCCAGATGGTTAGAGAGAAACGTCCTGGGAGAAAGAAACAAGGATGCAACAGGGGCTGAGAGAGAAGAGCCCAGAGACATTTTGGAGAAAGCCATATTGAAACACAACTGGGAGCAAAGGACAAGCAGATGCCAGTCATGTGCCTTCCCAGGAGACAGAGGTGTTCCAGATGCCATCAGTCATTCTTCAGTGAAGGTATCCTCTTGTTGATGCCTTAATTTGGACACTTGTATGTTCTTAGAACTGTAAATTTGTAATTTAATTAATCCCCTTTATTAAAGGCAATCCATTTCTGGTATTTTGCATTACAGCAACGTTGGCAAACTGAAACATAATCCATTTTTAAAATTTTACTTTCTTTTATATTATGAATAAGGATGATTTTCATTTAAGGTTTAAAGTCTTTAACTTCTTTCATCCTAAATGTCTATGTACCATTGACTTTACCTTACTTTAATGGCATACACATTTCTTTTTTGCCATACATTTTTTGGTAGGTTGCCAAAAGAAGATGAGTAAAAGAAATAATCTGCCACTTTGACAACAGATACTAAAGCCTTGATGTGGACTGGTGCTAAAACATCTTGAACAAAAACCATCTGCTGGGTGAGTCCTGTACCAGAGACCAAGAGCAGTCAGTTTACACTCCACAGAGAGGCCTGTCGGTGCACCCTCTCCTGTCACTTTTAGGTACTGGGCCTTATAATTGAAGGTACTTCTTTGGGGTTTGGCCTCATTTGGAGAGACAATAGGAAAGGAAACTTTCTAGCAATCACTTTGAACTTCCTGAAACTATTAACTAATGTGCTTCCATAAACAGATTTATTTTACTTACCCAAGATCCAAGGTTGTAGCAAACTCATTTTGCTAATTCTCTACTTATAATGCAAGTTTAGAATCATTTATCTAGTAAATCTATTCAAATGATATTTATTCAGCACCTTCTATGTGTAGAGTGATGGGAATACAGTAGCTAAGAGGATAAACAGTGTTCTTGCTCTCATAGAGCTTACAGTCCAGTTGTGAAGATGCATACACATATTAGACATGCATGCATGTATATGATAGCATATTCTAATACAAGTGTGCAGGTAATATGTGAAGGTAAAGGATGATATTCTTTGAGGAGAATAGCAGAAGCTGATTTTAAAAAGAAGTCTCATAAGATCAGATTTACATTACTGCAAGAGTGATATGGCTGCATCTGAAACAAGAGGATTGCAGAGAGGCAAGGCTGACCATATGGAACCAATCATGCAACTAAGATAGTTTAGACAAGTAGTAATCATTGTTTGGAAGTGTGACAGTGGGCAATGAAAATAGAGGGTAATGGATGGATAAACTAACTCCAATGTTATATAAATGAGGCCACCTCTGAACTTAACCACAAAGGCTGAACTTTAATCTGTAGTAAAAAGTAAAATAAAACAACCACATACCTCTACCTTGAACAATAGCAAGTGACCACAAAAAAGCCTTGTACACCTAGAGACATAGTTCTTTAAATGCTCCTCATTATTACTGAGACTAAGCTGTAGCCTGTCTTAACTACAGTCTTACTTAGGATTACTTCTAGGAATAATATTTTAATTAAAAGTGTGTCCTTGAGTGTTAATACAACCTTTTTATAAATTTACTGCTAATATATAGCTCAGAACTCTCCAAAACAAATATCTTTTAAAACTACCTTTTCCATTTAACAATATTTAACAATTTTTTTTAATCATCCACAATTTATAAGGCACTGTGCTAAATCTAGAGATCAATGATGACAAAATGAAAGCAAATTTTATCCATATATATCTCTCAATCTAATGAGGAAAACACACAAATAAGCAGTAGCAATAAAATTTGACCTGCATTCTTATTATTTAATTTATAGTGCTACTTATTAGTGTGAAATATTATAAGATTTTACAGGAAGGACGAGGAGAGATTAAGCATACAGAAGACAGGGTAAATGTGTAAAGTAGAGGGGAAGTTTGAAAAAACAAAGGAGTTATTTTTTTTTTATGGGGAGAGAACATACCTTTAAAAGACTTGAATTGGAGAAATAAATATGAAATGTTGGAAGAACTGAAAGACTATCTAATATTGTTGCAAAATATGACTATGGGATAATATGTGGTGCATAGAGATGTAGGGATGTTAAAGATGTCACTATGGAGAGTACATTTTATAAAAAAGCCATATAAGCCATACTAAAGATATTGGACTTGATAAAAAGAACAAAAGAATGCTATTGAAATATTTTATCAAGAAGTAATATTACTTGCAATTCAGAAGGATAATTGAAGTTATAATGAAGATAATGGACAATAGAGGATCAAATCTGCATGCCATGATTCAAGTGAAGAGGTTGTTGCAAAATAACAAGCAAGAGGCAGTGGTTGTTATGAGCTAGAATGTAAAAGAAATGAAAGACAAGTAGAAATAATTAGAATAAAATTAACAAGTGTTGAAAGTTTGGATGCTTGGGTTAGGCATGGTGTTGGGAGAAAAGGAAGAGTAACTTCAAATAAAATATATTCCAGAATTCTATCCATTCTGTGATGAAGATTTGGATCTGAGTGTGTACTTGATTTGCTAGGGAGAAATAAGATGAAAATAATCCATGTATATCAAACATCTTGTATGTGCCTTTTTATACCCAGCATGTAGAAGGACAACTATGATTTTGGAAAAGTCAAATAACTTACTTCAAAACAGTAATCCTTACAATATATCATATCCTGGCCCTATCACATAACAACTAGCTATTTCTCAGTGCACTTGTGGAAAAAAGGATTTTCCTTTATATTAAGGGAGTTGAATATCAAATGATATAATATTTATGGAAAGTTCACAAAAAGAAGACAAGATGTTCAGAAATACAGAGTTAAAATTGACTAGTTATTGAAACTAAGGATAAAGGCTAATATGAATTTTGTTTTTAATGCAATTTTATTGAGATATAGTCACACACCATACAATCATCTACAGTGTACAATCAATTGTTCACAGTACCATTATATAGTTGTACACTCATTACCATAATTAATTTTTGAGCATTTTCATTACCATAAAAAGAATAAGAATAAAAATTAAAGTAAAAAAAAAAAAAGAACACTCAAAATATTCCATCCCTCCCTATTACCCATTTACTTTTTGTCCTCATTTGTCTACTTATCTGTCCATACACTGGAAAAGGGGAGTGTGAGACACAAGGTTTTCACAATCTCACAGTCACACAGTGTAAGCTATATAGTTTTACAATTGTCTTCAAGATTCAAGGCTATTGGGTTGCAGTTCAAAGGTTTCAGGTATTTCCTTTTAGCTATTCCATACACTAAAAGCTAAAAAGGGATATCTATATAACACATAAGAATAACCTCCAGAATGTCCTCTTGACTCCATTTGAAATCTCTCAGCCACTGAAACATTATTTTGTTTCTTTTCTCTTTCCCATTTTTGTCAAAAATGCTTTCTCAATCCTGTGATGCTGGGTCCAGGCTCATCCCCAGGAGTCATGTCCCACATTGCCAGGGAGATTTACATGATTGGGAGTCATGTCCCATGTAGGGGGAAGGGCAGTGATACAACCTGCCAGGTTGGCTTAGAGAGAGAGACCACATCTGAGCAACAAAAGAGGTCCTCTGGGGGTGACTCTTAGACACAGTTATAAGTATGCTTATCCTATCCTTTACAGTAACAATCTTCATAAGGGCAATCTCCAAGATTGAGGGCTCAGCCTTCTGAATTGATAGTCCTCAATGCTTATGAGAATATCAGTAATTCCCCAGGTGGGGAAGTTTAATGTTTCCACATTTTGCCCCAGTGTCTCAAGAGGACTTTGAGAAAATATTTTTATTCTCTGCCCAGATTACTGTGGAATTTATCAGGGCTTCACAATAACCTGTGCAAACCAACCAGATCTCACTCCCTATTCAAAGTTCCATGTAATTATGGTGTTCGAATAAACTGCCCACACAAGTTAAATTATATAGTGTGCTACCTAAAATACAGATTTTGCACCAAATAAACATATCTCCCTTTGGTCTAACACAGAAGTTGAAGTTCTAAAACACCATCAATATTGTCCTTTACCCTTTAGTCTGATTTACCTTAATCCTAACCAAGTCCATTGTGCTCATATCTCTGATTGAAGTCTGATCTCTTTTTCAGCCTCTTTAACATTTGCTGTATGGGGTAATTCTGGCATTCACTGCTATAGAAGTCTCAAAAGTCATGTCACACAGACACCCCAAGTTCAAGGGATCAACCAGTTACACCCAAGAGCTCAGTATCTGAGCATTTATACAAGGCCCTTTCATATCAGGAATAGATGTAGCTGCTGCAAAAGCTAACAATCTAGAAAGCTTTACCATAAGCCTTTCCCTGATAACCTATGCTCTCAGATTCATTCTCAGAGTTTACAATTTATAATTAGTCCATATTAATGAGGCACTATAATGTTTGTCTTTTCATTTCTGATTTATTTCACTCAATATACTGTCATCAAGGTCCATTCACCTAATTGTATACCTCATTTCATATCTTCTTGTAGCAGCTCAATATTCCATTGTATGTATACACCACAGTTCACCATTCCATTCATCAGGTGATGTATGGTAGGGCCACCTCCATCTATTGTGAATTATGAAAACTGCCACCATAAACCCCACTGTGCAAATGTCCACTTGTGTCCCTGTTTTCAGTTCTTCCAAGTATATACCCAATAACGGGGTTCTAGGACATATGACAACCCCAAAATCAGGTGCCCACTGTGGCCTGCCACAGGGATGGGAGGTAGGCACTGGGCACCCCAGTAAGTTCACTGTGTATGGCAAAGCCAATCTGCTGGCCCAACAAGGCTTGGGTTTGTTTTAGATCCCTGCTTTAATAGTTGGGTCATCCATATTTCTCAGCCAAAACAGGTCCTGATTTCCATACAGGGCATGTAGACCAGCTCCTGCAGTACTAAGAAAGGAGCTGAAGCATCTTTATAAAAAGTGTTTTAACTCCCTTGCACCTTCCAGACTGTCCAGCAGATGGCACTGTTTGGTAACTTAATCTTCCTCAGAAGCTGCTTGTCCTTCAAGCACAGGATGCATCTACACAGGTGAGCTGAAAATGTGAGATTCCTTTGCCCTCACTTTGCTGGCCAAAATCTGGATTGATGTGGGGCAAAACCTGTGGCAGAGTACTTCCTCAGCTGACCCAGTACTCCAGCAATCCCCAAGGCAAGTAAATGGCCACCAGCTGCTGCTTCCCTGAAGGGTCAGGGAAGGGCTTTCAGACACAGGGCTGGAAACAGTCTATGACCACATTTTCTCAGTCTCTTTGTCTCTCACTGACCTGAGCCTTGAAATGTCCTCCCCTGTCATGGGATCTTCAAACAGTGGGTTTATGTCTCACTGCTGTGAGAGATTTTATAGACTGTGTCCCTAGCAGGAGGGGTCCTGTCTGCTGATTCTGTGCCTTTCCCACACTGAGACTAAGTGAAGGGTAGGGGAAAGGACCAGCTGGTCCAAGATGGAAGATTCCTACCTGATATTTCTTCTCTTTCTTCAATTTGGCATTTACAGATTCTTTCTCCAATCTATATCCTCCTCCAGAGTTTCAACCAATTCAGAATTATCCTTTTTTTTCATTTTATCTCTTGAGAGAAGTTTTCAGTAGCTGTTTGTCACCATGTTGATGACCCTCAGATACAGTTTAAATACTCAGGCAATTATGCAAATCATAAGGGTGCAATTCACAAAAGCCAATTGCATTCAAATACAAAGTATCTTAAAGAACATTTTTAAATTCATGGAGTGACAATGTTGTAAATCAAAGCTAAATTATTTTAAATTCCAAATCTTAAAAAAATGTATTACTAAACAATCCTAAATTATTGTTCCTTTACTGAGTACAATGAAATATTAATAGACATACTGTAAGTTTGAGCAAATAGTAAAATATTTAAAATATGGAATGAGAAACAAGAGCAAGTAAATTTAATTTGTAATTCTTTTGTCCTGGACATATGTGTGCCTGTCTGATTTAAGCAATAAAGCTTAGCAGACAAGTTGGGGGGCAGAGCAGAGTCAAATGAAGAAAATGATCCAGGAAGCCTTGAAAAGCTGTAAAGCATCATGAGAGAGTACACAAGAGATTGTCTAAAATTAGTACATTTTGGTGGAGGCCTTCAAGACCAATCATGGAGAGGAAACTCCAGAGAAAATGACATGCCTGAAATTCAAGATGCAGTATACATGGGACATTGCAGAAAACATTTTTAGATATGAGTAAATTTGTTCTTATTGCAGTTTAAGAAGTAGGTGCTGGAACAGTAAATAGGATGGAAATATATATTCATTGCCTTTAGAAGTCCAACATTTGGAGAAGAGATATATTTAGAGTAAGATATTTAGAACAACTTTTCTTCATTTGCACACACTTGATGTCCTGCCAACATATACTCTTTCCCCCTCTGCCCTCTCCTGGTAATCTCTAATATATTTTCTATCTCTACAAATCTGCTATTTCTAGATACATCTTATAGTACATTACACAAAATTTGTCCTTTATGTCTTGCTCATTTCACTGGGCCTAATATTTTCAATATTCTTCCATGTTGCAGCATGTCTCAAAATTTCATTCTTTCCTATGGCTGAATAATATCTCATTGTGTGTATAGACCACATTTTGTTCATCCATTTTTTGTTCTTGTTGTTATGGGTTGTTTTCACATTTTGTCTATTGTAAATAATGCTGCTACAAACACTGGTGTACAAGTATCTGTTTGAGGTCCTGCTTTCACTTTCTTTGGGTATATACATAGAAGTGGGAAGAAAAACTTTAAAGAGAAGCCTGAGTAGCATCAAATGGATGGGGTGTGGAATCATTTAATTTGATCTCCAGCCTTTCAGGTGCTTGCAGCAATTCTGGAGAGCTTATTATCTTATACCTAAAGTTTCAGTGTTCTTTCCATCAAGACCTCTTCTTTCAGTCAATAGCTGGTCCTGAGTACTTCCATATTGCTGGGACATTTGTTTTATGACATGGAAAACAAATAGAACAAGGTTATGATCCAAAGTAATATCCAATTTTATCTATTAGTAATACTGATGTAGGGGCCCAGCTATTATTTAGTGTGTTTTTAGCTTCACTACTCATTTGAAAACAATAAGAATGTGTCACTATAATTGTAACCATATGACAAGAATTAGTTAGTATAGTTTCACCTCTAAATTCATATCCACACTCATATTTACTTGAAGTGAATTATCTTCAGTGTCCTCAATTAGTTTAGCAAGTTCAATTAACTTTAGTTTCTCTCCATCAAAACTTACAGTTGATCAATTGACTCATTTTCTGTTTTTTTTCCAGTTTAACTGAGATCTCTGTTTTATGCTTTCAGTAGATTTTGTGCAGATAGTTTGCCAAATTCCAACTTTTCCACACAATGTATAAAATACAGTAACTTGCAAAATATACTATCACAGCTCACTTTTTCTTTGCCTTCTGGAGGAGAAAGGTGAAAGAACATTTAACACAAGTGAATATGAGCCTTTTCCTACATTCTGGATATCATCAACTAATTTTATACTGCATTACACAACTTCTTCCCTGCATAATTAGATTTATACAAAATTTGGAGTTATTGTTTGGTGACAACTTACTATTTGCTTCGCACCGAACACTTAATTTAGTTAGAGAATTCTCACAGTTCATATCATAATACTATTTCACTGAGTTACAAAACACAAAGATAACAATTTTCCACTTTAACAAAAATGACTAAACATGAGAATACAAAATAACCCAACTACTTTGGAAGACAGGTAGGCAGTTTCTTGCAAAGGTAAACATGGACTAACTGTAAGATCAAGCAATTGCACTCCCAGGAATTTACCCAAACAAAATTAAAGCTTGTGTCCCCAAAACTGCACATGAAGATTTATAGCAACTTTATTCTTAATTGCCAAAAATTGGAAGCAGCCAAGTGCCCTTCAATAGGGGAACAGATAAAAACAGTGGTATATTCATAAATGGAATATTACTCAGCAATAAAAATAAATGTGCTATTTAGTCACAAAAAAATATGAAGGAACCTTGAATACATATTGCTAAGTGAAAGAAGGCAGCCTGAAAAAACTACGTATTGCATGATTTCAACATCATGACATTCTGGAAAAGACAAAAATATAGAGACAGTAAAAAAATCAGTGGTTGCCATAGGTTTGTGGGGGAGGAACAAATGAATAGATTGAGCACAGGGCATTTTTAGAGCAGTGAAACTGTTCTGTATGATTCCTTAATGGTGGACACCTGATATTGCACATCTGTTACAACCCATAGAGCTGTACAACACAAAGAGTGACCCCTACTATAACTATATAACTATAAACTTTACTTATAAAAATGTGTCAGTATTGATGTATGAATTATAATAAATGTACCACACTAATGCACGATGCTAATAATGGGAGAAACTAACTGTTTTGAGGAGTATATGGGAAACTCTTATTTTCTGTGTTTTTCTAGAAACCTAAAACTTCTCTAAAAATAAAGTCTATTATTAATAAAGAGACTAAATGTAAGGACTTGTTACATATATTTATGGAATCAATGTGATATTAAATTTAGAATGGTAATGACCTCTTTGAATCAATTAATCTATATTTTTAACTAACTATAAATTAACAGTGAAATCTGATAAATTGTTCTCTAAAATTTTTAGTCATCTATTTCTTGGCACCATAAAATTATCATATCGCTCTCCTTGCTATTTTATTGGGTTGCTTTCTCTTTTTTATTAATTTTTTACATTAATTCTTAATATTATATAACTTATCAAAATATACTAGATAATATATTACTAATCTATATAATATTAAATCAGTTCTTAATTTTTTATAGATTTTAAATTATTTGCCAGGCATGGTAGATTGAATTATGTACCCCAGCAAACACATGCTCTTAATTATAATCAATGTCCCTGTGGGTGTGAACCCATTGCAAAAAGAACCTCTTAACAATGTTATTTTTAGTTAAGGTATGGTCAAACTGAATGAGGGTAGGTCTTAATCCATATTATTGGAGGCCTTATAAAAAAGAAGAAATAGGAAGCCAGAAGTTGGAGAATGCCACACGAGAACTCAGAAGTCAACAGAAACCAAAAGAGCAGACACAAGGAGAGAGAGATTACCATGTGACTAGGGGAAGATATGGAAGCCAAAGACCCTCAAAGATTGCCAGCAGACACCACGAGAATGCCATAGACTTGAGGAGGAATCAAGCCTTGTCATTATCTTGATTTCGCATTTCTTCTGGACACAAATCATGAGCCAATAATTTCTTATTTAAGCCAATCCATTGTGAGCTATTTGTCAGAGCAGCCTGCCAGACTAGGACATCAGGAATATTCACTGCAAATATATGCTCCAAATTTATGTCTTGATATTTTACTTGATTTGTCTTTTGATTATGGGTACTCTTAATCTTAGTTGTCAAGTGGATCAAATTTCCTTTACATTGGCTTATTTGGGGGTCTTGTCTGAGAAATCCTTCTTTATAACAAGGTCAGAAAGATATTTTTCTAAGTTTTCATACTCATTTTTCAGTTTTGTTTTTCACAATTAAATCTTTAACACACATGGAATTCATTTTTGAATATGTGAAAATCAGTGATGAAATATTTTGTCATAGAATCAAGCAACCATTTCTTCACAAGTTTTTAAAGAATTCCTCCTTTCCCCACAGATTTGAAATGCCTCCTCTGACAGAAGCAATGCCACTGATTCATATCCATTTTGCCTATTTTCTTTCACTTATCCCCCTCTGAATAATCTCAGCTCTAAATTATTATCACTTTAGAGTAAGTCCCTTCTTGCTGTTCATGTTTTGGACAAATCCACCCCACCCCATCTCATACTTCTTCAACATTATCTTAGCTATTCTTGTATCTTTAAATGTCCTCATCAATTTTATAAATTGTTCATCAAATAGCATTCAAAAAAAAAAAAAAACTACTACCATTTAGATTGGATTTTTATTAACACTTTTCCTTATCTGCCTAGGACCGGCAATTCTGTGCTGATTCAGTGGTGAAAGTGGACAGTCTCATCTTTTATTCAAAGGAAAAATTTACAGTGTTTCACTATTACATATGATTTGATACTTTTTTATAAGTAGCATTTATCAGATTAAAAACTTCCCTTAATTCCTCCTTTACTAAAAGTTTTTTAACAGTAGCAGATGTTGAATTTTATCAAATACCTTCTCCTAATTTATCTAGATGGTGCAAAGTGTATTTCCCTTCATCTGTTACTGTGATATATTCATTAACATATTTTACAGTGTTATATAACTCTTGTCTTACATCAGATAAACCCAACTTGCTCATAGCATAGTTAGTCATAAAATAATTTGTTGTGATCCTGTTTATGAATCTCCTTGAATTCCCCATAAAGGCAAAATATACAATTATAGATAAACCAAAATACACAGATAATATATACAACAAAGCTGGATAGAAAATTATGTTCAAGAACTTGAAACCATGGTCATTGTACTATCAGCATCAACATGGGAGGAACCAGAAAGAAAATAATCATGTCTGTAATGGCTGTACTAAGAGTAGAGTTCTCCAAATTTAAAACGTTACCAACTGAAAAGTGCATTGAGCCAACCTGAAAACTGCATCCATTCCCTCAGGACAAAATTCTCACATCTGTGCAAGGGGACCATGATGGTATTGGAACACTTCAGAAAAATTAACTCCAAAAATTAACAAATATAAACTTCCTTTCAAGTCAAAGCCTTCCCACTCCAGAGAAACTTTCTAGAGCAAAAGCTAAATTGAGTGGAACATCTACAAAATTGTGGAAGGGAAAAAATTATTTGATGAATAGCATAGAAGATAGTTATCAGAAAACATGATCTGTTTTCTTGCTACTTTGTGAAGAGTATAGATGGACCTAGAATGATGATTTTAGAATTTTTTCCTGATTCATGTGCTTCCTTAAAAGCTTAAGGAGGAGGAGCAACCTAAGATGGCGACTAGGTGAGACAAAGGAAAAAACACCTCCATGGAAAACACTAGATAAAAAACCAGAAAGGACCCAGAACACCACTTCCAAAGTAGCACCAGCTGGACATGTTCTGCTAAAGCCACAGGGAATGTGCTTTTGGCAAAACCAGGAGTCTGCATTCTGAAACGAGTGAGTGAGTAGGCTGAATCCCTCAGCCATGCTGCATTGGGGGGAAACGGTGGGCTGGACTTTAAAAAAAAAAAAAAAAAAAAAAAAAATATATATATATATATATATATATATATATATATATATATATATATATATATATAAGAAGCCCGGGAACAGCTGCAGATAAGACGGGAGTGGTCTGGACTAACACCTTGGTGTCTGGGGTGGAGAATACCCCTTCCCACACCCACTGCTGATTGTCTCAGGTCCAGGGAAACAAAGGGGGGACGCACAGCTTGCAGCGGTCTCCCCAGCAGGCAGGGCTGCTTCCGCCCAGGGCGAGCGCATGGCGTACAGCCCAGCGAAGAAACCCAGCCTCACGGCCATCTCCCTGGTGGGCGGGGCTGCTCCTGCCCTGGCAGAGCACACAGCACGGAGCCCAGCCAAGAAACCCAGCCTCGCAGCTGTAGCCCCAGTGGGCGGGGCTGCTCCTGCCTGGCTGAACACACAGCACAGAGCCCAGCCGAGAAACCCAGCCTGACAGGGATTCTTTCCCACAGCATCACTCACACGACACAATATCGGCCATGGACAGTGGCCTTGAATACACCCACGGCTGATTGTCCCGGAGCTGGGAGAGCGGAGCTGTGTGGAAAGGGGGAAGTTAACGTGTCCCATTCAACCATCTTTGAAGCAGGCTTGGAACGCCCCTACACAGCCCAGCGGCCCAGGGCTTCCCTGGAGGCCGATGATCACTTGTGACGTGGCACGGCCCACCCCCCCTCAACAGAGGTCCTGGAAAAGCACAGCAGGGAGGGGGGAACTGCTCAGAAATCCCAGGGAACCTACACCAATACCAAGGACTTTTGTGTCAGCAGCAGAGAATAGCCTTAAATCTCCAGGAACACCTGGGAGATTTGATTGTTAAACCTGTCCTTCCTCCCTAACCACTCAGGCACACGCCCCTCATTGGGGGCAGACAGCACTGACAACATACCCAAATTAAGTGCACCAATTGGACCCCAAAAGAATCAGATCCCCACATACCACAAAGTTGGGGAGAACTGACTTGAGTGGAATAAGTGACTCACGGATGCCACCTGCAGGTTAGTTAGAGAAAATGTATGTCACCAAGCTGCAATTCTAACAAATTAAAGATTCAACAGATGCCATCTGCTGGTTAGTAAGAGAAAGTGTACATCACCAAACTGTGTCTCTGAAAAATTAGATCGATATCCCCCTCTTTTTTTTTTTTTGATACAACTTGAAAGTACCCTATCAAGCAAAACAAATGCCAAGAGGCCAAAAACAACAGAAAATCTTAATGCATATGATAAAACCAGACGATATGGAGAATCCAGCTCCAAACACACAAATCAAGATTTCTGAAGAAACTCTATACCTCACAAAATTAATTAAAGAACTACAATCAAAGAACAAAAGCATAGCAAAGGATTTAAAGGACATCAAGAGGACCATGGCCCAGGATATAAGTGCCATAAAGAAGACCCTAGAAAGAAGACATTGCAAAAGTAAATAAAAAAATAGAAGATCTTATGGAAATAAAAGAAACTGTTGGCCAAATTAAAAAGACTCTGGATATTCACAATACAAGACTAGAGGAAGCTGAACAACATCTCAGTGTCCTAGAAATCCACAGAACAGAAAATGAAAGAACAAAAGAAAGAATGGAGAAAAAAATTGAAAAAATCACAATGGATCTCAGGGATACGATAGATAAAATAAAACATCCAAACTTAAGACTCATTGGTGTCCCAGAAGGGGAAGAGAAGGGTAAAGGTCTAGAAAGAGTATTCAAAGAAATTGTTGGGGAAAACTTCCCCAACCTTCTACACAATATAAATACGCAAAGCATAAATGCCCAGCAAACTCCAAATAGAATAAATCCAAATAAACCCACCCCAAGACATATTCTGAGCAGACTCTCAAATACTGAAGAGAAGGAGCAAGTTCTGAAAGCAGCAAGAGAAAAGCAATTCACCACATACAAAGGAAACAATATAAGACTAAGTAGTGACTACTCAGTGGCCACTATGGAGGCAAGAAGGCAGTGGCATGACATATTTAAAATTCTGAGAGAGAAAAATTTCCAGCCAAGAATACTTTATCCAGCAAAACTCTCCTTCAGATTTGAGGGAGAGCTTAAATTTTTCACAGACAAACAAATCCTGAGAGACTTTGCCAGTAAAAGACCTGCCCTACTTCAGATTCTAAAGGAAACCCTACCAACAGAGAGACAAAGAAAGGAGAAAGAGATATAGAGAATTTTAACAGACATATGTGGTACTTTACATCCCAAGTCACTAGGACACTCATTTTTCTCTAGTGATCACAGATCTTTCTCCAGAGGGGACTGTAAACTGGGACATGGAACAAGCCTCAAGAAATTAAAAAAAAAAAAAATTAAATATACTCAAAGGACACTCTCCAAACACAATGGAATACAAATAGAAGTCAATAATTTTTGAACTATAACTCCACTATTTACTTCCTACATGATAAAAAATACACAAACTCTAAGGACAAATCAATGGTTTTGAACTCAATGTAAAATATGTAATTTTAGACAACTATATAAAGGTGGGGGAATGAAGGAGTATAGGAACATAGTTTATGTGCCCTATTGAAGTGAAGGAGGTATCAAAGAAAAACAATTGATGGGGATTTAAGAGGTTAATTTTAAGCCCCACAGTAAACACAAAGAAATTATCAGAAAATATAACCATAGAGGTGAAGAGTAGAGTTTGGGTTAAGAGAAATGAGGGAAGGGGCAATGGGGAGTTAAGAAAGAAGTGTAGGGTTGCTGTTTGAGGTGAAGGGAAATTTCTAGTAATGGATGATGGAAAGAGCATAACATCATTCTAAATGTGATTAATCCCACTAATGGAAGTCTAGGTAGGGGGTGGAATGGGAAGATTTGGGCTGTATATATGTTTCCACAATTGAAAAAAGAAAAAAAAAAAGTCTAACTAGACAACAATTGAATGCTAAGGATGAACTTGGATGGGATTGGAGGGTGGAGGACAGGTGGCTCAAAGGGACACAGTTGAGACATAAGAAAAAGGAAATATAGAATGTAAGCATTGTATCATTGTTGAATCTCTTATACTTAGCTGTGCTTAATGGAATTACATAAAAGAATGTTCTTGTTCATGGGAAGTACATACATGAATCATAATGTATGTTCAAGGAGGTGTGCAGCTAACTCTCATATGTTCAGAAGACAGAGAAATATATGATGGATGATAGGGAGGGAGTGAGGGAGGGAGGAAAAGAAATAGTGATGTGACAGCATGTTTAAAGTTGGTGGATTGAGCTATCGGGGGAGGGGGGTCAGGGTATGATGGAATTCTGTGTATGGGGCTAGTATTGTTTTTGCAACTATTCATGTAACTTTGAATTTATCTCAAAATAAAAAAAAATAAAAATTAAAAAATTAAAAAAAATTATAAAAAAGCTTAAGGAAACTCATTACTCTGGGAAAAAAGAGCAACAGAAAAAGATTGCAACCAAAAAAAAGTGCTTTTGCTACTAAAAGCACTGAAACTATTCAAGGAAGATATGACCAAATAGTATATAAAATATTATCTAATATTTTTAAAAGAAACTATGAAAATTATATAAGCTTTGAAAGAACAACATAGACTTTATAAAAATCTTAGAAATTATGAGATTAGAGAAAATACTTTTAAATGTGTCAGAAAAATCAAGAAATAACTACATTTAAAGAAATAAAAATTTCAGAAAAATTCCATGATATATCATAATTATATATAAGAAAAACTGATAAAACATTAAAAACAAAATAGAGTTTAAAAAGATCTAAGTGAAAGTGATAGAAGAGAGTCAAAGAATAGCCAGTATATGTGCAAGTGTCCTTACACACACACTTATACACATGCACACACAAACATGCACATATAATTCCACTACCCATAGAACAAGACCAAGCAAAGCAATGAATAGCACGGATGGAAATTATTACTCAAGAACTCTTTGCTGAAAATAGAAAGTCTTAAAACTACATATGGAAACTTAGGCATCAGGTGAGACTTCTTCAAATAAAACTATTGAAATATAAATGAAAGGAAAATATTTCTTTGGCAACCAGCCAGAAGAAATCAAGTTACATACAAGAAAAAGAAAATCAGATTTTTACTACACTTTTGAAAACATTATTTTGTGGGAGAAGTTAGAGGAGTGACATATTTAAAATATTTTAAAAAGAAATTTGATCTATACATTTAATTTCCTGACAAATTAAACTCAATATATAATAACTGCAGAAAGGTTTTCTGGACATTCAACAACTCAGCAAATATTAATCCCATGGTGTCTTCCTAAGAAATTTACAACTGAATGAGCTGTAGACTATCAAGTTAAGCAAACAGAACATACAATAGAAAACTCTAACACAACTCTCTCAACCAAAACAAATAAAGTGAAATAAACTTACCAACAGAAACAATGAGGAAACAATATAAATAAATTAGATCATATATCTAATATCATGTATCCAAGTAGATCATATATCATATATAATGAATTCAGATTCCCCAATAATAAGAAACAAACTTTTTAAAATATATATATATTTAACTTGGACGGTAACAAAAATTGACTCTATCTTAGGTCACAAAGCAAGCCTCAATATATTCCAAATATAGAAATATTTAAAAATGCATCCTGTGTCCAAATAGCAATAAATCAAAAGATTAATAACAATGAAAAAATATCTTATTTGAAAACAAAGTAAAAAAAAAGCTACTAAACTTTTGGGTACGAAAAGAACAAAACAAAATTGCATATTTCCCTAGAAATGATGACAATGAAAATTTGACATATTAGACATGGTAGAATATAGGTTAACAGTTGTCAGAGGAAAATGAATATATATTAATAAAAATATAAAATATTAAAAAATTATTAAACCACCCACATCAAAAACCTAGAAAAATGGGAGTAAACTAAATCAAAAGAAAGGAGAAGAAATTAATAAAGAAAATCAAAAATGTTTAGGTAAAAAAAATGACAAAGAAACTTTCCAAGTAACAAATATAGGCATAAGCTAGTTTTATTTGAAAAATATCAACAAAATAAAGTACAAGCTAACTTATAATGGAAAAGAGGAAAATATACCAGTTCACAAAACTAGATATGAAAAAGGAAATTATATATAAAGGAGGGCAAAATTAAATGCAAAAAATACTTTTATAAAATTTGTACAAATAACATTAAATACCTAGAGAAAATTAATAATTTTTAGTAAAATACAAATTAACAATATCAACTCTAGTAATGACAAAACATCCAAAAAGAGTAATTAATATCAAAGAAATGAGTTTTCTCTCAAAACTCTAGAGGTCAATCATTTCATAGGAGAGTTCTACCCATCCTTTAAAGGTAAAAAGTTGATATTCCAATTAGACCCTTCCAGAGCATTGAAAAAAAGGGAAACTGTTAAAGTCAAATCATGGAATAAATATAATATTAAAATGAAAACTTTTAAAACATTATAAAATAGATTTCAAAAAAATGAAATAGAGAAATCTCATTTTTCAACACCAATGCAAGATTCTTAAATCAAATATTAGCAGATGTTTCAATGACACATTGAAATGCAATGTGACTAAATAGCATTTATTTCAGGAATGTTAAGAGTATTTAATAAAAAGAACTGCATTAATAAAATCAATTATATTAAAAGGACTAATTCCAAGAATTATATGACCATCTCAATTGATTCAGACCAAATTGTGCCTTCAGCCAGACTTACTATCATATATTTTCATAAGAAAGGAAGCAGTAAAACTCTTTGTATTTGCAGATTATAGTTATAAGTTTATATAATTAGAAGAGATCAAAAAACGGGAAAAATTGCAAACAAAAAGAATTTGGTAAAGTGAAAGACTATACAACGATAAGCTATAATGATAGCTTAAATATATCAAAGCAAAATTTATACAAAATATATGAAAGAGAAGACTTCATTTACAAAGCAAATTAGAAAATAAAATTCCAAGACAAAACTTAACAAGAATAGCTAAAACCTACATTGAGAAAAACTGTGAAACATTCCTGAAAGTGAAAACATAGACTTGCAAAAAGGGAAATTGATACTATTTTCTTAAGGAAAATACATCATAAGATGTTTGTTCTGCCTTAGTAAATTCATAAATTTAACATGCTAGATATCATAATGCTGTCAGTTCTCCCCTTTTCTCCCCCAAATAGATAAAATTTATTTGAAGGAAAACCAAACAAGAATAGTCAGGAATTTGCTAAAAATAAACAAATAGAATATTAGGTGGAAGAGAGAAAGAGTTGTGGGTTGCTGTTACTAGCCAATTGAATCAGGTCAGATTAAAATCCAAGACAATTTGATTACAAAACTGTGCTTTTGACCACTTGTAATATATCCATGCCTCTGACAAGTGAGTATTCAGCATGGAAATTACTCTTCCTACCAGACAGAGCAGAACTCAAAATCTGCCTCTAATCCCCACAGAATGGCAAGTCCCAGATGATTTCATGAAGTTATTCATAGAACGAGAAAAATTCGGGGATATGTACATAAAAGAGATAAGGAATTTCAGAAGTAATTAATGAAAGTGTTTTGACAAAAAACACTGGAGATGACTGAAATATTTTAAAAACTTAGTTAACAAAGTTTTAATTATCAACTCCTCAACTGTAAATTTTCTTGGTGTTTGCTTCTGAGAGATGAGTTCAGGAAAGTAACAGTGACCCAGATCATTTCGGCTTTTATTCCAATTATCTATTGCTGTGGACTTCCTATCAAAATTAAAAAAAAAAAAATACATTCCGTTAGCCAATCCCAAATTTAGTGGGTTACTATAATAAAAGAATGGCATAAACAATAAGAAAATGGCTAAAAAATAAAAAAATAATATTATTTTGATTCCATGGGTTCACTGCTCTGGAGAAGATGGTGCTCATTTAGTGTCTTTCATTCTTGGCAGATGTTGACAAGATGTTGACTCAGCTGAACTTGTTATCCAAAACTGATTCTTTAGTCACATGTTTGGTGATGGTCTGGGATAATGGAACAGCTGGGCCTTGGTCGGATATTTCTCTTTCCATGTGACCTCGTCACATGGCTAGTTTGGGCTTCTTCACAGCCTGAAAATCTCAGGGTTATCAGATTTTTACTGGGCAGCTACATTCTCCCAGAGGAAAGGTTCTAATAGATTCAGGTGCAAACTGCAAGCTTTCGTCTAGTCTAGTTCCAGAAGTTCAGAATGTTTCTTCTACATTTTATTGTGCAAGCAAGTCACTCAGAGCACCCCTGGTCTTCTCTTAAGCCTCAGTGAGAAAAGAAGCTAAGGATTTGTGATGAACTTTAATTTCCGGAGTCTGATTTCTGGCCACAAATTATTTTCATCCCTCCTCCATGGAAAAAAAACACTCTCACCTTCTCAAGATCCCTGGAATCTCATGCACAATGGCCTCAGCTCAAAGTCCAAAATCAAGCTATCTAAATTAGGTCCAGGGGTAGATAATGCATAAGGTACCTCTTGCATGAGTCCTGAAATATGGCTTCTTTTGATATGATGACCTGTGTAATAAAGAGATTATTTCTGCCCAAACCCACATGGTATGAATTTCAGGCACAGGTACAGCAATTACTGCGTACATTGTGTAAAAAATAAAGGGAACAAGAGTCACGCAGCATTCACTGGTCCAGCTCTAAAATCCACCTGGAAATGCATTGCTTATTCTTTGATTAGGACCCAATCCTGGTCCATTGAAGTGCCTCACTGTCCTTGCCTTGGTCCTTTGGACCCTTGCTTTCATCTTCTGATTCCTCCTTCCTTTTGCTTAAGAAATGCCCCATATTGGTAATTGAGGAGTCTTAACTTGATTCCTTCCTAGAGATGTTTTGTGCCCAAAAATCTATAGATGGCTGGTTGCCCAAGGGCCTCTTTAATTTTCTACTATCTCTGTCTGTTCACTTGAAGCAGTTAAGTACTTTAGAAGCTTTGGGGGATTTCCATATATTAAAAATATTTCGTTGTATTAGAGAAAAGTAACAGTCACATTATTTTACTAAGTCTCTTTCCTAACTTGGGCTGAGAACCAGGATAATGTGACACAAAGTCTTTGAGAGTTTCAGAGACCTTTTTACTTAGTTGAAAGTATTTAAGAGAAATGGCTTTAAGATTCTTAGACACTCTACTAATCCCAGCCTCAATACTTCTGAGGTCACAACAAAGTATCTTACAGCAATACCCTTGGCTTTTTTATGCCAAGGATGTACTTTGATGCTAGCCCCTGAATTTTATCTTTGCCCTGAGGTCATTTCTTACTTTAAGAGTCTTTTGCTGCCTGAATGGCTAGGAATAGGCAACATTTTTGTATTTTCAGTGCTGGCTCTTTTACATTTCCTTTAAAATGGACAGTTCATATATTAATTCGTCAGTGACCATCACATCATAAGAAGCTAGAAGAAGCCAAGTGACATTTTCAATATGCCAACCAGAAATCTCCCCAGTCAGATCATGGAATTCACCAGGTATGTTTTACATTTCCTACTTTCCATGTTACCAAAGAGTAAAGTGTTGCTAAACGTTCTGCCATAACATGAAAGGGTCACCATTTTTCTAAGTTCCCATAACAATTTCTTCCCTATATTTCCAGACTTCAGAAACTTTCTCCTCAAGCCTTCCAACTTTCACTAACAATCTCCTTTAGACTCTCCCAGCTTCTGCCACCACTGACTTATCACAATGCCACCTATCACATTTTCTTTTCTTTTTGTGGGGGGGGGGGTGGTTTGTTATAACAATAACACCTTAACTACAGGCTCCAGATTCTGTCGTGGTTATCTATTTCTATGTAACAGAGCAATCCAAAACATAGGGGCTTAAAACAACAATAATGTATCCTTATTTCTCAGTGTTCAGTGAGGCTCCACCATAAAGTACTTGCTGGGAATCTTTACGTGGCAGCAGGCAGATAGAGGTTGGCTGAGGCTGGATACACCTACAGTCTCAATTGAGCTTGATGTCCAAAATGGCTTCTTCAATCACACACTTGGTGTTTGGCCTGAGATGTCATGTACAGGTGGGAGCTGACTAGACATCGATTTCTCTATAGCTTGGGCTTCCTCACTGCATGACAGTGTCAGGTTGGTTATAATTTTTACATGTACACTGTCTTCCCTCATAGAGTATGCTCCAATAAACTAAAGTAGAAGCATCAATGCTTTTTAGGTTCTCTCCTCAGAAAACCAAGGTTATAACTTCTGTCATAATCTATTGGTCAAGCAAATCACTAAGTATGGTCTTAATTCAAGGAGAACGCAAATCAGCTCCCATCTCACAATGGGAAGTGTAACAAATAATTTGTAGTTATCTTTAATGTACTTCATATTTGTAGGTTATGTTAAGGACACTGGGTTTTACTCAGAGTGAATTGAGAAGCCTATGTAGAGTTTTGAGACCAAAAATTACCTAATCTAATTTAGGTTTAACAGGATCATTTTAGAGGCAGTTATGGTGAATAAACCACATTGGGGCAAAGGCAAAAGCAGGGAGGCCAGATAATAGGCAGTTGCAATTATTCAGGCAAGTGAAAATGTGGGCTTAAATTAGGGTAGTAGCAGTTAGGGATGGTGTGAAATATCAAAATTTTATACATAAAATCTAATATAGTATATGTGTGTGCATACACATATATAGTGTGTGTGCGCATATATATATATATATATATATATATATAGTTACATAATTTTAAAATTTGGCTCACAAAATTTGCTGAAGCTCCTGGTGCAAGGTGTGGGAAACACAAGAAATTAAGTGTGAAACCGAGGTTTTTTGGCCTGAGTAACTGGAAGGATAGTAATGTTATTTGCTAACAAGGGAGAAATTATAGAAGGAACTAATTTGGTATAGAAGATATTCAGTGTTGGACATATTGAGATTGGGGCAACCATTAGATATCCAAGAAGAGATGTTGAGTATTTAGTCAGATATACCAGAGCTCAGTTGGAAAATTTATGACTTTTTGTAGGAATGGAAATTTGCATGAATTTTTTTTTTTAATATTGCAATAGTTTTATTTAACTGGTTTACTGAGTTATTTTGATAACCTAATAAATTTTGTACCTGAGATGAATGTTTCTTTTGTGTCACCATAGTCTCATCCTTGCCTGAAGCATTCCAGTATCTAAATTTCATGGAGATGATAATGACCAGCAAAAGAGACAGAGTGGCCCAAAATGTGGGTAAACAAGAATTCAAGAAAAGAAACTGCTTCAAAGAAGAGAGGAACTGTCTGGGTTAAATGCTGCTAAAAGTCAAGTTAGATGAGGAGAGAGAAATGATAAGTGGATTTAACAACAGTATTATTAGTGAGATTGAGAAGTGCAGTTTCAGTGGAGTGGTGGCAATGAAAATCTAATTAGACTGGATTCAAGAGAGAGAAGGAAGAAAGAATTTGGAGAAATTGATTATAGACAACTCTTTCTAGGATTTTTTCTTTAAAAGGGAGAGAAATGGGATGGCATGGGAATGTGAGATCATGAGGTTTATTGATTTTTAACATGGGGGAAACAGCAACATTTATTTATAAATTGGTTATGTGATCTTTGTATTCTGCTAACACAAATGGAACAGGGGAAAACTTGTCATACAAGTTAATCTACATTATTCTCTAATTGCTTCTCTTTTCTGTATGGAATAGGTAGTGAAACTGTGAGCTAGGAATGTGGATTGTGGAGGAAATGTTGGTGGGGTGGGCAGAGAAAGGAGACAGGGCAAAATAAAAAATAACTGTCCAGGTTTCTGGGGAATGGAAGATATGTGGATTAGAGGAGTCTAACATGTTATGCCATAGGTCTACTTGGGGAGGGCTGAGAGAAAGATTAACAGTATACATTTTTATCAGTGTAGCAGGATCTTTCCTCAAGGGGACCTGGATTCTCCTTTACTCAAGGGGTTCTATATCTGTAAACTGTCTCAAATCTTGAAATTGATTGAGAGGCCATGACTCTCTATTTTAGTGATTTAAGTTAGACTTTTATTCACATGACTAGAACTCTTCTGCTTATAGAGATGAAGTAAGAATTTAGTAGACTGCACATCTATTTCTTTTCTAGGGACACCATGATCAACCATGGTCTCTGGGAGTCAGATACTTCTCATACTGCTTTGAATTTGCTCAACATTGGAGTAATCTTGCTTACCTTGTCTTTGGTGATTAAGTACCACTACTTCCCCCTGACATGCCAGGATCTAGCTATCTTCATTTCATTCAAGGATCTTAGCTTAATGGCAGCAGTTCCCACTGGAATTTCTACCTACACAGAAGAGTGACCACATAACTCTTCAAGGATGCTGGGGATCCCCTTACAAATAGATCTCTTACAGTTTTGGTGAAAGTTGTGTCATGTGGATCCTTCCAGGGTCATTGAACAGGTCTTATATAGTAAATCCACTCTAACATTACAATTTCCTTTTGGATACCTTCCTCTACAAAATATCAGGCAGTTCTGGCATTTGAACTTCATTTAGTGTAGGCTACAGGTCTAGTCAGAGGTCTGGAAACTAAGAGGGGTTTTGGGGGTAGGTCTTGAAGAGAATCCGAGTGTTGTTCAAGGCAATTACCTCAGGTCATTACAGTTTCCTCAGGCAAATCAGGCAAATCAGGGTTTATATATTCAGATAGGGATTTTAATGTGTTTTAATGGCAAGAAAGAACTCAGCATAACTTAGGTATTCCATATCTACCACTTCATCAGGATTTACCCATTTGTTCCCATTTCAATCAATAAATGCTCTCATTTCAATTAATGTCCTCCTTTAATAGCAAGACACCTTGAAAATTCAATTTGCCTTATTATTTAGCCACTTGCAGGATGAGACTCTTTGGTTTTCAGAGATCTCATCTCTGAAGCTGTAGGAGACAAGGGTTTCTTTCAGTGCAGACATGAAAACTTTCAAGTCTTTTATGTGATACTTGAGCTAGAAATGTGAAGCCCTGAACTCATCCTCTTCCTCCCCCACTTTCCCCAGTGCAATCAGGAGCAACCATTCATCTTTTAAAGGAAGTGGTGGCATATCTATTTCTGTAATTCCAATGCAAATAATCAGTTCATTGGTAGTGGGGGAGAGGGACTGGGTAACAAGCCAAGATTTCAAACGAACTTCATCATACTCATTAGGTTGACAAAAATATTCTAAGGTATCAAAACCATGGTCACCCAGAACTTTGCCTCTTATAAGCACTTGAGTAGGAGTGACCTAGGATGATATTTTGTATATCTCTATTGCCACATCAATCACACCATGTACTATTAGTGCCCTCTTTACCACTGGAAATAGAGTCATCAGTGTTTTTACATCTAATCAGACTAGAGAACCGATTCCAGAAACCCCAGAATCAGTTTAGAAATTCATCCTTAATTTTCTGTTTATCTAAAACCAATCCTGGTACCAGAATCTTTATCAGTCAAGGTTCTCCAGAGAAACAGAACAAAGAGGATAAACATAGATATAAAGTCAGATATATATATATATAATATATATATATAGATAGATAGATAGATAGATAGATAGATAGATAGATAGATAGATAGATACTTGGAAGAGATTTATTTTAATGAACTGGCTCACACAATTTGGGGGAGTGGGAAGTCAGAAATTCACAGGTCATGCCAGCAGGCTGGAAATTGAGGCAGAAGTTGATGTTATAGTTTGAGGCTGAATGTCATTTTATCCAGGAAGCCTCAGTTTTTCCTTTTAAAGTAAAGGCCCGTACACATTATCGAGTATAATCTCCTTACTTAATGTCAATTTTTATAGTTAGCAACACCTACATTAATGTGTGATTAAATAACTGGGTACCATAGCACAGCCAGATTGGCACACAAGACTAACCATCACAACCTACAGGGGTGAACCAAAATCCAAGTATCAGTACACTCATAAAACACTTCTTTTAACAGCAAAATGCATGTTTTAGAGAGTGTATGGTATTCCTCTGTGGCATTACTATCAAAAGAGAAATAAATAGAATCAAGGTTATATTTATATCTCCATATATCTTTACCATCATGAGAACTGCTAGATCTTAAAGAGTTGTTCAAAGAAGTCTAGGTAATACCATTTAAACAACAAAAATATGTGGAATGATTTCCTCTTTTCTAACTGTACTGAAATTCTCCAGTATCCAGAACATTCACTACTGCTTCAGAATCTTTAATTTTGCTATTTCTCCTTTTGGAATAAATGGCAGTGTCTTCCAAGATCCACTAAAATGTTTGTGGGGCTTACTACAATTTCCAGGTCGAATTAGGTTCCATTCCAAATCAGTTTCACAGCACTTTATAGTGATGTCAAAAACTGAATTTATCATATAAAAAAAATCTTAAAATAACTAACATGTGCTATCGTTCTCTCTGACTCCTTAGAGAATAGAACTTTATAATAGAAACGAGGTTTTTCTTTTTTCTTTTTTTCTTTTTTTCCATTTTTATTCTCAAACATCTAACACATTGTTTGGCACATAGCAGGCATTCAGAAATACTTGAAAAAAATAATGAAGAATGAATCATGCTCATTACAGTTCAAAAAATGTGAAAGCTGGTATGCTAGATGACCTTTGGAAGTTCCTGGCAGCCACATGATTTTGCATGTATATTTTGTAGAAAAATATTCAGAGTATATTTGAAATGGTTTTTGAAATGGGTTGATAGCTCATTTTGAGGGTTATTTTGAATGTTGTTCCAGCAGGCAGAATACATTAGCATTCATCTTTTAAAGGAAGTGGCAGCATATCTATTTCTGTAATTCCAATGCAAATAATCAGTTCATTGGTGTGGGGGGAGAAGGTTTGGGTGACAAGCTAAGACTTCAAACAAACTTAACTTGAACTGCCCAGACTCTTACTCAGTTGAAAATTCTCCTTGCAATGGTTCATTGGCTCCTGCTTAGGGCTTTGCTCTAAAAAAAATGAATGCTTCCCTAATTCTTGCATAACCCGTCTCAAGGCCAAGTTCAGAGGCAAATCTGTCATGAGAAGAGAGAGCAAAATAAAAGGAGAAGCACTTTTTTTTTATATACAACTACTGTCTTCTCCATTTGTTAAAAAACAACATAAAACAAACAAACAAAAAATCTCCCTGTGTCTGCCAGTCATTCATTGTTTAAATAATTTTTCACCCTCATATTTTATTCATTTTCTCCAAAAAACACTATAACTTTATTTTCCAGTGACCTGGTCCACAAGCAGTTCCTGTAAAAGTCTATTTGTATTGCTTCCTTACACAGTTACAGGTGTAAAACACCATAATATATCTTCTTAACCCAAGGGCTGAACATTTTCAGTACATGTGGTTTGATTAATACCAGGCTCCTATTGAGGAATCTTGGGGCTAGAATATCACATATTCAGATCTATCTTGTTCAAATTTTCAATAATAAATCTATCTATATTATTTTCAGTATGAAGTTAAAAACTTCTATATTTTTATACCTGTACAAACAGTCATGCTTCTAAGCAAGAAATGTGTAACTTTTTACTCTGGTTATTAGTAAGTTCACTGCAGTCAGGATAAAAAGTAATGATTGCAAAAAACAATATAATTATAATTATCCTATTAAGGATGACATATTATTATTCCAATATCTCTATTCATAAAAATAATGTCTTGTCATCAGATATTCATATGCCTGTTGCCCACATCAATAGCAATGCTTAAGAAATTGCATGAAAGAAATGTACTCTTACAAAGCTGTATATGTACATACACAGCTCAAAGTTTGGCTACAATTTTAAAATAGTTGGATTTCTCATTAAACTTAGAAAGTCCTCAATAAGAAGAAATGGCTCAATATGTTTTTATCAACATGTGGCTATGTACTAATCATCTAATTGTAAACATAATCTAAAGCTTCAATATTTAAGTTTTTAATGTACTGTAAACTAGAGTTGCTTACATTATGAGTTTGATGATAGATGATAGACATGAGATATAAATAGATAGAAGGATGATATATGATAGAAAGAGATATAGATACATAGATGATAGATAAACATAGATAAGGATATATGAGCACTTACACACATATTTATTTATATCCATCCAATCTAAACTGGATCTAACTTACAGATTTCTCTGTCAAAATATTATAATAAAACATTGTTTGAAACATAAATATCCCTTTGTTTTTGTTTTTGTTTTATTTTATTGTATAATCTATGTATGACTTTTTTCATTGTAGATATGACAACTGCTATATTTAAACCAAGGTGAAACTTCTTTGTTTATGTGTTTCCCTTTGTTAAATACTGCAGGACATTGTATCTCCAAACCAGGCAGACTGCATTTTATCAGTAGACTCCATGTGGAATACTTTTGCTGGTTTACATGTTAGACTTACGTAAAAATTCTCCTGAATATCATATAACCGAAATTCAACCAAGACGATTGAATTCCAGTTAGGACTGTATCAATTGATATTTAAATTTATAAAGCATTTATTAATTTCAAACAATTTGCATGGAAGAGTGACAGAGTTTTCACAAATACCTTGAACTTTCTTATGTTAAAGATATATTGATCCAGATATATTGATCTATTTCAATGGGCAAAAACTATTTTCAGCATGCCTCATGCCACAATCAAGTTAAAAAATATTTATAGGTATGATTATTAAGTTTCAGAACTTCCCAATTTTGGCAAACAACTCAATTTTTTTTTATATTTGATTTAAAAACTATTAAAGATAACTATCAAACTATCTAGATAAATTTAGTAGAAGGCAGAGTGTTTTAGCTTATAGAAGCCTTGATACATCAGAGACCAGATTTCCTAAACGTCTCTTATTTAAATTTTAGAAATGTTTATAATTTGAAATGAAATAAAATGTTCAGATAAGAATGCCCACTTGTGTAGGTTGAATTATGTATCCCAATATAAATATGTTCTTAATCTCAATCCAATTCTTGGACATGTGAACCCATTGTAAGTAAGACCTCTTGAAGAGTTTATTTTTAATGAAGTTGTGGCCTAAATGAATGAGGATGAGTTTTAATCCATATTACTAGTGGCCTTATACAGAAAAACAGAAACCTGGAGTCTGAGAAGGCCATACCAGAGCCAGAAGCCAGAAGTCAGCGGAAACTGGAGGAGCAAACATAAGGAATGATTGTCATGAGACAGGATACAGAGATGAAAGCCAAGGAACGCGAAGGATTGTGGAAATCCAGCACCAAAATTCCACAGTCTCCTGGGAGAGAGCCTGGCCTTGTTGACAGCTTGATTTAGGACTTCTGGCTTCTGAAACATTGAGATAATAAATGCATGTTCTTTAAGCCAACCTATTATTTGATATTTGTCATAGCCTAAAAAACAAATACACCACTCCTTTCAGGAATTTCCTCATCAACTAAATCATAAAATCTGTAGCATCTACTTAAGACATATACTTATGTTCCAAAATACACACACACACACACACACACACACATACACACACACACAAAAGTACATGCATATATATGCATACATATAAACATCTAGAAATAACTTTTGTGCTTATATTAAATGTTCTTGGTCAGAAACTTCAAATAGCACCCAGAAACAGTTTCTAGCTCATTATCCACAAAGCATCAAATAACTCAACCAATAATACATGTTTTATAGTTGTAAAACTTTGAAACTCTATAAAGCAATTCCTTACTAATCATGGAAAAACATATATATTTTACATTAGCATGATTCCAGCAGAAGTGGAATCTTTATTTCCACTAAGTTTACCCTTTCAATACAAGATGAAACAAATTGACAAATCAAAGCTTTAAGAGGAAAAGGAGCAGTTATGCAATCAGAAATGTTCTCCCCTTTCCATTTATCTTCACCTTCACCAACAACTATTCTGACTTGACTGTGAGGGTATGGATTCTTATATATTTATATATGTTTTTTGGGTTTTATACTTCTATATTTCTGTATCTTGACTAGAATAATATGAAACATCAAAATCAGGCAACAAGTAATTGAATAAATTATATTTACAGTTTGCAATGATCCTGTTCAGAAAATACACATGTTGGAAATAACAAACTTGTTTTCTCCATCTCTATCTTCTATAAAGATAAGTCATTAAATTACCTCCTAGTCAAGGATAGTGGGAGAGGAGGGCAAAGAAATATGATTGAAAAGACTCATTATAAGCTCTGTGATGAAGGATTATATAGACAAGGTATTACTGACAATTCACTTTTTCGCTGATACTTTGTTTATATCCATAATAGGTTGTAAATCTGGATATAGTTTGACTTAAGCAATGAACTTAAAATAGGATAAAATACGGAAATATATTGATGAATTATTCATTGCATAATTTACCTAAATACCGGTTCTTTATTGCCAAATCAAAGCAAAACAAAGAACTAACAGGTCAGTAAATTTGCTATTTCTTTGTTCATTAAAGTCATATGCAGAGCTAGCCTCAGTATCTTCTGATTTTAGTAATGCCAGTGGTTTTTAAGGAATAAGGAAATACAGTCCATTCTCATTGTGATGGATTTATTATTCACAATACCAGGTATACAATATATTGTTTTATAGTCTTCTTGATATTAGCTCCTTTTGTGTTTAAGAAGTATTTTTATAAAATCTATTTCACTATTTTCTGTCCCAGAACAACCTGTTGTTTCTCTGCATGAACTAAGAAGGAAATATTTTTAAATCTCCTTTGACTACTTGGAATGGCAGAAAGAAACACATTTTAAAGAAAAAATACTAATTTCTGCATTTACTTGTTGTTTTACATACATCTGAAAGACAGTTTAAAAGACAGCATACTCACGTAAAAAAAAAGGTAACATTTTTCAGTATCACTCATTAGGAATACTAAATGCTCCCTTGTTTGTCAGTCCTATTGTAGATCAGCAAGGTATCTACAAATGTAGCCAGGAAAGATGAATACCATGCTTCTAAGGGGTTATTTTAGGTTAGAAGTTTACAAAGATTTCCTGATACTTGAAATGAAGAAACAAACTCAGACTATATTTTAAAAAATGAAAAAAAAAAAAAAACCCACAATGATTAAGCATAATGTAACATGAAACATACCTTATGGATCTGGCATTAACTATGATTCTTTATGTCTCAACCAGACAAAATATATAATGCAGGATTTACTTCTTCCATTTGCTATTTGATTTTTGTCAATCTTATACTTTTTTGTCCTCCACCTATTTCGTTACTGCCTTCTTTTGCATTTAGTTGATTTTTTATACTGAATCCTTTAGGATCCTTTCTCATTTCTTTCCGTGTATATTTTTCAAGTATATTCTTCATGGTGATCAAAGTGCTTAAATTTAACATCTGAAATGTATAACAATATTGTTTGATTTGATACCAACTTAACTTCAATAGGAAATACAAATTATGTTCCTCTCTCTTTCCTCTCCTTTATGCTGTTCATGTCATCAATTACATCTTTATACATTGGTATCCAAATCCTAGGTTTATCATTAGCTTTTATTCATTTGCATTTTAGAACCTCTGAGAAGTAAACAGTGGAGTTACAAACAAAAATTTCACAGTAGTGGCATTTATATTTGTATATGTAGTATGTATAGGTACATACGTGTATTTATATATGTAGTTACCTTTGTGGGAGATCATTATTTCTCCATGTGCCTTTGAATTACTGTCTACTGTCTTTTCCTTTCAGGCTGAAGAATTCCCCTTAGCATTTCTTGTAGGGCTATCCTAGTGGTGATGAACTCCTCAGATTTTGTTTATCTTAATGTCTTAAACTCACCCTAATTTTTGAAAGACAGTTTTGCTGGATATGAAATTCCATGATTGTTTGTTTTGTGTGTGTGTGTGTGTTTTTTTTTTTGTTTTGTTTTTTTTTATCTTTTACCTTTTAGCTCTTAAAATATTTCTTTCCATTTTCTTCTTGCCACAATGGATTCTGGTAAGAAATCATCACTTAATCTTATTGAGGATCCCTTGTACATGATGTGTTGAATCTCCTGCAGCTTTCAGGATTCTCTGCCAATGGAATTTGACAGTTGATTATAATGTGTATCAATATGAATCTATTTGAGTTTATCCTGCTTGGAATATGTTGAAATTCTTAGATGTATACATTAATGTCTTTCAATAAATTTGGGAAATTTTCAGAATTAATTCCTTTAAATATTTTTTTCTTCCCCTTTCTCATTTTATTTTCCTTCTGGTACTCCCATAATGCATACATTGGTACAGTTGATGGTGTCCCCCAGATATCTTAGGCTCTGTTCACTTTTCTTCATTCTTTTTTCTTTCTGCTCCTTAGACTGAATAATTTAAATTGTATGATATTCAAGTTCACTGATGTTTCTCCTGCCAGCTCCAATCTGCTTCCATAGGCCATCATTTCCTATTTGTTAGTATGCCTTGTAATCTTTTGTTGCATGCTGGCCATTTTAATATTTTAATGTGTTATCTCTGGAATTTGGTCACTAAATTGTCTCTTTCTTAAGCATGTATCCTGCTAGTATTGTAACTAAAATTTCCCTGAATGCCAGAAGATAACAAACAAAGAAACAAACAAAAAAATAGAAAACAAGAAAAGCAAACACCTTTCCCAGTCTTTGCTATTGGACTCTGTGAGTGTTCTCTTTCGGAACTTGGCTCTCCTAGCAATGACTCTAAATCATAGAGTTTTCCCAGTCTTTTCTGAGCATGTCTTAAATCTCATTTGACTACCAGGAAAGGCATTTACCTGAATCGGAATACGCTTTATTTTTCCCTTGGGAAATAGTCTTTCTTCCCAATCCCATGTGCTATGATTTAAGGCTGATAATTCTTTGTGTCAGGCAGCTGCAATTTGATTACTTTCTCACAACAGATTAGCTGCCCTAAAGCTACCTCAATATGCTGGGCAAGTTCAGGGACAGCAAGCCTGCAAAAAATGTCCTGGTTCAGTCCTATTAGCTGCCACTAGATGGATTGGTACAGATATTCATGTGTGCCAGTATGTGCATAAAGGTAATTCTGCTCCCTCCAGCACTAGTATCAGGACTATATTGGGAGCATGGGCCAGCTTCACACCGAGCCAGATAGGGGTTAGAGGCATGGCCAGCAGTGGTAACACAAGCTTTTCCTTCCATTTTTAAGCTGCCTTTTTCTTTCTTTGGCACTTACCTAATTATTGTAGCCTTTTACCTGTTTTCTGGAGCTCTGAGAAAGATGATTCTGCCTGGTTGTGCTTATTGTTTAAATCTTCTGTGTGGGGCATCTCACTCTGCCATCTTGTCACTCTTCTCATGTTATGTATTTTTCTTTTCTTTTTTTTTTTTTCTTTACTGTTTAATACTTTACAAATCCATTGGCTTGTGAAGGCATGACTCTTAACCACATTGTGTGAACTTTACTAAGATAGCCTTCTACAATATGCTAGCTTAAATTTAATCTGAATCCTGTGTTGGTAGAGAGAAATGTGTGAATGTGTGGTAGAGGATAGTCCAAATCCCATCTGCCTTCTTTCCCTGTAACCCATAAGTAAACTCTGTTTTGGATTGTGTTAGCCTGGCTCATTTGATTGAATGATACCTTCTTGGAAGGGCCTTGAGAAATAACACACCCTCTAGCAGGTAGTGACCTGTGGCACATTCCTTTACCTTTTTCCCTGAGCATATGTGTAAATATTCACTGAGACAATCTTATTAAAGCATGTCCATTTTATGGCATCTGGCTCAACTCTGCTGATACATCTGTTCCTTGTGGAGAAGGAGATGACTCTCTTGGAGGAGGTAACAGATGTCTCTCTGACCAACTGTTTGGCACAGTGAGAAGGTTTCTGACAGTTTGACAGTCCAATAAGATGTCTCCTATTTGGGCATGGGTAGACAATAGGGATGGTTATTATCTAAAATAAGTGTGGTCTGGGTACCACAACCTCCATAAACTCAGAAATCCATCTTTCTGTGGTGAATCATTATGTTCTTCCATCAAATATTCACCTTGCCATAACCCCATAGAAGTTGGGGTAAAAATCTATTGGATTTGCCATAAGAATGCATCTTTCCAGTGTTTTTGTTTGTTTGTTTTACTCCAATGTATGCTACCTTTTACACACCCATATAGACACAATGCTGACAAGCATCAAGAGGGTCAGACTAGGAAAACTACAGTTACGGCTTCTTTGGATTTGGTCTCTCCATAATGGAGTTATTTTGAAGTGTTATTAGATCCCTCAATACTAAACACAATCAAATATAAGCACATTTCCACTCTGAGACAATCCCCTTTAATAATATTAGACATAAACCTTTATCTTCATCATTAATCAAAACTTATTCTTTAAAATGTTTATTACAATGCCTAAAAATATCTTCACTGAGGTTTGAAAACTGGAGGTTTGTTTAAAACCAAAAACATTTAAATTTTTCAAATCGTAAAATAAGCCATTCAGCACTTACATAAAATTAAAATGAACACACACCCACACTCAAACGCACACACACACACACACACACATTCTTTTAAGTTCTACAAGGAAGATTGCCAACCAAATATGAGGCACTTTAAATGAATTCCAAATGAGCAGACTGAAAAAGCAGACCATGTTTTATAAGGTTGGAAAGGAGAGGAGAAATTGTGTAGCCCAACCTTATAGTTCACAGTTGAAGAAACTGAGGACAAAAGATATCAATTTTCCTAAAGTCACATACCTAATTAGTGACAAGGAGGGAGTTGTAAATATTTGGTTTTATAAACTGAGTTTACTGATTCCTCTCCCTTGCTGGGCAAGCCCTCTGCTTGTTACATAAAGTGTCTCATAAAAATGACAAGGACTTTAGCTTTCTATGCCTTTCTATAAAAATCATGCTGAGAACTGTGAAACATATCTTGACCTGCCTTTCTCCCTGGAAGTTTCAATTTTGCAGCCTGATGAATATCCCACACAGCATGGATCTGTGCTGAGCTTCAGTCTGTTTAATTCTCAGACCCATATATTAAAAAGTTATGTGGGCAACAATAATTAACTCATTTCTTTGCCAAGAAAAACCAAGGTATTATTTCTAATATTATCCGATGTTGAGGGACTGTACAATTAAATACAAAGGGGACAGGAGGGATGATAGTACCTATTTTAGAATACTGTTTTAAGGATCAAATGAGTCGATATGTGTGAAATTGCTTGACAAGTAGTAGGAATTCAATGAACTTTAATGTTTTCCCTATTTTTCAACAGATTGTAGAGAAAAAAATATATTGAAATAACAGACACTGAGTCTAAAAATATCAGAATAAATTGAAAATAAGAGATTTTGCGCTATTGAGTTTATTTAGACAAAAGAGAAGTTCAAGACCCACAGCACTGAGACTTTCTCAAACTTGTCCTGTTTGCTGCACTGGATACATAACATATTTATTGAATTTTAAAGCTGGGATGGACCTTGGTGCATATTTTGTCTGAAAAAGCTTTTCTCAGCCTTGGCATTGTTGACATTTTGGTCCAGAAAATTATTGTTTCCAAGGCTGTCCGGTGCATTGTCGAGTGTTCAGTCTCGTTCCTTGCATCTACTCACTAAATATCAGAAGTGGGAGCATCCCTGCCTTTCACAAGTTGTGATGACCAGAACTGTCTCTGGACATGCCAGATGTCCCCTGGGGGACAAAACCATCCTCACTGGAGAACCACTTGTCTGACCTGATCATTTTATGTACTATATTTTCAATTATCATGAGATTTGCCTGGAGTAGTTGTATAAGTAGGCTGTATCAGTCAGGGTTTTCCAGAGTAAAAAAAAAAATCACAATATTATACATAAAATGAATAAAGAATACAGGTTTAATATAAAGAATTGGTTCATTGTGGGAGCTGGCAAGTCCTGATTCCATAGGCTGGAAACTCGTAAGGAGTGGAGGGTATGGAATTGAGAAACAATTCCTTCTTCTTCTCTAAACCTTCAGTTCTTTTCCTTTAATGTCTCCAGCTGATTGGATAAGGCCCATTCCTATTTTGAAGAGTAATCTCCTTTACTTAAGGTCAACTGATTGTAGGTACTAACCTTATTACAAAATATCTCCATAGCAACATGTAGGCCAGGGCTTGACCAAACAGCTGGATACCATAAACTAGCCAAGTTAACACATAAAAGTAATCATATTATAAGCTACAAAATGCAATGAGGAAGAGAAGAAATTATAATAAACTAAGGAATCATGTGACCTTAATCTTTGTTCTTCCTCTGCCTCTTACTTTCTAAGTAATTTTAAATAAGTCGCTTATCTTCTATGAGACTCCGTTTCCTCATGTAAAATAGGAAAAAAAAAAGCAATGCTTTGTTTGCATTGATCATGGGATTCTGGATGAATAAAAAAGGATAGTGCTTTAAAAGACTTGGAAGTAACCCACACCCTCCTCCTAAAACATGTTCATACACACAGAACTGTATAGACATGCACTGCACTGCTGACATCCTTGCATATTATTATCATCACTATTCTTACAGAGCTAGATTGTAAACCCAGTTCTGTTCATACTTGATTCAATCCACTGAAGCAACAATCCTAGCTGCCTCTAAATCAGTTATCAAAATATGTTTCAGCCACTACCTCTATCAGAATTACCTGGGAGTGATTGCCGAAATGCAGATTCCCAGAAACATTCCCAGTTTATTTAATTAGAATGTCTGGATTGGGACTTTAGAATTAGAATAGATAACAGAGAAATCTAGATGATTCCATTGTTTCCTCTTATTTGGAAATCATTGCCATGCTGACCATTTTCATATATTCCTAAAACATCTGCGATTTTCAATGTTATACATTTTCAAATCAATATTCAACAAACATCTATTATTTGCAAAACAACATCTCATTCGCATACAAATTTGATAAAGTCACACTCCTGTTAAATTTCTTAAGTGAGTTTTTCTTTTCTGCAGTATAAAATGCAAACACCATATCATGATAAAATAACCTATGATCTGTCCCCTTGTCAACTGACCACTTTTTTCTCTCTCTCTCTCCTCCCTTCATCTTCCTGGCTTCCATCCAGCTCTTCAAAAATCATGCTTTTCACAATCCCTATCCCAGTACTCACACTTGAGGCTCCTACAATATGAAACTATCTGTAGCTCTCAAAACAGAGTTTATTCTCACAAATTACCTGCTTTGCAAATATTTGCTCCCTATTATCCAAAACATAAATTCCTTTCTATCTTTCAACATTATACAAAGAACTTGCCACTGCTGGAACCCTTCTCTGACTCCCACAAAGAGATTCATCCACATTTCTCCTATATTCCTGCTCCTTGATATGCATCAATTGTAGGTAAAGTTAAATTGTGTGTGTTTGTGTTTGTGTGTGTGTGTGTGTGTGTGTATGTGAGAGACATTCTCCAAATACCAAAGTGTTCATTGATCCCAGGAACAGTAGACTTCCATACCAACCCTTTGTATATAGAACCATGACTAACACATAGTAAGGATTCAATAAATATTTGTTGAAAGAATGAACGGTGTTGTGAGAGATACAAATATAATCAAGATAAAATTGAATCTCAAAAAGTTTACAAAGTACTGGATGAGATGACTGTGTCTAGAGATAAATATGACATAGAATATAATAAGTTACACCATATTAATAGATGCATAAAACATTACAGAAACACAGAAATAGGGCAGATTAATATTTTTATTTACAGTCCCATTTCTGTTCTTAGCTAGGTCCAAAAGATTGTTTTTCATAAACTATTTGTATTACCTCATTTAATCCACATATAGCTGCCTGAAGAATTCCTAGCCACATTAACTACCATTTTAATAGTTTTCAAAATACTGTTACTGTCAGGATTATCTCAGCCATAGGACTGGCCAATCTTTCAAAGAGATTTTTTTTTTTTCATACTTCTCCTATGACTGATATTTACTTTATATTGTAATGATATTCCATCTTCCAGGTATAACAGTCTATGTTATTTTTACATGCAAACTTCAGCTTCTCCCACTTAAGTACTAGATAGTCATCCAGAAATTATTTCAGCATTTCTTCCAAAGCCAAGATGCCATTGACTCTCTGATTAAACTCTTAGGCACATCTTAGTTGTTGATTAGGCAACTTCTAACTGACAGTATTCACTACAACCTACGTTCTGTAGGATGATGACTGGATATAAATGTAATAATGGAGATAGCTTCAAACAATTAGAACTCTCAGAGTATATACCTTAGCACAAGCTCACCAAATGAAAACAAAATCAGCTCCAGACTGATGTGAATAGGATCTCTAACTCTTTCTTGTTTTGACATATTTCTGGTTCATGTGCCTGGTTTCTTTTTCTGATCCTTATGCACTTTGTCTTATGAACAGAACCACTGGTGTCCACTGCAATGTTAATGCCTTCTCCTAATCTTCCCAACCAAATAGCTATTATTTTATATGGGAATATGAGGTTGAATCTATGAAAATAAATACATATGTTAGTATTTAGGCAGCATAGAAAAACGGAAAATGCATGGATTTATTTAAATAGCTCACATTAAAATTTTACTTTAAGATTTACTGATCAGGATTTTTTTTTCTTTAATAGGTGATATTCCTTGTTAGAAACGAATCATCCATAAAATAAATCATTAATTTATCAGATAGCTACAGAGGGCTCTTTTCGAGTCTTCCCAAGCAAAATAAATCTCTCAAAAATCTAAGGCAAGGAAAATAGCAGACCTTTTCTTGCTGGTTTATATTTGAAAAGAAAAAAAAAATCACCCTATTATATTTAATATATAATTGAAGCAATAAGGGGCATTTGCATTTACAGAAAGTGCCTTCAAGTGGTTGCTTAGAACTTCCTTTTTTATCAAAAAGATGCTGGTCAATACTTTATAGCTTTTCTGAGCTTATGCATTCTAATCAAACTTTGGAATATGAAAGATTAAACTCCTCAGCTAATTACATGCCTGAAGGCACATTAACAATGCAAGTGCCAATGCTCTGTTAAAAATTCATTTGGCATTTTTAACAGAGTCCTGATAGCAAAACTTTGAAAGCAACAAAGTGGAAAGAGTTATATTCTTATTTTTCAAGATAGCCAAGGAACCTTGAAAAATTGGAACGTCATTAATTCATATTATGGAAAAATACAAGGTAGTATGTAATCAAGACGAATTTTTAAGTACTTAAATATTTATGGATCATTGAATTTTAGCAAGAAGGTCTTAAAAATCTTATGGGCCACCTTTTTATTTCACTATTGGGGTTGCTAAAACATAGAAAGATTTTGACATTTGTACGAGGACGGAGGGAGAAAGGGCTAAAACTCAGAATTATTCACTCCTAAGCCAGCCAGAAACTTTCCACAGTATCACATTGTCTCTTAGCACTGTAGAAACCTAATTTTTAAAAGTATATATGAAATATATGCATCTAAATTATACAAAATATAGCATATATTTTGTTAGAATTAAAGTGACTAATTTTTTTATGTTTAATCTATACACAAAATTCTCATTTTCCATCAAAACATTCAATCTGCTGTGAAAAGATTTTACTAGCTAACAGAAGTGGGAGCAATTTCCAATTTACAGAGAAGAATGTTTTACCTAAATTAACCAACAAAATGAACCATAATTTGCTGTGTGGGGAAGATCACACAAAATGAAGATTACAAATAGATTTGTATGTGTATCATAATTGAATAAATGAAAAAAGTAAAAATCATCAGAGATAAAAGGACATTTAAACCTATCTACTTTATTATTGACATTTTAATATCAAAATATACTATTTATCAAAAAAGTTAGAAACATTAATTCATATTTCCAATTGCCATGTTGCTATAATATGTACACAGTATTAATGATTTTGTATGTTCTAAAATAAAGCTTCTTAAGGAATATGACAATTTCATTTTCATGAAATTCTGAAGTTAACTAATGCAGTGGAAAGAAATCTAGGCTTAAAGGCATGCACCTAGAATTACTTTAGCCTTTAACTGTCAGTGTGATCATGAGAACATGGCTTACTTTCTCTGAACTATAATTGCCCTATATTTTAATGTGGGAGGTTTATTCTAAATAATTTCAATTTTATTTTTTATTCCAAGTTCATTCTGTGCTTAAGATAATTGCTTTATTTTAAAGGTTATTTGTGACTGGTTAAATATAAAATTATCCGTTAGTCTAACTTGGGATAGAGAGAATCTTAGGAGGAAAAAGTAAACCACTTTAACTTCTACACTTTTGTAATCTCCTTATGACTCAGAAAGAGAAAGGGTGAGAAACTGGCAGATATTTAATTCTTTAAGACCTTTATACCAATAATTCTCTCAAGGCATTTCACAAGGCTTAGCTGTCTTCTCCCGGCAGCCGAAGTCCACCTCAACACTGATCAGCAAACTGGGAAACGTTATTTTGTGCATTTTTTTCTTCTAGAGATTCCTACAAATTTGACAGAGCAAATGAGGGCAGACTTACAAACTGTTGGAGTAGGAAATCACTGAGAGATAAAACCACAAATGAATATTTTCTTGTTTTTTCTTTATGCCCTTAACTTCCCAGCTTAATTTTTACTTATTCAGAATGCTTGCAGATACATATAGCTGCTGATATAGCACAGAAAGGTGAAAAGGAGAAAGTGATTGATTCTGAGCAGACTTTGGCCTAATATCCCTGCCTTCACTTTGCAACTAATTTTATAACCATGATCCCCTTAAACGATATAAGCCACAATGTATACGCATAAAATAAGCAGTTCATCCAATCATATAAAAAAATGTTAAGAGCACAGAGAATAGAAAAATGAAAGAAAGCTGTAATTTAATAAGGGAAAATGAGAAGTAAAATGACAATTACAACCCCTGAAGAGAAGTGGTATGATAGAGTTATGCATAGTGTGCTCTGGAAATAAATAGTCATTTCATCCAGCTTGGGAGGAGAATGGATTTGAAAATTTTCCTGCATCATTGCTTTTGTGCTGAGTCTAGATGTGCATTCACAATATATCTGAAAGAAAGATCAAGGGGAAGTAGATTACAGTGCACAAAGAGCATGGCACTAAAGAACTGCCAGGAAAAATTGAAGTCGATGATAGGGTTAATATTTGTGTTCTTTCATGTTCCTTTCCAGACTTAATGTGCAATTTAAAATATTACAAAACACACACACACATACACCACACACACATACACCACACACACATACACACAATAAATATTTAATCCAAGAATGACTAAAATGACAGAAAAGTGTGGAATCATTAGAAAAGGCTGTTCCCCACTGTCATTAAGAAAGATTCCGTTCTCCAACATTGGAAACCTCTGAGGAGGAATAAATGTTATTCTGCATTTGGTGTTTACTTCCAGCCAGTATGCAATATTTTTTAAGTTTTTCAACAATATGAACTTAAAATAAATAGCATATATGACAGAAATGTTTTCTCTGACCTTCTTATCAACTCTCTCCCTACCCCCTGCTAACAAAGCCTTGAATTCTTGCTTCCCCCAGTGGTGATTTTTCCCCACATTAACCCCAGCTATGACTAGTTCACTCTTCTGACAAGAGCACAGACACAATAGGGTTCATTACTGCTTTGGAGTCTACTACTTTGGCCATGACATGAGTGATGAAGGATGCAAATTAAGTTACTACCTTTTACGTCCAGGAGTCAAAGACTGCAGCACAAGTAAACGAGTATCTCCAAGGAAATAGAAATCCATCAGCATGAATGTTGGAAATGTAGCCGGTGCTGCTTCAGTCCGATTATCTTTGCCATCACCCCTTTTGCTTTGAGAATACACCCACCTTTATAAGTATGGAGTATTTATTGTTTATAAAAAATCAGAAGCATGGTTAAATGGAATAACTTGACGAGCAGACGTATTTTAACAAGATATCTATCCCAGGAAAATTAAAGGGAACTGACCTTTCAGATTCTCAGCAGGAGGATTAAACAGATAAACTGGGAAGATTTTTTTGCTCTGTGCTTATTTATCAGATCAACTCAATAAATCTTTATTTCAAATGAAAAAAAAAAAGATCAATAGCAAATCCTAGCTGAGATAGGAGGAGAGCCCCCTCTCTTTTCCTGTTGGGTGTGTTTGTGTGTGTGTGTGAGTGTAAGTGTATTTTCAGGGTGGGTACCGAGGAGCAGTTGGGTAGAATGTATTATACGCCAGTTATATGGATTAACATTCCATTATTTTAAAATTATTATCCAATCCTTTTCTTCTTCAACTGTTTGTACATCCAAGTCACTTTAAAAAGGATCCTCTGACGTCTAAGCCTAAGAGAAGTATTCAATTCAAAGTGCTCTAAGAATACCCATGCTTGATTTCAGAAAAGGCATTTAAAATAATTTCCTGAAATGTTCTCATATAGATTGTGGTGTTTAAAACACAACTATGTGATTATATTGGGAGCTATTGATTTTTCACTTGGAGTGGATGGCACGTGTGTGAATAAAACTGTTTAAAATATAAACAGAAAGATACAAGTGCTGGAGAAGATGTGGAGAGAGAGAGGTACCTATTAACTGTTGGTAGGGAAGTACAATGGTGTAGCCCATCTGGAGGACAGTGTGGTGGCTCCACAGGAGGCTAAGTATACAGTTGCCATATGGTTCTGCAACCCCATTATTTGGCATATACTTGGGAGAATTGAAAGCAGGGACACGGATAGACATTTACACACTGGTGCTTATGGCAGCAGTATTCACAATTTGCAATGAATGGAGACACCTACATGTACATCAACATGTGAGCAGAAGGGTGAACTGTGGTGTATATGTACAGCAGAATACTGAATGGCTGTAAGAAGGAATGAAGTCGTGAGGCATGCAACTAGGTGAATGAAACTTCAGGACATTATGTTGAGTGAAGTAAGCCAGAAACAAAAGGACAAATATTGTAAGTCCTCACTAATATAAACTAATATAATGAGCAAATTCTGAGAATTGAACTCCAGAGCATAGGTACCAGGGGATAGAATGTGGACAGAGATTGGCTGTTCACAATGCCCGAGTGCAGAGTGTCCAATGAGGCTCGTTGTAAAGATTCATAGACTGTAAGCTCTTACAGCAGTCACATTTATTCCTGAGTTTTGACTGTTGGCTAAGAGATGTTTATTTGGTAAAAATTTTATATTCTCTTTAGCACACTTTCTAATATAACCTGCATGGTCAGTTTATTTAAACAGCATGGTTGAATGGAACCTAGAATGAATAACAAGATCTTGTTATTCTGTACAGGTTAATATGATACCCTGATGTATGCCCAGAGTATTTTGGCAGAAAATAAAAAAGTAATTCTAAAGTCCCCTTGAGGGACTGGGGGAAAATGTGAAAATATTAAACTTCCTCATCTGGAGAATTCCTGATATTCTCACATGCATTAGGGACTGGCAATTTAAAAAGTCAAGCCCTCAATCTTGGGGCATGCCCTTATGAAACATTCCTGCAAAGGAGAAGCTAAACCTACTTCTAATTATGCCTAAGGGTCACCCCCAGAGACCTCTTTTGTTGCTCAGATGTGGCCTCTTTCTCTCAGCAAACTCTGCAAATAAAATCACTACCCTCCCCCCTATGCAGGACATGACTCTTAGGGGTATAAATCTCCCTGGCAATAAGGGACAATACTCCCAGGGATGAACCTAGCCCTGGCATCAGGGGATTGAGAAAGCCTTCTTGACAAAAAGGGGGAAAAGAAATGAAACAAAATTAAGTTTCAGTTGCTGAGAGATTTCAAGTAGTGTCTAGAGGTCATCTGAAGCTTATTCTTATGCACTATATAGGTATTCATTTTTAGTTTCTAGTGTATTAGAATAGCCAAAAGGGAATACCTGAATCTGTTGAATTGTAATCCAGTAGCCTTGATTCTTGATGATAATTGTATAATTATATAGCTTTTCTCATGTGCCCATGTGCTTATGAAAACCATGTCACTGACACTCCCTTTACTCAGTGTATGACAAATGAGTAATAAAATAATGACAAGAATATATAAATAATAGGGGGGATAAGGGGTATGGGATGGTTTGGGTGTTTTTTTTTTTTTCTTTTTCTTCTTTTTTCTTTATTTTGGAGTAATGAAAACATTCTAAAATTGATTGTCATGATGAATGCAGAAATAAATGACACTGTAAGCCATTGATTGTGTACTTTGGATGGATTATATGGTGTGTGAATGTATCTCAATAAAATTGCATTTGGAAAAAATAATTTCCATGTAATGTTATTTTTCCATTTTTATAGTCTAAAAAAGTTAAAATTTGTTTATTCTTAATTTAAATCACACATTTGACCACATTCATTCAGTTATATATCGATTGGCTAGTAAATTAGATAATAATTTTTCCTTAAAATTCTGTCTGCTGCTGATTTAATATTGATATTTATACATACAATAAATATAAGGATTATTTTAAGTCAGGAGAAATATATTTGATGGATTTCAATATGAGAACCATAGAATGAATCTGCTGTATACAGCAAATATTTTCTTAAGCCCTGAATTATTTTCCTTTTCTAAGATTTATTTTGATTTCATCTGTCTCCTTAAATGGAGCAACAATGCATCATAGTGAGCTTTAGATATCCTTGGAACAAGGCTGTTTTCTCAAATATTAACTCTCCTGCTTTACAAGAAGGTATGTATGTGCACTTGAGAATAACACTGACCTTTTTCACAGTGGCACTACACCACCACTTCCTATTTAATTCATTACCACCCTTTGCCTTTCTCTGATTCCTGTTTTTTAAAAGCTTTCCACCCTCTAATTTCAAGCCATGTATTTTTGTTTAAGAAATTGTTGGAAGCAGTGATCCACATTAACTTTTCAGCATGTTAGTGACTTCAAGTCTTTAAATATTCTGTGTTTCTGATGCATGAAAAAAACCCAGACTAGTAAATTTGGTTAGAAATAATTTTCAATGTAAGCATAGACTTCTGAAGTTTCAAGATATCAGAGTCATTCATTCAAGTAATATACAGGAACATAATTCCACTCACCTTTACACAGCTCATTATTCATTGAAAGTCTAAATTCTTGTAACAAAAATATCCCACAAAGCAGGTATTCAGATAAAAAAGATTTTTTTTTGTGTGTGTGCCTCATATGAAAATCCAGGGTGGCAATTTGTGTGGGACAGGTTCATATAGGTTCATATAGGAAGTCTGGTTCCTTCTTTCTTATTGCTCTACCATCTTTAGAGTATTGCCCCCAGGTGCAGAGGTGATGCTGTACATCATGTTCATAGCCTGCAAGAAAGGGGAAGGAGTGCAAGTAGAAGACAAGAAATCACCATAAACACATGTGCATGTGCACACACACACACACACACACATGTATACATATGTACATATAACACTGTGGCTTGAATTTTGCTATAATCAGCAACATGCTCACATCTAGATGCAAAGAAGGTTCAGAAATACAAGGCTCTAACATCATAGTCCCATGCCAACTAACAGGAAGTGGAGAATGGGTAATTAGGAAAATTGTCTGTCTCTATTAAAGCTCATAATGTCACTTGCCCCTGTGATTATAAGCTTTATAAAGATGGTGCTAAAAAACTGACAAAAACACACAGAGTTTTAAGCTAGGATACCTGATTTTGATTCATTGTTTACAGTGGCATTTTTCAATTAGTCAATACTTGGTAAATTAAAATGTTATTAGATTTAAAAATAAATAAATAACTATGAAATAAAGCTTAATTTTTATTGCTTATATTACTAAAATGTGATAAAACAATTTCATTGAACTTCCAATCAAAATATCTGAAGGAAACTTAAAATAGCACTTTTGCTGACTAATTGGAAAAAATAAGAAAACACTTATTTTTGCTAGATGTGTTACTTCTATATCACATTTCATTTCAGTAATGAATATTTTGTCATCAGTGCAGCAAAAGACATTATGAAAAATACTTACTTTTTTCTGCACATATCTCGAAACATAACAAAATGGCTTATACTTTTAAAATAAATTATGTTTTTTTGAAAATTGTACCAATTTATTAAAAATATATGAGAACTATTATTGATGAGTCCCCAAAGCAACACCAAAAATAAGAAACATTTAAATGCATATTTTCTTTCTCTTAGAAAGATTATAATCCAGATAGGTTGATATTTAAATTCATAAATGAAATGATAATTACAATAAAATGTACTCTAAGTAAGAATAAAATTGAGCTAAAAGAAATTCTAACTTTATATTTCCCGGTCTCCTGTTTCCTTTGTCTGTCTCTCACCCAGGCAAAGGTTTCTCTTCACTGGCCTAATGTCACAATGCCAGAACAGTACCGGTAGGTAACTGGTATTGAATTTCAACAAAATACAAAAAACAGGAAGATTACTTATAATGAGCTTCCTCAAGTTTTCTCATATACCTATAAACCTATCTGCAGCACATCTAACCTTAATTACTTTATTAATTTAATAGAACTCAGAATAAACTTCCCAAATTTCACTAAACCACCCAGATCTAGGTTGAAACCCAACTGAAAAACAGATTTTCCCCTCCACCTTCTCTCTCCTCAGGCTATATAGCTTTATGTCCCTCCTATCCTGAACATAATAGTGTAACAACATAAGCAAACAAAAAAACTTACCCTCAAAATACTCTCCAGTTAAGGAATTTTTTTCTCTCCTCCTTTCATACCTACATTTCAAGGATTTCATTTATTGACACCTCCCCAAATTTCCACTTACCTTTCAGTCAAATCTAGGGGTCTTTCATATCACCACTTAAATGAAATTATTTTTGCCAAAATGTAGCATACTTTTAAATGCCCAATCCATGGATGCCTTTTAATTTTGATTTTACTTGACACATCCATGATACTGTATTCTGCTTCTTATGACCTTCTTCTCTAATTTCTCTTCTTTAGCTTCTGGTTTACTACTTTTCTGATTTCTTCATGTTTTCTTTCTTAGTCTCTCTCATGGATTTCTTTTCCTCTTTGTTTCTTCTTCACTAATTCCTTTCACTCAGCTTTTCTCATGTTCTGTTTACAACCACAGCTTCCACTACTACATAGGCGGTAGACTTTCAAATATTTAGCTCCAGTCCAATCTCATGTTTTAAGATTCAGTTGTATTGTTATCCTTTCTCTGGAAAGCACATTAAAAACTATACTCAGTAACTCTCCTCTACTACCAATCCTTCTTCTGCATTTGCTATCCAGTTAATGATTATATCACTGAGAATTTGATCAAGTAAGTGGAACAAGTAAGATAAATGTGTATGTACAATTAAAATCAGGATTTTATTTTTCTATCAAATCTTTCATCTATCTGATTTATCTATGTAGCTATCTATCTATCCCTCAATTTATTATAAGGAGGGATAGATAGCTAAATATCTATCTATCTATCTACCTATTGTTGGAGTCAGTTATACAGTCTATATGAGACTGTTTCTATTTTTGTAGCTGAATCCTGAGTTCTGTGTAAAACACTGTGCTGTTTTGGATCTATTATGTCCCCCTAAAAGCCATATTCTTTAATGCAACCTTGTGGAGGCAGATTTATTAATCTTTTCGATTAGGGTGTGACCTCTTGATTGAATATTTCCATGGAAATTTGACCCTGCCCATTCAGGATAGGTCTTGATTAGTTTACTGGAGTCCTTTAAAGGGAGCTCACATAGAAAGCAGAGAGATGAAAATGCCCAGGATAGGCTAAGCTAAGAGCCAGATGTTGCTGATGTTTAGAGATGCTTGGAGATGCAGACAGAAGGATGTTTGAAGATGCTAAATTAAGAGATTAAGTCCAGAATTTGTCCTGGAGAAACTAAGAAAGGAACCAAGTCAGGCACTCAGAGACAATTTGGAGAAAGCCATTTCGAAACACAACCTGGGAGCAAAGGATGAGCAGAAGCCAGCCACGTGCCTTCCCAGATGACAGAGTTGTTCTGGATGCTATTGGCCATACTTCAGTGAAAGTATCCTCCTGTGTTGCCTTAGTCTGGACACTTTTATGGCCTTAGAACTGTAAATTTGTAACTGAATACATCCCCTTTACAAAAGCCAATACATTTCTCATATTTTGCATAATTACAGAGTTAGCAAACTGGAACAAACAGTTGGGAAATGGATATGAGGGAAGCAAAGATAAATAGGAACCTGTGAGTTTCAGCTAGGGCCAGTGAGAATTGACTGGAATCCAGTATGGTCTGTCCCCACTTTCATGTCTCCAATTCATGAATGGGCGACCTGTGGAAGAAGCTGACATCTCTCATCATTGAGCTAAACACACAACTGGCCTAGGTGTAAGAGAAACTGAAATAGGAGATTCAGCAAGATCTGGAAATGCTGTGGACCCACCCATTTTCTATACCAATCAGGTGTGCCAGCAAGTAACTTTCAATGTGCATAAAGTACCACAAGGACCAATGACCACTGTAAAGTTTTTGAGTGCAAGAAAAATGTAGCTACTGATTCATTTATGGCTTCAAAATATTGTGCCAAATGACTCATATTAATCTGGAAGTAAGCCAGGAAGTAAGATCTGAGAAATTTAGTTCCAGCTTAACTAAACTGATAGGATATGAATCCACTGCAATAGCATCAACACTTTTCAGAAAACTAGAATGTCTCTTTAACTCCACTTTCAAAGAATTCAGTTTCTACCATGTTATAAACTTTGTCTTTATATAGCCACACAAAAATCACTGTGAGATTTAAAACTGTTTATTATTTCCCAATGATTGTTATTTTTATTACAGTTGTTTGCACATGTGGGTTATTTTGTTGTTAATTTTGAAAGAAACTATCAAAGGCTGCCCACACATTAAAAGGATAGGATAAAGTCTAAAAAAGATCCATCTCTGATTTTGATACGCATGAAGTCACACTACTTAGAAGTTATATACTAGTTAGAATATAGAAGATGAGCTGAAAAATTTGTCTGGGAGATACCTCTGAACTCCTTTGAAATGGTTGTTGGGTTTAAAATATTTAGCCTCAACAATGTGCAGGAGATAATGATGCTACATAGGAAAGAAGATGCCCAGAATGAAAGAGAGTATATTATGAGGAATAGAGTTAACTTTTCTTCCAGAATACAGAACTAAAAAGTGACAGCTTGGTCCTCTGTGATTCGCCCATTATATAATATCCACAGATGCTTGTTTACTTCCATGATATTTTGGATTTATGACATAAAATATGTGTAAGTTGGAAGGGAAGGTGGTGTGGGATGAGCACATTTCCCCTGGTTTATCTATAATCAAATTGTTATAGCCAGGAGGTAAGGTCATTTGTTTTGTAGAAATCTCTGACAACTGTGTATCATAATCAAAATATTGAGAAGATATAAAAAAAGAGCTACTGTCGGAGATATTTATATCAAGGGCTCCTAAGGAATTACATCTCCTGGTAGCTATGTATTCCCTTCCCACAATGTCTCTGGGCTTTACTATGTGACTTACATTGGCCAATGGAATATCAGCCATTGTGACATAAGTTGACATTCTCTAAATGCTTACATATTGAGGGTGGTCTTCTTGGAACATACATGCCATGTAAGGAAGCTCAAGCTAGCCCATAGGAAGGTCATGTATAGGAAAACTGAGGTAATATGACTGTCAAGTGGATATGGTCATCCACGACCAGTTGGTTTCCCACCAAATTCCCAACTGGCAGCAAAACCATGATGGACCACAGTTCAATGAAGCAGACATGAGCTGCCCCAGTGCCCAAGTTGGCAAACTACAGAATAGCAAGTCCATAAATAGTGGTCACTGTAAGCCACTAAGTTTTGGAGTGATACATTTTGTAGTAATAGACAATAGATACTGGAAGTGGTGTGTTGCTGAATCAAAAATCTACATCGTGACATTGACTTTGAGATCAGGAGGAAGGTAGAGGCTGAAATAAATGTGAAAGTGGATTATAAAAGTGTAGAAATAATTACAAAGTAGCTGTGAAAACTCTTAGTGAAATTTAATTTAAAAAGTGACCCAGGTTACTTTTTAAAGAAAAATTGGCAAAAATGTTGCCAGAAAAATTGACAAAAATGTTGCATTTGAAATTGGAAGATTTTTTTAAAAAAAGGAATAAAAAATAAGCTATGTATTTCTAGCTGCAAATGAAAAGGTACATCAAGAGAGAGATGACTTAAAAAGTGTCTTCATTTTTCAGGTTGAATTTATAGGAAAAATAAAGAACTCAGGGCTTGGTGGGGTGGAAGATAAAACTGTGTATATTTCCCCCTGTTTCTCTGTTAGGAAAAATAGTCACAAATTAGGAAATGGTATAAAGAACAGATTAAAGAGGTAACTTAAGACCCTTTGTTAAGATTTTCGAAAGTTTCAAGCTGATGCTTACAAGACCCTCTCATTTAGACAAAATTATTTTTAAGACTCTAAGTGCATAGTCCCTCAGCAATCTGACAAACCAAAAGCAAAGTGAGGACTGTCTTTTAATATTTATGGGTGACTTTTGGATCACAGGATAGACACCAGTAAGATTCATGGGTAACATCTAAAGTACTTATAAGAATTATATTCTACCAAGTACCTAATGATTGGACTACAATGCAACTGAGATGATTCAAAAGAAAAAAAAAAAAAAAAAAAAGCTCTGTTTCACCAATTTTCAATGATAAGGAAGCACACTGAAAGTTGCTCTGATCAAATAAATGGTTGTTTCACTAGGCCACTAAATGTGACAGTGGTTTCTCATGCAAAAATATCCCACTGATTCAGCTACTAAAGGAGCCTTATTAGTGTCCTAAATGTAAAGTATTTGCTAATTTTCATGGCCAAATAAATGGAAATTATATATAATTTTTTTGTCCTCAATAACTTAATATGGATTCATATAATAGAATAAAATGATTTATCAGAGAATAATTCATTCTCATAACCAGTGAAAATTAATGTGTCTAATACACTGTTGTATAGTCTTAATAAATTAGAGGAACATAAAATCTAATTTCCTCATCCTAAGAATTTTTAAATATTTTCACAAGGCATATGAAATATCCATCTATCCATCTGTCTATCTCGCTATCTCTCCATCTACCTAGCTATCTTTCTATCTATCTATCTGTCTTTCATCTGTCTCCAAATGTATACATGGGCATGTTGGCATGAATGATTAATAAAAATCTAACAAAAATACATGAATAAATCTCAAATAACTTAAAAAAGTCAACAAAATTCAGATCCATTTTGCCTTAACATAGTGTGTAACATTTAATAAGCTTTCATAAATATTAGTTACTATTATTTTCAAGAATATTATTATATTTGCAAATTCTCCACATGATATAAACTATGTCTGTTTCATCTATATCTAGTACATATTCCTTCCTAAATATAATTGACTGCTGTATTTATTTTACTCATTCTTTGGACTTCAGAATATATTTCTGGTGATGATTCTTAAAAACGTGAAGATTTTTGTAAAACAACCCTGGAAAGTATATAAAATGCATTGACAATAATAACTTCATAAGGGTGCTTTCATTATAATTAATTTGCAACTCAGAAATGCACTAAAAACAGCTTCTTAGTGATAAATCTTGAAGCATGGAAAGCTTACAATACAGTTTTCAGTGCTCATCAAATATGAAATGAGTAGATTATTATGATGGTGGTTTTGAAATATAGTACACCTGTGTGAAACAATGTTATAATAGTCTATCTTCAATTCACATAATATCAATCATTTAGTATTCAATAGGATATCTTTACTTTAAATTATAATAATGTTTTCCTAACTACAAAACAAATAAGAGTGTGATTAAACTTGTATTTCCTGATCTGTAGGGCCCTTTTATCCTTTGTGAAAAGCCACTCATGCACATAATTACTTCACACTTTTAATGTTAGTGGTGATCATAAAAGGTGTGTTTTAATTGAAATGTAGATAGATAGAATAATATATTTCATATAAAGAGGTTAAATCATGGTAAGGTAAAAATGAAAATAATAGCAGTTTCTTAAGTCAATTTAATATTCAAAGTGTTAACAATATCAAGCTTGGGTTATTATTTGATCATTACTTCTTAGTGGAAGTCTCCCTAATCCTCCCCTTTTGTATTGCTTATATGTAGTTTTGCTAAACTTTTGTTATGTTAGCCATAAAACACGTGGATTATGGGCACAGGGTAACAAGATTGGATTAACAGAATCAAGGAAATTAAGAGGGGTAAAATACAGCATATATAAAAACAACATTGCCAAACTCTAAGAAAGGTTTGAAAATTAATATAATTATTATTATATAATTAATATATTGAAATGGAAGTGAAGCTACTGATCTTTATGCGAGTCCATGATTCAGCCCTTTCCCATCCCACCAAATAAATAAATAAATAAATAAATAAAAGGTACTATACCCCAAACTGCTGAGAAGCATATGAGTTATTGCCAAAATTTGGAAACTTTAAGGGATAGAGAAAATATGACTGTTGTATAGAAACTATTCTCTCGGTCATCTTCAACAAACTGTCTCTACCAGTTCATTGCACCATTCTTCAAATGTATCTCCATCTATACCATACTTTCTTTTGAGACCCAATGGATAAGATTTAGTCTCCATCTTCTAAAGTTTTGCAGTCAAGCATGGTGTGATAGTCCAAAATAATTAGTGCTAATGATGGATGTATAAATGGGGGCTTTGGATACATAGAACAGGTTTATATCCTTCTGACTCTGTGATCGGGCAGGACTTCCTAAGTAAGATAATGCTTGGGCTAAAATTTTGAAGAATTAGTGACACATAATTGCATGGGAGTAAAGCAGCCTGGGCAGGAGTTGGGAGGTAGCATATGTAAGGAACAAAGTTACCCAATTGACCCTAGAGTGGAATTCCTGTGTGTGAATAATGAAAAATGAAGCTAAAGTTTCATTTTAGGGAGAAGAATCTCAACATTTTTATTTGTAATGTAATTCCTGTATATCTTCTGCAGTTTTGATTTCAATAAATGTTCAAATGTATTTGAGTTGAGAGAGAAGACAATGTATACAATATAAATCATTTTGTTATTTCATCACATAAAATAAATAAACAATGATGAAAAGGAAACAAATGATCTAAAAATTCTTTCTCAATACTAATAAAATGGCTAGAAAAATTCCTAGGGCATACATTCAAAATTATTGGGTATTATATTTGTCAATTATTGTAATTGTAATAGATATCAGAGAGGTGTTATTAGCAGCATCATTGTTGTAGTAGCAAGAATAGTAGTATGATACATCTTGTACATGTGAACCAGCCATGATTATAGTTATTTTGGCCAGATAAACAATTGCATACTGCAATGAATTGATCATTTTATGGCCAAAATCTATCATCTTCTCTTTAATCCAGTAATGATTTCTGGAAATTTTGGAAATCAAATGTTAGTTTTCTACTAATAGATCCCAATCAGTAGAGTTTCCTCAAAGAGACATACAATCACAAACTTTGTTGGCTGAGACACAGTGGCATTCATATATTTAATATAAACACACAGTATTTCATTCTTTGCCTGGGATGTGGGGATGGCTACGTGATGGGGAGACATGTGCCAGTATTTATTTTTAATTGTGCAAACCTCTATAATAAGTGCCCACAATAAAGAGCACTCTTGACTTCTGCTAACTTTCCTTCAAGTATGGCTGGCTCATTATATTTCTTTCATGCATGGTTGTTGGCAGAAGCAGACATAACATTTTAACATGCATTGAGTCTGCTTCAAGCATTTTAATTGGTTTAAAACTGTTGGTAGCATCTTTTACTGTATTAATTTATTGCTTTATCTTCAGTCAGCTGAAACCTTTGCCAGATGGTAGTGCAAACACTGCATACAGAATAGGAGATTGAAGGTATTTATATGATGCAAATGCCTCCTATCCATTAAGTATTCATGAACTTTCTCTTAATGATTATATTGAAACAGTATCACGAAGGCTGATATTCATGCTTTGTGGAAATTAATAATCTAATTTTGCCAAGTGACAGTTTTGTTTAAAAGTGATGGAAGGCGTAGCTTTTAGGTAGATACTAACATTTGTACAGAAAGAACAGTCATTTTCTGCTTTTGTTTTGTTCAGATTCAGTGAAATTCAAAAGTGGCAGTCCTAAAAATAAGTGCTTCTTATAGCATGGAATACGAAAGAATAGTGTGTATTATGTCATAATTTTAAAACATTGCATACTGCTTATGATTAATTTGTAGGTAACATATTCAGTTAGTTGTAGAAAATACACTGTGTAGTGGTTATATAATCATCAGTGTGTTTCACAATAACATTACCCTTACATTGCTCACATTAAAAAAATAATAAGTTATGCTCAGGTAGAGTCTGACATTTTAAAATCACACACATGCATGTGCACACACCCATACACTCACTCATGAAAAGTGCTAAGATAGCATTAAAGCTATCTTCAATCTCAATCAATCAAAATTTTGTAGCTTTCAGAATCTCTGGCACAAGGCTGAGCATAAGCAACTTAAATGCAAATTACATTGGCCGTACTTAAGGGAAGCAGACTGTGTACTTCTGAATACATTGTCTGCTGGAAACATATCTACCTATCATCAAAAAGGCAAAATATGTATTCAAGAATGATTTCTATATACATATTTATGAGTTGTACCCAGATAGCCAGAGTCAAAATACTCCTGACTTAAACTCTACCTAAATACAGCAAACTTTTGCGTATCCATCAATTTCGATTGTCTAGCAATATGTGTCTTTATGATATGGCCCATCAACTGAACGTGGGACACCGCTGCCTGAATCTCTGCCTAGAGGCAGAAGCTTATCTCACAATATTTTCTTATACAGGCTTATGCCTCTAAGACTTGTCTTGTCAGTGGAAAAAATAGGCCAAAATCCTTGCTAACAGACATTAACTTCCAGGGATCCAAGGAATCAAGAAAATCATATAACAGTGAATTATATATCATTTAAAATAACAACATATTATAAATAAATTGCACCAAAACAAAAAATGCAATCTATTGATAATAATTTACGTTATTGAGAGAAAGTGGGAAAAAGTAAATGTAATAGGGAGAAAGAAGGGATAGACCGATTAGATAGACAGATAGGTAGATAGATGATAAATATTGATGTTTATGTAGATGTAGATAAAATATACATCCGAGAAAAGATACTTTACAAAATTCACAATTGTCATGGGGTCATAATTTCAAACTAAACTTGATCTTTTTGCTAGAGAGTTCACTTGTTCTTGGTCACGCACAACTTACGCTTTGAAATAAAGAGCTTGTTTGATCCTCTCTCAATTCTTGAAAGATTGAGGTGCTCTTATAATTAATATTGCTTGGATGTTCTCAAATCTAAAGTGATTTAAAAAGCAAAGATAAAAGTGACTTGAAAAAAATACTTCCTATTAATTCAGGCATTTCCCTAATGATACATACAGACCTGTTTTTTTCTTTTGCTTCTGCCATCTGCCATACAATGCCATCAGATATGCCTAACCTCTAAAACTCTTCAGTTAATTCAAATATTTGGAAATAATTTTAAAATCTTACAATGGAGTGTGTAAATTCTTTTCCTTTCCTATTAACATTAATTTTTTTCAAGTTTTCTAATTAGTTAAGGTTTGGCAAGATCCTCTATTGGGCTGTGTGACAAAGAATTATAGCCCTATATTTCACAAAGTCTAAGTTTCATAACAGTGTTCTTGTATGTTTATTTTACAAATTTTTCTGAGGCATTATTTCCACAAAATGAGGTGGAAAGATTTTAAGTTTACAGACTAAGGCATATTGAGATGTACATGGCTTTGTTTAAGCACCACCTCATTCAAGATATAGAACTTCCCCATCATCCCAAATAGTTTTCTGTATCCCTGTTGTAGGTCATCTCTCTGGTCCCCAACCCTAGACCATCACTGATTTGATATTTATTGCCAAATCTTTGTTTTGGCTGTTCAGATCTTAATATTAACTGGAAAGGTGCAGTGCATGTTTTTTGCATGTGTCAAGCTGGTTTTACTCAACCAATTTTTACTATCTATGTTTTTAGAAAAAATCAGTAGTTATTCCTTTTAATTGCTAGGTGGTATTCTATTGAATAAATGCATCCTTTTACCTGTAGAAAAGTTTGTCTTTTGTCCTATTTTTAGCTTATATGATTAAAGGTAATATGTACATTTTTGTAGAAATATTTTTGTAGACATATGTTTTCATTTCACTGGATGAATATGAATGGAGTTACTGGGTCATAGTCTAAATGGATTTTTAACACTATGAAGGAAATGTCGAAGTAGTTTCTAAAATTATACAATATGCTCATCTCTTCTGAGACACCTGGGATTATCTCTCTCTTTAATTTTAGCCATTTCCTGGGCTTCTGAATTTCAGTCTCATTAAAGTTTTAATTTTCATTTCCCTGGAAACTAATGAGGTCAAGTTTCTTTTCATTGGGCATTTATACCTTTTCTTTTTGAAGTATTTTTTTCAAGTAATTCCCCATTTTATCAGAGTATGTGCTATTCTATTGATGATTTCCAAGATATATATGTATTTAGGGTGCAAGTTCTTTAATAGATACCTATATGGCAAATATTGTATCCCAGTTTGTATCTTTAATTTTCTTTTTAAATTTCTTCTGAAGAGAACAGTTTTCAATTTTGATAAAGTACAATGTATTATTTTTTTTCTTTTATCATGAAGGATTTTTGTGTCCTATCAAAGGAGTCCTTATAATTTGTTTTCTTCTAGAATCTTTATAATTTACATTTAACTATATGATCCATCTGAACTTAATTTTTGTGAATGATGTGACATAACGTCTGTATTCAATTTCTTAACCTATGAACATTCAATTTTACATCACAATTTGATGGAAATCTACCCTTCCCCTATTAAATTGCCTTAGAACATTTATTAAAAATAACAATTGACCATATATGTGTGAGCCTATTTCTGGATGCCCCTTTCTGTTCCATTAACATATCTGTCAGTCCATTCACCATTTGTAAACTATTGATGACTGTAGTTTTATAGTAAGTCTTGAAATCAACTGTATTTTTTTACAAAAGAGTTTCAGTTGTAATTTTCATATATATTTTAGAATCAGTTTGTCAACTTCTAAATAAAAAAGACTGCTGAAGATTTTGATTGAGATCACATTGAATATGGATTGATGAGGATTGATATCATAACAAATTTGATTCTTATGTAAATCATTTAATTTCTCTCTTAAATGTAGAGAGAAGTCTTGCACACCTTTGAGAAATATATTCCAATTATTTACGTGGGTTGATTTACAATCTATTTTAATAACTTTCTCAGATACATAAAAATGTTTCCTTTTCCATTGTTGATACTATTGATTAGAGACTATGGGAAGGCCTGGACAGAAATATTTCAACTACAAGTGGCTCTGAGTGTTCCTTTTAAGTATAGTCTTCATTAAGAAGTAGACATAAGAATAAAATCATCAACCTTTTTGCAGGGCTAGAAAAATGATTTAGAGTCCAGGCTTCTCAGCCTCGGCATTATTGACTTTTTGAGCCAAATGTTTGTTGTGAGGGACTGGGCTGTACTGTGTATTGCAGGGTGCTTAGTAGCATCCTTGGTCTGTATCCACTAAATGCCAGTTGCATCCTCCCCGCTTGTGACAACTGAAAATGTCTCCAGATATTGCCATTTGTTTCTTTGGAGGCAAAATTGCCCCTAGTTCAGAACCACTGATATAGACTGACAAATAGAATCTGTTTTCTTACTTGTCTTCTCAATTTTGTGTCTTGAGAGGTGCTGGATGCCTGAATGCACAAAACACAGCATCATGAAGCCTGATGCATGGGTGACTATAACCTTCCTCAATCCCACCAAGCATGAAGGTCAATGATGAGCTTCTAAATTTGCTGGGAGAAAGAGCCTTGGCCCAGAGACCTGGCATGGGTGTGCTCACCATGCGGATGCAGGAGACAGAGGGAAACAATCTGTTCCTAGGACAGAGTAGTCAAAAATTCAAAAGATTCTGAATTGCACATGCTCAGTCCATATATATCATATATACCATACATATATATGTGTATATATATATATATATATATATATATACACATACATATATATATATACATATATCATCAAACAGCTATGCCACTCCTCCAACTTTTCTTTTTTACTAAAATCTGTCAAAAATAAATTGTGTCTCTGGAATTCCTCTAGGTCAGACTTTTTCTGGCCCTTTTGTTACTCCAAGCTTTTTGGTGCCTTCTGACTTTCCTCCTTCTTTTAATTCTGCATACTTGTTTTCACTTTGTCTTTCTGCCTGGACTCAGCATCACTTTAGGTTGTAATTCCCATATCTATCTTTATTCATGCACAACAAGTGTAGGAAAGAAGTGTTCAATTCCTAAAGCTAGTCTAGCTCCGTGAAATTTTCCAGTATAATTGATCATTTTTTCTGTGCATTGAGACCATTTTTGTTTCTGTATCTATTCCAAAGTATTTATCCTTATTATTTTATAGTATTTTGTTTGTAGCTAAATATCTTAGTGTGGGAGATGAGGGAGTAAGGAAAGAATCTTATCTTTTATTGATTTGTGTACTTATTTAATACCCTAATAAGTTGAGCATTTTCTTTTCTCACTTTATTCCAGGTTTGTGTTTCAACTACTCTATGAGTCTCAGTATACTCTCAGTGTTTCATATAATGTATCAAATACTTACAAAAAATAACATATTCTTGAAAAAATTCTTAAAGCATCAGAAACTGAGGTACACAGTATTTTCAATCACATCAGTTTTTTTTTCTTTTTCTTTCTCATTTTTATATTCCAAGTTCCTCACAAAGAAAATCCCATTGTCCAAGCAGTTACTCAAAAATTATAGCTATAACATACAGCCAAATCTGGCCACCACTTTGTTCCGATTTTAAGGCTCAGCTTGTCTCTCTGATTGAGAAAGAGATACAAGATGCCCAGCAGATCTCTTCGCGACACCTGCTCTTCATCTCTCTCCTTATACAAACTGCATATAATTAGTTGAATGATGTTATGGATTGAATTGTGTCCTTCAAAAAGACATGTTCAGGTTCTAACCACTATTCTGTGAGTGTAAACTTATTCATAAATAAGATCTTTGAAAATGTTATTAGTTAAGATGAGGCCAAAATGGATTATAGTGAACCCTAATCCAATATGACTGGTGTCCTTATTAGGAAAGGAAATTTGGACCCAGTCAGAGAGACAGATGACCATGTGATGGAGGCATAGACTGTGTTATGTTGCCACAAGCTAAAGAATGCTATAGATTGTTCGTCAACCACCAGAAGCCAGGGGAGAGGAATGGAATAGATTCTCCCATTTAAGAGAAAGCATGTCTAGTCTTATACCTTGATTTTGAAATTCTAGCCTCCAGAACGGTAAGACAATAAGTTTCTTGTGTTTAAGCCAACTAGTCTGTGATACTTCGTTATAGCAGCTTTGGTAAACTAAAGCGGTATTAACCTTAACTTCATTTTCAAGGGTGTCTTGGGGTCCCAGGGCTGATCTGAATCAGACCCAATCTAATTACCACTTTTTGTTCCACAAATGAATGAATAGCGGCCCAAATAGCACAAAATTTTGGAAATTTGTTCTATGGTAATATAAGTGGATGCTCTCTGCAGAGATCTACTATGAGCAATCCAAACTGAAAATGAAACCAATATCAACATAGAGGCAGATATAAGAGAATTGGGTGAAAATAAATCCAAATCCCTGATCAAACCATGACTGTTTTCTGAACTACTTCTAACACTTTCAAATGAATGAGTCAATAAATCTTCATTGTTTTAAGGTGGTTTATTTTTGCTTTTGTTAGTTGTGACTAAAACCAACACAATTGGTGATAAATGACAGACCAAAACAAAAAATAAAGACGGCATTGTGTTAGCCATCTATATTTCTTTTATTTCTTGCAGATACAAATATAACTATCTTCAAAGAAGGGGTTAGCCTAGGTACAATTAAGAATAGTGGCTACTTCATTAGAGGAAAAGGATTAACTAAAAACTCAGACAATAAATACGTGCTTGTTTTGGCAAAGTTTGCCAAGGATATTGAATGTCTGTTTATTGTGGCTGAACTCTAACATATACATCAATTTGATAATTTATTTGTCAACAAATACTCATTGTTTACCAAGTCTACGGCAGGAAAAGTACATGGCCCTAGATATTCAGTGGTGAACAGGCCCTGGCCTCCTAGATTACATCTAATTTCCTTTCATTTAAGTAGAGATACATTTTTTTACACTAGAGTGACACTGGAAGTAATGGTTGTTAATTGAAAAAAAAATTTAAACTCTTAATATTTCTTGTTTGAAATTCTCTTGATATTTCAAGTTTCTAATGACCACTTTATAATATTCATCTCTGTATTGAAATGCCTCTATACTAAAATATACAGGAATTCTGAATATTAGCATTACTATCATAATTTAGAATGTATTTTCAGTTTTATGAAACATGTAAAAACTATCATTGTAATGATTTCTTGATATTTGAAAAAATGAAAATATGCATAGTTATCTAATACTTTGACACTTTTAAATTTCCCAATTGCTGGGTGCAATGGAAACAGAGTCTCACTACATAAGTCAATAAGCTGGTGGCTAATATGCAATAATATGTTTAAAGTTAGAAAGAACATCTGGAAAAATATGCTTCATAAGACTCTAGTAGACAAATTTTATCAAAAAATATGTGGTAATGTATTCAGAAAAATCACAGTCCTTTTTAATAACACATTTTTCAATAAACTTAAAATTCAATAGCAACTGTATACAAAATATCTGTCCTCATAAAACTTGAAGAAACCAGGCATATGAAAACATACTTGAGACATGTAATGATTTTGACCTGTATATTTTTATTTCCCATCTATTTTTTAAAAGTTTTTATATAATCCTTCACCCAGTTGTCTCCCAATGAGAACATCTCACATAATTATAGAACAATATTACAACTGAGAAATTGACATCCATACAAACCACATGCACTCACATGTTTGTATGTTGGGTCCTATGTAATCTCATACTATATGGAGATCCTTGTGATCAACACCAGAGTCAGGATACAGAAGAGTTCCAGCATAAGGGCCCTTCCTGCTACCTTTTCTCTAATTTAATTTTACTGTAGTAACATATTTCAGGCTACCTTTTTATAGCCACATCCACCTCTCTGTCTTACCTCTGACAACACTATGCTTTTCTCCATTTTATAATTTTTTAATTTATTTAAATGGAATCTCTTTTCTTGTATTTGACATTTGTATATCTTCTTCAGTGGAGTTTTGTATTTAGATTGTTTGTTTTCTACTCTTGAGCTTTAAAAATTCTTCATGTATTGTAAATGCAAGTCCTTTGACAGATTTATGGTTTGTAAATGTATTGTCCCAATCCCTTTTGCAGAAGAAATTTTAACTTGTATGAGGCCCAATTTATCATTTTTTTTTCTTTCATGGATCTTGCTTTTGGTGTTCAGTCTAGACTCCACTTAACCATAGTTCCTGAAGTTTTTCTCCTATGCTTATTTCTAAATGTTTTATAGCTTTATATTTTATATTTAAGTTTGTGATTTACTTTAAGTTAAATTTTGTCTAAGGTGTGAGGTTTAGATTGAGGTTCATTTCTTTTGTCTGTTTGTCCAACTGCTCCAGCATTGTTTGTTGAAAAATTCATGCTTTCTCAAGGAATTGCTTTTATGCCTTTGTCAAAAATCAGTAAGGCATATTTTTGTGGGTCTATTTCTTGGTTTTCTATTCATTTTCATTAATCAGTAAATAAGGTAATAAAAGTACAGAATAATGACCAAAATCTTTTTCAAAACTTCTTATGTAAATACATTTAAAGAGAATTATAATTTGAACATTTTTTCATATGAATTGTTGCTAGAAATCTGTTTTAATTCTATAATTATTGGTTCCTATAGCTATGTCCTGAGCATTCTTAGAATGCAGAAAATCTGTAACAAACATGCATTTCTGGAAGAGAGCCTGATAAGAAAATAAAATATCCCTCAGCTGGAACAAAAATAACTTCATGATTTTTTATGATTTGTTTTTTTTCCACATGCACATTTTCACGAGATTCATTCACTCATAACTTGTATTTTATGTATGGCTGTAACATTAATTTAAAAAAGTTGCGAGTGTATTCTCTTCTTGAGAGTGTATTACAGGTACAATACTTCAGATTCTTTGGGGACTAAATAGTACCCAATATTAAAATGTCTTATAATAAATTGCAATCTGTAATGTGTTGTACACTGCTGTTTCAGGGTACATGCAAACCATGTTGTCCACATTTCACTGAAATTTAACTCACAGGAGGAAAGATAATATTGTTTTGAACTTTCATTTAACATTTTTAAAATTAATCTTTAATCGGTTGTTTGATAATTGCAAGTGGTTTATTTCAAAATCTGGCACATATTCTCATTGTCAGAGCATCATTGCTGAATCATATTTTTTAATTTTATGTTTGAATATGTAAATATTGTCATTTAGTATCATGGATGAACTTTTAATGGGCTGTTTTGGAGAATTTGCCTGGATATAATTTTAGCTAGAGAATAGAAAAGAAAGTGAATTTGTAGCATGATTACAGGGTATCCTTGTAAAAAATACAAAGATTCTTCTTGAGATATTTTAGGGTTTTCCAATTGCAGAAATTAAAGGTTCCACCTATAGTTGAGAACTGTCACTACCTGATTTCAAGATACACTATAAATCCACAGTAACAAAGACAGAATGGTTTTGGTGAAAAGATCAACACAAAGACTAATGGAACAGTCTGTACCCCAATGTTCTTAACAGCATTATTCACAATTGCCAAAAGATGGGAGCAACCCAAGTGTCCATCAACCAATAATGGATAAATGAACTGCAGTTGCTCTGGTTTGCTAATGCGGCCTTTATACAAAACACCAGAAATAGATTGGCTTTTATAAAGGGGGTTTATTTGGTTACAAATTTACAGTCTGAAGGCCATAAAAATGTTCAAATTAAGGCATCAACATGAGTACACCTTCACTGAAGGAAGGACAATGGCATCCAGAAACCCTCCTTTAGCTGGGAAGTCATGTGACTGGCGTCTGCTGATCCCAGGTTGTGATCAAGCTCCTCTCTCAGCTCCTGTGCATTCTTCAAAATGTTGCTCATGGGGCATTTGTCCTCTCTTAGGTTCTCTGGAGCAAATTTTGGGCTAGCATCTCCAAAGTGTCAGTAAAAGTCTGCTTTCAGTGGCCATCCCCAAAATGTTTCTCTCAGAGACTCCAAGGTCCTTCTGTGTGTGAGGTATTATAGGACACCAGTATTTAAATTAAGACTCATCCTGAATGGACAGGGTCCATATTTCCATGGAACTAATCTAATCAGACATTTCACTCACAGCTGACTGAGTCACATCACAATGGAAACACTCAATCAAAGGATTCCAACCTAATCAACACTAATTCATCTGCCCCAACAAGATTGTATTAAAGAATATGGCTTTTGGCAGGACATAAAGTATCCAAACTAGCACAGTGGCATATACATACAATGGGATAAATGAAGTCCTGATAAATTGACAACATGGATGAACCTTGAAGTCATCATATTGAGTAAAATATACCAGACACAAAAGGTCAAATATTGTAGGTTTTCACTTATTTGAAACATTTAGAATAAGCAAACTCATAGAGTCAGAATATAGAATGTGAATTACCAGGGGACATGGTAGGGTTAGGGAGTTAAGTCTTCACATGATCAGGATTACTATTTGGAATGATGAAAATGTTTTGATAATGGATGGTGGTGATGGTAGCACAGCATTGTGCATGTAATTAACAGCACTGAAATATATATCTAAATGTGATTAAAAGAGGAAATGTCATACTGTATACATGATAATAACAAATTTTAAAAAAAGCTCATGGAACTACACTACATGAACAGTGAACTCTTAGTTAAACCATGGATTTTAATTAATAGTACAATTATAAAATTGTACTATCATCAACTGTAACAAATGTTCCACACCAATGTAAGGTAGTGATGGTAGGGTGGTGTATGGGAATCCTGTATTTTATGCATGATTGTTCAGTAAACTCACAACTTCTCTAATAAAGATAAATATATTAAGCATTAAAAAGATTAATGGAATAGAGTAGGGACTCAAAGATAATGTTGGAAATTGTGGGTGATTTTTCATAGATTATTTTATATTGACTCTCACAATGAAATAATATTTTGAACTTTGCATTAAATAGAATGAATTATTAACATTTATATCATGTTTTTCTTTTTTTAACCTTTTATATAAAAATAATTATAGATTCATAGAAAATTGCAGAGGCCCCATATGCTCTTTAATCAGTTCTCCCAATAGTTACATCTTACACAACAACAGTACAATATCAAAACCATGAAAAATGATATTGCTACAATGTGTGTAAATAGTTCTAGGCCATTTTATCAGTTGTGTGGATTCATGTAGCCACCACCATCATCAAGGAACAGAACTATTTCATCACACCAAAGATGTTTTTCATGCTACCTTTTACAGTCACATCTATCCTCTTAACACCATCAACTTTAATTCTTGGAGACCACTAATTTTTTCTTCTCATCAATATTTTTGTCACTTGGAAAACTGTTAAGAATGTAATTGTACATTATGTCACTTTTTGAGATTGCCTTTTTACACTCTTGAGATCCATCCAGGTTGCTAAATGTATCAATACTTCATTCTTTATTACTCCTGAGGAGTATTCCATGGAATGAATCCTCAACGATCTGTTTAACTATTACCTACAGTAGGACATTTTAGTTATTTTCAGTTTCCGGTCATTAAAAATAAAGCTCCTATGAACATTTGCATACAAATTTTGGGTGGGTGTGTTTTCGTTTCTCTAGCATAAGTGCCCCCAAAATGATGGCAGGGTTGTGTGATGTGTTTCAATTTTTTCTAAAGAAACTGCCAAATTATTTTCCAGAGTGGCTGTATAATTTTTCATTCCTGCCACCAAAGTATGTGAGATCCAGTTTCTCTGTGTTCTCACTAACTTTGTTATTGTCACTTAAAAAACAAATTAGCTCTTCTAACAGGTATTTAGTGGTATATTGTGTTCTTAATTTGCATTTCCCTAAAAGATACTGATTTTGAGCTTCTTATCATGTGCTAATTTTCCATCCTTATATCCTCTTTGGTAAAAAGCCTCTTCATGTCTTTTGCCCATTCTCTAACTGCATTTGTTTTTGTTTAAGTTTTCAAATGTTGAGATATGAGTTCTTTGTATATTTAAGATGCGAGTCCCTTGAAAATTATCATGTTACTTTCTTCTGATCTCCATGGCTTCTGATGAGAAATCCACTGCCATTCAAGTCATCTCTCTCATTGCATGTGGCTTTTTTTCCTTTGTCTTTAGTTTTCAGATGTTTGACTATGACATGTCTTGGTATGGATATCTTTGGCTTTGTTCTGTTTTAGGGTTCTCAGATTTCAATCTGTAGTTTTCTATCTTTTGCCTATTTGGGAAAATTTTCAACCATTATTTCTTTGAATACATTATTGACCTTCACCTCAGATGATATGAAGGTTATATCTTTTGTTATACTATCCCAGATACCTGAAGCACTGTGAGTTTTATTTTGCTTTGTTTTCTCTCTATTGCTCAGATTTGTTAATTCCTATTGTTCTTTCTATGATCTCCACTGATAATTTCCTGTGCCATCTCCATCTGCTCTTGAGACTATCTATTGAGATTCTTTTAGTTTTATTTTTTCAGTTCCAAAATATCAATTTGTTTCTTTCTTTCATCTTCTGTATCTTTGCCTAGAATTTCTATTTTATTTCATTCTCCAAATGTTTTGGTAACTAATTGAAACTTTGTTAGGAAGGCTTCTTTAAAATCCTTTTCCAATAATTATAAGCTCTGTATCATCTTGGTTTTGGCATATGTTTAATAATTTTATCATTCAGGTTGAGATTTTCTTCTTTCTTAGTATGATGAGTGATTTTCAAGCAAAACAGATTTTTTGGATATTATGTTATGAGATTCTGGATATTATTTAAATCTTCTGACACCACTTCAGTGAAGGAATGGGGGAGACACCACCACCTCAGTACTTCCAGGTGGAAGTAGAAGTCTGAGTCCTCCACCTGGTCTCTTTTGACACCCTGGGAGGGAGCAATTCTTCCCTACTGCTGGTAGGGGGTGGAGGAGCTCCCTCCCCATAGGACTCCACTCATAACATTCTGGTAGGGATGGGCAGGTTTGCTGTGCTACTTCTCCACAGGGAGCCACAATTGACTCCAAGAGTGGGTAGCTTCATTCCCCCTAGGTGGTGGGAAAAGACCTGACTCTTCACTAGACCTCCTCTGACATCATCCTTGGAGAGAAGGGAAGGGTGCCTCATAACTGCCAAGTGAAGGTGGAGGTCCACACTTCCTGTATGATCTCCGCTGGCACTGACATGGGGTTGTCTCCTCACCCCTGGGCTGTAGTGAGAGTCCTGACTCTCCACTAGTTCTCTGCTGACACTGAGGGATGCCTTATTTTCACCAAATGGCTGTGGAAGAACAGGCTCAGTGTTCACTGACAGTGCCGGATGGCAGCTCATTACCACCTTGCAGAGGAACTTTCTGGCTCCTCAGTTTACTCTCTCTGATACCACCCTGTCTTAAGAGTTTGGATGCCTTATATGGCCTTGCAAGGGTGGCCATCTAGGCCCCACATTCAGTATGCTACTAGGAATGGGGGTGGGGTGATAGTGATTCCTGTTGCATTAGGTTGACTGAGAGCAGCTTCTATTCAAAATGTCCAAAAGTTCTCTTTTTCAGCTGCCCCATTCCAGTCCTTTACCTTGAGTAAGCAGAGTTACATTGTTTTGTTTGTCTGTTTTTTATCTACACTATTAGCATTTCCAGGCAGCCTTTTATAGCATCTGATTGTTGATATATGAAGCAAAAACAAAGTAAAACAAACAAAAGAACAAATAATTTGTCATTCCTTGGGTCCTGAGGTCCCTAGGAAACTGTCCTTTCCTTTCCACATTTCATAGTATTCTTATATTTGTTCTATGTTATTTTTTATCTGTACTAAGAGGAATAAAGAAAACTATGTTCACTCTGTCTTTCTAGGAGTGCAAGTCATGGTTAATGAATGTTTGACAAATATGAAAATTCAATTGTAAAAAGACAAACATTTTAATAAATTGTGCTCTAATAATTAGATATCAATTTTCCTCCCTCCAAAAAATAATCTTGGCCCATATACAGAAATTAATTTTAAATAGGTCATATACTTAAGTTGAAAACCTAAAATTATAAATATATTTAATAAAGCAGAGAAAAGTTTTTGTAATCTTGGGTTAGGCAAGTTTTGTCAGACAATAAGCCAAGGAACAGTGCAAACCAAACAAACAAAAAAAAGACAAATTGAAATTTGTCAAAATTTTGAAATTCCCTCTTTAATTGACAGTTATAAACTTTTGATAGTGAATTCACAATTGCTACCTCCCATCCCTGTATCATTGCTGCCACACATTTCACTTTTACCTATGCTTTAAACACAAAATACATTGTTACTACTATTGATTTAAAGAGTCTCATAGATTTTAGAGGAATTAAATTTTTAATAAAATAAAATTATTTTTATCTTCAGTTATTTCATTTCCAGTGCTCTCCATTTCTATGTGTTTCCAAGTTCCTGACTATATCAAGTTTTATTTCCATGGTTTATTTTAACATTTTATGTTATGTAAGCCTGCTGATAATCAGTTTCCTCAGTTTGACATGCAAAGTCATCATTTCTTCTTTGCTTCTGAAGGATATTCTCACTGGTTATTGTACTGAGGGTCAACAGATTTTCTTTCAGTACTTTAAGAATGTTATTCCATTGCCTTTTTGTTTGCATAGTTTAGGCAAGAAGCTTGCTGTTATTCTTATCCTGTTCCTTAGTAGTTAATGTGTCTTTTTTTCTTTGACTGCCTTCAACATTTTTCTCCTTGTCTTTGGTGTTCAGCAGGTTGATACCTTTGTGTTTGTTTTTGTTTGTTTGCTTTCATATCCTGATTCATGTCTCTGACCTTCTTGGGTCTGTAGTTTTTTGTCTGTCACTAATTTGGGATAATTTTTTGCCTTTTCCTCTTCAAATATTTCTTTTATCTCTTCTTTCTTTCTTATTATGCTGGTATCCCAATAATGCAATTGTTAGTACTTTTTATTGCCATCAAGCTCTTGTGTTTTCTGCTCTGTTTTGGCCACATTTTATTCTCTTTGTCTTTCAGTTTAAGAGAAATTTTACTGTGTCTTATTCAAGCTCAGTAATCATTTCTTTGCTTTTACTGTGTCTCCTAATGAGCTTATTTAATGTAATTGTCATCTCTGTTACTGTGTTTTTAATTCCTAGCATGTCCATTATATTCTGTCTCATACTTTCCATCTTTCTGCTGAAAATCACAACTGTATCTTACTTTCCCAATAGTGCCTTTAACATATTTCATCATAGCTGTTTAAATTCTGTCTTATACTTACAACATCTGTGTCACATTTAGCTCTGGTTCTGATGATTGCCATCTTTTTTAAGGTTATAGTTTTCCTCAATTTTTCAAATGATTTTAAATTTTTTGTTGAAACCAGGCATGTTGTATAGGGCAGTAGATACTGTGGTAATTTTTTATACTTTGAGATGCAACATTATTGTGAAGCTTTGTGTTATCTAAACAGAAATTGACCTGGGTTTAAATTTTGCTCCCTGCTTTGGCTTTGAGAAGCTCTGTGCTGCTCCCCAGAGATACTCTGTTTCTTGCATCTCTATCATCTGGATTCCATTTGAATTTTTACTGTACACTTTTTAACATGGTAGTTGGGAGTGTGTGAGGCATTCGTTGACATTCTAACAATACCTCATTCTTGGGAAAGCATCCTGAAACTGGTTCTTAGGTGTGACCTGCACAATTGTTTTAAGATCTCCTCCAGATGTAACGTGGGGCTGCACATGTTCCTGAGCCCCACCAAGGGGTAAGATATTTATTTTTGTCCCTATTCACTTCCTGTAGCTGCAATGGGTTTTCACCAGTACCCTCAGGAGACCAGTATATCTTAATTTATGCCAAGATACATATTTATTTATTTATTTTTATGGGAAAATAGGATTTTTTTTTTTTCTTAAGAGACATAGAAAATGTGATTTTGGATAGTTTGGGTGGTAGCAGCATATTGTTCTCCCTAGTGCACTCACCTGATAGCAATGGTTTCCACCAAAGCCCACAGTTTTTTTTTTGTTTTGTTTTGTTTCGTTTTTTTTTTTTTCTTGATCTCACCACTCTTCTACTCCCCACCCACTGGCAGAATAAGACCTTTTCCCTTGAAGGATACAAGGGGTATTGGGCTCAGCAGATATTCAGTGTAGCCTGCTGTTCTCATCTCCCAGCCAGCAGCACCACAGTGATAGCTACCTCATGATTCTTCCAGTTTTTCTGGGATCATTTGGTATGCTTTCTGGAAGGAAAGTCTGAAAAGGTGTGTGAATTTTTATGTGACTGTAGGCTCAACCTCTATCAATTCACAAAAATTTTCTGGCTGAATCTTCATATCTTCATTCAGTGGTATCTAGCACATGCGAGCACATGCTTGAATCTTGTGTAAATTTGCTGCTGCCTGTTTCTTTCCAGATTTTGGGTTAGGTATTTGTTATATGACCCCATTGTCTGATTGGTTTTTGAAAAGTCATTAATTTGCAGTTTGATATAGTTTTTCCATATGCATTTTTGTCAAAAGACTGGAACACTGCTATCTCCTACTCTCAACATCTTAGAGTTTAAACTGAAAATCCAGGTTATTTTCCATCTGTCTATAAGAAAGACCTACTTATATATTTTAGTGTAGTAGTTCTGGGTTTTTCAGATAGCATCAACATGATCTTCTAGCTAGCAATTCCAAAAATTACATGTTTTTTGTTCATAATTTCCTTGTTTTGTATCCAAATTATACTCACTCTCTAACTGCAGTTACATGTAATGTCCCTAAGCATCCCTAGACTCCAACTGCTTTTAATGAACCTAATTAAGAGTTTTCATAAGAGACTATCATTAAACTACCTTAGCATTCTTTGTTCATTTGATTGTTGACTGTTCGTTTTATACCCTCTCTGGTTAATTGAGCCTTCAGAATGAAAGGTGTAATGAGGATTACAGAAGTCTAAATATTTGAGAAGGCAAATTCCCAAGAAATAAGATGTATTGTCACAAACCATTATTCCTGCAAAGACATAGAAACCAATATTTTTTGAATAACATGTACTTGTATTTTAATCAGCATAGGTCAGTAATTCTTACTTTGTTTCAATTGAGCAAATTCTTATATAATTCTTTACTATATCTGAGCTTAAAATAACATAAAATTAAATGAAGTGCAAGTAAAAGTGAGAACTGTTATGAAAATATAGCACATACACATACCAACTTCTACCACATACTTTCATAGCAACAAATTTTATTGTAAGTTGGCATACATTGAAAAATAAGAAGTTTCTATACAACCATAAAGTGATTTGAACCCAAATCATTCAGGAGAATTATTTTTCTTGACTGAATCATTTTAGAAGCATTGTATATATTAAAATTAATTTATAAGAATAAATCGTATTCTTCATTTTGTCATGAGACACAATAGAGACTCTCATTCTGCAAATAAAGCAAATATTTCTTAAAATATTACTTAATGCTAATATTCATCTTTATTTAAAATATGTAGCCTTTTGTCTGCAAATAATCATGCTGATATCATATTGTTTTCTACCATAAACTTTCTCTTTCCTTTTCCTGGGGAATGATCTGCTCCTACAATCAGTAACTGGGAGAAAATCATCGTATTACTGGTGAGAAGAACATGAATATTTAGGTAATATATTGTCCTGGTTTGGATGTTTTATGTCCCCCAAAACTCCATGTGCTTTGATGCAATCTTGTGGAGGCAGATGCATTAGTTGATTTGGTTGGAATCCTTTTGATTGTTTTCATGGAGATGTGACTAGTAACACCTTTGAGCAGGGTATGACCTATTGATGGGATTGTTTCCATGGAGGCATGGCCCTCCCCATTCATCTTGGGTCTTGATTTAATTACTGGAGCCCTATAAAAGCTCAGGAACAGAAGGACTTGATAGCACTGCAGCTAAGAGACATTTTAAAGATGGCCATTGAACGGTGACATTTTGGAGAACACCATTTTGAAATGCAACCTGGGTGCAGGCAGATGTCAGCCATATGACTTTCCAGTTAACGAGGTTTTCCTGATGCCAGTGGCCTTTCTCCAGTCAAGATACACTAGTGTTGATGCTTTACCTTGGACACTTTATGGCCTTAAGACCGTAATTTTGTAAACAAAAAAACCACCCTTATAAAAGTCAATCCATTTCTGATATTTTGCAGAATGGCAGCATTAGCAAACTGGAACATATATGTTTTAAACAATGGAAATTTTTAATTGCACATCAAAATCTACCATATTTCCTCAAAGGGAAAAGTGCATTTCTATTACCAGTAAATATAATATGTTGTTTAATAAATTCTGATTTCTTAATTTATTTTCTCACAGGTATGGAAGCTAGACATCCAAAATCAAAGTGTCATGCTCTCCTACAAAAACTGTAGAGAAGAACCCTTTATTGATTCTTCCTAGCTTCTAGTGATTTGCCAGCAATCCTTGACATTCCTCAGCTTGCAATACTTCAATTCCATCATCAAATGGCCATCTTGTCTTCATTGTCCCTGTCTTTTACTATTCTCATAAAGATACCAAATATATTGGATTAGGGGTCCATCCTGCTCAAATTTTGTGCTGGTTTGAGTATATTATGTCCCCCACAAAATCCATGTTCTTTTAATCTAATCTTGTGGGTGCAAGCTTATTATGGGTAGGATCTTTTGATTAGGTTGCTTCCATGGAGGTCTGACATGGCCCTGCCCATTCAAGGTAAGTCTTGATTAGTTTACTGGAATACTTGAGAGAGCTCAGGGGGCGATACAGACCCAGGCACTTGGAGATGCAGACAGAAAGACATTTGGAGAGGCTAAACTAAGAGATGAAGCCCAGGGTTTGCCCCAGAAAAGCTAAGAGAGGACCCGCAGATGCTAAGCAAGAAAAACCCTGCAAGAACAGGCAAGGATGCACAGGAGCTGAGAGAGAGAAGCTAAGAGAATCAGAAGCCCAGAGGCATTTTTGAGAAAGCCATTTTGAAATAAGAACCTGCAAGCAAAGGACCAGCAGATGCCAGTCACATGCCTTTCCAGCTGACAGAGGTGTTCCAGAAGACATTGGCCTTCCTTTAATGAAAGTATCTGCTTGTTGGTGTCTTAGTTTGGACACTTTATGGACTTAGAACTGTAAGTTTATATCCTAACAAATTCCCTTTAAAAAAGCCAATCCATTTCTGGTATTTTGCATAATGGGAGCTTTAGCAGACCAGAACAAGTATAAATACATTTAATTTAACTTGATTTAACCAGTTCCATCTGCAATGACCCTGTTTCCAAATAAGATCATGTACTCATGTAGGGAATTAGTACTTCAATGTATCTTTTTTGGGGGATACAGTTCATACCTTTACATGTTCCAAGATAATATTTACAGTATGAAATAGAGTATTCAAATAGCTTGTGCTGATGCTATTTTTACTTCAAAAATCACTTTAAAAAACACATTATTCATTTATGTTTTCATTTAGCAACATAAACATGTATGTAGTTATTTCATTTATATCTATTTTCATATAACTTTTCCTCTTCCCATTAAAAAAAGTATAGTTCCTTAAATTTTCCTGACTATATTTGTAAAATGGTGTATTTTAAATTATTTTCCCAAAATATCACTTATTGATTTTTTAAGCAACCACATACTTTTTTCCAATTTCCAATTCACTATTTGTTTTCTGTTTATGAATTCCTTCCACATATGAGAAATGCAAATTTATGCTATTTGTCTCTCCTTCTCTCTTTGGAAGTTGATTGCTTAATTAGTTTATTTTTATTTTCTTTTTAAATAGGAACACGGCATGGCTATAATTTATAGTTTGGTTTTTTTATTTGGCTTTATAAGTTATGATTTTTGTTTGATTTTTGACTAGCCTTTAAAAAGTCACTTCTAGTTTTTCATAGATCCTATTGATGTTGATTGTGAATGCATATTATTTTTGTCAAGCATAGGATTTGTTCAATAGTTTTGATTCTGACATTAATAGATTTATTGAAATAATTCCCATCCACATTTTATTGTCTCTCTAAATGTCAAATTCTGAGAGACTTCTACTGTGATATTCTATAATAAATTTCTTTTTATCAGTTTTTCCTTTAATGTTATATTTCACTTCATATATTTGGAGTATCATATGGAGGTTATTAAGAATAAATCTTCAATATTAATTATATGCTTTCATAAATAAAAACTTTTTTATCTGCCCCACTTAATGTATTAATTCTGATTTCTTATTAAAATTAAATAAAAATTGGTACTCCTACAATCACTGCTTCATGTCTGTCTAATAAATTCATTTGAAATCAACATAAATTTTCAAGTGTTTCTCTTGCAACTCTCAGAGGGTTTTAATTTTAACACGATCTAAAAGACTTTGTCTTCCTGTAAGGGAGTTGTAGATAATCATAATTGTGATTCAACCTGTATATTTAATCTTATTTTGTCAAATTACACTGATTTTTTGTTCCATCTTCTAGGGCAGGAGCTGGCAAACATTTTCTGTGCAGTGCCAGATATTAAATGTTTCAGTTTTTTCAGGCTAAGAAGAAATTTCATCTTTTTAAATAGTATTCTCACTTGAAGGATCATAGTCCTTTTTACTTTTCACAATTTCAAATGAAAAATCATTTATATTTTGCAGGCTGTACAAACATAAGCAGCAAGTAGGATTTAGCTTGTGGGCTATAGCTTGCCAACCCCTCTAGGTCTTGTCTATTTGTGTTTGTGGTATATATGCATACACATGTGCTTGCATATCTAATAAAATATACAGTGTAAAGATTGTACAAAAAGCTTACAGGCAAGCAGTATGAGAATTTGAAAGCACATCAAATATAAACTTAATAACAAGGACTATTAAGAGGAAAGCAAATATTTCTGTAGGATATATGAACTCACACATATAAAGAACAAAAAATTGTCAGGAATAAAAATGCCATGTGGGCTATAATCCACCCCTCCACTCAATACAAGTGAAGAATTTTGTAAAGTTGTTCTTTTCTCTTATCAAGATATATTACTGTTATGATCTTAGGACCGAATATATCTTCTTGTCAAAGGAACTTGCACTTAATTTCAAATTTTCAACAAAATTTTCATAATTTATATTTGATGGCATTTACCTAGAATCAATTTCCACTTCAAATAAGTTTGCATGCTTGCAAATGCATATATTTAACTTTGTTTTAAAATTTTATCCTAAAGTAATTTATCATTTATGAAGAGTATATTATTGCTATGTTATCTGAATATTATATACATAAATGTTTTTGTTACTTTTTACATATAAATACTTTCAAGATGATTTTTAAATTATATGACCATAATTTTTCCACATTTAAAATTCTATAAAGAACAATTATCTCTCACCATAACAGAATTTTGTGAAGAACTTGAGTTTTCTTCTTTTAAATTTTTTTTTGTTTGCTAAATTACTTTTTACTGAAAGGGAATATGACAGGAATTTTTATTCTTATTATCACACTATTTTTTTTTTGACAGGATGTGCTCTTTTGGATTACTTTACATGCATTTTCACATAGTTTTTCAATTCAATAAAGTGTTGCCATTGCTCTTGGTATTTAATGATTAACATGCAGCTGTCTCTCAAGACTACTGTTATTTTAAATTACCTTTTACTATACATATTCTATGATTTAAGAGAGAAATTGACAATATTTACAAATTAGCATCTTGTTTTAATATCAACATAAAGATGACCAATCTACACCTACATTAACCAACAATAACACATATCATTTTTAGTGGGAAGTCATTCTCTGTCATACAACATTTTTCTTTAAATTTTTCTTAATTTTAGGTCATTACATTCTTGGAAAACTATTTTTTTTTCTTTCACATGATTATCTCAGTTTTCCACAGGTAATTCCTGTTTATTTATTTCCTTCATAGTATATCAATTCTTACAATGTTTTATAATTTTATTCCCATCATTAATATGCAACTCACTGTCTTCAAAAGGACACAGTCTCCCTATGTGTTTCTCAGCTTTTCTGCCATGGAGTTGATTGATTTTTGTGTAAAATAATATTGAATATCATATATGAATATAAAAGTATATATATTCTAAATAAAACACTGAATTTGTTTTCACAAATAAATTCAACTGTTCACTCAACACCCTGATTAAGTATCAGTTTATTATTACAATATTATCAAAATAGTATCAGTGATTTTGGTCCACAAAGATTCAAGAAAAAAACATATAGGAGAATTTGTTGTTCTACATTTATGCTATAGAATACTGAATGTAAGTAAAATGAATGGAAAAAGAACTATAGTTCACATTTTCATGAATATTCTGGGGAAGGCTTGTATTAGTTTTCATCAGAGAGAAGCACAGTAAAACCCTTTGTGACAGTGTTTAAAAGTCAGCTTATCAGGCATCCAGAAGGATTACGCAGTATCCTGAGTAATGCTGTAAGGAGCATTAAATAAATGGTATCAGGGAATTACTAAGCCAAAATATTGATAGTATATCAATACGAACATGTTTGGAAGAACCATGGCTTTCCAAATAATAAAAACATTGTTATTTTTTTTCTCATCATGAGAAATGAAACTATCCAGGAATCTTGCATTTAACAATAAAGAATATGATAAGATGTTTTCTGGACCTGGGTAGGAAAAGAAGCTTTCTGGATAATCCAAATAAATTTTATGTTCATTAATTAGGCATTAAATGAATATCTATATTCCTCACTACTCATTACTCTGAATATTAACTGTTAAGTTGCTATACAAGTACATGACTTTTCAATACTTTCTTTAATTAAATTGTTTTTATAAACAAAGGCCCTCTAAAAATATTTGCCTGAGCCCTCATAACTGGGCAGAAGAGCTGATCCTGGTTTGCGGGGGCACCATTTATCATCCCATTCACCACACTCTGTTTTAATTATCTGTTCACTTGTCAGTTCCCTTATTACTGAGGGACAGGACTCTATCTTGTTGACTCTTGTGTATCTTGTGTCTAATATTAAGTATGTTCTTTATGAATATTTCTGTAAAGAATAAAGGAAACAGTATCCTCAAACAGAGCTGTGAAGACCTGAGAAAATATTTCAAGTAGAGGAATTTTCATGAGATCTTTGAGATTGGCAGAAGAAGAATCTAGCCATGATTGCAAAACAACTTAAATAAGTTCAGTGAGGGACTAAATGTGGAAGAAGCATTAACGTAATGACTAGAAGATTTAATAAGAGTCAAAAGGTAGTCAAAATTACAAATCATGCAAATTTATTAGATCAAGGCACCTTTTAGAATTTGCCCTTGTGATGTGTGAAAAATAATACCATTTATTTGTTTCTTATGGAATTACTTTAATTTGTAGCTTTTATTGTATAATAAAAATTGTATCATTTTTAAATACTTCAGTAATAAATCAAGTGTTAGGATATCAGACTTCTTATAGAAAGTTTATTTCTCCCTTTAAGTATTCTATCCCAAGGTGGGTTTGTTAAAGTCAATGGAAGAAGTCAGAATCATTTTTATTACTCAGCTTTAGGATTAGTGTTTCACAGAAAGCTTTCCAATTTCCCAACACCACATATCTTAGGTGATGTCATTAACACTTTAACCAGAATATTTAATGCATAGTATGCCCATCAATCTTAAAATTATTCAAAGCAATATACATAAATAGTGCATAAATAAACATAACTTTGTCATTCCAAAGCCTCGTATTAATCAGTATAATCCCATATCAGCCATTTGATAGATTATCCCATGGGTAAAAAAAAAAGTCCAGATTTTAAGGTGACCTTCTCATATCTACTAAGAAAAACAGTGACTGAATGAACATCACAATGACATGAATTATCCAAAGATTTTACATCTCAATCATCTTCCGTGGTTATATTAATCTCAAAAATATTTATCTCAGAAAAAGAAATAAGTGCTTTTAGAATTATAAAGAATTATAATTCACTCACATGGTCATTGGTAGCTTTGCTGGTTTGTATCTATTATGTCCCCCAGAAAAAGCCATATTCTTTAATGCAATATTGTGGAAGTAGATGTATTAGTGTTGATTAGGTTGGAATCCTTGGATTAGGCTGCTTCCATGGAGACGTGACCGACCCAACTATGAGTGATACCTTTGATTAGGGTGTGACCTCTTTATTGAAAGTTTCCATGGAAATGTGGCCCCACCCATTCAGGATGGGTCTTGATTAGTTCACTGGAGCCCTATAAAAAGAGCTCACAAACAGAGGGACCTCAGAGCAACTGAGAGTGACATTTGGAAGACGAGCTACAGCTAAGAGGACAAAACGCCCCAAGAGCAACATTTTGGGAAATGCCATTTTAAAACACAACCTGTGAGCAAGCAGACCACAGCCATGTGCCTTCCCAGCTCACAGAGGTTTTCTGGATGCCAATGGCCATCCTTCATTGAAGGTACCCTATTATTGATGCCTTACCTTGGACACTTTATGGCTTTAAGACTGTAACTTTGAAAGCAAATAAACCCCCTTTATAAAAGCAAATCCATTTCTGGTGTTTTGCAAAACAGCAGCATTAGCAAACTGAAATAGTAGCCAAGTATCGCTGAAGAAAAGAATCTTGATTTCATCAGAAAAACTCTACTCACTCTATGTGAGAAAACAGCCTTCCAAGATATTCAGCAGAATATCCAAAGATTTCAATAAATATCCCTGATTGCTGTCAGCATTCCCACATTCCTTCATTATTCCTATTTCTTCAAGTGCCCAAAATTTTTAGCTCAGATCACCCAACCAATGATTTGTTTATAATTTCCATTGGCCAATATTTGCATTATTGCTTATTAGTGTGATATTTTGTGAGAGAAATATAGCTGGATTATTATGGAAAATCTTTTAAAGACTGTTTTTCTCCCTCCAGGGAATTTACAATTGGATTATAAAAGCACCCCATGGCAATTTGCTTTCCATAGCAATATAGCACTTTATTATAGCTATCTGTACATATGTGCCTCCCTTACAAGACTGTCTCTCCCTAGTGTTTTTAGCCATGGCTTAGTTGTCATTTTATACTTAGAACCTAAATCAGAGAAAACACTCCATAAAGGTTTATTAAATGAAGAAAGAAAAGGAAAGGAGGAAAGAGAAAGGAAGGATGCCTTTCATTATGCACATCAGTGACTGTTAAAGAAACTTTTTTTGATTTGTGAACTGCATTAGTTTTCACAAAATAAAATATCAGATAAAAATTAATATTTATTAATTTGCATACATATATGTATGCATGGTAGCATCATAAAAAATGTTTGAAATAATATTTTAAAAATCAATAAATAATTATCTATGGGGACTTCGATTCCCACAATGTCTAAACCACATTGCATGGGAGTCTCCAGATTGATCTCTCAAAATTTTCTTTTTTCTCATATATCATTATGTGTTACCTTATCAACTCTGCTTGACATATTGGTGTACAAGGCATCACGACTTTTGAGGGTTCCTACTTCATAGTTTCTAAAACTGTGGTCACCAAGAAAATTCTATTAATGGTTCTAGATCCTAGTTCTTTGTGTTATATACTGTGTTACTATCAATTTATTTACTGAAAATAGGCTATATTGCCTTCTTTGTATTATGTCACTGTTAGGCCCCTGGGCACTAATCAATGACAGTATACCATCCCCATAACAATAACACTTTCTTATACTTATACATGTAGCCATCTCTCTTTGGGGAAAAAAACATCAGAAGAGTATAGTGTTGACCATATGAATACTCTATAGAACAAATTACCTAAATACCTCTCTCTCTTTTCTATGTATGTGTTTCTTTTAAAGAATGTCTTCTTCTCTGAGATTCTGTTTGCTGATTGTTCCAAAGAAGCTGGGTAATAATGAGGAAATAATGTTATGCCACTATATTTTATTTTAAGATCCCTGTGAAAGTTGGGTTGGGAGCATCCATCAGAGAGATTCTTTTTTTATTTTAATATCAAAATGATTGGAGAGGTTGAATGAAGCTTAGTCATTAGTAAATGCCACATGCTTTTCTACTTATATTCTTTATTCTGATTCTACCCCTTTTACTTAATGGGATTATGTGAATAAAGCCAAGAGCTGCTTCTTAGTGCATCCTTTTATTGTTGTACCTAACAATAACCCACGTTTTCTTTTTATGACAAAAAAACTTTTCTAGGTTGAAGGAAAATTCATATTCTTTATAATGTTCATAATGTGTTTTTTTTTTTAATAGAGATACAGAATATTTTCAGGTGCTTTTACAGAGAACAAATGGTAATAAGACAAGACATTTTCAAACCTACTTTTAAAATTGCTGCAATTGTGAGAAGGAAAGAAGCCCACTCACACATATCCTCCCATACACACACCAACTCACTGTTCTCAACTTATAACCAATATAAATGTTAAAAAGAGGAGGGAAAATTAAGTAAGCTATTTTTCTCCTAAAACCTATTAAAATAGGAAGTCAACTAGCCACCTTCTGGAAACCATTAAATATCTATTCCTTTTGACAATTTCCATGACATTTTAACTTAGGCAATTGATGCCCTAAGGTGTGGAAGAAATTTACAATTTTTAGGTACAATTGTTTTACCTGTAGCAAAAGATTTCCTTTCTCCAACAGGATGACGCAATGAGCAGCATAAACTTTCCTTTTTGCTTTGTGTCCTTTCTCTGATGCAAATGTCCTTCCTTTTAGAGTGATTTATTATGTAGTGAAGACAGTGCACCCCATTGGCAGAAGACAGTCATAACTAGCTCAGTGGAAAAAAAATATTTTTCTAAATGCATGTTTGTTGAAAGACAGTCAAGGAGAACTGCTGAGTAGAGCTTCAGATATATTTTATTTTAATCAGAATGGCAGGGAAATGACAAAATAATTCATTAATTTTGTTTTATGAACACATCTTTTTGACCCATCACTTTAAGCTAACCAACTGTAATAAATTTGCATGTCAGTAATTCTCTGATAACAAAATTATTTCCTGCTATAAATCAAAAAACTTTATATATTGTTCCATAATTATAAGAAATCAAATCCATATTTAACATTTATTTAGAATGTTCTTGTCACAAAATTGCAATGATATATTTCATGCGGATTTTGTAAATGATTCAGAACAATAAGTGTAAATGATACAGTGAATATTTGGATATTTGTATACATTAAATTTCCACTATGTCCACTCAGAATGTCTGTTAAATTAATCACTTGCTTATGCTTCCTGAGGTTGTTTCATGGAAGGAGGCAGAGGCAGTTTCAAGTGATTTTAAAGACCTAAAAACTAATTGGAAAACATGTATCTAAATTCTCCTGCTCAAAAATAATGAAAATTAATAAGGATAATACAAGACAACAAGCAAAATACTTTACATAGTTTACCTCATTTAATCCTCATAACAACATTGTGAACAAGTGATAGTGTTAGCTCCATTATACAAATAGAATAGCTATGGCTTAAAGGAGTTAAGTGAATAGTACAACTCCTCAGGTGTTGAATAGGGTGTCCAACTGGACCTCTCAATAAGAATATTTCCATGTATTTCATTTGTAGGTTAAAAATAACACCCATTAAAGTAATGACTGGTGATCTTTACATACAAAGGCTTATTTTTTAAAGATACTAGTGATTATTTGAACCACCTGTAAAGAGTAATCTAGTGTGAATGTAGCCCTGGATATCAATAATAATATTAAGATTGTTTAAACTACATATTTATATTTTGATTTTCAAAAGTACAGATGAGATTTTTTCTTTGATTTCTTAATTGAGAAACTACTCGTGTGTACTTTTAATTGTAGACAATATTAGCAGGAATTGAGGGAGAAAAATAACAGGGAAAGAATGCATTAGCCTGAAAGATTAAGCAAGTATCTGACACAATTCAAAATAAAATTATGATAAAGTAAAAAGCATTGTACCTTATTACCACCACCCTTTCTAGAACTTGAATACACATATTTGCTACTAACTTCCAGAGTTTTCAGACAACCAAGTCTGTTTTCAGAGAAGGAAGCAAACTACCAATTAATATACATTCAAATATTACCTCACAAAAGATTACATTAATGGGAGAGTAAATTTAGTGAAAACATTAACACATGCTTTCACCTAATTTGCTAAATATATGGTTGACTTTGCTTTAGATCTGATGATATACCCAGTGATGAGGGAAAAAGAAATCATCACTTCAAACCAAAAGATATTTAAATTTTCTCTCTCTCTTCCTCTTACTTTTAAATCCAGGATGCAATGTCCAAATATAGGCATTAATTTTTACTCTATGCCTTACATTTTAATTTAAATATATTGCCTATGTATTTTGTGGAGCAGTAGATATAGGTTAAAATTTCATGCATTCATTCGTGAGCCTGATTCCTAGTAGACAGTAATAGTTCTTGCATTTGCCTGCCAACATAGTATTTAAAGAGAAGGAATGGTAGTTCCTAGGCTGGTGATTTAAATAATTTGTGTGTAATATATTGCCAAAACATTGAAAATATACCTGAAACTCTTGTTTCAGAATATCAGATAGTTAATTTTTTATATATACTTTATTAACCATTCCTTTCATTTCTTTATATTAACTTATGTTAAAGGTGAATGTCTGCTGTTTTAATGGTGTTCATCTGTGGTGAATCTGAGAAAAGATCTCTATGGGTTTTATCTATTTTAACTTCTTAAAGATACTGGTTTTCCTTTTTCTTAATTATTATACCATTTTTATAATTTGTTGTATTGTGTCACTTCAGAATTTTGATCTTTTTATTCTACTTACTCTGCACAATGGAGAAAGAATTCATTTTGTCTTTAAGATATTATTAATAGTGGTGTTTCCATCCATTTTCATAATCAAATCATTAATCTGAATGTGGTATTTAACATGTTTCCCTCAATAAAGATCAGTATAATGACTGAAAAAAAAATCGTCACTACTAAATAATACTTTTAGGCAAGTTAGACATGTATAAATAGTAAGATTTGGTATCTGAAATTACTTTTATTGGATATTTATACTTTAAAAAATGTTACTCAGATGAGTTTTTATTCTCTTATTTTATTCTAAACTATGTAGGATGAGTTTAGCAAAAGTTATGAGGTGATTACTGTGAATTTGAGAACATGGACTAGGATCCACAGACAACAACAAAAAGCAAAATAAAAGCACTGTGAACCTCAAGTAGGGGTTTGGTTGCTAATCAAAATCCAACTCTAAAATAAGATTGTGGTATCCAATGTACCATTACATGTATTGTAAATGTTTTCTTATGTATGAAATGAGCATTCAGTAAACTTCTAGAACTATTTAAGTTAACCACTCTATCATATCTATATTGAGTGATGCAATTTTGTTGTAATTTTTCTCATCAATATCATATGTTAATTTTTGTTTCTAGATCTACATCCTTAGTTGAAACATCTAAAAGCTTGAAAAATATAGGACAACAGTTTCTCCTCATTTTGACTGCTGGTCAGAAGTCCTGAAACCAATGTCTTGTATTTGTCTTTTTCTCACTCTTTTTAGCTTGCCCCAGGAATATTTGCATGGGACTTTATTGTATATTTTTTCTTCCCTACTTTAATGCTTTCTCTATAACCAATAATAAAGGTGAGTAAAGAGAAATAATATGAAAAAAGAAGATGCTAAACAATAAACAGAACTATATTGAAGATTTTTTTTTAATTGGGTCCATTAAATAGGCTTTACTCTGTATTCTGTTGTAACACCGTAAGATTTTTTGTTCTTTCTATACTCCATATTGTATTACTAAAGCCTAACTAAATGAATCATCTTATTTGCGATATGTTTAATTTATTTATCACTTTCTTTTGCAAGTGATCAAAATGGCATTTTCTCTATGATAACAAAAGCTAAAAGGTTTGTGAGGGAAAAAAGGAATATGGATGGATTGAATTAATGGGATTTTCAACTGAGTTTAAATTGGGAAACTGACTTGAAACTTCATGTATAATCAAGTTATCTAGAACTTGATACTAACAATAAACTGGAGGAAACGATTGAAGATTCTGGAGCAGGGGAGTTGCCTTTTGAATTTCTGTTAAAATAAATTTTACTTTAATTAAACTGCGCCTATTGACTGAATAAAGCATTTCTGTTTCACTCTCCTATTTTGAAATTCACCAAATACAGCTGGAAAACAAGTCACAATGAACTTTATCACAAACAATAAAAGCACTAGCAAAATAGAGGGTCTGTGTGTGAGCTGGCACATAAATTGCATTATTTTTAAAGATATGTCACTAATGTTTTCATGTAATATGATAAGATTTAAGACCACTCTGGCCAGTTCTTAGAAACAGGGTAAGTATTTAAATAGAAACAAAGTGGTTGCGGTCCTTTAGTTTTACACTTGTGCTTTTCTATATGTTCACCTTTAAATTGAAAATGTTGGAGGATTTTCAGAGGAGGTCTATAACTTATATTCTCCAACCTAGAACAGCTTAACACATGTACTCTGTAGCTTTGGGGCAGCAATCCTACTCTTTTCTCTCATCCTTTACTACCTCTTTTTCAACCCTCCTTCTCAACCCTATTGCCTTTTGCTTCCTAAATACAGGTATTTCAGAAGGGATAAGAATGTTGACTAAGAAATTACCACAAATGGATTCCTACTTGTGAATTCGATAGTAATTGCTTTTAGGAACCTTAAAAATAAGAGTCTAAAGGATGTCATAAATTAAGGGAAATTCAGCATAATCCAGGTCCTAAACATAAGTAAAAATTCAAACAATAAAAAATTGGGATCCAAATATTCTTCTTCCTTCTTAGAATTTGTCTTTTGAATGGTATTAAGTCTTGAGCATGTCTTGTCAATATACAAAAATATTATTTTCAGGATATAAAACTGAGCTTGTTTTATTTACAAGCTAATAATCTTTTGTACTTATTGGGTAATGAGATGTTTCATTTATATCATTAAAATGCATTCTAAGTTTTTATTCATTTTACTTTTAATGGCAAAAATATCTTATTCTATCGAAAACATTGACTTGCTTTGGCAGCATAACAATTTGTATACTATAGAAAGCAGATCTCAATGTGACAAAAGGGGATATAGATAAGAAAAACACTAAGAAAAGTAATCTTAAAAATAATATTTTGAGAAAAATGGGAGTGGAACGATGCATATATTAATCTAGATTATAGTTGAGTGTGGAAGAATCTGCATAAAATTTCAAAGACAGAATAAATTATATTCTTGTCCCAAATCTTGTTTAATGAAATATTTTCAAAATAATGGTTTAGGCTTCATTTTGCCTTTCCACATTTTGCTTACTTTTTATAGGGGAAACAAATAATCAATTACAAATCTCTACTGCAGACAAAAAATTGAAAACAAAGTAAGAACAACTTCATCATTTCTAATCTTTGCTTAACAAAATAATCCCTTTGAGCTATTGTGTGTATGTTTAGACTATGAAAAAGACTAAAAGAGTCTTCATTATTTGCCATTGTTAAGCAATATCCTTTAAAAAATAACTGGATATGAGTTAAAATGATCCATCATTCTAAACTTCTAATAACTTCTAATAACAAACTTAAGGTTTGTACATAGTAAATTGGAAATAGAACAAAAATCTAATTTAAATAAATTTTTTTTAAATGTAGGATTATGACCTAGCAAGTAATTCTTCTAAGCACCTGACTTAAAAAGCAAGAGGTATTAAGAAAGAGAAAATTATGGCTAAATATACTAAATCTGGTGTTTTACTTCGTAAGAAAATCATATTTGTATACCTACAATCTTAATTTTTATTGCTTTCATAGTTTGTAACATGCTTTTTAAATTCATCATCCTTACATTAAAATATGTGAAAATCCTTAGTGCTTGAGACATTATAAAATAAAATCTATACTTCCAAAATATATGTTTATGCCATTAAAAAAAAAGCTCTTGTTTTTGTTCTAAAAAGTATCTCTCCATATGCTGAAAATGGAATGCTGTGCAATGAATGAAAATAAAATACTACTTTTAAATAAATTGAGATTATAGCTTATAAATATCATTATCTATTGGTGCCATACAATATCTATAATTTTTGAATCATAGATAACTGCAATGATGGTGAGGACAACAGTAACACCAGTTTAAATTGCCAGTGTTCTCTTTATTTACCTTTGAAACTGTTAGATTTGCTGAGATTTACTTTTCTTTGGATAAATATTAAGATGATATTAAAATGCTTTTTAGAAACCTCATAAATGAAAAAAATATTCCTAAACACGTAAGTCAGCTATGTATTTTGAATTTACACCTGATCTTATGCTTATATAACATAGAGCCAGAATAAATATGAAATGATAACTGTAAATAGTAAATGAGAAAGCAATGTAAAATAAAATTATATAGATTACTTTTAACTAACCATATATTTGTAAATCTACAATTCATTAAGTTCAATACTAAGCCCAATTGAGATACTTCCCTGAGGGTATTGTTTTATAATATTTGTTCACGCATCTATAATTTCAACATTTCAACATTATGTGTGTGCCCAATGAGGTCAGGGGTTATACTTTTCAACTAAAAAGAAATTAATGAAATATTTTATTAAATGAAGAAATTAATAAATGGGTCACCAGTTGCAGCACTTTTTAAATTATACATTTTCCTCCATTATTTTATTTGTTGCTTTTTTTTTTCCTTCCTATCTCTGCCAGGCTGCATTGGCTGTGTTCTACTCACAGTCACAACTCCTGTCAGTGGTCCTGTCTCACAAAATACAGATAATAAAAGGTGTAATAAAAAATCTGACTTCATTTTGGATGTTTGACTGCTGACAACTTTTAAGCCACATCCTCCCCTCTTCCTTTTCTGCCCCACATCTGGGCAAGCTGGTAAGAAAGCCCAGTTACTCCATCCTTTCGTATTGCTGGGGAATTTACCCATGCAAGCCCCAGCAGTGCATACGTGAAACCATCATCCAAGCCTTAACTACTATAATCACCCCAAGGCAGTCTTCTTTCCCTGCTTTTTTGAAACATTTTGAGCCTTTGGAGGCCTGCCTTGACCTCTCCCAGAAAGTGTCATTATGTGAGTAATAAACTCAATAGTTCCAACATCTGAAATAAATTTTGGGTGAGAGTAGACTCCCCCTCTGTGAGTTGACCAGCACAGTTGGATTGATGAGTAGCACTGAAGACCTATGTGACATTAGTGAACCCAAAATGATCATACTTTGATAATGATACCAAATTTATCAATCTAGACCATGTTACTGTGTCAAACAGAGGTTCAGCTGTCAAGGTATAGTCACGGAGACAGTTCAATGCACCTAGTCAAGATTTTATAAGGCATGTCAGAAGGACAAGCAGCCAGAGGTGAAGATAAGTAGCAAAAGTCTAGAAGAACATAAACCTCCTTTTAATACCATCAAAATTGAGGAACAGGAGTACAGGAAGTGAGTAATGAATACAGAGAAAGTAGAAGGTTCAGTGGAGTGAAAGTCCCATGAAGTAGAAAGTAGAACATTAGAATAATGTGCTATAGTGAACAATGTCAATGTACTAAAGCTAACATCATCCTGAAATATTTCACCTCTAAAATATTGAATTAAGATATCTGGAAGTATAACTCAGAGGGCTAGATGACATAATTTAATATTTTGCAGATGAAATAATTATAGATGTTATGGTGACACAGATGAGATCACAGGAGATGAGAAACTGAGAGATGAGAATTTTGGTAGACCATTACTTCAGACATCAAAGTTAAATGGCATATAGCATGATTAGGTAGGAAGCCAGATCCTCAAGTTCTAAGCATATGAAATGAACTGCAGTACTCGAGAATTTGTTAATGGAACAGTGGTCTAGTAGAACAAAGGTCTAAAAGCAGCATAGCTATATTATAATGGTGAGGGTAAAAGATCTTAAAGTGAGAATAAGGGAAAAGGGGGTTTCCCACTGAAATCTGAAAAATGCATGTGTAAAGCAGATATTTGGGAAAAATACTTTTATGTTATGTTCAGGAATATTGAAGATTTGAGGAAGTTGTTGAGAAAATAGGGGAGTTAATAGTTGCTGATTGGTAGTGTTGAAAGATATTTTGGAAGTATTTGAGAGGGCAGAAATGAAGTAAAGGCCATGTCACTAGCACAGATGCCTAAAGCAGTGTAAGAATGATTGCAAACTATTAAACATGCTTATATTTGAAAATTGATCAAAGAATCCTGGGGATATGAACCATGAAGTTTAGTTGTTTCCCTAGCAGATAGGAACTTGACTTTTCCTCAGAATTAGAACGGCCACACAATGAACTTAATAAATGTGACAGTGGTGACATAAAACTTGCATTCCTAATTTTCCATAAGCTGTGTGTCCTCAGATGCCCAGAGCAGGTGGCTTCCTCCCTCCCTCCCTTCCTTCCTTCCTTTCTTGGAATTATATATTAAATAATAAACAAAACATAAAAATGCCCCTATCCTCACAGTATGCAAATTTGGTTAGCGCTTTCAACAAAATTTGGAAAAAAAAGCTAATATATATGTTATTGATAAATGTTATGAGAAAAATAAAATAATGTGAAAAGTTTGCATAGAAGGGTTGCAATTTAAAGAGTGCCAGTTTTACTTAACTAAATAGGTAAAGCATTAAAGAAAAGAAAGAAATGAAGACTGCAATTGAAATGATAGAAAGGCCCTTTACAGTGATGGGAAAGACCAGAAAAGGGAAAGATTGTCCATTCTTCCAGTGGCTAAAGTAAAGAATTCTGTGGTATCAAGGGTTAGCAACTACAGATCTTATATATTGCTTATGGACACCACTTTGGAAAATATGTTGGTATGATCTAACAAAGCAGAAGTTTTTCATAATCTACAATTCACTAAATCCTCTCCTGGGTTAAGCCCATGGAATATCTTACATGTATGCCCTAAGAGAAGGGCCAGCTTCGTGGATGTATGGTCTACGTAGCCACATAGATCACTGTGCTTAGAAGAGCCCTGCATTTGGTTGAATCCTCTTCTGCCATCTTTGTGAAATTCTTAACAACTTTTTAGCAAATACTTTACAGTTTCATTTTGCACTGTGCAAAACAAATTATGCAGCTGGTTCTAGGACACATATACATGAAGCATTGTGTAAAAAAATACAGAAATCAACCCAAAGTCCATAAATGTAAAATGAATAAATAAAAATGTGCTAGATATATAAAAACATATAATGTAGAGAGAGAAAATGGAACATGTAGTGTTCTATCCATCAACATATTTGCATATCAAATTCTTGAAAATACAGAAATGAGCAAAAAATTAAATATATATACAGTATGTTTCAATTTATATGTACAATGAGTCTATTTATATAAAATCTAAAAATATGTAAAAGTTATGTATGTGTGTGTGTGGATGTGTGTATGTGTAGAGAAAGAGAGAGAGAGAATGAGAGGGCCATGCAATGGGCCCAGTAAATGTGAGATGTGACTTCATTTGGTCAATGGATTGCCAAGTGATGTGACACTAGTCATGAGCAGTGGCTTGAAAAGTTCTTGTGTAGTTGAGTTTTCCCTCTTGCACTTCAGACATCTCCTAGAAGAACAGGGGTTGGGAAACTCACTGGTCCCATAAAAATAAGAATGAGAGCTGTCCCAGCCAATGCACAGACTTCCATGGAGGCCCAGTTAAGCCAAACTGGAGTATCTTCTAGAACTGGCTTCTATCCCCCTTCAATCTAATTTGCATTTCTGCTCTCCTTCTTGCCTTCTGACTCCCTTCTTCCTTTCTCTTGGGCCAACCTCTGGAAGCAGTTTACTATATCTTAACATGTTATACCAATATATTAGTGCTACAACAGAGAAATCTTAGAGTATTTCCTCTGCTGAATAATTTACATGATTTTGAGACACAATTTCCAGTGTGCAAAACTTTTAAAAATAGGGTGAGCAAAAGGGATCCCTCTGAAACACAGCTGTTGCTAGTTGATTTAGAAATCAGAGCTCTGCTATTTAATAGGTATATTATTCTGGAATTTCAGCTCTCTATGAAACAGAGTTTTCACATCTCAGAATGAGTACAGTTATATCTGCTTTATAAGATTGTTCTAAGATGTAAACAAGACAATGAGAGTTCATTCCCTTGAAACTCTAAAGGAAACATACAAATACAGTGAGTGGCTGCAGATGTTTTATGAATGCGGATGAACATGTGGATTATAAGTGGATGGTACAAGTAGGTAAAGTTCAAGTGCATGATGTGTGATGAGGATTTCTCTGTTGACCTGGATGATATATAGACATATAGAGTTGATAAGATATAATGGATGTAGACACAGAAATACATATAGACATGTTGAAGTAACTTGAATTTTTTTTTTTGTTATCATTCTGGAAGTCATTTTGTGACTGATATATAAGGTTGGAGAAATCAATTAAAAGTAATATATGGCAGATAAGACTAAACAAGATTTAGATATAATATGATTTGGGTAGTATTAATGGCTTAATCCTATTAAAATAGCTCATGGAGAATCATGTCCTCTAGTTGTTGGTCGAGCTGTCTATTCTAAAAACAAAATGAGTAAAATTATTGCCTTTCCAACTGGAACCTTAAGCAGAAGGGTCTCTGTCTAGCTCTTCTAACTTCTTCTTCCCAAATACACATCCACTCTTTAGGCTGAAGTCTGTTTTGGAGAACTCAGATATCCTGAAAAAAAAGTTTTACTTTGGGGGAAAAATCAGTAATCTAGAAAAGACTGCTAAAAATGCAACCCATAGTCTCAAAGAAAAGGACAAAACACAACAAGCAAGCAGAAACCCTTCTCTACCTTTTTGTGCTAACTGCCAGTATTATTAATTTGTACTTAGTATCATTACTTTTTTATACCTCCCCCTGATTATTCCAGCTGAAACACAAACAGTCTGGTCTATTTTGCTGATACTGGCTTTCAGCAGAAAAACCTTGGCAACACATTTCCCTCTGCAGGTACATATGCTTTCAGTCTTCTTCCAAGGCACAGAAGGTTAATATATGCTGGTAGAAAAAAATGCTTAAATTTTCTTTCATTTTTACTGAAGACATGCAGATAAACACCTAAAGGCAGATCTCTGCCTGCAGGCATGAATATGCTCTAAGAGAAAATCTCAAGTTATGCAAGACGCTTTTAGAAGGAATTCTGTAGTGTGCTAGCTAATTGCAACCCAGTTCTGGAAAAAGTGTTTACTTTGAATATTTTTGGAGATTCTCCAATTCCTTTACTGAATTGCAGTCTGTTTGCTCTCACCTCTTCAGGAGATAAAGGAAATAAATGTGACATATTTTTAAAAGCATTATTGTAAGACGTTAATAAAAATATCTTTTATCTTGGTTTTAAATCTCAATTGCTGGTTGATATTCTAAATATGCAATTTTATTTTAGTCTCAATGCAATCTGTTCAATAGTAAAAGAAATAATTGAGGAAAAAGTAATTACATGACACTTATTTTTTAAAAATCTTGCCATTGAGGGAGTAAATATTTATACTAAAATTACAAAAGCTTGCTTTGACTCATTCATGGTAAATCACAGAAATCACAAGAAAATACTCTGACTTTTTTCATTAGTTCCACAATATTATCAAAAATCTAAATTGTTATTGAAAGCTCAGATTTTTAAAAAATGAAAAAAATAAAGATAACCCAAGGTGTATATTTATATTTGAAAATTATTATTCTATTTTGGTACCTCGATTATCTGATGATTTAAATTTAGTTTAGGAAAACATTTAAGAATTTTACAGCATGAATAATTCATTTCAAGTAATTGTTCTGATTCCATTTATTATTAGAGCATAACCCTGATCTTTCTTTTCTGATGTCTAATCTTAGATTCACAATGGCTTGAAATACACAGAGTTTATACTTATTTGTCACTTGAATATGATTTGCATTTTTTTGATATCTTCTATTGACCTATTTTCTCAGTTTTAATAGAAAATTTTAAAAATGCTGGTCATACCAAGAGTCAGAAAGTTATAATATTCTCTAAGCATGCTATTTTTTTGATGTCCGACCCTAGAAAGTAATGCCTTCAGGCATTTTTTTTTACTAAACAAATTGTTTAGTGGTGTCACTAAACAATGACAACAAAAAATACCTTTCCTTTTTTTTTTTTTTTTAGTGGTGTCAGACTCAGAGTCAGAAAATTTAACTGTCTCAGATATAAGATCCCATCACTAAGGCATGCTCTAGGGAAATTATTTCCCTCATTACTAAAGCAAACCATCAAATATGTTGAGTTTTAATTTATCTAAACTACCCCAGTGGCAAGTGAGAAGCATTTTAACATGGGTCACACAGTTAACTGGGATATTCAATTAAAATAGGATATGAATTTGAGTAGTAAAATGTTGCAAAATGCCAGAGGTTGAAGGAATACCTAAGATATCTAGCCTCTTTGGAACTCAGTGATCTAAGTGGTAAATTCTAAGCATTGTGTTGTGATTTTTAAGTGGAGATTAGGTGGGAAGTAAGGGTTAATTTTATAAGCATTAACAAGTAAATTTATGGATGGCCCAAGGTGAGAAAGGCCTGACTAGAAGCTTCCTGGATGGAGGAATAAGATCAGTAGTACCCTTTGGAACCAGGAGTGCCCTGAGGCAGCTCAAACTAAAACCATCCATCTGTTATAAGAATCATCTAATATAATTCAATCACCTCTTCCATGTTGGTGTTCTTTTAATTTGTTTTTTTGTTTGTTTGTTTGTTTTTGATGCATGAAACCTGTTAAGATTCATTCAAAGAATAAAAGAATGCACTCTGAGGGCATGAAGGAGGAGCTGAACCAGATCCTAGCTGCTACTTTCAATGAGAAGATGACAAACAAATTAGTTGTAACAGGATTCTAGTTCTTTAGAAGCAAAGGAAGTTAATTCCAAAAGTTTCTCCCCACCCATAAATAGTTGCCATTTGAGAAAATGTCAGTGCACCAAATGTGAGGCTTCAGTATGAACTCCTGTCATGGTGACATTCCAGCTCAATGCAGAAATATTGTTCTAGGGAAGAATCATTAAAAGGAGGATATGGAAGTTTCTGGACCCTACTGAGAAGTAAACAAATGGTACAAGCTCAAAGCTAATCCTCTTTAGGATGCTTCAACACAGACATTCCCCCGAAGATTTCACGGACCATCTAAGGTGCTGGTGGAGAGGTCAAATCAAAGGAATTTGAATCTCATCAGTTCTTAGATAATGGGTAATGAGACTTGTTTTCAGATCAGTCTCTGGTAAATAATTGATTCAAAAAAAGGGGATTGGGCTGTCATGGCTTAAGATATAAAACCCATGAGTTCTTTAATGTGAATATATTGGAATTTTCCAGAGAAGTTGTTAGAGCCAACAAAGAGATAGGAGTATGTAGAGATCCATATAGTATGCAGGAAATGTCAGTGCTGACAAGAACAAATCCCAACCTTTAAAAGTGCTAGGCCACTACTGCCTACCACCAGAATGCATCAAATATCTAGTTGTCTTTGAATTCCATATACCATGGAAAGGTTTCAGGAGTTGAGAAGAGTGATGTAGGAAAAGAGGACAGAAGCAGAGTGTATGCATGTGTGTAGGTTTTGTGTGTGTGTGTGTGTGTGTGTGCATATAGAACTAGTTTGTTGGATAAAAATTGGTGAATTGGTAATATATTACTTCTGATGACTCACATGGACAGGTACAAAAGTTCTTATGAGAATATACCATTAAATTCAAGGCACAGAGTGATGGTTGCAACATACTGGGAAACAAATTGATTTCCCTATTATGTAGTATCTCCTCTTCAACACAGGCATGGGGGTATGTGAACGAGAGTGAACAGAATCAGTTTGAAGAACTTGCCTTTTCCATTCCCCTGAACTCCTCTGACAGAAATTTGTGGAAACTTTTACCCATTATACTGACATTTCTGGGTAAATATCCTCTCTTGGCCTACTTCAAGACAATTTCCACATACACAGATCTCCCAAGTTACTTAAGTTTCTAGAGGAGACTTTCTTCAGTAACCTCTCTTACTTCATTTCTTCATAAATAAGTCCTGAGCATCATGTAATTTCGTGACTATAAAAAGCACTTTCCAGCAGAAAATAATACAATGTTAACTAGCCAACAAAAGATGGGCTGATGATTCAGATTAATTTAACATACAAATACCCTTAAGAAGTGACTTTATATGTAGAAAAACAATTAATAGAATCACTTTTGTCACTTTGTCATGAAATTTACTAAAACCTATTTACATTCAAACTCCCACCAGCAAAATAGATTACAAATGCAGGATAAAGCAAAACAAAACAAACAACCTCTTACAAAAACTCTGTTTTAAAGATTATATTACAAGCTGAGCATACAGATGTAAAGTTGGAATGGTAATTAGCTTTACTAATCATCTTGATTTTGCTTAAAACTTCCGTTTTACTCAGGAAACTACAAAGAAGAAATAAAAAGCAACTGAGGTAGGTTGACATGCCAAAGATCCCTTGTAGTGCTGATAAAGATCCCCTTGCTATAATAAAATGAGTCAAACTGGTGCCAGCAAGTCTGAAAAACTTCACCAGATAACCACAGACCTTCAAGTTGCTAATTAATAGACTATGAACCAAAGGCACCCTACTCACATCCCCCTCACAGCTCATGTAGCTCATACCTCCTTCCAACCCACTTCTTCCTCACCATTCTCCATCTCCCCCACATCCTCCTTTCTTAAACTGCCTCCTGAACCCAGCCCCTTGAGTAGTAAATTTCTTTTATTTCTGCTCTGCAAGTATGCTACTTTAGCTCAATAAACTTCTTCTGTATTTTAGTTTTCAGAGTCTGTTTTCAGAATAACAGAGAGGTATAAAATACTTTAAGATCCCCAAGGATCATGCTGTTTAAAGGAGGGTGAGAAGAACAAATATGTAAATAATATTTCCTACAAAAGTTGTTCAGAAAAGTATCTATGCATCAAAATCACCAAGAGAACCCCATTTGTTCCAGTTTGCTATTGCTGCCTTTTTGCAAAACACCAGAAATGGATCAGCTTTTATCAGGGTTTTTATTTGGTTACAAAGTTACAGTCTTAAAGTGTCCAAGGCCATAAAGTGTCCAAGGTAACACATCAGCAATCAAGTACCTTCACTGGAGGATGGCCAATGGCATCCGGAAAACCTCTGTTAGCTGTGAAGGCAAATGGCTGGCATCTGTTCCAGAATTCTGGTTTCAAAATGGCTTTCTCCCAGGACGTTCCTCTCTAGGCTGCAGATCTTCAAAAACTCACTCTTAGTTGCTCTTGGGGCATTTGTCCTCTCTTAGTCTTTCAGGAGCAAAAGACTGTTTTCAAAGGTTGTCTCCAAATGTCTCTGTAAGCTGTAGCTCCTCTCTCAGCTCCTCTTCTTGGCTAGTAGCAAGCTCACTCTTTCTGGATGAGCTTATATAGTGCTCCAGTAAACTAATTAAGGCCCAGGCTGAATGGTCAAGTCCACACCTCCATGGAAATTATCTAAACAGAGTTATCACTACAGTTGGGTGGGTCACATCTCCATGGAAACAAAGATTTATAATCTAATCAACACTAAAAAGTCTGCCCACACCAGACTGCATCAAAGATAATGGGGTTTTGGGGGACATAATACACTCAAACTGGCACACTATTCAAATCATAGAAACCTAAGCACCAGTGCAAATATGGTACATAAAGTTCCCTGAGTATGGGCCTTTGAAATCTCTTTGTTTTGCAAATTCCAAAAATGATTCTTTACCAACTTGTACCATCATAATCTTTCAAAGAACATTTAAAAATCAGTGCCCTACCTGGTTTCCAAAGTGATTTTCACACCAATGGCATTTTAATTTTGTCACTATACTTCTAAAGATCATGCATGGTTCCCATTCCTTCAGGATAAAATAAAACCTTCATAGCATGATTCTCCTGTGTTTTCAGTGAAAGCCCCCGGTTACCTCCTCACTTTCCTGCCTTGACACAACATCATATGACCACAGTTCTGGCCATTTTAAACTATTATATGCTTTTCCAAATTATTGCATTACTGCTAATTTCTGGCATTAATAAAAAGTTCCGTCTGCTCAAAAATTATCAAAATAGTGTTATAAACAAAAATACATTGTGATTAAGTTTGTTGTTTTCATCAATTGTTGGTCTGATTTGGTTGGATATCAGTTTTAACTGAATTTATAAAGAAATGCAAAAAGGATTTATAAGCAATTGGAAATGCTGGAAGATACTGTATTTTTAAATCATTTTTCAAATACTATATTTGAATTGAAAAACAGAGTATATTTTGGTAGAACCTATTCTTTCATTAATAATAATACATGTATATTAGGATTCTATGGGTGGTCAAAGTATATGAAACAAAAACTTTTAAAGAGTAATTTATCCCTTCTATCACTATTAAATATATATTCATGACTATTTTGTTGCAAAAATTAAAGGGAAGATTTTTGATCCAATCATAAATTATCCTAATTAACAAACTGAAGAGCATTTTGTGAATAATAGGTAGATTTAGGTGAAATTCATGAGTTCTTGGAAAACAGTTCTGTGATTCAAGAAAAAGGCAAAACATTTATCACCAACTAACAATTGAGGAAGAAAATTTATCTCTACGGAGCTTATTCCCTGCTTTAGTTTCCAGGCTGCTAAAACAAATATCATTCAGTGGGGTAGCTTAAAGAGCAGGGATTTATTGGCTTACAGTTTTGAGAACAGAAGTCCAAAATCAAGATGTTATCAAAGTGATTGTGGTGCTCTGGAGCTGGCTGCCAGCAGTCCTTTCTCCTTAGCTTTTCTGTCAAATGGCAAATCCCATGGTGGCTTCTCCTGGCTTCTCCATTCTCTACTAGGTTCCATTTCTACCTGTGGCTTCCTCTCTCTCTCTCTCTCTATGTGTGTATATATATATATATATATATATATATATATATATATATATATATGTGCGTGTGTGTGTGTCTGTGTGTCTGTGTCTGAATTTCATTCTGCTTATAAAGTGCTACAGTAATAAGTTCAAGGTCCACCCTGATTCCATTGTGCCACACCTTGACTGAAGTAACCTTATCAAAAAGTCTTACTTACAATGGGTTCATACCCACAAGAATCTATTAAGTTTAAGAATCTGTGTTTCTGGGATACATAGTTCCAAGCCACCACATTCCCCAACAAAGGTTGTATATATAGAGAAAAATAACAGAATATGGAATAGGTCTTTAGCACTTCATTATGAATCTCTCAGGTTCTTTTGCTAAAAGAAGGTCATTAACGCTACCACACAAAACTAAAAATTTATTCTTATTATCTTGAATTTTGCCTCTTTTTGGATTGGTTTTTACATGAGTGAAAAGGGTACTCTCTACCTTGGTTCTATTTAATTTTAGGTTTTTCTAAGCAAGTCATTTTCTTTGTGCAATAAAATTACTGACATGTTTCTTTTTAAGAATGCTTAATATAAATAAGCAAGCATATTAAGTCCTTGGGCCCATTACATAATGTGAGAATAGTGAAATTCATAGATGCAGCACGATATAAAGGCCTTTCTTAAGTAGTTTTGTCTTAGTTCTTCCTACATCTTCAATATGATTAAGAATTGGTCCTTAGTTATTCACTTATAAATAGTTTTAACTTAAATTTTCACAACCAATCCCAAGAAAAAATATTTTTTCACTGTTTTGTAATAAAAGTTCTTCCAAATTGTACGCTAGTTTTCAGAAATTGTGCCATCTGTTGAAACTGGTAAGTGAAAGTCTTCATTTTCTTGATGCTTCATTGAAGTGATTCTGCAAGATTGGGGCTGAAAAAACATATGTTAAAATTTAATTGGCCATTGTATGATAATTAGTTACCTAAGTGGTTATCGAGGTTATGTGCATTCATCTTGCTGCTCTAAAAAGTCATATCCAGCTCTAAAATTCTATTAGATAGCAATAAACTTGCTATTTAAAAGGTAACTGTTAACAGTAAATTAGTAAATTAATAAAGCATGTCAGGCAAAACTGCATGCCATTTTTAGCTAATATGTTTTAAGAGCAATGTAATAAGGTAAATTGTCCACTAGAAGTCCATACATTTGGGTTCTATTTTCAACTCTGACACTGAGATTATTGTCACCATTATGAGCTAAACAATTTGTTGACTGGATTTCAGCTTCCTTGTCCGGCGCCCTCTCCGCCCCGCCTCGAGTCCTCGGTCGGCCGGCGATGGGGACCAGAGAGATAAGGGGAGAGAGGGTGCGGACAATGTCTTACCCGACGCACTCGTGATCACTCTGGACTCGCGGTGGTAAAGCAGATAAACTTTTATTGGAACTAGGCAATCATCATCTTTACAGGTTCCACCCGGGGCGAGACACCTCGGGGGAGAACAACCTCGATGCGGCCGTCAGGTACGGCTCCTTGTGGGCTGTCTCCCCGAGCTCTGCCCGGGAACTTTCTTATAAACCTTGCGTGTATCCAATGGGCTAACGCCACGCACACAAGCATGATTGGTGAATACAGCGGGTGGTTACATACATCAGAAGCCGGAAGCAGGATGTGGGCGCCATCTTGGCACCACTCGATGGGCGGGGGGACTTTGGAGCAGGTTTACAGCGCATGCGCTATGCCCGTCCCGGGAGACGGCTCTCCACACTTCCTCATCTCTACTGAAAGCATTATCTGTCAGTCAGATAGAGCACAGAGTTTATGTAAGCTGTATACTTCTACCACAAGTTTTTTAAGGGTGTAATAAATTGTTAGGAAATAATTTTTGATTACGAATGAGAAGGAATATACCCTTTTTCACTCTACTGCTTATTTTCCCTATGTGAGAAACCTAGAGCCACAGCATTAAGGATTGAATTGTAAGTTTCACCTAAGGATGAATTATTATTTTCAATCATACGATGATGTGTTTTACAACAGCTTTCCCAATAACTACAAACTTCCTCTCAATGGAAGGATAATATGGGGGAAAAGAAAAAAAATTGAAAGAAAGTTTACATAAATATTTAATGGTGTTTTCTTTATACTAGGCATAATAAGGGTAGAGTCAGCAGGGACAAAGACACTGGAAAAATACCAGCTGTGTTTTATAAGAAATAATTTTTCATTAGACATAATTTTTGGTGGGGAAGACCAATTCATAATTGATAACATATATTGTTCATTCTATTTGTATGTCAGTCTTCTTTCCCTTACCCCAACTTTTGTTTTCCTTACCCCATCTTTTAAATACCATGTTTTAATGAAATTGTTTCCTCAAACCATGCAAAATATCCCCCCACTCCCATGACAATGTCCCGATTTTTAGTATCACTCAGTATGGGTAAAGATACATTTTCTAACTTGTATTTTTAATGTATGTCCCTTTTAATAAGCAGAAATTCACACATGCACACATATTCTTACATTAATTATCCTATTTGTGAATCATAGCTTTATCAACGTTCCAAAGATATTCTAGTAAAGAAGATATTCATTGAAGTATGTAAAATTGCATAAGATAAAAGTAGATTCTCAAACAATTATATCCATTCATTTTTCAATCATTAAGTCATTCCATGGATTGTTTTTTATATGCCTTCTAGGTGGCCAGCTCTGTTAAAGACCTGGCAATGCAGCACTGAACGAAACAGATGACAATTCTCATCCTTGTGAAGAAAGTTATAGTGTAGAAAGTCAGACAGCCAAATATAAACATAATAAATCAATAAATTATGTGCTGATAGTGACAGTGCCAGGAAAAATAGATCAGATTTATGAGGTTGGTGAATTCTGAGGAGGAATTGAGACTTGAAAAAGAGTTGAGTAGAAAAAACCTCATTGAGTAGGTGACATTTAAGAAAAGTTTGGAAAGAGCAGCAGGAGTGATCCGTTGGGGATGTCAGTCAGAAGAGCATTTCAGGAAGAGGAAGTAGCCAAGGCAAAGTCTCAAGAGTTGTAAGCATGCCTGAAATTCCGCCCCCCCCCACATAAAGGGGGGAGGGGGAGGCAACTGTAGCCTAAGTGGAATAAGAGTGAGTAGATATAGTCCTCTGCTTATCATAGTCACTAGGGAGATCAATCTGGCAGAAGCTCTACCTTGGTTGTTCTCTAATAAATACAGTAGGAAAAGGGAATGTGACAAAACATGCATCAGCTCTTAAAGCTCCCACAAGGTGGTTACTGTGTCACTGCCATTTGTATTTCCTTGGCCCAGATGAGTCATGTGATAATGTCAAACTTTAAAGGGAACACAGAAGAAATCCTATCATGGGCCTAGAAGTAGAGGAATGTATCAGAAAATATTGCAAACATTCCATCAAGAAGTGATGGTGTCTAGGAGTAGGCTGAGTGTGGTGGAAGTTCTGAGCAGTGGTTGGTTTCCAGACATATTTGGAAGATACTAACAGTATTTCCTGACACATAGGGGCTGTGAGAGAGAAGGGAGGTAGGAATAACCGATTTGGGGGATAAACTGGATGGATGTAGTTGCCATGAATTGAGGTGAAGGAAACTGACAGTTAAGCAGAATTTGAAGGGTTTAGGTTTAGACATATTTAGTTTTAGACTTCCAATTGCAGAATTCATATAAGCAGTTGAACATACAAGTTAGGACTGCAAGAGAGAGGTCTACCTTGGAGACAAAAGTAATCCTTATCATACGTGGCATTTAAAGCCATGAACTTGGATGACATCACCAAGAGGGGTAACAGAAGTCCAAGGACAGAGCAGTTTCACCACCTGCTACAAAGTTGTAGATTTTAATCACTGAGCTCAGAATTTAATAGTTTCCCTCTACCTCCAATTTAAGTCAAGGCTTATATAAGTGCGCCATGTTTATCATGCCAAGTGTATTTAGATATATTTATCCATTACCTATAAGTAGAGGATATATTTGAAGAATTTTAACCAGTACTGCGTTTGCACTGACCAAATACAGTGGACATTTGCCAGCACACAGTCAGCCTTGCCTTTGACACCAACTCTTACCTCACAGCTACACTGTCTCCTCTGTGAAATTAGCCTAACTTCCATAGTCAGCATTTAAGTATTATTCGCCAGGCATTTTATACCACATTGTACCAAACATGTATTATAGAATTTATCACTTTGCAATTCAAGTATTTTAAAATTCTTTTTTTATTTATAAACCCTGTGTGCAGGGTATCTTTCTAATATTTTCATAACAGTGTTAAACAGAAATCTTGAAACAGAGGAACACCTCAAATATGAATATTGAAAGAATAAATTTTAAATAATTATAATTATATACTAAATAAGTTATGAATTTATGCTATCATCCTTTGAATTTATTAATTACTAAATTATGCTTTAGTGCTTTAAAACAAAAAGAACAAAACAAAACAAATAAAAAACTGTGGACACAGTTTTACAATGCTAAAATGTTAGGAAGTGCAATAAAAAGAGGAAATATGACAAGTAATTGTTTTCACATTGGGATCTCTTGCTAGGTCGTGAGCTCCCTAAGAAAAAATATTTTATTTACTTATTGTATAAACATATAGTGAAGTTCAGGTGGCATAGTAAATGTTTGATTATTTTATTTAGTAAATAATTTGAGTCTTTACCTTGTGACAGTTATTGTCCAAAGATAGGGAAAGAGAGAAATAACCTGGCAGATTAGGATCCTAGTGTTTCTTGTTCATGTTCTTGTAGAAGATATGGGAAATAAACAAATGGATACTTAAATCTATGGTCTAATTTCAGGTAATGATCAATGCCTTATACAAAATTCAAGGAGGATAATGGATTAAAGAGTGACCGGCTGGCTGGGTGGGGCTGGCTAAGAGGAGTGTCACCTTTCTGAGATGATGACACATGAGTAGAGACATGAATGACATGAAGAAACAAGACAAGTAGAGGACTGGGAAAGATATTCCAGATAGAAACTACAACAGACTTACAGACCCTTGGACAGGAATGACCAGAGCAGATTAAAGGACTAATGAAGTCCAGCAGGACTGAATCAGAACGAGTAAGGGGACAAAAGATCCTCAGAGACAGAGTCAGAGACCATGGCAGGGGGCATATTAAGTGGGGCTTTTTCATACAGAAATTTGGGTTTTACTATAACAGGCAAAACCATTGGAGGGGTTTGAGCAGGGTAGGGATATAATTTCATTTATGTTTCCAGACTATTCCTTTGAATTCTGTGCAGACTATAGGTAACAAATAAGGTTAAATCAGGGACACAATTTGTTAATAGGTCAGTAAAGTGGTTTAGAAAAAAGAGGATGATAGTTTGGACTAGGTCCTATATGAAAAATTAGGGTTGAATTGACAGGTCTGGATGAGAGAGTGCATGTAAAATATTAGGGAAACAGAGAAAGCAAGAATAAAGCCTGAGGTTTCGGTGTCACTTACTGATAGAGAAATATTGGAGAAGGATCAGGTTTTTGAGCCAGGAAATCAATGTTGACTATGTGAAGTGTCACATACCTAATTCATTTTTAAATGAAGATGTCTTAAAAGTGGAAATATCAAATTATGAACTCAGGACATAAATTTTAGGGTCACCTATGTAAAAAATGAATGCAAATCCATGGAAATGGAATTCAAATCCACTGTGTCAGCTAAGGCATAAATACAGAAAGAGAGAAGAAAAGGTCTGGGAACTGACCACTTAGCATTTAGAAATTGGAGGAACAGTCAGCAAATTAGATTGAATAGTATTAATGAAGAAGGGAGAAACTCAGTAAAAGTTTTAGTTGGGAAGTTACATAAGAAAGGTTTTTTCACAAAGGAGGCAGTGGTACATTCTATAAAATAGTACAGAAAGGCAAGTATGTTGTTGGCTAAAATTGATCACTGCGGCTGACCAGTGAAGGCTTTGGTGACATTAACAGTAATTACTGGGTAGCTTTAAAAGATGTGAACATGGTAATGAAGAGTGTTGTGAGGGCAAGGGGGAATCAAAGGAAGCTTTGTTTCTTTGTTCAACAGGTAGTTTTTAAATTGGAGACATTTGTACACACTTGATTGTAACATGTGAGAAAGCTGGATATTTGAGTAAAGATAGATTAATAGATTTCTTAACAGAAAGAAGAGGCAGCTAAATTTTAACTGACTCTATTTTCTGAGTGTAAGGAAAATCATAGTCACCAGCTGTGTTGGTTGGGATGTATTATGTCCCCCTAAAAGCCATGTTTTAATCCATTTTTGTGGGGTATTTGGATTAGGTTGTTTCCATGGAGGTGTGACTCACCCAAGTGTAGGTGAAACATTTTGATTAAATTATTTCCATGGATATGTGGACCATGCCCATTCTGGGGTGGGTTTTAATTAAATCACTAGAGTCCTATAAAAGAGCTCGCAAACAGAAGGAGCTCAGAGCAGCTGAAAGAGACTTTCGGAGAGACATTTACTGATGCTTTGAGATGCTTAGAGATGTTTAGAGATGTAAGCCCAGAGTTTGCTCCAGAGAAGCTGACACTTAGATGCACAGGAGCTGAAGAAGCTAAGAAAGACAGAAGCCCAGAGACATTTTGGAGAAAGCCATTTTGAATCGCAACCTTGGAGCAAAGACAAACAGATGCCAGCCATGTGTCTTCCCAGCTGACCGAGCTGTTCCAGACACCATCAGCCTTCCTTCAGTGAAGATATCTTCTTGTTGATGCCTTAGCTTGGACACTTCTATGGCCTCAGGACTATAAATTTGTGACCTAATTAATCCCTTTTATAAAAGCCAATCAATTTCTGGTATTTTGGTAGCCAATCCATTTCTGGTATTTTGGAACACCAGCATTAAGAGAGACAAGAGAAGTGTGAGGAGAAAGGAAAAGTGTAATACGTGTAAAATAGTCTTTCTAGGAGGAAAGAGCAATATGAGTAGGGAAATGCAGAGTCCTACAGAAACGCAGCTGTAAGAATAGGGGAATGAAAGCTCTAAGGGAATGATAGAAAGTAAAAACTGTGTTGGATTTTGTGGTGTCTGCAAACATGATAACTGATAAAAGTGATTTAAAAATCTGATTATTAAAACAAATCTGAAGTCTGAAGTAGATAGTCTAGTGCAGCTTTTCCCAAGCAAATTAGTCAGAAAATGAAATGGAAATAGCCCTTCCATAAAAAGAGGGGTTAATGGTCACACAAGTTTGAGGTCCACTGAATTAGTCAAACTGAAATAGGTCTTGTCTGATGGTTTGTTTTGTTTACTTTGTATTTTATAATTGCAGGACTGCTCAGATCCTTTAAGAGGCCATTGGACTTTGTGAATCTCCAAGATTTCAGTTAAAAATGTTGTGTTTGATGCTATCAGTTTCTAAAAATTTTAGTGTAATTTAAATAATGGAATTTGGGGTATCTACCTTGGTACATCTGAATTTCAAACATTTGAACATATTCCCTTTTCATTTTACCTCCCTTCAATGACTGCTTTACATAATACCTTCTATCTTCCTTTGCTTTGCCTGAGATTAATAAATAAGTGTTCTGTGATTATTTTTGTGAAATATGTACAACTGATATATCACTGAGATATCAGGCACTAAACTATATACCCATTACTTTATTGATTGTAATATTGTACTTAACTTTGGAAGAAGCAAAACAGCTCATCTATTTGAATATGTTCTTAGATTACAAAGAATGCTCTTTCCTCCAAAGAGTGTTACGTTTTTATTAAGCACAAATAAAATAAAGCAGAACAGCCAAAAATTCAAATTTCTTCAAGGTGTTGCTAAAGCCGAGTAAAATGCACCACATTGCCCATGGTTGCTGAAGAGATAATGTGTAAAATTAAGAATGTTATTTTCATAATTCATAGGTAGACACAGATAAAAAATAAAACATAACCACATTTCCTCTTGGTGACAGAAAGCTAAACAAAAGCCTCCTGTGCTTTCATCAGAGTTTATCCCTATATAAGTTCATATAGCTGAGGTTGCAGCAAGTTCCATAGGCTAAGAACTTAATTGGCAATTCAGCCTGCCTGGGTCTGCAACCTGATTGCAGTGTTAGCATGACTTGGAGAATGTAGGCAGCTCCACTTTGTTGAAGGATTTCCATCTCTACCAACTGGCCTGTGAGATCTAGGCGCATTGCTTGAGCATCACCTTGTCAGCCCCAAGTAAATCAGCAGGCTCAGGTTGAGGTCCAGCGCTACAGAGCTCTCAGCACCCCACCCACTTAGCAGCTGTAATCACATTCTGAGCATAGAGAGTTTGGTTTTATCTGAGTGCTCCAAACCCACTGTCTCAAAAAGGGATGCCACAGGACAGAAGTGTCTTTACTGAAATGAACTGAAAGCATTTATATCCACCAGGGAAAGCCATGCTTCCTAAGGATACTCAGAAATGACTAATTGTGTCTGGTGCCAGGTGCACAAAGAAAATCCCTCGGTTTTGCTTTCACCGTTTTTAAGGAATAAAGGGAAAATTGTATACAAAGAATCACCATATTGCTTTTCAATATGTATTTATTGTTTCTGCAGAAGATGCCTGCTCTCTTGCTATTCATTATTCTAGCTCTATTTCCTTGTATTATTTTTTTCTTTTCTATTTCCATATTGAATTTTGATCAGAGTAGCAAACAGAATTGCATTTTGCAGAATTCTCTGTTGATTCATATATAAATTTTAGAAAATGTAGGGGCTATCAGGAGATTAGCATTTCTTTCTTGATTTGATATCCTTCAAACTGAGTGAGATTAATGGCATCAATAGCTTGGAGCTCATGAGGAGGCAAAGTATATAGCCTGTCAGCTTTTTTTTAATGTAAGTGCTATAGACATTCTCAATGTTGTTTATGATATTCTTCTTTTCAGTTCTACTCTTATTCTCCTGCTAAGTCTTTTTATCTCAGGAGTGGTCTTGTATAATTGGCATCCTCAGGGCTGTATGTGCCATATTTAAGTGGCTGATTTTTTCTAATCCCTGAAGATCAAGATTGTCACTTAATTTGCGTAAACCTTTACCAAACATTCCTCAGTTGCCATCATTTGGTTCAGTGAGATACCTTTTTAGAAATATTGTTAAAGCAAATTAACTCTTTCAGTTTTACTTCATTTTGTTTGTATTTATATATTGGTATTGTTGTGGGGGGGTGTATAAAATAATTATAAGATGAGCTTAACTGAACAGACCCACAGAAATTTTGGGCTATACTGCTCAGACTAATATTTATTCTATATACTTTTCTTTTGGGTAATTTTATGACATGCAGGTGTTTTTGTTTTAGTTCTGGATGTGCCACCAAATATTTAAGTAACCATATAAATCAAGTTCATGCAGAGTAGCCAAAGCAGTAGAAGACATATATTAAGGGATTATGTGAAAGGAATTGGCTTATGTGATTATAGGGACGGGCTATGCAAGTACATAGGGCAGGGATGTCAGGAAGGGCAAGCTGGAACTCTCAAGCATGATTCAAAGAAAGGAGGAATTTCTTTTTCCAGGAAACCTCAGTTCTGCATTGAAAGTCTTTGAACTGATAGCATCAGGCCCGCCAGATTATCTAGGATAGGCTCCATTATTTAAAATGTACTGATTAGGAACATTAATCACACCTGCAAAATACATTCTTAGCAACATCTAGAATAAGGGTACTATAGCATAACTGGGGACTATAGCCTAGCCAGGCTGATACATAAAAATGTTCATCACAGTAATTTTACAAAGTAACTATGTCCCTCTGGTGGTTTTCCCTAATTTGTAAATGAGTCAATTTCATCATTTTATGTGGATCTTTTAACCTTTTCCTAGCTCAGAACTTCTATATCATGTCCCATTGTCCATTAAGTTAGAAATTATATGAAAGAGCAAGTGTAAACCACCAACTATTTGAGGTACCATTTATAAAGCAAAATAATTTTTAGTTACCATTTTTTTCAGTCTAAATTTAACTCCACCCTAGTCTCACCAAAGTTACGCATTGCTACTTATAAAATGCTTTTTTTTTTTTTTTAATGCACTAAGGAATATATTCCATTCCAAGTTCCTCTTAGATGGCTGAACATTTTCCATACCATCCCTTTTGATACTTAAACTCTTCATTAAATTTTATGGAAACAAATCTATATAACCAGAAAATATGAATGCTTTCATTAAAGCAGCTTCTTAGAATTTTGGAGATCTAGAAAATAATGTTTCCATGAATACAGATATGGTTTTATGTGTCCCTGAAACATCACAAAATCTCAAGAGGAAACTAAATATTTTCTCAATGAAGAAGATCAATGTCTATGTTCTTTAATAAAATTTATAGAACAGATTTAACCTTCATGTTCCTGTTCTTTCTGCTAAGGAGATACGAGTGTCACATCTATAGGTAAAGAAAATTAAAATTAATTTTTTGAAAGAAATGACTTGGGGATTCTCCCTGCCACATTCCAAATGCAGATTTTGGATAATGAGTATAGTGCCCTTTTCTCAAGTCTAAATTTTGTGAAATAAATCCATATATTTGGAAAACAGTGGTACCTCGGTACTTGATTGCTTTGAAACTTGTCAAATTTGGTGCTCCACACATTTTGTTGTGAAAATTTTGTCCTGGAGCTCATCATTTGTTTGGTACTTGATGTGCAAGCTAGAGCTTGTCAGCATTGGTTGCCTCGTGACTAACTACCATTTCCAGCTGAAACAAAAGATCACACATTCGTCCCATGGTAGTTCTTTCCCTGTGCACATCCCCTTGTGGTCTTATCTTAACTTCTGTGGTCATTTTGTGTATTTTTGCACTTTTTTTCCTCATCATGGGTCCTAAGAAAATGAACAGTAATAGCACTGAGCAGAAAAGAAAATTACCTCACACCACCATTGAGAAAAAAAAAAAAAAAAGGAATAATAGGCAAATATGAGAGTGGTATTAGCATTACTGATCTTGCTGGGGAATAACGTATGCCCAGAACAATGGTCTCCACCATCATTAAGCATAAAGAAGTGATTTAAAAAAAAAAAAAGGCTGATGTTGCAAAATGAGTTAAAGCAGTAACAAAGCAGTGTTCTGAAACACTTGAGGAAATTGAAAAGCTGTTATTCATTTGGGGAAAACATGACACAGTGATAAACAGTGTATTGGAAGCCATGGTATGTGAAAAAGCGAAAGTGTTGCATGCCGATCTTATGAAAAACAAACTGGGGCTGGGTGATGAGAGTGTTGATGTTTTTAAGGCTGGCCACAGCTGGCTGGTTTGATAATTTTAAAAAGAGGACAGGCATCCATAGTGTCATGAGTCATGCTGTGAGGTATGGTGAGGCAACACGTGCTAGTAAAACAGCTGCAGGTACAGAGAGGCTAGTTGTGCAGGATATTGTATCTTTGGGCCAATCCATGGGTCTGGAGGTCAATGCTGCTGATGTTGAGGAGTTAGTAGAGAACCATCATGAAGGGCTCGGCACTGAGGAGCTGCAGGAACTACAGAAGGAGCAGTCTCTCCTCCCAAGCAACACTCCATGTACCCTCTCCTCCTCACCACTCTCCTCCCACCATCCCATTAGGCCACTGACTCTTCTCAGTATGGGTAAAGTGAAGTTTTTATTTTATTTACTCTAAGTATTTATTAATTTTTAGGTTTTTTCTCATATAAAGTAATGATATACAAAACCTTTTTATATACTGCCTTAAAAATGTGCCTTGTCTTTGGTTTGGGAATGCATTAACTTTATTTACATTATTCCTTATGGGAAAAATTTGTTTGCTATTCATCATTTTTGGTACTTATTGTGCCTCCCAGGACCAATTAATGATGAGTACTGAGGTATCACTGTAATATAACTGGACTGGATAAACTATCAGCTTTATGGATTGTAATTTTTAAAAAAAATTCTCTCTACTTCCAAAATTTCTAGTTTTGATGTGTAATTAGATATTGCACCAAATATAAATAGGCTTTGCTATATTAAGACTGATTTTTGCCCATTAAGCACACAGGCTCCTTGTCAACATGGGGAACTATAATAGAAATAGAGGATCCTTGGCATCTCATCAACTGTGTTCCTACATGGGTTAAAACTTCAGCTCATCTAAGTGTCCTGAAATTTGCGAAAGTTTCATTATGTAAAATATTAGAGAACTCAGGATAGTCTACTTGGTGGTTTGGAGCTGTACGTACCCCAGAAAAACTTTTCCTTAAACCTAATCCATTCCTGTAAGTGTGAACACAATTAAGTAGGACCTTTTGATGAGATTGAGGTGTGGCCCACCTCAATCAGAATGGGTCTTAATCTTATTATTGGAATCCTTTTAAATGGAATGAAATTCAGACAGAGGGAGAAAAGTCAGAGAGGAATAAGCCAGAAGCTGAACATCCATGGAAACTGATAGAGAATGGGGAGACCAAGTGACACCACTATGTGCCTTGCCATATGACAAGCTAAGGACCAAAGATCGCTGGCAGCCAGCCCCATAATGGAGCCTTCTGGAAGAAAGCACCTCCTTGATGACACCTTGATTTGGACTTTCTCTTAGCCTGAAAACCATGAGTGAATATATTCCCAGTGGCTGAGCTGACACATTGCATGTTATTTGCTTGAGCAGCTCAGGAAACTAAAACAGTCTATAAAAGACTTTGAAATTTCTCTCAAAGAAATAATTTCTTCTTAGGATTATTTTGATTATTAGATGAATTAATATATGTAAATGCTTAGAGCAATCTCTGTCTCATTGTAAATGCTCAATGCTCAATAAATGTAAGATACTCTTCTTTGAAAAGCAGTAGAGAAAAATGATAAAGTTTTTAGACTCTTAATTTAAAACCTGTTTGCCACTCTTTAATTGTATTGTCCCAGGGCATGTTTTTAACTTTTCTATTACTTGATTACTCACCAATACAAAATAGCATTAAAAGCCCTTACCTCATAAAGACATTGGGACTAAAAGTATTACTAAGTATAAAAATCCTTAAAAGACTGAGATCTGTTACAAATATCACCACATTGTTAATAAATATTAGGAAACAAAACAACATGAAACAATTTTATGTAATATATACCTGGTCATATATTTTACTGACATCATTATACAACAGGATTCCAGGTTAGAAACTCCAAATATCTTTTTTTTTTCTTTTCTTTTCTTCACACAACTGTGGTCCTTTACTCCTGATATTTTTTAAACTGCCCTTGAGTTCTGTTCCACTGTAATATCCTTACTCCAGATCCTAATCACTTAACTTCAACTACTAGAAGAATTCCATAATTATTCTTCTTTTTAAAATCCATCTTTTATAAAGCCAGGATTTTCTTGCTAAAATTTAGTCATTCTACAATTAAAGACACTTGTGTATTTACTAAATGTTTCTTCGTATCTTATGCAAGACACAACACTGAACTTTCCTCTACTGTTCTCACTATATTCTATACAACATAGAAACTATGCTAGACCAGCTTCATTCTCAGAGCATGTGTCCAGATAATATTTTAAATATGGAAACCCTATTCCACCTTGTTTTACTGAACTTGTACTTTCTTGAGGGCTAGGTCAAATATTTGGCATTATGGAAAACACACAAACATTAACTCCAATGGAAAAGGTTTGAAGTCTTGCCTATAACATTGCAAATATTTGTTGCTTTTAAACAAGTTAAATGCACCCTTATTTCCTCATTTATAAAACAACAAAATCTACTGTTTTGCAAAAATTAAATTATATACGTAAAATATAATATGCTGAGTGTGTAGTAGAAAGGTTTGTTTTCATTTTGAAGACTTCCCCATAAAAGTCTGCTGGATACTCAAAATATTTTTTGTGCTACAAGGTCTATTCTATGTTATTATATATGATGCAGGATTTGAATCTGTTTTCTTCACTAATCTTCACTAAATTATGAAATCTTTGATGGTGCAGACCCTGTGGGTAAGGAAAGAGAAGTACGGCACTTGAAATCAGAAGATTTGGTACCCAAGCCTGACTGTACCAAATATTGTCTGTGTTACCCAATCTATGCTACTTAACTCTTAAAGCTTAGTTTCCTAACAGATAATTAACAACTTTTGCTTCATTTGTGTACTTACAAAACTATAAGTATATATAACATTTCTTTCATTTGTCGGGTTAATTTATTTCTCTATTACAAAGTCACCTCTGAGTTCCTCGAGGGAGGGCAAAGTAGAAAGTGGGGGTCTTTAATGAGGAATAGGGAAGGAATCTAAGATTGTCAGACATAATAGTACACTATTCTAGATAGTTTGAGGGTAAAAATAACATAGTGGAAAATAAGGTTGCTAAAGTTAGAAGAAAGAAACAATTCTAGGAAAAGTTTAGTCAAAAAATTAAGTTGTAAAAGGAAAAATAGCATTGTTTTGACTTCATAATTTTGACTTTTCTTTTTTACTTTTTATTTTGAAATACTTTCATACCTACAGGACATTTATAAACATAATACAAACTTCATACAGAGAATTTCAATATATCCCTACCCTCACCCCAGATACTCAGATCTACAAATTTTAATATTCTCCCATATTTGTCATGTCATTCTATCTATCTAGCCATCCATCTATCTGGCTGCCTATTTTTCAATCCATTTACTGAACACTTGGGTGTAGGTTGTATACATCATGATCTTTGAACACTTAATGCACAGCAGTGTACATTTTCCTATGAACAAGGATATTCATGTAGATAACTACCTTAAGTGCAGTCATCAAGTTCAGGAAATTTAATGTTGATATAAAGCTTACAGTCTATATTCCAGTTTTTTCATATGCCTCTAATAATGTCCCTTTGAAACTTTTTCCTCCTTTCTTAGATTGTATCCAGGATCATATATCACACTTAATTATAATGGTCTCTTCAGTTGCTCTTTATATTTTTGTAAATTGTGGGAACATATATAAGACATAAACTTTCCCATTTCAACCACTTCCAGAATACCATTCAGTGAGATTAATCACATTCACACTTCTCATTCTGTAACCACCTTCCAATACTAAAACTTTCCCTCTCAGCAAACAGAAACCCTACACCATTATGTCTTAACTCTCCATTCCCATTTTTCCCCATGCTGGTCAATTTATACTCTAATTTCTGTCTCTATGATCCTGCATACTATCCACTATTCTCTTTGTAGTTACCATAGGGCTTAAATTTAACATCCTAAATCTATTACAATCTTTATTGCTTTGTGTTCTAGTTTGCTAATGCTGCCAGAATGCAAAACAGCAGAGATGGATTGGCTTTTATAAAAGGCAGTTTATTTGGTTACAAAGTTACAGCCTTGAGGTCATAAAGTGTCCAAGGTAACACATCAGCAATCAGGTACCTTCACTGGAGGTGTCTGGAAAACCTCTGTTAACTGGAAAGGCATGTGGCAGCCATCTGCTCCAAAATTCTGGTTTCAAAATGGCTTTCTCCAAGGACATTCCTCTCTAGGCTACAGTTCCTCAAACATGTCACTCTCAGTTGCTCTTTAGGCATCTGTCCTCTCTTACCTTCTCCAGAGCAAAAGTCTGCTTTCAATGGCTGTCTTCAAACTGTCTCTCATCTGCAGCTACTCTCTCAGCTTCTGTGCATTCTTCAAAGTGTCCTCTTGGCTGTAGCTCCTCTTCAAAATGTCACTCTCAGCTGCACTGAGTTCCTTCTGTTTGTCAGCTCATTTATATGGCTCCAGTGATTTAATTTAGACCCACTCTGAACGGGCAGGGTAACACCTCCACGGAAATTATCCAATCAGAGTCATCACCCACAGTTGGGTGGGGCACATCACCACAGAAACACTCAAAGAATTGCAATCTAATCATCACTGATACATCTGCCCACACAAGAGTACATCAAAGATAATGGCATTTTGGGGGACATAATACATTCAAACCAGCACACTTTGATACCAACTTAAATTCAACAGTACACCCAAACTATGCTCTGATACTCCTTTGTCCCCTACATATATGTAATTCTTGTCACGAATTCTATGTTTATATATTATGAGTCTAAAACACTGATTTGTATTACATTTTATATATCTGCCTTTTAGATTCTGTAGTAAGTAAAATTGGAATTACAATCCAAAAATACAATAATATTGGGATTAATGTTTACCCATGTTATTACCTTTGCTGGAGACCTTTATTTATTCTTGTGGCTTCAATCTATTCTCTATTGTACTTTTCTTTCAACCTTTGGCATCTCTTCTAGGGTCCATCTGATGGTGACAAACTCCCTCAGCTTTTGTTAATCTGGGAATGTCATAATCTCAGCCTCATTTTCTGAAAGACAGTTTTGCCAATCAAAACATTTGTTGGAGGCTCCCTTGTATGTGAGATGATGCTTCTCTCTGGTGGCTATCAGAATTCTCTCTTCATCTTTGTCATTCAGCAGTTTGATTATAATACATTATGGATTGGGAACAGTTACATTTATCTTGCTTGGAGTGCATTGAGTGTCTTGGATATGCATATTCATGACTTTTGTTAAATTGTGGGAAGTTTTCAGACACTATATATTTTACTATTCTCTCTGTCCCTTTGTCCTTTGTCTCATACTTCTACTTCAGGGATTCCCACAGTGCCTATTTTGTTATGCATGATGGTGCTCCACCAGTCTCTCAGGTTCTGTTCACTTCTCTTCATTCTTTCATCTTTCTGCTCGTCAGACTGAGTGAATTCAATTTCCTTATCTACAAGTTCTCCAATTCTTTCTCCTGCCAGCTCCAATCTGCTAGTGAACCTCTCTAGGGAATTTTTAATTTCTGTTACTCTGGTCTTCAGCTCATAATTTCCATCTCTCTAATGATGTTCTCTTTATGTTCATCTATCATTTCCCTAACTTCCTTTAGCTATTTGCCCATGTTTTCCTTCAGCTCTTTGAGCATGCTTAGGACTATTATTTTAAAGTGTTTGTCTGCTATGTCCCAGGGCTGGTAATCATTGTAGATGAGTTCTAATGCTTTAACCTTTTCCTTTGCATGGGCCATCTCTTCCTCTGTCTTTGTATATTTTGTAATCTTTTGTGTAACCTGGATATTTTGATATTTTAATGTTTTATCTCAGGAATTTAGTCTCTGAAGTATTTGTTCCTTAAGCTTATATCCAACTAGTGTTATGACACAGCTTTCCTGAATGCCAAGAGCTAACGAAAATAAAAGGTGGGGGGTACCTTTCACAGTGTCCAGATTTACCTGGGAAGTTGCTCTCCTTTAAGGTCAAAGCTTAGGGCCCTCCCTGATTCCCTCTGCCTATGTCTTTTGCCTTGGACACATGCATGTGATCCTAGGAATTCCTTTGTTTATGTGGTTCAATATATCCACTTTTCCCTAGGAAGCAGATTCCTCATGATTTGAGGGCACTGCACTGTGTGTTCTACAGCCAGCAACACTTGCCTCAGGCAGCACAACTTGACTGCTTTCCCACATTTTGTAGGAGAAGTCATTAAGCTGTTTTTCACAGTCAGCGCAAGTTGTGGAATAGCATGTCCCTCAGGCCATCACCAGAGAGACTGGGCCAGACAGACAGGCAGCCAGTATGTGAATAAGTCTTACTCTCCTCCCTCTGCAACTGGGCCCACTAGGAGTGTAGCTCAGCTCTGTGCCAAGCAAGTCAGGGCCAGCCAGGTTGCCATGATATCCAACTGCTATTACGTAGACTTTTTTCTTGGTTCAGTGCTCTCTATGTTACTGCAGTCCTTTCACAGTTTTTTGGAGCTTGAGAGTGATGTTTCTGTCAGTTCTTGCTAGTTATTCAAAGCTTCTGTAAGGAGATAGAGTCCTGAAGCATTTCACTCCACCATCTTGATTGGGACAGGCCACCGTTTTGATTCTGAAGGAAACTTCCTTATAAGCATACAGGTCTCGCACAGGAACGGGAGGCTAGGCTTTAATCACTGGTTCCTTTGCACACAATTAGAATTGAAATAGTAGAGAAATGAAGGGCATTGCTGTTAAACCTCAGATTAGCTATACCCAATGCTAGTAGTATGAGACTAGCTATGTTGAATTTAAATGGATTCTTAAAACAGGCTTTTCACCAGATTATGCTTCCTAGTAGCCTGTGGCGTGAATATAAAAGACACTTTCTTAGCATTTATTTTTGCCACAAGAGGAAATGGGACTCTCAGTTGAAGTTAGTGTAACCTAATCTAGCCTGAATTACCCCCAAAGGGCCAAACATCCCTGCAAGCCAATAGTATATCTTTTTTATGTCCCCTGAAATGGATATTTGAACTTGGGGAATAAGAATAGAGGGAAGAGTTTCTTCTGGATGTAACATCCAAGGGAGAATTTGCTCTACTCAGTTCAACTACTGCAAAAGCTATTACTAACTTTTGTAATAATTTTCCCCATCTTTGCAATGATATCCAATGCAATTCTCCATATTCGTTTTGTTATAGGAACTGATTCTCACAAATATAAATTTAGTTTTGAGTTCAAACCAAAATAGATGAGAAGGGATTTATATCCAAAATAGAACAATAAAAAAGTTAAAATGGGCAATTCATACCCAATACCAAAACAAAAGCATGAATTTTTAAAATGTAGAAAATATATTTCTTCCAATTTGGGTAGTAATCACCTACTATAGGATTTAAAATATGATATAGTAACTTTCCTATTGAATTTTTGATAATTTTAGCTATTCTTCTTTTGAAATTGTGAAAAATGCTGAAAACTATTTTCCACAGCTCTTATTATCATAGAAAGGACCTCCAGGCAAATGAAGCAAAGAGGATTTAGAAATAAATCCTCTTTGTGCACCTTACTCCTGAAAATGCTTTAAAGTGCTAGTTTTCATACAGGGAAAATTTTCCCCCAAGGAATATTTAACAAGTCTGGAGATATTTTTGTTTGTCATAACTTGGAAGAATGTGATTGGAATCTAGTGGGTAGAGGCCAAGGACATGACATAATGTTCTACAGTGCGCAGGGCAGCACCCATCAACAAAGAATCAACCACCCAATATGTCAATAGTGCCAAGACTGAGAACCCTTCTTTAAAGGAAGGACTTAAAATAATTGATGTATAAATAAATAATTGAGGATTTACATCATACTAATAAAATAGAATGCTAATATTCAGCACTGCCAAATAAAAAGCAGCAAGCAGTCATATGCATTATAAAGGTTTCTCCCAAGTAGATTCTGCTGTTATTTTTAATAATCCTAACCTGTCCTCATTTTACCTTGTTTGGATAAGAAAGATCTCATAGGTAGTTTCTTCCTATGTATACATTGCTTACGGTTTTCCTTTACTTTTACTCCAGTCATTTGCTAGTGGTGTTTACTTTTCTTCAAAATCCTGCATTCATCCATTCAACAACTATTTAAAACATACATTTTATGACTCAGAAGCCATTTGCTTCTACATATTAATTATGAAAGGACATACAGAGGAAAGTATGAAAGTTGAGAAGATTTCAGAGGGAACAAACTATCAAAGGGGCTCTGATGTTGAAGTTATAAAATGAGAATGCAAAGGATGTCAGATATCAAGTGAGAAGTAAACTGTTGGCAAAGGAGAAGAGTTGAGAATGAGTGAGATGTATTTGAGGAATTAGATGTATTTGAGTGTATTTGAGGAATATGCATTCAATTGACTGAATGAATATGTTTTTCAAAAGCAAATACAAAGATGGTAGTGTATATGCTGATGAAAGCCACATTTATAAGGTGTTGAATGCCAAGGAAAGGAGCCTGGGCATTTGTTTTGTTTCTAGCAAATGGTAAACTCAGAAATCTGTTGACATGGAGAAGTGTCACGGGAAAAGAAATTTTCTAGAATTATTAATTTGTCAAAAATGTGTAGAATAGATTTTGCATTGGGGAAGGAGTTAGGAAAAATTAGTTGTTGGGGAATGAAATTTAACAAGAATATCAACTCTGAAGATAAATATGGGAAGTCAAGATGATAGATTGTAAATCCCTGGTGAAAAGGTAGCTCAGTCAAGAAAAATCTCTAATGACTGACTAGTGAGGTTTACTACACTTAGGAAGTGGGAAGAAGAATGGAATAGGAAGAATTTATCCAAGTAGTTTCAAAAGAAAAAGAAAAAGGAAAGGAAAGAAAAATACGATGTAGAGTCAGGTATGTCTGAGATCACAGAGTACTAATTATTTCAGTGCTATGCTAGTCATGATTCACTATTATTTTATTCTGAATTGTTTTCATATTGATAGATAAGATTGGTTCAGTATCAGGCATTTCATACAAGCTCCCTGTTTAGATAATATGAAGACGGAATGGGCTGGGATGTTTTATACTTTTTCCCCTGCATTGGAGGTTTTAGAGACAAAGAAATTATTTCATCCTCAATGTTGCTTTAAATTTCACAGAAAATTTCCAGGCAGGTGTCTATATGGGTTAAAATCCTGGGAGAACTTAGTGATTTTAGTTTTTGTGTATGTTTGTTTATTTTGCTTTTTGCTATTACATATGCATTGATACATTCAGCTTTTCTGAGATCATTTTATACATAAATGCATAATTTATTTGTTCCCTCAAAACTCCATTTTATCTAGATTTTAAAATTAAGTATATTATTGAACATGATATCCTTCAAATTGAGTCAATAAATGGGCATTAATATATTAATGTTCTTGATCATAGATATTATAGCCTGTCAGTTCTTTTGTTAATGTAAGTGCCATAAATATAGAATATAATAGTTTAATTAATATGCCTATTTCCTTTGTAATTCTTGTCATAGTCACTTTGTCAAAAGTGCTTATACAAGTGATGTTATACTTATGTATTTATGAGTTCCTATTTTGTTCTCCTATAATATTCCTAATGGACAGCCAGTGGACCATTTTAATACAAATCCTTAAAGATTTTCTTCAGCTCCGAGAAAACGTCCTTATTTCTATAACTTCTTTTTATCTTGTTTCTCCATTCTCTTTTTCTGAGATTTTTATCATATACTTTCTCAATTTTACCTTATACTTTTACCTGTTTTGCTTGACAGAGCAGAGGGATAGTTACAAGTTTCTGTGCTAATTGAGATTGTCAGCACATTTGGGAGGGGTTCCATTCTATATATGGAGATTTGCCCTAAAGTGGTCTTTTCCTCCTATTGGCTGGGTAGGAGATAGACTGGTAGAGTGGGGATATATTGTAACTTAGAAAGTAAAAAATTATTTTATCATAATAGAGAATTTTAGAAATTTTCCACCCTATCCAGCATATAGATTCTATTTTTCCCCTCCAGCTTTCATGGTGACCTGGAATTGCTTAAAGTTTTGTCTGTCTTTTAGATCATCAAATTATCCATATAAGGCACTTAAATGGCAGATACTCAAGTACAGAGAGAACTACTCTTAACAATTTGATGTACAAACCACAGCTACATCGTCTGAGTGCAACAATTAGATCATGGGTATTTCTTTGTCTACTTCAATCAGTCCAGTAAATACTCCATGATTTCTTGATATTTATTTTGGTTTTGGCTTGTTTTTCCTTTATTTTTGCTGTTTCAAAGGCAAAATCAATCAACCCCTTCCAACAGCTTACTTCTCTCCTCTCATTGTTTAGCATCTGTTTTGTTAATTTCTCATTCCACCTGCTTCAAAACATCCAAATTTGCATAAAACTTCTGATCATCTTTAGCACAACTACTTCTTTCTAATGATGTTGAGGGTTAATTTATATTTCTGTATTCCTTCAATTTTCTCATAGATGATATTTGGAGGAAAATAGCATGTGAGCTCAAAACTTATACCTTGACTTAGAAATCTTAATCTTTAATTTTCAATAGCATTTCAATGCACCTTTAAATGCTATACATTTAGAGACTATTACTTCTTTAAGCTATTATGGCTTGTTTTAATACCATGAATAAACTGGATATTTCAACATTATCTGCAATGTACATAAATGGCTTCATATTCTAGTGCTTATATAATCTAAATTTTTCTGAAACACTCCTATTTTCCAATATTTGGCCTTGACCACAATTGGCATACTGTTTATTGATGGAAATGATTATTGATTAGGGAAATAAGTTCACCAGTTAAATTAGATCAGCAATGTAGTTGACTCAAAATTTAGGTTACAATGCATATTACCGGTGGAGATGCAGAATGGCCATGGGGACATCTTCTACGAAACTTTACATTAGTCTAAAATTTTATTTTAGGTAAAAATGTCACCTTTCATGGAGGAACTAAGATGACAGCTAGTTGAGACAGGGCAAAAAAAAAAAATGCCTCCATGAAAAACACTAGCTAAAAACCAGAAAGTGACCTAGAATACCAGTTACAGTGATGCACCAACTGGATGAGGGCTCCTAGCTCCAGAGGGGCCGTATACTTGGTGAAACTGGGAGTCAGCATTCTGAAACGAGTGAATAAGCTGCCTGGAAGACCCGCAGCTGCGCGGCAGGCTGGGGAAGCCAGAGTTCAGCATATGGAGACCAGCTGGCTGTTTTAAAAGAAAAAAAAAAAAAAAAAGGAGCGGCTCCAGCAGCAATTGTGGGAACGATGCAGAAAAACACAGCAAGAGGGGGCTGGGCTGGCCTCTTGCTGTCTGGCCGGGAAAATAGCCCGCAGCAGATACCCTTGGGTTTGGGGGAATGGAGGGGAGAGCCGGAAGTAGAAAGAAACCCCGCGGCTAGCAGCTAGCACCCAGAGGGCTGGATAAACTCCTGCCCAGGGCCGTGCCCACAGCCCAAAGCCCTGCCAGTTGTTCCGGAACTGGGAAGGAGAAACGGTGCGAGGAGGAGGGGGCAGAGACGCCCTGCTCGGCCATTTTTGCTTCAGGCTGGGAGTGCGCCCCCACACAGCCCGGTGGCCTGGGGCTTCCTTTGTGGGACGGCACGCACTGATGACATAGCACAGCCTTCCCTTGGCTGAGCTACTGGAGGAGAGCGGCTGGGAGGGGGGATCCGCTCAGAGAACCCAGGGACGCTATGCCAAGTCCGGTGGCTTATGGATCAGCAAGAGTGAGAGGCTGGGGCTGAACTGAAATGAAGGCTTAGACTTGCGTGGCAGCCTTGAATCTCCGGGATCCTGGGGGATTTGAACATTAGAACTGCCCTTCCTCCCTGGCTACCCGTACACACGCCCCACATTCAGGGCGGATAGCTCTAGCAACACACCCAAACTGAGTTCTCCAACTGAACCCACAAGAATCATTTCCCCACACAAAGCAGAAAAAAGGTTGAGAACTGACTCGAGGGATATAGGTGACTCACAGACGCCATCTGCTGGTTTGTTAGAGAAAGTGTACGTCACCAAACTGTGCTCCTGAAAAATTAGATCGATATCCCTTTTTCTTTACAACTTGAAAGAGCCCTATCAAGCAAAACAAATGCCAAGAGGCCAAAAACCACAGAAAATCTTAATGCATATGATAAAACCAGAAGATATGGAGAATCCAACTCCAAACACACAAACCAAAATATCGGAAGATACAGTATAACTCGCAAAGTTAATCAAAGATCTACAATCGAGGAACAAAAACATGGCAAAGGATTTAAAGGACATCAAGAAGACCATGGCCCAGGATATAAGCTACATAAAGAAGACCCTAGAAGAGCATAAAGAAGAAATTGCAAGAGTAAATAAAAAAATAGAAGATCTTATGGAAATAAAAGAAACTGTTGGCCAAATTAAAAAGACTCTGGATATTCACAATACAAGACTAGAGGAAGCTGAACAACATCTCAGTGTCCTAGAAGCCCACAGAACAGAAAATGAAAGGACAAAAGAAAGAATGGAGAAAAAAATCAAAAAAATCAAAATGGATCTCAGGGATACGATAGATAAAATAAAACGTCCAAACTTAAGACTCATTGGTGTCCCAGAAGGGGAAGAGAAGGGTAAAGGTCTAGAAAGAGTATTGAAAGAAATTGTTGGGGAAAACTTCCCCAACCTTCTACACAATATAAATACACAAAGCATAAATGCCAAGCGAACTCCAAATAGAATAAATCCAAATAAACCCACCCCAAGACATATTCTGATCAGACTGTCAAATACTGAAGAGAAGGAGCAAGTTCTGAAAGCAGCAAGAGAAAATCAATTCACCACATACAAAGGAAACAACATAAGATTAAGTAGTGACTACTCAGCAGCAACCATGGAGGTGAGAAGGCAGTGGCATGACATATTTAAAATTCTGAGAGAGAAAATTTTCCAACCAAGAATACTTTATCCAGCAAAACTCTCCTTCAAATTTGAGGGAGAGCTTAAATTTTTCACAGACAAACAAATGCTGAGAGACTTTGCCCTACTTCGGATTCTGAGGGGAAACCTGCTGGAGGAGAGACAGGGAAAGGAGAAAGAGATATAGAGAATTTTAACAGACATATATAATACCTTACATCCCAAATCACCAGGACACTCACTTTTCTCTAGTGATCACAGATCTTTCTCGAGAAGGGACCATAAGCTGGGACATAAAACAAGCCTCAAGAAATTAAAAAAAAAAAAAACACACTGAATATACTCAAAGCACATTCTCCAACCACAATGGAATACAAATAGAAGTCAATAATTTTTCAACTGTAATTCCACTATTTACTTCCTACATCATATAAAATACACAAACTCTAAGGACAAATCAGTGGTTTTGAACTCAATGTAAAATATGTAATTTTAGACAACTATATAAAGGTGGGGGAATGAAGGAGTATAGGAACATAGTTTATGTGCCCTATTGAAGTGAAGGTGGTATCAAAGAAAAACAAGATTGATATGGATATAAGAGGTTAATTTTAAGCCCCACAGTAAACACAAAGAAATTATCAGAGAATATAACCATAGAGATGAAGAGTAGAGTTTGGGTTAAGAGAAATGGGGGAAGGGGCAATGGGGAGTTAAGAAATGAGTGTAGGGTTGCTGTTTGAGGTGAAGGGAAATTTCTAGTAATGGATGGTGGGAAAGAGCATTACAACATTCTAAACATGATTAATCCCACTAATGAAAGGCTAGGGAGGGAGTGGAATGGGAAGATTTAGGCTGTATATATGTTTCCACAACTGGAAAAAAAAAAAGTCTAACTACATGACAATTGAATGTTAAGGATGAACTTGGATGGGACAGGAAGATAGAGGACAGGTGGCTCAAAGGGACACAGTTGAGACATAAGGAAAAGGAAATATAGAATTTAAGCTTTTTATCATTGTTGAATCTATTGTACTTCTTAGCTGAGCTTAATGGGATTGCATGAAAGAATGTTCTTGCTCATGGGAAGTGTATACGTGAATTATAGTGAATGCTCAAGGATGTGTGCAGCTAACTCTCATATGTTCAGATGACAGAGCAATAGATGATGGAAGATAGGGAGGGAGGGAAAAAAATAGCAATGTGACAGCAAGTTAAAGTTGGTGGATTGAGCTACCGGGGGAGGAGGGGTCAGGGTATGATGGAATTCTGTGTATGGGGCTAGTATTGTTTTTGCAACTGTTCATATAACTTTTATTTCAAAATAAAAAAAAAAAAATTAAATGTCACCTTTCACAATTAATAAAATTGCAAGGTTTTTAAAAATTTGCTTTTGTAAGGCATCTTACAATGGAAGTGGAAATATACAGAAGTCACATGCAATTATTTCACCAAGAAGCTGGTCATTTAGGAGAAGGAGGACATATATGAGGTATATACTGAACAGTAGTTGCTAATTTTTTTTTTAAACCTGAGTTCTACTTACAATTCTGCTACTGAATATTCAGTAGTCTTTGATAAATAGCTCAATTCCTCAAAGTCTCAGTTTCTTGTAAAATGTATTGATATAATCTGTACCTCTTTCAGGGGATAACTAGGAGAATCAAATGAAACACATAAATAATTTTAAACATCAATATATTGCACAATGTGAGTATAACTTTATTAAATGTGTACATTTTTATTTGACTAAACAGTTCTGATTCAGATCTAGTCTTGTGTTGGAGAGTGTCTGCCATTTAGAGCCTAAATCACACAAATGCCTTAGGTACCTAAGAGAATGCAAAGTCCTATCTGGTCACTTAAGAGCTACAGGTTCAGGCAGAGTTCACATGTTAACAATATTGACCCATAAATGCAGTGACATACTTTATTTCCCCTTCTTAATAGAACTGATATTCTGATATGTGCATTCATGCAACAGTGGATTTGCTACTTACAAGCTCTCCTTTACATTTTGCATGATTTAGGAAAGTGAAGAGAATGACAGCGAGACATTGATATCTTGTATTCTACTTTTGTATCAAAAGTAGCTGAGGCAAGTTGGAAGAGTATGGAAAAAATATTGAGAAATGCTTCTCTGCTTACTTCTGAAAATATAAGATATTCTCCAAAAACCATCTGCCATTTAATCAGATTTTCTGGTCATCATAGACAAACTCAGTCAAATTGAAGTACAGATGGCCATTTATTACAAAATTACACAGGAGGCTTAGAATAGATGATACATTTGGTCATTTTTGCACATAAAGTCTCTGATTAAGTATGAAAAATGTGAACATTTGTTTATCTTGGAAAAACTGCTATTACTTGTCAGGCATGACCAATTAGTTATTTCTAAACTGTTACCCATATAATTAAGAAAAACAACCATCTGTAAAGTCAGAAGTTTGTGTCTCTTTTCTGATCCACATGTAAATGTAATTTCTGTAATCTGATTTATTTAAAAGAGAATTATCAGGCAGAAAATGAGAGAAGATGATAGAACCTGATGTATTTTATAATTTCTTTTCTCTGCTTATTCCTCCACTTATGTGGTAATATTTAGCAAATGTGCCTGGAAAAAGGAAAACTGAAAAAGCAGTACAAGAACTCTTCCTGCATCATTTTTGTTTTAATTATGACATGACTGATGTAAAGAAATGTAAAAATATCACATAAGACAATTTATCAAACTTTAACATCTTATGTACTAAATACAGAAAAAGAAATTAAATATGATCAAGGCTTTAAAGTAAACCTCACTGGAATACAATTTTAATCCACATTTTGTGTATTGCTAGGTATTGTATATATGTTTGATCTTAATAAGCATTACTTTATGATATGTTAACCCTAACTTACATATTTATCTATTCAGCAAATATTTATTAAATGCATAATTATATTCCATTTTGATCAAAAAGCATTTTTTTGCTCAAGCAATATCCTTACATTATAGAATTCAAAATCAAATTGTAAGCAAATGAACTAGTCTTATAAATGCAATTTTCATGGGTTTTTTTTCCAGTCATATTCAGTACTTTCCAGAATTCCCATAATGGCAGTGGAAAATGTCACAAAAAAGTATTCATGCATCACTTACCAACTCCAGATGTCCCTAACAACTACTGTTCTTGCTATTTTTTAATATAGCCAGCTGTCTTTTCTTAATTTTTAAAGGGTAAAAATTTAAAAAGACCATAAATTATATTTTAATTGAAATTATTAATACAGAAAGCAAAAGTGCTTTGATTATATTTCTCATTACCAATTACTCTTAAATGACTTATTAGTCTGATTTCAAAGGGTCCATAGGAGGTTGTCAGCAGAATACCTTGGTTTTTTTTAAAGACTTTCAATTACTTTTAATTCACAATGTAAAGAAATTTGAGATCCTAGTAGTATACCATTTGCAATATGCAAGTTTCTCTGCTATGTATAAATAATTGGTAGTGAAAGTTTCAAATTTTAAATTTGTAACACATAGCTTGAATATTTAGTCTGGGTATGAATATTTAGTCTGGGTATGATACCATCTAAATGCAGGCAGTCCGATGCACCTGATGACCAATCCTGTTATAGCATGGTGTCAAAGAGAGAGTTTGATTGCAAAGCACAAAAGCAAGGAGAACAGGAAGCTTGTGTGCTTCAGATCTGCCTCTCCTAAGTGGAGAGGCAGGCAGGCTTAGGGTAATGACTATAAGGGCTTGAGATAAAGTTAGCCATAGTCTAATTGTTGAGCATGCACAGATTGATTACATGCTTGCCCGCAGAATGTATGTCAGATAATGGTGACCTTAACATGATGATGGGTGTGATTTTTAGTATTATTATATGATATGGGTCATTTATAGTTTAACATTTAAGCCATTGAGCATGTCAGGTGGGTCAATGCTGGTGAGAACTGACTTTATCTAGCAAGATAACTTAGGTATTGGGCTGGGTTAACTCTGGATTGACTTAACTTCCCTCATTAATATACTGTACATTAACGGGCTGCTTGCAAGATCACATGACTTTAAAGTTGCAAAACAAGGTAAGGGGATACAAGCAGGCCCAGTAACCAGTCACCATGAGACTATATGTAAAGATTATATAGTTATAAAATAAAGCATCATCATCAAAGCATCAAAGCATCTGGGTTATAGTTCAGTGAGCTACAACAGTTGCAGATATTTGCTGCTAGCTACATCCAAAGGTTAACAGAGACCTGGGTTAAAGTTCAATGAGTTACAGCGGTTATTACTATTTACTTTTAACTACCTTGCAATGTATTAGAAAGTTAGAGAGCATCTAGATAATGATTCAGTGACTATAATTACTTGTTAACTTTTAATTCTCCTTAATAGTTACTTTCTGAATTTAATGTCATAAGGATACTCAAAGTTTGCTTAACATAGAAGCACTTTTAAAAAGGGAAAGCCATTGTTTTACCCAAAAAGACAATATTTAAAAACAGAAATATCTATATCACAGAGAAGATTGAATTTCCATATTCATATTAAAAACAGATGCTGTGGAAAGAAATTATTAGACATTTGCTACAATCTGTACTTAGTTTTTGCAAAACTTCTCAAATCATTTCCACAGTAGATCTCAAATCCATGAGGCAATACTCCATGGGCTTCCTGGCTAAGTCAAATCCTAGGGTATGTAAGGCAGAGATTTGTGAACTATATATAAACCATGCAAAATGTGTAAAACAGGCACTTCTCAATGCAAAGATACTATGGAAAAAAGAATTCAATGAGATGAAACAAAAAATTAAATGTTTTAATTAAACATGAAAAAATGAAGAACAGGTTGTTATAATAATAATTGGTATTGGTATTATTATTTTAGATATCAAAGGAAAATGGAAACTTCTAAAATATATCACATTTCACTTCCAGATAATGTTTGTGAAGCATTTTTACCTTAAGAGCTCTTTTCAGTTAAAATCTCTTGAGGCTGACTAGGAGTTTTCTTTATGTACATTGTGTTTACTATAGAAAAAAATTAAAACAGAATTTTAAAAATATTTATTAGTTCATTAAAATAATACACATATTACATGTTAATGAAAATAATTACAATGTCCTAGACAATAAAACCCCAACAAGAGTGATATTGCTTTATATTTTCACAGATCTTTAACATCTTCTTTTAGCGTATTCAGTTGTATTTTCATCCTCACTTTTGCAGTCCAATTTTTGTGATTGTGCATGTCATGCAACACCTGGAAATAGAGAGTTGTGACAGAATGAGAATGAAAAAGAAAAATAACATCAAAGTACCATCAAAGGTTTTGGGACTCCCACCAGAACCAAGAAAACACTGAGAAATACACTTCTTAGGCATATGTAAGACAAAAATTCCTTTAAATGGTATGTAATGTGATATGTAACTCCAGCTCATACATGTTGTATTATTCATACATGATTTTCAGGAGCTAGATAAAAGCTATATTTATGAACATTTGTAAATATGTCTGTATTTTTATATTCATGAACCACATAAGCATTTAAAACCAATTAAACAAAGATATCACAAAGCTGAAATATTTTAAGTTGAACAGTGATGAAAAATAGATAATATTTAATTATATAATTTTTATTTAAAACTAACAAAGTATTGATGGAGCATTTAACACTGGTTAAATTAGAAAACAAAATAGTATGTTTTTGGTTTTGCAAGTAAATAGAGTAGTTTTAAGTGATATAAAAGGCAAACCTTCTAGTTAAATGCCTTAGCTTAATACACTAACCCCTGCTTCTGGTCTACAATTGTAACACTATGCAATACTAATGCACTTTATTTTATTGATCAATATAAAACATTGAAGATAAGTTTGTAAAACTCTAAGAAATATTTATTAAAGTTAGCTATGGTAAAATACAGAACACAGATCACATAGAGTCATACTGCTCACAGTGCTAACTTCTAATGAAACAAAGGCACCATGTATTATGTTAATTCATATTATTTTCATGGCCTGCTGGCCTGCCAAAAAGCAAGGAGATTGCCCTCACCTTTTAAAAGAGATGCATTAATTCTTCAGTGATAAACACCATCAGAAAATAGCATTCATTGCTAAGTGAATTTCATAGAAATCCCATAGGATAATCCTTATATTAAAACTGTACAATAATACCATCCTGATTAGATCAGAGTATGGATGTTTCATAAAGTAAATAATTAGTGAATAAAGTGGTGAACAGAATAAAGACAAATACGAAAATGCTGACTAGATCTGGAAAACGTTGATGAGTGAGAACTGAATCAGTGTCAGGGAAAACATGAAGAGTCAAAATCTCTGTTATAGCTTCGGGAGACAGCAAAATGTGCTAAACTGAATGAAACTAACTTGAGAGGTTTCTAGCTAGTCAAAGGAAAGCAAAATGGAAGGTCCCTCATTAGAAGAAATCTTGTGCTGTAATCTAAACTGAAGCTTAGTTAGCACCAGCTAATTTTTAATATTAAATTGAGTTTTCATTTTGTGCAATCTGTGACTATAGCCTATTTACTTTAGAAACGACATTACTTGTCAACATAATAAAATATCATGATGGTAAGTGAATTTTCCCTTAATGGCAAGATATGACCAATCAATGCACTCATTCCATTTTTAATTTTCAAAAGTTAAGTTTTAGAGTAGACAACGGAAGTGACTGGAATAATTACCTTTAGAGCTAAGAAAGCAGGGCTATTAACTCTATAGGGTATATTACAATTTGTACTTCTAGTTCGAAGATACTTTATTGTCATCATTGTTATTAAAGTTGAAAAAAGGGAAAATTGTACTTTAAATATGAACTTTAACATGACAAAGTATCGTTTGTTGTCATTGAATATGATTAGCTGTAATTTTTATTGTTCAAACACACACACACTCACATGCAAAAATGGTGAGTTTAACAGCTAGAAATTAAAATTTTGCCAGAAAGTACCTTACTGAAAATGGTTAACAAAAGACTATGTCAGTGCATGTCTAGTGTGAAATGATTTCTAAGTACAATCAGAGGTAAAAGTAAGACTTGAATAGTTCATAAAATTAAGGTTATAAAGGGGCAAATTTCAGATGACACTATGGATGAAAGCTTTCTTTATTTCTTGTTACCAAACTGTTTCAGTCTACCTCTTTTCTTTGCTACATGTTCATTGAGAAAGGAAGACATCAGGGATATGTTCTTCTATATTTGGATTCGGGGCATCAAAAGGTAACATGGGGTGTGTGTAAGCACAGATTGAAATAGATAGAAAGGAAAGACAGAGAAAAGAAAAGAGTAGAAATCAAATGTAAATAAATGAGGAAAGAGGTGAAAGCTAGTTTCCACTTAATGTAGTGCATGTGGACTTTGGTTTATAGTCAGTCTGAGATATTTTTCCAGTTTGCTAATGCTGCCATTATGCAAACTACCAGAAATGGATTGGCTTTTATAAAAGGGGTTTATTTGGTTACAAATTTCCAGTATGAAAGCCATGAAAATGTCCAAATTAAGATATCAACATGAGTATACCTTCACCAAAGGAAGGCCAATGGCATCCAGAAAATCTCTATTAGCTGGGAAGGCATGTAGTGGGCATCTGCTGATTCTGGGCTGTGTTCCAGTTCTGCTCTCAGCTCCTGTGCATTCTTCAAACTGTTGCTCCTGGGGTGTTTTGTCCTCTCTTAACTTCTCTGGAGTAAACTCTGGGCTAGCATCTCCAAAGTGTCAGCAAAAGTCTGCTTTCAATGGCCGTCTCCAAAATGTCCCTCTCAGCTACTTTGTGCTCTTCTGTGAGTGAGCTCTTTTATAGTACACCAGTTATGAAATCAAGACCCACCCAGAATGGGTGGGGTCCATACCTCCATGGAAATAATTTAATCAAATGGCTCATCCACAAATGATTGAGTCACATCTCCATGGAAACACTCAATCAAAGGATTCCAACCTAATCAACACTAATATTTCTGCTCCCACAAGATTGTATTAAAGAATATGGATTTTGTTGGGACATAACATATCCAAACTGGCACAGATATCAAGGGAATGTCCATATCACTGCACCTAATCTCAGATTTTCTCACCATATAATTAATCCTGGAAACCAGAATTTCTTAACTCAAGATTCTCCCACAGCAACCCCTTTCTTTTAATGTCAAAGTCACAATTAAGTGTGAAGCTCCTGCTCTCCATTCTCTTGGCAAAATCCTCCCAACAGTCTGCAGTGTTCATTCTTGCTAGCTTAATATTATGAGGGAGCAGAATTCCCCATATTAAAATATTAAGGCTCCCTATATATTGAAACCATTGGATTTGCTGTGAGATGAAAAAGTCATAATGTCTCAGGGAAAAAGGACATGCTTGATTGCTTTAAAATTAAATATTGTTAAAGGCTTTATGTCTCTGGGTGACATGACTCTGAGACATTCAAATCCCTAACTAAGATAAAAGTAATCAAATTTCCCAAAAAGTGGGAAATAGTAGAATAATAATAAAGAAATTGAACTAAAATAGCTTCAAATTTCTATTTCACAATATGCATAAAGTTAAAAAGTAGAAAGTTGGAGCATAAAATAGATATTTATTTTAATAGGGCAATCCCATAGATAAAGAGTTAAAAAGAAAACCAATGGGAACATTTTCTCAATTTCCATAAGATACGCTAACATACTCTGTATAATAATGATCAATATTAGTGGAAGGATTTTTTTTGCTGGACTGCTGTATGCATATTATTGTTTTAGATAAGTTAGACTGTTGAATGCTATAAAGATTGAAATCTACAGAAAGAATGAATTTATTGATGTTTAAGAATTTATCCTCTGATTGTTATATATTTCAAAGGATTATCATAAAAAGTTTCTCTTTGCAGCAAAGGAAATACATAAATTCCAAATACAGTTACCTGGAAAACATTATACTCTGACAGAAAAGACAAATATTAATGTTGAATAAATTTCTCTATGCCAATTCCATTAGGAAAGCAATTGTTTCATTTCTAGACACTGTCAGTATTACGAATGGCTAAGAGAGTACATAATGTGATTTCAAAGTCCCCCAAAAGTCTCCTATTCTGCAACTCACATAAAAGCACCATGAATCTCTTCACCCTATTCATCAATGCCTCATGTTCTATGAACAATTTTTAGATAGAGCTTTGGGCTCATTAAATGTCATTATCTTGAGTGATACCAAAATTTTAGACTGATTAGTCATTCATACTTTATGTAAGTGAGTTTATAAACTCTTATGCTGAGAGGCAATTTGCATGTAGATTCTGTGAAGAGTGAAAGTAATAGTTGTCTTTATTTGTATCAGTGTTCTTTTTTCTTCAATATATGTGATGTCCCTTGGCTGAAGCCAATAAAAATTGTAGATGCTAATCTTACCTAAGACAGAAGGATGATAAAGATAGGAGAATGTGGATGCCACCTTCAAAGGAGATTTGATTTGGGGTACATATAGGATAATCCTGTTGTTACATACAGATTATTCTGTTAAAATTGTAACAGTTATGCTAATTAGCCTTCAAGATACACCTGCAAAATAAAAAAAAATAAAAAGGGAGGCATGAATTTGAGTGGAAGACACTGTACTACCTTGACACTTACTTGTTTTCCCATTATGAAAACCATACAATAACCAAGGGAAGAAATAAGAAAGAAAGAAGAGGAAAAGTGAAAACTTAATATCATGGAAACAGTGGAAATGAGGAAATGCATTTGATAGACTCAATTGTTTTCCACGAATCTGATGTAGAAGTAGCACAAACAATAATTTTTCATGCCTGTCTTATATCCTTATATAAACCCTCATCAAATGGCATGTCATAAATGCAGTGTGCTTTTTTGAGGCAGATTGGAGGACATGTCATTATGTTATTGAGAGCTCTGATGCCTGGAGAAGATAGATGATAATATAGGTCTCTCATCACTCCAATTAAATTATGAAATTCTTCCATAAAAAATGTTGGTTTCAATATTTAACACAAAATAGTTCACTTAACTATTGCATCATTAAATGCTGAAAATAAATTTCTATTGTATATTTTGGACATTGCAAAACATAAAAATTTTTTGCTATGATTTAAAAAATAGTGAGCACCACTCTTAAACAGCTAGTGCTTTAATTAGAAATAGACAGGTGTATAGTTATCTTTAAATTATATATCTTTAACCTATCATGATAGCTTTTAGAAATATTTCTGAATCATAAGTTCAGTATTTTGAAATATTCAAATACTTATGAACATCTCTTTTCTTAGGAAGGGAAAGTACACTACTGATTAGTCTATATTTACCACAAATGAAGTATCCTGAAAAGAACTTGATGTTGTAAAACTAATTATTTATAAATTTTTGTCTTTGATTCTGGCAATCATTAATAACATGTGTGACCTGTTCCTTTCCTCCCATTGTCTCCCACAATATCTAACATTTAAAAATTATTTTACTTAATTACTTACATGAGGCAAGATATATGAGAGTCTGTCCATCACTCATTTTATATGATAAAGTCTATACAATTTTAGACAATTTTTCAATAAGGTTTGATGTTGCTTATTTAGAAGTATCCAGAGTGGCACAGCCACGGCTGATACAGATGAACATATTTTATGTTTCCCAGAAGACTGATTAGAAAGATTTAACATTTGAAATTTAGAGAATTTGATAGTATAGCATTGGCCTGAGGAACTTTAAATTCATAAATTTGAGTTCTACTTCCATCATAACAGGAATGCTATAGGCTCCAATGCATGCTTGAAATGGCTGCCTTCGTATCCTTTCTGGAATTGTAACTGTTTTGTTTTTTTTTTTTAATCAAAGCAAGGGAAGCTCTGGAATGAAGAGGCTGCTTCCAGAATACGATGAAGGTAACTGAAAATAAACCACTTTGTTTCACACACCTGTGCAGGCTGTAGTGACAAAGGATGAAAAATGTATTCTCATGAACAGTGAACACCCCAATGCACCACCTGCAGACTTCTGGGAGGCAAGATGAGAATATTCTTCCTAAGGCTCTGAAACTTCTGGCTGCCATAGCAAAAGGCCTCCTGTATCCATCTCAAATTGTTGCAGAACTTCAACATGTTGTTGGTGAGGTACTCTCAGGCACATGCAGTTAACTAACATTGGAGAAATGAAGCAGGCATTATGGTGAGCAGGAAAGTGTACTGAGAGAGCCAAGGAGAGATCACAGAGCTAATGTCCCTTCTTTTATGTTTCTCCTTAGAAAAATTAACATCAGCAGCCCCAAATACTAAATAAGAAGCCAGAGGAGGGTTGGTGGGGACTGGGTAGCCATCTTAGGAAACCAGAAAAGCTTCAGCTAGATTTGAGTTACAGTCTGTGTTTGTCCATTGTGTTGCCTCAGCCAGGCAGACAGGATCCTCAGGTGTGGGTGGTGGAAGGCTGAAACACCAATATGTTGACCTCTACTAGCTCAGAATATGGAACAGAGTCAGAAATGCCTATCTGTAGAAACCAGAAATTGGGAGAAATGGTGACTTGAAAGGATATTGATGGAGATGAGTTGGAGACCAACTCAGGTTTCTTGCCCAAATGGAATTTCTACAAGGCTGCCTTTACTTGTTTTGAGGTTTAGATGTGTACAATATCTACACAGACAGAGTAAAATCTGTACAAAGTTTAGAATCTTCTAGAGTTGACTTCATTCCTGGGAGGAAAATAACAGTCCAAGAATTGTCTCCCAATGTGAGGGAAAGGGTTCACTGCTGTTCTACCTGGAGAGCATGAGGAAAATAAGGAAACTCCCACTCTTCAAAAAGTATCTGCTTAGTAGGAAACATGAGCAGGAAAACTTGGAAACTTTTGTGAGGAAATGAGTATGCCAAGAATAATAACTAATTTTTAAAATATTTATTTATTGGCCAGAAAGTAGGTTTCATTTTATTCATGGGCATATAGAATAAGTTAATTTAAATAGTTTTAGATATAAAACAATTTCTAAATTTATAAAATATACCTGACACCATTTAAGATAATTGAATGACACTTTTTGAAAAGTAACTTTAAAGTTACAAAACTTCCTTCTGATATATATCTGTGTACTATAGGCAGCTTTTTAGTCATACCTGTATGAAATATGCCATCATTCAAACTTTTACTTTAAAATCTTATTTTATACAGTATTATTATTTTAATTTTTGACAAAAAATTACTATAATCTCTCCAAAGTTATAATTAACAAATAATAAGTTTAATGTTGGTCCTTCAGTTAAGCCCACTCTATACTATAATACCTTTTTTTTTTTTATTGGTAACTCTTTCACTTTGCTAATGCTACCATTTTGCAAAATAGCAGAAATGGATTGGCTTTTGTAAAGGGGTTTATTTGGCTATAAATTTGCAGTTCTACAGCCATAAAACTGTCCAAACCAAGGAATAAACTTGAGTATACCTTCCCTGGAGAAAGGCCATTGATGTCTGGAAAACCTATGTTTGCTGGGAAGGCAGGTGGCTGGCATCTGCTTGCTCCCTGGTTGGGTTTCAAAATGGCATTTTCCAAAATGTCAGTGTCAGCTTTCAGTGACTTTCTTCAAAATGTCTCTCTTGCCTGCAGCAGTGAGCTCTTTTTGTCTGAGCTCTTATATAAGACTCCATTGATTAAATCAAGATCCATGGTGAATGGGTGGGGCCACTCCTCCATGGAAATAATCTAATCAGTTATTACCCACAGTTGTGTGGGTCACATCTCCAAGGAAATAACCTAATCCAAATTTTCCAACTTAATCAACATTAATATGTCTGCCCTCACAAGATTACATTAAAAAAACAAACAAGCAAAAAAAAAAAAAACATGGCATTTAGGGGGGACATTATATATCCAAACTGGCACATTCAACCCTGTGGACCCAAAAATAACATGATCCTTCCATTTACAAAAAAGATTCATCCCATTGCAAATCACAATAACATATCATTTCAGTAGCAATAGGTAGGTACAAGATCTTATCAAAATCAGTTACAAGCATGGTCTGTCCTAAGGCAAAATTTTCCTCTGACTGTGGACCTGTGAAACTCAGAACAAGTTCTTTGCTGCCAATATACAAATGGGGGACAATCGTAGGATAAACATTTCCATTGCTATAAGGAGAAACTGAAAGGAAAACAGGGTTCAAGGGACCAAAACAGTTCCTAAAACCCATAGGGCATACTTCATTGGATTTCAAAGTCTGAGAGTCATTTATAGAAATACATTTTATCCTTGGGGCTTCAGAGAGCAGGAGTCCAATACTTTCCAAAGGCTTACACAGCAGCCAAATGCTGGGGTGAGTGCTCCAACATATTCACACATTGAGGAGACCATCTTCATGGCCCCACCCTCCTCAAACATCAGGATGGCACCCAGACTCTCTTCCATCTCTGGGGCACATATTCAAACCCTTTATAAAAGTGCAGTTGAGGCCAGGCTCTCCCCAATCCCTGGGGAATGTGCTCCACCCTCTTTGAGTCCTGGGGCAGCAGCACTCTTCCTGAGCACTGAGGTGGAAAGGCTGTCCTCTGCCTCATGGCAAACCCACCCTTTCCACATTCATGGGACCCTCCACTCTCCCTGCCAGAGACTTCTTGACTCCAGACAAACTCCATGGCTCTATCTTTGAAGAAATATTTCTTTCAATTTTTCCCTTCTCCATCCCCTCCAGTCCAGACCAGTAGGGGTTCCATTTATACAGATCTCACAAAAATTCTGTAGGCTTGGCATGCAGTTTAAAAGGATCAAAACTGCCAGACAATAGGACTTTCCACAAATCCTTTCTGGATAACTCCATCTTCAATCCTAGCTTGTACTGAAATCGTGGTTGTGTTCCATGTTTGGTTAAATCCTCATGTGGAGTTGTAGCTTCTGGAATCTCACTTTTTGGAAGCCCAAACTTTTCCAAATTGTGATTTTCTGGTTTCTTTGTACCCAAGAGTTCAATTATCAGTTTATCTCTGTCCTGTCACATTTTACTATAAGCTGCAAGGAGAAGCCAGGCTACATCCTCCACACATAGTCTAGAGAGCCCCTCAGCTAAGTATCCTAGCTCATCACTTTCAAATTCTGCCTTCCATCTGACACCAGGGCACAGTTTTGCCAAATTTTTTGCCACTTTAAAACAAGGAACACCTTACTTCCAGTTTGCAATGGCACAATCATCAATTTTGTCTAAGGCCTTGTCAGAGGTATCTTTAGAGTCCATATTTCTAGCAAGTCTCTTCAAAACATTCTAGGCCATTTCTATCAAGCTCCTCATGTTTCTTCCAGAATCTTCCCCTTATCCATTTAAAATGCTGTTTCAACAGATTTGGTATTTGCAAACTCAGCAGCACCCCACTTTTCTAGTACCAAAATCTGTTCTGGCTTGCTAATGTTGCCATTATGCAAAATACCAGAAATGGATTGGCTTTTATAAAGGGGGTTTATTTGGTTGCACAGTTACACTCTTAAGGTCATAAAATGTCCAAGGTAAGTCATCAACAATCAGGTACCTTCACTGGAGGATGGCCAATGCTGTCTGGAAAACCTCTGTTAGCTGGGAAGGCACATGGCTGGCATCGACTCCAGAGTTCTGGTTTCAAAATGGCTTTCTCCCAGGACCTTCCTCTCTAGGCTACAGTTCTTCTTCAAAATGTCATTCTCAGTTGCTCTTGGGGCATTTGTCCTCTCTTAGCTTCTCCAGAGCAAAAGTCTGCTTTCAACAGCTGTCTTCAAACTGTCTCTCATCTGCAGCTCCTCTCTCAGCTCTTGTGCATTCTTCAAAGTGTCCCTCTCGGCTGTAGCAAGCTTCCTCCTTCTGTCTCAGCTTATATAGTGCTCTAGTAAACTAATCAAGGCCGACACCAGAAGGGCAGGGCCACATCTCCATGGAAATTATCCAATCAGAGTCATCACCCACAGTTGGGTGGAGTGCATCTCCATGGAAACACTCAAAGAATTACAATCTAATCAACACTTATACATGTGTGCACACAAGATTACATCAAAGATAATGGTATTTTGGGGGACCCAATACATTCAAACTTGCACAACGGGGGTTATTTGGTTACAAATTTACAGTTCTGCAGCCATAAAAGTGTCTAAACCAATGAATAAACAGGAGTATACCATCACTGGAGAAAGGCTATTGGAGTCCAGAAAACCTCTGTTAGCTAGGAAAGCATGTGGCTGCTGTTTGCTTGCTCCCAGATTGCATTTCAAAATGGCATTTTCCAAACTCTCAGTGTCAGCTTTCAATGACTGCCTTCAAAATGTCTCCTTCTGTCTGAGCTCTTAAATAGTACTCCAATGATTAAATCAAGACCCATCCTGAATGGGTGGGGCCATACCTCCATGGAAACAATCTGATCAAAATTATTACCCACATTTTGGTGGAGCACATCTCCATGGAATCAACCTAATTGATACTAATGTGCCCACCCCTAAAAGATGGCATTAAAGAACGTGGTATTTTGGGGGACATGATACATACAAACTGGCACAGTAATTCACTTTACAGCAGCAGAGGTCTCTGGTAAGCTAAAGCAAATTCTTAAAATAACAGATATACTTAATCCATTTTTACACTGAAATGTACAAACAGTGTAAGCAAATTATTCTTCAAAGATATGTATCTTTTTCATTTCCTTTCAGATTAGTTTTCTTGGACATATACTGTGTAATAAAATTGTCACATAACATCGTTATTTATTATTGCTTAGAATACTTTAATGCATTTTTTATTTTGAACTTTAACATATATGTATAACAGCGATAACTTACAAAGTACAATTTAACAAGTAGAGAGCAATTTTCAAAGAATGTTGTGGGTTACAGTTCCACACCTTCAGCTATTTCCACTACTGTAAAAAAATGATAAAAATACAGAAAGTTGTTAAATTTCAATGTACAGTTCAGCAGCAGTTATAAAGGTCAATTCAAAAATTGTTATGGTTACAGTTCCACAGTTTCCTTATTATGCAACATAGGGAATATAAAGAAAGGTGAAGACTTTCAAAGCACAATTCAGAAGTAGCTGTAGAGGAAATTTCAGAGGATGTTACAGGTTACAGTTCTACCATGCCATTTACCTCCTTCCAGCTATTCTAACACCCCACATCTCTCTCTCTATATATATATATAGATATAGATATATAGATACAGATATATAGAGATATAGGTATAGATATAGATAGATGTAGATATAGATAGATATTTTCATATTAAGTTGCAGTATTCATAAACCTTTGTTAAATTCTATCTTTTCTGTTGCTACCCCTTCCTCTCACTTAATCTCTTTCTAAATCTTCAGGAGTGTCTAGGCAGTGAGCACCCTAACTTGTTCATATTGAAAAGTGTGTTGACAGGGGAAGGGGGCTGCATCTGATTGTTGATCTTAAAGAGGCTGTTGCCTCTGGGTTTTAGGATTTGTCTGGCATAGGAACACTCTGGTGGATTTAAGTTTCTGAAAGACATAACTTAGTGAGTGAATCTTTTGTAGCATCTCAGGTAGGGACCTAGGTATTTAGGGACTACTTGTGGTAAGGGCATGGTGTACTGTGGCCATTTGGGATGTCAAGCTGGAGCTTGTATAAGATAAACCTCCAGGATAGCATCTTGACCCTATTTGGGATCTCTCAGCCACTGTGACGAAAGCTTACCTTTCTTTTTTCCCTTTTTTAGTCAGGTAGGCATCCTCAAACCCTCACTGCCAGGGCCAGGCTTATTCGCAGGAGTCATGTCCCATGCCAACAGGGAGACTCACTCCCCTGGGAGTCATGTCCATCACGGTGGGGGGTAAGGTTAAAGAATTTACTTGCTGAGTTGGGCTTAGAGACAGAAAGGCCACATCTGAACAACAAAAGATGTTCCCTAGAGATGCCTCTCAGGCACAACTATAGGAGGGCTCAGTATCCCATTTACAACCCTAAATCTCACAAAAACAAGCCTCAAGTCAAGGGATTGATTTATTAATTAGAGGGTTCCTAACTTCACTTAATATATATTCTATCCCAAGACAAATGGTCAGTTTCTTATATTATCTTCATTTAGCTGAACAATCATTGTTACTCTCAACTTTAGACAATTATTACAATATATCCCAGAGCTCTTACCAGCTGCTAATTATTCATCCCTAGTATTAGAGTTGGTAAGATATTCCTATTAAATATAGTCTTAAATATGTAATGGGTAGTTTTTCCATTCCACACTGTTGTTAACCCTCTGTAGCAGTGTCATACTTTATAAGTATATCACAGTAACACTTATTTAGGTTTGTGGTGATACTCTGTGGGTTACATGCCTTTAAGCAACCATTTATGAACATGCATCAGTGATACTTATAATACTATCAATGAACCATAGTCACACCTCACCATTCCCACACCATTAAGTTCACCCTCATTATCATATCCATACATTCGAGATTATCATTCCCCCTTCACTAGCTTCTATCTCTAGTTCCTTTATATTCTACATTATAAGACACATATTTAACATTTTTCACAGAGTGCACATTAATGGTAACACACAATATCTCTCCTTTTGTATCTGGCTTATTTCACTCAGGATTGTCTTCAAGGTTCCTCCATGTTTTCATAAGCTTCACAACTTCATTTCTTCTTACTGCTCCATAGTATTTCATCATATGTATATACCACATTTTGTTTATCCACTCATCTGTTGAAAAACATCTGGATTGTTTCCATCTTTGGCAATTGTAAGCAATGCTGCCATGAACATTGGTGTGCAAATATCTGTTCATATCACTGCTTTCAGATCTTCTGGTTTTATATACCAAAAAGTGAAATTGCTGGATCATCTAGTTTTCTGAGAAACTGCCAAACTGTCTTCCAGGATGGCTATACCATTATACGGTCCCTCCAGCAATAAATAGGAGTTCCAATTTCACCACATCCTTTCCAGCATTTGTAGTTTCCCATTTGTTTAATGGCAGCCATTCTTATTGGTTTGAGATGATATCTCATTGTGTTCTTGATTTGTATCTAGTGAAGATGAACATTTTTTCATGTGTTTTTTTTTAGCCATTTGTATTTCCTCATCAGAGAGATGTCTTTTCATATAAGTTGCCCATTTTATAATTGGGTTCTGTACTATTATCATTGAGTTGTAGGATTTCTTTATAAATGCAAGATATCAGTCTCATCAGATATATGGTTTCCAAATATTTTCTCCTATTGTGGTGGCTGCCTCTTTACTTCTTTGACAAATTCCTTTGAAGTACAGAAGCTTTTCATTTTGAGGAATTCCCACTTATCTGTTTTTTCTTTTGCTGCTTATGCTTTGGGTGTAAGATCTAAGAAGTGACATCCTAATACTAAGTCTTGAAGATGTTTCCTTACATTGTCTTCTAGGAGCTTTATGGTACTATCTCTTATATTGAGGTCTTTGATCAAATTTGAGTTAATTTTTGTGTAGGTGTAAGTAGGGCTCTTTTTCATTCTTTTGGAAATGGATATCCAGTTCTCCCAGCCCTCTTTGTTGAAGAAACTGTTCTGTCCTAGTTCACTGGATTTGGGGGCCTTATCAAAAATCAGTTGACCAGAGATCTGGGGGTCTATTTCCAAACTCTCAATTCAATTTCATTGATGAATATGCCTATCTTTGTGCCAATATCATGCTGTTTGACAACTGTGGCTTTATAGTCTTCAAAATCAGGAAGTGTAAGTCTTCCCACTTCATTTTTCAATTTTAGAGTGTGTTTAGTGATTTGAGGCCTGTCTCCCTTTCAAATAAATTTCATAACTAGCTTTTCCAAGTCTTCAAAGTAGTTTGTTGGAATTTTGATTGGAATTGCATTGCATTGAATCTGTAGATCAGTTTAAGTAGGATTGACATCTTAAAGATGTTTAGCCTTCCTATCCATGAACATGGAATATCTTTCCATCTCTTTAGGTAGACTTTCATTTCTTTTAGTAAAGTTATGTAATTTTTGAGATAGAGTTTTTACATCCTTGGTTTAGTTTATTCCTCGATACTTGATGTTTTTTAGTTGCTATAGTTAATGGAATCTTTTTCTCATGTGTTTCTTCAGTTAGGTCATTTCTTGTGTAGGGAACATTACAGACTTATGTGCATTAATCTTGTATCCTGCCACTTTGCTGAATTTGTTTATTAGCTCAAGTAGTTGTATCAGTGATTTCTCAGGTTTTCCAAATATAAAATCATATCATTTGCAAATAATGACAATTTTATTTCTTCCTTTCCAATTTGGATGCATTTTATTTGTTTGTTTTGCCAAATTGCTCTGGCTAGAACTTCTAGCACAATGTTGAAAAATAGTGGGGACAGCGGACATCTTTGTCTCATTCCTGATCTTTGAGGGAAGGCTTTCTGTCTCTCAGCATTGAGCACAATGCTGGCTGTGGGTTTTTGATATATGTCCTTTATCATATTGAGGAAATTTTCTTTAATTCCTACTTTTTTGAGTGTTTTTATCAATAAAGGATGCTGTATTTGGTCGATTGCTTATTCAGGATCCATTGAGATGATCATTTGATTTTTCCCTTTTGATTTGATGATGTGTTGTAGTACATTGATTGAGCCATGTTTGCAAGCCTGGGATGAACCCCACTTTGTCATGGTGTATGATTTTTTAATGTGTCTTGGATTTGATTTGTAAATATTCTGTTGAGAATGTTTGCATCTATATTCATTAGGGAGATTGGCCAGTAGTTTTCCTTTCTTGTAGCATCTTTATCTGGTTTTGGTACTAGAGTGATATTGACTTCATACAATGAGTTATGTAGTGTGCCATTTTCTTCCATTTTTAGAAATATTTTAACAAATTTTAATTGCAAAACCACAAGATTTCTCAACTTTATTTTATTTTATTCTAGTAGAGAAAAAAAGTTTATAAAATTACATATAGGAGCTCTATCAAAAAATAATTCCTACAAGTTGAGTTCCACCAAAAGGAAATTATAAAATTCTAAATAAAAACTTTTGCATAACCCATTAGCCTTGATTCTTGAGGGCGATTGTACAGCTATGTAGCTTGCATACTGTGACTGTGTAACTGTGAAAACCTTGTGGCTCATAATCCCTTTATCCAGTGTATGTAGTGATGAGTAGAAAATGGAAACATAAATTAATAATAGGGGATACTTGGAGGATGTGATCTTTGGGGTGTTCTTGTATTTTTATTCTTATTTTTATTTTTTTGGAGTAACAAAAATATTCAAAAATTGATTATGGTGATGTATGCACAACTATGTGATGGTACCATGAACAACTGATTGTACACTATGGATTAATGACTAGACACAAAAACAGAAAGCATGTGTTATATACTGAAGCATACATTTTGCATTTGATACCAGTTTTACACAAAAATTTGTGATTCACGTAGTCTGAACATATATGTGTGTGTACATATATGTATATAGACAACTAATGCTTGTTATATTTCTAGCGGTACATAACTTCTAGTTCGGTTAGGAATAATGTGAACTTTGTGTACACCATAACCAATTCCAAGTACATTTCTCCTCCATATGTTTATTATTTAGTAAGAACATTATTTTATAATGATACTGTGCTCCATCAAAATGTATCTTTATAGTATCGATACAAAAATAAATTATTTGTCTCAATCTAGACCATTATAAATAAATTCACAATCACATTCACAATAGTTTCAGATGTTACATCTTGATGAATAAACTTCCAAATGCTTTCTTTGATTCTGTGAGGTTTGTAAAAAACTCAAATCATGATTGCAAATGATATTCCAATTGAAGTATCTGATAACACTAACATAAATTAGACAACATTTAACATTTCCATATTTTGTCTTTTGCTAAAGGAGCTGGCATAGCAAAACAGAAGAAAAACTTGGTCTTAAAATCAGTGACACTATTTCAAAGAAATATTTTGATCTAATATAAAAGCCACATTTTATAGGCAAATGCAACTGTACATGTTAAATTGCTGTCTTCAAGCAAAGGCTCTCTAAAATAAGGACTAACTTTCAAGTAATGGCTGATGCCATTTCTGCATATTTTTTGTCTTCTGGTTTCCATATAGTCAATGAGTTCAGTATTTCCCAGCCTCCATTCATTTTGTAAATTACACATACATCAACAATTTTCCTGAGAAATGGAAATTCACTGTTTGTTACTAATTAAACAGTGACTTTAATTCATTAAACATTAATCATTATATTTTATTTATTATAAGATTATTATTTTTAAAGGAATATATTGAAATGTAAAAAAAGTCTACTAAACAATAAAATGTATAAAAAGTGGAGATTGGTACAAATTTTTTTATACAACATTGTAGCAAGAGCAGTCGAGATATTCTCTTCAGGACCTATGTCAATAATTTTCAGCCTCTATTTTCTAAATAATTCACAAAAAATATATTATTTTTCAGTTTCCCACTGACACCACTGAGTAGTGGCCAGTCTGTTTCTTCTATGTTAAGGACCTCAGCATTAATCCATGGCACAACTGGTTGTTTTATCAAATTGCTGGGTGTGGCAGCAGTATCTAACACTTTTACAATTAATATAAATAGTTGGTAACCATACCCACTCATGCTTCAGTGCACTTAATATTATCTGCTAGTACCTTCCATCATGTCTTTAAAATATGCATATCCTTATCATATATACAACATATTTGCAAGCAATATCCATGTTATAAGTTTTGAAGAATGTATGTAGTTCCACAGTTTTACCAACCTTTGTAGGTATATTGCTTGAACACTATTTCATTGTGCATATAACATGACGAGAATTGTATTAAATTCCCCCCATTTAATTATTTAATGCTATTATAAATACTGCATTATCATTAATAATACTGTGTTTATCTTTAATTATCTACTGGAAAGCCAACCAAAATGAGTGTAAGCTTCCACTGTTTTTCAACATAATAAAATTCCTGATTGTTGGTGAGGGAAACTGCAATTATAACCTGTGAAAATTTTTTCAGTAATACTCTGTAGATGACTATTATTTGATTGGACATTGAAATATATTTACATCCTTTAATTCCTAGTCTCTGTAAAATTCTGAATGAGGAAAATGGTTAGTAAGCTAAATTTAACTACACAATGTGTAGATATATTGCTTGGGTTTAGCTGGTACAGTTGTCAACACTCTGTGACTATGTGTTAAAGACAGAACTTATATTTGGTAGTACTAAAATTTATAGCTATAGAAATTTAATTTATAAATATAAAGTTTGTTTTAAATATATAGCATCAACATGGATGCCACATAAAAAGTTACAGTTTATTATGGATGCCACATCAAAGATGTGCTTCCCAAATATCATCTATAAACCTCCAAACAGAGGTTTGATGTGATAAATGTCATTGTGCCAGTGTATCTGTGTATCCAGAGGACTTCTGATTTCCTGTTTAAAATGGAATTTTCAAATTGGTATTATTTGAAAGTAATGAAGCAAGGGTAGTTAATAGATCTGATAATGACACAAGTTTTTCATAAGCAGTCAAATAATTTTAGACACCATAGATGGAACTCAAATATATTTCCAGAAGAATGAAAGCTTCCTAGTGCCAGAATATAGGTTTGCATTAAACTTTTCAATATTTTACAAGTTATAATTTATTTTAAAAAGAGGTTTATGCAGTTTCCAAAGTTTACAATGCTCAGTTACTTACCTATAAAAACTGAGACTGCATTTAAAATATTCTGGTTTTGTCTATCATTTTAATCAATTGAAGATATTATTTTGTTAACAATGAATAGAAAAGAATGAGTAGACTACTAATGTTTTCCTTTATAATTAAACATATAGCTAATAAACAAAACCCTAAAAACAATAGCAGAAAAATGCCTGAACACATAAATGACATTGAATATGAAATTCAATCACAGATAGAGCTAGCATACAGGTATTTAAATACGCTGGTATGTAAATCTCTACTCAATGTAGCTTTAGAAGCTTAACTCTACCTTAGTATAATAAGTGCAGGCAAGCCACTGAGAAGTCAATTAAAGTTGAAGAACTAAGCCCCAGACCAGCATTTTTAAGGAATCGGGGTTATAGTTTACTACATATTAAAAGCAATTCATTAAACATTTTAGAGTAATGGCTTGGAGTTTTGTTGGTAGCTGTTAGTATCACTGACTGTGAAGCAGCTACATGATTTAATTGGCAAACACTTGTTCCTTTCATTTACAGGCAAAATTAGCACCTACATTCTTGCCAATAAATTAGACCTTGTACATCTTCTGAAATGAGCACCACTAACTACTGATTGTAATTAGAGAAGATTACCTATCACGCTTGCCTAAAGCCCCTAGTTCTCCTGCTTATAGTCACTCACCTTAGAAAATATAAGCAACAGATATATCTTTGTTACAGCAAGTTCCTTTGTAAATGTCACACTTTATTAATAACATCTGATGGAGTAACACACCAAATAATCTTAGTTGTTGTATATGTTGAATTAGAATTTCACCTTGTGTAAGAGCATAAGTATGCACTACAAAGCAATTTTATGGAATTCACTACAGAATTGAGTTTACAAACACATATGCCATTGTTTTATTCATGTGCCAACCTTAAACCTTTACAATCATAACATTTATTTATTAGTAAATCACAACTTTTTTTTGTTGTTATTCTATTAAAAACAAGAACCGCTGCATGTTGTTTAGAAGCAAATTGGTAGTTTTGGGTTTTTTTAAATTTCTTGCTAGCAGTGTTCACACACACACACACACACACACACACAGAAAAATATACAGTTAGTAGAAAATTAACCTGATACAAACCTAGGAAGACATGACCACATTCAGAACAAATTTTTCATACAGTGAATTACCATTTTGCTCTGTCTACAGAAAATCCAGTAGTTAGGCTAGGCTAGGTCAATATGATACAATATACAGCAATCCCTGGAGTGATTCTTTAATTAAAGACATTCTGAAAATGATGATGACAAAAGATTTTGATGAGAATGCGTGAACCTGAACTCTAATAACTGCAAAGAGATGATAACTTAAATAGATATCCATCCATGTAAAGTATTTAAAAATGGAAGAATAAATAATTACAATGAATTTCTGACTCTATATAGTAAGTTTCTTTATCAGTTTTCAATCTGTGCTCAACAAATGCAACTTATACCTAACACCTGAATTTGACTTCCGTCAGGCTATTAGTGGGGTGGTGGATGGGGCAGATAGCGGGGGTCTGAGTCAATCTTGTCGGGTGTTGAGCTGGGTTTGAGTTGTTTTGCTGTTCTTCTGATCAGCTACAGTGTACATGTAATGTTACTTTAGAGAATCCCGGGCCTGGGATGCTTCCCTGCCTCTGCTGCAATGGTAGAGTCCATCTCCCCAACCTCCTGCCCCTTCTTCTACCATTTCCCAGTGGCAGTGGGAAAGTCCTGGAATTTATAGGATTTGCTGCCCCTTGCCAGGAGCTTAAGGCATTTTCTCCATGGGAGAAAAGGGTCTGGACTGTGAGCGAGGCCTTTCCCATAGCAGCCAATCGCTCCTCCACAACTGCGGGAGCCTCTCAGGTCACCCACTCTATCCCAGACTTTCCTGTGAGTAAGAAGTGGAGGCCCGTGTTAATGAACTGTAAACTCCCCTTTTGTCTGGTACTTGGAGGGGTCCAATACACTTGGCCTTTAGCTGTTTGATAAACTCTAGCTGATCTACTCCTATGGTGTCCTGTGCTACTTTCTACCATGCTCTGTACAGGTGAGCCAGTTCTTTTGCCTTTTTCCTCCTTGTCTGTATCGTCTTGGCATTTAGGCTACTGATTGCCCAGAACCTCAGTTCTATGATAGTTCATGGAATTTAATGATTTTGTGTGTTATCTTGCTCTTTTCTGTTGGAAGATTGGGAGTGATAATCTTTCTAATTTTCAACATCCTAAGCAAAAACTGCTTATATAGTTGATCATTTTAAATACTTTTGTTTTTTTCCTTGAAAGTCTTTTGAGTTGAATTAGAAGAATTTCACCTTACATTCTCTTGGTGTAGTTATAAATGGTTATACACACACACACACACACACACACACACACACACACACAACTACAAAAATTTTAATGCCTATCTTGCTAACATCACTTAAAAATGGGTTTTAAAATAAGAGAATTGAACAATGGGTAAGAAGAAATACAAGATTTTCTACATATATTGTCTTGCATGTGAATATAACACAAGTGAGAAGCATCACAAATACCAGTTTCCATTTACGTTAGGAAAGAGAAGAAATGATCATTCCTATTGCCATCATAAATTTTACTTTTACATTTTTGCAAGCTTTGTCATTTGAAATGTTATGGTTCAGGCAGTTACAATATTGTACTTCTCTGCCATTGTGTTACAAAATGTTTGGAGACTGACATTTTGCACCTTTGATGTAAAGAAGCCACCACAGCTCTTCTGACATGACAGTTTGATTAAGCCTGTTACTCTTATCAACAATTTTATTTGTTGAATCAATTCAAGACCAGCTATAATATGGTCCCATATTACCTAATAATTCTTATTCCTAAGAATTCTCGTCCATATTTTGACACAAAAGATTTTTTTTCTGTAATTAATATAAATCACAACCATTCCTATTTTATCCCTTTGTTCCATATACACATTCTCCTCTTCAACTATCATCATTCTTTTTCTACTTTATTTTTCTTAATAATTTATTTCAGAATTTATCTAAATTATTACCTATTCCATGACTCTTTCCCCAATTATTCCAGTCCATTTATCTTACTTTCTTCCCTTAGCTAGAGTGGCACATTATTTTTCTGTAGTCCCTAATTTCTAACAATTGATCTAATTTGGTATATTATTCTCCCGTTGTTCATGCGTTAGACTTGTGTCTTCATGCAGAAAGTGAAGTGCCTGGAAATATGCTAATACATATATTTTCATTAAACTGTATAATTTCCTAAAATGACTAGCACAGTAATCAGCATATTCAATAGCCAATAATTAATTGACAATAATTGGTTAATTATGTAGTGAAATTACATACATATTTTAATTAAGTGTGCCATGGAATAAAATCTGTGCCTGTACACATAAAAATTCAGTCACTCTAAGGATCAAAGTTAATACAGCAAACAAACCTAATTTGAAGTGGTGTACTTATAAGACTCATATATTCTGAATCATTACATGTTTATTATTTACAATCACTGACTTAGTAATCTTTATATAATATCCATCATTTGTAAATAAAAATTTATTTACAAAAGTCATGACTTCTCTGTCTCTAGATATTTCCATTATTCAGATCATTGAACCTTGGACTTTGCATTAGAACTAGAGTTCAAAGATCAAATGCTCTAGAGGCTAATGGGAAATTATAACAAGGCATTGAAATAATGTAAATAATTACTTCTGGAGGGAGTCATTTTGTCAAATTCAAAACAGAAATTACATTTAAGACTCACTTTGATATGGGCTTGAATAGCAAATCAGAAAACATTTTCTCCCAAATTTTTACCTAATTCATTATTAAAACCATTTCCACATAGACAATTGTATATTTAAATCATTAATTTTATTTTCTCATTTTTAGTTTAATCAACTTTTTATTCTAGAATAGTTTTAGATTTACAGAAAAGTTGTGAAGATAGCACATAGTCTCCATAATGCAAACCCAGTTTTCTCTTATTTTAAATTATTATAAATTATACATCATTAATTTTTAAAATGGTATAATCTGTTATAACACAAAATTAGATTCTATTATAAGTTTCTGTGAAAGAAAATGGTTGAAGTTTTCAAGCCATGAATTTATCTTTAGATGCATACATAGTATGTGCATTAATATACAAAATTGAGACTACGGAAAATAACCAAACAATAATAAAACAAGCATATTTAATAATAATAGAGTTAAATACATTTATCCAAAATGTCCAAATCATATAGAGAGTTATATGTTGGTGAAGTATGCTTGACTAAATAATATTTTCTCTTTCAGTTTCAAGCCATTGCCTTAGTATATGTTTTATAAAGAATAATTATAATTGCATTATAATCTTCTTCAAAATGAAGAAGCTTTCCTATCTGTAGGCAGAGAAAGAGATGGTAAGATGGAAGAAGGGTCAAAGAGAGGAAACGTTGCTAGCTTTGAAGATGGAAAAAGCAGGTCATAAGTCAAGGAATGCAGGGAGCCTCTAGAGGCTGGACAAGACAAGGGAACAGATTCTCCTCTATAAACATCAGAAAGAACACAGTCCTGACAACATCAGGACCTGATTTTAGCCCAGTGAGACCCATGTCAGATTTCTGACCTACAGAAATATAAGATGATAAATTTGTGTGGTTTTAAGATTCTAAGTTTTTGGCAATTTGTTACGGCAGCACTGGAAAACTAAAATACTCCCTCATTTAATAGACTTCTGCTCCTCCAAAGTTGAAGTGGACAAGAAAGTGAAATTACAGTGCAAGAAATACCATATTGGCTTGCTATTGTCAGCACAACTTAGCACTGGAGTGCTGTTTGGAATTATTTCATGGGTACATGAGAAAACACCCCCCTCAGTAAGTGGGGATCTCTCACTCAGTGTTCCGTTCAGGTGGGCTAATGCATTTCACCTTTTCACCTGTTTGACTGTCATGGCTTAGGCATACAGGATGCTCTTCCATCTTATATCTCTTGAGTTCTCTTAATTTTTTCAGGTCACCTTGAACTTGATCTGAGACAACTTGTGAGCCAGCTCTTTGTTATGTAGCTCACAGGTGGTTATTGGGAAACAACTCCATAACCTATGGCAGAGTATGGAACCCACAGAATCTTGACATCTTGCCCCCCCCAATCATCATTTGACCTCTTTCTCAAGAATTTGTATCCTTTACCAATCTTTTCTAGTCCTGCAGAATGGTCGCTTCAGACTATGGAAGAAATTAATATCTATTGTTCTGAGGTCAATTCTGAGATTGAATCAGAACTGATTTGAACTAAAAACAACAGAAAACTTACCATTGTACACATTTAATTGTTTTCCATTATTAGAGATCAAAGGATAGTCGATTTTATATTGTCACAGTGCCACATCAATGTTATCAGGATCTTTTAATTATTTCACTAGATTCCACTTTATAGCTGGTGGTGTTTCCTCTTTTGGCTTGTCATCTCATTGATAAGCAGCATGGCTTCAGAAGATTAGCAGGAGGAAGTGGTAAAAAGACTTGAAAATGGGAATTGTTTTATGCGTTTGCTTCTGTTAACAGGAAACTAAATATACCTAAGAAACCACCTCTGTCCCATGAGACTTCTTGTGACTTGTTGACAATAACTATGCTATGTGACCACTCTTACCAGAAAATGAGTGAATATTTTAAACTTTGAGTGTGAGCTAAAGCTCATGCCTTTAAAATAGTTAATTTAATAATGAATACTAAAGGACAAAAACATAAAAAAGAAGAATTTGGGCAAAAAATTAACTTTCCTCATTAAATGAAATAAAAGTTATAAAACATAATATGATAGATGGATTAGACAGGACATGTTCCCATAAAGAGGAATTCCCAAATAACATTGAGAAAAATAAATTATATGTTCCTATTTTTAAGATACTAATAAAAGGCTAAGACCAAATTCATTATTCATAGATTTTTTTTTCATATTCAAAACATCACCATTATTATTTTGTGATGAATAGACTAACAGTTATACCATCAAGGACACATAGAAAATGTCTTTTCTCCAAATTAGCTTTTATCAAGTTGACTATAGCTCCGAGACATACATTAGTTTAGGAGGAGATGATTTATAGAGATTCCAATAATAGTCTCGCTGTCCTGGATCCCAATCAATAGAGACTTTTTCTTCTTATTCACTTGGCATTGTCATTTATGCTGACATAGAGACAAAGATCATTTTACAAGTTTATAAAGAGATAGAGTTTTGGCATCTTAAAACAATGCTTTTAAAAGGAACTCTCAATGTTAGTAAAGTACATTTTAATGACCTGATAGAACAACTTACAATGTTTTAAATAATGGCAATACATATAATCCAAATAACACCAATACATCTACTTCTTTATCTAGTTATTTGAAAACTCCCCTTCAAAGATCCTTACTTATTAGTTCTTTGCCACTTTGAACTGATTGTCTTTGAATGCAATTGGGTGCACATTTTAAATTTCTTCTAAATTTTGGTAGTAATGATAATGGAAATATGCCTGCTTTATATTTAACACCAAAGCCATAAGACTGTATTACCTAAATTACTTCAGGATCTTTAAAAAGTGAGGTGTAGTACAGTGGAGGCATAGGAGTAGACAAATTAAACAGATTGGTAATTATAGTTCTGGCTACTAAAATGTTTCAAAATATATCAGGTTCTCTTATACTCCCATATCCATACTCCTACTCCAGTTGTCTTTATTCAGACAACTCTCTTAAGGTAGATCTTTGTATTTCAAGCTATCAAAGGCAAATCCTTCTTAATATTAAAGAAGATGAGATAAATATTGTTAAAAATAATTTAATTTGGTGAATTTATTTTGGATGGAAGTGGGAAAGGAAAAAGTAAAGAAAAAATTATTATATGTGTATATGTGCATCTTAGTTTCTGCCATTATTTTATGAAGTTATTTAAATTTCAGCACTTTCCATCTGAGATTCAAAATTTTCCATACACCTCCCATATAATTCCAGGTTTACTTATGATAACACTCTAAAATAATGTTTATGTGAAATATTCTATTAAACTACTGAACTAATGTAAACTATGTAAATTTCATTAACATAAAAGAAAAATAAACATATTTTTCATAAACATAAATGATCTAAAGATAAAACAAACACAATCACTCAATATCCTCTCTGTGTGGATATGTAGAATCTTGGCAAAGGATTGCATAAAGTAACTTCCACAGGGGTAGGGCAATGCAAACTTTCTAGTAAGATACAATATGTGTTTATACTTTGTGGCTTTAGGATAAGGCCAAAAACACTCATTAAATTCAAGATGTTCATTAATCACTTAAAATATTTTTGGTGTAGAAACAGTGGCTTACTCCTGGAAATAATGATCTGCTGAAACTGATGTATGTGATTTTAAATTAATCACTAGATATGACAAATGGGTACTCCGTATTCCTGGCAAGCCTATATTGTTTTCTGATATATTCATTTTCCCACTGTCCTACCTAACTGTTTCGGAAACTCTTCTGTATCTTCAATATTCCATCATACCTTAAACCCTCCTCACTCTTACTTAATGCTTGCTCTCATAACTAATTGAAAAATTGTAAACAATAATTCAATAGTCATCTTTCCTTCCTTCACCAAATCTATCAACAAACCAACATCCATATCCAAAATGATTCTGATTTTTCCTTATCAAAGAGACGTTCCCAGCACATTCTATGACCAACCTCTCCAGCTAAGCTCTGAATTTCTGTATCACCTGTAATAGTCAAAAAAAAATTCCCCAGTGGCTTAAATCACAAATTATAATCATGTTGTATGTCCATCAAATAACTGTTTTGTTTTGTTTTGTTTTTCCCATACCATAATTGTCCTTCTTACAGCATCTGGGCTAAAATAAAGTGTGCTATCTGTGGTATTGTCAGAGAATGTGGCAGAAGAAAAAGAAAAAAGAGACAAACATGCACTAGCTCTTAAGTCTCTGCCCACAGAAAACACACACCACACCTCAGTAGCCCTCACGTGCCATCAGCCAAAGCAAGCAACACTGTCATACATAAGGTTTAATAGACCATGAAGTGCAATATTATGTGCCAAGAAGGAGAGAAAGATGTAGTGAGTATGAATATTTCCTACCGCTTCTACAGATATTTTCCCATCCCCAACTCCAGGGATTTTGCTACAGAAATCATTCCCTTATCAGTATCACCTACTCTGTTGGATTATATCATTCACATAAAACATACATTAATATGGCTCATCTTTTAAAAAAAGGCAAGAAAGATACAAAAGAATAAAAACTAACTTTCCCTGAATTATGCCATCTTTTAAGATCCTACATTTTCTGCTTTTTGTCTCAACAAAAGTTTTCAGAGTCAGATAGACCCACTGTAATGTATGGTCCTCTACCTTTGTGTCTTTATCCTATATGAATCAAGTTTTTATTCTATCATTCCAATGAAATATTGTTTATCAGGGTCAACAATGAATTTCTTTTGAAATTTCAGTGATGGTACTTTTTCTCACTTACTCAAACTCTTACTAGTGATGGAAAGTTCCGTGCACCCTTACATTTTCTCAATTCAGTTGTGAGCCACATTTTTTTCTCCACTTGTCTGCATAAAGAAGCTATTCAGACAGCAAGCACATACAGTTCCCCAGTATTGGAATTTAAGAACTAGGGGCCTATCACCAAGGAAATAAAGTTGGAAACTATGGGTAAATGCCCCAGTTTCCCATTCTTCAAATGGATGATTCTGGAGGACTTTCTGCATTCTTTATTAGGGTCCAACTTTTTTAAACCCACATTCTCTACACCAAGTATGTCAATAAGACATCTATTCCTGGCTTTTTCTCATCCCTTGTTTCCCATTCCTTTTTACCTCACTCTGCTTTCAGTTTGTTTCTAAATAAAATAACTGCTCCTAAATGGTTTTGTCAGCACTGTTTTGGGGACAAGGCAAACTAAACCACTTGGTATTAAGAATGACCACCACATAGAGATATTCAGAATGGTATTCTGAAACTGCATGTCTCACTAAGCTGATGGAAGCAATACTTGATTGTCAATGAGATGAAGAAAACTCCTAACATGCTGTAGTATCACCTATAGAGGATTGGGACAGGGCATAGGTGGAAAGTTAGGCACTGGCTTATGAAGAAGCTGTAGCACTTGATTGGTATGGATGAAATGCTAAAGATTATATAGATACCTAGCTCTGACTAATTTTCAAGTCTTGAAGAGAGAATTACATGCTCAAGTTATATGACAATCACCTATAGCATGCTTTGATAGCCTAAAGACTGTATGGCATCATATAAAGATCTCTTTATCTCTTACAATTATACAACTGACTGCTGAAAACCAGGCACCAAAATGTATCATGAGAGTGAAACTAAATTCACAGCCTCAAGTGCCCTTGTTTGTTAAAGTAAGAGTTCTGAGAGTGGACACTTAAACCCAGAATAAAATTACCTGGATGCTTCTGTGTTAACATTGGTATCTGTATTTCACTTTGTAGAGTAGTACCAGATGAAGCTACAATATTAGGTAGAACCTACTTGTAGTATTGAGGACATGTCTGATGATAGTGATGATGATGAAGATGATGATAATTGATAATTGTTGGGTTATTGGTGGTTATGAAGAAAGGCTAGCATTTATTGAAACATGAATGTGTGCCAGATTTGTTCCAAGTTTTTTTTTTTAACTTAATAGTAATTAAATTTATACCAATCTCTATGGAATAGTGCCATTATAATTCCCATTTTATGGACAGAAATTTAAAGCAATATGTCATTAAATCTTTTGTGCAAGATCAAACAACTTAGAAATACTAGAGCCAAGATTTCAATTCAGGTACTTTGGCTTCACTGCATCAGATAAGAAAAACTGCTTTATATCATGTAAATGAGCTTGGACTTTACTTTAAGAGCTATTGAAGTCATTTCTTGAAAATTTGCAACAGCATTGATTTAGGAGTTTGGAATTTATTTTATTATTCATAAAGAGAGAGGACATTGTCTTACTCTAGAATATTTATGTGAATACTTATGTGAAGATGGAGAGAAATAGACATATAGCAAGGAGTCTTATGAGGTAGAAATTACAGTTCTTGAAGATTGATTGAATATGAAGTGAGATATAATCAGGTATAATAGTCACAGTATTCAAAAACCAACACAGTATAAGTACCGATCAATCAGATTGAATTGTCAGATCAATCTGAAGAAACAGTAGCAGCTTTGGAGTACCAGTCTGCCCAGATCTGTTATCAGTCCTGGGCAAAAGGGAGAGGCAGAAACTGTTTAGTTCACGTTTCTGTATTAAGTGAATAGGTGGCTGGTAACTTCAGTCTTTGCTTCTGACCATATTTTTGTATCAAATTAGAAAAAGTGTACTTGCTTCCTTCACAAAGTAGTTTGCTATATCTTCCTCATTAAAAAATGGCAATAATTGTTTTAACTTCCTTATAACTTATTGTAAAGATTAAATATAATATATTTTTGTTTTCTATTGACTAGAAAAATGGAACCAAATTAAAATTTATTATTCAAATAGTTTTGATCTTACATAGGAAATGTGTATTTAAAATAATGGTGTTCCTATTAAATATTTTATTGATTGAACTCTTAAATATGTAAGCCAAGGAAATAATAAGTAGGAAAAAATATTTGGAATAATGGTATTTATTAATAATAGCAATACAGATTAAATTAGGCATAACCTCCATGCCCATACATACTAAGGCAATTTAACAATCTGTAGTAAATTAATGTTATGATACATATGCACTCATTGTTCAAATAAAAAATATATGCATACAGACCAAAAAAAAAAGAGTGTATTTTCCTTTTGTAGGTATCAGTGTGCATGTGCTGATTAGATTACAGGTGGGCTTGATTCAGTCACATCTTAAATAGAAGATCCAAGGAATATATATGAACAGGGGACAATGGAAGACCAATGGAAATGAAAGGAAAATTAATGCTGTTCAGTTACATGGGTTTTTGACTTCAAATATTATTTCAAAGCATGAATAAGACAAAAGTGTCTGTGAGAATACAGGAGAAACTTTTTTACATTTTTGATGGGACAATAAATGAATACAACCCTTTTGAGGGAAATTTGTTAATAATAATCAAAAATTTAAATGTGTATATACTTATGTTCAGATATTTGTACAGAGTAGTACATCATCAGATATTCATTACACCATTATTTTTAATAGCATGCAATATTAAAATCAACTTAATTGTACATGAGAAGAGGACACATAATGTAAGTTTTGTATTCTCTGGTGACAACATACAATAAAACACAGAGCAACAGTTACAAAACAGTGATGTTCACAATATATTGTTAAGTGACAAAAGGAAGTTTTTAGTATGATATATTATGAACAATTCCTTTTGATATAGATGAGAAATGAATTCTATTCTTGGGACTCCATGGTGGTTCTGTCTCCCACCACATGGTGCTGCCTTCCAGCTATATGAACAAAAATTAGCATGAATATTACCCTTGTGCCTTACATTCCCTTGATACAAAGAAACAGTTTAATTTCAGATTGGAGGATGGGTTCCTAACAATATAGATCATCCGTGACTTGGCTTGGACCTCTCTTCAATCCCTAAGAGAACAAAATTAAACAATACACGTATTTGTTTAACTTGGCAAATGCAGGCATAAGCACTTATAAGGGGATGTGTATAATACAATTTAAGGAAGACCCTTGATTGCAGGTACACAGTGTCATTAGACATTATGTGGCAGCCCCTGGCCTGAACAAAACAGTCCTGTGGACCTTGGTGCACAGCAGTCTGTGTGACCTAGGCAACTAATGTTTAACCTGTCATCTTTGTAAGCCAGTAAAGAGAAAAGGGTAAGTGTAACCTTAAACAGGAAATAAGCAGGAGGTAAGAAACTCTTGGTCTTGTGAAAGAGCAAGAATGCTAATCTAGTCTACCTGCTTCCTGGCCCCCAAGTGTTATCACTCTTGTGGTTATTTACAAAGCCCCGTCCTATAATTCTTCCCTTCCTGCACCATCCCCATGTCACAGGATGCTCTCCCACTCTTAGGAATGTCTTTGTCTTAAACCCTTATAACTGGTTTGCTGTCCTCTTTCAATCTTGTGGCCAACTTCCCCGTGAAAGCAGTACCTGCCCAGCAGGAAAAAAAAGTCATTTGATTTCTGCTGATTTTTGCCTACCTGTGAGTAAGCCCCAAATAAAGTTCACATTTCAGAAAATGCTCAGAATATTCTTTGATCTTTTGACTGGCAAAGCCCCCTCAGGCTGTGACACATTGTATCTATAATGGAACATTTTAACAATCTTTAAATAACCACATCTGTGAAAAATATTAAAAAACAAAGGAGGAAAGGAAGGAAAGAACAAAGTAAGAAAGGAGGAAAGGAGGTAGTCAAGGGAGAACAAAAGGAAGGAAGGAAGGAAGGAAGAGACAGAAGTCACACTATCTATGTATTTAGTGTGGTTAATTCCTTTTCAATGCCATCAAAATGCAACTCCAGTAAAATTGAGCTTTATCTTGTTTCATGTTGAAATCCATGTATCTAAAACAGAACCTGGTACATAGTAGATATCAAATGAACACATTAATTGATGCCTTACAGTCATAGATATACAGGGAAGTGTTGTTTGGTACCACTGATGGGTGTGAAGGGGTATTATATTGCAGCAAATAAGATGGCTCCCCCTTTCAAAATGATATTTTTAAAAGTTTAAAATAATAAGCAATAAGAGTTCTTTCTTTAAATCTTGAATTGTTCTATTCTAAAGACATTAGATAAGGGGGATGCAATATACTTGTTTCCATAAAGAATGTCATTACTACATTGCTGTCCGTTGAGGTCTGGCAACTATAGATTGCACAGTTTTTGCTTAGATGATGCAGTGAAGGTCACCATTTGGATCATCGGACAGACAAAAAGACACATAGTTACTGCTCTGTAATGATGGAGCAGCTGCTCTAGAAGACTAATCATCACTAGTTATTGCAGCTTTTCCAACTTGAATAGGAACTCTGAAAGCAAAAAGAAAGCAAGCCTGAAAGATCAAGACAGAACAAAGTACTTGTAATAAATTCCAATCCTGTAATATATAATCCCAAACAAAAATGTGAGGACAAAGAAGACTAGGGCATAATATAGAAACAGATATGTGTTTACTATTTTTGTTTTCCATAGCAGAGGTGTGCAGACACAAAAGAGAAATTTAACTCAAAAATCATGCTTCTTTTGTCATGGCACAAATTGCAGAGGAGGGAAAAAAAGGCGCTGCAATGAAAATTAAGTGCTATGCTACTGCCAGATGTCTTTGGTGGCTTGCCCAGTTTTTGAATGATTAAAAGAGAAGTTATAAACTACAATACCTCACCTACTTATTCACATGGGACTTTGATGTTGCAACCTTTTTCGGCATAGATGAAATTCACAAGTTTACCTCATTAAACTCCTCAGGGAATTTAAGCGACCAAAGATTATTACTCTGTCCTTCCACAAACGATTATTTTGGAAAAATTAAATCATGAGAATTATAATGTATATAACACATAATAAAATTTCTATATATGTACCACTCTTAAGCACATGCAGCTTGTAGTATAGACACCAATAAATAAAGCATCGATCCAATGTATTCATTAAGATGAATATAGTAAACAAGGTACAGATACATGAACCATTTTGTTAATCAGTAACTGCATGATGGAATATATACTATATGGCTTATACAATGTTAATTTAATAAGCATTATTGTTAAATAGCTGATATACTTTTAAAAAAAATCTCTTTATTGAAGTATAATTTACATCCTATAAAAGTCACTTGTTTTAAGGGTACAATTCAGTGATTTTTAGAAAACAGTTTTGCAACCATCACCACAATCTAATTTTAGAACATTCCCTTCAGCCCCAAAAGGTCCTTGTGTCATTTGCAGTCACTCATTTGTGACATTTAAATTATTTTTAATTACAGAAAATGTAGGTTTACAGAAAAATTATATAAACAATACAGCATTCCCATATAACTGCCCAATTATTAATACTTTGCATTAGTGTAGTTCCTTTGTTAAAACTGATGAAAGGATATTATAATTGTAGAATTAAGATAGTCCATACTTATGCTATGTTATGTTCCACATAACATATCTGTACCTTTGGCAATACTACTACACTGTCTAGGAACCTATCACTAGTATTGCACAATATTGCTGCCTTAAAATTGGGTAGAGTGCAATACTAGTGATCAGTAAGAGGGAGGGGTAAGGGCTATGGGATGTTCTGGGTCTTCTTTTTTTTTAATTTCCTTTTCTGGAGTAATGCAAATGTTTTAAAAATGATCATGGTGATGAATACACAAATATGTAATGATATTATGAACTATTGATTGTATACTTTGGATGGATTGTATGGTATATGAACATATCTCAATGAAATCACATTTTAAATAAAAGATAGTTCATAGTTTACATTAGTGTGCATTTTTTCCCCATATATCACTGTATTATCAACACCTTGCATTAGTGTGGTACATTTGTTATAATTTCTGAAAGAGCATTATTATAATTGTTCTATTAATTATAGTACATTGTTTACAATAAGGTTCACTGTGTAGTACAGTTCTATATTTTATCTTTTAATTTTTATTGTAGTAACATATATGTGACTTAAATTTTTCCCTTTTAACCACATTAACCTATATAATTCTGTGCTGTTAATTACACTCACAATATTGTTCTACCATAACCACCATGCGTTTCCCAAACTTTACAATCAACTCAAGTAGAAATTCTGAACAAATTAAGCATTAACTACCTGTGCTAGTTTGGATATATTATGTCCCCCCAAAAGCCATATTCTTTACTGCAATCTTGTGAGGGCAGACGTATTAGTGTTGATTAGGTTGGAAACTTTTGATTGAGTGTACCATGGAAATGTGATTCAATCAACTGTAGGTAAAATGTTTGATTAAATTATTTCCATGGAGATATGAACCCCACCTATTCAGGGTGGGTCTTAATTTAATCACTGAAGTCCTATAAAAGAGCCCACAAACAGAAGGAGCAGAGAGCAGCCAAGAGAGACATTTTGGAGACAGCTGCTGAAAGCAGACTTTTGCTGACACTTTGGAGATGCTAGCCCAGAGTTTGCTCCAGAGAAGCTAAGAGAGGACAAAATGCCCCAAGAGCAATATTTTGAAGAACACACAGGAGCTGAGATAGGAGCTGTAACACAACCAGGTATCGGCAGGTACCAGCCACTGGCCTTCCTTAGGTGAAGGTACCCAAGTGTTGATGACTTAGCTTGGACATTTTCATGGCCTTCAGACTACAAATTTGTAACCAATTGGTAAGTCAGTCTGTTTGTCATATTTTGCATAAAGACAGCACTGGCAAACTGGAACACTCCCCATTCCCTATACCCAACCTAACCCCTAGTAACCTAAATTCTAGATTTGGACTCTATGATTTTGCTTCTTCTAATTATTTCATATCAGTGAGATCATACAATATTTGTACTTTTGTGTCTGGCATATTTCACTCAGCATAATGTCTTCAAGGTTCATCCACATTGTCGCATGAACAAGAACTTGATTCCTTCTTAATCTTGATTAATATTCTGTTGTATGCATATACCACATTTTGTTTATCCATTCGTTGGTTGATGAACCCTCAGGCTGTTTCCATCTTTTGGCAATTGTAAACTATGTCACTATGAACATCAGTGTGCCAATATCTATTTGCATCCCTGCTTTCAATTCTTTTGGGTATATACCTAGTAGAGGAATTTCCAGGTCAAATAGTAATTCTATACTTAATTTTCTGAGAAAGTGCCAAGCTTTCTTCCACAGCAGCTGTGCCATTTTACACTCCCACCCACAATGAATGTTTCTAATTCTCCACATCATTTCCAACACTTGTAATTTAGTTTTTGTTTTTTATAATAGTAGTCATTTAATTGGATGTGAAATGATACCACATTGTGGTTTTGATTTGCATTTCTCCAATAGCTAATGATGTTGAGGATATTTTCATGTGATTTTTATCTATTTGTATATCCTCTTTGGAGAAATGTCTTTTCAAGTCTTTTGCCCATTTTTAAATTGGGTCATTTGTCTTTTTATTTTTGAGTTATAGGATTTCTTTACATATTCTGGATTTTAAACCCTTATTAGGTAAATGATTTCTAAATATTTTCTCCCATTGAGTAAGTTATCTTTTTACTTTCATGCTAAAGTACTTTCATGCAAAAAAAAAAATAATAATTTTGATGAAGTTCCTCTTATCTTTTTTTTTCTTTTGTAGCTTGTGCTTTGGGTGTAAAGTCTAAGAAACCATTGCCTAACCCAAGATCCTGAAAATGCTTCTCCAAATTTTCTTCTACAAGGGTTGTAGTATCAGTTCTTATATTAAAATCCTTGATCCATTTTGAGTTAATTTTTGTATATGGCATTCTTTTGCATATGGATATCCAATTATCCAAGCACCATTTGTTGGCCCCAAATAGCCAAAACCATCTTGAAAAAGAATGAAATTGGAGGACTCACACCTCCTGACTTTAAAGCATATTACAATGCTTTATTCTTTTTCATTTAGTGGGCTTGGCGATCTTATAAACAATCAATTGGCCATAGGTGTATAGATATGAGTGTCTATTTCTAAAATTCAATTCCACTGATGTATATGCCTGTCTTTGTGTCAGTACCATGCTGTTTTGACAAATGTAGCTTTGCAATATGCTTTAAAGTCAGGAGGTGTGAGTCCTCCAATTTCATTCTTTTTCAAGATGGTTTTGGCTATTTGGGGCACCTTACCCTTCCAAACAAATGTTCACATTTCAAAAAATCAGGCTGTCGGAATTTGATTGGGATTGCATTGAATCTATACATCATCTTAGATAGAATTGACATTTTTTATGACATTTAGTTTTCTACATAAACACAGAATGGCCTTCCTTTTATTTAGATCTTCTTTGATTACTTATATTAAAGTTTTGTAGTTTTCCATGTCTAAGTACTTAACATCCTTGGCTAAGTTTATTCCTAGATATTTGATTCTTTTAATTGTTGTTATAAATTTTTCTTTATTCCTCCTTAGGTTGCTTATTACCAGTGTATAGAAACACTACTGATATTTGCATGTAGATTTAAAATCTGCCACATTGCTGAATGCCTTTATTGGCTCTAGGAGTTTTGCTGTAGATTTTTCAGGACTTTCTATATATAAGAGCATGCCATCTGTGAATAGTGAAAGTTTTACTTCTTCCTTTCCAATTTGCATGTCTTTTATTTCTTCTTCTTGCCTAACTGTTCTGGTTAGAACACCCAGCACAATGTTGAATAACATTGATAACAGTGTGCCTCCTTGTCTTGTTTCAGATCTTAGAGGAAACCTCTAAGTCTTTCACAATTGAGTATGATGTTAGAGGGTGTTTCCTTCTGTTTGTATTTTTCTAAGTGTTTTTATCAACTGCCTTTTCCACATCAGTTGAGATTATCATGTATTTTTTCTCCTCATTTTGTTAATGTGCTGTGTTATGTTAATTGATTTTCTCATGTTGAACCACACTTGCATTCCTGGGATAAAACCCACTTGATTATGGTACATACTTTTAATGTGATATTGGATTAGATTTTCAAGTATTCTGTTGAGGATTTTTGTATCTATATTCTTAAGAGAAATTGATCTTTAATTTTCTTTTCTTGAACTGTCGTTTTTCTGGCTTTGTTATTAAGGTGATGTTGGCTTCATAGAATGATTTAGATAGTGTTCCCTCCAGTACAACTCTTTTGGCAAAGTTTGAGCAGGGTTGGTAGTAATTCTTGTTGGAATGTTGGTTAGAATTCATCTGTGAAGCCATGTGGCCATGGGCTCTTATTTTGTTGTTAAGATTTTGTTGAGTGATTCAATAACTTTACATGTAATTGGTCCACTGATATGTTCTATTTCCTCTACAGTCAGTGAAGATTGTCCGTGTGTTTCTAGGAATTTGTCCATTTCATTTATGTTGAGTAATTTGTAGGCATACAGTTATTCATAATATCATCTTATGATTCTTTTGTTATTTTTTTTGTGGTTTATATTTGTGTCCTGCTGATTTTATTTATCTGCATCTTCTTTCTTTTATTCTTTGTCATTCAAGGTAGGGTTTTTCAATTTTATTGACCTTTTCCAAGAATCAACTTTTGGTCTTGTTAATGTTATCCATTTTTTGTTTGTTTGTTTGTTTTTATTTTTAATTCTCCTTTTCAGTTATTTCTGCTCTAAATGTTATTTTGTTCCTTCTGCTTGCTTTGGGTATAATTTTCTATTCTTTTTCTAGTTCCTCCAGGTATGAGGAAGGTCTTTGATTCTACCTCTTTCTTCTTTTTTAATGTACACATTTAAGGCTATAAGTTTCCCTCTGAGAAATCCCATAATTTTTGTTTTTAATATAATTTATTTTTAATTAGAGAAGTTGCAAGCTTACAGAAAAATCATGTAAAAAAAATTATACCATTACTATATACTCCATCTATCTATTATTTAAACTTGGCACCAATGTGGGGAATTGATGAAATAATATTGTAAAATACTGTTAACTATAGTCCATGGCTTACATAAGGGTATATTTTTTCCAATATACCACCCTATTATTAACAACTTGCATTAGTATATCTGTTATAATTCATGAAAGAGCACTTTCATATTTGAACCATAACTATAGTCCATCATTTATAATAGGGCTCACTGTGTTGTGTGGTCCTATGTTTTACCTTTTGAATTTTATTCTAGCAGCATATATATGATCTAAAATTTCCCATGTAACCACATAGACCTACATAATTCACTGCTGTTAATTACTCTCACAATGTTGTGCTATCATTGCCACCCTCCATTTCTAAAACCTTACAATCAACCCAAATAGAAATTCTGTACAAATTAAGCATTAACTCTCCATTCTCTAGCCCCAACCCAGCCCCTGACAACCTATCTATATTCTAGATTCATCCCATAGATTTTGACATGTTGTATTCTCATTTTCACTTGTCTCAGGATATTTGATGATTTCTCTTGTAATTTCTTCTTTGACCTTCTAATTGCTTGAGTGTTTTACATAACTTCCATGTGTTTGTTTATTTTCCAGTTATCTGCCTGTTATTGATTTCCATTCTCATTCCATTATGGTCAGAGGAGATGCTTTGTATAAATTCAATCATTTAAAATTTACTGTAAGTTGTTTTGTGACACAACATGGGGTCTATCCTGGAGAATGATCCAAGTGTACTTGAGAAGAATATATACCCTGCTCTTTTGGGATGCAATGCTCTCTATATGTCTGTTAGGCTTAGTTCATTTATTGTATTATTGAAAGCTTTCTGTTTCCTTAATTATCCTCTGTCTAGATGACCTATTTATTGATAAGAGTGGTGTATTGAAGTCTCCAACTATTACTGTAGAGGTGTCTATTTCTCCCTTCTGATTTGCCAATGTTAGCCTCATGTATTTTGGAGCACTGTGGTAAGGTGCATAAATATTTATGATTGTTACTTCTTGTTGGGCTGTCCCTTTTATTAATATGCAGTGTCCTTCTTGGTCTCTAGTAACAGCTTTTGACTTAAAGTCTATTTTGTGTATTAGTATAGCTACCCCAGCTCTTTGTCAGTTACTATTTGCATGGATTATCTTTTTCCTTCCTACATTTTCAATCTATTTTTATCTATGGGTCTAAGGTGAGTCTCTTGTAAACAACATGAAGTTGGACCATGTTTTGTTTTTTTTTTTATCCTTTTTGTCAGTCTGTGTCTTTTGCTTGGGGAGTTTAATCCATTACTACTCAATGTTATTACTGTAAAAGCAGTAAATTACTTCAAGTATTTTGTCCTTTGGTTTTATATGTTATATTTTTTGTCTCTCTCTTCCTTTGTTTCAACCACCTTTTCTGTATAGTTGATATTTTGTGATATATCTGACTGATCCCTTTTTCATTATTTTTTTCTTTATATTTTTAGAATACTTTCTATTTTCTTACCCTTGGGTTTGTATTAAACAACCTACATCTATAACTTACTAATTTGAAAAAATACCACCTTAGCTTCAATAGCATACATGTTCTCTGATCCTATAACTCTCTGTTTCCCCTATTTATGTTGTTTTTGTCCCATATTAACTTTTTATATTTTACATGTCCTTTATCAGGAAATATACATTTTTATTGTTCATTTTTAATCTGACACATAGTAATTAAAGAGTAGAGTTGTATATGGAGATACAATACTATTGGGCTTTGCATTTAAACTTTTACTTACCTATATTTAAGAACTTCATTTCTTCAAACAACTCCAAGCCTCTCTCTCCTATCTTTCCCTTTCAACCTGCAGAACTCACATTATTAATTCTTGTAGGGCAGATTTTTTATTTGCAAAATCTCTTAGTTTCTGTTTTTGTGTGACTATTTTAAACTTTCCTTTATTTTTAAACTTGATCTTAGCCAAAAGGCCAAGAAGCTATCTCTCCTTCATTTTGAAGGACTGTTTTGCCAGATAAGGAATTTTTGACTGGCAGTTTTTCTCTTTCAGTATTGCCTTCTTACTTCCATAGTTTCTGATGAGGAATTGACATTAGCCTTTAGCTCCATATCCACCATTATTTTGTTTCAATCTGTATTTTCTTTCATCTCCTTGAATTGATTTAAGAGATTTATTCAGATTTTTTGATAAGTTGTTCCAAATTCTTTGTCTCCTCTGAAGTTGAAATTTGTTCACTTGACTGAGTCATATCTTCCTGTTTCTTAATATGGCTTGTGCTTTTTTGCTGATGTCTGGGCATCTGATTATTTTGTCATTAACTCTGAAGGTCAGCTTCTCCCTCTTGTCTAGGGTTTTATTGTTGTTTGACTTTGTGATAAGTCTCTTCTCTGTTGCTTGGTCCAAATTTTTCTTGACCTTTAGAGCGTTTAACTATTCAGATTTTCTCAGCTCTTCTTCATCTGTTTCTTGTCTGGGATATGTGGTAAAATTTTTAAGATTGCATTTTTTGTGCAATTTTTTCACCTCCAGGAGAAAGCACCCTTTCCTCTTTTACTTCTCTGGCAATTGTAATTTGTTCTATTTGTTTTTGTGTGGAATTTTCTCCCTAGCTCCTATGAATTGTTTCAATTCCTCCTCAGTCAGTGCCCCATTTTCCTTATACCTGTCATTTTTGGACCACATCTCCTTTTTTTCTGAGAGTCTCTTCTGCCTCTGGTTTCTTCCCTGTAAGGGTATCCTGCCCTAGAGACCAAGATGGAATCAATCTGGAAAAGTGGATCAATCCAGAAATGTCTGTTTGGCATTTAGGTTGTCCAGCAAATAGACTGGATTGAATGACTACATGTCTCACCAACAATTCTGCCATGGTCACTGTCTCTTTTTTTCTTTCCCTGGGGGCCCCTTTGTATGTGTCACTTGCCAGGGGCTTAAATTCTACCTTGTGACTGTGTGGTCTTGGGTCTCTGTGCTTGGATATGTGTGGGGATTTAATTAGCTGTTGTGAGTGGTCTGTAATCTGCAGCTGCTGCAACTTCCAAGGAGCTGCCTCGGTGTGACTTCCAAGCTGTGCAGAACTGAGCATGGTGTACGGTCTGGACTGGCAACTTTAGGACAAAAATATCCCACCTGCTATTGGAGGTTATTCCTCTTTTTCTTTGATTCAGATTTTATGGAGTCTTCCCCAGTCTCTATCATGGTCCAGAGTTTGAAGACAGTGGGATTTGTCTTTATATTAGTATTCTGAGGGAAGTTATTTCCAGGAGATTGAGATACATTTTTATAAATACATTCCTTAATCCCTTTACACACTATCACATATGAAGATTGTTTGTTCATGTACTAATCTAGAATACCTTCCTCATCATGTAGTCTTTTCTAACAAGCTAAAGACAAAAATCTAATCACAAAGAGAGATGTGCTCTGTTTCAACTTAGCTAATACTAACTAGAGCAATTAAACCTGTATGTCTTTCTCAACATGACAGTGCTATATTTAACCAGAGTTAACTAGAGCTATGTAGGTAAATGTTTAACTACATTTAGATTCATTGTTTATTATATACTTTTCACAGGAGTTTTGTACCAGATCTTATTTCTACCATTGTATTTTGTTGTTGTTGTTGTTTATTTTCCCATAATCTGTTTCACTTTTTCTCCTTGAGTTTTTTTTAAGACTTATTAAGAGATTTTAATTTATATCCATATGTTTCCCTCTTTCGTTTTTGAAAACCTGAGCTTCATTTTTGTTCTTTTAGTAAATATTCTTTCAATTTTATATGTGTATATAGTTTTATAATCAATAACTTTAATGAATATCATTCACCTCATGAAAAATATATAATACCAAATTGAGATCCAATATTTGATAAATATACAAGAAAATAGGGGTTGCAATTCTGTCAGGAGAGACATTTAAAGTCAGGACCAAAACAATAAATAAGACAAAATGGACAGTAAATCTAAATGCTACATCTCAAAATCAAGATGCAACATTTGTGACTCTCTATATACCAAGTAATACGGAAGCCCTGTATATAAAACTAAAACTATAGGGCTTAATTTAGACTGGGCTTAATTTACCATTTAAAGGAAAATGTTCTAATTGAAACAGTGCAAGACAAAACTATATGCCATATACAAGAGACAGTTATTTTTAAAGTGACTTAAATGGCTAAAAATGAATTCATAGACAAAGACAGGAAAATGGACACAATTATAGACTCTTTTGTTGAAGCTGTGGAGAAACTGTAAACTGTGATAATGATAACACAAAATGATAAAGTACCTAAAGAAGGGGAATTGGAAATATCCTACAAAATGCATATGCATTTAGCTTTCAACCCAACAATCCCACTACTAGGAATTTATCCTGAATATACACCTCCAACAATGTGAAAACAAACATGAACAAGTTTATTCATTGCTACATTAACTGTATGCCCATACATAAGAACTGGTTGAATAAACATACACACACATATTACAATATTAAGCAGCAGTAAAAAAGAATGAAGTAAATATCTATAAAATTAAATAGAATGACTTATAGGAGATATTTAACGTTAAAAAGCAAACTGCAATATAAGATATAAAATATGCCTTTTGTATAAGAAAGGAGAAAAATAAAATAATATACATATTTTTGCTTGTCTTTATGAAAAGAGACAAAGGAAATATAAATAAGACCACATCTATCAGTTACCTACAAGAAGTGGAATTGGGAAATGTGGGTAAGAGGGAGTGAGTACAACTTGTTATATAATATTGACTTTTGGAAGCAAGTTAGTGTTACTCGTATTTTTACAAATTAAATAAGGATGGGAAGGGGAAAATAAATAAAAATGAAAACAAACAGAAACAAATGATTTTAATGAATAACATAAGTATATGGACAGAAAAATTGTCCAACTATCATATGAATACAGTAGTTATTATGTTGTTGCTGTTGATTGGAAAATGACTACAAATTTTGATGAATTGGGAGCCAGGATCCTCAATTTAGAAAAAATAATTCCAGATGCTAAATAGTGGAAAGGAAAAAAATTTGGAGGTGGGATTAGAATTGTGCATGCTGATATAAACCACTGATTTCTAAAATATGCGTGCATATGAACATGAAATTGCATGAGTACATGTGTGCTTTTTCATATGTGTCTATAAATGTATCTGTGCAGATGGATATAATCAATTTTCCTAGGTTTGTCCACTGAATGTATCTAAAAGAAAAGACACCAGTAACAATGAGTACACTTAGCACACAGATCTTGATTCTAATACAAAAATGAAAGTGATCCAGTCTCCTTGGAACAGTAGTGAATTCCAGGGATGGCTCAGGGAAAGGGCAATCAGAAATTAAAGAAGCGCTAAAAAATTACGGGTGCATGTCACAAGGACACAGGTGTCAGCTTAAATGGGTTTCCCCTGGAAAAATCTGGGGAGTTTGTTCAACAAAATAATTAGAGAGTGATAAATTATGAATTTTGAAGCAAAATGGGAGTCCCTTAGGCCATACCAATAACAAAAGTTAACTAGATGAATTGATGGATGGGTAGTTAGATAGGTATATAGACAGATAGAAGGAAATGGAGGACTGTTGCTTTCAGTAGAACAGCAAGTGTGACTGCTGAATGTGGAGGGAGTGATGTAGAGAGAAAATAATAATTTTTCCATTGTCATATTAAATATTGGGGCAAAAGTTGTGGACAGACAGGCAAAAGACCTGGACAGATGCTTTACTTAAGAGGAAATACGAATGACTCAAAAACATAGGAAAAGATGCTCAACTTCACTGGCTATTAGAGAAATGCAAATCAAAACCACAATGAGATATCATCTCACACCTACTAGAATGGCCATTATAAAAAAAAAATTAAAAAATTAAAAATAAATTAAAAAAAAACAGAAATTTACAACTGCTATAGAGGATGTGGAGACAGAGGCACACTTATTCACTGTTGGTAGGCAGTGTGATGGTTTCACAGGAAGCTAAGTTTGGGGTTGCCATATGGTCCTGCAACTCCATTATTGGGTATATACTTGGAAGAACTGAGAGCAGGGTCACGAATGGACATTTTCACACTGGTAGTTATGGTGACAGTATTCACTATTCTCAATGGATTGAGGTGGTCTAGGTGTACATTAACTGATGAATGGAATGGTGAATTGTAGTGTATGCATACAATGGAATATTGAGTGGCTGAAGGAAGCAATGGGATTTTGAGGCAAGCAACTAGGTTAATGGAGCTTGCGGACAGTATGTTGAGTGAAATAAGCCAGAAAAGGAAACATAAACATTATAATGCCTCACCAATATGGACTAACTATAATGTACAAACCCTAAGAATTGAATCTGAGAGCATAGGTTATCAGGGGAAGTCTTGTGGTAAAGATTCCTGGATCATGAGTGCTTACAGCATTCACATCTATTTCTGAGAAGAAATGTTATTTCCAAATTCTGAGATGTTGAGCTCTTTGTGTATAACCTGGTCAGTCCCTGGAATATGGATGTCTGTGCGACACCTGAGACTCAGAGCCAGATTTTGGCAGCTAAGAATGTCAGCATTACCCCATACAGCAACTGTTAAAAAAGCTGAAAAGGAGGTCAGATTTCAATTAGAGATATGAATGAAATAGGCTTGATTAGGACTAAGGTAAGTCAGACTAAAGGGTAAAGGATCATACTGACTGTTTTCTAAAACTTCCACTTCTGTGTGAGACCAAAGGATGAGAAATTATTTGGTGCAAAATCTATATTTTCTATAGCACAGTACATGATTTAACTTGTATGGTCAGTTTATTTAAACACCATAATTACATGGAAATTTGAATAAAGAGTGAGCTCTTATTGGTTTATACACATTATTTTGAAGTCCTGATACATCCCAGAGTTATTTAGGCAGAGAATAAAAATATATTTGCAAAGTACCCTTGAGGGACTGGGGAAAAATGTGGAAATATTAAACTTCCCCTCCAGGAGAATACCTGATATTCTTACAAACACTGGGGACTACCAGTTTGGAAGGCTAGGCCTCAATCTTGGGGCTTGCTGTTTTGAAGCTTGTTACTGAAAAGGAGATGCTAAGCCTGCTTATAATGGTGCCTAAGTGTCACCCCCAGAGACCCTTTTTTGTTGCTCACATGTGGCCTCTCTAAGCCTCATAGCACATGGACTCACTGCCCTCCCCTCTACGTGGGACATGACTCCCAGTGGTTTAAATGTCCCTGGCAATGTGGGACGTGACTTCCAGAAATGAGCCTGGACCCAGCATCATGGGATTGAGAAAGACTTCTTGATGAAATGTGGGATAAATGAAACAAAATAAGTGGCTAAGAGATTTCAAATGGAGTCAAGAAATCATTCTGGAGGTTATTCTTATTCACTATATACATATCCCTTTTTGGTGTTTAGTCTATTAGAATAGCTAGAAGGAAATACATGAAGCTGTTGAACTGCAGTCCAGTAGCCTTGATTCTTGAAAATGATTGTGCAACTATACAGCTTAACTGGTGTGACTGTGTGACTGTGAAAACCTTGTGGCTCATACTCCCTTAATCCAGGGTATGAACAAATGAGTAGAAGAAATAGGTACAAAAAGTAAATGAATAATTGGAGAATGGGAGGTATGGAATGTTTTGGGTTTTCTTTTTTACTTTTATTTTTATTTTTATTCTTATTTTTTTAGAGTAAAGAACATGTTCAAAAATTGTGGTGATGAATGCATGACTCTATAATGATACTGTGAATAATTGATTGTACACTTTGGTTAATTGTATGGAATGTGAATATATCTCAATAAAACTGAAATGAAAAAAAATTGGGTCAGGCAGGGCTCTTCAAAAGGTGTCCTCGTTTTCTAGGGTTGCTATGAACACTAGAAGTCTTCAATGAAGTTGTTGGCAAGGCCATGCTTTCTCCAAATTCTGTAGCATTCTGTAATGGCAGTCTTCTCTATGTGGTGATTTCTATTTGTAGTGTCTCCTAATTCTGACTTCTATGCCCATGTCCAATTTCCTTTGCTTATAAGGACTTCAGTCAAATGGATTAAGTCTACCCTGATTCAATTTGGCCTCGTCTAAATAGGATTTGGGGGGATCCTAAGAAAAATGATTCCACACCTTAATTAATTACAGTATCATCAAAGTTCTATTTACAAATGGGTTTACATCCACAGAATTGGAATGAGGAATAGAACATGTCCTTTGTGAGGACATGATTCAATCCCAATTTATAAATATCCAGGTTAGCTTGAGGAGGGGTTGATGAAGAACAGGATATTTACATGATCTTAAAAAGTGTCACTCACAAATGCTTAATATTTACAATAGTAAAAATAGTAACCATATTTTTCAGATGTTTCCAAACTATCAGCTTGCTACATGTTTAGTGTCTGAGTAATTTTTTAACAGTCCTCCTGGTTCAAAAGAAATACTAAACAGTTGTATTAATTGCATAGATACATTCAAACAACTTAGTAATAATTGTATACTAGTATTTTAATATCCATTTGAAAAAAATGAAACAATAAATTAAAAGGGCAAAATAAACTCTCTCTTTAATTCTTAAATAACCAGAATTGATTGCTAGTGAGTTATGTGCACTTTAGGACAGAGAACAACTTCAAATGTGAAATCAGATAGCATCTGTAAAAGTCTACAATGATTTTCTGTGAACACTTAACCACAGTGAACACTAAATCCCTAGCTTTGCAAAGGTATGAGGTCTTTGATGAAACATAGTGTAGCTGTTAACTCACCTCAAGCTAACAGTTCATACAGTTTCTGAGAGAGGCCAAGAGTCATAGGGCTTCCTGTGAAATTTAAAATGTCCTAAAGGGCTCCCTGAGTTCATTGTGGGACTCTTGGGTGCCTTGGCACATAATTTTAGAGCCAGGTCTATAGTGAACCAATCAAATGAACACCTTAATATGATGATAAAAATTAACATCATCACTGAGGGGCAGAAGGATGTTGCATGCTTCCAAATGTGATACCCTCTCACAGCATCATTTATGTAGTATTCTGGATAAGAATTGAAAACCTCATTTTAATCATGAGGAAACATGAGAGAAACTCAGAGAGATGAGTGTTCTTATAAAACAAAACAACAACAAAAAAGAGGGGTTATAGTTTTGCTAATTTTAATTTGCAAAGGACAAAGGAAAGCTGAGAAATTGTTCCAGATTAAAAAGAGCTAAAGAGATATGACAGCTAAATATAATACTTGCTCTTACACTGGATCCTTCACTGAAGAAAAAAAAAAAAAAAACGACAGCATTTTGGGATCATTAGTCTAGATGGAATATGTCCAAAATTTTAGATAAAAGTATTGCATCATCATTAAATTTACTCACATCCATAATTGTTCTGTGGTTATATAAAAAAAAAACATTCTTATTCTTAAGGAATACATATCAGAATATTATAGATAAAGGGTAATGTTATATGCACTTACTCATGAGTTGTTCAGAGACAGAAAAAAAGCAAAAGCAAAGGATAAATCAAGTGGGAGTAAAATGCTAAAATAGGTAAAAATGGGAAATGGGTAAACAAGCATTCTTTATATTACTCTAACAATTTTTATACAAATAAAGTGAAATTAAAAATAAGTGTGTTGTCATTTATCTATTTTATAATAGTTTGCAAGAGGATTTTTAAGTAATTCTGTTCGAAGTAAAATATTTTCCAGTTTTACTCTGTATTTATTGATACAGCATATGAATTTTTCCACAAAATAAGGAATAGAAGAATTATCCTAAAATTGTCTGAGGAACGTCCTCTTACCATTATGAAAGAAAATAACTCTGATCACAAAGTTATTTTTTTCATAATGCATTTTTTCATTACTAATTCCATAATCCCCTTTTCAAGTTTGTCACAGTCAAACCAGTCTAATTATGTACTTGTATTACTCATCTAATTTTGAGCTAATTAGATTGCAAATAGCTTGATCTCTTTCATATTTTAGTCTCTATTTTAAAAACCTGTGCATATTTAATTAATGTGGAAACACTGATAAATTAAAATTACAACCTTATAGAGATTTTTCAGATGCGTAAGATACTGTCTCATGTCTTTTGAAATTAACACAAGTTGAAGGATGATAATGTTAACAGGTGCACTTATTGTATTTATTTCACCTTCTAACACAACATTAGTACTTTCATGATGAGCAGTATTTATGCAAATAACAAATGTTTCAAGCTGATGTGTCTGAAAATATAGTGCTGGATAGCCTCCAGGATTGAGAAATGATCATGAATATGCACAAATGAATCCACCTGCATTTCAACTTGCTTCAGTCTTACAGAACTCTGATGTGCTCATAAAAGAATTCACCATTTTTTAAATAATGGAGAAGGGCAGGCAGTAGCTAAGAGTTGCTACCATATTGCTCAATTAATCTAATCTTTAGCTGAAATAAAAAAGAAACAAATTTTTTTAAAAAAGCTGATTACCATAATCAATAATTTTTTCAAAGTCAAAGGACAGGGTATGAAATATACATCTATTATCTTGGCTGGATTTTGAGACCCAAAATGTAATACAACGTAAAACAGATGATACCTCTGTTTAAATTTTATGTAGTCTGCAAAGTAAACAATTGCCTGCATTGGAAATCATCTAGTGCCCTCTATTTCTCTCTCAAAATCTCTTCTCGTCTTAACCTTTAAATCTGTCAACTACTGCAACTTCATCACACTCATTTTCTAACATTATTGTCCCTCACTTAAACCTTAAATAGCTTTCACTGTGCCTTCTAAAAACATAATTTCTAAATAGTGCCAACATTTTCTTAAAGGGTTGCATGCCTCTTTCCATGGGCATTATTTTACCTGTAGCCTTATCCAGTGATGACTATTCTCCCACCTCCCATGAACCTCAACTTTGATTGTCTTGCTTGATGTTCTGCTTCCTCCTTGTTAGTTTCCAGATCTGTACTCACTATTTTTTCATAGAAATCCTGCACTTTGAGGCATATGTCTTTATGCTAAACCTTCAATGTTCCTTTTCTTATTGTTATCCACAAGATATTAGCAACTAACTTCAGTGCTCCATTCTACCACAATTATAACCAAAATTATGGGTGACTGTAGAATCCATATGGGTAACTATTTTGATTTTCCCAGTCATGTTCATATTTAACAAACCTCCGTCCTTTGGATATCATCTAAATATTACTTACTCAGGAGTTCTTCCCAAAATACCAAGATTATAATGAATCCCTAGGCTCTATGAGCATATAGTTTTATGAATTTTCTTTAATACAATTTGCACAGTTTATTATCATGTACATCATTGCACTATAATATTCATGAGAAAATGATCTGCTTATTTTTTTCTGATTATTTTATTGCCAGTGACTAACATAGTTCCTGACACATAGTAAGAACTCGACTACTGCTTGCAAAGTCAATGAATCAATAAAGAAACATAAATGCTTTGTTATATGGGGACATAAATATGTTTACATAATTTATATTATCCAATAATAAGAAGCACAAATTAGCTCAATTAAAAAGAAAATCAGAGTTCTGACTCTAATACCAGCAAAATATACTATGTGATTCTTATATAAGGGGTACCAGGGGGATAACAGGCAAAGTTTTCCATTGTATTTTTAAAAATAAATAGTTATGTTCTTTAAAGGATGTTTGCACCTATTGCAAATGTAAGATTAAATGAACTCAGTGAAGGCATTTCTATAAAGACTAAATGATTTTTGTTGTTATTCTTAATATAGCCACAGAAATTAGAACACTAATTTACGTGCTGAAATGTCAGTCACTAGAAGTAGAATCCAGGATATAGCTGAGTCTATAAGGGTAAGTACCCAGGTAGGTAATTATAGATTCTTCCTATGTCTTAAGTGAGGTTTCTGAAGGTCTTAATTGTAAACAATTCTTGGTCAAATCCTTTGGTGCATTTCTGAATTGCAAATGTTTTGATTGTAGATTTAACATAATCTGTATGGTTTAGATACCAGATGTTTAGGTAACAGAGTAAATACTATGTTCTAAAATTTAGAAACTCACATGTATTAATTTCCTGTTAAAAGGTAGCCTCAAGGTGGCAGGCCATGGAGGTACTAGGCCTGATGTTAATTATAATACTCATAAAGGGCTTTGAAGTATGCCTGACACATAGCAGCTGATTTGCAATGGCATATCAATATTCGTCTTATTATTATTTTATTATTGATATACTAACCCAAAAGAATTGTATAATTACCCTGATAGAATATTCATCTTTACTTATTTGTTATATCCTCATTAAAAACTGAGCTTTAATTTTAATTGTATGCTTCTGTACACATTTGTATATTATATGAACAGATTTATTTTGAAATGTTATTTGAAAAAAAAACTACTGTAGTAATTATATAGTGCTCTACAACTTACTTTTGCTGATTATATGTATCATAAAAGGTTAACCCCGATTACTCAAAACATAAATAATTCATTTTAAGAATGCAGAGTGAGTCAAGAAGTTTGGCAGTTATTTACATATAAGAAGCTAAACTTCTGAAAAATATTTCCATTTCTTCAGGATCTGGATTATCTTAAAGAATTTACTTCAAAATAAGTTTTAAGCTTTTACTACAGTGAGTATCCAGTAAGAATAATTGAGGAATGGGAAAAATTTATCAAATTTGGTCTTCATTCTCAACAAAATTTCAGTGTATTGAAAAGAGATAGACAAATTACATTACAAAATAATAGGTTTATAAAAAGCCATGACAAATGCCCCAGGTATTGCACTTTGATGAAGGAAAACACAATTCTGTACAGAATAAATAAAGTATAGATTTTTACACGTGCTATACAAACAATGTATCCCTTAGGGATATTCATTGTAGGATTTTCTGGTTTCTTTTGGCTAGAGGGGCTATTAAGCAATGTATCTATTGCTTACTTGCTTGAGGGAGCTAGTATTATCTCTACAATAATCACTTGAAATTTTATATTAGTCAAGATAGTTTTTCAATAGTTAGCCAGGATCTCCCATTCAAATCTCCTTCAGTTTGCCTATTATTTGACCTAGCTATAAAAGTGTCATGTATACAAGTATCCTTTTATGAAAAGATAAGAATATTTTCTATCTTTGATCAGTGTATTGGTAAACAGAGGTGTCTAAAGTGAACCATTGTGCATGTTTTTATCATAGGGACTGTGATGGTTTGAAGCTGCATGTACCCCAGATATGAACATGTTCAGAAAAGATTAGCTAATCCATTCCTGTGGGTATAAACCTATTGTGGGTGTGGACCCATTTTAAGTACACTCTTTTGGAAAGTAGTATCTTATACACTGAGATGTGACCCACCTCATTCAGGGTAGGTTTTAATCATTTTACTGGGTCCTTTATAAGAGATAAAAGATGGAGAGAAAGCACAGAAAAAAGCCCTAGGGAAGTCCATAAAGAAAAGCCAGAGAAGCTGAGAGAGAACACAGAGAAATCACAGAGGAAGCCACCAAAGCCAGAAGCTAGAAGCAGTGAAACCTGGGAGAGACCAACAGACGTTGCCGTGTGCCTGGGCACGTGACAGAGGAGCTGAGGATCCCTGGTAATTTATCTCTGGGGAGAAAGCATCACCTGTTGATGACTTGATTTGGACATTTTCACAACCTCAGAAATTTAAGTTGTAAGTTATTAAATCTCCATTGTAAAAACCAGTCCCTTTCTGATATATTGCATTTCATCATCTTTAGCAAGCTAAAACAGGGACTATGCACAAATTTCCACAAAATGTGTTCCTCTGCATCTTAATTCACTAGTTGTTACTATTCTAAGAGTACAGAAAGAGAAGGTTATTTTAAGTAATAAGGAAAGAGTCCTAATTTGTTAATTCCATGAGCTTTTTCCTGGACTCACTCTTTCTATGCTTTCATAAAGGCCATTCCATGCACCAGCTTACTTCATTCATTTCACAGGAAGGGAAAGGAAGAGACAACCGTGAGAAGCACATATTGAGAAAGACACGGTCATAGGCGTCATTTCTCCCTCCTCCCAATAGCACCTCACTTTATCAACATGAACCACTGTTGCTTATAATTGTTGCTATTAGTCTGGTTCTGAATTTATTCAAATTTATGAATGTGGAACACACCAACTGTTAGTTTTATCTTCTGATAGGTGAGATAATAACTTTTCTGTTTGCCTGCCTGGCAATCTGTCATGGCCAAATGAAATAATATTCAAGGGCTTTGCAGGTTATATATGGTTGGTTTCTGAGCTCTATTCTACTTCAATCCCCTCCCCATAGCTCAACATCTTTCCTAGCAATTAAACTCTGACAGTTCAAGAAAACAAAAGGATTTTCAGGAATTTACACTATTTTAAGGAAATTAAAAATGACCCACAGAGCTACTGAACTATTTCATTGACACCTTGTGGTCCCATTATTCATTCTTCCTTGTAAGGTCCTCACTACTAGGAGACTGCCATGCTTTCTTCCTGAGTACTTTAAATATGTTTTTAAAGTAATGCTCACCCCCACAAGCATACCCATGCATACAGAGACAGACAAAGTAAAAGAATGATTACGTACACAGGAACCAGAAGCATACTGCTTGTCTTCAAATAATGATTTTTGCTATTTACTGAGTGGCTTTGGTTCATTATCAAACCTTTGTGTCATAACATTTTCATCTATAAAATGGGGAGTGTAAAATTATCTATAATACAGTGCTGTTGTCAGGACCAGATGAGTAAATATATGTAAAGCACTTAGAACAGTTCTCAGCATGAAGTATTACTCATAATATTTTATAGTATGTGGAATTTTTCTTCATTTAAAAACAATATATAAATCCCTATCATGCTATATATATTGATTTCTGTCTATTTTCACTGAACATGTTACTGAAAAAATGTATCCCCACTGATACATAGTGGTAGAGTTTTATTTTTTTTTTCCTTTTAACTGCTATCTAACATTCCATCATGTAAATTTAACACATAAAAGATGTAGGAAGTTTCTAATTTATTTCTGTAAAAAATGTTTGTAATCACTCATTGTGTGTGTGTGTGTGTGTGTGTGTGTGTGTGTATATGAGATCTAATACATAATAAACTGGAATTATTGGCTTGTAGATTAAAAATAGAGTTTTTGTAGGCAAAAATTACTTGTTTTCCAAATTAAGTACATTATTTTGCTTTTTAAATGTTGAATATTTTTTGTATGCTTGCCAATACTTTGTATTTCATTTTTAAATTTCTCTAAATTGATTAACAAAATATGGAAATTTTTTGTTTTGAGTTAATTTCAAAAGCTATTAATGAGGTTGGGCTATTTTTCTTAGATTTATTGGCATTATCTGCTACTTTATCTGTGAATTTCCTGTTCCTATCAGCTACCAATAATTTACTGGGTTGTCTGTTATTTGTATTGATTAGGAGGAATAACTTTTATATTGTTTATATTAATATTTCATAGGCCACATTTTAGTGAATCTCTTCTCTCAATATAACAGATTTTTAAAAATTATTGTTGTAGTGTTTAAGTTAAACAAAGTAGTACAAAAATTGTTTAGTAAATACCCAGGTTTCCCAAATTCCATCACATTAACTAGAACATTTTTAATATACTTGAAGCCAATTGATACCTTTCTTCTTTCCCTTCAAAGGTAGCACTATTCTGAATTTTGGATTTTCCAAACTTTTTGAATTATGTTATTATCTATAAAATATGTCATCTTGTTTGCATGTATTTAAACTTATAGAAATAGTATAAAATCTTGTATCTTTCTGGAGACTGCCTGTTTCATTCAACAATATATTTTTCAGATTCATCTATGTTACTACCTGTAAATACATACATATAACTATAGCTCATAGAGTTTTACTGCTATTTATGTAATTTGCATTTATCAAAATTACTGATTTACTTGAAATTGTTTTGTCACCTTATTTTATGCTTTCTGAATATTTGTTTTCTCATATCTTGCCTTTCTGTATTGATTAGTGTGTAAAATTTTAGCTCTCCAAGTATACATTTGTAAATGTTTTACTTTATTTTGATTGATTTAGAGTTAATCATGAATTTGTGTGATGCATATTTTAATTACTCTCTATTTTATTCAATATTTTTACACTGAATCCAAGAAATCCAAATCTAAAACACTTTAAATTGAATTACTCAACTACTTATTTTTAAGGTTCTTGCTTTTCAGGATATTAGTCCTTGAAGTATAATATTTTTATATATCACTAGAATTTATTTGCTAATACTTATATCAGGATTGTTAAACCTAAATTCATAAGAAAAATTAATCTGTACCTTTCTTGTAATGTCTATAGCAGGTTTGGGAATTTAAGTTAGAACTGGGTCATAGAAATTTTTCCTCTTTCCTATTCTGGAGAAGAGTTTGTTGAAGTTTAAGTATTTTCTTCCTTTAATATTTGGGGAAAATTTACTCTTAATGATTTCTGAGCCTGAGAGTTCCTTTGTGAGAAGAATTAGGAATTCCTTTAAAAGATACAGAAATTTCATGTTTTCAAATTATCTTTTTAATTTAGAAATATTGTCAGTTTTTTCTAAATTGATTAGTAGTCATATTTCCATGTGGGCCCTTATTCATAAATGAACTGTTGGTTGTGCAGATGATGCTGTCTTTCTCCAGTTAGGGTTGGTCTTTCCTCTGTTTGGCAAAGATGGAAAACAGCATCAGGCTTCTGTTTAAGTTGGTTTTTCTTATTGCTATATTTATCAATACTCTTTTTTTTGTTTTGCATCAATTCTTTCTTTTTAAAGAAAGCCTTTGCTATTAACTGAATCATGTCCCCCACAAGGATGTGTTTAAGTCCTAACTTGGAATCCCATGAAGATGAATTCATTTGCAAATAGCAGCTTGAAACATCCTATTAAGATGAGGCCAAATGCAATCAGGTGGGTTTTAATCCAATATGACTATAATCCTTACAAACAAAGAGAATTTGTACATAAGAGGAAGAGTGAGGAGGAGATAGCAGGAGATAGAGGGACACAGCTTGCCTTATGATGGAGGCAGAGACTGAGTTTTGAGTTGCTGACAAGTCACCACCACAATGCTTCAGACTTCAGTGAAAGCATGGCCTTGTGATAGCCTGAGCTTGGATTTTTACACTCCAAAACTATGAGACAATAAATTCCTATTGTTTAAACCAACCAGTTTCTGGTATTTATGAAACAGCCCTGGCAAACTAAGACATCCTTTTTCAGTGCAAGATCATAGTTATCATCCTATTCTTGTTCCATAGTAGTGTCAACTTTCTATTTGCAATTTTAGTCCTTTAAAACAGTAATAATTTTATTTGGTGTGGGGTTTGAGGATGTGAGTTAATAGTGTTGAATTTTATTTTCATTTGGAATGGAAACTCCTGACACAAGTTATTGACCACTTCAGGATTTCTTATTTATTTTAATGCAATTCCATATTATACCAAGTTCATTCCCTTGACTCTGCTTTACAGAATTTGTTATATTTATTAAAGTCTATTTATGAATTTTGACTTATTTATGGTCTTTAAAATTATTATATTAGAAGATTTTTTGTCATAAGATGTTTTCCTTTATGTAGTCTTCAAGGCATGGGTATGTAATTGTCTTTGCTGATTTAGTACTGGGCTTTGGGGAGTCTGGCTTTACTGTGGCAGACTGGCTCTGGAATCTTGATACACACACACACACACACACACACACACACATATATATATACACTTTAATTTTAATATCTGAATGCAAATAAGATGCAGGCTGTAATACAGTTAGTTCATTTTGTCCTTGTCTGTGACTGAGATTGTATACCAGGAAGAAAGATGGAACTATGAGAACTCTTTTTCATAAAAGTTAGGTTGTTTCACAACCTCAAATATGAGTCCTTGACTTCAAAAAAGCATTGATAAGCCAGGCTAAAGGGTAAAGGTTGAAACTGATTGTGTTTTAAAACTTTAACTTCCATATGAGACCAAGGGAAGAGATATCTATTTGGTACAGGATCTAAATTTTCTAAACAGTACAACTCTACAGTCGATTTGTTCAAACACCACAATTGCATGGAACTTTGAATAGGAAGTGAGATACGGTAGATTAGTATAGGCTGGAGTGAAATAGTGACACATCCCAGAGTAATTTGGGCAGATAATAAAAAATATATTTACAGCCTCCCCCTCCCCAGCCCCGAGGATCTGGGGGAAGGTGCGGATGTGTTAGACATCCTCACCTGGACTGGTGTTGATGTTGTCACAAACATCGGGACTGGCGGTTTGATATGCTGAGCCCTCGATCATGGGACTTGCCCTTATGAAGCTCATTACCGCAAAGGAGAGTCTAAACTTGCATGTAATTGTGCCTAAGAGTCTCCTCCTGAGTAGCTCTTTGTTGCTCAGATGTGGCCCTCTCTCTCTCTAACTGAGCCATCTTGACAGGTGAACTCGCTGCCCTTCCCCCTACGTGGGAACCGACTCCCAGGGTTGTAAATCTCCCTGGCAATGCAGAATATGACTCCCGGGGATGAATGTGGACCTGGCATCGTGGGACTGAGAGTATCTTCTTGACCAAAAGGGGGATGCAGAGTGAGACGAAATAGTTTCAGTGGCTGAGAGATTCCAAATGGAGTCGAGAGATCACTCTGGTGGACATTCTTATGCACTATATAGATAACACCTTTTAGGCTTTAATGTATTGGAATAGCTAGAAGTAAATACCTGAAACTACCAAACTCCAACCCAGCAGTCTGGACTCCTGAAGACAAGTATATAATAATGTAGATTACAAGGGGTGACAGTGTGATTGTGAAGACCTTGTGGATCACACCCCCTTTATCTAGTGTATGGTTGGGTAGAAAAATGGGGATAAAAACTAAAGGACAAATGGGGTGGGATGGGGGGATGATTTGGGTGTTCTTTTTTCACTTTTATTTTTTATTCTTGTTCTGGTTCTTTCTGCTGTAAGGAAAATGTTCAGAGATAGATTGTGGTGATGAACGCATAACTATGTTATCATACTGTGGACAGTGGATTGTATATCATGGATGATTGTATGGTGTGTAAATGTATTTCAATAAAACTGAATTTAATTAAAAAAAAAACATTGATAGCCAATAATTAGTACTTGCCTAAAATGCGAATACCACTGGATCCTTCCTTTTTTATAATTAATGTATATTTTCCTTTCCCCTTCTAAGTGTTTCTGTGTATTTTTGTATATGATGTATGTGTATACGTGTATAATACATACAGTCACTTGTAGACACAAAATGGCTACTCACATACTCAATATTCCTATTGATCAAGAAGTTTCCTATTGTGTTTCTAGTACATAATGGAATAGACTCAAATTTAATACATTAATCTCATCATTTCTTTTATAACTGAAAAAAATATTACAAGGAAAGAAGAAAATTATAGCCACTGAAAAAGATATGAAATATTACTTAAATGTAGTATTAATAAGGAATTTGCCTCCCAAATGCATAGCAAACTAAAGTACCAGACTAAATGTAAAGCGCTAAAAAACCTCCAGATATATTTATTCCAAGTTTGAAATTTCTATAACAGATATGACCATTCAATTTGCAAGCATTTCAATTTCTTCTGAACTAAACTATAACATCTTTATATAAAGGTAGAATATATTCTACATTTTCTACATTTTAGAATGAGAAATAAAATAAGGAATCTGTCAATCTTTACAGACACCAATGGGTTTTCCGGGGATTCCCATTTTTAGGCAGTGAGTCTATGTGCACTCTGTAGGTGGAGGGAGTTTTGGAGGCAAGGTAAACCTACTTATTTATAATTTATTTAGAGTCCAGATTTAATCCTAAAGCTTGATATAGGAGGTGTTTTGCTTCTCCTTGCTTCAATGCTAAAAAACTTGAATGACTTATCTTGTTGCATGTAAGGATGTGAAGATGTAGCTTGCACACTGCCAAAAACATGCAACTAGGATACAGCATCTATCAAAATATCATGAATAATCATTTTAAATGATCTTAGTATAATATCTGACTTTAAAAACATAAACATATATGACTACGTCTACTAGAAGTGTGTCAGTTTTATGACTAAAAACACAAAAGTGATTTAAAAGTAAATCATCAAATGTGTTAGTTAAAATGAAATCAAACTTTTTTACAAGAAATGTATATGAAATATTAAGCTACTATTTGTCATAAAGAATAACTTTAACCGAGGAAAGAAAAATAGATAAAAAATTTATTAGTGACTTTACACTAACTAATGAGTTCATTATAATTCAGATTTGTTGGGTTACTAGTCTTTTACTTCTATTTTACAGTTATTTGAAGAAGCTACCTTAAGGCATTTCAAAAATATCAATGTTTTATAAGCTACCTCTATAATATTTGCCATACATTTCCCCTTCTGAGATGGCCAATCATCTCCTTTGCCAGGTGGAATCAAATTGTTGGAGCACATTTTTGTAAAGGAAAAAATAAGGCCTAGTTATGAGTCATGGAATAGAGATAAATGCAATGGGTATATGAGGAGGTCAGACTGGCAAAATGTTCTGAAACATGCAGTGTATTTGCTGACCCTAATTTATTTCTTCACAATTCATTTTATCAAACTTTTCACTCTTGTCCCAATAAAAAAGAAAGATTGATATATACATATATTCAAATTTTACAACTTTTTTTAAATCTTGAGCTCTTTGGGAAAAAATTAAGTAGTAAAATAAATTAAAAGGTAGAAGGGAAAGAAAAAAAGTAACTGATAATCCTAGAAATATACAGGTATCCACTCCTTTTCAGAAATTTTCTATACATGAATATATTTTTCGTATTTTGATTTTGACTTAATTTCAAGCTTATAGAAAGGTTGTAAGAATAGTACTATATATATATATATATATATATACACACACACACATATATACACATACATGTGTGAATAGCATGCAGAATAAATAGTAATAATTTATCAATGTTAACTTCCTAATTTTGATAACTGCACTGTATTAGGCAAGAAAATGTCCATGTTAAGAAATAAATGCTGATATATTTAGGGATATAAAAGCCCCAGATGTGTATTTTATTCTTAGAATTCGTATACATATGCATGCATATTTCAGCATTATCAAATATGCCCATGGATTTACCTGCTTTTAAAATTTATATTTATATAATTATCAATTTCTCATATTTTATTGCCTGAATATTTTATCAGTTTACTGTAATTTATTTTAATTATTTGAAACTTTTTTTTTCCAGAATGTGGTTTTTATAAAAATATTATGATAGGTATCTTTGCCCATAATTACTTTTGGGAAAAATTGTCGTAGTTAATTTTATGCATCAACTTGACTGGGTTCTAGTATCCAGTTGTTTGGTCAAACACCGGCCTACATGTTGCTATGGAGGTATTTCATAGATGAGATTAAGATCTGTAATCAGTTGATTTTAAGTAAAGGAGATTATTCTCAAAAATATGGTTGGGTCTCATCCAGTCAGATGGAGGCCTTAAGAGCAAAGAAAAGAGGGTCTAAGAAAAAATTCTGCCTTAGTACTGCAACATCAACTCCCCTTGGAAATTCCAGCTTGCTGGCCTGCCTACAGATCTCACATCGCTAGTTCTACAATCCCATAAGCCAATTCCCTGAAATCTATCTGTCTATCTACACACACACATGATATATATCCTGTTGGTTCTATTTCTTTGGAGAACAAAACACAACAAGGTAAAATCCTAGACTTCATATAACTAAGGCATAGTGTGGAAATTGAATATATTGAGATTATCTGCAACAGATATACTTTTAATTTATTCCCAGTCTATACAAAATTTTCATAAAATTATTGCCAGATTTTTCATCATTCAACAAATGTCATTTAACACTGCCTTATTGAGTGCATCCTATGTATAAGAACATTAAGCATTATTTTAAATACTGAGGATTATTAAAATAAATATGAAACAATTTTTAACTAAAATGTATTCACACTTCTCAAATGTTGACTTAAGAAATTGTTTCCTGCATAAAAATCACAAATATATCACTGTTGACTAGGGAATGAATTCAACGCATTTTAGAATTTTCTCAGAGGCCTTCATAATTTTAACTGTATTATTTTAAACTTCACGTTATTTCATGTTCTTTTTCTAAACAAAGCTTAGATCTTACATATTTTGATAACTGTAACTGAAACTACCAATATTAGGTACACTTATTCTTACCTTTTTGTCTTTTCTTAAATCCAACAAAAAGCAAAAACCTACTACCAATTCTCCTCCTATCCATAGTCATCACTTTCCCTTAAAATTTAGCATATATTCATCAAAACAAATGTTCTGGAATGTTTATCACAACACTATTCTAATAGTCCCTATCTGGAAACTGCCAAATGTCCGTCTACAATGTCCATTGCAATTAAATAAATCATAGTTTATTCCAAAAATGGAATAAAACACCACAGTGACAAAAAAAGTTATCTATAATTATATGCAAAGATGTGGATGGATATCACAAAAAAAAGTTGAGCAAAAACAGCCATTCACAGGAGATGATATACTGAATGATTTTATTTATATAAAGTACAAAAGCAGGCAAAATAAACCTATCACGTTAGAGATCCACATAATGGTTACATTGCTGGAGGTAATGATTGGAAGGGACCATAAGGGGTTTCCTGGATTCTAGTTAAAGGGCTATATTCCATTTGTAGAAATTCATTGGGTTGTACACTTGTGTATACATTTTGTGCACATATTATACTTAATGTTGTTTTTGAAATAATCTTTTTTAATTTGTACCTAATTTGTTCCTCCATTCCATCAACATTTTTTCCCTTAGGCAATTACACTATGATGGGTATTGTGGTTTGCACTGGGGAATGAAAGAAGAATGAGACATTATCTCTATCTTCAAGTAGCTGAAAATATCTAGGCAAGGCAGATCCAAACCCAAATAATTAAAACACAGAGTAGAATGCCAAGTTATGTACAATTTATTATGCAAGTGAAAATAAAGAGAAGCTTATCTGGGGGAAATCAGGGAAAGCTGACTCTTCTTTAAGATCTTCTTTAAGATATGTAAAAACAAACAATGGAAATGACAAGGGTGTGAACCAGACAAAATTGTGAGCACTGGCCACTGCAGAGACACAAGAAACAACATGGTAAAAAACAGAAATTCAGGAAATTCGGTGATAAGAACTGGGTTTCTACAGATGAGGCTGAAGAAACAGATTAAACACAGAAAACAAAAACATTTATAAGAACTATAACGTAGTTACACGAGCATGGATGATGCTGAGGCATGATGTGGAAAGCCTGTTCAGGAACCTTAATTGATGCAATACAGGTAAGGCAGGAAAAAATACAAAGGGAGGGTTGGTGGGAATTGAAGATAGAAATTTAGGTTACGTGTACCTGCAAATGATTCTGCATGCCATATTCAGATTTTGTAACAGATTCCCTAGGTAACAGGGAGATATTAACATTATTTCAACTGAAAGAAGGCAAGATTAGATTTTGCTGCAAAATTAACATCAATTGAATTTGTATGTGTGTGTATCTGTGTACTAGGAAATGAGTGAGAATGGTTGTTTTAATTTCCTCGGCTGCTCAAGCATATACCATGGAATGGTTTGGCTTACACAATGGGAATTTATTTGCTCACGTTCTTGAGGTCAGGAAAATGTCCAAATCAAGACATCATTAAGGCAACACTTTCTCCCTGAAGATTCTCACATTCTGGCACCGGCTCCCAGTGATCCCTGGTTCACATATCACAAGGCAAGGAACATGGTGGCATCTGCTGCTCTCTCCCTTCCCTTCCAGGTTCCATTTCAGCTTCTTGCTCCCTGTGGCTTTCCTTCTTTGTCTGAATTCCATTCTCTTGTAAAGAAATCCAACAATACGATTAAGGCCATCCTGATTGAGGTGGGCTATATCTTAACTGAAGTAACTTCATCAGATGTCCTATTTACAATAGGTTCATACCCACAGGAATGGATAAACTTTAAGAACGTGTTTTTCTGGGGTACATAAAGTTCCAAACCATCACAGTGGAAAAATAAGTTTTGAAGATTTCTTTAAAATATGAATCCATTAGCATTGCAGTTTCTCTCATTTTCTACACATTCTAATTCAGTAGCAACATAAAAGTACAATTTGTCAATCTCAGAATTTAATTTCTACTTATAAATAATTCATAGTTTGTTGGTATGAAGAAATCAATGAACATTACTAAAGTCTTAACAAATATTTAAACAAAAGGGTAGGTTAGTATTAGAGTAAGTTTGTGTATTATTTCTTATATTTTGGATGATTGACATTGACAGATAGGAGAACATATACTTTAAGATTCCAAAAGAGTAGGGGAAGATGTCCCATTATGGTTGGTTTCCCCAGGGTGGTTGAAAACTGCTCCAGGTGGAGGTTGATGGCCATCACTTCTGCAGCCCACTTCAGGCAGTAGAAGAGAGACCAATCTATACTGTTTGAGTGTGCTTTTTATCCACCGTGAGGGCAGGGAACTGTGCCACTGAGAATTCCTGCCTTGATTAGCATTGGTGGCTGCTTGTTCTTGGCTTCTTGATTTAAGATATGGCCCAGCTTTGTTATTAGACTTAATGTTACCCCCACCTGCCAAATGGCACATAATAGAAAAGGAGACAGAGGTAGCAGAAGGCTGGAGGATGGCTGCTTAGTCTTGATTGTGACAGAGAAGGAGGTGGGGGTGGGTGAGTTCCAAGTGATGACTGCTTAACGTTTGTCTGTGATTTCCCTAACATCAACTAAGAGGTGGTTCATGTTCATACAAATTTCCATTATCAAAATGAAATCTGCTTTATTTTAGGTTGGACCATACTCTGTACTGATTCATCATTCTTGTAGGTCAAAAAGTACTGAATATGTTCTGAGTACATTAAAAGAAACATTTTAAATAGGATATATAATGTGGTTAATTCTTTCAGAATGTATACTAAGGAAAGTAACTTGAACAAATTTCCATTAAGATTTTCATTGGGTCTTTATTTTTTCCTGGGCCATATACTCCACATTTCCTCCTCTTATGACTATCTCAAAGCATGCTGGACTGGGGTTGGAGAACTATGACATGTGCATAGCTTACCAAAAGGGAAAACTGAAGTTGATGTTTCACTCAATGATACTGTTGGTTTCTGACTCTGCCCTAGCACAACGTAAGATTTAACTAGTAAATTGGAGTTGTTAGAAATATATTTTTGAAAGAATTCCCACTAGTCTGCTCTTCATCCAATTGTAAGACATGGGGAACAGGTATATAGAAAAACATAGATCTTCTACACCTCTGCAAGGGGAACATAACTCCTTGAAAGAAAAATATCAAGTTAAACTCGGTAATTTTTAAATTTTAAAATATTTCATTTTACTTTTCTTAGAACTTTATAGTGTAGTCTTATTATAAATGTACCCCATGACTTATTAACTTTCTAGAAATGTGTTCTTTCATTCAAGTCTACATCTGAATACAGGCTCTTCAGAATACGGATGGGAGATCTTATTCATCTTGCTCATGCCTCTTGGTGTTATTCCCTAAATGGAATTTGAAATGACTGTCTGGAAATCTCATCTAGTTAGAGGAATAGAAATGAATAAAAGCTAAATCATAATGTAAAGGATAAAAGGGTTTCACCAGGATTGTGGTCATCTGTGGCAAAAGATAAATTATATTTAAATATTGTCAACATTATTTCACAATTACTTGTCTCTAACAATTTCTATAAATAGCACAAACGGCTTTATGTGAATGTGTGAATGAACAAAACCTCTTTGTTTCAATGGGGAAAAGGAACAAAGACACTCAGTTATATAGAATGTTCACATTGCTAGCACCAACAGCTTAAAGGTGTCCAGTTTGGCCTAATCTTAAAAGGCAGTCAGGCTCCAGCAGCACAGTATTTCAGAAACAAATGGGTTTACCTACATTTCCTGGAACAGCACCTTTCTAATCCACACAAATATGGAGTTGAAGGACTTGATAACTAACAACCCAATTATCCATTATTCTAGGAAACCTTTAGGTGTAATCATTATATTCCTCTACTTCTGTTGTGAGCTCACAGTGAGAGGTGAGATATATGCTCAGAATTACTCAGACCTAAGATATGAGTGAAGGCATATGGAAAATTGATATATTTAATTTCTATATTGTATCCTAAGCCACTTTCATTCCATATCAATGAGTTATTCTTTACACATTACTATTTTTTTTTTTTTGGCTTTAACCAATAGACCTCCAATTCACAATTTATTTTAAAAAGGTATTAAATTAATTGAAAACATAACATGCATTTTTAAGACAGTGTTTACTTATTCTGCATTCATAAACTTCACATATATAAATATGTCTATTTGAGATCCTCTCATTTACTTTCATTACGCATCATTATTTTTAAAAGTAAACATCGTGTGGTGTTTCAGGAAACTGATATTATTCAATATGCTTTCTATTAGATTTTTAGGGATATACAACATGGGCACTTATAGTCTCCTGTTCTGGATATAATGGAACTATAAAGCCACATATGTGTTTATATATATCTCAAAATATTTTGAAGAGTAAGCAAATTCAATGTTTTATGTATGGAAGATATTTAGCAAACACTTCATTCAGGAAAGTATTTTGCTAATGCCCAGATCTGGACTCTGCCTCACAGCACTATCTTGCCCAACTCGCCCAGAGATTCTCTTAGTTTTATTGTTTTCCAAACACTTTTATGTAAGAGACACATTGAGTGCTTGTGAAGAACAGTTTTGTCTGCCCTGTCCTGAAAGATTCTGATTCATTTGTTCTGCAGTGCTGTGTAGGGATCTGAATTTTTATCAGGTACCTCAGGTGATTCTTGTAACACCAGAGATCTGTAGACTTGAGAACCATTCCTTCAGGTGCTGGAAGCCCAGTCCTTGGTAGAATAGTCTCAGGAAAGAAATTTCCACTTGTCTATATCTTCCAACAGCATTAAATATCATCCTGGATATTAAATCACAAGTCACAAAGATCAAAAGGATTTCTAATTAAATAGCGCCTCTTTCTTGCTCTTTTACCATGCCAAACTATTTTCTGTTGGGTGATGTAGACCTCAAATGCAGAGTCTATACTAGATAATGATGTAAAGACTGTTTGCTGTTCCTCAGTATTCATTGTACCATTCATTCTTAATAAAGTAACCCAGGGCTTTATTTTAGCCATGGTTAACCTGAATGAAGGCAATATTTCCCACTTTTGTGCAGATATTGGGACCTTGTGACTAAGTATTGTCCAGATGGATGTAAGAAGATATGTCATTGCAAATTTTAAGAAATTCCTTAAATAAAGAGGGCAGGCTCTTTGCTCCTTACTTTCTGCTTTCTGTTAGATGGCACAAAGGTAGTATGCCTGGAACTCAGGTGGTCATCTTAGTCTTTGAGTACAAGCAACATATAGAGAATGAACTATATATGTTATATGTATTACATGCCTCTTAAGTTCAGAATTTCTGATTGGTTTTTTTTCACTGCTTTATCCTTAAAGTCTATCACAGTTCCTGAAACATAGCGGGCTCTTAATAAATATTTATTGAATGAATGAATATTTTTTCAGATTATATTTCAATCAAACATTACTTTGTAACTTTCAAGAGCAAATTGCTCTCTGAATTTTGCATTTGTCACTGAAAAAAAAACCAATGGAGGATTGCCAAAACTAATTGCCATAAACCATTTAGCAAAAAAAGTTGCTAGTTATGGCTGACACTACTGCAATTAGATGGAACTTGTGACATAATTATACAGCAGTATGCTGGCATATTAGTAATTCTATTGTAGACGGGGGGTTATTTGGAAAGAAGCTTCCAGTCATATAAATGGAAATTTTAGCTCTGGCTTCACTCTAGTTTATAGGTACTTCATGTCTATATCCAAGCCAAAGAAAGGGAAGTAAGAATAAATCCACTTAATATTACATTTCACCATTAATGATTGACTTAGCAGATAAAATTAAAATAGGCATTTTACGCTCAGCAATTAAACCTTATGCCTCTGCTGGGTGTCCATTTTCCCAGCTGGTAAAAATGGGAGATATTTCCAAATTCTGACAACAACTTCTTAAATTATATAAAAGATCCTGTGAGACATTTACCAAATTCTTAACTATCTATTCAAGTTTAACAGTTTTCTATGCTAAGAAAAAGCTAGTGGTTTCTGTAGTACAACAGTGGAAATACCATAAATCTTGATTTTACTTTGGTAAATTATAGTTATTATGGGAGTTCCAAGTAAGATGGTGGAGTAGGGAGCTCCAGGACTCAGTTTGTCCTCCAGAGCAGCTAGTAAATAGCCAGGAACTGTATGAAACAACCATTCACAGGCTCCAGAGATGAGCAGAACACTATCCACCATCCAGGGAAGAGCAGAAGGAAGAGACTGATAAGCAGTGAAGAACTGTGAGTAAACTCTCCACCCTGTGGAGGCTGGTGCCCATTCCCCACTCTCCCAGCAGGCCATCTTGAGATCCACTCCCTGGCTGGAAAGAAAAATCCTCTTCCCAAGAACAGGGGAGGGAGGTATGGCTGAACACTGATCATGGCTTTTCTTTAGTGAACTCAGGTCACTGGGTCCTGTCTGTGGGCAACAGTTTGCTGAAGGGTGGCTCTTCCCCTAAAACAGGGGGGAGTGGCATGTCCCAGAACCATCTGCAACTTTTGATTAGCAAGTTCATATCACTAGGACTCAGCTCTGACCTATGGTTTCAACCCACCCAGTACAAAAGTGGTTAGCAGCCTCTGTTTCAATCACACCTCTGTCAAGGGTGGAGTCATGTGACACTTTAAAGGCACAGCACCACTTTAGGATGGTGGGGAACAGTTTGCTGAAAGCACCATCTTCTGGGCAGGTCAAAAAAGCATGTATTTGGGGAGCTGCCAAAGAGAAGCTTAGCATCCTTCCAGGTCCCCTCCCCAGGGCACTTTGGAAATGATCTACAGCCCCTTCAGGGGTCCCTTACCCTGTTTTGACTGGGAAATACTGACTTAGGAAAGTAGTCTCTGGGGTGACCCTCCTCCCAGAATTTCCCTTTGGGAAAAAGCAGCTAGTGATGGTGAAATGGGTGTTAACAAATGGTAGAGACAAACAAACAAACAACAAATAAATAAATAAATAAATCCCAAAATAGATCAACATTCCCAGAGAAGGAAGAGGGGAAAGGAAGCTTTCTCCTGGGGGCAAAACAATTTCACAAATATTGCAGTCTCAAATATTGTACTGTATATTCAGGGCAAGAATTGGATGAATAAGAGTTGAAAAAATCTGATTAAACATGAGCTATACTAAGGGCCTAGAATAATTTGAACCAAGTGTCAAAGAAGAGCCTTAAAACAAAGCCAATAAATAAGAAAACACTAGGCAAGAGAGAGAAACTGACCTCCACAATAAATTCACCAATATAATCAGAAGCCTAGACACCAGGAAAAAAAAAAATTATAAGTCATACTAACAAACAGGAAGTTATGGCCTAATTAAAGGTGCAAATTAAAACCTGAGAGGAGACACAGAATTTGGAACAACTGTGTCAAACAAATCTCCTAAATCAATTAAAGGAGATGAAAGAAAATATGGCTAAAGAGATAAAGTATATTAAGAAGATACTGTGAGCACAAAGAAGTTGAAAATATAAAACTAATCATAACAGAAATAATGGGAATGAAGGACACAATACATGTGAATAAAATACATTGGAGGCATACAACAGAAGATTTGAAGAGGTAGATGAAAGAATAAGTGTGTTAGAAAACAGAACATTTGAAATCTCACAAGCAGAAGAACAGGTAGAGAAAAGATGGAAAAAACTGAACAGATTTTCACAATTTGAAGGACAGTGCAAAACAAAAAACATAAGTATCATGGGTGTCCCAGAAGGAGAAGAGAAGGTAAAAGGGGAAGAAAGAATGTTTGAGGAAGGAAGGAACAAAAATTTACTAATTTTTATAAAAGACACAAATATACATGTTTAAGAAGTGCAGCATACACCACAAAGAATAAATCCCAATAGACATACTCTGAGACACTGTTCCAGTTTGCTACAGCTGCCATTATGCAAAATGACAGAAATTGATTGGCTTTTATATAGGGATTTATTTGGGTACAAATTATACTTCTAAGGCCATAAAAGTGTCCAAACTAAGGAAAGCTGGTGGTGTCCAGAACATTTCTGTCAGCTGGGAATATGTGTGGCTGGTGCCTGCTGGTCTTTTGCTCCCAGATTGCATTCTGAAATGGCTTTCTACCAAAGGTATCTCTCAGCCTCTCTGTCTCTCAGCTCCTGTGTATGCTTGCTTGTTATCCCAGGGCATTTCTCTCTAAGCATCTGGGGTTCTCTCTTAGTTTCTTCTGGGCAAGCTCTGGGTTTCATCTCTTAGCTTAGCATCTCCAAACATCTTTCTGTCTGCATCTCAAAGCATCTGTGTCTGTTTCAGCTCTTAGCTTAAGTACTCCAGTGAACTAATCAAGACCCATCCTGAATGGGTGAGGTACACATTTCCATGGAAGTAATTCAAAGTTCAAACTCAGAGTTGGGTGAGTCACATCCCTGTAGAAACACTAAATTAAAAGTTTCCACCTTAATCAAAAGGCTAATCAGTGTGCCCCCACCAAAGTGCATTAAAGAACATGGCTTTTGTGGGGGACATAATAAATTCAAGAAGCACAGAAAAAAATTAATCAGGATGTAAAATCCCAAAGACAATGAGACAATCCTAAAAGTAGCCAGAGAAAATTGATATGACAGAAAAAAAGAGGGAGAAGATTCAAATAAATAAAATCAATGAGAGGGGAGATATTACTACTGACACTATAGAAATAAAAAGGATCGTAAGAGGAAACTATGAACAACTGTATGCCAACAAATTGGACAACTTAGATGAAATGAACAACTTCCTAGAAAAACACAGAAAACCTAAACTGACTCCAGAAGAAATAGATGATCTCAACAGACCAATTATAAGTCAAGAGATTGAATCAGTCATCAAAAACCTCCTGACAAAGAAAAGCCCATGACTAGATGGCTCACAGTTGAATTCTACAAATAATGGCAAGAAGAATTAATATCAATCCTGCTCAAACTCTTAAAAAAATTGCAGAGGATGGAACACTACCTAACTCATTCTATGAAGCCAGCATCACCCTAATAACAAAGCCTGACAAAGATACTACAAGAAAAAAACTTACAAATTTCTCTGATGAATATAGATTCAAAAGTCCAAAACAAAATGCTTGCATATCAAATCCAACAACACATTAAAAGAATTATATACCATGACCAAAATAGGTTTTATCTCAGTTGGGCAGGGGGGTTCAAAAGAAGAAAATCAACTAAAATAATGCACCACATTAACAAATCAAAGGGGAAAAACACAGGATCATCTTGATTGATATGGAAAAGACATTTGACAACAACCAGTATCCTTTCTTTATAAAAACAATTCAAAAGATAGGAATAGAAGGAGACTTCCTCAACATGAAAAAGAATATATGAAAAACCTGTGGCTAACACCATGACTGAACTTACCCTCTAAGATCTGTAACAAAACTAGGACACCTAGTGTAACCTCTATTATTCAACATACTGCTAGAAGTTATATTCAGAGATATTAGGCAAGAAAAAGAAATAAAAATCATTCAAATTGGAAAGGAAGAAAGAAAACTTTCATTATTTGCAGAGAATATGATCCTATATGTAAAAAGTCCTGAAAAATCTATAACAAAGTTGCTAGAGCAAGTAAATGGGTCCAAAAATTGGTGGGATACAAGATCAACATGCAAAATTCAGTAATGTTTCTGAACATAGTAATAATCAGTTGTTGGAGGAAATCAAGAAAAAAAAATCCATTTGAAATAGCAACTAAAAGAATCAAATATGTAGGAATAAATTTGACCGTTGATGTAAAGGACCTGCAAATAGAAAACTACAAAATATTGCTAAAAGAAATCAAAGAAGTCCTAAATAATTGGAAGTACACTTCATATTAATGGATTGGAAACTAAATATCAGTAAGATCACAATTCTACCCAAATAGATCCAACACAATCCCAATCAAAATTCCAACAGCCTCCTTTGCAGAAGTGTAAAAGCCAATTATCAAATTTATTTGGAAGGAAAAAGGGATCTGAATAGCCACAAATATCTTTAAAAAAAAAAAACACAACAAAGTTGGAGGACTCTCACTTCCTGTCTTTAAAGCTTATTACAAACTTAAACAGTGGGCAAAACAACATGGTGCTGGCAAAAGAACAAACATAGTGACTGATGGAATCAATATCAGAAATAGACTATCACATCTAAGGTCAATTGATTTTGGACAAGACTGCCAAGTCCAGTCAAATGGGAGAAAACAGTCTCTTTAATGTTGCTGGGAGAACTGGATATCCATGTCCAAACATATGAAAGAGGACCCCTATCTCATACCTTATACAAAAATAACTTAAAATGGATCAAAGACCTAAATATAAAAGCCAGGAACATAGAACTCCTAGAAAAAAAATATAGGGATGCATCTTCAATATCTTGTGGTAGGCAGTGGTTTTGTTGACTTTACACCCAGAGCTCAAGCAAAAAAAGAAAAAGTAGATAAATGGGACATCCTCAAACTTAAATTCTTTTGTGATTCAAAGGACTTCATCAAGAAAGTGGAAAGGTAGCCATGTCAATGGGAGAAAATATTTGGAAACCACATACCTGATGAAAGTTAATATCCAGAATATATAAAGAAATCCTACAACTCAATAATAAAAAGACAAACAACCCAATTTAAAAATGGGCAAAAGACTTGAATAGTCATTTCTCCAAAGGATATACAAATGGCTAAAAGCTCATGGAAAGATGATCAACATCACTAGCTTAGAGGGAAATGCAAATCAAAACCACACTGAGATATCATTTCACACTTAATAAAATGGCCACTATCAAAAAAAAAAAAAAAAAAAAACCTACAACTTGGAGAGGATATGGAGAAATAAGACCACTCATTCATTGCTGGTGGGAATGTAAAATGGTACAGCCATTGTGGAAGACAGTTTGGTGGTTCCTCAGGAAGCAAAGTCTAAAATTGCCATATGATCCGGCAATCACACTACTAGGTATTTACCCAGAAGAACTGAAACCATGGACTTGAGTAGACATTTGCACACTGATGTCCACAGCGGCATTATTCACAATTGTCAAAAGATGGAAGCAACCCAAGTGTCCATCAACTGATGAACAGATAGAACAAAGCGTGGTATATACGTATGATGGAATAAGAAGAAATGAAGTCTTGATGCATGGGACAACATGGATGAACCTTGAGGACATTCTGTTGAGTGAAATAAGCCAGCACACACAGAAAACAAATAGTATATGACTGATATGAATTAATTATAATAAACAAACTCATAGTGTGAAAATTTAGAATATAGTTACCAGGTGATGGAATGGGGAGCTGATGCTTAATTTGTGCAGAATTTTTAATTAGGTTGATTTTAAATGTTTGGAAATACAGGTGATGGTAACTTTATTGTGAGTGTAATTAACAGCACTGAATTATGGGTGTGATTGTGGTTGAAAGGGGGAAATTTAGAGGCATGTATGTCACTAGAAGGAAAGCTAGGGGATAAAATATGGGACTGTATAACACAATGAAACCTATTATGGATGAGGGCAGTGGTTAATAGTACAAATATAAGAATGTTCTTTCATGAACTATAACAAATGTAAGTCACTATTACAAGGTGTTAATAATAGAGTGGTATATGGGACAAATAGGCCTAATGCAACTATGGACTACAGTTAGTAATATTTTAATATTCTTTAATCAGTTGTAACAAAGGTCCCCCACCAGTGCTAACTGTCAATGATAGGTGGATATAAGGGGTATGAGGTTTGTCTTTTTGGGGTAATAAAAATGTTCTAAAATTGTGCACAATTCTGTGAACATGCTGTGAGCCATCAATTGTACACTTTAAATGGCTTGTATGGTGTGCAAATATATCTCAATAAAACTGCTTTAAAATATATAGTTAATATGTTTAATTTCCAACAATATACTTAATATAGTTTGCAGTGTTTTAGAAAAGAGAAAATGGGAACATAAAAAGTTGTATATTTACTTATTCTTGCATTTTTAATCTTAAATGATTTCCCTTTCTCGAATTTTTTTTGCTTATTAAGTTTGCAATTTTTAAAAAATATGTTTAAAAATAAATAACCATAGACTGTCGTAGACCATGATTATCCTATTTATTATTTTACATTTAATTTAAATAAAATAAGAGGAATAACAAGGCAGGGTTACTTTATTATGAAAAATTAACTTTTGTTTATTAAAAGAGAAAGATAGCAACACATAAAACTTGATAAATACTTCAGAAATTACTTTCCAAGGAGGATGACATTTCTCTTGTTTTATAGGTCCTCCTTTGCAAACTGGTGCATATGAGACTATTTGTCACAGTATTTCTGAAACTCTCTCCTCCTTGGCTTGCCTGGCACGTTATCCTGGTTCTTCACTAACACCATGACTATTCTCCATCTGTTTTATTCAGAGGTTTCTCTTATGCCTTCTGTTTCCTAATTATTGGAAGCACAGCACCCTGAGTATCTACTCTTCTTTACTGCATTGTCTACTTTATCCATTTTTATGTTTTTAAAAATAACTCACTTATTTATATCACCAAATATTACATCACCCTCAACTTTCAATGTGGGTTTTCTCTCTACCTTGGTTGTTTATACCAGAATTAAAGCAAGGATCATAAACACAGCCAAACACGAGACTGATCTTTTTTCCTTCCCTACCTTCTTAATCAGCTGCTCTCAAGTAGCCAATTTCCTTTTATTTCATCAATTTTTTTAAAAGTGGCTTTAGATAAGCCTGTCATAGCTATGTACCTACACTTTCTTTTTTCACTTCCATTATCTAATGATTACCTACTCTACTCATTCTAAACTTAAAATCTAAATTTCTGAACTGGAATAAAGTCAGCAATGAAAAGTTATTCTGCTCCTTCCTTTCTCTCATCTCATATATTTAATTAATCCAGAAAATTTACATTTCTATTTGAGGACCAGACTCTTTAATAATTAATTACTTGCCTAATGCATGAATTATTACAATTGGCCTGAAATTGAAATGTTAAATGAATTAGGTTGAATTTTCAAAGTTGTCTGAATTTATCTCTGTAATTTACATAAAAGACACTAAATAAATTATTTGAAAATGCATCATTTGAAAAATAGAAAAAAAATGTAATTAATCTGGACATTTGGGGGTAGACTGTATGATACATTTCTTGTGCAAATTAGAACAGATTTGTATTCTTAACTAAGTTATAATGATTCTTGTAATAATGTAATAACAGTAGTTCACTTGCACAATTATTGTTCATTTCATTTTTAGCATAAACTATACTACCTGATCAAGAGTAGGCTACATGTTTTCAGGGTGAGATTGTCATTGAATATAATACTATTTAAATAATAGTGACAAAATTTCAGTTTTCACTTCACCCCTTCTCCACTATTCTATTTCCTACCATTGCCTGAAAAGCTGCCATTTAAAAAAAGCATTAGGAAAGATGCTAATGTCATTGTACTTTACTGTAGCATTGGGAGGCAAATTGAGGCTTACCAAGTGCTACTGGAATTTCCTATCAGCATGAAGGGCTTTAAATTAACATACTTCCCACCATGCTATTTGGAATCCAGCAATATTGCTTTTACTTGATTTCCAAAACAAATTTTAAAGTTCCAGTGAAACCGGTTTTCAAAATGCTTGTTATTATTTCAACTAAGAGAATGGAAATGAAATTAGATGTATTTTGATCACTCATGACAGTTCATAGATATCAGGTATTGGCAGATCAACAGGTATCTGGAGCTGCACAAAAAGAGTGACTGGGAATTTTTTGGATAGATTCAATTTGGATAGCAGCTTTTTAAACTGGAACAGTTACCCTACATAACCACTTAATTTGGGTGTGATCAAATGTTGCTGCTCATTTGGGCATCCCTTGGGTATTCAATCTAAAAGAGAGTTTGTCTAATTTTTTGCACTACTTAATTATTTTCTTAACACTTATCATTTCCTGAAAAAAATCTTGATTATTGACTATGATCTATACAAGAATGAATGGTACATGATGGACATTGTCCCTTTCATCTCTAAAGCTCCAACCGAGGGTCTAACTATAGAACTAGTAATTGTCCAATAAATATTTTCAAATAAAGAAAGAATATTTCCAAAATTATATTTTATCTCTCTGTCACAAAACTGAACTATGCTGTTAAATGTAGTTTAAACATACATTAAAAAAATGAAGATATAAGCACATCATTAAACTCAGATTATTTCATTTAAAGGTTAACTAGGCTGATATCTCAACATTCTCATGGTATAGATGTAAGAAAGGGATAAGTTTAGTTTTCACATAGAGACAGCATGGAATAAGGGAAATGGAGGCAAAACCAGTTTAAACAAGCCCCAGACAAAGAGAAGAGAGAATCTGCCTGCTCCTTATATGGAAAAGTAACCATAGTTACTGGAATGTAAAGAGATATGAAGTAATATCAGAGGCGGGAACTCACAGCAAAAAAAAATAAAAATTTGAGGGGGATAGGCTGATCAGTTCAAAATCTCAATAATGAGCTAGTTGGCTCTCTAGGATTGGCTGTACAAATTAAAATCTCAAAAGATCAATTAGTTAGTGTTCTTGGATAGGCTGTAACCTCTGTAGTACCCAGTCAATGGGGAAACAGGGGAGGGACTTGCGAATTAGGAGTAGGAGATTTAAAGATCGCCATTCTCTTCCTCTGGCGCGCCAGTCTTCCATGTGTTTGGCTGGACGCCCTATCTTGCAAGATTGTAAATAAATTCTTTTCTCCTCCAAAACCGAGTGAGCATTTATTCCCTTACAGGAACCACTTTATTTCCGACAATAGACAACTATTACGTATAAACATGTACTGAAGTTGGGCATCAGAAAAATTTACAAAGAAGTGAACAGAAAAGATAATAGGATTTATTAGACAAAATGCACCAAAAATATAGTGTCAGTCTATTTTCCTATATCAAACTAAGTTGTTGAATATGCATGTTCTAATTCATTTAAGTTGCAAAGTGAGTCTGAGCACAATTAGCACACTATAATCTACCTGAAAATATTTATATTATTCTCATACCTAGGTTACACTGGTAGAAATTCTTATTTAATTGTTCTGGTATGTGAACTGGAGAGGAATGCTTTTGAAAAGCAGCCTCAAATGATTCTAATGAATTGAATGCCCTCCCCAACACTCCATTTTATGTATCGCTGTATTTCTAAAATGACATTTTGAATTCTAACTTTCTAGAACTTTCTTCATTGTATTGCTATTATTTTTTACCCCATGTTCTATAATTGGATTTCTTTTAATGTTTTTACTCACAATGAAGCAAAATGTCAAATGGAAAATTCAAAAACCTGTTAAAATGAAAGCTAACCTACATTTAAATGTGACACTTCAGTAGTCCTAACTTTTATAAAATACTTTATTTTAGAAACATTTATTTTTTTGATGAAAACTAGGTTCTTTCTATTGGGTGTATTTTTATTCTGTAGTTGATGCACCCTTCCGTATTTTATGTGTAAGATCTACTACCTGACTTATCTTTGGGTAGTCTTAATATTACTGAAAAATGAACTTAGTACAATTTTAATGTTTGATTGTGACTGCATGAACTATTAATTTGACTATTTTCATTAAACTAATAAGCTAGTAGTTGGTCAGTTCCATTGAAAAACATAAGCAACAGATATATATTTTGCCATAAATATATTAGTAATTAAAAATGAAAAGCATTGGGTAAACTGACTCTATTCTACAACATTTTGCCTAGCAAAAAAGTGGAATATGTTATCACTTACTATGCATCCTCCGTGAACTTGCTCAGTATTAGTAAAACAGTACATCAGTTGTAAATGTGTCTTTACAAAGTGGAGTTGGATAATGGTGCTGTTTTTTACAATTTTCTTTCTCTAGACCTCTGCGTATTGACATCACAGTCAAAGAGTTTACCTGGCCCTGGGGAGTATATTGCAATATCTTTAGAAGGCTTGTTTAAATTAGTGCCTTGTAAAAATATTCAAAGAATTTTCTTCCAGTTACAGGATCTGGAAACTGATACATATGGTGGGCATGTGTCTGTGTGTGGAGTATAGCCTTTTATCCATATAGCTTAAGGTAATATTTTCAGTCCAGCCTAAATCCTCCTCTATGACTCCCTTTCTACTTCTGTCATGCATATCTACTTTTGCTTTCAATCACAGAAGGTCGCTGTACTTTTGGTCAAAGTAAATGAATTGATGCTGCTCACATCCTCTAACATTGGTCTCTGGAATGCTGCTTTCTCTCACAAAACAAAGACTCTGGTAAAACTATGGTGGGAAGAACTGCTTTAAATCCAAGTAGAGGAGAGGCTTTCCAACTGCTCACATCACATGGGAACCTTTACATGTCCTATGAATTACCATTAAGTAAACCATTAAGGAAACATAATGAAGCAATCTTCATTATGCTAAAAGGTGGGCCAAACTGGGCTTTGTAATCACTATGCTTTAAACATTCCCCTACTTATACAGTGGAAGGAATATTAAATTTTAATTTTTATATTTTACAGTGTCTAAAAAGCAATAAACATCCCACTTAATTGATTGCAATCATTGTCATTTAGACATGAAAAAACAAGAATAGTAATTTCAGTGACAGCGAGGTGTGTGCATACTATGAACATAAGAAAAAAATGATATTTTGTGATTCCTGTTTTGCCACATCCTTGGTTTTAAAATGAAATAATTTTACTATAAATTAAAGTTTTAAATAAAATATAAATTAAACTATTATTTATTCTGATTTTGTTTTTATATTGATAAATAATGAGACACAAATTTCAAAATTAAGTATAAAACAAAATATTTATTTATTTATTAAGTGCCCCATTTTTAAGTACATAGTTCAAAACTCAATCAAGCCATATTAGATATATAATTAGTATCTGTATATTATATGGTAAGTAGTGGTAATCGTGATTCAAATCATCTTAGATAAAAAATTATGTAATGTTTGTATTATGGAAATTCAAAATTTATATTATAAAACAAATTAACTCTAGGTACCCCAGGCAAAAGAAAAAAAATCCTATTAAATTCACAATTATTTTATTTAAGCAATCTAATCAGCACTTACAAGAAAAATGCCACTTATTGAGTAAAATTTGGATACTATAAAATTCACCTGTTTCAAATGTAAATTCAATGACTTTTAGTAAACTTACAGTGTTGTGCCACCATCACTACCATACAATTTTAGGCATTTCCATCACTCCAAAAAGATCCTTTGTCACCATTTGAAGTTATTTCTTATTCCCACATCCAGCCACAGCAACTACAAACCTACTTTCTGTCTCCAGAGATATGTCTTCTCATTTAGATGGAATTGTACAAGATGTGGTCTTTTGTAACAGGCTTCTTTGGCAAACAATGTGTTTTAAGTTCATCCATGTCATAGGATCAGCTTTGTGTCTCTTTGTTTCTGAACTCATTGTTTGGATATACCACATTTGTTTATCCATTAACCGATTGATGGACATTCAGGTTATTTCCAGTTGTGTGGGTTTTTATGGATAATGATGCTAGAAACATTCATATAAAAGTGGTTGTGTGGACACACATTTGTGTTTCTTTGGGATGGATTCCCAGAGGTGGAATTGCTTGGCTTTAGGGAAAATTTGTATTCATCTTTTTAAGAAACCATCAAATTCTTTTTCAAAGTGGCCAAATCATTGTACATTGCCACCTGCAATGGTATAAAGTTTCCAGGGCTACTCTGCTAGAGAAGCCACATGGAGAACAACTGAAGTTCTCTAGCCAACTGACAGTTAACTACCAAAGCTGTGAACGAGGCCATTGTTGACTCTTGTAGCTTGCAGCTGGAAGCAAGACCAGCAAAAAACTTACTAGCTGAGCCCAGTGTAAATTACAGAATCATGAATACATAAATGAGTACATATATGGTTTTAAATAATATTATGTCACCTAAAACCTTCTTTGTTTCTAAAAGAATATGGGATTGTTTGAAACTGTAGTTTTATTAGGAATGGCAAGTTCTGTTTGTAAATAACATTTCTGCTTTTGGGCTATTAGGATTTCACAGAAAATTTTTGGTAACTGGTACTATTACTAACTTAAACATCAGGGACATGGAGAAGACCAGAATCTTTTGCCAGCAGGGTCTTTTTTTGGCTCTGCCAATGGGAATCACTAGTGCAGCACCTGAGCCCTGGAGCAAGGTCAGTCTCATTGTATTTCAAATTCTTCAGTGATTCCAACGTTGGACTACTAGGGTTGCTTGGCTAACTCCAATGGTGACAGCAGTAGAGATTGTAATGCCCTTGCACCAGCAATCAGATACAGGCACACTTGGTCTCCTGATAGAATAAGAAGACCTTCCTTCCTGCATTTTCTGGTCTTTGAAAAAGACCACCCAAGACCCACTTTTTTTTTTTTTTAATATTCATTTTATTGAGATATATTCACATACCACACAGTCATACAAAACAAATCGTACATTCGATTGTTCACAGTACCTTTACGTAGTTGTACATTCATCACCAAAATCAATCCCTGACACCTTCACAACCACGCACACAAAAATAACAAGAATAATTTTTATACATTTTTATACAATCGTCTTCAAGATTCATGGGTTCTGGGTTGTAGTTTGATAGTTTCAGGTATCTACCGCCAGCTACCGCAATTCATTAGAACCTAAAAAGGGTTGTCTATATTGTGTGTAAGAGTGTCCACCAAAGTGACCTCTCAGCTCGTTTTGGATTCTCTCTGCCACTGAAGCTTATTTCATTTCCTTTCACATCCCCCTTTTGGTCAAGAAGATGTTCTCTGTCCCACGATGCCAGGTCTACATTCCTCCCCGGGAGTCATATTGCACGTTGCCAGGGAGATTCACTCCCCTGGGTGTCTGATCCCACGTAGGGGGGAGGGCAGTGATTTCACCTTTCAAGTTGGCTTAGCTAGAGAGAGAGGGCCACATCTGAGCAACAAAGAGGCATTCGGGAGGAGGCTCCTAGGCACAATTATAGGGAGGCCTAGCCTCTCCTTTGCAGCAACACCAAGACCCACTTTTACACCTTAATGATTCCCAATGATTTTGCAACTCAATTCATTGCATTAATTCTCTTTGCATTGTAAGGTCAAGAGTACATTGTTCATAGCGATTTCCTGACCAAATCCTGACGGATAGTTTGCAAATGCCCTCATGAAAATCCCATTTGAATAAGCTGCCCTATCAAACCCTGGACATAGGAATAGAATTTCAGGACACAACTTTGTGAATATACGTTTGAAAATATATATTTTGGCAACATTGTACAAAGTCATGGTTCTGAAAATTGTGTTTCTGTTGAGCACTCTAAATGACATACTTCTGCAGTCATTTTCTGTGAGTGAGGTGTAGTGGTCCTCAGGGAACCCATTCTGAATCTTTTTCTTTCTGTTCTTGGTCTAATATTTTCTGAATTGTTAATAAGATAGGAATGTCATTCTTTATAACAAAACTTAGCAACTGCAAGTTCAAAACCTGTAACAAAATCATGGGTTCATAAACCATTTTCAAATTTTCAAATTTTTAACAATAAATATGCATATAAGGATGTTAAATATCTTATTTTTTCAAATCAACTTAAATGTGAGGATGGAAGATGCTTATCCTATTTGTTAATTTTCTATGTTCCTTTTATGAATATTGTACATAAATAATTTCATGTACAAAAAGTAAGATTCAGTATAATGGTCAAGAAGAAGTTAATGCTTTTTGGAGAATGATCGGATTTTAAGAAAATCTGAAGAAAAAAAGAAGGAATATTTCAACTATATCAGATAATTTAGGGCAATTACACTTTTAAAAACACTGTATTTTAAATGATTCGATAAACCAAAATCACTGGTATAGGAGAGTGTGATAAAAAAAGGAGAGGATATAAACGGCAGTAAGATTAACCTAATTCAGCTGTTAAAAATAAATTATTGCAAGTAAGAAAAGTTAGAGGACTTTTAGAGGATAGCTTTTATGTTTTACACACATAAGCTTTCAAGGAGCAATTTTAAAAGTGAATAAAATTTGTTGGCTAATTTATAAGGCACGGAGTTACTAATAACAGTGAGATTTTTTTTTCTCTCTAGCTGCAGTAAAGTGACTCAGAAAAAAATGGACAATGCTAGAAAGCCAATGGAGCCTTATATTCATTGCTGAATACTCACCAGTGGAAAGCGAGAGTGTTAAAATGAGTATATGTTTCTGGATATATATTTAGTAGTGTGTATATCTATTTGAACATATATGAACTACAATAATGACATATTTCCATTAAATAGCAAACCAGTGCAGTGTTTGTAGCACAACTGAAGTTAGACATTAGAATGTGTTCGTTGATAGCCAATATGAAACTGTGTCAAGGAGTTGCCATTACACTTCTATTACAAAACTGCATGACATTCAAACAGTTCTGAAGTCATCTTTGTTGTTTTGGCTGTGAATAAATAAGATTTTTTTAACTAAACAGAAAGGATGCCTCAAGAAATATTTTAATGCATTACAATTTTTAATCCATGTAACAATGCTAAAAAGAATTTAAAAATGAACAATAGATATGCCAAGTAAATAAAAATCTATGTTTTAAAGTAGAAAAATAAGTCACATAATGTATGGGCTTAATTATCCACAGAAATATTCCATATAGATTTAGAAAATATTTGGATAATGAGACCTGTGGCTATCTCAAGTCCACTAAAGATGTGTCTTAAAGACATAATAGAAGTAATAAATACCTTATTTCTTTCTTAGAGGGATTTTGTCCCCAAATTAAGAAAATAATCCAGCACAGTGTAATACCAGCCAGCAAATAATAGAATATTAACTATGATGAATATTCAAGGATGTATGCCAGAATAGCAATTTTGTTTTTGTTTTTTGCTCTTCTCTAAGTAGGTTTCACTGTAACATAGCTTATTAGATTCTCAGCAGATAATGATAGCTCTCAAATAACAGTAACACAAATTTTTAGTGTTCAGTGACTGCAGTGGACCACTTATTCACCCATGCAAGGAAGAAAAGTTAAACTGTTACTGGGAGGCATAAGCATTTCATTGCTGCTGTTTTATAAAAGCCCTTGATAGAAAATAACTCTCCACTCAGTGATGACCCTAGAGGGGAGTACATGTATTTAGTGCACAGCCATATTATCATGATTATGCTGTCCCTTAGCTTTGACTTCCACCCAGTTATTCAGTTTCTAGGAAAACATAAGCTCTTTTCCTTTTTAACTCAATTAATGACAGAGATAGTGACGGTGGGCCAAAACAAATAGAGTTCTACATTCTTTCTTTCTTCAAACTTTCTCCTTAAACAAGAAATTTAAACATCCAATGCTCCTCTCATCCTTTGCATTATTTTACTCCTTCCCTCAAAACTTAGTCACTGCTTTATCAATGGATTCTTCCCTCCTTTACCTCTCTGATTAGGTGCATTTCCCCACTGAAACATTTCATCTAAGCATGGGTCTCTCCTTTCTACCATTGATACAATTTATATTACATGTGCCATAACTGGATTCAAGTCTGTCTTTCCTGAAAAACCTGTAAGTTTCATGAAGAACCCTTATCTCGATTAATTTTTATTATTCACACCATTAAATCTCCCAACTCTTTCCCTACTTAATTTGGGATTTGAATCTCAGCTACATTTTCTATGTGCTCTTTCCACTTTGAGAAGTGATTTGCTCCTTGTACTTCAGCATCCTAATTTACTTAATAGCCAAGTTACTTTAAGCAATATATGTAATATTGCTGAGCTTCATGTTACTGCTTTATTAGCACTGTAATATTGACAGTATTTAAACTTTTATAGGTGTTTTTGTAATAAGAATAAAATAATAGTATTATTTGGATGATAAAATATGCACATGAAATGCTGAGCATAGTGCATTGTATTTGGCACGTATTCACTAAAGGTTCTTTTGTTTCTTTTTCTTTTGTTAAAAATGGCATTAATATTCCCACATGGTTGCCATTAGAATTAAATTATATGAGATCCTCTATGTAATTTATATGGCATATAATAGGTGCACAAGACATGAAAATTATTGTAAATTGCATTGGAAGACAGGGGAATCACTCTTTGCTGTTAGGTAGAAGCTCATTCATTGGAGATGATATCAAACAGAAAATTCTAGCTCTGATTTTGCAACTAATTAGCAAATCACCAATTAGCAAAAGAGTATTCATGATAATAACATTGATTACAACAATAAAATGAGTGTTCATTGATTGACTACCATGTGTTCAAAGTAATTTAAGCTGTGGGAAACAGCATCATAGTATACTCTTAGGTTTTGTCATTACTTAGACTACAGTTTGAGCCCATAGCTGACCATTTACTAACATTGTATCCTTGAAAAAATATTTAACATGTCTAAGATTCTGTTTTCTCATTAATAAATTGGGGCAATAACAGGACTTTTTTTATTAATTAGTTATGAAATTTAAATGAGATAATGCACATTCAGTTCTAAGTGTTTGGCTAATTGTAGATACCCAATATATGCTACTTGATATTGATGCTAGAATTCTTATTACTATACTGTACCTGACTTTGGAGACTTCTGATGTTTTACTCCACTTGACCTATTTCATTGCATTCTCCGCACCCCTCTAGTATATAAACTCTTCCCTAGAATGTGATCTCCTCATTGTCCACTTAACATGTCATCCCATTTCTATGTTAGTGCACTGGCATATGCCTCTCTCAGACCTTAATATGATTCTCTCATTGTGTCCCAAAGCAACCTCTACTTCAATGTCCAGTTTAATTCTACTGCTTTTTATTGTGTGTGTGTGTGTGTGTGGGTGTGTTTTGTAAATAAGTCTATCTGGCTACTTCACCCATTTTGATGAGTATCATAATGAGAAAGCATGGTTTACATTTAATTGTCTTTGGCCTTTGTATTTTTTTAAATAAATATAATATATATAGAGGTATGATCCATGCAAAACTGTGGGCAAATTGCATTAAACTGATGACAGGAATTTTGCCATGGAATATTTGTTGCTGTTGTTATCCAATGTGCATGAAAAGTTGTGATTTTTTTATGGTCAAATGCCTACGAAAACTTGTAACCATTGTATTTATTGGTCTGACCCTCCAAATATTAACACTTTGACTGGGTCATATATATGTATGTGTGTGTGTATCCTTTTTCACCTTGCAAGTAGAAGTTCCTCCATAGATATGAAATAGTTTGGCACAATCTTCTGCCAATGAGACCAATTGGAAAAATTGAGAGTTACAATGTCCAGTTCAAGTCCAACTTGACATGGTTTGCTGTTAGGCACAGATAATACCAGAAATACAATTTTCAACTTGATTGTCATCAGGCTGATTTAGATTTCCTACCAATTTTTGAAGCTGGAGAAGTATACAACAGTAAAATCTTTAAAAATAAGGAACAATTAAAAGTGGAATTTCATTGTTGTGTTTAAATAGAGTATCATCCTATTATAATAAGGAGAAAATTTTGAGAAGTGTACTCAGCTCTGTGAGCTACTAATTTATGTGTTTAATTTTGAAAATATCATTCTTTTATATGGGAAAGATTTAAACAAGGTAATTTTTGAGCAACAAGACTACTTTGCTATTTTTATCTAAATTTCAATTTAAATGAAACCTCAGCAATCAATCCTTTCAAACCAGAGCTTTTCATTGTTATTAATTTATTTTGTCAACACTGAACTGTAGACTAATTCAGTGGCATTTCTTTAAAATAGTATTGTTAAGTAAAGGGCCTATTTTATTTCTTCTCTTGCTGATTATATAGTGCAAACCACTATTGAAAGCTTAATAGAAAATTACAAAGGCTCTTCCAGGCCAAGATAGGGTGAACTAATTCAATTATAATAAAAAGGATTTAGACCCAAATCATGAGAGTTCTGTCTCTTATTGATTATTTTTAAAACCTTGTGGAGATTAGAATCAAACGGCTTTTATGCAGGATTACAGAAAAAGCTATCAATCCCAAGAAAACCAGTCATTTCAATAGAGTTCAGATAAATTAGAATATTTTGGACAAATACAATTAAAATGCTTATGAGTCAAGCTTCTGCTTAATGAATACCTACAGTTACAATGATTCCTTAAGAGGAAAATATGTAGCTAGTCACATCATTTAGATAAATTCAGTTGTGTTGAACCAGATATCAAACATATATAGCAAAATATAAATGATTTGGTAATTTTTGGAGATAAACAATTAAGAACTCTTCTTATCTTTTACTGTTTCTGTGATTTTTACACTTCATTTAATACAGTCTGACAACCACCTGAAGATAGCAAACTGCTACTTTTCAATCAAAACCAAATTTATTGTATTGATTTAAAATGACAGTTTATATGGAAACAGTAAAAATGTTTAATATTGTTTTTTAAAGTCTACCACTGATTATGTCACCATTATATTCAAAACCCTAAAGTTTCTATTAGCAACATAATAATAGGCAAATACGTTTGTATAAGTAATGCGACATAAAGTGGGTCTTTCCTTATTGTATCTGGTTTGGCTCCAAGAAAATCAATTACAGAGCATGAGAATGCTTGCATGGAAGTGAGATTAACCTCTCAAACTTTGCTAGGTTTCATTTGAGCTGTAATATTTGACTGACTTGGGTGCCTCCAAGGAAAAGTTGCAAGATCATGGCTTTGTGTACCCTGGAGTTTGTGTGAATGAAAAGACTCATGTCTGGCTTTCTGCTGAAAATTCCAAAGGAAATAAAAGGGCTTCAGTTGCTTCTAATATCTGAATGAAGAGAGATAGCCTCAGAGAAGCAGGCTGAACTCACATAGATGGTGGAGAAAAGGTGTTTGGTTGTGTTGTCCATCTAGTAGAAGGGCTTGAATCCTCCAACAGCCAGTTTGGATGATCAGCATTACCCTAATAGAGAGGTTCAGCCTAGGATGGACCACCCAAAGTCAGACACTTACAAGAGGAATTTTAAGTGGGTGGTTTGTGGAGAACCACTCAAAACTGGAAACTGCAAGTAAGAGATGGGTAAGCCTTGTAGAACACTCAAAAATGACATAACTGAACATAAATGAAGTATTTCAACACAACCAACTACTTAAGACTTGCTCACCTTTGTTACACTTACCATCTATCCTCCCATTTCCAAAACCCTGGAGGAGCAAGAAGAAAAACCCAAAGTAGAGAAAAGGGGCACATCAAGGAGGAAGACTGAAACAAAAAGACAAACAAATACTTGAATGTATCTCCCACTACTCTTCCTTTGTCACTGCAGGCTTCTGAGATTATGGAAGGAAAGCAAAAATTTCAGTAAGCATCAGAGTGAGGTTTGTTTATATTTGGCCATTTTTGTTTTTCAATACGGGCATAATGTGGAGATATTGTAGGTTCAGTTCCAGAATACTTCAAAAGAGCAAATATTGTAACAAAACAAGTCACAATTTTTTGTGTGTTTTCCAGTGTGTATACAAGTTATGTTTGTCCTATACTGTAGTCTATTAAGCGTGCAATAAAATTATGGCTAAAAAACAACACACATATGGTAATTTAAAAATACTTTGTTGCTGAGTGACATCATCAACATGGCAATATAAAACATTCCCTGAAAAAAAATCTCCCCAGAGAATCAGCTAATAAAAGGACAACTCCCATTTGCTTAGAACTCGGGAAGACTGTAGAGACTGGAGAACTCTGCTATTGCTGAATGAAAGAAAAATAAAAGTATAAGATAGGAAATTTCTGTCCTGGACCTGCCAGTTCCTACCCCTTCCCCCACTCAATCCCACACAGCTTTGGTACTGGGAGTGGATCTTGAGAAACAGAATCTAATACAGCTTTGGTACCAGGAGTGGTTCTTGAGAAACAGGATCCTAAAAATGGGTTTTGGCAATATATTTTCTACTCTGATTAGACTCAAAGACACTAATAACTCTATTTTCAATAAACAAGATGGTGCTGACAGTCCATGGCATGGGTTGGCAATAGAGACACACAAAATATCACCATTTGATTCTACTAATCATATACTTATATGAGGCAAGGCTCTGAGTGACAGTATTTTTGATACCTTAAAAGAGTTTTGTGCAGTTAAAAGGTATGATGATATTGGTTGATTGTTCCATGATATACTGGATACAATTATAAACCTCCTCCAAAGTAATAGTCCTCACTCCTGTCTGAAGAGAGTAATCCTGTTTTACCAGATGAAACTTCAAGGGAATGCCCTGAGGTGATTGGTTTAATGGATACTAAGGGTGTGGGAAAATGGTGGAAGGAATATAAAGCTGGATCAGGCTGAATTATTGATATGGGCCCACTAAGCTAAGATTTTTTCATACAAATCTGTAGCTTGGGGAGTTAGAAAGGACATAAACAATTTGGGTGGTTGGCTGAAACATGGATCAAAAGGTGACTAACATCACCTGAGGTTGAAATGCCAGAACTTCCCTGGTACAATGTAGATGATGGCATCCAAAGTCTTAGAGAGATTAGAATATTGGAGTGGATTTATCATGGAATATCTGCTTACTCACATCAGGAATGTCCAAAGGACGTACCATTCACCACAACTGCAAGGAATAAATTTGTGAGACTAACTCCATCATCCCTGAAGAACTGTGTAGTTGTCCTTCTCTGTAGGTCAGATATTACCATAAGTACTGTTGTCACTGAGCTGGAATCCTTAAACACAATGGGGATGATCAGATCCTGAGTTGGTAGAAGCCACATGGCAGCATTAATTACCAAAGATAAGGTGAGTGTAGCTACGATAATGGACAGCAGACTCAAAGGAACAGCCAAAATAATCTGACTTATGTAGACTTACTGGTGTTGGCCAGTATATCATTGGGTACCTACAAGTAAAATAGATGGGCAGTCTACTAAATTCTTGTTGATTGATGTGCCAGTTTGTATATTTATGTTCTGCAGAAAAAGCCATAATCTTTAATGCATTCTTGTCAGGGCACATGTATTAGTGTGAATTGAGTTGGAACCTATTGGTTCAGTGTCCATGGAGTTGTGACATGCCCAGTTGTGAGTGATAACTCTGATTGGATAATTTCCATGGAGGTGTGGCCCCACCCATTCAGCATGGGCCTTATTTAGTTTACTGGAGCACTATATAAGCTCAGACAGAAGGAGCTCATAGCTAGCTGGAGCCGAGACAGACATTTTGAAGACAACCGTTGGAAGCTGATGCAGATGTTTTGGAGAATGCCATTTTGAAACACAACTGGAGAACAAGAAGATGCCAGCCATGTGCCTTCCAAGCTAACAGAGGTTTTCTGGATGTCGGTGGCATTTTCCAGTGAAGGTATTCCTTGTTGATGGACACTTTATGGCCTTAAGACTGGAACTGTGTAACCAAATAAACCCCCTTTTATAAAAGCCAATCAATTTCTGGTGTTTTGCATTCAGGCAGCATTAGCAAACTAGAACAGATTTTGGTATCAGAAGTGGGGTGCTGGGGCTGCTGAGTTTGCAAATACCAAACATTTGGAATGTTTTTTTAAATGGATAAGGGGAAGGTTCTGGAAGAATTGTGAGAAGCTTGATAGCAAAGGCCTAAATTGCTTTGAAGAATCTGTCTGTGGAAATATGGACTCTAAAGAAACTTCTGTTGAGGCCCTTGAACAGAAATGATGAGTGGGCTGTTACAAACTGGAAGAAAGGTGATCCTTTCTTTTAAGTGGCAGAGAATTTGGCAAAATTAGGTCCTGGTGTGAGATGGAAGGCAGAATTTGAAAGCAACAACCTGGAATACTTAGCTGAGGAGATCTCCAGACTATGTGTGGAGGGCATACCCTGGCTTCTCTTTGCAGCTTATAGTAAGATGCAAGTGGAGAGAGATAAACTTAGAACTGAACTCTTGGGTTCAAAGAAACCAGAAACTGATAGTTTGGAAAATTCCAGGCTTCTAGGTGGTAGAACCCCAGAAGCTATAGGATTTAACCAAATAAGAACCCATCCACCATTTCAGTTGATTGGGGGAGTTAAGCAAAAAGGATTTATGGAAAGTCCTATTGTCTGATGGCTTTGACCTCTGTGTGCTACATGTGAAGCCAACAGAATTTTTGTGACATCTTTACAGATGGAAATGCTGTGGGTCTGGACTGGAGGAGACAGACAAGGAATAAATTGAAGGAAATTTTTCTTCAAAGAGCCATGGAGGCTGAGGTCTGGAGTCAAGAGTTCTCAGGCTGGGAGAGCGGAGTGGCCCACATGCATGGAAAGGGTGAGTTTGCCCTGGAAGTTGAGGGTAGGTCTTCCACCTAGATGTTCAGGAAGATTGCTGCTACCCCAGGCCTCAAGAAGGGTGGAGCACATTCCCATGGTATTGGGGAGAGCCTGGCTGCTACCCCACTCTTCTGAAGGGGTTGAGCATGTGACCTGGAGATGGAAGAGAATCCAGGTGCTGCCCTGATGGGTGAAGAGGGTGGGGTTGAGAAGGTGGTCTCTACAACGTGTGGATATGTTGGAGCACTCACCCCAGCATTTGGAGAGAAAAGGGCTGCCATGAAAGCCTTTGGAAAGGGTTGGGCTCCTGCTCTCTCAAGCCCCAAGGATACAATGTTGTTCTGTTAATGACTTTGAAATCTAATGGAGTTTGCCCTGCAGGTTTTAGGAATTGTTTTGGTACCTTAAACCCTGTTTTCCTTTCAGTTTCTTCTTATGGCAATGGGAATATTTACCATATGACTATCTCTCCTTTGTACATTAGAAGCAGATAACTTGTTCTAAGTTTCACAGGTACAGAGCCAGAGGGTAATTTTGCTTTTGGACAAACCATGCTTGTAACTGATTTTGATGGGCTCTTGTATTTACCTATTATTACTGAAATGATTTAAGTTTTTGTGTTATTGTGATGGGATTAATGTATTTTGTATTTGGAAAGAATATGTTTTTGTGGTGTCCAGGGTGTGGAATGTGCCACTGTGTATATTTATGTCCCCCAGAAAAAGCCATAATCTTTAATGCATTCTTGTGGGGGCACACATATTAATGTGGATTGGGTTGGAACCTATTGGTTCAGTGTCCATAGAGATTTGACCCACCCAACTATAGGTGATAACTCTGATTGGATAATTTCCATGGAGGTGTGGCCCCACCCATTCAGCATGGGCCTTGTTTAGTTTACTGGAGCACTATATAAGCTCAGACAGAAGGAGTTTAAAGCTAGCTGGAGGGAAGACAGACATTTTGAATATGGCCATTGGAAGCTGATACAAATGTTTTGGAGAATGCCATTTTGAAACACAACCTGGGAGTGAGCAGATGCTAGCCACGTGCCTTCCCAGCTGACAGAAGTTTTCCAGATGCCAATGGCCTTTCTCCAGAGAAGGAACCCTTTGCTGATAGACACTTTATGGTCTTAAGACTGTAACTGTGTAACCAAACAAACCTCCTTTTATAAAAGCCAATCCATTTCTGGTGTTTTGCATTCTGGCAGCATCAGCAAACTAGAGCAATCTATATAAACAGAAGAGTTTCAAGTCAAATGAACAAATCTAACTTGAATTACAAAAATAGAGAGTCATGACCCCTTAATCAATTCCCAGTTGAGACAGATTACAGTCCCAGATTCCCTTGAATGAGGGGAAAGCCAGGTCCCCTTGGGGAAAGGCCCTGCTATACTGACAAAAATTTGCAATGTTCATCTGCCTCCCAGCCTTCCCAAAGCAGACCTATAAACTTTTACCAGGGTGACTGCATTGGGGGAAAAAATGATCATGTGTTTTGGGGATTTTTAGACACTGACTCAGAAAGGACATTAATTCCAGGAGACCCAAAACATCACTTTGTTCCACTAGTCAGAGTAGAGATTAAGGAGGACAGGCAATAAATGGAATTTTAGCTCAGGTCCATCTCACAGGGATGCAGTAGGTTCCTGGACCTATTCTGTCGTTTTTCCCCAGTTCTGGAATAGTACTGTTCAGTAACTGGCAAAATCTCCATATTGGTTCCCTGAACTGTGGAGTGGTGGCTATTATGGTAAGAAAGGCCAAGTGGAATCCACTAGAACTGCCCCTACCTAGCAAAATAGTAAATCAGAAGCAATACCAGATTCCTGGAGGCATTTCAGAGATTAGTGCCACTCTTAAGGACTTGAAGGATGCACAGGTGGTAAGTTCCAACACAATCCCATTCAACCTTCTATTTGGCCTTTGCAGAAAACAGATGGGTCTTGGAGGACAACAGTGGATTATCATAAATTTAAACAGGTGTGACTCCAATTGCAGCTGCTGTTCCAGATGTGGTATCATTTCTTGAGAATATCAACACATCCCCTGGTATCTGGTAACCAGCTATTGATCTGGCAAATGCTTTTTACCCAATAGCTATTAGAAAGAACCACCAGAAACAGTTTGCTTCAGCTTGCAGGGCCAGCAGTACACTTTCACTATCCTAGCTCAGGGGTATAACAACTCTCCTGCCCTATGTCATAATCTTATCTTATGTTGATCATTTCTCCCTCCCACAGGACATCAAACTGGTCCATTATATTGATGATATCATGTTGGGTGGACCTAGTAACCAAGAAGTGGCAACTAGTATAGACTTATTGTTAGGCATTTGCATGTCAGACAATGGGTGATAAGTCCAAAAAAATTATAGGGTCCTTCCACCTAAGTGCAATTTCTAGGGGTGCAGTGGTTTGGGCATGTTGAGGTACCCCTTCTAAGATGAAGGATAAACTGTTGAATATGGCCCCCCTATGAACAAAAAAGAGGCGCAATGTCTAGTTAGCCATGTTCTTTAATGCAATCTTGTGGGGGTAGAGGTTTTAGTGTTGATTAGAATGGAATCTTTGGGTTAGGTTCTTTCCATGGAGATGTGACCCACCCAACTGTGGGTAATACAATTGAGTAGATTATTTCTATGGAGGTGTGGTCCCACACATTCAGCATGGGTCTTGATTTAATCACTGGAGTTCTATAATAGTGCTCACAAACAGAAGAACCAGAGAGCAGTTGAGAGTGACATTTGGAGAGCAGTTGAGAGAGGCATTTTGGAGATGGTCATTGCAAACAGACTTTTGCTGATGCTTTGGATATACAAGCCCAGAATTTGCCTCAAGAAGCTAAGCCCAGAATGCTGCTATGTAAGCCTTTGGAAGGGACCTGAGAGAAAGAAGCAAGGATGCACAGGAGCTGAGAGAGGAGCTGGAACACAGCCCAGGATCAGCAGACACCAGCCACATGCCTTCCCAGCTAACAGAGGTTTTCTGGATGCCACTGGCCATCCTTTAGTGAAGCTACCCTATTGTTGAGACCTTAGCTTGGATGCAATTATGGCTTTAAGACTTTAACTTTGTAATTAAATAAACTCTCTTTATAAAAGCCAATCCGTTTCTGGTATTTTGCAATGACAGCATTTGCAAACTGGGACAGGGTGACTTTAGCAGGGGGAGATTTTAATAATCACATGGAGATGATGACCCATTCTATGGATACCTATCAGCCTCTTTCCCAACTCATTCCTGTCATTGCCCAAATGGGCTCATGAACAAAGTGGTCATGGTGGTAAAGATGGAGGTTATGCATGGGCTCAGCAACATGGACTTCCACTCATCAAGGCTGACCTGGTTATAGCCACTGCTGAGTGCCCAGTCTGCCAGAAGCAAAGACCCACACTCAGTTCCCAAAATGGCATCATTCCCTGGAGTGATCAGCCTGCTACCTGGTGGCAGGTTGATTATATTGGACCACTTCCATCATGGAAGGGGCAGCAGTTTGTTCTAAATGGAATAGACACATACTCTGGATATGGGTTTGCCTTCCCCACATGCAATGCTCCTGCCAAATTCCCATCCATAGACATACAGAATGCCTTCTACACTGTGCTGGTTTGAATGTATTATGTCCCCCAATGCCATTATCTTTGATGTAATCTTGAGTGGCAGATTGATTGGTCTTTTTGATTAGGGTGTGACCTTTTGATTGGATGTTTCCACGGAGATGTGACCCACCCAACAGTTGGTGATAACTGATGAGATATTTCCATAGAGGCATGGCCCCACCCATTCAGGGTGGGCCTTGATCCATGGAGCCATATAAATGAGCTGACTAACAGAAGGAACTCAGTGCAACTTAGGGTGACATTTTGAAGAGGAGCTACAGCCAAGAGGGACACTTTGAAGAAAGCACAGGACCTGAAGATGAGAGATAATTTGAAGATGGCTGATGAAAGCAGACTCTTGCTCTGGAGAAGCTAAGAGAGGACAAATACCCCAAGTACAAATAAGAGTGACATTTTTGAGGAACTGCAGCCTAGAGAGGAACATCCTGAGAGAAAGCCATTTTGAAACCAATACTTGGAGCAGACGCCAGCCACATGCCTTCCCAGCTAACAGAGGTTTTTCAGATGCCATTGATCATTCTCCAGTGAAGGTACCATTTGTGAAAGGACACTTTATGGCCTTAAAACTGGAACTGTGTAACCAAATAAACCTTCTTTTATAAAAGCCAATCCATCTCTGGTGTTTTGCATTCTGGCAGCCTTAGCAAACTAGAACATACACAATTATGATTTTCCCCATAGAATTGCTTCTGATCAAGGAACCAACTTCACAGCAAAAGAAGTGTGGAAAGGGGGCACATTCTCATGTAATTCTCTGGTCTTACCATATTCTCCACCATCCCAAGACAGCTGGGTTGATAGAATGGTGGACTATCCTTTTGAAGACTCAATTACAGCATCACATAGGTGGCAATACCTTGATGGGCTGGGGCAATGTTCTCTAGGAGGTTGTGTATGTTCTTGAATCAGCAAATATCTTTGTTTTCTTCTTTATCATATCCCCTTATCATTTGACATAAACTGTATTGTTCATGTCATAGTATTTAAGTTATAGGCTATCAACTTTAAGAATGAATGTTATCCAAGAACTTGTACCCTATTCTGCAGAGATTTTATCTGGTTGTATGCAGGACAGTTGAGTATTGTTTGGCAAAAAAAAAAAAAAAAAAAAAATCTGTTATTTTTTTATTATTATTTAGAGATTAAGTATGGTTTTAGGTGATGTATATAGATGCCAAGTTGACAAGGGGTGGACTGTGATAGTTGGATTCATGTGTCAACTTGGCCAGGTGACAGTGCCCTGTTATCTGGTCAAGCAAGCACTGACCTAACTTACGGCAAGGACATTTCATGGACTTAGATCATCAGTAAGTTGATTGTATCTATGGCTTATTACATCTATAATCAACTAAGTGGTGTATATTCCTCAGTGAGAGATATTTAATCCATTCAGTTGTAGTCTTTAAAAGGAGAGGTGATGAATTCAGCAATCAGAAGAGATGACTTCCATCTTTTCTTCAGTCATACAGCCTCTCCTGAGGAATTCATTGAAAACCTTCATTAGAGTTGCCGGCTTCCAGCCTGCCATACAGAATTTGGACTCATGTATGCCCACAGTTGCATGAGGCATATTTGTATAATCCCATATTTACATATCTCTCCTGTTGGTTCTGTTTCCCTAGAGAACCCTGACTAATATAGGTAGCTATACTAATATCAGACAAATAGACTTTAAGTCAAAAATTGTTACTAGAGACAAATAAGGACACTATGTATTATTAAAAGTGTCAATCCACTAAAAATAAATAACAATAATAAATAGTTTTATACCTAATCATGGTACTCCAAAATACATGAGGGAAACACTGGTGAAATGCAAGGGAGACACCTCTACAATAATAGCTGGAGACTCCAATACACCACTCTTATGAATAGATAGAACATATAGACAAAAGATCAATAAGGAAACAAAGAATTTAAATAGGATGATAAATTAACTACATCTAACAGACATAGACAGAACATTGGATCCCAAAACAATAAGATTTTCAGTCTTCTCTAGTGCTTATGGATAGACCACATGTTGGGTCACAAAATAAGTCTCAACAAATTTAAAATTATTTAAATTATACAAAATAGCTTCTCTGGCCGTAATGAAATGAAGCTAGAAATTGATAACAGAAAGAGAACTGGAAAATTCACAAATATAAGAGGTTAGATAGCACTGTTAATCAATCAGTGGGTCAAAGAAGAAATTACAAGGGATATCAGTAAATATCTTGATTCAAATGAAAATGAGAACAAAGCATATCAAAAATTATGGAATGCAGGGAGGGTAGTGCTGAGAAAGAAATTTATGGCCTTAAAAGTGCACATAAAAAGAAGAAATACTTAAAATCAAAGACCCAACTGCACACCTGGAGGACATAGAAAAATAGTGGCAATTTAATTCAAGGTAGAAGAAGCAATGAAATAAAAACCATTAGAGGGGAAATAAATTAAATTGAGAATATAAATATTAATATAGAGTATTGACCAAACAAAAAAATTGGTTCTTTGGGAAAATCATTAAAATCAACAAAACTTTATCTAGACTGAGAAAGAAAGAGAGAAGGAAGACACAAATTAATATCAGAAATGAGAGGGGAGATATTACTACTGACCCCACAGAAATAAAAAAGATAAGAGGATATTGCGAATAGCTGCAGGCCAACAAATTAGACAACATAGATGATATGGCCAAATTCCTAGAAACACATGAACAACCTTCACTGTCTCTAGAAGAAATAGAGTCCAAACAGAGCAATTACAAGTAAGGAGAGTGAATCAGTCATCAACAACCTCCCAATGAAGAAAAGCCAATGACCACATGGCTTCACAATTGAATTTTACCATACATTCCAAGAAGAATCAATAACAAATCCTGTTCAAACTCTTCCAAATATTGAAAAAGAGGGAATACTACCTAACTCATTCTATGAGGCCTGCAGAGACTCATAACAAAGTCATATAATGATAATGCAGTGAAAGAAAATTACAGACCAATATCTCTTGTGGACATAAATGTAAAAATACTCAACTAAATACCTGCAAATCAAATCCCCCAGCACATTAAAATCATTATACACCATGATCATTTGTGTTTTAACCTCCGTATGCAAGGATAGTTCAGCTTAAGAAAATAAATTAATGTAATACACTTAAGTAACAAAAGGAAGGGGAGAAATCTCAAGTTTATATAAGTTGACACAGAAAATGCATTTGACAAAATTCTTTCTTGACTAAAACACTTTGAAAAATAGGAATAGAAGGAAATTACCTCAATATTATGAAAGGCACGTATGAAAAACCAACAGCTAACATCATACTCAAAGATGAAAGACTGAAAGCATTTTTAAAGATCTAGAACAAGACAAGAATGCCTACTGTCACCACCATTACTCAACATATTGCTGAAAGTTTGCCAGGGCAGTTAGCCAAGAAAAAGAAATAAAATGCATTCAAAATGGTAAGGAGAAAATAAAACTCTCACTATTGGCATATGACATGCTCTTATTTATGGAATGTCCCTAAAATACTACAGCAAAGCTACTAGATCAAATAAATTAATTTAGCAAAGTGGCAGGGTCTAAGGCAAATGCACAAAAATCAGTATTGTTTCTACACACTAGTAGTAACCAATTTGAGGAAGAAATCAAGAAAAGATTGCATTTACAATAGCAATTAAATAATCAAATATCTAGGAATAAATTTAGCCATGTATGTAAAGGACTTGTACACAGAAAAATGCAAAACAATACTAAAAAGAAAACAAAGGGGACATAAATAAATGGGAGGACATTCCATGTTCATGCATAGGAAATCTAAATAATGTTAAGATGTCAATTCTACCCAAAATGAATTATAGATTCAATTAAATCATTCAGTTAAAATTGCAAAACATACTTTGCAGAAATGGAAAAGCCAATCATCAAATTTATTTGGAAGGGTATGGTGTCCTGAATAGCCAAAAACTTATAGAAAAGGAAGAATGAAGTTGCAGGACTCAAATTTCTAATTTTAAATCTTATTACAAAGCTACAGTGGTCAGAATAGCATGGTACTGACAAAAGGATAGATGTGTTGACAAATGGAATTGAATTTAGAGTTCAGAAATAACCCTCATGTCTAAGGCAAACTGATTTTTTTTTTATTCAGCTTTATTGAGATATATCCACATACCCTACAGTCATCCACAGTGTATAATCAATTGTTCACAGTACCATAATATAGTTATGCATTCATCATCAAAATCAATTTTTGAACATTTTCATTACTCCCAAAATAAATAAATAGATAGATAGATACACAAATAGATAGATAGGTAGATAAAAATGAGAATGAAATACAAGTAAAGAAGAACATGCAAAACATCCCATTCCCCATGTCCCCTATTTTTTATTTACTTTTTGTTCCCATTTTTCTACTTATCTATTCATACACTGGATAAAGGGAGTGTGAGCCACAAGATTTTCACAATTGCACAGTCATACCATGTAAGATACATAGTTATATATTCATCTTCAAAAAATCAAGGCTATTGGGTTGCAGTTCAACAGTTTCAGGTATTTCCTTCTAACTATTCCAGTACACTAAAAACACATGAGAATAACCTGCAGAATGACCTCTTGACTCTATTGAAATCTCTCAGCCACTGAAACTTTATTTTGCTTCATTTCTCTTCCCCCTTTGGTCAAGAAGTCTTTCTCAGTCCCATGATGCCAGGTCCAGGTTCATCCCCAGGAGTCATGTCCAATGTTGATAGGGAGATTTACACCCCTGGGAAGCATGTCCTATGAAGGGGGGAGGGCAATGAGTATACCTGCTGAGTTGGTTTAGTGGGAGATGGCCAATTGACTTTTGACAAGTGTGCCAGTTTGAATGTATTATGTCCCCCAAAATGCCATTATCTTTGATGTAATCTTGTGTGGGAAGACATATCAGTGTTGACTAGATTGCAATTCTTTGAGTTTTTCCATGGAGATGTGCCCCACCCAACTGTGGGTGATGGCTCTGGATAGTTTCCGTGGAGGTGTGGTCCTGCCCATTCAGCATGGGCCTTGATTAGTTTCCTAGAGCACTATATAAGCTCAGACAGAAGGAGCAAGCTTGCTACAGCCAAGAGGGACACTTTGAAGAATGCACAGAAGCTGAGCGATTACCTGCAGATGAGAGACAGTTTGAAGATGGCCATTGAAAGCAGACTCTTGTTCCAGAGAAGCTAAGAGAGGACAAACACCCCAAGAAGAACTAAGAGTGACATTTTTGAGGAACTGCAGCCTAGAGAGGAATGTCCTGGGAGAAAGCCATTTGAAACCAGAACTTTGGAGTAGATGCCAGCCATGTGCCTTCTCAGCTAACAGAGGTTTTCCAGACACCATTGGCTATCCTCCAGTGAAGGTACCCAATTGCTAATGTGTTACCTTGGACACTTTATGGCCTTAAGATGTAACTTTGTAACCAAATAAACCCCCTTTATAAAAGCTGATCCATTTCTGATATTTTGCAGTCTGGCAGTATTAGCAAACTAGAACAATAAGGTTACCAAATCCACTCAACTGGTAAAGAATAGTCTCTTCAAAAAATTGTGCTTGGAGAAACAGATATGCATATTCAAAGAATGGAGGACCTGTATCTCACACCACATACAAAAATAACTTAAAATGGATCAAGGATATAAATATAAGGACTGGGATTAGCAAGCTCCTAGAAGAAATTATAGGGAAGCAATTTCAAGAACATGTGGTAAGCAATGGTTTCTTAGACTTTACACCCAAAGCCCAAACAAAAAAGAACAGAAAAATAGATAAGTCAGACTGCCTCAAAATCAAATAATCAAATACTGTTGTGAATAAAAGGACTTTGTCATGAAAGGAAAAAGACAACCTACTCAATGGGAGAGAAAATATTTGGAAACCATATATCTGATAAGTGTTTAATATCCAGAATATATAAAGAAATCCTACAACTCAACAATAAAAAGATGAACAAACCAATTTAAAAATGGGCAAAAGACTTGAGTAGGCATTTCTCCAAAGGATATACAAATGGCTAAAAAACATGTGGAGAGATGCTCAACATCACTAGCTATTAGGGAAATACAAATCAAACCCACAATAAGATACCATTGAACACACTAGAATGGCAACTAATAAAATAATATAAAATTGCAATTGTTGGAGAGAATGTATAGAAATAGAAACTCTCTTTTATTGCTGGTAAGAATGTAAAATGGTGCAACCACTGGCTGTAAAAGATAGTTTTTGGCATTTCCTCAGAAAGCTAAATATAGAACATGACCTGGCAGTCCCATTACTAGGTATGTGTACAAAAGAATTGAAAGCAGGGACTCAAACAGATGTTTACACACAAATGTTCATACAGACATTACTCACAATGCCAAAAGATAGAAGCTATCAAGTGTCTATCAACTAATGAATGGATAAACATAGTGTGGCATGTTCATACTACGGAATACTATGTAGCCTTGAAAAGGAGTGAAGTCCTGGTGCATGGGACCACATGGATGAACCTTGAAGACATTATTCTGAGAGAAATAAAGCATACAGAAAATGACAAATGTTGTATGATCTCACTGATATGAACTAATTAGAATACATAAACTCATAGAGTTATCAACTAGAATGTAGATTACCAGAGGCTGGACTGAGAGTAGAAAATGATGAGTTAACACTTAATTTGTATAGAATTTCTATTTAGGTTGATTGTAAAGTTTTGGAAGAGGATGGTGGTTATGGTGGCACTTATTGTGAGTGCAATTAACAGCACTGAATTATATGTGTGAATGTAGGTTAAAGGAGGAAATTTTAGGTCATATGTCTGTTACTAGAATAAAATTAAAAGATAATACAGTACTGTGTAACACACTAAACCTTATTGTAAAAGTTGGATGATAGTTAATAGTACGAGAAAAAATATTCTTTCATGAATTATAACAAATATACCACACTAAGACAAGTGTTAAAAATAAGGTGGTAAATGGGAAAAATACACCAATATAAACTATGGACCATAGTTAGTACAATTTTAATATTGTTTTACCACTTGTAACAAAGTTACCACACTAATGCAATGCATCAACAATCGGGAGAGGGGTAAGGGAATGCTTTATTTTTCACATGATTTTTCTGTGAACCTACAACTTCTCTTATTGAAAAAAAATTAAACCATACTTTATTTCTAAAAACTGCTAACCATAATCTGAGCCTTCAGTAAATTATAATGTTTTCCATAGTGGAGGGCTTTGCCTTAATGTTGATGGCTGCTAACTGATCAGGGTGTTGTTGCTAAACGTTGGTGTGGCTGTGACAGCTTCTTAAAACAAGACTGCAATGTATGCATGCAATGGACTCTATTTAACAACAATATCCTAATATTATTTCATTATGGTACATATGTACCACACCAATCCTAGAGGTAAACAGTTGAGGGGGGCGGTTAAGGGTTATGTGGTGTTTGGGTTTCTCTTTTTTGCACATGTTTCTATCAGATATTTTTCTCTTTGAAGCCATGAAAAATGTCTCAAATTGAACGTGCTGATGATTGCACAATTGGGGATACTGTGAGACATTGCATACTTTGAATAGAATATATGGTATGTGACTATATCTCTATAAAAAACTTCAGATTCAAAAAAAAATCAAATTTTTAAAATGTAATGGTGAAACTAAGCCTATTTATAATTATGCCTAAGAGGCACCCCCAGAGAGCCACTTTTGTAGCTCAGAAGTGGCCTCTCCTTCTAAGCCAAACTGCAAATAAACTCAGTACCCTCCCTCCTGTATGACTCCCAAGGATGAGCCTGGCCCTGGCATCATGGGATTGGGAATGACTTACTGAGCAAAAGGTGGAAAATAAATGAAGCAAAATGAAGTTTCAGTGGCTAAGAGATTTCAAATAGAGTTGAGAGGCCATTGTGGAGGTTACACTTATGCAAGCTTCAGCTAGATATTGCAAATTGCCACAGTATGCCAAGCCCAAACCAACAGCATTCATGAAAACCCTAAAGAATACCCTGGGCTCTATCTAAGATTCTATAAAAGTTTTACTTAGTAAGTTTATTTTTTCAGTAACTTAAGGACTCCAGATTATTTCTATGCTACACAAGCTCTAAAACCCAGGGATACCAATCTCTCCAAGAATATGACCCAGGTTTATTCCTCTACTACATAAGGTCAACACCCCTTTCAGCATGAAGAAATTAAAATGGTCATAGCCCAGATATCCCTGAAGATTTAGAGAAAGATAAAATGAGAGAGAGGAGGTGTAAATGAGAAATTAGGATTCAGCAAATGATTATCACTACTGAATCATTATATGGATGTTTCTTTTTAGTTGCTAGTGCATTGGAATAACTAGAAGAAAATACCTGAAATTGTTGAACTTGAGTCCAGTAGCTTTGAACTTTTATAATGACTGTATAACACATAGCTTTCATCATTCGATTGTATGATTGTAAAAACCTTGTGATGGACAGCCCCTTTTTCCAATGTATGAGTAGATGAGTAATAAAATAAAAACAAGCATGAAAATAATAATAATGACAATAATAATCATAATCATAGGTCAGGAATATTGGGAAAAATACCCCTCCATGAACTATGGACCACAGTTACAGTACTGCTTTAATAATCTTTCATCAATTTTAACAAATGTAACTGTTAAAAATATTAGAGCTACAAAAAAAGTGTTAACATTAACTATAACAAATTTTCCACACCAATGTAAGTGATGGTAGTGGGGTGGTTTATGGGAATCCTGGATTTTTTGCATGATTGTTGTGTAAACACACAAATTCTCTAATAAAAATTAAATGTAAGGCTGTAATGTAGTTTTCCACATCAATTTATTCTTCTTTTCATGAAAAATTTCTCTGTAGCATGTGATGCTATTTGGTAGCAATTTACCACAATAGCATTTCTTAGGAAACTGGAGCCCAAGCTCCCAAAACTTGCCACTGATTTACCAACTAACTTTATAAATGATATTATAAATATTTTGTGATCATTTAGACAGTGTTCACAGCATCTGCACCAGGAGTAGTTTCCACCCCAAGAGACCACTTTCTTTGCTTATTCAAAAGAACAACTTCTCATGCTTCAAGTTTTATCATGAGATTGCAGCAATTCAATCATATCTTCAGGATCCATTTCTAATTTGAGATGCCTTGCTATTTCTGCCAGAATTGAAGCTACTTCCTCCTCTGAAGTCTTGAACTCCTCAAAGTCATCCACAGAGGTTGGAATCAATTTCTTCTGAGCTCCAGTTGATGTTGAGGTTTTGACCTTCACCCATGAATCATGCATATTCTTAGGCATCTAGAATGGTAAATTCTTCCCAGAAAATTTTCAGTTAACTTTATCCAGATCCATCAGAGGAGTCATTATCTATGTTAGCTATAACCTTACAAAATGTATTTCTTAAACAATAAGACTTGAAAGTCAAATTTACTCCTTGATGCATGGGCTACAGAATGAATTTTTGTGTTAGCAGATATGAAAACAGCATCAATCTCACTGTACATCACCATTAAAGTTCTTGGGTAATCAGGTGCGTTGGCAAAGGGCAGTAATCTTTTGATAGGAAACTTTTTTCTGGGCAGTAGTTCTCAACAGTGGACTTAAAATATTCAAAATAAAACATGCAAAAAATGTGCTGTCATCTAGGCTTTGTTCAATTTACTTGAAAATCATTTAGTATAATTTTTAAGGGCCCTAGGATTTTCAGAATTCTAAATGAACATTGGCTTCAACTTCAAGTCACCAGCTGCATTGGCCCTTAACAAGAGATTGAGACTGCCTTTGAAGCTTTGAAGCTATGCATTGAGTTCTCTCTAGCCATGGAAGACTTGTTTAGTCTACATTGAAAATCCGATATTTAGTGTGGCTAGCATCCTAAATTACCTCAGCTGGATCTTTTGGATAGCTTGCTGCAGCTTCTACATCAGCAATTGCTGCTTCATCTGGCACTTTTATGTTATGGAGATGGCTTCTTTTCCTAAACCTCATAAACAACCTCCTAGCTTCAAACTTTTCTTCTGCAGCTTCATCACCTCTCTCACTCTTAATAGAATTGAAGAGAGTTACTACCTTGCTCTGGATTAGTTTTTGGCTTAAGAGAATGTTCTGTCTGGTTTGATCTTCTCTCCAGACCACTAAAACATCATCAATATCAGAAATAGGGCTGTTTTCTTTCTTATCATTCTTTTTTTCATTGGACCAGCACTTTTAATTTCCTTCCAGAACTTTTCCTTTACATTCACAACTTGGCTATCTGTTTGGTTCAAGAAGCTTAGCTTTTGGCCTATCTCAACTTTTGATATGTCTTACTCACTTAACTTAATCATTTTTAGTTTTTGATTTAAAATGAGAGATGCATGACTCTTTCTTTGATTTGAAAACTTTAAAGGCATTGTAGGGATAGTAATGGTATATTTCAATAGTATTGTGTCTCTGGGGAATAAGAAAGCCCAAGAGATGAGGGGGAGAGATAGAGGAACAGCCATTTGTTGGAGCAGTCATAACACATGCATTTAGTAAGTTTGCCCACTTATATTGTGGCAGTTTGTGGCACCCCAAAATAATTACAACAGTAACATCAAATATCACTGATCACAGAGTTCTATAACAGATTAATAATAATGAAAAAGTTGGAAATATTGTGAAAATTACCAAAGTATGACAGCAACATGAAGTGAGCATGTGCTATTTGAAAAATGGCTCCAAGAGACTTGCTTGAAGCAAGTTTGACACAATATTCAATTTGTGAAAAAATGCATTACCTGCAAAATGTAATAAAGCAAAGTGAAATAAAATGAGGTATGCCTGCACTAAGAAAATGAGATGATTCAATGAAATGTAAAATGGAAATGCTATCAGATTTGTTAGATACATCTTCAGGCAGGCGGTTTGAGAAATTGCACCCAAAAAAGTTGAATTGATCTTTACTTTATATTCCATGTCTAGTTTGTTCACTAAAGTAGTTGGAGCTGGAATTCTTTTGCTTTCTACATTCTAAGTCCAATGAATATTTTTTTTTCCTCTCATATAAAAGCCTTTACTCTCAATCCACACATACACCTTCTCATAGGATACCACACTACTAAAAAGTCCTTGACAGCTGTTTAGAACACAGTTGACCCTCACTCAAATCTATTTTTATTGTTTTGCACTTTAATTATGGTACCCTTAGTAATTAGTTAATAAATTTTTGTGAGACATATCAACTGAATTTTGTATTGAAAACATGGTGTGTGTATATGGAAAAATATTATATAGATTATGTTAGTTCTTTCACCAGTGGTGTGCAACTAACAGATCTATGGAGAATTTAGATAGATGGATAGAGAGAGATAGAGAGATAGGTGATAGATAAATGTTAGATTAGATAGATGGATAGATAGATGCTCTCTTTTTCCACTCTAAATGGTTTCCTTTGTCCTTTTATTTTTCTTTACTCCAATTACAGACTCTGAATTACTGCAATTTATAATAAATATTGATATCTGTAACCTTCTTGTTTTCAGAAATTTTATGGCTATCTATCCCTGATACTTTTGTTTTCCCTATGCAGTTGAGAATCAGTTGGCCAAGTACAGTAATAATTGTGAAAACATTTATTTCTCTAGGAAACCTGATTCCTTTTGTGGAAGAATTAGTATACAAACTAACAAATATGTGCTTATTGGTAGTTAGGTGCATGTATTAGTTAGGGTTCTCTAGGGAAACAGAATCAACAGGAGATATCTATAAATATAAGATTTTATAAAAGTATCTCATGTAACTGGGTATGCATGAGTCTAAATTCCATAGGGCAGGCAGCGAACTGGCAACTTCAATGAATATGTTTGATGAACTCCCCAGGGAACAAACTGGCAACTTCTATGAACTCCTCAGGAAACGCCACCAGTTAGTCAAAGAAGTGAGAAGTGAAGGTCCTCTGTCTGTCTTACTTAAAAGCCTTCAACTGATTGGATTAAACCCAGCTGATTGCATTCTCACATTGTGAAAACCACACCCTTTGTTGATGTAATCAGTCACAGCTGCAGCCAATTGACTAGTGATTTAAGAAATCAGCCTTCTGGTTTATTAACCAGCCACAATTTTCCTTGCAGTATTGGTTAGGCCAGTGCCTGCTTGACCAGACACCAGGGTACTATCTCCTGGCCAAGTTGACACATGAACCTAACTATTAAAGCCCACCCCTTGCCACCTTGGTAGTTATACACATTGCCTTAAATCATACTTTATCTCTAAGTACAGAACAATAACAGATATATATTTCACCTAACAATACACCGCTGTCTTGTGTACAAATGGAAACACACTAAATCTCTCCAGAATAGGGTGCAAGTCCTTGGGTGATATTAACTCTTAAAATTTATTTCCTTTAACTTAAATATCATAACAAAACAAGGAGGAAATGCTCATGCTATCATAGTCCTCATTTCTGTAACTGGTCTTGTGGTCATAGTTCATATTTATCACTACCTTCTTCCACTACATGTTCCATGTTCCCTTTCCCCTCAGCAAGCACTTCAGCTGACCATAGTTCCTTGCCTGGTGGGGTAACCCAGACCTTCATTCCTGAAGTTTCGTGGCGATTGGTAGTTCTGCCTGGATTGGGTTGTTGCAGTTTTCCATTTAATTTAATCATGGGGCATGGTAGTACTAAGAGTGCTAGAGGATCTCCTGTATGCCAAAAAATTCTTCTTTACCTCCATTGTGTAGTGGCAGTGCTACTTCCCCTTGATAGTCAGGATCAGTCACCCCAGCCAGTACAGTAATCTCCTTCCTTGCCTGTTGATTCAGAGACATAAGAAGACCAAAGTGGCCAGGTGGCAGTCTTAGCTTTCAGTTTAATGGAATTATTGTTGTATTTCCTGGTGGAAGCCCTCCTCCTTTTGGAACTAAGACTTGTAGACCAGCAGGGCTTAAGCTTGCAGGGAGAGGAAGCAAAAATTTTCCTAGTAAATCACTAGGAGTCATCGTGAGTGGTGCCACTCCTGTTTCCATCCCTTGATTCCTGGACCTGTGAATCCTGGCTATGGGAGAAATAGCACCATAGAGTGGATGCTGATTCAGAGCATACACAACCTCCTGCAGAACACTGCCCTAGACCTGCAATGTATTGCCACCTAGTTGGCACCATAATTGTCTTCAGCAGGCCATTCTATCAGCCCAGCTGCCTCTGGATGATGGGAAACATGGAAAGACCAGATAATTCCAAGAGCATGTTCCCATCCCCTCACTTCATTTGCTGTGAAGTGGGTTCCTTGGTCAGAAGCAATGCTGTGCAGAATGCCATGATGGTGGATAAGGAATTCTGTAAGTCCACAGATGGTAGTTTTGGCAGAAGCATTTCTTGCAGGGAAGGCAAAACCATATCCAAAGTATTTGTCTATTCCAGTTAGAACAAATCACTGCCCCTTCCATGATGGAAGTGGTCCAATGTAATCAACCTGCCACCAGGTAGCAGGTTGATCACCTCAGGGAATGGTGCCATATTGAGAACTGGGTGTGGGTCTCCATTGCTGGAATATTGGGCAATCAGCAGTGGCTGTGGCCAGGTCAGCACTGGTGAGTAGATGTCCATGTTGCTGAGCCCATGCATAACATCCATCCCTACCACCATGACCACTTTGTTCATGAGCCCATTGGGCAATGACAGGAGTTGAAGGTGAAAGAGGCTGATTGTTATCCACCAAATAGGTCATATCATCCAACTGATTATTAAAATCCTCTTCCAAAGTCACCCTCTGGTGAGCATTCACATGGGAAACAAATATCTTCATGTTTTTTGCCCACTCAGAAAGGTCTATCCACATACCCCTTCCCCAGACTTCTTTGTCACCAGTCTTCCAATCATGTTCCTTCCAAGTCCCTGACCATTCAGCCAAACCATTAGCAATAGCCCATGAACCAGTATACAAACACACCTGTGGCCAGTTCTCCTTCCAAGCAAAGTGAACAACCAGGTGCACTGCTCGAAGTTCTGTCCACTAGGAGGATTTCCCCTCACCAATGTACTTCAGGGACATCCCAGAAAGAGGCTGCTGTGCTGCAGCTGTCCACTTTAAGGTGGTGCCTGCATATCATGGAACTGCCCAAGATGCCACAGCTGTGAACTGGGAAAAAGAGTGTAATGCGGCAGGAGTGGGGGCCATGGGCATTTGGGATATTTCCTCATATAATTTACTTGTGCCTTCAGGACCCACTCAAGATCTATCTCATATATACCATTTCCATTTTATGATGGAGTTCTGCCATGCATTCCCAACTTTATGGCTTGGCAGGTTGGACAACACCCAGCTCATGATAGGTAATTTGGGTCTCATGGTAACTTTGTGGTCCATGACTAAGCTTTCTGTTTCTACCAAGGCCCAATAGCAGTCCAAAAGGTTTTTCTCAAATGGAGAGTAGTATCTGCAGAGAATGGTAAGGCTTTACTCCAAAATCGTAAGGGCCCGCAGTGTGATTCTCTTACAGAAGCCTACCAAAGGCTCCAAACATCATCTCTATTTGCCACTAACACTTCCAGTACCATTGGATCAGCTGTATCATATTGTCCAAGTAGCAGAGTGGCTTGCACAGCAGTCTGAACCTGTTACAGAGCCTCATCTTGTTCTGGTCCTACTCAGAACTAGAAGTCTTCTGGTCACTCAGTAAACAGGCCAGAGTAGAACATCCAAATGAAGAATATGTTGTGTCCAAAATCCAAAGAGGCCAAGTAAGCATTGTGCCTCTTTTTTGGTCTTAGGAGGGGCCAGATGCAAAAACTTATCTTTCACATTAGAAGGGATATCTCGACATGCTCTGCACCACTGGAAACCTAGAAATTTTACCGAGGTGGAAGTTCCCTGTATTTTTGTTGGATTTATCTCCCATCTTCTGCCATGCAAATACTTTATCAACAAATCTAGAGTAGTTGTTACTTCTTGCTCACTAGGTACAATCAACATGATATCATCAATATAGTGGACCAGTGTGATGTCTTGTGGGAGGGAGAAATGACCAAGTTTCCTGTGGACAATTTTATGGCATAGGGCTGGAGAGTTGATATATCCCTGAGGTAGCACAGTGAATGTATATTGTTGGCCTTGTCAGCTGAAAGTAAACTCTTTCTGGTGGTGCTTACTAACAGCTATTGAGAAAAAAAAAAAAACATTTGCCAGGTCAATAGCTGCCTATCAGGTACCAAGTGATGTGTTGATTTGCTCAAGCAATGATATCACATCTGGAACAGCAGCTGCAATTGGAGTCACCACCTGGTTAAACTTACAATAATCCACTGTCATCCTCCAATACCAATGTGTTTTCTGCACAGGTGAAATAGGAGAGTAGAATGGCAATGTGGTGGGAATCACCACCCCTGAATCCTTCGAGTCTTTAAGAGTGGCATTAATCTATGCAATCCCTCCATGAATCCAGTATTACTTCAAGTTTACTATTTTGCCAGGAAAGTGCAGTTTTAGAGGCTTCAACTTGGCCTTTCCCACCATAATAGCCCTCACTCCACAAGTCAGGGGACCAACGTGAGGATTCTGCCAGTTGTTGAGTATGTCTGTTCTAATTATGTATTCCAGAACTGGGGAAACAACCACACACTGAGGCCAGAAACACACTGGACCCACTGTGAGATGTATCTGAGTTAAGACTCCATTGATCACCTGACCTCCATAAGCCCCAACTCTGACTTTTGGAACAGAGTGACATTTTTTTCTCCTGGAATTAAGGTCATTTGTGAACCAGCATCTAATAATCCCTGAAATATCTGATCATTTCCTTTTCCCCAATGCACAGTTACCCAGGTAAAAGGCCATAGGTCCCCCTGGGGAAGGCTGGGAGAAGAAAAACAGTATAAATTTTTAGCAGTGTAACAGAGTCCCTCCCCAAGTGTACCTGGCCTTCCCCTCATTCAAGGGCTTTTTGATCTGTAAACTGTCTCAAGTCTGGGAATTGAGGGAATTGATTAAGGGGCCATGATTCTCTGTTTTTGTAATTCAAGGTAGACTTTTGTTCACTTGACCTAGAATTCTTCTGCTTACACTGCTCAAACAATAATTTAGTAGACCACCTATCTATTTTACTGCTAGTTACTCCATGCTCTACTAGCCATTGCCAAAAGTCTCTGTGAGTCAGATTATTTTGACTGCTGCCATGAACCTGTTTTCCATTATGGTAGCCACACCCACCTTGTCTTTGATGATTAACTGCTGCCATGTAGCTTCTGCCATCTTGGGATCTGATTATCCCCATAGTGTTGTAGGATTCCGGCTCAGTGATAGCAGTTCCCACAGTAATATCTGACCTACAGAGAAGGGCAACTACAGAGCTCTTCAGAGATGATGGATCTAGTCTGACAAATTTATTCCTCACAGTCCTGGTAAAAAGTGTGTCCTCTGGACATTCCAGGGGTGTGTGAGCAGGTCTTCTATGATAAATCCACTCTAACTTCTAACATTCCAATATCTCTAAGCCTTTGAATCCCCTCCTTTACATTATACCAGGGCAGTTCTGTCATTTCAACCTCAGGTAATGACAGCCACCTTTTGAACCATGTTTCAGCCAACCACCCAAACTATTAATGCCCTTTCTAACACCTTGGGCTACAACATTGATTGCAGAATCTCTGTTTAGTTGGCCCATGTTAGCATACTCAGTGTGATGTAACTTTATATTCCTTCCACCATTATCCCACACCCTTAATATCCATTCCCACACATATTCCCCTGATTCCTGTCTGTATAAGTTGGAAAACTCATACAGTTCTTTTGCAGTGTAGCATACTTCCTCATGGGTCACACTTTGTAACTCACCCTTTGGGGCATGTTGGGACTTTAGTTATAGTTCTTGAAGCAAAGACTGGTGGTGGGGACGGGTCATGAAAAGAATTAGAAGTATTCCTCAAGCCATTTACCTCAGGACAGTCTGTTGCAGTTTCTTCTCCTAAAATAGGATGAACTTCTCCATACAGAGGAGTAAGGGCTGCTTCCTCAGGGGAGGTGATTACAGGTTTAGCAAGCACTGAAAGTTCAATCTCTTTATGTGGAGTTTGGATGGTAGGCTCCTCAAGGCAGACTGGAAGTTGGGAAGCTGTTTCCTCAGGGCAGACTGGTGGTGGGGGATTGTTTCCTCAGGAAAAATTACTACAGGTATATCTAAGAAAGTCTCAGCAGAATCCAGGGTTCCAATATTCTCACTGCCATTATTATCAAACCATGTGTCCCCACCCCAAGTTTCAGGATCCCATCATTTTCCAGTCAATGCCTTTACTTTAACAGCAGATACCCTGCAAGGTTGAGATTTTAGTTTACATTGTAAATCTGCTACTCACACAATGAGACTCTGGGTCAGGTTTTCATAAATCTCAAGTCTGTGACCACAGGAAATATGATTTTCTTTCAGGGCATGCATATAAACCTTTACGTCTGTCATGTGGTGCTTAAGTTTCAAATGTGAAACCTTTAGCCCATTCCTTCCACTTATAACTTTATCCAGCACATCTAAGAGCAATCAGTCAACATCATTATACCTCTTAATTCTGCCAAACTCTGTTAAGGTGTAAAAAACAGTCACCCAGAGCCTTGCTTTATACAAGAGTATGATTAGGGGAATCAAACAGTGATATTTTGTGTATCTCCATTGCCAAATCATGCAATGGAAAGTCAGTGCCATCTTGATTATTGGAAATGGAGTCATTAGTGCCTTTGAATCTAACAAGAGTGGAAAACCAATTGCAAAATCCCATTTTAGGATTCTGTTTCTCAAGAGCCACTGCTGGTACCAAGTTGTATTAGTTGGGGTTCTCTAGGGAAACAGTATCAACAAAAGACATCTACAAATATAAGATTGTATAAATGATTCATGTAACTGTGGGTATGTAGGTGTCCTAATTCTACAGATAGGGCAGCAAACTGGCAACTCCAATGAAGATGTTCGATGAACTTCTCAGGCAGTGAACTGGCAACTTCAATGAATGTGTTCAATGAATTCCTCAGGATGCAAACTGGAAAGTTTGATGAAGATCTCAGGAAATGCTTCACTGATTAGCTGAAGAAGAAGTGAAGATCCTCTATCTGTCTTGCTAAAAAGTCTTCAAATGATTGGATTAAATCCAGCTGATTGCATTCTCTAATTGTGAAAGACACACCCTTCATTGATATAATCAGTCACAGTGCAGCTGATTGACTGATGATTTAATAAACCAGACTTCTGGTTTATTAACCAGACACAAATGTCTTGCAGTATCAATTAGGCCAGTGCTTTCTTGACCAGACAGCATGGTACTTTCTCCTGGCAAAGTTGACACATGAACCTAACCATCACAGTGCATCTGGGCCATCTCAGTGAACAGACTTAGGAAATTTGCTCAATATATATATGTAGGCACATATCAACACACTTTCATATCTATTTTTATATAAATCTATGTATTGATCAAAAACATTGGGTTCATTCTGATACCTCTGAATCCCCTCTAGGACATCTCTAAGGGTTTACTCAATACTTCCCCCTTCCTTAGTTTTAATTCCTTTCTGGAAGTTACTTTGACAGTGAGAAATTGGCTCTCATTATCCACAATATATTTACTGATTTGCTTAATCCAAGAATGCACATACAGCAATGTCAGAATTGCTAACCTAAAACACCATGAAAATAAATTTATTAGGTAGATTACAAAACTGGTGGATCATTCATTTTCCTTTAGTATATTTTCCTTTAATTTATTCAAAATCATGGTTAACAAAATTACATCACCCTTCAGTGGGGTTATGTTGTGCATTTGAAATATATTAGGTTCATTTGTTACTGTTTGTATTCTCCCACATCCTGGTTGATTTTTATTATTCATTTATTGTGTTAGACATGCCATATGTTTACAGAAAAATCAGGCATGAAATACGAAGTTCCCATATACCACCCTACTATTAACACCTTGCATTAGTGTGGTATATTTGTTTTAATTTTTGTAAGAACATTTTTATAACTTTACTATTAAGTATAGTCCATTGTTTACATTAGAGTTCATTGTGTTGTAGAGTCCTGTTTTTTTGTGGTTTTCAAAAATTTATTCTGGTGACATATAAACAAACTAAAATTATCACTTTTTAACTACATTAAAATATATAATTCAGTGGTGATAAGTATGTTCACATTTTGCTATTTATTAAATTATTTATTTAATCATTAGCTACTTAATATGCAAATCACTGCATGATATCAATCACATTAAAAGTTAGAATTATACCAAAAGTATGTATACTTAGAGCAGTATCAAAACCCCCTCATTCCTTTTACTTCATTCCATTCCCCCAAACTTTTCACCCTGTTTACACCTCCCTCTTTTTTAAATGCAATTTTATTGAGCTATAGTCACATGCCATATAATCCATCCAAATTATATGATCAATGGCTCACAGTATCATCATATAGCTGTGCATTCATTACCACAATCAATTTTAGAACATTTTTGTTACTCCAAAAAAATGGGAATTAAAGAGAACACTCAAAATATCCATATCCTTTAACCACCCCCCATTACTTACTTACTTACTTACTTATTTATTTATTTATTTATTTATTTATTTGTCTTTATTTCTCCTCTGCCCATATTCTGGATAAAGAGAGTGTCAGTCACAAGGTTTTCATAATCACATAGTCACATGACAAAAGCTATATAGTCACAAACTCATCATCAAGAAGACAATCTACTGGATTATAGTGCAACAGTTTCAGGTATTTCCTTCTAGCTATCATAATACACTAGAAACCAAAAAGGAATACCTATGTAATGCATAAGAGTAACTTTCAGAATGACCTCTCAACTGTATTTGAAATCTCTTAGTGACTGAAACTTAATTTTGTTTCATTTCTTTTCCCCCTTTTGGTCAAGAAGGATTCTCAATCCCACAATGCCAGGGCCAAGCTCATTGCTGAGAGTCATGTCCCACATTGCCAGGGAGACTTACTTCCCTGGAACTCATGTCCCATGTAGTGGGGAGGGCGGTGAATTCACCTGTAGAGTTGGCTTAGAGAGAGGCCACATCTGGAGAACAAAAGAAGTTTTCTGAAGGTGACTCTTAGGCATAATTATAAGCTTAACTTCTCCTTTGCAGGAATAAGTTCCATAGTGCAAGTCCCAAGATCAAGGGCTCCAGTAATTAAATTGGAAGTCCCTAATGCTTGTGAGAATATCAAGAATTTCCTAGGTGGGGAAGTTTTTAATTTTTACATTTTCTCCAGTCCTTCAAGGGGACTTTGCAATACTTTTTTTCTGCCCAAAATACTCTGGGATGTGTTGGGGTATTACATTAACCTGTATGGAGTAACAAGATCTTATTCCCTATTTTCATTTCCTTATAATTATGCTGTTTAAATAAACTGACCATAAAGGTTAAATTAGATAGTGTGCTACAGAAAACAAAAATTTTGTACCAAATAAATATCTCTTAAATAACAGTTAAAACTCAGGGATAGATGTGACTGCTCTAAGAGCTTACAATCTAGGGACCCTTAAAATAAGCCTTATTGTTAATTAAATTCACAATATTGTGTTATTTATTAAATTATTCATTTAGTCATTAGTTATTTAATATACAAATCACTGCATATCAATCATGATATTATAAGTTAAAAATATACCAAAAATACACTTAGAGAAGTATCAGAATCCCCTCATCCCTTTTACCTCATTCCATTCCTTCATACTTTCTACCCTGTTTACACTCTCCCTCTTAATATAAACACTCTCATTTTTTTCTTGTTTATCTTCCTTTATTGCATAAAGAGCAGATAAATTTATACTTTCTTATAGTTCTATAGATATTCTTTTGTATGAAATACTATTTCTGATCAAACTACATAAAAAAAGGATAGTCAAATGTATCAGAGTGTGTCTAGCAGATTTAAAATTAAATGCATTTTTTAAATCCCAAAACTTTATATTAAAGATGTAAAAGTCAAGAATAAAAAGCACAATCATGACAAATGCCATCAGAGAACTAGTCAATTAAATAACCAAAGGAAATCACAAAGTTCCACACTCAAACGGAAGTGATATCTTATAGGCAGCATGCAAGGATGATCCTATGTGAAATTTCATAACTAGCATTTTCATAAACATTATTATCTTAAATGTTTACTAGCGGATAAAAACAGCATCATGTACATATTGTTCTGCTGTATTTGCATTAGACTACACAAAGTATGCTGAATCATTGTGTACATTCTGCTTTGCTAGGGAAAATTAAAGCCCTAAATATAAAACAGAATGAAACATGGAAGCCAAACCCATCAAACCTTAGTAAATAAGTCCATGCATATATTTTGGATTTTATTTTTTTAAATTTTTATTGTGAAATATAACATATATACAGAAAAGTGATAACATTTAAAGTATGATTTAACAAGTAGTTAGGGTGCAAACTTCAAAGAATATTATGGGTTACAGTTCCACAATTTCAATTATTTCCTTCTTGTGAAATATAACATATATACAGAAAAGTGATAACTTTCAAAGTACAGTTTAACAATTAGCTATAGAGCAAATTCCAAAGACATTTTTGTGCTAAAGTCCCACCATTTCAGTTATTTCCTTCTAGCTATTCTAATATCTAGCAACTACATATTGTTAATAATAATAAAAAAATTAACAATACATTCACATAAAGATTCAGTATTCATAATCCTTTGTTAAATCCTATTTTGTCTGTTGCTAGCCCTTCCTCTCATTTAATCACTTTCTTGATCTTCAGGGATGTTTAGACAGCGCAACTCTAACTTATTCATATTGAAAAGGGGTGTCTACATTACGGGAAAGGGGGATGCATCTGTTTGATGTTTTTGAAGAGACTGTTGCCTCTCAATTTTGGTACTTTTCTGTCATAGGAACACCCTGGAGGATTTAAGTTTCTGAAGAATAAACTTAGTGAAATTTTTATAGAGTCTCAGATAGGGACAAGGTTATTCTTTAGGGTTTTCAGGACTACTATTGATTTGGGCTTATTCTACTGTGCCCATTTGGCATATCTAGCTGAAGCTTGCATAAGAGTAGCTTCCAAAATACCCTCTTGATTCTATTTCAGGATATTTGTTTTTCCCATTGCTTTGCTTTGTTTATTTTTTGGAATTTTTTTATTTGATAAATAAAGTAATTTTAAAATAACAAAATGAAATTTCTTAGCCACTGAAACCTTTTCTTCTCACCTTTCTTTCCCCCATATTGATCAAAAAGATATTCTCAATCCTTCAGTGCCATGGCCAGACTCATTCCTGGAATCTATGTCCCATGTTGCCAGGGAAACTCATTCATCTGGGACTTATGTTCTATGTAGTGGGGAGGGTGATGAATTTATTTGTAGAATTGGGCTTAGAGAGAGAAAGACCACATCTGAGCAACAAAAGAGGCTCTCTGGAGGTGAAGCTTAGGCATAATTATAGGTGAGCTTAGCGTACTCTTTACAGCCATAAATTTCACAAGAGTAAGGCTCAAGATTGAAGGCTTGACTTATTAAAGTCAATCAGGGTTTTCCTAAATTCATGTAACATATATTATGTCCAAGACAAACAATTGATGTCTCACATTGTTCTCAATTAGTTGAACAATTATCTTCACTCTCAATTTTAAACAATTTTCATGACCCAAAACATGCCAAAGCTCTTATCAGCCCCTAATTATTTATCTCTAGGATTTGCATGGCACTAGTAAGTTATTCCTATTAAGTATAGTCCCTAGTATGCAACAGGTAGGTTTTCCCATATACCACCCTGTTAACTCTTTGTAACAGTGTTATGCCTTTGAAGAATATCATGCAAGCATTTATTTATATTTGTAGTGCTAGTCTGTGAGATACATGCCTTTAAACAATATTTTTGAACATGTTCATCTTCAGTGTGGCACTGATACTCATTCCTTCTTACTTCTGCATAGAATTCCATCATAATCATATATATATATACACACATATAAATATATACATATATATACCACATTTTACCTGTCCTTTTATCTGTTGAAGGACATTTGGATTGTTTCCATCTCTTGGCAATTATGAGCAAAGCTACTATGAACATTGGTGTGCAAATGTCTGCTTGTGGCACTGCTTTCAGATATTCTGGGTATATACCAAGAAGTGGAAATAGCCAATCACAGGTAACTCAATGTCTAGATTTCTGAGGAACCACCAAACTGTCTTCCACAGTGGCTATATCATTATATATTCCAACCAGCAATCAATAAGAGTACCAATTTCTCCACATCCTCTCTGTCATCTGGAGTTTGCTGTTTGTTTAATGGTAGCCATTCTTATTCATGTCAGATGATATCTCATTATGGTTTTGATTTGCATCTCCCTAATAGCTAGTGAAGATGAATATTTTTTGACATGTTTTTAGCCATTTGTTTTTCATCTTTGGAAAAATGTCCTTTCATATCTTTTGCGCATTTTGTAATTGGGTTGTTGGTACTATTGTCCTTAAGTTGCAGGATTTTTTATTTAAGCTGGATATCAGTATCTTATCAGATATGTAGTTTCTAAATATTTTCTCTCATTGCATTGGATGCCTCTTCACCTTTGGACAAACCCTTTGAGACATGGAAGCTTTTGATTTTGATGTGTTCCCATTTATTTATTTTTCTCTTTCATTGCTTATGCATTGTTTTCAGGGCATAAGAAGTTATTTCCTATTGCTAGTTCTTAAGAAATTTCCCTATATTATCTTCCAGGAGTTTTATGGTACTTTCTCCTATATTTAGGTCTTTGATCCACTTGGAATTAATTTTGGTATAGGGGTTGAGGTAGGGGTCACCTTTCATTTTTTTTGGATATTGATATCCAGTTCTCCTACCCCCATTGTTTGAAGAGACTTGGTTCCCAGTTCAGTGGATTAGGTGGCCTAACTCAGTTGACCATAGATCTTGGGGTTTATTTCTGAACTCTCAATTTGATACCACTGATCAATATATCTATCTCTGTGCCAGTATCATGCCATTTTGACCACTATGGCTTTATATTAGGCTTTAAACTTTAAAGTCCCTCTTTCTTCATTCTTCTTCTTTGGAAAGTTTTTGGAAATTTTGGGCCCCTTTACCTTCCATATAAATTTGATAACTAGCTTTTCCAAGTCTGCAAAGAAGGTTGTTGGAATTTTGATTCAAATTGCACTGAATCTGTAGATCAGTGTGGGTAGGATTGGCAAATTAATGATGTTTTAGCCTTCCTATCGATGAAAATGTAATATCTTGCAACCTAATTGGGTCCTCTTTAATTTCTTTTAGTAACATTTTGTAATTTTCTGTATAGAGGTCTTTTACATCCTTAGTTTAGTTTATTCCTTGGTACTTGATTTTTGTAGTTGCTAGTGTGAATGGAATTTTTTTCATGATTACCTCTTCAGTTGGGTCATTACTAGTGTATAGGACCATTACTGACTTATGTGCATTAATCTTGCATCCTGACACTCTGCTGAATTTGTTTATTAGCTCAAGTAACTTTGTTGCCAATTTCTAGGGATTTTCCAAATTCTTCATTTGCAAATAATGAGTTTTACTTCTTCCCTTCCAATTTGGATGCCTTTTTTTTTTTTTTTTTCTGTCTTATTGAATTGCTTTGCCTGGAACTTTTAGCACAATGTTGAATAAAAGAGGTGACAGTGTGCATCCTTGTCTTCTCCCTGATATTGGAGAGAAGGTTTTCAGTCTCTCACCTTTGAGGACTATGCAGGATGTGGGTTTTCCATATCTGCCCTTAATCATATTGTAGAAGTTTCCTTCAATTCCTACCTTTTGAAGTGTTTTATTTTTTATTGAAAAGGGGTGCTGAATTTTGTCAAATGCTCTTTCGGCATCTATTGAGATGATAATTTGATTTTTCCCTCTTCATTCATTACTGTGTAGTATTTCACTGATTGATTTTATTATGTTCAAATACCCTCTCATGCCAGGAATAAACCCTACTTGGTCTTAAAGTATAATGTTTTCATGTGCCTTTGGCTTCAATATCCCAGCATTTTGTTGGTAATGTTTGCATCTATATTCATTAGGGAGATTGGCCTATAGTTTGCCTTTCTTGTAGTATTTTTATCTAGTTTTGGTCTTAGAGTGATGTTGGCTTCATAACATGAGTTAGATAGTGTTCATTTTACTTCAATTTTTTGAAAGATTTTAAGCAGGAATGGTGTCATTTCTTTTTGGAAAGCTGGGCAAAATTCCCTGTTAAACCATCTGGCCCTGGGCTTTTATTTTTACGTAGCTTTTTGACAACTAATTGTATCCCTTTATTGTGATTTGTTCGTTGAGATCTTCCATTTCTTCTTGAGTTGGTGTAAGTTGCTTATGTATTTCCAGGAAACTGTCCATTTCCTCTAAGTTTTCTAGTTTGTTGGCATACAGTTTTTCAAAATATTCTTTTATGATTTTTTTAATTTTGTTGAGATCTGTATAAAGACCATGCTCTCATATCCAATTTTGTGTGTTTGGGTCTTCTCTCTTTTTGACTTTGTCATTCTAGCTAAGGGTTTGTGAATCTTATTGATCTTCTCAAAGAACAAACTTACATTTTTATTTATTCTCTAGTTTTTTCCCCAGATGCTCTAATCTTTGTTATTTCTTTTCTTCTACTTTTTTTAGGGTTAGTTTACTGATCATTCTATAGCCTCTTCAGTTGTTCAGTTAGGTCTTTGGTTTTAGCTCTTTCATCTTGATGTATTTCCCTCTAAGCACCATCTTCACTGCATCTCATAGGTTTTGATATGTTATATTCTTGTTTTCATTCATCTCTAGATATTTACTGATTCCCCTTCCATTTTTTTTTCTTTGACCCACTGGTTGTTTAATAATGTGTTTAACTTCCATATATTTATGAGAGATCTGGTTCTTTGATGGTTATTGATTTTGAGTTGCATTCCATTATGGTCAGAGAATGTGCTTTCAATAATTTCTATCTTTTTAAGTTTATTAAGACTTGTTTTGTGTCCTGGCATATGCTCTATCCTAGAGAATGTTCCATAAGTACTAAAGAAGAAAGTATTTCCCAGTACTCTTGGATGTAATGATGCATTTGCACCACCACTTACCCTCAAGATAGGTTTATCCCAACTTTGCATGTGCACTGTGCAGGATCCAAACCAGGTAGAAATCCAATCAGCTCACCAGTTCTCCATGTGTGCTTGTCATTGCCAGTCCTATGTGTGGAGAATGGGTTCTGTGCAGTTCAGCAGGAGTCCATTCAAGGACACAATAGGTCTTGTGGTTCTCAGGCTTCCAAGTGACCCACTATTGGATTGTGGGGCTGAACATCTCAGCCTTCAGCTCAAATGCACTGCAGTCCCTGTCTGCCATGCAACCATGAGCCTCTGGGGTTGGGGAGGGGCTCCTGGAGCTTCCATGCAGTACCCTCACCACTCCCTTCCTCTCATCTCTGTACACCATAGGCTTCTGTGGAGGAAGAGTAATTGCAGACACCACAAGTCTTCTGAATCCAGAGTTCCTTCACCAAAGCTCCTGACTGTGGGCCTGTGAAAGGTTATCTAATCAGCCAAATGCTAAGATGGGTACATGGGGAGTGGATAGCTATTCCCTCTACATGCTTGGTGGCTGGCTCCAGTCACCAGCTCCTGGCAGCAATGGTTCTGGTTGAATAAACTCACCCTATCCTTTGAGATGCAATTTCTCCACTTTTTCATCCAAGTCCCCATTATGTGTTGTATAGGTCCCTCTCCAGCCAGCTGTACCCTGGAGCCACTGTTCTGGTTGATTTCTACCCTTCCTCTAGATTTTTTTCACAGAGGAGAAGTTGCTCTGCCTCTTCTATTCTGCCATCTTCCCAGAAGTGTGGATTTCATTTTAAATGTCTGTTCTTCACTGAAGTTAAGTCTATGGTGTCTGGAACACCTCTGTCAGCTGGGAAGGCAAATGGCTGTCATCTGCTGGTCCTTTGCTCCCAGATTTTGGTTTCCAAATGACTTTCTCCAACATGTCTCTGGGCTTCTGTCTCTCTTAGCTTCTCTCTGTGTCAGCTATTGTGAATCCTTGCTTGTTTCCCACGGACATTTCTCTCTAAGTGTCTGGGGGTCCTCTCTTATCTTCTCCAGGGAAAACTCTGGGCTTCATCTCTTAGTCTAGCATCTGCAAATGTCTTTCTGTCTGCATCTCCAACTGTCAGAGCCTCATGAATTTATTTTTAGTTTGCATTTATTGTATTTTCCCCCAATCCCACCCTATTTTTAACACCTGGTAATGCTGACATTCATTTGTTCTACCTCATGGAAAAACATATTTGGACATTTTATTACAATCATTGAGCACCCTAGGTTTCTCTGAGTTACACAGTCCCAGTCTTCATCCTTCATCTTTTGTTCTGGTGTCCCACATGGTCCCAACCTTCCTCTTTCAACCATACTCACAGTCATCTTTGTTCAGTGTACTTACATTGCTGTGCTACTATCTTCCAAAATTGTTTTCCAAACCTCTCACTCCTGTCTTTTCTTTTCTGTCTGCAGTGCTTCCTTTAGTGTTTCCTGTAGAGCAGGTATCATGTTCACAAACTCTGTCATTGTCTGTTTGACAGAGAATATTTTTAGCTGTCTCTCATATTTGAAGGATAGTTTTGCCATATATAGGATTCTTAGTTGGTGGTTTTCCTCTTTCAGTATCTTAAAAATATCACCCCACTTCCTTCTTGCCTCCATGGTTTACATTGAGAAATCTGCATATTGTCTTATCAAGCATCCTTTGTATGTGATGGATCACTTTTCTCTTGCCACTTTCAGGATTCTCTCTTTGTCTTTGACAATTGATAATCTGAATATTAAGTGTATTGGCATAGTTGTATTCAGATCTATTCTGTTTGGGGTATGCTGTGCTTCTTGGATCCATAATTTTATATCGTTCATAAAAGATGGGAAATTTTCATTGATTATTTCCTATATTATTGCTTCTGCCCCTTTTCCATTCTCTTCTCCTTCTGGGACACCAATGACACATACATTCTTGCTTTTCATTTTGTCCTTAAGTTCCCAGAGATGTTGCTTTGTAAGTTTCCATTCTTTTCTATATCTGCTCTTTTGTGTGTAGGCTTTCACATGCCTTGCTCTCCAGTTCCTGAGTGTTTTCTTCTGCCTCTTGAGATCTGTTGCTGTATGTTTCCATTGTGTCTTTCATCTCTTGTGCTGTGCCTTTCATTTCTATAGATTCTGTCAGTTGGTTTTTGAACTTTCAATTTCTACCTTATGTGCACCCAGTGTTTCCATTATATGGTTCATCTCTTTCACCATATCTTCCATTTGAATTCACTTATTGTTAGTTGTTTCAATTCCTGTATCTCGGTTGAAGTATAAGTTTGTTCCTTTGACTGGGCCATAACTTTGTTTTTCTTAGTGTAGGTTGTAGTTTTCTCTTGACTAGGCATGGTTTCCATGGTTATTCCAGTCAGGTTTTCCTAGACCAGAATGGGCTCAGGCCCCAGAAGGAAGAAATGTTCAGTATCCAGTTTCCCTGAGAATGTGTCTTAGAAAATTGGTACACCCTGTGATGCCTCAGGTCACTGTGCTTTTCTGCCCACCAGGTAGTGCCTGTCAGCCTGTAACTCCAGACTGGGGTAAGGAGGTATGGCCCATGGTTGTTTTCCCCCAGGCTCTGGGGTCTGGTTCTGAATGGAATGTAGGTAGTAGAGCTGGACCCCACCCCTTTCCACTTAGGGAAGATAACCCCCCTAGGGTAAGGTCACTAGCATTTGAATAAACTCTCCCTGTGCTATCTCCACCCATGTCTGGGGACTGAAAATGGCTGAGGCTTTCTCCACTGACCCAAAACAGAGACAGAAACCTCCCTTCAGGGCCAGTCTGCAGCAACCCACTGGCTCTCCAAAGTCAGTTGTCACCCAATGTCTCTGTCTGCTTGTTGGGGAGTCATAGCTCATAGCAAACAGTCCAGGTTTGTTAATTAAAACCCCAGTTGGAGCTCAGCTGAGCTATATTCACTTGCTTGGAGAGAGCTTCTCTCTAGCACTATGAGGCTTTGCAGCTCAGGCTATGGGAGGAGGGGGGCTCCTGGCTTGGATCTGCACTTTTTACTTACACATTTTATGTTGTGATCTCAGGCATTTCTCTCAATTCAGGTTGGTTTATGATGAGTGGCTGGTCACATTTGTCCCCATGAAGTTATTCTGGATTATTTACTAGTTGTTCCTGGTTCTCTATTAGTTGTTCCAGGAGGACTAACTAGCTTCCCCTCCTCTCTGTGCCTCCATCTTACATCTCTCCCTTTATGCATTTTTGCATTAGAACTTCCGTTTACCAAAGGCCAATGTTTTTCAAGAAAAGAAAAGAAAATGTACTGTGTTCCTTTCTGTAAAAGAGTCTCCACTGATATGGCAAAATGTCATTCCTAGTCAAGTCATTCTTTGGTTTCATGATATTGTGGAAAATCTAACAGCAGGAAAATGCACAACAAATCTCCATAACAAACAGAGGTGTTTTATTCCAAAAATAACACTCTCTCTAGGGTTCTTACTCATCCTTCACAAGTTTTTTTCTCCACATTTTCACCACAAACACTCCAATTACCAAAAGGAAAATCCACATTATACACACTACAGAGTTTAATCCCAAAATGTATCTATCTTATCATTGAAGTAACAGAAATACATTTTGTTTTCCACCTGAAGTGAGAAGGTGTCAGATCAATTCTTTCTCTTTGATTTCTGCCTTTTATTATAGCATTATTATAAATTCCCCAAGGCATATCTTCTATTTTAATACCATGGCTCAAATGCAAACTTACAGCAGAAGTTATTGTTCAACATAATATAACCAAAAAGAAATGCCATCTAGTTATTAAACTGTCAGAACATTAAAGTAAATAAATCATAACAAATCATATTGTGAATAAAGCCATAGCCTCAGTCAATTTTCTTCAGGGGAGGCTGAATGAAGTATGTGGATCCAACTAAAGGATCAATATTTAGAGTAGGGATTTCTTGTCTTTAGATATGATAACAGTTGTTACAAAATCAGCTATGTGCCTGGCTCCATAAAATTAGTGGGCATGTAGAATTTCCCTTTTAGTGAACCTTATTCTACTATTTGATATGTGAATTACTTAAGGGAATCTTTCTAACTATTAAAATATAGACCTTTGCAGAGTAGCTCTCTAAAAGGCAATTGCCATTTGATATTTAATTTTAATTTTGAAGCTATCACAGTTATCTACTTTTGAATGCTTTTGATTTACCTTCACATAAATTTCAGTCAAATAGGAGCACATATTTCTTATTTAAGTAATATTATAATGCAGTTGTTTATTCCCTCCGTGAACATATAATCAATCCATATTACCCAATTACATAATAAATTATTTTCTAGATTGGATAAAATTGTAAGCTTTTAAAATACTTCTACTTAGGGAAGAGATTAAAGAGAAATTGTGTTAGAGTAGGAGTTAAATTAATAACATTTATAGCAACTTTCATTGCAAACAAAGAAAAGGACATATCCTATGAAACAAAAACCTTCTAGATTTTTGTAACATCCTAAAACAATGTTGTCAATTTCAAGGGTATCCAAACAAAAAGCACCATGTTATTGAGTGACCTGGATGCCCATTCTTTTAGAAAATTAATAGGGGTTCATATAAAACTGTATGTCCATGATTCTTAAGGAAACTATCTTACCAAGTCCTGGAGTTGTTTCCTTTATTTTGGACTCAAAAAGACCAATGGAGTTTGTCAGCAGATGCTAAAGCAATATACTTATAGTTTACTTGATTATTTGAGATGAACACCAAATTTTGGAATTTCAATCTGTTCCAAGTAATCTGTTACCAGTAACCTCAACTAACATCTCCAATAAGTTCTAACCTTGTTTTTTCTTTAACAGTATACCTGAAATTCAGTGGTGAATTTCATAGGTAAGAATATGCATTGTCTGAGTTTTGTGCTAAGATATTAATTGTTCATAGTTTTCTTAATACAAAATAACTTGACCAATGATAGTTATCATTTTACCTTCCAAGTTATCTTAATAATGGGACAATACTTGGCAGATTTCTATTAAGCAATTGATTTTCATACACAAAATCAGCATATAGAACATATTGATTCATACATGAAACTTATTCTATTTGTTGCCACTCAGTAGTAATTCTATTAAGCTATAATCTAATATAAAACTTACAGTTTAGTATATTTTTACATGAAAGATTAACTTGTGCCATTATTTTGCTTGTGATCAGGAAGAGACTTAAAATATGAACACTTTAGAAAAAGTATGAAAAACACATTTCTTCTTTCCTTACCCTGATTGTCTAACTTAAAATGAAAATGTCCACTATAGATGGCAGGGAGAATTCTGGGCAAAACACAACAGAATGCCAAGAGGGAGGTATATCTGAAACTGATATACTGGTGTCACATTTCATTGTAATTACTTTCAGGGTGTGCTGGTTTGGATGTATTGTATCCCCCAAAACACCATGTTCTTTGATGCAGTCTTGTGGGGGCAGACATATTAGTGTTGATTAGGTTGGAGAAAGCCATTTTGAAACACAACCTGGGAGAAAAGGAAAAAATGAAGTTGTGGGGTATATAACTAGGTGAATGAACTGTGAGGATATTATGTTGAGTGAAATAAGCCAGAAACAAAAGATCAAATATTGTAAGGTCTCACTAATATAGACTAATTATAATGAGCAAACACTCAGAATTGAGTTCAAGGGCATAGGTTATCAGGGGATAGAACATGGACAGAGATTGGGTGGTCAATGATTAAGGAGTATAGAATGTTCAATACTGCATACTGTAAAGATACCTAATGGCAGCATTAGCAAATTGGAACAGATTTTTGTACCAGGAGTGGGGTGCTGCTGAGCTTGCAAATACCAAACATGTTGGAACAACTTTTTAAATGGATAAGGGGAAGATTCTGGAAGACTTGTGAAGCACTTGCAAAAAGCCTAGATGGCTTTGAAGAGATTGTTGGTAGAAATATGGACTCTAAAGATAGCTGTGATGAGGCCTTGAACAGAAATGTTGAATGTGTCATTGCAAACTGGAAGGAAGGTGATCCTTGTTTTAAAGTGGCAGAGAATTTGGCAAAATTGAGTCCTGGTGTCAGCTGGGAGGCAGAATTAGAAAGTGATGAGGTGGGATACTCAGTTGAGGAGATCTCCAGACTATGTGTAGAGGATGTACCCTGGCTTCTCCTTGTAGCTTATAGTAAAATGCAACAGGACAGAGATAAGCTGAGAAGTTAACTCTTGTGTATGAAGAAACCAGAAACTGATAGTTTGGAAAATTCCAGGCTTCCAGAAAGTGAGACCCCAGAGGCTACAGCCCCATGTGAAGATGTAACCAAACATGGAATCTGACCACCATTTCAATATAAGCCAGGATTGGAGACGGCGTTATCCAGGAAGGATTTGTGGAAACTCCTGTTGTCTGACAGTTTTGACCCCTGCATGCTCCATGCCAAGCCAACAAAGTACTTGTGAGATCTATAGAGATGGAGCCACTGCTGGTCTGGACTGGAAGGGATAGAGAAGGAACAAATTGAAGGAAAAAATTTTCAAGGATAGAATCATGGAAATTGAGGTCTGGAGTCAAGAAATCTCAGGCAAGAAGAGCAGAGTGGCTCATGCACATGGAAAGGGTGAGTTTGCCCTGGAGGCAGAGTGCGGGCCATCCAACTTGATGCTCAGGAAGAGTGCTGCCACCACAGGCCTCAGAGAGGGTGCAGCACATTCTCCAGGTACTGGGGAGAGCCTGGCTGTCACCTGATTGTTCAGAGAGAAGAGAGCTTTTGCCCCGCAGAAGCAGAGTCTCAGTGGCACTCTGATGCTTGAGGATGGTGGGGCCGAAAAGAAGGTGGTCTCCCCAATGTTTGGATATGTTGGAGCACTCACCCTAGTGTTTGGAGAGAAAATGGCTGCTGCATATGCCTTTGGAAGTGTGGGACTGCCACTCTCTCAAGCCCCAAGGATAAAACATCATTGTATAAATGACTCTCAGACTTTAAAACTTAATGCAGTTTGCCCTGCAGGTTTTAGAAATTGTTTGGTCCTGTAAATCTTATTTTCCTTTCAGTTTCTACTTATGGCAACAGGAAAGTTTATCCAATGACTGTCATTCCTTTGTATATTGGCAGCAGATAACTTGTTCTAAATTTCACAAGTACACAGCCAAAGGGGAATTTTTGCTTTAGGACAAGACCACACATGTAACTGATTTTGAAGGGATCTTGTACTTACCTATTGTTTCTGAAATGATGTAAGTTTTTGTGAAATTGTGATGGGATGGATGTATTTTGTATATGGAAAGATCATGTCATTTTGGAGTGCAGGGGGTAGAATGTGCAGGTTTGGATGTATTTCCCCCAAAATGCCATGTTCTTTGGTGCAATCTTGTGTGGGCAGACGTATTAGTGTTGCTTAGGTTGGAATCTTTGATTGAGTGTTTCCATGGAGAAGTGACTCAATCAATTGTGGGTGAGAACTTTGATCAGATAATTTCCATGGAGATATCATACCCCACCCATCCAGGGTAGGTTTTAACTGAATCACTGGAGTTCTATAAAAGTGTTCACAGACAGAAGGAGGTGCTGCAGCTAAGGGAAACATTTTGAAGATGGCTGTTGAAAGCTGACACTGACATTTTGGAGGAAGTCATTTGGAAATGCAACCTGGGAGCAAGCAGACACCAGCCACATGCCTTCCCAACTAATACAGGTTTTCCAGATGCCAATGACCCATCTCCAGTGAAGGTAGCCTATTTCTGATGCCTTACCTTGGACACTTTATGGCCTTAGGACTATAACTTTGTAACCAAATAAAACCCCTCTAATAAAGCCAATCCATTTCCGGTGCTTTGTAAAATGGCAGCATTAGCAAATCAGAATACAGGGGATCATTTAGTTGTACATTTATTAGAAAGAAAGTGTTAACATTCATCATGTCATAATTCTTTACCTCACTGTCACAAACCTGATACAGTTGGTTTTCCACAAGTAAAAATAAATACATAAAAATAAAAGGACAATATCAAAAATATCAAAAAATGTAAAGAACATTATCAAAAGGAAATATCAATAATATAATGAAAAAACAGGCTACAGACTTAGAGAAAGTATTCGCAAAACACATATCTGACAAACGATTTGTATCCAACAAAGAACTCTTAGAAGACAATAATAACAACAAAAAATAACCCAATTACAGAATAGGCAAATGATCTTAACAGTTATCTCACTAAAGAACCAATGCAAATGGAAAATTAGGATACAAAAAGATACTCAACATCACATTTCATTAGGGAATTGAAAATTAAGACAACAATCAGATAAAACTACACACTCATTAGAATGGCTAAAATTCATAATTCTGAAAACACCAATTGCAGACAGGATGTGGAGTAACCAGAGCTCTCATTAATTGTTGGTGGGAATACAAAATGTTATAGCCACTTTGGATGACACTTTGACAGTTCAGTTTCTTAGAAAGCTAAACATATGTTTTCTATACTATTGGGGATTGAACCATCTCACCCACAAAACATATATTCAAGTTATATCCTCCAGTTACTGGTGTGTGAATTTATAAATAGGCCCTTTGAAACTATTATTAGTTACGGTGTGTATTTTATTGAGAATGAGATCTTCAAGGATCTCATTTAGAGGAGGACAAATTGAATCAGGGTCTTAATGCATATGACTGGCATCCTTATAAGCAGAGGACTTCAGATGCAGTCAGTAGAAGCCAGATGTCAATGAAAAACAGAGAAGCAGACACAAAAGAGAGAGAGAATTCTCCATGCAACAGAAGGTTGTGGGAATGCTATACAATCCAGGAAAAAGCATGACTTGGCAATACCTTGGTTTTGGACTTCTAGACTCTCAAACTGTGAGACAATCATTTTCTGTTGTGTGAGCCAAACCACGGGGTGGTATTTGTCATAGCAGCCCTGGAAAACTAAGTCATATGCAATCCAGCAATCATGGTTCTAGGTATTTACCCACAGTAGTTGAAAACTTGTGTCCACACAAAAACTTGCAGGCAAATGTTTACAGCAGTTTTTTCATAACTGCCAAAAACTTGGAAGTAACAAGGATGTCCTTCAACAGGTGAATGAATAAACAAACTGTGTGGTAGATCCATAAAACAGAACATTATTCAGTGATTAAAATAAATGAGCCACGCAATGATATGGAGGTGGAGGAACCTTAAATGCAGATTGCTAACTGAAAGAAGTCATTCTGAAAAGGCTGTATACTTTGTGATTCCGATCACTGCACATTCTGGATAAGGCAAAACTACACCAATGATTAAAAAAAAAAAAAAAATCAGTAATTGCCAGGGGTTCAGGAGGAGTGGAGGAGGGGTAAAAATGTAGGGCATGGGGTATTTTTAGGGCAATAGAACCACTCTGTATGAAACTGTAGTGGTGGATACATGACAGTATGTATTTGTCAAAACTCAACACAAAGATGTTGGTTGATAGTAAACTATCAATATTTGTTCATCAATTGAAGCTAATGAACTTCACTCATACAAGATGCTAATAATGGAGAAACTATATTGTGTGTTGGGAGGAAGGAGTATATTGGGAATCTATACTTTCTGTGCAATTTTTCTTTAAATCCAAAACTGCTCTAAAATTAAGCTTATTATATAAAAAGTCAATATCAAAACCTGGTTTAGATTTTTATTATTTCATCTCCATGTTCATTTGGGAATAAGGTATACATTTTTTCCCTTTTCTTATATATATTCAAGATATTTATTTGGACAATAAAATATCATTTTAGGGAAATGCCACAAATTTATTTTTTTAAAGAAACATCATGCAGATAGGGACTTTGGAACAATAGTTCCACATTATTAGAATAGTTACTGGTGGCTAAAAAGTTCCAAGGTAAAATAAATTTAGGAAACTGAGTTGAATAAAACTCAAATTTATTTCATTCAGAACTGCTTTGGGTTTTAAATAACCAAATTTGAGCAGGGAGTTAAAAATAGGAACAACCAGTGATAAATGACTTATAAGGGAAGTTTTGTAATTATCTGGCCAGGCTTTAAAATTCCAGATCTGCTATGTCCTGTGCTACCATGAATAAAATTTACTTTTTTAAAACCTGTTGCCTCATTAATAAAATTTAATAATTATATATACCCATACTTCAGGCATATTGTAAAATTTACCAATATATTAATAAGAATGAAGAATGTAATATCCAGAATATACTAATACTAATACTAATACCAGTACTAATGACTAAATCTTTCACATATTTAATTTCACTTAATCCTAGCAAAAACTCCATAACATAGGCATTATTATTTTCTACTCTAATAGAAGTTTCCTGACAAGTACATTTTTTTCTTTTTCTTTTTTCTCATTGCTGCATCCTAAGTGCCTAAAAGAGTGCAGAACAAATCATAACTCAGTAATTTTAAATAAATACATAAAGTTAGAAAGCACAATAAAAATCTATGCACTTCACATTCCAAACCTGTAATCTTAGCCATGCTATGTGGAGGATTTCAATGAAAAGTTTAGTGGTTTTCTTTGTTTTGATTTGTTTTGTTTTTCTATAGTCTTTGAGATCAGAAACTTTATTCATCTAAACTAATGTGTTTCATTTCTCCTGCTTCTTTGAAATTCTTATATTTATTTATGTATGTATTATGTATTTTATTCATTTATTCAACAAGTATTGATTAAATAATGGCTGCGTGTGAGATACTTAGCTTAAAATCAAAAGTACAAAATGGAAAAATACAAACCTTCTGCCTTCAACTCCAATATTATTAAGCCAAGCATGTAAACAAGTATTTATAGAACACATCAAAGGTTCTTAAGTATTTATTAAATGTTTATTGAAGACCCACTATGTGCTAAACACTCTACTATGAGCTTATAAGGCAATGAGGAAGAACACTTGCAAACCGGCACAGGCTTTGCACAAACTGAGCAGAGAATTTTGAAAAAAGGAAAGTAGGCAATTAAAAGAGCACAAGCAGCTAGTTAAAAAAAAAAATGTGTTGACCATTTCAGAAAACATCCTTTACTGCATATGCAGAGCACTTTATTGACAGTGCATTCCAAGGCATAGCATATAGTGGAACATCAAAAATGTTTGAAGAAGTGGGTGAATGATGCTATGAAGAATTGCTTTTAAATGACTAGAAGTAGAAGAGGTTAGGTTGGGAACATATTTTTCAATCTTCATGTTGGAGTTTTGGGAAAAATGTTCTCATATGCTTCTAAAATGCACTCTCTACTATTTGTCTCTATGGATTAGAATATATTATAATCAGAAAAATAAGTTCTTAGCTGAGCAAATTTGATATAAAGTGGCATATAATATGTATACATTTCTTTTTCTAAAAGAAAAATGGATAAAGGAATACCTAGTGGAAATAAAACTTGAGTTAGTAGAAAGAATTTCTCCAAAACAGACTCTGTTTATTTAGAAAAATGTCACTGTACACTTAGAAACAACTGTCTAATGAGCCATTTGAAAAATAAGCATGAGTTAAAGAAAAGGCACATTGGTAAAGTATGTTTCAATCCACCAGGCAAAAGTGACACATCAAACCAGAGATCAAGGGTAAAAGTAGACTCACTAGATTGGCAGATTGCCATAACCGACTTTCTTCATTTATCGGCTGTCATTGTCATTTTATAGCCAAGACTAATATATAATGGTGCTGAATTTTTCACAGGAAATACTATGTAGTCAAAATAAACTTACAATTTCAATTTGCTGCAGAAATTCAATATCAAGGTAAATTTACTTCTCAGTCCTTCAAAAGCCTAGGTAGAGTGTGATGTGCTCATCTGAGAGACCAACTAACACAAAGGGTTTCCCAGGGTGACATTGATTGCCCTTAGTTTACCATGACTTAATTCTTTCCTCAAATTTACAGGGCAGGCACCTAATTTTTTCAACACCCCAAAGTTGAATCTGTCTCTCAGAAGATTAATATTAACTAAATTTGTAAAACTAATTTATACAACTAAACTGATCATTTATTTATATCTATGAATTATTGGCATACATTTGAGACTACAAAAGTTATATATAAATTATGTGGAAGCAAAATAAGTGATGGTAGAAGTTAATTGAATATTTGCGGTAGAGAGCAATGATGACCTCAATTCTTTATTCCTTCCTTTAGCCTTGCCTTTTGTTATATCATGATGCAGTTTCTCACAGTTTACCCCCTGGCCTCCCATTTTGTAGCCTAGCAATAAGAACAAACCAATACATATAGTAAATAAAAAATAAATATTTGTTAACCTCACCTTATTTCAAAAAATTAATTTGGTAGATAATTTAAAGAAGATGCACCTTGGATTTATTGTTTTCATATAGTGAAGCACATCATGTCATTGATTTGAAGCTGGTGTTGCCACTGAATTTTACCTCCAACTCCCAATATAACTTGATATGCAGAAATATTAGGAATCAGTCTTAACTAAAAAAAAAAAAAAAAATCAATAGAAGGTGAATGGGTTTGTTCTTTTCTTCTGAGATATAATGTTAGACAGTGTTCTCACAGGACATGGCCCACTCAGTCTAGCAAATTGATTATATTTTGATACTTAAGAAATCACTAACTATAGAGGGTCCTAAAGCTCTCCACTTGCCAAATACAGAAGCACAATCATCAGCAATGCCAGTGCACAATGGGTGGTTTGACAAGCAGCCAAGTGTCCATAGTTATTCCACACAAAATCACAAGTTATTAATTGCCTAAGCTGTCCATGTGGACTTGTCAATCAACTCCTAGAGATAGAAGCCTCTCTAAGAACAACATCAACTAACTTAGATATTTTATTTTTGTACTCTTACAAGCAACTAGTTTGCATACGGTATTGCTCAATCTATGAAGATTAAAAATAACAGAATGCCCATTTTTCTTTTCAATCATCAGTTCAGAAATTCAATCCATGAACACAACTTAAATAAAAGACTTGCAAAGAGTTCCACACATCAACTCAAAAGCACAGCCCCAGATATTGCTAACCAAATAATCAGTGACTATTGGAATTAAATCAGCATCCTGAGTGGTTTGACACTGTGTATCATTTTTAATATATTATTTAAGATTGCTAATCCTTTTTGTAATTGCATTTGTAGTGTAACTTTTTAAAAATGAAACACGGAATTTGTTTCACATGATTAACTGTTACGTATATACATATAAATAACACTTTAGTACCTGTATTGAATGGAAAAAATTTAGGTCATAATTTTATAACAAAATATTTAATAAAGGCACATGGCAGTAATATATTTTCAAAATGATATTACTATAAAGATTTGTAATACCATTATATGTAAATATGTTTGACTTCAACATCACCAAATTTTCATTCCAAAATAACATGTTAAATGTGACACAATTTTAAAATGGAATCATAGCAATAGGTCAGTATTACTTCTTGTACATTACAAATAAAATTCATATCACACAACTATCAGGATACAGAAGATGCTTGAGATTCCACTCTAAGTCAATCAAAAGCATGATTTATGTGATTTTGGAAATAATACAAATATTATATAAATTACTTTATTTCTGTCTCCTACTAGTAACTTCACGTGTTTCTCAAAAACTTATTGGCATCGTAGATGCTGTGTATGGTTACAATAAGTATTTAACTATGACATCAACCAAAATGAGAGCAACTTTGAATGATAAACCTTAGGATCATCAATACACCTACTAAAATATCTAATTGTGATAAGTATTATATAATATGCATGTATGACTACTATATGTATATAGTTTTAAAAATCAATAATAAAAATCCTTCTATATAATTATTTATCAAGCCATCCTATGCTTTTAAAAAATGAGGGAGATTTTCAATTAAAAACTTTATAGATGTTCTCCCATTGATGATCTCCCGTGATCTACCACTCAAAGTTGACTTATTTTCAAACTAAAATACCCTCTGTCTCATAGATTGAGACATCTTAGTATCTCAACAGATAGGACAGTCTTAAGGGAAGTTCAATAACTTCTGTTCATAATTAACAGTTTTTAAAATGACTTGATCCCTTATGACATAATGAGGCTTTTAAGAATATAGTATTTTAGTTAGCTGAATCTTGCTGAGTTTAAGGTTAATCAGGGTTCTTTAAAGTAGTGCGTTTGTTAATTTCATCTTTTCAGAACTTCACATACATAAGTATGATTATTACAAGGTTCTGTTCTGAATGTTAAAATTTTAGTTATTCAGTCATACTCAAATATCTCCCATCTGTCTTATGACAGATGAAATTTTCTTCAATGAACAGGCATTTAAAGGTCTTGATTTGTAGGTCTCAAGTTCACTTACTTTACATATAAGTCAAATTTAGTCAAGGAAACCTATTTGACCATTACCAATGTGCCTTATGACTGTTTCAGATGAAGTTTGTTCAGTGCATAGCGGGTATAGGCATGGGCCTAACCATTGATTTATCATCAGCAGTAAACTTGCCTTATAACAAATGAACAAAACAACTGCACCAACTTCTAAGGAAGGTGATCAACACTGTTCAAAGATGAATAAGTAAATCTATGAGTGTCTATTGAATTTCTAACATGAAAATATGAATAAGCACAGTGTTGGGAACTGCAGGATAATTTATGCATACCAAAAAAAAACCTCATCATTGTTATTATAAACTAAGCATGGAGATATAAAAACTAAACATAAACATGTGACAATTTATAGTTAAATCCCAGAGTAGACTAATATTAGTTTTGTTTTACAAGACTTTGTCTTCAGTCGATCTATTAAAATATATATGGCTACCTGTAAAAATTATATGTAAGATTCTCAGTCAGTAGCTAGTTATCCCTGATGCTGCTTCAACACTTCTGAAGTTACTGAACATTTAATTGTTAAACTGAGATGTTTTTCATCTTTGTTTAGTAGGGATGGTTTCCATAAACCTGAGTAAGAATGAGGACTCACACTTAAGGCTGATTCTATCTGCCCAATAACAATTATAAATTGGAGTAGAAAGAACATATAATTGTTGCATCCACTAAAAAATGTTCTGCAGAAATGTCCCACTGAGTTACAATCTGTTGAACTGTGTTGTGATGGTTGAAAATAGTTTGTGATTAAAGTTTCCCAGCAAAATTCAACACATGGGGAAATCAAAGTGATGGGACACTTTCTTTCAAGTACAGAAGGAGGGCTAAAATGGCAGGGTCCAAATAGTTCAACAACACACATATGATAATATATTCCAATCTTTAAAAGGCACTAGAAATTTGTTTCTGTGCCAAATAAAAAGCAGCTACCCAATATAGATGCAACTGCTATATCTAGAAATAAAAAAAATGCTGAAATGTTGGCAATGCTACCATCAGAAAGAGAACAGTAAGAAAGTTTCTACATCCCCCAAACTGGCAACTCTTTGGGGGGAAAAAAAAAGTGATGTGTGACAAAGCTTGCTTCCATATTCACTATATTATAACATCTTCATGCATACATTTTAAAAATAGAAAATGAAGATGCAGCCTATCAGTTCGTAATACTGAATATTCATTCAATTTTCTTTAGCACTAAATTCCTTTCTTCTGTAAAAAAATTTTTGTTTGTAATGTACTAGAATTGGGTAGCTAAGGGTTAGAAGAAAATGTTTACCTAATGAAAGGAAATTTCAGTAGACTAAAGGAGGAAACACAAAGATAAGTAATGATGACTTTTAAATTATTATTTTTTAAAAGGACACAGAGAAAATGTTGTTCTCAATCTTTCTTTCTCTCCCTCTCTTTCTCTGGGTGCTGCATGCATGTTTCCAAATCCTGAAGCTTATTTTAAAAGGAAAAAAATAAATAAATAAAAGAGCATACACTTAATGTGCAAGTAAAGGGACTTGGATAACTAAAACTAAAAGGAAGACATTTTTGTAAGTAATGGTTAATATTTATCAAAATAGATGACTTTTTAAAGGTAAGTCATTTCTTCCCTTTGGAGAAACAGAAATAAAGACTGAAATTCCTTATTTCCCTTGTGTGATTTAGATATAAAAATGAAAAGAAACTGGATATTGAACTAGATATCATCTTGAGGTCCTTTTGTCCCTTCAATTTCTGAAATTATTGGCATGACAATTAGTGGTAAAATATGAGCATGATTATGTAAATTGGCTGATTCAATTAAATAGTTAGGGATATTTGACATGGGGTAGGAAGAGTGAAACTTTTCTTCTTATAAATGTTTTAAGACTATGCAGTTTCAAAGAATATTCTATTAGTAAAGATAATCATAACTGTACACAAATAAGAAATATGTAAAATAAGAACTCTGTAAATTAATCTGATCTGAATACCAGATATGGATATGTAATATAGATATGTGACCTGAAAAGGACACTTATAGGTAAGATCTTGTACCTTCCATGGCAATTATATACCAATTTTACTTTCCAAGGTATTTTTGACACTTTCTTACGTCACATTTTATTATGTTTATTGTGTGTACAATTTTTTGCTGTAGTTCACGGCTACTATATGTACCGTCTAGATATATCAAAGCCATTCATGAAGTAATTGTTCAAAGAACTGAAATATTTTAACATCTAAAACAAACTTTATGGGGCTGTATTTAATCACAAATGGCAATGCAAATCAAATTTGGACAAAGAGAACACTCTTATTAATCAAACCTGCAATCAGTTGTGTAAACTTCTATAAATAAAATAATATATAATTTAGTTTCTCTCTAGTATAATTTTTTTCAGCTCAAATGAGAAAAGAGATCATCAAGGAGTCAGAGGTGTGTGGTTGGAAGGGACAAGGGACTTTTCAGAAAGAATAACAACCTGAATCACTCAGTGAAACTTTTGCTCTTGAAATAGAAAGAAAACAGGAGAATCTACATATCTTTGGAAAATAATACCTCTTACCAGACTGCATTTGCTTTTGTCTTCAGTATGAATTGTACCACCCACACTACATGCAGAAGGAGGAAAGTGCATTACTGAATAAAGCATCCAAGTAATCTCTGGAGCTCCACAACATAGAAGTCAGTGACAATGACATGTAAACATATTCAGTGGTCTATAGAACTGTATGTAACTTTGGAGATGACAGTTAAAAAAGAAAACACAAAAATTAGTTTTCTAAATGATATAGCAAGGTAACATGCCCTAATATTTTAATGTTAATGTAAATGATATATTTTGTGAAAATTTATTGTCTGCTATATGTTGAAAGTTTATAAAATAAAATCAATTTTTTATATATTTTTCTTGTGTCTTATGAACTTGCTAATATTTGCTTCTTAATTTTTATAGATTTTCTGTAGATTTGTTCTAATGTGTAAAATGATGTGGCTGCAAATGATAATTTTATTTCTTCCATTTCAATTTTAATACATTCTATTACTATTAATTTTAAATTTATTTTACTTACTAATAAGTATAACTATCGTTTACTTATTTTACCTTATTTTAATAGTCTATAAAAAGCTGCATAAAAGTGGTGATGGTAGGCTCCCTTTCAGTGAAAAATAGCACTCACTATCAAGTGGAGTATCATCTATAGATTTTTTGTAGCTATTACCTATCAATAAAGGACATTCCCATTTAGTTTCCAATTTGATAAGTGTATTTTTAAAAATGAAATCAAGTTGAATTATTTTCAATGATTTTTTTTTTCTTGTATATTGACATGAGCAAATAATTTTTATTTCTTCCTTCCTTAAAGTGGAAAATTACATTGCTGCATTACTGGAATAAACATATATATAATATTCATGCATTGTGTTTGGGTTACAAATATTTAAAATAAAATTCCTGCATTTATGTTCATAAGTGACATTGTCCTGTAAACTTCATTTCTTATAATGTCCTGGTTAGGTTTTGGGATTAAGGTTATCCTAACTGGTAACATGCTTTGAGAAATGTTTACTCTTTTTTAATTATCTAGAAAAGTTTATGTAATTGTGTGATTTTTTTCCATTACATACTTGCTATGTGTGTATGTATGTGTGTGTGTTTGTGTGTAATTACTTTTGGATTGTCTTGAATTGCTAATATGTGTGCACGTGTTTGGATGTATGTATATGTATATTTGAAACTGCATGACTGTTCAGATTTTTTTTCTTTTTTTTGTGACAGTTTTCATAAATATTTCTACTAATTATCTAGGTTTAAATCCTCTTATTTTTCCTTTTGCCTAAAGAGCACATTGTAGTATTTCTTTTAGTGGTGATATATTGTGAGCATATAGCACTTATTTTTCTGAAAATGTCATTTTTTTCATTTTTTTGAAGTTCATTTGTATTGCATACAGACTTATAGGTTGAAAATTTTTTCAGCACTTTGAAAACATCACTTCATCCCCTTCTAGCTTTGATGTGTTGTCATTATTGTTGCTGCAGCTCTCAGTGTGTATTGTTGCTCATTTAAAGCAAACAGGCCCTTGTGGTTTTCTTCTGATTGCTTTTAAGACTTTGTTTTTGATTTTCAATGGTAATACTATGATGTACCTAGAGGTAATTTTCTCTTATTTTCCTGATTTGGCGTTTATCAGATTTCTTGAGTCTATGGCTCTTTGCCTTTCATTAGTTTTAGGAAAATGGTTAGCCACTATCTATCCAAATATCACTTCTCTCCTCTGTTCTGGTATTCCACTTTTATATGAACATTTTTATCTTATTTCATATGTCTTTTAATTTGTTTACATTATGTTATACCTTTATGTCTTTCCATGCTCTTTCCATGAAGACTATTTTCTTCAGAACTCTTAGTCCAATCAATCTTCCTTTACCATTTCTGCTTTGCTATTAAAAAGTGCTATCGATTTCAATATTTACGGTATTGCATTTCTCTGTACTGGAATTTCTCTGTACTGGAATTTTCATGTAATTTTTTTAAAGGTTCTAGTCCTTGGAAAGTTTCCCAATCTAAACTTTTATTTCAATGATTGTTAGCCATTATTATTTTAATGTTCATAGCTGATAAGCCCCTTATCCTGATCCACTGTGAATGTTTCTTTTGTTTATTTTGCTTCTTGTATTTTTTTTAATTATTATTTTTTATCAGGCCTTGACTTCTTCTATGCCTGGTTATTTTTATTAAGTTCTGAAAGTTGTTTATAAGCAATACTGGAGATAATTTAAGGTTTTAGATAATCTTAACTTCCCTCCCAAAGTTTTAAACTAACAATAATGAATCCTGTTGATAGATTAGAATGTTTTCTTTGAATTCAGATAAACTGAGGAGCAAGTATGAACCCAGTAGGTAAAGTTTGGGTTACCTAAATCAGAAATGGCACAACACTCAAGCTCCAGTTCAACATTTATGGAATTAGAATTGACTGTTTATAGGAAAAGGGAATACAATCATTACAGTATTCATTGAAACTGCATTTGAACTATAACTGCCTGAATAAGTGGTAAATATCAAATGTAAACAAGCTATGAAAATACCAATACTTATATAAAGACAACCCGTGAAAAGTTTAAGAGAAATCTATGAAAATATTTGAAGTGACAGCAGCAACTAAAATTATTATTTTAACCTATAATTATATTTGCATTTGCTTTTCTTTTGCCTTTTTAATTCACAGAAGCTAGAAGCTTCTAAATTTATCTTAATTAAAGCCAATTGTGGGTTTCCACGCTCTCAAGAAGAGAAGAAAAAGTAGTTAGAAAGGATCCGAATCTTCTCTTGAGACCAGAAATTCCTTAAGTTTTGCTGATACACATCTTTTTTACTGTCAGATCACAAATAAATTCACGGAAAATGTCAGTCGTTTCTTTAGCTTTTATAAATAAATGACAGGTGATTTCACAAACTTATTTTTAGTTAGACTAAAGGCTACTTAGTAGGAATCTGCTGCATGAATTATTTAAAGTAGCCATAATTTCACATATATAATGTAAAACTAACATATTACTAAGAAATATTGTAGCCATAAATTGTTAACAGCATCACAAACATCTGGAACACTCAAGCAGATGCAGGTAAATGTAATTTACTCAAGTTTGTGGAATGGACAATTGTCAGCACATGATCCACAGTCACTTTAATTGGTCATTTCCAGTGTTGTATTTTTACTTTTAAGTTATGGTTATTATATTGAAATTAGTTCATTGTATAGTTACATCAAAGATAACCTTAAAATGTTTAGATTTTTAGTTAAGAATAGGTACATTTATGTATTTTGTGAAACTTCAAATATGTAGATAATCTGAGAAAAACCTACAATTTACTTTTCCACAAACTCCTCTAAAATCCTGATAATTAATGACATCCCCCAACCCTCCCTGGTGGGGAGATGATTGTAGTTTTAACACTTGTCATATACATTTCTAGAATTTTTCTCTGTCATGATATTGTTAATCATGTATCTAAAAATGTTTGGTTATCAATGATTTTTATTTCATATATATAATCCTGTTATTGGCTTATTTTTATTTTATTATATGTTGTGTCAATCTTGACAAGTTACTTAAGCAACTTACTTAAGCATCAGAATAACCTGAAACTTTATTTGCCTGGACCTTACTTTACATCAACAAATACACGAGAGGCAAGTGCAAAATACTAGTCAATAAAGGATCAAAGATCTTACTGTCAAATGGTTTCATAACTTGGGAGGTGAGATAGACATATATGTGTGTGTGTGTGTGTGTGTGTGTGTGTTTGTGATAGCAAAATGTGTGAAATGGAAAATAAAACAGAAAGTGAGATAGGGAGTGCTGGGAAGGGGTACTATGGCAGAAGGTGTAGTATTCAATTTAAAATACGGTGTCCCAGAAAGGCATCATTTCAAATGTGAAATTTGACCAAAAACCTGAAAGAAGTGAAGAAGTGAGTCATATACCTGCTGAAAGTGGAAGAGAATTACAGACAGAATTACAACTAGTGTCAAGTCCTGAGACGCCAATATGCCAGGCATGTTTGATGCAGAGCCAGGTTTCCAGTTTGGCTCAAGCAGAGAAATGTGAAGAATAGAACAAGATGTAGTGAGAAACCATAAGAAATTTTTGAGTGGAGCATTGATATAATTTGATAAAAGCTTTAACAGAATTACCCCAGCTGCTCTGGGAAAATAGATTTTATCTGAGTTAGGGTCGATGGAGTAAAACAGAAGGTTTTCCAATAATACAGTTTGGAGATAATAAGTGGCATGAACATGAAATACTGGAACTGGTAAGAAGCAACCAGATAAAGATAATTTTCAGATTGATGTGTAATTTATTGTTGTAATTAACATGACAACGATTTTGGGGGTCAAGAACTGAAAGATACAGATGCCAACACCTAAGACAGCAAGGAATGTTGCAGAAGAAGGTTGGTAAGGTGAGCAATACAGAAAAAGAGGTGCTTGGATTTAGAAGTCTTACATTTGTTGTCAGGCATCTAAATAGAAATATCAAATAAGGAATTGGTTACATAAGTCTGCATTCTGGGGAAATATATTTCTTACAGACCCAAATTTAGAAGTTTTCAGCATGTAGATGATATTTAAAACCATCTCAGCAGTTGAACAAGGTCACTGAGGAAATAAACACAGGCAGAGAAAAGAAGTGGTCATGGGATATTAATTGTAAATATATCCCTAGTACTTTATATTCCCTGTATTGATGCCCTTTTTAATGCAAATTCACAGCTCCTGTTATTAAGAAGTAGAGTTTACCCGGAGCTCTTTGAATCTTGGCCAGCCTCAAGACATTGTTTGGACAATATAATGGATGGAATTGTCAACTAGGTCACTAGACCCGTGGTGGTGATTTGGATTTCTCTTTTGGAAGCCTGTCACTGTTAGGAGAACAAGACCAGGCTAGCCCACTGGATGCTGAGAGTCACATGATCTAGGCACTTTGATTGCCCAGGCCACCTCGCCTGCCATCCCCAGAAATATGAGTGAAGCCATCCCGACTAATCTCCCATCAAACAACACACCAACTTAACACAGACATATGAATGCACAGTTGAAGTCAACCAAACCTGTCTCAGTTCAGCAGAACAACTCAGGAGACTAAAGAGCAGCTTCTTAGTCCATAATAATTTACTATTATCAGAATCAAAGAATGAATCCTGAGGGCATTCTAAATGGTAAGGGATTAAGGCAATGAAGATGACCAGACAAAGGAAACTGAAATGGCAACCAGTAGGGATGGAAGATATTCAGAAATTCATAGTGTCTTTTAAGCCAAGGAAAGCAAGTGTTGCAAAAGAAACATCTATCAACTCTGTCAGGTGTTGCTAAATCAAGTAAAATGAGGGCTAGAAGGTGACCAATGGATTTAGTGATGTAGAGGTTATTGTTGACCTAATTTCAATGATCCTTTTCTAACCTTGTTCCCAGGATGAGAAAAAGATGAACTTGGTGGAAGACACTTATGACTACCACATAAATTTAATTATAAACTATCAAATTTTGAAATTCTTGTTAGTCTCAGTGTGCCAGTTTGAATGGATTATGTCCCCCCAAATGCCATTATCTTTGATGTAATCTTGCGTGGGCAGACCTATCAGTGTTGATTAGATTGCAATTCTTTGAGTGTTTCCATGGAGATGCGCCCCACCCATTTGTGGGTGATGACTCTGATTGGATAATTTCCATGGAGGTGTTGGCCCGCCCATTCAGGGTGGGTCTGAATTAAATTTCTGGAGCACTATATATGATCAGACATAAGGAGCAAGCTGCTGCAGCCTAGAGAGGAATGTCCTGGGAGAAAGCCATTTTGAAACCAGAACTCTGGAGCAGAAACCAGCCACATGCCTTCCCAGCTAACAGAGGTTTTCTGGACGCTACTGGCCATCCTCCAGTGAAGATACCCGATTGCCTATGTGTTACCTTGGACACTTTGAGAGTAGCTGCAGGTAAGAGACAGTTTGAAGATGGCTGTTGAAAGCAGACTTTTGCTCTGGAGAAGCCAAGAGAGGAAAAACACCCCAAGAGCAACTAAGAGTGACATTTTGGAGGAACTGCAGCCTAAAGAGGAATGTCCTGGGAGAAAGCCATTTTGAAGCCAGAACTTTGGAGCAGATGCCAGCCACGTGCCTTCCCAGCTAACAGAGGTTTTCCGGACGCCATTGGCCATCCTCCAGTGAAGGTACCTGATTGCTGATGTGTTACCTTGGATACTTTATGGCCTTAAGACTGTAACTTTGTAACCAAATAAACCCCCTTTTATAAAAGCCAATCCATTTCTGGTGTTTTGCATTCTGGCAGCATTAGCAAACTAGAACACTCAGTTTGGCTCAATTACATGGATAACAGGAATTATAACCCAATTATAAGATATTAACCAGAAACAACTGATTAAATCTTTAAATAAATGATATAGACTGACTTCTACTCTTTATTCATAAATAAAACAATGAAAATTCAATTATCTTGCTGTATAAACCATCGTATATATGATTTCCATCGTAGGCTCCCTTCATTAAGCCAAATGACAGATAGATGTACTATTGCACACCAGCATGCATGTTGATAAGATATCAAGGGAAAATGCGGAAGGAATTTTTTAACAGAGTACTTTTAAAGACATAAAATATCTCTTAGTTAATTTAATCAATTGGTCACATTAAAGATAGTATGAAAAAGAGTTTTCTAGACCAATATAGACAGACTTTGTAGTAGAAGTTGGTAATAAAATGGGAGTCTCTTCATTTACTTCATAATGGGCTTTAGATTTTTCTGAGAGTAAGACTGATGAGTTAGTTAGTCAAATATTTTAGTGACTTTCTCTGAACTTCATGCAAGATTAAGAAAGGGGATCCATACTGGATGTTTGACTTCTATTGCTTTGTTTCCCAGGAGGTCATGTTTCTCTTCTCTGCTCCCTGTGGTACACCTACTAAGATCCTATGAGCCTCTCTCTTGGTATAAATGTGAGTTTCAAGACAGAATACTGAGGCACTCTTAGTAACCTTTGTGCACATGCCCAGCAGTGGTCAGAAGGAAATAGTTATAGCCACTTCAAAGTGATTAAAAGCAGCTCTGTCTGTGAGAAGGGAAGAATCATCCTAATTGTGCCCTAGGGAAGAACTGTTTCAGAGGGATACTTGTGATGGCTTTGAAGTCAAAGTAACTACTCTGGCCCTCTTACCAACGCACTAACTAGAAATGTGTAAACTTTCATGGACTCAAGGAAAGAATAAGCTGAATACCTAGTATAAGAATTGATTTCTTAATCTCATGAGGCAAACCCCTGCAGAATCTTTTGCAAAACAATCCATGTGATTCCAGCTGAGTCACTCCATTGCATTAAAACTGAATTAGACCAATGTCGATAAGCCTCAAGTAATGAATGTCCTTCTAAAGAAAGCAGTAGTTACAATTTTGCTTAAAGATTTTTTGCTAAAAATAATCAAATAGAATGACTCTAATGCAGTTTTTGTTTAATTTTAAAGTAACATGAGATAAATTTGTTAACTGACCAGTACAGATTACATATTTTGAAAGCATACAATAGTATTTAGTTTCACAAAGCTATAGGAAAAGGTCAAATGTGTCACTCTGCTCTATTCTGGGGACAAGATAGACAGTGCAACTCCTACATTTACACTCCTTCCTGCCAACCAATGAGTTAAGCACTAGGGAGAAGCCCTAAAACACACAGGTCTTCTACATTTAAAAATAGGTGCATGCTTACATGCTGTTTTGTTCCAAATTCAAGTTATTTCAGAAATTTTGTATACCAATAGGGAATGCACCTGCTATTTAGCTATAAACAGCAACACAGTCAAGACTGGTATAATTCAGAAACGGTCTTTTGTATAAAGACCTTGATTCAACAATATTTAAATATTCCTAACTCAGTTTAAAAAAATTATCATAAACACACTAATTGTACAGTTAGGGGAAAACCATTGCTGATTTTGACCAAAATAAAATTATATTTGGTAGGGTTACTAAGGCTATTGTTAACAGTCTTGTGTTTAAGAAGTAAAATTTAGTTTAATTTTTGCAAATTCATTTTCCTTTAGATTTTACAAAGTAATAACATCTTAAAATAGAATTTGCTTCTAATTAAAACTTCAAGACATAAGACATTGCTAAGTATTACAAATATACACTTTTATGGAAAATACTTATATGTATAATATAAAAATAACATAGGGATGGTTTATTTTTTCTTGTTTTAAATTTTTAGAGACAAATGAGAACTACGAATGGAGAAGAGTGCAATGAGTTATAGTTGGATGTGTATGTAAACTGATATTTACATAAGCATTTGGGATATGAGAGTTTCAATCGATAATCACCTATTTCATTGTCATCACTTAGTACAACTTTTTTTTTTGTTTCTTTTTCTACTTTTCTAGGAAGGTTTTAATTGAAAGTGTTAGTGAAAATTAAACAACACTTTTTTGGTATTACAAAACACAAGAAAAAGAATAAAATTTGCTTGTATTTTGCATTCTCTATTGACTGTACAAGCTCTCTTATTTATGTTGTTTATTTATTTCCCAGCAAGGGCTGATGGGATAATGCTGAGTGCAATGGAATATGTTATGTTTTCTCATCCTCAAATTTTTACTAATTTTTCACTGCTGTTGGAAAACTGCCATATGGTGTAAAACAAAGATTTCATTTCAGGATGCCACAATATGTTCTATTAAAACTGTAAGGAAAAAAAAGTTGGATATAAAGGTCATAAAATCACTGGAATGTACCCTCCTGAGAAAGGAGTTGTTACTAAATCGCCTCATGAATATAATGATAAACATTTCAATATAAGCACTAAATGAAATAGATTTGAAATATGTTTAAAAGATGCCTCCTTTATGCAGAAAAGTATGATAATGAAGCAAGCAGTATGGAAGAGTGAATATTTAAGTCTCAAAAAAAAAAACATTTGAGAGCTTGGGTCTATTCATGCATTCACCAAAATGTATTGATTACCTGCAATAGAGTAAACATTAGGCAGAAAGATGTACAAATTCAGAATCAGTTCTCCAGAGGCTTATAATCTACTAATGGAGGTTATAGACATATAATCAAATAACCATAAATATGCAGTAGTTTCTATTTTTAGAACATGTCTGAAAGTGATGTTCTGTGGGCTCAGAGGGGAAAGCACTTAACTCTCCATAATAATTCAGGGATGACTTCCCAGAGGAACTATCATTTCAGCTAAAAGTTTTGTTTCCATTATTCAAATCTCCCAAAATGCCAAATCTATATTTCTATAAGTTTAAAACAACAACAACAACAAAGAAAACAGAATAAAGAGTGGTTTTGCAACTTCTATCCTTGTGCCCTCACAATCTATATTCTACAGAGCAGTCAGGGTCATCTTTGCAAAATATAGATCAAAATAAGCTATTCCTTTGCTTGAAAATCTTCAGTCACTAGCCATCATCTCATGATCCATAAGGCTAAATATGCCTGAGTTCTGGATTGTTCGTACTCATCTCTTATCACTTTTCCCTTCACATTCTCTACTCAAGACATATTGTCCCTGCTACTGTTGTTTCATCTACCTAGAAGGCTCATCAACAAGACATTCATAAACTTTATTCCCCCACTTCATTTCAGTAGCTGTTCAAATGCCGTATTGTGAGAAAAGAATTCCCAAATTGCCCTATGAAAAATAGCATCACCTAGACTAATGTATTCCCTTAACCCTGCTCTATATAGTCTCCATAGCAATTACGTGTACTTAAAATTGTATTTAAAATAATTGTTCATTTCCCATGGACCCCCTTAGGGTAAGCAATGTTTCTGTCCTATTCATCACAAATCCTTAGAACCTGAAACAATAACTTGCATAAATTAGGCACACAATAAAATATGTAAATTTATATATGAATGAATGCATGACTTATTTGGGAACAGAGTACTGTAATGGAGCTTCTTTTATCATTGGCTACATAGATGTAATGAATAAATAAATCAAAGAACAACCACATGTTTTACAAAGTTGCATTAAGTCTTGTGAAGAAATAGCAAATGAAGAAAGAGAAATAAGAAGAGATTATGTAAACCAACTAACAAAGAATCAAAACCAACAAAGGAATCAAAGTAGAAAAATCAAGCGTCTCTGCATTTTCAAATGTCTAAAAGTCTTTCTCTTCATTTTGAGTTTCACAAAGTTCATTTTTACCTTGAAATAAAAATTGTGTGGCTTTCCCTCTTGTTTGCTTATAAGCATCCCAGCAGGCTTTGGTTGCAGATATGAAAGGAGTAAATTCCCCCCATATGGTTTTTGCATTATCCATATGAGGGTAATCAAACAAGCCAGCTAGGGAAATCAAAGTGATCAGCTGGAGACTTCCTTTTGCTACAGCTAAACAGACCAGTTCAAACAGTATGCTTCCTGAAATGTCATTTTGCAAAACTGGTTTTATTCTCCAGAAAATAAGAATACATCTCCTTATGAAAATGGCCTGTATTTGAAAGTACTAACACACTTTACTCTCTATATAAAGGTACTATTTCAATGTGTTAACTAAAATATGTTTGAGATAGCTGTGTTACCATTTTGTTTGTTACCAAATTGTCTCTGCAGCTGAGCAAGTATAACAGTTGCAAAATTTGAATTCTTCATTTCCTTGGTGAACTTTTTCGATGTTGTTCTGACAAACCATGGAGACTTTCAAGAGAAAATACCAATTCAAGCAAAAATATTTAAGACTGTATTATTTTCATACATATTTCTGGCATATGTTTCCTGTTCTTAAAATTTATAAATAAGGTCTTTAGTTTGGTTAAAACATTAACTTCTTATTCTTGATAATTTTACAATGATAACATAAGATGCCAATATTATGGGAGCAAGATGAGGGATATAGAGGAATTTTATGTACAATTTTTGTTGCTTTTTCTAAAATTAGTTTGCAATAGAAGTTCAAATGTAAGAGAGTGTGAACCTTTAGCTACACGAACAGTAGACTATTATGTAACATATATAAAGAATATATATTATACAAATAGTAGAATATGATGTAAAATATATAAAAAGAGAATCATGATTAGAAAAATCTATTTAAGTGAATCAAGTTTTGATAGTAAAACATTTTTGTAGTTCTACTTCTACTTTGGTTATGGCAGATATCTAGTATGGACATGCTTTCTCATAATAAACAACTATGAAAATGGGAAAAATATATGAGTTATCATTTTTCAGGCATTAAAAAAACCTGTAATAACTTTAATCCCTGAGAGATTAAACATTGAGGAAAACTCAATGTTACAACCCTCTGGCTATGGGAATGTACCCTAGGTAAATCCCCCGAGTCATCAGCTAAGATATAGACTGTCTAAGTGCAGGTTGAGATTCTGGGAGTCCTGGCAAAGCATAGCTACTTTGGTACAGTAAGGGGCACAGATACATCAGAGAACACACAGGACAGGGAAACACTGAACTTGAGCTCCAATTAGAGTAAAAAGATCTTGCTAATCTCCTCTAGTATTAGTTTAGATGTCAGAAGAAAAACTATACCTTAATAAAAAGGAACTTACTCAAGGATTAAAAAAAAAACTAAAATACCTGCCCTATCAAACAATAAACTCAAGCCTAACAGAGGCAAAGGGAGCTTCCAGTAATTGAACTACCTCCTGGAACAAAATTTAACACCATTCAAAGGCAAATGACATAATCCTTAGTCCGTAGACAATATCAAGACAATGCCCAACGTATAATAAATATTTCTAGACTATGAAGAAAAAGGCAAGTGCGACCTATAATGCCGTGGAGTTTGGTGGGTGGAGCTGGGGAGAGAATTCAATAGAAACTAACCCCAAGATAATAAGGATTTTCGAATTAACAGACAAGGCCAATAGAAATTATCCAAAATGAAGAAACAAATGGAAGAAGTTTGAATAAGCATAAACACACCTAAATGACTTCTGGGACAACATCAAGCAGACTATGAGATATGTAACTGTAATCTGAAAAAAAAAGAAAAGAAAAGAAAGAAAAATGAGAGAGAATGAAGCAAAACTATTTGAAGAATTTCTTCCAAAGTTTTGATAAATATAATTTAAACAATCAACTTACAGAAGAACAGAGAAACCTGATAAAGATAGATAAAAATGAAACCACACATATGCACACTATTGTCAAACTGATGAAGACTTAAAGAAAATTTCTTGAAATGAGCCAGAGGAAACAGATATTTCATTAAGCAGAACAATATCAATAATGGCAGATACTTTCCTCGGAAACAATAGAGCCAAGAAAACAATGGAATGATATAATTAATGTGCTAAAACAACAATAAGGAAAAAATAAACAACCCTGCTAAACAAGGATTCCAATAAAAATAACTTTCCAAAATGAGTAAAAAAAAAACTTTCATAGATAAATTAAAACTAAGACAAATTGACACCAGCAAACCAGAAACATAAGCAATGCCAAAGGAATTTTTTTCAGCTTGGAATGGAATGGTATGAAAGAAAATGTGTCTCTACAAAGGAAAGGAATAAAACATGCCTGTTAAATGACTATCGGAAGGAAAAACAATTATATTGTATTCTGCTGTTTATAACAAATATAGGTACAAAATTTATGATAAGCTACCACAAACCACAAGAGTAGAAACTGGAATTATACTTTTGTAAGGTTGGTATATTTTACATGAATTAAAAGAGTATCAAGTGAAAATGTACCATAATACATTAAAAATGCATATTGCAACCCTTAGAGTTACTATTTTAAAACAATACAAATTGTTATAACTAAAAATCAACTTGTGGAATTAAAAGAGGAAAATATTCGGTTGACCCCAAATAAAATAGGAAAAGAAGAACAGAAAGAAAAAAAAAATAGATGGTGTAAAAAGAAAACAAAAAGCTAAGTAAAGATACATAAACCCAAACATACGAATGATTTCATTAAATACAAAAGGATGAACATTTCAAATAAGAGGCAGAGAAATGTACAACAGAATGATATGATTCAAGAGAAACACTTTAAATATAATTGCAGTGATAGTATAAAAGTAATATGGAACAATATACTATGAAAACTGCAAGCATTAGAAAGCCATTGTACCTATGTTAGTATTAGACTAAGAAGGGAGTGTTACAAGAAATGAACAGAAGTATTTCATAATGCTAAAAGCTTTACTCAGGAAGATATAACAATCCTAAATGTGTCACAACTAAAATGCATGAAGGAAAACTAGCAAAACTAAAGAGAGAAATGGACACATCCTTTATCAGAATTGTATAATTTTCATACAACATTTGGTAATTGATAGTAAACACAACAAAAATATCACTCAAGATATAGGAAAGCTTATATAATCAATATTTGTACAGTAGTAACCTGATCAATGCAAATTATTTTCTTTCCAGGGACACTCAGAGTGTTCCTCAAGGTAGACCATATTCTAGTCATTAAAGTACATCTAAGTATAATTGAAAAGATCAAAATCTCATAGAAAATGTGCAGAAGCTGAGTTTAAAAGATTTTATTAAATATAATATTAGGAAACATATACATGTGTTGAGGAAATAAATGTGAAAATAAGTGTAGGAATGAACAAAATAATGCATCTTAAATTCACTTCTTCATTCCTTCATTTTAATGACTATTTTTGAGTGCCTACTTATGAAACATAATGTTTTCTATTGAGTGAAGTTCAAGAATTGTCTGAGACAGAATTGCGCCTTTGAATATCTCAAAATCTAATGGATTACTTTAGATTTATGCACATTTTGCATATTCAGAACAGATAGAAACACGAAATTACCACTTAACACTTTGTTAAAAGTGAGGAAAAGTAATATAAATAGAATAATCTAGTCAACATGTATATATCTATATACTATAAGATATTTAATCCAATTAAAAATTAGATTATGCTAAAGAACGAATGTGTAAAAATAAGGGGTTTCCACAAGGCTTCAAAAATGCTCTCTGATATTCATGATTGCAAGATCAACCATAAATAATTTGGCAAAAATGGGTATCATCTAGAAATAACACAATTGCATAAAGATTTTTTATTTGTTTTTTAACTTTTCATAAACCATCATGGGTCTTTAGGTGGCTTGGACCTATGCACCCCAGAAAAACATGTTCTTAAACTTAATCCATTCTTGTGGATGTGAACCTTTTGATGAGGTTACTTCAGTTCAGGTATGGCCCAATTGAATCACAATGGGTCTTAATCCTGTTGCTAAAGGCCTTATAGGCCAAGCCACAGAGAAATACAAAGCCAGAGGAAGCAGCCAGAAGCTGGAAGTCAATGGTACCCTGAACAGAAAGAAGCCAGGGGAGGCCACTTGTGCATTGCCATGTGACAGGAAAGCCAAGGCCAAGGATCACTGGCAGCCAGCCCCAGAGTGCCAGAGTCTTTTGAGAGAAAGACGTGATGATGCCTTGATTTTGGATTTCTCCTTGACTCTAAATGCTGAGCAAGTAAATTCCCATTGTTTAAGCCAATCCCTTGCATGGTATTTGTTTCAACAGCCAGGAAACTAAAAACAAGGTGATCCCAAATCCATGTGTAAATCTTGAGTTGATGCTGAAAAATAAATTCATTGAATAGATCAACTCTATTAAAATTTCCATGTGTAGTCACTAAAGATAATTACTGTGAAAATTTTGCAAATTTCAAATAAAGTGTATAACCGAAGAATTAAAGAAAAAAAAAATGCAGACGTATAACATATCTCTTTTATACTGGCCATGCTGCGCTGATTGAACTCAATGTTACCCATTGTCTTGAAGAGGTTCTTATTTAAAACAACAAATGATTTTTTAAAAACTGAAGCACCAGCTGTTCATGTCCTGATAATACATATAATAATATATTATTTTGCTTTATTTTTCACAATGTATTGCCAGCTGAAATCTATCCAAACATTGACTCTAGCTGTAGCATTCCCTGGACCTTCCAATTCAACACAATATTATATTGAATAGTCTTATCAAGTCTTGCATATTTATGATCTTAAAAATGTTGACAGTATGTAGGCTATTTCTCTTTTATTTTGTTGTTTTTATTTTAGAATAAATTTTAAAATAAACATTTATATTTTACAATTAGGAGTTATTGAGGTCATCTTAAATGTAAAATTTGTAGATTTCAGTTGAAAGGGGAAACATTGAAAATTGAATGCTTATCAGCGACATTATCAATTTAATTACAATGTGTTAATACTCAGTTTTCCATAACTGTTCTTATTATTTCTGCTGTATAACAAACCAACCAAAATCTTGTTACAAAAAGCAAACAAACAAACAAACCAAAAAAAAAAAAAACTCTTTATTATGCTCATACATTCTGTAATTCCAGAATTTGGACAGGGAACAAAAGTAATGTCTTCTTTCCACAATTTCTGGAACTTTAGCTGAGAGTGTTTGAAGACCAAAAATCATCTGGAGTTTCAGTCATTCATATGTCTCATGCCTGCATTAAAACAGCTAAAAGATTTGACTTAGCTAGAATTCACCATCAGAGCACCTACACAAGATATTTCCCTATGCTTTGAGCCCCTCACTGGATAGTAGTAGCCTCAGGACAGTCAGGCATCTTACATGGTAACTGAGAGCATGAATGTTCCCACAAACAAGGTGGAAGCTGGATGACCTTCTATGGCCTAACCTTGGGAGGCACATAGTGTGACTTCTGCCATATTCTATTGAAACAAGTACAAGTGCAGTCACTTGTACTTATACTCCTAGGAGGAGACCCAGATCCTGCCTCTAAATGAGAAGAATATTAAATAATTTTCAGCCAATTTTTAAAGAGCAACAATTTCTAAACAGAATTATGTGCTTTAGATATTGCAACCATTTTCTATAGAACACCATCAGAATCAGTAGAATATTTCACCCTGATATAGAATCTTAGTGACAATAAAATTCACCCCCCTCTCATTTTTATATGTGAGATTATTATAAACTACAGAAACAACTATACTCATCTTTGGAACATGCACACATACCTACATACATGAAGCATACGTAAATAAATTGGTAGAGCAAAGTACATAAACTGAGTCTCTAATATTTTAAGAGCCATATCTTAATTTAATTTCACACATGACATCCTTAATAACTTTTTTTCCAATTTTTTAATTGCTTATAGTCTATCAGGAAGCTGATCACATAAACTGTATTGCAGTGACAGCCTCCCTTCAGCCAAATCCATTTTATCACACAATTTAGTGGATCCTTCTGCAAAAAGATGATACCAATGTCCCTATGTATTATTCTACCCTTGAGCATCTTTGTTAAAAACTAAAATATTTGACCTCTGTAGATACTGTTTTGGCTGCCAGCCAAGTGGACTCAGAGACTGGATATTCTGTCTCACTTGAAACAGAAAACAACAAAAAACAGTAATTAAAATACAACAACTAGTGGTTTTCAAGATCCGCAGAGGGTTGCCCCATAAAATATTCATCACAGTAGAAACCAGAACATGCCTATGAGGAAACTACTCATAGCTGCTGAGAGAACCACCTGAAAGTACAAGAAGAATCAGTACTTGACACTCATACAAGGCCAAGGGTAGTGCTTGTTTCCATCAGACAGACTGGAATTCCTCAGAATTCAAGGGACATTGGTTAGAGGACACAGAGGAGAATAATTAGCCCTAGATTAAACCCTGCTATTGTCCTACCTAACAACAAATCCTGGATCAAATTACTTTGAAGGACCAAAGTTTCAGAATGTAGGGAAACAAAAATATCCAACAACCAAAAGTAAAAGTTTTTGTCTGGCATCCAGTCAAAAAGTACCAGACGTGATTGACAAAAATTCATAAATTTAAAAAAATGTTATTAAGGATGTTGTACAGGAAATTAAAATAAGATATAGCTCTTAAAATGTTAAGACACCATTTACATTCTCTGTTCTACCAATTTATTTAGGTATTATGTATGTATGTATGGTCCAAAGATTAATAACTTTGTTTCTTTAAATAACCCATAATAAGGAGAAAATTCAACCACTGAAACTGACCTAAAATTGACACAGATGTGAGCATTAGCAGATGAAGACATGAAAACAGTTACTATAATTGTATTCCATATGTTCAAATTTAAGTAGAAACCCTAATATAGCCTATGGGCTACAGTTAATAGTACAATTATAATAATATTGTTTCATCAATTGTAACAAAATACCACACTAATGCAAAGTGTTAATAATAGGGAGAATTGTGTGGGTGAGGGAGTATATGGGAACTCTGTACTTTCTGCATGATTTTTCTGTAAACCTATGACTTCCCTAATTACAAAAAAAAAAAGGGAAATATCCGCAAGATCCATTGAAACAATTGCTTGATATACACATAAAGACAGCAGAAGGCCAGTGTCCTAGTGGAGGGCTCACCTAGGAAAAGAGGAGGCAGCATCCCCTCTGACTCAAGAGGGCACTGACTCTCAACCAGTCACAGAGGTGGGGGCTGGTCTCACCTTCGGCTTGTTTCTCTTTCCCCCCTCCCTCTTTTAGAGAGCATTTTTGGTTGTCTTCCCACGACATTTTCCTGCCAGAGAGTTGAGGCTGTTTTGATGTAAGACTAGTTGAGGCAAGAAGTCAGTGTATTTTTAGTAATGCGTCCCGCTTAAAGCAAAGGCTGTTTCACTTCTTGAGACAAAAAACAAACAAACAAACAAACAAAAAACTTAAGTAGAACCATGTAAGATATTAAAAAAAAAAAATTGAAATTGAAATTCTTAACTGAAAACTATAAAATATACCAGATTGGGAATGCCCAGGAATGACTATGGTCTGTTAATTTCTGATGGGTATAGTAGGAACAAGTTCACAGAAATGTTGCTATACTAGGTAACTTTCTTGAGGTAGAGTAGGAACATGTTGGAAGTAAATTAGTTATCTTAGGTTAGTTGTGTTTTTCTTACTCCCTTGTTATGGTCTCTTTGAAATGTTCTTTTATTGTATGTTTTTTTTTTTTTAATTATTTTTTTAATTTTTTTATTTTTCATACAGTTGATTTAAAAAAAAGAGTTAAAAAAAAAAAAACAAGGAAAAAAATATGTAGAGCCCCCTTGAGGAGCCTGTGGAGAACGCAGGGGTATTGGCCTACCCCACCTCGATGGTTGCTAACATGACCACAGACATAGGGGACTGGTGGTTTGATGGGTTGAGCTCTCTACCACAGGATTTACCCTTGGGAAGACTGTTGCTGCAAAGGAGAGGCTAGGCTTCCCTATAATTGTGCCTAAGAGCCTCCTCCCGAATGCCTCTTTGTTGCTCAGATGTGGCCCTCTCTCTCTAGCTAAGCCAACTTGAAAGGTGAAATCACTGCCCTCCTCTTTACATGGGATCAGACACCCAGGGGAGTGAATCTCCCTGGCAACGTGGAATATGACTTCTGGGGAGGAATGTAGACCCGGCATCGTGGGATGGAGAACATCTTCTTGACCAAAAAGGGGATGTGAAAGGAAATGAAATAAGCTTCAGTGGCAGAGAGATTCCAAAAGGAGCTCAGAGGTCACTCTGGTGGGCACTCTTACGCACAATTTAGACAACCCTTTTTAGGTTCTAATGAATTGGGGTAGCTGGTGGTAGATACCTGAAACTACCAAACTACAACCCAGAACCCATGAATCTCGAAGACAATTGTATAAAAATTTAGCTTATGAGGGGTGACAATGGGATTGGGAAAGCCATAAGGACCACACTCCTCTTTGTCTAGTTTATGGATGGATGAGTAGAAAAATAGGGGAAGGAAACAGACAAAGGCACCCAGTGTTCTTTTTTACTTCAATTGCTCTTTTTCACTCTAATTATTATTCTTGTTATTTTTGTGTGTGTGCTAATGAAGGTGTCAGGGATTGGTTTAGGTGATGAATGTACAACTATGTAATGGTACTGTGAACAATCAAATGTACTATTTGTTTTGTATGACTGCATAGTATGTGAATATATCTCAATAAAATGAAGATTAAAAAAATATATAGCAGATTGGATTAAAGACAGATATTCTATTGAAGTCATAGCAATGGGCATTGTTTGTTATTAATTATTAATTATATTAATTAGATTTGTCTTTTTTGTGGAATTAAAAATGAGAATGTTAGAGGTTTACATGTCCAATAAATGAAATCAGTCTAGTTCCCAAAACATAACACAGAAGAAAGCCACAACACATCAGAAAAACTTACAGTTCACATGGGTTAACACACACACACACACACACACACAAACACACACACACCCTGATATAAATATATATCATGCTAAGTCACTGAAATATCATAGTATATTAGTTCTGAAAGCTATCAGTTTCCTTACTAACACAGAAGTAATATTAGTAACACTTTCAGAAACTGTTAACATTCTTCTCCGAATTTTATATAAATTTATGCAATTTACTCTGCATGTTTTACTTAGAAAAATTAAATCATGCAATAAATTTGATTTTAAACTAATGACTTTGGTGACTGCTTCAATTAATACACAGTAGCTCCCAGAACTTATGTCAGATATAATGCATATTAGTGACAGAAAAGTTTTATTCTAATTCTAGGAAGTTGTCCAACTCTCAAGAAGCAGAAATAAAGGCAGATACATGGTAGCACACTGTAGGTGTGCTGAAATAGTGTGCAATTCTGGCACTAAATTGTTAGTTTGTGTAAGCTTTTTGTAAGAATCTATTTACCCTAATTTTTTCATCAGTAAAATGATGAGATTATGTATGCATATGTACATATAAAACAATAAAGGGATTCCACACTAACAGGTGCTTCAAACACTTAAGCAGTCTTACATAAGTCAGAAGTTGTGTAATGGTAATAATGATCATTCACTCAGTTTATTTATTTCTTTGTTTTCAGTTTAGTTAGCAAAAATTACATTAGGTACTGTGATTTTTTTGAGAATCAATAAAGGGAAAGATTATTTCTATATCTAAATAGTTGGCATTTGAGTAGAACTAATCACAACAGAGTGCATGGGTGCACAGATGGACAGGTGTTCCAACCTTGGAGTCAGAGCATCATTCTAAGAAAGATAATACCCTAACTGCAGCTTGAAGTAGGAGTAGGAGATGAGTAAATGTATAACACTGCAACAGAGGCAGCTTATCAGAACAGAATGAACTGTGATAATTTGGGGAACAGAAAATTTAGTGTACCTACATCTTATGAATGAAATGGCAGTTGAAGCTATGTATTAGTCATAATGGGCATTTGAGGTTACCACTGTTCCAGGGAAAAATCTAGACATTTCTATATAACACATAATTCTGGTGTCTATGGATATCATTTACTGTTTTTGTGGTAATCATATTTTGAGCAAATTCTGCTATTTATGTCATGACTCACCAAAATCCATAAGTTATGCTGAATACAGATAATTGTGATTTATCTCCCCAAATCATTAACCTCCCAGTGAGAGAGTAAATCTGCAAAGTAGTATATCTTTCCCACTCTAGAGAAATATCATTAACATAAACATCATACATATTAATATTAAGGAACAAATAATTCAAGAATATGCCTACATTTTAATAATTGGATTCCATGGCCAATCCATTGTTTAAATTCCAAAATAATACCAAGTATTAAAAAGAAAAAAGTTACTATAGAATTTCTCTGCCATGGCTAATCTTTCCCCAACACCCAGATATCCTTACCAAATATAACTCTATAAATAGATTCTGGCTGTAAAGTCATGCCTCATCCTAATCTCATCTTTGAATGAGTCTTCATCTGCTATCAGTACTTTGAGATTTCAATGGAGCTTACCCCTAGACTTTTGGATAAAGTTTATAAGAGCTGCAAATAACTGGACTATAAACAAGAGTAGTGATAGGAAACGTTACTTTACATAGACACAATATCTAATTTAACCTGATAAAGTGTATTAAAATATTCGGAAGTACTGTATCTTGTACAAAGATTAGTTAACCATGGGGATAAAACTACAGAGTTGCTGAAATAAAAGTGGTTACCATCCATGCAAATACTCTTCGGGTAAGTGGACCATAAGCCAACAGAATCTGAGTATCTTGATCCCTCTTTCCAAAATGAATATATTAGTATGAAGTCATTAAAATGTTGAACCATGGAGCTCTTCTTCTCTGATTCAATACTCACCAAGTAAACTCATTTTAAAATAATGCTCACCTAGAGCTTCCTACAGATATGGAATGAACTGGTAAGGTGGACATCAGTGTTGTGCTCTATGAAGTAGTTACCTTTTTCCCTTTATTTCAATTAATTGAAATCCAGATTGTATCCATTAATCAAACATTTTTACTAATATATCCCAGACCCCAAGAAAGGGCCTACTCTTCTGTGTACACACACAACAAATTTCTAACTCATATAAAGTAGCATTGAATCTTGATAACATTAATCTTTACAATTTTGGAAGGACGTTAACCATCTAGCTTTTCCTTGGCAACACAAACTGTGGTCACATGCCTGTTTTCATTTAAACTTCTATAGCTTCCTGTTGCCTTTCACCTGCTTCAAGTCTACTGGCTATTGAACCCTTCTGTTGTGACAAAGAAATCACTCTATTTGCATGTCGTCTAGAAAAATGGAGAAACATAGTTGTCAATTATTCCATTGAAACACCTGCTATTAAATGGCGTTTCTTATTTTGGAGGTTGCTTCAGTAAAACAATGTTCAACATTGAGGAAGATAACCTTTGAGGATTCAATCTTTATCAAACTGTCACTGTAGGCTACTGAAATGAAAGAGATTAACTTCCAAAATATTGAAGAATTTTTTCTCCAATAACTAAAATCAGCATAAAATAATGTCCTCATTCATAGTGTTGAAGGTCAAATAACAAGTACCCTGATATTTTATGTCTTTTTTATAGTTTTAAAAGCATTGACCTCACAATTTGAACTTTCTTTCTTCTAATTACTTCTTTTCAACATTCCATAGAGTTACATACTGGATACACTGGTATCAATTATTAAAGTTCATATAATTGTATTCAATATTTCATTATAATTACAACAGGCTCAACATTTTTGAAATTCCAAAGCTATAAATGGAAAGTTTAATTACTATGATATTTAAAATTGGACACATTGTTCCTTCATCTCCTTATATGATTATTAAATTTATCAGAGTATTTATACTATAGTGCATCTATTTGCCTATGCACATGAAATTTAATTTTAAATGTTTAAATAATAATGTTACACACTTTAAATGGTTGAGCAAGTGTTATTGAACCTTGAAAATAGAATAACATATTTTGAAAATAGTTTTTCATGAACTTTAATGATAGAATTTTTTCTGTACAGTAACAGATACTGAAACATGACTGTACTTAATAGCATTCTTTAATATACAGAATTTCAATGCATAAAAATGGCCTCAATTCTCTTCAGAGTACAAACGGAAATTTCTAAAGTTAATGCACTTACAAACAATTTTCCTCTCTTAGAATGATTTGAATATTTAGAGACTTTGAGTATGCTAAAAATAATGCCATTTTATTTAGTATTTTTTATAAATATGACAGTAAATTCATGAGTTTTTTTGATGAATGACTACTTTCCTATTTTAAGACCATGCTCTTGATGTTTTCAGGGAAGTTATGGTGACAGACAGTATGTTTCATCATCCTATCAGCAAAGACATGTTCTGATCTTACAAACATTCTATACTTTGCCTTGATTTTTGTGTCACTGTCATCTGTGATTTGGAAAAGTTATATTTCTAAATCACCATTGTTTTGTAAGGAAAAAAAAAACATTTATTCCACTAAGGATCCAACAGTGTACTACTTAATTAACAAGGTATTTAATTATTTGTTTTACATGTGTCTTCAATAGATATTTAAGGTGTTTAAGGGCAGGAGCTGTGTCTATTAAAACTCTATTGCCTTCTTGTATTATAAATTTGTATTTTAACATGCAGGGATAGATAAGTAAATAAATATCAATCAATCAATAAATTATACTTAACATTTTACTTTCCTTTCAAGGTGTATACTAGGTCATAGTCTAAGGTGACAAAGACTAACTACCTATACTCAGAGAATAATGTAGAACAAGTAGAGTGAAGGAAAAAAAATAATGAAAATTAACATAGACTCAGATAAAAGGTTCTGGTATAATAATAATATTACCATCATTGTGTTTGCTATTTATTAGACTGACTGTGTTGGGATCTTTACATAAATTTACTAATTAAATCCTACAGCAATCATATAAGATATATATCACCATTGGTCCGATTTTAAAAATGAGCCCCCAAAAAGTTAAATGACTACCAAGTTATGGCACTAGTAAGTTACACTGGGATTCACTGAGAATCTGACTACAAACTTTGAACAGGCTTACTAGTAATTAACTTATTTTGTTTCAGTGCACTTATTTTTGTGAATTTCCCTTGAATTGATATGATTTTTAAATGTATATGCTATTTTGAATTTTTAATCTGTTCTAACACATATTCTGAAAACAAGTAGTGTATTAGTTTCCTGAACTGCTCAAGGAAAACAATAAAATGAGTCAGAATAAACAATGGCAATTTATTTCCTCATGGTTTTGAGACTAAAAGAAAGTCCAAATCAAGGTGATGTTTTCTCCCTGAAGTCTGTGGCATGTGGCATTCTGGGTCTGGCTGCTGATGATTCTTGGTCCTTTGATTGTAAAGTGGCAACATACATGGGAGCCTCTCCTGTCCTCTCCATTCTTTTCCAGGTTTTGTTCATTTCAAGTTACTTATTTCCTGTGGCTTTCTCACTCTTTCTGTCTGAATCTTACTTTGCTTATAAAGGACTCCACTAATAGTATTAAGGCCCATCCTAACTGAGGTGTGCCACACCTTCTTAACTGAAGCAACCTCATCAAACTGTTCTATTTACAAACAGTTAAAACCCACAGAAATGTATTATATTTAGGAACATGTTTTACTGGAGTACATACAGCTTCAAACTGCCACAAATAGTTAATTCTTTTTAGATGTAAACATATTAAATTGTATCTTTATTAGACATTATTATATAATTGTGACTGAATATTACATTTTAAGAGTGGAAATACTTTGTCTTTTTAAAACTGTAAAAAGAGATTCATTGAAGTATAATTGATATACATAAACTGCACATATTTAAAGTGTACAACTTGATAAATTCTGACATATCACCATATCAAGATAATAAACATATCACTAACTCCCAAAAGATTACTCATGCTCCATTATAATCTCTTCCCACTTGCTCTGACTGTTCCCTCACACAATTTTCTCATTATTCTATTTTCTGTTGCTATAGATTTGTTTACTTTTCCTTGAACTGCCTATAAATGGAATCACTTAGTATGCACTCTTATTTTCTGTCTTCTTTCACTGAGTACAATATTAAAATCAATCAATTTTTTTTTTTCTATCAAGCATTCATTCTTGTTTTGGGTAGTGTTTCATTGTGTGACATACTATATGCTTTGTTTATCCATTCACCTACTGATGAACTTTGGGTTTCTTTCTGGTATAGTACTATTAAAAATAAAACTGATATGAACATTCATGTTCAAATGTTAGTATGTGCATATGCTTTCATTAGTTTGGGGCATATATCTTTGAAAGGAATGACTGGATCATATGGTAGATTTATGGTAAGATTTTTAAAAAACTGCCAAATTGTTTTCCAAAGGGGTTGTACGGTTTTACATTCCCAGGAGCAGTGTGTGAGTCCCAGTACCTCAACATTCTCATCAACACTTCCTATGGTTGTTTTTTAAATTTTAACTATTTTAATAGCTGGGTAGTGGTATGTCACTGTGGTTTTGTTTTGCATTTCTCTAATGAATAATGATGCTTAGCACTGTTACATTGTTTATTTACCTTCTATATATCCTACAAAGTTCTTAGCCTCAGTGTTCCGGCATTACTTAGAGGAAGGTTGGCATTAATATTGTATAAATGCCTTCAGATAACCCTAAAACTCCTGAGGTCAGCAAGGAGCCAAACAAACAGTTTGATTCTTGTCCTTAATACTGTGAAAATTAATGAGGTTTCTGTGCCAGGACATTTCCTTCAGGCATCACAGCATAATAATGGGATTTTGCCTAAATTTCATCAAAATGTATCTATCCCAGGTGCTGGACAGTGTTGAAAGTATACCATAATTTGTGAGAAAGAAGGGGGAAACTGCTTGTAAATTTGTACTTTAAAAGTATGCAGATAACTATATGATCAAACTGTAAACAGTTGATTGCATACCATGGATGACTGTATGGTATGTGAATATATTTCAATAAAACTGAATTTAAAAAAAAGTATGCAGAAAAATCTGTGGGCATATACAGGAAACAAGCAAAAATGTTTAGCTTTTTTTTTTTTTTCTTTTTTCTCCCCCCACCAGAAAATGGAAACCAGACAGAAGAGAGAGGGTTTTTAGTTGTACTTTTTCACTACTCCTGGAATTTGAGTAAAAAAAATAAACTTTGCTATTTATTAAAAATAAAATCCAAGCAAAATGAAACTAAATTCAAGAAAATAGAAACAGAAAGCATGTGTATGTGTGTGTGTGTGTGTGTGTGTGTGCGTGTGTCAGAAAATAAAACCCTCAATTCACTATTATTTCATGGTTATTTACTACAATTCCTATTAAAATCTTTATATACATTTTGATTGTTGTAGAAAAATGAAAAAATATTCTTAATATTCATTTGTGGAAGAATAACCAAGAAATTATAAAACAAAGAAAAATGATGGGAGACTTTCTATACAAGATTATCAGAATTAAAGACACTCAGGTAAATCAAACCAGAGCAAAATAAAAAATCCACCATGAATGGAATTTAATGATTCAAGGGATAAATTGAGTCAGAGGGAAAGGATGGATTATTTATATTTCTACCAGCACTGTTTAAACATTCCAGTTCCTTCACATCCTCACCGACACTTGGTATTTCCAGACTTTCCAGTATTTGAAAAATTGGTTATCCATCCAAAAAACAATGGCAACATAGCATACAAAAAATATATAGCATGCAAAAAAATGAATTACAAAGGATGAAAAATATGAATAGCAAATACATCATGTGCTTTAATTAAAAAAAAAAATCTTGAATCAGAATCTATGAGACTGTATGCAAAATATAGGGTTAGAGGTTTTATAACCATGACTGAAATCCATATAAGAAAATACGTACATGACCATATAAAATAAATTTTAAAAAAGCTGGGACCATAAATTATATCATCCCTAAAACAGTCAATAATTTATTTTTGCAAGTAATTGCCACATATAAGGTAGAAAAAATTATTGATATATAGAATATTCCCAGAAATCTTAAAAATCAACAACTGGGAAAATAACTCAATATAAAATCAGAAAAAAATATATTAACTAAAAATTCATAGAAGGAGTTTGAGGGGGCAAGATGATGGCATAGAGAGGAGTGGAATTTAGTTAATCCCTTGGAACAACTAATAAACAACCAGGAATAACAAGTAAATAATCTGCAACAGCTGCTGGGGGACAACCATGACTGTCCACACATTGTACACCAACCTGGATTGGGAAGAAGGCCAGAGATCACAGCATAAAATCTGTAAGTAAAACTGTGGAAACATGCCAGGAACCCCTCCCCCCATGGCAATCTGAGCTGTAAAACCTCACTGTGGTGGAAAGCAGCACTCTTTGAGCAAGCAAATATAGCTCAACCCAGTTCCAACTGGGGTTTCAATTAATGAATGTGGACTGCTGAATGCAAGCTACAAATCCTTAACAACAGAGAGAGGCTTTTGGTGACAATTGACCTTAAAGAGCCAGAAGATGCCTCTGTCCTGGGACAGGGAGCCCAGAAGACCAGGTGTTACCTCTGACCAACAGATGAAACTGGGGGGCTGTGGACTGACTCTAAAAGGGGGCTTTCTTTCCCTTTTTCTCTCTCTTAGAGTGGCCTAGTGGAGAGAGCCACAGCAATTTTCAGTTTGCAGCATTCTGACCTGGACAGGGGTGGTGATAACAGAGTCAGAGAGACAAAGGAACTATTCAAATGCAGATGATAACTCCCTAGGGGCTGTATCTTCCCTAAGAGGAAGGAGGTGGGGCCCAGCTCTAATACCAGCTTTCCCATCAGAACCAGACCCCAGGGCCTGGGGGAAAAACAGCCAAAACAGAAACAAAAGGAGCCACACATCCTTACACCAGTCAGGAATGACAGACTGACAGGTGCCACCTACTGGGCAGGTTAGGAAAAGCTCAGTGGCTAGAGACTTCACAGGAAAGTCTGTCAATCTCTATGACACACCCACAGGGAGACTTGAAACTGAATATAACCCCATTCTGAGATCTGAACCCATTCTGGTCTGGGAAAATCTGACTGGGGTAACCAAGGAAACCAGATGCCTAGGCAACAGAAAACTACAATCTATTCTAGCAAAAATGAAGATATGGCCCAGTCAAAGGAAAAAACTTACACTTCTTCAGTCAAGACACAGTTGAGATATTGTTTAACTTTAATGAAACAATTTATTAAAGATTTTCAAAGAATATGCTAAATCAAATCAAAAACCAAATTGGCAAGTTTAGGGGAAGATATGGCAAAAGAGATGAGGGATATAAAGAAAACACTGGGCAAACATAAGGTAAAAATGAAAGTTTGAAAAAACAACCAGCAGAATCTACGGAAAGGAAAGGCACAACTCAAGAAATGATGAAAATAATGGAGACATAAAATAGCAGATCTCAAGAGGCAGAAGAAAACACTCAGGAACTAGAGAACCAGAAAACAGAAATCCTACACACAAACAAACAGATAGGGAAAAGAATGGAAAAATATGAGCAATGTCTCAGGGAATTGAATGACAACATGAAGTGCATAATTGTACATCTCATGGGTATACCAGAAGGAGAAACAAGGGAACAAGGGCAGAAGAAATAATAAAGTAAATAATCAATGAAAATTTCCCATAGTTTATGAAAGACATAAAATTACAGATCCAAGAAGCACAGAGCACCCCAAATAGAATAGATCTGAATAGATCTATGCCAAAACACTTAATAATCAGATTATCAAATGTCAAGGACAAAGAGACAATCCTGAAAGCAGCAAGAGAAAAGCAATCCATTATATACAAAGGAAACTTAATAAGACTGAGGATTTCTCAGTATAAACCATGGAGGCAAGAAGGAAGTGGTATGATGTATATAAGATACTAAAAGAGAAAAACCACAAACCAAGAATCCTGTATCTGACAAAACTGCCCTTCAACTTTGATGAAGAGTTTAAAATATTCTCTGAAAAGCAGGCAATGAAAGAGTTTGTGAACAAGATACCTGCTCTAAAGGAAATACTAAAGGGAGCACTATAGACAGATAGGAAAAGACAGGAGTGAGAGGCTTGGAACACAATTTTGGGTGATTGTAGCACAACAATGTAAGTACACTGAAAAAAGATTACTGTGAGTGTGGTTGAAAGAGGAAGGTTAGGAGCATGTGGGACACCAGAAGGAAAGAGGAAAGATAAAGACTGGGGCTATATAACTCAGTGAAACTTAGAGAACCCAACAATTGTGATACAATGTACAAATATGTTTTTACAAGAGGGATAACAAATGAATGTCAACCTTGCAAGGTGTTAAAAATAGGGTGGTATTGGGGGAAAAATACATTCAATGCAAAGTAGAGACTATAATTAACAGAAGCATTGTATTATGCTTACTCTAATGAAACAATGGCAATATATCAAAGCCAAATGCCTATAACTGGGGAACATAAGGGAGAGATATGGGACTCTTGGCATTGGTGATGTCTGACTTTTAATCTACTTTAGTTGAATTCTATCTTTCCTTTTGTTGCTTTTTAGCTGACATATTTTTGTCTTTCTTTTGCTTTTTCTTTTGTCTCTCTACCTTCTTTGACTCTTCCTCCTTCTTTGTGCAAGAAATGGAGATGTTCTTATACAGATAGTGGTGATAGTGGTGAATACATAAACATGGGATTATACAGGGAACCATTGAATTTTACTTAGGATGGAATATATGGTGTGAACAAAACTGTCTTAAAAAAATGGGTTGATGAAGAAACCTTGAAGGTATTATATTAAGTGAAATAAGTCAGACACATAAGGACAAATACTGCATGGTCTCCCTGATATGAACTAATGAACTAATTATAGTATGTAAACTCATAGACATGAAATATAAGTTACCAGGGTATAGAATGGGGAGAGGTTGCTTATTATGAGCAGAATGTTCAACTAGGTGGAATTTAAGTGTTTGGAAATGGACGGAGGTGATAGTAGCATGTTATTGTGACAGTAATTGGCAGTGCTTAATGGTACATGAATGTGGTGGAAAGGGGAACCATAGAATCACATATGGCACCAGAAGGAATGTTGGAGGTTAAAAGATGGGAATATATACAACAGTGAATCTTGTGATGGACACTCTCAATGATTAGCTGTACAAATAGTAGACATCTCTTTCAGGAGCTAGAAGAAATGTATGACACTATAACTAGAAGTCAATAATAGAGGGGTATATAGGGAAAAACATATACCCATTGTAAAGTATGTTCTGCAGTTAGTAGTGTTTTAAAATTCTTTCATCAACTGTAACAAATGTACTATACCAATATTATGAGTCAATAATGGAAGGGGGTGGTTAAGGGTATGGAAGGAGTTGTTTTCTTTTTTTGTCTTTATTTCTTTTCTGGAGTAATGAAAATGTTCTAAAAACTGAAAAAAAAAATTGTGTTGATGAATGTACAGCTCTACGATGGTACTGTGGGCAATTGATTGTACACTTTGGATCTTTGGATGATTGTATGGCATGTGAACAATCTTAACAAAACCAAATTAATAACAAAATTCATAGAGGGAAAAAATCATAGAGGAGCAAGTACTAAAAGACAATAAATACATAAAAACTGAAACATACAAGTGGTCAGAGATTAGTACTTGATAATGACTACAAGGGCATCACTGAACAGCCCTCAGAAAGGCAAAAGTTAAAATGAGGTATAACACCTATTGCTTTCAGGGATTGAGGGAGAAGAGGGCACTTTCACTTATTGCCTTAGGTAATGGAATGTGTAATGTGTTACAGCTACCTTGAATGAAATCTGGAACTATACATTGAAATTAATAATTCAAAAATCTTTGACTTAGCAAACCTCAACTCAGAAGACCAAAGTAGTGTGCAAGGACATATAAACAAGTATGCTTATAAGGTCATAGTAGAGAAAAAATGTAAATATCTGATAATGGAAACGTATTTGAATAAATCATAGTACATCTATGCCATGAAATACCATGTAGCCATTGCAAGGAATGATTGACAGCTATACTACTTTACTTGGATGAATTTACCTTTTGAAAAAAAAGCAGAGGTGTACAAATATATTTAGTGAGAAATAATTCTTGCATAGCAAAAACACCCCAAAAACTTTCTTATATTCAGATGCATAAATGAATATTGTATAATAATATAACTATGAATAATATTATAAATGTGTTGCTATATAGTTACACACATACAAAAAAACAGCACAATTCTAAATACTGGGTTGTCACCATGGACTGCCTTTGGAGTGATAATAATGTACAAAAGAAAGATATTGAGCTTAAAAATTTGTACCTCATTAAATATTTATATAAAATGTGTTTATATTCATAAATGAATTTCAAAGTACAATAGACAATCAGTGAGTGTCTCAATTTATCTTAAACCAGAGAGCTCTAGAAACTTCAAATCTATACTTCCAAAATGATTCCAGAACACTGAAAAGTTGAAGGGAACTAGATAAACAGTAACATTTTACATAATTGATTGAAATCAGCTTTCTTCAATCAATTTTAAGATCACTTAAATTTTTCTACCTTTGATATGTTAGCTAATTTTCAAAAACTGCAAAAAGTATTATCTTTTATCACCCTTTCAAAGGATTATTTAGTTGTTCCTAATTATATCTAAACATGTTCACATTTGTCTTTTAATAGCCACTTATTTCAGCAATTAAATTGACATGAGAAAATTGTTTCTGCTAATAAGGAAGCTTTGACTTAGAAGTCTGTTATCAATATGCACGTAAACATTAGCTCAACAAATGGAATTTAAATAATTGACCTCATAATATATGTTACTAAACATTTTTGGAAAAGATCATGTATATACTTGCATCAGTGTTGGGGGAATAATGGGTTGTTTAGCTCAGATCTACATTCAATTTTACAAGCTTTCTCAAAAGAGGCCTTTTCTTTCTAGAATTCTATACACTTGGATTAACAAAAGTAATCTAATGCCTGTTAGCCTAATGAAAGAGAAGTAGTGAATCAAAACACATTTATTTCAGTTCACTTGTTCACAGGCTCACTCATTCATGAAATCTAATGAAATGCTGCTGGAATGAAAGGGAGAAAGACTGAGAGAAGCTGCCAAAGATTTGTGGGAAAATTTGAATTAATTTTTGAGGCAATAAAGTAACAGAGAGTTTAAGAAAGCAGATGCTTCCTGTCAGAAAACTTTGCACCAACTTATTATCTGAATTACAGCATATATTATTTCAAAGAATCGAATTTCATACATACAATACATATTATTTCATAGAATTGAATTCCATTCTCAACCACAATGGTTCCCTGTTATTAAAAAGTAGAAAGATTTACCTTGGGCTAGTCTTACTGATAGAATTTAGAATGTTGCAGATTACAGTTCATTAATGGGAACACTGGTTTTAATTATTGTTCACCTGGAAACCAGTAAACTGCCCTATATGACTTGGTTAACCTCAAAAAGTATTGTTTTTCAGCAGCTGAAAAATGACGATGTGAAAAAAAATCACAACAGTTATTTACCTGCTAATTTCATAAATTCTTAGTCATTTTTATTGGTTATGTGAAATTTTGAGTCTAATTCAGTCTTGGAATACTATTTCACTCTTGGAATATTATGTGTAAAAATCAATTAGTCATGATTTTTTGTTGTTCTTGTTATTTTTTTCATTGTATGTATGTTCTTAAGCCCTGACAAATATTGATAAATAATATTGATTTCAAATCAGTTGTGGAATGTGGTTGCATGGGGTTTTTAAAAATACACATTTAACAATCTAGTAACATGTCTATAAATAAGACTTTTATTGAAAATCTGATATTTTTAAGCAATCTAAAAATCATCTCTCTTTGAACACTATCAGTGCTAAATTTGTGAAGAAATATAGCAGAATCATCTTTCAGAAATATGCAAACAACAAATCCTTTCAGAACCACTTTTCTTACAGAACTGTTTCCCTTATACAAAATTTATAGTATATACAAATTTCTTTTATGTACTTTGGATCTTAATCTTATAAACAGGAGATCATATTACATGCCCTTTCCGATATTCGATTTTCCTACATAAAAAATACTTATGGTACATATTTCCAAGTAACTAAACATGTATTTAAGTTATTCTTTGCAGGATCTGCAGGTGAATCCAAAATATGGAGGCTTTACAATAATTGTAGCCATCCCGCTCCTCATAGATATCCAGGTTGTTTCCAGTTTTCATTTATGCAAACAAACACAGCTGAACAAATCGTCCTTGCTCTTTTATTTATCTATGTGAGCTCTTACTGTTATAAAATAGATAGCTTAAAAATGAAAGCACTGAGCCCAAAAATGCACATTTTAAAGTTTAATTGCTATTGCTAGATTGCTTGCTAATCATACTGGAACAGTTCATATTACCACTAGAATTAGAATCATCATCATTTTCACTATGTTATCATTCATTTAACATTTTGTGCTCTTAATGGTAAAAAGTGGCAATCCTCTGTTGCTTACATTTAGTATTTATCTCACCCAAACACTCTACTTTTTATCTTTTGATCCACTCTTTACCCCACTTTTCACAATGCACCTTTAGAAAATTGTTACTTCCACACTCCCAACACCTCACTCTAGGATTCCTTGGAATTGTTTAATAAGCCTAACCAAGGTTATTGTAAGGTTTTCCCTTATAGCATACATTCATAGCACTGCATACACATAACACTGTATATTTAAAAATCTAATCATGCTTTTGTTAATAAGGTCTATTAAGATCTAAACATGTGTCAGTCATAATTATTTTAATTATTCAAATTTTATAATTATTCTTTCTCCCTTTTTCCCTTACCTTGATATTTCTGGTTTTTAGTTGTAAATTAGTCAAATTTTGTTGTCAATTGGTCAAATTAGTATACTTGAAACATTATATTTCTTTCCTTAAATATTTATCTTTTACCCTAAGGAAAGGATTATACCTTGTATAAGAAATCAGGCATCCATTGGAGAAATTGCAGATTCAGTTCTAGAGCATTAGAATAAAGCAAATACCACAATAAAGTGAGTCACATGAAATTTTTGGTTTCCCAGTGCATAGAAAAGTTATGTTTACACTATACTGTAGTCTACTATGTGCAATAGCATTATGTCTAGAAAATAATGTGCATACCTCAATTAAAAAGTACTTTTTTGCTAAAAAAAAAAAATGCTATTCATCATCTGAGCCTTCAGTGAGTCATAATCTGTTTACTCAAAGATGATGGCTGCTAAATGATCAGGGTGGTGGTTGCTGAAGTTTGGGGTGGCTGTGGCAATCTTAAAATAAGACAATGAAGTTTGCCACATCAATTGACTTTTCCTTTGTGGCATGCAATGCTCTTTGATAGTGTTTTACCTAGAATAGAACTTCTTTCAAAATTGGAGTCCATCTTCTCAAACCCTCACACTGTTTTATTAACTAAGTTTATATAATATTCTGAATACTTTGTTGTCATTTCAACAATGTAAACAGTTTCTTCACTGAGAATATACTCCATCTCAAGAAACCACTTTCTTTGCTCATTCATAAAAAGCAACACCTCATGGGTTCAAGATTTGTAATGAGATTGTAACAATTCAGTCACATCTTCAGGTTCCACTTTTTCCTAATACATTTTTTAATTGTGAACTTTAATATATATACATAACAATGATAACTTTCAAAGCACAATTTAACAAGTAGTTACATGCGGTCGCAGTTGATTCGTCTGGGGGAGGGTGGCGGCCGGTTGCTAAATCCTAGGCTCCCAGGATTGCTCCGAGGGTACCGGCAGCGGGGGCTCTTTCCCGGAGGCGAGGGCGAGGCGGGGGACTTGGCCAGGTCCCCGGCGGGAGGCGTGCAAGTATGGAGGGCGGCGAGAAAGGAACAGGCGGGACACGTTTCTTTTAGGATGATGAAAACCAAGAGAGAGGGCTTTATTAGGGGAGAGTACAAGTTTATATCGGGCGGTTTCGAGGGCGGGGTAGCTGTAAGGGTTAAAGGCTTGGATTGGTTCTGAGAGGACGCGGAAGCTGTTTGTCACGGCAGGAGTTGCTCTGGCAACAGTGCATGCGCACTGGCGGTGGGGGAGTTGCTCTGGCAACGGGGAGTGGGTGGGCAAGGTAAAGGGGGCGGTTTTCTCCGGCAAGCCCTCCCCAATGGTTTTTACTTTGGGGTGAGGAAATGGGGCCTGCATTCGGCTCCACTTTCTCAGGCCCGGGGGGCCGTGGAGGGCGCAACCACCCGTGCCCCACTACCTTTCCTAGGGGCTGATCAGTTCCCCTGGCCCAGGCCCGCCAAGTCAGAACTTGATAACAGTGTCCCGCATTTCCCCCTTCTTTTCTAATTAGAGGAAGAAGCTTACCGGAGAGATCCGCCAAGGGATGAGGGAAAGGGGAGGTGGGGGAAGGGATGGGGTAGATGGTAGTTAGAGAGGCTGGAGCTCGACGTTGGTGTGGCGCCCGGGCGTTCGAGAGGGGCCTCGCTGCTTGCGGGATGGACGAGGGTGGCGACGCTGCGGAGGGTCAGCTTCTTCAGTGGAGGCAAGTTGTTGATACTGGACTTGCACAAATGATGAAAAGACAGCATTGGCTTGGTTCTTAGCAAGCTGAACAATTTTGCGGATAATGCAGGGCCCTAGGGTGAGAGCTAGAATAATCATTAGTAGGGGGCCGATGAGAGGGAGGAGGTATGGGAGGAGGGGGGTAAAGATGTGGGACCAATAGCTGGTGGCTTCACGGTCTTTTTTGCATTGTTCCAGTCCCTCTCGGACCTTTTTTAGGCTGTCCTCGGCGAGACCTGTGGAATTGGCATATACACAGCACTCCTCCTAGGGCGGCGCAGAGGCCTCCTTCTTTGAGGAGGAGAAGGTCAAGACCTCGGCAGTTTTGGAGCACTACCTCAGAGAGGGAATTGACAGAATTTTTAAGATGGGAAATAGCGTCTTGTAGGTGACGAATGTCTTCGTCAACAGCCGCCCGGAGGTGAGTTAGGGCGGAGCCTTGACTGGCTAATGCAGCGATTCCGGTGCCAGCGCCTGCAAGACCTAGGAGGGAGGCAATCGTGAGGACGGTGATGGGCTCTCGCTTTTGCAGTGGAGCAGGGGCTGCAGTTCTTTCCAGGCGGAGGAAGAAGTCTTCCTCGCTGTGGTATAGGACCCTAGGGATAAGGACAATTAGGAGGCAAGTTTCATTAGTTGTATTGAGGGTTTGCACGTTAAGGCAGGGGGTAAGTCCTGTAGAGGAGCAGAGCCATTGGGAGGAGTTATGAGGAATGAGAAATTTGGCAGAGCTGCTGGGAGATGAGTAGCTGGCACAGGCAGTGAGGCTGGGAGAGTTACTGGAGCGAGGGCGGATGCACTTTCCTGTAAAGGAGACTGAATGAAAGGTTAGGGGGACGGCAGAGGTATTCCAATTACATTCCGAGGGGCTGTCCTCTGTGTTTTCTGAAAAGGAGAGGTTGGAGGCAACTGGCTCATACAGTGAGGAGGAGGTGGAGAGGCAAAGCCAACAGGAGGAGGTAAGATTGGGGTAGGAGACATTTAGTGAGGTGAAGGTTGCTTGGATAAGGCTGAAGAGGGGAGAGGAGTAATGAGAGGGGGGTAGAAAAGGTTGGGGTGGTGGGGTTGGCGATGCGTTGTTTGCAGCTGAGGTGCGGCTGGTTGAAGCTAAGGTGCGGCTGGAGGGCTGTGGAAAAAGGGGGTTAATGACTTTATTGGGGCCAATGCCCGAAGATGAATGTTGAGCTGCTTCCTTTTTTATGAGAATGAGGGATCCCGGATTGGACCCCGCTAGATAAATTCGGAAGCCCCAGGTTCGACCCATGAGCCAAGACGTATCGGTAGGGTTTTGTACGGTGAGCATTAGCCTATTAGGACAAAGGTACCTGTTGAAATAGCGATTGCCTGAGTTTAGGCAAGTATAAGGGATTACTGTAAGATTTAGAAATTTGTCAGGGACAGAAGGTTTCCAGCCTGTGGCTAATGTTTCACACCCCCAGTATGCACAGTAGTACTCATAGGGGGAATTGCAGTATGATTTTCCAGGATTTGAAGATGGACACATATAATAATTTTGTGTATTTAGGCTGCCTGGATAACCAATAGGTTTTGGATTAGGAGGGGGGAACAGATCAGTGGCATTAAAAACAAAGGAGGGGGATCCTGCTGTGGTAATGCAAAGAATTATTTTGGAGTCTTCCCAACGCGCAAGGGTCCACTTCCAAGGCTGGTGGGGGTTGGCCTGGGTAGAAGAGGCGAGGGTAAGCATGACCATTAGAAGGGAAGCAATGCTTGGGTGGGGGTTATGGAGGTGTAGGGGGCTGGCTTTTGCCTGTCTGTATAGGCGCATGATTTGGACGATTTCTTGTCTTTCCTCTTGCGAGTTTTCAGGCCTCTCCGGGGGTGCTTTCGGACGGCCTTCCTGGTCCAGTTGTAAGGTTGTCATCTGGTATGTTAGGCTGCGGAGACGGCGGCGTTCTCGTCTTGTTAGCCGTTTGGCTGCTGGTGGCGGGTCGGATTGCTTTTCCCGGGATCCAGATTGGTTGTGCTGCATCATCTGGGAAAACACAAGCAAACCCACGCCCCTGGGCGAGGAGTGGGGAGGGACCCTTCCAGGTATTATTCTCTGGGTCCTTCCAGTAGACCATCGGGGCCTGGGTGGGCCTATACGAGGGCCCCCAATGTTTATGTAGGGGCGAAAGCCCTTCCTTATTGAATGTGAGTAGATTAAGGTGAATAAGGGCTGCTATGATAAGGTCCCCTAGAGTTGCCTGGGGGAGCATTGCCCTCTCTTTTTCAACTTGTGTTTTTAAGCGGAGATGGACTGCTTCCACAATGGCTTGCCCCTGTGGATTATAGGGGATGCCGAAATGATGGGTGATGTTATATAACTGAAGAAAGGCCGCAAAGGAGGCACTGCGATAGGCAGGCCCATTGTCCGTTTTTATGTCCCAGGGGACTCCCATGAAGAGAATTCCCTGTCTTAGGGCCTTGATACAGTGTTTGGCCGTTTCCCCGGCGAGGGGGACTGCATAACACATGGCTGAGAAGGTGTCAATCATTACATGTACATACTTGAGGCGCCCAAAGGACAGAACGTGAGTTACATCCATTTGCCATCTAGAATTGGGTTTTAGGCCTCGTGGGTTGACTCCCTGAGGTTGCAGGGGGCCAAGCGGCGCAAAGGGCGCACAAGTTGCACAATTGCGGACAAGATGTTTACAGGTATCTAGGGGGAGGCCACATAAATGATGCAATGACGTAGCCGAAAAGTGAAACCTGGAATGCAATAACTTGGCCTGGTTAACAGCGTCCCCCGGAGGGGCCGCTGTGTGAGTTAGCATAGCTTGGGTAGTCTGAGCTGAGACCGCTTGGTCTACTATACTGTTGCCATTAGCCAAGGGCCCCGGGAGGCCTGAGTGACTACGAATGTGGCTAACGAACCAAGGATCCTGTCTATGCTCTAAGATGCTTCTGAGGTCAGAAAGTGCTTTATCGATGGCCGAGTTCCCGGGGAAAAAGGTGGAAAATGCAAGGACTCGGCAGACCTGATACGTGTAGAGGCTGTCAGTGAAAATGTTTACTGGGTGGTTGCAGTGGGCGTTTAGCGCGTATGACACTGCCAGAATTTCCCCCACTTGGACTGAATGAAGGTTGACATAACTGAATAGGCGGGGTTCCGGATGGTCCTGCGAATAAGAGAGGAAGGCGAAACGGGTTTTGGAGGCGTCAGTAAAGACGGTGGTGGCACCCGGGATGGGTGCAGAGGAGGGGAAAGGATGGAAGGGGCTGCGGAAGGGAAGCTTGGCGAGTCCCTGTAACAGCCGATGGCTAGGATAGTGGCAGCTGAATTCCCCATGAAATCCTTCTAAAAGGATTTGCATGTCCGGGTTGTCACGTATAAGCAGGCGGGTTTGGCCTGCGTCTAGGGGCCAAACAATTTTTTCTGGCGGCTCTCCGAATACATGAACAGCCAGGGTGACTAGATCTGAAGCTAGGCTGATCCAGAGCCGTACTGCGGGGCAAATTTTTCTAAGCCGGCTTTTAGCAGGGTGCACCCAAAGTAGAGGGCCTTCCTGCCACAGGCAGCCCATGGGTGTGCCGGGCGTAGGAAGGATGAGTGCTATAAGATTGCCCTCTTTAGTGCTGAACCTGTTGAGACAGCAGGCGGCGAGTGCCTTGTTAATTGCGGCAATGGCTTCCTTTGCCTCCTGGGTGAGCTTAATGCGCCGGGAGATTGCTAGCGGCGGGGCTTCAGGGACACTCAGCAGCATAAAGAGTGGTTGGAGCTGGGCGGTGGTGATCGGCAACGCAGAGCGGAGCCAATTGATCTGACCGCAGAGCTGTTGAAGCTCAGTGATAGTGACCCGATCCGGTATGTCCAGCTGGGGAGCGGACGGGGCAATGGTTTTATCAATACTAAACCCTAAGAAGGCTAATGGTGGCACAATTTGAACTTTATTGGGCTGAACCGTAAGGCCGAGGTCAGCTAAATTAGTGGTGAGGTCTTTGAGGATTAGAGGAAGCGCCTCGGCGTCCTCAGAGGCCACCAAGATGTCATCCATGTAATGGATGAGCATGGCCTGCTTTCGCAGGGGGGCCACTGCGTGATTAACATACATTTGGCAGATGGCCGGACTGTTACGCATCCCTTGAGGGAGGACTTTCCATTGGTACCTGCTAGCCGCGCCCGCGTGATTGGGGACGGGAACTGTAAAGGCAAAGCGCGGGCGGTCTCGCTCATGTAGCGGGATGGAAAAGAAACAGTCTTTGATGTCAATGGTGGCTACATGATAGTGGGCCGGGATGGCTACCGGATGGGGGAGGCCAGGCTGCGGGGAACCCATGGGAAGAATATGCTTATTGATTTCCCGCAGATCATTGAGGAGCCTAAATTTCCCTGTGGCTTTTTTATGAATAACAAACACTGGCGAATTATAGGGACTAGTAGAAGGCTCTATGTGGCCAGCGTCCAATTGTTCTTGGACAAGGGCTTGAAGTGCCACTAATTTATGCGTGGGAAGGGGCCACTGCTCCACCCATATAGGTTCCTCAGTATCCCACTGCAGAGGAACGGGCGCTGGAGGTGTTAAACGAGCAGTGGCGCACATTATTGGGGGGGCTGCGTGGTAAGCACTGCCCCAGAGGCGGCGAGGATGTCACGGCCCCATAAAATTTGGTCTATGGTGTGTAGAAATAACGGGCAGAAGGTGCCTGAGTGGCCCTCTTCATCCTCCCACTTAATGGGCCCTATGGCCTGAAGAGAGGTGGAGGTACCAGTGGCTCCCACTACCGAGGGACCATCGAGAACCATGCACATGGTGGCATACTGAGCGGGCATGCAAGAGACCTCTGCCCCTGAATCGAGCGTGCCCATGTACCATTGCTCCTCTATTCTTAACTTACGAGTAGGCTTTTCTGGGGTGATAGGGACTGTCCAGAGAAGCGTTTTACTGCCGGTGAAGTGATTAGTTTTATTAGAACCGGCCGGCACGCTGCCTCTTAGGGGCGGGGCTGAGGCTTGCCCCGCTTGGAGTTTAAAGCTTGCTCAGTGCCCTGGCGCTGACTGCCGTCAGGGCACCAGGGATAGCAGAGGTTTTTTAAGCTATCCTTGCTAAGATCTCTGGGGCTGCTCTTGCAATCGCGCGCCCAGTGATAGCCACGCTGGCAGCGTGGGCAAGGAGTGGGAGGGGGGCGCCCATTACGCTGCATGAAAGGCGGGCGGTTGACTTCTGCATTGGGGCACTCCCGGGCAAAATGACCGCTCTGCCCGCACTTAAAACAACCGGCGGTGGCGGCTAAGGCGGCAGTGACAGCGCCAGAGACAGCCTGGGCTAGGGACGCGGCAGCTGGGTCAAAGGCGCTGCAGGCGAGAACCCAGTCATCTAGACTTTTTTCCCTCAAGGGGAGAATGGCTTGCTTACAGGGGGGGTTAGCCCCTTCTAGAATGAGTTCTCGGGTGAGAGCTAGCTGGGCTTGGGGGTTGCTAACTTTTCTAGCACAGGTTTCTTCGACTCTGGATACGAAGGTGGCGAAAGGTTCGTTTGGCTCCTGGAGGAGCTTGGTAAAGCTGTCAGGTCGACGGGCAGAGCAGTTGGCAAACGCGCGTAAGGCGATGCCTCTGAGGATAGTCCAGAAGGTGGCAGGGACATTAATATAAGCAGACGCATTTAGAAATGCTCCCGTGCCTAAATAGGCTTCGGGGGGATGATAGACTCCAGTGGCTGCGTCTTGCTCACTTTGCTTAGCTGCTTCCGCCTGGAAGTGAGCACGCCAATCAATAAACTGGCAGGGGTTAAGAATGGAACGGGCAAGCGAGGCCCAGTCTTGGGGGATGCAAAAGTCCATGCCGAGATCCTGCAGTATTTGGGAAGCGTATGGGCTACCCAACCGTCCTCCTTGACGGCCCTGCGAAGCTGCTTAATAGTATTAGAGTCAATGGGATACCAGTCATACGGTTTCTGTGGTGTGGGGGTAAGGTTAAGAGGAAAGCAGCGAAAGGCACGAGAGAAAGGAGGACGCGCTTGCAGAGGGCTTGGCGCGGGAGTGGGGGTAGGGGGAGCGTTGCCCCAAGGGTTGCCTTGAGGTGTAGAAGGCAGCCAGGGGTTGTTAGTCGGCAGGGTGGGAGGAGCGGCGGCAGCTGCCGGTAGCGGCTCCGAGGGGGAGCTCGCCGGAGGGGGAGGCGGAAGTGGGAGGCCCCAAGCGTCGCAAGACGGCGGCGCGGTGGGAGTGGCTAAGGCATAAGATGGTGGACTAGCTCCGCCCTGTGAAAGGGTGGGGCCCAAGGCATAAGATGGCGGACTAACTCCGCCCTGTGAAAGGGCGGGGTAAAGCGCATGCGGTTTCCTGCCCAGCTTAGGGCTGACGTCATCGCCGGAGCACTTCCTCCCCTCGATGGAAGAAGAAGGAGGAAGTTCGCCATCTTGGCGAGGCTTAGTATTGCTTTGTTTTTGGGGGGCGACTTCGAGCGCGTTGTTAATTTGCTCGACTAAGGATTCTGTGTCCGAATCGTGGTCTACATTAGTATCGCTGTCTGAATCTGTTGGCTGGGTTGATAGGGCCTCCTTGGATTTAATGGGGCCTCGATCAGGGGGAAGGGAGCCTTGAAGGCAGGAGCGGACGGTTATTAAGGTGGGGAGCAAGCCGGGAGGGAAGCGCTTGCTCTCATGTTCCATGGCGTTGGTGACCCGATCAATAAGGCGATCATAAGTAACAGGGTCCCAAAGATGGCAAGTGGTGAGCCATGGGTTAAAGGGCAGCAGGAGGTCCCAGTATACCTGCAGCTGCCGGACAGACACTTTACAGCGATGTGTGTCTAGGAGACCCGCCAGAGCGCGAACTTGGGGTGCTTGGCGTGCAGATAGACGATTACCCATAGCGGAGTGAGAAAAGAGAAAAAAGGGGGGTTGATTATTGAGTAAAGAAAATGAGGTAAACTGTGGCAGCGAGGCCGAAGGAGATGGTGAGAATGGAAGGCAGGAGCCTCTAGTAGCGAGAGCAGTTTGGGGGGGGGGGCGGTTGCAAAGAGGCACACCGCGCGAAACAAAGAAACAAAGACACAGAGGACCACAGCAAAGTAATGGAGGGGAAGAGGGAAAGCTACTGGAGGAAGAGTGTTAGGAGGAATGTGGGGGATATAGGAAGAGAAGACGAAAGGTAGTCGGGGGTAAGAGTTAGGTTAACGCGGGAAAGGAAGAGCGGCCCGGGCGCGGAGCGGCAAGGGAGGGGCGGCTCCGCGGGGCGGCGAGGGAGAGGCGGCCCTTACTTTGCAGGCGAGGAGAAGGGGAGCTGGAGAGGCGTCCGGGCGAGCGGGTGGTTTCACTGGACCGCTGCGTGGAGAGGACTTTTAATTCCAGGGGCCCCACGTTGGGCGCCAGTTGCGGTCGCAGTTGATTCGTCTGGGGGAGGGTGGCGGCCGGTTGCTAAATCCTAGGCTCCCAGGATTGCTCCGAGGGTACCGGCGGCGGGGGCTCTTTCCCGGAGGCGAGGGCGAGGCGGGGGACTTGGCCAGGTCCCCGGCGGGAGGCGTGCAAGTATGGAGGGCGGCGAGAAAGGAACAGGCGGGACACGTTTCTTTTAGGATGATGAAAACCAAGAGAGAGGGCTTTATTAGGGGAGAGTACAAGTTTATATCGGGCGGTTTAGAGGGCGGGGTAGCTGTAAGGGTTAAAGGCTTGGATTGGTTCTGAGAGGACGCGGAAGCTGTTTGTCACGGGCAGGAGTTGCTCTGGCAACAGTGCATGCGCACTGGCGGTGGGGGAGTTGCTCTGGCAACGGGGAGTGGGTGGGCAAGGTAAAGGGGGCGGTTTTCTCTGGCAAGCCCTCCCCAATGGTTTTTACTTTGGGGTGAGGAAATGGGGCCTGCATTCGGCTCCACTTTCTCAGGCCCGGGGGGCCGTGGAGGGCGCAACCACCCGTGCCCCACTACCTTTCCTAGGGGCTGATCAGTTCCCCTGGCCCAGGCCCGCCAAGTCAGAACTCGATAACAGTGTCCCGCAGTTACAGAACATATTTAAAAGAATATCATGGGTCACAGTTCCACAAGTTCAGCTATTTCCATCATTGTAAAATATAACATACATACAGAAAGGTGTTAACTTTCAATGTGCAGCTCAACAAGCAATTATATAGGTAATTTCAAAAATTTTAATGGGTTACAGTTCCACAGTTTCAGTTATTTCCTTATTATGCAGTATAGGCTATATTCAGAAAGATGAAGACTTTCAAAGCACAATTCAAGGAGTACAGGCTCCACTTTTAATTCTAGTCCTCCTGCTATTGCCACCACATCTCCCATTACTTCCTTCTCTGAAGTCTTGAACACTTCAAAGTCATCCATAAGGGTTGGAATCAACTTCTTCCAAACTCCTGTTACTGTTGATATTTTGACCTCCTCCTATGAAACATGCATCTTCTTAATGACATATAGAATGGTGAATCCTTCCATTGATTTTGCCCAGACCCATTACAGGAATCACTATCTATGGCAGCTATTGCCTTACAAAATATCTTTCTTAAATAATAAGACTTGAAAGCAAAATTACTCCTTGAACCATGGGCTGCAGAATGGATATTGTGTTAGCAGGCATGAAAATAACATTACCTTAATGTCACTGTATGTTTCCATCAGAGTACTTTGTGACCAGGTGCATTGCCAGTGAGCAATCAACTTTTGAAAATAATCTTTTTTTTTTTTAGGGGCAGTAGGTCTCAACAGTGAGTTTAAAATATTTAGTAAACATGTTGTAAATGGATGTTCTGTCATTCAAGCTTTGTTGTTCCATTTAGAGAGCGCCGGCAGAGTAGATTCAGCATAATTCTCAAGGACTCAAAAGATTTTCAGAATGACAAATGAGGACTGGCTTCAACTTCAAGTCACCAGTTGCATTAATGCCTAACAAGAGAGTCCTCCTGTCCTTTGAAGCTTTGAAGCCAGGCATTAATTTTTCCACACTACCTGTGAAGGCCCTAGATAGCACCTTCTTCCAATAGAAGGATGATTAGTCTACATCGGAAATCTCTTGTTTAGTGTAGCCATCCTCAGCTAAGCCATCCTTAGCTAGATCTTCTAGATAACTTGTTGCAGCTTCTACATCAGCACTTGTTGCTTCACTTTCTACTTTTATGTGATGAAAACAGCTTATTTCCTGAGGACTCTTGAACCAACCTCTGCTAGCTTCAGACTTTTTCTTCTGTTGCTTCCTCAACTCCCTCAGCCTTAAAGGAAGGTTGTGGCTGTTTTGATCTTCTATCTGGACCAGTATAACTTTCTCAATATTAGCAATAATGTTGTCTTGCTTTCTTATCATTTGTTCACTGGACTAGCACTTTTAATTTCCTTTAAGAACTTTTCCTTTGCATTCACAAATTGGCTAACTGTGTGGTGCAGGAGACCTAGCTTTCAGCTATCTCGGCTTTTGACATGCCTTCCTCACTATGCTTTCTGGCTTTTGATTTATATTTAGATTTTTTCTAGGTTTTGATTTAAAGTGAGAGACATGTGACTGGCTCCCCCTTTCACTTGAACTCTTAGAGGCCACTGCAGAAGACTTTCAAAGTACAATTCAAGGAGGTTCATTAATTCACCTAATTCCAATACTGTATCTCAGGGAATAGGGAGGCCTGAGGAGAGGGAGGGAGATGGGGAGTGGCTGGTCAGTGGAGCCGTCTTGACAAATGCAACATTAATCAATTAAGTTCACCATTTCATATAGATGCAGTTTTGGCACCCCAAAACAATTACCCTAGTAACATAAAATATTACTGATTACAGGTCACCATAACATATATATATAAAATAATGAAAAAGTTTGAAATATTGCAAGAATTACCAAAATGTGACAGAAAGACAGAAAGTGAGCATATGCTGTTGGAAAAATGGTGCCAAGAGACTACTCAGGTTGCCACAAACTTTAATTTGTAAAAACACATCTCCAAAGTGCAATAAAGTAAAGTGCAAAAAAGCAAGGTATGCTTATATAAAATCTTCATTGACACATGTATGCTTAATTAAAGTAAAATAATTATATTTGCCCATTTTATTCATTTCATGGATAGCATGTATTTACCTCACAATATCTGTTATTTTGCCATTTGCTTTTGATAAACCATTTTTGGTTTAGCTATATCTCTTACAAAGAGTATTTGCCTTTGGTGTCTCTTCCTCTGGTTTTCCCCAAAGCATTTGCCTTTCTGTATGTACATCTGAACATGGAATTGGGGGAAAATATGAAATTATCTTAGGGTGCTTTCCTTTGAGTTTTCCACAGTTTTGCCTCAGAGATTCACATATAATTTGGATGAGTCCTCTGGGATCCTAGATGATTTCCCAGTGACTTGTTCTTAGCAATCTGGAAACTTCACCTCTTTATTTTCTGAACTTTCATCAACATTTCAATAGGAAAATGGGAGAAAATGAGGCAGAAAAAATTTCATCATTTTTACTAACAGTAAAATAATAGACAGCTAATTTAATTTGTTATATTTGTGAGTAAAAATAAAAACAGAGATGTAGTATTTGGAGGAAGGATTTTAATTTATTATGACTTTCCATCTAAGAAGAGATTTGCTTTTGTTTATAAGGGGAAAGAAGAATCTACTTCCAATTTGGGAGTAAGATAGAAACAATAGGTGAGCTGGAAGCATTGTGAGGGTGGGCAGTCATACATTTAATCCTTGAATTATATATATATTTCAGTTATGGTATGAAATAATATTTTCACCATTCCAGAGAAGTTAATCAAATTGATGGTTGATGTTCCTTCTTTATATGCAGGACACAATAATAATGTACTTTTACATTCCTTTAACTGATTAAGGAAGAGTCAGTGTCTCGTTAAAGCCTTCCAGTGAACACATGCTTGCATATTTCGGGCATGTTCCTTTTCCATGAGTGTTTAGATAATGGAAATCAGAAGAAACATTCCACTGGTTAAAGTTTATACACCATAGAAAGTCATCTAAACATTTCTGGCATCCAGCAAATATAACTGACTCGATTCCATTTCAGATGTGCTTTTTTCAAGTTTTGTAATGCATCAACACCCAGCCAGATTAGAAATCTGAAATCAGAGTTTTAAAGACTTGACTCAAATCAACCAAAAATCAAGAGACAATCCATTTCCACCTATATCTGACTCTTATTCATTTGACAGAATTCTTCCTCTGTGGCATTCAAAGCCATGACCATCAGCTTTATTCATCTGTTATCAGGAAGACCAAAGTAAACAGCACTCTATAAAATAGATTTTAGAAAAGCTGCTAAAATAATAACCTGACACTTTATTAGAAGTACATTCCAGTCATGTTTCTTCATTTTATAAAAGAAGGTAAGAATTCAGTTGTCATTTAATTGATACACAAAACAATGATTTTATTACAAAAAAAAAAAAAAAAACGAACTCTCCGTTTCTTCAATTTCAATTTTAACAATGTTCAGCACTTCTGTGAATTCTCAGGCCACTAAATGAGACAAGCAAAATTATCCCAACTTTGGAGTTGCTTTTATTTATACATGAAAGAGCATGCTATCTTTATTACAGCTGCAAACTAATAATGAAACTGTTCCTTGGAACCATGGTGAGCTATCCTGGTAACAGCAACTGTAGCAAGTTAGAATGGGTCCTAATCTTTTCATTCTTATGCAGTGAAGATCTATTAAAAATAATGATACTATGATATCACTAATTTGGATGGTACTGCTGTCCCAAATCAGAACTATAGCTAGAGGCAGCTGTAGATATTTTATTGAAAGCCAAAGTAAATTGGGGCAGTTCCCCTAGCAGTATAAATTAGTCAGAACCTTGGAGACACAGGTATATTTTAGGAGCAAAGCACTGAACTCTTTTTCTAAGAATTATGTCACCTTAATTCAGTAATTTGGTATGCCTCAGGGTTGGCGTGTATTTTAGAGATACTGTAATGAAGCATGTGAGTATTCATTTAAACAGAGAAGTCCCCCAAGAATAAAAGGCATGCCTAATTCACTGGAAAAGCTATCATTCTCAGAATATTTTCACGAGTAAAGCAAACTCATACTAGGTAGGTTAGATAAGTTATTAGGAGCATATGGGGATGGAAATGGGAAAATGTACTAAACAGATCACTGGAAATTAGGTCATCCTCAAATGAATTAGTTTACAAACTGAAGAACCACAGAGTGGTTTGCCTCCCTCCCTGTGCTCTCTCTCTCTTTACTGGACCTACAGTCACCATTTCAGTTTGGTCAAACTCTATATATTTTTAGCGATCCAATTTAAATGCTATGCCTAAAAAATGGAGACTTTCCAAATTGGGGTAATTTTCTTTGTCTCAGTGATCCAAGAATTCACTAAAGTGCCACAGATTGTTAAAAATAAATTGAAGAAATGAAGAACTGTTTACATAGAACAAAATCATTATTTTCTTTATGACTAAAATTTACTGGAAAATGATGCTAAATAGGTTTTAAAACTCTATATACTGTTTCCTTAACTTTCTTTGTTCAGTGTTAACTGGCTCAACACTAAGAAATGCTTCCTTTTATACAGTACATGACCCTTATACCATTCCATGTTTCACTACAATTGTATGCAATTTTATATTTCTCTCTCTCCTATTAAAGTGTAAGCTAATAGAAAGAAGTGGGGTGTACTCAAAGAGCAAAAGTTTTGGAATTAGATGGCTCTATTTTGAAACCTTAATCTGCCTTTTCTTGCTGTATAATTCTGGATGTCTTTCTTACATTTTATGAGCCTTATTTTCCATTTTAAGATGTGGCTATTACATAGACATGTTCAAATAATTAGATTATATAGCTTTTATTCATGCTGTTTTATCATTAAGCGTGGACAACAAAACTCCCCTATAATTCTGGGTAAGGAGCATATTTAATGAGAAGGAAACACACACTGTTCCATTCTCATCATTTGTATTTACATTAAGTACACATGTATGTTCCTACTTTATAAACAAGGCATATATTTTCCTCTTCATTCTACTAGATATACTTTGACTAGAATTTTGAATATCGTATTACCAAGTGGATGTTAAATTGCACTTCTGAAGTTCTGTTAAAGATAAGTTCACTTCTTTGGTTTTAGAGAATAATGCCGATGAGAAACATCATACTGGGAACAAAATCAACATGCAGCTGTGTCACATTTACACAAAGAAGACTGTCAGCATCATGGACCTGCATCAAAGCTGAAGTCAGCTACAATAGTCAGATTTTCATCCAGGAAAAGAATGTATAAGGCTGCTAGCAGAAACATTTCAGGGTCTCTCCACATGATATGCTCACTTAAGTAGTTATAATGTGAAAATATGTTTGGTATTTTGATTTACATTCAAACAAAAGGGCAGTCTTTTAATTCATATATTTTCACAAATGTCAGTGCAGTTTGTGTCAGGCAGACACAGCTCATCTTAGGCCAAGGAAGCAATTTGAAAGATTAGAAGGATCTATACTTGGGAGATTACTCCATCCATTTAAATACATCTGTTGGTTGTAGAAAATTTTTTCCTAAAAAGACTATCTTATTAAACATTAGCAAAGTTTGTTCAGTGCGGGAAAGAACATTTACTTTACATCAAGCTCTTCCTAGAATCTTCTCCACATAATGTGGTGGTCATGAATAAATGCATGCAACTCATCATTTTAAATTAATTAAGGTAGAGAGCTGTTTGTTACCTTTGACGTCAGGTGGCAGAAGCAATGTCCTTGTTTTGTTGTGGAAAGCAAATATTAATCTAAGATCATTGGGAAACAATGCTCCATCACAATCTTAATAGATCTGGTGAGGAGGAATGTTTCAAATGTTTGAGTACAGTTCAGTTTCCCTAAATTTTTTAGCCAGTATTCCTATAACATTAAATTATATTTCAGAGGCCACAATTCAGCCAAATAGTTATTCTTAGGAACTAACTTTCAATTAATGAAACTTCTTGAATGATGGAAGCTTACACATGAATAAATTACTATAGTAAAACAGGAAAACTTTGTTCTGCATAGTTTTTTTTGATCCTTTTATACATTTTTAATCAACCAGGTGGGACCTTTTCCTAATTCTATGTTAGAAGTACAAAATTCATAATATCCTGATGTTACAGTCCTTCAATGATGAAAGAAAAACAGTGAAATTAAACTTAAAATTTCAAAAAAATTTTTCATATGAAACAGAAGTTGTAAAATATTGATAAATAAACCTTAAAAACCATTTCAAATAATACCTATCACTTATACTTGTATTTATAGCCAAATAAGGATTATATTGATACATATAATACCATGTCTTCTGACTACTAAAATAATATTATCACTGTATATATATATATTTTGAGTTAAAAAATGTGTGCCTATAAAGAATGAGACTACGACTTAACTACTTATTTTGGCAATAATACCTACACAAATGGAGAGTATTATAATACAAAAGTAAAAAAATACTCTTAACTACCTATTTAATTATATAACATCTATTTTCCTCAGGGAAAAAAACATTCCAATTTGGAACACTTTATTGCTCTGAATAAATAATGACATAGACTGAAACATTAAGAAATCAGTATTAGTAAATGCAATTATTTCAAAGACAACACACTAAAATAAACCTGCTAATTTTTATCGATATGCTTTTAAGCCCATATTTAATTCTGGTTGCTTTGAAGATTCTGAATAATGCTCTGCCTGTGTGTGTGCTGGTGGCAGTGATGATAGTGGTGGGGACAGATTACTAAGCAGAAAGTTAGGAAAAACAAAATTCTACCAGAGTGCATGGCAGTTCATTTTAGTGCATTTTTTTCTTCAAATATACTGAGAAACATTAAAAGCAAGATATACTTCATTAGGTGAATGTATAAACAAACTGTGACACATCCATAAAATGGGATATTTATTATTCCAAGAGAGAAAATGCAGGGAATTTTTTTTAATTTAGGGAAACTCTTCTGAATGACACTGTAATGATGGATACAGGAAATTCATAGAACTTTATAACACAAAGAGTGAACACTAATGTGCACAAATTAAAAGAAGAATTCAAGAATTCATGGAAATTCCAGGATGGAATGCAGAATATGACAAAATAACTACGAAATAACTTCACTGAAGGGGTGGGGGGAAAGGGTGTTGACATAAGTACTTTTGGAAACAAGTTGAGTGTATACACAAAGAAACTGTACATAAGCATGGTATTCAGTAAATACATTTGTTCCCCACAGGGGTACAGATTAACAATTCTGTCACTGCTAGACATGTATACTTAAATTGAACAATTAAGTAAATGGATGGCAGATGCAGGGAGCCAGGTTTCTCACTGTTGGAGTGGTAGTTTATGAATAAGCAAGGGGAGAAGATGAGACTGCTTTGCATGGTAATAGAATAGAGTTGAAGACATCACTAAGAACTCATGTTTTGCTTATTATAGATACCAGTGGTTACATATAGAAATATATTTATAGAAATGTGCATTGTAGTGAAATAAAGTGGCTTTTTCAACTGTCCTGAGGCCTCAGCATCTCCAACCTTGACATTAGTGACATAGGGGATTGCATTTTCATAATGCCTCAGCATCTTAAACCCTGTCTTAAGCCCTTCAGTGGCCAGCTCTGACACCTGCTTGTCTGAGGATCAACATCCTCGTACAAGCATCCTACCCATCTTCCCTGCATCCTATCCAGGTTCATACTCCTGCAAAAGTCGAATACAAATTCCCCAATCCTTACTCTTTCTTGGCCAAGTGCCACAGCTACAGGTCCATTGTGACCTTTTGTTCCCTGCCTGCTTGGTTGAGCCTATGCTCCTTATGCGTTTCCCTGAATAAATGTTTATGCAAGGTGCGTTCTGCAAGGTGTGTCACTCCTCTATTCTAAGACCTCTGAGTACTAACAAATTCTTCTTTCATAAATTTCTGGTGTCACTCATCCTTACTGCACCTGATTATCCATATAAAGATTCTTACAACTCATGCTTATGCATGGTTAATGTATGTGTATATATATATATATATATATATATATATATATATATATCCTTGCTTTGTCTGATGAGAGGACCTAGAAACAATGGCAGTCTGGTAGTGATTAGAACCCAGATTTTGGTTTCTAATACCATTCTCCAGTTTAAGGAACCAGTGGTGCTCCCTGGATAAATGGCTGATCTCAGGACTGGGGCAGGAAGGGGATAAAATGAATCTGTTGCATCCTGCAGTGCTACAAAGTAAGGAAGTACTCACTAAAAACAAACAAACAAACAAGAAAGCACTGCAATGATGGGAGTACGTCAAAGGAATACTGAAGCCAACCGAAAGAGGCCCCAATGGCCAAAGTTGGAAGAATTTGTGCAAGAAAATAAATAAAGTAGTTTTATATTATAAACCAAAGAATTACATAAATATCCATGGGCCCATACTTATAAAAATAAATGTTTGCATAAACAAGAAGATAGGGAGAAGAGACACATATATTATCTTATTAGTTAGAGTTCTCTAGGGAAACAGAATCAATGAGAGATATCTATGAATATAGGATTTATAAAAGTGTCTCACACAACTGTGGATAAGCATGAGTCCAAATTCTGTAGGGCAGGCAGCAATCTGGCAACTCCAATGAAGATGTTCGATGAACTCCTCAGGAGACAAACTGGCAACTTTGACGAACTCCTCAGAAAATGCTTCGCTAGTCAGCCAAAGAAGTGAAGGTCCGCTATCTGTCTCGCTTGCACATCTTCAACTGATTAATTGGATTAAATCCAGCCAACGGCATTCTCTCATTGTGGAAGACACACCCTTCGGTGAGTCATCAGTCACAGCTGCAGCCAACTGACTGATAATTTAATAAACCAGCCTGTTAGTTCATTAACCAGCCACAAACATCCTGGCAGCAATTGTTAGGCCAGTGTTTGCTTGACCAGACAGCTGGGTACCATCACCTGGCCAAGTTGACACATGAACCTAACCATCACACCCATTCCAAACAATTTATGTAGATACTCTGCCATAATGAGATAGAGCATAAATTCCTGCTCCTTAAGCAAGAGCTGCTCATAATGACTTTCTTTCCTTTCAAAGAGTACAGTATAGAGGGGAAAGAAAGGAGTTAACTTTGGAGAAACCTGACAAACAATATCTCAACCAGATAATCAAGGCCAACATCAACAGTGACAGTTCATATGGATGGTAGTTACCCTTGATGTGGGATGATGAAAATGGAGATTAATCTCTGTGACTTTTACAAACTTACAATTCTCAAATCTTGAGAACAAAAATCCCTTCAGACAAATTCCAGTTGAAAGACATTCTACAAAATACCTGACCAGTACTCCTTAAAATTGTGAAGATTGTCAAAAACAAGGAAAATTCTAAGATACCATCATAACCAAAAGGAGACCGCCCTGGAAAACTAAGAGAATACCACACAAAATGTCTTGGCTTTAACAATAAGAATTTATTGTCTCACAGCTTTGAGGCTAGCAGTCCAACATCAAGGTATCTTGTGGTGTCTGTAGAGTTCAGATACTGGCTTGCCAGTAATCACTGGTGTTCCTTGGCTAGCATTTCTGCATCACATAGCGATCTGTCTCATTCTCTGGCTTCTCCAGAAGAATTCTGACTCATGTAGATTAAGCCGCCTCCCCACCCTGATTCAATTTGATTCAACTGACCTCATCTAAATAGGATCTTTGAAGAGCCTATTTACAAATGAGTCCACATCCACAGGACTGGAATTTAGGACTTTAACATGTCTATCTAACACAGAGCCTAAGGAGACATGAGGATAAATGCTATGTGGTAAGTGGATGGAATCCAGGAACAGGGGCAAAAAAAGGCAATAGATAAAAACTAATGAAATCTTTTTAAAAATAAAGAATAAATTTTGTGCCATAATATATCAATATTAGTTCATTAACTGTAACAAATATACCACTCTACTGTAAGATGTTAATAATAAGTAAAATTGGGTGTGAGGTAATGAGAACAGTGTAATATCTTCAAAATTTTCTGTAAATCTAAAACTGTTCTAAAATTAAAAGTGTATTAAAATATCTAGTCTACCCCCTTCTCTCAAAGGATATTAACAATGAAATAGTCTGAACAAGTAAACATCTGGCTACTTTTCTTAGTAATGTGATTTAATTAAAACATAATAGTGTGCTGTTGCTTCTTCAATTCCTTTCCTTTTTTTTTTACATACCAACATAAAATGTTGCCAGTTGACCTAGTTTCCATTACATTCTGAGCCAGCTCTTCTCCAGTGCCTAGTTCATTTCCCTTCAAAGAAAGAGCTTTTAAGAAAAGCTCATTAACAATTTAATTTCACTAAGTTTGGAGATCATATGAAAACAAATTTTTTTTTGCATATACAAAACCATAGGAGAGGGAAAAATGAAAGAGAGAATACTGGAATGTGTGCTGGTTATTGGTTATGATGTGACAAAAACCCTTGCACCTGAGAAGAGGCAGTGGTTAAAGGACAGATGATTCTGGAATGGTAGGATGGAGTCATTTCAATAAATTTTATGAGGCACCTAGAAGACATCTCCTATGTATTCTGCTTTACAGAAGGACAATGCAGCTATAAAATAAGCTTCACTATTTCATAAGAGAAATTTGCATATTATTCATTCAACAAATATTAGTTGACTACTTAACGTATACCAGACAATTCTAGTGTTAAGGATGCATCAGTGACTAGAATAGATAAAAATTGTGCCGTTTTTACTTCTACATTACATTATAAATGTGGCTTTTGAAATCAAGAAATTAGGAAAAATAATAGCATTTTAAGTTTTGAGGTATCCCTAGTTCTAGGCCTCTTGGTGTCCTAACAGGGAGGAAACAAGTGATGAAAACTTCTTCCTCTAGAACATAATGTACTAAAAATCTTCCAAACTAATATGCTTTCAAAACCAAGAAAAAGAAAAAACTTGTTCCATGGTCTGTAAAGAATAAAAAAAAAAAGAGAGAGCGAGAACTTTTTGGCCTTGAACTTTCTCTCCTCTCTCTCTTTCCTTCTATCTTTCTCTCCACATTTTATAATATATATGTTTAAAGCCAGCATTTATGAATACCAAATTCAGGTGAGGTTAGGCATGAGACCCTGGGAATTAAAGACAAATATACAGTTTCTATCATCAGAAATTTTGTGAACTAAATTAGAATTTATTTTCTATTTTTGGTTAAAAAGTGCTATAACTTTTATTGGCTTCCCTCTCCACCCTAAACTTTTGGAGCTGTGGTGGTTTGAAGTTGTATGTACCCCAGAAAAATGTATTCTTAAATTTAATCCATTCTTGTGGGGGTGAACCCATTGTGAATAGAAACTTTTGGTAAATTTACTTTAGTTAACGTGTGGCCCAGGCCAATCTGGATGGGTCTTAATCCCTTTACTGGAGTCCTTTATAAACAGAAAGCCACAGACTAGCAGCCAGAAGCTGAAAATTGACAAAGCTGGAGACACCGCCATTGTGCCTCACCGAGTGACAAGCTAAGGACCCCAGGATCCCTGGCAGCCAGCCCCAGAAGTCACCATCTTCATGGAGAAAGCATCATCTTGATGATGCCTTGATTTGGACTTTTTCCTAGCTTCAAACTGTGAGCGAATAAATTCCCATTGCTTAAGCCTACCCATTTCAAGGTATTTGCTGAATCAGCCTAAGATAAGTAAACATACACAGAGACAGGAAGCAGATTAGGGTTCATGGGGGTGCAATGCTGTGTAGCGGAATGTTTGGCATAAAAAAGAAGAAAAATGTCCGAAGACTGTTTAGGGACCAAACCTGCTTTACAAAAAGAAAAGGGAAGAAAAGAAAAGAATAAATCCAGACAATTTACTATATTCTATAGATTTCTGAGGGATATGTTTGCTTAAATTCTCAAGAACTGAAGTGTTTCTAGGGACAGAAGTAGGAAGAATGCTGAAACTCGAAAGTTAGTATAGCTTTCAGTTACCTCAGACTATCTTCCTTCGAATACGGCACCAGCCTTGCTAATTAAGACCGTTAGGTTCAATGTTCAATACCTCTGAAGTAACTCAAACTTCCGTAACACACAGATAGGACATTTGAGCACATAATCGGAAAAGGCCACAAAACTGGAGGACCCCATTGTCCTTAGAACTTAGGAGAGAACTGTGCTCACTGTACCCTCCCAAGGGACCAGTTCCAATGTGGATGGAGAACAGAAAGGAAAGAAAGAAGGCATTTGTGCTTGAATGGATAAATATTTAATTAGAATCTCTCATTAAAATTAACATTTTATAAGACTTTAGTAGCTAAAAATAACAATTTTTAAAAAATTGTTAGGCTATCCTAACAAAATCCATAGACAAATGGTAGATACTGGAACACCCAATGACTAAGAATTAATATAAATATTACAAACTGAAAGAATACAAACAGAGGCCCACACATCACACGCCTAAAATTTGGAAGTTACAAAGCGAGCCAATAAATTACATTTGTAAAATGTTTCATTCCTTTACTTCCACAAATATAACCTAAAACAAGAAGCTGAAAAATATGTCCAGAATTGTCATTTTTTAAATGACAGAATTTAGCAAATTGTCAAATACAACTGAATATAATTATTGTACATAATCTGGCTTTCTGTTGAGAGGCAATGTTTGGATGAAAATATAAAGACTTTATAACTCAAATTTTATTACATATTTTTCAAATTTTCATATATTGTTACACATTATTGTTATACCATGCAATTCATTTTCCTTGTTATTTTGGAAACATAACTAATTATATTATCATACTCAATATTTGTAAAATTTTTGCTCTATTGGCAATAACAATCTAAAGGATTATAAATAATAGGTAAACAACTTTCCATGACATAAAATTTTAATATAATATTCAAATTATATATCTTTTAAAAGAAAAATACAAATAATCATTGACTCAAAATTTAAATAAAAAGTACTTAGATAAAATTGAAATATTTACTTAATTTCTGGGAAAGAAATTTAAAGTTAACAAAATTTTTTATAAAAATTGACTTTTATTTCTAGCACTGAAGGTGAGCCCAGTAGATCAATGTAAAAAAAAAAAAAGGTATTGTAATAGTAGCTCCATTTTGAACAAATCTGAATATAGGAGTTTCAGCAATTTAGACAGAAATATGTGTTTAGTGTTTGACATGCATTTGAGGGGCTTAGGAGGTGTTCAAGAAGTTCCTGTCCAACTAGAAGTTTGATTTATGAACTGTGCATCAGGAAAACAGTTGGGCTTTGTATTAGGTAACCCAGCAAGAAGATTAAGAGAGAGAGCCAAATGATTATGTTCAAGTTTCTTTTACCCAATCTCCTTTGAACAGTCTCTTTAAATAATCATTATTTAAAATATAATTATTTTCAGTATTTTCATGCTCCAAAATACTATGGATATAATTAATAATTCATCAGTGCTCGTCCCTGTAAGCATTTTAAAGATATCTTTAGCATTTAAAAATTTATGCATTCTTGATTTTCAACTTCGGAGGAGTCAATATTTTTGGCAAGAAGTTATCTCAGATCATATAAAGAAGATCATTGTGAAACAGAGACATAGAAATCTACTTTATATTAAACTTCAATCAAAATGTTTATCCTTTACATAGGGAATACATAAGTAATATCTGAAATTATACAAATAAGAGAAATGCTTTTCTTAAGCAAAAATTTAACCAATAATAAGAAACTAATTTAAAGCAAGCAAAATTTCATATATTTGGGCATTCTCCAAAAGTACACAATTTTACAATGCAGCATTGTTCTAAACCTGTATCACACATAAAAGAAGAAATGCATTATATTCTCTGGAGAAAAAAAAAATAGAATGAATAAGGATAGAATAAAAATGCTCTACATTCAACCTTTGTCTCTGTCGGAGCAACAGTGAGCAACGATGCCAAAGCCTTTAATTCTCCGGTCTCTGTGGGCTCAGTTCACACTCTTCAAGATATATATCAACCTTCTAAAATACAGAAGGAATGTCTACTATTTTCCTCAGGCACTTGTGATCAAGGATACAAAAGCAGAACACAAATCTATGTTTCTTTAAACTACTTTTCCTAGTTCAGTTGTCTGCTTTGCTTTCAGATTCATCCTTAAATATAAGCATTCTCAGATATAAACAAACAGCAACAGTAACTACTCTATAACCTGAAATGTGTTTATGTAAACATAGATTTGTAGGTATATAGATAGGTAAAAGGTAGTAGGTAGAGATAGATAGATAGATAGATAGATAGATAACTGGTATCTTCATAGACAAACATATTTTGGAGCAATTGCGAATATTTTCCTGAATTATTTTGGCATATTATGAATTTTATTTGATAAAAGGATAACATTCTGTCAATTTTAGCTGACCTATTAAAGACCAGCTTGTACAGATATTGCTAGCACATTACTATCTTAGAACTGTAGATGATGGTAGTGTTAAATGGGTAAGTCAGCCAGCCTGAGTACATGTTAAAATTGTGAACAGGCACCTTGAGAAAAAATATTGTTCATAATGAAATGAGTACAAGTGTTTCCATTATATCCACTGCAGCAAATATAACATCTGCCACATAGTTCTTTAATTTCGATCCTTAAAGTTATAATGATACTGAGAATTGATTTGGTTGAACAGTTTGTTTATGGAAGTGGTAGTGTCTGCCAAATTAAACAATTTCTTAAAAGAGTGCTCATTTATCTTCCTTGGATTTCAACCAAACACATTTCAGAGATAATGACATAATGTATCTTCAAAACATTAACTTGACTGGCATAAGGTTTAAGTAGAAATATTCCATCTATATCTATATTTATATCTATATCCAAATCCATATCTATTAGGAATAGTGCCCATTTTTAAAGACTTTTATGCCTTAGGGCAATGGATCTCAACTTTGTCTGCATATTAGAATCACTGGGGGAGCTGAAAAGGATACTGATATCTAGTACCAACCCCAGAAACTCAGATTTAATTGGTCTGTAGTGGTTCATGGATATTAAAGTTTTTAAAACTCTCTAGATAATTGTAATGTCCAGTAAAAGTGTAGAATCCCTGTTTTAGCATTTCAAAAGGTCATAGGGGAGGAAGATAGCCATTGTTAGATTTTATAATTATTTCTTTGGAATGAGTGAGTCTAACACTGAATGCTCCTGTCTTTTAATATGTTTTAAAGTAAGAGATTTAATAAAACAAGTCTATCATGAGTAATTTATTACAAATCCATAATTTAAATAAAATGTGATTTAAAACTATTTTCAATATTGTTTTGGAGCCTTAATCCATGAAGCTGTTACTTAAAAAAAAATTATTTCCTCCTAATGCTCTTTTGCATAATGGATATTAAACAAATAAAAAGGTGTATTTATTAATTTAGATTGAAGTTCAGTGGTATGCCAATAAATGTTTGGCAACCAGTTTTTTTGAGGAAAATAAGGCCCTGACATAGTATGTATTAATTTCCATGGCTCTTCTTCTTGCTCTATATTCATGACAACATACATACTTTCAACAAGTTTATATTCTACTGGGAGTTTGCAGAATAATCAATAAATCAATATATATGATACATTCAATAATGGATAAGAGCTATAAGGAAAATATGATTGATAATGTAGTAGACTGGTGCGGGGAGCTATTTCAAATTGGACGGTGGAAAAGCTTACTGAGAAGTGTCACTCAAATTAAGTTATAAATGAGGTATAAAGGTAATGAAGCTCTGAGGGGCATGTTCTAAGAAAAAGGAACTATTGCAAATGTGCTAAATGGGTATAAGCAAAGAAGTTCCAAGGTACAACACAGGGTGCAACCAGTGCCTAGTAAATGAGGCAGAGAAAAGTAGGAGCAGTTGGTGAGGTTGGCAGAAGACTGGCCTTGCAGGGTTTTACAATTCGGATTTTATTCTACATGTAACGAAAAGCCACTTGAGGATTTTCAGCCTGAGAAATGTCTAGATCTGACATTTATTCAGAAGACAACTCTACCTGCTCTGACCAAGGGTACCAGTAGAGCCTGAGAGGTCAGAGAGAATGTTTTTACAGTATTTCAGGCATTGATAATGGTGTCTTAGGCTAGAGCAGAGCTTGCCAAATGTGTGCAGCTAGGTCCTCTCAAGCCTCAGCCACAACAGGGTGGGGCTTGGTGCCACTGGCCCCCAAAGGCCTGTCACTCCAGCTGGGAGTGACTTTGTCCATTCACCCCAGTGTTGATGCACATAGTAAATATCTGTGTCATGGCATAAAAGGGGAAGCACAGGAAGTTGGTTAGTAGTGAATACAGTAAGAAAGGTTGGATTATGGATATAATTTGAAGGTAGAATTATCTGCATTTGCTTATTGCTTCACAGTGGGGCTTAAGGAGAAAAGAGAAATCAAGGACTCCAAATTAGATTCCAGACAGAAACTAGTGTGGACTGAAGAGAGTTTAACAGAGGGACTATTTACACAGCTATGGACAAGGTAAAAGGATACCTAAGTAAAGATGAATTATTCTGAGACTCTCAATAGCAGGAAGCTATTATTATCCTTAGACCTGAAAATGCTATGGAACAGGAATTTGATCTTAAAATACTAAGTTGGGAAACTATAGAAAAATTTCAACAGGAAATAAATGAAACCAACAATGGTTTGCATCAAATATAGTGATAGGAAAATAAAGTAATCTTATTACTAGTAAATGCTTTCTGTTTTCTTCTTTCTTCTCCTAATGGGATGAAGTCAATGTTATTATAGGAAAAATAATGCATATTAGGAAGAGAAAGATTTCCTCAAGTCCACTTCTAAGTATTGACTCCTCCTTTCCTTGATAAAGAGGCTTGAGGTTTCAACACCCTGAAAACCCTCAGTCAACTTCTTGATTGCATTCCTTGGACTTTGCAAGCTAATAACCTGATGCAAAGTTCTTGTCAAATGATGAAATTTCAATCTAGATTTGGCCTGCATGTTTCCTTCACTAGGATGTTGATGGTGTTTTCATCTCTCTGATTATTAATGTCACTTCTAATTCCTGGTGTCTTTCTCTAAATGATAGGTGTAAGTAAAGAGCTTGAGCTAGTCTAAAATCACAACATGGTTTGAGATCAGTGGATTACTCCCTACTCCTTATAGTGAAGATTATCGTTTTTTTAGTCCAGAGGTTAGACTAGGAATATACTGGGAATCTTTCTTTTCCTGATTCTCTTTTTCCTCCAGATTCATAAGAATTTACCATCTTTCTGGCTCACACAGTACTAAATTTCATTGAACTACATTTAGCTGAGCTTATCAACATTCCACCTCAAACATCTCAAATATAAAATGTTAATATTTCCTCATTGATTTTTCTTGTTCAAGAAGATATATAGATACTGACATATCAATAGACCATCTAATAGGTATATTCAAAACAAAGAATGTACATTATTTTCTTAATTAAGAAAAATTCCAAATGTTGGAATTTCTCATATACAAAGATAATATCTAATTAAACAGACTGATTTCCCAGATGGGAAAGAGAGAGAGCAAGAAAGGATTCATTGAATTGCTATCACTATCTTCCAAATGGAAAAGGCAATAATAATCCAAATTTGAAACAGTATGCCATGTATGAAGCTCCCAGATTCACAATATGGGTCAAAATACCTACAACATTACTTTTTTTCCAATTGTACCATAAGTAGGTTACCGTGGAGTTAACGTCTATGGTAGTTTGATTGCCATATGTATATATAGATGGTCCTAATTGAGTTCAGAATATAAACATTGTCATACCTGATATTGGCATATTTATATGATAGCCTTAGGCCTTTGCTCTTACTGTTCATTTAAAATGAATAGTTGATAGGATAATTACAAAATAAAAAAAATCATAGTATTCACTTTTTCATTTTAAATGGTGATTTTAAAATTACTGCTTAATCAATTTGGTTTATTCCTTTTAAGCCTTTTTGTGTTAACTCTGATTATATTCATTTGCTTTATATGTTTCTCTGAGTTCTGACAAACCTATGACACAGCAGACATAAAAATTGGATGGTTAAATTGCCTAGAAATTAACATATTGTTTAAATGTTGATTATTAATTATTTGTAAAATAAACCTATTGCAAAAAGCCTTAGAGAGGGTGCCAATTAAATGCTTTTAAGCCATAAAAATAAAAATAGCTGTAGACAGAGAATTTTAATTATCCAGTGATGTTTCTGGGCCTGAAAAGATGACTTTCACAATATGCTCTGAAGGTCAGAAAACTAGAGTCTCTGGAGAGTAAGTAGACAGGTAGTCAACACACTTATTGATTTCTCCTTGTGGGTAAAAGATGAAGCCATGAACCTGGTAAGCCTCTGATTCCTGAAAATAAAATTTCTGGTTTCTAAGCCTCATGTGGAAAGGATGCCTGAGATTCATGTAGAAGCAATGCCACATATCACTGAGAAATGTGGCATGCTCTTGTACAAGCAGGCAAATTTTTATTTCATGTGGAATCCCAAAATTCTTTTGCCTGCCTGGATGATATTCTCTTAGATAAAATCATTAAAAGTCCTCCAAATTCCATTTAGTAATTATCTGCAAATGAAGTCTAGTTGATCACAATTAAAGCTGTTTGCCTTTTATTCACAAGTATGTATATAAGCATCTGAAATAATTCTATATGGCTCCAGACAAGGGGATGTCTGAGAGTAGTTCTCAGGAGCTAACAGTAACAGAATGTAGTTTTTTTGTTTGTTTGTTTGTTCGTTTTTTTCCACTGAGGGAGATGATTTCAGATGGCATTTCAGGTAGATTTATTCAGATAAGAGCAAAAGATTCTGAATCTTATTAACATAAGCAAAAGCCATTAAAAATTGCTAGGTGGAATTGGATGTACACAGCTCACAAAGTTAAAGAGAAAGCTAAAAACTGAGCTTCAGGAAGAAGTAGAAGCCACGCAGCTCATCAATCTCAGCAAAAGGAACCCATTGCCTCTTATTAAGGATCTTGACATCAGAGTTACTCAGAAATTCTTGTTTACCACATACTTTCCTTGTATTATTTCACCTAAGATTCCAATTCCCAACCTGACTGTCATGGTTGGGAAAATGCCATGTTTGTGGTTGGGGCATGGCATGTGAACAGCTCTGTCAATGTCATTCCCACAAGAACCACTTGCAATGGCAATTTGCATGTAGCAAAGAAAAAGACAAAGGTTGCTACCAAAGAATAATAAAGATACAATTTTAAATTGCATAAAAGAGATATTTTCCCCCAACATTATTTTCTTCCCATTAAGCTAGAGTGGCCTATAACATTCTTATCAAGAGAAAAATGTGGCATTTACTACAAGCAGGCTGCCTCTGGTTGGCATTTTGAAAGTATGGTTTATGGGAGTAGAAAATTAAAAAAACAAACAAAATTATACCATTATTTCCATATTAATATGGATTGCCTTTAATCTCAAACCATATTTATATTATTTCTAAACTGGAATTTGTGTGTATGTTCATTCACTTTTAGTTTAATCTCATGAGGTAGAGACTTGATTTCATCCTCTTCCTGGGCCCAGAGCTAGACTGCATTTCTGAGCCTTCCTTTTAATTAGGTGGGCCATGAGATTGTTTTCTGGTCAATGGAACGTAGGTGAAAATGATGTGAACCATCTCCATGACTTGCGTGCGAAAACCTATTATGTCTTATCTCTATCTTCTTTCTTCTTATGGTTGACAGTCATGAAGACAACTCACAGAACAATTTTGGAACCATATATTGAAGATGGCAGACTGCCAACTAGTAGGATCCCTAAGTGTTATGTTGAGCAACAGATGACCCTCCCACCACCACTTTCTTGGATTAATATGTGAACAAGAAATTCCTAACAAGTTTGTGCTTTTTTTTTTTTTTCTTTTTCGGTATATCCATTTCAGCAGCAGTATCTAGCCTACTTAATAATCTTTGCAGGTTATATTTTACATTGTGAGTTTACCTTTTATATAAACACATATTTCACTGTCATTATACAATTTGGGGTAGTAGATTCTTGTAAGTTATAGTAAGCCTAAAACTAGAGAAGTCGAATGTTGCCCACACAATAGTGCCCAGGCCATGGCTTCTTGCAGAAGGCTTCCTGGACGATGGCCATGCTTGTGAAAATAATGTATTGCACATGAGCTAAGGGATCAATTCATTGGAGCAGCTTTTATTGGATGAAATTCCAGAACCCACTCTAGTCAGCAGCAGCTCTCCACTAATGTTAGATTTAATTATGTTTTAGAAATAGATTAATTCCTATAGCAGAGAAGAAAGTGAGGGGAAGAAATGCTCACACTGTGTCCTGCAATAAATAAATAAATAAATAAAATGGTGATAATTGGTTTTCCTGACCTTCTGTCCATTCCCATTCTGCATCACTTCCCTCCAAAAAAGTAAGAACAATGTACTCTTAGTAGTATACTTAGCTACAGTGTTGTGGCCTCTGATAAAGACTAAATAAATCCACCACTTCTATTCCTTCTTTTTTCCTGTTTTTTATTTTATTTTATTTTATTTTATTTTTTAGTATCATTGATATTGATTACAACATGCTCAGGCTACACATAAAACTTAGGAGAAAAATAAGAGACATTGAACACAGAATTTTTAAATGGAATAAAATATTATTTGTTTAAATATAATGGATATATAATGATTATGAATAAATAATTTTTTATTTTTCAATAAAATTTATTGGGAAGGAGGATCTGAAAAAAAAACAACACTTTTAATCATACCCTCATTCCTTCTCTCTTGGCTCCTTCTCTGGAATAAGGCATTCTTAATGTCAAAAGCAGAGAGGGCATTTGAGGTAGGGATCACCTGAAGGACAGGACAGGATAAGGAAGGGAACAAGATTCACTAATAACTAGTAATGGCTCAGCAATGAGATGGTCAAAGATGATCTATATCTGCCTGTTCACACAGGCTCTTGAGCAGGCCTACCTGGTTTTTCTGGGTCTGGAAAGGAACTTCAGTACAAACTGAGTGGCTTCCAACTTCAGAGACTATGAGAAATCTGACAAATGCAGCTGATCAAATCTGGGAGAAGAAAGGATTTCTCTCTGGCCTCAGGAGAGAGTTAAGTTTAAGAAAATGTCCCCTGCCCAGTCACTTAGACATAGAAAGAGCTGTGCCTTTTGATCACTGTTTCTCTGTCCAATCAAGCCCAAAATCTTAATCTGTTCACTAAGAGTGTGGAGAGAAAAATTCATAATACTCTTTAGAGCCCAGGGAACCAGGTGAATAACAAACAAACCCAGAGTCATTGGAGTAGACGGGCAGCAACTTTAACAAAATCAACTTTAAGAAACTCAACTTTAACAAAACTGATGCTCCTTAAAGAACATCAATTAAGTTATTAAAATCTTGATAGTAATATTGTGAAAACTTGTTTGAACATTTGGAAGAATGGATTATCACTATCCAGTGCCTTGGAAGATCATGTGAAATAAATAGCTCAGAACTCATAGGGGAAAAAAAAATTAGAGATGGACATGTGATGGAAGCAATAAAAGTTGTTGAGGAGAATTGCTAGAAATATGATGTCAAAATGTTCTTTAGAAAACTAAAAGAAATACTGGACATAGAGGAAATGATTAAATGAATTAAAAAGAAAATGTATCCGAGATAAAGAAGGATAAGAAGTCTCATCAAGTTCCAGGCAGGATTAATTAAAAATTCCATAATCTAGACATCTTAGTGAAAATCTTGAATTCCAAGAATAAACATGATAATTCACAAGCTTCAAGTCAATTAGAATAACTTACTTTCAGAAGAAAGAGGACCATACTAGCACTGGGTTCTCATCAGCAGTAATAGCTGGTAGAAGTCAGAGGGACCAAGAGGAAAAAGACTTAATCCAAGAATGCTGAACTCACAAGTCTTTGTCTCTTTTAAAACCAAGGAAACTTTGACAGAGTCACAGTTTACTGGGTATTTTAATAGAGGCATAGTTTACATCCTTCTATTCATATAGGAAGCCTTATGTACAGATGTATAGTGGTTAAGAGCTGAGCCCCTAGAGCCAGAAAATCTGAGATTTAATCTAAAGGTCCCTTTACTAAAGTTTGACTACATATAAATCATCTCAAAAATCTAATTCCCAATATTGTTTCATGATAAGATTATTGTAGAGATTAAATAAAACATATCTAAAGTGCCTATTGCCTGCATCTTGTTTAATGCCTGGGTTGACATGATGGGCCAAATGTCAATAAAGAAAGTGAAATATTCAGCCACAATATTCAAACTTTAGTTTGTGTGAAAATTACTCAAGAATATGGCCATTGATGCTATTTATGATCCTCCCATCTAAGGGTTTTGATTCAGTAGAAACAGAGGAGGTACCAATAATGTCCATAACTAGCAATTGCCTTCGGTCTATGAACCACATTTTTACAAACATAGAAAAGTTGAATAATATATCATTTATAAGGTTGAATTGAACATTGCAAAGACAGAATATATCTTATCTTTTGCATGAATCTATGGAACATTTCAAAAACTGATCTTTGAAAAAATGATAAAGACCACCTGACGCAGTTATTTTTCAAAGTGAAATTGTAAAAAGAAATAGAAACCCTGACAAAAATAGTAAAACAAATCACAATCAGAAAGTAACAGCAGCAATAACAACAAAATAATTGTGTTTTTTAAAAACACAATTGGTGATTAATAGCAGGAATAAATTAGTAAAGATTAAAAAAATAGAAATAATAAAAGCATAAAATTTCCAAACTATGAAATTCAGTCAAAGCTGTATTCTGAAGTAGTTTTATATGTTTTTATACATAAAGGAAAAATTATATAAGATTTAAATTCTGCAGGTTAGAAAATTCAAGTATAAAAATTTAATGAAAACTGAATAAAGTATGTCAACATATGTAGGTAGAAAGGTAGATATATAAGAATACGGCACACTATTCAATATACAAGGAAAGAAGGAAGGAAGGAAGGGAGAAAGGGAGGAAGGAAGGAGAAAAGAGAAAGAAAGAGAAGGGGTGAAGGGGGAAGAAGAAGGGAAAGAGGTAAGAAATCCTTCCTAACAGAATCCTTAATCTACTAATTTATGAGGATGAGAGAAACTGATTTTAAAAACAGAAACAAACACAAAACAAACCTTTCACCCTCAAAATAATCTGTTTTTAAATGTTATCTGATTTAATTATTTTATTATTTGTAATGTGTCCTATCATCTGAGTTTTTTGAAAAATGGAATAACTGTTTCCATGTGGTTAGCATATAAAGAGAATATCAGACATGTTCAAAATTACACCTGAACTTCCCATAGGAACATGCTGACATGAGCAGTTTTTGTTTTGGCACTGTTATGGTTTGCTAGAGCTGCCATTATTCAAAATACAAGAAATGGATTGACTTTTATAAAGGGGTTTATTTGGTTATAAGATTACAGTCCCAAGGCCAAAAAAGTGTCCAAACTAAGGCATCAGCAAGAGGATACCTTCACTGAAGAAAGGCCAATAGCGTCTGGAACACCTCTGTCAGCTGGGAAGGCACGTGGCTGGTGTCTGCTGGTCCCAGGTTGTGTTTTAACTCCTCTCTCACCTCCTGTGTGTTCTTAGCTTAGGATCTCTAAACATCCTTCTGTCTGCAACTCCAAGTATCTCCAAGCATCAGCTTTCAACGACCATCTTCAAAATGTCTCTCACAGCTGCTCTTGGGGTGTTTTGTCCTCTCTTAGCTTCTCTGGTGCAAACTCTGGGCTAGCATCTCAAAGAATCAGCTCCCAAGCATCTCTCCAAAAGTCTCTCTCAGCTGCTCATAGTGCCTTCTGTTTGTGAGCTCTTTTATAGGACTCCAGTGATTAAATTAAGACCACCCTGAATGGGCAGGGTCCATATCTCCATGGAAATAATTTAATTAAACATTTCACCAGCAGTTGATTGAGTCACATCTCCATGGAAACAATCAAAAGATTAATGTCTGCCATCGTAAGACTGCATTAAAGAAAATGGCTTTTGGGGGACATTATATATCCAAACCGGCACAGGCACTGCAACAGATCTTTTTCTTCAAAGAAGGATAAGAAAACACAGATGGCAATTGCTTTTAGAAGCCGATCTCTCTCTCTCTCCTTCTACTTCTTTCTCTCCCTCTCTGTCTGTCTATATGCACGCATGTATGTATGTATGAATATATAAATGCATGTATGTGTACGTGTGTGTGTGTGTGTCTACTTTAGCATTGTGAGATGTTCATTTTGAGAGGCTCCTTGGTACATGACTGAATAAGAGCTTAATTGATTTGCCTTCTACTTCAAGGACACACTTGGAAGAAGTGTCATGATTGAAATACCAGCAAAATTACCTTTACTCTTAATATTTTTAAAACTTTCACATGCTTTCTCTACACCTCTTTCATACTTATAAAGCTAAATTTAAGTACATAAAATGCTGTAAATGCTTCCTGTTTATTAGGTATACAGCATCTTCTAAAATATTTGTAAAGTACTGCATATAGTATCTAAACAACCATTGTTATTTCATTATTTTTATTTCATAGAAAAGAAAAATGAAGCTCAAAGTAGTAATGCAGTATCCCTTTACAAGATCCCAGATAACAATTGTGAATAGTTTGCATGATTATTTCTAAGATAACTTCTAAACTATCATGCCAAGTCATCTCTCTAAAACACTGGAATTTATAATGAATCCAAGATCTGATTACTTTTTGGAAAATTAAAACAAAAGAACAATAAGTTCACCTTTAGAAATTTTTATCAAGAGAGCAAAGAAATGACAAGAAAACCTAGTGTGCAGGAGCTGGGGTACAAATACATCTTTAAATTATCTGTACCAGATGAGGCAGGAGACTGTGGTTTGGATACTCACATAAGGCAAGGATTTCAGGAATCAGGGCACAAATAAAATGGAATTGGAAGCTGAGCTACCTACAGAAAATCAGAAGTCGCAATGTATGTATAGAAAAGAATCTAAAATAATTATTTTTACCAGTTTAAGGAAGTACCAAGGAATCTTGTATTGATTTGTATTTATTAGGTTAAGATAAGAATCATTCTTGAGAAATCAGGAAACTCAAGCAGATATGGATATAAAATTTACACCACTCTAATATTTTGTGACTATTAAGTTGATAAATTAGCATAAACACCTGTGATTTAGAAAACTGAGAGCACTGTGGGACCCATCCTGAAAGAAACATAAACCCTTCATTTATAGATGTTTCCAAAGCCCAAGACACATGAGACTCTCATGAAAATCACCATAAAGAAGACAATGTTTACAAATCACATGAGGAAACCTGCAGCTGAGAAATTAACAGATGGAGAATTTGGAGAGTTTTCTGTTCAAGAAAAAAAAAAATGGCATCTAATCAAAATCACACCAGGAATTTTAGATAAATTGAAGGATACTTTAATGGACTTGTAAAAGTTAAAAATAGCCACAGCACTTTTGAAAAGGAATTAAAAGCTCCTCCTCCCCACCCGCACCCCATATATCAAACTTATTATCAAGTCATGCTAGTTAAAACTAGCTGGTTGGAATCAAATCCAGTGTTCACACACTTCCAAGCATATTTGAAACTTGGTGTATATTGAGAGATTTTGTACATCAAAAGGTAAAAGATAGTCAGGAAATGTTTCCTTTCAGATTCAGAACCCTGTCCTCAATTGCCTGTTTGACATCTTTTCTTGAATGTCTCACAGCACTTCATGCTCAGCATGACCAAACTGAACTCATGATTTTCTCTCCAATTGTTATGCATCTGAGTTAAAGGCAGTACCACCCATCCAGTTCAGTAAGTCAAAGAAAAAGGTGTCATCATTGTCACTTTATGTGGTGAAGAAGAGATATTCAGAGGAAAATGTTAATTACTAAAAGCCCTGTTGTTAATCCCATTCTGATCCTCTTTCTTCAAAATGTTTATAATACTTAGTTGAGGTCTCAGAAAGTTAATTAAATTTAGTTAAATTAAATAACCTAATGATTTCTGGAATGCTCCCAAATCCAAGTGTAATCCTAAATCATGCATAAAGTACTAATTTTGTGTAACGAAGAAAAGTATTTATACATTTTATTCAAATAAAGGTCTATATTCCACAGTTTTAGGACTTTAAATTAAACTCTACCCACAAAATTCTTATACTAAAAAGCTTTATATTTAAAATTAGTAATAATTTTGGAAAATAACATAGTTTAAAATCTGACATCCAAGAGTAAAAATCACTCTTAAGAATACCTTTTGGAAACACATCTGACATTTTTATAGAGAGATAAAGGGCCCTTTGAAGAAGCCTGCTGATATGCTTTTATTTTTATCTATTCTCTTTAAATGTTTGAGTACATATTCATGCGTGCTGTGATTAAATTACCAGGCAGAATTGGAATGTGAGATTTCCCATACAATACCTTGAACCTTTGATTCCAAACTGGCATTTTGTTCTTTAAGATGATATAAATATGAACTGCTGGAAAGCAACAGCAACAAATGGATCAGCTGGAGAATGGTTAGGAGGGATGGGCCCGCATTTCAATAAACACTGCAACTCTACCAGGTAACTAAGAAGCAGATGGTGTTAATAGAAGCTGCTATTCCTTTGATGTGATTTTCCGACACATGTTTATTCATTTATAATCTGCACTTCTATCCCTGTGTTTAGGTGATATTTCATGGAAGTTTCCCACTAGAACACTTAACCTGTGAATTTTTCTAAGGAAGAGATTTGCTCATCTCTCCATGCCCAATATATATGTGTGTGTGCATGTGTGTGTGTGTGTGTGTGTAAAATGACTTAACAAAAGAAAAACTGTGTACAGTATGTATTTACCAAATTAATGTGTACATAAAAGGGCAAAAATGACAGGCATTAATCATCGGTGAACCCTTTGTGAATTATTGTTGCCTTTTTTTTCAGGCATACTCACACATAAACCATAAGAGAGAAGATAGAACTTTGAAATAAATGGATATTATTGCAGACATGGTGCTCTTTCACATGGTGCAATAATTTCTAAAGAACAAAGATTTATTGTGTTTAAATATATTTGATTCTTTTCATATAAATGCATTATCTGCTTAAAATTAGACAGTTAACATGATTTTAAAAATCAAATTTGCACGTGATATATTAGAGCTCTACTTCTAATCTAATTTCCAAACAAAATTGTACCTTACTTGAAATTCTGTTTTCAATTTTATATTTAGTATGTCCTAAAATATTAAATTTAGTTCAATATTCAAACTTCATGCAGGATATAGTTGGCTCACTTAAGTGGGATAATTGTGCTGAGTTTCATGAAGGAAAGTTTTGGACAGGGCTAAGGGAAACCAAGGGAAAATGAAGCATATCTTGGGTCTACCCATTATGGAGAATTGGGCACAGGGTGGATTCCAGGCTGTGCCATCCAATAGAGACCCCAGCAAGAAGGGAGGCAGGGAATAAAGACTCTGAATTCATTCTCTCCTACCTTCTGGGAAATGATCTCTTGCTACTGCATCTCGAGGCCCGGTGCCAGCCCAGATGGTGCACATCAGGGCTCTGGGGCATAGAGCAGGGTGGAGAAGAATGGGGAGCAGATTTGGAAGGGCAAACAGAAAATACCCAGTACTTTCTGCACGTATGACATTACTTTTCTATAATAGTAATAAAGAAAATTATTTCTTTGCTTTTATTCCATTTTATAACTAAGGGAGTTTCAAGTCATGTGGATTTCCTTTAGAGTATAAAACATGAGCAGTGTAGCAAACATATACAAAAATGAATGTGTCATTTTTCGTGAACATAAGCCAAGTTCACATTCCCCTGAGATAGAGGCCGCTTCAATTTTAAAAAACAAAAGGGTGAACTTGGATGAAAACACATTTAGAACCTGTATTTTAGCATATTGGCTACATAGAGACTACTCAAATACTAAACACTTCACATATTAATTCTTGTGAAAGCATAAAGCTCCTGATCACACTGCATATTTATTCATACTATGGAAGACATCAATTCGCCCCTTCATCTTTGGGCTTAACCTCAATTTTTCTTTCTGGGGCTATGAAAACTGATCCCTAGAATTTTATTTATTTCCCAATAGCATATGTATCATTATGCAGGCTAGTATTTATTCAGAAAATTTTAATGTGAATTCAATATATTGATTCAAGAGTAGAGAGATTATGTTTCAAACTCCACTAGCAGCTTTTCTATACAAAAGCCAATTTTACTTAACAAAAAAAAAATATGCTTATAACTTCAAGTTTTAGTGGTGGATTTGATGATTACTTGTCCAAAAATTATTTAGAAGTTGGTCAGACTGAAAGGATAATGTACCACCAATAGTGGATTACACATAGAGAAATAGATTTTACATCATTTGCTTATAGAACAGTTTTCTTACAGGTACTTAAAAACATTAAACATAAGAGAGCAAAATCATCACATACTCAACCAAGTAATGTATGTTCAGCAGAAAATACAAGGGAGAAGGGACGGAAAGATTGCTATCAATTTACACTGAACTCATTTTCTAAAGTTGTCCTACAGTTGATAAACTCCAGGATGGGAGATGGGGAACGTGAAGCAGCAAAAATAAAGTAAGGCATCTAGCAACTTGAAAAAAATAATAACTTCCTGTGGAGCAACTATTGGGGTTAACAACAAATTTTGGCTTTCAAAATGCCTTCCCCACTAAGCATAATCATTTCTAGCTTTTGACTGAAAGTGAGAGACTTGTGACTCTTCCTTCCACTTGAAAACTTAAAGGCCATTGTAAGGTTATTAATTGGTCTAATTTCAGTATTTTTGTTTCTCAGGGAATAGGGTGGCCTGTGGAGAGGGAGAGAGACTGGGGAACAGCTGGTCAGTGGGGCAGTCAGAACATACTCAACATTTATCCATTAAGTTTTTTGTCTTATGTGGGTTTCAGTTTGGGGTGTCCTATAACAATTACAACAGCAACATCAAAGATCACTGGTCACAGACACCAAAGCAGATATGATATTTATGAAAAATTTGAAATATTGTGAGAGTTACCGAAATGTAACACAGAGACATGAAGTGAGCCCATGCTGTTGGAAAAATAGTGTCAGACTTGCTCAAGATAGGGTCGCCACAAATCTTCCATTTGTAAAAAACTCAATACCTGTACGGCACAATACAGTGAAAAGCAATAAAGCAAGGTATTCCTGTACATGTCTGTTATTCAGAAATATGGAGTTAAATATCACAAGAAATAACTGAAAGAGTTGAAAGTGTACTACAGGAAGGACAGAACAGGGATAGGATGCTTTTGTTTGTTCTAAACTTATAATATTGTTTGGTTTCTTAAACCACATATTTGTATTATTTTAGTACAGAAAATACAAGAAAAAAAAACCATAGACATAGGAGTTAAAAATAGAAATATGAGAATATGTGCATTAGAGTGCTTTTTTAGGTTATGAGTTAATTGTGTCACTCAGAAAGACATGTTCAAGTCCCAACCTTGTTCCTGTGAATGGGACATAACTTGGAATAGGGTCTTTGAAGATGTTATTAGTTAATAGGAAGCTAAATTAGATTAGGGTGAGTCTAAATACAATATGACTGGTATCCTTACAGGAAGGGAATATTTGGACCGAGACAGAAACAGAGAGTGGAGTGGCATGTTACAACTGAGGCAGAGAGTGCCTTGGATTATAGACAAACCATCACTGGAAGTCAAAAGAGAGACATGAAACACATTCTTCTCTACAGACTTCATTAGCGGGAGCATGGTACTGCAAAAACCTCAGTTTTTGGACTTCTAGACTCTGAAACTGTGAAAGAATAAATTTCAGTTGTTTTAAGTGACCCATTTCATAGTACCTTGTTATGGCAGTCCTAGGAAACTAAGATATGCAGGTTAACAAAAAACAATAATGTGCTTGCACACAGATAGCGTATTGACACTTGCTTTCATCAGGGACGTGGGAATTGACAGTTAATGGGATCAAAATTAAATGAAGAAGGGGGGTGTTCTGGTTTGCTAATGTTGCCATTATGCAAAATACCAGAAATGGATTGGCTTTCATAAAGGGGTTTATTTGGTTACAAAGTTACAGTCTTATGGTCATAAAAGTGTCCAAGCTAAGGTGTCAACACTAGGGTACCTTCACAGAAGAAAGGCCATTGTCATCTGGAACACCTCTGTTGTCTGGGAAGGCACGAGGCTGGCATCTTCTTCCTTTGCTCCCAGGTTGTGTTCCAAAATGGCTTTCTCCCAAGACTTTTCTCTCTAGGCATCTGGAGGTACTCTCTTAGTTTCTTCCAGGCAAACTCTGTAGTAGCAAAAGTCTACTTTCAATGGCCGTCTTCAAATTGTCTCTCTGGGCTGAAGCTGCTCTTTTTTAAAAAAGTACTCCAGTAAACTAATCAAGACCCACCCTGAATGGGTGGGGCCACACCTCCATGGAAATAATCTAATCAAAGGTATTTACCACAGTTGGATGGGTCACATCTCCATGGATTCCAACCTAATCAACACTAATACCTCTGCCCCCACAAGATTGCATCAAAGAACATGGCGTTTTCGGGGACATAATACATTCAAGCTGGCACAGAGGGTGAGGCACTAAGAGCAAGGACACTGAAACATCATTTTATAGGATGAATGTAACATATAATATCAATTCCTGGAGAGTTCTTAAAGATCAAAATTCCTATTTCACTAACAGAGAAACTTGGGACAAGAGAAAGCAAGTGAATTGAGAATGGTCACATATCAGCCAAGAGCAAAGACAGAGCTGAGGCAAAGCTCTCTTGTCCACAGTGTTACTTTCCAGCATTGTAAAATTGGATGTTCTTCACCAGCAAATGGTAACCAGTTGTTCAAAAGGGTGAAGTTGTGCTAAGTGACATATTACATACTGCCTATCTCATATCCAGAAGTATGTACAGTCAACCAATGATGCACAAGAAGGGAATTCTGATCACTTTAGTTTATTCTGCATGTTTTAAATGTAAATCTTGTTGAAAAACAGTTTGAAGACATTTAAAATATTTTTAAAAGTCATGAAAAGGATATATATATTTGATGGGTAAAACATGTAGTGAGTATTTTGATGATTGCGAGTTTCCTTTTTTCAATTCTTTTTCTTTTACTGAAGGTTTGAAGCATTCAATTAGTTTTTTCAGTCAACTGGCTGAAATTGGATTAGGGCATCTTTGAAAAATATTCTTATACTTCTGATAAAAATGGTTAGTAAACAGCAGATTGACAGCTTGATGCTGGTATGTAAAAATAAAAGAACAGAACATAAAAGCTCTAAATGGTGTACTTATATGTGTAATACACATATTACATGATTAAAGTTTAATCTACCATTTTTAATTAATATGGTATTTCCATTTAAGATTAACTACTTAGTGGGAATTTATCAATTCTTTTGTATCTGCTACTATAGAAAAGAAAGCTGTTGTGTATCTGCTCATATATTTAATGTATCTAAGCATTAAACTTATCACTTAACAGTTTTTAAGTGGAAAATTTTCATTAGCTCTATTAATTTATAAAGTTCAGCATTACTTGTTAACATAATTGGAAGTATAATTGAGAAGAATTAAAAGTTACATTAAAGAACTATTCTTTAGGGTTATTTGGGGTTTTAAAATCTACACATTTGCCAAAAGAGAACATGGTCAAATTAATTAGGTAGTTAATGTAAGTAATTAAAAAAAAACTTCCATTAATTTAATCTAGAAATTAGTACAATTACATTATTTCTGCTTGATTACTTTGAGTCTCACAAAAGTGATATGGTCTTATGAATATTTCCATTCGGTTCAGTTTACTTCCAACTGCTAGAATATATATCCACTGCTTTGAATATTTGTTAAAACGCTTAGTCTAAAGCTAATGATGTTCTAAATAAAGAAATTGTTGCTTTTTAATTGAAAATAAAATGCATGAAATCTAGAAAAAAGGCATTTTAAAGCTATTTGTGTCCATTTACAGAAAAAACTTCTTCAATCAATGTCCATTTATGATTCAGGCACATTTTCATCCATAGAATTGGTTTATTAAAACAACTATAGCCACATTTCTAAAATTTTCTTTAAAATAAAATTTAAGTATCAAATTTGATTTAAATACTCAAAAGAAATCATATATATATACACACATGTATACATAGAAACCAATCTTCCCAATATTTACAAAATGTGTCATTTAATAGAAATATTTTTAATGAATGATATGACAAAAATATGAACCCATTGCTAACTAACAAGAAATGTACAGAGAAGCTACCTAAAGACCTCTCCAAAATAAAGTTATAGTTTCACACCCACTCTAGACATGATGTTTTTTTGTTACTATAGAAAAGTGTTGTATGTCTGCTCACATATTTAATGTATATAAGTATTAACCTCATCACTTAACAGTTTTTTTCTACTCTTTTAGTTTCTAACAATTTCCCTTTCCCTCTTGATAAGGTTGCTTTTCAATAGTAATAACTGCCAGAAAGGCTAATTAGGGAAAAAAAAAAAAAAAAAAAAACACATGATATACATGTTTTTTTTTAAGCAAGGGGCAGAATCTCCCAATTTCATCATTCTGATTTTATGACTACTCAGTATATTTCTGAAAATGTGTGATATGAATAGTCTAGACTCAATGTCAAGTTTAGGAACAGTTCAGCTAAACCCAATGTATATCTTATTACAACTCAGTCTCCATGGGAAATGAGAAGAGATCAAACTAAAGACAGGCATTAAAAGTGTAGCAGCTGTTGGTGGATATATAAAAGAAGAAATGTCATTAAAAAATGGTTATGCATCTTCTTGACCAAAAGGGGGATGTGAAAGGAAATGAAATAAACTTCAGTGGCAGAGAGATTCCAAAAGGAGCCGAGAGGTCACTCTGGTGGTCACTCTTATGCACAATATAGACAACCCTTTTTAGGTTCTAATGAATTGGAATAGCTAGCAGTAAATACCTGAAACTATCAAACTAACACCCAGAACCCATGAATCTTGAAGACAATTGTATAAAAATGTGGCTTATGAGGGGGGACAGTGGGATTGGGGGGGCCATAGGGATCACACTCCCGTTTGTCTAGTTTGTGGATGGATGAGTGGAAAGGTGGGGGAAGGAAACAAACAAACAAACAAACAGACAAGGGCACCCAGTGTTCTTTTTTACTTTAGTTGCTCCTTTTCACTTAAATTATTATTCTGGTTATTTTTGCGTGTGTGGTAATGAGGGTGTTGGGGATTAATTTTGGTAATGAATGTACAAATACATAATGGTACTGTGAACAATCAAATGTACGATTTGTTTTGTATGACTGCATGGTATGTGAATATATCTCAATAAAATGAATAAAAAAATTAAAAAAAAATGGTTCTGAATCTTCCATATATTATAAAGTTATCATTTAAAACCATTGAAAATCCCAATGTATGATATTATATGAAGGCATCTTTTCAGCTGGTTTAAATTGACATATTTATTTGAAGTTCCTTTGCCTTCTTTTCCCTCATTTTACCTTGCAGATTTTTTTCTGTTAGTTGTTTTCTTGTCTTGCTTGCTAGAACCCAGTTGAGAAACAGCTATGTAAAAAGACACACTTTGATCATGTCTATTTTCACTGTAAATGTGTAGCTTAAAAATATGTCATATTGCAGAAAACAAACAAACAGATGACTACATCCTTGTCCTTTCAAGAAACTGGAAATTTAATATCTTCCCTCTATACAGTGACACAAAATCTTATTTTGAATCATAGTGTAATCTGTTCTCTATTGATTAAAATTATAGAGAAATCATTAATCTCACTTGTATTCAATATGATAAGGTACATTTATTATGCATTTTTAATTAAAAATATTTTTCTAGGTTTTAAGTATCTGAGAATTTTCCAGCAATTTTGAAGAAGACATTGACCATATCCTATCTTTAATTATGGTGCGACATTATTATTGAACCATAATCCTACCCAAAATGTGTGACTTTTAACCAAGCCATTAATATTCATTTTAATTTCTGATGGACTAGAAGTTCTGACTCCTTTTCTGAATAATAAAAGAGATAAGTGTATTTTATCCTCTTGGAAAGTAAATTCTGAGTTCTCTGCAGTTAGCAATGTTCTGACCTTCAGAGAATTTTTCATGGATTCTGGTCTCTGCCCCCTGCTCGGACTGACTTGACAGATATTGGGCAAGTTGTTCTCCACAGTGCTCTGCTCCATGTATTTAGGATCTGGTGGTGATGTCTTTCAGCTTGGAAAAAACAGCATGAACAACTGCTCAAAATGCTACACAGTGACATCTGAGAAAAGTTTACATGTTGCAAAAATAATAGAATTTACCACTGACAAGCTTATAGTGTTATTTCCAAACTACATATATGTTTAAAAGAGAAAAACCTATTTATTTAGTGTTTTGAAATAAAATTTTAGTCAGTCCCCTCTTTAACTGACTTCCTCCCAATAAACTGACACTAAAAATCATACGAACATAATAATCTGCTTTTAAAGACAGAATAAATTCCATGTACCTAGACCCTCTTTTATTAAGCCTAGAAACCAGATTTCCACCATCTAGCTCTGAGCAAGGAAGCCCATACTTCCAAAGGATAACTTAGTTTGCATATCCATGCACATAAATTAGGTATATTTATCTTTGCTGAAACTGTTTTAACATGACAGCTTCATTAATACAACACAGTATAATGACCAAAAATTAGCTCAATCCTAAAAGTGTACTTAAGATAAAATTTTATTCTGTTAATGTTTTCCATATTTTGAAGGTTTTTTTATGGTATGTGAAATAACAGGTTGAGATTTTAACATACTTTTCCTTTTGACATTCCTTATGGCCACCAATCACTGATTTTTACTCATTCAGATTTTTCTACACTACACATGCAATAGAAGATGCATATTCTCTCACAAGTATTTCACTTCTCTTACTCCATGCCATTGATACCATTGCACTTTCATTGCACTGCTATTTAATATGTCTGTGTGACTAAATTTGGGCAACGGAATTTGAGCATAAGTTGTTTTACTTAGAGTTGGAAATGTTGAAAGAATAGCATGTGCTTCAACATGTTCTCTTCCCCAGACTGATGATGTTGTGAAGCAGCATGCCCTGTCTGTCCACAATGGATACATGGCAGAATCGAGAGAAAAACTTATGTCCATGCATCATAACATGGAGTGTCCTATCTGATGAATGTGGAAATTCTAAAAAATTAAAAAAAACAGGTTTTTGCAAAGATTTTGGGGAGTTACTTTTATACCTTCCAATTTTAGAAATATTTTCTTTCCCCAAACTTGAATCTCCAAAGCTAGCTTTCCTTCTATGCTGCACTGTCTCTGATTCACATTTTAAAATGAATTGAAAGAAGGCTGTACCATACAATCTCACCTTTAATCTTCATGTCTCCCTCTCTTCTATAGCATAAAATTCTAATTTTCAGAAAGTGTAAAGCACTTTCGATAGGAAAAATACAGTTTCATAAATTTTAATGTTACTTTTTTCATGAATATGATTTCCTTGTGTTAATATAGGTTGTTCTTACAAAAAAAGAAAAAAGATTTAAATCTGAATCTTTTACTTCTACTCTTTTGATTCCTTATTCAACACGATAATCCGGGGAACTAAAACACCATAATTTAGTGCTTCAAAGCAATTTTTTAATCTCTCCCCTCCTAAAATTAACCTTATCTAGCTAAGGTGCTATAATAAAAAAATATAAAGAATCCAACCAAAATCAACAAAATGAATTAATTATGGGGCCTTTCTTGGGCTATGTGTATTTTGTTTGAGGCTTGTTACATCTCAAGGATATTTTTCCTCCACAATAGTAACACTTGAAGCTATATTACTAAAAGAACACATACTGTTTGGTAATCGTTATTCAAACTGCTTGAATCTTTTGTAGCTAAATGGCTTTATTCCAAAAAAAACAGATAAAATTTAAGCTGATTGGAGTCATAAATATGTCAAGAATGAGTCTGAATCCATCATTAAATATCACATTACAATTTGAGATGTTTCACAAATATCGACAGAATATCATCTTTGAAGTTTTAAAGATATCAGTCAAAAATACTAACAGGATAAAATAAGCTGCTAAACTTTAAACCAGCAAATGCCAGCAGAAATAAGAAACTACTATTAAAATAGCATAAACCATGCAATTACTTTGTATTAGGATTATATTGCATGAAGTACAAAATTCTACTTTGAAATTGTTAAATAAAGGAAATAAAATAGCTGAAGATTGATTGAAATTTCTCTCTATAATATCTTTGAATCATTTGGTATGTATTGTAATATCATAAAATGTTAAAAAAATTCCATTAGAAATGTTAGCTCACTATCTGGTTTTAACTCATTAAAATTTCATTTTAGTTTAATCCACTAAGAATTATGTATGCTTAAATTATAGATATTAACTGTCATTTTTGCATTTTTTCTTAAATTATCATTAATTTTCAGAGAGAAAAATGAGAATAACCTATAGTAGAAGGCTTTTACATCCTAGGAGGAAAGAAACTCTGGGGTATTAAAAGTAAAATATTTTCAGTTTTCTATTTCATAATTTGTCTGTGAAATTCACGCTCCAAATAATCATTCATGAGAAAGTCTTAAGAATGTGCATTCTAAATATTTTGCTTGAAAATAAAGTAAAATGCCTGGTTGGAAGGTAGCACTAGCGCATCTAATTGGATATCTGTCACATTTTTAAATATTTACTTTAAAATTTTCCTATGAGGCCATCAAAGTAAAGTAGCTGCACATGAAATGGAAATTAAAAAAGGATTGACAAGAGCAATGAAGATGATAATGAATTTGCACACTTTTTCATTCATTCATTCTTTCATTCATTGTTTTTCCAGCAAATATTGGTCTATGCCCAGTGGTATCTAGTACATGTAGATAACCAATAATGATTGCAGAATGAATGAATGAATGAATGAATGAATGAATGAATAAAAGATTAATAAAGTAGTAATTAACTAATATGAGATGTAATTTTCAGAGTTGCATCTAGATTTTGCCTTCCTGAGAATGTTACCATGATGTTACTTCAGTATGACTAACACGGATCTCTACTAGAAGTTTACCAACTCCAGTCAATTCCTCCCCTCCCCTAACATCAGATCCACAGTTTCCTCTCATCCCCTGGGTAGATACTCTTCTTACACTCACTGCCCAAGCTCTAATTATCTTTCGGTGCCATCATAGCTCTAGGCAGTCCCCGGCATTTGCATCTAATGGTTTTTGGATTGCGTTATTTAGGAAATTAGGGGAAAGGAAGAGAAAGAAGAAATGGAGGCTTTCTTTACATTTTCTCAGTAACCAATTTCTGCTCACTCTATGAACTGCAGATACTTTATCTTAAACAGCTCATTACTTTTTTGAATGTATTTAATATATCTTCATCCCTACTACCAGGAAATATGTATTCTAACGTAGTCAACAATACATCTTTTCATTTGTGAGTTGAATTTTTTGTAAGAGGTCTAAAGAAAATTTCTTTAACTGTGATGATAAATATATCCAGTATCTTCTTCTTAATAAAATAATTTTTAATTTCATACATGGATCTTTAATAATCTGGAATGTATTTGTATATGTAATGAGCAAAGCTTATAATTTTACCTTTTTCTTTGAGGCTAAACAATTACTAAATAGGTAATATTTTCTCCATTGACTTATCTTTCCTTCTTCCTTAGAACAAAAGCATCCATGAGTCATGTGTCTTTCTCTCAGTTCTGCATTCTGTTCCACTGATCAATTTGCACAAGTATCACAGTTTTATGTTCTATAGTTGTGTGTGTTTAGGGTTCTCCAGAGAATTATAACCAACAGGATAGATGTTTACATATGTAAGAGATTTATTATGAGGAATTGGCTCATCTGACCATGGGAACTGGCAAATTCCAAGTATAGGGCAGGCCACAGGCTGGAAACTCTGATAAAGGTGATGCTGAAGTCCCTAGTACCAATTCTCCAGGGGAAGCTGACTAGCTGGAAATTCCTGCAAGAGCCAATGTTGAAGTTGAGACAGAAATTCTTCTCCTGAACTTTGAAAAGTTCATTTCTGACATTTATAACATGATATTTATTACTTCCAACTGTTTAGATTGCTCTAGGCAATCTCCTTTGTTGATTGAAGATGCAATCAAATGACTGCAGATGCAGATCCTATCTACAAAATACCTTCACAGTAACAAATAGGACGGGATTTGACCAAACAACCAGACACCATAAGCTTGCTGAGTTGACACATGAAACTAACCATCACACTGTGTAAACATTAATATCTGGTAGGACAGGTTACTTTCCTTAGTTATTTTTTCAAGATTGTCCCAACCATTGTTGATCCTTTTACAAATTCAAGAATAGCTTCACAGTTTACATGACAATGTTATCTTTGTGAAATTGGGATTCCATTATATTTATAGGTTAATGTACAAAAGAAATAATGTCACTACTAAATTTAACTGTCCTCTCCTTGTACATGGTATATACCTTCACATATTTAGAACTTCTTTTTTGTTCCTTCAATTAAAATTTATGAGTTCCCCCTATGGCTCTACGACCATTGTTCTTAAATATATTCTTGGATAAATTATAGTTTTTTTTGTTAAATTAAACATTGAACATTCATATTTTCATTACTACATGTCTACTTTTTAAGCTAATAAAAAGGAATACTCTCTCTATATATTGAATTTATATTCAAAAGTCACTTGCTAGTTTTGGAAAATTTTCTTGAATCTTTAATGTATATGTTAAAGTACTCTTCAAATACTAGCGTTCTTTCTTTCTAATTTTTTAAACTCTTAATTCTTCTCCCAGTTTTGGTTATTACCTCCAGCATACAACATTAAATATGATCAGCAATAAGGGATACCTTGTCTTTTCCCTGAATTTGAGGGAATATAAATTTTCAATGGTATCTAATGAATTGGCATTTCACAGAACATACTTTGGAAAATAATGCTTTACTTTAAAAAATGTGGCACTGCTTACTTCAAACTGACATACTTATGCAAGGCAGGTTTTCACTAGAGAGAAAATATATAGTCTGTACCTAAATGTGGCCTCACTGATATTTGTATAACATTACTTTCCACTTAAGAATCAAATAGATTTATCAGTTAAATTTGAAATTTCTTCTTCTTTTCAAAGTCAGGATTTTAGGCCTCCCAAGATGCCATTTTAAAGGCAGAAATTTAATTTTGGAAGGACTGTGGGGCTAATCAAATATAGCATTGCTATGTTCTTTGACACCACAATATGATGGTTGGTATAATATACTGGCATTACAAAATAAATGCTCTTAAATATAATGCTAGGAATTAAAGGAACTGGTTGATACACACTAAAAGCTGGGAAACCCAAAACAAAACAAACCAAAAAACCACCAAAAAGTAAAAGTAAATGAATTTCTGAGTGGACACTGAGTAAAGTTTGACAAGGACTGAACTGTGCCTAAATGGGAAAAAGAAAAGAAAAGAAAAGAAAAAAAAGAAAAACAAAAACAACAACAACAACAACAAAAAAAAACACTTCATGTTTTGAGTGAAAATAGAACAGCATTTTTGGCAAATCACAGAAATACCCATAAATTCTCAGACAGTACTTTACCAACAAGAAGTATATAAAATTCAGATTATAAACTTAGAAGACAAGTTCTGCAGAGCTTTAAAATGAGTACAGGAATGAAGGCAGAAAATTTTCTTGAATGAGAGTCAGAAGTAGCTGCAGAGCAAGAGCGTTTTCCACATTTAAAACAGAAGAGGAATTATTGAAGCAAAAAGATGAGAATGTTACCACCTACTCCTACTAACAGCCCATGGATATTTAACTTATTTAAACATGGCAAAAAACAAAAGCCTTTGTTTAACAACATACAGATAAGTCATGAAAGGAAAACTGATAAAACAGAAATAGTTCAAGAAAAACGAAGGCACATGACTAAATGCAGCAACAAAGTAGGAGAACATGTAATAATAAGAATTTTCAAAGCAATGTAAAAGAATGTAATTCAATGATCACATCTCTGAAAGAACTGTGCAGTCCAGAAATAGAATTAAATTACAAAATAATAATACAGATCTGAAAAACAAACATCGATGTTACATCAGTAAATGTAAATAGACTTGAATTCAAAGCTGTTAAGCTGTGAAAATATTTAGATGAGCTTCACACCCATGGAATACTAGAAAAAAATTCTCAGTAATAAAAAAACCATGATTATCTGTACGAGTACCAAAGAGTGGTGAATGCAAGCAAACATGGATTTACTGAGAGTAAGAACATTTTATATTGAGCTTTGGAACACAACCCCCAATTTCTGGGAGCAAACATGAAGCGTTACTGTTGTGGATGTGGGATAAACCTACCAATGAGAGAATTTACCAGATTAGGAAGAAGGCAATGGAACTACTAGTGATAGGGACTTGGGCCCATGGGACCAATTCAAATGTGAAAGAATTCGAACTGCAAAATTAATTTGCTCAGCAAATAATCCTTCCCATCCCTACCTCAATTTTGCTGTGAATAAAATGAGGTCAAGTTGGGACTGAAAAAAGAAAAGACCTGCACAGTCTCCTGTCTTACTTTTTGATTGTGTGTGATGGTGAGTTTTATGTCACAATTTAGCTAGAACACAATACCAATTATTCAAACACTAATCTAGGTGTTGCTGTAGAGATATTTTGGAGACTTAATGGAAATCCATAACAGTTGATTTTAAGTAAGGGAAATCATCCTGGATAAGCTGAGTGGGCATCATACAACCAGTTGAAATGCTTTAGAGCTGAGCTGAGACAGTCTCGAAGAAGAAATTCTGCCTGTGGACAGCAGCTCCATCCCAAGTCTGAAAGGTCAGCCTGCCCTTCCTGATGGCCTATCTAACATATGTCAGACTTGCCCAGCAGGTGTCCGCAATTGTGTATGTCAATTCCTTGCAATAAATCTTTAATATATATCTCCTACTGGTTCTATTTTTCTATAGGTTCTCAAGCAGTTCTGATGCTCTCCTAGCTCCAGGCTCCTACAGCCATAGGAACAAAGAGAAAACCTCCTAGGCAACTGCAGCTCCGATGATTAGTAGTTGGGCTAACCAGACATGAACTGAATCTCTTAAAGATACAGCATGATCCCAGAAGAATTTAATGTTATGTGAAATCTGAATAATAATCACCTCCTTACTTTCATCAGCAGACACAGAATGAGTTTACACTCTGGGGAAAATATAAAATCGTATTTCTCCGTCTCCACTGTTCTTCCATTCACAATATATAGGATACAATAAAAAACTATGACACCTCCAAATAAGCAAGAAAGAGGACACAAAATTATTTTAAAAAGTGTAAATCAACAGTAGCTGAAGCATAGTTGATTCAGATATTGGAACTAGAGGAGGAGGGCTTTAAAGTATCTATTATAAGAAAGAATGGTTGAACAGATGGAGAATTCAACAGATAAATTGAAAGGGAAACTGTCTGTACAAAAAATTACCTAGAATGAAGCTTCTAGAATGAAAAAAAAAAAGACTAAATAAACTGAACAGAATGTCAGTGACTTGCAGGATTATATCAAGTTATACAAAGCAGTCTTACAAGGGTGTAATATCTTGATGAAGAGGAAAGAAAATATGGATCATCAAAATATTTGAAAAAAATTGGTGAACTTTTTCCATTTTTATGAAAAATAAACATCTTGAGATACATTTTAAATCACTCATATATCAAAGTAAAAGACAAAACAAATATACAGAATATAAATAATGAAAATAACTTGACATAAAAATCTACAGAGTTCACTTAAAGCACATATCAAAGGAAAGTTCATAATATTAAGTGTTTGTCGATAATTTAAAAAAATTCAAACCTCTAGCTCAATTAAACTGGAGAAAGGATATAAATTAAATTAAAAGAAACAAGAGGAATAAAGCAATAAAATAGAAAGAGGAGGAATAAAACAATAGAATAGAAGCAAAGCACAATCATTTAGAAAACAGTAATCTAGTTAAACAAATATAAATAAAAATTAACTGTACCTTCTAAGCACACAGGAAAGTAAAAAACTACTAGATAACTTAATGCAAAAAATAAATGTTAATTAGTAGAAAAAAATGCAAATACACTAAATAAGAATGGATAAGAGAAAATAAATATCAGAAAAGAAGCATTAAAATTATAAAATAATATTCATAATTACATGCAAATGATTTTGAAAGCTTAGATGCAGTGTATATTTTGTAAAAATGTATTTTAATAAAATTGTCCCCACTAAAGATAAAAATTGTCAACAGACTTGTTACCCTAAAGTTATTGAAAAAAGTAGTCAGAAAACTCTCCAATACAAATAGCATTTACTTATCTCACAAAGGAATTCTATGAAACCATTAAATCCCAATGCTTCTTTTATTGTATATGAGCATTGAAAAATAAGTAAAATGAGTTATTCTAAGGACTTAGGATTCCATTAATACAAAATATGATTGGGGCAAGGATTATGCCATAATATCAATACTAACAATTGTAACAGAATCATTGATCTGTATTGTCAGTCTCCAAAATGAAAACATATGTAGCCATAACAGGATAATGTTAAAGTGTCCAAACATTTCAAATGCCCAAAATGTCAGTGGTGATTTAGAAAACTCTAGGATTTAGAATAAAACTCTCTAAAAATTGTAAATATGATTGTTACGTTTCAGCTTATTTGGTACCAAGACCACTTCTGTTTCCAGATTGTGAAAAGTGGTCACTAACATTTCAGAGGTTTCTGTGAGGGCAAGATGAGAACATAAGTCTAAGAGTACTGTACACATTTTCAGCATTCTTTCATTTATTCATTTTCTCACTCAACAAATATTTATTGAGCAACTATTAAAAGCTTTAGGTGCTGGGAATATAGAAGGGAACAATACAAACACAAATCCCTACCTTTACAGAAATGATATTCTAGTGTAGTGGTTCAGGTAGAAATAATATGTGAAATACACGAGTAAAATATAGACTATGTTTAATGGCAATAGTTCTTGTAGAGATAAACAAAGCAGAGAATGGTTACAGTTAGTGATGAACGAAAGCAGTATAAAATTTTCAGAAAGGTGCCCTACAAAGCTCCTGCTGAGATAGTGACATAAGAGGAGAGGACTGAAAAATATGAAGAAATGAGCCACGTAGATATCCAGGGAAGGTTAGCAGTTGCAACAGCCCTGTTGTCAAAAGGAACAGCAAAGAGATCAGAGTGGCTAGAGGAAAGTGAGTTAGAGAGAAGTATAAAAATGATGTCAGACAGTTGGCAGAGGCAGATGAATTAGGGCCTTGTAAGCCATTGTAAAGCAACTTGTTTTTCACTGAGTGAGAAGGGAAGCCACTGGAAGATTTTGAGGAAAGGTGTAGAAGGATAATTCCTTCTGCAATATTAAGAAAAGTTTCATTGAGCCAGGACAAAATCTGGGGAAACTGTTCAAAGCTTTATTCCAACTTAAACTATAGGACAGCAGTGAGGGAATAACAAGTTGTTAGATGGTAAAGCCTAGTCTTAGATGAGGAATTACATGGGAGATGAGAGAGAAAGAATGATGCCCATGTATTTTGCTTATGTACCTTTAAGAATGGAGTTGACATGAATTAATTAATCATTGCATATGGACTATTAGTTAATTTGTTTTATATAATAGACTAGGAATAATTAATTAGCAAGATATGCAAGTTTTTAAGGGAAAATTCAGAAATAAAATTTGATCAAGTTTGAAGTACCCATTAGAAATTCAAGTGACAATGTTAAATAAGCATTGCAATATATAAGTTGGACTTCGGGGAGAGTAGGAACTACTTTGAGGAATAGAAATTTAAAGTCATTGGGAATTTAAACAGTTGTGTGATAGCTGGATGCAATGAAGGTACAGTGAAAGCAGAGTAAAAGCAATTAGAAGACACTGGCATTAATGCAAATTAGGCTTGATGAGAATTTCTTCTAGAATTATCCCTAGTGACACTTAGAAGATGGAGTGGAATAGACAAATTTGAGAATAGTGATTGGGAACTGAGAATGAGAGTCAAAGTTTTATATTGGAAGTGAAACAACTATGAGATTGGCTGCAATAGTAAATAAAATATTTAAATGTGAGCATGAAACAATATAATGTACTAGAAAGTGATGTTGAAATGGAGCTAATCTTGTTTGACACTTTAAGGCAAATAGCAATTAGAGTAAGTACTAAGCATTATGCCAATGTTTTTTGCTTTGATAACACCAGGTGACAAATTTCAAAAAGATTATCCCTATTATTAGGATAGTGTTATTTTCAGGTAATAGAGGAAGAAAATACTAATTTTAATCAATCATTACTACACAGACACATTAACTGTGAAATCCATTCAACATGATCATTTCAAATAAAATGTTCTTTAGTATTAAATCAACTGCTTCTTTTGTAAAATATAGTTAATATCATGCAGTAGTGATATGAGGATATCAGACACAAATTTATACAAATTCAAATCTTTTTCTTATGTGAACTCAATAGTCAACTTGAAGTCCTTGCTCAAAGCTTTAATTACCTACTCAGTGAGTGGTTGCTGCACACCTGGTTTCCTGTTCTTGTGGTTTTCCAGTAATCAATAGCTATGCAGCTTTGTATGAAGCTGTGCTTTAAAGAATCCTTAAGCATTTTTCCAATCTAGTTACCTGGAGTTATCCACCTCAGTTTGCTGTATGATAGTGTTCTGTTTCCTTGAGTATCTTTTTGGGAATTGGGAAGCGGAACAGAGTGCATAGTATTATCAGGTGTTAAAAGTGAAAATAGGACAGGAGGCAAAGATGGAACCGTTGCTACTAAAGCAGGCAATGAGTACAATCTCCCAAACTTTTTACCTTTTTTTGCTTCTAATTGACCATCAGGTTTCAGTCCAAGTTGATGTATAAATGTTTTGAGTAGTCCTCAACTGCTTTTTCTAACAAAGGGGTGTTTGGTGAAGAAGTGAAGCTTACCGTGGTGTCATAACGTGGGTTTCTTTACATTTTTCCATTAGCTCAGAAATTAAATTTAGACCTTCCCTGGTAAAAAGAGTAATCCATTGGGACAAACAACTGAATGGTTTAAAAAAATGAATGTTAAAAGAGCAACTCACCAACTGACAACAACAATAAAAAACACAGAAAATTAATTAACTCTCCCCAGTCACGCCTCTATTTACATGATAAGGAAATAAAATTGACATTGTTTATGTACACAGATTCTTTTTTATTCCTGTCTTAGATGGATGTAGTAAATCCAATGACTTGAGTTTACCGTCATGTCATACTACTATACAAATAGATGCTAAACATTTACTTACACATTTTTGGTTATATGTACCTCCAAAAAGTCTCTAAAGTAATTGGAACTAATTTGGCATAAACCAAGAATTCAAGGTAATTGACTTCTCATCCACATAGCATGAGCTCTGAAAAGGAAATATAATGAGATTTTTTTAAGAAGACACAGCAGGCAGCAGGAAGAGAATAACTATTAGGGAAAAATGATCACATCAATAAATATTACAAATAAAAATGCAGACTATAGCCAAAGTTTTCCAAAAATATACCATCTGTAAGTGCTGATTTCAGACTATTCTATAGGCCAGAGTTTTTCTAGGTATTTAACTGACAATGTACAAATAATCATTATGATACTTAAATAATTCCAGTGCTTAAAAAGAGAATTTCCAATACATCTAAAAAGTAATCATAATGCAAATAACAACATGCTTTAAAATATCTACAAATACAAATCTCTAGATTAATCCAAATACTTATATTAATTTTGAATTCTTAAATGAAATATTAGCATGTTCAAGTGTATTTTGAATCTCATTTTCATTTCAAAGATGAAAAAAAAAAAGAACTTAATTAAAAATCTCGTGGTGCTATCCACTAGGTAAATAGATTAAAGGATAAAGTTCACGTTTTCACGTCAACAGTTTTAAAAAAAATTAGTGGTTATTTTTCCCTCTCTATTTGTCTCTCTCTTATACAAAAACATATTTAAATAAAAATACTTACTGTACTTGAAGATAATTAATTTGGGAAATTTAGGGGACAAAGTAATATTTTTATTATTTGTTACCTTATGAGAAAAATATGCTGGCTTAAGCTCTTGAAACCATTTTCTTTCTTTTTGTTCTTTACTTCAATATTCTGTTTAGAATACTTCAGATATTGAGTGTACATCTTTTTTTCTATATTTCCAACCCAAGTTTGTAGTTGGGTACTAAGTATATAAGGAAAGCAAATATGTCCATATTACAATTCTAAGATAGCTGAAATTGTTTTACAGGAGATTTGATTTAGAAAGGGCAGATGCCTAATTCTTCACTCAAAGTCTACAAGAACTCAGATAACCTTCCTAGTAATTTCCTGTTCTGTTTTTATTTTTGAACTCACTATCTCTCTAAATTCTTCTGAACTGTATCCATTTTCGAGGCTTCAACTATTAATTCCAACAAATCTAGTTTGTCTCCACAATGGCTAAGGGTATAGAATGAACCTTTTTCTGAAAACAGCATAGCATGCTTTTCCCAATTTCTAGCCAGTTGCACCTGCCACCTAGTCTCTTGGGGTTGTTATTAATGCCTACTACAACTGTGCCATATAATTCCAAATTTCCCTTCTTCCTCAGTGTATCAGCATCTAACAAAGAAAAAAGGAAACTTTTACCATAGAGAATAGATATTTCTGAAAGACAACATGTGAGTTTACTGAATAATTTGTTCCTAAACAGAATGAGAAACTATATTATATGTTAGTAGACATGTTAGCTAAATCAGCCTATCCAGGAATGTTCTTAAGAAAATGAACAAATTAAAATAAAATATTCTTCAAATAAAATAACTTCCATATAATTCATTAAAGGGAAATATGGCCCTGTTCGTAGTGTCAAAATTAAATTGCTTATGTGGTGTGACCTGAGACATGCTCAAAAGTCTATCAATTATCTAAATATGCACACGCCCACATCTTGAAAAATGATTTTCTCCTGAATATTCTCATATAACACTTGTTCTATTGATTATGTTATGCAATGAGAAGGTGTTAATATGTTAAATGTCTTGCTCCGGTTATGGATTGAATTGATTCAACAATGTATTGAAGTGCTAACCCCCAGTACCTCATAATATGGCCATGTTTGGAAGTAGGGATTTTGAGATATTTATGGTTTGATTCATGTGTCAACTTGGCTGAATTATAGTGTCCAGTTGTTTGGTGAAGCAAATGCTACCCCAATTGTTACTGTGGGGGTATTTTGTAGATGGATTTGCGTCTATAATTAGTAGATTGCATCCATGCCTGATTGCATCTACAATCAATAAAGGAGATTGCCCACAACAATATGCGAAATCTCCTCATTCAATCAATTGGAGGCCTTAGAAGCCAGAACTGAAGATTTCAGAACCAGAAAGAAGAATATGTGCTTTAAGGTCAGTCTGCCAATTTTCCCTGGAGAATTTGAACAAAATTTCAGCATCAACTTTATTGGAGGTTGAAGCTTACAACCTTCCCTACAATTTCACTTGCCAGACTTCAGAAACATGTTTATTGGAGTTTCCACCTTGAAGCCTGTCCTTTGGAATTTTCACTAGCTAGCCCCCATGATCACAATAGCCAATTCCTTATATATATATATAATATATAATATAATTATTACATATATATATAATTTATTAATATAATCCTGTCAGTTCTGTTTCTTTGGAGAACCCTTACTAATATACAAACATAATAATTTAACTTAAGATGAGGCAACACTGGGGGAAGGTGGGTCCTTAATCAGATATGACTGTGTCCTTATAAGAAGAGTGGAAAAGACACAAAACAGAGATCCAGAGGGAGAAGACCATTTAAAGACAGAGGAAGACTGAAGTTACACAGCTACAAGCCATAGGACACCTGGATTCCTGACCACCACCAGAAGCTTGGAAGAGGTAAGCAGTGATTCTTCTCTAGAACCATTTGAGAGAGCATGGCCCTGCTGGTGACCTGATTTCTGACTCTAGCCTCTAGATATATGAAAGAGTAAATTTATTTCATTTTGAGCTACCAAGGTTGTGTAATTTGTTACAGCAATCCTAGGAAGCTAATACACTCCCTTTCAAACCTTGTCCATTTACCTCCATTATCACCACCCTAGACTTCAGCTGGGCTACAGTATTAAACATTTCTCAAACATATTTTAAAATGCATGCTTTTCTATTTGTGCACAAGGATTGGCAACTTCTAGCATGCATTTATCCATTTTAAACAAATATTTATTGAGTCCCTACTATATGCAAAGATCTTTATTTGCACAAAGGTAAATAAGGCAGTGCCTGCCCCCATGGGGCTTGTCCTTTTCATATCTGTTCAAAATTCTCTGGCCATCTGTTTCAGCTTTCTAGCTTCTATAACAAATCTATAAAGTAGGTTGGCTTCACAACAGGAATTTACTGGCTCACAGTTTTGAGGCTAGGAGAAGTCCAAGTTCAAGGCATCAGCATGACAATGCTTTCTCTCTGAAGACTGTGGTACTCTGGGACTAGTTGTGGGCCATCCTTGATCCTCAGCTTTTCCATCACTTGGAAACACACATGGCAGCCTCTCCTTTCTCTTCCATGTCCCATTGATCTTCAACTTCTGGCTGCTCTCATGGCTTCTCCTATGTGTCTAATTTCCTTTGCTTATACAGACTTGTGTCATATTGGATTAAGGCCCACCTTCATTCAGTTTGGGTACACCTTAACTAATATCTTCAAAGTCCTGCTAACAAATGGGTTCACATCCACAGAACTGGGGATTGCGACCTGAACATGCCTTTTGTGGGGGACATGATTCAATCCCTAATACTGTTCTTTAAGGCCAGTCACTGGATGTAGTGGATTTAATAATGTTATCCGCTATCCCCAAATAAGTCCAAGTTCTAAGCCCTGGTAACTGTGAATTTGAATTTACTTGGAAATAGGATTTTTGTGATATAATTAAGGATCTCCTGATGAGATCACCCTAAATTTAGGGTAGGCTCTAAATACAATGACTATTGTTCTTATAAGAGAAAAGAGCAGGAGAGAGTTATTTGACACAGACACAGGGAGAAGAACAAGTGAAGAAGGAGGCAAAGATTGGTGTTAGGTAGCTACAAGCCAAAGAAAGCCAAGGATCACTAGCACTCACCAGAGGCTGAGAGAATTGGAACAGACTCTTCCTCAAAGCTTCCAGAATGACCTTGTCCTTTCTAAGTTGATTTTAGACATCTGCCTCCAGATGTGAGGGAACAAATTTCTGTTATTTTAAGTCACAAGTTTGTGGTAATTTGTTATAGCATCCCTGGAAAACTAATATATAAATACATATATATATATATATATATATATATATATATATATATATTTTTTTTTTTTTTTACATATTCCAATATACTGACATTGCACAACATTTTAAGGTTTGGAATTACTGGTAGTTTAGTGTGATATGGTTATTTTAGACATTCCTTGGCAGAATCTTTTTTTTTTCAGTTCTTTTTTTTTGTCTTTTCTCTAATGGCTCACTCATCCCATGTCTATTCCTGACACAATCATTTCAGGTTCAATTTTTAACTTTACTATGAGCCCTGTACTTCCATTGATATCCCACTCTAGTCCCCATGGTTATGCAAGTCAACTCCTATAATCTCCTAATATTTACATCTATATCTACATAAATCTAGCTATGTATTTCCTATAGTTCTTTTTCTCTGGAGAACCCTGACTAATAAAGGTTTTGGTACTAGGAGTGGCTCTTGAGAAACAGAATCTTAAAGATATTTCTGACATTTTTGGAATTGGCTCTTTAATTTGATTAAATGAAAAACCCCTTATGACTCTATTTATAATGACCAAGAGGGCACCTATAGTCCATAGAATGAATTGAGATGCATAAAATATCACTATTGGATTGCTTGTAAGGGGCAGCATGTATTTGATAATTTGTTTTGTGAAGTTAAAAAGTAGAATGCTGTTGGCTGGTTGTTCCTAAATATGCTGGAGACAGTTGTGTTCTGGTTTGCTAATGCTGCTGTTATGCAAAATATCAGATATGAATTGCCTTTTATAAAGGGGTTTTATTTGGTTACACAGCTACAGTCTTAAAGCCATAAAGTGTCCAAGGTAACACATCAGCAATAGGGTACCTTCACTGGAAGATGGACAGTGGCATCTGGAAAACCTCTATTAGCTTGAAAGGTATGTGGCTGGAGTCAGCTCTAGAGTTCTGGTTTCAAAATGGCTTTCTCCCAGGTCATTTCTCTCTAGGCATCTGGGAGTGTTCTCTTAGTTTCTCCCAGGCACACTCTGGACTAGCAAAAGTCTACTTTCAGTGGTCACCTCCAAAATATGTCTTCCAGCTGCAGCTCCTCAAAAAAGTCACTCTCAGTTGCTCTGAGTTCCTTCTGTTTGTCAACTCTTTTATATGGCTCCAGTGATTTAATTCAGACCCACCCTGAATGGGTGGGGTAACACCTCTATGGAAATTATCCAATCAAAGGTCTTTCCCACAGTTGATTGAGTCACATCTCCATGGAAACACTCAATCAATAGGTTCCACCAAATCTTCACTAATATATCTACCCACAAAAGATTGCATCAAAGAACATGGCATTTTGGGGGACATAATACATCCAAACTGGCACATGTTGTAAACGACAGGGATGAGTTCAAGTCTTCAAATTCTCAGCTTAAGTGCAGTATGAAAGTTTCTATGTGTGCACTGAAAGAAACTCTTGTATCTTGTAGCTGCAGTGTTGCGATTTCTGAAAACCAAACCCAGAGTCTAGTATGAGTGACAGAATTAAAGCATAAATTGAATTCTCAACATTGCAGGGTGTCTGCTGTTAAAGTGAGGGCATTGATTGGGAAAGACTGGGATCCTGAAAACAAGATGGGGAAATATGAGCAGATTATGATGGTGGTGGCAACAATGAAACCATAGATTCTACTGAGTCTTACTTGCCAATATTATTTGCTTATTGGCTGAGTCTCTTTTGCCATAGCCACACTACATCAATTCTGCCCTGAAGAATCAGCCACCCATCCAACATCCATTCTACCCTGAGGAAACAGCCCTCCTACCTCCTTCTGAAGAAATCAACCAACTTTCTGGGTAATTGGCCTGCAAGACATTGCTAATTCCTTCCATGACCTACCCCTCTCCTTTCTTCCATGCCAATATTTAGGCTAAAGTCCCAACAGGCTCAGAAATGTATGGTACAGGGTGTAACCCATGAGGAGGCATCCTACACTGCAAAAAAAGAAAAAAAAGATGCATCATTTTTCCAATTCATAGAGACAGAAATCAGGAGAATATGCATGGGAATGGATTTTTATTAAATCAATTTTTATATTAAGGGTGTGGGATAATGGTGGAAGGAATGTAAATTTGGATCAGGCTGAATTTATTGATATGACAACTAAGCTGAGATTCTGATTTAAATGCTACAGCTCTAGCAGTTAGAAAGGGCTCTAACAGTTTGTTCAATTCTGTTTCTCTGGAGATCCCTAATACTAATGCCTAGAAGAAAATATAGTGAAGCATCTTCAGGACCTGTATTAAGCAACAGATATTTAGACTACATAAAAGCATCAGCAATAAGAGAGAGAGAAAAAAAAAAGGGGGAGCCTTCCAATTTTAAAACTTTTTTGCATAAGTGGACTTCACATGAAATTAGAGAAACAACTTATGGGATAAGAAAATATATCATGAAACCACATATCCTTAAATGTTTATATCCAGAATATACTTTCAAAACCCAACAACTCAACAACAAAAAGATAAACAAACATTAAAAAATGGAAAAAAAAGATTTGAATAGACATTTCTACAAAGAAGATACACAAAAATGGCCAATAAGCATGTTTAAAAGATGCTCAACATCATTAGCCATTAGGGAAATGCAAATAAATTAAAACCATGAGACACCATTTCACACCCACTAGAAGGGCTACTATTTAATAAATCAAAAATCACAAGGGTTGGAAAGGATGCAGAAATACAGGAACACTTGATCATTTTTGGTGGGAATGTAAAATGCTGCAGTTACTGCGGAAAACAGTTTGACAATTCCTCAGAAGGGTAACTATAGAATTACCATACCACCTGGCAATCCCACTTCTAGGTAAATACCCAAAAGAATTGAAAGCAGGGAATCAAACAGATATTTGCACAATGTTGTTCACAGTGTATTCACAATTGCCAAAAGATGGAAACAATCTAATGTCTATTAACTGATGAGTAGATAAATAAAATGTGTTATGTACATAAATGGAATATGATTCAGCCATAAAAAAGAGTAAATTTCTTGAATATGTGACAGCATGGATGAACGTTGAAGACATCATGTTGAATGAAATAAGCCAGACACAAAAGGACACATATTGTATTATCTCTCCAATATGAAATAATTAGAGAAAGCAAATTCATAGAGTCAGAAACTAGAATACAGAGTAACAGGGGCTGGGGTAGGGGTAGGAATGGAGAGTTAATGCTTAATTGGTACAGTTTCTGCTTCGCGTGATAGAAAAGCTTTGATAATTTATGGTTGTGATGGTAATTAATTACATTGTGAATGTAATTAACACCACTGGATCATATATTTGAATGTGGTTATGTGGAGATATTTTAGGTAGTATATATGTTAAGAGGATTAAAAAATTTACAAAAAACAACATAGGACTGTACAAAACAAGGACTGAATGCTAATGTAAACTATGGACTATAGTTAATAGTATAATTGTAATAAAATGTTTAATCAATTGTAACACAGGTACCACAGTAATGTAAAATGTTATTAATATTCCTTAAATATTAAAAAAAATCATTTTGGAAAAATGGGAGGAAACAAAAAAACATTATATGTTACATTGGGGTGGAGGAATTGCTGGAGCTGATGTCTGTGATGTTTAGGTTCATGTGTCAACTTCCCAGGTGATGGTGTCCAGGTATCTGGTCAAGCAAACACTGGCCTAACCATTACTGCAAGGACATTTGTGGCTGGTTAATAAACCAAAAGGCTGGTTTATTAAATCATCAGTCAATTGGCTGCAGTTCTGACTGATTACATCAACAAAGAGCTTGTCTTCCGCAATGAGAGAATCCAATCAGCTGGATTAATCCAATCAGTTGAAGACTTTTAAGCGAGAAAGTTAGAGGACCTTCACTTCTTAGGCTAACCAGCGAAGCATATTCCGAGTTTATCAAAGTTGCCGGTTGGTTTCCTGAGGAACATCTTCATTGGAGTGCCAGTTTGCTGCCTGCCCTATAGAATTTGGATTCGTGCATACCCACAGTTGTGTGAGACACTTCTATAAAATCTTATATTTATAGATATCTCTTGTTGATTCTGTTTCCCTAGAGAACCCTAACTAATATAGAGTCCTAGAGAGTGTGGGCTGGAAAAAGTATGGTGGTTACTGGGAAGTGGAATATTTGAAATAAAGATTTTACAGGAGTTGTAGTTATTGTTTAAGACCAGACATGTAATATAAACATGGGAATACGTGGGTCATAGGTGTAGAAATGAATGTTAGAAGACCAAGAGACTAATAAACTGATTTTTAGGCACAAAATCTACTGTTTTTGTCACTAGAATATTGAAATAACCAAAAATAACAACAGGAGTAGTGTTGGAGCCAGACAATAAAACTCCCAAGTGTCCATAATTTGCTACAAAAGTATGTGTTGGCAGAATCTTAGGACAAGAGAATTAATGTTGGTTGTTTTATTGGGAATGAAAGTGAAAATAACTTAGAAGTCAAAATAGGAAGTAAGACAGTACACCTACAATACAGTCTGCACAGGAGAGCTCTGTCCAGGAAGGACTGTCATTTCAGCTTAAGCAAGCAGCAAATGACTGTTCTTGGAAGTGACTGATTGATGTTATTAGAGGTTTATTGATGAGAAACAATGAGGTCCTGAAGTCATTCTTACAGGTTTTGTTTGTTGACTTCTTTGTTTTAAGAATTGGAGAGGAATGAGAGATGTGATCACATAGATGATCACAAAGATATTACTTAGAGTTGTAGGTATGTTAAAGCCAGACTGTGATGGGAGTTCTCAGTTGCTTGTGCCATCAGACAAACAGAAATAAAAGCCATGATGAGATTGGCCTTAATGGTCCCAAGGCAAATGTTATTGGCAAGCTGTGAATGTTACGGGGAGTGAGAATTGGGAACGCTGTCAGGAGTTTTTAATTCCTGTTAAGGGAAGGAAGAAAGAGAACGAACAAAATTAAATCAGAACATGCATCCGCAAAGAAAACTGAAATAATTTAGAGGGGAGAACATGTAAATTTTAAATAAGTACAATAAATATCCTCAGAAAGTTTTAAAAGTTTCTTTCATCTATATGAAGATAAAATTGGGTGCTATAAGAAGCAAATAACCCACAAGCCAAAAGAGTGCTTTTAGCTACTAAAGATGATTGTCATAATTTAAGAAAAGAAAATAATTGAAAGTGTAGAAGATGATATTAAAGGAAACTACAAAAATGGAGACCAAAAGGAAAAGAGTAAAAAACCAACAAAAAGTTAAGCAAAATAGAAAATTATCTGAAAATTAAAATTAAAAGAAAAATATGTTTTAAAAAAAGACATAAGGAAGTTCACATGGCAGGGAAGAATTATGGGGTCCGTATCCAGGGAAAGTGGCCAATAGATGTGAGCCTTACTTGGGAGTCAATTCTAAAACAGGGTAAAAAGCGATTCTGCTGAAGATCTGAGAAGTTAAGCTTCTGAGAGACTTAGGTTACAAGGATTAGGATGTGGTATACAGGGACTGTGCACAAAAAGAGAATAAAGGAGGGGAGGGAACTAATTAAAGACACCAGGAAACTTTAAAAGAGCACCCTACAGTAAAAGATGAGTAGGAAATAGATCAATCCTTGCAGTGACTAGAAAATAACTTTATATCATTTTAACCCTGAAAATGGAATGAGATCATGTAGGATTCCTAGTGTCCTATCGACCTGATGGAAACAAATATAAATATTGCTTGATTAAAGATATCATTTTCACATTATTTCATTATTATGCAGAAATAATTTCATATTACTTCTGCATTCTTTGCATCTACATTGTCCAGCATTTAATCAAAAATCAGTGAAAGAATGGTGTGTCTGAAAAGCAAAAGAAACAATGGAAATATGCAATCGTTGGGGATTCATATAATAGAGTTATTTGCCACAGATCTGTAATAATTCAAAAGACCAGGTTGAGAATTTTGACAGAGAAATGGATACTATTTTTAACAAGAGCCAAAGGGAATTTTTAGACATGAAAATTAAAAAAAAAAGAAATTAAGGACACAATAGAGGTCTTAGATGAGTTTAACAGCTTATTATATTCAGGTAAAATAAGAGAGTTTGTAAACTGGAAGAAAATATCCAAAATGAAAAGCACTGGGATGCAAAATAAGGAAAAAGAGGAAAGAGAGATGGATGATATTGTGAGATCATAAACACATTTAATTTGACTCCTAGAAAGAGAAGAGTGAGTTAGGGAAATATTTGCTAAATATTTTTAAATCTGGTAAAGAAGCTCAGTTAATACTAAACAGATCACTCAGCATATCAGATAAAACAGTTGAAGATAACAACAGAGTAAATCCTAAAATCAGCAAGAAAAAGAAAATCATATAATTGTGAAAAGAACAGTAGGATTGAGAGCTGATTGACTTCAAAATTATAAAAAGCAAAAGACAGTGGGATTATGTCTTCAAAATGTTAAAAGAAAAAAGCTGGCAATCTAGAGTTCTATAACCAGAGGAAATAAATTTCAAGAATGGAGGTGAAATAAAATCATTTACAGAAAACAAAAAAACTGAGAAAGATATGTCATCAACAGACTGAAAATAAGTAAAAACTAAGGATTTTTCTTTAGCCAAAAATTAATCAACCAGCTTGGAAGTTTAGAGAATTGGGGGTAATGAAAGGAAATACGTTGGTAAATCTATAGAGCTCTATAATAGTGTATAATGGTATATAAAAATATATGTAATTAACATACTAAAAAAATATTGATTGTGAAGGAAGTTAACTCTTTTAAAGATCAGCGATTTGTCAGGGAAGAATTGTAGGATCAATTTATGTTAGCAGTTAAATATTAAATAGATGAAGAATCAATTTGTGATTTACGGGATAATCATTGAATAGTAAATATGTGTACAAAAAAACAAGCTATTATCATTAATAGGCAAAAATGAGTAAAAATTTCAAACATTCTGAAATAAAGTAAAATAAAAAGAAAAGCAGAATAGTAGAACAAAAATCAAGCAAATAAGATGATATAATGAAATCCCTAATTACATCACAAAATAATTTATTTAATGCTTTATATAGAAGACAAATCTCAGGTTAAAAAAATAAACTGTAAAAATGATATTATAAAGGACATTTCTAAAATATGAGGATACAGTAAGTTTGAAAGTAAAATGATAGAAATATAGAGGTTTTTCCACACTGAGCTGCTGACAACTTCATACGGCTTTTCTCGCGGGGAATTGGCTGTTGGCGGCGTTGAAGCTAGCTCCTGTGCAGGAGCGGTGTTGGCAGTGGACATAGTGAAGGAGTTTGGCGCAATGTCTCACACCATCATGCTTCTACAGCCTACCAAGGGACCGGAAGACAGAGCTTAGGCTGACTATGAGTCTGTGAATGAGTGCATGGGAGGTATTTGTAAAATGTATGAAGAACATCTGAAGAGAATGAATCCCAAAGATCCCTCTATCACATATGATATCACAGTCAGTTGTTTGATTTTACTGATGATCGCGGAGACCTCAGCTGCCTTGTTTACCGAGCTGATGCCCAGACATACCAATCTTACAACAAAGACTGGATTACAGAGAAGATCTACGTGCTTCTTTGTCGGCAGGCCCAACAGGCTGGGAAATAGTTGAGTTGGACGCTTTAGGGGATGGGAGTGGACTTGGAACACAGGTGTGTACAGCGTGCTGTAGTGGAAGTTTTGTACTCCAGTAACCCTGTTTCCATTTTGTTGCACCCTAGCCAGGACTGAATATGTTGGACAAAGTGTGAAGCTCTTGTTCAATCTGAAACCCCTGTTGCCCCATCTTTTCCTTTTTTTTTTTACTTAAACATTTTTATGATTTAGATGAAAGTTGTTCTTTGTCAGTTAATGTTGGTTCCAGTCCTGCAAGCTGTTTGTATCTCCTTTACAACATTCACTGAACTAACCTTTCTGTGAGATTGGGTAGTGGTGGTGACAAAGTTTAGTTATGTCCTCAAGATAAAGTGTTAGTAGGAAATAAATGAATGCTCTTTATCTAAAAAATAGTAAAAATAAATAAAATAAAAAATAAAAATATATATACCATACAATTTATGAAAATGGAAAGCTGCTAGAGCTGTGTTAAAAATATAAAAATTAAATTCTAAGGCCAAAACAATTTTTTATAATGATAAAATTCAAATTACTCAGAACATACAATAATTCTAAATATATACACGCATAATAGTATGATAACAGAGTATCTAAAGCAAAAATTAATTGTAGTAAAAAAAGAAAAAGCAAAAACGGTCATTATTGGGAGAATTTATTTTAAAATGCACTTCACTCATTAACTGATAGGACAAGCTAACAAAAATCAGAAGGATTAGAAAGTTTGACCAGTACAAAGAACAAATTTGATCCCAAACATTTACTGAAAAGATCTTCCTTTCCACACAATTCTATTGCCCACATTTATGACAAGTCAAATGTGTCAATACACATAACAATTCCAAGTTGATTATTGACTTAAATGTGAAAGAAAGATAATGCTCCTAAAAATTAATGTAGAATGTTTTCATGATATTAAGGAAGAGAGAAATATTTTTCTTCAACATACAAAGAGCATTAATTTTGGAAAGAAAATTTGATAAATTAGACTAGATTAAATGTAATGATTCCTGTTCATCTAAAAACATAAATGTGTGAAAAGGCAAGCCATAGCATGGAAGAAAATATTTTTAACTCCTATAACTAGCAAAGGGCTTAAGCCATAATAAAGAAGCCTGAAAAAAAGAGAAGATAAAAGTATTCAACACAATTTTTCTAAAAAGTGCAAGTGACTTGAACAGACATTTCACAAATAATGTATCCAAATGACCAATTAAATAGAAAATTGCTTAATTTCATTAATAAGCAGGGAAATGTAAATTAAGATTAAAATCAAAATAGGATATTACTACACAAGAATGATTAAAGCAAAATTACAATTTCAAATGTTGAAAAGATATACACAGGAATTCTAATGCACTACTGGAAGGAATACATATTTCTATAAACACACTGGAAATAGTGTTTGGCATTCTCTACTAATTATTTGGCAATATATATAATATATATATAATATATAAAGTATCATTACCATGATACAGCAGTTCAACTCCTATGTCGTATACACAATTAAAATGCATGGACATTGGCATCAGAAAAAATGAAGATCTCTCTTCTCCAAAACTCATAGAAAGAAATAATCCACAAATTAAGTGCAGCCTTTCACAGATTATGGTCCAGCATTATTGTCTCCCTTTACTTCTTTGATCTAGACTTTTCCCTATGGTTTAATGATGCAAATAACGTAGTATCAGAAAATAATCTCAAATCTCAAAAAAGAAAAAGAAAACAAACATCTTTTGACTATAATTTTCTTTTTCTCATTTAACTTCCAATTTACCTGGGAATTTAAATTACTCTGATTTATTTTATGACTTCTCTGCATCCAACAAAACTTGGTTAGAGAACATTGCTCTTCTGATCCAGGTCTTATTACATGTAGAAGTGACAGGGGAAACACAGATCTGCCTGAGGGATTTTGCATGTGGTTATTATAGTTCCCAGCCTTTCCACTCTTTGTTCAGGCTCTCCTGGGCATAGGACATGACAGCTCTGGGTTGTGGCTTTCGCAGTGCTATTTTTCATGTTGCTTATATGGAATTTGAAAATAAGAGAGATACCGGTAGTTAATGTGTCTCCCAGCCTCCCCACACCAGTTGTTGCCCAGCTTAAAGGCACTAGTTAATTATGAGTTCTAGCAAGCTCTTCCGGTTTATTAAGTCTTAGGTATGACAAGGTCTTCTGGTATGTGATATAGCTGATTAAAAAGTCAGGTGGGAAATGCTGGATCTTAAATATCATTTGTCCTCTAAAGCATTTTGTTAGTATAAAATAAATGTCATAAATGTTGCTGATATTAAAACTAATACCACAAGTTATGGAGATGTAAAATTGCATTGGAGGAAACAGTCTAAATGGTGTGCATACTACAAGAGAACTGATAAGATATAACCTAAAAAAGTTCAGTGGCACTTTACATAGAGAAATTTCCTATCAACGAAATACCCTATATAAAGTTGAGGAGGGCTGTCAAAATGAGTGCTATGTATATATATGAAGAAGTCAATATTTTTCTAATCATAAAATGTTTCATATGATGAATTGACTACAGTATGGCAGTGGAAAGTAACTAGAAGTGGAATGAGAATAACTTAGTCTGATTCCAAGTTATTAGCTGCATGACCTTAGGCATTTACACACTCTGAAATTCACTTATCCTATCTGTAAAATGGAGGTGAGCATAGTAACAGCAACCCCACAGTGTCTTGCTACTATCCCAGGAGATAAAAGTTCTTTGTAAATTTGCTAAGAAAATATTATCTAATTTAATTTAATTTAATTACCCAGAGGTCATATTCTAATGTGCCTGACGTCTACATGCTTTTTCATTCCCATTTAGACTTTGGAAACGTTACTCTCTAATCACAAGGTTATTATTAAAAATTGTTTGTAATTCAAAGGAGGCAAATGTTAATCAGACAAATTAAAAATGCCACAAATTAGAAACAGCAACACTTTCCTTCTGGGGCAAATATGCATGGCATATGGGAATTTAGTGTTAGGTAGATGATTGCAGTAATAATGATAGATAATTAAATTCATGTATTCAAGTGGCCTCATTTTATCTGACTGTGCATGTTTTTGTGTTCAAGAATATATGAAATGAGCATTTTAAGATAATATTATTTCCTGTTTGCAATTTACAAACATGAAAATCATATTATTAGACACAAAGTATATTTCCTGAAATAAAATAAATATACAATATAAGCTCCAGGCATATCCCATAATATTATATAGATTCAGATATATAAAGAAGTTAAATATATCATTTCTTTCCTACTATAAAACCAAATTATATATATAATCTCTTATTAAGTATCCTTGTAAGGAAATACGTTGATTTAAAAATACATTCTAAATGGCATTACTCCATGTATTTTATTTAAATAAATTATGACATGTATGCCATTTTTAATAGAAATTACTTAAAACTGAATTCTTCATTGGAGCTGTTAGAGAAAAGGCCATTTTCTAAAAGCTTTTTTTGCCACTGATAATGTATTTACAATACATATTGGTCCACAGTGAGGTAAATTTATTAACATTGTTTAGAGTGATCTTTAAAGTCTCCCAACTGTTAAGTTTGCTGTATAAATATTTATGTAATGGTTTGCTTAAGACTGTATAATTCATTTCAAAAGATGTGTGAATATGCTACTCTCTTCTGCAAAGACATTAAAGTTGTCCTTACCGCAAGTCAATTAACAAATTTCACATTTTTAATTTTTAGTGTTTCTGAAAGATTTAATAAAAAGAATAAATTATAAAATTTTAGCCAAATGAATACAAGTGAGTGCTGTTTTTATGCTCTGTACAGTTTGTAAATGTTACATTTTATCAAACTGCAGGATAAAAGAAGGCACAATCTACCAGCAGCATCTACTAAAGGAACAATTTAATTTGTTTTTAAATAGAGAACTGGAGGAAAAATAAGAATCTGTCAGTTAGTATCACCTGAAAAGTTCTCTTTACAGGGAAAGCACAATTTTAAGCACATGTATTCTTAAATTTGGTGAAAAGAATATATATAAGCTCCATTAAACAGTCCCTTAAAAAAAAAAAGTGACAAATTGTTACAATGAAAGTGGCAAAAGTTTGCATTAATTCCTTAAACCTCATTTTTTATGAGATATATAATGATATAAAATGCATTTTTAAATAATCATTAATATAAATAGATGCATATATGTGAATGTTTAAAATTATTTTCTTATGAAAATGACCTGAGGGGAATCATATAACTACAAAAATATTGTAATAATACTAGTTATAAGAGTGAATTCTGGAGCCAGGTTGTCTGAGTTTACCTTGCAGCTCAGCCATTGGCTATATAAGCTGGTCAAGTCTCCTAATCTCTCTGGCTCATTTTTCTCAGGTTAAAATCACAGTAGTATCTACCTCTTGGAATGCCTGTGAGAAATAAAGTCATAGGTTTTAAGCCAGTGCACGTAATAAATGCTGTATAAGTTTAGCTGTTGTTATTCACCATAACTTCATTAGAAGTTAAATTATCAGCCACGCATCTAGATTTTTTTTCAATTTCCATGGAGAAGGAAACAAGGAGATTTAGAAATATCTCCTAAAGGAAATATCTCAGAAAGAAAAGGAAAGAAATAACTGCATCCTTCTCCAATCTCTTCCAGAAAAATTTAGTTCTGCAAAGGGCTTTCTGGGTAAGGCATTCTATCATCATTGCCCAGGACAAAGGGATGGCTCTAAAGGAATGGTGGTATATGTGGTTTTAATGGTGGTGATAGTTAAGCCTAGTTTAAAGTCCTGTCACATTAGCACTGGCCCTGGCTGGGTTCTGGAAGACGAACTCTGAGCCCTTGCAATATTATGCCTGTTAGGAATGTTTTGTATGCCAGGCCTTGAGCCATGAGGTACCAGTCTGATCAGATGGTTTAATGCTAGCAATGTGATTTTTGATGAATGCTTTGGGGAGCTGGAATCGAAGTAACTGATATCTGGTGCACAGGTGCCACACCTCACCCACAAGAACTCCAGCCCCCCAACACCAAGGCTCAGGTGAGCTTCCCTGTTTGACAACACATTGCATGTTTTGTAACATCATTACTGGGCGAATTAAATATGCCTGTATGACTCCACTGAGAAAGGACACCAGGAAGCTTGTGCCTTTTTTCTGCTGTATTTGCTCCATGTGCCCTTTCCCCTTGCAAATTTTAATCTGTATTGTTTTGCTGTAATAAACCACAACCATGAGTAAACAGCTTTTCTGAGTCCTGTGAATCCTTCTAATGAATCATCGAACCTGAGCATGGTATTAAGATCTTCTGACCTTGTTCTCCATCAGTATTTCATCTAATTACTTTTGCCTGAACTATTTATTTCATTAGACATGCAAAGTAATGATTTTCAAATTATTTCACTTTCTTTCATATTTATTAGCTGGTATTCTTCTGAAAAATGGTTTTATTTTCATTTTATTCATTAATATTATTTAGTTAACCTGAAACTAAGATTCTTAGAGAAAGTCAGGATTATTTGTTAATTCTGTCACCTTAACAAAAATGTTTCAATGTAAATAATAGGCAGAATTTTCAAACCAAGGAGTTACCTAGTGTAGTAATGGGTGGACTGTTATGGCTTTATTTTGTGGTTTGTTTTGTTATTTTCTCTTATTTTTTTTTGAGTGCCAGTATAAAAACTCCTGAGATTTTTATATATTTCACATATTTCATGTAACTATCATCATTTTTCTGCACAAATTATCTCATTTTAGGCCAATATGATCCCTTTTATTCCTTTATTGCCTCTGTTTCATTTTGAAATAACACATTTAGTCCTCATCCTGACTCTCCCTCCCGAAACAGGTCACTGGAAAAATTATATATGTTTTTCTGTACTGTGCCCTTTTCACATATCTGTGGATCACAGAGACTAAATCATATCAGTGTATAAAAATCAGATTCATTCTTTCTCCTGATTGCAGTGCATCCCATTGTATTGCATACCTGGTTACTCATTCAGCTTCCTATCAATAGACAATAAGCTGTTTTCAACATTTGCTATTAATAAGAATGCCATAATGAGAACATGTCATTTCATATTTTGGCCAATTTACCCTGATGATGGATTCCTACAAGTGGGATCAATGAGTTAATTCACTGTGAAATTTTGCTGATGTTGTCAAATATCCCTCCATTTGCTTATCTTCACCAGCAATGTATGAGAGTACCTCTTTCTCCACTGCTTCCTTAACACAATATTTTTGTCATTCTTTGGGAATTTTGCCAATCTGATACATGGGAAATGCTAATTTTCTTTTTCTTTTTATGCGTGAAGGTGAGGAACTTTTCATATAGTTAAGGACTTGATATTTAAGGTTCTTCTCTGAGCCCCTTGTTTATACAGTTTGTCCATTATTGTACAAGTGGCAGATTATTATTTTATATAGCAATAGAAACTTCTTGACACATAATTTGTAAATATTATTTCCCAGTTTGTTGTTTGGGTTTTGTCTTTGCTTATGGTGTTTCCTCCCCTCCAATTTTCTCCCTTAACAGATTTCACCTCAAGTTTTTCTAGTTCATGTATAGTTTTAATTTTTGTATGTAGTTTCTGATCAACTTGGAATTTATACTGGTGTGGGCAGAAGGGATGGATCCAATTTATCTTTTATCAAATAGATATATCATTTGTAATATATAGCAATGTAATTTAAGGTATTTTCTTTAAAGACATGTCTACAGTTTGGTGATTTATTTCCAGAATTTATCACGGTAATGTGTTTTCCATTTTTGTTTCTTTAAAGTAAAATGAGAAAAATTAAATATAGACAGTAGAGAAGCAATTTTTTTGTGGAAATCTCTTAGATATTAGCATTTTTTAAAATTTTACACTCTCCAAAACCTAGAGAACAAATTTTAGTGACTCACTTTTATCTGATCTGTACAAATAACATATTTTTCACAGAAATAACATTTTGCTGTATTCTTTTCTATTCTATTCTATTCTATTCTATTCTATTCTTTTCTATTCTATTCATTGCTACTGCTCCCAACATACCATTCAGTGGGATTAAGCACATACACAATGTTGCAGTGTCTTACCACCTTCCATTTCTAAAGCTTTCCAATCAACCCAAATAGAAATTCTATATTCATTATGCATTAACTCTCCACTCCCTCTGCCCTCTGTCCCTGACAACCTGCACTCTAACTTCTGTCTCTACAAGCTTGCAAATTCTCTGATATTTTCTTCATAGTTATATGGAGCTTAAATTCAACATCCTAAATTGATAACAATCCCATTTGCTTTGATACAAATTTAACAGTAATAGTATATCAAACTATATTTCTATACTCCCATCTTTATGGAGTTCTTATCACAAATACAAGCTTATGAGTTCAGAAACACTGAATTATCATTACGTTTATGTATTTGTCTTTTAGATATATGAAGGTAAAATCGGAGTTACAAACAAAACATACGATAGTACTCACATATTTATCCATGTCCTTACCCTCACCAGAGATCTTTATTTCTCCTTGTGGCTTCAAACTATTGTCTATTGTCCTTTCCTTTCAACCTGCAGACTTCTCTTTAGCGTCTCTTCTAAGACTGGTCTGGTGATGATGAACTCATTCAGCTTTTGTTTATCTGGGAATGTCTTAATCTCATCCTCATTTATGAAAGACAGTTTTGCTGGATATACAATTTTTGGTTGGCAAAATTTATTTCAGCACTTTAAATAAATCATCCCACTGCCTTCTTGCCTCCAGGTTTCCAATGAGAAATTGGCACCTAAACTTATTGAGGCTCCCTTGTAAGTGACATGTTGCTTCTCTCTTGTGACTTTCAGAATACTCCCTGTGTCTTTGGCAGTCAACAGTTTGATTATAACATGGAATGGTGTATATCTATTTGAGTTTGTACTGTTTAGAGTTCATTGAGCATAGTGGATTGGTATATTCATCTCTTTCATTAAACTTGGGAAACTTTCAACCATTATTTTTTGAATAGTCTCTCTGCTCCTTTCTTTCTTCTCATTCTTGGACTCCCATAATGCACTTATTGGTACACTTGATGGTGTCTGACAGGTTCTTCAACTTCTATTCACTTTTCTTCATTCTTTTGCTTTCTTCTACTCAAACTGGATAATGTAATTCATCATATCTTCAAGTTCAATGAGTGTTTCTTCTGTCAGGTCCAATCTGCTGTTGAATTTTTATTTTCTTACTGTGGTCTTCTGCTCTGAGTCATTTTCATAATTTCTGTCTCTCTATTGATATGCTCTTTGTGCTTATCTATCATTTTCTAAATTTTCATTAATTCTTTGCCCATTTTTAGGATCATTTTTTAAAAAGTTGTTGTTTGGTATATCCCAGGTCTGGTACTCCTCATCAATGGTTTCCAATATGTTAATTTTCTCCTTTGCCAGGGTTGTTTTCCTATAATAAATAGGGAAATATTCCTATTTCATTCTATAATCTTTTGTTGGAGCTTAGAAATGTAGATATATTGCTGGAATTTAGAATCTGAGCTGTCTGTTCCTTAAATTTGTATGCAGCTAGTGTTATGACATAGTTTTCCTTTAATGCTAGAATCTAACAAAAAAAAAAAAAAAAAAAAAAAAAAAAGAAGAAGAAGAAGAAGAGGAAGAGGAAGAAAAATAAAACATCTTTCCAAGTCTCTGCAGATTCACTTGTGAAGGTGCTCTCCTTCAGGGCTTATCAATAAAATGAATTTACAGGATAGCTACAGGCCAAAGCACAAGAGCCTCCCTGATCCTTTCTTTGCATGCTTCTCATCTTGTACATGTTCGTGTGGCCCTAGGAAATATCTGGTTTTCCTTGGGTAAAAATGTCTTCCTTAGGAATCAGTTTCCTCACAGGTCACAGGCATTGCACTGAATGCCCCACTGCCAGAAATCCCTTGCCCTGGTTAGCCGTGACATGACTTCTGTCCATCAGTATTCTATAGAAGAACTCTGTGAGCTGCTCTTTACAGGAAAGTCAAGTTCTGAGACAGTGAGCCTATGACAACTATCCTGGTTCAGTCTGTCAGGCTGCCACCAGTCACATTTTGGAGACATACATGCTTCCTGCATGTGCGTGGGGGTTACTTTGTTCCCTCTGGTACTGGGACATGGGACCCACGCCAGGAGTATGGACCAAGCTGGTGAGGATATGCCAGAGGAGTCAGCCATAGTGCCAGGAGAACCTACTGCTTCTAAGTAACTTTTCTCTTGATCCAGGAATCACCCTGTATCTGCAAGACTTTAACTATTTTCTGGAACTTTGAGAAAGATATGGCCTAGTTCTTGCTGCTTGTTCAAAGCTTCTGTGGGGAGGTGGAGCCCTGAAATTTCCAACTCTTCCATCTTGATTGGGGTGGGTACAGTCTCCAGAACAATATTTTTGAAGCCATTTTAGAATACCTTTAAAATAATACTTGCAATAAAAACAGAAAAAAAAATTAAGTTACAAGCACTGAGAAAGATTTTCTATATGTTTATATTTATGTAGTATATAACTCTCTACAGGCATTAGAACTCATATAGGCTTCATTCCTAAAATAATTTGAACTTTTTAAAAGTCAATGCTGAGTTATTTTTCCTATGTAATTAATTTTTAATCTTTTTTCTTCATGTTGTTAGATTTACTATTCAAATACATCACTATTTCAATCTATTTCAGGCCACACTTAATATGGCCACATCTCATTGATTTGCTCTCATCTCAATTTATTGCCAAATAAGGACACTCTTTTATGCCTTGGCCCACCCCCCATCCCCATATTCTACCCCTGAAAAGTCAACATCAACAGTTGTTTCAACCATGTACTTGTTCAGGCTACAGCTTCCTTCTGATAAAAATGGTCTCCAACTACTCTACCCATTCTTTGAAGGCCCAACCTAAAACTTACTTTCTTGCCCAAGGTGCAAGAAAACACTAATCACTTTCTCTCTGACCTTAGATTATTTGCTGTTGTATCAGAAACTTGTCTCTACTCTCTCATATTTATAAATTATGAATTTAAGTGATAATTTCCCAACAAAGTGATCATACTAGTTTAAATTTAAAGTGCATGAAGATTTATGAAACCCTTATGTTCTTAGTTTTGGCTTTATAATAACCAAGTTTGCAGAACTAAATTCAAAATATATGGACTGATATGAGAATTTGTGTTTTATTAGTATAAAGGGGGAAAGGATTTGAAATGGACCTGTTATAAATATATATGGGATGTATGATCAATGTAACAATTGTCTGCTTTAAAAAAGAATATATAATATTTGTTTTATATATAGTTTTAATAATGTAGGTAGTATATTCTTTGGTTCACTTATTTTATTCTTAAAGTGTACCAATGTTTGAATAGCATTCAAATTTATTTAGTGTACAACAGGATTTTGATATTTACCAATTTTTGATTTGTTTAATGATAATTAAGGTTTTATAAAAAAGCATTGAAACCATCATGAAATGAAGATTGATATTTTTTGAGACTTTTCCCCATAGTTGTAAATATGAGCAAAGGAATGCAAACAGAGCTTTTTAACAATTTTTAAAATTAACATTCTAATTTCCTTTAACTTTGGGCTAGGTATGAACATATTTGCCACAGTGCCTAAATCATATCCCTGGTAGTAAACTGCATAACCATTGACAACTTACACAAGATTTAAGATTCTTCAATAACCTAGAAAAGTATTTTAAGTAAGATAATTAAATGTTATGCATAAAATTTATACATATTCATAAGGTCCAGGAAAGAATATAGCAATATGTGTGAGCAAGACTGGGTGGTATAATGGTTTTGCATTTCACAGTGTTTAAAATAGTCCTTGGAAATTTCATATACCCATGGAAAGAATTCTGATCCATCTAGGACCCTGAGATCATCAAAGTCATTGAGAGACAACTTCTTATCTGTTTATATTCTGAGCCCTGATGGATGTCATGCTGTTTCCAAAGATCCTTAATTTGCATTTATGCAGCACAGAACAACACCCAGAGGTTAAAGATCATAGTATTTGGGTTCACTGTGAGCTCCATAGTCTCTTTATTATGTTATTGAAAGTAACATCAAATGAAAATGCATTTCAAGGAAAGCAACATAAAGGTGGGATCTGTGTCTTCCAGAGGAACATCAGTCTCACCAACCACCCAAATCCTGTGTTGTATTTTATTAAGAAGGGTTATGAAATGAATATACTTGTGAACTTCATATTGCATTCTATCTCTCTCCATCTCTACTGGCCTTCCCTCTAAATAACAGCTTCAAGGCCAGCTGCTAAATCCTATGGAAAGGGGACAGGGAGGTGGCAAGAGAAGAGAGGAAATAAAGTTCAGGACTAGGGCAAGCCCAGCTGAAGGGCAGATTTATCTGGAAGGATTTTGCTCAATAGATGATCATGTTTGGTTTGACTTGCTGCTCTGGAATAATTACAAAATGCTCATTAAAATTTCCATAATGTGCTTAATTATTAGAGAAAATAAATGCCTACATAACTAATTAAGAATATTAAATGTAACTATTACCTTATGGGGATTTATTCCACTGCACCACAAACTGCAAAATAATTTATGTGAGGTGATAACATATAAAAGCTAATAAATTCAATTGAACCATAAAATATTAATGCACAATAAAAATAAAATGACATATATGAAAGGAATGATTTATACAGAAAAATCCTGCCAAACTACACTTGTGAAGAAGGAAGGTAGCAGACAAGTCTGAGTACTTAGTACATTCCAGGTATAGTTCTTTGTATTTTATTTACTTTATCTGATTACTATAATGACCTTGTTAAGAGATTGTTATTTTTTCTCTTTTGTACAGCTGAGAAACACTAAGTTGTGGAGCCAGAATTCTAAACTTCATGTGTTCTAGTTTGCTAATGCTGCTGGAATGCAAAACACCAGAGATGAACTGGCTTTTATAAAAGGAGGTTTATTTGGTTACACAGTTACAGTCTTAAGGCCATAAAGTGTCCAAGGTAATGCAGCAGCAATCGGGTACCTTCACTGGAGGATGGCCAATGGCATCCAGAAAACCTCTGTTAGCTGGGAAGGCACATGGCTGGTGTCTGCTCCCAAGTTCTGGTTTCAAAATGGCTTTCTCTAAGAACATTCCTCTCTAGGCTGCAGTTCCTCAAAAATGTCACTCTCAGTTGCTCCTGGGACGTTTGTTCTCTCTTAGCTTCTCTGGAGCAAGAGTCTGCTTTCAACAGCCATCTTCAAACTGTCTCTCAGCTGCAGCTACTCTCTCAGCTCCTGTGCATTCTCCAAAGTGTCTCTCTTGGCTCTAGCTCCTCAGCTGCACTGAGTTCCTTCTGTTTGTCAGCTCATTTATATGGCTCCAGTGATTTAATTTAGACCCACCCTGAATGGGTGGGATAACACCTTCATGGAAATTATCCAATTAGAGTCATCACCCACAGTTGGGTGGGGTGCATTTCCATGCAAACAACCTAATCCAAATGTTCCAGCTTAATCCCCACTAATATGTCTGCCCCACAAGATTGCATCAAAGAATACGGCTTTTTCTGGAGGACATAATACATTCAAACCAGCACATCTTGCCATTCCATTATACCACTTTACATTTCTCTTCTTCATACCTTATAACTAAAGGTTCGATACAGAAAAACAAAAAAAGTGGATAGGATGTGTGGATATGTTCAGCCTTGTTTTTATTAACATATCTTGGCCAAATTCCTATAAATAGCTATGCTATTAAACAAATTCTTTCTTTCTTGAAAATCAATACATTCTTAAAAAATGCCATTTGACTAAGAGTAGGCAATTTAATTTAGACAATAGGGTACAAAAATATTTATGCCTCTTTTAAAATATTAAAGCAATAGGTAAGTCCTCTGTCAAATGCAGCTGGCATATGAGGCTTCCTCTGCACTGGGAAATTGCCAGTATACAAATATATCCATACATAAATATAGGTAGCCTTTCCATGGCTATATATTATTTTAGATAACATGGACTTTAGAGACTGAAGGTGAGGCATCTAATCACTCATGGCAGCTGTCATATTTAGAGCAGCATATGAGATGTGGGAAAGAAGTACAAGTGTCAGGAAAAGGAAAGTCCTTTAAAACATCAAGATTTCTCCAACAGATGGCTCAATAGCTTATTTTTTATATCTATTCTATGACTTAATTTTCATCATAGTAAAGAAGTTTTAATAATACCTCATGAGTCAAATTAATTTGTAGGAGAAATAAAAAGGTGGAAAGTACTTTTTCAAATTTCAAATACAGAACTGAAAAAATATCTTCTTGAGTCATGTCATACTACAAGTCAGTGATTGAATTCATTGACTTCCTATCCTATGTGATATGGTAGACATGATATTTGGGGTAAAAGCAAGGTGAAGGAAGATCAAGAGAAATATAGAGAATGCTATCAAACAACTGGCTGGCTAAAGGAGTTCCCAATAGCCAAAACTGGAACAATTCAAACAAACAAAACAAATAGAGTAGTTTTGGATTACAAACCAAAGGATAAAATAAATGTACATGAGATAATACTGATACATGGAAATTACTGAATATATAAATAAGTGAAAAAGTCTGTGCAGAAGAACTGTAAATAATGTATGTAGATACCTATCCCCATAGAGTGTGTGGAGCTTAATTCCTGCCACCTATGACATACCACCCCCCGTCCCTTCTCAAGGTTCTGGATTTAGTGACTTGCTTTCCAAGAATAGAATAGGGAATGAAAAAATAGTGAAGAAACCTTGCAAACAATACCTTAACAAAGTAATGAATATTGGTATCACCAGTGATACCACATGAATATCACTCATCCCTTGATAGAGTGTGATGAGAAAAAGCCCTTTACCTCTGTGGTATTCTCTCCAAATACCCATCATTCTAGTTTAATAAAAAATAATAATAAATACCAACTAAGATTGGAAGACATTCTACGTGGTACTCACTTGACAATCCTCAACACTGTCAAGATCATTAAAAACAAAGAAAAACTCAGAAATTGTCTCAGACCAGGGGAGGCTGAAGAGACATGGCAAATAAATGCAAGGTGATCCCCTAGATCAGATGCTCAAACAGAAAGAGGATATTGATTGAAAAATTGGTGAAATCCAAATGAGGTCTGGAATTGACATAACAGCAATGTATCAACACTGATATCTTAGTTTTGATAAATAGGCCACAATAATATAAGAAGAGAAAAATAGGCAAAACTGGTTTGAGGGGTATAGCATACTTTCTGAACTATAACTATAACTTTTCTGTAAATATAGAATAATTCCAAATTAAAGAGTTATTTAAAAAAATAAATCTGGCCACGACCTTAAAAAAATTACATTTCCATGAGAAACCAAGGAAACTGAAGGAAACATTTCAGGTTAAGGAATCTAAAGACACTTGACAACTAAATATAATGAGCAATTATTCATGTCTCATATTAACAAAAGAAGTTAAAAACTATAAAGGGCATTCTTGGGACAATTGGAGAAATTTTAATATGGACTGGGTCTTACATAACATTATTTTATTCATGTTAAATTTATTGAGTTTGATAATATCATTGTGGTTATGTAGAGGACTGCATTTTTCTTTGAAATACATGCTGAATTATTTAGGGATTTTTCTAGTTTGCTAATGCTACTGGAATGCAAAACACCAGAAATGGATTGGCTTTTTATAAGGGGGGGTTATTTGTTTACACAGTTACAGTCTTAAGGCCATAAAGTGTCCAAGGTAAGGCATCAACAATCAGATACCTTCACTGGAGTATGGCCAATGGTGTCTGGAAAACCTGCAGTTCCTCAAAAATGTCACTCTTAGTTGCTCTTGGGGTGTTTGTCCTCTCTTAGCTTCTCTGGAGCAAGAGTCTGCTTTCAACAGTTGTGTTCAAACTGTGTCTCATCTGCAGCTACTTCTCAGCTCCTGTGCATTCTTCAAAGTATCCCTCTTGGCTGTAGTTCCTCTTCAAAATGTTACTCTCAGCTGCACTGAGTTCCTTCTGTTTGTCAGCTCGTTTATATGGGACTAGTGATTTAATTTAGATCTACCCTGAATGGGTGGGGTAACACCTCCATGGAAATTATCCAATCAGAGTCATCGCCCACAGTTGGGTGGAGCACATCTCCATGGAAACACTCAGAGAATTACAATCTAATCAACACTGATATGTCTGCCCACACAAGATTACATCAAAGATAATGGTGTTTTGGGGGACATAATACATTCAAACCAGCACAGGGATGAAATGCCATGGTGTCTATAAATTACTTTCAATTGTTTTGGCAAATAATGTGAAGAGACAGAGAGAGAGAGAGAGAGCAAGAGAAATTGTATATGGATAGAGACAAAACAAAGTCAAATGTTAAAAATTTTTAAATCCTTTGAATTACTTTTTGTCTTTTCTCTAGGTCTGATCTTTTTTAAGAGTTAGGGGAAAAAATGACATTGTTTCTATTCAGAATCCTAAACTTTTATTGTGGAGCTAAGTGAGCTAACAGAATAGTAAAAAGCAGAATTTTGAGAGGAAATAACTCAAGCATGGTGTTTGGAATCCTAAGTAAAGACAGAGAAATCAACAGGTCTTAGAACACTAGACTTAACTGTATTTTGCCTTTTTTTGACCTTACAAGGCTTGAAAGTTAAAGTTATAATAATGAAAACAAATGTATTTATTTTAGTTTTATTTCCCCAATGTGAAGCCCCAAACACTTTATAGAGGGCTTAGTGACCATGGTGGCTGGCACTCCAATATCCATCCAAGAAAATGGAGGAGCCTGAGCTAATAATTATTTTCCAATTAGCTCCCATGGCAATTTCCTCTGGCATGGACTTTGTAGCAGACACTGCTGGTATCCTGCCCCTTTGATACCAATCAAAGCATGGGCACCTGCCTATGCACATAATAACTAATCCTGTGACATTGGAGTTTCAAAGGGAGAAAGAGCTCTATTGCACATTGCACAGCAAGGAGAAAAGGAGGCTTATGGGTCTAAGAACTGTTTTCCCAAACTGCAGTAACTTTAAAAGTTTTAAACTATTCTAAAAACAGCCGCAGATTTAGGATAGTGAGTACAATGATGCCTCAAGATGACAACATTAGAGGTAGTCTAATTGTTGGGTACACACAGATTGATTACATGTTTTGTCACAGGACACAGGACAGAAAATAGCAGGCTTAACGTGATAATGGGTGTGATTTTTAGTATTATAATGAGGTAAATGTCACCTATAGTTTAAAGTTGAAGCTACTACACATTTCAGGAGGGTCAATTCTGGTTAGAACTAGTTTTGTCTAGCAAGATAGCTTAGGAATTAGGGTGGGTTAGCGCTGAGAAGACTCTAGTGAGTTCCTTCATTAATAAACATGACGGGGCTGCCTACAAGATCATAAGACTTCAAATTTGCAAAACAAGATAAAGGGAAACAAATGGTGCCAGTCAGGAGTTATCATGAGGCCTTAGAGTTCAACAAAGCACTGTCATCAAAGTATTCAAGGCATCTGCATTACAATTTAGTGAATTGCAATAGTTACAGATATTTGCTTCTGGCTACATTAAAAGTTTTGCACACATCTGGGCTACAGTTCACTGGGTTTCAGTAGTTTCAGGTATTTACTTTTGTCTACCCAACTATACACTAGAAAGTAAGAAAGCATCTGGGTAATGATTCAGTAAATATATTCACTTGTTAATTCTTGACTCTTGGTTACACCATCAAACTCACCCAAAATGTCCTTTGTTCCTTCAGTGGATAGTTCATGTCTTTACATTCAACTTCATAACTGAATCACTGACATCTCTCTGCCTTAGGGTATTCTCTGATCAATACAATATTCTTGACCCATGTGCAAGATAGACAAAAGGATCAGGGAGTACTAATTCTCAAACTAAGAGGCATAGAATTTGAAGGATAAATACCCAAGATTTCCTGTCTATTGGTGAGACAATTCTGTGGTGTTCTCTTCAGAGTACTTGAAGGGATCCCTAACAGGGTTGAATTCCCTTATCCAGAGTAGTGTAAAAAACTCATTCAAACATGCTTTATTTTCCTTCCTTCTCTGCATGTGTACTACTCTCGAATGGTGCTTTTTAGAATCACCTCCCAGATAAATTACTTCAACTCAAATTCTGGCCTCAGGATCTGCTTTAGGAGGAAACTAAATTAAGAAAAGCATATTACCTAAAACTTGCAAATGAGTCTTGAGGGGATAGAAGTAGAAGAAGATGCAAAGAAAGTTTTCCTCCTTCTATAAGGAGGTATGGAAAAAGGTGGCCACTTCTCCTTCAGGACGGGACAGTACACTGCTATATCAGAACATAAGACCTGGGAATTCTGCTGTCCCATTGACTCAGTTTGAGAATGAATCCATAGGATTTTGGTTGCACAAAGTAATTTAAGGAAATTAGAAGCACTTAAGAAATCCTTCATAGTTCTGGGTAACTTGTTATGTATTTCGTATTCATAAACTAGTTTGAATTGGGAAGTTTTATTACTTGTGTCTCAAAACCACCCTAACTGACACAGGAAAGTTAGAGGTAGAGATTTGTTTGGAGATTACATAGTTGGGGGCTACAGGATTCTTTATAAGGTGGCTTACATATGAATGGAAGAATATTAATTGTGCAATTCAAAGAATGGAAAGCAGCTTGATAGAGATTATCAGAGAAAGCATTTTTTGGCATTGACACTGGGTTGCCTACTCCACAGACCTCTTGGCAATAAATTTGATCAAAAGCCCTAAATCCTTTGTTACTGTTAGTTTATTTACTCAGCTAACATTTATAAATCACATCCAATAGGCCAAAATTTGTGTTTGATTCTTGAATGAAGATGCAAAACCCTTTTCCTTAAGGAATACACAGAAAATAAATGTTGAATATTGTCTAAACTGAGGATATTTGTGACAGAATTAGGCACATAGTAGGGAGTTAAGGAAACCCAGCACCTGACCTCACTTTAAGTAGTTAAGTAGATCTCATTACCTGAGCTAAATCTTAGCATACAAGTGGAAGAACAAGAAGAATAGGAGTATTACAAATAAAGGGGAGTAGACATGGAGAATGAAGGGTGTTCAAGGCCAAAGACCACTATGTGAAAGAGCACAGAGGCAAGAGCAGCATGATTCATTTTATGAATGTATATGTTTTCATAAAGTTGAAGAATGTTTTATGTGTCCAAATGTGTCAAGGTATGAGGTTAGAGTCAGTTGTGTCTTACATGTCGTGATTAAAAGGAAAAAAGTTTGCTCCCTCCTGAAGGCAACAGAGTGTTGTGACTAATTTTGCCTTTGGGACCATATTGACAGTAGTGCAGAGGATAACTTAGGGAAAATATGAGTGAAGGCAAAGAAGGAAATTTGAAGTCTGCGTGAGACTTAAGTAAGCTTTCTTAAGAGTAATGTGAAAGAAAAGCATAGAGGAATCAGAGAAGTATATAGGCATTAGAAAAGAATTAACCAGACATTTTGATTCCTAGGATTTGGGGGCAGAGAAGACAAGAAGTGGTCAAGGTTGGGTCCCGTGTTTCCTCCCTGAGTGAATAGGTGAATGATGAGAACAATCACCACAGTAGAAAATGCAGGAAAAGAACAAAAATGAGAGAAAATGTGAGCAAAGTTTTGGCTATGTTAAGCTTAGATGCATGTTGGAGGTCTAAGTGACTGCATTCTATATAAATATATGAGTCTTAAGTTCGGGGAAAGTATTTTGGCCTAGAGATATATATTTGTTAATAGTGATCATACAAGTGAAGATTTAAATCATGGGACTAGATGAGTGTTAAACTGGGGAGTTTAATATTCATTTCCTCACCAGTTTTCTAATCAAGGGATAATAGAAAAGACTCAAATTAGAATAAAAGTATCCATTATATAAATGGACCAAGCCAATGCCCCAAACTTCCAGAAATAGGTCTGTTAATTAAGAGTAAACTGGAGAATGTCAATGGGCCTGGAGTGAGAGAAGCAGCTTCAAAGACCTCTCACCTGACTGGAGTTCACCCACATAACCACCAGCCCCTACCCCAAAAAACAGGAGCACAGAGGAAGGAGAACTTGTTGAAACAACCAGAGGCAGCTGATGATGCTTCATTAGCATGGAGACCAGAAGCCTAAGGCAAGCCGTTCTGCCTGAGTGCAAGTGGTTGAGACGGAAATGAAGAATGTTCCAGGAATGGACCGTGTGGCCTCAAAATTTTAGCTCTCCTCATGGAAAACAAGGCCCAGTGAATAGAAGTCTCTCACCAATCTCCAATCACATTCTATTTACAGGTAGGAAGGTGGAGAGTGGAGTACAGCTTCCTCTTCAGAAATTACCTGAACAGGGAAAGAAAAGAAGTTTTGATAATGTTGTCCCTAGTTGTGGAGATAATCCAATTTCCCTCATTTACTGATTCATGAATATAAGAGGAAAATTATTTTCACCTGAAGTGGAGGCTACCTAGGGCAGCATATAAATGAAAAAGAAATGGAATAATACAAATAACTATAGAATATTATATATATATATATATTTACATATATGTATGCACACACACACAGAGGGAAAGGAGTATATGAAAGAAATGGAGAATTAACAGGGTTAAAAAAAAAAAAAAAGAAGAAAGAGTGATGAAAAATGCAAGAAGAACACACCTAGTACCCAGATTTGGGTTTCCCCAATATCATGGAGCAGGGCTCTCTGGAGAAGTGATTACCCTAGAAATGTGACATAAAGGATACAAAATAAACCTGGAGCATTTTGTAGTGCCAAAATAAGGAAGTGGTCCAAAAAAAATGTTGTACGTCAAAGGGACAAAGGAATGACACACTGGTGTATACAAATACAACTGAAACCCTGTTTTCACTTTCTCAGGTTATATACCTAGGAGTAGAATTGCAAGGCTATACGGTAATTCTATGTTAAACTTTTTGGGGAATTGCCATATTGCTTTCCACAGGGCAGACAACATTTAGCATTCTCACCAACAATGAACTAGAGTTCTAATCTCTCTGCATCCTCTCCAACATTTGCTATTTTATGTTTTTTTTCTATAAATAATAGCTATCTCTGTGGGTGTGAAACAGTCTCTGGTGGTTTTGATTTGCATTTTGCTAATGGCTAATGATGTTGAGCATCTTTATATATGCTTATTGACCCTTTGTATCTTTGGAGAAATGTCTACTCAAGTTCCTTTTGCATTTTTTAAAATCAGTTGTTTGTCTTTTTGTTGTTGCATTATAAAGTTTCTTTATATATTCTGGATATTAAACCCTTATCTGGTACACGATTTGCAAGTATTTTCTCTTATTCTGTAGGCTGTCTTTTCACATTTTTTATAATTTCCTTTGATGTACAAAAATTTTTAATTTTAATGAAGTCAATGTATCTATTGTTTCTTTTGTTGCTCATGATTTTTGTATAATATCTAAGAATCCATTGCCAAATCCCAGGTCATGAACATTTGCCTGTATATTATCTCCTCAGTGTTTTATGGTATGAGCTTTTTTATTTAGGTTTTTAGTCCATTGGAGTTAAATTTTGTATGCAATATGAAATGGGTGTACAATTTCATTCTTTGATGTGTGGATATCCATTTTTTTCAGTGCCATTTTTTGAAGAGGCTATTCTTTCCCCATTGCATGTACCTGTACCCTTGTCAAAAATCAGTTGGCCTTAGATGTGTGAATAAAGCTGGAACAATTTGAGCAACAAAATAAAATAGTATTGGAGAATAATCCAAAATATAAAATACCCATGAGTTCATACTGTTAGAAATAAATGTTTAAATAAATGCAAAATTGGATAGAATAGACAAATGTCCTGTGCAAAACAATTCCAAATAATTTATATAGATTATCTGCCCTCAAGGAGGTAGAATATAACTCTCCACTACTTCTGGGTAGACTGTGCATAGCGACTTCCTCCCAAAGAGAACAGCATGGAAAGGGGGTAAAAAGAATAACTTTTCAGTGATATTAACCTTGATCAGGGCTAATACCAATGGTGATAAATGTTGCTGGTATTTACCCTTGATACAATTGATATGAATGCTACTTTGCCTTTTTGGTCTTCCACAAAAACAAAAACACGTAACCCTAATCTCATCATGAAAGAAATGCCAGACAAATCCCAATTGAGGGACATTATACAAAATACCTAATCAGTACTAATTAAACTATTAAGTTCCTCAAAAAAAGGAAAAGTATAGATGTCATTCAATAATAGTATATCAATAGTTTCATTGAACGTAAAAAGTTGTAGCTTCTCTGTAAAATGAAGAGAGAAAAAGGGAGAACCAGAGTTAGAGAGAGAAAAAGTGCATTGAGGTAAGTATGTTTATAAACTATAAACAGAAGAGAATGTATGATAACTAGAAGTTGAAAAGAGGAGTGAGAAAATAAATAACGGTGGATGTAAATTGCTCAAGACACTGGAGTGAATGATATATGGAACACAGGAAGAGAAATTAGCCTTGAGTACAGAGAAAAATACTTCTTTTTCTGAGATGGCTGGGAAGACAACCGTAATGAGTGGATATGCATATGATCTAAACAATGCTAAGAGAATTGGAAAAAAAGAGAAGAAATTTTCCCTGGATGGCATAATATCTCACAGATATTAATTTATGAGATATTCTTTTACTTTTCTGTCCTTAAAAAACCAATCATGTGTTTTTCAGTGTGTAACTGTAGTTGTGAAATTCTACTTAACTTGAAGTCAAGGTTTTTATTCCAGCTTTCCTTCTTGATATTGGTTAACCATTTAATATTGAAATATCTGAAGCATGTTTTATATTATACAATTTTCTCTTCTTACTCAATATTAAGGTTTTCAGGATACACTTATGTTGACATATGCAGGCTTAATTCATTTATGAATGGCTGTTTAACATTTCATTGTATGTATTAAACAGATTTGTTCATTCTGCTAGAGATGTACATGTAGGTCATTTTAATTTTTACATATTATGAGTAATGCTTCAGTGAATATTTGTGTAAATGTGTTCTGTTACACAATTGTAAACATTTCCTGTGATATGTAATCCAAGGATCATAATTCCCATTCTCCAGAAGAGAATAGCTTTAACAGTTGTTCTTTCCCCTTCCCCGGGTTAGAGGTTCAAGGTTTTGCTTTGCTTTGCTTTGTATTTTAGAAACAAGCACATCTGCCATAGAAGTGTATAAGACTTATGTGAGGTAGTAATATTGGCAATAAGTTGGTCAAGAAAGGTTCTATTTTAAGAGTTATAAGGACAACCTACATTAGGACCATAACAGTGAGGAATGAAAAGATAAGCTTGTTTCAAGGGACTCTGAAAAAAATAAATTAGAGGACTTGTCAAATGATTAGTTGGACAGGAGAATAGGAAGAACATGAATAAGATTTCTAGAAGGATTGAGAAATTAGAGATGCTTAGACTAGAGATAAGAAATGCATTTTAAAAAGTACATGGGTGTGAAGATGCTGAGTAGTGTTTGGATATGTTAATTTTAAGGTGTGGCTAAAGTACCCAATAGAAATTTCCCATAAATACCTGGAAATGTAGCTTAGGAGAATGTATAGACTGCAAATACAGACTTGATAATCATGCACACAAACATGATTACTAAAGCTAGGGAACTAGACGAGATCTGCAAAGAAGGAAAATTATAATTAACAGATTCAAGTAAAGAAATTGAAAAAGATACATATTTAGGGAAAAACAAAGGAAAAGATGCCAAAAACCATATTTATAAGCAGCAGATGTCCCAAGTATGAAAATACATTTATTAACAAGAAGGCTGAGAAATTTGTGATTAGTCATTTATGACCTTATTTTCTATTTTTGTAGAGTGAATGGGATAAAAGCCAGATTGAGGCATATTGAAAAATGAGTAAGAAGTAAGCAAGTGGGAGCAATGAGTATAGCTATTTTCTACTCTTTCAAGAAGTTTAGTAATGAAAGAAAATATAGGGGTTGGCTATATGCTTCAGTGGTTTTTCAGTTTGATAATGGTTGTTTTAATTTTATTTGCTTATTTTTATAATGGTAAAGTAACCCCCAACCATGATTATATGACATTCAAAAAGATCTAGGAGAGAAGGAAATATTGAAATAAAATATAATGCAATATATTATAATACATAATATATATGACCATTCTCTATTATAAATTAAATAATATACATAGTAAAACATAACTGGGATATTAGACAAAGACAGAAGAAGATAGAGGAAAAAATTCAGAGGATACCCACCGCCACCATTTTTTCCTAGAATTGTCCATCCTCCAAAAAATTTTAGTTCCTCCATTTTTTTTCATGAATTTAAAAAATATGTATTTGTAATTATACTGAGTGTGTCATGTACATATGTGGAAAGAAGATAAATGAAGAAAGTTCAATCCATCTAACAGAGCAGAAGAGATCATATGTTTGAAGAAAGGAAGAAATATTACAATCAGAGAGAAAACTTGAAAATAACTAAAGATTAATATAAGCCAAGTAACAGTGAGGGCCCTACAGACTACACAGGATAGTAGGTGATTAATTATATTCTCTGTGCCTGTTAAGTTGTCAAGCAACCCCCAAACAGCTTCATGATGGTAGCTGCTAGTTTGGCTTGCCACACTTGCAGAGATTCATCTGGTAAGGAGACAAGTCCAAATGGCTTTAGACCACTTATTACTTACACAGACAGCAAAAGCATGATCGGCATGGTGTCAGCTCCTTGCATGCTTAGTACCATAGTACCATACCAAACTGGGGGACCCAGATGACAGGCAGCATGAATCTCTGTCTTCATGGTCACTCTGTCATTAAGGAGCCAACTCTCTTTACTAGAGCAAACCAGTTTTATAGCCTACAACTCTTCCCAAAGGAAGATGTTACAGGTTGAATTGTGCCGCCCCTAAAAAGACCTGGTCAAGTCCTAACACCTGGTCCTGTGAATGTGACCTTATTTGGAAATAGGGTCTTTGAAGATAATTTTAACTAAGATGAGGTCAAACTGGATGGGTGGACCGTAATCCAACATGGCTGGTGATGTTATAAAAAAGGGAGCGTTACCCACAGAAAGACACAGAGAAATCAGCCATGTGGCAACCAGAGCTGGAGGGAGGCACGGAACAGATTCTTCCCCAGAAACTTCAGATGTCTATCCTCTAGAACCGTTTAAGACAACAAATTTCTGTTGTAAGCCATTCAGTTTGTAGCAGCTGTTACAACAGCCCTAAGAAACTAAGACAGAAGACAAGATAGAAAGTTCCAGCCTGACTGGAACCAAGGAGACAGATGAGAAACTACCTCTTGGCAGTTTCCCACAAGATAATGAGGGAAACGAGAAATGTCCTTGTGACGGCTCCTCACAGGACTCCCTGTCTTGCCACATTTAAGAATGGGAAACAGGGCTTTCCACCAAGACCTGTTTCTGGTTCAGAATGTGACTAAGTCTTCCTTACATGGCCGAAGTGGGGACAGCAAGATGGCCAGGGGGCTATGTGTGAACCATATTGCCCACAGCAGATTAATCAGCTTATCCATCACTTTCTTAAAAACTTTCCTTGCTAGATCCCAAGAGGATCTATTTTTTACAAGAATAAAAATTACGTGATTTGTTGCTTTTATTTAGTAGAGGCACTGGCACACTTTCATTTTGTCATTTACAATTACTTACTAAATGAATATGGCATATCATTTCTTATTAAAGGAATAAATGAAGGTATTTCCATGCCTTTGTAAATGTAAAATGATCAAATCTTTGCATTAACGACTCACATCAAAGACATTAGTTTGAATCACAAGTCATAAAATGAAGAGTCATATTAAAATAAAATCTAAAACAGTAACAGCTGAAAATACAGACACAAAGACTTGAAGACATGCATGCAGTAAGAGCTACTAATCAGAAATACCCACTCAGAATTTCTTATAGAGGGAAATGCAGAACATTCTAAAATGAATGAACAGCTCAATGAGCAGGCAAATGAGAATGATTCAAAAAGCACATTCTCTTACATAAAAATATAAATATGTAAAATAAAGTGTGTGTGCATTTTATACACATTTGGTTGATTTTTCTTTCATATATTCTGGTTTTTCAGATATTTTTTAAAGTTATTACTTTAAAATTAAAAATCCCAGATTGGCTTATGGTCTTATCAGTCTTTTCCAGACCTAAAAGAAAACAAAAATCAAGTTTTGTACTTGACTCTTATTCCACCTCCAAAGTAAAAATACAAAGGAAATAAGGAGATCTGGGGCATGTACTTTTATGCAGAAACATAATCTGAATGATCTGAATGCTTTATATATTTGATCTCTTATAACTATTGACAGATCATAAATACATCTTTTTAAAGATAAATAAAATAACATTATTTGTAATACACACATTGACCTTCTTCACTACCCTTCATTCAGGTTTTAAAGGAGGCCTTTAAAATATCTTCCTCTAGAAAGTTGGAGTCAGTCTTTAAAATGATCAATTATTTGATCATTTTACGTTGACAAAGGTAAGGAAATACCTTCATTTATTCCTTTAATAAGAAATGATATGCCATATGCCTTTAGTAAGTAATTGTAAATGACAAAATGAAAGTATGCCAGTGCCTCTGCTAAGTAAAAGCAACATATGGAGGAGCCTGGAGTAAGAAACATTGCTCAACCTCATTTGAATTCTCCTACATCTATTGTTTTCCGTGTAGAAAAGAGACTTTTTTTTATTCACGCAGAGGCTCTTGAGTTGTCAACCCAAAGCTGCTCCAATGCATCCCATGCTCCTCCCAACTACATCTACTTCTCCATGGTCTCACCTCATTTTAGGGAGCATGTGACTGATTCTGTACAACTGTAGAATCTGAATTTGATTATAAAATTCAAGAGTGCAAAAAGCTGCAATATATTTTCTATAACCCAATTTATGTTCTATTATGAACATTCATTCTTCAAGATGAAGGGGGACTAATCTCAGTCAGTGTAAATTTTCCCCTATGCCTTTGGGACTACTGGTTCCCCTGAAGGCATTCAGATCTTTTATCTAATCTGGGTCATTCACACTACACCTGACTATTTGATGAAATGCAAGCCACCCAATCATCATTTTTGCCTAATAATAGGTAACCTCTGAGTTTGTCCCTCATTAAGACAAATCATGTTTTCCTCTCGAGTACATGGAAACTTTATGCTGCTTGTCCATCATGATGGAACTCTTAGAAACTCGTGGGCCATGTATGATGCTTCACCACTTCCAGGCTGTTCTGGGCACTATCAGAATTTTTCTACTGTTCGCTGTCTTGCTAGGTATGAAGTTGCTCGTTGAGACTACTCAAGCCTGCCTGATAGACATATCCTGTAGCCACTTATGTTCTGGGGTCTTGAGGTTTCCTTTAGATCAAACAAGAAAGGGGTTAAATGTCTGTCTGGATTTAGATCTCCCAAAATGAATGGGCACTTTTGTAATCTTACCTCTTGTCAATGACAATGCATGTCATATCAAGATTCAAGATCCCAGCCAGGGATGCCACCAGCATTATAGTTCTTTATTATTGTCTCTGACTTTCTAATCTCTTGCCAATGACAATGCATGTCAAATCAGGATTCAAGATCCCAGCCAGGGATGCCACCAGCATTACAGCTCTTTATTATTGTCTCTGACTTTCTAATCTACTTCATCAGCTCTTTATTTTTGTCTCTGACTTTCTAATCTACTTCATATGGAGGAACCTGGAGTGAGAAACCTTGCTCAACCTCACCTGAATTCTCCTAAATCTATTGTTTTCTGTGTAGAAAAGAGACTTTTTTTTTTTTTTTAATTCACCTAGAGGCTCCATACTGTAACAATCTAAAATCCAGAAAAACTCCTTGCTTTCCATTCTTCTGGTACATTCCACCCCTAAAGCAAAGAGCATGGACTTCTTTATTTGCTCACTGAAAGGAGTTAAGATATAAATTATGTGGTAAAAGAAATTATGATGATGTCAAACCTGTTTACATTTACAATTATCACACTGTACAAAAACAGAAAGAATGAGATAACTACACCTTGTTGACCACATCCTTTTAATTTGGATAAACATTGGGGTAGGTTTATTTATGTACCCCCCCCCAAAAAAAAAAGAAGAAGGAGAAGACATGTTCTTAATCTTAATCCTCATTCCTTTGACTGTGAACCCATTTGTAAACAGGCCCCTTTGAAGATTAATTTAACAGTTAATTTATGAACGCATTTGTGAATAAGATTTTCTAAATTCCCAATTAGTTATAACCCAGGTTGGACCTTAATCCACATGACTGGATGTCTTATTAAGAGGTAATTTGGACACAGTCAGGTAACTAGAAGCCTTAAGTCAGTGGAAACCTGAAGACCAGGCACAACGAAAGATGCAAGCCAAGGAACCCCAAAGGATTGCAGCAAGCCAGCAACAGCACACTACGGACTTTGGGGAAAGCATGGCCTTGCCAACACCTTGATTACGGAATTCTAGCCTCCAAAACCAGGAGACAATAAATTCTTGTTGTATAAGCCAATCTGTTGCATGGAATTTGTCACAACAGCCTGGGAAACAAAGACAACCATGCAGATGTATAGAAGTGTGTCAAATTTTCTTAAAAGGTTGGAGGCCACCAAAGAATGCATATCACTGTACATTTAACATCTTTGCCTTTTAAGGGGGAGGGGAGGACATCCAAAAAGTTAAACACTTAAAGAAAGAACTTCCCCAATGACTACTCATTTGTGCCTGTTTAATAACAAATCACTAAACACATTTTGGGGTCCCCAAACCTACCCATAGGTGTATATCTGTCAGGGTTCATTTGTTAACAAGAAGTGTCCACTAATCTGGATGGACAGACCACAATACTAGGGGAAGTTCAAGGTAATCCATTAGATCCACCAGTCCACTGGTCTGGGATAGTCTTTATCCCTCTTTTTCAGTTCCTCCATCAAGGACTCAACACCAAGGAGAGTTTCATGTTTGCCTGTTGATACCATTAATGTCTGATAAAATACATAGAGGCTTGGTTATATGAATACTGGATGTGAGTTACAAAAGTATTATTTTATGGGCTAAATATGTTTCTACACAGTTGTGATTAGGGCTGTAGGTAGGCTGGACAGTAGGGTAGATGGGAAAAGAAGGTTGCTGTAGGTAGTATTGATTTTCCAATTTGGGGACCCTGATTAGTTTTTGTTAAAAAAAATAAGAAAGCCTATAGTTGGAACATGGTCAGTCCTTAAAAAAAAGTTCAGAAATGTGAACACTTAAATGTAATATACTCAAAAGTGCCTTCCAGTTTAGGATTCACAGAGAAATTAGGTAGGATAAAGAATACTTGATCTTTCCAATCACTTACCTCTACTTCTTTATTTGACAAACAGGTATCAATATGTTTAGTGTTTCAGATAGTCTTTTGGAAGCTGAGGCTACAGTGGTGTTCATTTTTTATCTCTCATATGCACTAGATCTGCTTATTCCTTCTTTTCTGCCATTTAGACCCTAAGCTTCAAGAGTATCAAATGACTGTTAATTTTCTAGTTGCCATATACTGTTTTTTTCTATTTTTTGTTGTGAAAAAAGTCATTATTTTAAGAAAAAAACTGAGTTAATAAGTTTCATTTAGCAAAATACACCAAAAAGGAAATCACAGTACAAAGAAAGGTCTAAGGTCTCATCAATTCCTACAGTATTAGTATTGTGTCTCAATTTTCAAAAAATAACTTTTTTTAAAAGCTTAAACTTAACCTAAAAGATTTTAAATGAAAATAAACTAAAACAAACAAACATGAGAACTGTTTCTCTTTGAATTAGGGATCCAGCACCTTTGAGTTTTCCAAAATACCATATCTCCCGAATGTGTTCTCTGTAACGTGGTGTAAAAGACCCACAGTTAACGAATTTGAAACTACATTTTAACTCAAATAACATTGCTCTGAAGTACATCACCAAAATGTTAATTGAGAAAGGCCGAAAATAATTTAAGGTATTGTTTACTCAACAGGACATGGTAGAAGAAAATTTGCATCTGAAAACACTGAAGAGGTAATTTTTTAATCCAGTTTTCACAAACTCATTGGTGTAAAATGGGTCCCAGACCTTCCTCTAGAGTAATAACTTTTCTTCACTGCTTGTTGGCTGCCTGTGAATATTTGATTGCAATAACTCAGAATATTTCTAGAAAACTAGTGGCACTCACCCATGCTGTTCGGAAAGCCATAGCCACTCTGGTAGCAGCGCTCTCGAGGCCCCTGTAGGTGGACTGGATGGACAGCCCCACACCCTGCATCATGTGGCTGCCGTCTGCTCCACTGCTGGCACGGGTGTTAGAATTCAAGAAGAGTTCTATGCATCTGGCTGCATGTTGGCTCTGTCTTTTGCCATTGCCGCCACATCCTCTTCGTGGGTGACAAACTAAACATCAGCTTCGCCAGTCATTCTGCCTTGGGGACCAATTTCGATGTGCACTCTCACGGGGGTGAGTGGAGAAAAGAAGTAGTAAATGTTGTTCTCGGTGGCTTTGTAGGGCAGCCCACTCCCGTGGAGGCAGGGCCGGTGGTGCGCTGGCCGGCGAACTCGCCATCCCCATATCCGTGGTCGTACATTCGGGCAGTAGGTGAGGTCATGCCCAGAGAAGTCCGTGGTGAAGCCGCAGCTGTCGCCGGGACCACTGTACTCCTCGTAAACCCTGTAGCCTGCCCTGTAAGTGCCAGGCCGCATCCCATCCAGGCCCGCCTGCTTGGTGATGCCCATGTACCTCCTGGCGGTGCCAGGCTGGTTGTAGGGCCCCGGCCACTGCGCGGGCATGAACTTCAGAGGGAGATCCAAGTAGGACCTCACCTTCTGGCTGCTCTTGAGCACCTCCATGTATCGGTGCCCTATTTTCAGCTTACGCTTTCGTGGGGTCTTCTCGGCCAACTCCTGCGAGGAACACTGCACGAAAGCCTCCCGGATTATCTTGCCTTCCGGGTCCACAGGCAGCATGATTCCATAGCACATGAGTTTCAATCCCGAGAAGAACTGCACGATCTCTTCCTTGGTACAGTCAAAGGGGAGTCCCCGCAGCCTCACAAAGCCGTGGTTGGCGGTGTCGGCGCTGCTCAAACTGCTGTGCTTCAGCATCCAATCTATTTCCATTTGGTGGGACTTGAAGACCTCAATATACTTGTGGCCCATGCTCTCTGTCTTTTTTCAGGACCATTTTAACATCCTCTTCTGACTCAAGTTCAACCCAAGCCTCACCACTCAGCCTGCCTTCTTTGCCTTAAGATGGAATGAACACCAGCGACCCCATCAAGGATTTTGCATTCGGAGAGGAAATTCTGCACATCATCCATAGAGCAAGACCAGGGCAAGCCACCACAAATCCTTCTCCACCCTTGGAGATTTGATAGGGCAGGTATCAGACCAACTCGGTGGCGAGGTTCCTGTCGCTTTGGAGCAGCGGATTCCGCAGGGACTGGGACACTCGGGTCAAACAACGGGGGGAGATGGACCTCGAGGGAGCAGAGAGGAGAGCGGGCCCCGGGGCATGGGAGGGTGACAAGCCCCTCTCATCACACCAGGGTCCAGCACTCGGCGACGCTGGAACCCGAGTTGAGCGGCGTTCCCGAGCCAGAGCCCACCACCACGGAGCCTGGCTGGCGCCATGCTGAGTACTGCCATATACATTTACCTCAGCTTAAAATGCTGTCTCCTTACACAGTGTTCACAAAGTTCAAATTTCAATAAAATTTTGAGTAAATGAGGTTCTCATGCATCACATGAAGGTATGTAATTCCAATTAATACAAAATAGTTGTTTTCCTAATTTAATTATTTGATGCACATCAAACCCTGCATAGAGAAAATTTTATTTTTGATTTGGTACATACTAAGAAGTCCATAGACAGAAAATATCTTAAAGCAGTCCAGTATTATTATGTTGAACTACAGTTTTGGCACTTTGGGAAAACTGAATCCTGAATCCCATTGGGTGACATTGAGAAGGCATAACAGAAAGAAACAAGACAACATTATAAAGAGTTCTCTGAATTGGAGAATATGTTATAGAATATGGTAGGACATTTTCCATGGATTTAATACATTTTAATTCTGTGATTTTTCAAAATCACTATGGAAAATCAAACACTAGTTGCAATAGTTTGTATTCTAGTCTATCTATTTGTTGCAGAGAAAATGAGCAAGGATGCTTGAAGGACATTTTTTGCATACTTGATGTCACTATACCAATTTAAATAGATAACTATCTCTGGAAATAAACTATTATTGTTATTGTTTTATTGTTAACATTTATCACTGTTATTAGCCTAATTAAAATACCAGAGAAAATATTCTTTCTAACACTACTGTAAATGGAAGCAGTGAATTTTAGAACCTCTCACATATAACGTACAGAATTGTTTTTTCTCATGAGAATTCTATCTCTAGCTTTCAGTTTCTCAAGGCTTGAATAATTAGTCTAAATAGATAGCTTGCATATTGAGAACTTTGGAACCAAACATTTTTTTAAGTTTTTTGTCACTGGTGATAAAAGGAAAAGTACATTTCTTATTTCACTTTTTAATGAGACATTTAAATTTTGCTTCTTGAAAAGGAGAGTACAGTAATGCTTGCTTATAAAAGTAAAGATAAATTACTTTATGAAATATGTAAAATAAAAAAAGTTTATTTACTGCAATATTATTTAATTTAGTTTAAAAACTGAGAGAACATTTTGTAAAACAGGAAAACTGAAATCTGAGATTTTGGAATTAAGAATATTGACTATTTTTGCAATTATGCAGTGCATTGTTTTCCAGATTCTTATAGGGATTTTAAAATGGCATTGGAATATATGCTAATATATTCCTATATTGTTTGGTTTTTTTCCCTTCATCGTCTTTCTTCACTAACTTCTGTAATCTCCTCTTTGTTTAATTATGTTATTTTTTTCCTCAAATATTTTTTTTTTCCTTTATTAGGAAAGTTGTGGGTTTACAGAACACTCATGCTCAGGATTCTCATATACCACCTTGTTATTAACACCTTGCATTGGTGTGGAACATTTGTTACATATCAGGATAGCATTTTTTTAATAATTGTATTATTAACTATAGTCTAACTTAGGGCTCACTGTGTAATGTAGTTCCATGGATGTTTTAAAAATTTTTATTGTTACCATATATACAATCTCAAATTTCCCCTTTTAATCATATTCATATATATATGTGTACATATATGTATATGTATGTATCAGTGCTGTTAATTACATTCACAATGCTGTGCTACCATCACCACCATCCATTACCAAAACATTTCCATCATTCCAAATAGGAACCCTGTACATTTTAAGCCTTAACTTCCCATTCCCTATCTCCACCTTGTCCCCTGGTAACCTATATAAGTATGCTTATTCTAATTGTTTCAAATCAGCGAGATCACCCAATATCTGTCCTTCTGTTCCTGGCTTATTTCACTTAATATTAGGTCTTCAAATTTCACCCATGTTCATCCATGTAGTTGTCTGTATGAGAATTTTATTCCTTTCTAAGGCTGAATATATTCCATTGTATCCACATTCCACATTTTATTTATCTGTTCATCAGTTGATGGACACTTGAGTTGCATCCATCTTTTGGTAATTGTGAATAATGCTACTGTGAACAATGGTGTATAAATACCTGTTCAAGTCCCTTCTTTCGATTGTTGGGTTATATACCTAGTATATATAACTGGTGCCAGGTTGTATGGTAATTCTATACTTAGCTTTCCGAGGAAACACCAAACAGTCTTCCTTAGCAGCTGTACCATTTTACATTGCCACCAGCAGTGAATGAGTGCCCCTATTTCTCCATATCCTATGAAGCATTTTTTATTTTCCATTTTTAAATAGCAGCCATTCTAATGAGTATGAAATGGTATTTCATTGTGGTTTTGATTTCTGTTTTCCTGATGGCTAATAATGTTCAGCAACTTTTCATGTGTTTTCTGGTCATTTGCATGTTTTCTTTGGAAAGATATCTGTTTAACTCTTTTTCCAAATTTTTATAATTGGGTGGTGTGCATCATCCTTCTTTAACTCTGAATATCCACTAGTGTTAGTATTGGCTAAGGGGTTAGGTTTTCTCTGAATGGCACGTGCTGTTCCCGTGTCCTCATTGATTTGCTGCATAGAATTAAAATCAATAGTATAAACTCATCCCAGAGTGGACAAGCTTATCTCATCCTCATCGACCTGATGGGCTGCCTCAATTATCCGGCTATCGATCCTGTTATAGGGATGCCAAAGGCCCCGATCATCTCGCCACTGCCATATTGCACCATCTGTGTTCTGTGTGTTTCCCTTCTTCAGCATGGTATCAACTGCAAAAATGCCTTCTTTTGGTAAACATGGCATAAGTTCGCAAATCAAAGATGTCAGTTCATACAATTCTTGAGGACTTCGTGGGACAAGATCAATCTTTTTTATTGATAAGCTGAAGGATTTCTTTATATATTCTGGATATTATTCTTTGATTGGATGTTTGTTTTCCAAATATTTTCCCCCATTGTGTAGTTTGTGGTTTTATTTTCATGATAAAGTCCTTTGTGGAGAGAAAGTTTTTAATTTTGATGAGGTCCCATGTATCTATCTTTTTCTTTTGTTGCTTGTACTTCGGCTGGAAAGTCTAAGAAACCATTGTCTAACACAAGGTCCTGAAAATTCTTCCTTGAGTTTTCTTCTAGTAGTTTTATAGTTCTGCCTCTTATATTGAGGTCTTTAATCCATTTTGAGTTCATTTTTGTATATGGTGTGAGGTAGGGGTCCTCCTCTTTTTTTTTTTTTTTCCAAATGGGGATCCAGTTTTCCTAGCACCATTTGTTGAAGGTACTATTCTTTCCTAATTGAATGGTCTTTTCCAACTTGTCAAAAATCAGTTGGCCATAAATGTGAGGGTTGATTTCTGAGTACTCAACTCTATTGCATTGTTCTATATGCCTGTCCTTGTGCCAGTAACATGCTGTTTTGATTACTGTGACTTGATAATAAGTTTCAAAAACAGGAAGTGTGAGCACTCCAATTTCATTCTTCTTTTGCAGTTCCCTTTCCCCTTTCCATATAAATTTGATGATTGGCTTTTCCATATCTGCAAAGAAGGTTGTTAGAATTTTGATTGGGATTGCATTGAATCAATAAATTCCTTTGGATAGTACTGATTAATGATGTTTAATCTTCCAACCCATGAACATGGAATGTCTTTCCAATTATTTAGATCTTCTTTGATTTATTTTAGCAATGCATATAGCTTTGTATGTGTATCTTTGGTTAGATTTATCCCTAAATATTTTATTTTTTATGTTGCTACTGTGAATAGAATAATTTTCTTGATTTATTCTTCTGATTATTCATTGCTTCTGTTTAGAAACACTACTAATTTTGTGCTGTTGATCTTGTACACCACTACTTTGCTGAATTCAATTATTAGCTCTAGGAGATTTTTGTGGATTGTTCAGGATTTTCTGTACATAGTATCACACCATATGCACATAGGGAAAGTTTTATTTTCTTTCCTTTCCAATTTGGGTGCCTTTTATTAATTTTTTTTCCTAATTTCTCTGGCAAGAACTTCCAGTACAATGTTGAATAACAGTGGGGACAGAAGGCCTTTTTCTTGAGCTCAGAGGGAAAGCTTTCACTCCTTTACCAGTAAGTAGGATTTTGGCTGTGGGGTTTTCATATATGCCCTTTACCATGTTGAAGAAGCTTCCTTACATTCCTAATGTTCTAAGTGTTTTGATCAAGAAATGGTGCTGCATTTTGTCAAATGCCTTTTCTGTATCATTGAGATGATCACATGGTTTTTCCCTTCATACCATTATTGTGGTATATTACATTAATTGGTTTTATTATGTTGAGCTAACCTTGCATACCAAGGATAAATCCTACTTGATCATGGTATATGATTCTTTTAATATGCTGTTGGATTTTCATGTGTGATTTTTTGTTATTTGTATTCTCTCTATTTTTTTGTCAGTCTAGCTAAAAGTTTGCCAATTTTGCTACTCTTTTCAAAGAATCAATTTTTGTTTTTGTTGATTCTCTAAATAGTTTTTGTTTTGTTTTGTTTTCTATTTCAGTTACCTCTACTCCATTTTTGTTCTTTTCTTCTGCTTGGTTTGGGTTTTGTTTGCTCTTATTTTTCTAGTTCTTTCGGGTTTAAGGTTGGTTCTGTTAAATGAAGTCCTTCTTTTTTAATGAAAGCATTTTAGAGCTATAAATTTCCCTCTTAGCCCTACCTTTGTTGCATCCCATATGTTTTGGTATGATGTATTTTCATTTTCATTTGACTCAAGATATTTCTAATTTTGCTTGTGATTTCCTCTTTAACCCATTGGTTGTTTAATAGAATGTTAATTATTTTCCACATATTTCTGAATTTTCCATATCTCCCTATGTTATTGATTTCCAGCTTCATTTCATTGTTGGGGAATATACGCTATATAATTTAAATATTTTTGAATTTATTGAGACAGTTTTATGACCCAAAATATTGATCTGTCCTCAAGAATGTTCCTTGTGCACTTGAGAAGAATGTGTGTGATGTTTTCATTGGTGTTCAGTACTTTTGTCCTCTTCCTTTGAACGGGTCATCATTTCCTGTTTATTTATCTTGCACTCTTTTGTTGTATATTGTACGCTTCAATAATTTAAAATGTTTACTCTGGGATTTACTCCTGGGTTGTTTGTTTCTTTTTTGGTAACCACCTGTTGGTAAGACAGAGATTATCTTGAGCATCAGCCCTCCTACCAGGAAGGTCTGCTCGAGGTGAATGCAGTGCTCAGGGTTTTCCCTGTCTTTCTGGGTCTCTGAATTGTCCTGGACCTTTGCTTGTTAATTGTTTTGGAGTTCCCCTGTTGACAGGAATTTGGTTGTCCCCTCTGTTTCTCAGAAGACAGACTTCCCTCTCCTGGTTATTTGAAGCCAATATGCCTTTGTCCTAGACTATCCAACTCTATGGATTTTTACACTCCTTTCATTGTCTCATGCTCCTTTTGCCTGAAGGGTAAATTCTAGGAGAGGGTCACCACAAAGAGGACTTTCTGAAGTCCAGCTTTCCCAGACAAAACAGGGCCAGGGACCTACAAAGGAAGAACAGATTAGTTCCAAAGTGCCCTTAGGAAAGGGTCAGGAAGGGCACCAAAAACTTCTTCAATGATTCCCCATAGCTGAGCTTTCCTGGCCTGCACAACACATTTAGCCCTTCAGCTAACTGTCCCCTGCAGCCCTGAGGAAAACTGCATCATCAAAATCCCACCACCTCTGTCCCTGTTCATGGCAGGTTAAAACAATAGCTGCCCTCAGAGCCAGGTCAAATGATCCAAATTCACTAATCAAAAGCCATAATCATGATGGGAGGTAGAGATGCAAAGCCCAGGAACCCCAGGGATTGTGGCAAGCCAGCACCAGATTGCTAACTCCGCTGGGAGAAAGCATAACCTTGCTCAAGTCTTGACTTCGGACTTACAGACCCTGAAACCAAGAAACAATAAATTCCTGTTTTTTAAGCTAACCTATTGTGTGATATTTGTCATAGTAGCATGGTAAACTAAGACGTGACTCAACAGGAAAATAAATAGTGCAGCATAGGTATTAATCTAAACAAAGATGAATACGCTCCTCCTTTGCAGATTCTTGTGGCAATATCCATAGTTGCAATACTTGCAGCCGTGTTATTCCACCAGTCCCATGACAGTGTGGCTAGGACTTTCAACAAAACTTCACGGCTTCGAACCCCTCTGCCATGGACCCTTTTTCTGCTTCCAGAGGGTTGTATCTTATCCACTTCAGTAATAGTTCTCTCTTCCACTCAATCATCTCACTTTTCTGTATGTGCCATTAAATTTATACTGTTGTGAGAAAGAAATTAATTTGGGCTGTCCATGTATAGCCTATGAGCTCTCTTGTGAGTGGTTATATATATATGTGTGTGTGTGTGTGTGTGTATACACACACACACACACACACAGTGAAATTGCTATGGTTTGTTTAAAATGCTTTCTTTTCTGGCTTATACTAAACTCTTAAAAGCAAATTGACAATGACTAAATGTCATTTAAATAAGGTTAAGTATGTAAAATGGATTCAAATTAAAGAGGAAAATATAATTAAAACATTAAATATATAGCATTATATTTTGGTGTTTCAAGAGAATCTTGGAATCGAATTTAGAGTCTATGCATTTTAATGTATCAGAGAAAATGAAAGCAAAAGGGAACATTTTCATTTTTGTCCTTTGGTCTCTAAGCAAGGAGATTGAAAGTACAAAGATAAGAACAGAAGAAAATAATCTAGGCATAGTTATAAAACAATGACAAATTTCTCTTAAATCACTGAAGACAAGAAAATTTAAAAGATTTATAATCCTCATTGTAGTATAAATCATATTTTCCATCTATCAACCTGGACCTATCTATCTGTATTGCTACTGGAAGAAGTAAATATATATATATTTTTTTGACAAGCTGTTGTTCATAGCAAGAAGTCATCCTGATATTTTCTTTGATTATAACTAAAGAGCAATATCCATTCTTGTTACATGAGTGTAAAGTATAATTTAAAGCTCATTAAAAGTGTAGCAGGTGTTCACTTATAAAGTGAAAAAAAAAAAAAGGAAAATTTCTCTTTGGCTGAGCTGTCAGGGCTCTAAAAGCCTAATTTATTTTGCATAACCTTTTAGCAAATAGACGTTATTATAAAAGAGAGAAGAGAAATGGAAACAATATATGCAGGAAAGTAAAGGGTCTTAGGCTTTTGATTTGACCTTGATTCTTACCCTTTGAAAATATTACAGTCTTTTAACAATTGCAGTTTTGACATATAGCACACTTTCTTTCCAGGAGATAGACGTTTTTCAGACATTTTCTTAGCATAAAAGTGGCTCTAAAGTAGAAAATGAGTAGGTGCATAAACTGAAACAGAGTCAGTTTATATTCATCGGGAAGCATAGAAGGGAATGAATGTTCAATCATCCAGTCCCTTTCATATGTTCGTTTATCATGTGGTAAGCTCCTACTTTTCAGAGAGGAAATTCAAACTCAAATTTGAAATGAAATTCTAGTATTTGGGACCATTTCAGTATCTTAAACTGTTGGCTCAAATAAATTAGGCAACTGATGAGAAGAAGACCTAAGTACATCAGGTATAGACACAATTGAAACTGTAAGTCATAATTATTAACACAATGATAATATTTGATCTGGGGACTTGACTCATTTTCAACCAGTAACTCTAATGACCACCCAGAACTATTGAAACACATTAATTTTGAATACTTCAAATTATTAATATTTTTCTCCTTTCAGAAAATGGAAAGAACTGTATTCCCTCTTTCCCTCCCTCTCCACCCCTCCTTCTCTCTAAGATGAAGGGAATTTGTAGTATACAGGAAGGAATGGTGAGAAATAAAACCCTTACAACTTAGTTGCAATAAGTTCTGGTGTTCTGTTTATAAGCTTTAATGCAGTTGTTAATTTATTTTATGGCAAATATTCAAAGAAATAAAAACAAAAATTTCAAATAAAATTCCATATAATTTTAGCAAAACATACAATTGATTGAGGAAGCATGGAACTAAAAGAGTGTTAGAAGCCTTATCTTGTCTGGTATGAGGGGTATTCTTTATTTTCATTTCCTAGACAAGAAATTTACAATTAAATACAATTATTAGCATGAAGGAAGAATTATCTGTAGCCATTTGCTTCAGTTTTTCAGTGATGTCATTGTGGAGAAACTGGTGTCTTGAACAACACAGAGTAATCATCATATAGGTGCCTGAGAGTTTAGTGAAGAGATTCCAAAGAAATATTGTGTTTGGCTTTAAGATATTATTATTTTTTTAATTATCCAATAATTCATTGAAAAATAAATATTTCCAAATACATTGAACAAGCATATATCATAACACTAGGATTGTTGGTTGTATGCACAATTCCTCTGAGAAGCAGTTGTCCCTTTCCCTTCATTACTTAAAGATGACTGATGTCTTCACAGTTTGCTACAGTGCCCTTTTGTAATGCCAGCACTTATCTTCAGACAGCTTCATGCTTTTCTGTTACTTGCCTGTCCTTAGAGGATGTTTGAATGTGTCACCTGTAACAGAGCACAAAACATTTTTCTTTATTATTAATAAATCACAATCTGTCAATCATACTTTATAGTTTTTTGCACACAGTAGTTACTAAGTAAATATTTCAGTACTGCATTGAACATTGTAATTATGACAACTTGAGGGTACTAGTTCAAATACTGCATCATTTTGAATCAACTAATTTTGAAATTTTAAAATATTATACAGTTCCATATTCTATCAAGATCATATTTACAATCATTTGATTGCAGATAATGTTCACTGCTGTGGAAATTCTTATATTTTACTCTAACTGAAGTGGAATCATTCTTTCTCATTTGGATTAACCGCATCATGTCTTAACATTGCAAACCACAAAATTAACTCTCTGCAGCAGACATATATTAGTCCTTATTTATGAGAATATAATCTAGCACGGGGATTTCCTCTTTTTGAAAACCTGCTGTCACAAATGCCTACTGTGTCAAGCAAGCATTTGTTTTTATTAGAAATCAGTCCTTTACTTCCTGCTGCATATGAGATTATCTCACTATTACCCTTCCATAAGTCCTTGGTAAATATTAAATTTGTTTCCTATGGGTGCTGTTAGATATCAGCATTGTGAAAATTCCCATAAAGTATGACCTCTAAAAATGATCTGCAAAATGACAGTATGGATATGGAGGTTGAAACTATACACTGTTAGGAACAAAGCTCTCACAGAGGATTAATAATTCCAATTTCTCTATAATGATGTTGAGAATCAGATCTCCAAATATGTCAAAAGTTTATTGAAAACCTTTATCATAATTGAAAAAGGGATGGTAATATTTCATTATGACATATTTTGAATTACCAGAATTATAGTGTAATTCTCTTGAGGACCATCTCTTTTATTTGTTTTAAGTTAGGATAGAACAACCTTTTATCATAAGAGTACTAGTAAACAGGGTAACAAAAAATACATCATTCTGTCCCAAACTATCATTATAAGTAAAGGGTCTGCTTAGATTTTACAGAAGAGACATATTAAATTACTTGCCTGTAGTATTTTGCACTGGATGTACTCCAATTTTAGTTACTCAGTTTCTGAAAATTCATTTTCCCCTAAACTATAAGTAGTACATGCTCTTTAAATTTTCAGAGTAACAGGTGATAATGTCTATACCCCTGAAGATACAGAATAAGGAGCCAAGATATCACAGTAGTGCCCCAATTCAAGATTTTTGTCGTTGTTGATATGACAACAGCATAGAAAGGTAAAAGTGCCCCCTACTTATTTCAACATATATATATAGTATAATAAAAAACTCAACAAACGAAAGGGGTAAATAAAAGAACTCCAAACCTCCACTAAAAACTGAAATACAATATTTGGTTGCTGTTATCAAAAATCATGGAACACAATAAAATAATAGGTCTAAGTATGACTTATAACAGTTAGTGAGACCATTTAGACAAAACTTTGATTATGAACATATTATAATTGATTAGGCTGACTCCAGGCAAACTAATGATCCATCTTAATATCACTAGAATATAAAATTTTACCAGAAGGAGGACAGATACTGGACAGATACTATATAACATCATCTGCGTCTGAGATGAGGATGTTAATTTAAACTCTTAAAGTCAATATAAAAATTAATAATTTGGTGGTGGGGTGGAGTGGAAGGAAGGGTGATAGAAACAAAGGGAAAGTTGTCTTCTTCCCAGGTGGTGGCTCAGAATTCTGCAAGCTTTATAAAGAAGCTTAGGTCTTGATTAGTAAAGGCCAAAGGATATTTCAAGGTGATGGACCAGACGTCAGCCTCATGGATATAACAAATAGGAATATAAAAATGGCACAAGGAAGAAAGCCAAGATTTCCTGTGCTGGGGTCTTTTGGGGATAAAGGGAAGGGAAGGAGTAGTTTCCTAACAGTTCTTAACTTCAGATCAATTGTGAAAAAAATGAACAAGTGAATAGGAAAGAGACAGAGAGTAACAGAGTGAAAACCAAAGGCCCTGGTGGAGCCTCAGACATGCCAGTTGGAAATGAAACCCAAGCTAGGTGGGAACAGCCTTGCTGCCAAAGACCATGGAATGTTGTCAGAAGAGGAGGTACAGATTAAAGAACTGAATAATGAGAAGAAGCAAACCAGAAAACATAAGGAAGTAGAATGTTCCCATTAGAAGACATAGTAAGCAAAAACACTAGGTAGGAGCAAAACAATCAGTGCATTTGTATGATTCATTCCAGTGCCAATAAAAGGGCACATATTTTCCACCCCTCCATGTTTTGCACCATAAAGTTCTAACTATACTCAAACAAATCACTTCTTTAAAGTAACTGTCTATTCTTCACACAAACCACTAAAAATGATCTTGTTTATAGATTGCATGCTTGTTTATTTCACATAAATGCAGATTTTTTTTTAAGAGGGAGAAAAAGCATTCTGTTTTCCCAAGGGTAGGTTTTACTTATTTAAGGGGTAAAAAATATCCACAAGTATAGTAACATAAACTTACAGTTTACCATGGGAGAAGAAGCCAATTCATACACCTCTGGTCTATATTTTTATAGCTAGTATGTTTTCTGCTCTCTTTGCTTCTTAACTCTTTATCTTAAACCCCACCACACTTTTCTACCTTTTAATTTCCAATTCATTCTCCATTACATTCAAAACCTAAAATTACATTTGTTTTTCTTCTTTATCCTCAAATCTGTATTTTCTAGTCCATAATCCCCTTCTGATTAAAGTTCTTCCTCTAAATTAGTTTCTCTTGTGTTTGCTTTGGTCTATAGGAAATACCCTACATTATTTGCCCCTAAGGAAGAGGCTTTTAACTACAAATAGGTGGTTTCTTAATTTTTTGATATGCAAGCTTTAGTTCTCTCAAAAAGACTCAAGTTCTGATATAACCCTTCTCCTTCTGACCTCATCTCCTAGAGTTGTCCTTAACTCTTTGTTTTACCACTAGTCTTACTCTTCCCAGCTATACTTTCAAATGAGAAAGTTACTAATCTGAGATTATCCTAACTTTTCTCCCTACTCTTCATCCCTAAGCAAGTGTGTTTGTTTACCATTCATTTATTGTTTCTTGGATCCTTTGGATATAGCATTCCTGCTAATAATAACAGTGGTAATAATAAGTAGCATTATACACTGCATGTAGAACACTATGCAGGGACCTTATTTAACTTTCCAATAAACTCATGAGACCCAATTTTTATAGTTGAAGAAGCTGGAGCTTAGCTTACTTTAGTAAATTGTTCAAGATTGCACTGCTGGTAAACAGAGGAATCAAGATTTGATGCCAGGTCAATCTACCTCTAAATAGTGATATTACTGTCAATTATAAAGCCAGTTATTAAAAGGCTACCATTCTCCTATGAAAAATTTCTCATTGTTACTCTTGCTTCTTGATGTCATAGCACCTGTTGATGCAGCGTTCATCAACTCGCATATGAAGGTCCCCCATCTCTTTCCACATTCCTTATACAAGCAACAAAAAAATTTGATCATTCATTCTAAACACTACAAATGGTGGCATGTTTCCTGAATGCTGGTGATCCTGAAACTTACACCTCTTTAGACAGTTCATATTCCACTTGTCTCTTCAGAGGCTATCTAGCGTTGCCTTGCCTTATGTGCTGTGAGCCCCCATCTCAGATTTCCAGCCAGGTATCATACTCGCCACAGGAATACATCCAAAGCAAATGGACTAAGAGACCACTTTATCACTGCCATTGTCCAGAAACAATCAAATTAAAGCAATTAGAGTAGGTTTACTCTGCTTTCTGTACAACCAAAAGGAAGTGAATTTCAGCTCTTACTTTTGTATTTAAATATTTGAATAATTCCGCTTTCAGCTAATCCCCTTCCAACATTAAACAAACAAACAAACAAACAAACAAAAACAAAAAAACAAACAAAAAAAACTTCCACTCTGCCAATTCCATCTGGCCACACTGGCTGAATGAACTTCCAATATAGTATACCCTTGGAAATTAAGGTTTTAAACACTACTTAAGGCAAAGCACACTACCTTAAATGAATATTTCTTAAGAGAAATGAAATGCAAAAATATGGATTCTAATTTATGCTATGACCATGCCATTTCATTTCCTCAGATTTTTTTTTTTCTACTTTGCACACAAATAGTTGGGGGGAGAAAAATCACAAGAGACCAATGTGAAAAAGAGAGATGTAATTAAACTTAATCTTAACTTTGCCATATAGGCAAGTTTATATCAAAATTTTATTTTGAATGTGTTTTCATAATTGCTTTTTATATTATTGTCTACTTTTAGGAAATATTTTAATGACTGCAAGATATTCCACCTAGAATAAATACACAATTTACTGAATTCTTTTCCATTGTTAGATATTTGGACTGTTATTAATTTTTGCTTTATTGTTACATATTTTTGCCATAAAAACTTTTAATTATATAACCATTTCTGTGTTTAGAGTTAGAGTTCCAATTGAAAAAAAAAATCTAGATCCATTTATATGAACATTTTAAAGAGCCTTAGCCATATTTAAATATTCTTGATGCTAAGGAAGTTATTTTTTCCCCAGTTTAAATAAAAAGCAATTATCCAATGATTCAAGTAATTCAAAACAATTTAGAAATGCAGAAATTATTACTCAAAATTCTTAGTAATAAAATGATTGTGTACACATATGAGGGAGAACAACACTTTGGCAGACATGTTAACCACGTCAGCTTCTGAGAAAGAACTGAGTTCACATTCTTCATCTACATTTATTTTTGGTAATTACTTAGACCAGCTATTTCATGTTTTTAAACTAAATGTTTTTTAGTTTCTGAAATAAAAATGTTAAGTTCTACTCCATAGTCATCTTTTTGGTAGCAAATGGTATAATGATTTATAGGATACAGCAAAATATCAGGCACATAATAAGCTCTTAATATATGTGAACAAGGCAAGATGGCAGACTGGTGAGCTGTATGTTTTAGTTACTCCTCCAGGAAAGTAGGTAAAAAGCCAGGAACTGCGTGGACTGGACACCACAGAGCAATCTGTCTTTGGGCATACTTCATACAACACTCATGAAAACGTGGAACTGCTGAGATCAGCGAAATCTGTAAGTTTTTGCGGCCAGGGGACCCGCGCCCCTCCCTGCCAGGCTCAGTCCCGGGGGAGGAGGGGCTGTCAGCTCCAGGAAGGAGAAGGGAGAATTGCAGTGGCTGCTCTCATCGGAAACTCATTCTACTGATTCAAACTCCAACCATAGATAGACTGAGGCCAGACACCAGAGACTCTGAGAGCAGCCAGCCCAGCAGAGAGGAGACGGGCATAGAAGGAAAACAACACGAGAAGCTCCAAAGTAAAAGCAGAGGATTTTTGGAGTTCTGGTGAACACAGAAAGGGGAAGGGCGGAGATCAGGCCTTGAGGCGCATATGCAAATCCCGAAGCAAGGCTGATCTCTCTGCCCAGGGCACCTTTCCTTAATGGCCCTGGTTGCTTTGTCTATTAGCATTTCAATAACCCATTAGATCTCTGAGGAGGGCCGTTTTTTTTTTTTTTTTTTTTTTTTTTTTTTTTTTTTTTTAAATCCTTTTTGCTTTTTCTAAAACAATTACTCTAAGACGCTCAATACAGAAAGCTTCAAAGAATTGAAATTTGGGCACGTCAAGTCAAGAGCAGAAATAAGAGAGCTCTGAGACAAAAGGCAATAATCCAGTGGCTGAGAAAATTCACTAAACAACACAACTTCCCAAGAAAAGGGGGGTGTCCGCTCACAGCCACCATCCTGGTGGACAGGAAACACTCCTGCCCATCGCCAGCCCCATAGCCCAGAGCTGCCCCAGACAACCCAGTGTGACGGAAGTGCTTCAAATAACAGGCACACACCACAAAACTGGGCGTGGACATTAGCCTTCCCTGCAACCTCAGCTGAATGTCCCAGAGCTGGGAAGGGGGAGCAGTGTGAATTAACAGAGCCCCATTCAGCCATCATTTGAGCAGACTGGGAGCCTCCCAACACAGCCCAGCAGCCCAGAACTGCCCTGGGGGGACGGCACTCACCTGTGACATAGCACAGTCATCCCTCAACAGAGGACCCGGGGTGCACAGCCTGGAAGAGGGGCCCACTTGCAAGTCTCAGGAGCCATACGCCAATACCAAAGACTTGTGGGTCAGTGGCAGAGACAAACTGTGGCAGGACTGAACTGAAGGATTAGACTATTGCAGTAGCTTTAAAACTCTAGGATCATCAGGGAGATTTGATTGTTAGGGCCACCCCCCCTCCCCGACTGCCCAGAAACACGCCCCACATACAGGGCAGGCAACACCAACTACACACGCAAGCTTGGGACACCAATTGGGCCCCACAAGACTCACTCCCCCAATCACCAAAAAGGCTAAGCAGGGGAGATCTGGCTTGTGGAGAACAGGTGGCTCGTGGACGCCACCTGCTGGTTAGTTAGAGAAAGTGTACTCCACGAAGCTGTAAATCTGATAAATTAGAGATAAGGACTTCAACTGGTCTACAAACCCTAAAAGAACCCTATCAAGGACAGCAAATGCCATGAGGCCAAAAACAACAGAAAATTATAAAGCATATGAAAAAACCAGACGATATGGATAACCCAAGCCCAAGCACCCAAATCAAAAGACCAGAAGAGACACACCTAGAGCAGCTACTCAAAGAACTAAAGATGAACAATGAGACCCTAGTACGGGATATGAAGGAAATCAAGAAGACCCTAGAAGAGCATAAAGAAGACATTGCAAGACTAAATAAAAAAATGGATGATCTTATGGAAATTAAAGAAACTGTTGACCAAATTAAAAAGATTCTGGACACTCATAGTACAAGACTAGAGGAAGTTGAACAACGAATCAGTGACCTGGAAGATGACAGAATGGAAAATGAAAGCATAAAAGAAAGAATGGGGAAAAAAATTGAAAAACTCGAAATGGACCTCAGGGATATGATAGATAATATGAAGCGTCCGAATATAAGACTCATTGGTGTCCCAGAAGGGGAAGAAAAGGGTAAAGGTCTAGGAAGAGTATTCAAAGAAATTGTTGGGGAAAACTTCCCAAATCTTCTAAACAACATAAATACACAAATCATAAATGCTCAGCGAACTCCAAATAGAATAAATCCAAAAAAACCCACTCCGAGACATATACTGATCACACTGTCAAACATAGAAGAGAAGGAGCAAGTTCTGAAAGCAGCAAGAGAAAAGCAATTCACCACATACAAAGGAAACAGCATAAGACTAAGTAGTGACTACTCAGCAGCCACCATGGAGGCGAGAAGGCAATGGCACAATATATTTAAAATTCTGAGAGAGAGGAATTTCCAGCCAAGAATACTTTATCCAGCAAAGCTCTCCTTCAAATTTGAGGGAGAGCTTAAATTTTTCACAGACAAAGAAATGCTGAGAGAATTTGCTAACAAGAGACCTGCCCTACTGGAGATACTAAAGGGAGCCCTACAGACAGAGAAACAAAGACAGGACAGAGAGACTTGGAGAAAGGTTCAGTACTAAAGAGATTCGGTATGGGTACAATAAAGGATATTAATAGAGAGAGGGAAAAATATGGCAAACATAATCCAAAGGATAAGATGGCCGATTCAAGAAATGCCTTCACGGTTTTAACGTTGAATGTAAATGGATTAAACTCCCCAATTAAAAGATATAGATTCGCAGAATGGATCAAAAAAAATGAACCATCAATATGTTGCATACAAGAGACTCATCTTAGACACAGGGACACAAAGAAATTGAAAGTGAAAGGATGGAAAAAAATAGTTCATGCAAGCTACAGCCAAAAGAAAGCAGGTGTAGCAATATTAATCTCAGATAAAATAGACTTCAAATGCAGGGATGTTTTGAGAGACAAAGAAGGCCACTACATACTAATAAAAGGGGCAATTCAGCAAGAAGAAATAACAATCGTAAATGTCTATGCACCCAATCAAGGTGCCACAAAATACATGAGAGAAACATTGGCAAAACTAAAGGAAGCAATTGATGTTTCCACAATAATTGTGGGAGACTTCAACACATCACTCTCTCCTATAGATAGATCAACCAGACAGAAGACCAATAAGGAAATTGAAAACCTAAACAATCTGATAAATGAATTAGATTTAACAGACATCTACAGGACATTACATCCCAAATCACCAGGATACACATACTTTTCTAGTGCTCACGGAACTTTCTCCAGAATAGATCATATGCTGGGACATAAAACAAGCCTCAATAAATTTAAAAAGATTGAAATTATTCAAAGCACATTCTCTGACCACAATGGAATACAATTAGAAGTCAATAACCATCAGAGACTTAGAAAATTCACAAATACCTGGAGGTTAAACAACACACTCCTAAACAATCAGTGGGTTAAAGAAGAAATAGCAAGAGAAATTGCTAAATATATAGAGACGAATGAAAATGAGAACACAACATACCAAAACCTATGGGATGCAGCAAAAGCAGTGCTAAGGGGGAAATTTATAGCACTAAACGCATATATTAAAAAGGAAGAAAGAGCCAAAATCAAAGAACTAATGGATCAACTGAAGAAGCTAGAAAATGAACAGCAAACCAATCCTAAACCAAGTAGAAGAAAAGAAATAACAAGGATTAAAGCAGAAATAAATGACATAGAGAACAAAAAAACAATAGAAAGGATAAATATCACCAAAAGTTGGTTCTTTGAGAAGATCAACAAGATTGACAAGCCCCTAGCTAGACTGACAAAATCAAAAAGAGAGAAGACCCATATAAACAAAATAATGAATGAAAAAGGTGACATAACTGCAGATCCTGAAGAAATTAAAAAAATTATAAGAGGATATTATGAACAACTGTATGGCAACAAACTGGATAATGTAGAAGAAATGGACAATTTCCTGGAAACATATGAACAACCTAGACTGCCCAGAGAAGAAATAGAAGACCTCAACCAACCCATCACAAGCAAAGAGATCCAATCAGTCATCAAAAATCTTCCCACAAATAAATGCCCAGGGCCAGATGGCTTCACAGGGGAATTCTACCAAACTTTCCAGAAAGAACTGACACCAATCTTACTCAAACTCTTTCAAAACATTGAAAAAAATGGAACACTACCTAACTCATTTTATGAAGCTAACATCAATCTAATACCAAAACCAGGCAAAGATGCTACAAAAAAGGAAAACTACCGGCCAATCTCCCTAATGAATATAGATGCAAAAATCCTCAACAAAATACTTGCAAATCGAATCCAAAGACACATTAAAAAAATCATACACCATGACCAAGTGGGGTTCATTCCAGGCATGCAAGGATGGTTCAACATAAGAAAAACAATCAATGTATTACAACACATTAAAAACTCGAAAGGAAAAAATCAATTGATCATCTCAATAGATGCTGAAAAAGCATTTGACAAAATCCAACATCCCTTTTTGATAAAAACACTTCAAAAGGTAGGAATTGAAGGAAACTTCCTCAACATGATAAAGAGCATATATGAAAAACCCACAGCCAGCATAGTACTCAATGGTGAGAGACTGAAAGCCCTCCCTCTAAGATCAGGAACAAGACAAGGATGCCCGCTGTCACCACTGTTATTCAACATTGTGCTGGAAGTGCTAGCCAGGGCAATCCGGCAAGACAAAGAAATAAAAGGCATCCAAATTGGAAAAGAAGAAGTAAAACTGTCATTGTTTGCAGATGATATGATCTTATATCTAGAAAACCCTGAGAAATCAACGATACACCTACTAGAGCTAATAAACAAATTTAGCAAAGTAGCGGGATACAAGATTAATCCACATAAGTCAGTAATGTTTCTATATGCTAGAAATGAACAAACTGAAGAGACACTCAAGAAAAAGATACCATTTTCAATAGCAACTAAAAAAATCAAGTACCTAGGAATCAACTTAACCAAAGATGTAAAAGACCTATACAAAGAAAACTACATAACTCTACTAAAAGAAATAGAAGGGGACCTTAAAAGATGGAAAAATATTCCATGTTCATGGATAGGAAGGCTAAATGTCATTAAGATGTCAATTCTACCCAAACTCATCTACAGATTCAATGCAATCCCAATCAAAATTCCAACAACCTACTTTGCAGACTTGGAAAAGCTAGTTATCAAATTTATTTGGAAAGGGAAGATGCCTCGAATTGCTAAAGACACTCTAAAAAAGAAAAACGAAGTGGGAGGACTTACACTCCCTGACTTTGAAGCTTATTATAAAGCCACAGTTGCCAAGACAGCATGGTACTGGCACAAAGATAGACATATAGATCAATGGAATCGAATTGAGAATTCAGAGATAGACCCTCAGATCTATGGCCGACTGATCTTTGATAAGGCCCCCAAAGTCACCGAACTGAGCCATAATGGTCTTTTCAACAAATGGGGCTGGGAGAGTTGGATATCCATATCCAAAAGAATGAAAGAGGACCCCTACCTCACCCCCTACACAAAAATTAACTCAAAATGGACCAAAGATCTCAATATAAAAGAAAGTACCATAAAACTCCTAGAAGATAATGTAGGAAAACATCTTCAAGACCTTGTATTAGGAGGCCACTTCCTAGACTTTACACCCAAAGCACAAGCAACAAAAGAGAAAATAGATAAATGGGAACTCCTCAAGCTTAGAAGTTTCTGCACCTCAAAGGAATTTCTCAAAAAGGTAAAGAGGCAGCCAACTCAATGGGAAAAAATTTTTGGAAACCATGTATCTGACAAAAGACTGATATCTTGCATATACAAAGAAATCCTACAACTCAATGACAATAGTACAGACAGCCCAATTATAAAATGGGCAAAAGATATGAAAAGACAGTTCTCTGAAGAGGAAATACAAATGGCCAAGAAACACATGAAAAAATGTTCAGCTTCACTAGCTATTAGAGAGATGCAAATTAAGACCACAATGAGATACCATCTAACACCGGTTAGAATGGCTGCCATTAAACAAACAGGAAACTACAAATGCTGGAGGGGATGTGGAGAAATTGGAACTCTTATTCATTGTTGGTGGGACTGTATAATGGTTCAGCCACTCTGGAAGTCAGTCTGGCAGTCCCTTAGAAAACTAGATATAGAGCTACCATTCGATCCAGCGATTGCACTCCTCGGTATATACCCGGAAGATCGGAAAGCAGTGACACGAACAGATATCTGCACGCCAATGTTCATAGCAGCATTATTCACAATTGCCAAGAGATGGAAACAACCCAAATGTCCTTCAACAAATGAGTGGATAAATAAAATGTGGTATATACACACGATGGAATACTACGCGGCAGTAAGAAGGAACGATCTCGTGAAACATATGACAACATGGATGAACCTTGAAGACATAATGCTGAGCGAAATAAGCCAGGCACAAAAAGAGAAATATTATATGCTACCACTAATGTGAACTTTGAAAAATGTAAAACAAATGGTTTATAATGTAGAATGTAGGGGAACTAGCAGTAGAGAGCAATTAAGGAAGGGGGAACAATAATCCAGGAAGAACAGATAAGCTATTTAACGTTCTGGGATGCCCAGAAATGACTATGGTCTGTTAATTTCTGATGGTTGTAGTAGGAACAAGTTCACTGAAATGTTGCTATATTATGTAACTTTCTTGGGGTAAAGTAGGAACATGTTGGAAGTTAAGCAGTTATCTTAGGTTAGTTGTCTTTTTCTTACTCCCTTGCTATGGTCTCTTTGAAATGCTCTTTTATTGTATGTTTGTTTTCTTTTTAACTTTTTTTTTCATACAGGTGATTTGAAAAAAGAAGGGAAAGTTAAAAAAAAAAAAAAAAAAAAAAAAAAAAAAAAAAAGACAAACAAGGGAAAAAAAAAAAAAAAAAGATGTAGTGCCCCCTTGAGGAGCCTGTGGAGAATGCAGGGGTATTCGCCTACCCCACCTCCATGGTTGCTAACATGACCACAGACATAGGGGACTGGTGGTTTGATGGGTTGAGCCCTCTACCATAAGTTTTACCCTTGGGAAGACGGTTGCTGCAAAGGAGAGGCTAGGCCTCCCTGTATTTGTGCCTAAGAGTCTCCTCCTGAATGCCTCTTTGTTGCTCAGATGTGGCCCTCTCTCTCTGGCTAAGCCAACTTGAAAGGTGAAATCACTGCCCTCCCCCCTACGTGGGATCAGACACCCAGGGAAGTGAATCTCCCTGGCAACGTGGAATATGACTCCCAGGGAGGAATGTAGACCTGGCACCGTGGGACGGAGAACATCTTCTTGACCAAAAGGGGGATGTGAAAGGAAATGAAATAAGCTTCAGTGGCAGAGAGATTCCAAAAGGAGCCGAGAGGTCACTCTGGTGGGCACTCTTATGCACACTTTAGACAACCCTTTTTAGGTTCTAAAGAATTGGGGTAGCTGGTGGTGGATACCTGAAACTATCAAACTACAACCCAGAACCCATGAATCTCGAAGACAGTTGTATAAAAATGTAGCTTATGAGGGGTGACAATGGGATTGGGAAAGCCATAAGGACCAAACACCACTTTGTCTAGTTTATGGATGGATGTGTAGAAAAGTAGGGGAAGGAAACAAACAGACAAAGGTACCCAGTGTTCTTTTTTACTTCAATTGCTCTTTTTCACTCTAATTATTATTCTTGTTATTTTTGTGTGTGTGCTAATGAAGGTGTCAGGGATTGATTTAGGTGATGAATGTACAACTATGTAATGGTACTGTAAACAATCGAAAGTACAATTTGTTTTGTATGACTGCGTGGTATGTGAATATATCTCAATAAAATGATGATTAAAAAAAAAAAAAAAAAAAAAAAAAAATATATATGTGAACACTCACTAATTAAGGAGAGGCATAGTGGTTAGAGCAAGTGCTCTGGAGACAGGTTGCTTGAATTAAAATTCCTGATCTACCATATAACAGCTGTGTGACCTTATACAAGTTACCTGAACTCTCTGTACTTCTATTACATCAGATTTAAAAATAGAGATGACCACAGCCCTTATCTCTACTGGCTATTGTCTGTATTACATGAGTTCACACCTGCCTAGATTTGCACCTGGTTTATATTAAACACTGAATAATTATTTTTTTTCACTAAAAACTGCATGCAGCTAACATAATCTTCTATGTAAAGAAAGAAAAAACTATCAGTAGCTATCTCTGTTATTACATAATAGATTGGTAAACATTTGTCAAAAAGGAGACATTAGATAATTTAATTTTTAAGTGACTATTTCCTTTGCCACAAACCACTCAAGGTAAATGCTAACTTAAGTCCATAATTGCTGTATTTGCATAAAATAAAACCACTATCATGCAATACACTGACTTGTACACATTCTGCACTCAATAAGAATTGTTGAATACAATTTTAGGACTCTTCTCTTGAAATAAAAATTGAAATTAAAACATTATGTCAAAGCTATAAGGAAGATAGATTTGAGTGTGATAGGATGCTTCTGGAGTAATCTATAAAATAGCTAAATTTTTCACATTAAATCCAGCTTTTCCCCAACCCTTGTCTCCATTTAAATGTGTTCTGGAGATTAAACTGTGTCATTTTCAGACTGTATGAATTGAAGTTAAAGTGTTACCATTCCCACACACATAATGTATATATAATTTTAAATTTTATTTCAAAATGTAAAATAAAAAAATATTTCTATTTTTTAAAACATTTTAGGCATTATTGAAAAGTTAGGGTATTTATTTATTTATCTCAATATATTTTGGAGAGAAGGACCTTCTCCAGCAAAATTAAGATGATCATATCTTTGGTTATTGTGAAAGTTATTATAGAAGTCCAAAAATTCTATTGAATTTTATTTAATTGGAGTTCTTTTGATTACTTAACTCAACAGGAAATCTTAATTGCACATCTTTAAAAATAATTTTGTTGGAACAAAAATGATTAGTCTTCAGAATGATTAGTCTTCAGAATATGAAAGATAAATTGAGAGCAAGAAACCATGCTGAAATAAATTGTTTCCAATTAAATAAATGATTTAGATAGGCCATTCTTTCTAAGAACCATAGTTTGGGTTTAAAATTTTCTTAATTCTAAAAGTTTATTTTTATACCTTTACTAGTTATAATGTTTTCCACAAACTTCTCATGACAAAATAACCTTCATATTCTTTTTTTCTAATTCAAGCTTTCACTTTGTGTATTACCAAAATATATGGACAGACCTAGTCCACTGTGGTTATGTTATCTTTGTGGTCCCTCTCTTACATGGAGCTGGCCCCAAAGTATCCTTTCCATTTGGGACATGCAGATGCCCTAGATGGCATCAGAGATGGACCTCAGAGTGGTACTTCCCCTGGGGTGGGGTGGGGTAGGAGACTGTCACACATTCTCTCATTCATCCCTCTGGCTCTGTGTGCACAGATATTCTGCAACCACAGAACCAATCATCAAGATAAGCTTACTACTCTTAGACAAATAAGAAAAGAAACAAGAAAAACAATCCTAAAACCCTTTCCTTCTCAGGCTCAGTAAGCTCTCCCTCTCAGTTCTGGACTAGCCCTGTAGAGCCTCCACTCTCCTTAATGACCTTCTGTGCCTTTTTCTCTACATGCCTTTATCTTCTAAACAGAACAGAGGTCTTGGTAGAATGGACTGTCTACTAGGTACCTGTAATCATCTAACTTTTTGCCCTGAAGCACAATAGGTATTAAAGATTTCCTGAAGAAAGTGAGTCCTAAAATCAGAATTGGAGATTGTAGACATGAAACTCACTCCATTTGCAAGTCTCCTACAACTGTGAGGACACAGTAATCATAGTTAGTAACTCAATAAATTGTCTTGCTATCTATCTTTTACTTGCCCTATAGCATGCTGTACTTAAAAAAATATATAATATGGTAACTATACAAATAGTGGTAGAACTATTAAAATCTAATGGAGAGAAATAAAGAAAATATAGCACGGATTGACTTGCAAGGGCAAATTTCTTAATCAATGTGGCTTTCAACAGAGACATCATGGCATATCAGAGATTAAGGGAAGAACTCTCTGCTCATATGTATTTCCTTATCTAATTTCTACTGCTGATTCTTAAATTGTTTAAGCAAAGAGTATAACCATTACCATACATACCTCCTTGGCTAAGATGAAATAGGTGGACTTTGTTATTATTTGTGTTTGCATTTGTTTGTTTTTGTTTAGTTTGGTGAATAAAAGTTACATACATTTCTCACCCATGCCTTTTGGATATGGGTTCTAATACTGTCATAATGGGTCAAGGAGAACTAATAGAAAAAAATAAAATGAAATAAAAATGACTGCAGACATTGTGGAACAAGTTGCTATAACAGTGTGTTATGGCAACACAGGTTCAGGGCTCAAGAGAAACTTTCAGCAAATGATGCCATTATGACTTGTGCAGAATAAAGTGTTCAGAAAGGGCAAATAATCTCCTTGTCACTCACACACCACAAAGAGTCAAAAAGGTCAGGGGAAGAAGTTCCATCACAGCCAATCTCCTGGGGCAGCCAAAAACTGCTCTGTGGAGGGATGACAGATGAGAGCTCTACATGCCCCACTTCACAGTGGAGAAGAAGGAACAATCTACACTGTTTGAGTACAGTTTTTATCCACCTTGGAGAGACGGGGTCCTACCGCTGAGGATTCCTGTTCTCCTAAGCGTATGGGGCTGCTTGTTCCTGGTTTCCGGTTTAAGCTCTGACTGGGCCTTTTCATTAGAATTGACATCTCCCCTAAGTTGTGAAATGGTGCACAATAGAAAAGGAGGTGGTATAGTGGAAGGTGGAGGATGGGCATTTACCATGTGTTTGTGTCTTCTCTAGAGAAAGAGGTGAGGGTATGTGAAGTCTGGGTGATGGCCACTTAACTGGTATCTGTGATTTCCCTAACAGCCATGATATGAATGAAAAGACCCGAAGTGAAAAGGAAGAATGACATAAAACCAAAATAAAATAAGCAATAAATAAGACTACATTAAGATAAATTTCTTCTCCCTCTGGGACTAAATTGCTCAATTCTTTGCATAAAAGAAAATACTTGATATAAATAAAAGGGTTTTATTCTGTAATTGTTCCGCTGAAACATCACTGAGAAGTTCTTGAAAGCCCCAAGCTCTGACAGCAAGATAAGCTGTGAGAAAATAAAAGACTCTTTTACTATTAAACATGTGATAATTTTCAGCCAACTCCACTTGGCACACTTATACAATAAGAGCAAGATAATTTTAAGAGACTAAAATGGTGATAAAATGGTGATTTTGCACTGATCACCAAAAGCATCAAGATGTCTTCAGGGTAAAATACTAACAATCCATGACTGCTCTGTATTTCAGTTTAAGATCTATATTCAATTTTTTTTAAAATTTTTTTCTGTATGGTCATGCCTTTAAGACTAAGAATGCAGCAGTTGTATTTTTTGGTAATGAGACCAAGGAAATGATCCATTCCCCCTTCCCTAAATATTATTCTCTCCCTGAAAACTGGTTTGAATGAAAACTGGGTATAATAATGAATGGGCACAGGACCCCAATACCCAGCCACAAGCACATTATTGTTTACATAGACTCTCTTCCTTGCCCATGTAAGATCAATACACAGCCACTGAGTCACCATGATTTTCTTAGGAATGGCTTCTTGTGGTCATACTCCTTTAAATTCATGAAGCTCCCTGGTTCACATGTATAAGCTTTCTATGTGGAAATCTCACCAGGAACAAAAATCTGACTGGCAATGATGAGCTCAGTCACTAATTAGCTCTATGGCATTGAGAAATAACAGCACCCTTGATTCTCAGTACACTAGGTATATAAAATGAGCAGGTTGTACAAAAATCATTGATTGGTAAACTTGGCTATACTTCAGATTTACTTGAAAAGCTTCAGGAAAATACAGATCCCTGGCCTTATCCTGTATTATCACTATAGACATTTTCTGAGCTCAAGGCACAAGGATGTGCCTTTTCTAGGAGCTCCAGAGGTGAACTTTGGATCAGATTTGAAAACCAGGAGACTAGATGATGCCTAAGGTCTCTTTCATTTCATAAATATGATAAGTATATAAACACAAAATAACTAGATTATAGATATATCTCCTAAATTCAACATGGCTTCTTACATCTTCTTACTGGTGTCAGGCCATGCATGGTATTAATTTGTTTATATGCAGTAATTTATTTAATGAATTCTACAACCCCATAGGAAAATGTCATTTTATTTGATAGATCATAAAACCATGACATACTTACCCAGATTCATATTTCTAGTAGTGGCAGAGCCAGTATTTAACCTTAACAGTGTCAGACTGTAGTAATCTTTTTACTAAAATTATACTATATTGTCTTTCAATTTAGCTTGCTGCAATATGGGATAAAAATGCATCTGAATTGTTGGGGTACCATATATACTGTGTAGACTCTCAAAATGGCTTCCTCGAAATGTCTACAACAAATAAATAAATGTCGAAGGAAGTAAAGGGAATGATGAGATAGGGTGTTAAGAAAGAAAAGAAGGGTAAAGTCATGTTGCTTATTAATGCATATATAAACCTGATATGTTCTGGCTTCCCGAAAATTCAATCAACGCAACTAGGTCAGTGTTCCCCAAAGCATTATTTTATTGTAAATTCATACATTATTTAAAAATATTAAGATAAAATCAATGAAGGAAGACTGAAATAAGGTGTACAATAAAATTCTGATGCATTAACCAATTATTGTTTTAGGAAAAAGTAATTCCTACAGTCACAGTCTGTACTAAAACATATTTAATGTCCCCTATTTTTCCCCAGTAAAGGCAGTTAGTTACCTTAGCCATTTGCCAATAGAATTTTCTCAAAAGTGTTCATCAAGATCATTATTAGGACTCTCTTTACCCAGTTATGGGCAGATGAGTAATAAAATAAAGACCAAATAATAAATAAATAATAGGAGGGATAAGGGGTGTGGGATGTTTTGGGTGTTCTTATTTTTATTTTTATTTTTATTGTTTTTATCTTTTTTTGGAGTAATGAAAATATTCTAAAATTGATTGTTGTGATGAATGCACAACTATTTGATGATACTGTGAGCCACTGATTGTATAATTTGGATGGATTATATGCTCTGTGAAGATATCTCCATAAAACTGCATTTATAAAAAAGAACATTAAAAAATAAAAAAAAATCATTATTAGGAAATGTTTATTTATGCACACATATATACAAATACATTCATGCGCAAACACAAATATATACATATATACATACAAAGATATTTGATGAAACACTGATACTTCCCAAGTAGATAATACAACACAGAGATTTTACTATACTCTCTACTTCTCTAAAGTTTTTGAAATTGGGTTCTCAAGTTTCAATATTTCATTCCGCAGATATTTATCAGGTGCCAGCATATGAAGGACTGTGATAGGTCCTAGGTATACAAGGTAAAGAAGGCAGAGCTCCCTCTCTGAAGGAGCTTAGAGTATAAAGGGAATTAAAAACAAACAAGCAAATAGTAATAGTACTGTGTTATAAACAGTCTGTTAAAGAATAAATGAAAATGGTCACAAGAAAGGTATAACAAGGAGTCTGACTCAGTTTTTTTTTCAATGTGTGACTGCTCACACCTTTTAAGCCTCACCCATCCATCTCTACCTTCAACTCCACATCTGGGCAAGTTGGGCAACTGGGCAGGAAAGCCTGGGTGTTCCCTCCTTTGGAGCCAGTGGAAAATCCAACCACATAAACTCTTGCTGAGGCCAGGGAACCTCATCCAGGCCCACCTCTAACTGCAATAAGTACTCCAAGCCAGTCTCCTTTCCTTGCTCTCTCAAACTATGTTCAGATCAGTTTGGGAGGCCTGTCCTACTCTCCCCATGCTTACCATTATGTAAGTAATAAACATTTTCATACCTTCTTGGTGTGTGTTTATGCTATCATCAGAGTCTAGATATCTGAAACAAATTTTGAGTGGGAAACCCATTCTACTTTTTCAGAGTACTCAAGAAAAAGAAAGAAGGATAATACAGGAGGGCTACTGCCCAGAGTAAAGTGTTAATTTACTAAATGGAAAAAAATAAAAATAAAGTTATGAAAATAAATTAGAATGAATATTGCAATATTTCCTTTTGCTTGGAAGTTTTTTCAACAAAACACAAACTAAGAACACAAATTTGAAGACTTGATTTCTTACTAAAATAACCTAAAATACTAAAAGGAAAAATCTGTAGTATCATTGAAAGTTAGAGAAGATCCCAACCCATACATTTGGTACAGTAAAGACTTTGGCAGTACAGGTCACAGGTGCAAGAAGAGAGAGAGTTTGTACTGGCCTGTTGTCCAGTATTTGCACAAGTCACTGTTGAAAGAGAGTGAAGATATTCCCTTTCACTTTACTCCCTCCATTCCCTACAATCTTGTGAAAGGAGACAAGTATAGGTTGTGCAACATTTAATCTGATGGACATTGGGAGATGATGAGCAGGAAGGAAAAATAGTTACTGCAGATTTGAAAATACTCAAATATTCCATCTAAACTGAATATCCAGCTTGGGACAAATATTCCAAGAAAATACTCAGGAAAGTGGAAAGAACATTTAATCAATACCATTTCATATTATTTAAGTGATTTGTGAATATAATTATAATAGGAATATAAAAATGAGCAACAGTAAATGGAAAAGAAAAGCATGATTGCCGTGTTAATAAAATAAAATTAATATAAATAATAAAACATAATGGACATTGCAAGAGCTAAAGTACAAACTTGAAAGCTAAGTCAAGGAATTTGCACAAAACAGAGAAAAAAATAAAAGGGATAGCTAGTATGAAATAGAAGTTACGGAGCTAGAAACACTTCCAGGTATAAGTACAATAAGAACTCCAGAAAAAGAGACCATAGTGGGTGAAGGAGAAGCAATAATTCAGGAAAAAGCACTAGAAGCTTTTACTTAATTAAGGAAGGGACTTATGTGCATATCAAGTGGGTCCACTAACTTTCAGAAACAATTTATGGAGGAAAATCCAGATGAGGCAAATGTAGATGAAAAGTTTCAATTTCAAAATTAAATAAAAATCCTACAAGATTCTTGACAGGAAGTAACTTTTTTTTTTAAACCAGAAAATGGAATTAAAAATAAGACATCTACAAACTAAATTCTGAAAGGCAGGTGTGTTAGAAATAGAAAAAGAGTGTAGTTCCAGTAATCTCCATCATCCAAACTGCCATTCATTTACAAAGTCATTTTTCAGATCTATAAACCTAAAAATAAATACTTGCCATAAAACCCACTGAAAACAATTGCTTATAGAAGTAGCCAACCCAAATAGGAAAAAGGAAAACAAAACACAAGTAAAAAAATCAGAATTAAACAATCTAATAAAGGACAATTCATAGTATTAAATAACTATTTAAAGCCTAGGAATACTACATAATTAATAGCAAGATCTAAGCGATCATTAAAATATTTTCACACAGGATTAACCCATTGGTATAATTTTACTCAGGTGGGTATGTGTGAGAGAGAAGTGTACATTTGTTTGTGTGTGTGGCCAGTAATAAATTATAATATTGGAAACCAGATATCAGATTCCCAAATCACATAAGGGAAAAAAAGGAATCAAGAGAACTGGATCAATACAATGAAATTATGAATAGGGATAATAAATTAATAAAAACATATAACAATCAGATGGAAGGAAACAAGTTCACATGAATAAAACTAGTTGTCAACATAAATAATAAGGCTAAATTCTTATTATACAAAATATTCTACTGAACAATAAGGAGAAATGCCATTACATTCTCATTCTGACAGACACACAAAGCAAGACAACGATAGAAAAAAATAAAATGGAGTATTTTCAAGAAGTGGCTGGCAAACAAAAACACATAGAAAGAAAGTTTAGTTACTATTAATATAATATGTAGAAGACTGCACAAAAAACCATTAAATGGGATAATGAATATTATTTTACTTATATAAAAGATGATGCAATATGATAAATATTGTATGTGTGTATATGTGTGTATATACATGTATACATGGATGTATATATACACATACATATGCATACAAATATATTTGACAAAAACCACAAGCATATTAGATTTTTAACAAACATCTCTCAAAATTTGACATACCAAATGAAATAAACAGAACTATATGAATGATCTGAGTGATAGTTAACGTTTGATTCATTATATCAAACAGTGTACACTGGATAGGCCAAAAAGACCCATCCCTAATCAATATGGCAGAGTGAGACACTTCAAGGCCCTGACTCCCAGAGTAACTTTGAAAAACTAGCAAGAACTGGTTGAACATCTTTCTAAACCCTCCAGAATATAGTTAAAGGAGTGCAGTAATAAGGCAAGCACTGAATCAAGAAAAATGTTACTTAAAAGAGGTAGGATTTCATCCCCTTACCAACTTGGTGCAGAGATGGCCCATGCACACAATGTGGTCCCTGCTCTCAATTACAGAGGGAGGTAGGGAGTGAGTTACCCTCACGCACATACTGGGAACATGTATGTCTGGCCCAATCTGGTGGTGGCCTGAGGGACTGACTATCCCAGAACTTGCCCTACATATAGAAGGCAGGTCAGAAAACTTGCCTATAGAAGTGTGAGAGAGTAGGCAAGTCTTGCTGCCTGGGGCAAGAGATTGCTGGCTGTAGGACATAACAGTGCTGTTCCTGGGACCCGTGTGGAAAGCATGTCCCAGGGAAGAGGGGAATTCAGAACTGTGTGAACAGGCGAATTCCTAGGGTTGTATGCATATAAGAAGTTGCATGTACAGAAAAGATGAGGGAGGCCTCTACACTTTGATTTGGAGCTATTCTCCAAACTCATGTTATGAATATGTACTGAAGGACAGCACTCTCACATAACAATCTGCAAAGACTGGAAAAGGTGTTTTCTTTTTTCTTTTTTTTCTTTTCCTTCTTCTACTTCTTCTTTTTTTAAGTTCCTGGCACTCAAGGTAAGTTCTTTCATAACACTAGCTAGATAAGAGCTTAAAGAACAGATGCCTCAGAGTCTAAATTCTGGTAAAATATCAGAATGTCCTGGCTTCAACAAAATGATTATGGAATATACATAAAAACAGGAAGTGATAGCCCAGGCAAAGGAAAAGATTAAAGGATTAGAAACTATCAATAAGGAGAATCATACCTGAGACATACCAGACAGAGACTTTTAAAAAGTAGCCCTAAATATGCTCAAAGAGCTGAAGGAAAACATGGGCAAAGAACTAGACATTAGGAAAGCAACAGATGCACACAAAGAGAATATCAACAAAGAAATGGAAATTATGATAAAGGACCAAACAGAGCTGAAGACCACAGTAATAGAAATTAAAAATTCCCTATAGGGGTTCAACAGCAGCTGGAGCTGGCAGAAGAAAGTATCTGTGAATATGAAAATTGAAATAACTCAGTCTGAAGGGTAGACAGAAGAAAGAATGAGGAAAGGTTAACAGAACCTCAGGAACCTGTGGGACACCATCACATGTACCAATATATACATTGTGTGAATCCTATAAAATGAAAGAGAGAAAGGAGCAGAAGGAAATGACAAAATAATCCCCAAACATTTGTTGAATTTAGTGGAGAAAATAGAATAAATTAAACTGAAAATTTGTATTAAATGGATGTTTTGCTAAGAATGTATGTGTTAACAAAATAACTAAGGTAGAGTTAAAAATTATGATTGGGCAAAAATTGTGGAGAAAACCCTGAAAATCTTTTCAACCACTCCTAAATTATAACATACACATAAATCTTTACGGTAAAATCTATGAAATCTTAAAGAATAGATTATACCTATTGTTAAACTTTTCTAAATTATATAAACTATGTTAGCCATCATAATCTGTTTTAAAACCTAGCATAGTCTTAGCAAATACAGAGATGATTTTTGGCAGTAGGAACTCTTACGACCAGTTGTTTTGTTTTGTTTTGTTTTTGCATGTTCTTTTGTAGTTGTTTTATCAGATTGTTGCCTTTTAATTTAAGAATATGAAATGATATGCTAATATAAACTAATCCAATACATTTGTCCCCAGTGCTATAACTACTCTATAGCCCTTAAATTAGCTCTCCAGAACCTCCACTTGCCAAGGCCACTAATATTTAAAAATGTTTTAATGTTACTTTCAACGGAGCCAGATAAGGGACCATAATAAAAACTGCATTTGAAACACTAGCATTTCTCAAGAAGAAGGACACATGTAATATAGGAAGAAAAAAATGCTACCACAATTAGGATAATAACCTTTAAAAGTTCATAATGGAGGGAAGGTGTGGAATTGAGGACAAGTTTACCAATTTCCCTCCTTCTCCCAATCCATCTGTTTCATTTTGAAAAACTTCCTAAAAATTTCCAGTCTATGAAAACTTTTCTTTATCCCAGGGCTGCTAAGGGTTTATCTTTATTTGGATAATCCTTTTATAATTTTTAATATAATTTTGAAAGGAGGAGATGTATAAAAATGGATTTCAGTTTGTTACCTTGAACAGAGAGCCAAAACAGTACATTACAGCCTTCTAAAACTTAACAAGTGAAAAGAGAAAGTATTAATAAAGTTATTGAGTGACAATTTAAACTTTAAGGGAGAACCCATTGTTTAAAATGCCAGCTTTTAATTTTGATAAATGTTATAAGTTTTCCTCTTATCCATTGTATCTCATATATTATTAATTCAATCAAAATAAATGCTTAACATTACAGAAATGTTGCCACATTCAGAAAAATTCATACTACCTTCTTCCAATTTCTATTATGAACATCATCCTGAAAATAGTTGAACATAAGGATTAGTAGATTTCTTAAAATACATCTTTCATTAATGAAAATTTATTCTGCCATTATTCCTATTAGTAAGTTTTCAGGTCGATAAAGATACCTATTGAATTGATTTCCCAGTTATCATTTTGTAAAATACAAAACATAGTTATAGACATAAATATTCACAAAAAGAGAAAAAAATGCAGTTTAAACTATTTTAAGTAGACTGCTGAACAATTTCCTAATTAGCAAGTGCTCACATTTATTTATTTATTATTGTTGAGAGTAAACTGCGCAAGAGATAGCTTTTGTTTCTACAATTTGCATGCTGCCATTATTGGGAAAAGCATAAGAATTATCCTGTATAAAAAAAATCTTCATTTTTCTCTCTTCCTGGAATTCCCAGAAGAATAAAAAAATAAGATTTTAATACTTAAGCAAATTTTTGTGCTTTTGCATAAGAAAGTAGCTATATTTGTTACAAAGTCCTAAACTAGAGAACTAGTTAGATCTCAAGAGCCATTCATTTTGTTCTTAGTTGAATTGTTACCATTTACTAATATATAATTTATCATACTTACCACTTTCATATTTGCTACATAGTTTCAAAGAAATAATTTCACCTTTGTATGACAGACTTTCCATTGACTAACAGTGGATATAGTGAGGTCAAGTACAGGTATGGCACGTTAGGTTTGTAGCCAAGATCAAAACATCTTTCCTGCACTAAATTTATGATTTACCAAAATTGCTATTTTGCCATTTTTATAGAGCATTTTTACGTTAAAGACTAAAAAATACATGTGTGAAAATATCCCTCTATCAAATTTTAGTAAAATATTTCCTGACATTAGTAAACATTCACTAGTAATAAATATAATGAACAACAGGTTTTTAATATTATATTAAGAAAATATATTCATTCTTTGTAGAAATGACTCATATCGTCCAACTGTGGCTTTTAGGATGACTTTGGAAATCAATAACCTCAACTGAAACTTTTAAAGCGAAGGAATAATTAAACAAATGAGACTGAATTGGCATCCTTATATTGAAGAGATGACTATAATCTGGAAAATAAAAATAAAATATATTTTCCCACTCTATTGTGGTTCTTTTTTTCTCTTTCCATCTCAAATTATTCCTTACTGTTTTCTAAAAATAACTTCATTAAATTGAGGTTGAACTTTTAATGTTTTTAAATGCAATTTTATTGAGAGAGATTCACATACCCTACAATCATTAAAAATTTATAATCAGTTGTTCACAGTATCGTCATATAGTTTATGCATTAATCACCACAGTCATGTTTTTGAATATTTTCATTTCCTGAAGAAATAAAAATGAAAATGAAAATAAAAATAAAAATGAAAGTATGGAAGAACACCCAAAACATCTCTTACTCCCTTCCCCCCACCTATCATTCCTTTATTTTTGCCCCTCTTTTACTACTCATCTGTCCATTCACTGGATAAAGGGAGTATGAGCCACAATGTTCTCACAATCACACAGTCACACCATATAAGCTATACAGTTATACAATCATCCTTAAGTATCAAGGATTCTAAATTGCAGTTCAGCAGTATCAAGTATTTCCTTCTAATTATTATAATACACTAATAACTAAAAAGGTATAGCTATAAAATGCATAAGAATAACCTCCAGAACGATCTCTCCATTCAATTTGAAATCTTTCAGCCACTGAAACTTTATTTTGTTTCATTTATCCCTGCCCCCACCCCCCTTTTGGTCAAGAAGTCTTTCTCAATCACACCATGTTGGGTCCAGGCCCAACCCCAGGAGTCATATCCCATCTTGCCAGGAAGATTTACACCCTTGGGAGTCATGTTCCACGTAGTGGGGAGGGCATTGAGTTTATCTGCAGTGTTGGCTTAGAGAGAGAGGCTACAACTGAGCAACAAAAGAGGTTCTCTGGGGATGACACTTAGGCACAATTATAAGCAGGCTTAGCCTCTCCTTTGCAGTAACAAACCTCATAAGGGCAAGCCCCAAAATTGAGGGATTAGCCACCTACTTCCAGGTGGGAAGTTAAATACTTCCAATTTTTCCCCAGTCCCTCAAGGAGGCTTTGCAAATACATTTTTATTCTCTGCCCAAATTACACTGGTATGTATTGGGGCTTCATTCTATCCTGTAGAAACCAACCAGATCTCACTCCCTACTCAAGGTTCCATGTAATTATGGTGTTTGAATAAACTGGCCATACAAGTTAAATTATATAGTATGCACAGAAAATACAAATTTTCCACCAAGTAAACATCTCTTCCTTTTGTTTCACATAGAAGTTTCATGTTTTAAAACAGAGTCAATTTCATCCTTTTCCTTTAGTCTGGTCTATCTTAGTGCTAACCAAGTCCTTTTGGTTCATATCTCTAATTAAGCTCTGGTCTCTTTCTCAGCTTAAGATTTGCTGTATGGGGTAATGCTGACATTTGTAGCTGCTGAACTCTGGCTCTGAATCTCAGGTGTCACACAGCTATCCAAAGATCCAGGGACTGAGTAGGTTATACACAAACAGCTCATCATCTCAGCGTTTAGAAATAACTATTACAATTCATGTATAGATGTGATTGCTGTAAGAACTTGCAATCTAGGAACTTTTACCATAAGTCTTCCCCTGATAACCTAAGCTCTCAGATTAAATTCTCAGAGTTTGCATGCTATATTTAGTCTATATTAGTGAGGTATTATGATGTTTATCATTTTTATTCTGGCTTATTTCACTCAACATTGTGTCCTCAAGGTTCATTCACCTAGTTTCAGACCCCACAACTTCATTTATTCTTGCTGCTGCTCAATGTTCCATTGAATGTATACACCACAGTTCACCATATAGTTTCTCAGGCAATGTACCCTTAGGTCACCTCCATCCATTGCAAATCATGAATAATGCCACCATAAACACCAGTGTGCAATGCCCATTCATGTCCCTGCTCTCAGTTCTTCCAAGTATATACCCAATAAGGGGGTTGTAAGAACATATGGCAACCCCATAGTTAGCTTCCTGTGGAACCACCACACTGCCCTCCACATGGGCTGCACTATTATACTTCACTACCAACCATGAAAAGGTATATCCTTCTCTTCACATTTTCTCCAGCACTTGTATCCCTCTGTTTATTTTTTAAACAGTTTTATTCACACACCATACAATCCATTCTAAGTAAACAATGAATGAATCCAGGTATATCAATATAGTTATGCATTCACCTGCACAACCAGTGTGCCAGTTTGAATGTATTATGTCCTCCAAAATGCCATTACCTTTGATGCAATCTTGTGTAGGCAGGTGTACTAGTGTTGATTAGATTATAATTCTTTGATTGTTTCCATGGAGATGCAACCCACCCAACTCTAGATGATAACTCTGATTAGATAATTTCCATGGAATTGTGGCCCTGCACATTCAGTGTGGGACTTGATTAGTTTACTAGAGTGCTATATAAGCTCAGACAGAAGGAGCAAGTTTGCTACAGCCAAGAGGGACACTTTGAAGAATGTGCAGGAGCTGAGAGAGGAGCTGCAGCTTACAGAGACATTTTGGAGATAGCCTTTGAAAGCAGACTTTTGCTCTGGAGAAGCTAGGAGAGGACCAATGCCCCAAGAGGAACTGAGAGTAACATTTTGAAGAGCAGCTGCTGCTAAGAGAGGACAAAATGCCCCAAGAGCAACATTTTGGACAATACCATTTTGAAACAACACCTGGGAGCAAGCAGATGCCAGCCACATGACTTCTGAGCTAACAGAGGTTTTCTGGACACCAAAGGCCATCCTTTAGTGAAGGTAACCAGTTGTTGATGCCTTACCTTGGACACTTTATGGCCTTCAGACTGTGACTTTGTAACCAAATAATCCCCCTTTATAAAAGCCAATCCATTTCTGGTATTTTGCTTAACACCAGTATTAGCAAATTGGAACAACCAGTATGAGGACATTTCCATTTCTTCCATGAAGGAAGAGAAAAGGAGAAAACATGAAGAATTAAAATATAAAAGAGAGAAGAAAAATAAAAATAAAGTAAAATACAATGAAAAGGTCAGAAAGCAACACCATCACTAAGAATCTCATATTACTCCCTTATCATCCCCTCTTGTAGACATTAAGCTTTGGTATATTGTCTTTGTTACAACTAATGGGAGCATCTTACAATGTTACCATTAACTATAGACTCTAGTTTGCACTGACTGTATTTTTTCCTTGTACCATCCAAATGTCCACACCTTGAAATGTTGACATTCAACATTTTAAAAGCATTCTTGTATTTGTACATTTAATCACTATCATTGACCACTTTAGGTTTCACTGTTATACAATCCAAGTATTTATGTTCTATCTTTTCTTTATGTGTCATACATGCCGTAGCCTTCCTCTTTCAACCATACTCACACTAATCTTTTTTCAGAATACATACAATATTGTGCTACCATCACACAGTACTATCCATTTCTGGATCTATACAAACAATTCTGTTTACCCTTATGTACTCCTTCAGCATGAAATGCCCAATTTCTAACCTTTTTCTATCTCCTGATAACCTGTGTTGTCAATTTTTTCTCATCAATATTAGTTCATATTAGTGAGTGCATAGAGCCCCCGTCCTTTTGTTTCTGGCTAATTTCACTCATCATGATGTCTACTGTCTACCATTTTGACTTTTGAATTTATATGTCAAATCTAATTTTATTTTATTTTATTTTCCCTTTCTTTCTATTTTCACTCTCACTGATAGTCTTCATTTGTACTCTCTTCTTGAAACCTCTCTCTCCTGTCTTTTCCTGTCTACTTGTAGTGCTCCCTTTACTATTTCTTGTAGAGCAAACTTTTCGTTCACAAAGTCTCTCAATGTCTTTCTTTCTGTCTGAAAATATTTTAAACTCTCCCTCATTTTTGGAGGGCAGTTTCTCCAGATATAGAATTCTTGGTTGGCAGTTTTTCTCTTTCATTATCTTGAATATATCATGCCACTATCTTCTCACCTCCATGGTTTCTAATGTGAAATCTGCACATAGTCTTATCAAGCTTCCTTTGTATGTGATGGATCACTTTTCTCTTGCTGCTTTCAGAATTCTCTCTTTGTCTTTGACAATTTATAATCTGATTACCAATTGTCTTGGAGTAGGTCTACTTGTATCTACTCTGTTTTGGGTAAGTTGTGCTTCGTGGATCTGTAATTTTATGTCTTTCATAAGAGATGGGAAATTTTCAGTATTATTTCCTTTTTTATTCTGTCTGCCCCTTTTCCCTTTACTTCTCCTTCTGGGACATCAATGACTCATATAGTCATGCACGTCATGATGTCATTCAAGTTCCTGAGATCCTGCTCATATTTTTCCATTCTTTTCCCTGTCTGTTCTTTTTTTTGTGTAGGACTTCAGATGTCCTGCCCTCTAGTTCCTGAATCCTTTCTTCTGCCTCTTCAAATCTGCTGTTGTATACCCCCTTGTGTTTTTCATCAACTCTGTCATGCCTTTCATTTCCTTAAGTTCTGCCAACTGTTTTTTTTTAACCTTTCAAGTTCTTCCTTATGTTCACCCAGTGTTTTCTTTACATCTTTCATCTCTTTTGCCTTGTCTTCCATCAACTTATTGATTTATTTTTGAATTGATTTAACATATTTGTTTGAAGATCTTTAATTAGTTGTTTCAACTTACACATCTCATTTGAAGTGTAAGTTTCTTCCTTTGACTAGGCCATATCTTTGTTTTCTCTAGTGTTAAGTGTAGTTTTTGTTGTCTAGACATTTTGTTTCCTTGATTACCCCAATCAGATTTTCCCAGAACAGAGAGGCTCAGGTCTCATGAATAGGATGCAATCAGTATCAGGTTTACCTGAGGATGAGACCTAGAAGATTCTTAGACTTTCCTTTGAGTGCTCTCAACACTGTGTTTCTCCTATTCTTCCCAGCAGATGATGCTTGTCAGGCTGCAGATCTCCACCAGCATGAAGAGGTGTAGTGCCTTTAATTCTCAGTAGATCCTGTCCCTGCCAGGGGCTGAGGGTTTCAGAAGCCAAGCTTAAGGAGTTTCTGTTTTTCATATATTATTTTGTTTGTTTGTTTGTTTGTAACCCTGGGCCCTAGGGTCTGAATCCTCTAAGGCAGGGCAGCCCCTTGAGCTGGGCCCTGCCTCCCCCTTTTCTTAGGGACAATAAGCCCTTTAGGGATTTATCTCCTACATTTGACTTCTTTGTCTCTCTAACTAAATTCCACCCTTGCCTGGGTCAATGCTGACAATTGAAAATGCCTGAGGCCTTCTCTAATGAGCTACTTAGAATGAGAGAAAAAAAAAAAGGAAAAAAAAAAAAAAGAAAGAAAGAAATCCCCTTTTCAGAGCCAGTCCTCAGACCCTTAGTTACCAGGCAAGAACCAGAATTGGTGCCCAGTTCTGTGTGCTGTTTTCTTGGCACACAGCCCTTTTTCAGTATTCTGAGATCAGCTGACTCCAAAACCCTCTGTTTTTATTTCTTTTTGTATTTTTTTCCTTCAATCCTACCTCCTCTCTGCCAGGAGAAACCTCCAGGTTCCTTTCCTGCTTGCTGTGGGTTAATTGTGCTCATAGCTTGTATTCAATAGTATGAATTCATTAACTAAAACCACAGTTGGAACTTGGTTGAGCTGCCTTACCTTCCTCCTAGTAGACTGCTTCTTTATCCCACAGGGAAGTGTTTCAGCTCAGCCTGCCATGCTGGTGGGGGAGGGGTACCAGCTTTGCAGTTTGGGGAGCTTTACTTACAGTTCTTATGCTGAGATCTCAGCTATTCCATCCATTCCAGACTGGTGTATGATGTATGTCTGGTCACAGATGTCCCCCAACAGTTATTCCAGACTATTTACTAGTTGTTCCTGGCTATATGCTAGTTGTTCCAGAGGACTACTAAATTCTACACCTCCCTAAGCCACCATGTTGCCCCACCTCAAATTTTTAATTTTTAAATGCAAAGTGATTACTCTCAGTTATATTTTCAAGTGATCATTTCTTTTAATGGTTTAAAATTTTCTAGTTTATTTTTGCTTACAACCATAATATAAGGAAACAGTATAAGGAAGGCTTACAATAAATTATTTGACATTATCAAAAATTTTACTATAAACTTCAAATTAATGGTTTTTTTCATGGTTAGCAGAGTCTATAAATCATATCTTTCAGAACAGTAATTTTGTGAGGTTAAAGGAAAAAAGGATATATGTTTTAGAAATACTCTCTCAAAAGGTGAAAATGAGTTTCTTAAGTCAGGTGTTTTCAAAGTCGTTGTTTAAAATGACACTTATTCTAGAATTTGGTCATATGATTCTTTATTTGACTTTTTATTAAATTGATATTTACATTAATTTTGATTTTGTAATTCAAAGTTTCTTCTTTCCTTTTTATTTCTTATTTACAGACACATTAATAGGATAATAACTTTCCTGGCATCTTCCTTCCACCCCATATATAGGATCCCCTTAGTGTATATATTTGATCTTGACACAAGTGCATAATAAACAGTAGTTCATGGAGAGGGTTTCTGCAATATTTTTCTTAAATCTGCTATTAATGCCCTGAGTGTCCCATTCAAAATCTATAGTACTTTCAATTTCTGTGTTATGTAAGTGAGTTTATTCAACATTGGCATTTATAAAATGCCATGACTGTAAGCTTTCCTCCCCTTGACTATTTAAAATATTAGATAATGGTAGCTTAAAAAAGTTTGAACTTCTGAGATGATTTAAAGTACATGACATTTCATTTTATATGTTATAATACACCTCTTATTTCCATAAAAGGCTCAGTATCCATCTGCTATGCAAAGGAAGAATTTTACATGTAGTAGTTAAAACAACTCAGAGATTGTGAGATTTGCAATATGTAAGAGAACCACAGCACAAATATGATATTTTACATATTATTAGACTACAATTCTTCATATTAACCAAAACAGTATCAATAATTTAAATATTTCTATTGAACCTGAAACTCATTCATAAGTATGTTTCTTATAGACAATTCATACTTAAAAGTCCAAATAAATCTATTTTTTCCATGAAATCTACTTTCATATTGCATTTCTTATCTCAGTTATTCTACCTGGATACCCAAGTTAGAAACTTCTGACCAATGCTTGACACCTCTCCCCGTTCAGTCCCCACATCCAATCAGTTATCTAATTCTTTCTATTCCATCTGATATATATCTTCATTATTTTCAGATTTCCCTCTCCATGTTATTGTTGCCAGTATTTTTCATAACTGAATTCTTACAATAGCATCTCAGTGATTTTGCCTCCATTCTTTCCTCATGCTAACCCATCATTCTATTTTTGTCACTTGTCTACTCAACAAATGATAATGTAATTCACTTGGGATTCTAAATTTAATAGTGTGGAAGAAGGTCTTCCATGATTCATCTCCCTACATAGCTATATAACTTGCTCTTCTCTTATTTTCCCAAAATAGAAAAAAAAACTGGCAATTAACCAAACAGCATACCATATTTCTTCTGGCCTTTATACCTATGCAAATGTCATTTTCTATGCTTATATCACTCTGTCTTTTACCTCCTACCACTCCAAGAGTGATCTCCTCAGCTTATACACTTGCTTCATATTCAAATGAGATGTTACATCCTCCACAGAAACTTTTATCATTATTTTTAGCAGAGACCTTCTGCCATAGAAATGTAATTTTTTTGACTTGCACACCTGGCTGTCTGGAATAGATACTATATTATGCAGATTTTGTTGAATTTTTGTGTAGTTATTAGATGAAGTTTGGGGCAATGAAATGTATGTCAAAGTGTCATATGGAGGTTTCATGGAGACTTTCTTAAAAGATGACTGATGAATGCACCTTGCTTCTCCATCATTATACCTTCCACTTCCTTAATGACTGGAACATCAATATGATAGCACAAACAAGCATTCTAGGAACCATTGTGGATAAAGAAAAGTACTGTGTCTTGCAATGTATAAGTGAAATGAGTCTGGGTCACAGAGCAAAAATACTTGCCCTGGAAAACCTATCTACAGATTGTGATGAATGTGAAAGAGAAAACAAAAACAAAAACAAAAACAAACAAACATCTTTTTCATATAAGACATTGCTATTTGGGGGTTTATATTACCTGGAGCTTAACTTAATATTAGGATTCATGCCTCAATGTCAAATCAGTACATTTATTTACTCAGTACTCCTATTACCATCTATACATTCCTTTAATATAATGTACCTTCCTGTATTGCAATTATTTGTTTATATGACTTTCTCCTTCTAATATATGTACTCAAATATTATGAAATATTAAAGTATATTTTAACAATTAGCATATTATTTACTTAATATTTCAGATATTTAAAATGTAAGTCTTCATTTAAGTATTTGTTGAATGTTAGACAATGTAATAAGCTTTAGGATAAGGAGATGAATATTACAAATCTCTGCCTTTTTTGTTATTGTCTGCCACAATTTCTTATGAATATAAGATGCTAAATAAATATTTATTGCATGAATAAATCATATTCAATCATCAAAGATTGTGATATTGGTTAGTCCAACTTATGCAGATTTTACCACATAGGTGGTAAAGCATGGTGAAAGGGCATTTTAACTCAACAGAGTGCCATCATCCCCTGATGAGCCAACATAAAATCATAGGGCAAAAATAATTCAGCCACTTTTGCAATAGTGTCCAAATCCAGTAAAAAGAAGTGCAAATATTAGAATAATTTAATTAGTACTACCATGAGGTTTCCAAAAAAAAAAAAAACAGACAGTACCAAACAAAAACTATGGGTGTCTTAAAGATTATTATGAGGCTTGAATTGATATATCAATAATATATCAAGTCTCAAGGAAAGATTAATAATTTTTTTCTATTTGAATAAGCATCTGATACAAGTGTTAGATGTTGTTGCCAAAATAGTTTCTACCTAATCTTTTCTATTTCAAGAGCTGAGTTGAGAGCTGAGCTTCCAGGTGCCAAAATAACTGGCTAAGACAAGTCAAAATGTCAGCAACAGGCAAGACTTTAATTACTGCAATTCTATAAGTGAGAGAATATATGGAGAAAGTGCTGGCTGCCTCAATGTCCCATTTTTCCCCCATGGACCTGTGCCAGGCTAGGGTCAGCTGTAGAGACTGTCTCACCACCAAAGAGCCTGAAACAAAAGGCTTCTACCTACCATTTTATGTTTGCAGGGTCTGAAAGGAGGAATGTGGGAGAGGGCTAGAAGTAGAAAATCACTGAGTACTGAGTCAGAGTGTAGAAAAGTTTCTTCCAGTTCTCCAGACTTCCCTCTACTAAGGAGGTTTTGGCAGAGATGCCTGAAGAAGGCCTTGCCTTCAGGCCCCCAATAAGGATGGCTTAAAATTGAGGTGCCTTCATTAGAAATGCAAATATGCATACAAGCATTTGTCTAGCCGGGAGATCTGTTCCTTGGCTGCAAATCCATTCAGAGACTGCACTGTACTTGTGCAACAAGCATGGTGAGGGAAGGGCAGCTTTCCCCCATGAGACCTGCCAGATAAAGCCTTTGTATTTGGCATGGTTGGTCATGAAAGATCACATATTTGTTAATGGCCAGGAGACAGACTCCTCAATCTATAGAAGACCTTTCCCATTATACTTTCATTATAATAAATCCCTGATAGTCTACACCTTGCTACATTTTGCAGAATAGTTATATTCATATCCATGAAAATTTAATTGGTCCCTACTATACTTTGAACACAAATGATAAAGTCAGGTTCAAGTAGGAAAATACCAAACTGGTAAGATTTGATGGGTTTAAGCAAGTTTCCTTTTAAATGCATCTGACCAAGGATTTGATTATCAAAATTCTTTTGTGATAAAAATACAAATAAGAAGAGATTGCTATATAAAATTATAGTTAGGTTGGGAGTAAGTACTGGAGCCTAAGTAATGCAAATTTACACTCTTAAGTATGAATATATTTTATTGTGATAAGTTTCTGAAAATGGGGGGAAGAAAATATAGCTAGTTCACCAGAAGTGGAGCATTTTGAATACTCAGAAAGTAGGAAGAACATGGTGGGAAATTGAATAAGGAAGCTCCATGATTGGGAAAAGAATTGGCAGTTAGAAAGGAAAAAAAAAAAAAAAGAATACCCAGAAAAACAACTAAACACGTAGCTAGGCTTGAACTGGGATTAAATTTCTCCTTTCAATTCTTTGCTAATCAGAAAGCTATTTTTCATTTAGAAAACCTGATCTATTATTTTAGATTATTATTTTCACACACATTGATTTATACACTTTACAAATAACTTTCAGCTAAATTGTCTCATTTGATTCTCCCACAACTCTTAGAAAATACATTTAAAATCTTGAGGTAAACATGGAGGTTAATGATTTAACCCCATTTTGCATAAGTAAAATACAAAGATTCTAATAAACACAGATCACACACTTCATAATTATTGACTCACTAACCGTTGTTATTAAGACCATATTATCATATTCAATTTATAAATGATGTTTAATATTAAGTTCAATTAAGTCACTGAAACATACAGTTTCCTAATATTTGGGATTAATCCAAAATGAGACAGTAATTCAGGTGTTTGAAGAGATATCTATGGGAGAAAATATTTATTGGGGCAAATATACAAATGAATTATCAGTGAAATTGAGTTAATGAATTGAGGAGGCTCACTGTTAATGGTGGAAAAACACAATTAAAAGGAAAACACTTTCATAAAGCAAGGAGGATGAGATAGAAGGGGTCTGAAATGTGAGAAAAGATGTAAGAGTGGAAAAAATGGGGAAAGGCTTGACAAGAAATGTTTGAACTTGATGTAAAGACAAGAAGTGTAATTTGAGATGTGAAATTTTAGATATTGGAAATCTCAGCCTATTTATCAACTAGGTATGATAGAATTGTAACTCTACAACTTTATTTTAAGGAATTAAAGCTTTTTGTTATTTTATAAATATAATTCTGAATTAGAGCTGAATGAGAATATTTACAACAAAATAGAACCATTTTAACCATTTTTACATATCTTATTTTGTATAAAACTGGCTTTTCATGAAGAATTTCCATCAACAGATTAATTCTATAAGGAAGTGGCCTTGTGGGGTATAGACCTTTGTCATGTCATGTACATTCCTAACTTGGGAGGGTTTTAATCTAATTGAAATCTATGTACTCTCAAATCACAGTTTTAAATGCTTTGAGAAATAGTTACTACCTGTCTTAGATTGGATATATTATGTATCCCACAAAAGACATGTTCTTTTAATCCAATCTTGTGAGATATTTGGATTAGGCTGTTTCCATGGAGATGTGACTCACTCAACTGTGGGTGAGAACTCTGACTGAATTATTTCCATGGAAGTGTGGCCCCACCCATTGAGGGTGGGTCTTGATTAATTCACTGGAGTATTTAAGAGAACTCATGGACAGAAGGAGCTCAGAGAAGTTGAGAGAGACATTTTGGAAGAAGCTAAGACATTTAATACAGAGTTTGCCCCCGGGAGAAGAGCCAACAGACACTAATGCTTGCTGAGGCTTGGAGATGCAGACAGGAGGACATTTGGAGATGCTAAGCTAAGACATGTAGTCCAGAATTTGCCCGAGAGAACCTAAGAATGGACCCCCAGATGCTTAGAGAGAAACACCCTGGAAGAAAGAAGCAAGGATGCACAGGAGCTGAGAGAGAGCAGTTGAAACACAACCCGAGACCAGCAGATACCAGCCATGTGTCTTCCCAGCTAACAGAGGTGTTCTGGACATGATTGGCCATTCTTATTGATGCCTTAGCTTGGACACTTTTGTGGCCTTAGAACTGTAAACCTGTAACCTAGTAAATCCCTTTTTATAAAATCCAATCCATTTCTAGTATTTTGCATAACATCAGCATTAGCAAACTAGAAAACTATCTAAGTCAAAGTTTGTATTTAAAAAGCATAATTGGAATTTTCCCAGAGAACATTATGGAACACTTTCTCAAATCTAGTTGTGGCATGTTAGATAATTTTGGTTATAATTAATCAATCAACCAAACAGCAAATGTTTATGAGGCAATATTTTATGGTTACAAATGAAAGAGGGTTCTATGCAGAGCCCAGCAGACCTGGATTTAAAATTAATCCATGACATTTTTTAGTTATATAAACTTCAAGAAGTTGTTCAAAGTTTGTGCTTAGGTTTTTATTAACCATCAGATGACTATAATGACACTATATCATGGAGTTGCTGGGAAGATATGCATGAGTCTCTGACACAAACCTGGCATTTCATAGACTTAATAAATGGGGGCAATTATTCACATCAGTGGAGGCAAGACTAGGATAAAATGCTGCTGCTTCTTCGTTTTGTACTTAAGGACTGATTTTGTAATAGTAAAAGGAAGAAAAGTAAAGGGGGTGGGGACTTGTCAACATTAAGTGGATTAAATGATCATTCATGATTAAGTCCAGCCTTGTTACCTAGGATCAGTCTACTTATAAATGTTAACTTTTTTCCCATTTAAACTTCTCCACTTGACCCTCATGGGTTAAGTGAGATAATTCTCTCATAATTTGACTGAACTCTCTCTTCCAGAAACCTCAAATCAGATGATAGTATGATAATCGCAACAGGAAAAAGACATAACCCAATCTTTCATTTTCTGCTAAATTCCCACTAAATCACTTGGAACAAGTGATAACCAGAACAAATTTAAAAAAACTCACATTTATTACCATGGAAATAGACAGGAAGTAAATCCCTACCACTGAAGCCCCCCAGGATCACAGAACTGTCCTAGACTAGCTTTATAATGAACCTGTTCTCATTCATTGAGGGTCCCCAGGGATTCACTCTACTTTACTTTTTGTCAAAAATACACTGACTTTTTTTTATTTTAGAAATTCCTATACTATAAATTCTGTCTGTGGAGTAAAACAGGGTTGCCACACTTTTCCCAATCCTGGCTCTAAACCCATTCACCCACACCCACACACACTCACACACAAGAATAGAACTAAAGAGCAACAAGAACATCAAAAACAACACAATCACAAAGGATTTTGTTATGTAAAAAGACCACAGAAATAGAGCAAAAATATGGCTGACAAAATATTTCAGGTTTGCATTAGAGTCTCTTTGCTAATTTCACCTTCTAGAGACTCTGACCTTCTTTTTGATTGTTATGTCAAGCATACAGATATCTTATTTGTTCTCCATATTATTTTGATCTACTTTCCAATGAAGTCTCTGGTCTCCACAAAAAAATTTAAGATAGGCCTTCCATTCACACCCATTACCACCACAATCCTAACTTAACTTGTGGACATGGTAAAGAAAAGTCTAATATAGGATCACATTAACATAACAAGATGGTAGCCCCATCCTGTAGACAATGTCTAATTGTGTGTATCAGTGCATTTTTACTGGTGGATTCCATGTTTCTCATATTGCCCAATTTACAGAGAGATAATGAAATTTTTATAGGCAATATAAATCTTAAGGTGACAAAATCTAAGGTCTTATAATCAGAATACTTGTTTACTATAAGAATTATATCCATGCAATTTGCTACTTGGCAAAATAATTCCATTCATTAAGACATTACTCAGGGCAAAGGTAAATATTGTCCAGAATCTTCTCCCTCAAAATTCCTTGTTTCCAAGGGGAACATAAAGACCAATTTCACAATAATTCCTATAAAACTTCTTTATGTAATATTTCACTTAATCCTAGCATATCTGGAAATTATATAATCAATAGTAAAGGCTGCTTTTTTTGAATTGTCATTTGAAATCAGTTTTAAAATTGAAAATTCATGTGAGTCTTTATTGTGGCCCTAGCACTAATTGCAGGTATGGCAATAACTTTCTCACTCCTACAATTACTGGCAAATACCACTGGAAATACCTTCAATAACAACTAGTGTGTTATTTTTACACCTATCCTCCACATCTCTATACTTATGGGTATACATTTGAATCATTTACAAAAGCACAAGACAGAGAACATATATTCAATGCACATATAGTAGGAAAATTGACAGGCAGAATCTGGCAAGTACAGGTTGGCCAAGTCTCTCACCCCTCATTATCCTATTAAGAAGTGTGCCTGGTCTAGTACTCTGGAAGATGAATCCAATTTTCTACCACCCTGCATATTTATAGGGGAATTGAATGTCAGTGGAGATCACCTGGCAATTTGGAAACCCCAGAACAGGGTACTCGAAGCTACAGCCTGTTTACTGACATAGTTGGAGAAAAGAATATAGAGATGGACACGTATTCATATAAGCACTGGTTTCATCCCATAACCAAATTTCAGAATGAGTGTTTAGGGGCACTGAATTTTGATATGTAATCTGGAAATGTTTGTACAACCATTTTTGTCTCTCTACTCTCTATACTCAAAATGTTTCATAAAATGAATTTAAAATTCATCCTCATTCTTGGGAATTCACTGTGTATCTTCAAAAAACCATCCTAAGGCCTTCAACCCTCCCTGCCAAGTCACCTCTTCCATGGAGCAATTAAGACGAACCACGAGAAACAAAGTTTTGTCTCTCTTCATAAATGGACCTAGAGTGTCCAGAAGAATCATAACTTCCCTTTGCCTGATTTATAAGCCGTATCCTTACTTTTCCGTAATACCATTTATAATGTCTTAGTGGCAAGAAAAGGTTTGCATGGCAAGACTATCACTTGTCCCATAGCTTTTTACCATTTTAATAGATCAGTTCCTAAACAGTATCTTCTTGTTAACCCTTAATTATATCAAGATTAACCCTGCATATGACTTCCAGAAAAACATTTTCCACTTCTTACCATAACTATCTCCAATTTTTCATTTTACTCTTTCCTACCTATGTCTATCTTAATCACATGCTCCTCATATAACTTTGTGATAATAGTTGCCATTAATGTGTTTCTGCATTTTGTGAGATGATAGGTTGGGTGGGATATTTAATTAACTTTATTTATATGATTGTGACACAGTTAGTATAGAAAATAATTAAATTTTTATTGTCTCAAGCATGGTGGAAGAAACAAAATGAATTAGATATTGTCTCAAATCTAAAGAACCTTATAATCTATTTGGGAAAAAAACAAAGAAAATGCACATATACATGCTATAAAAATTTAGCTAATGATACAATCCAAAATGAAAATATATCAGATGAACATTATGTGTAAGTAACCTTAAATTATCATAAAATAGGTATTGCCATACTAATGAAGAGATTTGATATTTGGCATACATTCTTTTGAGTTGTTTTGTTAGTACTTAACACTCTACATGGAAAAGGAAAAATTAGGAAAATAATTCAAGGAGTTCCAAATTCTTTAACTTAGAATTACCATTAAAGGTAATGCCACCTGCAGTACTCAAGATTTGCAATGGATGGAGGTGGCCAAAGGGTACATTGATAGGTGAACAGAAGGGTGAACTATGGTATATAAAACAATGGAATATTGAGCAGCTGCAAGAAGGAATGAAGTTGTGAGGTATGAAGTTGTGAGGCGAACTGAGGACACTATGTTGCATGAAATAAGCCAGAAGCAAAAGGACAAATATTGTAAAGCCTCAAAAATATGAATTAAGTATAATGAGCAAATGTTGAGAATTGAATTCGAGAACATACGTTATCAAGGGATAGAATGTGGGCAGAAATTTGGCAATTGATGATGCAGAAGTACAGAATGTTCAATAAGGCCTTATTGCCTTATTGTAGAGGTTCTCAGATTATAAGCTCTTATAGCAGTTATGTTTATTCCTGAGTTGCACCATTATTTAATAGATGTTTATTTGGTACAAAATTTATATTCTCTGTAGCACACTATCTAATTTAACCCGCACTGTCAGTTTATTTAAACAACATAATTATATGTAACCTGGAATAGGGAGTGAGAATTTGTTATTCCGTACAGGTTAATGTAATACCCCAATACATTCCAGAGTATTTTGGGCAGAAAATGAAAAAAGTATTTTTCGAAGCCCCCTTGAGAGACTGAGGGAAAATGTGGAACTATTAAACTTACCTACCTGGGGAATTCTTGATATCCTCACAAGCATTGGGGACTACCAATTTAATAAGTCAAGCCATCAATCTTGAGGCTTGCCCTTATGAAACCTATTCCTGAAAAGGAGAAGCTAAGCCTACTTATAATTATGCCTAAGAGTCACCCTCCAATAACCTCTTTGTTGCTCAGATGTGGCTTCTCTCTCTCAGCCAACTGTGCAAATAAACTCACTTCCCTTCCCCCTACATGGGACATGACTCCTAGGGATGAGCCTGGTCCTGGCTTCATGGGATTGAGGATGCCTTCTTGACCCAAAGGAGGAAAAGAAATGAAACAAAATAAAGTTTCAGTGGCTGAATGATTTCAAATAGAGTCAAGAGGTCACTCTGGAAATTATTCTTATGTACCATATAGATATTCCTTTTTACTTTCTAGTGCATTGGAATAGATAGAAGGTAATAGCTGAATTTGTTGAACTGTAATCCAGTAGGCTTGATTCTTGATGATGATTATATAACTATATAGCTTTTATCATGGGAATGTGTGTTTGTAAAAAAATTGTGACTGACACTCCCTTTATCCAGTGTATAGGCAGATGAGTAATAAAATGAAGCCAAAAAATATATAAATAGTAGTGGGGATAATGGGTATGGGATGTTTTGGGTGTTCTTTTTTATCTTTATTTTTTTCTTTATTTTGGAGTAATGAATTTCTAAAATTGATTGTGGTGATGAAGGCACAACTATACGATGATACTGTGAGCCATTGATTGTATATTTTGGATGAATTATATGCTGTGTGAATATGCCTCAATAAAATTGCATTTAAAAAAATGCCATCACTTTAAGGAAATACATGCACTAAATTCAGAGATTAGAGCTTGCTCTTCCTTTGAAGACAAATCACAATGTGTCTTGAATGACAAAAGTGGTTTTCTTTTTATTTAAACTTTTAATTTCACTATATGCCAAATTGAGGTAATTCACACTCAGCAGCCAGAATCAAAAGAGAGAGAAAAAACTCACATAAAAAAATCTATTAGTATCTTGAATTCTTCACAAACAAATTCAGTAATAAACATAGTAGTCCACTGTAAACATAAAGATTCCAAAAACAGAGATTCTACTTGGCTAATATTCTCTAATAATGTCTCTAAATATATACGAATATCTTCACATCATTTTTTTTTCTCTTTGTGTTCTTTATACAAAGTGACTTCTTTTTCTTTTTAAGATTTAGTATGTTAACCACACCCTGCTACATTACACAAAGATGCCTGGTTACTTGAAAGACTTTGATACATCTGTACTTATTCCCTGTGTGCTGACATATGTCTGCTTGCAACAGAGAGAAGAAACTTCAAGGATGAGCTCCACTCATTTCAGTAATTGGTATTCCAGCCTGCTAGTTCAGATGGATTATTGTTAGTGTGATAGGCAGATAACATTAATGTCAAATTAACATAAACTATAAGGATGACAGTATGCTGGAATTTGCATAAATTTCATCAGAATCTAAAGGCTTTTGAAATTGATTCTCAAGGACTAATAAAGACATATTAGTTTACTTACCTCAGCATTTTGGGGATGTTATTTAAAATGTCACATTCTAATTTTAAGTCAGTGATCTGCATCTCAGGATAATGGACAATATATGAATTTTAGACACATGAAATAACATGTAAAAATATGAACCCCCAAATTATTAATCAGCCTGTAGACAAAAGAGCACCATTTCTGTGTTGTTGTTATATAAATATTGTTATTAATATATATGTTGCTATATTATTACATATTATATATTGTCATTTATATATTATTCTTATATATATTAGATTTATAATGCTACTTAAATTAAATCTTTGTGAATTCCATTCTAGGAATGCACTGGGTATGATCTTTGTAATCTACTTACCATGGATGGGCCTGGTAAGGACTCTGGTGTCCTAATACTGTGTTCAACTATTCAAAGTAGCATGTTAAGAGGTTTATTCCAAAGTCTTTAAAAATGATATTTGTGATTTCATTCCTAGAGAAAAACTTTTGAAAAAGTCAAAAATATTTAAATAGTTGAATCTTTGTTCTGTTACACTGAAACACACAATGTATGAATAAGACATATAGTATGTAAGCTTAGAAGTTGCCCATTCCTGGCATTTGATTTTAGAGTCATTCTTCTGAGCTGATTATTACATGTGATGACTAACTTCGTGTGTCAACTTGGCTAGGTTATGATGTCCAGATCTTTGGTAAAGCAAGCACTGACCTCATTGTTACAGTGAAAGCATTTCATAGAAATTTAAATCATTAGTCAGTTGATTTCATCTATGTGTCATTGCATCTACAATCAACTTCAGAAATTGCCTTCTGCAATGGGAGAAGTCTCATCCAATTGATTGAAGGCCTTAAAGAGAGAACTGATGATTTCAGCAGTCAGAAAGAAGAATTTCTATATCTACTTCAGCAAGCTACCTTCTCCTGGGAAATTCATCATCGGCTTCATAGGCATCCCCAACTTGTGCCTTCTCCTAGGGAATTCAATATCACCATCAAGTTCTCAAATTATAGCCTGCTCAAGGGAATTCAGACTTGCCCATCTCATGGTCATGTGGGCCAATTCTTTGGAGAAACCTGACTAATACATCACTTACCTGCACTTTGAAATAGAAATTTGTCTCTATTTAGATCTCCTGGCAGCTTGAGCTCTTCATTCTCTTAAGTGTCTTCCTTTTGAGATCAGTTTTGCTAAGCCATCATAAACTTTTGATCCTACTTAATGCTATTCAGAGTACTAAGCACAAACCTTAAAAACGATATTGAGCATGCCCTTTACTTTTTTCCATTAATTTCCTCTTCTCAGCAAATCCAGGGAATTACAATTAGAGTTTCCCAAAATGGAGAGGAGGATTTCATATTACATGCATTTTGTAGTATAGTATTAAATACTAGGAAAAATATTTGCAACTCAAATCACAGAAAATGACTCAATTCTGATTCACAAAAATCATGAGCTAAATACAATGGTCTCTCTAAGCAATTTGAGTTATAAGGTTGTTTGTTGCATAGTAATAATTAACTGGAGCATGAAACAAGCATCACACCCCATAAGACAATTTTAAGGTAGAGCCAAATATATCACCTGTTTCTGGGATTACTATTAAATTTTAAAATTGAAATTGCTTTCTGCCAACTATAAATTGATATATTTGTGGCATAGTGTATGGGAAATCATATTCTTTACACAATGTGTAATATATTCCTATTACCTCTGAAGACAGACAAATGCTATCTTTGCTTACTTTGAAATTCAATTTTCTATAGTGAAAAAAGTATTTTGAAATTCCACATGACAATAATCCATTTTCTATTTGTGTAATTAAATACATTTGTCTCAAAATATGAACAATGAACTAATAGTTTGAGCAACAAAAGCAGTTAAGTTAAATATTAAACTTGTGTATAAATGTCCCTGTTTATGACATGGATTATTTTATCTCATCACTGTTTTCTACATAGGAAACTTACTTCATCATTGCATTGAATTCAGACAATTCAGGAGACTTACTGATGTTTAACAAAATATCTGGATTGTTCATTGTTTTGTTGATAACTTTCCTAACACTTTAAAATATTCTATACGAAAATGCAGTATTTCTTTGCCAAAGAACTCAACTCACAGTAAATTTCAGTAGCAAATTGTTTCTCTAATGGATTAAACTTTCTTAATTTTTTAAAAGAATTCTGGCAAATTCAGCAAGCACTTAGCCTTCACATTGTCCTTCAGTTTAATAATAAATGTGAGAATAGATGCCCTAAACCAAACACTAAAGATTAATCTCTGAACCTAGAGAATAAGAATTATCATGATAGAATACAAAAGTCTACTATTAAGTCTCTTAAATGAGTATAATGTGTAGAATACAGAAATGTATATTAAAACCATAATTGTATAAATAAAGTGACCGTGGAGAAACATTTATTTTTAGATATAAAAATGATATTCTATACAATATGCATTTTCATCTGAATAGATTATATGACTTCATATATCCCTCTTATTCCCATTATCTGTTGAATGATAAAAGATGAGATATGAAGTATTCCATTTCTAAATGTTTAATTCTGTATTTGCATCTTTTTATTTTCTAATTTCAAAGTTCTTTGCTTAATTTAGACCTGTAAGTATAGAAAAAGAATATGTATGAAATAAAGCACACTTCAATGGAAAAAGTATCTAGTAGATGAATTGCAAAAATCTCTAAATGTTCATCTCCCCTTCATCAACATCCTATGCAAAGTGACTCTATTACTGCCCTCATCAAGAGGTTAAGTTTGTTTCCTTACCTCAAGTATGGGTTGGCCTTGTATGTTGCTTTGTCCTACAGAATGAAAGAGAAGTGATTTTATGCTAGTTCAAAACTTCGCCTCAATGGGTCTCAAAAGACTTTGTGAGCTTCCACATTTTTTCTTGACCTTTTGCCCTCATCATGAGAACATACTTGGACTAGTCTGCTGGGCATTCATTGAGAGTTCTATTTCAGAACCCAGCTTTCCAAGTCAAGGCCCCAACCCATCTATGACTGGTAACTGACCAAAACACCTGAGTCTTCCATGCTGAGCTTAGCTCTGTCTCAGCAGAAGCACCCAACCTATTTATAGACAGATGCATAAGCAAAAATGAGCATTTATCTTGGAATGAGGTTAGGTGGCTTTTTATTACATAGCTGCATTCTGGCTCTAGAACACTGATATAGAAATTGCTGCCTAGAAGATGGACATTGCCTGTCCGGCGCCGCCCCGCCCCGCCTCGAGTCCTCGGTCGGCCGGCGATGGGGACCAGAGAGATAAGGGGAGAGAGGGTGCGGACAACGTCTTACCCGGAGCACTTGTGATCACTCAGGACTCGCGGTGGTAAAGCAGATAAACTTTTAATGGGACTAGGCAATCATCATCTTTACAGGTTCCACCCGGGGCGAGACACCTCGGGGGAGAACAACCTCGATGCGGCCGTCAGGTACGGCTCCTTGTGGGCTGTCTCCCCGAGCTTTGCCCGGGAACTTTCTTATAAACCTTGCGTGTATCCAATGGGCTAACGCCACGCACACAAGCATGATTGGTGAATACAGCGGGTGGTTACATACATCAGAAGCCGGAAGCAGGATGTGGGCGCCATCTTGGCACCACTCGATGGGCGGGGGGACTTTGGAGCAGGTTTACAGCGCATGCGCTATGCCCGTCCCGGGAGACGGCTCTCCACATCTCCCCCTTTATTATTTATATCGACCCAGTGTCCCCAGTGATGAGTGTGCTCCCGTGAACCCAGATGGCTCACAATTTGTTCCGGTGCTTTGGGGAGTCTGGACTAGGTCTCAGCCATTTAGCGGCGGAGCCTCTAGCACCGACCAGAATGCTCACCTCATATGGAGACAGGAGAGTCCGTGAGCTGGAAACAACATGACTCTCCCTGCAGTGCTTTGCCTTGCAACTGGGGGACAAAGGCGGGGGCAGGGATAGCATTAACCAGAGTCGGAGGCGTCACTAGGCGTCCCTATGCATTGGCTAGAGTCAAGTCTGGCCACAACTATGACTCTGCCTTAGGGATCTACCTGAGACAAAAATTATGACTGCTGGCGTCACCCGTTATACCCGGGACATAGCTGCGCGCTTAGCTACAAACCTCGCTCCCGAGTGCCCCGCCCAAGGCGGCCAGGATGGGGTATGGCCATCAGAATGGTCGCTGTTGGGGGTATCAAAGGTGGAGGACATAGCCATCATAGTGGTAACACGGTACTGCCGCGCTTGAAACAGGCGTTCTAGCAAAGATTTAACAATGACTAATCCCACCAATAGTCCCATCATCAAGAGAATCCAATTAGTCAAATTGGGCCAAGAGAACCAAGAGGTGACTTGGTCCCACAGATTTTTTACAGTCTCGCCCAGTGTGGAAAGGTCGAAACTAACAGGCTTCAATTCCCTAATGTTCTCAAGTCCCTGAAGGCCGGAGGCTTGGTCCAATGGCCCAGGCCGTATATTCGTTGGCGTTTCTGACAGCTGCTCCCCGGCCTCCCCAGGTGATGCCACGGTTCCCACCAGTCTTTCCGGAACCCACACTGGTTGACGTCCTGGTTCCTGGGGAAAAACACAAACAGAGCCTCCGGCCCAGCCGAGCACCGGGTCAGGGCCTTTCCACTGTGACGTGGAGGGAGCGATATGGCCCTTAACAGTCTCCCATATAAGGACTAGAATCGGGTCCAAACAGACACCCGTTTGGCGCGCTCGGTCTATATCACGACCAAGTTTCATCCAAGAGGGCAGATTAAGGCTGCCAGAACAAGGAAACCAGGGGGCAAAAGTGGCCACATCATCAAGAAATCGCTGGAGAGAACTTCTCTTAATTGAGATACCCCGCTGTTTCAAAAGGGTCTTTAAGGGGGTTAATAGGGGTGAACTTTCAGACTGCCCCATGTTTGCAGTCGGCACTATCTCTTAATCACTCGGAGAGCTCTTCCGAGTCCCCGGGGCTACCTGAACGCCCACGGGCCCTAGTCCTCGTATGGAAAGGGGGTGCTTACCTTCTCGCGGTGATCAGTCGCGGAGGTCAAACCACGGATCCCGGGAGCACGTCTCCGTCGGGTCGAGGGGAACGCGAATGAGTTCCCCGTACGGGCCACCACTTGTCCGGCGCCGCCCCGCCCCGCCTCGAGTCCTCGGTCGGCCGGCGATGGGGACCAGAGAGATAAGGGGAGAGAGGGTGCGGACAACGTCTTACCCGGAGCACTTGTGATCACTCAGGACTCGCGGTGGTAAAGCAGATAAACTTTTAATGGGACTAGGCAATCATCATCTTTACAGGTTCCACCCGGGGCGAGACACCTCGGGGGAGAACAACCTCGATGCGGCCGTCAGGTACGGCTCCTTGTGGGCTGTCTCCCCGAGCTTTGCCCGGGAACTTTCTTATAAACCTTGCGTGTATCCAATGGGCTAACGCCACGCACACAAGCATGATTGGTGAATACAGCGGGTGGTTACATACATCAGAAGCCGGAAGCAGGATGTGGGCGCCATCTTGGCACCACTCGATGGGCGGGGGGACTTTGGAGCAGGTTTACAGCGCATGCGCTATGCCCGTCCCGGGAGACGGCTCTCCACATCTCCCCCTTTATTATTTATATCGACCCAGTGTCCCCAGTGATGAGTGTGCTCCCGTGAACCCAGATGGCTCACAATTTGTTCCGGTGCTTTGGGGAGTCTGGACTAGGTCTCAGCCATTTAGCGGCGGAGCCTCTAGCACCGACCAGAATGCTCACCTCATATGGAGACAGGAGAGTCCGTGAGCTGGAAACAACATGACTCTCCCTGCAGTGCTTTGCCTTGCAACTGGGGGACAAAGGCGGGGGCAGGGATAGCATTAACCAGAGTCGGAGGCGTCACTAGGCGTCCCTATGCATTGGCTAGAGTCAAGTCTGGCCACAACTATGACTCTGCCTTAGGGATCTACCTGAGACAAAAATTATGACTGCTGGCGTCACCCGTTATACCCGGGACATAGCTGCGCGCTTAGCTACAAACCTCGCTCCCGAGTGCCCCGCCCAAGGCGGCCAGGATGGGGTATGGCCATCAGAATGGTCGCTGTTGGGGGTATCAAAGGTGGAGGACATAGCCATCATAGTGGTAACACGGTACTGCCGCGCTTGAAACAGGCGTTCTAGCAAAGATTTAACAATGACTAATCCCACCAATAGTCCCATCATCAAGAGAATCCAATTAGTCAAATTGGGCCAAGAGAACCAAGAGGTGACTTGGTCCCACAGATTTTTTACAGTCTCGCCCAGTGTGGAAAGGTCGAAACTAACAGGCTTCAATTCCCTAATGTTCTCAAGTCCCTGAAGGCCGGAGGCTTGGTCCAATGGCCCAGGCCGTATATTCGTTGGCGTTTCTGACAGCTGCTCCCCGGCCTCCCCAGGTGATGCCACGGTTCCCACCAGTCTTTCCGGAACCCACACTGGTTGACGTCCTGGTTCCTGGGGAAAAACACAAACAGAGCCTCCGGCCCAGCCGAGCACCGGGTCAGGGCCTTTCCACTGTGACGTGGAGGGAGCGATATGGCCCTTAACAGTCTCCCATATAAGGACTAGAATCGGGTCCAAACAGACACCCGTTTGGCGCGCTCGGTCTATATCACGACCAAGTTTCATCCAAGAGGGCAGATTAAGGCTGCCAGAACAAGGAAACCAGGGGGCAAAAGTGGCCACATCATCAAGAAATCGCTGGAGAGAACTTCTCTTAATTGAGATACCCCGCTGTTTCAAAAGGGTCTTTAAGGGGGTTAATAGGGGTGAACTTTCAGACTGCCCCATGTTTGCAGTCGGCACTATCTCTTAATCACTCGGAGAGCTCTTCCGAGTCCCCGGGGCTACCTGAACGCCCACGGGCCCTAGTCCTCGTATGGAAAGGGGGTGCTTACCTTCTCGCGGTGATCAGTCGCGGAGGTCAAACCACGGATCCCGGGAGCACGTCTCCGTCGGGTCGAGGGGAACGCGAATGAGTTCCCCGTACGGGCCACCACTTGTCCGGCGCCGCCCCGCCCCGCCTCGAGTCCTCGGTCGGCCGGCGATGGGGACCAGAGAGATAAGGGGAGAGAGGGTGCGGACAACGTCTTACCCGGAGCACTTGTGATCACTCAGGACTCGCGGTGGTAAAGCAGATAAACTTTTAATGGGACTAGGCAATCATCATCTTTACAGGTTCCACCCGGGGCGAGACACCTCGGGGGAGAACAACCTCGATGCGGCCGTCAGGTACGGCTCCTTGTGGGCTGTCTCCCCGAGCTTTGCCCGGGAACTTTCTTATAAACCTTGCGTGTATCCAATGGGCTAACGCCACGCACACAAGCATGATTGGTGAATACAGCGGGTGGTTACATACATCAGAAGCCGGAAGCAGGATGTGGGCGCCATCTTGGCACCACTCGATGGGCGGGGGGACTTTGGAGCAGGTTTACAGCGCATGCGCTATGCCCGTCCCGGGAGACGGCTCTCCACATCTCCCCCTTTATTATTTATATCGACCCAGTGTCCCCAGTGATGAGTGTGCTCCCGTGAACCCAGATGGCTCACAATTTGTTCCGGTGCTTTGGGGAGTCTGGACTAGGTCTCAGCCATTTAGCGGCGGAGCCTCTAGCACCGACCAGAATGCTCACCTCATATGGAGACAGGAGAGTCCGTGAGCTGGAAACAACATGACTCTCCCTGCAGTGCTTTGCCTTGCAACTGGGGGACAAAGGCGGGGGCAGGGATAGCATTAACCAGAGTCGGAGGCGTCACTAGGCGTCCCTATGCATTGGCTAGAGTCAAGTCTGGCCACAACTATGACTCTGCCTTAGGGATCTACCTGAGACAAAAATTATGACTGCTGGCGTCACCCGTTATACCCGGGACATAGCTGCGCGCTTAGCTACAAACCTCGCTCCCGAGTGCCCCGCCCAAGGCGGCCAGGATGGGGTATGGCCATCAGAATGGTCGCTGTTGGGGGTATCAAAGGTGGAGGACATAGCCATCATAGTGGTAACACGGTACTGCCGCGCTTGAAACAGGCGTTCTAGCAAAGATTTAACAATGACTAATCCCACCAATAGTCCCATCATCAAGAGAATCCAATTAGTCAAATTGGGCCAAGAGAACCAAGAGGTGACTTGGTCCCACAGATTTTTTACAGTCTCGCCCAGTGTGGAAAGGTCGAAACTAACAGGCTTCAATTCCCTAATGTTCTCAAGTCCCTGAAGGCCGGAGGCTTGGTCCAATGGCCCAGGCCGTATATTCGTTGGCGTTTCTGACAGCTGCTCCCCGGCCTCCCCAGGTGATGCCACGGTTCCCACCAGTCTTTCCGGAACCCACACTGGTTGACGTCCTGGTTCCTGGGGAAAAACACAAACAGAGCCTCCGGCCCAGCCGAGCACCGGGTCAGGGCCTTTCCACTGTGACGTGGAGGGAGCGATATGGCCCTTAACAGTCTCCCATATAAGGACTAGAATCGGGTCCAAACAGACACCCGTTTGGCGCGCTCGGTCTATATCACGACCAAGTTTCATCCAAGAGGGCAGATTAAGGCTGCCAGAACAAGGAAACCAGGGGGCAAAAGTGGCCACATCATCAAGAAATCGCTGGAGAGAACTTCTCTTAATTGAGATACCCCGCTGTTTCAAAAGGGTCTTTAAGGGGGTTAATAGGGGTGAACTTTCAGACTGCCCCATGTTTGCAGTCGGCACTATCTCTTAATCACTCGGAGAGCTCTTCCGAGTCCCCGGGGCTACCTGAACGCCCACGGGCCCTAGTCCTCGTATGGACAGGGGGTGCTTACCTTCTCGCGGTGATCAGTCGCGGAGGTCAAACCACGGATCCCGGGAGCACGTCTCCGTCGGGTCGAGGGGAACGCGAATGAGTTCCCCGTACGGGCCACCACTTGTCCGGCGCCGCCCCGCCCCGCCTCGAGTCCTCGGTCGGCCGGCGATGGGGACCAGAGAGATAAGGGGAGAGAGGGTGCGGACAACGTCTTACCCGGAGCACTTGTGATCACTCAGGACTCGCGGTGGTAAAGCAGATAAACTTTTAATGGGACTAGGCAATCATCATCTTTACAGGTTCCACCCGGGGCGAGACACCTCGGGGGAGAACAACCTCGATGCGGCCGTCAGGTACGGCTCCTTGTGGGCTGTCTCCCCGAGCTTTGCCCGGGAACTTTCTTATAAACCTTGCGTGTATCCAATGGGCTAACGCCACGCACACAAGCATGATTGGTGAATACAGCGGGTGGTTACATACATCAGAAGCCGGAAGCAGGATGTGGGCGCCATCTTGGCACCACTCGATGGGCGGGGGGACTTTGGAGCAGGTTTACAGCGCATGCGCTATGCCCGTCCCGGGAGACGGCTCTCCACAATTGCCCTTAACAAAAGCTAAAATACAAGTCATTGGTTTTGGGACCATTCGTTGAGCAGAGGCTTAAAAAGTTTCAGGAAATTTCTATAGCAAGAAAAATCATTTTCTGTGCTTTGTAAAGTGAAAAACAAAGTGGTTGAAAGTTGCACATGGTAACTTAAAAGTTAGAAAATGTACTTGAAGATTTTTGTAATAGAGTCATAGATTTCCAGGCAGAATAATGAAAAGTGTCAGTGGCTTTTATTTGTTGAGCATGAGGTACTACAAGAAAGAGATGAGCTGAAAAAATACCTGACCAGCTGACAAACAGAATTTATAGGAAAATAAAGGGGGCAGAACTTGCTAAGTTAGAAAATAAACTAACTTATTTTCACCATTTTTTAAGCCCCTAAAAGGTTGATAAAGTACACAATAGCTTCAGGGTAAAGATCAAATCAATGTTTTGACTGTGACACCCTTTGAAAACCTCTGAAAGAATTGAGGTATTTCCTAATGGGCTTTTCAAATAGAAGAAAGGGATTCTAGCAATCTTTAGGATTTTTGTCTCACAGCAGGTTGACATGCCCATATTAGCATTAACAAGCATGTTTTGAAAGACCAACCTTGATAAGAGTTTCATGCGTTGCTCTTGGTAAATGCAATTGGCAAAAGTGCCAGCAGCCAGGTCTAAAAGGGACTGAGGTTCTTCAAAATGCAAAAAGATCACTGTGATCCCACATTCAGTATCAGAAAGTAGCTTAAAGGGCATACGTATTCCTATACATTTTCAGAAAAGACCAAATAGAACAAAGGAAAATGAAGAATTTTCCATAGACCAAAGACAAACAACAGACTAAGTAGACATTCCCAAACTGCAGAGCTACAGCCTAATCAAGCATTATTAATCACCCCCAGAATAGCAATTCTGGCAAATCTTGGATTTCAAAATTGCTATGGAACTGAAACTGCTATGTGCCTCCCATTCTTACTTGTTTTAAATGAGAGTACAATGAAGTTATCTGTCTGTGTCTGATCATTTGCCAGATGTTTGAGAGCAGAAAACTTGTCCTTTTTAGTTTTCAGTTCTTGAGATTAAGAGGAATTGCATCCAGCATCTCTATTCAGATACAGAACAGATCATGAGATCCTGGACTCTGAATGTCATGACTTGATACAATGAGAATTTGGTGGTCTCGAGGGGTGAATGTATTGTGCAGGTGGAAGAGATGTGAGTATTTCAGGCAAGATGTGGACTATGGTGGTTGATTACAAAAATGGCTCCAATTTTTTATTCACCCCTGTGTCCAAGCCTTTTGATATTTGAATTTGCAGTTCTTCCCAGAAAGAGTTAGACTTTATTTACCTATCCTCTGAATCTCACCTGGAATTGACACTTGCTTTGGCCAACAGAATGTGGCACAAGTGGTGATATGCCAGTTTCAAGGACAGACCGAAAGAGGCCTTGGTTGCATCCACTATTTCTTTCTCTTCTGCTTTATCACTGAAGATATGTTTGCACTAATCTCCTAGCCGAGATACACATAGACTACCAGTTGTCTCATCTGGGCCCCAGATATTTGAGAGAACCCACTGAGCTGACTGCTCAGTGTATCCACAGACTGACGAGAAAAATAAATGTCTATTGTTGTTTGCCACTGAGGTGTGGTGGCTACTTGGTACCAGCATTATTATGGTAACAGATCACTAACACAAAATATTTCTATGTAGTCAATTTGGTGTGGAGAAATTAGTTCTTCAGATCCTGTGGTCACAGTCACACAGATCCAGTTCAATTTCTGATTCTGCCATATACTTCTTTAAAATGTTGGACAAGTTACTGAATTTTTTTTTTAAGTCCAGAATACCCCTCATGTAAATGAGGATAGCAATAGTACCTACCTAATAGAGTTGTTTTGTTCTGTTTTGTTTTGTTCTAAGATTTAAATGTAGTTCTATATTGTATATAATGCATAACACAGTAGTTGAATTTGCTTAACATTAAAAATCATGTGACACAAATAACATGGCATTAATAATGACTTAGAATCTTTTTTCAAATATTTAATTAAATGAAAAACAGCACTCCATAAAACGCTGTAATTTCCTCAAGGTCAAGGAAAATAAAGACATTCAATTATTTTATTTCCATCACTTAGCATCTTAGCATATTTGCTGTCAAGCTGCCACCATTTAATAAATATTTGTTGGATTGAACCTATGTATAATAACATACCAAAAGGACTTCCTTTCTTGCTGCTGTCATAGTCTGGTTCCAGATATAATTAATGTAAACTACAAATTAATTTTAATTAAATAACCGCATTGCCTTACATTTAGTGGCCGCTCACTAAGCATTTGTTACATTGACTATGAAATCAAATAGAAAAATACACAAAGGTCATGGAAATTAGGTAATTAGTTTTTGAGAGGTGAATAGGGCAAAATGAATTATTCAAAAGTGGTTTCTATACTTGTAAATAATAGTTGATAAATGATTAATCAAATGTCAGCTAGAAAAATCAGTTCAAATATATGAATAAACATTATTAACAGTAATCTCAGTTGCACAATAATTTGAAAATTATGTAACAAACATAAAAATATAAAAATAAACATTTTTCTTAATATGTAGTTTTTCAGGAAAAAAAAATTTAATTGATTTTTTTTTTTTATTGCCAGGCATAGACTAGATGATAAAGAAGGAAGATGAGTAAAAAACAGTCATTTTAATTAGGCAGGTCAAAACCTAGACAGAGACACAAATATATAAACAAATAATTATCATCCTGAGGAATAGATGTGAATGAAATATGACCAAATGGTGTGGAAGCACATATATGGAATGCCTATGCCAATAGGGAGATGAAAGAAGGGTTTCTTACTGCAAAGACAATGTTTGAATTCATTCTACAGATGAAATTGGGGTTTATTATGTAGAAAAGATGGGGGAAGAACACAGATGTAAAACTACTACATAAGTTAGCAAATACACTTGGTGATGCTTAATTGCAATATCGTGTATGACTCAATAAGGCTGGGAAGTTATCACTAATAAGTTATTATTATCTTAATTTTACTCGAATGTTAACATAAACTAAAATTTTTATAGGTTAAGGAAGGAGGAATTAAATCCAAGGTCTTTGATCTTTAAGGGCAATTCAAATTCCACTATCCGAGTCAGGGGACTATATTCAAAGGCAAAGAGTGAAACAGCTGTATTGAATGTGACCAGAACAATGAACAGATATTGCAGGCATAAGTTTAGGAAGGGACAGCAAATGTTGAGACTGTAAAGTAAAGGTAAGCACAAATTGAGGAATGAAGAATGTCTGTACCTTCCTAGTGAGGTCAGATTTTTTTTTTTTTTCTGGAAATGTCAGAGGAATAATTGAAGAATTGTGGAGAGGGGAATTATATAATAAACTTATACATTAGAAAGAGATTCTGGTAATAGCTTTGAGATACACTGGCGGAAAGAAACTCAGGAGATGCGATTAGGAGGGTCAGTTAGGTAACTAATAAATAGTTAAGGAGTGAGAAAATGAAGTCTACTCAAAGTGGTAGTGGTTTACTGAGAAAGGAACAGAGTTCATAAATAATTTACATACAGAATCAAATGAATTTGTGGCAATCTTTAGGGACAGTTGGGATGGAAATCAGCATTACTAGCTATCTGAGCAGGAGTCCTGTGCCATGATTAATAGAAACAGAGAGAATAAAAGGAAAAACAGATTTTTAGATAAGACCAGGAATTCGGTTAATGATTTGTGGTTGAGGTGATTGCAGGCCATATAATGGAAGACATTAAGTAGAGCAGTGTAAACTTGACTTAGATTAGTATGTGCTAAACCCTTCAGTTTAGGTCACTACTGTACTTTACATGTTTGAGCCAAATTGAAACTAGAGAGCTGAAAAACTATGAGAATCAAAGTGAACAATGAAACTAGTAAATTTTTCATCTAAATAAAAGCATAAATATGAAGTTATATTAGTAATAATGGTAACAATAATCTGTAACAACAAAAACACCATAATTTTAGCAATAAAAGAGGGAGCTTGTGGGAATAAACAGTAATTAGATATCCTAGGTATCTTATTTTCTTTAAGGAAAACACAAAATTGTACTGATATTTTAGAGAAATATTTACCTTAAATATAATATATATGCTTACATTTTATTGGTATAAACAAACTAACCATTATTAGATTTTTACTAGAATTTATTATATCCAAACAAATAAACATTTTAATAAAATATTCTGAATAATTTACTATATCCAAAACAATAAACATTTTTAACAAAGTAATCCAATGACATGAAAACATAAGAAAAATAATAAGGAAAGATTTTAAAAAGAGAAGAGCCAAAGGATAAAGTTATGACTAAAATAAAACCTGGATGTCACAATAAATGTAAAGGTTAAACTCCTATATTAGAAGAATATTAGCAAGCTGGGTCATAAAGTGAAAGAATATAATTCAGAAGACTCACATGTCCAGAAGGAAAAATTTATCAGAAAAAAATGTGACAGGAAAGTGCTAAACAACAAAACAAAGCAAAACAAACAAATGCCATGTAGAACTATTAATACTGGAAGAAGGAAAATAAAAGGAGAAAAATCAATCATGAGGCCAAGGTTATTTTAAGAATGATGTATATAAAATACACAAACTATAATGAAGATGTAACTATAGAAAGTTTCTCATTATAGAAAATACGATTTAAAAAATCTGATACAAAATCTTAAAGAATAGAAGGATATGAAAAAATTAGATTTGAAATTTGCAAAAAATTTACTAAGTATACAAAATAGTTCAATAACAGAAAATATGTACCATGAATCCCTTGCAAGGTGTGACGTCAACAGTTTAATGGAGGACTAAATATAAGTAGATGTGAAAGTTTTTGGAGCTCTGCACAGATTTACCTTACTTGTAAGTGCCATACTTTCTTCTTACTCATTTTTGTCCATCACCAAATATTTCCTGCAATTTATTCCCACCTAAAAACATGAATTTTTAATCACCTTCAAGAAAATTGCATTTGTTTTTCTGATAAGAATTAAAACCACTAGAAGAGTGGATCTACTTTTGAAGTCCTTTCCATTTTGGCTTATGGATTTCTCCCAGTGTAGGGATTGTTTTCTACTAGATAGATCATGACAAAAACAGTTCATTGAAATGTTATGAGCAGGTTCTTAAGGTGCCTCATCAGCAACCTACTGCATAAGAGAAAACTAACTAGTTGACAAAACAGAATTACATATATAAATACTACTGAGATTTGCAGGGCTATTTCTGGAGTCAGGCTGACTGACTTAGAAACCTGTATTATCAGTTTACTAGCTATGTAGCCTTGCTTATTTCATAGTTTGTGAAAAGTAAATTAAACATTGTATGAAGATATAGAGTATCATTGAAGAAAATACCAAAATAAATTAGACAAACTCAACCTATTGGTAAGAGCAACAATTTACAAAGAAAGATAAGTTGATAAAATTCCATTTAAAGAAAAATCAATAATCTTCATCAAAATCAAGCAAATCATATAATTTAATAAAAAGAAATACAATAGCAACAGCAACCACCACAACAAAAGATATATAACCTAGAAATTACCTTATGATTACCTTCAAATTAATCATAATGTTTATATGAACCTAATAAAATAATTAGTAAAATTTATTCTTTTTGGTGTTTGAAACTAGACAAGCTAATTCCATTGATTGTATGTTAAATAAACAATAGCATTAGTTCAGATACTTTTGGAATAGCAGAGGGATCATAAGGGACAAGTCTATCACATATTAAATTATTAAAAAGTTTGATAATTTAAATGCAATGGGCTTGGTAATTATTGTGGAGAGAGAAATTGAAGGGAAAGGAACTAATTCAAAGATCCTAAAATAAGATTAATCTTGGCATGTTTAAGAAAGAGAAAGATTGGGTAGCTGGGGCATAATAAGTGAGGGGAAGAAAAGTAGGACTGACGCCAAAAAGGAAGGCAGATGCCGGGTCATCTAGAGCATTTTAGGTAAAGGAAGTATTTTTTACAATGTATTAGAAGAGTAGTATGCAAAGTGGTTGAACAAAGCCAAGAAAAGAAATTTGGACTTAATGTGTAATTAGGAGAAGGGAGAAGAAGAAGGATATGTATCAGTTATGAGAGAAAAAGTAGTTCAACTGAAATAAAGAGGATTAAGAGAATAGGTTGCCATTGAAGTCAAGTTAAAAACAAAATATGTTTGAAAGAGAAAAGTGCTATTCAACATTTTAAATAGTGGAGTGGGTTTAAGAGACTCTGAAAAAGGGTCCATATTGGATTTAGAAATTATGATGTTCTTAGAAGAGCTATTTCATCAAAAGGTAAAGGAACCCAGAGCACCTAACGGTCATGCAAAATACTACTTAAGAATTTTCAGTATTTTGTCTGATGTTGTCAAGTGCTTAAAATCACTGAGGTAAGAAATCATGAGTATACTAGGACTAGTATGTACATCCAAGTGATTTACTTCCATGGATTCACAAGCCCATTGGAATTTTGCATACTCTGTACATCTATAAACATATACTTAATGGATATTTGTAGATGACATTAATTTGACTTATCTCAAGAATGCTAAATACTTCACATGTCCCCTACCACCACCACCAGGAGTAGCCACTTATTGGCATTTATTAAGTTTAATTCTGCCTAGGTCTATTTTGTGCCTAATAAAGCGATTTCTGCACTGGCACAAAACAAAATTATTTGGCTCATATTTGAATCTAGGGTCCTATTAAATCAGCACAGATAATAACCCATAACCATTTAAAAATGATAAAATAGAGTTTTAAAATGTAGGATATTTATATATTTAGCAATATCAATTTAGACAATTATTGTTATTTAGACTAATAGAAAATGTTTTAAATTTCAAGAGCCCTTTCATGGATGAAAAACTTAGGGATGGCACATTCCACCTACCATGACATCCCATAACCCCACTCTAATACTTTGCTGAAATTAAAATTTCTACTTCTGGTTGTTTCTTGTATTTTCTTATTTTACTATACAAATGGTGATGGTGATACCGCACACTGCAGAGTACTCATCCATATAAGCAAGTTATATATTTATTTTAAAATTTAGTGTGGGGGAAAAGCTACCCTCAGTTCCTAAGGAACAGAAATATTTCATTATTTCAGACAGTTTAAAATAGAGAAGAGATTTCTAGTCCCTAAACACTTGGCTGCTTAGATGAGCAAAATTTAAACCTAAACTCAAATACATTATATTAGCCTTACTCAGGAGCATAAATGTGCTTCACTTTTCTTTGGTCTTATTTTTTATTTCTATTTCACTTATTTAACAGTTAATATTTTAATTAATGAAACAGGATAAAATGGATTTTTTTTTGTCCAGGATCTTTTATGAAAATAAACATCTAGAGTCTGAAAAAAAATACTAGTTACAGTCAAACTTCTTCAATTTACTCAAACAATAATTTATTGTAACCATTGTTTCTCAGTCATAATATTTATTCCACTTTGCCAGAATAATTTAGCAATTTTCCTTCTCTGGATATGTTTATTTCTCACTAGTGAAATGAGATCTTACTTAAGATTTTATCTTTAAAATGCTTGTTTTTGTCAGAATTTTAAATTCTCTATCAACCTAATGTTAGGAAATATCTTATTTCTAAAATATTTCTGGATCACTTGCTAGATGTTTATTTGCATATATTTTAGAAGTGAAAACAACGTAGATTGCCAAATGATCTGCTACTTTGTCTTTCATCGTGATGCAGTACTTTTAGAAGCAATGTTACAGTTTTCTTTAGCAGTTAACAGGAAACATCCACTGATAACTTTTACTTTTTACTTTTGAGTCAAATAGTAATTGTCGCAAACCTGAAAAACAGTTTTACATATAATGCAATAATTGTCCAGACTTGTTTATTACTTAAAATTTTGTCCCATCTCTCACAAGAGAGATCTCAAGTGACTTATAGTTATGTCTGACAATCTATTCTAGTGTTTAATGGAATCTACATTGTTTCTCTCCTAAACCAAACCACTGTACCTGGGTTTCTCTGTTTGCTTGACTCGTTTGGATGACTAGTTTATTGAAACTGTCTTTTTCAACCTTAGGTGATGTCTTTCTGATTTCCCTTGGTTCAAAATCATAAAATTGGGAGCCAGCTGCTCCTTCAATTTTGATCTTGCTCAATGCTTTTGGAATACTAAAGTGCCCTCAACACTGCTACACAAAACTGTGTCTTTAAGGGGAGATCAACAATTAAGACAGTAAGTAAGACAATTTCTTAGAGTGACATGTGACAAAAGATGAAGTCATAATGACTTACCAAAAGCAATTCTGTCTTAAATTAAGCTAAAAATCTACTTTGATAAAAACTAGTTTAGCAATAAGATGATGGCATAAAATATACCTTAACAAATTTAAAATAATAGAAATCATACCATAATGGACTTAAACTAGAAACCAACAATAAAGAGACAGCTAGAAAATCCCCAAATATTTGGAGATTTAATAAAACATTTCTGAATAGCACCTAGGCCAAAGAAGACGTATCAAGTGAAATTTAGTAATTTTTAACTAAATGAAAAGGAGAATACAACTTATAAAAAATTGCGGAATGTAACAAAGGCAATGCTAAGAGGAAAATTTATACCACTGTATGCATATATTAGGAGAGAAGAAAGAGTTCAAATTAGTAACCTATAGGTTAAAATCAATAACCTATGCTTCCTACTTAGAAAACCAGGAAAGGTGAACAAATTAACCCCAAGTAAGAGAAGAAAACAATCATAAAAATTATCACAGATAGCAATAATAATGAAAAAAGGAAATTAATAGGGAAAAATCAATGACACAAAAAGCTAGATTGGAATTGACAAACTTCTAGCCAGACTAACCAAGAATAAAAGGAAGAAACCCACAATTACTGCTATCAAAAATGAAAAAGCAGTCATCACGACCGATTCCATGCATATTAAAAAGATAATAAAGAAATTTTATGAAGAAATGTATGCATACATTTGACAACTTAGATGAAATGAACCAATTCCTTCAAAGTCAAAATTTACCAAAACTTAAAAAAAGGAAATAGATAACATGAATAGGGTAGATGGGAACTCTCTGTGCTTTCTGACCAAGATTCCTATAAACGTAAAAACTGATATAACAAGAAAAAGAATGTCTATTAAAAACTAGACAAGCCTCAAAAAATAACATAAAGACATATACACTATTGAAGATATACCTTTTTGCAGTTTTACCGATATTGAAAATATTAGTCTTATCACTGCAAAATGACTGCAACATGACCTGGACTTGATACCCTGTATTGTTTCTTGTAAAATCGCAACAAATACACCTTCATTAAGGTTTTCTTTTTTTTTTTTCCCCTTATACCTCACATTATTTATTTATTTAGTGCCTTTGTTTTCTTACTCATCTGGCCATACACTGGATAAAGGGGGTGTGAGTAACAAAGTTTTCACAATTACACAGTCACACCTTAAAAGCTATACAGTTACACAATCTTCTTCAAGAATCAAGGCTATTGGATTACAGTTCAACAGTTTCAGGTACTACTTTCTAGTTAAAAACTTCAAGGGGATATCTATATAATGCATAGGAATAACCTACAGAATGACTTTTAGACTCTATTTGAAATCTCTCAGCCAGTGAAACTCTAATTTGTTTCATTTCCCTTCCCCCATTTGGTCCAAGAAGGCTTTCTCAGTCCCATGATGCCAGAGTCCGGCTCATCCCGGAGAATCATTCCCATGTTGCCAGGGAGATTTACACCCCTGGGAGTCAGGTCCCACACAGGAGGAAGGGTAGTGAGTTTACCTGCAGAGTTGGCTTAGACAGAGAGGCCACATCTGGGCAACAAAAGAGGTTCTCTTGGGGTGACTTTTAGGCATAATTATAAGTAGGCTTAACTTCTCCTTTGCAGGAATATGCTTCAGAAGGGCAAATGCCAAGATTGAAGACTTAGCCTATTAAATTGGTAGTTCCCAGTGCTTGTGAGAATATAAGGCTTTCAAAAGTTGGGAAATTTAATACTTAACATTTTCCTCAGTCCCTCAAGAGGGCTTTGCAAATACTTTTTTATTATTCTCTGCCCAGAGTAATTTGAGGAATCACATTAACCTGTAAAAATCAACAAGGTCTCACTCCCTCTTCAAGCTTCCATGTAATTATGATGTTCAAATAAACTGATGATACAAGATAAATTATATATTCTGAGAGAAAATATAAATTTTGCACCAAATAAACATCTCTTCCTTCAGTCTAACACTGAAGTTGAAGTTCTAAAACACCATCAGTATCATCCTTTATCCTTTAGTCTGATTTGCCTTAGTCCTAGTAAGATCGGCTTCATTAATATCTCTAATTGAAGTCTGATCTCTTTTTCAGATTTTTTAACAGTTACTGTATGGGGTAATACTGACTTTCATCACTGCAGAACACTAGCTCTGAGTTCCAGGTGTCATTCTAGGGAATGATCAGGTTACACACAAAGAGCCCAGAATCTCAGAATTTAGAAATAATTGTAACAACTCAGGAATAGATGTGACTGCTGTAAGAGCTTACAATCTAGGAACCCTTACAGTAAGCCTTCCCTGCTAACCTATGCTCTCAGATTCCATTCTCAGAGGTTGCACATAATAATCCGTATTAGTGTGGTGTTTGAATGTTTGTTGTTCTGTTTCTGGCTTATTTCACTCAACATGCTGTCCTCAAGGTTCATTCATCTAGTTGCATGTCTCACAACTTCATTCCTCTTGCAGCCACTCAATATTCCATTGTTCATGTACAACACAGTTCACCGTTCCATTCGTCAGTTGATGTACACTTAGGCCACCTCCATCCATTGCAAATTGTGAATACTGTCACCATAAACACCAGTATGCAAATGTCTATTCATGTCCCTGCTTTTAGTTCTTCCAAGTATATACCTAATAATGGGATTACAGGATCATATGGTTACTCTATACTTAGCTTCCTCTGGAACCACCACACTAACTTCCAGATGGGTTGCACCATTCTACTTCCCTACCAACAGTGAATAGGTACATCCCTCTCCCCACATTTTCTCTATCACTTGTGTCTTTCTGTTTATTTTTTAAACAATTGTGTTCACAAACCATACAATCCATCCTAAGGAAACAATATATGGTCTTTGTTATAATCACATAGTTATGCCTGCACCACCACAGTCTGCTCTTGGAGACTAACTAAATTCCACACCTCCCTATCCTGCCATCTTGCCCTGCCTCCCTTCTTTAAGGTCTTAAACAACAAAAAGGAGCCCTTTCTAGGACACAATAATGATGCAATTCACATTATGTAGCCCTCTCATTTGTTAACTTGCTTTAAAATTATCTTTTTGAAAAGAAATGGATAGAATTTTAACAATTGAGGAGGCAAATGTTTTGATTCCAATAATTGGCTGTTGCTTCTGGCTAGCTTCATAGCCACTGCCTCAGAACACTTCATGGCTATTTGACACCCATGATAAGAAGTGCTTTTTCTCCAGGATCTCTATGGGCACATAACCTCCAAATCCATCTTCCCATACTTTTGCAGGGTACAACATGTGAATTGAAGTGATCTGGTTCACTCCTTGATTAGTTTTTTATAAGAAGCAGCTGAGATTCCCTCTCTTTTTCCTTTTGCTGACTGTATTCAGGACACTCCAAAGCCCTGGGATACTGGAGTCACAAAATCAAGGAACTTGAATCCCAGAATTATGGCAAGTGGGTAACTTCTATTAAAACATAACTTGAACTATGTGTCATGCTTCTGAAATTTTGGAGTAATCAAATTCAGACACCAAGAAGAAACTTATACCTCTATGCTTTCTTGGTCATACTGAGTAATATGAGGAAAATTATGAAGGAAACAGAAAGACTACTCAGAAATATGTATGTGCTATTTATGTGGGAAAAATATGGCTTGTTTTACCAATAGAATGTGCCCAAAATATCCAAGTTGGGGTGTTTAATAAAAAATTGATGTAATATTAAAATAGAAGGTCATTGAAGAGACTTTTGAAAATGTAAGAGGTGTTAAAAATATATTTTGCTTGATAGAAAAGATATAATTTATATGTAAAAACATTGCTTATAATCCTGTAATTTGGTTTCTATGTTCCTACTTCCTAAAAAGCAATTTATAAGTTTTGTTTTTACTGTTATTTCAAGAAATGGTAGTTACATTAGTTTTAGGGTTGGCCTTTATAAACTTCTATTGGTACAAATGTGTACCCACAAAATTGGGAATTTAGATCTCTGTTGCCAAAGTATTAAAAAAAAGCATTGATGTATTGCTATCTTCAACTATCACTAATTTAGATTTATTAATGGTATTATGGCTTGCTTTATGATTACTGATTAATTTGTTTTTCAATAATAATTCTCAGCAAAAGAACTTTTTTCTTTTTTCCTTTAAGTTAACTTATTTTTATTTGTTTTGTATTTTGGTCTTTAATTTTAGGATTATGTGAATTTCATCACTGTATTAAATTAAAACACCTTTCAGTCTATGGAGATGGTTAAAATTTGAGGGCATATCTGTTCACTCTGAGAGGTGGCTGCAGTTCATATTGTGACCACTGCATATGAGTTACCTGCAGTTTCTTTAAAGAGTCAGTTCATGTTGAAAAGCTACAATTTGTATACTGTTCTTTTTTAATGTTAGTGTTTTTCCATCACCCTAGACTGCAACTATTTGCAGAATTTTTATGCAAATGAGAAGTCTGCTTCATCTTAGAATAAGGAAAAAAAAACAAAAACTGTTCACTTTTCAGATATATGTACTTAAGACATTTCAGGCATAGTTACACATTTCAAAGAGCCAAATTACTAAATGTTTCCCTCTGTGGCCTATGCAATATACGTATTTCCCCTTAGTTCTTACTGAAATCTGATTCTATTTAGAGTAGAAATGTGCTTATTTGAAACAATTATATTTCTCATCTCCTATTGCAATCAAGAAGGATAATTTGAAGAAGTCTGGGCCAATTAAATGTAAACAGAATTCACCCATAAAGCTCCTTAAATGAATAGACTCAGCTGGCATAACCATTTGCCCTTCACTTTACTGCTTCATCCTATCTAAAATTTAGATTTGACACCATAGTTGAAACAACCAACCTGTGTCCATGAAGCACTGATCATGAGGCCAAAGCAATAGGCTCAAAATGTCTAAGTATGAAGATAGGAAAAGGGAATCTGCATTCCCAATGATAATTTAGTGCTACTGTCCAAGCCCATTTGAATACATTATGAGTAAATTAAAAAAAACAAAACAAAACAAAAAAAAAAACAACTCACTAGTTTAAAACCATCATTTCCATTTAACAGCTAAATTCAAATGTCTTTGTTTCAACCAGGTCCCATAACAAAAATACAATAACAAAGTAAACAACTATGTCCTTCTAATACCAGAAGGGATAGGTAGAATATGGGAATAAGTGAAAGAGAAGACAGCCTCAGAAATGAAGAAGAATGGAACAGAAGTTACTTGATGTGAAATGTCAGGAAATCAAGGTGGTGGAAGAAATTCAACAATCTTCAAGATGACACAGAGGTACAGTATTTTTTATAGGAACAGTGTGAGCCACCTTACATGAGATTTCCAAATGCCTACAGAAACACAAAAGGAGGAAGGAAACAGAGACGTCATCAAAAATTAAAATATATATCTTTGTCCATTACATTAAAAAGGCAAGAATTGGTGACGTTTTCTTTTAAAGATGTTAATAATCAGTTGTCCCAATTATGTGTCTCAAAATTTCTGAAAGAATTACAGCTGAAGTTTTGGTAACTGAAATTGAAATAGTAGTTTCGTTGAATAATGCCATGGTAAGCATCTTCCTAAATAAAGGCAATGAGATGGTGTTATCTGTAAATTGTTACCAATACATTCAACATGAGTCTTCTAGCCCAACACAAATGTGAAAAGTAAATAGTTTTTTTTGAGAAAATAACATTTGATGAACATTATGCCTTTCCTGAATGGTGCCTTCACATTTTAAATTTTTACATTAATTAAAATTTATCTTTTATATTAATTAAAATGTGGAGACAAAAACAATTATTTCATCATCAAGTTGCATTCTCAAATATGGGAAATGCTAAAGACTTAATTACTAGTTATGGTAACTAGTGAATGCTGTGAATGATTTAAAGCACTGTTGAATCTGGTATTTTTTTTTTTTGTCATGCTTGCCAAATTGAACATAGACTAAATTAATCCTACATTTTAGTCAACTGTAAGCTCACATAGTAAAACACAATGTTAAGCATTGTTGAAAATCTGCAAAGCTTAGGATAACGCAAGAAGAAACAAAGAAATCTTTCAATTGATACCATCTTGATTTTATTTTCAGTAAAAGATCCAAATACAAAAGGTTCAAAGTCACCCAAATATTAGGGAATTATAGTGCTCAACCTCATTATGAAAAATTCTGTCTGGAAATGCTTTTGTTATTTTTTGTACCCCATTCTTATTTTTACTGATTTAACCAACCAAAGGAAACATATTAAATATAAAGATATGCTTAGAAAATGAATAATATGGGGGAGGCGGGGTATGGATGTTTTGGGTATTCTTTTTAGTTTTATTTTTATTCTAATTTTTATTTTTTGGAGTGATGAAAATGTTCAAAAAATTGTGGTGATGAATGTACAACTATATGATGATACTGTGAACAATTGTTCTGCACTTTGGATGATTGCATGGTATGTGAATATATTTAAACAAAAAATTTAAAAAAAGAATATACTTAGAAAAATAAATAGCTCAAGAAAGTTAATTCATCATAGTGCGATTTTAAGCTGTATGTCATTACATTAAAACAAATTTTATTATTGTTCATATTTAGAATGCAGTTCAGGAAAATGGAAAACAATGTTCTCTTATTATATTTGCAGAACAGTCTTTACCAAAAGGCAAAATAATTTGAAGCTTTAATTCTAAGGTACAAATATGTGCCAGCATTTATCTTTGAAAAGATTTCATATACAGTAGATTGTAAATGGCACTATAGCTGAATAGTGCTACTGATGCAGAAATAATTGTTTTGAATTGTTTTGAATAGTGAAAAGTCAAAGTACAAAGAGGACAGTATATTAAAATAAAGTTTTAAAAATCTAACAAAGGATGACAAACACTTCTGGATGGCAGTTAGTGGAAAATATTTATGTCATTTGACTATGAGAAATTCTGTATGTTATTTGAGAGTAAGAACAAGTAGATGAGAGCTGGGTTTGACCATGACATCTATAATCTTGAGTTATAATTTGTGTAAGAAACCTGACCATGATTCATTGAAAAGAGTGCGTTGTTCCTGTTGAAGGTTATTTTTGTTCAAACATTTTTCTCATATTTCAACATCTGGAGGAAAGCAAAATGGATTTCATGCTTGCATGAATAAAACCAAACTATTTTACAATTACAGAAATGGTTTCATCATCAATAATTACTTGACAAAAGTAAAAAGAAAACAGTTTAGCTGAAGAAAATAAAACAGTACAATTTAGCATATAAGAAAATCAATATGTGTGTGGGCTTGTACAACCAAATTATCTGTTGGACCTGATAAAAATAGACTTTCTCAAACCCATTGGGAAATCCATTTTATTGATTCTACTGAAATGGCGTAATGCTTTTTTCAGCAAATTCTTCATAAGCAATATGAACATATCTTGAAGCAAAAAATGTTAAAACATACTCTCCACTTCACTAGGGAGAAACAACATATGTTGAAATAAGCTCATGTTTAGACTACATTATTTATAAATAATTATTAATTTAATCAGTTGATGCTTATATTGATATTTCTCCTTGACAGTTGGTACAGTTCTTGGTACATAGGTACATACCACTGAGGCAGTGAACCCCATGCAAGCACCATTTCCTTTAGAAATCAATTTCAAACTAGCATCAAATATTATCCTAATAATTATGTTGCACAAACTGGGATATAGATAAAATCAGAAAGGCAAGTTCAGAATATCGACTTCTGAAGTTACAAATCAGGAACTTAGAATTCAGAATATCAATATTTCATTTCACATCTTTTCAGGAGAGACATTTTAGGCACTGGGATCCTACATGTACAGAGAAGATACGAGTATTTAACTTAGTATTTTTAGTAAATATGACTATCACTTGTATGACCTTATGTCATTTAGGATTCATCTGACCAACCAATTATTTGTTGTAATTTGCACAGCATTTTACCTATATACCTGTGTATAGGCTGGACCAGGACACCACAGAGTTGAGAGCAAAGTAGAATTGATATCCAGATATTTGCTTGGCACAAGGCTGAGTCTGCCTAGAAGTAGGACACCAGATTGGAGGTGTGCCTTTTTTTCACTTCACACAAAAGTGCCATGGAAGCTAATGGAAGCATTGACAGGACTCACTGAGATATCAACAACCAAAGGAAAATTGGTATGTGGCAAAGTGGGAGCAGTTTGAATTTAAACTGTATTCAGCACATAGATTGAAACAGGCTTGTGAATGTATTGCCAATGGATAGGGTAGTCCTTGAAGAACCATATAGGAGAAAATCCATCCTAAGGCAAGACAAATGGAAACAGATATGCCTGACCAAGAAATGATCCTTGATCTTTGAAAGGAAGAGGTAACAATTCTTAGTGAAGCCTTTTGTTGTTTGTTGTCTGTCATAGGCATTTTCTTGGGAGTAAGAGACAAGAGGCTCCAAGTAAAAGTTGAAAAAGTAAATGATACTAAGTAGTCTTTAGGACTTTAATGCACTAAGAGCATTCCTGTGTGGTTTCAATACCACAGTTTAACCCAGTAGAGAGGAAAGAGAAACAGCCTCACCCTCATGCCTGTACTAAAGTCTCCAAGGTATCAGATATTGAAGGTTCCTCTACAGCACTTATGCAGTTCAGTTTGGAGGAATAAAAATCCCTGTAGTGTAACTGCTGAGAGACGGGCTTACTCAGCAAGAAATAGGAGAGGAGCACACCAAAAGCTGAGAATTGGTAATGCTTATGAAGAAAGATGATATACCAATGGGAAGTAGGGGTAAAGCAGCATGCAAAGAACAAACTTGTAGCAAGCCTTTACGTTCATGCAGACATATAAGATGCCTCTGAAAAGTTGAAGCTGACAACAGAAGAATGAATTTAGAAAGAAATAATCGTTTGAGACCAAGTAGAAATCATGGTCAGTTAATGCAGGATAGTACTTGTTAAAATCTGTCAGTGGAATATAGCTCTTGATTAACATAAATTGGAATCAGTAGACAATTTACTTGGCAAATGTCACAAGATTGAAGGTATCAGAATGAAGGCAACATTTTGGATATTGTAGGCTATTTTGTCAGAACTTCAGTGTTTCAAGCCTGTTGTAAAGGGCATGTTTCACCCTCACAAGATGAAGAAAAGGATCCGGGTGTCAGAAAAATGTTTTCCAAGACTAATGAAAGAAAGAAACTGGCAAGATAGGCTATTTGGCACAGAAATGACAGGCAGGGAAATCAGTGTCAATTGCCTAACAGAGGGTTGATTTGTATTTTTAGGGGATAATTTAGGAAGAGTGGCTGTCACCCTTCTAAGAACATAGTAAAGTGTCATTCATGCTCTGGGTCCTTCTTATTAATGGAGTAGGGAGAAATCAGTAAATAAAGTTTCACATGAATGAATCCACACATCATTTGAAAGCTATTGCTATTCCTATAGAACAGATATCGTCAAGTGATAGAAGCTCAATAACATTCACAAGAGCACGGCCCTTATAAGTGAAAGAGCCAGTATTTAATTCCCAAAGCTATGTGATCTTAGCCACTATTCAACACTGCCTTTCTAAAGGAGGGTTAGAGATAGGAGGTTTAATGTTGGAAAATATAGATGATCATCACCTGGATGAGGGAGGAAAAAGCAAATGGAACAGGAGAAAAAAAGAGCAATCTCCCTTGCTTCAGGCAGAAGGCTCTGCTTGCATCTGTTCCCATATGTTTTAATGTTCTGTTTGCTATAATGAGATAAACTAAAGTAAAGATAAGAAAGAGAAAAGAAGATAATAAAAAATTAAAAACTAAAATGAAAAATAGATAACATGAAAAGGAAATAATTAGAACAAAGCCTGAAGATGATAAGAAGAAACTAGGTAAATAAGTAATACAAGAACAAAGTAAGTCTGAGATAAAAGAAGTCTTATAAAAGAGTAAGAAAAGATAAAATCAACTAAGAACTATTAACTGTGAGATTGTAAAAACAAAAGGACTAAAAGATTAAAAGGCAAAGATAAATATGCAAAATATATTTTAAATGGATTCAAAAGTAAAAGAATAATAAACTAGGGCATAAAATGCTAAATGGACTAAGAAAGAAAACAGCACTACAAGTTCAAAAGTTTAACACAGGCACATATTCCTGTAAAAAGAGCTGGGCATACTAAGAGGACTCCACACAAAAATGCCCTCTGGACACTGAGGAGCTCTGCAGTTACTACTTTAGCTGAGATCCTCTAGGAAGGCTGAGAAGAGATCAGGGCCACTATATGTATTTGTTACCTTACTCTCCAGTCAGAGACTTGCTCAGAAATGCTGATCAGCCATCAAATTGTTTCCACAGAGTTTTCTGCTGGGACTTACAGGCACACAAACTCCCTGTTCCTCTTGAGGTATTCCCTTCCAGCCAAAAACCAGTCTTTTGCCAAGAGGATTTAAAGTAATGCCTTTTAAGAATTTATCCAAGAAAATGCAATGCTGCTTCCCTTAGTTTCAAAATGTTGAAATGTGCTTGAGTTTCGGTTAGCTTGATTGATAAATCTAGTTATTATATCAATAATTCCAGAAAACAACAGTTCTTGAAATTATGCACTTATACATGTTGTGATATATATATATATATATATATATATATATATATATATATATGAAATAAAAATATGGTAAAATAATATGGTAAGATATTAATTGAAGGGTTTTTTTCTCCAGTACATCTCCCCTTGTGTCGTCCCCTCCCATTTTGTCATGATGCCATTGGAAGTTGTGTGAAAGGGATTGGAGAATACATGTGAGAATTACTTTTGCCTTCTGAGTTCAAAAGCTGTGGGTCTAGTTTGAAGCCCAAAATAACTAAGAAGTAAACGAAGTAGTGAAACTTCCTGCAGTGCTCACTGGTCCCTCATATTCTAAATAAATTAAGATCTACAGAAATGAGGAAGAGAGACTTGGGAAAGAGAAAGAAAATGGGAACATTTATTATTATAGGAGACACTCACCCTCCCACTTCCTAGAAATGAGCTCTAGGGAAATTGCTTATTCTACCCTTTCTTTTCTCAGGATCTGAAGAAGCAAATGATTAATGCTGTTAGGCAATTTTTCATGTACGCATTGCCATTTTGTATAGCTATTTCAAATTTTTTATGTGAATATCTTATGATCCAAAAATTACCAAATTATTTTAAGTTCAAAAACCACATTTTTTTCTATATTGTATTTATGATAGTAGCTTATATAATACTTATAATGTATACACAATCCATCGCCAACTGCTTTGATTTTATATCCTAAATATTTCTCGAACCTTTCTACAACACTTCATCTCTACTTGCATTCGCTTTGTCAATGCTATCTTCATCTGTTGCTTTTTCTACTCTAATAGCCTACTAATTGCCTGCTTCTGATAACTACAGGTCACTTAAAAACTATCCTTCAAACTATAGCCAGATTCATCCTTTCAATATTTTACACTAATCATGCCACACTCTTTGAAGACATCCCATTATTTGTAGGATAAAGCCCTTCACGTGACCTACAAGCCCTCCTGGCCTGCACTGTCTGCATCTCCAGCCTCATATTGGAGCTTCCTCACTCTTCTCTGTGATCTATTACCTGACTTTTCTTCCTTTCCTATAACTCACTATGGGCTCTACTTTATGATCTCACTCTGGGATGATCTCTTCCTAGGTCCTCTTTCTTAATATATATACAGCGATTCAAATCAATTATCACTTACTCAGAAAAGCTTCCCTAAATCTAGATCAGGTCCCTCTTTGATATGGTCTCAAAGAGAATATATTCTGTATTAGTTTTGTGGGATTATTCAATTTACCTTCCCAACTGAAACATAAGCCACATGAGAGCAAAGATTGTATCATGCTTTGCTCACTCTCCATTACACTCCAGAAGATAGTCTAGTAACTTGCAAATGTAACTATCCAACACATGTTTGAAGAAATTAAAGAAGGAAAGAATAAATCAAAGATATAGTTGTATAATAAATATTTTAAATAATAATATTGTATGATTTATAGAATTCATTATTTAATAACTTTTAAATATGTATTCATCAACCAATTTAAAAAACTAAGCTACTCTTAACCTTGAAAAGGGAATGAGATCTGGTTGGTTTGTAAGGTTAGTGTGAAGCTCCAGTATTTCCCAGAGTAATTTGGGCAGTGAATAAAAAAGTTTTTGCAAAGCTTCTGTGAGGGACTAGGGAAAAAATGTGGGAATATTAAACTTACCCACCTAGGGAATTCCTCATATTCTTGCAACCACTGGGGACTATCAATTTAGTAGGCTAAGCCATTGGGGCTTACCCTTATGGAGCTTGCTGCTGCAAAGGAGAAGCTAAGACTACTTATAACTGTGCCTAAGAGTCACCCCCAGAGAACTTCTTTTGTTACTCAGATGTGGCGTCTCTTTCCAAGTCAGCTCATCAGGTGGACTCGCTGCCCCCCCCCCACTATGTGGGACATGACTTCCAGGGGTGTAAATCTCCCTGGCAACATGGGACATGATTCCTGGGGATGAGCCTGGACCAGGTATTATAGGATTGAGAAAGCCTTCTTGGACCAAAATGGGGAAGGTAAATGAAACAAAATAAAATTTTAGTGGCTGAGAGATTTCAAATGGAGTTGAGAGGTCATTCTGGAGATTATTCTTATATATTATATAGATACCCCTTTTTAGTCTTTAGTGTATTAGAATAGCTAGAAGGAAATACCTGAACTGTTGAACTGCAATCCAGTAGCCTTGATTCTTGAAGATGATTGTATAACTATATAACTTATACAGTGTAATTGTGTGATTGTGAAAATCTTGTAGCTTACACTCCCTTCATCCAGTATTTGGAAAGATGAATAGAAAAATGGGGACAAAAAGTAAACAAATAATAGGAGGGTACAGGGGTATGAGATGTTTTTGGTGTTCTTTTTTACTTTTACTTTTATTTTTATTTTTATTTTTTGGAGTAATGAATGTGTTCCAGGGCTGATTGTGATGATGAATGCAAAACTATGTGATGATACTATGAATAAGTGTACACTATGAATGATTGTATGGCATGTGAATATATCTCAGTAAAATTGCACGGGGGAAAAAAGAACATTTAACTGAGCAGTAGTCTCCAATTCATACCAATTCAAGTGATAATTCTGAGAAAAAACCAATATAGTTAAAATAAGGATTTGATAGGCATTAAAAAAAAACAACACTAAGCTACTCAAAAATAAATAATTTAGCTATCATGGTTTCTTTCTATTAAGAAGTTAATACTTTTAAGGACTGTCAAACATAAGATTTCTGCAACAGTATATTAATGAAATTTGCTTGGTAATGGAGTTCATTCCACTAATGACATAGAGTGAGTTAATTTAAGACATACAACTATAATAATAATTGTATATTTTTTGTCATTTTTAAATGGAGAGATCAGCAACCAGATTATTAATAGCATCAAAAAGTTTGAAATTTGGTAATTACCATTTCCCAGACATGTTTTAAGTTTTCCCCTCATTTAAAAAATATCCATATCATTCATTTTATTTTATTCTATAAAGTATCTATGTAAAAGTCAAAAACATTGAGTTATATTATGCATCAATATTTCCTTTTAGACTCTAGTAGATGTCTAACTAATGTAAATACCAAGAAAATGCTCTTATGAAATTGGCACATTCAGAAAAAAAATGTGGAGTAAAGAAAATTTGTTTAATTTGTTCATCTAAGAGGCAAACGTGTGCAATTTATCACTAAAGAGATATTAGTTTGGATTTTAAATATATTACTTCATATTTGGGAGATCTTTGGTGAAACATTTTAACTCTCTGAGCTCAGTTTGCTCACACATTAAATATGTTTATAATGCCTAATAATATTATTGCAACATTTAAAGGTAATAATCACATCAAACTATCTGCTGTAAGTGCAAAAAGATATTTCTTTCTCAATGTCACTTATTCCCTACCCCATTTTACAGCAGTTTATATTTTGTTTGTTTGACATTTTGATCCTATACTGCTTATATGATCTATTTATGACTGTACCTGGGAATGGATTAGACTGCCTCAACACTGGCAAGAAGTGAAATGCAAAATGTTTATGGAGAATTGTTCTTGCTTGTGTTCTTAAGTTGTGCACCTAATTTTACATGAATTTCAGAGTTAGTAAAAAAGACAACAAAAAAGCCAATCTTTCGGTAAGATATTTTTTATTTGCCTGGAGAGTCAGAACAACATAGCTCTCAAAACACAGGTCAAAAGAAAAATGCTGAGAAGAGTGCTTCTGAAACAATAGAATTTTAAAAAGGACTCTCTAGTACTCCTATAGTTTATCTGAAAAAACCTAACAGTGTGAAAACAGGCAACACTTCAATTCAAAGAATCCCCAATGTGGTGATGGCCAATTTCAACCTTGTACAGAAATGTATGTGCTTTTAAGGAAAAGAAGAAGGAAAAGTGAAAATAGAAGTAGGAGACAAGTAACAGAGAACAGAAAATCGTAATCCTCAAACCACTAGTAATTACGATATGCATATCCAAGTTTAATGTTTCATTTTTAAGGGAAAGACTAAAAAAAAATTTGGGGTTCATTAGAGGTGACTCTACCATTACCAGCTTAATTATTCTTTCTCTCATTCTCTCTCTCTCTCTCTCTCTCTCTCTCTCTCTCTCTCTCTCTCTCTCTCTCTCTCTTTTTGAGTGACTTTCTCTCTTACTATGCTCTCCCAAATTTTACAATCTTGTAAAATTTTAGTGAATCACATAATTAGTGACAATATTTATGCTGAAGCCAGTATCTCTTTGTGAATTTAGTCTTCAGTTGGTTCTTCAAAGTCACCAGGCAATCTCCTGAGGAACAGTCTCTCTCAGAGGTGATTCAAATTTTCAAATTGGGTGTCCTTTTTACTGCAGTCACCAGGAGGTCTGTCTTAATATCTGTCTTCAAAACTCTTATCTTCAAGCACAAATGGATTTCATTCTGGCAATCTTATTCAACTAGTTCTCAAAGTCAGTCTGTATTCTATCATCTGGAGGCTTCTTTTTCATTAAGCATGCAGCACACATCAATGTTTATTTCAAAAAATATATTTATTTAGTTCATACCATGTGCAAAATATACCTCTAGGTGCTGAAAATACACAAGTTAACCCAATAGATTTAGATCCTGCCCTCATTACATCTTGTTCAAAATGGCTGGCTGGAAAAATGAAGTAAGTTCAGAAGAAAGAATATGGGGCATCTCCACATGCCTAGAGTTAAATAGAGGACTAAGTGGCCTCATCTTGGGAACTGCTGATGAGAGATTCAAAGAGAAGAAAATCCCTAAATAACTCCAAAAGTTCTCATGGGAGACACAACTTTAAACTTCCATCAGTTCCAGTTAGTATCACATTCAATCATGTAATAATCATAAACAATAATGCCTATACTCACAATTCTTCTCCTCCTTTACCCTAGAATGCTCACAACTGTGGTTAAGAAGAAGGGGGGGGCAAGAATTTGGGTGAAGAAAGTAATAGTTGTCCATATTCCTCAGCTCCTCATTTCACTCCCCATATGTAGATTTCTGCTTGAAGTAGGACTTAGTTGTGGGGGGAGAAAAGTCTCAAATTTACAAATCGATATTTGATAATTATAAAGGACTAGATATTTTAATTACAATGTTGAAACTATTATTTTTTTTTCTTTTTACATAAAGTAGCCATATGACCTTTTATTGCCTAAGAGTGACTGGAAAAGTAATGACAGTTGCTCTGTATTTCATCCAAACTCAGGATAAAGAAATAGCTCCACAGAGCTGATTTAAAGGAAGAGCAGATTCTATCTGTCTATCTATCTATCTACCTGTCTGTCTATCTATGTGTATATATATAGTGGAAATTTCCAGAATTTGACTTATTCAACATAAGTGTTATTAAGAAACCAAAATTCATTGTAAGCAAATTAAATAAAAATGAGAATTTTTTAAAGGATAGATTAGGTCTCACAGAACTGAAAAACAATAAGGCAACTAACTGTGTCAGAGAGAAACAAGAATCAAATAACAATACATCATCAGGGCACATTCCCCACCCCTTCCTCTGTTTCGCAGGTTGACTTTTTTCTCTCCAGACTTTCCAACATTTCCTCCCTGGCTCATGAGGCAGAAAACATGGCCACCAAGACTACCAGAGATACAATTTCCCTATGATACAATTTCCCTATGATACAATATCTTTTTCTTGCTACCTAACCCACATTTCCAGAGACTTAGTTTCTTTGGTAATGGCAAAAAGATAGGCTCTACTGCAGGAATTTAGCTAATTCTGGAGCTATCCCTGTAAGCATGGGGATGAGAGGAGAGGTTTGTATATGCATAAAGGATACCATATAAACACAGAGCAAAGGCATCTGAAACAGATTTTGCTGGGAGTGGTGAGAGGGAAAACAGAAGTTATTCAGCAGTGATTTTCCTACATGTAACAGGACAAATAGCCCTTCTGCAGCATTTTTTTTTTGCCAATGAAAATTCTCTGTATATATTAGGTGACGAGATAGACAATTTACTATCTCAGTTTTTAATTGATTTACCACATCAATATTTCAGGTTATTTTAAGAGTGTCCCAAACAAATTGTGTTTGTCTATTTAGAATTATAATACAATCTGGGAATCTTTGTCTTCTAGCAGAGAAGCTATAATGATTATATTCATTTTCATAGCTGATATATATATATATATATATATATATTTACTTTATATGTCATATTTTTTAGTTTTTGCAATTTATGTTTCTTTTTTATGTTTTTGTCAATGTGAACTTGGTGGACTTCTGTCATTTAATCTTTATTTATGTAAGCATAGCAGAAGTCTCTTTATGTATTTAATATTTCTGTTGTTCTAGCTGTTATTTCTTCCTCAGAAATACTTAATATCCCTTAGATAGACCTCTTATTGCCAGTTTTCATGTCCCCCATCATTTTTATCCTTTTTAATAACCATTTCTTTGCATCATGGTGGATCAGGCCTCCATATCACTGATTTGATTGCAGCCTAATTCTACTCTGTTGTCTATAGTACATTAGATTGCCAAGGTGTTGCAAGGTGTATAACTGCTCCTTGATTTCAGTCAAAATTCTTTAAGGTCATTTGTTGCCACCTTTTTGCAATCATAGGATCAGATTCACCTCAGCCATAACTGATACAAAAAGAGTGCTCATGTGACACATTAGAAATGAAACTGCAGTCTAAGGGAGCTCATCCAATTATGGACCCAGAATTGAATCTATGGGACCAAAGATGGAGTGACTGAATCATATTTATAGCAAAAACCTACAGAAGAGGTCCCAAACTTCTGTTGCTGAGAGTGCAACCTTCCTTATTAATGTTTTTGTTTGTTTGCCTGTTTGTTTTCAGCTTTTCTGGGGCACTGTGATATCTGCATCCTACTGTAAACCAAAACCACTTTTTTATTTGAGCTCGGAGTTTCTGTACTTACAGCACAGCCATTTTAATCTGGGGTCTTTTTTATCTCAAAGATCTTTCCTTCTGAGTCTCTGGTGCTATTTTTTGAACCTTCTTGAATCTTATTAAAATACCAAATGGGTTTCTAAAATATTACTACTATAAATCATTTTTAAAAGGTACACTTTCCATTTTCACTTTTAAGATAGGATTTCCTCTTTATAATACTGTAGTATATTTCCATGAGTCCAACTTTATTTTCTCCCTCATTACTCATCCTCTAAAGAGCACATATCTTCCTAAAATTAAACTGCTAACTAATCTCTGTGTGGGGCGGTATACATTGTTCTGTTCCCTGTACCCTTGTGTACCAAATTCCTTTCCTTTTTGTACATAATGAAAGCTAATGAAAAATAGCAAAAGTAACAAAAAATAGTGTCCAGAATTTGCTTTCCCATGATTCTGTAATTCTTCTTGTCTGCACTGAAACCTGAGTTGTTGATTTGTTTAGACTACACATACCAGTATGCAAAAATAACTTGCAAGGCCGTTCTTCTCCCCATCAAAGATATCTATCTGGTTAAGACCACATTCTATCTTCCCCCCCATTTAGGTACAGGGCAGAAAAATGAATGGAGAATCTCCCTACCATAAGGCCAACAGGCATCTTGACATGGACTGTGATTCTCAATTCAACTCCACTGAGCTTGCAGAAAAGACAAACCACTTCTTACACTGGGCTGGACAAAAATCTGTTTCCTTTCATGTTTCCAAGTGTCATCTTTTCCTTTTATTATGTGAAATTTAAGGGAGAGTTGGAAAGATTGCATCAGTCCTGCCAGTCATACTCGGTACTCACAGTTAAATTTCTAAGCCTATTTGAACTGTTTCTTTTTAGTAAGTTTCAGTATATTAATATATCATTTAGTTTGCAACAGTAGCTTTCCAAATATGGTCACTTGTTTACTTAAACATAAATGGAAATAATATCTGTTTACAGATTCAATAGGTAAATACAACCATCAAAATGTTGTAAAAATGCTTATAAAATCAACATTCAATAATGCCAGATAAAGTTTACATGAAGAAACTGGTGGTAGAATGGCTTTAGATTTTTACTTAGAAATTTACTGTCAAAACTCCAGGGGAATAATTTGAATTTAGGATTAAACTCTGATTAAATATATTCCAAATAATCATTAATGTGACAAATCAAACACGAAGGTATTTTGATTGCCTGCATTCATTTATTTAACAAACATTTTTGGAGCATACAAACTATTTATTGTATGGCTTGCACCCAGTTTGTTCCTTTCAAGATAATAATAAACAAATCTGACATCTAGAAGCTCATAATCTAGTGCACAAGTATGAATTTCAGAATGTAATTATTGTGTACAAGTCTGCAAATTGTTTGCCTAGACTTATAGCAACTTGGGGAAAATTCATGTAAAACTTGATACCAGCAGGTGCTAAGTTAACTTGCCCTTTATTAATGCTTATATATAAGCTCTGGATTTAGTTTACTAAAACATAAATATTGTCCTCTTCCCTAATATGATTTAAAGTTATACTCAAGGGGAATTTGCCTCATCTCCCATCTTGTATACCTCATACCCAGGTAGAGGGCTGTAAAGAGTAATTCATTGAGAATTTGAAGTTGGGGAATAAAAACTCATAAAAAACTGTTATGCTTTGCAACATTTCAGAAAGAATTCCAAATCTTTTGGATATACAAGATGTAAAATAAACCCTTTAGTGATTCATGCCTTACATTCTAAAGCATTCCTCACAGTTTTCAAGGCAATCAGACACAGAATCTCAAGAGTAGTTTTGCATTTCTTAGATCATGGAAAAGCTATAGGCAGTTGGAAATTAATAGTACATAAGTCCTGAATGATATAATAATGAAAGCTGTTAACTTTCAGATTCAATACAGAATACAGAATAATTTATTTTTAACCAACTGTCTTTTTACTTCTCAAAAATTAATTTGTCATATTTTGGTGACCAGTTTACTTTATGCAAACTTAAAGGCTGCTTTAGTTTGCTAAAGCTGGTGAAATGCTACATACTAGAAATGGGTTGACCTTTACAATGGGATTTATTAACTTACAAGTTTACAGTTCTGAAGATGTGAAAATGTCCAGATCATGGCACCAACAGATGATGCTTTCTCCTCCAAGACCAGCTACCTGCAGTCCTCAGATACAGCTACTCTGTCACATGGCCAGGCACATGGTGACGTCTATTGGTCTCTGCCTTCTCTCCTGGGTTTTGTTACTTCCAGCTTGTGGTTTCAGTGGCTTTCTCCCTGTTTCTGTGGTTTCTTTTTGTTTTATGTGTGTCCTCTCTGAGATTTTCAGGATTTTCTCCCTGAGCTACTCTGTTTTTTGTTCTGTCTTCTCTCTGTCTTTTATCCTTGTATAAAGGATTCCAGTAAGCAAATTAAGACCCACCCTGAATAAGGAGGGTCACATCTCAACCTAAGTTAAGATCCTACTAACAACTGGTCCACAGCCACGGGAATGGATTAGCTTTAAGAACATGAGCTTTTCTGGGGTATTTACAGCTTCAAACCATTACAAATCCTTTGGAGATTGTTGTGGTTTGAAACTGTATGTACCCCCAGAAAAGGCCATGATCTTTTAACCATTCTTGTGGATGCAAATCTACTGTGGGTGGGACTTCTGATTAGGTTGTTTCAGTTGAGATGTGACCCACCCAAATTAAGGTGGATCTTAATCCTTAACTGGAGTCCTTTATGAGAGGATAAAGGATAGATAAAGCCAGAGAGCTCAGAGAGAGAGAAATAACCACAGAAGCTGAACAAGCCATTGAAGCCAGAACATCAAGGCAACAAAACCTGGGAAAGAAAGACCAGTAGACGCCAGCCATGTGCCTTACCATGTGACAGAGGACTCCCAGATGCCAGCAGCCTTTCTTCAGAGAAAGTATCTTTTTGTTGATGCCTTAATTTGGACAATTTCACAGCCTTAGAATTGTAAAATTGTAAGCTAATAAATCCCCATTGTAAAAGCCAACCTATTTCTGGTATATGGCATTTCAGCAGCTTTAGCAAACCAAAAAAGGGAGCAATCAAGAGGTGACCTTAACGTCTCTCTCTAAGCTAACTTGGCAGGTGGACTTGCTGCCCTCCCCCTATGTGGGACAGACTCCTGAGGATAAACCTGGATCTGGCATTCAGGGATTAAGAAAGTCTTCTTGACCAAAAGGAGGAAGAGAAATGAAACAAAATACAGTTTCAATGGCTGAGACATATCAAATGGAGTTGAGTGGACATTCAAGAGGTTATTTTTATGCACTATACAGATATCCCTTTTTAGTTTTTAGTGTATTGGAATAGCTAGAAGGAAATACCTGAAACTGTTGAACTGCAACTCAGTAACCTTGATTCTTAAGACAATTGTATAACTATATAGCTTATAAGGTATGACAATGTGATTGTGAAAACCTTGTGGCTCACACTCCCTTTATTCAGAGTATGGACAAACGAGTAGAAAAGTGGGAACAAAAAGTAAATGAATAATAGGGAGGGATGGGGAGGGGGATGTTTTCGGTGCTCTTTTTCACTTTAATTTTTATTCTTATTCTTTTTTTTTGCAGTAATGAAAATGTTCAAAAATTAATTGTGGTGATGAATGCACAACTATATAATGACACTGTTAACAATTTATTGTACATTTTGGATGATTGGATGGTAACGTGAATATATCTCAATAAAACTGAATTTAAAAAAAAAGACATGAGCAGACATTTCTCCAAAGAAGATATACAAGTGTCCAGAATGCACATTAAATGATCTCAGTATCATTAGCCATCAGGAAAATGCAAATCAAAACCACAATGGATCCCATTTCACATCCATTGGAATGGCTGCTAAAAAATATATATAAAAAGAGTAAATAACATGTGTTAGAGATGATGCAGAGAAATAGGAGCTCATTCATTTTTGGTGGCAATGTAAAATTGTGCAGCTGCTGCAGAAGACAGTTTGGCAGTTGCTCGCAAAGCTAAGTATAGAACTATCATGGGATCTGGCAACCCCACTACTAGGTCTATACCCATAAAAATGAAAGCAGGGACTCACACAGATATTTGCACATGAATGTTCACAGTAGCAATATTCACAACTTCCAGAAGATGGAAGCAAACCAAGTGTCCATCAACTCATGAATGGATAAATAAAATGTGGAATATATATACAATTGAATATTACTCAGCCTTATACAGGTAATTTTCTTGTACACAGGATGGGAGAAGTGTGAAAAGATTCACAAAATCTATCAAGAAAAATTATAGTAAAGGTCTTTTGGAATTTCATTTGGTTTATCAAGTTTTTTTTTACCCATTAACTTTGATATTTATTGAGAGCTTCTTATGTTAGAGGCATCTTTTTTCCTATTATTTTTTTCTTGTACTACCACATCTGATCCTCAAAATAATTAATGAGGCAAATACCATTATTTATTTTTACTTTAGAGGTGATAAAACTAGGTCATAATAAGCTGAATTAAGATGTCCAATATCATATAACTTTTACATATCAGAATCTGCACCCAAGCAATGTGACTACAGACTAGGAATATCAATTAGTATGCAGAAAGATAAATTAATCTCAGAAGAGAATAAATAGGTATGGTTTTCCAGTTAATAACATTTATTTTTGTCTAACCTAGGAAATAATTATTATTTCTATTGGCAATGTAAATATCTAAAATATCTTCATGGTTAGTAGGGGCTTTCAGACTTTAATGTTTCATAGACATGAAATGATCCCTAAAGATCTTACATATGTAAATCCTCAAACTGTATATTAAAAATAAGTTATTTATTTTGATAACATTCTGTAATCATGCTGAATGTAATACCAGTTGTGATGGATTAAGGGAGACGGTTTTATAATATAGAATTCAATGTTCTGGATTTCTTAGTAACAATTCTTTTTTTTCCCTGTATAATACAGGAAATCACTGCTATTTATACATGTAATTTAAAGTAAGGAATACAAAAATGTTATCCTACATTACAGGAAAAAAAAAAGTATCTGTGTTTCCTGTGGATTTGAATGTATCTGAGCCTATGCTGAATGTTTGAGCTAACATAGTTTCCATTTTTATTGGCCTTATCTAATTATTCTTATTTAGTCTTTCTGGGAAACATTCAGATTTGAAATATGTATTTATTTTATGGGAAACAAATAAAATATGTATTTATTTTATGGGAAACAAATAAAAATAAAAGTATTGTTTTTCAAATTTTTCAAATTTTTCAAATTTTCAAATTTTCAACTTTTTCAAATGTAACAAAAATGATTAATTTTTCAAAATAAGTGCAAGTTGTACCCTCTTAACAGCCTTAGAAATTGAGCACCAAGAAAGTTGTGTGAGAGAAGATGGGGCAAGATGGTGGAGGAATGAGGTGTAAGCTTTAGTTACTCCTCCAGGGAAGTAAGTAGAAAGCCAGGAACTGCATGGACTGGGCACCACAGAGCAATTTGACTTTGGGTATACTTTATACAATAATCAAAAACATGTGGAACAGCTGAGATCAGCAAAATCTGTAAGTTCTCGCAGCCATGGGACCCACATCCCTCCCTGACAGGCACAGTCCCCTGGGAGGAAGGGCCATTGGTGCTGGGAACCAGGAGGGAGAACTACAGTTGCAGCTCTTGATTGAAAACTCAGACTGCTGATCAAAAATTCCAAACATAGATAGACTGAGATCAGACACCAGAGAATCTGGGAGCAGTCAGCCTGGTGGGGAGGAGATAGGGCTAGTAAAAACAGCAAAAAAAAAAAAAAAAAAAAAAAAAAGCAAACAAATTTAAAAAATTAAATAAATAAAAACAAAGACTTTTTGGAGTTCCAGTGAACATAAAATGGAGAACGGCAGGGCTCAAACAGAATCAGGCACATATGCAAATCCAGAGGATAAGGACCCTTGTCTGAAGAGCTGGTTTCTCTACTTTCTTCATTGTTCTTTAATGGCCTTAAACTCCTTGTCTCTTAGCATTTCAATAGCCCATTAGATCTGCAAGGACAGCCCTTCTTTTTCTTTTCTTTCTTTTTTTTTTTTTTCTCTTTTTCTAAAACAATTACTCTAACAAGCCCATTACAGAAAGGCTTGAAGGCTTGTAGTTTGGGCCCAGGTAAGAACAGAGCTGATATAGCTCTGAGGGACAAAGCAATAAGTCTAGCAGCTGAAAAAATTCACTAAACATCTTAACTTACCAAGAAAAGGGGGATATCCCCTTATATCCATCTTCCTGGCAGGCTGGGAGCACTCCTGCCTGGTGCCAGCGCCACAGCCCAGAGCTGCCCTGGGCAGCCCAGTGTGATGGGAAGTGTTTCCAGCAACAAGGGCACATGCCACAGTATCTAGCATGGATGATAGCCTTTCCCGCACCCACAGCTAATTGTCCTGGAGCTGGGAAGGTGGAGCTGTGTGAAAAGGAGGAAATTAACATGCCCCATTCAGCCATCTTTTCAGCAGGCTGGGAACACATTCACATGGCTCTGTGGCCCAGAACTTCCTTTGGGGGATGGCACTCACCTGTGATGTAGCACAGTGTTCCCTCAACAGAGCACTGGTAGGGCATGGCTTTGAAGAAAGACCCACTCACAAGTGCCAGAGACCATATGCCAATACCAAGGATTTGTGGGTCAGTGGCAGAGACAAACTGTGGTGACACTGAACTGAAGGATTAGACTATTGCAACAGCTTTAAATCTCCAGGAACACAAGGGAGATTTTATTTTTAAAGTTGCCCTCCCTCTCTAACCTCTCAGACACACACCCCATATTAAGGGTGGGCAGCACCAAATACACATGCAAACTTGTACCCTCACAAGACAGACACCCACTCACCACAAAAACAAAATTGGAGAGAACTGGCTTGAGGGCAATAGGTGGCTCGTGGATGCCACGTGCCCATTAGTTACACAAAGTGTACTCCACCAAGCTGTAGATCTGACAAATTAGACATAAGTGTTTGAATAATCCTACATATTCTAAAAGAACCCTATCAAGTTAAACAAATGCCAAGAGGCCAAAGACAACAGAAAACTTTAAAGCATATGAAAAAACAGACAATATGGATTACCCAAACCCAAACACCCAAATCAAAAGATCAGAGGAGACACAGTACTTGGAGAAATTAATCAAAGAACTAAAGATAAACAACAAGAGCATGGCACAGGATATAAAGGACATGAAGAAGACCCTATAAGGTCATAAAGAATAAATTGCAAGAGTAAATTAAAAAACAATCTTATGGAAATAAAAGAAACTGCCAACCAAGTTAAAAAGATTTTGGATACTCGTAGTACAAGACTAGAGGAAGCTGAACAGTGAATCAGTGGCCTTGAGGATGACAGAACAGAAAATGAAATCACAAAAGAAAGAATGGGGACAAAATCAAAATGGACTTCAGGGATATGATAGACAATATAAAATGTCCAAATATAAACCTCATTGCTGTTCCAGAAGGAGAAGAGTAGGGTAAAGGTCTAGAAAGAGTATTCAAAGAAATTGTTGGGGAAAACTTCCCAAACCTTCTAAACAACATAAATACACAAATTATAAATGACCAGTGAACTCCAAATAGAATAAATTGAAATAAACCCATTCTGAGACATATTCTGATCAGACTGTCAAATACTGAAGAGAAGGAGCAAGTTCTGAAAGCAGCAAGAGAAAAGCAATTCACCACTTACAAAGGAAGCAGCGTAAGATAAAATAGTGACTATTCAGTGGCCACCATGGAGGTGAGAAGGCAGTGGCATGACATATTTAAAACAATGAGAGAGAAAAATTACCAACCAAGAATTCTTTATCCATCAAAGCTCTCTGTCAAATTTGAAGGAGAGCTTAAATTTTTCACAGACAAATGCTGAGAGAATTTGCTAACAAGAGACATGTCTTACTTGAGATACTAAAGAGAGCCCTACTGACAGAGAAACCAAGGAAGGAGAGAGAGAGATGGAGAAAGGTTCAGTACTAAAGAGATTCAGTATGGGTATGTTAAAGGACATTAAGAGACAGAGGGAAAAATATATCTGACAAAAATAAACCAAAGGATAAGATGGCTGATTCAAGAAATGCCTTCACAGTAATAACGTTGAATGTAAATGGATTAAACTCCCCAATCAAAAGATATAGATTCACAGACTGAATCAAAAAATATGAATGATCAATATGTTGCATACAAGAAACTCATCTTAGACACAGGGACACAAAGAAATTGAAAGTGAAAGGATAGAAAGAAATATTTCATGAAAGCAAAAGCCAAAAGAAAGCAGGAGTAGCAATATTTTTCTCATATAAAATAGACTTTAAATTCAAGGATATCATAAGAGACAAAGAAGGCCACTACATACTAATAAAAGGGGCAATTCAACAAGAAGAAATAACAATCATAAATGTTTATGCACGCAATCAAGTTTCCATAAAATACATGAGACAAACACTGGCAAAACTAAAGGATGCAATGGATGTTTCCACAATAATTGCAGGAGACTCAACCCATCACTCCCTCCTATAGATAGATCAACCAGACAGAAGACCAATGAATTGGAAGAGCTAGCAGTAAATACCTGAAACTATCAAACTACAGCCTTGAATCTTGAAGATGATTGTATAAAAATAGAGCATATGAGGGGTGACAATGTGACTGGGAAAGCCATATAGACCACACTCCCCTTTGTCCAGTGTAGGGATTGATGAGTAGAAAAATGGGGGCAAAAAAAATAAAAATAAAAATAAAAAAAGGCACCCAGTGTTCTTTTTTACTTTAATTGATCTTTTGCACTATAATTTTTATTATTTTTTTTGTTTGTGTGGTAATGAAAATGTTCATAATTTAATTTTGGTGATGAACGCACAATATATGGTGGTACTGTGAACAATTAAATGTATGCTTTGTATGACTGCATAGTATGTGAATATATCTTAATAAAATTGAATTAAAAAAAAGAAAGCTGTGTGAGAAAGCTCTGCTAAAAGGAGAATATGTAATATGATTAGTAAATAAAAATTTCAAATTATAAAACTGATCTTATATAATATTACATAAAATTTATTTTCATATCTTTGAAATTTTATTAGCATAGCTGTTCTACAACATTCCTTTTCAATGCAAAAACTTTTCCTGATACATAAATCTATATATTCTCAGTCACCAAAACTCTCCTCCACATTTACTAGAAATTTTAATGTGATATTAAATCATTCAAATTATCTAATTACTTAACATGTGTTATATCAGGAATGGAACAATGCCTTAAATATTATATGATGATATATTTTGTATCAGTTCATTTATCAAGAAAATGAGAAAAACAAAGGTAGCATTAGCATTATATCACATTAAAATAACTGTGCTGAGTTATATCATTCTGTCTTATAATAATCCACCTTATATGGAAAATCAAATGTTACCTTAAAACAGCATTTATAATTGACATTTCTTTCTCTGTCATTTGGTTTAATGATCCCTTGGTATTTAATAATAAGGATAAGATTGGAGCTGATTTCTTTGATTTGCTTTGATGTTTTGAAGGCAGGAAATACTCTCAAGTAATATTCTGTGTGTAATCTGAATGCAGGTAAAGAATTCTTCAACTTGTCAGAATGTTAATTAAATGTAATAATAATTTGTGTAACCTGCTGTGATACTAAAGAGGCTAATGGCAATCATTTGGGTTTCCAACCAGGAAGAATTTGTTTTTTGCACATGACTAATTTAAGAAGTTCACTATTTTATTATCGCATAATATTGTCATTTACTTGAAATAATACAAAGTTAATATTTGACTGATCATTCCTTAAGAATTTATAATTCCCTATAAAATCAGCACAGAGAATTTCTTTCCAAAGATAGAACTATCAAATGTAATTCATAATTTAAAAAAAATGAATAGGGAAAATATCTCAGGCAACTCATAAATATTCCTAGATGTTTTTAACGAGTCCATGATGTTTTGGGTTTAAGTAAGACTCTCAGATCACAGATCCTTGGCTTGCTATCTAAGTGTGGTGATCTGGATGCAGCCCAGCTGATGCACAGAGACAGCAGTTCCCTACTGCAAGAGAATTAATGGTGGAATGCTACATCACAATCACATAGTACCTTACGTATGAAGAAGGAAATTATCCAGGGAGTCACAGGGCTCACAGAATCTGTTGGACTTAGATATTTTTATAGTCTGATTTCCTTTTTATGTGCTATTTTTCTTGAAAGATCATCTGTTATAGCTAAGCTACTACTTGTGCAAATTAAAGTTTTATTTCCATCTAGAACATATGAGCTATTTTGGACCAGAATACATGGCTATATTTTGCCAGTCATTTTCCCGTTTGCTCTCAAATCCACTTCGCTTTCCTTTCCCTACTCCTCAGGGGGGTTGACAATTGGAAATAATATTCCGTATGCTTCTTTAGCCACTCATTCCAGTTAAGTTCAGTCAATAGGGTGTGCTGGTGGGAGATAAGAGAAGGAAAAGGTGAAAAGTCTGGGTAACTTCTTCCTTTCTTCCAGTGATATCTGCATCACAGGCTCATATTTCAGCCGTGGACTTTCAGCTCCACTCTCCATAGCCTAGTTCCTGCAGGTAGACCGAGAAAGTGTCTCAAACTCCATGGTTTCAGCACCTGCTTGGTGTTCATCTTCATTTTTCTCAGTCCCACCCACCCTAAGAGGCTTTCTGCAATTGGTTTCTTGCTTCCTCATAGTCCCCTTTTTTGAGCAATTTCAGTACCTTTATAACTAATTCCCTACACTGTATTTTCTATATTGAATTATATAACATGGATTCTATTTTCCTGAAAAGATCCTGACTGCTAAGGTCTTTGATACCAGAAGCAGTTGCATGAAACAGAGCTTTAACCTTGGATTTGGAGATTGTGTTGTTCATCTATTTGAGCTAAAATATAATGGTGATTTCACTGTGAATGGGAAAAGGAATATTAAATCCATGGTATAAATTTGCATCATTGTTTCTTAAACTATCACCCATAGTTGTTTGCTGAAATCAAAGCTTCTGGAGATACAATTGCTATTGCACCACCCCCCCATCCCCCCCCCCCCCCCCACTGATGATCCAAATGATGGCTACAAGGTTCCCAGTGTGAGATAGATACTTCTGGCTGTACCGGAAAGAAAACAAAATGTTTCTTGCTTTAAAATGATTAGCTCATGACACAGAGTCCTAGAGAGTTTCTGTTGTGGCCCTGAAATAATACCTTATTTCCTATAACCACAGGTCAGAAATGGCTGAGTCTATCTCTAAATTTAATCATGTCAATTGGGAATAATAATGTAATTTACATGAAAATCCTTACCAAATTTTAAAAGTAAATGTTAGGACACTGAAAAGTAAGTTCCTTCCTTTTACGGCTTAATGATATTTCATTGTATGTATATATTGCATTTTTTTTTCCATTTATTAGTTGATGAACACTTGGGTTGCATGGAAGAACCTCAAAGACATTATACTGAGTCAAGTAAGTCAGACACAGAAGGATAAACATTGTTGGATCTCACTGATTTGAAACAATTAGAGTAAGCACACTCATAGAATCAGATGTAGAATATAGGTTGCCAGGGGGTGGGGTGGGGATAGGGAATGGGAAGTTAAGGCTTAAAATGTACAAGGTTCCTATTTGGAATAATGGAAATATTTTGGTAATGCATAGTAGTGATAGTAGCACAACACTGTGAACACAATTAACAGCACTGAAATATGTATCAGAATGTGTTTAAAAGGGGAAATAATAGATTAGATATGGAAACAATAAAAATTTTTTTAAAAATTCATTGAACTGTACTGCACAAACATGAACCCTAAGTTGTACCATGGACTTGGACTTGAATTAATAGTAAAATTATAAAAATATGCTGTCATCAGTTGTAAAAAGTATTCCACACCAATGTAAGATTTTGGTGGTGTGTTTTATTGGAATCCTGAATTTTATGCATGATTGTTTTGTAAGCCTACAATTTCTTTAATTAAAAAAAAAAAAAGGTAAGTTCCTAAGACTTGCAATGGAGACCTTCAACTGGATGCTGAAGAATCTGAACTTGAACCATTAACTTCCTCTGATCCTTCTTCTGTTACCAAGGGAAGCAGTTCTCTCTCTTTCTGAGGAATCTTGTCCCTCTTGCTTAAAGACACTGCTTTGCAATGGGCTATGTATTCTCCTTAGGACTCACCATTACTATTCCTCTTTGCCTTAATACCTGCAACATAACAGCCTGTTCCTGAGCCATGAGACAAATTCTGATCCAAGAGGAAATACCTTACACAAAAGAAGAATCACAAGATTTGGTCGTTTATTGACAGAAACCTGGGGGACATGAATAGAAAAAGATTCTAATTGTGCTGGAAGCACTGCAACATGGATTGTGTAAAATTTATCCATATGTGTATGTACTTTCTAAAGATTATGATTTTACTCTTCTAGTTCTACAAACAGGAAGGGTATCTAACAAGTGTTTGGTCATTTCAAATTTAATGAGATTGAGATGCCAGAATTTGCTTGGCAGGAGTAGGAAGAAGATATCAAAAGATTTAGGAGGTGGAAATGTTAGAAATAGATTTATGATGTGTAATCAACTAGCTACCAAAGGAAGGCACAAAAGACAGAGGGACACTGGAATCTGTGAAAACTCGTGATGATTTTCTCTGCAGGCCAAGGATAATGGCAGATGTCTCTGCTGAAGTAAGCTCCTTCATTTCCAAGGAACAATGGGATCTTGGACTGCTGAAGCTCAGAAGATAAAAGGCAATCATCAGAATAAAAGTAGGTGCAATTACCCAATACAAATTGGCCAGCTGGGGTGGATTGTCAAATAGATTTCTGTTTTTCTTTTGACTTTCAGGGAACTTTGATGGTGGCTAATTGATTACTCCATCCAAGATATTAGAGAATTGGGTAGGTTAGTAAAATGTTATTTGATCTAAATAACTGGAAAATCTCTACATCTATTGAGAAGGAACCTGGCTTCAGTCACCGCGATATGGAAATTTACCCTCTCACTCAATTTTTATTATTATTATTTTAAAATTATTTATTAAATATAAAAATATTTCAAGACAAAATAAAGCAAAGCAATGGGAAAAAATATCCTGAAATAACTTCATTCCTTCCAAAATACTGCTGCCATACCAAAAGAAAATTAATGAACCATAGTCGCACCTAAGCATTCCTATATCCTTAAGATCACCCTCAGTATCTTGTCTGTTCTTATAGGTTATTGTTCCCTCTTCCTTAGCTGCTATCTCTAGGTCCCCTTTATTGTACAATATAAGACATTTATTTTACATTTTTCACAGAGTTCAAATTACTGGTAACATACAATATCTCCCCTTTTTTGTCTGGCTTATTTCACTCAGCATTATGTCCTCAGATTCATCCACATTGTCATATGTTTCATGACCTCATTCCTTCTTACTCCTGCATAGTATTCCATCACGTGTATATACCACATTTTGTTTATCCACTCATCTGATGAAAGACTTTTAGGTTGTTTTTATCTCTTGGCAATTGTGAACAATGCCACTATGAACATCGGTGTACAAATATCTGTTTGTGTCACTGCTTTCAAATCTTCTGGGTAAATGCTGAGAAGAGAAATTGCTGAATCACAGGGTAACTCAATATCTAGCTTTCTGAGGAACTGCCAAACTGTCTTCCAGAGTGTTTTTACCATTATACAGTCCCACCAGCAATGAATAAGAGTTCCAATTTCTCCACATCCTCTCCAGCATTTGTAGTTTCCTGTTTGTTTGATGGCAGCCATTCTTATTCTTGTGAGAAGATACCTCATTGTGGTCTTGATTTGCACCTCCCAGTAATGAAGAAGAACATCTTTTCCTGTGTTTTTAGCTGTTTGTATTTACTCTCCAGAGAAATGTCTATTCATGTCTCTTGCCCATTTTATAATTGGGCTGTTTGTAATATTGTCATTGAGTTGCAAGATTTCTTTTTATATACAAGATAGTCTCTTACGGGTACATGGTTTCCAAATATTTTCTCTCATTGTGTTGACTGCCTCTTTACCATTTTGACAAATTCCTTCGAGGTACAGAAGTTTTTAATTCTGAGGAGTTCCCATTTATTCTTTCCTTTTGTTGCTTGTGCCTTAGGTATAAGTTCTAAGAAGCAACCTCCTAATACTAGGTCTTCAAGATATTTCCCTACATTATCTTCTAAGAGTTTTATGGCACTGTCTTTTACAGTGAGATCTTTGATCCACATTGAGTTAATTTTTGTATAGGGTGTAAGGTAAAGGTCCACTTTCATTATTTGGGATATAGATTTCCAGTTCTTCCATCTCCATTTATTAAAGAGGTTGTTATGTCCCAATTCATAACAAAATCAAAAATCAACTAACAACAATGTGTAAACTCAGAATTGATCTTAGAGCACAGCTTATCAGGGGAATGATTATTGTAATCATCCCTATATTGTAAGCATTTATAGCAGTCACATCTATTCCTGAATTGTAATGGCTATCTCCAGACCCTAAGATGATCAGTCTCTAGAACATTGGGTATCAGTGTGACACCGGAAACTCAGAGCTACAGCTTGGCAGATATGAATGACAGTATTAGTGCATATAGCAACTGTTAAAAAAAAAAAAAAAAGGCTGCAAACAAGCCCAGACCTAAATTAGAGATATGAGTGAAGAATATCTGGTTAAGACTAGGGCAAATCAGGCCAAAGGGTAAAGGTTGAAACTGTGTTTTAAAACTTCAACTTCCATGTGAGACCAAGGGAAGGGATATTTATTTGGTGCAGAATCTATATTTTTTAAACAATACAAACTTCTAAAGTTTGTTCAAACAGCATAATTACATGGAACTTTGAATAGGAAGTGAGATCTGGTAGGTTTATATAGCTTAGTATGAAATAGCGACACATCACAAAATAACTTGAGCAGAGAATAAAAATATATAAATATATATGCAAGGCCTCCCTAAGGAGCTGGGGGAAAATATGGAAGTGTTGGACTTCCTCACCTGGATTGTGGCTGATGTTCACAAACTTTGAGGACTGACGGTTTGGTATGCCAAGCACTCTATCTTAGGGCTTGCCCTTATGAAGCTCATTAGTGCAAAGGAAAGGCTAAATCTGTTTATAATTGTGCCTAAGAGTCTCCTGGTGAGTACCTCTTTGCTTCTCAGATGTGGCCCTCCCTCTCTAGCTAAGCTACCTTGGCAGCTGAACTCACTGCCCTATCCCCTACATGGGATCTGACTCCCAGGAGTGTAAATCTCCCTTTCAGCACAGGATATGACTCCCAGAGATGAATCTGGACCTGGCATCATGGGATTGGAACATCCTCTTGACCAAAAGGGGGATGAGAAATGAAGCAAAATGAAGTTCCATGGGATGAGAAATTTCAAATGGAGTCAAGAGGTCACTATAGTGGACATTCTTACACACTATATAGTTAGCCCTTTTTAGGTTTTAATGCATTGGAATAGCTAGAAGTAAATACCCGAAACTATCAAACTCCAATGCAGTAGCCTTGTCTCCTGAAGACAATTGTAAAACATTTTACAAGGGGTGACAGTATGATTGTGAAAACCTGTGGATCACACTCCCTTTAATCAATGTAAGGTGGATGAGTAAAAAAAAGGGGACAAAAACTAGAAGAAACATAGGGTGGGATGGGGGGATGATTTGGGTGTTCTTTTTTACTTCTATTTTTTCTTCTTAGTCTTTATGGTGTAAGGAAAATGTTCAAAGGTGGATTGGGAGGTAGAAAGCCAGGAACTGTGGAGGTAGAAAGCCAGGAACTGCATGGTCCAGAAACTAGAGAGCAATTTGACTTTGGGCATACTTCATACAACACTCATGAATGCATGGAACAGCTGAGATCAGCAAAATCTAAGCCCATTACAGAAAGCCTCAAAGACTTGCAATTTGGGACCAGACAAGAGCAGAGCTAAGAGAGTTCTGAGATGCAAAGCAGTAAGTCCAGTGGCTGAGAAAATTCGCTAAACACCACAACATCCCAAGAAAAGGGGGGTGCCCCCTTATAGCCATCTTCTGGGTAGGCTGGGAAGGCTCCTGCCCAGGGCCAGCACCACAGTCCAGAGCTGCCACAAACAACCCTGTGTGATGGGAAATGTTTCCAACAACACACACAAGCCACAATATTGGGCATGGACAATAGCCTTTCCTGCACCCTCAGCTAATTGTCCCAGAGCTGGGAAGGCAGAGCTGTGTGAAAAGGGGGAAATTAACAGCAGACTGGGAAGGCCCCTACACAGCCCTGCAGCCCAGAACCTCCCTTAGGCGACAGTACTCACTAGTGACATGGCAGAGTCATCACTCAGCAGAGGACTGAGAAGTGCACGGCTTGGAAGAGGGATGCACTCGTAAGTCTCAGGGACCATATGCCAATACTAATGAATTGTGGGTCAGTGGCAGAGACAAAATGTGGCAAGACTGAACTGAAGGATTAGACTATTGCAACAACTTTAAATCTCCAGGAACACCTCAGAGATTTGATTATTAAAGCCGCCCCCCTCCCTAAGCACTCAGACAAATGCCCCATATGCGAGACAGGCAACACCAACTACACACTCAAGCTGGTGCACCGATTGGACCCCACAAGACTCACACCCACACTCACCACAAAGACAAAGTGGGGGAGAACTGGCTTGAGGGGAATAGGTGACTCTTGGACACCTCCTGCTGGTTAGTTAGAGAAAGTGTACTCCACAAAGCTGTAGATCTGACAGATTAGAGATAAGGGTTTGAATCAGTCTACATATCCTAAAAGAACCCTATCAAGTTAAGCAAATGCCAAGAAGCCAAAAACAACAGAAAATTTTAAAGCATATTAAAAAAACAGACGATACACCCAAATCAAAAGATCAGAGGAGACACAGTACTTGGAGCTATTAAAGAATTAAAGACAAATGAGAACATGACACAGAATATAAAGGACATGAAGAAGAGCATGGCCCAGGATATAAAGGACAGGAAGAAGACTCTAGAAGAGCATAAAGAAGAAATTGCAAGAGTCAATTAAAAAAATAGATGATCTTATGAAAATAAAAGAAACTGTTGACCAAATTAAAATAATTCTGGATACTCATAGTACAAGACTAGAGGAAGCTGAACAGTGAATCAGTGACCTAGAGGATGACAGAATGGAAAATGAAAGAACAAAATAAAGGGGAAAAAATTGAAAAAATCAAAATGAACCTCAGGGATATGATAGATAATACAAAATGTCCAAATATAACAATCATTGGTATTCCGGAAGGAGAAGAGAAGTGTAAAGGTCTAGGAAGAGTATTCAAAGAAGTTGTTGGCAAAAACTTCCCAAATCTTCTAAACACCATAAATGCACAAACCATAAATGCCCAGTGAACTCCAAATAGAATAAATCCAAATAAAACCACTCTGAGACATATTCTAATCAGACCATCAAATACTGAAGAGAAGGAGCAAGTTCTGAAGGCAGCAAGAGAAAAGCAATTCACCACATACAAAGGAAACAGCATAAGACTAAGTAGTGACTACTCAGCAGCCACCACAGAGGCAAGAAGACAGTGGCATGACATATTTAAAATTCTGAGAGAGAAAAATTGCCAATCAATAATTCTTTATCCAGCAAAGCTCTCCTTAAAATTTGAGGGAGAGCTTAAATTTTTCACAAACAAATGCTGAGAGGATTTGCTAACAGGACACCTGCCCTACTTGAGATACTGAAGAGAGGCCTACCAACAGAGAAACAAAGAAAGAAGAGAGAGATATGGAAAAAGCTTCAGTACTAAAGAAGTTCAGCATGGATACATTAAAGGACATTAAGATAGAGAGGATAAAAAATATATCTGACAAACATAAACCAAAGGATAAGATGGCTGATTCAAGAAATGCCTTCACAGTAATAACATTGAATGTAAATGTATTAAACTCCCCAATCAAAATATATGGATTGGCAGAATGGACCAAAAAAAAAAAAATCAATATGTTGCATACAAGAGACTCATCTTAGACACAGGGACACAAAGAAAATGAAAGTGAAAAGATGGAAAAACAATACTTCATGCAAGCTACAGCCAGAAGAAATCAGGAGTAGCAATAGTAATCTCAGATAAAATAGGCTTTAAATCAAGGATGTTATGAGAGACAAAGAAGGCCACTACATACTAATAAAAGGGGCAATTCAGCAAGAAGAAATAACAATCATAAATGTTTATGCACCCCATCAAGGTGCCGCAAAACACAAGAGACAAATACTGGCAAAACTAAAGGAAGCAACTGATATTTCCACAATAATTGTAGGAGACTTCAACACATCACTCTCTCCTATAGATGGATCAACCAGAGAGGAGACCAATAAGGCAACTGAAAACCTAAACAATCTGATAAATGAATTTTATTTAACAGACAGATATAGAACATTACATCCCAAATCACCAGGATACACATTCTTCTCTAGTGCTCATGTAACTTTCTCCAGAATAGATCATATGCTGGGTCATAAAACAAGCCTCAACAAATTTAAAAAAATTGAAATTATTCAAGGCACATTCTCTAACCACAATGGAATACAATTAGAAGTCAATAGCCATCAGAGACTGAGAAAATTCACAAATACCTGGAGGTTAAACAACACACTCCTAAACAATCAGTGGGTTAAAGAAGAAATAGCAAGACAAATTGCTAAATATATAGAGATGAATGAAAATGAGAACATAACATACCAAAACCTAAGGGATGCAGGAAAAGCAGTACTGAGGGGAAAATTTATGGCACTAAATGCATATATTAAAAAGGAAGAAAGAGCTAAAATCAAAGAACGAATGGATCAAATGAAGAAGCTACAAAATGAACAGAAAACCAATCCTAAACCAAGTAGAAGAAAAGGAATAAAAAGGATTAAACCAGAAATAAATGACACAGAGAACAACAACAACAAAAAAAACAATAGAGAGAATACATAACACCAAAAGCTGGTTCTTTGAGAACATCAACAAGATTCTCAAACCCCTAACTAGACTGACAAAATCAAAAAGAGAGAAGACCCATATAAACAAAATAATGAATGACAAAGGTGACATTACTGTGGATCCTGAAGAAATTTTAAAAATTATAAGAAGATACTATGAACAACTGTATGCCAACAAAATGGATAATGTAGAGGAAATGGACAATTTCCTGGAAACATATGAACAACCTAGACTGACTAGAGAAGAAATAGAAGACCTCAGCCAACCAATCACAAGCAAAGAGATCCAATCAGTCATCAAAAAGCTTCCCAGAAATAAATGCCCAGGGCCAGATGGCTTCACAGGGGAATTCCACCAAACTTTCCAAAAAGAATTGACACCAATCTTACTTAAACTCTTTCAAAACATCGAAGAAAATGGAACACCACCTAACTCATTTTATGAAGCTAACATCAACGTAATACCAAAACCAGGCAAAGATGCTACAGAAAAGGAAAACTACAGGCCAATCTCCCTAATGAATATAGATGCAAAAATCCTCAACAAAATACTTGCAAATCAAATCCAAAGACACATTAAAAAAATCATACACCATGACCAAGTGGGGATCATTTCAGGCATGCAAGGATGGTTCAGCATAAGAAAATCAATCAATGTAATACAACACATTAACAAGTCAAAAGGGAAAAATCAATTGATCATCTCAATAGATGCTGAAAAAGCATTTGACAAAATCCAACATCCCTTTTTGATAAAAACACTTCAAAAGGTAGGAATTGAAGGAAACTTCCTCAACATGATAAAGAGTATATATGAAAAACCCACAGCCAGCATAGTACTCAATGGTGAGAGACTGAAAGCCTTCCCTCTAAGATCAGGAACAAGACAAGGATGCCCACTATCACCACTGTTATTCAACATTGTGCTGGAAGTGCTAGCCAGGGCAATCTGGGAAGACAAAGAAATAAAATGCATCCAAACTGGAAAGGAAGAAGTAAAACTGTCACTGTCTGCAGATGATATGATCTTGTATCTGGAAAACCCTGAGAAATCAATGATACAGCTACTAGAGCTACTAAATTTAGCAAAGTAGCAGGATACAAGATTAATGCACGTAATTCAGTAATGTTTCTATATGCTAGAAATGAACAAATGAGACACTCAAGAAAAAGATACAATTTTCAATAGCAACTAAAAAAATCAAGTGCATAGGAATAAACTTAACCAAAGATATAAAAGACCTATGCAAAGAAAACTACATAACTCTGCTAAATGAAATAGAAAGGGAACTTAAAAGATGGAAAAATATTCCATATTCATAGATAGGAAGGCTAAATGTCACTAAGATGTCAATTCTACCCAAACTCATCTAAAGATTTAATGCAATCCCAATCAAAACTCCAACAACCTACTTTACAGACTTGGAAAAGCTAGTTATCAAATTTATTTGGAAAGGGAAGATGCCTCAAATTGCTAAAAACACTCTAAAAAAGAAAAACGAAGTGGGAGGACTTATACTCCCTGACTTTGAAGCTTACTATAAAGCCACAGTCGTCAAAACAGCATGGTACTGGAACACAGATAGACATATTGATCAATGGAATTGAATTGAGAATTTGGAGATAGACCCCCAGATCTATGGCTGACTGATCTTTGATAAGGCCCCCAAAGCCACTGAACTGGGACATAACAGTCTTTTCAACAAATGGGACTGGGAGAGTTGGATATCCATATCCAAAAGTATGAAAGAGGACCCCTACCTCAAACCCTACACAAAAATTAATTCAGAGTGGATCAAAGGTCTCAATATAAAAGACAGCACCATAAAACTCCTAGAAGATAATATGGGGAAACATCTTCAAGACCTTGTATTAGGCAGCCACTTCCTAGACTTTATACCTGAAGCACAAGCAACAAAAGAAAAAATACATAAATGGGAACTCCGCAAGCTTAGAAGTTTCTGTACCACAAAGGAATTTGTCAAAAAGGTGAAGAGGCAGCCAACTCAATGGGAAAAAATTTTTGGAAACTGTGTATCTGAGAAAAGACTGATATCTTGCATATTTAAAGAAATACTACAACTCAATGACAGTAGTACAGACAGCCCAATTATAAAATGGGCAGAAGTTATGAAAAGACAGTTCTCTGAAGAGGAAATACAAATGGCCAAATGGCCAAGGAACACATGAAAAAAATGTTCAGCTTCACTAGCTATTAGAGAGATGCAAATTAAGAACACAACAAGATACCATCTCACACCCATTAGAATGGCTGCCATTAAACAAACAAGATACCACAAATGCTGGAGAGGATGTGGGGAAATTGGAATGCTTACTCATTGTTGGTGGGACTGTATAATGTTTCAGCCACTTTGGAAGTCAGTCTGGAAGTTCCTTAGAAAACTTGATATAGGGTTACCCTTCGATCCAGCTATTGCACTTCTCAGTATATACTGAGAAGATCTGAAAGCAGTGACATGAACAGATGTCTGCACACCAGTGTTCATAGCAGCATTATTCACAATTGCCAAGAGATGGAAACAACCCAAATGTCCTTCAGCAGATGAGTAGATAAATAAAATGTGGTATATACACATGATGGAATACTACACTGCTGTAAGAAGGAACGATGTCATGAAACATATGACAACATGGATGAACCTTGAAGACAATGCTGAGTGAAATAAGCCAGGCACAAAAAGAGAAATATTATATGCTACCACTAATGTGAACATTGAAAAATGTAAAACAAATGGTTTAGAATGTAGAATGTAGGGGAACTAGCAACAGAGAGAAATTAAGGAACGGGAAATGATAACCCAATGAGAACAGATAAGCTATTGTGTATAAATTTAATGTTCTGGGAATGCCCATGAATGACTATGGTCTGTTGGTTTCTGATGGGTATGGTAGGAACAAGTTCACAGTAATGTTGCTATATTAGGTTATTTTCTTGGTGTAGAGTAGGAACATGTTGGAAGCAAAGTAGTTATCTTAGGTTAGTTGTCTTTTCCTTACTCCCTTGTTATGGTTTGTTTGAAGTGTTTTTTTTTTTTTTAATTGTATGTTTTTTAAAATTTTTTTATCTAGTTGATTTAAAAAAAAAAGAGTTAATTAAAAAAATGAAAAAAAAAATATGCAGAGCCCCCTTCAGGAGCTGGTGGAGAATGCAGGGGTGTTGGTCTTCCCCACCTTGATGGTCACAGATGTGCTCACAGAAATAGGGGACTGGTGATTTGATGGGCCAAGCTCTCTATCACAGGACTTGCCCTTGGGAAGACTGTTGCTGCAAAGGAGAGGCTAGGCCTGCCTATAATTGTGCTTAAGAGCCTCCACCCGAGTGCCTCTTTGTTGCTCATCTGTGGCCCTCTCTCTCTAGCTAAGGCAACTTGGTAGGTGAAATCACTGCCCTCCCCACTACGTGGGATCAGACACCCAAGGGAGTGAATCTCCCTGGCAACATGTAATATGACTCCCAGGGAGGAATCTAGATCTGGCATCGTGGGATGGAGAACATCTTCTTGACCAAAAGGGGGATGTGAAAGGAAGTGAAATAAGCTTCAGTGGCAGAGAGATTCCAGAACAGCTGAGAGGTCACTCTGGTGGGCACTCTTATGCACAATATAGACAACCCTTTTTAGGTTCTAATGGATTGGAATAGCTAGCAGTAAATACCTGAAACTATCAAACTACAACCCGGAACCCATGAATCTTGAAGACGATTGTATAAAAATGTAGCTTATGAGGGGTGACAATGGGATTGGGAAAGCCATATGGACCACACTCCCCTTTGTCTGGTTTATGGATGTATGAGTAGAAAAATGGGGGAAGTAAAAAAAAAAAAGGCACCCATTGTTCTTTTTTACTTTGTTCTTTTTCACTTTAACTTTTATTCTTATTATTTGTGTGTGTGTGGTAATGAAAATGTCAAAAAATAATTTTGGTGATGAATGCACAACTATGTAATGGTACTGTGAACAATTGAATGCATGCTTTGTTTGGTATGACTGCATGGTATGTGAATATATGTCAATAAGAATGAATTAAAAATGTGTAAGAGACCACATCTATAACATCATAACATTTAAACATATTCTGTCTTAAAAAGAAGTTTCATTGGTACAGAAATTCTATTTGGGTTGATTGAAAAATTTTGGCAATAAATGATGGTGATGGTAGCACAACATTGTTAATGTAATTAACACCATCTGTGGAAGTGTTAAGTGTTAGAAAAACATGATATATGCAACCCATTCTCAAATTTTTAGATAATAGATAGATAGATGACAGGTAGAGATAGATGTAATAAATATCATAATAAGGTAAAACTTGGTAAATATAAGTATCTGGGTGATGGTTATATATTGGAGTTTTATGTATGGTATTTGAATTATTTTTGCAATTTTCCTGTAGGTTTGGAGATATTTCAAAATAAAAACCTAAAAAAAAAAAAAAAAAAAAAAAAAAAAAAAAAAAGTGATCCCCTCCAAACCTTCCCGAATTCCCAAACTAGGGAATTCAGACTCAAGACTTTAACATCACTCTTACCCCAGAATTTCCAGCTCTGGCCTACCCCACAGAATTTGTATTTGCCAACCCCCACAATCACATGAGCTAATTTCTTATAATAAATCTCTTAATACATTAATAAAAATGAAATGGGGTGATGAATGTGCAACTATATGATGGTGCTGTGAATGGTTGATTGTACACCATGGATGATTGTATGGTGTGTGAATATGTCTTAATAAAATTGAATTGAATTTTTAAAAATATCAGTTGACCATAGATCTGGGGGTCTATTTCTGAATTATCAATTTGATTCCATTGATCAGTATGTCTATCTTTGTGCCAAACCATACTGTTTTGACTACTGTGGCTTTATAGTAGGCTTCAAAGTCAAGCACTGTAAGTCCGCCCAATTTGTTTTTCTTTTTTAGAATGTTTTTAGCAAATTTGAGGAAACTTTCCCTTCCAAACAAATTTGATGACTACATTTTCCAAGTCTGCAAAGTAGATTGCTGGAATTTTGATGGGAATTGCATTGAATCTGTGGATCAGTTTGGGTATGATTGACATCTTAATGATGTTTAGCCTTCCTATCCGTGAGCATGGAATAGCTCTCCATCTCTTTAGGTCCCCTTTTGTTTCGTTTAGTATAGTTGTGTAATTTTCTGTGTAGAGGTCTTTATATCCTTGGTCAAGTTTATTCCCAGGTAGTTAATTTTTTAGCTGCTATTGAGAATGGAATCATTTTCTTCAGTGTCTCTTCAGTTACATCATTTCTACTGTATAGGAACATTACTAACATGTGCATTGATCTTATATCCCACCACTTTGCTGAATTATTTTATGAGCTCAAGTAGCTGTGTCATCAATTTCTCAGGGTTCTCCAATTGTAAGATCATATCATCTGCAAATTAGGACAGTTTTTCTTCTTCCTTTCTGATTTGGATGCCTCTTATTTCATTGTCTTGCCAAATTGCTCTTGCTAGAACTTCTAGCACAATGTTGAATAATCGTGGTGACAACGGGCATCCTTGTATCATTCCTGATCTTAGAGGGTAGGCTTTCACTCTCGCACCATTGAATATTATGCTAGCTGTGGGTTTTTCATATATGCCTTTTATCATATTGAGGAAGTTTCCTTCAATTCTTGCTTTTGAAGTGTTTTTAATCAAAAAAGGATGCTGGATTTTGTTGAAAGCTTTCTCAGCATCTATTGAGATAATCATTTGATATTTCCCTACTGATTTGTTAATGTGTTGCACTGCATTGATTGATTTTCTTACGTTAAACCACCTTTGCATGCCTGGGATGAACCCCAGTTGGTCAGGGTGCATAAATTTTTTAATGCGTCTTTGAATTCTCACCCAATTCTAAGATATAGTTCACAGACTTGGAGTCCCTTGATGAAAGGGAAGGTTGGATCCCCTTCAATAACTACCCTTCAACATTGTAACAAGTATATATTATAGATCAATCTACAAGACTTCTCCACAGGTACTTGAGGCCACTAACCGTGGTGACTATGCTTTGAGGAGTGGAAAATGTTAATGTTCAATGTTAATGTTTTAAAGATAATGTTTAAAGATCCAATTCACCATTGTGTTCCACTGATAAGGGCTGAGGGTTATAAATCAAGTGCTAACTTTCAAAATGCATAATTGTAATGCATGTTTGACAACTGGCAGAATTCTACAGCTCACCCCTGCCCCATGTAGTAAGGGCTATTATGATAAGAATGGATAAGGGTACTTTAACTGCTTCAACATCCAAATTTTAAAAATAAAAAGCAATTCTCCATCCTCAGGGAAATTGGAGACTTTAGCACCATTCTCAAATGTTTGAAAAAATGTAGTTAGTGGTGATTCCTACCATACTGCTATTTAACTTGAATGTATTCCCTATGTAAAAGCCAGAGATCTTGTGGAGTGATTATGGATTTGTATGATGTCATCAGGTGATGCTTCCAACTGAAGCTCCAAAATCAGATGGCTTGGAGCAAACTTCCATATCCTGTTGTCTAGAATATAGCTATTGATCTGGAAAATGCTATGCCTCTGTACCCATTAGCAAGAAAATCCAGAGTAGTTCACTTTTATTTGGTAGCACCGTCTTAATTAAGGTCTACGTCAACTTAAAGATCTTTATTATAATTCCATACACAGAGACTTGGATAGTCTTGAATTTTACAGAACTTGATGGTGGTTCACCTTGATGACTTCAGGCTTAGTAAAGCTAGAGAGCAGAAAAATAACAGGCATAAGAGATGGCTTAGTAAAATATGTGTATGTAACATGCAAGGCCACCAGTAAGAAAAAATAAGTGTTTGAGGCATCTCCTTGTATTTAATTTATGTTGCTTCTAATGTCCATCAACTGAGAGCATTTTAAACTGCTGGGGTTTATTGGAGACTCAGTTACATAAAATGCTCTGATGCAGATTCTGGCTGAAGTTCAAGCCACTCTAACGCTTAGGCCTTATGACCTTGTCAACCCAATTGAGGGTTGAAATATTTGTGGCATGTAAAGATGTTTATGGATCCTCTGGCCACATAGGGAAATCACAGTGCCTAACTCCAGTATTTTGGAACAAATTCAAGGAAAGTCTCCCACTGGGCAGAACTTCTATTTGTCTATCTGGTTGTCTACTTTTCCTAGAAGGGGGAATAACCTATGGTGCATGTGTACCCTGATTCATGGCAGCAAATAAGTTTGGAAAGGAAACAATTAGAATATTGTCAAAACAATGTCTGAGGGAGAGGTCTATCAACAGACCTCTTAGTATGTACATAGAAATGTGAGATATTCTGTTCCATCTAAACACTCACAAAAGTTCTGGCACTGCAGAGCAGTTTCTCAATAATCAGATGGATAAGATGTCTCATTTTGTGGGAGTCAATGGGATAGACCCCTCTCTGTATATGAATTTGCCTTCCTTGCTTGTAGAGTTCTTGCCGGCCAACACACTTAGATTTAGAGAATGCTTCATTCATTCACATGTATAATATCATGCACATGTTTGTTTTTCACTAAGGAGCTCATTTCATTAGAGAGTAAGAAAATGGCTTTGAACCTATGGATCTTCATGATCTCACAATATACCCTATCATGAAGGAGCAGTTTCTCCAATAGAACAGTGGAATGTCTTGCCAAAGACTCATTTATGGAGCCAGTTGGGAGAAAACACTCTGACACATACAGTATAGATATATCTTATAGTTATAGATGTAGTATAACCATTTCTAGATAGGCAGACAAGGAATTCACTGGAAAAAATCAGAAGCAGACTCAGTTAATTCAACAGATTCCTGGAAAACACTCTGCAATTGAGGTTGCTTGCACAAACTCCTAGGGGGAGCTTAGAGTCCCAGAGTGAAAGCAAAGGCTAAGATTCAGAAAGTCAGAGATTTGATATCACCAGGGACAAGGAGGGCTGGGCACAAAACTGAAAGCACTGTAAATGCCCTGTCACTTCTACATAATAAATAGAACAGTCAACTGAAAAAAAAAATGCAGAGATACCTCATGCTTATATCTAAATCATATTTTTCAAAACTTTGTCTCCTTGTGTGTATATGTGCATGTATATTTATGTTTACCCTGTAGGAGTTTGAATTTATTATTAGGTAATCCAGAACTGGGCAAGGTTCTATGCCACAAATTAGTCAGAAACCATCAAACTTCCTCCGCTACCTGAACAATGCCAAAATTTGCCATTTTTAGGTCTTAAAAGGTAATCTATTTTATATAGCAATGACTTCATTGCCAAATCTGGTGAGCAGAGATCTCATATAATCTCCCGATAGCCTCTGTACAGACTTTGAAACTCTGACACTCAGTCCTGTCTTCAAACTTTTCAAAATTCTACTGTGTTGTACATAAGATGGATCCTAAAAATCTTTTCATGATATAAAATTTTACACTTTCCTTCCTTAGAGAAATCTTCTTTCCTCCTGAAACACTTATAAAAGATACTGGATAAACTCATTCAGAACCAAGAGAATGACCTTTTGTTTCTCCTTTAACAGAGTAAAACATTTGCTCATTAGAAAATCCTGCCTCCATTTGGCAAAAGTGTCAGATGTGGATAGTCTCACAGTGAGTAACAGGGACCTCATCTCTTCGAAGAGGAAGAGGGAACCTTCCCAGAAGGACTGTACTATTGATGCCCCGGGCTGCCCTGCCTCCAATTTGCTCTTAAAGTTCTTGGTGATATGAGTACAAATTAATGGAAAATTTTAATAAAAGGCTTGTTTAATAGTACTCTAATGCAAACACATACTGTTTGCCAGGCACAAAGCTAAGCACTTATTTTGTTTAATATGGAAAACAAACTTATGAGATTGATACTTATTAATAACTCCTTTTGCAGGTGAGGGAATAAAGACTTAGAGAAGTAAAATAAATTACGTGAGGTTACAAAACTAGAAACTGGAAGATCCGGGATTTTCTCTGAAGCCTACTTCTGGCACCAACATAAGGAATTAATTTTTATATTTTGTATTTTTGCTCATATGTTTCTAAAATTTTGAATATGAGAAACTCTTAATTTTTGTGAAAACTTTCGTTATTATTGTTAATGATGACAAAAACCTCCATGAAAATATTAATTAAATCACTGAAATGTGTATGATTATCTCTCTGCTTAGCATTAAATGAATATAGGGAGCAGGACTTTAGCACTGCTGTGTGAGCCAGATGGCTTATTGGTGATAAGAGACAAGAGCCAGTGGACAGACTATGAAAACTGGCAGTAACTACTCAACTCTAGCACATCTATGTCATGCTAAAATTTGTAGTCACTGCTGTGACTTTTTCATTAAAGAAATACCCATATCTGGAAATTATGTGAAATCTTCCTATTTTTAAAACATTTAAAAAAAATTTAAACATTTTAAAACATTTTATAACTTTAATCTGACCAAACAATTTGTTTTGGTGGCCAAATGCAAGCCACTTTTTGACCATTCATATGGAAAATTCCTAAGGTTTTTATTCAGTTTTTACTTTTATCTTAATATTTATCATTGTGCAAATTGGCCTATGATGATTTGGTTAATCTTAATGTCTAAACGTTAACTATTGTAAATAAGGTATTTGCAAACACAAATTAAAATTAACCTATTCTTTATCCTTTTCTCTCACTATGAAGGGCCTCTAACAGTGCAGTGACATTTATCTCACTTTTCTTTATTTTATCATTTTGAGTTCTCAAGCTACTTGATGCAAGAATCTTTTTAATTATTTCAATATATATTTAATTTTTAATCTAAAGTTATGTCCTAATGTGAACTTAATAGCTTGCAATTAGAAGATATTATTTCATTTATGTAACTTTTTTCTTAAACATTTTAAATGCAATCATAAATGTAAAATTACTTATTTAGTCAAAGATTCGTGATCTGTAAACATCTTTTCCAAAGGATGCTTTTTTCCTAAATTCTGCATAAAAATAAAATTAGAGGAAGCAAAATATTTTATTTACATCATTTTTCACTTAAGCCAAAATAACTAAGAAACTTTGATTTTTAGGGATGTTTTCCTCCATATAGTTTCCATTGTTCTCTCTAAGTGGACTTGAATTATCATTTAGTAGAAGTATTGGAATGGATCTTTCCAATAGCAAACCCTCCAGTGGATCAATATGTATCCAATTTCCTCCTTCTGTTTCTTAAAAGATATTTACATCAAGTATTTGAACCAAGACATTTTTGTGAACTTCCTGAAGTCAAACTCTTTCTTGAAACCCTTTTCCTCCTCATTAAGGAAACCATATCCTCTCATTTTTAGATTGACAGTATTCTTATGTGATTTCTAACTGCTAATATTATTTTGGCAAAAATGTGCAAATTCCTTCATTTTGACTACTATTTAAAAAATGAATCCTTAATCTTCACAAATAATCTACATTTTTTGCCTCTATTTTATACCTTACTATCTTCATTTTTTTAAATTTCTTACTTCATTATTGTTCATTCACTTTTATTTTTTAAAGTCCCCTCTAATTTTCCACTCTCTTGCTTATGTTACTTCTTTATTTAATGGCTTGTTTTTCATGTTTCTGTTGTCATTGTGTCTATCTCTTTTCCAGCTCATTTCATTGTCACAGTAAAACATGACAACTTTTCTTCATAGTATAACACTTGATATCCATGTCCCAAATTTCTATTCTGTTGTCTTAAAGAATGTGTACTCCTTTACAATGATGTTGAAAGATTCATGCCATTGGTGACAGCTGATGAAATTCAGTAAAAAAGCAGGTTTCTACATAATTATACTCTATAATACTTCGTGAATGGATATTTTAAAAAGAAATCTTACTGCCTCTTTGTTACGTAGAATTTTTTTTCTGACTTTAAAGGTTATTGTTATTTAACTTGTCTGTATATTCTGACCTGCCTTAATTTCTTTCAAGTCAAGTTTGCAGCAGCATTCAGTTCTATCCAGAACACAGTTTAATTCTGGGGAAAATAATATAGGAGGATGCTTCTCATTTTTAGTGCCCACTCAATTGGACAGAATCCTCATTTGTTTCTACTGCAAAAACTGCTTTGTCTATCTTTGCCTAAGTAAGACTTCTATGAAACTTGACTTCCAGTTTTTAGCACCATATGCAAAACAGAACTAAATTCATGTTACCCAGATTTAAACACAATTTCACGGGCTTCAGCTAATCAAGTGTTGATGTTTCATGGTAAGTTGACTTTATTACTGGTTGCCCAATGTGTAATATTCAAGTAACAAGTTAATGCAGATTTCCAAACTTTCCAATTCTAGAATCTAAGGTCAGAGGACCAAAAATAAATAAATAAATAAATAAACAACCAGAGAATAACATGCATACATAGATAGCTGGCTAGGAAGGTGTAGATGTGGATCTCCAAAAATTGTATTTAGCTTCAGTACATTTTGAATATTCAAAAATTAACTCAAATGCCTGGTTTTTACTGGGTAGCAAAATAGATTAAGCCAAATATAAATATTTCTGATATTGAAAGATGTAATTGAGAAAGGTTCTTTGTTAACTCAAAATTGGAGAACACAGTACTGTCTTGTCTATGAATTTTCCCTTCATTTGTTGAGTTAAATTTTGTTTAATAAATATTTGCATATTGCTTATTATGTACCTCAAACTGTGAGAAGCTCTGAACCCTATCCCTGGTTGCTGAGTTAAGATATGATGCAAAAAATAAGAAGCATCAATATGGTATGGTTGATAATTGCTGTAATCACCAGGTATGATCTGTCCAATAAGTATTCAGCGCAAACTTGGAGTTGAAAGGAAGCTTTTGGAAATGCATTTACTTTAATTAATATTACAAACTCTGTATACCCTCCTGCATCGTTTTTGTGAATACAACTAGTATTACACACAAGATCTAATATCTCCTGAATGATTCAGATTATTGCTTCATCATGAAGAGTACAAAAATGCACTGATAAATGCCATCCAGTCTGAAGAAACTTAAACAAATTTGCTAAGGTGTGCATTGCAGAGAAATGCAGGACCTCTCTGAAGGGTAACTGGGTAAAGGAGACAACATCGGCATGGAAGAAACCTTCTTAGAACTATGCTACAATTTGAAACTCTGCCTATCAACCCTTCTTTCTTCCCTTTCTAAAGCACAGGTCCTTGCTTGTTTATTATAAAATAATTTTTAAGATTACTTTTAAGGGTTAAAAGATAGTCAACCTGAGTAACAGAATGGTGAACGGTTGTGTGTGCCTAAAATGGAATATTGAGCAACTGCGAGGAGTGAAGCTGTGAGACATGCAACAAGGTGAATAGATCCTGTAGACAGCATTCTGAGTGAACTATGCCAGAAACAAAGGCAAACACCATAATGCCTCACCAATATGGACTAACTACAATGTGTAAACTCATAATTGAACCTTAGAGCACAGCTTATCAGGGGAATGCTTATTGTAATGGTCCCTAGATTGTAAGCTCTTACAGCAGTCACATCTATTCCTGAATTCTAATGGCTTTCTCCAGATTCTGAGATGCTGATCCCTTTGTGTATAACCTGGTTGATCCCTGGAACTTTGGATATCTCTGTGACACCTGAAACTCAGAGCTAGAACTTGGCAGATATGAATGTCAGTATTAGCACATATAGCAACTGTTAAAAAAGATGAAAAAGAGTCCAGACTTCAACTAGAACAATTGACTGTACACTTTGGATGATTGTAAGGTATGTGAATATATCTCAATAAAATTGAATTAAAAATAGAAAACAATAAAAAAAAAGATAGTCAACACAGTTATCTGGTTGACCAAAATGGCAGCATGAACAACCCACAGAACCTTTGAACAACCAGGAAAACTGGCAGAACCATCTTCCCCAGAGCTCTGGAAAACAAAGTGTTGCAATAACAGGGCAAGAGCTGAATCAAGAAAATACATCTTAAATGCAGTAGGAGAAATTAGCTTATGTTGTCCATGCTGGCCCTTACACCACCTATCCCTGGCACAGAGTAGAGCTGGCCTACCCTTTCACTGTGGGTCCTTGGCCCTATTCTGAAGGAAACAGGGTAACCTCTATGCATATACTACAGTGGCTGGGTGTTGGTGACAGTTTATTGGGTGTCAGCCTAAAGGACTGAACCAGGACATTCATCTCTGGCTCACCTTCCCAATGCTTGCCCTGCAAGTAGAAGCAATTTGCATAAGCTAAAGCAGTTTAAGAAACAACAAAATTGAAGTGAACTGAAGCAAAGATAGATAAGATTCAAGACATAATAGAGTGCCTGGAAATGAGGTTGGCTAATTCAAAAAAAGAAGAGAGGGAATTCTGATTCATACAAAAGGAATTCCTAAGGTCATGAACCCATGCCCAGGAAAAAATGCAGGCTGAGGAAAGACAGAGAGGACCCTATACTTGTGCCTTGGCCCAGTGGTTTTGGTATGAGAGCTAAATTCTGAAAAAGAGCAGCAGAAAACATAGAGCCAATAAGCAAAGACTGTGAAAGGAAATTATTTGAAGCAGATAACTTGCTTTCAATAGCTCCTGGCACAAAAGGAAATCTCTATAATCTCATTATCTGACTAGAAACATAAGGAGCAGATACTTCAAGGATTAAATTCCAGAATTAACACAAAAAACTTTGTACATACTGGACAAAGACTTTAAATTAATAACTTTCCATATGCTCAGAGAGCTAAAGGAAAACAAATAAAGAATATCGGGAAAACGATAAAATGAGAAACTCAATAAAGAGATGTGTTATTAGAAGGAATAACAGAAATATTGGAGTTAAAGATCACAATAAAATAAAATATTCTTTAGAGGATTTGGAGAGCAAATCAGAGCTACAGAAGATAGAATTGGTTAACTTGAAGCTAAGACAAGTGAAATCATTCAGGCTGAGAAACAGGAAAAAAAAAACGAATAAAATGAACAGAACCTAAAAAAACAAACAAATGGACAAAACACTTGTGGAACCCCATCAAGAATATCAACATACATATTATGGGAGAAGAAAGAGAGAAAAGGGCAGAAAGAATATTCAAAGAAATAATGGCAGAAAACTATCCAAATTGAATGAAAGGCATAACTATACACATTCCAGAATACCAGTGAGCCCCAAACAGAATCAAATTGAAGAAAACCAACACCAGCCACAATGCAGTCAAACTATTAAATGTCAAGTAAAAGGAGAGAGTCCTGAAAACTACAAGAAAAAAGCAAAGTCTCATGTACAAGACAACCCAAATAAGATTAAGATCAGTTTTCTCATCAGAAAACATGGAGGTAAGAAGGCAGTAGGATGAAATATTTAAAGTGGTGAAAGAAAATAATTGCCTGCTAGGAATTTTATATCCAGAGAGACTGTTTTTCAAAAATGAGTTAAAATTAAGACATTCCCAGGTAAACAGACAGGCTCTTCAAGCAATGCTAAAGGGAGTTCTTCAGATTGAAGGAAAGGACTAACTTTGCCTGTTTGTGTATATTATCCCCCAGAAAAAGCCATGTTCTTTGATGCAAACTTGTGGGAGAAGATGTATTAGTGTTGATTAAGTTAGAATCACTGGGTTAAGTCATTTCCATGGAGATGTGACTCCCCCAACTGTAGGTGATAACTCTGATTAATTTCCATGGAGGTGTGGCCCCGCCCATTCAGCGTGGGCCTTGATTAGTTTACTAGAGCACTGTATAAGAGCTCAGACAGAAGGAGCTTGCTGCTGCAGCTGAGACAGACATTTTGAAGATGGCTATTGAATCTGACACTGACATTTTGGAGGATGCCATTTGAAACACAACCTGGGAGCAAGCAGACACCAGCCACGTGCCTTCCCAGCTAACACAGGTTTTCCGGACAACACTGGTGTGAAGGTACCCAATTGGTGGTGCCTTACCTTGGACACTTTACGGCCTTGAGACTGTAACTGTGTAACCAAATAAACCCCCTTTATAAAAGCCATTCCATTTCCGGTGTTTTGCAAAACAGCAGCATAAGAAAACCAGAACAGTAACCATATAGGTAATTATAAATGTCAGTATTATTGTAGTGTATTTCTGCTATGTAACTCTACTTTTTACAGGTTCTGAAACACAAATTCATAAAACATAATGCTAAATCTACAGTTCTGGACATACAATGTATAAAGATTTAATTTGTAATGAGAACAACAAAAATATTGGGGGGACAAAGGGGTATAGGATCATTGTTTGCATAAGATATTGCAGCAAAGTTGGCATGAAATTATATTTCAAACTGTGAACAAAAAATCACTGTTAGTACCCCTTCAGTCTGAATTCTATAAAAAATTGTTTGAATATATATATATGCATATATGTGTTTGTATGTGTGTACATACATAAATACAATCAAAAATAGAAAGGAGACATTATGCCAGATACTATGAGAAATGTGTATATGTGTATGTGCATGCATTTAGTTATAACTGGATTGTACAATAAATCTCATTCCAAAAGATATACTAGGGAATACTGATATAAAATGGTCATCAGCCTAAAGAATTTTCCATGTATCGAGGTGCTGAATACAGGTCCAAGAGAGAACCAATGGTAAATTACAGAGTAATTGTCTGTGTTTACATGTAGTTTTTTCAGACAACTAAAAGGGAGCAAAGGTATGAATTGGCCTTGGCATATTAATATTTTCTCCATAGCCTAGCAACAGCAATGAGGCCTTTTGGCTAAAGGCGCATGCAAGGTGTCCAAGGAAAAAGAGGTGTCTTGGGTGACTGGGAGAAATGGAGAGCAAGATGTACCACCCAAAGTCTTGAACCAACCAGCCTCTATTGTCACTGAAATGAGATCAGAATAGAGCCCTCAGAAACACATCTTGCCTGTTGTACAAATAGATTACATAAATACGTGATACAATAGATAATCTTCACCTAAAAGATGGAGAAACAAATTGACCAAACCTGTGAAAGAAGTCAATACCATGCATCTATCACTGCCCATAAAAGAACAAGATTATAACATGCTCTCCTTTTCTCTCCTTCTCCTGCCTCTCTCTCTCTCTCTGTTAGGAGTTTTGAGGTGCTATGATGTACACAAACACAATAATTTAAAAATGCATAGCACTATCTTAAAATACTTGTGTAAATTTAAATGTAAATTTATTGAAAAGTAAAGTAAATGTGTATTGAAATGAATGACAAGATCAAATGAAATACACTGGATTGAAACTGGACTGTCCAGAGTTGAATTTGAATACCCTTTATACCCAGCAAGGGAATAAAAGAAGAGTAAGATAAGTAAAGACTCAGAGTAAAAAACACTTATGTAGAATGTAGGGACAAAAGAGAAACCCCAGATTTAAAACAAGAAAATGGACGAATATGAGTAACTGTAACTTGTTCAAGGTCTCAAAGGAAGTTGAAGGATGATTTTAAATGTAAACAAAATTCCAACAGGCCATTGAGAGTTTAACATACATTGATGCCATTTATCTCTCCATGTATGGAGACATTTGTGAACTGCTTCTCAGTGATTTCTTGGGTTTTTATTTTCAATTTTCTTAAATCTCTACAGCTTTTAACATTATGATCAGAAGTTACTAAACCCAAGTGAAGGAGCAAGTGGCAAGCTGGCACTGAACGCATTAATATAGACCATCAAAGCAGACTTTAAAGAGAAGTGATGAACCTCATCAGTCCCTGAGACTCCTAAGGAACTCCTCAGAACCTAAAAAGTAATTTTAAAATATTTGGTAACATTTCATTATATTTTATGTTTCAGCAGACTATATATCTTTTAAATATAGTACCATATCTAAACATAGATCCTTCTGTCATCAGATTTGTTAACTTTCTTAATAGCTTCAAGTTGAATGAGCATTAAATATTCATTTTTTCATTAAAGATCATAAGTTAAAGTTGAATTTGATAGCAATTAATTGATAATGACTTGTCATCTGATTTCACCTTTTCTCCCCTCTTTATTTAAAAATAAGGAGGTGTTATTAAATCTTTTGTTATATTGTGTTAAAGAATAAATTGGGAACATTTTAACCTAGTACTTAAATATTTTTATCTACATGGAATGAAAAAAGTTATCAGTAATGTAATAGCAACTAGAACACATTCTTTGCACTCCTTACCAATTGCACTTAAAACTTATAAAAATTTAGTGATGTGCTTTATTTTTTGGTTTAACTTCCAAAATTAAATCATCTGTAGATTCTTCTGGGAACTCAGAGTCTGCAGGATTGACCAAATCTCCTTCTTAAGGACTCCCCCATTGCTTGAAGATGACACAGAAGCTTCCTCCCCCAAAACAACATGTTCCACCCTTCACAGTCTATCACATCACCTTTCCTGTCCATTTAGTGACAATAAATAGGGATAATTCACAACAAAATTTGTTGAGGGACATGCTTAGGCTGATAAGAAATGACAAAAGCTATATCCAGAAGAAACTGCATGACCCAAGAAGTATGGACCTGCAGAAATTGGGAGAATATGCAGGAGATTGTATTATTATGAAGTAGCTTTATTAAATTGAGGAAAAGAAATATGTTGGATTATGGAGAGTTAGTTCATTTGGTATTAACTGTCCTGAGATAATGAATGTAGCACTCTGGCAAGGAAAAAGAAACACAAAACTACAGGAGACAATGCAAATGCTACTATGATGGCTCCTGGGAGCTATAGAAAAAATGATGGCCTTCACTAAATGTTTTAGAAATCAGGTGGTGGAAGAAGGAATTACAAGGCTTAGAGATGTAAGCATGTATGAATCGATTCACTAGGTAAGATTAGAAAACCCACCAAAGGACTATGTTTTACCTGGTGGATGCATCAGTCACCAAAGCAATGCAGAATGCTCTGGGAGAGACACTAGAGTTCCTGAGAGGTTAAATTGTGGCTGTCCTCTGTGAGCTGGGCCAGAAAGAGGAGGTGCTGTTGTAGAACTGGGCTCACTGACAGCAATATTGTTGATAGGACTCAATAAAAATGAAAATCAGGTGTTTCTGAGTCAGGGGTCCACAATTATTTTAAGGTATAGTGAAATCTGAGAGGCATCCAGCAGGGACATTTTCTGTAGAGAATTATGGAGAATGTTAATATAGAGAAAAAATAGATAGGCAGTCAGCAAAGGCACTGCCATTCTGTACAAAGAAGATGAAGAAAAGATGTTCAGAAGTTTGAAGGAAGTTAGTCAAATAAAAAGGCATAATCTCTTGCTGAATTTCCAAATGAGAGCTGATTTGGCACCTGGAAACCTCTGCTAGAAAGATCAGTTCCCCAGGGGAAAGGACAATTCAAGTATGAAATGGATACAAGGTAATAATTACACCAGACCTTTCCTAAAGGGATTTATATCCATTTACTCTGGAAACTGTACATGATTAAAATAAGAACAGCCAAACACTATAAAGGCTGTTGGACACAGAAACCAAGGTGACATTAATACTCAGATCCTGAAGGTGTCAACAGGGGCTCCTGGTTCTAGTGGGGCACAAGAGAGCCATGTAATGAATAGCTCACTGAGTTGAAGACCCACCAGTGCTCATTCCTTAGAATGCACATTTGCAATAGAGTCACTTGATATTCAGGGCATCTCTCATATTTGTCCCCTGATATGTGGGGTGAGCTATCATAATGTGGCAGACCAAGCAGAAGCCTCTGACACCGATCTTCCCTGACCAAGATACAAATAAAAACAAAATACTGCATCCCAAGATAAATGACACAAATTAGGGATGCCTCTGTAAACCAAAAGAGTGCAGAGTGGTGATCTCTATTATATCTTCGTTTATTTCACCAGTCTGGTCCCTGAAGAAACTAGGCAGTTCTTGCAAGATGACATTGTAATATTATTAACTTATCCAAGTATAGACCAATTGTGGCTGTTGTGCTAGAAATGATATCTTTTCCACAGCAGAAAAACATAGACTTGGGTACATGGTATGTGGCCTTTGATCTAGTGAATGTATTCTTTTTCACCTTTGCTAAAAATAAAGATAGGAAAATGTTTCATTCACTTGGAGGAGATAATAGTATATATACTCACAATCTTGCTTGCAAGCTAAGTTAGCACTCTCCCCACTATCCTCTTTCAAAATAGTTTTGACAGATGGATCAGCTGAACATCTAACAGTTGTCTGTAGTTTTTTGTTTGTTTCAAAGAAATGTGTCCTTTATTCTCTGATTTTTAAGATTCCTCTCCAAAATTTGTTCTCAGTAGTTTACTTGTTATGCATAAAGTGGTTTTCTTTGTACTTATTCAATCTCATATTCCTAGAACTTCTTGAATGCATGGCTTAATGTCTTTAATCAGCTTTGAAAAATTTTCATCCTTTATCTGTTCACACATTACTTTCACTACTGTCTTCACTGATTTTATACTGTTATTCCAATTACAAGTATGATTAATTTTTCACCATGTGCCATGTGTCACTTTCCTTCGCTTGCTTTATTTCTCTCTTCCTCTCTCTCTTTACGTATATATTTTTTCCATCTTCTTTTTATTCTGTACTTCACTGAACTATTTTCTACTGATGTATTATGAAATTGTTGTTCCTCTCTTTGTGTCCAAAATGCTATTAATCCCATCTACTGAATTCTTAGTTATTATACATTTTGTTTACAGAATTTCTATTTGAATATTTTTATAAATTATAATTCTCTGATTAAATTCTGTATCTTATCATTTATTTTCTTGAATACATTATCTATACTTTCCTAAAGGTTAATTTGTCAGTCAATTCATTATCTGATACCTTTTGGTCTATTTCTGTTGCCAGGTTCTCTTTCTTTCTATCTGAAAATTTTTATGTAAATAGCAGATATTTCATATGACAAAGTGTTGAGTCTCTAGATGATGTTGTCTTCACCCAGAAAAGATTCATCCTGTTTTCTTCCAGTCAGCTAGACAGTGGTCAGATCACTACAATCTAACCAGGGTCTGAAATGATTCATAGTTCTATAAACCTTTACTGTAGACTGTCCACATCACATTTATACCCATTTCTTGTTTTGAACTTTCTAGAGATCCCAACTGAGAGCCTGGAATGTTTGTAGAATCCCTTCTCTTTGGTAGATCTTGAGTTTTTTGTTTCCACAAGATTTTGAGACCTGATTAATATTCTGCTGTGCTTTTCAGACACTTTCTAATAAGCATCTAATACAGTCTCTAACTCTGGGTAGCTAAAAACAGTATAGAGTGTTAGGTTCATTTTAATGAGTTTATGATTTTGGCTCCTTATGCCCTGACTACCTTGGTAATTTTCCAATGTCTTCAAACATATACTTTATTTACTCTTTACTTTGGGTCTTCTAATTGGTCTTGGTGAGAGTGTTGGACTTACATAAGCTACTACAACATACCAAAAGATGTATTTCCCAAAGTGCTATGTGAAGATAAGAAAACATGGCATACAATGATAGCTACAAGAAGGAGCCATTTGACACTTAACTCTTGTTCTCTGTAAACCTATCCTCATTTATTCTATCCAATTGATTTACTGAAACACAAATCTGAATGTAGCATTTAGCTGTTTAAGATCCACATAAGCTAGAAGAATTGCATCCACTGGTGACCTATAGTACTGCAGGTCTATAAACTTTTCAACATTTTATAAAAAAAAAATCCAAGAAGTTAACAAAATGTACTTTAGTAAATGTTATTCTAAAACTTTACAAATATTAGATGTCAAATTGGTCAACTACAAATCAATACTATCATATAATTTTAGATAAATCTTATTTAATGTGGAATGTGAGAGAATTTTAATAACTTGTTATGATGAAGAATGCACTTCAAAAAGTAAACCTAATGACTCCACAGTTGCTGAAAAGTTGATTTTAAAATATTCTCTTTATGATCTGTTTTTTTGCCTACTACATAGTTTTATTTTTAAATATGCCTCATCACTGTTATATCCTATCTCTAATACTTCCTGAGGCATAGGAAACAACCTGTACATTCCTGAACATTGTCATCAGTCTTTTCTATTTCTCCATGTCTTTATTTTTGTTACTCATATAGCATAGAAATAAATGTTGAACTTTAACTACCAGTAGAACATTGACTTCTCTTTTAATCCTTCCCTAATAAGCCCTATCAATTGGCTTCTATTATGTACTGTACACAATTCTGATGTCTATAAAAATGCATCTGAATTATTTGTTTACCATTTTTATGTATATATTTGTCTAAGCTTCTGGAGATGAAGGACTGTGTCTTATATGTCTTTATGCTTATATTAACTAACAAAAAACATAACATATAGTATGTACTTAATAAATGCATGTTCTATTTGAAATGGAATTTAATTATTTTTTGAAGATGGGTAGGATTTATACAGGCAGTAATAAGGAGAATTTTTGTGGAAGAGAGAATATAAAGGCAGGCAGGTGCAGTTGGAAGCGGAAACGGTTATCTGGTTGACTAGAACCCAATATGTTTATAATGACAATGCAGTTGACAAATTAAAAATATATAGCTTGTGGTGCTTATCAAAGATTTTAAAGAAAATATAAAGAAATTTTAAAGACTATATGAATGGTAATCAAAAATTTCAATGAGGGCATAATATCACTGTACTTTCTGCTCTAGGAGGATTTAGCTGATATAGAGCTAATCATGTTGGAGGTACTAACAGCCTTAACAAGGACAAAGCCAAAGGGATGAGAACAAGAGACCTAGAAAAAGGATTAAGCAATTAACTGGGTTTGTAGAACATAAAAGGGAGACAATTTAAAAACTATTGCATAGCAGAAAATTTTGGATAAATATTGATTACCTGTATGTATTGGATGATTTATACTGAAACTTGCTGACAATAATATTATATTTGTTAACCATAACTTTACTATCTGCTATGACATGCTCTACTTGGTGGTTTCTAGAACAGATCTAAGGTACACCTTACTGACATTATTCTTTCTTTTATTTTCTAAAAATCAGTATTATAGAGATCCGAAGTATGCCATATAATCAAACTCCTGTCCACTGCAAAGAAGATTTTGAATTTTTCTTTGGTTTAAAACTTTCAATGACACATTGGATGTGTGTGTCTGTGTGTGTGTGTGTGTGTGTGTGTGTGTGTGTGTTTACCTATCTAAAATTATCTTCTTTCCTTCACAAAAGGGAATTTTTTTTTTCTTTCTACTTGAGCTGAACAAGTACAAAAGAATCAATGTACACTAGCTAAAAGCAAGATTATGTCCTTGTCCAAGTATGTCACAAAGAATGGCAACCCAACGCTGCTGGCGCTTGTCTCCCAGGGTCAGTAAGAAGCATAGTTAAATAGCGGGCTCCCCCAGGAGGACAGTCTCTGCCTCTGCAGCCTTACACTCCCAGAGGTGCCTGTAACCACTACAGCTGCAAAGGCTGCTTAAAACTGAGGTTAGGATATTGAGACTGGCTTGGGTGTAAAAAGAATCATCCATTCTCTCTAAATTGTTTAGCTCTGATTGTGTCAGCAGCCTTTCATACTCCAGCAAGTCGTAGCTTTAAGGTTTAATTAATGGGATTAACAAAACAAATCCTGGAAGAAGATCACCGTATTATGTATCTTTGGGTTTATCAATAGAACATAAAAATAATTAAGATAAATTGATTTTCTATTTTTGCCAATATTTTTTTTCCAGATACATGCTCAGCAATGCACATAAAAACCCAGTGAGCCGAGAACAGGAATTTTCAGGGCATGTGAAGAATCTAAAACCCAATTAAAGTTTTATGTTTTTAAATGCAATTGATATTCATTATTTTATGTTGGTAGTATAAGTACATAGTGGAAATGGGATGAAGCAATGACCGTTGCTATCAGTGCAAATGGCTAGATGGCTAGATGCTGGTTGCAAAAAAATAAAAAACAAAAAAAAAGTATCCATGGGAGCAATTTATGTTTTCAAAACTTGTCCCTTAGGTGAAAATGTCTCTACAATTGACAAATAAGTTTCATCATACCACAGGCTACACAGGTATTTGCCAGATAAGCAAGTCACATATCAGGGCGTGCTGAGTTTTGGGAGCATGTATCATTCTCACTCCCACCCCATGTGTCTTCTTCTCCAATGTCTCACATAACAGGAGAATAGATTTAGGATAACAGCAAAGGTGAATTTTGGTCCTTTCCAACACTAGTTCAAATACTAGCAGGTTTTTAGGTTTTAGCCACTTATTTATAGAAATAAAATAGGAAAGAAGGCTTGTGCTTGATACCTTTATTATCTTCATTCAGAAACATAAATAGAGATATGGATTTCATTTGGTTATAGTTCACAGCTCAGGTATACATGGTGAATAGGAAAATCTTATTTAATTTTGTTCTGGAAAATGAATGCAAGACAATGTTCTAATAGTAGAGGAGCAAATAATATACAGACTGCTCATACTTTCCTTTCACAAACTCATGGCCATTAAATCAGTCAGTTACTCATACCATGACTCTCTCATCTTTTTCTCCTGGAATTTGTGTATTCGGAATATTTTAAAGCTTATTATTCTGTGTTTGTTGGGATTCGTAGGTAGCAGTGAGGAGCAGGGGTTAACCATTCTCTGTAGTATGATCTAAAAATCTGATGGAAAGGAAATAGGAAGGCAACTGTGAAGAGAAAATAATAGTTGCATGAAAAACAGTGGATCAGAATATCAGAGCATGTTATGTCTATTTGGAGATTTTCCTCAATCCCAGTTGAAAGTAAAGTGATATACAGCAACCACAAACAACTATCTAACTGTCTATGCACTTAGATTGTTTTGTACTTTCCAAACTAGCACTACTTTCAGTACCACCTAGGGGACAATAGTCCACAAGTTGGGGCTGAAATTTTGCAAATCATTTGCCTTGCAATAAAATAGTTTCTCTCTGGGATTACAGAAGTGAAAATAAGAGAAATTGGTTAACTGTGGGGATCTTTCCAATGGCCATTCTAAGAAAAAAATTGAAAATATATCGATGCTGAAACATCTCTCCTTGATTTATCAGTAATAAATCAATCTAAAATAGTCTTACTAAAAAATAAACTCTTATATAATCAATTTTAAAATGAGGTGATGAATGATGAATGAAAGAAAGATGAAATGAAGAGTAAAAATATCTGTCAGTGTCACGTGAGGAAAATTCATGGGAGAATGTGTTCCAACTCAAAATTATTTTTCTTTGTAATTTAAATAAGTCTAGAGTGAAAATCATTGACTATTATAGAAGGATTTGGGCTGTAAATAGCAGAAAAGAGAGCCAAGCAGACTTAAATAATGAAGTGGAATTATTGGCTCATGTAATTGACTAGCAGTGGTCTAGGCAAGGATTTGTCTGTGGTTAAATAACATCACATAACTGCCAGTTGCTTCTCCTATTTCCTGGTTTTACTTCCTTGGGGATTCCATTGGGACAGGATCTTTCCTCATTTTCTCAAAAAAAATATTATAAGCCACCCTTAAGGCTTCCCTGTTCATGTTAAGCTGAAAAGAGCTTGTTTCCCAGAAATTTCAGAAAAAGTCCTCATGACTGCCTGATCGTATCCAACACAGACATGTGCTCCAATCTGAAATAATTGCATTGGATAACTTTAATATTGATAGTTTCACTAGGTCTCAGCCCCTGGAGCTTGAGGTATGGTCAATATCATGCAAATTAAAGTGTCTGTAAATAGTGAGGAAAGATAGTTTCCCAAAGAAAACTTGGTGCTTTCCAAAAATGGGGATAGAGCAGGAAACTGATGTTTGCCACCTAAATCTGCAAATATTCACTGAATAAGGTAATGAATATTAACACTTACAAAACAGAAACTGTTTACCCTAATTCTAAAACCACTGCATTAGTTTTCTGTTGTTACATAACATATTACCACAAACATGATGGCCTACAATGGCACCCAATTATTACTTCAAACTTTTGGAGGTCAGAAGTCCTGCAAGGCCTGTAATGTGATGACTCAATCAGAGAGTGGCCTGCCGCTGAGCCCCACTTGGAATGGTCAGTTCCCATGCTATTCGTGATAATTACAATTTGCCAAATTGTCCTGGGTTCAATTCTCCCTACTCCATCATTTTCCCATTCACAATAAAAGCTGACTTTAGTTACTCAAATGCTTTGTATATAAAAATAGACTCTACATAAACGCCATGTTTAAAAGGTCATTTAAATAATTGAGTGAAAAATAAAAGAAAAGCTTACAGTGGAGAAAGGGATATTTATGGTACTTCTGTGAACACGATTAAATTGAAATATTGAAGTTTGAGTATACCAAAATAGATAAAACAATGTGTTCTTTCATATGAGAAACAAAAATTTCAATCACATTTTCTCAGAATTGTTTGTTATTCTTTTCCTTTTATTGGTTTTAGCTTGTTAAAGGACTTAAGGAAATAGAAAAGTTTTTTAAAAAATCGTTTCACCCCTAATTCAACACTCTTTCCCATATTTTACCTTCACTTTCTCCTGTTTTTCCTTCTTTCATTTCTGCTCCTTCACTGTATTTTATATTCAATAATAAGGGCCTGAATACCTTTGAGAATCTTATAAAAATCCATTGGTCTTCAACTGACAAAAATGAATACACGCAACATTTTGCTTTCAATTTGGGAAACTCGTTGATCCCCTAAAACTATCTCCATTTCATATCTCTTAAGTTTTGCTATTTAGTTTTTTAAAAAGATTCTTATATCCACATTTCCTCTCCATTTCTGAAGCTCTCACCCTAAGACAGGATCCTAGCTCCTCACACCTCATTTATTAAAATCACATCCTTGCTCTTTCCTCAGACTCTGTTTCCACACTCAAATGCACCTCACACACAGATAAGGTTTGAATATTTTTTCTCAAAAACTCTTTGAATATATCCATTTATCAAGTCTTCCTCTCTGTGTTTTAATGTTTATTCTTGTCATCTAACTCGCAAAGCCCCTTTTCAACTCTTTTCCCTAAATCTATCAACTCATCCTGCTCTCTAATTACTGTTTATCGAAAGTACTAAAGCAAGTGTTTTCCTGGCTTCAACCAAATTTACATACTTACCTTTCAGTGAGATTAATTTTTTCCTTGCTGCTTGTATGCTTCTCTTTGCAGGTAACTTCAAAACCATCTCTAATGTCTCACCTCACATACTCGCTCTCTTGCTGTGCATTTATTTTGCATGGATGCATACGATGTCTGATATTAACCTCAATGAATTTTTACTCGGCTCATTTTCTTCATTACTACACTGCAAAGTTAGAAGGAAAATCAGGGTCTATGTCCTTTATAACTGTCCCTCCACCTTGCCTACCTTTCCCATTTCTGGTTAAGGATAGTGTTTTGTCTGTAAAACATATATACACATGGAGTTAAATACTATTGGTGAACATAAATATGTAATTACATTTTCTTTTTTGAAGAAGAAAAACACTTCAATAGAAGCTTGTTTTAGAAGTCTACTGATAATTGTCTTTAAAAATATTTTTTTTTTTTTTTGTAGCACAATACCTAAACACACACAAAAAAACCTTCAAAATAAAATGCAGATGAAGGAGACATTTTTCATTCTCTCTGAAAAAACAAATGGAATAGTAAATTCTTCTCAGGAGTTGCGCAGACATTAACGCTGAGATTAATAATTCATTGACAAGGTGATACAAAAACTAAACTCCAAACCAGGAAGTAGAGTTTTTGATTCTGCACTGTAGCTAGAGCCTGATGTCTGGTCACTAAGTAGAGAAGGCCTGGGGCAGACTGATGGAGAGGGAATTAGCCAATGAACAGAACTTTTGTGACAATAAGGCATTTTTTCTGTTTTTGTCAGAGACAAATATTTATACTGGCTTCTTATGTATCCTTCCTGGGGCCATGGTCTCAGGCCAAAGTTGAAAGAGGCCATCTGGTGAAGGAGAAATGAAATTTTCAGTGGTTCTTTGTGTGAATTCTCCCAGAAGCATGTAAATATGTCAATTCTCCCAATCCCATCAAAATAAACAATCAAGAATCAATGTAGGAACTTGAAAATAGATACACCTCCAGGGATTATGGGGAGCAGGGGATGAGAAGAAGACAGTAAAACTAAGCCATAGTAGCAGCTCCTTCCACATTTCAAGGCTGAAAGGAAGAATATGAGTGATTGAGGCAGAGAATAATTGCTGTGCTATTAATTTGCACCCTAACTACCTCTAGGCTAGTAGCCTAGGGAAATCCCTGTTGTGTTTATATTTACATTTTAATTGGTATAGATTAGGCTTTGTGAGAATTCAGAGTTGTCAAGCCAAAACTATAAAGTGATGATATAAGAACCTAATTTGGATAATGCTGAAAATCTCTTCCCCTTATAATTATTTCCTGCTCCCCTCTTCTCATTGCACAGAGTCACATCTGTTAGACTAATATTTTCCATAATTGATAATTGATTAATGTAAAGAATAGCTTTTCAGAACTGGAGGTACTTCATAAAAAGCATGAAGTTCATTTACTTACCTTGTTTTCTCTGTTGTTTTTTAATTGTAATGCATGAGATAGCATCAGTGTTTTGTGGTGCCTGCATATAATTAGATATTAGCCTCCTTTACCACTTTCTGGAGCAAGCTCAAACTGTTTACCAGACCAGGAAAGTTGAAGTCAGAGTTAAAGAGATCTATACAAAATATTTAAGATGATAATCATGATAATTTAGAGCCTGTCTTTCAGTGTAGGTCAGCAATTTTTATATTTCAACATTTAATTAGACAGTAAAAATGTAAATTTTATACAAAGCAACAATTAGATTTTATGTTATTGAAATATTTGGAATGAGTGTCACACTTGCAGTGAATCATTTCATTAAAGGATGGGATATGGTTCCCAATTCAGCTTCTGCAACTTAATAATTGCAAGATTTTTGTCAATTAAATAAAACTTAGGAGCAGTTTTTTACCTATTAAATAGAGATTAAAAATTCCTATCTCATAGAGTTATAATGAGGCTTAAATGAGAAAATGAGGAGAAATCACTTTGCAACTGCAAAGAAGCAAAATAATTTCTAGTTTTACTATTGTTACGTAAGTACAGCTAGGATAAACATTTGAAAAGTGCTACTTTAAATGGGGAGTAATAAACACATAAATTGGCTACAACAGATGCAAGATGATACTAAAAATGTCTTCCAAAAGGTGCTGATATTTTTAAGGTAGAAGATGCATGACAAATAAATAATGGAAAATTGAGTTAATTCATGAATTGTACATTTCTATTTGGGTTAATGGAAAAGTTTTGGTAATGGATGGTGGTGATAGTAGCACAACATTGTGAACATAATTAACAGCACTGAATTACATGTGTAAATGCAGTTAAATGGGGAAATTATAGGTTGAATATATGTTACCAGAACAAATTTTTTTTTAAAATAGGACTTTACAACACAGTGAACACTATCGTAAACAATGGACTATAGCTAACAGAACAATTATTAAAATATTCTTCCATGAATTTTAAAAAAATATACCACACTAATGCAAGGTGTTAAAAATAGGGTGGTCTAGGAAACTATATTTAATGTATGATTGATTTTTCTTTAAACCCACAAATTCTCTAATAAAAAAAAATTTATTTGGGTAAAATCCTAGCTTTTTAGAATACCAGTATTAACTTAAATGAGGTTCTTAAGTAGGGGTTTTGTAAATATGTAAGGGCATTTGTATAATCTTAATATTAGTTAAATATTCCGGATTTTATCATTACCATCCTGTATAAGAAAGAATTGTCCAGCCCCAAATGTCAAAGATGCCTTTTTGGAAAACAGTGGGGAAGCAGCCCTGAAGAACCACAGTCAGTGGAGTACAGTGTACATCTTTGATGACATACCAATAGCTTGCTTCATTTCCCAACTATAAGATAAAAGAAAAGAAGAAACCAAGGTCCTTGTCATAAACATGTGTGGATAAACTTCCCTGTGCATGTAATACAGAGTCTGTCATTTTTTTGTTTATTATTACTTCACTGAAAACATAAGAGAAGAAGTAAAAAGTGCAAAATCAGGAATATTTTGTCCAAATAGATTCACAGCCATATTTCTTTTATGGAGAGATGGATCAGGGACTGAGACATATTTTATTTCCTTTCTTCTCATTTCTTTCCCTTCCTTTGCTTTTTTCTTCTCTTTTTGTTTTTTCTCTCCCTTCCCCCTTGTTCTAGTTTGCTTATGCTGCCAGAATGCAAAACACCAGAGATGGATTGGGTTTTATAAAAGGGGGTTTATTTGGTTACACAGTTACAGTCTTAAGGCCATAAAGTGCCCAAGGTAACACATCAGTAATCGGGTGCCTTCACTGGAGGATGGCCAATAGTGTCCGGAAAACCTCTGTTAGCTGGGAAGGCACGTGGCTGGCATCTGCTCCAAAGTTCTGGTTTCAAAATGGCTTTCTCCCAGGACGTTCCTCTCTAGGCTGTAGTTCCTCAAAAATGTCACTCTTAGTTGCACTTGGGATATTTGTCCTCTCTCAGCTTCTCTGGAGCAAGAGTCTGCTTTCAACAGCCGTTTTCAAACTGTCTCTCATCGGCAGCTCCTGTGCTTTCTTCAAAGTGTCCCTCTTGGCTGTAGCTCCTCTTCAAAATGTCAGTCTCATCTGCACTGAGTTCCTTCTGTTTGTCAGCTCATTTATATGGCTCTAATGATTTAATTCAGATCCACCCTGAATGGGTGGGCCAACACCTCCATGGAAATTATCCAATCAGTCATCATCCGCAGTTGGGTGGGGTGCATCTCTAGGGAAACACTCAAAGATTTACAATCTAATTAACACTGATAGGTCTGCCCACACAAGATTACATCAAAGATAATGGTGTTTAGGGGGACATAATACATTCAAACTGGCACACACCTCCTTCCCTCTCTCTTCCGTTTTCATTTTCTCTCTCTCTCTTCCTCTCATTTTCTCTCCTATCCCTCCCTCCCTTCCTTCCTGCCTTCCCTTCCTTCCTTCCTTCCTTTCCTTCTTTCTTTCTTGAGCTGTTCATGTATTTACTCTATGGCAGAAACATGGATGACCAGTAAAACAAGTACTTCATTATGCACTTGAATCAACTCTTTCAGTTCCTTGAGAATTTATACTTTGTTCTTCCAATCATCTTTATGATATGTGGGGGAAGGAATAGAATTCCCATTTCTAATTATTTTACTCTGTTTTCCTGGAATTTAACTTGAAAGATACTTTCCTAAGAACATCAAGGAAAACAAATTACACAATTTATGTTACAATGTTTTTGTAAAACCCTTTATGTTTTCCTAAAGGCAGTAGCATGATATCTATCTGTGGGTGGAGGGTGGGGGGCAGTACTATAATATGTCTTGTGCCAGAGGAAATAAAGATCTTGTACATGGTTTCTCTATGTAGAGGGAAAAGCAACATGTAAATGTTGTAATTGTTCCATAATAAATTAGAATAATTATATTAGAATTCTTATCAAGAAATATTTTTCCTGTACTCTCATAAGTCTTTGATTAGTAGCAAACTATGAAGAATAATCCTTAAATTGTTAAAAATAATTTCAATAAATAATAATTGTTACATATTAAAATAATATTTGTAGGAAAATATTTTCTCTTAAAAAAATCCATGAAAATACACAGCTCTATGACACAACTACCCCAGACTTTTTTATTCTTTCAAATGAAAGTGATCCAGATGTTTTCCAGAGACAGTTCTTTGGCTTCTAATTCAACTTATGTACATTACCTTAATAATAGAAGTTTTAACAAATTGCATAAATGTGAATTCCTAAGAAAGGCAATAGAAAAAGCTGTTTGTTTTGTTTGTTTGTTTGTTTGTTTTTTGAGTAGAAGAGTCTATGAAGTTCCATTCAAAATTTATCACACAGCTGTCACTTTGCTCCATCTACTAATTGAGTTGGCCCAGGAATAGTGTACATACATGTTGAAACAGAATTAAGATATCAGGACTAATTAAAAAATGATGTTTAAAATACCTGCCTCTGAAAACTCAAAGATCACCTCCAGACTGGCAATAACATGTCAATTTTAGGGAGGATAAAAACACTGAAATTTTCCTTTTTTATTAAATAGTTACCAACTTGGTATTTCCTTTTATGGTTCATGCTGTCTGTGCCCAATGTAAGAAATAATGACCTCCTCCCAAACAAAAACATGTACTCTCCCACATGTTCTGTGGTTTTAGATTTTTGTTTACATATATGATCAATCTCAAAGTGTTTTGGTTTGCTAAAGCTGCTGCTATGCAAAATGCCAGAAATGGATTGGCTTTTCTAAAAGGGATTTATTAGGTTAAAGTTTACAGTTCTAAGGCCATAAAAGTGTCCAAACTAAGGCATCAACCAGAGGATGCATTGGATACAAATCATATGCTGCCATTATATAAAGGAGGGACAGCCATAGGGTAAACATTCCCATTGCCATAAGGAAAGATGGAAAGGGAAACAGGGTTCACAGGACAAAAACAGTTCCAAAAACCCGCAGGGCAAACTTCGTTAGGTTTCAAAATCTGAGTGTCATTTGTAGAATGACATTTTATCTTTGGGGCTTGAGAGGGCAGGAGTCCAACCCTTTCCAAGGGCCTTTGAAGTAGCCCTTTTTTCTCCAAATTCTGGGGTGAGTGTTCCGACATATCCACACATTGGTCTCGCTTCCTGGAAGCACAGAGTTTCAAAGCATCAATTTCTGGTTTCTTTGTCCATAGGAGTTCAGTTCTTAGCTTGTCTTTTTCCTCTTGCATTTTATTATAAGCTGCAAGGAGAAGGAAGTCAGGCTGCATTTTCAACTTTTAGTTTGGAGATCTTTTCAGCTAAGTATCACAGCTCATCACTTTCAAATTCTGCCTTCCATCTGACACCAGGACTGTGTTTTGCCAAAATTCTCTAACACTTTAAAACAAGGATTGCCCTTCTTCAAATTTGCAATAACACATTCAACATTTCTATTTAAGGCCTCATCAGAGCTATCTTTAGAGTCCATATTGCCATCAACAGTCTCTTCAAAGCAATCTAGGCCTTTTCTATCAAGCTCCTCACAATTCTTCCAGAATCTTCCCCTTATCCATTTAAAAAGGCATTCCAACATGTTTGGTATTTGCAAACTCAGCAGCACTTCACTCCTTGTATGAAAATCTTTTCCAGTTTACTAATGCTGCCATTAGGCAAAATACCAGAAATGGATTGGCTCTTATAAAGAGGGTTTATTTAGTTACAAATTTCTAGTCCTAAGGCCATGGCAGAGAGTTCAGACTAAGGCATCAACAAGATGATACCTCCACTGAAGAATGACCAATGGTGTCTGGAACACCTCTGTCAGTTGGGAAGGTACGTGGCTAGTGTCTGCTTATCCTGGGTTGTGTTTCAGCTTCTGTGTGTCCTTAACTTAGTATCTCCAAGTGTCCTGTCTGCAACTCCAAGCATCTCTCCAAAAGTCTTTCTCAGCTGCTCTTGGGGTGTTTTGTCCTTTCTTAGCTTCTCCAGCACAAACTCTGGGCTAGCATCTCAAAGCATCAGTAAGTGTATCTTGGGGAGTTTTTCCTCTCTGCTCTCTGTGTGAGCTCCTGTGCTGGTCTGCATATATTATGTCCCCCAGAAAAAGCCATATTCTTTAATGCAATCTTGTGGAGGCAGACGTATTAGTGTTGATTAGGTTGGAAACTTCTGATTGAGTGCTTCCATGGAGATGTGACCCACCCAACTGTGAGTGACACCTTTGATTAGGGTGTAAACTCTTGGTTGAATGTTTCCATGGAAATGTGGCCCTGCCCATTTGGTGTGGATCTTGATTAGTTCACTGGGGTCCTATAAAAACAGCTTACAAACAGAGGGACCTCAGGGCAACTGAGAGTGACATTTTGAAGAGGCGTTGCAGCTCAGAAAGGACAAAACACTCCAAGAGCAACACTTTGGAGAGTGCCATTTTGAAACATAACCTGGGAGCAAGCAGATGCCAGCCACATGCCTTCTGAGCTAACAGAGGTTTTCCGGACACCAATGGCCATCCTTCAGGGAAGGTACTTGTGATGGTTAGGTTCATGTGTCAACTTGGCCAGGTGATAGTACCCAGCTGTCTGGTCAAGCAAATACTGGCCTAACAATTGCTGTGAGGACATTTGTGGCTGGTTAAGAAACCAACAGACTGGTTTATTAAATCATCAGTCAATTGACTGCAGCTGTGACTGATGACTCACCAAAGGGTGTGTCTTCCACAATTAGAGAATGTAATTGGCTGGATTTAATCCAATTAATCAGTTGAAGACTTATAAGCGAGACAGATAGAGGACCTTCACTTCTTCTTTGGCTGTCCAGCGAAGCGTTTCCTGAGGAGTTCATCGAAGTCGCCAGTTCATTTCCTGAGGAGTTCATTGGACATCTTCCTTGGAGTTGACAGTTTGCTGACTGCGCTACAGAATTTGGACTTGTGCATACCCACAGTTGCATGAGTCACTTTTATAAATTTTATAGTCATAGACACCTCTCATTGAATCTGTTTCCCTAGAGAACCCTAACTAATACAGTACTCTATTGTTGAAGCCTTACCTTGGACACTTTATGGCCTTAAGACTGTAACTTTATAACCAAATAAACCCCCTTTATAAAAGCCAATCCATTTCTGGTGTATTGCAAAAAGGGAAGCATTAGCAAACCAGAACAGCTCCCTTTAAGGGACTCCAGTAAACTAATAGAGACCTACCCTGAATGGATGGAGTCAACTATCCATGGGAACATTCAATCAAGAGGTCACACCCTAATCAAAAAGATTAATCAATCTGCCCCCACATTATTGTATTAAAGAATGTGGCTTTTTCTGGGAGACATAATCTATCCAAACTGTCACAAATACCGTATATGTGTAGGTTTCTTTCCAAGCCTCCTATTCAGTTTCATTAATATATTTTCTGTATTTAAGCCAATGCCATATTGTCTTGATCACTGTAGTGATCAAGTCTTAAGTTGGGTAGTATAAATACTCTAAACCTGTTTTTCCTTTTTATTATCCTTTGGCTATTCTAAGTACTTCACATATACATATAAATATCAGGAAAATCTTGCTAATTTCAAAAAATATCCATCTTTTATATCAATTAGAAGTTCATTTGATGTAGAAATTGATGTGGGCAAAATTGAGGTCATAATAATATAGTCCTCCAAACCACAGACATGGTACTTTTCTGCTTTTGCCTTTCTCTTTAACAATGTTTTATAATTTTCAGTGTAGAGCTCTTGTGGAGTTCCCATTAATTTCTAATTGTTCTATATTTGTGATAACTTTTATATAGCATTGTTTTTACTAATTTTTAGTATATAAAATTAAAGTTGAGTTTCATATTTTGGCCTACTTCCACATGACTCATTAAATTTACTTCTGATTTCTAGTTATATTTTTTGTATTCCTTTGGGTTTTCTGCATGGATAAGCATGCCATCTATATATAAATGAAGTTTTACATCTTCCTGTCCAATATTCATGTCTTTAATTTTTTTATCTTACCTTACTCTAATATCTATGATCTCCAGTTGATATTGCAAAGAAGTGATAAGTAGACTTCCTTATCTAATTAAATATCACATCATCATTTATGATGCTATGGACAGATTGTTTGTTGATGCTTTCTATCAAGTTGTTGAATGGTTTTGACATGAACAAATATTGAATATTCTCAAATATTTTTGTTACCTTTTTTTAAGATTATCATGTTTTTCTTCTCTAATCTGTTAATATAAATAATTACTTTGATTTTTAATGATTAACAAACCTTGAATTTTTTGGATTAATATAATCTGATCATAATTTTTCATTTTTAATTTAGCAGAATTTGATTTGCTTGGTTAAGGATTTTTGCATCTATGTTCATGAAGGATATATTTCTCTCTCTTTTTTTTGATCTTTTAAATACTTGTCAGATTTTGGACTAAACATTATATTTGCATCATAAAATGAGTTGGTAATTCTCCCTTTTCCTCTATTTCTGACATAATTTGTGCAATATTGTTATTATTGATTCTTAATCTACTTGGTATAATTTACATAAATAAATTAATGAACTACTCATCATCTCTATAAAGACATTACTTATTTATCAACTTAGAGACTATTCAGTTCTTTATTAGAAGAGATATTTTAGTTGTGAACTTAGAGTTAGACTGCTCTGAGAAACTACTGAGAACCTGTGAAGCAGGTATTCTCATGTCCTTAGGCGATACTCCTAACTCGTGATAAATTGAAGGCAGTCAGATGCATTTTACCCTTCCCTCACATATAAAACTCCCAAACGAATTGATATTTTTTTCTGTTTTTCTTTTTACCAATAAAATCATATAAGCAGTTTCCATCTAACTATTCTAAAAGTAAAACTCTAAATATCTTGTTAGAAAACTTGGAACTGTAATGGTCTCCTTTCTACATTTCCAGAACTATAATTTCTTCATAAAAGATATTTCAAATGAACGTACATTATATTTAAGTGTGAAGTTCAATACAATTTACATAATAAATATTTAAGGCAGTGTATTTTGCTTTCAGTGAAAAGTAGTAAAATGCGCAGTAAAAAAATAACATAAATATTATTGTAGTAGAGGTAGTTTTCCAAATTTTTTTAGTTTTGAATACAGAGAAGTGTGAAAGCTATTTTGATTTCAATTATTACATCTTAATTTTAAACAAAAGTTACAAGTTATATATAATTAACCATAAAACAAATAGTTAAATATGGGAAGGAGTAATCCTTAGTAAATTTGTCAGTATGTATGATATTGAATGGCTGCCAAACTACCATATGCCTCAGGATATATTAAGATGGGCTTCAAATTTTATATGATAATTGAATATTTCATATTCTACTGTTCCATCGGTTATCATTTTGTCCTGTCCAAAAATATGATAGCAATTTACAAAAAATTGATGGTGAGGGTAGATGTCTATAAAGTTTAGCAAGTTCAAGTGATAGAAAATTGCAAGAATGCTAAAATAATTACAAAAAAATGTATAGGAAACCATTCTATTATTTGTGATTTGTTTGAAAGTTTGCCAGTATTTAAATCTTATCAAATTTCATTCTAAATTCATGGGAACAAAATGTGAAGCAGAAAATCAATGTGCCAAGTCTAACTTATTTTCATGTTTTATATTTTTATATTTATAGAATGGAATAATAGTTTGAATATTTGAATACAATTCATAATAATTTTACAATGTTATAAACATATCTAAATTATATCATCTATATTTAAGCCCAAAAATACAATAAATTTTTGTATTTAATAGTTAAATCCATGTAAAAATATTTTCATTTGTTAAACACACATTTTATTAAAACACTTTGGTTGCATTTTTTAGGTATTTTATCTACTTTTAATCAAAATAATCAAATTGTGCAATATTTCAAAATATTCACAAGGTATTCACAGTCAATATAATTATATATAGTGAGTCTATTTCTCAATGACAAAGAAAGACATGCATACATAAAAGGCAGTATCATTCATTCATTCATTCATGCGTTTGCCAAAGCAATAAGAAGCTGAGTCCTGAGGCATTCACCTGCAAGAAAATAGATGCTGCCAACAATGTAAATAAACTTAGAAGCAGATTATTCTCTAGTCAGGCTTCCAGATGAGACTGCAGTCCTGGCCAACACCTTGATTGCAGCCTTGTGAGATCCTGAGAAGAAACCTAGTTAAGCCATGCCTGGAGTCCTATTCTACAAAAATTCTAGGGTAATAAATCTGTATTGTTTTAATCCATTACATATGTAGTGATTTTTTTACATAGCAATAGAAATCTAAAACATGGTAAGAGTTGCATTGGAGCATCATGTAGGGAGCCTTTACCATAATCAAAGGGAAGTATGATGGTTGCCTGGAATAAAACGATGGCATGAAAATGGAAAAGGGGGATAACTTTGAGGGCTATATTGGAGACATACTGAACCGACAAGATGGCAAATGTTTTATGTCTAATGATGGAAAAATGTATGAATGAGAAATGAATCCATGGGTTCTCTTTTGAACAACTTGAATGATGACATTATTAACTGAACTGAAAAAGGGAAACTTGGAAAAAGGAAGGTTGGTGGAAACATGAGGTTGAGTAAATATCTTACTCTTTTCATGTTGAGTTTGAGTTTTCAGAGAGACATCCAAATAAAAGCCAAGTAGGAAGTCAGATATACAAATATGGAGCTCACAGAAGGTCAGGAATGACAAGCATAGATTTTGGAGTTACCAGCATAAAGATTTTACCCTAATGAGATTAAGATGGAAAAGGTGCTGAGGTATTGAGAGCCCTCACTGATCTCAATTTCCATTTATCTTTCAAAAATCCCCATTAACTAAGGTGATCTGGGCATACCTCATACTTGCAATTATTTGGAGATAATATATGAAACATTTCTGGGAAATTTTTATTCTAAACATATTTTTTCCTACAGTGTGAGTGCTGAAGGGTGAGTGTCACATCAGATTATTATCACAGGCAATGAATTATATTCCTTTTAAGTTCAAAATCCACAAATCCAGAATTAAGTCAGAAAGATTGTGGAAATAGCTCTGATCAGAATATGTTTTTTTCTTGTTTCTACTCTAAAATAGATCAGAAGTGGAAGTGGAAGACACAATGGAATTGTTGAAAAAAGATTTGGAGAGGAAGCAAAGGGTAAGACATTATGAGAATCTCAGACCATGTTTCTGCCTCAAACACCACAACTTCAAGCAAAGAACACAGAAAAATGATAGATCCTGCATGAATTTGTTAATCTAAAGGTAAATTAAGCAAGTGCCTTGTATCCTGAGTGAAACCAAGAGGTGAAAAATTTATGGGGGTACTTTTATGTTGATTTGGTTCAGCAGCCAAAATTGAATTGGTAGTTTGTGTAAAATTTGGACATAAGACACTAGATTTAGCAGCAAGCTCCTCTACCTCCCCACCTTCACCTGGAAAAAAAAAAAGTTTCCACTGTTTTAGAAAAAATTTGAACTCCAAAAGTTCCTACAGCACAGCAGAAATGACATGGAATCAATCTCTTTCTCTCTCTTCTCTCTCTCTCTCTCAAACACACACACATACACACACACACACATTCCTCCCCCTCCCTCTCTGTAACTTTTGTCTCCCCCCGCCACATACACATACTATACGCACCACTCACAGCACACACATTAATAAATCCTCTCATAGTTAAAATGAGAGAATGCACCATCAGAAATTTTGGAGCAAACTATATAGCCAGGAAGCATTTAGTGATTCATTTTAGTGGTTCCCTTACATGGATAAAGACCAGTTCCCAATATAGCTTTGTTACTCAAATGATGCCACCATAGAATATGGATAAAAAATACAAAGTACATGTCCCCATTTGCCAAACCAAAATTTCATATTTCTCCTAAGTAATTATTAAATACCAGGAGAAGGAGAAGGAGTAAATGTACTGAATTTTACCATATTTAAAATCTAACATAACTCAATTACAAAATGGGCAAAATATCTAAACAGACATCTCACCAAATAAGTTATGCAGATGGGAAATGAGCATATGAAAATATGTTCAACAACATATGTCATTGGGGAATTACAAATTAAACAACAATGAGCTACCACTACACACATATGAGAATGTCTAAATATAAAATATTGGCACTGCCAAATGCTGGCAGGGATGTAGAGCAATAGGAAATCTCATTCATTTCTGGCAAAAATTCAAAACAATAGAACAACTTTGGAAAACAATTCGGCAGTTACTTTAAAAGCTTTATATAGGCTTACCATATGATCCAGTAATCACACTGCTATGCATTTATCCAAATGAATTGAAAACTCATGAGTTTTTGTCCATGCAAAAAACTGCACATGAATGCTTATGGAAGCTATATTCATAAATGTCAAAAATTGGAAGCAACAAAAATGTCTTTGAATGGGTGAATGGATAATAAAAAAAAGTGGTATAGCCATACAATGGAATATTATGCAGCGATAAAAAGAAATGAGCTATATCAAGCTATGAAAAGTCATGGAGGAGCCTTAAAGGCATATTGCTAAGTGGAAGAAGCAAGCTTTTAAATGATCCTTACTGTATGATTCTAGCTATATGACATTCCTGAAAAGGCAAAACTAGGGAGAATAAAAAGATCATTGGTTGCCAGTGGTTCAGAAGGTAGAGGAAATGGTTAATAGGTAAAGCACAAGGTAGTTTTAAGGCAGTAAAACTATTTTGTGTGATACAGTAATGGTGGAAAAATGGCATTATGTGTTTGGCAGTATCCACAGAACTGTACAATGCAAAGAGTGAACCCTAAAGCAAACTGTGGACTTTAGTTGATAATCATGCATCAATATTGGTTCATCAATTTTAATAAATGTACCATACTAATGCAAGATGTTAATAATGGGAGAAACAGTATATGTGGAGTTTAGGGGATAAATGGGAATTATCTGTACTTTCTGCACAGTTTTTCTGTTGACATAAAACTGCTCTAAAAAATAAAGCCAATTTTAAAAACCTAACAGTTTAATTTACCCAGAAGGGTATAGATTAGATTTTCTGAATCCAATATAATGGATTGAAGTAGAAATTGTTATCTTATCACAAAATAAAATTCCATTTTTCACCACTGATTTGTACTTTTAATAGAATATTAAACAATCTGAATGCATTTATTTCCATTGGAGACTGGAAATCTATATACATTACTGGTAGAAATGTAAACTAGTATAGCTGCTTTGGAAATAAGTTTGACAGTCTCTAAAAGGGTGAAACAAAGCATCAATTTACTATATGACTGTGCAATTCTACTTCTAGGTGTCTGTCCAAGAGAAGTAAAAACACATGTCCACTTAAGATTAATTTTACATGAATATTCATATCAACATTTTTCATAATAGCCCCAAAGCAGAAACAATCCAATTGTCCATCAAATGATGAAAGTCTGAGCAAAACATGATATACCAAAACAACTGAATGTTATTCAGCTATAAAAAGTAATGAGCTACTAATATATGCTACAACAAAAATAAGCCTTAAAATTATGCAGATTGAAAGAAGCCACTTATAAAAGACTGTATGTTGGATAATTCATTGTGTGAAACGTCAAGCCAACTCACATCTATAGAGACAGAAAATAAATTAGTGTTTGCCAAGGGCTGAAGGTAGGAACAGGATTGACCATAATCAGTACAGTTATTTTGGGGGTGATAGACATGTTCTAAACCTGGATAGTGATGTAAAGGTTGTCTCATCTGTCTAGACTTTGCTACTTACAGAGTAGATGGTTTAATAATCCTACTATTATAGTACTATTGTAATGAGTCTTCATTATTTTCCAAAATATTAGATCATGCATTTATCTCTCCCACTAGAATATGACCTCCCCAAAGGAAGGTTCTGGTCTTTCATCTCTGAGTGCATTGTCTAATAATACAGTGCTGGGCACAAAATATGTATTCAATAAATGTCTGCTGCATTCATGAGTATATAAATGAACTTATTTCCTTATTTAAAAATAAAAAAAAAATTAGTCAACTTTTATAAGAAAAAGATAGGTAAGCCTAATTTACTTTCTTGGGATCACTCTATCCGTTTCATAATACTAGAAACTCATTATGCATTATGTTCTATTAAGTAACACACTTAAGCAAAATAGAGTTATTTTTTTTTCTAAAGGTAGGCTTAATAGGAGTCATTTAATTAGAGAAGGGAATTTATTTTAATCAATTTTATTTACAACATAAAATTAAATTACAATTTTAAAAAGTAAAACTACAAGAGTCAAAGCACTATCAACAGAAATATAACCTGACATAATTTTATATATGTTTGAAAAAATATTTTCTTACTAAGTGACATGATTAACTTCAAACATAGACTAGCAGTTACTGAATTATATACATATATGTTGATTTTTATCTGTTTTGTAGGTCTATATCTTCATAAAAGTGTTAACTTGAAACTCAAGGTAAAGAATGAAATTTGCCCGTTTAATGTGATGCCTGTCCTTGTTTTTGTGTTGTACAAATATTCAATTCTTGGTAGAACTTTAAATAAGCACACAATGAAGATAAAGTAATTCCTCTCATTGCTATTGATAGTTGCTAAACAAGAAAAAGTCTGCTCACTTATTTAAGATGTTGAAAACTACAGCAAAATATTCATTGCTTTCTTATGACTGCCAAAACTTCTTTCACAGAATTTCAGAATTTAGATAGAGGCAGATCAGCGAGTCTCCTCTTCAGACTGCAGACAATCAGACTGCAGCTCACAAAAGTTTTCCTCTTGTCTCAGAGTCAAGTTCTCATTTGGAGCAGGAGATTCAGGGAAAGGGTCCTTCACCCAGCCATAGCCTTTTGTTCAACGGGAGAAAAAAGTTCTGCAAGTCTGTTCCTAGCTCTACCAGGTAGTTTTCAACAAGATTTGAGACTTGCTGATTGTCTTCCACATAGACAAGCCCACGCAGTAGCTAAAACACTTCAATTTCCAATTTTTAAAAACGCTTTCCCACTGTATTAGTATGTTACAATGGCTGTCAGATATAATCTTTCTTTTTGAGCAAAGAAAGATATATAATGTGATGGATATGTAATAGCTGTAAAGCCAAAGAAGAATCAGCAATTAAAAAGGGAGTCCACCAAGCCTACAAAATGAGAGAATGGAAACATAGAGAGTGCTCCAGAAATGTCCTAGTACAGGCAAAGGCTGATGGGCCAAAGCTTTCAGAGGCCATGTCATCAGAATGAAGTCTGACCCAGGAGTTTGCTCACAAAAACTTCTAACCCAGTGTTTACTTGACTTGTGCTTATGTTCAGAAAAACTTAACTGCTAACATTGGCAAAGAAATTAACCTGTGAAAAACTCAAGCTTCTGCAGCCATAGCACCCTCTGCAGTGAACCACAAAGTCTGTAGCCAATGAAAAAGCAAGAACCCATCTCAATGCTAACCTCAGGTTCCTGCCTTGCTGCAACCAGGAATGGCCCCTTCCAGGAGCATGCGCACTAAGCCCACGATTCTGACCATACTTTATCTTTGCACATTGTAATAGAAAATTCTCCATCTCTGGGTGGGATTTGGACACCATTTTCTGAACATGCAATGTATGTAAAAGTATGGTCTAGCATGTCCAGGGACTGCTCATGCTTAAAGCCAATTCTTTGCAAAACCCCTTGAATTCTTTGGCAATTTCCTGGCCCACTTGCTCTAATCTCTACATGCGCATCCCCTAAACCACTACAAAAGAATCCCATCCACCTCCTTTCCCGGAGAAGGCGCCTTTTGAATATGAATCAACCCTTCCCTGTTCTTTGGATAAAAATAAATACAGTAAAGTGCTGTTTTGCTTTATTAAACCTGGTTTTGTTCTATTGCTGAGAGTGACCCCGTACAGGAGACCACTTTTGGGGATGTACTGTCCATAGAAGGTCAGTAACAGCTACAGAAGGAAGACAATTACTCCGGAGCTTAGAGCTTGGAAGCCGAGATTGTAATCAAAGCAGATTTTAAGAAAGATGGAAAACTCGTGCTGACAGCAGCCTTTTCAACTCACCCTGGACAGAAACCTGGACATGGTGGTGGTATTGGGGGTGCACGTGGAGGGCAGATGGAAGCTTATTAGGCGGGGCTTGCACCACTGTCAAGCAGAGGACATTCATTGGGGGCTTGTCCTTCATTAACCCTCACTACAATCATGGGAAGCAGCGACTATTACTCTATTTTTACCAATAAAGCATTTTAAAACAGAATCTTAGGCAATGCCATAACTTTCCTATGGTCTCAAAGCTAATAGGTGCCTGAATCACTGCTCAGACTCAGATCTCCCCAAATTTCAGAGCCCAGCCTTAGCTGTAGAGCCTCCCAGAGACATGTGGTCCTGGCTCCCCAGGCTTCCTTTGGGCACTTTGTTCTTCTCATGCACCTGATTCTGCTGGAAACTTAGCACACGAAGAATATATTTTTGTTTCCCGTTCCCCTCTCCCACTAAGCGCTGTGAACTCCTCTAGAAACTTTGATCTAGTCAAATCTTTGGAAAACACCCATAATAAAATAAAGATTTTTGGTATCTTGAATATTGGTGTATCTTCAGATTTGCCTTATTTTTCCCCTATATTTTTTTAAATTTTTAATTTAAACAGCTTTATTCCCACACTACAGAATACATCCTAAGTATACAATCAATGGCTCTTTGTATAATCACATAGTTATGCATTCACCACCACCGTCAATATAAGAACATTCTCATTTCTTCTGAAGAAAAAACAAACAAAAACAAACATCCCATACCCCTTATATTCAGCTATTATTGACATTTAGCTTTGGTATAATGCTTTTGTTACAATTAATGAAAGAATATTACAATATTATTATTAACTATAGTCCTTAGTTTGCATTAATTGTATTTTTCCTGTATACCACAGTATCGTCAACACCTTGTGATGTGCATTTGTTCTAGTTCATGGAAGAACTTTCTTAGGTTTGTACAATTAAACATAGTCATCACCCACTCTAAGTTTCACTAAGTTATGCAATCCCAGCTTTTACCCCCAGCCTTCCTCTTTCAATTATACTTAAACTCAGCTTTTGTTACTTTCACTTACAGGATTGGGCTACCATTACACAGTATTGTGCTATATATTCTGAATCTTTATAATTAGTTACCTTTTGCAACCACTTTTTCCAAAGATTCTGTTTCCATTTAATAGATTTTTGCAGGACCTTGCATAGACCCATTAAACTGCCCCATGTGCAGAAACACATGTGCTAAGCAGGCCAGTTTCTGCAGCCTTGCTTCATCTTGAAAATCACTCAGCAGAATCAGGTCAACTGTTTTCTTGAACCCTCCAATTCACCTTCCAGCTCAAACAGCCTGTCGAACACTTTTCCGCTGCTAAGCCACTCAGATTTCTGTATGTAGCAGAATTATGTGCTCTTTGACCAGATGTACATCCCATTTTATAAACAATCTCAAGTAAACTCGTCTTTGTGTAATAAAGTCAAGCATTTCTGAAGCATTATTCAGATTTCTTTTTGTTTTGTTTTAATGTCAAAGAACTTTTGTCACCCACAGAAGCAGGGTTGTAACTATTTCAGGATTTCCTTCTTGTTGTGTTTTTTTGTTGTTACTGTTGTTGTTTTTTCACAAGAAATGTAAAGCTTCTCATGGAACCAAGAATTGATAGGACACCCTCAATACAGCTGTTAACATGGTTCCTTCAAGACAAACTCTTGATGTACAGATATGAGGAAAATATTAAATCCATTTTGACCTATGTTTGTTTCAGGCCACTCTTTGCAGTAGAAAAAAAAAAAAAAAATTCTTGAGTTTTACCATCATTCACAAATGTTACCAATGCATGGCATTTATTGGGGGAAATCTCAGGACTCATCAATTGATAAAGAAGCTCTTGCTTTTCAGCTTAATATAAAAATCTGTTCAGAAGCATGTGACATGATATTAGTACGTCTATTATCATACTGTTTGAGAGTGGAACATTTCCAAATTCTTGTACTGCATCTTGTTCTAGCATTTCAATCATTATAATTTTGCATGCTGGCATTATTAGGTTCTCACCAACTGTATGACTTTGCCTTCTCTGGGCAACTTGCTTAAGTTACTTAAGTAACTTGCTTCCTGCGATTTTTCACTAACTGTGACTTTTTAAAATTAGAGCTCTACTTTGTTTTGCAATTCCCATATCCATTTAAAGTAATCAGCACCTTTAGGATTCAAATGGCTCTGACTCACATTGAAGTATATTTTCAGTTTTGATAGAGACATTCATGCATTTTTAGAATTCTCATTTTTTTCTCTCACACCTCATTCTCAAAAGTCATTGCACTGGACTCTGAGATTCTTTGAACAAAATTCTAATAAAATATAAAAGAGGGGACATAATTAAATGCAAAAATTGAAAAAAATAAAGTGACTACTTCTCAATGCAATTCACTTCTGACCTACAAAATACAAGTTATACAATATTTGTGACAACAGCAAAGTGGCAAGGGGGAAGCTGAGTTACGGCAGGAAAAAAAAATTTCTTCTTTCTTTTCAATGAAATTTTCCTTCTGTTTTTCTTTTACAATGGCAGAGCATGTTCATTTCCATCGTGTTCCCAAGTCAGTAGGAGGTGCATCAGCAGAGGTTAGGGTAGATGATTTGGGAGGTTGAGTCTGACTGTGGTCATCTTTCTCCTCTCTTCCGCTGTGTGCAATCAGTGCTTGGCAATATAAATGGTCCCCTGTATATATCCTCAAACCTGAGAATGAGTAAAACCAAATGAATGCAATGCTATTGCACACTGCTACATAGGACTGAAAGAACTGTGAAGACATTTATAAAAGGACTGGTCAATCACTGCTCATCACATCATTATGAGAGCTAGCAACCTGCACACAGTAGAAACCAGGTGATTTATTCTGTGTTATGGTTATTCACACTGTCCATAGCAACATCACATCTAATCTAGGACCCTGGCTGAGAAATCCTATTGAACACTTGATGGATAGTTATTTTTCCTGTATTTCATCAGCAGTATTTATGTTAATTGTTAGCCCTTACATTTTAATATATATCTTTGCTATTTGAGCACATCATTTTTAGTGCTAAAGTATAGATAAAAGTCATAAATACTTTACCTGTAAAATTATCTGGTCTATGAATTGTCCAGTAATTATCCATAATGATTTAGAACCAAGACACATAAGTATGTAATCACACTGATAATGATGCCTGGAAACTAATGTCTGTATGCACAGTATTCCACAAATCATTTAAAAAGAAAGAGCAGTAATATTAGATAGTTTCATCAAGATTGTTTCTACTTTAACACATGCTATTCCTGAGTTTCAACAGTACAGGCAGATCTTCAATAGCAGAACTTCTTTTACTATTTTTGCCATAAATTTTTAGTTTTTTCTTCCTTCCTTACCACTTGGAAAGTTATTCAGGCATTTTATGAGATAAGGTTTATGAAACTCTATACTGTACGTATCATTACAACTAAATCTTATTTTACTGTCCTTCTCAAAAAGTAAAACCACAAACTGTCACTAGATTAATCAAATCACAGCAATACTCCCTATCCAAGTGAAGCTATGGTTGAGCTGAAGATATCAAAACTTCACTAAATCAAAACAGAGATATTGTAGTATAAACATCATAACAAAATTTATTTGTAGTTGCAGACTCCAGATCCAACATATGTACTAGTCATGTCTATTTCTAGAGTTTTCAAGGTCAGTCAGGTAGTTAATAATATCTTCAGTCTGGCAAATGTCCTCAATACTGTCTGAGCATAGTTTTTGTAGATGTAATTAAGCTAAAAATAAATATATGTGAGCAAAATATGAATAATTTTCAAATTAACATTCTATTAATCAAAAGTCATTAAAAGACTTCAAGCTAAGCACACATAACTGAACTTTTATTTGTATATTCCAAGTTCTTAATATAGAGCCAAGTATACTGTGAGATATGCTTTAGAAATTATTGGTCCACAGTTCTCAATCTGACTGTACATAAGAATCCTGAATAAAAATTAAAACAAATATATGATTAACTGAGCCCATCCCAGAACAATAGATCAGACTCTCTGAGCCTGAGGACCAAACATGGATTTTATTTAGCAAATAAGCTACTCTCGTGGTAATTTTGTTAAAACTTGTAGAAGGTGTTATGATCCATGCATTCATACAGCCAAGAATTTATGTATGAAGTTGTAATTAAATGACCATTCCATACATTATATTCTAGAAAATAGATATACAAAATGAATTAGGCAGAGTTCCAACACTAAAGAAACTCACTGGTTTAAGGATGCCAAGCACAGTAAAAAAGTGTATATATACATATATAAATGCAACATAAGTACAGTCACAGAAGTATTACAATGCAAAAAAATGTATAATGCAATGTGATAAGTGAAATCACCAACCACAGACTATACCAAAAGAGTAGAGAGTAATGATGTTTAAAAGTGTTAGAGATGTTAAGGTGGGAAGAGGTGACATTTAATTCCTGAAAGATGATTTTTACTTTTTAAAATCAAATTCATGTGAAGAACACAGGTAGGGAAGCATTTCAAAAGGCCTCTTCAGAAATGTAAGGGCATAGAAATGTGAAGTGCAAGAGTTGGGTATGGTTGAAAGGAATAAAGTTGTTTACAAATTGTGGGAGAAGGAGCATCAATATAAGGACATGCTGGGTACATATTTTTAAAACTTCATTGACAAGGCCAGTGATCCCAAGAATTTGAATTCACAGATCAGTGAAGTAAAAGTAAAGGAAGTGCAAAAAAGAAAGAAGTCTAGAAAAGAAAATGTGAAAGAAACTATAAAACTGTTAATTTTATATTTTTACCTGTAACAATATTGAGAAACAACAAATACCTTTATTAGCACCATTAAAACTGAAATGCCATTTTTAAAACCTAATAGTATAATATAATATAAAAATAAATTCTAATTTGTTAAATTGAAAGAATTTGATTTTATGCACAATGTGTAACATTGTCCTTTTTGTTCTCTTCTGTACAGAAGTAGAAACTTCTGTACAGAAGTAGAAACTTCATCAGGGTTTTGGGAATCACTTGGGGGATTTGGAAACTTTTAAATCTGGGGCAAAATTAGATTTTATTTTTATAAAATCAGTTCTGTCAGAGAGGAAGGAAGTGTGGTGGGGGACAAAATTACTTATTTTCTCAGAAATTGTTAAGATTGCATTTGGGTCAAATTTGCTATTGCAAAATTTTTAACTTCTTTTAGCCAGAGGGTATAATTTAAAGAATCATCTTTTGTAACAAAATTATTTGCATAAGGTTCATTAATTTACCATTTTCTTCACAGGGGCAAAGCTCACTGCTTCAAAATATTAACATCATTATAGCAATCACACTGAAATGCATTTTTCTTTTTATCTCTCTCTTTTCACTCTTTTTTTTTTTTTTAGTAAGAACATCTGCTATGCAGTAGCATGCTTAAAGTGATGCTTGAATATATAAGAATCAATACAAACTTATATACAAATGAGAAATCAAAATTAGCCCTCCCAAACTTTTTCGCTATAAACCAGAATAAGAAAGATTATTGTTCTGACCCTCAATAGATTTTAAAAGGACATTAGCAAGCTCTCTTTATGGAGAATCACTTAGCATTTTCTGACACTACCTAAAAACAATGATTTGCTGGCCTTTACATTCCAGTATGCATAGCCTTTGACTGGTCAAGAAGGTTCTTTTTCACAGGTCTAATTACTTCGGGAGGATAGAGAGCAGGAAACTAAGGCAAATATGCAATGCAACAGTTTTGTGCTCTTTGTAGAATTTTCAAAAGTAATACAGGTTTTAAATTTTATATGACTTATGTAGAATTGTTATATAGAATAATTTATCTAAATATAACATTGATTTATGTCAATTTTTCACCAATTATAAAAATTGCCAATAAGCAGAAATGAAATAGCTAGTAAGTGGAGAATTAGAATAATCAATCTGACTGAAATCTTAGTGTTAACATGTCTGGTTAACATCTCTAATTTAGCTGAGTCGTTTCTTATTTTCTTTATTACAGAAGCTGTGGTTTTACAGAATAATCATGCATAAAATACAGGATTCCCATATACCACCCCACCACCAACACCTTGCATTGGTGGGAACACTTGTTACAATTGATGATAGCCCATTTTTATAATTGTACTACTAATTAAAATTCATGATTTATCTTAAGGATCACTATGTAGTATAGTTCCATGGATTATATTAAAATTTTTATTCTGTTACCATATATACAACCTAACATCTCCTCTTTTAATCACGTTCAGATATATGTTTCAGAGCTTTTGTATTCACAATGTTGTGTACCATCACTACCATCCATTACCAAAATACTTCCTTCATTCCAAATAGGATTTTAAGCCTTTCCTTCTGTACCAGTTTGAAACTGTTATGGACCTAAGAAGAGCCATGATCTTTTAATCCAACCTTTGATTGAGTGTTTCCATGGAGATGTTACCCAAATCTGAGAACTTTGATTTAATGATTTCCATGGATGTATGACCTCACCCATTTTGGATGGGTCTTTACTAGATCACTGGAGTCCTTTAACAGAACTCATGGAAGCAAGATTCTCAGAGAAGCTGAGAGAGACATTTTGGAAAGAAGCTATGATATATAATCCAGAGTTTGCCCTTGGGAGAAGCTAAGAGCCAACACAGACCCAGATACTTGAAGACGTAGACAGAAAGATGTTTGGAGATACTAAACTAAGAAATGAGGCCCTGAGTTTGCCCTGGAGAATCTAAGAGAGGACTCCTAGATGCTTAGAGAGAAATGCCCCAGGAGAACCAAGCAGAGAGCTGAGAGAAGCTAAGACAGACAGAAGCCAAGAGACATTATGGAGAAAACCATATTAAAATGCAACACAAGAGCAAAGAACGAGCAGATGCCAGCCACGTGCCTTCCGAATTGACAGCGGTGTTCTAGATACCATTGGTCTTTCTCCAGTAAGATATAATCTTGTTGATGCCTTAGTTTGGACACTTTTATGGCCTTAGAACTGTAAATTGTAACCTAATAAATCCCCTTTATAAAAGCCAATCCATTTCTGATATTTTGCATAATGGCAACTTTAGCAAACCAGAACACCTTCTCATTCCCTTTCCCCACCCTGTCCCCTGGGAGCCTATATTCTAGATTCTGACTCTATGCATTTGCTTATTATAATTGTTTCAAATCAGTGATGTAATACATTTGTCCTTTTGCATTTGGCTTATTTCACTCAATATGATGTCTTCAAGCTTCATCCATGTTGTTACATGTATCAGGACTTCATTCCTTTTTATGTCTGAATAAAATTCCATTGCATGTATATACCATATTTACCCATTTATTTATCCATTCATCAATTAATTGACACTTGGGTTGCTTCCATCTTTTGGAAATTATGAATAAGACTTCTATGAATATTCATGTTCAAATATCTGTTTGTGTACCTACTTTCAATTTTGGGGGGTATTGAGGTTGCCAGGTCATATGGTAGCTCTATACCTAACTTTCTGAGTATCTTCCATAGCTGCTGTGCCATTTCACATTGCCACAAGCAATGAATGAGTGTTCCTACTCCTCCATATCTGTTCCAACACTTATTTTCCATTTTTTTAATAGGAGCCATTCCAATGGGTATGAAATGGTGTATCATTATGGTCTTGATTTGGATTTCCACGATGGATAGTTATGTTGATAATCTTTTTCATGTGATTTTGGGTCATTTGTGTGTCTTCTTTGTAGAGATGTCTGTTCATGTCTTTTGCACATTTTTAATTGGGATTGTCTTTTTTCTTTATATACTGGTTATTAATCATTTATCAGATATGTGGTTTCCAACTATTTCCTCCCATTGTGCAGTTATCTTTTTTTACTTTCATGGTAAAGTACCTTGAGGAACAAAAGTTTTTGTTTCTGTTTTTGTTTTATTTTGATGAGGTTCCATTTATCTATTTGTGCTTGTGCTTTGGGTATAATGTCAAGAATCAAGGATACTGGATTGCAGCTCAACAGTTCCAGGTATTTCCTTCTAGCTACTCTGATAGACTAAAAACTAAAAAGGGATATCTATATAAGACATAAGAGTAACCCCAGAATGACCTCTCGACTCCACATGAAATCTCTCAGCCACTGAAACTTTATTTTGTTTCATATCTTCCTCCTTTTGGTCAGGAAGGCTTTCTCAATCCCACAACATCAGGTACGGGCTCATCTCTGAGAGTCATGTCCCATATTGCCAGGAGGATTTACATTGCTGGGAGTCATGTCCCATGTAGGGGGAAGGGCATGAGTTTACCTGCTAAGTGGGCTTAGAGAGAGACAGGCCACATCTAAACAACAAAAGAGGTTCTCTTGGGTGATTTTTAGGCACAATTATAAGTAAGCTTAGCATCTCCATTGTAATAATAAGCTTCATAAGGACAAGCACCTCTATGTAGAGCTTTGCTTGTGATAATATCAGGAATTCCTCCAGTGGGGAAGTTTAATGTTTCCACATTTTTCCCCAGGCCCTCAAGGGGCTTTGCAAATACTTTTTATTCTCTGCTCAAATTACTCTGGGATGAATGAGGGTTTCATGTCCACCTGTAAAAACTAACCAGCTCTCATCCCCTATTCCAGGTTCCATATAATTATGGTGTTTGAATCAACTAACCATACAAGTTAAATTATATAGCATTCTACAGAAATAAATAAATAAATAAACATTTTTTTTCCCCTTTGGTCTCACACAGAAGTTAAGATTTTAAAACATCTGGTTTACCTTAGTTCTAATCAAGTCCATTTCATTCATATCTCTAATTGAAGTCTGATCTCTTTTTCAGCTTCTTTAACTTTTGCTGTATGGGGTAATGCTGACATTCATAGCTGCTCTGAATCTCAGGAGTCACACAGGTACTTGAAGTTCCAGGGTCCAAATATTTTATACACAAACTGCTCAGCATATCAGATTTTAGAAATAACCATTACAACTCATGAATAGATGTGACCACTGTAAGAGCTTACAATCTAGGAACCTTTACCACAAGTCTTCCCCTGATAACCATGCTCTTAGATTCAATTCTCAGATTCAATTCTCAGAGTTTGCACGTTATAGTTAGCCCATATTAGTGGGGCATTATAATGTTTGTCTTTCCTATTCTGGCTAATTTCACTCAACATACTGTCTTCAAGTTCCATTCACGTAGTTGCACACCTCACAACTTCATTTCTTCTTGCTGCCACTCAGTATTCCATTGTATGTATACACCATATTTCACAATTCCATTTATCAGTCAATGTACCCTTAGGCCATCCCCATCCATTGTTAATTGTGAATACTGCCACCATAAACTCCAGTGTGCAATGTCCACCAATGTCCTTGCTCTCAGTTCTTCCAAATATATACTCAATAATGGGGATGGATGACCATATGGCAACCCCAATATTAGCTTTCTGTGGAACCACCACATGGCCCTCCAGCTGGGCTGCACCATTCTACTTCCCTACCAATAGTGAATAGGTACATCCCTCTCTCCGCATTTTATCCAGCACTTGTATCCCTCTAATTATTTTGTAAACAGTTTTATTCATACACCATACAACCAATCCTAAGTCAACAATCAATGATTCCCAGTATAATCACATAATTATGCATTTACCAGCACAATCTATATGAAGACATTTCCATTTCTTCTTCAAAGAAAGAGGAAAAGAAGGAAAAACATGAAGAATAAAAAAATAAAAGCTAGAAGAAAAATGAAAATTAAAAGAAAAGAAATAAAGTAAAATTAAATTAAATTAAATTAAATTAAATTAAAAGGTCAGACAAAAACACCATCACCATGAATCTCATATCACTCCCATATATTTTCCTCTTATAGACATTTAACTTTGGTATATTGCCTTTGTTACAATTAATGGAGGCATCCCACAATGTTACTATTAACAATATTCTAGTTTGCATTGATTGTATTTTTCCCCTACACTGTCCAATTTTCAACAACTTGGAATGTTGGCATTCATTTTTTCTCCCTCATTTAAAACATTCTTGTATTTGTTCATTTAATCACCATAACTGACCACTCCAGGTGTCACTAAGTTATGCAATTCCAGCTTTATCTCCTATCTTTCTTTCTGGTGTCAAACATGTCCTTATTCTTCCTCTTTCAACTGTACTCACACTCATCTTTGTTCAGAGTACTTACAATATTGTGCTACCATCATATACTATTATCCTATCCATTCCATTTCTGGATCTATCCAGTCAATTCTGCTGAAACTTCTTTGTACTCCTTCATCATCAAATGCCCAATCTCTAACCTCTTTCTATTTCCTGATAACCTGTGATCTCAGCTTTTAAATTTAGCTCATCATTAGTGAGACCATATGGCATCTGTCCTTTTGCTTCTGGCTAATTTCACTCAACATAATGTCTACTATCTACTATCTACTATTTTGGATTTTGGATTTTATATGTCATATCTTATTTTATTATTTCCTCCTCTCTCTTTTTACTCTTACTGATATTCCTCATTTCTACATTTTTCCCCAAAACTCTCTCTCCTGTCTTTCCCAATTTTTCTATAGTGCTCCCTTTAGTATTTCTTGTAGAGCAGATCTGTTGTTCACAAACTCTTTCAGTGACTATTTGTCTCAAAATACATTAAATTGTCCCTCATTTTTAAAGGACAGTTTTGCTAGATACAGAATTCTTGGTTGGCAGGTTTTCTCTTTCAGTATCTTAAATATGTCATACCACTGCCTTCTTGCCTCCATGATTTCTGCTGAGAAATTCACACATAGTCTTATCAAGCTTCCTTTATATGTGATGGACCACTTTTCTCTTGCTGTTTTCAGAATTCTCTCTTCATTTTTTTACATTTGATAATCTGATTAAGTGTCTTGGAGTTGTTTTACGCAGATCTATTTTGTTTGGGGTACACGGTGCTTCTTGGATTTGTAACTTTAGGTCATTCATGAGAAATGGGAAATTTTCAGTGATTATTTCCTCCATTATTCTTTCTGCCCCTTTTCCCTCCTCTTCTTCTTATGGGACACACATGACATATATACTCATGTGTATCATATTGTCATTCAGTTCCACACAACCCTGCTCATATTATTCCATTCCTTTCCCTATCTGTTCTTTTGTGTGTCCAAGTTCAGATGTCTTGTTTTCTAGTTCATGAATCCTTTCTTCTGCTTCTTCAAATCTGTTGTATGTTTCCATTTTTTTTTTCATCTCTTCTATTGTGCCTTTCATTTCCATAAGTTCCACAAATTACTTTTTCAAACTTTTCAGGTCTTCCTTATGTTTGCCCAATGTCTTCTTTATATCCTTTATCTCTTTTGCCATTTTTTCCTCAGCTTGCTGATTTGATCTTTGATTTAGCATATTTCTTTGAAGATCTTTAATTAGTTGTTTTAACTCCTGCATCTCATTTGACATGTAAGTTTTTTCCTTAGACTAGTACATATCTTTGTTTTTCTAGTGTGATTCATAATTTTTTGGTATCTAGGCATCTGGTTTCCTTGATTACTCCAATCAGATTTCCCAGACCAGACCGGCCTAGGTGTCAGGAAGAGGGAGTAATGAGTATCAGGTTTCCCTGATGGTGACACCCAGAAGATTATGAGAGTTTCCTGTGAGGCCTCTAGACTCTATACTTTTCATATCCTGCCCATCTTGTTGTGCTTGTCAGTCTGAAGCTCCCCACTGGTGTAAAGAGGTGTGGGGCTTTTAATTCTCTGTGGACCATGTCCTGTCCAGGGGCTGAGAGTGTCAGAAGCAAAGCTTAAGCTGTTTCCTTAGGGTCTGAATTCTTTGAGGGAGGGCCACAACTTGAGCTGGGCCCACCAACCCCCCCCCCATTTTCATAGGAAAGATAAGCCCTTTAGGGAATTATCTCCTACACTTGAGTTTTTCTTTTGGCTCTGACTATCTTAACTCCACCCTTGCCTGGGTCATTGCTGATAATTGAAAATGCCTGAGGCTTTCTCTAATAAGCTACTTAGAATGAGAGAAAAAAAGGAAAAAAGAAAGAAGTCCCCTTTTCAGAACTAGTCCCCAACCTTTAGTTCACCAGCCAAGAACCAGAGTGGGTACCCATTTCTGTGTGCCCCTTTTCTTGAGACACAGCCCTTTTCCAGTATTCTGAGCTCAGCCAACTCCAAAACCTCTGTTTTGATTTATTTATGTATTCTTTTTTCCATCAGTCCCACTTCCTGTCTGCCGGGAGAAACCTCTGGGTTCCTTTCCTGATTCCTCTGGGATTATCTGTGCTCATAGCTTGTATACAGTTGTCCAAATTTGTTAATTAAAACCACAATTGTAGCTTGATTGAGATACATTCCCTTGCTCCTGGTGCAGACTGCTTCTTTTTCTCACACATAAGTGTTCTGACTCACCTACCATGCCAGTGGCAGAGAGGTGCCAGCTTCAAAGTTTGATGTGGGAGCCCCACACCCAGGGCCTTCCCCGGATGCCTTGAAAACTGCACACAGAAGCTAGCTTGACCTGGGACAGTTAAGGATTTACCTACTGTCCTTGTAAAATCAGGCCTCCAGAACTAAATGTAACCTATAGCTTGCCTCCTGAAAGTACCTCCTCCCTGAAACTCCCTGTGATACTATTATCTACAAATAATCTATAATCCTCCTCTCCTCCCTGCTGATTACCATTGATCCTTCCCTAAAGCCAAGACCCCTGCTCCTCTAATACCCATTTCAAAATATTTGCCCTAACCCTTAAACCACTACCTGGCACCCCCTGCTTTTGCAGAATATCTTCACATTGAACTCTGAACCCACCACCCTTCAGAGCAGCTCCTGAATCCATTCAGCACAGCTCCTGAATTCAGGGCAATATTACCAACTTTCCACCCTGTGGGTAAGCGCCAAAATAAAACCTCAGGTCCCAGAACATGTCTGGTGCTTTCTTTAGTCCTTCATCTGCAAAAGCCCTCTTGGGCTGTGCCAATTGGCAAACCATCCAGGAGACTAAAGAAATCCCAGTCACTGATGTCATGAGCTTGGGGAAGGGAAAGGGGATGTTCCCAGGTAGGATACCGGGGTGGCCTGTGACTTCCATGTGGGGAGGGCTGCCTATCTTCCTAGACAAGTGGATGTCTATGTGGGGAGGGATGACTATCCTCCTAGATGAATGGGGTCCACTGAAGGAGTATGGAGATGTGTATACCTCCCTGGCTGGACTAATAGCCCTCCTGCAACAGGCTGCAGGACTTGTAGGATTTCATGAGAAAAAGGAAAGCTGCCAGGCTGCTATAACATTAGCATGGCCACTCTTGGAGGCTGTGTGTGCAGCTACAGAAAAGGCTTTAATGGCTAATGCAGCAGTCTTCTGCTTAGAAGAAGAATTGAAGTTAGAAAGGAATATGCAATTGACCCAAGCATAATTGAAAGATGCTCTGGATAAAAGTTTAGGAATACTGGCATGCCAATACACTATAGTAAGAGAGCATAAGCTGCCCAAAGGGCAAGTTAGGCATATCCTATCTTCCCCTGACTGGGACCCTAAAGTATGGGACCCTGTTGATTCCTCATCAAAAGATGATGAACCCCTGTCTCACTGGAAAATTATAAGTGAGGAAAGTAAGCATGTGCATCTTCTGTTCCAACAAATGATGACCTCCCCCAGGTGTACTGTGGTAACATATCAGTATAAACTACCAGGGCTATTTAATAGCCCTGTCCAGCCAATGAAAAAAACTAAGGGCACCTGCAAAATAGCTATGAATTATATCCAACTTAATTTAGTAATTCCTTTGTTTGAAGCTGTACTGAATATAGCTACCTTGTTGCAGGATATGAGTACTTAATAAAGCCAATTTCACTTTGTGTTAAAGCTTGCTAAAGCTTATATCAGTATTTTAGATCCTACCAGCCAGTCTGCATCCACCTTCATACCAGATAAACAACAGTGGACATTTGCTGTGATTCCACAAGGATACCACACAGTCCCACCATCTGCCATAGGCTGGTAGCACAAGATTCAAAGAAAAGGATACACCATATGTTTATCACACTAACCAGTAATTCTTTTCCAGAACTAGAAATTGCCACTAGCACAGTGGTGACACACCTTGAAAGTCAAGAATGGACAATAAGTCAAAGCAAATTACAAGAGCCTGCACATTCTATCAAGTTCTTGAGTATTGTCTGATTGGGTAAAACTAAAGCTATTCCTTCAGCTGTTGTTGATAAAATACAAAGTTATCCTACACTGTTAACTCCTAAACAATTAATAGCTTTTCTTGGTTTATTAGATTTTTAGAAACTGTTTATTCTCTACTCAGAATAAATTTTGAAACCTTTCTACACCCTAATTAGAAAAGGAAAAGCATGGGAGTGGGATTTCCATGGCAGGCTTTGTTTATGAAAGCTAAACAAACTATCATGCAAGCACAGAATTTAAGTGGGGTGGATCCCAATATAAACTGTGAATTGGATGTGGCCAGTGCCAATATTGGGTTTGGGTGGGGCTTGTGGCAAAGGCAACAGGCTAAATGTGTAACTTAGATTCTGGTCCCAACTTTAGTAGAGCACAGAACTCAGATATAGCCCCTTGGAAAAGTAATTGTGCACAGTTTATAATGCTCTGTTATAAGTCTAAAGTCTAACTCAAGGGTGCCTAATGACCTTATGGATAACCATACCCATAGAGGGGTGGACACAGGACACTATAAACAAACCCTGTTTGGGGAGTGCTCAGGGGAGCATGCTGACAAAATGGAAAGCCTCCTCCTACAATATGGCATTTGTGACAACAGCTCTTTGAGTGCAGAGATGCATGAAATTTTCCAGTGGGCTGAGTTGTGGGCTGTATGGATGGTAATTGTCCATGAACCAGGAGATGCCTTGACTGTCTGAACAGTAAATTGTGCCATATATCAAGGCCTGACAGTATAAATGGCCATGTGGAAGCAGGAGCAATGGGTAGTGGTCAACCACTCCCTATTAGAAAAGGAACTGTTGGAAGACATCTGGACAGCCTGCCAAGAATGTAAGGTAACTGTGTTCCATATTTTTGCCCATAATGTTAACTCAGTGCCAGGTAATGTAAAAATGGATGCCCTAGAGAAATTCTGCAGCCTAACATCAATGATGCATGAGGCAGCTGAATAGCTGCATCAGAAATCCAGGCACCAAGTGAACCAGACCCTGTGGAAGCTTGTGCAGCAGTTTCAGATGCCTATCACCTGACAAGAGCTAAAAGGAATATTGGATGTAGCCTATCCTTCTTGCTGTGATGGCCCAGAATGCTTCCTCATCAACTTGGGCACATCAGCTGAGACCAGATCCCTATCACCTGGTGGCAAGTAGACTATATTGGCCCCCTTCCTCTGTCCAAAGGGGCAAAATATGCCTTCAGCACCATAGATATGGCTACAGGGCTGCTGCTGGCCTTGCCAGTGGGCAAGGCCAACTAACAAGCTTCCATACATAACTTAGAAAAATTAAGTGCCTTTTTTTGGGGTCCCCAAACATGTGGACAGTAATAGAGGGACCCCCTTCACTAGACAATTAATCCAGGCCTAGGCTACAGAACATAATGTCCTTTAGACATTTCATTTGCCCACAGCAGCTAGGTTAGTTGAAAGAATGAATGGCCTCTTAAAGGATGATAGAAACTCCTTATAACAATGGACTCGAGTATTTTCACATTAAGCTCTGAAACTGCTGCCCTTCAGAGAAGCTCCTGAATTCAGGGCAACATGACCAAATTCCTACCCTATAGGTAAGCCCCAAAATAAAAGTTCATGTCTCAGAACATGACTGGTGCTTTCTTTAGTCCTTCAGCTGCAAAAACCCTCTTGGGTTATGACATTTGGGGAGCATTATTTACAGTTCTATACTGCAATCTCAGCTTTTCCACCCATTCAGACCTGTGTACGATGTTGTCTGGTCACAGAAGCCCCCTGACATTTGTTCCAGATTATTTACTAGTTGTTTCTGAATATGTGCTTGTTGTTCTAGGGGACTAACTAAATTCCATACCTCCCCATGCTGCCATCTTGCTCCATCTCTCCTGATATAAATTTAAAGATTGGCTTTTCCATTTCTGCCCAAGAAGGTTGTTGGAATTTTGCTTGGGATTGCATTGAATCTATAAATTGCTTTGGACACTGTTGATGTCTAAATGGTATTTACACTTCTAATCTATGAACACGTACTATTCTTCCACTTATTTAGTTCTTTAATTTCTTTTAGCAATGTTTGTTCTTTTGTTTGTTTGTTTTGGTTTTCTGTGTTTAAGTCCTTTATATCTTTGTTTAGATTTATCTTTAGATATTTATTCCTTCTAGTTGCTATTGTGAATGGAATCTTTTTCTTGATTTCTTGTTCTGATTGTCCATTACTTTTCTATGGAAACACTAAAAATTTTGAGGTATTGATGTTGTAGCCTGCCACTTAGGTGAATTATTTAAGTCTCTGAGACTTTATTGTGGATTTTTTGGGATTTTCTGTACATAGGATCATATTATCTGCAAATAGGGAAAACTGTACTTCCTCCTTTCCAATTTGGTTGCCTTATATTTCTTTTTCTTGCCTAACTGCTCTGACAAGAACTTCCAGTACAATGTTGAATAACAGTGGTACAGTTGGCATTATCATCATGTTCCTGATCTTAGGGGGAAAGATTTCAGTCTTCCACCATTAAGTAGGATATTAGCTGTGAGATTTACATATACCATTTTTCGTCTTCAGAAAGTTTCCTTTTATATGTATTGTTCTAAATATTTTTATCAGAAAGGAATATTTGATAGAATTCCCCTGTAAAACCATCTGGTCCTGGGTTTTTCTTTCTTGGGAGGTTTTTGATAAATGATTCAATCTCTTTACTGATAATTGGTTTGTTGAGATCTTCTATTTCTTCTTGAGTCAGTGTAGGTAAAAAGCTAAAAATTTGTCCATTTCATCTAGGTTAACTAACTTATTGGCATACAATTTTTCATTGTATGCACTTATGGTCTTTTTTATTTCAGCTGCATCAGTAGTAATGCCCCCTTTTCATTTCTGATCCATGATATTTGTATCCTCTCTCTTTTTTTCCTTGCCAGTCTAGCTAAAGGTTTGTCAATTTTGTCAATCCTTTCAAAGAACAAATGTCTGGTTTTGTTGATTCTGTCATTTTTTGTTTTATTTTGTTTATTTATTTTATCTCTGCTGTAACCTTTCTTATTTCCTTCCTTCTACTTGCCTTGAGTTTAGGTAATTCTTTTTATACTTCTTCATGTTTTGAGTTTAGGTCTCTCATTTTTGGTCTTTCTTATTTGTTATGTAAACATTTAGAGCTATAATGGTCTCCCTCAGCACTTCCTTTGCTGCATCCCATAAATTTTGGTATGTTGCAATTTCATTTTCATTTGCCTGAAGATATTTCCTAATTTAGTTTCTGTTTTCCTCTTTAAGCCATTGGTTGTTTAAGAATATGTTGTTTAATTTCCACATATTTGTAAATTTTCCCTCTCTCCCTCTATTATTGATTTCTAGCTTCATTCCACTGTGGTCAGAAAATACACATGGTATGATTTTAATATGTTTGAATTTATTGAGACTTGTTTTGTAACCCAAAATATTGGTCTCTCCTGGGGAATGATCCATGAGCACTTGAGAAGAACGTGTATTCTGTTTTCCTTGAGTGCAGTATTCTCTATATGTCTTTTAGGTCTAGTTAGCTTAGGGTATCATTCAAGTCCTTTCCTTCCTTATTGATCTTCTGACAGATGTTATATCCATTATTTAGAGGTGTGTGCTGAAGTCTCCTACTATTAATGTAGAAGCATCAATTTTTTTCCCTTCAAGTCGGTCAGTATTTGCTTTATATATTTAGGGGCTCTGATGTTAGGTGCATATGTGCTCTCTTTTGATTACTACTTGCATATTATATATATATATATTTCCATCCTTTTACTTTCAATCTACTTGTATCTTTGACTTTAAGGTGAGTGTCTTGCAGACAGCTGTAGTTGGGTCATGGTTTTTTTGTCTATTTGGCTTATCTTGGCCTTTTGACTAGATAGTTTAATCCATTTACATTTCAAGCTACTACTGACAATACAGTTCTTTCTTCTGCCATTTTTGCTATTTAGGCTTTCTAAGTCTTTTGCCTTTTGTGTCCCTCACTACTGGTAAAGCATACTTTTTATTTATTTTTTATTTTTTTCCTTTGGTATACTATATTGAGTGACTTTTCTTTTCTATCTGGATATATTTTTCATCTGTTTTTCTTATATTTACCATAGGGTTAAAATTTAACACATAAACATATAGCAATTATATTTGATTTGATAGCAATATAACTTCAATAGCATGCACATATATATTTCCTATAGAACTCTATGCCCCCACCATATTTTTTGTATTTGTTACCACTTATATCTTTGTACTTTATATGCCCAAAAACCTAGAATTATCATCACTTTTTATGCATTTGCACATGTAGGAAGTAAGAAGTGGAGATACATACCAAATAATACAATAATATTGGCACTTGCAATTACCCAGGGTCTTATTTCTTAATGCTGCTTTTAACCATTGTCTAGTGTCCTTTCATTTTAGTCTGAAGAACTCCCTTTAGCATTGCTTGGAGGGCAGGTCTAGTGGTAATGTATTCCCTCAACTTTTGTTTACCCAAAAATCTTTCTCTCTCCCTTATCTTTGAAAGAGAGTCTCACCAGATATAACATTTTTGGCTGGTAGTTCTTTGCCTTAAGCACTAAGTATTTCATTCCACTGTCTTCTTGGCTCTGTGATTTCTGATGAGAAATTGGCACTTAATGTTATTGAGATTGCCTTGTATGTCACACATTGCTTTTTCCTTGCAGCTTTCAGAACTCTCTCCTTGTCTTTTGCATTTGATAGTGCAATCAATATATGACAGTGTGTATTTTTCTTCGTTTATCCTGTTTGGTGTTCTCTGAGATTCTTGGATGTGCTTGTTCTCAGCATTTGCTTTGTTTGAGAAGTTCTCCATCATATTGTTTTTTACTGTTATTTCTGCCCTTTTATCTCTCTTTTCTTTTTCTGGGACTCCCATAATGCATATATTGATGGTGTCCATAGCTATGTTGGCCTATTTTCACTTTTAATATTTCTGTTTTATTCCTGCTCCTCAGTCTGACTCATCTCAAGTGTCTTATCTTCAGGTGCACTGATTCTTTCTTCTGCCAGTTCCATTCTGCTGCTGAATCCTTCCTAGGCATTCTTTCATTTTAGTTACTGTGGTTTTCAACTCCAGTATTTCTGTTGGCTCCTTTTTAAACTTTCTAGCTCTTTACTTAGAACCTCATATTGTTCATTCCTTGTTTTCCTGTAGTTCCTTCTCTGTACTTTCCTTCATTACCCTAAGCATTTTTATGGTCATTTTTTAAAGGTTTTGTTCAGTATGACCACATTCTTGTCTTCATTGGTGGTTTTCCATATTTTTACCCTCTTTCTTTAGATGAGCCTTCATTTCCAGTTTCTTTGTTTGTCTTGTACTCTTCTGTTGAACACTGTACATTTTAATAATTTAAATTGGTAACTCTGAGATTTATCCCCTGGAATATTTGTTTCTTGGTTTTGAAACCAGCTGATAATAAGACAGAGATTTTCCTCAGCTTCAGCTCTTCTTTCAGGAAGTTCTGCCTTGGATGAATGCTGTGCAGAGTTTTCCCTGTCTTACTGGGCCTCTGTCTTGTCCTGAGCTTTTGTTTGTGAATTGTTTTGGAGTTCCCCTTTTCCCTGGAGTTTTGTTGCCCCCTCTGTTTCCCAGGGGACTAACTTCCCTCTTCTGGGTATGTGAAGTCAGCAGGCCTTTGCACCTGTCTACTTATATAGTTTTGTTGTTGTTGTTGTTGTTTTTTAATACTCCTTTCATTATCTCATGCTGTTTTTGCCTGGAGGACAAATTCTGGGATTTGGGTCACCCCAGGTGGACTTTCCCAATTCAGTCTTTCCCAGCCCAAACAGGGCTAGGCACCCACAAAGAGGGCACAGGTTGGCACTAATGTGCCCTGAGGAGGGTGTCAGAGAGGGCACCAAAAACTCTTTTGATGGCTCCCCAAAGCTGATCTTTCCTGGTCTTTCCATCAAATGTAGCCCTTCAGCTAAATTTCCCCTGCATCCCTGAGGAAGCCTTGCATTTTTAAATCTCCATGGCCTCTGCCCCTGTCTGGGGAGGGTTGAAGCATACTTGAAGAACAAAAGAAGACAACTTTACTGATCCTCCAGGCCTGGGACAAATTAATGAAGTTCATAAGTGGAATGACAGGAACACATTGGAGATTGGAAGTTAAATCCAACCAAGAAATTCAGATGGATGGGAGTAAGAAAATCTTCTTTGGTATGCTGCAAAAAGCAGAGACTATCCATAGAATATCCCCATCTTTGGGCATCCATAGATATTCTGGTTTTGGCTTTGTTTTAGCAAAGATGAGATGACTGATCCCGTGCCACCATTCACCCAGTTAACACAAACCCTTGTTTTCCAAAGGGAATAACTGACTGTAGTATTTGTATTTAATCTCTCTAGGAAGCTGCAAATTTTCAGTCTCAACCTTTGAAAGAAGGAACAGTCATAGACTCAGCCATGTTTGATGTGGCAGCAACTACTGAAATATTAGAAAACATTTGGGTACACCTCTAATGGAATAAGAAGAGAAGCCTGAATATCTTGGGTTGTAAATAGGAATGCTCAATGATAACAAAGAACTTTGTAGATCAACCTATCAGAATCTTTTCACATTGAAACAATAGGACCACAGAGCAGATGACTAAAAAAAAAAAAAAAACTAAAAGCAAAAGAGTTTGAAAAGTTATATGCTCCCCTCCCACCACTATCTTCCCTTAGTATTTCTTAGCATGCCATGGTGTTGATGTATTTGACTCTTTTAGAAAGAAAGACCTAGAAATGGAAGCACATAGATGGGCTCAGGGTAAAGAGTCAGAAATTCTCTGCTTCCAATACCTTTTACTTTATGTGAAGCATGTGGTGATGCATAACACAAATTGCCTGACTTCTCAGAAGCAGTAGAAAAACTTAAAGTTCACAGCTTTTCCTTTACTCATAAGCTAGACTTTCCCATGTTTCATTTTTCAAAGCTGAAAAATTTACTACATCCCACAGCGTATTTTGTATAGTATATTTTGTCAACATATAAAGTTATTCAGTTATAAACCAAAGAAACTCAATGGGGCACCTTGTATAAAATTGGATTTATTTTAAGGACTTAATGGAATTACAGTATTAAATGGAAACTTTAAAATTCAGCACCAGAAAGTATATGAGCCAGAAGAAGTTTGTGTCTCAGTAGCTAAGAATGAGCAAAGCACATTTCTTTTCAGTGCTATGTGACCTTATCTAATGTGAAAAAAGGTAATTCTCCAAGAGAGATTTTGTGTGGTTTTCTAAAGGAAAGGTGAATGTATTCTTGGTAAGTGAAAAACAATAAATATCTATGATAACACACACACACACATGTTCAACTCTTCCAAATTTTCAATTATTTCAAAATTGTTAGTGGATAATTGTGGCAGAACAGTGCCTTAGGAGAACAGCTGCAAAGATGGTGCTTCCACGAAAACTTACAGTTTCATGGAGCATTCTACTCTCTGAGCCTCAGATTTGTTTATGAACAGTTACTGTTATTTTGACTGTTGATTTCTTGTTTGGATTACGTATCCTTTTTTTTTTTTTTTTGACTTGTTATGCTTCTTATTGTTCTCTATCTCTCCATGTTCTTTTATATATCATTGAGAACCAGTTAAAGTCCCTTCATCCACTGATCAATAGACATGATACATGATAAAATACCAGTATTTAAAGTCAGCACTGTGGTTTTTTATTCTTTCAACAAGTGTTTATTAAACATCTATAATGTTATTAGTGCTAGAGAGTCAACAGTGAATAAAACAAATGAAAATTCATTCCCTTGTTTTAATAAAAAGGAAATTTGGCATAGCTGGAACTTTTCCCAACTATATGTTACTGTATTTCTTTCATTATCAGTTAACTACAAATTCCCTGAATATTTATTAGAAATTATAACTAGTCAATCATTGCTTAAACTTCAGCACTTAAATTTATATTATAGTATATTTCACTGACAATGAAAATATTCATTTGTCACAGTAACTAAAATTGGATTCCTGTAGTGACTGGAGCATTCTGCTGTGTGCTATGAAAGGTAAAGGAATATCTAGATTTATCTCAGGACTCATATTATACACCTTGTTCATGATATCTCTGTATCATTTTCCCCAGCTAGGATATTTGAAAAGCCTCACTAGACTCCTCAGAATATATCCATGAATGTTTTTTATATGAAAGCAAAGAGGCAGTGCAGCAACAGAAAAAGAACAAAGGCATGCATCAGGAGTCCAAGGGTCATTGTGCAGCACAAGCTCACACATACATACCTATGGGCCAAACCATATAAATGGAATGTTCTGAATGTGACTTGAACTGCCAAGATTTGTGTAAGGATGTCAGCCTCTGGAGAGCCATAAATGAATGAAACTTTCAGTGAGGGACACTTAAAAGTCCCCTTCATCATATAACCAAGCCAGACTTGTCAACCTGGTTTGGTTAGTTGTAAACCATTCATAAATAAATTAACCCTGGGGATTGCTGGGGGAGTTTTTGACCCTAAATAGCATCTCAAAAAACCTATTGCTCTTATCTTGGCCAAGAGTCAAAAACCAAACATCCAGAAGTCTCCAGAGATAAAGGTGGAGTCTTCCCACTCCAGCTATAAATCAACTCCACAACACCTGATTTAATCATGTACACATTTGTCAACATACTGAATATATTTTACCCCACTAGATGGAATCAAAATATAGGTCATAAAACCAAAACCCAGAATGTCTTTGTTGAGACTCCATGTGGGCCACCACATCTCAATTTTCTTCTGTGTGGTCCTGCTGTGTCAATACGAAAGGATCCTCAAAAGAGCTACATAGTTCTTTATTATGAAGTTGCAACTATGTGCTACGTTCCAAAATTATATTAGAGCTTTGCTGACAATCTCAATAAGAACTCTTTAGACTTTATTTTTCATCTACTGGAATGTCTTTCCCAAGTTTCCACATGATTAGCCTCATTACATCCTTCACAATGTTATTGAAAGTTCACCTCAGTGAAGCCTCTCCTGGTTATCCTTTTTAAAGTTTCAACCCCTTTTTGTCCAGATATTTTATATTCTTCATCTCTGCTTAATTTTTTTCCTTCCTAAGCACTTATCACTATATAACGTATATATACTTTACTAACTCATTTTGTTCAATGTCTACTCCAATTAAAGATAAGCTCCAAAAAGATAGTAATTTTTTTTTCTTTTTTATTTTGATTTGCTTTTTTTGCTACTGTATTGCCAATGCCTAGAATAGTACTTGGCATACAGTAGGCATTCAATAAATGATGTTTTTCAGTTTTGCTTTATTGTTTTGTCTGTTTTTTGCTTCAAAATTTTGATTAAATGCTTGACAACATGTCCTTAAGAGATACTGCAGGTTTGTGAATACTTGTTTCGTTAGGTAGCACACTATAGCTTGAGTAAAATAAGCCTTATAACATTGATTGATTGGAGTCTGACAGTTAATGGCAATATAATACCAAAATTGTGGAGCACCTAAATTGCAATCCCTGAAAATTATTGATAGGCTATTCCATCTAAATCTATTTTGATCCCTTTCCTTCCTGTACTGTATAAATTGTATATCCCCTTTCTTGTCACTCCTTTGTAGGAATCTTCTCAAGACCCTGCATTAAACTAATTTTACTGCAATATATCAGTAATAATCACTTTTCTAAATGAATACATCGATATCATGCCATAATAAGCTGTCCAATTATTAAATGTTAGTTTGTGGTATTGCAATCGTCATTCTCCCATATCATAAAATCAATTTGCAAAAATTAACTTAAAAGAAACAAATAGTCTAATCCTTAGTTAGAGCAGTTTAATGTTAACTAAGTATAAGGAATTTGTTTTCTTGAACATGAATTTCCTTCCATCAGCAAATATGCTATCTACATTTTGATACAGAACACAGATACTCAGACATGATACAGCTCATTGTACTTTCACTATATATGTTTTTTTAAAAAACCATTGGATTTTCACTACAGGTTGCCCGGTGCACAAATTTTGAAGTTATTATCAGCCCCTATATTTGACAATACACACATTGAGTACATCATGTCATTCTGTGGGCTCTACCTGTTTCCATTCTTGTTCCCTAGCAATCAACACTTAAAGGAGCCAGAGCAATCCTTTAAATACGCAAACTAGATCATTCACTTAGAACTCTCTAATGGCTCCTCATTTGGCTTAGAGTTAAAATCCAGGATCCTAACAATAGTTTACAAAACTCAACATCATCTGGCTTCCCATTTTCCCTCTGACTTATCTTTTTCTACTTCTCTCCTTAATGCTCAATCCACTTTGTCCTTCCTGCTCTTCTAATATGGCACATAAGTTCCTCTCTGAGCATCTTTTCATTTGTTGAGTTTTCTTCCTGCTATTTTCTTCCATTCAGATATCCACAGGCTCATTCTCTCACCTTTTTCAAGTCTTTGCTCAAATGACACCTCTTCAAATAGGATCTCCCTGTCCTTCACATTTAAAAGTCAATCTGGGAGAGACAGAGAAGATAGCAGCATAGAGAGGAGTGGAAGACTTAGTCCCCGCCCCCCCCAGAACAATTCATAAATGACCAAAAAACTAGTAAATAACCTGGAATAACAGCAGGGAGACAAACGTGACTGTCCACTCATCAACCACCAACCTGAATTGGGAGGAATGCCAGAGATCACAGCATAAAATCTGTAAGTAAAACTGCAGACCCACGCTGAGAGCCGAGAGCCAAGAGCCAAGAGCCCCTCCCTCACAGAAGCTGCGCAGTGCACTCTCTCAGCCCAGCTCCAAGTGAGGTTTTAATATTAACTGCTTAATACAGACAGCAAATCCTCAACAAGCAGACAGAGGCTTTTGGTGACAACTGACCTTGGAAGAGTCAGGGGACATATCTGTCTCAGGGCAGGGAGCCCAGAGGATCGGCTGGTATCTCTGGCTGACGGGTGAACCTGGGAGTTTTCTGTCCCTTCCTCTCCCTGTGGAGAAAACCTCAGCTGTTTTCAGACCACAGTGCTTTGCAGTAAAGACAGCCTCAGACATTTTAAAACCAAAACACTTCAATTAGCAGAGTCACAGAAACAAAGAACTTATAGATATGCAAATAACACCTCTGGAGGGGGCATAGCTTCCCAAGAGGAAAGGGAGGGGCCCAGATCTACTATCCATCTTTCAGTCTTTCCAGAACCAGACCCCAAAGCCTGAGGGAGGAGAGCCACAGGCCACACCCCCTTACACAGGCAGTGACAGGTCCATCTGCCAGGCAGAAAAGCACAGGTGTCTCAATCCTCTAAGAAAAGCTGTCAGCGAAACCAGATACTGAAATATTACCTCTTTCTGTGACCTAAGCCTGTTCTCATTTGGGAAAACCTGATTGGGATGGCCTAGGAGGTCAGATGCCTAGACAACAGAAAACTACAACCTACACTAAGGAAAACAAAGTTATGGCCCAGTCAAAGGAACAGACGTACACTTCAACTGAGATACAGGAATTTAAACAACTAATGCTAAATCAATTCAAATAGTTTAGAGAATATTTCACAAAAGAGATAGAGGCTGTAAAGAAAACACTGGGCATATATAAGGCAGAATTTGAAAGTTCAAAAAAACAACCAGCAGAATCTATGGAAATGAAAGGCACAACACAAGAGATGAAAGACACAATGGAAACATACAATAGCAGATCTCAAGAGGCAGAAGAAAACACTCAAGAACTGGAGAACAAAACACCTGAAAGCCTACACACAGAGGAGCAGATGGAGAAAAGAATGAAAAAATTGGAGCAACATCTCCGGGAACTTAAAGATGAAACCAAGTACAAGAATCTATGTATCATTGGTGTCCCAGAAGGAGAAGAGAAGGGAAAAGGGGCAGAGGCAATAATAGAGGAAATAATCAATGAAAATTTCTCATCTCTTATGAAAGACATAAAATTACAGATCCAAGAAGCGCAGCGTACTCCAAACAGAAGAGATATGAATAGGCCTACACCAAGACACTTAATAATCAGATTATCAAATGTCAAGGCAAACAGAGAATCCTGAAAGCAGCAAGAGAAAAGCAATCCATCACATACAAAGGAAGCTTAATAAGACTAAGTGCAGATCTCTCAGCAGAAACCATGGAGGCAAGAAGGAAGTGGTGTGATATATTTAAGATACTGAAAGAGAAAAACCACCAACCAAGAATCCTATATCCAGCAAAGCTGTCCTTCAAATATGAGGAAGAGCTCAAAATATTTTCTGACAAACAGACAATGAGAGACTTTGTGAACAAGACACCCACCCTACAGGAAATACTAAAGGGAACACTGCAGAGTGATAGAAGACAGCAGTGCATGGTTTGGAACACAAATTTTGGGAGATGGTAGCACAGCAATGTAAGTACACTGAACAAAGATAGCTATGTATACGGTTGAGAGAGGAAGACTGAGAACTTGTGAGACACCAGAAGACAGGAGGAAAGATAAAGACTGGGACTGTATAACTTGGTGAAATCTAGAATGTTCAACATTTGTGACAAAATGTACAAATATGTTCTTTTACTAGGGAGAACAAACAAATGTCAACCTTGCAAGGTGTTAAAAATGGGGAGGCATTGGGGGAGGGATGCAATCAATGTAAACTAGAGACTGTAACTAACAGAATCATTGTATTATGTTTCCTTTATGTAACAAAGGCAATATGCCAAGGTAAATGCAGATAGGAGTGGGGGATAGGGAAGGCGTGTTGGACACTTGACATGGGTGGTATTGTCTGACTCTTTATTCTACTTCGATTTGGGGTTGCTTTTCCTCTTGCTACTTCCTGGCTGTCATTTTTCTCCTCTTTCTTTTTCCTCTCTACCTTCTTTGACGCTCCCTCCTGCCTTGTGGAAGAAATGTAGATGCCCTTATATAGATAGTGGTGAAGGTGGTGAACACATAAATATGTGACCATACAGAGAACCATCGATTGTTTACTTAGGATGGAATGTATGGCATGTGAACAAAACCATCTTAAAAAAAAAAAATGGGTTTGTCAAAACCTAAAGGGCAATATACTGAGTGAAATAAGCCAGACACATAAGGACAAATATTGCAGGGTCTCACTGATAAGAACCAACTATAATATGTAAACTCATAGACATGAAATACAAGGTACCAAGATATAGGACGAGACTTAAGAATGGGGAGTGGTTGCTTAGTGTGAGCAGAATGTTCAACTAGGATGAACTTAAATGTTTGGAAAGGAACAGAGGTGTCGGTAGCAAGATGTGAGAATAACTAACAGTGCTGAATGGCACGTGAATGAGGTGGAATCGGGAAGCTTAGAGTCACATATGTCACCAGAAGGAAAGTTGGAGGTCAAAAGATGGGAATGTATAAAACTGAATCCTATGGTGGGCAACGTCCATGATTAACTGTACAAATATTATAAATCTCTTCCATGAACCAGAACAAATATATAACAATACAACTAGAAGTTAATAATAGAGGGGCATATAGGGAAGAAATATATACCTACTGCAAACTATATACTACAGTTTGTAGTATGTCAACATTCTTTCATAAACAGTAACAAATGTACTATACCAACACTACGAGTCAACAATTTAGGGGGGTTGGTTAGGGATATGGGAGGATTCGAGTTTCCTTTTCCTTTTCTTTTTTTTTTTTTTTCATCTTTCACTTTATTTCTTGTCTGGAGTAATGAAAAGTTTCTAAAAATTGAACAAAAATTAAGTGTGGTGATAGATGTACAGCTGTATGAGGGTACCAGGGGCAACTGATTGTACACTTTGGATTTTTGGATAATTGTACAGTATCTGAACAATCCCAATTAAAAAAAAAAAAAAAAGTCAATCTGCCTCTCCCACTAAGGTAACATTCCTTATTCCCCTTATTCCACTCTGCTTTTTCTATTTTATCCCACACAAATCTTTATCACCTTTTAATGTAATCTGATTTGCATGTTACTAATCAAGTATGTTTATTGTTTATTGTTTGTCCCTTCCTGTGAGCATATAAATTCCATGACAAATAAGAATTGCTGTCTATTTTGCTTTTCACTGATGTATCATACATTTGATAAATATGTATAGAATAAATGAATGCAAATGTTTTCATTAAAGAAATGATTTGCATTATATTTCCTTTGTGTGAAATGTATGTTTAGTGAATTAAATATAACCAATGGATTTTTAAACTATCTTTAATTCTAAATAAGACTATAGAATGCACCATTCATTCATGTATTTATTTAAGATATATTTGTCAAATGACTAAAATATATCAGGCACAAAGCTAAGTGGTGATACAGAGGGAAGGTAATTGGACAGGTAATTATAACAAAGTCTGATTCAGGCTGTAATGAAATCATACTGTACTTTCAGCCTCCATAGTTCTCACTTTGCATTTTAGGTCTTGACTTAGTAACAGGAAAGCAAATATTGCAAGGTCTTAATACAGTGCATTGCATTATAAGTAGCAGAATATGTACAGAAGTGTGACTCCATTAGCGTTAATGGCAGCAAGTAACTTACACACACTTCAAAGCACCATCATATACCCAGAATATATTGTGAGCTGCCAGTTCTTTTGGGATATCTGTTCATTACAATACTTTATTATGCATAAAACAATACCAGTTAAGGATTCTACTTTTTAATTACAAGCCTGTTTCATTGCAAAAAGATTTTTAATGCTCAGTATATATTATTAATGAGGCATAACTGTCTGTTTCACCTTTTTAAAAGTATTTTGGAAAGGGTCGCAGATCTCTTTTAAATGATTAGACCTGCTCTGGTTTTCCTTGCACAGGGAGTGTCCTGCTCTGTGCTGACTCCACTGCCTGGGGCACCAAGGTGAGCCCATTTCCTTCATACCAAAGAAATTCTTGGTTCAAGTGTGCCTATGGCTCATTAGACTTTATATTAGCTCACCAAGCACCACGGGAGAGTTATCATGGGGATGTTGCTGATTGCTAGACTGCACTTAGAGCTGATAAATATGCAGATGTGTAGAATATTAAATGACTTTATTAGCAATCAAGATATCACACCACTTGATTCATTTGTCTGATGAAAAACAGCCAAAATTAATCTAATATTTTTAAAACCCTCATTTTATTCTTTTAAGAATATTTCCTATGTTGGGTGAAAGGTTACAAAGTTAAGTGAAATTGCCGAAGTACTGTGCCCCCACTGTTATCTTCTCTTGAGTGAATGAATATCAGTAAAGGGAAAGCAATTTCAAAAACTGAAGTAGAGAAAGATTAGAACAAGCAAAAATTTTCAGTTCAGTAAAATTGACAAGCCAGCACAAAAAGAAAATGTTAAAATTAAAGACTTTATTCAAAGACAAATCAAAGTGAGAAGAGTAGCTGTTTTCTAATTCTAGTATCAGGATTTTAGGTTCACATATAATAAAATTAAATACCTGAATGATCTCAACATTGACATTTTTATGTACATGTACTTTTATGTGCTTGTACATAACCTAATATATTAAATTTATTATTTGATTTCAGATGTTTAAATGTCTTGTAAGTTTCAGGTTAGGCTTTCATTTTCCTGTCAATAGCTATGGTAATATGAAAGTTTAACAACATAAGCAAAATATTCCATTGCATTTCAAAGGGTCTACTATCTATAAGGTAGTAATAAGGAAATGTAGGAAATATGAGCAAAATATAGAAAGTGAACTCAAACCTCAGATAGATGTTATATATCTAAACTAGAAATTAAATAAAAATCTTTGAACATTGTCCCCTTAACTTTCAATATCTGTAGGTTGAAGACTAATTTATGATCAACCAAAGAATATTTACTGAAATTCTTCAAAGTGCTTATATGTGACTGTTTTCTCCAAATTCTTGGTCATCTACACCCCACTACAATACAATGGATCGCATTGCCTTCACAATGATTCCATTACTTAAGAGCTTAAAATCAAAATTTCCACTATGAATGATAGTCTTCCATTTTCCTACCTTCCTCTTCCAGCTGCTATCTGTTCTCTCTCTTACTTCTATGTATTCAAACCTTGAATTCTTAGTTCTTTCTTTTTATATAACCTATCAGACTCCACTTCTATCTTGGTCCTCACTTTCAAATCCACTCCCAGAGTCTATCCCTTCAGGCAATTTCTTGCTAATATCCTCAGTTCCCTCACCCACCAGTAGACCCTTGATACTCAAATGGGTTTACCTGATGCCCTTCCATTACTCCTCCTGGACTGTTGAGACCTAATGGGATATAATTTACACAAGTGCCTAACTAGAGTGAATATAAGTTCATGAACTTAAACCTATATAGTGTGCTTTTCACTCTGTCCAGATATATAGCTATACTTTGCAATTCAAAAGTCTTCTCCATTTCCCTTATCGGATACTTCAAAATTTCTCCCGTCTCCCCAAAACCTCATTTTCTCCACCCAACTCATTTTGTTGAACTTGAAATCATTTCATTTCTTTTCTTTTTTTTTTTTTTTTTAATTTGGCTTTGGACAAGATTAAAAACCTTTATTTAAAAATATATACAGAGAAAAGGATTCAAATAAGATATGATAAAATCACAGGAAACAAAGCTAAATTCTGATTATAAGATCAAGAGAAATTGGTGACATCCAGAAAATTAAAAAAATAGTCATAACAGCCACAAGAGAATCAGGGCAAACAGACTGAGGGAGAATGGCTAAGTCAAATTCCCCTCAAAGCCTCTGTTGCCAGTTTTTGTTTTTGTTTTTTTTTTTTTTTTTGTCTGACAAGTTAACAGCCAGCTCAGAAATGTTCAAGTTATATGGCGTCTTATTTCTACCTACCTCATGTACCGGTGAAGCCATTTATTTAATAAATAAAATATCAGGAAAGGAATTATCTCCATCCAGAAAATATATTAGGAAAACCATTAGTTGAAAGTGGCTAGGAATTCTCTTTTAGGAATCGTATCATATAACATGGGAAACACTGATGAAACACAGGAAAATTTTCTCATAAGCTGTTACATTAATTCAAAACCAAGTTTTATTCTTTTCTATGTCCAGTGAGAGCCCTGGGATCCTTGGTGGATAATTGGCAATAACAACCTCTTAATTGATAAGCTGCACCCAGGGCTACTTCCTTTTCTTCTTTCAATTCAGAGGCCCACACTTTCTCTTTTTTAGAGCAGATGTGAGAAGTGCATATATTGTGGAAAAGTGGTGTTGGAAATATAACAAAAGAGAAGAGAAATGGCTACCAATTATTATGTTTGGGACAATTGTTTTTTGTCTCCTAATAAAAATAATAATCCTAATCCTGAATACCTTTAGGATTAGGAGTGATTTTGAAATCTTTGGGCTTTCAAGTTGGTTAATGTTTCAATTTCAATTTTGTAACAGGAAGGCTGGGACAATATTTCTGGAATCTATACAGTAGAAGAATGGTTGGTGTAAAAAATTCTTATGGAGAATGGGAAAGGGGAAACAAAACTGTTCCCTCAAGATTTCCCACAGGTGTTGTTGCTGATTTTCCCGCAAACAGCAAACATTGAGGACTGCCAATTGAGTGGGCCGAGCCCTGGATCTGGTGGGCCTTCCACTGAGAGGCTAGTTGCTGCAAGGGAGAGGCTAAGCCCACTTATAATTGTCTCTAGGAGTTCCCCCCAGAGAGCCTCTTTTTTGCTCGGATTTGGCCCCCTCTCTCTCTAAGCCCACTCAGCAGGTGAACTCACTACCTTCCCCTGCTACGTGGGTCATGACTGCCAGGGGTGTGTGAATCCCCCTGGCAATGTGGGAAATGACTCCTGGAGATGAGCCTGGACCCAGCACTGTGGGATTGAGAGGCTCTTATTGACCAAAAGGGGGAACAGAGATGAAGCAAAGTAGGGTTCCAGTGGCTGAGAGATTTCAGATGGAGTCAAGAGGTCACTCTGGAGGGTATTCTTATGTGCTATATAGATAATCACATTTTAGTCTTTAGTGTGTTGGAATGGCTAGAGGGAAATACCTGAAGCTGTCAAACTGCTACCCAGTGACCTTGATTCTTGAAGATGATTGTATAACTATGTAGATTGCATAGTGTGCCTGTGTGATTGTGAAAACTTGTGGCTCGCACTCTGTTTATCCAATATATTGACAAATGAGTGGAAAAAGGGGGACAAAAATTAGATGAAGAATAGAGTGAGATGGAGGGGATGGAAAGATGTAGGTGATCTTTTTTGCTTTCATTTTTATTTTGGAGTAAGGAAAAGGTTCAAAACTTGATTCTGGTGATGAATGCACAACTGTATTATGTTGCTGTGAATAATTGATTGTACACTGCGGATGACTGTAGGGTGTATGAATACATCTCAATTAAACTGTATTAAAAAAAGTAAGTGAACAATGGGAAGAGGAGGGGAATGGGATGTTTTGGATATTCTTTTTTATTTTAGTTTTCATTTTATTTTTTGGAGTAACAAAAATATTCAAAGTTTGTGATGATGAAAGCACAACTATATGAAAATACTCTGAACAACTGATTGTACACTTCGAATGATTGTATGTTATGTGATTATATCTCAAAAAAATTGCATTAAAAATAAAAATAAATAAATAAAAAATAAAACTAAAAAAAAAAAAGATTTCCCACAGGTAAAGCTTGAAGTCCTTGCATTCTTACCTCGTACCAGATATCTGGGTGCTTTTTGCTCCTGTGTGGGCTCCAGAGAACCCACGGTAACCTTGATGGATATTTTTCTTGGGGGACTGGGTCTCTGGGCTTCAATCAGTTCCCTTTCCGGTGTGGGTTCTTGAACTTTTCCAATTCAGCTGCTGGTGGAGCTCTTCAGTTTTCCCCAGGCAGGGCTAGAGAAGCCAATTTCTGGTCAGAGCTTCTGCAAAAGGTCTATGTTCTGCATTAGGGTGGATCATATTCTTGAGCAGACTGGAAGTTTTCTGAGAGCTTCTGAGGAATGTCTGGAAGGTTATCCTAGCAGATATGATGCCATTCAACACAACTGGTGGGTAATGATTCTCTCCTGCAGCCACTGAAATTGTTAACCCCAAGGCAAAGATATCTGCTTTGGGAAGGTGTTGATAATCCTCTTGCAAAATCTCATTCACCAAGAAGTGATTATTTCCCTCTTCCACTCTGAGTTTGCTTATAGAGGTCACTTGGCCCAGGTCACTGATTTTATACATCACATTGACAGAGAGAAACCAATCTGCTTCATTTTCAATTTCCTCTGGAACTACAGGAGAATCACTTTACATCTTATGACAAATGAAGACGTTACTCTGTTTGATACCCAGGTGCACCATGCCAGAGTTATGGGTATACTTAATCCCAAGGGAAATCTGTAGAAGAATGTCCTTGAGTTTTGGCTCTTAGAAATGATTGCCAGACTTCTTGCCTTCTGATATAGCAGCTTGCAAGCTCCCACCATTGCAGTATTTATTCTGAATGATCATGTGATCATCTTCTGCCCATGCAGAGTAATAACGTACCATGTGGGGGTGATGCCCAAGTACTGTGTGAGCATAAACTTCACGCAAACCCAAATTCTCTTTTGATGATCCCACAAAAGTTCTTATAGAGCATTTTATTGCACAAACACATCCATCCAGTCTCTTAATGCACTTGTAGATTGTGCCAAATTCTCTAACTCCAATTTTTTCTACCTCCAAGAATTATTTTTCATAGCGAGAATCCATATTGGTTTCTCATAGGACACATCTCTTGGCAGGCAGCCCTTATCCTACCTTGCCTTCCCCTGGACCAGCTTCTTCAAGCTCCCCTCTGGTTTTCCTCTTGCCATTGGACTGAAGGAATAATTTTCTATTGGACTATGGTGGGAAGGGATTAATGTTGACCAGAGCCAATGAAGTCATCTCATTCGTGGAGGAAACAGGTGTGAGGCACAAATGCTTAGAGCCTCGGGAGGGGACCTTCCCTTTGAAGAAATCACCGACTGTCTCAGTAGACTTTCAGGAATAAAAGGGCTTTCAGAATGCAGCAACATTCTCCTGCTGTCCGGTAGTGCCCGTGTTTCAGGATATTTTAGCGAGTCTAACATTGGAGTTTTCAGAAATCTGATCTGGATTTCCTATGTCTTTTCCCTGAACTATGCTGGGTTCAGGGGTTTGGGGATTGGTAAACTTTGCCTCTGGAGCTTGAAATTCAGACTTTTCTGGGGTTTGTCTCTGGGCCTCCCTATTCTCTCATGCTTTCTTCTGTTCTTTGTTCTCAGTCTCTTCTTCACAGTAGGAAAAGTTTAATGTCTGCTTCAGTTCTTTGTTACTATCAATCATCCATCTGAGTTAAAGAGCTTCAGACCTAGGTAAGAAGGTCTATCAGAAGGAAACACTATGTAATCTGAAGGCTAACAGCAGCTCAAAATCATTTGTTATTTTACAGAAAACTTTGAGGCTATCTGGTAGTTTCAAATTGCATCTATTACACCCAAAAAAGTAAACTTCATTTAATTTTCACCCAACCATTCTTTTAGACGCAAATTAGAATAGAAGAAGAACCTTTTCTCCTCTCAAAGACTAATTCTTTCACTTGTATTTGGAATCTCAACCTTTCCCAAGTCCTCAGGGTTGTTGATGAATGCCTAATGTCTAATCACCTCTTTGTTATATTTTCAACCTTTTCATTTGCATGCCTCATGTAATTCAACATATTTTTCAAATCAATTAATGTTCCCTTGACTGTCACTGCCTCATAATATTTTCTTTCTACATTTGCAGCCATGGCTCTTAAGAGAAAAATAAGTCAGTGTCTTGTAAGCCAATAAAACCTGTGTGTATGTGTATAGAGACTAGTTATCTGTGTGTGTATGTGCATATGTGTGTGTGTTGATTTGGACTGAAAAGTTTTCAACAGAGAGATAAGCACAGGCATATTCTATGTCCTTAGGAAATTTTCTACACAAGTAAGAAGAACCAAATGTTACTATTGATTGGCAAATATTGGAAAATATGAATTGAAGTGCTAAATTTTTCAGCTCAAAATTCAAATGCTGTATAAATAAATTTATAATGATGTTGATGAAAACTGGAGTAGTAAAGGAAGACTTCATACACTAATGAGAAAATTAAACATCTTTGTGTTGAATTTATAAATGACCTTTTTCTTACTAAAATGAATATAAGGATCTTACAACAAATGCAATAAATTACTAAAATAATGTAGGAATAGAAAAGCAAATAGAAGAAGCAAATATTTTAATAGCTCACTTTCTCTAGTTTCTCAATTCCATAATTTCTAAATTCCACAATCTATTGATCCTCCCAGTGTTTTCTGGATCCCCACATACCTCATTTCTCAACTTTCCTTCTTCTCTAGCTTAAATTACATAGGCAATCATTATAAACATTGTCTTACCTACAATTCTTCACTTCACGGAACTCCCTTTTGATATAAAATCTTCATCCACTACATTTTTTTTCAACTGCTTAGCAGAATCTGGCTGGAAAAAAATGTGTAAACACACTGACATTATTTTAAATCAGTGTCCACTAACCCGGACTTGATCTATAAGGTTGCTAAGCAGTTATACTGTTTTTATCAAATCCACTGACTCTTTCATTCTATTCAATGATTGCATCCTTCTTATGCATATAAACCCATAAAACATCCTTCTTTTTCCTCATTCTCATGTGACAGCCTTGCTTGTGTTCTCAGTTAAATATTAGAAGCAATTAGAAGAGGACATTCTCAAACTCTCATCACTGTATCTACTCATCTGCCTGTGTCCAAGTACACATTCCTTCAGAATCTTTATCAAACAGCATTTTTCTTATAAGCCTCAAACCTTGATATTATTTTTTTCTAAAAATAAATTTATTGATGTTTCTTCAGCTACCCCATTTTCCCATTTTTTTTTTCCTTATTAGCACAAATGCTCAAAGGGGGTCCATACACTCTGATTCCTTTTATTCCTCATCTACTTCCTATCTGATCTTATCCATTCACAAATATCTAGTCTACCACAACTACTCTTATAAAAGTCAACAATAAACTCAAACATGCTGAATTCAATGGTCTATTTTTAACCCCCATCTTACCTGTCCTATCACTAACATTTGCCTAAATTGATCATTTGTCATTGAAATGTTGTCTTCACTCAAAATTCTAAAGTATCACACTCTTCTTGTTTCATTTCTTTCATATTCTTCTTGATTTCCTTCCATCTCCCTTGTTATTTCCTCATCTTCTCCCTAAATCCACTCAACACTGGAGTGCCCAATGGCCTTGATAAAATCTATATGATGATAACTTATAATTATAAATCTCAGCTGGTCCATTGTACTGAATTTCTGACTTAAAAATACATGATGCTTATTCAACATCTACCCTCTAAAAAATAACAACTTCAATGTCCTATTTACTAATAAATTCACATTCACAGGAATGTGTATTAAGATTAAGAATATAATTCAATCTACAACACTGGGGAAAAAAAAAAAAAAAACTATGGATGTTTAAATCCCCCAGTTTTTTCTGACATCTTTCCTCAACAGAGTATAAAGTTTGTCACCTCCACCTCCCTGAGGCCAAGCCTGTTTTCTCGTCTAACTATTGGGAAGTGTATGTGTATGTCTGTGTGTGTGATTATGTTTATGTGATGACTATAGTCTTTGTGAACACCTGTTTGTGGATAACGTCATACTATAAAACCTCACATTCACTTTACCTGGGCAGGAGATTCGCCTCATGGGTAGAAGCTCTTACTTCTCCTAGGGCACCTGTGATGGTTAGGTTCATGTGTCAACTTGGCCAAGTTATGGAACCCAGCTGTCTGTTCAAGCAAGCTCTGGTCTAACCATTGCTGCGAAGGCATTTGTGGCTGGTTAATAAAACAACAGGCTGGTTTATTAAATCATCAGTCAATTGGCTGCAGCTGTGACTGATGGTCAACAAAGGGTGTGTCTTCCACAATGAGAGAATGCAGTTGGCTGGATTTAATCCAATCAATCAGTTGATGACTTTTAAGTGAGACAGACAGAGGACCTTCTTCTTCTTCAGCTGACCAGCAAAGCATTTCCTGAGGAGTTCATCGAACATCTTCATTGGAGTTGCCAGTTTGCTGCCTGCCCGATGGAATCTGGACTTGTGCATACCCAGAGTTGCATGAGACACTTTTATAAATCCTATATTCATAGATATTTCTCATTGATTCTGTTTCCCAAGGGAACCCTAACTAACAGCTCTCATCACTTTCCACTCCTCGGAGCTTTCTTTCCAGAAAGTGAAATTACTTTTCTTTTAATAGAGGTGACATTAAGAGTAGGAGGACAAGACAAAGACAGAGAGTCTTTGTCTTGGTATTTGGAAGTGTTTACGTCATATTCATACTGATCATAATGACCATCCATCTTCCCTCTTTCTACATAAAATTTGTTACTTTTCCCTGCTGATAAGTCCTATCATCACTACTACCCTTCTTTTTTTCTTTTTCTTTTTTTTAAAGAGATCTTTAAGTTCTGGGCCCTTCTTTATTAATTTCCTCTTGGGATATCCTTCAAGATATCCCACTGGTGAACATTCATTAGTTAGATACCTTAGGGTTTCTAAGTCCAGTGGTTTTACTGTGCACCTTAGAAATATCTCCTTGATTATCTTTCTCAGTAATAACTTTACCAGTTATGGAGTCTTACAGCACATCCCCACCTTTCGTCACTCTCCTGCATCATTTTATAGTCTTAGACCTGAAGTAAACTCAGACACCCTATTCTTGACGCAACAAAATTGGCCTCAGACAAAGCAAACCTTAAGGTATTTCTAATTCACTCATTAATGTGTTAAAAATTCAATATTTTTAGTACACTCACAGTTATGCAGGTTTATTAAATCATCAGTCAATTGGCTGCAGCTGTGAATGATGATCAACAAAGGGTGTGTCTTCCACAATGAATTTTGGAAAATTTTCGTTACTCTGAAAGGAAACCTCATATTCATTAGCAGTCACACTCATTTCCTTTTAAGCCTCCCAGCCTTAATCAACCGCTAATCAACTTTTTGTCTCTATAGATTTCCCTATTCTGGACATTTAAAGGATTGGAATCATACAATATGTGATCTTTTGTTACTGGATTACTTCACTTATTATAATGTTTTCAAGGTTCATCTATTTTGTAGAATTTATTAGTATTCCACTCCTTTTTATTACCAAACAATATTCCATTTTAGGCATATACTGCTTTTTACTTATCCATTCATTATTTGATGGGCATTTGCCTGTTTCTTCTTTTTGGTTCTTTGACTAATGCTACTGTGAGCATTCAGATACAAGTTTTTTCATGGGCAAAATTTTCAGTTTTCTTGGGTATATCCTTAGGAGTAGAATTGCTGAGTCATATGGTAACTCCATGCTTGACTTTTTATGAACTGCCGGAGTGTTTCCAAAGTGGCTTTACCACATTACATACATTCTTACCAAAAATGTATGAGGGTTTTGATCTTCTACATCCTTGACAACACTTGTTATCATTTGACTTTTTTATAGTCATACTAATAAGTGTTAAGCGGTATCTTATTGTGGTTTTGACTTACATGGTAATAAGAAAAGAAATAAAATAAATACAGAAAAATAAGCAGGTGCTACCTCAAACTTCTATTGAGATTAAATAAACAGTGGCACAGTGAACTCTTCTTTATATTGTGACCTATACTCTCCTAAAGAAACACATGCTCTCACAAACACACATACATACGGACAAAGGACAATAACCATATCTACAAAAAACATGCATTTGTGCATGTGTGTGCATGTAATTTCTCCCTACATAAAATATTTGAAGAAAATCTGTAGGACAAAATGACATAGAAGAAAGAGGTCAAGTTTTGCTGCCAATCAGAACTGCCTTGGAATCTTGACTTCTCCGATTACAACTATTGTTATTATTTTGGAAAATTACCAGCTGTTCCAGTTTGCTAATGTTGCCATTAAGCAAAATATCAGAAATGGATTGGCTTTTATAAAGGGGGTTTATTTGGTTACAAAGTTACAGTCCTAAGGCCATAAAGTGTCCAAGGTAAGGGGGTACCTTCATTGAAGGATGGCCAATGACATTCAGAAAACCTCTGTTAGCTGTGAAGGCACATGGCTGGTGTCTGCTACAGAGTTCTGGTTTCAAAATGGCTTATTCCCAGGACGTTCCTCTATAGGCTGCAGTTCCTCAAAAACGTCACTCTTAGTTGCTATTGGGGCATTTGTCCTCTATTAGCTTCTCCGGAGCAAAAGTCTGCTTTCAAAGGCTGCCTCCAAAATGTCTCTGTCAGCTGCAACTCCTCTCTCAGCTCCTGTGCATTCTTCAAAGTGTCCCTCTTGGCTGTGGCAAGCTTGCTCCTTCTGTCTGAGCTTATGTAGTACTCTAGTAAACAAATCGAGGCCCAGCTGAATGGGCAGGGCCACACCTCCATGGAAATTATCTAATCAGAATTATCACCTACAGTTGGGTGGGTGGATCTCCATGTAAATACTCAAAGAATTACAATCTAATCAACTCTAATACATCTGCCTACACAAGACTGCATCACAGATAATGGTGTTTGGGGGGATATAATACATCCAAACTGCCACCCAACTGACCTCAACTCTTAAAGAGGAATTTTAATTCTGAAATTGGAAATGTATTTTGGGAATTTGAGGTGATATAAGTAAAACTCCTAGCAGATGATAGACACAGAATAGGTACTCAAAAATATGGTAGTTGTGAGTACAGAGATCACACAGAAAAGCAAACATTTAATAATAAAAATAATAATGTGATTTATATCTAAATATTTTTTGTGATACCAGTACTCTACTCTTCCAAGAAATGAAAACATAGGAATCGTCTTTAACTACAATTATTCCAAAAACCTTTGGATTACTCAGATAATGGTAGTATTTTATCAGTTAATAATTCTGGAATGCCTTACCTTTCTATGCCCATTTATTTTCTCCAACTCATGCTTCAAAGCCAAGTTCACATATCTTGATAACTTTATTCTCAAGAGTAAGTTTGTTTTTTCCATAGCCTGTCTTGTCTATCTCCACAAAAATACTTGTATAGTGTCATGATTAGTTTGTTTACCTCATCTAATAGATAAAGAATTTATGAAAGGAAGACTCCAGATAGTATTTATATTTGTATACACACAGGTAGAATTTGTTAAGTGCTTAGTAAATACATGTTTAATCTTATTACATTTAATGGATATTATATTAAATGTATGTGTATTAATGAAAGGTTAAAATATTGTAAAAAATAAAAACAAAAACAAAAACACCTGTTTCAAATGCAGACTTAATCTTCATCTGTAGCCTGCTGTCATATCAGATTTTCCTACCCTCCCAAACAACATTTTTCCCAGATTTTCTGAAACATCTTTCTATAATTCCTCTAATCTCTTTTCATTATCCAGCACATTTATGTGAACCCCCCACGCCCACCCGCACCCCAACTCATGTTATTTTGCTTCAGGAATGGCCTTCCACAAATAAAGTTCTCTGCCCAAAGCCTACCTGACACGTTGGCAGTTGTTTGTATCTGAGGTAAAGACAAGATGGCTAAGAGATAGCAGTGGAAGGTAGGTTTACTTTCAAAGATGCATCTTTGAGTATCTTAATCATTTTCTTCACTGTAACATTAGCTATTAAAAAATATATTTTTTAAATAGTTAACTTTATTTTGTTAGGAAAAATTTAAGACACAGGTCACTTCTAGGAAATCTCTCCATTTAACCTCTGTTGACAAGGCCATGCAACACATAGTGTGGTGACCTGCTTTGCAATCAGCCACAGGGTCACTGCTTAATAAAGGATTGCTGAGTGAATGAATAAAGAGGAGGACACTTCAGTTATCAAATTATCAATGGCTCTAGCATTTTAATGGAAAATTCTATTATGACTGCCATGGGCAAGAAAACATCAAAGCTCACTTCTAAACAGTATGACTAGGGAAAAGAGGCAAGTTTGAGAAAGGAGGTCAGCTCTGTCCTGCAATCAACAATTTCTTGCTCACCTGGGCATCTTGAAAACAGCTATTAAGCAAAAACTCCAAGTGAAAAATGTCTTCTTATCCAAAGTGAAGCTTTGATAATTTTTACCAGGTTGAGGCAATACCATTGCTCTGAGAGAGACCCTAGCTTAGGTACACATGAATTATGATAGCCATTGCCAGGCAGTGAAAATTAGGAAAAATAGTGACATTTGGATTTAAAAAGGCAAAAAGACCAAAGTCTAAATGCCATGGTAGTCAAGAATCACTGAAAATGTCAGCATAAAAACTACTGTTCCTGCCTGCAGCTGGTGAGTGGTCAGGGATTCCATTCCAGAGCTCTGCTAACACAGACACTACAAAATCATGCATTCCTTAATGAGGGAAAGATAAATAAAAACAAACAGTAGCAATGAGTCAGTAGCATATCCCTTTGGATAGGTATTTGCAGTATATTTGGTATTATGCCTTTCACGAGTACCTAAAAATACTAAACAGAATAAAGATGCCTGCTAAAAAGCAAAATGACTATAATCACAAACATGATTATGATTATGATTATGATTATTATAAAGATTCAAAACTACAGAGTGTTTGTTTATTCAATACTATTTAAATGACAGGTTCTTAGAACATTAAGCACCATTAAGTTTTACTCTTCCCTACAAAAGTGGGGTATTCTGAAATAAATAATATAAAGTAAGAGAGAGGGAGTAAAGATAGGACAACCTACTTTCTCTCCAATGTAATCTAACTTGGGAAAAACTTGTACGGGGAATAAGTAGATAAAATAAGTCATTCTAGATGAATTAAGAAGTAACAGTGACCATAAGGACACTGTTTTTTAAAAGTGCCTTGAGTGTAATTGTGTATTTGTTTCTCAGACTGTCTTTGCTTAATAATTAGCATATAAATGGTCCCATCTAGGATTGGAAGTTAATGTTTCATTAACCTCACTTACGATACCTAAAGGAGGCATCCACATTTAAAGTCAGGGGAAAAATTAAACTAACTAAGCTCTCCTGAATATCATAATCTTGAAGCCGCCATAATCATATTGAGCACTGACCAAGCATCCAAGATTTATTAAGATTAACACACACATACACGTACACATACACACAGAGCAGGAATCAAAAACTCATTGATACCATATTCTCAATGGAAATCTTTAAAGACGTATTAAGGAATTATGTTCTAATATTGAACTGTATATTGTATAACAAAAAAGTACTTCCTTCATTTATTTATTGTGTTTCCTTTTACTTATTTATTTATTTTTATTCAATTATTTATTTGTTGGTGACAATCACGTAGCCATTTATCCACTAATTCAGTAACTTATTGTTTGACCACATGTTTAAAAAGCACTAATGATAGGAAAAGCACAGTGCTAGGCCCATTAGGAAACCCAAAAGGAAATAAAACCCAGGTCCTACTTTTATGGGTCCTGCTGTCCTGGAGGTAAGATAAACTTACAAACAGGAACAAATTCAAAAGAGCACAATGATTTTTAAAAATTTAGTTCCCACTGTGACCTGCACTATGTTAAGCATTTACTTCTATGCCATGTTGCCATAAAAGAGCATCTACTAAGACACATAGGGAGTTCAGAGGGATTTCTACCCTCCAAGAGGTAGAGAGAATACTGATTAGAAATGAGGTCACTCAATTCAGGCTCTTTGGGTTTGCATCTCAGCTTGGTCATTACTACTACTGTTACCTTAAGTAAGTTATTTGAAGACTCATTTCCTCATCTTCCTCAGGTATAAAAGGGGAGTAATAATTAAGGGTGTTTACCTTTTAGGGTTGTTCTGAGGATTAAGTTAGTTAATGAATGCATGGCTCTTAGAACTGTGCCTTCTCTGCAGGAAATAGTGTAATAAAAATTCTCTTCTTTTCATTTTGGTAAATTGTGGCAGTGTTCAAAAAAACAGGTTCTTCAATTGTAGGGTTTTTTTCTGTTTTTGTTTTTGTTTTTGTTTTTCATTTGAAAAGTAAATTCCTGTTATCAGAAGTGAAATGAAATTAGTGCTTCACCACTACTAAATGTTTAGTTAGTCCACAAGGATATCTGTAACTCTTTAGAATTTCAATTTTTGAATTAAAAATATACACATTAAAAGAAATAAAACAAGATAGAGTTTCTTATGGCTAACAGGTGTCAAATGGAGAAGGGAAGTCATTCTGGAGATTATTCTTATGCAAATCTTGGCCTGAGATCACAAACTGCGACAGTATGAAAACTCTCAAGCAGCAATGTTCCTGAAAACCCTAAGAACATCTGGACACCATAAGCAAACCACAGATAAAAAACTCAGTTAACTCTCTTGTCTAAAAGACAGTTTACCCCAAATATCCACCAACCAAAAATGACCTGTGTAATCTTCTCCTTTGAAGTCCCATGCCAGGAAATGCCAAGGCAAGATGCAATTTGGTTGCTACCTGAATCTGCATCTCTCCAAATTTCACTTCTATGACCCAAATAAATGCCTTTATTACCTTGCAGCTTAGTTTGTTATTTGTTGGTTGATACCAGACTGAGACTCAAGGGTACCAGTGATAATTCTAGTTTTACCACTAATTGTTATATGACTTTGAGTAAATTCATTTTATTTCAAACTGATTTTCCTTTTATTTACGTGCACATATATGTACTCTATCCACTCCTCCATATTTTTTCCTTTGTGTAATTGGGGTGATAACATATACAATTAAAAATAATACATTGTTCTTTTATAATTCCTAATTACAGTCAGATTAAGCAACTTTTTCAAATTCCATTGGCCATTAACACTTATTCTTTGGAAAAATGTCTAGTAATGATTTTTGCATATTTTTTCCATTATTAATGATAGGAAATATTTACATATTTCCAGATATTTTCTTTTTCTGTTGTAAATGTTGCAAATATTTTTTGCCTAGGTTGTAAATTGAATTTTTTATCATAACCCTTTTACTACAATAAAATTTTTATTTTATATGATCAAATAATCATTTTTTTCCTTTAAGTTTGCTGTTTCTTGGTTTTGAAGACCTTTTCCAATTAAAGTTGGTAAAAATAATATTTTCAATTTTCCCATTTATATATTGATACAGATACAGGATATAGACATAGATATTTTTAATCCACCTTGATTTTTTGGTACCAGGAGAGGTTGGATATTATTCTTACTTTTTCATTTTTCCAAAAAGCTTTGACAATTTTCCCAACATTTCTAACTCACTCTTCAAATCATATTTGAATTTCTATCTTTGTCTAATTTAGTGAAATACTTTATATTATATAGAGATTCTTTGAGATTAAACAATAAAGTTGTTTATTGAAGTTTGGATAATTGTGAATTGAAGTGTTGAACAGAGGAACCATATCCAAGAAAATTCATTGTGTTACTGTAGAAAACATGGTTCTAAATAGTCAGGCACACCCGATCCCGCATCAAACAGAGAAACAGGTCTCTTTGCTTTAGTGAGAAGGTGAGTTTATTGAAGATGGATCAACAAGGAACTGGAGGGAAAAAAAAGCTTTCCATGACCAGTTCAGAGTGAGAAGAATTATTTGGGCTTTTATAACCCCAAACAGAGGAAGAAATGGCCAGAAGCCAGAAGGAAGCAGAAAGGAAAAAAAAATAAAGAGAAAACTGTTTGGTCAGCATCTCCTTGTTATCTTCAGGTCCTCCCCTCATTCAGGCTTGTTTTTCAAAGTACTGATTATGAGACTATATGGTTACATCCCTCATATCTTACTGCAGGCAATGCTGGGAAAATTCCTGGGAACAGAGAGTAAGTTTTTGTTGTTGAGATTACAGCAAAAGCAAGTTATTTTAACAAGGGCTTTTCATGGTCAGACTAACTTAAAGCTGCTTGAGTGAAGTGATCTTAATAAACAGATTTTTTTTCCTCTATTGGCTATTGAAGACTATACTAACCATTTCCAGCTAAAGAATTATATTGAATATTTTCTACTTATCCTGCTATCATTTGGAAATAATGTATTATCTTAAATATCCTTGACATGAGGTTAATTCACATAAAATGACTTCATAGTAACTAAAGTGGATATACACCCCAATCTCATGTAAGAACTGCCAATGTAGTTCAGAATATACTCCATCATGTCCAATATTTAAAAAGTAAACATTCCACAGTAGATGTGTTAGTCATCTCTGAAAAGCCATGACACAATGTGAATAGAGGATTTTTTTTATCTTGAATTCCCCCTCAGATTGATTTTATTCTGAATGATTTCTAAAGCATTCATAGGGAAAGAGATATTATGCAGTCCTGGCATTTCATATGATCTTAAGTCCTTAATTTTATGAAGGTATGAGGTGAAATTCACAAAGATCTTAGAGTGTATATGTGTGTGTTTGGGGGTCACCAAGACCTAAGTTTCAATAATTCACTAGAAGGACTCAGAACTGAGAGCTTAATTCTCCTCAAAGTGATATGAGACAACACATACAGTATTGCCAACCAGAGAAGCTCAGCTGAGCCTTAATGCCCGGGGATTGAACACAGACATGGAGCACTCACATTACTCATTCTCCAACCTCTTCACAGGTAAAACTGAGACCATGTGTCCCAAACCCCACACTATTGGCCACATTGTTAATGTAGATGATCTGTGCTGATTTAAGTCCCCAGGTAAACAAAGAAACTATTATCAGGCATTATATTCCAAAGGTTTAGAGGCTATCTCCCAGGAGGTATCAAGCAAGAAACCTTTCTTTAGAATATGCAGGGTTTGGACAATTGAGGCCTGCTGAGTTAATACTTATTGCACAATATGTAATTTATCCACTAAATGGATACTATGGAGATATTATAAATACTATGTTACAGCTATTACAGATACAGATATTATAGATAATTAGGAACATTGCTGTACTATATATACATATGCAATATATGTATATATGTATACTTCTCTTAATTTCTTAAAATTATAGATATTTGAAAATATGCTCATGAATATGTTTCAAAAGCTTAATGAATATTGTTCTATCTTACTGATTTATTACATACACACACATGCATATTATTTATTTTAAATTAATTTCCTCCAACAGCAGAGGAGCTATATTCTAGAAAACAGTCGTGTCATTTTCCACACAAGTTGAGAGACATGATGAGCAATTAGTAGATGCAACAATGCACTGCAATCTCCAGAAACCTCTTGAGGGCATCAGAAAAATATCCTATTTGAATATCTGGGAGCAAAGAAGTCAATCTAATCTGATCTATGCAATTTAGTCTTTGAATACCTAAGTTGCTGTCAATCATCCCTTCTGAATTAATGTTTAGCACAGCAGGAAACACTAACTTATGCAAGAGCCAAATTGCTATCAATAAAAAAAAAAAAACCTAAGATGTTTTCTATTTGCAAAAGACACATTTATTATCAAGAAGTTTGCTACTCTTTTAAAGATATCTTTGTTAGTATGAAATAAAATGCATTTTAATAGCATGAAATAAAATGCATTTTAATTGTGTAACCAATATATATGTGTTATAAAAATACATTAAGCAAAAATATTTTATTATTGAATTTTACTTTTCCTTTATACACTTCTTATACTAAGCATTAGAATGGGTATTGAAGTGCTCCAAAGTTGTAAGTCTATTATGAGATAACAAAATATATATATATATTTTTCCTTAAGTCATGTTTTGAACATAATATATAATAGCACTAAAGAAACAATCCATCAATAAAATGTTAGTTTTTTAATTGTATTTTCATAAATATGCTAGAGATAAATTTTCCCTATATATATTAACCTTATGCTAATAAGGACCTGGATCATATTGATTCTGAAAATGACTTAACAGAACTGTTTTGGTTTGCTAAAGCTGCCAGAATGCAATATACCTTTACAAGGGGGATTTATTAGTTTGCAAGTTTACAGTTTTAAGGCCATGAAAATGTCCAAATTAAGGCATCAACAGGAGAGCACCTTCTCTGAAGAAAGGCTGTTGGCATCCAGGGTTCCTCTGTCACATTAGAAGGCAAATGGCTGGCATCTGCTGGGCCTTTGCTCCTAGGTATCACTGTTTTCAGCTTCTGGTTCCAGTGGCCTACTCTCTGAGCATCTGTCGGTCCTCTCTTAGCATCTTTTTTTTTGCCTTCCTCTACAAAATCTCTGGGTGTTTCTCTAAGCTCTCTCTGACCTCTCTGGGCTTTTCCTGTCTTTAATCTGCATAAAGGACTCCAGTAAAGGATTAAGACCCACCTTGAATTGGGTGGGTCACATTCCAGTTGAAGCAACCTAATCAAAAGTCCCATCCACAATAGGTCTGCCCCACAGGGATGGAGTAAAAGAAATGGCCTTTTGTGGGGTACATAACAGCTTAAAATCCACATAAGAACTAAATCATCAATTGTTTGAATGTGTTTTCTCTTTTTCTTATCACTTATATACTTTTAAAAAGTAGCTAATATTTGGAAAAAAATTAACATATGTCTTACTGATGACAGCAAAGGAATAATATATCAGAAACATAATCCATATAATCTGTCCAAATTTAAAGGACATATTTAATCATGGTCAAATTCCTTTAAATAAAATGGAACTCGATAAAGTCTAGGCTTTTTTAAAATCTAAAGAAAACTTATATGGTATTCGGTTCATATAACTGTTGAGGAATGTTGTGTGCTTGTAGGGTATTGAACAATTTCCAATTTAACTTAAGGATGGTTGTTCTAGTTTGCTAATGCTGCTGGGATGCAAAACACCAGAGATGGATTGGCTTTTATAAAAGGGGGTTTATTTGGTTACATGGTTACAGTCTTAAGGCCATGAAGTGTCTAAGATAATGCATCAGCAGTTGGGTACCTTCACTGGAGGATGGCCAATGGTGTCCGGAAAACCTCTGTTAGCTGGGAAGGCATGTGACTGGCATCTGCTCCAAAGTTCTGTTTTCAAAATGGCTTTCTCCCAGGATGTTCCTCTCTAGGCTGCAGTTCCTCCAAAATGTCACTCTTAGTTGCACTTGGGGTATTTGTCCTCTCTTAGCTTCCCTGGAGCAAGAGTCTGCTTTCAATGGCCATCTTCAAAATATCTCTCATCTGCAACTCCTGTGCTTTCTTCAAAGTGTCCCTCTTGGCTGTGGCTCCTCTTCAACACATCACTTACAGCTGCACTGAGTTCCCTCTGCCCATCATCTCATTTATATGGCTCCACTGATCAAGGCCCACCCTGACTGGGTGGGGCCATGCCTCCATGGAAATATCTCATCAGAGTTATCACCTACAGTTGGGTGGGGTGCATTTCTGTGCAAATCTAATCAACACTGATAATGTCTGCCCACACAAGATTACATCAAAGATAATGGTATTTGGGGGGACACAAAACATTCAAACTGGCACAATGGTTATCTGGCCTTTCTCTTCACAAAGAAAATAAGTGCTCTAAATAATTCAGTGTTTGCCCCAAAATTAGGAGAACTGTGTACTATAGTCAAAAGGTGGGTTCTGGAGTCAGATAAGCTGAATTCTAATTTTGTCTGTACCAATTACTGGCTGTAAAATTTTAGTAGGTGGGATATGAATAGAATGTGATTAATATGGAATTGGGGGGGATTAAATAAATTCATCCATAAAAAGAACTGAATAAGGTGCCTGGTGCTTTTACAGTTTTCAATAAATACTATTAATATTATTAAAATTATTGTTTTGTTAATACAAATATTTATAGAGCTTTCAAATATTTATAGAATGGATAGCAATTAATCATAAAACTGCTTTTAATATTTTTTCCTCCATAATGGCAACAATATAGGGTTATATATTTTAGTAAATAATATATTGTCTATGTCATCACCATCTAATAGAACTTTTCATAAGGATGGAAATGTTCTATAATCTGCACTATTCAATGGAGCCACTGATAGCCACATTTCTACTGAACACTTGGAATGTGACTAGTACAACCAAGGAAATGCATGTTTAACTTTATTTAATTTTGAATAAATTTAAATTTTAAATTTAAATTAGCTACATGTGGTTAGTGGCAAAGGTACTGGGCAGCACTGGTCCATATTCTTTATTTCTGAAATATTTCTTAGCTAAAACCAGATGCTTCCAGCTATTACTGCTAAGTAAATCAAGGTACATTTAAGGGCACTGGCATTAAGGAAGACAACATCTCAATTTGTTTAGGAGTCGATATTTAGACATTAAAGTAGCATTTTTCCTTGTTCAACTTTAGAGTAATTAAAATTTGATTCCATGTTGGGGTCCCAGATTACAGGGGCATAGCTGACAGATCTCTCAGACAGACTGCCTGCTGACTCTGACCCTGAAATTCTACCCTGGATTCAGGCCACCTAGTAGATAAGTAGAGTCCTGGGCCTTGGTGGGCACAAGAACTGTCACAGAGGCCAGGTTTTGGATTCTCAGGGACCATGATGTGTAACCACAGCAGGTCTGGGATGTCTTCTGGTTGTTACTGGTGGCTTCTAGAAGCAAGGATCAGTAGAAGGCCTCTTTCAGATTTTTCTTTGCCATAAGATGTAATTCTTCTAATATCAATCCTTTACAATTCTCTTATGCAATGGGGCTAGCTTCTTCTCACCAATGTGGAGTGGCTGAATTTAGGTACCTAAGTTAGAAGGAACAATTGGACTAAGAATTGTGGCTGGAGAAGATCAGGCATATTAAAAAGGAGCCACCCTTGGAGTTCCAGTCCCATGTGAAGAGGCATCACTACCTTTGGAAAGTGCACAGTGGAGGCAACTATTCTTCTTATTTCCTAACATCCCCTTCCCTAATCCCTCTTCCCCAGATATGTCGCTGATTCAATCTTGGAAAATGAGAGAGATTTACAAAAGCTGTAGCAAAGCCTAGTCTAGGGAGAAGCCTTCACGACTAGGAATTAACAGTTTTCCTAGCAGCACTAATGAAATATAAATCTGAAGAGCAGCTAATTTGTTGCCTTCTTTAGACCCAAATCCCTGAGAGGAGAGGAGTTACCAAACTGAGGGCAGAATGTTTTGAGGAGGCAGCCTGGCCAGAAATAGTCCCTTTTTGATAAAAGGAGACAGTCAACCAAGCAGGGACAGAGCCAGGAAAATAAATGTCCAGACCTTGCTCTCTTCCCTTCTTCTCATCTCCTGCCAGGGCTTCCCATTGTCCAAATCCAACTGCATGACAGACAGCATGAGAACTCTGTTACAGATATGCTGGTTTGAATCTGTTATGTACCCCAGAGAAGCTTATGTTCTTTTAATCCATTCTTGTGGAACAGAGCTATTGTTGGGTGGGACATTTTGATTAGGTTGTTTCCATGGAGATGTTACCCACCCAGTTTAAGGTTAGTCTTAATCCTTTACTGGAATCCTTTTTAAGAGAACCCATGGAGAGAGAGAGTTTAAAAAAGAAAATGCCCTGGGAGAAGAAGGAACCACAGGAGCTGAGATAGAGCCTCTGAAATCAGAGCCCAGGAAAGAAGGGCCAGCAGACATCACCATAGGCCTTCCCATGTGACAGGGGAACCCCAGATGCCAGCAGCCTGTCCTCACAGAAGGCATCTTCCTCTTGCTGCCTTACTTTGGACATTTTCATGGCCCTAGAATTGTAACTTAAAAATCTCCATAGTTAAAGGCCAATCCATTTCTGGTACATTGCATTCCGGTAGCTTTAGCAAACTAAAACACAGAGCTTTCTGGTGATAGCAATGAGGAAAAGGATGGAGAGGGGCAAGTGGAAGTCACAGAGTATATTCTATTTACACCATGAAACTGCAACAGGAATACAAGGACCTTTGGGGAGATCCTATTCTTAAACCACACGGATGGCCCACAAAGAGCGAAAGAAGAATGAAACAGATCTATATAAAAACACAGTTGAAGCAGAGAGAGAAAGTGCTGACAACCCTCAATATATTTCAAGCTATATTTCTACTCTTTATGTTTCATGAGACAACTTTGTGTATTTACAATACATTTCTCATTTTTTTCTCTCTCCTTTAATCCAGCTAATTTTTTCTTGATTTTATTTTGAAATAATTTCAACTTTACAGGACAGTTGCATAAATAGTTCAAATGCCACACAGAGATCTCCAACAGAGCCTCATCCCTCCAGATACCCAGATCCAACAATTTTAACATTTTTGCCAACTTTGATATCACTCTGTCTATCTATCTATCTATCTATCCATCTATCTATCTTCTGAACATTTGAGAGCATGTTGCACACATCATACTCTTTGAACACATAGGACTTTCATGTACATTTCCCATGAATAAGGAGATTCACTTATGTAATCACCTTAAGTGCAGTTATAAAGTTCAAGAAATTTAATATTGATATAAAGCTTATGTGCTGAACCTCAAAAAAAAAAAAAAAAAAAACATATTCTTAATCCTAATCCTTTCTGGTGGGTGTGAACCCATTGAAAATATAATTTTTTGATAAGGTTGCTTCAGTTAAGTGTGGTCCAACTGAATTAGGGTGGCTCTTAATCCTATTACTGGAAGCCTTCTAGAAAGGTCTAGTGAGAGAAAGCCAAATGAACAGCTAGAAGCTGAAAGTCAACAGAAGCTGGAGGAGAAAAGAGATGTCACCACATGCATTTCCATGTGATGGAAAAGTCAAGGACCAAGAATCACTGACAGCCAGCCCCAAAGATGTCAGTCTTCAGGGGGAAAGCATCACTTTGCTAAACCTCTGTTGTGAATTTCTCCTAGTTTCAAAACAGTAAGCCAATAAATTCCCATTACTTAGGTCAACCTAATATGTTGTATTTGTTTTAGCAGTTAGGAAACTAAACAGCTTGCATTTTATATTACAATTATTTCTTACATCCCAATGCCTTTTTGAAACTTTTCCATTCTTAGATCTCATCCAGTATCATATATTGCATTGAATTGTCATTATCTCTAATTGTGAAGACATATATAAAACATAAATCTTCCAATCCCAAACCCTCCCAAGCATGCCAATCAGTAGGATTAACTGATGTGGTTGTTTGGAACTGTATGTAACCCAGAATATCATGTTCTTAAAGCTAGTCCATTCCTGTGAGTGTAAACATATTGTAAGTAGGAACTTTGATGAGGTTACTTCAGTAAAAGCATGGCCTGGGTGGCTCTTAATCTTCTTACTGGAGGCCTCTGTAAATGAGATGAATATAGAGAGGGAAAAAGAAAGCCACGGAAGTGAAAAGCTGAAAGCAATGAAACATGGAAGGGAAGGGAGAGACCAGCAGATGCTGCCATGACCCTTGCTATGGCAAACAGTCTTCATGAAAAAAGCATTGCCTTGATTATGCCTTGATTTAGACTTAAAACAGTAAGCTAATAAATTCCCAGTGTTAATCGAACTCATTTCATGGTATCTGCTTTCAGGGGCCTAGGAAACTAAAACAGATTTTGGTACCAGGAGAGCAGGGAGCTGCTATTACAAAATAACAAAATGTGGAAACAGTTTTGGAATTCGTTAATAGGCAGATGCTGGAAGAATTGTGTGGTGCTTGATTAAAAAAAAAAAAAAAAGATCTAGAATGCTGTGAAGATACTATTGGTGGTAATATGTATGCTAAAGATACTGCCAATGAGGTTTTACACAGAAATGATGAAAGTGTCATTGCAAACTGGAAGAAAAGAGATCCTTGTTTTAAAATGACAGAGAACTTAGCAAAATTGAATTCTTCTGTTGAATGGAAGGCAGAATTTGAAAGCATTGAGCTTGGATACTTAGCTGAAGAAATTTGCAAACTAAATGAGAAAAGTGCAGCCTGGTTTCTCCTTGTAGCTTATAATAAAGTGTGAGAGGAAAAGGATAAGCTGATAACTGAACTTCTAGGTACAAAGAGACCAGAAATTGATGGTTTGGAAAATTCTGAGCCTCTGGAAAATGAGTCTCCAGGGAATAGTGCTCCATGTGAGAGTTTAACTGAGCATGGAACCAGTCAGCAATTTCAGTGCAAGTCAAGATTAGAATTGTAGTTATTCAGAAAGGATTTGTGGAAAGTTCTTTTGTCTGATAGTTTGGACCCCTGTGTACTACATGTGAAACCAACAAGTTTTTTGTTTGTTTGTTTAAAGATCTGTATGAACAGAACCAGTGCCATCCTGGATTAAAAGGGGCAGATTGAATTAAAAAAATGACTTCAAAAGCAAAACCATGGAAGCTGGGGTCTGGACAGAGACATATTATTGACAAGAAAGCATGCCCACCCTTGTGTGTGGAAAGGGTGAATGTGCCCAGCACTTAGGGAAGGAGAAGGCAGGCTGCCTGCCCTGTTGTTCAGGAAGAGTATTACCATCCCACTTTTCTCAGATGCCAGGGGAATTGATTGCAGACAGTCTGGCTGCCACTCCAATATTTGATGAGGTTGGAGCCTAGAGCCTGTCCACCATACTGATGCTTAACAAACCTTCAGCCCAGAATCTGGGGAAAGCAACACCCCAGTATTCAGGAAGAACATGGCCACTGAGCAAACACTTGGAAAAGGTGTGGTTGTTGCTCCTTCAGGCCCAGAGAACAAAACATCGCTCTAAGACTCTCAGACCTTAACCTTGAAGAGAACATGCCCTTCAGAGTTTTGGAATTGTTTGGGACTAGTGGTCCCTTTTTCCCTTCCAATTTTTCCCTTCTTCTGAAATGGAAATGTTTATCCTATGCCTGTGCCTCCTTTGTATTTTGTAAGCAGATAACTTCTCTAGGGTTCACCAGTCCACAGAGGGAGGGGACTCATATCAGACCACACCTATAACCTATTTTGATGAGACTTTGTACTTAGCATTGTTACTGAAATGGCTTAAGGCTTTTGGGATATTGTGATGGAATGAATGCATTTGTGTATAGAAAGAACATGTCTTTTGAAGGTCCACAGAGTGGAGTGTGGTGGTTTGGAACTGTATGTACCCCAGAAAATCATTTCTATAAATCTAATCCATTCCTGCAGGTATAAACCTATTGTAGGTAGGAAAGTTTTGATGAGATTACTTCAAAGGCTTGACCCAGGGTGGATCTTAATCCTCTTAGTGGAGTCCTTTATAAACAAGATGAACACAGAAAGAGAACAAAGCCATGGAAGCAAAAAGCTGAAAGCAACACAGAAGGGAAGGGACAGACCAGCAGATGCTGCCATGTGTCTCGCCATGTGGCAGAGGAATCAAAGATTATCAGTCTTTGGGAAGAAAGCATTGCCTTCATGATGCCTTGATTTAGACATTTTTCTCAGCCTCAAAACTATAAGCTAATAAATTCCCATTTTAATCCAGCCCATTTCATGGTATCTGCTTTTTAGCACTTTAAGAAATTAAAACAATCACATTCACAATGTTGTAGTACCCTCATCCCCATCCATTACCATAACTTTCCCTTCACCCCAAACAAAAACACTACACTCACTTTGCATTAATTCCCCATTGCCCCTGCTCCCAAGTCCTGGTAACTTGTACTATACTTTCTATCTTTATGAGTTTGCATATTCTCTGATGTTTTTGTAGTTGCCACAGTGGCTTAAATTTAACACCCTAAATCTATAAAAAATTTCATTTCATCTTATACCAACTTAACTGCAATATCATATATAAACTATGTCGTACCCCTCTGCTTCTCCACTTTTATGTAGTTCTTATCACTAATTACATATTTGCATATTGTGAATCCAAAACCATTGATTTATCATTATACTTTATGCATTTGCCTTTTAGGTCCTATAAGAAATTAAAAGTGGAATTACAATCAAAAATACAATAGAACTCATATTTATATATATCCGTATCATTATCTTTACCGGAGATCTTTATTTCTTCCTGTGGCTTCAGTCAATTGTCAACTTTCCTTACAGCCTACGGAAACCTCTTTAACATTTCTTGTAGGACCAGTCTAGACCCATAGGAAAAGTCCCTCAGCTTTTATTTACTTGGAGTGTCTTAATTACTCCCTCATTTTTCTGTTTTTTTTTTTGTTGTTGTTGTTGTTGTTGTTTTCATTTCTTTCTCCCTCATTTTTGAAAGACACTTTCCTGGATAAAGAATTCTTGTTTGCAGCTTTTTGCTCTTGGCACTTTATATCTTCCCACTGCCTTCTCGGCTCCATAGTTTCCTAAAAGAAATACACAATCTTATTGAGTCTCCCTTGTATGTGACATGTTGTTTCTCTCTTGAAACCTTCAGAATTCTCTTTTTATTTTTGGTATTCAACAGTTTGATTATAACTGGGCAGAAAGTAGGTCTATCTGGGTTTTTCCTGTTTGAACTTCATTGAGCATCTTGGATGCAAACATTTATGTCTTTCATTAAATTTGGGAAATTTTCAGGCATTATCTCTTTCTTCTTCTTTGAAGACTTTTAAAATACATATATTGGTATGCTTAATGGTGTCCCACAGGCTCCTAAGGCTCTGTTCAGTTTCTTCATTCTCTCCTCTCTCTGCTCCTTAAACAGGATGATTTCAATTGTCCTATCTTCAAGTTCACTGTTTCTTGTTTCTTCCAGTTCCAATCTGTTGTTAAACCCCTCTAAGGAATTTTCATTTACTATTACTGTGGTCTTTAGTTCTGTTTGGTTCCTTTTCATAATTTTCATCTCTCATATTTTCTTTGTGTTCATCTATCATTTTCCTGATTTCCTTTAGTTCTTTGTCCATGTTTTCCTTACCTCTTTGATCATAAAAGACCACTTGTGTCTGGAATGCCAAATGTCTGATCTTTCTTACTAATGGCCAATAATAATTTAAACTTTTCATTTGCTCAGGTTATCTCTTCCTGTTTCTTTGTATGTTTTTAAATCTTTTATGAAACCTGGACATTTTGATATTTTAACATGCTATTGCTGGAATTTAGACTCTTATATCCAGATAGTGTTTTGACAGAGCTTCCCTTGAATGTATGGAGAAAAAAAAAAAGAAAAGGGAAAAAGAAGGAAAAAAGAAAACACCTTTCCCAGTCTTTGTAGATTGACCTGTGCAGTACATTCCTTCAGGGCTTATCCATAAAATAAGTTTGGAGAATAGCCAATAGTCTCCCTAATCTTTACTGTGCATGCTTCTTGTCTTGGGAATAAAAGTGTGGCCCTAGGAATTCCCTTGTTTATATGGTTCCAAATGTCCCCTCTTCCCTAGGAAATTGTTTCCTCACCATCCAGTGTACTGCACTGTTTGTCCTAAAGCCAGCAATTCCTTGCCCCAGACAGCACAATTTGACTGCCCTCTCAAAGCATTCTGTAAGAAAATTAGGTGAGTTCTACTATAGATAAGTTCTAATACAGGTGAATTCTACCGTGAGTCCTCTGACCACTGCCAGACAGATTGGGCCAGACATACTCACTCCGGATATATGCATGAGGTTTACTCTGCTCCCTCCAGAAAAGGGGTCTGCTTTGGGAAAATGCAGGAGAGCTCCCTGCCAAGCCCGTAAGGGAATGGGGCAGAGGCCAGCCAGGGCACCATGTGATCATATTGCTTTTTAAGTGACCTTTTTCTTGATTTGGCTTTCTTGTTGTTACTAAAATATTTTAACCTTTTAGAAAGATATTTCTGCAAGTTTGTTATGGATATTCAAAGCTTCTGTTGGTGGCGGAGCCCTGACTTGTCTCACTCCTCCATCTTGATCAGGGCAGGGCTTAGAAAGTTTGTTTCACACAACCAAAATTTGAGTGATTTATGTTTAAATATTGTATACCTCTCCTTAGTTTTCCTTTTCCAAAGGGTGGGGGGGGGTCTGCATTTTTTCATTTTTAAAACAGAGGTCTTAGAAATGGTTAGAAATTTCATTAAACCTTTATGCCTGATTTATCAAGTTCCAGGAGCTCTTCACTGAGTAAGCAAAATGGCCATTATAAATTACTCATAGAATTTTACATTTGATAATAGACAAAAAAATAAATGATAACAAGGAATTAAAATATAAAAAAAAATCTTTGGTCACATTTTTAAATTTTCTCATCAAAATGAAGATGAGTATACTTATATAGAATTTTAAAAAATCAGAGTATTCACATGTCTGCCTTGATGTGAAAGACCTTGGTATTCCTAATTTTGAATCCTTATAGCTTCCTCAGAATCTCCTGGTTTTGAGATTACTCAATTGTCCAATACTTATGTGATAAAATGGAATAAGGGTTTGCAAAACCACTGTTTCTGCCAGTGGTTTTGCAAATCCTATCACCTGTCATGTAAAGAAACCCAGGCTAGGAGCAGATATAGCACCCCTTGGTTAAAGAATAACAAAGTTGAGACCCATTTGATATACCTTATGGAAAGACCTGTGTTTCATTTTAAATAGGGAATATATTAATACAATGTTACCAATTATATGAAACCACATCAATAAACAATTGTTTGAAAAATGATGAATATGTTCTCCTGAATTACACATCGTTGCATTTCATAACTGACAGAATTTTTTTTTGAAAATTTTACTACGATAGATAATAGCCACAAGAAATGAAAGTTTCAAAAGAATTTTGAAATAAAAATGCTTGTGTAGTCTGTGTGAGTGTGTATATTTCAACATATAATAAAGCTAATATAACAACTAATTATATATTCCACCAGTAATCTAATAAGCATTTTCTAATTTTAAACTATGAGAAATAACTTTTATCATTTATTTTAATTTGTGATTTTATATAAGTAAATACAGAGGGAGTACTTGAAAAATATCAGTGTCACTTTACCTTTAAGGAGCAAAAGTGAATTAAAAAATACAGAAATGACCTTGCCAAGTGATTTTTCAGAGTTTTTGCTTGTTAACACTTCCTGAAAATATGAAGCAAAAATAATAAAAGTTACCATTTCTTGAGTGCTTACTCTATATCAGACATTTTGTGAGCTGCTCTACATACACTGCTGAATTTAACCCTCAGAATAATCCTGCACAATTAGAGAAATCCTTTCACTTTGTGCAGGAGTAAATTGTGGCATGGAGGAGTTAAACTATTGATCCTGTGCCAAACAGCAAATCCGCAATTCACATCCAAACCTAATTTCAAAATTCCCCTTTTCTCTGCTACATTTTCCTTTTGAAGAAAGGTTCATTTCAGGAGAAATTGTATCTCTTTTCATAGAAATGCTTAAAGCAAATTATAAGTCATAATCTTCTGAAAAAAGTTAACTGTAATCTCCTAATACAAAGGAGGATGGGTGTTATTTTCTTAGCACCATTCAAGCTCTGCGAGTTTATACTTCCACTAATTCATCCTCTTATATCAATAATAGCAGTGATAGCATCTCTTGAAACAGAAGCTTAATTTCATGCTAGAATTATTTAATTGATGCTTCTTTAACTGATAATCAAAAATTTGTTTGAAATGGGGAAAAATGAATGCAATTTCCTCTCTCTCTCTCTATTTTTTTGGAGAGGGGTTCTACCCTAATGGTTTACTTTTAAAATTCCCTATGCAAGTACATTTTGCTAGATTTGAATCTGTCATAAGTTTATTAGCTGTTAACATAGGCTGATGTAGAAAAGGGTCTCAGTGAATCATGTCTCCCAAGTATCCATGCCCTGTTTTATCCCCTGCCCCAGTGAACCTGGGTTTGGTCATGTAAATTGTTATTGTCAATAGGAATCAGCAAATGTAAAGCAAACAGAAGCTAATACAGTGTTGTATATATGCATTTACAAAAATGCACAAACCGTCATTTTATAAAGAAACATAAGACAAAAGACCACACGGAGAGAGGGGCCAAAACACTCCAACTGTTCCAGCTGAGCAAAGACTCCAGCTAACCTACCAGCTGAATTCAGCCACATGAGTGATGCTGGGTGACATTAGCAGCAGAACCAGACAGTAAATACAAACACAGAATAAAAAGAAATAAAATCATTTTTGTTTTAATCCACTAGTTTATTAATATTGATAAATAACTAAACTAGAAATTGGCTTCTGAAAGTTTGGTGCAGCAATAACTAAAATCTAAAATTTGTGATACTGGCCATGGTTCTGGGTGGTTGGCAGAAGCTGGGAAAATGGTGAAAACACTGTTGGAGACTGGAGGAAAGGCAAGTTGGTTTATGTAATAGTGGAAAATTAGCAAAACTATTCTTTTTGATAATAAAGGAGATAAACTGCACCCCTAAAAATCGTGAATTTAGATAATATTTCTGAAAGAATATTGAACATGCCAATTGGCTTTTCCTAGATTCATAAGATAACATATGGAAAGAAGTTGAAAGAAAGCGATTGCATGGTTCATATGCATAATTTGATGGTACACAGAAGGATCTAGGTGTGGAGGATTGACAAATAAAAATGACTCTCATCCTTGGTCTCCTACCTTATTAAAAAATTTCCAAAGGTAAAAAGGCCTTAAGCCACAAAATAAAATCAAGGGTGTAGCTGTAAGACACTTTGTTAGGAACTCTGAAAATATTAAGGTCATGCCTAGTAGACCTTCTCAGGTAGACAGAAAAGACCTTTAAGCATGGTAAAGGTGCTGCCCCCAGAAGTGTTACATGTGTTCCATGTTATAGAGAAACTTGTTCTGAAAAGAATTATTGGTATGCCTTTTGAGGTAGGATGTGAACCCCAATTAGATTCCTAGGAAACCACAAAGATTTTAAGATCATTGCATTGGCAAAACACCACCACCAGTTTAGACTGAAAGATTAAAGCAATTCAAAATTAAAAGAGGATTCTGAGCCTCCAACTCCATATAGGAAGAAAGTATATTAACAAAGCAAGCCAGCTTCATATAGCTCATTTCTGACTGAAAATTAAAGCCATCTCAGAAAAGCCAAGAAGGTACAACTATGAGGGAAGGAAAACAATAGAAGGGGAGCAGAACAAGGTCTTGATCAAGAAAAATCTTCTGTATTCAGACTTGGGGATAGTATGAATATGTGCCTGGTTGTATTTCATGATTATTACAGAGCAACAACTACTATATGCATCCCTTTCTTCATCTTTTTAAATGAGTGTCTATTGCAGTTTCTTTCTCCCTCATCCTTACCCCACAAGGTCCTCTTTTGTTTTTCTATATATTCCTTTTTTTTTTTTTTTTTAGATTGTGTTAAAATTTAAATAAAACACACATTTTATGTTGGTGTATAGTAAGCAAATAACTTGCCTTTCTTGTTTCTGGATCAAAAGTTGCCAAACTTGAGAAGAGAAGACTTATCCCTATCTGGATCTGATGCAGATCATGAGAACTTGGACTTCAATTTTGAGGTCAGAGCTAGGTCTAGACTTTTGGAGATTCTGGGATGACATACCTCACATGCAAGAGGAATTTAAATATTTTGAGGCCAGAGGGAATACTCATAGATTAATTAATGATTATAAAATACTTCTATCCTAGTATTTAAGCTCACTTTTCAGTGTGACTTTGCTACTCCTCCCATCCAGAGGTAGAATCGCTTTCTCTACCAACCCATGAAACTAGTCTGACCTCATGCACAGTTTTGATCAACAGAATGTGGCAGAAGTGAAATCACCCAAGTTCTGGAGTCTAGGCTCAAGAGGCCTTGCCACTTTGACCTTCACACTTTTGAAACATTGCCCTGAGACCTCCATTTAAAGAAGATAAAGCTTTTTCTAGGAAAAGAGGCCAGTTGAATGAGAACTAATGAGTTCCAACTGACAGCTAGCTTCAACTACCAGACATGTAAGTTTAGCTACCTTAAGCCATCCATCCCAGGTAAACTGCTAGCTCAGTGTAGCCACATGCATGCATCTTAGATAAAATCAGCCACATACATTGCAAGGAAGGAGAAGATGGTGGCATAGAGAGGAGTGGAAGTTAGACCCCCAGAGCAACTAGTAAAAAATGAGGAACAACTAGTAAAAGATCTGGAACAACTGCTGGGAGATGACCGCTACTATCCACACATTGTGCAACAATCTGGAATGGGAGAAATGCCCGAGATCACAGCATAAAATCTGTAAGTAAAAACTGCAGACCTGAGCCGAGAGTCCCATCCCTCATGGGAGCCAGAACTGCAAAGCCTTGTGGTGCTAGACAGCAGCACTCTCTGAATAAGTGAATATACCTCATCCCAGCTCCAGCTGGGGTTTTAATGTTAACTGCTCAATACAAACTATGAATCCCCAACAAACAGACAGAGGCTTTTGATGACAAGTGACCTTGGAGAGTCAGAGAATGTATCTGTCTTGGGAAGGGGAGCCAAAAGGATCAGGTGCTATCTCTGGCTGACAGGTGGATCCGGGGGCCATAGAATAACCCTGAAAGGAGGCTTTCTGTCCCTTTCTCTCTCTCTTAACCTGGGTGGATCAGTGGAGAAAGCCTCAACTGCTTTCAGCTCACAGTGCTCTGCAGTAGAGAAAGCCTCAGCCACTTTAAGCTTGCAGCTCTCTGACCCAGACAAGGGTGAGATAGCAGAGTCAGAGAAACAAAGAATCTATTTATATGCAAATGAACTCTCTCTAGGGGGCATATCTTCCCAGGAGGAAAGAGGTGAGGCCCCGCTGTACTACCTGCCTTCTGTTCAGAACCAGACCCCAGAGCTTGGGGGAAAAAGCCATGGGCCACACCTCCTTACACCAGTCTGGGGTGACAGGCTGACAGGCACCACCTGCTGGGCAGAAAAGCACAGGGTGTGTCAATCCTCTAAGACCCACCGTCAGGGAAAACAGATAATGAATATTTCTTCCTTCTGGGACCTGAGCCTGTTCTCGTCTGGGAAAACCTGATTGGGGTGGCCAAGGAGGTCAGATGCCTAGACAACAGAAAACTACAACCTACACTAAGAAAAACAAAGTTATGGCCCAGTCAGAGGAAGAAACTTACACTTCAACTGTGATACAGGAATTTAAACAACTAATGCTAAATCAATTAAAAAAGTTTAGAGAAGATACGGTAAAAGAGATAAAGGCTATAAAGAAAACACTAGGTGTATATGACGCAGAAATTGAAAGTTTGAAAAAACAACTGGCAGAATCTATGAAAATGAAAGTCACAACACAAGAGGCGAAAGATTCAACAGAAACATACAACAGCAGATCTCAAGAGGCAGAAGAAGACACTCAGGAGAAGATAGCAAGGCATGTGAAAGCCTACACACAAAAGAACAGATAGAGAAAAGAATGGAAAAATAGGAGCAATGTCTCTGGGAACTTAGGGACAAAATGAAATACAGGAAAGTACGTATCATTGGTGTCCCAGAAGAAGAGAAGGGAGAAAGGGCAGAAGCAATAATAGAGGAACTAATCAATGAAAATTTCCCATCTCTTATGAAAGACATAAAATTACACATCCAAGAAGCGCAGAATACTCCAAACAGAATAGATCTGAATAGCCCTATGCCAAGACACCTAATAATCAGATTATCAAAAGCCAAAGATAAAGAAAGAATCCTGAAAGCAGCAAGAGAAAAGTGATTCATCACATATAAAGGAAGCTTATTAAGACTCTGTGCAGATTTCTCAGCAGAAACCATGGAGGCAAGAAGGAAGTGGTATGATATATTTAAGATACTGAAAGAGAAAAACTGCCAACTGAGAATCCTATATCCAGTGAAACTGTCCATCAAACATGAGGGAGAGTTCAAAACGTTGTCTGACAAGCAGAGAGTCTGTGAACAAGACACCTGTGCTACAGGAAATACTAAAGGGAGCACTACAGACTTATGGGAAAAGACAGGAGTGAGAGGTTTGGAACACAATTTGTGGTGATGGTAGCACAGCAAGTAAGTACACTGAACAAAGATAAATATGAATATGGTTGAAAGAGGAAGGTTAGGAGCATATGGAACATCAGAAGAAAAGAGGAAAGATAAAAACTGGGACTATGTAACTCAGTGAAACCTAAAGTGTTCAACAACTGTGATAAAATGTACAAATGTGTTTTTCTCACGAGGGAGAACAAATGAATGTGAACCTTGCAAGTTGTTAAAAATAGGGATGTTTTGGGGGAAAAATACAATCAACCTAAACTAGAGAGTATAATTAACAGAATCATTGTATTATGTTTCCTTTAATGTAACAAAGGCAATATACCAAGGTAAATGCAGATAAGAGGGGGGCATAGGGAAGGGGTGTGAGAATCTTGGTATTGGTGGTGTTGTCTGACTCTTTATTCTACTTTGATCTAAGTTGTCTTTCCTTTTGCTGCTTCTAGCTGTCATGTTTGTTTTTTATTTGGGGGGGGGTTGTTTTTGTTTTTGTTTTTGTTTTCTCTTTCTTTTTTCTTTTTCTTTTGCCTCTCTACCTTCTTTGACTCTTCCTCCTGCTTTGTGGAAGAAATGTAGATGTCCTTATATAAACAGTGATGAGGGTGGTGAACACAAATATGTGAATATACAGGAAACCATCTATTGTTTACTTAGGATGGAATGTACAAAACCATCTTAAAAAAAATAAAGGGGGTTGATGAAGAAAACTTGAGGGCAATATACTGAGTGAAATAAGCCAGACACATAAGGACAAATATTGCAGGGTCTCACTGATAGGAGCTAATTATAATATGTAAACTCATAGACATGAAATATAAGTTACCAAGTTATAGAACACAGCTAAAGAATGGGGAGGGGTTGCTTAGTATGAGCAGAATATTCAACTAGGTTGAACTTAAATGTTTGGAAATAAACAGAGGTGATGGTAGCACCTTGTGAGAATAACTAACAGTGCTGAATGGTGCGTGAATGTGGCGGAAAAGGGAAGCTCAAAGTCATGTATGTCACCAGAGGGAAAGTTGGAGGTTAAAAGATGGGAATGTATAAAATAGTGAACCTTGTGGTGGGCAAGTTCTGAGATCAACTGAACAAATATTAGAAATCTCTTCCATGAACCAGAACAAGTGTATGACACTACAACTAGAAGTTAATAATAGAGGGACATCTAGGAAAAAATATATACCTATTGCAAACTATATACTACAGTTAGTAGCATTTCAACATTCTTTCATAAACAGTAACAAATATACTATACCAATACTACGAGTCAACAATGGAGGGGGTTGGTTAGGGATATGGGAGGATTTGAGTTTCCTTTTTTTTGTCTTTATTTTTTTCTGGAGTAATGAAAATGTTCTAAAAATTGAACAAAAATTAATTGTGGTGATGGATGCACAGCTCTATGATGGTACTGGGGGCAACTGATTGTACACTTTGAATCTTTGGATAATTGTATGATATGTGAACAATCACAGTAAAAAAAAATCAGCCACATAGAACCATTAAGTTTGGGGGTAATAGTCATGCAGCAATAGATACCTGAAACAATCATATTCAAGAAAAACAAATAAATTGTGATGCTTAAATTCCAGACTTCACTGAAAAAGGATGATTCAAATCTCTTAAGATTTTTTTTTCTTTTTTTCTTTCTGTTAAGAGTCTTCATTTATATTTTACATGCATCTAAGATGAAACCAAAGGAAAATGACATGCATTTTTGGTTAAATCCAAAACAGCTTTTAACTCCTTGTTTTATACATAACAATTTACATATTTGAAGATATATATTTTTTATTTAAAAAATGATCAGTTATTATTTTATCATGTCATTGTGGCATCCAATATATGACTTTAAAAGGTGCTATCAATTATTATTTTTCTCTGTTCTTAAACATAGACGAAAATATATAAATTATGATTTTCCACATTTATTCAGATGCTATGACGTCAGTGCATTTTGTTATTTAAAGATTTTAAGTACATAACATTAACAATAGCAGTGATGGTAATACAGTAAACTACAGTGATGTAAGAATAGAAGAATCCCAGTGTCTTTTTCTATTAAGATAATTACAGAATATGATCCTTAAAGTACATTGTAATAACTTTGTCCAATAATATTATTTTAAAAGTGATCGATCTGAAAATATCATGAAATATTTTTATTTAAACAAGGTCCCAGGAACCAATTTTGCCAAGATTATCACTCTCAAAGAGCCTACCTGAAATTTGATTACTCCTGGCTTCTCCCATGCTGAAAGTCCTGGTAACTATCTTTCCTATTTTTCATGTCATGAGGCAGCTTCTCCAGTGCTGACTACAAATCTAGGAAAGAACACTGATTACAGACAGGGCTGAAAGAAAGCCTGTCTTTTTGAAGTAAAAGAGACATGTTTGATTGTGCCAGTCCTTGACTGGTAAATCCTGTCTCTTTTCCTTGCTTTGCTCTTGTATTGCATTAGGTATAACTGACCAAGTCTTTTGTTTTTTTATTGATTATTTCTGAATCTGTGGCCTTTTATACTAATCTCCAGCCAGGTACAAAGGAGAGAGAAGAATATTCTAGGCAGAGACTAGAGAGCTTCTGGAGAGTGTTTTTTGTTTTGTTTTGTTTTGTTTTGTTTTGTTTTTCAGAAGGGGAAAATAATTTGATTAGAAATCTGTTAAATATAGACCTGAAAGGGTTTAATTCTTACTAGTGAAACTTTTAATGCTTTTGATAAACTAGTTATAGTAAAGATCTTGGTTAAACATTCAGGTTCTGAAGTCTATTATTTACAGTTTGTTCCTTCATCAATCTCTTACTAGTTTGCTTTTGGTCAAATTATCTAAACTTCTGTACCTCAGTTTTTTCAGCTGCACAATGGGGATAAGTAAGAGAATAATCAGATTTTTATCACTTAGATTTGTTCAAAGCTTTAACGAATCACTTATGCTACCTAGCACATTGCAAGGGCTCACTCATGCTAGCTCTTATCACCGTGCAATCATTATTTTTTCCAACTCTACACAACTCTCCCTTTTAATAAATAAAGCCCAGATTGTTTCAAATCTTAATCCTGAAAATATAATGTTATTTCCTGGTTATTTTTTGTTAGAATATTGTTAACTTCATGGAAATGTGTTAAATTACAGTGGGAGAAAAATAATCATCAAAAGAGTTAAGGGATATTACTACTATTTAATCATTAAGATGGGATTCTATATGGTTTATAAATGATAATATTCATTTGAATCACAATATTTTATATATTAGTAACAGACAATTTAATTTTTACACAATTGGTTTCTGGAAAGGGAGAATATGGGCTACTTTCCCAACTTAAAAATCTTAGAAAATAAATAATTTCTTAGGAGAAGCACATTTTATTTTTTCAAAATACAGAAAAAGGAAATGGAAACAAAATACATGAAAATCCCTAACTGCATATCAGTCTTATTTGTACAGATATATTTCCCAGTGTAGTTGACTACCTCAGTGAAAATAGGTCAACACACTTCATTTATCAATTAAACTACTTTTACTTAAGTGAATAACTGGAGTCTTAAGAGACCTATTTTTCCTACATTACATGCACATTTTATAAGAGAATGGAAACAAAACTGGAAATGGCAGTCCTTTGTAGATGAGACCTGAATCCAGGACTATGGCTCTCAACCAGTTATGTGACCTCAGGCAAGTAATTAACTAGCTATGTGAGTTCAGCAAGTTAATTAATTTTTCTACATTGGCTTTTAAGTGCATATTGCATGTAAGATGAGACCTTGAAGTACATTATCTCCAATGTATCTCCCAGCTCCAATCTATTGGAGCTCCATATGCCTTGAAATTCAGGCTTATTTATTATCAAATTCTAAAATCTTTCCTAAAACACTATTAAAACGGTAAATGCAATTGGTAGCTTAAAGTATTTTGGGTCAGAATCATATCCAAATATTAAATAGACTATTTTTATATATTGCAATTTCAAATATTTTGAGAAGTACTAACTATAATCATGCAAAAACATTGCCTAGATATAATACATACTTCTTCACCTATATTTTGTCATATAAAAGAGGGGAAAAGGTTATTTGAATACCTTAAACATAACCAGACTAATTAAATCACATTAACAGTCTGACTCATTATTTGCTGGTCTGGTGAAATCCTAATTGTAGAAAAGCAGCGTGTCAGTCTTCCTTTTGAAGTTTTTTCCCATCTCTGTTTTTTTAAAGAATCTCCAGAAGTGTTTCAACACACCGTTGAACCAGAAAGGAGTTCCTATACTAAATTCCTGAGGCTCCTGCCGATCTGCATGAACTGCCTGTGTCACCTGAGCGTTGCGGAGGCCCCACCCACTTCCGTCCTGGGGCGCTGCTCTGTCACGCCCTCCTAATTCTGCTTATATCTGCTCCAGACTGCCCACCATCTCTTAGGTCTTTCTGCCCTCTCTCCCTTTCTTGGGCCAACACTCATGTGCTCTAGTGCTTTATGTGGACATGATCCTCATCTCTCCTTGCTAGGAGGAAACAGCTCCTCCTTTTCCTGTATATGAATGTCTGTGGAAGATCCCATGGTGGAGTCGCTAGAGGGTCACAATCTTCCATCTCTTTTAGTTTTACACACAGTCTTTCTTTTTCCTCAGGACATACAGTAATCCAGGCCTGGGTATTCCATTCTAGCTCTTACACACATCCGATGTATTTTGTTGAATTCCTTCCCCTATGCTGGTTTTACTCACACTACTACTTATGTCCCTCCAAGTTGAATACAGTACACCCCTATGCATATCTGAATCCCAAGCATGAACAGAATCCTAATGCCCATGCAAATCAGCAGACCCAGCTAGAAATGAGGTGGAAGTTGATGTAGGAGATGGAGAGTGCTGTGTGGATGCTGTTTAATACTACCTGTAGTAATTTATATACCCCCAATCTGAGGTCTAGTTTGGGCTTGGAAACTTAAGGTAGTAGTTTATATACCCCCTATTTAGGTCTAGTTTTTGCTTGGAAGCCTAAGGTAACACAGAATAGGAGGAATCAGTGAGGCCAGGCTTTGTTGTTCATCTGGTATCATCAGGAGCGTCTGGTTTGGAGCCTGGCAGGTAACACACAGTTAATTCATCTTTCTTTCATATGAGTGGATGGGTGGATTAATGGATGGGCTGATATATGATTTAATAGTTTGAACCAGGCTGGATTTGAGAGAGAATTTGATAATTGGCTTAGATTCTTATTTTAAGTTTAATACCTTGACAGTGGCCCTGAGATAAGAGTACTGGTGTGCAGCAAATTTAAAAAGAACTGCATGACACCCAGAGGCAGGAGTGGCATTACTGCAGTGTTTCTCAATCTTCAATCCCTGGGGAACTTGGTAAATGCAGATTCTGCTTCAGTCAGTCTAAGGTTGGCCTGAGATTCTGCATTTCCACTAAGTTCCCAGGTGATGCCTGTGCCACTGGTTCAAAGACCATACCTTGAGTAACAAAGTTGTACAGAACCCATTTAAACACATTTTACTCATTATAGTAACAAGGCCTCAGTTATTCTCTAAACTACTGTATTAGTTATGCATTGCATCACAACAAACTACCATAACACTTAGTGGCTTGAACGAACACACACTTATTAACTTACCTTCTCTGTAGGTCAGGGATCCAAGCATGGCTTACCTGTGTCCTAAGACAGACTGCTTTCAAGGCATGAGACAAGGCTGGGTCTCCTCTAAATGATGCTTGATTGAGGAAGGACTGCTTTCCAGCATACTTAAGTTGTTGGCAGAATTTAATTCCTTATAGCTGTAGGACTGAGGGATTCAGCTTCTCACTGACTGTCAACTGGAGGTCACCCTCAGTTCCTTGAGGCCACTCTTAGTTCCTATAGGAATCCTTAGTTCCTTGCTTCATGGGTTCCTTAACATAGCCACCTATTTCATTAAAACCAGCGAGGGGAGTAGAAAGTCTACAGGCAGACCCATGTTTGTATAATCTTGTATAATGTAATCATGTACATCCCATCACCTTTGCTGTATTCTGCTGGTTAGAAGCTAATCACAAATCACACCCACACTCAAGGGGGGGGTGGATTATGTAAGAGCCTGTATACCAGTGGGGGCAAAAAAAATGGGGACCACCTTAAGGGTCTATCTACCACACCTACTATCCTCTCTCTGCTAACAGAATTGTGTGTGTGTGTGTGTGTGTGTGTGTGTGTGCATTCACATATATAATTTTGCTGAAGACATGACTAAATATGCATACCTAATTCAGTTAAATGATTAACATTTGAAGGGTATTCCTAAAAGATCATTCTCAGTTTGGTGCTATTTAGTGTGTTTACTACCATTTTACCATTCTCGCCAAAAACAAGAAACAAATTGCTGAACAAGTTAGATCATTCTTGACAAGTACTACATTTTTATTTCTCCATATTAAAAAAAAAACAAAAACGGTGACTCAAAATCCTTGAATAGAAGAAGAATCCGTTACCATTGGAAATGGAGCTGATTATACAGTTTACATGAGGGAACCTTTCTGGAATGTTTATTTGAGATCTAAGAATGTATTTACAACTGTTACAATTGAGATTGATGTACATTGAAAATAGAGGAAATCAGTTGCTGGATTCCTTTTCCGTTGCTGCTATAACAAATACCACTAATTTAGTGGCTTTAAGCAGCACAAACATATTCTCTTACAGTTCTGGAGATGAGAAGTCTAAAATGGGTACGCAAGTCTGGTTCCTACTGGAGACTCTAGGGGAGAATTTATTTCCCTGATTGTCCTTGCTTCTAGAGGATACCTGCATTCTTGCTTGTGGCCCCTTCATACATCTGCAATGCCAGCTGTGTAGCACCTTCAAATCTCTCTCTGACTATGTCCCTCAGTGTCCTGCCTCCCAGATAACCCAGGATACTCTTCCCTTCTTAAATTCCTTAATCATATATGCAAAAGTCCCATTTACCACAGATTTGGGGGATAAGGGGATGGGAATATTGGGGGGAGGTGCATTAAGCATTGTACCACAGTCACTTATTTTCCTCATATAATAAGGAGTCTGTAGGTAGAAGTTCAAAAGATCACATTCATGTTCAAGTTAGGAAGAAGGAGGAAGGAAGGAGAAACAGAGGAGAACAAAAGGCACAAGTTAACTTTAAAGTATAATCTATTGACCATAACTGTTCCACAGAATCATCATAAGATGCAAGAGGGATGGGGATATCAATAATTTAGCCAGAATTTTAAAGATAGAAAAGGGAGAATGGGGTTAGGTTTGAATTTTTTGATGAGCCAGTTGACACAATTTTGCCATAATTTTAATTGTTGTCACAATTTTAATACCTTATTTTAAGAAAATTTTATATTTTACTAATTGTTAAATTACAGGGAAAATGTGCCCTACTTGAAAAAGAAATATTTTGGATTTTATTGTAAATGAAATGACTTCATCAGCCTTCTTTGTAAGAACTATTTGAATAAATGTGATTCCTTTTCTTCTCAGAAGAGCCAAGAATTCATGACTGTGATTTCCATATTTACACTCTTATCCTATACAGAGTTCCATTAGTTCCATGTAATCCTCCACTATTTATTTTTCTCTTGGGACAGTGAGTAGAGATTTAAGAATGAACTTAAGAAATTAGGTTCTGTAGCTTTCAGCTGTCAGTGAATTAGAGCTGTAGCCTTTCTGGTTTCAGCCTTCATGGTATGGTAACTAGAGGGCTGTCAATCAACTTTGTCTGCATATATTTTCAGACAGAGTGGAGCAGAGCAAATGCATATTGGAAATGAATTTTGAACAGTTCAGCAGAAGAGAGGTTTTCTCTCACAGGAACAAGGCATTCAGCAGGAGTTAAGGTCAGAGCTGACGAACTTCAGTCAAAATGCTCCCAGATTTACACTGTGGAGACCTACAGTCGCCTTTGGAATCCTCTGCCTGCCCTTGTCTGAGGAGGGATCTGAGCGGTTTTGATCCTCAGAGCACAAAACAAACATTTCTTTCAACTTGGCTTAGTTTAAGACATAGAGACTATCATACAACATTGTGCAACTTTTATGATGCCGACATTTAATAACTGACCTTTTTATTGGAATATTTCAAGGATGTTATATTTTGTTCTGCACATACTGTGAGGTTTTATAGAATACAGTAATATTGGAAATACAAAAAACTTATAATCAGTACTTTTTTCTACTAAAACCTCACAACTTATCCTAAGGCCTGAGCACAATTTGGGTCAAATAGCACACTAGCAGACTTCTGTTTCTATTTATGTTAGTTTTAGCAAAGCTTTGTCTTGGTTTATTTTCAAGAAAGACAAGAACAGTTTTTACCTTTACAATATATAAAAGGATACATGTATGGAAAAGTCCTTTTTTAAACTAAAAAAAAAAAAAAGATTGGGTATTCTTCCTCTGGACATAAATCAAAATGTTATATATTATCTTTTGAGAAAACATTAATTGAGATGGCTCTCTGGAGTGAAAAAGGGATCCATTATAATCTTACAGCACTAAAATGAAAATATTAATACATTTCTCTAATAATAGATCAAAGTCCCAAGTTTTTAGAAGTCAATCATAACTTATCTGCCAAAATTAAATATCTGTTAAAAATCATTTTGGTAATTTCTAATACATTAGTGAAATCCAGAGCTCCCATTAAATGCATAAAAGCTTTTATCATAAAATGTTATTTTAAAAGGAAAAAATCATTTATTTTTCCTGTTCCAGATTTTCCTATTGTATCAGAACTTGCAACAGCCCCTATTTGAACTATACTGGATTTGTGGGATTTCTGATAAACAGAAAAGAAATTGAAGTACACAGAATTACACCTTAATCTATGTTTTCCTTTCACTGTGTTTACTAGCCTTTGGCTTTAATTTTGTAAAATAACCTTAATATATAACTCTGAAGGACAGAATCATGTTTTAATTATATCTGTATACACTCAGTTTCTGAAGTATATCTCATAAAGAAAAGGTACTTAATACATTTCCATGGAAAGGTGAGACAAGGAAGAAGCACAGAATAAAACTAGAGCTCCATGTTCTCTTTCTCTGTTTCTATCTAACCTCTTATTCCCTGTACTGTATGCAGATTGATAATGTTAATCCAGTACGAACTATTCGTCTTCTCTGTCCTTTCTGAACAATTCATGCTTCAGATTTCCATGAGTGCCTTCATATCTGTTGTAAACCTGTGCAACCATTACATAAACATATATTTTTATTTTGCCTATTTTTACCTCTGGTTGGAAAAAATTAAAATGACTATAAAACTTCATGAAAAAAACACAAGATTCTGTTTAGGGTCAACTAAATGGCTTCCATTAATTTTCCAAGCATCTATTGATTAAAGCATTGATGTCATCATTGCTTTAGTCTGTGTCTTACACTAAATTTTAGATATTTTTCATTAACTCCTAGCACAATCTTGAACAAGAATATATGTTTCAGATTTAATTGCACACATCATTTAAAGAGTTGCATGGGATTGCTTTTTAAAGTTATGTGTTTAAATATTTTAAAGTAACCATTTAAAAGTAGCCAAAGCCATTAAGCAGTAAACCAAGAAACACTGCTAAAAGAGTTCTATTATTCATTCAAGTTTAGAAAATGACCCAAATCAATTTCTATCAGTTATCTGAAATGTTATTCATTTCTCCTTCACGTCAAAATGAAATAAAGTATAATGCAGCAATATTTCTTCAGAGAAGAAAAAGTCATCGGACAAATGACCACTTAAATACTTGGTTTCTGGGAACATTAAGGTCATGTCTGCATTAACAATGTGAAGACATAAATGAGACAAATTTCCAAGATGAAGTAAAGCTGAAGGCTCTTTTGCCAGGGCAGGCCAGCTGCCTAGCTAAATTATAAAACCATAATGTGCATGACTTTATCCACCAATAAAATGGGAATTATACTACAAGACAATTCTGTCAGAGGATGTTATAGATATAATGAGATAATGTCTTTTAAGTGCTTTCAGTGTCTTGGATGAAAGAAGATTACTTTTCCATCCTCAGTAAAGAGTAAAGAAGAGACTCATGATCACTAACATTTCACAGAGCTAAATGTACCTCCTTTAGAAAAGTGATGCTATTAAAATAATGATATATAAAGCTTCTCTACTAAACCTACTGTAAATCCATATTCATCAGTAATGACAGTGTGGATCTGTGGCTGTAGCTGGTGAGCATCTCTAAAATTATCAACTATTTTTATAAAATTAACAGCCAAATTCAAGGGCATTTGCTGCAAGGTTAGCAGTATACATGAAGAAACAGTATAAAACATAACACACATTCTATAACAAAGGAGTTCCTCTAATTATTCACATTAATAATGAAAGTTAATCCTCTTCAATGTGGACCAAAATTAGGACCTAGGATATTTGACTTACATGCTTTTTTTAAACTGTTATTTCCTTCACTATCCAAAGAACTCATTACATATAACATACTCAACAAATCTTGGCCTTTTAGTCTCTCTATTCTAGTGACATAATTGATTTTAGCTGATTCACCTGCAGTGAAAAGTATACTTCAAACTCACATGGTATTAAATTGGGCCATGCCCCTCTCTTGAACTGTCAGGCTTTACTTTCAGTATGGTAAAGAATTAATCAGCCATGTTGTCAACAAGAGATGTCTGAAGACAATTTTTATCTTTCTTTTTTTTGTGTGTGTGGCCTCAATTATCTGTAAAATTGATGTAGTTTCATACTGTTCTTGAAATCAATAGATCTAGATTCAGAAGAATTAAATGCCTAAAAATTAGTAATAAATGTCCATATATATTATCATAAAATTTTAAACTCCGTGGGAATAAATGTTAGTGAAACAAAATAATAAACCTCTCATAAAAGAACCTATTAATGCCAAAATGGACAATTGCTTGATAGAAGATTACATATTGTTCCTACGAGGTTCATTCAGAATGCAAATAGTAGTAGATTTTGCCTAACCCATAAAATACTGACAATCATAGATATGTTTTCAATTTGGTATTTCTCTACTTATAAAATGTGGAATTCTTTTCATCTTGCAATGCTTTGCTTAGCTGGGCCTTTGTGCCATAATCTACATATTACAAGTCTGCTGATAATTGTTAGGTTAAATAGGCCGTACAAAATAGACTTAAGGAAAAGATGATCCTTGTTCTGTCTCCAGATATTGGTGCATATAGAAAAGATGCCTGGCATCTCTGCAGCCATTTTTCAGCAGAAACGGGGAGAGCCAATATGCTGAGGATGAACAAACAGAGAAAATGTAAAGGATTTATACCATTGATGAGGCAACTGAGATACTGAACTGGCCAATGATGAAACAGTTTTATCTCTAGACTTTGTAATAAATCCTCTTAATGTTTAAGTAATTTGAGTTGGGTTTTCTATTATTTGCAGCCCCAAATAGGTCAATTTACAAAGGTACCTTGGTTTGAAAAACGTCTATGAGGACTTCAGGTATTTAATCAATGGATTTTGAGTTTACTGATGGGATTAGCAGCAATAGTCTTAGGATCTGCAGGAGTCTATAACTTGCTGACAGCCCATCTCCCCGGGAATGCCATGGACTGATAGTTGTGCAAGCCCAGAAGAAAGAAAAAGAGTGTGATTGGCGAATGACAGTGGCAATTAGGGGGACTGAAGCAATTTTATTTAGAGAGCCATTTCCCCTATTCTTTTTCTTTTTCTTGCGTTTAACAAACAAGCAATTGTCTCCTTATTTTGAGAGGCTGGTAATTGATTCTCTGCTTCGAGTCACCTCAATGACAATTTTCTTCATTCAGGCCAATCTGATCCAATCTCTGCTGGTAGCAATGGCATCTAGGTGGCAGCAGGTATATGAAGAAACTAATATTAATTTAGAAGTTTTGGAATACATAATTTTTGAAGACATTTTGTGTTCCTCCTCCACTGGCAAGTGGTTTAGGTAATTATTGTTCAATCCTAAATGTGTCTAAACATTTGAAATTTCTTAGAAACTCCAGGGAAAATGAACTTTGAAAAAAGGCAAGTTGTTCCGCTTATTGGTCAGAGAAGGACCCAAAATAAAAATTCCTAGCATTTAGAGGAAGCATGGCCTTATACTGTAATCCAAAATTACTGAGAACTAGAAAACTGGTTTAAAATATAACTTGCCTAGTATCAAGCTAGTTAAGAGCAAAGTTAGAATTCAAACAAAAGCACTCTTCTTGTTAGTCACTAAAAGTAATAAGATTAAGTCCATGCTCATAATCATTAACTTAAACAGTGTCTAAATTTGAACACAACACACTGAAAAGCAAAGAGGTATACAAGATCTTTGTTGCCCCAAAGGATGAGGAACCAATTTGGCATTGGGCAGTTTTGGCATAAGATTGGTAGAGAATAATTCATGATGCTTGTATGAGGATATAATGCTTAAAATAAATCTTTAAAAAATGGCTGAGAAGATTGTGGGAAGATGACTGAGTAGGAAATTCCAGGAGTCAGTCCCTTCACCAGAACAGTTATTAAAGAGGCAGGAGCTGTCTGAATCAAACTTCTGACTCTCTGGAGCCTAGTAAATCACTGTGCAGCAGCCAGGATAGAGTGGGAGGAAGAAGCTAGTAAATTGTGGTAAATATTGGTGAATTTCACTTGCCACGCAGCAGCTACCATCAACTATCTCCAAGCCTTTGGCAGGCAGCCAAGAGGTCCTCAATGCTGGGTGCCTGGTACAGCTTGCTGATGTCAGGGTGGGATTTAAAGACCTAGTTTCCCAACATCCAGGGGTATGTGGACCAATCACTGATCATTGCTTTTGATTAGCTACTTCAGGTTGCTCAGAACCCAGCTCTGGCTCTGAGTGCAGCTATTGTTCAAACCCACCTCAGGCAAAAGTGTCAGAGGAGATTTAAAGAAAGTACCCTTCTTCAAAACTTACAGGTGTTAAAGGATTACGTTTACTGGGAAAGTGCTGAATCTAAAAAATACGGCTTGAAAGAGCCATAGGAGAAACTCCTGGAGCCCAGGCTAGCCCCTCGCTCATCCTCTCCTCATTGCAGTGTGGAGCCAGCTGGTCCTCCCTTCTTGGGTCCCTGGCCTCCTTCAGGCTGGGAAAGACAGGAAACTCCTCCTCAGCTCACCCCTCACTCCCAGAATTTGCACTTCAGGAAAAAGCAGCTTGGGACAGCAAAAGTGGTATAAGAAACAACTGAGCTGGGTGACCTGGGTCAAAGGCTACCTGCGTTAAGTCTTGCAGGGGAGTACCAAGGAGAGGAGAAGTCCTTCAGGGTAGTACCAAGAAAGCCAATTTGCAAAGATTGTGAAGGGTGCTTTTTTGTTTTGGTTTGTTTGGTTTTCTTACCTCCTGACACTAAAGAAAATCTGTTGTGTCACCAACTCACTACAAACTTAAGAAACAGACATCTCAGGGAATAAATCCCAGAGTTAATGTTTTAAAATATTAAAAATGTACAGTGTGAAACAAAAGATTACAAGACACACAAAGAAACAGAAAATGATGGCCCATCCAAAGGAAAAGGATAAAAATCTAGAAAACACCAATGAAGAAGTCTAGGCTGTGCACACACCAGACCAAGATTCAAAAAAAATGATCCTCAAAACTCTCAAGGAAATGAAGAAAAATTCAGAGAAAGAACTAAAGAATATTAGGAAAACAATGAATGAACAATATGACACTATCAATAAAAGGATAGAACTTTTAAAAAGAAACCAAACAGAAATACAGGAGTTGAAGACCACAATAGCTGAAATGAAAAATTCCCAGGAGGGTTTCCACAGCCGATTGGAGCTGCAGAAGAATGAATCAGGGAACTCAAAAACAAGGCAATTGAAATGAGACAGGTTGAGGACAAAAAGAGGAAGCAAATTAGAAAATGCCAAAATAGCCCAAGAGACCTGTGGGACACAATCAAGTGCACTGATACACACATTATGGGAGTGCCAAATGGAGAAGACGGAGAGAAAGGAGCAGAAGGAATATTCAAAGAAATAATGACAGAAAATACCCCCAACTTGGTAAAATATGTGAGAATGCATGTCCAAGAAATCCAAAGAACACCTAGCAGGATAAACTTGAAAAGAAATATGCCTAGACACACAGTGTTCAAACTATTAAATGCAAAGGACAAGGCAGGAATTCTGAAAGCTGCAAGAGAAATGAAAAATGTTATGTACAATAGAATCCCTGTTATATTGAATGCTGATTTATCATCAGAAGCCATGGAAGCAAGGAGGCAGTGGGTTGAAATACTTAGAGTGCTGAGTGAAAACAATTGTCAACCAAGAATTTTATATCTGGCAAATCTCTCTTTTAAAAATGAGGGAGAGATTAAGACATTCCAAGGTAAATAAAAGCTGAGGGACTCCATTACCACTAGAACTGCCCTGCAAACAGTGCTAAAGGGAATTCTTCAGACCGAAAGGAAAGTACTCTAGACAATAGATCCAAGTGGCATAAAGAAGTAAAGACCCTCATTAAAGCAAAGTGAAAATTTAACCAGTTAGAAAACTGCATGGCTTTGGTCAGTCAAGATGAAAATACAACCAATTCTGACATGTCCAAATCAGTGATCACTATCCTGTTTATAACCACAATTTTTCCCAAGAAAAAGTTAATTGCAAAGGTAACAGCTGATTTAAGAATCGTGAGAAGAAATACAGTTCCGTGGTTATGAGTGGTTCAAGAACAGGCTGAATTAATCATGTTACTTATTTCATGAGATTCTTTGATTCTTTGTCCATAAAATATTTGGCTTGGCTTTGCTTTTATCTGCCACTTCATCTGCACCCCACTAATGTGTTTGTTGTATATCCTTGGGTATGCATCTATCTTAGTAAAATATATAATTTTTAAAATGGCTAAGAACTGTAGAAGTGGTTTGACAGGAAAAGAATCGTCCAGGTTGTTGGAACATCATATACAAAGAAAATAAGTAAACTTAATCACAAAACCCAAGAAACTGTCTATTCTTTAATATCTCTAATTCTAGTAGATGAATGATGAGAAATCTCTGTATTTCAGGTAGGAAAGGATTCCCCTAAGTATCAATCAAGTGACCGCCCTTGAACAAGTTCACATTACTCGCTACAGATTCTCTGATACCTCCTTTAGTCTCACAATACTGTTGTTGCCTGTAAACATTTCTGTTCCATATTTATCCTTAATTTCTCTGAAGGTAGATATATCTATCTCATTCTTGGCTGTGCTCTTTAAGATCATAGTAGAGCATCTGGCACATAACGATTCAATGACTAAGTGAATGTACTCATACCAAGATGATCTGTTTTTCTAGATTCTTTGTACTCATTTGTCCACAGCCTTCTTCAACTCTTCTTCATAGACAACAATGATAGAGTCAAAGATTTGGAATAGGAATCTGTTGCTCATTTTCATACAAATTCTAAAAGAGAGACTTTAATAGAAAAAGAAAGTTGGAACACAGAATATTCTGAAACTAAATGAACTATTTAACATTTTTTTTTCACTCACCCATATTGCAATAGAAATGAATACTGGAAATAATTAAATATGGGCAGTTAAGATCCAGATAATTATTTATTGGTATTTTATAAACTAGCATATTTAAATGAGGAATTATTCTTGGAAAACTAATGAAACTATTTAGTGATATTAATTATGGAATGAGAGAATTATAGCAATGCCATTAACTGAATGATTGCAAGTTTCTAATCTATAATTGAGCAACCTGCCCAACAGATCTACAGACACAGCCTCTTATCAGTGATAAAACTGACATTCTGATATATATATGAATTAACTCCAGTGTCTATCTCTCCTTTAGTTCCAAACTTAGATGAAGAAAAGTGATATTACTTTAAAGATCTGAAGACATTAGTTTAGGATACCTGTAAATGTGAACATCGAGCATAGAGAAATATATTTCTCTTAGGGATCTGTGGTGCTGAGAATGTCATTACAGAGGAGATTATATTTGAGTTGAAGCTAGAAGCATGGTTAGGTCCTCTTACTCCTCAAGTAGGGAGAAGACACACAGATGTTAAATGTTAAGGGGAAAAGCATGAACTGTAACATGGAGCAAAAAATGCAAAACATTTTCAGGAAATGTTAGGTCATAAACTGATTTACAAAGAAGCAAGAAGGAAACTGGCATGGAGTAAAGCAAAATGGTAAGCTTTTACAGAGGGTCATGCCATATTTAGAACTTTGAACTTTACTTTAAGGCCAAACAAACCATTGAGTCTTTCTGACCAGATGTCTGTTCCTAAAAGGATATAAGGAAAGCCATTAGCAACATCTATTAAGAAAATTTGGGAGGATGGCCCAGAGGAGCTACTGAAACAAGCTGATGAATGACTCTGCCTAAATACCTGACTTTTATAAATACTTCCATATCTCAATAAGAACTGTGGCAAACTCCACTGATTTTTAAAGAGTAAATTGAAATGAATGAATCACTGATGTTGAAAGAATTGCTCTTATCCTTTATTAAAGTTCAGACGGATTGGTCCAGTATATAATCAAAAAGGTCAACTGACTTATGGAAGAGACTAGATTCATATTTTTGTTTCACTTTCCCTCATGCTATCTTTATTTTTTTATTTTAGATAAATGAACATAATTTACCCTCATGAAACCTCTTTAGAATTTAGACTTTAGCTTTTACTGTTACTATATAAATACTTCAGACCTTAAGTCAAAATTCATGTTTTCTTCTCAGTATTCAGGAGTTGGGAAACTTAACTAATAATATCGCTGAAAGAGAGAGAAAGCATCAATGCATGGGAAGTTGACAATCTCTCATTACTTTCACGGGACTTTTCAATTCCTATCCAAAATCTATGCAATCTTTCTTAGACTACATTTTCTTTTGTACCACATCTTAGTTTTCAAAGCACTTTTTGCATGTCTGAAAATTTTCAGTCTGGTTTCGTGATAAAGTAACAATGTCTTAGGTAATCTTCAATGTTAATTATATTTCAGAAACTCTTCCATTATTCATGGAGATCATTAATAGTCAATATGTTGTATATGTTAATATTAAATACTTTGCTTTGAAATCCTGCTTCTCTCTGCTTAAACAGTAAATAGCTAGTTTTTTTAAATGAAATAATCTTAAAAACAGTCACTGTCCTTATACCGTTTTTATTCATAAAACATTCTTTCTGCTTTATATTTTGCTGGGTTAAATCTGATAATATTTTCTTAAGTATTTTTGCACCTAGGTTTATAAGGGCTATGAGCACTAATTTTTTTTTTCTTTTAATATCTCTGGCAAATTTTGGAATGAAGGACGTGTTAACTTCAAAAAATGATTTGGGAAATGTTCCTGCAAGAGTATGTAGGAAAACACTGGAAGGGTTTGTTTTGGTTTGGTAACGCTGATGAAATACAATAAACTAGAAATGGGTTGACTTTCACAATGTGGATTTATTAACTTAATTTCTTTTTATTTTTTATCATTTTGATCTGTAGATTCTATAGTGATATGCTATTTTTCATTCCTGATATTAGTAATTTATTTTTTCTCTTTTTTCTTTGGATCCATTTTGCTAGATGTTTTTCAAGTTTATTATGTTAGTTTTAAGAAAGCAACTTTGGCTTTTTTTTTCTTCCAGATTTTAATTACTTTATTTCATATGATGAAAAGGGTCAGGATATCCTCCTCCCATCCTACAAATTTCCAAGCATATTCCAATTTAAAAAACTTTTCCGAATTTTCCCTCTAGCTAAACTCCAAAAAGCAGCCACTTGAGAATAAACCAGGAGAGCATTTTATTACCCCAATAAAGCTGTAGGTTTTCATGAACCAAACAAATCTACAGAAAGAGCTAGTTTCAGTGCTCTTTTAAAGAATTTATTTTACACCACACAGCATGGCATTTTAAAGTACTGACGTATAACTCCCTAATAAGGTGAAGCAAAAACAAAATTGTTTATCTTATTAGAAACAAGATATACCCTCACTTTAGTCTTCAAACATTATTGCACTTTACTTTGATAATTTGACAATATATCAATGAAAACAGTATGCAGACTACTACTATTTTAACAAGAACACTTTTAAGTTGACATGACTGTCCTAAATTATTAGGTATGAATTTTACAAACATTACTTATATTAGCAATAACAGTGGAACTGGAGGGTATTGTGCCTTCTGCAAGCTACACAGCGAGAACCACCAGTAGTGTGGTGGAACTTGTGGCCCCTTCCAAGGCCACGGCTTTTGCAGCCTGCAGTCATCAGCCCACGCTTCTCTCTGTGCCTGTGAACTGGCTTGGTGATCCACTGGTTGTCAAGATTTCCTCTGAGAGTTTTATGGAATGAATCAATGAGGATAAATGCAAAGAATTTGTATGTGGAATCTTCACCAACCCAGTAAGAATTCAGGGTCTCAGCACCCTACTGTGGTGTCCAGCTTGCTCCTCAGCAACAGACTGAAGGCTTAGAGCAAACTTCAGCTGGTTGACATCATGACAGACAGGCTTGCCATAGGTTGCACCCTTAGGAAGCGGGAGTTTGCGGCCACCGTGGCGCACTCAAATCCTATGAATGACATAGACTTGCTTGGCCTTGTATCCCAGGCTGAGGGCTTTTTTAGGTCAGGCGGGATGGGGTGCTGCGGAGCGCAGAGAGTGGTGATAGTATCAGCAGCAGACCCTCGGAACAAAGCACATCACATTGGACTGCTTCTTCCTCCATAACTTCTGTATGTACTTGTAAGCGCCCATCCTGGTTTGCCTGATGGCTGCTGTCAGACAGAAAGGAAGGAGCCAACATTTGCTTTCATTAATTTTTTGCATTATTTATCTGATATGCTTTGTTTCTGCTCTTTGTTATTCATTTCCATTGCTTCCTTTGCTTCCCCCCTCCCTAGTTTCTAAGGAAGAACGCTAGATAAATGTTTGTAAACCTTGTTTGTGTATATAATCTTTTAAAACTTAAACTTGTGAGAACTGCTTTAGATGTTTCCAGTTGAATTTCTTCCTCCCAAAGATATGTTGAAGTCATAATCCCTAGTTCGTCACAATGCGACTATTTGGTAACAGGGTCATTGGAGATGTGATTAGTTGAGATGAGGACATACTGAAGTAAGGTGGGGCCTTAATCCAACATGGTGGTGTCGTTGTAAGAAGAGCAGAAGAGACACGGAGACAGAGACACACAGAGGAGAGGGCCATGTGAAGACATAGGCAGAGAGCAGCTACAAGCCACAGAACACCAAGGATTGCAGGCTCCCACCAGAGAGTGGGAAGAGGCAAAGAAGCGTTCCTCTCCCACAGCCTTCAGAGAGACCAAGTTCCTGTCAATACCTCGATGTCGGACTCCACAGTCTTTTAGAACTGCGAGATAATCAATTTCTCTTGTTTTAAGCCACCAAATTTATACGTTGTTTTTTTTTTTTTTTAATTTCTGAATATTGGAGATGTTCTATATATAATACTGTTATTGACTGATTTAATTTCATTGTGGTCAGAAAATACACTTTCTAACATTTCAAATTTTTATATTTATTGAGAGAATTTTTATGGCTCAGCATATGCTCTATTTTTGTAAGCATTTTATGTGCATGTTATAGAATTTGTGTCCATAATTGTTGGGTAAGGTACTGTAGAAATGTCAATTATGTCAAGGTAGTTGACTGTGATTTTCAGATCTTTTATATCCTTATGGTTCTTTGTTTTTGTTTTTTTTGGTCTAATGTACTATCAATCACTGAGAGAGTTGTGCTACGGTACTAATTTTGTGTATTTGTATATTTGTCTATTTATCCTTCAATTTTATTAATTTTTTTGCTTCAGGTATAATTGTTTAATCTTAATAATTAGTTGCACCTCTTAACAATATGGTACTTCCCTCTTTATTTCTGGGATAGTCCCTGAATTGAAGTCTACATAGTCTGGTAGTAATAGCATCACTCCAGTTTACATATAATTAGTTTTCCTGGAACATATTTTTCCATTCTTTTATTGTGAACATTTGCATATCTTTGTATTTAAAGGTATATCTCTCGTCAAAAACACACAGTTGGGTTTTTGTGTTTTCTTTTAATCGAGTCAGGCAATCCGTAGTTGCTAATTGGAATATTTAATCTAATTAATAGAATTATTGAAAAAGTTGAATTTAGGTCTTCTGTTCACTATTTGTTTTTCTTTGTCCCTTCTGCTGTTTGTTCCTCCATCCCTCATTTCCTGCCTTTACTGTGTTAAAGAGTTTTAGTGATTGAGTCCTGGGATGTCAATATGTATCTTTAATTCACTATGATCTACTTAAAGTTAATATTTGCACTATTTTGTGAATAATATTGAATCTTAAAACAGAATCATTCCAATTACCACGTCATTCTTTGGGCTATTGCTTTAAAAAAACCCAGATTTTGTGTAACGATTTTAACTTTATGCAGTTATGTATTATTTAAACATTAGAAATATCTATCTTCTATCCATCTATCTTCTCCACATATTTACTATTTCTATGCTTTTCATTTCTTACTGTATATCTGAATTTATATCTGATGTTATTTCATTTTAGCCCAAAGAATATGATTTAGCTTTTTTTTTTTTTTTTTTGTAGTGCATGTCTTCTGATAAATAATTTCCTCAGATTTCTTTTATCTGAAAATGTCTTTATTCATCCTTCATTTGCAAAGTATAGAATCACTAAATATATATTCCTGAGTTGATAGTTTCGATTTGCTCCCTCTCTCAGCACTTTTAAAATTTACTCCATTTATTTCTGGCCTCCATTTCTTTTTTTTTTTTTAATTCATCTTTATTGAGATACATTCACATACCATGCAGTCATACAAAGTGTGCAAACAAGCAAATTTAAAAAGCTACAAACAAATGAATTAGACACAGGGCACTTCCTTTCTTTAAAGGGTTAATTTTTTTTCTATTTCTACAAATTTAATTAGTCCCAGATGGATTATTGCTTCTAATATTTATTTTTAACTATTTCATAACATTATTATTTTATGATTGCTGTATGTGGAAGCATGAGGATGACCAAGATATTTCACATCATAAGAAGCCTCTATTGATGCATTTTTATTAATTTAAATCAAAATATTTCCTACCTATAAAGGCAAAATGGGCAGTAATAATAAATCTTTAGCCAGTGTTTATATATTAAGTGTCCAGAATATCCTTTTGTCAAGATAACATAATCAACGACCCTCTTTTAGACAAATACCTAGAAGTGAAGGGTTTTTTTTTGGTAGAAATTGTTTAAAATGGTGAGCTGAGGAGGGAGAAGTCTTAAGTCAAACAGGAAGAAAAAGAAAGACATTTTAAATAACAAATAACTCAAAGATTTGATTAACTAAAAACATCTTCTCTTCCTGTATGACAAGAGAAAGAATGTCTGTGGTAAAAGTATTGTACTCTCTGTTATCAGGAATCACAGATCCATCATAAACCCTCCCAAATAATCCAGGTAGCATACTTTTGTGATAGATTCTCTGAACTTCCCCAAACCTCTTATGAAGAAGCAACCTCATTCTTTACATTTTCTTCTGATGAACAGCTTTGAGGGACACAGCATTTCCAGGTGGTTTAGTCCAGTAATGTAAGTACTCAACTCAATTCCATACACTGGTTGAGAAGCCATGAAATGCAAAACATTTTGAAGGTGTTTTGTGTAAAAGTCTCCTGATTTACAGGCCAAAGGATAGGAAAAGAGAAGGGAAAAATATGTAGTGTTTCATGATTTTGTTGAATCAGCCCAGTGGAAATGCTTCTGCTTCAGCTAGATTTCCAGGGTGTACAAAGAGCCCCACAGAAGTGGAGGCCATGGGGACACAGACCTAACTGGGAATATCTGGTGCACCAGAGACAAGAACAAAACTTTGACATCTATCAAGAGTCTACTGTTGAAGAAGCCTATTCTTTTATTTCTTAAACAATGTATCATTATAAAATTAAAGGCAAATAAATATCAAGGAAAAAAGAAACTTTCACCTTAGCTTGCTTGCAGTACAGAGAAAAATATCAGCAAGTTTTCTAGTTTCTTGCAAACTAAACAGGAGCAAAAAAATTTTAATAATCTGAGACCTATAGAAATGGAATTCTATATATCTAGCTCAAATTACCTGACTGAAGACAGTTTCTTAAAATCACTTTTCCCTCCATCAAAGTAAAAAAATGACTTCAACTTAATGTTTTTAAGAATAACTAAAAACAGGATGTAGCTATATGATTTTAAGAGAAGCCTTTTGACTAAAAAACATACATTAAATAAATGTGCTCATCTATCATACTTTCTCAGAGAACAGTCTTCTATTTTTATCAATAATATAAAATGTTTATTTTGTCAGCATTTTTGATTCAATATAAATTCTATAAAAATGCTGCCAACAAACATAATCAACTTCATCCCAAGTGATGTCAGATATTTATAATTTTCCTTGATGCAGTCTGCAAATGTTTACAATTGGGTAGCCATATTAAATACAGTTATTTTCTGGAAGAATGCAATTTTTGCCTAGGCAATCATGTTTATCAAGCAGATTCCTTGTATATTACTTGTACCTTAAAGAAGCATTTTTTGTTTTGAACATACTCAGCATTCTGATAGCAATGCTTGTTTGTGACTCTTGGCTGAAAATAACTATGGCTGTAGGGAGACAGAGATAATTCGTTTCTTCTTTTTATTATTTTTGCAGAGAAATTATTCAAAACCAAAATTATATGCATGTTGACACTGTATATACTTGTTTATGGAAATGAATATATACATACCTATGTAGAGGGAGATTTTTAACGTCCTTAATTCTTCTCTTAAAACTCTATTCTTTGTAGTAATAATAGATATTTCAAGAAAACCTACTTACATTTATTTTAATTGCATAAATGCATCAGCTCCCAATCTGCTATTTGTGTGTCAAAGTGATTGTTTAAACAAATTAAGAAATTGATATATTTGCCCTAAAATAAAATTAAGTCTTATAAAAATGAATGTGACAAAGAATTTATGGAAATTATTCTAATTAATTATTTTAGCAAGAAATAAAAATTATATGTAGAAGTGAAATTGGAGGTCATAGTTGAAAAGTAATGAGGAGAGACCATTAAAACTTAATTTTGCAGTTACTTTTTTCAGTTTTCCTCCTCTGAAAACTGGGAGTACAGGTATAAGAAAGTGGGAGGAAATGGTAGGACAATTGATCTCCTCTGTCATGAATAGTAAAGGCTTAAAATTGACCTATGTCTCAATCTATTTATTAGTGGGAACAAGTAGGTGTCATCAAGTCTTCTGCCATCTTCAAGAGAAAGTGAAATAAAAATTTTGAATTCCTACTATGTATCAGGCACTGATCCCATAAACTGATCCCATACATTTCCATTAATTATCTCTTTTATTAACACGATACTATTGCAGCTATCCTTTTCAAGCAATATTTATAACAATTTTAATAATGAATATATTTACTTTCTGTAAACAATACAAAGGGTTCATACTACTTAGAGTCTACCTACAATTCTAATACCAAGAGATATTTGCCTCATCTATCCTAAATGGTCTCTCCCTACAGGCAAAGACTCACAGAACTGCATATGGAAAATAATCTAAACAATTAATTATAAATCATGTTACTGTAAGTCCTTTCCTTTCCTCTCTTCCTTCCTTGCTTCCTCCTTCATTTGTTCCCTCATTTCCTCCCTCCTTTCTTCTTATCTTCTGTCCTTCCTTCCTTCCTTCTGGCTTTCTTTTCTTTTGCCATTGCTTCCCCATAGTATTGTTTTTATTAGGAATTAATAATTGCCACCACATCCAAGAGCTGGTCCATAATATTTCATTCTGTTTTACAACTATGTACTGAATTTTAGATCGAATAAACATGATTCCAGTGTTGCTATTCTATTTGCCTAATTATCATTTGATTGCCTTAGGATGATACCATGGGACAGTATTCATTTCACATTTGGCTTCTAAAGAAAAATTATTACAAATGCTTATTTTTAATGCAAAAATAATAAGGTTTATCAGTTTCTCATAGATCTCTGATCGTCAGTTGATATTTAAATCATTCTCTTTCACAACAGCTTTACCATCATCCTTGTCAGTTGCCCTTTAAAATTTAAATTTGTGAGTTCTGCCAGACCCACAGTATTCACTGATTTTAAGTGACAATAATTTTACTCAAAATATAATTTTATTGAATTCCTGAAATTCTCCTTCTTTGCCAAGAAGGCAATTGGTTCCATTTCATTTTGTAACCACTCTCATTTGTATTTGCTTTTTACCGTGAGATATTTGCAGCATCCAAAAATTAGCAAAAGATTGAACTAAAATTGAATTTCCATGGATTGTTACTCGTACTCAGTGTGTACATGGTGTATATGTGTGGATATTTGAATGGAAACTAATTCTAGTGATGATATTATAGTACTAAATATTTTCATATTATAATTTGTCAAAGCTTCTTTGACAAATACTACACAATAGTTTGGCTTAAACAACAAGAATTTGCTGGTTCATGGTTTTAGAGGCCAGAAGTCCCAAATAAAGGTGTTGGCAAGGCCATGCTTTCTCTTGGAGTCTGTAGCTTTCTGGTGATGAATTGCTACAATCTTTCTTTGGAGTTCTATGACTTGCATCTCTGTCTCTATCACATGGTGATATCCTTTGTCTCCTCCTATGTCTTTTGCTGGTTTCTGGCTTCTACTGGTTTCTGGTTCTACTAAGTAACTGCATCCAAATTTCCTCTCTTTATAAGGCCTCCAGTCATAATGATTAATACCTACCCTGATTCAAATTGGCTACACTTTAACAGATAGTAACAATTTCAAAAGGTCCTATTTACATATGGGTTCACATCCCTACAACACAGATTGAGATTTGAATATATCCTTTGTGAGACACGATTCAATTTCCAAAAGATATAATAAAACTATTTCTTTCTTTTTGCAACCTTGCAACCGCAGGGACTCAGAAATTGGTCACTTTGATAATAAGGCATCTCTGTTTTAGAATTAGTAATACAGGTCCTGAAGCAAAAGGCAGAAATTCCAGATTAGAGGAGAGAATTAACATAGGAGCAAAATTAGACCAAAAATAAGAAACTCACTGCAATTTTCTTTTGCCAAACCCATCAAGTCTCATCCCCAATCTTCAGTGATGAATAATGAAGATTGTAGAATTAATTCTAAACCTTTGCTGTTGTCTGCTTCATCTATGTATATGGTCTTCACAACAAAGTGCATTTGAAAATATATAATCTTTCTCCACATATTTTCTTAGTATTTTCACAATATGCTAAGTTAACAATACCATGAGGTAATGTTATATCAATGTAACAAGAAGGGAATTAAGAAAAATAATTAGTTCCGAATTTCAAAACTTCAGAGAATGTAGATTTATGTCAGAGGGAAATGAAGCTTTTACTTAAGTAAAAATGTTACTGGGACTTTTGAAAGTGGATTTTTATTTTATTTTTTTAATAACTTACTTGTGGATTTTTCCTAGCTGTTCATGAGAGATTTTGTATACCAGGAAGTAGAGAAGATGTAAGAGGAGAGAATGTTCTAGAAAAGGACCAGAGCACCTATCAAAAGACCTAGGTTTAAAACAAAAAGGAAGTGAACATTGAGGGACTTGAGGAAGAATGATATCCAGTTTTCAATATTAACCTTTTTTCTACTCTATGTGTTATGTCATTCTTTCAATATTGTAACAAACCCCCACTAAAAGTCTTAAAATCAGTCCCCACGTGCTAGTGGCCTTGTGGAAAATAAATGAGGAGGGCTTTGTTCATACATGCTCAGAGTAAATATCTGAGCAGAGATTTGGAGTGAAGTTGACCAGGGGAATGAAATACCCCTCCGTATTACCCACCAAAATCCTAATGTATATTGAAGGGAGGGATAGGTTGGTTCTCGAATAATTTGGGAGAGATATCAGAGTAGACAGTAACCAAAGAAGGCTGGAAGATTTGAGGCTGTATGTCCTGACAGAAAGATACTACATAAATATTAAAGTCAAGAATCTGGTCTGCAACAAAGCAAGACGTGCAGTCAGTTCTTCCAAGACACCATTTGCTTGGACCACATGGTGCATGGGGAGTTGAAGAACAAATATGGCATTACCTGGCAGTGTTGCAAGGTACAGAAGGTGGCCCAGTATAGACCCAGACTGAGCTTCTGGACATCATCAGGAAGAGAGTGGGAGAGAAAATCTTGAGAACTGTTTTCTAAGGTAACCCAGGTTTGTTCTCTCAGTTGGAGAATTACCAAATCCTTCTTAGAAGAGTCACCTTTATTTGGTAGCAGGAAACCTGTTGTAAAATATTAGGGGACCCAAAGAGAATCTACCCTTTCTTGACAATTCTTTCTTATCATCAGAAAGAAAATGGTCTGATTGGCAATGCAAATACGTTTAATCATTGTTGCTTGTACATCTGTATTAATCATGTTAGATAGGACAGTCCTTTCTTTTATTAAACTATACAATAATGTGAATTAAGTACATATCAGTATTGTGTGTGTCTAAGATCAATAGATGTATGAGGCATATTTTCTATCAAAATATTTAGTAATTTACTTGTGGGAAATATATCATGGTGGAGTTGTTAGAAGGACAGGATTTGGAGTTTGGAATGTCTAGATTTCAAACCTGATTATGCCACTTACTAAATTCTGATGTCACATTGAGAAAGCTTACAAATATTTATTTATGCATTCTTTTATGCATAAGGCTGATTACAGTATCTGCCCCCTACTGGAGTTGTGATAAGAATTTGCAATATTCAGGGTAGTATTTCTCAAAGCAGAGCATGTATAATGCCAGTGAAACATAAGATGAGCTTAGTTGGTCCATGACAAAGGATTGCTAAAATATTGCAGTGGCAGCATATTTAATTATGTGTGAGGTGTGTGTATGTGTGTGTGTATGCATGCACACATGTGTTTTGATTGTGAAACCCATAATTTCATGAATACCTAAAAATGGAAAAAATGAGTTAATTATAAAGAAAAGCAAGCAAAAAACAGGAATGTCCTCAATATGGAAAAACCATGAAAATGAAATTTTCAAACTTCACTATGGAAACACATAAAAAATTGTCAGAAGAAGGTTATGTAAAAACCACTTATTCAAGTCCAGTCAACGTTATAATATTGTAGTCATTGTCCAGTGGCTCTCATATATGTTGCTTTATGTAACCCTAAAAGCAATTCCATGAGACGTGAATTTTCATTCACATTTTGCATGATAAGTGAACAGTGGCCCATATGCTTTGCCCATCATTACACAATGGGTTTGGCTCATCAAAGACACCAACCCAGAGGTTCTGAATGTCATTGTCCTTTTACACTTTCACTCTGTCATAACTGCCTCTTCAGATAGTCTTTCTTTGCCACAAATGATGTGTTACTTTAAATTGAATGGTTCAATAATAGAACCATTCTGAACAAAGAATTCTGTTTGTTGAATTCATCAGGCCAGAATACCTTTTAAATTTAAAAAAAGTATAAAATGGGAAATATGGGCATTCTAGCATAGGTAATTAACCTGGAAAGCCTAAATGAAAAAAACATTCCAGTAAATGTGAGGACTATATACTGTTCAATTCAATAATTTCCTTGTTAGAACAATTATTGCTGGAATTCTTAACATCTGTGGTTACCATTGACTTTTCTCTGGTTAAATGGGAAATTCTTAACCAAGGAGAAGAAAGGAAATAAAACATGGTTTTAATTAAGTGACTTTTAAAAAATAATTTATTCTGTAATGATGGTCCAGAAAAACAAATGAAATCAGAATCATAAGTGAATCAAGTAAGAAATTCAGATCACTTGCATGTAATTAAAAGGGTTAGTTAAATTTTGGAGAATGATAAACAATTATTAAATTACTTCCTTGTTCCCCTCACTCTAATATGCACAGCAATAAATACTGAAGAAGAAATAAATCCTCTCTTTTTGCCCTTGTTACATAGCAAAACAACATATTTAGGAAAAGATCTCAAGAATCATCTGAAAGCAGCGTGTGAGAGAGTGATTTACAGAGGTCTTTTGTAATTACTGAGGAAATTCTGAAGAGAAGAAGAATGTTTGTGTAGAGGTTAAATAGGAAAATATGCATGAGAAAATAAGAGGAGGGTTTTCACTGGTTCTTCAGAAAAAAATTGGATTTGGACTGAATGATGTCCAGATAGAATTGAAGAATTTATGTAAGGTTCATTCAAATGGGACAAGGTTACAGAAAATAATTATCATCCTATGATAAGTTTCAGCAAAACTTCCTCACAAACACTAAAAGAAAAAGAGTAAGGAGTGGGATAGAGGGCAGACTGGGTTGTTCCTTATAAAATCATTATTGAAATATCATTATGTATGTATAAGTAAAGAGAAAATTTTATGAATTTTCAGAATTTTTAAGGAGATTCATTAATTCAGAAAGGAAATACTGAGTAGGAAGAATGAACAGGAAAGAATCTTTCCTTTCTGTCTTTCCTTCCTTTCTACCCTTCCTTCAATATATGTTTATTGATATTATACTTCATGAAAACCCTTCTTCTGAGTCCTATAGAAGAGAAAAATATGAATGTGAAATCACTAACAAATACCCATATGTTAGCAGAGAGAATAATATTGATTGTAGTTCACCCTAATTCAGGTGGAATAGACTAAGTACCATGACAGAGAGAGCACAAATTAGATGACAATTCCTCATGGAGACAGAAAGGAAAGATTTTGTGGAGAAAATCAGTTAGTCAATGAAATGTACCTAGAGAGTTAACAGACCAAGATAGACAGAAGGTGAGGAGCAGGAAGAAAGGTCTTTCAGGATTCAGACTCTGGTGGCAAAAGCATAGTAATGGGGAAATTTAAATGTCTGTTCAAATTTCCCAGTACTTCAAAGTTCCTAGAATAGAAGGGACAGGGGGTAAGTGGCAAGGGTAAATCTATATAAAGGTAATTTGACTGGAGATTGTGTAGGGTCAGGGAGCAAAAGGAGCCAGACTATGAGCTTTTTATATTATTATTATTCAGTAAGGAGAGCAGAAAAGCTTAAAAGAGTTTTTGAACAAAAGAGTAACATTAAAGTATTGAAGCTCTAATAAGAAAGTGGCAGAGAAAGGATGGACTGAAGAGGAGAAGCTTTGAAGCTAGTACAATAGTAAAATTGAGAAGCAGTAAGATCTAAATTAAAGGGGAGGGAAAAGTTCAAAACTGGCACTAGAAATATCCCAGGAATAAAATCAAATGCGACACATGAAGTATAACCTTTGGTGACTCAATTGAGGCATATACTTGGAGAGCTTTAGGAAATAGCATGGGTATTTCTTTCGTCATTCTTCACTTTAACACATGATAAAAATGAAATTATTTAAAAATGCAATTAAAATTGCTTGATATTGAATGCATCCCGTGAAATGTAAAAAACAAAATAAAAAATGACGTTGAAAATCTTAATGGCCCTGACTTTTAAACCAGATTATTGCATCACAATTATTTTTATAGTCTTTTGAATTGATAACTAGCATCAGAGCTCACAATATAGTTAAATGTTTTTATTACTGACACAGGTTAAATGAACAAAATATGTTACAATCTGTTCCATTAGTTTCAACAGACACATGCTAAGGCACTGACTACATTTCTACATAAGGTTATTAAAGACTTAAAATTTCAAATTCCAAAAGATTTTTTCACTGTAAATTTAGACTAAATTAATAAATTTGATTTAAAAATATCAGTAACAGAACTAATTATAAAGATACTTAGCACCTTTATCTGAAAAAAAGTCTTAAAATGAAGTCATATTCAAAATTCATACACTCACTATCTCCTGAAATTTGTCTCTAAATGTCTATCATGAAAACCATGATAGTTGCATTTTAAATTAAACATCATATATAAGTGCAAGTTAAATGTAATTGCATAATGCCTCTTAATTACTTGTTTAATAACTGTCAGACCTCATAGGATCACAGAAATTAAATATGTGAAAACATAGTAACTCATCTCTTCCATCCCCTTGACAGTATATGAATATTCTCTGTTCAGAAATATGGTGTTTAACAAAGCACGTTTTCTATTCCTATTAAAAAGTTCTATTTAAATTACTTTGCTTTTAATTTGTATACACATAACAGCATTGTACTGTGGAATAAATTGATTCCAGTTATACTTTAATAATCAGACTGATTTTTGAGGGGTGGAGATGCTCAGGAATCAATGGATTCCAAAAATTTGATGTTACACAGGATGAAATTAAGTAATGCCATGTTGTATGGCTTGCCCTAGGTCATAAAAAATTTAATAGCAAAGCTTAGTCCGTATTTCAGGTTTGTGGCTTCTAAAATCTTAACTATACCATGTTATATCTTTGATTCAATTTAAGATTCCTAAATGGGCCAGAGGTTGCTTTGCGTATTCTTTTATAATCATCATGGACATAGTTATCTGAAGCTCTAGTTTAGTTTTAAAGTCAATTATGTTTATGAAATATGTATATTTGCTTTATTGGCTTTACATGCATTTTCTCATTAAATAATAAAAAACAACTTTCCAGAGGTAACATTGATAAGACTTCATAAATGACTCAAAATGGTTGGTGAAAGCAAAAGAAGCACCTTAAAATATCCCTAGACTTCTGGTTTGAGATACCAAGTGAGGATATGGAATGTGCAGTTATGTATGGTATATATTAGAAGCACTGTGCATGAGACAGAGAAAGAGAATTAACCTGGAGGTTAGACCCTAAGTGCACTTTTCCTAGTCCTCTGCTTCCCAATTGAATGGTTTCTTCTCCTGGTGCCCAAAACCCATGCTCTACCCTTTGGCTATTAAAATGTTCAAACCACAATCTCCTCTCCAGGGATCCTCAAAATACAGCAGTGCTGCTTTACACATTTTGTGTACCTCAAAATTTGCAAATTATTTTCATGGACTTTAAATACTTTTCTGTTTACCATAACACTGAGTTAATTGGACAAGTTTTATAATCCACATTTTGCAGATGAGTAAACGATCTTTCATGATTTAACTCACTGGTAATAGGCTTCAGACTAGAAACCAGGTCTGCTGCTCTCGGGAAAGCATTCTTTTCTTTCTTCCTCATCTCTCAAGAATGTCCAGAACTCTGATGGTGTTTCTAATATACTGCAAGTAATCAGAAGACTATGTAGACAATCACTGAAGAGTCATTTCACAATGTTTTGTGATAGATTTATTAAATAGTACAGATATTTTATAGGAAATTTGTGACATTCATACAGTTTATAATGATATAAGAAATTGCATGCATTTCTCTTAAAATATATTGGTAATGTTTAGAGTTGTATTTCTATGAAAAGTAACATTACTGAATCTGATAATTGAAAATGTACAGTGTTAGTAATGCTGATTTTTTGAAAAAGGGAAAGTATGAATCTAGCTCTCTGACAACTGTTATTCCAAAATTACACCTCAAAAACAGCTAAAATTGAAGAGGTTGTTGATTTTTGCTTTTGAAATCTCAAGGTGATGGAGATAACACTTATGACAATTGGGTCTCATGAAAACACATTTCATCAACAAAATTTCATATACAACTTGCAAATTTATGTAACAATTGGTATAGCTAAGTAGAGTGTTTTGAAAAAGTGTATTCAAATGTAGGACAGTTGTAAATTAGATTTTAAGATAACATTTTAAACATGCTTTGTGAGGAAAAATATGCCAAAAATATCGGTCGGATGAACCAAGAGTTGTGGAATAAGACTTATGTACATTAAAAGAGATCCATAATAAACAAAATATTTAAGTAAATAAAAGTTCAAAATCTGAATAATAAGATATAAATTGGTGTGTATTTTTTCCTCTCTTAAGTCCAAATGAGGAATATAATTTTAAGCTTGGACAACAGTCTTTGGACTAATTTTCATTACAATCATCATTTTGATTAGTAGAATTTTCAAATGACTGACAATGCAATTAAGCCATAAATTCTTTTAATTTTAGTCATCATTTGAAAAGAATGATTCCTATGATTATTTATTTTGCAAGGATACATTTTGTTGAGAGGGAATATTGGATGCTGTTAAATGTCCTCCATAGAGAACAATAGTTAATCCATTAATTATGATTCTGTTTTTAAAGCTTACTCTTTTAGTTAAGCTTATTCTATTTTTACTTGATCTTAGTTAATGTGCTATTAGCATAGACAGAATTAAACTTCATGAGTATGGAGAATTTGTCAATTCAATTCAATAAAATATTTTTCTTATAATATGAGAAGAGCTATGCTATATTCCTTGAGAAAATAACATAACTAATACTTGGGTCTTGCCCTCCAAGGCAAGCTTCTGGGGTTGCTTGTTCTGGGTCTGGGTTCAAGGCATGGTTGGGCCTCTACATTAGACCTAACACCTCCTCCAGGCTACAGAATGGAAGGAGGCTGAAACAACTGCGCACAATAGAAAAGAAGGCAGGAGTAGGTGAGTGCTGGGAGATGGCCTCTGAGTGTGTTTGTGACTTCTCCAGAAACCATGATTCAATAGGCATTAACAATAAAAAAGATTAAGGATGATCTGTGTTCTGTTTAAAATATTTTAGTGTGCAAATCCACATAAAATCACTGTATAGTCTTATATTATCTTCTACCTTTAATATTTATTGGTTTATCAATCATTCATTCAACAAATACTATTAAGCCATATACTTTTGTGCCATATACTTTCCTAGGCACTCGGGAAAAGTCACTGACAAAAGTCTCTTGTCCTCTTGCTCTCATACAGAGAGAATTCTGGTGTGGGTGCCTGAAAATAAGCAAGTAAATTATATTGTATTTTATATGATGATAAGGACTAGAGATGAAAACTAAAATATGCATCAAGCACTGAATCCTGGATACAAGGGAAGTTTGAAAACTCTAGTTATTCAATCTTCAACTCCTGCTATAAAAAGAGAGCATAGGAGACTTTGGGAGCAAATGCTGGGTGCCCCAAGAAATAATATCCAGCAAAGTATATGCCACCTTGACCAATATTTAAAATTCCAAACAGCAACAATGCCAAAACGAACATTATTCTTTCTAGAATAATTGTGATATAATGACACACTTGCCTGGTCTTTGTCCCCAGTTCCTGGGGAAGCTGCCTGTGCTAAGGGTGTCTTGTGTTCTGCAGGGTGGGCCCAGAACCATACATGCTGGTTGCAGGACTAGGTCAGTCACACCTGCAGTCTTAGGACAGGGACTGGCCACACCAGAAAGACTAACCAGATGGCTAGTGGGTTGGGGCTTTAGGCATCTCATATCAGCTCTCTCCCCAGACTTCTGGGAGCAGAGTGAGGCTGCAGACTGAGTTCAACCAGCTAGACATTGATAATTGCGTCAATTATGTCTACATATTGAGACCCCATATAAATGCAGGACACCTGAAGTCACGAGGAGTTTCTACAATCAGTAAGATTTATCTCTGTGCCAGGAGGGCAACACATTCTAACTCCATGTGGAGAGGACACAGAAGCTTACATTTGAGACCCTTCCAGACCTTGCCCTCTGTATTTCTACTTGCGGTTTCTTTTTAGTATTCTTTTACTATAACAAATATATAATCATAAGTATAGCACTTTCAATGGGTTCTGTGAGTAGCTCTAGCAAATTATGGAAGCCAAGGGGATGGCGGGAACTCCCAAATTTGTAACTAGTTGGTCAGCAGGCAGATGGCATGGGTCCCCAGACTCGCCACTGGAACCTGAAGGACGATCTTGTGGAAGGTTGCCCTTAGCCTGTGGAGTCTGGCCTAACTCCAGATAGCTGGTCAGAACTAAACCGATTGGAGTTATTGCAATATTTGTAGTTGGTGTCAAAAGCTGTTGTGGAAGTTGTAGATGTTTCTGATACCTACACAATAATATTACAATTCCTCCTATGATTTTCTCTTCTCTTCCTCAAAATAGGGACCCAAAGTTTGATCTGTCACCAAACACATCCTTGAGTGATGTTCACTTCTCTTTATTTTCAGTTGCAACTCCGTTTTGATTTTTTAGTCTCTAAAAACTAATTTACATGCTAAACCACCTACACCATTTGTAAAATAGTAAATGATGATTAAGGAAAGAGACATTGACTAATATATACCAAAATATGCATAATAAAACAAAGAAGAACATATGCAGAGCTATTGAAGTTCTCTTCTGTTTGGTCACAAGGTTGTATTTTTCATTTTTAACTTTCTTTTTCCACTAACTATTCTTTGTACGCTTGCCTCCAGCTAGCACTCATTTAAAAATTCATTCTTGAAGAGGCTGGAGATTTTAATTGTCCTGTCTTTATTGAGTTGAGGGAATATTAAGAGGTACACCAGAGACTCTCCTGAGTTTCAGACCTATGCCCCACTGTTAGGGAGTATTGTATTGGACATTGTGCCAGTTATTCAATGATACAGCATTTCGACAGTAGTGCCAGGAAATAGACCCAAAATAGAAACCTGAGATTAGTTTTCTGAACTGATTGGACCTGACTGCACTAATAACTTTTTGTTACCTTGGGGCATATTCAGTCTTCATGTTCAGTGTGGCCATGGTGGCAGAGTTGGAGGTTATACATAAGCTTTATAACATGGGCTTTCCCTCAGCAAGGCTGACCTGTCTACTGTCGCTGGTTTGAGTGTCCAACCAGCCAATAGCAGAGACTGACACTGACCCACTAATAGGGATTTATACCCCAAGGGAACTAACCAGTCACCTGGTATAACAATAACTACGGGAGATCCTTTTCAGTATGGAAAGGCCAGAGATATTTCCTAATAAAAAAATAAATTTACTAGATACGGATTTTCTCTCAGTGCTCCCTCTTTTGACTTATTGAATGTTTTATTTGTTGTAATGGTGCCCCAGGGCACTCACATGGGAAGATCTAGAAGTTGCTACAAAACACTGTATCTGCTGAAGCCCATGTTTTTGTGTGCCATCACTGATAAAAGACCATGGTTTCTGATTCTTTACTACTTCCAAATCTCATACAAATGATTCTTTGTAGCATGAGAAGCTCATTCAGAATCCTTGAAGAAAGGAAGTTTGAGATTATATAGCCCAGACTTGTAGTCTAGCCCTTGTAATACAGGAGATAGCATAGCAGGAGGTAGAGATGTATACTGATTGAAATATGGGAAGGCACTGGAACGGGATATAAATTTCCCTTTTAGTGCTCTACCCGTACATTCATTGCCTGAATCAGGTGCTCTCTTTCATTATCACTAGAATTTAAACACATTGCCTCCAGTGGTTAGCACAACTTTGAAACTATATTGGAGTTTATAATTAGGCAAAATATTTTTGTCAAGAATGAGGGATCCCACAGGAATAATTGAAATATGTTTATATGCTGAAAAATTATTGACTAGATGCTGGTCACTGAGCATATAGAGTTTAACGAACCAGCCTTCTGGACACAGGAACCCGTAGCCAAGCAGGCAACATAGATTTTTAAAGTGTTATATAATATTTGGCTAATAATATAATTTAGAAATTTCAGAAGAGGGTGTCTGACATATATATTGGCTGAATTCAGTGTTGAATGATGAGAATATATTAGGCAGCCAAAGACAAATGGAGAAGTTGTTGTAAGAAGAATTGACAGAGTAAATCCTAAGTACAACTGTGAAAGCATTGAAAGCATAGCTGCTGTTGGGGAGCAAAAATTCATAATCTAAGAAAGGTGCTAGGCAGGGTGGGAGACATTTCAACCTCTTGGGGAAACTCAAGACTGCCTTTTCTCCTGATGAGGTTAAACTTTGTGGTACATGCAAGGGCAAATGGATTGCTCAACAAAAAAATTAGAACCCTCTACTCATGTAGAGTTAGGTTGAAGGGGAAGGTTTGTCAGTAAGACTAAGAGGTTATTTATAGAGCTAAAAGGGGCCATATTTTGTTTTCACAAGATATCCAACCTTGGATGATCAAGAGGGAACCAAGCAGACCCCTGGAAAAGAAGGCAGAGCAGGAAACAGAAGAATATGTCATGGGCTTGTTTTTATGGGAGTCTTCTAAGCTTCTGGTCTTCCAGCCCAACTCGGTAGAATTAAAAACTAGGAAGTGTTTTGTGATAATGTCCTAACAAATAACTGAGAGTTTATATTTTCCACTGATGTTTTCTATGATATGTAAAAATAGTCACTGTACTGATAGACGTAGCCACAGACGAGACAGGTGACTGGTCAAATATTTGAAGAAATTGGGTCCTTATGTTGGCTGGCTGTTTATGCACCCAAACAGGCAATGCTAATAATAAAAGTTTCTACAAAAAATTTCTGGCTTGAAAAGCTAATTTACTAATGAAGGAAACAATGCTGAATAACGCAAAAAAGAATTCATATCCCTAATTTGAGGATATCCAAACTAGAATATGAGATAGACTTAGAAGCATATTTAATTTTATAGTGTCTGATAATTTTGTCATAAAATATTGTAGTACTCAAAATTTTTGGAAAATTCTACGAGGTAGGTAAAATTAACTGATAGGCTTTATGTAAGTTGTGTGGGTATGAAGTATGTAATTGTATGTCAATATTTATAGTTTTGATGGTATTCTCATAACAAAAATTAGCCTTACAGTTCAGGATTTAAAATACTCTACTGTTTCATGATTATACATAGATATCATGAAATATTTTGCTCTGAAAACTGCTGAAAGGATTCTAGCTATCTCTATCTAATTTTGAGCTTTATCATCAATAGACACTGAGTAAAGGTTTCCTTAGTAAGAGCTGGTTTTCTATTACATACTGCAAATCATATTTCAAAATTACCTGAGTAAATTTATTTTCTTTAACAAGTGCTTTATAAATATTCATTTTAAAAGTCATGTTTATAAATTGAAATGGACCTTTGTAAATGTCCAATTGCAATCATTTGGCAAGTATAAATACACTTTGTGTCAAACAATACCCTGATTTATGCAGATCCCATTAGCTATGACTGTGAACTATAATTATCCTAGTGGACTATAATTTTGCCTGCCCAGCCATTCATAGAGTTTAATAAACTCAACTGAGACTGAATTTTCAAAGCTGTTTCTAACAGTGGCAATGATGTATGTGTCATTGCCCTAATTCTGTTTTTTTTTAATTCAGTTTTATTGAAATATATTCACATACCATACAATCATCAATGGTATACAATCAACTGTTCACAGTACGATCATATAGTTATGCGTTCATCATCACAATCTATTTCTGAACATTTTCCTTACATCAGAAAGAATCAGAATAAGAATAAAAAATAAAAGTGAAAAAAGAACACCCAAACCATCTCCCCATCCCACCCTATTTGTCATTTAGTTTTTATCCCCATTTTTCTACTCATCCATCCATACACTAGATAAAGGGAGTGTGATCCACAAGGTTTTCACAATCACACTGTCACCCCTTGTAATCTACTTTATTATATAATTGTCTTCAGGAGTCCAGACTACTGGGTTGGAGTTTGGTAGTTTCAACTATTAACTTCCAGCTATTCCAATACATTAAAGCCTAAGAGGTGTTATCTATATAGTGCATAAGAATGTCCGCCAGAGTGACCTCTCGACTCCATTTGAAATCTCTCAGGCACTGAAACTATTTAATCTCATTTTGCAACCCCCTTTTGGTCCAGAATATATTCTCAGTCCCATGATTCCGGGTCCAGATTCATCCCCGGGAGTCATCCAGCATTGCCAGGGAGATTTACACCCCTGGGAGTTGGCTCCCACGTAGGGGGGAGGGCAGTGAGTTCACCTGCCAAGGTGACTCAGTTAGAAAGAGAGAGGGCCACATCTGAGCAACAAAGAGATACTCAGGGGAAGACTCTTAGGCACAATTATATGCAAGTTTAACCTCTCCTTTGCAATAATGACCTTCATAAGGGCAAGTCCGACGATTGAGGGCTCAGCACATCAAACTGCCAGTCCCAATGTTTGTGACAACATTGACACCAGTCCAGGTGAGGAAGTTCAACACTTCTGCACCTTCTCCCAGCTCCTCAGGGCTGGGAGGGGAGGGGCTGTAAATATATTTTTTATTATCTGCCCAAATTACTTTGGGATGTGTCACTATTTCACTCTAGCCTATACTAACCTACCGTATCTCACTTCCCATTCAAAGTTCCATGTAATTGTGGTGTTTGACCAAACCAACTGTAGAGTTGTACTGTTTAGAAAATATAGATTCTGCACCAAATAGACATATCTTCCCTTGGTCTCACATGGAAGTTGAAGTTTTAAAACACAGTCAGTTTCGACTTTACCCTTTGGCCTGGTTTTCCCTAGTCTTAAACAGACCTGCTTCATTCATAACACTGAAGTCTGGGCTCTTTTTCAGCTTTTTTTTGACAGTGTCTGTATGCACTAATATTGACATTCATATCTGCCGAGCTCTAGCTCTGAGTTTCAGGTGTCTCAGAGATACACATTGTTCCAGAGACCAATCAGGTTATACACTAAGGGATCAGCATCTCAAAGTTTAGAGATAGGCATTACAATTCAGGAATAGAGTTAACTGCTGTAAGAGCTTACAATCTAGGGACTATTACAGTAATCATGTCCACGTTAGGCTATGTTCTAAGATTCAATTCTGAGTTTACACATTGTAGTTAGTTCCTATTGGTGAGGCATTATAGTGTTTGCCTTTATTTCTGGTGTACTTCATTCAAATACCGTGTACAGGATCCATTCACCTCATTGTGTGTCTCACAGCTTCACTCCTTCTCATAGTTGCTCAGTGTTCCACTGTATGCATACGCCACAGTTCACCATTCTGTTCCTCAGTCTATGTACCCTTAGGTCACCTCCAACCATTGTAAATCATGATTACTGTCTCCATGAACACCAGTTTGAAAATGTCCATTCATGTCTCTGTCTAATTCTGTTTTGTTGAATAAATAATCTCAGCTAGGACCACATTCATGCCATTTTGCGCAACTCAATATATCCAAACATAATAATATTAATTACAACTCATTTTCGCTTACTCTAAAAAATACTTGTTTGTAATCTTTGTTAGTATTTCTTTTTTCTTTTTGGTATATTTGGTCGTTAAAGGTTAAACACATTGGTGGTTAAATTATTACCTTGACGAAGCAAATTGCCTCCTTCATAGTGTATTATACATGGGTAAGAAATTGTAGCTAAAATACAGATGTCAAGTTGGAAGAAAAAATTTCATGTTTGCTTCCATATTTTGTGACTCATCAATCCTCTTAACTTGGTAGATAAAACAGGGTTTTAGACTTCAATATGCCTTTAGTAATAGTAAATATCAATGCGAAACCCAATGTCATCATGAGAAAGCATGAAAACAGAATATCTTAAGGTAGATGTTTGCATAACATCAAAATAACTTGTCAGTTCAGATGAATCACCCATTTTGTCACCATTGAAAAGTCCATGGATATGAGCATAATGTTACATTGTACCATGCTAATCTAAAAAAAGTCTGTGTAATGCAGCTTGAGTTGACATTCATGATACAGTTGTGAAAGATAGAAAAATAGAGTAGTTCCATTTTTCTAATGTTAGATAAATTTCTATGTAAACAGAGTCTATCCTGATAAAGCAATTCTTTCAAGATTCAATTTATGACAATTGCTCTTTCCAAAATTTTACTAGTATTATAATGTTCTTGTTTCTTTTTATAACACAAAATAAGGTAAGCCTACAGTGAATTATGAAATTTTAAAATTGAGTGCATCAATTTAAAAATAAATATGCAAAAGCAAAGTGCTTTATTTCATAATGCAAATACCTTTTCTCAGACACTGCCATCTACTAAAGCTCCTGTCTCTGAACGTGATTGTACTGTCATCATTGTTTGTCCTTGAATTGTTTTCTACCAAATATAAAACACAACAGTTTGGTGATACCTGTTCCTGGGGTCCACACCTACATTATCACTGTGTGGACACCATGATTCCAGGAAGAGCTATGTGGTGGTTCATCCCTGTGCCTTGAATACAAGAGTGCTAGAGCCCTGGACGTTCAGAATGGACTGTTGGTTGATCCTGAGTACAGTGTTGTATTATATGCCATTGTATATTTTTTGGTCATGCTATATTAGATGAGTTTCAAAACAATATTAATTTCTCTCTAGATATATTATGGAAATTTAACAAAAGCACATTTTTCAGATTTTATTTATAGACTTGTCTTATCTTTAAAATCAGTAATGATCCTTGTGTTAGTAAGGGTTCTTCAGAGAAACAGAATGCACAAGAAATATACTAAGAGATATGCTACAGGAATTGGTTTATGCACCCATGGGGATTGATAAGTCTACATTCCATAGGACAGGCCATGAGTTAGAAACTCCAATGGAGGAGAGATATAATTTCTCAGAAGACAGTTGGCTGAAAAAGAGGCAGAAATTGTTTCTGACTTATGAGTCCTCAGCTCTGGCTTTAAGATCTCCAAGTGATTGGCAGAGGAGACTACTCATTGCTGAGGGCAGTCTCCTTTGTTGATTGCAGATGCAGTCAGTTATAGATGCAGTTGACTGACTTTAGATGTTAATCCATCTGTGAAACACTTAGACAGTAACAATCAGTCCAGTTTTTGCTTGACCAAACAATTGAACACTGTAGCCCAGCCAAGTTGGCACATATTAACCATCACAAGTCCGTAGGGGACTGGGCATGGTATATTCAAGGTGGAAAAGAGATGTGAATGTTAAGCAACAGTTGGCATCTATAATGACCCAGAGAATTTGAAAATTTGTGATTCCAAGCAGATGTGCAATATATACTCCCTTGGAGAATCTTTTTCCAGGACATAGGCATTTTCTTTCCCAAAGACCTTCCAATCCCTTATGCCCAGCCACATCAGTTTTATCCCAGGATCCATAGGTTTTGCAAACCAACAAAAAGCTCAGTTTAGGCTCATGATGGAATCATATTCATCTTTATAACAGAGATTTGTGTTTTGATTTTCTTTTTGTTTAGATTGTTTTTCTTGTTAACCTTGTTTGCATTAAATATTTATTTTTATCAGTTTATTATTGTCTATATAGAGATTGAGGTGTTTTCCAATTTTATTTACTCAGCATTAAGGTTGAGATGACATGTTAACCATTTTCTTCCCACAATAATTATATCATCATAAAAATCACTAAGCTTTTAAATCTCTGTGTTCTATGTCCATTAAATTTTCATTCAATTATGAAAACAATGTATTATACTACTTCAGTGAATACTGGAGATGATATTGTCTTCCACAGTAGGAAACTCCAATTTCTATATACTTGCTGTGATGGTTAAGTTCATGTGTCAACTTGGCCAGGTGATGGTGTCCAGGTGTCTGGTCAAGCAAACATTGGCCTAACTGTTATTGCAAGGACATTTGGGGCTGGTTAATAAACCAAAAGGCTGGTTTATTAAATCATCAGTCAGTTGGCTACAGCTGTGACTGATTACATCAATAAAGGGTGTGTCTTTCACAATGAGAGAACTCAATCAGTGTATTTAATCCAATCAGTTGAAGACTTTTAAGTGAGACAGATAGAGGACCTTCACTTCTTCAACTAGCCAGCGAAGTGTTTCCAGAGGAGTTCATCGAACACCTTCATTGGAGTTGCCCGTTTGCTGCCTGCCCTATGGAATTTGGACTCATGAATACCCACAGTTGCATGAGATGCTTTCATAAAATCTTCTATTTATAGATATCACTTGTTCATTATGTTTCCCTAGAGAACCGTAATACATAACCCTTCTATCCAGAACACCATCTCTAGTTTACAAATTTTGCATTCACCTTTGGAGACCAAAAAATCCAAGATTCCACATTCAAATGGTATTAAATATTAACTGTTTCTCCAGGAAAAAAAGTGTTCTTTCTTTTTTAAGATAAAAATGTATCATAGGCTCACCTGTGTTCCCTCTGTCCTTTCACTGTCTCTGTTGGCAACTTCAAGGCACATTAAATGTACTGAGTGTTTGTTAAAAAGTACCAGGACAATAGACCCACTTAAAGGGGTGAAATCCGAAGGGTTCAAAAGTAAAAGGAATATTTTCTTTCTCAGTAGGCAAGCTAATTGTATGTGCATTCATTTTGATTGAATTGTAAGACTGATGGAAAGAAAGTAACTTTTTAGTACAGAAACAATTCCAGCAGGAATTGCTATCCTTTACTGAATGAACAATGCTATTTATAAAGGAAGAAAATTACAAAGGTTTGTTTCCTGCTGCTAATTTTGCTAGGATACTGAATTAGTATGATACTGCTGGGAGCTGCAGGAGACCTTTATGATACATTAACAGGAAGGAACCGACCTGATGAGAGGTGTTAATCATCAGAAGCTCCAGGTTAGTGAAGGAGTCAACAAGGCACCAAAGGGGGATTGTCCCCACCTCTCATCCTTTAAAATCCGTGGGTGTTGAAGGCAATTTTAAATAATACCTTAAGCGACCCAAATCAGTGATTAATCCTTGACTTACAGTGTTTAGCGGTAAGAAACAAAATTCTTCATGGGAATAATATGGCTATGTTAAAGGCAAATCAACAACAAAATTATCCCACCTCTATTTTTCCCTTTCAGCTATGCATCTGATTACAAAAGAGTTAGTGAGTATTTCAGAATGTCGATGTACAACAAAAACAATTTAAACTTTGCTTGAGAGATAAAACATGCACTTATCAAAAAGTTTGTATAGAGTGAAGTGTGGAAATATGTGCATATTAAAAATCTCAAATATCTGCAAATTAAAGCACTTTCCATTGTATTGTATATTTTGGTCCACTGAATTATGTACATGAGTTAGAATCTGTTGAAATGTTACTTTAGTTAAGGGGAGGTCCAAATACAAGGGTATTTTTCACTTTATAGGTGGTAAATGCCAATGAACGTGATAATATTTTTAATCATCAGTGACCATATTGGACATACCTTGCTAAAACACTTGGTTTCCACACCATCCCACCATCCATGCATCATTTATAAACTGAATGAAATTTCATATACGGAGAAGGAGCCACAGGGAACAGCCAAAACCTGGAAGCCAATGGAACCTGGAAGGGGAAGGAGAAGACACCACCTTGTACTCTGCCATGTGACGGAACCCCAAAGACTGATGGCAAGACAGAAGATACCCATCCTAGGAGTTAGCGAGCCTTCTAGCCTCTGAAACTGTGAGCCAATAAATTCTTGTTGGTAAGACAACCCATTGTACAGCATTTGTTTTGGCAGTGAGGAAACTAATGCTTGCATGAAGGTAGGATCCACAGAATGTTAGCTCTGAAACTTCTCCAATTTTTGCATGAGGAAACCAAGGTCACTATGATGTTGAAAATTCTCCAGAGATTACAAAGCTAATCAAAGCAGAATATGTCATTTCAGTATATATCCTAACAGAACACCTTCAACGGAAGGTAGAAACAGTTTTCTTTCTGGTTGTATTTTCTACTTAGCCGTCTTTCACCTTCTAGTGGCTACCGAGTATGTATTTATTGCTTATTTTGCTGTAGGAATGAAATCATCAGATGTAGGTTCTGGAATGAAGAAGAAATTTTAAATATATTTATGGTGCCTCTAGAGGAAAGTAAAATTTTCATCAGAAGAACACTTGTCAAAGAGAATTACCACAGTATATATCAGGGCTGAACATAAAATAATCATATTTCATATTTCACAAGCCACGTAACATCTTTATTGTTATAAGGTCACTGCAGGAATAATTGTATTACAAGGGAATTTCTCACTTTATAGGTGGTAAATGTGGATGTTAGCATGATAATATTTTTGATCATCAGTGACCATATTGGACATACCTTGCTAACACATTTGGTTTCTACAACATCCCACCATCCATGTATCCTAGGATTCACAATTATCCTGCTAGAAAAATGTTGCTGACTGCTGACAGTGGGTTTTTCTGTTTTTTTGTTTGTTTGTTTTTTTTAACTATGCAGCAGTGGAAGGCCTATTCACATAGTCACAGTCATTCTCCAATCTGAGTTACAAAATACAGGATGCTTGTCTCCCTAAGGCTATTTTCAGTGCTTAGGTACTGACAAGCAAGCCTGACTGTTGACCTACTCCCAGATTCAGCTAATTATTTTTGACAATAAAATCTTGATTCAATCACAGCATTCTGCAACTTATTTCTTCTGTAGAACTTTTAGGCCTTTCTAGAATATTGCAGAACCAGTAGCTGGGTCATTTACCTGTATTTAGTCAAATATAGGATATTAAATTCATTATAGTTTGATGAAAGTAGGCCACATTCACCAATGTGAAATAGTAACTATGATAACGCCTCCTATGAGAGAGCTTTATGAGTTTGTTAAGTACATCTGTCATGCCTAATTTTATTTTTCTTTTTCTCTTTGGGAAGCAGATTTGCAGGCATTAATATAGTTTATAACAATAGAAGTTCATATGTATGAAATACTTTTTAAGAAGGACATTTATCAGAATGCTGAAAGAATTTCAACTCTTAAAACCTCACTAAGCCATCATTTTTCTTTATATTTAAACTTATTGTGCTTACCATGAGCAAGCACCCTGCAATATGTTGCATAATATGGACAATATAACAGACACTCAACAGATATTTATTGAATAAAACTGTTATGAGAATAATCAGTAATTGTTTCAAGCTTCAAACAATGCACTGGGCCCTTTTTGAAGCATTTTAAATTGATTATCTCATTTAATTATCATAGCAGCCATAGGATAGAGGTACAGTTATTATTTCCATTTTACAGGGGAGGGAAATGCTAAATAACATGTTAAACATATTGTAGTGGTTTGAAGCTGTATTTTCCCCAGAAAATCATGTTCTTACACTTAATCCATCCCTGTGGGTGTGGACGCATTGTAACTAGGACCTTTTGACCAGGCTACTTCTGTTAAGGAGTGACCTACCTCAATCAGGACAGGTTTTAATACTTTTACTGGAGTCCTTTATAAAGGGAATAAATACAGAGGGAGAGAGAGAAAGCCACAGAAGCAAGATACTGAAAGCAACAAAACCCAGAAATGAAGGGAAAGACCATCAGACACTGCCATGTGCCTTACCATGTGGCAGAGAGAACCCAGGATAGCCCACAGCCAGTCAGGAGGAAAGCATAGCCTTGATGATGCCTTGATTTGGACATTTTTCTAAGCCTCAAAACTGTAAACTAATACATTTCCATGGTTTAAAGGCAAGCTGTTTCATGGAATCTGCTTTCAGCAACCCAGCAAACTAAAACATATTATCAAAGAGAGTAGAGATGATTTTGCACCTAGGCTGTCTAACTTCAGAATCCTTTCTATCATACTATGGTAATTTTCATATGTGAAGATATTTAAAAAACCAAAAAGCTGGAAAGCTGCTATTTTGCTTTTTCTACTGAGTTATCTCTGCTGCATGGCTGCATTGCATGTCTGAAGAATTTCTGTGAGATTGTTGAACCATTGGTATTGCTTCCTAAGACTAGGTAGAGGATCTTTGGTGCTTTCCTTATAATGAATTTATAAGTAGGATAATGGACATCAGACATATTTGCAGTGATTTAGCAGTTGTGTCCTTCTTAGGTTCTCACCATGAAAAATCCTGAAAATAGGAAAAAAATTATATAATCCTCAAACTCCATTCAGCCCCATTGGCTTGGATAAAAATGGCCTCAGTGCCAAAGTCCTTAATGTTTACAAGGCATATTCACGTGGTCACAGCAATCATGGAAGAAAATCATGCTTCATCTAGTCCCAAATCATTGCTCAATAGATAAAGAGCATTCAGTATTTTGAAAATACCCAATTTATACCAAAACGTTGCTTGATTTAGATATAAACATATATGTAATACATGGAAGAATAATTAATAGAATAGAAATGAAACTCTGTGACATTATATGCTCTTTAATTTTATTTAGTTAATAATATGCTAATTACTTACTGATACTTGAGTCATAAATCCCAGCACTGGAAGCATCTTTCCTTTAAAAGCCATTACCATTTTTAAAGTTGTTTAAGCCAGAAATGCATATATAATGCTGCTGATTTTGTTTCCATTCTTTGGGATACTTCATCTTATATAATTTTAATGAAAATCAATTTTATCAACTTAAAATTTTTGACGAGTCTGAGAAAGTGAAAAATGCGGGTTTAAAGTAGGCAGTGGCAGTGAAACTAGATTAAAGAACAAAAGATTTTACAGCAGTATCAAGGGGGTAGATGTAGATGTAATTAAAGTGTGAATTTGAGGAACAAATCTAATATTAGAAAAATAGAGGAGGAGCAGACATCAATATATGAATAGCTGGCCATTTATATAAACATGATCACCTTGGCTACTTCCAACTGTTTTGGTTACTCAGTTAGCGGATGCTTTGGTTTGGGGTGATTTCTCCTCTCCCCTGAAATTTTAAGGTATTACTGACTAACTGGTGTAAAACTTTTAGGGAATTTAAAAACAAAACAAACAGCATCAAAATCACCTGGAAAAGTTGAGTTTCCTAGTTGTTTTTTCTGTTGTTTCAGTTGAGCCAACTGAAGTGCTGAAAACCTAGGAACATACTATGAAAGACTTCCTTGAAAGGCACTAATTTAGATACTTCCTAAAGCAAGCATAGGCATGTATATGCTCTATATTGTGGCTGTTAGAGCAGTGGAACAAAATGTGGCCATAGAACACAAATCTGTATTCAGAAGTACACTTTAGCCTAAAGGTGTGGCTGCTGTGAACTGAAGTATGTTTGACCCACTGGCATGCACATGCCTGGGTGGTTATGAATATCATCCATCACATGTTGTACTCCAATACAAAAAGGTGAAGTCATTATTGTACTTCAGCCACGGGAAAAATGTCAGGCGTTTTTCAGTCTGAGAAGAAATCTATTGAAGTAGAATTGCCCCATTCCAAATTACACAGGGGAAGTCAGCCCTGTGGGTCTGGTCCACCCATTTGGATGTGAACCTGGACTGAGTTTTGTGGCTCCCACTGCAAGTTCAGCATCATTGTACATTGCTGCAGGATCCATGATTTGGAGGGTTTGGCTATCAGCCCTTGCCAGGCTTAGAGGAACTGGAGCAAGAACCATCATTTCACTTTGGAATTCATGTTCCTACAGGTTTAAAGGCTCATCATTAGGCTTCCTTTAGAAGGGAAAAACATAGAGTCACTTATGACAAGCTTGGGGAATATAAACCTTGCTTCTGCAACAATGGAACTGGTTCCACCACAAGAAGCAGGTGCATACACAAGAAGTGTATGCTTCTAGCATATGCTGTGCTTGTTCTGACAATGGCAAGAGGAGTGATGGGTGTGCTCTGCCATTTACACCATCACCTTTATATACCCCTCCCTGTTCCTCCTCAACTGTTTGATCCAACTTCAGTAGTGACCACTGAGGAGTCATAGTTGGGTTCTTATTTGTATATTCATGCAAATATAAAAATGTATTCTTAAAAGGTTGGTTATCAAGTATAAGTTGGCTCACTGTGTGGTACTTAGTTGAGAGAGTTTTGAATCATTTTCTGATTGTGGGTTGTTCTAAAACAGAGGAAATGAGTGTCATTCTCTGGCATACCAGCCACCTGTACCCTCCTCCTACAGGAAAAAATGAATGAATTATTAATTTTCCTGGATCATTGTGAGCAGGGCTGTGAAACATTCCTGGAAGGGTGATTAGAAAACATTTGTAATAATCTCTGAGAGGACAGTCTATTTGCATGAGTCAGTTAATCCATCTCTTCTCCTTTCTGGCCAAGAGGATGATGAAAATGTGACCCTTCTGAACTCTGTAGACCCCCAGCTAGGATCATAAAAATATTTCAGCTTCATAGGGTATCCAGGCGGTTTTTTAATAGGCTGCCCTGGGCTTCACTGGAACACAGAAACAAAAGCATTATTGGGGGAAGGGAACTGCCACAGCTGTGAGAAGTAGGAATTGTGAATTCACAGAGCATCATACCCCCAATTAAAAAAAATATGATCCACTAGGAATGCTGCTTTCCTCTCTGGTGCCATATATTTAAGGAATTGACCCTGGAAAATGGCCACTAGCTCACCAAAGTTGTTTCACTGAGGGGCATATTCTTGGTCTCTAGCAAAATATCAATATTTCCCAAACCTTTCCCTCACTTGAATCTGTTTAGCTTTCACAGTAGCTAGTATATCAGATTCTGAGGAAACTACCAATATAGGTACAGCATGGAAAATATTCTAACAGATGAAACTCAGAGAGGCACAACAAGTAAAGATCTATATGGATAACCCACATGAATACATTTGAGGAGATAAGTGACAATGACAAATTAAAACTCAGGAAACGACAGGGTAGGGCACAGAGGTGAGTTTGACATTATATGGGAATATTTAAAAAACGAAAAACAGTTTGTGTAGAACCAAGGAAGGAACATGGTTTAATATCCTTTAATGCTTGGTAAGTTCTTAGTATATAGTTGATTCAAGATAGCAAAATACCTGGGACTATGATAGGCAGTTTAAAGTATTCCTGGAAAAGTTAACACCCAAGAAATTGATGGATGTGGAAAAACAAAACAAAACAAAACAAAACAAAACAAAACAAAACAAAATGAAAAACCAACCAAACAAGCAAAAACACCAAGAAGGATGCCAAAAGAGCATTCCCAGGAGGTGAAAAAGGAAGATCCCACCAAGAAAGCAGAAGGGTCAGAGCAGTGGACCAAGGCAGCCAAGGCAAAGTAGTCTTTCAACAGGAAGGAGTGGAGATGAAAGTAAAATGTTGAAGGAGATGGGGAGAACTGGAAAATACCAGTGCCTGTGGCAATTAGAAAGTCATTGGTTTAGTGAGAACAGTTTCAATTCATTGATGTGACAGAAGTCAGAGGTATGAAAGAAATATAGAAAATTCAGGCAGGAAAATAAAGAAGCAAATGAAGGACAGGGACTGATTGGAGGGACTGTTGGTAATTTTCTAATGGGAGGGAATTGCTTGTATTTATAGGCAAGGAATGAGATAATAGAGAATGGTAAAAATAGAGATGGGTCTTTATAAACATACAAAATTAAATTTTATATGAAATTTTGTATTTCTAAATGAAGTAGAATATGGTGAAGCAGAATTTAAAATTATTCAAACTGATGTTTCCATGCCTATATATGGAAAACTTTAGTCACTTGGAATGAACTAGGAGCCTAGTCCAGTTTTGATGTGAAATTATTGTAGATCCCTTGATTGAAATAATACTAGAGGAGAGGGATTTTCCCATCATTCCTCCCAAACAAACAAACAAACATACAGGTAGTTCTATTGCCAATCCCCAAAGAATCAAACCATGTGGATAGTAGCTTCCAATCTCAACGAGATGCATTTAGTGAAGAACATCCTCCTTCACATAAATTCACACATTCACAAGCACACACACTCACACTCACATCTCACCTACATGTACTTGAAAATAGATGGGAATTTCAGGACAAATAACATTGATTATATACCTGGAAGTGCAAAATATGCTGAATTTCTTTGCATCTGGAAAATATGAAATTTGAACATCCTTTAGAGATACCACTTACAAGACTTCTCATTTAAAACAGACAAGAATGTGAGTAATAACATCAAAAAAAGTCTTGCATCCTAATTATAAACAATTAGGAGATTTTTAAAATGTAAAGAATTAAATACAGATCATCCATTCTCTCACCACTCAGAGGCTATTATAATTAATACTTTGGTGCTTTTATTTTGAGGTTTTTAAATTTATCTAAACCTGATAGAGATCACTTCTTATAAGGAAACATATTTTCATTTAAAATGTGCATAACCAATTTCCTGTTATTACAAAACAGTGCAAAATATTTATAATCTTTTTATAATATTCCATCATATGGCAGCACAATAATTTATATAAATATGTCCTTATTGTTGAACTTTAGTTAATAAATTGAACTATTTTTAGCATGGTTTTGCATTTTTATAGTATTTCTGGGTATTTCTTTGCTATATCTTCTCAGAAGTAGAGTTGCTGAGCCAAATAGACAAATAATTAGCCCAAATATAGTACCAGTTTAAATTCCCATTTATCATGGAAATCAGTGCCCTTATTCTCTTCACTCTCAATAAGTTTGCTAATCTCATTAAATATATATTTTCTTGGGGTAAGAAAGAATTTTATTACCCTTCACATTAAACATTACATTATTAACTAGAAAAAATTCTACTATGTATATTTTTTAACATTTGTTTCTTTTGATGATATACCCCCCCCCCCACATATGGATGTATATATGGTTTACTGTAGGAATTGACTCCTGCAACCATGAGGACTGGCAGGTCTGAATTCAGTAGAGCAGACTGGAAATTATAGATTCAATGAAGGTGCCTTTGAATTTCCCAGGAGAAGCTGGCTATCTGGAGTAGAATTGGAAATTCTTCTTTCTCACTGCTGAAATCCTCACTTAACCCTTTAAGGCCTCCAATTGATTGGATAAGGAGACTCCTCTTCTCACTGAAGGCAGTCTACTTTGTTGATTGTAGATTTAATCAGTCATAGATGCAATCAACTGACAAATAATTTAGATCCATATACAAAATACCCTTAATCAGGCCTTTACTTGCTTGATCAAATGAACTGGACACTATAACCTAGCCAAGTTGACACATGAAATTAACCATCACAGTCCATCCCTTGTGAACTTGGCACCCATATACATCTCCTTAAAACATACTTAATCTCTAAATAAAGGCAATAACTTAGTCATACGTTCACATAACATAGTTCAAATGTCCTGCTTACCACCAAAAATGCACCAACCCTTTCCCCAGAAAAGGATGCAAGCTCTTTGGTAATATTCACTCTTATCCTTGATATCCTGTAACTTAAATGTTATGACATATCATGTAACAACTTATGGTATATAAGAAGGGGATAAGAGAAGGAAGAAAACAAAGACATCTGCTTTATGTATATACACAAATATATTCACCACAGAACATGGAAGAAATACTCATATCTATTACAGTCCTTATTTCTGCAGCTGGTCATGTGGTGTTACCTTGTGTTTATAAACACCTTCTTCCACTACACATTCCATATTCCTTTTACCTTCAGTAAGATTCTCAGTTGGTTGTGATTCTTTACCTGGCAGAGTAGCCAAAAACCTTCATTCCTGCAGGGTCTGGACCATTAGTAGTCCTGCTTGTGTTGGGTCATTGTAGTTTTCCATTGACCTTTTTTTTTTGTTTGTTTATTTTGATAAAAATCTTTTTAATTTAGCACAGAATGATAAAAAAAAATATTATCAGTGTTCCAGAGGGACACACAAGAGAAAATATGGAAGAAGCATGATTTGAAGTGATAATGGTTTAGAATTTTCCAGAAGTGGTGAAAGACAGTCCTGTTCAGATTAACTAATCTAATACATGCCATGTAGGAAAAGTATTTGGAAACATTTATTTGGTCCCATTAAATTAAGACTAAAAAAAATAAGAAGCAAAATAACCTAAAGGAGATACTACACAATGGAAGAACACTATCTCATAAAGAACTGGGATTACCAACGAAGGGTGAGTAACAAAAGTATGTTGGTAGTGCAAACAGATGTTGCATCAAAAAAAAAAAAATAGCTATCAATATGAAATAGAGAATTTTGGAAAGAAATGCCAGAAATAGATAAGATATTGGCAAATAGCACAAATTGGGTGAGGGTGGTTGGATTCAATAAATCTAAGTTCCTTGTGTTCTACAGGAAGAGGGTAAATGCATCAAGCAAATATATACCTTCTTAATTAATTGCTGATATTAAAATTATTAGGTAACTACTACTAATGAAAGAATGGGAAGAGTAATGACATACATACTCTTAACTTTGCAATATTACCTGATTATTTATGTGAAGTTTTAAAATGACCTAAGTAATGCCCACTTCATTGGGATAGAATCGTCCACACTTGGAGGTTTTCAGGAGGAGTTGAGGGTTTAGGAAAGCGAGATTGAAGTGAATGTTTTGGGACCTATGCTAAGAAGTCATGGAAATGAGATGAGTTTGGGGCCAATGGAGTGGAAAATAAAAGAGAAATTCAAAGGACTGAATGTGTTAATTATACTAAAAAACAGACATGGATATTATAAAGGAAAGAGGGAGCCAGAAAAGATGCCAGTTCTCCTTAAAAAATGTGACAAAGAGGTTTTTTTGCATTTGGAGTACTATTGATTAAAGATAAGTTCCATAGAGCTGTAATAGGAATGGGCTGCTCAAGTGGGGTGGAAAGGAAAGGCATGTGGGCTATTGCACATTACATGTAATTCACACATTTAATTAGTGGTAGAGATTGTTACAAAGTCTCTGAACCAGAAAGCAAATTGGCAGAGTAAATGTATCCAGTTTGGGCTTCAAAGCATTTTTTTTTTTTTTTTCAACAATGAAACAACCATTCTTTTGAAGCAGTAACGGGTAGTCAAAACAATACTGGATGTCTTCCAGCCAGGTTGTCTGTGGAACATGAGATATTTTTGGAGTGCAAGACCATTATTATATAGAAAGTCACTTAATATATATTTTTATAATTCTTTCCTTATAAATTAAATTCGATTTAAATATTTTGAGTTTGTGTCAGAAACACTTCATGGGTGATTTGGGGTACTTCCTAGTGAATAGAATTATGCAACACATATGCATTTTGTCCATTTTGTCACTGATGCTAAATTTGATCATTTAATCTGGTGTTGTCTTCTAAATCCCTCCATTGCAAAGGCAAGAGCTTCCTTTAGTGTTATGCAGATAATCTATGCAGTGATGCTTCAAAACTGTGTGAATGGTTTTTAACACTCATTGATAGATAATCCTTGCCTGAATAGGAAATATATTATCATAGTTGCAAATGCTGATTTCTATTATTTTCCTTCTACATGTTTTAGCTGATATTCGTCTGTTTTAAAAGGAGCTTTCCTCTTTTCAAAATCATTTTTATTAAGTGTCACTATGGACTTATGCATAAACTGTTATAATTCAGTATGTTATAGATGGTTATTCTCAGTATTCTTTTTGATGTTTAGTTGTCTCTAATTTGGCCTTTGAGATCCCCTTTCTATTTGGAATCAGTGTACTTTGACATACTACCATTAGCTTTTGTATATTTCCTTGCTATCTGGACCTCTTATTTATCTGGAGTTATTCTGTTATGTGTATATGGAATCCAGTTTTTCTTTATTCCAAATGATTACTCAGTTGTTACAATACCATTAAAAATTAATTAAATTAAAAAATTAATTTGTGTTTTCCCCAGTGTGGTCTTATGCTGTATTTATATGTGAAATATAACATCTTAAATGAACTTTTATCTTTTTTTTCCTGAGAGCTACCTTTCCAGTCTTGGGTTACAACTGGTCAACTTAGTTCAACAGACAGTCTCTGAAAATGGAGCAAATAGCATGCATTTTGAAAAACTTTCATTTAGTAAACCTTTCAACAATCAATCAATCAATATCTCTGTTCCTCTTTCTCTTTCATTTTAGACTTGATCTTTAGCTCTTATAACAAATGATTATAAAGAGTCAACAGAAAAATGAAAAGACACCATTTTTTTTTAAATTATTAACAACTGACTAGGTGCAAAAATTTTGAAAAAAAGTAAAATAAGTGTAATGCAGTGTCTTACTTTCCTAGCTGCTAAAGCAAATACTATCCAATGTTTTGGCTTAAACAACAGAAAGATATCCATTTACAATTTTCAGGCTGGGAGAAGTCAGCAAGGTGACACTTTCTCCCCCAAAGGCTGTGCCATTCTTGGACTGGTTGCCAGAAATCCTTGGTCCTTGGATTTTGTGTCCCATGTCAAGGACCATGGCAGCATCTTCTTTCTCTTCCCAGTTTCTGGCTGCTCTCCAGGGCTTCTCTTTCTGTCTGAATTCATTCTACTTATAAAGGATTCCAGTAATCCAGATTAAAGCCCAAAACTGATTCAGCTGGGTCACACATCAAGAATTAACATCTTGAAGAGCTCTCATTTTATAATGAGTCCACACCTATAAGAACATGTCTAAATGGGTACAGAATTCAATTCCCCACATGCAATTTAAAAGAAATTATATCCCTTGCTTTAATTTCAGGCATAATGGTTTTATGCCTGTCCTGTATAATCTCATGTCTTTAAAAAATGTTCTTTCACTTTAATATTGTCAAAATGGTGCATTTTATGCTCACTAATTTTCCTACCATGACAGGCTAAGACGTAATTTTTTAAATTATAATTCCCATGCAGAAAAATATAAAGAAATACAATACAATTGTACATATTTACTTTATCCATTAAAAAAGAAAGCTTCAAACTAGTAACTAATTTGTAGAGTTGTAGAGAAAATTAGCTAAGCTGTTTAATTTGATTCTAATTATAATGTTGTCCTTTGTAAACAAAGATATTACTGATACATCCATAAATAATGCACTCTGTATGGTTTCTCAGCACAGTGATGGATTTTCATGGATTCATTCATTTTCTTAACCAGTCTCCCTGAGAGCAAGATATTTGACTTTATTCAATAAATGTCCCAACTAGCTGAAATAAATATCATTGATAGAATGTTGGCTTTAAAGAATCAATTCTGGAGCATTTCAAAAATACATGTATTAAAATTTGAAAGACTTTGAAATGTTATATAGAATAAAATTATGAGGAGTTCACTGCAGAACCTACATTTGAAAATCTACAAGATAATTGATTGAAAAACATTAGAATTGTACCATGTTTCTACTTATAAAATGTTGATTTCAGGACACAAATCCTAGGTTTAAATTGGATATTCTATTTTCAGTTGTCCTAACTAATTACAGGGGATATTTAATTGAATATCATATATTAACCAATAAGTAAAAATTGTCTCACTTGAAATTGTAGGTAAAGTTAAACAGTACCTTATGCTTGTCAACTTACCAGCAGCAACTTCGTTCAGTTTCTGTATTGATTGTGTATCCCATTATATTTTCTGAAATACTGGGATAAAATGGATATCCTAAGCACAGTATCCTAAATTTTATCAACTACCTATTCCACTATCAGGAATATTTCAATATTGTAAGAATTTTAATGTTTTTCCTGTTAGGTGTATAATGTTTCAGTGATTTACCCACAATCTCAAGCCTCAGATACTTCACTACAAATTTGCTGGAATGAAGAATTTTGTGTAAATCTCCCTGCTCAGGTAATCTGCCCAGCTCCACACATTGAAGAAAATAATAAAGGCCACAAGGGCTCAGCTTCTAAGCGTCCTTGATTTTCATCTTCCTTCTGGGAGCTTCTATTTTTCACTGTCTGTATTAGGGTCTGTTGTCATCAGGTTGTCAGAAAAAAATGAGAAAATTTTAAACCAGAGAGATTAACATAGAACATGTAAATGTGTGACGCTTGATCTCAAAAGGCAGCAATGTTTTAGACACTTGTCAAACAATTAGTACCCATGATGTTTTCTAGTGTTAAGTAGGATCATTTTCAGGAAAGAAGTGCAGGGAGTAATAAAAGATGAAGGGAACTCCAATTTAGCCAGTCATTTCAGCAATCTCAGCCCTAGGGATACAATAGAGTGAACAATGTCATAGCAAGATCAACTCTAGTGGGACTGTTCAGGTTTGCTAAAGCTGCATGAATGCAAAATACCAGAAATGTATTGGCTTTAATACAGGGGATTCATTAGGTTACAAATTTACAGTTCAAATGCTGTAAAAGTTTCCAAATGAAGGCATCAAAGAGAATACCTTCACTGAAGGAAGGCCAATGGCATCTGGAACACCTCTGTCAGCTGGGAAGGCACATGGCTAGCTTCTGCTGACCTTTTGCTCCAAGGTTGCATTTTAAAATGGCTTTCTCCAAAATGTCTCTGGGCTTCTCTTGCTCTTGGCTTCTCTTAGCTCTCTGATAGGTTCTACTGGGGCATTTCTGTCTAAGCATCTGGGAGTCCTCTCTTAGCTTCTCTTGGGCAATCTCTGGGATTCATCTCTTAGTTTAGCATCTCCAAATGTCTTTCTGTCTGCATCTCCATGCTTCCATGCCATGGCCTTGTGTCAGCTCTTAGTTTCTCCAGGTTTAACTCTGGATTATATATCTTAAATTCTCTCCAAAATGTCTCTCTCAGCTTCTCAGAACTCCTCTCCTTGATCTCTCTTAAAGGATTCTCTTAAAGGATCTAATTAAGATCCACCCTGAATGGGTGAGGTAACACCTCTATGGAAATGATCTAATCAAGAGGTCCCACCCTAATCAAAAGACTAAGTCTGCCCCCACAAGATTGCATTAAGGAACATGGCTTTTGTGGGGACACAATAGATTCAGACCAGCACAAGGGGCATAAACACTGTCTTTGGCAATTATTGAGAATAGAAATCAGTATCTGATATTATTGAACAGCTAATCCCAGAATAATATGGACATCTTTTTGAAAGAATGCCACAATCTATCTTTAAGTCTTCATTATATGTTCTTTCACATTTTGATAACATATTGGGTCTTTCTTAACTTGCAACTATAATGTTACAAGTTATAATATGAAATCTACTACAGAAAGATTTCTGATTTATCCAAATAGGGAGTGTCACTGTTCTTTTAAAGTCAATACATTTTTTTTCTTTTTCTTTCTTTCTTTCTTTCTTTCTTTCTTTCTTTCTTTCTTTCTTTCTTTCTTTCTTTCTTTCTTTCTTTCTTTTTTTTGTGGTTCTGAATGGAAATATCAACATTAACATAGGAATTGTGAGCCATCAAACTTTAAATTAAAAGAAGGAAATAAGTGCATTAATAATGAGTAGTGCTTATTATAGGACTCATGATAAAACTCATTTGAAATTTGTCTATACTTCTGGGGAAAGGAAAATAAAAAAGAAAAGAATGTTTAGCCAACAGAGTATCTGAATCAGAGATTTTGTGTTAGGTAATTTACACAAGTTATATATCATTTAGTTCTCTCAACACCAACAAAAGAACTATCAAAAATACAGGTGTTATTTGACTTAAAGATTTAATATCTTGATCTATTTACTAAAGACCTAGATTAAAACCATATATATGTATCTAGTACATTTTTGAGCAAAGAAACAGAAATCATTAGATGATTAGGTATATTAGGTTTATTAATCACAGTTTAAGTTTATTGGGAGACTTGGAAAAGGAAATTAAGAATATGATGTTTTTCAATACAGCTAATGAGCATGTTAACATGCATAGTGAACAAATGACTAAATCATCAAAATATTAAATTTCAAAGATAAACATCTATATAAGTCTAGGGCTGGATATATTCTTGGAAGTTGATAGTACTTATCTCTGGGTGGTTGATATGAATAAGAGGTTCAAAAATGAAAACTTTACTAAATTAAGGGAATAAATACCAACATATTGGGCTGAGAAGGCATTACTTCTGAGGGCAAAGAACAGAAATGTTGGTGATTGTCAGGTTGTAAGCATTATCTACTCACTTGCTATATGAACTTGGGCAAGTTATTTAGCCTCCCCTATGGGAAAAAGATAAGTCTCCGGAAGTGCTGTTAAAGGACTAATTATGCTTAATTAATTATGCTTATTCTACTTAGAGCAATTTCTCAACTGTGACTTTATGTTAGAATCACCTGAAGAGATTGAACACAAGCCAAAGAAAGCTAAAAATATAACAATGAAGTCCAAACTACTAGTGATGGAACCTGGACATCAGTGTTTTTATGTTTGTTTGGTGTGTTTGTTTGTTTTCTGTAGTGGGCCAGTTAAGGTAAAAAAGTGTCTAATGGAAATAGAGAACTAATTCTGTTGAACTTCTGTCAATTAAGTTTTGGCTACTCAGTTATGATGTAGTTCTTATGCTTGTTTACAGACATAAAACTTCAAAACTGAAACTAGTTCCATTAAAAAAAAAAAAAACACAACTAATCATGATAATCCCAGACATACAGAATATCTCCATCGACAGTGCCAGACTTTCTGCCTGGTAGCATTTTCTGGTCCCCAGTGCAAAGAGGTGGGGAACCAGATCAGAGCATGGTGGTCTTCCTGAGTTGAGTAGAACACATTTGAACAGAGTCTCATGAATATGGATGCAAAATACTTAGCAAAATGTTTAGAAATAAATTCAGTAATGTAAAAATTATAATATATCATGAAAAGCAAGGTGTTTCCTGCCTGCCCCCCCCCCCAGGAAAACAACTATGGTTTGGCATGTGAAAGTAAAAAATATATGTAGTTTATCATATTAATAGGACAAATGAGGAAAAGCATATAATCATGTTGTTAGACATAGAAATAGTATGTGACAAAGCTCAATAACCATTCATGATTAAAACAATTGTCTGTCATACAACTAGGAATAAATAGACAGGAATAAAAGGGAACTTCTCTCTAGCATCATACAGGGGAATCTTTGAAAAACCTATTATTAACTTCATAATTAGTAAGGATAACTGACTATTCTTCCTTTAAGATTAGGAAGCCAAGGATGTCTACTCTTATACTTCTATTAAACATTTTTATGAAGGTCCTAGCCAGTGCTACAAGGTCAGACAAAGAAGTTTAAAAGACACACATTGCAAAGGATGGTGTGAAAATGTTTTCCTTCACAGGAAGCAAGGTTTCTGCGGGTGTCTGAGCTTGTACCTCGGCTTGCCAGGCCTGGGCCAGGGGACCTGATCACCCCCTGGGGAGGGTAGTAGGTACGGGCGTGAGTGCCCTCTGCAGCCCCCCCGAGCCTGGGGAGCGAGGTCAAGGCAGCTCCCTTTTCCTCACCCAAAATGCCACTGGCAGGGGAGGCTTGCCGGAGGAAACCGCCTTTCTCCCAACTGCCCTTTCCCCGCTTCCTTATCTTACCCACTCACTCCCTGGTGCCAAGGCCACTCCTGCCACCGCCAGCGCGCATGACCGTGGCCAGAACTACCCCCGCCCCGCTGCAACGGTTCCGGCGTTCTCTCAGAACCAATCCTAGCCCCTATCCCTTCAATATTGCCATTTAAGGCTGCTTCACCTCCTTTCCAGCCCTGCCCTTCTTACCAGCCTATATAACCTGTAATCACCCCTGAATAAATCTCTTTGGCGCATACTCCTACTGGATGAAGAGTGTCTTGTCCCTATCGCCGCCCTCCTTGCACGCCTCTCGCCGAGGACCCTGGCCACGTCCTCCGCCTCGCCCTCGCCTCCGGGAAAGAGCCCCCGCCGCCGGTACCCCTTGAGCAGCCCCGAGAGCTGAGGGCTCGGCTACCGGCCGCCTCTCCCCCTAGAAGTAGTAACCGCGACCGCAGTTTCTTAGGTATTTGAATATCCAAGGGAATCTAGAAAAGCTATCAGAAACAAATCAATTGCATTTTTATATACTGACAATCAGAAAATGTAATAATATTTGAAATAACATAAATTCAACACAATATATGAACAAAATGGTATACTAATAACTACAAAACATTTCTTACAACAACTGAAGACCTGAAATTTGGAGACTGATACCAGTCTAATAGATTGAAAGAAACAATATTGTTACGATCATAGTTCTCTTCAAATTGGGATATAAATTCAACATAACCCCAATGAAAAATCCCATAAGCCTATGTTTTTTGTTTTGTTTTGACAGACATTGTAAAGCTGATTCTAAAATTTGTATGAAACTACAAAGACAGAAAATCTAAAATAAAATTGAACTAGAACAAAGATGGAGGACTTACACTAACATAGTTTGAGTTCTATTTTAAAAGTATTAAGTGATGTGGTATTCACATAAGGATAGACTACTTATAGAGCAAATGAAATATTTCAAAAATTATGAAAATACAGTAGTTATATCTACTAAAATCCACCTGTGTGTTACCTCAATTGACTACAAACTGATCTTTTCCCCATATAGCTTCAATTGATTTTTGACAAAGCTGCCATGGATAAGAACATAATTTTCACTAAATGGTAGCAGAATGACTGGATATCCAAAGGAATGTACCTCAACTTTTCCTCATGCCAAACAAAATTATTAACTCAAATTGGGTCATGCAATTAAACAAAAAATTCAAGCTATAAAAGTTATAGAAGAAAATATGAGAAAAAATTTTCTCAAACACATAATGGGCAAAGATTTTAGAAACAATGCAAGAATCACATGCCATAAAAGAAAGCAAAAAGAATGTATATGCATTTTGTGCATACACACACACACACACACACACACACACACAGATTTGGTATATTCCCACAATGGAATATTCCTGTGTAGTGAGAAAGAATCAACAATGGATATACACAACAACTTGAGAAAAATCACAAATCATTATGCTGAACAAAAAAAAATTTGCTGTATTTATATTATTTATATGAAATTCTTTGATGTTTGTTACTCTGAATATTAAGTGTCTTGGTGTTGGTCTATTCAGATTTATACTGTTTCGGGTGCACAGTGCTTCCTGGATCTATAATTTTATGTGTTTCATAAGAGATGGGAAATTTTCATTGATTAGTTCTTCCATTATTGCTTCTGCCCCTTTCCCCTTTTCTTCTCCTTCTGGGATACCCATGGCATGTACATTATGTGCTTCATGTTTTCATTCAATTCCATGAAACATTGCTCATGTTTTTCCATGCTTTTCTCTATTGTTCTTTTGTCTGTAGGATTTCAATTGTCTTGTTCTCCAGTTCCTGAGTGTTTCCTTCTGCCTCTTGAGATCTGCTGTTGTGTGTCTTCATTGTGTTTTTCATCTCTTTTGTTGTGCTTTTCATTTCCATAGATTCTGCCAGTTGTATTTTCAAACTTTCAATTTCTACCTTATGTTCACCCAGTGTTTTCTTTATATCCGTCATCTCTTTTTCCATATCTTCCCTGAACTCGTTGACTTAGTTTTTGAATTGATTTAGCATATTTCTTTGAAAATCTTTAATTGATTATTTTATTAAAGTGAACAGTATCTGTGCCAGTTTGATGTATTATGTCCCCCAAATGCCATTATCTTTGATACAATCTTGTGTGGGCAGACATATTAGTGTTGATTAGATTTTGGAATCCTTTGGGTGTTTCCATGGAGATGTGATTCAATCAACTGTGGACAAGACCTTTGCTTGGATGATTTCCATGGAGGTGTTGCCACACCCATTCAGGGTGGGTCTGAATTAAATTACTGGAGCACTATATAAGCTCAGACAGAAGGAGCAAGCTTGCTACAGCCAAGAGGGACATTTTGAAGAATGCACTGGAGCTGAGAGAGGAGCTTCAGCTTACAGAGACATTTTGGAGATGGCCTTTGAAAGCCGACTTTTGCTCCGGAGAATCTAAGAAAGGACAAATGTCCTAAGAGCAACAGAGAGTGACACTTTTGAGGAGCTGAAGCCTAGAGAGGAGCATCCTGGGAAAAAGCCATTTTGTAACTGGAACTTGGAGCAGACACCAGCCACATGCCTTCCCAGCTAACAGAGGTTTTCCAGACACCATTAGTTATCCTCCAGTAAAGTCACTTGATTGTTGATGCTTTACCTTGGATACTTTATGGTCTTAAGACTGTAAATTTGTAACCAAATAAACCCCCTTTTATAAAGGCCAATCTGTTTCTGGTGTTTTGCATCCCTGGAGCATTAGCAAACTAGAACAGTATCTCATCTGTTTCTTAATTGAGGTGTAAATTTTTTCCTTTGACTGCACCATATCTTCATTTTTCCTAGTGTAATTTGTAGTTTTCTGTTGCTTAGGCATCTGGCTTTCTTGGTTACCCCAATCAGATTTTCCCAGGCCAGAACAGGGACTATATTCAGTGTCAAGTTTCCCTGAGGGTTGTCTTAGAGGATAGACAGACTTTTCTGTGACATCTCTAGCTGCTGTGCCTTTCCTAACCTGCACAGCAGGTGGAGCCTGTCAATCTGCCACTCTGGTGTAAGGAGGTGTGACCCCTTTAATTCTCTGCTTAGTTTGTTTCTGTTTTCCCCAGGCCCTGGGGTCTGAGTTCTGAAGGGAAGGCAGGCACTACAGCTGAGCCCCACCTCCTTCTTCTTAGGGAAGATACACTCCATAGGGTGCTATCTTCTTCATTTGAATACTCCTTTATCTTTCTGACTCTGTTAACTCCACCCCTGTCTGTTTTAGAGCACTATGAAATGAAAGTGACTGAGGCTCTCTCCACTGATCCACTCAGGTTTAGAGAGAGAAAAAGGGAAGGAAATCCCCCTTTCAGAGCCAGTCCACAGCCCCCCAACTTCACTCATCAGTCAGAGAGAGCATCTGGTCTTCTGGGATCCCTTTCCTGGGACTCAGGTGTTTTCTGGCTCTCTAAGTTCAGTCATCTTTAAAAGCCTCTGTATATCTCCTTCTTTTTTGAATTATTGTTTTTTCCATTATCCCCACCTCCTCTCCACTGGGAATGACCTCATGGTACTTTGCTGCTTGTTAGGGGTTTGTCTATGTTTGGAGCTTGTATTCTGCAGTGCACATTTGTTAATTAAAACCCCAGTTGGAGCTAAGTTGAACTATATTTGCTTTCTCCAAGAATGTTGATTTCTCCCACAGCAAGCTCTTGTAGTTCAGCCTGCTGTGGGGGGAGGGGTCTCCTGTCACAGTTCTGCAGTTTTTACTTACAGATTTTTTGCTGTGATCTCAGCCATTCCACCCAATCCAGTTTGGTGTATGATGTGTGGACAGTCACAGTTGTCCCCCAGCAGTTGTTCCAGATTATTTACTAGCTGTTCTTGGGAACTGACTAACTTCCACACCTCTCTATGCTGCCATCTTGCCCCTAAAGGTCTGGACTGGCTTTTAACACTAGGGATTTATGCACTTACAAGTTTACAGTTCTGGGTCTATGAAAAATCCAAAGGAAGGCATCAACAGGATCATATACTTCCCAGAAGGAAGGCTGCTGGCAATCCAGGACTCCTCTGTCACATGGAAGTCACATGATAGCATCTGCTGGCCCTTCTCTTCTGGGTTTCATTGCTTTCACCCTCTGGCTGCTTCTCTCTTGGCCTCTCTGGTTTCTCCCTGTTTTCTGTGTTTTCTCTATTTTTGCTCCTCTTTCCCTTTTTATCCTCTTATAAAGCAATCCAATAAGAGAATTAAGACCCAACCTGAACAGCTCGGTTAAGATCCTACTCACCAAAACATTGTACTTATAAAGGATCCACAACCAAAGGAATGGATTAAGTTTAAGAACATGATCACTTCTAGAGTACATAACAGCTTCAACCAATAACATTATGAAAAAGCAAAAATTGCAGCTATTAAGATAAGATGACAGTGGATGGCCATTTAATATTAACTCAAGTAACAGAGAAAAAACAATCTTTTAGATATCCTAAAATAAATTACTACAAGTATGCTACAATGAGGGAATAAGTTCAAGATTCTCACAAAATTTTTGTAGGGAGACCTTGTCCCTTTGCTGAAATATTAGGACAGGATTGGAGAACACAAAAAAAATATGCTGTTTTTCTCCCTCGCCCATGGCATGTATCACTAATGAGTCATCAAACTTATATTATGAGGTTGAAGAGAGTTTAAGAACTCTTTTTATAAAGATCCAGGTAATATCTTCCATTGAAATTGATGCTTGATTAAGTTTTCTGTAAATGGGTATAGATTATCCTTATAACTATGACCATTATGAATATTCTTTCTTCTTAGAAAAAAAAATCAAAACATTATCCAATTATGTCTAAACTGAAAAATTCAATTGAAACAACATAAATAAAATTAATACAGTGCAGAAATAAATTATGCATATGACTAAAATACAAAATAATAATATTGCATCAAATGAAGATAAATTATAATTAATTGGAAAGGATGGCTTAAAAGAAATATGGGTCATGGATAACTGAACTGCAATTAAACAAGAAAAAGAATAAAATAAAAAAGATAATAAAAAACTGAGAAACTTAAATAAGAAATAACCTCAAAGATGGAGGTGAAATTAAAAGTGAACTAAATTCCAGGGTTTCAAATCCTTCCTCAGAGACAACCAACCTCTCTGAACTATAAGAGAAGGCAGGATCTATAGACTTTGAGATTAGGACTCCAAACAACCTTGGGAGCCTAGGAAGATTTTTCTTCAGTTGGAAAATGAAGAGCTAAGAGCAAAAGCATGTGGCATTTACAACCCTTTTGCTAACACTTGGCAGCTTTGAATCTCAGACATCTGCTCAACATTTGAATGGAGAAGGCAAGGAAGACACTTCTCAGGCATCCTCAGAACTCAAGCTTCCAGTTTTTCATGTCTGATTGGTCTGTAGTGGCAAAGTAGGGACAACAATTCTATCTATATAAAATAAATGCTAGGTACACAGTTGAACAGTAATATATAAGTGGCAGTTCATAAAACTTAAGCAAACACAGATGTCTTTTTGTGTGTGTGTGTGTGTTTTGTTTTTTTTTTTTTAATTTTTATTTTGAAATTCTTTCAAACTTACAGGACAATTACAAAAATAATAGGACATACAGAGAACTCCAACATACCCCTACCTTCCCCAGATGTCCATTCCACACAGATGTCTTTTAATTTCCACTTTGATTTTCCTTATAAAATATTGTGAACACCTTCATTCAAATGAGAAGCTGATTTTTTTTATCCTTAAATACAGTTCTGTTTCTCCTTAAATCTACTCTCATAAACAAGATTGTTAATGTTGAAACGTATAAATGATTATTATGTCTAGTATAAGATAATCCATAGGAAGACCAGATTTTGTTGTTTTATATGTACTTGTCAACTGTGATTTAAAGAAAGAAAAATACAGAAGGTTAAATGGATTTATGGGCAAATAACTTACTCTCAGCAATAGAATGTTAAGGAAAAGCTAGTTTAAAAGTTAAGGAGCTTATAATGCCAGCTCAGAATTTACAGCTAACAATTTATAGGCCAAAGCTACCACCCAGGCTTCTTTATCCTGCAGTATGAATAGGATTCCTCTTCAAAGCATTATCCTAATGTGGTATTAAACTGTCAAGTTGGCTTGCTTTCTGCAAGGACTTGTGCATAAGATGAATGAGATCCTTGGTTCAGTTCAGTATTGCTACATCTTTTAAATAACTTTTCCTTTGAAATAAAAATACAGATACATGCCCAACATTCCTATTTAAGTACTGAGTCATTGCAGTTTCCCTTATTGAAGAATATATCAACAGCAACCTTATCAATCTGTATTATAGATCCACATTTAAAAAAATACTATAAATAACTGCTGTAATTTTCATTATATTTATTTAAGTATAATTGAGGTGAGGATCATCATTAAATAAGTAAAATATATGTTGGGTAAAATTGGGAAATGGGTTAGCAAATTGTCATAAATGTTAGTCTTTATTAGCGACAACCATGATTCCTTAAGTAAACTTATTTTCTCTGATCACTAGAAACTCTTTGGAGCACTGTGTTTTGTGTCCTGTCCATGAATATCTTCATCAGTAGATTTAACTATTTTACCAAGAATTTACAGGACCTTGCAACAATAGACAGCAAATTATTAATTCTATGTTGAAATAATAGTGGCTTGATAATTAGCAGTCTGAATCATATTGAGTATAGAACAAATAATGAAAAAGGTTTTAGTTTCATGTAAGGGGAGAGACTAAGAAGAGGCAAAATTATAGTGTAGTAGAACCAGTTTTAAATTGCTTCTTTGGGGGAGAGATTTGTGATTTTTTTCCATAAATACTTAGCAAATCATTTAAAGTTGGTACTTTCTGTAGCAATCTATTTCATTTTTAAGCAAACTTTTCACTATCATGTCACAAAGAAAGCAATTTAGCCAAATCCAATAAACATATTTCTCAGAAATTTTCCTTCAGTCACTTCTAAGGAGGCTAAGTATTGAGTTGCTGATGTTGAGTCAATTCTCTTTTATTAAGTATTTCCCATTATACTAACTGAAAAGAAAAAGCCAACTTTCTCTATTTTCCTGTTACTGAGAGAAATAATTATACAAAGGAACAGCAATTTTTGCATTTGCCTATTCCTAACATTTCTCTGCCTATCTACATAAAACAAATAGATATGTAGATGTAATGCAGATACGGAGAACAGATTTTAGGGAGAGTCTTCTGTGACTCAATTCATACATTTCAGATCATAGGAACAGTGTGAGAATTAGTGTATAGCATGGAGGAATTTTTTTCTTCCAAGTATTAGAACAATGTGATTTTTAACTGTAAGTTAGAGGGAAAATCAAAATAAATTATTTACATGCATTTTAATGTACTTTCTAACATAAAAGTAGTACAATACACTACTTATATATAAAATGATAAAAGATTGGACAGTCACAGAACATACTATTATATGGTTAATTCTGGATTATGTTTTGGGAGCAGGAAGTAAAAGGGGATAGTGCTTGTGTTGTACCACATAAACAGTGTAATTGCATGTTATAAAATAATTGTACATCAAATGCTGACTTTTTATTATCAAGACTTACAATATAAAAACTAGAAGACCAAGTTCACTGTATACCGTTTTCATGGTTGTCACATGCTAGTGTTACTTTAGCAGAAAGAAATATTCACAATCCTCCTTTATTTTAGTACCCCTTTTAAAACACACTGTTTTGTATGTGCATTTATATTTTCAGGAAGGTTTTTGTAACATTTGTGCAATCATTTTGACATTTACTGTTATTGTAATTTTAAGATATTTTACATCTTAAGGCAGTATCATCTTAGAAGACACTAAATAGCAGGACTAGTACTAGTTGTAATAAATTCTTCCAATCATCAAAAACATAGAATTCAATTAAGTATGTTACACTCCTATAAAGAAGTTCAAGCTTTTAATTTAGAAGAGAACACTTTGCAAAATATTTTAGATCAAGCAGAAAACATCATTAGATCAGAAAACCTCTTAGAAGATGTATGTGCTGTCATTGTAAATGGCAATATTTTGAGACTGCATTTCTCCTACATTGTCTTGTCTAAAGGAAAAAAAAACTTATTCTTGAATTATTTTAGGTTTGAATTGTGCAAAATTTCAATTATTTAATATCTGCTGAAAAAATTTCCCCTAAAATAAAGTACAACTCTCCCAAATCTTGGTGCTGTTTGAATATTTTAAAATTAAAAATGTATGTATTTTTTTGGCAAATGAACCCAAAACTGAAAGCATTGTATGATCATTATAGAAGTTTTAAAAAAGTACAAAAAGTTTTTTAAAATTCCACCAGTAATCCTACCAACCATAAATAAACCTTGTTGGTATTTTATCATATTTTCTTCTAATGTATGTATATATGCATATGTATAGGTATACAACATATTTTTTAAGTTCTATTTAATCTGCACATATTTTGTGCTATCACTGTAGTGTGAGAATATCCTCATTCAAAAGAGATATTTTGGAGGACACAATTTGTAATGTTAAATAATGTATCATCTCCACTGTTTTCTTAATATAAATAACAGATTAATATGATGTTTCTGAAAATTCCTTAGGATAGTTTCCCTGCATGTAAATTATTGGATATTAATTCTTAGCATAAGAATAATGTAGTACATATGAATTGAACTATCAAAAAGCAAATGCAAATACCTCAGCCAAAAAATGGGAATCTATTTTAAACGAGCAAGTATTTTTCATTTCTCTAAGCCTTCTGTTGGCCTAAGGTGGATTTCTCAGGCATAATCTCACAGTCATTCTTTACAGTCCCTTCTTCAAACATTTCTTCTCTTCATGAAAGTCTCTCTTGACTTGTCTCAAATCTGCTTGGTTTTGATTTCATCTGCTTAAGCAAGACCGTCTTTTGCCTAAGAGGAAGGAAAGGCAGTATCTGCTGATGTGAAACTGGAGGACCAAATCCATTTTCCTGATTGGATCTAGGTGCTTCAAGCTGCTGATCTGTATGTTTGTTTTTTTCTTCTTTTATGCCATCTAATATTGACTCTCCTCCAGTGCATTGGCTGGTTGTTAACTTAGCTAGGCTCCTTGACTAGTGATTTGATAAAATAAAAATGATACTCCACTCACGCTTTTAATTGGCCCTTCTTTTGTTGTTAGAGTGAGTTTAACAATATTGTAATTTGTATTAATTCTGCAAATCATTTGTTCATCCTCTTGCCTGATTTTTACTTAGTAGATAAGCATATTTGATGAACTCTTGGTATAACACTTATCTACTACCAATCTATTTTCAATGCAACCATGATAGCAATGTTTCTACAAATGTATTGTTAAATTTTATTACCATCATGCTTAATGTCTTCAGTATTTGCCTCACATTTAAAATAGCATCCAAAAATCATGACCTACAGGTCACGACCCAACCATCAAGTTCCAAACATTTCTTCATCTCTAGTTGCCCCAGTTTGCCAATGCTGCTTCCCACAGAAGGCTTCTTTCAGTTACCGAAATATGCTGTCCCTCCTACAAGTGGAAGTCACTTTTTTACCCTTGGGTTGTGACTTTAATGTCTCCTTTTTTTTTTTTTTTTTTTTTGTTTCTAGTGTATTAGAATAGCTAGAAGTAATTACCTGCATCTCTGTTGAGCTGTAATCCAGTAGACTCGATTCTTGATAATGATGATTGTATAACTGTATAGGTTTTATCACGTTACCATGTGATTGTGAAAACCTTGTGACTGACACTCCTTTTATCCAGTATATAGGCAGATGAATAATAAAATAAAGATAAAAATATGAAGGGGAGGGAGGATTGGGATATTTTGGATGTTCTTTTCTATTTCTATTTTTTTTTTCTTTATTTTGGAGTAAGGACAATGTTCTAAAATTGGTTGTGGTGATGAATGCACAACTATATGATGATACTGTGAGCCATTGGCTGTATACTTTGGATGGATTTATATAGTGTGTGAATATATCTCAATAAAATTTCATTAAAAGACTCCCAAAAGCCATCTTTTCATGAAGCAAGCCATGATTACCTCTTAAAAGTGCAACTTCCACCATTTGACACACAGAGACAGACATATATAGACACGAATATTTCCTACGAGGCTGCTTCTTTCAGAACATTGATCACAGAGAACACTGTTATGTATGTATTACTTTTTAGAAATGGGGAATCTGAGGTTTAGAGAAGTTGCGTTTCTAATCCAGGAATAAGAGTGCCAAAGGAGCTGAGATTGAAAAACAGAGTCTGATTCCAAATACTTTGCTCTCAGCCATGGCAGCATTTTATATTTTTCCCAGTAATGAGCGAATTATTTGAATAAAGAATATCATCTTGTTGACTATCACATTGGTTGGAAATATTTTCCTCATTGTCATTAGCATCTTTTATCAGTTTACTAGGATCCTTTTAATGCATTTTATTTTATAAAAATAGTACATTAATTCAGTTTAAAATTTCAAAGGGAACAAAAAGTTAATGAAATGGGTACTCTTTTTGCCCACCATTCCCTAGCACCTCCTGCCTCACTTTCCTCTACTTCATTAACTGTCTTCTTATATTTACCTGGGTACATCAAAAGTTTATATCAATGCTGCTATTTATGAACATATACTTTTAGATAGATATATTGTTTCCTATGATGTGTGAGATTTATATGTCTAATATTAATAGCTCATTCCATTGTTCTCTCCCTACTCCATCCTCAAAATAAGGGCATATCACAATATTGAATAAATAAGTACTTAATATATATATTTATATGATTGCAATTATTATTAATGGTGAGTCAAAAATTATACATGAGTAAGCACCTTATTTTTTTAACATTTCTCAAGTAAATACTTCCCTCTGTTGACTTGTATAGTTTTCTAACAAATATTGTTAATTCTAATGAAATGGACTATAAGATTCTAAATTGTTCTAAATGGTATTTTCTACATGCTCAAATACATCAAAATTTCTATCAATTCAATGTTTTCAAGATGACCTCTCTCCTAAATGACCTTTTACTTCTGTACTCTTGCCTATCATGCTGCTGTTTTCAGACTTGCTATGCAGCTATTTGCTTGGAACTTCCTCTCATCATCATCCCTTCACTAGAGCTAATTGAAGCTTTTCTATTCTTTTGCTTCAAGGTCTTTCTTTTTCATGGTGCAGACCCTAGAATTTTTTTTTCTTTTTTTTTCTTTTTATTGTTGAATATAACATATTTACATAGATTTGATAACTTTCCAAGTGCAATTTAACAAGTAATTAAAAAGCAAATGTCAATGAACATTATGGATTGCAATTCCACAGTTTCAGTTATTTCCTTATTATGAAATATAACATATGCAAAAAAGTGATAATTTTCAAAGTGCAATTTAACAAGTAGTTATATAGGAAATTTCAAAGATGTTGTGGGTTACAGTACCATAGTTTCAGCTATCTCACCATTGTGAAATATAACATATATATGAAAAGGTGATAACTTTCAAATTACAATTCAAAAAGCAGCTATTTAGCAAACTTCAAAGAATATGAGTTATAGTTCCACCATTTCAGTTCTCTCCTTCCAGCTATTCTAATACCCTAGCAACTAAGAAAAAGAAAAGTATACAGAGATTCAGTATTCATAATCCTTTGCCAAATTCTATCCCATCTGTTGCTGCCCCCTCCTCTAGCCCAATCACTTTCTTGATCTTCAAACATGTTTAGGCAGTGACCACCCACATGATCAGTCCAAGTCAACAGTAGTTCTAAAAACCCTAAAGAATACCTGGGTCCCTATCTTAGACCCTATAAAAGTTTCACTTACTCAGTCTATTCTTCAGAACTTAAATCTTCAGGAGAGCTCCTATGCCAGCTAAGTCCCAAAATCCAGAGGCAACAACTTCTTCAAGAACATCAACCAGCTGTATCCCCTTTTCCCATTATGTCGACACACCTTTCCAGCATGAACAAGTTAGAGTGGTCCCTAGAATTTTTGAAGCAGACCCTCCACTAGTTTCCAGAATAAGGCATGGAGATCACATTTTGAGAAGACACGAGTCTACTAAAAGTGTATTTGTTCTCCTCTAATACTATATCCTATTTTGTCTTGGTGTAGCTCTCAGGGGAAGAGGTGGTATTTCTCTTACTATATGAAGGTATAGTGCCATTATCTTCTAGTTTCCATATATGGTTATAAATCTAATGAAGAAAGGATTGATTTTATCCGTATTCTCTATGTTCTGAAATTTTGTAAGGAAGTATTTTAGTTTCAGTCTTTCATATTTGCTGGATATTTGATTGAGCCTATTAACATGGGAATGAACATATATTCTTCAATGTGAAAATTTTAATACATCCTTCTCATTTAATGTGATTCTTCCAATTTTTTTTCTTTGTGTTTCTCTTTCTGAATTTCCTATCAGTTGGATGTAAGACCTACTCTAATTTTCTTGTGTTAACTCTAATTTTCTTGACAGTTTCTTCAATTTATCTTCCAACTTCCATGGCATTTTAAAAAAAATGAATATTTTTTAAAATTTTCAAATAAAATTATTTCCAAAAGAAATTAGAATTTATTTAGTATCCTTTTTGGTTTTGAAGGCTGAATTATACTTTTAGACATCTGACTAATTGTTGATAGTTTTTATTTACTCATTTTGAAATTTTCTTCTGTTCACTGCAGTGTCCCTGTTTTTTCCAGTTTTCTTTTGTGTCCCATATATGTGTGCCTCAGTCTTTGATTAGTATCTTTCCTCAAAGATCTAGCTGTTTTTGGTTATTATTCATATTAAAAAGGAAGAGAGATCCAAGTGGCAGTTCTATTTGAATTTTTAGAATTTGTCTAACAGTGTTTAGGCACAACCCATTACAAATCTAAAAAAAAAGAAAGAAAGAAAGATGGCTTAAACACCCATTTGTTATTTCACAGTTATACAGATCAGAAGCTCAGATGTGGTTGAGGTGGTCCCTCTCCTCAGGGTCTCACAAATCTGAAGTCAAGGTGTTGCTTGGGACCCATTCTCATCTAGAGCCTTGACTAGGGAAGACTCTTGTTTCCCAGCTCATTCAGATTACTGACAGACTTTAAGTGTAGGAGTTCTCAAGATTAAAGTGCTGAGCATGTGTTTTCTTGCAGGCTGTTGGACAGGGGTTGCTTTCTTCTCTTAAAGGCTGACTTAATGTTCTAGAAACATGGCCTTCCTTACAATATGGCATTTTGCCTGATCAAGGCTAGGAGGGATGTATCTACTGCTGTACTAAGTCTTTTAAGGACTCATCTGATTAGGCAAGGCCCACCCAAAATAATCTCCATTTTGATTAACTGAGAGTCAATTTATTAGGGACTTAATTGCATTTGCAATCTCCCTCCACAACTTCCGTAAAAGATAGCCTTATCACAATGATATCCCTTAATAGTCTCAGGTCTCTCTAACTCTGAATAGGTGGGGATAATAAAATGGTGTGTGTAAATGGGAGCCATCTGAGAATTCTACCTACTACAGTGTGGTTAACAGTAAAGTGATCTGACAGGGTCTAAGCTGTTTCACACTGGAACTGACACTCATCCACACCTGTCTTTCTCTTGTGCTGATTAATTTAAAGAAAGGAAACATTAATTGTATCTCTTGGGGATGGGGATTATAACTCTTATTTTCAGAACTCTGGGAGACTAACTGGAGATACTAGCTGGATTTCTGCTGATCACTATGTAGGCTTCCTTTTAATTGACCTATTTCAAATCTGTCACTGCTTTCCAAACCAAAGCTCTGCCTCATGTACCATAATTCACCATCCATCCTTAGACTAGTCATCAGTCTTCCACCAAAATAGTATTTTTATTTGTTTGTTTATATTTTGGATAGGAGTGAAGGAGGATAGTCTGGAATCCAAGTCCTCTCCATTTATTGGCTTTCATTTATTCATCTAGCAATTTTCAATCCCATCTGCATTTTGCCTTACATCTCTTTATATTATTTGCCACACAGCTTTCAAATTTTGTTATCATCTTACATCTGCTGTAATCTCTCTTGCATTTTATTCCAGTATTAGCTTTCTATTACTGCATAACATGTTAGTCCAAAATATAGAATGTTAATACCGCATTTATTATTTCACTGCTTTGGTGGGTCAGAAATTCAGAGCAGCTTAGCTGGGTGGTTTTGGCTTGAGTCTCTCATGAAGTTGTACTCAAGATGTCAGTGCAGCAGTCATCTTGACTGGGAATGGGGAATCTGATTCCAAGATGGCTCACTTACTTGGCTGTTGGCAGGAAACCCCAGTTCCTCATTGGTTATTGGCAGGAAGACTCAAACCTTTGCCATGTGGACATTTCCTTCCAGCTGCTTGAATGTCCTCACAAAATGGCAGCTGGCTTTCCTGAGTGAATGTTCTTTTAATTTAATTGCTGTATAAATTTGGGAGGTAGAAGAGATAAATGTATGTGTTAAACCTACCAGGTTTATATTGAGGTCTGGACTTAAAACATATCCCATTCATTTGTTTCTCTCTTTTTTTTTTTATTCTATTATGGCATTATTTTAATTTGTACTTTTATGTGTTCCTATCTAACAGTGTTAGTTTTCTCTCATTGTTCTTTAAGTCAAATAATTCACAGTGATTTACTCTCTTTTATTCTCCCAGTAGAAAAGTTTTCTCCTAAGAATCTCCGTCACTAATTTGGTAGTAATTAACATCATTAAAATATTGAATTTTCCCACCTGACACATCATTTCTCTATGGGTCTTACATATGCTTATAAAGTTTTACACTTTTGGAAACTCAACATTAATGATGAAAAATTCATCATATCAAATATCTAGTTACATCTTTTGAGATATTAGATAATCTTGTGACTTTTTTTATCTGTGATCTAAAGTTTACAGATTAGTTAATGTTTCAGCTAGATATTTTGGACTATCATGTTATATCGCTGTTAGAATGCAATGTTTCTTTTTCAATGGGATGAAGCTTTTTTAAATCAAAGTAAAGTCTAATATAGATTGATAAATGACCCATATTTTTTCCCACACAGTCCACAATAAACTTCACTCAAAGCTAAGTGATGCTTCTCAGTGTTTCTATTTATTGATTATTAGGAAAGACATATAAATTTTCTAGGAACTTCCTTACAGTATGATGGATTGCATTTTATTATGATAAGAGTTTCAAAACAATTCGTTTTCCTTCTAGTACCTATTGTTTCAATAGCAAATAAATATTTATCAAAAGACTTTCAAATATGGGGGAAATGTGCAAATTCTATACAGGCCGTTTTGGGGGGAGTAAAGAGGGAATTTTACTATATGTTAACTTAGTAGCTACTTAGGAGCAAAATTATTTGTTTTGTAACTATTTGTGCATATCAGAAAATGCTAACATTTATCAGGAAATTATATTTTTTACTAAATTTTTAATTTAGTTTTTAACAAAAAGAGAAATAATAATATTGAAAATATGCTGAGTGTACTCTCCAAGTATTTAGACTTTATAGCCAAAAGCTATATAGTAAGTGATTCCTTTGTTTAGGAATTTAGAATATTTTTACTGTTAAAAGGCTCAGCAGTCTCATGATACTCATCAGAATCCAGGCAGCTTTCTTTAGCTGTCATTCAACCCCTACTGATATGTTACTTTTATGATAATATCAGGCCCTTCTGTTTGGTATATTTTTTCTTTTTGACTGAAACACTAGCAATTTAGATCCAGTGATGGAATGGCTGCAGAGGAGAGAAAAATTCTTAATATCACCTTGTGGCTAACTTAGGTACAGTTTAGTTTCCAGGGTTTGCAAATGTTCTCGGGAAAGCAAAATCATCCCCTATCGAACACTAATGATGTTGATTTGTCCATTCTATATTGAAGTTATTTTATAGTACTTAAAATAAGATGCTTTATAGGTGGGCTTCATAGAATTATGTAAATAAAAGAAGGATGTAATTATAGAGATTTTTGTTCATCAAATATACCATATTCTTATGTTTAAATGTTGTAAGAGAAGAAAACTAATTTGAAAATGCTTTTATACAATATTTTAAAAGGGACTTGTAGGATCACAGAAGAAGGATGCTTAAATAATGTTAACTCAGATAGGGAGGTATCAGTAGGTACATGAGCAGTATATAGTCTCGATAGACAAACAGGGAATTAGCAGATCTAATACTGCTCTTGCCTGGTGGAAGATAAAATTAAGCAACTTGTCTAGACATCATGAAAAATAGTGAGACCCAAGGTTGACTGGAGACTGCATACCCCACTAAAATCATTCATGTTCAATTTTTAAAAAGTTGCTTAGCTAATATTTTCTTTCAACTACATTTGTAAGGACACTAATTTAAAAGCAGAGGAGTGGCCCACATTTGAGGTAACTGAAGTTATAATACAATGTGACTGGGCCATAAGATTTGATGAGAAGTAAAATGTCTGGAAAAGTAAATAATAGAAAGACTGCTGGGGCCTTCTATGCTGTACTAGGGAGCCTGAGATTCTCTAGAGAATATTGACTATATTATAAAAGTAGAATAACATGTTTAGAATATTCATTCTTTGAAAAATTTTGAGGTTGATTTGGAAGACACTGGCTAAAAGTAAGCTGTTGAAGTTACCAGGCCAATACTCATGACCAGAATTACAGAAGTTAACAATGGACTTGGGGAGAGCTAAGGCTGGATTCAAAATCTAATAAAGAGCCAGCAGCCAGTTTGGCATGATGCAGTGAGTGCACGTAAGGATTATGTGAGTTAGATTCTAAATTGGTTCCAGATTTCTGGTTTTAGAAACTAGGTGGCTGGATTCACTCCCAGAGGAGAAGGAGTGAAGAAGGCTGGATGAGGAGTTCACAAATAATTAGATGAGGACACCAAAAATGTTTAACAAGTATAGTTTAATTTTAGTCTTCTATTTAACTCATTGTGATGTAAAAGCATTGGCATTAGTGTTCAGCTTAAGCAATTTTCAGCATTAGCTTGGCATCAGTTTTTCCCATTGGCACTCTTAAAATTTGCCCTGGCTTCAGTGCCAATACCGCCAGAATGTTCTTGGCAGCCTCAGGATCTAGGTGTCAAAATGTAAAATGATTCTGTTCCACTTTCTTTTTAAGTGCCTAACTTTTGCAAAGCTAACTTTACTTCCTATTTTGTGATTTAAAGTGAATTTCTGGGAAACATTTTTCACTTAAATGTTTACTAATTAATTCAGCATTTCTACTATTTTTCTCATGGTCCAGTTCATTTCACTACACTAATCACTTTCTCTTAAGTCCACTACTCAATTCACTGAAAAGTTAGCCCTTTAGAAAATATCACCACGTATTTGGAAAGCTACTTTCCTGCAGGTGTAACATCAGTGCTCTTTCATCTTTATAAATGGGTCCCCTGGAAACAGATTTTGAAACAGGGAGTTGTGTGCAGAACATTTATTGGGGAGTACTCTTGGGAGTTAAACTTATCAGGAAGTGAAGAAGGAAGGGTTGGACAGAAGTTGCTTATCCACAAATCCATTGCAGCCAAGGCTTCAGCTAATTCTGCAGAGAGTTCTACAGCTTATAGTAGGCCCAAATTTAGGCAAGGGGTAGGCCTTTGTTTCCCTGCATCAGCCAATCTCCTAGCCACTCCTGGAAAGGAGAGTAACCTTGGGTGGATGAAGCCATTTCCTGTGACCAAGGCAATTTTCAGAGGGGGATTCAGATGTGAACAATCAACAGATTTGGCAACTGGAGAATGGGTGCCTGATGCTGAATAGGAAATGTGTGTGAAGCACCACAGAATCTACTACACTATTATTTAGATCATTTCTAAATCCTTGTCTTTTTAATTAGATTACTGCCTATGATTTTTTGGCTTCTGTGTTTCTATGTTATTTTTATCTGTCTATTCTCTACATTTGGGTTTAAGGCATTGAAAGAAAAGTGCTCAGACCTAAATAGAATACAGCGTAGAATTACAAATAAACTTGAACATAAACTGCACATTGATCTTCAAAGATTTATATAATCCTTGGATATAAAAGCTTGAAATAATGTATAGAAATAAAAGCCTGAAAGAAACTTAATTATATAATGTATGGAAATACAAAGACTGAAACATTGAACAAAAATCCCTTTCCTTTTATTAGTGTCTCTCCTAAGTGCCTTAAAACATTCAACTAAGCTAATTTGCTAACCCAATCAAAATTTTACTAGTTAGAACTAGTTTTTTATTCTTTTGCAATTATTCATTTGTGTTTTTTTAAGTAGACAAGTTGTTATAGATACACAGAAAAATTGTACAGAAAGCATCGAGTTCCCATATGGCCATGCTCATAGACAGTTTTCCTTATTACCATAATCTGAATTGGTGTGGTAACTTTGTTATAATTATGAAAATGTATTAGTATATTTACACAATTAACTATATCCATAGATTTTATTATGGTTCACTCTTTGTGATATACAATTCTATATATATATTTTAAAAGTTTTATTCTGGTAACATAAATATTATCTACAATTTCTCATTTTAACCACATTCAAATATACAATTCAGTCATGTTAAGTACATTCAAAATGTTGTGCTACCATCACCATCATCCATTACCATAACTTTCCCATCACTCCAGACAGAAATAGTGTACCAATTAAGTATTAACTCCCCATTCCCTACATCCACTCCACCCTTGGTAACTTGTATTCTTTTTTATGATTCTATGAATTTGCTTATTCTAATTATTTCATATATGTGATCACACAATATGTATCCTTTTGTGTCTGACTTATCTCATTTGACAGGATGTCTTCAAGGTTCATCCATGTTGTCACATGTATTGGAACATCATTCCTTTATATGGTAGAATAACACTTTATGGTATGTACGTAACACATTTTGTTTATCCATTCCACTGTTGATGGACATTTGGATTGCTTCCATCTTTTAGCAAATGTGAATAATGCTACTACTATTTGTTCAAGTTGCTGCATTCAATTTCTTGGGGTATATACCTGTAAGTGGGATTGCCAGTTCATACAGTAATTTTCTACTTAACTTGCTGAGGAACCATCAAACTGTTTTTCATAGCAGCTATACCATTTTACATTCCCACCAACATGAATGAAGATTTCTGTTTCTCCACATTCTCTCCAACACTTATTTTCTGTTATTTTTTTTTTGTTTCTAATATTAAGCATTCTATTGGGTATGAAATGGTATCTCATTGTGCATTTCCCTAATGACTAAATATGTTGAGCATCTTTTCATGTGCTTATTGGCCATTTGTATATTTTCTTGGATAAATGTCTAGTCTAGTCTTTTGCCCATTTCTTGATTGCATTGTTCAAGTTTTTGTAATTGAGTTGTAGGAGATCTTGATGTTTTGGATATTAAGCCTTTATCAGATATACAGATATGTGGCTTTCAAATATTTTCTCTCAATCTGTAAGTCTTTTTGTTTTGATAAAGTCCTTTGATGCACATTTTTAAAACAAATTTTGGCGAAGTACCATTTATCTGTATTTTCTTTGGTTGCTCGCGTTTTTGGTGAAAACTACTTCTTAACACAAGACCCTATGTTTTCTTCTAAGTGTTTTATAATTTTGACTCATATGTAGTTATTTCTTCCATTTTGAATTAATTTCTGTATATGGTGTGAAGTAGGGTCCACCTTCAATTTTAGCATAAGGGTATTCAGTTTTCCCAGCACCATTTATTGAAGAGTCTATCCTTTCCCCATTGAGTGGACTTGAAACCCTAGTGAAAATTTAATTGGCCACAGATGTGAGGGTTTATTTCTGAATTCTCAATTTTATTCCATTGTTCTATATGTGTCTCCTTGTATGAGTACCACACATTTTTCATTACTGTAGCTTTGTAATAAGTTTTAAAATTGGGAAATATGAATCCTTCAACTTTTTTCTTTTTTGTAAAATGGTTTTGGCTATTTTATATAGAAGGAGTCCCTTACCCTTCCATATAAATTTGATGATTGGCTTTTCCATTAATGCAAAGTAGGATGTTGGTGTTTTGATTGGGATTACCTTGAATCTATAAATTGCTTTTGGTAGAATTAAAATCTTAACAATATTTAGTCTTCCAACTCATGAACACAAAATGTACTTCCATTTATTTAGGTCTTCTTCATATTCTTTCAGCCATGTTTCATAGTTTTCCATGTATGAATCCTTTTTACCCATGGTTAAATTTATTTCTAGATATTTGATTATTTTCATTACTGTTGTAAATGGAATATTTTCTTGTCATACTCTTTAGATTTTTCATTACTAGTGTACAGAAACATAATGATTTTGCATATTGACTTTGAAGCCTGCCTCTACTGAATTTATTAAATCTAGTAGCTTTATTTTGGATTTTTAAGGGCTTTCCATAAAAACAGAATCATGTCATCTTCAAATAGGGAAGGTTTTATTTCTTCCTTTCCAGTTGGGTGCCTTTTATATCTTTTTCTTGTCTACTTGCTCTGGCTAGAACTTCAAGCACAATATTGAGTAATGATGGTGACATTGGGAATCCTTGTCTTTCTCATTTTAGAGGGAAAGCTAGCAGTCCTTCATTATAAAGTAGGATGTTAGCTATGCATTTTTTGTATATGCCCTTTGTCATGTTGTGAATGTTCCTTCTAGCCCTGGTTCTCTAATTGTTTTTATCAAGAAGGATTTCTAGATTTTGTTGAATGCCTATTCTGCACCATTTGAAATGATCATGTTTTCTTTTTCCTTTGTTCTACAAATTTGGTGTGTCACATTAATTAATTTTCTCATGTTGAAACATACTTGCAGACCTGGGATAAATCCCACATGATCATGGTGTATAATTCTTTTAATGTGCTTTTGGATTGGGTTTGCTAGAATTTTGTTGAGGATTTTGCAGCTAAAGTCCAAAAGGGTATTGGTCTGTAATTTTCTTTTCTTGCGGTAACTTTCCTTGCTTTAGTATTAGGGTGATGCCATCCTTATAGCATGATTTAAGAAGCATTCGTTTTCAGTTTTTGGATGGGGCCAAGCAACACTGATGTTGATTCTTCCTTGAACGTTTGATAAAATTCACCAGTGAAGCCATCTGATCCTGGGCTTTTATTAGTTGGGATGTCTTTGATGACTGACTCAATCTGTTTGTTATTGGTCTGCTGAGATTTTCTATTTCTTCTTGAATCAGCATCGGTAGGTTTTTGGTATCTAAGAATTTGTCCATTTTGTATAGGTTATCTAATTTGTTAGTGCAGAATTGTTCCTAGTATTCTCCTACAATTCTTTTTTTAATTTTGTGGTGCTGTAGTGGTAATGCTCCCCCTTTCATTTCTGATTTTAGTTATTTGCATCCTCTCTTTTATATGTTAGTCTATCTAAAGTTTTGTAAAATTTTTGATCCTTCCAAAGAACCAAATTTAGTTTTGTTGTTTCTCTTTATTGCTTTTTTTTGAATACTCTATTTTATTTATCTCTGCTCTAGTAATTGTTATATACTTCCTTCTGCTCACTTTGGTTTAGTTTGTTCTTCTTTTTCTAGTTCTTCTAGTTGTGATATTAGGTCTTGGACTTGAGATCTTCCTGCTTTTATAAGGTAAGCATTTAGAGATATAAATTTCCCTCTCAGTACTGCCTTTGCTGCATCCGATAAATTTATGTGCTGTGTTCTCTTCATACACCTCAAGATATCTCTGAATTTCCCTTGTGATTCTGTCTTTAAAGCATTTGTTGTGGTGGTGGTTTGGAACTATATGTACCTGAAAAAAACATGTTCTTAAAGTTAATCCTTTCCTGTGGGTGTGAACCCATTGTATATTGGAGCTTTTGATTAGATTACTTCAGTTAAGGTATAGCCCACTCAGTCAGGATGGATCTGAATCTTATTACTAGAATTCTTTAAAGAGAATGAAATTCTGATAAAGAGAGATAAAGACACTGGAAGCAAAAAACTGAAGAGAAGATTTCAGAAGAGAAATCAGAAACCAGTAGGTGCCACCATGTGCCTTGCTATGTGAAAGAGGAACCAAGGATCACCAGCAGTCAATTCCAGGATGCCACAGTCTTTCAGGTGTAAGCACTACCTTTCTTTTAGCTTCAAAACCACAAGCTAATAAATTTCCATTGTTTAAGCCAACCCATTTCATGTTATTTGTTTGCTAGGAAACTACAATTGCTTCTGAGTATGTTGATTAATTTCCATGACTGTGACATTTCCCGTTGTCCCTCTGATATTGATTTTTAGCTTTCTTCCATTTTAGTCAGAGAATATACATTGTATGACTTAAATGTTTTTAAATTTATGGAGACCTATGTTTTGACCTGACGTATGGTCTATCATGAAGAAAGTGAGAAAATGTACCATAGAAGAATTTGTATTATCCTGCTGTTGGGTGAAGTGTTAAATACATGTCTGCCAGTTCTAGCTGTTTACAGCATATTCAAATTTTGTTTCCCTTATGATCTTCTGTCTAGATGTTTTAGCCATTATTGAAATTGGTGTATTGAATTTTCCTAATATTGACATGGAACTACCTGTTTCTCTCTTCAAATTTGTCACTATCCACTTCATATATTTTGTGGCTCTGCTGTTTAGTACATATATATTTATAATTGTGATATCTTCTCAGTGAATTAACCCTTTTATCAACACATAGTTTTTGTGTCCCTTATCAGTTTTTGACTCATAGAATATTTTTGGTGATATTAATATAAATGTCCCATCTCTTTTTTGGTTACTACTTGTATGGTACATTTTTTCCAATCTTTTCACTTTCAACCTACTTATGTCTTTGAATTTAAGGCAAGTCTCTTGCAAACAGCATATAGCTGAGTCATGCTTTTTTATCCATTATTCTAATCTCTGCATTTTGATTGGGGAATTGAATCCATTTACTTAAAGTATCTACTGATAAAGCAATACTTTTTCTATCATTTTTAATATTTGGTCATTGTATGTCTTATTCCCTTTTTGCTCCTCAATTCTTCCATAAGTCCTACTCTCATATGTATTTGAGTTTTTGTACCATATCACTTTGAGTACCTTTTCATTTTCTCTGTGTATATTTTTCAGGTATTTTCTTGTGAGTTACCATGGGACTTAATTTAACATCCTAAAATTCATAACAATCATATTTGATTTGACACCTACTTAATTTTAATTTCAATATTATATTCAAACTATGTTTCTATACCTCTGCTTACCATAATTTTGTTTTACATATTACAAATGATGTATTTATACATTGTAACTTCAAAACCATACACTTATCATTACTTTTCATGCATTTGCATTATAGAACCTGTAAGAAGTAAAAGTGGAATTGCACACCAAAAAATACATTACAATAATCCTGGCACTTATAATAACCCATATGATTACTTTTACTGGAGATCTTTATTTCTCCATGCTGCTTTGATCCACTGTCTTGTGCCTCTTCCTGTAGCATGTCTTGTAGGGCAGGTCTAGTAGTAATATTTTCCCTCAAATTTTGTTTGTTTGGTAATGTCTTAATCTCTCCTTCATTTTTGAAATACAGACTTGCTGGATATAAACTTCTCGGTTGGCAGCTGTTTTCATTTGGCACTTTGAATATTTTGTCCCACTGCTTTCTTGCCTCCATTGTTTTGGATGAGAAATTGGCACTTAATCTTATTGGGATTTCCTTGTACAAAACATGTTGCTTTTCTTTTGAAGCTTTAAGAATGTATGCTGTTTGGGGTTTGTTGGGATTCTTGAATGCATATATTCATGTTTTTTGATAAATTTGGGCTGTTTTCTTCCACTATTTCTTTGATTAATCCTTCATCCCTCTGTTCTTTCTTCTCCATTTGGGACTCCCATAATGTGCATATTTGTAAGCTTGATAGTATCCTAAAAGTCTCTTAGACTCTATTTGCCTTTTTTTTTTTTTCATTCTCTTCTTTTTATGCCTTAGCATGAATTATTTCAATTGTGTTATCTTTGGGTTCACTGATTCTTCTTTCTACCAGCTCTAATTTACTGTTGAAACTTAGCAAGGAATATTTATTTAAGTTATTTGGTTCTTAAACACCATTATTTCTGTTTGGATCCTTTTTAAAATTTCTTTCTCTTTATTGAGATTTTCATTATTTTCATTATTTTCTTGATGTCCTTTAGTTGTGTCTTTGTGTATTCTGAAGATCATTTTTTAAATATTGTTCTGTTATGTACAAATTCTGGCCATATTCTTTGAGGTTTTCTAAATTTGAAGTTTGTTCCTTTGGATGAGCAATATTTCCTGTTTCTTGGTTTTTCGTGTGATCCTTTGTTGCATACACTTTACATTTTAATATCTTAAAGGGTTACCTCTGGGATTTTTACTGTGAGCTGTCTGTTCCTTAAGTTCCTATACAACCACTGGTGTGCCAGATTCCCTTGAATGCCAGGAGCTAGGAAAAACAAACCAAAGCCAATGTCATGTTCACATTCATAGTCTTTGCCAATTCATCCTACTCTGACTGGTGTTCTCATTCAGAGATCAGCTTCTTTTCATGAAGATTATCATGAGGCAAAAGTGTGAAGACCTCTCTTTCTTTCTGAGCCTGCGTGTTATCATGGATTTACACTAAGGCCTTAGAAATTCTCACATTTACAGGAATTTGAATGGCCTCTCTACTACTGCCTATGAAATAGATCCCCTCTATGGCATGTCTTAAAGCAAGCAATCCTTTACCCCAGGCCACTTTGTTTTAATTGTTTTTATACTACATTAGCTGTCAAGAAGCTGCATCTGCCTTCAGGGCAAGCTTTGGGAGAGTGAGCCAGGGTGTCTGTGGTGGTTTGGTGCTGCATGTAACCCAGAAAAACATATTCCTCAACTCAATCCATTCCATGAACTCCTTCATGTAGGACATTTTGATGAGGTTACTTTGGGTAAGGTGTGGCCCATCTGAATCAGGATGGGTCTTAATCTTGTTACTATAGTCCTTTGTAAGCAGAATTATATTCAGAGTCCAGGAAAAAAAAAAAGCCATCGGAACTGTTCTGGTTTGGTAATACTGCCTTTTTTGCAAAACACCAGAAATGGATTGGCTGTTATAAAAGGGGGTTTATTTGGTTACAAAGTTACAGTCTTAAGGCCATAAAGTGTCCAAGGTAAGTCAGCAAAATCAGGTACCTCCACTGGAGGAGCCAATGTTGTCTAGAAAACCTCTTTTAGTTGGGAAGGCATGTGGCTGGTGTATGCTCCAAAGTTCTGGTTTCAAAATGGCTTTCTCTTAGGATGTGCCTTTCTAGGCTTCAGCTTCTCTCCAAAATGTCACTCTCAGCTGCTCTTGGGATATTTGTCCTCTCTTAGCTTCTCCAGAGCAAAAGTCTGCTTTCAAAGGCCATCTTCAAACTGTCTCTCATCTGTAGCTCCTCTGTCAGCTCTGTGCGTTCTTCAAAATGACCCTCTTGGCTGTAGCAAGCTTGCTGATTCTGTCTGAGCTTATATAGTGCTCCAGTAAACTAATCAAGGCCCACAATGAACGGGCAGGGCCACATCTCCATGGAAATTATCCAATGAAAGACCTTGCCCACAGTTGAATGATCACTTCTCCACAGAGAAATCCAATCAAAACTCTCCAACCCAATCAACACCAATACTTTTCCTGCCCAAACAAGACTGCATCAAAGATAATGGCATTTTGGGGGATATAATGCATCCAAATCAGCACAGGAACCAAGAAGCTGGAAGAAAAGGGAGAGGCAAGGAAAAGCTGCCATGTGCCTTGCCATGTGACAGAGGAGCCCAGGACCAAGGATCACTGGCAACAAGCCCCAGAACATTTATCTTCAAGAAGAAAGCATTGCTTTTATGTTGCCATGATTTGAACTTATGCCTAGCCCCAAAACCATGAACTAGTAAAATCCCATTGTTACACCAACCCTTTGCATGGTATTTGCTTGAGCAACCCAAGAAACTAAAACAGTGTCCTTGTTCACTCTTTCAGACTACGACAAACAGATTGGCAACAATATACAAGCATCCCTGTACAAGCATAGCAGTTAATTGGTCCCTCCAGAATTGGGCCAGAGACCCACAATGGAGGCACAGCTCCCTCATACCCCTCTTGAGAGGTAATAGGTGAGGGACCAGCCAAGGTGCCACAGGCTTCTTCTATAACTTTTTCCTGAGTTGTATTTTCTTGATTGAGTAATCGTCTAGTTACTGCCACCCTTTAACTATTTTCAGGAATTTGGAGGAAGATTACTTTGCCAGTATCTTCTAGTTGTTCACAGATTCTGTGTGGGAATAGAACCTTGAAGCATCTTCTGCCACCATATTGGTTGACTGCATCAGATTTGTTTGATTAAAATTAAAATGTTGATAATTTATATATATATATTCACACACACACATATATATACACATATGTATACACAGTCATTCATATAATATCAATTGTAATAAAATGTGAAGATCTTGAGCACATTTTGCTTGACAGTTTTGAGTGGAAAATGCCTTATTGTTCTCCTGATCATAGAGGGAAACCATTTAGTCTTTCACCATGAAATATAATATTTGCTGTAGGTTTTTTGCAGGTTCTCTTCAGGCTTTCCTCAACTTTATCAGGTGGAAGGAAGAAATTCATTTATATTCCTTGTTGTTTAGTCTTTATTATGAATATATATTGAATTTTTAAATGCTTTTTCTGAAGCTACTGAGATTATCCTAATTTTTCTTTTCGAATAAAATCCCTTAAAATAAAATTGTACTATTTCATATGTATTGTGACAACTTTATAATATTTTATTTCCATTTTCCCCTTATACTTATGGAGATATGGTTATCATAAATTTTGTCTATTTTTAAAATTTTCTAAATAGCATTATAGTCTTATATTTCTTGATTTATGCAATCAACTGCACCTAAAAAAGATTTTCTATATGGAAATTTTCTTTTAATTTATGCACTATTTTCAATATTCTGGTGCCTTCACTTCATTGTGTAGTTCCAAATTTCATTCTGATACCATTTCCTTTGTTCCTGCAAAACTTACTTTATCATTTTTTTGTAGTGCAAGTCTGCTATTAATAGATTAACTCAGCTTTTGTTTATCTGTAAACATCTTTTATTTTACTCTTATTTTTAAAAATTATTTTTGTGACTGTAAAAACATAGTTTTTTTTAGTACTTTAAAAATAACATTCCATTGCCTTTTGGTTGCATGAAAAAGCCTTCTGTCAGTCTTACGTTGTTCCTCTGTATGTCACATTTCTTTTTTTCTGTCTGAAAGCTTTTCTTTTTCCCTGGTTTTCATTAATTTGAGTATGATATTTCTTGCTGCAGTCTTCTTCATGTTTCTTCAGCTTAGGGTTTAATGAATGTCTTGGATTTATGTCTATACAGTTTTCATCAAATTTGAAATTTGTGCCCATTATTTAAAATTTTGTCCTGTCCTTCCAAATCTGGGACTCAAACTACAAAAATGTTGAAAGTCTGATAATGCCCTGCAAAAATGAGATTTTATGCTCATTTCTTCAGAATTTTTTCTCTTTGCTTCTTTACTTACCATTTTGGGGGTTAAATCTGCTCTTAATCAAATCTGGTGTATTTTTCATTACAGTTTGTATTTTTTAAAAATCTCCAGCTGTTTAATGTGAGTCTTTTTCTTATCTTCCATTTATTTTTTCATCATATTCCTGCTTTTCTGTACTTGATATTTCTTTCTGTTTAATTGTCGTATTTTCTTGCCTCTTTACATGCCTGTTACTTTTTTATTGTGGATTACAATTTTCTACTCCTTTAATATCCAGCATTTTTTTTTCTTATATTATGGATATCGTGAATGATGTGTTGCAGTTAATCTGCAACATCTTTATGGGGTTTTGAGGTTTGTTCTAGCAGACAGCAAAATTACTGACAGATCATTTCCACACTCTCAGTCTTAGTAGTATTCTTTGCTAGAGCATGTCTATTTAAGTTGTTTTCCTTATTTCTCTGTTATGCCACTTACTCAAAGACATAGTCTTTTCTCCCACTGCTTGGCCTTTCTAAGGTCTCAACTGAATGCACATGGAGTTCAGGGAGATCTCTGTTCTCTGACTCGGCTAGAACTCCAATGTCTTTCAGTACTTCACAATCTCCTGCGTTTCCCTTCAGCTCTTATCCTTTCTGCAGCAGTTTCTCTCAATGAAGGTTCTTGGAGACTCCCCCTGTATATGTGCAAATTACCCCTCAGCCACAGAAACCTAGGAACTTGACAGATATATGAGGCTATCTCAGCATCTTCCTCCTCTCCAGTAAAGTACTCTACTAAGTCCACCTAGTTCTAATTTCAGCAATGAACTCCCATCTCTGCTCCCTCAGCTCAATGAATCTGCTGTACTCTAGATTCCAACTCCCTGCACTGTGTTGAAGAAGGTTCTTCGAGCAAGAAAATTAGAAAATCCAAGTGAATGTGGAGCTCCGTCTTGTTTGTTTCTGTTTGTTTCTATTTTCTCAAAATGTGAGCCAAAGCCTAAAAATATTTGCCTCATGTCTTTTGTGCATTTTAAAAGTTATTTCAAGTGAGAAAGCCTGGTTCCAGGTGATATATTATGGTTACCAGTGAAATTTGAATCATTCAATTAAAAAAAAAAAAAAACTACCTTTATTTATTTGAAAATAAACTGACATAAAAAGTTTCTTTTTTTTTAAATACTTATTTTACAGCAACTACCTGAAGTATTATTTATTTGTGTAAAAATTATATTGGACAGATATTTTATCTACAATCATGTTAATGCCTTTAGATAGGGAGCATGTGATTTAGCTTAGACTTAATTTTAAAAAAATCAGCATCCAGATACAGCATCCACTGTTTCTAAGTATTATAACCAGTTAAGAAATTTAATTATACATATATTTATTAAAGACCCTAACACACAGTTTCCCCCAAATTAACCTAATGGCGAATTCCTTTTTTCTTCCTTAATACAATGAACGGGTCAATACATTTTACTTATTTGAAAATGAATGAATCAAACTGAATATACTTCTACCAACTACATTTTCACATTTGAAAGGTAAGACAGTTGTATTGGGACAACTGGCAAATCATGTTTCATATAAAATTGACTGTTTTTTGGACATTTCCTATTATTTGAGCAACAGTGAGTTAAGCTACATTGATCCATTTATACACTAGTAACTTGAAAATCATTATTGTAGATAGAGAAAAACAGAAAATTCTTTTTTGTGATCATTACTAGACACACACAAAAAACAAAGAATAACTATGACTTGTAGAAAAACAGTACGTCTGGTAACAGAGTTGCCTTTTTGTTTTTTTCAAACATAATTTGAGGGCAGGCAATGCATTTCTCAGTATATTCCCCAAACTGAGTAGCCATCTCATAAGAGTTGTATTAAAGTAAAGGTCAAGTAATGATGACAAGATTCCTTCCATTTCACTTTGCTACAATTTGACATAAGCTGCAATTTATGCAATGTCACCAAACATCAATCATCCATGCAATGCCAAATAAAGAGATGAAATGGCCAAGTAAGTATGTCTTTTAAATAATACAGGGGAAGAGAAGAGACAAAATCAACTGTTAGGCTGTATACTGACAAGAGGCAGTTCAAATACTCTTCTATTTGAAGGGCTTGAATTTTAAGGTCACAAAACATTGTCAATTTTTCTGTTCCTGTATAATACATTAACTATTGTCGTCCCAGATTTATTTTGTTAGCACACTGCAGTAACAATTGATATTGTTTCCTAAGAAGACCTGAAAGAGTTCATTTTTCTCTGAATACTTTTTAACGTATTGGTAGGCTCTTTGATATCTATGTTATCAATATTACTGGTTTCATGATATTTTATAATACTGGTTTCATGATATTTTATAAATGTATTATTACTCAATATCTTTATTATCAAAGCAAAAACAAGATGGGGATAATGATAAGAGCCATGATTTTAAATATAACTAATGCCTTTGTGCACATGATATGTGCCAAACACACTTTTTAGAAACCCAGAGCTGAAAAAAATCTAAAAAGAGGTGCTGTTATAATCTACAAAACACATTTTTAATTTTTAGAATTTCTTATAGTTTTGTAGGAAAAAATAAGAATATGAGTAGGAAACTATTCAGAAATAAAATGAATGACTCTGTACTTCATGTCTTTAATCTCAGTGACTACAGACACACTTATCAGTTGTAATCATTTTGGCACAGACGCAGAGAAGATAAAAGTTGGCCTGCAGGACACAAGAAAGGATCAGTAGAAGATGAGCTTAGTGGAGGAATTAAACAAGACCGTAATAGAAATATTGCACCAAACCATACCCAGACAGGTGATATACTAACTTTCAGATGCCTGTTTTTTTCCTACAAATTGTTTGTATTTATAATATTTTTAGTTAAAAATTATCTACTTAGGATATTTGAAAAGACAGGTACATAAGCCTGATGATTCCACCTGATGGTTGCAGTCAAATAGTGAGTGGCCAAAGAGGGAAGAGTTAAAAAACACCTCATAGACTGGAAACTTGTTCACCTAGAAAATGAAGGCAGTCCACAGCATATTCCTAAAACACAGAAGGGCTGATTTATGAGATGGTGCCTTGTAGTGTCCACAGATGCATGTGTACTCACAACCACAATTTTAAAAGTAGTGTAAAAAGTAGAGTAGCATTTAAAATGTAGTATAATGAAACAAACTTCATATACTCACTTTCTTTTCTATTTTCTCAAAACCCTATTTCTTCACACGTTATTTCTAAGGAAAAATGATTTTATTTTGACCAAGTAATATGGATATTAACAAAGGAAACATGATCATTTCCACACCCAGGCTTTTGTGTACTTGATATCACACAGAAAGGTGATGACAAAGGGTCTTGCCTTTAGAACGAAAATGGAAAAAGAAAATCATCTTTATCTTGATGTTATTTTTGTCAAACAATATAAAGTTAGATGTGTGTTTGGATTCTAATATTAAACATGTCAGAAAGGACAAAATTTGATTTCAGAAATCTTTGCTTAATTGTCAGAAAGAATTTAAAAAGAGATAAAAACAAACAAATATAAATCAATTTATCAAAACGGACTCAGCTAGTCCCTAGTTTTTCTTTTTTTCTCATATATGCTTATTGAAATCACTGTGAAGAAGTCTGTTAAATTCTATGTCCTAAAAATGACTTCATTTCCTTATTCATGGTCAATAAAAATAAAGAGGAAAGAAATAACAAAGCAAACAGTGAATAAATAAACAAAAACTTTGTACAATAGCTTATAATTGTATCACATAAATTAAAATATCTTGTGATTGGTTATAGTATTTCTCATTACACGTTTTTATATACCACAGACAGCTTTAAAAGGAAAACTGACATAACATTTATGGTCCATTTAATAAAAATTTATTGAATAAAGCCTATGTCATCCACTGTCTTAGTTACTTGAACTACAAAAATGTTTCTTTGCCCAAGGAACTCAGTCCAGTGGGAGAAGAGAAAAAACACAAATGCACCATTCCTATAAAAATGATGAATGCTGTACTGGTATGGACAGAATATAATACTGCAGCATGGTTTAATATGCTTTGGAATATGATATGAAAAAGAAACATTTTTTTAACAAATTGTATCTACATTTGTTTAGGAATACCATATGTAATAATAATTTTAATATTGAGTTTTTATTGACTTTTCTTATGCTGGGAAAATTTTTTACTTCATGAAGAGAGCTTGTAGTATTCGTGCCCAGGGCTGTATTTTAAATTTTCAAAAATGTTGGCATGTTCTCTGCGTGATTGCTGTCATGCAGAGCCCTAGTGCCATTTAAGCTCTGTGCCCACAAAACACTGTTAATTTGCATAGTTGGAACCTAAAGAGTCTATCTGCAAGCACTGGTTGTATGTTTAAAGGTGTTACAGCTTGTGATGTCTAAAATCAGAGGGATCAGCTATACGTGTATCCTATTGTTGTGCGAACAAAACTACAGGTGGCTTCTTGGCTTGTTTTCCTCATCATATGGTTAATTTACCCAGACCTTTCCTTGAAGACACTTAATGTGACAATATGCCATATGATCATTCACACAGTAAATGCCATTACAAAAATCATTTGCTTCTGTAGTGAAAACATTTTCTTTATGAATTCATTTAAGACAAAAAAGAAATTTTTAATTCCTTTGCCATTGTAGTCTTTCCATAATCTTTCTTCTGTGTTTCTGGATACTGGATACACAAGTGAATAATTGTACTGTATATAAAGTATCCAGATCTGGTTTCAAGATGAGTGTGAATTTAGTGATTTTTCACAGAGAACTCTTTATTTTTCATTCCTTGTACTATTTTTTGAAGGAGCTGACCATGTCTCTAAATGAATGCGAGGTTCCCAATCACCTGGTTCATCTCCTTTTTGACCTTCCTTACTATTTATGAGAAAATATTCCAAAGTAAGGAATATCAATTGAACATGATCCAAATAAAGAAATATACAGTGTTTTGTTTTATTTTATTTTATTTTATTTTATTTTATTTTTGTAATACTGAGAGTTCATTTTTTTATTTAATTCAGGGTGACAGAATACTAAAGCAAATTCATTAGAGAAATTATGTGTTTAAATTAAAGTAGTTTGTGTGGATATAAATTTTCATCCTTTCATATTAAAAAGGACTTAATATCGTCAAAGTTACAACATGAATGAATGTAGCATAGGTTTAATATGAACAGTTTTGTTTGTATAATATATTTTGCTTAACATGGACTACAGCACTTGATACTTTTGAGAGTCTTGCAAAGCCCTTAAGTCAAAGGATGTGGTGTATGTTTTTCATAAGGTTGTGCTTCATGTAATAAAATTCTCCTTACAAAATGTTGAGAATTAGAACCCTAGATCAATGTTTGCTTGACAGAAAAAATTACACCTATTATTAACATTCTGTCCTCTACATCACTTGTCACTGCTTTATAGCCTAGGTGAGGTGTGTTACAGTCACAGAGTCGCAGGGTAGTAACACTATGTGATTAACCATGAAAATAAGCCTTCCCTTTACCATGAAGGAGCACTCTTGTCACAAAAGGGTGCACACACACAAATTCAGGAGTTGCTCACCTCAGATTTGGTAGCACAGTAATAATCTTGAAAAGGTCAAGACTATAATTCAAACTTAAAAATAAACCCAGTATTTTATTTTCCGTATCTAAACTTGAGATTGTCTATTGAAATTCCAAGAGCAGCCATCATTATTTTGATCTCATGTATTTTATTATACAGTTTAAAAAGAGAGAGGGTTAAGAGAAAGAAGAAGGAGAAGAAGAGGAACGGATCAAAGTATTTGGAGAGCATGATATGATATTAATATTCTCATTTATTTTACTTGCAGTAATCATCAATCACTAGCAAGAATGTAGAAGCTGACAAAGAAACAAGACATGAAACATTGTATAAACTACAAATAATTCAAATGGAATAATCTCTGTTAATAAATCCTTAAAAAGTAGCACTTTTTTATTTACAACTTCCTTCGAAGACCCCTCAGGCTTCACTTAAAGAACAAAATCACCATTCAACCATTCATTTGTTGATTAACATATTCAGCAATTATTTACGGAGTGCTTATTATTTGCCAAGGACTATACTAGGTGTTGGAGATATGGAAGGAAACAAGACAGCCAAATTCTGGGGCCTCTTGACACTATCTAGTGAGATAGATAACAGTAACAAAAATAAATAAAATATATTGCTTGCTGAGGTTGATAAGAGCTATAAGGAAAATAAATGAAAGACTACATGTAGGAAAAATGGCAAAGGTGGGGGATTGCAATTTTATTTAATATGGTCAGAAAATATTCCACTGAGAAGTTGACATTTAGGCCAAAACCTAAAGAGGAACAATGAGAAGTCCTTGAAAATATTTGGGGCCAAAGTATTTTAGTGAACACAAAGTTTCAGGTCAGGCCCAGAAGGTGATCAGCAGCCTCACAGCACAGAAGCCTGTGGATTATGATTAAAAGGAGCAATAGGAGAGGAGCTGAGAAAGGAAAGGGATGGTGAGTTTGTTTAGGGTAGTAAGGCTTGCTCTAACAACTTTGGCTTTATGCTCAGGAATGTCAGTGTACAGAAAAAAATACTGCCACTTATTGAAGGGGTTTCTGTACAGTCTAACCCTACTTTAAAGATCAAAGCAAACAAACAACAAAAATGCAAGAAAGATTTTACTATAAAATGAGGACAAAATAAAATATGAGTACTTGTCTATTCCATATTCTCTGGTACAGATTTCAACATTTGTGCTAAAGCAAAATTTGCTCCAAATAAGTTTTTAATGAAGTAAGGAAGATGATTTGATTTCTAAAACTATCTGTGGTTGAACTTGGCCCATCACGTCACCTTTCTGGGTCTCCGTTTTCATCTGTAAAATGATAGAGGTGAAATAGAAGATATATAAGTGTCCCTTTATGCTCCAAAATGTCATGACTTTAAATTGAAAACAAACGATACTGTCAATATAGTATGTATGTCAGAGAATCTATTTGATAGAGCAAAATGCTTATCTTCCATACTTCAATATCAAAATATTACATATCCATGCATGAATATGGAATGAAAAAAATAAGAGATACATAGGAAGCATAGGGGAAAAAAAAACATTAAAACAAAAACAAAAACAAAGACAAAAAAAAAGACAGGAGAATTCTTTGGGCTACTTTGAATTTCAAGACAGTTTTCCAAGCAACCAAAGAGCTATGCTACCACCTACTGGTTCAATGATTGTCACTTACAAGATGTTGCTATTCCTTTCAAGAGTAATACTAAGAGTGATTAAACTTAGTAAAAAATAGTAAAGAGCAATTAACACCTACAAGGGGTCACAATAAAGACCACACTTTCTAAAACAAAGATTACAGAATATTTATGCTTTCATTTTAAACAATATACCAATGAAATTCTATTTATATCTTTGTATTTATTATAAACCAAAACGAAACTGCTGTTTTCAGGTGATGTCTGGTGCAAATGCAGACCATTTCTCACAATCTTTCCGGGTGGAAACGTCACTGATATTTGATCAATGTTCTGGTACTTCTTTACAGTGACATAAAAGAGGGTGTTTCTCTGGGAGTCTTAGGGAGGGAAAAAAAAATTCAGTTTTAGAAGCCAAAATATACACTATTTTTAAAAAAGGAAAACTCCAAAGTAAGTCTTGGTTAATGACTAGTTGTATCAAAAGTGAGTCATGTAAGTGCTGTTATACACTGGCTTTTTGAGCACTAATGTTCCTAAAATAGTATGGTACTTAAAGTCTTTCCTTTTGGAAACATTAGCACCTAAGTATCTTACACAGCTGCTGAGAATGTAGCCAACTCTTTATTTTGTAAGAAAAGGCATAGCGATGTGTGTAGTTTTTAAGGCACTATCCTGTCATTAATGACTGGCAGGGAAAGACATTGATGAATTTATGCCATGAATGTTCCTCCTGCCACTTGTATGATTATGCAATCTTTTAACATGATTCTTGTTCTTTTAAAACTAGTAACAGCTGAGACCAGCACTTCTCTTCTTAACAAATAGAAACACTTATTTTCAATAAGGCAACAGAAAACATAAAAATTGAGAGGAAAGTAGTAAATCAGACATTTAAAAATTTTAAGCTAGCCTAATTTGTATTCTACACTGTTTCAAAAAACATCTCTATATATGTGTTTCCTGACTTTCATTTGAAATGCAAATTGTAGAAATCGGAGAAGGAAACGGTGCATCAAATAATTTCTATTCTCGCTCACAGAGCAAAGCCACTCTGAGACACCCTGAGTGCTTTGAACAATGTAGCTTTAATGTTTCTATCCCTGAATCCTTAATCAAATAGATTGCCTCATCAGAAAGACTTTTTTGAACACTTTCTTAAAATTTAATTTCCCTTTAAGAAAAGCAGACTCCCACATGTTTCCCAAATACGTTTCATGTACTGCCTGGTACTTAACACTTGGATAAAAATCACATCATTTATCTTTTATGTTACTTAGCACACTTATTTTTTTCTCTCCATTTCTCACTGTCATTATCTCTTTCACCCTTTGTCTCTCTCATTATCTCTTATTTCTGTCTTAACTCTTTTTGTATTTATCTGTATTCAAGGACATTGAGCAACCAAGCTGAAACAAGCACAATTACCTATTTATTCAGTTTTTGTAAACAAAACATTCATTTAAATGCACACAGTCCTTCTTATAATATTTTAAATATCACTTAAACTGATCTCTGAATTTTCCCTGAAATACAGTGAAAAATATTCCTTTCAGAAAGAAAGACTATCATTTCAGATTAAAAAAAACTATCTTTCTTGGTTATGATTCATGAAGTAAAATGTGGATATCCAAATTATACTTTTCCAGGTTTATATGAAATGGAAAGTGAATATAGACAACTGTGGAGACATGGAAGATCCCCTGGCTTGATAGATTATACATAGGGCCCATTTCCCAAAATCTGGAAGCCTGAAGGCGGGCTCCGGGCTAGGAAAAGGCCAAAAGCTATGCATGTCTGAAGGTGGACTGCAATTTAGATAAGGGAATAGTCTCTGAGCTCCTGCTGGGCTCCTTCCATGCTCCTGTCTCCCACCTCTGCTGTTTCCCCTCTAGCCCCCAAAGAAATTGTCCCTTGAGACTAAAGATATGTAAATACACCTTATGGCTTTAGAAAAAATGTACCCTAACTGAGATACCTGAAAACAGTCACATAGGAAACTACCTTGTATACTATAAAGGCCTGTAGAAATGAGTAGAATAAAACTTTCTTTTGCATGAACACTGAGGACGGAGTGTGCTCCCCTTCTTTCACAGACAACATTTTTGTTGCTTTAGGAAAGCTATTATATTTTTTGCAAGATCATGCTAACTATTGAATCTAATCTAACAATAGCAATTTTCATTGTATTACAAATCTCTACAAATACTTTATTCCAACCAGAATATACCGTTAATTTTGAGTGTCATAATTTATTTTAATCTTTCTTTATATTTTATTATACAAAGTGTGGACATTATATTTTAATATAAAACATTTAAGGTCTTTGCAGTTAATTCCTTAGGATAGATCTCCAAAGTCTTAGAATAGATCATTGAGTCAAAAGATATTTAGAATTTTAACATTTTTATCAGTTCTTTCAAATTTTGGTAAACTCATCACAAAATAAGACCAAATCCTAGTATCTGTTATATTGCTGATGAAAGACCAAGAAAAGACCACTTTATGCAGAGAAAAATTTATACCTCTGAAACAGCTACAGAAGCTATATTAACCAAGGGAGGCAGTTCTCAGTGGAGGCGTCCATCATCTCATCTTGAGATCTTCAACTTGAGGAGGAATGGCTGTCAGCACTTCTAGTTCCTGGAAGAGTGGAGAGAGTCCTGGAAGGATGTGTGGCATGTACACTACAAGCCACACTGAAGAAGAAGGATGAAAACACTGTTATTTCTTTGGATTGCAATCCCATAAACTCTGAACGAGGATTTAAATTTAATTTAGAAAGAGAGCTGAAGTCTATCTTTTAATTCTATTGGGATGTGTAATCTGGGAAAACAGAAAAACCTAAAGTCTCATTGGGTTTAAGAATTTCCTGAAGGGGCACCAAGTCAAATATTTATGTATATGTATAAATTTATATTATTATGTATTAGTCTATATATATAGACACACAGATGTGTGTGTGTAATGTGCATCTATCAGTTATGTGTGTATATATATTTATGTGTGTGTGTGTGTATGTGTATACATATACTAGGAGATGCTAATTAACTAAAGCAAAGCAAAATGGCAAATAATTTAAATAAATGTGCTTTTTATTAGTTCTGTCATAAAGGAAATTGTTTATTCAGTTAAGGACTTTGAGAACCAATATCAGGAAATATAAGTGCATGAGCATGGAAGCAGATACCTTTGATATTGATCCCATCACATATGTATAGGTTAAATTTTAGCATTTGAATTTTAGGATTTCAAAGCAGAAGAAACAGAAATAAATAAAATTTAATTAATTTTCTGAATCCTTTAAATGTTTTAAATATTGTTTACTACAGAGACAAATTTTCATTTTACATTTTAGCTAGTAATACAAGCATAGTAACCTCTTCATTTCCATTACCATTAAAACAGTCTCCAAATACTTTATAACATAATCTTCATTCACTATTGTTCATGGAGAGTACAGGTTGAAAATTTGAAGTTTATGTAAATGTTGAAAAAAAAAAAGGAAGGAAGGAAGGAAGAAAGAAAGGGGTCTTAATTTTCTCTGTCACTGTGTTTGTGGAAACCCCCAATGTAAATAATTGAGAATAGTTGTGATAACTTCCTTTCTTTTTATTACATAGCATATTAATTGCAGAGATATATGGAATTAGGTCTCCAGATATATGGACTAAATAGTTCACATGACACTGGCTTATAATTGGTTTTACATGAAGAAAAATGGTTTCTAATGCTATCTCTAATATTTCTAATATCTATTCCATTATTGAATAACTGCTACTATTGGTAATCAAAGAAACTGAGAAAAAGGGATTGAGGGTTGAGATTACTCCAAAATCTATTCAAAACCCATTTAATTAAAGACAAAAAATATATAAATAATAATGAGGATAAGGGGTATGGAATATTTTGGTGTTCTTTTTTATTTTTATTTATTTTGGAATAATGAAAATGTTCTAAAATTGATTGTGGTGATGAATGCATAACTATATGATGACACTGTGCCACTGATTGCATAATTTGTATGGATTATATGGGGTGTGAATGTATCTCAATAAGATTGCATTTAAATAACATCTAATAGGAATAAGTGTCTTATTTTGTCAGTTCCACTGTAACACAATATGAGAGACTAGTTGACTTAAACAGGGGGAGTTTATTGTCTCACAGTTTTGGAGTCTGGAAGAACAAAATGAAAATGTGGGCAGGATCAGGCTTTCTCTGAAGTCTGTGCTAATCTGACGGTGGCGTGCTGGCAGCCTCTGTCATGTGGCTGTCTCTCTCCTGGTCTCTCCTACCACTGTCCAAATTTTCTCTGCTTATAAAGACTCAGGTCATATTGGAGTAATGCCTACCCAGATTCTGTTTGGCCTCAGCTTAGCGAATGACATAATAGCATCTTTAAAGATCCTATTAACGGTGTGTTCACTTCCACAGGACTGCAGGTTAGGAATTGAACATGTCTTTGTGGGGATCGTGATTCAATCCATCACAGAAGGCAAGACTGTATAACCCACCAAAGAATTATAAAAAATGACTTAAAAATATCTTTGCTTTTTCCCTAAGGGGACTTTAAGGGATGTGAGAGGTATCAAAAAATGTCTAAAACCTTGTTTCTATATTTAAGTCACTAACAATCCATCTGGAATGATGAATGATAAATGATAAATCTCTGTCTCTCTCTCTTGCACTCACACACACACACACACACACACACACACACACAACTAATACAGTAACTTGACACATTGATACAGCCTCTCAGGTTCTCCAGGAATATGGTGCCAGGAGACAGTCCTATGAAGTCTGCTGCCTTTCCTTGGGAATAATCCATACACCCTGTGCTCAGGACCAGGTGTGTCTCTCCGTGGAGATAAAACAATCCGGTAGTGGATGAGGGGACTGCCTGTTCATTCCTTCCCCTATTATCCTGAGCCTATGTAAATACTCACGTGAGACAGTCTGATTATAGGGCTCAGACTTTATGGCATCAGGCTCACACCCTGGCAGTTTATGTGCCCCTAGATGGGGAGGGAGAGGGGTTCCTCCCCATGACACACACAGGAGAGAGGGAAACCATGTATAGAACATCTCCCTGTGCTGATCTTGGATTGACACCCTCTGGTTATGGAAACCAGCACTCATTGGTGAAACTGACTTCACTCTGTCTTTTCTCTATGTGAGTAAAATGCTGTTCCCTCCAGTGGCCTTTGAGTGGTGCTTCTGTTGGTTTCCTACAGCTGCACACCTTGTAGTGGGTGTGTTACCCTAGGACTGAGCTCCTGCTGGCAGGCATTGTTACGCTCTTGCCACCCTCCATGTGGTGAGACTACACCCTTGGAGATGGTAACAAATAACTCTCTTTTTGACTGACAATTATTATCTTAAAATTAAGGTGGGGGTGGGTAAGTCCATAAATGAAGATTCTTTCACCTATGGCCTCTTGGAGGAAGCAGCAGACTTAGGAACTGGGGAAGGAGGAAGAAAGAGTCCTTAGGTAAAGCCTCTCCACAAGACAGTATTTCATTATTTTATTTTATTTCCCTTTATTTTATCCGTTAATTTATATCTGGAGTCCCTAGAAAAACATTAGCACCCTGTGAGGCAGGTTATACATATACATGACTTGACTTATATTGGTAAGCCTATTTTAGGGAAGGATAATGGAGTGATTTTCCTAATTAATTTTAAAATAAATTTAATAATGAATTATGCCTTTGTATATGGTATATTGAGCTTTAAAAACATCTGTTTGTGCATTATTTTTCTGCAACAAACAAAAAAAAGTGTCACAGCCAACAAAGTTTGTAGCATATTGGAGCATCCCGCATGCTAGATGTTTTACAAGTTTTTTTTTCCCTCCCTTGTTGGATTAGATCTTAATTTCATTCCTAGATGAATATGCTTCATATATTAATGAATGTATTACTCAGAGGTTATTTACGTAAAACACAAATAAACAAACAGTAAATGTTGACAAATAAACCAATCAGAAATTATTATCATATATCACATCTAAAGAGATGAAATTATTAGATAGCCAAGATGGCTCACCTATTATCCTGGCTCAGCTATTATCTTGCTTCATGTTCTAGCATATTGTTTGCTTATTTATGAAAATATTTAAATAATGTGGCATTAGTGCTTCTATGGAGAGGTTATATTGCTCTTCCAGTAGAATTTATTTAAAAAATATATATGCTGGCATCCAACCTCAATTTTACTTGATAGTTTTCATCTTACTATATACAGTAATGTTTTCTTTTTGTTCTTCATTATTCTCATTCCAGATTAACCCACAAGTTAGGGTTCCCAGTTCATTGCAAATTATATAAATATTAATTTATTTTGGGTCAAGTACTTAGGACACATGTTTCCAAGAGTGACATATGTATATAATGAATTTAGACAACAATTTATAAAACAACTTTAAATCAAATAATGGATAATGCCCAAATTGAGAGGAAAAAGTCAAAATATGAAATAAAGCCAAATTACTTTCTCGTAGGGTATTGGAAAAAAGTCAACTTGTTTTTACTTTCAGGAGAAACACACTATGTGCAATATGTAATGCTATATCATATCTCTTTTTTGTTTCCTCTGCCACCACTGCTGTTCAGAACAGTTTGTTTATGGGAGGCCTCATTAATGGTTCTTTACAGCTGACCCCTGCTGTAGAGGGTCTTACCGCTCCACAGGTTTCTATCACACAATTTTCTGGGTATGTCAAAAGCATATGTCAGAGCAGAAAGGGCAGAGATAAACCTTGGGGAATCTAAAGAGTGACACCTGGCTGGAATTCAATTTGTCAGGAAATGTAAAGCTGCATTGCAAAGCACCGAGAAACTTGGGTTAGCTTAAAATGACTCATTTGATGGAGTTTGAAATTAACTCTAAGGACCCTGTGTGACAGTGTTCAGACTCTGCACAAACATAATGCTGAAATATTTAAACCCAGAGCAAATTATGTTTTGATTCAAGACAATGAATATGCTTAATTAAACTGGCACTGAAAATGTAAATATTTCAGCTAGTATCGCGTTAATGTTAAAGCCCTGGGAATTAAATTGTACATTTCTAATCTTTCATAATGATGAAATTCAAAATGTTATTGTTGTATTTATAAAGGAGTCTATTGTTAGGCAGCATATTCATTATGAGACAACGGTTACACATCTAATTCCACAGCAGAGGATGGATTCAATGGTGCAATATTGCATAGAACACTAATAATAGATTTTCCAAAAAGAGAATCAGTACAGTGTAATATTGGATTCTAAAAACTAACTCACGGAAAATGAGAAGATAATGCCACTAGGTGATATTTGTAATTATAGCTGTATTCTATTTTAGCAGGCATTGTAAGTAAATTATTTTGATAATAAAGTCAATAATTGGAATCCTAATTAACTAACTAAAAGCAGTGACTTTCAGGAGAAAATGTCATGCTTTATTTAAAAAATTATCAACGAACAACAAAATAAAACCAAAAATGAACAAAAAAAATCCTTTGATTTTCTGAAGTATGTATATGTGTATATTTAAATGATCCCTTATTTTATGCAAAGCCATTTCACCTTTTCTTGATCTAATGTTGACTTCCCTTGTTCAACAATTTTACATAAAGACAAAATATGTAAACTGGATTGTCCTTTACCTCATTATTAGAAATTGAATACTATTCAAAGATTGCTTGCCCTTTGTTGAATTTTAAATACAGTCTTAAATATTGCTGGAAGCTGTTGATATTTTAAAATGTTTAATTGACAGTGCTATTTTGGAAGTAAGGTGGTGTTCATCTGTAACATTCAATTTGTTAATTTTCTCCTTTTATGTGATTGATTTCGCTCCCTATTCAATAGCCACCCTCATTCCCAAAACAGGATTATCTAAGCGAATTTCTGCTCTTACAATCATTTGCATATATGTCTATAAATATCAAGGGTTAGAGAAAAAATCAAATGGGTTTTACGGAAAATTGCTCATTGTACATCATTATTATTAAGAAAATCCCCATGGTAGACAAACTCTAAATGCCAATGATCCCTCCCTCCTTCCATCCACAACTTTATATAATCTCTTCTTAAGTGTGACCTAGACCTACTGACTGTGTTTCTAATGGAAAAAATAAAGCAAAAGTGATGGATTATCATTTCCAAGCTTAAGTTTTAAAAAGAAGATGACTTTGGTTTTCTGTGTGTTCTGTTGCTCTCTTTATCACTTATTCAAAGAGAAGCCACATGCCATGTTATAATAGGCCCTGCAGAGAAGACTACATGAAAATAAATGGAAATAGACCTCTAACCAATAGCTGGCAATTAATGGAATCCTGTCAGTATCTACATGAGTGATCATGGAAGCTGATCCTGTCCCAGTCAAGTTTTCAGATGAGACCATGGTCCTACTCTACATAATGTTTTCTGCCTTCAGAGAGACCTTGGGCTAGAGGACCCAGATAAGCCACATCTGAATTTATTACCCACAGAAAATGTGAAATAATGAATGCTTATGGTTTTATGCCATTAGTTTCAAAGTAATTTATTATGTAGCAATAGATCACTAGTACACATCATTCACCCTCACATTTCATATAGAAGTAATTAAAATGTACTGAGCCCACAGTCAGTTTTCGAAGGAAACATGAGTGTTTCTGCCATTGAGGAACTAAATAAGATATGCTACTCATTCTCTTGTTGCTGATTCTTAGTAATTTGTGTTTGTAGCTGATCCTGCAGATACCCATAATTCATATTGTTATTTTATGTTTTATTTTAATTGTCAAAAACTCTTAATGTGGCTTGAAAAAAATATATATAGATATATATATAGAGAGAGGTTAATATATATATTGTATATAATGTATATACAGGTTAATTTTATTTTTCAGCTGCTATAAGCCTTGGGGTTTTGTACTAAGCCACAGTGTTCTTGGAAATCAGCCATAGATATGATAAGGTATTAAAAATTAGGACCAATTTTTTTCCCTTTCAGTTGTCCTGTGCAAACAACCCACTCTTAGCCTGATAGATATAGATATAGACATAGACATAGACATAGATATAGATATAGATATATAGATATTTATAGATATAGATATAGATGATATAATCTTCAACCACCATAGCTACCAGGTATTTATTGAATATACAAGCCAACTTCTAACTGCTAAGCAAACAAATAGTTGATCATAGAGTAGCAGGTTTTCAAATTGCACCATGAAAACAAATGTGTAGAATCCTTCGGGGTCCACCTTGACTCACTAGAGGGAAGAAATCTGAAAAGAGGTTAAGGAGAGTAATTCTGGCAAAAAATCCCACTAGCTTAAGAAAGATTTGTAAATACGGGATAGAGTGGCACATGCAAACACACAAAACTGAATGTCTAGCTAGAGATGAATAGGAAAATGTTGGCTCTGATCCTGGTCTGATCCTGAATCATTCATCCACTTATCTATCTCTGTATCAAATCGAGATAAACTGAAGTTACCGCGAGGCTTAAATCTGGGTTGTCACTTATGTGTGATCACCATAATCACAATACAACTTGCCATCTGCATTCTCAAGTTTGTGAGAATGTATTTGGAAGTCTGAGAATAAATTAGACAACTTTGACTTCTGTTTTTCAATTGGAAAACATAGAATTTTTTAAAGATTCCATCTAAAAGCATGACAGTCCAAAAACTAAGACATGCTTTTTGTTTGAAGCATTTTTTCTCATAGCAACTAGTTTTATCTTATAATATGTCACAATTATCTTTCAGTGAGTGTGACACATGCCATTAAAAATTAAACCTATCTACAAGATGCTTAACCTCTATCGTATTATACACACTATCATTTTTGGCAGGAAATAAAACTAATGAGGCTGAAAGTATATTTTAACTCACAGCAGAAAATTAATACAGATATTAGATGATTACTAAATATCAGTGCGAAACTTAGAGACAGGAGACTCAGATAATGACCACAGTTGATATTTGTGCCATTTCTGGCAAAGGATTTTACTGACAGCTTAACTGAGAAGATATTACTAGGTAATATCACAATCACACTCCAAGCATGCGTATCTATTATTTACTATGTGCATGATAAGGAACACTTTCTTAGTCAATAACTGCTCAATAAATTGAACAACTGCTTGAACAGGTGTACACACACACATTCACAAAAAAACTGTTTGTAATATGTATGGATAAGCTAGATACCTACTATATAAAACTCTTTTTACAAAGCCTGAGAATTTCCTTTTTGATGGTGTCTTCTTATGCCACAGTAGAAAGCTTACTTCCAGTTATTTTCACTAAGATTAAAATCTCTTGGCTTACTATTGCACTGGGGTTTGAGGCTTGCCTATTTTATCACTATCTTAGGTATACTGCATCCCCTACTATTCCACATAGTATACAAAAGGCAAAATAATTAATGAGCTTTATTAAAACGTATTCTTATGATAATAAAAGGATCAATCCACCAGAAAGTCATAACAAACCTAAATGTTCGTATACTAAACTACATAGCATCAAAATAGATGAAACAAAAACTGACACAGAGGAATAAGGAAATAGACAAATTTACAATTATATTTTGAGATACCAGCAGTCCTTCTAAGAAATCTATAGAACTACTCATCAGAAAACAGACAAGGATATACAACTGACATACACCAACAACCAGCAAAAGCTAATCTACATTATTTCAAACACCCATGGAACACTCAGATAGACCATACCATAAGCCATAAAACAAACCTCAACAAATTGAAATAATAGAAATTCTACTGAATGTGTTCTCTTACCATAATGGAAACAAAGAAGAAATCACTAATAGAAAAACAAAAGGAATAGCTGCAAACACTTCACTGTGAAACAATATGCATCCAAATGATCCATGGGCCCAAGGGTAAGTGTCAAAGAAAATATAAGAATTATACAGAACAGACTGGCAATGAAAATAGAACATATCATAATATGTGGAATGCAGTTAAAGCAGTGATGAGGCAAATATATAGCACTACATGTTTGCATTTAAAACAAGAAAAGGTCTCAAATCAAAAATCTACCTTCTATCTTCAAGAAACTAGAAAAAGAAAAGTGAACTGAACATAATACAAGCAGAAAGTAGGAAATAATAAAGATAAGGTAAAGTTAATGCAAGTTTTAAAAGGAAAATAATAGAGGAAACAATGAAATTAAAAGCTGTGCTTTCAAAAAAATAAAATAAAATTGATAAGCCTTAGGAAGAACTGACACAGATAAAAAGAGAGAAGACACAAACTACCAATATTAAGAATGAAATAGTAACATGTGTCATGAACAAGACATCAAAAGGATAATAATGGATTACTATGACTAACATCACACCCATAAAGTAAATGACCTGGAAAAAAATGGACTAAGAACCAGAAACTGTTAAAACTCAACCAGATAAAATAGAATATGTGGTTAGTACTACAAGCTCTAAAGAAATTGCATTTTTAATTAAAAAGAACAGGAATATCCAGGCTCAGATGATTTTTCTGGAGAATTCTAGCAAATATTTACAGAATTAACACCATTTTACAAGATGTTTTCCAGAAAATAGGAAATGAAGAACTTTCCAACACATTTTATGAATTTAGTATATCTGGATACCAAAACTAAACATGTATTACAAAAATGAAAACCATAGCACAATATATCTCAAGAACCTAGATGCAAAATTTCTCCACTAAATATTAGTAGATTTAATTCAACAATGTATAAAAAAAATTATACACCATGACCAATTGGTGTTTATTCTGGGTATTCAAGGCTGGTTCAACATTAAAATTCAGTGTAATTCACCTATCACTGGTTAAAAAAGAAAAATCTTATGAACGTGATCACATCAATGATGCAGGAAGAAACATTTGACAACATTTAGCACACATTCATGATAAAAACTCACAGAAAATTAGGAACAGACAAATTCCTTACTTGATTAAAAAGCATCTGCAAAAAATTGACAACTAGCATCATATTTAATTGTGAAAGACAGAATGCTTTCCCACTAAGTTCAGGAAGGAGCAAAGATATCCACTCTCACTTCTGTTATTCAACATTTGCTAGAAGCACAAGTCAGCACCATGAGACAAAAAAGGAAATAAAATGCATACAGAAGAAATAAAACTGTATTTCTGTATTTTACAAAATCTTCTAGAGCTAAGAAATAAGTTCAGCAATATCACAGGATACAAGATCTATACATAAATGTAAATCACATTTCTGCATACTAAAAATGAACATGTGGAAACCAAAGCTAGAAGCACAGTAACAACTTAAAATTATTATGTGAAAAAAGAAATACCTGGGCATAAATTTGATGAAATACCTAAAGGATTTGTATCCTGATAATTATAAAATTCTGATGAAAGGAATCAAAGATGACTTAAATAAACAAAGAGACATAGCACATTCATGGATTCTCTCAAAACCAGTTGACAGGTTTAATGTGAATTCCATCAAAATCTCAGCAATGTCTTTGTAGGTATAGACAAGCTTCTTTAAAATTTATATGGAAAGGCAGGGGACATAGAATAGCTATAAAATTTTTTAAAAATAAGAATAAAGTGGAAGGACTCATGCTATTTGTCTTAGGTGTTACCATACAGTGAATGTGATCAAAACAGTGTAGTACTACTGGTGAAGGGATAGTAACAAAAATCAAAGGAACAGCACAGAGAACTGAAATATAGAGCCACAAAAAAAATGTGTCCAACTGAGTTTTGACAAAGATTCAACCTCAATTCATTGGAAAAAGGATAACCTTTTCAGCAAGTTGCTCTGGAGTAAGTGGATATCCAAAGGAAATACAAAAAGAGCTTCAACCTAAATCTCACACCTAATACAAAAATGAACTCAAAACCAACCATGAACTTAAATATGAAACATAAAACTATAAAATTTTCAGAAAAATTTATAGGAAATGGCCACTTGGTCTTAAGGTTAGGAGACAGGATCTTAGATGTGTCACCAAAAGCATAGCCATAAAAAATTGATAAATTGGAACTGATGAAAACTAAAAATGTTCACTTTATGAAAGATCCTATGAAAAGGATAAAAATCAAGCTACAGACTGAGAAAAATTGTTTGCAAATTTCATATCCAAGAAAGGAATAGTATCTAGACTGTGTAATGACTCTGACAACCAAGAGTAAAATAAGAAATGATAAATTACAAATTGTTTAAAATACAAAAGTGACATTTCACTGAAGAGGGTATATAGATAGGAGAAAAGCACATAAAAAAGAGGTTCAGCATTCTTAGCCATTAGGAAAATGCAATTAAAATCAAAATGTATGCTATTATACACTTATCAGAATGGCTAAAATAAAAAAAATAATAATCATATATTTTGATGAGGATGTGGAAGAAATGGATCCTTCATACACTGCTGGTGGGAATGTAAAATAGTACAATTATTCTGGAAAATGTATTGCCATTTTTTTTTTACAAAACTAAACATTTGCTTACTGTTTTAGTTTGCTAAAGCTGCTGAAATGCAATATTCCAGAAATGGGATGGCTTTTACCAAGGGGGTTTTATTAGCTTACAATTGATCTAAGGCCACGAAAATGTCCCAATTAAGGCATCAACAGGACTGATAACTTCTCTGAAGAAAGGCTGCTGGCATCTGGGATTCCTCTGTCAGATAGTAAGGCACATGGCCAGTATCTGCTGGTTCTTCACTTTTTGGTGTCATTGCTTTCAGCTTCTGATTCCAATGGCTTTCTCTTTGAGTACCTGTGGGTTCTCTCTTAGCATCTCTAGGGCATTTCTCTCTGAACACTCTCCCTTGGTGTTTCTGTCTTTTATCCTTTCATAAAGGGCTCCAGTAAAGGTTTAAGACCCACTTTGAACTGGGTGTTTCACATCTCAATTGAAACAACCTGACCAAAAGGTCCCACTTACAATAGGTTTACAGCCACAGGGATGAATTAAAAGAACATGGCCTTTTCTGTGATACGTAACAGCTACAAACTAGCACACTTACTATAAAACCAAGCAGTTTTACTCTTGAGGATTTATTCAGAGTAACAAAACTCTCTTATATTCATCCAAAATTTGGTGCACAGATGTTAATAGTAGTTTAATTATTAATAACTAAAATCTGGAAACAACCAAAATGTCTTTCAAAGGATGAATGGTTAAATATACTGTGGTATATCCACACCCTGGAATATTTCTAATCCCTAAAAAGTAAAGGAACTATTGAAACATGGAATGATTTGGGAAGATCTGAAGGGAATTATGCTGAGTGAGAAAAAGAAAAGCCAATCATGAAAGTTTTCATACTGAATGGTTTCATTCATATAACATTCTTGAAATGACAAATTATGGAGATGATAAACAGATTAATGGTTGCCAGACATTAATGAGAGGCTAAGGGAGGGAGGGAGCTGTGGCTATAAAACTGTAACATGGGGAATCCTGATGACGGAACTGTCCTGTATGTTGAGTATGGTCATGGTCACGCAAATCCACATATTGTCATAAAATTGCATACAATTAAATACATACATACACGTAAACACACACGCACAAATGAGTATATATAAAACTGGTCAAACTGAATAGATCAATGGTTGTATCATTGTCTGTTCCTACCTATGTTATTGTAGTGTAGGTATGCATGATGGAGGAAACTGGGTAAGAGTATTTGGAATTTCTCTGTATTATTTTTTACAAATGCACAGGAATCTACAATTATCTCAAAATAAAAAGTAAGAAAAAATTATTCTTAACCATAATCAGAACTTAATGGCCATGAAAATAATAGCTACTTAACTGTGCTTCAAGAGCAGTGCTAAGCTCTTTAAAATAATTTATATTGTTATGTGAGCTCTATGATTGAAGCACGTTAGTCATTGTGTGGTTTGAAGCTAATATGTACCCCAGAAAAGGCCATGTTCTTTTAATCCTTTTCTGTGGGTACAGACCTGTTGTAGGTGGGACATTTTGGTTAGTTATCTCAACTGAGATGTGACACATCCCATTCAAGCTGAGTCTTAATACTTTTACTGTAGTCCTTTATGAGAGAATAATGGACAGGAAAAACTGAGAGAACTTAGAGAGAAAAGCCCCTGGAGTTGATTAGAGAGGAAGCCACTGAAGTCAGAAGATGAAAGCAACAAACCCAGAGAGAAGGACCAGCAGACTCTGGCCATGTGCCTTTCCATGTGACCGAAGTGTCCCAGCTGCTGGCAGCCTGTCTTCAGAGTCCAGGTATCATCCTGTTGATGCCATCATTTGAACATTTTCATGGCCTTAAAACTGTAAATTTGTAAGCTAATAAACTCCTATTGTAAAAGGCAATCCATTTCTGGTATATTGCATTCTGGCAGCTTTAGCAAACCGGAACAGTCATCCTCACTTAAAAAGCAACATTGATATTTTGGAAGATAATAAAATGTGCCTAAAAGGATAGTACTTACTAGTAAGAAAGGAGGGATTTGCGTTTGGATTCTTTTGAGTACAGAGCTGAAGCTCTTGGCCACAACACTTTTCTGTTTTATGAAACAAAGCAAGTTTATTACCTCATATGTCCTTTATATTTAAACTTGGCACAGTTACTGACAATAAACAAATAAATGTTTATGAATAAGTGAACACAGTATTTAAAACATCAAATGAAAGCAAGAACATAATGGCATAAAGGAAAGAGAAAATTCCCTGTTCCTTCAAGTCATGTGATTTGGGAAACTAAACAGATATCTGAGCTTTATTTCTGTGATTGCCTAACTAGAGAAATGGATGCTTCATGTATCTTTTAGATCCTATCTCTCAAACATCAGATGTCTCAAAAAAGATTTTGGCATCACATTTAATTTATGATTGGCATTTTTAATGAGTGTATGAAATGCCAATATTTTGTGTTGTTGATAAAATGATCCATATGCTTTATATTTCAGACACACAGGCAGCTGAATTGACATTCTGTTGTGAAATGTTAAGTTCCTAATATGATTCCACATCCAGTCAGTAGGCTATCCCATTTCCGTAAGGAGCTTAGAATATGCTCAAGATTTTATTTTTGTTTTCATCTGCGATTTGGAGGTTTGAAGTACCTAGAATGTGCAAAGCCAAATGTTACAAATAGATTTACCATAATCAAGCATGGAGAGGGCTCTGTAGAAAAATCAACAAGATTATCTGAGAGCACAGAGAACTGAGCCAGTTGTTTCATACTGGAGAGCTAAGGAAATATTAACTGGCACTTTAACAGGGACTGGTTACTTGAACGGTATTTGTCCAGGCTAGGGCTGTAAGTAACTTCAGGATGTCAGAAAGTTGGTGCATTTCCCTCACACACCATTCCCAGCACTTAAAACAGTGCATGATACATAGTTAGCATTGTCATTTCAATGAAGCAGGTGAAAAACAATCTAGTAGATGTCACAGACATGCACATTTAGAGTGTTACCCAATTTTCATATACTGATCCCAACTACTTTGTTTATTTGAATTGCATCCCAGTTGTCTTGAAATTAAAATCACTACATTGCCTCCCCTCATTCTTAAACTCTTTTTGTGCAAACAAATGCCTGACTACAGTATTTCAGATTCCTTTGATTTCCCTTTTTAGAGCCTCTTGCTAGTAAATAACCTTATTCATTTCCTCACAATTTCTAATTTATTCCTTATTCTATACATATCAGAAGGGAAATAACACACTTTTCTCTTTACATCCATGCTTTTTCACCCATTTAAAAATTTTAATTTTTTTGTCTTTTTTTTTTTTTGAATAGCAACAAATCAGTAATTTTTCTTCTTACCTATTACCTTCAACTTGAAAACTGAGATAATTTTCATACAATCCAACACTGGTACACTCTACATAAAACAACTAATAAAAATCACATTTTTTTTCATAGATATATCGTTTCCAAATATTTAAAATGCTCTTTTACAGGAAACACTATTTCCTGTGATATAGAAATGGCTCAAATTTTTTTAGTCATAATTAAACTTTTAAAAAATTAATGCCTTCAGTTTGTGTCTTTAGTTAGTCTCAGAATTTGATCTCTGTAAAGGCCAGAAGCAGCATTTCAAAATGAATTTCAAGATTAATCACTGCCAATAAGTGTTAGATATTCTTTACCTTTTTACTTCCCAGGATCCCAGTGTTGTCTTTCTGTCCTCCAAAAGGACTGAACAGGAGACAATAATACCTAATACTGTTATTGTCCTCCAAGAGTTACTATACGGCCCACTCTCTCTTGCCCCATTTTTGTTTGTAAGAGAACTGAAATGTCATTGCAAATAATCCAGTGTCTCAGTTTCTGCAATTAGAAATTTAATTGAAATAATTTTGTTCACTCATCTATTCATTCTTTCATTCACATAAAATGTCCTGTGCTAGATGAGGACATAACAGTGACCGTTCCTCTCCAGAAGCATTTAAAGACTTTCTCCCTGATCTGTTGATAGCTATTGCTCAACTTCATTTTCCTTCTTTCTATTGTACTCACAATGGACCAGTAAGTGCAGTGGAAGATCATAAACCTTAAGGGTCATTTTGGAGACATCGTCTTATGGCAATTCTATTTTTAATTAAAGATGATAACATTGATATCTATGCAGCAGTTTAATTTAGAAGTTTCCTTACCATCCCTCTCATCACCATATATATGCATAATTGGCCATAAATATATAATTTACATCATATTAAAAGACACTTCAAAAATGTCTTGTAACTCCTCCTCTTTCCTCAATCTTTTACATCCATTCTTACCTTCTAACTTCTCTTTATCTCTGAAAAAACACTTTACATTGCCACCAAAATTATCCAACTAAATCACAAATGTTTCAATGACTGTTCATTGTCTGTAATATGAAGTTCAAAGTACTTATAATGGGTACTGAGAATTTAATATTCTGTCAGAAACTACATTTCCAGACTCATTTCCTCCCTCTTTCGCAGCAGTCCAACATGGCCCACACCACATGAGACTACATACAAGAATCAAAATCCATTCTGCAATTTTATGTTATTTGTAGATTACTCAAGTATGTCCATCTTTATGAGTCATCCTCTCTATTCTACCCACCACTTATCTCCCTACATCCATTTTCTCTTTGTTTGTTGTCATAGCAGTTTGTAGACATTTTTAAAAAATTCAGCTTATTGTAAAGAGAAATATATGTTTACTTTTCTAGTTTGTAACCTATTTACTTCTTATAATCACAGCATCTACCCCATTAAAAGAAAGAAAAAGAGCAAGAGAGAGAGAGGGAGAAGGAAGGAAGGAGGAGGGAAGGAAGGAAGGAAGGAAGGAAGGAAGGAAGGAAAGAAGGAAGGAAGGAGAAAGAAAATTCTGAGTGAAGGAAGGGATATTTATAGGTTATAGATACAGCCCTGCTAATCATATAATCCCAATAAAATGACACTACTGTGTTGTACTTTTTCTTTTCTTATGAGATTTATCCATCTAACCAAATGTTAGTTACATGTGATTATATGTATATTATATATTCACAATTAATATGGAATTAAATATGCACTATGAATTTTCTTGTCTACATTTTCTATAAAAGAAATTGAAGGGAAAAAAGAGACTATTAACTCACATTAACAAGGGAACATCTTGATTGAGAATCAAGATATTTTCATTATTAAGCAAAAATTCAGAAAGTTCCTTTAATTTTTTAAATGAGTTATTAATGAATTATGTTGAAAATAAAGGAAAAATCTCTCTTTCTACCTACTTACTTCCCTCCCTTCCCTTTAAACATATAAGCCAGAGAAATCCACTTTAAAAATGTTATCAAATATAATTTTAACATATTCTTATGTAAAAATCAATTGGAAGCATATTTAACGCAGTATCTTACAAGCTGCTTTCTCTCCTAACAATGTTTTCTAAACATTTCCCATACTTTCCAATGTTATTGGAAACATGATTTTTAATGAGTAGCAACTTTCCATTATATAGATGTACTGAATTTATTTAATCAATGTCTAATAGATATTTTTAAAAATATAATTACATTTTTACATTTTGAATGGGAGTGGTCTTGAGTATTTTTTAATAGAATTTTCACCAGTATCAGTTGCTATTATTTTTTAATATTCACATTTATAATGGTGAATTAAGTACAAATTACTAAGCAATTTCAGTTTGAGTTTTCACTTTGATTTCCTTGCATCCAATTTTATGATTATAAACTTGATATTTAAACATACACCATGGCTTTATATAATGATTAAATAAATTTACTCTACATTATTTTGCCCATTTTGTACTGGCTCATTTTCTTTTTCCTTATTAGAATTCTTTCTCAATTACAAATGTTAACTCTTTGTGTGACATATATGTTTCCTGTATTTTTTCCCAGCTTCTTTCAAATTTAATTTTGTTTTGTTTTAACATGATTCATGTTGAAACTAAGGTCAAGAATATCAGTTTTCCTTAATAATTTTCTCCTTATGTGTTTTCTTAGAAAGATCTTTCTTGGTTTTTAACAAGATAAATATTCATTTTTTCATTATTCTCTTAAGTTTAATTTAGTTCTGTACAACAATATTTTATTTTTTATATTACATTTGCTAGAACCTTAAATAATTATGATACAGAAATTAATGCAATTTTTTAAAGAGATGCTTATTATAATATTGAGGCAAATTACTTTCTCCAGGTTTGAGATGATGTTATTCCTTCAATTTACAAGGAGATCATACTGATTTTTATCATGTATCTTCTCACTCTTTATCCATTGATGTGTGCTATAATATTAGTAGATTTTTTATACTAGAGGTGATTTTTTTGAGCTCATACTTTTAAAAATAACCTTTTAATTTTTGAATACATCCATATTTACAGAATACTTGAAAGATAATACAGAGGGTTCTTATATGCCCCTCATTCAGTTTCCCCCACTGTTAACATCTTACATTACCAAGTTTCATTTGTCACAGCAAAGAAACCAGTATTAGTACAAAACTATTAACTCAACTCCAGACTTGATTCACATTTCACTAGTTTTTCATTAATGTCTGTTTTTAGTTTCCTAGCTGCTAAGAGAAATACATGTAATGGATTGGCTTAAACAATGGGAATTTATTGGCTCACAGTTTCACAGTTAGGAGAAATCCAAAATTGAGGTGTCAGCAAGACGATACTTTCTCCCCTAAGGCTAAGGCATTCTGGGGCTGACTGCCAGTGACCCTTGGACCTTGGCTTTTCTGTCACGTGGCCATGTACATGGCAGTGTCATCTCCTTCCTCCTCTGGATCCTGATGACTTGCAGCTTCTGGTTGCTTCTGGTGGTTTTCTCTATGTGGCCTTTTCTACAAGGCCTCCAGTAATAGGACTAAGACCCAACCAGATTCAGTGGACCACACCTAACTAAAAATGACAATTTAAAATGTCTTATACAATAGGGATAGGATTGGAATTGAGAACATGTTTTTCTGGGATACATAATTCTGTCTGCTACCATGTACTTCTTCTGTTCCATGATTGCATCCAGGATACCACATTACTTTTAGTTATATCTCCTCAGTCACTTTTGATCTATGAGGGTTTCTTAGGCTCGTCTTGTTTTCCATGACCTTGACCCTTTTGAGGAGGATTGATCAGGTATTTTGTAAAATGTTCCTCTATTTGTGTTAGTCTGATGTTCATACTCATGTTTATACCTAAGATATGGGTTTGGGGGAAGAATATAATATAAATGAAGTACCTTCTTACTATTATATGAGGAGTACATTCTATCAACAAGATTTATTGATGAGGTTAATCCTGATCACTTTGTTAAGGCAGTGCTCACCAGTTTTCTCCATTGTAAAGTTACTTATTATTTTCCCCTTTCCATACTATATTCATTGGGAGCAAATGACTTTTAAGTGTAGCCCATTCTCAAAGGGGCATGGTTGGAAATTAAGCTCCACTTTCCATGCTGGGATATCTAAATATAATTTTTTTGGAATTCTTATGGAAGAGAGTTTTTTCTTTTCTCCCTAATTTATTTGTTTTGTAATCACTGAATTATATAAGTTTGGACTCAGAGATATTTACTTTTTATTTTTGGTATCGTAATGATTTTTAAGTGTAAAAAATACAACTAACCTATTTCTCTACCTGTCAGAGTAAAAAAAATTAAAACAATATTTTTTACTTCCCTTCTATCCCTACTATTCTCCAGTCTCAGATTATTGATCAAGTTGAAATTATTACTTTAAAATTTATCTTTCATTTCTTCTTTATTTCAGTAAATGAAAACTCCTATCTACCAGTTACTCAGGGTAGAGTAATTCTTTTAGGCTACCCTCAGTTCTTCTCTCTCTCACTCCACATCTAATCAGTCATCATATCCTTTCCACCCGCTTTTCAGAACATATATAGAATCCAACCAATTCTCACACATTGCACCTCAACCACCCAAATACAAACCGTGAGTAACTTTTGCCTGGATTATCAAAGCAACATGTATAAATTACTTCTTTTCTTCTATCCTTGTCTCAATAAAGTCAGTTTGCTAAATGGCAGCAAGGATGATCCTCCTCCTATATTTTAAATCAGATAATATGATTTTTAAGGTCAAAAACCTTCCATGGCTTCTCTTCTCACTTACACTAAGATCCAAAACTCAACAATTGGCATAAAACAGATTCGAGCAAGCATTTTATACAGAGGGTCAGGTAGTAATTACTTTCAAGTGTATGGATCATAAATTCTATGTGCAACTACTCAACTCTGTGGTTGTAGGATTACAGCAGCCATATCTTCGACAACAGGAAAAAAGGAAGGGGTGTGTCCGTGTTACAGTAAATTATTTGTTACACAAACAGGCAGTGGGCAGAATTGGAACCAGTTGTGGTTTGCCAAATAATCTTGTTATTTCTCTGGCCTTATCTCCTAATTTACTTCCTTCATTCACTTCACTCATTTCCTTGAAATCACTCAGGTAATATCTTATCTCAGGTCCTTTGTACTCAATGTCTATTTTCCTTGGGTTGCTCACCATCCAGATAGCTTCAAGGATCATTCCTTCATTTCCTCTCATTACGGATTCCCCTTAAAACAGAAGCCTTCCTTACCACCTTCGCTTTACAGTCCCTTACTGTTCATTGCTCTTTTTTCATGGCTTTTATTAAAACCTGATATTTTGTTTTTATTGCAGTTCTACTCTCTCTCCTAAAAAGTAAGTCACACAAGAACCAGTCATATCTGTTTTATTCACTCTTGAATACACAGGAGCTAGCACATAGTTGTTTCTCACTAAACATTATTGAATAAATGACAGAATTGATTATTTTCTGACATTTCTATTGACATAAATATTACAAAATCTGATTCTATTAATAGTTTGCACATCTTTTTATATCAACTTTGGTTCTTATTACCAAAGATTCCATATTATTGGGTAACATTTTTATTTATCTCACTGTTTCCTCCAAATATGTATTCAAATTACCTTTAATCTTTTTTCAAGAAATAAATTTTCTGAGATTTTGCATGGCTAGATATAGAAAATTTGAGTCACAATCTGTTGTACCCAAAATCCTATGGAAATGAATTCACTGTTTTTGGCACTTATTTCAGTCTTAGGAAATTCTCATGTCTATTCTTATTAGGCACCAAGTTTTCCTTTTTTTAAATTAGCGCTTGTTTTTAACATTACTGCATGAATAAGTGCATTTTTTTTTTTTTTAGCTTTTGAGGTGCAGTTAGTTTACTGAGATGTTTCTGAATCTCTTTTCATCAATAGAAAATGATGTAGAGGTGATAGAGTGGAGAGCTAAGAGAAGCTCCAGATTGGTTTGAATTCAGACCCTAACTTTAATCCTGTGCTTCCCTTTCTGTGTCTGCTTATAAAATAGAACTCTTTTAATAGGGCTTAATAGTGTTAATAAGTATTACATGCACATTAGATATAAAGTACTTAGGAAGTTAATGATTACTGTTAGTTTAATGTCATATATCATCACCACTATCGATTTAACTTAGCATTTGGTGAATACTGTCATTAAGGAATTTTCCTTCAACTTTTTCTTTTATTATTTCTTCGATATTGCTTATCCTCCATTTTTCATCGTTAGGTTTTATATTATTAAAAATTCTTAATATTTCACCTATGCTTATTTTCACTTATTTTCATTTCTTATCTCTACCTTTCTTAATTACATGGAAGCTATTAAGCTTCTTAATTACTTTGATATTGATTTTTACTCTGAATAATCCAATGTTTGATTTACTGATCATATTATATTTTTAAAAATCAGAAATCATCTTTCACATTCAATAAGATTCAAGTCAACAAATATTTTCTCAGCCCCTACTTTGTTCTACATATTATTTTGGGGGCCCTGAGCCTTTTCTGATCTCAGACTCTAATCTCTTTTTGTCTGACACCTCTATTTTTGTGTTTAGAACATGCTCTTGATTTTTCTTGAGAATGAAATCTGTGAAATGGGTGTTGTAACAAAAGCTATTTATAATGGTTAAATGTTTTAATATTGGGGGTGGTTTGAAGCTGTATGTACACCAGAAAATCATGTTCTTAAATTTAATCTATCCCTTGTAGTGTGAACCTATCATAAGTAGGACCTTTGATGAGTTACTTCTATTAATAAGGTGTGACCAATCTCAATCAGGATGGGTCTTGATCACATTATTAGAGTACTTTATAAGCAGAGTGAAATTCAGACAGAGAGAAAGCCTCAGAAACAAGAAGCAGAAGTCAAAGAACCCAGAAGAGAACTGAGAGGCCAGGAGAAGCTGTCATGTGCATTCCCATATGACAAGCTAAAGACTAAGAATCACCAGCAGCCAGGCCCAGAATGTCACAGTCTTCATGGAGAAAGCATTGCATTGATGATGCCCTGATTTGGACTTTCTTTTATCTTCAAAACAGTAAGCAAATTAATCCCATTGTTTAACCCAACCCATTTCATGGTATTTGCTTCAGCATCCTAGGAAACTAAATCAAATACTTAGAAGAACACCTGATACATGTTGGGCATTTTGGAAGGAATATTAAGTTTAATAAATTAAAAATACCAATCAACAAGATTAGATATTTTGTAAATTTTTTCTTGAATTTTTTCTTTGCCATAGGGAGACATGCTTTGTTCCTTTAGAGCATCCCCTTTCTTTTGAATAGCACCATTTTTTCTTGAATCAGATGATTGCTATCTTTGGCTCTTTTTTCTTTTTTTTTTTAAACAAGAAGGAGAATTAACTTTAATATTGAGGACTGAGATGGATTCTGCCAGAGATGGTGGAAGACACTCATCTCTTCTATTCAAGCCTCATAGAAAAGAATGCTTAGTTTTCCTGTAGCCTATTTGATCTTCAACAAGATCTGAAAATGTGGAAGATGCTTGTTTGTTTTGGAAAAATCTAGAAACTAGCCAAATTCAACTTTTCATCACCTGGTCTGCATGCACTAGTTGAAAACCAGCAGCGTCAGTTCCCATTCACTTTGCCTGGTCCTGATGTCTGCTTTAAGATTCACCCAGAACAATCATCACATTTCAAGCTCTACTTAAATGGCCTTCGTTGACTTCACAGAGGCAATGCTGTAAAGGCAGCTGTTTTCCCTGACTGGTTCAATCTAGTCCTTGCCTCTTTAGCTATGCAAGTATCATTCTCAATTTCCAAGTGATTTGTGGCAGGTCATCTGCCCTGATGGCCTTCTAACCCTCTGTTTTTACCTGTACTGCTCTGGAAGAAATTCTTTATATTTTTGGTATATACAAATATTTATTTTCTAATTTCCAATGCTACTGTTTTTTTTTCTGTTTCATAGCCATTTAATTATTTGAAAAGTGAATCTGGGTGGTAGACAACTTAGTAACATGTTCTCATATCAAAAATTCAATTCTTACCAGTGTCAAAATAACTTTTTTAATGAAGTCACTGAAATTCATGATGCTCATAAATCAGATTCTACAAAGAATACTAGAAAATGGACCTGATTAGTGAGGAATGACAGGAATTTAAGACAAAAGTTTTCCTAAAACAGAACCTCATATAAATCCATCTCACATGGATTTTGCTGCATATGGTTCATGTTAATACCATGTGTTCATATGAATCTTAAAATAATAGCTCTGCCAGTGTAATGAAAGCAAGGCTTGAAGTGCAGCATCTTAATTATAAATGTTATGGGTCCACTGTTGAGAGGGCTTTTCTACAGAGATTACAAATAGAGTGAAGTACATCTAATTAATTACCAGACTGACAAGAATTTTCTTTTATGCTTACTGGCAACTCTCAACTAACTCATTCAGAATTAGAGATTCAAGGACTCTCAATGACAGCAGGATTCCACTTTAAACTAATTCTAGCATTTCTGTGTCTGCATCGTGGCAATACCGGAACTCTTACTCTATTAAGGTATACACACACACACACTCATATACATATACATATACACACACACACACACACACACATACACACACACACACATATATATCTATAGTTCTAGTTTGCCAATGCTGCCAGAATGCAAAACACCAGAGATGGATTGGCTTTTATAAGAGGGGGTTTATTTTGTTACACAGTTACAGTCTTAAGGCCATAAAGTGTCCAAGGTAACACATCAGCAATCGGGTACCTTCACTGGAGGATGGCCAATGGTGTCTGGGAAAAGTCTGTTAGCTGGGAAGGCACATGGCTGGTGTCTGCTCCAAAGTTCTGGTTTCAAATGGCTTTCTCCCGGGACATTCCTATCTAGGCTGCAGTTCCTGAAAAATGTCACTCTTAGTTGCACTTGGGGTATTTGTTGTCTCTCAGCTTCTCCGGAGCAAGAGTCTGCTTCCAACGGCCATCTTCAAAATGTCTCTCATCTGCAGCTCCTGTGCTTTCTTCAAAGTGTCCCACTTGGCTGTAACTCCTCTTTAAAATGTCACTCACAGCTGCACTGAGTTCCTTCTGTTTGTCAGCTCATTTATATGGCCCCAGTGATTTAATTTAGACCCACCCTGAATGGGCGGGCCAACACCTCCATGGAAATTATCCAATCAGAGTCATCACCCACAGTTGGGTGGGGTGCAAAGAATTACAATCTAGTTAACACTGATAGGTCTGCCCACACAAAATTACATCAAAGGTAATGGCATTTGGGGGGACATAATACATTCAAACTGGCATATACGCACACACACACACACACACACATACACACACACACTTATATATATGCTTTAGTCTGCTAGGCTGTCAAAAGAAAACACCATAAAATGGGTTGGCCTTTAACAATGGGAATTTATTAACCTGCAAGCTTACAATTTTGAGGCCATGAAAATGTCCAGATCAAGGCATCATCAAGGTGATACTTTTTCCAGAAGACTGCAAGTGATCCTGGACTCTTCTCTCACATGGCAAGGCATATGCTGGTATCTGCTGGTCTCTCACTTCTCTTCTGGTTCATGGCTTTCAGTTTCTTGCTTCCCTGGGCACTCTCTCTCTCTCTCTCTCTCTCTCTCTCTCTCCATCCTATTTATAAAGGACTCAGTAAGAGGAGTAAGACCAACCCTGGGCCATGTCTTAACTGAAGTAACATAATTAAAAAGTCCTACTTACAATAGGCTTACACGTACAGGAATGGATTAGCTTTCAGAACAAGATTTTCTGGGGTTCATACAGTTCCATGGGGTACATATAGTTCCAAACCACCAAAATATATATACACATATATATGTATATATGTGTGTGTGTGTGTGTGTGTGTGTGTGTGTGTGTGTGTGTGTATGTATATATATTCTTATATATATATTCCCTAGTGAAATGGATCAAAAAAGGAAAAATATATTGATGCCCATTTTTCTCCAGTATCCAACAAGATTCTTAAAATGTATTTTCTAAACAAGTTATCTACACACTATACAGCTCAGAAACAAAGCTATTTATAAAAGTATGTAAAAATAAAATCAGGCAGATGTTAATTGAATTGTATATACACATTGCTCTGAAATTAGGGCAGTATAGCTTGTAATAAAACAGGAGAGAGACCAAACCAATATAAAACTTTCCAAAGAGCAAAATTTCATCAAAAATTATTACATAGGCTTACCTTTTCTACATTTACTAAAATATAGTCTTAAAAAAGATTCGTTTTCTGTCTACCATTTAGCAAAGATGGCCCCTCAAAATAAACAGAAAATTTTTGACAGCTGTGATAATGCACCTTAATGGCTCACTGACAGGCAGACTGGCTTCCACCATCTGCATATTTATTTCTGTTTTTGTGGTGGTCCAGCTGCAAGTGTTACCACATTGGATAATGCCTTCTATTAACTCTGCACTCTTAATGGATATCATTATTTTTCATACCCACCCTTCCAAGGGTTTCATTCAAAGAAAGCAATAATAAAAATATGTAAGTGATACAATTAATGTTCAGTAATTTTATGACCCGTTTCCCTGTGGGACTGACAAATATTGAATAATTTTCAGCAAATGAATGACCTTATACTGATTCAGTATATCTCAATTTGCCTCCCCAATGATTTCATGAATTAACCATTTTTCACTCTCTTAAATGAACGTTTATGTTCATCTGATACATTTAACATGAAGGAAGTAGGTCATGTGTATTAATGTACCCCTAAAGGTGCATTTCTACTTATTTTCCCTTACATCGCGATTGATCCTTGCCTTCTTAATCAAGTCTCCCTTTAATCTCCATGAACTAAGATGAAAGCTGAATTATAATTCATTTTTTCCTTAGGGCCTCAAATGAGAAAGGTGGCTTCAGAAATCTGAGATATATAGAGACTTAGCTGAAAATAAGAGGAGAGACTTAAATCATCCCATCAACAGAAAAGCATGCAGGCAAGTAAGGAAGACAAATTCTAGCATTCCAAGTCATTCCCAATGGTTCTTTAAGTCAGATATTAATTATCACTAGATCCACTAAGGACTGAGCATTCTTTCTGTGTATCAAGCCCTGCTTGGACCTTAGTTTAGCTTTGTCAAAATAATGTTTATCTGTGAGGAAAGTCTTTAACTAGTCAAGCTGATTAAGCCCTGCCATACAAGAATAGAGAGCTAATTTTATTTTGAAGCCCTTTGATATCCACAGGAACTAAACTGCTATCCAAGGTATGTCTGTCTACCAGTTTAATATTTTCAGATCAATCCCCAGAGTTAATCCTGTGCATTTTGGAACTTATTTTTAATCTAATTAGAGTCAACATTATTATAATATTTATAATCATTGGATAATAATACAGAAATTCCTTTAAATGGCCAAAGCTTATTTTTTCCTTTGTTAAAATATAGGAATAAGAAAAGGAAAACTAAAACTTTTTTCACATGACAAATATTATGGCTCCTGGAGAAAAAAAAAAAAACAAAACAGATGATTGGTGAATAGTTTCTTTTTCTGTCAGCCCTGAACTAAGACCTCCTCATTGTTAGAGTATAACATACCTTCCCATATTACCTTATTTGGTTCATGATATCTCCACCAGTGCTTTTTAAAACACAGCTGTGTCTTTCTAGTGATGTGCCTATTTCTTGCCTGCTGTATATTTTCTAGTAGAAAGTTTTTAGTCAGACTGATACTTTGGAGCTGAGTTTTGTGCAGTAACTGAAAAGGCACAGGATTTAGAGAGAAACAAAATTGGATTCTAGTCCTGACCTTTCTCTTACCAGGTACATGGCTCTGGGCAAATTAGATGAGTCCCAAACTCCTCACCCTTAAAAAGTGGATAATGATCCCTAGTGTGCAGGGTGTGTTGGAAAGGTTAGGATTTAATGCAAGTGATGCATATAACACAGTGCCTAACAAAAACTAGATGTTTGTTTAATATATTTCATTACCATTAGTAATAGAATTCTTGTTCTGTTAGGATATTTCAAATTATCTGATTGCTGTCAAATTAAGTATTCTGACAGCCATGTAAACTTATCTTCTGCTGTGATATTACTTTATATTGGGTGACATCATAAAGATTTAATGTTTCCAGAATATTTTAAATGTTGTAGCTATAGAGTCATCTATGAAATTGTGTCCAAATTTGTTTACTGTAAATCCATCAATGTTGAAGAGTGCAGTTTCATTGTAAGCACATGGTATATGTGGGCATATCAAGAGCTATCTCATTTGTGCCTTTCTGTCTGCCAAATCATACAAAATCTAAAAAAAGTGCAGTGGAGAATGAGCCAATTTTCTGAAAAGCGTTAAGAAGGACACATGTGATCTATTGGAGGAATGCTCAGCCAGAAATAAACAGCAGTATAGCACAGTCTTTTGCTAAGAATGACATTTCCAAGTTTGGGCTAAATTTCATCAGTTGCCTCAGATACAGACCAGGAAGTGACTGGTATATAACTCTGTATATGATGCAGTTAGAATTTCTTTCAGCTTAGCTATGCCATTTCATTTTACCCTACACATCCAAAGGTTCAGTTTTCTGATAAATTAGGGTGAGAGTTAAAGTATGTGAGCAATAGCAAACCAAAGAAGGTTAATAGAAGTAGTTTTGGAAAGTTTCATTAGATCATAAGGATAGAAGAAAGAGGAGAAACGAGGTCATTAAAGCAAGTTCCCCCACCTAGCAGGTAATTCAGCCCAAAGATATTGGCACTCTCTAGAGATAAACTTTTATTTTTGAAGGAAAATAACAGTTATGCTTAAGAATGATGCTTCCCACAATAGGCTGAAAATAGCTATTTGGTTAGGACTATTTCACATCAAAGGAGGGAGGCACAGATCATCACCAGATATGCAAATAAAATGCCAGTTACCAAAGTTTTCCTTTAATTTTTATAACCCACTAGAAGATTACTGAAACATTCATTGATTCTCCACAGTAAGTGTAATCACTTGTGCTGTTTATAATGTTGTTCTGAGAACATCAATTACTTCAAATGATAATAGTTCCACCCTAGAATTACATAGTCAATTACGTGTCTTTTTCATTTGTCATACCAGATTAGATTTCTGGCCCATCTAGTTAGGCAGCTTGCCTCTGTCAGTGACCATTATAAACAATGTTTCAACATATAAGGAAAAAGGGACATAGTGATATAAGAAGTGAAATAAATTAGCAGGTCTTATTGTGTATGCTTCCTAAGGAGACTAGCTTACCAACATATGTCCATATGAATGGAAAACATCTGACTCGTATTACCATAAAAGTCATGTTGAACATCTTTAAGGACATTTGTTTTTATAACTCTGTATAATAGTTAAAAAGCATTTTATCACCTCCAGTTTAAAAGAAAACTAGCAACTGAAATTGCTCTTAACATAAATTTAAGGTACAGTGGATCATACAACTGAAATTTTAGAGTTAAGGCTGTACTCAGGTTGTGATTTTTATTGGGACTCTAGCTCCATTCCATCGCCTCCATTCCAGTTCAGCTGGGTCTTCTGATTGACTTCTTTCTGGTACTTTGAAGGCTCCCTATAGCTCCCATGAGCACATGATACACACACTGTACATACAAAGGGAGATGAGATTAGCCATTCCATCCTACTATCCAAAGACTAAAGATTAAAGTTTCACTCTGGTTTGTTTGGCTTAGGTCCACATGTGTTAAAAGAATTTTCTTGATTTCCCATTTCTGTCAAGAGGCTCTTAGAAAAGTTGCATTTCTGGTCTCTCTTTACACATCTCCCTCCTTCTTTCCCATGCAGAAGTGTGTTATATAACTGGTGAGGAGCTAACGTCTTCACTCATTACCTGACTCTCTCTGGGGGAATTAAGGGCACTTTTTCTTTATTCCTGTAACTTCCTGTGTTTACCCTGTCACAGCAAGTATCACAGTCTACTCGAGGATTTTCTCCCTTTTTTGCTACAAACTTCTGCAAAAGAGGGGTTAAATCTTTACCGTTCTATCTACAGTCTAAAGTATAGTGACATATATTGTAGGTACTTGAATATGGTTGATGGTGAATACCTTAAACTGAACTATAATTAAATTGGAATATTCTGTACTTTAGATATGCCTATATTACTTCATTTTGTATTTCTATGCTGACTGCCCCATTTCTTTCCCCTATTTACTTCAGTTTCAACTTTCCATGGGTAACTCCTTTCACTTGGGGAGAAGTGTTATAGTGTGAAAACCTTATCCCTACTTGATTAAGCTCTTTTTTTAAAAATGCAATTTTATTCAAAAATATATTCTCATACCATACAATTATCAAAACTGTACAATTGTTCACAGTATCATCATATAGTTATGCATTCATCACCAAAATCAATTTTTTAACATTTTCATTACTCCAAAAAATAAAAACAAAAATAAGGATAAAAATAAAAGTAAAAAGAATACCCCAAATATCCCAAGCCCCCCCCCCCATTATTCATTTACTTTTTGTCCCCATTTTTCTACTCATGTGTCCATACACTGGGTAAAGGGAGTGTGAGCCATAAGACTTTCACAATCATACGGTCACACCATATAAGCTATATAGTTATACAATTGTCCTCAAGAATCAAGAATACTGGATTGCAGTTCAACAGTTTCAGATATTTCCTTATAGCTATTCTAGTACACTAAAAACTAAAAAGGGATAGATAGCTATACAATGCATAAGAGTTACCTCCAGAATGACTGCTTGATTTCATTTGAGATCTCTCAGCCACTGAAACTATTTTTTTTTTTAATTTCTCTTCATCATTTGGTTCAGAAGGCTTTCTCAATCCTGTGGTGACAGGTCCAGGTTCATCTCTGGGAGTCATGTCCCACGTTGCCAGGGAGATTTACACCCTTGGGAATCATGTCCCTTATAGGGGGGAGGGCATTGAGTTTATGTACAGAGTTGGCTTAGAGAGAGAGGCCACATCTGACAAACAAAAGGGGTTTTCTGGGGGTGACTCTCAGGTACAATTGTAAGTAGGCTTAGCCTCTCCTTTGCAGTAACAAGCTTCATAAGAGTGAGCCCCAAGATCGAGGGTTTGGCCTTCTAAATTGGTAGTCCCCAAGGCTTGTGAGAATATCAGTAGTTCCCCAGGTGGGTAAGATTAATGTTTCCACATTTCCCCCAGTCCCTCAAGGGAGCTTTATAAATACATTTTATTCTCTTCCCAAATTTCTCTGGGATGTATCATGGCTTCATGCTAATCTTTACAAACCAACCAGATCTCAACGTTCCATGTAATGATGGTGTTTGAGTAAGCTGACCATGCAAGTTAAATTATATAGTGTGCTACAGAAAATATAGATTTTGCACCAAATAAACCTGTCTTCCTTTGGTCCCACACAGAACCCCAAGTTTTAAAACACAGTTAATATCATCCTATACCCTTGTGTCTGATCCACCCCAGTCTCAACTGAGTCCATTTTGTTCATATCTCCAATCAAAGTCTGATCGATCTCCTTTTCAGACTCTTTAACAGTTGCTGTGTGGGCAATGCCAACATTCACAGCTGATGAACTCTGGCTCTGAGTCCTAGGTGCCACACAGACCCCTGAAGTTCCAGGGACCGACCAGGTTACAGACAGACAACTCAGTATCTCAAAATTTAGAAATAACTATTACAACCCATGAACAGATGTGACTGCTGTAAGAGCTCAAAATCTGGGAACATTTACATAAACCTTCCCCTGATAGTCCATGCCCCCAGACTCAATTCTGAGTTTGCACATTATTGCTAGTCCTTATTAGTGAAGCATTATAATGTTTGTCTTCTCAATTTTGGCTTATTGCACGCAAACTATTGTCCTCAAGTTCCATTCATCTAGTTGCATTCCTCACAACTTCCTTCCTTCTTGCTGCAGCTCAATATTCCACTGTATGTACACAACACAGTTCACCATTCGGTTTATCAATCTGTGTACCTTGAGGCCACAAACAGCAGTGTGCAAATGTCCACTCATGCCCCTGCTCTCAGTTCCTCCCAAGTATACAACCAATAACAGGTTTTCAGGACCATATGGCAACCCTATATCTAGCTTCCTTGGATCCACCACACTGCCCTCCTAATGGGCTGTACCATTCTACTTCCCTACCAACAGTGAATAGGTACATCCCTCTCTCCACATTTTCTCCAGCACTTGTATCCCTCTATTTTTTAACAGTTTTATTCACACACCATATAATCCATCCTAAGTAAACAATCAATGATTCCCAGTATAATCACATAGTTATGCATTTACCACCACAATCTATATGAGGACATTTCCATTTCTTCTGCAATGAAAGAGGAAGAGGATAAAAAAAGGAAGAATTAAAAAAGATAGAAGAAAAAAAATAAAAATGAAACTAAACTGAAATAAACTAAACTAAATAAAATAAAATACAATGAAGAGGTCATACAACACCACCACCACCAAGAATCCCATACCACTCCCTTATATTCCCGTCTTATAGACATTTAGCTTTGGTATATTGTCTTTGTTACAATTAATGGAAGCATATTACAGTGCCACTGTTAACTATAGACACTAGCTTGCATTGACTGTATTCCTTCCCCTATACCTTCAAGCCCTCAATACCTTGCAATGTTGACATCCATTTGTTCTTCCTCATGTAAAAATACTCTTATATTAGTACACTTAATGACCATCACTGATCACTCTAGGTTTCACTTAGTTATACAGTCCCAGTATTTATCCTCCATCTTTCTTTCTGGTATCATACATGGCCCTAGCCTTCCTCTTTCACTCATACACTCATCTACGTTCAGAGTACTTAAAATGTTGTGCTACCATCACACAGTATTGTACTATCTATTTCTGGATCTATACAATCAATCTTGTTGAACATTCTGTACTCCTTCAGCTTCAGATGCATGATCTTTACCCACTTTATATCTCTTGATAACCTGTGTTCTCAATTTTAACTTTTGAGGTTATCTCATTAATATTAGTTCATATCAGTGAGACCATACAGTATTTGTCGTTTTGTTTCTGGCTAATTTCACTCAATATAATGTCTACTGTCTACCATTTTGTCTTTTGGACTTTATATATCATATCTTATTTTCTTTTTGTTTTTCTTTCTCTGTCTCTTTACCCTTACTGATATTCTTCATTTCTACACTCTTCTCCAAAACTCTCTCCTGTCTTTTCTTATCTGCCTGTAGTGGTCCCTTTAGTATTTCTTATAGAGAAGGTATCATGATCACAAACTCTCTCAGAGTCTGTTTGTCTGACAATATTTTAAACTCCCCCTCATTTTTGAAGGACAGTTTTGCTGGATGTAGAATTCTTTGTTGGCAGTTTTTCTCATCAGTATCTTAAATATATTATACCACTGCCTTCTCACCTCCATAGTTTCTATTGAGAAATCTGTATATACTCTTATTGAGCTTCCCTTGTATGTGATGGATCACTTTTCTCTTGCTGCTTTCAGAATTCTCTCTTTGTCTTTGATATTTGATAATCTGATTATTAAGTGTCTTGGAGTAGATCTATTCAGATCTGTCCTGTTTGGGGTATGCTATGTTTCTTGGATCTGTCATTTTATGTCTTTCATAAGAGGTAGAAAATTTTCAGTGATTATTTCCTACATTAATGTTTCTGTCCCTTTTCCCTTCTCTTCTACAATGGGTCACCCATTATAGAAGCAGCACTTCCCAAATCTGGGTTTGTCACTCGGTGCAGCCAATGGACAATGGAAGTCACACCAAATCAGGCTGAGAAGGAAAAAAGGGTTTATTTATGCCAGCAGGAGAACCGGGGAAACTTTCCCAAATCAGCCTCCTCAAAGTGTTTGTTAATTGTTTCTTATCCTGATTGGAGACAAAGAGAGTTAGTCATCTTAGTTAATATGTAACAGAAGAATTTTTGTAGTTTGTTTTACTTTTCTCAGGATTTACACTGGGAAAGACACCTCTCTGTCTAGGTAGATAGACAAAAGTTTTATTTATATCTGGGAGGTTTGGGGCAATAGATTAAAGCTTATTTGGGGTTTTAGGTGCAAACTATATTTACATATTTCTGCAGATTTTACATTTAAATCTCACTCCTTTGTGAGACTAAAAGTTTTCACTAACTGCCTACTTCCCATTTTAAGGATACATTTAAAAGCTTCTTTAGGTTACATTTTAAGATTAATTTACAATTTCCTGCTTGCTTACAGTTTTAAGGTTATATTTAAAAAGTCACTATTATACCATGACATATATATTCATGAGCTTCATGTTGTCATTCAATTCCCTGAAACACTGCTCATATTTTTCCATTCTTTTCCCTGTATGTTCGTGTATAGGATTTCAGATGTGCTTTTCTCCAGTTCATAACCCTTTATGCTGTCTTTTCAAATATGCTGTTGTAAGTCTCCATTGTGTTTTTCATCTCTTCTTTTGTGTCTTTCAGTCCCGTAAGTTCTGCCATTTATTTTTTTCAAGCTTAGAAATTCTTCTTTATATTCTTTATATCTTTCATCTCTTTTGCCACATTTTCCTTCAGCTTATTGATTTGATTTAGAAGATTTGTTTGAACATCTTTAATTAGTTGTTTGAACTCCAGTATCTCATTTGAAGTGTAAGTTTGTTCCTTTGACTGGGCCATATCTTCATATTTCTTAGTGTGACTTATAAATTTTTGTTGTCTAAGCCTTCCTTGATTACCCCAATCAGATTTTCCCAGACCAGATGGGCCCAGGTCTCAGGAAGAGGGTGTAAACAGTATCAAGTTTCCCTGAGGATGAGACCCGGCAGGTTGTCACATTTTCTGTGAGGCCTCTAGGCTGTGAGCTCTTCCTATTCTGCCTAGCAGGTGGCACTTGTCAACCCACAGCTCCCCACTGGTGTAAGGAGGTGTGGTGCTTTTAATTCTTGGCAGACCCTGTCCTGGCCATGGGCAGAGGATGTCAGAAGCCACGCTTAAGTTGTCTCTGTTTCTTTTTCCCCCAGGCCCTTGGGTCTGAATTCTGTGAGGGAGGGCTGCCACTTGAGCTGGCCCCTGCCCCCCCCCACCTTTTCTTCAGGAAGATACATGCTTTACATAATTATCTCCTACACTTGGCTTCTTCCTTTATCTCTCCGACTCTTTTAACCCCACCATTGCCTGGGTCAGCACTGATAATTGAAAATGTCTGAGGCTTTCTCTAATGAGAATGAGATAAAGAAGGAAAAAAAAAAGAAATCCCTTTTTCTGAGCCAGTCCCCAACCTCGCAATTTTGCTGGTTGACAAGAGTTGGTACCTGGTTCTGTGTGCCTCTTTTTTTGACACATAGCTGTTTCCAAGTATTCTGAGCTCAGCCACCTCCAAAATCCTCTGCTTTTATTTATTTATTATTTTTTTTTCCATCAGTCCTGCCTTCTCTCTGCCAGGAGAGACCGCAGATTCATTTCCTGCTTGCTCTGGGTTTATCTATGCTTGTAGCTTGCATTCAGTAGTCCAAATTCATTAATTAAAACCACAATTGGAATATAGTTGAGTTTTCTCCCCTGATCCTAGTAGATTGCTTCCTTTTACCACAGCAAATCTTTCCAACTCAGCCTTCCATGCCAGTGGGGGAGGGGTGACAGCACCTCAGTTTGGGGACCTTTACTTACAGTTCTATACTGCAATGTCAGCCATTCCACCCACTCCAGACTGGTATACAATGTATATCCAGTCACAGATGTGCCTCCACAGTTGTTACAGCTATTTACTAGTTGTCTTGGCTATGTACTAGTTGCTCTAGAGAACTAACTAAATTCCACACCTCCCTATGCTGCCATTTTGCCTTGCCTCCTTGATTAAGCTCTTTTTAAAGATACTCACTTGAAGTATGGTGAATTGGGTGTGCTAGATTGAGGGAACAAAATTAGAATTTGTCATGTATGATAACAATATATAAGTTTTGCAGACAGAGAAAATACTTACAGTTATGCATAATTATCTATTGAGATTATATTGTTAGCCAGTCTATCTATCTATCTATCTATCTATCTATCTATCTATCTACTATTGATCTATCTATCTATCTATCTATCTATCAGCTATCTATCAACATTCTGGTCAATTCATTTATTTGCCTTTCAGGGATACTCCATAAAGGAGGTATAATGAACAATCCCTCTTGGGGATTTTAAGTTGGAGTAGAATTAATTCTAGGAAGATGAACACAGTATCAATGGGGACAGGTGTGATGGTTTGGGGTTTTATGAACCCCAGAAAAGATCACATTCTTAAAGCTAAGCCATTCCTGTGGGTGTAGAACTATTGTGGGTGAGAATTTTGATTATGTTATTTCAGTTGAGGCATGTTCCAGATGGGTCTTAATCCTCTTACTGGAGCCTATTATAAGAGTGTGAAATACAGAGAAGACACAGAAGCTTAGAGAGAAAGACCTGAACAAAAGCTCAGAAAGAAAATCACAGACAGAGCAGCCAGAAGCTGAAATCAATGAAACCCAAGACAGAAGGACAAGCAGATGCTGTGATGTACCTTGCCATGTGACAGAGAAGTTCATGACCACTGGATAATCTGTTGATACCTTGATTTGAATATTTTCACAGCCTTAGAACTGTAAGCTTGTTAACTAGTAAATCCCCATTGGTAAAAGCCAGCCCATTTCTGCATTTTCACAACTTTAGCAAACTAAAACAGCAAGGGAAATGAATTTGCAGGCAAATTTCTTGAGAAGATTCTTGGTTGGGTAAGAATTTCTGAAACAGATAATCAGAATATTGGGTTGTTGGTCTAGCATTAAAGATAGTTCAGCAGCTTGTTCTCCCACTACAGGGTACTTGGACTGCAGTCTTCCACTTTGATGGAAAGAGTGAAAATTTTGCTGTTGTTTCCCAATGCACTATTGATTATCCATACCAAAACTAGTGGAATTAGGAAACATTTGTTAAACACTTGCTTTATGCCAGACTCTATGGAATCCTAGTATGCAGTTCCCATATTTTATCTCATGGACATATATTGAAGACAATTAGTCCTCCAAACTAAGATATGCTTCTCTTTCCAGCTTCCAAACTATATGCCCCCACTTGAAAAGGAAATAGTAGAAGAAAAGACAAAGTATAAAATTGTTTCTTCTTGCTTGGACTGTTGGGCTGGGGAGTCAACATGTGGGGGGAGCAGGAAACTCTCTGCATGGTAAGATGATGTCTTAAAGTAAAACTTGAACACTGGAACTTGGGCTTTGACTACAGAATTTTAGCTACTACAGTGGAACTCTGTTGCAACTGTACCATATTAAGAAATAAAGCATTTGAGTCTCACAAATTGGAGATCTGCTTGACTCATTTCTGTCACCAAGAGTATTACTTCAGTAAGTAGTAGACTCAGGAAACAGCAAAAAAGTGGCTGGACTTTCTGATTTGGAGCAGGGGTGGTAGTCTTTGCAGCTTTCTGGAACCTCATAATAAAGGTTAATAATACACGATGCATACAGGATAAAGGCTTGTGGCCTGAAGTACTCAAGTCCTAAGATCTTCATCTTTGGGAACCCAAGTATTTGACATACTTTCCTGACTTAAGCAACAAGAGGGTGAGAAACCATCCTCTCTGAAAGAATACTGTGAGGAGTGCAGCTATGTGACAACAAAGGCCTTCATAAGAGAAATACCCAGCATCACAAATTACCATATATTTGAACTATGAAGAACCATATTCAAAAGGACTGTGGGAAGATGATGAGGTAGGAAGCTCCAGGAATCAGTCCCTCCACCCAAACAGCTACTGAACTGGCAGGAACTAAGTCAACTATTTTGAAACTCTGGAGTCTAGGGGAACACTGTGCAGCATCCAGGGAGCAGTGGGGGGAAGAGGCTGGTAAATTGCTATAAAAACTGGTGAGTTTCACCCTCTGTGCTTCCACTACCACCCCTCATCCTCCAGCCTTGTGACAGGAGTTGGAACTGAAGCTATGGCTTCTCCTGCAGCTCGCTGGTGCCAGGGTGGGACATAAAGACCTAGTCTTCCACACTTTGGGGATGTATAGTCTGATCTCAGATTTTTACTTTTGATCAGCTAATTCAGTTCATGGGTGGCTGATTCTAAGGGCAACCATTGTTCCATATCCCCTCCGACAAAAGAGGCAGAGGGCTGCATTTACTGGACAAATGCTGAATCAAGTAGACACAGCTTTAAAGAGCCGTAAGAGAATGCCCTGGCACCTTTGCTGACCCCTCCCCCACTCCCTCCACAATGCAGTTAGAACCACCTTGTGCTCCCATTGTGCATCCCTGGCCATGTTCCAGTGGAGAACTGTACCCCTTTGCACATACTTACTGGGGTGCATATATGTCAGTGTCAATCTGTTGGGACGAAGCCTGAGAGAATGAGCCATGGAACACATTGGGCTCAGCTCCCAGAGTGTGTCCTGAAGGCAGAAAAGTAGCTTGCAGACAGCTGGGACAGTGTGAGAAATAATTAATTTGAAGCAGCCTGGAGCAAAGGACCACCTGCATTAAGTCACTTAACAGTGCGCTGAGGAAGTGGAGGAGGTTTATTTCAGTGGAAGCAATGTGGGTGTTAACTTGACAAAACAAGTCACCATAAATTCAAAAATATTGAATTGAAGTCATACAATGCACCTACGGTGACCACAATGCAATGAAGCTACACATCAATGGCAGAGTGAGAAATGGAAATTCAGAATATGTGAAAAAAATAGTTTATTTTAAAAAAACTAATGGGTCAAGGAAAAAGTCACAAGGGAAATTATGAAATATGTTAAGGCAAATGAAAATGAAAACTTATGGAATGAAGCAAAAGCAGTGCTGAGAGGGAAATTTATAGCTCTAAATGCCTACATTATAAAAGAAGAAAGAAAAAATTTCCAGGGGAAAAGAACTGAAAGTCTTTTTGATCCTTGTTGAAAAGTGGCATTTACTCTTTGTATTAATATGCTTCAAATATACAATTGCTATAACTTCATATCTAGATTCCTTTTTTAGGGGGTTTTGGGAAAGGTCACATATTCATATCATAAGCTTAAAAGTTCTGATTTATGACTTGCGATAACAGTAAGACATCCCCTTTCCCCATCATCTGCCTTTCACTTTTCTCTCTTTGCGACCCCAGCCTTGGGAGAAGGAGAGTCATTTCTAGAATCCACAAGGCTTCACCTCCTGGAGAGGCAGAGGCAGAACTGACAGTGGGGATGACCTTAGTAAACTGCTCTAGCAGAGACTGAGGGATTGGGGACAATATAAACAATACATTAAGGGTTATTCCAGAGAGCCAGCGGCAAGAAATTGCCAAAGGCCAGATTATTCTGCCATTAAGAATCTTGAGAAACATTTCCCTCTTACTTGGCCCCAAGGTATTTGAAATTAGGATGTTGCTTCACTTTTCTCTGGAAAAGATCTTTTGCCTATGATTAGGGTTTCTCTCCTTTCCAGACCAAACTAGGATCAGAACAAAAGCTCAACAACTTTCCTAACATATATGTACCCAAAGCCCACACAGTCGTATCAGCTTTCCTCAAGATTGTTGCTTTTAAATAAAGAAAGAGGGAGGGAGAGAAGGAGAAATAGATATCCTCCCTCCTGGAAGCTTCCTACCGTTACAATCGCATTCTTCCAAAATAGAGTTTATAACTAGTACATTGTTCATACATATATTTCATCATAAGTGAAAAATCACACATACCCTCAGAAAATAACATTTAAAACATAAGATATATACTGCCATAAGGCTAATTTCCTGTTACTTATTCTGTTTGGAAATACAAATTTCTTGGAATTTGATAATGTTGGAAATATTTGCATGTTGTTGTAAATCTACAAATATATTTGCAAAGGTATCTTGCACCTGTTACAAACTCCAAGACCAATCACCTCTCTGGCTGTGGTTCCCATAAGATAGAAATAATTGAGCTGGCAGAAAAAATGAGATTGTTTTGGATACAGAGAGCCAGTCATTCACAACAGAAAATGATTTTGGGGTGGGGGGTAGGGGTAGCTTTTAATGAACTAAAAATTTCAATAACTTCTCAGAAAACCTCTCATCAATTCTGTTCTCCTACCCAAATAACAGAGTAATGATCTCCTTTCATATTAATGGGTGGGACAAGGAAGAGGGTCTGTCCCAAGGCAAAGATGATTTCAGCAGAGAGGGAGATTGGTCCTGGCAATGTCTCTGTCTTACTCCTTCTTACAATACTTTATTTTTCTCCACAGTTTTCATTGTCATCTGGCATACTACATAATAGCTTCTTTATTTGATTATTTTCTCTCTCTTCTCTACAGCATAATCTCCATAATTCAAGGATTTTGACTGTTTGCTTGACTATCATATCCCCAGTACCTGGAACAGTGCTTGCCAAATAGCAAGCCCTTAATAAATATTTATTGAATTAAAGCTTCCCCATTATCTTGAGAGTCCTTCTTGCCATAATTAATATCCCAAATCACCTATGATCAAGACTTTTACTGTCTTTGTTAAATTTCAAAAGCAGACTGGCTACAAAATTTGTGAGCCCAGTGCAAAATGAAAATAAGGAGTCCCTTGTTAAAAATTAAGAGTTGCAAGAAAAATGACAGCAGAGCATTAAATCCACATGGGACGCTTCTGACTTTGGGACCATGTGACACTACACAGGTCTCTCACCTATGTAGGCAGCCTTTTGCAAAAGTCTTTATGTTTAGATTTGTATATATCTGATGAGTGATCAATATACTCTTTAACATCCCAAGACATACCATCATTTATAGTTAGATAGCTATAAAGAGGATCAAATTTGGGATGTGTGTTTGTGTCAGAGATGTCTATTAATGGAATAAGCAGAGAAGGACAAGATGAAAGGGAGGCCAGGATAATGTGATATTGCCATTCAATCATTCTACTTTAAATGAATTAAAGAAATTTCATGAACTGTCACCTTTCCCAGTTAAATTAGACCTTTTTATGATTAGTAATTGTGCCAGTTTGGATGTACTATGTCCCCCAAAATGCCATGTTCTTTGATGTGATCTTGTGAGGGCAGACATATTAGTGTTGATTAGGTCAGAATTCTTTGACTGATTGTTTCCATGGAGATGTGACTCAATCAACTGTGAGTGAGACACTTGATTGGATAATATCCCTGGAGGTGTTACCCTGCCCATTTAGGGTGGGTATTAATTGGATCACTGGAGTTATATAAAGGAGTTCACAGACAGAAGGACCAGAGAGCAACTGAGAGTCACATTTTGAAGAGGAGCTGCAGCTAAGAGAGGACAAAACACCCCAAAAGCAACATTTTGGAGGATGCCATTTTGAAATGCAACCTGGGAGCAAGCAGACACCGGCCACGTGCCTTTCCAGCTAACAGAGGTTTTCCAGACACCATCATCCATCCTTCAGTGACGGTACCCTATTGTTGATGCCTTACCTTGGACACTTTATGGCCTTAAGATTGTGACTTCGTAACCTAATAAACCCTTTTTATAAAAGCCAATCCATTTCTGGTGTTTTGCAAAACGGCAGCATTAGCAAACTGGAACAGTAATATTACAACTTAACATTGCACCTATGTTGGGCTGTGACATGGAGTGCTGTTACAGTTGATGGTGGTCCTGCATAAAGCAGTATTTTCTCTCTGTTCAATAGTCAAGAGCACCATTTGTTTTTGAGCTTAGAAATTACAATCCTGAAAATTGCTGTCATACTTATAAAAGTATAGCCGATCTTCATAAAACTACATTAATCCCAATAAAAAGCTATGTTTAAACTAGTTGTACAGTGTCAAACTTACATCTAGGATTTTTTTCTGTAAATAAAATATTTATTCCAATGCCATTAACCTAAGTGCCACTCCAAAATAAACCCATTTTTTTCATACATCCACTCCAGGATAATAGAATCCAAGTCTATGTGTAAAGCTTCTGAATATTCTCAGCATTTAGAATTAGAAAATATAGAAGCAAGGACACTTCTTTTTTAGAGTACAAAGATGTGTTAACAATTAATTTTAAAAAGAATACACACTTCTATATTCAGACTAATATAAGCTTGGTTTCCTATTCCAAGGCAAAGTTTGTATCTTACCTATAACAGTAAAAGCAGTAAAATGGTATGAGACAAATAATTAATATATTTGATCCAATTTAATAATTTTTCTGAGAAATGCCCATGATATGTGTTGTTCCCTTGGTCTAGAAGCTTTTCCAGCACAATTTTCTAACAACAAAATACCACCTTTCCTGTGACACTTGCGGTGGGATAATTTCTGGTAATTTACCTTATAATGATATCACAAATGAGTAATAGTTGTGAGCAACTGACAGTAGTCTATGTTAAGAATTTTCCCCAAAGAGAAAAGATTTACATGTAAAAAGGGGTGAGATAAGTTCTCACGGTGAAATTACATTTGAAAATAGGGTATTAGAGGTGAGAAAAACGGTTTCCTCAAAGCAGTGATCATACAACAACAGCTGTGATGACTGGATCTCAGCCAAAACCTTCACAAAAACTCAGCCTTGTTAGGATATAGCACCAAGGTGTCAAATTCAACTATTAGTTAACAGGAGATAAGTCTTAATTAAATATTGGACTCATGCCATCATCATTATGTTGAAGGCAAATTAAGCAGTAAACATGTGAAATAATCATAAAACAAAGCGAGAAATGTACCTCCGTAACAGTATATAATTCAGGTGACAGAGAACTCAGAGTTGTGTCTTTACTGATCTATATATAATTCTGACACATTTTGTCACTTGATTTGGAAACTGAAAATCTTGTTTTACAATTAGACCATTGAGGTTAAAAGGAAAGACAGAAAATCATTTTATAAGTGGCCCACATTAAACCTATGGTTGCATATTTTTCTCCTTGATTGCATATAAGCAGGAAATCAAGAAAAAAAATGCTTTCCTTGTCTCATTTTCCATCTTTCCCTTCTTTCTTTCAATTTTCCCAAATTAACAACTTTCATCAAGGAAAGATATGTACACTTAAAATACAAAATTTTAAAAAGGAGCTGTAGTCTCTTTACAATTACAAATGCTTTTTAACTCCCAAATTTTCCTGCCCCTTCACTCATCTGAATCATTGCTTCCTTAAGCCAGGTTTACAATTTTGTTTACTTCCCTGTGACACTCTAACGTTTGCGTAAACTTAAGAAAACTATCTGCAGTTGTATGGTCTATACTCTTAAAAATAAAATCAACAATGGAAAAATTGTGATAACTTCTAAAATTTAAAAATAAATATAATTTAAAGCAGAAACTTCACCTTTTAGCTCAATTAGCTTTTTTATTGGAACTTTGGAAATGAAAATACTTATTCACTATGTATTGCATGAGATGAATACAATACACAAAGTGGTTTCTGCCTTCATTTAAATTGTAGTCTTAAAGATAAGGAATTTTATACAATCCATTTAATAAAACCATAGAAAAGTTCAAAATGGATTGATGATTTAAACATAAGAGCTAATACTATAAAACTCTTACAATGAAACATAGGAAACTGTCTTCTGAACCTTTTAGTAGGCAATGGAACTTAAGATTTTATACCAAAAGCATAAGCAACAAAAGAAAGAAATAGATGAAATGGACTTTATCAAAATTAAAACTCTTTTGGTGAAAAATCTATATTTTCTGTAGCAAAATAAATATTTTAACTTGTATGGTCAGTGTATTCAAACACCATAATTACATGGAACCTTGAAGAGTAAGTGAAATCTGGTTGGTTTGTACAGGTTAGTGTGAAATCCCAATACACCCCAAAGTAATTTGGACAAAGAATAAAAATGTATTTGCAAAGCCCCGCTAAGGGACTGGGTAAAAATATGGAAATATTAAACTCCCTCCCACCCCGGGGAATTACTGACATTCTTACAAACATTGGGAACTATTTAGAAGGCTGAGTGAGTCCTTGATGTTGGGTCTTGCCCTTATGAAGCCTGTTACTGCAGAGGAGAGGCTAAGCCTACTTGTAATTGTACCTGAGAGTCATCCCCATAGAATCTCTTTTGTTGCTCAGATGTGGCCTCTCTCTCTAAGCCAACTCTGCAGGTAAACTCACTGCCCTCCCCCTCCACGGGACATGACTCCCAGTGGTGTAAATCTCCCTGACAGTGTGGGACATTACTCCCAGGAATGAGCCTGGACCCAGCATCATGGGACTGAGAGAGTCTTCTTGACAAAAAGGGAGAAGAGAAATGAAACTAAATAGAGTTTTAGTGGCTGAGGGATTTCAAATGGAGTTGAGAGGTCACTCTGGAGGGTATTCTTCTGCATTCCATAGATGTCCCTCTTTAGTTTTTAGTGTATTGGAATAGCTAGAAGGAAATACCTGAAACTGTTGAACTGCAATCCAGCATCCTTGATTTTTGCTGATTATATAACTATGTAGCTTACATGGTGTGACTGTGTGATTGTGAAAACCTTGTGGCTCACACTCCTTTTATCCAGTATATGGACAGATGGGTAGGAAAATGGGAATAAAAATTAAATGATAAGGGGGGTGAGGGTGATGGAACATTTGGGGTGTTCTTCTTTACTTGTACTTTTATTCTTATTTTTTATTTTATTATTTTTGGCATAATGAAATGTTCAAAAATTGACTTTGGTGATGAATGCACAACTATATGATTGTACTGTGAACAACTGATTGTAAACTGTGGATGATTGTAGGGGATGTGATATAGCTCAAAAAAACTGAATTGAAAAAAAATTAAAACTTGTGTGAGTCAAAGTATATTGTCGAGAAAGTGAAAAGACAACCTACATAATGGGAGAAAATATCTGGAAACCATTTATCTGATAAGGGTTTAATACCTAGAGTATTTAGAGAACCCTTACAACTTAATAAAAAGACAAATAATCCAATTAAAAAACATGGTCCAAGGATTTGAGAAGACATTTCTCCAAAGAAGATATTCAAATGGCCAATACATATATGAAAAGATGTTCAGCATCATTAGTTATTAAAGAAATGCAGATTGAAACTACAATGAGATACCACTTCACATCCACTAGAAAAACAATTATTAAAAAAGCAACAACAACAAAAAACGTGCAAAAAAACAACCCTGAAAATAACCTGTTGGTGATCATGCAGAGAAAGCAGAACCCTTGTTCATCGACAGTGGGAATGTAAAATGGTGTAGTCACTGCGGAAAACAAATTGGCAGATCCTCAGAAGGTTAAGAATAAAATTACCATATGACCCAGCAATTCCACTCCTAGATTTATACCCAAAAGAATTGAAGGCAGGAATAGGACAGCTATTTGTACGGCATTATTTACAATAGCCAAAAGGAGCAAACAATCCAAGTGTCCATGAACAGATAACTGAATAAACAAAATGTGTTATATACATATATGGAATAGTCATCACAAAATGAGATGAAGTGTTGGTATAAGCCACAATGTAGATGAAGCTTGAAGACATCATGTTGAGTGAAATAAGCCAGACACAAAGTGATATCTCTTACATGAAATACTTAGAATAAGCAAATTCATAGAGACAGAAAGCAGAATAGTGATTATCAGGTGAGAGGCTGGGAGGGGGAATGGAGGTTTATTGCTTAATGGGTGTTGGTTCTGGGTTCAGGATGATGAAAATAGTGGTGAAAGTTACACAATATTTTCAATGTACATAATGTCACAGAAAGTCCACTTAAAATAACCAAAATTTTGTGTTGTATATTTTAAAATTAAAACAAAGTTAAAAATATTTTTAAAAGATTATCAGAAATAACTGTCCACATGATTGTCTTTCACAGAAGAATGTAAGCTCCTTGTAGACAGGGATTTGGGTGTTTTTATTCACTCCTGATCCCCAGAGTTTAGGCCACCAGTCTCTCTCTCTCTCTCTCTCTCTCTCACACACACACACACACACACACACACTCACACAGAATGAATGTTTGTCACAGAAAGCAAATACCATAAGATTTTAGTTAGGCTAAAGCTTATCAAGGTTCAGGGAAAACTTAATAAATATGCATGCTCATTTTAGCTCTACAAATTTAATTTCTGAGATATGAGCAGCATTTGGGTAGGTGAAGTCTGTTTGGTATTTCATGCAGTAGAAAATATAGAAAGAAAGAATAGAGGCTTAAAATAAGCACTATGGCATTGTGGTATGGTAGCAGCTACCAGACTGGTTGAACAGGACGCTGTCATTAAATTGGGCTGGGTTTGTGAGATGTCTGCATCTGTGTTTGTTTTTACATATGTATTGAGAAAAGGAAGAAGGAATATCCCAGGTAGGGATGGATAGACAATTGTTCAAAGTCAGTTTGAAAAGCTAAACAGCAGAGGAAGGAGAGAAATGGGAATTTCAACAAGATAGGTGATAGAAAAAAAATATTTTGTTTTGCTTTTAATTTTATGATAAGCCATAATGGAATATATATATATTTTGTGGATGAAGATGAAGACTGCCTAGATCAGGGGTTAGCAAATTTAAACCCATGTGGCAATTCCGGCAGCCACCTGTTTTTGTAAATAAAGTTTTATTGGAACATGGCCACATCTATTTGCATTATCTATGGCTGCTTTCACACTACAATGGCAGATTTGACTAGTCGCTACAGAGAACATCTGGTCCATAAAGTCTAAAATATTTACCATCTGGCTCTTTACGAAAAAGTTTGCCAGCCCCTGCACTAGATGGGAGAGCAAAAAAACATGGTCCTCGCTGGAGGATGTATATTTTTACAGAAATTTATACACCATATAAAGTTGGTATGCAGAGAAGAGAACAAACAATGCTTTCTGAGTCTGGAAAATCTGGTGGTGGTGCAGGAAGGGAATTAAGGTCATAGAGTCTGAGTCATATTTTTAATCCTTGAGTCTCACACTCCAAGACATAAGAAGACAATGCTGTTTGTTAAAGTGAAGAGTGGTGTGGGTGGACCTTATAGCAGGGAAGCTAAGGTGATTTAGCAATGACTGCAAGAATGTGAAGAAGCCAGAGTGTCTTTTCCTTTTAGCCTAATGACAAGTGTTCTCTGCTGCATAAAATAGCTCTTTGGTTAGGTCAAACACACATTCTCTCTCTCTCTCTCTCTCTCTCTCTCTCTCTCTCTCTCTCTCTCTCTCACACTCTCTCTTTCTCTCCCTCCCTCCTTTCTCTTTCTCTCTCTCTCTTTCCCCCTCCCTTACACTCTCTTTCACTCTCTGTCAATCCAGAGTTTCACTACAACCAACACTGATAAGTTCAAAGAAAAAAAGTTAGGTGACACGCAGTTCAATAACCTTGTCCTCTTAATTTCTGCATAATTCCAGGCATCTATATTTTAAGTAAATGAGATTGTGAAACTCAATTTGATTTTGAAGGCACCAGATGTTTGCATTAACTCTTTTGCAATCCAATGAGATTTGTTTTAAGCTAGAAATATCAAGGAACAAATGGATAAATAATTAAGTTTGAGCTCTTGTTTTCAACTGGTGCTCAATATATGCATTTGTTGCAGAGGAGACTTGTGATAAAAACATGACACCGAAATCACAAAATATTATATTTAATATGATTAGCCACATTTTTCAAACTAATCTTTGGGTCTTCTGCATATTTTTCTTCATAAAATTCCATGCTAAAAAGGCCACGAGCTTTAGAACCAGACAGACCTGGGATTAAAATTGAGTTCTCCTAGTTATTAGGTGTATGATATTTACAATTTGCTTAAGCTCATTGATCCTCAGTTTCCTCATCTGTAAAATGGATATAATAATGCCTGCCAAGTAGTATTACATGGAGGGATATTTCTATAAAATTACAGAAAATATCTAATAAAGTTATTGATAAAATAAGTACTCTATAAATAGCAGTTATTATTGATTTTGTTGTTTCTATGGTATTTAAGGTTAATTTAATCATCCAAATCATAATTTGCATCACTGTAGTCAAACCCTTAGTCAAAATAATAGTAACTCTCTTCTAATTGGTCTTCCTTTCCCCTAAGCCCCTAATAATACCCTTCTTCAAATCCCCATTATGCTGCCATCAATTAGAATATTTTGCACCTAACCAAATCTTACTGAGAATGAACTAACAATAGGGACATGGAAATCTAGAAGTAGTGCTGGCTTCATATTGCTTTTTTCAGAGGTGCAATTTCATTATTTTAAAGCCGGGTTCTTTCCATCTTTCTGCTGTCCAAATTGTCGATTTTATCATAATTTTCCTTCAAGATTCTAGGATTCCTGCCAGTAACAACTAAGCTTGTTTACATTTGGCAAGGGAGAGTGAGAATCTTTTTATATAATTGGCTAGAATTACATGGCAGATCCAATTTCTTGTGGTTGGTTTTTTTCTTAGACCAAAAATGTGCACCCTAGAACTGAGCTGTACCCCTGGGCACTACTTCCCTATTGACACTTGAGGTGCATGTTGTCTATTAGGCAAAAAAAAAGGGTAAATGGATGCTAAGTAGGCAACCAACAATATTCAAATGAGCACCAACAAAATACTTCCTTTAATATTACTTATAGTACCTCCCTTAGACCCAGGCAATTGTGGGCATCTATTCTGAGCAAGTGGGGTCCCTGCTATGAGTCCCATGCCTGCAGAGATACTATGTAGAGTGACTTTTTCAAATTGCCTCCTCTACAAGGGAAAACCTGGGCCAGTTGTTCCATTCTGGTGAGGTGTCATGAACCCAGAACTAAAACCATATAAGCCTTGGTGCTAATTTCTCCCCTTTAAGGCACTCTTGGACCTTCTATACTAAATGTGAAGCCAAGCAGTTGTCTGAGGAGCTCTGGGACTGTTGCCTATGACATCATCCTGAGAATAATCTGGAGAACAGATTACTCTCCATGGCTGGCATGAGATTTCTTTAGCAGGATCATGCAAGATTGGGCCACCAGAATGCTGTCAACACATGGATTTTCAGTGGCCATTACTCATGTCAGACAGAACAGTTTCAGGGCTCTGAACTACTGTCTCCCACTATCCCCTGGACTTGATCCACATGTGTGAGCCCTTGCTTTTACTCCCACACATCTGTGTGCCAAAGCCTTAGGCACCCTCAGGCTGTAGCACCTGTGGACAGCAGCTATATGGGCAGGCATAATTTTTCCAGTGTGCTCTCATTGCTGACATTTAGAGTAGTCATTCCATATCTTGTGTAGGTTCTGTGCCATGTGTTGGGAGGTCTTCCAGGTCTTCCATTTGTATCTCCTCCAAGTGCTTTCAAAATCTGTTGTGTTCTCTGAGATCACTCTTAAGCTATACTTTGAGAGGGACTGGCATTCTTTGTGAAAACTGGACTCCTCTTCATACTCTACTCACAGGCCTTTTGCCTATCCACCCCTCTGATGGAAGGCAGGGCTTCCATCAAAAGAAATCATACTGTTGTAATGTAATGATTATGACCTAAAGAGTTCAAGAAAAGATATGGTTGGAAGATGTGTTGGTCTACATTTTTGCTTTAAAGTCCCAAATGCTACATTTAACATGAACAAAAAATTAGGCTTTTATTTGTAGTCACTATCAATGTGTCATAGCAGCGATCACAAAGAGTCATCAGAAGCCAGTATTCCTGTGATATGATAGATGATGCAGTATCATGAATGATGATGGAAGCACCTTTAAATAAATGGCATTTAGGAGATTCAGAGGCAAAAGGATCTATGTTTAAATACAAGGAGTTCTGAAGAAACTTGGCATTGTGCGTGATAGAGTTGCTGTCTTCTTTTTCTTGATGAACGATATGAAATCAACCGGTAATGATGCAATTGACAGTAGAGAAAACATGGTGCTTTGATGCTAAGATGAATCTTCACATTGAATGTCTGAGCAATAAACAAATGGATGAGTACCTCTTCCATACCCATTATTGTGAATCGTCATTGGTAAATGAATTTAACTCACATGGTCCTATGATTTTTGTAATACAGTTTTTAAATCATATTGTTTTTATATACAGGGCCTTTGCAAAAATTATTTTGCCTGGGCCTCAGCCCCCCGGTAGCAGACCTGGTTAGTCTTTTAATAAAATAACACCACCAAAAGACTGATATCTTGCATATACAAAGAAATCCTACAACTCAATGACAATAGTACAGACAGCCCAATTATAAAATGGGCAAAAGATATGAAAAGACAGTTCTCTGAAGAGGAAATACAAATGGCCAAGAAACACATGAAAAAATGTTCAGCTTCACTAGCTATTAGAGAGATGCAAATTAAAACCACAATGAGATACCATCTAACACCGGTTAGAATAGCTGCCATTAAACAAACAGGAAACTACAAATGCTGGAGGGGATGTGGAGAAATTGGAACTCTTATTCATTGTTGGTGGGACTGTATAATGGTTCGGCCACTCTGGAAGTCAGTCTGGCAGTTCCTTAGAAAACTAGATATAGAGCTACCATTCGATCCAGCGATTGCACTTCTCGGTATATACCCGGAAGATCGGAAAGCAGTGACACGAACAGATATCTGCATGCCAGTGTTCATAGCAGCATTATTCACAATTGCCAAGAGATGGAAACAACCCAAATGTCCTTCACCAGATGAGTGGATAAATAAAATGTGGTATATACACACGATGGAATACTACGCGGCAGTAAGAAGGAACGATCTCGTGAAACATATGACAACATGGATGAACCTTGAAGACATAATGCTGAGCGAAATAAGCCAGGCACAAAAAGAGAAATATTATATGCTACCACTAATGTGAACTTTGAAAAATGTAAAACAAATGGTTTATAATGTAGAATGTAGGGGAACTAGCAGTAGAGAGCAATTACGGAAGGGGGAACAATAATCCAAGAAGAACAGATAAGCTATTTAACGTTCTGGGGATGCCCAGAAATGACTATGGTCTGTTAAATTCTGATGGATATAGTAGGAACAAGTTCACAGAAATGTTGCTATATTATGTAACTTTCTTGGGGTAAAGTAGGAACATGTTGGAAGTTAAGCAGTTATCTTAGGTTAGTTATCTTTTTCTTACTCCCTTGTTATGGTCTCTTTGAAATGTTCTTTTATTGTATGTTTGTTTTCTTTTTAACTTTTTTTTTCATACAGTTGATTTAAAAAAGAAGGGAAAGTTAAAAAAAAAAAAAAAGAAAAACAAGGAAAAAAAAAAAAAGATGTAGTGCCCCCTTGAGGAGCCTGTGGAGAGTGCAGGGATATTCGCCTAACCCACCTCCATGGTTGCTAACATGACCACAGACATAGGGGACTGGTGGTTTGATGGGTTGAGCCCTCTACCATAAGTTTTACCCTTGGGAAGACGGTTGCTGCAAAGGAGAGTCTAGGCCTCCCTATGGTTGTTCCTAAGAGTCTCCTCCTGAATGCCTCTTTGTTTCTCAGATGTGGCCCTCTCTCTCTGGCTAAGCCAACTTGAAAGGTGAAATCACTGCCCTCCCCTCTACGTGGGATCAGACACCCAGGGGAGTGAATCTCCCTGGCAACGTAGAATATGACTCCCGGGGAGGAATGTAGACCCGGCATCGTGGGATGGAGAACATCTTCTTGACCAAAAGGGGGATGTGAAAGGAAATGAAATAAGCTTCAGTGGCAGAGAGATTCCAAAACGAGCCGCGAGATCACTCTGGTGGGCACTCTTACGCACACTTTAGACAACCCTTTTTAGGTTCTAAAGAATTGGGGTAGCTGGTGGTGGATACCTGAAATTATCAAACTACAACCCAGAACCCATGAATCTCGAAGACAGTTATATAAAAATGTAGCTTATGAGGGGTGACAATGGGATTGGGAAAGCCATAAGGACCACACTGCACTTTGTCTAGTTTATGGATGGATGAGTAGAAAAATAGGGGAAGGAAACAAACAGACAAAGGTACCCAGTGTTCTTTTTTACTTCAATTGCTCTTTTTCACTCTAATTATTATTCTTGTTATTTTTGTGTATGTGCTAATGAAGGTGTCAGGGATTGATTTAGGTGATGAATGTACAACTATGTAATGGTACTGTAAACAATCGAAAGTACAATTTGTTTTGTATGACTGCGTGGTATGTGAATATATCTCAATAAAATAATGATTAAAAAAAAAAATAACACCAAAGGCTTTGCACTTACTATCAGGTACACTCAACATATTCTAAGATATACAGTATTGATTTCTACTCTTAATACCTAGCTGCTAGAATCTCTGAAAATACTCTATACCTCCCAGAGTTATTCCTAGCAAAGAACATAAAAGTAAGTTTCATTTATTCTGCCATCTCATTTACATGTGTATATTCATACACATTTTATACATGTGTATATTCATATACATTTTATACATATCCCAAAATTAATCAGATTATATCTTCCTCTGTATTTTGAATCTGAGTTACAGTGGTAACTGATTGGATTATGTCACCAAGTCTTCTCAACAGCATACGTATAAACTCCTCAGTAGTTGGTTATTCCATTTATTTATACTAATTTTTATAGTTATTTTGCTCTATGAAAGTGTCCTTTTCCAGACTTTAGCCTCTAAATCACAAAGCAACTTATTGTGAAATGCCTGTGTGCAGAGCAGTATTGACACTGATGTCCCCACAAGCTTCACAGTCCATGTAGAAGCTCTTACATGAGTAGTCCTGTAAGAGATTATGGATCATTTTAAAGTGTCAGCTGTGTGCTAAGGACTGACAACCAAACTGTATCTTACATGTGGCCAAATACCTTCATAAGGGATACAGCAATGAAAGCTGTCACTGAATTCTCATGCCTCAGCAGTAAGCTTTTAACTGATTCACTGAAAGTCAAGTCAAATCAAGAATGGAAAGATAACATGAAGGAAAAACAGATCAATAACATCCTCCTGTCTTTTGGGAGACCCACTGACAGACTGTGACTTCAATGTAGCGTGGAGCTCCCAACCAAGAAAATGTATAGTTAGCACAGGTTTAGTCTAAACTGCACTGGCAGGAGAGGAAAGCTACAGTTGGATACACAAGGGAATACATATGCAGTGGATTGGGATTTTGGGATTCCTCTCATTAGGTAAACCTACCTGCAGTAAAAAGATGGTTGCATGAAATATTACCAAATATAACCAATCAAGAACTTACAAATATGATACAATGGAATCCATTTAGGGTGCATAGTTTAAGATTTGCAAAATATTTGCATGAAGTTTATGTTTAGATATAGGGCCTTAATTTTATTTAACCTACCTTTTCTGATTGTAACTTGTCTAGAATATAATGTTGTTTTCTTTCTTAAATCAGCAGTATATTTGATTTATATGGTGACTCTGGAAGGTAATTTGGAGTAGGGCTTCATAATAGACAAGTGATTTTAACTCCATTTTTCAAAATGATGCATTCTCTTTGATTCTATCTTCTTACAGCACACAGAACAAAACTTCTGTATTATTTATTTTGAAATATCTCCTCTTTACATTACCTCTTTTCCTATTCAGTAGTCACAACTATAACACAAATGCCATCAATAACAAACTATTACATATTTTACAGCATGATTAAAAAAACTGCTTATTCAAATAAGAGATGTGATATAAGGAGAGACTATTCCATTTGTAATAAAGGATATTTCATAACATATCCAAAGTTACTACAGTAAATGGAATATGAAATATATATCCACAAATAGTGAATTACCTAGCTTTTGGTTCAATCACAAATTATCAAGCACCTGGCTCTGTAAAAGAAGGTATTAACAATACATTTTAAAAATCCAGTGTAGGATTTTTTAAAACCAGTGTAGGGAAATGATATTATGAAATGGAAAAACACACTTTTGTAGGCTTGCTGTTTTGAGGCATGAAGTTCTATCAGGCTTGCTGAGGACTAGGAACTTCAAGTTAGAGGAAGTTGATTTCAGGTGAAAAGGAGACCATATTAAATGTTTCCCTTTCGGAAATTATCTGATTTGGAATCTCAAATAGGGACATTAAGCATTCATTTTTTTTTTTTTTTTTTATGGCTAGCAGGCCTACAAATAATTTGTCACACAATTTTAGAACTTCATAGACACAAAGTTTATGCAATTTCATTTGTGTAAATCACTTTCTATATAGGGGAGGCTTTTTTGGTTGTTTGCTTTGTTTTGTTTTTTGTTTTTGATACCTAAATACATTCTTCCTTGGTACTTACAGGACTGTACTATCACATGTATGTTGGGATATCCCTATTTTTCCTTCAAATCATAATCTAAGAGTAAAAATTAATTTCCCATTTCACTCAAACATAATCCCATCAATCCCATCACCAGCACCTGATGAATTTTCCTAGATATTCCTTTCCCCTCCTTGGATGCTCTCATTTGCTCTGGATAAGTCAATCTGTTTGCTGTGTTTACTGAATGTCTTATGGACATTGTCTACTGTTTTGGATTCTGAATACCTTTCCCTAGTCAGAAGATCTTTAAATTAATCTGCTACTTCTCTTTTATAACTCCTTGAAAGCTCTATCCTTGCTGAGATGATACAGATAAGAACATAGGAGAATACAAGATCCAGAATCCATTTATCAACCCCCAGGCATCAACCAACACTCCAGTTCCTCAGACTCCCTCAACTCAAACTGGAAATCCAAGGATCGAAAGTATTCATCATAAAGCTTGAAAACAACAGGCAGGGCACAGAGCTTAGTAACTGACTTGGCACTGCCTGCCTGTGTGAAGTTGAAAATTTTCTCCTTCCTGTGCATTCCAGAAAGGTTTCAAATTTCCAGGAAGGGATCAATGTTCAGAAGGAGGAATACTATTTTTGGAAGAACAGTTGCCTCAAACTCAAGGAAAAGGTAGGTACCTGAGGGATTTAGGGCAGGAATCCCAGTCCATGTGACCCAAAAGAGAAAACATTGGTATAACAGGTCAAGGCAGTTTGTCCTTTGTCCTTTATCCCTGTTCCAGGCTTTGTAGACAAAGAGGTCAGAGGTAAAACCTTGGGTTCTAGTGGGTTTTGAAAATTGATGTCAAGTTCTCTCCACTACAGTTTGTAAGATTTGGAAGATTCTCATTGAAGATTTTTTTTTTTTTTTTTCCCATGGAGACAGATGGACCTGACCCCTTTCAGGGTAAGAATGGCTACTATAGGGAAAACTCTTGAGGGTCTCTCCAGCATATCTGGGATGGAAACTCACCTTCAGCCCATGCTGAGATCCTGGGAGGAGCTATGTTTAATAACTCAGTGGAATGTGAGATGATTCAAGGTCTCTAAACATCATTTAATACACTTCCTGACTCCAGCAGAGGGCAAGAAATTTTAGCCCTTTGATGATCTCTCACGCTTGGCTGTTCAAGAAAGAGGCCCCTTCTGTTAGGCATCTCTTCTAGGGACACATGGGATAAAGGGCTCTGGTCATTGAGTGTGAAAGGCCACCTGATCTGTGGAGTGAATGGTTCTGAAATCATTCCAGCTTTGAATAAGGAAGTTGGGGAGAGGTGTCCACACCTGACTAAACTGAAGGTACACCTTGCATATCAGAGGAAACTCCCACTCACCAAACTGCCCCAATTACTGACAAGTCTGGAACCATATAACTCTGAAATCTCCAAGTCATGACTCTTCATGGAAACGGACTTCTCCCCACTACCATTTTGGCAGCACCAGAACCTTGTTGTGGACTGTGTCCAAGCATTCAGTGAGAGGTAGTTGAAGGCCTAGTACAGGCTGAAGGCACTGTGCTCCCACATGCTGGTGGGCATTCCCCTAGTATCTGGTGAGGGCCTCACAATGGCTTTCTCTGAAGTTGATGGCCTCCACGACCTAAAACTGTTGATCTTCTCTTCAAGAGATGGGTTCTACGAGCAGTGGGTCAGCATCTTCCTAAGCCACAAAAGTTTATTATGAGTGTGAATGGAATGACAACCAAAGGGTTGTCTCAGTTATGAAGGATAGATTCACTGAAGCATCTGGAACTCAATGACCCTCCCCACCATGAAGGCTTCTCACATCCTCTGTGTTTGCCTCAAGATTCCAAGATGCCAAATCCACAAGCTCCTGTACATTCATGCACCAGTCCTGGGGAAGGATGATAACAGAGGTCTTCTTCAGGAAGTGCTGCTCACTGTGTATTCATCATCCATCCCGGTCAAAAGTCATCCACCAAGTGGCGGAGCTTTGCTTTAATAGTAAGTCAGAGATCGTTAGACTTTTAATCATATTATGATATATATATACATATATATATACGTATATATATATATATATATATATATATACACATATATATAATATATACATATATATATATATATATATATATATATATATATATATATATATTCCAATTTTCCATTTCATTTCATACATTTATGGCCAATAGGACATATTCAAAAGCCTGTAGGGGCCAAGCAGGTCACCTACATGGTTAAGATGGCTGTTAAGAGACAACATGGGAATATTCTGGACAATGACAAATTGGACCAATTATACATGTTCTATGGAGTGGGAAGTTGCTCTTTTCTGATGTGATTTGGGATGTGAATGAGCCTAGTACTTTCAGATTTTATTTTCATAGCAGTCAGGAAACCACATAATTGTGTAAAGTTTCCCCAATATTAAACATTTATTCCAAATAAAATTTTAATATTGTGCAGCACAACACAAAATGTCTAAAGGCCAGATCTTGCCCTTAAGTGGTAAGTTTACTAGCCCAGGTTGGTGAAACCTTATTAAATGATTGTAAAAAGACCAGATTGGGGATACAAAGATCATTTAAGGCATTTTTTTTTGTTGTTGTTTTTCAAGAAGTTCACAGACTTAATAAGAGAGATTAGGGCAATGTAAAACATTTGCTTTCACAGGGCCAAGTCAGAACTACAACTGTAGGCACCAGCATGTGTCTCTTCTCTTCCTCCAACACTTGCACCTCCCCTCACTGGGAGGGACATCCCTTCTTTCACATCCAAGCTCAGTCCACAGTCCCCTGCACAATAACAGAAGCCCCATAGTCCACCACTAGGACCTAGTAGTAGTGAGCACATTGGTAGTGCAGTCACCTGTCTGTAGCCTTGGGTGAAAGGACTATGGAGGTACTAGAGAATGGCTTCAGGGTTCAAGTTCCAGGAACATGGTGAAGAAGGGGAAGAACAATCTCCAAGTGAGCGTGTCTCCTGGGCCCCTGAAGACTGCTCACACTGTGGGAAAGGGGGTGGTCAGTGGAGGGCCAAATGGGTGTTCTCTAAGGTGTGCTCTAGAGAACAGGCACTGAGTCTAAGAGCTGAACTGAGGCAGAGAAATATGAAAACAAATATTGTGATCATTGTTTGACCCCCCTACACTCTCTGTCTTCAACTCTACATCCAAAGAAGTATATCCTCTATATAATATACTCTGTGGCTACTTATTCTTTCGGAGCATTATGTCTCTACTCAAACTTATAAAAGCCTGTATACTCTGAATTTCATGTCTTAGTGAAACACTGCCCAGATAACATTCTGTGAAGAGAGCAGCTTAGAATGTCTTTTATGGAGGACAAAATGACAAACGTTTTCTCTGTGGGGCCTCTTGCCTCTACGTGTACTATGAATTCAGAAACATGAAGCATTTTAAAATAGAAAAACTCCATAAGCAATATCATAGTTTTTAAATATTAAATTTTTACTGCCTCCTGTATGTGAGCTACAGGTATTAGGGGTTTGAACCATTCAGAAAAGATGTTTTCACTAAGATTCTATGAAAAAAGAGACACAGAGAGAGAGAGAGAGAGAGGGAGGGAGAACACAAGTAAACAGGCTAATATTCTTTAAAGAACAAAATAAGAGAGGAGTTTTTAGCTGTTTGAAAATTTAGTTTAGAAATAGATTCATAAAATGAATAGAGTTCTCCCTTCCCCCTGTTAATGGCTTGCTAGTTCACAGGAAGATAGTGCAAGAGGAAAGCAAGGTTCACAGGTTAAGCATCTCTAATAGTATAGTAATAAAATTCAAGCAGCTGTTCTAAAATTTTTGGCAATTTTCAAGCACAGCCAGTAGCACAGGTCCACAAAAGGGCACTCTGGTGGTTTTGCTAATGCCCAGTGCATTCAACTCCTCATTTTAGAGTTGATATAGTAGCCATAACAGCTACAAAGTTGTGATAAAAGTGGAAAATGAAGTTTATTTGCCAGTGTTTTTCTGTTTATTTTAAAGATATATTTTTTCATGAACACTGAAGCATTGAGGTAATTGAAAAAATATTTTCATGAATATATAAACCCATAAAAGATTTACAATTCTAATTAACATATGTATTTTCCCACATGGGGGTGCTAAGCAGAATTATGACCATGAGTATTTGTGGAAACTGAAATACTTACAGAGATAAATTTAATGTATATGAATGATGTTTAAAAACAATTTAAAGGTCAAATGCTTATAAAAGTATGTTGGGAATTTATGAGCATTTCTTGGATATAAAAATACACAGGAAACTTGTTTTTCTGTGCTTGAGAAATTGAAGTTTCATTTATCTAAATTATTTCAGGAAGCCTGTAGAAAGAATTTTCTGTAATAAATTATTGAAATAAAAAATTAGATCATATTGGTCATTATATCCATATAGAACCCAAAACTGTATCCACCCAGGTGAGGTAAACTGTTTGCTGCTTACTCAGAGGTTTTTTGTTTTGTTTTGTTTTTAACTGTAGGGTCAATAACTCTCCAGTGGAACTCTGATAATGGACCTGTTTAACCATAGAGATAGCTGAGACTATACATAGACAAACAGTATGGCTTCTTAACCATTACAAAACAATTTAAATTGGCCTATGCAAAATTTAAGTACTGTCCTGTATAATGCTTTATGTTGATTTGTAAGTTTTTTTCTTCCAGACATTTTTTTAAAATAAATTAGTGCAATACCCTAAATTTCTTAATCAGTTACCAAATGTATATGAATAATTATGGATATTCCCTCTATAAGTATTGCTTACTCTCATCTATGTTTCTTCACATCTTTGGTTATGGAAAATACTTATTTAGTCATTAAATACAATTATATGGCCTAAGGTGCCTGGCAAACTTTAATGTCAAGACTTTGACAATGAATAGTTAATCTCTTTACATGTTTCTAGACACTACTAATATTTTGCCTTACAGAATATTTTGATGTCGTACATTGTCATATTGTTTACAAACAAATAAACCATGAAAAATAAAACACTGGAAATGAAGACATTGTATGTAAAGCAGAAGCTTCCTTAATCATCTTCTAATTAAGAATCTTGCTTGATTTTAATCTATTTCCTCTATTCCTTCTGTAAAGCATTTACTAATGAGCGTGCTTTTTGAACACTCATGGCTATTAGATTACTCCTGAAGAGATCTTGGCACTTGTAGTTACCATGGGTTGACTTGAATGCTTACCAAGAGTCCACTGAGGTCATTCTCAAATTGCTTATGCCAGTTAAAACTGTGAAAAGTATTAGATGATTTAATTAAGTCTTACATAAATTGTTGATATCTGTGTGCCAAAGAAACTGTGTGTGCTTGCATTTGCATGAATACTACATTTATGCTTTACTGAGACTAAATAAAAGGAAATTAATTTTAAAATGCTGTTAAATTAGCTGTGGTTAATTTTCATAAATGTGGTTATTACCAGAGCTCTACTGGAGGATATTATAAGATTTGAAAGCAATCACAATTCAAATTGTATTATGAGTTGATTTTTTAAGGATTGGATTTGTTTTGGCTCTTTTTTGTTTTGCTCTTTAATTATCCATCTCCCATAATAAATGAAACCTGAATGTCGCTCAAATCACATTACTTTATAAAGACGGGGACATCACCCATCTCTGGACCCATTTTCAATTAAAAGACCTTGGTCCTATTTCAAAACATTTGCTGATGACTATACACTAATATATTTTTATCTAAATACAGTTGCAAAAATATCTGTGAACATTTCTTTTTTAATTCAACCTTTAAGTGACTATTTCAATTCCAATGGCTTCATGATAAAATGGCTTCTCCTTCACTTGGCCCTTTTAAATTCTGGGATGTACAATGCATTTCTAGAAAAGTAAATTAATATTCTAAAAAGTTAATAATTGTATTTACTGTATAGAAATGGCAAAGTTATCAAATAAAGAAAGAAATCCACGATTGCACAAGTGATTGCTCATGAATACCTATTTGTGAAATACATGGAAGAATACCTCTACGGAGCTGAAAAATTGCATTCATGCTCTTGTGTTATCTTTCTGCAAAATGGTGTTTATTTTGACTGCATTTGTTAGCTTGTCTATTTGACACCTTGATATAATGCCAAGCACATATCTAAAGAAAATCACTTTCTTTAGCCCAGTGACTTCATTCTTTTGAGGATTTGGACAAGGATAGGGTATATTGTCCAGCTAGATAGGGATGGAATAAGCTGCTGGTTTCAACATGGGGCAGAGAACCCCTGCTAATAATGTAAGAAGACAATGTGAACATGTCCTCTAATTCATTTTCCAAAACCAGAATTAAATGATCAAAGAAAATAAAAAGAGAAATATGTATCTGTAGAAATGTGCAAGTTAAGAATGTCTGCCGTTTTCAACCTCAAGCTTCTAGGAATTTTTTCCCTATTAAGTCTAGATTAAAGAAGATCATAAAGAAAAACTCCAATCTTTGTTTCAAGAGAAAGCAGAAGGCAAGTATAAAAAAGCCTAGCAGGTCTCTCAAAATGTCTTTAACTGAAAAGCAGAGAAACAGAGAAGTAAAGACTCTGGGAGAATGGGGGGAAAATCCAATTTAAAACAATTTTCCATTGAACGTTAGAAAACATTTGTGGAAGTCATGAAATATGCCTCCTGGATCCCCTACTACAGAGAATATAAATGACTGAAAACCCCAGCTGCTGCCTTCTTGAATCCATCACCATTCTCACACTGAGGCTACACTTTCAAAAGCAGGTGACTGAGCACAGCAGTGACCCTAATGCAGTTACATTCCTGTGAGATGAGGGACTTATGCATCTGAAGATTCTGGCTCAAGGATTTCCCTTTGACTTGGCTGAACCTCTTTGGGAACTGAGTTGCAGTCTTTGTTTCTTCCTACTATCACCCTTGCTTCCTCATCTCCTTTACAGATGGAAAACCCACATGGTGTCTGAAGGCTCTCCCTGACTTCTTTGGCCCTTTCATAGCTATCCTTCCCAGACATTTTCATACATAAGCCTCTTGTACATGTAATCCCAGTTTTGCGTGTCTGCTTCTCAGAAGATCCAAAGATGGTTGAAGAAAACAGGCAGCAAGATGAGGGTTTGGAACTGGCTCAGTCACCAACCAGAAAGATAGAAAATGCTACCCTGAATAGTGTGTGGTGCATGATATTGCCTTGAAAAAGGGTGGCAGCCAAGTTGCCAGAGTGTGACCTGAGAAATCATCCCAGTACATCTATTTCCTCTACAGGTGCACTATTTCAGGCACTTGAAAGATAAAGGGTAACAGTGGAATTGATCCGTTACAGTTAAGTTGAATTGATGCCTGTTTAGGAACATTAACAAGCACTGAAAAGCTGAGTTTGAGGCTACTTATCTCCTTCCATGAAGGAAGAGACACAGCTGACCAACAGATGAATGAGCTGGTAGAGACACAGAGTTCCAAAGGCATTTACATGTGATATTTAAATGCTCAGCCAAAGCAATTCTTTCATTCTAAGATGAGGGATGTGATTGTGAATACCTGGGATCCTGAAACATGAAAATGGGAAACCTGTAGGGATGCTCTGATGATATTTTGCTGAGCAGATTCCCCTTGAGTCTTTAGAACATGCAGAGGTGACTAATTCTTGCCTAATAAGAGTGAGGACTTAACTGTTGGTAGATGCTGTGGCAGTCTCTCTCTGTTAAGATAAAAGTTACCCCCCAGGAAGATTCTTGCACCCTCTCTCCTGAATGCCAGGCCAATAGCTAGGGTTAAATCCCAGCATAACAGTATCCAGGACATTCTGGGCTTGATAAAGGAAGAAAGGCATTAATTCACCAAGGGATCTGAAAGAATTATCTAGCATTTTCCAGGAGCAATCTGAGGAGTTCACATGGAATTGGATTTTGAGGATGCTGCATCAAGGTGGCCAGAATGTGAGACTGAATTAAGAAAACTTGATTGACTTGAGAGCAACTGCTTGGGGCATCTTTGCAAATACCCCAGTGGATAGGACAAACTTACTGCTAGATTGGTTCTTAAAAACAGAGAGAAAAAGACACCCAGAATTAGTGAAGTGGAAGGAATAAAGAGTCTAAGAAATGTGGGAATGTTAGCATAAATATACTATGTAAGGTCAAATAAATCACCAGAGGATTATGTTCCATGGGAGGCCTAGGAGACCCACACTTCACCAGGGCCTTTGGGATGCACTGGTAAGAGGGACACCAGCACCACTGAGCTCAGTGGTGGCATTCCTCTGCAGACTAGAGCTGATAGTGCAGGAGGAATTCACAGAACTGGAATTGTTACCAGGGGACAGGGTGGGGATAAAGAATAAGGAGTTTCAGCTTAAAATATACAGAGTTCTATTCAGAATGATGAAAATGTTTTGATAATAGATGGTAACGATAGTAGGAAAACAGTTTGAATGTAATTAACAGCACTGAAATATACATCTGAATGTGGTTAAAAGGGAAATGCTAAGTTGTTTATATGGTAATGGAATAAAAATTTTTAAAACATCCATGAAACTGCACTACACACACAGTGAATAATAAGATAAATCATGAACTATAGTTAATAGTACAGTTATAAAAATGTGCTTCAATGAATTTTAACAAATGTACTGCACCAATGAAAGGTGTTAATAATAGGGTAGTATATGGACATCATGTATTTTATGCCTCATTGTTCTGTAAACCCATGAATTCCCTAAAACAAAAAAATTAAAAAGCAAGTTTCAGAATAATTTTGTTTTATAAATACCATGGTGGGAGTAGTGAAAATACATATATACACATACATATGCCTGTATACATACAAACATAAAAATTAATGAAATGTAATATTTCCATAAGATTATTATTAAAAATTAGTAACAGTGATAAAAAGTATCATTCTATTCTCCTGTATCTTCTACAATCACACTGAACTGTTTCCACATGGGTGTAAACATACCCAGATATCTCCCATTAAAACAACAACAAAAAAATACTTTGCAGATCCCTTCCCCTATCTACATACCTGTCCTCTGTCTCTTCTCCCTAGCATCATACAATTTCTTTCAAGAAATACTGTCTTATTTTCCTTGTTGCTAAAGCAAATACCACACAACAGGTTTGCTTAAACAGGAATTTATCAGCTCATGGTTTCAAGGCTTAAGAAGTCCAAACCAAGGAATCATCAAGGTGATGCCCAGAAAACTGTGGCATTCTGGGGTTGGCTGCCAGTGATCCTTGGTCCTTGGCTCCTCTGTCACATGGTAAAGCACATGGCGGCCTCTCCTGGCCTCTCCCTTCTCTTCTGGGTTCCATTAACTTTCAGCTTCTGGCTGCTCCCTCTGTGGCTTTCTCTTTCTCTGTCTGAATTTCATTCAGCTTATAAAGGACTCCAGTAATAGGATCAAGGCCCATCCTCATTGATGTGGGCCATACCTTAACTGAAGTAACTTCATCAGAAGGTTCTACTTAAAATGATTTCGCATGCACAGGAGTGGATTAAGTTTAAAACATGTTTTTCTGGGGTGCATAGCTCCAAACCACAATGAGGACTCTTCCTTATTCTGGCTGAACCTTTCATGGAATTGGCTGCAATCTGAGTCTCTTCCTCCTTAGTTATCCTTCTTTACCTACTCCCTTCATAGGTGTCAGACCTGTATCACAAACTAGAAGTGCTCTCCAACCTCACTAGCTTGCTCCCCTTTAAACTTTACAAGCATTTCTCCCAGTAAATCTCTCACACATCTAAACTCATGTGGTGACTGCTTCTCAATAGACCAGAAATAACACAGCATCTTAGAAGAAGTATTTGGAGAAATTAGCATTTTAGAATCAGCTTATATATTACAATACATACACTTCTTATTTTTATTTGAGGTCACATTAAACTACAGATTAATTTAGGTAGAATTTCATTTGTATATTTATCAACCATATGCAAAACTCCTTTCTTGAAAAATTTGGGACAAAGAAGAAAAAGGCTATTGAAATAATATTAATATGAACAAGTTTCAAAATATATGCCATATAGCATATTTTGAAAACATGGAGAAATAGGAACAACACCAACATTTTTATTACTATATGAAAAAGAAAAACTGAGTATAAACTCAATAAGTTGTAAAACTAATTAATGAACTTAATGATTGTGGGACAAAAGAAAGTAATGAAAAATAATAGCAACTCTGATAAAAATTAAAAGAGATCAACCAAAGTGTTCACTAAAATGTCAAGATCTGTTTGTTTGAAATGACCAGTGACATACACAAATCTCTACCTAGCAAAATAACAAAAACAGCCTTTTCTGCTCCTACCCAAATTTGGCTGCCTTCATCACTTGCTGTATGGGCAGATCAATAATAGTAGAACCCAAAGGGAACTACCAGGCACAATGAAGAGACAGAAATATGTTTAATGATAAATTTAAAAACAAATTTTATGTATAATTCTATGCTGATAAATGCTGAGAATAGACAGTATTACATAAAATAAAAACCAACAATATTATCTCACAAGAGATCCAAAAATAAATAGGACAATAAGAAGAATAAAACAGAAGGGAATTTTCAGAAATATTCTTTAAACAAAGGTGGAAGTATCAGCCAATTTAAAAGAAAAGTATTTCAAGCATTTTGGGAATATTTGATTAGTGTTATATAAGCATAACTTAGAAAAGATGAAAAACTTCCCATATTACATTATTAATTGCTATCAAATCTGGAGAAATATATTTTGAAATCAATAGCCTAAGCTTTTTAATTAATGTAGATGCAAAATTCAATGAAATATAAAAAAATTAAATCCCATGATATGCATTCTAAAAATGTGACCAAGTAGAGTTTATTGTTTATTTATAGGAAGCCATGAATTGGTGACTTAAAAAATTGCTTCATATAATTAACCACAACAATTTTAAATAAAGCAAATAATTTTCTATGTCAAAATAATTCCCAATTTATTTGATAAAATTCAGATTCCACTTTGCATTTTTAAAAAAGACAATTTGATAAACAGAAAACATCTGAAAATTCCTACAGTCATAAAAATGTTCCTAATAGAAAGTTTTTGAAAATACGCAAAAAAAAAAACCCATGAACTTAAAAATTTCCAAATTAATGTAAGCATTTAATGGTATTATAATAAAATCTAAAGGAATTGTCCACAAAATTAGAAGACACTAATTTGGCAGAAAAAAATAAGTAAATATCCAGAGAGAAACAGAAAATAATGAAGGGGTGCTTTAAACTACCAGATAGCCAGGAAAAAATAAAAAAAAACAGAAAAATACACTTCCAAAAAATATGCAAATTATACAAATTTTGATCACTACCTTACAGCATATGCAAACGTACAGTTCAACCATATTAAAGGAAAAAAAGTAAAAAATAAAAGAAACAACTGTTAATTAATAACAGAAAATATAGTTGGAATGTGAATATATTTGATCATAAGACAAGGGAATTTCAAAACTGGATATAAATAAAAAGAAAACAATAAAATAATTTATAGAAAACATTACATGAAGTTTAAAACAATATGCTGAAATCTAACATAAACATAAGCTTTAAAGTTGCATAAAAACAGTGAATATCCCAATTGAAACTAGTTAAAAGACATGAGCATCACATTTTTAAATGGATAAATGTATACAACAATTAACCATGCTAAAACATATATTACTTCACATTAAATTAAAGTAATCCAAGCTAACAAATCAATAATATTACGTTTCTTATTTGAAAGGACAATCATTTAACAAATTTACTATTAATGCCCAAATTGGTGATAGTGCCAAAAACTATAAAATGTCCTGTTCTCTAATGCAACAATTTCTTTTCCTAAACTTTATTCTTAGTAACTATACATACATGGATATGAAAGGAGACTCATTGAAGCATTGTAATTATAAGAATTTAGAAATACATAAATTAAAAGAAGAAAATAGCCCAAATGTTCAAAATAGGAAGTTGTTTTAATAAATTCTAATAAAATTTGATAGTAAAAGCTGTATTGAAGAAGGGATTTTGATGAGAAATATGAAAAATCTTATATTTTCTTAAGTGAAAATTGCAATGTACAAAACTGAACATGCCATATGGTTTCTATTTTCTAAAATAAAGATCATACACACAAGGATAAAAGATTTATATGCATATACACATGCATATACAAGTTTATGTATTTAAGTGTGCACTTTTTTTCTGGATGACAGACTTATTGATATGTTTACTGGAAGTGGGAAGAGAGTTCTCTGATTTTTACAAGCTTATTTGGTAAGGGATTAAGTGGATAGACATCACTAAAAAAATCCCCTGGACCTCCTTTCTTTTCCTATAAGGAAATTCAATGATCACTTTCATTCCCAGCTATTTAGAAGAGCAAAATTACTTGCTTAGTTTTTATCCATTGGAGAGCTATTATATACCCAAAATCAATCAGAGTGGAAAATACCACACAGGGCTCTTTAGATCTCTGTATTCCACATGGGCATTGTCACAATTTTTCTAAACAGCAGCACAGGGTGATGAATGTATAAAAAGGTCCCTGAAGTCCAGTAAAATATTAGTCTAACGACAGTGGTGATTGTGCAGAGCTGTGGGCTAGCTCTACTTTTAGCAAATCAATAAGGCAGAAATACTAATGTTTATCCTATGAGAGAAAGAGACAAACACATGCAAATAAAAGTACATTAAAAATAAGCTTTCACAAAACAAAGAAGTAATATATTCTACAACACTAAAATTAAATACATGATTTTTTCTAATATATAATGACATTATTTTTACTCACCACCTATATGAAGTTTCTTATAAAGAGATAGTTAAATTATCTCTATATTTTAACACAATATGTTCCTTAAGTAATTGGTAACTGACACTAACCAGTTTTTAGTAAATTTTTGGAGAAATTGGCTAGAATTGATGAGGGCCAATGACAGTGATCTGAGGCATTGTTACATGGAATGCAGGCTTTAACCACTGCAAAATCTAGAATCATTAGCTCTAACTTCCTATTTAGGTACAGAATTTCTCTCTTACCTCCTTTGTGTTGCCCCAGTAGGAAAGCAGTTCAACTTTTTAATACTTAACAAGTTTATTTCCAAGGTATTAGGAAAGATTAAGAAATAAGGGGTGAAAATGTTTATATCTAAAATTATTATGAATTGTTATGAACTGTTATGAACACACAAGCACACACATGCAATATAAAGCTGACATCTACCAGAAAACTTCCAGAAACAAGTGGTAAATATATTCTCCATTTCCAGACAGACAATAAATATAGGAAAGAAGAAAAATGTTATTGTTTCACAGGTGGGGGCAAAGAAAAGAGATCCCTAAAAACCAGTTTGTTCTAGTGTCTTCTGCTCTCTTGTGAGACAGAAAATAGGAAGGCCAAGGGTTCAAAATGACTTTAGAAGCCTAGCTTAGGAAATATTGGTGCAGAGACCACAATATCTAGCAAGGAAGGAAAGCAGGTGTTGTTACACAGAGATTAAACATTGGTCAAGCAATTATATGTTAAGTCATATGTTTAAAAGAGGAAACAAAGTACATTTGTTTAAGAGAGGAAGAGGAGAAAAAGGACCCAAGCTGGGTAAGCAGAATTATAATAAATAAAGGCAGTATCATGTAAGCGAAAAGCAGGAGTGTGGATTTTTGGATTTTAGCTTGAAGATAGAATAAACAGCAACCAGGAAATTTCCCAGAATATGAGTCTGAAGATGCCAGCTGCTTGCCAAAGTCCATGCGTTAGTACAATAAGTTGGAAAACCTCTAGACCCCTCTGAAACTTTTCTTTCTCTGTGTCATAAGACATATCCATCAGTGGCCTCCAAGGAACACATGTGTAGAATAGGTCAACTTGACTTTGAGTTGTCTTGTGAAAAAATGACACATCAATAAAAAACACTTTGGACTAATTAATATTTCAGAAGGCCTGGAGAACATATGCTTGCTAGTGACTATCCACATAATGGCCTTACAGGAAAGATGGGTTTTCCTTCCTAGCCTCTTTATGGATGATAGGTATTCCATCAAAGGAAATGTCAAACTCAACATTTTCATTTATAAGAAGGTGTTATTTGATTGAGCAAAGTATTGATAGCCCAATGACTGTAACTCAAGTATTTTAGAACAATTACTTGAAACAAACGATCCTTGGTAGAAGTAAGGTCTTGAGAGGGGAAAACTATGTAGTCGCTATTGTGACCAATTGTAGTCCTTACATGTTCCTTTCTAATACTTCCACTTTTCAGTGATGAATTTTCTAATTTCCACTTATGGGTTAAAACATCAACACTATTAATTGTTTCTTCCTGTCTCTTTCACACATATTTAAGTATTTAGGAATGTGTTTGTGTGCAAATAATTTTTAAAAAGTATATTCCTTCAGCTTCATCTCTTTCTCTGACATCCAGACTGCCATCTATCTATCTGCCTTCCTACCTAACTTCCTAACTAGTTATTATCTATCTTGCTCTCTCTCTATCTCTATCTCTATATCAACAAAAGTGTGCATGAAGTATTGAACACAAATTGTTCTTTGTGGTGATAAATACAGTTCTGAAACTTCAATAATCTTCTGTCAAATGGTGGTTAATATTTGATACCAAGTGCCCTATTATGACAACACTCCGCTTTAGAACTAGACAGAGAATAATCATCCACATTTATGATTTTGCTTCTTTTTTATTTAGGTGCATCTGAGGTGTTATGCAAATCCCAGCAATGGTTGATAAGGTAATATACTGAAATTGTCACTGCAATATGAAATGATCATGGTGTGTCTTCATCCATCTTATTAGATAAAGTCCTTTGCTTTGTTTCACTACTAGTCTGGATTCAAAGTGTACCCTTACTTGAAATTTTATTTCTTCTAAGTTAATAGACATAATTTTTCTTATATAAATGAATCTGCTATCATTTGAAATGAATTAGTTTTATTCTTAAGAGATAGAGAATACTTTTCTCATTAATCTAAACCCAGTTTAAGGCATTTGCACAATACTTTAACAATAAAGATGAAAACTTCTGATGTAGACTCAGATCTGATAACTTTGTATCTTTAAATCCTTTTTGTTATTTTTGTGCTCTTTGTAAATATTCTCACAAAATGAAATTCAGTGTTTGAAGCAAGCTCAATTACTCAAATTCACAGTGTATGAAAAACTTTAAACTGTGCTTTAAGATTCCATTAAGATGCAGGGAAAAAATATAGACCACTGTAGGAAATCATACACTGGAAACTGAGATGAACATTTGTCTACTCAAGGGAAAAATGTGTCATTCCTCTTGAGATTTGCAAAAGTATTTGATATAATTATAGTGCTTTAAAGCAAATAATTATTGGGACTTGAAAAAATACATGAAGTATAAAAAAATTAGAAAAATATAACTTTATTTCTTACTTGTAATTCATACCCACAATTCCTCTGTTTTATATATTGCTAATGTATTGGTTTTCCATTATTTAATAGTTTCTATTCATTTACCAGAAATATTTTATAATATCAGTCTTGTTTAGTATTTCTATATCTGATATTTTAGCCTTGGAAAGAATATATATGAAATTGGAATAATATTGTCAGGGTATATTTTTAATTCCCTTACAATCAGGTTCCTCTAGGGCTGCAGATGACAGTCACTCTGGAAAGAGGAAGGCATTATATTTATTGGTTCTAAAGTTATAAGACTAAACCATGGTATTCAGCTTGGGTTGACTTTCCTCCTACAGGACATTTGGAAATGTCTGGAGACATCTTTGATTGTTATGACAAGGAGGGGTTGTGTTGCTTCTGGCTTCTAGTTGGTAGATAGCAGAGATGTTGCTAATGTCCTACAATTCACAGGACAGGTCCAAGTACAAAAATGTTGTCTGTCTTAAAACATCAAAAAATGCCAAGGCTGAGAAATCCTAGACTAAACCAAATCCTTGAACTTGCCCACTGCTGTATTAGTTCTATGAAGGCAAGAAATACAAATATATTCCAGTGTTGCCAGGACATCAGGAGTCTGAGTCTTTGGGTGCTATAGATGCTGTTACACCTTCTCATGAGCATACCCAAAATGGAGGTGCAAATGCTCCCTGTTCCTGGTGTCATCCACCCATGGGCCTACCCTATAGAAAACTCAAGACACTAGATCTAAACACCCAGTTATCCATAAGAGCCCCAGGCAGGACATGGAAAAAGCTGAGCCAGGTCTAGGGGGCACCATTACCAACTTTCACCCCTAAGGGTAGATTGAAAAGAAGCAACAGCTGAGCTGAATGAGTTTTAGCTCCCTCTCATCCTCTTCAGGATGGCATATCCTGACACATAGGTAATTCCAGATAAATCACAGTATATTCCTGCTTTTTAATTTCAGGAGAAAAAGGCAAAGGATGGCAAAAAAGAAATCTATTATAAGGTATTTGGTAGATGGAGAGAAAATATTCTTCTAGATCATGACAGAAAAAAGAAAGAATACAAATTGAGCAGAAATCAATGAAATTGCAAACAGAATAGAGATGACTCAAATAAATCAAAAGATGGCTCATTGAAAAGATCAGTAAATTGATAAATCTCTAGCCAAGCTAAACGGAAAAAGAAAGACTAAAATTACCAACATCAGAAATGGAAAAGGGGTGATCACTACTGATCCCATGGATATTAAAAGAATAATAATATCATGAACAGCTCTATGCCCACAAATTTGATAACTTAGATGAAAAGGGCCAAGACCTTAGAAGACACAATTTACCAAAATTCATACAAGGAGAAAGATAATGTGAGTAGACCTATACCTATTTAATAAATTGAGTTAATAATTAACCTTCCAGAGAAGAAAGCACCAGATCTGGATGATTTCATTTGTGAAATGTAAATATTTAAGAAGAAATGATACCAATTCTCTACAATCTATTCTAGAAACTAGAAGCAAGGGGAATAATTCCCACCTCATTCTTTGAGGCCAGGATTACCTTAATACCAAAACCAGATAAAGACATTATAGGTGTGAAAGCTACAGGCTTCTGAATACAAATAAAATACCTTCAATGAAATATTAACAAATATAACCAAATGATGCATGTGCCAGTTTGAATGTATTATGTCCCCACAATGTCTTGTGAGGCAGACATTTTGGTGCTGATTAGATTTCCAGGGAAATGCCCCCCACCCAACTGTAGGTGATAACTCTGATGAGATATTTCCATGGAGGTGTGGCCCCACCCATTCAGGGTGGGCCTTGATCAGTGGAGCCATATAAATGAGCTGACAAACAGAAGGAACTCAGTGCAGCTGCAGCTGTGAGTGACATTTTGAAGAGGAGCAAAAGGCAAGAGGGACACTCTGAAGAATACCCAGTTGCTAAGAGAAGAGCTGTGGATAAGAGACAGTTTGAAGATGGCCGTTGAAAGCAGACTTTTGTTCCAGAGAAGCTCAGAGAGGAACGTCCTGGGAGAAAGCCATTTTGAAACCAGTACTTTGGAGCAGACACCAGCCATGTGCCTTCCCAGCTAACAGAGGTTTTTCGAACACCATTGGCCATCCTCCAGTGAAGGTACCCGATTGCTGATGTGTTACCTTGGACACTTTATGGCCTTAAGACTGTAACTGTGTAACCAAACAAACCCCCTTTTACAAAAGCCTATCCATTTCTGGTGTTTTGCATTCCAGCAGCATTAGCAAACTAGAACAATGCATGAAAATAATTATGTACCATGACCAAACGGAATTTTTCCAGGTATGTAAAACTAATTCAACATTCAAAAAATCAGTTAATATAGTCCATCACATCAACAGGCTAAAGAAGAAAAATCACATGATCATGTCAAAAGATACACAAAAAGTATCTGATAAAATCCAACACCCATTCATGAACAGGAATAGAGAGAACACCCTCAAATTGATAAATGACATCTCCAGAAAGTTTATAAATAACATCATACTTAATAGTGAGAAACTAAATCCTCCCCACCCCCTGAAGATCAGAAACAAGGAAAGGATGTCCCCTTCTCCAGACTCCAATCCACTGAAAGTCCTATCTAATGCAATAAACCAAGGAAAGAAAAGAAAAGTTTTCAAATTGGAAAGGAAGAAATAAAACTGTCTTTTTTGTAGATGACATGTTTCTATTTAGAAAGAACACATCCATGCATACACCAACTATTCTGAAACTAATAAGATATGGCAACTAGGTTATAGGATACAAGGTTAATTTACAAGATTCAATTAATTTTCATATTACACACAATGAACAGATGGTATTTGAAATTAAAAGTATGATACTATTTTCACTAACACCAACAATAAAATATTTACATGTAAACCCAACAAAATATTTACAAGGTACTTATAAGAAAAACTACAAAACTCTGATGAAAGAAAGAAAAGAAGACTGAAACAAATGGAGAGATATTCCATGTTCATGGATAGGAATGCTTACTATTGTCAAAATGTCAGTTCTTCCCAAATCCATGTGTATATTAAATGCAATCCCAATCAAAATACCAACACGTTAGTTTGTGGATATTAACAAACTGATTCTAAAGTTTATATTTAAGGGCGAATACTCAGAATGACCAACCTACTACTGAAAAAGAAGAACATAGTTGTTAGTCTGACATTACCCTACTTCAAAATTTATTATACATCTACAATAATTAGACAGAGTTGGTTAAAGAATAGATAAATAATCAATGGGACAGAACAGAGAGCCCATAAATAGGCCCACACAAATATAACAATTATAGTTTACTGACCCCTGACAAACAAGCAAAGACAATTCAATGAAGACAGGCTGGTCTTCTGAACAAATAAATGGTACTGGCAAAATTGGATATCCATGAGCAAAAAACAAAAAAAACAAAAAAAAAATCTAGAAACAGATCTTAGATATTTCACAAAAATTAACTTAAGATGGATCATAGACCTTTAAAATATAAAAATGGCTGTACCACTTCTAGTGGATAGGAGAAATTCTAGGTGACCTCAGATTTGGTGATAAGTTTTTAGAAACAACAAAAGCATGATCCATGAAAGAAAAAAAAAAATGATGCTGGACTTTATTGAAATTTAAAATTTCTGCTCTCCAAAAGAGACTAGTGGGAGAAGAGAAGAGAAGCCACAGACTAGGAGAAAATATTTGCAAAACATATCTGATAAAAGATGTTTATTTAAAATATACAACAGAACTCTTAAAACTGAACAGTAACAAACAAAACAACCCAGCTAAAAATGGGTAAAAGATATGAACAGACACTTTACCAAAGAAGATATAAAGATGGAAAATAAGCATAAAGAATTCTCAACTTCATATGTCACTAGGAAATTGCAAATTAAAGAAATGATGAGATATACTGCACACTTGTTAGAAAGGCCACAATGAAATAATGTTACCAAGTACTAGAGAGTATAAGGAATAACAGATACTCTCATTTATTGCCAGTACAAATGCAAAATGGTACCATCACTTTGAGACAGTTTGCAGTTTATTACAAACTGAAACATAATCTTCCCATTGATTCCAAAAACCGTGCTTCTAGGTATCTACTCAATTGAGTTTGAAACTCATTTCCACACACAAAAAAACTGCACATGAATGCTCATAGCAGCTTTATTCTTAATCACCAACAACCATGTTTTCCTTCAGTAGGCAAGTGGATAAACTGTGGTGCATGCATAAAATGAACTCTTATTCTGAGATAAAAATAAATGAGCTTTCAAGACACAGAAAGACATGGAGCATTACAAATGCATATTACTAAGTGAGAGAAACAAGTTTGAAAAGGCAACATAATTTATGATTCCTACCACATCACCTTCTGGAAAAGGCAAGATAGAGTGACAGAGTAAAAAGATCAGTGTTTACCAGGGGTTTGGAGGAAGAGGAAGATGAATAGATGGAGCATAGAGCATTTTTAGTCCAGCAAAACTGTTCAGTATGATGCTGTAATAGTGTATGCATGACATGCAGTTGTCAAAACCACTAGAGCTGAACAACACAAAGAGTGAAATTCAATGTAAACTATGTACTTTAGTTAATAAAAATATATCAGTATTGGTTCATTAATAGTAGCAAGTGTACAAAACTAATGACAAGAATTAATAATAGGGGAAACTGGGTTTGGACCTGGGTGTGGGGAAGGCTGTATAGGAACTCTTTATACTATCTGCTCAAACTATTGTTAAAAGCTATTAATTTTTAAAATGGTCCTCTGTCAGTCTAAGTCCTGGGAAAAGGATGATGCATGACTGAGTCCAAGCCTTCCTAAATTGGATATGTAGCATAAGTGAGAAATAGACTATATTGATTTAAGGCATTGGATAATTTTCTGTTGTTATTATAGCATAATCTAACCCAATTGGAATAATAAAGAATTGGGTCCTAGAAATGAGGTGCTGATACAAGAAAAAAAATCTAAAATGTACCACTTTCGTTATATTTTAAAGGTCTTGGAATCTTTAAACTATAGTTTAGGAAATTATTTTCAGAGGTTGGAAGGATGGTGATTTGTATTAGGCTACAGTACAACATTTGATAAACCTACTGCTTGTTATAACTAATAAGGAATATCATGAACTTATTGAACTTGTAATCCCAGGGGAAGGAATTGGAAAACAAAATGCTTGGAAGATGTACTGGTTGCTGCATTTGGCAAAATATTACAAGAAAGTATTAATATCTGAAAAAAGTTGGCCTATTTTCAAAAAGATAATGAAAGGCATTAAAGACATTCCACAAAGTAATGGTTTTGCAGATTTAGAAGAGTCAATGTATTTTTAACCCCAAGCAGTCAAAGATAAAATTGGGAAATACTTTGAGTGACAAATCCCTAATAAAACTCAGACTTACTTCAAAAGGCAAACCAAGTTTATAGCCAAAACACTCATTCTTAAAACCCCTGGATAGATTAAAACATTGGTGAAGTAGAGATAAGTGTTTAAGTTCTTGATATATTTTAAAATAGAAATTGCTACTGAATTGGTTGCAGAATATGGAAGAAAGGAATGTTCCACAATTTTTGATCGCATTAACTAGGAATGAATTGACATTTTCCATGAAGAGGAATATGGAAATGGAAGGAGCATATTTGAATGGAAGATTGTGATTTCAATTTTGGATAAGTTAAAAATTAGATATATGAGGGGGTAATATCCAGTAAGTACTTAGATACATAAGTAGAGAATTCAGAAGTGGGATAGGGATATAATTTGAGAGCCAACAGTTTAGATATGTCACTTAGAGCATTGAGACTGGACTGGATCAGTATTGAAGCAAATATTGCTTGAATAGCAGAAAATAGGTGTAAAAAAGGGAAACAATAAAAGGCTCCTAAAGGGAACAGTGCAAGACTGAAGGAAAACCAAAAGTTTTCTAGAAGTAAAGTGTTTTGAAAAGAGAGTGATCAGCTCTGCCAAATTCTTCTGGTAGGTCAAATATGATGAGAAGTGAGAACTGATGATTGATTAAATAATAGGGGCTTTTTTGGTGACCATGATAAGGGAAATTTTGCTGTGGAGTACAGGGAATGTTTGACTGTTGTGAGTTCAAGAAAGACTTGGAATGAAAAATAGAAGAGGATGAGGAAAGACAAATGATTGGAATTATCTGTAAATAGTGGGGTAGATAAATAAAGAGGAAGGAGGGACTTGAGAGAGGTAGAGAATTGTCCTTGTTATTTTTCATTGTTTTTTAAAGATATGATAAACAATAGCATGTTTATATCTGATTGAAAGTATTAAAAGCAACAGTGCATTCTGACTATACAGTGCACAGGTATGAGAATTCCTAAAATGTCCTCCTGCTGTCAGTAGGGGCTGGGATCCAGTGCACTAGTGCAGGAGTTGGCCTCAGGTAGAACGGAAACAACTTATCCACAGCAGCAATGAGGAAGGTGAAGTATATGACACAAATACAAATAAGTGTATAGATGGGCTAGTGCAAATTTATGAGAGTTCTTTGAGCTAAAATAGAAGTTCATATATTATACATTAATTAAAACAATGAAGGAAATATCTCAGACTAAAATACTAGTCTTTTAACACTTGATCTGACTTATAATGAGGCTTAGCGCAGGAAACAAAGCTACATTAATTTGTTAATTTTAAAATTGAAAACTAAAATATTGAGTACCTATTATATGCTAGGCATTATGTTAAGGGACAAGGACATAAAATTGATTAAAATACAAATATTTTCTTCAATAAGTACTTATGTATGTAATAGTTTAGTGCCCACATGACACTGATAAAGACTGTAGTAGGTGAACGTGCTCCCTAAAAGACATGTCCATGTCTTTAATCCAGTACCAGTGAATGTGACCTTCTTTGGAAAAAAGGGTCTTTTCAGGTGCAGTTAAGTTAAGGATCTCAGATGAGATCACCCTGGATTATCCGGGTGGAGCCTAAATCCAATGACACATGTACTTATGAGAGGAGAAGGCCATATTAAGACTGAGGCAGAAATTGGGGCTATGTAGCCACAAGCCAAGGAACCTCTGGAGCCACCAGAACTTGGATGAAGCAAAGATGAATTCTCTTCTAGAGCCTTTAGGTGAAGAACAGCCCTATGGGTAACTTGATTTCACAATTCTGGTCTCCAGACTGTGGGAGAATAAATTTCTGTTGTTTAAAAGCACAATTTAAATTTGTAGTAATTTTCTACAGAAGCCATGGGAAATTAACAAAAAGCTTCCTAAAGTAACTCAGTGCTTTGAATTTGTGTCTTATATTCCTTTGTACATATTCATTATGTGCTGAATTGTTGAGAACCTACCTTAGCCAATCAAGATATAACTGCATAAGATTTTCTGATAGACACAGATCCAAGTGGGAATAGGAACATGATTCCATTTTATATTCCATGTTTCAGTGTACCAGTGTCAGAACTCCTCTTAAAAACTCCTTTCATATGAAATTTGAAAAGAAGAGATGTGACTTGGATCATATTGCTTAATGAAGGAAACAGAAGACTCATCCATAGGCATGAGGCTAGAGTGATTCTTCAGTGAAAGGAATCTGATTAATAAGTAAACATTATTGGCTACCTAATTAAAGATACTAATAAGAAAACAATTTTTTCTAGGCCTGAGAAATTTTCATATTCTGGTTGAAATTAGTAGAGTTGCACCAAAATTGTCTTTATGCTAACAAATATTCCATGTCTTTAATGCCTGTGGGATATGAGCTTTGTGGACATATTTAGTAATGTATTAAAACAGATTGTTTGAGAAATAAATTGAACAGATGGTGTAATGAACCCAACAACTCAGCAGGGTTTATGTACTCTTAAAATTTTTTAGCAATGCTGACAGTTGCAGATTTATATTTTATACCTATATTTTGAAAGGTATTTTTAAAAATCTCTTGCAAATAAAGTCACTCCCACAATTAATTATAACAGTGACAAACAACAAGATAAGTAACTATCTCTTATTAATAATAAATAGGACTAATTTGACCATGACTAAAGGCAATATTAATTACTTTCTGGACATGAAAAAATCTCTTTACACAATGAGTTATTCTGTCTTTATTTTATAATAAGCTTAATATGAACTTTTGGATAGTGTTCATAAATATACTGACATGCAGCAATTTATAATATGTAGTTTCCAGGACACATTTGATAAAATATTATTGAAACCATGATGAGAAAACAATACAAAAATATAGGAATAGAGCCAAAATATGTTATTATGAGAAAAAATGCATAAAGTTGTATAAGATGATACTAGTTATTAATAGCATATATATATATAGCGTTTGTAAATTTTTCCATAAAATATTCAAAGCATAAGTGTCAAATATTCACTGAGGTAGTAGTATAATTGGTTTTACTTTTCTCAGCTTTTCTATTTTATCAATTTCTTATAATGAGCAAGAATTTTGCTCCAAAAAAAAAAAATATTATGTCTTTGACTTCAAGGGCATGCTATGTTGAACCTCAATCTGAGTATCTTTGTACATCCTACATAAAAACATATTGGTCAACAAGGAAACCAAATTAAGTATAAGCCATATCTTCAGCATATTAGGAGAAAGAGATTACAGGTAAGTAGAGAAATCAAAATATTCCAGTAGTTTGTTCAAATCAAAATCTTGAGTTGAGAATGTGTGGAATCTGCAGAGACTGCACGCACAAGAGAAAAGGGGAGCAGAGGACTAAGGGTGGCAGAACATTGACAAAATCAACCTCGAAAGGGAAATTATCATGCTACATGATAAATGGCTGAAAATAAGTCTGAGATTTGACAAATCTCAGCAAGAGGTACACATAAAGCATTTAAAAAAATATAAAAATGAGATGCAAATTTTGGACAGCAATTATTTCCGAGAGACAAGGAAGTAAATAGAAAGAGGGCAGCAGAAGTGAATGGAAAGAAAGAAAGAGAGGTCAGGTTAAGGGATTTATTGGGACAAATGAAAACAACAAAGTTGAAAGACACACCAAATCCTCCCATCAGCACTAACAAAAGAAAAAAAAAGTTTAATGTTAAAAAATTGCACTTTACTATACCGATTAAAGAAGGTAGTCTTCAAGTAATAATCTTGTAGGATGTGTTTAACTTCTAACCCATGCCACAGAAGAAACAACAAAAGGAAGTCTAAAATTGGGAAAACAACTATTAAGAAGGAAAAAGAAAATAAGAATGGAAATATTTTAGCTCATGTAAAGTCTTCTCAAACAACAAAGCAGAAGAAAATTCTGGAAAAAAAATTCAAACTCAATTTAATATACTTGAACAAGAATTTGGAAATATTAAGGGAAAAACCTGCTATGCATCAAAACATCAAAAACTAAGAATATAAATGGACAAAAAAAGCAGGAAAAATTAAAGTAAAACATGATTGAATTTAGGAAGAGAAATAAAGCAAATGAAAAACTATGTGAGAAATGAAGACTAAATTACAGTATTCTCAAGGAAGAATAAATTCAAGCAAAAATAGATGAGCGATGTTCAAAATATGCACCAAAACACTAAGATAATGGAAGTGGGGTATTGGAGGAGTTTAAGTGGGTCAAAAGGAAAGTAGTTGAAATTAAAGATAAGCAAAGACCCGGCACATGTATAATTGGAAACTCTGAAGAAGATAAACAGAAGGGTGAATCATTCCTAATTATTACATGATCCAAGTAACATATCTGGACTTCAGGAAAAAAAAAAGATTTAAATACACTCTAAAAGGGTCCACCATAAACCTGAGAAAACTGCCTCTCAATTGTTAACTGTAAGGTATATCCTAGTAATGTTATTATACTGGAAACACTATAGACTTTTAAGGTAAAGAACAAATCTTCACTTCTATGCAAAAATTACAAATTATGTTCAAACATATTTTCTTCCTGAGATATCTACTGGAAGGTGAATTTTATGAATCATGATATGACTGGGGAAACTTCAGCAAAAGGACTGATGGAGAACCTTTAATATATTTAATTGCAGATCTATGACTAAAACAAAGTTGGAAATAATGATGTAATGGAGATAATGTGTAAATGTTATCTTTTCTGAAAAATAGGAATAATGGACCTAAAAAATAGGAGGAAAGAAGGAAAGAAAGGTTAAACAAGAATAAGCTCATTGACTGTTATGTACGCAATCTAGAGAGTCAAAAGATACTACTTAAAATGTGGAAGTCAGATAATAATAGGTTGAACATATGCACATACCAATACTCAGCCATATTTAATCTGGCAATTTCATTACTATATATATATATACTCTACAGAAAAAAAAAAAAAAGTTGTCCACCAGAAGATATACATAGGAAAGTGCATGGAACTTTTATTCATAAAAGTAAAAATTTGAAATAAGTCAAATTCCCAAAAGGACAATGGAAAAATATATTATTTTATGTTCATACATGGAATATTATAGGTGATAGAAAGTATAAACTGTCTCAAGCTATAACATGGATTAATACCAGAGACATTGTTAACTAAAAAATTAAGGATATAGAACTAAAAAATACAGACATAAAAGAGCATATACTATATATTTACACTTATTTGAAATCCAAAAAATACACAAAATTGAATCTATGGTGATAAAAGTTAAAATAGTGGTTACTTTTCAGGATGTATTGACTTGGTGGCTTCTACGGTGCTGATAATGTTCCAGAGCTTAACCTGAGTGGTGATGATACAAGGGCATGTGTTTATACAAATTCATCAAGCTATATACTTAATGTTCTATACTTTATGAATTTGCACTTTAATAACATTTTAAGAAAAAGTGTTATTGAGCTAAATAAGTAACAGAAAGCTCATATTATTAAGATAAATGACAAAGTCATTCAGGATAATTTTTTTCCTCTAATGAGTGTAAAAAGTTTATGTAACATTCATAAACTCATGTTTTTATTGGTGATTTTATGTCAAAGTTGTTGTGAATGAATGAAATTCACCCTACAATTTCAGCATTAGTGTTCCAAGTTCTTTTATTTTTTTTCTCAGTGATTTTGTGTCATCTGTGAATCATGTAAAAGATATTTTGGATGATTTTACCTGATATGCTTATTTAAAACATGTTTAAATTGTGGTATATACACAAAACGTAATATTTTTCAACCTTAAAAAGGAATGAATCTTGAAAACATGAAGTTGAGTGAAATAAGCCATACACTAAGTGATGAATACTGTATGATCTCACAGATTTGAAATAATTAGAATAAGCAAACCCGTAGAGTCAGAATCTAGAATATAGGTTAGCAGGGAATGCAGTGGGCATAGGAAATGGGAAGTTAAGGCTTAAAATGTATGCAGTTTCTATTTGGAATAATAGAAATGTTTTGATAATGGATGGTGGTAGTGGAAGCACAACATTTTGAACATAATTAACAGCACTAAAATACATATCTGAATGTGATTAAAAGGGGGAAATGTTGGATTGTATATATGATAATAAAACAATTTTAAAAATCTATGGACCTGCACCACAGAAACAGTGGACCCTGAATTAAACCATGGACTATAGTTAATAGTAAAATTATATAAATGTGCTACCAATTGTAACAAATATACCACACCATTGTAAGGTTTTAATAATAGGGTGATACATGAGAATCCTGTATTTTATGAATGATTGTTCTGTAAACACATAACTTTTCTAATAAAGGAAAAAAAATGGAGCAGCCATTCTATAGGATAGCAAAAACTATTAAAACATGATTTTATGATGCCTATAGTAAGAAATAACATTAATAACACCTGCTTTAATATAATATGTGAGATCAGCAGAGAGGCTGGTTTACTTAAAAGATGATATAAACACCAATGCATTTGTTTGTTTAAAAAGGCTTCTCAGTAGACAAATATAAGTATGCATGTGGCAAATTTTATGATTATAATAGATGCAGGGAATCCAAGTACTTGCAAATGTTTTTTACCTTCCTCTAAATAAACAAGTGCTGGAGCTAAATCTCTAGATGTGCTAGAACAATTTCTTACTGAATAGTTTTTTTTTTTTTCCTCTTTCAAAAGACTGTCAGCCCCAATTTATAGTGATGTTCTTAGCTTCTTTCATAAACAAATATTTTGTTTTTATTTGTCTATTGTATTCTAGTTGAAGACAGTAAATGCAAAATTTTGCATATCACTTTATTTTTATTAATGAAAGAAAATACTGCATATTTCATTTTTTGATCACTTTTATTTGATAGCAAATATTAGCTAAAACATAATATGAAATATGCATGCACATAACAGTTGGTTTCTGTTGAGAAATTACTGCGTGTCAAAATTTATTTAATTGAGAAGTCCACATTGTCATTTTTCCTTATTTTAGAAAATAGTATAGTCATGCTACTAGCAGTTAAACCTGTACTCAGAATATGATTTTGGACATCATGTATATGTACAGGTTAAAGAATCAATAACTAAGTAAGAATGTTGCAGATGCACCAGAACTGCAACCAGGATTCAGAGGCCACCATCCACTGCCATATCAACCTGGAACTCTACACATCTTACGTCTACCTGTCAATATCTTTCTACTTTGATTGTGATGATGTGGCTTTGAAGAACTTTGCCAAACATTTTTTTCACCAATCTCATGAGGAAAGGGAACATTCTGAGAAACTTACTGCTCTAGTTTGCTGATGCTGCCATTTTGCAAAATACCAGAAATGTATCGGCTTTCAGAAATGGGGTATATTTGGCTACAAAGTTACAGTCTTAAGGTCATAAAGAGTCCCAGGTAAGGCACCAACAGCAGGGTACCTTCACTGAAGGATGGCCATTGACATCTGGAAAACCTCTGTTAACTCAGAAAGCACATGGCTACCCTCCACTTGCTCCCAGGTTGTGTTTCAAAATGTGTTCTCCAAAATGTTGCTCTTGGGGTATTTTGTCCTCTCTTAGCTGCAGCTCTGAGTTCCTTCTGTTTGTCAGCTCTTTTATATGGCTTTAGTTATTTAATTAAGGTACACCCTGAATGGGTGGGGTAATACTTCCATGGAAATTATCCAATCAAAGATCTTGCCCACAGTTGACTGAGTCACATCTCCATGGAAACACTCAATCAATAGGTTCCAACCTAATCAAGACTAAATATATCTGCCCCCACAAAACTGCATTGAAGAACATGGTGTTTTGGGGGATTTAGTACATCCAAACTGGCACATTTTACCTCCTAGACCCCAAAATGACTTGATCTTTCCATATACAAAATATATTCATCCCATCACAATATCACAAAGCTTAAGTCTGTCTGTGAACTCTTTTATAGGATTCCTGTGATTCAATTAAGACCCACCCTGAATGAGTGGGGTAACACCTCCATGGAAATTTTCCAATCAAAATGTCTTGCCCAGCTGACTGAGTCACATCTCCATGGAAACACTTAATCAATGATTCCTACCTAATCAACACTAATACATCTGCCCTCAGAAGATTGCATCAAAGAACATGGCATTTTGGAGGACATAATATATCCAATCTGGCACGCTTATGAAGCTACAGAAGCAACAAGCTGGCGGAATCTTCCTTCAGATATAAAAAAACAAAAAACAAAAAAAAAAAAAAAACAGAGATGACAGGGAGAGAGGGCTGAATCCAATGGAGTGTGCATTACACTTGGGGGAAAGGGTGAATCAGTTACTACTGGAACTGCACAAACTGGCCACTGACAAAAATGACCCCCACCTGTGTAACTTCATTGAGTCACATAACCAAAGTGAACAGGTGAAGTCCATCAAAGAATTGGGTGACTATGTAACCAACTTGTGCAAGATGGGAGCCCTGGTTTCTGGCTTTGCAGAATATCTCTTTGACAAGTAAACTCGGGGCAACAGTGATAATGAGAGCTAAGGCTTATGCCATCTTGCCCAGATCCAGGGAGTGACTTCTATGGTCACCATGGCAGTGCATGCGTGATTGGTTTATCTTTACCATTTCTATAAGTTGTATCCATATCCACCAAGTTATTTCATTTGTGCCTTTTTTTTTCCGCTTCTGTACTCAGCTCTCTGCAAGTTTTGAAAACTTGAAAGAAAAATTGTCTGATTTCTCTACTGTCTTGTCAGCCACTGACATAATCCTCACACTCTTCCAATAGTGCTTGTTCAGAAACAGGTAAGATACTCTAGCAGTTGGTTTGATTTCAGTTCTTGTGGTATCACAATCTTTCCTTTGATTAGTTCTGCATTCTACTTTCACTGGATGACAATTTTTTAAAGTGATGATACAAAAACCTAGTATCACCATCTAAAATATTTCACTAATCCTTATCTTACAATATCTTATAATTAAAAGACATAAAGATGTCATAAAGGCTGAGAAAATAACAATGAAACAATTTTACTTTATTTTGAAATTTAATATCATACTTATTTTAGCTTCACTTTGAGAAAAAACATGGTATTTTGAGGAAATTTCCTGTGGTCCTTGTAAGAAAAAGTTCTTAATAGGTTCATAGTTTTTTCCTGTCTCATCAGTCACTTATTCATAAAGGTAAAGTCAGATAAATTCTTTGATTTCATGTCAAATTTGCATAAGATTTTGTGTAAACATATGACAGGCAAACATGGATATCTGTGGAAATTTAGAAGTTGTTCTATGTTTTCTCAAATCCAAATATCATTTTCTAAAATCAATTGGCTTCTAAAGAGTCTCATTATGGAAATTGGAAATTTGATTTTAAACAACTTAACCAACTTAACCTTTTAGGAGTTCATTAATCTACAAAGTTTAAGCCAACTGGAAAAGAGAAGATGGTTGGTGGTATTGATTCTCAAGGCATGAACTTTCTCATTACAGACAAAATCAGTTTTGCCAGGACACTGGCTCAAAGATAAGAACAAGTACAAGTAGCATGAGTTTCAAAGAACTTGGGAATAACCTTCCTCAGTGCCTCTCTCCAGATACCCAGTGTATATTCAGATTGATGTATTAATATTTGCTTCTTGGAAGTTTACATTGCACTTGAGTTCCTAAGTAATATGAAAACACAAATTAAATGCAAGAATAGCTTATTTTTGAACATATATTAAAATATGTTATAATTCAAATTACAGAAGGTAAATTCTTAATTGATGATATTATATAGAAAACAGAATAAAATAATTCAAAGCATGCTTTTGACGAATTTATTACAAAGAGATTTTGATGTCAGTTTAGGTTTCAATTTTGGCATTATATTGCTCTTAACAGATTTAAGTGTTTTATATATTAAGGTGAGAATATGTGTTGACTAAACATTGTTTGGTTCAATTTTTTTTACATTGCAGGTCAAAAAAAGACTTTCATCAATGAAGTGCTACTTAATGTTATAACTTCTGTTTTATTTTTTCAGTGAGTCCTGCTGATTTATTAATTGTTACAAATCTTATGAAAGAAGGAAGATATATATAAAGATTTGGAGCCAAGAGAAAACTTATCTCACCTTAAAAGAAAAACATCATGAGTAAGTTATGGAGCCTAAAGTATAAGAAAGGGGATGATGAGAGATAAGGTTGAGGAAGAAAACACTATATATATTGCCCAGACTAATTTTCATAATTCCATCTTTCAAATAACATTTTTCTCTCAACACCAGCTATATAAAGCATTCCTTCAAGGTCCAACTTAAACTCTAAAATGTTTCCTGGTTGCCTTAACTCCAATACTTTCTGCTAACTGCTATCTCTTCTGTATCTCTTTTAAGCATATTAAATTATTAGCTCTTTATTATACTTATTTGGGTGCATTATCTTCCCTTCCTAGACCATGTCAAATCTCCCATCTCTAACATAGTTGCTGACACAAACATGTTACCCCAGACATGGAAACTGAAGGACAAATGTTGATTGAAAATAGTGACATTCAAAGTCTCAAAAAAATTCCCACTGGGTCTATTTGTTGGCTATATGCTGGTCATTTATTGTCTTAAAATGGATTGTTCTCAATGACCCCTACTAAATCAGGTTTCTGATATGCACATATAATGCTTTTTTATTCCATTGATTCTGAGCTTTAGCCCTCTTTACCCAGGACAGATGATTTTTCTCCTTTGCTTCTGACATCCACGCTTCAACTCTCCAGAAAATGCATCCTGGTCATAGCTTCCCTTCAATTTCTCTATTATTTATGTGGAATGTCAATCTTAGAAATAAATTAATATTCATTAAATATCTTACAAATTTCCTGGTTTAATAAACTCAGATAAAATTTAGAAAACTTTTAGCCATTGAGGTATAGATTAAGATATATGTAGACATTTAACTATGCTATTTGATCAAGAATATAACTCCTACAATATTTTAATGGAGAAGTAAAGAAGCCTTGATCTTTATAGTTATAATTACAATATTCAAAAATTTTATAATGCTGTAAGTTTAGTAGCCTATAAGTCAAATGACTGACTATATATTAATATATTTGAAATGACAATTACAATATAGCATAAAAATATTCATATTGAATTGATTTTCAGTTGTCAACTAAAGCTGGTGGCCCCATTTTCTATCATCTTTTTAAATGGTTATAAGCAGTCAAGTCAGTTCCTTACTTAGTACATAATGCATTCCTGGAAATAAATATTTGAATATAACAGACTCAAACTCTCCTTTAAATGGGGTGAGGGATAAAAACATTAAAATTTCCCCAAACATTTCATTTTTTACAGAATTTTTAAAATGTCTTCCAAGCATAGTACACATGTTATCAATTATGTTCACCTTCTTCTTAAAATTGAGTACAAAGCATACTAGTTTGTAAATTTTTATTTCAAGAGATAGTCTGTAAAAATAATTTGAGCAAAAGGGGAATTTCTCAGGATAAGAAATACCCTAGACACTAAAGAGTGGAAAAGTGCTAGTGCTGAGATAAAACTAAAATGAGAGACAAGAGGGTCATTATTTTTCTATTTCTCAATATTCTTTGTGTATCTTCTTATCTCTCACTAGAGACTGAGCTAGTATTCCACAAAAAGCATGGTGAAAAGCAAATAAACAAACCAAAAATAACTAAACAAACAAGTAAAAAAATCACTCCCAGATTTATATCCTCCTGTTCTCATTTAAAGAAAGCAGCCACATCAAATGTTCACCTTTTATTCCAAATTCCATCAAAGCTGAAGGGCTTTGATTGGCACAACCTGAAATAAATGGCCAGGTCTAGGCCAATAAATTATGCCCTCTAAAATAAAGTTACACTGATATTTTGGCTATTAGAACTAGTCGGATACAGCTAGAGGGAAAACGTAGTTCTCAGAAAACAGAGGAGGTGATGGGGAGACAAAATAAGAGCTGTCTAAAATGCACAGTTATGCAATACACAAATACATTGAGGTATGGTTGTTTCTAACATGGGTGTTTTTTTATTTTTTCCATGCTTCATGATTTTCATCATTATCTGTTCTACATTACATTTACTAGATATACACTGGCCATCAAAAGTATTAATGCTTTCATTTTCCCACAATTTTTGTAAGAAAACAAGGGCAATAGAAATTAAAAATGTTTTAAAATGCTTTTGAATATTTTAGATTTAAATTTAAATTTAAATTTAAATTTAAATTGCCTTTTTAAGAGATTCACAACCAACCTCTTAGCTGGCAGGACATGTAATCACGTGACAGTTTAAATGAAGTCCATCTGCTAATTTTGGAAAATTTCAATTTAGCATATCAAGTTATAGTGTACAAAATTGTAGGGTGTTTAAAAGTCAAACTTAAGAAAGTTGAGGAATGCTTGTATTCTAAATTTCAGATTTGTTTGTTTCTTTAGGGTTTGGCTATTGTAATATATTAGTAGCTAGTATGAGCTTACATCTCAGATAGATTTAGGTATAAATTTTGGATTATCTCCCTACTAATTCTCTGACTTGGGGATCTTATTTGACCTCTTTGTCTCTGCTTTCTTTACTGTAAGGTAAGACTAAGCATACATAAAGCATAAGTTTTCATTTGAGAAAGAGTAAGTGAGTTAATGTGTATAAAGTGCTTAGCCCAATTTCTGGAACATAGCCTCAGAAATTATTAGTATACAACCAAACTGGAGAGCAATTTAAACAAAATTAGTTTGGATATTGAGAGCAATCAAACTCTGAACTATACTTGTCTCATGAGAGATATTTACTGTAGCAGATACTGTAGTTACCTACCAAATATCTATTCTTCCCCTTTTCCTTCCTGGGAGAATGATGATTTTCTTTGTGTGCTCAGTAAAAATACTCAGGTTGCAACCCTTAGGGTTGGAAGTGGCTTTGTGACATAGATTTGAACAGTGACTTAAATGATAGTCATCAGAAGGGGGAGGTGGTTCTGTGAGGGCCTTTTAAAAGAAGAGCCTACTTGTCTGGCATGCCTCTTGAGTCTTTTCCTTCTTCATTATGTTCCTGCCTAGAATGTTATCATATGTCAGGAGAAGGAGAAAACATCTTTAAGCATGACAATGAAAACCAACTCTAAGGATGGTGAATTGGATATACACAAAGTGCCCTGAGGTATTTCTGACTTTGTTGGGCTGCTACGTCAGCCCTGGTTTGCCAACATTTTGATTTTTAATTTGTGAAAATAACCACCACCAATGCTATTATTTGGGTTTTATGTTATATGCAGTTTGAGGTAACTGATTCATCTTCTTTCCATAAGAGAATTCAAGGTACAATGTGGACTCATTAAACACACATTAACTTGCAGTCAGCATTAGGGTATATAAAACAGATTAAGGCATAATAAGTCTCCAAAATTGTGTATCTATGTGTATATTGGTATGTGTGTGTGACAGCTTTTAATTATTCCACAGAAAAATATAAAGTATTTTACATATTTATCATTAGGCCTATCTTTCATATTCTTTGTCATTGTATTCCAAATCAATTTATGTATTTCCAGAAAAACAGCAACAAATAAATATCTGAATTTTAATAGCAAGGGATTTTAATGTATTTGAGAAAATATAAAGAACATTTTAGAAATATTCATAGTAAAATAAATGTATGTTCCAAATTTCTGCACTGTTTATATTTTGCTATGTTTGAAACTTTTAATTGCTTGATTTCTTTTGAAATCTCTCAGCTGTGAAGTGTTTGTATTGCAAAAATGAGGAGTATTTATTCTACAATATGGCTTTTACACAAGAAAATCAGTATCAAATGTCAGTTGTGTAAGTCATAATAGCTAAAAAAAGTATTATAAATTAAATAAAATATGTTCTGCTAAAGGATAAAATGACATATTTTAATCAAGCCTTGAGGACAAAACAAGTAAATCCATTTTTAGCAACTTCAAAACTTCTCTCAATAATAATCAGCCCTCTTTCTTTTACATATCTTCTTGCAGATTTTATTAGAAACATATTTAAACAGAGAAAGAAACCATATTTGTATGTAAATTTTGCTTAGTTTATTATTGAAAATATTTATCCTCAAAACATGTTAATTCTTTTATTGAAACTTTTATGAGAAAATATAGAATATACTTCAATAAATGTAAAAATGACAAAGTAGTTTATAAACTCCATAGTTAATATGAATTTCCTAAGTTTAGCTAAAGTCCTTTTTTGTTTGTTTCAGGATCACATCCACATTACATTTAGTCAGCCTGTCTCCTTAGGTTCTTCTAGCCTGTGATAGTTTCTCAGAAATTACTTATTTTTGATGACCTTTGTAGTTTTAATTAGTACTGATAGGGTATTTTATAAAATATCCTTCATTTAGGGTTTACCTGAAATTTTTCCTCAATGCTAGACAAGGGATATGGGTCTTTGGGAAGAAGATCAAAGAGGTAAGTGTCATTACCATCACATAATATCAAGGGTACATGCTAGCAGCATCACTTATCACTGTTTATGATATCAATCACTGGCTTTGACATAATATCTGTCAGTTTTCTCTGCTGTAAAGTTACTATTTTTTCCTCCTTTCCATATTGTACTCTTTGAAGGATAATCATTTTGTGCAGCCACATAAAAAGTGGGGTTTATGTTCCACTTCTTTGAGGGTGGAATATCTATATAGATTATTTGGAATTCTTCTACATGGGAGATCTTCCTATTCTCTCCATTTATTTATTCAGTCAGTAATTTATTTATATCAGTTTGGACACATGGATAATTACTTTTTTACTTTGGGTTATAATCCAATAGTGCATTATTTATTTTATTGCTGAAATTGCTTCAGCCTGGGCTTTTGGGAACACTTACAGTTGACTCCTGTGTATATTTGCTGGGCCTCTGTAATTTTTTTGAGCACTCCCTTACATTTGCTACTAGGAAGAGGTCCATGCTTATCTTGTATATTCCCTGCCCCAGCCCTAGAATCAGCCATTTCTCTAAGGGACCCAGGTTCCTTATTTTGGAAACAGTAATAGAAATCATGATCTGGGCCCTGGATATGTTCTTGGTATTGAAATGGAAAAACATAGTACATAAAAGTGTTCAAAATATCTTTACCATAGAACATGTATTCAATGAAAAGTAAATATTTCTCCCACATCCACATTCCCCTTTCCTTTCACCATTTCTTAATAGGGCTGTTTGTCTTTTTATTACTGAGTTGTAGGATTTCCGTATATATCCTGGATATTATACCCTTATTGGATATGTGATTTCTGAACATTTTCTCCCATTGAGTAGGTTAGGATGTCTTCTTACATTCATGATAAAGTCCTATGATATGCACAAAAGTTTTCAATTTTGACGAAGTACCATTTATCTATTTTTTTTTTCTTTTGTTCCTTGTGCTCTGGGTGTAAAAGGTCTAAGAAAGTATTGCCTATCATATGTTCCTGAAAATGCTTCCCTGTCTTTTCTTCCAGGAGTTTTATAGTTCTGGCCTTATATTTAGGTCTTTGATCCATTTAGAGTTTGATTTTTGTGTTTGGTGTATCCTAGGGGTCCACCTTCATTCTTTTGCATATGGACACCCAGTTTTCCTAGCACCATTGGTTGAAGAGACTGTTCTCTCCTAATGAGTGGACTTTGCACCCCAGTCACAAATGAGGTGTCCATAAGATAGAGGCTGATTTCTGAGTTCTAAATTCAATTCCATTGGTCTACATGTCTGTTCTTGTGCAAGCAGAATGCTGTTTTCATTACTGTGACATTGTAATAAGTTTTAAGATAGGAAAGTCTGAGTCCTCCAACTTTGTTTTCTTTTTCAAGTTGGCTTTGGCTATTCAGGGCCACTTACCCTGTCAAATACTTTTGAAATTGTTTTTCTATTTCTGCAAAGAAATCTATTGGAATATGGATTGGAATTATGTTGAATCTGTAAATCACTTTGGGTAGAATTGACATCTTAATATTTAGTTTTCCAATCTGTGAAGATGGAATGCCTTGCCAATTATTTAGATCTTTTTGATTCCTTTTAGCACTGTTTTATAGTTTTCCATGTACAAGTCCTTTACATCCTTGGTTTGATTTATTTCTACATATTTTATTACATTAGTTAATATTGTGAATGGAATTTTTTCTTGATTTTTTTCTTCAGATTGTTCATTAATTTTGCATAGAAACACTACTGATTTTAGATGTTGAACTTGTGCTACACAACTTTGCTGAATTCATATATTAGCTCTAGTAGCTTTATTGTGGATTTTTCAAGATTTTCTGTACATAGGATCATGTAATCTGCAAATAGGGAAAGTTTTACTTCTTACTTTGTTCTTGTCTAATTGGTCTGTGTGCCAGTTTGAATGTATTATGTCCCCCAGAAAAAGCCATATTCTTTGATGCAATCTTGTGGGGCAGATATTTTAGTGCTGATTAGATTGGAATCCTTTGAGTGTTTCCCTGGAGATGTGACCCACCCAGCTGTAGGTGATGACCCTGATTGGATAATTTTCATGGAGGTGTTGGCCCACCCATTCAGGGTGGATCTGAATTAAATTACTGGAGCACTATATAAGATCAGGCAGAAGGAGCAAGCTGCTACAGCCAAGTGGGACACTTTGAAGAAAGCACAGGAGCTGCAGATGAGAGACAGTTTGAAGATGGCCATTGAAAGCATACTCTTGCTCCGGAGAAGCTGAGAGAGGACAAACTCCCCAAGAGCAACTAAGAGTGACATTTTTGAGGAGCTGAAGTGTAGAGAGGAACGTCCTGGGAGAAAGACATTTTGAAACCACAACTTGGAGCAGACACTGGCCATGTGACTTCCCAGCTAACAGAGGTTTTCCAGATGCCATTGGCCATCTTCCAGTGAAGGTACCCGATTGTTGATGCTTTACTTGGACACTTTATGACCTTAAGACTCTAACTGTGTAACCAAATAAACCCCTTTTATAAAAGCCAATCCATTTCTGGTGTTTCGCATTCTGGCAGCTTTAGCAAACTAGAACAGTCTGGCTAGAACTTCCAGTACAATATTGAATAGCAGTAGTGTCAGTGGATATCCTTGACTTGTTCCTAATTTTAGAAAGAAAGCTTTCAGTCTTTCACCATTAAGTGTGATGGTAGCTGTGATTTTTCATATATCCCCTTTATGATAAAGTTACATTGAAAAAGTTTCATTCTATTCCTGGATTTCTAAGTGTTTATATCAAGAAGGGGTGCTGGATATCTTTAAATGTCTTTTCTACAACCCTTGAGATGATCATGGGTTTTTATTCCCTAAATTCTGTTAAACTAGCATATTGCCTTAGTTGACTATCTTATGTTGAACCACTCTTGCATACCTGGGACAAATCTCACTTGATCATGGATCTTTTAATGTGCTATTGGATGCAGTTTGCTAGTATTTTGTTAAGGATTTTTATATTTATGTTCATAAAATACATTGGTATATAATTTTCTTTCCTTTAGGGATTTTATCTGGCTTTGGTATGAGGTTAATGTTGGCCTCCAAATGATTGAGGGAGTAATCCCTCTTCAATTTTTTGAAGAGTTTGAGCAGGATTGGTGTCACCTCTTCTTGGGATATTTGGTAAAATACTCCTGTGAAACCATCTGGTGCTGGACTTTTCTTTGTTGGGAGGTTTTTGATGACTGAGTAAATCTCTTTACAAGTTATTCATTTGTTTAAAGCTTCTATTTCTTCTTGAGTCAGTGTAGGTATTTTTTGTGTTTTTAGGAATTTGTCCCTTTCATCTAGGTTATCTAATTTGTTGAAGTATAGTTGTTCATAGTATCTTCTTATGGTCTTTTTATTTCTGCGGGTGAGCAGTAATGTCCCCTTTTCATTTTTGGCTTTAGATATTTGTGTCCTCTCTTTTTTTTTCTTTGTCAGATTAGCTAAATATTTGTCAATTTTATTGATCTTTTGGTTTTGTTGATTCTCTGCATTTTTTTCTTTTACGTCATATTTCATTTATCTCTGTTCTAATCTTTTTTATTTCCTTCTTTCTTCTTGTTTTGGTTTTGGTTGAAATCTACTTTTTTTAGATCCTCTAGTTTTTAAAGTAAGGTATCTGCTTTTAAAGTAAGGTATATTTCTTCTCTTTAGATGTGAGCACTTAGAGCTAAAAATTTCCCTCTCAGCACTACCTTTGCTGCATCCTGTAAGTTTTGGTATGTTCTGTTTTCATTTTCATTCTCCTTAATATATTTCCTACTTTCTCTTGATATGTCTCCTTGGATGCATTGGTTAACAGCATGTTGTTTAATTTACACATATTTGAGAATTTTCCTTTTCCCTATCTGTTATTGATTTTTAGCTTCATTCCTTTTTGGTTGGAGAAGCCAAATGGTACTATTACAATACTTCTGAATTTATTGAGACTTGTGTTGTAACTTCTCTCCGTCTTAGTAACTGATCCACGTGCACTTGAGAAGAATGTGTTATTATACTGCTGTTGGGTGAAGTGTTCTATATATGTCTGTTAGGCATAGCTGGTTAGAGTTTTGTTCAAATCTTTTATATCATTACTGATCTTCTCTCTAGATGCTCTATCCATTATTGAAAGTGATGTATTGAAGTCTGCTATTGATGTGCAACCATCTATGTCTTCTTTCAATTCTGTCAATATTTGCTTCATATTTTTTGGTACTCTGCTGGTAGGTGCATATACAGGCATACCATGTTTTAGTGTGCTTTGCTTTATTGTACTTCACAGATATGGTGCTTTTTTTTTTTTACAAATAGGAATTTGTGTGTGTGTTACAAATAGGAGTTTTGTGGCATTTCTGCATCAATCAAATCTATCAGCACCGTTTTTCCAAAAGCATGTGCTCACATCATGTCTTGATCACATTTTACTTATGGTATGTTTATTGTTTCTGTAGACATAATGCGATTACACACTTAATAGATTATAGTGTAAATGTAACATTTATATGAACTGGGAAACCAAAAAATTCATGTGATGCTTTATTGCAATGGTCTGGAACCAACCCACAGTATCTTCAAAGAATGTCTGTATACTGATAATTGTTATGTCTTCTTGTTGAATTGAACCCTTTATCAGTATATAATGGTGCTCTTTGCCCCTCATAAAGTTTTTGATTTAATGTCAATTTTATATTATATTAGTATAACTACCCCAGTCCTCTTTTTGCTATTACATACAGGGTATATATTATTCCATCCTTTCAATATCAACCTACTTATGTCTTTGAATTTAAAGTGAGTATCTTGGAAACAGCATATAGCTTGGTTTTACATTTTTATCCATTCTGCTAATCTTTGTCTTTTGACAAGGGAGTTTAATCCACTTACACTTGAGTAACTACGGATAATGCAGTGCCTTCTTTTGCCATTTTACTATTTTGTTTTTATATGTCTTATACATTTTTGACTTTAAATCCTTACGTTAATGCCTTTGTATTATATCATTGTGAGTTCCTTCTCATTTCTTTCCGAATACATTTTTCATATATGTTCTTCTTGGTCATCCTGGGTTTAATATTTAATATTCTAAATAAATAATAATCATGTTTCATTTGATGCCAAATTATCTTCCATAGCATATACATACACTGTTCCTCCACCCTTCTATCCCACAATTTTTTTGTACTTACTACAAATTATATTTTTGTGCATTGCCTGCCCAATATCATCAATTTATCCTTACATTTTATGCATTTAAATTTTATAACCTATATGAAGCAAGAAGTGGAATTACATAACTGAAAATCCAATATAATAGTACTGGCATTTATAATTACCCCGTGATTACTTTAATGGATATTTTTATTTCTTTATGTTGCTGTGACCCACTGTCTAGTGTCCTTCCCTTTCAGTCTGAAGAACCTCCACTAGCACTGCTCTGTAAGGCAAGTGGAGTTGAAATGTACTTCCACACTTATACTTTATCTGAGTGTGTCTTAATTTCTTCCACATTTTTGAAAAAAAAATTGCTAGACATAAAATTTTGTGTTTGGCCATTATTTTCCAGCACTTTCTAAGTATTTCATACTGCTGTCATCTTGCCTCCATGGTTTCTAATGAGAAATCAACATTTAATCCTTTTGTGATTTCCTTGTACATAACTTGTTGCTTTTCTCTTGCAGCTTTTAGAACTCTCTCATGGATGTTGGAACTAGAAAATTTGATTATGTGCCTGGGCATGGTCTTCTTTGAATTCATTCATTTAGTGTCCATTGGGCTTCTTGAATGTGCATATTCATGTCTTTCCTCATATTTGGAAGGTTCCTGCTATTATTTCTTTGAATATTCCTTCTGCCCCTTTCTCTCTTCTTCTGGGATTCCCTTAATGCATATATTGGTAGGCTTGATGGTGTCCAACAGATTTTATAGGCTCTGTTCATTCTTTATTCTTTTTTCTTGTTGCTCCTCAACCTCAACCGTTTGTTTTATATTGTCTTTGAGACCCCTGATTCTTTCTTCAGCCAACTCTAATCTTCTATTGAAATTGTCTTAGAATTTTTCATTTCTGTTATTGCGTTCTTCAACTCCAGTATTTCTATGAAGAGATTCCATATTTTCCATTGTTTTCCACATATCCCTGTTTTCCCTTCTCTCCTTGAGCATATTGAGTGTCATTACTTTAAAGACTCCATTTGGAAGTCTTCTCCTCCTTGGATTTTAATCTTGTACATTTGATGGGCCATCATTTCCTATTTCTCTGTGTGTCTTGTAATCTTTTCTTGTACACTGCACATTTTAGTATTTTAAAGTGTTAACACTGGGATTTATTTTCTAAGCTGTCTATTCCTTAAGCTTTTACTTAGGTAGTGATACAATAAAGAGTTTCTTGAATGCCAGGATCTAATCAAAACATGCCAACCAAGGCCAGAAACAACTCACACTGTCTCTTCAATTTGGCTAGCAAGCAGATAAGCCTGAGGCAAATGCAGTGTCCTTTCTGTCTTATCTGAACCTTCTTGGAGATGTATTTATGAAGCCTGCTTCTTTTCCTGGGTTATACTTGCTAGAGGCCTTAAATTATCAATTTATATATTACAGGAATTCCAATGAATGCCTCCTCTACTACCTTTGAAATAGACCTCCTCCCCTTCATGGGTGCTTTTTTGAGTGACTTAATGCAAGCAGTCTTTTGCTCCAGGCTGCCTCAACTTAATTGTTTCTCACACTGTCCCAGCTGTCTGTAAGTGGCTTCCCTGCCCTCAGAAAAAACTCTGAGAGGTCAAGCCCATGAGAAATTCCTTGGATCCATCTCTCAGACTTCCACCATAGGTTGGCACTAATGTATGTGCACACAGGGGCCACTCTTCTCCCTCTGTAACAGGGCCAGGGACTCACAATGGGAGATAAGCTGGATCTATCTTTTTGGTGGAGGAGTTGGGGGTAGGGGGCAGGAAGTGTACAAGGGGCTTCTTTTATGGCTTTTGAAGCTGTTTCCTTAATCCTGGACTTGCACAGTAAAAGTAGACCTTTAACTTTTCCGATTATTTTTAGCAAAGTTACTCTTGTTAAGATTCCTCTGACACCTTTGCCCTAGGGGATTGGACCAATGGCCACACTGAGCTGGCCACAAGGAATCTGAAGTATCTGATCAAAGATGGAGGTCTGGGATCAGACCACACATGCTTGGAATTTGGTAGACTATGCTTTTTTTTATGTCCTTCCTTGGCATAAACAAGCTGCACCAGGAGCCCAAGTTCCAGTCCCTACTCCTGCCTACCAGGAGACAAAGGAAAGGAAGATGGTAGCTGCTACAGGGAGGGTGAAACTCACAGGCGTTTGTCACAATTTATGAGACTCTTCCTTCTAATCCTCCCTGGATGCTTTGCAGTGTCCCCCTCAACTCTGGAGTTTCAAAGTAGCTGTTTCAGACAACAAAGTAGTTATTCAGTTCAATAGTTATCTTGCTTGATGGATCAAATACAGAGCTTCCTACTCTGTCATCTTTCAGAATCTTACTGTGGTGTAATTTTTGAAATGGTAAAAAAAAAAGCAAAAATTCTAAGCAAAACAAATATGATCTTCCTTCACTTTTATATGACTGGCATTCTTGAGGTTTTCATTTTACATTAAACTTCAAAAATACACTGTGTTTAGATGGAAGAAGATGGCAGCATAGAGAGGAGTGAAAGTCAGTTAGTCCCCGTGAAACAACTAATAAACAACCAGAAACAACTAGTAAATAATCTGGAATAACTGCTGCAGGACAACCATGACTGTCCACACATAATACACCAATGTGGATTGGGAGGAATGTCTGAGAATGCACATAAAATCTGTAAGTAAAAACTGCTGACATGAGCAAGGAGACTCTTCCCTCCCACAGCAGCCTAAATTGCAAAACCTTGCTGTGGTCAAGAGCAGCACTCTCTGAACAAGGGAATATACCTCAGCCCAGCTCCAATTGGGGTTTTAATTAACAAACATGGACTGCTCAATACAAGCTACAAATCCCCAACAAACAGACTGAGGCTTTTAGTGATGACTGTCCTTAAAGAGTTGGAGGACTTCTCTGTACCGGGGGGGGGGGGGGTGCAGAGGGCCAGGTGCTATATCTGGCCAGTGGGTAAAGCTGAGGGATGCTGTGGACTGCCCCTGAAGGGGGGCTTCCTGTCCCATTTTTTCTCTCTCAACCTGGGCAGATCTGTGGAGAAAGCCTTAGCCATTTTCACTTCACAGTGCTCTGACTCAGACAAGGGTGGAGGTAGCAGAGTCAGAGAGACAAAGAACCTATTCAAATGTGAATGATCACTCCCTAGGGGGTATATCTTTCCCTAAGAGAGGGGAGGTGGTGCTCAGCCCTACTATTGGCCTCCCATTCAGAACTAGACCCCAGAGCCTGGGGGAAAGGAGCCAAAACAGAAACTGTGGGCCATACCTCCTTACACTAGTCAGGAAAGACAAGCTGACATATGCCGCCTGCTGGACAGGTTAGGAAAAGCACAGCAGTTAGAGGACTCACAGAGTGTGCCAATCTTCTAAGACACACCCTCAGAGAAGTCTGATACTGAATACTGCCTCATTCTGAAATCTGAGCATAATCTGGTCTAGGAAAACATGATTGGGGTAACCAAGGAAACCAGATGCCTAGACAACAGAAAACTACAACCTACACTAAGAAAAACAAAGCTATGGCCCAGTCAAAGGAATAAGCTTACACTTCAACTGAGGTACAGGAATAGAAACAACTAATGCTAAATCAATTCAAAAAGCATAGGGAAGATATAGCAAAGGAGATGAAGCATATAATGAAAACACCAGGCAAAATTAAGGTAGAAATTGAAAGTTCAAAAAAACAACTGAGAGTTTCTATGGAAATGAAAGGCACAACACAAGAGATGAAAGACAGAAGGGAGAGATAAAACAGCAGATCTCAAGAGACAGAAGAAAACACTCAGGAACTGGAGAACAAGACACCTGAAATCCTACACATAAAAGAACAGATAGAGGAAAGAATGGAAAAATATGAGCAATGTCTCAGGGAATTGAATAGAAACATGAAACACAAGAATATACATGTCATGGGTGTCCCAGAAGGAGAATAGAAGGGAAAAGGGACAGAATCAATGCAGAGGAAATAATGAACATTTCCAATCTCTTATGAAAGACATAAAATTACAGCTCCAAGAAGTGCAGTGTACTCCAAACAGAATAGACCTGAATAAGAATATGCCAACCCCTTCATAATCAGATTATCAAGTGTCAAAGAATCCTGAAAGCAACAAGAGAAAAGTGATCCATCACATACAAAGGAAGCTTGATAAGACTATGTGCAGATTTCTTGGTAGAAACCATGGAGGCAAGAAAGAAGTGGTGTCATATATTTAAGATACCAAAAGACAAAAAATGCCAACCAAAAATCCTGTGTCTGGCAAAACTGTCCTTCAAATATGAGGGAAAGTTAAAAATATTTTCTGATGAACAGACAATGACAGATTTTGTGAACAGATACCTGCTCTACAGGAAATACTTTAGGGAGCACTACAGACATATAGTAAAAGACAGGAGTGAGAGGTTTGGAACACAATTTTGGGTGATGGTAGCACAGCAATTTAAGTACACTGAACAAAGATGACTGTGAGTATGGTTGAAAGGGGAAGGTTGGGAGCATGTGAGACACCAGAAGGAAAGAGGAATGATAAACATTGGTACTGTATAACTCAGTGAAACCTAGAGTGAGTGCTCAACAATTGTGATAAAATGTACAAATATGTTTTTACATGAAGGAGCATAAATGAATGTCAACCTTGCAAGGTGTTAAAAATAGGGTGGGATTGGGGAAAAAATACAATCAATGCAAACTAGAGACTATAATTAACAGAAACATTGTATTTTGCTTCCTATAATGTAACAAATGCAATATACCAAAGCTAAATGCATATAAGAGGGGGACATAAGGGAGAGATATGGGACTCTTGGCATTGGTGATGTTTTCTGACTCTTTATTCTACTTTAGTTTAATGCTATATTTCCTTTTGTTGTTTCCTAGCTGTCATGTTTATTTTTTTTATTTTTTTTTGTATTTTGTTTCTTTTTTCTTTTTCTTTGTCTCTCTACCTTCTTTGACTCTTCCTCCTTCTTTGTGGAAGAAATGGAGATGTTCTTATATAGATGCTGGTGATGGTGGTGAATACATAAATATGTGACTGTACAGGGAACCATCAATTTTTTACTTAAGATGGAATGTATGGTATGTGAACAAAACTGTCTTTAAAAAATGGGTTGATGAAGAAACCATGAAGTCATTATATTGAGTGAAATAAGTCAGACACATAAGGACAAGTATTGTATAGTTTCATTGATATGAACTAGTTATAATATGTAGAATCATAGACATGAAATATAAGTTCCCAGGATATAGAATGAAGCTAAAGAATGGGGAGTGGTTGCTTATTATGAGCAGGATGTTCAACGAGGTTGAAGTTAAGTATTTGGGAATGCACAGAGGTGATGGTAGCACATTGCAAGAATAACTAACAGTGCTGAATGGTGTGTGGATGTGGTGGAAAGGGGAAGCTCAGAGTCATGTGTGTCACCAGAAGGGAAGTTGGAGGTTAAAAGATGGGAATGTATAAAACAGTGAACCTTGAGGTGGACAATGCCCATGATTAACTGTACAAGTATTACAAAACTCTTTCATGAGCTAGAACAAAAGTTAATAATAGAGGGGCATATAGTGAAAAATTATATACCTATTGCAAACTATATACTATAGTTAGTAGTATTTTAACATTCTTTCATCAACAGTAACGAATGTACTATACCAAAACTATGAATCAATAATGGAGAGGCATTGGTTAGGGATATGGGAGGATTTGAATTTCCTTTTTTCTATTTTATTTCTTTTCTGGAATGATGAAAATGTTCTAAAAATTCAAAAAAGTATTAATTGTGGTGATGGATGCACAGCTGTATGATAGTACCATGGACAATTGATTATGCACTTTGGATCTTTGGATAATTGTATGATATGTGAACAAACTTAATAAAAAAAATTAAAACAAATGCAAGGGGAGTGATATGAGTTAGATATAAATAAAATTGTCAAATCCAGATGTAGCCCTGGAACTGCTGCAGCCATCTTGCTACCAGAATGAGGATGTAATCAGTACAAAGAAAAGGATAGAGCCAAGAGAATGTTAGGGAAGTAGAGAAACCAAGCCTTAACTGTCACACTGTGTCTGGGATTTGTCCTATTCCTGGGCTTATTTAAGATAATAAATTTTCCTTTTTGTTTTTAAAAAATTCATTGTGTTTATGTAGAACATGGAGTAGAATGTTGGGTTCAAAACTTTTTAGCTTAATGAAAGCCTATCAGGAAATTCAAATGTTGAGTAGAATGTGAGAAAATTAATTTTGTGGGACTTTCATGAACATTGTTTAACATCTAGCATTCCTCTAAAGGCCAGTTGATTTCCACAATCATTACTACCATCACAAAAATTTTAAAACTTCTCCTAAGGGTCAGTACACTGAGAACTGATGGTGAAGGTCATTTTAGGGCACTGAAGGATGCTGAATGAGATGGGAAATCACTGGATGTTATGGAGCAAAGGAATATATGATCTGACTTATTTTTAATAGTATTTCTTGGCTGTTGTGATAAAAAATTGTTTAAATGTAATGGGCTAAAACAAAGGTAGGAGGAGAAATAATTCAGGCAAGAGGAAATTGTGGCTTGGATCAGTGTGGAAGGCATTGTTTCCTGTGAAGCATGGTCAGATCCTGCGTATATTTTGTAGGCAGAGCTGATAAGATTTGCTGTTGTTTTGGTTGTGGAAGATTTATTAGGGTCTTCTCTCTATAGCATGTTAGTTTGTGGTCTCTAACATTGAAAAACACTTGAATTAGGTGGTGTATTGGTTTGAAGCTGTTATGTACCCAGAAAAGAGCATGTTCTTTTAATCCATTACTGTGGGTGTAATCCTGTTGTAGGTGGGTCCTTCTGATTAGGTTATTTCAATTGAGATGTGACCCAACTCATTCATGGTGGGTCTTAATCCTCTTGCTGGAGTCCTTTATAAGAGGATAAAGGACCCACAGCAAACCCAGAGGAGCTACCCAAAAAAGCCCCAGAGAAACTGAGAGGCAAGGGCATACCCACAGAAGGTGAGAGAGGAAGCCACTGAATCCAGACGCTGGAAGCAATGAAACTTAAGAGAGAAAGACCAGCAGATGTCACCATGTGTCTTCCCATGTGACAGAGAAGCCCCAGCATGCCAGGAACCAGTCTTCAGAGAAGGTATTCTCCTGTAAATGTCTTAATTTGGATGTTTTGATGGTCTTAGAATTGTATACTTGTAAGCTAATAAATCCCCAGTTTTAAACGCTAGTCCATTTCTGGTGTATTGCATTTCATCAACTTTAGCAAACCAAAACAGGTAGACACTATAATACTGTTACAATCAAAATAATGGTACTAATGTGGTCAAGATCAAAAGAAAGTAAACCATAGATGAGGAGAATATATTGTTCCAAATGATCCACCAATAGCTATTGTTGCAGTTTCAAAGTCTTTTCTGAGCCAATGTTTCTTAGCCAGTGTAATTTTATATTATTAAAGCAGCCACCCAAATATGTGATGGGGAGGGAAGAATTCATAAGAAATTAGAAAGTATTTCAAGATCTAAACAAAATTTAACAATTAATGTATTTTTTATACACACTGCAGAGTTTCTGTGACAATTTAGTTAAAATCTCTTATTTCAGTCTCAATTTTCTCTGTGATGCATGCATACTCCATATGCATTTATTAAGGCTTCATTGTTTAATGTATTTATTGAGTTTTAATTGGAAGACAATAAACTGCATATATTTAATTGTAAAATTTGATTATTTTTGACATGTTTACATTTGTGAAACTATCATCACAGTTGAAATGTGGACATATCCATCACTTCTAAAAGTTTGCTGTTTGAAATTCCTCCCTGCTGCCCACTCCTATCTTTTACCCACCCCCTATTGCCAGTCAATTACTCATCCATTTTCTTTCACTATAGATTAGTTTGCGTTTTATGGAACTTTATATAAATGGAATCATACAATATGTATCTTTTTTCTGGCTTCTTTCACTAAGCATAGTTATTTGAGATTATTATGTTCAAAACTTTTTATTTTTTATTCATTTATCTGTTGATGGACAATTAGATTGTTTTACAATTTGACTATTTAAAATTCAGCTGTTATGAATATTCATGTATAAATCTTATATGGAAACATGCTTTCTTTTACTCAGAGTAAATGCCTAAGAGTGGAATGGTTGGATTTTTTGGTAATGTATATTTAAAGCATTGAGAAACTGCCAAACAGATTTCCAAAGTGGCTTCATCATTTTACATTACCATCAGCAGTGTGTAGCAGTTGCAGTTACTCCACATCCCTGTCGTCATTTGCTATGTTTCCTCTTTTAAATTTTAGATGTTCTAATAAGTATGGAGTCATATCTGATAATGGTCTTAATTTGCATTTCACAAATAATTAATGATATTGAAAATCAAATCTTTTCATGTGCTTAATTTACATTAGCATGTATATTTTTATTTTGTTGAAATGTCTATTCAAAATTGCTGCTCTCTCTTTTTTTTTTAATTGGGTTGTTTTTCTATTTACTGTTGAGTTTTGGAAATTTTTTATATTTTCTAGTTATATGTCCTTTATCAGTGGCTTGTGTTTCTTGTTTAATTTTTAATTTAGAGGTGATTTTCAAAGAGCCAAGTGTTTTTCTTTTAAGAAGTCAAATTACAAATTTTTATTTTATAGATCATGCTTTTTGTTTGAAATGTAAGAAATTTTGCCTCACTCAAATCACAATGACTTTCTTCTATGTTTTCTTCCATAAAATAAAAGTATAAACATTGTAGAAAAAAGTTTAGGGAAAATTTGCATTTTCTTATCAGAAAAATAATTATTAGAAACAACACCAAAAACACTATCTATAAAAGAAAAAGTGGTGATTTGATTGTCATTGGACTTAAATACTTTGTGATAGATATCATTAAGGGAATGGAAAAAAAGAAGCCACAGAATGTGAGAAAATGCATAAATAACTTTCCAGATTCAAGAATAAAAAAGCAAAACCCAATTTTAAAAATTGGCAAAAGAATTGATCAGACACTCCATCAAGAAGATATAGTCAAATTGTGGTATACCTACACAATGGAATACTACTCTGTAGTGAAAAGAAACTGACTTTTTATATAGACAACAACATGGCTAAATCTCAAATGCATTATACTAAATAATAGACAAAAAACCCAAAAGACCAAAAGATATGATATGATTTCATTATGTGATTCCATTTATGTGACATTTTGTAAAAGTTACAACTAGAGAGACAGGAATCAGATCTGTCATTGCCAGGAAATGTGAATGGGGCAGGGGTTGGATACAAATGGCAAAGGGAGAATTGGGGAGCCAGGATTGGTTGCTAGAATTCTTTTATTTCTTGATTATGGTGGCATTACATGATTCTATGCAATTGTCAAACCTCATTCTTAGTATAAAGAGGTAAATAAAAATCATATCCATGGCATATTAGCTGTCTGTATAAAATTGAAATTCATTAGCCATAGCCTATATATAATGAGGTCAGTTTACTCCTTTGATGTGAATCTTTTATGACAGTTTTTTAATCTTTAAAAAATGCATATTTAGCCTTAAAATAATAAATTAACCCAAATTACTGTTTTCTTTCTTATGAACTCCGTCATTGCTATTATTTTACTATTGAAATATTTTATTATCCAAGTTTCATGTTTGAAAATGACATTTGAAGTATTTATAAAACTTTTGCAAATAGAAAAAATAGTGAATATTGTTTTTACATATTAAAAAGGATATTGCTTTGACATATAAAATTGTAAAGAATTTTGCTTTTACATATAAAAAAGAATAGTCTTTATAAGTGGTATATGTCATATGTCAAATCACATATGACAGAATATTTTCATTATAATTTCTTTTGCAAATAATTGTGGTAACCAAATACATTTTTTTTAGATTTTACTTACAAAAAATTTTATATAATTTTTCTCTCTATAAAACATCCAACGGTCACATTAAAGAAAAGAACTGATGTGTTAAACATAAACTTTTGTGATGCAAATGTGATCTCTATATGATTCTGCCAAAATAATACCCTTTACATATTTTGGGTATTTATCTTTCAGGTTAGCCTTTAAAAAAGCCTGCCTAAGGAACACAGTATGACATTATTATTTTGCAGGATAGTATTACTAGGAATTCAAATACTGTAAGACAAAATAACTTAGAAAAAGTTTTAATGCTTATGATGCAGAAGAAGGAAGATCATTGCTGGTTTAGCTTCTGCTAGTGGTATGTTTCCCCTCTCTTTATAGTTCCATGTTGCATAATTTTAAGAAGTTTTATACACTTGGTATTTTCAGCTTCCACTTCTATAAACTCTCTTACACTTAGCACAGTAGGCTCATGATCCTGGGTATTGTAAAATACAATTGTTAAAATATTAATTTCCCAAATGGGCAAAACAAGTGGCACTGCATAAATATTTTATGTTCTCTGTTGTCCTCTATCCTTACCACCTCATTGTAAGCAAGCACCTAAGGGATATAATATAACTTCCCTCACCATTCTATTTACCATGGTTAGAAGAACAAATGGTTAGCTCAAGAAGACTAAATTAATGATTATATAACATCCTTTCTTTCTCAGATATTATAAAACAATTAGTATCTCTTTATTAAATAGCAGCCATAGTAATAAAATGGAAATGTTCACTAAAGTTGAACTCACCAATATGTAGTTATAAAATAATTTAAAATAGAGGGGCAGAATATTGATGTTACATAAAAGCCACAAAAATTTATAATGGCTTCTGGGATTTAATTTTACATGGTATGGTACATTTAATGGGTGTTAGACATATTACGGGACGGAAATTTCACTTTCTATCATGCATCTGTCTCAGCAGTTCTCAAACTTTTGGTCTCAGGATACTTCTACACCCTTAAAACTTATTAAGGACTCACAAGTACTTTTGTTTATGTGAGTTATATCTATAGCTATTCACCATATGAATAATAAACCTGAGAAAATTGTTAAAATATTTATTTAGTAATATTTAATAGTAAAAATAATAAATGCAACACATAATAATATTAAAGAACACTATTTGGGCCCCACCCTTATCAAGATGGCAGAATGAAATACTTCAGGGCTCCTTCCCCCCACAGAAGTTTTGAACAAATAGTTAAATATGGCAGGAACATCTTTCCAAAGCTCCAGAAAATAGATGAAGGATTGAATAACAGGATGAGCACTAAATCAAGTGGCTAGGCCTCTATCAACTCAATGTGGAGCCAGCCTGCACTCTCAGTGTAGATACGCTGTCCTGGTTCTGGAGGGAGCAGAGCAATCCTTATGCACAGCTGGGAGCATGTGTCTGGCCCAATCTGTCTGATGGTGCCCTGAAGCACTCACATCCCAGAACTTGCCCTGTGCGTAGTAGACAGTTTACCAAGCTCTTCTATGAAAGCTGTGGGAAAGTAGTCAAGTTGTGCTGCCTGACACATGGGATTACAGGCTGTAGAAAATATAGTGCAGTGCCTGGGATCATGAGGAAACTGTTTCCTTGGGAAGGTGTTATATTTGTAGCCTTGTAAACAGGAAACTCCTATGGCCACATGTGCATGCTAAAACAAGAGGCATATGCAGGAAGGCTACATTTTGACCTGAAGCTATTCTCTAAACTCATTGTATGGATAAACCCTTAAGGGGAACCCATGCACAGGTCAATCAACAAAGACTGTGAAAGAAGTTTTCTTTTTTCTCTTTGTTTTTGCTGTTGTTAGTTCTTAGCATTCAAGCAAGATAGCAGAGATGGAAAGCTCTGCCATAGCATTAGCTGTACGCGAGCTAAGGAGTAGACACCTCTGAATCTAAATTCTAATGATAATACATTAAAATATCAAAATATCCAGTTTCAACAAAATATTTAAAACATAGAAAGTAACTATATAGTGGCCCAGGCAAAGGATAAGATTTAAGCATTAGGAACCATTTATGAGGAGACCAGACCTGAAACGTACTGGAAAAAAGACTTGAAAAAATTATCCTAAATGCTCAAGGAAGTAAAATAAACATGGACAAACAACTAAAGGAAATGAGGAAAATGCTAGATGAACACAGAGAACATCAGAGGAGAAATGGAAATTATGGGAACCAGAGCAGAAGACCACAGTAACAGAAATTAAAAATTCCCCAGTTGGGTTCAGCAGCAGTTTGGAGCTAGCAGAAAAAAACTATCAATGAACTTGAAGATAAGACAAATGAAATAATCTAGTCTGAAAAGTAGAAAGAAGAAAGAATGAGGAAATTTGAACAGAGCCTGAAGAACCTGTAGGACAATATCGAGAAAACTGACATATGCATTACAGAAGTCCCAGAAAGAGAAGAAAGAGAGAAACGGTTTGAGAGAATATCTAAATAATTAATATCTGAAACTTTCCAAATTTAATGAAAGATGTGAATATATACATACAAGATGTTCAATGAACTCCAAACAAGGTAAACCTAAATAGACTCACACTGTGGAATATTATAATCAAATTGCCAAATGCCAGTGATATGGAGAAAACACTGAAAGTTTAGTTTATAAATCAGCAAACATTTATCATATCTAAATAAAACACTTTAATGTAATTAATTTTAAGTTATAATTGGATATATTGGGTGGGAAATCTCAACACGTGTTTCAGTTAAACTTTCCAACTGCTTACTTTAAAGATCATTCAAAATTATTTAAACTTGAACTATAATATGATGCATCAGAAATCTAACAAAGATAGATTATTTTAAATAGTTATTGTTATATGTATTGCTAGCACGTGAAAGCTACTGTGAGTTTAATGCTACTAGCTTATTTCAGAATTGACTGTGACTTAAATATAAAATGTTGAAAACGAAAGAAAACCTTCCCTTTTTGTAAACACAAGATAGTGTTTAAAAAAGTCAAAATTGTCACAGGGTCAGCCAAAATAATGAAGTTCTGAGGCATATTACAACACAGAATAACTTTGAAAACTTTCTCAGTGAGATGAGCGAGACATATAAGGACACATATTGTATTATGTCTAGAAATAGCAAATCTGCAGGAACAGTATGTAGACAAGAGGATATTAGGGGATGGTGGCAGAAGGGAAAGTAGATTACGTGTTTGATGGATATGGAGTGTGTGTAAATAAAATTAATTATATAAATATAATAAATTTTGTTAGACAATTTGTTTTGCTATACATTGGTTTAAAACTGAGTTTTAGCAGCTAAAATATTAACATAAATGCCTCAGTATGTAATGTTTTTTTATGTCAAGTTTGTCACTTAAAAGTATATCACAATTTTTTTGAAGTGGGATATTATTCAACTACTGAAAATTACTCAATCATTGATAATTAAGTAGAACAACTTGACAGAGAAATTCAACTTCCGCAGTCATGATGGACTATGGACTAACAGACACCATACAAACCCTATTTAATAAAAAAAAGAAACAACAGAACTAGGCAACTGGACAAAATATATGTAACAACTATTTTAAGGCATTATACAACAGGTAGCAAAAGACTAATCCCTGAGAGGAAGGAAACAAACAAATTGACTCTACCAATGCTTCAGCTTTCTTCCTGGAAGCACATTCCAGAATTGGTGAAAAAAAAAAAAGATGAATTCTCTGCAGAATATGTCAGTCCCTCTGAATTAAAGACAAAATGGCAAGACTGCTGGTATAGAAGTGGCATACCAGATAAACTGATAGAATTATAAGAAGTAATAGGTAAATCCAAGCTTATAATTGGAGATTTAAATACTCTTCCCACATTAATTGATGAAAAAAGTAGACAAAAATCCAGTAAAGATATAGAAATCCTGATAAACATTTTCAACCGACTTTAACTCATTAACTTTTATAGAACAGTTGATGCAATAACAACAGATTTCATTTACTTTTCAGATGAACATGAACAATCACCAATGTATGGAATATACTGGATCAAGGAACAATTGTGATAAAATTAAAAAAAATATATTGAAATCAAAAAGAACAGGTACTCTGGCACCAAAGGAATTAAATTAGAATTAAAAAATAATAATATAAATAAGAAAGCACCAAATATTGTCAAAATAAGCAACATACCTCCATATAATCAAAGACTCATCAGGGGAATTGGAAATATTTTGAACTAGTGGAAATCAAACCCAGTATTTCAAAATTTGTAGAAGGCAGATAAACAATGCTTAGAGGAAAATTTAGAGTTATAGGTATTTATATCGAGAGGAGGAGAAACATAAAATCAATGATCTCCGTTAGTACTTTAAGAAAATTAGAAAAATAAGAACAAAGAAGGAAATAAAGGAAAGAACAAAAATCAAGCAATAGAAAAATAAGGGATAATGGAAATAATCAATGAAAATAAAAGCTGAGTTTATGACTATAATTTACACAGCAGTATCTAGGTTTATTATCAAAAGGGAGAAAAATATTCTAATATAGGGAATGTAAGAGAGGACATAAATGCAGATCTCATAAATCATACAATGATAAGCCAGGAATATTGTAAATGACATTATACAAATAGAGCCAACAAATGAGATAAAATAGACAGAATTTTTAAGGTGTACAATTTACTAAAATTGACTGAAGAGTAAATAGAAATTCTAAATTGTCCTATATCTCTTAAATATGTTGCTTGCAATAAACTTTCCATATGAAAAGGTTTCATTGATAACTATCTATCAAACATAAACAGAAGAAATAATAGTCTTAAGAAAAAAGCCTTTCAGATAATAGAAGAAGAATGAACACTTCCTACTCATTTTATGAAGCTGAAATTATTTTAACAGCAAAGGAAAGGAATCAAGAAAAAGACAGTCAAGAAAAAGATATTACAAGGAAAGTACTGACCAATGACACTTATGAAAATAGACCAAAAAATTCTTAACAAAATGTTAGATAATTAAATCCAAGCATGTGCACTATAACAAAGTAATTTATTTCCAGGAATGCAAAATTTAACATTTATAAATCAATCTAAATGTTCCATCATGTTAACAGAAAAATTAGAAAAAAAAAAATGATACTCTTAATAAAAAAAAAGTTACAATAAGATATAATTCAATACCCAGTGATAAAAATTCTCAGCAACCTAAAAACAGAAGGAAACTTGTGCAACATAAAGAGTTTTTGTGAACATATTCGGCTAACATCACATTTAATTGTAGAAGACAGAATGCAATTCCTCCGTAATTGAAAGCACGACAGGGAGGCTTGTTCTCACCATCCTATCAATCATTGTTTTGTTGATCTTACTCTATGCAAAAAAACACAAAAAAAGGGAAACAGAAGGCATAAAAATTGGAGAAGAAAAATTAAAACTGTCTTCATTTTCAGATAGCGAAATTGTGCATATAGAAAATTCTAAAGAAAGTACTAAACAGCTACTATTAATACTAAATTATTTTTAAAACGTTGCAAAATGCAAGTTCAGTATACAAAAAGCATTGGTATTTCTAGATGCTAGTGATGTGCAGTTATAAATTGAAGTAAAGCAATAATATCAACAAAAGCTTTGAAAAAATATTACAAAAATTAACAAAAATATGATAAGCTGAACTTTGAAAACTATAAAGTATTGATATTGCTAGAAAAACTTACAGAAGACCTAAAAACATGGAAAGATATGTACTGAGTTTATGGTTCAGAAAATACTGTATTTTTAAGATGTCCTTTCTCCCCAAATTAATTTATTGATTTAAATTTAAAGTAGTCTTATTAAAAGTTCTAGCATGCATTTGGCCAAAATTGGCATGCTGATTCTAAAATTTATGTGAAAATGCAAAGGACCTAGAAGAGCCAATACAATTTTAAGTTATAAAAACAAATTGACAACAACAGAGTTTTATCTCAGTTCCTAGACCAGAGCTCTGAGGTGCACCGATGTTTGGAATTTGGGAAGAGAAATGTGGAAATTATCAGTGACCTTAATAAAAGCAGTTTCTATGGAAAGGTGGAGGTGAGTGACTGAATACTGTGAACGTATGAATGGAATTGGAGCTGTGAATGTAAAAAAAAATGGTACAATTGTGAAGAAAAACAATGCTGAGGGATTTTCTTTACATTTAATATATAGAATAAGAAATATTTTTTAAATGTATTAAAAAAACATCATCTTTTCCTTACCTATTATAGCGGATAATATTTGTGCTCTCCATAGGTCCCCTGAAATCTCATTTTAATGTTTTTTTGAGGGGTTTGGGGTAGGGAAGGCCTTTCTGTTCTAATAACTAGAACTTGCAGCTTTTCTTTAGAGGAGAAAAACTGGTTCATTGAGTTTCTGTCCCCTTTGTGTATATTCTTGCAGAAAACCAGTGCCTAAAAGTCTTCACCCTCTTGAGGGGGCCCAGTTTTGAGGCTAAGAGAAAGTCCAAATAAAACTGTTATCAAGGCTATACTTTCTCCCAAAGACTGTGGCATCTTGGGATTGGCTCCTGGTGATCGTTGGTCCTTAGTTTGTCACATGTCAAAGAACATGGTGGTGTCTCCTGGTCCTCTCTTCTCTTCCAGATTATGCTGAGGTTCAGCTTCTAACTACTCCTCTGTGGCTTCCTTTCTGTCTGAATTTCATTCTTTTATAAACAATTCCACTAACAGGATTAAGACCATCTTGACTGAGGTGGGCCACACCTTACCTGAAATAATGTCATCAAAAGGTTTTACACAGCTCCAAACCATCACACTCTGCAAAAATTTTCCAGATTTGATTGTTCTCTCTCCCATTCTCTTTCTCACTCTCTCTCACTCTCTCTCTCTGCCTCTCTCTCTCTCTTTCTTACACACACACACACACACACACACACACACACACACACACACATATATACACACACATAATGGTAGGACAAGAAATATAAATGAATTAAAAAATTCAATGCATGTAAGAAATTTATCTTCATTTTTTAATTAGTAGTCTAATTTTAAAGTGGTTTTAGGTTTACAAAAAATTGTTCAGCATGTACATATCCTCTATACTCCTTCCACAATGCATTAGTATTGTAGTAAATTTATATTTATTGAAGTTGGTGAATCAATACTGATACATTATTATTAATTAAAGTCCATAGTTTACATTAGGGTTCTGTGTTATACAGTTCTATGGGTTTGGGAAAATGCATAACATCCTGTATCTGCCATTGTAGTTTCCTACAGAATAATTTCACTGCCCTAAAAACTCCTGTGGTTCACCTACTCCTCCCACCTCTCCTCCCCTCTCCCTCTCTCCCCACCCTGAAACCCTGGCAATATGACTGTTTTATTGTCTCTATAGTTTTTCTTTTTAAAGAATATCATATAGTTGGAATCATACAGTCTGTACCTTTTAAGATTGGCTTCTTTCACTTAGCAATATGTATTTAAGTTTCCTCCAGGTAATTCTGTGACTGGATCACTCATTTCCTTTCATCACTGAACAACAGGCCATTGTATGGATGTACCACAGTTTTATTTTTATCCATGCACATATTAAAGGACATTTGGATTGCTTACATGTTCTGGAAATTATGAACTAAGATGATATAAATATTTACTGTAGTTGAGAGTGTGGATGTGCATTTTCAACTCATTGGGTAAATACTAAGGAACATGATTTCTGGATCACATAGTAAAACTATGTTTGGTTTTGTAAGAAAGTGCCAGACTATCTTATTTTTTTTTAAATTCAACTTTATTGAGATGGTTCACATACCATACATTTATCCAAAGTGCACAATCAAATGCCCATCACACAGCTGTGCATCCATCACCACAATTAATATTTTTCCAATTTTAGAGCATTTTCATTACTTCAGAAAAGAAATAAAAACAAAAAAACTCAAATCCTCCCATATCCCTAACCACACCCCCTCCATTATTGACTCATAGTATTGGTATAGTACATTTGTTGTTGCTGATAAAAGAATGTTAAAATACTACTAATTGTAGTACATAGTTTGAAATAGCTGTATTTCTTCCCTATATACTACATATAATACTATTACTACATATAATACTATTAATATATTATTAATCTCTAGTTATAGTGTCATATATTTGTTATAGTTCATGAAAGAGATTTCTAATATTTGTACAGTTAATCATGGACATGGTCCACCACAAGATTCACTGTTTATACATTCCGATATTTTAACCTCCAAATTTCCTTCTGGTGACATACGTGACTCTAAGCTTCCCCTTTCCACCACATTCACAAGCCATTCAGCACTGTTAGTTATCCTCATGATGATGTGCTGCTGTCACAATGCCAAGAGTCCCAAACCCCTCCCTTGTGTCCCCTCTTATAGGCATTTAGCTTTGGTATATTGCCTTTGCTACATTAAAGGAAGCATAATGCAATGCTTTTGTTAACTATAGTCTCTAGTTTGCATTGATTGTATTTTTTCCTCAATACCACCCCATTTTTAACACCTTGCAAGGTTGACATCATTTGTTCTCCTTCATTTAAAAACATATTTTTGCATTGTATCACAATTGTTGAGCACTCTAGGTTTCACTAAGTTCAACATGCTTTATAGTTGCTGTGTTTTTTCTTTCTTTTTCTCTTTCTTTCATTTTTCTACCTTCTTTGACTCTTCCTCCTTCTTTGTGGAAGAAATGAAGATGTCCTTATATAGACAGTGGTGATGGTGGTGAATACATGAATATGTGACTATGCAGGGAACCATCGATTATTTATTTACTTAGGATGGAAAGAATGATGGGTGAACAAAACCATCTTAAAAAAAATGGGTTGATGAAGAAATCTTGAGGTCACTACATTGAGTGAAATAAGTCAAACACATAAGGACAAATATTGCATGGTCTCACTGATATGAACTAATTATAAAATGTAAAAGCATGAACATGAAATATAAGTTACCAGGACATAGAACGAGGCTAAAGAATGGGGAACAGTTGCTTATTATGAGCAGAATATTCAACTAGGTTGAACCTAAGTGTTTGGAAGTAGACGGAGGTGACAATAGCACGTTATTGTGAGAATAACTAATGGTGTTGAATGGTGTGTGAATGTGGTGGAAAGGGGAAGCTTAGAGTCACATATGTCACCAGAAGGAAAGTTGGAGGTTAAAATATGGGCATGTATAAAACAGTAAATCTTGTGGTGGACAATGTCTGTGATTAACTGTACAAATATTAGAAATCTCTCTTATGAACTATAACAAATGTATGACTCTATAACTAGAAGTTAATAATAGAGGCATATATAGGGAAAAATATACCTATTGCAAAATATGTACTACAGTTAACAGTATTTTACCATTATTTCATCAACAGTAACAATTGTACTGTAACAATACTATGAGTCAATAATGGGAGGGTGTGGCTAGGGATATGGGAGGAATTGAGTTTTCTAATCTTGTCTTTATTTCTTTTCTGGAGTAATGAAAATGTTCCAGAAATTGGAAAAAAAAATTGTAATGCTGGATTCACAGCTGTATGATGGTACTGTGGGCAATTGATTGTGCACTTTGGATCTTTGGATAATTGTATGGTATGTGAACAATCTCAATAAAACTAAATTAAAAAAAAATAAAAAGCATTCAAAACATCCCATTCCCCTCCTCTCCACATTGTTCATTTACTTTTTTTAAAATACAGTTTAACTGAGATATAGTCACACACCCTACATCATCCACAGTGTACAATAATTTATTCACATCACCATCATACATTTGTGCATTCATCACCAGAAAAGATTTTTTAAACGTTTCCTTACTCCAAAAGAAAAATAAAAACAAAAAGAGCACCTAAATCTGTCCATCCCCTCCATCCCACCCTGTTCTTCATCTAATTTTTGTCCCCATGTTTCCACTCATCTGTCTATACACTGGATAAAGGGAGTGTGAGCCACAAGGTTTACACAATCACACAGTCACACTGTGAAAGCTACATAGTTATACAGTCGTCTTCAAGAATCAAGGTCACTGGGTTGCAGTTTGACAGCTTCAGGTATTTCCCTCTAGCCATTCTAACACACTAAAAATTAAAAAGTGATATCTATACAGTGCATAAGAATACACTCCAGAGTGACTTCTTGACTCCATTTGAAATCTCTCAATCGCTAGAACCTTATTTTGTTTCATCTCTCTTCCCTCTTTTGGTCAAGGAAATCTTCTCAATCCCACAATGCTGGGCCCAAGCTCATCTTCAGGAGTCATTTCCCATGTTGCCAGGGGGATTCACACCCCTGGGATTCATGTCCCATGTAGGGGGGGAGGACAGTGAGTTCACTTGCCAAGTGGGCTTAGAGAGAAAGGGGGCCACAACTGAGCAACAACAAGGCTCTCTGGGGGTGACTCCTATCTTGGAGGCTTTTTGAGAGAGGAAACTAATAAACAAATTTTAAAATCAATAATTTCATGTAGAAATTTAAATAATAGAAAGATTTGATTAAACTATGTAAAGAGATGAAATTAGAAATGTTGGCAAAGGATGGATCATGTAGGGACATTTAAGAGTTAACATTTGCTTTTAACTCTAATAATAACACATTATTATTAAGGTATGAGCAAGGGAGTGACTAATTTACACATTAAAATCATGACTCTGTCTGGCTGCTATGTGGAGCAGCAGTGGAGGGGAGAAGGACAGTTCAGAAGCTGCTACAGTGGTCTAGGGGACAGTGATGGTGGCTGGTGCTCAAGCTTCAGCAGTGCCAGATGGAATGAAGTAACCAGAGAAGCTTAGCAGGTGGGACCAATAGAACTTACTGCTTCTCTCTACAGCTGCAGTCTTTACAGTTTCAATCTTCCAATGGTTCCTTATAACTTTCAGGATGCAATATACATCATTTACATAACCACACTTCAACACCTGCATCATGAAATTTCTAATTTCACTTTTTCCTTATCTCATATGTATTCTTATTTCCTGTCAAGCTGTTTAATGAACACAGATGCCTTTTCTCACCAAGTGCCTTAATGTCATTTTATGTTCCCTTTTCCCTCAATGCTCTTCCTATTTCTTTGTCTATGCAATCACCATGACTCTTAAAAAACTATGAAGAAATCAGAGATATGAACAAAATGGACTTGGTTAGGATGAAGGTGAATCAGAATAAAGTGTAAAGGATGATATTGACTGTGTTTTAAAGCTTCAGCTTCTCTGTGAGACCAAAGGAAGAGATGTTTATTTGGTGCAAAACCTATATTTTCTGTAGCACACTATAAAATTCAACTTGGATGGTCAGTTTATTCAAACAGCATAATTACATGGAACCTTGAATACAGAGTGAGAAATTGTTGGTTTCTACAGGTTAGTGTGAAGCCCTGATACATCCCAGAGTAATATGGGAAGAGATTAAAAGAGTATTTGCAAAGCTCCCTTGAGGGACAGGGGAAAATGTAGAAATATTAAATTTCCCCACCTGGGGAATTCCTGATATTTTTGCAAGCTGTGGGGACCACCATTTTAGGAGGCCAAGCCCTCATCTTAGAGCTTGCCCTTATAAAGCTTATTACTGCAAAGGAGAGGTTAAGCCTGCTTGTAATTGCGCCTAATAGTCACCCCCAGAGAAACTCTTTTGTTGCTCAGATGTGGCCTGTTTTTCTAAGCCAACTTGGCAAGTGGAACTGCTGCTCTTCCCCCAGGGGGTCATGACTTCCAGGGGTATAAATATCCCTGACAATGTGGGATATGACTCCTGGGGATGAGCCTGGACCTGGCATCAAAGGATTGAGAAAAATTTCTGGATCAAAAGGGGGAAGAGAAATGAAACAAAAATAAAGTTTCAGTGGCTGAGAGATTTCAAATGGAGTCAAAAAGTCATTCTGGAGGTTTATTTTTATGAATTATATGAATATCCTTTTTAGTTTTTAGTGGATTAGAATAGCTAGAAGGAAATATCTGAAACTGTTGAACTGCAATCCAATAGCCTTGATTCTTGAAACTAATTGTATAACTATATAGCTCCCATGGTGTGACTATGTGATTGTGAAAACCTTGTGGCTCACACTCCCTTTATTCAGTGTATGTACAGATGAGTAGAAAAATTGGGACAAAAAGTAAATGAATAAAAGGGGTGAGTAGGGGGTGGGATTTTTTGTGTGTTTTTACTTTTATTTTTATTCTTATTTATCTATTTATTTATTTATTTATTTATTTATTTATTTATTTATTTATTCATAGTAGTGGAAATGCTCAAAAATTGACCTTGGGGATGAATACACAACTATATGATGATGACGTAAACAATTAATTCTACCCTTTGGATGATTGTATGTTACGTGACTATGTCTCAATAAATTGGCATTAAAAAAACTAGGAAAATATCACCTGTCAGAAATCTTCCCTGACCACTAAAATCTCCTACAGATTCCCCACCTCTGGGTTCCTATTACCGTGTCCAAGTCTCTATAAAAGCATTATCATACATTAATATCCATGTATCACATGTCTGTAAAGGAACCATAAAATTTATCACACAAACTAGGACACTTTTGAGTGTGAAGGGGGGCACTATTAAAAAGTTATGTCAAGACAAGAAGCCTAAAGCAGTGCTTTTACATCCAAACCTTAAGAGATTTTTAAGATAGGGATGGCAGTATAAATTTTAAAATGTTGTCAAGTAATTGCTGTCACCTGAAAAAATGATGTTGCTAGTAGTTGACTAATGAGGGATACAAATTCAGAACTGTCTAGAAACAGATTGTGCACTTTTCACATTGAAGTGAAGCATTTGACAAAAAGACCTCTGCCCAGGGTACCTGGTAGAGGAAACCTGACTCAAATTATCGGCAATTTGGTGTTGGTAATGAAAAATTCTTTCCATACAGATATTTACAAAATAAATGAACAGATTCTCCACCTATCATTATGAAAATTAGACAGATATTCACAGGTTCTATGTTTTTATTCTAATTTATATACCTTTCCTCTTCATAAGTAACATATTTTTAAAATGTAAAAGTAGCAATACACTAATTAAATATGAGGGACTGCTCTTCTGACTTGTATTCCATTTGAGCCACTGCAAAGAAAAGCAATGACATATAAAATCATTTGACACCTTTAAAACCAGAGTCTCCAGTTACATAAATCTCCTAAAACAATATTATTTGTATATTTTAATTTATTTATAACATGCCATGTTCCACCAGATGATTTAATGTGAAAAAAGATAAATGGATACCTTATATATCTGATTTATGACCCTGGCAATGTTTGGCCTAAAAAATTATATTATGAATGCCATAAAATTATTTTTGGATTTGAATATTTGCGTATGTGATCACTGCTGTTGCCTCTGTGTGTGTGTGCGTGGGTCTCCAAGCACCTGAGGCCACAATAATCTCAGATAAACAATACTATATTGCATACTATCTTGTAATATTGGACTCACCTGGATGCTTATCATCTCAAGGACATTAGGAACTCCTCCCTAAAGTGAAAGACCATGGGTTATAAAAATCATAATATACTGAATAAATATTTGTTAAATTGAGTCTAGAAAGAAAAATGAAAAACAGTTCATAAATGTTAATATCATTTGTTTCATACAAAAATGCAACTCCATAACATAGTTCACATATTTGTCTAAGAACTGTGAAGAAAAAAATACTAGATAAGTGAGTCTGACTTCTCATATGATTAATTTGGAGTCCTTGGAACTTAAAAGCATTAATACAACTTTAAAATGATTTATCAGTTAATGTTCCAAGAATCTTAAAATTTATTGAGACAATTGTGGTTTCACATAAAATTTCGCAAGCTTTAATTTATCTAAATTTTACAAACTTATTTAGCTCAAAACAGTATTACTCAAATGTAAATCATTTCTTGATACATTTCTTGGATTAATTTTAAACCAAAAATATATTATGAATGACCAAGTCAAATAATTCTACATATTTTATTGGTCATGTCTCCTAGAATTACATCTGTGTATATTAGTATTTATTTCATAATAATTTTAATTAATTTTGTCAGAGAAACTTGGTTATGTTACACAAATTCAAATGTACACCAATTTCTAGAAGGAGAACTAAAACCATTTTTTTTCCTTTAAAAGCAGCTGCTTTTCCAAAGCTTTCAAATGTCAGCAATGTTAAATGCCAGTTTTATGCATGCACTGGGAGAATAGCAATATTGCTATGTGTAATTGATTCAAGATTCTGGCTCATTATATTCTTGCTAGATTTAATCAGATATCTAATGAGTAAGATTACTGAAAATATTCCCTAGAGAATGTATGAAAATTATACCTTGAGCCTTTAGTCTTTAAATTTTATTAATTATGGTATATAACTGCATAATGGGGGAAAGAGGAGCAAACCAATTTTTTCACAGAGGTCAGTAAAACATAAAATGTTTACACATCCAGTCTAATTTATATTAATTTTTTCTAAGGAAATACTTTTCATAAAATCCATAATTTGTGTAATAAACATGGAAGACAGTTTTATACATGTATACATCAGTGTAGTTTGCATAGAACTTAAGATGTTTCCTAGTTCTACCAGGGAGTTAGCAGATACATGGAGTATTCTCTGCATCATCAGTACACTAGCTGTGGGTAGAAGGTGATGCTGCCTCCGATCTGTTCCAAAGAGAGTAGGCAAAGCCCTTTCAGCCCAGGTGTTCTGAATGCACTCCTCGTTAATTCACCCTAGTAACTGACATAAGACTGAACCGACTCTCTTTATCCATTGACTCTGAATTTGAAGCTTCTTTAGAAGAATATACTACAGCAGTCTTTTCTTCCATGTTTCAGGCTGTGTATTTACTATCAATCTAAATCGGTTTCTGCATTCTTCTTGGAGAAATTATGGAAAATTTCTGGCACTCTTTCTTATTACCTAGATTTATTCTCTACGTAAAATATTTTTTGTATGTATATGTATCTCTTATTGCGATTTGAGCACAGGAGTAGGTAGGAGCATGGGCTTAGCCTGATATCTTTTTTCTTTATTTATCCTTTGCTTCCAAAATGAGATAAATAGACGGATAGATAAAAGATAGTCACAGATACTGCTCAGATAATAACTTCCAGTACCATTTATCAACAACTACTAGCATATCAACAGAAAGAATTTTCTTAAGTGGCCTATGGTTTAACTAGTGATGATCCACTTATTTATCTAGTCCATATAGTGAATTATATTATCAATTAAAAGAATTTCATAGAACTTATCTGCTAATAAATTGTTATTGGATCCCTATTTAAGGATTCCCAATAACAAAATTGAGATTTAAAGTTCTCCAGGGACCTAAAATTAGATTTGTAAACCAGTATATGCCTACAGAAAGTAAATATTACAAAGAAGTTAACTGTCAGATAAGTGCTACTAAGTAATAATTTGAAGGAAATGATATTATGTAGTGGAAAGAAAGAGAAATCTTTCTGTAAGGAGTATGCTTTGAGTTTGACTTATCTGTAGCATTGAGTGCCATAAGATATGCATAGGAAAATGACTAAATGAAAGCAGGACCTTAGTAAACTGTCTCTTTATCAGTAACTAAATTATAATATATTAATTATCCCCTGATCTGTAAAAATTAAACAAAACACAACAAAGATGTTGTGTGATTTGATGAGTATTGTACAAGTAATCCCCACGCAGCTAGTCATATAGAGAAGCAAAATAGCAAAGGAATTAAGAGCATAGACCCTGGGGCCAGTTTCCTGATTCTGAATTTCTGGATTATCCCTCACTAACTAGGTGAACCTGGGCAAAGTACTTAAACTCTCTGTCCTTCAGGTTTCCCATCTGTTTAATAAAGAAGTTAAAAATATCTAATTCTGAGGTTCTTATAAGTATTCAATTAATATATTAAAGCATGTAAAGCAGTTTAATATACGCCTTTGCCTTATAATCAGTCTAATGAAATCTATATCTTAACCCTTAAATACATATACTATGTAATTCTATTTTTATTACATTATTTTACTACATTAGTATTTGGTAACACTAGTCTCCCCTGAATTAGCAACAATCCATTCTCCACTTCTCAGTTTTCTGAAGTAAATATCTGATAGGTCACTCCTCTGCTTAAAATCTCTTGCTCTCTCTCTCACCTGAAGATGAGTCTGCACTTTTGCTTCCTTTCCTTTAAAATGTATATTGTTGTTGTTGTTGTTTTTCAAACTTTTCTTTTTGTCTACCAGCCCAGCAACTTCTTGTTATATTTTTCTCAGCTTGCATGTCATCTCTTCCAGCACATCTCTAATCCGTCTAGTTCAGGTGTTTCACCTTTTGTATGGTCTCTTAATCTGCACTCTCATAACCCTTCATGGAATAAAAATTCCTAGTGTACTTATTGGTAATTTCCTCAATATTTTAAGTTTCCTGAGGACACTGATTCTTTGTATATATTTGTAGCGTACATGTGTGTGTGTTTTACACTAATGTCTTGTAAGCCCTGGAACAAATTGGGATTTTATTGTGATGGTTTCCACTCTGAATTTACTTATTTTATTTCTTAAAAACATATAGCCTCAATGAGAATAAAACAACTTGTTTTATGGAGAGCAACCACAGAAGCAAATTTTAATCAGTTTATTATATAGTGAAGTTGTTGATGTATTTAGATTCAGAAGATCCTACTTCCATGAATTGTTATCTATAAGACTTTGTAAATGTTACATAAACTTTTTGAGGGCCAAATTCTTTCTCTCTAATATAATGATAGTAACTATTCCAAAGAATTATTATAGAGAGCAAACAAAAAATAAAGCAACTAAAATAATTGTAGTTCCTAGGAATTTCTGAATAAAAAATAAACAAGTCTGAAAAAGATATATGCTATGGAAAATCAATAATACAAATTATTCACACATAGAAATCTTAGAAGACACTTATTTTACAAGCATTTTAGATCACTACCCACATTAAATTTATATTGCAGCCTTATGGCTTCTGCCTTTACCTTTAATATTTAATCACCTCACCTTTATTATTTGGTGATTTAGTTTTCAGGAGTTGAGGAAATAGTTCCCCAAACTGCATTTTAATATTACAAAATTTAAGAGGTTAATTTTGGCAAATACAAAGGGACACTTAAGGAATGCAATAATAAAATAAAATATGAAATTTCTAAGCAATTGCAAAAATTGTCAACACAAAATAGACTAGGACAAACATTCTGACATCACTAATTTTGAAATCAAATTCTTGATCAAAAATTAATCCATCATTGTATGCAAATAATTGATATAGTGTCTGATCCCTAAATATTTACCATTTAAAATAACTGATAAATTATATCCCCACAAAATAACTCTAGAAGACAGACATTATAACATAACCACAATTTTTGCAGGTTATCCAGTGACTAATATATATATAAAATGTCTGAGTGTGTTTTTCCTAGGATCATAGGAAATTAATATTTTCTATTAATTGGAAGAAAAATAAGCAGTAAAATACTTGTGCTAAGCCATAGTCTTTTCTTTCTTCCATAAAATGTTTTTTATCACTAACTAGGCAAATTTCCTTTGCACCAAGCCCTGTGGTACACTATTTGTATTAATTCTGAAAGTCCTAACTAATGCTTAGGGCTATATTAGCTCTATTAAATAGCATATTAGGAAACTATTGTTCAGGAAGATTAACAATTCATCCAAGAGCAAATATTAAGGATTTATACCAGAATAAAACCAAAGGCCTCTGACTCCAGAACATGTGTATTTAACCACTATGCATTAATGTAATACAGAAAAGAAGGGAAAGCAAGAAGCCTGGAAGGAAAGAATGAAGGAAAGAAATTAGGGAGTGAGGGAGGGGAGAAAATATAGAGGGAAGGGGGGAAGAAGGGGAGGGAAAGAAGGAAGAGAGAAAAGAGCAAGTAAGTTCAGGCAGGTTGGATTCAGCTTCTATTACATAAATTAGCCTTTTTTTTTTTTATCTGAAAAAGATAATCTCTAGACCAGAAGCCTATTAACTTCAATGCAGATTTAAGTGGGTTACTCGCTGATTTTAATTGACTTAGAGTTGTATTTCTATCAATTGATTTATTTGCTACTATTTGTCTTCTGTTTCTTTGCATTCAGTTGAAACCCATTTATTGGAGCTGTACATGTCAACTTCTGCAGACTAATTTGACTTCATAGAAAAAAAAAAAGACAGAGTTAATCATAGTAAAACCTCATAGAGATTATGGGGTGTATTATAGTTGGAAGTAATATTTGACTTAAACTGGCACTAAAAATGAAATCTAGTCTCACTAAATGATTGCACATGATTTATATATACGAGTTTCATCATAACTCAGACAGCCTGAGCAGTGAAGCCTATTAGTGCAGTTCATTTAATTCTTGGCCAGAAAGGTTCACCAGTATGGCATCATGTATAATTTTTGTTCCGGTGATGCACAATATTGAATCCTATTTATGCATAAAGTAACTCAAAGACGCATTTTTAAAATGTTTTATACACACCTATAGTTTTTTCTGTAAAGAGAACAAAGACAAAACAGAAACAGACACCTCAACTGAGAAAAATAATGAGCTAGAGCAAACATAGCCACAGGAAGCAATGCTTCAAAGCCTATTAGTGAGGAAAAATATTACCCTAGAAACAAGTAACAAATACCTAAATTCAGTATTTTGGTAAGAGCAGAATAAAGGGCAGGGACTTGGAATCTGAGATTCGATGCAAGGTGTGGACATGATAGGGCAATACCTTGGGAAAAGAGCCATTCTTTCTTTACTCACAATGATCAGAGTATTGCACTGGTAGCTTAATAAAAGAGAACTGGAAATTGATATATCCCACTGTATATATTTTATATTTCATTGTACTAATTATATAAAGTAAACAAAATATATTATATTTTATCAATTCTAAGGAACATACTTTTTTCCAAATTTTAATATCTCTGAAATTGTGATAACTCATAATCTAATTTGGCTTATAGTTATAATTAGCAGGGTGTTTTTCCTTCTCAGTAATATACTACACATGGGGCTGTATTGAAAGAAAATAGTAAGGAAGCATGGGGAGAAGCAGGGAAGAGTAAACAAGGTCATTTGATTAATCTAAGCAAGAGATGATTGTAAGTAGGACCATATGTAATACATTTTCAGATTTTAGTTGTTTTTGTAAAGAACTCTTCAGAAATATTTCACCACACTGGATGTGGAGTATGAGAGAAAGATAGAATACAAAATGACTCCCAGTCAACGGAAACAATAAAGTAGTCATCAGTGATTATGGGGAAAGTTTCAGTGTGAAGAGCAAAGAGTTCAGTTTTGTTCATATTCAGTTAGATATACCATTAGATGAAGAAATGAAGATGGTAATAAGAAAATTATATAAACAAACATGGAGTTTAGCAGAGAGTACTGGGCAGGATTTATTAATTGCAGATTCATCATCATACACAATTTATTTCAACAATTGAAACTGTTTAAATGGCCAAAGAAATGGGTGAGAGCAGCTAAAGAAGAAAAATATTCTAAGGAATGAGTTTTAGGGCCCTGTAACATTATCTGATGCCTTGAAATTTTAGTTAGAGTGAAGAGAAGAAGCCATCAAGAGAAATTAAGATAAAGCAATTTGTGAGTTAGAATGAAAACAAAGAGAGTTTGATGTCCTAAAAGCCAAGTTAAAAAAAAAATACATCAAGGAAGAGGAAAAATGAACTGCAGTCATTAAATCAAGAAAGAGAGGGCATATAATTGCCCATTGGATTTAGCAACTTTTTTAGGTCATTCATGATCTAATCAGAAACCATTTAACTTGAATAGGGGTGGGTAAACCCTGACTAGAATATATTCAAGAGACGATAGAAGAGTGATTAGAGACAGTGTGTAAAGACAACTCTTTTGAGAAGATCTTTGATGGAGAGTAAAGGGAACTGAAAAATAGTGTTTTTCCTGTTAGTGTTGCTTTACTTAGGATGAGAGAAAAATATCACATTTCCATTAAAGGACACTATAGAAAAAATGAAAAAAGCTACAGAATGGGAGAAAATATTCATAAATAATACATCTGATAAAAGGCTAATGTCCAAATTGTATAAACAATTCTTACAACTGACAATCAAAAAAAGATAAACAACCCGTTTTTTAAATGGGCAAAGGACTTGAAGAGACATTTCTTCAAAGTTATACACATGATCAACAAATGCATGAAAAGATGCTAAACATCTTTAGTCACTAGAATGATGCTCTGAAAAAAGACCAATGATAATATATCTCTTTTCCTGACTTTTGCAATTAAAATAAAAGTGACATGGTAACATAAATACAAATTTTGGTAAAATATATCATGTCAATAAACTAAAACATTCTTAATAAATTAAGAAAGTTGGAGCAGAAGTGAACCCAGAATTAGAAGCAATTAATATATAATGCATAATTTCACTGTGATGCACCCTGGGCCTGCCATTACCTCTTGACTTAAGTAAGGCTGCTGGCATTCTTGGCTACATATAAAACAGATACAATGTTAAAAACAAGAAAAAAGGCAATCTACAAAACCAAAAAGAAAACAGAAATAGAAAACCCATAATAAAAACTATTTAAACAACTCATAGTTAAAAGATGGTAAATTAGAAGAATAATATACCATTTTTGTTTTGCGCAACAAATTTGCAAGCACAAAAATTATAATACCAGTTTTAAATTATGTGAAGTGGAAAATACTTGCTTATATAGGATGGTGAGTTGAAAATTGGCCCAAATTTTGCAGGAAACATTTTGCAATATGTATCAAATTCAGTAAATTTTTCATATGGAAAAAAAATGACCAAGAATGCAACATGTTATGAGCAAAGGGGTTTCTTACATTTGGAATTTAACAGATTAAAATTGCAACAACTTGAATGTACAAATACATTGAATTTGTTCATCTAGAAACAGGAAAAAATTTAAGGAAATAAAGAATCCATATTTTAAATGATGTAAAGTTAATTTAAATAAGAGACTTGAGCAAGCAGGGAACATCACATTGAACATCAGATGTTTGAGGGGAAAACAGTTCAAAAATTTCTCTCAGATAATGGAAAAATAGAACTAAAAAGGAAAGGTGACAAGAGAAAAAATGACTAGGAATTCAAAAAAATATGACTACTGGAAATTCCAGGAAAAGAAACAAAAAAGCAGACCTAAAATGAGAACTTGCCAGATTATGGATAAAATGCATAGCATTTTCTATTTTTCTGTTTTGTTAGGCATGGTGATGAGGACCCTAAAGGCATTTCAAACTATAACATGAAATCACTGAGGAGCTCATCCTTACTCTTTAGTTAAACTGCATACTGTACATCTAAAAAGTTCTCAGGCATGATTTTCTTTTACTCTGAATATTTTGAGATTTAATGAATATGGTTTCTGTGGAAATATGAGATGATTAGATAGTAAAATATCATTGGGTTCAATTTGGAATAATGGATAATTACCTATGATTTCAGATATACAATAATGACATTTAGTTTGTTTTTTTAATTTATTTTATTGAGATATATTCACATACCATGCAGTCATGCAAAACAAAGAGTACATTCAATTGTTTACAGTACCATTTTACAGTTGTGCATTCATCACCAAAATTAATTTTTGACATTTTCATTACCACACACACAAAAATAATAAGAATAAAAATTAAAGTGAAAAACAACAATTAAAGTAAAAACACTGGATGACTTTTTCTGTTTTGTTTTGTTTTGTTTTGTTTTTTTCCTTCCCCCATTTTTCTACCCATCCATCCATAAACTAGACAAAGGGGAATGTGGTCCTTATGGCTTTCCCAATCACATTGTCACCCCTCATAAGCTACATTTTAATACAATTGTCTTCAAGATTCATGGGTTCTGGGTTGCAGTTTGATAGTTTCAGGTATTTACTGCTAGCTACTCCAATTCATTAGAACCTAAAAAGAGTTGTCTATATTGTGCGTAAGAGTGCCCACCAGAGTGACCTCTCAACTCCTTTTGGAATCTCTCAGCCACAGAAGCTTATTTCATTTCTTTCACATCGCCCTTTTGGTCAAGAAGATGTTCTCCATCCCACGATGTTGGGTCTAGATTCCTCCCCAGGAGGCATATTCCATGTTTCCAGGGAAATTCACTCCCCTGGGTGTCAGATCCCACATAGGGGGGAGGGCAGTGATTTCAACTGCCAAGTTGGCTTAGCTATAGAGAGAGGGCCACATCTAAGCAACAAAGAGACATTGGGGAGGAGGCACTTAGGCACAATTATAGGGAGGCCTAGTGTCTCCTTTGCAGCAACAGTCTTCCCAAGGGCAAATCCCATAGTAGAGGGCTCAACCCATCAAACCACCAGTCCCCTATGTCTGTGAGAACATCAGCAACCATTGAGGTGGGGAAGCCCAACACCCCTGCATTCTCCACCAGCTCCTCAAGGGGGCTCTGCATATTTTTTTCATTTTTTTTTAATTAACTCTTTTTTTCTTTTAAATGCACTACATCAAAAAAATTTTTAAAAAACATTCAAAAAAAAAATCAAACAAACCATAACCAGGGAGTAAGAAAAAGACAACTAACCTCGGATAACTACTTTACTTCCAACATGTTCCTACTCTACCCCAAGAAAATAACCTAATATAGCAACATTTCTGTGAACTTGTTCCTACCATACCCATCAGAAATTAACAGACCATAGTCATTCCTGGGCATTCCCAGAACATTAAATGTTTCCACGATAGCTTCTCTGTTCTTATTGTATTATCATTCCCTCCTCCTTAACTCCTCTCTGTCACTAGTTCCCCTACATTCTATATTATAAACCATTTGTTTTACATTTTTCAATGTTCACATTAGTGGTAACATATAATATTTCTCCTTTTGTGCCTGGCTTATTTCACTCAGAATTATTTCTTCAAGGTTCTTCCATGTTGTAATATGTTTCACGACATTATTACTTCTTACAGCCGCATAGTATTCCGTATTGTGTATATACCATATTTTATTTATTCACTCATCTGTTCAAGGACATTTGGGTTGTTTCCATCTCTTGGCAATTGTGAATAATGCTGCTCTGAACATTGGCATGCAGATATCTGTTCATGTCACAGCTTTCAGATCTTCCGGGTATATACCAAGAAGTGCAATTCCTGGATCAAAGGGTAACTCTATGTCTAGTTTTCTAAGGAACTGCCAGACTGACAGAACCATTATACAGTCCCACCAACAATGAATAAGAGTTCCAATTTCTCCACATCCTCTCCAGCTTTTGTAGTTTCCTGTTTGTTTAGTGGCAGCCATTCTAATTGGTGTGAGATGGTATCTCATTGTGGTCTTAATTTTCATCTCTCTAATAGCTAGTGAAGCTGAACATTTTTTCATGTGTTTCTTAGCCATTTGTATTTCCTCTTCAGAGAACTGTCTTTTCATATCTTTTGCCCATTTTATAATTGGGCTGTCTGTACTATCATCATTGAGTTGTAGGATTTCTTTATATATGCAAGATACCAGTCTTTTATCAGATACATGGTTTCCAAAAATTTTTCCCTTTGAGTTGGCTGTCTCTACACCTTTTCGACAAATTACTCTGAGCTACAGAAAATTCTAAGATGGAGGGATGACCATTTAACTATTTTTTCTTTTATTGCTTGTGCTTTGGGTGTAAAGTCTAGGAAGTGGCCACCTAATAAATGGTCTTGAAGATGTTTCCTTATATTATCTTCTAGGAGTTTTAGGGTACTGTCTTTTATATTGAGATCTTTGACCTATTTTGAGTTAATTTTTGTGTAGGGTGTGAGGTAGGGGTCCTCTTTCATGCTTTTGGATATGGATAACCAACTCTCCCAGCCCCATTTGTTGAAGAGACTGTTATGTCCCAGTTCAGTGTCTTTGGGGGCCTTGTCAAAGATCAGTCAGCCATAGATCTGAGGGTCTATCTCCGAATTCTCAATTCAATTTCATTGATCAATGTCTGTCTTTGTGCCAGTACCATGCTGTTTTGACAACTACGGCTTTATAATAATCTTCAAAGTCAGGGAGTGTAAGTCTTCCCACTTCATTTTTCTTTTATAGAGTGTCTTTAGCAGTTTGAAGCATCTTCCCTTTCCAACTAAATTTGATTACTAGCTTTTCCAAATTTGCAAAGTAGGTTGTTGGAATTTTGATTGGGGTTGCATTGAATCTGTAGATGAATTTGGGTAGAATTGACATCTTAATGACATTTAGCTTTCCTATCCATGAACATGGAATATTTTTTCCATCTTTTAAGGTCCCCTTCTATTTCTTTTAGTAGAATTATGTAGTTTTCTTTGTATAGGTCTTTTACTTCTTTGGTTAAGTTTATTCCTAGGTACTTGATTGTTTTAGTTGTTATTGAAAATTGTTTCTTTTTCTTGAATGTCTCTTCAATTTGTTCATTTCTAGCATATGGAAACATTTCTGACTTATGTGCATTAATCTTGTATCCTGCTACATTGCTAAATTGCTCTAGTAGCTGTGTCTATGATTTCTCAGGATTTTCCAGATATAAGATCATATCATCTGCAAATAATGACAGTTTTATTTCTTCTTTTCCAATTTAGATGCCTTTTATTTCTTTGTCTTGCCAGATTGCCCTGGCTAGCACCTCCAGCAGAATGTTGAATAACAGTGGTGACAGTGGGCATTCTTGTCTTGTTCCTGATCTTAGAGGGAAGGCTTTCAGTCTCTCACCATTGAATACTATGCTGGCTGTGGGTTTTTCATATATGCCCTTTATCATATTGAGGAAGTTTCCTTCAATTCCTACCTTTTGAAATGTTTTTATCTAAAAGAGATGTTGGAATTCATCAAATACTTTTTCAGCATCTATTGAGATGATCATTTGATTTTTCTCTTTAGATTTGTTAATGTGTTGTAATACATTAATTGATTTTCTTATGTTGAACCATCTTTGCATGCCTGGAATGAACCCCACTTGGTCATTGTGTATGATTTTTTTAATGTGTCTTTGGATTCAATTTGAAAGTATTTTGTTGAGAATTTGTACTTTTATATTCATTAGGGAGATAGGCCTCTAGTTTTCCTTTTTTTAATAGCACCTTTGCCTGGTTTGGGTATTAGATTTATGTTACCTTCATAAAATCAGTTAGGTAGTGTTCCATTTTCTTTGATGTTTTGAAAGATTTTAAGTAAGATTGGTGTCAGTTCTTTTTGGAATGTTTGGTAGAATTCCCCTGTGAAGCCATCTGGCCCTGGGCATTTATTTGTGGGAAGCTTTATGATGACTGGATCTCTTTGCTTGTGATTGGTTGGTTGAGGTCTTCTATTTCTTCTCTGGTCAGTCTAGGCTGTTCATATGTTTTCAGGAAATTGTCCATTTCCTCTACATTAACCAGTTTGTTGGCATACAGTTGTTCATAGTATCCTCTTATAATTTTTTTTTTTAATTTCTTCAGGATCCACAGTAATGTCACCTTTCTCATTCATTATTTTGTTTATATGGGTCTTCTCTCTTTTTGATTTTGTCAGTCTGGGTAGGAGCTTGTCAATCTTGTTGATCTTCTCAAAGAACCAAGTTTTGGTGTTATTTATCCTCTCCATTTTTTTTTTGTTCTCTATGTCATTTATTTCTGCTTTAATCCTTGTTATTTCTTTTCTTCTGCTTGGTTTAGGATTGGTTTGCTGTTCATTTCCTAGCTTCTTCAGTTGATCCATTGGTTCTTTGATTTTGGCTCTTTCTTTCTTTTTTAGTTATACATTTAGTGCTATAAATTTCCCCCTTGGTACTGCTTTTGCTTCATCCCATAGTTTTGGTATGTTGTGTTCTCATTTTCATTTGTCTCTATATATTTAGCAATTTCTCTTGCTATTTCTGCTTTAACCCACTGGTTGTTTAGGAGCATGTTGTTTAACCTCCAGTTATTTGTGAATTTTCTAAGTCTCTGATGGTTATTCACTTCTAATTGTACTCCATTGTGGTCAGAGAATTTTCTTTGAATAATTTCATTTTTTTTAGGATTTATTGAGGCTTGTTTCATGTCCCAGAATATGATCTATTCTGGAGAAAGTTCTGTAATCACTAAAGAAGAATGTGTATCCTGGTGATTTGGGAAGTAATGTTCTATATACGTCTGTTAAATCAAATTCATTTATCAGATTGTTTAGTTTTTCAAATTCCTTATTGGTCTTTTGTCTTGTTAATCTATCTATAGGAGAGAGTGATGTGTGGAAGTCTCCCACAATTATTGTGGAAACATCAATTGCTTCCTTTAGTTTTGCCAATGTCTCTCTCATGTATTTTGTGGTATCTTGATTCGGTGCATAAACATTTATGATTGGTATTTCTTCTTGTTGAATTGCCCCTTTTATTAGTATGTAGTGGCCTTCTTTGTCTCTCATAACATCCTTGCATTTAAAGTCTATTTTATCTGAGATTAATATTGCTACTCCTGCTTTCTTTTGGCTGTAGCTTGCATAAAATATTTTTTCCATCCTTTCACTTTCAATTTCTTTGTGTCCCTGTGTCTAAGATGAGTCTCTTATATGCAACACATTGGTGGTTCTTCTTTTTTTTTTTTTTTTTTTTTTTTTTTTGATCCATTCTGCCAATCTATATCTTTTGATTGGGGAGTTTAATACATTTACATTCAACATTATTACTGTGAAGGCATTTCTTGAATCAGCCATCTTATCCTTTGTTTTATGTTTGTCAGATATATATTTTCCCCTCTCTCTCTTAATGTCCTTCAATGTACCCATACTGAATCTTTTTAGTACTGAACCTTTCTCCATCTCTCACTCCCATTTCCTTGTTTCTCTGTCAGTAGGGCTCTCTATAGTATCTTAAGTAGGGCAGGTCTCTTGTTAGCAAATTATCTCAGCATTTGTTTTCTGTGAAAAATTTAAGCTCTCCCTCAAATTGAAGGAGAGCTTTGCTGGTTAAAGAATTCTTGGTTGGCAATTTTTCTCTCTCAGAATTTTAAATATGTCATGCTACTGCCTTCTCACCTCCATGGTGGCTGCTGACTAGTCACTACTTAGTCTTATGCTGTTTCCTTTGTATGTGGTGAATTGCTTTTCTCTTGCTGCTTTCAGAACTTGCTCCTTCTCTTCTGTATTTGGCAGTGTGATCAGAATATGTCTCAGAGTGGGTTTATTTGGATTTATTCTATTTGGAGTTCTCTGGGCATTTATGATTTGTATATTTATGGTGTTTAGAAGATTTGGGAAGTTTTCCCCAACTATTTATTTGAATACTTTTCCTAGACCTTTACCCTTCTCTTCCCCTTTGGGGTCACCAATGAGTGTTATATTTTGACATTTTATATTATCTATCATATCCCTGAGGTCCATTTGGATTTTTTCAATTTTTTTACCCATTCTTTCTTTTGTTCTTTCATTTTCCATTCTGTTGTCCTCCAGGTCACTGAATCACTGTTCAGCTTCCTCTAGTCTTGTAGTATGAGTATCCAGATCTTTTTAATTTTTTCAACAATTTCTTTTATTTCTGTAAGATTGTCTATTTTTTTTATTTACTCTTGCAATTTCTTCTTTATGCTCTTCTAGGGCCTTCTTCATGTCCTCTAGATCTTGTGCCATGCTTTTCTTCATGTCTGTTATATCCTGTGCCATGCTCTCTTTGTTCATCTTTAGTCCTTTGATTAATTGCTCCAAAAACTGTGTCTCCTCTGGTCTTTTGATTTGGGTGTTTGGGCTTGGGTTACCCATATTGTCTGTTTTTTTCATATGCTTTAAATTTTTCTGTTGTTTTTGGCCTCTTTTCATTTGCTTAACTTGATAGGGTTCTTTTAGGATGTGTAGACCAATTCAAACCCTTATCTCTAATTTGTCAGGTCTACAGCTTCATGGAGTACACTTTAACTAGCAGGTGGTGTCTGTGAGCAGCCTATTCCCCTCTAGCCAGTTCTCCCCCACTTTGTCTTTGTGGTGAGTGGGGATGTGAGTCTTGTGGGGTCCAGTTGGTGCATGGAGCTTGTGTGTGTATTTGGTGCTGCCTGCCCTGAATATGGGGCATGTATCTGAGCAGTTAGGGAGGGCGGAAGCTCTAACAATCAAATCTCCCAGGTGTTCCTGGAGATTTAAATCTGTTGCAATAGTCTAATCCTTCAGTTCAGTCTTGCCACAGTTTGTTTCTGCCACTGACCCACAAGTCCTTGGTATTGGCATATGGTCCCTGGGACTTGCAAGTGGATTCCTCTTCCAAGCCTTGCACTTTTAGGTCCTCTACTGAGGGACAACTGTGCTATGTCACAGGTGAGCACTGTCTCCCAAGGGAGGTTCTGGGCTGCAGGGCTGTGTAGGGGTGTTCCCAGTCTGCTGAAAGGATGGCTGAATGGGACATGTTAATTTCCCCCTTTTCACACAGCTCTGCCTTCCCAGCTCAGGAAAAATTAGCTGAGGGTGTGGGAAAGGCTATTGTCCATGCCCAATATTGTGGTATGTGCATGTGCTGTTGGAAACACTTCCCATCTCACTGGGTTGTTTGGGGAAGCTCTGGGCTGTGGCACTGGTGCTGGGCAGGGGCATTCCCAGCCACCTGGGAAGATGGCTGTAAGGGGATGCCCCTCTTTTCTTGGGAAGTTGTGGTGTTTAGTGAATATTCTCAGCCACTGGACTTATTGCCTTGTGTCTCAGAGCTCTCTTAGCTTTGCTTTTGTCTGGGCCCAAATTGCAAGTCTTTGAGGCTGTCTGTAATGGGCTTCTTAAAGTAATTTTTTTAGAAAAAGATAAAAAAAAAAGAAGGGCCCTCCTTGCAGATCTAATGGGCTATTGAAATGCTAAGAGACAAGGAGATTAGGGCCATTAAGGAACAGTCAAGAAAGCAGAGAAACCAGTTCTTCAGACAAGGAAACTTGCCTTCTGGATTTGCATATGAGCCTGACTCTGCCTGAGCTCTGCCCTTCCCCATTCTATGTTCACCAGAACTCCAAAAAGTCTCCACTTTTATTTTTTGAATTCCCTTGCTGTTTTTGCTAGCCCTATCTCCTCTCCACTGGGCTGACTGCTTCCAGATTCTCCGTTGTCTGGTCTCAGTCTATCTATATTTGGAGTTTGGATCAGCCATCTGAGGTTTCAATAAGAGCCACAACTGCAGTTCTCCCTCCTTATTCTCAGCAACAATGGCCCCTCCTCCCATAGGACTGAGCCTGGCAGAGAGGGGTGTGGGCCCCCTGGCCACAAAAACTTACATATTTCACTGATCTCAGCTGTTCCACGCATTTGTGAGTGTTGTATGAAGTATACCCAAAGTCAAATTGCTCTCCAGCATCCAATCCACACAGTTCCTGCATTTCTACCTACTGTCCTGGAGGAGTAACTAAAACCTACACCTCACCACTCCACCGTCTTGCCCCGTCTGACATTTAGTTTTAATAGAAAATATTTTGAACTTTACTGCCTCTCTTCAAAGTGATGATTTATCTTATCAAGCAGACAACATAAAAGTTTAAAATAGAAAAAAATCATTGGAGAGAAAATTGAAAGAGCTAGATTAGGTCAGCAAAACAAATTTTTTTGAAGAATTGGGACTAAACCAACCTCCTACTTATAAATAGCATAATAATTTAAAACTTAAAATAAATTGTTTATTTTATTAAATGTTCATGTATTAATACCAAAAATAGTGTAGCAATTTCATGTTAATGTTAATCCTTTGCTTATTGTATTTTGTCATAAACCAAAAGGGAGATATATTTATATAATTATTATACACAGCATTGCCATTGTAAGTATTCAAAACTAAGCAACAATAGAATATATTGGTTGAATTACATCTCATTATGAATTTGCTAACCATTTTTGTGTGTTTTTCAGAGTTGATGAATATATATTAGTCAATCATCTGATGTAGATTTCTTATATATTTGGAAGGACATATGTGGCCCAGTTTTGTCCAATTATACAGATAAAATAGGGCTAATTTTACTTGGTACTTTATAAAGGCTCTGCATTAAATTGGCTACCATGGGATTATAATATAATCATTTATGTAGCAAAGTATACATATGTTTATATATGCAACTAATGTGTACTGAGTTTTCCAATTCCTTGAAAAACAAGAAGAGTTTCTGAGTTATATATAATTTGCTTTAAAAAAGTGAGAAAATTGATAGTTCTTTTACATTTGAATTTTGGGGCCTCGTTTCCTATCTGCTACATAAATCAAGAGCAGATTCATAGTGTTATTAACATAAATTATTCCATACACATTTTGGTATATGCTGTATTTCCACTTTACTATCTGTATTTCCCCATCTTTAAATTATTGTTTTCAAATACCTGTGTCATGGTAAAGGAAAGTTTTTATTATTCTAACCCAACATTACACTTACAGGTCCACACTGCAATGAAATACTTGAGTTTTTCCTTTGGTTTCCAAGATGTGCAATGATATGCCAAATTTGCAGGAACTATATGAGGATCTGAAACAATAGCCAGATAGTATCAAAACATAAACATCTTCCACTATGATAAGTAAAGATATGCTACTTAACACATGCAGTAGTCTTTCCATACTTATGTTAAAACTCATTTCATACTTTTGATTTTTCTTTTCTGTTCCTTGGACCATTTTCTCATCCACTTTAACTAAATGGAAGGAATAATGGAACCATTTGACATGGGAATTGTTGCATAGTTTTGAAAACTCAGCTTTGCAACTATTTCCAAAATAATTATATTTGCACTTAAAAATGGAATAATAGAAATGCTATGCATTAAATATTCAGTGATACGTTTTCATGTGCTGTGTTAACATCAGTAATAACTTAAAAATCACTGGGAGGTATAAACATTAAAGATGTCTAAATAAATAAATTTAAAATGTCAAAATTATGAAATGAATAGTCTATATTAGAAGTTTTGTTTACAATGAATTTTGTTGATTAACTGAAAAAACTGAGGGTAAAATAGAAAAAATATGCATTTACGAAAATTTATTTGGATTTGGATTCCTTAAGGCAGCAAAAGTGAGAGATTGGAATCTAGGATTACAATTTTCTATTAAACAACCTATTTCAATCCTCAGCCAGTCTTTTTGACTACACATTATATTGCATTTTATTGTCTTACACTTGAGCTTGAAAACAGCCTATCATTTAAAGGGTTGAATTTTGAAGAATATCCTGAATGATTCCCTGAGGGAGCAATTACAATTGTTTAAGGAGGATAAGTAAGAATAGAAAAAGTGTGAATGTCACAGGTCACATTCAATTCAGTATTGCCCACGTAGGTGTTGGAAGGTAACTATGGGGAAATTGTAGATACAATTTCTGCTGTATTTGCAGAGTTATTGATTTAAGACATTGGTTTTGAATAGACATGTTGAATTTTGGGTGAGATGCCCAAAGGGCAACCCGTTTTCTTGGAAAGACGTTCACTCCAAAGAAGCTGAGCACATTGCACTGAAAGTTCAAACACTCTTTCAGTTGTTACGATTGAGTGGCAGCTCACCCTTCTTAACGTCTTTAAGCCAGCAACCTGCCATCATCGCTAAGCTGTGAATATAAAATTTCCCTTGATTCTTCAGACATTTGTCTTCCCATCAGGCAAGCAAGGCTTCTCTGAATTCCTGTCAGCAAACAACAAAGTGGAGTCACTCCAAGAACTGTTTTAATCAGAACTTCCTCCTAAACTAATCAGTACAGCAGTGCTAAGTGGCATGTCATTTTGAAATATGCCACTGTGAGTGCAGCTTCATGTAGGAAGTTATGCTATATGATTTGAAATGGAAAAGGAAAACAATTCTCACAAATTATTCTGCTGTCTTTTTAATATGTGGAGTTAAAATGTATGGTGATTATTTCTGCCTCTTCAACATTCATTGTCTTCTTTGGAGACTCCCAGATTTCTTTTCTTGAGAGAAGGAAACTTTCCCATATGATCATCCCACATGTTTCAGGCAGAGGTTTTAATGCTGTGTCTAGTAGTGTGAATGGAACACAGACAGAGCCAAATGATAGAATTCTAACCCTTGGCCACACCCATTAGTTCTGGGATAATCCTATAATCAAAACTGGTTTAATTACAGTTAATTATTGGACTTGTATGGACAATGACTGGAAGACATACTTTTCTTTTTTTCTGAGGCAGAATGACGTAGGCATACTTTTACTGGCAACCAGTCTATAAGTATCTTATACAGAAAATAAAGCTATCTAGATTAGACTAGAGACAAAAATGGAGACAGATCTCATGATATTTAGCCTTTGGGTTCAAATTCCAACTAAACTAATTCTATGTCTGTACTCTTCAGTAATGTGAACAAAGATTCCTAGTTAAGCTAATTTGAGTTGAGTTTTCTTATCCCTGCTATGGAAACAAGCCTAAATGATACAGTAACTTATCTTATATTAGGCATGAAGTAGAAAATGAAAATGTGAGCCTCAATTCAGGAAATGTTCAGCAGATATCACAATTTTCATGATTATATGCACAGAGGGATTCTTTTTCAAGCCAAATTCATTCATGGATCTGTGCTTTCCACGTAAAGCCATTCTGGCTTTTAACACCCACCACTCAAATTTCATCACAGGATATAGCAGATAACACTTTTAAGAGTCCCACTTACAGGCATGAAATACAGTTGTAATCATCATTTTGTAAAGTCAAGTGCAACTTAGCAGAACTCAAATTTTAGCATTTTGTGAAGCTCTGATGAAGTTATACATATAAACAATTAATGATGAATCAGTACATAAATTTGAACTTTGAGAAATTGCAAACAGAGACATTGAGCATTCTCTGTTTTTTGTGATTACAGATATAAAATAAGCTCTTCTCAATTGTATAAAATTGTAGCTTATGAGGGGTGACAATGTGATTGTGAAAGCCATATGGACCACACTCCCCTTTGTCTAGCTTATGGATGGATGAGTAGAAAAATGGGGGAAGGAAAGAAAAAGGCACCCAGTGTTCTTTTTTACTTTAATTGCTCTTTTTCACTTTAATTTTTATTCTTATTATTTGTGTGTGTGTGGTAATGAAAATGTCAAAAAGTAATTTTGATGATGAATGCACAACTATGTAATGGTACTGTAAACAACTGAATGTATGCTTTGTTTTGTATGACTGAATGGTATGTGAATATATCTCAGTAAAATGAAGTAAAAACAAAATAAAATAAAATAAGTTCTTCCAACTGTCCATGAAAACAAACTCAGCAAAATTAGAAGGATCAAAGTTTCCGTTCCCTCACAGATAATCTAATATTTGGAGGTTGTTTCCCTGCCCTATGTAACTAACACTTAACCATGGATTGAGTATTTTAATTAATGATATTTTGCCTAGTAATAAAATTTAATTTTTATTTTGCTTAAAAGAAGAAGTGGTCTGAGGTATGAGTGTATATCACTTCCTGGGCCGTGACTAATGGTTTACCTGAATAGTCGGGACTTTGCAGGAACTTGTTTGGAAAATTGATGATGATAATAAGGAGGTCTGGGAGTGGAGGTATGTGAATATACATTTCTGAATGAGCAAAAGGCATGAAGATATTTGTGTTTTGTATAAATAAATGTTCACCAGGGGATGAAATAAACAGAGGAGGATTTTAATAATAAGGTGTATCCAGTCAGCCTCTATCCCAAGTCCCTCTAGCCATTGCCAAATGGGTTCATAAACAAAGTGTTCATGGTGTCAGGGTTGGAGGTCATGCATGGGCTTCCATTCATCAAGGTCAACTTGGCAATAGCCATGGTTGAGTGCCCAACTGCCAGTAGCAGAGAACAACAATTAGTCCCTGTGGTAGTTTGGAGGTTGTATATACCCCTGAAAAAGTCATGTTCTTTTTTTCAATAGAACAAATAGAAACTTTATTATAATTTTATATTATTTTGTGCAATCCTTTGGAGGAGCACTATGTTTTAAAGTTATGTTTCCTAAATAAGAAATAGCATATGTTATTTCAACCACTATGTGAGAAGATGTACCCAAAGAATTAGGAGCAATGCAGAAAATGAGTAAATGAAGTGAGAACTGTGAATCACATTAAAAATAATTTTCTTCATTCAAACCCCATATAAACACAGTGCTTCTGGATGTAGCTTTTTTTAAATGCAATTTTATTGAGATATGTTCACACAGCATATAATTCATCTAAAGTATATAATCAACAGCTCACAGTATTAACACGTATTTGTGCATTCATCACTACAATCAATTTTAGAATATTTTCATTACTCAAAATAATAAAAATTAAAAAAAATAAAATTAAAAGGAAAAATAGAAAAGAACACTCCAAACATTCCATACCTCTTATCTCCTCTACCACTTATATATTTTTTGTCATTATTTTATTACTGATCTGCCCATTCACTGGATCCAGGGAGTGTCAGTCACAAGATTTTCACACTCACTCAATCACATGATAAAAGCTATAGGGAAATGTAATCATCAACAAAAATCAAGGCTACTGCATTACAGTTCAATAGTTTCAGGTATTTCCTTCTAACAATTGTAATGCACTAGAAAATTAAAGGAATATATATATATAATGCATAAGAATAACCTCCACAATAACCTCTCAACTCTATTTCAAATCTCTTGACCACTAAAAGTTTACTTTGTTGCATTTATTTTCTCCATTTTGGTCAAGAAGTTTCTCTTAATCCCATGAAGTCAGGGTCAGGTTTATGCCTGGGAGTCATGTCCCACATAGAGGGGAGGATAGTGAGTTAATTTGCAGAGATAGCTTAGAGATAGAGGCCACATCTGGGCAACAAAAGAGATTCTTTGGGGGTTACTCTTAGGCATAGTTATAAGTAGGCTCAGCTTCACCATTGGAGAAATAAGTTTCATAAGGGTGAACCTCTAGATCAAGGGCTTGGCTAATTGGGAGCCCCTAGTGCTTAAGAGAATATCAGGAATGCCCCAGATGGAAAATTTATAGTTCCACGCTTTTTCCCAGACAATCAAAGGGACTTTGCAAATACTTTTTCATTTTCTGTCCTAAATATTCTGGGATATATTGGGGTATTACATTAGCTTCTACAGAATAACAAGATCTCATTCCTTATTCTAGGTTCCATTTAATTATTTTGTTTAAATAATTTGACCATACAGGTTAAATTAGATAGTGTGCTACAGAAAATAAATTTTTGTACCAAATAAACCTCTCTTACTTTGGTCTCACAGAAGTTGGAGTTTTAAAATACAGTCAATATCATCCTTTACCCTGTATTTTAATTTACTTTAGTCCTAACCAAGTCCATTTCATTCATATATCTAATTGTAGTCTGATCTCTTTTTCACCTTTTTTAACAGTTGCTGTGTGGAGTAAGAGTGACTTTCAGAGCTGCAGAACTCTAATTCTGAGTCTCAGGTATCACACAGATACCCACATTTCTAGAGAACTACCAGGTTATACACAAAGAGTTCAGCATCTCGGACTTTAGAAATAGCAGTTAAAACTCAGAAATAGATGTGACTGCTGTAAGAGCTTACAATCTAGGGACCTTTACAATAAACCTTATTAACATTATCTACTCCTTAATCATCAGTTGTCCAATATCTGCCCCCATTCTATCCCCAGATAACCTATACTCTTGAATTCAATTCTCAGCATTTGCTCATTATAGTTAGTTTATAATAGTGAGGACTTACAATATTTCATCCTTCATTTTTGGCTGATTTCACTCAATATAATGTCCTCAAGATTCATTCACCTACTTGTATGCCTCATGCCTTCAGTCCCTCCTTTCAGTTGCTCAATATTTCCTTGTATTTGTACACCACAGTTCACCCCTCCATTCATCCATCGATTTACCATTAGGCCACCTCTGTCCATGGCAAATCATGAATAATGTTGCCGTAAATATCAGTGCAAATGTCTATTTGTGTCCCTCCTTTCAGTTCTTCCAAGTATACACCACATAATGGAGTTGCAGGATCATATGGCAACCCTATACTTAGCCTCCTGTAGAATCACAACACTGCCCTCCAGAGGGGCTGCGCTATTCTATTTCCCTACCAACAGTGAATAGGTATATCTCTCTTTCCATATCTTCTCCAGCACTTACATCTTTCTGTTAATTTATTTAACAGTTTTATTTACACACCATACAATACATCCTAAGTGAACTATCAATGGCTCCTGGTATAAGCACATAGTTAACGCACTCACCACAACAATCTATATGAGAACACTTCCATTTCTTCTGGAAAGAAAGAAGAGTAAAAAAAAAAGAATAATAAAAAAATAAAAAGGAGAGACAACCAAACCACATTAAGAATGCCATACCCCTCCCTTATATACCAAAGGCATTTAGCTTTGGTATATTGCCTTTGTAGCAATTAATGGGAGAATAATTGTTAAATGCAGGCCCCAGTTTGCGTTGATTGTATTTGTTCCATACACCTTCTCATTTTCAACACCTTTCAATGATGACATTCATTGGTTCTCCCTCATGTAAAAACTCTCTTATATTTTTATGTTTAATCACCACCATTGTCCACTCTAGGATTTGCTAAGTTATCCAGTCCCAGTTTTTAACCTCTATCTATCCTTCTGGTGTCATATATGCCCATAGCCTTCCTCTTTTAACTATACTCATACTCACTTTTGTTCATTATATTTACAGTATTGTGCTACCATCAGATAGTATTGTGCTATCCACTTCTGGATCTTTAAATAAATCCTAGTGAACATTCTGTACTCTTTCAGCATCAAATGCCCAATCTCCACCCTGTTTTCTAACTCCTGATAAACTGTGTCTTAACTTTTAAGGCAGTACATTCATCTAATTTTGTCTTTTTGATCTCATATGTCACACCTTGTTTTTTCTCTCTTTTTAACCTTATGATAATCTCCATTTCTACACTTTTCTACAAACCTCTCTCTCCTGTCTTTTCCTAACTGCCTGTAGTGCTCCCATTAGTATTTTTTGTAGAACAGGTATCTTGTTCACAAACTCTCTCACTGTCTGTCTGAAAATGTTTAAAACTGTCCCTCATTTTTGAAGGACAGTTTTTCATATAGAACTCTTGGTTGGCAGTTTTTCTCTTTTGGTATCTTATATATATCATACCTCTGCCTTCTCACCTCCATGGTTTCTGCTGAGAAATCCACACATAGGGTTGTTCATCTTCCCTTGTATGTAATGGATTGCTTTTCTCTTGCTGCTTTCAGAAATCTCTCTGTCTTTGACATTTGACAATCTGATTAGTAAGTGCCATGGAGGAGGTCTGTTTAGGTCTATTCTGTATGGGGTATGCTGCACTTCTTGGATCTGTAATTTTATGTCTCATAAGAGTTGGGAAATTTTCAGTTCTTATTTCCTCCATTATTCTTTCTGCCCCCTCTCCCTTCTCTTCTCCTTCTGGGACACCCATAATATGTATATTTGTGTGTTTCATGTTGTCATTCAGTTCCCTGATACCCTGCTTATATTTTTGATTCTTTTCCCTATCTATTCTTTTCTGTGTAGGATTTCAGATGTTCTGTCTTCTCGTTCACTAACCTTTTCTTCTGCCTCTTCCCATCTGCTGTTGTATGTCTCCACTGTGTTTTCATCTCTTCTATTGTGTCTTTCATTTCTATAGGTTCTGCCATTTGTTTTTTTTTTTTCAATCTTTCAAGTTCTTCTGTATGGACCGAAGAGATCTTTCATCACTTTGACCACATTTTCCTTCAACTCACTGAATTGATTTAGAAGATTTGCTTAAATGCCTTTTATTTGTTTTTTCAACTCCTGTATCTTACTTAAGGTTTTAGTTTGTTCCTTTGGCTAGGCCACATCATCAGGCTTCCTAGAATGGATCAAGATATTTTTGCTGGTGACTAGGCATCCGGTTTCCTTGATTACTCTGGTGGTCCTTTTCTCTCTTTTGCCTAGGGTTTTCTTATTGATTGAATTTGTTCTCTCTGTCTTCTTTGGTGTTTAGTTTAATTTATTCTTGACTTCTAGCATCAGTCAGGAGTTGGAGTTGGTACCCAAATTTCTGTGCCCCTTTTCTTGGGATACAGCCCTTTTCCAGTATTCTGAGCTCATCCAACTCCAAAAGCCTTTGTTTTCTTTTTTTCCCACCTCTTCTCTGTAGAAGAGCTACTTCTGGGTTCCTTTCAAGCTTGCTCTGGGTATATCTGTATCTGGAGCTTGTATTCAGCAGTACAAATCTGTTAATTAAATCCGCAATTGGAACTTGCTTGAGTTCTGTTTCCCTTACTCCTACTAGAGACTGTTTCCTTTTCCCCACAGGAAGTGACTTCAAAATAGCCTGCCATTCAGTGGGGGAGGGGTGCCAGTCTCCAAGCTTGAACAACTTACTTATAGTTCTATGCTGTTATCTCAGACCTTCCACCCATTCCAGACTGGTGTATGATGTGTGTCTGGCTACAGAAGTCTCCCAAACAGCTGTTCCAGACAGTTCTTGGCTATTTACTAGCTTCCCTAGAGTACAAAGGAAATCCCACACCTCCTTTGTTGACATCTTTCCCTGGCTTGGTCATGTTCTTTTAATCTTTTCCTCTGGGTGCAGGTCTATTGTAGGTAGGACCTTTTGATTAGGTTATTTCAATTGAGATGTGACTCACCTCATTCAGGGTGGGTTTTGATCCTCTTGCTGGAGTCCTTTATAAGAGGATAAAACATACCAAAACTAAGAGATGGAATTAAGAGAAGCTCACAGAGAAGAGCACCAGGGAAAGTGAGAGAGGAAGCCACTGAAGCCAGAAGCTGAAAGCAATGAAACTCAGAAGGACCAGCAATGTCACTGTGTGCCTTGCTGTGTGACAGACGAACCCCAGATTCTGGCAGTCTGTCTTCAGAGTCTAGGTATTGTTTTTTGATGCCTGGATTTGGACATTTTCATGGCCTAAGAACTGTAAATTGTAAGTTAACAAGTCCCCATTATAAAAGTCAACCCGTTTCTTGTGTGTTGCATTCCAGCAACTTTTTAGCAAACCAAAGCAGCACCATTCCCTGAGGTCATCAACCTGCTACATAGTGGCAGGTTGATGACGTTTTACCACCTTCGTCCAGCATTGAAGAGGCAGCCTTTTATTCTACAGGAATAGACATTTACAGTGTCTATAAATTTGCCTTTCATACATCTAAGGACTTCTAGAATGTCTTTTCTACCATAGTGATATTAGATACAGCATTGCTTCTGATCAAGATACTGATTTCACAGAAAATGAAGAATGACTATGGGCCAATTTTCATAATATTCACTGACCTAATCATGTTCCCCATCATTCTGAAACAGCTGGCTTGATAGAATGGTGGAATGGCCTTTTGAAGGCTCACAGAGCTAGGTAGATGGGACTACCCTTGCAGGGCTTGGGCAATGCTTTCTGGGTCACTGCATATGCTCTCAATGAGCATCCAAAATATGGTGCTATTTCTAACAGACCAGGGTTCATGGATCTAGGAATCAAAGGGTGTGAATAAGAGTGAAATAATTCACTGTTACCATTAGTGATTCATTAGCACTATTCCTTCCTATTCCTTAATGATTCACTAGCAGTATTCCTTCCTAGTCTTAGATTCCTCTGGTCTAGAAGTCTTAGTTCCTAAAGGAGGAATGTTTCTATCAGGAGACACAACAATGTTTTCTGTTGAACTATAAGTGAATTCCACCCTTCACTGTGGGAGCCTCATGACTGAATCAACAGGGAAAAAGGGAGTTACTCTATTGACTGGGGGAATTGATTCTCATTACCAGCAGCTGCTGCTACTATGCAATGAAGTTAAGGGAAAACATGCCTGAAAAGAGGAGATCCCGTAGGGTATTTCTTTGTACTACTATCCCCTATGAATAAAGTCAGTGGAAAACCACAACCAGCCAATTCAAACAGGACTACTAATGGCACAGACACTTTAGGAATGAATGCTTTGTTCACTACACCAGGCAAAGAACCATAATCAACTGAGGTGCTTGCCCAGTGCAAAGGAAATATGGAATGGATAGTAGAAGACTGTAGCTATAAATATAATCTATGATCACATGTCTGTTATAGAAACAAGGACTGTAATAGTTATAATATTCCTTTCTTGTGAATATATTTATGAATATATGTACATATTAAGCAAATGATTTGATTTCTTCCCTATCTTTCCCTTTACCATATAACATGGATATGAGGGAGAAGCATAAACATCACCCAAGGACTTCACTTCCTCTTCTGGGGAAAGAGTCTCTTTCAATTGTATGTAGGATAGTTGTCCCATGTTAAGTGGAAGTTTATCTTATTAGTTACTTTTCTGTAGATTTAGTATGGTTTAAAGAAATACATAAGGTGCCAAGTTGGGAAGGGGTAGATTGTGATAGTCTTATGTATCAACCTGGGAAGGCAATAGCATCCAGTTCTTTAATCAAACACTAATCTTTGTGTTGCTTTGAAGTTTTTAGTAGATGAAGTTAACTGCTACAATCAGTGGACTTTATGTGAAGGAGATTATCCCTGATAATATGGATGGACCTCATCCGATCAGCTGATGACCTTCAAGAGCAAAAACTGAGGTTTCCCTGAGAAGAAGAAATTCTCCCTCAGGTTGCAGCATCAAATCTTGCCTACAGGTTTCAGACTTGCAATTGCCCACAATGACGGAAGTGTTCTAAAATTATTGTTGGGATATTACATATTTTAAACGGATAAATTGTATGGTACGTAAATTATATCTCAATAAAACTTCTGAAAATGAGGTGGTTAAAATGTCTCTTTTTTTGCACCAAATTTACTCCCAAACACATATTACAACAAATTTAAATTAATTACTAAAGCTTTTGAAGGACTAGAAAATTGGTGAGTCATGATGTACCATCTGCTAGCAAATGCTAGTTTGCTACCAGAATTTCTTAAAATGCTATTAGCATACAAGCACAGTTAGTAGTTACTTACACTAGATAATCAAAAAATTATCACAGATACTGCATGTTAAATGATTTAACTTACTTCTCCACTAATAGAATTATTTAAATTGAAATTTAAATAATAAAAGTCTTCTACGCAAGGTTGATCTACATTTAAATGTGTATGAATGGATAAATGTACAAAGGTGTATATTTGAGTCAGGTGAGCCCTAGTCAATAATTGGAGTCAAGTTGAGACACATGGAAAAATGTTACATGAGCAGAATTCCTCACAGAACTGTGCCTTAAAATATTATTTCCTGTCATATTGTGCTAGTTATTATAAAATATGTCCATTCTTCTAACATTGTAGTCTCTTTTTAGCATACATATTTTCTAAGCTTCCATTCTAAAGAACTCTCCCTTCCAAATATCTAATTTAAATGTAACTCAAATCCTAATTGAAAGTACACTACACAGACTACCTTGATCTCCAAAATGAACCTTTTCTGCTATTTTGCTTCTTGAAATTAGCATTCAATCTTATTTAATTTTTTTCAAATGTTGCCAGTTGTCTCAATAATTTCCTTTATAAAGAAAAAATCTTGTACTGGATATTTTTCAGTGTCACATGTTGCATTAATTTTTTCATGTCTTTTTCGTCTCTTTTAATCTGCTACCCTTCCTCAGTCTCTGTCTTTCATTTCCTTGATTTCTCAGGAGGGTATAGACAAGTTAATTTGTAGAATAACCTTCATTTTTTTTTCTAATTTTCTTCATGATTGGAATCAGATCACACATATTTGGTACAAAAACAGAAAAGGTGATATTGTTTCATTTTCTGTGAATCATATCAGAAAGCACATGCTAATCTGTCCCATTACCAGTGATGTTAACATTGAGTATTTGGTTAAAAACATTTCGACCAGATTTTTCTTTGTGAGTTACTATTTACTCCATGGATATTAATACACATTTCGTAGGAAGGTACTACTAGACAATGTAAATGTCCTGTGCCTTATCATACTTCCATACACTTCCATACACTTGTACAGGTATCCAATGATGTTTCTAGCCTAAAACAATTATTAATCTATGGTTGTCAAATGGTGAAGATCAATATTTCTTTTAAATTCATATACAGTAAATTTCACTTTTTGTGGTTGTTTTAGTTCCCTAGGCTGTTGAGGGAAATACCATGAAATGGGTTGGGTTAATCAATGGGAATTCATTTGCTCATGGTTTGAAGCAGGGAAAAAGCCAAAATGAAGGTATCATCAAGGCAATATTTTCTTCGTGAAGACTGTGGTATTCTGGGTTTATCTGCTGGTCATCTTTGGTCCTGGGCTTGTCATGTGGCAGTGCACATGGTGGGTTCTCCTGTCCTCTCCATTCATTTCTGGGTTTCATTGATTTCAGCTTCTGGCTCCTTTGCAGTTTTCTCTCTGAATTTCACTCTGCTTATAAAGGACTCCAGTAATATGATCAAGATGCATCCTGATTAAAGCAGGCCACACCTTCTTAACTGAAGTAACCTCACATCAAAGAATACACTTACAATGGGTTCACACCCACAGGAATGGATTAAATTTAAGAGCATGTTTTTTGTGGGGTACATAGAGCTTCAAACCACCAGGGGAATAAATAGTTCCATGGGTTTTGACAAATTATTAGAATCACATATTTACCATAATTTTGACACCAAACAGTTCCCTGAACCCAAAAGATTTCCTGTGTTACCCATTTGTAGTTAAGTCTTTCCCTACCCTCAACCCCTAACAACCACTGATCTGTTGATCTGTTCTGTCCTTTAATGGATTATCCTCTTCCAAAATATCATGCAAATTAAACCACACAGTTTGTAGCCTTTTGTGTCTGCTTTCTGTCAAATAGAAAATGCATTTGAGATTCATCCAGATTATTGTGTGTAGCAATAGTTTCTTTATTTTTATTGCTGATAGCTTTCTAATGTATGGCTATCCATAATATGTTTATCCATTCATTCATTGAAAAATATTTTGATTGCTCCTATGAATAAATTTGCTATAAACATTTGCATACTGATTTTTGAGAGAACTTAATTTTTCATTTTCCTTCAGTAGATACCTAAAAGTGGAAATTCTAGGTCAAATATTAAGGGAAAGTGTAACTTTATAAAAAAATTAGCAAAATATTTTCCAAATGTTTGTATTCACACCAGCAGTTTATAAGGGTACCAATTGCTTCCATCCTCATCAGCATTTAGTATTGTTGGTTTTATTTATTTATTTTAACAATTCTAAAATATGGGTATTAGTATCTGATGGTGGTTTTCATTTATATTTTCCTAAAACTAATGGTATTGAACATCTTTTCATGACCTTATTTCCATTCATATGGTCATAGGTAAAGGGTCTATTCAAATCATGTTTATTTGTAGGGGCAGTGGATGAGGGACAATTGTTTCCTTTCTCACTATTCATTACAAAAATTATTAAGGAAGTTGTGGGTTTACAGAACAATCATGCACAAAATACAGAACTCTCATAAAATTCCCCACCACCAGCACTTGCATTGATGTGGAAAATTTGTCACCGGAGATAACACTTGTGCTGGTTGAATATATTATGTCCTCCAACAAGCCATGTTCTTTAATGCAATCTTGTGGGGGCAGAGCCATTAATCTTTTTGATTAGGGTGTGACCTCTTGATTGAATGTTTCAATGGAGATTTGACCATGCCCACTCAGGGTAGGTCTTGATTAGTTTACTGGAGTCCTTTAAAGGGAGCTAACACAGTGAGCAGAGAGATGAAAATGCCCCAAGAGCAGCTGAGAGAGACTTTTGGAGAGATGCTTGGGAGCTGACACTTGGAGATGCTTGGAGACATTTGGAGATGCCAGCCTAGAGTTTGATCTGGAGAAATTAAGAGAGGACACCTAAATGGTTAGATGTACAGGAGCTGAAGAGGCTAAGAGTGACAAGCCTAGAGACATGTTTGAGAATGCCATTTTGAAGCACAACCCCCAGGAGCAAACAAACAGCAGTTATCAGCCACATGTCTTTCCAGCTGACAGGGGTGTTCTCGATGCCATTGGCCTTCCTTCAGTGAAGGTATCCTCTTATTGATGCCTTAGTTTGGACAATTTTGTGGCCTTCGGACTATAAACTTGTAATCAAATAACCCCCCTTTAGTCAATCCATTTCTGGTATTTTGCATAATGGCAGCAATAGCAAACTAGAACAACAGGATTTTTTTTCTTTGTAACTCTACTGTTTTTTAACAGCAATTATATTTGTTATAACTGATGAAGGATTATTGAGGTAGCACTGTAATTATGGTCCATAGTTTATGTAGGAGTATTTTCCCCATATTACTAATCTATTTTTTTCATGCATGTCTTTATTTTATTACTCATCTACCCATACACTGGATAAAGAAGTGTCAGTCAGAAGGTTTTTGTAATCACACAGCCACACAATTAAAGCTATATAGTGATCAAATCATTATCAAAGATCAAAGATACTGGATTACAGTTCAACAATTTCAGGTATTTCCTTCTGGCTATTCAATACAGTAGAAACTAAAAAGAAACATCTGTATAATGATTCCGTAGTTAAAATTATTTCCTAGGTCCTAATTTCTCAGTTACACCACCTCCTTTTCATTTGATCATTAACTCAATCTTCAGGGATATCTGGGCAAGGACCATTTTAACTTCTTCATGCTGGGAAGGGGTGTAAACCTTATGGGCTACAGGAATGAACCTGGTTGACGTTCTTAGAGAGACTGGTACATCTGGGTTTCAGGGTTTATCTGGCAAAGGAACAATCTGGCGGTCTTAAATTTCTGAAAATACAAACTAACCTTTTATTGATTTTTGATGAATATATATTTTATATATCCCAGACCCAGGTCCTTTATTAAATATCTGGTTTGTAAATATTTTTCCAACCTGTGCCTTGTTGTTTCATCCCTTATAGTCTTTCAGAGAGCATTTACAAGATTTCAATAAAGTTCATTACATCAATGTTTCTATTTTATTTATGGACTATGCTTTTTTTGTTTGTTTGTTTTAATCTAAAAACTCTTTTCATAATACACATTAACAAAGATTTTCCTATGTTTTATTCCATAAATTCATAGTTTTATGTTTTACATTTAAGTCTATGATTTATTTTGGGTTACATTTTAGGTAAGATATGAGGTCAAAGTTGTTTTATTATGTTATCTTTTGCTTTTTAATGTTCACAAGTTATCTGTTTACCATTTGTAGAAAAGACTATAGTTTTCCATTGCATTACTTTAACTTCTTTGGCAAGATGCAAAACCCTTTCATATATATTTGTGTGTGTCTATTTCTGGACTCAGTATTTATTCCATTCATCAGTGTTTCCGTCTTTTTGACAATGACATACTGCCTTAATTATTGGAAAATTTGAGTAACTCTTGCAATCATTGTGAGAATTCCTTTTGCTATTTTAAAAAACTATCTTAATTATCCTGGATTCTTTCATTTCCATGGAAATTTAGAAACTGCTATTGATATCTACAAAAATTCCTTTCAGAATTTGATAGGAATTTGTGTAGATCAAATTAGAGAGAATTGACATCTTGACATTATTGGTAATGTAAACCATGTACAGAGTATTTTCTCCTAATGTTTATTTCACAATAAACTCTAACAGCATATTTTTCTACCACATACATATCTAATAACTTTGATTCAACTGGTTTGAATTCCTTATGCAAAGGATTACTTGCATTGCAGCCTGAACCAGTCGCAGAGCCAGTCTTTATCTGGCCCCATTCAGAGAGGATAACTTTAAATCTCGCTTAACATATGGGTAAGAGAAGTATTCCCATGTGTGGAATATGTTGCCTCCAGATCCAAAGAGATCTATTAGTAATTGTACTTATTTCTATGCAGTGGGAGATATGGGATGTAATCATCTGTTTTATGTTGAAGGGGATGTACCAGGATACCCAAGATTACTGGTCAGCAAAAAATTTCATTGAAGTGACTGCTTCCTGAAACATTATAGGGATTATTTCTCATGTATTTCATACCAAAGTCTCCCTCATACTAGCTGTATCTTGCTCATCAGCTAAATTAATAAGATATTTTCAATACTGTTTGGGCAGAGAGGAGAATTGAGCTGTGATGTGATTACCAGAGTGATCTTGGTTCATCCCATGGAGAAACAGAAAACTGGGGCAGCTCTTCCAAATTATCCTAACTTGAGTTATAGGGTTGGTTATTTAAGTTGATCAGTCAATGGAAACAGGCTACTCTCAAAGCCTGGGTATAATATTAAGTGAGGGCAATTTCTGGGGATGGACTCAGTCTTGAGTCTTCAGCAATTAATGCTCCTGGATGCTGAAGACATCTGGGAGATGCATAGATAACATTGTCTCAAAATAATCTTCACATATCTGTTCAAATTTCAAACACAATTAAAATTTTATTGAGTAGAAATAAAACTCAATTCATTCCAAAAGCAATAAATACTTAATTTATGAATAGTATTGAACTAAGAACTTAATCTGTTAAAACTTTTTGAAGTTCCTTCTGTCATTCAGAATATATACCATATTTTAGATATTTGCGGAGACAGATTTTTTCGATAGCATAATATTTGAAATAATAATTTTCTCAGATACTCTGGTTTGAATCTGTTATGTACCCCATAAAAAGCCATGTTCTTTAATGGAATCTTGTAGGGGCAGACTTATTGTGGGTGGGCTCTTTTGATTAGGTTGTTGCCATGGAGATGTGACCCACCCAATTGAGGGTGAGACCTTTTGATTATGTCCATGGAGGTGTAACCCCAGCCATTCAAGGTGGGTATTGATTAGTTTACTGGAGTACTTAAGAGAGTGCAGGGGATGACACAGACCCCAACACTTGGAAATGCAGAAAGAACTTTGGAGATGCCAAGCTAAGAGAGGAAGCCCAGAGTTTGCCCCAGAGAAGCTAAGAAAGAACCCCCAAATTCTTAGAGAGAAATGTCCTGGGAGAACAAGCAAGATGCCAGCCACATGCCTTCCCAGCTGACAGAAGTGTTCCTGACACCATCGGCCTTTCTTCAGTGAAGGTATCCTCTTGTTAATGCCTTCATTTGGACACTTTTATGGCCTTGGAAATGTACATTTGTAATCTAATAAATCTCCTTTATAAAAGCCAATCCATTTCTGGTATTTTGAATAATGGCAGCTTTAGAAAGCCAGAACATCAGATTAACCTAATTTGAACAGTGTACGGTTAACTGAAGTACATGCAATGAACAACCTGTGTCAAATTTAAGAATGAGAGGGTATAAAATATTGCTAATAGATAATTTTATACCATTGCTTTCAGAGAGGAGAGTAAGGAATACTACTTGAGCTATTGAATTATTGAACACCTACTATGTATACTATTGTAACTACACAATCACAGAAAAGATACTAAAAACAATATATGGTATATATTTCCTTTTTATAATTTGTAAATATTTTAAAAATTAACTAAACTTAAGTATATAATTATTATAAAATATAACGTCTGTGCAAATATCCTTCCCAAAACTCTATGTTCATTTACTATTGAACATACTACAGATGGCAGTCTTAAACTACATTATACAAAGATGAAACGAATATAATATTAATTAAAAATACAGAAAAGGTTCTGCAGTAAGCTTGCCTCATAAATGTCCACTTTGCAATTACTCTTGAAATTCAGTAGATTTTTCTTGGTTTCAGCATTTACTGCTGAGAACAACACAAAGATTTTTTTTTTTTTTCTTTTCAATGTCTGTGAACATCTCAAGATGCTTCATATCAATGTTGCTCATTAGCCCAATTGTTCCCAATATAATACATGCCAAAGCACAAATCAATGGCAAGATTTTCAACAAGTCACAGAGATATGAGGAAAAAAATACAGAAAGATTATATAACTTATTTATTCTTCAATTAAAAAAAATCTTAGGCTATATCCTCTTGTTAAAATATCATTTTATTTATGAGCAGATGTATATAGAAGTCGAATTAAAAGTAAGACATATGTTTTAGATTCCTAGGCTGTTTGAGCAAATACCTTGATATGGTTTGGCTTAAACAATGAGAATTTATTTGCTCAAATTTTGAGTCTGGAAAAATATCCAAATCGAGGAGTCATCAAGGTCATGCTTTATTCAGAAAGAATGGCTGCTGGCAGTTCTTGACTCCTCTGTCACATGGCAAGGGACATGGCAGTGTTAACTGTTATCTCCCTTCTCTTCTGTGTTTTGTTGATTTCAGCTTCTTGTTTCCATGGCTTTCTCTGTCTTAATTTCATTCTCCTATAAAGGACTCCAGTAATACAATAAAGACCCATCCTGACTGAGGTGGTTCATGCCTTAAGTGAAGTAGCCTCATCAAAAGTTCCTACTTAACAGTGGGTCTACACCCACAGGAAAAGATTAAATATAAGAAAATGTTTTACTTGGATACATACAGCTTTAAACCACCACAGAATCTTATGTCATTCCCTAAATATATTTTTGTTCATGAGATTATATCTATGCTAGTTTTTAAAACTATTTACTGGTCTTTAAAATTTTGAAGTCTGAATCTGGCTGCTTTAAGCTATCTTATGCTAAAATAGAGCTTTTCCACTTCCTACCATCCCCTCAACTCAACTGCACCATACCATGAAGCCACATTTGCAGGGCATATATAAAGGTTTATGCTATACCCGGAAGGCATTGAATAGTACCAAATACTTAACAAGTGAGGTGGGTGGAAAAGAAGAAAACAATTAGATGATTTTGCACACTAAGTATATTGATAATCATAAAATCATATTTCTGTTTTTTTCTGGTTTTTTTTTTTTTTTTTTTTTTTTCCTAAGACTTCAAGCAAAGTGACTCTTTCTGCAGGGTCAATTAAAAAGTTAAAAAAAAAAAAAAAACTCTTGTCATGACAGAATTCCAAAGAATGCCAATATGATAAACATACCATTACCAACCTAAACACATGATCAAGCTATAAAGCAAAGCCTTCTGGAAAAAAAATTTTTAAAGATTCAATTACTGAAACCTGTAGATATGAAAGCCTAAGTTTTATCTCTTCTCAGTAATAACATACTTGATTTAAGAGAAGGATGTCAACACATTGATGGCAAGTAGCAAGGCCATAGCAGTGAGTAAGAAATAAAAATGAACAAGGGAGCACATGGGTGACTGCTGGGGCTTGAAAGAAATATTTTTTCAGGATCATAGCTATTCCATTAGTCACATTTGAAACAGGTTCACGTCATCTCCTCACCTTGGAAAAAATGGAACTCGGTATTCTAATACAATGAATATCCACATATTCAGAACAAATTTTAGAATGTTTCATAACATCCTAACATAAAAAGGGGGAGGTGATACTGTTGGTATTTTTACATATAGAAAGCCTGGAGAATGAAAAACAAAGGCAGCACTACTCCATCAAGCTAGAGGACTCATCCCAGTTTGTTCACCACACTGAGTTTATTGAGTAAAGGCCATTTATGCCAAGCACAGCTGCAGCTCTCCCCACTTGCTTGTAGCTCTCTTTTATTTCTTATTCTTTTGACCTCTTGGAATATGACCCAGACAGATACTGTTCCCTGGAATGCCTGGTGCTTCTGGAAGGCCAGAAATGGCTGGTGTCTTGCCATAGCATAAGCTTTTTACCGTCCCGATTGCTAATATTCAATGCAGTGCCCTGTTGGAATCCACTTTGGGAACCATCATTCACTGTTAGGTGTTTCTTGCTGAGGCTTGGTATTAGAAAATATTGTTGACATGCCTTTCTAGGGATAAACACAATGACTTATTCCATATGATACCAAACTACCTCAGACACAATGGCAATCTCTCACTACAATGGGTTTAACAGTTGGCTCCAATTCACATTCTTTATAAATACTTTTCCTATACTTTCCAGTGTTGTTCTAAATTGATGGTGAATAGATCTTTAGTTTTCCAGACTTTGAAACCATTGACAGGAAGCTTATGATTGAACTTTTCTAGAAGTAAACTGAGAAATGGACTTTACAAGTATCATTTCAGAATTGGGGTGCAAACTTTTGTGCTCCTCCAAAATCAGTTTTGGCTTTTATTCTGAACTTACCTGAGGAAAAATTACATTTCCATAACTTCATTCTTTTCATTAATTTTTTATTAGAGGATATGTAGGTTTACAGAAATATGCCAACAATAGAGTTCCCACATACCTACCCCCCCCCTTTTTTTAACATTTTGGTTTAGTGTGGTACCCTTGTTACAAGTGATGAGAGAATATTATAATTGTACTATAAACTAAACTATAGTTTCTAGTTAATAATAGATGTGATGGCTTGAAGCTGTATGCACCCTAGTAAAGGTCATGTTTTATTAATCCATTCCTGTGTGTGTGGACCTACTGTGGGTGGGACCTTTTGATTATGTTATTTCAACTTAGATGTAACTTACCTCATTCAAAGTGGGCTTTAATCCTTTTACTGTAGTCCTTTATAAGAGGATAAAAGACAGAGAGAAGACACAGAAGAGAGCCCCAGAGAAGCTGTGAGAGAGCACAAAGAGGCTCAGAAAGAAAGCCACAGATGCAGCAGCCAGAAGCTGAAAGCAGTAAAACCTGGAAAAGAATGATGAGCAGATGCCACCATGTGCCTTGTCATGTGACAGAGGAGCTGAGGATCACCAGTAGCCAGTCTTCAAAGAGAAGGTATCTTTGTTGAGGCTTTAATTTGGACATTTCCATGGCCTTAGAACTCTAAAAGTATAAGCTAATAAATCCCCATTGTTAAAAGCCAGTCCATTTCTGATATATTACATTTTGTAAGCTTTAGCTAACTAAAATAATAGGATTCACAATTTTTGTTGTGCAGTCCTTTTATTGTTTTTTTTTTCTTTTTCATTTTTATTCAAGCTAGAATTCTAGACTTCTGCTAGAAATTCTAACCAGAGAAATTCACTAAGACAAATAAATGAAAAGTATCCAAATTGGAAAGGAAGACATGATATGGTCTTGTATTTGGAAAATCCTGAGAAATTGATGAGAAAGCTACTTGAGCTAATAAACAGAGTGGCAGGATATGAGATTAATGCACATAAGTCAGTAATGTTCCTATACACTAGTAATGACCTAACTGAAAAGGCAATAAAAAAATCCATTCAGAATCACAACTAAAAAATTCAAGTACTTAGGAATAAATTTAACAAAGGATATAAAAGACCTCTACACTGAAAATTACAAATTGTTACTAAAATAAATCAAAGAGGACTGAAGAGGTGGAAAGATACTCTGTGTTCACAGATAGGAAGGCTAAACATTGTTAAGATGTCAATTCTAACCAAACTGATCTACAGAGTCAATGAAATTCAAATCAAAATTCCAACAGCCTACTCTGCAGACTTGAAAAAAATTATTTGGAAGGGAAAGTGGCCTCAAATTGCCATAAACATTCTAAAAAAGAAGAACAAAGTGGGAAGACTTACACTTCCAGACTCTGAAGTCTATTATAAAACCACAGCGGTCAAAACAGCGTGGTAATGGCACAAAGATAGACACGTTGATCAATGGAATCAAACTAAGTTCAGAAATAGACCCCCAGATATACTGCCAACTCTTTTTGATAAGACACCCAACTGAACGGGGACAGAATAGTTTCTTCAACAAATGGGGCTGGGAGAACTCAGTATCCATATCCAAAACAAAGAGGACCTTTACCTCACACCCTATACAAAAATTAACTCAAAGTGGGTCAAAGACCTGAATATGACAGACAACACAATAAAACTCTTTTAATATAGGGAAACATCTTCAAGACCTAGAAATAGGAGGTAGCTTCTTAGACCTTACATCCAAAGCACAAGCAACAAAAGAAAAAATAGATAAATGGGAACTCCTCGAAATCAGAAGTTTCTGGGCCTCAAAGGAATTTGTCAAAAAAGGTGGAGTCAACTAATTCAATGGGAGAAAATATTTTGAAATCAAATATCTGGTAAGATACTTATATCCTGCACCTAAAAACGAATCCTACAACTCAATGATAGTAGTACAGACAACCCAATTATAAAATGGGTAAAGGATATGAAAAGGCATTTTTTTTCTGAAGAGGAGATACAAATGGTTACAAAATACATGAAAAAAATGTTCATTTTCACTAGCTATTAGGGAAATGCAAATCAAAACCACAATGAGATACTATCTCATACCAATAAGAATGGCTGCCATTAAATGAACAGGAAAATATGAACCCTGGAGAGGATTTGGAGAAATTGGAACTCTTATTCATTGCTGGTGGGAATGTATTATGGTACAGCCACTGTGGAGGACAATTTGGCAGTTTCTCAGAAACTAGGTATTGAATTACCCTACTATCTAGCAATTTCATTTCTAGGTATATACCCAGAATATGTGAAAACAGTGACCAGAATAGACATTTTCACACCAATGTTCATAGTGCAATGTTCACAACTGCCAATAGATGGAAACAATCCAAGTGTGCTTCAACATTCAAGTGGGAAAACCAAATGTGGCATATACATGTGATGGAATATTATGCAATAGTAAGAATGAACAAGTTCCTGAAACATATGGCAACATGGATTAACTTTGAAGATGTAATGATGAGTGAAATAAGATCCAAAAGGAGAGAAATTATGTTACCACTACTATGAACTCCCCGAACAATGTGAAATCAATGTCTTATAATGTAGAATGTTGGGGACCTAGAGATACACAGAAGCTAGTGAAGGAGGAATGATAGCCTAATATATTCAGATATGTTAATGAAGGTGAATTTAAAGGTATGGGAATGGATACGGGTTATGATTGTTTGTGGGATTATGGGTATCAGAGCTGCGCTGAAGGTGAACAGGATTGAAAGGGGTTGCTTAAAGGCATGTGTCCCACAGATCAGCACTACAAATATAGATACATGCTTGCATGATATACTTTCAAGCTATAACACTGGTACAGAGAATTGAAAATGAGTGATGTATGGGAAAAAGCTACCTATTGCATACTAGGGATTATAATTAATAGGAATACCTTAATAGTACTATACAAATACTAGGGACACATATTTAAGGGCTGAAAAGAGATATGATGTGGTTTGGGTTGTGAGAATTGTTTAAAATGGAGAGTGATGAGGATTGTACAAATAAGTGATGATAATGTGAGGTATTGATTGATTATCATAGACAGAACACACACTATGTGAAATTAGGAATCCCCTATTTTATAAATCAAGCCCTCACCCTTCTGGCTTGCTCTTGTAAAACTTATGATTGTAAAGTGGAGGGTAAGCAGCTCACCTACAGTTATGCTTATGAGTCACCTCCAAAGAACCTCTTTTGTTGCTCTAATGCGGACTTTCTAAGCCTAACTCTGCAAATAAGTTCATCACCCTCCTCCTGACATGGGACAGGACTCCCTAGGTGAGTGAGTCTCCCTTGTGATTGGGACACAGATTTAAGAAATAAGCCCGACCCTGTCATCTTGAGGTTGAGTATGCCTCTTTGACTAAAAGGGGGATGAGAAAAAGCAACAAAATAAGGTTTCAGAGGCTAAGAGACTTCAAATAGAGTTGAGAGGCTGTCCTGGAGGTTACTTCTAAGCAAGCTGCAGCTAGATATCCCAAATGGCCATAGTATGATAAGCTCAAGTTAACAGTAGTCCTGAAAACCCTAAAAAATACCCAGGATTCTATCTGAGACTCTTTAAAAATTTCACTCACTAAGTTTATTTTCAGAAATGTAAATCCTCCAGAGAGCTCCTATGTCAGCTAAGTCCCCAAACCCAGAGGCAACAGCCTCTTCGAGAACATCAACCAGTTGCATCCCTTGTTCTCATAATGTTTCCAACCCTTTTCAACATGAACAAGTTAGGATGGTCACTGCCTAGACATCCCTGAAGATCAGGGAAGTGATTACACTGGAAGAAGCAGTAACAACAGAGAAGATAGAATTTAACAGAAGATTATGAATACTGAATCTCTGTATAATGCTCTCTTTCTTAGTTGCTAGCGTATTAGAATAGCTAGAGGGAAAGAACCCAAATGGTGGAACTAAAAAAGAAATTGTTTATTCTAGCAACATATATTCCACCTAATAATTCCCCTTTTGACCAAATCCAGATATATAATTCAGTAATGTTAATTACATTAGCAATGTTGTGTTGACATCACCACTATATACTAAAAACTTTTCCATCACCCTGAACAGAAAGTCTGTATCAATTAAGAAATAAATTCCTACTCCCATTCTCTACCCCTACCTGGCTCCTGGTAACCTGTATTCTAGTTTCTGACTATATTATTTTGCTTATTCTTATTAATATCAGTGAGATAATACAATATTTTTCCTTTTGTGTGTGACTGATTTCACTCGACATGATGTCTTCAAGGTTCATCCATGTCATCATATGTATCAGAATTTCAACCCTTTTCATGGATAAATTATATTGTATATATATACATATTGTTTATTGTTTATCCATTCATCTATTGATGGACTTTCTGGTGGCTTCCATTTTTTGGCATATGTAAAAAATGCTGCTATGAACATCAGTATTCAAATATCTGTTCATATTCCTGCTTTCAATTCTTTGGGGTATATACCTAGAACTGGAATTGCTGGGCCATATGGTAATTCTATACTTAAATTTCTAAGGAAACATCAAACTGTTTTTCACTGTGACTAAATCATTTTATGTTCCCACCAACAATGAATGAGTGCTCCTATTTCTCCACATCCTCCATAGTGCTGGTTATTTTCAGTTGTTTTTTTTTTTGTTTTTTTTTGTTTGTTTGTTTTTTTTTAATAGTACCCATTCTACTAGATGTGAAATGGTATCTCATTGTGGTTTTGATTTGTACTTATTTAAAGGATAATGATGTTGAGCATCTTTTCAGCTGTGTTTTGTTATTCATATATCTTCTTTGGGGAAATAATCTCTTCACGCCTTTTGCCCATTTTTAGTTAGGTCATTTGTATTTTTGACTGTAGGCTTTCTTTATAGATTCTGGGTTTTAAGCCCTTATCAGATATGTGATGCCCAAATATTTTTCTACCACTCTGTAAGCTGTCTTTTTACTTTCATGATGAAGTCCTTTGAAACACAAAAGTTTCTAATTTTGATGAAGTCCATTTATACATTTTTTCTTTTGATGTTTGTGCTTTTGATATAAGTCAAAACCATTCTTAACACAGGTCCTCTAGATGCTTCTTTACATATTCTTCTATGAGTTTTATAGTCCTGGTTCTTATATTTAGGACTTTGATCCATCTTTTGTTGATTTTTGTATATGTTGTGAGGTAGGGGCCCACCTTCATTCTTTTGTAGATGGATATCCAGTTTTCCCAGCACCAGTTGTTGAAGACACTACTCTTTTCCCATGCCTTCTTTCTTAATTCAGTTATTCAATGCTTATGCATTCTTGAGTGAGTCCCTAAAGATCATTAAATTAAAGACTAGCCATATTATTGAATGCATTGATTTAGAAAGTTCTATAGTCCATGCTGGCACTAATGAAATTGATAAAATAACTCTGCTAATAAAAATGTGAAATTTACTCAATTTGTTGTTATGTAAATCTTGAAAATTTTGTCCATATGAGTAAAACAACACTCACAATTATTGAGTCATATATATAACATATGTATACTCAGAAATGGAGATACACTCATATAGATATATACACGTTTATAATCTCAATATATAATTTTTAGATATATAATATCTAGGTATAGATAGATACATAGATGGATAAAATAGAGTACCACCACCCTTGTAAAGGAAGAAAAGTAAATAAAATCCTTAAAATACTATTTCATTGTACTAAATTCTTACCATGATGCGTTTTATATTGGAAGCCTTCCAGTGTTATTAAAATGTGGTTCAAATAATAAAAAGGTAAACACATGTTAGGAATGCTTCCACTAAATAAACAAGAAACACCTACATTTTCAGGCCAAATAGAATTAATCAATAACTGAGATGTAAAGTGAAGTCAAGTTACATTAACACGTGTATGTTTTCTTCACCAATTAAAAATTATATATTGTTTTGCTAAGAGAATGTGGCATTTCAAAGTAGATAGCAAGGAAAATCATTGGCAAATTCACTTGATACTGTTATTTGATTTATGTTTGAGAATGTTCCTTTAGTAATTACTAAATTGTCTTCAGGGGAAACAATAAGTAATATGCCCAAGATTAAAGCAAACAGTTTTTCAAAGGACAAACTATTTCATGAAAATTCTGCAATTATGTCCTATTAATGAAAACACATTGCAAATGCCAGGGTTTGAAATGGAAATTACAAGTAAATATTGTTAATGCATTTAGATGCAGAAGGAGGGCTGTGATTATTTTCTTTCTTAACACAATACTGAATTTCTTGAAGTTACATGAAACTTGATACATTTTAAAACTGTGATTATAAGTGCTATAGGTACAGAAAAAGAAAGATTTTTTCCACAGTTTTCCAGGCATGTTGAACACTCTTCACTTGCCCCTTTAAATCCAGTGTGCATCCTTCACCCCACTCTCTGACCAGGAGGCAGATATTCATCAATGGCAAAACTAGGCTGTCTTGTTCTCTGGATTCTTGGTTGATTTGGCCAATCAGATACAGTGCCAAGACAGTATAGAACAGGAAGAATGTTAGAACATAGTATCTCCCCACATCCCCAGCTTCTACCCATGATTATACAAATTAGTAGTGGCTGTCTTCCTCTAACAAAGATCACAGATCAAGTCAGGCACTCTGTCATAGCTGGGGCTCTCACTGCATTCTGCTAACTGCACTTTCTGGCCTAGGCTGGTATGATTATTCACTGTTGGTAGCCTTTTTTGGGGTGTATAAACAATCCTTCTTCATTTGCAAGATCCCTATTCATATATTTTTAAATTGACATTTCATTAAACTCTTTTTTCATTACCTGTTGTTAATTCTCCTAAGTTTCCTGTCGTTGATTGATATAGAAGTAATCACAGAACTAAAATTGATTATTTTAGAAATATGTGGAATATTATCAAAGTTAAGATTAAAGGGGAGCTGTTCTAGTTTGCTAATGCTGCCAGAATGCAAAATACCAGAGATGGACTGGTTTTTATGAAAGTGGTTTATTTGGTTACACAGTTACAGTCTTAAGGCCATAAAGTGTCCAAGGTAACACATCAGCAATTGGGTACCTTCCCTGGAGGATGGCCAGTGGTGTCCAGAAAACCTCTGTTAGCTGGGAAGGCACGTGGCTGGCATCTGCTCCAAAGTTCTGGTTTCAAAATGACTTTCTCCCAGAATGTTCCTCTCTAGGCTGCAGTTCATCAAAAATGTTACTCTTAGTTGCTCTTGGGGTATTTGTCCACTCTTAGCTTCTCTGGAGCAAGAATCTGCTTTCAACGGCCATCTTCAAAATGTCTCTCATCTGCAGCTCCTGTGGTTTCTTCAAGTGTCTCTCTTGGCTGTAGCAAGCTTGCTTCTTCTGTCTGATCTTATATAGTGCACGAGTAACTTAATTCAGACCCACCCAATGGGTGGGCCAACACCTCCATGGAAATTAGCCAATCAGAGTCATCACCCACAGTTGGGTGGGGCACAACTCCATGGAAACACTCAAAGAATTACAATTTAATTAACACTGATAGGTCTGCCCACAGAAGATTACATCAAAGATAATGGCATTTGGGGGGACATAACACATTCAAACTGGCACAGGAGCATATTTGATTTTTAACTTTTATCATGAAATAGCTTTAGATTTAAAAATAAAGTTGCAAAAAGCAGAGGAAATTTCCATGTACTCTCAACCCAGAATCCCCAAATTCTAACACCTTTACATAACCAATGTATGGTAATCAAACTAGCTAATTAACAGTCATACAATATTAATATCTGATCTATAGATTTCATATTTTGACAATTGGCCCAGTATTGTGCTTATCATGGTCCAAGGTACAATCCAGGATTTCATGTTGCATTTAGTTATCACATCTCCATAATCTCTTTTACTATGGAACCACTCCTCTGTCTTTCTTTGTTTTTCTTTCATGACCTTCACAATATTGAAGAGCACTGGAAATTTTTTAGAGTGTTCTTCAATTTTATTTTGATGGTTCTCCATGATTAATTTCAGTTAATGCATTAAGGGCAAGAATATCAAAGAAACGACATTGTTTTCTTTTTCCATCATCCTTTCTACATTGACTAGTTGGAATTCTGTTGCAAGGAAGAAGTGTTCTTTAACCCCCACTGTTTTGTTGTTCAATTATGTATTTATATCAGTATCATTCATGAATTTTTGCAACATATTTAGAAAGTCTTCCCCATACCCACATTAATGAGGGATTTACCCTTGTTTTCTTCTAAAACTATAATAGTTTCATTTTTTACATTTAAATTTTGGATCCACCCAGTGTTTGCTTGTTTGTTTACATGTTTGATATGGTGTGAAGTATGGATCTAATTTTATCTTTTTCTGAATTGTTATTAAGTTCTCCTAATCCCATTTTTTTCATAGATGCCCATCTTGTTAAGAGATTTGACATGTCACCTTTTTTCTATATTTTCATATGAACTTCAGAATATTTATTGACTTTCTACTGTATTCCATGGTGTTTAGTCTATTCATGGGCAGTACCAAATGCAATTTTAGAGGCTTAATAGTTTGTGTTTTTATCAAGGAGGGCTAAAAGGGACTTTTCATATCTGACTGAATTAAGGATCATGATATGGGGAGATTACTTTGGATTTTCTGGTTGGCCCCAAATAATCACAGGGTTCCTTAAGGGAGAGAAGCAGTAGGGTCAGAGTCAGAGAAGGGGATGGTAGATTGGAAGCAAAGTCAGAAAGGTAGAGAGAGTTTTGAAGATGCTAGACAGCTGGCTTTGAAGATAGAGAAAGGAGCCAAAAGCTAAAGAATTTAGGTAGCTTCTGGAAGCTGAAAGGCAAGGAAAGGAATTTTACTCTTTAGCCTCCAGAAAGAAATGCACCCTACAAACACTTTGACTTCAATCTGGTGAGATGGATTTTGACTATCTGAACTTCAATATTATAACAAAATTAATTTCTATTGTTTTGAGACAGTCTTTAGTGCAATTTGCTACAGCAGCAAAAAGAAACAAATTTTATAGTGAGGTTAACATAAATACCTCATACGAAGAATTAAGCATGTGCCTGATACATAGTTAGCATTCATTAAACATTAGCTAATAAAGATATAAATGAAATTTTCATGACTGTAATTTAGTCAGTTATTTTGAAGGGCAACTTTTTTTAATTAAAAAACACCTGATAAATTATTTTCAAAGATTGTAATTTAGAATTGTGTGCCTCTCACAATAAAATTAGAAGACTTAATATCAAGCCTATTCTTTTGTTAACAGGAAGATGAAAGTGAATTATTTTTTTCAGTTATAATAGTTTCCCTGGAATATGGCTTCTATTACAATAGTTCTATTATTTTTAAAAGTTTACTCTTAAATGTTTGTTCTTTTTAACATTTCATGTATTTTGATAGTAACATTTAATTTAATTAATGTCTTATTAAAAATAAATATATTAAATTACTATTCTTTTCTGGTATTTATATATGTAAATAGATGGAAGAAATTTAGATCATGAGAAAGTGCTTCTTTCTTTGTAGCTTTGATCAGAATACAGAAAATTCAATGAAAGTCTTAAATATTCCTCATATTAAAAGTTGCTTGCAATTTAGGAAATAAAATTCAATTATACTATTGTATCACATATTAGGTCTTCAAGCAAAATTTATTTTGTTTTGTTTCTGTGTTTGTTATTGTATTGTGTTGCCTTAAAACCTGCCATCTGAATATACCATATATGGATAAAAATGTATTACATATTTCTCATTGTTCTTTGACTTTAAATTTTCCATCAATGAAACAAGGAGAATAATATTTGTTTTACATGTTTCATAGGATTTTAGGATTCTTTAGATATTTCCTATAAAAACTACTCTCTAAATTGCTAGTCACTCTTTTTAAAATGGGTTTTAGAACTAAATTTCTTATAGCTAGTTTAAGTATTTTAAAATACATATAAGGAAATGAAAGCCCCCCCCCCCATCAAGATCCTTGATCTTTTCAGTTTCTAAACTACCCACAGACACACATATATCTAGGACTGTGTTTCTCCCGTGTCTGGGTTCATCCCTGTCTTAGTTTGCCAGGCCTGCTATTAAAAATGCCACAATTGAATGTCATAAAACAAGAGCAATTTAATTGACTCACAGTTCTGGAGGCTGGAAGTCCAAAATCATAGTGTTGGCAGGGCCATGCTTCCTCTAAAGTCTGTAGAGCTCTGGTGGGGGCTTGCTGGCAATCAATGACTAAATCTATGTATCCATCACATGGCTCTCTTTCTCTTTTTCTTCTTGTTGCTACATCATTGGTCTGAATCTCTGTCCAAATTCCTTCTCCTTATAAGGGCACTAGTCATGTTGTATTAGGCCCTAATCCAGTTTGAACCCACCTTGTCTAATAATAATCTTCAAAGATTCTATTCACAAATAAGTTCACATTCACAGGAAGGAGGTTAGGAGTTGACAATGTCTTTTGGGGGAGATAATTAAATCCTTAACAATCCCCAAAATTCAATTTTTATATACAAGGTATTTGGAATCATGCTATTATTAATTATTTGCATTTTTCTGAACCAATGGAATTTTGTAATAATAAGGATAACTTCAATTTTTTAAGTTGGTAATTTTCCCCTATCTTTTGCTAAGGATGTATCATAAATAGTAATTTGAATGTGCATAAGAGGTAACACAGACTGAATTATAAGCCAAAACCTCCAATTTATGATGTTATTACAAAATCTTCCATTATTCTTGCCATTTTCTCAAATTTTCTAATTTTGTTGTTGTTACTGGTGCTGTTAGAAATCAATTAAAATAATTTCTGAATGCAAAAGCACATATTTTATATGTATTCTATTCTTATAAATAACTCAAAGAATGAAAAATTTTAACTGAACTAGGTCTATGATCAATTAGTTGAAATAAACCTCTTTTGAGTTATAGAATAATTTTTGGATCTTAAAAAAAAAAAGACATGCCTTCCCTCCCTTGTCTGCCAAATTTATATACAAATATGCCCAAATTTTCAATTACAGGGTATCAATAGACAATGTGAATCCAATTGTTGGGTACATTTTGTATTGGAAATGCCTGAGAACCAGAAATAGATTATAATGCAATCACCAATATTGACTATTCATGAAAACACGTAAAAGCCATGTATGTTTTTAAAGGAATATTGACCTCTGTAACCTAAAAAATATGTAAGTAATTGTGGTAGTTTGGAGGCTGTATGTACCCCCAGAAGAGATCTTGTTCTTTTAATCTGTTCCTGTGAGTGAAGACCTATTTTAGGTGGGACTTTGGATTAGCTTATTTCAGTTGTGGCCTGCCCCAGGGTGGGTCATAATCCTCCTTTCAGAGTCTTTTTTAAGTGGATAAGAAAAGAGATGAAATTGTGAGAAATGTAGAGAAAAAGCCCCCGGAGAAGCAAGGAGTGGATACACAGAAAACGGAGATGAAACCACTGAAGCCAGAAGCTGAAAGCAACAAATCTTGGGAAAGAAGGACAAGCAGCTGCTGGCCATGTGCCTTCTCATTTGACAGAGGTGTCTTGGATGCCAGCAGCCTGTCTTCAGAGAAGGTATTCTGTTGATGCCTTAATATGGACATTTTCATGGCCTATAATTGTAAACTCGTAAGCATAAAAGCCAGTCCATTTCTGGTATATTTCATTTCATCAGCTTTAGTGAACCAAAGTATTAATCAAAGATGTAGGCCCTACCAGTTCAATACGATAACAACAGCAGACATAACCAGAATAGTTGCCCCATGTTGAGATGGTATATGCTACACATCACACTATGCCCTTATGGGTTTTGAAAAATCCTTCTTCCATATCTTACTTTATCTTTTGGTTTTACACACTGTCCCTCTGACTCAAATTCAAACACACACACACACACACACACACACACACACACGCACACACACACACATGCCCATACATACATACAGACCCTTTACTACTTCTGTACATAGAATGACAGGTATGTGAAAACTTATTCTTACCTTTCTTTACCTAGGAAGGAGTAAAAATGGCTTCTGGCATAGTATCTAATTTTTGTCTGGCAATTTATGCAATGTTTAAATAATAAATGTGAGAACTGAAGGACCCTTATGTTTCTGTAGGACTTTATAAGATTTTGGTTGAATGGTTAAATTCCAAAAGATAATAGAAAATTTGCAAGAGCCTTTTGGGATTCTGGGCAGAAACAGAGCTATTTTGAACACATATTACAGTTCATATTTCTCCCTATGAGTCCCACCAAGTATCCTTATGACTTGGAGGCTTAGGTGATTTTGGAGAACACTGTGGCCTAGAAATGGGAACATCCTTACAGTGTGCACTGAAAGCAGTTGTGGTCTCTAGATTTTTCCATTATTTATTATTTTAATATAAGGTTCATTTAGAATAGTTTTAGTTTTATAGAACAGATAGTACAGATAGAACAAGTAGCAAAGATAGTACAGATAGAACAAGTAGCAAAAGGACTAAAGAAAGTTCCAGCATGCCTGCACCCAGTTGCCCTGATTGCTAACATCGTATATTATTATAATACATATGTCACAACTAATAAACCAAGATTAATACATTAATATTAATGAAAGTGCATACTTTATTCAGATCCCCTTAGTATTTTATAAACAACTTTTTTGTTTCTGTTCCAGTATCTTCTCTAGGATTCCAGATTCCATTTAGTAATCACATTTCCCTAGTCTCCCCTAGACTGTGACAGTTTCTTAGACTTTCCTTGTTTTTGACAGTCTTAACAGTTTTGAGGAGCACTGTTCAGGTATTTTGTAGAATATGCCTCAATTAGGATTTGTCTTATTTTTTTCTCATGACTAGACCCCAAGTAACTTTTTTTCAGTTGGAGCAAGATAATAGAATATTTCAAATGTCTTAAAATCCATTAGAAAATGAAGCCTACTGTATCTTAACTAGTATTTCATGTTCAGTTGGAACATTAAATAATATTGACTAAAGTCAATGTGACTTTAAAGTATAATCACCTATCTTAGTAGATGTTTAAATGGAACAGGTTTGGAGAGCATTTTAATGGCTTATATAGTTCTTAGGTTGACTCATAACAATGTCTGTAGAATGTGTGTGTATGTGTGTGTGTGTGTGTGTGTGTGTGTGTACTCTTTTTAGTTTATAATGGGGCTATATCTATGTGATCAAATATACCTGAAGCAAAATTAAATTGTATTCAAGGTTACCATCCTACTGTTGGAAAAAGTATGGAAAAATAGGTACTTTTACAAACTATTTTTTGGAAGGCAAATTGGTATATTTTAAGGGCAATCAGGTAATACCAAACAAAATTAAAATTTACCTACCATGTAATCCAGATATTTAACTTTCAATGAACAAATGTGTAAAATATGTAATAATACATGTTCAATTATTTTTATTAAATAGTTTTCATAATTGCCAAAAATGGAAACCATTTAAATGTCAGTGAATGGCAAACTGGCTAAATATGTTATTATAGCCTTGAATTCTAATGCCACAGATGTTTAAAATAAGTGGTATAGATCCATATATCCTTATATAGGAAACATCTCCAAAATATAATCTTTCATGAAAAAAAGCAAAATTCAAAATTTTGTATATAAAATAATACAATATCATTTTGTTTCATTCATTTATCCATGCAGTAACATATATTGAGTACTTCCAAGTTTCCTTATTTTATAAATTTTGACTAGAATATATAAACAGTTGCCTTATTTATTTTGAAAAGAAAGATAACATTTGTTGTAGTTTGGAGCTATGTACACCAGAAAAACTTGTCCTCAAACTTAGTCCATTCCTATGGGTGTAAACACATTATAAGTAGGACTTTATAATGAGGTTACTTCATTTAAGGTGTGGATGAACTCAGTCAAGAGGCATCTTAAAGCTATTTTGAAATCCTTAATAAGTAGAATGGAATTCAGACAGAGACAAAGCCACTTGAAGCAAGAAGTCAAAAGTCAATGGGACTTAGAAGAGAAAGAAGATGTTGCTTTGTGCATTGTCAGGTGACAGAGAACCCAAAGACCAAGAATCATTGACAGATCCTGTATTAGATAGGGTTTTCTAGGAAAACAGAACCAACAGGCAAATCTGTAAATATGAGATTTTATAAGTGTCTCACACAACTGTGGGGATGTAGGAGTCTAAATTCCACAGGGCAGAATGCATGAGTCCAAATTCGTAGCTCAGGCAGCAAGCTGGCAACTCCGGTGAAGGTCTTCAATGAACTCCCCAGGAGAAGCTGACTGGCTGAAGAAGAAGTGAAAGTTCTCTCATTTCTCCTTTAAAAGTCTTCAACTGATTGGATTAAATCCAGCTGATTGAATTCTCTCATGGAAGATACACCCTTCCTTGATGTAATCAGCCACAGATACAATCAGTTGAGTGATGATTTAATAAACCACCCTTCTGGTTTATTAGCCAGCAACTAATGTCCTTACAGTAATGGTTAGGCCAGTGCTTGCTTGACCAGACACATGGGCACCATCACCTGGCCAAGTTGACACATAAACCTAACCATCACAGCCCCAAAATTCCAGTCTTCAGGAAGAAATCATCACCTTAATGATGCCTTGATTTTGAATTCTCCTGGCTTTAAACCATGAGTGAGTAAATACCCATTGTTTTAGTCATCCCATTGCATAGTATTTGCTTTAGCAATGAGGAAACTAAAACACCACTGTCACCAAATTTTAGTTAAAACAAAGGAGAAATCTATAGAGACCCTAGACCCATGTAAAATTTTAAGTAATTTATCTTCATCATCTGTTAAAAACTAAATAAAAAACACATATTTTTGCTTTGTTGTTTTTGTTGTGATTCAGTAAAGGTCCTTGGAAGAGAAGCTGTGTGAGTCTTTCTACAAATGCAAATGTCTTTATTTCATCCTCAAAGCTGATATCACTCAGCTTTTAGTATGGAATTGTGGTTTCAAGATAATTTTCCTTCAGAACATTTAGGGCTTTGCTTCAGTGTCTTTTCTCATTTACTATTAATGCTTATATCTACAGAATATTCAATTCTCATTAATTTGTTATAGTTGTATTGATGTTTTTCTCAGAAGGCATTTTTCCTTCTATTTTGAGTTTTTAGAAATACATATTTTCTTTCTGGTGAAGAGAAATATTGTCTAGTTTGGATTCTTTTACATTTCTTATTCCACACTTAATAGTGCTCTTCGAATCTGAAAACTCTTTGGTGTTTTTACATTATTAGATTTTTTTTCTATTTTTCCGGCTTCAATGTTTACTCTCTCCATAGAAATCATGTTAAGTAAACATGCAACATGAGTTTATATTCCAAAAAAAGAAAAAGAAAAAAGGACACAGCATTTTATACTTTGTGTCTGGAATTTAGAGAAAGAGAAAATCAAATTGACTTGCATCCTGAAAGAGGGAAGACTTAATCTGACTTGAAGGTTTAATGTAATCGAAGGAGTTGGAGTGAACATTCCTGTTTCATAAAACAAAACACTATGGGATTTTGACCAGGAATGATAATAAGGAAATAGATAATAAAGGCTAAGGCCTAACCATGATTTACCATATGGTATTGAGTCTGAATAAAAGAATAAATTCTGTTTATTTATAAACAAAATTGTTTATAGAGGGAGCTTGGATTAGCAAAAGGTAACAAAATATGGGAGCAAACATGATAATGATGGTAATAATGTTGTTATTATGCTGTTAAGAATATATCTGGTAAGAAAGAGAAATTACTGTTTATGGAAATGTAAGAACAATGCTAAGTAATTTGCATGAATAGGATCATAAGTTTTAGAGTAAGAATATCAAATCTAAAAAGTATTGGTTTAAAATCATTCTGAGGATAAGACAGTACTCTTTTTAAATTTTTTTCTTTATTGAGTAATCATGGGCTTACAGAACTTTCATGCTTAAAATACAGGACTTCCATGTACCACCCTATTTTTAACACCATGCATTGGTGTGGAATATTTGCTACAATTGATGACAGCATATTTTTATAATAGTATTATTAACTGTAGTCTATGATTTAACTTAGGGTTCACTGTGTAGTGTAGTTCCTTTACTTTTTTTTTTAAATTTGATTCTGTAACAATGTATACAATTTAACATTTCCCCTTTTAAGCACATTCAAATATATACTTCAGTGCTGTTAATTAGGCTCACAATATTATGGTACCACCACTGGCATCCATTACATTCCAAATAGGAACCCTGTGTTTTGTTTTGTTTTGTTTTGTTTTGTTTTGGGGGGGCAAACACTAAGTTTTACTTACATTCCATGAGGAGAAAAAATTTCCAGTGTGAAAAATGAATCAAAGCAGTACTTAACTTGCAAAGCTACTGTGATTTTTATGTGGACCATATGCAGACCCCTACTGCATACATTTCTGTTTGCAACACAGCGTCAAAAGCAACAGGGTTTTATACATAAACATAGGTCAATCTTTTCAGCCCTACTTGGAGATGTAATTAACAGTGTAAAGCACTCAAAGAAAATCAATCTGCAGTTTTATATCTACTACATGGAGAGCATATCCTATAGTATAGTGAAAGCTATATATCCTGAAGAGCCATATGCATATACATTCAATTTTTTTTTTAATAATCTTTAAAATAAAATCAAAGTTCACTTGTTTAAGTCCTGTTGCATTAACCAAAATAAAAATAAAATAGAAAAGGAACTAAATAATCATTTAAAGTTTAAAATTCCAAAATTGTCAATTTATACAACTGTGGGAGACTTATCTAAGTTTCTGAGAAGTCTAAGACTGTTTCTGCTAAACCAGAGGGCCCACAATTTGCATCACTGAAATGTTCCTGGGTTAGTCCAATAAAACAAAAATGAATAACCAAATACATATGGATATGGTCTTTGCCAGTTAGATTACGGATAAAGTTAGCCTCAAATAAGCTTCTAAACTGTGCTATGTAACTAGATACAATTGAGGAACTTTCAAATACAAATTTTATATGGTGTCATTTCAATCAAAAGAAAACAATGAAACTAAGAATATGTGTCACCGTTGGAAGAGAAAGCAGTGGTTATGGTGTGGGTACTTGGGGCAGCGGGGGCGGTAGCACTCTAGAAAGGTCAGGTTACTCTGAGGAGGAAACATTTGATTTTCTCCGGTGCTTTCAGGTTTGAGGCCAGTCTAAGGCCTCTTTCTGGTGTGGCTGTCCAGTGTTTACCCCGAAGTGTTGAGTTAGCCAGTTTGACAAGAGAGTCATGCTTACTGTTTTCTGTTTCTTCTTTCACACAGCCAAAAACAAACAAACAAAAAAAGACCATGCACTGAGGTGCACTGGAGCATGGACTTGCTGGAAAGCAGGCAAGAGACTGGCGGCTCCACCTTGCTTAGCATTTGCTCCTTCCCCACAGGCTGCTCTGGATGGAGACTGCTAGTTCATGAGGCTGCCCTGCTGACGTCTCTTTCCTCAGGCCTCATCATAAAAAACCACCAACACATTCAAACCTAGCCACGGCTGCCTCCCTATATTCCCATCTGCATCACCACTGTTGTCTCCAGTTCATCATCCACTGTGTCTCTCAGCCCACTGAAGGTATCAGAAATTCCATATTTTCAAAGCAGTTTCAATATTTTCAGTATGTATGTTGGGATTTTAGAATGGTTCATGGCCAGAAAAGGTTCAGCACCTCCCACACACAGACATTGGTCTGTTTCCTGTTCTTAGCATTTCTGTACTTTGTTGGTCCAACTAAGACAGCAACTTTAAAATGCACAGTGCAGCCTTATCATGGCGGGACTCCACATCCTTTCCAATGCCATGGCTATTAGAGGTGGCTGAGGGGAGCAACTAATAAGAGATACAAAGTCATTCTTGTGTTTTTTGGGGAAGTTGTATTCAACCTGGAATCCCTGGACTCTGGAGAGAGAGTCCAATTGCTCAGAGGGTCTCTTGAGAGGTCTGTGGGGTATGTGGCCTGAAGAGAGGTTATTCTTCAAAATGGTCTTAGCTGTGGGTGATGTTCCCCCCTACAACAATTCATGGGCTATCATGGCATTTACCGTGGCCTTATCAGAATTCGGAGCTGCCCTGATGAAATCTTTGGTGTGACATCCTTGACTGACTCCTACAGCCTGGGCAACCTCAGGCACCATGGGAAGAATTCCAGCAGGCAATTGCTGATGACTAAGATAATGCATCCTAAACTCATCATCTTTATTACTACTTCCATTTTCATCCCCAGAGTCAGGTTCAAAAAAGGTTACTTTTCTTCCATCCCCTGGTTTCTTTATTGGTGTCTTCTCTGATTTGAGTGCTGGTTTGGTGGGCTGAGCCTGTGGAACTTTAAAACCAAGGATCTCCAGCACATTCCTGGCTTCATTGTGTTTGACCACTTTCTTATTGGTGCCCATTCCTTCTGTGGTGTGGTTACCAACCTTCACCTGCATCACAAACTCACTGTGGCAAGGGAGGCCTCGCTCTGGCTCCTTCTTCTTTTTCACTTGCTGGATCTGGGCCAGTCAGCTAATGGGGTTCATCCTCTGGCCATATTCTGGGCTTGTCTGTAGCTTGACTATGGAGGGTTTTGTTTTATTTTTGATTCTGGGCTTCACTCACTCAACTGTTGTCTGGGGAGGCAACTTCTTCAGCTTCTCAGGAACAGCCATAGCAGCATTCTTCTTTGAAATTTTCTTGCTCTTCTCTTCACCTTTGCCTATGAACCCCCCACCTTGGTCACAAAGCTCTTCATATGGCGTGGGCTACTTTCCCGGGCAACCTCAAAATTCACAGGCAAGTTTTGTTTAAGTGCAATCTCAAATACTTGACTTATTTCAGATTTATTGAGATTTTCTTCTTCAGATTCTCTTCCATTCACATCTAGCCTATCAGGCAGTGGCTCATTCTGCAGGACCCTCAATGCTTTAGCAGCATCAAATGTTTCACAACCTGTCTCATTTCTCCTTTCCCATTAAATTGCTGTCCTCCCACAGAAAGTTCAACTTGATAAAGTAAAGGCAGAACTGGAAATGGGTAAAATTACCTCAGGGGATAAGCACCTCCTCTCATGTTGTAGATGCAGGTGGACTGCACCTGAGAGTAGGGGTCAACAGGCTTGTACACTGTTTTTTTTCCCAAGTTTCATGCACAGTGCATTTAGCTCTACCATAGGGGTTATGTTTTCTTAAAGAGTGTGATCCAGGAACAATGTTGTTTTGGTTCAGTTCTGAGAGGTTATGTGGTAAAGAAAGTCCTGGCTGCTGCCCCAAGCTTATTCCCAGCTGTAGGTCCTGGTTGGTGGAGAGAAGGGGAAGAAGGAAGAAGGGAAGGGAAGAAGGAATGGAGGGAGGGAAGAGGCAGAGTCACCCTGTACATTTTAAGCCTTAACTTCCCATTCACCATTTCCACCCTGTATCCTAGTAACTTACATTCTAGATTCTGACTCTCTGAGTTTGATCGTACTAATTATTTCAAATCAATGTGATCATCCAATGTATCTCCTTTATTGCATGGCTTATTTCACTCAACAAGATATCTTCAAGGTAACAAAAGATCATGAAGATTCTTTCCTATATATTATTCTAGGAGATTGATAGTTTTGGCTCTTATATTTAGGCCTTTGATCCATTTTGGTGTGTGAAATAGTGGTTCTCCTTTTTTTTTCTTCAAATGGAGATCCAGTTTCCCAAGCACCATTAGTTGAAGAGACTATTTTTTTCCCAATTGAGTGGTATTTGTCACAAATCAGTTGACCATAAATGTGAAAGTTGATTTCTAAACTCTCAGTTCAGTTCCATTGGTCTCAATGTCTGTCCTTGTGCCAGTACCATGATGTTTTGATTACTGTGACTTTGTAATAACTGTAAGATTGGAAAGTGTGAGTCTACCAACTTCATTCTTCTTTTTCAAGATGGCTTTAGCTGTTCATGGCCACTTACTCTTCTATATAAATTCAATGACTGACTTTTCAATTTCTCCAAAGAAGGTTATATGAATTTTGATTCAGATAGATTGAACCTATAAATTGAATTGGGCAGGTTTATCTTAATAATATTAAGTTCTCCAGTCCATGAACACAGCATGTCCTTCCTTTATTTAGATTTTTGATTTCATTTAGCAATGTTATGTAGATTTTTGTGTACAAGTCCTTTACAACCTTGATTATGTTTATTCCTAGATATTTAATTCTTTCAGATGCTATTGTGAATGGGATATTTTTTCTTAATTTGTTCTTCTGATTGTACATTGTTTGTGATTTTGGGGTGTTGATCTTGTACTCTGCCAGTTTGCTGAATTCATTATTAGGTTCAGTAGCTTTGTTGTGGATTTTGCATGATTTTCTATATATAGGATAATGTCATCTTCAAAAAGAGAATGTTTTACTTTTTCCTTTCCAATTTAGATGCTATTTATTTATTTATTTATTTATTTATTTATTTTGTCTAGTTGATCTGGCAAGAACTTCCATTATAATGTTGAATAACAATGGTAACTGTGGGCATCCTTGTGTTGTTCCTGATCTTAGATGGAAAGTTTTCAGTCATTTACCATTAAGTGGGATTTTAGCTATGGGCTTTTCTTATATACCCTTTATCACACTGATGAACTTTCCTTCTATCCCTATTTTCTGATGTATTTTTGTCAAGAAAGGATGCCAGATATCATCAAATATTTTCTGCATCAATTGAGATGATCATATGTTTTTTTTCTCCTTCATTGTATTAATGTGGTATATTACATTTTTATTTATTATCTTGAACCAACCTTGCATACTAGGGATAAATCCCACTTGACAATGTTGGATAATTCTCTTACTTAGCTGTTGGAATTTGGGTTGGTAGTATTTTGTTGAGGAGTTTTGCATCTATATTCAGAAGAGATATTGGTCTGTAATTTTCTTTCCTTGTGGTTTCTTTACCTTGTTTGGTATGAGGGTGATTTGGACATGTGGAGTGAATTAAGGAGTATTCCTGCCTCCTCAGTTTTTTGGAAGATTTTGAGCTGAATTGTAGTAAAGTCTTTTTAGAATGTTTGGTAGAATTCCCCTGTGAAGCCATTCCCCAAGTTCTTGGCTCTTCTTTTTTGGGAATTTTTTGATGACTGATTAAATCTCTTTACTAGTAATTGTTTGGTTGAGATCTTCTATTTCTTCTTGAGTCAGTGTAGGTAGTTTGTGATTTGTAATAAATTGTCCATTTCATCTATGTTATCTAATATATTGGTGTATGGTTGTTCATAGTATACTCTTGTAGTCATTTATATTTCAATGGTATGAGTAATAATGACCTCCTTTTCAATTCATTTCTGATTTTCATTATTTGTACCATTTCCTTTTTCCTTTATATGTCTAGTTAAGCATTTGTCAGTTTTACTGATCTTTTTAAAGAATGAACTTATTGTTTTGCAATTCTCTCTGATGTTGTTTGCTTTTGTTTTCTATTTCATTTAACTGTGCTCTAACCTTTGTTATTTCCTTCCCTCTTTTTCTTTTAGGTTTAGTTTGCTCTTTTTCTAATTCTTCCAGTTTTGAGGTTAGGTCTCTTATTTGAGGTTTTTCTTCTTTTTATAATGCAACCATTTAGAGGTACAAATTTCCTCTCAGTTCTACCTTCACTGCATCCCAAAAGTTTTGATATGTTGTATTTTCATTTTCCTACTTCTCAAGCTATTTTCTAATTTCACTTGTGATTTCTTCTTTAACCTATTGATCATTTAAGAATAAGCCATTTGATTTCCACGTATTTGTAAATTTTACGTATCTCTGTTATTGATTTCTAGCTTCATTCTGTTTGATCACAGAATATGAATTGTATGATTTCAATATTTAAAAGTTTATTCAGACTTATTTTGTGACCTAATATATGGTGTATCCTGGAGATCCAATGTTTTTTTTTTTATTTTTTTATTTTTTGGATGAAGTGTTCTATATATGTCTTTTAGGTATAGTTGGCAGAATATTGTTCTAATCTTTTACTTCCTTATTGATCTTCTGACTAGATGTTCTAGTCCTTATTGAAAATGGTATATTAAAATCTCCTGATATTAATATGGAACCTTCAATTTCTCATCTCAAATCTGTCAGTATTTGCTTCATATTTTTTGGAGCTCTGCTGTTAAGTGAATCTATGTTTATAATTGTTACATCTTCTTGTTGAATTGTCCCCTTTATCAGTATATAATGACTGTCTTTTCTTCTCATAACTGTTTTTATTTAAAGTCTATTTTATTAGATATTAGTATAGCTACTTCAGCCATGTTTAGGTTACTATTTGCATGGTATATGCTCTCTATCCTTTCACTTTCTACCTACTTTTAACTCTGAATTTAAAGTGAAACTCTTACAGACAGAAAAAAGTTTGTCCTGCTTTTTATGCATTCTGCTAATCTCTGCCTTTTGACTGGGGAGCTTAATCCATTTACATTTAAAGTCACTACTGATAATGTAGGAACTTTTTCTACCATTTTGCTGTTTATCCACTGTATGTCATACCTTTTTTGTCCTTCAATTATGCCATTAATAATTATTTTTGTATTTATTTGATATTTTGTGTTGCACTGTATTGAGTATTTTCTCTTTTCTATCTGGATATATTTTTTGTTTATTTTACTTGTTGTGACCATGGGTTTAAAATTCAACATCCTAAATATATAACAATAATATTTGGTTTGTTATGAACTTTACTTCAATAGCATACATATATACTTTTCCTATACCCATCTGTCCCCCCACCATTTTATCATTACCTTTTATGCATTTGCTTTTTATACCTTGTAGGAAGTAAGAAGTGGAGTTACATACTAAACTATAACTACAATACTAATGGCATTTATAATTACCCAAATGGTTAATTTTACTGCAGGTATTTACTTCTTTAGCTACTTTTACCATTGTCTAGTGTCCCTACCTTTCAGTCTGAAGACGTCTTTAGCATTGCTTGTAGGACCAGGGCTAATGGTGATGAACTCCCTCACCTTTTTTTTTTTTTTTAATCTGGAAATGTCTTCATCTCTTTCACAGTTTTGAAATAAAGTCTCACCAAATATAAAATTTCTCCTTGGCATTTGTTTAGTTTCAGGACTTTAAGTATTTCAAACCACTTCCTTTTACCCCTATGTTTGCTGCTGAGAAATCAGCACTCAATCTAATCAGGTCTTCCTTGTAAGTAATGTTGCTTTTCTCTTGCAGCCTTCAGAATTCTCTTCTTGTTCTTTGCCTTTGATCGTGTGATCAGTCTATGATGGGGTTTAGTTTTCTTCATATTTATTCTGTTTGGTGTTCTCTGGACTTCTTGGATGAGCATATTCACATCTTTTGCTAAGTTTGGGAAGTTCTCTGCCATTATTTCTTTCAGTATTACTTCTGCCCCTTTCTCTCTTCCTTTATCCTCTGGGACTCTAATAATAATATATATTAGTATGCTTGATGATGAGGTGTCTTGGGCCATTTTCACTTTTTATATATTTTTTCTTTCTGTTCCTCAGCCTGACTCATGTAAAGTGTCTTGTCTCTGAGCTCACTGATTCTTTCTTCTGCAAGCTCCAAACTGCTCTTGAAAGTGTCCTGGAAAATTATCATTTCAACTGTTATGGTCTTCAATCCCAGTAGTTTTGTTTGGTTCCTTTTTAATTTCTATCTTTTTACTGAGATTCTCATATTGCTCATTCCTTTTTACCCTAATATCCTTTAATTCTCTCTCGTATTTTCCTTCATATCCTTAAGCATTTTTAAGATCATTTTTTAAAAGCTCTTTCTGGTATGTCCATTCACATTCTGTTCCTCTCTGTTGGTGTTTTCTGGATTTTTATCCTTTTATTTTGGAGGGCCATCATTTCCTCTTTGTTTGTCTTATAATCTATTGTACACTGTATGTTTTAATATTTTCAAATGTTAACACTGGGATTTTTTCCCTAACATGTCTGTTTCCTGATTTTGTAACCAGCTGGTGATAAGACAGACCTGGAAAATCTGCCCAAGGCCAATTCAGTGTGCAGTGTTTTCTCTGCATTTCTAGGCCTGTGTCTTGTTCTGTGCTTTTATTTGTTAGTTGTTTCAGAATACCCTTGTTTGCATGAGTCTGTCTTCTCTTTCCCAGGACACAGACGTCCCTCTCCTGGGTGTTTTAAGCTGGCAGGCCTTGGCCTCAAATTATCTGCCTCTATAATTTCTTACATTCCTTTCATTGTCTCAAACTGCTTTTGCCTGGATGGAAAATTCTGAAAGTAGGGACACATCAGAGAGGACTTTCTCAAGCCAGTCTTTCCCAACCCAAATAGGGCCAGGAACTGACAAAATGGGCACAGACCCACTCCAAGTGCCCTGAGGAGGGGATCAAGAAGCTCACCAAGATTGTCTTCTATGACTTCTCAAAACTGAACTTTCTTGATATGTCTAGCAAATCCAGCCCTTCAACTAACTGTCCCCTGTAGCCCTGAGGAAGCATTGCATCTTTCAGTGTCCTCTGCCCCAACCATTAATGGCCTGGGGTAGTTTGAAACAATGGTCACTGCTGCCTTTTTCCGGGACAAGTTGAAACACTGGCTACCCTCAGAGCCAGGCCATCTGTGATCCAAATTCACAAATCAAAAGCTGTGATCATTGATCAGCTATGCCCACCCCTGGTCTTGGGAAAGAAAGATTTTTATGTCCCTTTCTGTCACTAGCAATCTAGCCAGGGACTGGACGCCATGGTGGTGTACTGTGAGAGTGGAGGTTGTTGCCTTTAGCCACTATGCATAGAGAGCAATTTATCATTCTTCACCATAATTTATCAGCCTCCTCCTCCAGTTCTTTCTTCAATGTTTTACAGCATTCTTCTGGACTCTAAAGTTTCAAATAGTTATTTCAGATACTTCCTGACTGTTTAATAGTTATTTTGATGGAAGGACTGAGTCCTGGATCTCCCTACTCCTCCATATTCCCACAGTCCTCAGATGGTGTATTCTAAGAATGAGGAATTTAATGCAGTGTTCCTTAATCTACCTGGGTACAAAGATAATCAATAAACTGGACAAATTTGTACACTCTCTAATCTTGAAGTATGTCTGAATAGGCTCAAAGTTTGAAATTCTATTCCAGTAGTCCATGCAGTTCACCTTATCAAATTCTCTGAATATGTGGTGATTAGAATAAGAATATTGTGATAGGAGAACATATAAAATGGAAAAATTAAGGAGAGACCACACAGGTCTTGATAAATAATTGCTTATACCTTCAGCTATTAGAGAAATCAAGATAATACAAGGTAAGGACTAGATATTTCTCTCCTTCACCTGTCTACATATGTATTCTAACAGGCATCACAGCAGAGGAAAGCCAAAAAATGGCAGGGTGACAAGGTCTTTCTTCAGAAATGTTATTTTTCCATTTCCTAAGCTATATGCTTAAAATTGTTTTGTTTTTCCATCATGTATGGCATAAAGAGGTACTTTTAAAAACAAACAATTGATTCTGCATTTTTCAATACTTTATGGTGAAGGCAGAAACTTGAAAAGCCATAATTTCAAATATATGCATTATTTGTAGTTTTTTAAGATTCAGAGTTTTAATTTAGATTTTTACATAGACTAACCCATGGGGTGGGAGGATGACAACTGTCCTTCATTTACTCATCTATTCATTTAAAACTACTCAATGCCAGGACTGGCTGGGGAAACAGCATGGATTAAGATGAATTTGGTCTTTGCTATAGTCAGCCCAGGGTAAAAAACAAACAGCTTTGCCAGGAATAACCCTTGAGATTTAGCCCACTTTATGCCAAGAAGTTCCTGAGTATACATCTGTGGGGAAGACAGATAAGAGCACTTGCTCTTAAGTTGTTCACAGACCCACAGTAGAGAGCAAAGATTGTATGCTCAAATTAATTTGCTTGAGTGACTCTGTAACTCCACATCAAGAAACACTGTGTGAAGAATTAAAAGCATTATAAATAGAAGACAGCTTTATCAAAGGAATGTGCCTTTTCAAAGGAAGGTCTTGAGTTGAGTTGTCCAGAAAAACATTGCAGGTTTTAGTGAAGTGGTATGAGTATGTTTGTGGATTAGTATATGAGTAGTCACATACATTGTAGCTTTGGGTGCACAGTGAAAAATTTCTGCAAAGAATTGTGTGGGCAGGGATACCTACTACTTCTGTACATTACCCAGTATTACTCTGACAACTCAGGAATTTGTGGATTGGGAAATATCAGGAGACAAAATTCTTTTGGTGAAATCTTGATAAACACTGACAGGAGAGGGTCCCCTTTAAAATGGTTTCTTGAACAAAGGTAGAACAGGAAGGATGCCTGTGCTGGTTTGAATCTGTTATGTACCCCATTAAAAAACTGGTCTTTTAATACAATCTTGTAGGGGCAGACCTATTGTTGGGTGGAATCTTTTGAATAAGTTGTTTCCATGGAGATGTGACCCCACCCATTCAAGGTAGGTCTTAATTAGTTTATTGGCACCCTCTATGAGACAATAAAAGGCAGAAACATTTTGAAGGGAGTTCAGAGATGCTTAGAGAGAAAATGCCATTTTGGACACAGCCTTTGAAACCACAACCAGGAGAGAAGCTAAGAAATGAAATCCAGAGTTTGCCCCAGAGAAGCTACAAAAGGACCCCCAGATGCTTAGAGAGAAATGCCCTAAGAGATACAAGCAAGAATGCACAGGAGCTGAGGAAGAGAAGCTAAGACAGAAGCCCAGAGACATTTTGGAGAAACATGGAAACCAGAAGGTAAACCCAGGAGAGGCCCAGCAGACAGGCCATGTGCCTTCCCATGTGACAGTGATTTATTAGCCAGATGCCATCGGCCTTTCTTTAGAGAAGTTCTTGTCCTGCTGATACCTTAATTGGAACACTTTCATGGCCTTAGAACTATAGATTTGTGAACTAATAAACCCCCATTGTAAAAGCTAATCAATTTCTGGTACCTTGCATTCCAGCAGCCTTAGCAAACCAGAGCAATGGTCACTGTGGCTGAAAAACTATTTGTGAGCACATCCGGTTTTCTAAATTGACATCTTTTTAGAAATTAGTGAGCAACATTGCAGTGGGTGGTGGAGATAGGACAAGTATAGGTTGGGTCATGAACAATTAGTGTGATTTTGTTTGTGACCACAGCTGGGAAGATCTGCAATCATTTAGCTTATATGCACATAAATATAAGTCTTCATAAACATAAGCCTCACATGCACATTTCTTGAAACATATTTCATGCATTCCCCTTTGAGACCAACATACATTTAAATCCACTCTAAAAATTAATTCTTTACAGAAAACATGTTAGGGAAATAATTGCTGTAAGTGTTATGCAAGTGATAGGTTGATGTTTAAAATAAGACTCCTCTAGAATGCATTAAGGACAAAATGGAGATTTGATTTGATTAATAAACTAGAAAATAAGTTATTAAGATTATTCAGTTATAATATTTCAGCAAACTGCCTACACCAACCATGAGTTTATATGAACCCAATCATTAAAAGTTCATTTATAGTGACCAAAATGAATTTCAAACTCCCAAAGCTACCCATTACATGAAAATAGTTTTATATCAAAGTGAGACACTCTTATAGGCTAAAATAGCCATAAAGTGAATGAAGTAGTTCAAGGAAATTAGATATTTGCAAAACTAGTTCTTTAAAAAAAAATGTTCCCTTAAGAATAAAGATCAAATGTTTTCTATAGACAATAATGATGAGATTTAATATTGGAGGTGTCAGCTATGAAGACCACATGGTTTTGTGAGAAATAACATTTAACCTTTCTTTTGTGGCTGATGGAGGCCAATGCAGTATTTTATTATCAACATTGGCAAGTGATTTATTACCACTGTTTCTACTCCAGTAAAGCCACATTAGGCTGTGCTTGATGTATCATTTGTTATCTTCAACCCCCCTGCACACTTTCTGCATGCATAATCTCTTTGTTCTAGCAAATTTTAAACAGAGAAGAGTAAATATTTAAGTAATTATTCCAGATTCATCAAAAACCATGAAGGTAAAATCTAGTAGCTAAATAGATTACGCCAGAGACTGTCTGATGCAATCACAAAGTTCTGGCTTCAGGAAGAGTGATGGTTATACATCTGAAAGATCAGCTATGCATAATGGTGCATTAATGTAGATACAGCAGTGACAGAGGATAAATCACAAGCACACTCTCAGATGGGAATAACATTTTGCGGAATACATTCAGGTCAGATAGCTTTCAACAGTTTCTGTTTTCTGAACTTACTACCCAAAAAATCAGTCAAATTTTCTGAAATTGCTTGGCAGATGCACTGAGAATAGTTTCCCTATCTTTCAAGCAGTCTGGCCATTTGACATTAATGCAGAAGCAACTTTAAGAATATCAAAATAGTGATAGTCTCTAAAATTCTGTCATAAATATACATATCCCAGATGAAAGTTGGACCCTTTAGAAACATAATTGTAGCTCCAATAAAATACAGTTAATGTTTATCATTCTTAAATACAGAATGAACTTTTTTCCATATGCTCTTTGTGTCAAGGATCATAAATATCAACTATTCTGGTAAATTGTTAGGTAAAGATTCTCTTCTTGTGATATTTTATTATAAGAGAAGTGTTCCAAATTACCCTGGCTCCTACTGTTTCTGTCTCTTTACTTACCCCTCCCTTGGGATATGGAGTAACTTACGTGATCAGTAAGTTTGGCAATGATTGACTCGGCATGCTTTGCTCATCTCTGCCTTCCCTCCTCTTGATAGTAAGCAAGCCTGTAGAGATAATCCATTCTCTCCTGTCCTTCAGGGGCAGGCCTCCATTATGCTATTGTGATTGGGTGATTAATATTCATTTCTGTATTTGGTATTAAGAATTCCATTATTCATCCTCGCATACAAGCTGTGTCTTCCAAACTACAATTTGTGAACTATAATAGAATATTTTTGTTAGCCATCTACTCCTTACCGCATGTATCTCAGAACTCAGTTGTAAAATTTAAAGAGGCTTTATTTATTGTAATTACTCAGTCAACATGTCTTACTATGAAAAAGGGTTATTTTTATTCTACTCTATTTTAAGCAGCTCCTCTTTCCTTCCTCTAGGATTGCCTATCCGTCAGCCTGGTAAACACAAAGCTTTAATTCATACCATTCATTAAAAGGAAATAGTAAGCATGTATTTCCTAAATGCATTATCATGGACCAACATTTGTTAACTATCCACCATATATAAGTCAAACATCCGAAGTGTGTGATGGTTTGGAGGTCTTATGGACCCCAGAAAATGTCATGTTCTTAAAGCTAATCCATTTCTGTGGGTGCAGACCTATTGTGGGTGAGGCCTTTTGATTAACTTATTTCAGTTGAGGCATGTCCCAGCTGGGTCATAATCCTCTTAATGAAGTTCTTTACAAGAGGATGAGAAACAGAGAGAAAGACACTGAGAGAGCAGAAGACACAAAAGCTGAGAAAGAAAGCCACAGACGAAGCCAGAAGCTGAAACAATGAAACGTAGGAAAAAAGGGAGAGACCGGCAGACAAACCATGGACCTTCCCATGTGACAGAGGGGCCAAGGATGCCAGCAGCCTGTCTTCAGAGTCCAGGTATCATCTTGGCAGTGTTTTGATTTGGACATTTTCATGGCCTCACAACTGTAAACTTGTAAGTTAATAAATCCCCATTGCAAAAGCCAACTCATTTCTGTTATATAGCATTTCAGCAACTTTAGCAAACTAAAACAACGTACTTTAAAGTAAAGAAATTAACAATTTTATTGACACCAGAAGTGAACACAAGGTGTTACAAACAAAGAATCAATAAGGGAAAAAATATGAAGATGATATTTTTTCAATCAACAAATGTGTGGAGGTATTATAAAAATCAGGAACTGGCCAACATGATTTGAATCAAACCTCACTGAAACTAAATTCTCCCTGTGCCACATGAGCTGCTTTTTTTTTCAAAGTAATCTTCTTGAACCTGTTTCCTCAATAGTAAAACTGTGCAATGTCTAAATTACACGAAAGTTAAAGAATTCTTCATAGAAATGGATGCAAAATACTAACACATATTAAGGACTGTTATTATCTCTATTTCTCTCCAAAGTTTCTGAAGGTCTGTTGGAGAACACTGATATATAGAGAGATGAAAATTACATATTAGCAGATTGAATAGTTGTGGATAGGTACAGAGCAATAGATTGGCAGACCAGAATAGAGTCTAAAAGAATCCCAAACACAAATGAACAGTTGATTTTCAACAAAATGACAAAGATAATTTAATGGTAAGAAGATTATTTGTCAACAAATGCTATTGGAGCAATTTAATATTAATATGCAAAAAGAGAGGATTTGATCTACACCTTGCACCATATATAAAAATTTACTCAGAATAATCATAAACCCCAAAAAAGATGTAAAACCATAACACTTATAGAAGAATATACAAGAGAAAATTTTTGGGACTTTGGTTTAGCAAAACTATATTACATATGACACTGAAAACATGATCTATCAAATAAGATATACTGGACTTTCTCAAAATTAAAAATTATGCTCTTCAAAAAATACTGTCAAAAATAAAAATAAAAGCTAAAGACTAGGAAAAAAATTGCAAACCTTAAATCTGGTAAATGAGTTTTATGTAGGATAAAAATAACTCCAAAAACTTAATAACAAGAAAAGAACCAACCCCTTAAAGATTGGCAAAATATTTAAACAGACATTTTATTAAGGCAGATATGCCAATGATAAATTAGTATATGAAGAAATTCTCAACTTTTTAGTCATTAGGAAAACTCAAATAGAACTACAAAGTGATACCACTACACACCTCTTATAATCACTAAAATTAAAATGAACTGAACATATCCAACATGCAAAGATGTGTAAGAAATTGAACAGTAATATATTGCTGGAGTAAATGTAAAATGGTACAACCATATTAGAAAATATTTGGGCAGTTTCTTAACTGTTGAATATACACCTACCATTTGATCCAGCCATTCCACTCCCAGGTTCATACACAGAAATGAAATGCATATACCTTTATAAAGACTTACACAAAAATATTGTTAATGTTTTGCTATGCATTGAATTATGCCACTCCCACCCCCCACCTAAAGACATATTCTTTGGTCATGTTCTAACATTCAGTCTTGTGGATGTTAACTCATTTGTAAATAGTATTTTTGAAGGTATTAGTTAAGATGGGGCCAAATTGGATCATGGTTGACCTTAATCTAACATGGCTGTCTTCCATACAAGCAGAGAGAAATAGACACAGTCAGTAGGAAACAGAGGGATAGAGCGATGTTCATGTGATAGAGGAGGCTTAAATTGAGTTATGAACTGCCATCAAGTCACCACCAGAAGACTCCAGACTTAAGAGAAAGTGTAATTCTGCCAACACCTCAATTTGGATTCCTAGCCTCTACAACTGTGAGATAATAAATTCCTGTCATTTTTCCAACTAGTCTGTGGTACTTTGTTATTACAGCCCTGGCTGACTAAGAACTCAGCTTTAATTTTAATGGATAATAATTTGAAATAACCCAATTTCCCATAAACAGATGATTGTATAATCAACCCATGGCATATCCATACCTTGAAATATGATCAGCAATGAAAATAACACAGTATCAGTATACAATAAAACATGGATGAACCTCCAATAATTACACTGAGATAAGCCAAGCAAAATAGAGTGCATTTTATGATTCTATTTATGAAATTTCTAGAAAATGTAAACTAACCTATAGTAACAGCAAATTTATCATTGATTGCACGGAGATGAGTAGAGAAGGCCAGAGGAAAGAGTAAAGGAACTTAAGGAAACCTTTACTGAGATGGATATGTTTATTTTCTTGACTATGTTGTTGATTTTAGCAGATGGTTAATATGGCAAAATTTACAAATTCTGTGCATTTATATATGTACAGTACTTTATGTCAATTATACCTTAATAAAATTTGCCTAAAATATGGAAATAAAGGTTGAAAACTTTTCAAATTTTGATGAATAATATAAACACTCACACATGGATACTTGGATTTCAATGAACCTAAACAAGATAAACACACATTTACACACAGAGCACTTCCTAATGTGCTGATAACTAGTGACAAAGAGAAATACTAAAAGTAGACAGAAAAAAAATAGTTACATTATATTGAGGGAGAGAAGATTAAATAGACTTCTCATCAGAGACTATTTAAGCCATAAGATGATGGAACTATATCATTCATTGATGATAGAGGGTAACTGTCAACCATGGATCCTCTGTTAAGTAAAAATATACATCAGAAATTAAGACAATTTTTAAGTTAAATAAATGCTGGAAAAATATCACTAGGAGTCCTTCTTTATAAAATATATTAAGGAAAGATTTTCAGATTGAAGGAAAGTAATACTAAATGTAAATTTGGATTTGCATACACACAAAAATGAAGAGTACTGGAAATTGTAAATGTGGGTTAAAAAAACATTCAACTTTTCATTTTATATTTCTTTAAAAGATGAATGTGAATTATACATATGCAAATTCAAAATAATCAACTATTTATCACGGATCACAGGATGGAATGCAAACTGTGAGAGATGAGTCTAACTGTAGTACAAATGTATGAAAGCCTCACTGAAGGAACATAAGAAAAAAAGGAGCTGACCTAAGTAATATTGAAAAGTGGTGTTTGGATTGAAAATTCTAAGTCTAAATATAAAAAAAACTGTGTATATAAATGCCATATTCTAGATGGCAAAGAGCTTTCTTATAGGGATAGGGATTAACAATTCTGAAGTGAATTTGCATGTATATAGAAGTTGGAAAAATAAGAAAATAAATGGCTGCAAAATTTCTTACATTCAAAGAAATAAATTACAAATAAGCAAGAGTTGAAGTCTAGAATGACCCCTGAGAAACTGGATTAGTATCAGAGAGTAATGTGAACTCATATTGAAATTAAGACATGTGAGAACAGGAGTCACTGTTCATATGTTTTCTGGGTATGTACACTGAGAGAGCCTAGAATGGTGACACCCCACAGTAATAAGCACCAAAATGTCCAGGATATGGCTTCTAAACACCATTCTCCAATAAAAAAGAAGTAGGGCTACTTGGAGAAATGGCTAGGGCAGGGAAAATATAACATGGGCTTGGAGCATCCTATAGGACAAGAAAATAAGAAAGTGCTCAAAAAGCAAAAATCTGGGGGCATTTCAAAGGGACAAAGAAGTCAAATTGGCATGACCAAAGGTAGAATAATTTTAGCAATAAAATAAATTGAGTAGTATTACATTATAACCCAAAGGGCAAAATGGATTTTTATGAGTCCATAATTATGTAAGCAAATGACTGAATAAATATATAAATCAGAAATGAGTCTTCCTTACAGAAGAATTCCAAATTATTAATGTAGCCACTTCCCTATTGAGAAGTTGGAGCTGTCACTACTCACTAAGTTTGGGCTGGAATTATTGACATGCTTGCAGATAATGGAGTATGACATTAAAAAAATATAGCAAAAAATAGTAAAAATTACATTATGTAAAAGAGTTAAATGTTAATAAATATCAGTTGTATGAATTATTAGGATAAATAATTGATTACTTTTAAATGGAAGAACTCTTATTCTTGATTAGAAATTGACTATTTTTTCTTTTCCAAATATCAGTGCCCATATCAGTTGGTATGCTATTCTCTTTCCATCTATTTTTTTGGGGGGAACTGATAATGAGAATACCCATTAATACCCACTTTCCAATCCCCACTCCCAGCTAAAGAAGAATTTGTAATATAAATGGAAGTAGTATTTAAGATTAATTCAATACAACAAACAAGTTTAGTTTTATATTTCTAGGCAAAGTATTAGATCCAATTTTTCAAGAAACTTTCTAATTGAGGAAAACAAAGTGGAGGAGTGAAAGTTAAATTTGAAAGCTGAAGTTAATCTCTAATTCATGCTCCATTTGCATATATAATGTTATTATTTTATAAAAAAAGTATTCTATTCATTGATTAGTTTATTAGTAGTTTTAACCTCAGCATGCATTAAATGCATTTAACAATGACAATTCACTTGATAGTTCAGAATCTGAATTCCCCACTGTATATAATGGGCATAATGCACACTCAAGAGTGTGGGTTGAGATACTGGGGGAAAATGCCTTCAAGTTTTTGTAAATGTAAGTCATGATTATTATTCAGATCTCCTTTGGAGACTGTCCAAGATACTTATTTGAAGACCTGAATAGTGTTCTCTATTTAATTCCTTCATGTACTAAGCAATATATAAATTCTAACCTACATTTCTATTAATAACAGGAATGATTTCATTCTCAGTAATAGAAGTAAAATTTCTTTTTTCCTTGAAGAAGCTTTTGTGTAATTGGAAATATTTTACAAATATGATACCTGCTGTGCTTTAGGTGTTCACAGTAAATGTGCTTGGGTAAGCATCCAGCATTTTTATTAGCAGACAAACTGGCAAAGATGAAAACATAATTGACAGAAGCTGAAGCAAGAATCAGAGAAACTAATTTCTAAATCTAACTCTCCCATTATAAAACTGCATTATCTAGTTAGATGTATAATATAAAGTTAATTTCTGTATCTGTCCAGTGAAAATGAGGACATTTATAATACAGCTCTTGAAGGGATGTAATTATGAACTATACACCCCCACAGGTTTAAATGTCTTACAAAATACTGATACAAGATTATAGGGTGCAAAATGGATTTCTATGAGTCCATAATTATGTAAGCAAATGACTGAATAAATATATAAATCAGAAATGAGTCTTCCTTACAGAAGAATTCCAAATTATTAATGTAGCCACTTCCAAATTGAGAAGTTGGAGCTGTCACTACCTGCTGTCACAGTTAACAGGATGTTAACTGTGTGTTTTAGATTTGTGTCTCAGTTTGAATTTCACCAGGATCAGAACTAAGACAAGGTTTTGAGTAAAAATTATTATCAGATGACCCCAGGAAACAAGAATAGGGAAAGATAAGTGTTCCAGTTTGCTAAAGCTTCCAAAATGCAAATTACCAGAAATGGACTGGCTTTTTCAATGGAAATTACAGTACTATGGCCATGAAGATGTCCAAATTAAGGCATCCAGAGAAAGATCCCTTGACTTTGAAGAGGAACTTCTGCATCCAAAGTTTCTCTGTCTCATGGGAAGGCACATGGTGATGTCTGCTGACCCTTCTCTCCAAAATGTCTCTGGGCTTCTGTGTGCATTTGCTTGTTCCTCCTGGGACATTTCTGTTTCTGAGCTGTCTCCAAAATGTCTCTACCTTTTATTCTCTCATAAAGGACTCTAGTATAGATGATCAAGACTTGAATGGGTGGAGTTACATCTCCATGGAAACAACCCAATCAAAAGGTCCCACCCAACAGCAGGTCTGCCCCCACAAGATTGGATTAAAAGTACATAGTTTTTTCTGGGGTACTTAATAGATTCAAACCATCACAGTGAGACAGGGATGAAAGGAGGCAATTAAAGGCATATTATCAATTAAGTTACCTCTGTGGTCAAACTGAATTTAATCCTACTCTAGACCTCTGGAAGTCAGCATGGTTTACATGCCTCATTGCAGTAACAGTGAGAGACAATGGCCTAGGCTGTTTAACACTCTTCATCCTTGCTGAGGGCCTTTCCTGAGAGAATGTTAAATCCTTAACAATTCTGGCTGCTGTGTTCATGGTGGTCAGAGAGCCCTGAGGTATAGGGATGCAGGTTCTGGCATTTGGAAGTCTGGGTTGTATGCAATGCAATGGGCAGTGTGAGAGGATTGGGGTGGAAAACTCACTTTGTCTGCCTATCACCCATTCATAGCTCAGATCCACTTGTGCATCATGTTAAAACCACTGCAAACTGTGACTGATATTCAAGGCAGTAAGCAGTTGCAACAGTTGAATAAAAGACTGAAAATAGGAGGGTTAGTGTGTGGTGCTGTGCCCCTGCTGCAGCATTTGATCCTGATGAAATAATTAATGTTCCTCCTCTATCTTTTCCTCCTCTATCTACCATTCTTGCTGCTCTTCATCCCTAACCAGAATATTTGCTGATTTATGTTGCTTTGGAAACCAATTTACAGAAGTTAAGGATAATTTAAACAATTAATTCAGCAAATATTTTCCCTTACATTATCAAGGCAATGCCTGAATGTGCACTTGCTTGTACAGAATCCATATGACCTTTTCTCACATACGCAGGATCTAAATATTTCTAATAAAATATGTTATTCCAAAGAAGGATTTATTATGGTCCATTATGCACTCAGTAAATCTACTCTGAGAATGTCCCAAGGTACGAGATTTTGACACAGGGATAATATAGAAAAAAATTATATTCTGTTACCAAAAAAAAAAAAAAAAAAAAAAAAAAAAAAAAAAACTGGAACTGATTATGTGATCCTGAAATAAAACATGAGTCTTTATATGGATTCTTTTTATATACACATACAAATAAGATATGAGTCTTCATTATAAATATACAGAATAATGACCTTGTCTAGAATGATTGCTGAAAGGCACATACTGCCAAGGCATATTATTTTTAGCTTATCTTCAACGTGAAATTGAGAAAATAGTTAATTATTTTGTTGGGAATCCCCTTACAGGGTTTACCGGAAGAGAATTTTATATTATTTAGTTTCATAATGTTTTGTTATGTAACAGCATGTCATTACCAAATAGATACCATGGCTTTTAGCAGAAATCATCCATCATTGTTGTACTCAACCCTGATCAATACATTTACACTATTACTTAGATGCTAATATACAGTGTTCTATTTCCCCTGAGCAATCATTTAAAATCCTGACTACACCTAGAAGGCTTCTTAATTTTTAAACTATCTGAACAACAACCATAATTTAGAACAAATGAGTTGCAACAGCAATGCTTGCCTCTAGGGACTAGGCTTTAAAATGACCCCATAGGCCATTAAATGAATTGCATGAAGATATGAGCTCAAAATAAGTTGCTCTTAACCTTGAATGTGTGAACAATTATGCATATACATAATTGTCAATATGGTACCCTTCAAGATATGCCGGAATCCCTGGGCAGAGAGCCAATCAGCCTTATGTTCAATTATGTGTGCACCAGCTGGACAACTGACAGGTGCATTTTGGTGGTTAACCTCACTCTAATTCTCCAGTGACTTTGTCTTTCTGAGATGCTTCCTAAGGGAAGAGGTCATGACAGAGATAAGTAAATATAACATGTATAGCTTATGGAAATGAGGGCATTATTAGAACCCAATGTTAATAATCTAAAAAAAAAATCTTTATAAAACAATTATGAAGACCTCTTGTACATGCTGACTTATAGGAAAAGACCATTCTCTGATTAGTTCTTAAAATAGATGTTAATCTAGAAGTTAACCTAAAATCTTTTACTTTAGGACTTGAGATTATAGTGCTGAAGTAGATGCCATGCTGGGTCAAAGCTACCACTTAGGATGCCTCTGTTCCTAACAGTTGCCTTAAATTTTTACACCTGAAACAAAGTACACTGGTGTGCTAGCCATATTATGTACAAGAGTTGTCACTCATTTGAGAAAGGTTTTGCTGGTGAAGATCCCAGCTCATGGCTGAAAACCTATGTGTGATCTCATCAGACCCAGCAGTAGGCAATTGGTTTGCCTGACAGGCCTCACAGAGGAAAGCTGCTTCATCCCCCACCAGATTTGTGCACAACAGAGTGTGTTGTACTACCTGAAGGGAGTTATAGTCAAGAGGTAGGCCTGTGGCTGGTCATGCTCTTACACATTTGGTCTTCCTAGTCCAACAGATTCCATTTGGATACCTCCCTATCAGAAACTCAAAGCAAAGGGCTCCTTCAGGCACAACTACTGAAGACCTACTTATGGGGCGGGGGAGAGCATGAATTGAAGACAATTTTCACCATTCTTACTTAGTACTCAGTGCTTCTCCATTCTTAGCCCTTACTCCATCCCCATACTCTGACTCCATAAAATGTCAGGAAACTTTATTTTTCAGGGTTCCATCAGAAGTAAGATGCTTCCCCATATCTGTTCTAATCCATATGGCTCTCTCCTGGCAGTGACATACCACAGGAAAAGAAAGTGGAAGAGTGGAAGAGCTAGCACTTTCTCTGTTTAGCTTCTAGCTAATATAATTTCAGTAAGTGATTAAAGGCTTGACTGTTACTTCCACTTTGGTTTGTTGTTTTAATCAACTGCTCTGACAACTGGCAACTCAACTGTCTCTTAGCTCAGGTCAGCTCCTCACAACTGGAAGAAACAAGACCAAATTTTAGATAAGCCCCTTTTAAAATTCACTATTACTATCAAAAGCCATGCACCTATTAAGCCTCTAAAAGCAACAGGATTTTAAAGTTGTACAGTTTTTTGTCCAAAGGTAAAATTCAATTTCAGCTATAAATATGAGTGAAAATAAATGTTTCCTTTAAGGGGAATATTAAAATTTGGGCAATATACTGTTTTGGTGAAGTGGTAGGAAAAAAACACATTCACACATTGCTGATGGAAATACCTTGTGATGCAATGTCTATGCAAAGGAATTTTGTGATAATCTACAAAAAATATGTATTGATTTGTCCTTTTACTCAGTGTTCTAGTTTGCTAAAGTTGCTGAAAGGGAATATATGAGAAATTGATTGGCTTTTACAATGGGGGTTTATAGTTCACAAATTTATAGTTGTAAGGCCATGAAAATGTCCCAATTAAGCCATTAACAAGAAGATACCTTCTCTGAAGAAGGTTTGATGGCATCTGGAGTTCCTCTCTCACATGCGAACCACATGGTCAGAGTCTGCTTGTCGTCTCCTGGGTTTAGCTTCTGGTTTCCATGGCTTTCTTCAAAATGTCTCTGGCCTTCTGTCTTAGATTGTCTCTTAGCTTCTCCTGGGGGCAAACTCTGGATTACATATCTTAGATTCTCTCTGCTCTTTCCAAAGTATCTCTGCCTTTTATCCTCTCATAAAGGACTCCAATAAAGACTATTAAGACCCGCCTTGAATGGGCAAGGTCATATATTCATGGAAACAACTTAATCAAAAGGTCCCACCCACAATAGGTCTGCCTCCACAAGATTGGGGTACATAACAGATTCAAAACAGCACACTCGGCAATTCTTCCTTCAGGAATCTCTTCCTAAGTACCCTGGCAAAATGTTGAAATGACATATGCACAAAGCTATATATTGTGGACCTAATTGTCAAAAAAAAAAAAAAAAAAAAAAAAAGACTGGAAAAAATCAAATTCCCATCTCCAGGGGACTGTTTGAATAAACAATGGTGCATTCATGGAATGGAGTGTAACACTTTTAAAAGGAGGAAGATCTTTATATATGGCTACAGATTAATCTCTAGAAAGTATTTAAAAGGAACAGAAGAATGTGATTACTAAGTTACCTTATATATATTAAAGGGGATACAATGTATATTAAAAAGGAAGTAAATTGCATGTGTACATTCATATAAAAATATTTGCTTACATTTTACAAATAGAAGTTGAAGCAAAAGCCTAAAGAAAAGAAAATGATTTATGGGGCAGGAAAATAAAAAGATTTAAGGGCAAAGGAATGAAAAGCACACTTCTCTGAAATATCCTGTTTTACAGATTAGAATTCCAATAGTTTTTAAATAATTATAACACAGATTAAATCAAAATTAATAAACAATCCATATAAATTGAAAACTTGATTATATATCAACTTGATGGCTCAACCATACAAGACTTGCACAGTTATCTGGCCATACTTTCTTCCTGAGGTGTATTGAGGTTAAAAAGAACTAAAAATAAATCAATTCCAAAGAGTATTTATTGATAACAATTATATTAATAAGATTGGTATTGTTATTTTGAAAATTTATGTCCCCCAATGTTGCCTCCCCAAGTGGTCTCTGCCTCTTGGGATTCCATTTTACTGAGTCTTTGAAGGTATCCTTTCACCTTGAACTTGTAATTCACTGCTTCAGGTAATAAAGTCAATGACCCTTTGGAGTTCCAAAATCACAGACTGAATAATTTGAATGCAGAATTTCAGTGATTCAGCAGCACTACCAGAGAGGGAAATACATGTCTGCTCCTGACAGATGAGCACAAAGCTTCTGTGCTGCACTGAAATGCCTGGTGGGAGAGTGTCCAAACTAGCTTTTTCTGACTCACCTGCCCTCAGTGTTCTAAAGTCCTCTGTGCTCAACCCTGAGGACTGTTGTATTAGTTCGGGTTCTCTGGGGAAACACAATCAATGAGAGATATCTGTAAATATAAGATTTATGAAAGTGTCTCATGCAACTGTGGGTATGCACGAGTCCAAATTCCATAGGGCAGGCAGCAAACTGGCAACTCCAATGAAGATGTTCAATGAATTCTTCAGGAAATGAACTGGCAACTTGGAGGAACTTCTCAGGAAACACTTCACTGGTCAGCCAAAGAAGTGAAGGTCATCTATCTGTCTCACTTAAAAGTCTTCAACTGATTGGATGAAATCCAGCCAACTGCATTCTCTCATTGTGGAAGATACGCCCTTCATTGATGTCATCAGTCACAGCTGCAGCCAATTGACTGATGATTTAATAAACCAGCCTGTTGGTTTATTAACCAGTCTCAAACATCCTCACAGCAATGGTTAGGCCAGTGCTTGCTTGACCAGACAGCTGGATATCATCACTTGGCCAAGTTGACACATGAACCTAACCATCACAACTGTGATATGGCCTCTGCAATAAGAACAAGAACTTTGTCCATACAGAACTGACCCTGAGAGAGGTGCCATCACTGCTTTGGGGCAATTAGTACCAAGACAATGTTTGCTTAGTTGTCAGAGTATCCTTGGATGAGAATTCAGAGGAAGGCAGGAAACCACTGAGACTTTGACAATGCAATCACAAGAATCAGAGATCTTTTGAGGATGTAGCTGTAGACCTCAGAAAAAGTTGGCTCTATTGGACATATCCCAGAGAGAGCTGTACAGAGATATCATGCTGGAGAACAACAGTCATATGGTCTCTGTGAAATATCAGCTCTGCAAACCAGATGTAATTTCCTAGTTGGAGCAAGGAAGGGAGTTGTGCAGGAAGAAAGATTTCCCCAAGATCTGAGTCCAGGCAGGAAAAGTGACCTAAAGCAAAAAATGGCATCCATACAAGATATCTGCAGAAGAACCCATCTAACTATATGTCAGTGCAAATATTTCGCACTGGAGAGCAGTCATTTGAATGTAATGTGCATGGGGAAATTTACACTCATAGCTCTCTAGTGACTCAACTTGTGTTAACTTGCAATGAAAAAGAACCCTAAAAATGTAATGAATGTGGAAAACACTTCAGTCAGAGCACAAAACTTATATTTGTAGTAAGGTGGAAAATTCTTCAGTGATTGTTCATCCATCAACTGACATAAGCAAATTTATACAGGCCATCTACCATTTATACCAGCACAATATCATCAGTGTGGGAAAGTTGTGCTCTAAACTTAGGAAACATGGTATAATTCACATGGGATGGGACGCCTATAAATATAATGAATGCAGAAGAGCCTTCAAATACCACAGCAAACTTCTACACATCAGAAAAATCACACATGGAAGAAATCATATAAAATAATGAATGTGGGAAAGACTTCAATCAGAGAGACTTTATTCACACCAAAGAACTACCATGGCAGAAAAAAATGTGTCTCTTATCAGTGTGGGAAACCATAACTTTTCCTTTATAAATCATAAGCAAACTCACATAGAGAACAACCCTGGTTCTGTCTGTAATCATTGTGGTGGAGCCTTGATGTGCACAGGAAAATTCCACATAGTTAAAACCCTCAAAATATGAAAGAAGGCTGGGCCATATTTACCATAGGGGAGAACTTCTTGAGGGATACCAGATAACACATGGTGGAAAAGCACTTGAATGACATAAATATGGGATATCCATTTGTTCATAGAACAAACCTGTAGGACATGTGAGCATTCACATGGTATAAATCTTGGTTTCATGAGTGAAGTTTTAAAAGTCTTTGGTGATCAGTCATCCCTACAGCAACATTAAAGATCTCATGCTAAGGAGATACCAATAATAGTCAAGGTGGAAAAGCCTTCTGTGTGATACATAAAGTTTCAATCCAAGATTGACCTTGACTTTGATACCCTTTTCAAGTATCCCTCCCTGTGAATCCCTGGAAACACAATGAGCATTAGCTACTGTAACCTTGACTGCTGTCCACTCTGAGCACATCTTGTTTTGAGAAAAAGTCACAGACCAAGATGATTATCCAAAATGTGCATGCAAGCCCCTGGCATTTAGCCATTTTTCTCCTTAGCCATATATATTCTGTAGAGCAGCTGTCATAGATGTGGACATACTTGCGTGAACATACTTGCCATCTCACTTTCTATCCCAAGGTGGCTCAGCTTTCTGTAACTTACCCTAATAAATGCTTTTGGACTGATAACCTTGGTGTTTAGTGCCTCTTTCTTTGGAATCACAATGGACCTTGCTGTAGGGTGGTTAGGGGTAATCCAGGCTGGATCCTTCCTATCTACTTTTTCAGGGCAAATCCTAATGCTGGTTCAATGGTATGCAACACCTTCTGCTGGAGTTTGCATCAAGATGGGAAGACATTCAGGATTGAAAACACTCTAAAAAGAAGTCTTTAGAACCCAGTGGAACAAACAAGCAGAATTTTGAACCATTATTGAAAATATGTAGGATAAATATGTAGCATCCTTGGAAATGTTCAGTGCAATATTGGGTAAGAAGCAACATTTAAATTAGATAAATTTTCCTCAGTATATTTGTATGTGTGAATATATATGTAGTAAAAGTTGTTAAAAAAAAAAAAAAGACTAACACATTTCTATTTGTCTTGACAAAACCATGAAAAAATGATTGCAAGTAAAAATAGGCCACTTTTCCCATTAATAAAGAATTATGGTTTATCATTGTTTGTAAAGTTTATGTTGTTCTAGTCATAATTTAAAACACTTACATCAATCAGAAAACAACTTTAGGTGACCCTGAAAAAGCCAGGTTACAAAATAATATGTCTTAAATATCATATGTGTTAAAATATGAATGTACATGTTGAGGATGAATGGAAACAGTTCATAAACAAATACATAATTTGTAATTTATACATGGTTATGTGTGTGTAATGATGGCAACAGACACTGCAAACATTAAAATTCCATACTTTCATAATAATTTTCAAAAATCTTATTAATCATCTTTGGAGCATACTAGTACAATAATTCATTATATTGTAAATATATATATCAGGAGAGAATGAAGCATTTATCCTTCTTTTGCTATAAAAATCATCTTTCAGGGTAACCAAAGTAGTTGATGAGTAAAACTTTATGGACGAATTCCACTGGATATATGAAGGCACAATGACATCATTTGGACATCACCTTTTTCCAATGCTTTATGAAATAGTGGGTTTACTAATGATCTTCATCAACTGCTAAAACATTAACTGATAACCTGATGGAGAACTTTTTCACAGAGAAATCACAAAATGTGACATGACCAGATGTCCTGTGTCCTCTGAGGTGTTTAGAAACAAAACAAAACAAAACAAAATAAAACATTAATTCAAGTCTCATCAAGTCCTTTTATTTGATCAATTTATTTGAAATACAGGGGATAGAGAAACACACTAAAGGATACCCAGAATGCAATTAGTTAAATCCAAAATGTGGAAAGTTATATAGAACAAATGAAACAAAAAATAAATAGCAACATTTTTAAAATGACAGGACATTTCTATATTAAAAGATACTAAGAGATATGTAAAACAAATGCAATATGTGGTTCCTTTTTGGGGTCCCGATATGAACAAAAGTTAAAAAAAAATTGGGGTACAGATGTGACTTGTGAACATGAAGGAATATTAAATGATACTAAGGAAGTATTAACATTCTTAAATATGATAACAGGATTTGGTTTATGTTTATTACTTAGAGATACATGCTCATTTAAGGATGAAATTTTATGGCATCTGGATTTGCTTTAAAATAATCCAGCTTGCTGTGTGTGTTGGGGATTGAATCATTTACTTTACAAACAGACATGCTCAAATCTTAATCTGTTTTCCTGTGGATGTGAACCCATTTGTAACTAGCATCTTTGAATATGTCAAGGTGAGTCAGGTTGGAGACCCATTTGTCAATAGTGTCTTCCAAAGTTCTATTGAAGTGTGGTCAAACTGAATCGGGGTTGCCCTGAATTCCTATGATTGGAGGACCTAAAAAGAGAGGGAATTCACACACAGTCAGAAGAAGCAGCAGCCAGAAATTATTGAAAACCAGAAAAGTAGACACAAATGGAAATAGATTGAGGACTTTCACTACCAGAATGCTACTGACTCCAGGATAAAACCTGGCCTTGCCAATATCTTGATTTTGGACCTCTAGCTTTCCAAACTGTGAGACAATAAATTCTTGTTGCTTAAGCCCACACATTGTGTGCTATTAGCCATAGCTGCCCTGGTGGCAGACTAAGAGAGTGGGTGAAGCAAAGTTGGATATAATAGCACACCCTTCTTTTTCTACATCCTACTGAATAAGGAAAGAGTTGGAAAGACCCAGGCTGTTGAAAATTAATTGATAAATTGCAAAAGTTCAAGATGCTGGAAGCCGTTTCACATTGAAGAATGTATTTGCCATGTATTTTTCAATTATTTTATTTTTCTCATAATCAAATAAGATATTATCATTGGAAAACATTTTCAAACTATAGAAAATATTAGTGGGTTCAAACAGAATCTTTTTTTTTAATTTATTTTTATTGAGATATATTCACATACCATAAAATCATCCATGGTGTACAATCAGCTGTTCACAGTGCCATCATATAGCTGTGCATTCATCACCCCAATCTATTTTTGAACATTTTCCTTACACCAGAAAGAATAAGAATAAGAATAAAAAATAAAAATAAAAAAGAACGCCCAAATCACCCCCCCATCCCACCCTGTTTTTCATTTAGGTTTTGTCCGCATTTTTCTACTCATACACTCATACACTTGATAAAGGGAGTGTGATCCACAAGGTTTTACAATCACACTGTCACCCCTTGTAAGTTACATTGTTTTACAATTGTCTTCAAGAGTCAAGGCTACTGGGTTTGAGTCTGGTAGTTTCAGGTATTTACTTCTAGCTATTCCAATAAATTAAGACGTAAAAGTGTTATCTATACAGTGCATAAAATTGTCCACTAGAGTGACCTCTCGACTCCATTTGAAATCTCTCAGCCACTGAAGCTTTATTTTGTTTCATCTTGTATCCCCGTTTTGGTCAAGAAGATGTTCTCTATCCTACGATGCTGGGTCCAGATTCATATCCTGCATTGCCAGGAAGAATTACACCCCTGGGAGTCAGGTCCCACATAGTGGGGAGGGCAGCAAGATCACTTGCCAAGGTGACTTACTTAGAAAGAGAAGGCCACATCTGAGCAACAAAGAGACACTCAGCAGGAGACTCTTAGGCACAATTATAAGCAGGTTTAGCCTCTCCTTGCAGCAACTAGCTTCACCAGGTCAAGCCCCAAAACAGAAGTCTCAGCACATCAAGCTGTCAGTCCCCAATATTTATGAGAACATCAGCAACAATACAGGTGAGGAAATCCAACACCTTTGCATCAAATGGAATCTTAATCTAACCAGAGGCTGACAGAATTTTGTAGATCCCATAGGAGAGAAGCACAGCTTTTACTAGAAATCAACTGATAGTTGATTTTTTTTTAAACTTAAAGACTATGATTTGATCAAGGCCAAAAACAAAAATTAAATATTGTCTCAGAATAGTAATAAAATCAAGAAGTGATACAAAATAGACTCTACACAGCATGAGAGGAAAATATACTGAAAATACATGCACAGAAATAAATAAAATAAAATAAAGTAAAATAAAATAAAATAGTTCAAAATGGAGAATGGTGCCTTATGTGCAGTAATTATAGGTCTTAGCTTCTCTTTAGTGAAGAAAACATGGACAGCAAAATCATTTTGCATTCCACTCTAAATATTCTTTATATTTTAATACTATTTATAATTTATTACTCTTGCCATATAAGGGCATTTGTTATTTTTACTACCAAATATGGGTTCCATCACTGTGACCAAATTGTGTTGTCACTTTCACAAAAATTTTTGAATTAAAGAACACCTGAGTAATGTTAGGTAAAACTGCTTGAATTTGATAGTTCCTACTTGGCTGTTACATACAATATATCACAGGTCAAAATGAGTAAATTCACCTATCCAGCAACCTTATAGAATTTTCTCATAACAAAACTTTTTTTTCTTTTTTGGGGAGCAGAGGGGGGTAGGTTTGCTGCATTTTACATATTACTGTTGAAGGAATCAATGAATCTGTGTATGTTTACTCCCTGCTTTATGTTGGAAGAAGCTGACACATGAGGAGCTAGATGTCCTAACATTGATAAATGTGGATAAAAGCAACACACTACACTTCACCGTGCAGTGCTGGCCATTGTGTGAGTCTCCCAAATCACTTCCATGATTCTCCCAAAAGCATGCACTTAAAATATCTCCTAACAATGTTTTTTAACAGATTTGGGTTTATTGTTTGAACAAATACCATTACAGACTACATTGAAGCAAGAGTCCATCTTGAAAATCCAATTAATCTTAACTGTTGTCACACATTATAAATAAATCAGTGACTAAAAGAACAAACTCTCCACCTTCTTCCATCCTGTCTGCCCTTGACATTCTTACAAGAGGCAATTTCAAAATTGACAAGTTTCCCAAGATAAATTTAGGAATAGGTTGTGCAAAGAGTTTAATTATTCTGCAGGAGAAAATGGGAAGTCTTCATTATTTTGTGCTAAATATTACTTTTACAAATAAGTACATAAAATGGGTAAAACAAGAAATGAGTTCAGAATCAATATCCACATGGCACATTAAATTGGTTTATTAATATTTTTTTTCTTTCTGATAATTTGTTGACATAATTTGAAAAAAAATACTAAAAAATGGAAAACCAGAAAAATTACTTAATGAAATAACCTTAAGAATTATTATAAAGGTGCATATACCTTTATAATTATCATATGTTTAAAATAACACTAAATTGCATAGGCAAAACTTTTTAACACTTTTCAAAACTTTTCAATAGAGAAGTTATTGTAAAAATTTGAATAATAGCTTATAGAGAGAAGTTTTAGGTAAATGCATAAATTCAGTAAACTTGGGGAATAGGCAATTTAGAGAATTTATTATTTAGTGAACTGATTTTCAATTAATTTCCTAAATTGTTTTGCAGTGACTTGATCTAGAGCCTGGGATGCATTCCCTGACAAGGAGAAGCCAAGGAAATAGGATCTACTATGAGTTTTTTACTACTGAATTTCTGAGATTTTACACAGTGTATGTGCTCAAAACATAGCTGATACCTTAATAAGTAAATGACTAATATGACAAAAGAAAGAGTATTTAATTGGCCCAATTTTTATGACTGAAAATAAAGATAATTGCTACATCAAAGATGACAGGAAAATCTCAAATTGAATTCTGGTTGTAAATTTCTGAAGAAATACTGACAGGAGCATTTTAAACCTTTTTTTCTTAGTCATTCAGGATTTCTTCATTATCATTGTAATTATAAAATTCATCTTTGCATATTATTAATCATTCTAAAAAGTGGAGGAAAAATCTCTCTCACATGTGACTGCTGCTCAACATTTGAAGGTATCAATTGTATTTGTCTTTCAGGCTTTTACAAGATAAACATTCTAGGTTCCCTCAAGTGTTTCATATGTTACACTTTCACTTGACTATATCTCTTCCTCATGTTATTCTCTATTCCTCTAAAACTGTGACTCAGAGATCTGGAACTATAGTTCCAAATATGATCTGAAGAGCAAGTTCAGGATATCACCCCATGAAGGGGAGCACAGACCAGGTCCAAAGTGCCCTGGGGAGTGGTCAGGAAGGGTGCCAACATCTTCTTCCATGGTTCCACAAACATGTTTCCTGGCTTGCCCCGCAAATGCTGCTCTTCAGCTGTCTGCCACAGCCCTGAGGAAATGTAGCATCTTTAAGTGTCCACCACTGTCACCGCTGTCTAGCAAGGATTGAACATTGGCTGCCACTGTCTTTGTCCAGGCTAGGTTGAAAAAATGGCTGCCCTCTGAACTGAACCCCAAGTGATTTGAATTTGCTAATCAAAAGCCATGACAGGTGATTGGCTGTGCCCACCCCTGGACTTGCTGAAGAGAGTTTATATGTACCTTTCTGTCACCAGCAAACTAGCCTGAGGCAGGGCCCCATGGAGGCTTGCCTGAGAGCGAGGAATGGGTGCTGGTAGCCACATAGCTAAGAGAACAATTTACTGTTCTTTATCATAATTTATCAGCCTCTTCCTCCACTCTTTTCTGAATGCTCTATAGTGTTCTGACCACTGTAGTTTCAAAATAATTGTTTTATACAGTATCTACCTATCTAATAGCTATTTGGGTGAAACAACTGAGTCCTGGACCTCCCTACTCTGCCATCTTCCCACAATCCTCTGACAATAATTTTCAAGAAGTCTTTACGTAGTATTGCTGGGCAATCTTTTTTTGTTTTTAAACACTTAATTAGAGAACCACTTTTATTATCCCTAAATGGCCACATTCCAATACCAAAGACTTGGATTAATTGATCTAGTGTAAGCCTCAGGAATATGACTTTTTTTTAAAATTCAGTTTTATTGAGATACATTCACAAATCATACAGTCATCTGGGGTGTACAATCAAGTGTTCATAGTACCATCACATAGTTGTGCATTCATCACCCCAATTATTTTTTGAACATTTTCCTTGTACCAGGAAAATTAAAAATAAGAATTAAAGAATAAAAGTAAAAGAGAACATACAAATCATCCCCCATTCCCACCCTATTTTTCATTTAGATTTTTTCTGCATTTTTCTACTCATCCATCCATACACTGGCTAAAAGGAGTATGATCCACAAGGCTTCCACAATCACATTTTCACCCCTTGTAAGCTACATGGCTATACAATTGTCTTCAAGAGTCAAGGCTACTGGATTGCAGTTTGATATTTTCAGGTATTTACTTCTAGCTATTCCAGTGCATTAACACCTAAAAAGGGTTATCTATATAGTGCATAAGAATGTCCACCAGAGTGACCTCTCAACTCCAATTGAAATCTCTCAGCCACTGAAACTTTATTTTGTTTCATTTTGAATCCCCTTTTGGTCAAGAAGATGTTCTCAATCCAACAATGATAGGTCCAGATTCAGCCTTGGGAGTCATATCCTGCATTGCCAAGGAGATTCACACCCCTGGGAGTCAAAGCCCAAGTAGTGGGGAGGGCAGTGAGTTCATCTGCAGAGTAGAGTTAGCTAGAGAGAGAGGGCCACATCTGCGCAACAAAGAGGTACTCAGCAGGAGACATTTAGGCACAACTGTAAGCAGGTTTAGCCTCTCCTGTGCCTTAATGAGCTTCACAAGGGCAAGTTCTGAGACAGAGGGATCAGCACGCCAAACCACCAGTCCTCAATGTTTGTGAGAACATCAGCAACAATCCAGGTGAGGAAGCCCAACACTTCTGTATTTTCCCCCAGCTGCTCAGGGGGAACCCTGCATATGTATTTTTCTTTCTGCTCAGATTACTTTGGGATGTGTCACTATTTCACACTAACCTATACAAACCTAGCAGGTCTCACTTCCTATCCAAAGTTCCATGTAATTATGGTATTTGAACAAGCTATAAGTTCAATTGCTTAGGAATTATAGATCCTGCAACAACTAAACATCTCTTCCCTTGGTCTCACATGGAAGTTGAAGTTTTAAAACACAGTCAGTATCGTCCTTTATACTTTGACCTTATTTGCCCTAGTCTTAACCAGATCTGCTTCATTCATATCTCTAATGGAAGTCTGGACTACTTTTCAGCTTTTTAAACAGTTGCTGTATGCACTAATACTGACATTCATATCTGCCAAGTTCTGTCTCTGAGTTTCAGGTGTCACACAGATACCCAGAGTTTTGGGGATCAACCAGGTTATACACAATGGGGTCAGCATCTCAGAATTTGGAGATAACCATTACAATTCAGGAATAGATGTGACTGCTGTAAGAGCTTACAATCTAGGGACCATTACAATAACCATTCCCCTGATAAGCTGTGCTCTGAAGTTCAATTCTGAGTTTAAACATTGTAGTTAGTCCATATTGGTGAGGCATTATAGTGTTTGCCATTGTTTCTGGTGTAGTTCACCCAAAATGCTGTCTACAGTTCCCATTCACCTCATTGCCTTTTTCACATCTTCTCTCCTTCTCACAGTTGCTCAATATTCCGTTGTATGTACACACAACAGTGCACCATTCTGTTCCTCAGTTGATGTACCCTTAGGCCACCTCCACCTATTGCAAATCATGCATACTGTCTCCATAAACACCAGTGTGCAAATGTGCATTCATGTCCCTGCTCTCAGATCCTCCAAGTATATGCCCCCTAATGACGTTGCAGGACCTTATGGCACCAATATACTTAGCTTCTTGTGGAGCCACCACACTGACCTCCAGGAAGGATACATCAGTCTTCTTCCTAACCGACAGTAAATACAACTCTCTCTCCATGTTTTCTTCAGCACTTTTATCCCTGTTCATATTTTTCCCTACAATTTTATAGAGCTAGATTCACATACCATACAATTACCACAAAGTACAATCATTTGTTCATGGTATCATCATACAGCTGTGCCTTTATCACCATAGTCAGCACTTGAAAATATTCATTACTACAAAGAAAATGTTTTTTAATGAATAATAAAAAAAGATAATAAAAAGAAAAATAAAATATCATACAATACAATGTAATAATAAGTCCAGACAACACCACTACCAAGAATTCCATGTCCCTCCCTTATATCCCCCTCTCATACACATTTAGCTTTGGTATATTGCCTTTGTTACATTTAATGGAGACATGTTACAATGTTATTGTTGACCATACACTCCAGTGTGCTTTGATTAATTTTTTTCCCCAATACCATCCGCTTTCCAACACTGCATGGTTGACATTTCTTTGTTCTCCCACATGCAAGACCATTTTTATATTTGTACACTTAGTCACAATCATTGACCACTCTAATTTTTACTATGTTAAACAGTTCCAGTCTTTATCTTCTATCTTTACCTCAGGTATCATACATGTCCCTAGCCTACCCCTTTCAGGTTTACTTACAGACATCTTGGTTCAGTGTACTTATAATATTGTGTTACTATCAAACAGTATTATGCTGTCTATTTCTAGATCTATACAATCATGCTGAACATTCTGTAGTCCTTCAGCATCAAATGCCTGACCTCAACCCTCTTTCTATCTCCTGATAGCCTGTGCCATCAGCTTTTAACTCTCAAAGTTTGCTCATTAATGTTAGTTCGTATTAGTGAGACCATACAGTATTTGTCATTTTGTTTCTGGCTAACTTCGCTCAACACAATGTCCTCAATGTTCATCCATGTTATTAAATGTTCCATGTCTCACAGCTGTGTAATATTCCATTGTGTGTATATACCACAGTTTGTTTATCCACTCATCCATTGGGGACATTTGGGTTGTTGCCATCTCTTGGCTATCATGAATAGTGCTGCAATGACCATCTGTTTATAAATGCCTGTTTGTGTCTTAGCTTTCATTTCCCCTGAGTATATACTTAGTAATGGAATAGCTGTGTCATATGGCAAATCTATATATATAGCTTCCTGAGGAGCCACCACACTGTCTTCCAGAGTGGTTGTATCATTCTACATTCCCACCAACAATGAATAAGTGTGCACCTGTAATTTTCTGTTTTTTCGGATAACGGCCATTCTGGCAGGTGTGAGATATCTCATTGTGGTTTTGATTTGCATTTCCCTAATAGGCAGTGAAGTTGAGAATTTTTTCATATGTTTTTGAGCCATTTGTATTTCCTCTTCACAAAAGTGTCTGTCCATATCTTTTGCCCATTTTTTCATTGAGTTGTTTGCTTTTCTGTTGTTGGTATTAAACCCTTATCTGATATGTGGTGTCCAAATATTGTCTCCCATTGTGTAGGCTGCATTTTTAATTTTCTGACAAAGTCCTTTGATGTTCAAAAGTGTTTAATTTTGAGGAGATCCCATTTGTCTATTTGTTCATTGGTTGCTTGTGCTTTGGGTATAAGGTCTAGGAAAACACCTCCTATCACAAGATCTTTAATTAATTGTCCTACATTTTCATCTAACGGTCTGGTGGTCTTAGCACTAATGTTTAGGTCTTTCATCCATCTTGAGTTAATTTTCGTATAAGGTATGAGAATAGGAGTTCTCTTTCATTATTTTGTAAATGGATATCCAGTACTCCAAACAGCATTTATTGAAGAGGCTGCTCTATCCCAGTTGCCTTGGCTTAAGCACAGTGAAGGTCTATTTCTGAACACCCAACTCAATTTCATTGGTCAGCATATCTTTCCTTTTGCCAGTACCATGCTGTTTTGAGCACTGCAGCTTTGTAATATGCTTCAATGCCAGGTAGTGTGAGATCTTCCACTTCATTCCTCTTTCTCAAGATATTTTTGGCTGTTTGGGGCAACTTGCCCTTCCAAATAAATTTGGTTGTTCATTTTTCTATTTCTGTAAAGTAAGTTGTTGAGATTTTAATTGGTATTGCATTGAATCTATAAATCAGTTTAGGTAGAATTGACATCTTAATTATATTTAGTCTTCCAATCCATGAACATGGTATGTTATTCTTTTTTTCTTTCTTTCTTTTTTTTTTTTTTTTTTTAGCAGTTTCTTGTAGTTTTCTTTGTATAGGTCTTTTGTGGCCTTCATCAAGTTTATTCCTAAATACTTGAATCTTTCAATTGGTATTGTAAATGAAATTTTTCCCTTGATTTCTTCCTCTTGCTGCACATTACTGTGTATAAAACACTACAGAATTTTGCATGTTGATCTTGTAGCCTGCCACTTTGCTGTATTCATTGATTAGTTCTAATAGCTTTTGCTGTAGATTTTTCTGCATATTCTACATATATAATCACATCATCTACAAAGAGTGAAAGTTTTACTTCTTCCTCTCCAATTTGCATGCCTTTTATTTCTTTTTCTTGCCTAATTGCTCTAGTTAGAACTTCCAGCACAATGTTGAATAACAACAGTGACAATGGGCATCCCTGTCTTGTTCCTGATCTTAGAGGGAAAGCTTTCAGTCTTTCCCCATTGAGTATTATGTTAACTGTGGGTTTTCATATATTGCCTTTATCATATTGAGAAAGTCACCTTATATTCCTATCCTTGGAAGTGTTTTCATCAAGAAAGGATGTTGAATTTTTTCAAATGCCTTTTCTGCATCAGTCAAGATGATCATGTGGTTCTTCTGCTTTGATTCATTGATGTGATGTATTATATTAATTTATTTTCTTGTGTTGAACCAGCCTTGCATATCTGAAATAAACCTCGCTTGGTTGTGGTGTATAATTCTTTTAACATGCTGCTGGATTCAGTTTGCAAGAATTGTGTTGAGGATTTTTTCATCTATACTCATTAAAGAGATTTTCTTTTTTGCAGTACCTTTGTCTGATTTTGCTATTAGGGTGATGGCTTCACAGAATGAATTGGGTGGTTTTCCCTCCTCCTCATTTTTTTTGAAGAGTTTGGGCACGATTTGTACTAATTCTTTCTTGAAAGCTTGGTAGAATTCACATGTGAAGCCATCTGGTCCTGGGTCTTTCTTTTTTGGGAGCTTTTTGATGACTGGCTCAATCTCTTTACTTGTGATTGGTTTGCTGAGGTCATCCATTTCTTCTCAAGTCAATGTTGGTTGTTTATGCTTTTCTAGGAAGTTGTTCATTTCATCTAAGTTGCCTAGTTTATTAGCATATAGTTGCTTATAGTGTCTTCTCATTATCTGCTTTATTTCTGCAGGATCAGTAGTTATATCTCCTTTCTCATTTCTGCTTGCATTTATTTGCATCCACTCACTTTTGTTGTTGTTAGCCTAGCTAGGGTTCCATCAATTTTGTTGAATTTTTCAAAGAACAAAATTCTGGTTTTGTTGATTCTATCTATTGTTCTCTTGTTCTCAATTTCATTTATTTATGCTTTAATCTTTGTTATATCTTTCTTTCTGTTTGCTTTGGACTTAGTTTGCCTTTGTTTCTCTTGTTCCTTGAGGTGAAGTTAATTCCTCAATTTTTGCTCTCTCTTCTCTTTAAAAACAGCATTTAGGGTGATAAATTTCCCTCTCATCACCACCTTTGCTGCATCCCGTAAGTTTTGATATGCTGTATTTTCATTGTCACTTGCCTTGAGGTATTTACTAATTTCTCTTGTAATTTCTTCCTTTACCCACTGGTTTTCTAACAGTGTGTTGTTTAACCTCCACATATTTGTCAATTTTACAATCTTCTGCCTGTTATTTATTTCCAACTTCATTTCATTATGATTTGATAAAGTGTTTTTCTTTTTTATAATATTAATATTTTTAAATTAGTTGAGACTTGCTTTGTGGCCCAGCATGTGTTCTACCCTAGAGAATTTTCCATGAGCATGTGAGAAAACATGTATATTTGCTGTTGTGGGGTGTAGTGTTCTATAAAAGTCTGTCAACACTGATTCATTTATCATACAATTCAACATCTCTGCTTCCTTATTGATCCTATGCTCAGATGTTCTATCCATTGAAGAGTGTGGGGTATTCAAGTCTCCAACTACTATAGTAGAGGTATCTACTTCTTTCAGTGTCCTCAGTGTTAGCCTCATGAATTTTGGGACACTCTGGCTTGGTGCATAAATATTTATGATTGTTATGTTTTCTTGATGATTTGACCCTTTCATTAATATATAATGTTCTCCTTTGTCTCTTTTAATTGCTTTACTTTTGAAGTCTATTTTGTCTGATATTAATATAGCTACTCCTGCTTTTTTTCTGGTTGCTGTTTGCATGAAATATCTTTTTCCAACCTTTCACTTTCAGCCTATTTTTTTCCTTGTGTCTGAAGTGAGTTAAGTGAGTTTCTTGTAAGCAGCATATAGATGGGTCATGTTTTTTAATCCATTCTGCCAGTCTATGTCTTTTTATTGGGGAGTTTAATCCATTAACATTTAGTGTTATTGCTGTGACGGCAGTACTTTCTTCTACCATTTTTTCTTTTGGATTTTATATGTTATGTCCTATTTTTTTCCTCTTTCTCCTTTCCTCCTTCCTGTTAATCTTCATTTCTGTACTCTTCTCCAAACCTCTCTCTCCTGTCTTTTCCTATCAAACTTTAGCACTCCCTTTAGTATTTCTTGTTGCCTCAGTTTTTATTCACAAATTCTTTCAGTGTCAGTTTTTCTGGAAATATTTTAACCTCTCCCTCATTTTTGAAGGACAGTTTTGCTGAATATGCAATTCTTGGTTGACAGTTCTTCTCTTTCAGTACCTTAAATATATATACCACTGCCTTCTAACCTCCATGGTTTCTGCAGTGAAATCTGTACATAGTCTGATTGAGCTTCCCATGTATGTGATGGATTGCTTTACTCTTGCTGCTTTCAGAACTCTCTCTGTTTCTTTGACATTGGACAATCTGATCAGTAAGTATCTTGGAGTAGGTGTATTGGGATCTATTCTCTTTGGGGTATGCTATGCTTCTTGAATCTTTAATTTTCTGTCTTTCATAAGAGTTCAGAAATTTTCAGTGAATATTTCTTCTATTGTTCTTTCTGCACCTTTTCCCTACTCTTCTCCTTCTGGGACACCCAAAACATGTATATTCATATGCTTCATGTTGTTACTCAGCTCCCTAAGACCCTGCTCATATTTTTTCCATTCTTTTCATCATCTGTTATTTTCCGTGTATGAATTCAAATGTCTTGTCTTCCAATTTACTGATCTTTTCTTCTGCCTGTTCAAATCTACTGTTGTATCCCTCCATTGTCTTTTTCATCTCCTCCATTATGCCCTTCATTCCCATAAGTTCTGTCATTTGTTTTTTCAAGTTTATGAATTCTTGTTTATGGTCACCCAGTGTCTTCCTTATATCCTTCATATCTTTTGCCATAACTTCCCTAGCTCATTGAATTGATTTAGCATTAGTTGTTTCAACTCCTTTACCTTGGTTGAACTACTAGTTTGTTCCTTTGGCTAGCCCATATTTTCATTCTTCTTAGCATGGCTTATCATCTCAAGCTGTCTAGGCATCTGAGTTTCTTGATTAGTTTATTCTGGAGCTCATTTTGACTCTTTTACCTAGGGTTTTCTCATTGGTTGGCTTTATTCTCTAAACTTTGTTGGTCAGTTCAACTTATTCTGGACTTAGGTTCTGGACTTAGGTTCTCTAACTTAGGTTCTATTTACTTGATCGGAGTTTTTCATTTCTTGTTTTCTGTTTCTTGCCCTGTCTTTATGTAGCATTTTTGTGAGAGGGTCTCCTCAGTTATGGACAACTCCAGTCAGGTTTTCCCAGTACCCAGAGGCCCAGGTCTCAGGAGGAGTGTATGCAGTTTTCCTGAGAATGAGACCCTCCTGTGAGGCCTTTAAACTCTGTGCTTTTCTTATCCTGTCTAGCAGGTGGCACTTGCCAGCAGCAGCCCCCCACTCCCACCCCATGTAAGGAGGTGTGGAGCTTTTAGTTCTCCTGAGGTCCCTGACCCTGTCAGAGATATGGTTGACTGAAGTTGGTTTCTGATTTCCAGCCCCTGGGGTCTGAGTTCCCTGAAGGAGGGCTGCCACTGGAGTTGGACCACACCCCCCATTTCTTAGGGGAGTTATGCCCTCTAGGGAATTGTCTCCCCCACTGGACTTATTGCTTTGTGTCTCAGAGATATCTTAGCTCTGCTCTTGCTTGGGGCCAGTGACCAATTGCAAGTCTTTGATGCTTTCTGTAATGGGTTACTTACAATAGTTATTTAAAAAAAAAAAGAGAGAGAAAAAAAAATTAAAAAAAAGAGAAAAAAGAAAAAGAAAGGCCCAGTATAGACTAAAGTAAGGCACTTTAGTCTTATTATCTCTTCCTATTAGATAGTTACTCTGAGACACATTTAATTCTGCCCTTTCAGAGGGTCTGGGTTGACATAGGAGTTCTGATAGGGTATTGAAATGCAAAAAAATAAGGACTTGGAGAACAATTGAGGATTAAACAAGAAACCAGAAAAACAGGCTTTTCAGAGAAGGGCCCTTGCTTCCTGGATTTGTATACCTGCCTGATTCTTTTGGAGCCTAGCCCCTCTCCATATTATGTCCACCCTCAACTCAAAAAGTCTCTGATTTTTTTCTGCTTTTGCTAGCCCTGTCTCCTCTCTGTTGGGCTGACTGTTCCCAGATTCTCCAGTGTCTGATCTCAGTTTATCTATGGCTGGAGTTTTTGTTCAGCAGTCTGAGTTTGTTAATCAGTTCTGCAACTGAGACCGAGGTGAGCCACCTTCCTGTTCTCAGCACTGACAGCCCCTCCTCCCTCAGGAAACCAGCCACAAAATAGTCTGCTATGCCTGCGAGGGAGAGGCATGGGCCCCATGGCCATGAGAGCTTACAGGTTTCACTGATGTCAGCTGCTCCACATGTTCAAGACTGTTGTATGATGAATGCCTGAACACAGATTTCCCGGAGATGTCTGTTCCACATGGCTTCTGGCTGTCTACCAGCTGCCCCAGAGGAGTAACTTAAACCCACATCTCACTACTCCACCATCTTCAGGAATACGACTTTTAAGAAACACTACGGGTGGTTCTTGTGCATGTGATCCTCAAACACACTTTGAAGAAACTTTAGACTAATTTTACCAAGGCATTTTAGAATTATTATCCAATGTAAACTAACATTTTTATTATATTTTACATGATACATATTCTTGGGATTATTTCTAAGATTTTATTCCTATTGTTAATCTCTCATCCTGTAATTCCTGCTGCTTTAATATGATTTATCAAGAGAAATTGGGAAAAATGAACTTGGAAGTTTACCAGAGTTGGTAAAAACCTACCTCCTTCACTTACTACTTATGTATTCATGGACATGATTCTTAAAAACTTGCTACCTAAATTTCCTCATTTTTATATAAAAAAGTGTTATCAGGCATGCATCCCTGTTCAAAATGCTTTAGGCTCCTCTTTGTTTTCATCCGTCTTGCTGTCCTTTATCCTCTTATTACCCAATGGAAAAATTTACAGTAACTTCCCTGTTCCACATAAAGGCATACTTTTACTTTGAATTAAAATCCTCAATTGCATTTGTACTTTTATTGATATATTCTCTCTTGTAGCAGAATCCTTACACTGAGAAAAGAAAAAAATATATATTAGAATAATTTTATGTCCCTGGATTTCATTTTAACATTTTTTGGTGGCCACATATATTAAAAACAAAACAATCATTTCAGACTGAGATAAACACATAATTAAAAGAAATATTAAGAAGTTATACTGTGATTATTTCACACTAATATATGCAATAGAAATGCATAATGATTTTATGTATCTGTTTCTATATTGGAGGTAGAAAAAGGACACAAGAGCCTTGGGGAAATAGAAATTCAATATTGTTTCACATTCATCAACCATATAAAATGTGTTATCACTTCTATAGAGAAATGTCAAAAAAAAAAAACCAAAAAACCTAGAATGACTGGATAAACAAGGTGTTTGATGAATGACTTATTTTAGTTGTTTAAAACAATTTTAAGTTGTTTCAAACCCTATTATTGAAAATATTTTAGTACCTTTTTCTACCAGAGGAAACATAGCAGAATGATTTTTTTTAGTAAAATCTTGGTTCACACAATCATAATTCTTAAACAAATTCATATTGGATGATGTTCAATATGAAGGAAATTAGGAATGAATGTGACCTATTAACAGTAAACAATCTGAAAAAATATTTTGATAGAAAAATCATTTTATTATCTATCCTTTATTTTAAAAAGATGCTTTATTTAGGGTAACCATTATCTGGATTATGTTTATGTAAATTTCTTTAAACTTTGCTCTTCTTTTATCTTTTAATAGCAATGCTTATGTGCCTTAGGTTATCATATCTATTGTTGAGCAGAAGCAAACAGGCAAACAAAACAGATGTTTTTATCAACATCTTTTGAGTTATAAGTCACATGTGGACATGGTCATACTAAAAAAGTATGGTGGAATAAATGTGATGATGCATAAGGACCATCTCCTTGCGACAAATTAGCATTTATTTCAATTTCTAAATTGCAATTTCTATTACATGTAGAACTACCATTTAGAGTTTCACATGTCGAGCAGCAACACATTTACAACTTTTATGTTGTAAAGACTGAATCTGATTCTATCTTTAGATTAACAGCTGTTTAGTTTTTTCACAGATGCTTCCACTACCAAGATGAGATTTTAAGAATATATGAACATGTCAAATTGTTTGTCTTTTATAGAAAAAGTAAAAATAATTTATTTTTAAAATTATTATTCCTTTCAGGGACAACCTATACTTGGTCTCTTTGTCCTAAATTTAGCTAATCCTTAAGGATATAAACCAGAAGATTTCTCAGAAGGTAATGTAGGAGATTAGAGAGTCTTAGATTTGTAGATCAATACTGTTCCTTCTCTGCCTCTCTTAAAAGAGCTAACAACTCAGATTACACCCACAGAGAATTGTTTTATTTTCCTGATTTATACACAGTCATTAGTTCCTTCAATGTAAAAATGTAAGCAAGTAGAGTCAAATGAAAAGTAGGATAGAAGCTTGCCACATGAGCTCTATCCCTCTGCCTTTGATGTTATTTTGATTCATGTACTGTGAGTAAAGTAACTTAAGGGAACAAAGTTGGGAAAATGTCAGCCCCAGACTTCTCAACCTAGCCATTCTGGCTATACAAATGGTGGTCATTTGTTTAACTTTTCTGACCTTGATTTCATCTCATCTGTAAAACAGTGTTATTATTGGTACATTGCTCAAAGAGTTGTTTTCAAGATTAAATTCCATGTAAATGTCAATTTCTTACCATAGGATTTAGCATACAACACTAGAATTGTTATTATTAACATTATTGCATTTTTTTCTAATTTATCATGAAGCTCTTGTACATATTAAAAACTAAACAAGTTATTCAGCCATAAAAAGGAACGAAGTCCTGATACATGCAACAACATGGATAAACCTTGAAGACATCATATTGAGTGAAATAAATCAGACACAAAAAGACAAATATTTTATGATCTCTGATTTGAAACAATTAGAATAAGCAAACTCATGGAGTCAGTATCTAGACGATAGGTTACCAGGGGATGGAGTAGTTATAGGGAACAGGAGGATAAGGCTTAAAATGCCCAGGGTTCCCATTTAGAATGATGGAAATATTTTGGCAATGAATAGTGGTGATGGTGGTACAACACTGTGAATGCAATTAACAACATTGAAATATATATCTGAATGTGATTAAAATGAGAAATATTAGATTGTATAAATGTTAACAACAATTTTTTTTTTAAATCCATGGAATTTCACTACACAGTGAATCCTGACTTAAACTATAGACTATACTTAATAGTATAATTATAAAACTGTGCTATCATCAACTGTAACAAATGTTTCACACCAATGCAAGGTGTTAATGATAGGGTGCTATATGGGTATCCTCTATTTTATGCATGATTGTTCTATAAATGCACAACTTCTCTAATAAAGAAAAAAAATGCTAAACATCTAAAAAGGTAAAATGAGCCTTCCTCTTATGCTATACACATAATTCCACTCCCAAACTCATCACCATCAAAAAAGATCATATATATCAATACAGAAAATTTCCGTAAGTAATTCTATGTTTCACTATTATACAAATGGGAGTTTATTATTCACATTTTCAGTGTCCTATTTTTAATTTAGTTAATTTATTTTAAAGACTTCATGCTATAAAAATAAAATGTAGAGCATGCTAGGGATAGATTGGCTTTCAATAATTTAATTTGCCTCGATTAAAGGATATTTGTATTATTTACTTTTTTGTGTAAAATATTGCTGATTACAATGAATAATAAAAAGAACCTCAATTTATGAACATCTTTAGATGCATACAATGATAGTGAATGTGTTAAATAATTTCCTACAAGAGGAATTTCTGCATAAAAGAAAGGATAGCTTTTTAATTTAATAAATAATGCCAGGTTGACAATAGTGCCTATTTCTCTGTCCTCTAATATTGTCAAATTTTCAATTTCTGATATATAAAGTATTTATCTCTTGAAATGTTAATTATATGAGTGAGGTTTACTATATCTATAAAATTTATGAAGGACTCTAAACAAATTGTTGAAACATCTAAACAAATGATTTGATTTGTTTTTCAGTAAAAATAAGACCAACAATGGAAATAAAAATAGTAGAAAAATGTTTTTAAACATCTAGAATTATTAATTCATAATGAGGTGAAATTTTTTTCAGAAGTTTTATATTTCATAATTATATCATCTATTTTGTTTCTTAGCCTCCATCTGAAATATCCATGCTGTAGAAATGAAGTCTGAAACACAAGTAGAGAAAGTTTCACTAGCTTGGAAATTTGGTAAAGTAACTTGATTCAAATCCATACCTTCCCTCATATTTATGATAAAAATAATATAAATCATATAAGTCAAACAAAAATAATTTTTAAAATATTTTATGTTTACTCTGCTTTATGCACTAATGAACTTTTCTCCTTTGGCCAAAACTCCAAACACATTTATCTTGTAGTCTAAGCTTGGCTTGGTATACAGTGACTTATCAAACTACATCTATCGAATAAATAAGTACCTGAATAAATAAATTAATAAAAATGTGCATTTTAAATGGTTAACATATGAATTAATAAAGCATGAATTAAGCATAAGTTAATACGAAAATGCACGAAGATGCACTCAAATATGTTGAAATGACTCTATAGTGGCTAAGAGCAATACAATATTTCAACCATTCTGCTACAATATTGTCTAGCCTAAAACAAATTAAAATAAATCTTTAAATGTAAAATTTACACTATTTCCATTTGAAAAAAAAATTAAAAGCAAAAATTTATTTGTTTACAGGAGATATTCGTTAATATTGAATAGCAAAATAAATTGTGTTGCAATCACTCCAAAAATGTAAATTCTCTGATCAATTTATTATTTCTGCTTCTGTGAAACATTTAAGTAATTGGAGATCATATTTGTTTCTCAGACTGGATGCCTGCTGATTCTGATAAAATCTGAAAATTACAACCTTTCTGGTACCTCAGAATTTATCTTTTTGCATTGAGAGCTGAAAAACTGAATGAAATTCTTTTTAAAAAAATAGTCCAGGCTGTGGCTAAAAGAAGTGATTTTAATCCCATATGGTATATTTTAGTACTTTTGTCTCTGTAAGACACACCAACCACAGTGACCTAGAAAAATACGGCACAAAGATAGAACGGGAAAAATCTTCACTTTCTCATCACTTTATCAAATATTAATGGGCTATGTCCATGTCATAGACTCCCTTGACAATCTGCTGAAGCAGACTCCTGGTGGTAAATGATCTTATTCCCAGAGTTTATGTCATGCCAGTAGCTCTCAGGAAGGAATATGTCCATTACTTAAAAATAATGATTTAAAGCATATGGATTTGGCAGCACACTGATTCACAGAATGCTTGGTGTGCCAACTTAAACAAGATGATTAAGTCTACATATCACGTTCTTGGATCCAGTTATAGATCTTTGGTTTCAAGCTTCACAGCATCCCAGTGGGCATACTAGAAGTCAAATTGCCTTATAAAAAATTCACTCAAATGTCAAGGAAGAACATGTCAGGAGAAAATAATTTAACCTCAATATGGACATAATTTTTGTTTTGTATAAGCTACTCAGTGATTAAATCATTTAAACACATTAAAACTGGATATTTGAAACAATTCAAGTATGTATTTTTGAATAGGGATTTATCCCTAAAAGGTGACCAAAGTTTAAAGTACATTGAAAAATTACAATTAAAAATATACTCCATTTCAGTAATAAAAAGTCTGAAATAAATAAGGCACCAGTAATATGATTAACAATCTTAATAACCCAATATGAAAGGCTCGGGTTTTTCTTTTCATCATAAAAGCAGATGGGCCTTATCCATCTAAGTAAAATTTGTGAAATACAAGTAAATATATCAAATAAATTATACAGCAATTAAATGAAAAAATATACCACTTTTATATTAAGATGATTCATATAGTCTTAAACTCAGAAATCTTTTAAATTCTCTAGTCCAACCATCAGTTCAATAGAGAAAGTTCCTATACATCTCTGTAGAATAGACACAATGATAGACAACGTATAATAGGAAGTACCCCATGCCATTTTTGCATTGCACCAAATTAAAAAAAAAAAATTAAAAAGTCCTGTTGCTCAAAAATCAAGCCCCTGAAGCTTCTGTTTTCTAACCCCAATTCTAATCTCTTGAAATAGAGTAAATCTGCTTCTAGTTAGTTCAACAGTGCACCTCTTTACACTTATAAAGAAATATTTGTCTTAAAATTGAATCTATTTTGAGGCAAACACACCCTAATCTTAGAATTCAGACAATACACTAGCAAGATTACAATAAACAAATAGCCAAGACAGTTTTTGTATTTAAGATGAAAAGCATAGCATTAAAACTCTAATATGCAAGAATTCAATACGAGACACAGCTACGTGAGGCTTCTGTTGTTTACCAAGGGGCCACTCCTTGAGTTTCTCACTTCCCTTGCCTCCTATGGCAATCCAGGTTCATCACTGCTGGCCTTCCAGGCACTAAAGACACATTTTGAAATAGTTATATGTTACGGAGTGCCTTGTAGGAATTTTTTCTACAATTGTTTTGTAGGTGTAGTGATCATGTTTGCAAAAGAAGAATGATTGTTTCCTTTTGGAATGGATTTCAATTCTCAAAATGAGAGGGAAGATATTTTTTTCTAAAATCTATATTTTCAAAATATTCTGAAATGAAGAGATGCTATCATAAAAGAATATGGTCAAAAGATGTCTATCTCCTGGTTGCAGTCATTCTAATCCTAGATCAATTCTATTTACTGCCAGGACCATTTACCTCAAAGGCAAATCCTATCACTTGCTCCCCAGAAGGGTGAGGCCCTTAATTTTAGCCTGATGAACAGGGCTCTTTGTGGTGGGAGAAGATATTGACCTATCTACCCCAGTGAGGTATATTGCTTTAATTCCATAACCACTAACAGGAAAAAAAATGGTATAAAAAATTCCAATCCTTTCGGTAAATGTAATCAGTGGAGAGGTGATTCTGGTCAATATTGAGAAAATACTATTTTTTGTCTTATGAGTGGTTTTCTAGTTATAAAAATAGAAGGTCATTTCCCATTATTTATGAGGTAGGACTGATTCCACATGTTGATACCATAGTGACACCTCCCATGATAAATCTGAAATTATTAGTCCTTGAATAGGCTGCGTCTTGGCCATGCTTTCCTTAACTCCCTCTAGATAGGTGCAGTTGCATTTAAAACAATTGCTATGTCTGAATTGATTTGCTTCAACTAGATGGCTTCAGTGTATAATTTCTGCAACAGTTATGAGATAAAAATAAACATATCTTAATACATTTTCAACACCATGTAATAAAAATAATCCCTTCTTGGAAATATTCCCATGATTGTTAAGTAGTTGCTATCCAGGCATCTTTATGGAATCATCTTCATTACATCACAAGGAATATATTCATTCATATACAGTATTTAATTTCATTAATTCATTTATTCAGCAAATATTTATTGAACACTTACAACATTCTGGGCTTCAGCTATAGCAATAACTATTAATCCTAATACTGGACAAAATTTCTTTACTTCTACCAGTAGAAATCCTTCCACTTCCTTACTAAATTCCATCTCAATTTATCTACTAAAGAACAAAGTGAAATAGTTGTGAATTATGCAACATTAGCTGATAGAATACCCACCTTGTGCTCCACATATGTGGAATATGTCAATCAGATAGGACTTCTTAAGAGGTCACTTTAGTCAGTCACTCCATTTCATAGCTTGGTTTTCAATTTTGTGGATTCCACAATATTCAGTAGCTGGGGATTACCAGCTTCTTAGAATAAATTCACATTAATTAAAATGTGTATATATTTAGAGCTATGACTTTAAGGCATCTTTCTAATTATCTGTAAATTACATGAAAACTAAAACTTAAATTAATATTTTAATAAAATTTACATCTTCATACTCATTTCAAAAACAGAATTATATATTAACTCAAAGCCTCTATTTTCTCTAAATAAGATATTGCAGTTTTAGTCACAGTATTTTTCATTAATCACATGAAAGTTTTAATTTTGTCATGCATTGTTACTGTAAATAATTCCTTCAGAAAATACTCGATTGGACATTGATAATAAAATGTGGAGGATGCCTACCTGTTATCCAAGGAAAATTTGGCATGAAAGCATTATTTATTTGGTCTATCAAATGTCTTTTATAAAGGCAACTGTACACTATCAGAATACCAGCCTTGAAAATTAGGATTTACATCTTCACTTCAAGAAAATGGAAGTTTGCCACAATTACATATGTGCTTTTCCATCAGGTAGAGTTAAGTGGCAGTTATTTCTTTTTTACAGAACAAATTTTCTCTCATCAGTCCTGTTTTACAAATGTACATCAGCCTAGTCACCATCAGTGTTTTACATTCTACTATAAAGAACATTGAAGGATTTTTGATGAGTAACTTTACTAAGTCTTCTAATTAACCATAATAGGTTTTCATTTATTTTTTGTGTAGTATAGAAAATCATGTCACTTGTAAAAGCTAATAATCTGGTTTCTTCCTTTGCCATAAAATACCACTTATTTGCTTTTGAATCCTACTACATTGGCTGTAACTATCTGATCGAAGTACTATGATAAGAGAGACAAGGTGCCTCCTAAGATGGGAGAAGTTGTCCCAATAACATATATCCATTCATGTAGCCAGCTGCGATCAAGAAACAGAACTTTTCCACTCATGTCCATTCCAGTCATTAGCAAAACATTCTCCCCCTGAAGGGTAACACTATTCTGACTTCTAACACCTTAAATAACTATTATTTCCTTTATTTAAATGGAATTATGGAACTTATATTTGGTTTATTTACTCATCATTTTATGTGTGAGACATCTATATTGTTGTGAGTAGCTGTATATTTTTCATTGCCTTTGCTGTATAGTATTCCACTGTATGACTAAACAACATTTTATTTATCCATTATACCAATTGTGACCATTTGGATAGTCTTAAGTTTATAGGTATTAGAAGCAGTGTGTTATAGAATCTTAATACCTGTGTTTTGATGAGCATATGAATGAAGTTTTGTTGGTTTTATATGTAAAATGATAAATTGCTGGGTTATAGCATTTGCATACTCCTGTGGTTTCAAATTGGTTACAACAATTAAAACTCCCTTCAGAAGTGTATGACAGTTCCAATTTTACCTCTTCACCAACACTGCCACTACTTGCAAAGGCTGCAGGAGAGAGGGTGGTGTCTTCAGGTGAAGATTTCAGGTATGTCACAGTTGGAGAAAAGGCTCAGAGAAATGGCTATGGATATAATAGGCTTGCTGACTAAGGATGGTCCAGGATAGCAGAGTAGAAAGACTTGGAAGGTGGACCTGAATAAAGGACAAGAAACTGTAGAGAATTTTGCTGATGGGGATGGTGTATGTCTTGCCTTTTCTCCAAACACTGAGTGATAACTTGGATTAAATGCATGATGGGGTTGCTACAACAATCTCTTTAGTCTCTTCTAGTTTGGGCTAGAAGTCAGGGGACTTGTCTTAATTAACATAGTAACATAATTTATGGGTGTTTGTAAAACAGGATAATAATAGTATTAATGATCCTGACTTCATAGGCCTATAAGAAATAAAGATGAAAACTCAATTATGACAACATCTGGAAGATAATTAGTGATAAATAAATCCTAACTTCCTCTGTTACCACTCCCAATTTTCTTACTTGTTGGGAGCTATAGCCAACAAGATTTGGAAGTTAACAGAAACTGTGATCAAATAACACTCTACATCTATGAAAAACTTAGAAAACCAGCCACACTAGCTTTATAGTGGCTTCCCTAACTGCTTGGGAGAACACTGTAGTGGGGAAATCAGGACAAATGGAACCAACAGAAGAAAACAATGGCTGCCTTGTAAGTCTATGCAAAGCCAAGTGGGTGTCAGTCAAAGAACATTGGTCCAATCCCTGGGAAATTGTTCATGGCTTTAAAGCATTTTAGTTTGGAAATACTTCATCTCATCCCCTTTCTCACCTTTTTCATATGAAGAATTTTAAAAAAACACCTTGCAAAAACCCCATTTGTTCATTCTGAGAAGGCATTTCTTCCTTAAAACACCCTTTTAAAAGAATTCTCCAAGTTTATCAAAGCTATTGAGGAATTCAACAAAAAAGCCTAATTGTGGCTAACAGATCAAGATACATGATGGTAAAAAGGAATCATTACACAAAAGTAAGTGCAGGAAAGAAAGCTAAATTTATAATAATGAATAACCAAGAAGATAAATTCTCATGGTAATTCATCCATTATATGTGGAAAGAATACAATGCAGCACACCAGTTACTGAGTAGTTTTGCATAGCATTGAAAAATTATATCCTTTTACATTAGTTACATTACATTCAGGAAGACATATATTTGTCTCTAATTGCCTCTTGAACACTAAAATTGCAATAAATTTTACTAACTGGATAGATTGTAATAAAAATTTCATATTAAGGGAAATTCATCTTTGTAGCTCTCCCATTTTCCATATTTTCCCACCTCATTTACCAAAGTGTAGAGTATATACTCCCTGATTTCTGTGACTTCCTGACTTCTAGTCTCCCCAATGAATACTCCAAAATTGTTTCTAATTTGAATTTTCTCCTGTCAGATCATTCAGAAACTAAATACCATAATGCCCCCTGACTACTTTTGGTCTCCCACTACACACTCTAAAATTGTTTCTACCTTGTTTCATCACCTATCCTGTCACTACAAAATCTCTATAAACTTCCTATGGTGTTAATAATCTGAAACAAATTACTAATTGCTGGATGCAGATATTTTGCTATAGCTCAGAATACCAACATCCTAGCCCTTTGCAGACTTGCTTCCATCACCTATCTCCTCTCTATCCCATATTTAATCTCTTTTTCCTTAGTGATACTGATTTCTCTTTTTCTATAAACATTCTCAATATTTTCTCAAAAATTTTTTGATACTCTGGCTTCTTTTGTTCCTCATTTTGTCCGTTTTTTCTCTTTATTCTCTTCTCATAAGAGTTGAATGCACACACTCTCTTTTCTCCCCTATCACAACTAAAGACAGGGCCAACTGGGTTTTGTCTGAATCACTTCCCTCAATATGCACTCAGGTCAACGATCACTGAAATGTTGTCAGTACTAATAAATACTTTTTCTATATTTAATATATTTAAGTAGTCTGTACCTATTCTTGCCATAGATGTTTGATGGAATATCCAATAGTGCATAGGAATACAGAGGTCTGTTGCCTAGAGTAAAATGGCTGTCTTCCAAAATACTTTTTTTGAATATTTTGAAAACTTCGTTACATTTCAGGGTCTTATATATGAATTTTTTTGTCAGAAATTGTTTGATTAAGAAATGTGATTTATCAATTCGGGATTCTGAGAATGACATTATAGTACATTATTTAAGGCACAAACTTTGGGATAGGGTGTGTGAATTAAAACCTGGTTCCACTATTTGCTAGCTATATGACTTTAAACAAATCACTTAACTTCTCTGTGCCTCAGTTTTGTGATCCATAAAGTATGGGTATTAATAAATGTGCTGGTTTGAATCTATTATACACCCCATAAAAAGTCATGTTCCCTAATGCAATTTTTGTAGGGGCAGACATGTTGTGGGTGGGACCTTTTGATTAGATTGTTTCCATGGAAATGTGACCCACTCAATTGAGGGGAGGGCCTTTTGATTAGATTATTTCCATGGAGGCATGACTCCACCCTTTCAAGATGGGTTTTAATTAGTTTACTGGAGCCTTTAAGAGAGAAGCCAAGAAAGAAAATGCCCAGAGACATTTTGGAGATAACCACTGAAACCAGACACTTGGAGTTGCTAAGCTAAGAGATGAAGCCCAGAGTTTGCCCCAGAGAAGCTAAGTGAGACCCTGCAGATGCTTAAAGGGAAAGCCACTGGAATCAGAAGCTGAAAGCAATGCAACCTGGGAGCAAAGGACCAGCAGATGCCAACCATGTGTCTTCCCACCTGACTGAGGTGTTCTGGACCCATCAACCTTTCCTCAGTGAAGGAATTCTCTTGTCAGTGCCTTAATTTGGACACTTTTATGGCCTTAGGACTGTAATTTGTAAACTAATAAATCCCCTTTATAAAAGCCAATCAATTTCTGGTATTTTGGATTCCAGCAACTTTAGCAAACCAGAACAATAGAGTTTTTGGGAGGAATGCATGAGATAAATACAGATGAAGTATTGAAAACAGTGCCTGGCTCATTACAAATGCTTTATAAGCAGTAGCTATTATTGAGAGATGGTGTTTTAAGTCAAAAAGCTAATAGGAACTAATATGTGGCAATAGGATATACTGTATCACACCTGCTAATCCTCTGATGTCTGAAATTAAACCTAGAAATAACCAGAGAAGCAATTTTGGCAAGACATCATTCACTGTCAGTCAATACAAGTAATTATTGTACTGAAAGTCAGGACAAGGTGAGAGAAGACTTTTCTCTTAGAATATAAATTGTCATTACAGGAAAAGAACAAATGTAAAAGTTAATATTATTTGTAATGCCAAGAGATATTTCTTTTCAGATGGTGCATGAATGAGCATGCCTCAGCTCAGAATAGAATCATATGGTTATTTCTTTCTATAATCCATTGTCCCAAAGTCTAACAATCCACAAGCCCCTGAGGAAACAGTGGAAGTTGAGACCAAAACTTACTCCTACCCTCCACAAAGGCAACAGAATCAAGGCTGGAGAGAAAGCACTAGCATTCTGTGAACTCCTGAGTCAGAAAAATCTGTAATACACAGTAAAGGTTTGAGGAGACTGTACTTTTATTTTCTCTTGTGAGATTTGAGAGAATGGTGAGTTTGGGGATGAATAGGCATCTATGTAGGATCATCTCCAAATGCCCAGGGTTAATATCATGAAATATAGGTATAAATATTAGCCAGATATATTTTTATTTTGCCACAAAATACATTTCTTTCCTGTGTTTGTTCACTAAAGGAAAGCAATTCCAATGCCAGTGAGGAAGAATTTAGAATATGATGGCAAAAAATCCCCAACCAACTGAAGAGAAGGAGGGTTAGATAACTCTTCTGATTCCAGAAGAAAAGCTGGAAAAGAAGAAAGAGGAAAGGCAAAGTAGTCAGACTCAAATCTTCTTGACCTTGTCCTTAAGTTTGAACCAAAAGAAGGTGAGAGGCTCATATAGGATGTACAAGGGAATCATAAGAAATGGATCCTTGTATACTGCTGCCCATTTTGGTCTTTAGCAGGAAAATATGCCTAAACCAGAAACATTGGTTTAGCAGCAGAACATTAAAAAAATAACAGCAAATTTTTTGACAAGGCAAGACTTTCAATTGCTTAGATTTCATATCATTGGAAAGGATCTAAATATTCCTGCATGTTTCCAGTGGTTCCCAATATGTCTGCCAGGTGGTCCTGCAGATGCAAGCAGATTGAGCAGGAATCAAATAAAGAAGCAACAGAGACTCTGAAAGAATCGAGATGGAGGGAAACTCCAAAACATTGACAATGCCCAGATCATAGAACCCTTCTACAGTAGATGCCTGTGAGATGCCCTATGACCACATGTGTACAGAAATTAGCATGGAGGTCAGTGAGAGCATTAAAGCTAGCAAAGGATGAGCATATGAACCAACTGCTTCTCTCCAACCACCATGATGACACTTAAGCTACCCACAACTGAGAAAACTTCCCAAAGAATCAATGGTTAAGAGAGAAATAACCCTGAAAAAGAGTTAAAACTTTAATAAATATCCATCAGAAAGTACCACACTCATCTGAGAAAGAGGCAAAGAGAATGTGATATCCAGAGCCTCCTAATTGCCTATCCACTTTGCATGCCTACTCTTTTTTTTTTAATAGCAGGAACACAATTTTGTTCTGAGAAGCTCAGTCAAAATATTAAAGTCCTTGTTTTCCTTGCAGCTAAAAGTAATCATAGAGATGTTTGCAAAAGTTGATAGTGACATTTCAGAAGATTCTTAAATGGGACACAAACAGGGAGCCTTTTTGTTGCCCTCCTTTCTGCTGCCTGGAACTTCGGCATTGTAGATGGAACTGTAGATGATGTTTTGTGACTATGAAGTTGGAGCTTCATGCTAAGCATATTATGTACACTTTAAATATTTTCTTCCAGACTAAAACTTGACTTTTCATTACTTTTAATGGTGTCATTTCAAGCAAAGCATTAAACTTTAATGTAATCAAATGATCACCCCTTTCTTTCTTTATGCTTTGTTTTTGTATCTTAAGAAATACTTCTGTACCTCCAGTCATGAACACAGTCAGTTATATTTTCTACTAAAAGTTTTCAAATTTTCATATACAATTATTTCATACCTAAGATTTTTCTATATGATGTGAGGCAAAGATTCATTTCTTAATACAGAAAATAACTTTTTTAGCACCATTTGTTGACTTGTTCTTCTTTCTCCACTGTCATATGTAAATCACTCAGATATACATGGATCCATCTCTGTGTCACTGGTTATTTTTCTATACCATAGCAAAATTGTACTGTCCCAATTTCCATTTCTTTATGGACTTAACATGTATTAAGGCATTGACTCTTCCTTGTTCTTTAAATTTATCTTATCTGTCATCAAGTCTTTGTTGTTTTATATGTATTTTCAAATCAGCTTGTCAATTTCCATAAAATAAAAAGGTGATATTTTGACCAGAATTACACTGAATTTATACACTAATTTGGAGAAAATTGACACCTTTGTAATATTGAATCATTATAATGCATGAACACAGTATATATCCTTTCATTTGTTTATGTCTTCTTTTATAATTTTATAATAAAGTATTAAAAAGTTTCTTTATAAAGAGCTTGGTCAACTCTTCTTGAATGTGTTCCAGTATACATAATATTGTAAATTTTATCCTTTTCATATCATATATTTTTTTTCTTTTTATCCAGTGACTAAGGTTGTAATTAATTGTATGATGACTTTATAGCCAAAAAATATACTTAGAATCTTATCCACTCTATTAATTATCAGTATATTATCATGGTTTTCACGCTTAGTAATCATAATATCTGGAAATACTAATGGCTTTTTTTCCTTCTATCCAGTCCTTAAACTATTTTTTCCTGGTCTTATTGAATTGGTTAAGGCAACAGATGTAATATTGAATAGAAATGGTGAGAGACAATTTTCTCGTTTGTTACTTTTAAAGAAAATGCTTCTAACGTTTTGCCATTAAATATTATGTTACCTTAGGTGTGTTGTTTATTAGTTTTAGAAAGTGATCTGCTATCCTTAGCTTGCTAATAGTTTTTATGATAAATGAGAATTGACTTTCAGCAAAGGCCTTTTCCACAACTATGTACCTAATCATATTTTTTTCCACAGTAATTTTAAATAAAGGAAATTACTTAAGTAGATTCTTTAATAAGTCTAATCTATCATTACATGCCTAGGATGAGGCCTCATTGGTCATAATATTGCTGAGTTTATTCCAGTAATAATTGCCAGATGCTTATCTTTCCTTATACTGGTATTTCCCCATGAAGACCATGCCAGCTTTACTGCCAAGAAAAAGGGTAAAAAAATAAAGAAAGAAAGGAAAATTATGAAACATATAACATGTAAAATTTCCAAAGTATTTCACATGTGTGATGAGCAAGGTTCCAGGGCCCCACTCCCTCCTCCATTCCTGAGATATATGAAGCTGCCTCCATGACCAGGCAACAGGCCTCCCCACCCACCAGAGGGGGAAGCATTTAAACTTCCCTCCCCTAATCACTGTTAGTAATAAAGTCTCATGAAAACTTGTTGCAGCCAAATCACATGAGACATTCCATTGTCACAAACTTTTATAAGCCCTCCTCCTTGGCACTCCTTTCTCTCTCTCTGCAGAATGGTTTTCATGCTTAATAATCATAGTATCTGGAAATATTAATGGCTTTTTAGGAGAATGTTGATATCACTCTCCTGACCTGCCATCAGGTAAAATCATCTCCTGTTTTGTAAGCCTGTAATTAAATTCATGGGTAACTCCATGTGAGGCATGTTCTTTGGTCTTGGGGCTAACCTGAGTTGGAACGTTTGGCATGCAAACCAGGCCAAGGAACCACTGACTGTGATGGGCATTATGAGTACTGAGAAAGGACACAGACAAGGGGAAAAAGTGGGATGACCTGACATGTCCATGTGAGGAGGGGTGGCAGCCTTTCTGGCTGAGTGGGGGCAAGTGGGGGCCACTGGGGGAGTATGGTGATGCCCAGAACTCCCCAGCTGGATTGCTGATTCTCCTGTAATAGGCCACAGGATGGTTAGGATTTCATGAGAAAAGGGAGAGCCATCAGGCCACTGCAGCTGTTGCTTGGCCTCTATTAGGAGCTGTGCACTCACCTATAGAAGAGGCTCTGGCAGTCAAAGCTGAGGTTTACTACCTAGAAGGGGAACTTAAGTTAGAAAGAGACATGCAGATAGCCCAAGCAGATTTGAGAGATGCATTAAATAACAGGCTGCACCATGTAGATAAAAGTTTAGAGACATTAGCATGCTGGTATGCTAGAGTGAGAGGGCATAAGCTGCCCAAAGGGCAAGTCAGGCATATCGTGACATCTCCTGACCGAGATCCCAAAATGTGAGATCCCATTGACCTTTATTCAGATAAGGATGATCCCCTTTCTGAGTGAGAACTTAAAATTGAGGAAAGTAAGCATGTTCATCCTCTGGTCCAAAAAAAAGATCAAAATGGAGCAAATACAACACCCTGATCCCCAGGAAGGAGGGGGATAGTGCTACAGCTGCCACTGGCCTAGCAGCACTTCCTAGTTAAAAGGTTCTGGTTATGTGGGATTATTCTGCCACTGAGTTATGGGAAATTGGGAATCAATACAGACAAAAAAACTAAAGAAAGTTTACCAGATTGTCTCCTTTGCCTGTGGGACACTGGTGCAGAAGGAAGATTACTTTCAGGACATGAAATAAGTAAATTGTCCTCTATTACCATTCACCCTTCTCACTACCAAGGTATATGTTTCTTAGCCACATGACCTGAGTTCAGCTCACCATTAAACTGGTTAGTGACTCAGTGTAAGGAAATTTGGCCCACTGTGGGGGCCATGCCCCAGGTCACCCCCCGTTAGAGCATGCTTGATGAATCATCAGATATACTAAGGGGATTAGGAACAAAACATGCAGTTTATGCTGCTAACTTTTTGGGACAAGGGGTATAAAACATGCAGTCTTACACAGTGCCCTGAATCAATGGTACAAGACCCTAGTGACAATTCTTAGCATTTTGATGGGGCAACCCATCTCCAGTGTTGCCCAAGTAGTAGCAGATCTAGGAGAAGCTGAATGCCTAAGGCAAAAAGGAGCTGGAGTCAGGACTACAAGCTATGCCCCAAAAAGACATGATAGCCCAAACCATGTGTCATGCAGACAGATGTTGGTTGACATAACAGCCACCAGCACTGCAACTGAAGATATTGATAGACAGTCAAACCCTGTGCTAATAAGTTACCAAAAGGGCAGTGATACACCAAATTTAGAACCAGATCACCAGAGGGAGAAAAAATATCTGGGTGAAAAACTCAGCCCTTACAGTTTAAAAAGCCCCCTACTCCCACTTCCAAGGAGGCATGGCAAGCCCCTTTTTCTTTCACATGTGGCATGGATCAAGAACCCAAATAAAAGCTATATATGGGTACACTGGGGATTGGAGGCTGTATATTAAGTTAACTGTTTTCTGGTCCCCCACTAATGAGCATAAAGTTTCAGCATTAGTGAATACTGGAGCAAAATGCACTCCAATGTATTGAAAACAGCCACAGCCTGCTTTAGCCATCACTGGGTATAGAGGCCAAATTGTTAAAGCAACACAACAACAGTTACTAATGCAGATTAGCCAGCTACAACCTCAAAAGTTCACTGTGTACATATCTCCTTTTCCAGAATATATATTAGGACTTGATAATCTGAAGAATATCACTGTGAAAACTACTGCTGGTGAATAACATCTCCAGTGCTGAGGGTCAAAACTGTCCAAAGAGGACACGCTAAGTGGTCACAGGTAAAGAAACCCTCCCCCAGATGCACAGTAGCAGTGCCTCAATATAAGTTGCCAGGGGGGACATCAAGAAATTGCTGCTACCATCGAGGAATTAGAGAGTGGACCTTATAATCCCCCACTTACAGCCCACTTAATAGTCCAGTCTGGACAGTATGAAAAACCAATGGAACCTAGCAAATGACTATTGATTATAGAGAGCTTAAAAAGTAACTGCTTTTCTTTGCAACTGTATTAAATATAACTACTTTGTTACAGGACATAAGTATGCATTTAGGCCAGTTTAACTTTGTGTTAGATCTTGCTAATGCTGTTTTTAGTATCCCCTTGGACCCCTCTAGCCAGCCTGCATTTGCCTTCATGTGGGAAAGACAACAATGGACATTGGGCCATGTTAATACAAGGATACCTTCATGGTCCCACAATATGCCATGGTTTGGAAGCTCAAGATTTTAAAATGTGGAAACCTCTGGCAGAGCTCACTCCTTTTCATTACATTGATGATGTCATGGTAGCACATAACTTTCTTGCAGAATTGGAAACTGCCACTAAGGCTATTGTTAAGTGCAGAATTACCCAACTCCACATACTCCTAGACAGCTCAAGGCTTTCTTTGTTTTTTCTGGGGGAAGAGGGGTTATTAATGACCATTTATATCCCATATAGTACAGATTCTAAAACTTTTGCATGCCCTAGTTAAGAAAGGAAAAACATGGCAATGGGATTTTCCACAGCTGGCTGCTTTTTAAAAAGCTAAATAGGCTATTGCACAGGCTCAGGCTTTATGGGGGTGGACCCAAATGTGCCTTGCCAATTAGACTTAGTCAGTACCAATATTGGCTTTGGGTGGGGCTTGTGGCAAAGGCAACAGGCAAAGCAAGTGTCCATTGACTTTTGATCTCAGCTCTGGAAAGGAGCCAAACTGTAGTGCAGTCCTTAGAAAAACAACTGTGTGCTCCCTATAAAGTCCTGCTGCAAGTTGAAGGACTAACACAAAAATGTCCTGTTCCATTGCACACTACCACCCCCATACAGGCATGGATGAAAAGCACAGCAAATAAACCACATTCAGGGAGTGCTCAGCTGAGCACTCCAATAAAATGGAAAGCCTAATATTCTAGGACCATTTTCCCATGTGGAAGAACAATGCTTGACCCTCCCTGCTGATCCTCTCAAGGTGGCTGTTTCTGTGCCCACTGTTGATGGATGTGGAAGTTTACCAGAGTCTGCCTGGTATACTGATGTATCAGCACATGGGCAGTCCCCCACCTGGACAGCAGTAGTTGTGATGGACACTATAAGATGGGAAAATGGGACTATGCAAAACAGCCAATGGGCTGAATTAAGGGCTGTACAGATGGTCATTGTTCACAAACCAGGAGATGCACTATTTGTACTGACTCTTTACCTGGTGGTATCAAAGCAGATGCTTTAGCAAAAGTTCATAGCCTGAAGCCAACATTGCATGAGGCAGCTGAATGACTACATAGGAAAACAGGATGCTGAGGAAACCAGATTCTGTGGAGTCTGGTGCAGCAATTCCAGTTGCCCATCCCAAGGCAACAGCTGGAAAATGTGGACATCTGCCCCTCCTCCTGTTTGCAGTTACAACAAGAATGCTTCCTCACCAACTTGGTTGCATCAGCTGTGAGCAGATTCCAACCACTAGATGGCAAGTAGACTACACTGGGCCCCTTCCCTTATCTGATGATGCAAAATATGACTTTGAAGTCATAGACATGGCTACTGGGTTGTTACTGGCCTCCCCAGTAGGAAAAGCCAAACAGAGTGCTACAATACATAGCCTAAAGAAATTAAGTACTTTCTGTGCGATCCCCACACATGTGGACAGTGAAAGAGGAAACCCCTTTATTGGACAATTAACCCAAGCCTGGGCTACTGAACATATCTTATGGACATTTCATTTGCCATGCAGCCCCACAGCAGCAAGGTAATAATTGAAAAAAATGAATGGGCTTTTAAAAGAACAGCTAAAAGATGACAGATAATCCCTGAAGCAGTGGACCCATCTGTTATATCCAGCCCTCACCAGCCTCAATTCACAATCTTGAGCAGCTGCTCCCATGTCCATTGATTTGGTAACTGCAGAACCCACACAAACACTGTGAATTAAGGTAAAAGGATTGACAATGTTACAACCACAAGGTAATGAAAATAATTTGCTCTTGTCTGTGCCACAAGCATTAGAAATTAGGGCATTGAGTTTGATTGGCCATGGTCCTAGCCAATGCAGCCACACGAGTTGGGAATCCTAAGTCCATGGGGTATTGGGGTCACCTAAAATTTAAGAATATACATATAAAACCAATGCAGAACCCCTCACAATTCCAGGTACTGTATGTATGACTTTGTGGACACTTATGTCTAAGCTAACCATAGATTTAACTCCAGAAGACTCCCTGCAATTGCAGGGGGAAAACGTGATATCTAAAACCCCCTCATAGCATCCCTTCCCCTGGAATTCTGTCCATTAATGGGAACTTAGCTTGTATATCACAGGAATTACCCCTTACTGTTCCTAATAAACACCCTTCATTTCCATGCCCACAATTGAACCCAATGTTGAGTTTACATGGGCTTGTCACCCTTAGGCGCTACCAGCCTACCTTGGATTATAACTCCTGCCAATTGGAATGCATGGAATACCTTGCTGGCCTGGCAGAATTCAACACATTAGAAAATAAGCACAGATTTTATTAATTATCAGTAGCATCTCTTTGTGGGGTTATTTCTATATGGGGAGGGAGGTCCTCTTGTGTTCTGTTGTCTCTTATTCTGCAATGTCTTTCCTATGGACAATGCAGTCTGATGCATGGGAGTGAATTGTGAGGACCAAGGGCCCAGAGCCCCACCCCCTCCTCCATTACTGGAGAAATACACAGCTGCCTACATGACCAGGCAACAATCTCCTCCCCCCGGGGAGGAAAGCATTAAAACTTCCCTCCCCTAATCACTGCTACTAACAAAATTTTGGGAGACTTTGTTGTAACCAAATCTCATAAGAAACTTTGCTGTCACAAACCATTATAACCCCCACCCTTGGTACTTCTCTCTCTTTCTGTGGAATGGTAGAATGCTGACTTCACTCTTCTGATCTGCTGCCACCAGGAAAAACTGCCTCCTGTTTTGTAAGTCCCTAATTTAACTCACGGATAACTCCATGCCAGGTATTTCTTTGGTCTTGGAGTTAATCTGTGTTGGAACAACATGGATCTCATTTAAATCTTATAACAGATTTATAAGGTAGTGGTCTTAATACAGCTAAATATGTACTCATTCTTAGGCATTTGACTTGATTGACACTGGAAGGGCTTATCTGGTTTTGTAACTATATTCAGTGCCTTGCTTTTTGTTTGTAAATGCATAATGATTAACAAACAGATATTTTTGCAGCAAATTTTGTTTTTATTCCAAAATGTAGTGTTTATATTTTGTAGAGCAGTGTTGGTTTTTCTTGTACTGTGTGAGAGAAAATTCCCTTGAGTAGTGAAGGAGAAAATTAGTTTAGAAAAGAAACAAAGTAATTAACATAGCACATAAAACAAATAATAAAGATGGTCAAAATCTAACAAACATAATGAAATTAAAATGGCTTTAAGAGAAATATCAAAGTCATTAGAATAAAAAATGGTAAGCTAAAACTGCAATTTATTAAACTCTATATAATAAAAATATTTTAAAAAGAAATATCTAACAGAAACTGAAATGATTCCAGATAAGGAATCAGGACACTTAGTGGGAAAATACTGCTTTAGATAGGTCTAGGGAAATGACTCCAGAGGAAAGAAATAGAAGTAACACAGTTAAAAGCACCAAAATTTCTTTAATATTGTTGGCTAGTTCCATTTTGTTATATGAAAGAAAAATTATTTCTGTATCTGCAAATAGCTATAAGTTTGAAATCACAGTATAAGAAATAAAGCATTTTGTTTTATACAACTGTCTTCTTATTTAAAAATATTTTATCTTTCTACTCATTCATCCATACACTAGATAAAGAGAGTGTGATCCACAAGGTTTTCACAATCACATTGTCATCCCTTGTAATCTACATTATTATATAATCATCTTCAGGAGTCCAGACTACTGGGTTGGAGTTTGGTAGCTTCAGGTGAATATATTTCAATAAAACTGAATTTAAAAAAAAAAAAATCTTTTATCTTAAAAAACTAGTAACACTTTGCATACTTCATATTATAGTTATTTTGTTTTATATGAAGATAAACATTGATTCCGAGCTTAAACATCAGGCACAACTGCATCAAAAAGGCCACATGTCAGTTTCCCATTTCTCTAACTTAAAGAAACAGTCACATACTCCATCAATCATTTAACTGTTTTATTTGTATACTCATTTTTAACCTTAGAGATACAGCATAAGATATAAGATATGCATCCAGATCTTAACATGGGTATAAACCTCAATGAGACTGTATTCTAACCAAGGGGCCAAAAGTTACATATATATGAAGCACATTTGAGGATAATAAAATGGTAAGGCACAATACCAAATATAATAGAAAAAGAGTTGCAGAAAAAAGTAGAGTTAAGCTTGGTTTTAAAATATGTAGGATACTTCATGACTTAGATCTTAAAGGATTTAGCAGATTAGGAAAGTTAAAGTCAGATGGGATGCCATTCTGAGCAAGAATATAACTTAAGCAATATAACTTAAGATGAAGGCTAAAATTAATATGTTATTGAGTGGCAGAAATATCAATTTACTTGCAGTCCAAGATAGAAGTGGGGAAGTGACAATAAGGACCAGTAAATAAAAATTTGAAAAAGTTGGTGACGTAGATTGATATTATTCCTGTTAGAGGATATATTCTTGGAGACCATGGGAATATCTTTTTCGCTGGTCCGTAAAGTGTAGCACTTTGCTTGGAACCGTGAATATGCTCAATAATTGGTTGTTGGAAGTGAAATAACATGCAGATGGGAGGTAGGAAGCAAGAATAGATTCTGAGTGATGAAGAAAAAAAAAAATAATCAAATGAGCTTCACCCATCTGGATTGTAGTAAAAAAGAGACTCAAATTAGTGATAAAATTACAATGTTGGAGAAAAAAAGTATAATGATACCATGAGCTAAGATGAAAAGTGAAATTTGATCATTTATTATTACAAGTGCACAACAAGTTTGGCAAAAATAATGTAGTAAAAGGAAATTCATACATTTTAATGCCAGTCCTTTGAGGTTTTGGTTTTTTGCTTGCTCTCTTTCATTTTTCATACTGAATTCCTGTCGGGGACATAGATGTAACAGCCAGAACAGGATTAAAGGAAAAGGGGGAATCTTCTGTATTGTGAAAAATTTGGGTGTCTACCTATTACTAACCTATACGGTTATTGTAGTCAATGAGATATAAACTAAAATTATAAAATAAACTTAATATAATCTAGCAATACAGCATAAATGAATGAATCTGACAGATGTACAAAAATAGAGATTAGTAGAAATTTGGTGAACTGAAGAGCATGTTCTGCATTTTCAATTAAAACACAAATACACACACACACACCCCTACACACGCATACACACAAACACACACACCCCACAGGCAAACATACTGAATAGCTAAGCATTTCTTCTGTACAGATATGGAGCTGAAGCCACCATTTTTATAGGCAGTATGGAAAAGTACCCTGGCTAAAGTGCTTCTCATATATATACATATATTGATGATTTCTGTTTAAAAATATTATCAAATAACAAAAATGTGCTACAAAAGGTTAACTAGACGTACTAACTCTAATTGGTTTTCCAGCTAGCTTTAATTTTCTATGGGATGGTTTCTTTGATAAGTCTGAGAAGGAGATACACTACTTGAGTTAGCTGAACAAAAGAGATAAAAAGGAATGTGCAAGTGTTGGAATAGGAGGATGGAATTAAAGGTGGGAAACCAGTCAGCTGAGATGGCAGAGAAACCAGGGGACCTGCTCACAATGCTGTTCCATTAGTCTGGAAGCCAAACCTGGACTTGTATTTTGTGATTATTTGCCAATCTCTTTCCTCAGATTTCACACTCTCTATAAAGTTCAGTTCTATTTCTCAATAATTTGTCTATTTGTAAATATTTGCTTTCATAGTTTACATACAGAAAACAAAATCTTTCAATTTGAAATGATACAAAAAGAAGAAGGAATATTATAACACAGGCTTTTTATCTAGAAAGGGAGGAAAGAATAAAGATAAAATATTTTAAACAATCAGAACTTTAGTTTTTAACTTGTTTTTTGTTGCTTTATTTTGTTGTCCTTTTCATCAGAAAATGATTCACAAATAACAAGCTGTTCTTCAAAGAAGCAAAAGACTGACAGAGAACGGGAAGAATGAAAAATAAACCATATATGATTTCTTTTAAAAAGTGATGGTAGAATGTAAACAATTTTCCCAATAAATAACTACAAGCATGAAAAATTGGAAGAGATGCACATAAAAATGTAGTCACCTAATGAAGATGATGCACAGGGAGCAAAACTGTAGATGATAAATTGAACAAAGAAAGAAGACTAGTAAAGATTAGTAAAATGATGCCCAGGAGAATCAAAGTTGCCAATGGAAATAAATTATGCACTTAGATGTGCCAGACCCAGTCAATTTTCAGTAGATAAACTAAGTGAGCCACTGGGATTAGAAGTTTACCTTGGGAGGCAGGAATGTAATAGATACATATTAGGTAATACAAGGATTGAGGCATGCACTGGATTCTTGTGAATAGAAATTGGACTGTAAAAGTGAAAGAACAGACAAAAGGAAAGAAATACAAAAATTCTTCTATTTTAAAGCATATATATATATATATATATATCACATTTCCATTTGTTGTTTGAGGTTTTCTAGCCCTGTCTTGAAGAAGGTCACTGAATTATAGAAGGTCATCAAACTATTCAGTGGCAGTGCCAGAACTACAAACCTGATTTTTTCTAATTCTTTTATAAATATACAGGTTCCCAGAGTTCAGAATGTAATTCCTGGCAGCAAATTGAATATATTTATGTATAATGGAGATAAGAATAAGGAAGGCAAAGGATTGAAATATAAGCAAGATACAGTAAAAAGAAAAAAAAAAATCATTGAGAGCATGGATTTTGTAAATGCTTATTGAGAATGTAAGTAGTTGCACTGGTTTCAAATATATGATAAATTTAATTTTCTGAAATTATTAAAATATTTTCTCCATTGGAAAGTGCTTTTGAATGCCCTCTCTCGTTTTTAAAAGATTTGTCATATAAGAATTTTTCTCTCATTTAGAAAAACACTCTCCAGTTTGTTAACCTGTCAATAGTCATTTGTCATTAAGTATGTTAGCTGTAGTCAAGGAAGTTCTTTATTTCTGGTGTACTCAGTTTTATAACGAATGTGTATCAAAAGCTTTTTCTGCATCAATTTATATGTTCACATGATTATTATTCTTTAGTCTGCTGTGATGGAATCATTGATTAATTTCTGAATATTGAAACACTTTCATATCTGTAATAAATCTCACTTGCCCATGGTGTATTATTATTATTATATGTTGTTATAAATGATTTGCTAAAATTTAGTCAAGGAATTTTACATCTAAATTTATGAGAGATATTGGGAGCATGTCACCAAAATCTTGAAGGGCAACAAGATGTCTATGACCTACCATCTTTTAGAGGGCCTCTCTAAGAAGGTAGAGAGAGATCACCACAATTTGGATCTTTGAAACAAAAGAGCAAAATTCATTAAGAAAGGAATAAGAAAGCAAAGCAAGTACTATCAGATTACATTTCATTATTTTATCTTGAGTGGAAATAAATCATGCTTTATTTTTAAAAAATATTTCTGAATGATTCCTATCTCTAGGAATTCTGAAATGTTTGGTCATTGTTTCAAGAATTTTAGTTAATTTAAGACATGGCAAGGAGCAAGTAATTACCCTTAATATTTGGCAAAAAGAAAAATTCCAAAGTAGTTCAATTATAAAAAGATATATTAGGCATTGTTTCAAAGTTCTTTAGAGCTCCACACACAGTGATCATATAATACTCAGATTATATTTAAGGTATTATCATCTGGTATCTTATGTTACTACTCCCAAACATTGATAAAATAATATTTTGGCTTTCAAAAATACATATTTCTTTGATAATTAAAATTTTCAGTGATACCTCCCTAAGGAATTTCTGAGGAAAATGTTCTAAATGCACTTCCAAATGATAGCAAAAACAACAACAAAAAAATCGATAATTTAAAGGTATCAGTAAAATTGCAATCTGAAGCAGGCACTTCAAAAAGAAATAAGGTGAGAGGATTTGGGGAAGATGGTGGAATAAAGTGTCCAGGTTTCAGTCCTTCCACCAGGAAAACTATTAAACAGGCAGGAACTGTGTGAAATAACTATTTTGAATCTCCACAGTCCAGAAGAATACCATGCAGCATCCAAGGAAGTGTGGGAGGAAGTGGGTGATAAATTATGATAAAGAAAAGCAAATTGCTTTCTCCATGCAGCAGCTATTGGCACTTATGCCTCGTTCTTATGGCAGGCTGCCATGGAACCCAGACCCTAGATAGCTCACTGGTGACAGAAACGGACTAAAATTCCCCTTCCTCAAGACCTAGAGTAGGCATGGCCAGTCACTGATCACAGCTTTTGATTAGCAACTTAGGACCACTGGAGGCCCAGATTTGAAGACTACCTTTGTTTAGAAATGCCCATGACAAAGGCCAAGGCAGAGGAGACTTAAAGATGCAGCACTTCCCCTGGGCTTCAGGAGACAGTTAGTTGAAGGTCTGCATTTGCTGGGCAGGCCAAGAAAGCTCAGCTTTGGGGAGGCATGGAAGAAGACCTTAGCTGCCTTCCTGATTCCCTCCTCAGGGCACTTTGGAGCCAATCTGTGTGCCCCCCTTCCTGGGTCCCCAGCCCTGGTTCAGCTGGAAAAGACGGACTTGGGAAAGTCCTTTCTTCTGTGCCCCACTGTCCCAGAATTTGGCCTCTAGGCAAAAGTGGTTTGAGACAACTAAGAAAGAAGTGTAAATAAAATACAGTCTGGAGCAAAAGCTTGCCAACTTCAAACACACAGGAGAGGGCAGTCTATCTTCTGTGATAGCCAGACTCCCATAAACAGGGGAACTACAAAACAACTAACAAGCAAATCCCAGGAGATGGCACAAGCCCAGAAAAACAGGGAAAGCCTTGCACACTGCATTGCCTTGAGTAGAACTTCCTGATAGGAAGGATGAAGCTCAAGAAAATCTCTGTGTTCTCATCAGCTTGTTACAAAATCAAGAAAGAGATATACCAGGTAATAAATCCCAGAGTTAACATTTTAAAATATTAAAATATATAGGATGCAAGAAAAAAGTGCAAGACAAACAAAGAAGCAGGAAATGATGGCCCATCCAAAGGAAGAGTATAAAAATCCAGAAAAAAACAATGAAGAAGATAAGAATATGGACATATCAAACAAAGCCTTTTAAAAACTGATCTCAAAATTCCTCAAGGTAATGAAGGAAAATCAGAGAAAGAACTAAGGAATATTAGGAAAATACTGAATGAGCAATATGAGAATCTTCATAAAGAGACAGAAATTCTTATAAAGGAGCCAAATAGAATACTACTGGAGTTTAGAAGACCACAATAATCAAAATGAAAAATTCACATAAGAGTTTCAAGAGCAGAGTGGAGCTGGCAGAAGATAGAATCAGTGAACCTGAAGGAAGGACATTGAAATGAGTCAGGGTGAGGAGTGTAAATTAAAAAAAAAAAAGAATTACAAAAGTAAAAATAGCCTAAGACACTTCTAGGACACTATCAAATGCACAAATATACATCTTTTTGGGAGACCCAGATGGAGAAGAATGAGAAAAGGGGCAGACAAAATATTCAAAGAAATAATGACAGAGAACTTCCCAAGTTAGCAGAAGATGTGAATACGCACATGTAAGAAGTTCAAAGAACATGAAAAAGGATAAACGTGGAAAAATACACTGTCATATATTGATCACACTATCACATACAAAGACAAGGAGAGACATTTGAAAGCTGCAAAAGAAAAGCAACTCATTATGTACAAGAGTGTACCAATTAGATTAAGTTCCAATTTCATCACCACGAGATCTGGCCTACAAGCATTGCCAAACAGAGTTCTTCAAACTGAAAGGAAAGGACAGTAGATAGTGGTTCAAAGCAGCATAAAGAAATAATGACCTGCAGTATCCATTTCAGTAATTATAAATAACAGTATTTTTGTACTTTATTGTTTGGTATGTAACTCCACTTCTTACATCTTAAAGGTGCTAAAAGACAAATGCATAAAAAGTAATGATAAATCTATGGTTCTGGACATATAATGTAGAAATGCATATGTTGTAATAAGTACAGAAAAAGGTGTGGAGCCAAGATGTACAGGAAAAGCCTATGTGTAAGCTATTGAAATTAAGGTGGCATCAAAACAAATATGATTGCTAAATATTTAGGATGTTAAATGTGGATCAAAATAAATATTTAAATATGATTTTTAAATATTCAGGATGTTGCATTTAGGATGGTGTTACCCCATGATAACCACAAGGAAAATATCTGAAAAATATATCTAGATAGAAAAGAAAAGGCACTCAATACAGTAAAAGACAAAAAATCAAATAAATATAAAGTAGACATTAATGGAATAATTGAGGGACCAAAATTAAGTGTATAAGACATGGAAAGGCTAACTAGCAAAATGACACAAGAAAATCCTGCAATATCAGAAGTGACTAAAATATAAATGGATTAAACCATCCAGTCAAAAGACATAGATATGCAGAATGGATAAAAAAGCATGATGCAAATACATGCTTTCTGCAAAAAGTGATTCTTCTAAAATTCAAACATACAAGTAGGTTGAAAGTGAAAGTTTGGAAAAAATATATATACCATTCAAGTAGTAACTAAAAGGGAGCTGGGGTTGCTATAATAATATCACATAAAATAGACTTTAAGTCAAAAACAGTTATGAGGGACAAAGAGGGTCACTTTTGCTGATAAAAGGCACAATTCAACAAGAAGATGTGAAAATTATAAATATATGTACACATAAGAGAAGGGTCCCAAAATATATGAGCAAATTCTGCAGATTTGATGGGAGAAATAGTACTAGATTAACAGTAGGAGACTTTCATATACCACTCTCAGAAATGGATAGAACATCTAGTCAGAAGATCGGTAAGGAAGTACACAACTTGAGTGATACTCTAAACCAACTAGATTTAGCAGACATATATAGAGCACTGCATGAAAGCAAAATACACATACTTATTGAGTGCACATGGATCATTTGCCAGGGTAGACAAAACAAGTCTCAAAAATGCAAAAATATTGAAATCATCTGATGTATATTCTCTGACCACAACAGAATGAAGCTAGAAATCAAAAACAGAGTGAAAAATGGAAAATTCACAAACATGTATAAATTAAACAGCCTACTCTTAAATAACCAAAAGTTGAAGAGGAAATCACAAGCAAAATTAGGAAATATCTTGAGGCAAATGAAATTGAAAATACAACATACTAAAACTTTGATTCTTTAAAAATATTAATGAAATCAACAAACCTTCAGCTAGATTGACAAAGAAAAAAAAAAAGAGAGAGAACACAAATAACAACCAGAAAGAAATGAAAAAGTGAACAATACTACTGACCCTGCTGAAATAAAATCTAAGAGGATATTAGGAACAACTCTGGCCAATACATTAGATAACCTATGTGAAATGGGCACATTTTTAGAAACACACAAACTACCTATAATGATTCAAGAAAATATATAAGATCTTATCAAACCAATTACTAGGAAAGAGATTGAATCAGTCATCAAAACGCCATCCAACAAAGAAAAGTTCCCTACCAGATGGCTTCACAGGGGAATTCTACCAAACATTCCAAGAAGACTTAAACCCAATTGCACTCAAACTATTCAAAACAAAAATCAAACAAACAAAAAAAAAAAAAATGAAGAGGCAGGAGCACTCCTTAATTCATTCTATGAGGCCAAATCACCTATATACCAAAGCCAGATAAAAAAGCCACAAGGAAAGAAAACTACATACGAATATCTCTTATGAATAAAGAGCAAAAGTCCTTGACAAAATACCAGCAAGCCAAATCTGGCAGCACATTAAAAGAATTATACACTTACCTGGTATGTAAGGTTGGTTCAACATAAGAAAATGAATTAATATAAAACACCACATTAACACAATTAAGGGAAAAAAACAAACATGATTATCTAAATCAATGCAGAAAAGTCATTTGACATATTTTAGAATCCTTTCTTGATAAAAATGCTTAGAACACTGGGAGTCAATGGAAACTTCCTCAAAATTATAAAGGACATTTAAGACAGCCCACAGCTAATATCCTACTTAATGTTGAAAGATTGAAAACTTTTCCTTTAAGATCCAGAAAAAAAAAAAAAAAAGAATGCCCACTGTCACCACTGGTATTCAACATTGTGCTAAAAGTTCTTGTCAGAGCAATTAGGAAATAAAAAGAAAAGAAAAAAAAAAAAGCAACCAAATTGGAAAGAAAAAAGTAAAATATTCCCTACTTGCAGCTGACATGATCTTATATACTGAAATTCCTGAAAAATTTACAATAAAGCTCCTAGAGCTAATAAATGAATTCAGCAGAGTAGCTCGGTACAAGATCAAACCACAAATCTGTAATGTTTATATACACAAGAAATGAACTACTGGAAGAAGAAACTGAGGAAAAAAATTCCATTCATAATAGCAACTAAAAAAATCAAATATCCGAGAATAAATCTAACCAAAGATATAGAATACTTGTATGCAGAAAACTACAAAACATTGCCAAAAGAAATCAAAGATGATCTAAATAAATGGAAGGACATTCTGAGTTCATGGATTGGAAGACTAAATATCCTTAAGACATCAATCAAACCTAATGAAATTTATACATCCAATGCAATTCCAATCAAAATTCTAACAACCTTCTTGCTGAAATGGAAAAGTCAATCATCAAATTTATATGGAACTAAGGTCCTGCAACCCCATTATGGGGTATATACTTGGAAGATCTGAGACCATAGACATGAATGGTCATTTGCACCCTGGTGTTCATGGACGCAGTATTCATGATTTGCAATGGGTAGAGGTGGCCTAAGGGTACACTGACTGAGGAACAGAATGGTCAACTGTGGTGCATGCATACAATGGAATACTGAGCATCTACTAGAAGGAGTGAGACTGTGAGACATGCAATAGAGGTGAATGAATCCTGTAGACAACATTTTGAGTGAACTATACCAGAAACAAAGGCAAACACTGTAATACCTCATGAATATGGACTAACTACAATGTGTAAACTCAGAATTGAATCTTAGGGCATAGCTTATCAGGGGAATGATTGTTGTAATGGTCCCTAAATTGTAGGCTCTTACCAAAGTCACATATATTCCTGAATTGTGATGGCTATCTCCAGACTCTGAGATGCTGATCCCCTTGTGTATAACCTGATTGGTCTCTGGAACTTTGGGCATCTGTGTGACAACTAAAACTCAGAGCTAGCGCTCATCAGATATGAATGCCAGTATTAGTGCATACAGCAACTGTTAAAAAAAAAAAAAAAAAAAAAAGCTGAAAAAGAGCCCAGACTTCAATTAGAGATATGAATGAGGCAGATCTGATTAAGACTAGGGCAAATTGGGCTAAAGGGTAAAGGTTGAAACTGACTGCGTTTTAAAACGTTAACTTCTTTGTGAGACCAAGGGAAGAGATGTTTATTTGATGTAGGATCTATATTTTCTAAACAATATAACTTCTACTGTCAATTTGTTCAAACACCGTAATTATATGGAACTTTGAATAGGAAGTGAGATCTGGTAGGTTTGTATAGGTTAGTGTGAAACAGCAACATATCCCAAAATAATTTGGGCAGAGAATAAAAATATACATGCAGGGTCCCCCTGAGGAGCTGGAGGGAAATGCAGAAGTGTTGGACTTCCTCATCTGGATTGTTGCTGATGTTCTCACAAATATTGAGGACTGACCATTTGGTATGCTGAGAACTCTATCTTGGGGCTTGCTCATTACTGCAAAGGAGAGGCTAAACCTGCTTGTAATTGTGCCTAAGAGTCCCCCCCTTTGTTGAGCAGATGTGGCCCTCTGTTGCTCTAGCTAACTCAACTCGGCAGGTGAACTAACTGCCTTCTCCTTTACATGGGACCTGACACCCAGCGGTGTAAATCTCCCTGGCAATGCAGGATATGACTCCCAGGGATGAATCCGGACCCAGCATCATGGGATTGAGAACATCTTCTTGACCAAAAGGAGGATGCAAAATGAAACAAAATAAAGTTTCACTGGCTGAGTGATTTTGAATGGAGTTGAGAGGTCACTCTGGTGGACATTCTTATGCACTATAGATAACAATTTTAATGATTTTTTAAATTTAATTGTATTGAGATTGTTCACATATTATACAATTATCCAAAGATCCAAAATACACAATCAATTGCCCACGGTACCATCATACAGCTGTGCATCCATCACTATAATTATTTTTTTTTCAATTTTTAGAACATTTTCATTATTCCAGAAAAGAAATAAAAACAAAAAAAGAAAACTCAAATCCTCTCATACCCGTTACCAGCCCCCCACTCCATTACTGACTGATAGTATTAGTATGGTACATTTGTTACTATTGATGAAAGAATGTTAAAATACTACTAACTGTAGTACATAGTTTGTCAAAAAGACAAACAACACAATTTCAAAATGGGCCAAAGACTTTCAATAGACATCTCTCTAAAGAAGATATACAAATGGCCAGAAAGTAATGAAAATATGCTCCACATCATCAGCTATCAGGGAAAGTAAACCAAAACCACAATGCAATACTATTTCACACACATTAGAATGACTGCTATTTAAAAAAACAAAAAACAAAAACCAAAACAAATAGCAAGTATTGGAGAAACAGGAACACTGATTCATTGCTGATGGCAACGTAAAATGCTGCAGTCACTGGGTAAGACATTTTGTTGGTTCCTCAGAAAACTAAGTATAGAGCTATCCATGTGACCCAGCAATCCCACTACCACATATATACCCAAAAGAAAAGCAGGGACTGAAATCAGTATTTGCTCACCAATGTTCATAGCAGCGTTACTCACACTTACCAAAAGATGGAAGCAACCCGAGTGTCCATCAACAAATGAATGGATACAGGAAATGTGGTATATACTTATGATGGCATATTTTTAGCCATCAAAACGAATGAATTCCTGATACATGCAGCAACAGTGATGAACCATGAAGACTACATGTTGGGCAAAATAAGCCAGACACAAAGGACAAATGTTGTATGATCTCACTGATTTGAAATAATTGCAATAAGCAAACTCAGAGTCAGAATCTGGAATACAGGTTACCGGGGGACAGTGTAAGGATAGGCAATAGGAAGTTAAGCCTTAGAATGTACACAGTTTCTATTTGGAATGAAGGAAATGTTTTGATAATGGATGGTGGTGATGGTAGCACAACACTATGAATATAAACAACAGCACTGAAATATATATCTGAATGTGATTAAAAGGGAAAATATTATATTGTATATGTGGTAATAGAATAAATATTTTTAAACCCATCCATCGAGCTACACTACACAGTGAACCCTAAGTTAAACTATGCACTATAGTTTTTAGTACATTATAAAAATTCACTATCATCAATTTTAATAAATGTTCCATATCAATGTGAGGTGTTAATAATAGGGTGTTGTATGGGGACTCTGTTTTATGCATGATGGTTCTGTGAACCCATAACTTCTCTAAAAAAGCCAAACAAAAAAAAAAAGAATTTAAAAAAATAAATAAAGTTAATTCAGAATAGCTATTCTCAAATAACTGGCATCTAACCAGAAGTCATTTAAATAATTAACCTGCCTCAAAACTTGAATTATGCATATCTAAACTATTTCTTCCAATTAAAACTTGAAAAAAAATTGTAATGATTAACTTGGTCTGTGCTCATTTTTACCTTCTGTGCCAAGTATCAAATCTCTCTTATCTTTAATTATATGTGCTAACAATATTCTTACAAATCTAATGCTGATCTATAACCTGATTTAGACAATATCTGCAAGATTTGATACAATGTCAATTTACAATTTACTGCTCTACAAATGTTTGCATAATAATGGATAGAGGTGTTACTGTTTCCGTGATCTTCGTTTAATTAAACACTGTCTGTAGTTCACACAATCATAAGAAAAAATGACAAGATAATTTCTTCTTTGCATTAAATATAATTATGTGAGTTGGGAAAATTAATTTCAAAAATCTTCCTCGTGCCAGTGTAGCTTCTCTGTACCATTTAATGGGAAATCATTGTGTTTAAATTTGTTATAATATATTTGCAATTCATTTTTAAAAGTCCCCCCCAGAAGACTAATGGAACTGTTGAAGGGAGGCATTAGTGACCCAGAGATATCCCCTTCTCTGAAGACCTCTCACAACTTAAAAAATGAATTTCTCTTTTTTCTGAAGATCTGTAGACCAAGAAGTGAGAACAAAAAGCTGCAATTTTGAAAATTCATTATGAATCATAAAGGAAGAAAGTAGTAAAATGTGGTTCTGAATTTAAGATTAATTTCATTCTTTCACAAATACATGTAAGCACTCCCACCTACCCCCACACCTGTACAAACATTACACTAGGAGAATGGAAATTATACCCTTTTCCGAATGCAAAATGTTCCTGGGGAAAATAAATACATTCTTTGTATACAATTAGAATAGTTAAAACATGTGTCACCATCTCATAATAGTCATGACAGAGAACAGAATCCCCTTCCTTAAATCTGACACTAAAGAAAAAGTTTCCAAGTTCTGCCTATTAACATATCACTTCCAGTCAAATGTCATATTCCATCATTCTTAAAAGTCAGGTTCAAAATAGTCTGAAGATTGAGAAAGAAAGATAAGGATAAATAAACAGTAAATTTAACTCATAGGGGAAAGAATGTTATCATAGAGAAATATAAATATGTATGCATGTTTGCATGTGTCTGTGTGTGCATGCATTATTGAGAGTCTTCACAGAAATTCAGGAAGTTCTTGTACCAGAACAGGGGGGCATGAAATTAGGAAACAGGAACAGAGTATAAGAAGTGATTTTTAAAAAATTAAAATGCTACAGTTAACAAAATGTCAAAGCAGAAGGGGACAAAGAACTAACTGATCAATGTAGTCGTATGAATTTTTTAAAAGTCAGGCATATATATATATACACATATATACATATATAATTGTGGAATGTTGCACATTAAAGATAAAAAGAAGTTTCTGAACCCTTTCAGACAGAAAACAATAAAACAACAACACTTCCAGGAAGCAAGTATTAGAATAGCATCATATTTTTCATCAACAAGAAAAGATGCTAGGATAGAGCAAAGAAAATCCTCAAAGAACAGAGAAAGTGGGAGAAAAATCTACAATTCTATATCTCACCAAATTATCAATCAAGTATCATGACAAGAATTTTTCAGAAATGCAAAAATCACTGAATGCTTACTTTCATGGAAATTCCCTTCCAAGGAAATTATTTGCAAATTGACTCTAAATGAAAGCAATAATTAAGACATATGGATATATTATCTTATGGTCTTTATTCTCAAATTCTTCTCACCAATTATTCTCCTAAAGCAGTGATAGGGAACTGGGGCAAAGAAAAGTTAAATATTATGTTTTAAATGCTGTTATGGGGACAAAGTGAAAACCTGTCAATTAAACTACATGGTAAATTGACTTTTAGAAAATTACTCTGCTACCATATGAAAGATAGAATGTATAGTTCTTACAAAAAAGAAAAAAGTCAACCAGAAACCTTCATTATTGATTATATTTTGCAAAATATAGTCATATTCCAAATGGCAGTAAACCCAAAGTCACCATGATTTTAAGAGTTAGCAAATATAGAAAGTGAAAATTAATTTTCCATCGACACTAGGAATAATCACTTTTGAATAGCACAGCTTCTCTGACTTTAGAAGCCTGAAAAGGAAATGCAACTATGGCACACCATTTGGTTCTGTATTGAACAAAAATTAAACTATCATAACAATAAATGAATTTTCTTCAATTTCTAACTTTCAGAATCAATCTACAGAGAAAACACAAATCATTTAGTTATGCTTAACAGAATAGAATACAAGTAGTTTTACTTTTAAAGTCAAAATCAACATAAAGGATTTTGTATAAAATCATTATACAAAATGGAAATTAAAAAGATAATTTTTACAATTGATTATCAGGGATATAGAAATTTCAGTAGTTTTTTTTTTTTTTTTCTTTCTTAAACTAACAAGGATCAATTGAATAATGTTAAAGAGTAACCAAACTATCAAGAATTGGAAGAAGGAAGGGAGGGGAGTTTGGAGCAGAGAACTAAGTTAATAGCTCATCTATCATGATCCAAAGATGATGGAAAATAACTATAGTTGATGAATCAAAAGATAGTCATATGAGCATGAATTTTAAATATATGAAGCTAAACAGTTCAGCTCTAAGGAGAGACAATTAAAGCCTCTGTAAGCAGGGCTGAACTTGCAGACAGGTCAAGGAATTTACGAGTTTCTTTTTTTTTTAAATTAAGTTTATTTATCAAGAAATAAATAAAAAATAAAAAACAACATTTCCAGATAAAATAAAACAAAGGAACAGGAAAAACATACATCCTGATACAACTTCATTGATATAACTGATACAACTGATTTAACTTCATTGTTTCCAATATGCTCCTATCATACCTCAAAAAATTAATAAATCATAGTCATTCTTGACATTCCATTATCATTAAGATTACCCTCAGTATCTTATCTGTTCTTACTAAATTATCATTCCCCCTTCACTAACTGCTGTCTATCTCTAGGTCCACCATACTCTACAACAAGAGTTCACATTAGTGGTAACATACAATGTTTCTCCTTTTGTTTCTGACTTATTTCATTAACATTATGTCTTCAAGATTCATCCATGTTGTCATATGCTTCATGACCTCAATCCTTCTCACTGCTGCATAGTATTCCATTATGTGCACATATCACATATTATTTATCCACTCATCTGATGTAGGACATCCAGGTTGTTTCCGTTTCTTCGCAATTGTGAATAGTGCTGCTATGAACATTGGTGTGCAAATATCTGTCCATGTCACTGCTTTCAGGTCCTCTGGGTAAATACCGAGAAGTAAAATTGCTGGATCATAGGGTACTCAATGTCTAGCTTTCTAAGGAACCACCAAACTGTCTTCAGAGTGGCTGTACCATTATACACTCCCCACAGGAATGAAAAAGACTTCCAATTTCTCCACATCCTCTCCAGCATTTGTAGTTTCCTGTTTGTTTAATGACAGCCATTCTTATTGTTGTGACATGATACTTCATTGTGGTCTTGATTTGCATCTCCCTAATAGTTAGCAAAGATGAACATTTTTTTTTCATGTGTTTTTTAGCCATTTGTATTTCCTTTTCAGAAAAATGTACTTTCATATATTTTGCCCATTTCATAATTGGGCTATTTGTACTATTGTCATTGAGTTGTAAGATTTCCTTATATGTACAAGATATCAGTCTCTTATCAAATAGATGGTTTCTAAATATTTTCTCTCATTGAGTTAGCTGCCTCTTTACCTTTTTGTCAAATTCCTTTGGGGTACAGAAGCTTTTAATTCTGAGGAGTTTCCATTTATTTTTTCTTTCATTGCTTGTGCTTTAGATGTAAGGTCTAAGAAGTGTCCACCTAATACTAGGTCTTGAAGATGTTTCCCTATGTTATCTTCTAGGAGATCTAAGATGCAGTCTCTTATATTGAGATCTTTGATCCATGCCGAATTAATTTTAGTATTGGGTGTGAGGTAGAGGTCCTCTTCCATTCTTTTAGATACAGATATCCAATTCTCCCAGCCCTATTTGTTGAAGAGGCTGTTAGCTTCTTCCTAGCTGGAAGGTGAGTTTCTTTTTAACTCTATTAATGCTATTTGCTTTTATTGCCTTTTTAAAATTATGCATGTCACTTTGATAAAGTTTTTGCAAGGTAAAACAAAATTGTGGCCTACATTTTGACGGTACTTTATTTATTGTGAAGTTATTATTAATATATATAATGTTGAACTAATAGTCTTAATAATTAAAAATTACAAATTGCATTCTACATGTTGCTATCAAAAATTATTGTAATTCCTAAAGAAGACTTTTGTTAATTTTTAATATTTAATTTATTAATATATAATATTTTGATATAAAAGTTTAATATTTAAAATTTATGTAGGCATTATTTTTATATTATAAAATGTTGTTTTCTATTTTTCTGGGTGTAATAAATAATAAACTATTTGATAAATTCTACCTACCAATAATTTTCCTGAGTTTTTTGTACTTCTTTTTTCATTTCTGAAAGTATAATGGTTACGAGCTTAAGTTTATGATTCTTAAAAACTTGGATAATAATAGAACTATTAATAATGAGAGCTAATATTATTAATTGAATTTTATGAGTTAGGCATTATGCTAATTGCTTTACATGCATCATCTCATTTATTAATTGCAAAAGCCTTCTCACTTAGGAATTCTCATAACCTCTGATTTAAATACAAGGAAGGAGAGGTTAAAGAGGCAAAGTAACATCTTTAGGATTTACATTTTCATTTAGTCAATAAATATCTAGTAAAGAGGCACTATTATAGAAGTTTTGGATTCATCAACGAGAAAACAGGCAAAAATTGTGGCCCTCATGTAACTTATATTCTATTGGGTGAGTATAGTAATGAAAAAATGTCAAATAAATAAACAATATAGTCTTCTATAAAATGATAAGTGCTATGAAAAAATACATAACATTAAATGCATTGGTAGGATAATTGCAATTTTAAATATGATGGTCAAGGTAGATCTCATTCTGAGAAGGTGACAGTTTAGCCAAGAATTGAAGGATTTAAAGAAAATAGCCACATGGTACCTAAGTAAAGGTTACTGAAGATGGAGAGACTTGCCAATAAAAAGCTTTTAGACTAGGACATTAGAACAAGTGTGGTGTGCCTGGAGGAGACAGGGAGGCTGTAAGAAAACCATGGGGCTCCATGGGCCATTAGAAGGACGTTGGTTTTTTTCTCAAAGTGTAACAGGAAGATAGTAACATTCTAAAAATGTTATGAGAAACAAAACAATAACTACACCTGAGTTAAAAAGACAACTTTCAACAAAAAAAGCTCACATTTCATCTAGGCCTAGAAGTATTATGTAAGAGCTTACTCCATGCTCTCAAGAGAGGAGTGTGCAGAGGACAAGGGAAAAACACATAAAAGGCACCAAGGCTTCATTGTATATGGCATGCAAAGGAACAGAGTTTCTGCACAAGAAAAGGTCAGGATGAATAGAATATTAGAAATTTTATGCCATGAAGAAATATAGAAGTTCACTTTTAAGGCTATTGGACTCCAGAAGACAGTTTTAAACCAATTCAGTTCACTATCACTTCTCTATTGACATTGTTAGGCAAAAGGTATAATTTTCTATTCTATTCTCCTGTAGCGCTTGGTTCTAAAACTTGGGACTAAATTTGTGTTTCAGGAAAATTCCTCTGGTAGCAGAGTGAAGAATATGGTGGACAGCTAAATTTAAAAAGATAATGCACTATTCTAGAATTTTGAACAAAGTGCCGTGGCTGCCCAAGGTGGGAAGCATTTATTGCTTTTACTGGGGATTGGAGTGAAGCTGACCTCTCTGTTGGTCCTCCAAGGGCTTTGAGGAATTGCACGGGTATAGAAGAGGAAAATTTCCATATGGCAGGCAACATGAGGCTTGAAACCAAGAACTGTATCCCAACTGTGTTGAAATATATTTTAAAAAATGTATACAAAAGAAAAACACACAAACTGCAGCGTACTTCACAAGCCACAAAAGCCATTTATCAAAAAAAATTTGTGCATTTAACAGTGATTAAAGCTGAGGCTTCCATCAGTGAGCAGTTTCCAGTACTAAGATAAGCTTTTCTGATTCTCATTTAAACAATTAGAAATTTGGATTTGATGATCTTTGGTATTTCTTTTAGTTCTCTGAATCTATGAAATCACAAGGTAATATTGCCTAAGCATATTTTTATTTTTTTAACCTCTACATCATTTTCATCAGACTAGTTATTTTTCTCTAAAATGGAGTTTAAATTAGAGTAGATGTAATTTAATGCTATAAAGCCAACATGAAGGCTTTTCTGATCATTTAAATGATCAAACCAACATTATAAATTCTACATACCCCATATATTTTTAAGTATCCAAAAAATATCAAATTTCCAGGTGATTTTTTATGCTATTCATTAGATTAACTGTGTCTACTGTGATTCTCAAAAAACACAATTCATTCTCATACTACCATAAATTCCTTTCCTGTCACTAATAAAAGCATTCACTAATTTCTCCACAAGCTGAGAGAGATAGAAACTCAACATGATTTTATTTAATAAGGGGTAATAAAGTACTCTCTCCATATCCTCGTCCATTCATACACATCTTTGAATTGAAGGCTCTAGAGTTTCTACAGGGGACAGTTGAATGAAATACCTACTGATTCTTTTGCAATTAGTGGAAAAAACAGTATAATAACCACATATAAGTATATGAGCTAGTATTACACAATTCCTAATTATATTTCTTTTCAAAGGCCATTCTCAGTTCATATTCACATTTAAACTTAGGATTGAGTATCTATGTTAAACTTTTTCTTCTGTTTGTGACTCTTTTGATTATGTTTACCAAGAACAATCTATTCCAAAATTTTCAAGTATGTTAGTAACAATATTAATTATCATAGTGTGCTGTGAAAATAAATTTATATTTAATGGCATTGCTTTTAACAGTTTACTTTCCAGTTTTCTTTGGAATAAATTATAGAATTTGTATCTAATGTAAAAATAAACATGATTTTAATTCTGCCCAATTTGAGAGATTTTAAAGATCAATGTTTCTTTTAAACTTTGATAAGTCAAATAAAACACTGAATTTTCTTAGACTAAGAAAAGTTTAAATTAATTTATTTTCACACCTGTCACATTTATCAAATCTCTAAGAATATAACATTTATCAAATTCAGATAATCCCCCAGACAGAATAAAAAAAAAAAAGTTGTTAAACAATTTAGTCTTCATGTAATAAGAAAAATACTAGGGTAGAAAAATAATTTATGAATTTTCATCCTCTTCACCTCCCAAAAGCATTAAATATATATATATCAGATTTGCTCAAGAGAATAGTCACACACACACACACACACACACACACACACACACACACTGAATTAAGTAATCTCAACTGTTTTAGATTCACTCATTGAAAATACCTTTTGAGGGCCAAAGCTCTGGATAAACAATGGTGAATGAGACAAAATGTCTGTCTTCATACACCTCTGGTTCTAGTGGGGGAGATAGCACTACATAATAAACAAATAGAATCACATGTCACTTATTTGTAAGTACAAGGGCACAAAAAGAAAAAAAAAAGCAGAATGTATAGTGAGTGATAGAGCCAGTGGCTATTTCAGATTAGATTATTAGGGAAACCTGTCTGATAAGCGTTGATCAGAAATTTAGATGATATGAGGAATGAGCTAGCAAACTGCATAGTAAAGACTTAACCTTGCTCAAAGAAAGTTTTGGTCTTTTGTTCCCAGCTCCTGGGAGGTAACCGCTAAGCCCTTAAAATGTCCTGCCTGAGTGCTGGTCTTTACCTGGGCATCTTAGCCCATGCCAGATCATCTATGTTAACAGTGTCATTTATGGTGGGGGCCTTAAACCATGTGGTATCAACTTGTCCTCTGGAAGGGCTGGAAACTCAACCATGTCTGCTGACCAACCCTCAACACAAACTCTAGACACCAGGCTTCAGTTAAGCTTCCCAGGTGAACAATACTCCATGCATTATTGTCACACATGATTGCTGGGAGAAATATGTGCTTGCCACATGGCTCAACATGAATAGGACAGCTATAACTTTCAAGCTTGGTCTCTCTTGGACCCTGCTCTATATGCATTTACCATCGCTGATTTTAATTTGCATCATTTCATTATAATAAACCACAACTGTGAGTATAACAACTGTGTGGGCCTGTCTAGTAAATTTTTGTACCTGAGGGTAGTCTTGAGGACTCTCTTAAACATTGAAGAAGCCATGTGAAAAGTTAGAGGAAGTTGATTATTAGGTGAGAGATAGTAAGTGCAAAGAACGTGATGTGAGAATAAGTTCGACACAGTCAAGAAAGGGCAAAAAGAAATATGACTAGAACAGAATTACCATGAGGGTGAATTGTAGAAGATCATGTTTCTGAGGTACTAACAGAGGTTGATAATAAGGTGTCTGGATATTATTCTGAATGTAAAGTGAAGCTTTTAGAGAGCTGTGTGTAGGAGAGGGTCATAATCACATGCTCATTTGTTTCCATCTTGTCTGTGGCCACTTTTGCACTACACTGACAAAGTTGAGTAGTTGCACTACAGACTGTATGGCATTAAAACCCTAAAATATTTTCCACCTGTCGCTAAAGTTTCCACAGCCCTATTCTAGATGGCATTTAAACTCATGAGAATTAATGTGATCAACTATGACCAGCTGTAGTTGAAAAAAGTACCAAAAAGATACTCATATTCTTTCAATACAATGTTTCCAAATGTGGTTTCTAGACCACTGACATGAGCATTACCTGGAACTTGTTGGACATGCAATTTCTCAGGACCTACCCCAGATTTACTGAACAAGAATCTGGGAGAGGGGCCAGTGATCCGCTTTATAAAAGGCCCTCTAGATGATCCTGATGTATGCTAAATTTTGAGAACTATAGTCTTAACCGATTGAATGGAGATAAAAGAGGAGTAAATGTTAGAGTTGAAGAGTTAGATATAAAGATGATTTTTCTGGTACACTTGCAAGCCAGAGGGAATGATACTGCTATGACACGCATGGACAATGATTCTGCTTTGTCAACCAGAATGAAGAAGTATTCTTGCTAAATCTTTGGTTCAAGAACCAGGAGGGCCAGAATTTAGCAAAATTTGTCTTACAAGGAAACACATTTATGAGCAAAATTTCCTCCAGAAAAAGTTTGTAAGCATGAGTAAAATAGGACAGTGGCCTCACAAGAATTGAATATAGCTCTGTGTGAAGTCTTGCCCATGCATGAGTGCCCCAAAGGAAATCCAGTGGCAAAGAAGGAGACTCTTAACTGTTCCCTGTGACAGCTTCTGTTCTGTGCAGCCAGCTTCTGTCCATAAATTCTTTATCTCTTTAGCTAAATAAATATGAGTTTTATGGCTGTGATGGCTTCCTCCCCTTATTCTATAACATCAACAACACTGCAAAATGTCACAGATAAATGTGGGCAGTTTTCATGGTCCAATTAGCATTTTTTCAGCCTTAATTATGGTTTAAAATTTCTATCCTTCTGTTTTATCTGAATTTCAGAATAATTCCATTCCATTTTGTTGTATGTTCTAATGAATATATCACTAGTCATCTATATCTATAAGGTTTTTTTACCCCTTTATAAAATTACAAAGTTTTATTATATGTAAATAGAAAATACAGTGATAAAGTAAAATAGTAAAAATAGTATAGTAGTAAAAATATAAAGTAGTAAAAGATTAACTGATGGTTAATTCAATACTTCAAGAAAGCACTGCATTTATAAATGACTTCCACATCAAATATATCAACTGTGGTAAAGAACTGTACAACTAACTACATTTTAGGAATATATCATAGCAAAGTTAAATAAATAATAACTTATAATAGTGGGACACCAATTATTTATTTGCATGTCTAATCTGTTTTTATTAATGACTGGCTAGACCATATCAAATTGTCATCAAATTGGTTTGAATAGGAAATAACTAAAGTGATATTAATTGGAAGTATGTAATGGGTAAATGCAAATTATTACCTAGTAATGTCAGAAATAGGCTTTATATTTTGAAATACACTGGGAAACTTCAGATTTCCTGATTCAAAATTTTATTCATAGTAGCATTATTCACAACTGCCAAAAGATAGAAGCAACCCAAGTGTCCATCATCTGATGAATGGCTAAATAAAATGTAGTATACACATACCACGGAATATTCTGCAGCCATGTAAAGGAAGGAAGTCTTGATACATGTGACAACTTGGATAAACCTTGAAGACATCATGTTGAGTGAAATAAGCCAGACACAAAAGGGCAATGTTCTCACTGATTTAAAACAATTACAATAAGTAAACTCATACAGTCAGAATCTAGAATATAGTTTACCAGGGGAGAGGGTGAAGATAGAGAATGGGAAGTTAAGGCTTAAAATGCCCAAGGTTCCTATTTGGAATGATGGAAATATTTTAGTAATGGATGGTGATGATGGTAGCAAAACAGCACTGAAATATATACCTGAATGTGATTTAAAAGGGAAATGTTAGACTGTACATATGATACCAGAATAAAATTTTTTTAAAAAATCCATGGAGCTATACTGAACAAACAGTGTACCTTAAGTTGACCCATGGACTGTGGTTACTGGTGCAATTGTAAGAATGTGCTAACATTGGTTGTGGTATTCCACACCAAAGCAAGATGTTGGCAGTAGGGTGGTTTGTGGGAATCCTGTATTTTGTGTACAATTGTTCTGTATACTCACTTCTCTCATAAAGAATTAAATAATATAAAAGTGGTTGGAGTGTACTATATGAAGCAGGCAAAGCAAAAACTCACGTAGTTCCCCACATCCAATTGTTTTATGCCATTGATGTGAGTTGTGACACTTGATTCTACTCTTGTCTTCTACTTTCCCTTAGTATTTGGTACCAGAGGTAATTTCCCATTTCTGCAGTTAAATTATAAACTTCCCTTGCCACATCTTCCCAAATTGCACTATTCTGTCTGTCAAAAACAGCTGGGCTGAGTAAGAAAATAATGCTAGTCGATTAAAAAATGTGCTTTGGTGATGTGAACTATTTGATTACACTAAAATAGGAAATTTAAACTAATCATTTGCTAATCTTCTCATATCTTCTTTGAAATGTCTTGTGATGAAAAGGTTAGCAGAAACACCAAATTTGTGGATTCTGAATGATTTGTTTGCTGGGAAAACATAAACAGTATTTTCCAAAGTGTTGTAAAGTAAACTATGCTGATTTCTGTGAAATTATTTTGTTTTACAAGAGAGATTCTGCAAAAATACTCACAAACTGAGCTAAATTCTTTCAACATCAAATGATATTTGAATAAGTTCCATGTTACTTACATAAAAATATAAACAAATATTCTAAAATTACTAAATTTGGTTACGAAAATATAAAATGTCCTTGTGTATCTAAATTGCTCATTGCCTTATGTTACTAAGGAAGAACTGTTTTAAAACTAATTTCCTATAATGGGTTTCTTAGGAGCAAGTGTAAATTAAAATGCACAAGAGATATACTGTTCATGCTCTTTTGGTTATGAAGTTAGTTTCCCCACATAATGTCTGCCAGGCTTTGAAAAAGAAGAGGTTCCTACTTTAAACTTTATGTAAACCACTGCCAAGTAGAAAAGTGGCATATGCCTTGCAAATCACTGGAGAATATGAGTAAAAACTAGCATAAACCACATAGCAAGTGGTAGAAGAAAAAGGAAACATAAACAAGAAAAACACAAGTATGAAGTCAATAATGCCAAGCTTATAAGTTAAAGCCAGAAATATAAAGGATTTCAGCTCTCCTTTTAAAAGGGTATGATTTTTAAAAGGTCTAAATATATGCTGCCTACAAAATACATATCTAAAACAAAAGAAAGAAGACCTATTAAAATAGGATGAACAAATTTAAAAATAAAGCAGAGGCAGTAAAATTAATCTCAGATAAAGTAGAATTTAAGGTAAAATAAACATGTAGGGTAAACATGGTTATTTACTAAGGATAAAATTTAACAAGTATCAATAAGTGCATCCTATTCATAAAATTGCACAGGTCAAACAATGTAGCCTAAAAATATATACGCAAAAGTGTTGTGGGCAAGTAATAGGATTTGTTGCAGGATGTTTTTCCAGGGAAATGGATTCTGAAAGAATTTAGTGTTCAAGATATTTAATTAGGAAGGTGCTTGGAAGGGAAAGAGAAGAATCAGGATTGGGGAGAGAAGTTATATTCAGGCCCAGCAACTTCAGCCAATACCATGGGGATCTGTGAAGCTGAAATGGCATGTCAGAATTGTGCCATGTTGCCCACCTATGAGCATGAACCTGGGCAAAGTGACTCTCTGAAACCTCTTCAGGGATTAGTGGTACCCTTAAGGGGCTACAGTTGAAAGATTGCTGCCAACAGTATTCCTTGCACCTGGAGCAGCAATTCCTTCACTGAAGGGGATCTTGGGCAATTCATATCTGTGTCCTCTATGGCCCTCCATGATCACATCCAATTTTACATATATGACTAAGGAGAAGCTCCTCTAAGATTCTGTTGGAGTTCTCTGTCTGAAGGAAACTTAGATAAGGGGCATCAGTAAGATGAATTATAGTTCCCATGACTACAACCTGTTTCAGGGCCATGACTGATCCTCATTTTCTTCCTACTCTATTATCCATTCTAGATTCACCTCACCCTCCACAAGCACCTCTGCTGGCTTATCTGATGGCATTGACCCACATACTCATATCTGAGGTTTCTGAGACTGCCCACCACATCATTTTGTGGTGAAGGTTTCTGCAACTGTGCATTTACTATCAAAATTGGGGAAGTGAGTATTCAGCTGTACCCACATTGCTTATCTGAATGCAAATATACTCCTCCCTTTCTGCATTGTTTATTATCAGCAACTCAACTTCCTCCTGATTATCATGATCAGTTACTCCCACCAAAATGATGATTAGTCTTGCCTGCTGGACTCTGGAAAAAAGGAGTCCAAGTGTCCAGGCAGTAGCCATACATTAAAGCTCAATGGGACTCTTGCTGTGTCCCTGGCAAAAATTTTCTTTATTTGGAGATCATGGATGCAGAACGTAGAATTGTGAGGAAAGGAAGTACAGATTCCCGAAAGGAGTCATTGAGACTGATAATAAGCAGGATACTAATGTTTCCACTGCTTCTTACACAGATTTATATATTCTTCCCATTGGGACTAAGCATCTCATAAAAATGTTTTATCAGAAGGTATACTTATCCTGGAGAATGGAAACTGTCCTATTAAAGTATCACTTAAACAGTGATACTTTCAAGTGTGGCTTCACCAGGCTATTCCAATGCTCTATAAAACTAACAATATCTGGCTAGTGTTTTTAATAAGACCAGGGAATCCCATGGTTATGGCTAAGTTCCATATGCCCTTTACTATAAACTGGCTCCTCCAGAAAGACGTGTTACGAGGAATCCTGTGCCAGTGGATCAAACACTTCATTATTCTTAAGATAGTGCTGTTGGCTGAGGACCTGTGGCCAAAAAAGGAATTTCATGACTGGAATCAGTATCTATTCATATCAAAACAGGGCTGAAGGAGCACAAAGTGTTAATTTGGCACTAAGCTAGGTCAGTTTTTTCATAGAATAATGCTATGTCAGGGTCTCAGCATTATTCTTGATTGTTAGCAGGCTGAACTTTGTGGGTGGCAGTAGCTAGATCTGCCTTCGTAAGGGAAGGCCCCTGCTTCTGGGCCTGAGAATTCACTCCATACCTGCCCATTGTTCCCACTTTCTTAAATGTGCCCATCATGCCAGCCCTGGAATTGCCAATGGGAAAGGTTAACTGGCTCCGATGAAGTCATTTTTAATGTTTAGTTGTTTAATGCCTATTCCAGAGTGGGTGATCTCTTATGAGCATTAGTGTGTGACATAAGCATCTTCATACATCTCACCCACACCCATATGTTCATCCACGTGCTTCTACCCCAGGGAATATTGCCCATAATCTTCCAAACATTCTCCTTCCAGAGTCCTGCCAGGTAATTTGACACTGAAAATTAGGCTCTGTGTATTGTAACCTTGGCACACTTTTTTCCATGGAATGTAAATGATCAAGTGTGCAGTATGAAGCTCTACAATTGAGACCTGGTTCCCATGCTTCTGTCTTTCAAGACTAGCCCTGAATAAGGTTGTAGTGCATCTGCCAATCATTTTCAACTTTCTCTCACATATTAGTTGACCCATTTATAAAACAAGATAGGACTGTTACCTCTTTGGACATCTCTCATGATATATTCTCCATTTGGTCACAGATGTGAGCTGAGGAAAGGGTGGTGCAGCAATGTGGTGGATTAAAAGTGGTCAAAGTTTCAAGAATATGCAGTTTGCTTGTGCCTGCTTGCTTGTTCATGCTAAATCTTGTACATACAACTGCCATCTTGGATGCATCATTCCTGGGTCCACCAAAACTTATGACTTGAGGGGCCTGACAGAACCAGTCTCATAATGGGCAGACCCAGGACCATGATCAATCACTGAGTTCAAAAAAGCCCAGTAGAGAAATAGGATTTGTCTTTCAAAAGGTATTTAATTTTCTAATGCAGATGGCATTACTTTGCTCCAGAAATGTGAAGCCTGCATTGTAATTCTCACACTGAAGTTTGCCATAGACTTCAAACAGTGACTTCGGCCACCGCTGATATATCTCTAAGACTGTAGAGTCAGCCACGATGTATTGACCAAGCTAAAGGGCTGGTTGCACTATAGGCTGGACCTGCTACAGAACCCTTTTCTGCTCTAGTTACCACTCAAAGTTTGCAGCCTTTTACTTTATCAAGTATATGAGCCAAAGCAGTATTCGCAGGTGTCCAGAACCCAGAGGATCTTAACAGGGATTATGTGTCCTTGTTTTTATTGGGGGTTGCAAAATGGTATAATTTTTCTTTCACTTTGGGTGGGAAGTTCCAGCATGCCACTGACAACTGGGCCTCCACAAAGTTATTAATATGGTAGCTCCTAAAATATCATATGGTATATCTCCCTCTGACCAAAATGTATATCTTTTATCAAGGCCTCCAAGTAAATAGAAAATTGCTGATTATCCAGTAGTAATCAATGTAGTGGACAGATATGATATTCTACAGGATGTCCAGAGGTTCTTGATCTCTTTGAAGAATATAATAACCGAGTATGACAGAGTTAAAGTAGCCTTGGGTAAAACCATTAAGGTATAATATTGTCCATTTCATACTGAAGCAAACTGTTTCAAACTGTCTTTTCTCACAGAGATAGAAAAGAAGGCATTTGCCAAATAAATGACTGTATATCATGTACCTGTGGTTATAGTAATCTGTTCTAGTAAAGATACTACTGAAACTAGCATGGTGTCTTCAACTGAGGTTACTAGTTTGTAGTAGTCAACTGTTATTCCTCAGGATATTCTAGTTTGGCCAGGGGTCAAACTAGTAAATTAAATAGAGATATGACTAAGGTCTTCACACCTGAATCCTTTATATCTTTAAAGTGGCCTTAATTTCTGCCACATACCCCACCCTGAGACGTACTGCTGTCAGTGATTTACTGTCTTAATTGGGAACAGGAGCTTGACTTCCAAGGCTACCGTTTAGCCTACCTTGCTATAATAGCTCCTACCTTACCCCACCCCAGGCCAAGGAAAGAATGTGGTAGTTGCACCAACATCCAACTCTGTTGATTCCAATTATCATTCAAGGACCAGGAAAATGTGTTCAAGGACCATGTGAGCCTGCTATAATTCACCTGGACAGGGCCCAACCTCTTACCTGTGTGGTAAATTGAATTATGTACTCCCCAAAAAAGCAAAGGTGAGGCCAACTGAATCAGGTTGGGCTTCAGCCTGGATTACTGGAGTCCTTTATAAGTATGAAATGCAAACATAGAAAGAGAAAGCCATGGGAAGAGCCAGAAGCTGTAAGTCAATAGAATCTGGAAGAAAAAAAAAAGGTCCCACTCTGTTCATTGCTATGTGACATAAAGTCAAGGACCTGAGAAGCACCAGCAGCCAGTCCCAGAATGCTACATTCTTCAGGGAGAAAGCATTGCCTTGCTGATGTCAAAATTTTAGACTTCCTATAACCTCAAAACCAATAAATTCCTATTGTTTAAGCCAACGCATTTCATGGTATTTGTGATCACAGCCAGGAAACTAAGATATTTGACTACCATAAACTCCCACTCTAACCAATGGCCCATGATTATTCTTTGATTCTCCATATATTTACATTGACTCTGCATTTTTAATTAACTGCCCCCAAATATCTAGGTTTTTTTTTCCACTTTTAGTATTTTTCTATTATGAGATAAAATCTGTTCTAGTTTGCTAATGCTGCCTTTTCCAGAACACACCAGAAATGGGTTGGCTTTTATAAAGGGGGTTTATTTTGTTACACAGTTACAGTCTTAAGGCCATAAAGTGTCCAAGGTTACACATCAACAATTGGGTACCTTCACTGGAGGATGGCCAATGGAGTCTGGAAAACCTGTTAGCTGGGAAGGCACGTGGCTGGTGTCTGCTCCAAAGTTCTGTTTCAAAATGCCTTTCGCCCAGGATTTTCCTCTCTAGGCTGCAGCTCCTCTTCAAAATGTCACTCTCAGTTGCTCTTGGGGTGTTTGTCCTCTCTTAGCTTCTCTGGAGGAAGAGTCTGCCTTCAACAGCCATCTTCAAACTGTCTCTCATCTGCAGCTCTTCCTGTGTTCTTCAAAGTGTCCCTCTTGGCTGTAGTAAGCCCACTCTTTCTGTCTGAGCTTATATTGCTCTAGTAAACTAATCAAGGCCCATGCTGAATGCACAGGGCCACACCTCCATGGAAACTATCCAATTAGAGTCATCACCCACAGTTGGGTGGGTCACATTTCCATGGAAACACTCAAAGAATTACAATCTAATTAACACTGATACATCTGCTCACACAAGATTACATCAAAGATGATGGCATTTTGGGGGACATAATACATTCAACATATATACAGAAAAGTGATAACTTTCAAAGTACTATTTAACAAGTAGTTATACAGCAAATTTCAAAGAATGCTATGTGTTATAGTTCCACAATTTCAATTTCCTTATTGTGAAATACAAGATATATACAGAAATGTGATAACTTTCAAGGTATAATTTAACAAAAATCTATAGAGCAAATTTTGAAGCATGTTACATGTTACTGTTATGCCCTATCAGCCCTCTTCTTTTAGCTATTTTAGTACTCTAGAAACTACAAAAAATTACTTATACAAAGATTCAGTATTTCTAATCATTTGTTAAATCCTATCTTGTCAGTTGTACCCCTCTCTCTCATCTCGTCACTGTCTCAATCTTCAGGGATATCTCGGCAGTGACCAAATTAACTTACTCATATTGAAAAGGGGTGTTGACAATATGTGGAAGGGGGATGCACCTAGATGATGTTCTTGGAGGGGTTGTTACCTCTGGGTTTTGGAATTTATCTGGCAGAGGAACATTCTGGGTTTCTGAAAAGTAGACTTGGTGAATGAAACATTTATAGAGTCTCAAATAGGGACCTAGGTTTGTTTGTTTGTTTGTTTCTTTTTTAGTATTTTTGGGACTGTTGTTGGTTAGGGCTTCAGATACTGTGGGCTTTTGGATTATCTAGCTGGAGTTTGCATAAACTCCATAGTTTATGAAAAGATAGCCTCTTGACTCTATTTGAAATCACTTAGCACTGCAACCTTATTTTGTTGCCTTTCTTTTCTCTCTTTTTGTCAAAAAGGCATTCTCAATTCCCCAATGCCAGGGCCAGGATCATTTCTGTGATTCATGTCCTACATCACCATGGAGATTTACTCCCCTGGGAATCATGTCCCATGTAGGGGGAAGGGTGTGCCGGTTTGGATGTATTATGTCCACCAAAACACCATGTTCTTTGAAGCAATCTTGTGGGGGCAGACATATTAGTGTTGATTGGGTTGGAATCCTTTGAGTGCTTCCAAGGAGATGTGACTCAAACAACTGTGGGTGAAACATTTGATTGAATTATTTCCGTGGAGATATGGACCCTGCCCAATCAGAGTGGGTCTTGATTTAATCACTGGAGTGCTGTTAAAAAGCTCACAAACAGAAGGACCTCAGAACAGCTGAGAGAGATGGCCATTGAAAGCCATCTTTTGATAGCCCCGAGTTTGCTCCAGAGAAGCTAACAGAGATGAAACCCAGAGTTTTCCTGAGGCTATGTTATGATAGGACCCCCAGGTGCTTAGAGAGAAAGATTCTGGGAGAAAGAACCAAGAACAAAGGTTTTCTGGACACCATCAGCCATCCTTCAGTGAAGTTATACTCATGTTGATACTTTAATATATACACTTTTATGGCCTTAAGAGTGTAACTTCATAACCAAATAAACCCCATTTATAAAAGCCAATCCATTTCTGGTATTTTGCATAACAGCAGCATTAGTGAACTGGAACAGAGGGTACTGAATTTGTTTGCAGAGTTGGATTAGAGATAGAAAGCCACATCTGAGCAACAAAAGAGGTTCTCTGATGGTGAATCCCAGAAAAAAATTATAGGTAGGCTTAGCTTCCACTTTTCATCCATAAATTTCACTAGAGCAAGCCTCAAGATTGAGGGCTTGACTTAAGTAGGGGGTTCCTAATTTCACATAACATATATTCTGTCCAAGATAAACAAGCAGTGTCTCACATTATCTTCACTTAGTTGTACAATCATCATCACTCTCAAATTTTAAACAATTATAGTAACCCCAAACACCCCAGAGCTCTTGTGAGCTCCTAGTTATTTATCCCTAATATTAGTGTGGTACTGGTAAGATATTCCTATTAAATATAATCTATAATATGTAATATGTGTTTTTTTCTCATATACCATACCATTGTTAAATCTTTGTACCAGTGTCATACCTAAGAAATAGATCATGCAAGCACCTGTGAATACTGTGGCTATATACCTTTAAAGAAACCCTTTCAATCATGTTCACCTTTATTGCAGCACTGATATATATAACCCTATTAATGAACTATCATCACCTCTGTCCATTCCCATACCTTTAAGTTCACTCTCATTAACATGTCTGTACATATTAGATAATCATTCTCCCTTCACTAGCTTCTGGCTATCTCTAGTTCCCCCATATTCTACATTGCAAGACACTAATTTTACATTGTGCAGAGAGTTCTTATTAGTGGTAACATACAATATCACTCCTACTGTGTTTGACTTATTTCACTCAGCATTATGTCTTCAAGGTTCATCCATGTTTTCATATGTTTCAGGACTTTGTTCCTTCTTATTGCTGCATAGTATTCCATTGTATGTACATACCACATTTTATTTATCCACTCATCTGTTGAAGGACACTTGAGTTGTTTCCACCTCTTGGAAATTGTGAACAATGGAGCTATGAATATCAGTATGCAAATGCCTGTTTGTGTCACTGCTTTCAGATTGTCTGGCTATATACTGAGAAGTGAAATGACCAGATCATAGAGTAACTTGATATCTAGGTTTCTGAGGAAACACCAAACAGTTTTCCACAGAAGCTGAACAATTATACATTTCCCAACTGCAATGAATAAGAGATCCAACTTGTCCACAACCTTCCCAGAATCTGTAGTTCCCTGTTTGTTAATGGCAGCCATTCTAATTGGTGTGAGATGATATCTCATTTTGGTTTTGATTTGCATTTCCCTAATAGCTAGTGAAGATGAACATATTTTCATGTTTTTTAGTCATTTGTATTTCCTCTTCAGAAAAATGTCTTTTCATACCTTTTGTGCATTTTGTAATTGAGCTGTTTGTACTATTGTGATTGAGTTGTAGGATTTCTTTATATATGCTGGCTATCAGTCTCTTATCCAAAACATAGTTTCCAAATATTTTCTTCCATTGAGTTAGCTGTGTCTTTACCTTTTTGACAAAGTCCTTTGAGGTGCAGAAGCTTGTGATTTTGAGGAGTTTCCATTTATCTATTTTTTCTTTCAGTGCTTATGCTTTGAGTGTAAAACATAAGAAGCTACCTCTTAATACTAAGTCTTCAAGATGTTTCCCTACATTATCTTCTATAAGTTTTATGATACTGTCTCTCATATTGAGGTATTTGATCCATTTTGAGTTAATTTTTGTATAGGGTGTGAGGTAGGAGACTTCTTTCATTCTTTTGGATATGGATATCCAGTTCTACCAGCCCCATTTGTTGAAAAAACTGATGTGTCCCAGTTCAGTGGATTTGGGAGCCTTATCAAAAACCAGTCAATCATAGATCTGGGGATCTATTTCTGAACTCTCAATTTGATTCCACTGATAAATATGTCTATCTTTGTTCCAATACCATGCTGTTTGGGCCACTGTGACTTTATAGTAGGCTTTAAAGATAGGAAGTGCAAGTCCTCCCACTTCATTCTTCTTTTTTAGAATGTTTTCTGGTAATTTGAATCACACTTCCCTTCCAAACAAATTTGATAACCATCTATTCCAAGTCTGCAAATAGGTTGTTGGAATTTTGATTGGAACTGCATTGAATCTGTAGGTCAGTTTGGGTAGAATTGACATCTTAACGATGTTTAGCCTTCCTATCTATGAACATGGATTATCTTTCCACATATTTAGGCTCTCTTTGATTTCTTTGGGTAAAGTTTTGTAATTTTCTGTATAGAGTTCTTTATCCTTGGTTAAGTTTATTCCTAGGTATCTGATTTTTTTAGTTGCTACAATGAATGCAATTTTTTTTCTTGAGTGTCTCTTCACTTAGGTCATTTCTAGTATATAGGAGCATTACTGAATTTTGTGTATTAATCTTGTATCCTACCACTTAGCCAAATTTGTTTATTAGCTCAAAAAGCTTTGTCATCGATTTCTCAGGGTTTTGCAAATATACAATCATATCTGCAACTAATGACAGTTTTACTTCTTCCTTTCCAATTTGAATATATTTTATTTCTTTGTCTTCTCATATTCATCTGGCTAGAACTTCTAGCATAATATTGAATGATAGTGGTGACAGTGGGCATCTTTGTCTAGTTCCCAACTTTATGGAGAAGGCTTTCAGTCTCTCACTGTTGAGTACTATGCTGGCTGTGGGTACATGGCAATTGTATTGAAATATATTCACATACTGTCCAATTACCCAAAGTGTACAATTGTTCACAGTATCATCATATAGTTGTGTGTTCATCATCACAATCACTTTTGAACAGTTTCATTACTCAAAAAAAAAATAAAATAAATGTAAAAAAGAACACACAAAATATCCCTTACCCCTCCTATCCCCCTCCCATTATTCATTGTCTTTTTGTCCCCATTTTTCTAATTATTTGTCAATACACTGGGTAAAGGAAGTGTGAATCATAAGGTTTTCACAATCACATGGTCACACCATATAAGCTATATAGAGATAAAATCATCTTCAAGGATAAAGTCTACTGGATTGCAGCTCAACAGTTTCCAATATTTCCTTTTAGCTATTCTAATAAAGTATAAACTAAAAATGGTATCTACATAATGCACAAGAGTTAACTCCAGAATGAATTCTTGATTCCATTTGAATTCTCTCAGCCACTGAAACTTTATGTCACTTCATTTCTCTTCTCCATTTTGGTCAAGAAGGCCTTCTCAATCCTATGAAGTCAGGCCCAGGTTCATCCCCAGGGGTCATGTCCCATGTTGTCAGGGAGATTCACACCCCTGGGAGTCCTGTCCTACATAGGAGGGAGGGAAATGTGTTTACTTGCCAAGTTGGCTTAGAGAGGGAGGCAACATCTGAGCAACAAAAGAGGTTCTCTGGGGGTGACTCTCAGGTATATTTATAAGTAGGCTTAGCCTCTCCTTTGCAGTAACAAGCTTCATAAAGCCAAGCCCCAAGATCAAAGGCTTGCCCTACTAAGCTGGTAGTCCATAGTGCCTGCAAGAATATCAGGGATTCCCCAGTTGAGGATGTTTAATCTTTCCATATTTCCCTCCATTTCCTCAAGGGGGCTTTTCAAATACTTCTTTATTCTCTGCCAAAATTACTCTGGGATGTACTGGGCTTCACACTAACCTGTACAAACCAACCATATCTCACTACTTATTCAAGGTTCCAGGTAATTATTGTGTTTGAGTAAACTGACCATACAAGTTAAATTATATACTGTTACATAAAATATAGACTTTGCACCAAAAAAAAAAAAAAATGATCTTCCTTTGGTCTTCCACAGAATCCAAAGTTTTAAAACACAGTTAATATCATCCTCCACTCTTTAGTCTTATCTACTCCAGTCTCAACTAAGTCCATTTCATTCATGTCTTCAATTGAAGCCTGATCTCCTTTTCAGCTTCTTTAACAGTTGCTGCATGGGGCAATGCTAACACAGCTGCTAAACTTTGGCTCCAAGTTCCAGGGGCCACACAGACACACAAAGCTCCAGGGACCAACCAGGTCACACATAAACAGCTCAGCAGTTCAGAAGTTAGAAATAACTGTTCAACTCATGAATAGATGTGACTGCTGTAAAAGGTTACAATCTAGAAACCTTTATATAAGCCTTCCCCTGATAACCCATGCTTCCAGATTCAATTCCCAGAGTCTGCACATTACTGTTAGTCCATATTAGTGAGGTTTGTCTTCATTTCTGGCTTACTTCTCTCAACCTACTTTCATCAAGGTCCAGTCACCTAGTTACATACCTCACAATTTAATTCCTTCTTGCCACCACTCAATATTCCATTGTATATACACACTACAGTTCACCATTTTGCTTATCAGTCAGTGTGGCCTTAGGCAACCTCCATCCGTTGAAAATCATGAATACTGCCACCACAAACATCAGTGTGCAAAAGTCCATTCATTCCTCTGCTCTCAGTGCCTTCAAGTATACAACCAATAACAGCATTCCAGGACCATATGGCAACCCCATACGTAGCTTCCTGTGGAACCACCACACTGCCTTCCAGCTGGGCTGCACCATTCTACCTCCACAACAGGGAATAGGTACATCATTCTCTCCACATTTTCTGAAGCACTTGTATTCCTCTGTTTATTTTTATAAAAAATTTCATTCACACACCATACAATCCACCCTAAGTAAACAATCAATAATTCTGGTATAATCACATAATTATGCATTTACCACCTAAATCTATATGAGGACATTCCCAAGTTTTTGGCATTGATACAGAAAGAGGAGAGAAAAAAATGAATAATAAAAATGTTAGAAGAAAAAAATAAAATAAAATACAATGTAAACTTCATACAACAACAAGATCACCAAGAATCCCATACCACTCCCTTATATCCCCCTCTTATAGGCATTTAACTTAGGTGTATTACGTTTGTTACAATTAATGGAAGCACATTACAAGGTTACTTTTTAATTTATTATGCCTTGTTTTGTGGTTTATCCTGGAGAATGTCCCATGTACACTTGAGAAGCATGTGTTTCCTGTTTCTATTGGGTGAAGTGTTCTATATATAGCTGTTATGTCTAGTTGGTTTAGAGTATCCTTCAAATCTTAAATTTCCTTATTGATCTTCTGATTAGATGTTCTATCCATTACTGAAAGTAGTGTATTAAGGTCTCCTACAATTAGTGTAGAACCAAGAAATCTCTCTTCAAATTTGTCAGATTTGCTTCATAAATTTTGGGGCTCTGCTGTTATGTGTATGCACTGGTTTGTATGTATTATGTCCCCCAGAAAAAGCCATGTTCTTTGATGCAATCTGGTGGGTTCAGACATATTAATGGGGATTAAGTTGAAACCTTTGGATTAGGTTGTTTCCATGGAAGTGTGCCCCACCCAACTGTAGGTGATAACTCTGATTGGATAGTTTCCATGGAGGTGTGGCCCTGCCCATTCAACAGCGGCCTTGATTAGTTTACTGGAGCACTATATAAGCTCAGACAGAAGGAGCAAACTTGCTACAGCCAAGAGGGACACTTTGAAGAATGCACAGAAGCTGAGAGAGTAGCTACAGATGAGAGACAGTTTGAAGATGGCCACTGAAAGCAGACTCTTCCCCCAGAGGAGCTAAGAGAGGACAAACACCCCAAGAGCAACTGAGAGTGACATTTTGAAGAGGAGCTGCAGCCTAGAGAGGAACATTCTGAGAGAAAGCCATTTTGAAACCAGAACTCCAAAGTATATGCCAGATATGTACCTTCCCAACTAACAGAGGTTTTCCAGATGCCATTGGCCATCCTCCAGTGAAGGTATATGATTGTTGATGCATTACTTTGGACACTTTACGGGCTTAAGGCTGTAACTTTGTAACCAAATAAACCCCCTTTATAAGATCCAATCCATTTCTTGTATTTTGCATTCTGGCAGCATTAGCAAACTAGAACAGTGCATATATATTTATAGTTTTACATATTCTTATTGAATTTTTCCATTTATCAATATATAATGACCATCTTTGGCCTTTATACCTGTTTTTGACTTAAAGATTATTTTCCATTATATTAGTGCAGCTACCTCAGTGCTCTTTTTGTAACTACTTGTATGGTATATTTTTTTCATTATTTAACTTTAAACCTACTTTTATTTCTGAATTTAAGGTGAGTCTGTTGCAGACAGTATATAATTGGGTCATGCATTTTAATTCATTCTGCCAATCTCTCCATTTTTACTGGAGAGTTATTCCATTTACATTTAATGTTACTACTTATATTATGGTACTTTCTTCTGGAGTTTGCTATTTAACTTTTGTGTGTATTATACCTTTTAGTCCCTCAATTTTTATGTTAATGCCTGCTTTTATATTTATTTGATTTGTTTGTGTTGTGCCACAGGGAGTGCCTACTTTTTTCTCTCTGGATATATTTTTCATCTATTTTCTTGTGTTTACAAGGGATTAAAATTTAATATCCTCAATATGTAACAATTTTTTTGATAGCAAATTACTTTAAAAGTGAACACATGTACTTTTCCTATACTCCTCTGTGCCTCCACTTTTTTGTACTAGTTACCACTAATATCTTAGTACATTGTATGTCCAAAACTGTAGATTTATCATTACTTTTTTTATGCAATTTGCCTTTTAGCACCTGTAGGATGTAAGAACTTGAGTAACATCTCAAACAATACAATACAATAATGCTGGCATATATAGTTACCCAATGGTTAGTTTTTGCAGGTCTCTTTCTGTATGCTACTTTGAAACACTGTCTAGTGGCCTTTCTTTTCACTCCAAAGAATTACCTTTAGCATTCCTGATAGGGCAAGTCTGGTGGTGATGGACTCCCTCAACTTTTGTTTTTCTGGGAATATTTTAATCTCTGCCTAATTTTTGAAAGATAGTCTTACTGGATATAAAATTCTTGTTTGGAGTTTGTTTTCTTTGAGCACTTAAAATATTTCAACCCACTAACTTCTTGTGTCCATGGTTTCTGATGACAAAGTAAAACTCAATCTTATTTGGACTCTCTTGTACATGACGGGTTGCTTGTCATTGCATTCAATAGTGTGACCAATATGTGAGTGGGTATATTTTTTTCTTCATGTTTATCCTGTTTGGAATTCTCTGGGCTTCACGGATGTGCATATTTATGTCTTTTGCTAAGTGTGGTTAGTTCCTTGTCATTATTTCTTTGAATATTCATTCAGCCCCTTTTCTCTTTCTCCTCCTTCTGGGGCTCCCATAATGTGTGTATTAATATGCTTGATGGTGTCTCTGAGGTGCCCTAGGCTATTTTTGCTTTTCATAATTTTTTTTTCTTTCTGCTCCTCAGCCTTACTCATCTCAAGTGACTTGTTTTCTAATTCCTTGTTTCTTCATTCTGTCAGCTCCAGTCTACTCATGAAACTCTCTTGGGCATTTTCCATTTCAGTTATTTTGGTCTTCAACTACAGTAGTTTTTTTTGGTACCAATAATAAAATTCTATCTCTTTACTAAGATTCTCATATTGTTCATTCCTTTTTTTCCTGATATTCTGTAGTCCTTCCCCTGTATTTTCTTCCATCTCCTTGAGCATATTAAGATCATTAAAAAAAAAAAAAAACAACAAACCTTTGTTTGATATGTCTACATTCTGTTATTCTTCATTGTATTTTTATTCTCTTCCTTTGAATGGGCTATCATTTCCTGTGTCTTTGTCAGTCTTGTATTCTTTTTGTTGCACCCCGTACATTTTAATATCCTAAAATGCTAGCTATGATTTATTATCTAACACATCTGTTTATTGATTTGTTATCAGCTAGTGATGACACAGCTTTTCTTGAACTTCAGCCTTCATTGACTCAGGCTGCTTTTGTCAAGAGGGAAAATTCTTGGTGGAAGTGCACACAAGAGAGGATTTTCCAAATTCAGAGTTTCCTAGCTGGTATTCAGCCAGAGACCCACAAATGGGGTTCAGACTTGCTCCGAAGTGCTCTGGGGAGGGGTCAGGTAGGGCACCAAAAGCTTCTTCCTCAGCTCATCAAAGCTTGGCTTTTTTGGCCGGTTCATCTAATACAGCCCTTCAACTCGCTGTCCCCCACAACCCTGAGGAAATGTAGTGTTTTTAAGTTTTTTTCTGCTGGTGCCTTTGTCCAGAGTGGGACAGGTTGATACAATGGGTACCCTCAGAGCCAGAGCCCCAGTGATTCAAAGTTTCTAACCAAAAGCCACTATCTGTGATTGGCCGTGCCCACCTTTTGTATTGGAGAAGACAATTTCTACATCCCTCTCTGTGACTAGTGAACTAGCCAGGGGCTGGACCTTACAGAGGTCTGCCATGAGTGTGGGAGATGGGCACCAGTAGCTTCCATGTGGAGAGAGCAATTTACTGTTCTTTAGTGTAATTTATCAGCTTCTTCCAAGAATCAAACACCAAGATATCAATAATATAACCGATTGCATTTTTTTACTAGGCTTATTTGTGTGATGGACTTCATGTCTTCCTTTGAATCAGAAACCAGTTTATGTTTCATAGATTCACAGAATTCTAGAATTGAAATTGACTATTAGTGATCCACATTTTATAGAAACTTATACTCAAAAACAGAGGTTAAAATTATTTCCCTAAGACCATATTGTGTTAGAATAAAAGCACATGTAAAGGGCTACTGATATCCACACCAGGGTTCATTCAGTCAATTATTTTACCTTTACATTATATTTTATCTAGATAATTTCATGTTTTTTCTATTTTCCCAGTATTGGATAATAAATTTAGTTATGGTATATTATTTAATTTTTAAAATAATTTTGTACAATAATGGGAGAATTTGAATTTAAAATTTATAAATGTCCAGTTTAAAGATTTATATATATAGTGACCCAAGTTAATGTCCATTTGAATAGTGTGTATTTGGATGAATCCTCAACTAACTCCACACAAGAGTGCTCACGAAAGTGTTTACAAAACTACCTAATTTATCACTTAGCTACCATTTCCTGTGGGATAGAAACAAAAGTGAAAAACAGATTAATTTAATACATCAAGTTTAAAGTAGTCTTTTGAATTATGTAAAAGATATTCTGAAATGTGGGTCATCTATTTTGTTTCCAACCAACACAAAAATTTGTCTTTTAGAGAAATCAAAATAAATAAGAAAAGAAAATATCATTGCAAAATATCTCAAATAAGACTTAGGTAATGTGTAATATTCTCTAAGTGTCTGTAAAGGTTTACTTATTATTACAAAAACTGAAAACTTGAAAAATTGGATATGCATTTAGAAAAAATGAACTCTGAATTCTCTCTCATATCATTTGCAGAAATTAGTTCGAGGCATATTTTAGATTTTAGCTAAAACCATACAGTTTCTAGGAAAAAACATTGGAGAATATCTTCAAAAATAGTTTTTAAACAGAACTCAGAAAGTACTAAACATGTATGGAAAAATGGATCAATTAGACTTCGTGAATATTCAAAAGGCTCTGTTAAGTAAAGGAAAAAGCAAGCCATAGGCTGACACTGACTAAAGATTCAGATCAAGAATATACAAAGGACTCCAACAAATTATTCAGAAAACAAACAAACAAAAATAAAATAAACAAACAAAAATTGATTAAACAGTTGAACAGGCACTTCACCCAAATGGCATTTAAGCCTATGAAAATATATAAAACATGAACAGTCACCAGTTAAATGTAAATTAAAACCACAATGAGATACCATGACACACCCAACAATTACTGACATTTAAAAGACTGTCATTCCAAGTATCAGAGAGGTTGTAGAACACGTAGAACACTTATTGATTTCTTCTGGGACGAGAAATTTTTACAACCCCTTTGAAAAACTGTTTTGAGGTTTCTAGTAAAGATACAAGCCTTTTCAATCATCCAATTTGGTATGTACTCAAGAGAATTGAGTGTGATGACACATATAAGAATGTTCATAGCAACTCTTTCATAACTCCAAACTAGAATCAACCCAAATTTCCATCCACAGGAGATAAGAGGAAAAGAATGAGTTTTTAAAAAACAATAAAGTTCTATACAACAAGAAAAATAACACACCTCTGATAAACACAAAACATTCAAGAATCTCAAAAACAGCTTTGAAGAAAGACAACAGACACAAAAATGAACATATTATGTGACTTTATTTATATGAAATTCAAGAACAGTCAAAACTATACTGTGGTGACGTGAGAATAATGTTACACTGTGATGGCAGAATAATTCTATATTTTGAGCTGCCTGGTGATCAAACAGAGATGTGTGTAATCACATACACACATATCTCTAATTGTATACTAAAGATTTGCGCAATTATTCCATGAAAATTAAATCTCATAAAAAAAAGGAGCATGTTTTACAAGAATGCTTTCAGTTGTGAGAACCATAGTTACAAGTATCTCCAATATGTATATACATGTATTCCCAGAATTTGGCTAATACCTCTTAAAATAATTTCGTCCTACCTCTTTTTTAAAATCCCAACCAGACAATGAATTTAAACCAATGTTATTCATGCAAATTAAATATTTGAGGATCTTTCCTGAAGGGTACAGCATGTCACTCCAAGGAAGGAAAAGAGCAACATGGAGAGATAAGGAAAGTTTACACCTTCTTTCCACCAGTTACAAACTCAGCTATCCTCCTGCCTTTATTCCTCAGAAGGCTTATGAGTTGGTTTGTATATATTATGCCCTCAGAAAAAGCCATATTTTTAATGCAATCTCGTCAGGGCAGGTTGTTTAATCTTTTTGATCAGGGTGTGACCTTTAGATTGAATGTTTCCATGGAGATTTGACCCCACCCATTCAGGGTGGGTCTTGATTGTTTACTGGAGCCCTTTAAAAACAGTTCCAGGCTCAGACACTGCAGATACGTGGAGATGCATACGGAAGGACATTTGGAGATGCTGAGCTAAGGATGCACAGGAGAGAGGACAAAACACCCTGAGGGCAGCTGAGAGAGACTTGTGGAGATGGCCATTGATAGCTAATGCTTGCTGATGCTTGGAGATGCAGACAGAAGGACATTTGGAGATGCTAAGCTAAGAGATGGAGCCCACAGTTTGACCTGGAGAAGCGAAGAGAGGACCCCCAGATGGTTAGAGAGAAATGTCCTGGGAGAACAAACTAAGGATGCACAGGAGCTGAGAGAGGAGGTGAAACACAACCTGGGACCAACAGATGCCAGCCACATGCCTTCCCAGCTGACAGAGGTTTTCTGGATGCCATCAGCCAATCTTCAGTGAAGGTATCTTCCTGTTGATGCCTTAGTTTGGACACTTGTATAGCCTTAGGACTATAAATTTGTAACCAAATAAACCCCCTCTGTAAAAGCCAATCCAGTTCTGGTATTTTGCATAACAGCAGCTCTAGCTAACTGGAACAGCTTTTACCACTATACCTCATAGCATCACTTGCCTGATTTCAGAAATGAATCTCTTTATCAGTTACACTGTAGCATGAACTTATATCAAGATGGTTGCCCTCAAAGTCAATATTTCTTGCATGGAGTGTGTCAAACATATTTCAGTCATAATTAAGCATGTGATTATTGTAAACTGTCCCGTAGGAATTACTCTGTGCATCGTACTGCATAGGCTAATTTAACATGTGATTCCTATTTCTTATGAAAGAAGATTAAAAAAGAAATCTGTCTTTGTAATTATCATTTTTTTTGTTTAATCCTTTACACGTGACCTTCTACTTTTTGGACCTATCCTTTCAGGTTTGGCAAATTTCTGTGCCCACTACTTTTAACACAAGTTTTATCATCAGCACTTTCATTTCTGTTTTTGGGAGATGGTTTCTCATTTGATTTTTTTTGTACATGTAGATTTCATTTGTAAATGTTGAGCTTTTTCTTTTTCTTTTTTTTGAAATTTCAATATCTCTCATACAATTTTATACTGCATTTGGATTCAGAAAGAAAAGAAACTTGGGTCATTAATTCCATATCATGAATACAAGTGACTATTAACTGAAATGATTAATATATTTAGCTTTAAATCAAAACAATATATAATATTATTGCACAGATATTCATCATACTTGGGTTTTGTTAAATATGTTAAATTAGATATATCAGAACTTTATAAAGATTCTACTATAAAACTATAGATTAGATAAGAGATCATCTTGTCATTTCCTTAGAGAATTAAATATAATTAAAGCAAATATATAGAATTTTCTTCAGTTACCTGTCCCTAGGTAGAAAATTTCAAGTAATTATGTAACACTGTATTAAAACTTAGTTGAAATAGACTTTATCTCTGGCTTTGCTACTACATTTCTATATGATCTTGTACAAGTACATTATAAGTATTACCATTTTTTCCAATAAGCCAAATGTGTTCATAACCATATTCTACTTATTTCATGTTAAGAAACCTTAAAAACACCCATTCAAAAGAGAATGCTAGTCAAAGTAGTCTCAGAAATAGTCTGTATTTTTATTTACAAATAACGTTAACAAATTTTAAAAGCAAAGTCAGTGGATTTCCTATACCATACCATATTTGAATATATATTTATGGCTGAAGACAACTCCATTAACATATTTCAAGTATTTTTACATAGACGATATTAATTCAAAACCAAATTTCAAACTAAGGTACCATTTTAGTATCAATCAAGGACACAGTATTAATTTATATTACTTAGGGTTAAAAAAAGAAAGAGTATTAGCAAATTTACCATCCATATTTTGCCTGCTCAATAATAATTGGTAGATTTGACATTCAGTTCCTTTCAATTTTTTTTGAAACACAAAGGAAATAAATCTAAGTCAACATTTCCATAGAAAACTTTAATGAATGAAAAAAAAATTGTCTTGGGCCAACAACTTGCATTTTTAGTGTTCTAATATAAAAAGAAGAATGGTTTCTAAATTCCGATTTATTAACATGAAACCATAGTAGACATCTGGTAGCATCAAATGAACCATAAGGTATGACCTGACAATGCTATTCCTCATGAGAAACATTTTACTGTAAATACTCAGAATTTATGGTATAGAAAAAGAAAATCATTTTTAGTCATCCTATAATTTTATGTGTCTGTGGGAATGTTTGTGTTCATGTTTTGTCTGCTTTGGTTTGTTATGTTTCACGTAGAGCAGTCTAATTGCACAAAGCTCTTATATAGTTACTCAATGGACATTTGAAGAAGTTTGCCAGCTCCAGTCAAAGGTATTAAAAGAAGTAAAACAACACAAAAGGAAAATATATTTGAATGACAGTTATTTTTTCAAAATAAGTAAAAGATAAGGTAAATAGAATATCCTTATGCCTTGGCAGCAGGTAAGCTTTCCGTGTTTTTCTAAAAATAAATGTTCTGCACACATCGATATATTTCTTTTGTTATGAACATCTGTTGTTTAATCATTGCTTTTTCAGTAGAGTAAATGTAAAGCATATTTTACTTTAATTAACTCATTAAGAGGAAAATAGCCAAAAGCATAAGGCTTTTGAGAACACTGATTTTAACCACATCACTAGGAATAGAATAGTACCTTATTCTCTTTACAGCTGCGTTACAGCTCCCTGAGTAATTCAATTACAGTACATCACTGAACCAGATCTGCATAGCAGTAAGTGTAGTTAAACTTTCCAGTCTCTAGAGGTCTCTGCACATCACTTTTTCACTCACTGCCATCCTTGCAACAAAACCTTTGTAAAACAGGTCACTTAAGAAATATGTGGACACGACTGCATCTATCCAGTGAGCCCAGGCAAATTCTTTACTCATGTTTCTTGCCTCTTCCTAATCTACGATATTACCAAAGAACATACACAGCTGTAAGTCTAGTCAAAAAGAATCAGTAAAGTAAAAAAATGGGTTCTTGCCTAACTTTTGAAAAACTATACAATAAATCTTTCCTTTCTGTAATTATCATAGGTGTCTCTCGTGTAAAATTCTCTCAGCTACATCCACTCCTTCCAAAAATCTATATGGTATCATATGATTCTTTATAGTACTGTATACAATATACATGGTCGATTCAAGTCAACAAATATTATTTTGATTCTATTAACTACTTTAAGATAAGAAAGATAAATAAGTGCCATAATTTTGCATAAAATTGCCTAGAATGCAATTTGGGTGTTGATTCTAATATTTGAGTATGGTAAAGCCTTTCATCAATATTACTATTTCTTAAAAATATAAAATCAGCATACTAATATAAAATTGCTATTTATAATATAAACAAGCATAAAACTTGTTTCAAAATCAGTATTTGCCACTGTTGCTCAAATCTTCAGGTTAGACAGAGTACAGACTCATCCTCAAACTTTAATTTCTTTTGCTTAGTTTTTTCCACGTGGCAAGGTGGATAAAACCTCTTTCCTGAGAATCTGGTTTATGAGAAAGGTTGTGCTGCATTATGTGACTTGAAAAGCAGAGAGTATCTATCACTGGGGGATTGAGAACTGCAGGACACAAGCAGCAGAGTTTGATATAAGAGTTAAAAGGAACCTTGGTCCAAAAAAACGTCTGGCAGGCTTGGGGAAAAGCTTTGGCCAGGGTTCAGTGTTATTGGGAAATGCTTATCTTGGACCTCTAGTGTAGAGTTATTTTCCTTTTATTGATAATGCTCGATATTTATGACTAAGTGTCCCTTTGATTTTAATAAGAGTTTTGTATAGTTACTAGTTTCAATAACTCTATTTTAAAGGTAATGAAACTAAGGCAGAGGAAGTTTAAGAGACTTTCTTAAGGCTATACAGTTAATAAGCCTGGAGTTATAATTCAAACTGAGACAATCTAGAACCTAGGCTTTTAACCCTTATACTCTATTGCTTCTCAAGTAACATTATAAGAGGGAATAAATGGGATCACCCAGTTGTATCATCAAAAGGAAGTATCTTTCCAAGACTAGTGTCTGACAGAATGACTGTATTATATTTTCCTGTTAAGTACAATGTTTCTGTTTGGGGATAATATTAAAGTTATATTAGTTCTTATATATGTACTTAGCCCAGAAGAGGTGTAACAGAAATGCAGAAAATAATCATACTATATTATTTATTCAATGCAATGATTAATAAAAATAATTATTATGCCTTTATATTATTATTTCCAAAGAGACATTTCACTCAAAATTTAAAGTTATAACACTTTTTGTATAATTTCCTTTGTTTCTATGGAAGTTTTGTCAAAGACAGAGAGAGAGAGAGAGAGATTGAGGAAGAGTTGTAGGACAGCTGCACTTGTTTAATTGAACTGTTTCTTGGTAACAGGAAATATTCAACAGTCACAATTTAGCATATAGAGCAAAAACTCAGTTAAAGTGAGGACAAAGCTGATAATACTTTCAAACTTGAGCATATCAATATTTATGGCACTTAAAAGCATGGGTTCAACAAGGGCCAAATAAAAACTTCACCTCTGCTAGTTGTGTGACCTTTGGCCAATTCCCTAATTTCACTAATCCCTAGTTCCTTTACCAATAAAATGTGAAAAATATCAGTATTTACCTGGTAAAATTGTGAGGATGAGTTAAAATTATGTCTTAGCAGAATGCCAGCAATAAATGTTGGTTTTAATAATGCTGTGTCATGATGGTGGGGTGTTATATCTAGGATTAATTAAACTTGTTACTCTTAATATGAACTATTTCCACAGTCTCTCACTCCTCCCTGTTCCTAAGATGTTCTCATTGATGCTCAGTACATGACTTTACAGAATATTTTAATGAAAGGCTTGAGATCTTAAACAAGGAAATTGGAGCATACCTCCATAGTCTCTGCAAGTTCCACACTGCTCTCCGATCACTTTCACACCTCATTTCTCTCCACATTTTTGTTTGAGTTGATTGCACTCTTTAACACACCCTCCTTGCTGATGTTTACTAAACAAAACTAAGTCTGACTGTTCTGCCTCACAAGAAACTCAGCAGAAAAAAAAAAAATCAAGAAAATAATTTCCACCCACAAAATGCCTTCGTTTAACTTACCAATTTCACTATTCCTCCAGGCTTAAAACCTAGATAGAAAACTGAAAATTCTTTGATTGTTAACTCTCCTTGTCTTGGTCTCCAGGTTATTCTAACAAGTATCACAAAATGGGTTGGCATAGGCAACAAGTATTTATTGTCTCATGGTCACAGAGGCTGGATGACTTGTTTCCTCCAATTCCGGGGGCATTCTGGTGGGCCAGAAATCCTAGGCTTTCCATCGGATAGCAATGTCCTGTCTTCTCTTCTGGGAACCTTCAACTTCTGACTTCCAACTCTCCCCTTGGTTTTCTCTTTATAAGACCTCCAGTCATAGGATAAAGTTCCATCCTGATACAGTGGGCTACACTTTAACTAAAAATAACATCTTCAGAAGGTCCTATTTATAATGGGTTCACAAACACAGGATTGGGAATAAGATTAAGAAGATGCTCTCTCCACCCCCAGGGGTTGATAACTCAGTCTACCATACTCCTTAATTACTTTATACACAATATCCTAAAATTGCATTACTTTTCAATGGAAATATCTTATTTTCCCATCTTTTCTATATTAGCAGAAATTATTCAGGTGCAACTCATACTCACACATATGTAATTGAAAGAGTATCTTGATTGTTTAACAAGTATTGATTAAAGACCTATATCTAACCAGTTAGCTCTTTCTGGGTATCATGAAATGTATATCAAGGAAAAATATAATAATATTAAACATTAACTTCTTAGCTTCAAGGAGTTTAAAATCTAGGTAGAGAAGCAAAACTTTACAAATATGCTAAGCAAGTAATACAATATAATAGAATTTTTAAAAAGAAAAAACTTCACCAAAACTACTGAGTGGAAGCGTCACTCTAACTAAAACTCAGGCAGTTAACACAAGTTTTTTTATTTTGGTGTTAAAATATAGATTTAAGGTGTGTCGGGGCTAACTGCAGATCAAACTCTTTCCTGGAGAAGAATGCAATATGGACTGAGACATAGCTAGGAAAAGAATACCATCATGCTCTTTACTTACAGAAACGCATTAGTACCATTATTATTTTTCAGAAAATCCTATATAATTCTCAAATAAATTATCAAAAATTTGTTTTGGCATTCTCAGACAAAATGAATTAGAAAAATAATGAAAGATCACACTGTCAGCAATTAAGAAATAAAATTCCACCGTGTATCACAAAATGCTGATGATGAACACAGTCTCTAAAAATGTATCTGGGGGAGAAGTGAAGTCTCTTTAGCAATTTAGAAATTACAAAAAAGAAAAAAACAATCTGTCCATTGTCTGAAAATTGCTGCAGACTTGTCATAGCATGAGTGTGGATGCCATATTTGTATCCAATATACAGAAACATTGGGACAGATTTCACCAAATACTGGCATAAAATTTCCTGAAACACTGAAACATTTTAAGAGGAATGAAACTCCTGAATTCTTAGTAAAGCAAATCACATAAAAAGATAGATCACCATATTCATTTAGCATATCTTTATAAACAAACTTCACCACCATCCTTGTAGAGCCAGGCTATAAGGTCCGGTATATTAAATTCATATCCTCTTTCATTCTAATACTTGCCCATTATCTGGCACCATGTGGTATCTTAACTTTCTCTGGCCTAATATGAGAAAAATGCACTTAATAGTCTCCACAGATACTTTCAAAATATTGAACTCTGAATAATTCTTCATATCTTTCTGCCATCAAAAGGTATTTAAATAGATGGCAATCAATCATCAGTAAAATCTCAAGTTCATGCAATTTTGGTCCACATTTGTTTAATTTTGTTCTTCTTGCTCCTCTATCCTTTGAAATCAAATCTTTAAATAACCCATTTAGACATTCCTGATATTACTATTTCTCCAAGAAAATATGATTTTCTGAGTGGGTAAATTGATCTTCAATATTATTAAAAGTTATACATTTTTTCCAGTCTTCTGGCTCTGTTTTCTATCTTTAATTTATAAATATTTGTGTTTTCCATGTCTGCAACATACTAAAACAGATAGATTTTCTATTATAAATTGTGAGCATTACTAAGCAAATGAGAGTTGCAGTTACCTATAACCTGGCAATGTTTACACAGGCACACCCACAAAGAAATTTAAAAACAATTGTTTATGTTTATTTCAGAAAATATGAGTAAAAGATTAATTATCTACTCCCCATCACACTTTCGCTCTAGACACAAATATTCCTGGTTGAATTTTCCAGTGTTTTTTATATTTTATAAATCATAAGGTAGATAGATATAGATAGGTAGATAAGTAGGTAGGTAGACAAATAGATATGGAGATTAGATAGATAGATAGATAGATAGATAGATAGATAGATAGATAGATAGAAAGATAGATGATACAAACTCCTATAAGTACCTACAAAGAAACATACTTAAAAGGACAAAAAATTGCGTTTATATTTTACTTCTTTCTGTATGCATCTGCTCTATTTTCTTCTGTTTTAGGTGACAGATTTTTCAAAAACAGTTTTATACCTTCTTTCCAATTGTGACATACATTACAATGTGCACATAGACAACAAACACCAATGGCCGATGGATTTTGACATGCCCCGCCATCTTCAATTATCAAATACATTTGAGAAGTAAAGCTAATAATACTCAGGCATTCTGTATTTTTGAGAGTTTTCAGCATGGCATGTATTAAGTAATTTTATAAATATATAAGAAATGAATTTAATTATTTAAGATCCTCAGAATTGTTTCATTATTGACAATTTTATGGCCAGTATTTTTTTTTCTTTATTAGAGAAATTGTGGGTTTACAGAACAATCATGCATAAAAGAAAGGACTTCCATAAACCACCCTATCATTAACACCTTGCATTGCTGTGGAACATTTATTACAATTGATGATAGCACATTTTCATATTTGTACTATTAACTATAATCCATGTTTTAACTTAGAGTACACTATTTGTGAAGTGTAGTTCCATGGATTTTTAAAAATTTTTGTCCTGTTACCATACATACACCCTAACATTTCCCTTTTTAACCGTATTTGGAATAGTGCTGTTAATTACATTCACAATGCTGTGCTACCATCATCACCACCCATTATCAAAACATTTCTATCATTCCAAGTAGAAACACTATATATTTTAAGCATTAACATCCCAGTCCCTGTCCCCACACCATCCCCTAGTATCTTATATTCTAGATTCTGACTCTATGAGTTTGCTTATTGTAATTATTTTTTATCAGTGAAATCATGCAAAATTTGTCATTTTGGTCTGACTCACTTCACTCAACAGGATGTCTTCAAAGGTTATCCATGTTGTCACATGTATCAACATTTAATTCCTTTTCCTTTTTATGGCCAAATAATATTCCATTGTATATATATACATTTTATTTATCCATTAATTGGTTGATGGACACTTTGGTTACTTGTGTCTTTCAGAAATTGTGGATAATGCCTCTAGGAACATTGGTGTGGGCAAATATCTGTTTGAATTCTTTTTTGAGTATGTACCTAGTGGTGGGGTTGCCAGGTCATATGGTAGTTATATACTTAGCTTTCTGAGGAACCACCAAACTGTCTTCCACAGAAGTTGCACCATTTTACAAAACACACAGATACACTTTTTCACATACTGATAATATATAAGAAAATAAAAAAAAAACTCTCACAAATTCCCATCGTTTTATATATTCATCTGCCAGAAGTGCTGTCCACATACTCTGTTCATCTTGCCATTGATACGGATGAACTCTGCTCTTAATTCTCTCCTCTACCTCCCTCTTTAAGAAAAGTTCATACAATCCATATTTTTGTCTCCAGTTCCAACATGTCCCTTTCCTTCTGTTAACTTCAATAAATATGCAAACATGTCATTATTTCTCCTATATAAAACAACAACAACAACAACAACAACATTCTCTTAGCTTCCCTTTCCCTTCCTATTTATGGCAACTATCCATAATGTGTTACTTAATATTGCACCTAATTGTTGTTTTCTCATTATCTTCTGAAACAATTCTAATAGCTTCATTCAAGCATATCTTCATCAAAATTGGGTGTGTGTGTGTGTGTGAAAAGATTTAAAAAAAAAAACTGTCAACATTGTTGAATTGAATAGCTGGTTCTATAAGCAAAGTTTACTGGATATATAAACATTATTTCATCTAATAGATTACTCCATCCTTTAAATACTTCTTTTACTTAGCTTCTAGTATATTAATGTACTTGGTTTCTTCTGACATCTCCAGTCACCCCTCCTATTCAGTCTACTTTGCTGAAGCCCTCTCTTTTCTCTGGCAGATTAATACTGGGATGTCCCAGAACTCAATCCTTACACTTGTTTCTTTTCCATGTTCTTCTATTCCCTTGGTGAACTCATCCAATTATAGGGCTTTAAATATCATCTCTATGCAGTCAACTTCCAAATTTATATCTCCATCAGAAATTCTCCCCTGAACTCAGGCATTAAATGTTTTAATGCCAGGCTTATATATCTGTCCTAGATATCAAATATGCAAGTCAAACATAATATGTTCAAAACTGAACTTCTTGCATGTACTAGATGCAAGCTGTTCTCACAGTCTTCCTTGTTATGCAAATGGCCATTACATCCTTCTAGTTGATTCAACCAAAACCCTTGAAATGCTCTTTGATACTGTTTTAGTTTCCTTGCTGCAATGGGTTGGCTTGAACTATGGGAATTTATTGCCTCATGGTTTTGAGGCAAGAAGTACAAAATCAAGATGTCAGCAAAGCAATGCTTTCTCTCTGAAGAATGGCATTCTGGGGCTGGCTGCTGGTGATTTTTAGTCCTGGTTTTTCTGTCACATGACAGCCTTTTCCAAGATCAGTTAATTTCCAGCTTCTGGCTGCTCCCTGTGGTGTTTTCCTTAGTGCCCCTCCATTTAAATCTTCCAGTAATAGGATTAATACCCATCTTAATGGCCACATGCTCACTGAAGTAACCTCATCAGAGTTCCTATTTACAGTGGATTCATGCACAAAGGAATGGATTAAGAACATCTTTTTCTGGGGTACATAGCTCCAAGCCACCACAGATGCCTCTCTTTTTTTCATATTCCACATCAAATCTATCAGAAAATATTTTTGAAATGACATAAATCCAACCTCTTCTCATGACTTCTACCACTGAAAGTCACCATAATCTCTTAAACTGTTATTATTTCTATATCCTAAATCAGTATCCTAATTGGTCTATAGTTTAGCCACTTGACACATCCTCTTACTGAATGTCGCCTATTCAGACTTGTTAATGTATATGTCTCTGTTGCCTCAACCGAGACTCAGAAGTTAAATATCTTCATATTGATTGGATAAATAGTTCAATAAAACAGCAAAATACAGTTTTAAGTACTTATTTGAACTTTGGAGACTTTATAAAATTAGAACCTAAAGAGAAAAGAAGGAATAAATAAAATCTTTAAGTTTAACCTTTCACAAATATTGACAGAAATGAAATTTTAGTCTTAGAAGCTCTGTGTTTGGAGAGAGGGGAGGGTACATAAATTAATAATAGAATCCAAGGAAAGAAATTTGTTTTTCAAATACCCTTTCTATTATTTCCATATAAGGCTGGAAAACTTCTACAACTGTCAGATAAATTGCTAGAATTCCAGAGCTTAGAGGATACAATCTTCTTTCCCCTCACTCATAAATCAACCTTGGCTTTGTAAAATAATGCTAATAAATGAATATCAATAAAAAATTAATCCTGCCATCAGGGGAAATCATTAGCTCTGATGGATTAAAAAAAAAAAAAAAGGCCAAGAACCACTGACGAGTACAACAAATCTCAAGGTCTCAAGGTCTGTTAAAACTACGGTTCTCTAGGTACTTACTCTTACCAGAAGAATTAAGTGCACACATATGGATATTGAGAAACATTCAGTCAAACTAAGGCACACACATAGTATGAATCATTCTTTAGCCTGAGAGAAAGGCCACTTGAAAAAATTTTTGACTACACAAATTAGTTGAAGCTTGAGGGTTGTAGGAAAATAATGGTATAATTTTCTCATGAGTGTAGCTAATAAAAGAAGGTTGAAGAAACACAAATGGCATGGTGAGCTTAACTGTTCACCATATGAATGAACTAATTCATTCATAGAATTTCAGAAGAAAACAGAGCATAATTAGCTCTGATTCAATATAATGGTGGTGATAGGGGTTGGTTACCTTAGGTAATCATACACTAATAGACATGAATGAAAATGTCTAATTTCTGTAAAGATGGAATAATTCTGACATTACATAACCAAAACAAATTCTTGCTTATAATTAGAGTATTATGCATAGAAATCTTAATTACCCTTAATAAAACTTATATATTAAAACAAAATTATTTTGCATTATTATAAAAGTCTCAAAACACAATTATATAATAAATTTTTTAAATCTGAGACTTTTAAGGGTAAAAATTTAGTGAGATGGCAAATACTATATTTCCTCTCTTGGCACATTGCTTATTCCAATAAATACATACTTTAGTCTTCATTAAATATATACATAAAGCAGATATAAATTTTTAATCTTAATAAACAATCAGATGCCTCTCTTACCATTCTCCCCCCCACACACACACACACTCATTTTCCCTTTATCTTCCACTGTATATTTATTATTTGAATCATCTACACTTTTTTTTTCCTTTCCAATATTGGCTGGCATAGGACAACTAGTGTCACTCTCAAAAATAAGAAAAAGAATTGCTTAGTGTTTCCCAGTGCTTGTTAGTAAAAACTACAATATCACGTATTTTTCAGCCCATTCCCTGGCAAGGTTTTCTTACAAACAAATAAATTAAGATGGAAATGTGTTTTATTTGAGCATATATGTGGTGTCAATCTATTCTGGGGGGAGGTAAAGATCCATCATATCCTACTTATTACTTTTAAAAAGCCAAAAGTAAAAATAAAAATAAACCCTCAGAAACTATTTTCCTCATTTATCCAATCCAATAATCTGTTTATTATGAATATCATTTTAAGATTAATGGTTTAGAAATAGACTCAGGGTTTGGTGAATGTTTTGCTTTTTGTTATGGCCTGATCATATCTGGTGCTAGCTAAGCAAGTCAAGAGCAATAGTCTATTATATGAAATTGAACTTAAATTGCCTGCAGAAATGCATAATTCCAAGCAAAGGATATAAGTGTTCTGATTTTCTTTCTAAGATACAAATAAAGGGACCTAATAATGGACATAAAGTCTAAAGGTAAAGACCTACATTTGAATTAATATGAAATACTGAACAATAGTGGAGGCCTAAAACCAAGGAACAGATATTGAAGGTAAAATATTTCTGAAGAATATTTTTTAACTTGAAACTTATTTTAAAGAGAAAAAATAGGTAATATACACCCAACATTTTCAATTTTTTTATTACTTCAAACCAACAACTTATTGAACATCTATTATATGTAAATTCTATATTAGTCAACAATTTAGACTCAATTTTGGCCCCTGATGATTTATCCCCTAATTGTCAGACATGCAAAACCTATTAAAAATAATTACAAGAAATTGGTTTGATTTAGTGTGCTTTACTTCAATAAAAAATTCAGTATTACAATTTAGATACAGTCACAAACCATACAATCATCCACAGCATACAACCAATTGTTCACAGTACCATTATATAGTTGTGCATTCATCACCACAATCAATTTTTGAACGTTTTCATTACCACACACAAAAAAAAGAATAAGAATTAAAGTTAAAGTAAAAAAGAACACTCAAAGCATCCTATAACCCCCATCCCTCTGTATTATTCATTTACTTTTTGTCCTCATTTTTCTACTCTTCTGTCCATACACTGGATAAAGGGAGTAGAAGTCACAAAGTTTTCCAAGTTACACAGTCACACAATGTAAGCTATATAGTGAGACAATCATCTTCAAGAATAAATGTTACTGGGTTGCAGTTCAACAGTTTCAGGCATTTCCTTCTAGTTATTCCAATACAATAGAAACTAAAAAGGGAGAACTATATAATACATAAGATTAGCCTCCAGAATGATCTCTCAACTATATTTGAGATATCTCAGCCACTGAAACTTTGTTTCATTTCTCTTCCCCCTTTTGGTCCAAGAAGGCTTTCTCAATCCCACGATGCCAGAGCCAAGCTCAACCTCGTGAGTCATGTCTCATGTTGCCAGGGAGATTTACATATCTGTGAGTCATACCCCACATAAGGGGGAGGGTAGTGAGTTTACCTGCAGAGTGGGCTTAGAAAGAGGCCACATTTGAACAACAAAAGAGGTTCTCTTCAGGTGACTCTCAAGCATAATTTTAAGTAGGCTTAGCCTCTCCTTTGCAGTAACAAATTTCATAAGGTCAAGTCCCAAGTTCAATGGCTTGGGCTTCTAAATTGATAGCCCCCAATGCTTGTGAGAATATCATTAATTCCCCAGGAGGGAAAATTTAATATTTCCACATTTTCTCCCAGTCCCTCAAGGGAGCTTTGCAAATACATTTTTATTCTCTGCCCAAATTGCTCTGGGATGTGTCAGGGCTTCACACTAATCTGTACAAACCAACCAGATTTCACTCCCTATTCAACGTTCCTTGTAATTATGTGGTTTGAATAAACTGACTATACAAGTTAAATTATATATTGTGCTACAAAAAACAGATTTTGCACCTAACAAACGTCTCTTCCTTTGATTTCACACAGAAGTTGAAGTCAAACACTGTCAGTATCGTCTTTGACTCTTTAGTCTGATTTACCTTAGTCTTAGTTATGCATTCCCTATCTATATGAGGACATTTCCATTTCTTCCACAAAGAAAGAGGAAGAGGAAAATAAAAAGAAACTAGAAAGAAGAAGACAGGAAAGAAATGCCAACTAAAAAGCAACAAAAGAAAAAATAAAATTAACATAAAATGCAATAAAAATTCACACTAATACCAAGAATCCCATAGCCCTCCCTTATATCCCCCTCTTATAGGCATTTAGGTTTGGTACATTGCCTCTTATGTTGCCTTTGGTATATGTGCTTCTTAAGGATAAATTTATTTTAAATGAGATTCTAAGAAAGTTTTATCTAGAATCACAGCCAATCCAAGCTTCAGTCCAAAATTGAAATATCTCGAATACCAACCATTTTATAGACTGAAATCCTCTTATGAACACTGAGGAAAAAATAAAGATTTTATTTGGATTTGCAAGATGAAAGGTTATTTTTTAAAATATGTTAATATAGAGGCACTATGGAAAATGAATTAAAGAAGAGAGTGACAAAATGAAGGATGGCAAAGTAGAAGGCTTTTCTACATAATTCATTTGATGATAAGGATCAGAATGAAAGCAATTGTTTTAGGTATCAAAAGGAGGAAAGAGATGCCACACATTTCAGTTGGAGTTTTCCAAGCAACTAGATAAATTATTTTATTCTTCTCCTTCTGTATATGCTACTTGATAATTGTGCAAACGCCCCTGCTATCCTTTCTCATATTTATGTTGAAGACCTTCAAAACTATAAATCTGTTCCAAACTTATCTTTGAATTTCAGAGCCAACTCTCTGTTGGCAAGCTCTATCTAAAAGTCCAAAGGGCAAAAGAACACTCCAAATGTCCAAAATCCAAAGGGGCCTGCTCTTTCCCCACAGAATATCTGCTAATCTGGATTCTTGTTTTAGAAGCACATATATATTAACTTGACTTATAAAATATTTTAAATAATTACTACCAGGAAACCAAGTTTTATTTGGTTAAGGTCCCCTATATAATCTACTAAAAATAGAGAAAGAATAAAGAAAACATTCCTTACCTACTAATTTTGCTGCCATGTAAGATCAATGCAGAAATGCAGATTACAGTCAAACTCTGATATAAAAAATTGATGCATTTTTCACCATTTTAGTTTACTAGACTGCTCAAGCAAATACCATGAAATGGGTCAGGTTAAACAATGGGAATTTGTTTGTTCATGGTTGAAGTCTGGAAAAAAGTCCAAATAAGGCATCATCAAAACAATGCTTTCTTCCTGAACACTCTGGCATTCTGGGGCTGGCTACTCACAATCCTTGGTCCTGAATTTGTCACATGGCAAGGTACAAGGTGGCATCCCTGGTCTATCCCTTCTCTTCTGGACATTGATGTTCAGATTTTTGTTTCTTGTGGCTTAATTAAGTAACCTCATCAAATGTTCTTTCTTACAGTGGGTTCGCACCCAAAGGAATGGATTAGGTTTAAGAACACATTTTACTGGGGTGCATACAGCTTCAAATCACCACAGAATTGTGATCTCTAAGCAAAAAAATAAATATAAAAACCAATTTATATGAGACACTTTTGATCATAACCAAGAATTGCTCACTTAAGTGAACTTCCAAATGTAGGGAAATTGGGTATACTTTCTATCATAACTTTCATATATGATACATTTCTAAAAGGATATCATAATTAAATATGAGAAAGTTGGATGAAGCATTTCTCAGTGTAAAAACAATAATTTATTTGTATGGTTCTCAGTAACACATTTCAACATTTCTGAAAGCAAAGTACATTTTGAATTGAAGTTTTACTTTGGATTTACCACTTGTGTATTCTTTAGGAGATATTTTCATTGATAATGCATCTTACAACTAATGATGTCTTAAAATTTAGAAAATGAAATACTATAAATTTCTTAAGTAAGTCTCATTTTTAGACAATATATTCTTCAAATTTTTCTATTATTTTTACATGCATTTTTTATTTCCAACCAATCTAAGAAAAATGATTACAATGAATCCTAAGATTCATTTCCTGAAGCACAATAATAGTTTTTAACTTTTCTTCAAAGGAATTAAATTTAGAAGATGTAAGATTCTTATCACTTTCCCATTTTCCACTCATTTTACAAGTAAAACATAAAACGCAATAGAATATTCAAATAATTTTACAAAAATCATGTACAAAGATAGCCAGCAGGCAGCACTGCCATTTGATGACTCAAAATGATCACTCATCAGCTCAAATACAATGGTCAGAATTTGATGTAAAAATAATAAGTTGAAAGTTTTAATGTTTAATCTATCAAAGCGTAGGCTGTATAACATTTAGCATATTTAAATAAAGGCCAGTGCATAGGGTTTTATTTCAATTCAACATTTTAATCCACTGGTTAAAGATTTCATTGTAAGATGGTAAATATACGTGAAAAGGTAGAATGTTTCTGGCTTTTAGATTGGAATAACTGTGGTCTAACAAGCTCTTTTTCCAGAGTCCAAGTGTAATATACTGCTATTTTTGGTATGAAAAGAATGCTTTGAGTTGAGTTTAGTAGAGGCAAATGTACACACAAAATATTTAACAAATGATACAGCACAATCACCAAAGAGGTGCCAGCTATCTTCTGTACCAGCTGAATATCAGCCCTGAAAACAGATGATAAATAAAAGAATACCTGCCTTGTCATTAATTCAGGAACTAATGCCATTTTCATCTAAAACCTTGTATTCTTAATTTGGAGAGCCATAATAGTAATATAGAACTTCTGTGGCACTGAAGATGATAATTTATACATGTATTTTAAGGACCAGCAAACCTCCTGAAGATATTTTGTAAAATTGTTACCCAACTTTATCTAATCTACCAGCAATAAATTTAAAACTAACTTTAAGTACTGAGAAGAAAAGGTTTTTAAAAAGTAACAACGAAAGAAATATGCTCTGCCGGGTTATGCACCAAACCAGCATAACTTGCCAAGTTAAAAAAATACAATTTGTGTGAGTGTCCCTACAAACTTAAATCAAAAACCTTAAAATTGATTCTGCATGCAAAAATGTCCACTGAACCTGGATGAAAATTATGGAACATTTTATGACTTTTCTCTCCTTCTTAATAATAAATAGTTCCATAATTACTTTAGAAAACTTTATTTAGATATAATTTAAAGTACTATAAAATTCTCCCATTTAAAACACACAATTTAGTGATTTTAAGTATATTCATGAATATATTCAACTATCACTAGCCAATTTGAAAACAATTTCATCACCTCAAGAAGAAACCTCATACCTTTAGTTCTCCACCCTCCTCCCAATAATCTGTCTTCTACCAACATACCCTGAGCAACTACTGATCTACTTTCCTTCTCTACAGATTTCCCTGATCTGGGTATTTCATATGAATGGAAGCAGATAATATGTGGTCTTTGTGACTGGCCTCTTTAACTTAGCATAATGTTTTCAAGGTTCATCTATACTGTAGCTTCTATCAATGTTTCATTCTATTTTATGGCCAAATAATAATCCATTGTATGGATATACCATATTTTGTTTATCCATTCATTAGTTAATGGGCATTTGGTGTTTTGCACCTCTTTTTTGAATAATTCTTCTATAAATATTCATGTACATATTTTTATGTGAATATATGTTTTCACTTCTCTTGGGTATATACCTAGGAGAGGAATTGTTGAGTCTTATGGCAACTCTATGTTTAATTGGTAGAACTCATTCTATACATGTTGTTAGCTAGTGTGTTCATGTAATGAACCTGAAATAACACAAAGTGGTTTAATATGATATCCCCAACTCTTCCATTTCATATAACAGTTCATGTTATATTCAAACCTATAATAACATTTATACCATGAAAAAACATTTCCTTAATGATTAACATAATGAATTTTAAGAAAATGGACTAAGTATTAGTTTGAAAACAGCCTAAATTTGAATCATATTTTCCAAATGACGATGTTAATTCTAATCTATATTCTGTTTCATAGAAGGTGGAGGTTATAGCAAGCAAGTCATTGTGAAATGTTTTCATGATTGACACACTTTATGTTGGAGAGAAATAGGTGAGTGTAAGTCAACCAGGAGCACTGTAAGCCAGCCTTAGCACTGTCTTCACAGATGCAGCTTCCAGAAGAGGAGTAATCTGATAATGGCATTGACAGCATACAACACCAGGGAGATATGATGCCACAACACAATGTCCCAGAGTTCCCTCAGAAGAAATAAGCAGTGACTGTGTCTCCTCTCTTTGTAGCTCTTGGAATGGGTGGTAAGTATTGCTCAGCAGACTCTGCTGCCTGCATACACTGACACCCCTTCTCTGGCTCTGGATAGATCTGCCAGTTTTTGCTGTTTTTTATAAAGATTCTGTGGGGGAACAACACCTTGGAACATCTTACACCACCGTCTTGGTTGACCAGAAGCCTCAAATAGCAATTTTAATTTTCAAATTGTATGATTTTTGCAATCAGAAGGGACACTTACAGATAAAATTCAAAATTCAGAACCTGATTTAGGGATACGTTTTTTCTCTTCCCTTGACTTGAATGTACTTCCAGCTAGAAGAGAGACATGATCTTTCCACTCTCTCCTTTCTCACCCTTTCTTCACTAGTTTTAATTATTGATCTATTGATGAATCTCAACTCCAAGTCAGAGGAAGGAGGAGGTACAAAAATATTAGTATAGTTCTTCATTAGCTGGGTGGCTTGATCACCTCTGAGAAATGTCAGGAGCCCCAAAACATTCAGTTCTTTAGGATTGGCCAAGAAGACCTTTTTGAACATGTCTGCTTGTTTACAGATAGAATGGCCTCTACATCCTCTGCCATTATGAGGCCATGATTATAGTAAGAAAAACATATTATTATAAGAATGAAAGAGTGGAAGAAGACACTAGGACTAAGGGGGTTTCTGTTTATGACTGCTTTAAGGGCTTAGGAGTAATTAGTAAGGTTTGAAAAACAGAATATGAGAGAAATATAATGACTCTCTTCCATAAGGTAGCTTCCACCCAATCCTTTGTGTATCACGGTAACAAATCACAGAGAGACCAGAAATCTGTGAAGAGTGATCTCAGTCAAAATTGTAAGCCATTAGATGGATCCAGTGTCTGCACATAAACCTATATTTCTTGACTATAACTCTGCACCTCTGCTGAGCTGGAACCAGAGAACCCATAAAGCAGGAGACTCCTATTCCATGTTGTAGCTTGGCCATAGTTTGCTTGAAGAGGGACTCATATTTACTGTAGGACTAACTTTTATGTCCCAAGAACCACACTGGGTGGTTTAATCCAAAATCCATTTTCAGACCAGGTGGGAGACTAAAAATAAATAGCTTATATAAAAGGAGATTGAAAACTGGGGACCAGTCTTGCTGAGGCAACTACTCCTAGAAGCTCACTTTTTCCTTTACAAAATCTCAGTGCTCCATTAAAATTGCTTTCCCACTTTGAATTAGTCGATATAGCAGCAGTCAGTGTTATCTTTGTAAAGTGAGGGAGTTCAAGAGTTTCTCAATTTGGCCTCTGCAGATCCAAAACATCGATGAAAAGAGACCCAAAGTGAGAGTAAAAATGTCCAGCAGAAACAAGAAGCAGCAAAACACTTGGATTTTTTTGTTTCTTTGTTTGTTTGGTTGGTTGACAGTTGTGTGTTTCCTTGCTTCTGAAATAAAGCATAAAGTTGTCACTATTTCTCAGTCAGAAACCCAGAGTAGAAGCAGAAAGAAGATATCCTTGTATTCAATACCAAGAGACTGAGAACAAAAATTAAGATGCAGACATGCAGCAAAGGCAATAGAAAACAGCAAAAGAGAGCAAAGCAAACAGAGAACATCATTAACAACACCTAAAATCTGACTTCCCAGATGCATGTAACTGAAGAATGAGTATTAATCTTTACTAAGAAAACAAAAGAGATACAAGTTTTACATTATTTAGTTGTCTATCTGAATGCATGCTTGACTTAGACATTTGATAAAAATGTGTCATTTAACAAAAATGTTACTCATAGTTCTACTCAAGGAATTCTTTCCTTTGCCTAAAGTCCTTGATTAAAGCAAACAAACAAAACTCATGATATAGAAATTCTTAATAGTCTGTTAGGTCCATCTGTGATCCAGGGATTAGTTTAGTAAGTAACTTAGCCTTAACAACATACGCCCTCAATCAAAATTTAAACTCTTTCTTCACATTAAAACTATTTCTATTCAATTATTATTGTTCTTACAGGGGATAAATAGCAAACAGCTGTGAAAAATAATTGTATTCCGTTTAGAGTTTGAGGCTTACTCTTGGCTTTGATCTAAATGATCAAACCCTTAGAGGACATGTGCAAATATTTCAGACTTAATACATAATATCCAGTTTCTTTGTCAAATTGAAGAGGAAATTAATGGATAACATTCTATACAATTACTTTATAGTTTTAAAAATTAATGAAATGGCGAGGAAATCCTATTTAAAACAATTGTTATAGGCAAAACAGTACTACACTAATAGATCATTTGATTATTAAATCTAATAAGAATTTTAGGTCTGGTTTCTGTACTCAGAAGATAGAATTTTTTTTTCTTTTTTCTGTGTTATTTAATTAATTTATTTATTAATTTTAGCTAGGCATTTTTAAAGTAAAGGTGAAAGAACATACACTCTGTTTAAGCAGATAATAAAATTTTACTTTAGCTATACACTGCCAAAGGAGAAAAAAAAAAAAAAAGACATGAAAATATTTCAGATTTAATGAAGAAATTCAAACATCTTTCAGGGTACAAGAGTAACTTTACTGTTACTGTGACACAGCACATGTGTCTTGGTTGTTTGTTCCTTTTCCACTCCCTGCTAAAGATTACTTCCATATACTCCAAACACAAATTTCGACAATGGGTATTTGATTGTGTTACTTAGTCATTTTCCAGTTCAACGCATATCTGTTGAACATTATTCTCAGACATTGCAGCTAATTTATAGATAATTGTCTTTGGTTCATACCCTGCTTCCTTCTCCAATAATCTATAAAACCAGAGTTGTGGCATTCATGTATTAGAAAGCACAGTGACGTATGTATAAGGCAATGTCCTCAGCTGATTTTCTGTTGCACGTACCTTATACATAAACCATGGATTGTCACATATCATCGTAGTCTTCTAGTTATAAATAATCACTGAGCAAATTCTCTCTTATGGTCCCTGTGCTGGATTCAATGAACATAAGAACAAATAAAGACAGAAATCTTGCCCTTAAAGAGCCCACAATTACAGAGATAAAGACACATAGGAAAAAGACTACAAACGCATTAAGGTGGGGGGTGCTATTAGAGATGTACAAGGCATAATATCATAAGTATAAATTTGGCAATTAACTTAGGGACATTGCATGGAAAGCAAGAAAGTTAGGCTGCCCAGGAAGCCTTCACCAAAGTGATGACATTTGGAGAAACTGGGGTGTGTGATTGGGTGAGGGTCTGTAGTTGGTGTGAGTCAGTTATCACAGAAATGAGCTCAAAGAAATGCAAAGAGTTAGGTGACTGGCAAGTAGAACACAGAAGTAAAAATTGTGGAAGAGGAATCTGAAAACACAGATGGAAGTAAGAAGTTGTATGCCACACTAAAAGACTTTTGATTTTTATCCTATAGACATGGAAAATTATCATGAATTTAAACATTCCACAGGATTAAATCATTATTAATCATATATAAATTATATGTGTATATATATATTGCTTTCACTTTAATAGCCACCTTATTCAAACAAAAAACATGGTCTCATTAATTGCTATTCTCTTTACTGTCCTCTCCATATACATCTGAGCCCTTCTCCCAGTAGTTTGCCTTGCTGGACATACCCATCTTAATCCTCTCTTCCAATGCAAGCACTTTACTTATGTTCAAACATAACTCAATGGCATAACTAAATGACATGCTCTTAGCTTTCTTTCTTTCTCCATGTTCCAACTTATTTTTCCTATGTAAGCAATTAATGATTGTATAGTCAAGTGTGAGAACAATGTTGATAGGATTTACAACACTAAGTATTTATTATAATTACATGCACTTTGCTAATTTGTTTGTTTAATGTTCACACCTGTGTTTTAGAAACACTCTAGAACTCCCAATCAAAATCTTTGGTGGAATTATCACAGTGTGCTGTGATTGCTTTAAGTAAAAAAATCACTTGATTCTGTTGAGAAAATATCTACACTGTTTATATTTCTATAACTTCTATCATGGTGCTAGATATGTTTTAATTTGTCTTAACTTGTACTTTTTCATTTGGCTTTTGCATTCTGAATAAATTCCCCCTTCTCCATTCTTAGGTTAGAAAATATTGAAGGTATTTGTACACACATGAAGTGTTTTTGGCAGTATCATCTTTTAGCCCAGAAGATGCCTTTGATCAAGTTAGTCTATTTGGAAGTTACAACTAAAAGCAATAGTAACCCCACTGTTTAAGTATGGGCTGTGCTTAGTGACCTTTCTTTCCTAGAGTACAATGCTTTCAAAGGGGGACAGAAGAATAACTTTACAATGGAGAAACCTGACAAACACTGCCTTAACCAGATGCTCAAGTTCAACATAAACAGTCAACAATCATGTTGATAGTACATGACATGATGTGATAAAAAATGGACTTTACATTTGTGGTTGTGCCAGTTTGAATGTATTATGTCCCCCAAATGCCATTATCTTTGATGTAATCTTGTGTGGGCAGATGTATTGATGTTGATTAGATTGTAATTCTTTGAGTGTTTCCATGGAGATAGGATCTGCCCAACTGTAGGTGATAAGTTTGACTGGATAATTTCCATGGAAGCATGGCCCTGCCCATTTGGCATGGGCCTTGAATTAGTTCACTGGAGCACCATATAAGCTCAGACAGAAGGAGCAAGCTTGCTACAGCCAAAAGTTATGCTTTGAAGAATGCACAGGAGCTGAGAGATGAGCTGTAGATGAGAGATGGTTTGAAGACGGCTATTGAAAGCAGACTTTTGCTCCAGAGAAGCTAAGAGAGGACAAATGCCCCAGGAGCAACTGAGAGTGACATTTTTGAGGAACTGCAGCCTAGAGAGGAATGTCCTGGGAGAAAGCCATTTTGGAAACAGAACTCTGGAGCAGACACCAGCCACGTGCCTTCCCAGCTAACAGAGGTTTCCTGGACACCATTGGCCATCTTCCAGTGAAGGTACCTGATTGCTGATATATTACTTTGGACACTCTATGGTATTAAGACTGTAACTTTGTAACCAAATAAAACCCCCTTTATAAAAGCCAATCCATTTCTGGTGTTTTGTGAAAATGCAGCATTAGCAAACTGGAACAGTGGTCTTTCTCCTGATAGCCCCAATAATTCATGTAGTGAGAAAAACATCAAGACAAATTCTAGTAGTGGACAATCCTACAAAATGCCTGACTAGTACCCCTTAAAACTATTGAGGTAATCATATCTTGAGACTACGAATGCCACAGTTAGGAGGAACCTAAGGAGACATGAAAACTAAATATAGTGTATAGTATCCTGGATGGGAACCTGGAAAAGAAAAAGGACATTATCCAAACACTAAAGTACTAAAGTTAACTATAGTTATATAGTTAACATATAGTTAACATAGTTAACTGTGGACTTTAGTTAATAATAATGCATCCATAATGATTTATTATAACAAATGCACCATACTAATGTTAGATGTTAGTAATAGAGAAAACTGAGAGCGAAGTATTAGAATTCTCCATACTATCTTCTCAAGTACTCTGTAAATCTAAAACTTGCTAAAATATAAAGTCTATTTATAAGGATGTCATGAAATGAACAAACAAGGCATGAAGTTGAAAAAGACATTTGAAGTTCATGCAACTAACAAAGAATTGGTCTCCAAAGTATTTAAAAAAAAAAAAAAAAGCTTACTGAGCAAGAATGGAAAAAGGAGGGACTTAATAGGAAAAATGGGTTGTTCACAAAAGAGAAACATCAAATGACCAATAAGGACTTTAAAAGATGCTCAACAATACTAGTAATCAGGAAAATATAAATTAAAGCAACAAAAGGTATCATTATACACTAAAAAAATTGCCTATTTCTTGCACACTAGTGGAACTATAACTAGTAAAAACGTTTTATAGAACAGCTTGGACATATCTATACATTTTGAATGTGCTCCTATCCTACATCTGACAATTTTCCTCATAAGTGCGTCAGGTGTCATGTTCAAGAATGTTTATTGCAGCACTGTCGGGAGCCAAAATGGTGGTATATTCATAAAATCAAATACTATATTACAATTAACATGAATGAGCTAGATCTATGTATATATGTCAACAGAAAGAAATCAAATCTCTGAAATATCAAGTCACACAAACAGGGAAAGTATCTCAAGGATGTAATCAGATTGAGATCATTCTTAAAATTTTGAAATCATGGAAGAAAACATTTTCTTTTAATTACACATATAAATGCATTAGAATTATGAAAAGGACCCACCAAATTCATAATTATGAACTCTGAGGAGGGAGGAAAGGACAATGGAATTGGGGATCTATTTTGATTTGTAAAACTTTATTTATTTAACAAAAAGTTCTGAAGTAAATTTGACAAAAAGTTAGGATGTGGAAAAATGGTTAGTACATGGTTTTGTGTTTTATTCATGTTTCCTTTAGATTCAAAATATTCATAGTTTAAGTGCTGATAAATTTAAAGTTTTTATATAAAACCATATGCAAATTTTCTTTCTCAATGGATGATGCACTCAAATTTACCTATATTAAAGTATATTAAAAAAACACAATTATATATCACTTGAATGTATGTAAAGACTCTATTTAATTTCTCAGCTAAAATTAAAAGTTACAAAATTTATGATAATTCAAATCTCCCTGCTAATTTGTTTGCACATTGCATAAAAGGGATGAAGAAATATCTACAGAAGAGTATGAATAGAAAAGTAAAAATAAGCTTAATTGCTATGTCCACTCTTATTGAACCTGAAATTTTAAGTTGAATTGGCAGATGAAGATGTCAGAAAGTTAGGTTAGAAGTATTCAAAGATTTATTAAAATACATTCATTTACAGTGGGGAAGTTATTAAAACTGAGGAATTCTGTGCCTTACTACTAGAAATTTTGATCTGAATTTTATTGAACCCCTTGGTACGAGTGCTGTATTTACTCAATCAGTCCTTCCCATTACAAATACTTACCTGCATTGTTTCTGAATAAGCATAATATGCAATTTCTGTCACTGGTTTCATTTAATTGCAAACCTCCTTGCCAGGTCAGATCAAAAGCATGGGAAAGCAAATGTCCCTGGAATTATCACAATCTTAAAAATTAGTTAATACATGAAAATAAAGTTGTAATTGAATATTTGAATATTTTAAAAACCACTGAATCTTCTTTTTAAACATGTATCTGAATGTATAAAATTCACTTATCTTAAAATATATTTGGGGCTGCTTATAATGGTACATTCAATAGGATCTTTAAACAGCAACACAATTGGAGAAAAATATAAGGCATCTAAGAAGTTGCAACTTTAACCAGTTGAAATTTCGGTGATATTTTATTCATCACAAATTTAGGTGATATTTTATTCATCACCGTTAAGATTTTAAGGGTTTTGTGTGTGTGTGTGTGTGTGTGTGTGTTTGTGTGTATGTGTATGGACAAACCTTATCTCTCTGTCTTTTGAGAAAATCTTTGGTGATGATTATTAAGTTTACCTTGTAAAAGGAAATTTTCTCAATATTTTTCAAACTATTGCTGTAAAATTTCAAACTATTGTTGTACCATAACTCTAACACTACATTTAACATACAATTTATTATAGCCTACATCTTGAATATTTGATAAAATTGTCTGGCTTATTGGAATTAGTTAGACCTTGGATCATTGAAACAATAATTGTTAACTTATTTTGCCACCAAGATAATATCTTTCAAATCAATCCTTTTTGGATTTTTAACAATCATAGAGTGAGGAATGTACTAAATAAATTGACTAAAATTTAGTCCCATTAGTTTCCTAAATCACTCTGTATGTTAGAGTGAAGATATAATAAAAGACGTAACAAAAGTTTAATAAAAGCTTAAGTTTCTTTTGTTAACTTGATTACATCCATTGAAATAGTTCAACCAGAGCAAAGAGAGAAATTTAATAGGGTATTTTTATTTTTTCCAAAAACCTATTTAATTTTAATTATGTAGTAATGTGCTCAATATCAAGACTTTGGCCTTAATGAAAGTTAAATTTGAAATTGCCTTGAAGGAAGCTGTTAACATATGAAATATAGACAATGATAAATAAACACAAATTTTCCATAGTTTTCAACTAGGAAAATAGAGATCATTATTTTTCACATGTGAATATGGTTATTTCCATAGCATGGTTGTTACTGTTAGAGTAACAACAAAACAATATTAAAAAAATAGATGCTTCAGTGATATATTAGAGAAGGTAACACAATAAGGAAAATGATAATATAAAATAATTTATATTATAAATTTTGTGGCAGTCTTTGCATTTTTATTTTTATTTCCACAAAAATTCTAATGAAGATGATGAAAATTAATGGACCATTTCAATATTCCAGTCTGTGAAACATGTACAAAATTAAAACAAAATAAAAGAAACAAACAGAAAAGAATGAATACATACTCAATATTTTGTCAGATTTCTCTGACTTCTGTATATTAGAGTTCTCATGATTAGATATAATGTGACAGTTGGATAAATAGGTAAATAAATTTTATTCTTGATGCAATATAAATAGAATACATAATATTAACTGTAAGTGCTAAGTTCTGGATTTTAGATCTGCTCAGTGGATTAAGTAGTGCTTAGAAAAACAGTTAATTCATTTCCATGGCCAAATAATACATCTGCAAACACAAATTGGCAAAAAAAAAAAAAAAATCATTACAATTGATGGAAAACTATATAAGAAAGTATGGCCTGCTGTCATTTCTCACTAAAAAAAAATAACCTATTACAAAATGGGAAACAATATTTTGAAGCAAAATATTGGAAATATATATATGGAAAAGGTAAGCTTTTAAATAAAGCTTGGAAATTTGGATAATAGGAAAAGGAAAGTTCACTTACATCAATCTCAAGATGGAGGTGTACTTGTTAATGTGACAGTAGTGGCCAAGAAACTATTGGAGTGGCATCTCTGAGAAGAGTACATTCACTCTTTGTTTCATTTAATACATTTTATTTGCACTTAATACAATTTTGTGTAAAAGAAATATTGGAATCAGGCGGTTCACCATTTTTTCATAGGAAACAGATATACACAATTTGACCTGACATTTCATAGGGGAGGTGAAAACTCCAGTTATGGAGAAAAGAATTCCTGCAGAAACTGGTCTAAACATGAGACCTGAAACACCAGAAAGAATGGCCAAGGAAAGACTTTGTGTTTGTGTGTGTGTGTGTGTGTGTGTGTGTGTGACAGAGAGAGAGAGAGAGAAAGACAGGCAGAGAGGGAGAGAGGGAGAGAATGGTAGATAGGGCTCTGAGTTCTAGAAAGTGAATTACTTTCATGACTGAAGCTCAGAAGCATAGGGTAGAGTGATAAGCTCTTGTAAGGGTCCACAAATTCATAAGTATATATCTACCAATTACTTGTAGATCAAATTAATATTTCTTTGCATCACTTATATTTTTCAAATTATATAAAAATGAAAGTGTATTATGAAAATTGTTGATGAAATCAAATTTGATTGGTCTTTTTTTTTAATAAAAATGTTGAAAATGCAATAGCAATGAAGAGGAATGTGCAATTTTGAAGGTAAGAATCTATTTCTGGGTGATCCAGAGGACAGGCAAGATGGCAGCATAGGGAGGTGTGGAATTTAGTTAGTCCCCTAGAGCAACTAACAGATATCCAGGAATAACTAGAAAATAATCTGTAATAACTGATGGGGGGGACATATGTGACCAAATACACATTGTACACCAGTTTGGAACGGGTGTAATGGCTGAGATTCACAGCATAGAACTGTAAATAAGCTCTCCAAACTGTGGAGCTGGCACCCCTCCCCCACCAGCATGGCAGGCTGAGTTGGAAAACTTCACTGTGGGAAAAAGAAGCAGTCCCTCCCAGGAGCAAGGGAGTGTAGCTCAACCAAGCTCCAATTGTGGATTTAATTAACAAACTTGGACAAATGAATACATGTTCCTAGCACAGATAAATGCAGAGCAAGCAGGAAAGGACCCAGCTTTCTTCTGGCAGAGTGAAGGCAGGGCTGATGGGAAAAAATTACATAATAAATAAATAAATTACATAAATAAATAAAATAAAGACAGAGGTTTTTGGAGTTTGCTGAGCTCAAAATACTGGAGAAGGACTGTGTCTCAAGAAAAGGGGCACACAGAACCAGATACATATGAACTGGAGGGCAGTGTAATGACTCTGAAAAGGGAACTTCTTTTTCCCTTTTTTTTTTTTTCTCTCATTCTAAATATGAACAGCCTCAAGTATTTTCATTAGTCAGCACTCACCCAGTCAAGTGTCTAGTTAAGAGAGTCAAAGAGTCAAAGGAAAAACTCAAGTGTAGAAGGTAATTCACTAAAGGGTATATCTTCCCTAAGAAAAGGGTGGGTGGGGGCCAGCTCAAGTGGAAGACCTACCTCAGAGAACTCAGACCTCAGGGTGTCTGACACTCTCAGTCCCTGGCTGGGACAGGGGCCACTGAGAATTAAATGTACTGCACCTCTTTCTGACAGTGATGAGCTGCAGACTGACAAGCCCACCTGCTGGGCAGGATAGGAAAAGCACAGCATCTAGAGGCCTCACAGGAAAGTCTGAAAATCTTCAGGCTCTCACCCTCAGGGAAACCTGATACTGAATACAGTCTCCTCCTGAGACCTGGGCCTGACTGGCCTGGGAAAATCTGATTGGGGTAATTAAGGAAATAAGATGCCTGGACAACAAAAAATATGAATTACACTAGGATAAATTAAGATATGGCACAGACGAGGGAATAAATTTACACTTCAAATGAGATACAGGAGTTGAAACAACTAATTAAAGATCTTCAAACAAATATACTAAATTAATTCAAAAACCCAATCAATGAGTTGAGGGAAGATATAGCAAAAGAGATGAAGGATAGAAAGAAGACATTGGGCAAACATAAGGAAGAACTTGAAAGTTTGAAAAAACAATTTCCAGAACTTAAGGGAATAAAAGGCAAAATAGAAGAGATGAAAAACACAATGGAGACAGACAACAGCAGATTTGAAGTGGCAGAGGAAATGATTCAGGAACTAGAGGACAGGGCATGTGAAATCCTACACTCAAAAGAACAGATAGGAAAAAGAATGGAAAAATATGAGCAGGGTCTCAGGGAATTGAATGACAACATGAAATATATGAATATACATGTCATGGGTATCCCAGAAGGAGAAGAGAAGGGAAAGAGGGCAGAAACAATAATTAAGGAAATAATCACTGAAAATTACCCAGCTCTTATGGAGACATAAAATTTCAGATCCAAGAAGTGCAATGTACCCCAAACAGAATATTCAAGTAGACCAACTCCAAGATGCTTAATAATCAGATTGTTTAATGTGAAAGACAGAGAAAGAATTCTGAAAGCAGCAAGAGAAAAATGATCCATCACATACAAAAGGAAGCTTGATAAGACTATATGCAGATTTCTCAGTAGAAGCCATGGAGGCAAGAAGGCAGTGGTATGACATATGTAAGATACTGAAGAGAAAAACTGCCAGCCAAGAATTCTATATCCAGCAAAACTGTCCTTCAAATATGAGGGAGAGTTAAAATATTTTCAGACAAACACACATTGAGAGAGTTTGTAAACAAGAGACCTGCTCTACAAGAAATACTATAGGAAGCACTACAGGAAGATAGGAAAAGACAGGCAAGAGAATTTTGGAGAAGGGTTTAGAAATGAACACAATCAGTAAGGGTACTGCATGATCTCACTAATATGTAATAACATTGATGAGTGAAATTTGGGAGTTGAGATCACATGTTACCAGGAGATAAAAAGAGGTTTGAGATTGGGTGTTTGATGCAAGGAGTACAGAAGATTCAAAAGGACTGATTGTATAGATCCAGAAATGGGATGGATAGCATAACAGAGTGTGATGGTAACACATGTAAGTACTTTGAACAAAGATGAGTGTGAGTATGGTTGAAAGAGTAAGGCTAATGGCATGTATGACACCAGAAGGAAAGATAGAAGATAGAAACTGCAATTGTATAACTTAGCTAAATCTAGAGTGGTCAATAATGGTGATTAAACATACAAATATAATTATGCTTGTAAATGAGGGAGAACAAATGAGCATCAACATTGCAAGGTATTGAAAATTGGATGGTATAGGGGAAAAATACAATCACTGCAAACATCTATAGTTAATGATAACATTGTAAGATGCTTCCACTAACTATAACAAAGGCAATATACAAAAGTTAAAAGTCTATGAGAGGGGGATATATGGGAGTGATATGGGATTCTTGGTGGTGATGTTGTCTGAACTTTTCATTGTATTTTATTTTAATTTTTTTTCTGTCTTGTATGTTTATTTTTCATTTTTTTTCTCCTTTTATCTTTCTTTGTAGGAGAAATGAAATGTCCTTATATAAATTGTGATGGTGAATGCATAATTATGTGATTATACTGGGAATCACTGATTGTTTACTTAGGGTGGATTGATTGGTGTGTGAATAAAACTGTTAAAAATAAACAGAGGGATAAAAGTGCTGGAGAAAATGTGGAGAGAGGGATGTACCTATTCACTATTGTAGGGAGGTAGAAAGGCACAGCCCAGCTGGAGGGCAGTGTGGTAGTTCCACAGGAAGCTAACTGTGGTGTTACCATGTGTTCCTGCAACCCTGATATTAGGTATATACTTGGAAGAACTGAGAGCAGGAACATGAGTGAACATTGCACACTGGTGTTTTAGGCAGCAGAATTCATGATTTGCAATGGATGGGAGTGGCCTAAACATACATCGATTGATAAATGGAACAGTGAACTGTGGTGAATACATACAGTGGCATATGGAGCAGTGGCAAGAAGAAATTAAGTTGTGAAGTATGCAAAATGACAAGCATTATAATGTCTCACTAGTATGGACTAACTGTAATATATAAAGTCTGAGAATTAAAACTGGGAGCATAGGTTATGAATGTAAGGCTTATGGTAAAGATTCCTAGATTGAAAGCTCTTACAGCAGTCACATCTATTCATGAGTTGCAATGGTTGTCTGTAAATTCTGGAATGCTGAGATGTTTGTGTATAACCTGGTCAGGCCCTGGAATTTCAGGTATCTGTGTGACACCTGAGTCTCCTAGTGAGGGTTCAGCAGCTATGAATGTCAGCATTACCTCACACATCAAATGTTAAAGAAGCTGAAAAAAGAGATCAGACTTCAAGTAAAGACATGAACAGACTTAACTAGAACTAAGGTAAACCAGACTAAAGGGAATAAGATGATATTGACTGTATTAAAACCTCAACTTCTGTGTGAGACCAAAGGAAGAAGCTTTCATTTGGTGCAAAATCTAGATTTTCTGTAGCATGCTATATAAGTTAACTTGAATGGTCGGTTTATTAAAACACCATAATTACATGGAACCTTGAATAGGGGTTGAGATCTGTTGGGTTCGTACAGGTTAGCGTGAAACCCCAGTACATCCCAGAGTAATTTGGACAAAGAATAAAAAGTATTTATAAAGCCTCCTTGAGGTCCTGGGGGAAAATGTGGAAACATTAAACTTCCCCACCTGAGGAATTCCTGATATTCTTGTAAGCATTGGGGTCTAACACTGTAGTAGGCCAAGTCCTCAATCTTGGGATTTGTCCTTATGAAGCTTGTTACTGAAAAGGAGAGGCTAAATTGACTTATAATTTTGCCTAAGTGTCACACCCAGTGAACCTCTTCCGTTGCTCAGATGTGGCTCCTCTCTCCCTAAGCTCACTCAGCAGGTAAAACCACTGCCCTCCTTCCTACATGGTACATGACTCCCAGGGTTGTAAGTTTTTCTGGCAATGTGGGACATGATTCCTGGGATAAGCCTGGACCCAGCATCATGGGATTGAGAAAGCCTTGCTAACCAAAAGCGGGAAGAGAAATTTAGAAACAAAAATAAATTTCAGTGGCTGATAGATTTCAAATGGAATCAAGAAGTCATTCTGGAGGTGAATCTTATGCATTATATAGACATCTCTTTTTAGTTTTTAGTGTAGTAGAATTTCTAGAAGGTAATACCAGAAACTGCTGAACTGCAATCCAGTATCTTTGATTCTTGAAGGTGATCATATAACTATATAGCTTATACAGTGTGACTGTGTGATTGTGAAAACTTTGTGGTTCACACTCTCTTTATCTAGTGTATGGACAGATGAGTAGAAAAAAGGGGGACAAAAGCTAAATGCATAACAGGGAGGAAAAGGAGTATGAGATGTTTTGGGTGTTGTTTTTTACTTTTATTTTTATTTTTATTCTTATTTTTAGTTTTATGCTTTGGAGTCATGAAAATGTTCAAAAATTAATTGTGGTGATGAATGCACAACTGTATGATGATAGTATGAACAATTGATTGTACCCTTTGTCTGACTGTATGGTATGTGAATAAAGATCAATAAGATTGCATTAAAAAATAATTTATCTCTGGGGGAAGATTGTGGATGGACATGGAAGCTCCAGGAATCAGTACCTCTACCAGGACAACTATTAAAGATGCAGGAAGCCTCTCAAGCATCTATTTCAAAACTCTGGATTCTAGTAGAACAGAATCCAGAGAAGAATGGGAGCAAGAGACTGGTAATTATGGTAAAGTCCAATAAATTGCTTTCTCACTGTAGCATAACCCACTCTTATGTAGACATCAGTGGAGTCTAACCTGGCTTAGTTTGCTGGTGTCAGAGAGGGATGTAAAACTCCACTTCCCCAAGATCTGAAGTGGAGGAGTGCAGTCTGAAAACTGATCACTGCTTTGATTAGCTACTTTGGATCTCTGGGAGACTGACTTAGAAGGCAGCCACTGTTTCAACCCTTCCAAGACAACCTTTCCTCAGAGTTGTGGAGGACAGGTGAATGGTTGCACTTGCTGGGCAGGTGCCAAGCCAAGAAGATACAACTTAGGGGAGCTGTGGAAGAATCTCCTGGCACCCTCCTGATTCCACCTCCTTCCCCTCTACACTGCAATTTAGAGCTGTACAGCATCCATTTTTGTGTCCCTGACCTTGTTTCAGCTGGGAAAACCTGACATGGGAAACTCCTCTTCAGCATGCCCCTTTCCAACACTCTCAGACCCAAATTTGCCTTCTAGGCAAAATAAGCTTGAGTCAAGGAAAGAAGTGTGAGAAACAATGGAGGCAGATATTCTAGAGCAGAGGCTTACATGCTTTATGTCCTACCGTGGAATATCTGAGGGAGGAATGTCTATTTTCTTGGAAGTAGAGGGGACATTCAAGCTCCTGTACACAAGGGAACTCCTATAGCCAATAGCAAGCACAAAGCCAGGCAAGACACAAACCCAGGAAAGCTAGGGAGGACCCTGCACTTGCATTCATCTTGACCTGACCTTCCTTATAGGAGGGTTGAACTCTGATGGAGAGTACCAGCCAATGCAAAGATGGTGAAAGGTAATTTTTGCTTAAGTTTGTTTGCTTTTGTTAGCTCCTGACACTCAAGAAAATGCCTGTAATATAAACAGCTGTTTATCAGCTCAAGCTACAGTCATATCATGGAATAATCCCCAGATTTGATAATTTAAAATATTAAAATATACAGTGCACAACAAAAGAATACAACACCAATAAAGAAACAAAATAATCTTCAATATGCTCAAGGAGATGAAGGAAAATACTGGTAAAGAACTAAAGGATATCAGGAAAACAATGGCTGAACAGTATGTGAATCTCAATAAAGAAATGGAAATTTCAAAAAGAACCAAACTGAACTAATTGAGTTGAAGACCGCAATAAATGAAATGAACATGTCACTTGAAATGAGGAAGGGCATAAAGAACAAAAAAGAATTATCAAAATTGCAAATAGCTTGAGAGACCTCTGGGGCACTGTTCTAGTTTGCTAATGCTACTGGAATGCAAAACACCAGAAATGGATCAGTTTTTATAAAGGGGGTCTATTTGGTTACAAAGCTACAGCCTTAAGGCCATAAAGTGTCCAAGGTAAGTCATCAAGAATTGGGTACCTTCACTGGAGGATGGCCAGTGGTGTCCAGAAAACCTCTGTTAGCTGGGAAGGCATGTGGCTGGCATCTGCTCCAAAGTTCTGGGTTCAAAATGGCTTTCTCCCAGGATGTTCTTCTCTAGGCTGCAGTTCCTCAAAAATGTCACTTTTAGTTGCTCTTGGGGTGTTTGTCCTCTCTTAGCTTCTCCAGAGCAAGGGTCTGCTTTCAAGGGCCATCTTCAAACTGTCTCTCATCTACAGCTACTCTTTCAGCTCCTGTGCATTCTTCAAAGTGCCCCTCTTGCTTGTAGCTCCTCTTCAAAATGTCCTTCTCAGCTGCATTAAGTTCCTTCTGTTTGTCAGCTCATTTATATGGCTCCGGTGATTTAATTTAGACCCACCCTGAATGGGTGGGGTAACACCACCATGGAAATTACCCAATCAGAGCCATCACCCACAGTTGGGTGGGGCGCATCTCCATGGGAGCACTCAAAGAATTACAATCTAATCAACACTGATATGTCTGCCCACACAAGATTACATCGAAGGTAATGGCATTTTGGGGGACATTCAAACCAGCACAAGCACCATAAAGTGTACCAGTAGATGCTTTATGGGAGCCAGAAGAAGTAAGATAGAAAGGAGCAGAAGGAATATTCAAAGAAATAATGACAAAGAGTTTACCAAATTTAGCAAAACATACAAATATGCACATCTAAGAATCTCAGAGGCTATCAAACAGGATAAACTTGAATAAGAATATGCCCCATCACATACTGATCAAACTGTTGAATGCAAAGGAAAGAAGAGAGTTCTGAAAGCTGCAAGAGAAATGCAACATGTTATGTACAAAGGATCCCCAAATAGATTAAATGCCAATTTCTCATCATAAACCATGGAGGCAAGAAGAGAGTGGGTTGAAATACTTAAGGTGGTGAGAGAAAACAACTGCCAACCAAGAATGTATATCTGCTGAGACTTTCTTTCAAAAATGAAGGGGAAATGAAGATATTCCCAGATAAACAAAACTTAAGGAGTTCATCACTAGACCTACTCTCCATACAATGCTAAATGGAGTTTTTCATACTTAAAGGACACTAAAATGTGGTTTAAAGTGACATAAAGAAATAAAGATCACCAGTTAACATAACCATTTGGGTAATTATAAATGATGATACAATTGTATTGTGTTTTTTGGTATGTAATGCCACTTCTTATTCCTACAGGTGATAAAATGCAAAAGCATAAAATTAATGATAAACCTATAGCTATGGACATACAACATGCAAAGATATAATTAGTAACAAGTACAGAAATGTGGGCGGGTATAAAAACAGTGTATATATATGTTATTGAAGTTAAGTTTGTATCAAATCAAATATGCCATATGTTTAGAATGTTGAATTTTAACCCCATAGTAACCACAAGGAATATACATAGAAATATAACCAGAAGGACAAAAAAATGATGTCAATATGGTACAATACAAAAAAATCTAATAAATATAAAGGCAGGCATTAATGGAAGAATTGAGGGACACAAAAGGTAAAAGACTTACAAAGACTAAATAGCAAAATGGCAGAAAAAATTCCTACATTATCAGTAATGACTTTAAATGTAAATTTAAAGTGAAAAGGCAGAGATTAGAAGAATGGATAAAAAAGGAAGACCCAAATATATGCTGTTTTCAAAGACTAACCTTAAATTCAGACATACTTAGGTTGCAAATGAAAGCATGGGAGAAATTATATGCCTTGCAGTAGTAACCAAAAGAGAGCTTGGGTAGCTACATTAATATCAGATAAGGTAGACTTTAAGTTAAAAGCAGTTATAAGGGACAAAGACAATCATTACGTACTGACAAAGGGGACAATTCAACAAGAAGACGAAATGATTATAAATATATATACACCTAACAGCAAAGCCCCAAAATATATGATAAAAAAAAAAAACCTGACAGATTTGAAGGGAGAAATTGATGGTTCTATATTAATAGTATGCAACTTTAATGCACAAGCTTTCAATAATAGCTGGAAATCTCAACAAAAAGTCAATAAGGAAAGATAAGACTTGAAAAATATTCTAAATAAACTAGACCTAACAAACATAGAGTTCATAGAACACTTACTCAACAACAAAATTTTTATTATTCTCACATGCATGTGTATCATTCTCCAAGATAGCCCTCATCTTAGATCACAAACAAGTCTAAATAAATTCAAAAATATTGAAATCATGTCATGTAGTTTCTTCAACCCCAATGGAATGAAGCTAGAAATCAATAACAGACAGAGAAATGACACAAAAATGTGGAAATCAAACAATCTACCCAAAAAACCAATGAGTTAAAGTGGAAATCAAAGGGAAATTAGGACTTTACTTAAGTTGAATTAAAATGAAAATATAATATCTTAGAGCAGACTAAACCCAAAGTAAACAGAAGGACAGAGAGCAAAGATTAGAGTGTACATAAATGAAATAGAGAATAAGAAACAATAGAGAGAATCAAAAAAATCTAAACTTGTTTCTTTGAAAAGATCAATAAAATAGAAAATGACAGCTGGACTCATGAAGAAAAAAAGAGGGTTGATACAAATAAAAAGACAAGTAACCCAATCAAAACATGGGCAAAGTAGGTTAATAGACATTTCTTTAAAAAAAAGATATACAAATGAACAATAAACACATGAAAAGATGTTTAATAACATGGACATCAGGGAAATGCAAATCAAACAACAAGGAGAGAGATCTAAGATGGTGGCATAGAGAGGAGTGGACGCTAGCTAGCCCCCCTGGAACAACTAATAAACAACGAGCAAAAACTAGCAAAAAATCTGGAATAACTGTGAGGGGACAAACATGACTGTCCACTCATCATATACCAACCTGAACTGGGAAGTATACCTGAGTATACCAAGTCAGAGACCCCCCCCCCCCCCACAGCCCAAGCTGCAAAGCCTCGTGGTGCTACAGAGCAGCTCTCTCTGAGCAAGTGAATACAGCTCAGCTGAGTTCCAACTGGGGTTTTAATTAACAAGTGTGGACTGTTCGATACAAGCTATGAATCCCCAATAAGCAGACAGAGGCTAATTAAACCTAAATTAAGTAGAAGGAAAGAAATAATAAACATTATAATGGAGACAAGTAAAATGCAAAACAGAAAAAAAAATTGAGAGAATCAATGAGGCCCAAAGTTATTTCCTTGAAAAGATCAATAAAATTGACAAATATTTAGCTAGATTAAGAGAGATAAATGAAAGAGGCTGCAAATAATTAGAATCCAAAATCACAGGGTGGGCATTACAACTGATCTTACTGAAACATAAAGGAGTATAAGAGAATACTATAAACAATTGTATGCAAACAAATTATATAATTTAGAATAAATGGACAAATTCTTAGAAATACACAACTTATCCAAATTGACTCAAATAGAAATAGTGATTTTTAGTAGAGCTATAGCAAGTAAAGAGATTGAATCAGTAATCAAAAACCTACCAACAACAACAAAAAATCTAGGACCATATGGCTTCACTAGTGAATTCTAACAAACATTCAAAGAAGAATGAGTACCAAATTTTCTCAAACATTTTCTAAAATTTGAAGAGGAAGGAATTATTCTCAAATCACTTTATGAATTCAATGTTAACCTAATACCAAAGCCAGATAAAGAAATCACAAGAAAGCAAAACTCAAAACTAATTCCCCTCAAGAACACAGAAGCAAAAATCCTCAGAAATGAAAGGGGGATATTACTACCAACTCCACTGAAATTAAAAGGACCTATAAGAGGATACAATGAACAAATATATGCCAAATCAGATAACCTTGATTAAATGAACAAATTCTTAGAGACACACAAACTACCTATACTGAATCAAGAAGAAGTAGACCTCAAAAAATAAACACCTAGTAAAGATATTGAATCATTATTCAAAAACCTTCCAACAAAGAAAACTCCAGGACCAGCTGGCTTTCACGGAAATTTTATCAAACATTCCAATTCTTCTGAAAAATTGAAGAGAAGGGATAAGTCTTTAGTTCATTTTTTGAGGCCAATATAACTCCCATTAACTGAAAATGACTGAGGCTTTCTCTACTGAGCTGAAACAGGGAGCAAAAGCCCCCTTCAGGGCCAGTCCATGCACATCCTCTGGCTCTCCAAGGTGAGTCATCACCCAAAGATACCACAAGAAAATTACAGACTAATAACACTTATGAGTATATATGCAAAATTCCACAAAAACATATGAGCAAACTAAATCCAACACCACATTTACAGACCGTGAACAAGTGGGATTTAGCCTAGGTATGCAATGGTGTTTCAACATCAGAAAATCAGTTAATGTAATACACAACACTAGAGAATGCTAATTTCATGTCTCAATTGTGAAATCTCAATTTGATAAAATCCTGAACCCCTTCTTGATAAAAACACTTAGAAAACTAGAAATAGAAGGAAATTTCCTCCACGTGATAAAGGGCCTATAAAAAACCCACAGCTAACATCACACATAATGGTGAAAGACTGAAAGCTTTCCCACTAATGTCAGGAACAAGACAAAGTTGCCCATTGTCACCATTTTTCAAAATTATACTGGAAGTTCTAACCACAACAATCAGGCAAGGAAAATAAATAAAAGTCATCCAAATTGGAGAGAAAGAAGTAAAAGTTCCCCATTTGCAGATAACATTGTTCCCACATTCAGAAAATCCTGAAAAATACACTATAAATCTCTCAGAGCTAATAAATAATTTCAGCAAAGAAGCAGAGTACAAGATCAACACTCAAAAATCAGTAGTGTTTCCATATATTAGCAATAAACAATCAGAAGAAGAAATCAAAGAAATAAAGGAAAAAGTTTTCATTTACAATAACATCTAAAAGAGTCAAATATCTAGGAATAAATCTAATCAAAGATGTAGAGGACTTGACACAGAAAACTAGAAAACAGTGGTAAAGGTAATCAAAGAAGACCTAAATAAATGGAAGGCTATTCCATGTTCATAGACTGGAAGTTTAAATATTGCTAAGATGTCAATTTCACTCAAAGTGATTTGCATATATGATGCAATCCCAGTCAAAATTCCAACAACCTTCTTTACAGAAATGGAAAACCCTATTACACATTTTCTTTGGAAGAGTAAGAAGCTAAGAATAGTCAAAGCAATCTTAAAAAAGAAGAATGATATTGATTTCCCAAACTTAAGACATTTTACAAAGTCACAGTAGTCAAAGCAGCATGATTCTGGCACAAGAACAGAAATTAGACAAATAGAATTGAATTACAAGTTCAGAAACCAAGTAACATATTTATGGCCAACTGATTTTTTACAAAGGTTCAAAGACCACTCAATTAGGAAAGAATAGTCTCTCCAAAAAATGCTGGGATAAAATGGTCCTCCTTTTCCAAAAAGATGAAGGTGGACTCCTATCTCACACCATATACCAAAATCAACTCCATATGGATCAAAGAACTAAATATAAGAGCTAAAGTTATAAAACTCCTAGAAAAAAAAAAAAAAAAAACAGGGACTTTTTGTAGGTAATGGTTTCTTAGACTTTACACCCAAAGCACAAACAACAAAACAAAAAATAAATATACTAGACCTCATCAAATTTAACTTTTGCACCACCAAACACTTTATTATGATCTTTAAAAAAGACACCAAATTCAATGGGAGAAAATATTTAGAAACCATATCCCTGATAAAGTTTTAATATACAGAATATATAAAGAAATCCTACAATTCAAAAAAATAAAAATAAATAAATAAAATAAACAACCAAACTGAAAAATGGACAAAAGACTTAAATAGACATCTCTCCAAAGAAGGTATGCAAATGGCCTAAAAGCACATGAAAAGATGCTCAACATCATTAGTTATTAGGGAAATGCAAATTAAAAGCACAATGAGATATCATTTGACAACCATTAGAATGTCTTCTATTAAAAAAGAAAAGAAAATCACATGAGTTGGAGAAGATTTGGGAAATAAGAACACTCATTCATTGCTTGTGGGAGTGTAAAATGTTACAATTGCAGTGGAAGATAGTTTGGCAGTTCCTCTGAAAGTTAAGTTTAGAATTACCATAAGACCCAGCAATTCTACTTTTAACTACCCAAAAGAATTGAAAGTGGGGTACTTGAACAGATAATTGCACACTTATGTTCACAGAGGCATTATTCACAATTGCCAAAAGATGGAAGCAACCCAAGTGTCCATTAACTGATGAATGGATAAACAAAATGTGGTATATACACACACAGTAGAATATTATTCAGCCATAATAAGGAACAAGATTCTGAAACATTGACAATATGGATGGACAGTGGAGATACCATGTTGAATGAAATAAGCCAGGCACAAGAGGACAAGTATTGTATGATCCCACTGATATAAAATAGCGTAAACAAACCCATAGGGTCAGAATCTAGAATATAGGTTGTCAGGGGATTGGTTGGGTGAGGGTAAGGCTAGGGAGTAAAGGCTTAAAATGTACAGAGTTCCTATTTAGGATAATGGAAAAGTTTTGGTAATGGTATAGTGGTGATGGTAGCACAGCATTTTGCACATAATTAATAGCATTGAATTATATCTGTATTACACAAATAACAGGACTGTATGGTATAAACAGTGAACCCTAAGTGAAACCATGGACTGTAGTTAGTACAATTAAGAAATGTGCTTTCAACAATTGTAACAAATGTACTACATCAATGCCAAGTGCTAGTAAGTAGGGTGGTATTTTGGAACCCTGTATTTTATGCATATTTCTATAAACCCACAACTTCCTTAATAAAAGAAAAGGAAAAAGAGAATCTATTTCTGTGATAAAAATGTGGAGAAACCCTGGCTAATCTCCAATCTGGGAAATTTAAAAATGCACCAAAGTACCAGTACTCACTTCTTCTAGGTCATCTAAATCCTCAAAAAATGTCTAATAATGTCATAAAACATGTTTGCACATGTATTTGGATCTTCTATGGGTTAAATAGCCCAATTATGTTAGAAATATTAATAATTATATTAATATTCTATTTATATGTTTAGCATTATATTTTGAAACTCATTTTTCAATTTTAGGCATTGTGGACAAGAATATATTTATATGATGAATTATAGGAAATATGAGACAGAAGAGAGAATATGAGTAGAATGAGGTATTAGAGGGTATATTTAGAAAGATGAATCCAAGATTTGTTTAGAAAAAAATCAAATAGAATGATCTCTGGTGGCTATAGCTCAGATTTTCTAATCATTGTTGGGGGTGGGGAAGTTTTAAAAAGATCCTTGTCTGAATTCTTGTCACACAGACAACAAAAAACAAAAGACTAATTCATATGTGCAAATGCCATGGACATAAAAAAACACTGCCATGGATATAAAAAAAAAATAGGTGTTTCCATGAACAGACTTATCTATATAATAGCCTAACCATAGGACGGTGAATTTCATCATTTGTGATGACAGTTTCAAAATACTTAAACAGGAATGGCAGTAAATACTATATTAGTATAGATGCATTTCTCTTAACAGCCTCTTTCCCTCACATTTTATTGCCATATTTTTCTTTTCCAATGGGTGCCTTGGCATCTGATTCACTATTTTCCCGGCTTGGCTTCCTCTTACAAGCTACTTGCTGCCCTTTTCAGGATAGCTTCAAAATGAGCAGCTTCAGAAAATATTTTTACTGAGAGTAGGTGTGTCAGGAATTTGTGAACATATATTGTAATCATCTAAGTTATTTTTAAAAGAAAAAAAGAAAAAGAAATAAGTACCCTGGAAAACTGCCTTTCCATAGTTACTGTAATTGAGAGAACATGGTCTTTTTTTCCCATGGAGGAATTCGGGGTGAGCAGTCATGAAAATAAAAAGTTAAAAATTGAAAGTCTCAGAATTCACTGAAAGGTACCTTTTCAGATATGAAATCAAGAACTTATTTGAAAGGGAAATGTCTACTCCTTTTACATACATTCACATCCTTGGAGGCCTATCCCACCATCCAATATGTTCTTAAGAGGTTATAAAATATGTAATTGGGACTGACACATGGAAGTAACTACTGACCTTATTTTTGCACAGTAATAAACGACCCTACAGACTAGTGTCAACTTGACGTATCTGGGGTCTTGATTTTGCTCAGCATCCAGCACATTCTCTTGTGCTTGTGAAGCCAGTAAAAAGCAAAATCATCCCAGATAGAACCAAAGAAGCAGAATTAATCATTTGAGAAACATATCTCCCCACCCCCTTTAATATCATTTAATCTCTACTTTCTATGCAAAATCAGATCTGTTTCAGGAAGTAACATGAATGTGGATTTCCCTGTGATTTGGCATTTCAAATTTGGAGAATTTGGTGGTACTTGCGTAGTCAGAGAGAGACAATTTAGTCCTTTATATTCAGTATCACAAAGACTATTTAAAGGTTAGTCATGACCTCAACACCCTTGTTCAATGAACTTTCAGTTACTGCAACAAAAAATCCAAGGTAATTTCTACATTAGAAAGGTAATAGTCATTATTTTTAAAGTAAGTATGAAGGGGTTGGGTGAAAAAGGAGGCCGATTATTACAAAAACTGGTAATTAAATGAATGGTAGGACCATGTCATATCAGCTAGATTATTTTTAACATGATTTCAAACATAAATACTGACAGCTGGAAAGACTTCACTTAAGTGTCATGTCTTAATAAATGCAAAGATAATGAAATTGTGATACATACAACATTGTGGATGAACCTTGAAAACATCATGTTCAGTGAAATAAGCCAGGCACCAAAGAACAAATATTGTATGACTTCCTGATATGAAATAATTAGAATAAGCAAATTCATAGATTCAGAAACCAGAATACAGGTTACCAGGGTCTAGGGTGGGAGTAGGGAATGGGGAGTTAATTCTTAATTGGTAAGAGTTTCTTTTTGGGGTAGTGGAAAAGTTTTATGTGGGCATGGTAGCTCAACATTGTGAATGTAATTAACAGCACTGAGCTATATATCTGAAAGTAGTTAACAGGGGGAATTTAAGATTGTTACATGTTACTAGAATAAAAAGTAAAATTAAAAAAAAACAGGACTGCACAACAAAAATAGTGAACTCTACTGTATAATAGTATATTATAATTATACTATTGGTTACAGACTATAACCAATAGTATAATTATAATATCATTTCAGTAATTGTAATAAAGGTGCCACACTAATACAAAGTGCTAATAATAGTGAAAACAGCGTGTATGGGGGTTAGTATTTGGGGACTCTGTATTTTCTCATGATTTTTCTGTAAACATAGACCATTTATAACAAAAAATACATTTTAAAAATGCCATTGAAATTAATATTCTTGTGATATTTATTTTTACTACTATCTACCATCTTATGAAAAAATATATATTTTTAATACCTGAGAAGTTAAGTCATTTTTAAATCATTTTAGGCTTTTTGAGGTCATTCCTCTAGAGACTAACTTTTCCCATCAATCAATGGTAAAACTACACTTTCTCAGTTTCAACTGCATCCTCAGCATTTTGCAACATCAAAGTCACAACAGCCACTGCAGTTAAAAGCCAGGAGCAACAGTGACATCAATCCCATTTTTCCTTCCAGAATGTTTTCATTATTTTACAGAAATAAAACCCAACAGCTGGTGGCCACCCAGTCTCTGAAGATCTGTGTTCACAGCCGAGCTGAGAGCCTACCTTCTATTAACTGTATTCTATAAGCATAAATACACAGGGCTGTTGATGTCAACAGGGTTGTAGAGACCAGATATTGCAGGGTTGTAGAACTGTTAAGTCAGCTGAGACAGAGAAGTCAAACATAAAAAGTTAAAGTAAAAGTTATATTCAGTTTTGTTTTCCTGTCACCACTGGAGTCACTACTTTGAATTTATATAGGCCTTTCTACTGTACTTATGAAGGGTTTTTCACCATCATTAAGCAACATTATTAGTCCTTTCGGACTTTAGCCCACCAACCTCCTTTAACTTCTAAAATGGAGTATTTTTAAAAAAGTTTTTCACTGTTTTCATTTTGTTTCTCTACAGAAGAATTTTAGAGAATATATTAAGCAATAATAAATAATAACAGCAAATTATAAATTAAAATAGCATACTCACAGCAAATTATTCTCTTCACTGAATACTTAAAAGCAAGAACTAGGGCGATTTATTTATGGTGGTATATTATAAATTCTATAACAACCTGGAAATTGGTCTGCACGTTAATGTATAATATCAAATGAAAAAGCCAATCATAAGACTCAGCATCTGATCAATTTTGCCACAATGTAAAAATGTAACATCATTGCAAAGGAGTTGCTCTGAATCTGAAATAAGAAACATAAGGACAAGAAAACGCACCTTAAACAGAGGAATAGTTTGCTATGCTTAATTGGAAAGACAATGTGACATGTTTTGTTTTGTTTTGTTTTCCTTTGGGTGGGCTATGACTAAAATAAGTTTGATGGTTTTGATTTTTTTCTGAGATGATTCCTCATTTAATTTCTAGGGAGGGTTGGTAAAAATGACTCACATTAAATTGGCAATCTGTATAAAGCAGAATTCTAAGCTGAAACATCTCAGTCATTGACTGCCAGAACTCCAGTCAAAAAGTGTAGAAAGATTACTCTAAACTAGCTTTATTCCTAAAATCCTCTGTTCTTATCACTGTCTTTCCCCATCAAATCCATCCATCTCAATATTATCTAAGGCTGTGTTTTAAGGCATAAAAACGATTGTAGAAAAATTTTTATTTCTTTTCATGACATGTTATTATGAAAATTCAAGGAGATTCAAAGAACTTTGGGACATTTCTTAAAATTCAACCTAACTTTCTTTTAAGAAAGCTGACATGTGATTGCTAAGAACAGTTATGTCATCACATTCTCCAGCTTCCTTATTCCAAAAAGTATTGGTACCAGTTGTGGAAGCCACAATTAGCCAGAGAATGGAATGGGGAAAATTTATTAAGTACTTAGATAGTTACTAACATTGAATGAAATATTGCAAGTGTGTTTTAATATATCATACTTTATATGCAAATATAATATGCTATGCATGCATAATTTCAAATGCAATTTTTATGTGCTATCAAATATAATTATATATGCATAATTTTAGCTTTGATTCTCATAAAATACAATGAGTTATAGTAAAACTATCTTCATTTTAGATATAAAGAAATTGCAATTGAGAATGGCTAAGTTATAGATCTAAGATCACAGGCCTGTGAAATATTATTGTTCCATTTTAATGTGAAAAAATGAAGGCTCAGAGAAGTTATGTGACTTCTAAACAAGGTCATATAGGTGTCAAAACTGAATTTAGAAGCCCGCCTTCTACCTCACCGCTCTGCTTCCAAGAAATCAGATATAGCTTTTATTTACTGAAAGTCAATTACAAGTCAAGCAATCTGACCATGATATCATCATTCATAATCACAAAGAGCTCTGACAACTAGGTGCTTTTTACCATGTCTTTTGTTTCCTTTTGTTTTTTTTTCAAATTTGGATAGTGATATCCAGAAAACTTAAATAACTTTGCTTAATGTCAAATGATCATAATTTCAGATTCAAATTCAATGTCATTTTTATCTGCTTCTAAACTCACTTAACACTTTTCTCAACAGTAGTGCTGGTATCTTTTATGTAGTTGACTAGACATCATAAATATGCCTAAATGACCAGGAAAATATTTTACAGTTTTATTGACTCACAAAGCACATACCGAAGATTGACCCCTCTTGTTGTTTCTCTACAGGAGCCCAAATGGAAAATAAATGGAGAATTCCACAGCCCTAATAATCTTTCAAAAAAAGGGGCATGTTTTATTTTACCAATCCATAAACTAAATTGATCAACATTTTCCAGATTAAAATAGGGAACTGTCAATAACTAATATGCTTGACAATTGTTTGACTATCATGTTTTCTCTACATAAGAAAGTTTCCTTTAGACCATCTCAATGATTATAAATCTATAAACAAAACAAATCTGAATAAAATTAAATAATGATAAAGCCTATATGTAATTCCTTCCCTGATTATATCACAAAATTGATGCTTAACCATTCAAATTAACCTCAGTGGGTACTGTGCTTACATGGGGAGAACGGAGGCTCATAATAATCGTCACATGGCACAACAACATCATTAAGTAATTCTGACCCATCTCAACATAATTATGTTCTTTAGTGTTTTCTCATTATGGGGTTTTTGCTGCATTCTACACATTTTTGTACACCAAACCGTGTTGATCACATTATTAAACAGGAAGACTCCATTTTACAAATATTTTTGATAAATCAGAGTTTATACGGTTTACAAGAAATTGCCTCCTTAATATCACAGTCATATTTCAAAATATAACTTATGTTGATTTTCAGTTAACTATTTGGTGATCAGGAGGTTTGAAGGTTATTTTCTGGTTCACTGGCATCTTTTATCTGAATTCCATATTCTATCTCCTATTAAATTTTCTTATTTTGAGGAACAATTTACATAATGACGTTGTAGAGCTGAGGCCTTTCTGCACAACCAACAGCATGGAGGGTGAGAGAGGCTATAGATCTTATGTAACTAGTAGGCTTTCTGCTAGTTTATTCAGTGCAGGGATTTAAGTCTTGTTTTCCCTCTACAGTGCTTTCCACCCTACTCCCCCCGTCCCCCAGCTATGCTACTAGTGTGAACTCAGAAGCAGGCTTTACTAATGTATCACCCTGAAAGTCTGATCTTTCAAGGCAAAGAAACCATGGCTCAGCCTCCTACTTTTTTGGATATGTGCTCATGCAGATGTCTGCAATTGAAAAACATAACCTTCTTAGGAAGACAATTAAAATGACCTCTTTCAAATTTTTACTGTTAAAAAAATGAAATAAAGAAGTATCTGCATATCTTCAAATTGCTTTCTAAGTATAAAATATTAGAAATTACTCATTAAATCATAAATTGCAATCATTATAATTAAATATTGTTTAAAATGTGTTGCTCTATTTAATGTTACAAAAATTCCCCTGTGAAACTGTGTGTTTCTGTGTGTGAGTAGACTGTATATAACAAAAACTGTACTATGATGCATGTACTCTTTGGTACTGTTCTTTTACTTAACAGTGTATTCTATTTTAGGAATTTTAGTTGTCATCTACTATTAAATAATCTGATACGTAGTTTTTGATGCCCGCATAGCATTGTCTATATCAGTGAATGGTCCTGCATCAAAATAATTTGGGGGGCAGTTTTCAAAATGTAGTTTCTTAGGAACCACCACCAGAAATGCTGACTCATTTAGTTTCAGTGAAGTAGGGAACTCTGTAGTTTCATTCAGCCACTCAGGTGATTTTGATGAACTGTCTTGGGAACCACTAGTGTAATTTTACTCATGCATTCTAAAGCAATCATTTATTTTCTGACATTTAGCCTCTCCACTTTTGCAAAACTGTAAACTGCAATCCTTTGTACACATGACTGAGTTTTCTAAGAGTACATTTCTCAGAGTACAATGGATGCAATGTTGGTAAGTGTTGATAAATATTGCTGTTTAATGTGCAATCTTCACATAATATACTACGTACAAATTTAGGGAAGAAAATAAGGGGATGCATATTAATTTTTCTTGAATGATATTAATAGAATTTTTTCTAGCAACTTTAGATCGTATTTTTACTTTTTCCTAAATCTGATAAAAAAGTTGACTGGGTTTGAGTCGACACAGTAAAAAATGGGCAGTGCAAGCTGATTCATAAGTGTTTTTTATTGTCAGTCTTTTCCTCCAGAGAGGAAAATGCCCATGAAGGCAGGGATTTCTGACTGCTCTGGTTACTACTGGAACTGCAGCACCTTGTACAGTGCCTGCTCCATGGTAAGTGCTCACAAACTTTTGTTGAATAAATGAATGAATCTGTTGTTCATACATCCAGTTAATCATGCTAAAAAATTTGGATCATCTCTTCCTGGATTCCTCCCACTTGGTCTCTTCTGTCTCATTTTCAGTGTATTGGGAAGTGCTTTTGCTTTGCCCCAAGCAACAGATTTTTATCTCCGCCTTTGATATCATCATTTCTACTTCATTTTATGTTTCCTAACCATTTCTTTGTGAAATTTTCTTCAACCTCTACATTTAACAGTGTGCTACATTTAGTAGAATAATCTTTCTAATTTGATTTCAAAGTGGGAGAAACTTCCCATCCAAGATTACCAACTTCTCTCTCCTATACAGAGTATGAACACTCACACCAAATGTCCTATGGCAAGAAAACCCTACCCGAACCAATTCATGCTTATGTGTTCTAGGTACAGTATTCTTTCTTATTCTTGTTAATTGCTTTATCATCCTTCAAGTACCAGTTCCATTTGTCTTCTCTCTGAGATATTGCCCCTGATTATGCTGAAATGAATGGCCCCCTCCTTTCCTGCCTATCACATCATTTTATATGCAAGTGTATTAGAACAGTTGTTATCACAGAAGACTACCAAGCATTCAATCAAGGTTTCACAGTTAGATGCATGGATTATTGACAGAATTAATTATTTACATTCTTTAATGTACTATACTCAGTATAGAAAATCTAATCATGCTCCTCAGCTAATCTCAGACAATACAGTACTGTTCAAGAATACATATTCTCAGTTAAATATTGATTTTAAAAACATGTTTTTGACTTAAAATGTCTTCACTAGGTCTGTGTTGTTGCCATATCTTTTATTTCTACATATATTACTAAACTCTACCTTACAATGCTATTATTTTTTGCTTTAAACAATCAGCTTTCTTTTATGGGAATTATAAAATGAAGCGTAGTGTTTTATATTTATCCATTTGCTTCTCATTTCCTGAGTTCTTATTTCCTTGTTGCCATTCCAAATTTCCATCTAGAAACTTTTCCCTTAAGTCTAAGAAAAACCTTTGACTTTTATTTATTTGTTTGTTTATTTATTTATTTATTTATTGTTTTGTAGTGTGGATTCACAGGCAATAAATATTCCCAGTTTTTGTCTATCTGAAACATCTCTAATTCTCCTTGGTAAAAGATGTTTTCATAGAATATAGAATTCTGCATTGAGATGCTTTTTCTTTCAGCACTTTAAATATTTTACTCCATTATTGTCTTAGCTTCCTAGCTGCTAAAATAAATACCATGCAAAGGGATTGGTTTAACAACAGGAAATTATTGGTTCAAGATTTTAGAGGCTACGTGTCCTTCCAGTTTCATTATCTTATGGCTGGCCAGCGATTTTTAGGGTTTCTTGACTTTTCCATCACATGGCAATGCACATGGTGGCATCCTCTTTCTCTTCAGGGTTCCACTGACATCCAGCTTCTGGTTGCTCCTGGTGGTTTCCACTGCCATGTCCAATTTCCTTTGCTTAAAAGGATTTCAGACGTGTTGGATTAAGGCCCATCGTCACCACAACTGGGCACAGCTTAACTAATAACATCTTCTCAGGTCCTATCTACAAATGGGTTCATACCCAAAAGACCGGGTATTGGGACCTAAAAATCCCTTTTGTGAGGGACATGACTCGATCCCTAATAATCATATTTTTTCACTTTTGCATTTCTGATACTTGATAATTCTTTTCAATGTTTTCCTATACGTAATGTGTCTTATTTCTCTGTTTTAAATATTTGCTCTTTATCTTTGACTTTCAGCAAATTTTGATGTGCCTAGGTGTGGTTCCTTTGTAATTTTATTCTTGCGTTTCCCTAAATTTCTTGGATTTTTAAGTCAATATTTTTCTTTGTTTTTTTAATAAAATTTGGGAAACTTTTGGCCATTTTTTCATTTTTTTCTGCTCTATTATCACTTCTTTTCTTTCTGAAACACCTTTAAAATATATGTTAAACAATTTTATATTGTTCTGCATGCTCCTTTTAGTATTTATTTTCAACTCCTCTTCATCAACTGCTCTTTAATGAGTAGTTTCTATTCCTTTGCCTTCAACCTCACTGAACTTTCTCCTGTCATCTCAAACCTGCTATTAAGCCCAATTATTTATATTAATATTTTTCTTTTTAATTCTGAAATTTCTTTTTAAATAATTTCCTATATTTTTCATTTTCTCAACCAAGATTCATTTACTATATTTTCATATATATATATATATATATATATATATATATATATTCTTTTCTCTACAATCATATGCACTTATTTATAATAGCTGAATTACTATGCCTTTCTGCCTAATCCAAAGCCTGGACCATCTCATAGTTATTTTCTATTAACTGCTGTTTTCTTTCTTAACTTTGGTTCCATTTTCCCAGCTTATTTGCATGTCTGATAAGATTTAATTGTATATTTTTGATACATTATAGAGAATCTAGATTATTTGGTCTTCTGAAAAGTGTTGAGTTTTGCTCAACAAATGTCTATGAACTTGGCTTTATGCTTTGTTAGGACAGATCTATGGAAAGTCCAAGATACTTCCAATGCCCTTCAAGTTGTCAGTATTAAACTTCAAATACCTGCAGGTCTTGTTTGGGTTGGTTTTAGGCTTTCATTTTTGTCTAGGGTGGTTTTGAGTAGACTTTTTCTAGGGTATGGTTCTTGTTCCTAAGGTTTGACCTTCCCAGTGTATCAGATAAAATGGGTAGTCAATATTGGTCAGGGCTCCATGGTCCCTAACTTGCTGGCTAGGACTCCAATGTCCCATAGCACTGCTTGATACCTAACATCTCTGCCCATATCTTAATCCCATAGCATCTACTCTGTTGTAAGCTTCTTGTGGTTTCATCCTGCAAAACGCAGCACAGTCCTCAGCCAGTTATCTCATTGGGTACCCATAACAGAATTTGGAGTCTTTTCTGTATCCTTCCTTATCCTCTCCTATGCTCGGCTTCAGCTGACTTGAACTCTGATCTCTGCCTCCTCAGCACAGGGGGACCATTGCACTCTTCTTGGTCCCTGGCTTTCTACTTTCTGGTTAGAAAATTGCCCATCTTCATGGCACTAGAGATATCATGGGGCTCAGTGATAACAGTCTTATACTCCCTGTTGTCCAGTGCCTGAAAATAATACTGCTTCATGCATTCTGTTCAGTTTTATGATTACATGTGATGGAGGGAATAGTCTGGTATCAATTTCTAGGTCATAGCCAGATGTGAAATCATCAAAGCAGCTCTTTATTACTTATTTTTATTGAAGCATTTAATTTTGTGACCCATAATAACTAGGCAGTCAACATTTGCTAAAACAGAGGAAAAACAGTCTGAAGGGAATTTAATAGAAGCAAGCTGCAAAAATTTCTAAGATGCCATTTAAGATTTCTAAATTAGGCACATAAACTCTTTAGTATCTCAATGAATTTCTTTTGTTGTAGTCATAAAATTCCATACTTAGCAATTAATTTTTCATATAGCTCAATGATTGAGGTACATAATTTGCTGATGGGGAAGCATAGATCATTCTAACAGTTTGCTTTTTAAATCAAATCATCCAAAATTATCTATTGACAATCCAATAGTACAGTTTAATAGATATGATTATTTGTTCTTTTTTTTGCATATTTTGCTGTTTCAGTAAATTTAATTATTATGCTTGCCAAGTTTTGCTGATTAAGCTATACACTTTAGCACTTGAGTTTGCATATTTCATTGCTCATATTACATATTTCACAGACATATCTCATGTATATTCTCCATTGTTGACTATATTCTATACATTACCAATTATGAATGCCAAGTTATCTATTTGACTTTGCTAATTTGCATAAGCAAGGTATATATATTTAATAAAATTCTGATATTTTCTAAATAATATATCTTACAAATATATTTATTCATCAAGATTATTGACTTATAGAATAGTAATATTTCTTTCATGCCATTTATTTTATATTTATATTTTAGTATAGTTTTGCTGAAAAGGTAACTTTTTCAAAACTATTTCAGTGTAAAAGAGCCAATGTAGTAGAGGAGTTTTTGTTCCAGAATAAACTGCAGAATGAAATTATAACTGTATATGGCATCTCAAATTATTTTTAATTAATTGTTTTGTGAAATCCTGTGCATTTTCAACTTTTTCAAAATGTTACTTGTAGGAAAAGAAAAACATATTAGAAACATAGAGGTTTCAAAAAAGTAATCTAATTTGATATTTAGTTACATCATTTTAATTTATCTTTTTTACATCAGGAGAATAACAGGAAATAATAGAAATTCAAACGGAAAATCATTTGAAGTTAACTGTAGAGTGACAGAACTTGTACCAATCCTCATATGGGCTTCCTTGATTGTATCACAGCTTTTCTTATTTTATGCTGTGCAATTTGTCCATGTACCAAAACAAAAATTTTAATGGCATTTAAAAGTTTTTAATATGTGTACTATAAAATACCATTTAATTCTTATATGAGTAATGAACCAAACAGCAAGAATATGAAAGGTATTTTATTTCACAATAATGTCCTAGTAAGAATCTCATATAATTTTATATGTCTAGAATTCCCTGAGGTTGGTTCACCATCACTATAAAAGTTAGCCAGAGGAATTTTGATTGAATATTTGTTATATGAAATTTTGTATGCATTTTATGCAGTTTTTGTCTTTCATATAAAATTTAAAATGCAATAAAAGAAAATATATAAGGCATATTGAAAAAATCCTAGGTGTTGAAATAATATAAATATGCCATTTTTGATACTATTTCCTCATCGTGATTAGCAGTAGAACTCTTTAAGTTAGGGTTTTATCATGTCATTTGAGGATTCCCTTACCAGGTTTCAATTAATCCCTGGAAATTATTTGCAGAAATTAGTGTATTTGGGTCTGTGTTTTGTTTGTTCTTCATTTTGACCGGTCTTTAGAATTTTTTCCATTAACATACCGATTTTGGACAAAGAAGATAAAATGCCAATATCTAAATATGAAAATAAGTTTTCTTCTTGTATTTTGGAGTTACCAGGAAGCTGAAAAAAATATTTTTAAAATCCTTATTCCAGTTAAATTTTGAGTTGGAGAGGATAAAGAATAAAGGAAAGAAAATGTAGTTGCTTTTTGTGGTGGTTTGGAGCTATATGTACCCCAGAAAAACATGTTCTTAAACTTAAGCCATCCCTGTGCGTGTGAACCCTTTGGAAGTAGGATCTTTTGATGAGGTTACTTCAGTCAAGGTGTGACCCACCTCAATCAGGATGGGTCTTAATACCATTCCTGGAGCCAAGGATGATCAGTAGCCTGTCTTTGGGAAGAAAGCATCTCCTTGATGACGTTGGATTTGGACTTTCTCTTAGCCTCAAAACTGTGAGCCATTAAATTTTCACAGTTTAAGCCATCCCTTTGTATGGTTTTAGCTTGAGCAGCCTAAGAAACTAAAACACTCTTTCATCAGTAGCAAAACTTCAAGGTCTGTAGGTCACATTCCCAGGTCTCACTCTGGGTACCAGATCATGTCCTTGTCTATAGAATAGCAATGTTTTCAAAATACAATATAAATATCTCTGCATATGCCCTTTCTACTGCCTGGAATATACTTCACTCTTTGCATGAATAGCTCCATTTGTATTTCAGGTCTAATATATCCATTACCTTCTTAGAGGCCTTTCATATATATATATATATTCAGCAGGTCCTTAATTCATTCTTCCAATTTACTTATTATTTTGTATTTAGCACTGTGTATATTCAATTCATAGCAGTTTTGCAATTAATAATTATTTATATGCTTGTTTGCTTATTGCACAAGCATATGACAATAATACAGTATGTATATAGTAAGAAGAAACTATTATTTTTGTGCATTTGCCTCTGGGATTAACAAATAGTATCTTGCACCTACACTCACTTATACATAGGATAACCAAAGATCTCATCCAAAGATACAACCTGATTCTTTCAGCATCACATTGAACTACTTCAGTGATTTTTAGTAGGCTTCCAAAGAAACGATAAAGCGTTGGGTTTAGCAAACAATGCTTTCAACCCAGACTCAGATGTTAGAACTCCAAAAGTTGCCTCCCCTAGAAAGCTCCCCCAGGCCTCTCCTCTTCTGGCCATCTACCTGCCCATACCCTCTATCATAGCATTCACTACTCTGTAATGTCCTTGAACAAGACCTCTTCTTATATGGCTCTTGCATATACATTGCCAAGATCTGACACTATGTTCATAGTAGTTTCTCAATAACTTTATGAAGAATAGCTAAATGAATTAATTGCTCATACTTGTTTGTGCTTAAAATATGAATTGACCATCTCCGCCTCCCCCCCCCCCACAATTCCACTTTTCCCTTTCACATCCTGATTATATTCTTATCATTTATAATCAAAATTTTGGAATCCTTTTTAACTCATTTCTGCATATTCTTTAGCTTGCCCATCCTTTGTTCAATCAAAATGACTATTAAATTTACTTCTAAATAATAGATATTATATTTTCACTTACCTACATTTATTATCATTTCTCTAGTGCTGCTCCTTTTGCTCCCCACTGTATCATGTTAAAATATATTTGACTGTCAAAGATTTTATAACAATTTATATACTTCCAAACCCATCACAAATGGGCTTACCTTATAGATCCCTCCCACATATTCCCGCCTCTGTGTTTTTATACAAGCTGACCGCTTTTCCTCAATCTCCATTTTGCTAAATGCTTAAAAAATCAGCTTAATTACAATGCTCATGAAATAGTTTTTGGAAATGTTTTCAACTTAATTGATTCTTTTTAATCTGAATTTCTATAATTCATATTATCTCTATAATAGCATATATTTTAGTTAATTATAAGAGATGTTTTTCTTATTTTTTGACATGTATCTGCTCCTTCACATACACACACACACCCACCCACACACAATGTTATAAGTTTGTCGAAGATAGAAAATCCAACATTTTCATCTTTCTAGCCAATGAAAGGTCTAGCATCAAATCTTGCACATAGTAAGGATTAAATATAGGTCTCTAAAGTAGATAAATGGGAATTTTATGCTCAAGTTTGATACAGTGATTTGTAAGTCAAAAGGAATAAAAACAACAGTTATTTCTTGGTTAACTTTATGCTGCTTAGCTTCAAATATTTCCTCAGTTTTATTTAAGTAAAAGGTTTAAACTAGTAACATACAGATATGTATTGTTTGGACTGTAAAATGTTAAACAAACAAAAACACAAAAAAAGTAGCTAGTTGCCAAGATTTAAAATTGTTATTTCAAAAGTCTTTTAAAAATTAAGATACAGATCGCCAAATACTGGGCAAGTATTTCCCTATAGCTAAAATTTGCTGGGAACTGACCTATTTAGCTGGGGCTGCTGTGTGCCAGTTTGCCAGATTTCAAATGGTCTCCTTAACTTATTTGCATTTTTTTACTCTGGCCTGTTTAAATATTTAGTTGTAATCTCTTCTTTTATATCCTTGACCTCTTTACTAATAAACATGAAAGGAATAGAAAGATAAACTACTAGGGTTTACATTTGGATTCAGGGTTTATACTCAAGTCAACCAGCTATGTAAGCCAGCTGAGCAGGAGCAGAAAGAAATTGACAGCAGTGCAGATAGTGAAGAAACAGGGAAAGGATGGAGTAAGTAAAGGACAGTGGATAGCATATTAAGAAAGACGAATAATTACATTTAAGAAAATGTGTCGGACACTGGGCTAGGCACATAAAACATTATTATATTAGTTCTTCTTTACCATAGTTATATAAGGAATGTATCACATTTAGAGATTAAAATTTTTAAAAGCAGGCAAATCCATCAAATTTGAACATGCTCAAGATGCAGATCAGTCTGTTTCCAAGTTCACGATCTTTCCACTAGTTCAGGGTCCTTTTCTGTGGAATCTTGTAGGTACAGCCCTGTAGCTTTGACATGTTCAAGATCATTTACCACATCCTGTTCCATAAAATGAAAAAGTGTCAGTAAGACAATGAGACACTTATTGTATTGTATTGTATTGTATTGTATTGTATTGTATTGTATTGTAGTTCATTGTTTTAACTAAAACAAGTAAGAACCTTGTTATCATAAGGAGGAAAAAGAATAAGCAACAAATAAATTAAATCAGAATTACCTTTGGTTTTTCAGGATTGTGACTTTTAGATTGTATTGTTTTCTTGAATATTATGAAATTGTTTGCCTTATAATTTTCCAATTAATCCCTTAATTTTTCCAAGAAGCAATACAGCATTTTGACTATGTATAGTTGAAAAATATCTCATGAACCTAATTCAAACAAGTTTTACTATAAGATTTTATCTCCTGTTCTTTTTCTTAACTCTATGTATTTACCTTATAGAAACATGATTATTTTGCAGCAGAATCCTATGAGACTTAAAAGTCTTTGTGATACTCAGATGATGTGGATGCTATGAGAAAATACAAGTGATATTATTGGTCTTTCAATTGTATAAAAATGTAGCTTATGAGGGGTGACAATGTGATTGGGAAAGCCATATGGACCACACTCCCCTTGTCCAGTGTATAGAGATGAATGAGTAGAAAAATGAGGGCAAAAAGAAAGGCACCCAGTGTTCTTTTTTACTTTAATTGTTCTTTTTCCCTTTAATTTTTTTTCTTATTATTTTTCTGTATGTGGTAATAAAATGTTCAAAAATTAATTTTGGTGATGAATGCACAACTATATAATGGTACGGTGAACAATTGAATGTACGCTTTGTATGACTGCATGGTATGTGAATATGTCTCAACAAAAATGAATTCCAAAAAAATATTCTTGGTCTTCGGATAGAAATTGATTCTTCAAACAGGAAAATAATGCAAATATTTGTTTATATCTCTCAAAATATAACTATATACATAAATTTAGAAAGAAGGCTTCAGTATGTACACTCGACAGTTTTTTAAGATCTGGGGGTACTATGGAGTTGTCAATATTTGTATCAATTATTGTTGTAATTAAATTTCAAAAGTCATTGACCATGTATATCATAGATTTCTGCCACTCCAGTTCACCCAGAAAAAAATATGTATTCAGTACCATGTTCCTATTTTATGCTTTAAAATTATATTTCTCTCTTCCTTTTCTCTTCCTCTTCCTCTTTTTCTTCCTGTTCTTCTTTCTTCTTCTCTTCCTCTCCCTTCCCTTGGTTTGCACTTGAGTAGGGAAGCAGTGTGATCGTAGAGGGTCTGTGCCCCCAGAAGGGTCGGGAAAACCCGCTGGGGTAAAGCTTGTGTCTGGGGGCATCTGGCAGCCCAGCACAGGGTGGGCTGTGAGGTGATGAGGGCAGCTTCTTAATATGTTGGCCCTGTGTAGGGTGTCAGAGACCAATGAAATGGGGAGAGCATCTACAAGCGGGAAGGAGCAACAGCAGTAACAAGAGATAATTACTTGTGGGGTATTGATTAAATAACTAAAAACTTAGGATAATGGGAACCAGATTCTTCAGTGCCAAAGAAGGGAATTAAAACATGGAAAACAGAAATTAGAATGAACACTGTGGTGATGCATTGGAATTGGAAACATGGTAAGAACTCGTGGTTTTTCAAATAGAGGACAGAAATAGAAACAAATATATAAATGAACATGCAATCTGTATATTCATATATTCCTTAACTCTGTCCACTGAAAATGATTGGTAGCAGTGACACTCAAACAGCAATAATTACATCTAGTGCCCAAATCTCAATTTCTAAATACCATTTCCCAGTGAAAGGAAACAGGGCTCCTTGGAGAAATGACTGATTCTAAGACTAGTGCAGAAAAATTTTCCAGATGAAACTGTAGTTAATTTTTCAAAGAAGAAAGAAATATTCCAAGAACAACTAAGACATGATACAAGGACACAAAAGTCAGCTTGAAGGGTCTCCACTGCCTAAATCTAGGAAAAAATTAGCACCCAAATAAATAATGATGGTAATATATTATAACCCACTAAACAAAATAAGAATGCTTTAGTCAATATAGATATCTATTTTAAAAATAATTATTTGAGTTTTCAATTATAATAAACAGAGTACTAGTGAGATATTCAGGTCCTTCCCACATTAAATATTCATTGGGTATAGGGAAAAAAATTAACCTGATAGTGGAAAAAACTTACAGGCACCATCATGATAAGATGATTAAAATTAGCAATTAATGGTACAAATTAAAATCTATTATCACCTGACAAGATGCAGTACAGTTAGAAAAAACAAACATCACTTCTGAGATATTCTTGACAAATATGATCAATATAAAACAACAGAAAAAGCTAAATCAAGGTACATTTTACAAAATTACCAGCCTATAATCCCTGAAGTGTCAAGATCATGAAAATTTAGGAAAGTTTCAGGAACTGCCTTCAACAACAGGAGATTAAAGTGATACAGAAACTAAATTCAACAGGTAGTTTTAAACTAGGTTCTTTGGCTATAAAGGATACTATTGGGGCAATTGGTAAAACCTGAAAAAGGTTTGAGGATAAGATGATAGCAAAATATCACTGTTAATTCTCTGATTTTGATGGTTGTAATATGATTATATGGAAGAATGTTCTCATTTGTAGAGGATCTGGTTCGCAACTTAAATGGCACAGGAAAACAAAATGTCCTTTGCGCTGTACTTGCAAATTTTCCATAAGTTTGAGATCATTTAAAATAATTTTAAGATGGTATGTTTATTGCATATGATTAATAATAATTCCTAGATTTAAAGAACATGAAGTTAATGTTTATAGAAGAAAACAATTTCTTTTTAATTGAAACAATGAAATTACTTCCTGATTTTACAGTAGCAAACAGAAGCATGACAATTGCCATTTTACTTCCTCTTTCTGCTTTAGGTCATATATGTATACATATATACACACATATATGTGTGTGTGTGTGTGTGTGTCATATGTATAGGTTATATAGGTTATCTGTATATATACAGGTTTACAAGTATATATGTATGTCTGTGTCTGTGTCTGTGTGTGTATAGATATACACACACATATATATATGGGAAGAAAAGAAGGAAACTAAGGATATGTTCAAAGTAATTCCTTATATTTTAACATAATTGAAAACTGGTGCTTAGGTAGATCTCAGTGAAGAGACGAAGAAATCACTATGCTTAATTACTTCAAAACTATTCTACTGTCTAATATTCTACATGTGATTTAATATTTCACATTTAGAATAAGATAATTATTCCATTAAGATGTCTCCCAGTAGAAATTTGTTCAGAAAATGAAGCTTTTGCTAAGGAATAGTTGCCTTGCCATTTCCTTTTCAAAGCTGGTGGTTATAAGCTGCAATATCAGGAAATAGCACAACCCTTACAATCCTAGACAGAAAAAATAATTTTGTTCCTAAAGCAAGGAAATTGAGACAATTAAGTGAAAAAGGCAGAAGGTGATGCAAAGAACAAATCATGAACTTTGAAGTAGGATATATATGAATTTTGCTACCAGTTCATCATATTTATCTAGGTAGTAACAGGCAAATTGATTAATCATTCTGAACCTTGAACTCATGTTTGGAAAAATCAGAAAAACATGAACTGCCACAGAGCTATTATGAGTATTAAGTAATATTATGTACATAAAGCTGCTGGCATGGAGTTGTTTGATTTATTGTTTTTCTCTTTAAAATATATTTGAATTATTGATTAACTTTCATGTGCATAATCTATTTGAAAGATAGACTGTACTTACTGATGAATAACTGGGCTCTGGATCAACAGAATGCCAAAACTGAGGATCAGGTAGAGAGTATCCACTAAACTATATATAGATTCTATCTTGGTACTGGAGGCTTAAACACATGACTTCATCAGCTCCTGCTCACTCTTTGGTAGGATGACTTGCTGAACTAAACTGGGAGCAAAGAAAGTGCAACGAAGGTGTCATAAACATCATTGAATGCCTTCTCTGGGCATTTAGCCTAGTCCCAAGGAACATATTTCATACTCGATAAATGATTGTTGAAATAATGAATGAAGAATGGATGAATTGGGACATTTCTTTTCATCTAATATGACAGGCAAGATATTTGTACCAACTAGTATAGAAAGACTTAATGTGTAATCAATAAAGTAAGAAATAACTCAAGGAAAATTATAAGGGCAGAAGGCAACCCTGGTAGGTAAGTAAAGCACTGTAATCAGATTTTGCAACAATGGCATTAACTAAAGGGAGAAATTTCAAGCTTCCATTTTCAAGGTCTTTGGAGCTACCCAACCAACCTGCTGTTAGGCCAGGGTAGAGAATCTAACTGGAAACAAACCCAGTTAAATTTGGATCCTCTAAAAACCATATTATTTGTATAAGTGTAAACTAGAAACAAATCTTCAACCCAAGAATACTGCATGGCATTTCATCTAAAATTTCCTGACCTGACATGCTACAAAAATAATAAATAAATAAATAAATAAATAAATAAATAAATAAATACCCCATGAAGAATAGTGACACAAGGGTTAAAATTCACTTTATCTGAGTGGACTGAAACTAATGAAGCTGAATATTGAATGTCAAGTGCCTAGATAAAACAACAACCTAGCCTACTTAATAACACAGCCTCAAAATACACAAAGCAGATTTGGACAAAGTAAGTGATACATAAGTCAATATGATAATGGATGTTTTTTTAACACAATTCTTTTAATAAATTTATAAAACAAGCTGACAAAAATCAAGAATAATATAGATTTAAACTGCACAATTAACAAACTAGACTGAATTGATATTTGTGAAATAAGGCATTCAAAAACTGAGAATGCATTCTTTTTTCAAACATAATTAATCCTGTATAAAAAGTCTGGCATAATTTGACACTAAGCAAGTAACAATATATTTCAAAAACCGGTATTGTACATGTATTTTCTGACCACATGTCTATTAATCTAGAAATTAATGTTTGATGGAATTTAGAAATTTTTTAACTTGAATAATAATGAAAACAATACTGTCTTACACTGCATTGTTGTAAATGGAACTAAATTGATCATTTATAGAAATAAATATCAACAAGTAATAAAGCTGAAAATTCAAATGTTAAGCATCCATATTAAGAAGATAGGAAAAGAACAGAAACATAAACATGAAGAAAACAGAAGACAGGAATTGATATAGATGAGAGCAGAGATTAATGAAATGAAAACAAAATAATTAAAATAATTAAAGCCAAATTTGGTTTATTAAAAAGCCTATTAAAGAAAACTTTGAAAAGTTTGATTTAAAAAATTAAGAGTGAGAGAGACATCAAATGACCAATATCATAAATGAGAATGAAAAAGTGAATAAAAGGACATATAGCAAAGGTATGCTAACATTTTTGAATATTTGGATCAGATGATCGAAAGTCAAAAAATATATAATTTTCAGACTAGAATGTTAAACACTGAAATGGTCCAAAAGCCACTGTTTCTTTTTGTTCTGTTATTATGTATTTATTAACGGAGGTGTGTATATCCAATTACAAATAGGGAATTGTCTTTCTTTTTATTTTACCACTTGTTCTTTATATATTGAGGATATGCTGTTAAGAGAATAAGGATTTTTCCATTGTTTACCTGTAAATTCAACAGTGATCCTTTTTATCTTTAGGAATGATTTTTGTGTTTGTAATAAATATCTAATTTGCCAGATTTTACTAAAGCCAAATGACATATGTTTCAGTATTGTTTTATTTCTAATCTTTCTATATCCTAGTTTTTAAGATTTGTGTTTTATAAGTCATCTGTATTTGGGTGTTATTTCTTTATCAGCTCTGAAAAATCTTTGCCTTTAATTTAAATATTTAGCCCAGTTATACTTAATGTGATTACTGACATGCTTAGATTTACACATAATATCTTACCATTTATTTTCTCTTTGCCTTACCTGTACTATTTTGGCTTTCATTAATTGTTTATTTTTTCTTTCCCTACTTTTGTCCTTCATTAGCCTGTTTCTATGCATGTGTTTACTTTTCTTTAGTGGTCATTTAAAAGCTTCCAAGCCCACCATTCTCTTGTCATAATACCACTTCCTAGATGATGCAATATCCTAGATGATGATGATGATATATATACATATATATATATCCATATCTCCATATATCCATATAGACAGTAGTATATTTTATACAAATAATATTTATTTATTTTACTCTCATATTTACCCTTTTCATTGCTCTCCATTTTTTCTTGAATCTCTGAGCTTCTCTCTGAAATAATCATACTTCTACTTGAGTAACATTCTTTGATTTTTCCCCTAATAGAAACCTCTTCCTGGCAATCAATTAGCTTCAATTCTTATCTCTTTCACATGATAATGGATTTATTTTACCTTCATTCTTGAAGAATACTTTTGCTGTGTAAGAATTGCAGAATACTTGAAAGATGTTTGCACTGCTTTCTGGCTTTCATTGTTTGTTCTCAGAAGTCATCTGGCAGTTTAATTTTTTCTTTGTATGTTATCTTTTTTTGTTTCTATCTTACATAAGGTTTTGGTTTCTGTTGTGTAATTGTAGATCCTGGGCTTTCATGATACTGTTTCCTCTTATTGTCCATCTAACCATACAGCTGGTAGAAGCTTCCTACCTTTGCTAATCTCTGTTTTATGATCAGTTGATCAGTTTTTGATCTGTCAGCCCTTCCAATACCAAAATAGCTTCCTCTATTCAGTTTCCTCTATTCACTTACATGGTATGAGCTCTGTTTTGTTTAATGAACCATAACTCTTGCTGTTCTTGGTACAGGAGTGTGGTCACAGATTAGAGAACTTCAAAATGGAAATCTGAGTTTGGGTAAGTCAGCTCTTTGAGTGAATATGCATGTTATGACCACTTTGCCAAGAGAAAGTAAATACTAGCAATTTGTGCCTGCTGTGGCAACAAAAGTATACAAATGATCATGTGTGACTGGTTGGAATGAAATGCAGGCTGAGGGGAATTGGGGGATGAAATATCTTCTGCACTTGATAAATATAAAAGTAAAGATGATTACAAGTGCTATGGAACATGGAAACTCTTTTAACTGCACTGAATAGCATTCAGAAAGACCTAATGATCTTAAAGCTTTAAACTCTTATCTTAAAGCAGTCATAGAATCAGAGAGCTTCTATGAAGTCTGAAAAAAATGCTTATTTCTTGTAGGCATCAGGCAGGCAAGATCAAGGATTAGATTCTGTAACAAATTATATGAGGTGCAGAATTACAAAGCACATTTTATGAAAACTCTTGTAATCTTATGTGTCAAGTTAAGACATTAAGATGAAGTAGGATCCTGAAACATGGGATATGGAATCTGAGTGGTCACAGGTGACTCTGATGGGCTTGAAACTGCAAATACACTTGATCCTTCCTTGTCAGTGCAAGCCTACCCTCATCTGTCTGAGAAAGTCATGTTTCTACTGCTTAAGTACCCTATAATGACCTTGGTTAAAAGAGTTGCCTTGGACAAGGAGACTCCAGTCTCCTCAAGAATGTCTAATCTTAATTGTCTCCAGATTCATAATTAGTATAAATCTTTGCATGTGCCAGCTATATAAACTTTCAAAGTCTGTTTTCAGCATTAATAGCTTATACATCAACAGAATAGCAAGATACTTCTAATATAATCTATTTATGAAAAACATGTGAATGATTTTATGAGTATTAGATTGATGAGAATAGACTGCATTGTTGAATCAGGCTGATGTTAAAATAAAAATCAGAAATTATTTAATGTTCTAGTCTTCAATAATTTGTTAGTTTGATTGGTGAAATATAACTCAACATTAGCCAATATTAAATGATGATGGAAAGTCAACATTTCCCTAGCAAAATGTGGAGGAGCCCAAAAAATATGATAATTAGGAAGTGGATTTATTATGTATGTTGCAACCCCCCTCCCACATCACTATGTTCTTTGGGAGAGCCCAGTGTCACTGTTTTAGATTTGTATTGCTTAGAAGCTTAAAACAACACCCATTTATTATTTCATTTATATAGGATAGAATTCCTGGCACACTTTAGCTGGGTTCTCTGCTTAGGTTCTCACAAAGTTGAAATCCGTATCAGATTAGGCTGTGTTCTCATCTGGAAGTTGGAGTCCTCTTCTGAGTTCATTCAGGTTCTTGGCGGAATTCAGTTTCTTGCAGCTTTATAACTACTAAGATCCACCAAGGCATCAATTTTCAATTAGTTAAAATATAAATAATTACTGTGGAATGTCCTTAACATTCTTCTCTTTTATCCCTTTATATAGACACAGGAGAAACAGAAAGAGAAAGAAAAAACAATCAATGTCATGTTGCTGTGTTTGCTAGTGTGAAATCAGCAAGTAATTTTCTTGTTTCTATTAAAAGTTTAGTTTATATAACTAAAGTCCTCATTTTCTTGCTATCAGTTGGAAGTCACTCTCAGCTACTAGAGGCCACCTTCAGATCTGAGCTACAAGGTCCACTCACAACACTCTTCAAAGCCAGCAAAAGAAACTCTCCTGTTTGCCATGACAGAATCTTATATAACGTGCTATAATAACTGGAGTGACTATCCCATCCCTTTTGCAATATAACAATTACTATCTCATCATATTCACAGGTCTCACCTACACTCAAGGGGAGGAGACCATACAAAGTGTGTTCATTGTGGGCAAGAAACCTGGGAGCCATCTTAGATTCTGCCTAACACAGACATGCTTTTCACAAAGTTATTGAGAAGTGCATTGGAAAGGTAAGAACCAGTATATAGGAAAATGTCTCTGATGGCAGACCTGCAGGCCAAGGATGATAAAAGGAGATGCTGCCATTGAATTATCCTTCAAAATTTCAATGAAAATAATGATTTCCTAATATGGAATGGGCCAGGGGCATGGCTTAATAAGTCAGAGAGACAGAAAACACAATTACTGGATGGATAATAAAAAGGTCAGGATGGCTTTAAGAATATTTTGATGCCAGAAATAAAATGCACAGATCTTCATAATATATTATTTGATTTTAAAGCAAGAAATTACCCCCACCCCCAACACCCTGGGTAGCAAAAATCCAATTTGAGTTACTGAAAAAAAGAAAACATGACTCCTTTTCCAGTCCCAAGACCGAAACTAATTCACAGACCCAAAAACCTTTGATTAAAAAGGAAGTCATGGCCCTTTTAATACAGGCTTAAAACATGACTAATTATTTATACTGGAAATATTTTGCCTAAGCTTCCATCAAAGTGACCTCTAGGTATCCTCCAAGATAAGTGTGCTTTGTGAGTAGAAAAAATCAGTTTCGTTGGGCAACTATTAGAAACCAGTTCTACTTTAAAATAAGGAGCAAACAAGTCGCTGTTGGCTACCATAGAAAGTGAGGGGTGTGAAGTCCAAATGATAAATAGAATATTACCCAACTATCTTACTATAGGACCAAGATTTGGATGCTTCTTCATTGCCTAAATGCATAGTAGTAATGAACAAATTTGGAAATGTATTAAGTTCATCTTATGGATCTATGAACTAAGAGTTTATATAGGAGTAAATTCCAAGAAGAATCCCCTATCTACCAATATGGTAATCCAGTAGCAAATTATGCATCAATTTCATGAACTGTCATCATCATCAATGGTTAAAGGTAAAAGGGGTGATGATTCCAAAACAACTTCAATTAATTTGTCTGTTACGCAGTGAATACCAGCTTAAATTTGGAGAACAACAATAGAAGCCATAAACGTAATTAGAATGTGACATTTATCACTGTTGCAGTTCTAAAATTGACACATTTACTGCGGCAAATAAACATATACTCAGGTACTTTGTGTGAAGCTACTGATATAGCAACTTATTTTTTGGTAAAAAGCAGGGTTTCCCTAACTTGGCACTACTGACATTGTTTTACCAGATAATTCTTTTTGTGGAAGGCTATCCTGAGCATCCTAGGTTTAATAGTATCACTGGTCTCTTCCTATTAAAGCCCAGTAGCACCCCTTTGGCCCCAGTTTAACAACCCAAAATGCCTCCAGATATTGCCAAATATCCTTGGTGGGAGGGGGAATTGCCCCTAGTTTAAAATCTCAGGTCTCAACCGATTAGCAAGCTTACTTAGAAGCAGATTCCATTTTTTGTGTATGTAGTTTAGTAATATAGTTTCCATAAGTAAATATTTTTAGGTTTCAAAACTGACTTATTTTATATAACTAAAACACAATGAACTCTGAATGTGAAGAAAAACTTTACAGGCAGTATACTCAGTAAACAACTGGCAGGGTCAGCAATATCAACAATATACATTAATTTTTGCTTAACGGTTTCATCATTTTTCCATCTCTCTATTATGTTTTTATGATTGTTTGAAGCTGTCTGTACCTAGAAAATCATGTTCTTAAATCTATTCCATTACTGTGGGTATGGACCCATTATAAGTAGGATGGATGTTTTGGTGAGTAGGATCTTAAGTTAAGATGTGACCCACCCAATTCAGAGTGGGTCTTAATCATTTTCTGGGAATCCTTTATAAGAGGATAAAAGACAAGAGAGAAGACACAGAAAAAAAGCCCCAGAGAAACTGAGAGAGAAAAGCCACAAGCTGAAGGGAACGAACCCTGGGAAAGAAGGACTAGCAGATGCCTTTGGCATCTTCACGGAGAAAGCAACACCTTCTGATTCCTTGATTTGGACATTTTCATGGCCTCTGAACTCTAAATTTGAAAGTTAATAAACCCCCATCATAAAAGTCAACTTATTTCAAGTATATTGCATTTCAGCATCTTTAGCAAACTAAAACAGTTTTTTTCAGGGACCCTGATTTTTCTTTTTAAAACACCACAGTAACATACTTTTTCACTCCATTGATGACATCATGTTGATTGGATCCATTAAGTGGTAAGTATCAGGTATTCTGTGCATGGTAGAAGATGGGAGCAAGAAAAACAAATGATAATCAAAGACAAAAACAAAAACAGGACTATGTAGAGACCTGCCACTGTAGTGAAGTATTTAAGAGCACAGCGTTTTTAGACTTGTCAAGACAGCATTCCTTTCATGAAAGAAAAGTTGAAAAAAGTTAATGCTAGCATTATATTTAATGCTAAAACTGATTGCTTCCTCTTTGATATTGGACACAAGACAAGGGCATGCCCCTTACCACTTCTGTCCAGTAATGTAATGGACAATCTCTCTGATATAATATAGGTAGATAAAAAAAGTATAATAATTGAAAAGAAAGAAATGAAACTTTCATTATTTTTAAATGTTTTAGAAAGTAGAAAAGTCAAAACACATAGAGATAATTTACTGAATTAAAAAACTGCCAAGATTGATAATTATCAAACTATATACAAAAATTTCCTTGCCAAACAACAGCAAGTATAAATAATTTAAATATCATGAGACAGTATAAAATATTAAGAAATAAATCTAATAAACTGTACATAAATTTTGTGCATAAATTTAAATATCATGAGACATTATAAAATATTAAGAAATAAATAAACTGTACATAAATTTTGTGAAGAAAATAATAAACTTTGAGTGAAATCCATTCAAAAAGATCTAAAAAACTGGTAAGATATACCATATTTATGGATTCTATGACTTTACATAATAGAGAAGTCAATTCTTTTTAAATTCATCTCAGGATTTAATGCAATTCCTGTCACAATCCAAATGGCTGTTTATAAAAATATGACAAATATACTACAATTTAAAGCACAAAAAACTATTACTTTAAAAAGTTTAAAATTGGATGAGCTCATCAACCAGCTACCAGAATCATAATACAGTTTAATAAAGCAAACTGATATTGTTGCTGGAATAGACAGATTGACCAATGTCAAAAGTGAATGCCAAAATAGACCTACATACATATCAACACTGATTCTATGATAGAGCTGTCATGGTAGATTCATGGCAAAGGATAGGCTTTTCTCTGGGTAGCTATATAGAGGACAAAATCAGAATTGTACCTTGTACTGCACAAAAAGTCAACTACAGTTTGATTAAAGACTTAAATATCTATAAAACTTTTAAAACAGTTTATGGGAGAATACCCTTATGATCTTCAATGTAAAAAATGATTTATTAAGACAATAATAACAAAGCAAAGCTTTGGGAGGATAAATAAATTATACTTCAAAAAAGCTGTAAAAGCAAACACACAAACAGAAATTAAAAATTGTCATGCGCGTCAAGCATCATATTAACATAAACATCTGGGGTCTCTCAATTATGAGGAATTTATGAACCAAACCCAGGTTTTCAGTTGGAAGGTTCCACCAGATTTTGGATGTAAAACACAGACCAATCATATTCTCACTCTATCTTTTCATCTAGAAAACTGGGAGGAGCTTAAAGGCACATTCTTTGATTTTGTAATCATTAACTGACAGAATGTGGTTTTTAGGGAAAGCCCTCCTAAAATAAATTTAAAAATAAATAAAGGTGGTGGTGTTATATTGCTATTAGTCAAATATTTCTTAAAAGTTCTTCATGACTGATAAAGAGTGTCACTACATAAAGATAAAAGTTCCAATTCACCCCCAACATATAGTACTTTTATGCTTAAGGACATTTAACTGACTGACCCCAGAATATATAAAACAAAAACTGATAGAACTTCTTAGAGAAATTTATAGCCCCATTGAAATAGTGGGAAATTTATGGAGACTTCTATTGTTATGATATGTGAAGCAATCAGCAAATGTATCAGCAATACAATTAGTAACCATCAAGTAATTCACATATATAGAGTTTTACCCAACAATTATGGGCTATACAATTTCACAAGTTCACATACACTAAGCTGTAAAGAAACTCTCAGCAAACTTCAACAAATATGTATCATATAGACTATGCCCTCTTACTAAAATGTGATTAAATTAAAAATCCATACAAAAAGCATAAATTTAAAAAACATATTTGAAATTAAAAAAAAAAATCCTGTTCAATAACTCAAGGGAAAAACAAAAGATAGAAATGAATATTTTTTTAAACTTGGAATTAAATGATATGGAAAAAAAATACCTATGTTTTCAAACAGAAAAGTGGCATTTGTAATTGTACAGCTTTAAGAATTTATTGGCTTTAATAATGAGTGGGCTCAAATTATTGAATTAAATAAAAATAGTGAGGCTTGAGAATATCAAAAATAAAGTAAACCCAAATAAATAGCAAGTGCTAATTAAAAGCAAATGTAGGAAAAGAGTTTAAAAATGCCAGAAGTAATGCCTTGAAAAACTAATAAAATAAACAAAACTTCAGCAATACGAATCAAGAGAATAAAACAAGAGTGACAAGTACTGACAACCAAAATATGTCTAAAATTTAAAAACTTTGACAGAAAGGAAAAATTATATGAAATACTAGTTATTGAAAGTTACTCAAGAACAAAAAAAGAATCATCAGAGAAGATTGAATTTATGATTAATAATCTTACCACACAAAACATCAAATCCCATGATTTTTCCCATTAGTTCCAACATATTTAAAGTAGATCCACACCATATATTCCAATAGATTCGTCTTTAAATTCTTAAAGGAGGACATACCTTATTAAATTGTATGAGGACATGAAATTCTAGCACCAAAACCAAAGACATTGCTAAAAATTGTCGTTAGAGGCCCTTTCCCATTTTTACACATAAATACAAAATTCACAAGCAAAAATATTACTGGACCAAATTAGTAATGTATACAAAACAAAGTAAACTATGGAAAATATTGTTTTATGTTAGGAATGCAAAGAAAAGATAATATTTGAAAATGCACAAAGGCAATTAACCATATTAGCATATTAAAAAAGTAAAAAATAAAAATAATGATTATCTCAATACATACTAATATTAATTTTACCAGAGTATAAATTTAGGTAAAACTCAACACCCATTCAAGGTAAAATTCCTAGTAATTTAGAAATGGGAGGGAATTATAATATAATGAAGATCATCAATGATAAACCAAAGCACATATCATCCAATAAGAAATATTGAAAACATTTCTGACATTGACAAAAAAGACAAAAATGCCAAATACCACCATTTATATTTTATATTGTATTGTACATCCAAGATTATAGTATAAAGATAACTATATAAAGGAGTAATTATTTTAAAGGATTAAGAGTAATATTAAGTATTTGTTTATAAATAAAATTAAAACCAATCTATAAAAATAATTAGAGTAGGAAACTGTAGGATAGTGTAGATATAATATTAATATGTAAAAGTGCACTGCATTTCTATACCAAAAAATAAGAAAATTGAAATTAACAGAATAAACCTTTAAAAATAGCATATGCTGAGGAAGTCAGGGACACACCTAGGAGCCATCTCCCAGCCTCCTTGCCTACACCTGCCTCCTTTTCTAGTGCATGCAGATGTTTCAGTGTGTTTCCACTGAGGGCCCTAGGGGAGATGTTAAGTCTAATGAAAAGGCCTGGCCATAATCTAAACCTAGAAATGGCAACAAGTAGCCCCAGCTGCCTATGAGGGCAGGAACTCTCAGTGGCAAGGGCTCCTCCCCTGGGGAGTATAAATACTCAACATTCAAATAACACAGAGTCTCTTCTTTCCTACACAAAGTGGAGGGGGGTGGGGACATTGCAGAGCTGCCACCCACTGACCATGACCTGACCAGCTGACCCTCCATCCAGCTATGATGGGATCTCTTCCCCTGCTCTTTTGGATCCTTTGTGCTGTGTAATAAATAAGCAGTTATTTGCCAAAAATTAATGTTTTGACTTAGCCTGTGTTCCCACTACACACCATATAGCAACCTGTTCTACATCATATACATATAAAATGTCTAGGAGTAAATTATGAAGACTGAGGGTTGGGCCATTACAGGGAAAATTATAAAACTTTATTGAATACATTAATGTTCATTTAACAAAAGGAAATATAAATGCATTCATATATAGGAAGTTTTAACATTGTGATAATTGGAATTCTCTCCCATTTCTTTTAGATTCAAAAATAATTCTAATACATGTTCCAATATGATTATTACATGGAACTTGATAAGCTGACATTAAAACTAATATAGAAGAATAAAGACCTACAAATATTCTGAGAACTTTTTATGAGTAATGTGGGGAGTGGGACTTGCTATCCCAGTTATCAAAACTTATTATGAACCTTTATTGATTCGGTTGATGTGGTCCTTTCACTAGAACAGAAAAAAAAATAAATTAATAAAAGACAAAATACTCAAAATCAGACCCACACATACATATATTTGATATAAGCTAGAAATGGCATGCTAGCTGGTTGGAGAAATGTAGCTGGAGGGAAAAAATAAGCCATCCATCTACAAAACAAACAAAAAAAGAAGGGAGTTGGTTACTATATCACATCACATAGAAGAATTAATTCTGTTAAGTAAAGAACAAAAGCAAAACTTTGTTTTTAGTAGAAATATATGTACATATTGTAGAACTGGCAATAAGTGAAAATTTCCTATATAAGACATAAAAAGCCTTGAGAAAAGAAGAAAGGAATGCAATATTTGACTATTGAAAAAGAAAAAAAATCAACTTTTCTTAATCAAAATACACTTTAAGTGAAAATATAAATCATAAAACAAAAGGAAATATTCTCAATACCAATAATCAGCAAATAATTAGTACTCACAATATGCAAAGAATTCCTAAAAATGAAGAGAAACACTAAGAACGCATTGGAAAAATGGGCAAAATTATGAACTCATGTTTCGCCAAAGGATAAATGTGTTTGGCCCATTAAAGTAGAGAAGCTATCATTGACAATCATGGAAATAACAATGAAATCAAAAAAAGATATTTTACATGAAATATAGAAGATTTATGCAAAAGCTTAAAAGTACTTAGGATTGACAAGAATATGTGCCCAATGTGTTTCATACATTTCTGGTGGGAGCTTAAATTATTGCAAACATGTTGGAAAACTATTTGACTTTACTCCTAAAGTTGAACATTCATATATCCTGTGACTCAGTAAATCTACCCTTTCACATTTGCATCAGGAAATTTAAAAAAAAGTTCATAGTGTTGCTGCTCACCATATAGGAAATAAGAAACTGGAATAACTCAAATGCCATCAACTGTAGAATGCATGGAATAACTGTGATCAGTTCATGAAATACACCTGGATATTCTAGAAAGGTTAAGATAACTTTTGTGGCATGCAACAATGTGGATGAATCTTAGCACATCCCCATCTAGAGGATTAGAAATATAATAAATGAGAAACAATATAGCATGATGCTATCTCTGGGAATTTAAGGCAATTAACATTTAAAAATGTGTGTTGGGGAGGTGGAAGAAGATGGCAGCATAGAAAGGAGTGGAAGCTAGTCAGTCCCCCTAGAACAACTAATAAGCAACCAGGAACAACTGCTAAATAATCTGGAATAACTGCGGGGGGACAAACATGACCATCCACTCATCATACACCAACCTGAATTGAGAGGAATGCCTGAGATTGCAGCATAAAATCTGTAAGTAAAAACTACAGATCCAAGCTGGGAGCCCATGACACGAACTGCAAAGCCTCCTGGTTCTAGAGAGCAGCACTCTCTGAGCAAGCAAATATAGCTCAGCTGAGCTCCAAATGGGGTTTTGATTAACAAACGTGGACCGCTCAATACAAGCTATGAATCCACAACAAGAAGACAGAGGCTTTTGGTGATGACTGACCTTGGAGAGCCAGAGGACCTCTCTGGGAGGGAGGGGAAGCCTAGAGGACTGGGTGATGTCTCTGGCCAATGGGTGAAACTGAGGGGAGCTGCAGACTGACCCTGAAGTGGGGGCTTTTTGTTCCTTTCTCAGCTCAGTGGGAAAAGCCTTAGCTATTTTCAATTCCCAGCACTCAGGCCCAGACAAGGGTGGAGACAGCAGAGTCAGAGACTAGTCAACTGCAAATGACCTCCCCCTAGGGGTTGTACCTTCCTTGAGAGGAAAGATGCGGTGCCAAGCTCTACTACCCACCTTCCACTCAGAACCAGACCCCATGCCTGGAAAAAACAGCCACACTTCCTTACACCATTCTGGAGCTATAGGCTAATAGGTTCCATCTGCTGGGCATGAAAGTGCAGTGACTTGAGGCCTCACAGGGTGTATCAATCTTCTAAGACACCCTCAGGGAAACTGGATACTACTGCCTCCTTCCAAGACCTGAGCCCATTCTGGTCTTGGAAAACCTGATTGGGGTAACCAAGGAAACCAGATGCCTAGACAACAGAAAACTACAACCTACACTAAGAAAAAGGAAGTTATGGCCCAGTCAAAGGAACAAACTTACACTTCAATGGAGATGCAGGAATTTAAACAACTAATGCTAAATCAGTTCAAAAAGTTTAGGGAAGATATGGCAAAAGAGATGAAGCGTATTATGAAAACACAGGGCATACATAAGGTAGAAATTGAAAGTTTGAAAAAACAACTCACAGAATCTATGGAAATGCAAGGCACAACACAAGAGATGAAAGACACAATGGAAACATGCAACAGCAGATCTCAAGAGGCAGAAGAAAACACTTAGGAAACAGAGTACAAGGCACCTGAAAGCATACACACAAAAGAAAAGTTAGAGAAAAGAATGGGAAAAATATGAGCAACGTCTCTGGAAACTTAAGGACAAAATGAAATGCAGGAATGTATGTGTCATGGGTGTCCCAGAAGGAGAAGACAAAGGAGAAGGGGCAGAAGCAATAATAGAGGAAATAATCAATGAAAATTTCCCATCACTTATGAAAGACATAAAATAGCAGATACAAGAAGTGCAGCATACCCCAAACAGAATAGATCTGAATAGGTTTATGCCAAGACACTTAATCAGATTATCAGACATCAAAGATAAAAAGAGAATCTTGAAAGTAGCAAGAGAAAAGCGATCCATCACATACAAAGAAAGCTTGATAAGACTTTGTGTGGATTTCTCAATAGACACCTTGGAGGCAAGAAGGAAGTGGGGTGATATATTTAAGATACTGAAAGAGAAAAACCACCAACCAGGAATCCTATATCCAGCAAAACTGTCCTTCAAATATGAGGGAGAGCTTAAAATATTCTCTGACAAATGGACAATGACAGAGTTTGCGAACAAGTTACCTGCTCTACAGGAAACACTAAAGGGAGCACTATAGACTGAAAGGAAAAAACAGGAGTGAGAGGTTTGGAACATAGTTTTGGGAGATAGTAGCACAGCAAGGTAAGTACACTGAACAAAGATGACTGTGCATGTGGTTGAAAGAGGAAGGTTAGGAGCATGTGGGACAGAAGGAACAAGGAAAGATAAAGACTGGGACTGTACAATTCAGTGAAACCTAGGGTGCTCAACAATTGTGAGAAAAGGTATAAATCTGTTTTTACATGAGGTAGAACAAATGAATGTCAACATTGAAAGGTGTTAAAAATGGGGTGGGATTGGGGGAAAAATATAGTCAATACAAACTAGAGACTATAGTTAACAAAAACATTGTGTTATGCTTCCATTAATATGACAAAGGCAATATACCAAAGCTAAATGCATATAGGAAGGACATAGGGGAAGGGTATGGGACTCTTGGCATTAGCGATGTTATCTGACTCTATTCTACTTCAGTTTAATGCTATCTTTCCTTTTGTTGCTTCCTAGCTGTCATGTTTTGTTTTGTTTTTCTTTCTTTTTTTCTTTTTCTCTTGTCTCTCTACTTTCTTTGACTCTTCCTTCTCCTTTGTGGAAGAAATGGAGATGTCCTTATATATATAGTGGCAATGGTGGTGAATGTGTAAATATGTGACTATACAGGGAACCACTGATTGTTTACTTAGGACAGAATGTATGCTGTGTGAACAAAACCCTCTTAAAAAAATGGGTTGATGAAGAAACTTTGAGGTCACTATATCGAATGAAATAAGACAGACACATAAAGGCAAATATTGCAGGGTCTCACTGATATGAAATTATTATAATGTGTAAACTCATAGACATGAAATGTAAGTTACCAGGACATAGAATGAGGCAAAAGAATGAGGAGTGGTTGTTTATTATGAGCAGAATGTTTAACTAGTTTGAACTTAAATGTTTGAAAATGGACAGAGGTGACAGTAGCATGTTATTGCGAGAATAACTAACAGTGCTGAATGGTGTGTGAATGTGGTGGAAAGGGGACCTCAGAGTCACATATGTCACCAGAAGAAAAGTTGGAGGTGAAAAGACAGGAATGTATAAAACAGTGAATCTTGTGGAGGAAGATGTCTGTAATTAACTGTACAAATATTAGAAATCTCTCTCATGAACTAGAACAAATATGTGACACTATAACTACAAGTTAATAATGGGGGACATATAGGAAAAAATATATACCTATTACAAACTATATGCTACAGTTAGTAGTATTTTAGCATTATTTTATCAACAGTAACAAATGTACTATACCAAAACTATGAATCAATAATGGAGGGGGGCATGGTTAGAGGTATGGGAGGATTCAGATTTCCTTTTTTGTCTTTATTTCTTTTCTGGAGTTATGAAAATGTTCTAAAAATTGAAAAAAACAATTATGTTGTGATGGATGCACAGATATATGATGGTGCCATGGGCAATCAATTGTACACTTTGGATCTTTGGAGAGTGGTATGGTATGTGAACAATCTCAATTAAAAAATGTGTGTTAGGAATTCATACAGATTTTATAAAGATAAATTTTAAAAAAGAAAGAAAGAGTATGAGTAAGCGGCAATCAGGGTGATAATTCCTTGGGTAGGAATAGGCAGGGGAAAAGGATGGGAGGGAATTTATGATTAGATATAGGGTATTATCAAGTTCTTTCCTTTGTTTTGTGTAGTTTGTGCATGGTTATTATATAATTAGAAATAACTAAAAAAATGCAAAGAAGTTTTCCATGCATAACCAATGATGAGAATGTGTAATGAAACAAATTATTATTAATTCAATTTTATGCAGCTGTGTACACACACACAAAACTAGTTACAGCTAAGCCTGTTTTAGCCCTTTCAATAATGCTCCAAATGGATATTTGCTTTTTGAAAACTAGTAATAAATAATATTTATTAATATTTTTAAATCTTTTTGAAAAGGGTTTCTATATTTCTTCTTAAGAGCATGAATTACTGGAAATATAAAGTCAAAATACTTATACTATTCATTGGTGTTTCACATTATGGTCTTACAAAAGTGCTCCTATAATATAAACTTATAAGGTAAGATGTACTATCAGCCTATTATTTTAACAGAATCAATGGCTTTACCTGTGTACCTACTTATATGTCTATAAGGCTATGACCCAGTCACCAACATTACAGGTGGCAGCCAATTAAAGTTAAAGGAAATATTTAGAAGGAAATTAATAGCCTCCTGACACTGGTCTTACAAACTTCCTATAAATAAATTGCAAGCTTTCCACTACCAATTAAACTGAATCATAGAAGCTGCCAAGAGTCGTCAAGCCACTCCCATGCCCTGTGAATTTATTACATTCTTAGCCTTATAAAAAGTCAATCTCTAAATTTCTCTTCTTATTCAATGAATCCATACCTGGACTTTACCTGGAGTAGGAGTTAAAATACACTTGTGAATTCTTCTAGATACTCATTACAGAATGTCAAAAATTCTTTATCAACCACATTTTTGAGCATCAAATTCTCTTTAAGGCAGGTAATTTCTCTTACTATAAACAATTTTAAAAATCCAAGTGAAGAGCCTATATTAATTATCACTTCCATTGATTATTATTATATGTTTGTCACAAAAAATTATTCAGTAGAGAAAAGCATTCTATGAGAGTTGAAAAATACTTTAGGTGACTTGGAAAAGGTCAAATGCAGCTTTGCCACCTTCCATGTTCTTTTCAGGTATACATTTTCTGCCCAAATTTACCTGACTTCAAAGTTTTATACCTACAATCCCACATGCTACAACTTTTACCATATATGTATAATAAATAGAATCATATAGAAGACAGTTATTTTTATTTGGATGAATTAAATAGGCTTTTTTTTTCTTTAAATGCACACCATTTGAAATTATTTTATGAATGTAAATTATTTTCTGTTTACCATCCAGTATGCTATCAATGCTTGTCCTGAATGGTGCAAAATATACTTTAAAAATAAGAATAGAACAACTAATATGCATAAATACAAAATTTACTATAATGCATTCAGAGCTGACAAAATAGTATAATAAGTATAATAGTTTAATGAGTTACACCAGGTTGTAAAATTGGTGGAGCTAAGTAGGAAAAGTATTCCAGGTTATGGTAAGTATTTCTTATAAATTAAAGAATATTTAAGCAGATTGAAAGAGATAAATTCTTTCCATGTTCACAGCAATTCCTATAACTCAGTAAATCTGATGGAAAATAGCAGTACTTAACATTACATAAAAATTTTTGTATGCAAGATTGCTGTAAAACATTTCTTTGTGCGATATAAAATTAACGAATTACATGATTGTGGGTGCCCATCATGGATGGAACAGAGGCAACTACTTTAATTTCCTACTAAATCTCACAAATATATCAGTGAAAGGACATTTTAAATGACATCAACAGACTTCTGGTTCTGAACAAGATGATATAAATGCTTTCCACCCTATCCCTCTCACTAACTAGAACTAAGCATCCTGGACAAAATGCATAATGCAACTGAGGACTCTAAAAGGTAGAGAAAATAAGGATGACTGGCTAGGGACTCACTACTCAAGGGACAAAAGAGCAGTGTGCACGCTGGGATGATGATGGTGGTGGTGACCTTGATGAGATGATGAGGATTTGTTTTGGTTCAGCTTGTTTTTCCTGTCTCTCAATTAATTGTCCGAGATGCCCCAGAAACCCAGCACACAGAAAAGCCAATGGGAAGAGATAAAATGAGCCTCAACAAAAGCCTTCTTTCTGTGGTCAAAGGCATGGGAGAGAACATCCTGCAGGATGGAACATTTCTGACTACACACGTCCTATTCCAGGCAAAACCGCAAAGTAAACTGAACGCAATACCCTCCACACTGCAACCATGGAGACTTGGGGGGGCGGGAAGAGTTTAGATCACATTGATGATCCTTACCCCACACTATTTAGTGCAGAAACGTCACACCACCCATTTTCCATGGGGCACTGGAGAGACTATTGGGTAGACACCTATGGAACATTTCTGCCCTACACTAACACAAGAAGCAGTGGCAATCCTTTTCCCCACTAGGTTTCTGGAGACAGTGGGGAAGAGTTATGATTGTACTATGCAAATGAAAGCAAAGAAGAGGCATCCAACTGGGGAGTTTGGGAAGGATTATGGAGATGAGGGAGCTGGAGAAAGGGATTCTTTATATCTACGTGGAAGACTTGCACATACACTCAAAGGGCCCGTGTGTGTGTGAAACTCACCAGAGTGAACATAGCAAATCTTTGGGAAATGAACCATTATGTGGAACACTGCCAGGTTTTAAAATGAACTCTGGGTAGCACCCAAGTTGAGCAGAACAAAATAGCATTACAAATGCTTTGAAAACTAAATTTATATTTGAATCATGGCTTACATAAGTGGACCAGGACATAGCTTATGAATCTAAATAGGTTCACTGTCTGCTAAAATGCAATATTAAAATGGGAACCAGCATCTCATAACATAATGTCCCAAATGGCCAAAATAGAATTCAAAGTTAATCGCCATATCAAAAAGCCCATTCAATCTATTATAGAGACTAAAAAAATTTTTGAAGAAATACTGAATGAAAATTTTCCAAATATGACAAAAAGTATATAAACCTACAGATTCAAGAAGCTAAGCAGAATCCCTAATAAAATGTTCCCAAATAATCCTCTTCCCACACACATCACAATCAAATGTTGAAAACTATAGTCAAAGAAAATCTTTTAGCAGTTAGAAAGAATTACACATTACATACAGAACAGTAATTTGAATTACAGTGGGTTTCTCATCACAAAACATGGAAGTCTATAGAAAGGGGCACAACATTATTCAAGTGCTGAAAGAAAAGAACTATCAACTAGAAATACAAATCTAGAGAAAACATGCTTCAGGAATGATGATGAAATAAAGTTATTCTTAGATTGTTAAAAAAAGAGAGAGAAAGAGAATTTGTCACCAGCACACATGCTCTAAAATATTAGTTAAAGGAAATCCTTCAGACAGATGGGGAATGGCACCAGAAAAACTTGAAACATCAGTAATAAAAGAATAGAAACAGAAATCGTAAATATAATGGAATATGTACTCTTGGGATTTTTTAAAATTATGTTTTACAACTGAAAGTAAAACATAATATTGTCTGATATGGCCCTCAAAATATTTGAGGTGATATTTAAGACAGCTATATCACAAGGAAGGAGAGAAAGGGACATGAAAAAAGTATTACATTCCACTATAAGTGATCAAATATTGAAATTGGTAGATTGTTATAAATTGTATATGTATATTTTAATCCCTAAGCCAATTGCTTAAATATAAAGCTATATAAAGAGTTAAACTCAAAACACTATGGATATATTAAAATGGAATACTAACAAATGTTGTTGTTACCTATAAGAAGGCAGGAAAAGGGAAAGGGAGGAATAAAATATGGAAGAAACAAAGAGAAAACAGATAATAAAATGGCAGATTTAATTGAGCATATCAGTAACTGCATTGAATGAAAATAGTCTTAACACATCAACTTAAAGACCAAGATTTTCAGTATAGATTTTTTAAAAAGTATGTCCTAATTACATGCTGTCCATAAGAAACTCACCACAAATATAATGATATAAATAGGCCAAAAGATAAGGGAAAGAATCAGTAAAATTGGGAATGGGAAAGAATCAGTAAAATTGGGAATAGGAAAAAGAAACAGTAAAAATCAATCAATGAAAAATGGATCATAGATCTAAATGTAAAAGAGGTGAACAGATATGCATCATTCATAAAATTAAATATTATTCAGCAATAAAAAGGAACAAACTATTGACAAATGGAAAACTAGGTGGTTCTCAAGGGCCTTGTGCTGAGTGAAAAAAAGCCAATTTCAAAATGGTATAGACTGTAAGATGGTTTTTATATGACATCCTCAAAATGACAGAATTACAGTTTATGTAGGAAAGATTAATGGTCCCTGGGCTTAGAGTATGTTATAAAGGAGAATAATGAGTTTCCTTGGTTTGTAGGAACTGTTCTGTATACTGATGTGATATTGGTAACACAAATCTATATATAAAATAAAATTTTATATATTCATTTTACAAAAAAAATGAGTGCATAAAAATCAATGAAATATGAATGGAAGTGTTCATAGTATTGGTTCAATGTAAATTTCCTTTTTTGATCATTATATAGTGATTACATAAGATTTTATTATTGGGACTGTTGAGTGAAAATTACATGGGAGCTCTCTGAACTAGTTATGCAACTTTTCAAAACAAAAATATTTCAAAACAAATACACATATATGTCTGTGTGCATGTGTGTGTTTGTGTATAATTTTTTAAAGTATGTAAAAATGCACCTAAAAAATAGACAACAGCAACAATATTTTGGAAGTTGAAAAGCAAAAAGTGGATGCACAGACGCAAGGGAACGCATTCCTGAACTGTCAGCAGGTAAATCTTAATTTCAATTACACACAGAACCTGATAAAATGTACTTCTGGAAGTGAATGGAAGATGAGGCTAAAAGAAAGAATACTATTCAAAAGACTGTATGAGAAGCAGTTAGATTACCAGAGTCTATACAATATCCCCAGCAAAAGACTGGAGGTTTATTTTCTGGTGATAATAAAACAGAAAGTCTGTGTAGTGGCCCAACAAAGACAATTGAGTGTAATGGCAGTATACGGAATATGGGGAGATTAAAAGGATTTACTGGGCACCACATGTATCCTCAAAGAGATTTTAACAGTGTATGACAGCCATGAACTTGATTTGATCTTTGCTGCCAGGCTAGAATTAATTGGCTTTTATCTCTCAACTACCTTCTCAAGTTTATTTCTTATTATTTAAAGTTGTGAAGCTGTTGCCCTTTGCAGCCTGTCAAAATCTTGCCTTTCTTTTTTCCCTTTTATTTCAGCTAATTTTTCCCTGAGTCCTCTTCTTATATAAACCTGGCCAAAAGCAGCCAATAGCATACAATACACACTTCAAATGTCCATTTATTACATGATCTACTTCCAGAGTTATTGTCTGGCACAGATTTGGCAACTGCTTTGCTACTGTGTACCATACCATTTTTCCAACCACCACTATCCAATCACTTAGCTCATGCCATACATTTCAGGTGTTTTTAGAAACAGAACCATAATTCTATATAACAATGTCCATATCTGTCAGGATAGGCTAAATTATGCTATGATGATAAACAGCCCTAAATTCTCAGTGACTTAACAACAACAAAGCTTTTTTCTTGCACTTGCTACATGTCCAATGTGGGTTGGGGAATGGGTCTCTGTTTCAGACATTCACGCACTAAGGCTGATGCAGGCTCTCCCATCCTATGTCTGCAACATCTGGAGCATTGGGTCTACTAACTACAGTTCAGGTTGTGTTAGACCAAATTGAGGATAAAAACCATATTTTGTATTTCTGTTCCATTACCCATAGCACATAGTAATCACTGGATATAATTATTTCTTGATTGAAAAATGACAAACTAAAATTAAAATAAAACCAATAAAAAAAAGTTATTAAAGTGTCTCCCTAACATAATAAACCTATATTCTTTAGTTTATCATATAGGATAAGGTGAAAATATTTGCCTACATTTTTCCAAATTTAAGTAGAAAATGGCCAGATTTGATTGCTCTGTTTAAAAAGTAATTTATTTGTGAAGGGAAATGTATTAGTTTACTAATGTGGCCATCACAAATCACCACAAACTTTGCGGCTTAAAAGAACAGAAATTTCTTTTCTTACAGCTCTGGAGGCTAGAAGTCCAAAGCAGAGGTGTCGGCAGGGCTGTGATCCCTCTGAAGACTCTAGGGGAGAACCTGCCTTTGCCTCATCCAGTTGGTGGTGGCTCCAGGTGTCCCCTGGCTTCTGGCTGTATCACTCCAATCTGCCATTAGTAGATAATAAATCATGTATTGACCATCTGATATATGCCAGACACTAGCATAGGTACTGTAAATATAGGAGTGAAATAGAAAAAGGACTATTGGTAGAAATCAGTACCATGTGGTCAAGAACAGCTTCCTCGCTGGATAGCTGCTGGGTCCCGTTAGAAATCTCCCTCATCCTGAACATAAGGACCCAACATCCCAGAGCACAACAAAGCATGGACTACTTCCCACACCACAATGTGCCTTCTGCCTCCCATTCTTCTGCCACATCTGTAACTTCAGAGAAAGACTGTATTTTTACAAGGGTCAAGTCATTAGATGGGGCTCACACAGATAATCCAGTAGAATCTCCCCATCCCAAGGTTTATAACCTTAATCACATCTTTAATGTCTATTTTGACATGGTATTCACATATCACAGGAATTAGGGTATGAACCTATTTGGGGGCATTATTCAATCTACCATAATTACATTGATAACTTAAAAATTCTAAAATGGGAACTCAGCTATTTTCACACTGAAATAAAAAAATACCGTTCCTCAGAATTGCTCCAGTTCTCTACATATAATAATATAGCATACTATTTTTTGTATCATTTGACTATTTTTAAAATTAGTTGTCCTGATTAAAATCTGGATTAATTTAAGTGGATTCAAAAGTAGTTTGACATTTGCTAAATGGAGTCAAAACAGACTTGACTATACAATATTGCAATTGTATCTTTTATTTGCTAAATTAAATCCTCAGTCACAAACGTTACAGTAGCTATATTTCTTCCCTTCCAAGTATGTTTCAGCAACCTAATGTCCATATAGCCATTTAAAAAGAATGAATTTGATCAGTACCATGTTATGATTTCTTTAAATGAAAATTTTAAACATATTTTCTATTTAGTCTGAATGAGAGATGCATATGTCATGAAAGTTTCCCATCTTCCTTCCATAAATAAAAGGCAATAATATGACTATAATATAATAAATGCCAGAGGATGTTGCTTTCAAAAACATCAGATTACTAATTGACCTTTTTCTGCATTTACCGTACTATTTATCATTTCAACAGTTAGCTATCTTTCTGACAAGTGAATTCCATAAAAATGTGTATGACATTTAACTAGATAGAGTTATTTGTCATTGAATAATTTAATGTCATTTCTTATTGCCTCAATTTAAATGGTTGATATAATTTTTATTTGCAACATACAATTTAGATGACTCACATTATATTAGTTAACGTCTAAATACTTTAAAAATTTAGATGAATGGGCTTTTAAATCATCAACATAATCAAATGGGGCATATGGGATTGAGATTAAATTGTTGATTAAGTCCCATGATAGAATACATTTACTTTATCTGCTCACTTGTGTCACACATATTCACAGTCCCCTAAATCTCATTTAGAGCCCACCTCCCTTTATCTTCAGATCCCCAATAATTTTGTGAAAACATCAATGTTGCTCCTTGGTTTGAAATCCCCATTTTCTTCTTTTATCTTAAAGTTCCAGAATATATATTAGTCTTTTCCTTTAACTTTCTGTACTCAAATTCTCCTGTCTCTCCTAGAATTGCCCTGAAAATGAATTTTAATGCTGTTTTTGAAAGCTATAGATAACATTTTCTTAATTATATACCTTTTAATTGCTACTTCTTGCATGGCTATACTTATGTTATGATTAACTCATTTACATTCATCAGCTTCTATCAACATTAATTTCTCCACTGCTTTTCAATAGTTTTATATAATACTTTTATGGCAATAACACCTGTTTTATCACCCTTTCTTGATTTTCCTGCCACTTAATGTAAAAAATATATCACAGTACTAAAAGATTGCAAGTGCTTGTGTGTGTGTGAATGTGTGAGAGAGAGTGAGAGAGTGAGAGAATAAGAGAGCAAGCAGGAGAGGGAGATAGAGAGACACAGAGAGATTGCTGAATAAACCTGACTAAATAGTTTCGTTCTGCACAGAGATGGGTAATATAAGCTATCTCTCTACTAAGTGTTACAGTAATTCATTCATTTCTTCTTGTCTCCTTTGCTTATCTCCAAGAACATTCAGGTCAAATTATAATCTCTCATACTACCATTCCATTCCTCCTCCAACTTTATCCTTCTTAAAAGAGTGGCTTATAGTGGCCACTCTCACAACAACAAGTCATCATTGGTTGCTAACATGAAGTATGTCTGCAACTCTCAAACCTGACCTGCCATTTGTCTTTCCTCAATCTTCACCCTTATCTCTTAATATGCAGCACAAATAACAATATCCTACTTATAGGAAAGATCTTATCTGATTATCCTCTGATAAAGATCTTATCTTCTATCTATTCAACCTCTCACAACCCACAAAAACATAAATAGAAGTAGTAAATTGGGTCAAAGGAATGATATGTTGTTAAATTTGGTTGTAAATTTGTTTCTGAATTTCTGGAAGCCAATATGAAAGATAATATTTTATTAGTGACTGTATAGCATAGTGGTTAAGAACATGTACTCTGGAGTCAGAGAGTGTGTCAGAATTCTGACTTTCACAGTTAAGATCTGTATGACCTTAGTTAAATTACTAGTTTCTCCCTCCATTGATTCTAGTTGATATGAGAATTGATTGTAAATTTATACTATTCTACCTCTTAACTGCCATTTTATGGGTCAGATTTTCCAAATGTGAAAGGCAAAGTTTTCTGATAAATATAAATGAGATCAAGCAGCCTAATGTCTCCTGAAAATCACAGATCTTTGCCAGGCAGTTACAGTGTATTTGTTGTATAAGTGGAACATTCTATACAGGTTTTTTCAAATGGCATTTCTTATTAGAAAACACTTCTTTTGTAGGAAATTACTCATTCTTCCCAGTGCTGCTTTTCAGTCACTATGCACCAGTACTGAAATACACCCTAGGAACCTAGTGCTATACTAGTTGTTATTTTGAATATAATACCAGATTCTTTCCAACTATAACAGAACAAATCTGCTGCCTATAATGATATGATCCACTGTGGTTACCACTAAGGATTTCATTTTTAACAAATTCATACTTCAGAGAAAGTTCAATTCTGGAGACTCTACCTGTGCAGAATAATTCAACAAGTTCTAATGATTGTCATTTGTATATTTATATGGGTTAGTTTCAATCTTAGCCCATGATTTTCACCCCATTTTTCACTCCATGAATTCCTAACAATCCAGTTCTCTTTCCGATGGCTGACATCCAACCCAGCAAATTACATGAAATGACCTTTGGATAATATTCAGCAAAGATGTTGCTGGGGTAGTTATCCACCTTTGCTCTTGCCACTGTAAAGCAAATAATGAATCAACATGCATAGATTTCATCCAAAATTTTCTTTCTCCTGCAAAGGATGCCATACTCTCCAGTGCTCCAAAGGGTATAGCTTTATAAGGAGGGCATTTTGTGTGACATGAACTCATGGTATATTCCACATTGATTAAACTTTTGCATTCCTGGTCCTTGGTCAATGTCTTCAGGATTTCCATAGCTGTGGGCAGGTCATTGACCCCTCAGTCACAACCTAAGCTGACAGTTGATGCATTGTTTTATGGACAGAAAGGAGGAGCACCATAGTTTTCCCCCTGATGTTGAAATGACCTGCCATCATCCTGTCTCTGCTGTGGGTAGGACAAACACTGAGATGCCTGCCAGAAATACAAACATCAGCAGTCATCAGGTCCAGAACAATGCCAAAACTAATGCCAGATCCCAGTCGGGCCCACACCACTCTCAAGTTATGTTTTTGTGTGTAATGAAATTCCAAGATAGGGAAACAATGAAGGGGAAAAATCCAGCTAGGTACATATCTTGTGTAATGAATTTTATATATAGCCACCAGGCTCAATATTGCACATTTCTGCCTACCTCAAACACCTTAATATTTAGCAGACCCAAACAAAACAAGACAAAACAAACAAACAAAAAACAATATAAAAAGGTTAAGAAATTACTCAGACAATGACTAGCAATTTCAACCATTAGAATTATGGAGGTTTTCTTCTTATAGACATAATTCCAAAGGAATGCTTCAAAAATTGAAAGATTTTCTAGCAATTCCAGAAGATATATTCCATCTACAATGCAAGTTAATGCATCAGAATCCTACTTGATTTTATTTTTTTCATTATTTAATCTCAAGAATTCTAGGAGAGAACAAAATCTCAAAGGTTATTCACCTGAAAATAAGTCTAGAAAATATTCCAAGATCTATTCTAAATTGTCATAGAACTTTAGACTAAAAAGGTAAAATTCAAAATTATTTTACTAATATGCTAAAAAGGTAAGATTTCAAGTGAATACCTTGGATACTCCAATACTCACCACTATGATTGTACTGAACCCATACATATACCTACTCTATTTCCTTCATCTTTCATATCAATTGAATGACAATATGGACTTTTCTCTTGAAGTGCTGTGAAGAATAATTAACAGAAATGACTCTCAGAAGATTAATGATGTGGCCTCGGTTCCCAGCTAAACAAGTTATGTAAACACTGCATAGAAGGAATGCATATAAATCCATCATACATATTTTATACTGGATCACACAACCATCTGGGCGGACACGAAAGATTGATTACCCACATGCTGCAATTGTAGGTAGTTCTCTCAGTCTCTTTCACATCTCAGTAGTTTTGTCTTGAAAGTTGTTTTAACCATCGATTCTCATCCATTATCATTAACAAATTTCTAAGCTATGACCTCACTCATCTGCATTAGCCATTTATTACATCATTCAGTCAAGTTGTGGACACATTTTTATTGTTTGAAATCTATTGCAAAAATATATATAATGGATGTAACATAAGGGTTTTGATTATATTTATTTCAATAATCTGCTTTATTTCCTTTTATGCATTGTATCATTTTCTTGTTTTCCTGGTTTTCATAATTTACAACTACATTTATAAAAACCATACACTCAATGATTGCTCTTGATAAAATGGAGCTTTACCTGTCTTAACATTTCACTTTCTATAAATAAATGGTTCAAGAACAATGTTACTATGAAAGTTTAAAAATAATCCATGTATCATGCTTACAATGTATGTATTCCCATCATTTTTCAAAGAATATTTATGCCCAGAAAGAAGTAGAAGTATTTAATGTGTGCATGTTACTCACTAATTGCTTTTATTATATCATTAATATTAGAACTTAAATGATGGTAGAGATTGATTTCAAGGTAAATGTAGAAACAAGTATGTACCAAGGAGAGATAACTGCTAATTTCACTGAAAAAGAAATGTAATAGTGATATAACTCTGACACTTAAGCACCCCAGTTTTCTTAGTTTTGTGTATTTTTAAAATTTGTATTTCACATGCTCAAAATCTACCACTAATAGTCTTGGAGAAAGAAAAGAGTTAAGTAAATTTTAAAACGGTTTGAAGATTTTGATTTTTTTTTTTAATTTTAGTAAAACACATCTGTTTTACAGTATCAAATAAATGTATCTGCACCCACCATATATTATATTTCAATATTTGTTTGCTATGTGGCCATCAGAAAGATGAAAATTCATAATGCACCACAATCATAAAGAAAGGAAACTTTTAGATAAGCAGAAAAGATCGCCTATGTCTCATGAGTAAGAAAAGTTGTATATAGCCTGTGTCTTGAGGAAGAGACAATGATGAAGAATTTGAGAAAGAAAGGTAATTACACAGAAGTCTTTGAGATCTGAGTTGTGGTTGGGGAAATTGGAAGTCATCACTTCAAATGTTACCAAGGACTGACTTAACCAGAGCTCAATATTTTAGTGTTACACTACCCCAGATAGAAGTAGACTTTGCGGGACAATGATGAATACAAACATTCCTAATTTTAAAGAAATTATGATCTGATAATTCATAAACACAAGTATTACCATAGAATAGCTAAGTTTCATAGACATATACTGATAAAGAACTACATATTAGAGTGTGAATTTCTTTTTCTGTTTACGGAGGAAATTGGGGAAAACTTTAGAAAAACTTTAAAAGACCTTGAGAGATGAATAGGATGTTGGCAGGGAAATGACATCCCAGGTGGAGGAATCAGCATGAGCATGATCAAAAGAAATTGTCTAGAAAGAAATTTGGTCACAGATATCTAATAGAGCAGTTACCTGAACAATAAATGTGGATACAATTCTGGAGGAAATGTGTATTTCATCTTATTTTATGAATTAAAAATTACACTAAATTTAACAAAATTACTACTGTGAAATGCAAGTCTGTTTCCTCATAGCCCCAGTCAAAAGGGACCATGTCACAGGTTCTTACATAGCTTTCCAAGCATGGCCAACATATATACATGCATGTACACTTATTGATTCCTCTTTTTAACTTTTATGCAAATGACACGAGGCATACTATTTCCCATTGTGAATTTAAACTTTATATCTTTCTAGGATTGTTCAGTATCAGTACATTCTCCTTAAATCTATGTAAAATTTAAGTTGAGTTAACTAGTTTTAGCAAAGCAATAATAGTTACACTCTGATTGCAAGTGTCTGTAGTATGAATTGCTGGAACTAGAGGCATCTTATGCAGACTACTGTCAGGTAGTTCTGTAGAAAGAAGGAGACAAATGAGACAATTGCTCAAAGAGCTATTTCAGAAGAAAGCAAATTAGAGTGGAACAAAATCAGCTTTGTTGATAGAAAGGCTTCTATTAAATTTCAAAACGTATTACCTCTGTGACATTGGGAAAATTACCTTTCTTGAGCTTCAGTTACCACATGTATAAAATGGAGAATAATTATTACTTTATAGGATTCTGGTAATGTTTAACAAACTTTTTAGTTCCTAACTCATATGACACATTTTATGGCATTTCATTATTTAATGATTATTTATCATTTTAAAAGAAAGACCTATAGGCATCAGTGTTATGTGTTTTCATGATATTTTAGCATTGTTAATTTTTATTGTTGTTTATATACTTATTTATTTAAAATTCTGAGTTATATATAGTAGAATCACAGTAGTTTACTCAAGGTTATGCTTGCTGCTGAAACAATTAAACCTCAAAATGGCAATGGCTTCATACAATAGTTTATTTTTCACATATGAAATGTACAATGCTAGTGTTTCTGCCTCGTGGCTGGCTGCCCCTCATATAATGATTCAGAGATTCAAGTTCCTAACATCTTATGATTTCCTGGCTTCAGAGCCCTCTGAATCCAGACAGTGGAAACGAAAGATGTGGAGAAGCCCCATCTGCTCCTTAAATGTTTTCGAAAAGAATACTCACTATTTCTGCTCACATTCCACATGGCTAATAATGGATGTAGAAAGGGAGGAAAATTTAGCCCTGCCCAGGTCTTAATTTGCTTAGGTTGCTGTGACAAGTACCACAAAACTGGTTGGCATAAACAACATGTATTAATTGCCAGATGGTATTGGAGGCTGGAAGTTCAAAATCAAGGTTCAACAGGCCATGCATTTCCCAGAATCTGCAACATTCTGGTGGTATCTTGCCAGCAATCCTCGTGGTTCCTTGGCTTTCATGTCTGCCTCCATCAAAGGGCAATGTGCCTCGTTCTCTGGCTTCTTTTATTTTCTGACTTCTATTTCCACATCCAATTTCCTTTGCTTATAAGGACTTCAACAATATTGGATTAAGAGCCCTCATTCTGTTTGGCTGCATCTTAACTAATAATAACCTTGCCAAAGGTTTTCCTTTACAAATGGGCTCACACCCACAGGAACATGGATTAAAACTTAAACATTAAATCCCCAACCCCTTTCAGTGACAGTTCTGCACCCTGAATGGAGGACCATGCATTTTGGTAGATAGCTGGCCTTCTGTCACATTAATCCAATACTCACTTTCACAAATGAAGAAACCTAAAATCAAGCAGTTGTTGATTTGACAGAGACTATTTTTGGGTTCCTCATAATGTTGATTTGACAGAGACTATTTCTGGTTTCCTCACAGCATTTTCTTAATCTACTCGTTTTCTTATAATAAAATGAACAGAATTTCAATTAAGCAGAAGAGAGTGAAAGGAGAAAATGTTAGATGATTGGACTAGGCAAAAAATAATGTTGCCAACATATTTGCACTTAATGGTATAATATAGAGGCTCATTTTCCCCTTTAAAATAATTATTTAGTATTAAGAAATTACCATAATATATGATTTTGTTAAGAAGATCTATGATTTTAGTCCAAATATGCGTTTAGTAATTTAGCATCTAGGTTGCATACATGATAATAATAAAAAATCATCTGCTTTATACTGCCTGCACAATAAACAGCAGAAAAATGGGAACTGCCTGTGGTGACATGGGCCACAGTGTAACTGTGCTGAGTGTGATCTAAATGGAGGATGCTAAAATTTTCAAAGCTGTATTTGCAAAACTTTTCCCACAGTTCCCCATTAATCAGCACAAATCTTTTTCTAAGTATATGTTTTAATGCCTTTGAACCCACACTCAATTATTGAAGCTGTAGGGAAACTATGCCATACATGTACAAAATATTGCTAGGATATTCAGAGAAGACACTACAAAGCTATTTAAATAGGGCACTATTATATAGGAAAAAATCTCTTACATAGATATGTCCAGTTATTGGCACCTAATCATCTATGAGGCCTTTACCAAGAAGATGGGATTATTTTCTAATTCTAGTTGAATAAATGAAGAAGGATTATATTATAAAAACAGAAGTATTTACTCATCCAACCAGCAATTGGACACTTACTATGTGCCAGACATTGTTCTGGACACTAGAGATATTGTAGAAAACAAAATACATGAGTTCCCTACTTGCCTACTGTACAACTCTGAGACTATTTAAGCAACACAGTAAGAAATGCCAAACACAATTTGGCAACTATTTTTGAGGAGTGGGTTTGCTTGGGTTACCTACTTTGAGCACCAGAATTTAGGCTAGGTTTGGAGTGAAAATACAGATGGTAAGCTTTCATTAGAACTGCCAGCAATTCCAGCAGAGGGATTCCACGAAGAATTGTGAGGGAACTTGTGCAGTACAGAGGCCCAGCCAGCAGAGGGTGATAAAGCAAGCTTGTTTGAAAATTCCTTGCACATACTATTTTCAAGAACTATGATTTTGGGAAATATTTATTATAGACGTTTAAAAGACTGTAGGTTTTGAAGGCAGCGACTAAATCAAATGGAAAGGTCTAGCCAGGTAAAATGATGACACTCTTCACAAATTTAATGTCTTCTGTTTGAAGACAAGAAGTCAGTTAAATAATTTCTCAGGGTGCATAACTGACTGCACACCCCTTGGACACATGCCATTCTGAGTCTCTGGAGCCGGCAGTTCAGATGCATTACTGCATTTGACTGGCCCTGGAAATCTTGTAGCATGAGAACACCTTCTTGCCACATGCCAAATTTAAAATAAAAAAAATGAAAAGAATGCAAAACATGAGAAGGCTTTCAGTTAATGGAATTGTCGGTTGCAGAATTCTTTTTTTTTGTTTTAAGAATTTAGCTTTTCATATACTGTTGGTAATGTGTTTACAAGCTAATGAATTTTGTACAAGGTTTCTGGTGCAGAATTTAGTCAAGCAAGTGTTACATCTTTGTGAAGTAATGCTGCCTTTTGAGTTAAGAGTTACACATATTTTGGTCAAAACTGACAATATCAGACCACATGAAAATGAATAATCCTTTAATAAAAGTAAATTGGGCAGGGGGATGGAGTCAGTTTTTAAAGTAGGTAATATAGGGGATTCCGTGTATTTTTAGTTATTGAAGAGTGGCTAATTGAAAGATACTATAATTTCTACAAAATTCATCATAAATATTAAAATATCTTCCAACTGGGTCTCAGCTTATACTTAATATATACAATTGAAAAATCTTTTATGATTCAAAATTTCATATATATTTTCCTCTTTATATTATGCTATTTCTTATACATTTTATTTCATTATTCAGTGGCAAATTGTAAATTTATGTGCCTGTGTGGTTAATAAACCAAAGAATTATATTTAATTCACAGTGATTTGATTTTATACTTATTGAAACATATCCATTTGTTTGATTTATGGGTCTCTTTTAGCAAAGACTCCAATAATTATGTTCTGGTGTTTTGTGTGGTGTTTTTTTGCCATATCAACCTCAACACTGCATTATTTTGAAAACATCCCTAATAAAAAGGGGAGAATATGTTTATAAGATTAATATCTGGAATGATATAGTTGGTAGCCTGTGTCCTTTTATTTAAAGTATGGTCCACCCATCAATAGTATCAACTTTACCTGGGAGCTTATTAGAATCAAAATCTGCATTTTAACAGGTTAATATAGGCCATTAAAGTTTGAGAGGTTTGAGAGGTCCATGCACTGGTCCATGCAACAACTTTCCTTCTGCTTCCTCTTTGCTAACAGGACCTATATTTTGTACAGGATTTGGGTGGTCATGTGGTAGCAGTCCTCCCCAGCCCCAGGGACCAAGTTTGATAAGACTAAAATTTAATTTCCTTAGTCTATGATTGTTTAAGCAAAATGCAATAAGAAATATTTTAGAGTTTATATTAAAATATATATCTCCTTACTCTTAAAGACACACAAAGCAAGGCCTGGCTCCTCTTTTGCTCTGTAATATTTTTCTGCAAGCAATATCTGTAAAGACTATAGCCCTCTTGGGACTGTGAGGAGAAGGTTGAGGGAATAACAGAAGCTGAACTTTAGCCATTAAGCCTTTCAGCCCTAGGAAGTCCTCTGTCTCCAACACTTGTTCATGAGATGATGAACTCCTGGTTGTTGACCCACTTTCAGTTGGCCTCTCTACTACTTATCTTAACAGATATATTAACGTTTAATGATGGCTGAAATCAATTGATTAGTTACATTATTTATCTTTAAATCACCATCTTTTGAATCCAGATGGGATAATTTTCATGGGTTTATATTAGCAAATGAAAACTGATGATAAGATGTTCCCAAAGGAATGTCAGTCTCTAAAGATTTACTTATTTGATGATAATTGCAATCGAGCAATAGTCAAATTTCTCTGCGTGGGTTTTTCTGCTATTTAAAAATTAAATTTATTGGTTTTCTGTATTCCGTTTTGTAAATTTGGGAAAAAAGAGTAAAATGGTAGCCAAAATTAGATCATATAGTTTTGGACTGAATACAGATTTTCAATTTTCAATGACTTCCTTAAATAGAACATACGAATTTCACTATTATACCATTTGGCTTCTCATAAAAATCATTTTGTGGAAGCCAAATTAAGAGAAGAACTAGGACTTACCTTCCACTCCTATTGTACCCTATTGAACAGTTTTCTATTAGATGTATGTTTGCAACTAGATTTGTCCTCAGCAACATAATCTTTAGGTTAAATAATATATTCATTATAAATTGGTATTGTAATAACTATTTATATGTGTGCTGATTTGTATATTTATGTCCCCCAGAAAAAGCCATATTCTTTAGTGCATTCTTGTGGGGCAGACATATTAGTGTGGATTGGGTTGGAGCCTATTGGTTCAGTGGTTCAGTGTCCATGGAGATGCTCCCCACCCAACTGTAGGTGATAACTCTGATTGGATAATTTCCATGGAGACATGGCCCCACCCATTCAGCATGGGCCTTGTTTAGTTTACTGGGGCACTATATAAGCTCAGACAGAAGGAGCTCGTAGTGAGCTGGAGCTGAGACAGACATTTTGAAGATGGCTGTTGGAAGCTGATGCAGACATTTTGGAGAACACCATTTTGAAACACAACCTGGGAGCAAGCAGATGCCAGCCATGTGCCTTCCCAGCTAACAGAGGTTTTCCGGATGCCAATGGCCTTTCTCCAGTGAAGGTGCCCTTTGTTGATGGGCACTTTATGTCCTTAAGACTGTAACTGTGTAACTTAATAAACTCCCTTTTATAAAGCCAATCCATTTCTGGTATTTTGCATTCCAGCAGCATTAGCAAACTAGAACAGTATGTTAATATACAAATATATATATACATACACACATATATATATTGTTTTTTAATTAAAAATTACTTCAGCCAAGAATTTTGTCTATAGCAATGATTCTCTATACAGGATTTATATTAAAATTCCTTAGGTTGTTTTACAAAGTACAAATGCACTTCCCAAGAGAATTAAATCAGAATCTCTGGGAAAGAGGTCAGGGTATTGGTATTTAAAAAAACAAACAAACAAACAAACAAACAAACAAAAACTCTATGCCATTCAAATGGGCAGCCATTTGAGAACCATGAGTCTTTAGTATGCCATGAAATACTTTTGACTGCTGCCCCCAACAAATCAGTTGCTCTACTTTTTATAGGCAAGATGTGATATTATTTTGATTTCATAAAATTTATTTTCTTAAAGAATTTCAAAGATTGCCTAAAGCAGGGTTAAGCCCATTAACATTAGAGATACAAAGTTAACTATATTACTAACCCCTTGAACATTAGTATCCCATCACCAGTAGAAAGCATGTTTTCAAATAAAAGTCCTTGAGTTTTAAGTTTGGGTTAAAACTGGCTATTTCAAATTTGTAGTAATAATGCCATATTTTAAATATTTAACACATTATTGGTATAAAAACCAACTTAATCCAAAATATGATTTTATAAAATATTGATAGCTAACAATCTTTGTATGGATCTCAAGTTTTAATTTGGGAGTCTATATTACCTCAATTGCCTATACATGTGGTTGTTAGATTAATGCTCTTATCTTCTCACTGAAAAAAAATGAGATGAAAAATTAAGAATAGGCATTTAATTTAAATTTAAATTAATGAAAATTAAATAAATTAGCTCAGTTCCTCAATTGTATGAGCCATACTTACATGCTCAATAACCACATGTGGCTAGTGACTCCCACTTGGACAGAGCAGATACAGAATATTTCCATCATCACAGAAATTATACCTGGTAGTATTGGTCTAATACATTGCACAAAGCCTTTAGAACCTATATTTTATTTGGGGAACTTCATAAATTTTTAGCACACTCAAGTGATTGCTTTTTCACTCTAGTACATGCATATATATGTATATATATCTTATTTCTTTGATTGAAATAATTATTATTTATAACAGTCGTGGGAAACAGTATTTTTCAAAAATGGCCACTGGGTTATTTTGTCCCCATAGGCTATTTCAGAACCTTGCCACTTCCCTTCATGAAGTACAGTCCATTTCCCCTTGCCTTGAACCTGGATGTTTGTGACAGCTCTGGTCTATAGACAAGGGCAGAAGTGTTGGTCTGTAACTTCCAAGGCCAAGTCATCAGAATGACACGACTTCTGTCTGAACTTCTCACTTTCTTGGTAAGCTTGTCCTTGGGACCCAACCACTTATTGTAAGGAGGGCCTGGGAACATGAAGAAACCACAGGTAGGTCTTATGCAACAATTAGCATCGACCTCCAGAAGAGTGAGTGAGCAAGTCTTCAGGTGACTCCTGTCCCCAGCCTTCAAATTCTTCTGACCAAGCCCCACACATCTTGGGGCCCTGCAGTTTGCAATATGCCTTGGTGGAATCCCTGACCCACAGAATCTGTGAACAATTAATAAATAGGTGCTTTATGCTGCTAAATTTTGAGATTTCATAAATTAAGTGTACTTATTCAAATCTTAAAAAGAAATTTCATTCTGTGTAAATTAATTTAAGACATGAAAACGGTTAAATTTGCTGATCAGTACAGAACAGCTGGGCTTACTATGAGGTAAAACCATGTTTGAAACCTGATTTGGATGTGTCCTGGTTACTTAAGCTTTCTGAGTTTAAACTTTCTGAGGTCTAATTTCCTTACATAAAAAATAGAGACAAATATCCTATTTCAGAGCTGTGATGAGATTATGATTAGCCATAAAACACTCTGCCTAGTGCTTAGAATATAGTAGTTTATCAATAAATTTTATGTTTGTTATTATAACATATGTTTTGTATGAGCAGGAACTTTATAAAAATAATGGTAATCATGAGTATTTACTTGATTGCCTGCTGTGTGAGGGACTGTGTGTGGCACGTGTTGTCTCAAGTAGTACATTATTTAGTATTTTATCTCATTTTTATGCATTTAGTTCATGTCTCAGAGACCTATATATATTTGTTCAATATATAAGCATATCTTTGTTCCAGATACCGTATGAGTTATTGTTTATAAAGGTTGAAATTAGAGGATAATGTAGGTGAAAGATCAAAAGTAGAAATACTAATAGAAAACATCAGATTGTCTATTTCTCTTTTATAGATAAGAACTCCTAATTTAAGGAGTAAATCTGAGTTTCTAGTAACATGAGAGTAAGTACTACTAAACAGAATTTACATAATTTCAATATGATGTTTCAGTGGCTATCTTGCACAAAAATTATTTATTGTGTAACTAGTGAACATTCAGATTTAGATAGTTTCAAATTTACAGAAAGTTTGAAAATATATGCGCTTATGCCCAAAAGCCAGTTTACCTTATTGGTAACATCTTACATTGGAATGAAACATTTGTCGAAACTAATGAGTCAATGTTGATATATCATCATCATTATTATATTATTGCTAAAATCTATTCTTTACTTGGATTTCCTTAGTTCTATTGCAATGTCCTTTTTATGTTCCAGGCTCCCATCCAGGATTCCACATTACATTTCATCATCATGTCTCCTAAGAGTCTTGGATGTGACAATTTCTCAGATTTTCCTTGTTTTTGATGACTGACAATTTTGAGTAATACCGATTGTGTATTTTGTAGAATGTTAATCAGTTTGAGTTCATACACATTTCTTTCATAATTAAACTGGGGCTATGGATTCTTGGGAATAAGACCATAGAGGTAAATGTGATTCTCACCATATCCTATCAAGGGTACGTGCTATCAATATCACTTATTACTGATGATGTTAAGTTTGGTCACCTGGCTGAGGTAGTGTTTGTCATGTTTCTTTAAAGTAAAGTTACCCTTTTTCTCTTCAATTTTCATACCTATAAAGGAGTAGGAAGTCATGCTACACCTCTTTGAGGGCACAGTATTTACATAAATTACATGGAATTCTTCTGCATGGGGACCCATTAGCCCTCATTTTACAAACTTATTCAGGAATTTATTTATATATAAGTATGTATTCATGGATATTTATTTTGTACTGTGGGTTATAATCCAGTACTGTGTTATTTATTTTCTCATTCAAATTGTTCCAGGTTTGGCCATTAAGAGATTATTCAGTTTTCCCCTGTGTCACTTTGATATGCTCTCGTTGCTTTGTTTTGTTTGTTGAGAACTTCCTTATTTTCTGGCTCTGCAAGATGCTCCAAATTTATCTTGTATATTCCCTGCCCCAGCCCTTGAATCAGACACTTCTCCAAGGAGCCCTGTTTCCTTTTATTGGGAACGGTAATAGAAACTAGCATCTGAGTACTGGGTTAGCTTGTTGCTACTGGAATATCTTTCCTTCTGGACTCTCTCAGCAGACAGAGCTTGGAAATATATATGTGTATACTAGTCTTTGTAAACACACATCTATAATTTGTAATATATTTATCCGTCTGCATCTAAAGTAAGCTAAACATGAGTTCATACTCTAATCCAGTATCACCTGGTTCATTCCATCACTTTCCCCTCTTGCTTAACTGTACCACTCTCCCCCTTCTAATAGGTGAGAAACCTGGTTCCCACCATTTACTATCATTTACTTATTTGTTCAGTTTGAGTATATATGTATGTAGTTTCAGAATTCTTGACATATGTGCCAGTTTGGATATATATATTATGTCCCCCAGAAAAAACCATGTTCTTTGATACAACCTTGTGAGGGCAGGCATATTAGTGTTAATTAGGTTGGAAACTTTTGATTGTTTCCATAGAGATGTGACTAGTAACACCTTTGATTAGGGTGTGACCTGTTGATGGAATTGTTTCCATGGAGATGTGGCTCCACCCATTCAGTGTGGATATTGATTGGTTACTGGGATACTTTAAAAAGAGCCACACGGCCCAAGATTAGTGCTGCAGCTGAGAGACACATTTTGAAGACTGCCGTTGGAAGGTGACACTAACATTATGGAGAATGCCATTTTGATAGGCAACCTGGGAGCAAGCAGATGCCAGCCACGTGCCTTTCCAGCTAACAGAGGTTTTTGGACGCCATCAGCCGTACTTCAGTGAAGGTACCCTATTGTTGATGACTTACCTTGGACACTTAATGGCCTCAAGACTGTAACTTTGTAACCAAATAAACTCCGTTTATAAAAGCCAATCCATTCTTGGTATTTTGCATGATGGCAGCATTAGCAAACCAGAACAACATTACCAACCTGATCTACCCATTACCGAATTCCAAAGATATTTTCACCTGTTTAGGTATTTGTTACAGTAGTACTACACTTCTTAGTACCAAACTCTGTGTTAGTTCCCTACGGTTACTGCAAAACAGCCACATCTCCATAATCACAAACTGGGAGGTTTGAAACAACAGATATTATTCTCTTCCAATTCTGGAGGCTAGAAATCCAAAGTCAAGGTGTTGGCAGTGCCATGCTCCCTCAGAAAGCTCTAGAGAAGCATCCTTTCTTGCCTCACCTGCTTGTGGTGGCATAATTCTAATCTCTGTTTCTGTCTTCACGTGATCACCTTCTCCTTGTGTGTCTATGTAGCTGTGTCCATTTCACTCTTCTAATAAGGACACTAGTAATATTGGATTTGGGACCTACCCTGGTCCAGGATGACCTCATCTTCACTTGATTACATCTACATGGATCTTATATCCAAATTAAGGCCACATTTTCAGGTACCAGGGGTTAGAACCTGAACATATCTTTCTGAGCAACATAATCCAACCCACAACAGCACCCTCTGTATCAGGTTAACCAATAGTCTAGGAATCCAACTTTGAGAAAAACTGGCTAAGACAGCAGTAAAGAAGCTATCCTCAGTCTGAGATAGAAAGGAGAACGGAAACTAGAGTTGACTATGATGTTGGATAATGGGTGACTGTAGCAATAGTGTGGGGATAGAATGGATTGATAAAATCAAAATGGTCTCCACAAACTTGGGTAAGAAGAAATCAGAGAAATATGTCAGTGGATGAAGTCTTTTCAATATCAAAATTCAGGCACATGTGAGGAAACTACATATTAATGATTACATTTTATATTGTGATTATTAGAGGCAGTATGTAGAGTGGTTTTGGAGCAAGACCATCTCAGCTGGAATCCTGGCTCTGATGATTACTAGTGCTATATCTCTGGGTAATTGTCTTAACATGTCTATGCCTCAATCATCTCATCTTTAAAATGGATATAAAATTAGTACTTATCTCACAGGTTTTATGAAGATGAATATAGCAGTGCTAGATTCATAATAAAAGCTTAAACAAGAACACTATTATATGTTTTATTATTTTCAAATATGCTAATACCTAAATGTGTACAGAATTCAATATAAAGTATTCTATTTGACATTGTTGGGTAATACTGAGATTCATTGTCAATGCTTTACTTTATTTAAATATAGGCTTATGTTTATTTTCTGTAAACAGGTATGCATAATGATGCTAAATATATGAAACAATCTCCCATGCAATTAAAACTGGTTAGACCTTTAGTTTGCATATATTAAAATAACAAATGATGTGGGTACATTAGTAAGACATTTTGTTATTATAGGTCAAGTTTCAAGATATTTTTGAAAGGTGATATTTTATTCTGTAGAATATGCCCTCCATTGGCCTATTAGATAGCAAAAAGAACAGTTTAGAATCATCCAGGATTATCCTAACATGTTCTAGATAAATGTTTCAAAAATTGCACAAAACATTTACCTAGGGGAAGGAGGAGCATATCAATGGTGAGATCACAGACAATTAATGCTAGGTGTGTAGAAGTATGTGAGTATATTTTTCCATAATTACTGAATTTAAATATTATCAATTCCACATCCTTCTTTCATTTCTCTGGAGATACTAAAATATATTTAGAGTCCCTGGTCTTAGGACAAGCTGTTTCAAGTGATGGCAGAGAAACTGCCATTTCATTGGGGTCTCCAAAATGTGAATAAAGAATGTAATTTTTTCATTATGATTCAGTTATTCTCCTAAGAAGAATAACTCAGTCTGCTTCTTAGGTGCTATATGATTAAATCGAAGTCACACTTAACATTTAGGGTCTCACTCTATTAATAGGGAGATTTCTTACTTTGTCCTGTGTTTTATGTAAGGAGACTTTCCTTAGTTTTCAATGTACCTAATAGCCTCAATACTGGAAGTTTTCTGTTTCAATTTCTCTTCTGAATAAATTTCCTAGCTGCGGGAAGAGATATGGCCTAGCAGCATGCAATGGAGAACATGACCTAAGGGTCTAAATAATCCCTATTACAGAATATTAACCAATCCTCTTTTCAGTATGAAGCTTTGTATCTACGTCCCTAGTTAGCCAATGTTTTCCATTCCTGAGCCTTTCTGCGGCTCTGCTATATGAATTTTCTTGCTTCTCACTGTCTTCTGTCTCTGCAGTCAATTGGTATTCAACTTTCTGTTCTCTTTCCTCTTTCATCTTCATTTCATCTTCAAAGGAATATTGAAATTTCATCTTTTGTAATTCCCTTTCTTGTTCTCTTTGTTTATCTTGTTTTATTTCTTTACTTATTGTAGTAACATTTCAATAGTGAAGGAGATAAATACATGCTCAAAATTATATAATTCCAAAGTTATCCCATATATGAAATATGAAATTCCTTTGCACTGTCCTGATTTCATATGCATATAGCTATTAAAATTTTAGATTAAATTTTACACCAAAAATTACATAGTGAAATTATATTCCTAGTTATTCTTTTTAGCCAAATTTTGTTGTACTAAATAATTCAGAATCCTAATGAGAAGGAGGAGTGTGATTTTTACGGAGTTTCCTATGTTCTAATTTTGCATAAAGATGCCAAATATATTTTAATTTTTCCAGTATAGTTATTCTTCTAGATTTCTCATTTTTAATCATCTTCTTGGCCACAAACAAGGACCACACTATTCATTCAACTCTTTTGTTTATTTTATTTCCCCTTTCTGTGTCAAGGAATCTTTCTAATTTCCCCATTTAGCAAAATCCTAACAATCCTTCAAGATCCTTCTAAAACACCACTAAAGAAACTTCTAAGCATTACTTCTAAGTGCTACAACTACTACACTATAACTTCTTAAACATTACTAAAATCCTGCTTTCATCTTGCTTTCAAGTCAAGACAATTTTCAATTCATCAAATCTTTTTATCCCACTTCCAATACTGTAGTTCATATCTTCATTGTCTATCTTCTGAACCACAGTAGGAAATTTCTATCTGGTTTTCTGCCACCTATATCCTTTAAGTCATTTTAAATACGTATTCTATGTGAATTGTCCCCCTCAAAATTCCCTTGAAGTAATTTTATTTCTGAAAATTCTCTCTTGCATTCCTTAAAGCTACAAAATACAACCAACTCGCCAGTTTTACTTTTGCTTGCCTTTCAGACCTATTTAACTTCTCCATCTCCTCATTCCCATGTCACCAAAATATGTCCTATTTATTGCAGCATAAGAACATGGAATTATGTGGCTTCATCTCCAAAGAGAGGTAATTCTTAGATACTGAAATTCCTAAACCAAATAATTGATAGTTTGGTGGTGTTTATGAACAACCAAACATTTGTTTTATTATTAATATTTAAACAATTTAAAGATAATTAAACCATTTAAAAAAGTTTGTTCCAGAACTACTTACGATTAACATAAACTAGGTAAACTGTATTAATAGGAAATTAATATTTTTCTGGTAGTAAAAAAAAATGTATTGAACCAGTGTTTTAATTAAAAGATCACCTGATTATTATCCCACTGGTAGACACAATAAGGTTAGTCAATTAATTGAATAATGACAGAAAGAAGATGAAAAAGTAAAAAAAAATTACTCTGCTATTTGTGCTTTGGTGATTGGGATGACAGTGGTACTAGGAGAATTGAAGGAATGAGTAAGGAGGCAGGTTTAGGGAAAGCTGATATGTTCAGTTTGGATATAAGTTGGATGGTTTATAAGGATACCCTAGTAGAGACCTAAAAACATGGTTGGAAGCATGAGCATTAAGATTTGAAGAAAGATCAAGCTTAGATATATGCATTGGAAATAATTTATTTTAAGGTAAATATCCCAAAGCCATTTAAATCACTGAGTGTTATATTTATTTGTGTCTGTATTTTGAGTGATGTCTATGTTATACAAAGCTAAAGTTTTTCTCTGTGGCATATTTATGCAAATCAGAAATTACAGAAAATGCATGAATTCTTCCAATGATCCATTTGTTACATTTCTATATGCTTTTCTTCCAGCCACCTATGCAAAAATTATAACAAATGAACCTATTTAAAAACAAAATAAAGAGGGATATTATTATTTAAATCCAGCAAAAGAAAAATACATAATGTAGTAGATGCTTTCTGATATTCAAATACCTTTTGAATGGTGGTATGCAGTATTATGCCTCTTGGTTGTCATGGTAACTGCATCTAAAATTTAGAGCATAACATCTTCCTTTTTCTATGAATTTTCAAAAGACAAGAAAGTATAAAATAGAAAGTTCTATAAAGCCCCTTTTATTTTTTACTTTGATTTAGACAATGCAAATACATTGCATGAGTATAAAATACAGTTCAATTCCAGTTCTAAATAATCTTAGTGCTGAAAACTTGAAAATTTAGAATTGAAATAATAGGCAATCTATTATTAACCAACAAACCCATTTTTAACAGCACAGGCCTGAAGCAAGTTGCGTATTAGCTTCCAGAAAGTCATTTAAATCTCCTGCTTATTATTAAAGATCTGGCCAATAAACAGTTAAGTTTTTTTGAAATTGTGATAATTATGACTATTTCTAGTTCCATTAAAGCTACTCCAAACACGGCATGTATTAAATGACAACTTAATATTCACTTATTTTGTAGCTTGCTCTTTGACATACAGACACCTAATTTAATAACTAGCATCCATGTATGTTTTCCTTTATAAACAAAAATCAACCTCTGCACTGAAATAATAATAATCTTCACACTGAAACTATTTTATAATCTTCACACGGAAACCTCTGCACTGAAATAATAATCATCTTCACACTGAAACTATTTTATTTATTAGGTCAAATATATGATTATTTCCCAACCTCAGTAAATGTTCTTATATTTAATTTGTAGCAATGCAAGTTTTATATTGTCATGTAAAAGAATATAGATCTTTAATGGTAAACAAGTTTGAAGGATTGAATTATGAGGAAGAAAAATTAAAGGTTTAAACACTCAATAGAAGGCTCTGATTCCTATGTTGGTGAAAAATGTCTTCTAACTTGGGGCATCCAAACAGACATTAAGTAAACATATATAAGAGAAAATTTCCAAGAGAATTCCTTGTTTAATGCACTTTACATAGATATTGGCCCTGGTGACTTCTAATGCCCTCTCTTATCTGAAAACTTCAATGATTCTATGAAATCCTTTAACTATTACAGACTTACAAAAGGAGAATCACAGAATAGGACAATGATATCTTTTTTAAAACCAACAGTGGCAAAAGTAATATTTTTATAACTAAGGATTCTTTTATCTAAAAACCCTTAATAATTTCTGTATATAAGTAATTAGAATATAAAGATTTACACCTCAACATTGGCCTTCTCTAGAAAAAAATCTTGTGAATATTTCAAGCAATGCTAGGTAAAACATGGCAGCAGTGATTTCTTGCTTGTTAAGGAAACAGGTAATACACACAGCAAGTGACAATGTGCAGCCTTATGTTGATGGAGATAGCCCAGTCTTCTATTGGTGACTGCATGCAGCTAGGAAATGAACCATTTGGGCTGAAATGATTGGCTTTGTTTGTTGCCCTTCTGATTCTGCTGAACTCACTATTTTAAAAAATCTAAATCAATAAGCCAGTCAGGCAATTGTGAAGATATGACATTTTATTCTTAAGTCGACTTGACATGTGGTGGATTTTAGCATGAATCTAATCAGAAAGGTCCATTTCCAACTAGTGAGCTTCAGGCTAAGATTTCATTTACAAGTAAGTCCAGGAATTCATGTATTAAAATGTGACTCGGCCTTAACAAGGGAAAAAATCATATTGTTTAATGGTACCCCCAAAAGATTTTATTAGAAATTTATGGAAACTATCCAAGTACTAACCATCTCATTTTTAAAGCTTGACCTGATGATTTTGTAATTCCTGTTTCTTATGCATATTTTATCTTAAAGTCACTTTTGCTTTAATGATGATTTAAAATCGTCAGATTGCTCCGTTCTATATTGGAAGGAGTAGGTTTGTGTCTAACAGACTAATGAAATGTAATTCCAACACTTAAAAGTTGTGTGACCTTAGATTTTCATCTGAAAAACCAGAAAAACTATTTATACCTCGGAGACCTGTTGTGAGGAATAAATAAAATAATAAAACACTTGCCACAGCACCTGGCACTAAACAGGCATCCTTCCTTCCCGTTCCCCACTTTGGTCTCAAACAGTCATTTACCTTGAACTTCACCTGTCATTAATATATGCATTCTGCTGGAGAACAAGAAAGGAATCAGGCTAAAGAACATTTTAAATAGAGAAGTAAAATTTCTTAGAGCAAGCATTTCAAGTAGGTTATAAATATCACGAAGAAACCCATGTAATGATAATTTTTGGAACAGCTGCAGAAACAAAATAACCATTTAAGTAAACAGAAGAGTAACAAATGTGATTCTTTTACCCATGGATATTTGGCTGCAGCAGCTACCCTTTGATTTATGTAATTTTATCATTATGCTGCGACTGCTTTCATTCTGAATTATTCATTCAACATAAGCTAGAAATAAAGGCGATGTTTTTCTTCAGCTAAAGATTCTCTAACATTAAGAAGGCTGTTTAAATGAACCACTGGGTTTGTGTTTTTTTTAGCTCCATTATATGGTCTAAATAGATGTTGACTTTGGACAAACTATATTTTGGGGAGATTTATCACAGCTTTAAGAAATGCTACATGGAAACTAACAGAAATGACTTGTCTTGGAGCCATATCCTTGAATGACAACTAATTTCTTTTCTTGACTCCCTGCTTGTCTGGAGAGAGTTTTATTGAAAGGCCTGTAATGAAAATAACAGAACAAATATTGGCCTCTGTTGCTACTGGTACTCTGGATTGTTGCAGGTTTGTAGAAATGCAGATTCTCATATGAATAGTTTTCTCAGTTTATACTTTCAAATGTGAAACCAGGGGTAATCTTTTGGGTCTTTATCAATGAATCTCATTTTAATATATGCAGCACACTAAAAGTCAACCAAATGTTTTTGCACTTAAACATTTTTAAACTTAAAAAATTATTAAAATTGATATAATAACCCCTCCAACTCAATATCTACCCTGACACATATTGTTTTTTTCTTTTTAGCACTAATCACCACTTGACATATATATATATTTTTAATTCAATTTTGAGATATGTAAACATACCATACAATCATCTATGGTGTACAGTCAATTGTTCACAATACAATGGTTTTGTATTCATCATCACTATCACTTTTTGAAAATTTTCATTACAACACACAAAAAAGAATAAGAATTAAAGTTAAAGTAAAAGAGAACACCCAAAACATCCCAAAACCCCCGTCCTTCTATATTATTCATTAACTTTTTGTCTTCATTTTTCTATTTATCTGTCTATACACTGTATAAAGGGAGTGGGAGCAACAAAGTTTTCAAAATCACACAGTCATACAGTGTAAGCTATATAGTTATAACATCGTCTTCAAGAATAAAGGCTACTGGGTTGCAATTCAATGGTTTTGGGTATTTCCCTCCAGCTATTGCAATATACTAAAAACTTAAAAAGGATACCTATGTAATGCATAAGAATAACCTCCAGAATGTCCTCTTGACTCCATTTGAAATCTCTCAGCTACCAAAATTTTATTTTGTTTCTTTTCTCTTCCACCTTTTAGTGAAGAAGGCTTTCTCAATCTGACAGTGCCAGGGCCAAGCTCATTCGGTGAGTCACATCCCACGTTGCCGGGGAGATCTCCATCCCTGGAGTCATGTAGCACGTATGGGGGAGTTCAGCAATTTTACTTGCAGAGTTGGCTTGGAGAGAAAAGCCACTTCCAAGCAACAAAAAAGATTTTCTGGGGGTGACTTTTAGGCACCATTTTAAGTAGGCTTAGCCTCTCCTTTGCAGCAACAACTTCATAAGGGCAAGCTTCAAGATCAAGGGCTCAGCCTTCTAAATTGGTAGTCTCCAATACTTGTGAGAACATCAGTAATTCCACAGGTGGGGAAATTTAATATTTCCACATTTTCCCCCAGTCCTTCAAGGGGTTTTGCAAATACATTTTTACTCTCAGCCCATATTACTCTGGGATGTGTTGATGCTTCACACTAGCCTGTACAAACCAACAAGGTTTCACTCCCTATTCAAAGTTCCATGAAATTATGTTGTTTGAATGAACTGACCACACAAGTTAAATCATATAGTGTGTTACAAACAATATAGATTTTGCACCTAATCAATATCTCTTCTTTTGATCTCACACAGAGGTTGAGGTTTTAAAACACAGTCAATATCATCCTCTGCTCTTTGGTCTGATTTACCTTAGTCCTAACCAAGTCCATTTCACTGATATCTCTAATTGAAATCTGATTGCTTTTTTCAGACTCCGTAACAGTTGCTGTATGGGGTAATGCTGATATTCTTACTTGTTGGACTCTGGCTCTGAGTCTCAGGTGTCACATAGATACCCAAAGTTCCAGGGACTGACCAGGTTATTCACAAAGAGCTCAGCATCTCAGAATTTATAAGTAACCATTACAACTCAGAAATAGATGTAACTGCTGTAAGAGCTTACAATCTAGGAAACTTTACAATAAGCCTTCCCCTGATAACCTATACTATGATGCTCATGACTCAGAATTTGCAAATTATACTTAGTCCATATTAGTGAGGCATTATAATGTTTTTCTTTTCATTTCTGGTTTATTTCACCCAACATACTGTCCTCAATGTCCATTCACCTCATAACTTCACTCCTTCTTGTAGCAGCTCAGTACTCCAATGTATGTATACACCATAGTTCACCATTCTGTTCATCAGTCAATTTACCCTTAGGCCACATCCTCCACTGCAAATCATGAATACTGACACCATAAACCCCACTGTGAAAATGTCCGTTAGTGTCCCTCTTCTCAGTTCTTCCAAGTTAATACCCACTAACCAGGTGCAGGACCATATGGCAACCCCATGCTTAGCTTCCTGTGGAACCACCACACTGCCTTCCAAATGGGCTGTACCATTCTAATTCCCCACCAATGCTGGTTAGGTAAATCCCTCTCTCTACATTTTCTCCAGCACTTGTATCCCTATGTTTATTTTTTAGATGGTTTTCTTCACACACCATACATTCCATCCTAAGTAAATAATCATTGGTTCCTATATACTCATGTAGTTATGCATTCACCACCACTCTCTACATGAGGATGTTTCCATTTCTTCCACAAAGAAAGAGGAAGAGTAAAAAAGTAAAAAGACAAAAAAAAAAAAAAAAAAAAAGCATCTGAAAAGCAACAAAAGAAAAGATAAAGTGAAATTCAATAAAAAGTCAGACAACAAAACCAATGCCTAGGATCCAATACCCCACCCTTATATCCCCCCTTATAAGCATTTAGCTTTGATGTATTGCCTTTGTTACAACTAAAGGGAGCATGTTACAATGTTACTGTTAACTCTAGACTCTAGGTTGCATTGATCATATTTTTTCCCAATACCACCCCCTTTTTAACACCTTGCAAAACTGAAATTCGTTTGTTCTCCCTCAGGTAAAATCATACTTGTACATTTTATCACAGTCATTGACTGCTCTAGCTTTCACTAAGTTATACAGTCCCCATCTTTATCTTCTGTCTTTCCTTTTGGTGTCCTACATGCCTATAACCTTCCTCCTTCACAGTCATCTTTGTTCAGTTTACTTTTATTGTGCTACTAACACCCAAAATTGTGTTCCAAGCCTCTCTCTTCGGACTTTTCCTATCTGTCTGTAGTGGTCCCTTCAGTATTTCCTGTAGAGCAGGTATCTTGTTCACAAACTCTCTCAGTGTCTGGTTTCCTGAGAATATTTTAAACTCTCCCTCATATTTGAAGGACAGTTTTGCTGGATATAGGATTCTTGGTTAGTGGTTTTTCTCTTTCAGTATCTTAAAAATATCATACCACTGCCATCTTGCCTCTGTGATTTCTGCTGAGAAATTTGCACATAGTCTTATCTCTTGTATGTGATGGATTGTTTTTCTTTTCTGATTCCAGAATTCTCTCTTTGTCTTTGACATTTGAAAACCTGATTATTAAGTGTCTTGGCATAGGTCTATTCAGATCTATTCTGTTTGGGGTATGCTGCACTTCTTGGATCTGTAATTTTAGTCAATCATAGGAGATGGGAAATTTTCAGTGATTATTTCCTCCATTATTATTTCTGCCCCTTTTCCCATTTCTTCCCCTTCTGGGACACCTTGACATGTACATTCATGTGCTTCATGTTGTCATTCAACTACCTGAGGCATTGCTCATGCTTTTCCATTCTTTTCCTTATCTGTTCTTTTGTGTGTAGGATTTCAGGCATTCCGTTCTCCAGTTCATGAGTCTTTTCTTCCGCTTCTTCAAATCTGCTGTTGTATGTCTCCATTGCACTTTTCATCTGTTGTATTGTGCCTTTCATTCCCATAAGTTCTGCCAATTTTTTCCCAATGTCTTCTTTATATCCTTCATCTCTTTTGCCACATGTCCTCTCCACTCATTGATTTGGTTTTGAATTGATTTACTACATTTGTTTGAAGATCTTTATTAGTTGTTTCAATTCCCATATCTCAGTTGAAGTGTGAGTTTGTTCTTTTGACTGGGCCATATCTTCATTTTTCCTAAGGTGGCTCAAAATTTTTTGTTGTCTACATATCTTGTTTTCTTGATTACCCCAATCAGATTTTCCCAGACCAGATTTTTGTTTATTTTTCATTGTTATACACTTTGAATTTGTATAAAATGTAAATTATTACTACTATATAATGGAAATTTAAGCAGCTATGCTTATGGCATATGTTTGAGAAAGAAAAAAATAATAAACCTAAGTGGGGTCTTATTTTCTCTATTTTCTTCTTATTCAAAGTATAGACCCCCCAGTAGAAGTATAAGAATGGGCAGAATAATTTAAAAATCACTATACATCTCCTAGTATATGTTAAAAGCCAACATGAAGGTGTTCAGATAAGAAAGATTGTCTGACTCAAAGTCTACTCCCATCTTTCAGTATATGTTCTGTAGAAACTGGAAAGTCAAAAACTAAGTTTCCTATTCTCCCTTTGACATAGAGTTCCCATGTCATCACATAATGAAAATGATCTTGTAAAATGATAATGGAAGTAGGAGGATTAGATCTTGTGGTGGAAATAGTTCATTCTTCTGAGATAGCTGTGTTAAAGTCTACCATTTGGTTCTTACATACATAGGTTTAGGTCAATATGCACTGGCACAGATGGAGTTTTGTTGCTGTGTAGCATCCAGGCTTGGTTATTTGTTTTGTGTCACATATTGTAACCTTCTAAAATTCTCTTGTAAATTCAGTAATGGTGGATTCTGTGATTATTGACTATTTTAGTTTTCCAGAGCTGCTATATCAAAATATCAGAGGCTGGTTGGCTTAAACAACAGGAATTCATTGTCTCATAGTTTTGGGAGTCTGGAGGTACAAAATCAAAGTGTAAGCAAGAGTGTGCTTTCTCCAAAGTCTGTAGCATTGTAGTGGTAGCTTGCTGGCAATTCAAACTCAATTTTTGCCTCTGTCATATGGCTGTCTCTCTCTTTTCCTCTAATCATATTGGATTATGTTACATAAGTCACTCATTTTTGTCAATCTTAAACAATAGCATCTTTAAAGATCCTATTTATAAATAGGTTTATATACACAGGACCAGGAGTTAGGACTTGAATATGTCTCAGTGGGGGACATAACTCAAACCATAACAGTGATTAAATTGTTGACCCATAATCATAGGCTCATAAAGCCATGCACCTTCTACTTTAAAATGTAAATTATATAATTTTAAAAAAGTTATTTCCTTTCTCCTTAATAACACACTAAGTTCTACCTTTCAAGTGTGACCCTAATTCTTTGAACAGTTTTGTAACATACAAGTTTCTCATTTAGTAATATGAGTGAATGAGTGAGCAAATGGATGAAGAAGTGATTAGCAGTACAATACAAAGCAGATAAAAAGAACATAATTAGGGGTGATGTCATCAACATGGTGACATAAATAGCCAATAAAAATATCCCCCCAGAAAATCAATGAAATAAAAAGGACAATTCTGAATTGTTCAGAACTTTGCAGGAAGATATAGCTGGGAGAAGGTCCCTACAGATACTGAATTGAAGGCAGAGATAAATAACAGGTAGAAAAATCCCATTCCATATCTACTGAGCCTCTCCCTTCTTCCTCAGTCTCTCACAGTAGCTGGGATCCCTCACACCATGGACACAAAAATTAAATTCTCTCAGAGCAGTGAGACAGACCCCAGCATTTGGAGACCTGGGGGACAGGGGAGGACATTTCAAGGCCCCAATCAGTGAAAGTCAAAGAGTATGAGAAAATACAAAGAGAATGTTTTTCCAACTCTGAGTCCAAAATCCCTACCTTCACCTCTGAGAGGAACAACAGCTGAAGGAAGTTTCCTTTGCCAGGGAGACACCTGGAAGAGGCGTCTGCCACAAATGAAGTGAAGGACACAGCCCCACACTGAGACAGATTTTGACTGGGTGGCTCAGGAAACCCATAATTTCTGCCTGCTTGGTCAAAACAGCCTGGACACCAAGGCAAACTGCTTCTGAGGACCATTAAGTTACCAAAGAGTGTCATCTGCTGGGCAGGCCAGAAAGCGCAATTCAGTTGAAGGCTCTTCATAGACTATTTCAGTCCCACTGGAGCTGGTATAGACCCCCTGCATGGAAACCTGCCCATGTTTTGGCTTGGAATTACAGATGATCCAACTATTAAGGCAGTGCCCTAAAATAAACCCAGGTGTTGATGGCCGATGAAAAACAAAGCATGATTGGGAGCCAGTAGACATTTTTACCAACAAAAAGAAATCTTGCTGTGGTGACCAGTGCTTAACTCCCAATCCTTGAGACAGGCCACTGTGGGAGCCTGGTGTTTCAGGGAGAATGAGGGACAGAGCCAATCTGAAAACTGGCTGGTGAGAAAGATAAAGAACACATAGAAAAGAAAGCCAACCAATAAGAAAACCCTAGGCAAAAGAGGGAAAATGACCTCAAAAGTAAACTAAGCAAGAAAATCAGATGCCTAGACACCAACAACAAATCACAAATCACACAAGGAAGATTGAAGAGGTGACCCAGAGAAAGGAACAAACTAACACCTCAATTGAGATATGGGAGTTGAAATAGCTAATTAAAGATGTTCAAACAAATCTTCTAAATCAAATCAATGAGTTGAAAATGTGGCAAAAGAGATGAATGATATCAAGGAGATACATCACCTCAGTGGATACTCCATGCAGAACTCAAACACTTGAAAAAACAAATCGTAGAACTTATGGAAATGAAAGGAACAATAGAAGAGATGAAAAACAAAATGGAGACATACAACAGCAGATTTGAAGACAGAGGAGTAAGGATTAGTGAACTAGAAGACAGGACATCTGGAATCCAACACACAAAAGGACAGAGAGGGGAAAGAATGGAAAAATATTCTCAATGGGGAAAGACCAGGGTCTCAGGGAACTGAATGACAACATGAAGCCTATGAATATACATGTCATGGTTGTTCCAGAAGAAGAGAAAGGAAAGGGGGAAGAAAGAATAATGGAAGAACTCTTACAAAAGACATAAAATTACAGATCCAAGAAGCACAGCATACTCCAAACAGAATAGGTCCAAACAGAGCTACTCCACAACACTTAATAATCAGATTGTTGAATGTCAAAGACAAAGAAAGAATTCTGAAAGCAGCAAGATAAAAGAGATCCATCACATACAAGGGAAGATCAATGGACTAAATGTGGCTTTCTCAGCAAAAACCATGGAGGCAAGAAAGCAATGGCATGATATATTCAAGATACTGAAAGAGAAAAACTGCCAACCAAGAAATTCTACATCTGGCAAAACTTCCCTTCAGAAAAATGGAGAGTTTAAAATATTTTCAAACAGACACTGAGAGAGTTTGTGAAAAAGATACTTGCTCTACAAGAAATATTAAAGGTATCACTACAGACAGATAGGAAAATACATGAGAGAGAGGTTTGGAGATGGCATAGAAATGAAGGTTAGCAGTAAGTGTAACTAATAGGGTAAAAAAGAGAGAAATAAAACAAGATATGACAGATAAAATCCAAAAGACAAGATGATTGAAGAGTACTGCCTTTACAGTAGTAACACTAAATGTTAATGGATTAAACTACCCAATCAAAAGACTAGTAGGCTAGAAAAAAATAGGATCCATCTATATGCTGTCTACAAGAGACTCACTTAAGACCCAAGGGCAAAAAATGGGTTGAAAATGAAAGGTTAGAAAAAGATATTTCATGCCAACAACAACCAGAAAAGAGCAGGGTTAGCTATACTAATATATCAGACAAATTAGACTTCAAATGTAAAACAATTGAAAGAGACAATGAAGGAGACTATGTATTAATAAAAGGGACAATCCATCAAGAAGTCAAAATAATCATAAATATCTATGAACCAATCCAGAGTGCTCAAAAATACATCAAACACTGACAATCCTGAAAGGAGAAGTAGACACTTCTAAAATAATAGTCAGCAACTTCAATACATCACTCACCTCAGTGGATAAACTATCTAGACAGAGGATTGATAAGTAAAGAGAGACTTTGAATAATATGATAAAGGAAATAGACTTAACAGACACTTACAGAGTATGGCACCCAACCACAGCAGTATATTTATTTTTCTCGAGTGCTCATGGATCATACTCCAGGATAGACAACATGTTGAGTCACAAAGCAGTTCTCCATAAATTTTTAAAAGACCAAAATTATACAAAGCACTTTCTTAGATCATAATGGAATGAAATTGGAAGTCAATAACAGGTAGAAGGCTGGAAAATTCACAAATATATGGATGCTAAACCACACACTCTTAAGCAACCACTTTGTCAATGAAGAAATTAAAAGAGAAATCAATAAACATCTTGAGGCAAATGAAAATGAGAACACAACATGTCAAAAGTTATGGGATGCAGCAAAGGCCATGCTGAGAGTAAAGTTTACTGCCCTAAATGCCTACATCAAAAAATAAAAAAAAGTGCAAAAATTGGGGAATTAACCATTCCCCTGGAGGAACCAGAGAAAGAATAGCAAACTAACCACAAAGCAAATTGAAGGAACGAAATAACAAAGATTTGAGCAGAAATAAATGAAACTGAGAAAATGAAAACAATAGAGAGAATCAAGAAAACCGGAAGGTGACTCTTTGAGAAAACCAACAAAATTGAAGGATCCTTAGCTAGGCTGACAAAGAAAAAAAGAGTGCAAAAAAATAAAATCAGAAATGGGAGGGGAAACATAAAGACTGACCCTGAACAAATAAATAAGAGAATTCTATAAGCAACTATATGCTAATAAACAAGACAAATTATATGAAATGGACAACTTCCTATAAAGTGTGAGCAACAAATATTTATTCAAGAATAAATCGAAGATCTCATAGAAAACAATCAAAAGTAAAGTGATTGACTCTGTCATCGAAAACTCTCAAACATGAAAAGCCCAAGACCAGATGGCTTCACATGTGAATTCTACAAAGCATTCAGAAAAGAATTAGCAACAATCCTGCTCAAACACCTTAAAAAATTGAAGAGGAGGGAAAGCTACCTAGCTCATTTTATGAAGCCAACATCACCCTAGTACCAAAGCCAGGCAAAATACTGCAAGAAAAGAAGCTTACAGACCAACCTCTTTAATGAATACAGATGCAAAATCCTCAACAAAATATTTGAAGTTTGAATCCAGCAGCACATTAAAAGAATTATTACACCATGATAAATTGGGTTTCATTCCAAGTATGCAAGGGTGGCTCAACATTTGAAAATCGGTTAATATAATATACCGTGTCAATAAATTAAATAGGAAAAACCACATGATCATCTGAATTGATGCAGAAAATGTATTTGACAAAATTTAGCATCCTTTCTTGATGAAAACACTTAAAAGGATAAGAATAGAAGATATTTTCCTTCCATGATAAAGGAAATATATGAAAAACCCACAACTAACATCATACTCAATGGGGAAAGACTGAAAGCTATCCTTCTAAGATCAAGATATATGACAAAGATGCCCACTGTCACCACTATTATTCAACATTTTCCCAGAAGTTCTAACTAGAGCAATTAGGCAAGTAAAGGAAATAAAAGGCATCCAAATTGGATGCAACTGGAGATAATATATGGAAACCATATATCAGATAAACCACCTCTTATCAGATCTTTAAGATATTTCCCTAAAGGACCTAACTTAAAAATGGGCAAAAGACATGGACAGGCACTTCTCCAACTAGGAAATGCAAATGGCTCAAAAACATGAAAAGATGCTCAACATCACTAGCTCTTAGAGAAAGGCAAAACAGAACCACAATTGGATATCATCTCAAACCTACTAGAACGGCCATTACCAGGGGAAAAAAGGCAAAACAAAACAGAAAACTACACATGCTGTAGAGGATGTGGAGAAAGAGGTACACTTGTAAACTGTTGGTAGGAATGTAGAATGGTGCAACTGCTCTGGAAGACATTGTGGCAGTTCCTAAGGAAGCTAAGTATAGAATTGCTGTATGATCCAGAAATCCCATTGCTAGGTATATACCAAGAGAAACTGAAAGCAAAGACACCAATGAATATTTGTACACTGGTGTTTATAGCAGCATTATTCACAATTGCCAAGAGATGGAAAGGATCCAAATGTCCATCAGCAGATGAGTGGATAAACAAACTTGGTATAAACACATGATGGAATATTATGCAGCTGTAAGAGTGAATAAAGTTATGACACATATAATTATATGAACCTTGAGGACATTATGTTGAGCAAAATTAGCCAGAAACAAAAGAACAAATACTATCTGGTCTTACTAATATGAACTAACTATAATGAGCAAACTGAGAGGAAAAGTTAAGAAAAAAAAGTTAACAGGAGATAGAGGGTGCAGATTGGTCATTTGAAGCCAAAGGAGTACAGAGTGTTCAACAGGATTGATTATAACAATGCAGAAATGGATAGCACAATACAATAATGGTGATTAAATGTACAAATATGAGAAAGTTTTTACACAAGGGAGAACAAATGAATGGCACCTTTGCAAGATGTCAAAAGTGGGAGGGGTATATGGAAAAATATAATCAATGCAAAGTATTGTCTATAGTTAATAGTAACAGTGTAATATTCTTCCATTAATTGCAACAAAGGCAAAATGCCAAAGTAAATGTCAATAAGAGGGGGATATAATGGAGGAGTATGGGATTTTTGCTGTTGATATGGTTGTCTCTACTTTTTATTTTTTGTTATTCTTTATTTCTTTCCTCTTTTTGTTGAAGAAATGGAAATATTGTCATATAGATTGTGGTGGTGAATGAAAAACTATATGATTATACTGGGAGCCACTGATAGTTCACCTAGGGTGGATTGTATGGTATGCAAATAAAACTTTTAGGAGACTTTAGTTAGTCCTGTGGAACAACTAGCATATAGCCAGGAACAAGTAGCAAATAGTCTGGAACAACTTTTAAGGCACATCTGTCACTGAACTCACATCATACACCAGTCAGGAATGGGTGGAATGGCTGATATCTCAGCATAAGAACTATAAGTAAACCTCTCAAAACTGCAGAGCTGGTGCCCCTCCCTTACCAGCATGGCAGACTGACCTGATGCACTTCCCTGAGGGAAAAAAGAAGCAGTCTATGAGGAGGAAGGGAAGTAGCTCAACCAAGCTCCAATTGCAGTTTTAGTTAACTAATTTGGACTACTGAATACAAGCCACAAGCACAGATAAATCCAGAGGAAGCAGGAAAGGAACACAAGGTTTCTCCCAGCAGAGAGGAGGCAGGGCTGATGGAAAAAAATATACATAAATAAATAAAAACAGAGCTTTTGGAGTTAGCTGAGCTCAGAATACTGAAAAGGGGCTGTGTGCCAAGAATGGGGGCACACAAGAACCAGGAATCAGCTCTGGTTCTTGACTGGCAACTGGGAGCTTGGGGACTGGCTCTGAAAAGGGGATTTTTTTTCCCCTTTTTTTTCTCTCATTCTAAATAGCTCCTTAGAGAAAGCCTCAGTCATTTTCAACTGTCAGCACTTACCCAGGCAAGGGTAAATTTAAGATAGAGAGACAAACAAAGAAGTCAGATGGAGGAGATAAATCCCCAAGAAAAGGGCAGGGCCCAGCTCAAGTGGCTGCCCTCCCTCAGAGAATTCAAACCTGGGGCCTGGGGGGAGGGGAACAGAAACAGCTCAAGCCTGGCCTCTGACATTTGCAGCACCTGGTAGGGACAAAGTCAACTGAAAATTAAAGGCAACACACCTCTTTACACCATTGTGGAGCTGTGGGCTGACAAGTGCCACTTGCTGGGCAGAATAGGAAAAACACAGTGTCTAGAGGCCTCAGAGAAAAATTTGATATCCATCAGGGTTTCATACTCAGGGAAACTTGATACATCACACATTCTTCCTGAGACATCATACACTCTTCCTGAGACCTGAGCCTGTCTAACCTGGGAAAATCTCATTGAGGTAATCAAGGAAACCAGATGCCTTGACAACAAAAATTATGATTCACAGTAGAAAAAATGAAGATATGGCTCAGTCAAAAGAACAAACTTACATTTCAAATGAGAAACAGGAGTTGAAGCAACTAATTAAATATCTTCAACAAATATGTTAATTAAAAAATCAAATCAACAAGTTGAGGGAAGACATGGCAAAGAGATGAAGAACATAAAGAAGATATTGGACAAACATGAGGAAGAACTTGAAAGTTTGAAAAAACAATTGGCAGAACTTAAGGGAATGAAAGGCACAATAGGAGAGATGAAAAACACAGATTACAACAGCATATTTGAAGAGGCAGAAGAAAGGATTTAAGAACTAGAGGACAGGATACCTGAAATCCCAGGCACACACACACACACACACACACACACACACACACACACACACAAAAGCAGATAGAGAAAAGAATGGAAAATATGGACAGGGTCTCAGGAAATTGAATGGGAACATGAAGCACATGAAAATACATGTCATGGATATCCCAGAAGGAAAAGAGAAGGGAAAGGGGGCAGAAACAATAATGGAGGAAATAATCAATGAAAATTAACTATGTCTTATGAAAGATATAAAATTGAAGATCCAAGAAGCACAGCATACCCCAAACAGAATAGATCCAAATATACCTACTCAAAGACACTTACTAATCAGACTATCAAATGTCAAAGACAAAGAGAGAATTCTGAAAGAAGCAGGAGAGAAATGATCCATCACATACAAAGGAAGATTGATAAGGCTATGTGTGGATTTCTCAGTAGAAACCATGGAGAACAATAAAGCAGTGGTATGATATATCTAAGATACTGGAAGAGAAAAACTGCCAACCAAGAATTCTATGACCAGCAAAAATGTCCTTCAAAAATAAAGGAGAGTTTAAATTATTTTCAGACAAACACTGAGAGAGTTTGTGAACAAGACACCTGCTCTACAAGAAAAAGTAAAGGGAACACTGCAAACAGATAGGAAAGGAAAGGAGAGAGAGGTTTGGAGAAGAGTAGAAATGAAGACTGCCACTGAGAGTAAAAAGAGAGAGGGGGAAAATAAGATAAAACAAGATATGAGATATAAATTCCAAAAGGCCAAATGGTATATGGTAGGTATTACTTTGAGTGAAATTAGTCAGAAAAAAAAAAGGACGGGTACTCTATGTATTCACTAAAATGAACTAACACTTATGAGTGAAATTTGAGTTAAAGTTGAGAACACAGGTTATCACGATAGAAAAAGTTTAGAAATTTGGCACTTGATGCTGAAGGAGTACATAAGAGTAAACAGGATTTATTGTATAGATCCAGAAATGAATAATATAGTACTCTGTGATGGAAGCTCAATATTGTAAGCACTCTGAACAAAGATGAGTGTCAGTACAGTTGAAAGAGGTAGGCAAGAGGCAGATATGGCACCAGAGGAAAGATACAGACTGGGATTGTATAACTTAGTGAAACCTAGAGTGGACAATGATGGTGATTAAATATACAGATATAAGAATGTTTTTAGAAGAGTCAGAACAAATAAATGTCAACATTGCAAGGTGTTGAAAATTGGATGGTAAAAGGGAAAAAATACAATCAATGAAAACTAGAGACTGTAGTTAATGGTAGCATTGTAAGATGCTCCCATTAATTGTAACAAAGGCAATATACCAAAGCTAAATATCTATAAGAGAGAGTTATAAGGGAGTGATATGAGATTCTTGATGGTGGTGGTGTTGTCTGCCCTTTACAGTGTATTTCACTTTTATTTTATTTTTCTTCTCTTTTATAGTTTTATTCTTCACTTTTTTCTCCTTTTCCTCTTTCTTTGTGGAAGAAATGGAAATGTCCTCATACAGGTTGTGGAGGTGAATGCATAACTATGTGACCATAGTGGGAATCATTGTTTACTTAGAATGGATTTATGGTGTATTGTATTTTCTTTTTAGAAAATAAACAGAAAGATACAAGTGCTGGAGAAAATGTGGAGAGTGGGATGTACCTATTCAGTGTTGGTAGGAAGTAGAATGGTGTTGCCCATCTAGAGAGTGGTGTGGTTGTTCCACAGGAAACTAACTATGGGGTTGCCATATGGTCCTGCAATCATGTTATTTGGTACATTCTTGGAAGAACTGGGCATTGCATAGTGGGGTTTATGGTGACAGTATTCATGATTTGCAGTTGATGGAGGTGGCCTAAGTGTATATCAACTGATGAATGGAATGGTGAACTGTGGTGTATACATATAATGGAATATTGAGCTGCTACAAGAAGGAATGAAGTTTTGAGATAATGCAAATAGGTGAACAGACATTGAGGACAGCATGTTGAGTGAAATAAGCCAGAATAAAAAAGATAAACATTGTAACACCTCACTAATATGGACTAACTGTAATGTGCAAACTCTGAGAATTGAATGTGAGAGCACAGATTATCAGGGGAAGGCTTATGGTAAAGATTCCTAGATTGTAAGCTCTTATAGCAGTCACATTTATTCATGAGTTGTAATGGTAATTTCTAAATTCTGCGATGATGATCTGTTTGTGTATAACCTGGTTAGCCCTTGGAACTTTGGGTCTCTGTGTGGTAATTGAGACTTAGGGCAAGAGTATAGCAGCTATGAATGTCAGCATAACTCCATAGAGCAATTATTAAAGAAGCTGAAAAGAGATCAGACTTTAATTAGTGATATGAAAAAAAAATGGACTTGGTTTGGTCTAAGGTAAACTAGTCTAAAGGGAAAAGGATGCTATGGACTATGATTAAAACTTCAACTTCTATGTGATACCAAAGGAAGAGATGTTTATTTGGTGGAAAATCTATATTTTTTGTAGCACACCATATAGTTTAGCTTGTATGGTCAGTTTATTCAAATGCCAGAATTACATGGAACCTTGAATATGGGCTGATATCTGGTTTGTTTGTACCAGATATCTGGTTGGTGTTAGCATGAAGCCCCAATACATCTCAGAGTAATTTGGGAGGAGAATAAAAACGTATTTGCAAAGCCCTCTTGAGGGACTGAGGAAAAATTGGAAATATTTCTCCACCTGGGGAATTCCTGATATTCTCACCAGCCTTGGGGACTACAAATTTAGAGGGCCAAGCCCTCAATCTTGGGGTTTTCTGTTATGAAGCTTATTACTGCAAAAAAGAGGCAAAGCCTACTTATAATTGTGCCCAAAAGTCACCCCCAGAGAACCTCTTTTGTTGCTCAGATGTGGCCTTTGTCTCTAAGCCAACACTGCAGGTAAACTCACTGCCCTCCTGCCTGTGTGGGGCATGATTTCCATGGGTGTGACTCTCCCTGGCAACATGAGACATGACTCCCTGGGATGATCCAGGATCCAGCATTGTAGAATTGAGAAAGACTTCTTGACCAAAAGGGGGAAGGGAAATGAAACAAAATTAAGTTTCAGTGGCTGAGAGATTTCAAATGGAGTCAAGAGGTCATTCTAGAGGCTATTCTTATGCATTTTATAGATACCCCTTCTTAGCTATTAGTGTATTAGATTAGCTAGAAGGAAATACCTGAAATAGTTGAACTGCAGTCCAGTATCCTTGATTCTTGAAGATGATTATATTATTATATAGCTTATATAGTGTGACTGTGTGACTGTGAATACATTGTGGCTCACACTCCCTTTGTCCAGTGTATGGATAAATGAGTAGAAAAAAGGGGGACCAAAAGTAAATGAGTAATAGGGGAGTGGAGTATGAGATGTTTTGAGTGTTTCTTGTACTTTTATCTTTATGTTCATTCTTATTTTCATCTTTATTTCTCGGAGTAATGAAAATGTTCAAAAATTGATTGTGGTAATGAATGTGCCACTATATGATGATACTGTGAACAACTGATTGTACCCTTTGGATGACTGTGTGGTATGTATTGCATAAAAATAAATATAAGTGCTCAAAAACTCCAGATAACTCCAACTTTATCTCTTAACTTATGACCCAGGGGAGATCATTCTTTCTAAAATCCAGTTTCCTTATGTACAGAATTTGTTATGAAATATTATTGGCCTCACTGTTGTAAGAATTAAATGAAATAAGTCCTTTAGAACACCCATCAGAATGCTGGCTGTACAGTTCATAACATAAAGCTCAGTTATTATTATGGCCTGCAGCCCTGAGATTATAATTTTGACAGATGTTGAAAAGGTGCATAAGCACACAGCGAGGGCATATTAATCAAATACAGTGATCATGGAAATCATGACCTTTGTTGACATTGTAACAGTTGCTTTTTTTGTATGAAAATTTCCAACAAAATTTGGGAGCTTATGAATTATTACCAGAATATTTCAGTTGTCCATATTGTAGACTCATCATTCCTGTGTATAAGGATGACTTTATCAATGTAATTTTAACTCCCCAGCCATTTTTAATTTAATGAATATTGCAATTCTATAGCAATATATATCAATAATAGCCACATCAGAAAAGCTACTCATTTTGTATTTCAAGTTTCTAGTCAAGTTAAGCATATCATTCCTTATCTGGTGTAAATACCCAACAGCATAACAAGATTTTTTTCTTCTGTTTTAGCAAATGAAATACATAATACTTAAAATTTCAGCAAATCTGCAAAACTAATATCAGCCTTCTATATCTACTGTTTGTGTAGCAAGAACTAAAACACTTTTGTGTGTACATTCTGAGGTTGTTCACTGTCCCTTACAAGATTCAATTTTATTTTAAAGATTTATCTAACTTTCTTCATTGGCACTTTATAGTATATACTCCAGTGGATGATAAAATTGTTCAGTTTATCATAAAAAGACCCATCTGATTCTTTAGGAGATTCTTTTCATCCAATGTTTTTTATGACTATTGTGACTTTCTTAGTGTTGTCCAGTGCTTTCCACTTTTATTTTCTTTTGACTCTCTTTGGAGAAACAGAATTTGGTGTCCTTAGGGATCTTTCAAATTTTATTATCTGCTTCATTCAAAGAATAGCAATGATCAAAAGATGCTGAAGTTACTTATTTGGAAAACTAGATGTATAGTATTTAAAGGTTTAAATTAAACCTGGGGAAACTTGCAGAAGTAACAAAGCACAAATCGAAAGCTATAATCACACATTGAAATGAAAAATGCAAAGAGTATGCCATACACTTCTCTGATGTATTTAAGTGTGTTACACAGAAAATTAAATGCTGATATTAACATTATCAGTGTGTTTACTCTTGTGAAGAGTGAACATTTTAATGTCATCCTGAATAATAATGTGGTTTGTGCTGAATTGATCTCTGAATAAAGTAAAAGGATTGTAGTTAAAGGAGCCTCATTTATTCTGATGAATAAACTTGCATACTTGTGTGGGTGTCATATTTATATGCAGATGAACTGAACACCTGGAATCTTAAAAATAAACCACAAGCTACTTACAAACTTCTCTTTGTATTTAGTGTACTCGTATACAAATACTCAATGATGGAAAGTCACCCATTAGAAGCTAAATACTTTATAATTAGCATTTCAAGTATACAAGAACACAGAAGTCCACTGGATTCAGACGAATTAGCCGAAAAGGGTTATGATAACCGTTCTTTCATTCTTTTCCTTAAATTACTGATTTACACATAAATTCTCAATTTTCCAAGAATGTTATTGAAAACATTTTGTGACTTTGACCTTTTCACCTTTCTAAAATTTCTAATGACTATCTAAAGGGAATATAAGTGAAGAGGCCAGGACCAGCTGTCCAGGGCCTTTGGATGCAGTTCAAACTAGTTACCATCAGGTGGTGATGGAGAGAGAATAGCCATGTAATCTTCTCTGTTTTTGATACTACACAAAGAGAGTACTAGGCACATAAACATCCGAATTATAAACCATCTATATAAAACAAGACATCTTGGCTAGGCATGAAGTCTTATATACTATTCATTATGGATATGACTATATGCACCCTACAATATCTGCATTTGAAAGAATTAGAACCCCACAACATTTTTAGATTCTAAATGAGTTGAAAATGAGGAGACTGAACAGAACTAGTAGGCAAACACATGAAGACAATTGGTTTCACAAATGATGTCAGATAGAATGACTTTTCTATGGTACCCAGATGAGTGGAAGAAATAATGTTGTGTAAATTTGAAGGGGACAAGTCTGATGATTAGTTCACCGTGAATTGGTTAACTGTGCCTAGAGGTATAATGTAGTTTAATGATGTAAAGAATTAAATACAGATGTTAATGAATATTTATTCTCTTGGTACAAGTAATATTCAATAAAGGTGAAAAGAGGCAATAGGAATTTCTATCTATAAATCCAGAGAAGAGTGTTCTTGCATTTAGAAGATATTCACAGAATTACTGATTCAAATATATGAAATTTATAATACTGTCTCCTTGTGATATAATGTCAAATTACCAGAAGTTTACACAAGTGAGTACTCTTGCCAAAACACCTTTGTCAGCATTAAAGATTTTTTTAATGTTTTTGAATTTCTAAAGTAAAAATGATATAGTGACTGTTTACATTTGAATTTATATTTGAAGTATTTCATTCCTAGAGGGGTTGAAAATTTCTTCATGTATTTATGGATTATTTATATTTCTTCTTACAACTGTCTGATACGTGCTATTTTCTGTTTAGATTTTCATGGTCATTTAATGTGTTAGATAAATAATGATTACGATTTGGCACCAACTAACTGTTTGGGAGAATTGTTATTTAGAAAAATGTCTTGAAAAGTTACTCTCAGCCAACGTGACTTGGAAGTTAACAAAAGGATAATTAAATAACTTTGCATAAGAAATGAACAATGAAACAGGATATAGTAGAACAATGTAAAGAAGAAGGCAGGATCAAGAATCAGAAGGGAGGGAGAGATTTAGGGGTTCTAACTTGAAGGAACAGGTGGCAAACATTGATTTTTTAGCATCAGGTTAGCCAAAGGTCTTAAGAACAGAGGTTTCCCATATTCACGGTTTCTGTTGCTCAAATGAACTTCACTTCTGCAGCTCACAAAATAATAATAATGTAAACCCTTGGGAATTTACATAATACTAGCGATAGTATTGGCCTTAGCATTGGAAGCAGGATTATGCCTTTAATCTCTAACTAATTATATTTTCATCATAAAGAGTTACCTCGGTTGATCTCCAGATTGGCATAGTAATTAAGAGCATAGGTTCTGGAATCTTACTGCTTTACCTCACATCTTGGATTCCTTAGTTATTAGCCTTGTGAACTTAATCTCTCTGAAATTCATCTCATCTGTCAAATGCAGATAATAATGGTTCCTACATCAAAAAGTTCTTATGAGGATTAAGTGAAATAATTCTCATAAAAGCCTCAGCTCAATGTCTGACACAAATAAGGACTCATTAAATGTCAACTGCTATTTTTATCTCTCTGTATATATGCAGACATTATGTAACTGGGAACAAAGAACTTGTCACAGATATACTTTTATATCCTTTTTTGTTTATCACTGTCCATTATAGGATGCATCTTCTCTATGTGCTTTACATTTGTCAAAACCATAAATCTGATGCTATCATATGGAAATACCTTAACATTTTAAATACCTGATTTAATGTTACAGTAAAAACTAACTTACCTCTCCACTTTTATTAGTTATGTATATATGCATATATAGAAATAAATATTGCTGCTATTATAAATGATATAATTATTTTAACTTGTATTTATTATATTGCTAATGAAATCAAATTTTTTTCCACTTAATGGCATTTGTATTATTTCATTTGTTAATTGACTACTCATATCTCCTTTTTTTAAATGTTAAATATGTTGCTGTTTGACCAATATTTCTAATGTTAATGAAAGAAGAAAATATGTGTTATTTAAACAAATTACTAGCACAAGCATTTTTTGTATATGGTCAATTGACAATGTGAGGATTGTCTGGTATTTTATTCTTTCTTTATTCATGTATTTATTTGTTGTTTGTTTATATTCCAAAGAATTTTATAAACAAAATTAAGGCAGATTACACAATGTTGATTTTAAAATTGGATATCTACAAGAAAGTTAGGGCTGAGTATCAAATGCATAACATTTAACATAACAAATGCCTACATTACTTAGACTGGGCCATAAATTTAGATCTAAACTTTAGCAGTGAAATTGAAAAATAGTCCTGGTCAATTAGGAAAATTGCAAACTGTATAAAGCAAAAAGGAAAACAATATTTGATTTAGAGGAAAACAAATTCTGAAAAGCATATTTTGAAAAAAATATATGCTCTATTTTTTTTCTTTTTTTCCAAAAGACTACACAGTATGCTTTCGTATTTTGCTTGTTACTTATGTCTGCCTACTTCAACAGAATACAAGCTCCTGGAGGGTAGGGATCTTAGTCCATTCATTAATACATCCTAAATTTCTATAAAATTGCTCAACATAAAATTGTTGCACAATATGTATTTTTGAATGTAAAATGTAACACAAACAAACAAAAAATAGAACAATGAACAAACATGTGTGCAACCCTTACCCTAAAAAATACAACATTGCTTCAGAGAGTATAAACATCCACTAGTGAATTCTCTTTCCCTCTTGCAGAATAAAGCAATATCTTGAATTTGTTAATTATGCTCTTGCACTGATTTACAAGTTTGCTACAAATTATTTTACTCCCAAGCAAAAAATATGATATTTTATGATTTCCCATATCTAAACATTCTATATACTTGTTTGTTTACTTAAAATTTTCTTGATAAATTTATACTTGATAAGTGAAGCTTTAGTTAATTTATTTTCACTGCTCTACAGTGGTCCATTTTATGAATATATCACTTTTATTTCTTTTTTCCTTTTACCAAACATAGATTATTTCCAGCTTTTCCCATTAAAACAATAATGCAGTTATGTTTCTTTTACTTGTTTTCTATTTGCTAACGCAAATACCATGAAATGGGTCAGGTTAAACAATGGGAATTTATTCACTCACAGTTTTAAGGACAGGAAATGTCCAAATCAAGCCATCATCAAGGTGCTGCTTTCTCTGTGCATTCTGTGACTGGCTGCCAGAGATCCTTGGTTCTGCTGTGACACTGCAAGTCACTCGGCAGCATCTCCTGGTCTTTTCCTTCTCTTCTGGGTTCCATTTCAGCTTCTTGCTTCCTGTAGCTTTCTTTCATGTCTGAATTCACTCCCTCATAAAGAACTAATAATAGGATAAATAACCATCCTGACTGGGCTGGGTCACACGCTCTATAACTGAACGTTATCAAAATTTCCAACTTACAATGGGTTCACACCCATGGGAAGAGACTAAATTTAAGAACATGTTTTTCTAGGGGTACATACAGCTTCAAACCATGACACGATGCAACAATTTCTTCTCTGGTCTGAATACCAAGAAATGGAATTGTTGTGCTTTGGAATTTTTTCATCTTCAAATTTATTAATTCATGATCAAATTGTTTTCTATTGTGGTCATATCAGTTTATATTCTTATAATCAGCATATGATTTCCCTGTTGCTTCACTGCTAAGATTTTTGGTATTGCAAGATGTTAATGATTTTCCAATTTGATAGATGGGAAATAGTATCTCATTGTGGTTTTAATTTGTATTTTTCTAATTACTAGTGAGGCAGAATAATTTCCATAAGTTATTATCTTTTATGATCCCCCTTCTGTGAACATCCTCTCTTTTTTCCATATTCCTACTGTACTGTTTGTGTCCCCTTATTGATTTTTCACAGTTCCCTATTATCATAAAACAAACCATTGTTTTACAGTAAAACACCAAATCTTCTTTCATTCTGGAATTTGTCTTTTATACTTTATGAGATCGTTCATAGAAAAAAAATTTTGTCAATTTTTCTTTTGTGGTTTATAGTGTAAATATTTTGTTTCAGACACACTTTATACATCAATCATAAATAGACATAACTTTACTGATGAAAAATGTTAAATTTTTTCTCTTTTTCTTTAATCTACTCTGGTGGATTGAATCATGTTCCCATGAAGACATGTTCAAATCCTAAGACCAGTCCTGTGAATGTAAACTCATTTATAAACGGGCTCTTCAAGTCCTTCAAGTCCTGTGGATCACACTATTTGTGAATATGATCTAAGATCCTATTTAGATGAGGCCAAACTGAATCAAGATGGGACTTATTCCAACATGACTGGTGCCTTTATAAGGAAAGGAAATCTAGACAGAGACACAGAAGACTGAGTAGGAGAAGTAAAAGCCACAGGAAGAAACAGAAAGCGACAAAGGCAGACACGGATGGCCAAACAGCCACCATGAGAACTCGAGAGATTTCTGAGAAACCTTGGCCTGCTGATATCTTGCTCTTGGCCTTCTAGCCTCCGAAACTGTGAAACAATAAATTCCTGTCATTTAAGCCAACTGACCCATGATATTTTGTTATAGAAGCCCAGGCAAATTAAGGCATCTACTTAGAGATTATTTAAATATTGTGTGAAGTAGGAATCAAATTTTATATTTTTAACTAGCTAATGTACACAACAACATTTAGAATATAGTTTGTGTTATTCCACAGCTGTAAATTTAATGTTTTTTTGTTTTTTGTTTTTTGTTTTTTTTTTCAGAAAATTATAATTCTTTGCATTGCTTATATTTAAGAAAAGTTTAATTTTGAACATTTATCTTATATCTGAATTTACTTTTACAGTATCTACTTACTAATTCTCATAATTTTCTATAGAGTCTCTTGGGTTTTCCATGTGTACAGTCAAACAGTTTGCTAATAATTAAATATTTATTTTATTTATTTATTCTTTAACTTTGGTTGACCATATGGTATGCCAGGTGCCATTTAAAGTACTGCAAATTCCATGATAATCAACAGGGATTAAGTAACAACAACAAACAAACAAGACAAAAGTCCTTTCCCCAAGGTGATTACATTCACAATATTTTTTACTTCCTGGAAATGTGCACACATTTTGTCTTTACCTTATTAACCTCCCAGCCTTACTTCCCCTATTGATAAATCTGATTTTCCTTTGGGGTATTAATTTGATTCTGAAAAGCTGACTCTATTTCCAGGTGCAGGAGAGAAGCCAATCTTGCATTCATTCTCCTAGCATATAGTAATTGTGGTGTAGTGGCATATGAATTTAACTGGCTTAATTAAAATGACCTTCAGAATTTTATCATAATTCTGGGACAAAGATGCTACCTCTTCCTTGAAAACACAAACAAGGAATGGTGTAACCTTAGGAGATGCTGGCAATCATTGTGGGGACATGGGGAACAGTGGCATGAAGAAAACTATCTCCTTGATAGACAAGATGAAGAAACTGAAAAAATAAATAAATAAGATATTTAGTAACATGTTTGAGACACACTGGGATCAAATGTTATTTTCTGTTAGCCCTACCTCTGGACTTTTTAGTTATATAATACAATAAATTGTCTTTTTAAAGTCATTTTGATTAGAATCTTCCATTACTCTGATTCATGTTAATACAAAGTTTGCATAGAAAATATTGGTTTCCTATTTTTCAGTGTAGGGGGATTAACTCTACCAGATATATGAGTTCTGTGATAAGAGTTTTATCAACAAAATCAGTGACAATGGAAATAATAGAATAAAGGAAATAGATGGGCAACAGTTTTAGCTAAAAGAACATAAGTCTATTTAAGGTGGTTTCATGCCATGACAAAAAACACGTGCCTTTTGCATCAGAGAAACCTGAATCCAAATCCCATTGTTCTGTCTCTTACAAATCAGGTGATGTGGATAAGATATATTATCTTTTGCCCATTTCCCCTCATTAGTTAAATGGATGATGAGAGCTGATGAAGTTGTTTCATGTGTAAAATGAGATTATATATACAAAGTGATCCATAGATAACACAGGATCTGGAAATAGTGGATTGGTCTCATTTCTCCAACCCAATCTAACACACCTATCCCTCCTGTCCACTCTTCTAGTTGTTGCTGTGACTAGTAGGTATCCAATGACTTGAGGAGGGTGGGGAAGTAAACTAAATCTGCCTTCTTGGGCTTAGTTGACAGACTGCTGTAGACACTAGGTCTCCAAATCCAAGTGAGAATGGGACTATATTAGTTTTCTAATATATTGCCACAAACTTTTTGGTTTAAAAATGCAAATTTATTATATTACAGTTTGTTAGGTCAGAGGTCCAACACAGATATCACTGGGCTAAGTAAAGAGTTTGCCAAAGTTGCCTTCCTATCTGGAGGCTCTTGGGAAGAATCCATCTCTTTACTGTTCCTGGTGTGTCATAGCTGTCCACATTCCTTGGCTCATGGCCCTCTTCCTCCACCTTTAAAGCCAGCAGCAGCAAGTCACCTCTGGGAAAGGTTCTCCAATTTTATGGATTCATGTTATTAAATTGATCCCACCTGAATAACACAAGATAATCACCCCAAATAATACAGGATAATTTCCCCATCTGTATTAGTTAGGGTTCTCTAGGGAAACAGAACCAACAGGAGATATCTGTAAATATGAGATTTCATAAAAGTATCTCACACAACTGTGGGGATGTACGAGTCCCACTTCCATAGGCAGGCAACAAGCTGGCAACTCCGATGAAGGTCTTTCATGAACTCCCCAGGAGAAGCTGGCTGGCTGAAGAAGGGAAAGTTCTCTCTCCACTTCCTTAAAAGTCTTCAATTGATTGCACTAAATCCAGCTGATAGAATTACATCATTAAAGAAGACATGTCCTTCATTGATGTAATCAGCCACAGATGCAATTGATTAACTGATGATTTAACAAACCAGCCTTCTGGTTTATTAACCAGCCACAAATGTCCTTGCAGTTATGATTAGGCTAGTGTTTGCTTGACTAGACACCTGGGCACCATCACTTGGTCAAGTTGGCACATGAATCAAACTATCACAGTCCACTCCTTCTCAACTTGGAAGCTATACATATCACCTTAAACCATACTTAATCTCTAAATAGAACACAATAACAGACATATGTTTCACATAACAATACTCGGCTGTCCTGTGTACAAACAGAAATGCACTAAATCTCTCCAAATAGGGTGCAAGTCCTTGGGTAACATTCACTCTTACACTTGATATTCTATAACTTAAATACTACAAATACTATAAATCTTACAAAATAAACAATACAAATTATGTAATATGATAAGAGGGTAAGATAGAGAGAAAACAAAGATATATACTTTATGAACAAATGCAAACAAACTCATATCAAAACAAGAAGGAAATATTCATGACATCATAGTCCTTGTTTTATAACTGGTCAGGTGGTCATTACTCATAATTATCACTGCCTTCTTCCACTATTCATTCCACGTTCCCTTTACCCTCAGCAAGCACTTCAGCAGGCTGTGGTTCTTTGCCTGTTGGTGTAGCCCAAATCTTCATCCCTGAAGTTTCTGGGCAATTGGTAGTCCTTCCTGAATTGGGTTGTTGCAATTTTCCATTGACTTTAATCTCAGGGCATGGTAGTACTAGGAGACACCCTAGGGGATCTCCTGTATTCCAGGAAAACTCTTCTTTACCGCCATTTGTAGCTACAGTCCTCTTTCTCCTTGATGATCAAGATCAATCACCACAAAGAATACAGTAATCCCCTTCCTTGCCTGTTGATTCAGAGCCATGAGAAGCCCAAAGTGGCCAGGTGGCAGTCTTAACTTCTAGTTCAATGGAATTATTGTTGTGTATCCTGGTGGGAACAATCCTCCTTTTGGAAGTAAGACTTGTAGACAAGCAGAGCTTAAAGTTGCAGGGACAGGAAGCAAAAATTTTCCTAGTGGATTACTGGTAGTGATAATGAGTGGTGCACTCCCATTTCTACCCCTTGATTCCTGGACCCATGCATCCTAGCTATGGAAGAAACAGCACCATAGAGTGGATGCTGATTCAGAGCATACACAGCCTCCTGGAAAACACTGCCCCAGCCCTGCAAGGTATTGCCACCTAGTTGGTGCCATAATTGAGTCTTCAAAAGGCCATTCCACTGTTCTATCAATGCACCTGCCTCTGGATGATGGGGAACATGGTAAGACCAGAGAATTCCATGAGCATGTGCCCATTCCCTCACTTCAATTGCTGTGAAATGGGTTCCTTGATAAGAAGCAATGCTGTATAGAATACCATGACAGTGGATAAGGCATTCCATAAATCCATGGATGGTAGTTTTGGCAGAAGCAGTGCATTCAGGAAAGGCAAACACATATCCAGAGTATGTGTCTATTCCAGTTAGAACAAATTGCTGCCCCTTCCATGATGCAAGTGGTCCAATGTAATCAACTTGCCACCAGGTAGCAGGCTGATTACCTCAGGGAATGGTGCCATATTGGGGACTGAGTGTGGGTCTCTGCTGCTGGTAGATTGTGTACTCAGCAGTGACTGTGGCCAGGTCAGCTATGGTGAGTGGAAGTCCATATTGCTGAGCCCATGTATAACCTCCATCCCTACCACCATGACCACTTTGTTCATGAGCCCATTGGGTAATGACAGGAGTGGCTGGTGAAAGAGGCTCACTGGTATCCAAAGAACTGATCATTTTATCCACATGATTATTAAAATCTTCCTCTGCTAAAGTCACCCTCTGGTAAGCATTCACATAGGATGCAAATATCTTCATTTTTTTTGCACACTCAGAAAGGCCTATCCATATACCTCTTCCACAGACTTCTTTGTCACCAATCTTCCAATCTTCCTTTCAAGTCCCTGACCATCCAACCAAACCATTAGCAATAGCCCATGAATCAGTATACAAATGCACTTCTGGTCAGTTCTCCTTCCAAGCCAAATGAACAACCAGGTGTACTGCGTGAATTTCCACCCAGTGGGGGTATTTTCCCTTACCACTGTCCTTCAGGGACATCCCAGAAAGCAGCTGTAGTGCTGCAGCTGTCCATGTTCAGGTGTACCTGCATATTATGCAGAACCATCTGTAAACCAGGACTGACTTTTCTCTTCCTCATTCAACTGATTGTAAGGAACTCTCCAAGAAGCCATAGCTCTGGGCTGGGAAAGAGAAGGTAATATGGAAGGAGTGGGGGCCATGGGCATTTGGGCCACTTTCTCATTAACTTACTTGTGCCTCCAGGAACTGCTTGAGCCTTTTCTCATATATACCATTCCCATTTTACGATGGAGTGCTGCTGTGCATGCCTAGCTTTATGTCTTGGCAGGTCAGACAACACCCAGTTCATGATAGGTAACTCAGGTCTCATGGTAACTTAGTGGCCCATGGTTAAGCATTCTGTCTGTACCAAGGCCCAATATCAGGCTAAATGCTATTTCTCAAAAAGAAAGCAGTTATCTGCAGAGGATGGTAAGGCTTACTCCAAAATCCTAAGGGCCTGCATTGTGGTTCTACTATAGGAGCCTGCTAAAGGCTCCAAACCACATCTCTATTTGCTACTGACACTTCCAGCACCATTGGATCAGCTGGACCATTTGGTCCAACTGGCAGAGCAGCTTGCACAGCATCCTGGACTTGTCACAAAACCTCATCTTATTCTAGTCCCCACTCAAAACTAGAAGCTTTCCTGGTCACTCAGTAAATGGGCCAAAGTAGCACACCCAAATGAGGAACATGTTGTCTTCAAAATCCAAACAGGCCAAGTAGGCATTGTGCCTCTTTTTTGGTCATAGGAATGGCCAAATGCAACAGCTTATCTGTCACCTTTGAAGGGATATCTCTACATGCTCCACACCCCTGTACACCTAGAAATTTTACTGAGGTGGAAGGCCCTTGTATTTTTGTTGGATTATCTCCCACCCTCTGACATGCAAATAACTTACCAATAATTCTAGAATAGTTGCTGCTTCCCTAGGTACAATCAACATGGTATCATTAATATAATGGAACAGTGTGATGTCTTGGGGGAGGGAGAAATGATCAAGTTATCTCTCTCCTCTTCCTTAAAAGTCTTCAACTATTTGGATTAAATCAAGCTGATTGGATTATCTCATGTGGAAATACACCCTTCATTGATGTGATCAGCTACAGATGCAATCGATTGATTGATGATCTAGTAAACCAGACTTCTGGCTTAATAACCAGTCACAAATGTCCTTGCAGTTATGGTTAGACCAGTGCTTGCTTGACCAGACACCTGGGTACCATTACCTTGTCAAGTTGACACATGAACCCAACCATCACACTGTCTCAAGATCTTGTATTTAATCACACCTGCAAAGTCATTTTTACCTTGTAGGTTAACATTTTCACAGGTCGAGATGATTAATATGTGAACATCTTTGAGGACTATTATTCTGTCTATATAGAGACAAAAGCAAGGGGTCTATTTTATCTTTTATTTTCTTTTTTCCTGGAGGGCTGTGCTTCATTAAGCAAACCTGGGTCTTTGAAGAGGTGGGTCTGGTTAGGTTTCTTTTTAAATAACTTTATCTCCTTCATAACAGTGGAGAATTCACCCAAATTATGCCTTAAATTTCAGTTTTCATCCATATTTGTGTCTTCAAATGTATTTCAGTGGAAAACTGACAGAGATTTCTCAAAGTTTGGCTACTGAAATGGCATTCAATATGAGAAATTCCCCATGTAATATATTTTAACACAGAATGTAAACATGAAGAACACTGCCAAATAAACACACAATAATATTCTGACAAACTTACTTGCAAAGTCCATGATGGTGAAGTTCAATTTTTAGGCTATCATTCATGAAGAATATAAGTTTGGGAAAATTACCATTCACATATAAGCTGAAACAAATGTATTGTGCCTAAAACATATTTCAATGACTAATATTTCCTTTTTATCCTTCTGAGTGAAAAACATAATAACCATCTTTGTTGGTGTAGCTAAAGCTTTGTCAATTTTATTGATCTTTTCAAAGAACAATTTTAATTGCATCTCTCAATTGTTTTTCTATTCCCTATTCATTTATCAATGTTCTAATCATAATTATTTTCTTCCTTCTAATACATTTGGTTTTACTTTGTTTTTCTGGTTTCTAGTTCCTCAAGTTATGAAGTTAGTATATTCAGTTGAGATCTTTCTTCTTTTCTATAATTTGCATTTATTACCATAAATTTCCCTCTGAGCATTGCCTTCACTTCATCCTATAAATTTTGATATACTGTTTTCATTTTCATTCATTTCTAAGTATTTTCTAAGTGCCATTGTGATATCTTCGAGCCATGGTTGTTCATGAAGTTGCTGTTTTAATTTCACATATTTGTAAATTTTCCACTTTTCATGCTGTTATTGATTTCTAGCTTCATTCCATTGTAGTCAGTGAAATTGCTTTGTACAATTTCAGTACTTTTAACATTTATTGAGACTTGTATTTTGCCTAAACATATAGTCTATCCTAGAGAATGATCTATGTGCACTTGAAAAGAATGTGTAATTGTGCTGTTGTTGGTTGAAGTGCCCTCTATATGTCTGCTATAACTAGTTGGTTTATAGTATCATTCCAGTCTTCTATTTTATTATTGACCTTCTGACTAGATATTCTATTCTTTATTGAACATTTTGCTATTGAAATTGTCTACTATTAATTTAGAACTATTTCTCCCTTCAAACATGTCCATATTTGCTTCATATCTTTTGAGGTTCTGTGCTTAGAAGCATAGATACTTATAACCATTATGTCTTCTTGTTGAATTGATAGCTTTATCAAAATTGAGTGACTTTCTTTGTCTCCAGCATAAACAAGTTTTTCTTTAACATCAAATTTTGACTTAAAACTCTCTCTCTTTTGGTTACTAGTTGCATGGTATGTCTTTTGTTTTTTTGTTTGTTTGATTGTTTTGTTTTGTTTTTTCCCTATCCCTTCACTTTTACCCTATTTGTGTCTTTGAATTTAGGTAAGTCTGTTGTAGGCAGCAAAATTGAGTCATGCTTTTTTTATTATTTATAAATCCATTCCATCAATCTCTGCTTTTGACTGGAGAGTTTAATCCTTTTACATTAAAGTTACTACTGATAATGCAGGACTTTCTTATGCCATTTTGCTCTTTGATCTTTGTAAGGCTTATGAGCTTTTTTGTCCTTGAATTCTTCCTTTAATCCCCACTTTCATATTTATGTGATTTTTTTTGTATGTGCCATTTTTAGTCCCTTCTTCTTTCTTTTGTATATATTTTCATATATTCTCTGGGTGATTAATATGGGGTTAAAATCTAACTTCCTTAAATCCATAATTGTCATGTTTGTTTTGACATGAACTTAATTTCAATAGCCAGCACATACACTGTTCCTATACTTCTTCTTCTCCCCATCCTTTGGTTGAACTTTAACAAATTATATCTTTATAAATTGCATGTCCAAACAATAGATTTATCATTACTTTGTATGCATCTGCACTTCAAAAACTAAGAAGTAGAAAGCAACATTACCTACCAAAAATATACAACCATAGGATTGGCATTTGTAATAAACCATATTGTTACCTTTACTGAAGTCTTTATTTCTCAGTACTGCTATGATCCACTGACATTGTTTCCTTACAGTTTGACAAATTCCTTTCTCATAGTTTGTAGAGTAGGTCTAATGGTGTAAAACTCTGTCAGAATTTGTTTATCTTAGAATATTTTTATCTCTATCCTATTTTTGAAAGACACTCTCATGGGATATAAAATTCTTGGTTGCCAATTTCTTTTAGTATTTTAAATACTTTTGCCACTGCCTTCTTACCTCCATGGTGCCTGAATGGAAATTGGCACTTAATCTTATTGGACTCCCTTGTACAGAACACACTGCTTATCTCTGAAATCTTATTGGACCCCCTTGTACATACCACATTGCTTATCTCTTTTTGTATTCACAATACTTTCCTTGTCCTTGGCATTTTGGTGCATATCTGGACATTTCTGTCTTCAAGTTTATCCTGTTTAATGTTCAGTGTCTTTCTTGAACTATATATTCATGTATTTTGCTAAATTTGGGGAGTTTTCTGTCATTTCTTTGACTATCCCCTCTAACACCTCTCTTTCTTCTCCTTCTGACACTCCCATAATGTATATACAGTATTGACACACTTAATGGTGACCTACATGACTCTTGTGCTCTGTTCACTCTTTTATCCTTTTTTTCTGCTTCTCATTATGTATAATTTCAATGGTCTTATCTTTGAATTAACTCATTCTTTCTTCTGCTAGCTCCAATCTGCTGTTGAATCTCTATAGAGAATTTTTTATTTCACTTATCTTCAACTCTATTATTTCATTTTGTTTCCTTTTAAATTTTTCTGTCTCTTTGTTGGGATTCTCATATTGTTCCTTCAATGTCTTACTGATAGTCTATAGTTCTTTCTCCATACATTCCTTTGTCTCTCTGAACATTGTTGAGGTTCATTTTTTTTTTTTTTAATTCTTTGACTTAGCATGTGTAAAGTCTGATCTTCCTTGATGGTTTCTGGAATTTTTCTTATTTTCTTAGGAAATGGGCCACCATTTCCTTTTACTTTGTCTTTTAGTTTTTATTGCATATTGTATATTTTAATATTTTAAGGTGCTTATTCCCTGATCTGTATTTTCCTTAGGTTCATATCCATGTATTGATAATACAGTGATTTCCCTGAATTCCAGGAGCTAACAAAACAAGCAAACTAATACTGAAAACACCTTTTAGAGTATTTATAATTTGGTTTTGTGTTCTCCTTCAGAGTTTAGCCCTTCTATCAAGAAGACCACCACAGGAGAGAACTGAGGAGGGGCAAGATGGCGGCATAGAGAAGAGTGGAAGCTAAGTAGTCCCCCTGGAACAACTACAAAAAACCAGAAACAACTAGTAAATAATCCAGAATAACTGCAGGGGCACAAACGAGACCATCCACTTATCATACACCAACCTGAATTGGGAGGAATGCCCGAGAACACAGCATAAAATCTGTAAGTAAAACCTGCGGAACCAAGCCATGAGACCCCCCTCCCCCATAGCCTGAGCTGCAAAGCCTCGTGGTGCCAGAGAGAAGCTCTCTCCCAGCAAGCAAATATAGCTCACCTGAGCTCCAATTGGGGTTTTAAGTAGCGAGTGTGAACTGCTCACTATAGGTACGCATCCCCAAAAAACAGACAGAGGCTTTGGGTGACGACTGACCTGGGAGAGCTGGAGGGTCGCCTTGGACTGGGTCTGAAGGGGACTATCTTTCTTTTTTGGCTCAGTGAAGAAAGCCCCAGTCATTTTCAGTTTCCAGGGCTGTGAAGAGGAGAAGGGTGGAGACAGCATAAGCAGAGAGTGAGACCATTGAAATGCTAATGACCTCCACCAGGGGGCTCTGTCTTCTCTAGGAGTAAAGGGGTGGGGCCCTTTCCATTCAGAACCAGACCCCAGAGCCTGGGGGAACACAGCCATACCTCCTCACACCAGTCAAGAATTATAGGCTACCAGGCGTCACCTGCTGGGCAGAAAAGCACAGTGACCCGAGGCATCAAAGGGTGGAGCAATTTTCTAAGACACACTTGCAGGGAAACCAGATACTGAATATTTCTTCCCTCTGGGACCTGAGCCTGTTCTGGTCTGGGAAAACCTGATTTGGATGACCAAGGAAACCATGCCTAGACGACAGAAAATTACAACCTACACTAAGAAAAACAAAGTTATGGCCCAGTCAAAGGAACAAATATACCCTTCAACTGAGTTACAGGAATTTAAACAACAAATGCTAAATCAAATCAAAAAGTTTAGAGAAGATATTGCAAAAGAGATAGAGGCTGTAAAGGAAACACTGGGCATATAGATGGCAGAAATCAAAAGTTCAAAAAAACAACTAGTAGAATCTATGGAAATGAAAGGCACAACACAAGAGATGAAAGACACAATGGAAACATACAACAGCAGATCTCAAGAGGCAGAAGAAAACACTCAGGAACTGGAGAACAAAACACCTGAAAGCCTACACGCAAAGGAGCAGATGGAGAAAAGAATGAAAAAATATGAGCAATGTCTCCGGAAACTCAAGGATGAAACAAAGTACAATAATGTACATATCATTGGTGTCCCAGAAGGAGAAGAGAAGGGAAAGGGGGCAGAAGCAATAACAGAGGAAATAAGTAATGAAAATTTCCCATCTCTTACGAAAGACATAAAATTACAGATCCAAGAAGCGCAGCATACTCCAAACAGAAGAGATATGAATAGGCCTACACCAAGACACTTAATAATCAGATTATCAAATGTCAAAGACAAAGAGAGAATCCTGAAAGCAGCAAGAGAAAAGCGATCCATTACATACAAAGGAAGCTTAATAAGACTATGTGAGGATCTCTCAGCAGAAACCATGGAGGCAAGAAGGAAGTGGTGTGATATATTTAAGATACTGAAAGAGAAAAACTGCCAACCAAGAATCCTGTATCCAGCAAAGCTGTCCTTCGAATATGAGGGAGAGCTCAAAATATTTTCTGACAAATAGACAATGAGAGACTTTGTGAACAAGACACCTGTCCTACAGGAAATACTAAAGGGAGCACTACAGGGTGATAGAAGACAGGAGTGCGTGGTTTGGAACACAATTTGGGGAGATGGTAGCACAACAATGTAAGTACACTGAACAAAGGTAACTATGAATACGGTTGAGAGAGGAAGGTGGGGAGCATGTGAGACACCACAAGAAAGGAGGAAAGATAACGACTGGGACTGTGTAAATTGGTGAAATCTAGAGTATTCAACAATTGTGATAAAATGTACAAATATGTTCTTTTACGAGGGAGAACAAGCAAATGTCAAGCTTGCAAGGTGTTAAAAATGGGGAGGCACTGGGGGAGGGATGCAATCAGCATAAACTAGAGACTGTAACTAATAGAATCATTGTATTATGCTTCCTTTAATGTAACAAAGGTGATATACCAAGGTGAATGCAGATAAGAGGGGGGGATAGGGGAGGCATGTTAGACACTTGACATTGGTGGTATTGTCTGATTCTTTATTCTATTTTGATTTAAGGTTATTTTTCCTTTTGCTGCTTCCTAGCTGTCATTTTTTTTTCCTCTTTCTTTTGCCTTTCTACCTTCTTTGACTCTCCCTCCTGCCTTGTAGAAGAAATGTAGATGTTCTTATATAGATAATGGTGAAGGTGGTGAACACATAAATGTATGACCATGCAGAAAACCATCGATTATTTACTTGGGATGGAATGTATGGTGAGTGAACAAAACCATATTTAAAAAAATGGGTTGATGACAAAACCTCGAGGGCAATATACTGAGTGAAATAAGCCAGACACATTAGGACAATTATTGCAGGGTCTCACTGATAGGAACTAATTATAATATGTAAACCCATAGACATGAAATATAAGGTACCAAGATATATGATGTGGCTTAAGAATGGGGAGCAGTTGCTTAGTATGAGCGGAATGTTCAATTAGGATGAACTTAAATGTTTGGAAATGAACAGGGGTGTCGGTAACAAGATGTGAGAATAACTAACAGTGCCAAATGGTGTGTGAATGAGACAGAAAGGGGAAGCTCAGAGTCATATATGTCACCAGAAAGAAAGTTGGAGGTCAAAAGATGGGAATGTATAAAACTGAATCCTATGGTGGGCAATGTCCATGATCAACTGTCAAATACTAGAAATCACTTCCATGAACCAGAACAAATGTATGACAATACAATTAGAAGTTAATAATAGAGGGGCATATAGGGAAGAACTATATACCTATTACAAACTATATACTACAGTTAGTAGTATTTCAACATTTTTTCATAAACAGTAACAAATGTACTATATCAATACTACGAGTCAACAATTGAGGGGGGTTGGTTAGGGGTAGGGGAGGATTAGAGTTTCCTTGCCTTTTCTTCTTTTTTTTCGTCTTTCACTTTATTTCTTGTCTGGAGTAATGAAAAGTTTCTAAAAATTGAACAAAAATTAAGTGTGATGGATGCACAGCTGTACGAGGGTACCCAGGGGCAAGTGATTGTACACTTTGGATCTTTGGATAATTGTATGGTATCTGAACAATCTCAATAAAAATGAAAAATAAAAAAAAATAAAAAAAAAAGAAGACCACCACAGGACAAAAGTGAAGGAAGGGTAGTCCTGTCTTTTATGAGCCTGTGTCTTAACCTAGGCTTGTGCTTGCCCTTGGCCTTAGAAGTCACCCATTTACAGATATTCAAATGCCTACTCTACACCATTTGAAGTAGATTTTTTCCTCTCCCGACTGCTCTACTAAAGAAGGCAAACTTTTCCCCAAGGATGCCCTGACTTAATTGTTTCTTACATTGCTTTATCTGTATAGAAGATGCTTCTGCTTGCAGGACAGTTCTTGAGGGCAAGCCTGAGCCAGCATCTGTGGTGGTCCTTTCAAGATGTGCCAGACCAAAAAAACACAAGCAGAGAAAGAGAATAAACTTAAAAAAATGAAAACTGCCTTTTATGTCCTGGTGTGATGTTGGTGTGAGGCTGGAAGCTACTGCTGCCGAGGTTCCTAAGCTTACACCATTTCTACAACCATTGCTGTGCGGCTGAGAAATAGGGGTTAGTCACTAGTTCATACCTGCCTTCACTTACAAAATCTGAAATATTGTCATCTCATATCATGTAGCATTCCTCTGGTTGTTGTATACTTCAAATCTGGTGCCAGCATTATGAGCTAGTTAATTCCAGTCTCTTACAAGCCCATTCTTATTTCTGGTGGAGGGAGTGATTTGTAAAACTTCTACACCAAAATTTTGTGACTGCATTACTCACCTAGTTTATTTCCTTTATATCATCTCAAACATGAAACAAGAAACCATGTTTGGTATTTCAAAGAATGAAAATTTATTTGGTAAAAAATTACTAGTGAGAGGATTGTTGCAAGATGGTGGAGTATGGAGTTCCTGGATTCAGTCCTTCCACCAGAACAACTATTAAATAGGCAGAAATGGTGTGAAACAATTATATTGAAACTCTGGAGACCAGTAGAACACTGTACAGCATTCAGGAAAGAGTGGGAGGGAAAGGCTGATAAATTACAGTTAAAAAAACGGTACATTGCTCTCTCCACATGGAGCTACTGGCACCCACCCCCACTCTTGTAGAGGCCCCTGGCAAACTTGTTGGTGACAGAAAAGGATTTAAAAGTTCTTATCTCCAAGACCAGGGGTGGGCATGACTGGTCACTTATGATAGCTTTTGTTTAGCAACTTCAGATTACTGAGGGCCTAACTCTGAGGACAGTCATTGTTTCAATGTGCCTCATACAAGGGGAGTGGTGACCATCGTATCAATCCATTCTGGACAATGCCACAGGGGAGAAGACTTAAAGAAGGTATGATTCCTCAGCAGTGGGGGACAGTTAGTTGAAGGGCTGCATTTGCTAAGCAGACCAGGAAAGCTCAGCTTTGGAGAACAGTGGAAAAAATCTTTGGAGTCCTTCTTGATTCATTCTCCAGGGCACTGTGGAGCAGGTCTGTGACCCTTTTGTGGGTCCCTAGCCCTGTTTTGGATGGGAAAGACTGACTTGGAAAATTTCTCTCTAGCTTGCCCCCTCCCCCAGAATGTGCTCTTCAGGCAAAATAATCTTGAGAAAATGAAAAGAGTGTAAATAACTATAGAGGCAGACAACCTGGAGCAAAGGCTTTCCATTGTCAAACACACGGGAGAGTGAGGTTTGTACTCTCTGAAACAGAAAAACCAAAGTCCTGAAAACAGTGGAACTCTAACACCACTAAAAATCAAAAGTCTAGGACAAGACACAGGACAAGAAAGACAGGAAAAAGCCTGCACACTGCATTCACTTCGACAGACCTTCCTGGTAGGAGGCCTGGAGCCAAAAAGAAATCTCTGTCTCATAGACAGCAGGTTACAAAATCAAGAAACAGACATCTCAGGGAATAAATCCAAGAGATAACATTTTAAAATACTAGAATGTATAGTAAGCAACAAAAGAATAACAGGAAATTATTGCCCATTCCGAGGAAGAGGAAGATGAAAAAATCCAGAAAACACCAATGAAGGAGACCAGAATGTGGATGTATAAAGCAAAGTAAGAAAGTAATCTTAAAGGAGTGGAAGAAAAATACAGAGAAAGAACCAAACTACATCAGGAAAACAATGAATGAGCAGTATGAGAATCTTAGTAAAGAGACAGAAATTTTAAATGGAACCAAACAGAAGTATTTGAGTTTAAGAACACAACACTGAAAACAGAAAATGCTCAGGAGGGTTCCAAGAGCAGATTGGAGCTGACAGAAGAAAGCAGTGAACTCAAAGATAAGATACTTGAAATGAGTCAGACTGAGTTGCAGAGAGAGAGAAAAATATATATAAATATATATATATATATATGTACATAAATAAATATAAATATAAATATACACATATATACAAGATATATATGCACATACATATAAGATATATATATATACATATATATATATATATATACGATATATATAATATATGAGGAAAAAAAAGCCCAAGATACCTCTGGGACTCCATCAAGCATGCCAATAGATGCTTTATGGAAACCTCAGAAGGAGAAGAAAGAGAGAAAGGGGCAGAAGGAATATTTAAGAAATAATGACAAAAAAACTTCCCAAACTTAGCAAAAGACTTGAATATGCACATCCAAGAAGCCCAAAGACCACCAAAAAGGATAAACATGAAGAAAAATACACCTTGTCATATATTTCTCACACTATCAAGGGTAAAAGATAAGGAGATAGTTCTGAAAGATTTGAAAGAAAAGCAGTGTGCTATGTTCAAAAGGGGCCAAATTAGACTGAGTGTTGATTTTTCATAAGAATCTATGGAGGCAAGAAGGCAGTGGATTGAAATAAAGTGCTGAAAGAAAATAAACAATTGCAAATCAAGAATTTTATATCCATCAAGACTTTCATTCAAAAATGAGAGGGAGATTAAGATATTACCATATAAACAAAAGCTTCCTGTTGTTCATACCACTAGAACTGCCCTAAAGCAACGCCAAAGGGAGTTCTTCAGATTGAAATGAAAGGAAACTAACTAGATAGTGTTTGAAAGCAACATAAAGACATAAAGGCTTATGGTAAAGGTAATCATTTGGATAATTATAAATGTTAGCATTATTGTAATGTATTGTTTGGTACAGACTCTTAAACAACCAATAAGTTAAAGAGGAAAATTAGGAAATATCCTGAGGCATATGAAAATGAAATACAACATACTAAAACATGGGATGCAGTGAAGGCAGTCCTGAGAGGCAAATTTAAAACTGTAAATTTTTACATTAAAAAAGAAGAAAAATTTCAAATCAGAGACCCAACCTCAAAATGGGAAGAACTAGAAAAAAGAGCAAACTAAACCCAAGTTGAAGAAGATAGGAAAAGAAGGAAGGAAAACACAAAGATTAGAGCAGAGATAAATGACATAGAAAACAAACAGAAAATAATAGAGATAGTCAACAAAACAAGAAGTTTGCACATTTGTTCTTTGAAAAGATCAATAAAAGTGGCAAGATAAACCTTTAACAAGAGTGACAAAGAAAACAAAGAAAGGATACCAATAAAGAAAATCAGAAATAGAAAGGGGAACATTACTACCAACACCTCTGAGACAAAATGAGTATAATTGATACTATGAAAAACTGTATATCAATAAATTAGATAACTTAGATGAAATAGATGAATTCCTAAAAACACAGAAACTACCTATACTTACTCAAGAAGAAATAGAGGATATCAACAAACCAATTATTAATACAGATTTTGAATCAGTGATAAAAACCTCCCACAAAGAAAAGCCCAGGACCGGATGGTTTACAGGGGGATTCTACAAAACATTCCAAGAAGACTTAACACCAATTCTGCTTAAACTGCTCCAAAAAAATTGAAGAGGATGGGACATACCCTAATTCATTCTGTAAGGCCAACATCATCCTCATACAAAAGCCAGATAAGGATACCACAAGAAAAGAAAACTTTAGACCGATATCTCTTATAAATATATATGTAAAATCCTTAAAACAAAACAAAACAAACAAACAAAAAAAAACCCAGCAAATCAAATCCCACAGCATATTAAAAGGATTTTACACCATGACCAAGTGGGATATAGCCTGGTATGCAAGGGTGGTTCAATGTAAGAAAATCAGTTGAAGATTTATACAATGAAGGGAAGATGCCCACATCATCATCTCAATTGATTCAGTAAAGGCACTTGAAAAATCCAGCACCCTTTCTCAATAAAAACACTTAGAAAACAGGGAATAGAAGGAAACTTCTATAACATGGTAAAGGGCATATATGAAAAGCTCACAGATAACATCCTATTTAACAGCAAAAGACCAGAAGTTTTCCCTGTAAGACCAGGAACAAGACAAGGATGCTCATTCTTTTGTACTGGAAGTTATTCAGCATTGTACTGGAAATTTTTGTCAGAGTAATTAGTCAAGAAAGAAAAATAAAAGGCATCCCAATTGGAAAGGAAGAACTAAAATTTTCCTTATTTGCAGATTACTTGTTCCCATCTGCTTAAAATCTTGAAAAATCCACAGTAAACCACTTACAGCTATTCAATGAATTCAGCAAAGTGGTGAGGCATAAGAACAATAACTAAAATCTGTAGTGCTTGTATACACAAGCAGTGGACAATTGGAAGATGAAAACAAGAAAAAAAATCCATTCATAATTGCAACTGAAAGAATAAAACATCTAGGGATAAAACTCCAAACAAGGATTTAAAATCTTACTGGTTCCATGTTCAGGTTAAACCCTCACATGGAGCACTATTCTCTTTCTTTGTAGAAGCTCAGAATTTTCCAAACCATCAATGTCTGGTTTCTTTGTGCCCAGGAGTTCAGTTCTCAGCTTATCCCTTTCCTCATTTACTATAAGCTGCAAGGATAAACAAGGCTGTACTTTCTACATTCAGATTAAAAATTTCCTCAGCTGCATATTCAACTTTATCACTCAAATACTGCCTCCCATCTGACATCAGAACTTAATTTTACCAAGTTCTCTGCCACTTTAAAACAAAGATCACCTTTTTTTCCAGTTTTCAATAACATTTTCATCTTTTTCTGTGACCTCATCAGAAGTTTCTTTCATATCCATATTTCTACAAACAGTTTCTTCAATGAAATCTAAGCATTTTCTATCAATTACCTCACAGTTCTTCCTGCCTTTGCCCATTACTGAATTCCAAAACTGTTTCCACACTTTAGGTATTTGCAATAACAGCACCCCACTTCCTGGTACCAAAATCTGTTCAAATTTCCTAAGCCGCTTAAAGCATAATGAAATTCACTGGCTTAAACAATGTAACTGTATTTGCTTACAGTGAGAGTCCAAAAAAAATGTCCATCATCAAGCCATCATCAAGGTGGCGCCTTCTTCCTGAAGATGGTTCCTTACAATCCTTGGCTCCTCTGCCACATGGCAAGGCAAATGGTGGCATCTGCCTTCTCTTCTGGAATTCACTGCTTTCAGCTTCTTGCTTCCATGGCTTTCTCTTTCTTTCTCTCTCTCTCTCTCTCTCTCTCTCTCTCTCTCTCTCTCTCTCTCTCTCTCTCTCTCTCTCTCTGTATTCATCATGTTTATAAAGGACTCCAATAAAAGGATTAAGACCTATCCTGTATATGGTAGATCACACCTTAATTGAAGTAGCCTCATCGAAAGATCCTACCTGCAATAGGTCCACACCCAAAAGAAGGGATTGAATTTAAGAACAGGTTTTTCTGGTGTACATACAGCTTCAAAACACTATGAATACTAAACGGTGGCTTTTAAAAATTGATTATGTCAATTCCAATTGTATCCATAGATTTAATAAAATCTCAATTAAAATCCTAGTACAGTATTTTGTAAATATCAACATATTTATTCTACAGTGAAGAAGAGGAAAGTTGGTAGACCCGTACTACTCAATTTTAAAGCTTATTATAAAGCTACAATAATAATGATGGCATGGGGTCGGAGAAGGAATAGACAAACATGTCAATGGAACAGAATAAAGAGCCCAGAAATAGATATCTACAAGTATAGCCAACTGAATGTTGACGAAAGGAGCAAAGGGAATTAAACAGGAAAAGACTATCTTCACCAAATGGTGCTGGGACATTTGGATGTACATAAGCAAAAATAAAACAAACCTATACGCAGTCTTTACATCTTTCATAATATTTAACTCATAATTTATTTAGGTATAAATGTAAAATACAATTTTTACCTAAATGTAAAATACAAAACTTGACAATTCTAGAAGAAAACAGGGGAAAATCAAGGTGACCTGGAGTGTGCCAATGGATTTTTATATACCATACCAAAAGCACAATCCATAAAAGAAAAAACTGATAAGTTGACCTTTATTGAATTTACAAGCCTCAACTCTGTGAAAGATGCTGTTAAAAAATGAAATAAGTAGGAGACAGGGATAAAATATTTGCAAAAATATTAATTGATAAAATACTTGTATCCAAAATGCATAAAGATCTCTTAAAATTCAACAAAATGAAAACAAACAACCCTGTTTTATAAATGGACAAAAGACCTAAACAGATACCTCATCAAGGAGGATATGGAGATGGAAAATCAGCATATGAAAAGAATCGCAGCATCATTTGTCATTAGAGATTTGCAAATTTAAAAGAGCAATGAGATACCCCACACTTAGAATGGCTAAAATACAAAACACTGACAATACCACGTGGTGGCGAGACTGGGAATCAGCAGAATTATCATTCATTGTTCAGGGGAATGAAAAATGGTTCAGCCACTTTTGAAGATATTTTTGCATTTTCTGACAAAGCTAAATATAGTTTTACCATATGACCTAGCAACTGTTTTCCTTGTTATCTCCCCAAAAGATCTGAAAACTAACATAGATACAAACACCTGCCCAAGTATGTTTATAGCAGCCTTTTCATAATTGCCAAAAACCAAAGCAACCAAGTTGTCTTTCAGTAGGTGAATGGATAAACATTTGTTTACATTTGGACCATAGAATATTATTCAGCAATAAAAAGAAGTGAGTTATCAATCCACAAAGACAAGGATGAACCTTAAATGCCTATTACTAAGTTCAGTAAGTCAGTCAGTTTGAAAAGGCAACATACCTTATAATTCCAATTATATGACATTCTGGAGAAGGCAAAACTATAGAGACAATAAAAAGTTCAGTGGTATTTTTCAAAACCATGCATTTTTCAAAACCAATATAACTTTATGGAACAAAGAGTGACATTTAATGTGTACAAAAATTTTGAAAAATCATTTAGGAGTTGGGGAGATCTCAAGAGAGTATGCACTAACTATATTACAGATGTATGAAACAGCCTCACTGAAGGAGGTAGTAGTGGGGAATGTGCTGACTTGAGAAACTTTAAATAACACTAAAGGCAAAAGAAATTACAAAGAACTGTACTGTAGTTGATAATATTTTCAAGGGGGAACGGGTTAACCACTCTGATATAGTTTATCTATCTATCTGTCTATCTGTCTACTGGAGTTGAAAACAAAGGTAACTGGGTGGCAGATATGGGACTAGGTTTCTTACTGATAAGCCAGGGGAGGAAGTTAGGACGATCCATGTGGTAATGGACTAGAGTTGGAGACATCAGTGTGATGTAACATATAGAAATATTTATAGATACATGTATTGGGATTAGTAAACACATACATATTTGCAAACTCCTTCAGCTGAGTGGGCCTGTGGCATCCCAGTAGCAGTGAGTGCACCTAAAGTTTCCAAATTTTGGTTTCTAATATCATTATCCAATAAAAGGAATCAGAGCTCCTTGGAGAAATGCTGGTTCTAGAACTGGGGAAAAATATACAAAATAAGCCTGGAGAATCTTGTAGTGCCATAAAGTAAGAAAGTGATCAAAAACAAAAACAAAATCCCTACATTGATACATTTGTTTGGTGTGTGGCAAAGGGATATAGGAGTCAACTAAAGGAGCCCTCAATGGACAAAGTTGGAAAAATTTGAGCAACAAATTAAGTAAAGCATTGGATTTTAACCCATAGTATACAATCCATGAATTCATACTGATATAAATGATTGAATAAATTAATAAATGAGGATGAAGAGAAAAAATAATCTCCTGTATGGAATAATTCCAAATAATCTATATAGAAATGCCTCACTCAAGTAGGGGGTGCATGATTCCCCACTTCTTAAGTGTGGGCTGTGTATAGTGACATTCTTTCAAAGATTATAGTACGGAAAAGGGAAAAAAAGAGTAACTGTACAGCATAGAAACCTGACAAACACTACATCAGCCAGGTGATCAAGGTTAATGTCCACAATCGTAAATCATCTGGATAATATGTACCCTTGTCATGATGTGATAAAAATGGCAATTTACCTCTGGTCTTTCTACCCAAAACCAGTTAATCTCAAGTCTAACATGAAAAAAAAAAAAAAAACACCAGAGGAAATCCAAGAGAGGACAATTCTACAAACAGCTGACCAGTACTCCTTGATAGTGTGAAGGTCACCAAAAACACAGAAAACTGAGAAACGGTTACAGTGAAGAAGGAGACACGACAAATTTATGTAAAGTGGTATCCTAAACAGAATCTTGGAACAAAAAAAAAAAAAAACAAAGAGCATTAGGTAGGTAAATACTAAAGAAATCTGAATAAAGCATAGATTTTAGTTAATGAAAATATTTAGTTTATGAAAATATATCATTAATTATAACAAATGTACTGTACTAAAAAGAGATATTAGTAATAGGGGAAGCTGGTTGCAGAGTATATGGGGACTCGACTATCTCCACAAATTTTCTGAATATCTGAAACCCTTCTGAAAAATGAAATCTACTTTTTTAAAAGTACTACATATTAAAAAAAAAAAGATATTTCAAGTATATGGGAGACAGAGAGAGAGGGAGAGGGAGAGGGGGAAGGGGGAGAGAGGGGTGGGAGAAAGAAATTAGCAAATTGCAAAATTGCAAGATGAAACTATCAACCCTAAGAGTGGGGTTTCAAAAGGGAAATGTTCCCAGAATCCCTGATCTTTGCAAACAGAGGCTGTTACAGTGGAACTAAACCATCTGTGGAGAAATCAAGGAGTCTGCACTTAATGTCTACTATTATTGTCGATGCTGTAGGTACTGTCAGAAACTGGAAGAATTAAATACTTTCCTTACTAGGGCTTTCAATCACCTGCTATCATCTCATGGGAAAACCTAACAGGAAACAGGCTCATGAGCCCCTGTGGAAAACGTAGGTGTTCAGCTTCCTGACCCAGCAACGGAAGGGAAGGTATGATGAGGACCTGAGAGCAGCAAACACTATCTGCCATATTCCCTAAGAGGCTTTTTGTAATTCCTGGCATTTTGCACATTCATATCAATTTTAGAAACATCTTTTTAAGGTTAACAAAACAACCAGTTTGCCTTGCATTGCAATACACCAATTTGATGTAATTATCATTTTTATAGTTTTTAAACTAGAGTCTTCTAATCCAAAAGTATCTCTCTGTTTAGTCTTTTTGAAATTTATCTTATATTAATTTTAAATTTTCCATGTAGTGTTTGGACACATCTCTAGTTAGATACACTTATGTGTAGTTTTATTCCTGACACTCTTGTAAATTTTATTTAAATTTTATATTCTGTTTGTTGCTCTTTTATAGACAACAATTTATATTTATAGACAACAATTTATGTATAGACAACTTACATTTATAGACAATTTATATTTATATATTGATTCTGTGCCCAATAACCCTCCTCATTGCCTCTGTTGGTTATTTTTACATATACAATCAAATTATCTCCAAGAAATAAAATGTTTAGTTTCTTCATCCCCAGTGATTCTATATCTGTAGTTTTGCTTGCATTATTACAAAGACAATGTGGACAAAGCTAACTTGGTCTTGCTCCTGATGTTCATCTTTTAAATGTCTTTAAGATAGATAATAATGTCATTTTTTTCATTTTTAAATATTAGTTTTTGGTTTTCTCTCTTTTAATCTCTTTTTCTTGATAAATTTTTCTTTTTCTTGATAAGTTTTTCCAGAGGTTTATCCACTAGATTAGTCTTTTTGGAGAATTAACTTCAGAGATTTTTTAGCCTCTGTGTTGTATTTTTAATTCATTAATGTTTTATTTCATCTCGAATATTTGTATTCTTCAATTTCCTTTGGGTTTAACGTGTTCTTTTTCTAACTTACTGAGAGGGATGCTTAGATCATTACATATAAGATTATCTTCTTTGAAAAAAAAAAATATATATATATGGAGTAAGTTGCTATGTAACAATCTTTGTGCAGAGTTACCACACTGGGAAGCAGCTGGGGCTGTTTGTTCCTGATTTTGGGTTCAAGGTACCATCAGGATCAGACAGTTCTATTGGACCTAGCATCTCTCCCTGGGCTGCAGAATGGAAACACATTGAAATATCTGCACACAATCAAGCAAGAAAAGAAAGGAAGGGGTATAGGTGAGGGCTAGGAGATAGGCACTGAGTATGTTCATGATTTCGCAAACAATATACAGTCAAGGCTATGCATATCTTTTTAATAGCATCTAACACATTCTAATGTGTAGTAATTTCTAATTTTAATGTGTTGTTTCATCCCTTGAAATGAGTTCAGACTTATTTATATTCCAGTATATGGGAAATATTTGTAAAATCAATGTATTTTTCAAAAGAGTGTGTGTATTCTGCTATTGAGTATAGTGCTATTGAGTGTAGTGTCATTTGAATAAAATCTAGGATTATGTTTTCTCCCTTCAGAATGGATGTTTATTTCTGTTGGGCTTCTTAGTTAAGCTATCCTGGGTTAACTAAATCAATTATGGATGATTAAAATTGATTGATATGGGCTTCAGTCCTTTGTAAAATCAATGTACATCTAGGTAAAATTTGCTCCTGTTTTCCAAACTTTCAAGGGCTCAACTCAAAGAGGGGAGTTTATCTGGGGAATCGTCTTCCTCATGGCAGTTCCTGTACTGCAATTTTTGTTTCTCCGGTCCTACAAGACTGTCAGAAGAATTCTCAGCCCCCTCTATTCCACAATTGAAATGCCCCTAGGACTAAAACAGACCAAAATGTCAGGCTCACATTCTTTGAATTACATCTTCTGTAACTCTTGACCCATTAATTCCTCATTATCTTGCTAATTTTCCAGTTCTTTCAACCAGATGCTTCTTTATACTTTGTAGATTTTCTAGTTTTTTCAGCAGCATTGCTGATCTAAATTTACCAGTGCACCAATTCTGCAGTTAAAGTGTCATCAATACTTTTTAAATAAAAAATAGTATAGATATAATTAAAATTTGCTGCATTCTCCTTCCTTGATTCCATTCCCTTTTTTCTTCCTTTTATCTAGAACTGTTGTTCAGAATTGTAGTATTTTTATTCCTTACATTTCTTAATTTTACTCTGTATATATGTGAATCCACACATAATACATGATGCGTAATACTGTTTTGCATATTTTATATTTCTAAATATGTCAAATACTGAAAATTTCAATTGACAATTTTCTTTCTTCAAAAACATTACTTTTGTGAAATTTATCTTTGTTAATACAGTAGTTCTAGTTCAAATAATCTAACTGCTAAATGACATCAATTTTAAAAATGTAGTGCAGTCAAATTACCTTTTTCTTTTGATGTATCTTTAAATCATTTCAAATACTTCACTCTTATGCCCAATGTTCTAATGAATACCCTTACCCAGGTAAAAGAGGTCTTGCAGGGAATAAAGTAGGAAAAGAAATGAGTTTTGGAGCATGCACATTATCAACGTTACTATATGTTGTGCGATTACTTTACAAAATCTCCAAGTTTATAGTCTCACCAACACAGTATCTGAGTTCTCTTTGCTCCACATTCCTGAGAACACTTCGTATTTTCAGAATGTTAGTGTTTTATTTCCAATCTGACAGGTAAAATATGGTATTTCCTTTGAATTTGAATTTTTGTATGTCATTCGTTTTTCCATGTATATTTGCTACCACAGTTTCTTCTCTCAATTGCCTGTTCATATATTTTGCATGTGCTTCTATTAGTTTTTTAAATAGTTCATACTGGTTATAAAATATACATATATATACATGTGCGGTGTGAATCCTTTTTGTTATGTATTTTTGTAATTTATATTGTACTTACATTGTCATTAATTTATATTGTCTTATCATCAGTCATTTATATTTGTACTATATGGTGTCTTGTTTTGATATGGTCATATTTACCAATATTTTCCTTTATTTTTTGCTATTAAAAATTTATTTAATAAGTTTCTCATATGAGATATAAGGAAACTTAGGTTAATTTACACAGCAGTGAAAAATAATCCCCAAATCCCAATGGTTTAACACAATGGTGGAGTAATTCATGCTCACGCAAAATGTGCTGTGGGACTAGTCAGTCATTCCCCAGGTAATAAATAATTCAGCAATCAGATTGCATATGCCAGTTGAAATGACATTAATCTTCTGTTACTGTTTTGTTGCATTCATACCTTATGACATTTTAACCAGAACACTTCTTTATAAAAGGTAAATGCAATAAATTGGCCTTTAAATTTCTCAAATAACAACAAAAAGAGATTTTTGCTATGTTTAAAATATTTTCAGGTAAATTTCCTAGTTTAATCTTTTCAAGATTCTCAGAAGCCAATACTACTCATTCACCATTATATAGCTGCAGAAACAGAGGCTAAAATAATTTAGAAGACTTAGCACATGCCATTCAATTACAAGGTAGCAGAGCAATGACTTACACGTCTTTTGACTCCAGATAACTACTCTTTCCATAACATTTTGCCTGAAATAAATAGCATAACATTTATATCTTTGTACAAAAGAATAGCTTAGTGTTGGAGGGATGAAGGGGCTCCAGACATAAATTCCTCATTTTTTATCATTGAATAATGCATAATATTATATCAAATATATTTTCTGTGTTTTATGGCAGATACATAGCCTGCTCAAGCTATGATTTAAAACAACAAAGTGTGTTTCAGTTGTGCTGATTTAACTGAGTCAGAAACCATAGATTACAGGTATAATTCTTTGATCTTTAGCACAGAGAAAAAAATTGAATATCCATCCTTCCAAACTCCTTGTCCTTGCTGTGCTGAATCAAAGTCATACTGATCACTGAGAAGAATTCTGCCTCTTCAAAATATATTAGCAGATAGATACAAACATACCAGGAACTGAAAGGCTGCTTAAAAAGTGAAATAAAACAGATTAGTTCTACACAGTGACCTTATTTATCTGTATTTCCTTGATTTCAAATTTTTCTTCCTTTATGTAACAGGAATATGAAAAGAATATAAATATTATAATCTCTTCTGTTTCCTTCTTAAGAAGAGGTATTGGGTGATTTTTTTCTTTATTGAGAAGATATGAAGTTCCACTTTCAAAACATATAGAACAAGAATTATAGAGTTCATTAAATTTATATCAAGTTCAATACTTACATATCAGCTATTTTATAGATATTTTCCAGACCACTAGCAGAGGTTTCATCTTACATCTTATATCATTTTTGATGTGTAGCAACAAATGTTTATGTGTAATTGTTGCATAATAATATGGCAATAAGGACATCATGTACATTCTAAAGTTTATCCTTATTAATTATTTGTCCAAAGTAGCTGGCAGGGAGACATTGCTCATTTGAATAGAGACTATTTAATATCCTTGAATGCAATGTGTGAAGACGGCAAAAACAAAAAAAAGAAAAGAAAAAAAAAGACTAGAAAGGAAGATTCTTATTTCTGAATGTTTTCTGAAATTTGTTATTAAATAGAAAGCAGGTGGATATGAGGTGTTTGAAAATGCATTGAATTGGAATCATGACATCTGAATTCTGTCACTGATTTGAAGACTAGCTCTGCTTTAACCATTGCTTGATCTTGGAGGTTTTCTTCATTGCTCTGTCACTTAGTTTTCTCATAAGAAAAGGTTATACTTTGCTATTTCTTCATGTTTTATATTTGATTTTTTTTTTTTTTTTTAGTTGGAAAAGGTTTTATAAAACAGTGTCAAAGTCATAGTCTGAGGCTTGCTATCACAAGCTCTTTCCTGAGATTTGGACTCAACCCAGAGAGTTTCAAAATGACCAGAGAGAAAGAAATTCAGGCCTTCCTTAAAAGTCCTCAAAAATCTCTAACAGCAGGTAGACTCCATTAAGAAGTAAAACTTATGGGCAATTATTGGATAAATTATAGATTTCTATATACTGATACAGAAATACTAGTTTTGCAAATGTGATGTCCATTCTTCATTTGCTTTTCTCCTGCAAACTACATCCTAATTTCTATGTCATAGGGATCAGATCACTCAAGAGTTTATAGGACAGTTTAAAAATACTGAACTTTATCCAAATGACAATTAAAAGTCACTAAAATATTAATAGGTGAGTAATGTGTTTGGATTTGAGTTTTTGGAAAATCATTTTTGGTTATATGGAGATTTGGTCAGTAGGACACACATAGGCATGGAAAGCCCAGTAGAGAGACAGTGAGGATACCCCAGGAGGAACGCAGTTGCCGTAGAGATGGGGGTGGGGTGGGGGTGGGGTTTGGAGAGACTTGTGAGTATTTCAAGTCTCCTCTCCTCAACCAGGTCTCTCCATTGGATAGAGATCACCAACTGAATGCACTTGGTTGTATCATAGAGTATCTTCTTTAGCTGCTTCCTTCAGCCTCTAGAAGGACTGGCTGAGAAATGATTCTCCTTTTTCCTTTGCCACCAATGTCAGTGAGCTGAAGCTAGTAGTCTAAAGGTTAAGTGGGAAACTTAGTCTCCTTCATTAGAATTTCATATAATCAGATAAGATCTACTTATCACAATTCACAAATGGTAAAGACAAAGATCTTTAATATCTCAAAAAATACTTCATATCCTAGTGGTGACACATGTTTGACTTCCTTAATTTCTCAGGCTTTTGTTATTTTTTGTCTAAAAATGGAAAACATATAAAATAATTGTGAGTATTAAATGAAAAAAAATACGTAAAGCATTAAACATAGTACCAGACACATATCAAATGCTCAGTAAACACCAATTCCCTTCTTTCCACTCCACCCCTTTCTTAGTTAGTCAGAAAGTGCAGGATTTCGCCAGATACGCCAGATAAAAATATGTATTGGGAAACATTAAGCATGCCATTAATGACCTAGAATAGATACTTTAAAGAACCATTATTTTTCAATGTGTCTTAGAAGTGTACAAATTTATCATGCTAACTGTATCTAGATTTTTTTTTTGTTTTAACCATAAATAATTTCATATTGTTTTGTTAAACCCTTATATTTATCTAAAAAATAACTATGCCACAATGACCTTTCCATATTTTGGAATCCTGAAGTAAAATTTTCAACTTCTCTTCCCTTGGAGTTTGAAAACAAAATCCCAATGAAAGGGATTAGAATAGAAAGTTAAAACCTAATCAGATACCACGTATTCTGACAAAAATCTGCAATACTCAGAGACATAGTTTAAAGTTTCATAAATGCAACTCTCTTATTATGTAGACTCTCCATACTTAGAGGGTTCTCAACAAGTAAAAGAAAAGATAGTAATTGGATCACAATATAGAGTGACTTTGGTTAAAAGGTCATGGATAGAATGCCACTAGAAAATGTAAAGAAAATAGGAAGAAAATGTTGCCACTTTAACAAGATACCAATGACATTGATATTCAGTGAATTAGAGCTTTTGTAACTGTTTTCTCTGCCCTGCTCCTCCTCTTCCTCTTCCACCTGGAATGTAACCAGATCACTTCCTCATAGGAGATGGGTGGTGGGACATTAACTTATACCAAGAAAATGGTCACTATTCATGATTAAATATTTTATAGCTATGAAACGAGATAAGATTAACTATTAGAAGTTGGTAAGAAATGCTTCTTCATATACTGCTTTACTCTTGAGAGTGTTTGATCACATCTTTCTGTGGATTTCCTCTTCCTCTTTTCAAATAACTTACTTTTCCCATCAAGAAACTAAAGCAAATCCTAAACTGGTCACAAAGATTTAACAAAAGAACTGCAGTCCTCTATTTCGCTCCCATTGTGAAATAGACAGACTCCGCTTCTGTGCAATCCAGAATGAGATATGTAAAATGGAGTTGATACTTGGGCAGCAGTTCTCAGCATATAAAACAACCTCGTTACCTTGCGATTGTATTTCTGCACATTTATTTGCAGGTTACTTTCTCCTTTTATCTGAGAGGAGTGGGGTGGTATAGGTCTAATAATTTCTTTGTTGCAGTATGACTTCATTATAACATTCCTATAATACCTATCAGAATGCTGGGATTTAATTAAAACTCTAGTCTAGAGCAGTTATTCTCCCAGAAAGTGTCTTTATTTTCTACTGTGGAGAGGGGAAAAGGAGATTTCTAAACTACTCCCATCCTCCACACCACATCCCTAATTACTACTCTGTTCTTTCTTTACCTCTCTGTTATGCACTTCCCATTCCAATTTATATGAATCAATTATATATCAAATATAAACAATAAAATATATACAATGAAAAATATATACTATATATATACAAAATATATCAATCACACATTTATATTTACATAATGTTTTGGAGTTGAAAACTTGAGAAGCACTTCTAGACATTTAATAGCCATGGGTCTAAATAACTATCCATCAAATTACATAAAGTGAAAGCTAATAATGACCTTGAACAAGTTGTTAAAACTCATTGTTCAACTGTCCTTGTATCTGAAAATGAGGGAGTTTTTTTCTGACCTCTAAAGTTCATTCAAAATATAACACTTAGATTATAACATTAAATTTCAGCATCTTGTGTGGCAGTTTCCTGAAATAGTTTTCTTTTAGTTGAAAATTCTAATCAGGTCAGAATTCATCACAAATCCTAGCAATTAGGGGTCAGTCCCCAATATGCAAAAAATCATGGGATACTAGAATTTAATGTTCAAATAAAACAATATAATAAAAATGTGTGTGAATATCTGCCTTCTCTAATATTATACAAGGAATCACATATTTGACAGATGCTTAAATCAGTGCTCAATACTTTCTCATTTCCCACCCTGATTTGAAACCTTCACTTTTTGCAGCAGATGCCATTGGGGAATTAATTGAAAAAATGAAAGAGAGGACAAAGAAGCAAATTTGAAAGACTACACTGTTAGATGAAAACTCTCCACAGCATTCCTGCCTCCTCCACCAACATCACCATTCCCCAGCTCAGTGTGATAGAGTTTGAGTGAAATGGAAGAAGCATTTCACTCCTTTCCTTCTTACTTAGCTCTTATGAAAAAAATCAACAGTTCCTTTCTAAGAGTTAAAGGAAACAAGAATGCGGATTAAGATGAAAAGCTTGCTAACGCAACAAACGACTTTTTGTAAGTCACACTGTTCTCGTTTGTTACATGGAAATAAATATATATACATATAAGAAATATATATAATTTTGTTATTTTTTTTACATGGGATTATTTCTATCATGATAAGATTTTTTAATTATTTATTTAATATATGAGAATAATTATATGAAGATAAGGTCTTAAGTAGTATGTAACTTTTAACTTTTGTGGATACATAATATATATTAATATTCAAAGTGATAAAAATTAATTCCACTGTTAATCTTAAAAATTAAAATTCTTATAATTAAATTTGAATAATTAATTGGCAAAGTATTGGAAATGGAGCATGGTAGGGAGGGGTAGGTTCCAGAAGCATTTCTGAGAGAGGAATATCAGGTATTTAAATTCATTTCCTATAAAGTGTATACATAATTATAAAGAATTTGTTCTACTATATATATTTATCCATCATTAACACTCCTTCGTAATAACTTTTCATATGTATATGCACATGCAAGGGCAAGAATCATTTAAATTGCTACTGAGTGCTGTTACAAAAAATAATTAATAGTATCCTAATGATTTGAGGTTATACCAGGCTGATTTTCAAAAATTTCTAAATTCAAAAAAATCTTATTGAAGAGTAAAAGTAAGGTTTGTATATAGCAAAGTGAAATATCTAGACTTCCCAAGATCAGATTTAAACATTGTAACCCATCTATAATTTTAGGGTTTTTGTAATGATACGTGACTGAAACAATTCTAACATTTTAAATAATTTTCTTTATAGAGTCGTGCCAAATAATGCCATGAAGGTATTATTTTACTTATTTGCTACATTTATCTTTCCTTTGTTTTGAAAATAATTTATAGTTATTTCTCTATTTATCCAGCAGATGTGAAGTGATTTCAGGATGATTTGTATCTTTCACAAAGTGCCACATGTTTCTCATTTAACTCCATTTCTGTGGAAACCTGAAGGTGCCTCATGTATCGTCTTTCAGTTTCCTGAAGAAAAATAACTTTCATTATTTTAGCATGAGACACCCTTAGAATGCCCTATGTCAAGAATAATTAGAATTTCACTCTTTAGCTTTCCTCCTGCAGTATACCAACTGTCTAAAGGAGCTTTGTTGTCTGGTGACTGATAAATGTGTTCTTGAGTGAATGAAGTGAAGCAAATCAGAGCAAAACCAGTTAGAGCTGTCCATGTGGAAGTCTAGATAAAGGTGTAGAAATGTTCATATTAAGGCATTCATTAATTTACTTCATAATTAATCCATTTATTAAATAGAGGTTACTGTGACAGGCTAGCTCAAATGCCATGTCTGTAGTGAATGTGAAAACAGACTCTAAAATATATCCAACACATGGTAACCATGGGGTTTTTACATTAAGTTTTAACAGTACTATCATTTCATGACAACAAGCCATCTGATTAGCATTGGCTCTAAGTGCTTTCAAAATACTACTGCAAACTGTAAGGATGATAAAACGAAGTTCATGGGAAACACTGGGAGAAACAGATAATGAGAAGGGGAGTGCAATGATTTCATACAAAGTCACACCATCTCTTCATCATGCCTGACCTTGCATTGTTTTCCCACCTCTTACTGTATTGTACAAATGGTGCCTCTGCCTGGAAGGATTTGTACTGTCTTTCCTTCCAGACACAATCTAATCCTCTTATTTGCTTTATAACATTTCAAGACTTCTGAATATTGTTCCTCTATAACATATTCCCCATATATTAATTGTGACACTTATCATATTGCATTTTAATCTTATATTTATTTTCTTGCCTTATTACACTTAAACACTTTGAATACATGGACATCTTTTTTTTTTTTTTTTTTTGCATGCATTCAAAAGGGTTAAATAGAGAGTTGGTGCTCCTGAAATGCTTAATGAATGAGTGACTGAATGAGAATAGGAAGAATATGACAACACCCTTCTATAAAACACTGAATAGAAAAAAACAAAAACAAAAACAAAACAAAGCAAAACTCTGCAACCACTGCCAGTATCAGAATGAATAAAAGCAAGCAAAAACACTTCCACTACAATCCTCCTTAAACTTTTCCAAAAAATTAAAGAGGAAGGAACACTACCTAACTTATCTTATGAGACCAACATCACCCTAATACCCAAGTCAGATAAAGATACCACAAGGAAAGAAAATTACAGACCAATTTCTCTGATGAATTTAGATGCAAAAATCCTCAACAAAATACTTGCAAATTGAATTCAACAGCACATTAAAAGAATTAAACACCATGATCAAGTGGGTTTTATCCCAGGTATGCAAAGGTAGTTTGACATAAGAAAATCAGTAAATGTAATACACCGCATTAACAAAATGAAGGGAGGGAAAAAAAAGCACATGATCATCTCAATTGATGCAGAAAAGGCATTTGACAAAATCTATCATACTTTCTTGATCAAATCACTTAGAAAACTGCAAACAGAAGGAAACCTCCTCAACATGATAAAAGGCATATATGAAAAATCCACAGCTAACATGATACTCAATGGTGAAAGATAAAAAATTTTCCCTCTAAGGTCTGGAACAAGACAAGAATGCCCAAGTGTCACCACTGTTATTCAACATTGTGCTGGAAGGTCTAGACAGAGCATTATGCAAGAAAAAAAAATAACAAAATGCATCCAAATTGGAAAGGAAGAAGTAGAACTTTAACCATTTGCAGATGACATGATCTTATATAGAGAAATTCATGAAAAATCTATAGCAGAGCTACTAGAGCTAATAAATGAATTTGGCAAAACAAAAATTAACTCAAAATGGTTCAAAGACCTAAATATAAGTACCAGGACCATAAAATTCCTAGAAGAAAATGTAGGTAAGCATCTTCAAGATCTTGTGGTAGTCAATGGTTTCCTAGATTTTACATGCAAAGACCAAGTAACAAAAGAAAAATAAATAACTGTGCCTCCTCAAAATTAACAATTCTGCACATTAAAGGACTTTATCAAGAAACTGAAACTACATACCCTGTACGGATTTAATATGCAGACTATATAAAGAAATCCTACAATTCAACAATAAAAAGACAAGCAACCCAATTTTTTTAAAAAGGGCAAAAGACTTGAATAGACATTTCTCCAAAGAAGAAATACAAATGGCTAAAAAGCCCTTGAAAAGATGCTCAACATCACTAGCTATTAGGGAACTACAAATCAAAACCACAGTGAGAAATCATTTCACACCTACTAGAATGGCCACTATTAAAATAGCAGAAAACTACTAGTGTTGGAGAGGATGTGGAGAAATGGAAACACTCATTCATTGTTGTTGGGAATGTAAAATGGTGCAGCTGCTGTGGAAGACAGTTGACAGTTCCTCAGGAAGCTAAATATAGAATTGCCACTAAATCAAGCAATCCTCCTGCTAGGCATATACCCAGAAGAACTAATATCAGGGACTCAAACATTTGTACAGTGATGTTCATTATCCACAATTGCCAAAAGATGGAAACAACCCAAGTGTTTATCAACCAATAAATGAATAAACAAAAGGTGATATGTACATAGAATGGAATATTATTCAGCTCTAAAAAAGGATGGAATCTTGATGCATATGAAAACATGGATGAACCTTGAGGATATTGTGTTGAATGAAATAAGCTAGTCAGAAAAGGACAAATATTATATGACCTAACCATTATGAACTAATAGTAAGCAAGATCATAGAGTTAGAATCTAGAATATAGGCTACCAGGTGATAGATTAGGGCTAGAGAATGGGGAGTTGATGCTTAACTTGTACATAATTTCTATTTTGGCCTATGATTGAGGTTTGGAAATGGATGGCAGTAATGGTAGCACATTATTTTGAGTGTAATCAACAGCCCTGAAAAATATAGGTGAGTGCGGTTAAAAGAGGAAACTTTAGGATGTATATATTATTAGAATAAAAATTAAAAGCCAAAACATAGGACTGTATAGCACTGTGAGTCCTATTGTAGATGATGAACTATAGTTAATGGTACAAGTATAAGAATGTTCTTTCATGGGTTATAACAAATGAATGACAAGGTGGTAATAATAGCGTGGTATACAGGAAAAATATATCTAATGTAAATAATGGGTGATAGGAGTATTTTAATAATCTTTTATCAATTTTAACAAAGGTAACTATAGTTTAGAAATAATTCAATCATTTTAAAAAGTGCTGTCATCAGTAGTAACAAACATTCCACACCAGTGCGAGGTATTGGTGGTAGGGCAGTGTCAGAGAATCCTATATTTTATGCATGATTGTTTTGTAAACTGCCAACTTCTATAATAAAATAATGACAGAAACCCTTCCACTGGTCCTTAATTCAGATATGGATGGGCTGATTCTCAAGAAATTCATCCCAACATTACTTTAATATTAGACCATATCTCTACAGGAAAACTGCTCCTGATTTTATTGTGTTATTTGGTTGAAAAAACTAAAGAACTTATCTACATGGCATGCAAAAAGCTGTTCAGCATGTCTGAAACAATATAATGTAATGGTTGTAGAGCATATAAAATACAATTGATAAATCAAACCAAAGAGCCAGTGGTGAGAAAAATGTAAGATTTCAATACCTGAAGCTTTATATGAGTATTGGAAAGCAGAGGGCTTTTTAAAAAGTTAGAGTTAGGAATTTAGAAGCAATATAATAGAAAGGAGCAAGAATAGGAGGAAAATAACGTTTGTTTAAGAAACTCTAACATGTACCTGTTTTACAGTAAGGTGAAAATAAGGAACTAAAATATTAACGTTTCTCAATTACCCAGCTATAAAATTATTAGCTCTTCAATGATGATAATAGCTTTTTAAATAGAAAGGGAGAAAGAAATTAAGATCCTTATTTAATGAGCAAAGCTTGGAGGTTGTGCCAAGATGTGGGGAGGAAATGTGAAGGTGAGTTGCTTTTTATCCATGAATAAAGTTTGGTGTTAAGGTAGGATAGGTTTAAAACAGGAATTTTTCAGATGATTATATATCTTAAGGAAACTAATGAAACAAGCTTTGGACTTGCTGATTTTGAGTAAGAAAACAGGTAGACAGTTGGAGAAAGCCTGATGTCATCGAAAGCCCCAGGATAAAACATGGGTGAGAATGTACGAAACAATCAGTACTTGAATGCTATAAAGGAGATAGTAGAGAATAAAACAAACATAGACTCAAGAATTAAGAAATGAGATAAACAGAAAAACAAACAAAACACATAGGAGACAGAGAAAGAAGAATACCTAATAATCATGAAGGTATCCTCATATTTCCAAAGAAATATCCAAGTAGGGGAGCCAGACAATTCTGCCAAATGTGCAGAGAAGTTAATCCTGAGAAGAACTGAGTGATAGTATGGGGTTTGTTGAGAGTTATCATTAATAATTAGTGTTATAATTGTAAGGATGAAATTAAATATAAAATGAGAGAGAAAAGAGAGGAAATTGAAATGTGCTCTGTGCCCAGGTATGTGTCAGCCAATATGCATGCTTATTTACTTCTCACAATTTTTAAAGGTAAGCACTGGCTAAGTAACAGACTGAAGGCCACACAGTTGCCTACACAGTGAATCCTCTTCCATCACCACAGAAATGGATGATGTGGTGGGGCAGGGGTGGGGCCTGGGGGAGTGGGAGGACAGGCTCTCTGTGGCTTATCAAAAGCTTAGTCATGAAATGTAAGAGAAATTATGATACATAGTACCATGAACTATTTCACAACCTCAAGTGAAGTTTTTATTCTAGGCTTTTTCATTTAAGGAAAAACAAAAATTGGCAAACATTTGAAGGCAAGTAGACATTTAGAAACAGAATTCTTGGATATGAGAGAGTAAAGTTTATTGTTCTCACAAAAACTGTCCTTGAAAACCTGTAGTAATAGAATAGCAAAAACTTTGAAAAGGAAGCAAAATGCAAAGATATTGCAATTTAGATGGTGAGAAACTTTTATAGCAAGACTTTCAAAAGCTACCTCATATATAGGCATGGGAAAATCATATTGCTGAGGCATGTAAGAAAGCCAGCTCCATCAAGGATTCTATTTTTATATAAAAAAGTGAAAACAGTATAAAAATGAACAAACAATTCCTGGCTTTTGGTGATAAAGTAGATGATTCTTAGAATTGCTCAAAACAATACCATCTAAGGTTAATAGGCTTGCTGGAAGGTTGGAAGTTAGGAAGCTGGGCAATTTTATAGAGGAATATTGTGGATGATATACCACCAAATCTCCAGGGACATTTACTTTTTTTTGTCAACAGAATGTGCACCTCAGATGCCAACTCTCACTTCCTCTACCTCACTGAGAACTTTCTTAGAATGTTTTCTTATAGTTTATATCTAACTTGAAAATCAAAACACTATTATATTGAGGTAGACGAGCAGTGGTAATATCAATCATTTGTTTTTTTGGAGCTTTATTAAATATTTTGAAAAGTTAATATTTTGTTAAGAGCACAGGCTTTGGAAACAGACAGACTCAAGATTAAATCATGAATTTTTCAATTACTGTTTTGAAATTTCAGTTTCATTAGGAATAAAGTGAGCATAATAAAACCTACAGTGTGGAGTTTTTCTTATAATTGAAAGGACTTTAGTACGTAATTGAATAGTACCTTTTACCTAGTAGAGTTAGAAAAATGATAATAAAGGGCTTGAAAGGCAAATTGAAATGATATATATGTTGTAAATACTATTAAAGTACATTTTTGAAAAAGGTGAAATCACGGTTCAAATAAATACAGACTAAATACACATCAAATATGTGATTTAACTCATTAATTAATGAGGGAAGAAGTTAGATGTTCCATCAGGTCAATGGATCAACAAAACAGCAAAGAGATACAAAAGCAAACAGGAATGCTGAAATTAGTATGCATAATGCTTACAAATTGGCTTCTTTTGTACAATGGGAGATAATCAACTGCACCTCCATTTGACAAAATGCATCTCTTAATGTCTATGGACAAGAATCATTTTCATAACTGTCAGTTATCTGGTATTTACAAAGTTTTAAATTGCTCAGAGACAATGAAAAACCAAGATAGCCCAGAAGTGTGTGTGTCAAACAGGATTCCGAGTAATGATTTTTGCCCATTTAATTTGTCCATTCACAATTTTCTTCTGACAATCTTCCACCTTATAATTCAATAACATCAAAGAAGGTCTATTCTTGATCACAGATAAAAGGCTGGTCTGTGGTTTTGATTTGATTACTTACATAGGTCCAGCAAGCCTTGAATAAACCTTAAAGGCCTCTCTGAGTTGCTTTGGCAAATCAAGAACCGCAGACGACTGAACAAACCCCATGGCCACAGAATTAACTTCCGTCTGGAAATTTTTTTTAAGAAATTTCAGATCAACTTTTAAAAGCCCTGTTATTTGCTATCCAGAGGGTAGGGGAACAAGCCCAAGAAACTCTCTCTACCAGGTTTCAACTGCAGTATCTATGAATTTGAATGAGTGAATTCTCTTCCAGAGGTCACCAAAATTTCCTGTTTCCTGACTTGCCAGGAAGTTATCTTCCTTATCATCCCATAGACCAAGTACCATAAGTCAGATGCAAAGCCAGTTTTTCTAGTAGGGCTTTGGAGGAATCTGCTCTTTTGATAAAGGCAAACATTTTACTGTAAAACTAGCTCACCACTCCTGATACAATGAGTATCATTCTCAAATATGACTCCCAGTGTGGCTCAGTTACACAAGGTCAGATTCTTATGGAATGTATGCAAACTAGTTTATTGCCACGAGAGTAAGGAGAACCAGATATCATTTTTAACTGTTTTATTTTTAGGTACAAAAATATGGTTACTGTATTGTTGTTGTTTGTAAATAGCCAAACACCAAATAGAAACCATTTGTTATGTATGTAGAAATAGAACATTGAAACAGTCAACAATATTCCAAACAAATAACCACAATATACTTTCCCTTATTAGTTTATTCAGTCCTATGTACTTACTTTTTGTTCTGCTGGATCCTGGGTTACCAACCCACTTTAATTAATTTGACAGTTTCTGGACTCAAAAAGGCTCCTGGAAATCCTGACTCAAGCAATGGGTATGGTCTGAAAGTTTACTCAATGATGTCAGCTCAGAAACTGATACTCAACAGCACATTTTTTAAAGAGTCAATAGTTTGAAATGCCTGGTACAACAGTTTTCCACAAGGCTCTAAGACTGTCCTTCCTTGTTAGAAACACACTCTAGGACCTATAGCTTACAGCAGAACCTCCTGCAAGCATTGAAGTAAAGTAAAAACCATCTGTAGGTGTAAGAGGATTAATTTATGGCTGTGAATAGTTTATTACTATACCCCATACTATCAAAATTGGGGAAAGTAAAATTCTCTTGTGCAATATAGTATATAACTCTCATAAGAGTTTGATCAGTATTTTCCCTGAGGTTAAATACATATTATAGAAAGTAAGTACATTAACAATTCTCCAGAGTCTTCCCATAAAGTCTACAGTTTCTGAAATTATTATATTAATAACATTTTACCTATCAAACTTAACTTAGAGAAAGCTGAGTATATCTTTTATCTGATAATTTTCTATGCAACCCTTAAAACAATAGTGCAACAAAGAAAACTAATTATTTCTAGTTTTCTTTTTATATAAAGAGAAATAAAATATTTTTGATTTTCCAGGAATAATTGGAAAATATCAAAGAAAACATTACTATTATTTTTAACAGGTTTAGCATAGATTTCAGAAAGGCAAAAATCAAGAGTGCTGTAAGAGATTTGGGTACTTCATTAGAATAGGATCATGGGTGCTGAGAAGCAATAGGTGGTTATGCTTTCAATCAAAGTGACAACAAAACATTTTAAAGAAGCCTGGATTTTAACACAATTTTAAAGAACCTTAATTTTTATAAATGAGGAAACCTTGCTCTTTGTTTCTTTTTCCTCTCCTTAATTAATCAAGAGCATTATAAATTTAACATAAAGCACAGAAAATTTATCTGATACAAAACGGAATCTCTGATTTATAGGCAGTTTGCACTGAATTAAATAACTTTTCCTATTGTAGGTAAAGGCATTAATTAGAAACCATCCAAGGAAGCAAGCACTTTTGTATTGAGAGAAATATGCTAAAATTTTAACATACTGTCATAGAGCTTTTTCAGATGCAAGTATTATGAACCAAAGCAAGTAAAATGCATTTTCCAAATTGTAAATGTATGCTCTTTCATTTTCTGGAACAAACTGACAGTTTATTATAAGACAGTGGTTCTCCCAGGAGATCTCCAAGGTCCAAACTACCTTCATGACAACACTAAGATGTTATTTATGTTAAAAAAATGCAATGTGTTCATTATTGCTAACTTCAAATGACAGATAAGTGAATAAAAATGTCAGTTTCAATTTTCAATAGAGTAAATACAAATAGCTAACACACATAAACAAAAGCTCTCTGGTGTCTCTTGGGGATTGAATCATGTCCTCAGCAAAAGACATGTTCAAGTCCTAACCTCTGCTCCTGTGGATGTGAACCCATTTGGAAACAGGCTCTTAGAATATGTTCCTAGTGAAGGTGTGCCCAAACTGAATGAGGGTGGGCCTTAATCCAATATGGCTGAGGTTCCTATAAGCAAAGGAAATTGGGCTCTTCAGGAGGAACCAAAGGAGAAGACAGGAAGGTATAGATCACCATGTGACAGACAGAGGACTGCTGAAAAGCTGTGGAGAGCCGCTTTCCGGGTTAGGGCCTAGTGGACATGCCGCGACCTGCTCTGGAGTTAGGGCCTAATGGACACGCCACGACCTGCTCTCGAGTTACCCCCGCCCATCGAGTGAGCCAAGATGGCGCCTGCATCCCGTTTCCGCATATGACGCTTGGGGCGGCGGTTGCTGCTAGCCTATTGTACACGCTTACGTAGTGCCAGCACATTGGTTGTAACTATTGTATATAAGAAATTGCCCGGGCTAGCCTCGGGGAGACAGCCCACAAGGAGCCGTGCCTGACGGCCGCATAGAGGTTGTTCTCCCACGGGGTGTAGGGCCTCGTGTGGAATATGTAACAGAGAAAGTTTTCTTCCTGGCTCCAGTAAAAGGCTTGCATTCACTGCCGTTGTGTGCCTCAAGTGTCAGTTTGTCTGTGTCTCTCTCTCTTTCCCCCTGTTCTCCTTGCCGGCCGAGGACAGGACGCGTGGGACCGAGCGAGAAGGCGCCGGACAAGTGGTGGCCCGTACGGGGAACCGCACTGCAGCGGACTTCCCGCGTCTGATCAGCGCGAGAAGGTGAGTATTCCTTTTACGTGAGAGTCAGGGCCCGTGGATCCTCAGGCGGTCCCGGGGACTCGGAAGAGCTCTCCGAGTGGTTAAAGTACAGTGCCGACTGCAAGCATGGGGCAGTCTGGAAGTTCACCTTTGCTGGCTCCTTTAAAAACCCTCCTGAAGCAGAGGGGTATTTCAGTTAAGAAAAGCGCCCTACAGAGGTTTTTCGATGATGTTGAAACTTTTGCCCCTTGGTTTCCCTCCACCAGCAGCCTTAGTCTGCCCTCTTGGCTGAAGCTTGGTCACGATATAGACCGGGTGCGTCAGACGGGCGTTTGTTTGGATCCAGTTCTAGTCCCTATTTGGGAGACCGTCCGCGCGGTCCTTGAACTGGAGTCGGCTACAGGCCTAAGTCCGTCCTCCGCCTTGCAAGAGGTACGGCACGCCCTCCAAGAAACCCAGTCGGTGTCATCCGCGGTCGGCTCCCATAAAGGCAAGCAGCCAGAGCTGAGTGGTGGTAGCTCGGACGCCTCTGCCTCAGAATCGGATGGCGATGACGGTGAGGGGGCGGAAGCGCCTCCATTAATTGAGTGGGAGGATCCTCCCGCCACACCCGTGCGGCCTTCCGCCCCGCCAATGTCTACCGCTGCACCCCCAGGGACACCTCAGCCCCCAACTGACGCCTTGGGCGGTCCCACCAAAGGACCTTGCCGAGAGCTCCCTCTAGTGGCCATGCCCTGCAAATGTAATTATCCTTTGCTACCAGACTCGGAAACCCCGATGGGTCGGTCAGGGGAGGGGCGGCCTTCGCCACACCCCCCGCCCGAGTATACAGGCCCTCAGGACCCTTTGCCATAATTCTTCATTGCCGAAACAAACCCCTGAGACACTTCCTTCCCCTCCTCTTAATAATAACCTATCCAGGGTAGAAGCCTCTCCCTGAGAAAAATGTCTTTCTTTTCTCTTTCAGCAAATCAATAACTCCTGCTATAACCCATCCGGAGACAACCAGTCCGCACACAACCGGAAGTGGAAAGAAGTCCTGCTTACAGGTTTATCCCATCACTAACCACATGAATTACCACTTGAATTACTATTGGCTTTCCTTAATTGGTCTTCTGGCTTTGCTGTTTGCAGCCGGATTAGCAACTGTTGCCCCAAAAGATTGGAATCTGTTAGAAAGATTCCTGCTTGCTATAGCATATTTGTGCATTGTAGGGTGTATTACTTTGCTAGCTTGTCTCCCTTAACGGGGAAGAACCTATAGCCTCTATTAGTATGGCTTTGTTATGCCTACTGCCATTTAAAGTTGCCGCCTTATATTTTCTCCTGCAAAGTGTGCATGCCACCTTCGGCAACTCCAGACCCCACCAACCTTGGAAGTGGACCTTGGCACGATGGGAAGATTCCACAGTTATACAAACCCAAGTTACAGCAGGGCGACCTTCCTTTCTTGTCAACGCAACTGATCTATTTCCCACTCCTTCCGTACGCCCCACTGGTTGGAATCAAGCCCAATATTACATGTGCCCATCCTCAAACTCTGGAAAACCTTACTGTAATACTCCCAACCAATATTACTGTGCATACTGGGGATGTGAAACGTTAGCCACTTCTTGGAAGCCTTACACCACTGATCATTACCTAACTCTAAAATGGGCTCCCCTGAACTGCCGGCCTCCTGAAGAACCCATTACCTGGGGTATCTATGGAGGCCATCACCACATTGCACCTACAGGTACCTGCTCACATTTAAATCTCAGTGTGCAGCTTCCTACTGATCCCTCCTGGTTACTCGGTCGAACCTGGGGCTTCAGAATTTATTTGAAAGGAGGCGACCCAGGTTCCCTTATTTTAATAAAAAAGGAGGCTGTACTAAAAAACCCCTCTGCTATCGGTCCTAATAAAGTCATTAACCCCCTTTTTTCACAGCCCTCCAGCCGCACCTTAGCTTCAACCAGCCGCACCTCAGCTGCAAACAGCGCATCGCCAACACCACCACCCCAACCTTTTCTGCCCCCCTCTCATTACTCCTCTCCCCTCCTCAGCCTCATCCAAGCCGCCTTTACCTCAGTAAACTCCTCCAACCCCAATTTTACCTCATCCTGCTGGCTCTGCCTCTCTACCTCTTCCTCTCTATACGAGCCCGTTGCCTCCAACCTCTCCTTTTCAGAAAATGCAGAAGACAACCCCTCGGAATGCAATTGGAATGCCTCAGCCATCCCCCTAACCTTTCATTCAGTCTCCTTTACAGGAAAGTGCATCCGCCCTCGCTCAGGTAACTCCCCCAACCTCACAGCCTGCGCCAGCTACACGACTCCCAACAGCTCTGCTAAGTTTCTTGTTCCCCACAACTCCTCCCAATGGCTCTGCTCCTCCACAGGACTTACCCCCTGTATCAGCACGAATGTCTTCGATGAACAAAACGAAACTTGCCTCCTGATTGTCCTTATCCCTAGGGTCCTGGTTGTGGCCACACAGGGCTCTGGCCATTGCACAGAGACGCCTAGTGACGCCTTTGACGCTGGATGCCACTCTCCTGTCCCAACTATCGTTCCCCGGTTACGAGGCGAAGTACTGTAGGGAGAGTCACGTCGTTTCCAGCTCACGGGCTCTCCGGTCTCTATATGAGGTAAGCATTCTGGTCGGTGCCAGAGGTTCCGCCGTGAGATGGCAGGGGCCTAGTCCAGACTCCCCAAAGCACCAAAACATGTAGTGGGTCACTCAAGCCCACGGGAGTACACTCATCAATGGAGACACTGGGTTGAATTATATAAAAAAGGGGGAGATGTGGAGAGCCGCTTTCCGGGTTAGGGCCTAGTGGACATGCCGCGACCTGCTCTGGAGTTAGGGCCTAATGGACACGCCGCGACCTGCTCTCGAGTTACCCCCGCCCATCGAGTGAGCCAAGATGGCGCCTGCATCCCGTTTCCGCATATGACGCTTGGGGCGGCGGTTGCTGCTAGCCTATTGTACACGCTTACGTAGTGCCAGCACATTGGTTGTAACTATTGTATATAAGAAATTGCCTGGGCTAGCCTCGGGGAGACAGCCCACAAGGAGCCGTGCCTGACGGCCGCATAGAGGTTGTTCTCCCACGGGGTGTAGGGCCTCGTGTGGAATATGTAACAGAGAAAGTTTTCTTCCTGGCTCCAGTAAAAGGCTTGCATTCACTGCCGTTGTGTGCCTCAAGTGTCAGTTTGTCTGTGTCTCTCTCTCTTTCCCCCTGTTCTCCTTGCCGGCCGAGGACAGGACGCGTGGGACCGAGCGAGAAGGCGCCGGACAAAAAGCCATCATCAGAATGCTCCAGGCTTGGGAGAAAAACATGACCTTGCCAACACCTTGATTTTGGACTTCCAGTCTCCAAAATTGTGAGCTAATAAATCCTGTTGTTTAAGCCAACAAGTATGTGGTATTTTTCAAAGCAGCCTGGCATACGAAGACAAGGTCCTCTATAGTATAAAAAGTTCAGAGATTAAAAAGCCTGAGAACTGCTGCATTAAGCAAAACTACACTTTTTTTCATGATAAACACAAGCACACACACATACTTGTATTTCTTTGTCACCATTGTTGCTAGTATAAGCTCAAACATAATTTTTAACCAAAATAACTTCTATTTCACAGTAAAAGCAAGGGGTTGAGTAAATAAGAACTGTCTGTCTTACACAAACATTTACCAGATTAGCCATGCTCATGAACACATCTTATAAAACCTCCTTAGGCCACAAATATTCCATTTACACATTCGTTAACATGATCCAAAGCTATGGCCTCTCTATAGAATGTAAAATTGAAGTGCAAAGGCATATGAACTCAAGATTATGCTTAATAACCATTTTGTAGCATTCTGTCTTAGAAATTATTTAATTCTACAATGAGAATCCGGTAACTAAAAATGTAATTCCTGACCAAGATTTTAAATATTTAAAGAACTTGGAGAGCATCTTCAAGGTGACATACAACAAAACATAATTACTATAGAAAAAAAATTTGACAGAATAATGAACTATGACTCAATTTAGTTGACCAAATTTAATATTTTTGTCTTAAACATTATGCAAGAATAATTATCATATCATTTGATCAGTAAATCTACATAAGTTTGGTAAAACAAACCAAAGTAGAATAAAATGTATCCTTTTGTTACACTTAGCATTTATAAAGCAGAGAGAAGACAGAGCTAGCTTTCTTAAAACAAAAATTATTCAGTAAGTTTTTCTTGCCAAGATTTATCTTAATTAGGTGAATTTGATTTCTGTATTACTCAGGATTCTCAAGAGAAACAGAACGGATTTAAATATTAACAGATTTATTATAAGAATTGGATTGGTTCATGCACCGTGGGGATTGGCAAGTCTGAATTCCGTAGGTCAGGCCACAGGTTGGAAGCTCAGTGAAGGTGATGATGAATTCCCCAGGAGAAGCTGGCTGTCAGATATAGAGATAGAAATTCTTCCTTCTGACTGCTGTAACACCAAGTTCTCTCCTTAAGGGCTCCTACTTATTGGCTGAGGAAATTACTTTGTATTCCTTTGTATTCAGTTGTAGATGCAATCAACTGACCAATAATTGAAACCCATCTAGAAATACCCTCCCAATAACAATCAGGGAAGTGCTTGCTTGACCAAACAATATGACACCATAAACTAGCTAAGTTGACACATTAAATTAACCACCACATTGTCTTAAAATTTTTGAGATATTTCCTATAAAATTTCTTCTGGGAATTTTAGGAATATTCAATTTATATAAGTACTTATTTATCTGCATAAGCTCAATCAGAACATAGTTCCCATAATTTGAGGTACTTTATTATCTTATTTATTAATAACCCTCAGAAATAGGAAAATATTTCATCCTCATGCAATACAGACATAAAGATAGATAGAGTGCTTATAGTTTTAAATCTATAACTTCAACCACAGGTCAGGATTAAGTAAAGAAATGCAAAAACTTGTTGTTCTAGATATTAATGAGCTATTCCCCTTCCAGTGGGTTCATAATTCTTAATTTATTTGACCTCAAAATTTTCAAAAGGTAAATAATAAAAAAGAATAACAAACTTGATTCTCTGTAACAGATATCTATAATCCATCCATAGAGATCACCAAATAGTCAAATCATAAGACCAAATTTCCAGTCATTGCTGTCACCAATGGAGAATAATGTCTATACCTTAGGTGTCACAGAAACAAAAACAAAACACACAGTCATTGGAAAGGAAAAATGGAAACCAAAAACAACACAGCTAAAGTTACATTGCCACCTGGATTCGATTCCACTCCACTCTGGGAGCCAAGAAAAGGCTACAGGACTAGCAGTATGAAATACGCTTCTCTGGCATCTGCTCTGTCAGGTGACTCAACTGGGCAACACAGTGGGACCTCCAAATTTTTAAAGGATCTTAAAAGATAAAATCATATAGACAAAAATTTTATTTAACACATTAATTATTGAGGGAACCAAGAAAATATTTCAAAAAGGTTCAAGAGAGAATTGAAAGGCTGACAAACATACATGCACAATCAGAAATTTTTAAGTGAATTTGTTTAATAGATGGAAAACTGACTTCTTTGGGAGAGAAAAGGAAATCAATGGCACCCTCACAGTGGAGAAAATTCATTTTGAATGCCCATAAGAAAAATTGTTTGCATTGCTATCAGTTGTTGACAATTACAGAGTGGTAAAATAGCTCAAACACTGTAAAGGGTGAGCATGGCCAGCTACCCAATAATCTTTCTTGTGCATTTCAAAGTCATTCACAAGTATTCCTAACAGTATCATTGAAAATAATTTGCCAAATTGTTCTTATTAAACAAACTAATTTTAGAAAAATAACAAATGAATTTAATCGATCAAGTTCCCAATAGAACCAATTATAACCCAACGAAGAAGAACTTAATGAAATTTATAAAACTGTATATATACAGTTTATTGAAAAATTGGATGTAGTAGAGTACAACAGGTGAGAAATTTATTCTTTCTCACAGCTTCCTTTTTCAGTGCTGTCTATAGATTTTTTTCTTCCCTATTTCTGAATGAAAACTTTGACTGATGTCATAGATTTCTGGTTTCATTAAGATAATAAAAAAATCCTGTCAGTCTATCAACAAATCCTGTGCCTCTCTTCAAATGTAGGATTCCTCTCCCCTCAGTTGATAAGCAATCAAAGGAAAGGGGAGGAATGATCTCCTTTTGTGACCTCTGGACCCCTCAAACTGTAATTCTTCAGGGGATCTTCCAGTTTGCAGCAAGTGGAGTGGGGAGAGTTAAGAAACAATGGTCTCACTTGCCTGGGAAGGTTGGAATACAGTATTAGTAGCATTTGTTTTTAGCGTATTTCTCCTATGAGGCTTTCTTCAGGGCTGTGGAGCTGCCTCAAGTACCTGAAATGGTTGATGGTGATCATTCCATCAGCTGGTTTATGACACCCCTACTTTCTAAGACCAGGCTAGCCTTCTAGTCTTTTCTGTGGAGGTTACCTCATGCCTGCTGGCAATCCTCTTGGAAAGGTCCTTTGTAAGATGGCTCACTGTTGGCTCCTTTGTGCAGTACTCCCCTGTGGTCCAGGAAAGTCAGTACCACTGCCTGGCAGAGAGCAGAAGTGCAGCTCTCTCTCAAAACTGCCCATGTGACCTTGCTTTTCCAGGGTAACCAACCTCAACCTCTTGCCCTTGCATGTTTCAGACTTGAATAAAATCTCTCCAGTTAAGCCACTAGAAGGCCATACCCATTTGTCTAAGGAAAGGGAGAAGATACCACCTCACCACAGGGGATGGGAAGAAACACATGGTACACCAGCAATCTTTTTGTCTAAACAAATCCTCTTTTATAATGTCTTATTGAATTATTTCCCTGCTCTTACACAGCCTGCAGGTACATTATGGGCTAATACTTGCATGTTTTTTTTATTTTTTATTTATTTTTTACATTTGTTTAGAATATTTTTTTTCACAATATCTTAAAATATTTGCTTACGTACTCTAGTAACTCCCTTGAGGAGTTATTTTATATCATTCTTGATCTGCACAGCTTTTTGCTGAAACTTAGAACAAGTGGAAGATCACATTTAGAATATTGTTACATGTATTTAATTCTTTTAATTTTTTCTTTTTAAATAGATTTTTTATTAGATGAGTTATAGTTTTGCAGAAAATAATTCAGAATGTACAGTTTCCAGAACCCTCACACATATGGTTTTCTCTGTTACTAATATTTTGCATTAGTTTGATATCTTTGTTACAATTGATGCTGAAACAATATTATTATATTTATACTATTGACTATAGTCCATAGTTTACAATAGGGTTCATTGTTGGTGTTGTACAAGCCTATATTTTATTTGCTTTTTTTAAAAATTTTATTCTGGTAACACAGCTACAACCTAAAATTTCTCCTTTTAACCACGTTCAAATTTTTAGTTCTATCGCATTATATACTTACAATGTTGTGCTGCCATCACCACTATCCATTACCAAAACTTTTTTATCACCCCAAACAGAAACTCTGTATCAGTTTAGTACTAATTCCCCCATTGCCTACCCCTACTAGTCTCTGGTAACTTGTATATCCAGTTTATGACTCCATGAATTTGCTTATTCTAATTATTTCACATCAATGAGATCAAACAATATTTGTCCTTTTGTTTCTGGCTTATTTCAGTTAACATGGTACCTTATATCTTCTACTTTGTATTGATTTTTATGGTGCTCAAGCCCTTACTTTGTAAAAAATCAGACAGTTTAACTTATTTAGGTAAAACTGTTTGGAATAGCATACATTATGAACATGCATTCATATATCAACTTTCCATGAGGTCTGCAATCAATTTCTTATTTAAAATTGAGACCATATCTACCCTTAGAGCATGTGTGTATATGCCCTTCATTGCTTAATTTTCCTCTACAGCACTTCTCACTGTCTAACAAAACTATGCTACATATTGTACTTATTTTATAGCTAAGTGGAAATCAATATGATAACTATTTTGCTGTATCCAGGTAGAGATGATGGTGATAGTGAAAATGGAGAGAAGTCATCAGATTTGGCATATACTTCAAATCTAGAGATGGCAGGATTTTTTGATGTGTTGGAATGAGAGATATGAGAAAGAGAGTTAGGTATATGTTCTACTTTGGAGGCCAGAACAAATGGGTGTTTTTGTTGTTGTTTGTTAGTTTGTGTTTGTGTTTGTTGTTGTTGTTCCTCCACTTAATGAGAAATTGTAAGGGTTGAAAAAATGTGAAATTTGGTGAAGTCATCAAAAGATCCTGAGAGGAATGACTATGGTCTGTTAATTTCTGATGGATACAGTAGGAACAAGTTCACAGAAATGTTGCTATATTAGGTAACTTTCTTGGGGTAAAGTAGGAACAGGTTGGAAGTAAAGCAGTTATCTTAGGTTAGTTGTCTTTTTCTTACTCCCTTGTTATGGTCTCTTTGAAATGTTCTTTTATTTTATGTTTGTTTTATTTTTTTCCATACAACTGATTTAAAAAAGAAAAAAAAAGTTAAAAAAAAAAAAAAGGAAAAAATATGTAGTGCCCCCTTGAGGAGCCTGTGGGGAATGCAGGGGTATTGGCCTACCCCACCTCGATGGTTGCTAACATGACCACAGACATAGGGGACTGGTGGTTTGATGGGTTGAGCACTCTACCATAGGTTTTACTCTTGGGAAGATGGTTGTTGCAGAGGAGAGGCTAGGCCTCCCTATAATTGTGCCTAGGAGCCTTCTCCGGAATGCCTCTTTGTTGCTCAGATGTGGCCCTCTCTCTCTAGCTAAGCCAACTTGAAAGGTGAAATCACTGCCCTCCCCACTACGTGAGATCAGACACCCAGGGGAGTGAATCTCCCTGGCAACGTGGAATATGACTCCTGGGGAGGAATGTAGACACAGCATCGTGGGATGGAGAACATCTTCTTGACCAAAAGGGGGATGTGAAAGGAAATGAAATAAGCTTCAGTGGCAGAGAGATTCCAAAAGGAGCCGAGAGGTCACTCTGGTGGGCACTCTTACGCACACTTTAGACAACCCTTTTTAGGTTCTAAAGAATTGGGGTAGCTGGTGGTGGATACCTGAAACTATCAAACTACAACCCAGAACCCATGAATCTCGAAGACAGTTGTATAAAAATGTAGCTTATGAGGGGTGACAACGGGATTGGGAAAGCCATAAGGACCACACTCCACTGTGTCTAGTTTATGGATGGATGAGTAGAAAAATAGGGGAAGGAAACAAACAAACAAACAGACAAAGGTACCCAGTGTTCTTTTTTACTTCAATTGCTCTTTTTCACTTTAATTATTAATCTTGTTATTTTTGTGTGTGTGCTAATGAAGGTGTCAGGGATTAATTTAGGTGATGAATGTACAACTATGTAATGGTACTGTGAACAATTGAATGTACAATTTGTTTTGTATGACTGTGTGGTATGTGAATATATCTCAATAAAATGAAGATAAAAAAAAAAAATCCTGAGAAACTCCAATACTTAATGAAAAGCTTTCAAGGATAAGGCAAGGAGATTAAGAAGGAGCAGACTTGAGTTAGAAAAAACATACATAAACAAGGAGAGTTGGGACATTAAAGACATTGGAAGATTCACTAAAAATGGAATAAGGTGATAATTCTGTCAAATTCTGGTAAAGAACAAGAAAAAGCCTGAAAAGTAGTCCTCAGATTAACAGATATTAGGGTTATGGAAAACTCAACCAGATGCATTTTACAAGACGGGCAGAGGCTAAATCCAAAATGGAGAGGACTGAATAGTGAATGTAAGGTGAGGAATGAAGAAATGTAACATAGTAATTGTGGTGATTTGGAGCTATGTATCCCAGAAACAAGTTCTTAAACTTAATCCATTCCTGTGAGTGTGAACCCATTGTATGTAAGATCTTTTGATGAGGTTACTTTAGTTAAGGTGTGGCCCAGCTCAATCAGGATAGGTCTTAATCTTATTACCAGAGACCTTTATGAGAGGATGAAATTCAGAAAGAGAGAGAGAAATCCACAGAGGGAGCAACCAGAAGCTGAAAGTCAATGGAATCAGACAGAGAAAGGAGGGGCCAGGAGAGACCACTATGTGTATTGCCATGTGACAAAGAAGCCCACAACCAGGGATCACTGGCAGCCACTTCCAGAATGCCACTGTCTTCTGGGAGAAAATATTTTTTTGTTGATGACTTCTCTAAGCTTCAAAACCATGAGTCAATAAATTCCAATCATTTAAAAGCCAACCCATTGTATGTTATCTGCTTTACCAATGAGGAAAGTAGAATAGTAATTCTTTCAAGAAATTGGATGACGCCAGTGAGGAGAGGCAGAAAGTGGGTATATAGATAGGTGAAGAGAACTGCAAAGTATTTTTTTGTTGTTTTTAATGTGCGAGATCTGTGTATTTATGCACATATGGAAATGGATCAGTGTAATTGCAGAATATACAAAAGAAAGGAATGATACTTTTTTCTCACTATTATTACTTTTTAATATTATTATTCTGGAAATATTACAGTGTATTAATATAATTGTGTTTATGTATGTGTGTAGTGAGTAGGTATACAGAATTACATGTGTGTATGTTTGTAATTATAAAACAGCATTATCTAGAACCTTTGGTTTTATTTATTTTTTACTAGAGAAGTTGTGGGCTTACAGAAAAATCATGCATAAAATACAGGATTCCCGTATACCACACTATTATTAATACCTTGCATTAATGTGGTGTGTTTGCTACAACTGATGAAAGCACATTTTTATAATTGTATTATTAACTATATAGTCCATAGTTTAACTTAGGGTTCACTATTTGTGTTGTACAATTCCATGGATTTTTAAAAATATTTTATTCTAGTTCCATATATACAACCTAAAATATCCCCATTTAAACCACATTCAAATATATAATTCAATCCTGTTAGTTGAATTCAAAATGTGCTACTATCACAGAATGATACTTTTAAGTATACTTTTCCTGAGTAGATATACGATCTATGCACAGTATAGGTAAAGTTACTTTATGTAAAAAGGGAATAGGTGTATCTTTATTATAAATGATATTGATAGTTATGATAGTTGCTATCCTATATGGATGAATGGGGCTAATTTCTGTTATCCTACCCAATGCTTGGAAGGCATTACCAGAAGTGATAACTCTGAGTAGGAATGAATCCTCAGAATATTACATCTGTTTTCTCATTTACTCATATCATTAAAATCTGTGAAGTAATTGCTCTTATTATTACCATTTATAGTTGAAAACTGAGACTTGAAGTTTAAAAGATTTGTCTGAGGTCACCAAGCTAGTAAGTGCTTAGAGCTGGGATTCAAGTGGAAGTTTTCTTGGCTGAAAAGTACAAATTCTTAAATCCTTGAAGTACAGTAAGTAAGAAATTACAAGAGAAGAAGTCAGGAATAGATACAAAAAGGGATCAAGAAAGCTAAGGCAAAAGATGGAAGGTGGTTTTTCATCTCCATAACCACATCTAGCTGATGATGATATTTGGCATGTGAGAAGAATAATTAGGGATTATAAAGTTTTATTTTCTCTGATTATTATATTAGAAAGCTAGGAATTACTTGGTGAACTGTAATTACTACAATTCAAATCATTTCTGCAGCATTATGAAAATGTGTGCTTTCATAACAATTACTCTTCCCTAGTGACACTCTTGCTTCAACAAAGTTGTTTCCATAAATAGAAAAAAACATTTCCATTGCTAAATATATTATTCATATATGTATATGATAACGCATCTTATCTTTTTGTTTTTTGATCATGTATTCTGGAGTATAATAAGAGAATGGCAATCACCTAGCAAATTTTTGCAAACATTTTAGTATTTTAATAAAAACAAGCCCACAAGGTGCATATTTTCCAACATTTAATTTATTAAATCACACAGAATTGAAGTACTGTCTAAAGGCCATTCCACAAGCAACAAAATTTACCATATATACATATTAATATGCATGGGATTGATAAAGTGAACCAGATTTACATTCTGCACATAAAACTGTCAACTCACATTTCCATGATAAATCATGAAAGAATAATGGGGTACTAAGTTATATGAGCATTGCATATATTTTCTGGGCTGGCAAAGGCATTATCTTCATGTTACTGATACATTTGTTCTACTAGTTTCATTATACCTCATATTTTAACAGAAAATTAATATGATAAGTATACCTTAAAACTTTCATGCTGGAAAATATTTCTCATTTTCACAAATCTGCAGAATATGGGCCAGAGGGGGTTAATTTTTTTTTTAATTCTTATTTCCTAATATATTGGTAAAACCCTCATCAAAGAATCCAGAAATGAAAGAAAAATATTTACTATAAGCCTCAAATTATTAAATTAACTATCTTAGGATAGAGTAAAAGAAATGATCTCATAATATCTGTTTTATAAAGTCAGAGGAAAAAAATGATATTTTCATGTTTATATGGGTAGCTCCTATACAATCAAGCCCTCTGTGTAAACAACAACAAGCAAAACCACACATGGCTTTGGACATCGCATCAACAATTCCCAAACTGAATTCTGAATGTTCTCCTCCAAACCTGTCCATGAACAACCTCCCCTTGAATATGTCCACGTTCAACCCTTCCTGACTGATTATAGAAATTATAATCCCTCTTCTGTGAAAACCTCCTAACTAGTCTCTCTGCTTCTACCTTTGGCACTGTTAACACCTATTGTCAATACAACTATTGGATGGAGATGTTTTTAAAACAAGTCAGATCCTGTTACACCTCTGCTAACAACCCTACAATGTCTCCAATTTACCCCAAGTAGAAGGCAAAATCCTTTGAATGGCTTATACCTCTTTATAAACCAGCCCAGCATTATCATCCTGACATCATGTTCTACCACACCCTGAGCACCCAAGCACACACCCCTCCAGCCACACTGATCCACCTCCTGTTCCTCTAAATTCCAGTCATGTCCCTGCTTTGAGGCCTTTCACTGGTTCTTTCTTCCTCCTGAAACACTTCCTAACTTCCCGAGCTCCAGATATCCATAAGGCTAACTCCCTCGTCACTGTCATATCTTTACACAGATGTCACCTTCTCAATGTGGTCTATCCTGATCACCTTATTTTACTTTGAAACCCCAATCTCCTGCCATTCCCTATTTTCCTTATACTATTTTACTATTTTCTTATTCCAATGATAATTATTAATTTTAACATACTATTTAATTAACATACTCATTATATTTGCCTATATCAGTTAGCATAGAAACTTCACAAAGCACAGGATTTGCTATTTTGTTCAAGGTTGTATTTCAAGTACCTAAATCAAAACTGTAGTATACATTCAACAAATATTTTGAAATGCATGAATTATTTTGATTTATTGCTGATGATATAGCATACACATGCACATTAAAAACTAGGAATACTGATATATGTAAGACAAGAAGCATATAAAATGCTGTTAGTTTCAAGGAGAAAAGACAATATTGATTTGCATGGAAAGAAAAATAATTTACAAAAAGATTGTATTTGAGATGATCCTGTAAGTATTGATAAAATTTTAACAAGTGGCTAATAAAGGTGTGGGCACTATAAGAATTACCCAAAAGAGAGATAGAATATAACTGATTATTGCTTGCTTTTTATTTTTCAAGACAACACTGGGGAAACAAAGATGAATAACCTGATTTTAAATTGCGTGCTTCTAGTGGAATGTGTGTATGTATTCGTGTGTGTGAGTGTGTGTGTGCAGGCATGTGTTCTAATTCAAGCAACCAATCAATAATAAAATAAAATGATAAAATAGAAATGTTAGAGCATTCCTCTGATAAGACTTATGGTGGAAATTGCAAAAGAAAAAATTTTTAAAAATTATTCGATATTCAATAATAAACTTTATTTATATGGAACAATGGAATGGTACTGTCAAGGAAGTAAAATGGCCTAGTGCCTAGGTCAAACCTCCATTAATGCTCAGATGGATGTTTGGTTGCAACTGATTTCATAAAGTTTATTTACCCGATAGTTTAGTTTGGGCATAATGTTGACATCATTCTGGATTCCAAACCCACCTTTTGCTCAGGCATAAGGATTGGTATCTAGGGAATTGAATTAAAGGGAAGTTTCAGGAAAATACTTGACTTTTATTTCTGGACAGAAAATTGTCCCTATGTTCCTATACTGGAATTTGCATAATTCCAATGAAAGTAGTTGAACAACTTTGCAAAACGCAAAAAGGCCCATACCATCACTTACAACTAAATCTCAGGCCATTCCTAGGATTACCCTCTTCTATGCTCCATTCAGACTTCTCTAGCTTTTCAAACCAAAAATTACCCCCAAAACAAAGATATTGCATAGGTGAGATAAAAAAGGGAGAAAAGAGAATGACTTACTCAATACCACAAGGGTGGGGTGCAGGAGAAGATGTTGGCACAGGGAGGTGCAGAATTTAGTTAGTCCTCTAGAGCAACTAGTAAATAGCCAGGAACAACTAGTAAATAGCCTGGAACAACCGTTGGGGGACATCCGTGACTGTTCACACATCGTTCACCAGTCAGGAATGGGTGTAATGGCTGAGATCACAGCATAAAAACTAACTGGAAATGTCCTTATATAGAAAATTGTAGTGAATGCATAACTCTTTGATTATACAGGGAACTGCTGATTATTTACTTAGGATGGAATGCATGGTATGTGAATAAAACCATCTAAAAAATAAACAGAGGGATATAAGTGCTTGAGAAAATGTGAAGAAAGGAATATACCCAATTACCATTGATGGGGAAGTAGGATGGTGCCGCAAATTTGGAGGGCTGTGTGGTGGTTCCACAGGAAGCTAAGCATGGGGTTGCCATATGGCCCTGCAACTTGGCTATTGGGTATATACTTGGAAGAGCTGAAAAAAGGGACATGAATGGACATTTGCACAGTGGGATTTATGGTGTCAGTATTCACAATTTGCAGTGGATGGAGGTGGCCTAAGGGTACATCAACTGGTGAATGGAATGGCAATTTGTGAATGGAATACTGAGCTGCTACAAGAAGGAGTGAAGTTGTGAGGTGAGTCGACATTGAGGACAGTATGTTGAGTGAAATATACCAGAAATGATAAGAAAAATACTATAATGCCTCACTAATATGGACTAAATATTTTGTGCAAATCCTGAGAATTGAGTCTGAGAACATAGGTTATCAGGAGAAGGCTTATTGTAAAGGTTCCTAGATTGTAAGCTCTTACAGCAGTTACATCTATTCCTGAGTTGTAATGGTTATTTCTAAATTTTGAGATGCTGAGCTTTTGTGTATAACCCAGTTGATCCCTGGAACTTTGGGTATCTGTGTGACAACTGAAACTCAGAGCCAGAGTTCAGCAACTATGACTGTCAACATTACCCCACATAGCAAATGTTAGAATCTGAAAAAAGAGATCAGATTTCAATTAGAGATATGAATGAAATGGACTTGGTTAGGACTAAGGTTAATCAGACTGAAGGGTAAAGGATGACATTGACAGGATTTTTGAAGTTTCAGCTTCTATATGGGATCAAAGGAAGATATGTTTATTAGGTGCAAAATCTATATTTTTTGTAACACATTATATAGTTTGACTTGTATAGTCAGTGTATTCAAACAATATAATTGCATGGCACATTGGGGAGTGAGGTCTGGTTGGATTGTACAGGTTAGTGTGAAGCCCCAAGATATCCCAGAATAATTCTGGCAGACAATAAAAATGTATTTGCAAAGATCCCTTGAGGGTCTGGGAGAAAATGTGGAAATATTAAATTTCCCCACCTGGGGAATTAATGATATTCTCACAAGCATTGGGGGCTACTAAATTAGAAGGCTGAGCCTTCGATCTTGGGTCTTGCCCTTATGAAGTTTGTTACTGCAAGGGAGAGGCTAAGCCTACTTAAAATTGTGCTTAGCAGTCACCCCCAGAGAACCTCTTTTGTTGCTCAGATGTGGCCTCTCTAAGCCAACTCTGTAGGTAAACCCAGCGTCTTCCTTCTTATGTGGGATATGACTCCTGGGGGTGTGGATTTCCTTGGCAATGTGGGACATGACTCATGGGGATGAGCTTGGTCCTGGCATCTTGGGAGTGAGAGGGCCTTCTTGGACCAAAAGGGAGAAGCAAAAATGAAGCAAGGTAAAGTTGCAATGCTAAAACATCTCAAATAGAGTCAAGAGGTCATTCTGGAGGTTATTCTTATGCATTGTATAGATATCCCTTTTCAGTTTGTTGGTGTGTTGGAATGGCTGGAAGGAAATACCTGAAACTGTTGAACTGCAACCCAGTAGCCTTGATTCTTGAAGACAATCATATTACCATAAAGCTTGCACTGTGAATGACTGATTGTTAAAACTTTGTGGCTCCCACTCCCTTTATACAGTGTATGGACAGATGAATGAAATGGTGGTGTCAGAAAGTAAATGAATAATAGGAAGGGATGGGGGGTGGGATGTTTTGAGTGTTCTTTTTCACTTTAACTTTATTCTTATTCATTTTGTGTATGATGGTGAAGGTGTTCAAGGATTGAATGTAGTGATGAATACACAGCTGTATAATGGTGCTATGAACAATTGATTGTGCATTGGGGATGGTTGTGTGGTGTGAATGTATTTCAATCAAATTGAATTTAAAAAAATACCCCAAGGACCCACCAATAGCAACCCCAATGCATTGCACATCCAAAAAAACAAAACAAAACAAACCAAAACAAAAATCCCTCGAACCTCATGGGACAAAGAATTTCATAGGCTTTACATCTTTTGCCTGCAGTTGATTTCATTTTAATTCATTTGTCCTTTCTGTCAAAGCTAGATATTTCTATGTTGTCATTTCAACTCCCAGAGTGCCTAAGGGAAAAAATAAATACAGCAGCTGCTTCCTTTCATTTTAGTTGTGGTATTAACCCATTTTCTCTGGATCTTATATTCAATAATTTATGAAAGAATAAATATAATCACTGTTAAGGGAAATATATGCTTTCCTTCAAAATGAATCCTCAGAATGGCCAAAATTCTGTTTTACACAGCATCTGCTATACTTTATCACACTTTACCACAACTTTTATCAACATAAGTAGTATATACTTATATATTTTTTTCAAAAAATTTGAAGAGGTATTTGTATTTACCTTATTTTATTACATACCTTGCAGTAATTCTTAATATGGATGAAAGAGTCCTAACTCTGAGTTATCTGCCTCATGTCAATAAATTCTCCCATATTAAGCATTAGATTCCACACCTGTTACACTTGCACACATATTCACTGGCATTTCCCTTAGTCAGGACTTGAAATATCTTTGAGGAAATAGGGTACTTCTTTGCGGAGCAGCGCTTGCACCAACCACAGCTTAAGTCTTGAATGAGACCTAACTCTAGTTATCTGCCTAGGAGCAAGGAGGGAAGGTATTGATAGGTCTTGAGGAGAAAAAGGATGTCTTCCTGTCGGGGACTGAGGGATTTGGCCTGACAGGGGCTCTAGTGGCTCCCTGGATCCTAAAACCCTGAATTTTACCTTAATCTTTTCTTGCTGCTTCTGGACAACAATCATGATATTAGAATTCCTAACATGTGTTTTTGTTTGTTTGCTTGTTTGTTTAATAGCTAACTGGAATAATTTTTCCCTCCAATATAATATTTTTTTTCCTTTTGTTAGAAAATTTACTTTCTACCTAACTTCACCTCCTATGCAATTTTACTAACTAACTCACTAACAGCTAACTAACTAAGGTAGGGAAACACAGTGATTGGGGAGTAGAGCCAGCTCCTTGCCAAATGATTTCCCTTTCACAAAAAGCTTTGAATGAACCATGGATATCAAAACACCTCAAGGGAATGAGACAAGGATAAAAGCTATTTTCCCAAGGACCTTAAGATAAAAGAAGCTGGGCATATTTCCAGCCTCCTCCAATTATCTCTTTTGGCTCCAATGCAGCAAATTATCTTCCTCTAAATACAACCATGACTAAGCTAGAAAATAAGTTAACCTATTGATTTTTCATACCTTGACACCATCAGTTTTAGTATACTTTGGAATTTGGATCCCTCTGGCAATAGTAAAATTACTTAGATACGTTAGCCAAATATCCACTCTTAGAATCTTCCCACCCTCTGCATATCATGCATACATCCAAAGTTAAATTTTGTTTTTTTTTAAATCCAATTTTATTGAGATTGTTCACATATCATACAATCATCCAAAGTGCACAACCAATTGACCATGGTACCATCATACAGCTGTGCATCCATCACAATATTTTTCTCAATTTTTAGAACATTTTCATTACTCCAGAAAAGAAATAAAAATAAAAGAGAAAACTCAAATCCTTCCATGCCCCTAATGCCTCCCCCCTCAATTATTGACTCATAGTATTGGTATAGTACATTTGTTACTGTTGATAAAGAATGTTAAAATACTACTAACTACAGTACATAGTTTGCAATAGGAATACTTTTCCCTATATACCCTTCTATTATTAACTTCTAGTTTTGGTGTCATACATTTGTTCTAGTTCATGGAAGAGATTTCTAATATTTGTACAGTTAATCATAGACATTGTCCACCACAAGATTCACTGTTTTATACATTCCCATATTTTAACCTCCAACTTTCCTTCTGGTGATATATGTGACTCTAAGCTTCTCCTTTCCACCACATTCACACCACTCAGCACTGTTAGTTATTCTCACAATAACATGCTACAATCACCTCTGTCAATTTCCAAACACTTAAGTTCAACCTAGTTAAACATTCTGCTCATAATAAGCAACCACTCCCCATTCTTTAGTCTCATTCTGTGTCCTGGTAATTTTTGTTTCATGCCTATGAGTTTACATATTATAATTAGTTCACATCAGTGAGACCATACAATATTTGTCCTTCTGTGTCTGACTTATTTCACTCAATATAGTGCCCTCAAGGTTTCTTCATCAACCTGTTCTTTTTAAAGATGGTTTTGTTCACCTACCATATATTCCATCCTGAGTGAACAGTCAATGGTTCCCTGTATAATCAGGTATTTATGCATTCACCACCATCACCACTATCTATATAAGGACATCTCCATTTCTTCCACAAGGAAGGAGGAAGACCAAAGAACATAGATAGACAAAAGAAAAAGAAAAAGAAAAAAAAAATGACAGCTAAAAAGGAACCAAAGGAAAGACAGAATTGAACTAAAGTAGAATAAAAGAGTCAGAAAACATCACCATTGACAAGAGTCCCATACCCCTTCCTTATGCCCCCTCTTATATGTATTTAGCTTTGGTATATTGTCTTTGTTACATTAAAGGAAGCATAATACAAACTTTCTGTTAACTATAGTCTCTAGTTTGCATTGATTATATTTTTTCCCAATACCACCCCATTTTTAACACCTTGCAAGGTTGACATTCATTTGTTCTCCCTCATGTAAAAACATATTTGTGCATTTTATCACAGTTGTTGAGTACTCTAGGTTTCACTGAGTTATACAATCCCAGTCTTTATCTTTCCTCTTTACTTCTGGTGTCTCACATACTCCTAACCGTCCTCTTTCAACCATACTCACATCATCTTTGTTCAGTATACTTACATTGTTGTGCTACCATCACCCAAAATTGTGTTCCAAACCTCTCACTCCTGTCTTTTCTTATCTGTCTGTACTGCTCCCTTCAGTATTTCCCATAGAGCAGGTATCTTGTTCATAAATTCTCTCATTGTCTGCTTGACAGGGAATATTTTAAGCTCTCCCTCCTATGTGAAGGACAATTTTGTTGGATATAAGATTTTTGATTGGCAGTTTTTCTCTTTCAGTATTTAAATATATCACACTACTTCCTTCTTGCCTCCTTGTTTTCTACTGAGAAATCCACACAGAGTCTTATCAAGCTTCCTTTGTGTGTGATGGATTGCTTTTCTCTTGCTGCTTTCAGGATTTTCTCTTTGTCTTTGATGTTTGATAATCTGATTATTAAGTGTCTTGGTTTAGGCCTATTCAGATCTCTTCTGTTTGGGGTATGCTGCGCTTCTGTGATGTGTAATTTTATGTCTTTTATAAGAGATGGGAAATTTCATTGATTATTTCCTCTATTATTGCTTCTGCCCCTTTTCCCTTCTCTTCTCCTTCTGGGACACCTAGGACATGGACATTCATGTCCTTCATGTTGTCACTCAATTCCCTGAGATATTGCTCATATTTTTCCATTTTTACCCCATCTGTTCTTTTGTATGTAGGATTTCAGGTGTCTTGTTATTCAGTTTCTGAGTGTTTTCTTCCACCTCTTGAAATCTGCTGTTGTGTGCCTCCATTGTGTTTTTCATCTCTTGTGTTGTGCCTTTCATTTCCATAGATTCTGCCAGTTGTTTTTTCAAACGTTTAATTTCTACCTCATTTTCATCCATTTTTTGTTTATATCCTTCATGTCTTTTGCCATATCTTCCCTGAACTCACTGACTTGGTTTTTGAATTGACTTAGCATATGTCTTTGAAAATCTTTAACTGATTATTTCATTAAAGTCTAATCGTATCTCTACTGTACCTTAATTGAGGTGTTTTTTCCTTTGACCGGGCCATATCTTTGTTTTTCCTAGTTTAAATTATAGTTTTCTATTGTCTAGGCATCTGGTTTCCTTGTTTACCACAATCAGATTTTCCCAGACAAGAATGGGTTTAGGTCTCAGAATGGGGTTGTCTTCAGTGTCAAGTTTCCCTGAGCATGTGTCTTAGAAGATTGACAGACTTTTCTGTGTGGCCTCTAGCTGCTGTGCTTTTCCTAATCTGCCCAGCAGGTGGTATCTGTCAGCCTGTCACTTCCAACTGGTGTAAGGAAGTGTGGCCCCTTTAACTCTCAGCTTAAGATGTTTCTGGTTTGATTATTTTCCCCCAGGCCTGGGGTCTGAATTCTGAAGGGAGGGCAGGCACAAGATCTGGGCCCCCCCTACTTCCTCTTAGGCAAAATACACCCCCTAGGCACCTATCTTCTGCATTTGAATTACGTCTTTGTCTCTCTGACTCTGCTAACTCCATCCCTGTCTGGGTCTGTTTGCTGTGAAGTGAAAATGGCTGAGGCTTTCTCCACTGAGCCACTCAGTTTAAGGGAGAGAAAAAGGGAAAGAAAGCCCCCTTTCAGAGACAGTCCATACCCCTCAGTTTCACCCATCAGTCAGAGAGAGTACCCTGTCTTCTGGGCTCCCTTTCCTGGGGCACAGGCATTTTCTGGCTCTCTAAGTTCAGTTATCTTTAAAAGCCTTGTATTTTTCCTTCTTTTTTTTAAAGTGATGTTTTTTTCCATCAGCCCCATGTCCTCTCCACTGGGAGTGAACTCAGGGTACTTTGCCACTTGTTAGGGGTCTGTCTGTGTTTATAGCTTGTATTCAGCAGTCCACATTTGTTAATTAAAACCCCAGTTGGAGCTAGGCTGAGCTATATTCTCTCACTCAGGGAATGCTGCTTTCTCCCACAGCGAGATCTTACAGTTCATCCTGCCATGGGGGGATGGGGGATCCCGGTGTGGCTCCACAGTTTTTACTTACAGATTTTATGCTGCAATTTCAGCCATCCCAACCAATTCAGCTTGGATTACGATGGGTAGACAGTCACAGTTCTCCCCCAGCAGTTGTTACAGATTATTTACCAGTTGTTCTTCATTGTTTATTAGTTGCTCAAGGGGACTAACTAAATTTCACACATCCCTATGCTGCCATCTTGCCCCTTCTCCAAAGTTAAGTTCTGAAACAAAATTGCTTGTTATACATTTTAGCAATAAAAATTCTATGTGCTCCCTAAGTATTTTCCTCTCAGAAGGAATATGCTCCAAGTAGAAAATCATTTCTGAAATGTACTGAAGGCAATCATAAATATATATATATACATTTATGTATATATGGATAAAAGTGTGTGTGTACCCATTAGTTTGCCTAAGTCACCAAGCTGCATGGTCAATCCACATTCAAAAATAAAAGCCTGTAAAAACAGATATTAGCCATCATGCTTGTTAAAATTCAGTTAATATTAATCACCAGATTTGATAATTTCTTGTCTTCATTCTGTAATCTCTCTCTGTTTCCCTATCTGCAGGGAGTTATGAGTTGCATGAATCAAAGAACTTCTCTCAACTCTTGTAAAAGTTTACAGTTATCACAAATTCCCATTCAGAGGTGGTGGGGGGTTGAAGGGACCTCTGGCCCACCAACATTTCTAATATTGACATCCAAGTATTTATGTTGCAAAGCATAAAGTTCCATTTTCCTTATACAGTAGATTCCTGATCCGATCCTTATTGGTTCCAGCCTCTGTTGGGATGTCTTAGGCATCTCTAGCTCTTTAGTTAAAACCAGTGGACTCTAGAATCTACAAGGCAAATGTAAGCTTCGACATTTTGAATGACAATTTATTTTTATTGTCATATTTTAATGACACAGTCCTTCATCACTGATAAATATTTATAGCATCTTTGCTAAGAATGGCCTAGGGACAATCCTGGCATTCTGATACCAGTTTCTTCAGTTTCTATTCCAAGCATTTTTGTTTTTTCTCTAATTTTTCAAATCAACCTAATATTTGTGTGTAGGATATTTGTGCTAATCCATATTCTGACATGAAACTTTGTGGTTAACAGAAAGAATAATGGCAATTTGCCAATTGACAGAGACAAACAATGTACATTTTCTTAAATGGAAAACTATCAAGACAAGTACACAAATTGGAAAAAATGCAATATCAGCCTAGAGGGAGCCTCAGCCTTTCTAATCCCTGATTCCATATGAGGACCCATGGTTTCTTTAGAAGATTCTTCAGAGAAACTTAACTTGCTATTCTGAATTTGTACCCAGAACTCTTCTGGAAAACTTGGCTACTTGCCAGGTATAAATAACCAACACAAAATAATATCAGTATAATTTTAAAATACCTTGGACACTCAATGAATTTGAATATCAGTCTACCAAGCACTGATATAGTCTTTATATTTTTGCTTAAGGTAAGTGGTTTGCCTGGGAATCAACTGATGGGACCAAATACGGATTCAAAACTAGATTTCTCTGTCCTTAAACACTCTGCTAAATTGCCTGCACATTGTCCTTGACTCCTACAGAACTGATTTCATCTCATTAATCTTTGAAGCATCATCTCAACTTATATTCATAGAGGGACAGAATTAGATGCAGATCCTACTATACCATTTATTAAAAGTCCATGGAAGAAATTATTTTAAAATTTAGGTACTAAAAAGCCTTGTTGTTCCTTAGAACACAATGCTTTTCTCATGGTCTTTGCATGTTGTATACCTAGCTGCATTTTCTTATTTATTTGCTTATTTTTTTGGAAGACTCAATAGTTAACTTTGGGCACACATTTAGCAATGTATAGTAAATTATGGTCTTATTCCATTTACATTTTCCTCAAAGTTACCAATTTAATATTGTTATTTAGTAATATTTCATAAAAATAAAATATCAATAACATGGATAATAACATGATAATGAATAATAACTGATATTATTAAAAGTGTTTTACATGAATCATCTTATTTAACTCTTGCATATTTTTATGAGATATAAACCATTATTTTCCCACTTCCAGGAAATAGAATCAAGGGCCACACTCTTTAAGGATATGACCTGGAAGCTTTGTATAACTTTTGCTTACATCCCATATGACTTGATGTAGCCACGGAGAGGTAGGCAGTGAAATGCAGATTGTGACTGATTGTCTATATGTCCAGCCAAAACTTGGGGCTAAACTAAGGGAGTGGAAATTTGTCCCTAAGGTCTGGAAGACTCCATCAAAGCTTCCTAAGCCAAAAGTGAGAAGAAAGAAAAAAACACCTAATTTGATATTTACTTAAACCTGAAATGATTTGGCCTAAATTATCCAGTTATAATATTTACAAGTTTCATACTAACTAGAATTTTTTTCTATTTCCCTCAAACTGTCTCCATAAATAAAGATTAAAGTATGCTCTATCAATTTTAAGAATATATGATGTCATTTTCCAAGAAAAATTGCTTGAGCATTGCTTAAATATATTACAATTTGTTTGAAATATATTCTACATTTAATTTGAAAATTCACTCATCACCAAACATGCTCTTTATTATGACTTTACCTCACTTGCCTATATAAAATAAATTGGTGCCATTTATGGATTAAAGTTTATAGTGAATATGATTTATTACATTTTCTTGTATTGGGGACATGTCAAGCACATCAAATTTTAATGAATTGCCTATCCTGGACCATAGCATATAATTTAATTTTTATTCTTCTAGTCATAAATTTCACAATATATTTGTGTCATGAAACTCTTTTCAAAAAAAATACTGAAATTAATTAGTATTGATCTCAGTATTTAAGAATGATTCTAAAATATGATATAACTGTGGATCAATAACTTATAAAATTCAAAATCATTTTATTTTGAATTGTTTTCCCTTGTTATATGATCCCAACCAACCACACAATTATTGGGTACTAGCTGTTTATTTTTAATGTCTCTAGCTTTGCTGTAATTTCTAAGAGGACGTAAACATAGCATGAAGCATGGCCTCCTCCCACAAGACATTTGGAGGCTGAAGCCTTGTAGGCAGACAGACCAGTTTAAGCAAAGGTGTCATGGCAAATTTGACCCTGTTGAGTGTGAGGATAGGGCTAATTTTTTGAAAAAGAAAAAAATAAAAACATTTTTAGCCATATTTTTAAAACTGTGTAGAGACAGCATAAACTTCAAATGGTATTTCTTTGATTTATTAGTGTTAAGTTTGGAAATGAAAGACATTTCTTTATATCTTTGTCCCTCTTATACCCACCTGACTATATATCTTAAAGTCTAGATTTTTCAAATTGACCTAAATCAATTTCTAATTTTATAAATATAAATAGGCCATCAAGAAGATTAAATTGCTTGCTCAAAAACAAGCATTAATGAAAGAGCAATATATCTATATATTAATGTAACAAGATTTATTGAGTGACTATATGATGGACCCTGAAATACTTATTTCAGATAACCTGGTATCTGAAATAAGTATGCATAGCCGATAAAGCACCTGCCCTCATGGAGCTTAGAATTTAGTGAGAAAGAGGGATATGATTACAAAGATTTGTGAGTACTGTGAGAAAATGAATAGGAAGTGACTGCATCATGTAAGTAGGTGACCTCATCAAGTCTGTAAGATCAGGTGAAGTTTCTATGAGAAAGTGGCTATTTAAGTTTCCTAGGATGCTAAACACAAATACCAGGAAACGGTTTGGCTAAAACAATGGAAATTTATTTGCTCATGGTTTTGAGGCCAGGAAAACATCCAAATCAAGGCATCATCAAGACAATCCTTTTTTCTGAAAGACCAGCTGCCAGTCAACCTTGGTTCCTCTGTCACATGGAAGAAGCATGGCAGTGTCTGTTGGTCTCTCCCTTCTCTTCTGGGTTTGGTTGATTTCAGCTTCTTGCTTCCATGGCTTTCTCTCTGTATGTGAATTTCATTTTCTTTTTAAAGGACTCCAATAATAAGAGTAAGACCCATCTTGATTGAGGTGGCACACACCATATCAGAAGTAGCCTCATCAATAGGTCCTACTTGGAATGGGTTTAAACCCACAGGAATGGATTTGATGTACGAACATGTTTTTCTGGGGTACATCCAGCTTCAATCAACCACATATGAACTTTAGTTAATAATAGTGTATCAATATTGGTTCTTTAATTTGAACAAATGTATCTGGTAATATAAGACATGAATAATAAGAAAAACAGGGTGCAAGAAACATGGGGTCTCTCTGTTCTATCTTTACAAATATTCTGTAAATCTGAAACCAACCTGTAAAGTTTATTACAAAAATAAGTAAATAAAGAGAAAAAATTAAAAGTTTATATAGGGTAGATTTCCATGAATACAACATCCTTATATGACAACATTACAGAGATACAGAAAAATTAGTGGTTGCTACGTATTGGGAAGATTGGGTTGAGAAGAAAGCAGATGATGGTAACTATAAAGTCATATAATAAGAGATACTCATCATGGAACTGTTCAGTATCTTGGCCATGATGGACTTCACATGAATCTACACATGTAATAAAATTACCTAGATTTAAATACACACTTGTAAATATGTGCACATAAAACTGACGGAAATGAATAAAGAGTGATAGATTGTATCAATACCAGTTTCCTGATTGTGATCTTGTACTGTAGTTATGTAAGATGTTACCACTGGGGGAAAGTGGGTGAAGAATGTACAGGATATCTCTGTATTATCTGCATGGGAATCTTCAATTATCTCAAAGTAAGAAGTGTACCTAAAAATATTACATATTGCAATCATGGTATTAAATTTAATGATATACAGTAGGTAAAGTGGGGTAGAAATGCAGTTTTAAAAATCTTCCTATGCAGTGAGGAGATCATATGCAAAAGACTTGATGTTAGAAAATCATATTTCATTCATTGAACAAAAATATTAAACAGCCAATGTGGTTGGAGTTTCAGAGTCAGGAGGATAGTGGTTCAATATGAGGTTGGTGATGATACAGTGACCACATCCTTTAGAACCTTTTGGAATACATTAAGGGATTTGTTCTAAATTTTAAACGTCTTTGGAAGCCATGCACATAGTAGACTTTGTTTAACATCAACTCTTCAGTACATGCAGTCAAGGAACCATTTATATTTTAGAAGTGCTTATGATACTTAGAAGTTCAGATTATTATATGATTGTGTGCATATGTTGGTCATATTTGCCTAGATTTATACCTCAAGTTCATGTCCTTACTAGGTGTTGGACTTTGAAGCAGTTATATAACCACTGTAAACCTCCACTTTGTGCATTATATTTATACAAATTTCTACCCTCCTGTGTTTCTCAAGTGTGATACTTATTGTAGTGTTTTGGCTCTTATTAAGTTTTACAATTTACACTTTATCTATTGATTGATTTCTCACATAGACTTTTAACAAACAATTAATATAGATTAATTATAAAATTTTGGAAAATAAAATAAAATTTAAAATTCCGGTTAGAGCCCCTTGCATATATAATCATTGTTAAGTTGTCATGTGCCAGCTAAAACTCAATTTTCATGAGAAAATGGGAGAATAGATAGTGGAAGACAACTAGAAATCTATGATGTCTGTGTTTTATACTAACTGTAAGCCACTTGAGGCCAGGACAAAACTTTTCCCACTGTTATATATAAAAATTGGAAAGCATGGTAAATATTTGCTAAATGGATGGGCAAATGAAAGCTAATGTATAATGGCCTCCATTTTCTCTGTGAAGCAATAGACAAAGCCCTCAACTAAGAGAAGAGTCACTAAGAGTGGGAGAGCAGTGTAAGGTTTGAGGAAAATGGTAACTCATTTAGAAAAACAGCTACAGAGATTAAATGTAAGGCAGATACATAAAAATGGCTGATGCTGGAAAGTGCTAAAGTTCTAACTGAATGTAAATAACATACATATGTGGTAGACATTATTTAATGTGTAATACTATACACACTAATGTTTTCCCTAACATTTCATCCAGTAAAAGCCTTGGATGAAAAGAGAGATCCATGTAACAGCATTGAGCCAGTAGTAAGAGCAAGCAGAGCAAGAATGGTGGGAATAGAATAAACAAGGAGAGTGAGTGCAAATAGAAGAATAGATTTCACATAAAAGGAGGGTGGAGTTGATGTGGAGAGTAGACCATATGGTGAAATAAAAATAGGTTGAAACTTAGGTGTTGTTGATGTAGACAAAGAATAATTATAGGAATAAAGTAGTGAAAGATTAGAAAGTTGGAATGCTGCCATTAGAAAAGTGTTTATTCAAATTGCTCCATACCTCATCTTTCAAGAGTGTAATGATAAGGTTTAAGTGAGGTGATGGGTATATTTTGTTCACTTTCACTTTTTTTCACATATTGTCAATTCTTTTATCCTATCTCACATATTACTAGATAAGCTGTTTGTATCTAGGCCAAATTATAAATATATAAATTACTAGAATGGACACAATCATCCTTTTTAGCAGAGAAGTATATACATATTCATATAATAGGAGGTAAAATATCTGTTTATGTAAAAATATAAAATTTTTAAGAGTATGTTTCACAATGCATAATATACATTTTATAGTACTATTTCATCAAACACATAAACAAACAAATAAATATATATTGTGAGTACATGCTGTGAAATCTTTGATTGTTTGCAAAATCAGAAAAGATTTGAGATTACTGTTCAAGAGGATGAAAAGAAAGATATCTATAATAGTAATTGGATATTAATAACAAGTAAAGAATACAGTTGGAGATATAGAAATTAATACCAATTTCTAATTTAACCTGACCTATTTATTTGGGGAAACTTATGCTTTTTTTTAATGAATAGGGAACATCTTTCAAAAAATGTTAAAAAAAGATAAAGGGCCAGACAAAAATGAACAAATAAACAAAGAAGATGTCTTTGGAGAAATCATTTACCCTCTTTGGGTCTCAATTTTCAAAAATAATTTGTGTTCTATTTCTAGCCATTATTTTAATATAAATTAAGAAAAATCAATATGATAATGATTTTGAAGATATAAGGATAGTTTGAATGAAGAGAAAAAGAAGGAAGGAAAATTGAATGAAGCCAGGAGCCTTAGTTTGTCAGAGCTGATGTGGCAAATTACCAGAGACTGGTTGGCTCAAACCACAGAAATTCCTTGTCTCACTGTCCTGGAGCTCAGAGTTCAAAATCAAGACGTCAGCAAGGCATGCATGGTTCCTCTAAAGGGGAAAACCCATTCCAGGCCTCCTCCCTGATTTCTTCTGAGTGGTCAGCAATTCATGGAGTTCCTTGGCTCATGGCAGCATAATTCAATCTCTGACTCAGTCACATGGTCATCTCTCTCTGTCTCTGTTTCTCTGCTGGTGTCCAAAGTTCTTCTTCTATAAGGACACCAGTCATATTTTATTAGGCCTACACTAATCCAGTTTGGCCTCAACTTAACTAGTAGCATCTTCAAAGATCCTGTATACAAGTATGCTCATATTCTCAGGACTGGGGACTAGGGCTTAAGTATGTTGTTTTAGGGGGCACAATTCAATACATAACACCAGGGGTGTGCTGGTTTGGATCTGTTATGTACCCCAGAAAAGACTATGTTCTTGTAATCTGCTCATGTGGGGGCAGACCTATTGTGGGTGGGGCCGTTTGATTAGGTTGTTTCCATGGAGATGTGACCCCACCCATTCAGCGTGGGGTTCAGTCCCCTTCCTGGAGTCCTTTATGAGAGGATAAAAGGCAGAGACATTTTGGAGACAGCCACTGAAACCAGAACCAGGAGAGAGAAGGTAAGAGATGAAATCCAAAGTGTGCCCAGAGCAGCTAAGAGAGTACCCACAAACACATAGAGACAAATTCCCCAGGAGAAACAAACAAGGATGTGCAGGAAGTAAGAGAGCCATTGAACTGCAGATGTTGCCATGTGACTTCCCATGTGACAGAGAAACCCCAATGCCATCAGCCTTTCCTCAGAGAAGTTATCTACCTCTTGATGCTTTAATTTGGACATTTTCATGGCCTTAGAACTGCAGGTGTTGCCATGTGACTTCCCATGTGACAGAGAAACCCCAGTGCCATCAGCCTTTCCTCAGAGAAGTTATCTACCTCTTGATGCCTTAATTTGGACATTTTCATGGCCTTAGAATTTGCAACCTAATAAATCCCCATTGAAAAAGCCAACCCATTTCTTGTATATTGCATTCAGGCAGCTTTAGCATACCAAAACAAGGTGAGATAATACTTTCTAGCTGAAGGATTATGATGATAACATTTTTTTAGTGTGAAATTATTCTGTAAGTCATAGGCAATTCAAATGCAGAGAAGTACTTTTGTTACTGAACATATAAGAAAAGAGACATATAAGAAAAGACATTTTAGTATACATGGAGTTGATGTTTCCTATATCAGCCCTTTATAATTTAAGGCGATGTGAAGATTTTAGGAAGATGCTTTTAATTCTTCTTAGTTTCACAAACAAAATGACACAATTCTTTAAAAAAACAAAACAAAACAAAGTCACTGATGTAGAAACTTTTCTCCAGAGGAAAGTGATAATAAAAGCAGTGAAGTCATAATGCCAACAAGAGAAAGACTTAGATGGAATGGCAACATAAGTCACTACTTTAAACAAACAAAAAACATTGTAGTAAGAGATTGTGACAGTCTTTTATCTCTTACACAGTTTCCCCAAGGAATAAACCATTTTAAAAAATATAATCACCAGCTATTTGTATAGCTTTTTATACAAAAAGGATAGGATTTTCCAAGTGGCTAAAATCCTTTTTGGATTTTCAATTACATATATCAGGCATTACATTTTTACATAATTTCTTCAGCTCTTTGCTTTATTTTTCAAGGTTGAATTTCTATTTGTGTGGATTTTTCAAAGCATTGTATGTACAAAGCAGTGTTTGACAAACAGATATAATTGATTAAATTATGCCTGCTTAAGGGGTATTGGCCTACCCGGCCTCGATGGTTGCTAACATGACCACAGACATAGGGGACTGGTGGTTTGATAGGTTGAGCTCTCTACCACAGGATTTACCCTCGGGAGGACTGTTGCTGAAAAGAAGAGGCTAGGCCTCCCTATAATTGTGCCTAAGAGCCTCCTCCCGAATGCCTCTTTGTTGCTCAGATGTGGCCCTCTCTCTCTACCTAAGCCAACTTGAAAGGTGAAATCACTGCCCTCCCCCCCTACATGGGATCAGACACCCAGGGGAGTGAATCTCCCTGGCAACGTGGAATATGACCCCCGGGGAGGAATGTAGACCTGGCATCGTGGGACGGAGAACATCTTCTTCATCAAAAGGGGGATGTGAAAGGAAATGAAATAAGCTTCAGTGGCAGAGAGATCCCAAAAGGAGCCGAGAGGTCACTCTGGTGGGCACTCTTATACACAATATAGACAACCCTTTTTGGGTTCTAATGAATTGGGGTAGCTGGTGGTGGATACCTGAAACTATCATACTACAACCCAGAACCCATGAATCTCAAAGACAATTGTATAAATATGTAGCTTATGAGGGGTGACAATGGGATTGGGAAAGCCATAAGGACCACACTCCCCTTTGTCTAGTTTATGGATGGATGAGTAGAAAAATAAGGGAAGGAAACAAACAAACAAAGGCACCCAGTGTTCTTTTTTACTTTAATTGCTCTTTTTCTCTTTAATTATTATTCTTGTTATTTTTGTGTGTGTGCTAATGAAGGTATCAGGGATTGGTTTAGGTGATGAATGTACAACTCTGTAATGATACTGTGAACAATCGAATGTATGATTTGTTTTCTATGACTGCATGGTATGTGAATATATCTCAATAAAATGAAGATTTAAAATAAAAAAAAAATTATGCCTGCTTATCTCTGGCATCTTTGGAAATGGTGGCTGTAGGGAAAAAAACTGCATAGTGAGAATTACCATTTTGGTATCATTCACATAAAAAAAAAAAAATGTAACCAAACTTGAATGGCAAAAAATCAAATATTTTAAGAGAAAAGGTGTATAGAAAGGTACAAATATAAATATCTAAGGATATTTTATGTGATGTTCTCTTATTTGGCATTTTTTTTCTCAGTTTTTGACATGTGATAAATAATTCAGTCTAGCTAAAAACTATTAGTTTTGCAATCATTTATTTATTTACAATTAATTTATGATTATATGAAATATGACTTTTTCATTTATTTGTTACTTAAAAGAAAAACAGACGTTGTCAAGGAGAATCTCTAAAGCATTTTTCCATGGTGCATACACTTAGTCTTTCTTTTCTGAACTTGTAGCTACAATCTAAATATCAATACTATTTGAATGAGCTGAATTGTGAAAGTATGCTCAGATATTTGGCACATCATTTTTTCCCTTCTGCAGAGTAGCTATTTAAATGTAGCCAGCAGATGTCTCTCTTAGACTCATCCTATCTATGCTTATCGTTTCTTATTCTTCAGATGTAACTCACCATGTTACTTTGTTTATGACATTAAGGACATAATGTTTCTCATCATGTTGTTACTTGAGGTTCTAGCAGCATAATTTAAGCAGTTAGCTAAATGTCAAGATGACCTAATTTCAAAGTAAGAGAAAACAACAAAAAAAAAAGTTTTTATATCTTTATAAATATAATTCTGGCTATTATAAGAAGAAATTATGAGACAGTGATGCTGAATGGTTCAAAGTAATTATAACTAAAATGAAAAGCTATAATTCACATCTGTGAAGAAATGAATGAGGTGTCAAAGAAATACATAACAAATGACAGCAGTATCTATAGGATCATTTTATATTTGTGTATATACAGATTTAGTATGCCCCAAATTTACTAAATTTTTATTTATCAAATAATGGGGAAAAAAACAGCTGAGAACCTAAATTGTATGTGTAATCAACTGCGTGTATACACAACATAAGTGAGTTAGAATTTAAAGGCATCAAAACACACTTCAATTTCTTTCCTTTATGGATTAAACTAGTTGTCTCCCTACATGATGTTAACACAGTGATTTACCCCTGCATGCTCCCTTTGTAGTCATATCATAAGTTGAATTGCTTTCAAACTCTACAAATGAGGATCCATATTCTTAACATTATTGAAACTACAAGGGACAGTTTTTAATATTTTTCAAAGTTTCATAACTTTTCTATATACCACTTCTGTTTCAAGATTACCCACTCTTTAGGTTTTCATCAGTAGTTATATATATCTACTGTTAACATCTTAATCTATAACAATAAAATATGACACTCAGGTGTGTAAAATGGCTATTTTTCTTATTGTAAACTCTATAATTATGTAAAAAATATTGCTGAGGAGAAAGAAGATGGCAGCATAGAAAGGAGTGGAAGTTAGTTAGTCTCCCTGGAATGACTAATAAACAGCCACAAACAACTAGTAAATAATCTGGAACAAACATGGGGGAGACAAACATGATCATCCACTCATCATACACCAACCTGAATTGGGAGGAATGCCCAAAATCACAGCATAAAAATCTATAAGTAAAAGCTGTGGACCCAAGCTGGGAGCCCCCTCCCCCAATGGCCTGAACTGCAAAGCCTCACCATGCTAGAGACCAGCACTCACCCAAAGTGCAAATCCTTGATGTGGTAGAGAGCAGCACTCTCTGAGCAAGTGAATATAGCTCAGCTGAGCTCCAACTGGGGTTTTAATCAGCATACGTGGACTGCTCAATACAGACTGCAAATCCCTAACAAGCAGACAGAGGCTTTTGATGATGACTAACCTTGGAGAGCTGGAGGAACTCTCAGGGAAAGAGGGGGAGCACAGAGGACCGGGTGCTGTCTCTGGCTGATGGGTGAAACTGAGGTGGGCCACAGACCAACCCTGAAGGGGGTCTTTCTGTCCCTTTTTTGGCTCAGTGGAGAAAGCTTCAGCCATTTTCAATTCCCAGTGCTCAGACCAGACAAGGGTGGAGATAGCAGAGCCAGAGACCATTCAAATGCAAATGACCTCTCCCCAGGGTGTATATCTTCCCTAAAAGTAAAGATGCGGTACCAAGCTCTACACCCACCTTCCATTCAGAACCAGATCCCAGAGCCAGGGGAAAACAGCCACAGGCCATGCCTCCTTACACCAGTCTGTAACTACAGGCTGAAAGTCACCACCTTCAGGGCAGAAAAGCACAGTGACTTGAAGTCTAACAGGGTACATTAGTCTTCTAAGACACCCTCAGGGAGACCTGAAACTATTGCCTTCTTCCAAGACCTTAGCCCATTCTGGTCTAGGAAAACCTGATTGGAGTAACCAAGGAGACCATATGCCTAGACAACAGAAAACTACAACCTACACTAGGAGGGGTGAAGTTATGTCCAGTCAAAGGAAAAAACTTACACTTCAATGAGATACAGGAATTTAAACAACTAGTTCTGGATCAATAAAGAAAGTTTAGGGAAGATATGGCAAAAGAAATAAAGCATATAATGAAAACACTGGGCATACATAAGATAGAATTCAAAAGTTCACAAAAACAATTGACAGAATCTATGGAAATGAAAGGCACAACACACAAGATGTAGGACACAATGATCACAGCAGATCTCAAGAGGCAGAAGAAAACACTCAGGAACTGGAGAACAAGGCACCCGAAAGCCTATGCACAAAAGAACAGATAGAGAAAAGAATGGAAAAATATGAGCAATGTCTCTGGTAACTTAAGGACAAAATGAAATGCAGGAACATACATGTCATTGGTGTCCCAGAAGGAGAAGAGAAGGGAAAACGGGCAGAAGCAATAATAGAGGAAATAATCAATTAAAATGTCCCATCTCTTATAAAAGACAAAATTATGGATCCAAGAAGTGCAGCATATCCCAAACAGAATAGATCTGAATAGGCCTATGCCAAGACACTTAATAATCAGGTTATCAAACATCAAAGATAAAAAGAGAATCCTGAAAGCAGCAAGAGAAAAGTGATCCATCACATACAATGGAAGCTTGACAAGGCTATATGAGGATTTCTCAACAGAATCTATGGAGGCAAGAAGAAAGTGGGGTGATATATTTAAGATACTGAAAGAGAAAAACCATCAACCAAGAATCCTATATCCAGCAAAACTGTTCTTTAAATATGAGGGAGAACTTAAAGTATTCTCTGACAATCAGGTACAATGGCAGAATTTGTGAGCAAGATACCGCCTCTACAGGAAACACTAAAGAAAGCACTAGAGACAGAAAGGAAGTAAGAGGTTTGGAACACAATTTTGGGAGATAGCACAGCAATGTAAGTACACTGAACAAAGATGACTGTGAATATGGTTGAAAGAGGAAGGTTACGAGCTTATGGGATACCAGAAGGAAAGAGGAAAGATAAAGAATGGGATTGTATAACTCAGTGAAACCTAGGGTGATCAATGATTGTGATAAAAGATACAAATATGTTTTTACATGAGGTAGAACAAATGAATGTCAATATTACAAGGTGTTAAAAATAGGGTGGGATTGGAGAAAAATACAATCAATGCAAGCTAGTCTACAGTTAACAGAAATATTGTGTTATGCTTCCTTTAATATAACACAGGCAATATAACAAAGCTAAATGCATATGGGGGAAGGGCCGAGGGGAAGGTTATGGAACTCTTGGCATTGGTGATGTTGTCTGACTCTTTATTCTACTTTAGTTTAATGCTATCTTTCCTTTTGTTGCTTCCTAGCTATCATGTTTTTTTTTTCTTTTTATTCCTCTCTTTCTTTTTTTCTTTTTATTTCACTCTTACTTTTTTTCTTTTTCTCCTGTCTCTCTACCTTCTTTGACTCTTTCTCTTCCTTTGTGGAAAAAATGGAGATGTCCTTAAATAGATAGAGGTGATGGTGGTGAATACATAAATATGTGACTATATAGGGAACCAGTGATTATTTACTTAGGATGGAATGTATGGTGTGTGAACAAAACCATCTGAAAAATGATGGGTTGATGAAGAAAATTTGAGTGCATTATATTGAGTGAAATAAGACAGACACATAAGGACAAATATTGTGGGGTCCCACTAATATGAACTAATTATATGTAAACTCATAGACATGAAATGTAAGTTATTAGGATATAGAACAAGGCTAATGAATGGGGAGCAGTTGCTTTTTATGAGCAGAATGTTCAACTAAGGTGAACTTAAACATTTGGAAATGGACAGAGGTGATGGTAGCACATCATGAGAATAATTAACTGTGCTGAATGTTGTGTGAAGGTGGCAGAAAGGGGAAGCTCAGAGTCACGTATGTCACCAGAAGGAAAGTTGGAGGTTAAAAGATGGGAATGTATAAAACAGTGAATCTTGTGGTGGACAATGTCTGTGATTAACTGTACAAATGTTGGAAATCTCTTTCATGAATTAGAAGAAATGTATGACACTATAACTAGATGTTAATATTAGAGGGGTATATAGGAAAAAATATGTATCTATTGCAAACTATGTACTACAATTAGTAGTATTTTAACATTCTTTCATGAACAGCAACAAATGTACTAAACCAATTCTGTGAATCAATAATGGAGGGGAGTGGTTAGGTACATGGGAGGATTTGAGTTTCCTTTTTTGTGTGTATCTTTATTTCTTTTCTGGAGTAATGAAAATGTTCTAAAAATTGAAAAAAATTAATTGTGGTGATGGATGCACAGCTCTGTGATGGTACCATGGACAGGTGATTGTACCACTTTGGATCTTTGGATAATTGTATGCTATGTGAACAGTCTCAATTACAAAAATTGAAAAAAAATAGATAATGCAAGGAAAAAAAGTATAGCTGATACTTAGATCTTTTTGAGCTGGTGCTTTCTGTTTGTGGACTTAATAGTTATTTTTAACCTTTCCACAAACTGAACACATTGTCTCCAATAATTCCTGTCTTTTATTCAGTAAAATTTCATATGAGTTTTACAGCTAAGATTTATTTATGTACCCCTGCTGTACAATCAAATTATTTATAGACATTCTTGTACAAATGACACTTTTATGATACATAAATCAAATAGGTAATACATGTGTATGGTAAAAATATTAATGAACATAGAGGTTGGCATTCTTCCCATACCTATCTGCCTTTTATCCCAGTTCCTTTATTGATAGATAATTGCTGATACCAGTTTTTTCCCTTTATAAAATTATTATATGCATTTTAAGCACATATAATCTCTTTTGTGTAAAAATTATAGGATACCACACAGTGGGGAAGAAAACTGACAATCTTACAAATCTGCTTAAATCCAAATCTTTATCTATGCTTTGTATACCATTGAGCATCTGAATGTATTAGGGTTCTCCAGGGAATCAGAACTGAGAAGAATTATGTGCGTGTGTGTGTGTGTGTGTGTGTGTGTGTGTGTGTGAGAGAGAGAGAGAGAGAGAGAGAGAGAGAGAGAGAGAGAATATTATGAGATTTATTCCAGGAATTGACTTACCATCATCATCAACCCATACATCCCCATTCTTATCTTCAGGATCCCATTCCTTCCCAATCAATGCCATCACTTAAACAGTAGATACAATTCAAGATTGAGAATTCAATTTAAGCTGTAATTTAGACACTCATACAACAAAAATCTGGGTCTGTTTTTCAGAAATCTCAAGTCTGTATTTACCAGAAATAAAAGTTTCTTTCAGGGTGTACATAGAAACTTTCATGTGTTTCATGTGACACTTGAACTGGGAATGTGAAGCCTTGAAGTAATCCCTTTTTTAGCAATTGCACCCCTGTATCCAGCATATTTAGGAAAAACCAGTAAATATTTTCTTTTTAACTCTCAGTGCCAAAATCTGTATTAGTCAGGGTAGTCTAGTAAAAGAATTGACTCATGAGAGGAGATGGGTAAGTCTGAATTCTGTAATGCAGGCCACAAGTTGGGAATTCTAATGAAGATTTCAATGAATGCCCCAGGAGAAGTCATCTGTTAGAAGTAGAGACAGAAATTATTCTTTATGACTGTTGAAATAATCACTTATATCTTTAAGGCCTTCAAATGATAGGATGAAACTTCTCTCATTGTTGAAGATGGTCTTCTTAGATGATTGTAGATGTATTTGGCCACAGATAACAATTAACTGACTAATGAATTAAATCAATTAAACGTCCTCACAGTAACAATGAAACTTATGCTTCTTGACCAAATTCTGGATACCATCACCTATCCAAATGGAAACCTGAACTTAACCATCCCACTGGATATGAATTGAGAGAAGCACACAATAATGCTGATTGATTGCATTTTACTAACCTCAACTGAGTCCTTAATTTTATTCCCCTAGAACAGTCAAACTTTCCAGATTCCCAGTGTGAATATTGTATCATTCTTTTTCCTCAAATTCTTTAAACTTCCCTTTTTACCCTCAGGTGATTACTTTCTTTCTTACATCACTGAGAAAACAGAAACAACCAGAAGAGAATGTTCTCAAGCTTTAATCACATCCACATCTGTCACATGGCTTCTGTTCTTTCCTATTATTCTGGATAAGCACTCTGTATTCCTAGCAAAGACCAAGTATTCATTTGTGTACATCCTCTTGTCTACTCAAGGTTTTACCTTCAAACACACACAAATTTGGATCATATTGTGAATTCAATCTTTTTTCATATTCTTTCAGTTTGTATGCTAGCCTTCACCCATATCATTATTTTTTAAAAATACCTGAATAGCATTTGTCCAGGTGACAATATTATTGGTCAGAATTTAGACTGACAACTTATACATTGAATAAGAATGACTCATGGTCTATAAATTTATTTTCACTCCCCACAACCCTGAATAAAATTTGAGCAGGCTTTTGACTCTTCTGGTACTGTTAGTAATAAAAATACTCACAGTAATGTCTCCTCACAAAATATCATTCCATTTTTATAATTGTTATGTCAAGTGATATGCAATATAAAAAATTTGGTATTGTTTAAATACTATTTTTTTTCCACTAACTGAGGGGCTTCTTTAGTAAGTAATGGAAATATGACACTTTTTCTCTCTGTCCTTTCCAACTTAAGCTTTTACCTCTCAATCTCCATCAGGCTAATTGTGGCTTCTGATCTGTTGATGAGAGAAGGATTCAGTAGATTGTAAGGATATCTTATACTTGACTAATACTATTGCCTTGTTAGCCTGGAAGATGTGATGCTTTTCTCTGTGGGACTTTTCCATGAGTTGCTTGGAACTGGTCATCACTGCTTGTCTCTCCACCCTGCTTCCCCTCACCAATGTTCTCACTGTCCCCTTCTTCCTTTGCTTGGGTGCAGACACTCTTTTTGGAAGTCACCTGCTCTCTACTGAGCTCCCAGGTATCTAGTGGTTCATGTCCTTTTCCTCCTATGCTGATACCTACATGCTTCTATTGGACAAAATTTAAGAAGGTGACAGCCTCATACAAGCTTTCTGTCAAATGTAGTCCCTATCCATGGAAAACTTAGAGATTCTTTGTCTAGATGCACTCTGAAAGTGGAGGCTGATTCCTGTCCTTCAGTAAGTTTCCTCCACCAAATTGCCAAAGCATGTGACCAGCTCTGGCTCCTTTATCCCATACATTTACAGAAGTGTCGAAAGCAAAATTCAAACCTTCAACTAAGGCGGGATTGTGGGAAGATGGCAGAATAGGTAGCTCCAGAATTCAGTCCTTCTACCAGAACAACCATTAAGCAGGCAGGAAATTTCTGAAGCAACTATCATGAAACTCCAGAGGCCAGTAGAATGCCATGCAGCATCCAGCGAAGAACAAGAAGAGGCTGGCAAATTATGGTAAAGACCAGTAAGTTGTTCTCTCTACTGAGACTTAGCTGCAAGAATTGTATTTCAAGGCACTATTCCAGTTCTCAGGAGAGTAAAAGTGATATTTGGCATTTCTGGCCTAAATAGCACACTGAAATGGGAAGATTAGAACATAGCTATCAGGGAACACATGGAGACTGTGCTATGGATATAATGTATAATGTATGAGTCTGTGTGTACATGGCAAGGTAGGGGTGGGTTGGTTGTGCATGTGTTTGTGGAGTGGTTGCAAAGCCTAAAAGGCAAAAACCTATAAATAAGACTAAAAACTGGGTTGATTACATGCTGGGAAGATGAGCTGTTCTCTTGTTTCAATGATGCAAAACTAATTTCTCAATCTGGCATTATCAAACACACACAAGACCAGACCAGACCAAGACCAGGGCCTGACTGAATTGACTGGTAAAGATACAATAAGCCACTTTTAGATTCAGATATTTTATTACCTATGTAGAAAACTGATTAGGAAAGGTACCACATTCCTGTGGTCTTTCTCCCAACATCAGAAAGGATGATACCAAATCAAAAAGGGGCCAGATGACATCTGGGATGAGTTCTGGGATGCCCCAATGCTGAGGAGCTATCTCTAGCTACAGTTCAGTGTATTTTGTTGTTGTTCTGAAACTTTATTTTGAGAGAAGATGGCAGGAAGCCTTGTACCTCATTGGAAACTGGAAGAAGATAAAAACTGTCTCATGACAACCTCTCAAAGGAGATAGAAAAAGAAATGAGAGATGATCTCATGGCAGCTCCCTACACACTTCCTGTCTTCTTGTGTTCTGGGTAAAGTGTTCTGCTAACACTTACATAAGCTGTGGTTCAAATCTTAGCCTATGTGTCCTATGTGGATCAGTACAAGGTCACCGGGTTGCCATGGAAAAGTCATTCTCCTGCAGGGGCATAGCCAAAAATTTTTGGAAGCCATTGAAAAGGCTTAATGTGTTTCTTTTTCATCTTTGCCTCTATGGGAGTTTTTAAGATGCTATATCAGAAATTGGGTCAACTGTCACTTATGTGCTATGTCAATTTTTAAAATCTTACAAAATAACTTAAAAGAAATGCATAAAACAGCATTGTTCAGAGCCCTCCACCCTAATAAATTGCACTTGTAACAGATCTCACCCCCTATGCAATATAATCTGTTCTACAGAAGTGTAACTAGATATTAAGCTTCACTTCATGTAGGATTTAATCATAAAAGTAAAAATACATCCTAGACAATGGGAGAAAATATTTGGAGACCACATATCTGATAAAGGTTTACTATCCAGAATTTATAAAGAAATCTTATAACTCAACAGCAAAAGAAAAATTTTTTAAAATGTGCAAAAGACTTGAAAGGATATTTCTCCAAAGAGGATATACAAATGGCCAGAAATTAAATGAAAATATGCTCAACATCATTAGCCATTAGGGAAATGAAATTAAAAACCTCAGTGAGATGAATAATAAATATATAAAATCAATTGTTAGAAAGGATGTGTAGAAATAGGAACATTTCATTGTTCATAAATGCAAAATAGTGCACTTGCTGTGGAAAATAGTTTGGTGATTCCTCAGAAATTTAAGTATGGAATTACCATATGACCTGGCAATCCCACTTCCAAGTCATACCCAAAAGAATTGAAAGCAGGGACTCAAACTGACATTTGCACAAGAATGTTTATAGAGGCTTTATTCATAATTGCCAAAAGATGGAAACAAACCAAGTGTTCAACAGATGAACAGATAAACAAAATGCGTTATATACATACAATGGAATATGACTCAGCTGTGAAGAGGAAAAAAATTCTGAAACATTGCAACAATATGTATCATCATGTTGGGTGAAATAAGCCAGACCCAAAGAGACAAATATTGTATGCTCTCACTTTATGAAATCATTAGTATAAGCAAATTCATAAAATCAGTCACTAGAATACAAGTTACCAGGGGCTGGGCTGTGTTAGGGAACAGAGTGTCAATTCTTATTTGGTACAGTTTCCATTTGGGTTGATGGGAAAGGGTTTGTATTGTATAGTGATGGTGGTCACATGACATTGTGAATGTAATTAACATCCCCAAAAAATGGTTAAAAGGGGAAATGGTTAAAATGGTGGTTTATGTTGCTATAACAAAAATTAAAACAAATAAATAATGCATAGAATTGCACAACACAAACAGTGAACCCTAAATGTAAACTAGGGACTATAGTCAACAATATAATTATAATTTTCTCTCATAAATTGTAACAATAGTGCCATACTAATGCAAAATGTTAAAAATTTGGGCCTCTTATATGGGAACTATATTGGCATGATCTTTCTGTAAACCTACAAACTCCTTAATAAAAATAAATAGGTAAAGTAATTAATAAAATAAATGAGCTATCAAGCAACATAAAGACATTGAGGAATCGTAAATGTATATTGCTAAATGAAAGAAGTCAGTCTGAAAAGAATATATTGTTATGATTCCAACTATAAAACATTCTGGAAAAAAGCAAAACTATAGAGATAGAACAAATTATACATATATTATCTTTTTAGTAAGTCTTGGCCTGCTCCCCTTTATTTTCCTTCTTTTTTTTTTAAATTCAATTTTATTGACATTGTTCACATACCATACAGTCATCCAAAGTACACAATCAATTGCCCATGGTACCATCATACAGCTGTTCATCCACTGTTCTAGTTTGCTAATGCTGCCATAATGCAAAACACCAGAGATGGATTGGCTTTTATAAAAGGGGGTTTATTTGGTCACACAATTACAGTCTTAAGGCCATAAAGTGCCCAAGGTAACACATCAGCAATCAGTTATCTTCACTGGCAGATGGCCAGTGGTGTCTGGAAAACCTCTGTTAGCTGGGAAGGCACGTGACTGCTGTCTGCTCCAAAGTTCTGGTTTCAAAGTGGCTTTCTCCCAGGATGTTCCTCTCTAGGCTGCAGTTCCTCAAACATGTCACTCTTAATTGCACTTGGGCTATTTGTCCTCTCTTAGCTTCTCCGGAGCAAGAGTCTGCTTCCAATGGCGATCTTCAAAATGTCTCTCATCTGCAGCTCCTGTGCTTTCTTCAAAGTGTCCCTCTTGGCTGTAGCTTCTCTTCAAAACATCACTCACAGCTGCACTCAGTTCCCTCTTCCTGTCAGCTCATTTATATGGCTCCACTGATCAATGCCCACCCTAAATGGATGGGGCCATGCCTCCATGGAAATCTCCAATCAGAGTCATCACCCACAGCTGGGTGGGGCACATCTCCAAAGAAACACTCTAAGAAATCTAATCAAAACTGATAATGTCTGCCCACACAAGATTACATCAAAGATAATGGCATTTGGGGGACACAATGCATTCAAACTGGCACATCCACCATCATAATTATTTTTTTTTTAATTTTTAGAACACTTTTATTACTCCAGAAAAGAAATAAATAAAAAACAAACTCAAATCCTCCCATATCCCTAACCAACCCCCCCTCCATTACTGACTCCTAGTTTTGGTATAGTACATTTATTATTGTTAAAATACCACTAAATGTAGTACATAGTTTACAATAGTTATATTTTTTCCTTATGTACCCCTCAATTATTAACTTCTACTTATAATGTTATACGTTTGTTCTAGTTCATGAAAGAGATTTCTAATATTTGTATAGTTAATCAGGGACATTGTCCACCACAAGATTCACTGTTTTATACATTGCCATCTTTTAACCTCCAACTTTCGTTCTGGTGACAAATGTGACTCTAAGCTTCCCCTTTCTACCACATTCACACACCATTCAGCACTGTTAGTTATTCTCACAATAATGTGCTACCATCACCTCTATTTCCAAACACTTAAGTTCAACCTAGCTAAACATTCTGCTCATAATAACAACTGTTCCCCATTCTTTAGCCTCATTCTCTGTCCTGGTAACTTATATTTCATGTCTATGAGTTTATATATTATAATTAGTTCATATCAGTGAGACCATACAATATTTGTCCTTTTATGTCTGACTTATTTCACTCAATATAGTTCCATCAAGGTTTCTTGATCAATCTGTATTTTTTAAGATGTTTTTTTTCACCCACCATACATTCCATCCTAAGTGATCAATGGTTCCCTTTATAATCAAGTAATTATGCATTCAACCCATCACTACTATCTATAAAAGGACAACTCCATTTCTTCCACAAAGAAGGAGGAAGAGTCAAAGAAGGTAGAGAGACAAAAAAAAAAAAAAAAAGAAAAAGAAAGAAAAAATGACAGTTAAAAAAGCAAAAAAAAGGAAAGATAGGATTAAACTAAAGTACGTTAAAAGAGTCAGACAAAATCATCAATGTTAAGAGTCACATACCCCTCCCTTGTATCCCCCTCTTACAGGCATTTAGCTTTGGTATATTGTCTTTGTTACATTAAAGGAGCCATAATACTATGTTTCTGTTAACTATAGTCTCTAGTTTGCATTGATTGTATTTTTTCCCAATACCACCCTATTTTTAACACCATGCAAGGTTGACATCCATTTGTTCTTCCTCGTGTAAAAACATTCTTGTACATTTTATCACAATTGTTGAGCACTCTAGGTTTCACTGAATTATACAGTTCCAGTCCTTATCTTTCCTCTTTCCTTCTGGTTTTACACATGCTCCTAACCGTCCTTTTCAACCATACTCATGGTCATCTTTGTTCAATGTACTTATATTGCTGTGCTACCATCACCCAAAATTGTGTTCCAAATGTCTCACTCCTATCTTTTCCTATCTGTCTGTATTGCTCCTTTTAACATTTCCCATAGAGCAAGTGTCTCATTCACAAACTCTCCCTCATATTTGAAGAAGAGTTTTGCCAGATATAGGATTCTTGTTTGGGGTTTTTCTCTTTCAGTATCTTAAATAAATTGCACCACTTCCTTCTTGCCTCCATGATTTCTACTGAGAAATCCACACAGATTTCTACTGAGAAATCTGCACATAGTCTTATCAAGCTTCCTTTGTGCATGTTGGATTGCTTTTCTCTCGCTACTTTCAGTATTCTCTCTTTGTCTTTGATGTTTGATAACCTGATTATTATAACTTTGATAATTATGTGTTTGATATTTGATAATCTGATGTTTGATAATCTGATTATTATGTGTCTTGTTGTAGGTCTATTCAGATCTCTTCCGTTTGGGGTACGCTACACTTCTTGGGTCTACAGATGGGAAATTTTCATTGATTATTTCCTCTATTATTGCTTCTGCCCCTTTTCCCTTTTATTCTTCTGGGACACCCATGACACATACATTCATGTACATCATGTTGTCATTCAATTCCCTGAGATGTTGCTCATATTTTTACATTCTTTTCTCTGTTCTTTTGTGTGTAGAATTTCAGGTGTCTTGTTATCCAGTTCCTGAGTGTTTTACTCTGCCTCTTGAAATCGGCTGTTGTATGTCTCCATTGTGTTTTTCATGTCTTGTATTGTGCCTTTCATTTCCATAGATTCTGCCAGTTGTTTTTTCAAACTTTCAACTTCTACCTTATGTTCACCTAGTGTTATCTTTATATCCTTATCTCTTTTGCCATATCCTCCCTGAACTTATTGACTTGGGTTTTTAATTTATTTAGCATATTTCTTTGAAAATCTTTAATTGATTGTTTCATTAAAGTGAAACAGTATCTCAATTGTATCTAATTTGACTGAGCCATATCTTCATTTTTCCCAGTGTAATTTGTAGTTTTCTGTTGTCTAGGCATCTGGTTTCCTTGGTTACCAACAGATTTTCCCAGACCAAAATGGGCTCAGGTCTCAGAATGGGGCTATATTCAGTATCAAGTGCGTCTTAGAAGATTCACAGACTTTCCTGTGAGGCCTCTAGCCACTGTGCTTTTCCTAACCTGTCCAGCACATGCTACCTGTCAGCCTGTCACTCCTGACTGGTGTAAGGAGCTGTGACCCCTTTAATTCTCTACTTAGGTCATTTGTTTTGACTGTCTTCCCCCAGGCCCTGGGGCCTGAGTTCTGAAGGAGGGAGCTGGCACTAAACTGGGTCCCATCTCCTTCCTCTTAGCAAAGTTACACCCCCTAAGCAGCTATCTTCTGCATTTGAATTACTTCTTTGTCTCTCTAACTCTGTAACTCCACCCCAGTCTGGGTCAGAGTGCTGCAAACTGTAAATGGCTAAAGCTCTCTCCACTGAGCCACTCAGGTTGAGAGATAAAAAAGGGAAAGAAAGCCCCCTTTCAGAGCCAGTCCATGGCCCCCCAGTTTTGCCTGTCATTCACAGAGAGCACCCAGTCTTCTGGGCTCCATTTCCCAGGACACAGGCATTTTCTGGCTCTCTAATGTCAGTCATCTTTTATAGCTGCTGTATGTTTCCTTCATTTTTAATTTTTTTTTTTTTTCCATCAGCCCCACATCCTCTGCACTGGGAGTGACCACAGGGTACTTTGCTGCTTGTTAGGGGTTTGTCTATGTTTGTAGCCTGTATTCAGCAGTCCACATTTGTTAATTAAAACCTTAGTTGGAGCTAGGCTGAGCTATATTCACTTGCTTCAGGAATGCTGCTTTTTCCTACAGCAAGGTATTGCAGCTCGGCCTGCTGTGAGGGGAGAGAGCCCCTGGCACAGTTCCACAATTTTCACTTTAAGATATTCTGCTGCAATATCAGCCATTCCACCTAATCCAGGTTGGTGTGCAATGTGTGGGCAGTCATGGCTTTCCCACAGCAGTTGTTCCAGATTATTTACTAGTTGTTCCTGGTTGTTTATTAGTTGCTCCAGGGGACTAAGTAAATTCCACACCTCTCAATGCTACCACCTTGTTCCTCCTCCTCCTTTCTCTTTAACAATGTTTTTGGCAACTGTTTGCTCTTTACACTCTCCTACACTTTAGAAAGTTTGATAGAATCTATGCAATACAATGGATGGATAGTTTCACTTGGCCTATATTGGCATCTTTACATTGCTACATTTTGCCACTAACAAACTCTATGTGTCTCTCCAGTTATTTAGCATTATTTTATTTCTTTCAAGAGCATTGTAAAATTTGCCATAAATATGTTCCATCCCCTTTGTTAGATTTATTCATAACATAGTATTTCTTACTCTGGTTGTTGATTTTTTTAGTTTCCTCCTCTTTTCTTTTTTGTTTTGTTTTGTCAAAATTGTAAATACAGTTAAGTTGAGTAGTTTTTTAATTACTCCAAAACTCTTTTGAAAACTCAAGCAAATTAACATAACAGAAAAAGTAAAACAAAAACTGATTATATCTTTTAAAATCTAGGCAACAGACATTCCCAGGAACTTCAGAATAAAGCTGTGGTTCACTAAACCATCAAGGCAATAAAACAGCAGCCAGCTGGAAGGACCAAATATTGCTATTTCAATATATCCTCTTGAGAATTTTAGAAATGTCAAACTAATACTCTCTTAAAAAAGAAAACATCTCACACAGAGACCAAATACTAATTACAGAAGTGAAATTGGGCAGGGAAAAAACAATGATCATTAGGTTCAGATAGTGTGGGAGGTTACCATAGAAAACAGATGCTTCAAAAAGCTATGAAATTTGAAAATGTGACCTAGCTAACCTCCCAGAAAGCCCATAGTTTAATGCAAAAGAGTAAATCCAATTCTATGCAAGCGTATTCCAAGAAACAGTAAAAGACAAAAACTCAGCAGATAATATTTCAATAACTAATCAGAAACTACCAGAAATACATAGCAAAAAAGATTAAAAAACAGTAATTTAAAATACACAAATGAGAAGAGAGGATTTTTTGAAAAAAAAATGTACAAGTGCTGAAAGATCACTTAAAATTACAAAAATAAATATATTTAGGCAATAGGAGGTAAGAAATAAGACCTGTCAAATATCAGGAAAAAATTAGAAGAGATGGCAAAACTGTTTATAGCAAACCAAAACTTTTTAGCACCTCAAAAAGGTAAAATTCCAAATCATTTCATCCAATTAAAGAAAGTTACAGTAGGAACCAGGAAAATATGAATTATAATGAGGAGAAAAATCCATTAATTGAAATAGTCTCAGAATTGACACTGATGTTGGAATTTGTGTAAAAAGACATTAAAACAATATTATAACTGTGTTCCATATGTTAAAAAAAGGTAAATAGAGACATGAAAGATATTTTACAAAGGAAAACAAATCCAAATTCTAGAGATGAAAGTTACAATTTCTGAGATAAATATAGACACAAGATAGGCTTTCCAGAAGATTATAGATTGCAGTAGGCAAGATACATGAATTTGAAGACAAAACAAATGAAACTATGAAAAATAAACCACAACAAAATCTACAAAAGCCTATAGCTGATACCATCCATAATAGTTAAGACTGTATCCTTTAAACTAAGATTGGGACCAAAGCAAGGGTATTTGCCCTCACTGCTTCAATTAGTGTTCCTAGCCAGCACAATAAAAAAAGAAAAAGGAAGAAAAAGCTCATGAATTGAAAAGGAAGACATAACATTTTCCTTATTCACATGCTTGATTCTGGGTTCATTTTTTAATATTCAGCAAACTTGATGACATATGTAAATTTAAAAATCTGTTTTATACAAGTAGACATTAGTGTTGCTTGTATGATGGCAATTGTCTTTTCCTTTTAAAGCCAATAGTTCTTATATTATTCTTTCTTTCTGCACTAGTAGGACCCCCAGAATGCTGATGAGAAAACGATAACAACAAAACCTTCTTTTCTTGTTCCTGCTTCCCAGGGAGATATTGCCATTGTTTCATTGGTTATGAGGTTTGCTGAAGGTTATGGGTTATGGGTAGATGCAATATAAGGATACATTTCAATTACTAATTTTTACATTGTTATCATGAATGACTGTTAAATACTATGAAAACTTTTCCTGTCTCATTTGAGGAAAATATATGTCTTTTTTTTCTTCTTTAAGCTATTATTATAGTGAATCTTAAACATCATTTAATATCAGGACTTAATGCAATGTTCTTTGATCATAATACAAATATTTAAACAGAAATGGGATCAATAGGCTAGTAGTTCATTTAAAGGTTTTGGCTTTTGATTCATTTATTAAATAATCCTGTAATTTTTTATATACTCTATACTTGACAGTATTTTAAAAATAAAATTTATACATGCACCATAGAGAGGTTGTGAGGCATTCTCTTTCTTTCTAGTCTATGAAAGAGACTGTATAACATCGAAGTTGCCTGCTCCATAAAATTTGTTAAAACTCACCTATAAAAGTGTCTCAGACTAGTATTATTTCAGAGGTAATTTTTGATTAGTGATTCCATTCAGAGTTTCTATTTCTTTTTGGAGTCAACTTTCTTGATTTATATTTTTAGTAAATGTTCATCTCAATGTTTTCATTTATATTGTCTGAAATCTTTATAGTATCCTTTTGTTTTTTTACATTTTTAACACTCAACAACTTATTTATCTTTCAATGCATATGTGGAGACTCACAAAGCTAATTTTCTGGAAGATGAAATTTCATGACAATAGAATTACTTATTTAATCTAGTTTAACAATTAGATCACAGCATGTTTAGAAAGTAACTCCTTTCATGTAATTTAAAATTTTATAATTTTAAGACATACAAAAAATGTAGAAATACTAATATGACAAATACTCATGTATCCACCACTCAGCTAAAGAAATAAAACAGCACAAATGCTGTTGAAGCCTCATGTGTATTCCTCAAATCACTTTCTTTTCCTGTATTCCTCCAATCTAAGAGATGAATCTTCTGAATTTGGTGTTTATTTTACCCTAGATATATTTCATGCATACAATTTATGTATGCATCCATAACACACACAAACATTTAGTGCTAATTCATTTGATCAAGTATTCAGTGGGCACCCATTAAGAGTCATGTACTCATTTAGCTATCAGAAATAGAACCAAGGAAAAACATAGGCCAAAATTTTTCTTCCTATGAAACTAACATTCTAGTAAGGTAGGCAAGTCAGACAATAAACAAAATAAACATCTAAAATTTGATATGTTAGATGAGAGTAAGGAATAAGAAGAAAGAGTGAAGTCAGTGCCAGGGGCATTTTCATGGAGAACATGCTTTATGATTAAGGACCTAAAGAAAATGAGAGCCATGTGATAATTGGGTGAAAATATGACAGGCAAAGAAGAAATCGTATAATCATCATTTAATATCAGGACTTAATTACACTTGATCATGATACAAATATTTAAACAGAAATGGACTTGCTGTGTTCATACTTCACTTGTGGATTTAGGCTTTTGGTGGAAGTACACTGGATGTGTATGAGGAACACTAAAGAAGCAGAAAAATATAGAAAGAGAACAAGGAGATGAAATCAGAAAAAATTAAAGGAATGTGGAAAAGGCATATAGAAGGTGTAGGCTGGCACTACAGGTCATTGTAATGACTTGTTAACTCTTAGTGTGATAGAAACCTATTAGATTTAACACAGAGGAGAGGCATGAACTGACTCACACTTTAATGGGAAAATACTGATATGTTCAGAGGCACTGGAGTAGAAAGATCAGGAGCTCAATTTTAGACATGGTAAATTAGATATGCACATAAAACATCCAAATGAAGATAACAAGAGGGCAGTTGAATATATGAGGTTGGAATGCAGGGGAAGGGAGATTGTAGGCATAACATTGGGATGCATTAGCATATAAATGACATTTAAAAGTCATTAGAGGAAGTAGTATAGATTAAAAAAAAAAAGAAGTGGTCCGAATACTGATCCCCAGTGAGCCTAAATTTTGCAATTGTGAGATGAGAAGGAACCAGTTAAGGTGCTTGAGACAAAATTATCCTTTGAGGGAGGAGGAAAACCAGGAGAGTGTGACATGCTCTGAGTCACAATGTGTCAAATGATGACAGCAGATCAAGTAAACTAGGACTGAGAAATAATCATTGAAGTCATTGGTGATCTTGAAAAGAGCCATTTTGCTTGAGTGGTGGAAGTGAAAGTCTGAGGGTGGGGATACAGTAGAGAATGGGAGAAGAAAAACTAGAAACCATCAGTATAGGTAAGGAGATAAATGAAGCAATACTGGAAATGGGTGAAGGAAAATTTGATGATGAAAGAGAGAAAGGGGAAATCACGAGAACAAACATTCAAGCAGAATGATATGTGGAAAAGAGGTATGATGTATGAACTCAGACGCAGGTGGGTTGCTGGAATTACTGGTAGGGGCTTGTGGCAACTCTCTTCAGATTGCTCTGATGTCCACAGTGAAATAAGCAACAAGATCATTAGTTGAAAGTGAAGTTACAGATCGTGGGTTAAAAGTTTGGGTGGAAAGAAAAGATGAAATACTTATCTGGATGCTTAGGAGTATAATTGGAAAAATGAATTGAGTTGCAGTATGAATGTCAGACAGCATTAAGAACATATATGAAAACAGCACATTTAAGGTTTATGATAAGGGATTTTAATTGAGAGAGGCAGCATGTGTGTGTGTATGTGCATGTTTATGTGCATTGTATGAGTCTTCTAGCCTCTTACAGTGTGCAAGTGTATATGTAAAATAAAATAATAGTAATTATTTTTCTGTAACAGTATGCTGAATATAGAGAGGGTGTTATTGGTTGAATTGTGTTCCCCTAAAAGATATATGAGTGTGACTTTATTTGGAAATAGGCTATGTATTTCCAGAGTATGGTGGGCCTGTTGTCTAATGTGGCTGGTGTCCTTGTAAGAAAGGAGAATCAGGGTGAATGGCATGGCATGATGACTGAGAAAGAGACTAAAGTGCTGTAGCTGCAGCACCAGGGATCACTGGTAAACCATCTGAAGCTAGGAAGAGGCAAGGAAGGCCTGTCCTCTACCCACAGGTTTCAGAAGGAGCATGGCCCTCCTTACTACTTGATTTTGGCCTTCTACCTTTGAGAAATGTGAGACAAAGACAAAATGGAGCAGGGAAGTTGGAAATGTATATAAATGAAGGATTATAATAACTGACCATTATTAAGGTGGAAAAAAGGAATCAGGGCATGCTGAGTAAGAGGAACAGTGAAATTTTGGGAGGATCAGTGTATTGTAAGTCATAGTAAGATCAAAGGAGTGTAGATAGACGAGAGAGTTAGCCACTGAGAAAGGAAGTGATGGTTGGAGAGCACCACGATTGTTAGAACGAGGGAGTTCTACTGTGAATTCTTTAACTCATTAACATGGAGAATGTCACTGATGTTTCCAATTTTATGTTTTGTTTTGCATCTTACAACCCACTTCTTCCTTCTGAGCTTTATTTCTTGCTTGTTAAAATTCATCTTTTAGTAATTCTTTCAGCAGTGTTAAAACCTCTCATTTTCTGTCTCCAAATTCCTTGTTTTCCATCAGTCCTAAATTAGAGCTATTTAGTCTTAAAATTATAGTGTCTGCCTGATAGATTATTCTTTCTTATCATTAATAACTTCCTGTATCTGTAATAAAGATATATATATATAAAGTCTACTTAATTCTGTATTAATGTTGCCATATAAATACTACACAATCGATCCTTTTCCATTTCTTTAATTTTAAACTTCATTAGTCATTATATGTGAATTTTTAAGGATATTTTTGCAAGTGCAATATTAACTATATTTAAATAGTCAGATTTATATTTGGACTTATTTCAACCATCTTCTATTCATTATGCTTTTTTTTTTTTTTTTTTGCTGTTTTTACTCCTGTTTTTATTTCTCTAAAATCAATAGAACTTTTCATAGTACTGTTTCCCTTTTGGGAAATTTTGGATGTTACAGATTCTACATTTTTTTGTACTGGAAATATTTTCCAACTGTATGGAAGTAAATTAATTGTACAGTTCAATGACTTTTCTCAAATTGAGCATGCCCATGTAGCCAGTCCCTGGTTATGAAGCAAAATATCATGAAAATCCCAGAAGACTCCTCATGCTCCTGACCAATCCATATCAACATCTGCTTAACTTTTGGTGTGGTATACTAATGATTTCCTTAGATTTATCTCCTAGTTCACTAATTCTCCATTTAGTCTCTTAGCCTGTCCATTGTGTTTGCAGTTCAATTATTAAATATGCAATATTTAAAAATTTTATTTCATTTTTTGAATATACTATTATCTTCTTTTGTTAGTTCTTTAATAGTTCTAAGCATATCTACTTAATAGTTTCCCTCTGATTATTCTATTATTTGTAGTTTTTAATGTCTAATTCTGTTTATTCCTTCTACCAACACTCTTATGGAGGCTCACTTCTCATGTTTTACAATCCAATGGGGTGAGCTCATTTTCAGTAAACATTTATTTTCTATGATTGTATTCTTTAATTTTCTTTATTTCTGATAAGGCTATATTGGTGACATTGGTGCTGGACAGCTTTTAGGAAGACTCAGTGTATTGTAATTTATAAACATACATATTGGACCCCAAGGCTTTTGAGTTTTCATAGCTGACTTATTTTTTTTATCCCCTAAACCCTAAACAGAAGAGAAATTCTATGGCCACATTTCTTTGTCTTTAGAGTTTTTCTAGTTCACTTTTAATGAATGGAGAATCTTTATGAAACTCTGTTCCTTATGCAGCATTAGAAAATACTGTTTATTCTCGTGCAACAGCCTGAGACCATCTCTTGTCTTTCCTACATGGATTAGAAGCCTGGGCCTCAGCCCTCAAATCTAAATGCAGTGTAGAAATCGCCATGGGCTGTAGTGCCATCAATTCTCTCCATTTTGAATTTTACAATATTTTGTTTATGCTCCTTGAAACTTTCCTTTCATTCTTTGGTGTTTGATTAGATACTTTTAAAGTGTTATTTTATCTGTGATCTTATGTATTCATACCAGTGAAGAAACCATCTGAGTCAGTTTAGGTCACCATGCTTTTAATAAAAGAAATCAGTGTAAATACTCAAACTAAGTTCTCCTGTTATAGACAATAAGCAGCTGGACTCACCACATCTGAGTCTCCTTTGCCATGCCTCTCTAGCCTCAGTCTTCACACCCCACCTTTTCTTGTCAGAAAACTGCTTTCTGTTTTCTCTTCCATAACAACCAGAGATATCTAATCTTATAATCTGTATGTGGCAGTTCTTGAATTCTATTCAGTTTTCTCCATACATTAAAATTCTTTCTTGAGCTTGAGTTTAGTTCAAATATAATTCCTAGAAATAATTTCTACACTTGTAGTTTTAGGGAAATCTTTTTAGGCTCTATTTCAAAAAACTATTTTCTCTTTAAATAGTATTTTTCAATAGGCTGCTCTAGAAGAGATATTTGCTCTGTTAGAGAAAAAGTAAAAGAAAAAAGAAAACCTGATACGCCCCCCCAAATTGTATAACTCTACAATAAGAAGGAACCTGTTGGAAATTAAACACACTAGAGAGAAATAAAATTATCCTGGCAATAATGGAGTGGTAGATTGAGTTATGTATCCCAGGACAGGGGATGGGAGGACATGTTCTTAATCTTAATCTGTATTCCTGTAGTTGTGAACCCACTGTAATAGGACCTTTTGATGATGTTATTTTTAGTTAAGATGCAGCCCAACTGAACCAGCATGGGCCTTAACCTGGATTACTAGAGGACTTATAAAGAGAAAGTCACAAGGAGAAGCCAGAAGCAGGCATTTTGTGGAAACCCAGAAGAGACAGGAGAACCTGGGAGAAACAAAGAATCCTAAGGATTTCCAGCAGCCAGTACCAGACGACTACCAACCCCAGAAGTAAGCAAGCCTTCGAGCTGCTGAAACTGTGAGCCAATATATTCCCATTGCTTAAAGCCAATTTATTGTGAGGCATCTCTGGTATCAGCCTGGCAATCTAAGACAAATGGCTTTGCCACAACCCTTAATTGTTGGAGCATTCTGGGTGTCTCCTTCACAGGTAGTTATTAACGTACTGATGGAGTTGTTTCTTGTTAGATATACTAGACCATATTTAGAATCATTTTTCAGCAAATAGTGGACCTTTTCAGTTTTTCTCTTTCCTTTCTTTTTAGTTCTGTGTTCTTCTAAGGTCAGATCCTTTCCCTTGGTGATAGCTTTGGACTATTTGGTTTTATGTTTCAATATGCACTGTTTGTTTAAACTGAAAGGTTTCTCACCACCAACATTGTTAAAGCAGAAACAATTTCTATTCATGCACTAAGCTCACTCCTAACTCAGTCCATGCTGCAGTTCAAACATAGAATTATTGTATCTTAAACATTTTGCCTGGCTGCCATCTAATTTTTGTATCCAGTTTCCCATGAGAATAAGTGTTCTGTTGAATTTGAAGGAATAGTCTATTGCTCTTCCCATGAGCATGCCTCCTGCTTAATTTCCAACTCCTTAGAATCTGACTTTCACCTGTGATATTCCAGGAGCTGCCCTTTCTGATAACAACTTATTGTTAGGGTTTTTGTTTTTTTGTTTGTTTGTTTTTGGTTTTGGTTTTGGTTTTTATTGTAAACTTTGTGTAACATTGAAAATGATGATACCAATCTTTCTACTGAATATCTTTTTAATTTTGGTTTTGTCCATTGTGAGAAACAAGCACTATTCCTAAAAGGAATAAATGCTCACCTGATTGTGGAGAAGAAAAGAATTTATTCATGGATTTGCAAGAACTGGCACCCAACCAAAATGTGGGGGGTTGGTACACAGAACAATAGACCCAGCAGTATTTATTCCCTAAGCCTAACCGCAACTCCCTCCTGTTTCTCCAGTGGCTGGATACTTCAGAGGTTACATTCCATTCGAGAAGCCTAACTAGCCCACACAAATTTGAAACACGCAGCCCGTGCAAATTGGAAACATTTGAAAAAAGTCTCCACCCCTCTTTCCTTTGTTTAACTGCAGAGCCAGTCTGAGCTAGTTTGGTAACAATTTATGAAGCTATTTTAGGAACCTCTACCCAGAGTCTCCACCTTGCAAGGATATTAGATAGCGGATGGATAAACAGGGGAACTGACCCTGGATAGTGGGCAGATAAACAGGGGGACTGACCATGGACTACAGTTTGTCTCTTTAACCTTCTGCCAATTCCTGCACTACCCCACCCCACCAGGCACACCTATCCTGTGTGAAAGCTAACCTTAATCTCATTCTCACAAATCCCGCCTCTTTCTTTTAAACTCTCTTTAGCTTTCACATTCCAGTCTCTTAAATCTTTGAAGAGCTTTTTCACATTTTTTTATTGTATAAATCCTCCTCTCTGAGGGGGTATAAATTGTTTCACGTGTATTGAACCAGCATTTGTTTGGTTAGGGCTTTCTTAATAAGTTTTTGAGTCAATCCCCAGGCACATGGAATGATGCAGCAGCTGACTGCTGTGAGTACTCCAGCTACAATGTTAAGAGAGGTCAAGACTGACAACACCACCCCTTTCCACTTTCCAAACCAGCTTTCCAACCATCCAGTGAGAGGATTATTAATACCTGAATTCCCTGCTAATTCTTTGGATAAAGTGGTTAGACTTTGCAAAGCTTTGGCGACGGTCCGATTAGGTGTTGTATTATTTGGGATAAATGTACAACTACCGAGCATCATTCGGCTAGTAGCATCTTGCTGCTTTGTGATGCCCTTAACTGCATCTTTGGTGTAATTGATAAATTTTTGTTGGTTATAATATATGTAATTAATCCAGTCTACATTCTTATTAATCATGACCCATCAGAAAAAAAATGACCCAAATCCTGCAGTTACCTGATTTTTAGCCTTAAACTTATTTAGTATTCTCCTTGGAACTCCTGTACTGTCTAAATAGATTTGGTCATTGAAAGGACCAGGTAAGCTTTTTTTCCTCCCTTTTCTCTTCAGTTTTCACCTCCTCCTCTTCCTCAAATGCCAGGGTGAATGGGATGGCCAACTGAACCAGAGCACAGGTCCCTTTCCACTTTTTAGGTTATATTGGTCGGAGGTTGCCCTTTCTGCAGCACCACCAAAGGTCTGCTCAGGGTATGGTTAGACTGGAGAAACTGCCAGTACTATCCTCAGTCACATCCCACACTTGGGTACATGAGGCCTTGGTCTCGAGATCCTGGAGCCCCTCACCCCATCCAGAGAGACAAGCAGAGTGGTTTCCTGGACCAAGGTGAGGAGCTAGCCTAGCCTTGGTGTTTCCTCTCCTGATTGGAGGAAAAAGGGAGGACAATGTACTACAATTTTCACCAGGAGTAGTATTCTGGAAAAGGAGCCCCACACACTTGAACTCCTTCTCATGCTTTTCCACACCAAAGGGAAAGAGCATGATCCAAGCAGTGAGTCAGCCTGTTGCACAAGCTTAGCAGTTATTTTTGTCTAGGCTCTGGACTGTATATTTAACCCACTCTACCTAGGCATTTGCATCCTTGTACCCTGTTTTTATTTTTAGGGTTTTCTTTAAGTTTTCTGCTTTGATTATTCTAATTACCTTGCTCCCTTAAGTATTACTGAAGGGCTAACTGGAGAGAATGTTATTAATGACAAGTTTAGTGGAGGGGAAAGGACTCATAGATGGAATCTCCCCAGAGGATCTCTACCAGTAACCTCTACCCCTATGTCATATACCCCATCTATTCCCCCACTGGTATTGGGTCGTTTATCAGCTTCTTTAATAGTTATTACCACTGGGTTGCATTGAAGATTCCTGCAGTTTGGTGGGGTATTACCTTTATAACAGGCTATTTCTCATTTAATTTCCAGTGGGTTGGGCAGATCCAACTCCTATCTATGGTCCATCCCTTGTATTGGGTAGTCCACCAAACATCAGCCCAAGAGGGGCAAGAGGAGACTCAGCTGAAAACATTCCTTACCAGCTCTGGGCATAGATATTTATCCTTCCCACTCAGCCACCGCTGGAACTCCAACTTCCTCTAGTCCACTACCTGACATGTGTCAAACTGCACTGTATGAAACTCTAAGCCTTCAGTTATATTTATTACTAGTTTGACAGGACTTTGTTGCATTCCAAACTGGGAAAATTATGGTTAGCATAATGCTGCCCATTCTTCAGTTTTCTAAAGCACCTGACCAAGTGGTATGGAGACATAGGGTTTGACCCACTCCCCACCTTTTCTGATATTCCCTCCCAGCTATTGTCTTTTTAGAGTGACCATTAAGGGATCTGAGTTTGGAGTTATTTTCCAAGATTTGGGCAGAGTTGCTGGGTACTTATCATCTGGTTCAGATACTGGTCCCTTTACTTGGGTGTAGTGAGTCCAGCCTTTCTCTCCTGTCCATACTGTTGTTTCAGTTGTTAACAAAACTTGATAAGGTTTCTCACAGGCTGGTTGAAGTCTGGACTTCTTCCATGAGTTGATCAGGACCCAGCTGCCAGGTTGGTGTTGATGAACAGCAAATTTAAGGGGTGGAGTCTGGGCCAGCAACCCAGGATGCCTGAGGGATGACAGAGTAGGAGACAAAGCAAGTACATAATTTTTAAGGAAGAGGTCTTTTGAATCTAGGGAAGGGAGATCTCTACTTTTAGCCACCCCACTAGGGGCATTTCAGTGTAATCAACTTGAATACTCTGAAATGGCCTGAGGCCTTATTCCCTTCCCCCATGTACTTTTTTCCTTATGACTTTCTTATTAACCCTTTGGCAAATTATGCATCATTCACATATTAGTTTGGCTATAGTACAAAGGCCCACACATCCAAAATGCTTAAGAACCAGACCACACACGGCCTGTACTCCCCAGTGACTCCCCTGGTGTAAAACTGCTAACATCTCCCTCAGGTACAGACACCCCTGAACTCATTTGCATGAAGCACAGCAAGAATTTACCAACATTTAAGGCTATTTACTGGTTAAAAAGAATGGAGTAATTAGACTAAAGAACATCAGTAATTCAGAATAACCCAGGATTAATGAACAAAAAGGCTCACCATTCCTGAACACCCACTTAAAATCCAATCTTCATTACACCTAGTTCAGTAATGCCTGAAAATACTTGATTCACATGTATGTACGCCCTTTCTTTCTAACTGACCCCGCCTGCTTCTCTATCTCACCCCTGTCTGTCTCCTCCCTGCTTCATCCCTAATCTCTCCTTGACCATGAGGTCAACCATACTCATCATGACCTTGGCTTTCTGCTTCTGCTTTTCCTCCTCCTTCTCACAAACACTTTCTGAGACTCTCTCAATAACTCCTCCAATGGCTTATTCAGCCATCCATCCATTTTCTGGATCTTTTTCTGAATATCAGGCCAAGATCCCTTTTCATAGCTGACCTTTAGCATTCCCTGGGCCACAGGATCATCAGGGTCCATTCCTGAGTATTTCCCCACCTGGTCCCTCAACCTTTGCAGGTGGGCTGAGGGGGTCTCATCTTTTTTCTGATTTACCTCAAAAGTCTTACTTAAGTTCTGAGATTTGGGTATAGCCAATTTAATTCCCAGTAAAACAAGTTCTCTAAGATCTTTCATGTGTGTTTTATCCTCCTGATCATTATTATCCCAATGGGGGTCCACATTAGGGAACTTCTGCTCTGCTGCCATCACCCCTTGTCTGGGTGGGTGCTGCCTCTCCCATTCTCTCATAGCTGCCCTCCTTACCATTCCCCTTTCCTCTTCTGCAAAGAGAATATTTAGTATGGAAATAAGTTCAGACCAGGTATATAAACTGGGGCCTAAGAATTGATCTAATTGGCTAGCCTCACTGCCTTTCCAATAATGCTTTTATTTCCCTCTTCAAGTTCCTTACTTCTGTACTCCTCAGTGGGACATTTACATAACCAATTTCTTCTGATCCAACAGGTACTTCTCTGAGAGGGTACAAAGACTCAGCAGGTTTATATACTCTCACCCTCCTCTCCTCAGGAGCCTCTGGAAATGGAAACCTCCAGATATTTTTCTTACACTGTTCCACTTCTTTTCTTAACTGTTGATGGGGTGTAACCTGTGGAGCAGTCAGCACCAATTGGCTCTCTGATTGCCCCTTTGATTGCCCAGGGGCATGGCCTGTTTCCACTGACTCTTTAAGCTTCAACTGCTCAACTGCTCGTGCCCCAGTGTGTGGGGGGGGAACATGAGGTGGGGGGAATGCTTAACAAAAGATCCCAGGTTTTAGTTTCTAAAGATTCAGTCTCTGAATCTGGGTTCTTAACTTTCATGGGATAAAAACTGGTCTTTTTAACCTGCAGCCAGCACATGGCATAGTCAGATTCCTCTTTGGAAAAAGGCTTCTTTTTATTAACATAACGTATGATGTTGGCACAAAGCCATTCCTCATCTGCCCTGTATTTTGGCCAGAATACATTGGGTGGCAAAATGCTTTCTCTTGTCCAAACATAACAATAATATTTCTTTTTATCTTTTCCCTTGATCCGATCACTTTCAGCCCAATGGTTCAACATTCCCCACAGTGGATTATCCAGAGGAATGTTCCCAGGGGAACCTACAGGTGCCCCCTTCCCTTTTTCCCTGGCCTGCTGATTGCCTCTATTCCTCATTCTGAGTTTTGTCTGGGTGTCTTTCCCTTAGGATCAGCCTCAGACTCAGCAGAATGTCCCCACCACCAAGGCAATACTTAATAGTCCTTTTTTCTTACCTTGGTCTGTGCACAGTTACCTGGTGGCTACAAGGCAAGTTTTTCTTTCCCCTTTTCTTGTCCACAATTGGAAGACCTAAGTGTCTGATTGCGGGTCTCGCCAGCAGTCAGAGGCAGGCCCCCAACGATGGAGTCCAAGACCTCTCAAACAGTGTGGCGTGCCTTCCCTTCGTCCATCCTGGGGGTCCTCCTCAATGCTTTGGATCCCAGACAAGCCCCCAAGAATTGTGAGAAACAAGCACTCTTCCTAAAAGGAATAAATGCTCACCTGATTGTGGAGAAGAAAAGAATTTATTCACAATCTTGCAAGAACAGGCACCGAACCAAAATGTGGGGGCTTGGCACACAGAACAATAGACCCAGCAGTATTTATTCCCTAAGCCTAACCACAAGTCCCTCCCCTGTTTCTCCAGTGGCTGGATACTTCAGAGGTTACATTCCATTTGACAAGCCTAACTAGCCCACACAAATTTGAAACATGCAGCCCGTGCAAATTGGAAACATTTGAAAAAATTCTCCTGTGCAAATTCCAAACATTTGAAACAAGTCTCCACCCCTCTTTCCTTTGTTTAACTGCAGAGCCAGTCTGAGCTAGTTTGGTAACAATTTATGAAGCTATTTTAGGAAACTCTACCCAGAGTCTTCACCTTGCAAGGATAGTAGATAGTGGATGGATAAACAGGGGAACTGACCGTGGATAGTGGGCAGATAAACAGGGGGACTGACCGTGGACTACAGTTTGTCTCTTTAACCTTCTGCCAATTCCTGCACTGCCCCACCCCACCAGGCACACCTATCCTGTGTGAAAGCTAACCTTAATCTCACTCTCACAAATATGCCCTCTTCTTCAGATTCTCTGGTTCTAATTTTTCTACCTATTCCTCTGATGTTGAAATTTCATATCATTTCATCATCAGATTTCTTCTATTTCAGTGCTCTCTAAGTACTTTGTATAGTTTATTCTCACAAGTAACTTCTAAGTATGCTTACTGTTCTGCTAAGGCTCAAATCAATGCAATAAAATTAAATGTATTCTCCACTGCTGTCAACAGGCCCCTGAATGCTTGTAGATTAAGTAATCTTATTTTGAAAAGTGCCAATTACATCTTTTCCAATCTCAACTATGCTCTCAGTTATTTCTTTATATGCCTTCAAACAGCTGCCTCTCACATTCTCCGCAGCAAACATTCTTAACTTCTAGATGCTCTTTTCAAGAAAATTCAGTTAATGTGCATTGCATAAGAAAAAGGCCACCTTAGTCATTCTATAAATGTATTGACTGAATGAATTAATGAGTAAAAATCTGTATTTTGCTTACATCTGCAACATCTGTATTTTTATTCAGTAAGTCAAATAAATTGCCTTCCCTATATTTCTTACATAATGGTAAGGCACCAAATACATGTTTTTCAATGATTCATGTATGCATAAAGTAAATTCTCTATTACAGAATAGTCTGCTCATTCTTCCATGCTTCTTTCAGTAAGCCTTAACTATGAGGTAGTCTAATTACTATTGGCAATTACTTCTTAGACATATAAAAGCCCCCTTTAGAGCAATGCCAACATTTTTTTTACATAACATTACTTTTTTTCAGAGGAAAATTACTACTATTAAACTTACAGTTAAAGAAAAAAGAAACACTGTAATCAGTTCTAGGGATTAAGTTAAATAGGGAGTAATAATAGTGTTCATTTGAAAGAAAACAATTTGTACCTGCATGTTTCCATTTGGCTATATAAAGATATATTTTTAAAGATTATACAATAATTATAATGTTTACTATCTTAATAAATGGTCTCTTTTCAATTGTAATATTGTGTAATAAGGTCTTTCTTAATTCAGCTGCAGTTAGAACCTAAAATTTTATGTAATGATGTCATAACTAAGATGATCAACACTATGAGATATCAAGAGAGTGAATCTCTCTTTTCACATAATTTTAAATTAAAAGCCCTATCTTATTTGTACTGTCTTTTTTGCAATATTTACCTTTATTGTTATCTTATTTTAAACTGTTTTTACCATGTCCAAGGCATTAATGAAACATAGTTCTTTCCTTGTTAAAGTAATGTTTTTCATTTCACTTAATCTTCCCTTTTTACTCATTTTATGCTGTTTCTAAGCATGCTTAAATATGGCATTGAAGCCACTCTATTTTCTCTATTGCTTTTCTGAATAAATTATTTGTAGCTGCATATTTCTTTTCATTTTCCTTCTTCTCCTAGGCCACTGAAATTAATAAAAAAAAATCATACTTGCATCTATGTTTTCTCTCTTTAATTCAATAGATATGGGCTAGAGGGCATGTCTGGAGACTGATGATTTGATTCAGAGCTTCTGCAAGATAGTAAGTTATACTGAGCCCAGGCAACACAGAAACACCAAGAGTGAAGCTTTCTGTCAGACACCATCACTCTAATCTTTCTTTTCAGTAAACTAGTTTATTTTCACACCCTGAATTGCCTTGACTGAGTCTTTGGAGAAAATCACAAGTTAAGTAGTGAATTCTGGATGACAGTCATTTAGAAGAAAATGAATGCATATATCATTTCACAGTTTGAAACAAGGTGAGGAAATTAGTGATAAAAAAGATAAACAGTAAAAAGTCAATATTCATAACTCTATTTCAGGGAATCTTTTTTCCTCTCATGTCAATGATATTCAAAACCATTTACTGTCACCAAGTTATCCCACCCTGGGATTTCCTACTCACTTAAAATGTCATAGAATTCTTTGTTGTTTCCTTGATCAGTTTTATATGTTGATTCAGCAGGAAGCTTCTATATCTACAACTATGTTTGTGCTATAAAACACTGTCTACCTTATACCTTCCAGATTTAAATACCATATACCTTGTTGGTCATCTTCAGCAAAATTCTACTTTGGCAGAATCTTTTTTATTTTTTTAAATGTTTTACTTTGAAATAACTTCAAATTTACAGAGAAGTTGCAAGGGTATTACAAATAACTCTTTTATACCCATATCACAAATTCACCAATGTTTAACAGGTACACATTATTTTTCCCCTGAACCTTTAAGAACAGTTTGCATATATCATGTCCCTTTATCTCATAAATTACCCAGTTAACAAAAGAAAACTCCAATAACAATAAATCTACTGTAGCCTGCAGTAACAACCACCAACCCCACCACTACCCGCGCCCTTATTTTTGTTCATTCCTCAACCATGAGGGATTTGGGATGATGACTAGCCAGAGTCAGGCTGAAAAAGGGTATAGATACTATGGGGCAGAGGAATGGAATTGTTTTGCTTGCAGATACCTCTTGCTCTCAGGTGTCCATGGCAGGTGATTGTTAGGTGTCCATGGCAGACCTGAAGAACTGGAGAGTAGGAGTTGACTGCATACTGCTGGGTTTCAGGGATCAACAAATACAGGAATAATCCAGAAGCTTTTAGTCTCTGAGAAATAAATTTAACAAGTAAATTGAAAATTACAGTTTCAAAGAAAAAAAGTAGAAGACTCATGTTTAGGGAATTTATAAATGAGCATGATCATGCTATATTGGGGAAGTAGCTTTTCATAGATTCTCAGATAGAGCCTGATGATGGGGTGTTGATTTCATGGAGCCATGTGGCTTGTATATGGTGTCTGGTTGTCCCTAGGGCCCTCAGGAGCACTTTAATTTGAGGTTTTGCATATGGTGTCAGTTTGTGAAATCTGGCTGAGACCTGTATAACTTCCAGAATGACCTCCTGACTCTGGGTGAAGTTTCTTAGCTGTAACTAAATATATTATTAATATTTCCCTATTTTTTGAGACAGGTCTTTCTCCAAATGCATTGCTGAATAATGCTTGGTAACAATCCCTCAACACTAGGAATACTCACCCCTGGGAGTCATACCCCACATATAGAGAACGGTAGTAAGTTTATTTGCAGAGTTTGGCTTAGAGAGAGCCCACACTTGAGCAACAAGGATGCTTTCAGTGGGTGTCTCTTGGGCGTTATTTATAATTAGGTTTAGTTTCATTATTTCAGAAATAAGCTTCCTAAGTACAAACTCTAAGATCTTGACTTATTAGCATATTTTCTTTTGTTAGTCAGAGAGTATATATTTTAGAGCTTTTGGTCATTTTACTAAGTAGTGGAAGAAAAGCTAGAGGATAAAACATGGAACCATAGTGAACCCTATTGGGATGATGATTGTGGTTAATAGTACAAATATAAGAATGTCCTTTCAGGAAATGTTCTAAAGGCATGTCATTATAACAAGGTATTAATAATAGGGTGGCATAAGGGAAAAAATTTACCTAATACAACCTATGGACTATAGTTAACATTAATATTTTAATACACTTTCATCAACTATAACAAAAGTACCTCACCAGTGCTGAGTGTCAACAATAAGGGGTATATGGGAATGTTGTATTTTTGATTCTTACAAAAATGTTACATGTTACAGAAACAACCAAATTTCCTTTTCAGTTACACTGTTCCACTGACGCTGCTCTGAAAGTGCATGCAGTTAGCTGCAGATCAAAGCTTCATCTCAGGCAAAAATACAAAAACAAAAAAAGAAACAAAATTACACAAGAAACAAGGCAAGTATATAAATTATGTTCTACTTGTCAATTAACATAACACTAGTAAGAATGTAAAGGTGGGACAAGGTCAGGTGACTTAACTGACGGCTCTTTTGGACATCTTGAACTTTATACAGCTACATACTTCTGTGGGATATATATGTGTCTTTGTTGTCACAGGTCTGTTTTCTGGATAGAGGCTTTTCCTTGTCAAGGGCTACTGCCCTCATAATGGGTAAAAATCTATTAAACCTCCCCAGCTGGAGGATTCTTATTACTCTCACAAGACTCTTTCCTTTTAACTAGGTTATTTTAATCCATAAGATAAGTTATTTTAAACATGTAGATGGCCATGAAACCATTAAGTATAAACTTACAATGAGGGTATATTAATTAAAAGAATAAGTATGGATTCAAATTCTAGCTTCAGTATTTTATATCTGCATGAATTTTACCATTCATGCAGATATAAAATATTTGATTTCTCTAAACCTAAGTCTCCCAAAACTTAATGGAATACCATCCTTAAAACATGTGAAAGGAGTTGTCAGTTCATAGCCTAGGCCACAATATATGCCAACCCAAGGAAATTTTCTCAAGAATGCAAATGGCAACGCATATCTCATTGTTGTGTGTGTGTTTGGTTTATTTTTTTTTTTCTTTTCCTGAAGGGTAAATTACATAATCTATATAAGGTATTTAGAAGAGAGTGAAAAATAGCAATCTCCCAACAATCAAAAGATGTTAATGTTACTAGCTTGTATTGTCATGTACATTTGCTGCACACTTTTAAAGTATGTTAAGCTTTATTTTATATTTCACAATTAGAATTATTCCATTATCTGCTGCCATTAATTTTAACTATTCTGTGTCAAAAGTAGCATCAAAATTTGTCACATAAAACTTTTGTCAGTTAAACCCATTTTAGTATCAAAACTGATATAATCCCAAGCATCAGACTTTAGTTTCAGTTTCACTCCCTATTATTTACTGACCTTACATCTCCAAGAGCACAATCACAATTCTATAAATAAAGGACTATATCAAGTGTATGACGGGCATATGAAAACATTTCTTTTAACCCAGAACAATATTGTGTTTTCCTCCAAAGCAACTGGATTTTGTTACACATTTCAGAGTCAGATAATAGAATGGGATTTTTATTTTATTGCATTTTTTTCTTCATTTTGTTGAATATTTTTCTTCTTTCAACTGAGTAAATTATAGCATTTTGACCTTGGGATAGGGACTTAATCACCTTAAAATTGTTTCAAAGACAGAAGAATAGGAAATACTCCTTGGAAAAAATAGGATTCCATTGGAGTTCTTTTGCTTTTAACCAAGTTTAGCTTGTTTCATTGCCTCAGTATTTTGCCACCTTTCTTCCTTTGACATATCTAAGTTAAAATTTGCTTTGCTTTGAACACAAGTTCTTCTTTTGTCCTGATTTCCTAAATGCTGTTTCCATGATCTTGCTCTCTGACTGTGAAGGCACAGTAAGGAATTTTACTTTATCCCATAAATAGTAAAGCTTCAATGGCAACTTCTGGTTTGTTTTTTTTTAATGTGTTTATTAGTGAGGTATAAAATAATAAAGATTTAGAAATCTGAGCCATACTTTTTATGTAATACTGTAGGGAAAACATTTAGCTATAATGTAAGGAATAATATGTATATTGCAACATCTTTGGATCTATTATCTATAAATCTCTGATTCCTTATTTTAACTCCATCTGACAATATCCTTGCTCAACATGACTTTATAGCTCCAAGATCCTTTGGAACCAAGTATATAAAGACACAACACAAATATGTTAATCACTCTTTCGTTATTCTGAAATAATTTATCATGATTAACACATAATTACAAGATTTAATTTACACTTGATTTACCCTTGCTCTGCCTCAGTTTCTCCTTGGGCATTTTATATTGGAGATGACAATGTTATGCTCCATAGAGAAGTGGAAGAAACTTGCTGCTAAAGACAAATTTAATCTGAGATCAACAAAAGAAATTCAAAACTAAAGACACAATGTAACTGGTAATGTGTAGTTGCCTAGAATGCTTTGTACTGCTTAGTTGTCTTTCAAAACTGAGATTAAAAGGAGGATTCAGGATGGTCTCTGAACCAATGTCTGATTTGTAGTATTTGTTCTGAATTGTCTGGAATTCCATTTGTTTCCCTGCCCACTGCTGACATGGAGTTGATAGCTTTAAGTTTCTCATCATTGTCCCCAGAGGATTCTTTCCCTTATCAGCTCTTTGCAGATTGTGACCATTTAAGGAGAAACTACTTTACTGGTGTATCAACCTTATTTTCATAGCTTCTTATTTCCCAGTGTCAAAAAGTATTATGTACATAGAAAAATGCACTCATCTATCACCAGGGACTGTAAGTAGAATTGCATATTAAATGTTGACCTTGGTAAGCATCATTACTTGTCAGAAATCTGACTGCTCCTTCAATACTGAGTTTTATTTATGGAAACAAGTACTAGGCTTAAAGAAAGTAGTTTTTAAGTAGAGAAAGGCACAGCTATTTCTTGAATATGATGCCAATTGTGACTTCTTCAGAAAATGACACTTGGATATTTTATTTGAACAAAATGACTAAAATTTAGTCTTATTTCATGTTCCACAGAGATGATTTTTATGTATTGTCCCTTGCCTAGCAGCATCAGCATCACCAGGGAACGTGTTAGAAATGCACATTCTCAGATCTCACCCTGTACCTACTGAATCAAAAACTCTTGGGTGGGTTCAACAATCTGAACACTCCAGGGGATTCTGATATACACTCAAGTGTAAGAACCACAATAATAAGCTTACAAACTATAATTAAAAGCAAAATGTGTTCATGCTATCTAATTGCCATTTATTTCTTACAACTGATCTGGCCATGAGACTCATTATGTGGAAAAAACAAAAACAAAATAAGATGTCACTGAACGCAGTGCTTGGAAGAAAACTAGAAAATGTTTGCTTGCAAGTTTGAAGGCCATAAACTCACACTAGGTTGAAAAAGTCCAACAAGAAAAAAATCTGAAATAAAAATATGCATACAGTAAATAGCAAAACAAAACCATAAAAGGAGAAAATCAAAACTCAGAAAATCAAGAACTCCAATTCCAAACCTAACACTGTTCCCTCTGCCTCACTGTTAATCACAAACAAATCCCATGATTTACTACCAAACAAGGCAAGCATTTGGAATGCCTGTGTTGGAGATTTACTCTACAATCCAGTTTATGAAAATAGTGAATCCATTTGCCATTATTAAAAAAGTGTCCACCATCCAGCAATTTCTTGAAAAAATATTGCCAGACAGGGTAATATCTTTTTCAATGAGGCTGGAAAGTAGGGGGTTCTGTGGAAACTTAACAGTCAGTGCAGAATCAGAGTCTGAAGAAATGCATTTTATCTTCAGCCATTTGCATAACTGCTGTTTTATTGTAAAAGATTTCATGCTGAAACTAGAAATGCTCTCAAAAGAGAAACAGTGAAAATTTCCATTTTGAAATGAGCTGAGTAGAAGTGAAAATATTGCCAAGTGTGGGCTGGCTGCATCTCAGAATCATTGTAAAAATAAGTTATGGCAAACTGGGCCCGAGTCAAAGGCTATGGCCACAAAGAGCAGGATAATGGCCGAGTGCTGAGGAAGACATTCCATTCTCATCGCTATGAAAATAGAAAGCAAACATGAAGAAGGAAGCTTTCGTGTGTGCAGAGAATTGTAGCCAGTGAAGAAAATGGAATATTTGAACATTCCCCAGGAATAAACATTATATAAAGCTGTATCTTTCTAAAACTTAATGAAACATCAAATATGTATATACTAATGCTATCATAACAATTTTTTTAGAAACAATAAGTGTGAATTATTTCATACAACTATTAAAACTTCACTTCCTTTCAACATGTATTATAATTTCACTTCCTTTTATTATGTGTTTTATAATGCAGGGGTTCCTTTATTCTTGAATAGCCAAATTTTGAAAATATTTTAATTTAGAGTCCAAACATAATATGACTTCCATATAACAATCTTTAATACACAATACAGCTTTTCAAATCCTTGAAGAACCTCATATTACACTTTTTTGTATATATAACTTATAATCAGTAGACTATCTTTAAATAGTAATATGTATTTAATAGTTACATAATGTTAAAGTCCATATTTGCTATTTACCACTCCATTTCCCTCTTATTGCTAATTTTCTCTATCAGTCTTGGAGGTTAACTTTCATTGTGTTAAGAAGGCAATTTAGTTGTGAATATAAGTAACATAAAACACCGTCTAGCACTCAGTAATTGGATGGATACCATCAATTACTAATTTCATACTTATCACCAAATCATTACAAATAATGTGTCCATTCCTAACCACTGGAGAATAACTTCCTATACCCAGAGCCTTAAAAATGATAATATTTTAGGACCATAAAAATTCGTACTGAAATATTATCTAGTGTAATTCCCATTGCACATATGAGGAAACTGAGCTTCAAATTATAGTAATTTACCCAATATTCATAGAGGAAGAATTAACAGCTGAATGAATTCTCATTAGAATGTAAACTCGATGGGAGAAGAGCTTTTATTTAAAAACAAACTATTTAAGGTATACTGAGCATAAAGTACAGTGCCTTGCATGTAATAGTTACCAGATAAGTACTTAATTAATGATATGTACTTAGATTTTTTTTTTCAAGTAGAAAACTGGGAGTGGTGTATTTATACCTGTGTCTGCAAAGTCAAGATCTATGTTTCATCTTAACAAAATTTAAACTTCTCAGTGATAAAGTGTTTTTGTGTCTTAGAACGCAGCATAGTATCTAGCATATAATAAATCTCTATTAAAGAGTTGTTGAAGTAATGAATTTATAAATAACAGCATATAAACATTTCACTTTTAAATAAAATAAAGAAACTGGAATTATAAGATCAACTTGAGAAACATCTGGCACTGATTTCTAGTTCTTTTGGAATATCACTGTCATTCTTAACATTAGAAACACTCTAAATTATTTTGCAATACATGATCAGAAAACAGAAAATGATGTAATATTTTGTTGATTCATAGGCCAAAAATGTGTGTAATTTCATCTCTTTACTTTTTCTCTCCTGAAAAAGCAATCAGACTCTTGGCTGAGCTTTCTATTAGGTGATGATTTTCAATCACATATTAGGTTACTCCAAAAGCAAACACTTCATTATATTCCTGCATTATGTTCTACTCTGTATATTCAATCCTTTGAGTGTGATCACAGATTTCTCTATTACACCATGGGTAAAGCATATCACAGGTGAGAAAATGGTGTTTTATAATATATTACATACAAACATAGAAATGTTCATCTAGATTATGTTAAAAAAGAGAAAGAACAGATTTGTAAAAATCAAAGACCTCTGAACTTGTCTGTTTACCCTCGGTGAGTATGTGTTTTGAGAAAAATTTAATTGAAACCATCTGTTCATGACTCATTGCTCCTGAATCATCTAAAATGTTTTTTCCCCAATTTTTCTATGCTCAACAAAATGCCTCTCACAATTTCTGAATTATTTTTTTCCATACCAAAAGATTAAATGAAGAAGTAAGAAAAGGTGTGATTCACAGTTCCAAACATTAATTTTCACTTGTGTCCAAGTGATATTTATATTAACCCATTACTGTCTGTAAGTTGGGGCTTCCTTCTTCTTTCATTGTGTTGAAAGCCTGACTGAGGCAGTAGACAAAGCATGGCTGAAAATGTCTCACATACATTCTGAGATCTCTTGCCTTCTATGACACCCAGATAATGCTACAATGAGAAACAGCAATGAGCTAGATCTACAAAACCAAAGCCCACTGTATTCGTTTACTATTACTTCATAACAAATTACCACAAACTTCACAACTTAAAACAACAAACATTTATTATATCATAGTATTCTGTAGTCAGTAACATGGCTTAATGGGGCACTTTGCCCAGGTCTTATATGGAATTGTTGACTGGGCTGCATTTTAATCTGGAGGTCCAACAGGGGAAGCATCCACTTCCAAGCTACTTCAGGTTGTTAACAGAATCCAATTCCTAGTAGCTGTATGACTAAAAGCCCCAGCTGTTTTTGCTGGCTATTTTCTGGAGACTGCCCTGTGGTTCTAGAGTCCGTTCCCCCTTCCAGAGGTTGACTGCGGTTCCTTACTACCTGGTCTTCCTCAGCATGGTTGCCAGCTTCATCAACCAATCAAGGAGAGTCTCTACCTCCATTCTTTGAAAATGGAGACTTATATAAGATAATGTAATCATGAGAATGATATTGCATCACTTTTGCCATATTCCATTGGTTAGAAACAAGTCATAAGTGCCACACACACACAAGGGGAAGAAATTACACAAAGGCATGAACACAAGGAGGTAGAAAACAATGGCTGTCACAAAAGGAACTGTCCACCACATCCATCTTCTGGAAGTATTTTTCTGGAGAGACTTAAATATTCTCAGGGGTTTCAAGGGTGCAATTCATAATTTATGCATAGTTTAATTTTTCAAAAAGGGCACAAAAAAAATACATGGAGAGAACTTCAGGTGATAAAAATATTTGTTCAAAATGAAGACCACAATTACTAATTCTACAAGTTCCCTCCATTTTGAGTCCTCTTATATCACTGATTTTGAGGGAATTATTTTTCCTACTACTAAATCATATTCCACCATACTATTTGACCCAAATCAACTGTAATTTTATAATTGATTATTAATGTAAACACTTATTAAATGTAAATTATTGTCCATGAACTCTAATAGTATTTAGCATTTCATTGGGAAAAGAATTTAATGAAAGCTTTGATTTTAATATATACAAGTTAAAAACAAGTTATTCTTAAAAGAAAATTCTTTTAGACAAATGATGCTGGAAGATGTAGATATCCATATGCAAAAAAATGAAGGGGATTCCTATCTCACACTGTATACAGAATCAACTCAAAATGGATCAAAGGCCTAAATATAAGAATCAGGACTACAAAACTCCTAGAAGCAAATGTAGGGAAGCATCTTCAGGATTTTGTTTTAGGCAGTGGATTCTTACACTTTACACTCAATGCACAAGCAAAAATAGGTAAATGTGACTTCATCAAAATTAAAACTTTTGTACATCAAAGACTTTATCATGAAAGTAAATAGGCAACATACTCAATGGGAGAAAATATTTGGAAACCACATACCTGATAAGGGTTTAATATCCAGAATATATAAAGAAACCTACAATTCAACAATAAAAAGACAAAAAAAAAATTTTTTTAAATGGGCACAAGGCTTTAATATTCAAAGAAGATATGCAAATGGCTAAAAAGCACATAAAAAGATTCTCAACATGATTAGCTATTAGGGAAATGCAACTCAAAACCACAATGAGATACCATTTCACAACTGCTAGAATGGTTACTCTTTTAAAAAATGGAAAATTACAAATGTTGAAGAGGATGTGGGAAAATAGGAACACTCATTAACTGTTGGTACAAATGTAAAATGATGTAGTAGCTGTGGAAGACAGTTGGACAGTTACTTAGAAAATGAAGTGTACAATTATCATATAACCTGGCAATCCCTCTTTTAGGTATGTACACAAAAGCTTTGGAAGCAGATACTCAAGCAGTTATTTGTACACCAATGTTCATGGCAACATTATTCACAATTGCCAATAGATGGAAGCAACCCAAGTGTCCATCAACCTATGAATGGGTAAGTAAATGCGGCATAAACGCACAATGGAATATTATTCAGCCATAACAAGGAATGAGGTTCTGATACATGCAGCAACATGAAGAGAACTTCATGTTGAATGAAATAAGCCAGCACAAATAAAGAGCAAATATCGTATGATCTCACTTATAGAAAATAATTAAAATAAGCAAATCCACAGGATCAGAATCTAAAATACAGTTCACTGTGGAACGAGGAGGGGGGGATGAAAAGTTAGTGCTTAAATAGTATAGTTTCTATATGGGTTGATTGTAAAGACAGTGGTGGATGGTGGTGATGGTGGCACAACATTGTGAACATGATTAACAGCTATGAATTGCATATTTGAATGTGATTAAAAGGGGAAATTTTAGGTTGTATATATGGTACTAGAATAAACATTAAAAGAAAACAACCTAGGACTGTACAACACAAACAGTGAGCCCTATTGTAAACGATGGACCATAGTTAATAGTACAATTGTAGAAATGTTCTTTCATGAATTGTAACAAATGTACCACACTAATGCAAAGTTTTAAAAATAGAGTGTTATATGGGAAGTCTGTATATAATGCATGATTTTTCTGTAAACCTGCAACTCCTCATAAAAACAAAACAAAGCAAAACAAAACAAAACAACAAAAAACACAAGTTATTCTTGTTTTCATGGAAATGTAACTGAGCAACAACAGCAAAAAACAAGTTACTCTTGTTTTACTAGAAAGGTAACTGTTGGAATTTAAAGACGCTCCATTAAATGAAGTTTGCAAAATCCTTATTCATATATAAATTTAACAGAGGCATGTTATATTCTTCAATCTAGAAAATCATTTATAATCCCAATTATCATAAAACAATCAGTAGATTACCAAATTGCTGAATAAATCAGCTCTCTCTCTCCTTCTCTGCCTCCCTCCCTCTCTCTCTCTCTCTCTCTCTCTCTCACTCTCCCTCTCTCTAAACCTATGTATCTCTGTACATCAATGGCCAAATGTTGGGGAAGTTGCAGACACACTCAGCCGCCACCACTCACCCTTTCCCCCTTTTGGTTGTTTGCATAGAGATTTTTTTATATGTTCCCATTTCTTGGCCTCGGAGAGATGTTAGATCTAATGGAATGTCCTGACCATACGTTGAACCCTAAACTGGGAACATGAAGCCCCAGCTACTTGCCAGAGTGGGAACTCTGCACAGAGATTGCTTGTTTTTTACTCAGTTGTGGCACAGGATCCCTTGCATCTGATGTGAAGCACAGTGTGAGAAGCTGCCATCCACTGAATCTGACGCAAGCAGTCGGCCTCCCTGGAGGACCAGCCACGATGGGACCCCTTCCCCTGCCCTGTGGGACCCTTTGAGCTGTGTCAGTAATAAGGGGTCATTTGTTGAGAATCTCTGTTCTGCCTAAATCTGTGTTCCCACCATGCAACATATAGCAACACACTCCACACCAAATTGCTGTGTAGATCGGGAATCAATATATACAAATAAATGTGAACACACTTACACACACATATATACACATCTACATGGAGAGAGAGAGAGAGAAAGAGAGAGAGAGCATGCTGGGTTTCTCACCTCAACTCATCACTATTGATGCTTTGGACTGGGTAATTCTTTGTTGTGGGACTGTCCTGTGCATTCTTGGGTGTTCAGCATCACCTCAAAAGCCGTTATCATTCCCCCATTTGTGACAATCAAAAATGTGTCCAAATATTGTCAAATATTCCTTGGGTGGGGGTGGGAGGCAAAGTTGCCCCAGCTGAAAAACAGTTTTATTGAAAATGTAAATAATATTCTTAGTTATATAGATAATATTGACAGGGATGATGTTTACTTGTATACAAAGGACCACAGATCAGGAAGAGACTCAATTTATTAAATGTCCCCAGATAGGCTAACACTCCAGCCAGTCAAGATGAACAATATGTTATAAACTATTGACAATAATATTTGCATAAAATAGTGTTGGTTCTAAATTCTGTGTAACCAAAACAGTCTTGTTCAAAGATCATTTCTTGCTAAAGATGTTGAACATCTTTGGCCATTAGAGAAAAGTAAATTAAAATCATAATGAGACATAACTACACACCTATCAGAATGACTAATTTAAAAAATAGTAATGATAACACCAAATATGGTGAGGGTGTAGAAAAACCTAATCACACATACATAGCTGACATGTATGTAAATTGTTCAGACACTATTGAAAATAGTTTAACAGTTTCTCATAAATGAAAGCATGAAATTACCATATAACACAACCTAACAGTTGCATTCTTGCATATTTGTCTCAGAGAAAAGAATACCTATATTCACACAAAAGCCTGTACAGAAATGTTCTTAGCAGTTTCATTCAGTATAACCCAAAACAGGAAATAGTCCAGATGTTCTTTAATGGATGAATGGTTAAACATACTGTGGCAATTATATGCCATGTACCACTTGTCAATAAAAAGGAACAAACTATTGAGACATGCAACAATTTGGATTTATCTCCAGCAATTGTGCTATCCACATATTATTTTTCATATAATATCCTTGCCTGTCTTATGCCCATTTTCAAATTAGACTGAATTTTTACTCTGGAGTTTTTAGTGCTCTTCATATAATCTAGATAATATTTCCTTGTCTTGTGTGTAGTTTAAAAGTAATTCTTCCAGTCTGTAACTTGTCTTTTCATCCTCTTCACATGGACTTTTGCAGGGCAAAAATTTTAATTTTCATGAGGTCAAATTTATCAAATTTTTCTTGTATGGATTGTGCTTTTAATGTACTTTGAATAGCACCAGACTACAAATATTTTATCCTACAATTTTCCATCAAATTTTTGTAGTTTTACATTTTATATTTAATTGCATGACCTATTTTGAGAAATTAGTTGAACAAATCAGTCTACTTCCAGTTGCTCTATTTATTCTCTTCCTTTAATCTATATCACAGTATCTTGATTACTATAGCTATGTAGTAAGTCTTAATATCAGATAGAGTGACATCTTATTTAATTCTTGTTATCAAGATTATTTTACATCTTCTAAAGCCTGTTCCTTAACATGGACACTTTAGAATAACCTTGGCTATATTTATAAATCCTTTGCTGAAGTTTTAATGGAAATTACATTAAAATTCTAGATCAATTTAGGGAGAATTGACATTGTTACTATATTGAATCTTCCACCAATATATGAACATGGTATGTCTGTCCAATTGCATAGATCATCTTTGATTTATTTCATCAGCATTTTATGTTTTTAAGCATGAAAATACTGTACATATTTGGTTAAGTGTGTAACTATTTGATTTTCTTTGAACAATTATAATTGTCATTTTGTTTTAAATTTTGGTTTCACATTTTCAGTTATTACATAGTTATGTATTGCATTTTTGCATTGATCTTGTGTCCTGCCATGTTGCTGAACTCACTTGTTAGTTCTAGGAGTTTACTGTAGATTTCTTGGGATTTTCTCTGTGGACAATCTGCTATCTGCAAATTTTTATTCTCCTGTTTCATTTCTTTCTTTGAAAACTGTATGCCTTTTATTTCTTGCCTTATTACAGTAGCTAGAACTTCCAGAATTATGTTTAATAAAAGTCATAAGAACATCAACATCTTATCTTTATGCCAATTTTAGGGGGAAAGTATGGTATTGGTTGTAGGGATTTTTAGATGCTCTTAATAATGTTGAAGTCATTCTCCTTTATTCCTTGTTTTCTGAGAGTTTTTATCATGAGTGGATGTTGAATTTTTTAAAACATATTTTTTGCAACAATTTGTGTGATCATGAGAGGTTCTTCATTAGCCTGTGAATATAGTGGATTACATTAATTTTTGGATGTTGGACCAGCCTTGCATACCTGGAATAAATACTACTTGGTCACAAGTGTGTGTTTTTATATATTGTTGCATTCAGTTTGCTAATAATTTGTTGGGGACTTTTTTACATCTAAGTCAATGAGGTATATTGGTCTGTAATTTTCATTTTTTTATAATGTCTTTGTCTGGTTTTAATATCAAGGTAACATTGTCCTCATAAAAGCAGTTGGGAAGTGTTTCCTCCTCTTAAGTACTATGAAAGACATTATATAAAGAGTGTTAATTGTTTTTTTAATTGTTGGGGAGAATTTTCCAGTGAAATAATCTTGGCCTGGATATTTCTTTTGGGGGGTCTTTTTAATAAACAAATTCTGCTTAATGGTTATAGAACTATATCATCTATGTTGGGTTGTACAGTTTGTGGATATCAATGAACTTAGTCCATTTTATCCAAGTAGCCAAACATGTGAGCATACATTTGTTTTTAGTATTCCCTCATCATTCAAAAGACTGCAGGATGTATTTGAGGACTGCCTTTCATTCCTGATTTGTGTCTTCTCTCATATTTTTTGAGACTTTCTAGAGTTTTATCAATTTTATTGATTTTTTTTCATAAAGCAGCTTTTTTATTTCATTGATTTGGTCTATGTTTTTATTATCAATTTTATAGATTTCTTTTCTTATCTTTATTAATTCCTTTCTTTTTCTTGCTTTCAGTTTATTTTTCTCTTCTGGTTTCTTGAGATAGGAACTTAGATTATTGATTTGAAAACTTCCCTTGTTTCTATATAAGCATTTAATGTTTCAAATTTCCCTCCCAACACTATTTAACAGCACCGGATTTATCTTGATATGTTGCATTTTCATTTTCATTCAGTCCTATGCATTTTTTAAAATTTCCTTTGAAACCTCCTCTTAAACCCAGGGATAATTTAGAAATGTATTGCTTAATTTGCATGTGTTTGGAGAATTTCCTGTTTTCTTTCTGCTATTGATATCTAGTTTGATTTCCCATGACCATAGAATTTACTTTTTATAATTTCCATCCTTCAACATTTTTGAGGTGTATTTAATAGGCCAGAATTTAAACTATTTGGTGAATATTCCATGGACTTTTGAAAAACAAAAGTTTATTCTGCTCTTGTTGTGTGGAGATTTTTATTGAGAGAGATCCTGTTGTTTGATTGTATGTTCAGATCATCTGCATCTTTGCTGATTTCCTGTCTAGTAGTACTATCAGTTGTTGAGTGAGGGCTGTTGAAGTCCCTTATTGTAATTTTGTTTATGTCAACTTCTCCTTTCAGCTCTATCGGTTTTTGTTTCATTTATTTGGAGGCTCTTTTTGGGTGCATACACATTTAAGTTCACGGTTTATAACTGAGGGATTGATACTTTCATCATTATGCAACATCCTTTGTCTCTAGTAATTTTCTCTGCTCTGAAGTCTATTTTATCAGATATTAATATAGGCATTCCTGCTTTTATAATATTTGTATGGCATATATTTTTTCATCCTTTCACTTTCAACATACCTATGTTGTTGAACAGGACCTGTCAACTAAAGAGAGTATGTAAAATTAAAGATTTAAATATGTTTCAGAGTCTCCTAACATAGTAATGCTTTTTGCATATTTTCAAGGCTTTTAGTTGTACTTAATAGGGAAGAGCAGGGGAAATGAGTATATATCATCTTTTCAAGACCAAAAAACCTAGAAAAAAATTTTATGATGATGACTATGATAGATATATGGATATGAATGCTATTTGCATAACAGGGATAGTTTAAATCCCAAACAAAGGCTCATTTTTTCAGAGAAGAGTTTGTTAAGAAAGAAGGGAATTTGAATACAAAACTTTAGTGGGTAAAATAGAGCAAGTACACACCATCCTTTCTTTCCTATTGAGAGCAAGTATAAAACCTGGACAAAACACAAGATGCTGTGGTTTGAGGACTCTGAAAAGTGAAAAGCAAAAGGCAGATCAGGAGAAATGATAGGCATTAGAAATACCACCTCACTATCAGTGAGATTATCTTTTTTTTTCCCCTCCAGGATTCCTGGCCTGCACGCTCCTCATCCAGAACCCAGAAGTGAGCATTGTGGTAAATACAGAGAGAGCTCAAAGAGATGCTTTTTAGCTCTAGCTTGAAGACCAGGAGAAAGAACTTCTAACAGCTAAAGAAAATGAGAGAATTTCCCCATCTTTTTCTCCTTTATTTCTTTCCTTTTGAGTCAACAGGTAACCAAATAACAGTGCAATTAGAGCCTGATGGAGACAAAACTCTGAGTTAAGAGAAGCTTCTTCTACATTCATTGGTGCCTGGCTCCAAAGGGACTGGAGATTACTTTCGGAAGAATTTCCAAGTAGAACGTGGTGCTCAGTAATGTCAATACTGCGAAGATCAAATAGGAGATGAATTAGAAGAGTTGTATTAAGTATGACAATTAAGGCATCATTCATGACCTTGGATGTAATGATAAAGTCAAAGTAGTGCAGAAGTGATATTTCAATTACTTGCAAAGTAAATAATGAAGGGGTGAAATTGCTTTGTAGACACTTGAGAGAGTGGGAGCTTGATCACATAGCAGGGTTAAGGGAAGTTGTTTTAGTGTATTTCACAACTGGCCATGTTTAAAGGTCTTAGACAAGAGCCACTGAGAAGGAGTAAGCAGAATATGAGTAATTAGAAGTTGAAAGAATAGAAGAGCAAATGATCAATAGAGCAATGTTTCAGGAATGGTTGAGTTTGATGAATCAGGATCATAGGCTGGAGGTATCATGGTGGGGAGGGCAGGAGGATGTTAAGTTGGAAAAGAGGAACGTCAATTTATCTTTTGAAAATAGAAATAAGGAAATCACAGAAAATATACAGAAAAAACTGTCAGGAGGAACATTAAAGAAATCCAAAATAGATTGGTTGTTTGTTAATTAAGACACAAGGTTAACTCACACTAATATGAGGGAGTCAGAATAGCCTTGGGGAATTCAAGAAGGGGAAAAGGCTTGCAATACCTGTAATTAAGACATATATATGGATTTTTTTCCTTGCAATTTTATTGAGATATAGTCATTTACCATACAATCATTCAGAGGGTACAATCAATTTATTCATAGTATCATCATATAGTTGTGCATTCATCACCAAAATCAATTTTTGAACATTTTCATTATTCCAAAAGAAAGTAATAAAAATAAAAATAAAAGTAAAAAAAGAACACTCAAAAGAACCCATCCCCCATCACCTCTATTATTCATTTACTTTTTTGTCCCCATTGTTCTACTCATCTGTCCATACATTGGTTAAAGGGAATGTAAGCCACGCGGTTTTCACAATCACATGGTCACACAGTGTAAACTATGTATTTAAACAATCGTCTTCAAGAATCAAGGCTATTGGGTTGCAGTTCAACAGTTTCAGGTATTCCTCTCTAGCTATTCTAATACACTAAAAATTACAAAGGGATGTCAACATAATGCATAAGAATAACTTCCAGAATGACCTCTTGACTCCATTAGAAATCTCTCAGCCACTGAAACTTTACTGTTTCATTTCTCTTACTCCTTTTAGTCAAGAAGGCTTTCTCAATCCCATGATGCTTGGTTTAGACTCATCCCCGAGAGTCATGTCCCATGTTGCCAGGGAGATTTACCCCCCTGGGAGTCATGTCCCATGTAGGGGGTCATACATACGGATTTACTTGTATATAAATAAAAAGAACACGTTAGCACAAGAGATCCAACTGAGGTTATGAATTTTAATGAAGCAAGGAATCATGACTAAACAATCTCTCCAACATTTGGTGACAAAATAGCTCCACTAATTTCATGAGGCAGCAGTAGGGAATGGACTGAGGCCTGGCAAGGGGATGGACTTTGGATATCAAGTAGTAAGAAAATTATATTAAAAAGCAGTTTCTATGACACTAACAGACTTTTGAAAGTATTGAGGACATTTACACACTCCCGGAAACCCAATACATTAAAAAAGACATGTTTTAATACTACTTCCACTCATAATCTGCCTTCTTAACTGAGCTATTTTCATCTCTCCCATACTGTTTTGGTTTTCCTTATCCCTGTTTCTGTCCTATTCTTTTTATCTTGGTCTCTTTATTGCACCGTGCCCAGTGCTTTTTTGTTTAATTTAAAATTACTCTATCAAACAAAAAACATTTCCAAACGAAAGAAAACAAAGCAATGGGAAAAACAAACATCCTGAAATAACTTCATTCCTTCCAATATACTCCTACCATACCAAAAGAAAATTAACGAACCATAGTCACATCTGATCATTCCCTTATCATTAAGATCAGCCTCAATATCTTGTCTGTTCTTATTAGATTATCATTCTTAATTGCTGCTGCCTATCTCTAGGTCCCCTATATTCTACAATATAAGACACCTATTTTATATTTTTCATGGAGTTCACATTAGTGGTAACATACATTATCTCTCCTTTTGTGTCTGACTTATTTCACTCAGCATTATGTCCCCAAGTTTCATCCCTGTTGTCATATATTTCACAACCTTGTTCCTTCTTACTACTGTGTAGTATTCCATTGTGTGCATGTGTGCGTGTGTGTGTGTGTATCACATTTTGTTTACCCACTCGTCTGATGAAGGACACTTAGGTTGTTTCCATCTCTTGGCAATTGTGAACAATGCCATATGAACATTGGTGTGCAAATATCTGCTCATGTCACTGCTTTTAGATCCTCTGGGTAAACACCAGAAGTGAAATTGCTGGATCATCAGGTAACTCAATATCTAGTTTTCTGAGGAACTGCCAAACTGTCTTCCAGAGTGGCTGTACCATTATTCAGTCCCACCCACAATGAATTAGAGTCCAAATTACTCCACATCCTCTCCAGCATTTGTAGTTTCCTGTTGTTTAATGGCAGACATTCTTATTGTTGTGAGATGATACCTCATTGTGGTCTTGATTTGCATCTTCCTAATAGCTAGCAAAGATGAACATTTTTTCATGTGTTTTTCAGCCATTTGTATTTCCTCTTCAGAGAAATATCTTTTCATATCTTTTGCCCATTTTATAATTGGACTGTTTGTACTACTGTCATTGAGTTGTAAGATTTCTTTGTATATGTAAGATATCAATCTCTTATCGGATACATGGTTTCCGAATTTTTCTCCCATTGAGTTGGCTGCCTCTTTACCTTTTTGACAAATTCCTTTGAGGTGCAGAAGCTTTTCATTCTGAGGAGTTCCCATTTATCTATTTTTTTCTTTCATTGCTTGTGCTTTAGGTGTAAAGTCAAGGAAGCGACCTCCTAATACTAGGTCTTGGAGATGTTTCCCTACATTATTTTCTAGGAGTGTTATGGTACTGTCCCTTATATTGAGATCTTTGATCCATGTTGAGTTAATTTCTGTATAGGCTGTGAAGGAGGGGTCCTCTTTCATTCTTTTGGATATAGATATCCAGTTCTCCCAGCCCCATTTGCTGAAGAGGCTGTTATGTCCCAGTTCAGTGGATTTGGGGGGCCTTATAAAAAATCAGTCGACTATAGATCTGGGGGTCTATTTCCGAATTCCCAATTTGATTCCATTGATCAGTATGTCTATCTTTGTGCCAATACCATGCTGTTTTGACTACTATGGCTTTATAGTTATAGTTTTCCAAGACTTGGAAAAACTGGTCATCAAATTTATTTGGAAAGAAAGATGTCTTGATTTGCTAAAAATGTTCTAAAAAAGAAAAATGAAGTAGGAGGACTTATGCTGCTTGACTTTGAAGCCTAGTATAAAGCTACAATAGTGAAAACAGCATGGTATTGGCACAAAGATAGACATATTAATCAATGGAATTGAATTGAAGATGTGAGGATGTCCAGTACTTTTTATTAAAGTGTTCTCTCTGTCATTGTTCCTCCATCTTTACCTCTTCAGAAAATCTATATTTTGACAGTTATTAATAAATCAGTATGCCTTTCTCTGCAATTTAAAAAGGTGAATTATTTAAGGAAAAAATACTTATAAAATCATAATTTTAAAAATGAAACAATGTTACTTAATGTTATAGCATTCTATCATAAAATATTAATTTTTAATCCATACTCAGATTTTCAGTACCATCAGAAATAAAGAAGCTAAAAGCATGTGAGTAAGCTAAAACTATTAAATAATTAATAGTGATGACTTTCCTTTTCTCCATATTTGGTTATTTGGTTTATAATTTTCATGTTATTATTTTTATCCATAATGATTAAATTTTAATGGTTTAAATAAAACTTTCAAAGGAAAAGAATGTACTTTTCAGAAAGTTTTAATTGGTTATCATAAGTGTTCCTACTAATGCAGGCAACAAAAGACGACAAAGAAATTCAGCCTTTCACATAAGAATGAAAATATCTTGTGCCAAAAATTTCTGCTAGGTTTTCTGAAATTTACCATTCTCAGAGGCCTGAGATATCTGATCGCTAGGAGCTTCAGTACCAGAACAATGTCAATTCTTTGATTCACATTTTCAATTTAATTAAAATTCTTCCCTCTCTTTAGACTGTTTTCATTATATCCGAAGTTAAGTCCCTTTGTATCCTCTGCCTTTGGGCCCAAACTGATTTATGTAGCTGTACTGGTAGACAGTTCAAAAACATGCTTAGAATAGTTTATCCCATTTTTGCTCTTTTGATTTAAATACATGCTTCAAACTTCAAGGGCAATTACTTCCTGAGGCCTATAGGAAAATTGTACAAGGCTTCTTTCTAGTTTCCTCAGTAATCTTGACAGAACTAGGCCCACTAAATTGGTAAGTGGGAGAACTACATTTAAAAGCACATCTAATTCCTTATAGAATAATTATAACTAGACATGACATCAAGCAAAGCTGAAGTGAATAACCTATGAGAGTTTTCCTCCATAGATATGACAGCTCAGGATTCTAAAAATAGGATAACACTCTCGGACACATACTTAAGTTTAGTTGAAATGAAGGTATACTTCTAATATATTTTATTTTGTAAATGTGCATGGCCAATGAAATATTTGAAGCATTCACTTAAATATTTAACATCATATTATTTAGTAGTTGTTATATTTATATATGCTGATTTACTTAAAATCCATTAACCTCGCAAGGCTTCATAATACATTTTTCTGTTATATAACCAGATTAAATATAAAACAGTCCCTTGTAAATGATCTTAGTTAAAGAAATGTGCATTTGATAAACATACTGAACAGTAGTAACTGCTTGAAAAATTTCTGTTTCTAGCAGAGAAGATTACAAGAATTTCACCCCCAATTACAAGGCAAAGAATCTGAAGGGCAAGTAGAATGAATAATATTAAATAACACTCTCCCCATAATTCTACATGTAAAAGAGAAGAAATTTTTTTATTCGAAGAAAAATACGTAATAATCTTATAACCAAGTATTTCTCCATGCTCAAAATGTAAAAATAAGATGGAGATTACATTGTTTAATATGGAATATTTTAGGTGTTAATTTTGCCACCAATCTGTTATAGAAATTTTAGATTAAAATATATATTATACTCAGTGGCTAATAGTATTGTAGTTAAGTATATATGCTTATGTAACTTACACATACCCAAAACAAATAATTAGTTTTAAAAGAGGTGCTGTAAATGTTATATAGTGAATTCCCCAACATCAGCTCCTAGATTTATTTATCAGAAATGTAAATTTGGACTTCCTACATGCCAGGCACTCTTCTAAGCATGTTATAAATACATTTAATGCTTATAAAAATCCTATAAGTTAGCTACTAATAGTCTCACAATTTTACTATGCAGATACTGAGGCATGAAGAAAATTAGTAATTTGTCCAAGGTCATGTCAGTGCCAGATTGTAAAAAGGGTCAGAGATAGAATTAAAATCTAAGCACTCTGACTCTATTTTTCTATGCTGCAGCCTTTAACACCAGCTATGTCAGCTACTACTGATAGAAAGCAAATCTGGGATCATATTTCTCTACATGTTAATCACAATGAACTATTTTGGATAATTAGATATTCTCATCAAAGTGCCTACCATCATCTGCCTTTGCCATGAAACTTTTCTGATTGGCCCAGCTAGCCTATCCTTGAAGCGGGGGAAGAGGATCAGTCCCAGTGGAGCACAAAGGCTGAGAATGTGGGAAAAGTGACTCAAGGAAAGAAGAGCTCTGTTAAAAAAATAAAACTATAAAATCAAGATAAGGATTGCTGCCTGGTAAATATATCCAATGGCCACACTAAATCCTAACCATGCTTCCCTAAATGCCTTTCCAATCCCTAAACCTCATTTCCTCATTTCTGCTATATAGTACATCAGATAAAAACATGTGAGTTTGAGTCAGACGTACTTAGCAATCGTTCATTTGGCAAACAATCCTCTATTGGACTGGTCTCATTTAAAAGATGGCAAATGTCTGTAAATCTCCATGGAAACCTGGTGTGATCAGTTGCTGAGTTAATCATTTCTGGTCCTCACCCCATGATCAGGCAAGGGGAGAGTGGCCTTCCCAGCATGATAGCTGATAGGAGGCATTTGCTGCTACCTTATCACATCTTAAAGCTACAACTACGAGGCTTGGAACAAGCTCCTTAGGGATGGGCTGGTCCTTCCTTACATCCTGCAAAACCACCAGCACTGAATTTGGCAAGAGAGGACTGGAACAAAGGTTCTGTCCTGGCCTGTCATTACAGTCTCCAGCTGGTGATCACACCATGGGAGGGGTCAGTGTTTCCTTAAATGCAGTTCTCAGGCCCCAGAGTCCACGTCATGTTTCTTCTCTCAGAGGCTGTCAGTTGACCCTACTAGACCTCTGTGCACAGGCCTGGGATGGACAATAGGCAGAGAGGAACCCACACCCCTGCTTCTAAGGGCTCCTCAGTGAACCCTGCTCCTGGGAGCTGGATAAGTGCGGGCCCAGCATCTGCCTTTGCTGTATGACAGAATCTCTATTGCACTAGGTATTCACTTGTGTTTTTTTCAGGCAATTTACTTAATCACAATGTCTCATCACTCAAACGCATCCTTGATTACTGAGCAAAAGACCATTTTCTATGAGCTTCATCATTTTTCCTTGTGTATGTTAAAATTTCCTGACTTCGCTCATGTCACATCATTTTCTGAGATCTTAGATGAAAAAATATTTTGCTTTCCATGATTAAATCTCGTAACTCTGCTCTTGATCACACACCTGCTAAACATCACTGGCACATGTTTTCTAGTTAGTTTTTTAGTATATTTTTATAACATTTATTATTATTGTTAAGACATTCAGAAAAAGGTACAAAACATAAGTCACACTATGACTTATGAAAAGAAAACCCATGTAACCAAATCAAGATCAAGAAGTATAACATTTTCATAACCCAAGAAGTTCCCATTTCTTTTTCCAGATCACTAAACCCTCCCACCCCTCCACACTGGGGAACTTCTATCCTGACTTTTACAGTAATCATTTCCTTATTTGTTTGTTTTGTTTATTTTTAATAGTTTTGTCACCAAACCACCTGTACCCTATATTTCAGTCTTGTCTTTTATTTGATTGCTGTTATTGTTGTTATTGCAGACCGTTATGGAATGGAATGATGCAATAGTGCTCTTTTGTGGCTGGCATCTCTCTCTCAACATCTTGTTAGATTTATCCAGGTGCTTGCAAGTAGCTGTAGTTAATTTACTTTTATTTCCATATTGTAATTCAAGGGTGATGCAATGATACAGTGGACACTCTTGTACATATGCATTGGTGTTCATGTAAGTGTATTTCTGTTGGACATAAATCTAGGAATGAAATGGTCCTGTCTTTCTTCAAATTTGGCAGGAAATGCAAAATAGTTTTCCAACATGGTTGAAAGAAATTTCACTCCCACCAGCAGGGTATTAGAGTTCCTGCTGTCACCACATAGTCTCATTGCATTGTCAACCTTTTTTTAAAATATAGCCATTTCGGGGATTGCCTAGTGGTATCACATTGTGGTTTCAATTTACATTACGTTGATTTTTTTGAGGGTGAAAAGCCTTTATTATATTTATTGAGCATTTGGAGATTCTTTTCAAGCCTCTTACCCATTTTTCAATGGGTTTGTCTGTCTTTTACTCATTGATTGTTGGGAGTTGCTTATATATTTTGGATTGAGCCTCTTGTTAGTTATATGTTTTTGCCAATATCTTCACCTATCTGCAATGAATAGGTCCACTCTCTTAGTGATAATTTTATATTTTACTGACAACTTTAGTAAAGATGAATGGTTTAGATTGAGTAGAATATAACCAAGGGAGACATAAAACATTTTAAGCACCAGCTACCTTGTCTGTGAAACTGCAGAAACCAGAAGACAAAACAAATGTGATTGCTTTTAATATAAATATTTTTGAAGTAAACATAAATAAAGTATACAAATCATCAGAGTTCATCAAACATCTGTGCTATCAACTTGAAGGTCAAGAAATAAATATTAGCAATCCAGAATCCCCTCTCAAGCCCTCTCTTAATTACAACTGTTTTTTCTCCTCAAAGATAATTACTGCCCTGACTTCTAAAACCAAAGTTTAGTTTTGCATGTTTTTGAACATTATTTACATAGAACCATAGTTATGTATTCTTTTGAATGTGGCTTTATCTCACTCACTATTGTATTTGTGAAATTCATCCATATTAATGCATGTAGCAATGGTTCATTATTTTTATTTTATAGTGCCTACTTGTATGACTATGTGCCGTATTTTATTTATTCTTTCAACTCTCGCTGAACATTTAAGTTGCTTCCAGTTTGGGGCTGTTATTAATAATGATGCTATGAACATTTATTACTCATGTACATGGCATATGTATATGAAATTCTGTTGAATATATCCATATATATATAGAATGCAATTTCTGGGTCTTAGGGCATGAATATTTTAACTTTAGTTGAAAATGTCAAACAGATTTCCAAAATGGTTGTACCAATTTGTACATCCATCAGTATTGTATACAAGTTTCATTTGCTCCGCAGTCTCATCAACCCGGGGTATGATCAGGCTTTTTTATTTTAGCCATTATTTTATTCTTACTGGAATGTAGTGCTTTCTATTTGTGGTTTTACTTTTCATTAACCAGAGAAAGTTAAGCAGATTTTTATAAACTTATTGACCATTTGGATATTCTCTCTTTTTTTAATGAATTTCCAGTTGAGTTGTATTTTTTTTTCTACTGGGGAGTCTCTGTTTTATTGATTTGTAGGAGTTATTTACAAATATTTCAGATATGATAGTTTCTTTTTATATGTGGAAAAATCTTTCTTAGTCTCTTAATTTTCATTTTCACTCTCTTAATGGTGCCTCCTGATGAAAAGAAATTTTTAAATTTTATAATGACCAATTAATTATTCATTTATGTCTCCTCTTTATGTATTTTCTTTCTGAAATACTTCTCTATCATAATTGCATTATGATAGTCTCCTATGTTTTCTTCCAGAAACATTTTGTTTTGCCTTTTATATTTAGATCTCCAACACATCTGGAATTGATTTTTGTATATGGCGCTCTGAGGGGGTAAAGTGTCATTTTTTTTCCAAATGGATGTTGAATGGACTCAGAACCATTTAATAAAATGTTTGTCTTTCCTTAGTGCTTTTGCATTGACTTTTCTGTTATGTCAATCATCCTATTGATTTCTGACATCCACTGCTTATGCTGAAAAATCAAGTACTAGTTCAATTGCTTTGCTGCTTGAATAATAATTCATTTTTAAAAAATTTCTGCCTGATTTTAAAAGTTATCTATTCCTTTGATTTTTTTACAAAAATGTGATGTATAGATGCAGTTTTTTTTCACTTTAAATTTTTTTGCCTATTCTGATTACATCTTTTTCATCATTATTGGGAAATTTTGAGACATTATCTCTTTAAATATTATTTCTGCCTCATTCTATAGTTCCTCTATTTCAGGAACTCTAATTACATATATGGTAGACCACCTCACTGTATCCTCTAAGTTTCTTACACTGTCTATTGTATTCTTCATTTTTTTTTCTTTCTCTCTATGCTTCTTTCTGAATATCTTGTTCTGACCTAACTTCCTCTTCATTAATTCTTGCTTCAGCTGTTTCTCGTATCTTGTTAAATATAGCTAATGAATTTTAATATATTAATTCATTTTTATTTCAAAAATGTCAATGTTTTTAATAAATTTTCCAATTTAGTGTTTGGAACTCAAAGTTCCTTTCTAAAGTTTTTAATGCAATTTTACTGAGATATATTCACATACCATACAATGATCCAAAGTATACAATCAATGGTTCATGGTATCATCATATAGTTGTGCATTCATCACCACAATCAATTTTTGAACATTTTCATTATTCCAAAAAAATGAATAAAAATAAAAATAAAAGCAGAACACCCAAAACGTCCCACATGAGTTATCCCCCCCATTATTTATTTATTCTTTTTTTGTCTTTGTTTTCTTACTCCTCTGTCCATACTCTGTATTAAGGGAGTGCCAGATGCAAGGATTTCACAATTATATAATCACACCTTAAGAGCTATATAGTTATACAATCATCTTTGAGAATCAAGGCTACTGGATTGCAGTTCAACAGTTTCAGGTATTTCCTTCTAGCTGTTCTAATACACTAAAAACTAAAAAGGAATATCTATAGAATGCATAAGAATAACCTCCAGAATGACCTCTCAAGTCCATTTGAAATATCTTAGCATCTGAAACTCTATTTTGTTTCATTTCTCTTCCACTTTTGGTCCAAGAAGACTTTCTCAATCCCACGATGCCAGGCCAAGATCATCCCTGGGAGTCATGTCCCATGTAGGAGGAAGGGCAGTGAATGTACCTGCAGAGTTGGCTTAGAGAGAAAGACCACATCTGAGCAATAAAATAGGTCCTCTGGGGGTGACTCTTAGGCATAATTATAAGTAGGCTTAGCCTCTCCTTTGCAGAAATACATTTCAGAAGGACAGACCCCAAGATTCAGGGCTTGGCCTATTAAATAGGTAGTCCCCAGTGCTTGCTAGAATATCAGAAATTCCCCAGGTGGGGAAGTTCAATATTTCTACATTTCCCCCAGTCCCTCAAGGGGACTTTACAAATACTTTTTTATTCTCTGTCCAAATTACCCTGGGATGTATCAGAGCATCACACTAAACTGTACAAACCAACAAGATCTCACTTCCTTTTCAATGTTCCATGTAATTATGGTGTTTGAATAAACTGACCATACAAGTTAAATTAGATAGTATTCTACAGAAAATATAACTTTTGCACCAAATAAACATCCCTTCCTTTGGTATCACACAGCATTTGAAGTTTTAAAACATTATCAATATCGTCCTTTACCCTTTAGCCTGATTTGCCTTAGTCCTAACCAGATCCGCTTCATTCATATCTCTAATTGAAGTCTGATCTATTTTTCAGCTTTTTAATAGCTGTTATATGGGGTAATGCTGACTTTCATAGCTGCAGAACTCTAGCTCAGATTCTCAGGTGTCACACAGATACCCAAAGTTCCAAGGGATGACCAGGTTATACATAAACAGCTCAGCATCTCAGAATTTAGAAATGACCATAACAATTCAGGAATAGATGTGACTGCTATAAGAGCTTACAATCTAGGAAACTTTACAGTAAGCTTTCCCCTGATAACCTATGCTCTCAAATTCAATTCTCCAAGTTTGCACATTATATTTAGTCCATATTAGTGAGGCAATATATTAGTCTTTTAATTTCTGGCTTATTTCACTGAATGTACTGTCCTCAAGTTTCATTCACCTAGTTGCATGCCTCACAACTTCATTCCTTCTTGCAGCCATTCAATATTACATTTTATGTATACACCATAGTTCCCCTTTCCATTCATCAGTCAGTGTACCGTTAGGCTGCCTCCATTCATTGCAAATCGTGAATACTGCTGGCATAAACACCAGTGTGCAAATGTCCATTCATGTCCCTGCTTTCAGTTCTTCCAAGTATATAGCTAATAACAGGGTTGCAGGATCATATGGCAACCCTATACTTAGCCTCCTGTGGAAGCACCACACAGCTCTTCAGATGGGCTGCACCATTCTGCTTCCCCTCCAACAGTGAATTGGTACAATGCTCTTGCCACATTTCCTCCAGTGCTTGTAACTTTCTGTTTATTTTTTGAACAGTTTTTTTCACACACTATACAATCCATCCTAAGTAAACAATATCTGGATCCTGGTATAATCACATAGTTATGCATTCACCACCACAATCTATATGAGGACATTTCCATTTCTTCTGCAAAGAAGGAAGAGGAAAAACATATGAAATAAATAAAATAAAATAAAAAGAAGAAACGACAACAAAGAATCCCATACCCCTCCCTTATATCCCCCTCTTACTGACATTTCACTCTCATATATTACCTTTGCTACATTTCATGGAAGTATGTTACAGTGTTATTGTCAACTATAGACTATTGATTGTATTTTTCCTATACCATCCCATTTTTAACACCTTGCATTGTTGACCTTTATTAGTTCTCCTTCAAATATATTCTTTTATTTGTACATTTAATGGCCATCACTGTCCACTCTAGGTTTTGCTATGTTATACAGTCCCAGTCCTTATCTTCTATCTTTCCTTCTGGTGTCATACATGCCCCTAGTCTTTCTCTTCCATCCCTACTCACCTTTGTTTTGTTCAGTGTACTTACAATATTGTTCTACCACCTGCCTTTCTTTTTGTTTTTTTGGATTTTATATGTCCTAACTTATTTTATTTTTATTCTCTCTCTCTCTCTCTCTCTCTCTCTCTCTCTCTCTCTCTCTCTCTCTCTCTCTCTCTCTCCTTCCCTCCCTCCCTTATTGATAGTCCCCATTTCTATTCTCTTCTACAAACCTCTCTGTCTTTTCCTATCTGCCTGTAGTGAGTGCTTCCTTTATTATTTCTTATAGAGCAGATCTCTTGTTCACAAATGCTCTCAGTGTCTATTTGTCTGAAAATATTTTAAACTTTTCCTCAATTTTGAAGGACAGTTTTGCTGAATATAGAATTCTTGGTTGGCAGCTTTTCTCTTTCACTATCTTAAATATATCATGCCACTGTCTTCTCGCCTCCATGGTTTCTGCTTAGAAATCTGCACATGGTCTTATTGAGCTTCCCTTATATGTGATAGATCACTTTTCTCTTACTGCTTTCAGAATTCTCTCTTTGTCTTTGACATTTGACAATATGATCAGTGTCTTGGAGTAGGTCTATTCTGGTCTGCTCTGTTTGAGGTATGCTGTGCTTCTTGCATCTATAATTTTCCTTTCTTTTGCCTCTTCAAATCTGCTGTTGTAAATCTCCATTGTGTTTTTCATCTCTTCTGTTGTATCTTTCATTCCCATATGTTCCGTCAATTGTTTTGTTCAAACTTTCAAGTTCTTCCTTAGTTTGCCCAATGTCTTCTTTATATCCTTCATCACTTTTGCCATATCTTCCCTCAACTCATTGATTTGATTTAACATGTTTGTTTGAACATCTTAAATTTGTTGTTTCAACTCCTGTATCTCATTTTTTCCTTTGACTGGGCCATATCTTCCTTTTTCCTAGTGTGATTCATAATTTTTTTCTTGATGTCTGGGCATCTGGTTTTCTTGATTAAATTATTCTAGTGTTCATTTTCACACTTTTACCTAGTGTCTTCTTGTTTGTTGGCTTTGTTCTCTATCTGTTCAACTTATTCTAGACCTCTAGCATAGCTTCTGTCTAATTGACCAGAATTTTTCAGCTCTTGTTATTCTGGTTCTTGTCCTGCATATATGGAACCTTTTTTTTTTTTTTTGAGTATGAGGGACTACCCAGATATGATCAATCCCAAACAGATTTCCCCAAACAAGACAGGCTTGGGTCCCAGGAGGAGGGTGTAATCAGTATGAAGTTTCCCTGAGGATGAGTCCCAGCAGGTTGTGAGACTTTCCTATGAGGCCTCTAGACTCTGTGCTTTTCCTATCCTGCCCAGCAAGTGGTACTTGTCAGCCTGCAGCTCCCCAGTGGCATAAAGAGGTGTGGTCCCTTTAATTCCCAGCAAACTTTGTCCCTGCCAGAGATGTGGTTAAGGTATGTTTAAGCTGTTTCTGTTTTTTTGTTTTTTGTTTTTTTTCCAGACCCTGGGGTCTGAATTCTCTGAAAGAGGACTGTCATTTAAGCTGGGCCCCACCCCCTCTTTTCTTGGGGAAGATACACCCTTTAGGAAATTTTCTCCTTCACTTGACTCCTTACTTTTGTCTCTCAGACCTATGTTAGCTCCATCTTACCTGGGTCAACACTGACAATAGAAAGTGCCTGAGGCTTTCTCTAATGAGCTACTAAAATATTTTAAAAAAACAAAAAAGAGAGAGAGAGAAAAAATAAAAAGAAGTCCCTTTTCCAGAGCCAGTCCCCAGACCTCCCATTTTGCCAATCAAGAGGCAGAGTTGATATCCATCTCTATGTGCCCCTTTCCTTGACTCACAGCACTTTTCCAGTATTCTGAACTCGGCTGACCCCAAAAGCCTGTGTTTTCATTTATTTATTTTTCTATCAGTCTCACCTCCTTACTGCTGAGACAGATCTCAGGGTTCCTTTCTTGCTTGCTGCAGGTTTATCTGGTTTCATAGCTTGTATTCAATAATCCAAGTTTGCTGATTAAAACCACGATTGGAGCTTGGTTGAGCTACCTTCTCCTGCTCTTAGCAGAGGCTGCCTCTTTTTCCCACAAGGAAGTATTCCCACTCAGCCTGCCATGCCAGTGACGGAGGGGTGCCACCCTTTGCCATTTGGGGGGCTTTACTTACAGTTCTACGCTGTGGTCTCGGCCCTATCATCCAGTCCAGACTGGTATACAATGTGTGCCGTGTCACTGATGCCCCCCAAACCGTTGTTCCAGACTATTTACTAGTTGTTCCTGGCTGTTTATTAGTTGCTCTGGAGGATTAACTAAATTCCGCACCTCCCTACACCTCCATATTGCACTTCCTATCTTTGCTAAAGTCTGAATCATGTTTTTAATTGGCTTGAACACTAGAGATTGGTAATTTTAAAGTCTTATTTAAAAACTCATAATAAATCAGGCATCTCTAGGCCTGCTTTTAATTTCTTTTGCTTTTGGTGGTTTTCTTTATGTTTACTTCCCTTTTCACGTACTTGTTTGTTTTTTATATTGTGCCAGGCATTCTACTTGAAAATTTGTTTAGCTATTTCAGGTGTAGAATAATTTCATTGCCCTCCAAAAAAGATTGTTTCTGAATGATATTTGGACAACAAAAGTCTTGCATCAGCCTTTTCCAATTCAGGAACTGAGAGGATTCTATGCTGAGTTGTTCCCTTATCCTCCCTTAAGTCACTTAACATGCCCTGATCTTCAGCTTTTGTAACCTTAGACCTAGGAAGCTTTCAAAATGGCTTTTCATCCTTTTGACTATTTCTTCTATCAGCTAACACCCGCAAATGAAACATGGCTCCAGATACCTAGCTAACTTCTCTAGATTTCTTCTTTTCCAGGATCTTCATCAGATAATTCTCATGGGTTTGTTGGATCCCTGATGCTTTGAAGGAAAAAATATAAATATGTTCAAACTTTTCTATTTACCTAATGAGAAAGATTGATCTCAATGTTCTAATTGACCATTACTGATTATTGGAAATGAAGCTATTCTAGATTAGCTTTTCTTACATTTTTAAAATTATTTTTCTCTCCTCATTGGTATGCTCTATTCTTCTAACTGGGATATTAAGCACCTTAGAAACTATAAATTCCTCCCAGCCCTCTTGCTAAAAATTAAATTTAACTCCAAATTGAGAAAAAAGCACTGTGCACTTACAATTGTCAATCTCTCATGACTCACTCACTACTCATCTGTTATAATGTCTTTTGATCCATGCATATTCAACAAGTATTTCATTGAGTATCTATAATTTAGACACTTGTGTTAGTTTCCTAGGGCTGCTATAACAAATGGCCACAAACTGGAAGACTTAAAACAGCAGCTCTTGAGACTCAAGTTGTCGCCAGGGCCATGCTGTCTCTGAAGGCTCTGGGGGAAGAATTGTTCCATGCTTCCGACAGCTTCTGTTGGTCCCAGGGATTCCTTGGCTTGTGGCAGCATAACTCCAGTCTCTTCCCCTGTCTTCACATGGCCACCTTCCTTCTGTGTGTGTGTCTCTCTGTATCTCTTTTCTTCTTCCTACAGGGACTCCAGACATGCTGGATTAAGGGCACACCCTACTCCAGTATGACCTCATCTTAAATTATTTAATTACGTTTGCAGTGACCCTATTTCCAAATAAGTTTGCATTCTGATGTTAGGTGGGTTAGAGTTTCAACATGTCTTTTGCGAGTCACAGTTCAACCCCATAAAGGCATGCTACTCAAATTGATTTCTTGAAGATAGCAGATTTTTACACTAATTTATAATGTACCACCCATTGATAAGGTTTACCAGTAAAACCCTCTTAATCTTTACCTTCTGACTTATCTATGTTTTTGACCATTTGAGTCAAATGGTCTTTTCATTTTGGATTACTGTACATGAGTCATTTTGGCTAATCTTCTTATTTATTATTTCCTTTTTTCCTCCTGTGTTTTCTAAAGCTTTATTTATGGCCCTTTTATGTATCTTTATTTGTAGTTTTAAGGTACAAAATAATTTTTGGTGATTTTGGAAGATGTCTTTGGTTCCCCCCAACATGATCTGTAAAATTTTGTTTTTTTATGATAATTATCAATAAAACATTTGCATAGTACTTTTTAGTTTTGCCTCTCTAAAATGAGCCCTTTATTTATGCTCACTACCTACAGTAACTAAGAATCTGAGTTTTCCATTGAAGTGTGGAAAAACCTTTCAGGAGATTAACAGTTACTCTCTGATTTGATTCTAAGCAGAGAGGGGAAAAAGCCCGCTAGACATCAGTAGATGGAGCCAGGCGGGACAGGGCCACTGGTGCTGCTGTGGGAGCCAGTGGAACGCTATACAGTGGGTGAAAGCCAGCTGTGATCATCAGTCAAGATCGGGATCTGCTGGAGAAGGTTGCTTACAACTTTCAAATAAAATCTCTTAAGCAACACCCCCACCCAAAAAAAAAAGGAAATTTTGATACTGTAGTGTTCACGTCTCACTTCTCACATCCTAATCTAGTCTACTTTAATTACTTCACAATTTCTAGTCACTTAAACTTGTTAATGTCAAAACTCTCATTGACTTAGTCCTCTCTAGTCTTTATCTCCCCAATTTCCATCCAGTCTCCAAGACATATTGATTCTATTTCTCATAATATTTATTTCTTTTTATATTCCCAGTGTAATTATTCCAAATCAAATCCCATTTCTCTTTCTAAGAGATTTCAACTCCCATTTCTCTTTTTCATACATTTAAATAGCTCTTTATTCTCTACAGTGTTAAGTGACTGTTCATAGGCTGGCATTCAAAATCTGCTATCTGGTCACAGTTTTCCCTTCTAACTTTTTTCATTTTTTTTTTTTTTTTCCTGCCCTACATCACCTACTGGTTAGTCCAACTATTCCCCCAAATATGCTCTATACTTTTTAGTTTTTGTGTGTTTGCTTATGACATCCCTTTCATCTGACCTGTTTTTCTTCTTTCTCTATCTGCTTAAATATTAATTTCTTTTTTAGTTCTGCAAAGTTTATAATTACTTTTTAGTTTCATTTATGCAACAAATACAGATTCATCAAAAATTTTCCATAAGGCAGTATAATATTTACTTTTCTCTACAAATGAAAAGTTCTTTTCAAATAACATACCCCCCCCCCCAAAAAAAAAGAAAAAATTAGGCTGTGAGCAGGAAGGTGATGTCTTGCTGCACACAGAAGCATCTTGTGACAGTATCAGCTATTCTCCATTCAGTGGTCTACACTGAGACCCAGGAAGCCTTTCCCCTTCTCGGTCCACTTTCCCCTCATCTTCTCCCCAAATGCTTATATCTAACACCTTAAGGTTATTGTCATTACACCATTGCTCCCATTTAATTATATTATCAATAATTCCTTAGAGAAACTTCAAATTCCAACTGCTGGATTTGGAGGCAAGGAAAAGAAAGCAGCACTCCATCACTGTTCAATAAAGCCAAAGGGAGGCTATTTGGGGAGGAAGGGGGAGGACCTGAGGCAGGGCTGAGGCAGCACCACAGGCAGCAAAGATATCTCCTGGAATGCTACCAGGACCACCCTTCAGTTCTCATTCAATCCTAGTGAATTGGAAAACATGAACCATAAAGATGCTTTCCAATGTTTATGATTTACCAGTTTGCTTTATAAATAACCATTTCTGAAGTAATCAAAGTAAGAAAAACAGAAACTGATATTTTAAAGTAAAGTTCAAATGCCATTTTCTTCTTCAAATCTTACTTGATCTCACAGAATTGCAGTGATCCATTTGTCTCTTAATTTTATTATTTTATGTTCTAGGTATTTTGCATGTAGCTTTTCTGCCTGCATTGCGTGTAAGCCCTCTAAATGTTGAAATTGTAAATTATTCAGCATTCTCTGTTCCAGAATGCCTGGCACAATGTCTTGCCCACATTGAGGGCTGAGTAATTAATGGAATAAATTGCTGGGTGCATGAATAATTGGCTAGACTGAGACTCATAAAACAACAGGAAAAGCAGTATCCAGGCATCACTAAAATTTGCTTGCAATATTCTAATGGGGGAAATTGAGAGTAATAGAGCTACAAATATATTAATATTATCTAAGAATTATTTCATTTTAATGAAATTAATAAATGTTTATGTTTGCCTTCATTTCTACCTTGGTTGTCTCAAGGGCAAAATCTCATATTGAACATATCATGAAAGAATAGAACATACAAAGATAATAGAGTGACCTACTTAGTGATTATTTAAAATGAATTTATTTCTATTGTGACATTTAGGTAAATAAATTATAAATGGAAAATATCACAGAGGGCTGGGCAAGAGGTTTTTTTTTTTTATTTTAGTTGTTATCAGGAGAAGAATAGCTATTTTTAACATTAAGAAACTAACAATTATATTTTGGTGAATAATTTCTGAAAGCAAGTCACCCAATGAATTTATAGCAACTTCACACAAAAATGGGCACTTAACTGCATTCGTTATATAGCCCATAGTACATTGCTCTTAAAAGAATAGCTATGTACTCAGGAAGTCATTTGAATTACCTCGCTCTTACAGAATTTGTTTTCAACTATGTTAGGCTATGCTATGTCTTTGGAATATATGCTGTGGAAATACAAAACTTTTGGTCTCTGTGTTGTCAAAGGAAACTATTAAAAGGTTGTATGTTCAAAGTACTTAGTTTTGTTTAAAGTGGACAAGATTTGAAAATGTAGTGTTTCTGTTTTAGCAGAGAATAACAATTATTGTGAATGTGTTCTGCAAAGGACATTCAAATAATAGGTATCTTGTCTGAAAAATGTAATTCATTGTTATAGTGCAAAATTTAAGGACATATTTTAAAACTTCAGTTTAAAAAATAAGTGACCTCTGAGTGTTCATAGAATTCATATTCAGGTAACTCAAAGCAAATGACTAAAAGTTTAACTGTTTTCCTTATTTATCTTTTCTGCTTGTACTCCTCTTGCTATTTACTCTCATTGCCTTATAATTGTGCTCACTTCTTTTCTCCTCAAGGTTCTGGAAACTGCTAATGGACTATACTGTTTCTTTTTTTGCTCTCTGTGCTGTTTTTTTTTTTTTTTTTTTTTTTCTTTTTTCCTCCTCTGTGTTATTAGTTTTTTATATATATTTGGTTTTGGAAGTATTATGCTATCTCCTTTAAAACATGTATTGATTGCTGTGAATGATCTGACTTCTTTATCATACTACCAAAGCTGGTTCCCTACATGAAACAAAAACAAATTCACTTTATGATATTTCTATTCCCTTTATTTAAAAAATGTTCCAGAACCTATGCAAAAAAGTTCAATGAAGGCATCATTTCTTAGAAAAAATTGGAATGCCATGCCTTTGCTTTGATATATTTGTGCATTCTACCTGTATGTGATATAATTGCCTGATGTTTACCACACAATTGTAAAGGGTAATAGTTTTCATGTGCCTAAGAGCAGGTTAAGAGTTTAGTGCACCAAAGTGGAAAGATGGATAATTTTATTCATTTTCTGTAGGAGGCAAGTGTGCCCAGATTCTTTTGTTTACCAGAGACAAAAAGTCCACTTCAAAATAGAGTAAACACTTTAAAAGGAAGTTACTGGATTCTATAGACACAGTCTAGGATAGGCCTGAGTTTAAGCAGGGCTGGATTCGGGGACACAGATTGCCCCTTTAGGATCATCTCCTTCCATTCTTCTCTCTCCTGTGACCTGGCTTCCTTCAAAGATGTGGTTGCAGCTCTAGACTCACATCACCCTTATGTTTTGTGATCCTAGAGAATATATTAGATGTTTTCTGGTGGCACCAGTCACCTAGGGGCAATTCTTATTAGCTCTGCCAAGGTGCTGAATTCCACACTGGCAAGGTGAACAGTATGACTGACAGATTTACCAGGTCCAGGGCCATTCCAAAAATAAAATAATGCAAGACCAACAGCAGGTATCTAATTTTGACTATAGGTAAGTGTCAATCAGCAACTCTAAAGGGGATATTGATGTAGACATCTGAGTATATATTCACCTAAACTGGACCACCTGTTAAAATACTACTCTAAAATACAGGAATATACTAATCAGAAAGTAAAATAAAACACTGAGAATGAGATTTTGCCAATAAGTGCTAATTTGCTTTCTTCTCTGAAATGGACCACCAGCTTCCTTGCATGAGTCTTTTTGCCCAGGGTAGTAATATTCTTTCCTCCCACAACTCTTATCTCCTTTTGCAAATAGAAGTCTTCAGATATGTTTTTTTCTGGCATCCATAGCAATAGCTAAGTGCAGAGGCTTAATGTATCTTTTCATTTACTTTTATTCACTCAAATAATGATCACTAGTTTGTTTTGCTCCTATCTATTAAATATGTCTTGTGTACGTAATCACCGTCTTACCTATCATTACATTAATTTATGCTCTCCATGTGGGGTACCTCTGCTATTGAAATTATCTCTACAGTGTTCTCAAAGCCTGCATTCTTCATGCGTTCTTACACATGGGTCACAAGGGTGGTAGTCCTAAAAATTGTCTAATAAGTTCATTGTAAACCCATAGATGGCTAGATGATTCCCATCAACTACATTCATGATATGATGCAGCCTCAAGTGTAATAACCTCCTGACCTTTTCTTAAGTTCTTGTACTTCCCTCCATTAAGTGACAGTGTTAGGTAGCTTCACTCATTTATTGATCCAAAGCAAACAAAGTTAATAACTCTCCTTTCAGTCCCATGTTCCCATGTTTATTTCTGTTATGGATTGACACAGAGTACTTCATTTATCTGTTTATATGCCACACTCTCATTATGCACATTAGGCTTGCTGTTTCTTAATGATGTAATCAATAACCTTGCTACTCAAAGTGGTGTTCCACGGGCCAGCAATATTAGCATCACTTGAGACCATGAAGAAATGAAGACTTCCGTGCCCCACCACAGGCCTACTGAATCCATATGTGAATTTTACCAAACCTCCAGGTGATTCAAATTTACTTTAAATTTTGAGGAACACATCTATGACATATTCTTCGAATTTTAATGCCAAGTGCTTAGCAAACACCTGGTATATATTAGATTATGTATACATTTTGGATTTAATTTAATTGAAAGAAATTGATCCACATCATGTTTTTTTTTGAGACTCAGGTAAAAAAATTTTAACTCTTTCTGAAACTATCTTACTCAAGATCTTGCTTTGTAAGAGGATAAAGATCTTGTGATAATGCCATATGTCCAGACTACATATTTAATATTTGGCTACATATCTTCCTTCAGATCCCTGAATATGTTTCCCTTCTGCTCATCAGAGTAGCCACAGGATAAAAAGTAGTGGTAAGAAATATATCAGTGAGAACTCAAATGGAGGCGCACAGTTGCAGTAGATGGATTGTGTTATTGGCCTCTGATTTTACAGCCTTTCTTAGTGCCCTCTCACATGGACCCTGGGCTGGGACACGTAAGTGGTTGCCCTGATGGAATAGCAGCAGTTTTGATGTGAGCAGAGGCTTGTATGCTTCCACTTCCTTGATCTTCCACCTTTGGCTTTGGTATTAGAGCAATGAGCCAAGTCCAGTAGGCACAATTGTACTGTGCCAGGCTCCAGACAGGACAGAAGACTCTGCCAAGATCAGCATAATCACCAGCTTTGGGCTGACAAGCAATTGAATACAGATATATGATGAGCCCCTACCATCCCTATTCAGGTCAGCAGAACTGTTCAGTCAACACATGGAACAATAAACACAAATATTTATCATTGTGAGGTTGCATGCCACTGAGGTTTTGTGGTTGGTTGTTACACAATATTTCTGGGGAAACACAACTGCCACAGCACTGAAATACAGTTCAAGGACACTTAGTTTCAGTCGTTGTGGTCCAGTCACAGCTTGGATAATTTTTTATAGTGTTCAAACTTAAAATTCTTTAACAAGGAGTGTTCTTTCTACTAAATTTTCCTAACAGTTGTAAATCACAATGAAGAAAGGAATTAAAAATAGTTCACTTCACAAATATAATAAAACTTTTAAGTATCTTTGAGTCTCTGAAGGAAACTGGTTAAACTTTCTTTTTTCTAGTTGGAATAAGACTATCCCTTTGTTCAGACAGCCAGATAAAACTTTTTGTGATCATCAGTTAAGAACTGCTGAAATGAATGCACACAAACACACACACAATGTAAGTTTATATATATTAGAGAAACTGTGTTATTGTTAAATACTTTTATGAGTGATAATTAATAAAACTTTAGATATAATTAAATGCAAAATAATAATTTCCAGTTATTAATGAGAGGAATTAAATAATATGACAAATATAAAGATTGGTTAAGAGAAAAAAGAGATTGTTTTAAATCATGACTTTTAAAATGTTTTAAATCTTCTGTTTGTTGGAAAGAAATTCTTTTAATAGGGATTGATAATGCACAATTTGTAATTTCATGACAAAGATCTACACTTTGACCAGACATGTTGGAACTAATAAGAACCACATGGATATAGCAAGAATTTTTTTATACATGTATGAGTAGATACTTTTAAGAAAGAAAAAACAAAAGGAATATTTGTAATGTAAATCTCTTTTCTTCTAGGTTCTCATAATTTTTAGTTGGGAAGGTAACCCTTTAAGTTTGTTCCCTAATTAATCCTTTACATCTTTCAGATGGTTTTCTATTATATTTATTTTAAAAATCAAAAGAGTTTGAGAAACCTTCTGAATGAGCTTGTTTGTAACGATATCTAAGAAATAACCAGCTAAAGAGTTCACACAGTGATAAAGAGAAAACAATGAAAATTACTTTTAGCTAAAATTATATGTTAGTTCAGGCAAAACATGTTGATGAGCCATTGTCCAAGATCTGGAAATGGAGGTGGAAGCGTGCATAAGGGAGCAGCTGGGAGTTATTAGCTAGCACTCACAGCAGCTGGGGAGTGAATTTATCACTGGGAAAGGCAATCTGGGAAGATTTGGGGGGTTTCAGTTTTCCAGACTATGAATTTGCAGTTGTAATTCCTGTATATTTCTCCACTTGTTTACCTTCTATGCAATCAAGTTTACTTTGCCCTTGATATTTCAGATTCCAGCGGTTTGTGACTCTGCTTCCCCAAAGTGAATGAAGATATCATTTTGTTATTGTTGCCCATTCTGGACAAGTCAGATGACAAAGGAATGAGCTAAATGAGTCAATAAATAATTTTCAAATAAAATTCCATCACTGTGCTTAGGAATGATTGGTAATGTTTTCCTCCATCTTATCCTCAGTCTATACTAAATATATATACATACATACACACACACACACACACACACACACATATATATATATCTCAGTATTTTTAGCCTGTGTCCAATGTTTACCCCCAATACTTCCACCAGTTAAGTCTCCTTAATCAGCAAAAAGTAGAGTATAATTTTCTTGCTCATACGCATTAATGAAAGTAACATAAATTTTATTAATGTATCTTATATTTTTTAAGTTATTGAACTACAAAGTAGGTCCCATTTATTTTCACGATATTTTTATAGCCACTTTTATAAAGTAAAATAATTGTGTTTTATTTGTTTTTCTTTAATCAAATATTCTAGTATATTGGTGACAATTCAAGGGAGAAAGGTTAAAGTACCCTTATGTTGTTCTTTTTCTCTACATCCGTAGAAACTAAGATTTCTGGGCTGCAAGTAGCTTGTTAGTATTTTGAAGACACCATGTTTTAAATGTAAGAAAGTAGAGGTTTCAAGATTATATTTAGCAATATCTAAAAGAAATGTATTACTTACCAAGTGACAGGGACACCAAAATAATTATGAAACCATCACCTGCTATAATTTTATGAGGTGATTAAATATAAATTAATCCATCTTCAATATAAATCATGTAAGTATGCCATTAAGGGAAAAAAACGTAAATTTCTTAAAATTGCATAAACTACGATATTTCAAAACGTTGTTTTGCGTGAACACAGCCATAGAATTCTATGACCTGATTTCAATTGTAAGAGAATTTATAAAAGAATGCATATTTCATTTTTTATTTTTAGGGGTTTATTATCTGTTATTACTTTATTATGCAATATTTTTTGAGTAGTGTTTGGCCAACATCCAGAAATTCCTAACATTCTGACTTCATTAACAGCAAGGGAGAGCTAATAAATGTCTTAGCCTATCTACAGTAGTTGCACAAATTCATAAGGCAAATCATTAGTGTAATTGCAGAAAAGTGCCTATTCTTGGCCAATGAATTGCACTGCTTATACTGAAGAACTGACTGACTTCACTACAGATTGTAAGATACTATATCAGCCAGGTGAATTGGATTGCACAATGATTACCTTCTGCTATAAAGAAAATTGGCAATCTGGAGAATTTAGGGAAAAAAATAACCATCCAACCAAAACAAACACACTAACTAAAATAAATGAATGAATGAATGAAACGCAAAAAAGTGATTAGCCTAAATATTAGAGTTTATTTTCCAGTGTTCAGCTCTTTCATTTATACTATCAATTTCCATATATAAATTGAGTTATATTTTCATGTATATTTCTATCTAATATGCTGATAATATAAACTAGGACTAGAATTATTGTGCCTCTATGAGAATAAGATAAATTGTATAAGTTTCCTGTTCTTTCTTCAAAGCTTTATTCAATTATGAAAATTAATAGTAAATTTTGAAATATTTTGGTCATCTTTGTTCCAAATAAGTAACATAGCTAATCTAGAGAGTAAAACTCTAACAATTCAAGATAATTCATTAAAAAGAATTTATTGACTGAATATTAAATGTTGGATGCTATCTTCACAGAATTTGCTTCTTCTTGTATCTTGGGCTTTGCAATTTCAGAAATCAGTAAGATAAATCTACAAAATAAAATTTATCTTTTGATAGGCATGGGGCAAATTTAACCCTCCTAGATAAGGGCCGTTTGAAAGAAAAAGCATAAGTGCTATTTCTATGGCTGATATGCTGAGGAAATATCCAAACCCAAGGTAATCTGTTTAGAGTTAAAAAAGAAAAAATTCTTCATGAACTTTTATTCATAAAAAGATAAGCAGAAAATAAACTGCCATGGGGTCTCTTGAGTCATAATAAGCAAATTAAAAGGTGAAATAGAAGTTATTATCACACCATTGTTTTTGTCACACTACATAATGTGTACGTATTAGTGATATAAAATTCTAGGCTTCTTTCAGATATAACTAGAAAAATGTATCCAAATAAAGCCCAATAGGTCAAAAGTAGAGGGGAAAAATATTATCTTATGCCTTACAGATAAACAATCAAGAGACTGATGTTACAGGAAAAGAAAAAGCTCTTAAAAGCCAACCACAGAAATCTCACTGCCAATAATGCCCTATTAGCCAAGCTGGGGATCATGAGTTAGAGTTTTCCTGCCAGTATAAAGATAAATTGTAGGCCAAGATTTCTATGCCAAGAAATAGCCAGAGCAGAAATCGAAAATAACCTAGGAGGTTAAAAGCAGAACGCTTTCAAAGGCTTTTCAGCAGAGCAGCTGGTGTCATCAAATGGTCAGTGAAATCTCAGGCCAGTTGCTTCCTACAACTTTATTGTTGAGTTCACCTGCTTCAAGGTTGACCCCCTATCTTTAATGCTCCTTGTCTAGACTAAGATATTTAAGGAAGTATTCTGACAATTCCAATTAAAATATTAGGTCTTTGAAAAGAGATGCTAAAATACTTTACCAGTATGTCCAACATCATTCTGCCCTCATATTGCATAAAAAGATATACTCTAGCTATTCAATTCTTTTATTTCAGGATTGTCTTTACTCTTTCAGAGTTGTACTTTCCCAAGAAGAGAAAATTGTCAAATTGGGAATTCACGATACTCAGTTGACTAGAACACCATATTTCAAGATCAAGCAATTTTGTCCATTTTGTTTCGTGTAGATGGACTTAGATGTTGAAATGTGATATGGCCAAATACAATGGGGAAAGTAGATTAATAATAATTATCTGACCTAGAAAAAGCAAGTGTACATTTAGAAGGAATATCTTTAAACATTATTAAAATATAATACGAAGATGGAAACTAATTCTTTAGTTAGTGAAAATAGATGGACATGGAGGCCATTTATTCTAGTCATTATGAACTCTTGTATCAGAGGAGGCTAAAGTTACCTCTATTTTTGTAAATAATAATCATGCAATTTTGGACAAGTTAATATCTTTAAGCCTCACTTTCCTCATATTTAAAATTAGGATAATGATTGAACCTGCTGCATAGGATCATTGAAAATATATAGTAAGTTCCTGCATGTTTAACATTTAGCACAATGCCTGATATATTCATTTCTCACAAAAAAATAGACACTATTTTCTGTATATCTATTATAATTTATCATTTAGTGAGGACCTACTTTATTCTAGGCATTGTGTTTTGTAGTTTATTGAATTTATTCAAGAGTCCTGAAGTTGCTATCGTTCTAGAGATGGGGGAATTTAGGTTCAGGCAGGTTTTTATTTTTCAGATTTCCATGGTTAATAAGTAGTCTCATGGAAATAGTACTAATATATAATTTGTGTTGTTGTTTCACTTACAGTTGGAAACACAAGTACTATAGATAGTAAAGTACATGTCAGTTCCATGTAACCTTTTAATAGGGCCCTTCTCAGACCTAGTTGAAATGAGTACCTAGTTAAGGAACTGGTACCCCTAAAGAATTCTGGAAAGGACCCCTGCCTCCAGCCTCCAAACAGTGCTTCTATTTACATGGCACAATCAACTTTGCACTAGAAAAATGTGATTCCTCTAAGTTAATCACTTGTTCTTAACATGTGCATTTCTTTTAGAATACAAGTACTCTCACAGAGTGATGAATGGGAAGAAATTAAGAGAATGACTCCTAGTGCATTTATTTATTTTTAAAATTTCTTTCTTTGTTATCATAGTTGTCAGGGAAGATTCATATTAATAAAATGATACTGGGTCCCTAAAATGGTGGTGAAAGGGAAAAATCACTTAGATCTTCAAAGATAAATTTCTGGTTTCAAAACATTACCCAGTGTCTGGCTTGTCTTTTAAAACAACATGGTATTACTCCTACTTCCTGCTGTGGCTCTACATCCTGAATATGGAATAATTTTAATTTTACCATAAAAGCAGCTATAATAATCTAAGACTCCACCAGCTCTGGCAGCCTTGGACTCAAACGATAAATCTTATGCACCTCAACACAACTTTCTATAAAACTCTTTTTATAAAAGAAATGGGAAGGATGCTTTGACGAATATTCTAGAATATACCAGATTTATCTTCTCAAGTGGACATGCCCCAGAGGATCAACTTTTCTATTGTAATGCATGTTTAAGGTTGTGGAGATGGAGGTAATACACAGTCTTGAAACAAAGAATTCAGCTGCACAAAAAGGTTATTTAAAAATGCTGTGATAATAACAGCCTCTGCTATGTTTTCAAAATGATTGTCAGATAGAGTATAAATTCAAAAGTGAGAGCCACAGTCAGATATTTTACTAAAAGGATATTTTCCCCACGGATAACCACAGACTTTCAATTGGAAGTCACTACAATCACATCATTTCCAATAATAATAGTGAGATGAAATTATAGTAAAATAAATAAACCTGAAAGTTTGCACCACTAAGAAATAGAAGCAGATTTTCAAAACTCTGGAAACTCTCAATAACAAAGACATGCTTTTGACAGATTTAAGTGTCCACAGCTTAGCTATTGAGAGGCCCCTTTCCTATTTTACATTTTATATTCTCAATTGCAGAAGAGTCATAGGAATCTTAAATGATCAAAATATACAAATTTAGATTTTTCTGACTCCTGTTGGGACCATTCAAACCCTCAAGTTTTTATAGTACATTCTCCATAGAAGAAGTAGTGATGAAATAAACGAGAAGCAGCTCCAATTCTGCTTCCTCTGAGCTGTAAAACACTCGGGAACACTTGGACAGACAGACTTAGCCATGACCCACAAGCCATTGAATTCTGAGACAAGAAAGCATTACACGTGCACATTGGCTTGACAAGACCATATGCTTCCCAGTTATTTGCTAAAGAAGAAACTAATTCCTTATGATTCAGGAGAATGCAGCCCATTCCTCGGTACAGCTGCAAAATGCTAACCACGGAGAAGGAACTTCAGAGACTAAAGTCACAATGAATTACCAATAAAAATGTTTTGAATATATTTTTCTTATTTGAGACCCATTGCTCTCTTTGCTTCTCTGTATTATTATTTCAGTTAGTATAATCCATCCTCAGGTTTCACAATTCTAAACCACAGTGCCAAATGCCATGTGGTCTTTATAAAATTAATCTGATTTTAAGCAGAAAAACAAAAGAAGATTAGTTTTTCTTGCTTTTAGATTTCTGCTCAACAAATTTCTCTCCCAAATTGTCATAGCTATAAATGTGTTACTTAAAATATGTAACATAATATGTTAGTAATATTGTACATATATATGAATAGTATATAAGTAGAACTTTTAACTTACCATTTTAAAATTCTTAAATACTTTCCTCTGAAAAATTCAAATCTAGTCAAAAGCAGAGTTATTTAAAACTTACCTGTCTGGCTGTAGTTAACAAAAACCTCTTGGCAATAGACCTGTGTTATAAGAGGATGTGAGCTACCTCTTCCAAAACTTCCAATACTCAGCTGTCAGGATTAATATATACCCCCAGTATATATTAATATAAAATATATAATATTAATATAAAATATAAAATATTATATATTTTCCTCATGTAAAAATTCAATTTTTGACTGATGTATATTCTTACAAATCAGTTACCTGATTTCTCCAAAAATGTTGCCAAGGAAACAAACTATAGTAGAATCTCTTTGAACAACTTCTTCTGAACTCCTAAGGATTTTCAGAGCAGCCCATTTTTATCTATTTAAATACAAGGCTTTTCAGTAAAATGCCTTTTACAGCTTTGCAGTAAAATGTCTTTTAAATATGGAGATCTTGTTCCTTAAAGATTTTGGAAAATTCTTAGAGATAAAATAAAAACATAGTCAGAGGACATTAAATAAGTTGTTAAATCAATGTATTACCAATAGGGCTAATCTTCCCACTCTACCCAATGTCATTTGGAACACCCACATGTAGCCATCTTTCTGATTTTATTTTTCTGAACTGAATTAAGAATTCTTCTAAGTGTGCTCAGCCTTCCTACTACTCTGCACTCAGCAGAACCTGATATATGTCAACCTAGGTTTAACAAACAAGTTCAAAATCTGAGAAGAATAGATATCCCAGTGCTAAGAATAATTTACAGAAACATAGGAAATTCTTAGACAACATCATCATATGTGTTTTTGTGTGTACATTTGAGCACCAAACCAGGAAAATAAGTTAAATGCCAATAAAATAATTTTCATTTCTGTTTATTGGTGTCCTTAATTGCATTAACTTTCATTGTATGTTAATTGAAAAGAGGTAGAATTTTTACAGAATAATATTTTATAGCACAAGTATTCTTATTCTTAAAATTCAAATATCTCAGTTTAAAATATTTAATCGCAGCTGATTGCCTTTTCAAATATATTTCCATCATTAGTTTGCTTTATCAGCACTCTTGTCATTTCCCTACAGCCCGACAAAATGTCATTTCCAAGCCCATTTTTTTAAAGATATATCCTACTAGGCAATTTAGAAGAGTGCTATAACTGCTAAATTAAGAAGCTTAAAGTAAAATAACTCAAATAAAGTGATTTATAGTCTAGTATGATTTGCAAACATTTTAGCATAGGTACATTTCTAGAAGGCTGTTGTCCAATGCATATTTTAAAGTTCTGAAGTATTTTGTCCAACTAAAACTAAAATAAACTGAAGAAACTCGGCAGTCAGTTTACTTAAGCTTGAAAATTCCATTTCATTCAAATTGGATACAGTAGTTAAGTAAGACAGTAAGACAATGGGGCTTCTATTTTCTGTGACTTTTTTTTTTTTTAATGTATATAGAGCAGTCATATGAGCAGCCTGTTTGTTGCCTGCTCAGTGCAAGGTTTTAGGTTTCTGAAAGGCCTCCTCCACCCCCATCTTTTAATACTGAAAATAAATCAATTTCATCTGCTGGTTGTATTATTTCTAGGGTTTTTGTGTGTGTGTGTGTGTGTGGTTTTTTTTTTTTTTTTCCTTCCTGCTTCCTTTTAGGCCAGTTTCCACAAAGCCATATGGGAGCTGAAAGAAGTAAAGCAGTGAGCTGTATTTTCAGGTCTGAACAAAAGGGGCTGTGATGTCAAAGCAGCCCATGAATGCACGAGGCACCGTCATGTATAAAAGGGCCTCTGGCCCTGTCAGCGAGGACCGAAGGGGAGACTGCTGGAACGGCCACTGCTTTACCAGAGAAATACTGAGGGCTTTCATGGCTCATGTCATCCACATCCGTCTACCCCCACCTTTACCCCAACGCCTCCCAGTCTGTTTGGTGCCAAAATGCCACTAACTCTATTAATGACATATGGTTTGAGGTTGAAGTGTGTGGCGGGACAAGAAAGAGACAAACTGAGCATTCTTTGTATTCATTTCTGATATCTGTATCCCAAGACGCAAGTATCCCAACAAAGATTGTGTCAGTCATGTTTATAAGAGCTCAGAATGCACTGCAGACAAGAGGTCTTAAAACATAGTAACTTGCTACTGTTCCAGCTTCTTTCTTCTGCTCTCTGGTAACAGAAAATATTAGGCAGATTTTGAAACACATAAATAATATACCATTTTCTTTGTCTTCAACTTTTGAATCATAAGTTTTAATATTGAGATGTTCATAAATTCCTAATTGCATTGACTCTTCACTCACTCACACAACACACATTTATGCATCCATCCTTTGTAGATTGAGACTAAAAATATATTTAAATATTGAAGCTGTACTTTTTTGAAACTGTAAATTTTAACAATCTTTATAGATATAAAACAATTACACAGCAGATGATAAACTAATACTTTTTGTAGGTCACCATTTGGAATAACAAGATAAAATATATGTGAAGGCAGCAATAAAAAGTTTTAAAAGGAGTAAATAAATACACATTTTTGTTCCCTCATACCATTCCCTTATACAGAATCTTATATTTACATTGGCATGTGGTTAATTAAAAGAGAAAATTTACGTATTCATAATACTTCTACTTATAAAGTGAGATCATGGAAAGGAAAGAAATGAAGAAAGAAAGAATAGCAAATACCCATACTTGCAAGTATTCTTTTAATTTCCACTGAAATTCTACCTCCCCACCATGGCCAGACCAACTGGAATCTGCAACTTCAACTGCTCCAATTTTGTCCAGCCTCTCAGAGTTCTTTACTCAGTAATTGGATATCATAATTATTATTTTTAAAAAAATAAACATTTAGATATTTAGATGATAGAAGAATGAATAAAAGGATGATAAAAGAATGAAAAGAAAGTTTAGTGGAGAATTAATTACCCACTACTAGAAAACAAATACGACAGCAAGGACAGGGAAAATTAGCATCCATGTAGTTGAGCAATAAGAAAGATGATCTAAATAAAATGACTTATAGTAAGGGCTTCCAAGATACTCTTGGGTAGGTAGATAAGTGTACTGTGTCACACAAAATACAGAAGATGATTATGTGACCAACCAAAAAGAAAGGTTTGCAAATATTTGTTAATCTAGTATGTTGCAAAGAAACAAAAATTAGAATGACTAAAATCTATCTGGGGCTCCAATAATGGAAAAACGAAGAGGGCAGGCAATTCCTCCCGTAAGTAATTATTACAAACAAACAAACAAACAAACAAAGATGAGAACAGTTCCTTGGCAACGACTTTCTGAGGACATTTTATTGGAAAGCTGTCTGCTCTACAGTCTCCTAATGAAAGCAATTTTCAAGTAACCCTGAATTTGTACCACAGGGCAAACTGAAGAGGCAAGAATGTTTTTAATTCAGGTAGTATAACATAAAAATGTTTGAATTTTACATGAGAGACCATGAAAAACAATGCTAACTCTGAAATAATATATCCCAAAAGGATAAAAACAAAACAAAACATAGAAGCCATGTCATTGATCATATAAGGTTCTTTAATAGTAAGACAAATTGCTACTATTATTATCAGGTGTACTGTTTACAGTAGTCTTATGATGATTGCATGCATTAGACTGCATAATATTTACACTCATGTTTCTTCCAAAGTATAAAAGAAATGCAACGATACAAAAAAGTGTTCTCATAGAAAATATTGGAGCTCTTTTTTTCCCCTATGACACATGTGATTACCTCACCCTCTAAGGAATGTATGTTGTAAATGCTGGATTTATAGCAACACCTCAGATAATTACAGTTTTAGGAGTATTGAGTAGGGTAAGAATTGCTGACTGTCAACACAATGCCCTCTTTTATTCTCTACTAGTCTCAGAAGAATGTGACGGTATAGGTTAACTATGTTTATGTTGTCCTTAAGGAGAAGAAAGTTTATATATTTTTAAAGGGTAATATTCTTTTAAAAGCTGAGCCAACTCGGAGGAAAGAAATAAAGCCTTTTAAAAATTGAAATAAAGGTCTTCAAACCAATATATTGTGTGAAACACTATTTTACATGGCACATTCATTTATATTTCACCCTCACATAACTCTGCAAATAGCTATTGAATTCAAGCCATCTCAAGGGTAAAAGCATAAAGCTGAATGTTTCTGTTGGATTTAGCTGAGCTCAAAGAGCATCTGGATTTGTTGGTCATGGCATTCCCTCTTAAACCCTCAAGTGTCTGTTTGAGCCCCGTTATACCAGAACAATTGAACAATTCAGTGTTTCCTTTTCCATGTAGAAACTTCTGTTTACATGGCATACATCTGCACATCTTATTATTTATTGAAAAAATTCAAGATTGTATGTCACTTTTGTACCCAGTAATCATTATTCTACTCATATGTTTTGATATTCTAATAAATATAGGATATGGTTCAATTCTCATTGCTCTGAACTGTGTGTAGTAGTACCTGTTCAATCAGAAACCATAGATTTCAAAAGCAATCTTTGGCAAAGTATTTTAAGACACTATCATTTATATTTAAGGTTATAAGTAATAACAAAACCTTATACATGCATGTATATAAATATATGCCTATACATTAAACATTTTTATATCCACTTGTGTGCAGATTTTTGTAAAATTCAAATGGAGAGGATAAAACAAACCACAAGATAGCTTCTTAAAGAGATACAGTTTTTCTTTACTCAAAGGTTGTGCTACAACTACTATACCTATATAAACACAAGAATGGAATGTCAACATGAACCAAGAGAGAAGATAAAAAGGAGGGAGATGTGATTGATTACTTTTCTTTTTTCCCATCTGGGGTCTATTGTTCCTTCCCTTATTATGTTAATTTAGGTTCTGAGGAGTCTAAAGCTAATGTATGTAAGAGAGGAAAAGCCTGGAAAGCACTTACTTTACCTATACTGCTATGGTGAAACAGAATTAACCATTTCTGGATTCTTAAGTTATCTTCATGAAGAATTAGCAAGCCAGCATCATTACATTACATTCACTTTCAGAACAGGTATCTTGTGCAGTCTAAACACAGAAAGAAAATAGGTTTTAAAATAATAATTTATACTAGAGAAATAAATTCCTCTTCACTTGAGGCCACTATACAAGCCAAGTCTACATAAACAAAAGAATGTAATAACACGGTGAAGTAATTCTACCTGTGGAATGTGTTTGTGGGTTCTTTGGAAATTCCTAAACACAAGGGATAGCTGACTTACTATTCCCTTGTGCTGGATGCAAGAAACTCCTGGCCTTGTCATTTGCAAATTCTTGCTTATTGTTTGAGCATCTGGAAGTTCAACCAGTTCTTGGCCTGAGGTATTTCAGTTCTTCCAGGTAGCTCCCTCAGTTAGAATCAAAGATGACTCTTTCATGGTTCTCTTTCATGAATGAACCTGTTTGGAACATGTATTCTGACACTTTTTTTTTTAAATAAAGTCTTGGAATACACGCCAGCTTCCCCTGCTGCCATCAGATTTTCCCATCAGGGAGGCCTCTGTGCTGGTCCTTAAGCAAGTCTTAGGGGACATATATCCAGTTCTCCTTCTCTACTTGAGGTGAGAGGCAGAGACCTTATCTTAGCCTGTTGTTGCAGGGGTTGGGACTCAGGGAACATTCAGAAACCCTTATTGGCCAGGAAGTCTCTTCCAAGGAATGTCAAGATAAAAATTAGTTTATTCAGCCGAGTATTGTCTAGAAGCCTCCGCTGAAACTGAAAGTAAAGAACTCTATTTATAATGCATTTGCATATACATAATCACCATATTTATGCTCTGATGTAAAATAGGAGGTCTAGATATTCCAATAAAGGAAAATGACTTGTCTTGATAGAACACGAGATTGTATAGCTACACTGACAATGAGAAGCTGAGGAAAGAGATCACGTCTAAGATACCTGGGAACAATGTTGTTACTGAGAACACTCTTTGGAAAAAGAGCTGGGCCCAAAGCACAAGGAGAAAATAGCTGGTGAGTACATTACTTGGGGGATATTGCTGAGTTATGAGTGAACAATGGTTTTACTTGTACATGGTAAGGAGATTAGCATCTGTAGGTCAGACAACTAATCTACTATATGGCAAATCCTGTGATAGTCACTACAATATAGATAACCTCACTTAATTATGTCTTAACAAAAATAAAGGACGGTAGTTAATATTTTTCTCATTTTGCAAAGAAGTAAATTTACATATGGAAAGCTATCCCTTATTCCCAGAGTATGTTAATAACAAACAGGAAAAACTGTTTTTGTCCAAAGCCCATAGTTTTAGGGGCACCTTGCTTCTTCTGCATGGGCTAGGAAGTTCTTATTTACCATTACCATATTTTTACAAATTTGGTCCAAAAATGTGTGTGCCATTGAACATTGCATATTTCCTTTAAAAGCCCGATTACATATATAATTTCACTATAATCTTATTAATATGCATATATTTAGAATTTTTAACCATAAATGGTATATCAGGGTTGAAAATCATATAATACAGCCAGTATTAACTTAAGGCGAGTTAATAGGATAAATAAGGGAATAATCTGGACAATAGTGCTAGATTATCTATTTTCTTTTAATAGCAACATAACTGTGCAAAAAAATGTTCCAGTTTGGTGCTAAAGAAGCAATCAGTTGCCAATAAAATCACAAGAAGCATGCTAGGCAGTTGAGAAAATGGAAGGATGGAAGAGGGGAGTGAAGAGACAAATTTCCTACATTGTAGGCCTCAGGATCAACTTTGGCAGTCTTTTGGTGGTTTGTAAAACCTTCAATTTAAGAAATTACAAAGCATTTTTTATACATTTGATTTTGCTTAATTTAGTTTTTTGGTAGCAAGTAGCAAAGACAAAATTTAGTAAGATGATTAGATTGAGTTTACTCTTCACATATACAAACTATTACATGATTTTGTGATTCATTTTGTGATTCATTTCATATTAGAAACATGAAAAAGTTATTCTATAATTTTTAATATGAAACTATGGATGTGAACTTCAACTTCTCATCTCTCATAGTGTTTCTGTTGGCTTTTCTGTGTAAAGGACATGCTTCCTCATCCATGGTCAAATCCTGCCCTTAAATTCATGATTTATGTGCTTGGTTCTCAAGTTATTTTCTCCCCTGCAGAAATGTCAGTTAAATTAAAAGTAAACTAAGGTGACTTTTAAGTTGGTGATGGATCCCTAGTAGTTTTTCTGGATTGATGACTGATGAATTTAGTGTTTTCAAATAAATATCATTTTTTAAATTTAGTCCCCCAGAATAAAGTGTTCATCATAAGGAATAAATTAAATGTTTCTCTTCCTTTGCATCATTTGGATTAGCCAGTGAAATGGGGAAGATATCACTGCAAAGTAAAAGGCAAGTGAGGGTCATTGCTGCTGTTAGTAGTAAATATTTTCAGAGAGCATTATGGAGAATAAAGTGAGATGGTGCAATTCACAGGAGTTTTACATTTCTGTCAAAAACAAGCTAAACAAAAAAACAACTTTATTCTAGGGTATTTCTCCTCTTTTATGACCTAATTTCATAGATTATGGTCAACATGGCAAATTTGGCATCTCAAGTCTCTGCGGCTATAACAACTTTTCGCAGCAAGTAAATGATTCGTTTCTGCTAAAATTCTAGTACTCTAAGCTATTTCTTTCAAGGATTGTAACAATTCTTCTGAAAACAGATCAGCAGATTTCAGTACAATCTTACTTCATCTAACTGGAACAAGGGCCAGTTCTGGTAAACCCTGCAACTGGATGTGACAGGAATAGAAAACTCTATTTCAGTACCTTGCAGAGTATGATAAAAGGCATTTGGAAAGCAGTTTGGGTTTATTTTTGTTTGATTTTTCCCAACTCTAGACTTGGTATTACCTTTTGTGCTGTTTTATTTTCAATAACGCTTAAAATGAGAGCTGTTATATTTTAAGCAAAAGTAAAATAAGAAAGTTTCTCATTCAAATGATCACTTAGCAGCTAAAACAATATAAACAAAGACATTTTGGAAAATTTTTGAAAACCTTACTTTCAAATAAAGCAAGTCCAGAAGTAAACTGATGAATTCTGTACTCATTTATACTCATTCTCACATAAATTATAAACACACATGCACATTCTCATGGACTGATACTGCAGATAGCAAAATTGAAAAAAAAATCAACTTTATATTAATGTATATCTGAGAAAGAAAAGAGAGAGGGAAGAGCAGAAGGAAAACAAAAAGGACTGAAGAGAAAGGGCAGCAGAGAGGGAAAAGAAGAAACAAGTGAAAGAGAAGGTGAAATCCTTTGAACTATATTTACTTTGCAATCTACAATAGCTTGATGAAATGATTTAAATCCTAATTTGACCAAGAAAGTTAATTGAAAAAAAAATTAAGTGAAAGTTTAACTGCTTAATTTAGATGAAAAAAAAAAAAATCTCAAAGTATTTCTAATTTGGATGGTTAAAGTGCCGAGAGGAATCAATTATCCCTTTATAAGGAATGTAACTGATCTGTCCAAGGCTACATATCCAGGTAGTAATAGAACTATGTCCACAAGAAATTTTAAGGAGTAAACATTATAGTCTAACATTTAAAATCTCTGTTGATTGAAATTTATATTAATTTCCTAACTTATTAAAACACTTAACTATCACAGCAAAAATTCTTCCTTAATGTATTGCAAATAATGAATTATGGAGTTCGTAAAACTATCTATAAGGATTACAAAGCAGTGAATATCTTGGCCCATGAGGATGCTTTTTATTCTTCTCTTATCTTTTTGACTTTTCCTTTTCCCCTTTTTCCCTTTTGCCTTTGTCCAGCTTCTCTTTCTCCTGGTCCTCCTCCTCCTCCTCCTCGTCATCATCATGATGTTCTTGTCATATGCTGGGTATTTACTTATAATATCCATTTTTATCTCCAAAGCTGTTCCACATTGTAACTCCTATTATCCTCATTTATAAGCAGAGACATTGAGATGTGGTATGAAGAGCAGGCTATATGACCAGTGCCTGGAGGGTCTTTATGTCACACCATTGTATTACAATATTTTACAACTGAGTGAGCAGGTAGGAAGGGATCAGTTCATATAGCATGCAAGAAAAAACAAATGCTAGTATTTTTTCTCTGAATGCTAGGATTTGGGCTAATACATGTCACTGGAACTTTATAAGATAAAAGGAGAAAGAAGAATATAGTATGTTCCCTAAACTTGTTAACAATCTAGAGTTTTGAAAGTCAGAATAGGCAAATATTCTTTTGAATCTGCAGACTGTTTAAAAATTGTCTTTAGCCATTTCTGCAAACATAACAATAGAGGAAATAAGTACCACAGCAGTATGGCGGTCTCACCAAAGAGTGTCCCTCTCTCTCAGTTTGCCAGGCTGCTATGGAAAATACCATACAATGGGTTGGCTTCAACAGTGGGAAATTATTGGTTTGTGGTTTTGAGGCTAGAAGAAGTCCAAATTCAAGGCACCTCCAAGGCTTGCTCTCTCTCCCAAGACCGTAGCTTTCTGGTACTGGCTGCCAATAATCCTTGGGGTTCCTTGGATTTATTTCTGCTTCTCATTACAAGGCCATGTCCTCTCCTTTATTGCTTCTGTGTCTTATGGGTTCTGTTTATAAGGTCTCCCTAATCCAGATTAACAGTTCAGTTTACCAAACTTAATGAAAACAACATCTTCAAAATTTCCTATTTATAAGGGTTCACTCCCACAGATTAAGATTGGGAACATGGGTTTGTTGGGTATATAATTCAACCTACCACACCCTCCCTGAGTAGTATAGTTGCACTATATTAACAAGCAATATTCCTATATCAATTAGCTCAATGCCACAAGAAGTTAAAATGGAAATTAACAATTTGGGCCTATTTAGACAGTTAGTTTGAATAATTCACACCTCCAAATTGGGAGTTTTGGAAAATGCATGTTAGAATATTAGATATTTTTACTTTCTATAGCATTAAAGGGGATTTTTTTACATTTACTTTTTTTTAGTTACTGTCTTCATAACTTTTTTTGCTTGTTGTGAAAATGTTATTAAATCTCAAAATGTACCCTGATATAGCAGTCAATAGGCAATATGAGGCACAACATAGGGTTGCATATTAAAACCATGGACCAAGCAAATGGATGATAATCTGGAACCAAGCAGTCATGGAATAAGAGAGCATAGAGAAATAGAGGATTTAACAATTTCCAGATGTGAAACCCACACAATATTTCAGATAAATCATGGAGTAAGAAATAAGAAGAGAACATTTACCCCTTGTTTTAGTCAAGTAAAAAGATAATAACTAACATGTAAGCTCAAGGAATACAGGAACAATGTCAGTAAAGCCAAAATAGTTAAAATACTTCAGTACCAGGCCTATACATAGGATTCAGAAATACACAAATAGCAGATACTAAGTCAAGATAAGAAAAAATAAATCTAAAAATCAGGATAGGAGACCAAAAACTGAGCATAAGCAGACTTTGAATTTTAAGTAGCATTCATCTAAACAGTATAATTCCTACTGGACAAAACCCAGTCCCTGGGTGAGGATAGATCAGTATTTGCAAGGTCAGAGATGCTCACTATAGAATTCAATATGTTGGCAACATTGGGGCAGTTAAACTGTGGATCAGAGCTAGTTGGATGGCAGAAAAAGCATATAGGTGAAAGGCAAATGCAAATGCTAACGGATTATTTTGGGCTGAACAGAAATAACAGCTGAAGTAAGTTAACTGCAATAACTGCAATAATAAATAGACTCCAGAATGTATAATGGCTCAATCATAAGAGAAGTGCATTCTTTCTCATGTCATGCTAATGGATGGTACTACCCTCCATGCACACATTCAGGAACTTAAGCTGGTTCTGCCATTTTCAACTATGATTTCAAATGGGTTTATTTTGAGAGAGGAAGATAAAGCATTCTGTATTATAGCAATCAAGAAAATGTGGCTATCAAGATTCCAACTACAGGGAATGAAATTGACTGATTTTCTTAGCTGCTATGCCCTGAAATCCTTTACAGCATTTGTGTCAAAGCCAAGTTTCACACAGGCTTCTCCAGGTCAATGACTGAGTGTGACAAGACTGCTAAGGCAGGCCTACTCCTTGGAAACAAGGACGCCTCTGATGTCAGCTTTGGCTCAAGGACTCCCCATTGCCTTGCTGAAACTTTCTTAGAATTGCACCACAATCTGAGACTTTTCCAATATAATCTTTCTTCCATCTGTCTCTCCTCCAAAGGGGTCAGAACTACATCAATGTCTCAGTGCTCTCCTAACTTTTCCTTGCCCCCTGCTTTTCCTCATAGTTGATTTCCCCAACAAACCAATGGCATGATTAATTCTGTTTTGCCACATGCTTCTCAGGGCACCAAAACTAATGCAAGGGGATCCAGGCACAGGCTGAGAAAACAGGCAATAATATAGGGTTTTGGGAAAGAACCCTATTGGAAAAGAGAATGCTGTCCTGAAGAACATGTGGGCAGTTGGAGTTTCCAGTTACCGAAATGGCAGAGTAAGCTGTTCCAGGACTCTGTACCATACAGAAGCTTTAAGAAACAAACAATAGCTGACAGATCTATCATTCTCAAAGCTCCATAACATATTTAAAGGGTAACAATAACAGGACAAGCATTGAATAAAAAAAAGAGAACTTAGAAAGGCAGAATCACACCATGCCCTAATTGGCCCCTCATCTCTGTTTCCTTACTAGCTCTGCAAGGAACATGCCTAAGTTCCCAGTATGGGTCCATGGTCCTGGCTCTGGAGGGAGCTGAGTAACCCTTGTACCCACACAGGGTGGGAATATGTGTGTGGAAGCCTAAGGGACTGAACCGGTGCACTCCTCATAGGCTCCCAATCCCAGAACTTGCCTTAGATATAAAAGTCATCTCAAATGGCTCTCCTATAAAATTCTGTTGGAGAACAGTGGACTCACAGCTGCTTAGGGGAAAAGTTTGTTGGCTGTGGGACATACAGTGTAGTGCCATGGACTGTGAGTAAACACTGTATCCTAGGGAAAGGGAGACATTTGAATCCATGTAAATGGGAGAATTCCCAGGGCCATGCACACAGTCCAGGGCAAGATGCATGCAAAGAAAAGACCAGGAGGATCTTCTATTTTGCCTCAGACTACTCTCTGAACTTATTGTCAGAACAGATAAGCTCTAAAGCAATGCACTTGCACAAGCCAATCTGCAAAGACTGAGAAAGGTGGTTTCTTTTTCTTTATTATTTCCTTTATTTTTTATATAGTTCCCAAAATTCAAGGAAATCTCTCTCATAGGAGTAGCTGGATACAAGCTTAAGGAACAGACAAAAACCTAAGTATCTAAATTTCAGAGATAACAGATTAAAATATAAAAATGTCCAGGGTGCTGCAAAAGATAGCAAAACATACAAAAATAACAGGAAACAATGACTCATGCAAAAGAGCAGGATGAAGAATTAGAAACTATCAGCCAGGAGGACCAGAGCTCGGAAATAGAAGACTTAGCTTTAAAAAAAAAGGGGGGGGGGATCCTAAATATGAAAAAAAATAGTTAAAAGAAAAATTGGCAAAGAACTAAAGAAATCAGGAAAACAACAGACTAATACAAAAAGAATGTCACTAAGGAGACAGAAATTATGAAAAGGAACCAAACAGAGCTGAAGAGCATAATAACAGAAATAAAAAGTTTCCTTTAGGGGTTTAACAGCAGATAGGGGTTGGCAGAAGAAAGAATCAGTGAACTTCAAAATAAGACATTTGAAATTATCCAGTCTCAGGAGTAGAAAGAAAAAGAATGAAGAAAAGTAACAGAGCCTCAGAGACCTGTGGGACACCATCAGACATACCAGTATATGCATTGCATGAGTACTAGAAGGAGAAGAAAGAGTAAAGGGGGCAGAACAAATACTGAAAGAATGAATAGCTGAAAACTTCCAAAATTACAAACAAACAAGCAAACAAACATACAAATTTACACATCCAATAATCTCAGCAAACTATAGACAAGGCAAACACAAATAGACCCCCACTATGACATATGATAAACTGTTGAATGCCATAGACAGAGAGCTAATTCTTAAAGCCACAAGAGAGCAGCAATGTCTCATATACTCATATACAGAGAAGCCTCAATAAGACTAAATGCCAGTTTCTCTTAGGAAACCATGGAGGCCAGAAAGCAGTGGGATGTCATATTTAAAGAAGTAAAAGCAAAAAAACAACTACTAATCAAGAATGTATCTGGTAAAACTCTCTTTCAAAAATGAGGGAGATATTAAGACATTCCCAGATAAACAAAAGCCAAGGGAGATGATCACCATTGGACCAGCCTGACAAAAGATACTAAAGGGAGTTCCCTTTTGGTTGTAGGTTAAAAGAAAGGACACTACACAGTAGATCAAAGCAGCACATAGAAACAAAAATCTCTAGAAAATGTTAACGGCATGGGTAAATATAAATGCTTATGCTGGTGTATTTTGGGTTTGCAATCCCATTTTTTACTTCCTACAGATTCTAAAAGGCAAATGCATAAAAAGTAATGGTAAATCAATGGTTTTGTACTTATAATGTAGAAATATGTAATTTGTGACAAGAACTACATACGGTTGAGGGTCAGGGAATATAGGAATATAGTGTGTGTATGTTATTAAAGTTAAGCTGGTATCAAAGCAAAACAGATTGCTGAAGATTCAGTATATTAAGTTTAAACCTGATGGAGCCACAAAGAAAGTATTGAAAAAGTCTTTTTCACAGAATGAAATGAAAAGAGATCCTACAGCATTGACTACAAAATTGGGAAAGGACTGAAAAAGATATTAGTCCAAACAAGATATACAAGTGGCCAGTAGCACATAAAAACTTTTTCAAAATCATAGGCCATTAGGGAAATGCAAATCAAAACCATAATGAGATGCCTTCCTTTACCCATTAGAATAGCTATTATTAGGAAAAAAATACCAGAAAGTAGCAAGTGTTGGTGAGGATTTAGACAAATGAGAACCTTAGTACATTGCTGGTGGGAATAATAAAACACTGATGTTGAAGAAAACACCTTGGTAGTTCTTCAAAAAGTTAAACATAGAACTACAACATTATCAGGCAATCCCACTTCTAGGTGTATACCCAAAAGATTTGAAAGCACAAAATAAATAAGATTTTGTACACCAGTGTTGATAGCAGAATTATTCACGAAAGTGAAAAGGTAGAAGCAACCTAAAAATGCAACAAAATGTGGTATATACATGTAACGGAATATTATTTAGCACTAAAATTGGATGAAGCTTTCATATATGCTACTACATGGATGAATCTTGAAGATGTCACATTGAATGAAATAAGTCAGACACAAGTGGAACAGATACTGTATGATTACTTTTGCTGGTTAAGACCATGTGTCAACTTGGTCAGTTTCATGGATTTAAATCATCAGTAAGTTGATTGCAAATATGAATGATTACACCTAAAATTAACTGAGGAGATTGACTTCAAAATGTGAAAAGTTGTTCAATCAGCTGAAGACCTTAGAAGGAGAAGTCATGATTTCGGAAGTCATAAGGGAGAATTTCCATCTCTACTTCAGGCAGCCAGCTTCTCCTGGGGAATTAATCAAAAAAATTCATCAGAGTTCCCAGCTTGTGGCCTGCCCTACAGAATTTGGGCTTACCCATCCCCCCAGTTGTGTGAGTCAATTCCTATTCCAAATTTCATAATATTTACATTATATATAATCACATTATATACATATTTATATCTTGTCAGTTCTGTTTCCATAGAAAGTAATTACTAATACAATCCATTTACATGAAATATCTAGACTGTGTAACTCATAGAGGAAGAAAGTAGAGTACAGGATACTTGGGCAGGAGAGGATGGAAGTTAATGCAAAATGGATGGAAAGTTTTTATTTGGGGTGATAGAAAAATTCTGGTAACGGATGGTGATGAAGTTAGCACATTGTGAATTTGATTAATTCCACTAAATTGTGTGCTTGGGAGTGGTTGAGATTGCTTTGTTCATGTTATATATGTGTTTCCACAATTTAAAAAATGAGAGAGAGAAAGAGATTAAACAGACGATAACAACTAAAAGCAGTACATATTCCTGGACTGGATCGAAAAATGGAGGAAAAAATGTCCAAATGGATATTATTGGGACATACGAAAAAATTGGAGCATAGACTGTAAACAAGATCAATGTTAAATTTCTTGAACTTGATAAGTCTACTTAAGGTGTTTACACAAGGGAATATCCTTGTCTGTAGGAAATATACATGAAAGTATCAAGTATTTAGGGAACATTATGTATACAACCTACTCTCAAATGTCTATAAAATGGATAGATAGAAAAATAGACAGATGCATAGATAGAATGATATGAAAAGTGTGGAAAAATGTTAAAAACTGGCGAATCTGGTAAGTGGGTGGTGTGTATGTTGGAGTTCTCTGTCTGCCATTTGTATTATTTTTTGCAACTATTCTGTATGTTTTAAATTTTTTCAAAATAAAAAGTACAAGAAAAATATATATGGGGAACAGATATTCCCTGGGGCATGGCCATAGTCCAATTGGTAATTATTTCATTGGAGGGACCTAGGAAAATGTCCTGGTGGAAGGAAATACCATTGTATGTTTAATGATTCAGGAATTTGAAAAACATGTGAAATATCCACCATGGAATAGGCACTAACAACAGCCAAGTAGACAAAATAGCTAAGACATTAGACATCAGACAGCCTTTCTCATTGGCCACCTCAGAGCAAGTATGATGGGCACATGAATACAGTAATTATAGTAGAATAGACAAAGCTCTATATGGGTCCAATGGCATGATTTTGAATTTACGAATCTCTATCATCCATTGTCTCTGGATGTCCAATATATATCAGCAACAGAGACCAATGCTAAGCGCCCAAAATGGCATAAATTCTCATGCAAACCATCAACATGGATTTCCAATATGGTGAAACACTGACTACATTGAGTGCTGTCCATCCTGAAAGGGTTAGTATTTATTCCTGATGGGGCAGAAACCTCTTCTAGGTGACAATTTGCTGCTTCTTCCAATGACTCCTCAGCCAGCACAGCATCACACAGCATAACATCCAACCAGAGACCTCATTTCATAATGCAGATGCTTTTAACTTTTTTAACTTTTGTTGTGTTTGTTTTACTTTTAGTTGCTTGTTTTACACACACATATTATAAAATTATATATATGTATGTAATTTTGTACCATTGCTGACTCAACCTAAGTATTGATATTGTCACTATAAATTTTATCATTATTTTAATAGCCACTTGATCCACTGGTTATGTCACACACTAAACAATCCAGAGGAAGCTGACCTCATAGAATGCTGGAACAGCCCTCTAAATGCATGGCTGAAACACTAACTCATTGGCAACACTCTTAAAATGTAGGAATCTAACCTTCAAAATGAGATATATGCATTAAATCAGAGTCCTTGAGGTGGTGCTATATTTTCAATAGGAAGAATACATAGGTCTAAGAAACAAGGTAAAAACATTAGTCCAAATGCCATCATTTCCAAAGACCCACCAGGGAATTTTTGCTTAGCTTCCACTGCTCTTGTCTCTACAGGGTTAGAGGTTTGGTTCCCAGAGCAGGGATACTTTTCCAGAGGAAGGAATAGAGGTTATATTGAAATAGAAGAAACAGCTGAAGTCAGGACATCAAGAGGCCAGTAAGCAAGAAGAAGTGTCACCATATGGTTAGTGATAATGGACCCTGATAAGAAGTAGGGCTGATTTTATAAAATAGGGTTTGGGAGGAATTTGTAACCCAGGTGATCCTTTGGAATGCCCTGTAGCAATCTCTTGCTTCATTATAACTATGAGTGGACAGGTGTAACTACCCAGGTCTGAAAAAGGCATGATTGCCAAGGATTCTGACTCCTTAGGAATGAGGGCTTGGGTCATCCCACAAGCTAAAACACCAAGAAATGTCAAGGTGATAGGTGAGGATAAAGGGAATAAACAATGGATACTGTAGTAGGGAGGGAATGAGTGCCTTTTGTGAACCAGCAATCAACTGCAGTATTGGGGCTACAGTTTGCTGCACCAACCTCCCTCTTCCTAGTTTCTCCATAGGAAGAAAGACCCACAGGAACCAGTCATACAACTATACATAACCACAACAGAGTTAAGGAAGTGTGTTCTAACTGTGTGCTCAGACAGAAGAGAATTTAGATTTAGTTGGCAGCTAGAAAACTTTGCCACAGCAGTACAGCTCTAAAAGATCGATGGTGTAGAAAAACAGAGAAAAAAAGGTGAGAGTGGTAGATTCATAAATATGCAATCCTCTGGAATATATGGAGAGATGTTTTTAACTTTTGTTGTAGTTGTATTTCTTTTGTCTTTAGTTTGCTTGTTTGTTTCACACACACAAACACACATATATTATACAATTATATTCATGCGTGTAATTTTGTGTCATTGTTGACTAAACTTAAGTATTGATACTGTCACTATAAATTTTATCATTACTTTAATAACCACATAATATTTCATCAGCTACTTGCACCATAATTTGTTTAATCAGTTACCATTATTGGACTATTAGTGTTTCTTTTTTCTCTTTATAATTATAAATAATGCTGCATGATACGTAGACATAGAAGGCTCCTTGGCTTGATGATGTGTTGGTGTGGGACACTTATGCCCCATCTTATCCCCATTTACCTAAATATCTCCTCATATTAATTTAATGAACTTAAATATCATTTCCTTAGGAATGCTTTATCAGATTCTCTATATACTTTTTTTATATTCATTTTATTGAGATATATTCACATACCACACAGTCATACAAAACAAATCGTACATTCAATTGTTCACAGTACCATTACATAGTGGTACATTCATCACCAAAATAAATCCCTGACACCTTCATTACCACACACACAAAATTAAGTTTTTGTATTAAACTTAATAATTAATTAAATTATTAATAATTAAAGTGAAAATAATTATTAAAGTGAAAAAGAGCAATTAAAGTAAAAAAGAACACTGGGTGCCTTTGTCTGTTTGTTTGTTTCCTTCCCCCATTTTTCTGCTCATCCATCCATAAACTAGACAAAGGGGAGTGTGGTTCTTATGACTTTCCTAATCCCATTGTCACCCCTCATAAGCTACATTTTTATACAATCATCTTCAAGATTCATTGGGTTCTGGGTTGTAATTTGATAGTTTCAGGTATCTACCACCACTACCCCAATTCATTAGAACCTAAAAAGGGTTGTCTGAAGTGTGCATAAGAGTGCCCACCAGAGTGACCTCTCAACTCCTTTTGGAATCTCTCTGCCACTGAAGCTTATTTCATTTCCTTTCATTTCTCCCTTTTGGTCAAGAAGATGTTCTCCATCCCATGATGCCAGGTCTACATTCCTCCCCTGGAGTCATATTCCACATTGCCAGGGAGATTCACTCCCCTGGGTGTCTGATCCCACGTTCTCTATATACTTTTATTCTATCGCAGTAGGCTGTACCATAATTTGCTGATAAAAATTACTGCAAATATGTAATTTTTTAAAATCCTCTCTTTTCTTCAATAAAATGTACTATTCTTGAAGGCAGAGAACTTGTTGGTTTGCTTAATATTTTATCCACAGCACAGTTATTACCACATAATATACACTCAATAAACTTAAACTTAATTGGTGATGAACTTGGAGTTCTACAATGTCTTATGAAACAAAATTTTCTCTATGATTGCTTACTTTAATTTTTTCTCTACTTAAAAATGACATTTGTATATGGAAACTGTTTGCATGTTTTAATTCTGATGAGCTCTTTGTTTAGTAGAACATGTCCAGTACAAAATATTTGTTGACATGTTCAGTAAAAATACATCCTTATAACATTTTTTCATGATTTAAGGATATTAACCTCCAAGTTTTTTGAAGAAATCAATTCTTAATAGCTAATACATTTTACATCACATCTTAGGAACTTGGTCTATATGAGCATTTATTTGCATCTTTCTCCATACCTGTAAATGCTCAAACTAATAAGCATGGTAGCAACTGTCAACTGGAATGGATTTTTGTTTTAAAGATATAGAACAGATTACCTGAAGAGAATAATTGCGACATGGGAGGAAGTGAAGCAGATACAATGTAAATGAAGCCACAGAGAAGTATGGACAAGCTTAGTGATGTGTTAAGCAAGGGTAGAAAAATTTAGCTATTCTCATTACTACTTCTCAAGAAATAAATCAGCCAACCTTTGAGGGCAATATTATCTTTCCCTCTTCCTTTTGACCTGTTTGAATTTTGTGTCCTTTTGGGGTGGGATGATTCCTTAAACTGTATACCACAGTGCTTCTGCTAAATGTAGGTTTGAATCTTTATACAGTATTCTGTGGAAGTAGTATTTTAAAATCTATAGTAAAATAAAGTCATATAAATATCTATAGTAATATAAAGATACACTTTCTTATTTTATGCACAGATACAAATTCTTCAGTTGCCACAAGCAGAGTAGATATTTCCTGTGCTAATTTTACCTATATCTTTCTTCCTAGCTTAGGGAAACCTGATTGAATGAAGAGAAAAAATCAAATAAAATAAACTTAATAGGAATTACCTATTTGTGCATCTCGTTTAAGCAGCTAAGCACAATAAAGTGTTTTATTTTTAAGAGATAAGCAAAACTTGGTCTTTGTTCTCTAAAATCACAATTTAATAAAGCTGCCGTAGAAAATGCATATTTATTTTTAACTTGGCCAAATAAGTATACTATGCCTTATTATGATTCTTGCCATTAGTGAGACTTAAGCAAAGTTCCGTAGCAGAGCAAGATGCACCTCCAAGTATATGCATTTCAAAATCAGCCTCTAGGTGGTATGGTATTTGAATGAAGTCTTTAGGGATGGGTGGAATTTCAAGACCTGTAATTGAGAAGAAAAGAAATATATTCTAAGGAAGGACTAAGGTGATTAAAAGTTCAGATATGAAAAACAGAAGGCATGTTCATGTAAAAGAGGCAGTGTTTTTAGTGGAGTGTAATACAATGGGGGAGACATATGGGAGGACAGAAGGTTGGGGCAATCGTTGTGATGGTCAACTGAGAGCTGCTTATTTGCGAATCGGGGACAACAGTGATATGAGCTATGCTAAACTTAATCTCACAAATTATAGGAGATGTCTGAGTTGAGAGAAGCAGGAAGGAAGAAGTTGGTTTATTAAAATAGAATTGTATTACACTGAGAGTAGTCAATATAAAAGGAAATACATAGCTGTGAGAAGCTTTCCAAATCAAATTTCTAGAATTTAGTAAAAGATTGCATAAGTGGAGGCTATATACAAAGAAACAAATGGAGACAAAAGTGACCCAAAGTTCCTAAACAAGAGAACCAGTGACATTTAGAGAAGCTGAGAAGGTGAGAGGAGTTGTTTGATTCATAAGATTATTTTATCAATCTATTCAATAATTAATAGTCATATCTACTATATCGCAGAGACTGAAGACTAGGTCCAAGAATGGTATACAAATAATAGTTTTTAAAGTAATAAAGGAAAAGATTTGGTTTACATCATTTTGAGCTTTAGTTGTGGATAATGTCCTGGTAGATGGCCAGGGGACAAATGGAAGCACCTGAAACTATATCAGAGCAAAATGGACATCATCTATAAGGAAGCAATAGCTAAAATTCATGGATGTAAAACAATAAAAGTTTAGGAAATACTCACATTTAGGGGATTTTAGACAAAAGCAATCAAGAAAATGACAAAGTTAAAGTCACTGAATAACCAACAGGACTAGAAAGTATGACATAAAAGAAGTAAAAAGAAGATAATTCTAAGAGGGGTGTTCAGTAGTCCTGTATCCTATTTCAGAGGTAAAGAACAAAGAAGGCTGAGGAATAGTAAATAAACTTAGAAAAGTGTTAGAGGAAAGTGGAGAAGCAGAGGTATTCTATCAGATATCGAAAAGTTTTTGTTTAATTCAACATAAATCTAATATGTGCTAAATGCAAGATGTGCTGCAAGCCACCGAGGGTCAGAAATGATGCCAAAAGATAGACATGCCCTTTCCCTTGTATAGCAGAATGGGAAATAAATAGTCAAATAATTATTTAAAAATAGATTGTGACATACTTTGAAAGTTGTCACTTTTCTGTATATACATTATATTTCACAATAAAAAATGTAAAAAAATAGATTGTGAAAGAAATATAGCAGTATTGTGATTGAAAATAACAGGATGCCTATTTAAGATATTGTGCTCAGGAAAGCATATTCTCAGGAAAGTGTATATAAACTGATATGTGAAGGATAAGGAGGAACAAGGCATGAGAAGATTAGAGGGTTGAGCATTAGAGGCAGATAAAAACACAATATGTTCCATGGATTTTAAGTTCCAGGATGTGAAAGAAACCCATTAAAGCTGGAATATAAAGAGCAAGGAAAAGAATTCATGGATGTGAGATTAGGAGGAGAAAGATCATGATGTGCCTATTTAGCAAGGATAAGGAAGTTAGGATTTATTTTTCTATGTATGATGGAAACCCACTAATGGTGTAAGTATATTAACATCTTATGATTGTTTCAAAAATTAAATAAGGTAGCCTATAGTGTTTAGAATGGTGGCTGGCACCTAAAAAGCAGTCAATAAATATCAAACACCATTAGAAATTATATATGAATCAATATAGTATGAATGATTTTGATCCAAGTAGTAACAATATTGAAACAACAGTGTGAAGTTGAGACCATAGCACATTTGTAATTAGTCTGATGAAGACGATATCATGAGTTTATTAATCAGTAATTATCACTCAATTAAACAAGTGTAGAATTAACACAATGGAGATTACTCAGGACTGAGTTTGGACACAGCAATTTAAAGCAAATTACGCACTCTTTTGTTAGAACACATATAGTACAGATAGTAATTATTTGTACTTGATCTCTTTCAACAATTATCGGAACTTTAAAGGCAGAGATTGTGCTTCATTCTGTTTTGTATACTGTCTGCCCAGCCCAGGGAATGGCAGATAGGAAACACTGAGTACTGACTGCTGAAAGATTGGGCAGATAAATGTGGGCATTTTGAAGTGAACAAAAACATGCTGTGGAGGGAGAATGAATCAAACAAGGACTTAGGAGGGCTGATGGATTGGGAGAAATTTGAGAGGTACAAACATTTTAGGCTAGTATTTCAGTGAGAAAGGAAATTTGGAGCCATATATTCTTAAAGGTAAAATTGCTTTGTGTTCAAATGGTGTGGAAAGAGTCACTGGAATGAAAAATATTAAGTAATTATAGGTTTAAGAAGCAAAATGGCAATGTTTTATTTTCCATTAGAGATATGGAGAAAAATGGGTTGTTGGAAAAGAATATTGCTCAGGTGCTGATAGAAATGAAATTTTCAATAGATTACAATGCAGAAAGAGAATCTGGGTGATCGATAGATTTTCTGACCTGAAGAAGGTATAGCAGTTTAAAACATGGACACAAAATTCTCTCACACTTGGTGAGAAGCATTTTCTATGTTTCCTCTCCATGAATACAGGTTCTGGGTCTTCTTAATTAACAGCGTACAGAAGAAGTGATGTGTTCCAGTTTCTGGGCTCCAGTGTTATGAAATGGAATCACCCACTTCTTGTTTCTAGGGACACTCCCTCTCAATGCTCCATCACGACTCTGTGAGGAAGATCAAGCCACTTCACGACGTGTTCACAGGGAGAGGAACTGGCAGTCTCTAACAAACTGCCAATCACGAGAAGGGAGCCACGAAGCCATTCTTCTCGGACAAGGATCCTCCAGCTCCAGACAAACCATCCCTGCCAATATGTGAAGAGAAGAGAGGAGCCACCCCCACTGAGCCCTGCCCAAATTGCATAGTTGTGAGCAAAACAAGTGTTTTTATTTTATTTTATTTTTTATTTTTCTTAATTTTTAACCACTAAGTCTTGGGTGATTTGTTATGCAACAATTGATAACTGGAATATTTTTTGATATGCAGCAATGGAGTTTTGCCTTGAGAAAATCTAAAACATGCAGCATTATCTTTGGAACTGGGCAGTGAGCAGAAGCTAAAAGGTTATTGAAGAGAGTTAATGAAATTGAAAGGGTTTTGAGGAGATGGAGGTAGAAGCCTAAAGAACCTCAGGAGGCTATCAGTAAAAACTTAAATAAAAGCAAGGAAAATACTTTCAAAGCTGAAAGGGGAGGAACATTTTTTCTTTTTTAATGTAGAGTCAAAATATTTGGCAACACTGACACCTGTGTTGAAGTGGGAAAAATACAATATACCTAATTAGCTCAATGGCATAGTTCAGCAGATTTCTGAGCCGAGTATAGAAGGTGCTTTCTAACTTCTTCTGCAGCTTATTTTGAAATTAGAGAAGAGTGATAAAAGCTAAAGAAAGAACCATTACATATAAAGGAACCAGAACTTGCTGGCTCATAAAATAGAACTGTATTTCATTTTCAATCAAACAGATAGAAAATGACAAAGAAGTAAAATTGTTCTCATTTGTAGATACCCTGATCATCTCTATAGACAATCTTATGGAATTTATAAATAAGTGACTTTTGTAAGGTCAAATGATATGAAGTCAGTGTAGAAAAATAAATACTAGTTCTATATACTTGAAAAAAAAATTGGAAAATCAAATAAAAATAAATTCCTTTTACAATCACTCACAGAAACCTAAAATGCTTAAGTATTAATTTGAACAAAATGTGTGTAAGTACTATACATTTAAAAATATAAAACATTGCTAAAAATTTTAAAGTAGGTCTAAATAAATGGAGAATATACAAGGTTCATGGATCGAGCACCATATGTTCAATAAAATCCTAATACAAATTGCAGCAGCCATTTTGGAGAAATTGACAACTGATTCAAAAATTTATATGGAAACAAAATCAATTCAGAATAACTACAGTAAATTTTAAAATTAGAGGAAGGTCTTATTTCAAGACTAGTTATGAAACTACATTAATCAGGACAATGTGGTATCAGTAAAAGGTAAGATATCTATATCAAAGGAATAGAATAGAAAGTAAAGAAATAGAGCACACATATATCATCAGATACTTTTGGATAGGGTACCAAGGCAATCCAATGGGGGAAATAAAAGTTTTTCAACATATGGTGCTAGATCAACTGAATATCTGTACAACTGTAAAATAAATCTCAATACATAATCATACCATAAGCAAAAATCAAATAAAAAGTAATAATAAATCTAAAAATTAAAGCTCATATTATAAAACTTATAGAAGAAAACATAGGAGAAAATTGAACACAAAAAGCATGAACCATTAAAGAAAAGAATATTGAACTGAATTTTATCAAAATTAATACCTTTTCTTTCTTGGAAGATACCATTTAAAATCTCACAGAATGTGAGAAAATATTTGCAATATGTATGTCTGACAAGATATATTCATGCTGATTAAAAAAAGAACACATACCTCTGAATAATAAGAAACCAACAATGCAATTGGCAAAAGATTTCAACAAACGCTTCACTAAAGAAGATATAGTAATGGCCAATAAGGACAAGAGAAGACTCAGTACATCATTAACTACCAGGGAAATCTAAACTAAAACCACAATGAGGTAAAACTTCACAACACTTCATATAAACAATAATGGATAAAATTAAAAAGATTTGCTTTCCCAGGTATTGACGAGGATTTTAAATGACTATATTATCAAAATGATATGTCTACATCTTTGGGTAACCTAGGTAAAGTTCAATGAACAGAGGAGTCTCCAGGCTCCACTATAGGCATAGCAAAGTAATTGTTTCAGAAAAACTTCCCTCTGAATTCTGGAGCAGAGCCCCAAAGATGTACGCCCTAGAGCTAAGGGCTTAAAGGAAATAGTTCTTCACAGGGATTGAATCTCAGTTTTGTATCATCTCAGTCACTGGTTAGATTAAGACTTTCTGCCCCTAATTAAACTGACTTTCATAAGAAACATCAAATCTTCTCTGCAGGAATACAAATTATACACAGATTCAAATTATAAAATTTTTCATCTGTGATGTCTGCCATGAAAGCATAATTAACATAACATAAAAATATAAAATACCTGAAAAAATCAAGATAAAAATTAGAAAATAGAAACCAAACACAAGAGGGTCATATTTTGGAATTATCTGAAGGGGACTTTAAAATAACTCTGATTAAAAAATTTGAGTTACTAAATGACTATACTGAATTTCATCAAAGAACTAGAATATTATAAATATATCACACAGAAATTCTCGAACTGATTATTTGCAGATTACACAGAGACAAAAGGGTGGCATATCCAGAAAAATAAATGTCCACAGTAAGAGATATATGCTATTTGCTAACAAGTCTAATGCACTTTTTTTTTTATTTTTAATATTCATTTTATTGAGATATATTCACATACCACGCAGTCATACAAAAGAAATTGTACATTCAGTTGTTCACAGCACCATTACATAGCTGTACATTCATCACCAAAATCAATCCCCGACACCCTCATTACCACATACACAAAAATAACCAGAATAATAATTAAAGTGAAAAAGAGCAATTAAAGTAAAAAAGAACACTGGGCGCCCTTGTCTGTTTGTTTGTTTGTTTCCTTCTCCCACCTTTCCACTCATCCATCCACAAACTAGTCAAAGGGTAGTGTGATCCCCATGGCCCGCCCAATCCCACTGTCCCCCCTCATAAGCCACATTTTTATACAATTGTCTTCAAGATTCATGCGTTCTGGGTTGTAGTTTGATAGTTTCAGGTATCTACCACCAGCTACCCCAGTTCATTAGAACCTAAAAAGGTTTGTCTATATTGTGCACAAGAGTGCCCACCAGAGTGACCCCTCGGCTCCTTTTGGAATCTCTCTGCCAGTGAAGTTTATTTCATTTCCTTTCACATCCCCCTTTTGGTCAAGAAGATGTTCTCCGTCCCACGATGCCGGGTCTACATTCCTCCCCGGGAGTCATATTCCACGTTGCCAGGGAGATTCACTCCCCTGGGTGTCTGATACCATGTAGAGGGGAAGGCAGTGATTTCACCTTTCAAGTTGGCTTAGCTAGAGAGAGAGGGCCACATCTGAGCATCAAAGAGGCATTTGGAAGGAGGCTCTTAGGCACAATTATAGGGAGGCCTAGCCTCTCCTTTCTAATGCAGATTTAATTGGTAGTTTTAGGGGGAGATGTGTGACATAGTTGTAAAGAATCAACAGTTGAAGTGTTAAGAAATTTTTCTCAAGTCGGTGAAAGAGTTTAAGCCACAGATTCAAGAATCACTGTTAATCCCAAGTAGATAATAAATGCAGAGAAAACCACATCAAAGGTTATGGTAGTAAGATGGCTGAAAACTTGACTAAAGTCTTAAAAAATCTACATTTGATAAATAAAGTTTTTTAAAAAATTAGAAAAAGTTATTGATACTTTAAATATGCTTATAGTTAATAGACTCTGCAACCATAGTATCTCAGTATACCATTCAAGAGGATAAATGGAGTTAGTGGTCTAAGATTCTTGTATTATTTAGGAAGCAGTACAATTATTATTTTATATTTGACTTTAATACAGTCTACCTTTTTAAATATGATGCAGAACTACCAGAAAAAGTTAGAAGGGAAAAGGTGTAGCTAACAACATAATTAAGCTCAAAAAATGGAATAATAGCAATTATTTAATTCAAAGAAATCAAAAATCATAAGAAAAGAAATCATCAAACAAGCAGGAAAATAAAAAGCAAAAACTAGACTATAGATTTCAACCCAAATATATCAATAATTATAGGTACTAAATGTTTTAAAGACCATGATTATCAGAATATATTAAAGAAAACCCTGCATAGAGGAAATATGACTTCAATATTATGATAAATAAAGAATGAAAATAAAAGGATGAAAGCAAGATTAATTATGCAAATACTAACCAAAGAAAGATTCTCTATTGTAAACTGATATCAGGCAGTGTAGATGTTAAGGCAATTGTATAACTAAGTTTTAAGAGTGATGTTTTGTCATGAATAAAGGGACAATTCAATAAGAATACATAACAATCCCAAATTTGAGTGTACCTAATAACCTAGCCTCAAAATATATAACGCAAAAATTTACAGAACTAAAAGGAGAAATAGACATTTCTATTTCCAAATGGGAAATTTCAGCACATCTCTATCAGTTATTGATAGGACAAGCAGACAAAAGAAAAATCAGTTAGGATAAAGATTTTCAGACCATGCTTAATAAGTTTCATCTAATTGATACATATAGAATGCAACTTGATGGGAACTGTTACAGTTTCTAATGCTGCCATTATGCAAAATTCCAGAAATGGATTGGTTTTTATAAAGGGAGTTTATTTGGTTAGAAATTTACAGCCCTAAGGCCATAAAAGTGTCCAATAAGACAGAACAAGAAGATACCTTCGCTGAAGAATGGTTGATGGTGTCCGGAAAACCTGTGTCAGCTGGGAAGGCATGTGACTGATGTCTGCTGTTCCCTGTTTGTGTTTTAAAATGGCATTCTCCAAAATGTCTCTGGGCTTGTTTCTCTTAGCCTCTTCAGCTCCTGTGCATCTAACCATCTGGGTCTTCTCTTACTTTCTCTGGAGCAAACTCTGGCCTAGCATCTCTTACCTTAGCATCTCCAAACGTCCTTCTGTCCACATCTCCAAGGATCAGTTTTTTCAACATCCTTCTCCAAAATGTCTCTCTCTTATAGGACTCCAGTGATTTAATTAAAACCCACCCTAGAATGGGTGGGGTCCTTATCTCCATGGAGATAATTTAATCAAAAGCCTAGTCCACAGTTGATTGAGTCACATCTCCATGGAAACACTCAATCAAAAGATTAATGTCTGCCCTCACAAGATTGCATTAAGGAATATGGCTTTTTGGTGGACATAACATACCCAAATTGGCACAGGAACTTTAATGAGTAACAATTACTACTGCAAATACTTTAATATGATATGAAGAAAAATTGTCAAAAGGTATAGATTTGATGCATCATTTTCTGCAAACAGGAATTATTACAAAGGAAAGGACATTTTTTTTTTTTTTGTAACCTGACTTGATTATTCAGTTCACTCTCAGGGACACCATGCAGTGAATTGAATAACTTACATTTTTAAATCAGAAAGAAAACGACATCTGATCTCCCGTAACTGTGGCTCCAGTTCCTCCATATGTACTTTTCTTTCATAATTTCATCATAAGGAATATCAAATGCATCCCAAACTCACTCCATCATGTAACCAAAGGAAAAAGAAAATGAAGGGAAATGAAATCATATCTTTACACTTCTGGAAACAATCATGCTGTGTGAGTCAGACTGTGGGTCAATGCTGTTTTGCCAGAATACCATAGTATAACTCAACTGAAGAACCAAACCTACATAAAATTAGTAAAAAGGGGGGAAAAAAAGGGTAAAATTAAAAATATTGCAGACTGAATTGTTTGAAGCTGTGTGGACGGAATAACTTTTGTGAATGAATAGTGAATATCATACCTTGGAAGATAAAAGACTTTGGCCATAATACCAGGATAGACATAACAACTGTGTGATTTAAAGGGAGCCTTGCAATATTTAAGGCCACCCAGTGCCTGTCCTTAAGGTATGGAACCATTCATTGTTATTTAATCCAATCACAGCTGTCTATATACATTTTTTTGCCCATATATCCTGCAATAATCAGAAATAATACTGCCCTAGAGGTTCAGATTGCTAAATTTTAATTCTAATATACCTATTTTACTACCACTATGCTTTTTTTTTTTTTTTTTTGTTTAGTCTTCAGACACTCACACAAACATCAGGATCTAAGTAATACATTTTATTTTATTGCTTCTCATTTTTGTGTGGTGGTAATAATATATCCTTATTGTATGTGTATGTGTGTTTATGCATAATTATTTATAAATGTTACATGCATAAAATTTAAACAAACTGCCAAATATTGTTGGGACACTAAAATATTATTTTTCTCTATAACACATTGAAAAAAGTAAAAAGGGAAAATATTGATAACAATATTCCATGTGGGGTATTAACTTGCATAGAGATTTCTATGGTTCTGTTTAAGTTCACAAGAAGAGAAACAGTATGTGGTATATAGTTATGGTTATCAGTAGTATCAAAATATGAATAGACAAATGATAAGCAGATAGATAAACCCCCTCCACACACAACTCAAGACCACTTTAAAACTGTATGATCATGGTCAGTAAGGAATGTTTGTGTAAAGTCTCTGAAAATTCCATTTCACTAATTTGATTTGTGCCTTAAATATGAAGTATTCAGTAAAGACATTAACTTTTTTCCTTTTAATAGTAAACAATACTATCTTTCAAGGCAAATATTACTTTATTTCAGGATTGTGAGCAAAATCTTGTAAAATGTCAGCTTTATATTTAGCAGCGTACCATTTTATCTCTCTGATCTACAATACAATTGTTAACTAGGTAGTTTCCACATTTCTTCTTTACTAGAAAGACTGTTAAGCATATGATAACAGTTTACACTTAAATTAATGATACGATTCGCAAATAATTACCAAAATTCCTTTAGTCTTTAATAAATTAGCACATGTATGCAATACAATATTCTAAGAAGTGAAGGAGAAATACATCACTTCTATTGTTTATAAATGAAAACAAAAATCTTAATAATTCTTTAAACTGTTTCCAAAACTATGAGATTGGGTAAAAAATAATCAACTACATATATTTTTGACAAATAATTATTCCAATTTTCTATACAAACTTAATTTAAATATAAAGTATTTGAAGTTTATTCTTCACTTAATTTTTCAATATTAGGACATAAGTCCTATTGACAAGTGGTTATTGACAGAACCCATGAAAGTGATTCATTCATTTATCAGACTGCATTTCAAACAGATTGCTGAAATCTCAGGATACGGAAATGAATGAAACATAGTTCCCGTCTTAGTAGACTCCAGTCTAGTGGGAAATACTGACTTGCAGACATTCAGCATCATGCGTTCATGTCTAAAATAAAGTCATAAACAACCAAAGATACCAGAAAAAACTATTTTCCATAATAATAGTATGCATTTTTTACTTTCTTAAATTTGCAAATGCATTGCAATTCTTAAGAAATATCTTTTTTGCAATTAAAAAATCTTTGACTTCCTGCTCCTCAGATTTTTCTTTTTTGTGATATTTCCCATAACCGCATTACTGTATCGTCTATTTTGCTTATGCCAAGAATAAGACAAAAATAATGGAGTGAAGTACTAAATGTGTTAGTCAAATTATTTATGCCAAAAGTTATTTTTCCAAGTGAACTGACCTGAAAATTGTACATTTTTCCATTTTATTTTTCTCATGTAAAACTTACCTGATATTAGATAGTCTAGGGAACAACTAATTAAAGCCTTGATTTTAACTTTTAAATGAATATATTCAAACAGAATTTAAATCTGAGCTAATATTTGTTTCATTGTCAAGTCACTTGTTTGCCAAAGTTATAACAAAATAGTGCTAAGAGATGTAGGCTTGTTATGAGAACCCAGAGAGTTTATTGCCTTGTTAGTATGAAAGTTTTCTAGCTGTCCATAGGTATGATTTAAAACACAAACACAAGCAGCACTATTTCTTCAAGAATAAGACAAAATCAATTGAAAATGCCGTTAATGTGGAAATCATTTTGTTCGAAGAAAAAATGTGAAAAACGATGTAATCTGCAGACAATAAAACTGTGGTTGTTTTGAGGTCAAAATGATCAGTATTATTTTCTCTTGAAGCAACACAGGAAGTAAAGAGACTTTCTCATTAATTCCACCTGGATCACAGATGTCATTTATTGTGAAAGTTGGAAATAAATGGAAACCTTATGGCTAATCTGTTTTGAAACACATTCATTTTTATGAAGGGATAAAAGGCCCCATAGATATTACAGGCATGTTTAAAGAGGTTATATTTATATATTTATCAATTTTTTTAAAATTGTCACTAAATTATAAATTTTCCCAAAGTAATGATTCCCATCTAAAATAACAATCAACAATATTTTTTACCGGTTCAAAAGATACAACTTTTCAATAGGACATTAAAAAAAAAGATATTTGCTTTCATTACTAAAGGATATATAGAGTACATGTAGTGATTAGATTAGAGGAAACCCTTTATTTTTTGGCATATGGCTTATGTCTTTTGAAATTCTGCTATATTCTTTTTTCTACTTAAATTTGGCTTCTAAAAGAACATTAAGTAGGCTCTTTATATTTATCCTTTAGAATACATATATATTAAGTTTTTAAGATTTGATTTTAAAAATGCAAAAGTTGACTTTTAAAATTAAGTTCATATAACTAGTCATAAAAATAAATCTGTAAAATACATGTCTAGATAGTTTTCATCCGTATCCAGCTTTCTCACCAAGGACTGTCTAACACATTAAAAATCACCTAGCTGATACTAGTATGTATGTGAACTATAATGTGGTACCTGATATTCTGAAACACCCAGTTATCAGTCTGGAGCATGAGTTACTGAATCTTATTTCCCTAGTGTTCTTCCCACAGGGACATAAATCCTCAAACTTATCCAGGCTCCTTGTAAATATAAAGTCATATTCCCTCCTGCTGGTCAGCTAAGAGGGAAAGGTTACAAGTTCAGGAAATTCTGCTGAACCAAGCAGCTTATGAGTTCACCTATAAGCCTATAGGCACACAAATATATTTTCTCAATATCATGTAGAAAGATGTGGACCGTTGCCTGTAATTTCGGGTCAGGCATCTGTGCTGAGATGATAACACTAAGGTCCAGTGAACACAGCATTACTGTGATATACAGGTTTCTCTTTAAGCCAAAGGCAAGATTACCCATAATTATGGCCCTATTGAAGCTTAATTAAGATGTGCAATAGGCAGAAATAGAAGTGGGCAGTGAAAGGTTAGAGGAGGTGATGCATGATAAAAAAATAATGCTCATCTGTACCTTTGCTGTGCCTTTACAATATACAAAAATAACTTGAAAATTTAATCCCATGAATACATCCTACATTCTTTTTATTTCTTTGATGAAAACTTCATATATTTCACCAACAAGGTGTATATTGTTAACATGGCATCAGGAATGTCATCATTAGGTTTAGACTGGAAGAATTTAAATATGGTGCTATAAAACTACATATCAATTTAATTCAACCAAGGAAACTTAATAGCTTTTCTGAGCATTTTGATGCATGGTTTAGGCAATAGAAGTCTCTTTTCACAGATATGATGAACATGTCTTGCAGGAAGAATGGGTAGAAAGTAAGCAAACAGAGTAAAGGCCAAATGAATGACTACCAAATCCTCTCAGCTAAGGCTTAGAATACCTTAGAATTCACAACATCACACAAGCTTTAAAGCTGTTCACATTACTGCTAGCCCCGTGAAACACTCCAACAGGTAACAATGCAAGCAACTGCAGGACGCAATACAATTTTCTGTTGTTATTACCTGGAGCTATGGGTCTACAACAATTTTTGAGCTTTTGAAAACTAATGTGAGCTTTTGTAACTGACAATTCTAAAATCAACTTATAACCAATAATAGTATCTGATTTCAGTCTAATTTTTGCCTTCTAGAATTCTGTTACCATAACTTTGTAGTACTGATCACTACATTATGCTCTGTATCAACATAAAAAACACGAAACACTATCAGTTACATGGAAATAGTTCTTGAGAACTCATGGAAGTATTTCATCTTTATTAAAATACTTGATTAAAGAAGGTAGCGAAAGCATGCATCTTTGCCTAGGAAAGTCAATTACCCATCTACTATGCCAATAAAATCCTCTATATTAGTCAAGTATCTCTTTAAGGGTTGTTTGTTTTTCAGTTACTTGGTTGATGAGGTACATTTACAGTGGTAAATCTTTGGGATAAAATATAGTTTTGTTACTTGAAATGTGGCTCTTGAGCAAAATTTTCGGCTGTTTTTCATAATGTAAACCTGCATAGTGTTATGGAATGACTGGTTTTAAAAAGGAGTGCTTCAAAATGCTACATTAATTTTCTTCCTTGCAGCACAAGTTCTCATTTTGCCTGGCATATGTGTTCAGCTGGTTCTCCAAACCCTGGTCACAGTCTTGCTGACCTTGGTTGCCTAGTTACAAATTCCTCTTTTTGATTTGTGAGATGCTTGCCTTGATGGAGAGCAGTAGATTTTTTTTTTTCCTGGAGTAAACTTGAAGAGAGCTTCTATTTCAGAGTAGAACATATTTAAAATCAGTATGTCTTGTCAAATTTAGAACTTTTATTTCTTAGGGACTAAAATTATGAATTGGAATTTTTCCCATTCAAATTACATTTAATATTGAAACATTGACTTCCTGGTTCTAGAAAATAGCATTTCAGAAGATTAAGGTTGCAACCTAAGCTCCTTAAAAAATGAGGCAACTTTACAAACTATAAAGTATAAAAACAGGAATAAGCTATGAAATTCATGATATGTCCTTGTGAAGTGAAATATTTTTTAGATGAATCAATAATTTCAATTACACTTTGTTTTCTCATTCTTTCTATACATAAACTTGAGGAGAACATCTGTTTCTTTTTTTTTAATTGTTTTGTTGTTGAAGAAAGTAATCTGTGTTGAACTTTTCATTTTGTTCATTAGTTTGGTGTATTTCTATTTCAAAAGTTAAAAATCTTTCTGCTAATGTCAAATATATTATTTGTCAGATAAATATTCATATTTTTATACCCAGTCTTCTCAGTTGTTTTTTTCTCCCAGAAAATAAGATTCACTTAAGCAGTGATTTTTATGAATTTATTCAAACACACTAAAATAGAAACACTTGCTTATTTTAAGAGTGTATGTGCTTAATCCTGGAGATTAGATTAAATAAAAGCAAATATGCAAACTGAGTCTAAGCATCATGTTCAAGTTATGAAATAACAAGTCCATTATAATATAGATTCAATCTGCTACTTGGACACTAGAGCATGTACTCCCACTGAAGTTGGAATAATTGATACCAGCTGTTTTACTGTTGCTTTTTTTTTTTTTTGGACAAGAGCCAAGTTAACTTGACAGCAATTCCACTAAAAAGAGAAGACTGAGGAATGATGCCAAAGTATATGTATGTGTTTCCTTCAAGCCATTTTCCTCAAGCAGTTCATCTGCAGGCCATGATGGTTCAGACACAGTAATAGTGATAAAAGAGAAATGAGTTGCTCAGCTGCTAAAAGGCAGCTGGACTAATTGAAGCCAAATGTAAGGGAAAACCGTTTCATTTTTAAACTTTTTTTTTTTTTTACCAAAGATTCATTTCCCAGCAATAACATGGCAAATGATGTATTTTCATCCTCCTAATATTTTCTGTAGCCTAATCTTTTATGAGACCTTTAATTATAGGGCTTCTTCTTAATTTTTTTTTTCTTTAAGCTATTGGGCAGAGAATATTTTTACACTAGAATCCACATCAGATAAAATTTTTTCTCTCTCTCCCAAAATAATAAGGACATAAACATTGTATAACTGAGACACATCTCAGAGATTGTCAAAGAGGTTCATCCAAAGATCACCTCTAATTGATGTCAAAACCTAGATTAAAAATTAAAGTTTCTTTAATCACTAGTTGACTGACAATTCTACACCATAATATATTTTCTTCCATATTCGCCAAATGATGATTTCTTAAAAATTTAATGTTAAAATAAACTAGAAATTCCAGTTTAATTAATGAAATTAAGGTAAAATGTTAAACCAATGTTTGTTAAAGTAAAAAGTGAAAGCTTTCTTTTAGACAACAGAGAACTCCTGAATGTGCTTAAGAAGGAAGAAGAAAGTATACAGAAAGCTATCTTTTAGAAGGAGTAATCTGGCAGCTAGTTAGTTAAAACGGTGGTAATATTGAATACATACGAAACAAGTAGCAACCCACGGCAGGGATGAAAACTGTCTCCCAGGGAATCATATTTGGGAGACAAATAAGAAATGAGTGCTAGAAAAATTAAGAAGAAGTAAAAGTCAGGGTTTGAGGAAAACTGGACAAAATGAATGAGAGTTGTTGATGTATTAAAGGAGAAGCTGTATTTTGAAAGATGAGTCATTCATTAATTCAACCAATATTTATTAAGAACCTGCTACATGGCAAGCACCATTTTATGAGCTGCAATATAAGAAAGGGGTAGTGTTCCACTGATAAGAATGAATTAGATTGTGGTTCCTATCTTTATCCGATGCTCAACATTTCATTTGTCTTTAAACATCTTTATTTGAATGACTTTATCACATTTCTCATGCCTTTGGAAGATCCTGGAAAGAAATAAGCAACTGATGTATAGAGTAATGAATACAAAGACCCTGTATGATAATGCAGAATATTTTACAAATAACTAATTTGATGTTCCTGGAGATAGAAATGAATAGCTCTACATCATTTGTTGTATGAATTACCTCTTCATCCAAAATCTCCTCCAAGTAACTTCTACTTTTTTTTTATTGTGATCTCATCTCTTTCCTCCTTATTCTGAAGGGTCCCTGAGTCAGCACATGAATTATGAGCAGGGGAAAACAGATGAACTCCATCCTCCCTAACACACCCACATGAGCAAATTAATTGAGCACTCTTACTACAACATCCTTTAAATTGAAATCAAATTTGATACACAGAAAAGAAATACTGACATTCACTCATGTAACTCATCTCTAATTTCCCTCCTGTATTAGTAACGCAGGAAATTTTTGTCACCAGGTAAGTGCCGGCTACAGTGAGACGTTTCTTGGTCCATAATTTATCATTCGGTGGGATCCCAACTTCAGCTGTTTATTAACAAGGGAAAAACAAAGGGTCTGTTCAGAATTTCTCAACCATGGCACTACTGACAGTTTGGACCAGATAATTACTGGAGTTCAGGGCTGGCCTGTGCGCCAGGCTGCTTAGCAGCATCTCTGGTCTCTGCTGACCAGATACCAGTAGCACCAACCCCCCACCAAGTTCTGACAAGTAAAATCTCTCCAACCATTTTCAGATGTCCCCTAGGTGGGAGGGAGGAATCACTCCTACTTGAGAATCGCAGGTCTATAGAGGACCTCAGCCCATGATCCAGAATCAGTATTTGGATTTTTGGGGTCTTATCAGTTGACAAGGGCTCTCAGACCTCATTTACTACCTCCCTCCACCTAAGGATCAGAAACATGCCTTAAGTTGTTGCATGAGAAATAGAAGGCTTTTTCCCTTTCACTAAAATACTTCCAAGGTCATTCATTGGAAGCAGGGACTACATTCATATGGGTTCAGGTGCTTAATATATGAAGTTTCTTAAGACTATAAGCTGAAATGCTTTCATGGTCAGTACTTGTCTGCCAGTAAAAGGAGTTTTCTTTTACGTTGTGGTCCTATTGTATAAATTTTATAAAACAAACATAGGCTTTCTCTTTTTTCCTCATCCCTCCCATCCAAATGACCATAAACAAGACTTTATACCAACTGATCTTATTTACTTTGGATTCTCATAGTATAATTATCAGTGCCCTGATCTACACAGGCCCATATTCTACTACACAGACCCATATCAATTCTTTTTTGAACAACTTAGACTTTAAAATTCTGAAAATAACTATATGTACAATTTATTACATAATGACACAAACATTTCATAGTAGGTAACATATTAACCTTAACTTTTAATTTTTGGCCACAGGAGATAATACTGATATTCTTCAATAAAAGTATAAGATGTCTGTTTAATGAAAAGGAAAAGAATTGCATATATTAGCTCTGCCTCCTTATCAACCACCATTTCACAAGAACAGGAGTTCCCAACAAATCTTCATATTTTTAGATTTAATCAGGAAGGGGAACAAATTAAGTCAAGTACTTAGGATAATTGGGGCTATAAACAGAAGCAAAAACATTCACCTATTTTTCTCCCATAAGCACTAAATAAAAAGTTAAATCTTCTATTCTTTAATATGTCTCAATGCTCTAATGCTTATCAAAGTCATTTAATGCCTAACAGCACCAAAAATTATTTTTTTGTAACAGTGGTTGGGTTTTAGCTATACAATAGCACAGATTTTCCAATTATCACCTAATTTATTGTATTAGTTAGGGTTCTCCAGGGAAACAGAATCAACAAGAGATATTTATATATATAAGATTTATGAAAGTGTCTCACGCAACTGTGGGTATGCATGAGTCGAAATGCCATAGGGCAGGCAGCAGACTGGAAATTCCAATGAAGATGTTTGATGAACTCCTCAGGAAACCAACTGGTAACTACAATGAATGTGTTTGATGAATTCCTCAGGCAATGAACTGGCAAATTCAATGAACTCTTCAGTTCATCCAAAGTTAGCCAAAGAAATGAAGGTCCTCTATCTGTCTCCCTTAAAAGTCTTCAACTGATTGGATTAAATCCAGCTGATTGCATTCTCTCATTATGGAAGACACACCCTTTGTTGATGTAATCAGTCACCACTGCAGCCAATTGTCTGATGATTTAATAAACCAGCCTTCTGGTTTATTAACCAGCCACAAATGTCCTTGCAGTAACGGTTAGTCCAGTGCTTGCTTGATCAACACCTGGGTGCCATCACCTGTCCAAGTTAACACATGAACCTAACCATCGCTGTCCACCCCTTGTCAACTTGGCAGTTATACACGCTACCATAAACCATACTTTATCTCTAACAATAACAGACATATATTTCACCTAACGATATTCCACTGTCCTGCATGCAACTGGAAACGCAGTAAATCTCTCCAGAATAGGGTGCAAGTCTTTGGGTGACACTAACTCTTAAAATTGATTTCCTTTAACTTAAATAATGCAAAATGAACGATACAGCTTATGTCATATAAGGGAATAAGACAGAGAAGAAAGCAAAGATATTTGCTTTACAGACAAATACAGACATACTCATAACAAAACAAGGAGGAAATATTCACGTCATCATAGTCCTCGTTTCTGTAACTGGTCACATGGCCATAGTTCATATTTATCACTACTTTCTTCCACTACCCATTCCACATTCCCTTTACCCTCAGCAAGCACTTCAGCTGGCCATAGATCTTTGGCTGGTAGAGTGACCCAAACTTTCATTCCTGAAGTTTCTGGGCCACTGGTAGTCCACTCTGGAGTTGGTTGTTGCAGTTTTCCACTGACTTTAATGACAGGGCATGGTAGTACTAAGAGACATCATAGGGGATTTCCTGTATTCCAGAAAAACTCTTCTTCACCTCCATTGTGTAGTTGCAGTGCTATTTCCCCTTGACAGTCAGGATCAATCACCAGTATGGTAATCCCCTTCCTTGCCTGTTGATTCAGAGGCATAAGAAGCCACAAGTGGCCAGGTAGCAGTCTTAACTTCTAGTTCAATGGAATTATTTTTGTGTCTCTTGGTGGGAACAATCCTCCTAAGACTTTAGACAAGCAGAGCCTAAGGTTGCAGGAACAGGAAGCAAAAATTTTCCTAGTGGATTACCAGGAGTGATAGTGAGGGGTGCACTCCCATTTCCACCCCTTGATTCCTGGACCCATGCATCCTAGCTATGGAAGAAACAGCACCATAGAGTGGTTGCTGATCCTGAGCATACACAGCCTCCTGCAAAACACTGCCCCAGCTCTGCAAGGTATTGCCACCTAGATGGTGCCATAATTGAGTCTTCAAAAGGCCATTCCACTGTTCTATCAATGCACCTGCCTCTGGATGATGGGGAACATGGTAAAACCAGAGAATTCCATGAGCATGTGCCCACTCCCTCACTTCAATTGCTGTGAAATGGGTTTCTAAGGTCCAACAGCAGGCCAGCATCTGTTTCTGAAATGGAAAGTAGTTATCTGAGGAGGATGTTAAAGCTTTACTCCAAAATCCTAAGGGCCTGCATTGTCATTCTCCTACAGGAGCCTGCTGAAGTCCCCAAACAGCATCTCTGTTTGCCACTTACACTGCCAGCACCGTTGGATCACCTGGATCATATGGTCCAAGCAGCAGAGCAGCTTGCACAGCAGCCTGGGCCTGTCACAGAGCCTCATCTTCTTCCAGTCCCCACTCAAAACTAGAAACTTTTCTGGTTACTCAGTAAATGGGCTGGAGTAGCACAACCAAATGAGGAATATGTTGTCTCCAAAATCCAAAGAGGCCAAATAAGCATTGTGCCTCTTTTTTGGTCTTAGGAGGGGCCAGATGCAACAGTTATCCTTCACCTCAAAAGGGATTTTTTGATATGCCCCACAACACTGGAAATATAGAAATTTTACTGAGGTGGAAATCCTCTGTATTTTTGTCAGATTTATCTTCCATCCTCTGCCATGCAAATACCTACCAACAAAGTTGTTGGTGCTTAAGTTTTAAATTTAAAGTCTTTAGCTCATCATCAATGATGTTTGATGAACTCCTCAGGCAGCAAACTAGCAACTGATGAATGTGTTCGATGAACTCCTCAGGCAATGCTTCACTAGTCAGCTGAAGAAGTGAAGGTCCTCTATCTGTCTTGCTTAAAAGTCTTCAACTGATTGGATTAAATCCAGGTGATTGCAATCTCTCATTGTGGAAGATACACTCTTTGTTGATGTAATCAGTAACAGGTGCAGTCAATTGACTGAAGACTTAATGAAGGAGCCTTCTGGTTCATTAAGGAGCCACAAATGTCCTTGCAGTAATAGTTAGGTCAGTGCTTGCTTGAACAGACACCTGGGTGCCATCACCTGGCCAAACTGATACATGAACCTAACCATCACAGTTATCAAGGACCAAATTTGAATCATTCTGTATTACCCTTTTTTTCCTTCCTTGATCTTTCTTTGCACAAGTAGTCAAAAATATGCAATGAATTTATAAAGTTTATAATAAATCATTTTCTGGTTGGAATGCATCTTCAGAAAACCATGTTGCAATATCTAATGTTTTAGAACAGAAAAAAAAATCTTAAAAGCTTTTCAGTTTGTAGTATTCTCTTATTCATTTAATATCTTTGTAAACGCTATATTGATCCTGTTTTGCAACTTAAATATTCTCAAGGCATCAGAGGACTGAGTTACCAGAAAGAAAAACATGCACTTGTCTTTTATAACCAACTATACTGCAATCCTCAAGACTATGATCTATTTCTTTGCATCCTGTGTGGGATTCTACTCACAGTAGGTGCTCAATTTATATTTAATGATAGACTACATGATTCATGCATTCATGCATGTAATATTTTTAAGAGCTTAGCATTTGATTTTGTTCTTCTCTAAGATCAATTAGCAGAAAAGTAGAGAGTATACAATAATGAAATTATGAGGTTTCATACTGTAGACGTGTTCATTTTGCCCATGTTTTCTAGGTACTAGGTAGTCTCGTATATTATCGCTAAGTTTTAAGTGTGATATATGGTATGCAGTAGGCAAAATGAAATCTCAAATGTGTTTAAGATAAGATCACACTTGGCAGATGTTGAGCTTATTAATCCCATTTATTTAGAGTTTAATTTCAGGAAATATAATCATTTCAAAATCTGGAAAATGCACAAGAAGAAATAGCATTGCCTATGATCTTGGTGCTTATGAGGGAAATAAGAATCAATAATTTGTTCTAATTAATTAATATTATTATTTAACGAAAATTGCCAGGGTATTTCATACATTGCAAGTTAGTTTGACTTCCAATTTAAAGCAATATTTGAGGAGGAAGAAAACTTAATGTTATTTTTTTTCTGAAGATAGTTGTGGATTCTTTACATTGCTAGAATCCTGCAATATAAGACTCATTGCCCATTTTAACAAAGAAACCACCCATTTTTAACTTTCACTGTGAGACTAACTTTCATTGTGAGATTTTGATTGTTTGTCTCAAATGTTGGCATTTTCATTAATATCAAAGTCACAGATGACTTTTTTGAAAAATCATATTAGAACTGTGTAATTGGATCTAACACCATGTCACAGAGCCTGGCACAGACCCCAGCTAGGACTCATTTATTTGTCCTAAGTCTGTGCTTCCTGATTGCCCTTGTGGGCACAGTGAAGAGCCAGATATTTGTTTAATGAGCCTCATTCAAAGCTGTGAGCAGTTCACAGTAGATGGATAGAGATTCACAAATTAAAAATACTTCTTAAGGTCCACTTCGTTATTTATATACTATTTATTTATTTCATATATTTTAAAGGAAAGTGATTCTAGTATTTATTGTGCACTCATCATATATGGAGTGCAATTTTAAATATATATAAGGCTGTTTTTTTAATCCTTCATCCAAGTAAATTTTCTCCATTGCAGAAAAGTCACTCGGGAGCTTATAGTCCCATACCAGTGATGGTGCCATCACTTAAAGCATTTTGGAAAACCTTCTTTGGATGTAACTTTACAGTCTGTGGTATATTTTATTGACTCCCCCAGTAATGCCAGATTTTATACTTTAAATCTGGATTTCATTTGACAAAAAAGATGGAGCTCATTTGGAACCAAGACTCATGAATAATTTAAGTGATACATTTGGGCTGTACCATTTTTAGCTCCCAAATAGTCTGTATTTTTAATAGGTCTAAGATTGATTTTTGTTTATGCATGGCTCACATATTTGCAAGAAAAGGCAATAAAAGAAGTATTCCAAAATTATTTGTGAAATGGAATAACTATAGACCCTCTCTTAAAATGTCTATTTTTAAAGAACATCACTTTATTAAAGAAGTAAATTTAAGCATATTTGTAAAAAAGAGATTTTTCAAAATCATATGTTGTATTTTCTCTTAGGAATACTAAGTTACTACCAAAATTGCACTGGAGCAGGACGTTGATTCAAGCATGGATGTCATGTTGCTTGTAAGAGTTCCCCACGCCCTTCTGGAGGTTGTATCTCAAAACTGTGGTTATCGGTAGCTCTTTAAATTATTTTTGAAAGACAAAAATGCTCTTTCCTGTGACTTTCTAACTTGAATCTTACCCTTATTAAATTAACTTTCGCAGTGTTACTGGATTTTTTTCAGGCTAGGAATTATTTGGGTTTAAATAGTCAACATAAGCTAATAATTCCCAGTTTCCCCTGTTATTCTAATAGGCAAGAAATGAGCATTTGGCCAAAGAAGCAAATGTATATCCATAAACTGAAGAAATATTCTGATTCTTCAGTCACTGTCTTAAATTGAGGCAAAAGTGTTATTTAAAACTTTAGTCTAAATGTTTGCAGAAAACTCAACAGGCAGATCCTTGTAGAGAGCCTGTGGAATCATCTATAACTGGACAGCTGTGATTTTGTGGAATTTATTTCCATGGAAAATTAGTGCTTCTCTCTAAAACCTTTTTAATTACATACCTTCCATAAAGACATCTTGAGTTCTTGAGACTGGACACATACTTACTTGTATATTGAAAGTTTTGAGTCATAGTTCTTTTTTAAGTCTTGCCTGTTTAAGCTCCTGATAGAAGCTCTTTTTTTAAATGAATGTCTTAGCTGCTCTAATTTGGCTTTCAGATAATGCATATGATATTAAAATAATTAATAAAGTGAGAATAAATGAAGTGTCATTTTCAAATTCACTAAAACATTCAGCTTAATATATATTATGAAGTATCTTTTTTTTTGGTCTGGAATTGATGTTATAAGGTAGATCTATAACAGTGAAAAAAAGTAAGTAACAGATCTCAGAGTTTATCAATATCAAGAAATTATTTAAGAGAATTATTATCCAATTATAAGGTATATAATTCCAGTTTATCTTACTCATTACATTTAGATTAAAAAAAAGTATAAACTTCTTTGCAACAGATATTTATAATAATAAAATATGTAAATACTGATTTTAAATAATTATTTACATTCTTATTGAATATTGTAACTAGATAACCCCACATGGGTAGGCTTTATATGAGGCAGCTCTATGGCTTATTGATAATTTCAGAAATTTAATTTAGCCCAAGGATGTTTGCTCCTTTAAACAAAACAAATAATACCTAATGCATCAGCTGTTAGTTTATTTTTCCAGAAAGGAACAGAGGAAACGTGTTATTTTTAGAAAATTTAAGCCAGAAGCTTGCCCTTAATTAAAATTTCTTTTATAATTAAGATTCTAATTAATTATTTTTAAATGTTGTGTTTTCATATAAGAATATTTGTTCCCTACTGACATTCTATGCTTTCAACAGATATATTTTTCACAACCTTGTTTCTTGTAAAATAAGGAAACAGAAACCTCTGAAGCAGATCCATTTTTAAACATAATAAACATTGAAGGTTAGGGAAGGTATCTGGTGAAACAGATTTGAACATTTTGAACAAGTTATTGTTATATGTGTTGACAAAAACCAGTCAGAAACTCACACTCATTTTGTTTTTATATCTAATGGGGGGCAAATATTTAAAACTTTTCTCATTATACTTCCAACTTCATGCAGTCATAAAGTAAAGCATAGTTTTTAGACATTTGTGTTTTAACCTGAAAAATATATAAGTTGTCCCTAGAATTGAACAAAGATTTTTATAAAAACAAATCCGTTCATTCATTTGATATTTATAATTAAATGTTGGAGTTAATTTCAATATATGGTACTAAATATATTAAAGTATAGAAAATCAATAGTATATATAGATTTATCAGATGATAATTTTTTATTTAGATTTCACTAGCACTACTTTTTAATTTTTTTTTCAATTTAGAATAAGTACTCAAAAATGCCATGTATGTGTATAGTTCATTTCTTCAGTATAATTGATAGCACTTTATTAATTAACTCTGCATGCCAGAGCAAATTTTACAATGGAGGTATAGGACAGAAAATATTATGATGGACATTTTATGGAATATAGACTTGAGGATCAGCCTATCATACTTAAGTTTATCTGTCTTTATATGTGTAGTTAGAAGTAGCACAGCATTGCCCATTAAGAATAAGAAGTGTTATGTGCTACTTAGTCCCTGAAATGAAAACATAATTTTCTTAACTCTTTTGAATAGCAATGTAATGAGCTGATAAATGTGATACATGCTGATAGCGAATCACAAGATGATCATGAAGGAACCACAGACCATGAATAGAAAATGAATGTAGTCTAAGAAATAAATGTAGTTCTAGATATGGTATTGTATAAATAAACAGAAAAGAGATTATTTTCCCCAGAAAAAAAATGTGACTAATGGAAAAAGTAGATATGCTCTATCTCAAAATTATGTGGTTATATGAATGTAGTGAGTGTTTTTCACTGAAACAAATAAAACAAACCCCTGGTAGCAATGAATAGTGGTTGAAAATGTAGTGTCTGATTTCTCACTTGAAGATTTGCCTTTGGAGTATTCAGAGGTCTTTTCAATCGTGATCTTGTGAATGCAATGTACATATTTATAAACTGCCAAAATCAACTGTTAAATCTTCATTTTAGTTTTCATTGGTAAGTAAGATATTAATACATATCTTTTCTAGGCTTTATGTAACAAAATATGTAACATATTTTGGATGCTGTCTTGGTATGATAATGGTCATTGGATTAATAATTGTGACTGATTAAAAATGTTTTGGGCATATATTCTCATGTACACAGGCTAAATCTAGAAAAAGAGAAGAGAGTAAAAGTGAAAAGGATAAGAAAAATACATATAATATACTAGAAGATGTAAAGGAAGAAAGTTTGTTAAGAAGAGTTAACATTTTAGGGATGTTATATTTGCTTTAGGCCTTGAAGAATAAATAGGCAGACAGCTGGAAATATGAAACTTGTGATACAGATTTTAGAATTGTCTTCATTGAGAGGATAATTGAAATCCCATGATTATATGAAATGGACAAAAGGGGAAAAAGGCAACTCTTTACAAGACAAGCAACCTAACAACTCTATAAGGCATGGTACTTGAATTATTTCATTTCATTTTTACAGCCACATTATGATGCAAGTTTTATTTCCATTTATTACAAAGGAATAACCTGAGGCTCAAACAGGCTATGTAGCCTGTCAAAAATCCCACAATTTATAAGCGTAGATTGAGGGCTTCATCTGGTGGGACTGACTACAAAGCCCATGCTCTTAGAAAGAAGGAAACAAGTATGTTTAGAAGGCATAGAAAAAGCAGGAGCAAAAGCCACCCATTTGCAATGTACTGCTCTAATAGCAGCTTAATTGATATTTCCTTTTCAAAAGTGAATCTCTTTGACACCAAAAATCTATTTATTACAAACACCAAATATGACAGCTTATAATTGCACAATTTTTTATGGAGAGAGAGAGAGATTTCCCCCCAGTTTATCTGACACCAAATAATCCCACATAATAAAGAAACAGGATTTCAGCATCCAGTTAGACAACTTCAGTGATTCATTCCTAGCAATCATTGCTCGAGTTCTTCTTTCTCTTCAAATATCTCAGCCAGTCACTGCAGTATCTTGGAGTGTTATGATGCCTATGTTTGTTGGTAAGAGAAAAAATACTCTCTTTTAAGATAAAGACATATGAAGTTGTCAAAGGAGCACTTTCTTCTGGAAGGCAGAGTAGATGGTGGTAGAGCAGATGAGCTGCGCACTCATGACTCTAGTCTTGTCAGCAGAACAACTTTGGGTAAGATGTTCAAATATTATATAATGTAGGCTACCACTTACTGAGTTCCTACCATGTGTTAAACACTCCACTGAGAACTTTACTCTGATTTTCAGAAATCTGTATAACAATCCTTCAAAGTAGATATTACATCTTGCATTTTCCACTGAGGGAAACTGATCCTAATTAAAGTTGAAGTTAGGTCTTTTTAAGTCCAAATTCTTCTCTCTTAATCACTATACCAAATTGCTTCTTTTCCTTCCTCTAAACTGTAGTAAATCTATTCCCTGGTGCTTCTCATTCCTTTCCATCCTTTCTATTTTCAGGGATATCTGGCCCAATTGAATAACCCTCTCACCAGTATAACTTCAAAATTTCCTTTTGGTTCCTTCAAATCAGTATTTGAGACTCGAGTCTTACCTGTCCCACAAGTTTCCTTTCATTGTCAAACTTTGTCGCTGCATAGATTTCCTCACAGCCTGCTTACTATATCCCCACCCCCCCCCACCCCTCCATCCTCAGTTGAATACAATTTGGTGTCTCCCTCACAATTTCAGGGAAATAAACAACTGCTGCAAGTTTCAAACAATGACCTTTATACCAAGCCTTAAAAATCCTAGTGAGAGTTTATTTCATTTGTCTCCTCTTCTAGGCAGCATTTCACATTCTTGACCACACCCTTCTTCTCAACCCATACAAATAGCAATTAATACATGGGCATTGGATTTAGTTTACTTGAGTCTGAATCCCAGTTCCGTCTCTTAATTGTGAAGCTCTGAGTGATATTTCAGATTCCTCTTTTAAAAATTCATATGGCTTTATTTTAGGGAAACAATTAGAAAACATACACAAGTATGTTTGCATAAAGGGAATTAAAACTCAGAAGCAATGCAAAGTAACTGGTGCCTACTTCAGGTTGGAGAAACAAGGAAGGCTTTTCTGAGGCAGGAGCCTTTTAGACTGATACAAGTTGAGAAGTAGTCTTGCCATGGGAAGAGCCCTGGGTATACAATGTCAGGCCATTCAGCAGGAACGAGCTTGGTGTTACTGAGGAATGAAAACCTCTCTGTGCTTAGAAAGAACTGAACAAGTGAGAGAGTGACATGGCACAGAATGGAGAGGGGCTAGAAGATGAAAGTCTTTTAAGCACAGCTAAGGAGTCTGTGTTTTATTCTAAACTGAAAAGGAAGCCACTGAGGTGTTTTAAACAGGGAATGACAGAAATTTATTTACAGTTAAAATGTTTACTTATTGCTCTGTAGTCAACCAGTTGTACAGCTGGTTCAAGGGAACTCAGTAGGAGATTGTATCTCATTCGACTATTTTTCTGGGGTATTGGGGATAAGGAGCGCTGGATACAGAAGCTTTAACTTTATATCAAGAAAAAAAAAGAACACTTAGCTCAACTATCAATGAACACCTAAAGCATGCAATTCTGCTAACTGGTAGGTGAGTTCTACTCTATCAAATACACACACTTAAGGATTAAAATTAGAAGGTTGTGAGGTTTTTCATTATTCTATCCCCCTCCTTCAGTGTTGGTGGGGCTCCTCATCCGATTCATCCATGAACAATTCAAGGGGTTTTCCTCATATGTGCTTTGGAAAATAGTAGCTGTTTCTCATATAGATATAGATATAGATATAGATATAGATATAGATATAGATATAGATACATATAGAGAGATAAGTAGAGATGGGCTAGAATTTTTATTGAGTTTTTGTGCATTTTTGTGAGTTGAGAATTTGTTGCTAATATCTGCCATTTCAGATTGCTTTATAGTTTTCACTGGACTTATCCAATATATTATCTCAATTAATACATCATATCCTAATATTTGTGTACGTTAACCCTATTTCACAGATAACATAATAGAGCAGTCAAGGACCTGGGAATATAGAGAACTCAGTACATTAGCAATTTCTCCTGGCTAAAAAGGACCTAGCCAAGGAGAAAATAAAATATTAAGCTTCCAAACTGCTTCCTAAACCATCTGCTTTGTCTTACTATCAATCCAAAGTTCTGGAAAAATAAGCATAATAAAGGGACATACAAAGTTGTTGTGAAATTTCCCCAAGCTCACACAGCTACTCACCTGCACACCAAGATTTCACAAGCTGTTTTATAGATTTAATGGATCACATTTTGTAACATCACAAGTATTCACATAAAATGTTAAAATATTAAAAATGAGTAGATCATCCTAAACAATATAATAATCTCAACTGTCTTAAATGACGTGAAAGAGACATGGCATTGCATGTAATTTGTTTAATTCTCTGGCCAAAGATGGCAAAACAAAGTATACCAACAAATATTAAGTTGAAAAAATCTGCAACACAAATAGCAAACAAGGGATTAATATGATTATTACACAAATAATAATTACAAACTAATTAAAAGACAAATACCAATAACCATGACCAAATTATATAGCATTTCACACACAAGGACATCCAAATGGCTGGTAACAAGTCAAAATACGCTTAAAATTAGTAGCCTCATCAGAAAAACACAAATAAAATGAATTAAACTCATGTAACATATTAGCTTGAGAAAATATTTTAATAAGAATAGTATCTCTGATAGAAGTCTCATATTGATAGTTAGAATAGAAACTTTGGGAACCTTTGGTATTAACCTGGTTAATTAAATCTGCCAATAATTGTTAAAATTTAAAGTACATAGTTTTTCACTCAGAAGTTCTATATTTTGAAATGACCTTCTAGAAATAAGATGAGAAAATATTTTAATAAGAACAGTATCTATAATAGAAGTCTCATATTGATGGTTAGAATAGAAACTTTGGGAACCTTTGGTATTAACCTGGTTAATTAAATCTGCCAATAATTGTTAAAATTTAAAGTACATAGTCTTTCACTCAGAAGTTCTATATTTTGAAATGACCTTATAGAAATAAGATAGCCTGCACATAAAATATATGTTCAAGGATTTTTAATAAATTTTTTGTTTAGAGCATTTTATAATTTACAGAAAAAATTCACAGAAAATACCAAGTTCTCTTTCCATCATGCCCCACACATAGTTTCCCTATTATTAAACATCTGGCATTAGTGTGGTACATTTGTTAGAAATGATGAACCAATATCAATACACTTTTCATAAGTAAAGTCCATGATTTACATTGGGGTTCACTGTTACTGTATATAGTTCCATGGGTTTTGACAAATGCATAACATTGAGTATCTACGATTATGGTATTATATAGAATTGTGAAATTCTAAAAATGCCCTGTGATCCACTTATTCATCCCTTACCTCCACTCCAGCCCAATCCATGGCAATCACTTATCTTTCACTGACTGTATAGTTTTGCCTTATCTACAATGTCATATAATTGGAATCACATTGCATACAGCCTTTTCAGACTGGCTTCTTTCACTTAGCAAGGTGAAAATATTTTAAAAATATTTTTGAAAATATATTTAAGATTCATCATTTTTCTTTCATGACTTGATAGCTCATTTCTTTTTTTTTTTAATTTTGTTTTGAAATAAATTCAAACTTACAGGAACAGTTGCAAAAACAATACAAACCCCATACACAGAACTCCAGCATACCCCAACCCCCCTCCCCCAATACCCCGATCCACCACCTTTAACATCCTGTCACACCACCATTTCTTTCTTTCCCTCCCTTCCTTCCTCCCTCCCTATCCATCATCCATCATCTATTGCTCTGTCTTCTGAACATATGAGAGCAAGCTGCACACATCCTTGAACAAACAATATAATTCACATATACATTTCCCATGAACAAGAACATTCTTGTATGCAGTCTCATTAAGCGCAGCTAAGAAGTTCAAAAAAATTCAACATTGATATAAAGCTTACATTCTATATTTCCTTTTTTTTTCTGATGTCCCATTTGTGGCCCTTTGAGCCTCCTCTCCTCCATCCTCAGATCCCATCCAGGATCATCCTTGGCATTTAATTGTCACCTATTTAGACTGTCTTTTATTTTTTTTCTGATTGTGGAAACATACATACAGCCTAAATCTTCCCTTTCCAACCCCTCTCTAGCATTCCATTAGTGAGATTAATCACATTTAGAATGTTGCAATGCCATCACCTTCCCACCATCCATTACTAGAAATTTTCCTTCATCCCAAACAGAAACCCTACACTCATTTCTTAACTCCCCATTGCCCCTTCCCCCATTTCTCATAACCCATACTCTACTTTTCATCTCTATGGTCATATTCTCTAACACTTTCCATGGGGCTTAAATTTAACATCCTAAATCTATAACAATCTTGTTTTCTTTGATACCAACTTAACTTCAGTAGGACACATAAACTATGTTCCTATATGCCTCCATTCCCCCAGCTTTATATAGTTCTTGTCAAAAATTCCATATTTTGCATTGAGTCCAAAACCACTGATTTATTATTACAGTCTATGTATTTTAGATCCTGTAGGAAGTAAATAGTGGAGTTACAGATCAAAAATACAGTAGTATTGGTATTTATATTTACCATGTGATCTTTACTGGAAATCTTTATTTCTTCATGTAGTTTCAGACAATAGTTTAGTGTCCCTTCCTTTCAGCCTGCCCAACTCCCTTTAGCATTTCTTATAGGACTGATTACTGGTGATGAAGTCCCTCAGCTTTTGATTATCTGGGAATGTTTTCATCTCCCCCTCATTTTTATCTTCCAGGTGTTTATGAATTCTCCAAGTCTCTGATGGTTATTGACTTCTATTTGTATTCCATTGTTGTCAGAAAATGTGCTTTGAACAAATTCAATTTTTTTTTTCAGTTTATTGAGGCTTGTTTTATGTCCCAGCATACAGTCCATTGTGGAGAAAGATCCATGATCACTAGAGAAGAATGTATATCCTGGTGATTGGGAATGTAATGTTCTATAAATGTCTGTTAAATTTCTCTATATATCTCTCTCCTTTCTTTTTTTCTCTGTTGGTAGGGCTTCCTTTAGTATCTGAAGTAGAGCAGGTCTTTTATTAGCAAAATCTCTCAGCATCTGTTTGTCTGTGAAAAATTTAAGCCCTCCCTCAAATTTGAAGGAATGTTTTGCTGGATAAAGTATTCTTGGTAGGAAATTTTTCTCTCTCAGAATTTTAAATATGTCATGCCACTACCTTCTCGCCTCCATGGTGGCCACTGAGTAGTCACTACTTAGTCTTATGTTGTTTCCTTTGTATGTGGTGGATTGCTTTTCTCTTGCCGCTTTCAGAATTTGCTCCTTCTCTTCAGTATTTGACAGTCTGATCAGAATATGTCTTGGAGTGGGTTTATTTGGATTTATTCTATTTGGAGTTCACTGGGCATTTATGCTTTGTGTATTTATATTGTATAGAAGGTTTGGGAAGTTTTCCCCAACAATTTCTTTGAATACTCTTTCTAGACCTTTACCCTTCTCTTCCCTTTCTGGGACACCAATGAGTCTTAGATTTGGATGTTTTATTTTATCTATCATATCCCTGAGATCCATTTTGATTTCTTCAATTTTTTTCCCCATTCTTTCTTTTGTTCTTTCATTTTCCATTCTGTGGTCCTTGAGGACACTGAGTCATTGTTCAACTTTCTATAATCTTGTATAATGAGTATCCAGAATCTTTTTAATTTGGCCAACAGTTTCTTTTAATTCCATAAGATTTTCTGTTTTTTTATTTACTCTTGCAATTTCTTCTTTATGCTCTTCTAGGGTCTTCTTTATGTCCTTTATAACCTGTGCCACGTTTTTCTTCATTTCCTTTATATCCTGTGCCATGCTCTCATTGTTTGTATTTAGTTCTTTGATTAATTGTGCCAAGTACTGTGTCTCTTCTGATCTTTTAATTTGGGTGTTTGGGTTTGGGTTCTCCATATCATCTGGTGCTTTAAGATTTTCTGTTGTTTTTGGCCTCTTGTTGTTTACTTTACTTGATAGGGTTCTTTCAGGTTATAAAAAATACCAATCTCTAATTTGTCAGATCTACATCTTGGTGGCATACACTTTCTCTAACCAGCAGATGGCATCCACGAGTCACCTAATCCCCTCAAGTCAGTTCTCCCCAACTTTGTCTTTGTGCTGTGTGGGGATCTGATTCTTGTAGGGTTCAGTTGGTGCACTAAGTTTGGGTATGTTTTTGGTGCTGTCCACCATGAAGGTGGGGCGTGTGTCTGAGTGGCTAGGGAGGCAGGGCAGCTTTAATAATCAAACCTCCCATGTGTTCCTGGAGATTTAAGGCTGTTGCAAGAGTCTAAGCCTTCATTTCAGTCTTGCCACAGATTGTCTCTGCCGCTGACCCACAAGCCCTTGGTATTAGTGTAGGGTTCCTGGGATTTCTGAGTGGGTCCCCCTTCTCAGCCATGCTCTTCCAGGACCTCTGCTGAGGGAAGGTTGTGTCACGTTGCAAGTGCATGCTGGCCCTCCAGGGAAGCCCTGGGCCACCGGGCCATGCAGGGGAGTTCCCAGCCTGATGCAAAGATGGTTGAATTGGGCAAGTTAATTTCCCCCTTTTCGCACAGCTCCACCTTCCCAGCTCCAGGACAATTAGCTGTGGGTGCACTAAAGGCCACTCTCCATGGCTGACATTGTGGCATGTGTGCGGTGCTGCAAGAAACAATCCCTGTTTCTTGGTGCGGCTCTGGGCTGTGGGTCCGGCCCTGGGCAGGAGCGTCCCCAGCCTGCTGGGGAAATGGCTGCAAGAGGGGCAGTTTCTTTCTCCTTTTGACTCCTCTCTGCCCCCCTGGCCCTGAGACAATCAGCAGCGGGTGTGGGAAGGGCTATCCTCCACACCAGACACCGAGGCGTTGGTACAGCCCATTCATGCCGTGCTTCACTGCATGGTTCTCCATGTCGTATCTGCAGTTGCTCCCGGCTTTTTTTTTTTTAGAGAATTTGTCTGTCTCCAAATGCCAACCCACAATTTCCCCACACCGCAGCACGGCCGCCAGACTTTCAGCCAGCTCACTCACTCATTTCAGAATGCAGACTCCCGGTTTCACCAAATGCACAGTCCCTATGGATTTAGCAGACCTTGTCTGGCTGGTGCATTGCTGGAACTGGTATTCTGGGTCACTTTCCAGCTTTTATCTAGTATTTTTCATGGAGGTGTTTCTTTGCCCCGTCTCACCTAGCCACCATCTTAGTTTCCTCCTTCAGTTCATTTCTTTTTACTGCTGAATAATATTCCATTGTATGGATGTGCCAGTTTGTTTATCCATTCACCCATGGAAGGGGACCGTGGTTGCTTCTAATGTTTGGTAATTGTAACAAAAAGCTGCTATAAACATGCACATGCAGGTTTTTGCATGGACATAACTTTTCAACTTCTTTGGGTCAGTATCTAGGAGTGCAATTGCTGGATCATATCATAAGCTTATGGTTAGCTCTGTAAGAAATTGTCAATGTGTCTTCCAAAGTGCCAGTACCATTTTGCTTTCCCATGTGCAAGGATTTTTAATACATTGATTTATTTGTGTTGGTTTATAGCAGCAAAAAGAAAAAAAATGACAACAATCTGACTATGTATCAATGGAGGATTTGTATAATGATTATGTCAAATATTTACTACAGAAATATTATGATGCTTTTTAAACTCATGAATTATGTGCATATTAATTTACTAAGAATATCTATTATATATTTAAACTAAACAAGTTATTATATAGAGTATAAAATGTGTGTATAAGTGAGACTAAATGTTTTCTTGAAAACAAGAGTAACAACGTATGTGTATATATTTATATATTTCTGTCTTTTATTATGCTTGTCTGTGTGACCATTTATAAAGGTGTGGAAAATACAAGTCATACTGTTATTGGTTTATGCAATATGTGGAGAGGAATTAAGACATTTGCCATAAACTCTGGATTGATGTTCTAGTTTAAATTAACATGTACTACTTATAGTACAAACATGTAATTTGTACTATAATATATTTTTTTAAAATTAATGAGAAAGTATTTTTTTGGAATAAATGTAATAGTGTCACTCAATTTTCAGAAAATATTATTTGTTATTGTTATCTGTAGTGTCCAGTTGAGTCACATTTCAAATCTTGTTTTTTCAACCTCAATTTTATCATGACTTGTTTATTTGGAAATTTCTGTGATACATGTCAATTTTAATTGAAGTTTAAAACATCTCAAGTGTTTAGTTTATGCCCTACCAAGTGTTAAGATGGCTTAGCATATAAAGTGTATCCTTTGGGGGGGTCGAGCAAATGTGAGACCATTTTCTTTTAAAGAAATGAGAATTGTAGCACTCAATAGAGGACTTATATTCTTTCAACTTTCTCTGCTTTCCCTGAATATTACAAGTGCTGTAAATAATAAAATAGCAAAACAATGTTTATCATCTTAATACACTGTGTGTTCTACTAGCCAATGTACCAAAAAAATTAAGCAGCCATTATCACTTTATCCCTGCTTCTCAAAAACTAATAAAAACACATTAATAATAAATAATAGTACCTATAAAGGGCCATGTAACAAGATGAAGCAATAGAAAAAGTAAACAGTATACAATTAAATGCATGCCTCCACTAAATTCTCATAACTGGGACTGGTTTTATAGCAGAAAAGGCAGACTTATGATAAAGGAAAATAGCATGAATGAGGTATAAGTATATATGAACAAAAAAAGCTAAAACTAAAAGCTAGACATGACAATTGTATCTAGGCATATGGGGATATCCTACTGAATTATCCATTCTTGCATAAAGAAATAGCCCAACATAAAGAAATAGCCCAAATATGGCAACTCTTTAATAAAAACAAAACTGAATAGCTTATAAAACAAACACACACCACCCACATTCTCCGCAGGATGGAATCAAGCAAATGGAACTGACTATTGTCTAAAAGTAACCATGGTGCCCTAGATTTTATAGATAGGTGTGTTCACCCACATCAAAAAGGATATAAAGAATATATAGAGAATATAATAAATAAAAGATATATATATAGTAGGATATGTAAATACTAAGTATTATATAGATACTCATAGGTAACTTCAATTCTCTTGGAGATTAAAGTATGTCAAACATTATATTAACTTAGGTGAATAAGGGAGGATGGCAAGAATTCCAATCACTTAGGAATCATTTGAAAGAATCTGAGTGAAAACCCACTGTTGGCGTACAGTTTCCCACGGATCTCTTTCATTTCTTCGCACTCCGTGAGCAGAAGCACTGACTGACTTTGTTCTAGTTTGTCTTTTTATGGATGTTTGTATAGTCAAAAGCCTTGGAAGTTAAAGAGAGTGACTCCTTCTGAAGCAAAGAGCAGACATGCCTAAGTCTTGTATAATAAAATTAATGCCTCTCTCATGAGTAGGCACAGACATACTTCTGTCACATTATAGAAGGCCCAGGTTACCTATGGTCAGGGTTCCTCACCTCTAAAACAACCCATCTGGAACCCACTTGTGTTCTTCCTGTGTGACTTGGGATGAGGGAAACTGACATAAATATGCTGCTCTGCTGCTTAGTGTGCCATGAGTAGTTAACTCCTTTTTCTTTGACTCAAGAGTCTCATGTTTTCTGCCAGCATCCATGAAACTGTGGCAAACAGCTCATTAGTTCCCAAGGAGGTTAAAATCTTACTCTACACAGCCCTTGACAGTTTTGGGGATAAAAATGGGGTCATTATAGGCACATGGCTTTTCAGGAAAGGAGTAATGAAAGGCCCTGTGGGCCAAAAAGGGGATTTGATGCAAGTTGGTGGGAATTAGTAACAATCATATTGTTATTTACAAATAATTGCTGTACAATGGATTGGGATTTTTAGGAAAAAAGAAAAAGAAAGAGAAAGAAGAAGGAAGGGAGGGGGAAGGGAAGGAAAGGTGCATTGCAAATTGTGGTGCAACTTGTGGAAGAACTGCTCTGGGGACTTTTTTTAAATTTGAGAAATTATGTAGATTGTTATAAAAAGAAGAAGCCCTTGGTTTGGAAAATTCAACACTATTGCAATTTTGTTGTTGGTTCACAAATATTTTTATATATTTAGAATATGTGGTTTTTATGATTGTGTTTGCCTAAGGTATTTTGACTTTAAAAGTGATAGACTACAAAGTTCAGCTCCAGGCTTTTCATTATTTCCAATGAGAAAGATAGATATAGATACCCTCCACAGCAAAATTTGACTCAAATTGTAATTTTTTAACAAAGCTATTAAATTACTCTGAAAAAAATCCATATTTAAATTATTTGCATTAACTTCATATTATGTCTGTGATTCTATGATCATTCCCCTTCTCTATAGGAAATATCCAAATCAAAAGATTTATTATATTTGGAATGATAAAGTAAAAGATCCAGAAATAATTAATAATAACAAAATTAAATAATAAGCTTGTTAAGGTAAGCAATATTTTTATACTTTGCAGACATTCTTTGACTTTATTCATCAAAGACTCATTCAGTATCTTGAATGAGACATTTTGGTTCTTACAGTGTCAAAAGCAACATTTGAAATAGGTCTCAGCAAATTATCTCCAAAAAGGTAAAGAAGAGGATTGAAAAGAATAATGAACATATTCATGTTCTAGTTTTCATGCTGAGTCTTTTCAAATTCTACGGCTTATTTGAGTATCCCTCTTTTTTTAAGGATTCTGCAGTTAACATTCATTAATCATACCCCACTGATAGCAAGAAGTGATTTTATAGGCAACTTGGTGAGTGCAAATGTAGCAGAGCTGAAATAGTCCTGGACTAGGTATCCAAAAACTTGTTTTTCTTCCATCCTCATGGCTAATTAAACACATATTACTAAAATATTTATTAAAATACTCTTTAAGTAGTTTTCCATCTATTATTGAGCATCTGAGACTCACTCTTAAGTATTGATTAGCTAACTAAATAGTTGAAAGATACACAGACACACACATGTATTTATATACTGTGTTTGTGGAAGAGAATATACACATACGTATGTATATATCTAAATGTGTGTGTGTGTGTGTGTGTGTGTGTATACACAGAGACAATTTTGAACATTAATCTTCTGAAAGCAAAATTCAATTCATTAGCACTGGATTTACCTTAATACCTGACATCTATAATCTATAATTTTATACTGGAGAAGTTGAGTGATACAGGAAAAAAAATTGATTTAAAAACATTGTTCAAGTAAAAATTCATGATTTTCTAACTTATTTAAATCCATGCTATTGCTTATCAATCCTCTCTGGTAAACATCAGTTCCCATACTCTTTAGAGAATTTTCCAAATTTTTTTTATCATTAAAATTCCTACAAATCTATCCCACTACATTCATAAATATACATTTATATAATACTTTTGTCTTTTAATTGCTTGTAGTTGAAGACTGAGTCATATGTTCTTAATCCGGTTCCAAGCTCAAGAAATGTATTCCATTTATCATATCCTTTTTTTCCTCTACAAGAACCATTGTGTCTCTCAAACAGACCAGTTTTTTCCTGTGAGACTATAAATCTATTCCATGTCTGGACCATGAAATGACCTTCCTTTGAATCTTGATGTCCCTTTCCTTTCCATCTCAATCACGCATCTTGCAAGAATAGCTTTCACGTCCCTACCCACAATTCGTAGGTCATGGCAATGGAGCATCTGCAGTAACCACTTGGGAGGAACTCTACCGGCAAGGTAAACAACGGTCTGTGATTGTTACTCTTTCTATTTGCTTATCTTACTTGACCTTTCAGGTAAGTTTAACATCTTTTTTCTTTTTAAACATTCTGAAACCACAGATGCAATGACACTACACTCTCCTAATTCCTCTCCTACCTCTCTAATTATTCCTACTTAGTTTTTTTTTTTTTTAATTGTCTTTCTTTGTCTTTCTCCTAAATGTTAATGGGGTTGTTAACTGATCTTTTATCATCGTTTTCTTTCTGAGAAATAACAATACTCTGTGGTTTTGACCCAAACTTGTCAACAATAGCTTCTAAAACCATGCTACTCATACTAAATTTAATGGAGTTTATAGATGCATATTTAATAACTTACTAAGTATCTTTACCTGGATTTTCTAGGATCACCTCAAAATCATTTCTGAATTCAGCTAATCATATCTTCCCAAATTTGTTGTTCTTGCCTTCCCTTTTAGTGTCTCTTTCTAACTTAGACAGAAACTTAAGAAATGGTGGAGTCTTCTCCACCCATTTCCCCCACATCGAATTGGTCACAAAGTCCTATCAATGTGTCTTCCTCATTACTTATTAAATCTTCCCAATTTTCTTCTCATTTATTGTGTTAACTGAACATCCAATAATCTTTCTTGCATATTATTTCATAGCCTTCTTATTCTAGTCTTGCTCTCCCTTTCTAATATATCGTTCCTATTGTTACCAAACTGATTCTTCTAAAACACAAACCTTAGTTTGTTTTCCCTGCTTAAAATGCCTCATTGGCTTCTTACTGCTTATACTGTAAAGCCCAAACTCTTTAGCGACTCACAAAATTCTTACTGATATGACCTTCCTCTCTTTCAAACATATATTTTAGTAGCATGGATGTGCTACTATATTTTATATCTCCATTCCTTTATATATGATGTTTCTTATGCTAGGAATAATTTCCCAACAACCAAACACTCTCACACACATACATAGGAATTTTGTCTCCTTGGTGAATTCCTGATCAGTCTAGCTTGGATAGCTATTTTCTTTATTTCCATATATAGAGTTAATCCCTACCGTAACTACCATAATTGTGATACTGTTACACCTTGGACATGCCTTTTATTACTGGATTTATCATATTGATCTGCATTGCATTTGTTTCCATATTTGTTTGCCAAATATAGTGTTTTAGAAGTGGCTTCATGTAGAAAGCATTTTATTTGTTTCTGTACCCCCAGTTGTCTGGCATGCAGGGACTCAAAAATGCATGGTAAATAAATAAATGAATAAACGAATAAGCGTATACCTTTGTGAGGAATTATGCAATGCTTTGCTAATGTGGAAAGGACATAAACCATCTTCAAAATATACATACTTATCAACATATTGTGAAAAACCTGAGACTCCCTCTTTCTGCTTCCCAGTTAGCATGTAGATTTGCTTTCCAGTTGGCTGTCATTTTGCCCACAACAAAAATATCACCTAGGACTATTGTATAAATCAAAATATGATCCTTTTAGCATAGGTATTATAAAAAATGTAGACAATCCCCTTCTTATAAAGAAGTTTCTTTCCAAAATTTTCTTTTAAGTTAGCTACTTGGAACTCAAATGCTTTTGTGATGGAAATAATATTGTGAACTGTTCATCATTTTCCAGACAATTCTCAAGGCAATTCTACCGATAAAATATCTGATTATAATGGTGATTCCTATTTAAATTGGACTTAACTATTATTCTGTAACATGTGTGTTCAGAATCATGCATTATCCCTTTCTGAAGGATGGGAGTTCCCCATCATCCACCTAAGTGTTCTGCAATCATAAGATAGAATTTCTGTCAAGAAATGTGACTTGGATTCCAGGTTTCTACATTCCAATAGGTTGGGTACGTTAGTGTAAAAGTAGGTAATTATTTCTAAGCAGTTGAAAACATAAAATCATGACATCTGTGTCCCATTGCATTCTAGATATTGTGGTAGATACTATAGGAGAAACAGAGGTTTAGGACACCCATGTGGTTTTAAAGGAATTGGTAATAGGGCAACTCAGTGATTGCACTTATCTCTCACATAAAGTGCTTAATGTATAATAGTAAGTGATTCTGGGAAAATGTAAGCTGAGGTTATTCATATGGGTTCTTAAGTGTCACGCTAAGAATTTTGTCCTTAAAGCAGGATGCATTAAATGACATTGAAAGCTTTGGGACAGTGAATTACGAGTTACCTTTTGAGATGTTCAATTAGGAAGTGGTAGATTTGAAAGCTTAGAAAGAAGAATGGCTACAAGGAGATAAGTTAGGTTACTTCAATCTCTTCTCTTAAAATTGAGGATCAGTGATAAAATATTTCCTGTGTCAGAAAAACGCTTGCCCAGGCACAAACCCCTCAGTGAAATTTCAAATATAATGGTTTCATAAGCCAAAAAGTATTAGCAATCCTTAAAATATCAATACTTATGGGAATTATTGCAGTTAAGTTATGAAGAAGGCACAAATATTCCACATATCTAGTAGAAAATAGCAAATAACCATTATTTGTGAAAATATCTGCTTTTCTGAGTCTGTCACAGTGATGTATAATTGGGTTGTATGGAAAGATACACAATGAGGATGGAAATATTTTGAAGAAATGAGTGATTTTCCTGTTGGCTGAACAGAAAACTTAAGTTGTTTTATAGACTATGTAGGCATGTCAACTCTGCAAGTCTGAAAAGAAGGCTACTTACTTTGATAATTTCTATTAAAAATCAAATTGATGAGAAAATTAAAGTAAAAAGATGAAATTCAGATGATTATAGTAATACCGATATTAAGTAAATTGATATTAAGCATGTTGAGGCAAGCCTAATCTTTTGGTTTTTACAAGGAGATACTCAACTCCAAAAAGAAGTGCAGTAATTAAAAAATTTGGTGGCAACATATATGCCATCACACCCTGGCATTTCCTTTACTAGATTTCACAGTGGAAGAAATTCAAGCATGCAGTGGTTTGTGGCACTTGTCTTTTTCTATCAAGAAGAGGACAAAATTGGGTTAATTTTATTTTTTTTCCTAATACACACCCAGAGAAAAAATACCAGCAAATAGTAACTGAAGATTTCAAATATGCTTAAAGATATATCTAAATTTTCAAAGGTGATCCCTTTGAGACAGAGAAAACTTTCAAAATGTGAGGGGCTTCCTAAGTGTCCATTTCTTTCCAAGTATAAAGTTATGTAATTTTCAAAACAGAATCCACAGTAAAATAAGGCATTTATAACCTACGTGATTGATTACTTTTGACAACTATCATTCATATTTAATATAATAAAATTCCTGTGTAGTGTTTTCAGGTAAGAGACATCTGCTCTAAATCCTTATTTACCTTTTGTGCTTAAACTTAAGCTTTAGAACATGGAGCTAATTTATATTTGGCCAAATGAAAATTATCTACATGCAAAAGGCACAAATAATTCAATAAGTTACTTGAATCTAGAACAGTTGTCAAATAGCAGTATTTTAAAGAGGCAAGTGGATTAACACCACCTACATAAGATTAGGTATAGAGAAAGTTCCACTCAAGGTAAAACTACTGCTTTTCAAATTAATAGACAAACTTTGGTATGCTGCATTTTGTAGTAGTGGGCTAACAATATGATTCTGAGGAATGTACAAACCAAAATAATTGATAACAATTGTATTCCGGGGGGAAATTGGAGTAATTAGCATATGTTTACATTTAAACTTATAAATAAAGGTCTTATAACACAATAGATCCCATTTCAGAGTTTAAGGAGTTGGTATCGCAAGTGTGAAATTCTTTTACTTCAGAATTCTTACGGCATGTAGAATGCCAATAAATGTATGCTTGTTTTTATCCGTATATTTTCAGATTAACATGTCTATTACAAGCAAGATTAATTTTGACAACTGTGATTTAGGTGTCACCACTATACCATTGCTGAGATCTGAGGTTTGTAAATTTGAGTTAATATAGGACCTGAAAACGTATTTAACTATCTTTAGTTGTATTACATCTCCCTTCTATTTTTATTTTTAGCTTCCTCCTAATTATGATTAACTTAATAACTAATACTGTCACTCTTTAAAATTGACTATGCTAATCAAATATATTTGAAGTAAAATCTTAAAACCTAGAAAGCTTCTGTTTAAAGCATTTCATTTTGTGTCAGATTTCTTTATATTTTAAGATACAGTATGTAGCTTAAAAGAAAAATAAGTAGTAATAAAAATGAAAATGCTATCCTGAAGGATAATTTAATTTTGAAAGTGGTAATATTTAAAGGCAGTTTCTTATTGTTTGATAGTACAAGAACTGAGTCATTTAAAATCTTGTTTTGCCTTAAAGGAGGTGACCTTTTGAAGTCAGAATTATAATTACTTGAGGAGAGAGACTCACAATTAAACCAGATCAAACAATATAATGTAAGAATTGTAAAGATGTTTTCTTATTTCCTATTTTTCTTTCCTAGGAGGCATGATGCTTATGCCCTTTTCAGACTGAATGCTTGGGACACATGTTTTGTGCATGGGACTCAAACCCTGCTTCTCTAACTTGGAAAGCTTTGAGGAAAAATCTGTTGATTCAGCCCATTATCCTCAATCCTGTTCCTAAACTTTATCCAGAATTTCCTAAGACTACTCATGCTATTATACCTCACAATAATTAGCTGATAAACTGGTCATGAGAAATGTACAAATTGTTTAATCAACAGAAATACCTTAAAATTTAAATTTATAGATTCCTTGAAGTCAATTTATTTTCTTTAAATACTTGACAGAGTAGATCAGTGGTTGCCTGAAGCCTGGGGTTGGGGGACATGAGTGGTGCAAAAGACACAAAGGAAATTTCACGACGATGGAAAGTTTGTGTATCTTGATTTTGTTGGTGGTTGCATAACTGTGTGTTTGCCAAACTCCCCAATCAAGCTTTACTCGCTTCTCTCCTCTCCATCTCTCTCTCCCACTCTCCCTCTCTCCCTCTCTCCCTCTCTCCCTCTCTCCCTCTCTCCCTCTCTCTCTCTCTCTCCTCTCTGTCTCCTTTCTCTTAACAAACCTTGCCAAGAAATGGCTTTCCTACATGTGGGTATATTTCCTTTTTCTTTTTCTTTTCTTTCCTTTTTTGTTATGGTGTTTTTCTATTTGCTTTTTTAATTTATTTTTTATTAGAGAAGTTGTAGGTTTACAGAAGAATCATGCAGAAAATATGCAGTTCCCATATACCCTCTTAACCCAAAAAGTTTTCCGTTATTAACAATTTGAACTAGTGTGGTATATTTGCTACAATTGATGAAACAATTTTTGTTAATTTTTATCTAGCAATATATATGCAACCTAAAATTTCCCCCTTTTAACAACATTCAAATACACAATTCAATGATGTTAATTACATTCACAACATTATGCAACCATCAACACCACCCATCACCAAAACGTTTCCAACATCCCAAATAAACTCTTACCAGTTAAGCATTAATTCCCCATTTGCTACCCCCAACTTGGCCCCTGGTAAACTCTATTCCAATTTCTGTCACTATGAGTTTGTTTGTTCTAATTATTTCATATCACTGAGATGATACAATATTTGTGCATTTGTGTCTGGCTTATTTCACTCAATAGATCCATAAGATTAAACCATGTTGCTGCATATATCAGAACTTCATTACTTTTGATGGCTGAGTAATAGTCCATTGTATGTATATACCACATTTTGTTTATCCATCTATCTGTTGATGAACACTTGGGTTGATTCCATCTGTTGGCAATTGTGAATAACGCTGATATGAACATCAAGGTGCAAATATCTGTTTGAATTCCTGCCTCCGATTCTTTGGGGCATATACTTAGTAGATGAACTGCCAGGTCATATGGTAATTCTATAATTAAATTTCTGAGGAAGCGTCAAGTGTTTTCCAGAGCAGTGACACCATTTTACATTCCCACCAACAATGCATGGATGTTCCTATTTCTCCGTATCCTCTCTAACACTTGTTATTTTCTGTTTTTTTTTTAAAAGTAGTCTGTCTAGTGGGTGTGAAATGATATCTCATTGTGGTTTTGATTTGCATTTCCCTGAGGACTAATGATATTGGGCATCTTTTCATGTGCTTAATGTCCATTTGTGTATCTTTGGAGAAATGTCTATTCAAACTTTTTGCCATTTTAAAATTGCTTTATTTTTCTTTTTGTTTGGGTGTTACAGGGTTTATTTGTATATTCTGCATATTAACCATTTACCAGATAGATATGTGGTTTCAAAATATTTTCCCCCATTTTGTAGGTTGTCTTTTTACTTTCATGTTCAAGTCTTTTGATGTACATAAGTTTTTAATCTTGATGAAGTCCTGTTATCTAATTTTCCTTTTCTTCCTTGTGCTTTTGGTAAAAAGTCTAAGAAGTAATTGCCAAAAAAAAGTCCTAAAGATGTTCCCTCACCTATATTTTCTTCTGGGAATGTTATAGTCCTGGTTCTTAAATTGAGGTCTTCATCCATTTTGAGTTAATTTGAGTACTTGGTATGAAGCATGATGTCCATCTTCATTCTTTTGCATTTGGATATCTAGTTTCCATGTACCATGTGTTGAAGGGATTATTGTTTCACCATTGAGTAGATTTGGTGTTCTTGTCAAAGATCAACTGGCCGTATATGTGAGGTATTATTTCTGAATGTTCAGTTCGATTCTATATGTTTATATGCCTGTCCTCGTGCCAGAACCATGCTATTTTAATTATTGTAGCTTTGTAATAAGTTTCAAAATCTGGAAGTGTGAGTCTTCAAAATTCATTTTTCCCTTTCAAGATGTTTTTGTCTATTTGGGGCCCCTTACATTTCCATATTAATTTGATGATTGGCTTTTCCATTTCTACAAAGAAAGTTGTTGGAATTTTCTTTGGGATAGAGTTGAATCTGTAAACCACTTAGGGTATAATTGACATATTAACAATATTTATTCTTCCAATCTATGAACATGGAATGTCCTTCCATTTATTTAAGTCTTTGATTTCTCTTAGCAAAGTTTTGTAGTTTTCCAAGTACAATTTTTTTACATGCTTGGTTAAATTTACTCTTGATATTTGATTATTTCAGTTCCTGCTGTAAATGTGTTTTTTAAATTTCGTCTTCAGAGTTTTCATCACTACTGTATCAAAACTCTACTGATTTTTGCATGTTGGTCTTGTACCCTGCCACTCAGCTGATTTTTTAATTATCTTTTGTGGCTTTGTTGTGGGGTTTTCAGGATTTTATATCTATAAGATCATGTCATGCAAATAAGGAAAGCTTTACTACTTCCTTTCCAATATGAATGCCTTTTATTTCTTTTTCTTGCCTAATATTTGTGGCTAGAACTTCCAGAAAATGTTAAATAACAGTGATGACAGTGGACTTTCTTGTCTTGTTGCTGCTCTTAGAGGGAAAGCTTTCAGTCTTTACCATAGAGTATGATGTTAGCTGTGGGTTTTTCATATATGCCCTTTATTGTATTGAGGAACTGCCCTTCCTTTCCTAGTTTTCTGAGGGTTTTTATTAGGAAGGTTTGCTGGAATTTATTTGACAAATGTATTTTCTGCTTGATTAAAATGATTGTTTTTTCCCTTCATTTTATCACTGTGTTGTATGACATTAATTGATTTTCTTATGTTGAACCACCCTTGCATGTCTGGGATAAATTCCACTTGATCATGGGGTATAATTCTTTAATAAACTGTTGGATTTTATTTGCTAGTATTTTGTTGAGGATTTTTGCATGTACATTCATAAAGGATTTTGGTCACTAGACAGCCAAACCTTTATTGGCCACTGCCAGGAATTCACACATATTCTCACATAGTCTTACTTCTGTGTAAGTGGATGCCCAGGTGCTCACAGTTTTGTCCATTGGGAAAATATTTTTCATTTTGCAGTTTTTCAAAATCACTCCTGAATTTCCTTTAATGTAGCCACCATCCTTTTATAGCTTTCAACGTCATCTCAAGCTGACCTATCTATAAGCCACACTTTGGCATTTCCTTCCACAGTTAGTGAAATGGATTACTCCTGCAGCCAATATAGTCACAGGTGAGAACTGGGGTGTGCACTATAGTGCATCTGTAGTGGGGATATTGGGGGCCCAAGCTTCCTGCTCATTCAGTCTAGGCATTCCCACTGTTACTTCTCATACATTTTCCATCTTATGAAATAAATTGAACCATCCAAATTTATGCTTTGGAAGGTTTGACATAACCCAGCTCATAGGGACAGTTCCAAATGTATGGTCATTTTGTGGCTTATCATCAAGCATACCAGTAACATGCCAAGTGATATTTCTAGAAAAATGTATAATTCTCTGCTGAGGATGGTCCTGCCTTGTTCTGAATTCCTATGAGATTGTGCTGTGATTTTCGCACAGTGGTGTGCCAAATACTCCTTACTGTATATTTTTTCATCACTAATATTTCCAACACCACAAGGTCTGATGTATCAGATGGCCCAAGTGGTAGGGAAGCTCCCCCCAGATCCTAGACCTGTTCCAAAGCCCTTTTGTGCACCAAGCTCTGCTCAAATCTGGCAGCCTTCTATGTAACGCAGTATATGAGCCAGTATCCCTAGGTGTGGAACGTGCTTCCTTAAGAACTCCAAGAGGTCTACCAAGAGCAGTACTTCATTAACTGTGATTGGGGATTTACCTGCCCATAACCCCTAAAAAATTCAAATGACAGACCTTTGAATCTTCGAAGAGTTTTCTTCCACTCTCTGGAACCTATATGTGGCATGAAGGCGTTCAATGATTTAGCCATCTCTTGATAATCCTCTTTGAGCAGCATGCTGTCATTGTTGTAGTAGATAAAAATGATATTCTCTGGGATGTCCAGGCAGTATAGATCTCTTCAGAATATATTATGACAAATAGTAGATTAACATAGAACTGAGGAAAACTCTCAATGAATATTTTAGTCCATCTCAGGTGAGTGCAAACTTTCTGATCCTTTTGGCTATTCAAAATACCTGCATACCATATACATAGGGACTTATTAATCTGCTATAGCTACAATGTCACATCTATCACAGCAACTATGATTTAGACTATCACTTGGTTGAATTTGCAGTGGTCTACAGTTGCCCTCTACAATTCAAACCAGTTTTGGAAAGGGCCAGACTAGTGACTACATTAATTATATGACTGGGAACATCATTCCTGCGTAATTTGAACTTTAATGATGGGAATAATCACTGCCATGCCCCCCAAGATGTAATGCTATTTTATATTTAGTATCTTGGAGATCATTTTCTTAGATTTCCACTTGATCTTCCCCAGAGGGCTTCCCCAAAGACCAAGTTCACAATGTGAGGTTAATTCCACATGCTTAGCTTATCAATTCCAATTAAACACTCAGATGTGGGGAAATGACCACTCAGAAAGTATGCAGATTAATGTGGCCCACTCTGATTTGACTTCAACCAAGACTCCATTTACTACCTGATCCCCTTTTGCATCCAATCTAAGAATGGGGCAATTCTAAGATTAGGAACATATGGCACTTTGAGTCTCCAGGCATCAATGACAACTCAAACCTGGTGTGCAACCATCCTCAAAATGTGTAGATGCCGCTTTTCACAGTGTAGTTACTTAAGTAAATGGCCAAAGGTTCCTTTGGGCAATGACTGGAGGACTCATTGCCATAAATATTTGTACTAGTGTTGAAATTTTCTTCATATTCAGAAACTTGCAACCAGCTCAGTCAAATTGTCCCTGCCTTTTACTCTCTCATAAACTAATTAAATCAATTAAGACCCACCTTGAATGGGCAGGGTCACACCTCCATGGAAATAATCTAATCAAAAGGTCCCATCCACAATTGGGTGGGTCACATCTCCATGGAAACAACCCAATCAAAAGATCCCACCCACAGAAAGTCTGCACCCACCAGCATGGATTAAAAGAACATAGTATTTCCTGGGGTACATAACAGATTCAAACTAGCACAGTGTACAATCTTTTTCCTCCCTTATTATTGTCAGCCCAAACCCAGCCAGATTGTGCTGGCATTACATACTAAATAATTGGTCTAGTATCCAGGAAAGGAGCTGGGGACAAATCCTCAGGGAGCGCTCCCTAATTTTTTCCTGAGGGTAAGAAGACTCTTCTGGGTTTTTAGCAGAGGCTGTATTAGCTCCAACTAGGGAAGGGTCAGCACCTTTCAAAGTCTTAGGGATCAGAAGAGTCTGCAGTGGCAACATCCCTAGGCAACCATATAAATATTTTCATTTCATATTTTAGGGTCCCAAGTTCTTCCATCCAGGACCCTGATGCCAGCATAAAACAATTTTCTTTAGCTGAGCATTAAATGTTGCTAGAGCTCTACAACTCTACCAGACTTTTAATTTGCTGCTTGGCTGTATCTGCTCTTCCTCTGTGAGAGATATGAGTCTATTTTTAATCTATCAAAAAGGCACTCTGACTCTTACCACCCTGAGCTTTTACTTGCTTGTCCTCAGTTTCTCAAAATGCCACTGTAGGCCATCAAATACTACTTGGTAGTAATGAGCCAACTCTGCTGACTTTGCAGGCTTTATTCCCCTATATCTTTCAAATGCTTTAATTATCTCACTTTCAACAGCCTTCTCCTCTACTGGGACATTTTCCAAGAACACTACCGATGAAGTATTTGGGATTGGGCTGCCAGTTTATCCCAGGTCCTGTGTGTGCTTCATGTACCACTCAGATGGCCTCCAAAGGTCATGAGTGAGTCGACTGGATGCTCTTACCACAACCAACACACTTTATGCGCTAATCGCACTACATCATAACAAGAATGCCTTGCATCCCACTTTGCCTGGCATTATTATTAATAGTGCCTGTCCTTGTTTGCCAGGGCTGCTTTGACTAATGTCACACAATGGGTTGGCATAAACAACAAGCATTTATTGTCTCACTGTTTTGAAGACTAGAAGCCCAAAATCAAGATGTTGGCAAAGTCCCAGCATCAGTAGCATTGTGATGATGACAGTGATCCTTCATATGGTGATGTCCTTAGTCTCCTCCTGTGGCTTTCTCTGACTTCTAGCTTCTCTCTTTATAAGGCTTCCAGTCACATGGCTTAAGACCCATCCCGAATTACTTTGGCCACAGTAATAATAACATGTGACAAAGGTCTTATTTTCAAATGGGTTCACATCCAAAGGAATGCAGATTAACTTGAACACATCTTTTGTGCAGGGCATGAGTCAATCCCCGACAGTGTCTTCTTTCATTCCCAAGAATGTCTACTTTGTAAGATAAATTATATTGTCATCCTGATTCTAACACAGCCCACTTATATTTTGTGCACAGCATAGATATGCTCCCTGTAACTCTGTTGGTAACAAAACTATGATTTAGTGAGCATTCTATACCAGCCATATACCATATACACATTATCTCATTCAATCCAATAAATTATCATCTCTCATTTAAAAAAAATGACTAAATTTAATTCTCCTGAAATTATCCAGCTGGTAAGGGATAGGGTCAGAATTATAAGTCTGATTGTATATTATGACCTTTTCTGTTCATTTCTGTTGACATGTTCTTATGATAATTAACAAGTTAGTTCCAATTCTGTCACTAATTTCTCTGGGATTCATTTCTTCATCTCTGAAATGAGGGAGTTGGTGATATAATTTCAAATGTTTCTTTTACATCTAAAATTCTTTTATCTAAATTAAGAAGCTGACAGTCACCGTAGTTATGAAAACTGTTGCTGCAGCCTAAAGTCAGTGTCAAACACAAAAGGAAAGGTCCAATTAAAAAATATATAGATTCTTTTAAAAAAGGTGCCAGGAGATTTCCTGTAAAGTTCAATTCTTCCTAGATCTAAGGAAACTTTTTCTGTAAGGGCAATGCCTTAGAGATAACTTGAAAATGTTAGCAGTACCAAATATTGAAGCATAGCCATTCTTTTTCTTTAATTTAATTTTTATTTTTAACATGGTTTCCACAATCAGATGGATTTACAAAGCCTATTAAGTGCAATAGCAGTCCCATTCACTTATCCCATTCTTTTAGCTGTTTCTTTTGGCATTTATCTTCATATCTATAAATAATATGCTTACATTGTTAGTGCTGAATTTTTTATTTGTATTAGGCAATATTTATTGGTTTCCTGCCATGAAAACTAAGAACTAAATTATTTTTTATTCCTCACACTGTAAACCACTGTCTCTGTATGTATACACACATACACACACACGCGCACGTGTCACACTTCTCACCTCATTCTCAAAATAAATTGATAACACACTTTCATTAGGTTAATTACTAGTCAAGATTTATATTATGATTATCTAAAGGCTAGCTTTAGTATATAAAAGATTTTTTTTTCTTCTGTAACAATTTTTGGTCTTCAAGACAATTGGCTTCTATTATCATTTGAACATCTGGGGAAATATCAGTCATTTACTTCAAAATCTCTGCTCTAAGTGTGAATTTCCCCTTAACTTGTTCTAATACATAAAATATTCTATAGACTTAAAAAGAGAAACCTTTCCCCAGTGTTGCTTAACATGTCCAATCTGGGCTGACTGTTCCTGAGGCCTTTGACTCAGTAGCTCTAAGGAGTCGACTTTTCTCCCCCACCCTGGAGATTCCCTTCACCTCTTTTTGTATTGCAAACTCTGCCTAGGTCATGTGGATTTATTTTCTCCTTTCTTGATTTACTTCCCCATTTGGCAGAATATATCAACCAGTAACTTCCTGAGAAAGGAAGCAATGAAGATAATTTTTAGATTATTCAAGTCTGAATAAATATGACATTTTCTACCTCCATATTTGATCAATAGTTTTTGAGATTTTTAAATATATTTTAGAAACAATTTCACTGTTACCATTCTGGTTCCTGATACTTTTCAAGTGATCTATGTGTTTTCCCTCTCTGGAGACTTTTAGGAACTTATCTTTGTCCAACTTCAGTTTCTGAAATCTCACTGCAATATGCATTGGTACAAATGGCGCAGGGCAACGGGAGGTTGGAAACATGTTCTACTGTTTTGGGAATTTTTATTGAATGACTTATTTGGTATTTTACACCCTTCTTTTTTCTTCATTTTTGGAAATATTGCTTTCAGATACTATAATACTGGCCGTTTAATCTTCTGATGTCTCCAAACTATTTCTCATCAATTTTTCTGTTTGTTCAGTTTTCTAGGAGACTCCTCAACCTTGTGTTCCAACCCTTCATTGAATGTTTTGTGTTGTTTATTAACTTCTGAACACACACACATACAAATGTATATAAATTTTCCCCAAAGAGATATTTTTAGCTCTCTGAATACTCAATTTGTTTCATGACATAATATTTTATCTTGTCTATGTGACCATGCTAAAAATAAATTATTTTAATTTATTTCCCCCTTAATAATCTATTTTCTCCAAGTCCTTTTAACTTTTACCTGTTCTTTATTTTGTTTCCTATTAGAGCTTTCCTCAAATTAATGATTCATAATAGTTCACTAATATTCATGATTAGGGAACTAAAAACTTCAATGTAAATTATCTGTGCATAGGTGTGACTTATGGAAACTGTGGACCTGTCAGAGTCTGCAGACACCAGAATTCATCCTAAGAGGAGTCTCAAAATATTTTCTGGTTTGACTTCTTTTAAAATAATATTATATACAAATCAGTTGTTTTGGTTTTTGTTTTTCAATACAAATTTCTTTCTTTGCTAGGATCCCATCCATGCCAAAACAATCCATCTCCTGTCTATGAGGATTAAATTTGTCTATGAACATTCTGATAGCCAAGAGAAGAAGGGAACAGGAAGTCTCAACTCTCATTATATGGACTTCAACATAATCTTCTATTTTTAAATGTAAACCTCCTTTAAAATGAAAGATGGAAAATAAGGGAAATTTCTGTTATTTTTGTTCAACTTACGCCCAATTTGCTAAATACATTATGTACGTAAAAGTCCAATATGACTGTCTTTTATATAAACACTCCAAAAACAAATAAATTATAAAGAAAAATGACCATAGAATTTTTAGATAAAGACATTAAGGCATTTGATAAAAGGTACAATACAATGTAGTGGATACTCAGATACATGTCTAATTTGTCAATTATAAAAAATAGATGATGGTTTTAATATAATAAAACTATTACAAGTGGTTTTGATGTAGACATATCAATAACTGTAGTTAATGCATTTATCATATATTGAACAAATAATTGCTAACACAATATTTAATTAGATCTCTGAAAATATATGTGAGATTTAATTAATTGTTTTAATCATTCATTCAACAAATACTTATTGAACATTAAATATGCACTGGGGAAACGGACATTAAACAACCACAACCACCTGAAAGAACAGACCCTGTGTACTTATTGCTTTGGTTACTGGGGCCAAACCCAAACTTTCCAATCCAAGGAAAGATGGCCCAAGCAACGAAAAGAACCTGGCCAAGCCAGATGCACACTTCTCTGCAGCACTGAGCAGTGAGTCATGGTGAAGAGCCAGAAAGCACTTTTTCTCCCTAGACGTCAGCACCAATGTTGGCTACATTCTGGCTTATTCCCATAGCCTTTATTGTGTTTTTCTTTATTTTCTATATTGGGCATGTATCACTTTTGGAATTAAAAAAAAAAAAAAAGATAAATTCTGTTTAGATTTTTCCCAAAGCATGTCGGAGTGTACTTGATGGTTCCCGTAATAAGGGAAAGCACAGGCTATTGAAGAGCCACAGAGCAACATTCTCACTCATCTTAAGAGTGGAAACATCTCTTTTCCCACAACATGCATGCTGCGACTAGATACTGGTCCCTCATCTATAGTTGAAGACAAATGCATGCTCCAATAAAACATTCAGCAAGCAGCTTGGTAATTTAGGAAGGGTCTATTTTGAGCTTATTTCCTGTTTACATAAGCATCCCATTCTAATGCTGATTAACATCCTGAAATCCACCTTAATTAGTACTTATATTTTGACTTCGTGGTTAATTTAAGAGAATACACTTAGCCTATGAAGAAAAGTTCTGTATATATGGAAATCTGAAGAAATTACTAAAGATAAAGAGAGCTGTTTCCTAGCACCACCATCTTAGACCAAGGGCATCTAGGTGTGATAACATCTGTTAAGTAGTAGAATACCTTTGCTTGGTTACTTTTTTAAAGGTCTGTCTTGGGTTCCACTTAAAATGTTGCTGCATATGAGTTACATTTATGCAAATGAACACTGGTGCATTGTACGGATTACATTTTAAAGCTGTACTGAATCAGATAAGGCATATGAAGGCTGAGAAGTTGAATATTGTGGGGATTGTTTTGGCATGGATGGGATCCCAGCAAAGGAAGAAATTTGTATTGAAAAACAAACAAACAAAAAAAAAACAAAACAACTGATTTGTAAATAATGTTATTTTAAAAGGAGCCAAACTAGAAAATATCTTAAGACTCCTAGTAAAGATATGGATAGTCAAGGATGAATTCTGGAGCCTGAAGCCCTAACTAGCTTGTCTGTCAAGTCTTGTTCTTAGTCTGATTTCAGAGAAAGAAGAGGAGGAAAGGAGCATTTCTTGAGTGTTGGCTGTTTTTGGCCACTGCAGTCAGTACTTTACATGAGCCATCTTATTTAAACCACATCACTAATCTATAAAACAGATATGACTGTGCCTGTTTTTGAACAACAAAAGTGAGATTCAGACTAGTTAAGTATCTTGCCCAGGCCACTGTCAGGTGAGAGTCTGAACCCAACTCTTAATTACTCCAAAGGCCACAGTCTTTGTCCTAAAAAATGCTCTCCATGCACATTTAGCAGGCTCTGAAAGTTGGTCAGGATACATGAGACAGAGACTGAAATACAAGGTTCTGGGAACAGGTCACAAGCTCAGGAGTCAGTGAGGCAAGATGGCCCCAGACAGCCATGGTGGAGGGCAGCATGTGCCATCTGGATTGCCCCTCCACACTCCCAGTGGCATAGGAGCATCACCTTCACATTGTGGCTACTGAAGACAGCTGCCTGGGAGTACTCCAAGTCACATTTCCCCCCATTTTGTACAGTTTTATTTTAAAAATTATAATAAATAAGAGCAGGAATTACCGAGAACTGTTACCACAACCAATGCAGATTTTAAAATCCCACCCAGAAGTCTGGCAGGAGGAGGCAAAAGAGCAGGGCCATATCATGAATCATACCAAGTTGTACTTGACAAACTGGTCCAATATAGTTCAGTTGGAGCACAAAATAATCATGGTTGTTAGATTAAAATATGAATGTTCTTGTTTTTATTTAGAGATTAAGTATGATTTAAGGACATGTGCCTGGGAGCCAAGTTGATAAGGGGTGGACTGTGATAGTTAAGGTCATGTGTCAACCTGGTCAGGTGATGGTGTCCAGTTTGTTCAAGGAAGCATTGGTCTGATTGTTACTGTGAGAATATTTTGTTCACTTAAATCATCAGTAGTTGATTGCATCTGTGCTGATTACATCTATAATCAGCCATGGGATAGCCTTTAACAATGAGAGAAGTCTCAACCAATCAGTTGAAGGCTTAAAAAAAGAGAAGTGATACCTTTAGCAGTCAGAAGAGAGAATTTCCAATGCTATGTCAGCCAGCCAACTTCTCCTGGGGAATTCACTGGAAACCATCATTGGAATTCCCAGCTTGTGGCCCACCTGCCATTCTGTTATGGGTTTCATTAATTTCAGCTTCTTGCTTTTCTGCATTTCTCTCTGTCAGAATTCCATTCTTTTGTATAGGACTAAGAAACATCCTGATTGAGTTAGGACACACCTTAACTGAAGTAACCTCACAAAAAGTTCCTATATACAGTGAGTTTACACCCACAGGAATGGATATAAGAACATGTTTTCCTGGGGTCCATACAGCTCCAAACCACCATATTTTCCATACAGAGGAAATAGACACTTGACTTCCACTTTGTTCTGTTATTCAGAAGAGGCTTTACTATTCATTAACAAGCATATACCTTTGTCTTTCTTTAAACTGGGCAAAGAGATTTTACTACATATAAAATATAACTCAGCTTGTTTATTTGATCAGTTAATGCTGCAGAGCAAGGAGAGATCCCATGTAGTAGGTGAACAAGGAGAACTCTGAGCTCACTCCCCAAGTGCCCCAAGAGAGTAAATCACAGTGGACTATGAGTTACTTTGCATCACAGATGGCTGGGAGAAGGATAACAATGGGGCTAAACTGAGACTATCTTTTTGAAACCTCTGACTTGACTTCTATTATTGCATTTTGACTGTCTTTTGGTAGGTCTCCCCTCTGTTAATATGAGAAAATAAATATCTGTCAACAACATACATGTTTCACATTAATTAATGAACCACACTAAAATCCTCCTTTATAGCCAAGAAAAAAGTGTTCTAAATACATAAACACATGCCACAAAAACAATAAACAAGAAAATAAAATTTTCTCATGAATGTCATTACCCTGAAAGCTCATCAGCAGCATTCCTGAGAAAATACTAGGTTAAAACACATGTTTTATTGATTCATAGTGCAATAGTTCAGTCAAATGTTACTTACCTGAACTGAAATATTTAGTACTGTGTTTATCAATACTGATATTGATACCTGAAAAAGGTTAGAAAAGTATTTGCACATAGGCAATAACCTCTTCTGATAGAGAAGTAGAATGACAGGGAATAAATAAACAAATAAAAGAATGCATAAGTAACCCAATGCAATCTACTGGAATATAAATCCACTAGAAGGGTTTAAGCTTTGGGAAAAAATAAATAAAAAAGCATTTTTGTTCAATTCTTTGCACTGTATTTTTGGCCCAAATTTTTTCTTTAAATGTATAAGGGACTCATGACAATTGGCTCTGGTGGACAAAATCCTGTCTCAGTGATTGACCATTTTCTATTTACTTAGATAATTGGAGGCCATCAGAGAAATGTACATTTACCTTTAATTCCAGCTGTTTAATATTAGCACATTTCTGGATATAAATGGAAGGATCCATGATGTATCTAGGATTTGATAACAGGTTTTATTTAGAAATCCTTTAATTAATTTTACCTAAACTAATTTGAATTTGCTAAAATGAAAATTTGGCTAATTCAGCTACTTTTTCATCATCACACAATTATCATCATCAAAAAGCATTTAAATTGAAACATATTTCCACTTAACTTCATTATAGTTTGTTGTACATACTATTTGATTAGATATAATTATTGATTATTAATGGCAAAATCTATAATAACAATAAAAATCTATGATAACATAATGAGCAATCAGGAATTTTTCAATGCAGATTTCCAATGGCTTATCAATATAGGCAGAATGCTTAGACCAAAACATTTGACTTTACATGTGTAAACCAAATCAAAATAATTTTTTAAATATCCAATTTTATATCCTTACTTCACACTGACCAGAAATAATTGAGCCTCTAATCTATAAAGAGTTATGGTGTTACTTTACCTCTCAGTTACATGCTTCATACTTAGAAATGCTCTTCTGAAAACAGAAGACTAAAATCAGAGCACTATGTTGTGGGGTGGTGTCTCAGTGTGTGGGAGCTGCTATGACAAGTGTCTCACGATGGGTTGGTTTAAACAACAAGCTTTATTTTCCCCTGCTTTTGCAAGCCAGAAGTTCAAGATCAAGGACATGCTTTCCCAGGTGGGCAGTGTTCTGGTGAGCACAGTCCTTCACACATCAAGCTCTCTGTCCTGAAGTCTGTTCCTCTAGTATCTGCTGCCTTCTACATTCTAGCTTCTTCCTGCGATGTTCTCTGGCTTCTGGCTTCTCTTCTCAAGGCCTTCAGTAATTTCAGTTAAGACCCACCCTGATGCAATTTGGCTGCACCTTCACTAATACTATTGTCTTCAGAAGGACCTCTTTACAAATGGGTTCACACCTACAGGAACATGGACTAAGATTAAGAACATATCTATTGGGGGAACACAATTCAATCCCCAACAGGTGGAGAGACTTTTAATTCAGATCTAAAGTCCCATATTAATTCCTGCATTTTGAGACATCTCTATAAACTCTCAGCTGCCAATTTCACTTATAGATCTCAGATCAGAGATTTTCGTAATTAGCAAATCAATAATATAAGGGGAAAATCATTTTCCTATAAACTACTGAGCTCATGACATATGATATGACATTAGGACTGAAAACAAAGCTCAAGCTGAGGAAAGGTTTTTAAATGAACATGAATTCAGAGAGCAGTTGCAATTTGATACCAAGCACTGTGAACCCCCAGAGGGAAATAGCAATGTGGAATTACCATTAGGTTTCTGGAAATGTGGAAATGTTATTTCACATGCCAGGATATGTGAAGCAAAGCTGAGTTTCCAAATGTGAAACTGTCTGGCAGGCATAGTTTTATTTGTAAAACTTTTACAACTTTTGGTAAAAACTTTACTCATTAAGACACTTGGTGGATTTTTTTTAATGCTACAGAAGTAATGCTATAGTAGAAGAATTGATTGATTATTCATCCCTAGTTTGATCCTATCAAGAAAAAGTTAAAGAGAAATAAATAGCTAGATAAATAGGGGCAGCCAGTTTGCTTTAGACAGAAAAACGAACCATAAAAAATCATTGGTGTTTTACTTGTAAGTATATTGCAGTGCTCTTACTGACTATACAATGAAATGTCATTTTCAGTATAAGGATGGTGTCAAAAGAGGGAACAAATGTTTCAACAAAACAATAAAACATTGGTGAAGAATTTTATCTGTAAGTGTACCATCTCTCTAAATGAATATGCTTGTTTCCTTTCTCCCCCCGTAAAAAAATCTGGTTTCCTCATTATAAAAATAGAAATACTTTCAAATGATCTGAAACACTACTATCATGGAAATGTAATCTTTAAGTTTCTCCATCAATTGTAGAACTGAATGTGGAAATAAAAAAAACAATAGTAGCCTGCTTATATGATCATTTTATCTTTATATTTTAAAAAGCATTTCATTAATTGCAATAATTTTTAGTGATTTTTGAACTCATTCTCATTTTCCATATTTATATTCAGTTTGTTTACATCTTCATTTCTGTTTTTCCCATGTTAAAATTTGAAACTTTAGATATACCAGTTACTAACAATATGGCTAATATTTATTAAAATAATTATTGACATTGAAATGTTAGACCTATCCTAAGGAATAATAGAAGACTGTGTTGCCAATCAAGGAACAATAAAAGATGCACCAAATAGTTAAGGAAAAAAAAGAATTTTTATCATGAACCTATTTATTCTTTTTATTCATAATTTTATTTTAATTTCTGGATTTGATATTTCAAATCGAATGAATCATTGCTATATAAAGCATTTATGTTATTAATAGTCTCACTCTCCCAGAAGACAGGCATCACATCTTCAAGAAACAGAAATTTGGATTTCTCCCAAGAAATGGAAACTCCTCTGAAACAAACATACAGAAACATATCTTCCCTTAGCCACTGTATGGTTACCAGGAGAGATGAACTGCTATTTAATCTTTGGAATTTTGCCTGGGTCTTTTTGTTTTCATGTCCTCAACTCACTCAAGCATTGATAAACAATTTTTTAACTTCTCGTAGGAATTTCTTTTATTTATTATTTTATTTTTTCCTCTTTATATTTTCATTTCTGTTTTAAAATCAGCTCTCTTGTCCTTGTAATTCAACTCAGTAGCATATCCTTTGTGTACACACACATACACACACACACACACACACACACTTTGGATTTAACATTTTTGCTTGCTGGCACTTTAACTTATTCCTGATCATGCTACCAGCCTAGAGCCTTTGCTCTAGATACTAGTGCCCTTTGGGTCCTGCTTCTAGGCTTTCTAGTGCCAGCCTTTATCTGGCATTCACTCCTGAGACTTTCCACTTTCACATCCATGATATAATCGGTTAATCTCTTCATCTACAGATTAAATTTGCAATCCTTTGAAACTGATGCAGCATAAAAGATAACATTTTTAAAGTCATTCTCTATGGTGGCCAAGCAAAATTCAATTGAGAGCTTATATGTCAATGCTAATAACCATAATTATGATATTTAGGAATTCCCCTTATATTTTCGGGTCATTCTCATGAAATTTATCAGCAATTTTAAGAGCCGTAGCAAGAATATACTGTGATTGAGCCTTGGTATTTAACAGGCTTTCCCAGCTTGTAAACAATTCATGTGATCCTTTATCTCCACATTTTAATGCTCTGAACACCCACTTGCACAGCTCCAGAAAGCCCAGAATATTATAACAAAGTCCTTCCTAAATATTTCCAACAATCTGAGGAAGTAATTTCATTTTCTATAGACCTGGAGGTTTTATGGCTCAATTTCACTGTGACTCTATTGGGACTACACAAACTAGGCCTGTCCATTCTACCAAGATGTCTTGAAATGGCAATTCTGCTCCTAAGTCTTTTGCCATTACTCCAGCTGCTGTAGCAATTGGAATGCCCCCTGCTTTTTTGAACTAAGGAGGAAAATATATTTATCCACAATGGGGGCAATGAGAAGATCTCGTAACAAGTTAGTTCAAGCCTTAGAGATTTACAGTAGTGAATGCTACAGATTTTTCCCTCTCCACTAGGGCCAGCTAAGATGAATTTCAACAAACACACTGTCATAGAGATTTTACCATAATGATAACTCTTTCTGGCCTCCATTGTCAGAGATCCCACTGCCGTTATTACCACTGCCACTTTAGAAATAATGAGGGACCCTTTGAAATTACAAGTGGGGATGCTGCCTTTGCCAGGAGCTTACAGCCAAGGCTTCTTGGGGAAAGATGCTTTTATTAAGCTACTTTGCCCACTCATCTTGGGAGATATCTTTACTGACATTGCCATCACTGCCATTTCCAGTAAAAACCAAGGCAGGAATGCTGTTCCAGGTTATAAAGTGTTTCCAGTCTTCCATGGGGGCTGTTTTAATATCCCAGGCTGCTCAAGCAAATACCATGAATGGGTTGACTTAAAAAATGGGAATTTATTCTCTCATAGTTTGAGACTGGGAAAAAGTCCAAATCAAGGCATCATCAAGGCAATGCTTTCTTCCAGGAGACTGGAATCCTGGGGCTGGCTGCAGGAGTGATTCTTGGCTCCTCTGTCACATGGCCATGCACATAGCGGTGTCTTCTGGGCTGGTTATTACTAAGTCTTATCAATGCCCTGCAGAGGGAAAATGATAAAGTGATGACAGTTAACAAACTGTGAAAGATTAAATGTGGAAACCAGAGGTCCTCTTTAGTACCTTACAAAGAGGCCCATACCTCCTTTCATGGATGAGGGCACATAGCTGAGGAGCAGAATCTGGGTTTGACAATTAGAGTTGCAAAGCTCCAGAGGCACTAAAATAATCAACAAAGGCAGGTCTGTAATGTTCAGGTCAGGATCCAGGTTGAAAAAACCTGGGACTCTGAAATATGGCATAGGGATATCTGGATAAATGCCTCTACATATTCTGGCTCTGCAGACCTCTTGTACTATCAGAACATACAGAACTGGTTTATCCTTCTCTGCTAAGAGTTTGTACTTTCCCCATGCATTGCCAAGGTCTCTCCACTGCAAAGAAACAGATGTCCCCAGCAGATAGGCCACCCTGCTTTCTTGGTTTCCAGGATAATAAGTAGTATTAAATTCTAGTCTAATACAGATGGAGAAGTGATGGAACTGATAAGGGAAGAGAGAGATTATACACCAAAGGAGCTACTAGGACTTGCTAGCATGTATAAGCAGAGCAAAGTGAGTTCCTCTGGGATTTTATTTTGAGGGTGCTGCATCAAGGGGATCATAATGTAAGATCAGTAAGCTATAATTCATTTTCTTAGAAGGAACTTTCTTGAGATATGGGATTTAATACACTGGCAAGGAACCATAGATATAGGGAAAACTCACTGCTAGAATAAATTTTAAAAGCCTAGAGAAAATGACAGCCAGCACTGAATGAAGTAGAAACGCTGCAGTTTCCCTGGCAGATGGCAGAGGAAGGAAGAAAATGGCTGAGGAAAGTGAGCATGCTCAAGTGGAGAAATATGAGTCCATAGGAGCCATTAGAGGATTACGTTGCATGGTAGGGCCCAGAGGATACACCATTCACCGACACCACAGGAAGGGCTCGGGGAGAAGGGCACTAGCATCATCAGGATGATCAGTGGTGGCATCCCCTCTGAAAACCGGGAGGAAAGTAGGTGAGGTGGCCACATGGTTGGGCCCTAAATTAACTAGGGCCAAGATGAGCCCCAAGTCAGCAAAGACTTAACCAAGTTCCTACCTATGGTAAATGCTCTGCTCTCCCAAAACCTGAAACCTGAGAACTACCAATCATAACTCTCTAGCTCCCTTTTTCTTATGACCAGTTCCTTCAATTTAACTCAAGGCTAAGTCAAATAAGGAAGACTATCTTGTACCAACCAATAGGATTATTTTCTTTAAGACTTCTGAGATATGGTCTTATATAAGACTTGCCATTTCTCTTACTCTTCCTACTGACCCCTCCATTTTATGGATGGGATGCTGCTCAATTCACGAATCACTTAATGAAGCTGTGGGATCCAAAAAACGAATTTCTTGTGGATTTTCATTTGCTGACAGCATCCATAGAGATGAGGGAGCAAGGAAGTATTAGTGTCCAGTTGGTAGTATTAAACTGGCAGAAACCAAAGGGCTGCAATAGTTTTATCACCATACAAAGTTGGAGTTGCTGTTAGGAAGTCCTGATCCTCAGGGAGTTGTGGAGAAGGTTAATAGAACATTGTATACTGATGGCAAAATAAATGGGCAGCCCATGAGAGAGTTTCATAACATCTATATCCAGGAAGAGACAGCAATGAAGGAGCAGAATACTGAAGCAGTTGCCCCAATAAAAAGTTAACAAACTCTTGCTCAAATCCCAGACGTAGGCCTATTTTCAGACTTGGAACTGACTGAATGGAGAAGTGCTCAGCTCCCTGAGAGTTAGGAAATGGCAATACTGTGACAAGTATATAATATAAAGGTTTTCCACAGTCTTTCCCCATAGGGACCTATAGCCATTTAGTTCCAACTGGGTGACTGTGAATTGTAGAAAGTGGAATACCCAGGTATTTCAAGCATGGCAAGACATGGGTCTAGCTTGCCATTGAAACCTTGTGTGATGTGATGGTTAAGTTCACATATCAGTTTGGCTAGGTTATTGTGTCCAGTTGTTTGGTCAAGCAAACATTGGCCTGATTGTTACTGTGAGGATATTTCATGCATTTAAATCATCAGTAAGCTGATTTTATCTCTGCTGATTACATTTACTATCAACTAAGGAGATTGGCTTCAGCAATGAGAGAAGTCTCATCTAATCAGCTGAAGACCTTAAAGGATGACCTGCTGATTTCAGCAGTCAGAAGGAAAAATTTCCATCTCTACTCAAGCCAGCCAGCTTCTCCTGGGGAATTCATCGAAAACCCTCATCAGAGTTTTCGACTTGTGGCCAGGCCTATGGAATTCAGACTTGCCCAACACCACAATTGGGTGGGTTCTGTTTCCCTAAAGAACCCTGACTAATACACCTGGAACCCAAAATGTCTTCATGTAGCCCACCACCTCTCACCCACAAAGTCAGATTATGGGCATAAGGGAGCCAGGTATAAAATAGAGATCTGACTAAAGAATTGTTCATAGTTGGTCAACCCTTTCTGCAAACCTCCCCAGCTCCTGTGTATATAACTGGAATCTATAACCTTGGCAGTAGGAATAATGTGCACAATGGGGCCTTAAATGATAGAGTAAACATTATCACAGTGTAATAATGATTAATTTTATTTTATGCAATAAAACAAAGCAGGAGGACAGGTAGGCATAATTAAAATGGTGCTTTGAACTTCACTACACAGGCCCAGGAGTAGATTTTCAAATGCACAGCAAACAGTTGTTTCATACTTTTCCTTTAAAAATTCCAAAAAGGACACATTTCCTTTAGAGTATTTACAGTATAACAGATCTTCCTGGAGAAGCCATTCAGTTTGACTCAGAATAGGAAGAAAACATTCCAGATCAATGAAATCCTTGGGATAGTACTTCTGTACTGTTTCTGAAATTCAATTAGATACTTGGGAAAGATCAGTAAAAGGGGGATTGTAATGATTATGGAGAAAATGAGAAATAGAAAACATAAAAATCCATGAGTAGCTGAATCCCAGGTAGATTCTGCTAAGTTTTAGCTAGCAGCACCTTTTTAAACCATGGTAAGGCTTCCCATGCAATAAAGAATAATAATAGCAACAGCGTTAGCAAATTCCTTATAATGAAGTGGAATTTTAAAGCAAGTCTTCTGGCTCTTGTTTTAACAAGGAAATTTTACAGGAGTCCAAGAAGTAGAAGTTAAAATAATTCCCTCAAACATGTTTCAGTTGTATTAAGCCTATGTCAGTGTTGCTGACTGGTTTCAGTGTGACTTTGAATAATTCATTCCTCGAACTTTGTTTTTTCAGGCAGCAGACTTGGTGAAGAAGTCTGTCTTGTTCCACTGTTGACTCGCTTTATTCCTTCTTCCTTCCCACCTGACAAGTTATGTTTCTAACTGAAATGCATAGTAAAGTTTTCCTGTCCAGGAAAAGAAATGGAGAAAAACAGTTTATAGTTAATCTTATTTCAGTTTGGCTGCTTAAAACAAAATTAAATCCTCTCAAAGTTTGAATAAAGAAAAAAGAATAAGGTCACATTTGCCAAACAACATAAATTGCACATGTATTTATAGCAAGAAATAGATTACTATTTTCTAAAACAAATGCTTTCCATAATAGCGCCGCTTGTTTTATATCCCAGATGGATGGGTGAAAGAGCAATGCAGAATATATAGAAATCTAATAAAACCACATTGCGCATGCTACAATATTAAGAAAACTCACATAGCTCTTCATCACTTATAATGTAAAAATTGAAAAGTTGGAACAAATTTATTGAAAAGCGTTGCCAAGTGGTGCAGGCTTTTGGAGTTTTCAATGTTGTTCACAGCTTAATGGATTGCTGCTAGCACTGCATAATGTTCCTCTGTTAACCAGCTTCTCTTTTACACCGTTAATCATCTTCGTTCCCCAAACACCCTCTCTTCCTAACGTGCCTAATTCCATTAATGGAACCATCAGTTTCCTAGTCACTCAGTCTCAACTCTTGGTATCACTTTTAAGGCCTTTTTCTTCTTTTCCACTCACCTCAAATCAGTTAATAAAGATATATTCCACTTCTATGATTTTCTTTTCCATTTTCACTATGATCAATCTAGTTTTGATTTTCATTCACTTTCACCTAGCAATCTACGTCCCCCAAGCAAAATCTGGTCTACCACCCGCTTTTGTAACTAAAATTAACTTGGAACACAGTCATGCTCATTCATTTACATATTGTCTATGGCTGTTTTCACCTTACAACAGTAGAGCTGGGTAGTTGTGACAGACACCATATGGTCCACAAAGCCTAAAATATTTAATATTTTGCCCTTTATAGAAAGGTTTGCTGTTCCCTGATGCAGAATATGGTTATAAACATTCTAACTGGTATCTTCATCCCCAGATACATCTAACATTAATCTTCACATCATACCACTGGTTGGCTGAATCATCCTGAAACAATGACATTCATGTCAGCTTCATGCTCAGAACTCTCAAAAACCTCATACTTAATCACAGACTAAAATACCTGACTCTGATCCTGCTATTATAATGTACCACATACACTGACCTAGGCTTTGCCCCACTTGTACTCTCCTGTTTCCACCTGGAATATTCATCTTTCTCCTACAGAAATATTGGATGACATTACAAGCACATCTAATATAACACTATTGTAGGAATCTTTCTCCTACAGAAATACTGTATGACATTACAAGCACATCTAATATAACACTATTGTAGGAATCTTTTTCCAATTCATCCAAAGAAATATGTGAACATTTATTCTTTTTTTCAGACAACTTTCCATAATCTTCCTTTCTGTTATAGCCATTTGTCTTCCACGCTCACTAAATTACAAGCTTATCAATGAATGGAACTTTGTCTTACTTCTCCCTTATTTGTTGTTGGTTTCACATTGGTTCCTTGCATTTATTTGTTTATTTAATAGACATTTGTTGAGCAACTTACTATGTTTCAAGCACTACGCTAGGTAATAGAGATGCAAAGAAAAGAACGGTAGTTTCTGTTCTCAAGGAGTTTGCTATTTAGTTTCATATTTATAAAGTAAATAGTAAAATGTGATGAGCTTAAAGTCAGGGTAAGACTTCAAGTGTGGCTGGAGAAAAAGGGAATATCAGCGAAGTTGGCAACTGAGTGGAGTCTTGAAAAGGAATTAGCACAAGTACAAAATGATGGAGGAGCATTCCACACAGTGGAAAAAATATTGGGAAATGCATGACGGTAGTTCAGGGAAGTGTGAACAGTTCTACAGATCTGTGGTTGAGCATGTTTTAGGGGTTGGTGTCATAGGGTGGAACCTACAAAGGGAAGAAGGAAATGTTCTAAAAGTAGACCTCTATTGGAGAAATTAGACTTCATGTTGTAGCCAATGATCTCAAAAGACACTCTACAAAACACCTGTACTGAAGGATATTAATTCTTAGAAGAGAAAAAAAAAAGGAGTATGGTCAATTAGCCTTGGGAAATACCTGACTAAACAAAAGTAAATGAAGTTTTTTCTTTAGGATTTGCACTGCCTTCTACCATGTGGTGGGCAGTTTGTAGAGTACTTCCCAAACTTACATGACCATGAAACCCTTCCTTCTTAAAACATCCCCAGGACTGATATAGGATGATACACACTTTGGGAAACACAACTCTATGTAACAGAAAAACATTGGAAAATTTTGGCATGGGAATGATATTATTAAAAATGTGCTTTAGTTATTTCCTCCCAGACAGAATGAGGAGAATGTCTTGGTGGGATAGAACAGAGGAAGGTAAACGGGGAGGGATATTGTTGCTGTATTTCAGGTTACGAGAAGGGACTATACTGAGGTAATGGTGAAGGGTTTAGAGAGAGGGGGATAAATTCAAGGTATATTTAAGAGTGAAAAAATATAGGATCTGTTAACTAGATGAGGGGGTAGTTTTTAAAAAACATATCAATTATATCACCCTTTTGTCTAAAACCCACAAATTGTTCACCATTTCTCATAGAATCTTTGAATGTTCTGTGAAGCAGTGCATGTTCTCCTTTCTTATATTCCAGCCTCATCTTCACAACTCTTCTCACTCACTTCCCTTCAGTGCCTCCGGCCTTCTTTTGTCCACTCTCGCTTGCTGCGCTTCCTGTGGCCTCACAGCCTTTAGCTTGGCTCATGTTTTCCTTTCTCTGCAAAGTCTTTCCTGATCCTCCTGCTTGAGTGAAATGTCTCATTATATACTCTCCTGGAACCAAGCACCTCTCATTCAAACCTCTTATCACACTTATTTTGTTTTTGTTTTTTTTTAATTACTTCTTTAATATCTTTTTCATTACCTAGATTGAAATCTCCAGGAAGGTAGGGAGTGTTACCACTGTATCCTTAAAGCAGAGAAGAATTCATGTCACATAAAAAGCTCATAAATGCTTATTTAATCATAATACATTAATAAGTTAATAATGGAGAAGAAGAATTCAAAGTTATCTCTAAGATTTATGACTTGGAAATTTGCACGTAGCTGTGTATTTATTGAGTAGGAAGCACAGAAGCATAAGGAAATATGGGTGAAATTACTACATTTGGCTTTTGACACAATATGTTTGACATGCCAAAGCAGTTAGAATGTTATTCTGGAGCTTAAGAAAAAGGTCTGAGTTAACAACAAGCATTTCAAATGCCTCAGTGTCATTAATGAGATAGCCAAAGGGGAATTATCTAATGAAACGGAGAAGTCCAAGAATGGTGCCCTGAAAATAATTATACCATGGAAAGGCAGTATAAGGGAAGCCTATGAAGGAGACATGGATGGCACAAAGTGGTGAGAATAAAACCAGCTAAGAGTAATATAAAATCCTGTGGGATATCAAGTGTCAAAAGGAAGAAAATTTTGCTGATGGGCATTGGAATTCCCCAAGTCCATTTATGAGCTATGTATTTCAAAGAACATATAGGTGAAGGCCAAGTTGTATCCATGGACAGTATATATTACTTGGATTTCCTTAGGGCTCCCAAACTTTCCCTTTAGGAAAGAAAAAGTTCAGATCACCTAACAAATGGGCTTCTTTGAAGGGTAGGTGTCTCAGTTTACCTGGGTGTTATGACAAATACCACACAATGGGGTGGTTAAACAAGGGGACTTTATTGGCTCAAAGTTTTGAGGTTAGGAGAGGCCAGGGTCAAAGTGTCAGCAATGCAGTGCTTTGTCCCTCAAAGTCGGTAACATTCTGGTGCTGGCTTGCAGACAATCCTTGGGGTTCCGTGTCTTGCATCTCTGCCTTGTGTCATGTGGCAATGTCCTTTTCTTCCTCTTCTGATCTGATGACTTTCAGTTTCCAGCTCCTCCCCAAGGCTTTCTCTGACTAAAAGCCTGAATTTCTCCTGCTTCTAAAGCTTTCCAGTAAGCCAGCTTAAGGTCCATTCTCATTCCTTTGGACCACACCTTAACTAAAATAGCATCTTCAAAATATTCCATTTACAATGGGTTCACACCTACAGGAAAGCAGATTCAAAACATATCTAAATTTAGTCTACCATGGTCGGGGTGAGGAGATCACAGAGATTTGGAAGACAGCTAAGATACAATGAAAGAATTTTACTTTCTACCTGTGTGACTCAGGTAATTTTATATTTCTTTAGTTTCTTCATCTAAGTATTGGAGGTAATAACTTCTATTTTCCAGAGTTATGTGATTTAAATAAGAAAGTATAAATGAAAGTAGTTATTTTATTACTTGGTCTATATTAGATATTTTGTGGAAACTGAATCCACTTTAATACTTTGATGTTTAAGAAAGGTTAAAAATGCTGGCCTAACTTTTCTCTAACAATAATATTATAAAAACTATTTCATTTACCTCTTAATAGAAAATATAACAGGAGTGGATTCCAAAAACTTTCTGAAGACATCATCAGATCCATGTGAAAAGGTTGGCAGAATTCATAAAATCTATTTATAAACTACTTCATCTGCAAGAGTATAAACTACTATAACCAGAATCCAAGTTCAAATTAAATTATAGATATTTAATTCCCTGTAAGACATTCTAACATAGAGTAAATGATTGTCATCATCTAGCCCTTTTAAAATTGTTCTTAATATTGTTTGTAAACAGCTCTGCAATGTACAATAAAATAAGTCTCAACCTCAAGGATGTGCTATAATTCCATAAAGTATAATGATGTTTCTACAAGGTATTTTATTCACTTCATAATCATCCAAAGCCAAATCTGTGCTTAATAAATAAGTAATTTCTATAAAGTTTTAAAAAATGGTTCTGCCCCAAGGAAATTCTTTGTCAACCTAGCAATTAGGGAGTCAGTTCTTTCTTAAGTGGTGTTATGTGAGTATTATCCCATGGCTAATTTGAAGAACTTAATTACAGGGTCATTTTAGATATGGAGCATGAATTAAACATATTGTCAGAAAATCTATCCTGTCTTTTTCTTGAAACTAGTCCATTTCCAACTATAATGCTATATGCTTTCACATTTGACTATTACTGTATTTAGTTATAATTTAACTGAATGCATAACATTATCTGAATTCCTTTCTCAAAAGGTGTTATATAATATAATCATTTAAAAACTCACATTTAATTAGTGAAGGTCATGTATAAAGAGCTGTCCAAAACTTGACATGATTTTCTTCACACTGTGTTTCTACCATAAAAAGTGAAATGATTAATATTGTGCTTGAAGCTCAAATACTACATTATACAGAAAAATAATATATGAAGAAAATATTCACTCTCAAATATTAGTTCCAAGATTAGATAAATTCCAAGTCATTTCCATATACAGTCTTTCTATATTACTTTACATCCCCATATTATCTCTATCAATAAAACTATGTAGCTGAGGAACTATAGTAATTTTCACAGATATCTGTGTTGCAAATGTCTACATGTTTTATTTTATTTTTAATAAAGATGTATGATTTTGTGTAAGATGCACTTAATCCCTGTAAATTCTATAGAGGAAAATAAGAAAAAAAATTGTTCTTTGTATAATAGCAAAAAAACACAGTCTGTAAAGAGAATTTATGTTTTGAAAACACTACATTTAGGATTTTTCTCATGAAGTAACAAAGTGAGCAACCATTTTCCTATATGATTTGATTAACAGTTTTAGCCAAAATGGATTATTCAGAACTTTATCCTGTCACTATTTTATTGTTCAGATTAACTAGAATATTCTTTTCAGTCTTATCAACAAATCATATACAATATTTATAAAAGTACTTTAAATAGATTGGCACAGTTAAATATATCCAATTTCTATATTTTCTAGTTAAACACAATATATGAAAAAATAAGGAACTACACTGAATAAGAATATCCTTAAAAGAAAGGAAAGTCAAGAATGGAATTATAAGAAATTCATAGAGTTATTTTTATCTTAAGGGCATAATCTAAATTTCAGAGTTTTGAAGAATCACATGCATCGATTGAAGCATCGCAAAGATTTACCTTCGGAGAGTTTAATGGAAAGACATAATGGGGAGATGTTCATGCACAAAACAAACATTCTTTTTATTAGAAGATAAATATTGCCAAAAGGAATGAGGGCTAGCCACATTTTATGTATGACAAACTTTTTATCCTTCAGAAACCAAAAAGAAGAGACAAGTACATAATTATGATATTTGAAGCACTTCACTCAGGTTTGGAAAGCAACCCAATTTTAGTGCAACATGTAGCAACTGCTAAATAACTGCATAGCAACAGAAAATAGCATTGTAATTTCCCAATATTTCCAATGTAGACAATAACTAAAAGGTCATTAGCAAATATCAGATGTTGTTGTCATCTCTAAACAAGACATGAAACAAACAATTTAGGGACCTTCGACATGGTAGACAATACCTATATATGAGTTCTAAAGCATTCCAGAAAGCCAATGAATAGAATACTAAAGATCCCAAAAAGAGACTTATGCGGCCAACTAACAAATTACTGTTGTTGTAAAAAAGCATTAAGAACACATTCTTTCCAGAAGAAAGTTTCCATTTAGACACAATCAGCAGGGCTTAATTAGAAAACATGAATAATTGAACATGCTGCTGCTCTCTCTGAGCTACAACCTTAAGAGTCATGTAGAAGCAAATTCTTTTTAGACAAAAGAGCATGTCGTACTGAATCATTCTCTATTGTTTTCTTCTTTCTGACAACAACCTTTACAGTAATAATTCAAATGAATAACCACCGAGAAAATGCTATAAATATAGGTCTTCAGTTGTAATAGAAAAAAATAAAACAAACATTCCTGCAATCCCTACATAAAGCCAAGTTTCTGAAAATACAATAGAACGAGAAGGAGGGAGGGAAAAGGTGAGGACTGGAAATGATTTAGGATATTGAAGCCTTCATAGAATTAATCATTCTGTCAACAGCATTAAAGTCCAAGGTCACAAATATTCTCTATTGCAGCACAATTTGAATATATGTACATAGTTCCCATTTTGTTGACGTGCCTCCCTAATTGGGTGCTAATTAAGCAAGTTTTAAATGGATACCTAGAATCCCCAGTGGGTATTTCAGGTTCAATATCTTCAGGGGCTCTTTAACTCAGGCCACTAGAAAGTCACAGAATAATTAGCTAACGGGAAGAAAAATATAACCATTGGTATGCAGTATATACAGGAACAAAAAAAAAAATTGTTTAGATGCAAATTTAAACAAAAGCCATTAGGTAAAAACAATAATGAAAAGAAATAAACAAACAAACAAACAAAAAAAACAAGCTACAAGTGTGAACTACCCAGCTTACCTCTCCAAACACTGGTTTCCCTGGAGCCAGGTGCACCGCTCTACCTGTCCTAGCTTCCTTTTCATATACTCTGAGCCATGTTTCATAGAACTGGGTCCCATCTTTTTTCTGGAAAACTAACCAACGGAGCCTCATCTCTTTCTGTGTTTCTTTATCTACTGCAATCAGGAATTCTAACCCCCTACTGCTGCTGTTCTTGCTCTTGCTGAACTTGAAAGACCTTCCTTGCCCTCTCTATAATCTTATATTCCTCTCTGAGTCCTGGACCTGGAAAAGGACACATCAGACTCCACGTTAAAAGCCCTAGACTAGGCGAGGTGTCCATGCATTTTTTTTTCTTGTTAGTAATGCTAACTCTAACTTATGCCCATCATGGTGATACCAGTACACACTGACTAATTCTGCGATCTTCGCTCTCTTTTCTCTCTTGGCCATTCCGCTTGCATCTCTTGGCTCCCAGAATAGCCAGCACAATGTTTACATTGGTAAGAACATTCCAGGGTCTTCTGTTTAGAAGACAGCTCCTCAGAAAAGTCTTAGGGGTCTATTCTCTTTTTGTGTGCAGCCTAGTCTCCAAATTCCAGGATTTCCACAGAGCATTTGGCAAGAAAAGATGATGAAAGGTCTTAATTCTTAATTCTTATCCAGGATATTTGAGCAACACAAAATAAATTCTGTAGCCTAACTCCCAATTATTTTAGGTATCCTCAAACATATTACGAATAACATTTTTAAAGGATGATCCAAATTTTGGATTTGTTAATGCTCTCTATTATTTTTTTATTCTCCATTTATTTCTGCTCTAATCTTTCTTATTTCTTTCCTCTGTGTGCTTTTGATTTAGTTTGCTGTTCTTTTTCTAGTTCTTCTAGGTGTGCAGTTAGGTCTTTGATTTTAGCCCTTTCTTCTTTTTTAATGGAAGTATTTAAGGCTCTAAGTTTTCCTCTCAGCACTACCTTCACTGCATCCCATATGTTTTGATATGCTGTGTTCTTGTTTTCATTCTTATCATGATAATTATTGATTTCCTTTGTAATTTCTTCTTCAAAATTTAGAAGAAGAAACTTTTAAGAAATTTAAATTTAAATTTCTGTTTAAGAATATGTTATTTAACTTCCATATATTTGTGTATTTTCCAGTTCTCCACCTGTTATTGATTTCCAGCTTCATTCCGTTATGGTCAGAGAAGATGCTTTGTATAATTTCAATCTTTATAAATTAATTGAAACCTTTTTCGTGACCCATCACATGATCTATCCTGAAGAATGATCAATGGGCAGTTGAGAAGAATGTATATCTTGCTTTTTTAAGATGCAATGTTCTGTATTTATCTGTTAGGTCTAGTTCATTTATTAAAGTATTCAGGTTATCTTGTTCCTTATTGATCTCCTGCCTAGATGTTCTATCTATTGATGAGAGTGGTGTATTGAAGTTTCCAACTATTTTTATAAAAGCATCCATTTCTCCCTTCAGTTTTGTCAGTGTTTGCTGCATGTATTTTAGGGCACCATGGTTATGTGCATAAATATTTATGATTGTTATTTCTTCTTGGTGGATTGACCCTTTTATTAATATATAGTGTCCAGCTTGTTCTCTTGGAACAGCTTTTAATTTAAAGTCTATTTTGCCTGACAATAGTATAGCTATTCCAGCTCCTTTTTGGTTACTATGTGCACGGAATATTTTTTCCCAATCTTTCAATCTATTTGTGTCTTTGGGTCTAAGGTGTGTCTCTTGTAAACAACATATACTTGGATCATGCTTTTCATCCATCCTGCCAACTTGTGTCTTTTGATTGGGGACTTTAATCCATCAACATTCAGTGTTATAATAGTAAAGGGAGTACACATTTCAACCATTCTGTTCTTTGGTGTTTTATGTCATATGTTATTTTTTGTTTCTCTTGGGCTTTATTGCAAACTCCTTTTCTATATAGCTGAACTTTTGTGATGTATCTAACTGATCCCTTTTTCATTTTTGTTTCTGTATATAGAGAGCATTAACAAAACCAAAATTTGGTTCCTTGGAAGGTCAAAAAATTGGCAAACCCTTAGCTAGATCAACAAAGAAAAAAAGAGAGAAGGTGAAAATAAATATAATCAGAAATGACAGGGGGGATTACTGTGGACCCAACAGAAATAAAAAGGGTCATGAGAGGATGCTATGAACAATTGTATGCCAACAAATTAAATAACATAGATGAAAGTATAATTTCCTGGAAACATGCAAATGACCTACACTGACTCTAGAAGAAATAGAAGATCTCAACAGACAAATTACAAGAGATTGAATCAGTCATCAAAAAAGCCAGATGGCTTCACAAGTGAAATCTACCAAACATTCCAAAAAGAATTAATGCTAACCATGCTCAAACTTCCAAAAAGTTGAACTAGAGGGAAGACTATGTAATTCATTCTTGGAGGCAAACGTCACCCTAATACCAAAGCCAAATAAAGATAATACAAGAAAATAAATTTACAGACCAATCTGTCTTATAAATGTAGACGCAAAGTCCTCAATAAAACACTTGCAAATTGAATCCAACAGCACATTTAAAGAATTATACATTATGATCAGGTAGGTTTTATCCCAGATATGCAAGGGTGGTTCATCAGAAGAAATTCAATTAATGTAATACACCATACTAATAAAATGAATGGGAAAAAATACATGATCCTCTCAATTGATGCAGAAAAGGCATTTGACAAAATACAGTATTCTTTCTTGATCAAATGATTTAGAAAACTGGAAATAGAAGGAAACTTCCTAAGCATGATAAAGGTCATATATGAAAAAGCACAGCTAACATCATACTCAATGGTGAAAGGCTGAAAACTCCCTCTAAGATCTGGAACAAAATAAGGATGCCTGATATCACCACTGTTATTTGACATTGTGCTGGAGGTCTAGCCAGAGCAGTTAGGCAACAAAATGAAATAGAAGGCATCCAAATTGGAAAGGAAGAACTAAAACTTTAACTATTTGCAGATGGTATGCTCCTATATATAGACATTCCTGAAAACTCTACAGCAAAGCTAATGGAACTAATAAATGAATGCAGAAAACTGGTGGGTTACAAGATTGACATGAAAAAATCATTAGTATTTCTATGTATTGGTAATGAGCAAACTGAGGAGGAAATCCAAAAATTCCATTTATGATAGTAACTAAAAAAATCAAATATCAAAGAATAAATTCATCCAAGGGTGTAAAAGAATTATGCACAGAAACTTATTAAACTTTGCTAAAAGAAATCAAAGAAGTCTAAATGAATGGAATTACAATCCATGCTCATGGATTAGAAAACTAAATATCATTAAGATGTCAATTCTATCCAAAATAGTTTTACATATTCAATGCAATACCAATCAAAATTCCAAAGCCCTAATTGCAGAAATAGAAAAGCCAATTATGAAATTTATTTGGAAGGGTAAGCAACCCTGAATAGCCAAAATCATCTTGAAAAAGAAGAAAGAAGTTGGAGGACTCACACTTCCTGACTTTAAAGCATATTACAAAGCTACATTGGTCAAAATAGCATGGGACTGGCACAAGGATGGCTATATAGTCCAATGGAATTGAATTGAGAGTTCAGAAATAGACCTGCAGTTACAGGACCAACTGATTTTTGACAAGGTTGCCAAATCAGAAAGAATAGTCCCTTCAACAAATGGTGCTAGGAGAACTGGGTATCCATATGCAAAAGAATGAAGGAGGAACTCTATCTCACACCATACACAAAACTTAACTCAAAATGGATCAAAGAAACAGGACCATAAAATTCCTAGAAGAAAATATAGGGAAGCATCTTCAGAATCTTGTGTTAGGCAATAGTTTCTTTATATCTAAATCACAAGCAACAACAACAAAAAATTAGATAAATGGGACCTCATCAAAATTAATAACTTATGTGCATCAAGGAACTTTATCATGAAAGTAAGAAAACCTACTCAATGGGAGAAAGTATCTGAAAACTATATATCCAATAAGGGTTTAATAACCAGAATATATAAAGAAATCCTACAGCTCAACAGTAAAAAGACAAACAACACAATTGAAAAATTAGCAAAAGACTTATATAGACATTTATCCAAAGAATCTAAAAAAAAGCACATGAAAAGATGCTCAAAATCATTAGTTATTAGGGAAATACAAATTAAAACCACAATGAGATATCATTTACACCTACTAGAGTGGCTGCTGTAGTAATTACAAGAAATTGCAAGTTGTGGAGGAAAAGGAAACCTCATTCATTGTTTGTGGCAATTTAAGATTGTGCAGGTACTTTGGAAGACAGGCAGTTCTTCAGAAGGTCAGATTGGTGTGAAACTTTAGGTCATATATACATTAATAGCATGAATATTAAAAGATAAAGCACACAACTGTGCAACAGTGACCCTTATTTTACTTGATGAATTATAGTTAATTGTACAATTATAATATTCTTTCATCAATTGTAACAAAGGTACCACATTAATGCAAAGTGTTAATAATAGGGTGGGGATGTATGGGAACACTCTATGTTTTACATGGTTTTTCTATAAACCTATAAGTTTTCTAATTTAAATAAATAAATAATTAAATAAATAAATAAATAAAACAAAGGATGATCCAAAACACATCAATTTTGAGAGGCACTATAATACAGTACTTTCTTGTGGACTTTGTGAACATACTGCCCCAGATTGCAATCTCACATCTGCTACTTGCTGCTTGAATGACCTTTGGCAAGTCACTTTGTCTCTCTGTGCCTCAATTTTCGCACATGCAAAATGGAGTAATATTTCTCCTGAAGTTGTTATGAGGAATAAATGAGCTAATTATGTATGGTACTTTGAAAGATACCTGCCAGATGATGAATATATCAGGCATTAGCTATTAATGTTATGATGACAAGGTATGGAAGATGGGTGTTAGTATTAATTTGGAATTTGTTTACATTTCTTGAAAGAATGAACAGTTAATATCCAAGACCTCTTCCAATATTAAAAATATGAATTACTCAGGAACCCCATTGAGTAATTATACCTTTCAAACTAAAGAAAAGTAGTTCTTAAAATATTTACAATTAAGGTTACTCAGGGCTGCCTTATTCTTGAGTCTTATGTAGTCGCAAACAACCACTTAGATTTACAGAATACGTATTTTTAACTTTATTAAACATATTATAATGTGATTCAATATTAAAGTAAAATTATGTTAATATTTGTCTCACATTTGTATTTTCTGATGATTTAACTGTTTTACATGCATTTTTTACCTTAAATCATTATTTTCAATTATTTCTGGAACAAAGAAAATGTTGAATATTTTGTTTCTTGAATACAATATTATATTTCATAGCCTGAAGTATAAACAAAAGCTAAAAATAAAAAAAGCATATTCTTTATCTTGTAATAACCATGATGATACTTTCTGTAAAAACAAATAACCTTACCAAGATAGCAGTTTTAGAAAGCACTTTCTCAAAAAACAAATTATTTTAAAAATGCCTTCTTAAATTTGGAAAAGAACTAAGATTTCAGATAGTCAAATTTTCCATCTAATGTATCAAATACATATGAAACATCCTTTTTCTAATAATCATTGACTGTTGATTAAAAAATAGCTAGGAATGGGGAGCTCATTGTTTAATAAGGTGTCCCATTCGATTGCATTTCTTAAACATTCAAATCATGTCAAAAGAAACCTCAATGTCATTTTTTTTCCTGCACAAACCTTGCTTCTGCCCTCTGGAATAATAAGTAAATGCATTATCTTAACATATTTCTTTTGATGTGATTTCTAGTTTTCAACTATCCTAATTGTCCCTCCCTAGTCATGTTCTTCTTTGCCAGATTCTCTATGAAAATCTCAGGCAATTTCAAAATCCCTTTTTTGTTTCCTATAAAATATTTTTTAAAAAACAGATTTCAATTTAATGAAGCATACAGTTAAAACTCAGAAGCCTATATTACCCTGCTGCTTCCTATATTAATGATTTTTTATGCTTCTTCAGCCATTTCCTTAGAAAATAGTAGCAACAACAACAAAAACATAATTTGTCCAAAAATTGGAATGACCTGTTTGGGTATGTCCTCAAATCTGAAGCTTGCCATGAATCTCTTTGCTTTCCTTATTTCCATCAAGCACTATGTTATTAGTTTTAAAGTCCAGTCCACTACTTACACATTTTTATTCATGGTTAAAATCAATTTCTTCAGGTTTTCTGTTCAAGGGCAATTCTAAAAATTCAATTCTATCACGAGCAGAGTAAGTGTTATGCTTTAATAGCAAGATTAGGAAATAGAAAATCAACTTGATTAAACATTTTGCTCAAAGTCACAAATGTATAATAAACATGAAATAATTCTCTCTTTCCCAACTTTTGAAGAATCAAGCACATATCATCTCGGGGTTAGTAAGAAGAAAAGCTTCCCTTCGCAACTAATCTCTGAATGGATACTTGTCACCTTTGTCCATCCCTAGAGGAGTTCCACCTGAGATGTGTAACTATAGGAGAAGAGATTTGGAAGAGCTGGAGAGGATGTGCTAAAAAATATCTCACTTGGGATTTCATGTAATTGATTCCTTTATAGCTGGAGCATTGTAATAGTGAGGGCTTCTAACGTGATTGCAGAAAGTGAAGAATGGTTTTAAGAAATAGAGAAAAGGGAAAAGGATTTGTTTTTGGAATTTGAAAAAACTCATATCTAGCCAAGTTGATTTTAACAAAAATTACAGGAAAACCCCAAAATTCAATGTGTATGGAATTTCTTTTAATAATGGTGCCAGTGGTGGGTGAAAAGGCACACTGTCTTTGAATAAAGTTAATATAGGTGGATCATAAATTGTGGGAAAAGAAAACGCTCCCTATTAATTTTGCATTTTGAAGAACATGCTTATGAAAATACCATGTAAATTAAGTAACATGTTAAAGAATGAGAGGAAAAACAAATATTTTATTCAATCTATTTGTGTTTCATTTCCTGGTTTTATTATATGACCTGGAAAAGTGATTTAAAATTCATAACTAAACCCTCACATGCATCAGAAAACAATCTTCTATTCAATTTTTAAATCTATTTTTAAAGGAAAAGTGTTATTACACTGAAGGAGAGATTACATCTTGCATTAACAAGAAAACTTTGGCTTTTTATATAACATTTTGGTTTAAGATTCTGAGCTTTACCCTTTGTACTTACATTTATTCAATGCAACCTAACAATAAATCTGAGACACTTTAGACAATGCTGGTAAATATTTTCAGTTAAATCACACCAAAGTTCTACTGGGGGTTATGACATCATTTCCTGTAAATTCCAAGTGAAAATGGGCAAGCTCTAACATTACCAAATCAAAAATGATCAGGTACTATACTGAGGTGATTGTCACCTGTGACTTGAAAAACACCCCCAAGATTTAGTCTAGTACCATCAACAGACATGGGAGAGAATTTGATTCTCACTGATTTCTAAGCACCCAGACAAAGATTCATAATTTGATTGCATAGCTTGGAATTAGAGTCCAAAGCTCTTATTCATACCCTAGGAAGGCCAAGTCAACTCAAGAAATAAAATTTTTTTTCTTTAGCTTAACACTGTTTCTGGTAATATGTTGAATATTCTGTATTTGCCATTGTATGTTTATTATGTCATTCTGGTATGTTGAGTTAGGTTTGATGATACTTATTTAATACTTTCAAGAAAAGCCATTCTTCTAGAATTGCTTTTCAAGAGGATCACTCAAAGTTACCCTCAATGGTCTATAAATATACCCCAGAGATATGTCTTACTAAGAACCCAACTCTCTAAGAATGCTTTTATAAACCATGTGAATGTGCAGTTCGCAATTTTTCTATTCATCTATGCACTAAGTCACTAAAATTTTGCACAAGCTATTATTTAACTCTTTGAGAAGGAGATTGCTAATACCTAAAAAATATTTGTGATAAGAATATCACCTAATTACCCACTTTGAGGAACTAAAGTAAATAATTCAACAGTGGGAAATTTAATTTACAAATATTAATTACAATGTTACATGTAATTTCAAACTATTTTAAATATCCTAACTGTCAATAATAGGAAAATGCCTTAATATTTTATATATGAATTGAAATAAATGTTTTGAACCATCAATCATACTTATGATGATAACTTGAAAACAGTTATGAAGATATTTATGAACTAACATGAACTAATGAAAGCAAAATGTGATTTCGATAACATAAGAAATAAATATGTATGTGAAATTGGTATAGAAAGACAAATAGACAGTCTTGAGAGAATTTTTTTCTTTAAAATGCTACATACTGATGTTATTATACAGATTGTACATTGTAAAACATAAAATCAGTCCAATGACCTAATTTTCAATAAGGCAGAACAGCAGAATCCTTGCTTTATCAAGAGTACCCATGTTTCTGTGCCTGTCTAGTTAAAATGTTGGGTGGAGGAGAATGAGCCAACAAAGCACCTTAACAAAAAGCAGCTCGAGATGTTAATGTAAAGCAAGTCTGAAAAAAAACCAAGGGTAGGCAGTAAAAGCAAAGCTAAAAGCAGTTTCAAGGAAGGGGTGGTTAACAATCTAAAATTCAGTTTAAATGTCAAGTAAGATTGGCAATAAAAAATGCTGTTGGACTTAGAGACATGGAACTCATTAAATGGAAATCGACCTTTTTGTGGTTAGTGTTGCCAGGGATTTAGGTTATTGTTCTGCTTCTGATCAGATTTCTGGTTTGTTTGCCTGTTGCATTTTTACATTTTCCTTATTAAATAACAACTGAGTATCGCCATTGACCTGGGGAGTAATTTACAAAGGCATTCCTTTTTTAGAATTTTTAAACATTTTTAGAAAGAATAAGAACAGAAGGCATTTAGCAGTAACAAAAGCAAATTAATTTTTACTGACACTTTTGATTTTTGGTGTGTTTGTCAGTTAAACATAAAAGTTCTAAGGTGAGTAGATACTTTACTTATAAAGAAGCCTCAAAAACTTGCGGTATGTGAAAACAGAAGACAATTGATGTTAACCACTGGAATTTTAGGAATACATTGATTAAAATTTATTTAATTTAATTTTCTTTCCAAACTGGCCCCGAAGATTATTTTATAACTCAGTATTATGAAATACAGCCCTATACTGAAAGTATAAAGTTGAATTCAAACTGATATCTATGTTTTCTTTTCTGGAATATACAATCTGTAAAAGGTATAACAACGCTTTCATATTATTCTATGGTTTGATTTCAAGAATTACTATTTTCTAGGGAAAAAAACCATATTTCATCTATTAATTGGAAATATAACTCACTCCTTTTACCATATAAGACTGAATTAAGAAAACTAGTAACTTTTTTTAAGAGTCTTTAAATCTTGTTTCCCTTTTTTGTGCAATTTCTTAACATAACCAGTTTTTTTCTCCCCTATTTTGATTTTCTAAAAGAAATCACCTCTAAATCATGAGTGAATTCAAATGCTCTTTGGAAATTCATCTTAATATCTGAACTGTACTTCTAGCCTTTTGAATATTTTCTCAGAGCCAGTAAACTTCCTATGGGCAAGTAGTAGCTATTAGAAATTGTAAGCCAATAAAGGTATGCCTAGGTGCACAGCGATGTTGTCATTTGTATATAAAAGTGTGTCCTCAGAGGATAAACTTATTGTAATGAACTGTGTGGTGTGGGATTCCTACTTCCAACTAGTTTGACCTTGTAGATTTTATATAATGTCACATGATAAAGAATAAACTGTTAAAGTGGCAAAGAAACAACAAAAAGATGAGACATAAACATAATCAGACAGACAGTTTAGTGCCTTGAGGAACCAAATTGTCTCATTGTTCCTGAACTGAAGGGTATTTATAAAAGTGCTGCTCTTTCTTTATGCCTTTTTGGTCTTATGCTATTTCTCCTCATCAGCTTTTGAAGTCTTGCAAACACAAAGAATTCTTAGTGCTTTTGCTGCTGTTGTTGTTGTTGTTATTGTTCCAAAGAAATTGTTGGAACATGTCATGTGATAGACATTAAACTCAAACTACCCAATTCTTTGAAGTTAGCTTCTAGCGTTATGATGCTTGGAAAGAACTGAGCCGAACCCTTCCAAAGTTTAATTTATAAAGCACTAACTATGAGCGAGGGCACATGAAAGTCTGTTCTGTTGTGATATGTATGCTAATATTTATTCCTATATATTATAGATGTAAAATCTGCATAATTAGAAATGGTACATAAACACAGTATCAAATGGATATGTGCTATATCAAACGAGTTCATTTCATATGTGTACAGAGATGATAGCAACACAGTACCCTGAATTCTACAATATGATAAAAAAGATAATTAAATGAGAGAAGTGGCTGCAACAGTTTTAAAAACAATATTTGGAATACATTTCTTTACTTTTCTCTTACTCATTCTTCTTTCTCCCAAACCCTCTATTTCTGAATGTCTTAATAGTTTATTTTGGGACATGGGTCTGCTGCTGAATTTCCTAGTTTTTTCTTCAGATGTGTACTGGGAGGTCTACTATTTGTCAAGTATACTGCCAGACTCTGGGGATGCAACATGAACAAAGCAAATATCACATATACCATTATGGGACTTTCACAAAGGGGACAACATAGCTGCAGATAGGCTAGTGGGAGGCTAGTTTCACATAATAGTCAAGTGAAATATTCTGGTAACTTTATCCAGACTGATTGGAGAGCTCTTCAAAGGATATAATAGAGAGTGATGATGGATTAGTTATAAAAGCTGAAAAAGAAGGAAATATCAATGGCTTCAAAGTAGCACCACTTTTTTTCCAGCTCTGCTTTTCACTGAGATAAGTAAGACTACTTGTAGGCATTGGTAATTCTTGGGGTAGACCTCCTAGTTCAAGACGACTTAACATTGTAAATGATAGTGATGTCTCTCATCCCCACTCAAAACATCTTTGCCCAACATATAGCCCATCAAAGTGAAATAACAGTCTAATTTCCTTTATTGCTTATAATATTTTATAAAATTACTGAAGCATAATTAGTTTATTCCTTTTCTTTAGTATGTTTTGTGTTTCTACACTATATCTTTACACTGTTAGATAAACTTAGGCACAAAATGTGCCCATAGTCACACAGTGACAGAGCCAGGATTCCATCCCCTGCCATTTGATTAAAAAACTTGTCTTTTGTCCAATAATCAACTTAATGTACTGAAAAGACCACTCTGGTAAAATTCTAAAGGCTTGCATTTTAATATGAACTGTATTATTAAACTATGTTTGTAACCTTGTAATCTTATTATCTATTTCAGTTCAACTAATAATGATTAGGAAAATAGCATTTTTAAATCTAATCATACAATAGGTGTGTGATTTCAAAAAGATTACTTTTTGAAAGTTTGATTATGGAATGAAAAAAATGCTGTGTAACTTAATGATGAGAAATTTTCTGATATATCTTTTTAAATAGTCAAAGGAGTGAACTGAATTATTTTTCATGTAGTTCTTTCACCTTATGCTGTTTCCCCAGGGTGCGAATATGTACAAACACAAGAGGAGAGAAATGTGTGAATAATATTGTTTGGGATATTTTGAGCCTCATTTTCCTTGTACAAACCTAACTGAATATGATGACATAAACAAACAACTAGTTCTAGAAACAACTGGAAGGAAATATATCAATATTTTAATTTCATTCTTTGGTGGGATTACTGGTGCATTTATTATCTTTTTAATATCTCTTTCTTTTCTGAATGTACTTTAATGAAAACGCATTGCCTGTTCTATAAACTATGCTTTATTATATAAAAAAGGATAAAAAGTTATTTGATTTTTTGAAAGATTTGCACATTAAAGTTTAATCTCAATTGCACACCATGATATTGTTGGAAAATAATATTATCAATTCATAACATTTTATTTTTGCCAGTAGTTTTAGGAAAAGAAATACATATTAACAGAATCTAAATCTTCTGATTTTTCAAGCCATGAATGTAATGGTATAACTCTCCTTTATAATACGGGAATATATTATATATTTAATTTAATCATAAGTAAGTAATTCTAGTGTCATACTCACCAGTCTGTTGGTGGCAATTAGTTTTGTAAAGCATATTAATAAGCATGAAAGTGTGTTCATGAAGAAGCAGTAATCCACCCTCATTTGAGTCTTAACTGGGGTAGTAAATGATCTCAGAAAAAGCCTGAGGTTTGGAGTAAACTGATTAACTTTAATATCTGTCTTGTTATTCCTAAAGTTTGAGTCTTAGTTTCTTTATCTTTAAAATTGGAGTTAAAATCACTTTTATTGCTAACTAAATATTATTTATTGTTTGTAACAAAAATAGCTGATCTTTGTTGAATGTTCCCTAAGAGACAGGTATTGAATCTATGAAAAGCATCTAATTAAAATGAGTCCTATTAGAATTTCTGTTCACAGATGCAAAAACTGAGAATCAGAATAGTTTAATAAGTGGGCCAAGGTCATAAATAGTAAGGGCATGGCTGGGATTGATACCCAGACAGTCTGATATTTGAGTTCAAGCTTGTAACAACTATGGATATCGCCTCTTACTCCTGTAGAAACTCAGTTTGGCTTTTCTATCACAACTGATCTGCTAACACTTCTGTTTTGCTTATGCTAATGACGCCAGAATTTGATTAGCTCTAGATTCTTTCCCACCAAAAGATTTCCTTTGATTGTCAGATGCAGAGAGATTTATAAATGCAGCCAATTTTCTACTTTTGGTTACTCATATTTTTCCTTGTCTTAGATACAAAGAAATCACACAAACTATTTTGTAGCAGACCTCTGCTATTTGTCTACTGGTAATTCAAATCGAAACAAAGCAAAAAGTCAGAAAGCTTTTTTTCTTTTATTTGGACTTACTAATCCTCACAAAATTCATCCTGCTAGGAGCTGCAGGGTACTTTAAACCAGGTCATTTTAAGTAAACATAAATACAGCACAAATTGGATGTCCCCTCAGGCCTTTGAACTGACTTGAAGTGAAAACTGTATGCAGGCCTTTGGTTTTATCTATACATATGCTTGGACTATAGCCAAATTCTCAGCAGAAGCACACATTTGCCAGAATAGGAGCAGCTGCAAAAGGTTGAGAAAGTATGAGCACTAGCTAGCACTTTGAAAAAGCTGAAAAATACAGACAATCTCTGAACTTTAATTACTTGACTTCTCCAAAGGCGCATGTAGAAATCTCCTAAGTATGCCTATGCCTGAACAATTCACTCCGGTTGAGTATGAGGGGAAGACAGTTAGTTCTGGAGCTTGACTGGTTTTGCAATCCTGGTCTGCCACTTAGTTGTGGCAAATCATTGAATTCCTCTGATTCTCAGCTTCATCTCACTTTAATGGTTTTTTGTGTGTGTATTCCTGAAATAGAGCAGATTTTCAACAAATAGTTTTATCATCATCTTCAAGCTGAACACTTCACAGTACCAGTATTCAGAAGTGGTCCTTTAAGATATTCATGTCTTTAAAAGGCTTAAAACACCTTTCTCTTTCTATAGATTTCTCTCCTTTTCCAGAGACAGACTGCCCTCCTCTGTAGCTGTCTTTCTAATGACTGTATCATTTTGCACCATCATTGAACAGAAGGCTCCTCTTTTACAGCAAGGAAAGCACTCAAGTTTGTAGAGCATTCATAAAAGTCTTGAAAACCTATTTAAACTGAAGTGATATGGCCTTAAGTATCAAATTCCTTGAGACTTGAAAGGTTTCAGAGTTAAATCAGGAAAAAATAGTTTTTCCCAATTCTCATTAAAAGAAATATACATAAACAGTTCAATTAGGAAAGACAAAATCGGTTCATTCTTAAACACAACAGTGGAAAGAGGCATCTTGTCAAGTAATGTCTATTGATCTCAGGTATACTGACTGATTTTTTTCAAGATTAGCTGTTCTTACGGAATTCTTCAATGATATTCTGCAATGTCAGTATACCAGTTTTAATGCAAGTGCAGACACATTCCCTTTCCTGAGGAATGAATAAGCCAAAGGAGATTGTCAGTCCCAGAAATAAAGAGGGACTATGTCTGCTTCAATAATGTGAACACTATTTCCAAATGTATCTGTTTATAATATAGATGAAAAATGACTACACAAGGAACAAATTTGAAAAAAACTGTAGAATATAATTCTATTTTCTTTTCCTGGGGTCCTAGGGGCTGCATGAGTTCCTGAGAAATGCAGACCTAAGTATATCAGAGACTTTCAAATAAGTTCAATAATTTACAGTCACTTAACTTAAAATGCCTGAACCAATATTTATTAAAAACTCTGGCTTCCAGCTGGGATGAGTATACTGGGGGTTAACAGAACTTTGTAGCATGTACAAAAGATACCCACAGCTGAAACTCTGGGACATAGAAAAGAAGACCTTCAAAGTCTGATGAATTATATGCCAACTCAAGGCCCTTGTAGCAGCAGACTAGCTCACACTTAGAGGGATAAATCAAAGCATTAATCGGTCTTGTCAGTAAAGCAGGTGTTTCCACTGCCTTTATGGTTCATTTTCATGCAAAAAGGTTGTGGGACACAGAAATCATGAAGGATTGCAAATAAATGGCATTGACAAGATTGATCCCATAAGGTGAAGAGGCCAGAATCAGCCTGTCTTTTCATATTATGAGATATACCTAATAGCAGTGCCTCTTTAAGCTCTGGTTCCACAATGGCCTATTTGTGAGCTCACGATTTTTCTTCTTTCCAATTTTTTTTTTTTTTTGATATGTCAAAGGCCTTTCTTTTCTTTTCATGATAAACTATTCTAGCAGCCATAGCTGGTTTAGAATGTTAGAAAACCATGGCACACATGACTTGACAAAAGGATTTTTGTTTTTAAAGGATTTTAAGGGCAGGATGTACAAACTGTATAATCTGGTTCCAAGATGGAAAAGAATGAGGAGAAGAGGCACATCCCCATTATGTCCCCATTTCAAAATTCAGTGATGACAGAAATATTAAAAATTCCAAGAATATATACAAAATATTTGAGATGTTACATTTTATTGTGTGAACAAATTTGGAAAAAAATAATTTAAAATTAGGAAAATCTCAAATAAACATAGGGTCAACCTGGTGTTTTATAAAAAGGCAATTTTTATTTATTATGTATTACTTATGCAGATTTGTTAAGTGAGCAGTCATTGATACAGTAAAACATCAAATGAAAAACATAACTAAAATTACACTTGTAAATCCTCTAGTAGATTTCATGATTTTTTTCTTTCACATAGTATTTTACTTTTGGATAAATTGCAAAATTACACATCAACCAAGTATTGAGTACTTGCTATGTTCTGGAAGTTATTCTAAGCACTTAGTATATGCTGTACTCATGTACTCATAACAATCTTATGTTGTAAGTACTATTATTATCCCCAAAAGGAAACATAAACACAGGGAGGTTTTTTAAAGCAAAGTAATTTGCTTTAGGTCATGTGGCTACTAGGCTGGAATTCAAACACAGAGTCCCAGAGTCTTTATGCTTATCCCTAATGCTTTTCTGCCTCTAGAGAATAACTTATTCGATTCCTTATTATCAATATCAATGTTAATATTTTGAAGTGTTACTCTAAATATATAGGTCTTTGCAGTACAGATGTCTTTTCTAAACAAAGCAATTTGAATAAAAAGTGAATTTCTTAAGCCAACTTGTGTTTCCAAAGTGACTTTCCATAAAAATTCCTGTTCCTAATATATAAAAAAATCTTGCTGGAGGGTTCACATTATCTTTTTTAATAACAACTCTAAAGAAAATGCCCAGGTCCATCTGCCTGAATGTTCTAAACTTATTGTTGAGGAACAGGAAGTGGTTACAGAGACTGAAAAGCTTTAAGATGGTTTGGAAAAAACATTACCTCAACTTTCTATCTGATATAAATCTTGTTTAATCTCTGTTTATGAGACATGCAAGAACTGTCAGGATAAGATTTATACACAAACTTCTAGAGCTGTAAATTTCCAAGGGGATGTAACTGATCACTAGTATATTAGAGCCATGCACACAATCTGTATGGCAAATCTGCTTAATTCAGGAATTTGTTTGTTGAATATACATCCCAAGAGCACAAATAAAGTTGTTTATATAATAAAAATGTTTTGTGACATCAGGTTAAGAATACCCATATATCCATCACAACAAAAGGGAGATGCAGTTCTTGAGTTAAAGCAATCTTTCTTGGTGTCAACAATTCTCTGTATGATTCACCTTTCATTCCAGTCTAAGGTTGATTAAACCCTTTTGTTTGACAGCTGCAACCACAGGCTATGCAGTCATATAGCAATCACTTCTTACTGGCTTGGACAGCATGTCTCCCAGGGACAAGAATTTTTAACTCAAACATCCATGGATAATTCTTGAAGTGCCTCTGTTGAAATTGAATATTTAATTTTAATATTAAGTTGAACTTATGCATTTTTCTGAGAGATGATTCATAAATTGCATCCAATTTTCAAAAAGCATGTGTTTCAACAAAAAGGAAAATCAGACTGAAATAATTTTGTAAAACACTGCTCTTATCTAGTCATTTTGTGTTGTTAATGCATTATAACACCCATGAAGGCAACCTAATGGCAGACCCTTGAGGATAGATAAAAGTTATTGTCAATAGTGATTTTTTTTTCCTTACTGGTTAATAAAAACAGAGATATAGTCTTATGAGAACACTCTGATGGCATTCCCAATTTTAAGCATGGAAAAAGGTGGTCCTTATCATTTGGGTTAAGACTATGATTAACTAACTGATTTTAGGATCCATGTTCCCTCCAAATAAAGATCTATTCTTGTGTATGAAATATTTATGAGACTTTGTTATGTCATTGGCCCAATATGACCCATATCATTTCTTTTACTTATTTTACTTTTCTAAAATAACCTAAATGCTGAAATGGATATATTCCTCATAATGTTCTTAAGACATATGACTTCGATATTAGAGAAAGTTAACCCCTTTATTAAAAAACAAAGAGAATATATTGATTTGAAAATCTAAGAGATCAACAGAAATCTTCAGTTAATGTTATTGAAAAATGCATTTTCCTAATTTTTTTTCTGTACTTCATAAACTTTTACATGATCTTCATATCTAACTTATTTGAGTTACAGAATGGATCCCTATTTTCAAAAAGGCAATTTTTTTTATTAATGAAAATACTGAAAATGTAAAATATAGAGAAAAGTGTAAAGAAAGGAAAAAGAAAGAAACTTATTCACATCATCCAAAAGGATATCTTTAGGTGACTTTGTTACAATTTAAAAAAAAATTTGTTTCATGTAAAATTTTTTTCACTTTACTGGTTATCTTATATCATATGCCATAAAAATAAAATTTGCATGAACATATTTATGCTAAATTATTTTAAGTGCACTATGAACACAAGTACATGAATGTTTTTTGTTATTTAAATTTATTGAACATATAATGTACCTTTTACCATATTTACCAGAAAAAATATTTCTACTCTTTTTATTGTTATATCACACATAAAATATGGATATAAGAACATACCAAGCTTCAGTTTATTTTTTATGATAATGAATTGAAAACAACACTGAAGAATTTATGACAGCACATTCACTTCTAAATATGACTTAGAGTACTTTCACATGATTGCATGTAGACCCTTTCCAGAATAAGGTTGGTCAGAAACGAGATTTGGAAATTTGTTCTTCTAGAGCCTATTCCAAAGAGTTGTTTTTAAGATATGATGTGACATAAGAGAACTACTGCAATGCCTCTGCATTCATTTTAACAAATGGGTTTTCTGTAGCCAATTTGGTTTCCTAACCTTATTTTTATGTGAAAGCAAATTGTTCAGGGCTGTTGGAAACAGAGTTCATAACTCTACTAATTGCCTCTGAAAATAATGTAAATTCAACTACAAGTTGCATGAGTGTAGTAGCAACATTCATCAAGTCTTTCTTCTATGTTTGAACAAGCAGAGAGTAAGATACAATGTATTAATAATATTAATATAAATGATGATGGGTTCAAAAATCTAATCCATTATGACTCCTGGGGATGCATCTGGCCCTGGCATAGTGGGATTGACACATCTTGACTGAAAGGGGGATGCGAAATGAAACGAAATAAAGCTTCAGTGGCTGAGAGATATCAAACGGAGTCGAGAGGTCACTCTGGTGGACATTCTTACACACTATATAGATAACACTTTTTAGGTTTTAATATATTGGAATAGCTAGAAGTAAATACTTGAAACTACCAAACTCCAACCCAGTAGCCTTGACTCTTGAAGACGATTGTATAACAATGTGGCTCACAAGCAGTGACAGTGTGATTGTGAAAACCCTGTGGATTGCACTCCCTTTATCCAATGTATGGATGGATGGATGAGTAGAAAAATGGGGACAAAACCTGAATGAAAAAAAGGGGGGGAGGATGATTTGGGTGTTCTTTTTTTCTTTTTATTTTTTATTCTTCTGATTCTTTCTGGTGTAAGAAAAATGTTAAAAAATAGATTGGGGTGATGAATGCAAAACTATAAGATGGTACTGTGAACAGCTGATTGTACACCATGGATGAGTGTATGGTATGTGAATGTATATCAATAATACTGAATTTAAAAAACAAAGGTTAAAACAATGAAATTTTATGATTTTAATGGGTTCAAAGGTGACTTCTTTTAATTTGCATTTATATTACCCTAGTAATATTGAACATCTTTCCATAAAGTCACCAGTCATTTTCATTTTCTTGCTTGTTCATTTTTGGGACCATTTTCTTATTAATTTGTAATAAATATTTTTATAGTAAAATAAAAAAGAATCATTAAAAAAAGAAAAAAGAAAAAGAAAATTAGGGCACCTTGGAGAAAAAAGAAGCATATCATTTTAAAGTTTAATTAAATATGTCTTCTTTAACACCTTGTGTTATTAAAGAAGACATATTAATGTAATGTAGGGAATAAAAAGTTCAGTAAATCCCCGATATTTTGGGAGTTTGTGATCTGCAAGAGTAAAGAGGTTTGCAAAGCAGCAGATGAAAGGCAGAACAATGGACTTTCTGGAAGTGAACAGAGCCTGGAGAAGGTGCATCCACCGTGGGACTGGGGAGGCGTTCACGAACAGCCAGGCTCTGAGCCAGAACAAATCACAGGATGAAGAAATGCTTCTCTGGCACTTTCTATGTACCCCGCACCTCTACAGGTCCCTACCTGTGTTAATTCACGTAATCCTCAAAAGCAGCGCTCAGAGGTGGGAGCTGTTATCATCTCCTCTTTACAGAGGTGTAATGTGAGCCTCAGAGAGGAAAAGCAAAATGTTCTTAAGCCCTGCCTGGAGATCACCACCTTCTTTTAAGGTAACTTCGTTCCGTTGTGTCTCTTTATTTCTCTTAAAGTCAAGCATGAGCTGCACACCTGCATCTAAACTCAGCAAATGTTTTTCGGCTTCCAAATGTGGGCAAGGCAGGACAGGGAGTAGGATCAGATGAACAACACATGGAATCCACTATTAAGGAGCTCATTATCCAGCAATGGAGAAGAATTGGAATATATGCCCGACTCTAATTGGCAGTGGACGCCACGTAGGTGAGGACAAGGGGAGGGCGGTGATTTTAAGGATAAATACATGAAATGTAAATCAGAAGTTGATTGTGTCTTCTTTTTCTATCTTTTAAAAAAATGCATTTTATTTTCTGATCATGAAGGCAAAACTCTTTGTAGGAAATTGGAAAATACAGGGAAGAATAAAGAAGAAAATAAAAATTATCCATAATCTCACCATCCAGAGAAAAATATGATTATATTTTGGTATACTTCATTCCAGCCTCTTTTTTATGAAAATAATGGTTCTTTAGAAAAGTTATATATAATTTTACATAATATATTATCATGTAATATGTTGCTTTAATATAACATGCAATATATTATATAACTACACATTAGCATTATATCATGAACATTTTCCATGTTGCAAAAATTGTTTGAAACATGATTTTAAAAGGCTGTATAACATACTCATGCATGGACATGCCATAATTTACACAACCATTTTACTGTTTTTGGATATTTGTATTATGCCAGGTTTTGCTATTAAAAAAAATACTGAAAAAAAAAAATCTAATCCATAATATCCACTCACCTGGTGTCTGAAATGCATTTTTTTCTAGCAACATTAATAGCTAATTACAGACTAAAGATGTCATATATACTTGGCAGAACAATTTATTTTTGGAGGGAAAGAAGTATCAAGAACAGTTTAGAAACATATTTAAAAATATTTGGCTTTCTTATGGTGACATAAAATTTGTTTAATTAAAGCAGTATTTCTCTGGAGAACATTAAAATGTCTTAAGTAGGTCATATTTAAGGCAGCTTGTATCCTTCATAGTCCTATGCCCACCTCACAGCCTGTTATTGTTGACTTACCAAACCAACAACAATTTAGTGGCTGTGTTTTGAGCCAAATAAATATCCCAAATTCTAGTTTTTATATTGGGTCCAATGATAGGCACACGTGGCTATAATCCAAAACCTTTAGTTGATTCAGTTACTAGTCTGTGAAATTAAATGTTAGCTGTTGCTTGCCCTCAGTTTCACCTAGGGCAAGAAAACAGAGAACGCAATGCAATCCACCCCGTGTACTAAAAGTTAAAATGACAGATCGACTGTCACTACTTATGCTGCTCTATTGCTCTATATATAAATTTAAAGGTCATGTTCCATTTTCTCTTCTCCAATACAATGGTGCATACTCAAGTAAATTGTTTAATTATAACAATTCATAACATTTATATAACAATAATAACTATGATAGAGAAAAAGCAATGGCTTGGAAGTCAGACAAGAGTTTGGATTTCTTCTCTAGAATTAGTCATTTAATCTTATTCTGTAAATTTTATTAATTTAGGTCTTGGCTTTTTAAAAATGTTCTTTCTCCATCAGAAGTAAATGACCGCTCCTTCTCTTTCGGTATTATCCGTAGTTGAAATGTAGTGATTCTCAAGGCAAAATCTTAACTATGATAGTTAATACATATTGAAAGAGCTACTATTGAAATAGGTATATTTATTTTATGGTTAGAGGGAATGTGGGAGATTTTACACCCCAGGATGGCAATATATATATATCATTCCATATCCTCAAATTTACAAAGTGACATTAATATGCCCCATTGAGAGGTGGGTCTGTAGTCCTATATTATCTCCCCTGCACCTAGGTGGACTTTCTAACTGTCTCAAGCAATGTAAAAGAAATTGTGCTGCATGATTTCTAAGACCACATCTGATACAATATAACTTAATAATGTCCGCCGGTGTCTCACTCTTTCTCTCTCTCTCTCTCTCTCTGTAACCACTATATTTTGAGGAATCCTTAGGCACATGGAAAGGCCATGAGTGGGTGTTCAGGTTGACAGCCCCGCTAGATCCTCAGGTCACATCAATTGTCAGACATGTGAGTGAGTGAGCCTTCAGATAACACGAGTCTGCAGTTTTTGAGTCTTCTTGCTGAAGACCCGGTCAGAGACAAGCCATCTTTAATGTGTCCTGTCTGAGTTCCAGACTGATAGAATGATGAGAGATTATTGTTTTTAAGCTACTAAATTTGGGGGTAATTTGTTACCTGGTATTAGACAAATAATATAGGAACATACAGTATCATGTCCTTTTTTCCATTTTAATATTAGTTTGCCTTTTAATCTATTAGTTTGCTTTTATGACTAGTCAAGTTTTCATTATACAGAGCTTTTCATTCATTCAAAAAACATTTATTTAGCACTTTCTATGTACCAGGCACTGTGGTAGCCTCTTATGATATAGTGTTGAAGCAGACAGTCAAAATCCCTGCTGTAATGGGGCTTACATTTTAATTGGAGAAAAACAGTACCCTCTTTTCACTTTATAGCAGGACCTACTTAAATCCAGAGAAGAGGACAGGCTCTGGAAAAGCAGAGTATTCTACTTGTGATTTGTGTCTTAGGGCAACTTCCTCAGAAACAGCACCCAAGGTGGACATTCATATATAGCTAATATATTAAGGAAATGGAGTCCAGGAAAACCCACAAAGGCTGTGGAAGAAGCAGGAAAGAGGAGAAGAAGAGTCCAAGCAATGTCACAGATTTCAGACCAAGTCCCAGCCTCAGCTTGATCCCAGAGGAGAGAAAAGTTGTTTATATAATAACACCTCAGAATTTATCTCTACTAGAAGTAATAGACCTGGGCCTTTACATTCTTGAAGTCATCTTCAGAGTGTGTAAACTCCCAAGTACTTCTGGTTCTCTCTGAAACATCAGGACAAGAATTCAGTTTCTGGAATAGAGACCTGTGCTTCTGGGCTATAGGGCTTGTAATGCTTTGTATTAGAGGACGCAGGAGCTCCTCAGTTGATTTGATCGGGGCCTGGAGGCCAAGCCTCGGTTTTGCAACTGTGTGATGTGCTGTGACTTCCAGCCTGATCCATCTTCTTAGCACTTATCTAGGATTGATTGTCTTTGAATACTTAAGTCTACAGCTAGTTTCCATAGACTAGGTTTCTATTTCCAAATATTCTGTACAAGGCTGCTTCCCTCTTGGACAAGTTAATCCTTAATCCTGAGTCAAAACCCTAGATGCAAAAAATGGTCTCAATTGTCTAACTCCCTGAGCAAGCCTTACCATATCAATCCATGCCAGCAATTTGCTGACATTGCTAAAGCAATGCTAGATCATGTTCTCTGATATCCATGGATTTGAGTTCAATTTAAAAGCCATTTATTTAGTTCAAGTTTAGAAGACTTCATATGATCAATAATATCCAACCTGGAACTCTTAATATTTCTTTTATATCATTGTTACTTAATCGCCTAAATATTATAACTTCCTTTAAGTTCTATCCCTTTACTCAGAACCCCACCCCCAATTTTTTCCTCGAGGAAATGTGTTAATTTAATTTGAAAAAAATAAATATATATATACCTTTAATTTTTCATGCTTTTTTTCATAACTATAGATAATACTTTTTAATAGATTCTATTGAGTGAGGTTCCTTTATAGTAAGGAGTGTTTTATGAAATGTTGTTAGTTTCTCGTCAATATTATTTTAAGTGCAAGAGATATGCTTCTTATTCCAAATTCTGTCTGAAGCCAAGCATAGTCAAGCAAAGTTCCAATATTTTTTTGTCTTTTCTAAAGGTTAATGTTCTAGTTTCTGAAATAATCATTTAGGAAATGTTAACTCTATGCTAATTCAAATTGTTCTCCAAAAATCTGTCCTGGAATAATCTCTTGCCATTTTTAATTCTTTACCTGGAAGAAAATAAAAATGTTAATATTCCTATAGTGAAAATACATGAAACATATGGCTAAAGGAAAGTTTATTTTCTTGCTAGAGCTACTTGGGCATATATCTTGAATATTTCTTCTAACAGGAGAAAGTTAAAAATAGCTATCAGTTCATAGAATCAAGATTTTTGCCTGGGTATTTATGCCAGAGGAAAATAAACTCACTGAGAAAATAAAAGACATTTTCAGATAAGTAATATGCTGACGGTGGTTTGAGCGATGAAGTGCAGCAGCTTAGAAGTGCAAAACTGAGAGAACTGATGACCTAGGGCTGGTTTGAAGTATGAATTTCAGACTTGTGTTCTTTTGAAAATTTATTGAAATGAGATGAATGGATAGTGATCTCTTCACACACTTTCAGGGATTTAGAATATCAAGACAAAATATCACCTAAGGGGAAGAAGGTTAAATTTTCCAGAGACCTTAGCATGAAGATATGGGAGCAGGGAGGCAAAAGCCTTGACACGTAATGCTAACTCCTCTTTTCTATACTGTTAGATAATTAGTATCTTCAGACATTTCCTATCCTATTCTAAAGGGTAAAGTCATTAAGCTCTACCCATTTTCTCTAAGCAAAAAATAAGAATCCTGTATGATAATATATTGTTTTTATTTCATTCAAAATATTGCTGCTTACACAATGGGTAGTGTTCTCAAAAAGCAATTAGCCTTGGCAAGCAACATTCTTTCAGACAGTGCTTTTTAAATTGTTCTGGTCCAAGTCTCACTTTGAAAAACAGACAACAAAAATAAAACATAAAATAGTCTCCTTTTACAATGCTCTTTGGAATGTCTAAATAGAAAAAGAAATACTGTGACTAACAGCAAATTAAAGGAAATAAATCCTGGAATGTGTTTTTGATAACTAAGTATACCTTTGCTGTTGAATCTAAAATATGTGTTGTACTCTCCCCAACTTTTCTGCCTGCCCCATGCATTTCCCCTGCCCCCAGGAACAGAATTGTTGTAAAGATTGTTATTTGCTTGTGTTCTCATTTGAGGTATCCAAATATAAACTACAATGATAACTTGTGTTTTCCTCCTTTTAGACATCTATATATCATACCACTCAGAATGGATTCTACAGAATGTATAGAATGTCAGAGCACAATGGGCCAAATCTCTGAGGTACTGCAAAATTCCATTAGTGAGTAGAAAAGGAAAAATGGGGAAAAGGTAGTTATGGAAAAGAAACATCCAGGGAATACATAAAGTCACCCTTAGAATGCTGAACTGTGCTCTAAGTGTGGACTAGACTTAATGATTCACTTCTGATAAATAGCATAAAGGTGAAGTGATAGTGTGGGGCTTGGAAGGCTAGATCATAAAATGAACTGAAGCCCCCTCTTCTTCCTCTTCCCTCACTCTGTCTTGGGTTGCTTATCCTGAGGGAAGCCATTTGTCACATTATGCAGAGAAATTCACATAGTGTGGAAACAAGGCAGACATCCAATAGCCATGTTAGTTGGCCATACGGAAGCAAATTATCCAACCCCAATCAAGCTTTCAGACGACTGCAGCTCCTGCCAGCATCCTGACTGTAATGTCATGAGAGATCTTGTACCAGAACCACCCAGGGCACTCACAGAAACTGTGAGATAATAAGATATTGTTATTATAAGGTTTTGGGGTAATTTGTTATCCACACCAAACAATTAATACAAGAGTCAGGGGAAAAATAAGATTTAAAGAAACCTTGTACCATTTGCCATGTGGCAGAAGGGTCATGTAAATTATGGAACAAGAAGCATCCACTTCTCTATCAGCTTGTTGGTTATTTGTGGTGTTGGTCAGAACAGTTGAATAGAAAGGTAGCAATGGAGCTCAGATTAGAGATTGTTGAGTAAAAAGTCAGAAAATGTTTCTAGTGCATGATAAATTTATTTAAGAAATTTGGCTTTGGATTATAGGGGGGAGAGAGTGTAATAACTAGAGAAGTACCTGAATTCCACAGAGGTCTATTTAAGATATAACAAACAAGAAAATGAATTAACAATCTAGGATTTGACATGTGGAGAGGACAAATAGATAGTTTGAAAAATATCAGGGAAAAAACACAATAGGGCAATATGCCTGGGGTGGGAGGATACGATGGGTTTCAGAAAAGTGGTATGTGAAAATCTTATTCATCATTAATAAAAGGGAAGTAGAAATTATGGATGTAGTTGCCAATAGAGTTGCACAAAATAAGGTATGTCTAGTCAATTTATTATATCTCCTCTGCAAAGATGAACTACTGTTAAAGAAAATGGAGACTGGAATTTTTAATAGTGGCATAAAAGCAGAAGGTTTTTCCTATTTTAATTTTTTTGATTATCACTGAAAAGTTAACAAAAAGTAATAAGAAACAGAAATAAAACCCCATTTTCAATAAAGTATGGAGATATTTGTAATCTTAAACTATATGTCAGGAAGAAAGTGTTGCCATTTTAGTTAAAGTCAGAAAGGCAAATAGGAAGACACTAAGATCCTGTAGTGGGTTAAATAGTGGTCCCAAGAAGATATGTCTGCTCAGAAGCTGTGAATGGGAATATATTTGGAAACAGGGACTTTGCAGAGTAATTAAGTTAAGAATCTCAAGATGAGATCATTCTGGATCAGTGCAGGCCCTAAATCCCGTCATGAGTATCCTTAGAGAGAAGAGCAGTAGACAGTGTAGACAGCCAAGTGAAGCTGGAGGCAGACTGCAGTTATGCTGCCACAAGCCAAGGAACGTCTTCAGCCACCAGAAGCTGGAAGGAGTAAGGAAGGATTCTCTCCTAGGGATTTCAAAGAATGTGGAGTCTTGCTGATGCTTTGACTTCAGGTTTCCTACCCTCCAAACCTGTGAGATAATAAATTTCTATTTTTGTTAGCCACCCAGTTTGTGGTAATTTGTTACAGCAGCTCTAGGAAACTAATACAGACCCCCTTAGTTACAAAACTCAGAAAAAGAGTCAAAGAACAGTCTTCCAATAATCATCCACCCTGGGAACAAAATCACTAATCAAGACAGCAAGGCGATAGAGGAGCTGGTTTGGAATAACGCCTCATGATTCATCGAAGAAAGAGCTGAAAGAGAAATCATGAACACAAGCCATATTTGCAGAAAGCATTCTCAAACTTACTGAAGCATCCACCTTAACAAAAACAAAAGCACAAAGTAGAGTTTGGAAGCTCAGTGAAGTTATGGTGAGAATTCAGAAATGAATGAAGTATGAACAGGAAAATTACAGGAAGACAGCTTAGGCAAACACAAGCATGCATCCACACAAAACCATCAGTGAAGTGAAACCTTGTTAGATTAAGCAACTAATGAATTAGATACTGCTGACAGCACAGTAACTGAGATGGAGGACAAGTTTGGAATGGATAGATATAGAAAATAAGTACAACCAAAGAATTAAAAACATGATAAGAAAAACAGGCAAACGATATTCAATTTTTGTGAAACTGGTGTCCCAAAAGAAAATAAATTGATTACTTGAAAATATGAAAATAAAAAAATTTCCAAAAATAAAATAAAATCATATGTTCCAGAATGAAATTATATAGAACTTGCCCAAAATAAAAGATGTGACTATATAAAGAAAAGACACCTTTCAAAGGAAAAAATGGCACAGAACAATAAATATACCAAATACTGAAATATGGCCTGATAAATTTTACCTTACTTATAATAAAGAAAAAAAATATTTGGAGTATCAAGGCAAAATGTCTTGATAATTTGCTATAACAAATTATCTCAAGGCAAAAATCATCTATAATGTCAATAAAGTTATCCTGGGTGTGCCAGTTTGAATATATTATGTCCCCCAAACGCCATTATCTTTGATGTAATCTTGTGTGGGCAGCTGTTATCAGTGTTGATTAGATTGTAATTCTTTGAGTGTTTCTTTGGAATGTGCCCCACCCAGCTGTAGGTGATGACTCTGATTGGATAATTTCCACGGAGGTGTTGCTCCGCCCATTCAGAGTGGGTCTAAATTGATCAGTGGAGCCATATAACTGAGCTGACATAACAGAAGGAACTCAGTGTGCAGCTGAGAGTGAACTTTTGAAGAGGAGCTACAGCCAAGAGGGACACTTTGAAGAAAGCACAAGAGCCGCAGATGAGAGACATTTTGAAGATGGCCATTGGAAGCAGGCTCTTGCTCCAGAGAGGCTGAGAGAGGACAAATACCCCAGGTGCAACTAGGAGTGGTGTTTTTGAGGAGCTGCAGCCTAGAGAGGAACGTCCTTGGAGAAAGCTGTTTTGAAGCCAGAACTTGGGAGCAGATGCCAGCCATGTGCCTTCCCAGCTAACAGAGGTTTTCTGGACACCATTGGCCATCCTCCAGTGAAGGTACCTGATCACTGATGCATTACCTTGGACATTTTATGGCCTTAAGACTGTAACTATGTAACCAAATAAACCCCCTTTTATAAAAGCCAATCCATTTCTGGTGTTTTGCATTCCATCAGCATTAGCAAACCAGAACACTGGGCTCTGAATTCTTCATAGTATTATTTAACACCAGAAGCTGTGCTTACAATGTCCTCAAAGAAAGAACATATGACCCAAGTATTTTTATGTCCGTTCACTTAAGTATCAAGGCAACTATGGAAAAAGAGGGCATTGAATCAATTTACCTGAATAACTAACACGCACACAAAAAAAGTGAAAATTATGCTTATGTAATGAAAATATCAAATGCCCCTGAAAATGAAGATATGATGTAAATAAAATTGTAGGATGAGGAAAACAATGGGAGCAGTATGGTGAGTATGATGATTGTCTGATCTTTTATAGATGAAAGTGAAATGAAACCATTTAATGATATAAAAAAAGTCACAAGTATATATTTTAATGTTTAAAGCTAAGCAACAAAAATGACAACTAATATTAGGAAGGACAGGGAATAAAAAAGGGAAAAGAGGAAGTAGAAATATTAAATTATGCCATTGCTTATAGCAGGGAGTAAATAGACTCTGTCTAAAGATGGATGTTTAATTTTTATATAAAGTTAGAATTTTAAATATATAAAAACCAGAAATCTTTCACAATTTAAGGAAAATATGTATAAAACTAAACAATATCAAAAATCATAAAAAAGAAATAATGCATGGGGTCAATTTAACATGAAATTTGAAAAGCCAAGACCAAAATATATGCCAAATCACAAAATGTAAATCAACTATATTCATTTATTAAAAGAATAAAATTCCCAGGTTGAACTACACAGCACAATTTGTTGTAACAAGCAAATATTCTTAATGCAAAGATATTTTTACATATTTATGTAGGATACATTTTTTTTAAATGAGCAAGGGCATACCAGGAAAATATTATGCATTCAGTATACCTAGTAATGGAGCAATATCTATAGAAAAGACAAGGAGAAATAGATAGAAACATAGTAATAGCAGCAAACTTTAGGAGCCATTTCTCAATCTAGACAGACTTCTGGAAATATGCAGAAGACCAAAACTATACAAGAACAAAAAATTAAATAATATAATTTCTAAAGTCTAATAATATGAATATTATTATATATTCTTTACTAAATGTATACATACATATATATATTCAAAACATAAAAGAAAAAAGATGTCTGCTTTTCAATGTCTATTTAGTATTAATATTCAAAAATTTACTATATATTGGGCCCCCTACAAGAGCTTAATAAATTCCAAAGAGTAAATGTAAGATCACTTAATGCATGTCCAGGTTTGCTAAAACTGCCATAATGCAAAATACCAGAAATGGATTGGCTTTTGTAAAGGGGATTTATTAGGTTACAAATTTACAGTTCTAAGGCCATAAAAATGTCCAAACTAAGGCATCAACAAGAGGATACCTTCACTGAAGAAAGGCTGATGGCATCCAGAAAACCTCTGCCAGCTGGAAGGCATGTGGCTGGCATCTGCTGGTCCTTTGCTCCCAGGTTCTGGTTTCCCAATGTTTTTCTCCAAAATGTCTCTGGGTTTCTGTCTCTCTTAGCTTCTCTCTTTCAGCTTCTGTGTATTCTTGCCTGTTCTCCCAGGGTGTTTCTCTCTAAGGATCTGGGGAGCCTCTCTTAGCTTCTCCAAGGCAAACTCTGAGCTTCATCTCTTAGCTTAGCATCTCCAAATGTCTTTCTGTCTGCATCTCCAAGCATCTGGGTCTGTGTCAGCTTTTAGCTTCTCCCAGGGACAAACTCTGGATTACGTATCTTAGCTTCTCTCCAAAATATGTCTCTCAGCTTCTCTGAGCAATTTCTTTCTGTGAGCTCTCTTAAAGGAGTCCAGTGATCTAATTAAGACCAACCATGAATGAGCAGGTTCACACATCCATGAAAATAATTTAATCAAATGTTCCACCCAACAAGATTGAATTAAAGATCATGACTCTTCTGGGGTCTATAACAGCTTCAAACTGGCACATTCTACCCTCTTGACCCCAGAAAGACAGGTTCTTTCCAAATTCAAAATACATTTATTCCATCACAATCTCACAAAAGCATAAATCATTTCAGTAACAAAAGATAAATGCAAAGTTTTGTCAAAGTCAGTTGCAGGCATGGTTTGTCCTAAGGTAAAATTCCCCTCTGGCTGTGAAACTTGGAACAAGTTATGTGCTTCCAATATATAAAATGGAGACAGTCATAGGATAAACATTCCCATTGCCACAGGGAAAAGTTCAAAGGCAAATAGGAGTCACCAGACCTAAACAGTTCCAAAAATCCACAGGGCATACTTCATTAGATTTCAAAGTCTGAGAGTTATTTATAGAATGACTTTTTATCCTTGGGGCTTGAGAGACTGGGAGTCCCACCCTTTCAAAGGGTCTTTACAGAGGCCCTGTTCTCTCCAAACACTGGGGTGACTGCTCCAACATACACATATACTGGGGAGACCACCTTCTTCTCAGCCCCACCCTCCTCAAGCATCAGGGTACCACCGACTCTGCATCTCTGGGGCAAAGGCTCTCCCCTTTCCAAACAGTGGGGTGGTGGCCAGGCTCTCTGTAATCCCCAGCGAATGTGCTCCATCCTCTCTGAAGCCTGGGGCACCAACATTCTTTCCAAGCAACAGAGCAGCCAAATTCCTCTCAATTCCCAAGCATCTGAGAACCCTTAGGCAGCAGCACTCTTAAACTCCAGGACAGGGCACTCTTAAACTCACAATATGCACTTGCAGGTGTGGGTTTGCTTTCTGGGCCCAAAGTTTCTTGACTCCAGACCTCGGCTTCTGTGGTTCTGTGTGAAAACTTTTTCCTTCAACCTGTCCCTTTCCTGACATTTTAGTCAAGACCGGCAGTGGTTCCATTTATACAGATCTTGTAAAGAAAATTTTGGCTTGGCATGCAGCATATAGGGGTCAAAACCATCAGACAACAGGACTTTCCACAAATCATTCCTGGATAACTCAATCATCAGTCCTGGCTTGTACTGAAATGGTGGGCTGGTTCTAGGTTTCCTTAAACCCTCGCATGAAGCACTATTCTCTGGGGACTCATTTTCCAAAGGTTCAGAATTTTCCAAACTATCAGTTTCTGTTTTCTTTGTACCCAAGAGTTCAGTTCTCAGCTTATCTCCTTCCTCTCGCATTTTACTATAAGCTGCAAGGAGAAGCCAGGCTGCATTTTCCACATTTAGTTTTCAGATCTCTTCAGCTAAGTATTCAAGCTCATCACATTCAAAGTCTGCCTTCCATCTGACATCAAGACTCAATTTTCCCAAATTCTCTGTCACTTTAAAACCTTTCTTCCAGTTTGCAATGACACATTCATCATTTCTAAGGCCTCGTTGAAAATATCTTTAGAGTCCATATTTCTACCAACAGCATCTTCGAAGCAGCCTAGGCCCTTTCTATCAAACGCCTCTCAATTCTTCCAGAATCTTCCCCTTATCCATTTAAAAAGCCATTCCAACATGTCTGGTATTTGCAAACTCAGCAGCACCCCACTTTCTGGTACCAAACTCTGTGCTGGTTTGTTAAACCTGTCATTATGCAAAGTACCAGAAATGTATTGGCTTTTGTAAAGGGGATTTATTAGGTTACAAATTTACAGTTCTAAGGCCATAAAAATGTCCAAACTAAGGCATCAACAAGAGGATACCTTCACTGAAGAAAGTCCAATGGCATCCAGAAAACATCTGTCACCTGGATGGCATGTGGCTGGCATCTTCTGGTCTTTTGCTCCTGGGTTTTGGTTTCAAAATGGCTTTCTCCAAAATGTCTCTGGGCTTCTGTCTCTCTTAGCTTCTCTCTCTCAGCTTCTGTACAGAAGCTTGTTCTCCTAGGGTGTTTCTCTCTAAGCATCTGGAGATCCTCTCCTACCTTCTCTGGGGCACACTATGGGCTTCATCTCTTAGCTTAGCATCTCCAAACATCTTTCTATCTGCATCTCCAAGTATCTGGGTCTCTGTTAGCTTTTCCCAGGGGCAAACTTTGAATTTCATATCTTAGCTTCTCTCCAAAATATCTTTTTCAGCTTCTCTGAGCTCCTTCCCTCTGTGAGCTCTCTTAAAGGACTCCAGTGATATTAAGACCAACCCTGAATGAGCGAGTTCAGCCATCCATGGAAATAATTTTATCCAAGTTTCCACCCAAAAAATTTGGATTAAACAATCATGACTTTTCTGGGGTCTGTAACAGCTTCAAACTGGCATAATGCAACATATTAAAAATTAATAATAAGAAAGGGGGAACAATTTTCCACTGGAATTTTAAGACTTCTTTCTTATAAATCCCTTGGATAAAGAGAAAATCAAACCAAATTTCAAATTATCTATAAAATTATGTCAATTAAAACATACATTTCTGAACCTATGAGATATGCAACCAAAATAGTGCTCATATGAAACAATACATAAAATCAAATACAGTGAGCATCCAATTTAATATAGTTGTAAAAGGATAAAATGAATGTTAGGAAAGAAGTTAATAATAATGGTAAAATAAAAAAAAATAATTATTAATAAGCAGTTCAAGGTGAATTTATCAATAAATAAATTCTATTGCTCTTTCTCCAGAATAAAATCAATATGAATAAAAAACTCAAACTGTTTTCTAACCTTATCAATGGCAATAAAGATAAAATAACCATAGATATTTTAGTAATTAGTAGAATTCTAGACAATTAAACTGTTAAAATCTTTGCAAGTCGGTTTTATAACATGAATGAAATGTGTGGTATCAAAACTGACTCCAGATGGTAAGTCTCAGAAACTACACAGACTACTTAACCCTTCAAGAGAAAAAGTTGTCCAACAGCTATTACCAAAAAAAGCACCAGACTCAGATGGTTTCATCAGGGAATTCTTCTAAAACTGTATGTAAAATGTAACTGCATTTGAATTTCAATTGTTTGAAAAAGAAGAAAAAGTTCCTATGTCTTTTAGAAAATTTACACCACATTGATAAAATCCCGTTAAAGGTACACACAGAGAAGGAAACTAAAACTAAGGAACAGTGCTATTCAAGTATATTTAAACCAAAATATTAAAAATAGCTAGTAAAATTCAGCACATTTAATACATAACAAACCAAGTATTTATTCCTAGAATGGTTGAATATTAGGATATCTATAAATAGAAATCAACAAATCTAGAAAATCAAAAAGGTTAAGTCATAACCTTTATGACTTATGACCATAAGTCATAAATTCTCTAAACATAAAAATAAAAAATGAAAATAATAAAATCCATTGTCTACTCATGATTTTTAAAATCACAATAAAACACGAAAGTTTTAACATGACTATGCTTTTGAAGTATATGCAATATATATGTGAGGAAACAGTAGAAACATTTTCCTTAAAATTAATAATAAAGCAACAAAATTTGAAATCAACATTTACTTTATTAATTTTTCCAGAGCTATTCAACAGTGGGTTTGAGAAGTATATTGGAAAAATAAAAATTGGATCATTATTTGAAAATAATACAATTGTTTTCCTTGGGATATTCAGAAATATCCAATGAAAGACTTATAAATAATAATAAAAATCAGTTACAGGGCTGGTTCAAAACTGATACATAGGAAAATGGACTTTGCATATGGACAATAGGTAGATAAAAAATCAAACTGCAAAAGCTGAAATACAGAACAACAAGAAACATAAATCTTCTGTGAAGAAAAGTTCACTTGCTACTGAGAAACACAAAAGAAGCTTTAGCACACAAAAAAAGACACGTTCTTGGAAAAGAAATTGCAACATCATGAGAATGTCAATAGTCTCTTAAATTTAATGTGATCCCAGTAAAAATACCAACAGTATATTTTTGGAAACTAGACAAGCTGATTCCAAAGTTAAAATAGTAATAAAATAGCTAGAAATGTCCTAAAAATAGAGACAGAAAGAGAAAGAGAGAGAGAGAATTATGTTTCCTCAGCCCTATAATATTAAAGTTACAGTGATTAAAACAGCATGATACTGAAGAGAAGATAGTTGATTCACTATAAGCACTACAGGCATTGACTTTTTACATTATTATTATTCATTTTATTTAATCTGAAACTAACCAAAAGCTCAGAATCATATAATTCAGTATTTACATAGTTTAGTCAGAAGATTTTTTAATGCAAAATAACAGTTGAGAACTGTGCAAAAAAATATATCATATGAAGGAAAACATTTATCAGCAGCAGTATTTTTCCTAAACTAGGACCAAATAAAATGAGGAAAGTGTGAAGAGTAGAGGAAAAGTAGGATTAAAACAAAGGGAGTAATATTCAGTATATGAGGATTTTGAAGAGTGATTAACTTTTTTTAAGACACACTAGCAGGAAAAAGAACAATGAATGAAAACCGTAACTTCTTTAAGAAAAGTTGTTCTATTATGGAATAAAATGGATTATTCTGAGCCACATTCTAAACCACCATCAAAACTATGAGAACGTAATGAATAGATTTGGTATTTCGATGTTTCAAAATTCAGAGGATTAATTGTCAATGGAGATTTTCAGTGCTAAATGAGCAGAAGGCATCTGATCATATTAAAAGAAATTATGGAGTTGAGAGAGTCTTCCTATTTAAGGCCAGACATTCAGTAAGTCATTTTCTTTATGTGTTCTTTCATGTGGGAACTTCATTTCATGTATGGAATGTCTGTTTTTAATCAGGCTGGACTCATTATAATAAAAATGAGGGCTATGGAGATGGAGATTGTATTGTTTTGCTTTGATCTGTTTTATTTTTCCATTTGTTTATTTGTTTGTTTTCATAAAAGAACTGATGTTGTGAGCCATAAACCTTCAGCATTGACTCACTCAATAAGTCATTCCAAAATGGAGAATAAGTGTGGAGATGCTACACTTTTGAGTAGCATCTCTAATATTCTATTCAGGCTAATTGCATGCCTAACACCTTGTGTAAGCTCTAAACTGACAGGCCAGAGTGTGCTGCTCAAAACGACAGCTTTTCAGTTTATTTCATTAATATAATTTGGGGGCAGTATTCCTGTTGCTCCTCAAAATCTCCATAGAATATTCCTGGATAAGTCACAGGTTTGTCATATATTATAGCAGACATTAAATATTCCAAAAGAGCTTTCAGAAAACTCAGAAAGAAAAAAAAAAGTATATATATATATATATATATATATATATATATATATACACACACACACACACACACACACACACACACACACACACACACACATATATATGAAAGAATAAAAAGCATATATATATATAGATAGATATACATATATATGTATATATATGTGTGTGTGTGTGTGTGTATATATACTTTTCCAAAATATCTGCTACCCTGATAATAATGCACACAGATATCATCTCCCCCATGTGGCAGGAACCAATCTTAGTTTCTTTCAAAACAAAACAACATCACACGGTTTTTCCCAAATATTTTAAGGATCTAAATAATTAAATAAAGTTTAGTTTTCAGGGCTCATGATAGTTCTTTTCAGCCCTGCTTCCCTTGTACAACTGATGGTGCAGAGGTCAATGTTGCAGGCCCAATTAGATGCTCTCTTCCTTAAGAAACCTAAGTTGTAACAGAGAGACAAAGACTTGCTTACAGAACTTGGTCACTGTCAATGCAAGCAACATCAGGGAAAATGTCTTGCTGGAGATTTTCCCCTGAACTCACTTGTTTAATTAGAGAAGCTAAATGTTTAAAGACTTGATTTGATTCAGAGAGCAGCCCCCATATCATTCTAAACTTTTGCTTTTTAGTTGTATTTTTAAAATTGCGGCTTTGATCTTTTCCATTTTTATTGAGATACAGTTTACACACAGTAAAACACATATGTATTAAATGTACATTTTAATGAGTTTTGACAAATGTAGTGCACCTCCACAGTCAAGAGAGAGATCACTTCCTTCACCCTAAAATGTTCCCTCACTCTGCTTTGCAGGTAATCACCCTTCACCCCACACCCAGGGAAGTGCTTTTCTGATATCTATAACTGTAGCTTAGTTTTTCCTATTCACAGATGTCACAAAACAATTCATACAGTATATAAAACTATGTGTCTTACTTCTTTCCTTCAGCAAAACGTTTTTCATAAACTTTTAATTTTATCATAGTTTTAGATTTACAGAAAAACTACAAAGATATTATAAGCAGTTTCCATATAGTCTATATCTAGTCTCCCCTACTATTAACATCTTACATTACTATGGTACATTCATCACAATTAGCAAACAAATATTGATATATGATCCTTAACTGGAATCTATAAACTATTCAGATTTCCTTAGTTTTAGGTCTAAAGTCTTTTTTTGTTGTTGTTCCAGGATCCAATTCGGGATATTACATTTAGTCATCATACCATGATACTTTTCATATTCATCCATGTTATTGTTTCACCAGTTTCTTCAATTTTATTTGTAAGCAGCATTCTGTTGTGTGAATACACGAAAATTTGTTATTGTACTCTGACTCGTTTATAGACATTTTGGGTTGCTTCCAGTCTCTGGATGCTATGAATAAATCTGCTATGAACATTCTTGTGCATGTCTTTTTGTGGGCATGTTTTCATTTCTCTAGAATAAATACCTAGGAGTATTTATCCAGTATCTATAGGGGCTGTACCATTTTTTATTGTCAACATTAATGTATGAGAGCTCCAGTTGTTCCAGTTTTAGAGTCAGTCATTTTAATTTTAGCCTTATTAGTGGGTGTGTAGTGGTGTCTCACTGAGGTTTTAATTTGTCTTTCCTCGATGACTAATGCTCTTCTTGTGCCCATTTTATTGGGTTGCTTGCCATTTTATTATTTATTATATATTCAGAGTACAAGTCCTTTGTTAGATCTATGTGTTTGCTCCTAGATGTTGACTTGAGTTTTGTTTTTCTTAATGATTTATTTTGAGAAGCAAAACTTTTAAATTTTGATATGGTCCAATTTATCTATTTTTTCTTTTATGTTTTGTCCTTTTAGACTCCTTTCTTGGAAATATTTGTCTATCCTGAGGTTATGAAAATATTATTCTATGTTTTATTCTATAAGTGTTGTACTTTTGGCTTTTATGATTTAGTCTATGATCTATCTTGAATTAACATTTATGTGTGGTGGGTGTGAAATAGGTGTCAAGGTTCATTTTTTTTTTTCCACATGGATATCCAGCAGTTCCAGGACCATTTTGTTGAAAATATTATCCTTTGTCTCTTGAGTTATTTTGGAGCTCTTGCCAAAAATCAATATAGGTGTATTTCTGAACCTTCTTTTCTCCTGCCTTCTATTTCATCTACTTGTCTAAACCTACACCAGTACCACACTTTCCTCATTATTGTAGCATTACAAATTAGCTTGAGATTTGGTAGTGTGAATTCTTTGACTTTTTCAAATGTGTTTGGCTTTTCTAAGTCCTTTGAATATACATACATGTGAATATATATATATTCTAAATATATAATTTGAAAACAAGATGCTGAAATTCTTATTAGGATTGGTGTGCCAGTTTGGATGTATTGTGTCCCCCAAAATGCCATTATCTTTGATGCAATTTTGTGGAGCAGACGTATTAGTGTTTATTAGATTGGAATTCTTTGATTGAGTGTTTCCATGCAGACGTGACTCAATCAACTGTGAGTGAAACATTTGAAACATTTCCATGGAGATGTTACCCTGCCCATTCAAGATGGGTGTTAATTGGATCACTGGAGTCATATAAAGGAGTTCAAAGACAGAGGACCTAAGAGCAGCTAAGAATGGCATTTTGGAGAGCAGCTACAGCTATGAGAGGACAAAATGCCCCAAGAGCAACAGTTTGGAGAATGCCGTTCTGAAACACGAATTGGGAGCAAGTGGACACCTGCCACATGCCTTCCGAGCTAACAGAGGTTTTCCAGAAGCCAATGGCCATCCTGCCATGAAGGAACCCGATTGTTGATGCCTTACCTTGGATACTTTATGACCCTCAGACTGTAACTTTGTAACCAAATAAATCCCCTCTGCCAGGTTGAATGTATTGTGTCCCCCAGAAAGGGTCATGTTCTTTGATGCAATCTTGTGCACCAGATATATTAGTGGGGATTAAGTTGGAATGTTTGGATTGGGTTGTTTACATGGAGATGCACCCCACCCAACTGTGGGTGATGACTCTGATTGGATGATTTCCATGGAGGTGTGGCCCTGCCCATTTGGCATGGGCCTTGATTAGTTTACTGGAGCATTATAAGCTCAGATGGGGAAGCAAGCTTTGCTACAGCCAAGAGGGACACTTTGAAGAATGAATAGAAGCTGAGAGAGTAGCTGCAGATGAGAGACAGTTTGAAGATGGCCATTGAAAGCAGACTTTTGCTCCAGAGAAGCTAGGAGAGGACAAACACCCCCAAGGGCAACTAAGAGTGACATTTTTGAGGAACTGCAGCCCAGAGAGGAACATCTGGCAGAAAGCCATTTTGAAACCAGAACTTTGGAGCAGATGCCAGCCATGTGCCTTCCCAGATAACAGAGGTTTTCCGGATGCCATTGGCCATCCTCCAGTGAAGGTACCCGAATGCTGATGTGTTACCTTGGACACTTTATGGCCTTAACTGTGTAACCAAATGAATCCCCTTTTATAAAAGCCAATCCATCTCTGGTGTTTTCCATCCCAGCAGCATTAGCAAACCAGAACACCCCCATTATAAAAGCCAATCCATTTCTGGTATTTTGCTTAATGGCAGCATTAGCAAACTGGAACAATTGGATTCAATTGATAGATAAGTTTGGGGGGAAAGACATTTGAAAAATATTGTAGTTGTTATTGATAAATATATTTCTTTCAATTTTAATAGGTTTTTAAAAATTTACAGATTTTTAGTTTTAAGTATATATATATATAGATATATATATACATATTTTTTCATTAAATTTATTCCTATGTATTTAAACTTAGCCATTTTGTTGCTTACAAATCAAGACTTTTTCATTATATCTTGGAGATTCAGTACATTTCTATGAGGAGTAGAAATTATTTTCAAATGAGGGTACCTATAAAGATAGATTCTGATAATCACTGTATCTACAAACCCTTCCGTACTATATTCCTAACCCCTAGCAATTATGGATTATCTTGTAGGTCTTAAATGCCATTCTCTTTTTTATTACTATACATTTACTTATTCAGAGATTGAGTAACTTTGACAGGTCAAAAACCATACTAGTCTCTGGAGACACAAAATAAATTTAAAATAAAAATATACACTCCCTGCAGTCAAGGTATAGCTATTCTAGAGTGGAATTTGGAGAAGTAAAGGGAAAATTACTGTAGAAAGTATATGCATGGCTTAGAGTGACATATGGAGGGTATTAGAATGCTTAAAAATTGTGTGGCCGAGACAGTGCTGCTCAGCAAAATACATGGGCAGCATTCCATAGCCTCTTTTGCAGTTAAGTTAAGGCCATGTGACTGTTTCTAGCCAATCAGCTATCAGTGGAAGTGACATGTGACACTTCCAGGCCTGGTCCCAAACAAATTCCTCATTGAGTTGCTCCATCGTCATTTCCTTTTTTCTGACCAGAAAGGAGGTCCTTCCTGAAGTAACCCTGAAAACAATGGGTTAATGATGGTAGAGTCTCCCTGAGCCTGGCACTCAAATGACCTTATGGAGGAGGGCTGCCCTCTCAGGATTTGACCTTCACTTAAGACTGTTATGTGAAGAGAGAATAACTTTTGTTTTAATTGGGAAGTTACTTTTCAGTCTGTTTTTCACAATGGTTAACCTTCCCCAGCTATTCAGAAATGGACCATAACTTCTCTTTTTTGTGATGCTGTTTCTTTCCTTCCAGTCCAGCTGGTAGAATCATATAGGGAATAATCTTATTATTTATTTATCCACTTGAGCTGATGAGCCCTTCTGTAAAAAATAACACAAGAAAAGCAGGCTGTCTCTGTTATAAATGTTTTCATCTTGTAATTTAAAGGTTTCACTATTTGTATGATTTGACCCATTCAACAATCCTCTGAGGTAAATAAAGTGCTACTACTACTATTAACATTGTGGTACAAATGGAGACCAAATTGTTCACTTGATTGTGACTTTAGTGAGACCGCCAGAGAGGTGGAGCATGGGAAATCAACTGTGAGACTTTGACTGTGCCATCTGAGCTAGAAAAAATAAAATGTCCAAGGAAAAGGACAAAATATTCCCAAGTACCTAAATGCTCCTTAGAAAAAGTGAAAAAGAAATAATCATACAAACATATAACTGGTCTCTGTTTTTCTTGATTTCCAATTCTTGCTGCTGTCAGAAAACATTGAATGTCACCAGTTAATAGTTATTATTATCTTGGTTCTTCACTTAACCATGTGTAGGTAATAACTCATTTTTGTGGTAAAAATGCAGTCTCTGTTGTCAGTTCTTCTCCCTAGATGACATGTAAGTTCAAAAAGAAGCATACAATCATTCATGTATCCAAAAACTATTTACTGAGTGTCTATAATAGGCCAGGTACTGTTTTGGACACTGGGACTCCATGGCAAAGTCCTCTGTCCTTCTGTTCCTCTTTGCCTCTGATGTGAAGTGTCTACCTTCAAGTCATAATACATGACCTGTTCTGTCATCCCAGATACAGCTTGGTGCTTACTTCCTGCTGTCTTTGTTCTTCATCTCTTTTTCTGTTCATCAATGTATCTCAAACATGTAAAACAGTGTCTGACACATAGTAAGTGCACAATAAATATTTGCTGGATAAATGATAACATGTTTGACCCTTTGCTCAGATGTCACCCAAGGAGAAAGGGGGGGAGGGGGAGAAAAAGCAGTGAGGGACTAAGTCAGTTGTGGCAGCTAGTCCTCTGCAGCCCTTTCCTACAATGACACTTAGATCCTCACCAGGTGGCCCTGTGGTGTATTTGCCACCCACCACTCTTAGCAATTACCAACAATCTATAGAAAAAGTTCACAAAATCCACCCTAACAGCCTCTAAGTATAATGTTGCAGAAGAGATCCAAATCGCAGGGCAGGGGTTGGCAAAATATTTTCTAGCTAGGATTCATAAAACATTCTTAATTGACTTTTTTTTTTTTTTTTTTGGATTTCTTACATCTCATGTAACAAGATTTACTGGAAATTGCATAGATTATTTGGAACCTAAAACATTGTTTAACATAAAGTTGTACTTCCAAGGGAAAGGTCTTAGGCTTTTTCTGTCTGGAATATTTAGTGGTTAGCTATTTTAAGCTGCAGAATGTATCTTTTAATAAAACAAGAAAGTACATGGGCTTTTGAGAAAGCCTGCCTTCATTTAGATAAAAGTACTTTGTGATGCAGTAATGGCCCCTCCCCCATTTGGGCAAGTAGGGGAGCCTGAATCTTCTACAGTCCATCCAAAGGCAGCGAGGACATGAGGTGGTATCCCAGAGGCATGCACCCCGGAGCCTCACTTCCTTCCATGTCTGCACCCCTGTGCAGCAGTGGTTGGGGAAAATGAAGGCAACGGTCTTTGGGATCGTTCCCAAGGGCATATCTTTGTTGCTTCTGCAACTTCCTGTAAGTATCACTGGAGGGAGAATAAAGAAGAAATTAAAAGCTGATATTTACCCTTCAAAACTTATTCACTCTGAGAGTTTTATGCTCCCAGTAATTTGCTAAGTTTTCCTACTCTCTGGCAAGGGACTTTCCTTAATATTCTATTTTCTTCCTACACTTCACTTTGGGTTATAGTAGAATTATGAGCTCACTTTCCAATCCTGACCTTTAATACCTAAAGAGAAGATTTTTATATTTAGAAAAAAACATTTCCCCCCTTAATAAGCCAAGGTTTCTATACTAGTGTCTTTCTAGGCACTCAAAAAGTTTAATTTATTACTTAAGAAGCTAAAGAAATGACCCATTTGTTCTGGATTGTATGAATGTATCCTTCCGTTAAACTAATGAAACAGAGGAATAAGGTTTATTGAGAATGAAAATAAATTAGCTTCATATCCCAAAAATGTGATCCCTGTTGTTTCAATAACAAAGAAAAGACATGAAAAGCTGATACAGTCTCGATGGTTACATAAGGAGCTATACACATGTGAAAATTTGGAGAGGAGTGCTATAAAGTGTGGACAGTTAGATGAATTATCAAGGAGGAATACCATAAAATAAATAAATTGAAGAGATAAAATCTGAGAAAGCAAACAAGAATTAAAGTCATCTTGCATAAGTCATAAAAGGAAATAGAAAACTATTATTTTAAAGTGCCAGGGTACAATGTGTTATTGCCATTTTTAAAAATCAAGAACTATGTAAATTTTGTTCACAATTTTTGCAATGCCAGCTCCCCATAAAATTCTTTTAACTCCTCTACAAGTTGTACAAGCAAATACATAATTAAAATTAGCAATTAATGGGAGGTATCTGGCTATCATTTTCAAGTTTATTATTCAGTGCCTATCTATTCAATGATTTTTTGGTTTATAGTATATGAAAAGTCCCTACTATTTCTGGTGTTCAGAGTGTAGACACTTGATATGATATCAGTTAAATAGGTGAAGAATGAAACCACAATTGATAATAAAGTTTTTTTCAGTCACATGTGCAGTGCTCTCGATATCACTTGGCTATTTCAAAAAAAAAAAAGGTGACTTACTGTTTGTTCTAAAAACCAGATGTTTTAAATGAATCTTCAGTGACCCAAATAATATAATTTACCAAATAAAAGCTTCAATTTATATAACCGAATAGAATTATTTCTATCATTCTAATATATTATGAATGATTACAATCAGTATGACATCTTAAACTTTCACAATGTCTAAGGAAACTTATAGGTATAAGGCAGCTTTGTTTTATGAACTTTGCTGCAATTAAGAAATTCTAACATGCTTTTGAAATGCCTATACTGTTCTTAATTTTTAAAACCTGATATCAAGTTTTTAAGTCTGTAAAACTTACCTGTTGTTTTTATTTAATTTTTCTATAGCAATGTTTATGATCTATTCACCTTGAGTATATCCCTAATATTTAGGATAGTGATGATTCATTATTAAGAGAAACTGAATTGTAGCAGAAATTATAAAATACTATCAATAGTTTGGAAAATTGCCTAAATTGTCTTGGATCAGTTCTATGAGTTCCTGCAGGATTGAAAGCTGCCATGTCAGACAGTGCATTTGTTTACCCCTTCAACTAATCCAGTATGAAATTACTTGTTTTTAAAACAGATTCACAATTTGAATTTTTAATGTGCCAATAATTCAAATTCAACTTTAAATACTTTCTAACATTAAACAAATCAAAGTAATGAAACAGGGTGTTGAGCTGATTTTCAAAAGTGACAATAACTTACCTCTCTTTTGCCTTAATAGATATCTACTGCTACCTGGTAAATCTGATGTATGTGTGAATACGTGTGACAGGAGAAGCAATAATTTAAATAATTAACAGCATTGTAGGCCCTACCTGCTAAATACTAAGGAAAAAATGTTAAGAAGTCACAGATACCTGGTAAGTGGCCATTGCCCTGACCTCACCTTCCCCATTTCTTTCTCTGGGGAAGTCATGAACACACACTAAGTGGCCATCTGGTGGCCTTTGGCACCCCCACCTCCTTTGGTGTCGTATGCCATTCCACAACCTGGGGCAGACCTTAAATCTGAAACCTGGAACAAGCTGCCAGAGATGCTTATCAGAACAGGAATTCTCAGTGACAGGGCTCCCTCCCCCAGAGGTGGATAACACCGTGCTCAAGCAGTATAGAGTTGTCTCTCTTTTCTCCCACAAAATGGGGCGTGCAGAGCTGCCATCTACTAAACCCTACCCAGAGCAGTTTTGGACACCCTGGGAGATGGGCCATGATGGGACTTCTTTTCCTGCTATTTTAGACTGTTTGTACTGTGAACGTAACAGTTATTTGCTTTTCTGGACTCTGTATACTGTACAAGGAATAAAGAGATCTTTTGCTAAAAGATTCTTGTGTGCCCTGAATCTGTATTCCCATGATGCACTATTGTAGCCATTCATGCCACAAGAAACAAAGGAGAAATGAATATCAATGCTAATAACTCATAAGAAGTTGGAGAATTCCAATTCTAATCCTCCTATAACCAAAAATTTAAAAGGAGTACTTGTAAAGAAACAGATTTATTTTTAAATTATATTTTTGGTAGATGATTCCCTTAATAGATGATAATCATGGAAGAACATTTAAAGGAATCCAATAGAGCCAAAGTGACAAAGAGATAATGAAAGGAGAAAGAAATCTCCTTGATTTAAGTGTCTATTTTTTTCTTTCAATCTGAGGAGGTACATGGTAGCAAAGAAGAGGAGATATAAACAATGAGAGGTTGGGCTGCTTTAATAGTACCAGATATTCCAGAAATGTTAGATGACATTAATTGGGAAAGGAACAATATGAGTGAAAAGAAGTTATATTATGCTAGTATTGACTTAACTAATGGACAGGGGAAGCAGTAGTAAGTGGAGAAGGCTGGGGAAGCAAGAAGTCTGAGACATGGGATGGTCAGTTTATGGACCATTGATGTTTGGGTGTTGAGCATCACATTTTTATTTACTTAAAATGATTCAAATTATTTCTTTCAAGCTTTGCTTTGTAAATTACTGTGGATGCTTAAATTAAAAACAGTGAGGGTAAGGAAGTCTTTTTCTTAACGATAATATATACTAAAAGGAAGTGAAGTTGAAAAAGCAAAATATAGTTAAATGAGATTAGCATTTGTGTGTGTAATCTACTGAAAAATAAACTGAAATTTCACTTGTAATTACAATCCTTCTCATAAAGGAAAATGTGCTTTTTGAAAGAGATAACACATTTTATTTAATGTGGTACTCATTTGGGAATTTAAATATCTGACTTTTAGACTCTTTTAAGTTATTTAACTTTCCCCATATTTCAATTCCCTACTACGAAGCCAAGGAGGATAATATTTTCATCCCTTGGGAACATTTTAAGGATACATTTCTTTCTGACGCAAACTTAAGACAAAATGTTCTAAGATTTTTTTTTTTTTAATTTGGAAAATATTCAAGCAGTTACTGTTTCATTTTTTTTTTTTCCATTACATTCCAAACGCATTTAAAATCTTTACTTTCTTTGGAATATGGTAGACTACTTTCTGTCCCATTAAAAAAATCATTCTTTTCTCCATTTGATTCTTTTTTGTCAAGCCAGCTCCCTTTCTATCATTTGACACCCAACACTGAATCATTGTCACAAAGGTTAAGAGTGAAAAGCTTTTGAACATGTATGTGGGAACAAGGTGTCTGAATTAGGGACGTTTCTTTAGCTTTATTTTAATTTTCCTTTTATTTTCATTGACAGTAAACTTTTCTGGAGAGTACAATCAAGATAGTGTTTTCATAGAAATAACATTGAGAGAAACTTGGTTGTAAATGATAACAGTCATAATAACGAACTCCCTTACCAAGGCATTCCACACAGAGATAGCACAATAAATAAAGAATTTGTCGTTTGTCAGGCAACAAAGTAAAACAGAATTGCAACAACAAAAATGTGATTTTATAAATGATCTTATACTAAAAATATAAGCAAAAATATGAGGTCATGCGCTGGAGACTAAAGCTAAAAGTGATTAGGTATAATAAAAACATTGCAAAAAATAAGAATGTTCAAGTATTGTGAGAGGAGAGGGAAAAATTCATAGGATGGTTTCAGAACAAATCAATTATATTTACTACCTCAGGAAAGACGCTGACATAACCATAATTGTCTATTAATATATTTTACAGTTAGAATGCATACTGTTATCTATTTTAAAGGACAGATTCTCTTTTCTTGGCACACCTCTTATTATTAGGGATGGAATGAAATCTATTGTTCACCTTAATTTAAAATAAACAAGAATACTTTAGGGGAAATAGTCTCAAGAACAGGCCAGTGTAATGCCCTAGAATTGTAGGAGCCTGGGATTCAGGAACTGACACTAGTCTTTTTTTTTTTAAATTGTCAGTAAAAAGGTCATTTGAGAACTTAAGGTCATAAATATCCTTCGAGGTACTTCCCAGTCCTGAAACAAAAATTTTCCTGCATTTTTCAATTTTGCCTGTTAGAGTTGAGCAGCAAAGAGGAGGGAAAATAATAATAATAAACAATAGTTTAACAGTTTAATGGTGCTTAATTTTAAAAATACTGGAAAAAGAAGTTGGATCACTTAATGGAACTAATAATTGTATAATGATTTAGTGGGGCTGTTCCTACAGCATAACATTGATTTCCCCAATGTAACTAATCTAAGCAGTGCCTTTATACTTTGTGGTAGAATAGTTTGTCAGACTTGAATAGTGGCTAGTTTCCAAATGATTAGGAAAGACATGTTTGTCATGAGAGTAAAAAAATAAAATTTGTCTGTTAAATTACACATAAATATAAGGTACAAATGTATTTTTAAAATACAGATTAAAATAACCACACTTGCATTGTGTACATATGAAAATACAGTATTTAATAGTCAATATACACAGACACATTTATGATAAATGCAACTATTTGGCAATGCCAGTTCTTTCAGGGTTATTTTTGTGTCCCCTATTTCCATATATACGGAAACAAAAATGCTTCTTTAAAATCTCCTAGCTCTGGTGGACATCTTGAAGCAGTTTGTTAATCTCAGCCACTAGCTCGCTGTCATCCATGAGTTCATGCTTCCCATCACTGAGGTGGTTGAGCATATTGTCAAAATCATCTTCTTCATAATTTTCAGGGATCTCCTCCATGGCCGGCAGCCATTTTGAAGGCTGCACACTGGAGTGAGTTCCAACCGGGGGCCCAGAGATGTTGGTGGGATTCTGAAAGTGTGTACTGGCTGCCCAGGCTGCTACCCCTGGTGGGTAACCCGCAGTTTTGGCTGGCAAAGGTCCCTTCCGACGTTCCAGTGAGTTGGACCGATCCACTTCACTGCACTCAGGATAAGAGTCCAAGGAAGGGGGTAAGAGGCGCTGGAACACGCTGCTCATTTCTGAGAGAAGAGAGGATGTGCTGGTATCTCCAGTGTCCTCATCGTTTGGGGAGTCCTTCCCAAAGGTGGAAAAACTCTTCTTCTTCTCGCCAGAATCTGCAGGCTGGGTGTCATCCTCAGGATTCTGATGTGGATGTTGCTGCTGGGGTTGCACCGGGAATTCTTCCCCTGGAATGAACATGTTACTCCTATAATCGGAGGATGGTGAAGGCAGTGGTGGCATCCAACACTGGTCAGAGTGTCCCAGGACTCTACATTCCTCCGTGCAAAGCCTCATAGCTACGTGCAAGGAAAAAAATGGGCTATTGTTATACTTAGCGTGACTCAAAATGATGGAAGAAATGTAATTTTCCTTTAAAAAGAAAGTAGATTGAGACAGTTTTAAATTATTGCCATGATGCAAACCCATCTATTATACACCTTAGAAAGACTACAGTTATGGGTATTAATTTGGATACCAGTTTTGTGTTTCACCTGGTGTCTTTTTTTGTTTTTGTTTTTGTTTTAATTGAATAAAGAAAGCAGGGTTATCAGCTCACCTACTCCTCAGAAATATGATGACTGCCACCCAAGTAAAGAGAAAATGGATAACACAGACATGAAAATGATAGAAAAAGAGCTCGGGTGTGAGTCATGAAATAAATGCCAACCATGAATGCTGAAAAATAGGGCTGGTGAGGCTAATCCGTATGATAAGATAATGGTGGATACATGATATTACACATTTGTCAAAACTCACAGAATTGTATGACACAAAGAGTGAACATTAATTTGACTACGAGCTTCAGTTAATAAAAATGTATCAATAATTTATCAATTTTAACAAATATATGACACTAATTCAAGATGCTAATAATAGGTGAAACTGGGGGTTGGAGGGTTGCGAGGGAACAATATGGGGATTCTCTCTTCTTTCTGCTTTATTTTTCCTAAACCTAAAATTGCTCTAATAAAGTATTAATTTGTAAAAATAGAAAAACAGAGTTGTAAGTTGAAATCCATAACCTTAGAATGCCATCAGATAATCCTTGAGTAATTCCTTTGTGTTACTTTCTTGATATTAACGTTTATCAGACCTACTTTACTTTTATTAGAAGCACTGAGAATGTAATAAGTGATCAGGTGATTACATGCATTAATCTCTTAGAGGTATTATATATTATTTATTGACTTGTTACTTAAAATAGCAGTGATAAGTATCCTCAAGTACTTGGCATCTGCAGTTATCTGGTTAAGAAGTCTTCATTCAGAGTTGAAATATACACAAATACATGGAAAAATCATCAAAAGATTAAGATATGAAAAATCCATTGCTTTATTCTTCCAGATATTATGATGCTCTATTGGAATGTGAGTGGCCACATTCAGAGAAAATAATAGGTGATATGAGAAAAACAGCAAAATACAAAGGAAAAAATATTTAAATCTGGCAAATACAGTAACTAAAGTACATAATAACCAGAAAATGGAAATATGTAAAATATATTCCACAAAGCATCTATTTCTTTCAGTGAGCATTAGGCTTCTTCAATATCATGATTTCAATTTGGATCTAACAACAGAATGCAGAAAATGCAAAGTAATTCTCTTAGAAGGGAAAGCAAAGAGGATTCATATCAGTCACACCTATATACTCAGAGTTAATTCTGTAGATTTGGGTAATTAAGAAAGATTTCTCTTCCTCCTAAATTGCTGCCTAAAAAGGATAATCCCATTCATTAAAGAATGCCAACTCCCTTGTCAGGCATAACAAGTTGTCTATTGTGTTTATTGCTGAATCCCCAGCATGCAGTAAAGTATCTACACAGAGTAGCAGTCATTACATACTTTCTGAATGAAAAATGAAGAAATCAATGTTGGCATTCAGAAAATGAGAAGGAATGGTCTTTGTTTAAACTTGCAGAAATCACTGCTCCTCTGGCTTGAACCTTTAGGATAATTCTCTTACAAATCATCAATTCTGGTCCTCAAATCTTAACAGAGATGGGGATCAACTGAGAAACAAATTGGAGAGCAAGTGCTGCAAGTGGGCAAAAGTCTGATTGTTAGGAGAGCTAGACATGGGAAGGAAGTACTGGCCAAAACAGAGACAAGGGCAAATAACGATGCCATGTGGATCGTGGGATAAGAGAAAAAGGGCAAACATGGAGAATCATTGTGTAATTCTGCTATGACGAAAGGTTAAATTTAAGGAAGTAGGCATGGTTTAAGAATAAAAGGATGCTTACAGGTGCTGATTTCGTGCATTATTACTTCTTGGAAATATTTTCCAAGTATTTTTTTCTTCATCTAATGTAGGCAAATCAAAAAGTAGATGAAAGAAACGAGTACATTAATAGCAATGAGGTATTTTTTCATCAGTGATGTAACTATCAAAATGGTAACGATTTCTTTTTTTCTAATTCCTTACATCTGTGAAAATGGAAAAGGTATCTGCCTATAATGTCTTACTCACATCCTGTCAGAAGGAAGGGAAATAGACTTGATGACACCGACACCTCTTCATCTGTTTTCTGGCCCTTAATTCTGTGGTTTTCTACTAGGAAAGACTCACTTGTTGCTTGATTGTTTGACTGGCTTTGTTTTGTTTTAATATTTAATAAAAGAGAAATAAGGAAAAGCGCTTAAGGTTGTACTAGTCTTCAGCCACAATCAAATTTTCTAGAAATCTGAATATTATATAATCAATACAATCTGGGTAACTAAAATGACAGTTAAGGCAAGAAACAATAATTTGGCACCAAGAATTTATTAAACTGTGAAGAATTTTTTACAACCTCACCACAATAAATAAACAGGACATTAAGTATAGATGATAATGTATTTTAAACAAAATGATTAAGAAAATATGAAAAATTAAAGAAAGTAAAGACTAATGGATGGCAAAAATAATGGAGATGAAGGAAGAATAATAGTAAGAAGAGGGCATTTCTCTCAATTTCATTGCTTATTGGCCCTGGAGACTCAACTGTTTGAAACATTTTCAATGTATATGTAATTCATTGCTGCAAAGGTTACACATCATCTTCAAGTGACCAAGGCCAGGTGGCAAGAGGTACAAGTAACTAACCTTTCTGTAGCTGCCCAAAAGCTCTGGCAGGTGGTTAAGTTTTTCCAGGGAATGGGGAATGGAGATATGGAGAGTCCCACTACACGACTATATACCTTATAGGTAAGGCAGGAAGTAGAACATTGCATTTATGGAGAAGAACACATGCTTAGCTTCTACCAAACCACCAGACACTGGCTGATCAATCGATTATCTAATAGGAGCTTGCCATATGTGAAGTATTACGGTGATTCCCTGCCCTCAAATGACTTAAGGTCCAGTTCAGAGTCAGGGGTAGCACGTGTGATCATAAATGACTACTTAAAATGCCAAACTATATGATAATGGGGACACTTTAGGAGAAGAGTCGAGAGTGGAGGCTGCAGTAGTCAAAGAAGGGGCAACTTGAGCCAAACCTTGAGAGATGAATGGGATTTAGATAGAAAAACTGAGGAGAAGCCAGTTTTTCAGGTAGGAATACCAGCATGAACAAAGGATTGGTGAAGAGATGGCTCTGCCTAATGCAAAAGGTACAAAAATGCCAAAGTTGAGCATTAATAGGCTAGGAGAAGATTTCACTGGCCTTTGAATGCCAAGATAAGTACTTTAATTTGCTGCTGGTGGACAGCAAAGGCCAGTTATCAATTTGTGAGCCAAAGAGTGTAAGTGAAAATATTTTAAGAAAGTTGCTGCTGCAGATGTTTGATGGAACTATTTGATGACGAGAGGAGATATTAGACCAAATATTATCTTATATGCTGGTACAGTAAACCGGCTAATGAAATAAAGGCCAGAATTAGTATACTGGCAATGAGAATTGAGAGAACTAACAATTAAACTTATTGCTGTGTATAAATAAATAATCACAGATGACAGATCAATGAAAATAGAATGGACTCAAGAAGAGGGAGTATCACAAAATAAAATCAAAAGCCTCTATAAATCATCCTGGTGAAACTCATACTTTGGAAAAAGGAAGATTTTTACTGGCATATCTGTAGTATTGTAGTTCAGAGTTGAATGAGTAAGGAAGAAAGTATCTTGACAAACATGAGCCAACAGACGAAAATGCATGCTGATTTTACTGCTCAGAATGAAACACAGGATATTTGTGTGGGAATTAACAGAACGAATGGCCAGAAATGACCCTGTTGGCAGGCAATGCAACATAACATAATCTATATTTGATCAGAGACTAATGTAGGAAACCAGTTGGAATAAGTCACTTACATCCTAAAAATATACATGCTTTAGAAAACTGGGCTGCTTTCTCTTAATGGCATTCAGATGTGGACTTTTTTTTTTTTTTTTTCCTACTTGAAATACTTCCTGGGAATAGAAGTTTACAGAGCACAAGTTTTAGACCCTGTTGTGCCTGCAGAAGCTGCCAGGGTGAATGATAAAACAGAATATAAGAAAAAGCATCATTCAAATGAACACTCATAACTCAGGGATTGTTATCTCTGTACAGATAGTCATATATGCACATTTCAGTCTACATCAGCCAAACAGTAGATATGAATACAGCTTAAAATAGTTGATGGATCACTGGTGATTTCTTGGTGCTCTATGCCTCTAGAATAGCTCCTACCATACCCACCACAGAGGCAGGCAGCGGTGAGGCTGAAAAGTATTTACTGTAGTACAATTTGTTGTAATACAATGCCACATGTATTACATGGCATTGTGCTTGCCCCACCATACACCTGGATAAAGTATGAGCGTGTAAATATGGAGGCAGTTTTTAAAGGATTGTCTACAGGTTAAGCACTGTTACTAAGAATAAGAAAAAGAACAGACTTGAGCTTCAACTAAAAGGAATGTAACTCGGAAGAGGCCCCAAGTCATTCATAAAACAAGCTTCCCCAACTATTTTCTAGAGTTTATCCATCTCTACCTAATTTTCCTTCAGTGTCTTTATTCCTTAACATTTTTTTTAAAGTGAAAGCTGCTGGATAACTCTCCTGCAATGAACATATCTGGTGGTGGTAACTTTTAAAATATAGGAAAATATAAAAGAGGTGTCTTGACCTTTTTCAAAAATTAGATTCATGATTTGCTGTTAGGATTATGCAATGTCAGCATTAAAAGGATTTAGTCATCATTTAGTCTCACAAATGGCAAAATAATCTAAATGGGGGAAGTTGTTATCTTGGTAACTATGCTAACATATTAAAATGTCAATGAATGGATTACATACATTTTTAAAATTACATATTTATTACTATATCGGTATTATGTTCATTATGTTATTTTTCTGCTTTATAACAGAAATTACATTATCCAAAATTAGGGATCAGTATTCAAAACTAGGTTTTCCTCAATATCATAGAATTATAGAAATTCAGAGAGCTCCTTCCTTGCACAGGAGTGAGTTGACTGAGGATATCACTATCATTAGATTTTCAGCAATTTCTCTTAAAATGGGTCTAGGGAGTCTAGGAATTAAAACAAAACAACAAAAAGAAGATACTGCAGATGAATGCGCAAACATAGACTGTCATGTAGACTTTAGGCTGTAATGCCACTAGAGGTCCTTTCTTTAGAATAGAAGAACAGATTCGTTGCGCCATTTGTTAAAAAGTACAAAACAACAACAACAACAACACCACCAAAAAAAACGATTGCTTCATATTACTCTTGATGGATTAGTGTTTAAAAGTGTAAAGATTGGTTCAAATCTCAGCTCTACCATGTACAAGCTCTGTGATTTTGGATACATATCTTAGCCTGTGTAAGTTTCTACCTTTGAGAAAATGTGAACACTGCTAATACTACTACCATATTGCTGACAGGGCGACGCAGGAATGAGACACGGACACAAAGCTAAGAATTAAGGGAGCAGGGGGCCCACTTGCATCTCGTGCTAAGTGGACAACAATGCAGCCTTGCTCCAGCTATTTATTTCAGAAGATCAGGTGTATATGCTAAAGGTTCTTAGGTGTATATCAGAAGGGATAATTTGCATTAGGTGTATACAATCTAGGTTTAAGACAATGGTAGTCACAAGACACACATCTTTACAGGGCGGGCCTGCATGGCATTCTATGCAGGCCTGCAGCTCAGGGTTCTAAGCCACCACCCCAGATATGCCTCAGGCAACATGGAAGACTCAGTTCCCCACACTACTAAAAATAACACCTACGTCAAAATGTCACATGAGGCAATGGAGGTTCAGAACTCAGCATGGGGCTAGGCTTGGAGTAAGCCCTGGGACATCGCTAGTGACTGCCACTGCTGCTAATACTAAGACAGCTCCTGGTGATACCACTGTCACCACTACTATTTACAAGAGCTGGAGTTTCTATTTATAATTTCTTTTGAATATCATGGCTTTCAGAGGATCTCTCATGACTATTTCCTAAACCCTCTTACCTATCTGTATTTGAAAACAGATGTTTGGTGGAACTCAGGTAATTCAGTGCTGTTCCACCTTTCTTCCATTTTTCAAATGCCAGTCCTCTGATCCACATTCAGTGGAATTTAGAAATATAAGCAGTCAGAGGAACACTTATGTGTTCATAAGGATCAATTTAATACTACAGTTCTTTGGTAATAGGGTTTCTAAAATAATGCAGCAAGTATTTACCCAGCTGGTTCAGAGAGTTTCTACTGCACCATTAGAGGGAATAGACACTAAGGAAAATGTGGCCCATAACTTAATAAGATCTCCTCCATCTAGCTGTATACTTTATAAATTCCCTCCTGTTCCTCTTCCACTATAAGGTGACAAAAAACCCTGTGTGTTTAAACCACCTGCATTCTTTCCTCCTATTTCTAGTGCTTAAAGTATACCATCTCTAGAGTATTTTAATCTCTGATTCTATGAGTTGGTTTCCATTACAGGAAATGTGTCTTCCAAATTATAGCCCAGTTCACCACTATGCAGCAAAACAGGCAGTCTGAAGAAAAACAGCCACCTAGTAATTTTATAAAAAGCTGCTCAGAGTGTCCTATGGCTAGAAAGGGGAGGGAAGTGGTTTGGTTTTCTGTTCTTCATTCCCCACCCTTCCTTCTTCTCCTATTGTGTTCTCATGCTTACCCTCCTTCTCTAACAACTGCTTAATAGGAGTTATTAGAAAATAGCTTTAAAGTCTATCAGTTGATGTTTTTTGGCCAGTAGTGTACAGATCACAAATAGTTAAGTGTGGAAGACAAACAAGAAATGTAACAGAAGAAATTGTTCACTTTACTTACATGGTATATCTGAAAATAAAGACTTCTCTATCCCCACCTTCTTACCTGCTGGAATTCGTCCATCTGTAAGAAACAGGTCGCTGAATCCTTCCCCCAGCAGCCTGTCTATTGGAGAATCTCGTCCCAAATCATAATCACTGTCTCCTGCTTCACTGTCACCGCGGCCACTGTCTTTCAAGCTAAATTTGTCCATGTCTTGAAGGGCATATCTAGAAAGATAAATCAGTTAAATGATAGTTTTTCTCTTCAGTATTCAAGTTATTTGGGACTTAAGAGGGAACATGAGGATAATTCATACCTATAGCTCCTGGAATATTTGTTTCCTCGAAAACTTGGCCTTGGTTGATATTGCCCCTGATGAAGCATAGAAAGAAGCTGGGAAACCTGCTGGAAACCAAATAGAGAGAACTGATTCCTGAAAACAACCCCCCAAATACTCACAAGCTTTAAGCCAGGAAGCAGTTACTTGTTATTTCACCCTAAGCAACTGGACATGTTATCTCAATTTTAAAGATTTATATAGATTGGTCCATGGCAAACAGCACAGCCAGCCACCAAATATAACCGAAATATATCCCAGTGAGGACAAAGATCTTAAAGAATGCCTGATAATTAGCCTGAAACTAACAAAACCAGGGTCTTTTTGAAAGAGAATTCCTTTTTGAATAAACATTTGTTTCCCTTAGTTTACAGTGAAGATTAAAGTGATCAGTTTTAAAAAATACATGAAAAATGCTGTAAAATACAACATCCTAACACATGTAATTAAAATAATAACAGAAACTTTTCAAAAGTTGAGTAAGTATAATGTGCACTGAGATGAGATTCTGGAGCCCTCAGTTTTTGATCTTGTCAGTAGAGACTGTAATTATCATGACAAAGCCTTTATATTTTGGCTTCCAGAGTCTTAATTTGGGAGGTAAGAAGATTCTAATTCAGATAGTCCCTTTAAAGCATAACATTTTATTTTTCCATATTATACATGCTACATGCAAGTAAGATATTTAAGAAAAACTGAAAATAGTATGCTAATGTGTGTACACTTGCTACATGTGTACAACTTAACTTGTAGCTTGTGTATTTCATTTGCATAGCCTTAGTATGCAAACATTAGTTTTATGAAAACATTTAAACTAATACATACACAACTTCATAACACTAACAGATGACTTTATCAGTGAATTGATGCAATTTATGATCTTACCTCAACAGCAGGAGTGGCATGGGTGAGTTCTAAAGAGAAATTCTCTGGCACGTGGTTCGATGAGATTGTCACCAAACTGTTGAGTGACTGGTGACTGTTGTGACTCTGGCGGCTGCCCATTTGCCCTCTTTCTAAGGTAGGGGATGCAGATGGAGATGACCTGTGATGAGATCTGATGGGCAGAGTGCCATTTAATGTAGGCACCAATGTGATGTCACCTTTGTGAATCTGCCTGGATGGCCTTTTTGGATGGTGCTGATAAGTTGATTCTGCTACCCTGCAGTTGTAAGATCTAGTGTCCTTCTTCTCTCGGTTACACCTGGTTGCAAACAGCACCATAATAACCAACAATACTGCACAAATGGCTCCTAAGGAAATAATTATAATCATGGAGACATCCAAAGATGCCTGGCTTACAGAGGCCATTGCTGTACTTGTCACTGACTCTGCATATTCAAAGATCATACACTTCAAAAGGACTCTGGTATGCAGCTGAGGATTGCCTTTGTCCTGGACGATAACTGAGAGCTCCCATTTTGTGTAAGGAAAAGATTCCATGCTCACATTGGTATGGATGTCACATGATTGTGGATCAATTACAAAGATCTGCTCCTCATTTCCTGTTGCTATGGAGCAGCTGAGTTCAGCATTCACACCAGAGTCTCTGTCAATTGCCCTTATTCTTGTGACATGAAAGCCACTTTCGGCCCCTTTGGGGATGGCAATTTCTGCAGTATTGTTGTGCAGTACAGGCCCTATAACCACAGGGACATTGTCATTTTCATCAATGATCGTGAGCGCAACTGTGGTATTGCTGGCAAGTTGCTTTGGACTTCCTCCATCTCTTGCTTCAACCACAAAAGTGATCTGACTCACTTCTTCATGATCAAAGATTCTGAGGGCATAGATGGCTCCATTAGATGGGTCAATGGTGACATATGTAGTTATGGAACTTCCAAGGATAAAGCTCTCCAAAATGGTATAGGTAACTTGCCCATTTTCTCCTAGATCAGGATCTGTGGCTGTGACGGTGGTGATATATGCCCCTGGCGAGTTATTCTCTGAGATTGCAAACTCATATCGGCTTCTCTGGAAGTGGGGTGGATTGTCATTTATATCATTGATTTGAACAGTTAAATGTTTTACTGTAGAGAGGCTGGGTGTCCCCTTGTCCTCAGCTATTATAGTCAAACTGTATTCAGATCTCTTTTCTCTATCCAGCGTGGCATTAGTCAAGATTAAATAATTGTTTTCATAACTATTATGGAGTCTGAAGTGACCATGTCCATGAAGCTTACAAACTACTTCTCCATTCAGCCCAGAATCCTTGTCCTGAACCCCAACCAAAGCAACAAAGGTGTCAATAGGAATCCCTTCAAAAATATATGATATTTCTTCTTTTCCAGGAGACATCAGGTTTATGTTAATTTCAGGTTTATTGTCATTAACATCCACAACCTCAATTATAATTTTGCAGTGAGCTGGGATTGAATTTGGACCCAAATCTTGAGCCTGAACATCAATCTCATAGGACTTGGTGATTTCATAATCCACTTGTTTGAAAAGAGTCAAATGTCCTCTTTCTGAATCAATTTTAAAAGTCTCTATAATTTGGGGAGACACATGACTGCTGAAAGAATACACAATTTTCCCATTAGCGCCCTCATCTGGATCAGTGGCGTTCAGATCTATGAGCAAAGTGCCAACTGGGGAGTTTTCTAAGAGTTGTATTATATAAGACTGCTGCTCAAAAGCAGGGCTGTTGTCATTGGAGTCTGAAATGCTTATTTTAAGGACGGAGGAGCCAGACCTCTGAGGCACCCCCATGTCTGAGGCAGTGAGCTGAAGCTCATAGCTTGACTTCATCTCCCGATCCAGTTCTCTGACCACTATCAGTTCTGCATATTTGGCTCCATCAGTCCTCGTCCGTACCTCGATATCAAAGAAATCATTGGCTGAGAGAGAATACGTGTGGAGGGAATTTTCCCCAACATCTGGATCAAATGCACTATCCAGAGGGATACGAGTACCAACCGCTGCGCTCTCAGAGATCTCAATTGGTATGAGAGATCTTGAAAACTGGGGAGAATTGTCATTAATATCCAGCACTTCAACTTCAATATGGAAAAGCTGCAGATGATTAGTGGGTAGAGTGAGCACATCAAACTCTATGGAACAGTACAAGTTTTTCTGGCATAGTTGCTCCCGGTCAATTTTAGCCCCAATGCTGATTTCCCCATTATCCTCCTTTACCACAATTAGAGGAGAATTTCCCCTCTGTATGGCTCGAAAACGAACAGTAGAAGGATTAGGCAGCTTATATAAAACATCAGCCACATCCTCTGATAGTCTGGCAATTACGAATCCAACCCTCTGTTCCTCATAAATTCTGTATTTCAAATTCTTGCCCAGTACATCGAGGTTGAAAGATACCATCACGAGTGCAAAAACACGTATAAAGTGCATTTTAGTATCCATTTGGTGCAGTGGTCAGTTAATGAGATTCCCCTCACAGAGCAAGTTAAAACAGCAAAGCAATTCTCCCAACTTCCTTTGACAACTTAAAGCTAATCTGCATTTGGTACTTGAAACTTGAAAGCGTCTCTTAATAACACAGCACAACAATTAACAGTTCGCAAACTTTTGTTTTATACACACCGTGTCACGGCTTCCAGATATTATCAGCATGGAATCCAATCCTTGCGTTCGTTTGGCTGTTCGTCCTCTTTCCAGGCTGAAGTGTGTCACCTCCGCGTTTTCCCCCTCGTGTAGTTGGAAGCCATCTATCGCAGGGTGCCGGCGGAGTCTGCAGGGTAGCTTTCCTGGGCGATTCTTTCTTCCTTTCTCTGCTCGGCTGCAGACTAAACACTCGCGATCGCTGACTCCGGTCAAAAATCTGCACAACTTCACTTTAACTCAGACAAAGCTCTTGCCCGGCGTGTGTTGAATCGCTTCCAGCCAATCAGTGTACGTCCAAATCAAAAGCTGTTGGAGTCACCAAAGCGAGGGAGGGAGAGCGGGGAGGGTGGGAGAAGGAAGGAGACGGAGGAGGAGGAGGGCGGGGTCTGGGGGCGGGAGAGGGAGAGAATGGGGGAAGGGCTGGTGGGGGCTGTGGGACGCGGATGGGGGGCAGTTCCTTTACCGCCCTTCCCTTCCTCCTCCCCACAGACTCCCCCCTGTTTCATTCTACTACATTCACTTTCTCTGAGCGTGCCACGACAAAGGGGAGACAAATTACAGAAGAAAAACTTTAAATCAACTTCTGGTAGCTTTTATTTATATGGCACTTTAAATTGTTCTTGTTTTCTTAATTGCTGTTTTCTTTTTCCACAAAATGCAATCATCTTGCTTTTCATAGGCTATAAGTAGTGGTTTAACCTAAAATACCTCTAAGTGCATTTTGTTGGTGGAGAATTTAATAAAATTTGAAGCTTGCTTCTAATTATGCCTCTCAAACCGCCTCCTTCCCACCCCCCATCCCTCCACCCCCAATAAGTACTTGGGTCTTTCTCCTATGAGTACAAGGGGCTTTTCTAGGGGCTGTTTTAAAGAACAGAACGAGTAAAAAGATTTCCTTTCTGTTTTTCTTTCATCTTTGTTATTTGAAGATAAGAAAAAGGCTATTTCCCACTCTTCATTTCTCTTAATTAGCTTAAGATTTAAAGGAACACCTCAGGATTTGGAGCTAATTAACAATATAGTTCTGCCTTCTATCACTCCCTGAGTCTGGGTTCAATTGTCTATATTTCTTTCTTTTGCACTTCAAAAACTCCTATTTATCTTGGGTAAAAGACATTTCATGCTCTAGCATGCCAATTTCTACCACAGGGTACTTTCTATATATGGTGAGTCTTCACAATAAATACCGGGGGGACATGGACTCAATAGTTACCAAGTGAAATTTTTGCAATACATGCATTATTTATGGAAAGACTTTTCAGATATGTATTTTTTAAACCCAAATCTTGTTTACATTGCAGAATAAAATGCCTGAGCTGAAAATTGCATTTTTTTCTGCATCATAATGTAAGGAAATATCATGGGAAGCTCATGCTCAATCCAGGTCACAGAAACTGATATGGTATTCTTATTTGAATAATATGATTATTTATGATGTTCTTTCTGCTCTGCAGTTCCTTTTTAGTTCATCATCGTGGCTCTATGCTTGCTGACTTTTTCATACCTTTTTGCATTATTCCTCAGCTGTCTTCAGCCACTTGCATATTTGCTGTTTCACATAATCTCAGTCATTTTTTTTTTTTCCATTTTCTCCCACTCCCTTTTTTGCCCCCCAGAAGTATATTTTAAGAAAGCAATTTTGTGATTTTTCTACTTTGTTTACTCTCAGCAGAGCTTAGCCAAAGTCAGCAAGATGTTTCTTTCCAAAAAAGAAAGCAGAGTAGTCTCAGTGTTGAACTCACTTTCATTTTTGGTATTCCAAAGCATTTTATAAGCCATTGTCTTTTCCCCCTTCCAGAAACCAGTGCTGTGTGGCAAATTGTACAGAATGAAAATGCCTATAATGAATGTATTTAGTACTGGGTCACGCTGATAAACGTTCTGCCCCCGTGAATAATATGGTTTTACAAGTTTGTAGCCCTTTTTAATTGATGGTCCTCAAACCCTATAGGCAAAACTAGGAAAACTACCAGAAGCAACTGGGACTTTAGAAACCCATAGCCATCTGGCCTAGATCTCTAACGATCTGTGCCAATAGTTATAACAATTCAGGGTTTAGTGAATCTGTTTGCAAATACCAAAAGAGCAAAGGAATTGGTGACTATTCAAAGTTGGGGTGAGCATTCAAAGGTAATATAATTGCATTTGTTGTAGGAGAGTTTTCATTGTGAATTTGATAAGTCTACCCCCAAAACTCCAAGATCAGTGGATTTGAGTACCCTAATGTAGAGGACATTTTTTGATGCTAGAAATAATAAAAATAATAAGAACTTAAAGTGCATTAATCATTGTGATAAAGAGCTTCAGTGTAACTTACTGAAGTATTTAAAATAGATGTTAAATTAATATACACTCATTCAAAATGTGTTTCTGTGAGAAAGTCTCCAAAGAACTTGGACTACTTTCAAGAAGAATGGATTTTTTTTTTTACTTGTAATAGCATACTTACCAAAAATTATTTCATTTTCAATTTACCAAACTCTCCAGAAGAAATTACGTTTACCTACTTGATTGTGTTATGTTTTTGATGTCTGCTTAGTTCACAGTGTTCCGTTCTTCACACTTAAAAAAAAAATTACAGGGTGGAAAAATCTTTCTTCTGCACCTTTGATTAGTTCCAGCAATTCAAAAATGTTCTTATTTGGTGGCCCTAAAAAGAAAAGACATTAAAAAAAAAAAAATGAATTATTTGCATTTGGGACTGGGTTTGTATCAAGAGGAAAGCCTGATAAACGTATGTTGGTTGTCATCGCGTGGTGATTTAATTGAACCGTCTCATTCCTCTGGAATTTTACAAAGTCGTGAAGTGGCAGATCTTCTTAAACAACTTCTCAGATATACAGTGAAGGAGTATTGATTGAATGTTCTTTGAAGTCCATTCACCTTTAAAGTGGCAGTCTTTGTTGACAGAGAAAGGAGATGGTGGCATGTAAGCAAAGTGCCTCTAAGCTTCTGGAGGAGAAACTTGGCTTTTTCCATCTTGTAGTGCATATTTTATCCACAAAGCTCCTTTACTACTTCAGCCTAATTTGGCTGAGAATTGCTAAACCTAGAGAAAAGATACCAGCTGCCATTTGTGATACATCCTGTCACCCCTCATAATGCTTTTATTATGTAATTTATTTTTATTACATTTGTTTTTAGGAAAATAAAGGTTTATAATTCTAAATCTTTAATGTTTTCCTTCCCACAGAAGAGGAAGAAATTTGGTACCCTATTGTAAACCTCAAATAGCTCTCCATTATATGGAAAATAGTGTTTCTTTTGGTATTGGACTACAAAATTAAAACCACTAAAATTTTTTAAAAAACAGGTGCATGATTTTTTTTCAAAAATTCTCAGTTTCTAATATATATTTTATTAAGACTTATGAAAGGTAACAAAATTGAAGAATTAATATACTCTTCCATGTCGCAATATCATATCCTTCCCACCATCAAAAGAATAATTCCGGTCTCACAATGCTCTTGAAGGTAGCCTCACATTATGGACATCCTTCTTAGCATTTGTTGTGAAATGTCTTGTAGTGGGAAGTCATGGTTCTGCTTGGCATCATATGGTTGTAGCAAGCCTAAATAATTACTCTACTCTGTACCCTGGAAAACTAGATAATGGTAAAAGCTTTACCAGACAAAGGCTGGTTAAGCAAAGGAATCCCAATGTACTAGAACTGCTTAAGATGAATTTGACTTTTTTTATTATGAGCCCAACAAGTGTATGAATGCAGGGGCCACCAGCTCGTATCTCTGTAACCCTCGACAAATGATTTAACTTCTCTGATTCTATCTAATCCTCTGTGACTAGGGAATAATAATAATTTACTACAAAGAACTCTTGCAAGAATTCAATGATTGGTGCTTTTCAGATTTTTGGTTTAGATGTGTATATATTTTTATGCTGGAAGGATGACACTCTTTCCATTTTTGATTTATGAAATCCACCCATGAAACATAACAGACAAAACTAATAGTACTGACATCTGATGCCCCAGGAATCTTGATACTTCACTGAAGAAAATTCCCTGAGATCTACTCTAGTAGTTAATTCTGCCAGGTTCTTGATTGTCTTTTACATTTGGGAGGATTTGCATTGAGTATTTGCTTATTCTCAAAGAGTTTGAGCTAAATATATATTTTTTTAAACACCACATTGCACTGTAATAGGAAGACAAAAAGTATATAATTTGATATGGTGTCTTGGAAATGACAAGGAAAGATAAAACTTCAAATACAGTTTTCATTGAAAGTACCATTAGACCCTTTATTAATCACATCACATCTCTCTATGCTGTTGTCTCTCTGTATTCCATTTACTAATCTATTCAAGAATGTGATGATGAAAAATCACCCAACAATATGAACACTATATTGGAACAAATTTATCAACACAAGATCAAGGATTGGGAAATGAGAATGGATCTCAACTTATCCTTTGACTTAAAGAACTGAAATAGACTTCAGGTGAATTCTGATCAAAATTGAAAGGGCCAAATACCTACAGAAGGGGCTCACGCCCGGAGGCACTGCTGTTCGGTACCAGGCAGCAGCATAAGGAAGAGATCGGGAAGAGTCAGAGTCCATGAAATAGTGACAGGTGTTTGGTCAATTTTGTATGAGTGGGCAGACAGTATCTGGGAGGTCCTGCTAAAGGTAGCAGGCCAGTTTCTGGCAGGTCACTTAGGGCCTGGCAACAGGAAATTTACTGAGCTCCAGATGAGAGGCATGTAGGTGAATTGTGGTTCATGTTAAGGCGTCAAGCCATCACAGCCCTATGATTTTTGAAATTAGAGATTCAAATAGGGAAAACATGATGGGTACCTAGAATTCCAGTGATTTGCACATGGGCACATATTAGGAACCTAATCAAAATTTGAGACCAGATCACCAAGTCCAAGTAGATGGCAGCAGTTTAACCATCCAAACTATTATAGAATCCTTTAAATTCTTTCTGATCAGGACAATATTCTGAGGCAGAAAACAAAGCTTACAACTACTACTTCAAGAGTCTGAGCTGAGAAGATTTGAGGGACTTGGGTGGTAAGCCATTATGTGAGTTGAGTCTCAGTTCTTAGCTTAAAACATTGTTACTCAATATATAGTCCACGGACCAGCAATATTGGGATTATTTTGAAGCTTGTTACAAATGCAGCATCAGACAACATTCTAGACCTACTTACATAGAATCTGCATTTTAATAATCTCAGGTGATTCCTATGCATATAAAAGTCTGAGACACCTTGCTGTGAAAAGTAATCAATTGTCTGAAGTGGTAGAAATTCTAACATGATGGCACTTAAATCTTATGTGTTGTAAGATTTTGCTCCTTCAGGGAGTTTAGAGACAAATGACATACGGTGAAGATTGCTAGGGAAAGGGCTTGGGCTTAGCTATCATTAATTCAAGAACCTAAGTAGAAGTGATATAAGAAAACCTCTCTTTTTAGCTAACTTCATAAAAGAGAAGAGAAATTAACCTTCCTCCTAAATCTGACATTTTATACCAGCTCTCACCCTGTTCTCCTCTCTTTATGCAGTCCAGTTTTCATTAGGGAGGGAAATAATTTTCGTAAAAGGAGATCTAATTCTTCCTGAAGAGCTATTTCTGATAGGAAAGTATTTCCAGGGCCATTTCATATATGTGTATTTGTATGTATGTATGTGTTCAGGAATCTCTGGATAAGTGTTTGGTATCTGTCAAGTTTATATATATAAATCACAATGTTGCTTTATGGTTTCCTCATGCCAACACCTTTTCATCATGCAGTGATGTGGGAAAGAAAATCTTGAGTACACCATTCATATATCCTTAACTACTTCTAGTTCAGGATTAAAGAAAGCAAATTGAAATGCAGCAAAAATTTAATCACCAATCCTTCAGTCTTTTGTGTTTATGTTAAAATCCATTTCATGTACAATAACTCTGGAAGCACCTAATAAATATGTAATTTACTCAACCATTTTTCTAGCAAGGACCTCCCACTGTTCATAGACTGGTACCTACTCTAAAGATAAAATGGACTAATATGACATAGAAATATGAGCATTTACTTAAATAATGAAAGTCAAGTCAACAATATTTTAGGACATATTAGATTAAAACCTTTTGAGAGGAGTTAAGTTTAAATCAGTTAGTTGAACATTAGCATTAATTATGTTACATAATTAGCATTTATTAGGTTTGTAATTAAGTAAAAAAATTACTGCTAGTAAACACACTAGGTTAACTGGTGACTTCAGGGTCCAATTGCTTATTTACTTACAGTTTTCAGGAAATTACTAACTTTACAGTTACCATCCACAAATTGAACCACTTAGAATAAGGAGCCGTCTAAGATATTTGCTTGCAGATATAGAAGTTCTTGAGAATTGAATCATGTCACCCACAAAAGGTATGTTCAGTTCCCAACCACTGGTTCTGTGGGTTTGAACACGTTTGTAAATAAAAGCTTTGAAGATCTTATTAGTTTAGGTGTGCACAAATTAAATGAGGTGGGCCTTGATCCTATATGGCTGAAGTCCTTAGAAACAGAGAAAAGTGGACACAGAAAGGGAAGTTACAGGGAGGAACCAGAAGTTTTCTTTTCCTGGTGAAGAAAGGAGAAGACATAACCATGTGCATTGCCATGAGATGGAAAAGCCAAGGAACCCCAAAGGTTGCCGGTCAGCCAGACCATACAGACCCTGGGAGGAAGCAAGCCTTCTAGCCTCTGAAACCCTGAGCCAATAAATTCTAATTAACCCATTATATGGTATTTGTTTTACGAGCTGGGAAACTAAAACAGCAATGTTCTCAAATTGAGGGATGCTTAATTTTAGAAGGACCAGAAAAAGTTCAAGATATTCAATCAAACAGTAGTTTTCATCAAAAGTAATTAAAATTTTACAAAATAAAGGAAATAAATGATTAAAGGGTTTAGAATATTTTGCAGATATCTAGATACATACATGATATGTCTGCATATGCTTGTGCTTATATTCCCTTGTCAACCTACAAGGGAAATAAACAGTGTGCACATACTTTCTACATAATAAATATTTGAATGTATATGAACTGTATATAAAATATTTCATTTGGAACAAAAACAGAGGAAAGTTGCTAGGCTTTCATTGAAAATAATTCCTATTCCTTATAATGTGCAGAACAGGTTGCTGTTTGTGGCAGCTATAGAATCCCTTTATTACAGTCTAGTATTTATTTTTGAATTTGCTTAAATCAATTTAGTTATATTAAATTAACCAAATATATCTGATATTCCGTAGCCAAAGGAATTTAATCTCCAAAGAAGATTCTCATTTAAGCCATAAAACTACTTTAGAAAATATCTACTCAAAAATGTAATTAAGAGGGTAAATTTAAGAGTTTGCATTAAGATTGTATTACATCTCACATAGAACTTAAATTTAAAGATCTTGAAACACAATAAAAATAAAGGCACTAACACTTATTGGACACCTATTATGTATCAAGTGCTTTACATATATTTCCCCACTTAATTCTTACTATACTCTTGATAAAAGGTTTATAATTGTTGGAAACACTTAGGCAGCAAGAAACAGAACCCAGCTAAAAGTGTCAACAGGAAGGTGTTTATCTCAAAACACAAGCTACACAGAGTCAGGATATTTCCAAGAATGCTTAAGATTAATAGCTCAATAATGTCATCATGAAACCAGATTCCTCCCAGCCACTGCTCCTGGGTCTTCAATCTGTAGGCTCTTCCTCCTTGCTTGGGTTCCTGTAAGATCTCAAGATAGCTATAACAGTTCTGGGAAATATCTCCCTACCAAGATGAATATAGAGACAGTGTGCTGGTTTGTATATATTATGTCCCCCAGAAAAAAACATATTCTTTGATGCAATCTTGTGCTGGTTTGTATATGTTATGTCCCCCAGAAAAAACCATATTGTTTGATGCAGTCTTATGGGGGCAGATGTATTTAGTCTTGATTAGGTTGGAACCTTTGGATTAGGTTTTTTTCCATGGAGATGTGACCCACCCAACTGTGAGTGACACCTTGGTTAGGGTGTGACCTCTGATTGAATGTTTCCATGGAGGTGTGGCCCCGCTCATTCAGCCTGGGCCTTGAGTGGTTCACTGGAGTCTTATAAAGGGGCTTACAAACAGAAAGACTTCAGAACAGCTGCAGCTGAGACAGACACTTTGAAGATGGCCGTTGGAACCTTACACAGACATTTTGGAGAACCCCATTTTGAAATGCAACCTGGGAGCAAGCAGATGCCAGCTACATGCCTTCCCAGCCAACAGAAGTTTTTTGGATGCCAGTGGCCTTTCTCCAGCGAAGGTGCCCTATGGTAGATGCCCTACCTTGGACACTTTATGGCCTTAAGACTGTAACTGTGTAACCAAATAAACCCCCTTTATAAAAGTCAATCCATTTCTGGTATTTTGCATTCTGGCAGCATTAGCAAATCAGAACAGACAGCAAAGAGGCAGTACTTTCTTTATAGATCCTTTTTCATCAAAAATAAAATGATTTCCAAGAGCCTCCCCCCTAAAATCCTCCTAGGGCTCACTGGTCTAAATTATATCACATGACCATTCCTTAACCAATCACTATCTTGGGGAATGGCATTATCATGATTGACCTAGACTAATAAAGTTTTAGTCTAAGGCCAAGAGAAAAATTCCTTTTCTTCAGCTAGGGCTGCACAGAGTGCTAAAACACCAGGCTCTCATTAACAAGTTGGAGTGTAAAGTGGATTTTGGGTAGACAGCAAGAAGTGTCTGCCACATTAATCCTAGCACTGTTTTGCATATAAAGAAACTAAGACAGATTTTCACACACTAATATATAGCAGATATTAAATCTATATGTCTATGTCTGCCTCTAAATGTAATTCAAATATAGTAGCAACCATTTGTTTTTTAGGTATTACGTTAAAAATACTGTCTCATTTAGAATTCTAAATTCTGATGTTATGGGGAAAGAACATAAATACACATCAAGGTTAATTGTCTTGTGGAAAAATATTGCAACCTATGCAAGAACGACAACAAAAACCATCTCTACTTTGTCCTTTGGGTGATGCCATTGAAAATTGCTAATGCTACAAAGTTAATTGTAGTGATCCCCAAGCAGGGATGGGAAAGACGTAAGAGGTACAGGTAGATGTACATTCTCACTGGCTGTAAATACCTCAGACCCCTCAGGACACAATCACATACATGCGATTTTGTTCTGAGACTCAGGCTCATCTAGAAGGAAACAAAATTGAGTTATCCGTAGATTAAAAGGTGCAAATTTAATGTCAGTGGGAAACATAGAGAATAGACATCAAGATTAGTATTTACGTTATAATCAGAAACATTTGCAAGTCTGAGCAAAAGCCAAGGAGGGGACTGACACAAGGGAGTAGCATGATGCAGTACAAGGGATGCTGACCTGAGATCAAAGAAATCTACTTCCCACTCAACAACACTTTGATGTTGTTATCTTTTTTTGTACCATCACCAGTCTTCACAGTAATAAGTTACTTGCCCCAAATGTATACTTGCATAAAAGATTGACTCCTAAGTTTGGGAGGAAGACATAAATGTGCACCTGGATATCCTATTTACATTGAGTAATCAAGGGTATAGTATTTATTTTGACAAACTTTTCTAGGAGCTCTATTTTATGTTTTGAATCTAAATGAGAGATGCTAACATTCCTGGCAAACAAGACAAAATAATTTAAGTGAGCACACTTTATCTTGCTCAGGCAAAAGTATTAAATTTAACCATTCAAATGAACAACTAAAACCACTTCCTTAAAATTTTAAGAAATATGAATTAAAGCATATAAAGTCTGCACAGCATTAAGTCTGCACCACATTTCAGAATTTCTAACATGAATTTAATGAAATAATAAAACAATATTCATTTCTGTTACAACTCCAAATACGAATTTTCTCAGTCAAAATGGCTGTGTGTGCGTGTTTTAATGTGTTCTTCCAATAACAGCAATAAAGAAAAACAAACCTCAAGATTGATTTTCCCTCTCCCTTTATTTTTCAGAGGGGTTCACCAACGCAAAATCAAATAGTTTAAAAATAAACTCACAAGATGGTGTTTAACTTAAAGAAATCCCTGCTTTGAAAAAAAAACCAACACAAGAAACCAAAAACATATTTGAGTTTTCTCACAAATAATCAGCAACTAAAGCATTTGCTGTGGGTCTTTCTCTTTTGTTGTAACTCTACAATGTTTTAAATTGAAAAGGTTTCTGCTGGGATTGGATTATGATTATTATGCAGAAGCATATCCCCGTATAAACAGCTTGCTTGGCATTTACGTATTGTTCCCACATGCTTCCATATCTGACTTCACAGTAAGTCAGATGCACATATTTCATTGTTATGAAAAGAACATGTTTTTTATTTACCATAGAATCTTTGGTCTTTACAAACAGAATAATCCAGCACATAGAGTTTATTCAGCCAAAACCTGAACTGATAATAATGATATAAACTTAGCAAGTGTGCAAATATTTCTATCTAAAATCTGTATTATTAATACAAGACTCATCAAAGGTTGCTCACAATGAATTCAGGAATTCTAGCTTCACTAATTGCTTTTAAAATAATGAGGGTCAACAAGCTGAACAAAAAGTGCGGGATAAAGCAGCTTTTGTTTAAACTAGACTGAGACATCAAGCGTCTCTCCTGAGGCAGTGCAAATATAACAAATATACATGTGATCATCATTTAAACAAAATATATTTTCTGATAGTATAAATAGGTTCACTTTTTCCTACAATAAAATTTCCCGGAACACATGATACCAGGATTTCTAAAAAGCAGACATATGCATCTTCAAAAATGTAAGTAACTAATATATAATAGCAGAGGTTGCTCTGTTTTGTTTTTTCCATTCTGTTCTCCCTATGGAGAGCCCTAAACTGCCATATGGGAAGCACTACTACACAGACCCAAAACAATCAGGGTATGATGGTCACTTCTAATGTTGCTTGACTCCATGATGATAATTCATTTTCCTAAGACAGGGCATTCTGACCTTAGATATTTTAAAAAGTAAAATGACAACACGATCAGAGCAACACAACTGAAGCTGGACAAAAACAGATCAGTCACAGAGCATTTTGACTAACACAACTTAAAAGTTCAAGAGGTTTTATTTTTATTTAGAAATGAATAAAATAAAAATGAATATTTTTCCTCTTTTGAGTTTTCTATAAGACAAAAATGTCCCCCTTTATCTAAAGTCACCAGAAATACAGTCTTGTAAATATGCTGCAGATGAAATGGCCTTGGGGGGGGGGGGAGGTAGTTGTAAGAGAAAAGGGCAGGCATGTTTTATTAGAACAATAAGTATCCTATACTGAACATCAGTCTTCCCATGTAAGTGGTTAACTGTTTTTGGTGCAAATGTTTTTCTATAAAGAATCAGATGTTCCTTTTTCTTCAACTCTTCTAGTGTGGTAAAACCAGTGCCATAAAGTCATTGCAAAAGACAGCAAACAACTTTGTTATTGTAATCAGTTTTTTTTTGTTTGTTTTTTTGTGTTTTTTTTTTGACAATAGGTCTAGCAGGTGGCATGTGGCTATGTCTGGGTCTCTCTCCATCTCCAGGGTGCCAAGATGTCCCTCAAAGTTTCTGTGGGAGGAATTTGTTGGTGGGATTTGGATTGTAAAGGCACGCGAGCATCTGCTGCTTCCCTGGTCTCATTACCATTCACACAATTAACTCCTGTGGCTCTCAGCTCAGCAGCCAGAACCAAGGACTCAGTTTTACTGCCTCTTTGACAATGCTCATTTTATTCATCTGAACTTAAGAGTTCTCAGGCTTTTGCTCAGTGGAAAGTTTTCTCCAGGAAAATAGATCACTCATAGGAAAGCACTAGATATGAAGAGTGAAGGAACAGAAAAGTAGCTAAGGACCTAAAACCAACATCTGAAAGGAACTCAGTCTCTGGAATGTGGAACTTTATTTTATTTTATAAAAGCATTGCACATCTTTCAAGACTATCATATTTCAAAGGCACATGATTGGTCTTCTAACATTTTTGGTCAAGACTATGGTCAGTTAATAGAAATAGTTATTTACACCATCTTATTGATTCCAGTTCCAATTTTGCATCCTGTGGAAGCTTTGGCCAAGACTGAAACTCTGTTTCCAAAAGAGTTTTGAGGCATTTTCAATAGAAATTAAACAGCATTTGAAAATGCAAGAAGGAGAAGGTTTAAAAAGGACATAAATTTGTGCAGGCCTATATTTTTAAAGCCCAAATCAGTCTGATTGATCAGTGTTAAATCGCATAAACTAAATATTACCTGAAAGTTAAAGCTATACTCTCTCTTTAACCACATTACCCCATGATAAATATTAATATTCTGCAGTTATTACGAGGTTTATGTTGAACCAGAGAGAGGTGGTAATATATGACTTTTTCTAACTTACATAGCAGAAGTCTGTCATTTATTGACATGTAGACTACAAAGAGGTTTTAGAAAAAGCCTCCTTCCTTGTTAGTAAATAAGTATTATAAAAACTGCACTTTCTTTTAGAGATAAAACTAAATTTTGAAAAAGAAACATTTAAAACAATCTGGCTCAAATGGAATAAGGCTTCTTTATTTGAAATAGCAAGAATGATTAGACTGTTTAAAGCTAGGGAATCAGTGCTACATGGTAAAGACTGGAAAATTTTAATTAGTATTTTCATGAGAAAATTAGGTCATGAAAGAGAAAGTTCATGAAACTGCCTCTCTACAATAAGTAAAACTTTACTCCAATAACTACAGTGAGAAAAAGATATGTTTGTGATACTTCTAATGAAAATTTAGCGTTTATTGAGTTTTATATTTTCAAAGAAATGGGAGACAATTTTATTCATTCTGATGAACTGTTTTCCCTTTGAATTCCATAAGTCAAAAACACACAGTTTCATTAATAATGTTTTTGCTAATTTGATGTTAGGAATAAAGACTTTATCTGTAAAATTATGACTTGTTTTAAAATACCGAATTTTATATACAGTTTTATTTTGCCCTTGAAAATACAAATTTTCTCAATGAAACACAGAAGAAAATAAAATAAATGTTTGGGATGTGATGTAATTCAAACTCACCAACATGTGATTAGAGGAAAAAAAAAAAAAAGAAAACTTCACTTTAGAGATTCTGATGCTTATAGTTTGTTATAATTTATTCCTGGAGGATAGGAAATATGTATTTAAATCTTCAGAAAATGCATTGCTCACAGGCTGCTTTTGATATAATAAAGGTGGATATCTGAGTTCTTTATCACTTTGTTTTCATATAAATGATCAACTTCATTAAGAGACTCCATGCACCTAGAATTACTTGGGAGCTTAAGGAAAGCCAAACAAACCAAACAAAACCTTGAAGTTATTTCTGTTAGGTTCTTATCTTAGAGCTCTAGTATAATCATCTCTGATTATTTACTGTGCTCACAAGGATTCTTGCAGTAAGTCTATAAAACCCAAATCCTGACTGCTCCTTACTCTGTAGAGGTATGGTTACAGATTTTTCTGGAAGAGTCCATAGGGATGAAAAGGTTTTTCTGCTTGTTTCTTGATTTTCAGCACCCATATTAAATCCTGGCTGATTCACAACTTCTGTATCTCTCTCATCCCAGAACGCTGGAACCACCTCTTTCTCCTCTCAGGGCTCTGCCCTAGTGTGTATGGAACCAAACTTGATCTGAGTCAGGAAGGATGATTCAGTGCTCTCATTGAGTCTGATTCTATGTCTATTCCATAGCTCTAATTGCACTTCTTCCTTTTGCCTTCTGTGTCATCCCCATCCGCTGTCACAATTCCAATAGCTGATCCTCAGATGATCCTTGGTTTTGATAGCTTTTTTTTTTTCCTCCCACCATTCCAACTCTAAGTTTCTCAATCCTACTCCAAATTTTTGAACTGTTTCCCTTAGACCATCTGGTGAAATTCTGTAATGCTGACTTGCTTTTTGGAATCTCCCCTGGAAACCTCATTGTTTGGCCCCACCTATCCATGAGATCAACTAACATGTTGATCTTTAAAGTATTCGTTAAGTGATGTTATTAATAACATGTTATTCTTTAAAGTGTTCATTGAGTGATAGTTTGTTCTCCGCTGCCAGACCCTCTAATGTTCTACCCACTACATTGATCCCTCTTTCAATGCTTCTATATGAGTCTCCTAGCATTTGCTCTCCTTCTGCAAGAGATTTTGTTTACAGACACTGTCCCCTATTGCCTTTGCTGTCTCATGCAGTTAACCAAGCTTTGCTTGTCATGGTTGTCTATGCCTGTGCCTGTAATACAAATGAGATTTAGTAGTATTTCTGCTTATTAATGTATTACAGAAAATGTGATCGTCATAGAAAGTGAACACATTCTAACTACTTAAATTCTATTTCAGGTACTGCAGAAACCTATTACATGGAATATTGTTAAAATAGTGGAAAACAAGCATATATGTTATTAATGTAATTAGATCTCCCAATGTAACGAATTATGGCTTTACTTTGTGAATCGTATCAATGAAGTTTCAGGTATCATTATATATATGTAATGATATATATGTATGTAGGGGAATTTCAACTAACTCAACTTGATTAGTGGTTAAATCATTATTATGGTACAGAAATTATTAACTGGGCATAACCATCATAGAAAACATATTTGCTATAATTTCCTCTAAGAACACTGATATGTATGTATATATGCATGCATATATATGTGTGTGTTTATACATATATACCATCATTATATATTTATATATAGTAGCCAGATATCAACACAACTTTTTGAGTTAATATAGTGATGTACAACCACATTCTATAATATAATTAAAATAATAGCATGCACTTACTCTCCAGGTTTATAACCACGACACCATCCAAATGTTTACTAAAATGTTTTCTAAAAAGCATATGCTCCCAGGCACATGAGTTAAATCCCTGAGTATACACAATGCATAATGAAGCATCTGGTATCACCTCTTACAAATTGAATAATACACAAGTTTTAATATTTTCATGATTAGAATTGAAAATTACCTGAATTTTTAAACTCTACACATACATATAAATATAAATTATTCCTCATGTGCTAAAAAAATCACTTTCCTTATAAAAAGTAAAATCTTGCCCTTTACTCAGTAAGGAAAAATCGGTTTATGCCACTAACAAAATTGATGTGCTGAATTTTGTTTTCAGATAGAATATATGCATGATACTCATGTTACTAATCAATATTAAAATGTCATATTCACATTTTACCTTTGAATGCCCTTTTTAAACCATCATGTTATTAAGATATTGTTTGACTGTTGCCCTTACAATAGTCCCTTTAAATCATGGAATAAGGCTGTTAAGAAAATGTAAAATACATCAGCTATGCATTGTATGGTATAATGGCAATTTCTATTAAAAAGTTTATATGTGAATAAATGTAAAACTCTATAAAATGGACTATGAGTCTAAATGGATTTAGAGGATAACTATTGTGAATTCTACACTATTAAAATTTCAGGTAAGCTTAATATCATTCCTACTGAATCTCATTCTGTAACTTGAGCACGTAGTTGAAATACTGGTGCTTTACTCTGACTTAAAAGAAAAATCTAGAGACAGTTTTTTTTTTATTCTTCAAAATATTATTTGACCTTAGCTACTTTGTAAATAATATGTTGGTTAATGAGGTTTTTGGTGAGTAATTGTTTCACAGAACTGATGACCTTGATTTAAATAAGTTTTTCTGCTTAGGGTCCCAACAACCCCCCTCATTAATCACTGAATAGTGATTCTCAACAGCAAAGGCATTATCCTAAGAGGAATATATTTTATCACTGGTTCTCTTCCCTTGACTGCACATTGGAATCACCTGAGGATACATGCAAAACTACTGATGCCTGGGAACCATCCCAAAGATTCTTGTTTAATTGGTCTGGAGTGTATCCTGGGCATTTTTAGAAGTTCGCCCAGTGACTATAATATGTAGTCAAGGTTGAGAGTCACTTTATTAGAATCTTTCTAAAAACATGCAATTTGACTATGAAGAAGAATATATCTGTGTTATGCATAAAGTAACCAACTTATGATTTGATTATAAAAATTATGCATATCTGTTTCCCGACTTGAGATTAGCAATGAAAGAGGCTCATCCAGGAAACGTCATGGTGAGGAAACTGAAGGGGGTGGGGCTTGAGCATCTAGGCTAGAGCAGTGGGGAGAGAGAGCTTGTGTGTAATGAGAGGGGCAGGGATAGGATGAATAAATGCATTTACCTCAACCTTTTTCTACTTTTCAATTCTTTATCTTCATGTGATTTACATCAGATTACCAATTACGTACAAAAAGAAAGCATATTAGAAGGGGAGAAACAACAAAACACCAGCATTGAAACAGATATTGCTGCTTTATTTACAAAAATAACAAACAAACTATGAATTGGAAACAAATCCTGCCTTTGGTGATTCTCTAGAAATAATGAGTTGCTTCTTGACAAGGAGAAGTCAGGGCTCAGAGATTCATATATGATTTCCCACATTTTCATTCAGCAACTCTGAAAAAAACAGAAAGTATAAGAACCAGGGGAGCCTTGATTCTGGCTTAGAAGTCACCTTCACTCTCTCTGAATTATGAACTGTCAATTGAAAAGTAATCAAGAGGAATACTGATAGATGGTTTGCAATACAAATATCATCCTTTAAATAATCTTAAAAGTTGTGAAAGGGAACAAATAAAGATGCTCTGAGGTGAACTGGGAAGTAACATGGGCCTATCAAACAGGTATTGAAGCTCAATGGTTTTCTGAGGAAAGTGGATTGAATTATCCCTGTCGGGAGGATGAGCTATCTAGGCTAGGCCAGGTGAACAGGGAAGGCAGAGGTAGTGGTATAAAGAGTTAAAGAGATTTCTCTTTTCCCATCACTACTGGGGAGTGCCTGGAAGACTATTTAATACTTCAAATGTGTGCCAAGTTACTTGAGTAATGTGAAATTGAATATCTCATTCTATAGCTCAAGCACTGAAATTATTAAACATTAATTTTTCTCTTAAAAGATATATTGTAGACTACAATTGACAGGAAAGGGCAAGGGGCAAGTGTTAAACAAAGAAAAAAATGGATGAACACAATGAAAACAGGCATAATACCAGCCGACTGGAGATAGGAGTCTGGCCAGGGAGCCTTCTGATGGACGCCATCCTGAGGGCGGTTTCAGGTGTCACTGGCTCTGCCACTGATTTGGAGTGTGACCGTCAGCACATTCCATGGGAAGAGTTCTTACCCTTTCCACATCCCAGATTCTTTCACCAGTATGTATTGCAATTATTTGGCTTGACTAATCAGTTGATCAAACTTCTTTTCTGAGCATTTCATTTTCTGACTTATGAACTTTCTTTGTTAAACAAAGTATTCATCTTAAGGAGTTTATTATAAAAATCATTTAATTGAATGGCAATATGCAAAAAAAAAATTGGAGAAAGATGTTCATTGCAGCACTATTTATGGTCACTAAAAATGAGAAACTTTTAAAATGAAAACAAATATCCATCAATAGTGCACTGTTTGGATAAACTATAGAAAAAAATCATGCTATGTAGAACTATGTAGCTGGAAAGAGTAGCCATTCTAGGAATGAAGTGACCCTCAGGACATACTGTTACATGGAAAAAAAACAGGGTGGGGAAAACTATATAAAATATGTTGCAGGATATCTAAGGAAGGTTGGCTATCAGAATATGTGAAGGTGTATTTGTTTATCTTAAAAATATTGTAAGGATAACCCATATAGTTCTTAAAATCTTACTTGAGAAAGGAGAGAATGGATGGAGATGAGAAGGAAATAAGCTGAATTTCTTTGCATATATCCTATTTATAAATTGAACTTTGGGATCATGTAATTGTATCAATTGGGATCAAAAAATGTAAAAAATCCATGTAATTATAAAACAAAATAAATGTTAAAAATATCTAAAAATGAAACTTAACATGAAACAAATGAGCATAAATAGGTATTTTATTTCTAAAAAGTGCATGCAGACACTCACTCATACATGTATTTCCTATTTCTTGCCACTGAAAAGACTTAAATTCATAACTAGCCCAATAGAGATGAGTTCCTTTAGTGCCCTAATTGTAGTCTCTCAATATCATTTTCCATTAAAAGGGTCTAGGATTCGTTGGAGAAATGGTTGCTATCAGGTCTGAGGTAGGGAATGTGTAAGATTATGTTGGATCATCTTTTCATAACAGAAAGCAAAAAAAAGTCAGCAAATCCTACAAGGATTATGTCCAAAGTACTCAGAAGCAAAAAGCTGGCAGTCTAAAAGGATTATGTCCTTAGGACTCAACAGCAAATTAGAATACACTCTCATGGCCAAAGAAGGAATTATTTGAGCACTGCTAAGGGTAATAACTATAATACATTAAAACAACACTATGTTTGCATTCATAATGGTAATAAAATGATACAACTAAAAAGCAAATTAAGGTGGCTAGAGAACTAAATAGCTTATAATTAAAGGAAATATTATGGTATTTACCTTACATACGCTAAAGAGATTATACCCCTAGTTAACCAAATAGTTGATATGGGGGCTTTTCTCCATTAGAACTATGCTAGCAGAGAAAGGATGTTAAGTTAGAATATCACCATTATTAAGTCCATAATGAAATGAAGGATCCAGGCAATGATCATCGATGGTTGATGTATATATTATATTTATATATATAAAGACAATCAGGGACCTTATGCACCTCCTAATGGAAATATACAATACCACCTAGAAAGTAGTCTTGCCAAAACTATTCAAAATGAATCTGATCAATCATTTGAATCTAACTAGCAATTACAGGGGAAGAAAATCATGCTAAAGACACTGCTGAGATGCAATCAGCAAAACCTAGAATGTGGGAAACTCTACAGGAAAAAACAACCTGTTTTATTCAAGTAAAATTTTCAGAAAAAAAGGAAGGAGATGAAGTAGGAAACTCTACCTCAAATGACATTACAATCATTCATAAAGTATGACCATTATTTTGGTTCACATTTCAAATGAAAAACATAAAATTGAAAAAAAAAAAAGATAAAGCAATTGGGAAATGTTTGTGATATTAAAGAATTACTTTTTTTAGATTGATAAGGGTATACTGGCTATGTTTAATTAAAGACTCTTCTTTAGAAAAATTAAAAATCAATCATCACTTCAACCCTTAGGGTTTTTCTAAGAAGCACCCCAAAATAATTAAATAATGTGTGGAAATTTATACTTAAAAATTCCACATGCACAATTAACAACAAAAATTTTTCACTTATTTCAGATGCACCTCAAGCCTGTAGGTTATTTTGTTGCTGTTTTAATCAATAAATCAATATGACAACATCTAGTGCCAGTAATTCAGAAATTGTTCCAAGCAATGTGGCTTTCTGGCAACTGGCAATTCCTTCCTGAATCTGACATACAACTTGAAAGTACTAGAAACTTAAAATCTCCTATTGATTTATATGTTACTAAGTAATCTCCAGGCTGTTGGTTCCCATGTTTGTGTTTTGGTCAGGTAGAAATATAAATGTTTGATATTGTATAATTATTAGATGAGGAATAGATCCCATAATAACTATTATAAAAGAGGGTTGAATGATAAATGATAGCTGAAGCGTATTCATTATCAATCTCCTTTCTTATGTTCTTCATTTAATCATCTGAGGTTATGAGTTTATAATACATTCCTTTGTATCATTTCTAGATATTCTTATAAATGCCTATAAGAGTATGTTCATGATGATTTGTATCTTTATGTGCTTATGTGAGTTTGTGAAATCGTGTGTGTGTGTGTGTGTGTGTGTGTGTGTGTGTGTGTGTGGCAAGTCAGGAGGTCCATTTCACAGTGGTTAAGGGGAAAGAAACCAGAGTCACATTTTCCTGCTTTTGATTCCCAATTCTGGCTCTGGTACTTACTAGTCATACATAGTCATACAGCTTTGGCCAAGTTACTGATACTTATCCTCAATTCTCTCATATTTAAAATGAAGATAATAAAATTCCAGCATTATTGTCTTGTTGTGTGTTTGAAGTGAAATAATGAATTTGTAAACTTTAGCACAGTCTCTGGCACCTTGTCAGCCCTCAGCAAGTGATACCACAGGTAAAGTAGGATGAATATTCTAGTTCATGGCTTCTTCTAATAAATGACTAGAGAGCACAATATAGAGTCTGAGAATACTTGGAGAAGGAGGTTAATTTTTGAGGAGACACCTCAATTTGTTTTCCTTTGTTTACTTGGATTTAGTAGGCATGAAACATTATTTTCATGAACATAATTGGTAGGTATGAAAAATTATTTTCCAAACCACTTATGCTCTAAAGAAGAGTCCAGAAGTCTGTGAACTCTTTTTCCCTCCTAGGAGTAGCATACCTAATCAAATTTGCTCTTCAGTTTTGTCCTAAGCAAGAACCTTCGGATGAGAGTTCTGTCAAATATCTCCTGTTGGAACGTACGTTACGCAAAAAGGTGTCTTTAAGAACACAGAGATAGCCTATATTTGTTCCCGTCGCTCATATGTCATTAGACATGAAATTTCTGAAAAACAAAACAAAACAAAACTGAAGTTCTAAAACAGTATTTAAGATAGTGTTAATAGTACAGTTATTATCTTCTTTTACTTCAACATGTTTGCCTAATTGAAATGAAAATACCAATCCTAATAATAAGCATTCTCTGAAAATCTCAATTCTGCCCTTCTCAAAAAGCAAACATTAGGCTAAAATAGTGTTTCACAAACTTTAGTCATTCCTATAACAACTTTAGGGTTTTTGCTATATGGATGCTACTTACACTATTATTTACCAATTTTTTCTTCACTTGAAAATATTTTCACTTAAAAGTTTAGAAAGGCAAAATTATAACACTGCCATAAAGAGTGGTAGAAGAAAACAAATGGAAAATCAAATCACTTTCCATATATTAAAAACATGTATATCTAATAATATCTAATAAAAACAATGTTATGTCTTATAATAACTTAATAATTAAACCAATATCCCATATCATGGATTTTATAAGACCTTGCATAGCTCATACCTTAGTTAGCCCTTTGTCTTCTCTCATTATGCTTCCCCTCACTCTCTTTTTTCACAGGCAACTGGATGTCATCCATTCCCTGCACTCTTCCTTGGCACGGGGCCTTTGCACATATCATTGTTTCTATCTGGATGCACTTTTTTCCTCTCTATACCTAGTTATTGATTATTTAATCTTTACATTTTAGTTGCAGTTTCTTTTTTTAAAAAAGTATTCTCTGACCTCCCTGAATAAATCAAATTGCTCTATGAAAGGTTTTCCTATTTAAAGCATGTCAAATTGTGATTTAACATTTTTTGTGATTATTTAGCTAAGCCCAATCCATTAGATTCTAAGTTTCAAGAAGACTGTGATTATGAATGGTTATGCATACCATTTTATTTCCAGCAAGTAATATCAGGCCCACCTAGCAATACATGCTGAATATACTTTGTGAAATAAATAAATTAGAGAATAAAAAGAAACTGAGGGAAGCATATTTCTATAAATTTTGAGAGTTATCACCTCTTCTCCTTTGTCAACATTTCCTCACAGCTGATGGTGTTGGATTTGGATTTGATAAGTGACAATTAGATATGGTTTTGAGATACTTTGTTGGTGTTTAAAAGGCCTCATCTACTTTCTTAGGTAAGAGAGGGGTTTTCAAGGTAATTTTGTGGTTCAGAATTTTGATTTTCAGAATGCCTGAGACCAAATTGTCTCAGGCAGTGCCATTTCAATAGCGGGACACCATTACTTTCAGATTAGTTCTCTGATATTGACTTAGATTTGTCTAGGCTGCAATTTCAACAAATTAATCATATAACTATTGAGATAAAAATCAAAGTTCTTCAATGAACCACCTAAAATCATATATACTTCCACAACAGTGAATAGAGAATGAAAGGACAGGTGCTCGGACTCGAAGAATAGCACCATCTTATAGTTTGAAGAAACCAGTTTATTAAAGTGGAGCAGAGATTTAACGAAAGTCAAGGGACTTTGAGATTAGTATTGGGAGGATCTTCATACAGACATAAAAACCAATATAATAATGGAAGAAATTTGAGCAGAAAAGAATCAAAGGTTCAGTGTACTGAGGATTTCAGTGAATGATGGAAAGCAACTGGAGTATTTGTAGATAGAACAACAAAGAGAGACATTATTATAAAAGTTTATAATATAATCAAATGAGGCAAAGCTCAAAGAAGGAAAGGATTGTCAAAAGTGGGAGACTATTGGGGTGGAAATGCCAGTGGGATCTAAGAGAATATCATGACTATCTACTAATGCAAATGTACCTGAGAAACAGGAGAATTAGGGTTCCAAACTCAAGGGATCTGTAAAACAATCAACAAATTTAAGAGAGAGGCAATTATTAGTTATGCCAAGGAAGTCCATGAATCATCCTATGAAATGTCTGGGGCTATTTCCTTGTAAGGTGGGAGGGGGCTATGATAAAGAGGGTAGTGTAGGGAGCAATGCTGAGGGGTTGGACAGCAGATAAAAGGAAAAAAAAAAAAAAAAAAAAAATGGAAGAGCATGCCAGAGAAGGAAGTCCACAACATAAAGTGATGATATGGAGAAAGAGCTGGTTCAGGAGAGATTTTTCATTGTGAGGAGCAAATGAGAATTACTTATTTAGAAGTATTCTGTTGTTTTTACATGGTGATCTTCAAACATGGAAAGAAAGAAAAGCCCAGAAACATAAGTGATAGCACATGGAGAAATACACAGTTAGAAGGAAGACCTTTTGTGTCACCTTTGTGACCGTGAAAGTGACAGAATATTCACAAATGGCTGTGCACCTCTGTATTATTTTCTTCATATTTTCACGTCTGCTGGGATTCTGAAAGAAAATCAACAAAACCAAACTATGGCATGTTCAATCATGTAGCTACATTTTGAACTCAAGGAATGACAAAAAACAAAAACAAAAAACAAAACTGTTGACATTAAACTTCCATGAAATAAGTTGTCCCACACAGGACACTGGAAGATAGGAAATAGTGAGGTAAATCAGCAAAACCAACTGTCCAATACCATCACCCAAATGAGAAAGTGGAGGAGGGAAAAAAGTGAATCGTTTGATGAAGACAGAAAAAAAGATGAAAAAGTTTGGTAAACGGGGATTGCTCACATTAAGTGGTCCTTATTTTACTCCTTTTCCTCCCAGTACTGCATTATAAAATACATGAAGTGTAAGCAGTTTGAAATAAACAGGAAAGTCAGTATGATTTCAGTCAATGCACGTGTCCTTACTCTGTGCAAGGCTTTGAACTAAGTACTTTCGGAGAAACAAAATGAACAAGGCTTCATACAGCATTCACTGTAACAAGAGATCTGTATGAAAGACTAACAGAACGCAGCATTACATAGTGCCAGAGGTGGAAAATGAGGCTATAGGAGCAGAGAAGTCTAATTCTTCTTAGGAACATCACAGATTATTTGTTAGATGAAATTACATATAATTTGAGCCTCAAGGATTATGCAAAATTATATAAAATATGTGAGGAGATGAAACAGAAGGGAATCAGCAGAAGCCCAGGAATATTAAGATGAAGGACAAGTTCCAGGGCAGGTGTCATTCATGGATACAAAATGGACTATTCAGGCTAAAGCAAAATATGAAAGGTTTTAAAACCTTCTAAAAGCCATGTGAAAAGTCATTTGTACTGTATTGCTTACAAGCCCTTGTGAGGATCGAATGCAAGCTACTGCTTCTCATACACATTTGCACATTGAGATACTATTTTGCAGACTGTTGCAGGGTTTCACATAAGGCCTTGAGCCATCAATGTGCCCTAGTTATGAGTCCTGCTTTGTAGGCAATGGGGAATCAACAAAAATAGGAAAGAGTCTAAGAGTACAACTTTATGATAAAGTGCAATTTCTTTGTGCCATATGAATCTCATCATCACCAACTAGAATTCTCAGCACACGAACTTAAAATTGTGATGCTACTTCCTAGGCTGTGTGAAGTATTAAGACCTTGATCTGAAAAGGGATGCACAACTCCAAGGGAAGATGGTTTTAAGAAGTAAACATCAACTATATGAGCTTATATCCCTCGGTGTGTGTATTTATACACAGCCTCTCTGATAAGTGGGCTGCTTAAAAGGAAAGGAATATATCTATCTTGAAAGCAGAGAAAAATGACTCCTATGCTATTTGCATAAAGGGATTTTTATCACTCAGACATTTCTTGAATTAGAAAACAGTTTTCACAGATTTTACCCTTCGAAAATGACAATATCTAATCACTTTGCTTTCATGAGCCTGGCCTGAATTGCCAAATGTCTCAGAAGGGGAATGGTAAACTATTTTTCATAGATCCTGCATAAAGATGAGATATGAAATGAATTTCATGGAAGTTGAGCACCCTGGAGGTTATTAGTTTGCCCTAATATGTTACATTATTCTGATATCATTTCATTACCACTATTATTTTCTTGTGCAACCAACCTAAAAAGATTTGAAAAATTTATCAATTTTATCATTTGTGGATCTTAATAAAGAATGTGTTTTTTTTTTAAAACCAGGAGGCTATGAAAGACATTAATATTTTATTTTGTTATTCATACATACATTGAATATTTAGCATGTAAACTTGGACAATGTTGATCATTACTTAATTAAAAGAAGACAATTTTCTTAGAGATGGCAACATGTATTCAACTAAAACATCAAATTATTGACACTATAAAAATATGTGATAACACGCATTGGCAGTATCAAATATTCAAAAAATGAGTAAAATTGAAAGTCAAAAAAGCCATTATCGCTACTAATAATTAGTGGTCATTTACTAAGTATTCTGCTAGTGATGGTGCTCCTATCATGATTTTAATATTTGTAAGTTGTATATATACATATATATTCTATGAGAACCTACATACATCAATATATGTATATCAATCTCTCCAAGGTCGATTTTGAAATTCTCATAAATAATTTTCAAGCAGTACTCAGAGTCAATTTTTTAAAAAGCTGTGAATTCAGAATCTTGTCTTCTACTGACAGTTTTCTCCCTAAAGATTCTAGAAACCAGTATTAACATGTTAACCAAAGACAGCTGTATATATTTGGTAAAACTGACAGACATATACACTTAAAAAGGGTGAAATTTACTGTTTGAAATTAAACCTCAATAAAACTGACTTTAAAAAACACTGTGGATTAAGAAAAGGAGCAGTGTAAACTTTTAATAGTTATTAAAAAATAAATAGTTATATTGTTTACAGTTATCAATATAACCATGAAATAAAAACATTTTGCCAATCATTAAAATATCTATCCTAGAAAGCACCATGATTAGAGAAAAGGGGAACTATTCCATTCAATCAATAATGACTTTTTTTTTTAAGTTAACTTAGCATTAATTTCACTACAAAAATCAACACATTAAAAATTAAATATCTCCTCTTAGTTTTCTGGTAGGAGATGTCAAAAGACTTTTCTTGATATATGTACTTCATTTTCTTGTTTTTATCATTTAAAAGATTTATTTGTCTATTTAGCTAGCAGATGGGAAGTGATTTTGTGATTCATCATAGAGTGACTGCTCATTCTTATTTTCTTTCTGTTTCAGAGGAACTCAAAAGAAAAATAACTTACATTATATTGGTCGTACTCTCATTACCGTGCTATTGTCAGAACCTTTTACACTCATCCTAGATGTGAGCCAATGCACCGGGTAAACGCTAAAATCAAGCATGTAGCCTTGTTGTACCATATCCAGTGGACTGGTTCTGATTCTCTGCTCTTACCTTTGCTAACAAGCTGTATACAAACCTACCTCTCCCACATTCCTGTCCCTTTATTTCCTCTCAGAATTCAGTTGTCTGCCTTTTCAGCTAATTTCTTATTGATCCTGCTGCTAGCCACTTTGATTCACATTTTGGATAAAATCTTATTCTCCCATTACAGGTGGCAAAACTAAGACTAAAGAGCCAATGCTCTATAATCGTCCAAGTCAAGTTAAAATCCTAGGTTCCTAGATCAGCTGTGGTTGTTTAGAGCTTATATATCCCAGAAAAAAAACATGTTCTTAAACTTAATCCATTCCTGTGGGTGTGAATCCATTGTAAGTAAGACTTTTTGATGAGGTTACTTCAGTTAAGATGGCCCAGGATGGTTATTAATCCTATTACTGGAGTCTTTTGTATGCAGAATGAAACTCAGACAGATAGAGAAAAAGCCACAAGGAGCAAGAAACTGAAATTCAACAGAACCTGGAAGAGAATGAAGAGGCCAGGAGAGGCCACCACTTGCATTGCCATGTGACAGATGAGCCAAGGACCAAGGATCACCAGCAGTCAGCCCCAGGATGCCTGTCTTCAGGAGGAAAGCATTACCTTGATGGCACCTTGATTTGGATTTTGTTTTAGCCTCAAACTGTGAGCTAATAAACCCCCATTGTTTAAGTCAATCCATTGCATGGTGTTTGCTTGAGCAGCCAAGGAAACTAAAATACAAATTTTCCATGACCCTTTCCAAAGGAAGAAAGAGTAAGAAGGGGGCTAACCATGAACTCCTGCATTTTAACCACTGGAATACTTATTCACCCAACTCAACTATTGTGAACAACTTAAATTGCTTCCCAAATCAAGAAGAAATAATAAATCTTTAACCCTTTCCACCCCAAGTGTTTCTAGACTTTGCCTCTTAAGACAGCTCTCTTCTCCCTGTTCCAAAGCATAATCTCTCCTACCTGTAAGTGAGGAAGAGTCCAATACCTTTCCAAAAGGCGTCTCTTGTAACATGATTGTTATTTGGCCAAATTCATATCCTCTATTCAAAGAAGAAAGAACTCTACATTTTGTGCACAAGGGGAGCCTACAAAAGAGTCCATATTACAGTTTGCTATTGGTCATTTTTTGCCCATGGTATCATTCCTTCTAAGGGCCCTAGATTTCAAATCAGCCATGACCATAGTACTTTTGTTCTTGGCAGTAACCATTATATCAAAGCAAGAACAATTATGATTTAACGATACTTTTTTTTCCATGGGTTAGAAAAAATTTTCTATTTGGATTAATAAATATGCAGTTGAATTTCATCAGACTAGCTATTCTTAAAGTAACATATACAGTAACTTTAATTTGGATTCATCCATATATGGAGTAATATCTTCAGCCTGGGCTATTGCATTGGAAATACACCTGAAATACACCGGTTGTCCAATTAGCCAACTATTCACTCCTACATAAAAATAATACTATGAAATTTATTGAATCCTCTTTTAGTAACTTTGAACATACTATATTCCTTCCAAAATCTCTATGAGATAAGTGCTGTTTTTAATGCCCATTTTAGTATTCAAAAAACTGAAGCTGAACTGTCTTAAGTGACTAAGTCAAGGACACACAGCCAGTAAAAGTCTATATTTAGATTTGAATCCAGAAAATCTGGCTCCTATGCCCAGGTTCTCAACCATGCCTCAATATGACTTGAACTGATGTTCATTTTGACTGGGTCTCTTTCTACTTTCTGCCAGAAACCTAAGCAGATTATTATTACTCCAAGTTTGGGTACAGTCAATCAACTTTCAATACCCAACCCTCTGTCATTTAATAGTCCACAACAATCTGAAATTGATGGATCTCTCCAAAAGATGTCCTGCCAAAATATAAGGGCATAGGAAGAAATTTTAAATAATGGGTATCCAAAACACTGACAAAAAACCATTGCAGGACTGAAACAAGATTTTGAATTACTGCATTTTTCAAACTCCTAATCAGAAACACATATATCAATAAGATTAATGTAGGCCTTCTGAATTTTTTAGCCCTCATTCCTGAAAAAGAACTCATTGATCTGTCATTTACTTGTCATCATATACCTCAAAAATTCTTCATAAGAACTGCAGATTTGCAAAATATCTAGGTCTTAAAACTTATGTCCTTCCTCTTATGACTTCTGGAAAGCAATATTGTATTTCCAAGAGTGAGTTACATCAAAAAACAGTTATTTATAGAGGCCATCCCTCTACCATTCTTATAGATTATAGCTTCCAGAGAAAACACACACTTTCATCTATTATGTTTTAAGAAACTACTTTCTACATATTCCTGAATCCTTTTATCTCACCTCCTTCAGTTTGCTTATAATTTGTTGTTGTTTCATATACTACTTCCTCTATCATTAATACAATATTTATCACCTTATTATCTTAATGCAGGGTTTTTCAGCCTTGGTGCAAGTGACATATTGAGAAAGGTAATTCTTTATTGTGTATGGAGGGTGGGGGTTGGTATCTTGAATGTTTTAGGATATTTAGCGACATCCCTGGTCTCTAAATACTAGATTCCAAAATTGTGACCATAAAAAACGTGTCCAAACTTTGCCAAATTTCCCCTGGGGAGCAAAATTACCCCTGGTGGAAAACTGCTGCCCTAAAACGTGGACAACTTTCAAAGTTTTCTAACTGGATGCAGGGTCAGCTATATAGTTTTTAGCCTTAAATTTTACTGTAAGGAGAATTTAATGTGTTAAGATGCACAGGCAATGAGAGGAAGTTATATAATTAGGATCTATCATGAACTTTGGCTTCAGAGTGCTTGGGTCTGAACTCTGACTCTAGTATTTACTAATTATGTGAAATCTCTCACCATGGTCTTCTCATTTGTAAAACTGAGATAATGACCTCATGCTGATTATTTTCTTTTGTGCCTCCAGATCCTCTCTGTCCCCATTTCTCTGCCTGAGAGGCTGTCCCATGACTGATACAGTTTTTTAGAAGAGGGATTTAAGAAATAACTTGCCTAAGACTATAAAGCTCATACTGGGAAACTTGGGCTTCATAACTAGGATCCCTGTTTTAAATCAAATGAATGATCATAAGTGTAAAGCAATAATAAATTCTTATTTAACAATGCTACTAAGTAAGGAGAGTTTATAACCTTTACTTAATGTTTAATACGCTTCTTAGCACTGTGCTAACTGCTACATGTGCTCTGTATTATTTAATTCTCAAAATCCACATAAATATTATCATCACCCCCTTTTTCAGATTAAAAAACTTAAGCAACAAGGCTTTTTGTATGCTATCCTCTTTCAAACATTCTTCCCTCAATCATTGCTTGATTTGTTCCCTCCCAAGAGTGGGCTTTCACAAAGGACATTTGTGGTCACCACCTGATTTAAAGTTCAGTCACCCCACCACTTATATTTTCCTGTAGAGCACTTACCTATAATTTCTTATCCTTCTTTCTATGTTTGTTTAATTGGTTTTTGCCTCCTCCCCACTGTGATCTAACCTTATTTACCTTTATCTCAGCAGTGCCTAATATAGTAACAGACACCCAGTGTATGCCTAGTAAGTTTTGAATGAATGAATAAAGATTCACAAATCTAAGAAATTGTGGAGTCAGAAATTGAACTCATGTCTCTCTGAATTCAGATCAAAGTTTCCTCATGTGATATGAAGAAATCTATAATCCTGAGAATATAAGGGCTGCTAAGGAATATAATGTCAAGGCAGGATGGTGCAATGGTAAATATTAGTTCTGCAGAAAATACCTGTTTGTCCTCCAAGTTTCCCATATCAGTTATCCTTGATCTTTTTCCCACTATTGATCTTATTCCCTCTCTCAGCACCTTCAAATATTAGTCAGTTCTATTGGCTGAAATACATAATTAGCCAAATCACTTAACATTCTATCCATTTCTATCTTATACAAGATAATATATTTATATACCATGCTACAACATGGTCTGATTGGTCTTCTTGCTCCACTTTTTCCTCTTGATATATTCTCCATAGAGCAACCATTATGAATTAAAAAGAAAAATTCTATCAAAACATTGCAGTATTGAAAATGTTTCAAGCATTTCCCTTTGCAGTTAGAATATATCCAAACTCATTAGAATATTAATGTAGATGACCTGGCCACAGTCAAAGTCCCTAAAATCATGATCTACTGCACCCTACCCCTTCCCCCTTCCACTGCTCCTCAATGTGTTGGCCTTCTTTAAGTCTCCTGTGCAAGAAGAGTGCATTCTTTCCTTTAGAATTACACATTATTGAATGTTAGGCTTCCTCATAATTCAAGATTCTTCTCAAAGAGGTTTTTCCTAACTACCCACCACTTAATAGTCTATAACGGTTATTTCTTGTAGCATTTACTGCAACTGAAAATTATGTATGAGTTCAATGCCTGCCATTCTCCACTAGAAGTTTTAGAATCTTTATCTTGATTAAAACTGTATTTGCAGTTCCTAAAACAGTGTCTCTTACAAAGTCAACCCTCAACAGAAAAATATTGAATAAAAAAATAAATCCCAGGTGATATTCTGTAATTTCAGAAGACTCCTATGTTAATGCCTCTGTCTCATGCTCTCTTGGCTACCTATCCAAGAATGTGACTCCTAAAAAGTCAAACTAAATCTATAAATTTTTCAAATGTAAGTGGAAAAAAAACTCAACTCAAACTACCTTTTACTGAAGTGTAATGTGTTAACTCTTGTATCTGGAAATGCCTAGGGTTGATTTTTAAGCTGGAGCCTGAGGTTAAGGCACTGTTGTCTGGTCTCTGTCTCTCCATGTCTCTCCAATATTTGTTCTCTGTCAGCTTCATTTTCAGGTGGTGTCTCTATTTTTGGTATCAGTGTGACCACTAGACCCTACAGGCTTAATGTTAGTGATCTCAGGTGAAGTGCTCCCAAATTATTCTTTTGCTCCACTCCAGGATACGAGCCCATCTCAACAGTAGGGGAAGCAGGTATATCCTTGCATGCTATTCCCCGCAGGACTTCATGGAGAGGAAGAGGAGGATTGACTTTCCAATTTTAAAGCTCAGGGAAGAAAAAACTGCATTTAGTAACCATCGTGCCACAGAATCCTCTTTCAGTGTCCCTCTGTGGGAAATGCGCCAGCCCTTCAAAGGATAGGTAAACAAATCTGGTTTTAAACCAATATGAGAAAGACAAACCCAGAACCCTTTAGCCTTCCTTGTGGAACTGGAAGCTTCTATGACAGCTGTATAACTTCTGTTGAATCCAGACATGAGGCAATAAGTATAGGAATTTCAGTGATCCAACTAATTGTTCTGTTCATTTGCATATAGGTGATACTAAATGAGATGTGAGAGTTAAACCAAAGTATTTGTTTCTTTATTAAACCATTGTAGGAATTGTATTTCTATGTATGTGTGTATACTCACATATTCCCTCTGAATATTTATCTGTATAAAATTAGCAAAAGTCCTTGATGGTAAACATACACTTATTCATTGTAAACATACAATCTATCTATGTATATATTTCGAATTGTATAAAGCATCAATACCTAGTTTGCCAACATTGGACAGAACTATTTTTTAAGAATTGTAACAATTTTGGGACAAGTACAGATGTAATTGTCAAAACCCTTAGCAATGCAAATTCCCAAATAAACTAAGGATTATAGTTAAAATAAATCATATTTTTTAAAATTACTTAGTTGGAAGATATATTTCCCTAAACTGTTTATCTGAACTATTCTTGAAACATTAGTTTAAAAAGGCATCAAATTAAAATCAATAACTTTCTAAAAGAAAACATATTCTTAGGAGGAGGTGGAGCTCTATTGGAAGAAAAATCTTGCTAAGCAACTGTGCCGGTTTGAATGCATTATGTCCCCCAAAATACCATGTTCTTTAATGCAATCTTGCGGAAGCAGAGGTATTAGTGTTGATTAGGTTGGACTCCTTTGATTGAGGGTTTCCATGGAGATGTGACTCAATCAACTGTGAGTGAAACATTTGATTGAATTATTTCCTTGAAGATATGGACCCTGCCTATTTAGGGTGGGTCTTGATTTAACCACTGGAGTCCTATAAAGTAGCTCACAAAGAGAAGGACTGCAGAACACTGCAGCTTAGAGACATTTTGGAGAACATCACTTTGAAATGCAACCTCGGAGCAAGCAGACTCCAGCCATACTTTCCCAGCTAATAGAGGTTTTCCAGATGCCATTGCCATCCTCCAGTGAAGGTAGCCTATTGTTGATGCCTTAGATTGAACACTATTATGTCCTTAAGACTGTGACTTTGTAACCAAATAAATCCCCTTTATAAAAGCCAATTCATTTCTGGTATTTTGCTTAATGGCAGCATTAGCAAACCAAACAGCAACCAAAACAATGTAGTAGAAAGAGATAATTTTTAATCATGAGTAAGATTGTATAAAGCTTGATTATTTCCAACAGCAACAACAACAAAAACAACAAACCTTATATTGGATGCCAGGTTTATTTATGGGGGCGTGTAGTAAGATTCACATGAATTATATCAATGACTAACATAGTAATTTTAACAAGGAGAGTTTTCTACTTAGATTCATCAATTTTATTACTCTTTCTTCTACCATATCTTAAGTAATCCCATTAAAAACATTCCCAAAAATGTATGATTCCATCCATGGTAAATTAATATGAAAGTATCAGTGGATTCATGCTACCAAATAAGCTTATCAATAAGGATAAGAATGGTCTGCTCTAATAGTCACTGCCTAGTTTAAAAATTTAAATAAAAATCTCCAACATAAGAGGATTATTTACTCTTTGCTATTTGCAAGCATCTCTGAATCTTTCTTATATTGATATGTCTAATAATTTAAACAGTATGAGGTAAGCAGTAAAAACTAAGTACTATACAATGAATAAAAATATATTTGTCAAATGCAGTGGTCCCTTCTTAGTTTTAAACTTCTATAAACTCACTGTAGTCTTTAATAAACTCTATAGCAGACTTTTTCTTTTGACCTGTTTCTTTTTCTTTCTCTTTTCTCTCTTTCTTTCTTACTTTTTTTCTTTCTCTTTTCTCTCTTTCTTCCTTTTTTATTACTTCTCTTTTACTTTTGCTGACTTCTTTGCAAGCTTCGTATTCTTAAGTACTATTCTTTAAGTTTAGGTTCTATCTTTGGCTTTAAAAATGTATTTATCATCATTATCATCATCAATATCATCCTACTGTCACCTATTTTCTCCCTTGGAAATCCCATTTGCCACTTGAAGCATTTTCCAAGTGGCAATGAAATCCTCACTTCAAGATCAAACTCAGCTAAACTCCAGATAAGGTTTTGTATAAGTTGTATCACTTTTTCCCATGTGAATAGCCCAACACATACGGAAATAAGTTCAGCACCCTCCCTGAAACTTTCATTTTCTCGGTTTCCTTTCTCCATTAATTAACCCACCATTCTTCGAATTATCAACTGTAAATATGCCGTCACATTTAAGTAAGGCATGTAATTCTAAACTAGAAAATGTCTTTTTCATTCTCATCTCATCATTTCTTCCCAGCCCTACCCTATTTCTTGTATATCCTCTGCTAAATTACCGGCTCACTCATAGTTTTATGCTGTGCAGTGTCTTGTATAGTGCCCTATCCCAATTAGCCATGACACATAGAGTTGTGAAGTAAATATTATATAGAGTCTGTATAGTTTATGATTTCTGGTCTTTGTTTTCCAGAGAAATCTAAGCTATAATTTGTAGATTCCCATCAAATAATCACATGACTGGAAGCCAATAGTTAAGTTTTACGTATGAAAACAAACAACTTTATATCTGTCTCTACCATCAAAAATTTAGACACTGTATTAATGATTTCATTGGTTGGAATAACTTTATTTGCAGGTTAATGGCACAAAATACTAGAAATTCATGAAAAATAATAAATAAATTCAATTCACAAATTCAACAAGGGAAAGAATGCTGAAATTTATTGAGTGTGTAATACTGGCAGATGTTGTATAGAGATGATACAGAGGTGGTTCAATATAAACTTTCAGTAAGCTGGCAGAGAGATATCATTATTATGGCATATTGCACATGGGAAAACATTCATATTTTTATTTCTCCATGATCACACATCTAGTAAATGGTTTCCCTGAAATTCAAATCTAACTTTCTAAAGCACATTTGGAGGGAGGCATTTAATCATATATACAACAACCCTCTGTCTTACTATGAAATGCAGATAAAATTTAAGATGAAAAAATATGTTATACTACCTTTGGAAATTTTTAAAATAAGAAATAAAAATTTAGGTTAAGGTAAAGCACTTTAGATCTGTAAATGCCTAGTCTCCAGGCATTTATACAAACTGTTTTCTCTGTGGAGTAAAGCAAAGGTGTAATATAGCAATAAGTGAATGGGGGTTAGAATTATCCACACATTCGTTAATTTAATGATTAAGTGCTGAGCACATCCTGTTTGTGGCTATTCCATTGATTTGGGAGAATACAATCCAATGTGAGGAGAAATGTATTCATCAGAGGGTTAGTCTACTTATTAGCTGTGTGACTGTGGACAATCTACTTATTTCCTTGAGCCTTAGTTTCTTTCACTGTAAACAGGATTTAAGACTGTTGTGAAGATTAAATGCACAAACATTGTGATTTGCTTATCATGGTTCCCAGAATAGCAACTGATGAATAAATGTTGGCTCCTCCTCCTCTTTTTTCTTGTTCTGTTTCCTTTTTGATTCTTTTCTCTTTTTTGTTATCACTTCACTTTCCTAACTCTTATTTATCACTTGGCTCTGTGATTATACATAGTTATTTCCAGGAGAATTTCCTGGGAACCCCAGGACAAAATAAGGTATCCCTTGCATATATACTCTCATAGCAGTCTATTTGTGTCATTACCACATCATAAATCACATGATTTTGTAATTATTTGCATATGTTTTACATGCACAATTAGACTGTATGGTTTATAAGAGTAGGAAGTTTTGTGCTGCTCACCAGTGAGTTCACAGCATCCATTGCATTCCTAGACCACAATGAATTTCTAATAATTTGAATTAATAGGCTTCCACTGTAGAGTAGTGGGGAGGTAGGAGTGGTAAACTTCACGACTGTTTCAGTGTGTCAACATGAATTGAGTCTACAGTGGATAGTCAACTGGGCAGCCATCTCAATTTCTTTTACTCCCAAAACACCAATTCCCCCATTCTCCCTTACTGTTCATTTAATTTTTGTTCCCATTTTCTACTCATCTGTCCATTCACAGGGTAAAGGGAGTGTGAGCTACAAGGCTTTCACAATCATAGTCTCACTGTATAAGCTATATAGTTACACAATCATCTTCAAGAATCAAGGCTACTGGGTTGCAGTGCAACCGTTTTAGTTAGTTCCTTCTAACTATTCCAATATTCAGTGTTTTGACTCTCGGTTCTGCCTTTCAGTTTAATATGTTCCATGGTAAGAGTGGCAAAACAGAAGCTGTGGGCACCATCTAACTGGGATATTGTTGAAAAAATCCATATATTAGAAGGAAAGCTGGACTCAAGAAAATTCCAAGGTACCGAGCAGAAATATGGAAAATATTTCTACTTGAGGGGTGGCTCTTTTTGATAAACTGGGAGAACTCCATCTTGCATTGATGGATATGGGCAGCTCTGCTGACATGACTGTTTCACTTTTGTGTAAGGTATTCCTTTAAGAAAGATAATTGCTGACCCTCTTAACAGTTAGGCAGAGAATATAGAAAGGGAAACTGTCATTTATAACCCTCTTTCTAAGACAGTAATCTAGAAAGAGTGTTCCTAATTCAGAGCAGGAAAAAAAACTAAACAAGAGAAAATGAAAAGAACAACAATAAGAAAACAACAAAAGAAGGACGTTGGAAAAGCTTTTGAAATGCGTAAAGCTTTAATATAGAGTATTTGACATATCTTGGTGGAATGTGCATCAGAGGGGAAAAGAAAGCATGTCATTGCTCTGAAACTGTCTTTTCTAATTCAGTGCATCCATGTATTGTTATAAATCTGTTTCCCAATATTGCTTCCTCACTGAAAGATGCAGACATAAGGGAACAAGCTTCACTGCTATCTATCAGCTCAGATAAGGAAAAGTTCCTTTCAGCCTGACACTGACAGTTTAATGAAATGGAGGGCAAGATGCATGCAAATGAGAGCAAGACTGGCAAGGTAATGACCATACATGGTACTTAAAAAGGACAAGAGGTAGGACTACTTGTACATACGTTTCTATTCCCTTAGGCAATGGCAGTTAGACTGAAGAAATAGACTGCTTTCTATAGATGGCTTATGGAAACTGCTTCATAACATTATAGATACAGCTTAAATATGGACCAGTGAAGTAATTGCAACTATCGAAGTTTTTGTAGAAGAAAAAAAGCTGTAGCAAATGAAGAAGATGATAGGATCTCAGGCCTGCTCATGTGGAAGGGTCTTTGGGTCCTTGAAGTTGAATTTCCTTTATCTAAGGACAAGTGGAATATACATGGAATGAACTGAAAATTTTCCCAATTCTTTATTCAAAATATAGTGATTATTTATTAGCATTTCTTTCCCAATTCACTTTTATTTTCACACGCCTCCACCCTTCCTTAGCTTCTCTTATAGAAGAAGAAAAAGGAGAAGGCCATGGGAAGAATTTCCTGTCATAAATTCCAGATTAACTGTAAGTAGAAAGTACTGAAAATCTTGTGAGAAAATCAGAACTCTGAGAGAATTGCAGCATTAACTTTGGTGGAGGAGGTGGTAGTTGTGAAAATTTTTAACATAAAAATATAAAATTTAGTCTTCACCCAGATTGAACCCAGTCACTAAGCTTAAAAATCAGGAATTATTTCATTCCAGATTTGAACAAATTTATATTGAATAGTTAAGAACTATGTCTCTATAATTAAGCTATCAGTGTCCACCAAAATACACATCAACTTGTAAAGCTATTTCAGACAAAAATAAAATAAAGATATCGTTGTTTCTAAGATTTTTCCCCACTATTCAAATGTCCATAATACCACTAGGTTTACCTGTCACCAATCACTAGCTAGATCTGTATTTAATGTCATTCTGTGTCCTCAGGTCATTTTAGAACTTATACCAAGTATACAGTTGGAATCAGAATTAGCAGAAAAATAATGCTACAGCTTTAAACTATAGAGAAATCATTTCTGAAATTATATTCTTAAAATCGGTTTAAACATGTGTTTCATCTTCATATGTGGATGGTTTATGGCCTCTGTTTTATTCTCCATCACCTTTGTCCTTACTCTCTTACCTAGAGCCACAGGAAAAAAATTGAAAGGTATTAAATTAATTCACTCTTTATTTCGTAAATGAAATGGAGCACCCATTACTTCATGGACACTCAATATTTATCAAAAGCCAAGGCAAGAGATATGATACTGAGAGAAGATTACTCCTAAAATGTATAGTCCATCAACTCCTTCAAATATTTAAAGTATACACTTAGATTATTCCAGATCAACAGAAATCTGTATATCTAGTAATCATATTGGCACTTCATAAACGGGGCAGTTATTTCATTTCGTCATTAGCTTATGTTTGGTGATTGAGAGACTCAGGCTTATTCTGTCAAACGGCTTTCTTCAGAGTCTGCCAACGATCCTCAGCATCTTCTTGAAGAGGGAGGAGTGACACCCTGGGGAATGTTGTGGAAGGTTTTATAGAGGCCCAGCCTAGATTGGTTGAAATCCATTTCTTCCCATATTGCGTTGGTCAAGTACGCAGTCAAAAGCCTTCACCTAACTATTGTGTAGTGTAAAAACACCACAGTTTTGTAACAACAAAGCATAGGTTTAACATCAGTATTATTGAAGATGGTGTTCTTTATATAGTATCAGTATTCTCTAGCCCCAGGATAATTTTCCCTGGAAAATTTGATTTTCTTGTTTGTTTGTTTGTTTCTTTTTAATGGGCAGTGGCTGCTGTGAAAAAGGACAAATTTCATATATCACAAAATAGGTATGTAGGTCATTTTGGTAGGCATCATTAGAGTTATGTTTTATATTTGGATAGTTACTATCAATAAAGTTGTCTCACTTTCTTTGCTCATTTCCATTATACATAGATGATAATTTATCATACCCTATGTGGCATTATTAAAAAAGCAAATGGGTAGATAAGTAACTAGGTAGATAGATTGACAGACAGATAATTCAATATACAGCCCTTACTGTGAGCAATGTACTGTGCAGAGATAAAAGACTCTTCTTTATTTCTTCAATAAAATTACAAATCAATGAGGAAGACATTACAGTGAGATAGATATAATGACAGATATATGTGTAAGGTGCATAAAGACCAGTAAACCCATAAAAGGGTGGGCAAAGAGAAAAAGGAGTTGATGGTCAGTGGAAACTTCTTGAAGGAGCTGAATATTGAAAAAATAATTAAACAAATGTGGAAGTATTCCAGGTTGCAAGAGAGCCATATACAAAAACAATATAATATGAGAGAATGGTCTGTGTTTGGGAAACATCAAAAGAAGTTCAGTCTGGTGCAGCATCATATGCAATGAGAAAAATGGCTAGATAATAATAGGTCTTACATTTAATGCAATGTTATATAAAAAGCAAGTAAAGATCCTGATTCAGCAGGGAATTGTCATTCACAATGGGGATATTCATTTTCAGTAAACATCCCAGGTGATTTTGATGCAAATAATTAGGAAAAACTTTTTGAAACATTGTTTGGTAATCTGAATCTTTTGAAAGTGCTCAACAGACAGTAACAAGAGATTTATTTTAGAATAACAACTACTCTGGCTGTTGCATGAAGAAATGGATTAAAACAAGTTGGTAGTAGGCATTAGTACAAATTAGGAAGGGCTGAATAATCTAGGTGAGATTTAATGAAAATCTGATGTAAGCCACTATCGGAATGGGCAAAACATACAGGAAATGTTCATAAAGAAGAATTACCTGGACAATAAAGAAGCTGCCACCTTTGTATACTAAAAATCTTACATAATTTAAATAATTTACTCCTCATACTACATATAGAGCAGGTGTTATAGCCTTTAAAAAATGAGGAAAGTGTCTTAATTTAAATAACTCATCCGATGTTACATGGCAAGGAATTGATCGAATGGGGTTCCAGCCCACACTGACTTCAGGACCCCTTATTTTCAACACATTTTTTTGTGAACTAGAGGATATGGCGGCGGTGAAAATGGACTCCACTTTGGAGACATTTGCCTGTGAAAGGAGGAAAAGAGACAGGCCTATAACTAGTCTAAAAATTATGGAATAGTGAGGGATTTCTGTGTGCTTGTGTTTTTTAAGATGGGGTATATTTGAAAATATTTGCTAAGGGCAATATATCATAGAAATGGAGACAAGAAAGAGTGAGATAGTCCATACGACACCATCATGGAAAAGTAGCAGAAGATAAGAGAAACAGGCAGTAAACAATAAGACATGCTTTCTCTTCAGGATGACACGAGCAAGATGTAAGGATAATTGTTCAGGAACAAATTGTTGGAATTGGGAGAAGGGACAGCTGTGCTAGTTTGAATGTATTATGTACCCCGAAACGCCATGTTCTTTAATGCAATCTTGTGGGGGCAGACATATTAGTGTTGATTAGGTTGAAATCTGGATTAAGGTTGTTCCAGGGAGATGTGACCTACCCAACTGTGAGTGATAACTCTTATTAGACTATTTCCATAGTTGTGTGCCCCACCCATTCAGCGTGGGTCTTGATTAGTTTATCGGAGCCCTATAAGAGCTCAAACAGAAGGAGCTCAGTACTGCAGCTTAGAGAGACATTTTGGAGATGGCTGTCAAAAGTAGACTTTTGCTAGTCCAAAGTTTGCCTGGGAGAAACTAAGAGAACACCCTCAGATGCCTAGAGAGAAACATCCTGGGAAATAGCCATTTTGAAACCAGAACCCTGGAACAGATGCCAGCCACGTGCCTTACCAGCTGACAGAGGTTTACCGTCAGATGCCATCGGTGTTCTTCAGTGAGGGTACCCTATTGTTGATGCCTTTGTTTGGACACTGATACGGTCTTAGGACTATAACTTTGTAACCAAGTAAACCCCTTTTATAAAAGCCAATCCATTTCTGTCATTTTGCACAATGGCAGCATTAGGAAACCGGAACAAGACAGCACTGTGTGGAAGGAAGCCTGATAGCTTTTATTTTTCATTGCATAATCATGTCTGAAGTGAGAGATTATGACATCTATGCTATATAGGAAAAAAGCATGGATTTCATAGAGGGCTAATAAAGTGGGGGAAAATGTGGAAGTCAAGGCACAGTGTCTTCATGAGGTCAAAGAATAATTACATTAAGTATAATTGATTAAGTGCTGTACAGGATGGTTAAGACAGATCATTACATTTTTCTGGAGGCCGAGTTGGTCCAGGATTGGGCCATGGATATAGGTGAATGAAGTTTTCCCTTGACTGGTGAATCAACAAATGTTTTAAGACACAGAGAAAGGTGTCAGTGAAAGGAAGATGTTGAAAATACTGCGGCAAATATAGAAAACCTTTTTCAGTAGGAACTGATCATATGTTGTTTGCTTTCTGTACAATAAATTATTCTAAAATTTACCTTTATATCGAGAATGATAAGGATGAAGCAGAAATGTTATTACTTCTCTCCCATGACAGACATTGCTAATCAATCTTAGCATTCATTCTTTAAAAACAACAACAATGTAGCCTTGTGTTACATTTCAACATAGTACTCTAGGCAACCACATTAGTAGGCACGTTGCCTTAAACCTATTTACCATACTCAATATACCATATACAGCTTACATTGACAATCATAATCATAGCATTGATCATTTTTTTTCCATTGCTTTTGTTTTCTAAATAGTGTTATTAATGCAAAGTATTCTTTCTACCAAAATTATTTCTAAAACTATTTGGATCTTATCCTAATTTATAATTATAAAACAATCTAAAGGATACAAGAAACTATCTAATAATTTAAATATTTAATATAATGTCTGTTTTTTCCAGATGCCCATATCTGTACACATCTGAATATATTTTAACCAGTCTGTTGGAATATTTAGAAATATGCCAGTAAAGAAAGTAATTAGAAGGGAAAATGAAAAAAATAACTGAGATTTTTTTAATAGACAAAAAAAAATCTTGACTTTTAAAATCTGCCTTCATTTTTTAAGTTTCCTGACAAAACAATCCCTCCATACTCTTATTTCCAACTGAAGAAAGAGAAAAATTTATTCTGTAAACACTGTCATTGTGAAGACATATTGTGCTCCATGCTTTCCATTAAGTTTTCATTTGCCAAATTTGAATCAACTAAGGCAGGAGAAATATATCTTGAGAGCAGGCTAAAAGAAAGCAGTTTATTTTAAAAAAACACACAATTTACATTGTTGATACAGAAAACAATTAATTAATTAATTAATTCTGGTGAATGATAAATCTGAATACTGTAAGGGTAAGACAGGTTCCAATTTCTGATGCAATCATTAAAATGTTCTTTTAGAGTTTGTGGTAGTAGATTATCTCCTTTCTAATGTGGGCTTACTTATTTATTTCACTTTGAAGAAGTCTGTAGGTAATACAGCCCCTTTAATACAAAAGAAATAAATGATAGAGTCTTTAAAAATTCCAAAGTGCCTGTTCCCCATGTTTTAAAGTTTCAAATGAATCAAGATAAAGAAGAGGGCTATATAATGTAAATATTAAAACACTATATTTTAAACAAGATTTAATCATTGTAAGTATTGTCAATGCTGAACTTTTGAAAAGCTAAAACAGATAAAACCCAGAGAAAACTGAAAAATATTGTTAGGAAATGAAGGGGGGTGGGTATTATCCAATCTGAGGGAACAAACAATGATAGTGTGCATTAGTTTGTTTTCTTTTTAATAAAATATTCCCAGATAGATTAGTTCCGTTAGTTTTTTCCTTTGACCTTAAGTTGTAGAAGCCTAGAGGAATTGGCAGAATTCCTCTTCTGTCACTGAACTCGATGTGAACATAGAAGTTTCGTAGTTCACACAGCTTACAGATTTTTGATCTAAATATATAACGAACAAAGGAGAGAAAGTCAGGGATTTCTAACAGACATGCAAGATAGCATTCTCTGGAGTAAAGGTTCATTTGGATTTACTTTAAATAGTGTGCTAGAAACTAGCACTTTAAAGTATAAACTAGTTCTTTATAGTATTCTTTGTGTGATATCACTGCTACGTCCCTATATTTTAGTTTTCTGGGCTGCTCAAGCAAATAACCATGAAACGGGTTGGTTAAACAATGGGAATTTATTCACTTGCATTTCAAAACTAGGGAAAAATCCAAATCCAGGCATTATCAAGGCAATGCTTTCTTCCCAAAGTTCTGGAGCTGGCTGTTGGCAACCCTTGATCATTGGCTTGTCACCTGGCAAGGCACATGGTGGCATCTCCTGGTCTCTCCCTTCTCTTCTGGGTTCTGTTGATTTTCAGCTACTTGCTTCCTGCATATTTCTCTCTGAGGGTCTGAATTTTACTCTGCTTATAAAGGACTCCAGTAATAGGATTAAGATCCATTCTCATTGAGATGGGCCACACCTTAACTGAAGTAACCTCATCAAAAATACCCACAGGAATGGATTAAGTTTAAGAACATGTGTTCTGGGGTACATACAGCTTCAAACACCACACGCCCAGTATATATCTTCATTATTTCACTCCCTTTATAATATCAGACCCTACAAACTTTTTCTTCCTTTCCCAAAATAGTGGTATGCATATAATATATCAGTTTATCAGGCTAATGGATAAGGCCTGCCTGTGCTATGTGACAGTCTCACTCTGTGATGGAAATGTAGTGTCTGCCCAAGTTAGTCATTTTCCATTGAGGCTTATTTCTCTAAATGGGAAAGAAGAAACCAGTGCAAGCCTGGCCATTGACCTGCACTGGTGTCCCACTGTTTCACTGTTGTGAAATAGAAAAACAAGAACAGTGCAGGAATTTTAAATAAAGTGATATGTATTCAGCTTTAAAATAACATCGTGTAAAATAACATGGTGCAAAAATAACCCTCTTTTAGGGTAAGAATATATGATAAAGAGTTCTTGTACCCTGTGATCTCACTTGGCAACTCTTCCCCTTGCCACTGTCTTCCACCTACCCCACCACACACTAAAAAAAACAGGTGGTGTATTACAATGAGGCTTCCTCAGGCACTGTGCAAGTTTGGATATATTATGTTCCCCACAAAGCCATGATCCTTTAATCCAATCTTGTTGGGTGGAACATTTTGATGGGTTTCCATGGAGATGTGACACACCCAAGTGTGGGTGATAACTTTGATTAGATTATTTTCATGGAGGTGTTACACCATTCAGTGTGGGTCTTAATTAAATCACTGGAGTTCTATAAGAGCAGACAGACAGAAGGAGATCTGTGCTGCAGCTGAGAGAGACATTTTGGAGACAGCCATTGAAAACAGACTTTTGCTGATGCTTTGGAGATGCTACCGCAGAGTTTGCTCTAGAGAAGCTAAGAGAGGACAAAATGCCCTAAGAGCAACATTTTGGAGAAGGCCATTTTGAAACACAACCTGGGAGCAAAGGAAGAAGATGCCAGCCACATGCCTTCCCAGCCAACAGACATGGTCCATACACCACTGGCAGGTCTTCAGTGAAGGCACCCTATTGTTGATGCCTTAGTTTGGACATTTTTATGGCTTTAGACTGTAACTTTGTAACCAAATAAAACCCTCTTTATAAAACTAATCCATTCCTGGTGTTTTGCATTATGGCAGCATTAGCAAACCCGAACAGGCACCTTTGCCATTTAAAGAAAAAATTGAATTAGCCCTTGAAAATAAATCTGGGAAATTTTTCATCATTTGAATAAGAAGAGTGACCAAGCTCAAGATTCACCTACAATTATGAAACCATGTTTCATTATACTTCTTCATGCTCAGTTCTCTCATGGGATCACTTAGAAACATGATGTGTTAAACATCACTTTAAGGACAGCTCTTGAGCATTTCAAAGTATGGAACTGAAGAACATGAAATATCCAATTTATGTGATTATACTCAGGATGATAAACATAGAAGAAAATAAGGAGCCTGAGGATGTCCTTTACATGATGATGTAATAATGATCATCAGACATATCACTGAGCTCAAAACAAAAGTTCCCAAAGCACTCATCATTGAAACATCTCATTCATTTGCATTTCATAAATGTTTTTGGTAAAATTGAGATTTGCATATTATTCTGGTCTCAGAACAAAATTAAATACCTCAAATTTTCACTGTTCCATATTCAATATTAAAATCATATATTTCTCATTTTAGTTCTGATGGTTTGAGAATTGTCCTGGGTCATCTTTTCCCTTCGTAGCTCTGTTCTGAGATCAGGTGACTGAGTAAGAGACTATCTTCTCTCTGTTCCTATTCTACATTAATAAATTGTTGCCTCCCCAAGAGGGCCTTGGTGCTTTTTATTTCTTCCAGTGTTATTAACTGAAATTACTGGTTCTGCATTTTCTTATGTACTCATACTGGATGTTTGTTGAATATCAAGCTGAGCTCTTATAAACACCATTTTCAAGATTCTTACAACAAAAGAAAATATTTTCAGTTATTCCTTTGATGTGTATAGAATTACATATAGCAAAAGAGATCTTTTATTTTCTTTCAATGCTAATAGTGTACATTTTACTTGAATCTAGTCTGTAAGATCCACTGTAAATTACAGGACTGGGATTTCCTTAGCATCTTACTGAAAAAGTAAATAATCATAATTCTTTATATTGTACTCTTATAGGAAATCACAGGTAAGCAGATACATGTGTTACAAAGTCGTGTAGTCGCTCACACTGCCTCAGGTTTCTCTGTGTACCTAGATGATGTCATATTGCCAAAATGTCACTTATTGAAAAAGTTGGCTCTGTTAAGAATTTATGTAAGATGAATTTGAATTATTTGGTTTATTGAAGATGCATAAATTAAAGATAAGGGATTAGCACTGGAGATACAGATACGTGATTGGAAATGAGTTGGGGTAGGCAGAGAAATCACTCTTTGTATTTAATAATGTGTATGTGAAGTGGCTTAGTAGGAATGTAAACAATGGAGATTAATTGATTTGTCTTGAACTTGTATTTTCCTGTGCTTACTCAGACTGAAAGCTTCTTTGTGTGCTTGAAGGGGGGCTGAGGAAGATTATGGGGGGACATCCACTTGAAGTTCTTGGTAATATATTTTCATAAAATTGAGAATCACTGGATATTTTTGTCCTCTTTTAATGACTGTGTTAACAGCTTATTTATTTCTTTTTGTAATGTTTGTTTCACACAGAAGTAGAAGCAAGTTGACTTTAAATGATAATCTATGCTCCATCAAAGCACAGTGATTTATTTGGACACATTTATATCACACTATACTTACAAGTTTTATGCACTAGCTAAATGAAACTTTGAAATTAACTTTGGTTTTTTAAATGATATGTTTGAATTCCCAATCATGTGTTTTCTTCTTATGTAGCCTTCAGATAAAGGGAAAGCTTCTATTTTCACATATCTTAAAAGAAGCGTTTTCCTTTGATAACAACTGTAATCCATGCATTCTTGTACAAACACCAGTTTATTAATTCAGAATCAGATGTTTCAGTATATGTGACACTGAAATTAGAGTCTGAACTGAAATTAATCACTGCATGGTGAACTATTTCTTTATAAAATTTCTGTAGAAATCTAGGCCCAGGAAAAATCCTGGTATTTTCAAGAAATTCCCAAAGCCAAAAAAAGTAGATATGTTCTGGGTTAAGAGGCCAGTTAATTCCATCTATACCTTACATGCCTACTTCCTCAGTCAAAAGCAAAAATATAATCCCTACTGTCAACTCTTGTCTCTGAAACTTCCTTACCCACAAAAATCTTGAATAGCTCTGGTTGCTCTCTTTCCCAGAAAACAAACTAAATCAGTTTCAGTCTTCTCCCCAACAGAAACCTCCCCTGTTCCTGAGTATACCAGGTTCTTGTCAACTACTTTCTATTCTAGACCCTCATGTTTTCAGGCTAGAAGTTATCATTAGTCATCGTCTCCCCAAGTTAAATGTATTTCTAGACTTTTCCTCTTCCTCTCTCATTCCAAACAAAGAAAAACAGCAACAACATAAACATCAAAGTTTATTTTAGATATGGTATCAGATAAATATAACAAACCACTCCAAAATTTAGTGTCATAAAATTTTTCATAAGGCTCTGTGGTGGCTTGATTGACTCAATAAAATTTGGCTGATCTTGTCTGGGCTCATTCATATGTCTATGTTTAGCTGGTAGGACGGCTTGGAGCATGACAGTGTCTTGTGGCCTCAGCTGAGTGACTTAACTTGGCTCTCTTCCACAGGTCTTTCAGGTGCACATATCTCTCAGCAGACTAGCCCTGTTACCATGGCATGTTCTTATGTCAATTTACAGAAACAACAGTGGAAGGGAAAATGCACAAGCATGCTTTCACAGTCCCTGTCGCATCAAGTTTACTGCTATCCCACCATTCAAAGCAAGTCACGTGGTCAACCACAGAGTGAGTTCAGAAGGATCCTACCAAATGGCATGTGTGTAGGGGTGCTATTGACTGGTCATAATGAATAAATGAAATCAATGTAACTTCCTCTTTTAGCATATGAGAAGTACATTGTCTGTTAGATTCCTAATCAAGAAGATTCCCTTGTCTCAGTCCTTGTATACATGAAAAATTGATTCTATCCTCATATAATTTGAAAGTTTGGCTGGCAGGCTATAGATTTCTAGGTTAGAAATCATATTTAAGTCATATATATAAAGACATTCTTTTATTGTCTTCTAAGGTCTAGTATTATTGAGAAGCCCAAAGTCAATTTTTCCTTCTTTTATTTGTGTCCTGCTATAATCTCTTTTGAGGTCTTTGGGATATTCCTTTATCCCTTCTCCCTTTTCCATATATCCTAGAAAATGTGCAATGCTGTACCCTCATGTTAACAATTTCTTGTTCTTCATCTGTCCAATGACAACTCATATTCTTCAATTCTTTGAAATTTTCCTCTATTATCTCTGAGAATTTTCTTACTTTGATTTCCTCTGCTCTTTCTGAAAGTCCCAATTACTTGGATATTAGAATTTCTGAATTATTTGTTTTTTCTTTTCTACTGGACATGGTAATTTCTTTAGGCAATTTCCTTGAATGTATACTGTATACTTGGACTCCAGTTAATTCCTTTTGTTATCAGCTGTGCTCCACGACATCACTTCCTCACAAACCTGATGTTTCTAAATTCTAAGCTTTTCCATTTTAGTGTTAACAGGTATTAAATGTCCACTATTTTTCCAGATAGTAGCAAATTTGTGGCATGAATTCTGTGCATGGTTTATGGATCACTCTTTCATTCATATTTTGCAAATACTATGCCATCATTCTTTCATTCATATTTTGACCATAAAACAGTTATTACTCTTCCATCAGCTGTATGTCTTTCAGAATCTCTTATATTTTTGTCTTCTCTCCTAGTATCTTTAATCTTATTGATTTAGATGTCTTCTTAAATTCCTTTACTATCATTTCATTAGTTTCTAAAGAAGTAGTTAAATAAATGTAGCAAGCTTAGCACCTCAAAACAAAAACCTATTAATCATTTGCTTGTAATATTCATAGTATGACTTTTTTTGCCATATATACAGCTTCCTGTTGGGCATCATCATATAAATGTTCTATTTCTACTTGAAACTAATATACCCACAAAATAAATCACCATCTTTCTTATTTTATGTATAAAATCTCAAGACATATTCTGGTATCAGAAGGAAAAGATTTTATGCAGGACCTGGAACAATCGCTACACACCAAAGAGGGATAGATACTGACCGGATTACTTTTCCTAACTCCAGAGAAGTAAATATGTCATGCTCGTCGAACAATCACAATTTATATATTTTTTAACAATTAAAAAACACACATCTGTAATAGCACTAATCATATTGGGTACTGGAGTTATAAAAAAGCCAGGCAAAGCTCAGGGCTGGGATTAGAGAAGGTCAACAGAACTCAAGATAGGACAAAAGAGAAATATAAGAGGTAAGAACGAGACGGTATTAGGGCATCACGATGCTGAGGTTTTAACAGCAGAACTCTGCTATTACATAGGAACACTGATTAAAAGAATACAGATTCCTAGAGAGAATAAGATAATGGATAAAAATAGAAGCCTGCACATGAACAGTGATAAATCTAATGGTTTTAAAAATAGGCATGGGTGTGTTTATTCTCAGAGGTATCACATGCTCAGAGCAACTGTGAGCAAAATGGGAGCCTACCATTTATTCCAGAGTCTCTAATTCCTGGGACTGTGAGGTAACAATGCTATCATTGAACAGACTGTTAGAGAGAGTAGACTGAGGCTATTTGCAAACACATCACATTAAAGATCGATCCAGGAACTGGTGCAATATGGCCCTATTGGAGGCGAAGGGGCATGAATAGATTCAGCATTGGTGAAAGAAAAGAAGTTGGCAACTTAAAATTGCAACCAATTCAGTTTATTCTTGCTGTGTCCCATGCATTCCTAGTTGCCCATCACCAGTCCTTAATCCTTGAAATTTTAGTCACTTTTAATCTTTCCTTTGATTTTTACTCAAATTAAAATCAGCTGATGAATCAATTCTACCACTGCAATGTATCCTGCTAATTTTCCTATTTAAGTTGTCACTACCTCTCCTTTAGATTATTGCAATTTTCTCTTTAATACATTCCCTTCCCACTGTCTCTCATTCAGTGCACCTATATGCTTTCCAGAATGGTATGTTTAAGGCGTAATTATGACCATTAACTTGTTATTGAATGTTATCCAAGTTTTCCCTTATAATCTGATCCAAACCTCCTGCCAAGCTATATACCTTATTTTCCAGGTACATATGATTTCTCATCATTCTTAAATATTCACTATATATTGTCAGTTCTGTCCCTATGTTCAAAGCATTATCTATATTAGAATATAATTCTCTTCCATCTGTTCTAGTGGAAATCTCACCCATCCAACCATGTCCAGGTTTTCCTGATTTTTTAGGTCATAATTAATTTTGCCCTTCTTGTGTTTTCACAGCACTCATTTTATATCTCTACATCAGATTTCATCACAGCATAAGTATAATCTGTTTCGCTTTGATGCACCTTGTATTTCCCCATAAGTTTCTTAGAAGCAGAAGCAGGTTTTTTTTTATTTTTATATTAACTTTAATCTCTAACTGAATGTCTTACACATATGATGTTTTTAATAACTGTTAGATTGAATTGAGTATTCTTTCTCTTCTTTGTGCTGTACTACAGCACTTACTACCTTTATAGTCAATGTGAAATTCACCACTTTTAAGATCATTTTTGGGTGATTCCATCTACCTGAAAGTTTATGAAGTACATTGTGTCCCTTAATATTTATGAAGTTAACTGTAACATAAAATGGTGTTTTTACTTTGTTCTGTTGGCCTAGACATTGGAGGCTTTTTGCAAATTAGAAAATGGACTTGATTTAGGCATGCATATATTAACACTTATGCTAGATGCATAACTAGGAAATTGTGTTAGCTTCATACAAGGAGAGCATCCCAAGGCTAAGAATGGTTAAATATGAGGCAGTGTTTTTGACAGAAAATATGTAGCTCTCTTTTATGAAGGCAATAAACAGGGAGTTGAACTAAATTCATTTGTTATCCTGAGTCAGTTCAATGTCAGTGTGCAGACATAGACTTGCTGCCAAAGAATACCTTATGCACAGAAACAGTCTTAGCCTAGTAGTTTTGAACACTCTGATTATTATAATAGTATTGTTAGATAATGTTAGAAAGTCAATTACAGGTTTATAAATACAGTATGTGAAACTGTCGTTTTTTTAATTGATGACCTCCACTAGCATGGATAATAATTTAAAATAATCAAGTGAAACAAATTGTAGGAAGAATCAAACAAGATAAAGGCTAGGGATGTTTATAGAAACAATATTCTTTAAAATAATGACATCTGGTAATGTTCTCAAGAAAAATTCATGTAAAATGCTTAAGTTATTAAAATAAATAAAAATCCAAAGGCAGAAATTCCATCTTCCACAGTAACTGTCAAAAAATGATGAAAATGACTTATTTACACCATAGCTAAACACTCCCTGGAATAGAGAGTGAAATGGAGTCAATGTTATTAGCAGATGAAAAAGAATGTGACATTTCAGTGGGAAATGTGAACCATTAATTCACAGAAATCATCCTTCAGTGTTTTCAAATGTTGTTCCAAAACTTTGGTACTATTCTAATTTGAGACAATGGGAGAAAAAAGGAAGATTTATGTGCCTTTTACTGAGCCACTTTTACTCATGCTCAGCCTTGACATTAGCCTTTTCTCTTGACTGCACGGATATATCTTGGGATGAATAAATAATTTGCAAATATATGAGTCAACAAAGAAATGCAGAGTTGCAGACTGATAATGGAAATTACAGGGGATATAAAATGTCATACATTGTGCTGCCATTAAAACAAGAGAAGTACGGGAAGTTATAAATAACTTCTTAAAGGACTGCTTTTTAAATATTCTTTGGGAAGTATAACTGATGAAAGTCCAGTCATTTTTCATGTGAAATTGTTCTTCTCAATAAGCAACTGCTAAAGTGAAAAACCAGGAATAGACAACAGTGGCATTGTTTCATTCGGTACTTCTGATGAAATGTCATATCCTGTCTACAGTATCACACTTGAGTAAAATGCTCAACAGCTTTGTAATATACTGGTGTCTCACAATAAAAACTATAAAAAAAGTCTACAGTGCTTACATCACGGAACAATAAAGAAACTACAGAGGAAGGAAACATGTATTAATGATACTGCCAATTTATTGTGATGTTTACAATTTATAAAGTACTTTCAAGTGCACTATTATTTTAATAAGAACTCTGTAATGTAGTCATATATATTTAAAACAATATTACTGACATAGAAACCTAAAATAATTACATGACTAGCTTTATTTATTTATTTTTTTGCATTAACTCCCCATTCCCTACCCCCTGACCAGACCCTGGTAAACTATATTCTAGATTCTGACTACAGGAGTTTGCATATTCTAATTATTTCATGTCAGTGAGATCAACACTGATAATTACTTATAATAATGTGTGACCAGAACCACCATCCATTTCCAAAACTTTACAATCAATCTAAATAGAAATTCTGTACAAATTAAGCATTAAGTCCCCATTTGCTACCCTCAATTCATTCCTTCCCTGATAACCTATATTCTAGATTCAATATCTATGAGTTTGCCTAAAATAATTAGTTCATATCAGTGAGATCATATAGTACGTGTCTTTTTGTGTCTGGTTTATTTCATTCAACATGATGTTTTCAAGTTTCATCCATATTGTCACATGAATCAGAGCTTCATTCCTTTTTAATGTTGAATAATATTCCATTGTGTGGATATGCCATATTTTGTTTATCCATTCATTGGTTGATGGACACTTGGGTTGTTTCCATCTTTTGGCAATTATGAATAATATCACTATGACTATTGTGAAAATATCTGTTTGTATCCTTGCTTTCAATTCTTTTGGGTATATACCTAGTAGCAGGGTTCCCCAGTCATATGGTAATTCTATACTGAGCTTTCTGAGGAACTGCCAAACTGTCTTCCACAGAGGCTGCACCACGTTACATTCCCACCAGCAATGAATGAGTGTTCCTACTTCTCCACATCCTCCCCAACACTTGTAATTTTCTGTGTGTGTGTTTTTTTTTTTTTAATAATAGCCATTCTAGTGGGTGTGAAATGGTATGTCATTGTGGTTTTGATTTGCATTTCCCTATGAACCAATGAGGTTGAGCATCTTTTTGTGTGCTTTTTAACAATTTGTATGTCCTCTTTGGACTTGCTGTAAGTATCACAGCTTGTTGGATCTTTCAATGTTTAAGTAAAGTGGTAGAAAAGTGACAGGTCTAAGAAAAAGCAAATAAGAATATGGGAGAAGATAGTATCTGCTACTTGCAAGAATGGTTTAGGGCTTACATTGATTAAGTGACTTAACTTGCTGAACTCACTGTGAGCTAGAAAGGAACAAGATGGCAAAGAACGAAAGAGCATTATATTATCCCTTAGGCTCACTCTAACATTTTAATACAACTCCTGATCATAGATTAGTTCCTTAATTCTGCAAAGTAAACGGGCTCAACTTACTCAAATTTCAAGTTAAGCCAGTAAGAAACACGGGACAAATAAGTTATCCAACTTCCCCTGGAACCTGAAGTTGAAATGGAGAAACATTAGGGAGTGAAATGAGTTTGGAAAAGTTAGAGCATGAGTAAGAGAAATTTATTATTTAATCCTTATGCACTAAGTCGTCCAACAAATATCTCATGGATGCCAACTCTGTGAGAGACAATTTGCTAGAGTGGCAGAGGACATAGACATTCTATTTTAATGATAAGGATATGATTATGGCAGGATCTTAAAGTCCTAGCTCCAAACATCAGGACTCTATCATGTGTAAACTAACATATTAATACATAGTGGCTTTCCAAGAAGATTAAAAAAAAAAACAAAATTGGTTTTAAAGTGGAAGGGTTATTCAGAGGAACCAGTGTGCTAAAAAATTATTGTATATAGCACATGGGAATACTCTCTGGTCCACTGGTTACTCAAATTATTTTCTTGTTTCAGGGAAATACTTGTCAACATACTTTAACGCATGGTTAACAATTGTGTATTTTCTATGCATGTAAATTAAATAAACATCTTAAATAAATACTCTGGAATCAGATTTCTTTATTCACCTTTCAAACTTAATTTTGTGCAGTGAGCCTTAAAAAAATCATTCCATTTGACAACTTCTTGAATCTCTCTTTTTCATAAAATGGTTTCAATTACTTTAAGCCAGTTTTTAAAAACATTTTAGTGGTTTTGTTTCTATTTGTCTTTTTGTGACAAAAATTAAACATTCATATTTATTAGAAACTTAGCCATTCAAGAGACATACACCCAAGCATGTTGACACTTATATGGAAAAGAAGGCAAGGCATTTAAAATTATTTCCATTTTCATTGTCAATGTGTCTAAAAATATGAATTATTCAAAGAAGAGTACCCATCCATGATTTTTTTCTAAGCCATGCTAATTGAGTACTTTGGAAAAATCCAGAAGCATACATATTCTTGAAGACATGATGCTCGGGTATATATGAAAACATTCTAAGAGCAAAAAAATTTCACATTTCTTTGAAATATTTGAGCAAAATGACACCTGAAGAAGATGAACCACTTTGTAATGTGATTTCAAAGATCCCTGCCTCACAGCTAATATACATTGAAACTGATTTGTTACTTCTCAAACACTGTATTGAGATTCTTTGTTCTGCAGAAAAGCTGCTATTTCCGATCTAAATTGTTTTACCTAGAAACACTGTTGATAAAATACGCTTTCTCTTTTCAATGGAAATAGTTTTATATTTCAACTAAATACTCTAAGTAATAAGTACTTGTTCAAAATAAATTAGAACTAAAAATATAAAGAAGAAAATATAAAGCATGTATCCAGTCAGGCCACTTTTGTTGTCCATTTCTTTGCTTTTTCTGTTTCTTTCTCTTTATTTCTCTTCCTCTTTTTCCTCTCTCTTTCCTTGATATATTTCCACCTCTCTTGTTTATCTCTTTCTGTGTTATTTACTTTTATTTTAAATGGGATAATATTATACAGTTCTGAAACCTGCTTTATACAATTAATGTTATGCATGTCTACCCATGTCAATAAATACAGACTTACATCGTTTTAAACTGTGACCAAGTATTAATGCATTTATATATTTAATTAATCAATTTTTGCTTTAAGTATTTTTGTTGTTTCCATTTCTCTTCAAATTGTAAACATCATAAAGAACATTATAAAGTTGGTAAATTTCTAACTGTAAATTTTAACAATAGAAAATCGAGGTAAAATCATATGCACATTTCTGGTTTTTTGGTATATTTTTCCAAATTGCCATTCAGATAGAATATGCCAATTCTAGATTCCTACCAACAAGGTATGGGTGCATATCATATCCTTCTCTCTACTGGTTCTTAGACTTTTAAATTTTTGCCTTTTGTAATAGGTAATCATATATTCTTATAGTAATTTAAAATTTTTCATTTTATTTCTAATAAAGCTGAAAAAACTTGCATATTCCATTTTTATTCAAATTTTTATGACGCACTTGTTCATCTCTTGAATATGAATTTATTTTATCTGACATCAAGTATTTTATATACTAAGGAAACTTAACCTTCTTTGCTTATTTGTTGCAAATTTTCTTTTCCAATGTTTTGTCTTTCAGTCTTAATTATGGCATTTTAGCCATTTAGATTTAGTTCTTTATGTTCAATCCATTGTTTGCTTTATATTTTCTGATATTTGTTTGCTTTTTTGAAATACATTTAGTGTAACTAAGAGTTGAATAGGTTTTTTTTTTTTTTTATTGTTTTTATATTACTTCGCAGGTTAGTAGAAAGTTACTGGGGAAGCATCAGGAATATCAGATGTTGTAAGTTACTCCACTGATTTGACTATATCCAGAGTTTTAAAGACCGTGAAAGAGTTTTTACTGAGGGTCCGATGTACATGATCTCTTTACTTTTACTCTTTTAACACATTTCCCACAACAACTCCATGATATAGTGTACTATTACTGCCCCCATCTTACATATGGAGATACTAGGACAGAAGGGGTTCAGACATTTTACTAAGTTTCCATGGTAGAAATTGACAGACCTGGGCTTGGAACACAATCTGTCTTAATTCAGAGTTCCCACTCTTAACCCCTGTACTATGACTGCCTCTTGAGCAATCTTGACACTCTTTTTAATGGGCATCCCAGTGAGTCCTTTATGTGACTGTGTGTAGAGATGCCACCCTTTTGGAAGATCAAACTGTTTATTTTAAGCTTCAGTTCATGAACCTCATTTATGATCTTTTCCTCAGAGAATGATGGCATCTTAAAACTGCACTAATCTCCATGTTTCCAGCTTGTGTTCTAGGCCCACTTTTTAAGATTTTTGTCTGTCCATGGGCCACTGGGAATTTCCAGAAGGAAATTTTCCTTTAAATCTCTAGTATAGACATTCTAAATTCTGGCTTTAAATTTTCAGAGTGGCATCCTTGAATACATTTGAACTAATTGTTACATAAATATAGCTTTCCATCCAAATTTTCACTTTATTGTACATTTTGTCATACCATTGAATGAAATGTGATTAATTAATTAATTAATTAAAAACTGTGAACAAGCCTTCAGTAAATATAGCATTGCTTTACCTGTAGTTCTTTCAGTATGGTGTTTTCACAGACTTCAAACTTCTCTGTGTTGCATAGCAAGGAAACACATCACACCATTTTATGACAATTATTTGCATTATTCACTGATTGCCTTTATCACTGACCACTTTAGAATACTCCTGATTTGACAGATCAATTTGTCTAATGAATACTACTACTTAGAAAAGTTATTTAATTATGTTATATACATGGAAGATGTATGATAACAAGGAAAGAGCTCTGAATATAAAGTTAGAAGGTTTAAGTAAAGTTTTTATTTTTTTCACCTCATAACTTTATGGCTTTAAATATTAAGTTTACAATCTTGGTTTCCTCAACTGTAAAATGAATATAATAAGATACGCCGTTCAACTTGACACAGTTGTTGTAAGAATTTAATGGAAATAAAGAAACTAAACAGTGGGTGATGTATTTTGTTACACAGCATGCCATACAAATATGAGATCTTATATGTTATTTAATACCTGATACTTGATTAAAAAAAGCTATAGCAATTTCAGAAAATTTATGCATACAACAAAATTTATACTCATTATGAATATAATGAATTGTTTTTCATTTTCATTTGAATGTAAAAATAATGTATAACTACTGTTGTTACACTTCTATACACTCATTTGGGAGGGTAAGTTATTAAATAATGATAGAATCAATCTCTGTTTGATGGGCAAATATTTGCCATTATACTGAAAAACATGCTTAATATATTTTTGTATTGCAACTTCTTGCTGAAGTTAGCTAAGCTAAGCTTTGTGTGTATATGAATATGTGTTTGTGTTTTATACATGTCAGTGAAATTAGGTTCAAGCTGTGATTTATTTTATGCTTCTGTTAAATAATTTGTCTATTTGTTTCTTCCTCATTTTAAGTTTTCAATAGATTCCAATAGTTTTGGAGGAAAATACATTCAGAAGGAATTCAGTGATTTGAAATTAGGATTTATTTAAAGAAATCTGTGTTTCTTAAGATATGGTTTCTAAAAGTGATTGCTAATCATTCTCAGAAACAAAGAGGCTTGTTTATTTAATACCAGGAATGACTTCCTCCGTTTTACATTGAATACAACACCTGGGGAATATCATCTGAGGGTGACTTTGGTTATGGTTTTTTAAGGCTGCCTTTAATTGCTTTTGCATCGAGCTGTATTCATGAATGTGCATTCATCAAAGAGTGAGGAGCAATGTGACATTTTCAAGTTTTACTAAGTCAACTAACACCGGTTACCATAGTGCTCGTAAATGAAGAAAACAGGAAAAGACAGAGCTGTTTTTCATTATGTGTTGAAAGATGTCAGCAGGATTAAAGTGTCAGAGAAAAAAAAAAGAAAAGATGAAAAGAAAATGAATTGCTTACCAAATGGTCATAAATGAGTATAAAAAGCAAACCTAAGAGCTTGGAGGGGACAAGATATGAAAAAGGTATAATTATTTTTTTGAAAGCCTACAAAATGTCTGATCCTGCCCACTTTCTATGTGAGAAGGCAAGTAATCGCCATGCACCTAAAGTCTCTTAATACGGATAGGTTTCTCCTCTAATAGGCTGGTTTTATGCCTAAATGGAAGAAAGATGCCCGAGAATAATTTTGTGCCCTTAAAATAGTCTTTGAGTTCAATTAATATTCAAATATGCACTGGGATAATTAAGGCTAAAACTTTGTAAATATGTATAGCATATTGAAATAAAGATCCAACCTTATTTAAATATGATAGTTTCATATCCTGGCCTTATAATTCCTGGATTTCTAAGTGTCAATGAATTTTGATAATGATACAATTTTTATGAAATAAACCGGCTATATATTTGGTGTCATCATTAACCCAGAATTTTGTCTGTACTTTATATGCTAATTTCTGTGTTCTGACTTGATCTCAGCCCATCAACCGCCCAGGGACCTGTCCTTTCTCCCAAATTATGTCTGACTCCAGAATCTTCCATGGTCTTTATTTTCTGCCATAACTGCCCCCTCAACTCTCCTTCTGATTTGCTGACTGCTGCTGTAAAAGTACTATGATAGGATGTTGGTTGGATACCTACCCAATACCATTTGAGATGTCCCACTTTCAATAGTTTCTAGTAGGCTCTTCAGTTTTAACCTATGAGCCTACACATATTTAAAAAAATATTCTATCCTGCTACCTCATACTCTATGAGACAAATGACATTTAAAAAAAAATGATGTCCCTCAATTTTCCTCTTGTACCTAAAATATATATTGGTTATCACCCGTCTCTTTTCCTTTTACGTGTCTCTGAAAGAACACCAGACCCTCCACGTGGGCTCTTAATCTCATCTTTCTTCTCCTCCAAATTGGAAAGAGGAATCATAATGGCTTAAATAGGACCCTAGTCCAGCAGTAATGGAAGCATTATAAAATTCTCCATAGTTTACATTTGTAGAAAATCCCTTCAACATTGTTCTAGGACTTTCTTCAGCAAATCTCAGACGTTTAAAATCAGCCCTTTAAAATTTGGGCTGTGATTTGAACCATAGAGTCAAGCCTACCCAAAGCTAGGAACTTTTTAGTAAAGAATGAGTTTAAACAAAAAAATAAACAAGCAAACAAACCTCCCTCAGCCTAGGCACTATTTTGCATGGTGGTGCTCTCTTATCACAACTTTTAAAATTAACAAGATTCTGCAAATAGTATCTCATGTGAATTGTTCACACCTTTTTACAGAGTCAGTCAATTAGAACAATGTTTCACAAAAGCTCTCACAATAGAAATGTGCTTTATTTCCTTTCTACAATTAGAAAATTTGAAATTACAAAAAGGGATTTCCGTAGTCCATAGGGAGACAATGCCTCATGTCCCCAAATAGATGAAAAGATAACATTTTATCTTGTAATTTGGTGCTAGTCTCAGTAAAACATAATGTCTGTGGTCAAATTTTCAAAATCACAATTATGATTATGGAATGATGGCATAGCTGAGCTTTATTGCCATGTCAACATTAAAGTAGGAGGATGTCTGAAATAAAAAATGTGAGACTAATGGTGGTGACTCAGAAGGCAGAAATTTTAAAAATGGATTCCCAATAAATTTTGCTAAACTCCCTGGGGCACTTCCCCATCTGTATGTGTTATAGGCATTCAGCTATTGTAAAGTTTCTCTAACAGTCTTAGGATGTACTATGACGGTAACAAGGAAGATTGATAGCAGATTCCATGACTCTTTGTTAATCACAAGAAGGTGACTTTGTACTTTCTCATGTTGTGCCTGGAAATATATCTCCCCACCACACCATACTGAAAACTTTCATCCTATTACCCATCTGTTGCCAACAAATGACCAGTTTAAATGCAAAATGAGTGATCGAGGTGTGAAACTCAGCTGTAATATTTTTCCAGGCCCCTTTCTTCCAATCACCTTTTGTGAAAAGAAAGAATGCAACATGCAATACATTTTCAAATGTGTCTTGGGGAATCTGAATAATATTTTATGTTTATTTTATGGGATAATGACAATTATCCCTTCAAAAATTAGAATTTGGTAATTTTAAACACAAACATTTGGCATAGCCACTGTTTGTTAGCATACAGTTTATGATGAAACTCAGCTACTGGGGTGTGGAGTTTATGAAGAAAATTATTCTTTCCAATTGGCTAGAGGAGTTTCTCATATTGGTTGATCAGTTTCCCAATTCCTACAGTCAGATAGATAGGACTTTCAGCACAGGGAACAGCTAGCTGGGAAAACAAAATTTATTTTTTCAATTACTTTGTGAACATCTGCATGTTAATAAAAGAGATGTGCATTAACACAATTTAAAATTTCTTTTCTCTTTTAATTGCACTCATGGATTAATTTCTAAGTTTTCTAATCAGTTTTTCTCTGGTGTCATAAGTTAGAGGCTAATGAATGCTAAACTTATTTTCCTATCTAAATATATTACTTGGAAGAAAGAGATTTTGCAGTGCTTTTGAAAATTGTTGAGTCAAAAAAAATAATTCTATGACAGATATACAATTAATCATCCCAAGCTGTTTATCAGAAATATTTCATAATATCTAGAGCTGTATATAAATTGGAGATAACATTATTCAGTTAAGCAGAACAGGTGCCATTTTCCCACATGATAGAATGACTCTTTTGACCTAGCAAGCATACTGCAGATTGGTCAAGGGCACAGGATCAGAAGGCAAAGAGTACAGGTCAAATCCTGGCTCTGCCACTTTCCAGCTATGTGATCTTGGGCAAGTTTCTTTATCTGTGAAATAATGCTTACAGATGTATCTAGCTCTTTGGTTTGCTAAAAATATTAAATTACTAATCAGAAAGTTCTCATAACTAGACAGCAATATTCCATTGCTTTACATTTTTACTAGTAAGACTGTACAACCCTGGAGAAGGTACATGAGTGAGCCCTTACAATATAAATTGCAGTATAGAATGATACACGATACCTGGAATAGATCCACAGCCCTGGAGAGACACCGCCTAAGAGAAAGAACCAATGCTATGGAGAAGAATCAAACCCATTTTCATTTTAATGGATCCTCATTGAATACATTGATGATGAGCATTTCTTCCACATATGCCTGATTTTCTCAGTTAAGATTACAACCAGGCTTCATTCCCTCTCTTACCAGGGATGTGCATATTCTCAGTAAATACAGCCTAATTTAAAATTGGAGGGAGGGAATGCATAAAATGTAATAGTTATACGCAAAAAAAAAAAAAAAAAAAAAAAAAAAATCAGCCAATTTCATACATAACAAACCATAATGTTTTAGATTAGATACGTCATTACTTACTTCCCTTAGAATAGATAAAAGTTGACTCTATCACTCTCTAAGGATTGAGAAACAAAGACTGTTGTTATCACCAATGAGGTATTTCCAAATAGTCTGCCTGAGAAACCATAAAATTTAACTGTAGTTTTTAAAGAGGCAATGATTGCTAATCATCACTTTGCTGTAGAATCTCAACTATCATAGCTATAAATAATCCTTCCCCAATTCTGGTTATTTAGTGCATTGCCCTTCTTAATGATTATTTTCATAGTTAAGAAGAATGTAATATTGTTTGCTTTAAAACACTTTTTATAGGTTCATGGAACTACATATTCATCCCTATGATAAACTAGTCTCACACATTAGATTAGCAAAAATAACCAAGCAAGAGCTATCATTTTTAGTGTATGTGGCATGCTAATAATTATTCTTTAAGAAGAGGAAACTTGCAGCAGATGTGCCACAGATGGGAGAAGGGAGAGCCTGGAGACAGGAATAAAAGTTGGGATCGTATTGAAAAAATTCAGTCAAGAAACAGTTAGGAAATACCCAGCAGCATGTTGCCTTGAGCCTCTCCTTCAATGCAGACAAAATCTGAACAAAATTGAGAGAAAGAGAGAGAGAGAGAAATCAGCTTTAAAGAAAGAAACCCCCAGCTACCACAAAGAAGGAGCCACTAAGCATGTGATAAAACCCACAGTAGCCCAAGGATTATTGGAACCAATAAGGGTCCTAATAAAAAGGGCTGCAGTTTCAAAGTCAAAACATCAGTGGAAGGCTGAACCTGGAACTGAGACCCATGCAAAAAGCCGGTACCCTGGAATGGACATAGCCTCCTTGACAAAGGACTAGAAAAAATACCCACTGTCCCAGGAAAGGAGCTGGCTGTTTGCCTGTATCTAGGACTGCATGTAGAAAAAAAGTCTCCAGTAAAAAGTCAAAACTTAAGCTTTGTACTACACATGGGAGTGGGTCTAAATTTACAATATTGCATGATTTCAAAAATCCAACTCAAAAATAACCATAAAAATGTATCTAAGAGTCATCTTGAGCTACTTAGACAAAAGAAAAAAAATGAATAGCCACTCTGTAGGGATACTTCCACAATCCAGGGCAAGCGTGATTGCAGGAGGCAAGGGGGAATCCTTTGAAGATGATATGTCTGTGCAAACTTTTTCACCAGAGGAAGAAGCAATATACCATGAAGAAAAGTCAACAGGCACAAGCAACAGGATTAGCCCTCCAATAAATTGACATAACAGAACAATATAAAAGATACCTTTTAATTTATGATTTTAATTGTTAAAGTGCTACAAAAAGGAAGCTGAACCATCATACCAAATAACTCAATGAGAGACAGATTTGAAAAAGAAGAAAAGAACCAAATAAACCTTTCAGAAGTAAAAATAGAGAGCTAGAAAGTTCACTCTCTGTAGATAGGCTAAATAGCTGATTAGAAACATGCAAGAAAAGGGCATTAATGAATCAGAATAGAACTCTGATTAAACTCTCTAGAAGCTGCAAAGAGAGATAAATAGATGAGACATATGAAACAGGAGTTAAGAAATATGAAAAAGAATAATGGAAGACTCAAGACATTTCTAAGAGGAGCTTGAGAATAAAGAAGAGAGAGAATAAAGATAAGGCAATATTTAGAGGAATAGCTGAAAATTTTCCAGAAATAATAAAAATTTAAAAAGTTCAATTGCAAAACTAAAATGAATTGCAAGCAAGGCAACAAAATATAAATTTTAAAAAGTATGGAATTCAATCAAGAACAATTAAAAATAAACCTTTAAATGAAAATATAAAAGAATTTATGCTATCAAGGTAGAGAACAATATTTTTACATGACAAAAAACATAAAAAAGCAAAAAGTCTAAGATTATTATGATCATATTATTGTTAATATACTATAATATGACCATATTAATATTAATGCTTCACTTTGAGAAACAACAATATAAGAAAGGATAAGATCATACAATGAAAATAGGTATTAAAGCACAAATGTAAAGAAATTATAATTTAACCTGAAAGAGGTAACAATTTAATAGGACATGTTTTAAATATTCTCATTAGGCAATTCACAGACAATAAAAATATGAATAGTTGATAATCATATTTAAATACTTTCTTTCAATCAAAAAAAAGGAAATAATTTTTTAAACAAACTATTTTATGCCCCCCAGATTGATGCAAATATTTTTAAAAAATGATAATGACAATGTTGACAAGCATGTGGGAAATCTCATATACTGCATTTGTACAACTATCTTGGCAAGCAAATTTGCAATATCTATTGATATATGTTATGATCTAGAAATTCTAATTCAATTGCTGTATTGCCTGCAATAGCTGCACCATAGATAAGTAAATGATGGTATAGTATTATAAATATATTACTATACAGGAACACGTTATTTGTGCTTTCCTTTATTTCATCTCACAGATACTGCATTCTTTACAAATTGAAGGTTTGTGGCAAAACCCAGAGTTGAGCAAGTCTATGAGTGCCATTTTTCCAACAGCGTGTGCTCACCTCATGTCTCTCTGTAACACATTTGGTCATTCTTACAATATTTCAAACTTTTTCATTATTCTTATATATTTTATGTTGATCTGTGGTCTTTGACCTTTGATATGACTATTGTTTAGGGGCACATAACATGGCAGACATGACTGATAAATATTGCATGTGCTCTGACAGCATTACTGACCAGCCAAACCCAGTCCCTCTCCCTCTCCTCAGGCTGCCCTATTCCCCAAGATAAAAACAATATTGAAATTAGGTCAATTAATTATCCTACAATGACCTCTAACTGTTCAAGTGAAAAGAAGAGTGGCATATCTCTCCCTTTAAAACAGAAGCTAGGGATGATCAAACCTAGTGAGGAAGGCATGTAGAATGTCAAGAAAGGCCAAAAACTAGGCTTCTTGTGCCAAGCAATTAGCTAAGTTGTGAATGCAATGGAACAGTTCTTCAAGGAAATTAAAAGTGCTACTACGTTTAACACATGAATGAGGAGAAAGCAAAACAGCCTTATTGATGATATGGAGAAAGTTTTAACAGTCTGAATATCAGATCAAATCAGCCACAACATTCCCTTAAGCCAGCATCTAATCCAGAGCAAGGCTCTGGAAGCTGCAGAAAAAAGTTTGAAGCTAGCAGAAGGTTGGTTCACGAGGTTTGAGAAAGGAAGCTGTCTCCATAAAATAAAAGTACAAGGTGAAGCAGCAAGTGCTGATAAAGAAGTTGTAGCAAGTTATCCAGAAAATCTAGCTAAGATCACTGATGAAAGTGGTTACATTAGGCAGTAGATATTCAATTAGATGAAATAGCCTTCTATTGGAAGAAGATGCCATCTAGGTCTTTCATAGCTAGAGAAGAGAAGCCAGTGCTTGGCTTCAAAGCTTCAAAGAACAGACTGACTTTCTTGTTAGGAGCTAATGAAGACAGTGACTTAAGTAAAACCCAATGCTCATTTACCATTCTGAAATTCCTAGGGCCTTTAGGGATGATGCTAAATCTACTCTGCTCTTGCTTTATAAATATAACAACAAAGCCTGCATGATAGCAAATCTGTTTACAACATGGTTTTCTGAATATTTGAGGCTTACTCTTGAGGCCTACTAATCAGAAAAAAAGATTCCCTACCAAAGATGACTGCTTATTGACAATGCAGCTGGACACCCAAGAGCTCTGATGGAGATGTACAATGAGATGAATATTGTTTTCATGCCTGCTAGCACAACATCTATTCTACATGGATCAAGGAGTAATTTCAACTTTCAAGTATTATTATTTAAGAAATACATTCTGTAAGGCTATGACTAACATAGACAGTGATTCCCCTAATGGATCTGGGCAAATTCAATTGAAAACCTTCTGCAAAGGATTCACTAGTCTAGATGCCATTAAAACATTCAAGATTGATAGGAGAAGGCCAAAATATCAACATGAATAGGAGTTTGGCAAAAGTTGATTCCAACCTGCATGGATGCATGGATGACTTTTAAGGGTTTAAGACTTCAGTGGAGGAAGTAGCTGCAGATGTGGTGGAAGTAGCAAGAGAATTAGTATTAGAAGTGAAGCCTAAATATGTGAATGAATTGCAGCAATCTCATTATAAAACTTGAATGGATGAGGAGTTGTTTCTTATGGATGAACAAAGAAAGTGGTTTCTTGAAATGGAATCCATTCCATGTGAAGATGCTATGAACATTGTTGAAATGACAACACAGAGTTAAATTTAAACTTAGTTGATAGAGCAGAAGCAGGGTTTGAGAAGATTGACTCCAATTTTGAAAGAAGTTGTACAGTGGGCAAAATGCTTTCAAACAGCATGCTTGCTACAGAAACCTCTTTTGTGAAAGGAAGAGTCAATCGATGCAGCAAACTTCATTGTTGTCTTAATTTAAGCAATTGCCATAGCCATCCAAACCTTCAGCATCCACCATCCCGATCAGTCAGCATCATCAATATCAAAGCAAAACCCTCCACAAAGATTACAACTTGCTGAGGGTTCAGATGATGGTTTGCATTTTTTAGCCATAAGTATTTTTAATCAAGTTATGTAATTTTTTTTAGACATAAGATTATTGCACACTTAGTAGTCCACAAAGGAGTGTAAACACAACTTTTATATGCACTAGGAAACCAAAAAATTCATTTGACTCACTTTATTGAGATACTTACTTTATTGCGGTAGTCTGGAACCATGCCCATAGTAACTCTGAGTATGTCTGTGTAACACTAAAATATACAATTTATAAAACCTTATTGATAAAGTGACTGAAGGTTAATGAAATAATTAAGAAAAGACTATTAAAATTAAAGGAAACATTCAAAAATTAAATTCCTAGAACTAAATTTTCAGATGATTTCAGCATAACCTAGTTAGGGAGGGTTCATTTCAAACCTTTCTTAAGTTCCTGTCTTCCATTACATTGCAGAGTCTAAATAGTTGTAGATATAAATACACTATTTACCACATGTAGAATAGAAACAGAACGTAGAATTTCATGGTCAGCAAGGAAAAAAAAAAAAAAGTCATCAACATAGATCAGTCCAGAAAAGGTCAAATAATTAAGAGGAAAAAAAAGAAATTGTAAGCAAAGAATGAATGCTAAATAAAATACAAAAATAAGGCAATTATTAAATAACAACAAAGTTTAATATCTTAAATTGCTAACTTAACTAATAAAGTTAGAAAATTCTATTTAAACTAAGCAAAGAAAGCTTGATGTAGGGCACCTTAAGTTAATTGGTAGATTCTGCACAATTTTTGCAGACATGATAATATTATGATAATGTAGACAACTGGATCTTTTGTCCCAGCTCTGATACTTATTTACCCAATGCATGAATCCAGAGAATTCACTTGTTCTAGTTTGCTAATGCTGCTGTAATGCAAAACACCAGAGATGGATTGTCTTTCATAAAAGGGGTTTATTTGGTTAAACAGTTACAGTATTAAGGCCATAAAGTGTCCAAGGTAACATCAGCAATTGGGTACCTTCACTGGAGGATGGCCAATGGTGTCTGGAAAACCTCTGTTAGCTGGGAAGGCATGTGGCTAGTGTCTGCTCCAAAGTTCTGGTTTCAAAATGGCTTTCTCCCAGGACGTTCCTCTCCAGGCTACAGTTCCTCAAAAATGTCACTCTTAGTTGCACTTGGGATATTTGTCCTCTCTCAGCCTCTCTGGAGCAAGAGTCTGCTTTCAATGGCCATCTTCAAACCATCTCTCATCTGCAGCTTCTGTGCTTTCTTCAAAGTGTCCCTCTTGGCTGTAGCTCCTCTTCAAAATGTCACTCTCAGCTGCACTGAGTTCCCTCTGTCTGTCAGCTCATTTATATGGCTCCACTGATCAAGGCCCACCCTGAATGGGTGGGGCCATGCCTCCATGGAAATATCTCATCAGTTATCACCTACAGTTGGGTGGGGCGCATTTCCACACAAACAACCTAATCCAAACACTCCAATTTAATTCCCACTAAAATGTCTGCCCCACAAGACTGCACAAAGAATACGGCTTTTTCTGGGGGACATAATACATTCAAACCAGCACATCACTTAACCTGTATGAATCAGTTTTTAGAACGCAAATTAGAGCAGCATTCCCATAGTGTTTAGGATAAGTTTCAGATTGTACATCACGGCAAAAGAGGCCTTTCATAAGGTCTGTCTAGCCTCATTTTGACCACTTCCTTGCTTGGTGACCTTCTTTGCTTCAGCCAAAAAAACCCCATTCATTTCCCCCCACCACATCTCCCATTGATTCAGCACTCACCACATCCACCCATCTCTTCAGAGGAAAACTACATTGCTGAAAATACCTACTGAAGAAGGCAGAGAAGGGCATTCCTTGAACAGAACTGTGACCACTGATTTGCCAGATAAAGTACCTAGGTCAGCAAATCTGATACTGTCTTGAACAGAAAATGTTTAAAAGAGAAAATAGTAATACGCTGAGTTAATTATTTATTATTGAATGTAAAAATGTGAAGATAAATAACCACATGGCAGCAGAAATAGAAACAAGAAAGTTCATATTAAAAAGCAGAAACCAAGAAAGAAGAATGGTCATATTAGTCACCAAAAACTAGAAAGAAGAAGAAGTGAATTTCCTTTCACCTAAATTTAAAGATCGAGGATTAGTTGGATTCTTTCTCACCCTATTGTAAATAAGTATTTTTAAGCACAAATTTATTTTTTAAATGATGTATATAAAATATAATGAAAATAACTGCAAAGCTAAATCATCATAGCTTCATTTTTTTAAAAAATTTATTTTAAAATTTCCAATATTTACCAACACTTTGTACCCATGAAGCAACAACTTCTCCTCCGTCCCCACCCCTGCCTTGGTAACCTCTAATCTACTTTCTATCAATTCGCTGTTTCTATGATTTCACATAAGTGAAATCATACAGTATTTGTCTTAATGTGCCTTGCTTATTTCACACAAAATAAAATTTTCAAGGTTTATCCATGTATCAGATGGATGTATGGCATGTATCAGTACTTTATTCCTTTTTATTGCTGAATACTCTATGATATGTGTATTTCATGTTTTGCTTATCCATTCATCTGCTGATAGAGGCTTGGATTGGACATTTCAGCTATTGTAAATAATGCTGATATGAATATTGGTGTACACATATCTGTTCAAGTCCTTGTTTTCACTTTCTTTGTGTACACACCTAGGAGTGGAATTAACAAACCATGTGGTAATTCCATAATTAACTTTTTAAAGAGCCATCGTACTACCTTGCATTGTGGCTGCACCATTTTATATTTTCACCAACAATGCACAATTTTGAAACTAAATATTTTTAAGGAAAAGATATGTAATTATACATTTAATTAGAAAATTTCTTAATCTAGAGAAATTACTTAGGAATTCAATTTACCCCCAAAATAAAACAACAGAAAAAACTCTCTATATTTATGAATTTGATTTTCTTGTATGTTTTCCCTTACTTTTCAAGGCTGCATTGATTTTAGAAACTTTGGTTTAGTTGAATCAAATTATTTTTTTTCCTTGATTTTTGCCTCAAAGTTCATTTTCCCGTTTCCTGATAGAACAAATAATGGAAATTTAGTTTTTCATACATACGGCTTATGGGTGAGGTTTTTTTAAGTTAGCAAAATAATTGTGTATTATAAGTACAAACTAGTATTAAAAAATAAGATTAAATAATTCCTTAATTATGAGTTAGTACATATATTTTGTGTCCCCAAAGAACATTAAACCTTAACATAAATCAAAATTTTCACTGGAAGGAATAGGTTTAAAAAAACAAGGAATATCCGAAGACACAATATAGGTATCCACTCAGCTAAAATTTAATGATGTATTTTTACTTCTGAATTAGTTAATTACGCTAACTTTGCCTTAAGTTAAGGTGGCTGGTGTAGCAGCAACGGTTGAGGGGGTGGGGGGTGGGAAGGATCCTGGACCCTGGAGCTACAGTTCTAAAGAAGATTCCATTCCCATGGATATGAAAAAGAAAGCAAAGGAGGCCAGAAACAGCAGTGAATGAAATAGTTAAAATGCAGCTTGCCACACAGAAGGAAAAGTGAAGGGTTGGGGGAAAGAAAAAAGCAAGAGAAGACAGGTCATATAAACTGTGAGCCAGGAAGTAAATTCTTTAAAATGATGTTTGCCAGAAGCTAAATTCTTGTAAATGTAGTTCTTCTTTTTTTTCCCCTGTGCTATTACTATTGGAATGAGGGATACTTGGGGACCGGATGAGGAAAAGGTCAGAAGTCACTAAACTGTAATTTTATGAAGAATATAATTGCTCCATTCCAGTTTTAATATTTAAAGCTACAAGTCAATGAAAAAACAATTCTAATTCTCATGAACCAACATTTCCAACAATTCCAGAAGATTTATATTGTGGAAGAAACAAATCTCATTCTAACAAACTGGTTTATATTTTTAAAAATCTGTTTTTACTTTAGAGTTGCTGGGAGAATGTAGGAGGGGGCAGTGGAGTGGGGAGGAAGTTGTTAGTCAAGAATGGCTCCTGCTTGTGCGGAAGTTGGAGGAATCTAAATGGCCTAATAATTTCAATTCTCTGGAGAAGTTGGTCTGTTTCTTATCTCAATGTCTAAGAGAAAAATAATTTTTTGGCCAGTAGGCATAATAATCTTTCAACTATTGAGACATCAAAGTATGCTAATTCAGAGTTAAGGTAAGCTTTAATGCATTCAAGATGAGGATTGAGAAGTACATATTTATAACACACTATATATCCTCAAACATATAATATTGATTTCCTTTTCATAATGTAACTCATGTTTTAAGGCATATAGCTACAACAGGCCTTTTGGTGTTAAGAATTGATTTGTGAAATAAATGTTTTATTTCTTACAATGTTATTTGCAATTTCCATAACATAACAGATCACCAGCATGCAAGCCTAGGCAGCTACTGATATTAACCGAGCAGCTTGAGTTGAATTACTCTTTTAGAAAAAAAAAGGAGGCAAACGCTTTTTATATTATCCTAAAACATGTCTTACTGCATGAACATTAATTAACAATGCAAATGTCTGCTTGTAAAAGTTGCACTAATTTTTGATGTGACTGTTATCATGCAAAACTATCCCCATTTTTAAATTACCTTAACATGACTGATTTTACCCATGAATTAAAATATGTTTAAATTTCAGGCTCCTGACACACAATTGCATAAATGTCTATTTGTGTTCATAAGGGAAAGTACCTGTCAAGAGATTATTAACATCCCTTTAAAAGAAAATTTTGTTCTTCCTTTTGGATTTAAGCTATTTCAAAAGTCTTCTTTAGGAAAACATAAAAAGGATAAAAGCTAGATAGATAAAAGTATTTAAATAGCCAGAGGACATTTTCCTCTTTACATGGTTAGCAATAGACTGTGTATTTTCATATTCAGTGTTAACATCTTTAAAGCTAAAGGCCTCTTTTCTAAATATTAAATTGCTCAAGAATTTTAGGAATAGCTTTCAGTAATTCAAGCCTAGAAGAAGTATAATGGTTTATAAATTGCATCCCACCTGGGCTTTGGATCAGACCTCTGATATAGCTTCTAGAAATGAGAATTAAGTAAGGATAGAATAAAAGGTATGTTTATATTTGACAAAATATAAACAAGATATTACTCAATCTCTTTGAAATACTGACCATTAGTTTATATTTTGGTAATAAATTTTATTAAGCAACTATATAACTTATTCAACTTTCTCAACTATGGGGTCTTAGAAAGATAGTATGTATCCTATGTTTAATAATGACTTTCTTTTAATAAGACACCCTGTGGAATATCCAGCATGTGAATTCTAGAAAAATAAAAGGTAATTAGACAAGTAAGGACATTGACCTCATTAAGATACCTTGGCATTTGTCAGAGAAATTGATACCTCAGTGAGTTCATCAGAACACAAAACAGAGATAATGTCATCTTAATTGAAATCAGGAGGGGATGAAAGACATTTCACTAGGTGCCCTTTATAAGAAATCTGTAGGGTTAAAGCATGATTAGACTCAAGCACTATAACAAATAATCTAAAATTGTTTAAATTCGAAGCAGGAATTATGTTATTAGAATATGTGAGTGAGTATAATAACATAATACCCATGTGAAAGTAAGTTTTTTCCCAGTATTCTCTAGGATGTCTGCCTTACCTGAACATCTCTACAGCTGGCATAAAAATAATCTGTCAGTGGTTAAAGCCGACAGAGAAATAGCAACCCTGATTTTCCTGGCTCATTTCCTAAATTACCTTTGAGCACCAGGGAATGAAGCTTGCTTTTAACTCAGTGTCTGTACAACAAATATATTCCTCATGGAAAACACATGTAGGAGGTCATATTTCCTCATCTCAGCATGTGTCAACCCTCTTAGAAAAACAGAATGGGGAATGAAAGCAATTATTTCACCTCAGTTAATTTGTGATTTTCCCCAATAAAGCTTGAATTTCACATTACATTTTGTGTGTTTGTGAAGAATGAATTTATCAACACATTGATAATTTGAACTCTGAGTAAGATAGAGGGAGGGAGAGAAAGGAGAGAGGTAGACAGACAGACAAACATGAGAATCCTTGTCTCTCAGTAAATAGCACAGATGTTCCCACTTTTGCTTTTAGCTAAATTGAAATATAAATGTACAGTTTTGGTTTCTTAAAGTCATTATTTGAGACCAGACCCAGTATCTGGCAAAGGAGAGAAATGTGAGTATCACCTACTGAATGTATCTCATCTTGTCAACTCCCTTCCCTTTCTGACCATCCATTTTTCTCCTTCTATGTTGTTTCACTCTTTGTGTAAGTCATCTTGAATTATCACTTACTGAGTGACCATTATATGAGAGACATCAGGTTGAACCCTTCTGAAAAATAATGTTTTGATAAATAATCCTTTGTCTAAAGGAATTTATCCTCTTATTAGTAAAATATATATATATATATATAAACACATGAAGAGAGATTATTGAGCACCTATTGTATGGCACTCACATTTTCACATAAACAATATTACTTGAGCACTGTAAAAAATTTGGAATTAACATTGGTACACATTCTAACACAAGGACTCTTGTTCAAGAGGTTCAAGGTCACACTAATAATAAATTGAACTGAAAATCTGTCTCTAAGCCAGAGTTTGTTTTCAACCAAACTCCTCTCCTCTGCTGCTACTCCTTTCTCTTTCTGAATTCTTTGCTGTTTCTAACCTTCTACCCTATCATTCTTTAAGGAGGTGCTTTACTTTCTTTGTCTGCCCAAATAAATGCCATGAAATGGGTTGGGTTAGACAATGGGAATTTATTCACTCACAGTTTTGAGGCTAAAAGAAAGTCCAAATCAAGGCATCATCAAGGTGATGCTTTCTTCCTGAAGACTGGAGCTCTGGAGCTGGCTGCAGGCAATCCTTGATCCTTGACTCATCTGTCCCATGGCAGTGCACTTGGCCTTGACTCATCTGTCCCATGGCAGTGCACTTGGCAGCCTCTCCTGGCCTCTCCGTTCTCTTTTGAGTTCTGCTGAACTTCAGCTTCTTGCTTCCATGGCTTCCTCTCCCTGTGTTTGGAGTTCATTCTGCTTATAAAGGCCTCAATGGGATTAAGACACATCCTGATGGGGGAGGCCATATCTTAATTGAGGTAACCTCATCAAAAAGGTGTTACTTACAATGGGCTCACAGCCACAGGAATGGATTAAATTTAAGAATGTGTTTTTTTTCTGTGGTACACAGAGCTCCAAACCACCACAGTGGGGGATATACTCAAGAACTGTACATGAACTGGTTTGATGTCCCCAGCAGAAAAATAACAGAGGCCAATTTTTCACATGAGCACAAAAAAGAGCACAAAACAGAGAGAGCCCCTAGAAGTCAAGATAAAGTTGAGAGGGCACTTCCCTCAAATACATTGCATAAGTATCATCACCTCCACAATGAAAAAGCCCTTCTTAAAGGTCTTTTACAACTATATTTAAGTGACCTTCTTGTGGGTTATAATTAAAGATTGTGAAGTGAATTTAAAAATGGCTTAGGGTTCTTACCTCTTAATTTTATATATGTTTATTGTTGCACTCTGTTATTTAGACAGCACATTATCTCTAAGAATGTACTTACTGAAATGACTATGCAGTAAACCAAGAAGGCCAGCATGCCCTGTGGGCAGAAACACAAGCCCAAAATTTAGGTCCTGTGAGGTACTGGTAGCATCCAGCCTTCCAAATGACAGAGGGATCTGATTTTGTTAGGACAAAATAGTGCTTGTATCATTTACCAGTCTTTTTTGATATTAAGCTCATTGTAGTGTAATTGCCTGGACTTGAAGTCACAAGATACTCTCATTTCTATTAGTCACATGACTTTGGATAAGATATTTTAATCACTGGTGATCTCAGTTTCAGTGACTGCAAAATGGGGATAGTAGCATGTATCTCATTAGTCGATGCAAATGTTAAATGAGATAAGGTCAATAAAAATTCCCAGGCTGATGCCTTCTGCACAGATTTTAGTAAATGTTACTTGACACTGATGATGAATTCCCCAGTATCAAAACCCTGGAACCCAGTCCATCTGACATCTTTCACATACATTGCCAATCATTTGCCCAGGATAAATCACGGTTGCTTAGACAGTTTGTGTAGGGTGAGCTACATGGAAGCCACCTCAGGAAGGGACATGGGAAGGACCACATACAAGGCAAAACTGTGTTGTTTCAAACAAAGTGGTGAAGCTTCAGGGTACTGAAAAATATTGGCAGCACTTACAATAATTTGACAAGCAGGTAAAACTAGCAAATGTAGTAGGCAAAATCTAGCCAATAACCAAGCATAAAAAGCAGAAATGCACATATTCCATCTAAGGATGTCTGTAACCTGAAATCAACATCATTAATAATTGCATCAGCTCTTAACAAAGGAAGAGCTCATTTACAATTACATCCCTCCCATGACATCAAGTGGACTGCTGCTCCCCCAAATTTCTGAGTTAGTAAAATGGGTGTTGATTTCTTTGAAATATGCAAAAAGTACACTTTTTGTGAACCTTTATATGCACCATAATATGTTTTAAAGGCATGTTATATCCCTAGAACCACAACATTTAGAGGTATTAATTCTCATATAACAAAGAATAAGTAAAGAGAGGCTCAGATTAATTAAGTATATTCACTAACTTCTTGAGCCAAGTATAATCAATGATATGATATGAATCAGTGCTACTAACTCCAGGACACATGCTCTTCAGCTTGTAAAAAGAGGCTTCTGATGATTTTTTTTTTGGCTATGTTGATTTAAAATGACCTTCTTCCCATGTTTTCGGTACTTTCTTACTAGGGAACTTAATACTCAGCAATTTGTTGCAATACCAGTTAGTCAAAAAAGGAAAAGAGGTAAAGATAAGAAATGGGCTAATTAAAACCTTGGTCTAGTTTCAAACAGAGGAATATTATTTTCTGGACATTTACTAAATGTACAGAATATACTATTTTGGTTATAATGGTGATGCAAAAGTTTTCTTTCTATGTTTTTCATTTAATTTATCTGTTTTGCATGTGGGGATTAATATTTAGGTCAATTAGATTACTACTTTCAGTTTTCTAATTATAAGTTCCTTTTCTCTTTATTTGGTAGTTTTCCTTTTATCTTAGGGTTGAGTCATTTGGGGCAGTGTTGTGTTGGAGCAGGTCTTGGCATCTAACCTATATATCTATTCTTCATCTTTTAGAAATGAGTGAGAAAAAAAGAAGAGTGGTAAATGTACAATATATTTTGTTGAATCATATATATTTAGGCAGAAAGAAAATGAAACCACTTATTTCTTTCTAGGTGATCGATTTCTAATAGAAACTAGACATAGTAACTATATTCTAGGCTTCACAAGAAAGCACATCTTATATATTTTCAATTATTCCAGTGCCTCATGCTGCTACTCTCACAGGAAGAATTTTTTTTTTTTTTTTTTTTTTTTTTAACTTGGAAGTTAGGAAAGCAAAAAGTGCTATGGAAAAAGTTTAGTGAGGAAGAGGAATAAAGTGTGCTGGGAAGGGGGATATTTTAAATGGAGTGTCAGGGGATGTCTCACTGAGAAGATGGCACATAAGCAGAAATACGAAAGCAGTAAGGAAATCTGGGGAAACAACATTCCAGACCGACAGAACAGCCAGTATAAAGGTCCTGAGGCAGGAAAGTAATCAGTGTATTTGCAGAATAAGGAGGAAAGTTAGAGAGGTAGTGGGTGGCCAGGTTGTTCACAGGTTTTTGTACTCAGAAGGACGAGATATGACATAAAAGATATTAAAAGGGTTACCTTGGCTGGTTGTTGAGTACATAACAATAAAGGCAAGGATGGAACCAAGGAGATAACTAAGGGAGCTATCGTAATAGTTCATAGAGAAGCATAGCAGTGGCTTGGACCAAAATGGTAGCAATGGAATTGGTGGGAAGTTGTTGGATTCCAGATGTCTCTTGAAAGCAAAATCAGCAGGAATTGCTAAAGCACTGAATGTTTAGTGTGAGAGGAAGAGAAGAGTGAATGATAATTTCATGAATTGGGGGCCGAGAGACTAGAAGGACAGAATTGCCATAAATTGAGATGAGAAAGTCTGTTGGGGAAATAGGTTTGAGGGGTAGGAGGCAAATCAGTAGTTTGGCACATGTTAAGTTTGAGATGCCTACTAGACAAACACAAGAATATGCTGAGTTGGCAGCTAGAAATATAGCTGTAGAGTTCAGGAGATGTGATGTGGATGTGTCATCACAAACCATCAGACTAGAAGAGATCCATCAGGGAGTAAAAGTAGATAGACACTAGAAGTCTAAAGATGGAGCTCTGGGGAACTCCAACCTTAAGGAATAGAGAGTTTAGGAAAAATCAGAGACAGATGCTGAGAAGGAGCTCTCAATAAACAAGAGTAAAATTAGTAAAATCTGGTGTACTGTATATTAAGTGAAAAACAAGATTTCAAGGAGGCAAGGTTGTACCCTTTTTAACAGCTGAATAATTCATTATATCTGAAATAAATACTTGATAACTTAGCTCACACTGTAGTTTGAAGACATTTAATTGTGCCTTATAGGTCTGTGAAATAATAATTAGTATTTTGAGCAATGTTGTCATCACACCTTATCAGGTCAGGATTAGATATGAAATATTGGCAGTAGCTATAGTATTTGCCAATTTATTACTTCAACAAAAAATGCTTCTTTTGACTCGCGAAACATGATCAACATGACAGTACATTGTATTACATAGAAAAAAATGGTGGAAAAGGACACTTTACTGTAATTAACATAAGCTTTTTAGAAAGTGCTGAAATACATTTGCATCATGGATTTAGGCCACTTTAAATTTAAAAGTCTAAAAATCTGTATATACAAATCTATAAATTGGGAGTGTTCGTGTGTTTCATCAAAAAAGTATGAATTACATCGTGACAGGTTTTGTCATAGGGTTCTTTAAAAGTGGGCTCTCAAATGTCCTTAAAATAGGTTACAGTATCCAAAAGCTATCCATTGTATATCTACTGATTAAGGTGAGAAAAACCATGTATGACCAGAGTGGCTTATGAACAGAGTGGCTCTACAAAATACTAAAAAATTTCAAGCTGTGGGTATATGAGAATATGTATATACATATACCCACATATATGTATATATATGTGGGTATATGAGAATATATATAATAAAATGGTTTCATTAACTACAACACTGTGATAAAATAAAATACTTTAAGTCCTTGACAATTAGGAATAATATAAATAATTTTAACACTGATGACAATAACTAAATAACTGTAGTGGAAGTTTGCAGTTTTAAACACCCTGTTTGGAAAAAAAGCCAAGTCTGACTCTCACAGGAAAAATCCTGGGTGCTTGTCCGGGAAAACTTACTTTCTTTGGACATCCTTCCGCCTCCCCAGACTCCCTCCTTGCCCCGCCTCCTTTACCCTTTCACTTCTTAGCCCCACATTGCTCACTTGCCCTTTTAACACCGAACATAAATCAGTTTCATCTGCTGTCTCTCGAGTTTCTTTCTTCTCTCCCTCTTTCAATCTTTTGCTCTCTCACTCTGTCTTTGTAAGTTGGGTTCTACTGCACCATATGGCAGCTGAGAGAAAGGTAGCACAAGGATCGGGCTCTGAACAAAAGGGGCTGTGGTGTCAAAGCAGCCCATGAATGCATGAGGCACCGTCATGTACGGAAGGGCCTCCGGCCCTGTCAGCGAGGACCAAAGGGGAGGCTGGCAGTGCTGCCTCTGTAAAGACTGAAAAGCTGGAACTCTGCGAGCCCCTTTCTCTCAGTGTGTCACTTTCTCTCCTCTCTTTCCCTCCATTTTTTTTTTTTTTTAATTTCTTTGCTCAAATCCTATTGGTTTATTAATAACAGAGTCAGAATGTGTGTCAGAACAAGAAATTAAAGCAGGCTACTTTATTTACACACTTTTAAATATACGCAAACAGCAGATAAAGAATCGCACACATGTTTAAACATGTAAGGGAAAATAGATAAATTTCAAGAAACCATATCCCATTTTTCCTTTCTCCAGAAGAATGAATCTGTAAAATAAACAAATCCATAGCATCTTGTGAATAAGACATTTATTTCCAAGCAAGTTCAGCTACTTTCTTTTTCTCAGTCGTGACAGCATAGAAACATATTTACATAAATTGGGTTACTCATGAAGAAGCGGTATCTGGATAACATAAGAGGATATAGGCATTCTAATGGGAATTCTCTCTGACTGTAACAAGTTAAGTGAGTTTCTAATATTATACCTTTTATTAATTATGATTATTTATTATGCCATTTGAGAAGAGGGGCACATTCCCATTGATTCCTTTCCTCCCTATTTCTTGTCTCTCTTGAAGTTGTACCCCTCTCCTTTGTCTCATTGTGCATGATTTTGTCTCAATGCAGAAATTCTGCCAGGCAAACCCACCATTTTTATTAGTGAAGTTGACATCATGCTAGAGTAGTAAATTCAAGCTGTAAATCTGCCAGCTTTCAGGAGACTCATTTATTCTGTTCCATATGAAATGAAAATCTACTACAGGGGAAGAGTTGACTATGACCATATACATTTATGAAGGAACATTTTATGCTTTATTGCCATAGGCTACTACTGGCCTTAGAGGCTGATGTTGATTTTATCTTACTCAAAATATGAGTACAATGAAAGGTACAACAGGCATCCCCCACCTCTCTCAGCCACCTGCCCACCACCCAGGAACCCAACCAGGCATCCTGGAACACAGAATGCCAGGCCCTGGAGTTATTTAACAGAACCTGGGCAAGCTTCCAAATTCTGGTATTGGTGACCTTTTGCGAGTAGGCAACAATAACAGTTCTTCATGAAATAAATCAATGAACATGTGTAGAGTACTTCAACAATGTCGTGTCCTTTTCTACCTAAATCTTTTAGAGCGGAGGTTATGTAGCTCAGGTCAAGACACTGTCTACATTTATAATGAGTTTCTTTTGAGAAGCATTTTTCTTATCAAGATACCTTCCCTCTCTCTTTTAACAATATTGTCATTTGATGTCTGTGAATAATGAATATGACTTTTTGAAATTCATATATAATATTTCTCTTTGTACAGTGCAGTCTGAGACTGATGGTTATCTGTCAGTAGATGATAAAGCAAAATTACACCGGTGTTTCAGTTATACTCTTTATAAATTCTCTTTCAAAAGTATCATAAATGTTTGGTTCTACATGAAACATTCATTAAAGAACTAAAATAAACAGAGCCAAGACCCGATGGTGCATGTGGTTAGCAAATATCAGGTTTTGTATGTTTCTACAGGCAGAAAGAGTTATGTGGTACACCCTCATCTGCCAGAAAGATTTGTATAGAGAGGACCCTCTGTGGTACAAACAGAAAGCAAGAAACAAAGCAGCTATTCAGCCTTTTCTATTCACTGAGCCCACATCTGTTTACATGGCCTCTGCTTGGTCCTGAAAGGTTTTGTCCTCCACCTCCATTTTATTTTACACTGCTCTGAACGGCTGGTGGCTTGGAAACTTTTTTTTTTTTTTTTTTTTCCTGAAGAGCTAGGAATTCAAATCTGTTTTGTGAAACAGAAATCTGAAAAGCAGACTTCCAGATAGCATTTGGCCCTTTTTCTGGTCTATCTAGTTGGAGTTCTAATGAGGGGAAAACTATAAACTCCAATACTCTCATTTATTTTTAAAGTCAATTTAACAAACAAGAGAAGTCTCTTTAGGAGTCTAGCAGACTATGCTGTTTTCCCAGTTCTGCTCATTACTAAATGTCAGTATGCCTTCTTTTGTTTGAGGCAAAAAAAAATTGCATATTAAAAAAAAATTCCTTGCAAGTGAGATTTTAAGGAATGAAACTTGCTATCCAAAAATAAAATACTTTCAAAGCTTGCTATATGAATACTTTATAATAACATTATATTTTTATGACACTTTATATTTTACAAAGTGATTTTACACACATTATCTCATCAGTCCTGAAAAAAAAAAATAAGGAAGCTAGAATAGGAATTAGTTATCTCTATTTTATAAGAGAAAAACTAAAACTCACAAAAATAGTGTAGGACTCCTTCCACATCACAGAATGTAGTTCCTAGTCCTATAGACACAAAAGCCAGTTTGCCTTCTATTGCAGTATATACATATAATATTCCTTTTTGCACAATTTTATTTTAAGGATGAGTTATGAGTCTGAGAATTTCTAATCCTTCTTGTAGTTCTAAAGTTTCGTGATTCATGATCAGTTCCATGACGAATGAGGTGTAAAGGAGGTATATATTCAAAATTATTCTGCTCATTTAAATGTTGAAAAAATTGAAGTCTAAAGGATTTACATCTTAAACATACTTAGAAAGATAGACATCAAATCTAGTTTTCCTGCTTTTCTAAATATTACTAGATTCTCTCCATGTAGTAAGTAATTGAAGAGACAGAAGAATAAGAGTGAACACATCAGTGCTGGATTCAATCCTGATCAAACTGCTTTGAAGCTAGGTGACCTTGTCTGCATGTATCAGCTGACTTTGTCAGTCATGCCAAGGAGAAATAATAATAAACTAATGGTGCATGATTGTACTGAGAATTAAATAAGCTACTATCTATGAAAAGCAAATAGTAAATTGCATAGCACTATACCAAAATTAGTGACTGTCATTAGCTTTGATTGTTTCTAAATTGGAAAAAAGATTTTGATTTCAGATGTACAAGCAAAACTCTGAAATGTTTGAAAATGACTGAAATCCAGTAACAATAACAAGAGAAAAGTAGCTTTTAGAAGAAATTCTGAATGTATGACACTTGTACTTGTGTAAAAGTAAGAGAGTGAATAAGCCTGAATATAGATGCTCTATCTCTGTATTCTTCATTTCATATTTTTGTCAATAAATATTTTCTGAATAAATGAATAGCTATGGCCCAGGAAACAGAAAAGGCAGGGAGAGGTCAGGACTAGGTAACTAGAAATCAAAGCCAGGAAAGTTTAGCAAATAAGAAGACTTTAAAAATGCCTTCCAATGAAAAGCAGTGGCTGTGATGTATTTCTTTATTTTTAATTATTTTTATTATTTATTAGAACTGACATATACAAATAACTTGTGGTAAACTGATATTCTAGAAACAGCATATATTTATCCTTAAAAAACTTGTAAAATTGAAAATGGATCATCAGTCCTTAGCAGCCATAATACTCAGTTTGTACAAAGAATAGAAGATATTTCCAGTCTTGATAATGGTCAGCTTGAGTATGTGATAAAATGTACCAAACCAAACTGAGAATGGAAATTACATTTTTTTCTTTCATCCAGAAAAAGATATTCTTTCAAGAAGTACCAATCATAACTTAAAAAAGGATAAAAGGCATAAAAACAAGTGACATTGATGGGGAATTACATACAGTTGCCAAAGTGGAATTCAAAGCCATGTGTAAATTTTTAGGAGTTAAAAGATAAAAACAACAAAGATAATTGGTATTTCCTGCACTGAAGGACTAGTTTCAGGAGGACATTTGGTTTCATTTTGGGATCTTTAGTTTCTTATGAAAATGTTACTCTTTCCATAGGCATCTTCATTTGAGGAGTGGGAAAATGACTAATTAAACCAGGGTTAGTTCTGTTGATTTAAATTTTATCTTATCTTTTGATCTTCAGATTTAACATGAATTATACCATTCTTTGAAAAGTAGAGGAAGAAAACAATAAAGCATTAAAAACATAGTCTATTGTCCAATAAACATTTCAGACGGCATGTGTTAAAAAGTTACAAATCTCCTTTGATGTATTTCATTGCAGGTATAGCCAAGAATGGCATAATGTAACTCAAGTCAGTGTTTGCCCTAATGATGCAAACAACTAGGCAAAGTAAGACTTCAAAATCTGTCACAAGATGTGGCATTTTGGAGGGTAATATTTTAGTACTTTTTATTATTATTATTAGAAAATCTATACTGGGTCACATATATGTTTTTTAAGTTCAAGCCCTTCTCATCTCATTTCTTTAACACCTACACATCACAAGGCATTATGCCAGATTGAATACACAAATATGTAGATGGCATCATATCATTCTACTGCAATGCTCCATTTGGTGTGTGATAGTTTTAAAGTACATTAAATATTCTAACAGCGAAATGCATAAAATGCTACATAATAGAAGAACATACAAAACACAGGAGGGAATAATCTATGCTGCCTCAGTACACAGTTTCAAAGGGTTAAGGTATTTTTAAAAAGCAGGTCAGAAGAGCTGCTTTTATCCCATTCAAAAGCAGAATTTCCAGGGGTAATACGCCATATTGCTTCTTTTCCCCCAGTTTTTAATATATAGGTGGCCCACATGTACCAGACCAAAGTCTGTTTTAATAAACTGACCCTGATTTTGGAGGGTGACAAAGTGGGCACCCCATACTCTATCCTTCTACTTCCCAATGTAAATAATTAGGAATTATAGTCTAAAAATTATCAAAACTTTTTGGTATCATATACCCTGGGTTTAACACAAAGGAAAAATTAGGAATTTGCTACACCTTCCTCTCCCCAAAAATATTTTAGTCTCAAACTTGTTTCAATTGGGCTTCAAGGTAAAAAGTACTTCTCCATTAGCACAATGATTGCTCCAGAATAGAAAAAGTACGGAAATAGTACTGTAAAAAGAGAAAAACTTGCTGCAATATACTATATGAAGAGAAAGGAACAGAGGAGAGTGACAAAAATATTTATACTGACTCACTATACCTCTCAGATTCTTACTTCCTCCTTATTTCCAAGACTTAGTAAACAAGTCCAATCAATTGAATATCAGACTGTTTGTTCAAATGAGACCACACTGGAATAAGCCTTTTTGCATACCGGGAGAAAGGTGTTTAATTTAATTTGTCCCTTTAAAAACATGATTATCTTCCACTGTATAAAGTTGGTTTTGAATTTCTCTGTATTAAGGGGAAAGAGCAAAACTACCCTAAGATTTGTAGTGAATTATAGGCTATTTCAGCCTTTATAAGAAGGACTGTGAACTTCCACTAGGGCAAAAAAATCCCCCATCTTATAACCCCTAAACAAGAAGATGTATGCTTAAAAAAAGTACATATCTTGAATATTCCCTTGTATGAGTGGATTTGTTTGACCTTTTTTTGAGAAAGTTCATAAAGCAACCCTAGTGTGTTGACAGTCCATTAAGTCATTCTTATTTTTTTATTTTTAAGTTACTCAGTGGTCTTCCAATACTGGTAAAAAGTGACAAAACATGAAACCCTTTCTGTGAAAATAATGGTCTTCAGCAGACTCAGAAGCAACTTTCTGATAATGTGGTATATTTTTCGTTTTGTGGTTCTGTCCCATTAAGGCGTCTTTTGTTGGGCACAATTGGTTTCAGATTAAAAAGCACAAGCCCGATGCCAGTGTGGTTGTTTAGGTCTGCTTCCACAAACTACACTTGCTGTGGCTGCATGGATTTCTATTTACCTTCACAACATTTGTCCCACTCCATCCTGAGATCTTCAGAAAGAAAGGAAAGTACTGAGATTTTACAGTAGAAATGACTTTTGCTTTTTTAGGTTGGCAGCCACCATCAAGTCCAAGCTTATTTCCTGTGGGCTGTTTCATACTAATCAGCTTGCCTTTGTGTGATTTCCTTTATACAAATGGCACTTAAGGATTCTTTGAAAACTGAGACACACAAACACATACATACACATTAATGGTTGTGAATCCAGCATATATATTCAACTTGCTCATTAAGAGCATGGAATTTTAAAAGATAATAATAGAACTATTTAGATAAACTTCAAAACATATATGGGTATTAATCACCCACACCTGGGTTTGGTTGTACATAGTTGGTTTTGTGTTATACAAGTTATCAAAATTTAAAAATGGTTTTAATACATTTGCTTCTTAATAAATTTGCAAGCACTAAAACTTCTGCAAGAGGTGGAGCCTCAGATGAAGAGACAAGAGGCCATTGAAAGGAGATGGGAATGAGGTGGCTCGTGGATTTCTTAAAGGGGCAGAGGATTTGTCTATCTAAATGTAAATAACAATAGCAATTTTCTCAGGAAAGGCCCCCAAATTAGAGACACTTTTTTTAGGAAGAAAGTATAAAGCTAAATAGGGAAGACTTGTACTTGGCATTGTTCCAAGGGACAAGAGCATTATTAGGGTGATTTCACAGACAACTCTGTCTATAAATAAAGGGAAATATGAGTAGCCCAGCAAGAGAGAATGATCCACTATCACTGGAAGGAGAAGCAAATTAACCAACCTGATTGGTGCAATTGGAACAGTAGTGCCTTAATAATAGACACCCTTCCCTAAATCTGTACCTGAACTACCATAAAAGCTTGATGCTTCCTTCTTCTTGATCCCATTGAATTCTAATTCTAATATAAACTTCTATTACGACACTTACTACATGTTTTGACAATTGATTTTATTTTTTTATTTCTTCCAGGAGACTAACATAGAACCTAATGCATAGTCCTCTAAAATGGTTCTTTTTCCTTTTTTCTTTCTTTTATAACTAAAGAGCATTTATTTATTTCTTACTAAGACTTTATCTTGAGGACGTAACTAAACTTTGTCACCACCCTCTACCCAATCTTACAATGAATGTTATAAAGCAGATACAAACAGCTTGCAGGATTGGAACCAATATTAACTGACAAAGAATAACTTGCATCTAAATCATCATAAAAATGTTTAAGTAAAAAAAAAGGGGGGGGGAGAAGGGGCAACAGGGGTTTCATATTGAACAAGATTATCACATTTTATACAATACATTCAATTCTGGCTAGAGTGTAACAAAATGGAAACAGGACTACTAGAGTACAAAACTTCCACTACAGCACACTGTACACACCTGTGTTCCAAGTCCACCCGCATCCCCTAATGCTTCCAACTCAACTATTTCCCAGGCTGTTGGGCCTGCCAACAATGAAGCGCATAGATCTTCTCTTTAATCCAGTCTTTGTTGTAAGATTGGTATGTCTGGGTATCAGCTTGGTAAACAAGGTAGTTGAGGTCTGACAGATCATAAATAAAATCAAACAACTGACTGTGATGCCATATGTGATAGAGGGATGTTGGGATTCATTCTCTTCAGATGTTCTTCGTACATTTTACAAACACCTTCCATGCACTCATTCACCAACTCATAGTAAGCCTAGGTTCTGCCTTCCGGCCCGTTGGTAGACTGGACCAGCAAGATGGTGTGAGACGTTGGGCCAAACTCCTTCACTGCAGCCACTGCCCACACCACCGTCGTACAGGAGCTAGCTTCAACGCCGCCACGCGAGAGAAGCCCCCCTAAAATGGTTCCAAAATTAGAAAATCAAGTGCACCTACCTATATTTGAGTTTTATTCGTGCATCCCTTCTCTTATCCTATTGAAGAGTCACTGAATAATAAACATTAAAATCCAATCTTGATTTTTATGAATAACCCAGAGAATTGAAAAAAAAGTAAAGAGCATACCTTTAGGGTTAGGATCTCAATTTGCTTTTCTTTAAGAAAGAGCTATAGGAAATTAATAGCTATGAATATTAAGAAGCTTGTTGCTTTGACACAGGAAGGATATGGCTTGAATTTTCCAATAGGGAATGAGAGATTGGGCCAGGCTAGAGCAATATATATCAAAAACTTTGAATTGTGATTCCTGCTACTAACAGTTCAGAAGTTGGGAGAGCTTAATGAACAGAGACCAAGTAGATGAGATTTAATTGAAGTGTCCATATGACTGAAATCTCCTTGGCAGATCTGATGGAATTGGGGATCTGATGGATGTGTTTTGCAGCCACATGATCAAAAGGACTAGAACATCCAGACCTCTGCCACTCAATAACACTTTAGGTTTAATTTAATTGGACTGATAAATTTTGATCAACAGCTTAAATGAGGCCCACCCATATATGTGCACAAATAAGAATTTGTATGGCTATTTTCTGAGATAAAAGCATGTGCTAAATGCAGGTAATTACAGGTCCACAAATAAATAAAATGGATGTGTACTGTATTTACACTGACCTAATTTTGATAATTTGTTATGTAGGTACACAATGGGAATTTTGGCTTGGCAAGTGTTCATAAAACAAAGGATCCTTTTATATTACCCTCTTGCTATCATGAACATTGATGTGACTGCCCTGCAATGAACTGGAGAATAGGGCTTGAAAAGTTTTGATGAAACATTCTTAAACCATCCCACTAGGTAATTTGATCAGCAGTTTGTTTCTGTCTTTCAAATGTCAAAATTCAAAGTAATATGTTCCATATGAAATAAATACGGAAAATTGTATGTGAAACACAAATACATTTAGAAAAAAATTAGGTCACTCTGGAATCTTTGTCCTCTACTTTTGACTCCTTACCCTACCCATTTTCAGAGTATGCAGACACAAGGATAACAGTGATTAGCCTGTAAAACCTTTCTTCCGTTAGTCAGCAGTAGAAGGCAAGATGCGTAAAAGAAAGCTTTTAATAGAAAACACATCAGGTCTCTCACTTAGACTATGAGCAACTTAATCTTCAATTCTCTAGGGAAAAAAAAGAGCCATAACCATTTACCATCTGGGTCTAATGAACACTATTTTTTTTCATTTTTAAATGTTTTGTCATTTTATGAATTATTTACAGGATTTTAATAAGAATTTTTTATTTAAACTTTTAATTTAGTTAAACTTTAATAAAAATTTGAGCCAAATTTAATCATAGAAAATGTCTTTGTTTCAAGTAAATTTTGGCACAAAATATCACAAAATGAGTTGGCCCAGGTTTTTGTGAGAGTACATTATGTTATGAAATCCTTCTTCCTGTTGTTTGATTGGATGACAAAACCATATTACCTTTTTGTCCTTAAAAATATATTGTTAGAGGCAAGGCAAGATGGCAGCATAGAGAGGAGTGGAAGCTAAGTAGTCCCCCTGGAACAACTACAAAAAACCAGAAACAACTAGTAAATAATCCAGAATAACTGCGGGGGGACAAACGAGACCATCCACTCATCATACACCAACCTGAATTGGGAGGAATGCCCGAGAACACAGCATAAAATCCGTAAGTAAAACCTGCGGATCCAAGTCGTGAGACCCCCTCCCCCATAGCCCAAGCTGCAAAGCCTCGTGGTGCCAGAGAGAAGCTCTCTCCCAGCAAACGAATATAGCTCAGCTGAGCTCCAACTGGGTTTTTAAGTAGCGAGTGTGAACTGCTCACTACAGGTACGCATCCCCAAAAAACAGACAGAGGCTTTGGGTGACGACTGACCTTGGAGAGCCAGAGGGTTGCCTTGGACTGGGTCTGAAGGGGACTATCTGTTTCTTTTTTGGCTCAGTGGAGAAAGCCCCAATCATTTTCAGTTTCCAGGGCTGTGACTCGGGGAAGGGTGGAGACAGCACAAGCAGAGAGTGAGACCATTGAAATGCTAATGACCTCCACCAGGGGGGTCTGTCTTCTCTAGGAAGGAAGGGGTGGGGCCCTTTCCATTCAGAACCAGACCCCAGAGCCTAGGGGAACATGGCCAATACCTCCTCATACCAGTCAAGAATTATAGGCTAACAGGCATCACCTGCTGGGCAGAAAAGCACAATGACCTGAGGCATCACAGGGTGGAGCAATTTTCTAAGACACACCCTCAGGGAAACCAGATACTGAATATTTCTTCCCTCTGGGACCTGAGCCTGTTCTGGTCTGGGAAAACCTGATTTGGATAACCAAGGAAACCATGCCTAGACAACAGAAAATTACAACCTACACTAAGAAAAACAAAGTTATGGCCCAGTCAAAGGAACAAATGTACACTTCAACTGAGATACAGGAATTTAAACAACTAATGCTAAATCAAATCAAAAAGTTTAGAGAAGATATTGCAAAAGAGATAGAGGCTGTAAAGGAAACACTGGGCATATATACAGCAGAAATCAAAAGTTCAAAAAAACAGCTAGTTAGAATATATAGAAATGAAGGGCACAACACAGGAGATGAAAGACACAATGGAAACATACAACAGCAGATCTCAAGAGGCAGAAGAAAACACTCAGGAACTGGAGAACAAAACACCTGAAAGCCTACACGCAAAGGAGCAGATGGAGAAAAGAATGAAAAAATATGAGCAATGTCTCCGGGAACTCAAGGATGAAACAAAGTACGTTAATATATGTATCATTGGTGTCCCAGAAGGAGAAGAGAAGGGAAAGGGGGCAGAAGCAATAATATAGGAAATAGTTAATGAAAGTTTCCCATCTCTTATGAAAGACATAAAATTACAGATCCAAGAAATGCAGCATACTCCAAACAGAAGAGATATGAATAGGCCTACGCCAAGACACTTAATAATCAGATTATCAAATGTCAAAGACAAAGAGAGAATCCTGAAAGCAGCAAGTGAAAAGCGATCCATTACATATAAAGGAAGCTTAATAAGACTATGTGCGGATCTCTCAGCAGAAACCATGGAGGCAAGAAGGAAGTTGTGTCATATATTTAAGATACTGAAAGAGAAAAGCCGCCAACCAAGAATCCTGTATCCAGCAAAGCTGTCCTTCAAATATGAGGGTGAGCTCAAAATATTTTCTGACAAACAGACAATGAAGGACTTTGTGAACAAGACACCTGCCCTACAGGAAATACTAAAGGGAGCACTACAGGGTGATAGAAGACAGGAGTGCGTGGTTTGGAACACAATTTTGGGAGATGGTAGCACAACAATGTAAGTACACTGAACAAAGGTTAACTATGAATACGGTTGAGAGAGGAAGGTGGGGAGCATGTGAGACATCACAAGAAAGGAGGAAAGATAATGACTGGGACTCTGTAACTTGGTGAAATCTAGAGTATTCAACAATTGTGATAAAATGTACAAATATGTTCTTTTACAAGGGAGAACAAGCAAATGTCAACCTTGCAAGGTGTTAAAAATGGGGAGGCATTGGGGGAGGGATGCAATCAGCATAAACTAGAGACTGTAACTAATAGAATCATTGTATTATGCTTCCTTTAATGTAACAAAGTTGATATACCAAGGTAGATGCAGATAAGAGGGGGGGGGATAGGGGAGGCATGTTAGACACTTGACATTGGTGGTATTGTCTGATTCTTTATTATACTTTGATTTAAGGTTATTTTTCCTTTTGCTGCTTCCTAGCTGTCATTTTTTTTTTTTCTTTTTTTCCTCTTTCTTTTGCCTCTCTACCTTCTTTGACTCTCCCTCCTGCCTGGTGGAAGAAATGTAGATGCCCTTATATACATAGTGGTGAAGGTGGCGAACGCATAAATGTATGACCATGCAGAGAGCCATTGATTATTTACTTGGGATGGAATGTATGGTGAGTGAACAAAACCATATTAAAAAAAAAAAGGGTCGATGACAAAAACCTCGAGGGCAATATACTGAGTGAAATAAGCCAGACACATAAGGACAATTATTGCAGGGTCTCACTGATAGGAACTAATTATAATATGTAAACTCATAGACATGAAATATAAGGTACCAAGATATAGGACGAGGCTTAGGAATGGGGAGTGGTTGCTTAGTATGAGCAGAATGTTCAATTAGGATGGGCTTAAATGTTTGGAAATGAACAGGGGTGTTGGTAGCAAGATGTGAGAATAACTAACAGCGCCGAATGGTGTGTGAATGAGGTGGAAAGGGGAAGCTCAGAGTCATATATGTCACCAGAAGGAAAGTTGGAGGTCAAAAGATGGGAATGTATAAAACTGAATCCTATGGTGGGCGATGTCCATGATCAACTGTACAAATACTAGAAATCACTTCCATGAACCAGAACAAATGTATGACAATACAATTAGAAGTTAATAATAGAGGGGCATATAAGGAAGAACTATATACCTATTACAAACTATATACTACAGTTAGTATTTCAACATTTTTTCATAAACAGTAACAAATGTACTTTATCAATACTACAAGTCAACAATTGAGGGGGGCTGGTTAGGGATAGGGGAGGATTAGAGTTTCCTTTTCTTTTTTTCTTTTTTCATCTTTCACTTTATTTCTTGTCTGGAGTAATGAAAAGTTTCTAAAAATTGAGCAAAAATTAAGTGTGATGGATGCACAGCTGTATGAGGGTACCCAGGGGCAAGTGATTGTACACTTTGGATCTTTGGATAATTGTATGTTATCTGAACAATCTCAATAAAAATGAAAAAAAATATATTGTTTGCTTATCAGTTATGAGTTTGAGAAAATTCTCATAAGGTATTGTCAATCTGAAGATCTCTAATCTCAAAATTTCTCATCACATTATAGTCTATAGTGCTCCTCTCTACTTGTTTATATTTGCCTTTCAATTAATCTCTTAATTGTGAAATATCTTCCTCTATTAATTTTCTTCTCTTTACTATTAGGAGCACAAAAACAAATATTCAGGATTGTTGCTGTGTTCAATGAAAGCTAAAAGCAGACAACAAAGATCATGACTGCAGATTTCTTTTATGCCTTCTTGAAAAAGGATACAATATTTTGGACAACACAATAAGAAAGTTGAAGGATAAAAATTTATTTGAATTTTGCATCCTCCTCCTAGGCAACTCCATTATTCTTTATTCGTACTATTTTAGTTTTTTTTTTTTTTTTTTGTATAGTTGGGAGTAAGAGATGAGTTATGTAGGGTGAAGATGAAATAATTCCTAAGATTGTGAAATAGCAAAATTGGTTCAAGGTACATGATAAAATAGATCACTAAGATCTTATAATATATATTTTTATTATGGAAGTTTCCAATGTACCCATAATGTAATTATAGGATAGAATTAAGTTTATTATATTTTTAAAAATTGATTGTTTCTCTTTGATTTTTAGAAAAACATTAAGAAAGAATGTCATGAAACATCAATCTTTACAAAATCCTCCAAAAAAAAAAAAAAAGCGGAAATGAGAAGTGAGTCCAATGACTGCTGAGGAAATACCTCTAGATTTAAAGGAAAGAAGCTAAGCGGTTACAGAGACACATGTATAAATAAATGGTTGAAAAAAATCAAAGATTGTATACTGAAGGTATGCTAGGAAATTTTGATGGGAATATCAACTTCTACATGAAATAAACTGAGAAGAAATGTAATAATAAATTGTATGGCTGCAAACCAATTTGTGATTTCAATATTGCTAAAAAATAAGTAATCTAACCTTTTTGGTGTCAAGTAAAAACCAGCTTATTTAAAGAATCTTACTTTATTGTAAATCATTAGCTGGCCTCACATAAATCCAATTTTAAATTACTTACTGTTTACCCATCTTGAATTTATTGAGAAGGGTAATCCTCTGTGAGATTATATACAGTGCTGTGAGTGACATCAGGAAGAATTCTTTGTCTGAACTCTTTCTTTAGCCCTCACTGCTTGTTCTGTTGTCTGGTATTTTACATTATCAAACGGTTTAATTCTTAGTTATAAAAACAGACTTATATGAAACTTTTAAAGGAAAGATCATTTACATGTGTTAGTTTGATTTAGTTTCATTTTTTAAGATTGCCGTGTTTCAGAGAATTTGAGATTTATACCTTGAGGAAATAGATGTTTTCTTTGGCTGGAAAGAATAAACTTGGCATTTTGAAGGAGAGGCCATGACCTCTGGAGTGCAATTCTGAATCCAGTCAGTTAGCCACAGGAGAGTAGTTGGCACCCCCATTCCAGACAGAATAGCTGTTTGGAAAAAAAAAAAAACTTTGAACAAACAGAAACGCAAAGTCGCCAAGAACAAACTTTCCCAAATTCCTGATTGCTCCTGTAATTTGGTTTTCTCAGTACCTGGTAGGCCTGATTTACAGATACAAATAATTCTCTAAGTATTTGTGCATATGTAACACAGAGAGAGGGTTCTGAAACCATGGCAGTGATGTATTCTTCAGCTGTGACTTGAGCCAAATTCCTTCACAGTATCCAGACAAAAAGAATAGTAATACTCTAATGCTTGCTTTTTTAAAATATGTATTCATTCATTCAGAAAGAAGGAGGAGCAGGAGAAAGAAAAGAAGGAAACGAAGGGGAAGGAGGAGGAAGAGGAGGCAGAGGGGAAGAAGGAGGAGGAGGAGAAAAGGAAGGGGAAGGAGAGACAGAGAGAGGAAGGAAGGAAGGAAGAAACAAAGGAAGGAAGCAGTGAAGTGAGGAAGGAAGGAGGAAAAGAAACTGTATTTTAAAAATATTTGAAGCAATGTTCGGGGAATTTAAAAAAGAAAATATAGATGTCATTTTGCACTGAGTCAGTCAGATATGCAAGCTGATATGGCTGCCAGCATCCTTTGAAAATCATAGAAGGATCATTTGACAGACTGGGGATAAAGCCAGCAGTAGGACTATGTATTCATGTTTAGTTCACATGATATATTCATCTTGAACAGCAGGGGGTAAATAGATCACTGAGGATCCGCACAAATCCCATTAGCTGGTAATAGGATTTGTTTGCATAAACTCTCTTGCCCTGAAAACTTAGATTTTCTTGTTTAATTTTCCATATGACATGCATACCCATTAATGTAAATTAGAGGGAGCTTCTCTGGGAAATTTCACGTAATTTTCTTTTTCTTTTGTTTATTTTTTTTCTAACAAGACAACTTTTTCCAGAGGTTATTCTTTGAAAATTTCTGTAGTGTCTGAAAGATGGGGGATTATGTTGAAGAGAAAATTTTGAAATATGATTACTTATGTTTTCTTCATATTATTGGGGAAAAGCTCCAAGGGAAAAAAGAAATCTATTACTTTTATCATCCCTTTAAACTATTAGAATTATGATTGCCATATTATTTTTAAAAATATTTCAGTATTTATTTGGCTTTTTTATGCAATCAAGTTAATGGAGTCTCTGTATGGATATCCAATTTGGATTTTCACAGAAAAAAAAATGTTTGTCTTTGTGTCCTGGGTCAATCGAGGTTCATGAACTTTTCAAGAAATAATGGTCAAGGAAAGCAGTAACTTCTAAGTCATCCCCTATTAGCATGTGAGAGGAAGACAGGATATTCAGTCACAACTAGGAAAAATAAACTTGGCATGCTTCCTTGAGTGTTGTTTTGAAATTTCAGGTTCATTTGAATCCCAAATCAAAGTAAAACTCAAGGGTATATCTTTTGAGCATGTACATGTAGAATAGGAAGTGTGCACACCCACAAGTATGCCTTAGGCTGAGTCTCACACAGTTCCACCTGACATCATAATAAATTCCTTATTATTTAAGGTAAATTGTACTCTTTATTAGTAATAGCGACCATGAAATACAGTGTCATTCGTTAAAACAAATATAAGAGGTGTGTAATAAATAAGAATTGAGAAACTATAGGGCATATGTCTTTGGTTAGAAAAAGAAAGGATGCTATTTTTTCTGATTTTCAAATGCCAAATATGTTGTCTCATGTAATCTTCTCAATGAGCTGAGAAAATAGATATTATTCCCATTTTTGCAAAGGAAGATGGATGCTTGAAACTCTTACTTAGACTTCCCAAGCTTGTACAGTTACTTACTTGCACAGTTACTCAGTTTTACCTACTTCCAAAGATACCTCCATGTTCATCCAAAAGTGCAATTTAACCCCTCTTATCCCACCTTAAGAGATGTGATTGCTAATTTCCTAATGTAATGGCAAGTTTTAAGCTCATGTCTTCCTTTAGATTCCATGCATTTTAATAATCTTAAAAACGGGACATAAACTTCAGAATACTATAGGCGTAAGGGATTATACAGAGAGTCAACATTCTCATACATAGGTTTTCCATTCTTTACCTTACAAAAGACTGCACATTTCTCTACTGTTACCTCAAAATGAATATTCTCAAACCAAAGCTAAAAAAAAAGGAACTTGCAGATCAATTAGGGGAGTAACTACACTGATGGAGGGAAGAGACAATAAAAAAAACAAACAACAAAAGTAGAAAGGAGACCAAGGGAAAGGAGGATCTGAATTGTTGGGAGCTGACCTCACTCCCGTGGTGCCAAAAGAGGTGATTAATTTCTTAACGGTCATTGCTGGGCTGACTATTGCTACAATACTCTGGCACAGCCACGATCACATTTATTTCAACAGCACACAAGATAAATGATTTTGCTCATGTATCTGTGGGTCATATTGGGGATGGTTAACCCAGACTGCACTCATTCAGGCCTGCTTTGCCTCACATGTCTCTCATTTCACTCAGATGAGCTGTATAACTAAGGCAAGTTCTTCTCATGACAATGGCAGAGGAACAGGGAAAGCAAGTGGAAACCTACAAGACTTTTGAGGTAAAGACTCAACTGGCACACTGTCAATTCTCCCGTATTTTATTTGCCAAAGCAAGTCATATGGCCCAGCCCAAAATAAAAGGAATGTTAAATATACTCTATGCCTCTAGTAGGAAGAATTACAAAGTCACATGGCCAAGAACAGGCATTCAGGAAGATGTGAAGCATTGGAAACATTAATGAAATCAGCACATCCAACATAATGTCCACCCGGGGAGGAAAGACTTGGAGGAACTGTCTGATTCCAGACCAGGAAATTGGATGATTTATCACAGAGTGACTATAGCTTGGTTGGTTTTACAATCTGTACATCAAAACTCACCTGGCACTGGTTTTAGGGAAATTCAGGCAATTGTGTTAATGTAAAGTTTATAAGACTTAAAGAAGTAGTGAGGCAGCTGCCAAGCTACCAACAGATTACAAGGTATGTGACATCTTGGGATAGAGTTTTCAACACCTACACCACAGGTGTTCTTTCTTGTAAATGAGAAAAATTTGAAATGACTGAACTATAGAATAATTAATATCATATCAACTTAAACTTTTTCTGTATCTCTAAACTTTTCACTTGGTAAAATATCTATAATAACTTACAGCTAAAATATCATATTCCTCTTGTGCTTCAGTTTTTATGAAATGCTGTTGCTCTATTACTTCAATCTACTATCTCAACTGAAACCAAATAATCCTATTACATGAGAAAGTCTGAGATTAATCACATCAAATTACATATGAAGCCACCTAGTTTGGGTGACTTTGCTAGGTTAAGAATTGTTCAAAACCTTAAATTCTTCATCACCCCTTCACTTCTCATTTCCCTCTTCTTTGTTGAAGCCTTCCTACTTGTTCACACCTCTTTCCATAAGTCTAACTGACCCTCACAAATGCCGTATATATTTGGTCCTCGATTTACAAATATTATTGGCAGCGGCCTAAATCTGGCCATCTTCTCGGTCACACTTCCCTCTGCTTGGAAAAGGGATAGCAAAGGAGAGCTAGGTTTATAGCAAGAAGGGGAGCTATTAAACGTATACAGCCATTCTTTCATCTGACCAAGGCTTTGGGCCCTTTGGCCATCTCTGCTTCTTAAACTTCCCAAATAATTTACCTGGCCCAGTTTGCAGAAACAGAAAATAGATGGCTCAAAATTCTTCCTAGAACATAAAGAAGAAAAAAAAAAGCTGGTAGCATGTATTTATGATTTGGGGGAGGTGTGGTAGTTATTTTTTCAGATAATAAGGATGCAGAATGAAGGTGGATGTTCTTGTTTGACAGGTTTTTCTGTATCTTATATGGCGAATCTATGCATCTGCCTCCTAACCTCTTCTACATCCTAACTGTAGACAGTGTCCACGTCTCAGAATGGGACCAGAAATAGGCTGTCTGGGTCCTTCTGTGTTGGGCAATATCCATACCATTCTTATTTAACACCAATGGCTATGAGATTTCTATATGGGACTCATTTTTTATAGCTTTAGAATGTATGGACACGAACTCTTTGAAAATACTGCTAATGCTGTTAGAGCTATTTCTAAGATAACTGCATCAACCAGCATTGCAGGCCACCACAGGTCTAGCATGACCAGAATTCATAGAGCTACCAATTACTTTCATACATGGTGTCAGAACTCCCTGAGAAAGTTGTTATTTTATGTTGTCAGATAACAAGGGAATAGTTTTTGTGTGTCATAATCATTGCAGGTGTTTTCCTGCACTTGAAAGAAATCTATTTCATTCCTGATGGGTATAATTTGAGTTCCCTTGGAAAACAGCAGGAAGGAATTGCTTCCTTATCTTCCCTATCTGTGTTATTCTCATGGAGGAGCCTCACATATATACATACACATGTGTGTGTGTGGTGGGGGGAGGTACATGCTGAAATAGGTCTCAATGAACCATATGTCCTTAAAAAGTTGGCTTCATGAAAAACAATTTTTCAAAGTATTGTATATACATATATTTAAGAAAGGTCATAGAAACAAAATCAGCAGCTGTTATGAGAGTAACTTTGCTAGGAATAAAATGTTTGCATTGAGGTGGAGTTTTACATTTCTTTGTATGTGTGTTTTTGTGTGAACTTTCTTTAAAAAAATGCACATTAGTATGGAATATATACATTTAATATATATTCATATATAATACTATATATATATAATATATTTAATATATATCCAAAATGTATATATTTATATATTTAATAATATATTACAGGTTTTGTATATTTAATATGTATCTAATATATATATTTATATATATTTAATACATATTTTAAAGGTGTGAAGCATTACCTTAATTTTCTAGACTTGAAAAGAAATTGATTTTCTACTGTATTCTAGTGACAATAATGGCAAACATTTATTATATGAAAGTTATGCTGCTAATTTACACTTACATTATCCCCTTGACTCTTCAAAACATGCTAAGAGGTAGACATTTATTTGACATTATTATTTACATGTTACAGATGGGTAAACTGAATCAGAGTTTGGATGACTTTCCAAAGATCACACAGGTAATAAGGGAAAGACCCATGTTTCCAAACCAAGGCCCACTAATGCCATAAACCATTATCTTAGCCACTATGCTTTATTAATACCCTAAACTAGAAGTGAAATGATAGGTCAATATCAGAGCCCAGATTTTACATCTTTAAAGTGTTTTCCCTCTATTCTTGAATAAGCAGTAGAAAGTGTATTGATACTGAGAGAGTTGCTGTCACACAGCACAAGGTAAATAAAAATCATCTTAAGTAAAAATGTATGGAAAAATGGTTCTCTTGTTTCCCACTATTTAAAAACTCTCTAGACTTCTGTTCCAGACTTCTGTGTGGTAAAGGAAAGACTTACCAATGGTTGGACAAAAATAAACTATGTTTTGAGGATAATACCATCTCATCAATGTCACGGAAATCTATTACTCATAAAGCAGTTGGGCTTAGGAAGAATGGCTACACCAAGAGAAAGCTGTCTGGCCAGGGAATTATAAAAGCTTTTAATGTGATTAAGGACTCTACCTAAAAAACAAAACAAAACAAACAAACAAAAAGCCATTATCCCAGAGCCAGAGCTGAGCTGTCAGCTTTTGAAGATGGAGCCAACAGTGGTACTATTCATTCAACAAGGCACATGACCAAATTCAGCTCAGACCACAGGGGGCAGGCTTTCAAACAGGGGCTCATAGATCCTATTATTCAGTAATGGGATTTGTGAGCGTCAAGTCTTGTGCATGAAAAATCAACATTTCGGTGTCCAATCTTCCATGTGACAGGGCAGTTGATTAAATAAAAAACTGAAGAAAATTTTGCAAATGTTCTGGCAACTGTTCAGTTTCCTTTTCTCTTCTATCTCTGCATTCTCAAGGATGGATGATACATTCACTGAATGGTAAAATAAGCTGAATGGTGAGCTGATGATCTAACAGAGTATAAAATAATAGTATGTTACATAGTAAATTTAAAAAATTATAAGATATCTATGCTTTGTAGAATTTCTATGACTGGAAATAGCAATGCAAGTGAAAGGAGCCAGCACAGTCCCTGGAATACAGACGGATTCTTTAAATGTTTCTTGAATCTGATGGAGCAAGCTGCTCTAACACAGACTTGATTTTAATTATTAAACTATTGCTTCATACTGACTCTCTCTGGGTAGAATTGTATAATTCTGCTTTCCTTAGTGATGCTGGAAACAGATTATAAAATATGCATGTTTTATTTTTTTTTTTTCCTTGGAATTGGTGGCTAAAGACTTCTTAATTTCATATCCATGGACTTCATTTCCTTTCCTCTTTTTCAGAATGTGGAAGAAGAGTTTTATTCAGTGGCATGATTTCTATGATGCCATTTTGCTCACATTGAGATGAACTTTTGCCAGATGTTATGTTAGAAGCAATCACTGCTGGGGATTCTGTGGGTGTTACTGAAAATTACTTGGACAGAAAAACAATATGTTGGTTCAGTACGGGCTAAAAAAGTAGTTATTCAGGGGCATAAGGGAGTACTTTGCAATATGTGGCAGCGGTTGGAATTCTTTCAGCACAATTTCCAACTAAAATGTCTCCACCCAGAGCTTTGTCACTTTACAGTGTCAGTACCTAGGTTCAAACTTCTTAGACTGACAACTTAGTTTAGACATTTGCTCTTTACTTTTCACATCTCTAATCCATTAATTTCTAATACTGTTGATAGACTGAGTGAAGTCAGTTAAAAAATATTGATACTGTGAAAATCAATCCACAATATTTTTAAGAATCATAAAATCCTGGTAAGAAACATGTTTAAATGAAATAAAAGACTAGCAGCCAATAACAAAAATAAAAGCTTTCCTTCCTTGTTTCTGCTACCGTTTTTCCCCTACCACTCAGTAAGTGTGTATGTGTCCTGTTTCTCTGTACATGGCACATAAAGGGACCATCTGTTTTTAAGCTGTCCCATCTACATCAACGGCTTCCAAATCCATTCACTTACTCAGCCTTTCTTGCCCTCAGTTCTGGTTCTATAATGCAACTTGTAGAATAGAATTTCCCATTTAGAGTGTATGTTATTTTTAAAAATATTTTTGTGTACTTTTTAAAGTTCTTAAGACAAGCATATATTCCTCTTATGAGCAGAAGTAGAGTGATCAACCATCCTAGCTAACCTGAAACTTCAGTGTTAGCACTGAAAGTCCATGTGCTGAGAAATCTGCCACTCCTAGGTAAACAACCTCAGAAAATAACAAGTTTCTTAACTTTCTGGGACCTAAGACAAATATGGAAAATTACTATAGATCATAACTCATTATGAAGAGGAATAAAATATATCAGCTCTTCTGTTGAACCTATTCTAAAATTCAAAGAAAAGTTAATTAGGTTCAGCATTACTTAGGAGGCAACCAAGTAATATACAGGATGCCATGTAAGTTTCTCAAAAAATACAGAAATAGAACCTATAGGGCTATTTCTGACAATGATTTTTGGAAAATTGTATTCTGTGAATATGATTCCATGGGAGACTAAAGAGCTGGTATAATTCTCTGGTGTGGCAACCTATGGCCTGAGCAAAACAGGCCTGCAGATCTTTGGTGCAGAACAGTCTGCATGGCCTAGGCAGCTAAATGTTTAACCTATTGTCTTTCTAAGCCAGTAAAGAGAAAAAGGGTAAATTGACCTTAAAATGTAATCTTATGTAAGCAGGCAGGAAGTGAGAGGCTCTTAGTTTCACAAAAAAACAAGATGTAATTGTTCAAGTGCTATTCTAGTCCTTCCTGCACCATCCCCCAGGTCAAAGTAACCTGTTCCTGCATCTATGCTCCCCCCACCCTTAGGCGGGCCTTTGTCTTAAACCCTTATAAAAGGCTTTCTGCCCTTTTTGCATCTCTAGGTCATCTTCCCTGCAAATGTGATGCCTGCCTGGCCTGAGAGAGCCGTCATGATCTCTCCACAACTTCTCACCCTGTAAGTAAGCCCTGAATACAACAAGTTCATGTATCAGAAAATGCTCGTGGTCTTCTTTGGCCTTTGGACTGGCATGGACCTCTTGGGCTGCGACATCTGGGAAGTTGTATGCAGGTATATACAATATTTAAGAGTAATAGGCAATATGTCTACTTAAGTTATCATACCATAAAAATGATTTCTCTCTCCTAGAGATAGCAGAGTTGGAGGTTACTTGCTTGACCAAAGGCTTTGCTGCATAGTATTCCAAACTGCTCATCAAGGACAGATCCATGAAATGACAGCATTATGTTATCTAAATAAGTGAGTCTAAAGTCTAAAGTCTTAGACCACCTGGTTACTTTCATGTGTCAACTTCTCTAGGTTATGGTGTCCAGTTGTTTGGTCAAGCAAGCGTGCATCTGATTGTTAGTGTAAGGGTGTTTCATGGATTTAAATCATTAATCAGTTAATTGCCACTATGGCTGGTTACATCTACATTCAGCAAAGGAGATTGTCTTTAGCAATGAGAGGGACCTCTTCTTCCAATCAGTGGGAGACTTTACAGAGAGAACTGAAGATTTAAGCAGTCAGAAGAATCTCTGTCTCTCCTTGAGCCATCAGCTTCTCCTGGGAATTCATTTTCATCTTCATCAGAGTTCCCAACTTGCTTGCTTTTGGCTTCTCCTGGGGAATTCAACACCACAATCGAGTTCCCAACTTGTGGCCTGCCCTATGGAAATCGGACTTGCCAATCCCTGTGGTTGCATGAGCTAATTCCTATAATAATATCTTAATATTTACATATCTATCTATATTTCTCTAGCTCTATCTATCTATTATGTATGTATGTGTGTATCTACCTATCTATCTATCTATCCATCTCCTGTCAGTTCTGTTTATCTGGAGAACCCTGACTAATATACCACCCAACCTTTGTTACCACCTAAACTTTTTCCATGCATTTTCTTGGACGTGTTGCTTCCTAGGATGACCTTTTGCTGTTAAAAGTATGTATTTGTTCATTCATTCATTTGTTCTCTCATTTTGTCCTTTAACCCATATTTTTAAAGGACCTAATCCATGCCAGCTACTGTTCTATGTGCCAAATAGATAATAATAAACACAACAGACACATATTCCTGCTTCTATGCAGCTCATAATCTGCTGGGGGAATATAAACGGTAAACTAATGAAAAAAAAATAAAATAAACTTGTTATATGTTAGAGGGTGATAAATTATTTGGAGAAAGGGGATCTGGGGCATTGGAGGCATGTTTCCATTTTAAAAAAGAAAGTGACTCTGGGTAAAGGCCTAAAGGAGAGGAGAAAGCAAGTCATGTGGATATAAGGAGAAATACTGGTAACTCAACCATCTATTTATACTGGTTTTCTTTGTATCACTGTGCTATAAATATTCATTGCTTAGATATAACTATACAAAAATCTCAAGGGCTCAGTTGGACATATGTGCACTTAAAACAATTTTAGGCAGAAAATTGAATGAAGTCATGTATTTTTTAAAATTGAAATTGGAATACAGCTAAATTCTAACAATAAGTTTGCCCATAATAATCTCATGGTCCACATAGTATAGTAATATGAAAAATACTACTGGATTAGGGGTTCAAGAAACCTAGTTCTGATCATTAACATTTCTAATTAGCTATGTTTTGTTTTGTTTTGTTTTGTTTTATCTTTTAAAACATATAGGGTATGTCAAGATGAGCTCTACAATAGCCTCTGTTTCTGAAATGATATAAAATTTTGGAATAAAAGTATGCTAATTCAAAGGGTCATTCTGCCATAGAATAAATAATATCTCATGATTCCTCAACTTCTTCCTTAGAAATTTATTTCCTTAATAATCCAATGGAGACAGTCCAAGAAAAACCTGGGAAGGTTTTGTCCCTTAATGTGAGGTAGACAATTCCAACTAGAGTAAAATATCTCTTTTATCACTTCTGGTAGGCAGAATTCTAATATGACTCACAATGACCAATGTCCTAATATACGCTTGAGTGTGGGCAGAACCATTAATATGACAGGATATGACTACCATGATACTATTACTTTAAATGGCAAAACTGAAATGATGTAAGGTCCCCAATCAGTTGACTTTGAGTAAGTAAAAAGGCACATTATGTTGAATATGCCTGACCCAACCATGTAAGCCATTTAAAAGTGTGCTTAAGCTTTCCCTGTGCTCAGAGAAGTCTTGAAGAACAAACAAGTCCCCATGCATTTTACATCTGCACAGACTAAATTCTGCCAACAATCTGAGGATCTTGGAAGCAGATTCTTCCAGAACCAGGACTGCAGATGAGACTCCAGCCCTGCCTGCACCTCGATTGCACGTGTATTAGACTCTGAGCAGAGAACCCAGCTAAGCTATCTCCGGACTCCTAACCCATGGAATAGCAAATGGGTATTGATTTAAACCATTGAGTGTGTGGTAATTTATTAACAGTGATAGAAGCTAATAGATCAGCAGAAATGGAATTGCTACTGATGACCCCATCCAATTAAAAACAAATATATACTGATGATCAAAATCTCATTTATTCTCATAACATAGATGAGGCACTGCTAATACTTTAGTGAGTTTTCTTCCAGTATATTTCTAGGCATTGTTGCTTTTCCTTATACCAAGCACAAGCACCAGCACACTGCCACCTATGACCTTTGCTCTAGCTGCAGAGCACAGTGGACACATGGGCTTTGGCCGATGGGAAATTTTACCAGGCCGGCTGGATTCCACTTTCCCTATCAACTCCAGTCCTTGAGACTACTGGTTATTTACATCATTGGCACTTGTATTTTACAATTTTTAACTTGGTGTAGATGCAACAAATTTCTAACTCTCAGGACCACAAGTGAGGCCGCAAAACTGAAACTGAGTGATACGCTTCCCACCCACCAACTTTCACTCCTTTAGCCCTTTCACTGACTTTCTATGTCTCTAATCCCTTGTATTAAATCTCTTTCTGTTTGAATTACCTAGTGTGGTTTCTCTTTTCCTTAATGATCCAACCAATATGTAATAATTATTGAATTAAAGTTAAGTTAATTAACTAGATAACTAATTTGATAATCGATATCATTTCATTAGAATTGCTACCGTAAGTATTAATGAAGTGCAGCTTTTAAAATATGAAAGTATTTTTTAATATGTCTTTATATCTTTTGGGAAAGGATACCATAGGGTAACAAATTAATACATCACTATATGTGAAATACAGAGCATGTGCAGGTGAATAGAAATACTTTTTACAGTGTGGTAAGAAACATCTCTCTTGGACCCCTGAAATCACAACATGTAGGTACCAAACTTCTCATCTATTTTAGAACATCCATGTCAGCCACACAGTTTTCACACAACTAGTGCTGTGAAGATTCAAAACCTCACCCTCAAGCCAAATATTTGCAAGAAAAAATATTCAATCTATGCCTCCAAATGGGCTTTAATTTCTCTACTTTTGCAAACTGAGAGGTGCGGGTTATCTGTTAAGAATCCTGCTGTTGTCAGGGACTTCTCTAGTTAGCATTAACAAAGGCTATCTCAGCCCAGCAGGCACATGAAATGAAGGCTGTGCAGAGAAAGACGATCTCAGGGTACTGAATATGAAATCTGCTGCTTGACAGGGCAAAGCATAACCACTTAGCTATTTCTTTTAAGCTCCATTTCTCCCCACAAAAGGCTATTCTTTAGTTCTATAGTTCAATTCACAAAAGCATAATGAGAATCTTTGATGTCTAAAGCTGGCTTAAATACAGCAGAAAAACATGAAGTTTGTCTCACTATGTATTTACTACATTTAGTCAAACAATAAATTATATGTCTTGAATAGGGATCAACACATTTAATAGATACATTTTATCCATCATGCCTAAAATCCATTTTATAGGAAAATCTGAAAGTTTTACTTAAAAAAATCCCAAGAAAAAGCCTTAGGCAAAGAAGAGCTTGCAATTTAGGCAAAAGGAAGTTTTAGCCTTATGTTTCTTTCTGTATTACATTCAATTAAATATCACTCTGTACTGTAAAAGATATTTACAAAAGCAAACAATTGAAGTCTACCAATGTGTTTGAATTATTATTATGGGTGCACCACATTTTAGTATCTCTTAGCCAATTCTTGTTCCTGAAAAATTAATGCAGTTGAGGAAAGCATTATTTTCAATGGTTTGTATTTCACTCTCTGATATAGAAAAGCTTCAGAACTTACTTAAGAAATTGAAACATGGATTTCTGTTTGGAAAAAATCAATCAGGAAGTAAAGTTAGAGTTAGAATTGTGAGCAGTTGGGTATACATGAAGCTGAGATTGAGTGTTAGACACTTAAAAAGCTTGCACTTTTCCTAACCATTGACTGTCCTGCAAATTAACTCAGATTGGTTATGTTAAAAGATAAGAACAAGTCTCTTAGGAGACCCAAACAAGAACCAGCCATAGAGCAGGTTACATTTTAACCTAAAGAGAAATTTTGAAGTAATCTTGTTCAATTTACTCATTTTATTTATTATAAAAATAAAACAAGCATATGGTAAAAAATATCAAAGAGCATGCAAATCATATTCAAAATCATATACAAAAACATATATATATGTATAGATATGAGAGAGAGAGAAAGAAAGCAGGAGGAAGAGGGAGAGGGAAAGAGAGCAGGAGAGGGAGGAGGAGGGGGACGGGAGGGGGAGGGGAGGAGGAGGGGGAGCACTATTGAAGCTCATATAGGAAGTGAGTGAAAACTAGAGGCCAGGTCTCCTGATTCCCCCACCAATGTTCTCTTCATTACATCAGTGGAGTTATAAGATATTACATCAGTACCTTAAATAATATAATATTACTTTTACATTCAGAAACAAAAATTGTTTCAGTGTGATAATTAATCAAAATCCACAAGTTTTTGTTTCCTATTAAGAATAGTCATATACTATGGGAAACTTATATCCCAAAAGTCTAAATTCAAATTTTTATAACGCTATGTAACATTCTACCATCTATTGCAGGATACAAACCCATTACTTATACTAGTGTTTTCCAGTACATGGTTTGCAAACCATTAGTGGGCGGTGATATCAGTATAGTGGGACATGGGCAGTATTTTTTAAAACATTTAAAAGAATAGAATTTTAAAAATGCCATGATAAGGGTGAGAGTGGTTTTATGAAACTATTGTTTAACTTTTTTTAAGTTATATATATATAACTTCATATATTTTATTTAGGTATAAATGTATCAAGTTAGAATGTAGAATATATTTTTTACTATAGCTACTGCTTTATTTTCAAGCTGCTAAAACAAATACCACACAATGGGTTGGCTTAACAACAGGAATTTATTGGCACTTGGTTTCAGAGGCAAGAAGGCTTGCTTCCTCCCAGGGTCCATATCTTCTGTCTGGCAGGCTATTTTGGGGGTTTCTGGCTTTTTTCTCACATGACAATATTCATGAGGATACCGTCTCCTTTCTCCTCCAGGTTCCGTTGACTTCTGGCTTCTAGCTGCTCCTGTGGCTTCTTTTTCTATGTTCAGTTTCCTTTGCTAATGAGGACTCCAGCCATGTTGGATTACAGCCCACCCTCATTCAGTGTGGGCACATCCCACCTAAAAACATCTTCAAAGGGTCTGTTTTACAGATGGGTTCACACCCACAGGACCAGGTGTTGGGACCTGAACAGGCCTTTTGTGAGGGACATGATTAAATTGTCAACAGTCCTAGTAAAAAAAAGTTTAAAAGCCATTTCTTATATTAACTCTCAAAGCAATTTCTCCCATATGAAGTAGAAAGAAGACAAGGAAACGAGGTGTGAGGTCTTGCAAGAAATGAAATACATTGTAAAAAGCAAAATACAGTCTTTTCATAGAATACTTCTTTAGAAATGGAAAGATAGACTGTCTTTATTAAGTAAATATATCATAGTGAACCCTCTCAAAAAGCTTTACTTTTGCGGGATAATTTATATTATAGAGACAAGGTATCTGTCCCCTGTTTATGTCCCTATTTATGATTCTTTCAGTAATTATGTTTCCTTGGCATTCACATTTGCTCACAACTTACTTCCATTATCAACAAAGTGAGCCAAAGGGAAATAAAAAAGAGAACGCAGAGAATGAAGAAATAACCCACCTGCTGGTTCCTGAAGATAATTGGTGTCAACAGTGAGACAAAAGTTCCTGGCACTTCCTCATGCTGATGTTGATAGAGTGAATTAGAAGGTTTTATTCTATTTTACTCATAGCTAAAAGGACAGGATCGCAAATCCATTAAGAGCAGCTTTTCAAATAGTTAAGGTGGGCGTATGTTGAAATAGGCTCCATTTCTTGCTCAAAACGCAAGCCTTTTCTCAGCATACTGATATTCCTCTTTTCATTTTTTATACTGAGGAGTATGGGATTAAAAGAGGACACACATACCCTAAAGTACACATTCCACTGATGTTCTAGCTAGTACATAATAATGGTTGAACTAGTAGCATAGAAAGAGTTTTTAAAAAAGTCAAAATTTTAACCTAAACCTTCTGGTAATCAATAACACAGTGATGGTAAAACCAACATACAGAATAATATTTCAGGCATAAATGCATAATGATGGAATGAATTCTTTTACATACAAAAGGTGATGACATTTCCACAAGTTCTGATTAAGCAATTTTAGCAAAGTATCATTTAAGTATAAGTAGCAAGCCTAAAGGGTTATATGCAAAGGCAGTCTACAAATCTCAGTAATAAACCCTGGATTCATTTTGAGAGTTGAGGATGCAAACTGCAAAACCTGATCACTAGTTCTTAGAGCAAATGCCAATGTTAAATTTCAAGCTCTGAGCTTGTCTACATTCTCTTTTGAATTAGAACATTATAGGCTAACCAACCTCCTAAATTTAGCATCCCAATTCTAGAGTCTAACTTGTAGATTACAGAAATCCTGACACATATTTGCTTTGGATTTGGATCACACATAATAAATGAGTTGATTTCAGATACACATACCTTTAGTGTAGAAGACATAGAAAACGAAATCTCTTCCTGAAAATAGCTTCTAGATTTATCTGTAGACACTTTTCTGCATGCTATTTTGATATTGAAGTTAAATTTCCTAATTTTTTTCCCTGTAGAAGAAAAAGTGTGTCAAGTTTTATGATGCCATTAACAGACTCTTTGATTGCTGGAGTTGCAACAGTATAAATTGTCAAGTCTGCGACAATAAAGGCTGTCCCTTTGAGATTAAATATTTCTAAGTGTGACAGTAAACACACACAGAGTGAAAAGAGAATTGAAACGCACTAGTTAATAAATCAGTCTGAAGAACATGCCCGGGTGATTGAATGAAAGAGAAACTCAAATCTTTCATGGAATTTCTAAAATTTCAAATGGTATTATTTCATTCATTAATAGCACCTCTGTGCCTCAGCCCAAAATATTACTCCTTCAATATGACACTATTTCTTAAATATAAACAATATAATGTCTAGTGTCTGATACTCAATAGCTTAAAGGTTCAATGTATACTTACATTTCTCTGTATAAATTATATCTAATTGATATATAAATACTGTAATACAACCTAATCTAATATTTTGGAGAAACAATATATTTATAAACCATTTCACCATTTGAGGAAGTTTTTATTTATTTTTAGTTCAGATTTTCCTGGAGAAATGGAAGAATGTGAAGAGCGATAATCTATTATAAGGAGATAATTCTAGGCATCTGCATCTGTTTATATATACATATATAAATATATACATCTATTTATATATCTATATATACATATAGATATAGAAAGTGAATATTTGTTGAGTTTACTCTCCCAGACATTGCCAGGTGCTGGAGATGTCATGGGAAATGCTAAACAGTTTCCTACCTGTCTGCATAGCATTTGTGGATTCGGGGTCAAACAAGCGTGGATTCAGTAACCAGGAAACTTTCATCAGCTTTTATATAAAAGTTCTTATTTAATTATCAAAATAACAGCCACATGTCCATAATGGAATACTACTGATAGCTGCATCAACAGAGGTACATCCTAAAAGCATCTTCTAAGTGAAAGAAGCCATACACAAAAAGAGTATGTAGTATATGATTGCCTTGTTACAAATTCTGAAAAGGCAAAATGACTGAGACATAAAGTAGATCAATGCTTGCCAGGGGCTGAGGCTGGGTGAGGGAACTGACTGAAAAGTGGCACAAGGAAACTTTTTAGGGTGATGCAAATGTTCTATACCGTGCTTGTGATGGTGGTGACACAACTGCATACATTTGTCAAAAGTCATTACATTGTACAATAAAAATGGTGAATTTTGTTAAATGAAAAGTATAACCCAATACAGCTGATTTTGTAAAATTCAATTTTATTGAGATATGTTCACATCATACAATCATAGAAATTGTACAATCAATTGTTCCCAGTATCATTATATAGCTGCACAACCTGACATCACTATAACCAATATTTGAACATTTTCATTACTGCAAAAATGTGAAGAAGAATAAAAATTAAAGTACAAAAGAATACCCAACACATCCCACACCCCATCCCTCTCTATTATTCATTTACTTTTTGTCCCCCTTTTTCTAGTCATCTGTCCATACACTGGAAAACAGGAGTGTGAGCCACAAGGTTTTCACAATCACAGAGTCACACTGTTTAAGGTACATACCTATACAATTGTCTTCAAGAATCAAAGCTACTGGGTTGCAGTTCAACAGTTTCAGGTATTTCCTTCTAGCTATTCCAGTACACTAAAATTAAAAAGGGATATCTGTATAAGACATAAGAATAACATGCAGAATGTCCACTCAACTCCATTTGAAATCTCTCAGCCACTGAAACTTTATTTTGCTTCATTTTGCTTCCCCCTTTTGTCCAAGAAGGCTTTCTCAATCCCATGATGCCATGTCAGGTTCAAACTCAGCAATCATGCCCCACATTGCCAGAGAGCTCTTATCCCCTGGGAGTCATATCCCACATAGTGGGGAGGGCAGAGTGTTTACTTGCAGTGTTGGCTTAGCAAGAAAGGCCACATCTGAGCAACAATAGAGGTTCTCTGGGTTGACTCTTAGGCACAATTGTAAGTAGACTTAGCCTCTCCTTTGTTGTCACAAGCCTCATAAGGGCAAGCCCCAAGACCAAGGACTTGGCCTTCTAAATTGGTAGTCGAATGTGTGTGAGAATATCAGCAGTTCCACAGTTTAATATTTCCACATTTTCCCCCAGTCCCTCAAGGGGATTTTAAGAACTACATTATCCTCTGCCCAGATTTCTCTGGGATGTATTGGGGATTCACACTAACTTGTACAAACCAACCAGATCTCACTCCTCATTCAAAGTTCCATGTAATTATGGTTTTTGAGTAAACTGATCGTACAAGTTGAATTATATACTGTGCTACAGAAAATATAGATTTTGTACGGAATAAAAACTTTTTTCTTTGGTCTCACACAGAAGTTGAAGTTTTAAAACACTGTCAATACTGTTCTTTACCTTTACTTTGATTTACCTTAGCCTTAACCAAGTCCATTTTGTTCATATCTCTAATTGATATCTGCTCTCTTTTTCAGTGTCTTTAACATTTGCTGTATGGGGTAATGGTGACATTCATAGCTGCCAAATTCTGTTGTCACATCACACAGATACCCAAAGTTCTAGGGACTAACCAAGTTATACACAAGAGTTCAACATCTCAGAATTTAGAAATAGCCCTTACAACTCAGGAATAGATGAAACTTCTATAAGAGCTTACAATCTAGGAACCTTAATCATAAGCCTTCCCCTGATAACCTATGCTCCCAGATTCAATTCTCAGAGTTTGCACATTGTCATTAGTCCATATTAGTGAGGCATCATAAGGTTTGTCCTTGCATTTCTGGTTTATTTCACTCAACATATTGTCATCAAGGTCCATTCACCTAGTTGCAAAATTCATAACTTCATTCCTTCTCATTGTCATTCTATATTCCATTGAATGCATACACTGCAGTATGCCATTCTGTTTACCAGTCGATGTACCCTTAGGCCATCTCCCTCCATTGTGAATCATGAATACTGCCACCATAAACCCCACTGTGTAAATGTTCATTCATGTCCCTGTTCTCAGTTCTTCCAAGTATATACCCAATAACAGGGTTGCAAAACCATATGGCAACCCCATACTTAGCTTCCTGTGGAACCACCACACTGCCCTCCAGATGGGCTGCACCATTATACTTCCCCACCAACAGTAATTAAGTTCATTCCTCTCTCCAGATTTTCTCCAGCACTTGTATCGCTCTGTTTATTTTTTAAAGTTTTATTCACACACCATGCATTCCCTCCTCAGTAAACAATCAATGGTTCCCAGTATAATCACATTGTTATGCATTCACCATAATCTATATGAGGACGTTTCCACTTCTCTGCAAAGAAAGAGAAAGAGGAGAAAAAAGAAAAAAAGAAAAAGAAAAAAATGATGACTAAAAAAATAAAATAAAAAATAAGATAAAAATAAAATAAAGTACAGTAAAAAGATCAGACAACAACATCAATGCCAGGAATCCCATACCCCTCCCTTATACTCCCCTCTTATAGACATTTACTTTGGTATATTTCCTTTGTTACAATTAATGGAAGCACATTACAATATTACTATTAACTGTAGACTCTAGTTTGCATTGATTGTATTTTTCCCCAATACCATCCCATTTTCAACACCTCACAAAGTTGACATTCATTTGTTCTCCCTCATATAAAGACACTCTTATATTGTACATTTAATCACCATCATGGACCACTCTAGGTTTTGCTAAGTTCTACAATCCCAGTTTTTACCTTTTGTCTTTCCTTCTGGTGTCATACATGCCTCTAACCTTACTCTTTCAACCATATTCATAGTTATCTTTGTTTAGTAGAGTTACAATATTGTGTTACCATCACCCAATATTGTGCTGTCAATTTCTGGATCTATACAATCAATGCAGTGGGACATTCTGTACTTCTTCAGCATCAAATGCCTAATCTCTGCCCTCTTTCTATCTCTTGATGTCTTCATTTCTACAGTCTTCTCTAAACCTCTTTCTCCTGTCTTTCCTATCTGTTTGTAGCACTCCCATTAGTATTTCTTGTAGAGGAGGTCGCCTGTTCATGAATTCTCTCTGTGTCTGTTTATCTATAAATATTTTAAAATTTCCCTCATTTTTGAAGTACACTTTTGCCAGATATAAGATTCTTGGTTGGCAGTTTTTGTCTTTTAGTAACTTGAATGTCATACCACTGCCTTCTCGCCTCTATGGTTTCTGCTGAGAGATCCGTACTTAGTCTTATCGAGGTTCCCTTGTGTGTGATGGATTGCTTTTCTCTTGCTGCTTTCAGAATTCTATCTATGTCTTTGACATTTGAAAATCTGATTGGTAAGTGTCTTGGAGTAGATCTACCTGCATCAATTCTGTTTGTTGTATGCTGTGCTGCTTATGTCTTTCATAACAGTTGGGAAATTTTCATTGATTATTTCCTCTTACTTTCTGCTGCCTTTTCCTTCTCTTCTCCTTCTGGGACACCTATAACATGTATATTCATGTGCTTCACGTTGTCATTCAGTTCCCTGTGACCCTGCTCATATATTTCCATTCTTTTTTCCATCTGTTCTTTTGTGTGTAGAATTTCAAATGCCTTGTCCACTAGTTCATTAATCCTTTCTTCGGCCTCTCCAAGTCTGCTGTTGCATGTTCCCATTGTGTTCTTTGTTCTTCTTTTGTGGCTTTCATTCCCATAAGTTCTGCCATTTGTTTTTCCAAGCTTACAAATTCTTCCTTAGGGTCATCCAGTGTCTTCCTTATACCCTTCATCTCTTTTGTCACATTTTCTTTTAACTAGTTGCTTTGATTTAGAAGATTTGTTTGAACATCTTTAAATAGTTGTTTCAATTCCTGAATCTCAGTTGAGGTGTTAAATTGTCCTTTGACTGGGCCATCTCTTCATGTTCCTTGGTGTGTCATGATTTTTTGCTGTCTAGGCATCTGATTTTCTTGATTAGTTTATTCTGGAGGTTGTTTTCTCTCTTTTGCCAAGGATTTTCTTGTCAGTTTTCTCTTATCTCTCTTTTCTTTGTTTCTCTCACTGGCCAATTGTCAGATTGGCTTTGCCCCCCATATTCCCCACAAAACCAGGTGCCCACCATGGCCTACCAGAAAGTTGGGAGGTAGATACTGGGCACCCCAGCAAGTTCACTGTATGTGGTAATACATACCTGCTGGCTTCTAGTGGTGCTCTGTTTTCCATCAGCCAGCAGGACCTGGGTTTGTTTTAGAGCCCTGCTTTAACAGCAGGTTCTTCCATATTTCTCAGCCAAAATAGGGCCATGTTTCCTTACAGGGTATGTAGACCAGCTCCTGTGGTCCTAAGAAAGGTCTGGAGCATCTTTTTAAAAAGTGTTGCAATTCCTTTAACCTTCTGGACTGTCCAGAAGATGGCACAGTACAGTAACTTAATTGCCCTCAGACATTGCTTTGCCTCAGAGCACAGGCTGCATCTACACAGGTGAGCTGGAAAGGTGGAGTTCTTATGCCCTCCCTTGCTGGCCAAAATCTGGCTCAATGTAGGGTTCCACCTGTGACAAAGTACTCTCTCAGCTGACCCAGGACTCCAGCCATCCCCAAGGCAAGGAAACAGTTGCTGGCTGTTGCCTCCCTCAAGGGTGGGGGAACAGCTTTTGGACCCTGGGCTGTAAACACAGTCTCTGTTCATGTTTTCTCAGTCTCTTTGGCCCTCACTGACCTGGGACTTGAAATGTCCTCCCCCGTTCCCTTGGTCTTCAAACGATGGGGTATGTCTCCCTGCTGTGAGAGATTTGGCAGGAGGGGTCCCGTCTGCTGATTCTGTGCCTTTCCCACATGAAACTGAGTGAGGGGGAGAGGAGAGGACTGGCTGGTCTTGCATAGAAGATTCCTACCTGATATTTCTTCTCTTTTTTCAATTTGGCATTTGCAGTGTCCTTCTCCAGTCTATATCCTCCTCCAGAGTTTCAAACAGTTCAGAATTATCTTTTTCTTCATTGAATTTCTGGAGAGACGTTTTCAGTAGCTGTTTATGTCACCATATTGATGGCATCACAGCTGATTTTTAAAAAATAAAAATGCACCCAAGGTGAATATTATTTATCTATTTTTTGTTTTTGTTTTTATGACAGGAAACTGTGGTTGTAAACTGAGTCCGTTGCACAAGATCACAAGTCACTGAACTGAATCCACAGTTGCTTGACCCCAAAACCACAAATGCTATGCAAACAGGTAGGAAATTGGTTAGCATTTCTCATGACATCTCCAGCACCTGGCACCATCTGGGAGAGTAAACTTAACAACTATCCACTATATTTACATATCTATGTATCTATATATGTACAAAATGCCCAGAATAGTCTCCTCATAATAAATTATCTCTCCTTGTGTTCTTCCATTTCTCTAGGAAAATCTGAACTAAAAATAAATAAATAAAAACTTCGTCAAAAGGCAAATGGTTTATAAATGCATTGTCTCTGTGAACTATTTGGTTATGTTACAGTATTTACATATCAGTTAGATATAATTTACACAGAGGAATGTAACTATATGTTTTGGTTGTGGGTCATAAAATTTGGTGCTTACATTTTACATAAAATTCATTTGATGTCTTATTGCATTCCTGAATAAGAATATTGGAAATTAATGTAAATATTATTTTCTTTTTAAGTATTCTATGTGGGTCTTTTCTTTCCACAGTTCCATCTAATGAGTCCCATATAAGACTCCTATACTTTGAAAGCAAGGCTTATTCAAGAGACCTAACCTTGACCTGTCTGGTTGCCATTCTGTTTATAAATGGCCTTGTATCCTATTGCACACTCTCCAAACATACCCGGTTTTGTTGATTTTCGCTCTCAGATTTCAGATGCTGCAATCTCTCATTACATCTGGAACACCCATGTTTACTGGAGAGAGTTTCTTATAAACAATTTAAATGCGGTTGTCAAAAATCCATGCCAGCTGCTTCAGCTTCCTCCCCCATATTGAGGATAATTACATCTGCAAATTGCAAGGAAACAAGGTCTTTTTCTCTCTCTCTTGCTGGGTGTCTCTGTCTCTGTCTTCAAAGACTTCCAGACTCACTGTCTGGGTTTATTTCAGATTGAAGAAAAGTATAATTTAAAGAGTAGTCTTTCTCCTTTCCTCCAAACAAAAAAAAAAATAGGAAAAAATATTTCAGTGGGAGTAAAGACAACAACTATGCATCATTCAAGGTGCCCTTTTAAAATAGAAATAAAAATCAGAAATAAAAAATTCAAAGGTGGGTTTGAATTAGAAGCATTTCTTTATAAGAAAGAATCATAAGTCTCTTGCTATCCATTAGCTGGAAATATTACCAAATATTCCACGGTATTTGCTTTTGATGTAAGGAAACAAAATATTCAAAGAAATACCAAGGCAGTAGCAGCACAATCATGTGTACATGAGTGAAGAAAGTACCCTCTACTTCAATTATTTAAAAACATGTGCCTGTGATGCTTATAATTTAAGCACTTGACTTACAGGTTTCAGATGAGTCAACACATAAACACCAATACCCTAAGCTCTGCACCCTTCACTGATAGGGATTAGAGGTTAAAATATTTCCACTTCAGCACATAATCTGCATTATTTCTATAACTAACCACAAAAGGCTGATAAGGAAACTGCGACTGATGTAAGAACTAAGAAAAACTGCTCTTTGGGGGTGTCTGGAAATTGTAATAGACACGGATATTCTTAGTGACAGGATAGAAACATTTTGACAGTAAGCAATCCAGAGTAAACTGCAAAAGGGCATGCACTCAGGAGCATCTTGAAAGGACTTGGGTAACAGTTGACAGATTTGACAATTAAAAATATAAGACATCCAGTTAAATTTGCATTTCAGATAAATAATTACTTTTTCTTATGCACATATTCTATGCAATACTTGGGACATACTTATACTAAAAAATCCCAATTTGTTGTTTGTTTGAAATTCAAATATAACTGGGTGTCCTACACTTTATCTGGAAACCCTAACTTAAGTGTAAGAGCAAAGTTATGGGTAACTCTACAGGTGCTAAAATAATTGCAAAATTAATATTACACAAAGTAATCTTGAAATATATTGCCATTCCTTATGTGATAGGGCAATATTGGGGGCTGGATCATGAAGATTTGTCCAATGAACAAAAGAAAAATAAAGATTATGGGTCAAGTTTACCACAAAGTAAGAGAACCATAATTACAGGATGGATACTATTCTGAAAAAAGTACTTTCTAACTTTTTTGGTATTATGCTGTCTTTTCATTTATTAAATGGTGGTGGGAAGGGATGTTATTTTGACATTGTTTCTAAATATCCTTAGTTGATGAAATAAAAAGAAGGCTTCATGATGTTGGTCTTCCTTTTTAAAGGTCTGTAAAAATCCCAAAGACTTGTTTCTACTAGTCTCAATTCCTGTTTCCTTTTATTTATTTAAATCATCTGAAGTTATATTATTTTTGACTGGTTAACATTGAAATAAGGAAACTCTGTTTCATTTTCTTCAGAACTACCTCTCCTTCCATTGACTTCTATTCAGATATTATAGCTCCTTTTCTGTTATGTCTAGTCACAACCACACTAGGGTGAAACAAATTATTTTCCTATTTGTAATAAAATCTTTTCAAGATAAAGAAGTCTTGCTCTCTGAATTTAATGCTCACTGTGTTGCAAATCTTGGCTTGGCCCATGTTTGCCCTACATACATACCACATTAGTCAAACTTGCTTGCATCTCTCCAATATGCCTGTAACAGCCTCTTGAATGATTGTTTTCCTTTCACTCTTGCCCCACTTCAAAAAGTATTTCACAAAGTAGCCCTGTGACATCTTAAATGTTTGAATCAGATAGTATCACTTCTTCTGTTCAAAACCCTCTGGTGGCCTCCCATAACCCTTAGAATAAAATACCAATTTACAACTAAGCCCCTAGTGATGTGAACTTGAGACAGCTCTCCTGGGTTAAATTGTGTCCCCACAAAATATATGTTGTCATCTGTGCCAGTTTGTATATTTATGCCCCCCAGAAAAAGCCATAGTCTTTAATGCATTCTTGTTGGGGCAGATGCATCAGTGTGGATCGGGTTGGAACCTATTGGGTCAGTGTCCATGGAGATGTGCCCCACCCAACTGTAGGTGATAAATCTGATTGGATAATTTCCATGAAGGCATGGTCCCACCCATTCAGCGTGGGCCTTGTTTAGTTTACTGGAGCACTATATAAGCTCAGATAGAAAGAGATCATAGTTAGCTGGAGCTAAAACAGACATTTTGAAGATGGTTGTTGGAAGCTGATGCAGACATTTTGGAGAATGCCATTTTGAAATGCAACCTAGGAGCAAGCAGATGCCAGCCATGTGCCTTCCTAGCTAACAGAGGTTTTCTGGATGCCAATGGCCTTTCTCCAGTGATGGTACCCTTTGTTGATGGACACTTTATGACCTTAAGACTGTAACTATGTAACCAAATAAACCCCCTTTTATAAAAGCCAATCCATTTTTGGTGTTTTGCATTCCAGCAGCATTAGCAAACTAGAACAGATTTTGGTACCCGAAGTGGGGTGCTACTGAGTTTGCAAATACAAAACATGTTGGAAGAGCTTTTTAAATGGATAAGGGGAAGGTTCTGAAAGAATTGTGAGGCACTTGATAGCAAAGTCCTAATTGCTTTGAAGAGTTTATGGAAATACGGACTCTAAAGATAATTCTGTTGAGGCCTTGGACAGAAATGATGAATGTGTTGTTGCAAACTGGAAGAAAGGCAGTGGCAGAGAATTTGGCAAAATTGAGTCCTAGTGTCAGATGGAAGGAAGAATTTGAAGGTGAGAAGCTGGGATATTTGACTGATGATAATGCAAAACTAAAAGTTGTAGATTAGCAGCTTATAGTAAGATGTGAGCAGAGAGAGATACACTTAGTACTGAACTCTTGGGTTCAAAGAAACCAGAAACTGATGGTTTGGAAAATTTCAGGCTTCCAGGGGGTGAAACCCCAGAAACTACAGCCCAATGTGAGGATTTCACTAAACATGGAACCCATCACCATTTCAGTACAAGCCAAGTTTGGAAAAGGAATCAAGCTGAAAGATTTGTGGAAAGTCCTATTGTCTGATGGCTTTGACCCCTGTGTGCTTCATGCAAAGCCAACAGAATTTTTGTGAGATCTTTACAGAGATGACACCAGTCTGGACTGGAGGGGACAGACAAGGAACAAACTGAAGGAAAAATTTCCTCAAAGACAGCCATGGAGGTTGAGGTCTGAAGTCAAGAGGTCTCAGGCTGGGAGAGTGGAGTGGCCCACACATATGGAAATGGTGAGTTTGCCCTGGAGGTCGAGGGTGGGCCTTCAGCCTCGATGCTCCAGAAGAATTTTGCCACACCAAGCCCCAAGGATAAGGGTGGAGCACATTCCCAGCATACTGGGGAGAGCCTGGCCACCACCCCACTGTTCTGAAGGGGTGGAGCATGTGCCCCAGAGGTGGAAGAGAATCCAGGGGCTGCCCCAATGTTTGAGGAGGGTGCGGCCGAGAAGGTGGTCTCCCCAATGTGTGGATATGTTGGAGCACTCACCCCAGCATTTGGAGAGAAAAGGGCTGCCACAGAGGCCCTTAGGAAGGGTTAGACTCCCGCTCTCTCAAGCCCCAAGGATGCAAACTCTCAGACTTTGAAATCTAATGGAGTTTGCCTTGCAGGTTTTAAGAATTGTTTTGGTCCCTAAAATCGTGTTTTCCTTTCAGTTTCTCCTTATGGCAATGGGAATGTTTACCCTATGACTGTTCCTCCTTTGTATATTGGAAGCAGATAACTTGTTCTAAGTTTCACAGGTACAGAGCCAGAAGGTAATTTTGCTTTTGGACAGACCATGCTTGTAACTGATTTTGATTGGATCTTGTACTTACCTATAGATATTGAAATGATTTAAGTTTTTGTGACATTGTGATGGGATGAATGTATTTTGTATTTGGAAAGAATATGTTTTTCTGGTGCCCAGGGGGTGGAATGTGCCAGTTTGTATATTTATGTCCCCCAGAAAAAGCCATATTCTTTTATGCATTCTTGTAGGAGCAGATGTATTAGTATGGATTGGGTTGGAACCTATTGGTTCAGTGTCCATAGCGATGCACACCCAACTATAGGTGATAACTCTGATTGGGTAATTTCCATGGAGGCGTGGCCCTGCCATTCAGCATGGGCCTTGTTTAGTTTACTGGAGCACTATTTGAGCTCAGACAGAAAGAGCTGATAGCTAGGTGGAGCTGAGACAGACATTTTGAAGATGGCTGTTGGAAGCTGATGCAGACATATTGGAGAATGCCATTTTGAAATGCAACCTAGGAGCAAGCAGATGCCAGCCGCATGCCTTCCCAGCTAACAGAGGTTTTCTGAATGCCAATGGCCTTTCTCCAGTGAAGGTACCCTTTGGTGATGAACACTTTATGGCCTTAAGACTGTAACTGTGTAGCCAAATAAACCCCCTTTTATAAAAGGCAATCCATTTCTGGTGTTTTGCATTCTGGTAGCATTGACAAACTAGAACATCTTCCTAATCCCTGGTACCTGTAAATGTGACCTTATTTCGAAATAGGGTCTTTGCAGATATAATCAAGTTAAGATGAGGCTATTCGGGATTATGGCAGATCCTACTTGAATGACTGTTGTCCTTATAAGAAGGGGGAAATTTTGACACAGACATACAGAGACAGGAAGAACTCCATGTGATGAAAGAGGCAGAGATTACAGTGATGCTTCCACAAGCCAAGGAATGCCAAGGATTGCTGACAACCACCAGACGTAAGGAAGAGGCAAGGGAGTATCCTCCCCTAGAGCCTTCAGAGAGATGAACCTGCTGACAACTTTTAGGACTTGTAGCCTCCAGAACTGTGAGATAATAAATCTCTGTTGTTTTAAGGCACCCAGTTTGTGGCACTTTGTTGTAGCATCCTTAGGAAAGTAATACACTATCTCTCCAGCTATATTTCTACCACTTACTGCCCATCTCTGTTCTGCAATTGCCCTTTCTTTTTGCTTCTCAAACATGCTCAAGTTCATTCCAACTGCAGGATTTTGAGCTTGCTGCTACTTCTCTGTGGAACTCTCTTCCTTCAGATGTATGCATAGCTCACTTTATCACTTCAATAACTTTAAAATTCTAATATTACTGCTTCAGAGATTCTTTCCCTATTCATACATTGTATTTAATAAGCCATCCCCTAACCCCATCACCAATACACGCTTCACTGTTTTGTTCTCATCTTCTATTTTTCTTCACAGTACTTGAAAATACACAAAATTATTTATTTATTTATTGTATAACACTCCACATTAGAAAACAAAAGACCACTGAAAAATAACATTGTCTCTCTGTTCAATACTATATCTTCACTACCTCATACCAATCAAAAATATTGTGGAGTGAATGAATGAATCGAACATCCCTTGATTTAGGTGACTGATTCAGAAGACAATTTGAAAAAAAATAACCTTGGATACATTTAAAGTCATCCTTTCCCCATGATCTCAAACTGTGCCTTTTTATACTTTCCTTATCATGAGCATTCCATTGTCATTTTTCCCTGTGATTTTATTGAGATATAGTCGCAAACCATACAATTATCCAAGTGTATAATCAGTTGTTCACAGTATCATCATATAGTGTGCATTCATCACCACAATCAATTTTTGAACATTTTCATTATTCCAAAATAAGTAATAAAAATAAAAATAAGAATAAAAGGAAAAATAAAAGTAAAAAAGAACACCCAACCATCCCTTCTGTCCACACACTGGATAAAGGGAGTGTGAGCCACAAGGTTTTCACAATCACATGGTCACACCATGTAAGCTATATAATTATACATTCATCTTCAAGAATCAAGGCTTCTGGATTACAGTTAAACAGTTTCAAGTATTTCCTTCTAGCTATTCTAATACACTAAAAACTAAAAGGGATATCTAGCTAATGCATAAGAATAACTTCCAGAATGACCTCTCAACTCCTATTTGAAATCTCTCAGCCACTGAAACTTTACTTTGTTTCATTTCTCTTCCCTCTTTTGGTCAAGAAGGCTCTCTCAATCCCAGGATGTCAGGTCCAGACTCATCCCCAGGAGTCATGTCCCATGTTGCCAGGGAGATTTACATCCCTGGGAGTCATGTCTCATGTAGGGGGGAGGGCAGCAAAACTACCTGCAAAGTTGGCTTAGAGAGAGAGGCCACATCTAAGCAACAAAATAGGTTCTCTGGGGGTGACTCTTAGGCATATACATAAGTAGGCTTAGCCTCTCCTTCGCAGTAACAGGCTTCATAAGGGCAAGCCCCAAGATCCAGGGCTCAGCCTACTAAATTGGTAGCCACAATGCTTGTGAGAATATAAGGAATTCCCCAGGTGGGTAAGTTTAATATTTCCACATTTTACTCCAGTCTCTCAAGGGGCTTTTCAAACACTTGTTATTTTCTGCCCAAGTTACTCTGGGATGTATCAGAGCTTCATACTAACCTGTACAAACAAATGAGATCTCATTCCCTTTTCAAGGTTCCATGTAATTGCGGTGTTTGAATAAACTGAACATACAAGTTAAATTAGATAGCATGCTAGAGAAAATAGAGATTTTCCACAAAATAAACACTTCTTCCTTTGGTCTCACACAAAAGTTGAAGTTTTAAAGTACAGTCAATATCATCCTTTACCTTTTAGTCTGGTTTACCTTAGTCCTAACCACTTCCATTTTGTTCATATCTCTAATTAAAGTCTGATCTATTTTTTAGCTTCTTTAACAGTTGCTATATGGGGTAATGCTGACATTCATAGCTGCTGAATTCTGGCTCTGAGTCTCAGGTATCACACAGATACCCAAAGTTCCAAGGACCAACCAGGTTAAACACAAACAGCTCATCATCACAGAATATAGAAATAACCATTACAATTCAGGAATAGATGTAACTACTGTAAGAGCTTACAATCTAGGATCCATTACAATAAGCCTACCCCTGATATCCTATGCTCTCAGATAAAATTCTAAGAGTTTGCACATTATAGTTAGTTCATATTAGTGAGGCATAATAATGTCTGGTTTTGTTTTGTTTTTTTTTTCATTTCTGGCTTATTTCACTCAACATACTGTCCTGAAGGTCCATATACCTCGTTGCATATCTCACAAAGTCATTTATTCTTGGATCCGTTCAATATTCCATTGTATGTGTATACCACAGTTCACCATTCCATTCATTAGTCGATGTACCCTTAGGCCACCTCCATCCTTTGCAAATCATGAATACTGCTGCCATAAATACTACTGTGCAAATGTCCATTTGTGTTCCTGCTTTCAGTTCTTCCAAGTATATACCCAATAATGGGGTTGAGGGAACATATGGCAACACCATACACCCATAGTTAGCTTCTAGAGGAACCACCACACATCCCTCCAGATGGGCTGCACCACTCTACTTCCTCACCAACAGTGATTAGGTACATCCCTCTCTCCACTCCATTGTCTCTTGAGAACTGAGCTTCAGGTTAAGAAGCATCCCTAGTGTAGAGGTTATCTACTGCAGGCATTAAAAGGATATTCATAGAAATTGAGTCCTACTGTCTTGTCCTATTGGCCTTTCACAACTTACTAAACCAAATATGAAATTACCAGAGATATATATATGGCGAAGTTCTTTACCCTGACATTCTTTACTATAAATGTACATATAAAACCAAAAACCTCCCATACAAACCAAAATAATTGTCCTCTTAATTTATTAATGGGAATATCATAAAAAGTCCTAAATGCCTTTCTCCAACTGGGACCAAAGTCACATTCTTAGTGATAGAAATTTCTTAAGGCTTTTCCTTTTCAGAATGATCTGAGGAAATCATAGCATTATTGAATAGCCTTGGAGAGTCCTACTAGACCTAAGCAAGCTAGAAAAAAAATCAAGGATGAAGGTGTTTTACCAGGTGTTGGTCATAAATGACATAAATAGCATCAGTAGAGCATGCTTAGCTGAGAGTATCTATTCAATAAATATTTGTTGGATAAATGAAATAAAGAATAAATGAACAGTTTAACTCACTATTCCCTTTGAAGTCATTGAGAAGCTATGGAAGCTCACTAAAACTTTTATTGAAAAATCCAAAGATCTAATTTACTCTTCATCATTTTCTATTTAATAGATGTCTTCCTCCTTGAAATTGTCTCTTTACTTTTCGTTTATTACTGCCAACAGCTGATTCCCAAATCCACTTCTCTGTTTTTTCCTACTCTATCCCTTATGGTTGCTTCTTTTTCCTACCAACCCAGGCATCTAAATTTCTCTGTGGCTCTGTATTTAATCATGAATCTTCACGCTTACTCTCTAAGAGAATCCATAAATTTTCGTAGTGTCAAATACTTCCTCTATGCTGATGACCGAAATAGCATTTTCAGTCCCGACTGTTCAATGAAACTCCAGTTCCAAGACAGAAATCCTGCTGCCAAATTTCTGATTCTAGAGAAAACATCTTCAGAAAATCACAATGACTCCATTTTGCTTCTTAAGTCATGTTTAGAAAATTCCGTTTGGATATTAAATGCTACTGCTCCAATTGTATTCCCCAGTATGCCCCAGTAGGAACTCCCTCCACTAAATTCTAGGTGACATCTCTTGTTCATTTCCAGTGCCTTTTCTATGTCTGCTTCTGCATCATCATAAAGCTAAAAGCTGTTCTCTCTTCCCATCCTCATTAAATATCCAAATCCAGTAGATTTTTAAAATGCCGACTAAAGGATGATTCAGCAGTTCAGTGAAGGGTACACACACACACACACACACACGCACACACACACACACACACACACACACACACTAGACATGGAGGAGCAGACTTGGATTTCTGTCTAACAGGGTGACCCCAGAAAATTATAGTCTCCCTGACTTTTTCTGGGGGAAGAACTGTAGGTATTTCTCTGGTCTTTTTCACTTGATTATAAATATTCACCAAAAAGAATTTGCTGTTTTTCCCCATAAAACCCCATGTGCAATTTTGCAATTTTTCTGTCTTGGTATTCTGCACAGGTTTTGCCAGGAGAGACAGACATACTTACAATAGAAGTCCACATTACTATGTTATTGTCACGTAATTGTCGTAAAATGACCTGAGAAATAATCACAAATCGAAAGCGGATTCAGCCTCACGATAGTATGAACGTTCGATGCAATTTATTTGCTTGCTTAGTCATAGCTGCCAAAACAACTAATACACAATAACCAGGTCAATGGTACTCAACACGTTTAAAGGTAGAGGACACCAAAGTCTCTAAAGTCCATTAGAACTTGGACACAAGGCCAGAAGGTGTCTTTAATGAGAAGTCCCTGGAGCGAGACCAACACTGTGTCAGCAGAGGGTGTGAAGCCCAGGCGAGAAGAGCCATTGTTGTGTGGTCAGGGCAGCAGCGAACTTCACAGCACAGCATGGGCACGGAAGCCAGGAGTCAGAGTGACCTGTGTCAATCTGCCTCCATCTGACGCTCACCAAAGTGGCCTTGACCCTGGCTCTGGCTTTTTCTGTTCAGAGGTCTGGTCATTATTGTCCTTATCAAAGGAGAGTCCCTCTGGCAGGCATCAAGTGAGTCCCTTGCATGAATGTCTGCTTACCAACTTTTTACACAAATATGTTTAAAATAGCCTCTTCAAAAGGTCCTATGTACTGGGGGATCAACCCCACAGGAATACAATTTAAGATTAAGACATGTCTTTGCTGGGGTGCACAATTCAATCTACCATGGTATCTGTGACAGAGAAAAAGTAACGTATGTTGATTTAGATAATTAGAGGCACAAGAAAACATAAAGAATACTGCAAGTGAAATATTTTTTTTTTCCTATTAGGAAAAGACTTAATATAATAAATGCTATTTTTGGCAATTTTGTCATTTAAATCTAAATAGACATTTGAAGCAAACCTTTGTTGGCATGATTATATCCCTAGAAACACTTCTGTGCTTGTCTCCACAGAGAGCCTGGAAACATTGGCTGATCAATATGTGGCCACTCTCCCCAGCTCTGTTCCTAGCTCTAACTGGTCAAAATACCTCCTCATGGTTTTAGTTGTTTAAAAAAAAAAAAAAAAAAAAAAAAATTAAGGGTGGGAAATACATCTAATTTTATAAACCTAGGCCCAGATAGAGAAAAGCCTCTTCTCAATAAGGAACTGGTAACTACCAGTCTTGTGGAAGTGTTTATTCCAGATGGAAAAAGGATATGTAAAGCCAGGCCAGGCCTACTGCTTGCTGTGATCAGGCTACATGATGCCATGTTTACATACTCCCTTCATTGGACTATAAGGATCATGTCACTATGGAATACAACTGGAATTAAACCTGAGTGTGTGTCCGTATATGTGTGTGAGAGAGACAGCAAGTGTGTGTGTGTGTGCATGTGTCAATTTACTATGCAAATACAAATAGAAGTAGAAATAAATTCAGAACTCATAAAGTTCGTAGAATGTGAGGTCACAACCAACAGCAAATCCAAAAGCTTTGGGTGTTTTGAAAGTGCTAACATTGTGAAATGCAACTTTTTAAAAATAACATCCATATTTTTTCCCAATGCATTCAGAAAATATCCAGACATAAAAATACATTACCTATCTGTGAAGAAAGAACTCACTATTTTCTACGTAAAATGTGAGAATCACAGAATTAGGATATTGTCATCATCTAAGAACTAATGCATTCATTCCAAAACTGACCTGTAGTGTGTAATGAGTTTATTGAGCAATCTCTGATTACTGGGTTATAAACATGAATTAGTTTTTTCTTCAGTAACTGCCCACATTTACACAGTGTTGAACCTCACATTCCTGCTGGGTAAATGCCACATGTTAATAATTCTTTGGTCAATTCCCATTAATTTTCAGCTAATTTCAGTTTTTCAAACAATCTCATCTTGATTTACAGGACTCATTCCTGTTTATTTTAAAATTGTCTTTCATATTCTAAAAGCCCTTTCTCCTTTTCTCCTAGGTAAGTATGAGCTGAAGTGCTAATGGCTACAAGGTAGCATGGGTTTGATGTGGCTCTCATTATTCTTTTCCCGGGGCTAGCTTCTTGGGTATGGTGAGGAGAAAAGAAGAGAGAAAACACAGATACTTTTTTACCTGACAGTTGCTATGCAACCCTTCCCTCCCCAGCCACAGTTGCCCATGCTTGCTATTCTAGCACTTTATGTGCAGGCTCATGGTGAAGAAAGGCTGCTAGCTTTCTTCTAGAAGAGCAGCACCCTTGGGCACTGGGCAGCTCCTTGAGAGTTTGACTACGCTCTTCCATGAGAGCCCCAGCAAGTGGGTGGTCTCAAGCAGCAATTCTCTGCATCAGTTTCAGCAAAACTGCAGCCCCCAATTGCATCTATTCTAAGTTTAATTCTACGGCCTTTGGGTACTTACAGGATGCATTTTCCATACTGCCTGGGAAGTGGGAACTTCTGGTGGTGGAGTGTGGTGGGCCTTACCCCTGATCCCTCTTTGCCAGGTCTTTCCCAGCATGTTCTCTCACAGTTTGTTGCGCTCCTGCTCCATCACCACAAGCCACATCCACAAACAGACCACAGAATGCAATATCAAGCTCAGCTTCTTGCGATGTCCTTCAGTTGCCTAGCTTGGAGATGGGAAAGCAGCCCTTAGCTTCCGGAAGAGTGAGGTTACATCATTTTATTAGCCAGTATTTCGGCAATCAGAGATGATTCTGTTTCACATACAATGGCGGACTTTCTAAAACAGACAAAAATGTCTTCAATTTTTTCTTCATTATCTAATTTATCCTATGAAGTTTCCATGATTTTATCTAAAATAGTTTGTAGCCCTTGGCATCTTTGCATTTTTCCAGCCAAAAAAGGCAGAGCTATGCACTTCTGGCAAGGCAAATAGGATTTAAAGCTCAGCAGTCCTGTGATTTTATCAGAAACCCAAACCACTATAACTTTTAACCCTTCATATCTGTAGTGATGATTCCCAGAAGTTGCATTACTTGATTTTTTAAAACCCTCTTTTACAAGTTCAGTCATGAGGTTTGATTCCAGTGGGGGGAAAAGTACTTTGTGCCTCTTGAAGCAGGATGACATCAGATTTCTTACTTCCTTCTCATTGTTTGGTTTAATTGGTTAACACTCAGAAATGCCTTGGGAGTTTTAAGGAGGTTAACTATTGGGTTTCATCTCTAGCTTCACGTGAAGCATCTGCAAATAATCAAAATACAGAGAGAAGCTCAGAGTAGGGGAAGCCTTTGGGATTTGATTGAACTAAACCTTCCTGTGAGCCACATTTCTTTGTTTACATACATTCCTGCTCTAAAGGCCAACTTCCTGTCATAAAGCTGCATACCAGATTTGAGTATTTAGAAAATGGTGTGGTTCACAGCATCATAATCCTGGAAACAGACTTTGAACGACTATTATTTTAAAGGATAGTCATAAAATGGAGAACCTCACCCTAACTTCCAAAATTCAAATCCTTTTCATGTAATCACATGTATTCACACCTATATAGAAAGGGAAATTAGTGCTCTTTTCTGAACAAAAATATCTGTGAGTACAGACCTTGTTTAGAGACACTGAATGACATAGAATGAAGAATGAAAAGGAACGGAACTTATTTTTCAAAAGTGATAAACCCCTGAGAGAAGGCACAGTATGACCAATCCCATGTAGTTTAAATTTCAGCAATACAAGTTTCTCAAATAATTCAGATTTCATGGTTCCTTTGGCTGCTTCAGTATATTGTCCTTTATCAGGTATTTTCAACTTTCCAGAACTTCAATATCCATCTTCTTTTTTCCAAATAGCACCCAATATTTTCTTTCCTACTCTATCAGGATATTTCATTCTCTCTTTCCCTCAACACATTTCTTATTTAGCTTTTCCAAGTGATACCTATTTTTAGCCTAGGCTCAGAATACATAGTTACGCCTCTCCTTTTCTAGTTTGCTACTCTCTAATATATAAATCCCTAAGGTTCAGATTCAAGTCTACAGCCTCAACTACTCCCCAGAAACTGTTCTTTCCAAAGTCACCAATGACCCTCTTTTTATTAAATCTGAAGTAATGGTAGCTTTCACTGTGTATTTTATTATACTTTCTGTAGAATTTAGTTTTTAAAGCCTACTATCCCTTGGTTACTGTGACATTATTGTTTTTGTCTTAATCCCCCTTGAGGGTTCATCTTCTTCTCTCATGTTTAAAATCCTTGGATTTTCTAGGGTATCTTCTTAGATGTAGATTTTTCTAATCTACACAGGCTCTCTGTTCACCTTCCATAGTTTAAGTTGCACAACAGAGGCTGATGATTCCTATACCCAGCCTGTAGTTCTCCTCACTTACAGCATCCTTTTAATGAACAATTCCTGTCAATCCTACTGATGCATCTCATTTGAGTCTATGACTGATCTCCATTCCTGCTCCCAGAAACAGTATATCATAGTGGGCTCTGAGATCAGACCTCTTATTGGTGGATCCCGGCTCTGCCACCTGCTACTGTGCAACCACAGGTAAGTTATTTAACCTTTTTGCACCTCAACATCCTTGTCAGTAAAATAAAGATTTAAAAGCAACTTACTCACAGGTTATTTGAATATTACAGAATACATGATGCTTAAAACACAGCCTAGCATATAGTAAACAATGAAAATATGTGTGCAGAAAGTATCATAACCATTACCATGGTTCAAGTCACCATTGTTTTTATCTGAATAATTGTAATAGCCACCTACTTTGTTTCTCCTACTATCTTTGATATCTTGAAATTAATCCTCCCTGTGGCAGTCAAATTGATCTTCCTAAAGCGTGAGCTTATCTTTTCAATGCATAAAATTCTACAATGGCTTCCCTTAATTTTCACAACAAAATGGTGATAGACCATGCTCTAAATAATGTGATTCTTGCTCACATCTTGAACCTAGTTTATTGATACAGAGGAGGGTCAAGGGCATCAGAGGCCCCATATATCCAACTTCTAAATAATAGAATTATTTTCATTCTGTCAAAATTTTTTCTTTGACTATTTCTTAAACTACGTTATAAACAAGTTGAAAGCATGATTTAAATAATTTTTGTGGGGGTAGCCAAGTCCCATATTGAGGCAAAAAACTAAAAATAAAAATATCATTGCACAGCTTCTATGTGTAGCCACCTATCATTTACATTCTTTATTTGCCTGACCTCCTTTACATTTTATTCCCAGTGTTTCATTTTATTCTGTCATGCTTCACTGCACTGCAAGCAATAACCATGGAAGTGAAATAAATTGATTGTGTTCAACACAGATAGAGTAGATGGTGGAAGTAATTAAATATAGAGGTAAATCTTCTTGCAAAACCAAAATTGACATTTTTTTTTTTTCTGTAGCCCTGGAACTTTAAAATGATATTTACTTAGGAAACTTTTTTTTTATAAAAAGGTCGGCCCAGTTTGCATTACAGTAATGTGAGTTCTAGAAATTGAGCAATGAGGATAATCATGAATTACTGTCCTGAGATTCACTGGAATTGTGGAGAAAAAAAGTTAGTCAAATGAATTAAAGACAGCCTTTTGGAACATTACTCTTTACATGTGGACCCACCCTATACAGTTTCTGAGTATTCTGATGGATATAGAAAGAATATTTGTGCTGTTCAGTATAGGCAATTAAAATAGTATAATTTTTACTTAAACTAACTTGTTTCAAGTTTCATATTTCTATAACTTTATAGATGATCAAACAGAAGCACAGAAAGGTGCAGTGACTTCATCATAACAAATAACATAATTGGAATAGTGAAACATACCTATACCAATTTCTATATGAGATTTTAGAGAAAATATTGATTTTATTCTGGTTAGTAGACTTGACACGAAATGCTTGGGGCAATTTTATCATTTAAAATAATGTAATCTGTAAACTTTAATTGTAGAATTCCCTGTCCATTTATTCAGCTGCATTAGAACAATATAGTTTGGTTAGTATCACTGTGTTCAGGTATTTAGGGAAAAAACAAAACAAAACAATGCATAAATGTACCTCCTTACTAAGTTACTTATGTGAGTTTATTTTTAAATGTAACTTAAGTACAATCATAAAAAAAAGTATCATTTTTTGTGGCAATTAGCATTACATGTTATTTTCCTAGGACTGATACGTATCGATTATTAACAAATTTCTATACCCATATGTTTATTTTTTGGAAATAACCATTTAATTTAAAGTTTCTCCAATCACTTGCACATTACTTTAGTTCAGTAAGTAATATTTAAAGTACCTATTATCTGTCAGTAGTCAGAGATAAATGAGAGGTAATATTTTCATATCATTTATAAAAAATAAACCTGAATTATAAAACTCTCTCTTTGTTTAAAAGTGTAATTTAAGGCAACAATGCTGTGTCTTCTCACATTTGAGAATGTTGATTCAGCCCCAATGTCAGAGGAACAGAAGCACCAGAATTCTAGCAGTTTTTCTTGGGTGGTGCTGCCTCATCAACCCCTCAGAACTGGGCAGGAGAACTGTCAGCAGAACTGCTCCAAAGTGTGCTTGGTGAAAGGCAGATAAGTGGTCCCTCAGGTAAGTGAGACTCAGACAATAAAGCTTTACAGATTGCAAGCAACACCTTAATTGTGTTTGAATGTGAACAGGTAGTCAATGCAGTTCTCTGCTATAAAGCAGAATTTAGATTACTAAGTAAGCATGTGCTTTTTTCTGTACCCTTAGAAATTTCAGAATGGATGCCAACTCAAAATAAATATTTCATCAGCTTTAATGTTTCAAAAGTCTTAATTTGAAAACATCAAAATGAACATGTAGCATATTATCTTTCTGAATGCTTGCTATATTTTTATGCTATAATGGAGTATGCACTTGTCCAAATTTAATGAAATCTATTGTATATAAGAAAAACGGCTGCATACTGCATATCAAATATTGTATCTCACTTTAAAGCATAATACCCAGTTCCTTTACTTTGCTGCATTTCCCGCTATATCACATTATGCATGCAATTTCTAGGTTTACAAATTTTTTAAAGGTTTTGTTATGAATTGGAATATAAGTTCTTTAAAGTCAGAGTCCATGCCTGTCTTTGTTTATTGCTATACAATATGGAACAAGTTTGTTTCTGGAGTTAGAGGGACCCAATATATATTGAATGAATTAATGCTCCTCCCTTTTATATTGCTTTCAAAGGGGTGGGGGGACAAAATAGTGCTGTTGTTTAAATCCTAATGCCTTCAGTGCAGTCACATTACCCATAAAATACACCAAATGCATTTTTGCCTTTATTATATGAATAATATTAAACCAAATCTTTCTTTATAAAAGTTCACCTATTCTTATCATGAAAAAAGTAAAAATAAAGCTATTTTCACTACATAACATGAAAGGGAAATATAATATTTATAACATATGTATTTAGTTTTAGAATTTCAAATATCCGTAATGCATTTTCAGAATTTGTTCTGATATTCCTTGATAAACAAAAACATATGCATAATGAAAAATAATAGGGTCATTTTCTTTGTGCAAAGAATAAGACAGCTAACACATCAAAATTCTGGTGTGAACACTTTCACTTGTTTGGTTCCTATTGTGACAAGTAGCAGGGGTTTGTAGGATGACTGGCTAGGGAAAGGGACAAAATCTGTGGTCATGAAGTATAGAAATATTAACAGGCCTCCGCAGGCAGTAAACTCTTGGCTTTCATTATGCTAGCGCAAGGCTTTTCCCAATGGAACAAAGCAGCAAGGATTTGGGGGTCTGTTTCTTTTCTTACACCACATCTTTTATAACTCATCATTATGTTCTGCTTATTCATGGATGGCAGCTTGGAAATTCCACAACCTTCTGGTCGTACAACTAATGTAAACTACAAAGCACAACCAAATCCTTAATATAAGCACATGTTCAAGACCATTTCCTAATATAGAAAAGATATGCTTTCTGTTTCGATTACATTCTGCCCTATTTGGTTATTTTCCTATCAACCACCCTAGAACTTCATTTTAATGTAGACAGTTCTCAAATATTTACATAGGAATGTAAATAAAAATTACTCTTGTCTTCTTTCATAAATCTATTGCTACTGTTACTTCTGCTTCTTCCACCATCACTTCCAATTTTTGTTATTTGGCTATATCCAAAAAATTTATTTCAGAGCTTCCCTTTTTTTCTTACACATATAGCACTTAAAGTTTGACAGAGTTTTTCCTTAAAGATAAATTCATTTTAATTCATTCACATGCTTCTTTGTGAACTCAGTGCCTCCAAAAATGTCTATACAAAGTAGTTGCTCAGTAATTATCCTGTCTGTTAAATAAAAATCATAAAACTTAAAATTCACCTACTTTCTGAAAAATTACATGTATATTTACAGAGAGAGAAAGAGAGAGAGGCAGATAGAAACAGTGCGAGAGCACTATGGGAAGCATATAGATGTCTCCCAAAAATCACCACTGTAGACATGCTGTGAAAGGTATGCATGTGATAGATACAGTTTGTATATATGTGGTAGCCTTGAGAGTAAGGATATTGAGCCCTCATTTTCAGGTAGTCTTATTATATCTAGAAGTCAGATCTAAATGAAATATGTTGAGTTGAGAGGGTCAAATAATATTCCAATAACTTAGAATTGCCATAGTAATTGAAAAATGGTCAAAAAGAACCCCAACATTAAATTTTAACTTCAATGCAAGGAAAAATGCAGGGCTGTTGAAAGTCTTTTGCTCCATGTTCTGGCATAAAACAATAGCAGATCACAATCAAATAAAGACGTAACTCATATACTTTGGTGCCATAGGAATGTATTTGTCAAAATACTTTCCTAGCAAATAAAAGGCTAAAGAAATGGGGAGTGAGGATGGAGAGAGAATGAAAAAGAAATATTTTTTAGAGTAATTTTATTTTTTTAAATTTAGTTTAATGAAATTCTTACAAATTCACTATATTTTTAAAACAAATAGGCAAAAAAAAGGAAAAAGTAAAGAAAATCTAAGTCTTTGGAATAAACACGCAGTCTTCTCTGAATTCTCACTGTGTATTAAAATTCTCACACAAAAAACACAACCTACTATATTTTATCTCATAAATTCAAATAATAACTTGTAGATACAAATATTTTGCTTAAGTGAGGTAAGAGGATATGGGACTTATTATTTCCAAATTCCTGGCTGTGTTAAAAGTTAGGATGTTTCTTAGAACTAAATATCAGAAAACTTAATGAATTTCAATGGGAATTCAAGAATTAAATTTCACATTCACAAATACAATTCATTGGTATTAAATTGATTAAAAGAGGAAATTTTAGATTGTATATATGCTACTAGGATAGTTATTTAAAAAAAATAACACTGTAAAACACAAACAGGGAACCCTAATGTATACCATGGACTACAGATAATAGTACAGTTACAATATTCATTTATAAATCACAGGAAATGTGCCACAGTAATGCAAGATTTTAATAATGAGGAGGGCAATATGAGAACTCTGTATTTTCTGCATCATTTTTCTGTAGCCCTACAACTTCTCTAATAAAAAAAATAGAGAAAAAATTAATTTTAAAAAAGTAATTAAATTTCTATTTATACTACCATAACAATATGCTTGAAATAATCATCATCCTTGTGGTATTATGGCTATCTTCATCATAATTTGCTAGCTTTAAAACATTATTTTCTCTGGTATGCATTGTTCTTATTTGCCACACTGAAAATGGCCAAAGGTAACAATTCTAACTGAGTTAGGAAGGCTGTTCTACTGAACGGTATTTTAGTTTATTTATACGTATATTTGATGTTTTAATTTGCTTGAAAATTAAAAAAAAAAATGATACTTTTGCTCAGTTTTTTTTGTTTTAAATATTACTTTACTCTTCAGGAAATTGAGGAAAATCCATTGTAAGTCTGAGGTGAGCTCACTACCCTCCACTTTCCCTGGGCCTGACCCTGTCCCTGAGGGCTCCCTTCCAACTCTCCCACAAGTCACTTTACATCCTAGAGCAAACGTCCCTTCTGAGCCTGTTGCACTGGAGATCTTACGGTGACCATACTCTCTTTACTTTCTTTCCAACACCTACTCAAGACCTTTGTTTAATTCTGGCAATTTAATCAATTTTCATGCTCCATGCTTCGTATTTCTCAATCAACATCAACAAAAATAACTTTGATCTGGGAAGGCAGAAACCGTGAGCTCTCTCTTCCTGTCCAAAGAAGACACTGGCTGGAATAGACGTTATCTAACCTGAGCTACGTTTAACTTCTAGAGACAGACTCTCGCGTCTTGTCCTGCATGAAATAGGGCAGCATTTCTCAAGGTGTGTACACAGCATTCCCTTTCTATAGGATCTTAAGAGCTGTCATGTAGAAAACAAAATATTCCCATTTTACAAACAAAACAAAACAAAACAAAGTGTGAAGGAACGGATTATATGAAGTTAGGCAAGTGTCTTTACTGCAGGGGTCTTAGAGTCTTCAGTAGGTTAGTGTGCGGTGTCAGTCAGTCCACAGAATGTATTGAACTCTCTGGGAAGTTCAAATTTCATCTCTTTTACCCAAGACCCACTGCTCTCTGAAACTGAGTCAGCATCAAAGACACCTGTCTTCACCCCTGAAGGAGAGGTGAGACACTGAGTCAACTGCATTTTCTGAGTGAAATTTTCAAAGGAAATAAAAGAATGCACATAGGCAGCAGTAATCTTTGTCATCTTTCTTTTTATATATATATATTCTAAAGGCCTTATTTTATTGTACTTATTAATTTTGTAAATAAGGGGCCAATGGAGAATAAACATTTAAATAACTGAAGCTGAGAAATTGCTATTTGGGGTATTATAAGCAAATTCTTTCATTCTGTGGTAAAAACTAGAATTTGTCTTCAGGAAAGGCCACTCTCTATAGGTTTTATTGCATAGGAGCATTGGTCATTATCATAGTTTGGCTTCAACAGGAAGAAATAAACCCTATCAAACCTGACTTAGTTTCTGGCCTTCAGGATTTCCATATTTTCTTCTTACCATTTTGACTGTAAGAAATACTATTAATTCTAGATTCTAGTTATAACTAGAATGGTTCAGTCCAAGGTAAGGAACACAGGAGGCAACCCTTAGGATCAGGAATTTAGCTCTATAGAACTGCCTCAAACCCATCAAAACTGTCTCAATCCCCAAGAAATAGATGAGGCTACATTCTCCCACCCACTGTAAATAATGCAAACAGGTGTTCATCTAAAATTCTATCAAGAGGTATCATTCTCATTTTATAAATGAAAGTAAGGTTCAAGCTTGCTAATTAGCTAAGGCCTCCACATTTCTTCTTAGAACCTGGTTAAGGTGGGTTCCTGATGCTGACTATGCTCAGAGTCTACACTCAGATCAAAGAGTCTACACTCAGACCACAAGGGAAAAGCATTTGTTAGCATTTAATGAACCTCCCTCCTCATGGCTTCAAGCCACGAGGACACAGGCTCCCCCCACACCCTTGATCTTCTCCTCAGCTCTTCTGCTGAAGAATTTGGCCTTCAGGATGACAGGCTGCTTTGGGAGCTTTCCCTTCCCCAGAACTTTGTAGTAGCCCTATCGCACCACATCAATGATGGGAGCAACTCCAGTCTTGTTTTTAGCAGCATTTACCCGTGTCTGCTCACTGACTAAGGTCCACAATTTATCCAGGTTGACAGTTGGACAGAAGCTCTGGTTCCTCTTCAAGTGATAATGTCTCATACCAACCTTCCCAAAGTAACCTGGGTGATACTTGTTGAAGTTGATCCTGTGGTGATGCATGCCACCAGCATTACCCCGGCCTCCCAGGTGCTTCCGGTGTTTGCCGATAGGGCCGTGACCATGGCTCATGTGGCCCCGGAGTTTCCGGGTCTTTCTCAATCTGGAATGCATGTCGGCGGCCGAGGCGAAAGAGCTGTCATCATTCTTTACACTATAAAGTTATAAAGCCTCCTATAAAGTGTTTACTGTTACATGGTAATACTAATTCCAAATGTCGGGAGTTATGCCAAGAACTATTTTCCTGACCCCGGAAGTCATAGCATAAGTAGCTCTAGGAACTGGAATCTGGAAATGTCTTCCTCTACTCTTGTCTCTAAGCAGAAGTGTGTGATTAATTCTGATATTTGATTTTAGGCTCTCTTTGCCCAGCCTAGCTTACTCGAGTTTTTTATTAAGATTTCAGGTAAGACTCTAGTTAGCAGCAGTATGTTATTTTTTTCTCCCTCCTGCATAAATCTCTCTTAGAGACTTTGTGAGTAAAAGTTGTTTTGACTGAGGGCAGAATTAAAGTATTGTGGGTACCATTGGCCAAAAACATCTTAATATTATTTGAATATCACCCCTTAAATACATGCTTTCTTCAACATTTTACAGAATGTAACATTTCTAAACTTGTCTTATCTCATATTTTTGTTGTGTTGAGTCTATGGAATGACTGTTAATTTAGTAGGATCATGTGATTGGATCCTTCTTGTCATTCAGATCTCAGTTCAAGTATCACCTTTCCTGAACATCGAAAATATCCCATTGCTTTATTTTCTTCATGGTACTTATACATATTGAAATTATCTAATATATTTCTTTGTTTTCCTGCTTGTTGTCTGTGTAGGGGGTAGGGTCCATCTCTGTTGTGTTCAACACTGTGTTCATTTTGTTTAGAACAGTGTTTGGCACATGATAAGTATTCAATATTCACTCAATAATGAAGTAGATTGTAGTGATTATTAGAGGTTTTGCTGTGGGTTTGGCCAGCACCAGAAGTTATGGATATTCTGGTGTTTGCCAGAGGGAGGTGCCTAGGGCATAGCTGAGACAATGAGATATTTAGTCATCAATCTCAGCCCTTCATTCTTATAATCAGTTTTACTTTTGGCACTCCATGGTGTGGTACAGACGAGGAAGAGGACAAAGTAAGGACATGATATCCATGACGCACCAATATATATTCATTGCTGACAGTGTCCAGAGAGCATAAAACCAATGCCATACACTGTGGACTGGCACAGTATATATGTTCAGAGCTGGAAACATCCATCAGGGGTAGACTCTTGGACTTAATCAGAGATATACATGGGGGAATGGTCTCCAGGAGTTTCTATCTGTGGGATAGACTCCACCGGTGCACCTAGGACAAGCACTTCATTTCTAACACTATTATCCATTAAAAGAAATGAGGGTTGCTTGAGGAAAATTGCTGATTATAGGGCTAGGGGTTGTAGCATCTTGCAGTACCTGAAAGTAAAGTTGTGCTAAATAAACAAACAAACAAGAATCTTTACAACAATGGGGATGTGTCAAAGGGTCACAGGTGCCAATGGTCAGAGCTCCTAATGGCCATAGAAAAATTTGTGCAACAAAATTAATAAAGTAGTATTGGGTTTTACCCAAAGTATAAAATAAATATCAATGGATCTATACTAATATAAAGAAATAATTAAATGAATAAATAAATGGAGAAGAAACAAATGTCCCATACGGAAGAATTCCAAATAATTTGTGTAGATACTCAGCTCTTGGGTTGTCCATAGAGACTTCTTTTGAAAGAATCTAGTATGTATGGGGAAGAAAAGAGTAGCTTTACAGTGGAGAAATCAGAAAAACACTACCTCAATTAGGCAATCAAGATTAACATAAACAGTGATAAATCATATTATAATATGCACTATTGATATGATATGATGAAATGACACTTTACGTCTGGTGAGCTTTCTTCCAAAGAAACATAACCCCAGTCTCCTGACAAGGTAAATATCAGACAAATCCCAACTGAGTGATATTCTACAAAACACCTGACTAGTGTTCCTCAAAACTGTCAAGGTTATCCAAAACAAGAAAACGCTGAGAAATTGTCTCAGTTAAGAGTATCTCAAAGAGACAAAACTACCATGTGCAAAGTGGTATCCTGAATGGGATCCTAAAACAGGAAAAGAACTTTAGATAAAAAACTAAAGAAAATTAAATAAAGTATGGACTTTGGGTAATAACAAGTTATCAATATTGGTTTACTAATCATTATAAATGTACCATCCAAAAGTAATGTGTTAACGATAGGGGGAACTAGGTGTGGAGTATATGGGAAATTTCGGTATTTGCAAGTTTTTTGTAAATCTAAAACTATTTATTTATTTTAAAAATAAAATGCTTGTTAAAAAATATTCTGGGGCAACCATTCACATTAGACTTAATAAATAAACAAGTGATGAGTTTACTGAAATTGAGAGTTGGAATACTTTTCAGAAACATTTATTTAATAGTCGACACCTGTTAATCAAACTGTGCCTGTATTTTAGGTGCAGAATAAATTCTTGATATACAAATTTTAAAAAGGCAATATTTTTATTTAGCCTATTTTAGTAACTTCCTAAGTCATTCCTTATATTTTTTATGATTTTGTGAGGAAAATAAACAAATGAAAAAAGCAGTTCAGCCTAATAAGGTCAAAACAAGCAAAGGAACAAATCCTTAGATAATATTTTCAGTTTAGCTAAATTTAAAACAAAATAAGCACAACTTTGAATGATCCTTTCCATTATATGAATCAAAAGTTTTTAGAAACATCTTACTGTTTCAAACATCATTGTGTAGACTAAGGGTGATCTAAGTCTTCGAAAATCTAAGCTGTGACTAATACTGTTTAATTTAGTCATTTCTAAGCCTGAATTGACCAACTTCCTTTGGGATGTTCAACTATTTTTAGTCTAGGGAAGATATTTATATAAAATTCCGCAAGGAAACCATCTACTCATCTCAATTCCCACAATCCTTATAAAAAATATCCTAGGGCAAAACCACACCAAACCAAAACAAAAACTCATGAAGACTAGATTAAAGAAAGGGAGTTTACCTAATATATAAAGTTTACCGTATATAAAATGAAGAGATTTTTTTTTATAAAATTGGCAAAACTTAAAAATATGATAATACTTTAGTAAGTTGTAGTGAAATTGATATTCTACATCACTGGTGATAATGTTGATTGATTTCCTTTTGGAAAACAAATAGAAAATGACTATCATTGCCTTTTGAGAAAGTAATGTTGTATCTTTAAGAGCATCATAAGCAAAGAATAAAAAATATTCAAAGAGGGAAAAAATTCAATGCCTGAAAAAGAGATTTAATATAGGCTACATTTTGGTATAAAAAACCCTAAATGACTTAAAATGTACAAGAATAAGGAACTGGATAAGAAAATAATACTACATTATTGGAGGGAATTATGTGGTTAATGAAATACATGCAAATAATGTGAAACAATGTGATAATGCCTTAATAAAAAGCCAGCATAAGAAATAGATATTCTCAAAAAGTTTATCTTACCATTGATCATTCTAAAATTTGTTTATTTATTTTTGACAATTATTTCCCAAAGTTCAGAAGAACCCACCACGGGAAAACTATTGCTGTATATGCTTTACAATTTTTGAGGATGTCATATACTACTCTGTGCCTCTCTCTATGAAATTTCTACCTGAGCAGTTACTTTTATAATTACCCGATAGGATGAAAACAAAAAGTTGTGTTTCATCTGAGAAACTGATATTTTCTCTTACCTATTGAAAAGTTCAGAAAAATATTACTGCTAATTCTCTACCCACCCCCCCACCCCTGTTTTATGACTGCCAGGAATCTAATAGGTAATTCCACATTCAAATTAAAACATATATTGTTTATAGTCACAAATAAGACCACACAAATATATGGTCACTATGTTCCTTTTTTCCCATTTTTAGATTTTCTGTTTATATTCATAACCATCCTGTGTACTTGTTTTCAATTGCTTAAATTCTCTTCGTGTATATTTATTGTATGTATTTAATAAGGTTTTTCAAAATCTTTGTGGTCTGAATACATAATAAACATTGCTTATTCCTGACAATTTACCCAGGCATATTTTATTTCTGAGGATTTATCCATGCTGTTTTTTAATATCAAATCAAAAGAAGAGCATGTAAGATTTGGAATTCTTGCTTCCCTGCCCTATCAATATGTTTGTTTTTGTTTTTTTTTTTCTCCATGAACCTGTGAGTGAGATATGTCCAAAGTACATTTCTCTGGCAGATTATGCTTAATGTAGTTACTGGAAATGGTGTTTAATGTATGAGAACTGTTTCCCGAGAAAGTAAAATCAAAACTAGTCAAATGGGACTTAGAAAAAGCCTTATTTTTAGTATTACTCGAAAATATTTTGTCATTTTTCTCTGTAGTTGGTTGAATTGTGTCACCTCAACAAAGCTATTTCCAAATCCTAACCCTTGGTACCAGTCAATATTGCCTTATTTGAAATAAGGGTCTTTTTAGATGTAATTAAATTAAGGATCTTGAAATAAAATTATCCTGGATTTAGGATAAATTCAATGACTGTTATCCACATGAAGATGGAGGCAGAGATGAGACAATGTTGCTACAAGCCAAGGAATACCTGGGGCGCCCTGAAGCTAAAGGAGGTAAAGAAGGATTCTTTCCTAGAGTCGTCAGAGGGAGTACGGTTCTCCCATACAGCCTCCAGAACCGTGAGAGAATGCATTTTCTGCTGTTCTAAATAACCAAGTTGATGGTAATTTATTATGGTGGTCTCAGACACTAATACACTCCTAACTTGACATTGGCAATATAAATTACTTTAGGGTACTATCTCTATAAACTCATTCACCTCCATTTCCCCATTAGTATCAAACAGAGGAGGAGGGGGAGGGGAGGGGAAAAAGGAGGAGGAGGAGAAAGGGAAGTAAGCACAACGGTGGCGACATGAAGAGGAATAAGGAGGAGGACAGGGAGGAGGAGGAGGAAGCAAAAGAAAAAGATGAAGAAAAACCAGCAATACATTAAAAAAGAAATGCAAAGTAGCTCATAGATATTTCATTGAAGCTCTTGCTTATTAGTGAGTCAGGTTTCTGATTTTAGCTACTATACTGAGTCCAGGTGAAAAGATTTATCCTTTTTTCTATTCTAAAAATTAAAGCCTTCCAAAGCACAGATGTTGAACAGATTGCATACTGCATGTTGCCATTTCAATACTCTTTCACTGGAATGAATAGGTAGTACCCACTCTCTTCAAATTAACTGGTGGGTATTGTACCTGTGATCGCCTGTTCTTTACTTTCTTTAAGTTTAAAGGATTGGATTGTAGGTTTATCTAGGGAGGAACTCTTAAATCAAGTTTGCTGTGGCATAAATCGAAGTGCTTTTATTAGACTGAATTAGAAGAATAATTATCCCATCTCCTCTTCTGCTTTTCCTCAAAAGGGTCTTCATTATCCAGAAAACTCTAAGTCTGCAGTTCAGTGGTTAAGATAAGATTCCCCTTGAAAATCCTAGGTTTGGTTCAAGCACATTTTCATTTATTGACACCAAAGAATCCATCCTGGAATTAGATCAGGGGCAAGCTAATTCCTACTAATACATGTTTTATTTTAGGGGAAATTGTCCTGGTGTGGCTTTCTACTAGCGTTGGACTTCCTTAGAATGGGAAGGATTTTTTCTGTTTTATTTTTTTTTTTTTTTAAACTTTTTAAAGGTTCTGAATATACTCACTGAAGCTGTTCCTAAATACTTGATAGAACTCAATGTTGTAAAAGTAACTATTCTAGGAGTGGAATAATATCAAATTCAACTTTCCTATGCTGAGGGTGAATAATGCTAAACATTAGCCTGAAAAGTATTACAGTGCTCCTCTCTTTTCCCAGCCTCCATATTTTCTCTCTACATATACCTTTCTTCCAGGTGTACTTCAGATCCCCTTTCCAACAACAAAGAGCTTGCAGAGAATGGTGTGTTGCCCAATATGGAAAGAAAAAATAGAGCTATGAATGCAGCACGAACTATATCTAGATGTGTGTTCTCAGGAGAATACTAGAAAAATAAGTCCAATGGAAGCTCACTTAAGTACTATGCTATTCTCTTATTGCTTTGTGAGAAAGAACAACTGCTAGCATTAACTCTGAGAATCTCGTTTAGAGTGATGCTTACCTAGAACAGTTTCTCTCATCATCCTCAACCCAACCAATGGAGAATGAAGAATCCACTGACCTGAATAAAGATCCTGAACACCTGTGTACTAAAATACATTGTGGTGACTCAGGGAGACTAACATTTTAACAAAGGTGAATGGAAACAGCAAGCACTCATTAGCTCTCCAATATGGGAGAAAAAGAGCTGGATCTTATAAATGCATGCTGAATTTTTTATTTTGTGCTGTTCTTTATCGTTCATTTCTAAATCATTTTCCTAATGGGAGAAAGAAAAAGAATCCCTTAATTAATTGGTACTTTAAAATAAAACTATTTTTCCTATTCTATTGACATTTTCATTCTGTATTTCTCATTCATCAATGCTATGAAAATTATAGATTCAATAATATGCTAATATTTCCTCAAGCATACATGGAAATTTATAATTTTTATTTTTGTGCAGAGACAGAATAAAGTGAATTTAAGTGTCAACTGGGTAACAGCAGTTTCAAAGTGGAGTGTCTATTTAACCATTATAACATTAACTTTTTCATGTGCTGCCAACAGTGTAATCCTTTGTGTCTCAATCATGTTTTCTTTGTGTTACTGACATTATTTTTAAATGAATTAGTTATATAATGCCATAATGATTTATATATCTGTAAGTTTATAAGATGTGCATGGCATCATTTTCTAGTCTATCAAATGAAAAACGGGGCTAGATAATTAACTATTTGATTAATCCTCACAGAAAGAAAGTTCTGCAGAATGAAAAGATCAACATCCACACTATAGAGTTTGGAAAATCCAGTAATTCCAATGTGAAGACCTTTTCTTACCAATGATACTATTTTTTTTTTTTTTAATGTAAGCATAGACTTCTGGTTGACTAAGATGGTAGTGTGAGATACTCCAGTATTCTGCTCCCCCACATAATCTTTGAACAACTATCAAAAATTTACAGAGCAGTCTTCCTCAGAGCTCTGGAAAACAGTTAGAGATTGCAGTAATTGGGTAGACATTGCATATAGATAAAAGCAACTTAAATATTGTAGGAAAAGCTTATTGTGCCCTTGCTGGCCCCTACTCTACCCTGTTCCCAGCTTGGTGGGAGCTAGCCTGGGCTCTCAGTGTCAGTCTCTGGCAGAGTAACCCCTATGAACTGGAATGCATATGTCTGTGTCAGTCCATCTGGTAACAGACTCAAGGAATGAACCAAGACATTCATCTCTGGCTCAAAGTCCCAGAAATTGTGCAGCCCACAGAAGCACTATGTGGACAACTAAATAACTGTAAGAAACAATCATATTGAAGCACTCCATAACAAAGGATTACTGGCATTAAGAAAAAAAAATAGAACACAATGAAAAAGATAGATGTCAATTTATCAAATTTAAAAACTTTTCTGCATCAAAGGATATTACCAAGAAAGTGAAAAGAACTACAGAATGGCAGGAAATATTTGGAAACCATGTATCTGCTAAGGATTTAATATCCAGAATATACAAATAACTGCTATAACTCAACAATAAAAAGACAAACAACCTGTGTACTTCAAAAGTGGGTAAAGGTCTTGAATAGATGTTTCTCCAAAGAAGATATACACATGGCTGATAAGTACAGGAAAAGATGCACAACATGATTAGCCATCTGGGAAATGAAAATCAAAACCACAATGAGATACCATTTCACACCCACTAAATTCCCTACTAATGAAATGGAGAATAAAAAAAAAAAATAACTAGTATATGGAGAAATAGGAACTCTGTATTTTTGGTGGTAATGTAAAATGGTGCAGTCACTGTGGAAAAGAGTTTGGCAATTCTTCAGAAAGTTAAATACAGAATTACCGTATGACCCAGTCTTCCAGCTGTTAAAACAAATACCATATAAGGGATAGGCTTAAACAATGGGAATTTATTTGCTCATTGTTTTGAGGCTACAAGAAGTCCAAAGTCTAGGTGTCAGCAAGGTGACCAAAGACTGTAGCATTCTGGTACTGGCTGCTGATGATCCTTGGTCTTTGGCTTTTCTGCCATCTGGAAATGCACATGGCAGCATCTTCTCCTTTCTCTTATGGATTCTGTTGACTGCCAGCTTCTGGCTGCTCCCTGTATGTGCTGTTTCTGTGTCCAATTTCCTTTGCTTATAAGGACTTCAGACATATTGGTTTAAGGCCCACCCTCATTCAGTTTGGGCACACTTTAACTACTAACACCTTCAAAGGTCATATTTACAAATAGGTTCACAGCCCACAGAACCAAGTTTTGGGACCTGAACATGCCTTTTGAATATAATTCAATAGGCAATTCCGATTCTAGGCATATACCCATAAGAATGGAAAGCAGGAAATCAAATAGATATTTGTACACCAATGTTCTTAGCAGCATTATTCCCAAATTGACAAAAGCTGGAAACAGCCAGGTGGCAATCAATGGAAGAATACATAAACCAAATGTTGAATACACATAAAATGAAACATTATTCAGTCACAAAAAGAAATTAAGTTCTGATGCATGCTACAATATGGATGACATGGATGAAGACATCATGCTGAGTGAAATAAGTCTGAAACAAAAGTACAAATATTGTATGATCTCACTTACATGAAATTATTAGAATATGTAAATTCACAAAGTCACAGACTAGAATGTAGGTTATCAGGCGCAGGGGTGAGATTTGGGAATGGTGAGACAATGCTTAATTTTGACCGAGTTTCTATTGGGTGTGATGGAAAAGTTTTGGTAATAGATAGTGGTAATGGTGGCACAACAATGTGAATATAATTAACACCACTGAATTATGTACTTGAAATAGTTAAAATAGGAACTTCTAAGTCATATATATGTTACCAGAACTAAAATTTAAAAAAAACCCATAGGACTGCACAACACAAAGGGTGAACCCCAATGTAAACGATGGACTAGAGTCAATAATAAAATTAAAATAATATTGTTTCATAAATTGTAACATACATACCATACTAATGCAAAATGTTAATAATAGGGGAAATGGGGGTGTGGGGGACATATAGAGAAACCCTGTTCTTTATGCAAGATTTTTCTCTAAACCTACAATTACTCTAATAAAATTAAAATACACATTTTAAAAAGTAAATTGAAAAGAAAATCGTTTCTAGGAATCTTTAGATGTGGGGTCTAGATTGTCTCAATAAATCACAAGGACAGACACAAGTGGTAAGTGTGGGTTGTACTGAGTGCTGAGTAAAAAATAGAATTATCTCCAGGAGTGGCTCCCAAATCCCCACGGGGACCTTGAAACACTGGAGCTAGTCTACTTTTGATGCCAGACAGTGTGACCTTGTGAAACGAGCACTGGGCTAGAGCTGGATGAACTAGAGGTGAACTATAGCTTCTTTACTTGCTGGGTTTGTGTGGGGCAAGGAGTCTAATCTGCCCATTCACTTTCATAGATAAGAGCTGGTATTTCGCAGTAGTTGGGAGACAGTGCTGCGCCTTGTTACTTACCTCTCTAAACTTCACTTATCCTTTGTAGGTTCAGCTTTATACCCTAATCTTCTACCTTATATTTCTTATTGAAAAGTGTAAGACTGTTTATAGCCATACAAGAGCTACTATGCAGCTGCTAAAAGATTTTAAAATAAAGAAAATCTTTATATGTTGATTAGGAAAAAAATGTAAGCATAAATATTCTCTGCTTTCCAGTGAAATGTACTGACAGAGATTCCCTCATTCACATGAGTGAGTCCTCATCTTAATATTAAAGGGGAAGGGACAGAATGCAGGCCATCTTCTCTACCCCATGTATCCCAGACATAACTGCACTTGGTCTAAAGGTGTTATTTTTCTTCCCTTTAGGATATAAGGAGTTTAAGTTTCTGTTTGCAGTATATTACAGATGGAAACAGAACTGCTTGTAACAGGGAATGTAGAGAATAGTGATGGTGAAAAAAGAAAAAAATAAACCAAAATCACATCTCTCCTGAGAATCCTCTCTGCTCTATTAAGATGCTTATTGATTACACTGAGAAACATCCAAGCATGAACAGATTTGAAAACAGCAATAACAAATATGCAACTCACCCCATCTATCAATGTTTGACTTCTGTATAATAAAACATTTGGTGATATTTGACAATTACTTATGATTCTCAAGTGAAGCACTGTTGCTTATTTGGATTTTGATTTATAATTTGAAATAATCTTCCCAGAAGAATATTAAAAATAGTGTTTGACACATTAGTATGAAGTTGAGTCATCATCTATTACTAAAACTTACCCATATGAAATATTAGGCTCTTTTCTATCAACCTGAAATACTTCTGACAGTGAATATTAAATAGCTCATTTAATGTTGCTTGGTGAAAGATTCAACTGATGACTGAAGAGCATTTTCAGATTCAGAGTTGCATTGAGTTTTACAATACATAGACTCATATAGCTGGAGATATATCAGTTCTATGAAGGTTTAGAACAGGTGGATGTTCGAAGAAATTAAGTGATTGTTGAAAGCCTACAATGTAAAATTTATGTTGTAAGATAGCCTTTTAGTTCTGAAGAACTATGCAAACTTTTTTTATATATCTGAAAAATATGCAAAACATGTGAGAATGACATTGCAAATGACATTGCTTAAATAAATTAACATTCTATATATTGAAAGAATTGGAGAAACACATTCTATCATAATGCCAGAACCTGGTGCAACTAGATGGCCGAAACTCATTTAAACAGTATTCCTAGAGCAGGTTCGTGCCTTCAGACAGTTATGTTTCTATTCTTTCAATAGTGAAAGGTCAGTGAAATGCTCTATTAAGTTTAGATTATTGGACTTTTATAATATTCATTCATTATAACAAAGTTTCATACAAAAAGTAAGCATATTAATATACTCTAATATGCTGTTTGAAACAGTGCAAATGAGAAAAGCCCAAACCATACAAATGGGAATCCATTTGCTGTCTAGTAATTTATTTTTACTTACTGTTAATAGTAACTAAAATAAAGGCCCTGATTATTACATTTCCTCTCTTTCCAGACTACACAAAATAACAATTCATAATTAACATTAAGAACACTTTAAACAGTACCCATCTACCACTATTTCTACATCATATCATTGCAGATACAAATTTATGCCTCTGCAAATCCACTTAAATATTTTAGTCAGAAAAACGCATTTGTTTAAAATGGTAAATACTTATAAGAGAGGGTGCTTGTGAGACATCTAACCTTATAAACACATTCTCTATTGTCATTCACAATGATTTGCTTCTTAAATATGGTAGACATTCTATTTTGAATGCAACACATAGTTTCTCCTTTACTAATCCATGATGTCATTTAGTTAATAACATATGGGTTTTATTATTATTTTGTTACTAACTCAAAGAGCTGTTCTTAAACTAAACAAGTTGCTATATTGCCATTAAAAAAATAAATAAAGCAAAACAAAAACCAAGCATATTCTGTTGAGAAACACATTAAGTAATAAGTTTCAATGTTAAGAATGTCTCCTTAACCTGAGCAGCTACGTCACTCTCTACTATGTTAATGTGAATGGAGTTAGGTATGATGGGTTCAAACAAAACGTTAAGAATTCAAGTTAATAGACACCTATAGCATTAAAAACACGTTGAACTTCAAGTAAAGAACATGAAAAAGTGTAATTTCCCCCCTCAGATTGCAATTAAAAAGGACAATTGAGCATGTGTGTTTGTTCAATATGATTTATTGAAGAGACTATCTACAATTTTGATAAAGGTCTCAAGAATCCAAAAGGCCAAATCTCTTTATTCTTTCTGAGTTGATATAAAAGTTATCTTAATGGCTATAAGTTTAATGGAGTTGCTTGTTTCAGTTGTTAAATGATTCTCTTAAGATTCCATGTTTCTTGAAGCAATTTTTGTTCCAGGAAATAAACTGTTTTTAAAGTTGTAGTATTGTTTGTTTAGTTTAAAGTTAAGAAGATTTTTGTTTAGACAGTTTAGAAATATTTTCTTATTTTGACCATGTTATTCACACATTTGACCACAGCTAGAAAGTTGAAAGTTAAAAGTTAGCAAAAACAAATGCATCTGCACATCATAGCATTTCTCAAATTTTATAAGGAACACATTTTTTTTTTTAATCATGAACTTAAACAGAAAGCCAAGCATTCGTGCATATGGTCACACTGTAGTGATTGTAATTAGGACCAGCTGTTACACTTTGTAGTTTCTGGAAGCCTGTGTATTGCCTTCTAGAAACATGGACTTTGTGCAAGCCATAAGAAAAGAAATTAAAGAACATGCAAGGCTGAATGACATGCCATGTTCTTCTTCAGAATACTTTTAATTCACCAGACTTAGGAAGCATACATAGCTTTTCTGATGCCACTTATATGTAACCCACATACAGATGAAATGATTTTTTATTGTCATTATTTAAAGACTTGCAACCTTTAACCACTCTGCTTCATGTAAATGTATCTCTTTGTTATTGTGACACACCTTAACTATGTCAGAGTCAAGGGCTAGTACCCTTTGTGAACACAAACACACACCAACAATATCTAACATCTCAATCTTGGTATCCTTAATTAAAATATATTCCAGTGTAATACGAGATTAGATAAAATAGCCTATATTAAGTCAGACAAATTTTTTACTTAAGAGAGGCATGACATAACTGAATATTCAAAATTTGCTTTCTTCTAAAACATCTAATGATATCAGTATTTAGTTATAGGGAAAAAATGTGATGGCTCAGGGAAGGATTTGGGGAATATGTTGGCAGCAACAGCATCATAATTAAAAAATCTCACTGAATACCACTGTAGTAGGCAGAATAATGGCCCTCCCAATGATGTCCACATCCTGATCCCCAGAACCTGTGACTATTTTGTCTTCTGTGGCAAAAGGAAATATCAGATGTGATTAAGTATACTGAGATGCGGATATTATTTTACATGATTAGTGGGCTATGTGTTCTGATAATGTAGATATAGTACAGCTATTTTAAAAAGAGGGAAAACTGGGAGAGAATATGTGGAACACTTTTAATGTTTTCATAGTCATATTAGTGGTAGTATGAATATTTTTTTCTGGAACTGCTGCATGTATAATATGGGATCAAACAAATAAGCATTATGTGTGTCCCTGAGAACGAGGATTCTTAGTGTGGAAGGAAATACACATGAAAGCCATTGAGAATAGGTGAAATTAAGGTTTCCTTGCCTTATTTTGAATTGGAAATAGCAATATGATCTCATAAAGTATTTTATCTTTGTGTATGTACGTGTGTGTGTATACATACATATGCATTTCCTAGGTCCATCAAATGAAAAGGCCTAGAAAACAGTGACCAATACAGAAATAATAAATATCCCCAGCACCTAAATCAAATGTTTTGAAATAGTATTTCCCACTAAAATGATCCAGAGTTTCTTGGGAAGATGGATAATTCCACATGAGGCAGGATACGTTTAATATCAGCCATGTCTTAACATACCACATAGCAATGAAATTCTCAAAGACTTACAAGGAGTCAATTTGAACACCACATGCAGATGGGACAATTTCAATAAGATAATTATGAAGTACTCAAATCCATTTAATATGTGTACATCCATGTATTCATCATTTTATTTTTAATAAAATAAAATATTTTGCAGGATAATAGGAACCATTTCATAAAGTGAAAGCATCAAACATTCACACCTACCTTTCCTATATGAACTGTGCTACTGGATAACCAAATAATTGATGCTGGAATATGTCTCTTTGTATTAGTATCCCAAGAAACAAATAAAAAATGAAATGATAGAATTAAAATATGACTTTGCAATCTGCAATGAATTGATAGATATAGGAATTAAGCACTAATGGCTGCTAACATCACTAAAAGAGAGACAATTATAATATGCTTTCTATAGATCTTGCTAAACATCACATTTAATTAAGCCAAAGGGATCCAAATGTCTGGATCCAGCAGGCAGTTCGCAGAAAGTACAGATAAAAAGGGCCATATTGACCTGGACCATGAGTAAGCAATCAGAAGAGCACAGCTTGTTTAACATATAAATTATAAGGAAAAGAAGGGGATGGGGTGATAATTTATAAACTAAGAGCTACTGCTATAATCTTACAAACTTATGAAATACATAGCACTGTTAAATTTAGTTACTATTTAAGTCCTACTATCTGACATTGTTTTAAAGTTTTAGATCTTCTTCTTTCTTTAATCATCTCAATTATCTTATGAGTGAAGCACTTTTTTTATTTTTTTTTTTTTACCAGATTACAGACAAGAATATTGAAGTCCATAAAGATTAAACATTTCCTCAAGGTCATAAAGCCCACAAGTTATGAGTCTAAGATTCCGATTGATGCCAGTTGGATAAAAACCTACAGTTTTAATATGAACCTATTATTTAATACTGCATTGTATATTATATAATTATAATGAAATATTTTTCTTTAAGAAATTGGAAATGTGGAAGAATATTGAACTCTAAAGAAAATATTACAATATCTTATAATTCAAAAATTCTTATACTCAGAGTAAAGCACCTTGTATTTTATAAATAGGTCACAGTCCAGGATTTGAATCACTTTTTAAAAGTAACACATTACTTTGCTAGCAAGATCATTTGATTCACAGATAAGGTAAATGATATAAACCTTCAAGGATGACTAGGAATTCATTATATGGCTGGAAGCTGGTAGAAGTAAGTGAGTTCCAGGCAGGGCACACAGCATGCTCTGGAAACATATTAATTCGGAGTGATAGAAACCAAGAATGTTTCAGCAGGGGTGTTGTAGTGTATAACAATAGAATTCTATTTTACACAGCCTGGTAATTCAGTAAGGATGTTAAAGTTTTTAAAGCAGGGGATGGCATAAACAGAATTGTATTGTAGTAGAGTAACTCTGGATACTGTGTAGGAATGGGGTTCTTAATTGGGGCAGCATGAATACTAAGAGGATCTATAGATCGGCTTTGGAGATTCTGGGAAACTTGTGAAAATACATGGGAAATTTTGACTTTTTATGTTTGTACATATTTTCTGGGGGTGGGGTCATCGATAACTCTTGGAAGATTATCAAAGAATTCTACAAAGAATCATGGTATTAGCAGAAGTTTTACAAGCAATTTAGGAAGTGCATTTGTTTCATAGGGCTTCCATAACAAAGTGTGTGGTGTTCTTTGGATTATGGAAACACAACTCCGATTTCTACCTACGTCTTCGCAAGGCCTCTTTTGCCTGAGTCTCTTGTGTCTTTTCTCTTAAGGATGCCAATGACTTGATGCCGAGTCCATCCTGAATCTAGAATGATTTTAGATCAAGATTATAGATTAATTACAACAGCAAAGACCCTATTTATAAATAAGGTCACATTCTGAGGTCCTGGGTAGACATAAATTTGACGGGTGGGGGTGTCTTAGTTTGCTTGGCTATTAGGAAAAATATCACACACTGGTTGGCTTAACTATAGGAATATATTGGCTTACTGTTTCAAGGTCAGAAATACAAAATCAAAGCATCATCAAGACCATGTTTTCTCCCCAAAGTCTGTAGCATTCTGGTGTTGGTTTGCCACAAATGTTGGAGTCTTTGACTTATATCTCTAACTCCTGTGACAGGGTAATTTCCCTCTCTCTCTCTCTCTCTCTCCCCTGCTCTTCCAGTTTCTGCTGACTTCAGGCTTCTGGTTTCTCTCTGACTTTCTCTTTATAAGGCCTCCTGTAACACAAATTGAGGCCCACCCTGATTCAGTTGGGTCCCACCTAAATAGGATCTTAGAAGATCCTGTTCACAAACAAGCCCACAATTGATATTGCATCTTCAAAGTGTCCTATTTACAAATAGGTTCAGGCCCACAGGGAAGCAGATTAAGATTAAGAACATGTTTTTTGTTGGGTACCTAATTAAAATCTATCACAGAGGGACCCTATTCAACCCACTACAGAAAATTATTATTTTAGTCCAAGGGAAGCTATGATGCTAGAGAGGGAGTGGAAAAATAAAAGGAGTGGGGGTTATTTAGAATGTTGAATTTTTGTGTCTGCTTGGAATTTAATGACGAGGGAGAGGAAAGAATTGAGGATGAATACCAGGTCTATAGTTCGGAGGATGGAGAAATTTGTATGCTATTTGCTGAGACAGGAAAAAAGGACATAAGTTTGAGAGTAGGTTTGGTTTATGTTTCATTAGGACATGCTAAATTGGACATACATTTGTGCTCTGTAAGGCAATTTGGGAAGAAATGGGAAAGAAAAACATCTCAATCTCACTCTGAGTAAAGAGATTTCATGGAGTACAAAATTGAAGCGATTATGTTCGGAAAGAGGAATGTTCACATTTATAACTCTGAAAATAAAACAGCTCTGGATGTTGAGTTGTTTTATTGAAGATTTCCAGGAGAAAATCCAGACTGCAGGGTGATTAAATTTCAACAGGAAAAAAGAAATGGTTGACAAGTTTTTCCAGAAGCGTAAGTGGAAAGACGACAGAGACGGTTAGAGAAGACCACTGGATCACATGAGGGATGTCTTTTTTGAGGTAAAAAAAATAAGTCTATGTGCTAAAAGTAAGAAGTCAATGAGAGGAAAGTGATGAAAGAATAATAGGGGAAATTGAGTGGGCAAAATATCGGAGAATATGAAAAGGGATGAAATCTTCAGCATATAGGGAAGTTTTAGCCATAGTCCTGGATAAGCAGAGAAGGTAGTAAGTTGGTTGTATACACAACAAAACAACAACAACAAAAATTCAGTGACAAAGGCATAAAAGGAATGCAGTCACTTTGAGTCTTAATTTATCTGGGGAGAAGTAGGTGATGTTACTCGCTGAGGATGATGTTTTTAGTGACTAGAGGAATATGGTGGAAGCTTACAAGAACCATTGCATAGAAGAAAACACCAGCAAAAGCAAGAGGGTTTTTGTTGAGCTTCTCATTACACTTATGAAACCCAAATCACTGAGAATCTCCAGGTATAGTGAAGTCTTAGTTTTGTCGTGTTGTTGAAATACTCAGTAAGGTTATTTACGTTGCAGTTGGTAGCTGGCACTGCCTTTAGTTCTTGTCTACAAATATCAAAGAAAAGTCAGTTCTGTAGTTCATTATTTTCTAGAAGTCTGTTGGAAATTTATTCAGGGTATCAGCTTTCGCAGAGCCTAAAGATTCCATTTATTTCCTGCTGACATCAAACCATTTATGAAGCTAACTAGAAAGATCAGTCTCAGAAACAGGGTCATAATATTTCCCCGTGGCTATCATCTAAGTAAAGTGAAATGTACTGAAGAACTCATAAAGAAACTTTCATATACCAGGTCCTGAAAATGAACTCTAAAATCTTGCCAAGTACTTTTGAGATTCAAACAATTTCTTGAAGTAGCACTCGGCCCTAAATTTATTCTTTAACAACAGAAGGGAGTGGAATTTAATTGACCTTAGCACTTTTCAGAGTAAACTACACTATCAAAGAACTGGCTTGGTGAGTAAGAGAATGGACACTGGAGCCAGAAGCCTGAGTTTGAATTGGCCCCTTATTACGTCTGTGACTTATATAAATTGCTTAAATTTTCTGTGCCTCAGTTTTGTCATCTGTAAAACAAAGAGGAGAATAGTAGTTACTTAATGAGTTGTAAAAATTAAATGAGTTAATATTTGTAAACACTTAGGTATATCACCAAGAAAATAGTGTTTATTTTATATTACATGAGTGTTTGCTAAGTATATACTTATATGCATAAATGTTTAATTAGGCAGATTCTATTGGACACTGATTCCATATACTTTGCATTCTTGGTGCTTTAAAGATGACTCACATTTCTTAGGATAAGAATAAGTTTACACATGTGCACATGAATGCACACATTCTGCCATTTGTCTTATTGTTGAACAGATGGGGATGAACAAAAATTTCTTAAGGCCATCAGAATAATTTAACAACCTATCACAAAATAGAACAAATCAGATTAGCAAATAAATATGTTTTGGTAAATGCATAGATGAGTCTTTTGACATTTCTGAGGAATTAATTCCTATGTTTTCTCTTGCTCCTAAAGTCATTTAACAAACAATTTACTATTACTCACATGCTGGTTAATGGTTCAAGTTTCCAAATTGTGCTATTCAAGTTCTTTCAATTCTTCCTAGATAGTTTACATATATATCATTTCAACTAATCCACAAAACAGCTTTATATGGTAAATATTGATATCCTCAGTACATATTATAAAATATCATAAATCTCTTAAGTCTCTTATGAAACTGTGAATATTAAATTCAAAGATGCCGAGAATATGCTCTTAATGTATAAATATTTGTATGTGCACTCCCTGTTCTATACATACAAAGAGAATTATACATGTATTTTCATATGCACTGCATTTTCATATGTATTGGTATTCCAAAAAGACAAAGTTTCATTCATTCCTCTCATTACCTTCAAAATAAAACTATTATAAAGAACTACTTAATCCCAAGCTGTACTGATTGGTTTCTAAAGATAATTTTCCTCCAATAAGGTAAACTAAAGTAAATTCACTTAAACAGATATTTAAAATTCACAACAATTTAATATTAAATAGTGAATGAAATTTTCAACTCAAAAACTAAATCTGATATTTAAAAAGTAATGTACAGTCTATAGCTGCAACTGTCCACTCTGTTTTAGAATGAGCAGAGTATCATGTTTTCAGTTTTGTCATGATCACTCCAATAAAATTGTATGATAGCCTAACACAACTTCTTTCACTTCCTTTTTACTTGAAAGTCATATTAAAAAAGTATCTCAGATTTAATATTTAAAAGTTTTAAGACCTTTCCTAGCCATTTGATACTCAAACAATTTTATATTAAAGTGTCTATTAGATCAACAACAATGTAGATTCACACTGCACCCCTAATACTTAATTGGTCTAACTCTGACAGATCCACATTTTTCAATGTTTGTGTGCAATCTGCAGTTTTCCAGCATTTTCATTAGCTTCATGCATCTTTGTATTGTTTTCAAAACTGTCATTTTTGCTTGGCCAATTTGCACAGCTTTCCCTCTGTACTTTCAGTGGTGTTCAATAGTCTACTATCAACAAGATACGTATCTACAGATATATAGAGGATATTTGAGTGGGAATTAATTTTATAAGCAGGTAACCAATTTGTGAATATGTTTGTGTGATAGACCCTTTTGCCTACATATGTGACCACATGATTTTGGGGACTTCCATAATAAATCCTTGCTATTTAAAACTATCTTACAGTCTCTCTGGACTGAAAGCTGAACTAAAGAAGTGCAACATTTCTAGGAATGTTTGCCAATTAAAGATATATCAATAACACAACATTTAACATTAGTGCCTAATTCTAAAGGCACACACAACTTGATATGCTGAAATCCCATGTGATTTAATAGTTTATATTCTCTCATAGTGCTCTGTCGTTAGTCTGTGTTAATGTTTCATACTTAAGAATAATAAATAATTCTCCACAGCCCTTAACAAGAGATACTCACTTAATGTCCCCAGTATAGACTGTCAACCCACTCTTTTCTCTGCCTAGATAAATTATATGTATGTTTTAAAGTATAACTCAAATCCCACCTCATCCATTATAGTCAATATTAATCTCTCCCTCTCCCAAATTTCCATAGCAATACTCATTATCAGTAGAGTGAGCCACTTTTTCATCAAATATTCATAATCTGACATGTGCTCTTATTTGAAAATGCCATGTAATGTATTTATGATTTATTTCCCCAGTTGAATTGTAAGCAAAGCATTCTGGCCCACTTCATGCTTCTTTTGGATGAACCACAGTGCCTTGTTCAATGATTTCCACATGCTATCAAACAGAAAACCCTTGAAGAATCAAAATTAATGCAATTTATGCTGATCAAATGCAGGGTCTTTATCTTACATTTCTCTTTTTTTTCTATATTGTCAAGAATAGCTTAAGGGCCCTAGTACTTTTCCCAAAAATATGTACAGAGTGGTTATTATTTAAGTGAGAGAAAATCAATCAAGGCATTCAGCTGATTTTAGGAAATACGGCAGAGCATAGGAAAAAAAAACATGCTATTAATATCTCAACCATACGAAAATTCTTTTTAATGATATATGAGTAATATGTATTTTTTAAAAAAGGTCTGCTTGTATAGAGAAAGAAATCCATCATGTAGAATAATAAACATGGTGTTTAGAGTATGATTGTAGTTTTACTCTAAGCCCTGGCTCTTGACAACTATGTGATTTTGAACATTTTTTTTAAAACTTTCTAAGCATCAATAGTTTTTATGGAATATAATAAAATTTGTTCCACAGTGTCCTTCTTTGTATAACAAATGTGACAATGAGAAAAGTTCTTTTAGGTTATATGAAGTATTTTTGGAATTATTTTGATTTTGAAGCATGTAACTTTCATGTGATTCATATGTGAATTCTTAAAAAGTTTAATCATTATCACACCTAAATAACATGGAACCACATGAAATATCCTCCACATACACATGAAAGAAAGAAGGCTAAAAATAATAAGTAAACCAAAAATATCTTGTATTTCTGGGCTATTTTTTGCAACAATCTGTAATTCAACCAGAATTTATTAAACATCACTGAGTACAAGGCACATTGCAATCTATAAAGAAAAAGAAGCTGTTGAGGAATGACATGTCAAAAGTCATCCTTTTATGATGCTATACATGCATTTATATTAATATGTTTTAAATCGACATTTGAAATACAACTGAAGACATTGGAAAACATCCCTTATACTTCTCTTCCACCTCTTACAAGTTTAAAGAAAAGTTTGATAAATTCTTGCGGAAACCAGATCCTAGCTGATTTGCTATTGTTCATTCATTTATTCAATCATTGAGTCATGTATTCACTCAACAAATATGCATTGAATAATCATTGTTTTTTGGGCATGGTGATAGATTCTAGATACATGATTATAAACTACACAGATAAAGTCTCATACTTGTGGAGTTTATAGCTAAGTGGGGAAAATATATGTAGGTAAACAATTTAGCATATATATGTAAACATATAAATGGAATTTGTGATGAGTGAAAAAGGGAATAAAAAGTGTAGCTATTAAGAATAGCAATATAGGACCCACTTTAAAAAGAAGGAAACGAAAGTCTTCAGGAAAGTGACTTCAAGTTGAGACCTGAAGATAAGAAGTCGGTCTAATGAAGAGCAGAGAGAAGAGTATTCTGAGCAGCGGAAAGATATGAAGCCCCCAAAAAGGAGGAAACACCTTGGTTCCTTTGAAGAAAGCCTGAGACCAGTGTGGCCGGAGCAGGGAGAGAGATGAAAGTGGGGATGGGAGGGATCTTGCAAAGGCCATGGTAAGAATTCTAGTTTTTATCTGAAATTTAAAAGCTACTGAAGATTTTTAAATAAAAGAATAAGTTAACTCATTTATGCTTTAAAAAGTGACTCTTCTGAGTGGGGAAATGGTTAGATAAAAAGCAAAAGGGGGAAGCAAGAATAGCAATAAGGAGCCTATAGCAAAGATTCTGTTTCCTAGTTGGCAGGTGATGGTGGCTTTGACTCGTGTAGTAAAAGGTAATAAAATCATCTGTTATTCCCTCCTTCCATCCTTTGCTCCTTCACTCCCTTTCTCCTCTCTCTCTCTCTCACTTTCTCTTTCTTTCTCTTTCTTTTTTGCCCTTTCTTTTTTTTTTCTCTTCCTTTTCCTTATTTCTTTTAAAGAATAAGGCAGTTTATTCATATTTTAGTTTTTTTCTACTAGTATATTCATATTGTTTTAGTAATAAAAACTATTCTCTGTTTTCTACAAAAAAATTGTTAATTTTTTTCTAACCTTCTGAGACCCAAAAACACCAAGGAGAAGTATTAACATATAATTCATCCAGAAATAATTTTAAAATTGGTGTTTTCATCCAGAAATCCTCAGTCACAACAGAGGCAGACCTGGCTTTGCTCCAATATGCTGACAGAGACTTGGAAGGACTTACTACTTGTCAGTGGCCAACAAGGCATATTCTAACGATTGATCTTTGTCAAGTACCCCTCTGTCTGCTCTACAAATATTTCATGTATTCATTTGAAAATGACCCAAAATGGACACTGCTATACTGCTTTATTTAAGGTAAGTCTGTCCCACAACTTCCTAATATGAAAACAAATAAACAATAGAGTTAATCAGCCCCCAGATCATATGACTCCATTTGATTCGATTATTGAAATAGGAGTGTTTCATTAATAGGAGATCACTTAAGAGTGTGAGTATAGGACAATCAAATTTTAATGGAAAGGAAAATCCTTGACTAGTCTACATCATAGTTTCTCAAATTTGGCCCTATTTGTATTTTGGGCCAGATAATCCTTTGCTGTGGGAGGCTGTTCAGCATGCTGCAGGACATTTAGTAACATTCTTGGCGTCTACCCACTGCTACTGGTGATTGTCAGTAGCAATCACCCCTCCTCCAATCATCACTCAGTTGTAACAACCAATAATATCTATAGACATTGCCAAATTTCCCCAGGGCATGGGTTCAGTGTGCGTGTGTTGGGGGGGGGCAGTGTGCAGGGGGGATGAACCCTGGTTGAGAACCACTGGTTTAGAGCACAGAATACTGTGCATAGAAAATACCCCCATTGCAAAAAGATATAGAGTTCCTAGGATGTTCCCGAAATGCTGTATATTGACAGAATGCAGAAATGCATAAGAAATTCACTAAGCACTGGGGAAGGTAAATTGATAATTACCAGACAGTTCAATGATAAATGTTTTATGTTTGTTGAAGAAGGGGAAGGGGAAGGGGAAGAAGGTGAAGAAGAAGAAGAAGAAGAAGAAGGAGAAGGAGAATAATAAGAAGTTGTTTGATTGATTTGGACTACTTCAAAGATGGCAGAGGCTAGTGGCTGTGCCCCAGGTAGGTGTGAGACACAGTGGCATTGCAGACAGAAGAAAATACCCTGGGCCAAGACAACAATTGTAAAGATGCTTGTTATTGTTCTGTGAAATGAACATCCTTTACTGAAGGACAGAAGTTGGGAGAACTGAAATAGACTTTTTTTAAAAAGCCTTCTGTACCTAGGAGTTCATACTATACTCTGGAGGTAAATAAAAGCTGTTAACAGGTTTCAAGCAGGGAATCTGTGAAATAATTATAGAAATAGAGAGATTTGTAAGTTGATAAGAAGTTAGAATATTTAGAAATCTATATTAAAGGTCAACAAACTATGGTCTGTAGACCAAATCAAGCTCATTTTCTCTCTTTTTTTAAATAAATGTATTAGAACACAGCCACAATTATTCATTCCCACTACAGTGGAAGAGTTGGGTAGTTGCAACAGAGACTGTATGGACAGCAGGACCTAAAACATTTAGTGTCTGCTCTTTTACATAAAAACTTTGCTGACTTTTGGCCTAGATCATTTTATTTGTTCAAGAAACATTAAGTACTTGCTAAGTGACAGGAATATTATAGGTCTTTAGAGTCACAAGGATGAAAACATCATGGGTCGATGGTTATCAAGGTTTATAGCTAGAGAAACAGACATTTAGCAGAATATATGCATTTACAGTTTTCAAAATGTTTTAATGTATAGATTGACTTGATTCTCCTTATATACTACACTAAAAGAATGAAATGCAAATATATATATATATATATATATATATATATATATATATATGTATTTTTTTCCCCCTCACACACTGGGAGACTTTGACTACTGGTTTTCTCTCACTTTAAAGAAACGAGAAACAAATTTTGTGCAGAATCTTTGGTATCTGCTTTTAAAGTTTTGTCAGAGGGCACTGTTGAAACAATATGATTTGAAGGAGGAAGTAAAGTGACTTGAAGGTGCAAGTGAAAGGCTTACATCACATCAGAAGGATGTCACCCAGGCTGGGGATAGGTGGAGACAGAAATATATCTTGTCCTAAGACCTCAGCAAACTGGACTCTCTTCCCTGGGAGCAACTCAAGGATGTGGGAAGATTCCAGATCAGGTGTTTGCCTGGTGGGTCTGGAGCATGTATTCTCAAAAGTGTATGATATTGCTCTCATGGAACAAAAATTAGTTCTTGAGTGATGAAACAAATCTCAGGTATTATAATAATTAATGGTCCTCCAAAAGGCCACAACAGAATATAAAGAGATAGACAGTATAGCTTAAAATTTAATGGGAAGGAGGGAATGATTCAGGATAAAATGTTGAGAGACACTGGGCCAGGGAGATCAGCCAATTCTGGGAATCCCTCTGAAGTTCCCACCCCTTTATTATACCTGAGTCTCAAGGCTAACACAATAGCAACTGTAGGGCCAGACCCAAAGACCATGTAGACATTGAAAAATAACATCCAGCAATAAACTAGGATGACAGATGATGGAGGGTTCTTATCACATATCAGCACTATTTTAAATAAGAGTCCTCCAGAAACTTGGCAATGAATTTGGGACAAGAGACTCCAAGAGTAACTGAGTTGAATGCCTCACCATACCTTGGTTGTGGGCTCAGAGTTGCAAATTTAGGAAATTTACTGTGGGTTTCTTAACTCCTGAGTTTATAGAATGCAATTGAGACCTTTTGCTGAAGAAGCAGTAGTGTGGCATACAGGTTTAGTAGACAGGATCAAAATCTGCACAGAGTATTGGGGGCATGGGGTGCTGAGAAAACAAAGGAATAATCGTCACTACCACCTAGATGTGAACTATAGGGAGGGGTAAAGTAATATTGGGAAAAGATCAAGTAGGTTAGATTCCAATAAAGGGAAATGATAAAAGCCTACCTTAAAACAAGGTCAGTGGATTTAGAGGACAGTAGATTTAAGAGATGCTTAGAAGATTTTAAATGTAGAGATTAGGCTTCTGAATGAGTCCTAGGGAGAAGGTAGGGGAGAAGGAAATACAGAGGGTAGCTACCAAGAAGAATGTACTAAAAGGAAGCTGAGGTCACAGGAGATAAAAGTTGCCAGTCTCCTTAGGACAGACCTAACTTTCTGAATGCTTTGAAGAATCAATTCTGGCAAAAATTGTTTGTCTTAGAGCGAAGTTTGCAAACTGATGGCCCTTAGGCTAAATGTAGCCTTCAGAGAGATGTTTTTTCTGTTTTATTTTGCTTTTTGTTTTGTTTTTTGTTTTGGTAGCATTTTATTGAAAATAATTTTAAGAATAACATTATTCTTAAAAAAATAGAAAATCATAATTTTATCAGCATTAAAAGAATCATATAAATGCTCTTAGAAATCCAAATTTCTGAGTCCTGAGGTCCATACTCCTCCCTAAATACAACAGAAAAATCAGTTGGAGCTGAGAAGTAGATGCTTCCATTAGATGGGGCACGTTTTCCAGTTCCCCATAATCCTTGCTGCTCCTTCAATTCTCCCCCCTCTGCTTCATTCATTACCTGGCTGACATCACAAGGCTCCAATAAGCCCCATCCCTGTGGAAATTAAACTGTCATAGACATCGAAGAACAATATGTCTCCAAACCAGCGAATAATGAGTTTGCACAAGGCAAATGGCAGTTTGACTGAAGACTTCCATTTGCATGTCATTCTATTTAAGCAGTCTTTGAAGAAAAGAGTAAGACTAGCTAAGGATACATTTACCAGAAAATAAGATCAAATCAGAAAATATTCTGTCAGAAGAGAAGTGAAAAAATAAGTACTATATTTGACAGAAAGGGATTTTGATTAAGTAGGCTTTCCAATTCTGTGCTCAGAATATAAGCTTTGAAATAGTAATTATTTGTTACGGCTATAAATTACTCCTATCTCACTCCAAGAAAATTCACAATCATCAAATTATCTTACGATGTTTACCTCCTCAGGATTTTTACCATGTTTTTACCCTACAACCCATTTCTGTCATATCCATACTTATTTAAAATATTCTCTTCTTGAGCTGATTTCCTCCAGGACCACAAAAAAAAGAGTCTAAAAAGCAAGTTGGTTTTATCACAAAAAGTTCACTTAGGTGGTATTATTCTCCTTTTTTCTGAAAATCCTAAACCATTTTGCACCCAGCTTGACCCAACAGCTGTAGCTCTTCTGCTCTCACTCCCTAATTTGTTTGCGCTTGGCTTATAGTCCTAGCTCTTTGGAGTGCTGATAATTATACTTGTCTGGAAGGTTTACAGACTGTAAAAAATCTGGACCTACTCTCATTTCAGCACAAGGAGACAAGGCTCAGGCTCCAATTTGGAACCGCACAGACTTAAATGGGGCATGTGAGTCCAGAGACATCAACAGCAGACTGCCAGCTTGAAGGTTCTTCTTCAAAGCCACTCACCATATGTTTGGCTACGAACTGAAGATCAAACAGTTCAGGATGTTATTACATCGCTCAAATGGACCTCTCTTAAAATATGTTGCTTTCATGGGGCAGATGAAATGTTGATAGCTAGAACCTCAAAACCCCATTTACAAGTGTAAAAGATTTTCTATCTCTGAGATATACCTACACAATCTAATTAATTAACAAATATCATAAAAAATATTGGAAAGGTATTTCAAATGGAAATAAAAAGTAAAAATAATAGAATCTTAAAAGCGGAGGTTGCTTTTAAGAACACATGGACAAGAAACAATGTTAGATAAGTTTTTAAATGATGGTGAATGTAGTTTGAAAAATTATTAAAGACAGGCAATTAAAGACAGGCAATTCAGATATATCAGGAAAATTATTATTTATCACTTACTGGCAATTAATAATGAATTTGGTTCTGAGGTTCAGTACATGGAGAAATTTAAAACCTAGCTCTCCCTAGATTTATGATCGAAATTGAAAACCTGAAATGTGATTTAAGTTTATGTTAAAGGGTTCAAGAGTTTAAGCTGGAAATCACAAATTCGTGGATTTGGGTGAGTGTTATAAAGTATTTAAACTTGGTTTCTTCTTTTTCACATAGACCTAGTCAATGTGGAGCTGAATATAGCCTTAGTGACTTCATTATCAATATTAGGGCTATTTGTGTTCAGTTTTGGTGGAGAAACAGCCATATTGGAAGAAAACTCATTCCTCTTAAACAGTTGCCCTTGTTTAGAGATAAAATAAAACCTATAGTAAAATCAGCTAAGAAGTAGAGAATTTAGTAATAACAATAATAAAAATCCTTAACAAGAACGTCATTTTAACTGTTTGGGTTTGAGATTGACTGGGTAAACAATAAAAAGAACATTACATTACTTCTCCCTATTTCCCTGCCCCTTCTGTGAATAAAATTACTACCTCATTCTTCAGAAATGCCAGCTACTTCAAAGAGCTAGTACATTTCCTTTTTTTTTTTAAGTGTGGTTGTTACTGAGAGCAATAAAAGGACCTAATTAAAGGTCCAGTGCAATTGACAGCTATTTGCTTTGTCTTTGTAAGCATTATTAGAGATGTTGTAGGTTTATAGAAAATCATACAGAAGATACAGAATTCCCATATACCATCTCCTCATCATTAACACCTTATTTTAGTGTGGTACATTTGTTACAACTGATGAAACTGATGAAAGAAAATTTTTATGATTGTACTATTAACATGGTTAAGATTAGATTTCATGGTTTGTGTTGTACAGTCCAATGCTGTTGTTTTTCTAATTTTAATTTTAGTTACATATATGCAACCTAAAATGTCCCACTTTATCACATTCAAATATATAATTCAGTGGTATTATTTGTATTCATAATATTGTGCTAACATCACAATTTTCAATTACCATTTCATTATAAATTCTGGATGTTAAACCCTTATCTATCACCCCCAACAGAAATTCCCTTATCAATTAAGCTTTAACCCTCCAATTCCTCCCCCTTCCACAGCACCTGGTAATCTGTAATGTAGTTTCTGTTCCATGAACTTGCCAATTCTAATTATCTCATGTAAGTGAGGTCACACAGTTTTTGTGCTACTGTGTCTGGTTTATTTCACGCAACATGATTTCTTCAAGGATCATTCATGCTGTTGCATCATCAGAACTCTGTTCCTTTTCATGACTGCGTAATATTCCATTCCATGCATATGCCACACTTTGCTTATTCATTCATCTGTTGGACACTTGGGTTGCTTTCATCTTTTGACTATTTTGAATAATGACACTATGAACATATGTGTGGAAATTTTTGTTGAGTCACAGTTTTAAAATCTTTTGAGTACATCTAGAATTGGGAGACTAGGTCATATGTTAATTCTACACTTAACTTTCTGAATAATAACCAAACCAGTTATACATACTGTTGCACCATTTTAAGTCCCTACAACAATGTATGAGTGTTCCTTCTTCTCACCAATAATTATTTTTCACTTTTTAAATAGTAGCCATTCTAGTGGTGTGAAATTGTAGCTCACTGTGGATTTGATTTGCATTTCCCTAATGGCTAATGTTGTTGAACATCTTTTCATTTGTTTTCAGTCATCTTTGTATCTTCTTTGGAGAAACATCTATTCAAATATTTTGTCCATTTATTAAATTGCAATTTTTTAAATGGTTGGTTGACTTCTGTGGTTGAGTTGTAGGATTTCTTTATAAATTCTGGATATTAAACCCTTTTCAGATATGTGATTTCCAAATATTTTCTCCCATTCTGTAAATTGTCTTTTTGCTTTAATGATGAAGTCCTTTGATGTGCCAAACTGTTTAATTTTGATGAGGTTCCATTTATCTATATTTTCTTTTGTTGTTCGTGCTTTTGGCACAAGGTCTAAGAAACCATTGCCAAACACAAGGTCTTGAAGATGCTTCCCTACATGTTCTTCTAGGGGTATTATAATCCTGGTTCTAACTTTAGGTATTTGATCCATCTTGAGTTAATTTTTTTTGTATGTGGTATGAGACAGGAGTCCCCCTTCATTCTTTTGCATATGGATATCCAATTTTCCCAACACCGTTCTTTATAGAAACAATTATTTCCCAATTGAGTGGACTTGGAATTCTCATCAAAAACATTTGGCCATAGATGTGAGGTTCTATTTATGAACTCTCAATTCAATTTCATTGGCCTATATATCTATCTTTGTGCCAGTTATTTTGACCACTGTAGCTTTGTAATAAGTTATAAAATTGGGAAGTGTGAGTCTTTTGACTTCATTCCTCTTTTTGAAGATGGTTTTGGCTATCAGGACCACTTATCTTTCCAAATAAATTTGATGATTGACTTTTCCACTTCTACAAAGGAGGCTGTTGGAATTTTGATTGGGATTGCATTGAATCTGTCAATTGATTTGGGTAGAACTGACATCTTGACAATATTTAGTCTTCCTATCCATGAAAACAAAACGTACTTCCACATATTTAGGTCTTCTTTGAATACTTCTAGCAATGTTTTATAGTTTCCCATATATGAGTCCTTTACATCCTTGGTTAAATTTATTCCTGGATATTTGAAGCTTTTATTTGCTATTGTAAATTGATTATTTTTCTTAATTTCCTCTTAAGGTCATCCAATCCTTTTGTATAAAAACACTACTGATTTTTTGTTTGCTGATATTGTACCTCCCCGAAGCCTCTCAATTTTGCCAAATTCGTTTATTTGATCTGGTAAATTTGTTGTAAATTTCTCAGTATTTTCTATATATAGGATCATGTCAAATGTGAACAGTGAACATTTTACTTCCTTTCCAATTTGGATGCCTCTATTTCTTTTTCCTGCCTAATTGCTTTGTTTAGAACTTCCTGTGCAAAGTTGAGTAACAGTGTTGAGAGTGGGCATCCTTCTTTTGTTCCAGATATTAAAGGAAAAGTATTCAGTTTTTCACCATTGAGTATGATGTTAGCAGTAAGTTTTTTCATATATACCCTTTATCGTGTTGAGGAAGTTTCCAAGTTTCTAGTCTTTAGATCAAGTTAGGGTGCTGGATTTTGTCAAATGCCTTTTCTGCAACAATTGAGATGAGCATAATTTTTCCCCCTTCATTCTGGTAATGTGGTGTATTACATCAATTTATTTTCACATGTTGAACCACTCGTGCATACCTGCAACAAACCCCAGTTGATCATGCTGTGTAATTCTTTTAATTTGCTGTTGGATTTGGCTTGCTAGTATTTTGTCAAGGATTTTTGCATCTATGTTCATATGGGTTATTGGTCTGTATTTATCTTTTCATGTAGTTTCTTTATTTGACTTTGGTATAAGGGTGATGTTAGCCTCATAGAACAGTTAGGTAATTCCCCCACCCTCTTCATTTTTTAGAAGAGTTTGAATGGTACAGGTGTGAATTCCTCTTGGAATGTTTGATAGAATTCACCTGGGCTTTTTTTGTGATTGGAAGATTTTTGGTTACTGATTCAATCCCTTTATTAATATTTTGTTTGTTGAGATCTTTTATTTCTTCTAGAATCCGGGTTGGTAGTTTGCATGTTTCCAGGAACTTGTCTATTTCATCTATGTTTTTTTTTTTTTTTAATTTTAATTTTAATTTTTATATTTCATCTATGTTTTTAATTTGTTGGCAAGCAGTTGTTCATAGTATCCTCTTGTGATCCTTTTTTATTTCTGTGGGGTCAGTAGCAATGTCTGCTTTTCATTGTTTATTTAATCAATTACATCCTCTATTTTTGTTTGTCAGTCTAGCTAACATTTTGTTGATTTTATTTTATGGATCACTTCAAAAAACCAACTTTTATTTTGTTAATTCTCTGTATTATTTGTTTTATCCTTCTTGTCATTTATTTATGCCTAATCTTTGTTAATCTTTCCTCTGCCTGCTTTGGGTTTAGTTTGCTGTTCTTTTCCTAATTCCTCCAGATGTGTGGTTAAATCTCTGATTCAACTCTTTCTTCTTTTTTAATGTAAACATTTAGGGCTATTAATTTCCCTCTGAGTACTGCCTTCAGTTGTCCCATAAGTTTTATTTTGTGTTCTCGTTTTCATTCATCTCAAGATATTTCCTGATTTTCCTTGATTTCTTCTCTGACCCATTGATTGCATAAAGTGTATTGATTAACTTTCATATTTGTGGATTTTCCAGTTTCCTGTTATTGAATTCTGGCTTCATTCCATTGTGGTCAGAGAAGATTCTTTGTACAATTCCAATCTTTTTTTTTTTTTTTTTCAATTTATTGAAACTTGTTTTGCAACCTTATATGTAGTCTATCTTGGAGAATGATCCATGTGTACTTGAGAAGAATGTGTATCTTTCTGAGTTGAGGTAGAGTGTCCTGAATATGTCTATTAGTTGATTTCTCATGTTGTTCATATTCTCTGTTTCCCTACTGATTTTCTGTCTGGATATTTTATCCATTAACAAAAGTGGTTCATTGAAGTCTCCAATTATTATTGTAGAGGTGTCTATTTCTCCGTTCAGTTTTTTTTTCTCCCTTCAGTTTTGCCAATCTTTACCCCATGTATTTTTGGCACTGTGATTAGGTGCATAAATGTTTATAGTTGTTATTTCTTCTTGGTGAACTGACTCTTTTATTAATATATAGTGTTCTCCTTTTTCTCTTGTAACGGTTTTCAGTTAAAGTCTATTTTGTCTTATATTATTATGGCTACACCAGATTTCTTTAGGTTACTATTTGCATGGATTATCAATTCCCATCCTTTCACTTTCAACCTATTTGTGTCTTTGAGTCTAAGGTGTGTGTTTGTAAACAACAAACAGTTCAGATTGTGCTTTTTTTTTTTTAATCCATTTTGCCAATCTGTGGATTTTGATTGGGGAATTTAAGCCATTAACAGTCGGTGATATTTCTGATGAATTAGGGCTTACTTCAGCCATTTTGACCTTTGTTTTTACATGTCATATCTTTTTTTATGAATTTTTGCATATATACATAATAGTGATAACTTTCAAAGTATGATTCACCAAGTAGTTAGGGTGCAAATTTAAAAAAATGCAATGGGTCACAGTTCCACAACTTCAGCTATTTCCATTATTGTAAAATATATCATACATACAAAAAGGTGTAAACTTTTGGTGTACAGCTCGACAAGCAGTTATATAGGTAACTTCAAAAATTGTTATGGGTTACAGTTCCATAGTCTCAGTTCTTTCCCCCGTTATACAATATAAGGTATACACAGAAAGGTGAAGACTTTCAAAGCAAAATTCAATGAGTATGGCTATAGAGTAAATTTCAAAGGATGTTATAGGTTACAGTTCCACCATGTCATTTACCTCCTTCCAGCTATTCCAACACCCCAGTGTCTAAATATATATAATGTTTCACTATTTGTAAACTTTTGTTAAACTTAACATGCTTGGTGCTACCCCTTCCTCTCACTTAATCTCTTCCTCCATCTTCAGGTGTGTATAGGCAGTGAGTAGCCTAACTTGTTCATATTGAAAGGGGGTGTTGACAGTATGGGGAAGGGGGCTGCATCTGATTGTTGATCTTAAAATGGCCATTGCCTCTGGGTTTTAGGACTTGTCTGGCATATGAACACTGGTGGATTTAAGTTTCTGAGAGATAAAACTTAGTGAGTGGAGCTTTTATAGACTCTCAGGAGTAGGAACCTTGGTATTTGGGGAATACTTTTGGTAAGGGCATGGCATACTGTGGTCATTTGGGATATCTAGCTGGAGCTTGTATAAGAGAAACCTCCAGGATAGCCTCTCAGCTCTATTTGGTATCTCTCAGCCACTGTGATCTCAGCTTGTTACTTTTCTTCTTTCCCGCTTTTGGTCAAGTAGGCCCTCATTGGGGGAAGGTTAATAAATTTATTTGCCAAGTTGGGCTTAGAGAGAGAAAGGCCACATCTGAGCAAAAAAAAAAAAAAAAAAAAAAATAGGTTCCCTGGAGGTGCCTCTTGGGAATTATTATAGGAGAGCTCAGCCTCCTATTTATAACCCTAAATTTCACAAGAGCAAGTCACAAGTTGAGGGCTTGCTTTATTAAGTAGTGGGTTCCTAATTTCACTTAATATGTATTCTATCCCAAGAAAAATGGTGAGTTTCTTGCATTATCTTCACTTAGTTATACAATCATCATCACTCTCAACTTTAAACAATTATCGTAACACAATACATCCCAGAGCTCTAATCAGATGCTAAATATTCATCCCTAGCGTTAGTGCAGTGTTGGTAACATATTCCTATTAAATATAGTCTTTAGTATGTAATGGGTAGTTTTTCATTACCACTCTGTTGTTAACCCTTATAAATATATCATGCTAACACTTATTTAGGTTTGTGGTGCTACACTGTGGGTTACATGCCTTTAAACAACCATTTATGAACACATTTGCTTTGAATGTATCATTGATTCTTATAATCCCATTAATGAACTATAGTCACACCTGACCGTTCCCACACCATTAAGTTCACCCTCAGTATCATATCCATAATATCAGATTATCATTCCTCCTTCACTAGCTTCTGACCATCTCTAGGAACTCTATATTCTATATCGTAAGACACTTATTTTACATTTTTCACAGAGTTCACATTAGTGGTAACATACAATATCTCTCCTTTTGTGTCTGGTTTATTTCACTCAGCATTATGTCTTCAAGGTTCATCCATGTTCTCATATGTTTCACGACCTCATTCCTTTTTACTGCTGCATAGTATTCCATTATGTGTATATACCACATTTTGTTTATCCACTCATCTGTTGAGAGACATTTGGATTGTTTCCATCTCTCGGCGATTGTGAACAATGCCACTGCAAACATCAGTCTGCAAATGTCTGTTTGTGTCATTGCTTTCAGATCTTCTGGGTATATACCAAGAAGTGAAATTGCTGGATCATATGGTAACTTGATATCTAGCTTTCTGAGGAAGCGCCAAACTGACCTCCAGAATGGCTGTACCATTATGCAGTCCCATCAGCAATGAATAAGAGTTCCAATTTCTCCATATCCTCTCTAGCATTTGTAGTTTCCTGTTTGTTTAATGGCAGCCATTCTTATTGGTGTGAGATAATATCTCATTGTTGTCTTGATTTGCATCTCCCTAATAGCTAGTGAATATGAACATTTTTTCATGTGTTTTTTAGCTGTTTGTATTTCCTCTTCAGAGGAATGTGCTTTCATATCTTTTGCCCATTTTATAATTGGGCTCTTTGTACTATTGTCATTGAGTTGCAGGATTTCTTTATATATGCAAGATATCAGTCTCTTATCAGATACAAGATTTCCAAATATTTTCTCCCATTACATTGGTTTTCTCTTCACCTTTTTGACATTCATTTGAGGTATGGAAGCTTTTGAATTTGAGGAGTTCGCATTTATCTATTTTTTCTTTTGTTGTTGTGCTTTGGGTGTAAGGTCTAAGAAGCCACCTACTAATATTAGGTTTGAAGATGTTTCTCTACATTACCTTATAGGAGTTTTATGGTACTGTCTCTTATACTGTGGTCTTTGACCACTGTGAGTTAATTTTTGCATGGGGTGTCCTCTTTCTTTCTTTTGGATATGAATATCGAGTTCTCCCAGCCTTATTTGCTGAAGAGACTGTTCTGTCCCAGTTCAGTGGATTTGGGGGCCTTGTCAAAAATCAGTTGACCATAGATCTGGGAGTCTATTTCCAAATTCTCAATTCAGTTCCATTGATCAATACATCTATCTTTGTGCCAATAACATGCTGTTTTGACTATTGTGGCTTTATAGCAAGCTTCAAAGTCAGGAAGAATTTCTTACCATTCTGTTTTTCTTTTCAGAAAGTTTTTAGCAATTCAAGGCCCCTTTTCCCTTCCAAATAAATTTGATAGCTAGCTTTTCTAAGTCTGCAAAAGTAGGTTGTTGGAATTTTGATTGGAATTTCATTGAATCTGTAGATCAGTTTGAGTAGGATTGACATCTTAATGACATTTAGCCTTACTGTCCATAGACATGGAATATCCTAACATCTTTTTAGGTACCCTTTCATTTCTTTTAGTAAAGTTATGCAATTTCCTGTATAGAGGTCTTTTACATCCTTGGTCAAGTTTATTCCTAGGTACTTGATTTTTTTAGTTGCTATTGAGAATGGAATCTTTTTATTGAGTGTCTCTTCAGTTAGGTCATTTCTAGTGTATAGGAACATTACTGACTTAAATGCATTAATCTTGTATCCTGCCTCTTTGCTGAATTTGTTTATTAGCTCAAGTACTTGTGTTGTCAATTTTTCAGGGTTTTCGAAATATAAAATCATATCATCTGAAAATAATGACAGTTTTAATTCTTCCTTTCCAATTTGGATGCCTTTTATTTCTTTGTCTTGCTGGATTCTTCTGGCTAGAACTTCTAGCTAAATGTTGAATAATAGTGGTGACAGCAGCCATCCTTTTCTCATTCCTGATTTTAGAGAGAAGACTTTCAGCCTCTCACCATTGAGTACTATGTTGGCTATACATTTTTCATATGAGACTTTTATCATATTGAGGAAATTTCCTTCTATTCCTATTTTTTGAAGTATTTTTATCAAAAAAAAGATGCTGAATTTTGTCAAGTGCTTTTTCAACATCTATTGATATGATCATTTGATTTTCCCTTTTGATTTGTTAATGTGTTGTATTACATTGATTCATTTTCTTAGGTTGAACCACCTTGCATGCCTGGATGAACCCCAGTTGGTCATGGTGTATGATTTTTTAATGTGTCTTCGCATTCAATTTGCAAGTATTTTGTTGAGGATTTTTGCATCTATATTCATTAGGGAGATTGGCCTATAGTTTTCCTTTCTTCTAGCTTCTTTATCTGGTTTTGGTATGAGAGTGATGCTGGCTTCATAAAATGAGTTAGGCAGTGTTCCATTTTCTTCAATTTTTTGAAAGATTTTGAGTAGGAATGGTGTCAATTCTTTTTGGAAAGTTTGATAGAATTCCTCTGTGAAGCCATCTGGCCCTGGGCTTTATTTCTAGGAAACTTTTTGGTGACTGATTGGATCTTTTTAGTTGTGATTGCTTTGTTGAGGTCTTCTATTTCTTCTTTGGCCAGTCGAGGTTGTTCATGTGTTTCCAGGAAATTATCCATCTCCTCTAAATTGTTTAGTTTGTTGATGCACAGTTGTTCATAGTATCCTCTATCAGTTTTTTTAAATTTCTTTGGAATCTTCAGTAATGTCCACTCTCTCCTTTATTATTTTGTTTATTTTTGTCTTGTCTCCTTTTAACTTTGTCACTTTAGCTAAGGGTTTGTTAATCTTGTTGATCCTATCAAAGAACCAACTTTAGGTTTTATTTATGCTCCTTTTTTTGCTCTCCATATCATTTATTTCTGCTTTACTCCTTGTTATTTCTTTTTTTTCTACTTGCTTGAGGATTAATTTGCTGATCATTGTTTAGCATCTTCAATTATTCCATTAGTTCTTTGATTTTAGCTCTTTCTTTCTTTTTAATGTATTGCATTTAGAGCTTTTAATTTTCCCCTCAATACCACCTTCACTGAATTCCATAAGTTTGATATGTTGTGTTTTCATTTCATTTGTCTCTAGATATTTAACATTTTCTCTTGCAATTTCTTCTTTGACCCACTGATTGTTTAGGACTGTGCTGTTTAACTTCCAGATATTTGTGAATATTTTAGATCTTTGATGGTTATTGACTTCTAGTTGCATTCCATTGTGGTCAGAGAATGTGCTTTGAATAATTTCAGTCTTTTTAAATTAAAGGATGCTTGTTTTATGCCCCAGCATAAGATCTATCCTGGAGAAAGTTCTATGAGCACTACAGAAGAATGTATATACTGGTATTTTGGGATGTAATGCTCTATATGTGTCTGTTAAATCTAATTCATTTATTACAGTGTTTAGGTTCTCGATTTCTTTATTGATCTTCTGTCTCATTGACCTGTCTATAGGAGAGAGTGGTGTATTGAAGTCTCCCACAATTATTATGGAAACACCTATTACTTCCTTCAGTTTTGTCAATATCTGTCTCGTGTACTTGGGAGTACCTTGATAGGGTACTGTGCCAGTTTGAATATATATTGTGTCCCCCAAATGCCATTATCTTTGATGTAATCTTGTGTGGGCAGATGTTACCAGTTTTGATTCGATTTCTTTGAGTGTTTCTTTGGAATGCACCCCACCCAGCTGTGGGTAATGACTCTGATTGGATAATTTCCATGGAGGTGTTGCTCTGCCCATTCGGGGTGGGTTTAAGTTGATCAGTGGAGCCATATAAATGAGCTGACATAACAGAAGGAACTCAGTGCAGCTGAGAGTGAACTTTTGAAGAGGAGCTACAGCCAAGAGGGACACTTTGAAGAAAGCACAGGAGCTGCAGATGAGAGACAGTTTGAAAACAGCCATTGAAAGCAGACTCTTGCTCTATAGAAGCTGAGAGAGGACAAATACCCCAAGTGCAACTAAGAGTGACATTTTTGAGGAACTGCAGCCTAGAGAGGAACGTCGTGGGAGAAAGCCATTTTGAAACCAAAACTTTGGAGCAGATGCCAGCCACATGCCTTCCCAGACAACAGAGGTTTTCCGGACACCATTGGCCATCCTCCAGTGAAGGTACCCAATTGCTGATGTGTTACCTTGGACACTTTATGGCCTTAAGACTGTAACTGTGTAACCAAACAAACCCCCTTTTATAAAAGCCAGTCCATCTCTGGTGTTTTGCATTCTGGCAGCATTAGCAAACTAGAACAGGTACATAAACATTTATGATTGCTATTTCTTCTTCGTGAATTGTCCCTTTTATAGTATAAAGTGTACTTCTTTGTCTCTTATGACATCCTTGAATTTAAAATCTATTTTATCTGAAATTAATATCGCTACCTCTGCTTTCTTTTGGCTGTAGCTTGCATGAAATATTTTTTCCCCCATCCTTTCACTTTCAATTTCTTTGTGCCACTGGATATAAGTCTATTGTAAACAGCATATTTATGGTTCATATTTTTAATCCATTCTGCCAATCTATATCTTTTAATTGGTGAATTTAATCCATTTACATTCAATGTTATTATTGTTAAGGCAGTTCTTGAATCAGCCATCTTATCCTTTTGTTTTTATTTGTTAGATCTATTTTTTCCCTCTCTATTTCCTTTAACATACCCTTACTAAAACTCTTCAATTCTGTTCCCCTCTCCAGACCTCTCTCTCATGTCTTTTTTTCTCAGCCAGTAGAGCTCCCTTTAAAATTCCTTGTAGGGCAAGTCTCTTATTAACCAATTCAGCATTGTTTTTCTTTTAACGTTTTAAGCTCTCCCTAAATCTTCAAGGAGAGATTTGCTAGATAAAGATTTCTTGGCTGGCAGTTTTTCTCTTTGAGAATTTTAAATATGCCATACCACTGCCTTCTCACCTCCATGGTGCTCACTGAGTGGTCAATAATTAGTCTTATGTTATTCCCCTTGTATGTGGTGAATTGCTTCTCCCTTGCTGCTTCTCTTCAGCATTTGGCAATCTGATCAGAATATGTCTCAGGGTAGGTTTATTTGGACTTATTCTATTTGATGTTCATTGGACATCTTTAATTTGCATACTTATGTGCTTTATAAGGGTTGGGAAGTTTTCCTGAGAATGTCTTCAAATACTCTTCCTTGCTGTTTTTCTAACCATATGATTTCAATTGTTCCAATTGTCATGTCTTCTAGTTCACTGATTCTTTCTTCTCCCTTTCCAAATATGCCATTGTAGGCCTCTAATGCATTTTGATCTCAATTATTTTGGTTTTCATCATCATAAGTTCTTTTATGTTCTTTTTTAAACTTTCTCATTCTTCTTTTTATTCATACATTGTCAACTTACTACCCTTTAGCAGTGTATGCATATTTAATTCATTTTATCCATATTTTCCTTGAAATATTTTCATTGATTTAGGAGATTTGCTTGAATTTTTTGATTAGTTGTCCCAAAGTCTACATCTCCTCTGAAATTTGAATGTGTTTCCATGAATGAGCTATATTTTCTTGTTTCTTAGCATGACTTCTGATTTTTTTTCCTGATGTCTGGACATCTCATTATTTTTATGTGCTAGCACTAAAAGTCAATTTCTCCCTCTTGCCTAGTGTTTTATTGTAGATTGGCTGTGTGTTAAGGCTCTTCTTCAGTGCTTGGACCAGCTTATACTGCACCTTACGGTAGTCTGTGTTTAACTGTTCAGATTTTCAAAGATCTTCTGCATCTGTTTCTTGCCTGCACAGGCAGCACAACTTTTAAGTTTGCTTTCTATGTGTAATTGTTTCACCTCTAGGAGAAGATTTTCTTTCCCTTTCTCAGGAGTCCTGGGTGATTTTGTTTATTTTGTGCAGATTTTCTTCCCAGCAGCTATGATTTTCCCAATTGTTCTCCCACACTCAGTGCCCCCTTTTCATTACAATTTTCAGTCCTGGGGCCTGCCCTGCCTTACAGCAGTTCAGTTTTCCCTTTTTATCCATGAGGCTTTTCTGCTTCTGGTAACTTCCATCTTAGGGTATACTGCACCAGGAAGCCAGAAGTGTTCAAAAGCACTCATTTCTTTTCATTTAGGTGCTCAACAATTAGAGACTGTGTTGAGTGTGTATGCTACACCGCTTCACAGTGGGTCTCTTTTGTATCCTGGGGATCCCTTTTTGTGCACATGCTTGCTGACCACTTGGGCTTTGCTTTGCATCTATCTTTCTTGCACCCTTGTGCCTGAATGTCCAAGGGACACAATGTTACTGCTGTGAGTGGCTTTGTGGTCTGCAACCATGACAGGAGGTGCCCAGATTGGAATGCTGCCACTGTGTGCCACTTCATGGAACTGAGTGAGGGAGTGGAGCCCAGACTGGCAGGTTTGAGTCACTGATCTCCTACTTCTCTTTTGGTGTTTTTTTTCCCCCTTTAATTTACCGTTTGTGGAGGTTTTCTCTAGTCTCTATTATCCAGTTCCAAGCAACTTGGATTTACCCTATTCCTAGTTGTTTCTGAGAAGAAAGTTTTCTGGAGATATCATACATTGCAACTGGATTTTGTCCTATTACGCTTCCTTGTTTAAAGTTTTTTTTTATTTTTCCTCAAAGACTACAAAAATAGCCCACCTTAAAGTTGTAAATCATCATTAAGCAGTGAACACAGACATTTTTGGAGTGTTTCTCAGTGCCATGTCATGATCCCCAGGAAGAAGGGGAATTAGAGTTACATTGAGCATGAAACATTTTTTGAAAAGTGACTTGATTCACAGGACCAGAACTTTGCCTGGGAGTTTAAAATACCTTTTGTATAATTTTAGCACTTAATAAGATAATGTTCATGGTTTTGAAACATGTATGCCTTGGAAAATAACATTTGGAGAATGTGTGTGAATCTATAAAAACAAACACACACCATACAGAGCTTTTCAGCATGGCTTGAATGGAAGGAAATCCAGATGTTCTCTTTTTATATACCTGGATCACCACCAAAGAGCAAAAAATAGCATCAATCTCTGCTGACCTTTATCAGTTAAAGAGAAAGCACTAACCCTAAGACAACAGGAATTACTCAATATTTTTTCAGATGAGGGCTGGAGAGCCTCACATTGCCATTTGCACATATGAGTGTCAGTTACACTTGTAAAAATGAGTTTTTGCTTGAGTATATAAATGATCAAACACGACCACCGCCTGTGTTCCATACACATGTGAAACAGCCAAATTACCTATTTTATTCAAGATTCAGTTTTAAAGCAACTACTAAAGAGATAAGAGCTCTAGTTCTTCTAAATCAACAAAACAAGAACATACGATATGCCTACTTGAAAAGCCATATGCTTGTCTATCAGGAGTGTGTTAATCTGCCACAAATTCTAACCTGCCATTCACTCACCCCCTTTTTCTATAACTCCTTCACAGAGTTGTTTGACAAAAACACCATTCTATGGAAGTATAATTTTCTTTCTCCTTTGATAAGAAAAGTGGATTAAATTTAAGCCCTAATTTAAAAAGAAAAACATAATACTAATAGTTGAGAACCACTATAAAACAAGAAAATTATTTCTTCCCCAATAGTTGAGTGTCTGTGACTATGTTTATATTTCCCAGGCAATATATTCTGGAGTGTGTTGAGGTTAATACAGAGCAAGTGTGGGTGGGGCTGGGGTCACAAAATAAAGAGCATGGAAAGAAAATAAACAGACTCTGAAAAATGTAGAAAATCAACTATATTTCTCCCTACAGAGAAATAAAATATCCAAAGGAAGAGAAAGGACAAAAAATTGAAAATTATTTCCAAAGTAAAATAAAATAGCTGAGAATTAAAAGGATCAATAAAGCTTAAAGTCAGTGAAAAGGACAAATCTTTGAGAATGAAGAATACAAGCAACCAAAAATTGATAATAGTTCAAAGTCAAATGGAAAGTGAATATTCATATGCTATACTTTGCCTTAATGTGGAAGAATATTTATAATGTATAAATTCTCATAATAAAATTTAGATTTATTAATTTTACCCTCATATTTCAAAAGATATGTTTAGCAGAACCTGAAAATAAAAATATGATCTGGTTTTGTGGCATTTCTTTCATTTGGAACTCATAATTAACTGTTAAATTATATATGATTTTTTTAAAAATCGGGTATCTAAAGAAATAAAACTATTTTTAGAAAATAGAGTACTGCTACAATTTCATTTAAGCTAATTTATTATGTAGAAATTTAGTTTACCATAGAATATCATTGTCTCTATAAGCTTACAATTTTTCAGCTTTCCATAAAAATCATTCTATTTCTCTTGCTCTGTGTAGAACAGGGTTTTAGCCAAAAATCATGTGATTTAAAAAAAAAAACTTTTTAATAGTAAATTAAAGTGACAATTTTAGGAAAATGAGTGAAAATTTTAATACATTTAAAATGTGATGCTCTTTCTATACACATCATAAATATCATTTGAATACAAAAGAATAAATCAATCTTACTGCAATTCATCAAAATCCATAAAGAGAATTTGTAATATATGGCAGTCCCTTTCGAGCTAATTAGTTGTCTGACTCTCAGGGTGATGGCTTCCGTTTGCATCAGCTCTTGGCAGGTTGATCACTAGGCATTTAACTGGATCTCTAAAACCTGATCTTGTCAGCTACTGACAAAAACAACCTGATGGTATGCAATTATTTCAATCAATCAATCAACAAGGATTTGTGAGCACACATTATTTTCTCATCATTATGCAAGCTATAAGGAAAGTGTGTAAAAGATAAATAAAGGAAGTATAAGAGAAACAAATCTTAAAACATATGCAAACCAGGATGAAGAGGTAAAACAACGCAAACGAAATAATTAGCAAAATTCACAGCATAACATCAAAGGGTAATTTATACAGAAGGGCAAAAATGCATTAGGATTTAAAGGATGATAAGAATAACAAATGCCAGAATGATTAAAGGCAATTACAAGGGGAAAAAAATCTGGAAGGATAAGGAAGATTTAGGTAAGAAAATGAGAAAGGAATGATTTTCTCCACAAACGAATGGGCCTGTATAACATATACATAAATGACAAAGGGAAATAATGTGTACAAATTTAGGCTGAGACCATGAGATGAACAAGCTCAGCAAGAGAGTAGCTGTGTCAAAGAATAAAGCAAATTACAGACTGGCAATGCACTGGAATGTATATGGATGTTCTTGAAATCAAGCAAGATTTCATATGATGACAATGGTTTCCTGTGGTAAGAAAATAGAATTCAGTGTTAATTTTAATGCAGATGAAAGGAACAGGAGAGAAAACAAACTGAAAAGGCTACTTTTTAAAACTATTGCATATTTATGTCTAATGATCTTAAGGAAGACAGGAGAAAAATTAATATTACTCAAAATTTTCTAAATAATACTGGTTTTAAGCAATAAACTATGGAATGGTAAAAGAAATCGGTAGAGTACAAGTTGATCAGAGATCTAGTATTATGTGCTCATTTGCAAGATTAGGGTGATGGTGGTATTACCAGGGCTCAGAGAATGGCAATAAAAAGATCAGTTCAAAGAAGCACTAATATTGTAGAAAATTAGCAATATGGAGCTTTGCTGCTACTCAGACCACAATTTCCCTGCTGCTTTTGAGTAGGGCTTCTTCTCCCAGTTTGGTAAGCCATCTTCTAACTCCAAAAATTGGAAAATCAATTACTAAATATCTCCATCTGATCAATAAACTTCCTGACTTAGGGAAATCCACTTTCCTGCTCTTATGAAAACAGAACAGAACTCTATTCATAGAGATAGAGTTACATGCATTAGATTTATTATTGGGACCTGTGTTAATTATGTGCATCACTATTTTGAAGAAAACACTTGGTAGAATATTCCAGTTCATTGTTGCTTTGACTATTTCTGCCTTTTCATTCTTTTAAATGTTGCTACTCAATTAAGCCAGTGACTACTATGAAAAAATTCTTTAAACTCCCTCTATTTACACCGAGTGTCCACATGAAAGATAAGTATCTGTGAGTTTGGCTGGCTGCTCTTTACAGGATCCACATTTATGACTGCCTTGGGAACCAGTTACATTGCAGCATATGTTCACAGGATCCTGAAAGCTTTCAGAAGGCCTGAAGGACAGTAATCCAATAAAAGTTCATTAACAACATTTCACAGCTAGTCATGAAGCCTTAATGAGCAAAAGACTATCAATTTGGCTCTCCTTTTTTTCCCTGATAGGTAGAATGAGGAATTAGACATCCAATTGATCACTTCATATATATGCATATAAAGTGGTGACATATGAACTTATTTGTATAAAAGAATAGTAACTACTGCCTTGGTTAATACTAGGATTGTATGTTGACATAGACTTATTTATTAAATTCAAATTTAGGTGAACATTCTATTAAAGATTTATACCTAAGTAAATCAAGAAAAGATATAACAATATATATTCAAATGATATAAGGGACAGAACGAGGGTTTTGAAGTTAGGGCATCTTGCTTCTAACGTGGCTATATCACAAAATACGTATATCTTGGGAGATTTTTTAACTTCCCAGGATCATGTAATTGTCATCTGTGAAATGATGTGATAGGACTAGGTCAACATTCCAAAATTGTGTTACATCATATACAATTGTATTATTTAATATAAATACTAAGAAAAAAGAAAAATTACATTTTGTTGAAAAACTTACACAGGTTTCTTTACTGCAGAAATTGTTGGCAAATGTGATATATACAGGTGCCTTAATGAGCATTCATTTATTGTGAATCTCCAGAGGATGGTTGGAGAGTTAGGTAAAAGATAAACAGTATTTCCCAAACTTACTTCATCATGCTATGTTGTGTTATCTTTTATGGTGCTCACTTCAGGAAAGATCAGACTAGACCCTACTCTTACATTTTATACAATACTGTAAAATTATTATAATAGATTATTAATAGCCTCTCAAGCCATTTTGAGAATAAAGTGTTCTTTATATGTATTTTATCCAACTTGATTACAATTTCTTTTCTCATTCTCTATGACACATTTATTTTTTTCAAGTACTTTTATTTTACCCAAATCTTAACATCATATGAGTAAGACTTGCTTTATTGTCCAATATAGATGAACATCTTAATCCTACAACTTCAGGTGACACTCTCACAGAAACCCTCCTGGCCCACAGATCAGGTTAGGTCCCCTGCTTATATGAATCTTTATCACCCTCCATTGAGCACCACATCACTTATGGCAAATACATACATACTTAAATGTGTGTGTGTGTGTGTCTTTTAGGTTATTTGACTATTTGGTTAATTTATTCTCACTATCCTCATCCCAGATTACAAATTCCATGAGAGCAGAACCTACTCTGCTTTGCTCACTTTTATTTTTGAGATTTTTAACACCATTCTCTATCCATAATCATTCTTAAATTAACCAATGTTAAATACTGAACTTCAAAGGTGCCGAGCAAATAGGCTTCAACATATACATATTTATACTTAGACACACAACTGCTCAAATCTAGAAAATAAATAGAAGCCACTCACCTCTTTCATTAAAATCATGTATATTCTTAAGAAAATAAAATTGTTCCTTCCAGGGGTAATTTTTTAAATTGTCAGTAATCATTCTTACCTTAACTGAGAATAAAATCTCTGAGAACAGTGTAAAATGAGAGAGAGACTGGGGACAGGAGACAGGAGGTAGGAAAAGAATAAATAATAGATATCTTTCCTCAAATTAACTTTACCACCAGAATAATTGTGTCTAAATTTGGCTCCAAATTCATAATTATCTAGCAATTCTCTACTTAAAAAGAAACCTTAAATATACACTCCTGCTATTTCATTTCAAAAATGGCCACTGTCATCATTATTTTGTAATGACAGTGTTTTCTAAGATGAACTAAGGAACTTTCTTGATGCTGTATAGTGAGTCCATAAGGAAATGGGAAATGAATCAAGCCCCCAGAATACATCTGAACAATTAATTAGTGAAGTCTCTGCCCGTATTCTTATACAAGCAAATGGCCTAGAGCTACATGGGGAAAATATATCTCCATCTGTATACAATTTATTTTGCTCATGAAGTGTAAGCATTTTTTTCCAAAATTAAACAAAAAATAAAATATAATTATTATGTACAAACCTTACCTCAGAGCAGTATAGATGTTGAACTATTGAATATGTGTTATGAATTTGAAATTATAATCACCACAGTGACCATAACCCAGCTGTCAGGTAAATATGTAGGAGTTTGTAATATTTTATATAATGCTTTGTTGTGTGCCATAAAATAAAATAATGTTGCTTACTAGTGGCTTTTGGGGATATTTCATTTGAAAGCTGAGTTTATACCACCATAGTCTGAAATGGTTTGTTTTTAATAAATTCACAGTTACATTTTGTTTCTATGATCATAATTCTTTATCATAACATTTTGTCCAATGAAAAGGATGTACAAAAAAGTAGAGGTGGTCATATGTTTCTACTAATTTTTTTTGTTGAACTTAATATTTTTCTCCCTACATAGTATAATAGCCAAACAAAATCCAAGTTTAATTTGATAATAGTGCACCTAAAATGTGCAAGCAATTGTGCTAGTTATTGTAGGAAATAAAAAGATGAATAAATCACAATTGTTTCTGCCTTAGGAACTAATGACTTAGATATCAGTTAAGTAGTTGCGTAAAATGGTTACCTGCATAAAACAAAGTGGCCTTAGGTAAGAGCCTCAAGAGAAACACAAAGGAGTGTTATATTTACTTGGAGGCTCAGAAAAGACTGGACTTAAAGGGTGAGTTGATTTGGGTTTACAGAGATCAGGAAGATTTCAACATGAGCCTTTCCAACCTAAATAAGTCATATAACAGTGTATCGGAAAAATTATTTTTGAAATTATGAGATGATTTTAAAGTGACATTTCCATATAATCTGTTCTTTTAATTCCAAATAAAGGTAGAACTCTCTTTACCAGGATGTTGGTAAAAAATTAAAAGGAGCTAACTTCATAACATCAATGTTTTCATTTACAGCCATGAGGAATCATGAGGTATCATAAGCTCATATTCTAAACCTGTGAATCTTTACCACCATTACCTTTACTCTCCCCTTTTCTTACTTCTTTGGTATGTATATGGATATATGGGTGTGAGTGTGTGTATTTATTTATGTAATGTCACTAGGTTGCAAGCTTCCTTAAGGACAGGGACAAAATTGTCCAATTTGTTCATGCATTTATCTCTCCACTATGTAACTATGAAGCTTCTCTATATAACACAGGGCTTAGTGATGATGATTCAAAGGTTAAAAGAGGCAGGCTCTTTCAAAAGAAATAATTCTATCCTCTCTCATTCAAAATACAGGGAGTTTCAGAAAACAAAAATGGCATATCTGTCCCCATGGGATATAAGGCAAGACTGGATCTTAGTCAAGATATGAAAAATACTTAAATATTAACCAGAAGAAATATATAAAATGATGGGGAAATGTATTCTAATCTAGACAAACAGGATGCCATTTACAAAAGCAAGAATGTTCATGATAAATTTGAGAAAATAGCATTAGTTAAATATTCTGGCACATACATTAGAAGTTTGAAGAGGCCTGAGAGGAAGCTAGAAAAAGACAACCTAAAAGTAAATATTGTAATCTATTTTAAGAGTACTAGATACTGGCTGATGTGCTGGTTTGGAAATGTTATGTACCCCAGAAAATGCCATCTTTTTTTATCCATTCTTGTGGGTGCTGACCTATTATGGGTGGGACCTTTTGGTTAGGCTATTTCAATTGAGATGTGACCTAGCCCATTCAAGGCAGATTTTAATCCTGTACTGGAGTCCTTTAAAAGAGCTTATTGGGAAAGGGAGTTAGAAAGAGAATGCCCCAGGAGAAGCAAGAAGGACCCACAGAAACAGAGACATTTTGAAAACAATCCTGAAGAGAAGGACCAGCAGACATAGCCATGCGCCTTCTCGTGTGACAAAGGAACACAGATACCAGCAACCTTTCCTCAGAGAAGGTATCCTCCTCTTGATGCTTTAATTTGTACATATTCATGGCAATAGAACTGTAAATTTGTAACCTAACAAATCCCCATTGAAAAAGCCAACTCATTTCTAGTATACTGCATTCCAGCAGCTTTAGCAAACTGAAACAGAAGCAAAAAAATAACTTCTAAGTGATAAAAACCTAGCTACAAAATACATAAAGTAAATTGAAAAATTATAAGGAAAAATTACAAAATACAACACCTGGTAAATTTTTATAAATGTAATTTTATTGGGATTTATTCACATAACATACAGTCCTTCAAAGTGTACAATCAGTTGTTCATAGACCTGGTAAATTTTAATGTATTTTTTTTCAGAAATTGATAAATTAATCAATTGATAAATTATAATAAGAATACAGAATATTTGAACAAAGCAAATAAAAGATTTATCTAATGGCCATTTATAGACATCTCTACCCACAAATAGGAATATGCATTTAGGATCTACTTGATTTTGGATTTCATGACTTCATAGAGGCATAAACTCTGCATTATTGTGAACTTTTTTCTTTATCAGGTCAGTAACCTGAATGTTGAGGTAGGAAAGCAAATGATTAGTGTAAGCGTCTGTAAGGCACATGTTACAAAAGATAAAGAAAGTGAAGAGCAAGGTAAAGAAAGATAAGAAAATTAATTACAATGACAGAATAGATTGAAACATTTTTTAAAATCACTTATAATATCATGTTCAGCAAGTCATAATTTCCCATATGCAACATATAGTGCCTCAACAGTTTGTTAAATTAATGAAACGTATTCTGGTGTCAATAACTGTGAATAAATATGTTTTATTTGTTTGTAATATATGCCAATAAGACTCTTGCATGTCTGTGAACAAACATATGAGATTTTCAGAGTCATTTTTCTTAAAATCACTATAATATCCTACTAATTGTTGAGCCCTAATAGAATATTTCTAATTTCATTGGGAAGGAATGTTTTTCCAAGGTAACAAGTAATTGTGAACTAAAAAACTGACAAGATAAGTGATTTATGCTTGCTTTGATATTACAAAATGTTACTGTTTATTTCTACTAGTATTTCTTACCTGAAAGTCTACTTTGAAGTTTGTATGACTATCCTGGTGCTCTTGTGATTAGTCTTCATTTTCAAACTATTTGAATTCTTCCGTTTACACTGTGCCTCCTTTAGGCAACATATATTTGGGTTTTTGTTCATTTTCTATTGTTTTGTTTTTCCTTTGACCCAATCCAGTGTCTTTAATTGTAACATGTATCCCTGTTCCAGTTTGCTAAAGCTGCCATTATGCAAAATACCAGAAATGGATTGGCTTTTAAAAGGGAATTTATTCAGTTACAAATTTACAGTCCTAAAGCCATATAAATATTCAAACTAAGGCATCAACAAGAGGATACCTTCACTTAAGAAAGGCCAGTGGCATCTGGAACACTTCTGTCAGCTGGGAAGGCATGTGGCTGGTGTCTGCTTGTCCTTTGCTCCCAAGTTCTGGTTTCAAAATGGCTTTCTTCAAAATGTCTCTGGGCTTTTGTCTCTCTTAGCTTCTCTCTCTCAGCCTCCTTGCATCCTTGCTTGTTCTCCCAGGGCATTTCTCTCTAAGTGTCTGGGGTTCCTCTCTTAGCTTCCCTGGATGAAACTGTGTGCTTCATTTCTTAGCTTAGCTTCTCCAAATGTCCTTCTCTCTTCTCCCAGCATCTCTAAGCATCTGGCTCTGTGACGGCTTGTAGCTTCTCCCAGGGGCAAACTCTAGATTACATATTTTAGCTTCTCTCCAAACTGTCTTGCTAGCTTCTCTGAGCTCCTTCTCTCTGTGAGCTCTTCTAAAGGACTCCAGTGATCTAATTAAGACCCACCCTGAATGGGTGAGGTCACACCTTCATGAAATGACCTAATCAAAAAGTCTCACCTACATTTGGGTGGGTCACATCGTCATGGAAACAACCTAATCAAAAGGTTCCACCCTAATCAAAAGACTAATAAGTCTTCCCCCACAACATTGCATCAAAAACATGGGTTTTGTGCAGGACATAATGGATTCAAATCAGTACAATCCCATTAATGTTTAACATAATTACTAATAAATTAAGGTTTAAATCTGCCATCTACAATTTGTACTATCTGGTCTTTTTTGTTCCCCTCTTCTTGTCCTCTTCTGAGTTAATCATTTTCTGTCATTCAATTTTGGCCACTGTGATGGATTGTTAGTTATAATTCTTTCATTATTATTTCAATATTTCCCATATTTTAATATAAAATGTTTATATTAGTTCTATTTATTATTTAATGGTTATTGTATTCTAGACTTATTACAGACTACCTTGATTTACACATTTAACAATTTCTGAATAATGCATGGACATTACCACATTTTACCTCCATTTTTTCCCCTCTTCTTCATTACATGCTATTTTTGTCATTTTTAAAAGTCTACAAACATTTTAAATCCCTTGTAGCCAACACTGCCCACCAAAGGTCTTCCAATAGCAAGTTTCTGCAAGTAGTTGCCTCAGGGCTTTTTCTGCTTGCTAAAGCCTGCTTTATCTGTGCATAGAGAAGGCTGAGATATCAGGGAGTTAACAATTTAACTAAAAAATAGCCCAGCTTTCAACTACCTCACTTCCTTGCTTGGAATGACTCTGAGGTATGTTCTGTACTGTCTGTCAGAGTTGTCCAGCAGGATTGAATTCTATTTGTGCTGTGTCTTTGAAAAGTTAGTTATCAGTTTTTTTGTTGCCCTTTGACAGGTAATATGTGTTTCATCTCTGTTATTAAGATTATCCATTTGTCTTTGCTTTCAGTAATTTTTACATTGCTATGTCTAAATGTGTTTTTTGTTTGTTTGTTTGTTTTTATCCTTTTTGGGATTCACTGGCTTTCTTAAATGTGTGGTTTGATGTCTTTTATCAGTTTATCTCTTTAAATATCGTTTCTTCCCTGTTATCCCTTTCCTCTTTTACTTGGACTCCAATTCATGTTAGACCTTTACACTATGGCCCACATACATTTAATATTCTTTCCTGTAATTTTTTTATCTTTTTTTTGTCTATCATGCTTCAATTTGGAGTATTTCTTTTGAATTATTTTTCTAGGTTACTAAGTACCTCTTGTGTTAAATTCATTTCATTTATTGTATTTTTCTCTTTGACAACTTCCAATTGATAATTTTCATAGATTTCAACACAGTAGTGGAATTCTCTCTTTTCCTATCTTTTGATAACTTTTAAATCATAGTTTGAAAGTCCATACACCACACTCCAGTATTTCTGTAACTGTAGGGTTTTCAATTATTTTTTTCTAATTTTCAGGCATTTGTTCTGTTTCCTGGCATTCTTTTTTTTAATAGCTTATTTAAATGATGGACATCAGGTATGAAAAAATATACAGGCTCTGAATGTTGTCTTTCTCATGAGAACAAAGAATTTTCATCTAGCTGGCAAATAAAGTAAGGGCAAAATATACAGGACTGTGACTTTGCTCAGTGAACATAGACCTTATACATCTACAAGACTATTTAACAATATAATATCTATGACTATTTCTTGAATATAATTATAACAAATTATGGAAATCATTTTCAAACAAAAATTACAAACATTTGCATGTATTTTTAGACTTACAGATACTTAATGCTGTGGACACATTACCTCCCTCTTGGAAACATTATCTCACTCTAGCACAGCAGCAATAGGTACATAGATACAACACCTGCTAGGAAAAGTGAAGAAATAATACTTAGCATTGGATGTACAATATGGATATGATTTCTGATGCTATCATGTTATTTCATATTTTTATGTACTATACATATAGTTTATATTACATATTTATGTTTTAATATATAATATTTGATTATAAATGAGTTTTAAAGATTAAAGTGTTTGAAAAGCTTATTTCAATATTTTTCAAGAAATTGCTTTATGAAACAAACTGTTGTAAAACAGACTATACTTTCCTCCTACAGAATCATTATTAATATAAAACGGATGCCAAAAACTTATTATAAAGTAAATTGTCAATGTAAAAAGTTAGGTCCTAAAAGCAAATAAACAAATATCTTTATAAAATTGAAGGTATTAAAGTTATTCTCTAGGTCCCACAATATGTCCTTTTAACAGTGATTTCAACTTAGAAATTATAAAACTGTACTGGAGACCCTGAGGAACCATGCTTTCCAGTGAGCAAAACCCAAGCAACAGAAAGAAACATCAAAGATTTTGGGGGTAGTTTAAAGAGTGGATTTCTTCTTCAAGAATAAGGACCTTCATTAGAAGGTCTGGAGTTTTATAACTTTAGAAAAGTCTGTCTTACAAGAAAGGCTAAGTGGTCAAGAATAAAATTAAAACATTTTATCAGAGTCCAAAGCAATAATTAAAGTAACAGCTTTTACTCTGCTATTGGCTCTAATGAAGCTCATGCTTAACTGCCCTTCCCCATTACAAAAAATCCATACTATATATGTTTATATCTATATCAATATCTATATCTATATTGATATCAATATCAATATCAATATAGATATACCTCCAGTTGACTGTTTCAGGCTCTTTGAGTAGCTTGCATCAAACTACACCTCTCATCAGAATAGCTATAAAGCCAGTTTTAAAGAGGGGCATCAGAAAACAAACCAAGGCAGTCAGAAAGTGAGGCTTTGAGGGACAATGATTCCTGAGCAAAACAGATCAAAGAAAAGTGGTTCTAACATTCTGCATGAAATTATCCCTTAAGAGATTTGTTAAATGCTATGTAGGCGGAGAACAAGAAAAGAAAACCATTCAGAAAGAGGTTGCTAATAAGCTGAAATACTAAGCAGGGATTTTTACAATCTCTTAATGCTGCAGAGACATCTGGAATTCAGGGCTCAACACATAAGAGGTAAACACCACCACCCTTATAAACACCATCAGCTCTCAGTAGAGATACCTGAAATTTCTATGGCGTAGGCATAGACCACTTGGAAAGAGAACATTTGAAAATGCTTTTGATGTTTTATTTCCTATATATATATGTATAGAGAACATTAGGGCACCAACAGTCCTATTCAGATTGTACTAAACTAAGAGTTATTTTAAAAAATTTTTCTAACACCTTAACTGCTAGAACTCTGTTTAATAAAAGTACTACAGGTTTGTTAATACCCTAGAGTGGAACCAACACATACTGAATGTATTTACCACAACCATGTAAATGTTGTTGTCATGCTAGAGTAAAATAATAGGACTGGAGTATCTAAAACATGTCAAAATACTTTAATTAATTTAACAGTATTTTGTTTAAGAAATACTGTTGGCTGTCATAATTCCCAAAAGAATTATAGATATATTTTGTCTGTGTACACTTGACAAATATGAAATTATATCTCTTATAAATATGACTTTGTAAACCTTTGAATTAACTGGTAGAATAACAGCTTTTTCTTGGCTATTTTTCTAACATCATGTGGCTTTAAAAAATAATCCATTTATCAATCTTTAATGAAACAGCAGTTATTCAGTTCTTTTGATAAAAATACCTTAATTTTCTTTTAATGTTGGTGGCTGTGGTGGTTTGAAGTTGTATGAACCCCAGAAAAAAACATGTTCTTTAGTCTAACTGATTCCTGTAGGTGTAAATCTATTGTAAGGAGGACCTTTTGATGAGTCACCTTCAGTTAAGGTGTCAGTTAAGGATGGGACTTAATCTTTTTACTAGAGTCCTTTATGAACTGAATGAATACATACAGAGAGAAAGCCACAGAAGCAAGAAGCTGAAATCAAGAAAACCTGAAAGAGAAGGGAAAGATCAGCACACACCGTCACGTGCCTTGCCATGTGACAGGGGAGCCAAGAAAAGAAGTGCCAGCAGCTGGTCTTTGGAAAGAAAGCATCATCTTGATTTGGATATTTTCCCAGCCTCAAAACTCAAAGTAAGTAAATTCCCATTAATTAAGCTGAACCCGTTTCGTGGTATCTGCTTTGAGCAGCCTAGGAAACTAAAACAGACTTTGGTACCAGGGGAGGGGTAGGGTGCTGCTATTATAAAGACCAAAAATGTAGAAACAGCTTTTGAATTAGGTAATGGGTAGAAGCTGTAAGAATTGTGGGACACTAGATATAAAAGGCATAGGTTGCTTTGAATAGACTGTTGGTAGAAATATGGATGTTAAAGGTATTTCCAATGAGGTCTTTGACAGAAATGAAGAATGTGCCATTGGAAAGTATAAGAAAGGGTGTCCTTGTTTTAAAGTGGAAAGAACTTGGCAAAATTGAGTTCTGATGTCAGGTGGAAGGCAGAATTGGAAAGAAATGAGATTGAATATTTGCCTGTATTGATTTCCAAGCTAAATGGGAAAGAACAGCCTAGTTTCTCCTTGTAGCTTCTGATAAAATGTGAGAGGGAAAGGATAAGCTGAGAACTCAATTCCTGGACAAAAAGAAATCAGAATTTGATGGTTTGGAAAATTCTGAGCTTCCGGAAAATGAGTCCCCAGAGAATAGTGCTCCATGTGAAGGACTGACTGAAAATGTATCCAGTCAGCCACGTCAGTTCAAATCAGGATTGGCAGAGCAGTTTTCTCAGAAGAATCTGTGGAAGGTCCTACGGAGTGACAGTTGGACCCCTGTGTACTACACGCAAAACCGGCAAGTTGTTTGTGAAATATGTATGCATGGAACTACTGCCAGCCTGGACTAAAAGGGACACTTTGAAAGAAAAATCACTTCAAAGGTAGGGCCTTGGAAGCTGAGGTCTGGAACAAAGACATCTTCTCAGGCCAAGAAAGCAGACCCACCCATGTGTGTGGAAAGGGAGAGTTTGCCCAGATGCTTGTAGAGGGTGGGCCTTCCACCCCATTGCTCAGGATGAGTGTTAACACCCAGTTTTCTCGGATGCTTGGGGGATTGTGGAGAGTCTGGCCACCACCTTGATGTCCCAAGAGGGTGGAACCTTCACCCCAGTGTTTGGTGAGAGCATGGCCCCCTGTGTAAGCACTGGGAAAGGTTGGGGCTGCTGCTTCATTGGGCCCAAAACTTCGTTCCACAGAAGACTCTGAGATCTTGAAATCTAATGGAATATGGCTTGCAAGGTTTTGGAATTGTCTGGGACCTGTGACTCCTGTTTTTCTTCCAATTTCTCCCTTCTGGAATGGAAATGTTTATCCTATGCATGTCCCTCCTTTGTATATTGGAAGCAGGTAACTTGTTCTCTAGGTTTCACAGGTCCACAGACAGAGGGGAATTGTGCTCCAGGACAGACCACACTTATAGCTGATTTTGATGAGACTTCGTCCTTAGTTTTGTTACTGAAATGGCTTCAGGTTTTGGGGATATTGTGATGGAATGAATGTCTTTTGCACATAGAAAGAACATGTTTTATTCTGGCCCAAAGGGTGGATTATGGTATTTTAAAGCTGTTTGTACCCCAGGAAAAAACATGTTCTTCAATCTAATCCATTCGTGTGGGTGTAAACCCATTGTAAGTAGGATCTTTTGATGAGGCTACTTCAGGTAAGGTGTGACTCACCTCACTCAGGATGGGACTTAACCTCTTACTAGAGTCTTTTATAAATGGGATGAATACACAGAGAGAGAGAAAGCCACAGAAATAAGAAGCTGAAATCAAGAAAACTCGGAACAGAAGGGAGAGATCAGCACACACCCCCCGGTACCTTGCCGTGTGACAGAGGAGCCAAGGAGTGCCAGCAGCCATTCTGCAGGAAGAAAGAATAGCCTTGATGATGCTATGATTTGGACATTTTCTCACCCTCAAAACTCTAAGCAAATAAATTCCCATTGTTTAAGCTGAACCCATTTCATGGTTTCTGCTTTGAGCAGCCTAGGAAACTAAAACTGGATATTCTTAGAACTACAGTGACCAGATCTGTGCTAACAAAAAATTTTCTTCCGAGGACATAAGTCATTCTGAGTCTATCATTAGAAGGTAGTAGACATATGGCAATTTGGGGGCTACTGTTCACTAGCACAAATGACTATAAAATATCCCTAACATGCCAAATACATGCTAGGCATTATGGGGATCATGAAATATATTCATTATAACACCCTTCTTCTAGACTCCTATATCAGAAGTTGTTACCAAAATAATCTGAGTTTTAAAAGCCATGATAAAACAGCCACAATGAGATGATCTTTCAATAATAACAGTAAATTTTATGAGTATTATTATGTAGTAAGTACTATACATTGCTTGCATTTAATCCTCACAAAACTCCTATGAGATTGGATTTAATCCTCCTGAAACTCCTGTGAAATATCTTAACTTAAAAACTGTGGATCCTGATACTTTACAATTAATAACTTTTAAAAATTCACATAGATATTTGGTTGGGGAAATACTAACCATTACATTGGAACTTGAAAAAAGTGAAAATGAAAGTAATAAAAATAAAATGATGACTTTGTAAGGCTGGGTATTTATGGGTATCTGTTGGATTTCAGCCAACATATGCTAGATTATTCCAATATCCACTTACATTAGCAACCAAATTCACTAAACTTGGCAGATAACATAAATCTTAGGAGTGCTTTTTTTTTTTTTTTACAATTGCTTTCTCTGCCAGAAAAAAAAAGTCCCAAGTTTTTTACTAATGTGTAAATATAATAGAAATAAGAAATGGAATGAAATCCTGAAAATGAATGATTTGGAACCAGAGTAAATTTTGTGCAGGCATCTATCCAGAAAAGTCTTGACAAACAGAAAGTTCACCATATTTGTCATTCAAACAAATAGTCAATATTTAAAGAGAAGAAAAGTTATTTTCCTCATTTTGAAATATTGATTTTGGGAGAAAATAAGTTGTTAGGAGGAACTCTAGCTACTTGATGTTCAAAACTGCGTGCATTTCAAAGATTTCTCAAGGAACACAGGTATCAATTGTCCCTCACATAGATAAAAAAGCATAAATACATTGGAAATTAGAAATAAATGTCTTGAATTTCAGGCCAAATATAAACATGGAAAAGCATAGTAATGTTGATAACTCTCTGAAGGTAACTGATGCCAACATGATTAATGATTGTCAGAACAATCTATGTGGAAAAAAAAAAAAAAAGAAGAAGAAGAAGAAAAAGAAGAGGAAAAATACATGGTATTTTCCTCAATAATAAACATTAACATTTGTGAAGCCCTCAGTATGGTTTGTACATAAATGGATATTAAGCATATAGATATTTATCTCAATTTTAAACAAACTTCCTTTTCCGGATTTCATAAAAATACACCTAAAGCTCAAGATTCATATTACTTTCAAGGTAGAGCTAAAAGAAAGTCAAGGTAATTCAAAGAAGGAATATTTTATCTTTGTACATGAGTAATATTTTGAACTTGTAGTATATTTCAAATTATTTGAGGAAGGCCCAATCTTTAAGAACTATGCGCACTTTAAAAAATCACAAAGTTTTGATAATAGATTCTCTACACCTGTGTACAATTGAAGTTTTTCTGTTTTCTTTTTAGAAGATCTTCTACCTTTTCTCAAATATGTAAGTTCACCAGGTATTTGGAATGTTGGTTTAGTAGCAGAGTTATTAAATCTTAATGGTGCTTTTCCACTGTAATGTTGAAATAACTTTTTCATCTGCACAGTAACAGACTTGTGGGTATGACATTTGTTAGATTTAGAGTAAACTAAAATGTCTTTCATTTCTTTCAAACATTTGTCTTTTCTTTGAGCAAAAAGGAATAAAAATAAATAATTTTCCCTCAGCCACATGATTTTAATTTCCCTTATCTTCAAAGTACTTTGTTTTGTATACATTTTTTTCCTGTATCTGTGGCTCTCCTTGATTTTCTCTTCTAAAGTTCCATAGGGACTCTTAAAAATCATTCTAACATACTACTAAAAAGCTTCTTCAAAAATATACCAAGTCCAGTTATGGGTTCATACCAATAACTGGAATACACTTTAAAAATGATCTTAAAAAACAAAGTAGAATCATCTATAAGGAATAGAAATTTTTTTAAAGATATCAGTTGTCTCTATATCCCTTAATCCACCAACTTGAAATTTTGATTAAAGATGAATGGTGCAGAGAATAAAAAGCATAATATATATATTTGTGCCAAAAATAGGAGAGAGAGATGACACAAGAGGAGATTCAATGATACCTGAGATTCAATCTGATTAAATTGTAAAAATATTTGGGGCCAAGTTACAATTAACATGAAATTCAAGAAAAGCATGATTCCAGTTGTTTTCAATTTTTCTTTACTCCTTTTATAAATCTCTATTTTAAATATGCATATCTTGTAAAAATATTTGTAAAGGAGTGATGAAATTCAAGTACATTTCTAATTTACAGTTTACAGAAGGTGATCAATGAATAGATCAGTGTGGTTATATAGGAAAGTGAAAAATTTTTGTGAGGAAATAATGTTTTGAGAAGAAAAGGACCAAAACATTTATTCAGGAAGAATTTCCTGAGCATCTGTTAAAGTATGGTGCACACTAACTGTTTGCAGGTGACTAGAAAAAAATCTTGGTCCATATTCTCAGGAAGCTCCTAACATTTTCTAGGAACAGGATAACAATAGCTTTAGAAAACATGATGATGTGGGTAATTATCCCAAACATTTTATTGAATGAGAGAAGCCAGACACATAAAATGACTTATATACTTGATTCAATTTATATAAAGTATAAAATTAGAGAAAACTGGTCTTTGCTTTAGAAAGTCAGGATAGCGAACACCCTTGAAGAGGTAGAGAGGGAAGATGGCACAAGGAGGGCTCTGCGGTTTTGGCATTATTCTGTATCTTGAGGAAGAAGATTACATTTTCAAAGTAACTTCCACAAGTGTACTTGACTCACAAGCAGTGAGCCAAAATTTGGAAATAGATCTGCTGAATCAAGTTCCATGAAGAATTTGAAAGATAATTTGACTATATTAACTGAAAACAGGGACACGAGTAGATATTTGCACACTGATGTTTATGGTAGCACTATTCATGATTGCCAATGGATGTAGGTAGCCCAAGAGTCCATTGACTGATGAGTAGAAGGGCCTACTGTGGTGTATACATAAAACAGAATATTGTGTGGCTGCAGAAAGGAAGTTCTGAAGCACATAATGAGATAAATGAACCTTGAGGACATTATGTTGAGTGAAATATGCCAGAAACCAAAGGACAAATATTTTATGGTCTCAAAAATATGAACTAACTATAATGAGAAAATTCTGAGAATTAAATTCAAGAGCATACGTTATCAGGAGTTAGAAAGTGGGCAGAGACTGGACACTCAATGATTAAGGAGTACAGAATGTTCAATAAGGTCCATTGTAAAAGTTCAGAAATGAATAGCACAATATTGTGATGGTAGCACAATACTGCAAGTGTAATTAACAAAGCAGAGTGAGAGTATGGTTGAAAGAGGAAGGCTGGAATCATGCATGTCACCAGAAGAAAAGCTAGGAGATAAAAACTGGGACTGTATAAATTAGCAAAACCCAGAGTGGACAATGATTGTGGTTAATTTGTAAATATAAGAGAGCTTTTACAAGAACTACAACAAATGTACATCACTATAACAAGGGGTTAATAAGCAGGTAGTACATGGGAAAAATGGAATTCATGTAAACCAAGGTCTATAGTTAACAGTACAGTGTAATATTCTTCCATGTATTATAATAAAGGCAATATACCAAAGCTAAATGTCAATAATAGGGAGTTATATGGGATATGGGATTTTTTTCTTCAGAAGAATTTAGAATGCTCTCTTATTGACTGTAGTGGTGAATGCATAACTATGTGATTATATCAAGAGCCATTGATTGTACACTTAGTATGGATTGTATGATGTGTGAATAAAACTGTTTAAAAAAACAATAGGGTTGTATATGGGGGAAAATACACCTAATGTAAGCTATGACTAATTACTTAATAGTACTATTTTAATATTCTTTCATTTGTTGTAACAAAGGCACTACACTAATGCAAAGTGTCAACAATAGTATAAGGTAATGCTGTATTTTTTACATGACTGTTCTGTAAATCCACAAATTCTGAATTAAAAATAAAAAAATTTTAAAAAGCTTATTTGAGCATTATAATCCTAAACTATGGGAATAAACTACATTAAATTTACTATACAGTAAACATAAAAAAATATGTTACTGAGTACCCAGTACATAGGAGCAAAAGGCACAGTAATGTCTTTACTCTAAAATGTTTTAAAAGCAGAATTTCTGATTGATCAAGATGGTGACATATGACACTCCAGGGTTCTGTTTCCCAACAACATATTTCAACAACTAGCAAAAACTCACAGAGTCATCTTCCTCAAAACTCAAAAAACAAAAAAGAAAAAACAAACAAACAAACAAACAAAAACAGTTAAAGTTATGCAGTACCTGGGCAACTGGTGAATTGAGAAAACAGTAGGAGAAACTTGGATTTGCATGCTGACCCCTCTCTCTATCCCTACCTGGAGTGGTATTGAGCCAGCCTGCTCTACAATTGTAAGTCCATGGCCCTGTTCTGGAAGGAGCAGAGTAACCCTTATGTGCATAATGGGATGTCCATATATTGGTGCCAATCTATCAGGTGGCAGCCTAAAAGACTGAAGCAGGAGATTTGGCTCATTCCCATGGAACTTGCCTTGCAGACAGAAGCATCTTATGGAAAGCTAAAGCACTCAGAGAAACAATTAAGTCAAAACAGATTGAAGCCAAAGATTACCTGCCTTAAGGCATAAAGTAGAGCAACTGGGCTGGGGAGAAAGTCTATTTCATAGGGAGTAGAGAAGGCACTTAAATTCCTATAAGCAGGATATTCTTAATACCATGAGTCAAGCACAAGCTCAGGACAGGACTCAGCTTTAGGAAAGACAGAGAGAACCCTGCACTTCAAATTTCCCTTGGAATTATCTTATTGACAGAAGGGCTAAACTCTGAAGTAGAGCACCAGCCAATACAGAGCCAATATGCAAACTTTAACACGTGTTTTGGCATTGAATTATCTGTTTTTGTTAGCTCCTGGAACTCAAGGAAATCACTGTCATATCAATAGCTGGATAAAGACTAAAGGAACAGACAGTTCAGGAACTAAGTCCCAGAGATAACACTTTAAAAATATTAAAATGTACGGAGTGCAATAAAAAATTCCAAGACAAACAAGGAAAGAAGAAATGATGACTCCTCCAAAGGAACAAAAGAAATCCATAAATTATCATTGAAGAAGACCAGATTTGGGACATACTGGATGAAGACTTTAAAAAATTATCTTCAGTAGGCTCAGGAAGATAAAGGCAAACACAGTGAAGGACTAAAGGATATCAGGAGAACAATGAATGAACAATGTGAGAATTTCAACAGAGATAGAAATTCTAAAAAGGAACCAAACAGAAATACTGGATTTGAAGATGACCATAAATAAAAGGAAAAAATTCAACAGCAGGCTGGAGCTCACAGAAGAAAGTTAGCTTGAAAACAAGTCAACTGAAATGATTCAGGCTGACTAGCAGAAAGGAAAAAAAAATAGTTTAAAAAGTGAACAGGGCCTAAGAGTCCTGTGGGAAAACATTAGGCATAACAATATATGCATCATGGGAGTCCCAAAATAAGAAGAAAGAGGAAAGAGGACAAGGAAATATACAAAGTAATTATGTCAGAAAACTACCAGAATTTAACAAAAGACATGAATATGAACATTCAATAAGCCCAACAAACCATAAACAGATAAAACATGAAGCCAATCAGGCCCAGACACATGGTAGTCAAACTGTCATAAGCCATGGAAAAGTAGAGAGTTCTGAAAGCTGCAAGAGAAAAACAATGTGTTCTGTGCAAGGGAGTTCCAGTAAGATTAAGTGCTGACTTCTCATTAGAAAACCAGGATGCAGTAAGTCAGTGGGATGAAATCTTTAATGTGCTGAAAAAAAACAATTGCCAAACAAGAATTTTATATACATCCAGCAAGTCCACCTTTCAAAAATAAGGAAAAAATTAAGAAATTCTCAGATAATTGAAGGCTGAGTGAGTTGGTCAGCATTAGACCTGCCCTACAGCAATGCTAAAGGGAATTCTTCAGAATGAGAGGAAAGGAACTAGATAGTGGACCAAAGCAGAATGAATTAATAATGAAACAGTAAAGATAACCATATGGGTAATTACAAATGCCAGTAGTATTGTTTTCTATCTTTTGGTATGTAACTCCACTTTTTACTTCTTACATTTTTTAAAATGCAAATGCATAAAAAATAATGTGTTTTTTTGACATAAAATTTATGAAGATATAGCTTGTAACAAGACAACAAATGTGTGTGTGTTTTATTGATGTAAAATTTATAAAGATATAGCTTGTAAAAAGACAACAAAAATGTGGTAGGAAGGATGGGAACAGTGTATGTGTATGCTATTGAAGTTAAGTTGGTGTCAAATCAAACTTGACTGCTGTAGATTTGGGATGTCAAATTAAAGCGCTATGATAGCCACAAAGAAAATGTATGAATATATACAGAAAGAAATGTGAAAGGACTCAAAATGGAACAATGCAAAAAACAGAAAACAGAAAAACAAAAATCACACAAATAAAAATGAAAGTAGACATTAACGGAAGAATTGAGGAACAAAAAAAGTATAAGACTTACGGAGGCCAAATAGAAAAACAGTGGAAGAAAGTCCTATAATATCAGTAGTTACTTTAATGTAAATGGATTAAACTCTCCAGGCAAAAAGCAGAGATTAGAAGAATGGATACAAAAAAAGCATGACCCAACTGTATGCTTTTTACAGGAGACTCATCTTAAATTCCAACACACAAGTAGATTGAAAGGGAAAGAACAGAAAAAACCTAAACTATGCAAATAGAAACCCAAAGAGAGCTTGGGTACCTCTAATAAGTATCTGATAAAATAGACTTGATTCAAAACTGTTTCAACAGATGTATTAGTCAGGGTTCTCTCTTTCTTTCTCTCTCTCTCTCTCTTTCTCTCTCTCTCTCTCTCTCTCTCTCTCTCTCTCTCTCTATATATATATATATATATATATATATATATATATATATATATCCTGTTGGTTCTGTTAAAATTATGAGATTTATTATAGAAATTGGCTAATGTCTGTGAGGACTGTAAAGTCTGAATTCCATAGAGCAGGCCTTTAAGTTATCAACAATTGTGTGCAAAAAATTATATTATCTAGATAAAATGGACAAATTCCTAGAAACACACAAACTACCTAAACTGACTCAAGAAGAAACAGAAGATCTCAACAGACCATTAACTGTAAAGAATGAATATGAATAAGTAATCAAAACTTCCAACAAAGAAAAACACTTGACAAAATGGATTCACTGGTCAATTTTACCAAATTGTCCGAATAGAATTAACACCAATCCTGCTCACATTTTTCCAAAACATTAAAGAAGAGGGAACACCCTCTAACTAATTCTATGAGGCCAATATCATCCTTATGCCAAAGCCAAATAAAGATATCACTGGAAAAGAAAATTTCAGAAAAGTAATTCATGAAGATGGAAGAAAAAAATCCTCAGTGAGATACTAGCAAATAGAATCCAACATCACATTAAAAGAATTATACACCATGATTAAGTGGAATTTATCCCAGGTATGCAAGTGTGGTTAAACGTAAGAAATTAATTACTGTATTACACCACATTAACAGAACAAAGAAAAATAAAATTTGATCATGATTGTCTCAATCAATGCAGTAAAGGCATTTAGCAAAATCCAGCACACCTTCTTGATAAAAACACTTAGGAAAATAGAAACAGAAGGAAATGTCCTCAACATGACATAGGGCGTACATGAAAACTTCATAGTTAATACCATACTCAGTGGTGAAAAAACTGCAACCTTTCTCTCTAAGACCAGGATCAAAAGAAGGATGTCCAGTGTCACCACTGTTATTCAATATTTTACTGGAAGTTCTAGCTGGAGAAATTAGGCTAGAGAAAGAAAAACATTCAATTTGCAAGGAAAAAGTAAAATCTCCTTATTTGCAGATGACATGATCCTTTTTGCATGAACAATAAAAGAAACAAATAGATAAATGGGAGTTCCTCAAAATTAAAAAGTTTTTGCACCTAAGGACTTTATCATAAAAGTAAAAAACAACTTATTGAATAGGGATAAAATATTTGGAAACCACATATCTGGTAAAGCTTTAATGTTAACAATGTATAAATAAATCTTACAATTCAACAACAGAAAAACAAATAACCCAATTTAAAAATGGGCAAAAGATTTGATTACATATTTCTCAAAAAAAATCCATAAAAGGCCAATAAGCACACAAAAAGATGATCAACATCACAAGCACATGAAAAGATCATCAACATCATTAGCCATTAGGGAAATGCAAATCAAAACCACAATGGGATACCATTTCATGCCCACTAAAATGGCTACTATTTTTTTTAAATGGAAAATAAGAGTAGGAGAGCATGTGAAGTAAAAGAAACACTCATTCATTGTTGGTGGGAATGTAAAATGGTGTAGTTCTGTGGAAAACAGTTTAGTAATTCCTCAGAAAGTTAAGTATAGAATTACCAAATGAGCTGGCAATCCCATTTCTCAGTATATACCCAAAAGAATTGAGAGCAACTCCTTGAACAGATATTTGTACACCAATATTCATAGTGGTATTATTCACAATTGCCAAAAGATGGAAGCAATCCATGTGTCCATCAACAGAAGAATATGTAAACAAAATATAGTAATGAGATATGATTCAGCCATAAAAAGGAATTAAGTTGTGAATCATTTGACGAAGTGGGTGAACTTTGAAGATGTCATGTTGAATGAAATAAGCCCGGCACAAAAGAACAAATATTGTATGGTCTTCCTGACATTAAATAATTAGAATAAGCAAATTTATAGTGTCAGAAACTGGAATATAGTTTACTGGGATTGTAGTAGGGAATGGGGATTTAATGCCTAATTAGTGCAGAATTCTGTTTGAGTTGAAGGAAAGGTTTTCATAATGGATGGTAGTAAGAGTAACACAACATTGTGAATATAATTAATACTACAGGGTTATATATTTGAATGGGATTAAAAGGGGAAATTTTAGGTTGTATGTATATGTGTGTGTGTATATATATATTCATAAAAAACATAGGACTGTACAACACAGTGTACCCTAGTGTAAACTATAGACTATAGTAAAAAGCGCAATTATAAGCACAATTGTATTAATAGTCTTTCATCAATTGTTACACAACTACCACACTAAGGGAATTTGGAAATAAAAGGAGCTTATAGTGGTTTGAAGCTATATGTATCCCAGAAAAACATGTTCTTAAATCTAATCCATTCTTGTGGATGTAAACCCATCGTAAGTAGGATCTTTTGATAGGACTACTTCATTTCATGGTGTCTGCTTTAAACAGCTCAAGAAACCAAAACGTGTATATGGGAACTCTGTATTTTCTGCATGATTCTTCTGTAAACCTACAACTTCTCTAATAAAACAAGGAGTAAAAGAAAAAAGAAAAAAATGTGTCTCTCACAATATGTCCTAACAAACTATGCCAGAGAGGTTACAGCATACATAAGCTGCCCAGGAGCATCATATCACACACTAATGAGGAATAAGTAACGAAAATGTACAGACTCTAACTTGGAAAAAACATGGCCTGGGGACAAAATGGCTCTGGAAAGATAAGACCACATTATTTTTTTAAGAATTTACATTGAAAATGCTTAATTTTCCATTCTGTAATATGCTTAACCTCCTATTTCATTTTTCTCATTTCATTATTGTTCTTCTACATATTAAAATTTTGATTTGTTCCTCTATATATGACCCATACTTTTCCAATTAAAGTTATTTCCAATCATTGTGTCACTATATTTGCTATTATGAATTCAAGAGTTTTCCATTATATGTTCCTAACTAATTTTTGCAACATATAAAGATCAATGACTTTCATATTCAATATTTTTCCTATAGCTACTAATTACGCTAGACTTTGTTTAAAATCTAATCATTTATCATTCGAACATCATGTAGAATGTCACACCTCATATGAAGACATTTCTTTCATTTAATTTTTTTTCAGTTTTGTATCTTCATACTTTCACTAAAATGTTTTACAAATGTAGATGGTAGGGATCATATCACATATCATTTATTTATTTCTGAAGTGGGTAGAAATTCCTCTACAATAGTGGTTATTAATGTGTTAGGGCCACAAATGTCTTTGAAAATCTCATGAAAGCTAAGGCATCTGCCTTAGAAAAATCTGAATATTCACACACAGAAATGTACATACAATTTTGGAGTTTCATGCAGCTTTTGAAATCCACCCATTAACTACACGTCTTTCCCCAGGAAATAGTAATTACTGGTATAAGACAACTATACTGTAAAATAGAAAAGATCTTTTTCCTCCTTTTTAAAATTTTTTATAAGAAATGATTCTTGTAGTTGATTGACTGACAGTCATTTATTCAATCCCATCTTTAAAAATATAAAATGGAAGAAATATGTATCATTTTCTACCCTAAGTCTTAACAAAATAAAATGATATTGCGGTTCAAGAAATAAACATTGTATAAAGGTAACAAATACTATTGAGAACACTTTTCTACCTTGATGAGCTATTTTAAATGTGATCACATAAAAAACCCTGGCTCTATTTCCAAAATTCAAATGTTTATTGAAGATTCTCAAAGACCTTAATTTACTAAACAAAGGCATTTTCAAACCTGAGATTTATATAAAGCTATTTTGAAAAATACGAATATGTGAAACAATGAATCAGATTCATTGTACAGATAATGTTTGTGAGATAGGTATATACACTTAATCTGTATAAACTTATCTTAAAGGAACTAACATTCTTAATATTAGAATACAATGAACAATGCACCATGGGAATTTTGAATTAGAAATTAGTTGTGCATCTGTTAATGTAGCTTTTAATCTAATTCATTGTTTGGTTTGTTAGGTTTAATACAGAACTTAAGTTTGATCAAATAACTTTGAAGCAACACTATTTATACTGTATGAGAAAGGCCAAAATATTGTTGACTAATGGTTAAGGTAAAACACACTTTATCCAATTTTTACTATTTATAGTAGTGTAAACAGGCATATATATTTACGTGGATAGTTCTACCAAGGGAAAATTCAACTGAATGAGCACCTTTACCCAGAAATGCATTATAGAGGTCCTGAGTCAGGTAGTTACAAATAAGGAGAAAATAAAAAGGGGAAATTGGCTGGTCAAATATCTGTATTCTTGTGAAGTTGAGATCATGATATTGCAGAGTCCTTATGGTGATCTCCCATTACTTCTTTATCTGCATAGAGTCCCTAGACATTTTAGCATCCTAATTTTCCTATGAGAGATAAAGCAAATATTTTATTGTTACTAACATCTTGAAGAACAATACATTTTTCTCTTAGATATTAATAATCTGGTACAAATACAGCTGTGAAAGCAGATTATATGACAATTAGTTGATGCTCTGTTTTCATATTTATATGATCCTTGATTTGAGAGAATGTTTATTATGCTTGTCTAAAAAATGCATTTCATCTTTGTCTTCTTTCTCATCTAATTGTGCTTCCAGTTTCCAAACCAATAAACCTTCAAAGCAGCTTGTAATAGTTACAGTATGTTTCTCCAGGGAGAAATTGTTGTATTAGGTTTTGATGCTTTTGACATTGTACCAATTTCATTTGACAATGAATTGACAGTTGAGCAACACACTGAGCCATGCTGATAATTTATTACTTTCCTTGTAACATTGCCTTTCAACCTAGCACAGGAATCTGTTATTTGTGACAACTGACCTAAGCTGTTTTTCATATCATCAGTTTGGTTTCTTCATGAGAGAGAGATTATGAAACAATATTTTACAATAAAATATTAGTGTCTTCTTATTGTTATTGATAATGTTTGTGAGACTGTATGTTCATGACAACTTAGCATACAATAATTCCTCATTAACAACATTCACCATACTCCCAACTCTGCACAATTATTTTAAATCTGTGGTAGAAAAAATAGGTAGAAACACTGTCTCAAATCTCTTCTCTACAATCTATAGGAACATAAGTAGGTTATTTAATGATCTAAGATGCATTTTTCTCAAGTGTAAGAAGAAATAATGATTAATTTTTTTTTCATTCTTAAATTGTCATGGAATTGCTATTTCCTTGATTTTGTTACCCTGATCTGCAAGAACCCTTTACAGTAGCATTTCTCAAGGGCAACTTTCTGGACTTTTCCTGGAGCTTTCAAGTTTCCGTGTCTAATAGACAACTTCTCTGTATCAGTAAGCCTATTGTTAGCTATAAAAAGAGATATTTGAGATCAGTGTAGTGCATAATTGAAAAGATTTAATTGGAGGAGCTGATGAAAAGTTTGTAAATTCTAATATTGAATTTGTCATAATAATTATGAAATAAGAATAAATATTATTGAAAGTCCAGGGGGGTTAGGAACCCATCCACAGTAGTCATGCTTTAGGGAATACGAAGTTGTGTATTAGTCAGGGTTCTCCAGAGAAAAATAACCAAAAATGTATATATTTTTAAAGGGATTTATTATAAGGAATTGGCTCACATGACTAAGGAAACTGGCAAGTCAGTATTCCATAGGGCAGGGTGCAAGCTGGAATCTTCTATAAAGTTGATACTGAAGTCCTTATTCTGAATTTCGTGGGGAAGCTAGCTGGCCAAAATTCAAGTATGAGCCAATGCTGAAGGTGAGGTAGAAATTTTTCTTCTGACTTTTGAAATCCTCAGATCTGGCTTTTAAAACCTCCATCTGATTGAGCAAGGAGATTGGTGAGGGCAATCCGCTTCATTTGTTGTAGATTAAATCACGTGATTATAGTTTCAGTCAATAGATTATAGACGCAAATCCCATCTATGAAATAACACTGAGAGTAACAGGTAGGCCAGTACTTGACTAAGTAACTGGACACTGAATAATCCAACCAAGTTGACACATGAAATTCACTATCACAAGATGTCAATTGATAGAGGCAGAAAAGATAATTTATAAGGATTATTTTATTAGGAGCTATTCCAGTTTGCTAATGCTGCTGTTTTACAAGACACCAGAAATGGATTGGATTTTATAAAAGGGGGTTTACTTGGTTACAGAGTTACAGTCTTAAGGACTTAAAGTGTCCAAGGTAAGGGCATCAACAATTGGGTACCTTCGCTGGAGAATAGCAAGGTCATCTGGAAAACCTCTGTTAGCTGGGAAGGCACATGGCTAGAGTCTGCTCTGGAGTTCTGGTTTCAGTATGGCTTTCTCCCAGGACGTTCCTCTCTAGGTGTCTGCTTGCTCCTGGGTTTCATTCTCCAAAATGTCTCTGTAAGCTGCAGCTCCTCCAAAATGTCATTCTCAGTTTCTCTGAGTTCCTAACACCCACCCTGAATGGGCGGGGTAACACCTCCATGGAAATTATCCAATCAAACATTTCACTCACTGGTGATTGAGTCACATTTCCATGGAAACACTCAATCAAAGAATTCCAATCTAATCAATACTAATACATTTGCCCCCACAAGATTGCATGAAAGAACATGGCATTTTGGGGGACATGCATGTATCATGGCACAGGAGCTTTCCTGTGAGTATTACAGCTCTGCTTAATAGACAGGAAAACAGACTGAGAACTCTAAGGTTCCATTATACTGCAGAAAGATGTTCCTAATCAAATCACTAATGATACCTGAACTGTCTGATAAAAAAATGTAAGGTGGTAATTTAAAATTATCATAGAATAATTTTTTAAAAATAGTACTGTACAACACAAACATGAACACTGGTATAAACCATATACTATAGTTAATTGTATAATTATAATACTATTCATTAATCAATTATAACAAAGATGCAACACTAATGCAAGGTGTTTACAATAGAGGGTAGTATATGGGAACTCTGTATTTTCTGCATGATTTTTCTGTAAAGCTACATCTTCTCTAACTAAATAAATATATATGAAAAATAATAAAAAAAATTAAAATAACATTATCATAGTAGGTATTCACTTGGTACTAGAGGTGCTGAACATCACTTCAAAGAAGTAATAATTTCAATTTAACTCCTACTAATTTTATATTTGTTGAGAGATTTATCAGAAGTTAATTTATATAGAGACTAGATCTGGTGCTGTCATGTACAGCTCCTTCATTTCACTAGTCTAAGAATAAGATGATGATAAAATACAAACCAACCAAGCAGCAAACAAACATTCGAACAAATGACACACTCAGTATGCTTGAAAATTTATGGTCTTCACTTTTGTCTAACAGTGGTTTGCTTAATATAGTGCATAAACAATCAGCTTGAACATCTTTGCTCACTCTTAGGAAGACATTTAAAATATAAGCAAACATATTTAAAATAAGCATTTCAGCCACCTGGATCAAGATGGCAGAGTGAGACATTTCAGGGCTCCATACCCACACAGAAGCTTTGAACAACCAGTAAGAACTGGCAGAAAAATCTTACTCAAAGCTCCAGAAAATGGTTAAAGTGCTGTAGTTAGAGGGCAAGGATTGAATCAAGAAAAAAGTTATTTAAAAGCTGTAGGATCTCTTGGCTACCTGGCTGGTCCCTCTACAACCCCTCATCAACCAGGCATGGAGCCAATCTGTGCTTCCAAGGCAGGTCCCTAGTTCCAGCTCCAGAAGGAGCAGAATAACCCAGGTGCACACACTAGGAGCATGTATGTCTAGCCCAATCTTTCTGGTAGAGATCCAAGAGACTTGCTGTCCCAGAACTTGCCCTGTGTATAGAAGACAGCACAAGAGCTCTCCTACAGAAGTGTGGGGGGGGGGGGGGGGTGGATTTCTAGGGCATAATGTGAATGCAAAAGACAAGATGTAAGTACAGAAAGGACTAGGGAGAACACTACACTGTGGCCTGGAGCTATTCTCTGAACTTTGTGTATATAAGCTTTGATGGAGAGCATTGGGAGAACATACAGGTCAATCTGCAAAGACTAGGAAAGATGTTTACTTTTTTCCTTCTTTGTTTTTGTTTTTGTTTTTGCTAGCCCCTGGCCTTCAAAGAAAGCTCTGTGAAGAAGCTTAAGGAACATACATCTTAACGTATAAATTCCAATGATAGCACATTAATATATCAAAATGTCCAGGTTTCATCAAAAGATTCCAAAACATACAAATAAACAGGAAGCAATGACCCAGCCAAAGGAAAAGATTAAAGCATTAGAAACCATCTATGAGGAGTACCAGACCTAGGACATACCAAAAAAAGATGTCAAAAAAGTGTCCTAAATATTCTCAAAGAAAGAAAAGAAAACAATGGCAAAGAACTAAGGGAAGAAAGATGAACACACAGAGAATACCCATAGAGAGATGGAAATTATGAAGGCCACAGTAACAGAAATTAAAAGTTCTTTGGAGGATTTCAAAAGCAGATTGGAGCTACCAGAAGGAAAAAAAAAAATCAACTTGAAGATAAAACAATTAAAATCATCCAGTCTGAGAAGCAGAAAGAAGAATGAGGAGAAGTGAACAGAACCTGAGGAAACTGTGGGACACCATCAAGCATACCAATACACTCATTGTGGAAGTCACAGAAGAAGAAAGAGAGAAAGAAACAGAGAGAATATTCCAAGAAATAATGGCTGAAAATCTTCCAAATTTAATGAAAGATGTGAATATAGACATCCAAGATACTCAATGAACTCCAAACAGCATAAAATCAAATACCCACAGTATGCCATGTTATAATCAAATTGCAAAATGCCAAAGTTAAGGAGAGAATTCTGAAAGTCAGAAAAGAGAAGCAATGTGTCCTGTACAAGGGATCCTCAATAAGACTAAATGAATTCACATTAGAAACCATGGAGGCTAGAAGGTAGTGGGATGAAATATTTAAAGTGCTGAAAGCAAAAACTGTCAACTAAGAATTCTATATCTGGCAAAATTGTCTTTCAAAAATGAGGGAGAGATTAAGACATTCCTGTTTAAACAAAAGCTGATGAAATTCATCATCACTCGACTGATCCTACAAGAAATGCTAAAGGGAGTTCTGTAGATAGAAAGGAAAGGGCAGTAGACAAATGACAGAAGTCATAAGATGAAATAAAGATCTCCACTAAAGATAATGACATGAGTAAAGTTAAATTATCATTATTATTGTATTTCTGGTTTGTAACTCCATTTTTTACTGCCCATAGGATCTAACAGCAAATGCACAATATGTATTGATAACTCAGTTGTTTTGAACTCGTAATACATAAACATGTAATTTGTTCCAAGAACTACATAAAGTTGTTGGGGCAGAGGGATTATAGGAACATAGTGTGTGTATGCTATTAAAATGGTATCAAAGCAAATGAAATTGTTATAGATTTACAATTTTAACTTCAGACCATGGTTACCACACAGAAAATATTGGAGACTATGTAAAGTCTTAGAGACAAAAAGTAGACTACAGGTTACCAAGGTTGGGGAGACAGAAGCAAGGGGGATTTAAAGCAAAATGAGTTTAGGGTTTCTGTTTGAGATGAAGGGAAAGTTCTAGAAATGGATGGTGATGAGGGCACTGCAACATTTTGAATGTGATTAATTCCATGAAAGTGTGTGCTTAGAAGGAGTTGGGATGGGAAGATTTATGCTGTATATGTTTCCGCAATTTAAAAAAGAAAGAAAAAACAAGAAAATAGAGAATGACAATTAAATACAATAAATGATACTGGACAGGATCTAAGTATGGAGTAGGAAAGTTTCAAAAGGACATTATCAGGACATAAGGAAAAATTGGAATATAGAATGTAAGCTTTGCATCAATTTTTCATTTCTTGAACTTGATAACTACACTTCAGGTGATCAAATGTCCTTTTTTGTAGGAAACGTACATGGAAGTATTGTGTGTTTGTGGAGTATGATGCATAAAAGCTGTTCTCAAATGTTCAGAAGATGGATGGATGGATAAATGATGGATAGATAGATAGCTAGACTGATGGAATGATATGGCAAAGGTGGCAAAATGTTAAAATTGATAGATCTGGGTATCTGAGGGTAGTGGTGGGATATGGCAGTGTGTTGGATTCCTCTGTATGGGGTTTGTATTATTTTTATAACTGTACTATAAGTTTGAAATTATTTCAAAATCAAAAGTTAAACCTATTTCAGCAGGTTAAACTCTGATGGGGGAAATAAAAGATCGAAATAATGTTCTAGTTTATTTCAAAAGATATAAGTATTTACATTTTTAAAACTCTGGGAAGAAATATTAGGTGTGCAAGTTGCTTAGTGTGAACAAATTGTGTAATTTTCAATAAACACATTAAGGAAGATGCAGCATAGAATAGGGAATATTTAAAATAAGCAAGAGTACTTCATGAACTTCTTTAAGATTAGAAGCCTCATTTAGAAAATGGTAAATTTCTAAATATAGTCAGGCAGAAAATTGTTACTCTTTTACAGGGAGTGGTTTGGAGGTCTAACTCTTGTCATTTTAATGAGACCAATCAGAGTTAAATGCAGACTAACTAAATTCCTTATACAAGAAAATCTTAGATAAAAATACACACGCACGTACATTTGTAAGTTGTCAGTGAGTATAAAATAATCTGTTTATTATTTTGATTCTGGTAAGGAAATCAGTGGGAATCAGCTGCCCAAAGAACAAGAGGTAAAAACACTTAGATCTAAAGAGACACAGGATTTTCTACATATCGAGGACTTTTATTTCTCAGTGTAGATGAGAACTCTGCTAGTTTGTAATTTGCAATGCAGAATCAATACTTACCCAAGAATTGTGTACAAATCAACAATCAATAAATAATATGATCACCATAATACATGAAATTCAATGATGATTATGCTTAAGGGTTACAAATGGAATGTCAAAGAATAAATGAGTTTCATTGATTTGGCAAGACAAGAAATAATATTTTGAGGAATTCCCTGGATGGATCCCTAGTGTATAATTTGATTGGTGTGTATCGACATCCTCATAAGAAGAAAAACCATCTTGTTTGGAATTTTTGTTTTCTGATGTATTGCATCACAGAATGGAATAAATGTAATAAGTTGAATTCAGGGAGTATTTTTCTAAAATGTAAGATGATAATTTCGCCATTAGGTGGTGTGCCATAGGGAAGGAAAATTATCCAGAGTTGAAATTATATGAGTAGTGAGCTTTCAGCGATGTTCTTCGTAGCCTTAAGGATGTTAAGCAGCCAGATTTTCAAGAACCGTTGAGACTCTTTTATATTAATTGGATAAAACAATATTTGAGGTGAACTATTTTAAGAAATGCTCAAGAGCATTGTTTTATTTTTTTTTTTGGGGGGGGGTGTGTATTCGCTTTTTTTCTATTGGAATTCACTGACATATATTCTTACTGACCCACTATGGTCTAGTAACTTATTTGTTGGAGGCTGACTTAGTCCAACTCTGAGGATCTAAGCAAGGACTGTCACATGTAGGCACTTAATTCATATTTATCAAATGAATTTGCACAATGAACAATTCTAACATTTCCACACATATTTCACTACCCAGATTCTATTAGGAAAAGAAATAGATTATGTTTCATGCAAAAGATGGCTAAGAGCATTTTATTTGCACATGGCTAAGGTGGTTTCTTCCTTTCAAATATTTACTAAAAATAAATGCCCTGGCTCCAGTTTTAGCTTTTATAGTTCTAAACATCCTATTAAATTCTATGTTTTAAAACATATAATGTAATTATATGAGTCTATGTGATTGGAGTTGTATAGAGAACAGGCTTGTTCACAAAGAACATGATATCAATTATGTAAATAAATTACAACATCATAGATAATGGGGAAGGAAAATGTATTAATCACATTCATTGACAGGTAGTATGAACAACAATTAATATAATTTTTTTGTTTCTTTATTACATTATGTTCTCTTTTTTTTAATTTCAAGGAAGCATAAAGAATTATCATTTACTGGATTGAAACTAAGACAAAGTGGCATATTTTGTCATTTATTTACTACAAATCAAAAACCTAAGTGTATTTACTATAAATCAAAGATACTAGATAATATCTAGAATATAGACTTTCTATTTCTTTTGACTAAGGACTATTAAGAATCAATTTGAAATGTGACTATTCCATTTTGACTATTTCTTTTAACAATTATTAAAACATATTATATTGTTTTAATAGCATCCTGCATCCTTATTTCATTTTTTCTAATTAAGATATTGAAGTAGTATGCATGATTTCATGATGATAACTAATAGAAAAAGCATGACCTTGGGCAGCTCTTTTAATCTCTCACCTTCAGTCATTATTTATGAAATGTAAATAACTATAGCTGATCTGTCTAGGTCACAAGGTATTGTGAAAGTCAAATAAATTGATGCATATAAAAAGTGTTTACATGAAATAACCATCCCACTACAGATAACATTATTACTAACTAGGCTATCATAACCCTTTTAATTTTTGAGTGTTATCAAGGTTTTCTTGGGCATAATCTAAACCAAGGTCTCTTCAACTCAATGCAATCATCTGCCAAAATGTCAATCTGCCTTGATGTCAATCAAGGAAATCTTTAGAGTGTTGCTTTATAAGATCATATTACTTAATAAGGTAGTGAAAATTAACAGGAAAATGCATGAAAACCAAGGCTAAGAGGCTGCTAGCAATGGGAGAGCAAAGGTGAAACCAGAAGCAACACTTCAAATGGAAATGTGCTTTTTGCCAGAATTGTCCTCAATGCAAATTTATAATAATCCTGGAAATAACTGAATTGCATTACCCTAAGCAGACAATTGAAGCAGGTGTCTGGCATTAGGAGAGAAAAAAATGTTTTTCCCTTCTTTCTTATATCAAAATTAGGAAGACATAATAGGAACACATATTGATTCCAAGGAAAGTACCATGACAACTTTTTATTGTACATGAGATTGTACCAAGAATTCCAAAAGATTAAGAATGAAAAATAGTCAAAATAAGGATGCATGAGTCAAAACAAAACAAAAGAATTCTTATTTTGCCTCTTGAATGATTGTTATGTTTCACAAATGTTGAGACCTAGAAAGTGACAATGGCTCCTTGGTTAATATCCACTAAAATAAAATGGTTATGATATTTGGGGGTTGGTTAAATGAAAAATAAATGATGCAAATATGAAGGAGTCTTTGTGCACAGTGTTTCCTCCAGGTGAGGTTACAGAGATGTTGCTTAACGTGACACAAAAGAGCATGAGTCAATTTATAGTCAGGTCTGAAAATTCAAAATTTTCTAAATCTTCTGGAGTTTAAAAATATACCAAAAATTAAACACATCAATGTAATATGTGTAGGGGCAAATAAAGGGGCATAGATAAGCTATTAACAGTTTTGCAAGACATTTTATAAGCATTGAGGTAACTATTAAAATTAATTATTGCTATCAGTATAACCCAAACTAAATGTTAACCACAAGATCTAAGAAATGATATCAGATATTATTTTCCCAGGATATGAATTCCATTCTATTTAGCAAAGATAAAATAGGCACTTATTTTAACCAAGTGTTCTATAAGATATTGCAGATACAAATGTGAATAAAATGCTCATGGTCTTTGAGCATTTCTTCATCTATTTGGGAATTGAATGATGATGATAATGTTGATAATGATGATGATGATGGCTACTATTTATTAAACACCTATTGCATTAAAGGAATATTGCATAGATAATCTTTATTCCTTAAAGTGAACTTGAATTTTTGGCACTATTACCTTTCCTTTTAATATATAAATTAAGAGTTCACTGCAATTGTTCAGGTTTAAAAAAAAGAAGAAAGGCAAAAAGAGGCGGAGGGAGAAAGAAGGAGACATAAACAGAGATAAAAAGACATTTGGAAATGGGGAGGGGAGATTTTGGAGAAGAATCTATGGTGTTGTAGTGGACACCTAAACATATTCACCAAAACTCATTTCATTTTACTTTGGGGCACACAAGTAGCCTAAATTTTCCAGCCTCCCATGCAGTTCAGTGTAGTCATGTACATAGATCTGGTCAATTAGGTGGAGAGAGAGCAGCCACTGCTCTTCCTCTTCTCGAAAGCGGCCTGAAGTGATCTCCAAAAATAGTCGCTATTCACTTGACTCAGAAAACCCCACAAATAATGCAAACCAAAAGCTTCAAATCTTCGTGTTCACTTTAAGAACACCTGAGAAACTGCTCAGGCCATCAAGGATATGCATATTCGAACAGCCGCCAAGTACAGAAGCAGTGTGTGCCATTCTGACGTTACAATTGTGGTGCTGGTGGGTGTGTCCAGCACAGAGTCCATGGCCCAAAAAAAAGTGCTGAATTTTTGTTGCACATGCTTAAAAATTCAGAAAGTAATACTGAACTTAGGGTTTAGATGTAGATTCTCTGGTCATTGAGCACATCCATGTGAACAAAGCCCCCAAGATGCACTGCCATACTTACAGAGCTCATGGTCAGATTAGCCCATACATGAGCTCCCCCTGCCATGCTGAGATGATCCTTACTGAAAAAGAACAAACTGTTCCTGAACCAGAAGAGGAGGTTGATAGAAGAAAAAGCTATCCCAGAACAAACAGAAGAAACAAAAACATATGGCTCAGGAATAAATTCATTAAAAGTGAATGCAAATTAAAGTTAAAGCAGAATGTTGGTTGTCTTATTAAATAAGTTAACTTTAAAAAAAATTGCAGAGGAAAGATGTATTCAAGTCCAGTTTTGATCCATAAATGCCTCTGATGACCAAACCTCCATCCTTTCTACCCCTTTTGACATCCTAGGTGGAGATAAGCCCCATAGTTACCTTTGGAACCAAATGTTGAAGTTGGAAGCAAAAGATGGAAGAATCTGCATTTCTGAGTCTATACTTGCAGGAGAGTCACCAACCAGGAGCACCTGCATTTGACTGTGATGTGACTGAGAAATAAGTTGTATTAGATTAAGCCATTGAGAAAGAGGAATTTATTGATTATGGCAGCTAAGTTATAAATGACATATTATGGAAGATAAACTGTTTCAAATAGTTTGGCATTGTTGACAGGGATTGAGGTTGGGCTACAAATTAAAATAGGAAATACTGGAAGAAACAAATGTGACACATTTTGGGGAGGTAATGGGTTTAGTTTTGGACATGTGGATATTGAAAGGTCTTTGAAATTCCAAGTAAAATCTATAATGCAATTGGACATATAAGATGAACAAAACGGAAAAGATATCTGCAGAGAGTTGTAAACTTGAGTGTCAGTAACACGTAAGTCCACAGCTCAGCATAAGAGTGGTGAAAGAGAAGAGAATAATATGAAATAAAGGTTAAGAAAAAAATCTGTAGTACCACCAAGAGGATGGCAATGAACTTTAATTCACTCAAAATAGTCTCAGCTTTGATTACATTTAAACAACAACAAGAAAGCAAAGAAAGAAAGAAAGCTGTACAAGATTAAAGGTAAAGGACGTCTCTGAGGATCAGAAGTGCATGAAGGGAAGACATTAAGAAATGAATAATGAATAACACAGTTATGGAAAGAAGAGTGGGGGGTATGGTGAAAATGCCATAAGTAGCCTACTTCACAATTTTGTTTACTGGGGCATATATAACATTTTCTGTCAGTAAAATTACCTCTCTAGAAAAAACATTCCTCACAATCTTTAAATATTATCATTTTAAAATAGGAAATATCTTAATGTTATAGAAAGAACCACATAAATTTAAAACTGATTCCCAAATCTACCACCTACCTTCATGGTCTAGACAGAATAAGAAACTAGATACCTGTTTCCTCATGTATCAAATAGGAATATCATTTACCTGGATGGGTTATCATGAGGTTTAAAAATCATGACTGAAGGGATCCTGATATGCTGGAACTATGGTAGGTTATTGAGTGCTGTGGATAGTCATTATGCACAAATCATTTATTTAAGGGTAACAAAATTCATTGAATTTTAAATTAAGGAACATAAACAGCATTTCACATATCTCTTTCTTCTACTTAGATAGTTTTATGATCACCATCCCTACCATATGGCCCCAAGTTGAAGCTAGGAGATCCCAGCAATTCCTTCATTAAGTGTGAGTTATCCTCTGAAAACTAACTAAGTCCAAAAATGATCAACGGAATTCTAAATTTTCTAACTATATTTTTGTTAAACCTAATAAGAAGTCTAGCAATTGGTTGAATAAGCTAAGAGATTTGAAATGCAAAAGGCCATTAGTATAATTATAATTTTCACTTATCGAAGACAGGAAATAAATGTAAGAATAGGGAAATATTGATTTAGGTAATTTTTGTATTAATTTCACATTTCTTTAAAATTATACTTATGGGAGGAGGCGGGGCAAGATGGCAGACTGGTGAGCTGTATGTTTTAGTTACTCCTCCAGGAAAGTAGGTACAAAGCCAGGAACTGCGTGGACTGGACACCACAGAGCAATCGGTCTGTGGGCATACTTCATACAACACTCATGAAAATGTCGAACTGCTGAGATCAGCGAAATCTGTAAGTTTTTGCGACCAGGGGACCCGCGCCCCTCCCTGCCAGGCTCAGTCCCGTGGGACGAGGGGCTGTCAGCTCCGGGAAGGAGAAGGGAGAACTGCAGTGACAGCCCTTATCGGAAACTCATTCTACTGATCCAAATTCCAACCATAGATAGACTGAGACCAGACACCAGAGAATCTGAGAGCAGCCAGCCCAGCAGAGAGGAGACAGGCATAGAAAAAAAAAAAACAACACGAAAAACTCCAAAATAAAAGAAGAGGATTTTTGGAATTCTGGTGAACACAGAAAGGGGAAGGGCGGAGCTCAGGCCTTGAGGCACATATGCAAATCCCGAAGAAAAGCTGATCTCTCTGCCCTGTGGACCTTTCCTTAATGGCCCTGGTTGCTTTGTCTATTAGCATTTCAATAACCCATTAGATCTCTGAGGAGGGCCCGTTTTTTTTTTTGTTTTGTTTTTTAATCCTTTTTTCTTTTTCTAAAACAATTACTCTGAGAAGCCCAATACAGAAAGCTTCAAAGACTTTCAAATTGGGCACGTCAAGTCAAGAGCAGAACTAGGAGAGCTCTCAGACAAAAGGCAATAATCCAGTGGCTGAGAAAATTCACTAAACACCACAACTTCCCAAGAAAAGGGGGGTGTCCGCTCACAGCCACCATCCTGGTGGACGGGAAACACTCCTGCCCATTGCCAGCCCCATAGCCCAGAGCTGCCCCAGACAACCCAGTGTGACAGAAATGCTTCAAATAACAGGCACACACCACAAAACTGGGCGTGGACATTAGCCTTCCCTACAACCTCAGCTGATTGTCCCAGAGTTGGGAAGGTGGAGCAGTGTGAATTAACAAAGCCCCATTCAGCCATCATTTGAGCAGACTGGGAGCGTCCCTACACAGCCCAGCAGCCCAGAACTGCCCTGGGGAGACAGCACTCACCTGTGACATAGCACAGTCATCCCTCAACAGAGGACCCGGGGTGCACAGCCTGGAAGAGGGGCCCACTTGCAAGTCTCAGAAGCCATACGCCAATACCAAGGACTTGTGGGTCAGTGGCAGAGACAAACTGTGGCAGGACTGAACTGAAGGATTAGACTATTGCAGCAGCTTTAAAACTCTAGGATCACCAGGGAGATTTGATTGTTAGGGCCACCCCCCCTCCCCGACTGCCCAGAAACACGCCCCACATACAGGGCAGGCAACACCAACTACACACGCAAGCTTGGTACACCAATTAGGCCCCACAAGACTCACTCCCCCACTCACCAAAAAGGCTAAGCAGGGGAGAACTGGCTTGTGGAGAACAGGTGGCTCGTGGACGCCACCTGCTGGTTAGTTAGAGAAAGTGTACTCCACGAATCTGTAGATCTGATAAATTAGAGATAAGGACTTCAATAGGTCTACAAACCCTAAAAGAACCCTATCAAGTTCAGCAAATGCCACGAGGCCAAAAACAACAGAAAATTATAAAGCATATGAAAAAACCAGACGATATGGATAACCCAAGCCCAAGCACCCAAATCAAAAGACCAGAAGAGACACAGCACCTAGAGCAGCTACTCAAAGAACTAAAGATGAACAATGAGACCATAGTACGGGATATAAAGGAAATGAAGAAGACTCTAGAAGAGCATAAAGAAGACATTGCAAGACTAAATAAAAAAAATGGATGATCTTATGGAAATTAAAGAAACTGTTGACCAAATTAAAAAGATTCTGGACACTCATAGTACAAGACTAGAGGAAGTTGAACAACGAATCAGTGACCTGGAAGATGACAGAAGGGAAAATGAAAGCATAAAAGAAAGAATGGGGAAAAAAATTGAAAAAATCGAAATGGACCTCAGGGATATGATAGATAATATGAAATGTCCAAATATAAGACTCATTGGTGTCCCAGAAGGGGAAGAAAAGGGTAAAGGTCTAGGAAGAGTATTCAAAGAAATTGTTGGGGAAAACTTCCCAAATCTTCTAAACAACATAAATACACAAATCATAAATGCTCAGCGAACCCCAAATAGAATAAATCCAAATAAACCCACTCCGAGACATATACTGATCACACTGTCAAACACAGAAGAGAAGGAGCAAGTTCTGAAAGCAGCAAGAGAAAAGCAATTCACCACATACAAAGGAAACAGCATAAGACTAAGTAGTGACTACTCAGCAGCCACCATGGAGGCCAGAAGGCAGTGGCACGATATATTTAAAATTCTGAGTGAGAAAAATTTCCAGCCAAGAATACTTTATCCAGCAAAGCTCTCCTTCAAATTTGAGGGAGAGCTTAAATTTTTCACAGACAAACAAATGCTGAGAGAATTTGCTAACAAGAGACCTGCCCTACTGGAGATACTAAAGGGAGCCCTACAGACAGAGAAACAAAGACAGGACAGAGAGACTTGGAGAAAGGTTCAGTACTAAAGAGATTCGGTATGGGAACAATAAAGGATATTAATAGAGAGAGGGAAAAATATGGCAAACATAAACCAAAGGATAAGATGGCCGATTCAAGAAATGCCTTCACGGTTATAATGTTGAATGTAAATGGATTAAACTCCCCAATTAAAAGATATAGATTCGCAGAATGGATCAAAAAAAAATGAACCATCAATATGTTGCATACAAGAGACTCATCTTAGACACAGGGACACAAAGAAACTGAAAGTGAAAGGATGGAAAAAAAATATTTCATGCAAGCTACAGCCAAAAGAAAGCAGGTGTAGCAATATTAATCTCAGATAAAATAGACTTCAAATGCAGGGATGTTTTGAGAGACAAAGAAGGCCACTACATACTAATAAAAGGGGCAATTCAGCAAGAAGAAATAACAATCGTAAATGTCTATGCACCCAAACAAGGTGCCACAAAATACATGAGAGAAACACTGGCAAAACTAAAGGAAGCAATTGATGTTTCCACAATAATTGTGGGAGACTTCAACACATCACTCTCTCCTATAGATAGATCAACCAGACAGAAGACCAATAAGGAAATTGAAAACCTAAACAATCTGATAAATGAATTAGATTTAACAGACATATACAGGACATTACATCCCAAATCACCAGGATACACATACTTTTCTAGTGCTCACGGAACTTTCTCCAGAATAGATCATATGCTGGGACATAAAACAAGCCTCAATAAATTTAAAAAGATTGAAATTATTCAAAGCACATTCTCTGACCACAATGGAATACAATTAGAAGTCAATAACCATCAGAGACTTAGAAAATTCACAAATACCTGGAGGTTAAACAACACACTCCTAAACAATCAATGGGTTAAAGAAGAAATAGCAAGAGAAATTGCTAAATATATAGAGATGAATGAAAATGAGAACACAACATACCAAAACCTATGGGATGCAGCAAAAGCAGGGCTAAGGGGGAAATTTATAGCATTAAACGCATATATTAAAAAGGAAGAAAGAGACAAAATCAAAGAACTAATGGATCAACTGAAGAAGCTAGAAAATGAACAACAAATCAATCCTAAACCAAGTAGAAGAAAAGAAATAACAAGGATTAAAGCAGAAATAAATGACATAGAGAACAAAAAAACAATAGAGAGGATAAATATCACCAAAAGTTGGTTCTTTGAGAAGATCAACAAGATTGACAAGCCCCTAGCTAGACTGACAAAATCAAAAAGAAAGAAGACCCATATAAACAAAATAATGAATGAAAAAGGTGACATAACTGCAGATCCTGAAGAAATTAAAAAAATTATAAGAGGATATTATGAACAACTGTATGGCAACAAACTGGACAATGTAGAAGAAATGGACAATTTCCTGGAAACATATGAACAACCTAGACTGACCAGAGAAGAAATAGAAGACCTCAACCAACCCATCACAAGCAAAGAGATCCAATCAGTCATCAAAAATCTTCCCACAAATAAATGCCCAGGGCCAGATGGCTTCACAGGGGAATTCTACCAAACTTTCCAGAAAGAACTGACACCAATCTTACTCAAAATCTTTCAAAACATTGAAGAAAATGGAACACTACCTAACTCATTTTATGAAGCTAACATCAATCTAATACCAAAACCAGGCAAAGATGCTACAAAAAAGGAAAACTACCGGCCAATCTCCCTAACGAATATAGATGCAAAAATCCTCAACAAAATACTTGGAAATCGAATCCAAAGACACATTAAAAAAATCATACACCATTACCAAGTGGGGTTCATTCCAGGCATGCAAGGATGGTTCAACATAAGAAAAACAATCAATGTACTACAACACATTAACAAGTCAAAAGGGAAAAATCAATTGATCATCTCAATAGATGCTGAAAAAGCATTTGACAAAATCCAACATCCCTTTTTGATAAAAACACTTCAAAAGGTAGGAATTGAAGGAAACTTCCTCAACATGATAAAGAGCATATATGAAAAACCCACAGCCAGCATAGTACTCAATGGTGAGAGACTGAAAGCCTTCCCTCTAAGATCAGGAACAAGACAAGGATGCCCGCTTTCACCACTGTTATTCAACATTGTGCTGGAAGTGCTAGCCAGGGCAATCCGGCAAGACAAAGAAATAAAAGGCATCCAAATTGGAAAAGAAGAAGTAAAACTGTCATTGTTTGCAGATGATATGATCTTATATCTAGAAAACCCTGAGAAATCAACGATACACCTACTAGAGCTAATAAACAAATTTAGCAAAGTAGCGGGATACAAGATTAATGCACATAAGTCAGTAATGTTTCTATATGCTAGGAATGAACAAACTGAAGAGACACTCAAGAAAAAGATACCATTTTCAATAGCAACTAAAAAAATCAAGTACCTAGGAATAAACTTAACCAAAGATGTAAAAGACCTATACAAAGAAAACTACATAACTCTACTAAAAGAAATAGAAGGGGACGTTAAAAGATGGAAAAATATTCCATGTTCATGGATAGGAAGGCTAAATGTCATTAAGATGTCAATTCTACCCAAACTCATCTACAGATTCAATGCAATCCCAATCAAAATTCCAACAACCTACTTTGCAGACTTGGAAAAGCTAATTATCAAATTTATTTGGAAAGGGAAGATGCCTCGAATTGCTAAAGACACTCTAAAAAAGAAAAACGAAGTGGGAGGACTTACACTCCCTGACTTTGAAGCTTATTATAAAGCCACAGTTGCCAAAACAGCATGGTACTGGCACAAAGATAGACATATAGATCAATGGAATCGAATTGAGAATTCAGAGATAGACCCTCAGATCTATGGCTGACTGATCTTTGATAAGGCCCCCAAAGTCACCGAACTGAGCCATAATGGTCTTTTCAACAAATGGGGCTGGGAGAGTTGGATATCCATATCCAAAAGAATGAAAGAGGACCCCTACCTCACCCCCTACACAAAAATTAACTCAAAATGGACCAAAGATCTCAATATAAAAGAAAGTACCATAAAACTCCTAGAAGATAATGTAGGAAAACATCTTCAAGACCTTGTATTAGGCAACCACTTCCTAGACTTTACACCCAAAGCACAAGCAACAAAAGAGAAAATAGGTAAATGGGAACTCCTCAAGCTTAGAAGTTTCTGCACCTCAAAGGAATTTCTCAAAAAGGTAAAGAGGCAGCCAACTCAATGGGAAAAAATTTTTGGAAACCATGTATCTGACAAAAGACTGATATCTTGCATATACAAAGAAATCCTACAACTCAATGACAATAGTACAGACACCCCAATTATAAAATGGGCAAAAGATATGAAAAGACAGTTCTCTGAAGAGGAAATACAAATGGCCAAGAAACACATGAAAAAATGTTCAGCTTCACTAGCTATTAGAGAGATGCAAATTAAAACCACAATGAGATACCATCTAACACCGGTTAGAATGGCTGCCATTAAACAAACAGGAAACTACAAATGCTGGAGGGGATGTGGAGAAATTGGAACACTTATTCATTGTTGGTGGGACTGTATAATGGTTCAGCCACTCTGGAAGTCAGTCTGGCAGTTCCTTAGAAAACTAGATATAGAGCTACCATTCGATCCAGCGATTGCACTTCTCGGTATATACCCGGAAGATCGGAAAGCAGTGACACGAACAGATATCTGCACGCCAATGTTCATAGCAGCATTATTCACAATTGCCAAGAGATGGAAACAACCCAAATGTCCTTCAACAGATGAGTTGATAAATAAAATGTGGTATATACACACGATGGAATACTACACGGCAGTAAGAAGGAACGACCTTGTGAAACATATGACAACATGGATGAACCTTGAAGACATAATGCTGAGCGAAATAAGCCAGGCACAAAAAGAGAAATATTATATGCTACCACTAATGTGAACTTTGAAAAATGTAAAACAAATGGTTTATAATGTAGAATGTAGGGGAACTAGCAGTAGAGAGCAATTACGGAAGGGGGAACAATAATCCAAGAAGAACAGATAAGCTATTTAATGTTCTGGGGATGCCCAGAAATGACTATGGTCTGTTAATTTCTGATGGATATAGTAGGAACAAGTTCACAGAAATGTTGCTATATTATGTAACTTTCTTGGGGTAAAGTAGGAACACGTTGGAAGTTAAGCAGTTATCTTAGGTTAGTTGTCTTTTTCTTACTCCCTTGTTATGGTCTCTTTGAAATGTTCTTTTATTGTATGTTTGTTTTCTTTTTAATTTTTTTTTTCATACAGTTGATTTAAAAAAGAAGGGAAAATTAAAAAAAAAAAAAAAAGAAAAACAAGGAAAAAAAAAAAAAAGATGTAGTGCCCCCTTGAGGAGCCTGTGGAGAATGCAGGGGTATTCGCCTACCCCACCTCCATGATTGCTAACATGACCACAGACATAGGGGACTGGTGGTTTGATGGGTTGAGCCCTCTACCATAAGTTTTACCCTTGGGAAGACGGTTGCTGCAAAGGAGAGGCTAGGCCTCTCTATATTTGTGCCTAAGAGTCTCCTCCTGAATGCCTCTTTGTTGCTCAGATGTGGCCCTCTCTCTCTGGCTAAGCCAACTTGAAAGGTGAAATCACTGCCCTCCCCCCTACGTGGGATCAGACACCCAGGGGACTGAATCTCCCTGGCAACGTAGAATATGACTCCCGGGGAGGAATGTAGACCCGGCATCATGGGACGGAGAACATCTTCTTGACCAAAAGGGGGATGTGAAAGGAAATGAAATAAGCTTCAGTGGCAGAGAGATTCCAAAATGAGCCGAGAGGTCACTCTGGTGGACACTCTTATGCACACTTTAGACAACCCTTTTTAGGTTCTAAAGAATTGGGGTAGCTGGTGGTGGATACCTGAAACTATCAAACTACAACCCAGAACCCATGAATCTCGAAGACAGTTGTATAAAAATGTAGCTTATGAGGGGTGACAATGGGATTGGGAAAGCCATAAGGACCACACTCCACTTTGTCTAATTTATGGATGGATGAGTAGAAAAATAGGGGAAGGAAACAAATAGACAAAGGTACCCAGTGTTCTTTTTTACTTCAATTGCTCTTTTTCACTCTAATTATTATTCTTGTTATTTTTGTGTGTGTGCTAATGAAGGTGTCAGGGACTGATTTAGGTGATGAATGTACAACTATGTAATGGTACTGTAAACAATTGAAAGTACGATTTGTTTTGTATGACTGCGTGGTATGTGAATATATCTCAATAAAATGATGATTAAAAAAAAATTATACTCATGTATAGAAATAACATTTTATAATATGAATGGAAATTTTTCCCATTAGAATGCACTTTAAATTTTAAAATAATATTGAATAGTGAATAGAAATAGAGTACCAACAATTCTATTATACTGAAAGAAGACAGTCCGTTAAATAGGGAATAAACATGTTAGAAAAAATAAGTAACAAGAGTAATGTGTTATAATCACAAAAGATTATATTCTAGTCAGAGATTAGTAGATTTGAAAATATGCATACCTCTGGTAAATGGTACATCTATGAAACAAATTTGGATGTTATATTTACATCCTGTCCGTAGAGTTGCTCATGTCACCTTAGGGAAAACCATTATTTTCAATATATTTAATAGGGTGGATTCACAGAGAAAAAAATATATATGTAACAAGATAGTTTCAAACAAAGTAACTCTGGTAGGCATTTCAAGATAATTTCATTGGAGGGTCTTAACTCATCTTGTTTTTTTTCCCATTATTACATGGTAAAACTGGTGGTACGCTACATAATAATACCAAAATTAGAATATGACCTTGTATTAGTTAGGGTTCTCTAGGGAAACAGAATCAATGAGAGGTGTCTCTGACTATCAGATTTGTAAAAGTGACTCACACAACTGTAGGTATGCACGAGTCCAAATTCTGTAGAGCAGTCAGCAAACTGTCAACTCCAAGGAAGATGTCCAATGAACTCCTTAGGAAACGAACCGGCAACTTCGACAAACTCCTCAGGAAATGAACTGGGATCTTCGATGAACGTGTTTGATGAACTCCTCAGGAAACGCTTCACTAGCAGCCAAAGAAGAAGTGAAGGTCCTCTAACTGTCTGGCTTATAAGTCTTCAACTGATTAATTGGATTAAATCCAGCCAATTGCATTCTCTCATTGTGGAAGACACGCCCTTTGGTGAGTCATCAGTCACAGCTGCAGTCAATTGACTGATGGTTTAATAAACCAGCCTGTTTATTAAAACTGTCGGTTTATTAACCAGCCACAAAAGTACTCGCAGCAATTGTTAGGCCAGTGTTTGCTTGACCAGACAGCTGGGTACTATCACCTGGCCAAGTTGACACATGAACCTAACCATCACAGACCTCATTAAAATTATATGTAACGAATTTTATTCTTAAATGTTGTAAATGAATGAAGCATCAGATTTACATTTGATTAACAATCTAATTTCTGAAACATTTGTAGAAAGAATTTATCTTAATGCTAAAATGAACAAATATCTTCATGATTTAATACATATTTACTGCATCATTCATTCATTCTACACTACTAAAAATAAAGACATCCTTTTTCTCTTAGTTTTATTACTAGAGAACATTTATGCCTATACAGTGACCGTTCACCAAATATTTGTTAAATGACTTAGCATATGATGAAGTATGTGAACTATTGTGAATTTGTAACCAAAGACTCAATTACTACTTGCCATAACCTTGAGTTTCTTCTTCCTATTTATCCCCAGAATTCTGGAATCTGTAGCAGAACTCATTGTTTTTGCAAGCTCTAAAGTAGAAAATATCTGAGGAACACCTCTTAATTTACTTTTATTTCAAAATGTGTTTTATTAGCCAAAGACAATGTAACCCAGGGCATATCTTCTAGTAGGATTGGAAAAAATAGAAAAGATGATATGATGGTATCAGTTTTATGGATAAGAGTGGCAACATAAAAATTGGAACTCTTCTTAAAGGAAAGAGTGGGGATATCTTTAAAAAGAAACAAAGATTTATTTTTCAAAATGTTGCCCTTTAAAAAGGAGAGGGAAAAATGTTGTAAACCTCATGGTTTTTCTTGTATCACTACTTCATTAGTAAAAATATTCCTTAACATATAATTGACAAATGTTGAAAATGGCAGGCTGAGAAAATTTGGGAATTTTTATTTTCAAATACCTGGGGGAGACATGGGATTTGGGAAGCAATTGCTAATATTTAGCGCTTACATTCTCATGGCAAAACAAGACATATTGGAGATAAAACAGAGACTGACACTAATACAGGTCCCTTGACAATAATGCAGATCTTCATTTCAAATCTGGGTTTCAGTATTAGACATTTTTCCAAGGATAGCATTTTTCCTAGTGTTTGCTTCATTTACAAAAATTAAAAAAAAAACTGTCTGCTCACAATAGAATTTAAATAACAACATGTTTACTTTATCTTTCAAATGTAAGGGAAAGAATAAGAATATATAACCTAAAATTAAAGCATTTATACACCTCCCAATCCTACACAATGTCTCCATACATAATATTCTGTGGAAGTGTCAGTTTTTATAGTTAGTATAATGTTGCCAATAGTTGAAACTTTATGTGACAACTTAATTTTCTAAAACGTGTTGTAGTAAGGTTTATGACTTAGAATATGTTTACCTTATACCTAAATCCACAAAATCCCCCAAATTTTATTTTTGTAGACCATTTCAGCCTCCATTCTAATCAGAAATTTCTCAGTTTGGGCAGGAACCTGGATCAATTTATTTCATGGCCATCACTAACTTCCTTAGAAGTTACCCATCTGTCATGTCATGGTAAAGCCTTATTTTGGAGTGGCGTCTTAATTAAAACAAAACAAAACCCTTATAGAAAATGCATCACCATGAACTAAACTTTGCTTTCCTGATCTTTAATCAAAAATAGGTTAAAAAATCACAGGTATTGACAGTGAAATCTTTATCTTTCTGTATAGATCTACACAGATAGACGGATTAAAGAACCCAGGAAAGAGAAACATGTGCATGAAAACATTTCTTGTCCAAAGAATTTAATTCCCTAGACATAAAAGGCCCTTTAATTTTCTTCAAATGAATGCTAGTTAGATTGTATAGATTGTATTCTATAAGCACTTTCATTCTGTCAGATCCTTTAATATAATGAAATGACCTTAATGTGGGATCTCTCAAAATATTAACTGGACTATCCAGGAAGCTGCTTGAGCCAAAAGTTGGAAATTCTCCAAGACTGCTGCACATTAACTCTTTGGAGAGATGTATTTAAAAGAATTTCATCTGAATAAGCAAATTCATCTCATATGAAATGATTATTTGAAATAGCATTCTTTTCTTCAGTGTTTTCTCCATCTTGAATCCATATTACTCATTCTCTGAAGATGGATTGGGTTCCAGCAACTTCCCTGAACACCTGGGAGGAGTAAGACTTGGCTTCTTGCCACTGTAACAGAGTCATTTCTTTTCTGTTCTCTTAATTAATGAGTCCTTATCCAGAGATCTCAATGTGATATAAGGTGTTAAATGACTGTGGACCACCCAGAGTGAAATAATGTCTACAGTAATCACCATAGTGTACAGTACACTAAGTAAAACAGGAAAAAAAAATGTTTCACTTAGGAAGCTGTCATCTTAAATTAATATAATACATAGGAGAAGAGAACAGATGTTTCAGTGTCTTTTTAATAATTAAACCTATGAACACAGCACTAGGTCCTGGGTGTTCATGCTATGGCAGCAACAACTCAACAGGGGGAGAGTGCTTGGGTAGCATGTTCAGAATAAAAAAAATAAATGTCTTAGGGTTCTCCAGAGAAACCATAACCAACAGGGGATTATATATTAAATGTATATATTTCTATATTTCAGAAAAAGTGATGTTGAAGTCTTCAATCCATATTTCTTAGGGGAAACTGGCTGGCTGAAAATTCAGGAAAAAGTGGAGGGTGCTGTCTTGAATCAGAATTCCTTCATCTTCCTGGAACCCTCAGTTCTTTGCAATCAAGGCCTCCAACTAATGGGATGAGGCCCACCCACATTATGGAGGGTAAGCTCTTTAACTTAAAATCAACTAATTATAGATTCTAATTTCACAAAATACCTCCACAGCAACAACTAAGCCAGTGTTTGACCAAACAACTGGACACCATAAACTAGCCAAGCTGACACAAAAAATTAACCATCAACAGGACCCATCACTCTGATTATGAAGAATCCTTTAAGATGGGAGTATGGGTCCATTTTACTACTACTATTACTACTACTACTATTACTATTACTACTACTACTATTACTACTATTACTATTACTACTACTGCTAGGGTAGGATGCTTCACTTATATCTAGAACTAGCACTGGGGTTTTTGCCAATCTACCCTTTCCTATCCTGCCAAGTCAACCTACTCTCATCACTTTTGACTCTCCCAACAATCAAAGCTAAAATAATGAAAAGAAAACTTGTTCCACTAGAAGGCTAGGCAAATAATACTTAGAATAGAATTATTCATCCGAAAGTTGGTAGTTAGGCTTAGATTGCACTTAGAACTAATACATTAAAACATGGTTTTCTATCTAATTATTGCACTAGTCATTTAATCTCTATTTATTGAATTCAATCTTCTATACATAAATCCAGTTCACACATTTACTTTTATTTGGTACCATCATTTCTCCAGCACTCTTATTTCCAGAAGTGAGCCTGCCACCTGCTGCCCATGTAAACTATGTTCAACCTTGGAGTTCCTGGTTTCTTCTTTCTTGCGATTAGATTTCTTGCTACAGATTGAATTCCCCAACCAGGTTTTTACTTCAGCCACTTTGATTTTGACTTGTTTACCTTGACAGCTCTCCAGAATAAAACCACAAAAAGTGAGAAATATCCTCTGAAAGTGGTGAAGATACGGCACTCAGATCTCCTGCTGTGGGGAGTAATTGATGGAGGGCCCCAGCTGCTGTGCTTCAAATCCACCACCAAGCCAAGTTTGCATTGAAGCCACACTTCCCACAGGCTGATCTTAGGCAATGGTTGAGCAAGGGCACTAAGGCATGAGAAATAGGACTCCTTTGATGAGCAACTTTGGCTCTAGAACTTGCCATCAACCTGGTCAACACTGTCCTAGAAGAGTACTGCAGTTTGAAAATCTACCTATCAAACCCTCCTTCTTTCCTTCTCTTCTTCAAAGGTGTCAGATTCTTATCTTTCTTTGTCAGCTCTTCCAGCTCCTCTGGCCATCTCCTCATTTTCCCTCACAAGTGTTTCACTACAATAAATCTTTTTTTTTTTTTTTTTTTTCTTTTTAAACCTCTAATCCCACTTTGGTGTCTGCTTCTTAAAGGATCCAAATTAACACGTGTTCAAATTGCAGCCTTCTACCTTCTACCTATTTATCAAACCTACCCAACCTATTATGACTTTATTTGTTTCACTTGTATAATGGAAGAGTTATACTAGATGATTTTAATATCCCTTGTTATTATAAGTAACAATAACCTAATTTGATATGGATTCCTGGAAGTGTAAGTGATAGGTTGTATTAGATAGTTTCTTCTCTTTTCAATGCTTTTAAGTTAATGAATCAACTGGATATTAGTCATATACTAAAGGAATTTTTAATATTTCAAACACAGTTCTATAACACTAGCACAAATGCGTGTATTTCTATGTTTCTTTTCAAATTCAATTTGTATTGGCAAAAAGATTCAAAGTCCAAAATTCTGGTGTATACCTAACTCTATATAGTTTTAATTTGTTTCAGTTAACATTATTTACTTCAGAGAAATGTTATAGATACTCTTAGTGCTTGTGGCTTTTTAAGAAATGGGAGCATGGAGTACAAGTAGCAATTCAAGTGATTTTTAAATGTTATAATTCACTGTCTAAGCAAAAAAAAAACGTGCTAAATTTGAAGACTTTGCTAATATGTTGTAAATGGTTATGTAGGGAATAAAATATATATTAACCAGAATTTCTTGTTTACTCTATTTTTTGTTAAGAAAATATGAACTGCTCGTAGCCAGTGATACAAAGTTGGTAAAGAGAAGGAAGGTGAGTAGCATGTCTAGAAGATTTAAAGATGTTCCTTGACAGAGACCTGACAGGATCACTGTTGGATTTTTTGAGGTGGTGACTCTAAAGGTGAGCTAGGTAGGGCAGTGGAGAAGAGACAGAAAAGTATATAAGGATAGTAGGTGAGTGAGGAATGTATATATAAACAATTTGAGTGTTTCAAATGGCCCAGAAATCTCACGGTAAAGGAAAGGTGGGAGGACAAAAGAAGAATCAGTATGATATATAAAGGGAAAATCTAGAAGACAAAATAATTTTTGAGAAACTGGAGGGTTTCGGATGATGTATGACCATTGCAAACAATCTCAGAATATCAGCTGAAGATCAAAATTAACCCAATAATTTGCTCTTCTTTAGGTTCTGTAAGGACAGTGAAGGGAGTGAAATAGTTATTTTTTTTCAAGTATTGTGGGGAATAAATTATTCCAGAGAGGCTTTTCTAATTCTGTTTTAGTTATGCATCTTCATATATTCAGCACTTAATGTGTTTCCAAGGAAAGACCAGGTAACCAATAAATGTTTGTGTTTTAACAAACGAATATCCACTGAATTAACTCATATCAAATTTGTATCATCTGCTTTCAGTGAAAAATGAGCAAGCAGCACTGTGTGTATAAAATCCATTTTATGTGGAAAATTAGATAGGGGTTCATTTTTAAATAATTTTAACTAAAAATAGAAAAAGTGATGCAAATAGACAAGTTATACAAGAAATAATATTAAAAGATTTGTAGTTTTAATAATAATACAAGAAAGATAATATAAGATGTAAGTATATAAAAAATATATTATGATATTTATTGTCTATTAACAAATGAGAAGATGAGAAAAAAGTACAAACTATTATTACAAATATACACATTTGTGTGCTAACAGAAAAAGTATAGAAATATATGAACCAAGTTATTAATAGTGATTAACTTTAGGCAGAAGGGATAATTGAGAATTTTCACCTTGTATTTTATAAGATTCTGTATGTTTGGGAATATTTTGGAAGTAAGCATGGGTCACTTTCACAATGAGAAAAGTATAACAATATTTCTAAATTTTTATAATTATATTTTATAGTTTTATAATTAAAATAATTAGTATGTCCTTATTTTTATATCCCATTTTGTGAGCTAATTCTCTTCTATTTTAATAATTTTTGTTTTTTTCATTAAGCAGAAATGTAATTAAATATTTAGCATTTTTTGAAAAGGTGGCACAATCCTATTATGCCATTTGTGGCCAATATATATCAATAGATTGTTAATATAATGTGTGTGTTTGTGATTCAGATATTTCCAAGTATCTGGTTTTATAAAATGCAGGTGGTTTCATGGACACAAAAATATTACAAAAATTGCTGTTGATGCTTTCATGTACCTGGCAAGGAAGGCCTTAACGTTGACCTCAAAATTTACTACTACTTGTCTGGAGTTCATCCAGCCTATGAGCATAGCTTTACAGAGTCAAGGGATCTATTGAAGTAGTCATTCCTTAGGGTCAATTTTTTATGAATCTTTGCTTGCCTTTTAATGATCAAGATGATTTCATTGCCATTTGTTTCCAATTTACACAGGGATAGCTCAGAAGACCTCAAGGGCTCGGTTGACAATCACCCAAACTGAAGGCTGCCATAAGTGGTCCATTGTGACTCACTGAAGAAGTCTAAAGCAGAAATTTATAGGCTACCAGAGTTACTGGGCTATTAGATCATTTCACAGAGAAACTACTATACCGTTGTGCTTCTCCTTTTTCCCTTTACAAAGTGATGATTCATACATAAGTGAAGGAAAGTCATTCCAACACTGTGGCTAGAGTTTTGAAAATCTCAAACAGCTTGTATTTTTTCAGCAGATAAATAATTATTTCTTTTTTATTTCTGGCTGTGTGGGAGGGATGAAGATTATGGCTGTTCCTTTAATGAGTGCTCTTGAACAGAACTGCTCTCCACTTGCCATACCAGATGGAGGATTAACAGCATATAGAAGTTATTGGCAAAGAGGGAAGAAGAATAGTGTAAATCATTCCAAAAGTGGAAGCTCATTGGGGAATCCCCAGAGAATTAACCTAGAACAAATAGTGGAGGAAAATGAAACCAGGATATGCACAATTTGTTTTTTGTTTTTGCTTTTTTTCGATAGACAAAAGGAAAGGCAGGTATTCAAAGCAGAAAATAAAAGAAAAGAAGAAATGTGTCTGGTTAATATCCAGAGGAGCTGTACAAACTGTACTCTTTTTAATAATTTTGAAACATAGACAAAAAATATGTATATATTTGAAAACTCCTGTGTTAAAACTGGATTTACTATTGTGATGCTCCTTAATGCAAAAATACTGATTTTTTCTTCACAAAGAATAGAACTATTTGTTGCCAACATTGACAAACGAAGTGGCTTGCTATTGTATTTTGTGATGAAGAAAACATGTTTTCCTTACTTTGCTTTCAAATTGGCCTTTTAAAAACAGAATGTTATAATTTCATTTGCTGTTCTGGTTTGCTAATGCTGTCAGAATGCAAAACACCAGAGATGGATCGGCTTTTATAAAGGGGGTTTATTTGATTACACAGTTACAGTCTTAAGGCCATAAAGTGTCCAAGGTAACACATCAGCAATCAGGTACTCTCACTGGAGGATGGCCAATGGTGTCCGGAAAACCTCTGTTAGCTGGGAAGGCACATGGCTGATATCTGCTCCAAAGTTCTGGGTTCGAAATGGCTTTTTCCCAGGACAATCCTCTCTAGGATGCAGCTCCTCAAAAATGTCACTCTCAGTTGCTTTTTGGGTGCTTGTCCTTTCTTAGCTTCTCCAGAGCAAAAGTCTTCATTCAATGACCATTTTTAAACTGTCTCTCATTTGCAGCTTCTCTCTCAACTCTTGTGCGTTCTTCAAAGTGTCCCTCTTGGCTGTAGCTCCTCTTCAAAACGTCACTCTCAGTTGCTCTTCAAAATGTCACTTACAGCTGCACTGAGTTCCTTCTGTTTGTCAGCTCATTTATATGGCTCCAGTGATTTAATTTAGACCCACCCTGAATGGGTGGGGTAACACCTCCATGGAAATTATCCAATCAGAGTCATCACCCACAGTTGGGTGGGACACATCTCCATGGAAACACTCAAAGGATTCCAAAATCTAATCAACACTAATATGTTGTGCCCACACAAGATTGCATCAAAGATAACGGCATTTTGGGGGACATAATACATCGAACTGGCACACTTGCCAATAAGGTATTTCCAAAAAAATTGTCTGTACTGTGTCATGAGAAACTATAAAAATTACACAGGTCTCTAGTATCAGTTAACATTAACATATGTGCCTTGAGGAAATAATGGACAGTATAATAAGAAAAAGAAACTGGTAAGTGCAATTGTCAAAAATGTAATTTGCATGACTATTAAATATTGAATGAAATAATGGAGTGATGAATTAAAATAAGCATAACTTGTATCCTCATTGAACAGTATGTATATAATTCTAGCACCAGAGTACTGTATGGATTTGATAAAGTTGCTAAATGCCATTTTCCATTGTGTCCATTAATAGCTGTAAGGCTTTCACCAAGTCACTTAGGAAGACTGTTTGTTTCATGAATGACAGATATGATAACATTTGGAATGATGGCATATTTTTAATTTTGATAATTTATCACAGTAACTAAGCACCCTAAGTTAATATAAGAACCAAGCTAATTAGCCTGTTTTTGAGGCCATTATTTTCATTTATAGCATATCTTGTCAATCAAGTATTTAAACTATATACCAGGGTGACCAGCTTTCCCAGTTACCCATGATTGAGGAGGTTTCCAGGGCTTGGGACTTCCAGTGCTGAAACTGAGGAAGTCAAGGGCAAACTGAAGCAAATCCATTCCTGTAGTGTGAACCTATTTTAAGTAGGACCTTTTGAAGAGGCTATATACAAGAGGAACCCAAAGGTTCTTGTACTAAAGGATCAATTATGACAAATAATTCAATAAGGTAAATGTAGTAGGTAAACCATTTACTTCAATCTGAAAGAAGTATGGATTATAACAAAATTGTTGAAGAAAGTCTTTTAAGAGCTACCTAACAACGGGAAAGTAATCTCTTGAGCCTACAGAAGAATTGGGAGGTTGAATTCAACCTCCCAGTGGGTAAGAGTTTGTTTCAGTTTTGATGGTGTGATTCTCATCCAATTTTTTAAGGCTAGATCATGTTCAGCAGAGCAACTGGAAGTAAAGCAAGAATAATAATGAATATGTGTCCTTGTGATAGTTTGAAACTGTAAGTACCACAGGAAAAAAAAAACATATGCTTAAAGTTAATCCATTCCTGTAGTGTGAACCTATTTTAAGGAGGACCTTTTGATGAGGCTATTTCATTTAAAGTGTGACCCATCTCAATCAGAATGGGTCTTAATCCTATTATTGGAGTCCTTTATAAGAGAAGCACATTCAGATAAAGAGAGAGGAAGCCACAGAAGCAAGAATCTGAAGACCAACAATCACAGAAAAGAAGGGAGAGACAAGCAGATGCCATGATGCTCCTTGCCATGTGACAAAGGAGCCAAGGATCACTGGCTGCTGAAGAAAGTATCACCTTGATGATGCCTTGATTTTGACATTTTTCTGGCCTCAAAACAATGAGCAAATAAATTTCCTTTTTTTAACCTGACCCATTTCATGGTATTTGCTTTGAGCTGCCCAGAAAACTGAAACAGTCACATAATGCTCTTCTTGAAGATTTTAATACAACCATAAGCTCTTCCCAGCTCCTTTTACAGAAGTCATGTTGGTAGTTTGAAATTGGTTATTGTCTTATTTTGCCAGGGCTGCTTTGACAAATACCACTCAGTGAGTTGGCTTAACAAGAATATTGGCTCACAGTATGGAGACTAGAATTCCAAAATCAAGTTATCGGCAAGGCCATGGCTTCTCCCAGAGTCTGTAGTGTTCTGGTGATGGCAGTCCTCTATCATATGGTGACATCCTTGGGCTCCTTCTATGGCTTTCTCTGACTTCTGGCTTCTCTGACTGCATCAGAATTTCTTCTCCTACAAAGACCTCCAGTCATATGGATTAAGGCCCACCTTATTTAAATAGGATCTATGAAGATCCTATTCGCAAATGAAGCCACACCCTGACTCAATGTATTCAAAGATCCTTTTTACAAATGGATTCTCACTCAAAGAACGTGGATTAAAATGAGGAGCATGTCTGGTTGAAGTACATAATTATAAGCATTTACACTATAGACTCTGGAAAAATGCTGTATCAAGATGTTATTTTTGTTGATTGTTTTGAAGAGCTGGTTTATTGCCACCTATGGAGGAACATATCTTTATCTACATTTTAAAGAAAAACTATCTGAGTGTCAAAAAACTAAGAAACAAGCTCTAAGTTCACACAGTCAATAAATGATACACCCGGCACTTAAATCTATTTCTGTTTGATTCTAATGACTGTGTTTGTGAGTTGAGCACTTTCCAGCCACAGTTTTACCATGGTCTCTTTCTCTGTTTTTATCCCCCTGGGGGCCCTTTTCTATGCAGCTCCTCAGCGGCTTTTGTTCCACCCTGGTTCTATGTGACCTGGGTCCCTGTGCCTGGATGTGCATGGGGTTCTAGATCTGCTTTCCCTGGTGGGAGGTGGGAGGGATCGCACCACTGCCTCTGAGCAATTCCCCAAGCTGCATGGGAGCCGGTGAGGGAGAGTAGCGGGCTGGCAGTTCTGGGGTACTTTCCTTAATCTTTGATTCCTTGTTTGTGGAGTTGTTTGTGGCACTGTTCTCCAGGCTCTACTGTCCTCCAGGGTGCTAAGCAAGTGGGATTTGTTCTTTTACTCACTGAATCTCTGGGGAGGTCTTTCAGGGGATGCCTTACGTTGCCACTTATGTTGCCATGTTGATGATGTCTCTCTCTTCAATTTGTTAAATGGATAAACTACTCCCTCACATTAATTTCTCTGAGTTCTTTTTAATATTTTACATTTCTTTGTGGAACTTTTTTAATTTTTAAAAATTCATTATAATCATATTTCTCTTTACATTTTAAGCAGAGTTACAATAGAAGCTTTAAGTCTTTCTCTGCTAATTCAAAGTCTTGTATCTTAAAGTTGATTACCACTGAATGTTGTTTTATTGAGAATAATCCCATTTTCCTGCTGTTATTTCTAACCTTGAACAATTTTTATTTTCTCCTGGAAGTTGAAAATATTATGCTATGAAAACTTTGGATTCTATTATATTCCCTTGAAGAGTTTTAATTTTTATTGTTGTTGTTGTTTTAGCAGTAAATCACATTGGCTGTACACAAATCGCAAAGTCTGTCTTGGACAGGTGGTCAAATCTGTGTTCAATTCTCTTGGTTTTGGCTGGTCTACAAAAAGTTGATCCCACAGATGTGTGGGCCAGGGGTCAGCCAAAGATTTGGCCATAGTTTGTCCACAGAATTCAGGGCTCCCTGTTAGTGAATTCATCTTTTCTTGAATTTTCCCTTTATTTTCCAGCAGCTGTGATTGTCCTAAACCAAAAAGACTCCAGGTTTTTATCAGGGATTTAGTATACCCATACAGCATAGAGTAAGGCCTGCCCTATGGCTAGAAACTGCAAAAAAAACTAGAAACTCTGCTTGTGGTATTCCCTTTCTGCTAAAGGTTGATGTCTCTCCTGAATTTGCATACCTTTTGTCATCCTTCACTGCCTTCAATAGTTTATTTATTGTTTTCATTGTTTTGGTTGAGCATAGTTTTTTGCTTATCTGGAGACAGACTTCTATAATTGTAATCTTATGTTACTTGTAATAATTATATTACAGTTCTCTGGTTTACTAAGAAAATTCTTGGTTTGCAAGTGACAGAAATACAATTCAGTGTATCTTAAACAGAACAGGGAGGTGAATAGTTCATAGTACTAAAATATCCTGGGGTAATTTCAGGAATAGCTAGATCAAGATTCTCAAACAATATCACCAGGAATTTCTCTTTTTTACATATATTACATTTTGGGTCTGATTTTTCTTCATAGGCTTTGTTCCCAAGCACTCTCACCCCATATAGTTCTCAAAATTCCAGGCCTATATACTACCAGGTTAAAGATCTCAGCAGAAAAAAAATTGCCTGGCACACAAAAGTTTCAGAAAAAGTCCTGGAAATGACTTCTGTGTGCTTGGCTGGTTGATGTGCCCATGTCTAAGCTGATTCCCATGACTGTGATTGGCCAAGGTTTGGTCATTGTTTGGCCCCTAGAACTGGGCTGTGGGGTCAGTTCCATCCAAGCCACATAATTTAAAAGGAGGGAGACTGTTTCTCTAAATGAAATTCAGAGGAATAATACTAAACAAAGGAGCAGACCGTGGATAGGCCAAATAACAATTTATCTCTGTTGGCATGGACAGGAAAAGAAAAACATGACAAGTTGAGAAAGACAAATATCCGGTGATAGATGGTGTCAAAAGTGGGCTCTTGTTCACTGTTAGCTTTCTCCTTTAATCCTTTTAAGAACCAAGTCAAAGGCTGCTCTTGAGCCCATTTCCATTTCCTGAGCCCTCTCTTTAGTATTCCAATCTCCCTTCCCTTTGACAACAGAAATTAATATTTAGTTCAGTTTGATTGTATCAAGACATATACAGTTTTACTTATGATGCACCAAAACATGTAAGGACATATATGTAATGAAAACTTCTTCCCTTCCAAAAGGCTCTAAATAGACACAACACCCCTGTGGACAATAATAACACTACACTAAGAAAACAAAACTTCCATATTAAAAAAATCAGGAAATGCAAGCCTTTTGTAAGCAAGAGTAATTAAAATAGAATAGTTTTTCTAGGTTGCAAGATAATTTTGTTCATACATAATCTATTTAGATATGCAAACAGAATTTACAATTTTATAAGTTTATATAAAAAAGAAATTCATAATTATTTTATTGTGTTCACAATAATGGCTCTCGATCTCCAACTATCTAGTCATCAGGGCTCCCATTGTTTTGCTCAGGTTTAACTTTCCTAGATATTGTGCATTCATAAGGCATCTTTGCAATATTATTTTTTCTTAATATTCACTGAACTGAATTTGGGTACCATTATTAAATCTTAACTCTCTACTAATAATCTCTAAAGAGATCCATTCATTGCTTTTACTGACCTTTGAAGGTGTTTTTTTGTTTTGTTTTGTTCTAATTTTTTACCATATGGAGAAAGCCAACTTCATATCTCCAGGTTGCCCACTAGTAGCCTATCTGGTGCCCAGATCCACTGCTTCCTGATTCTTCTCTCCTATGTAAGTCGTAATTCATCATATGCCAAAAGCACTGGCTTCTTATTTTTCTGTTGTAAGAGGCCATCTATTAAACAGCAGTTTCCCTCAAGATTTTACACTAGGAAAACCAGGTATATATTTTCCATTTCCAGATGCTTCCTCTGGAAATAGAGACAGGATTTCAAAACAAGAATTGGAAATTGCAATCTGTTGTCTAATTCATATTCCTTCTGATAGCCGTTATTTCTTCTCCCCGTTGAATAAGGTCACCACCCATAAGAACTACCTCTACCACACCCCACCACATCAACTGGCCTTTTCCATTTTCATAAGAATTCAAATCAGCGAAACTAAAACCTAAATTGTGATTGAACCTGATATATAAGGCCCAAATATAAATTTACTTTAAAAAGATGAGCTGTTTGTTCACAAAAGGAAATGAACTATAGAAAATGTTTTTCTCTTCTTGTCCATTTATAAGTGTATGAGAATTAGCAGCACTCTGCCCAATAACACATATGGCATGTGTGCATGTTTCCACACATATGTGTCATTCATATACTCAGATATATGTTTATATAATATATATCATATTACTCAGTACTTACAGCATTTATAAAGTCTTGCATCAGCAATTTACTTTTCTACCCTGCGACTAGTGTTAATTACTCTATTGTACTAGTGGTTTATATATATAACCCAGGCTTCAAATGGGCTTCATTTAAAATTGGCAATGCTAGCTTACACCTGTAAAAGGGTGAATATTTTTCTCCTACCTTGGGAATAGAGGAAGCTGTTTCTCATCACATGGTGTTTGTCTAAGGAATAATATTTTTGTTTGCTTTGATTAGTATGTGTGCCGGTTTGAATGTATTGTGTCCCCCAAATGCCATTATCTTTGTGGTCTTGTGGGACAGACCTTTTGGTGCTGGTTAGATTTGCTTGGAATGTGCCCCACCCAGCTGTGGGTGGTGACTTTGGTGGGATACTCCCATGGAGGTGTGACCCCACCCATTCAGGGTGGGCCTTGATCAGTGGAGCCATATAAAACATGCTGACTCAAAGAGACTGAACGGAGTGCAGTTGTGAGTGATGTTTTGAAGAGGAGCAAGCTTGCTACAGAGGAACGTCCTGGGAGAAAGCCATTTTGAAACCAGAACTTTGGAGCAGACACCAGCCACGTGCCTTCCCAGCTAACAGAGGTTTTCTGGACACCATTGGCCATCTTCCAGTGAAGGTACCCGATTGCTGATGTGCTACCTTGGACACTTTACGGCCTTAAGACTGTAACTGTGTAGCCAAATAAACCCCCTTTTTATAAAAGCCAATCCATCTCTGGTGTTTTGCATTCTGCAGCATTAGCAAACTAGAACAGATTTTGGTACCAGAAGTGGGGTGCTTTTGCTGCTGAGTTTGCAGATACCAAACATGTTGGAACGGCTTTTTAAATGCATAAGGGGAAGTTTCTGGAAGAATTGTGAGGAGCTTGATAGAAAAGGCCAAAACTGCTTTAACAAGACTGTTTGTGGAAATATGGACTCTAAAGATACTTCTGATGAGGCCTTGAACAGAGATGATCAATGTGTTGTTGTGAACTGGAAGAAAGGCGATCCTTGTTTTAAAGTGGCAGAGAATTTGGCAAAATTGAGTCCTGGTGTCAGATGGAAGGAAGAATCTGGAAGCAACAACCTGGAATACTTAGCTGAGGAGATATCCAGACTACATGTGGAGGATGTATCCTGGCTTCTCCTTGCAGCTTATAGCAAAATGCGAGCAGAGAGAGATAAACTTAGAACTGAACTCTTGGGTTCAAAGAAACCAGAAGTTGATGGCTTGGAAAATTACAGGCTTCCAGGGGGTGGAATCCCAGAAGCTACAGCCCTACATGAGGATGTAACCAAACATGGAACCCAGCCACCATTTCAGTACAAGCCAAGATTGGAGATGGAATTATCCAGAAAGGATTTGTGGAAAGTCCTATTGTCTAATGGCTTTGACCCCTGTGGGCTTCATGCAAAGCCAACAGAATTTTTGCGAGATCTTTATAGACAGAGCCATTGCTGGTCTGGACTGGAGGAGACAGACAAGGAAAAAATTAAAGGAAAAATCTCTTCAAAGACAGAGCTATGGAGGTTGAGGTCTGGAGTCAAGAGGTCTCGGGCTGGGAGAGCGGAGCAGCCCACATGCATGGAAAGGGTGAGTTTGCCCCAGAGGTCGAGGGTGGGCATTCCACCTCGATGTTCTGGAAGAGTTTTGCCAGCTGAGGTCCCAAAGAGGGTGGAACACATTCCCAGGGAATTGGGGAGAGCCTGGCTGCCACCACACTGTTCTCAAGGGGTTGAGCATGTGCCTCGGAGATGGAAGGGAATCCGGGAGGTGCCCCAATGTTTGAGGAGGGTGGGGCCGAGAAGGTGGTCTCCCCAATGTGTGGGTATGTTGGAGCACTCACCCAAGTGTTTGGAGAGGAAAGAGCTGCCACAAAGGCCCTTAGGAAGGGTTAGACTCCCGCTCTCTCAAGCCCCAAGGATGCAACATTGTTCTGTAAATGACTCTCAGACTTTGAAATCTAATGGAGTTTGTCCTGCAGGTTTTAGGAACTGTTTTGGTCCTGTTAACCCTGTTTTCTTTACTGTTTCTCCTTATGGCAATGGGAATGTTTATCCTGTGAATGTCCCTCCTTTGTATATTGGAAGCATATAACTTGTTCTAAGTCCACAGATCCAAAGCTAAAGGAAAAGTATGCCTTAGGACTGACCACGCCTATATTTGATTTTGATGGGATTTTGTACTTAACTTTTGTTACTGAAATGGTTTAAGTTTTTGTGATATTGTGATGAAATGAATGTATTTTGTATTTGGAAAGATAATGTCATTTTGGGGTCCAGGGGGTGGAATGTGCCGGTTTGAATGTATTGTGTCCCCCAAATGCCATTATCTTTGTGGTCTTGTGGGACAGACCTTTTGGTGCTGGTTAGATTTGCTTGGAATGTGCCCCACCCAGCTGTGGGTGGTGACTTTGGTGGGATACTCCCATGGAGGTGTGACCCCACCCATTCAGGGTGGGCCTTGATCAGTGGAGCCATATAAAACATGCTGACTCAAAGAGACTGGACGGAGTGCAGCTGTGAGTGACGTTTTGAAGAGGAGCAAGCTTGCTAGAGAGGAAAGTCCTGGGAGAAAGCCATTTTGAAACCAAAACTTTGGAGCAGACGCCAGCCACATGCCTTCCCAGCTAACAGAGGTTTTCTGGACACCATTGGCCATCCTCCAGTGAAGGTACCCGATTGCTGATGTGCTACCTTGGACACTTTACGGCCTTAAGACTGTAACTGTGTAGCCAAATAAACCCCCTTTTTATAAAAGCCAATCCATCTCTGGTGTTTTGCATTCTGCAGCATTAGCAAACTAGAACAGTATGCAAAGCCAGGGGGCAAACTTCTATATTAAAAGAAACTTGCTAAAAAACTTTAGGGAAAAATCATGGCTCTCATAAAGGAACCACATGCTGGACAGCATAGGACAGAATATTTATTTAAAACATTTGTTTGAATACATGTCAAGTACAGCGAATTGGATTACAGAATGAGCCTGCTTGTAAATTCATCATTTCATCATTTAGATAGTGTGCCAGTTTGAATGTATTGTGTCCCCCAAATGCCATTATCTTTGATGTAGTCTTGTGGGACAGATGTTTTGGTGCTGATTAGATTTGCTTGGAATGTGCCCCACCCAGCTGTGGGTGATGACTCTGATGAGATATTCCCATGGAGTCATGGCCCCACCCATTCAGGGTGGGCCGTGATCAGTGGAGCCATATAAATGATCTGACTCAAAGAGAAGGAACTCAGTGCAGCTGTGAGTGACGTTTTGAAGAGGAGCAAGCTTGTTAGAGAGGAACGTCCTGGGAGAAACCCATTTTGAAACCAGAACTTTGGAGCAGACGCGAGCCATGTGCCTTCCCAGCTAACAGAGGTTTTCTGGATGCCATTGGCCATCCTCCAGTGAAGGTACCCAATTACTGATGTGTTACCCTGGACACTTTATGGCCTTAAGACTGTAATTGTGCAGCCAAATAAACCCCATTTTTATAAAAGCCAATCCATCTCTGGTGTTTTGCATTACAGCAGCATTAGCAAACCAGAACAGATAGCATTTGCCAACTTGAAAAATACAATCTTTGAAATCTTTATTGGGACATTTTACTAATGGAGACAATACTTTCTGACCCTGTATAACATGAATAGACACTATTCAGCTCTTCATAGGTAATCCATGCTCACACTTAGCCTATTTGAATGGTATAGATTAGGTTATTTAAAGACATGTGGGATAATCTGATCCTAACAGACAAAATATGACAGTTAAATAGTTCACTAGTAGCAATCTCCATGAGCCAAGATGAAGCAGTATTAGATGATTTAGAGGCTCTAAACCATCCTATCACTTTCAAGGTGACATTTTAATTTCCCATCCCAACACCAAGGTTATTTGAAATCTCCCCACTAGAATGTAAACTCTGTGAGAGCAGTGGCCTTGCCTATCTTGTTCGAGTCTCTATCCAGAGTATGACCAGGTTTGATACCTATGTATGTAATAACTGAGTGAGGAAAGAAAATCCAAATATTTATCCAGAATTTTCTAGCGTGTGTGTGTGGAGGGGGAGCGGGGAGAGAGAGTGAGAGAGAGAGACTAAGTGTATATTAGACATCCATTTTTATTTTTCCCTCAAGGGTATGAACTCTTTGTTCTACACAGCATTGCTAAACCAGAAGCATTCAGTTTCCCTCTCGGGAATATTCCTGTTTACCTTATAACATATCCATATGGTGGTGAAGTGAACATCCTCAAATTGTGTCAGGTTAGAAAAATCTGAGGCGGTTTAAAAGCAACTGCATGGACTTCAGAAACACAGGAGGCTTGGAGGTTGGGATGCCTGAACTTAGAAGATGTCACAGGAGTGTGCTCGCCCATTGGCCATTTGCTGGGCCCGTTTGTGTTTCTCTGTAAGAGAAGACTCTGCTCTGCAGCGGCCAGTACACAGCCTGGTGACACGAGGACGCCGTTCGGGGAGGGTGGGCTCTGCGGAGCTATAGGCTCAGGGGCCTGGCTGGTGAATCCCGGCCAGGGTGCCTCAATATGGCCAACACAGAGCCCTGTTGAGGTAAGCGGTAGGCGCCTTGTGGGTGGAGGAGTTGCTGTGACTGCCCTCGGCCTCCACCACTTCTCTCTGGTTTGGGAGGCTGGGGTTGAGCATCGCCAGGGCAATGGAGAGGTTGGTAAAGGGCACGGGTTGCGCCGCAGTGAGCGTTCCCTTCCCACCATGGGGAACTGGTAGTTGTCAGCCAAGGCCCCGCAGTAGAGGTGGTAGGATGGCAAGCTGACCTTCTGCTGTGCCTGCGATGAGCAGGGAATGGCGGTGGCAGGGTGGTGGCAGGTATACGTGGTAGCGCATGGCGGAGTTCATGGCTGGATTGCCGTGCTGATTCCCGCCGTAATGGGCTTCGGCAGGTAGGTGAAGTCACCTGGGTATGCATGACCCAAGCTGTTCCCAGACGGAGGGCACTTGGGGAACTTTCCAAGACTGCATTTTTAACATTAAAGGCTATCCTGACCTCAGAGGTTCTGTAAAATTTGGAGGTTTAATGAGAATTATCAAATTGATACTTTGGAAAGAGAAGATCTGATGTGGTTTCTTTTGTCAAATAGTACTTCCTAGAGTTCACATCAACATGGTGAGTGAACCTACAGGGACACAGGGATGGACTGAGCACATAAGAAGGATAAAGCTTATATGGTTATCTTCATATTATGTGACTTTGTAAGATTTCATTATTTTCATAGCATGTTAAAATAAATGTCCTCTTTTACTTACTGCTTCAGCAAGCAGTAATTTTTAAAGGTATTTCCTAAGGATTTTAAGCACTGCTGTTAGATTCACTTCTTTTCTATTAGAATAGTTTAATTTTCTTTCAAAGGTCCCTAAACAAATAGCAAAATAATGGGTGAGAGAGAAGAGAATGTTCGCATTTTGATCTTATCCCTTTGATCCCTTGATCTACATCTTTTGCCTTATTGATGCTATCATCAGAAATTCAGAATTACTGTGGAGATAAGCCTAGATACAGGGAAAACTCTTCTGTTCTGTATATAAATCCAATCAATGCAACAAATGAAAAGAGTATACTTGGGAAAGAAACCAGGATATATTTATCCCTTATTTTGAAGATAACTGCAATATAGCAGGAATTGCTAAAAACTAACAAATGATGATGATGATGATGATAATGATGATGATTTTTGGTTAATCAAGTTGCCGGGATAAATAAGGGTTGAAACTTATAAGAGCTGCTGTGTTATGCTGGTCTGAAAGGATAAAATAGATACGCAGATAATAAATTAGTGCCTGGAAACAGCCTGTGAGCTTATGCCAGCAACAGCTAATTTGCAACTACAGGGGGGCTTGGTGAAAATGACAGTTTCAGTCAGCATGGGGAGGAAAGTGAAGCCATTTGAGAGGGTGGAGAGCGTGGTGCCTGCCAATTGATGTTGGCAGGGGACTGTCAACCCACTGAGTACCAGGACTCATCAGCATATTTCATGTTATGGGCCCAGACATTGTCTTTAAAAACATAAGCCATGAGAGGGCAATGTGGCTGCAGACTGCAGAGAATAGCATTTCAGGCAGGTGGATGGCATAAATACTTATAAAACTTGTAGCAATTGGGAAATAGAAATAGAAAGCAGCCAGATACAAGGAGAAAGAGGTGAAAATCTAGAAGTAAATTCACCGGAAAAGTGACTACAGCATTTTTTAATAATATTTTTTCTAATTACAAAAGTAATGGCTGTTCATGTAGGAACATTTACAGCACAAAGGAAATAAAAAGTAGCTCTACCACCATGACTAAAATAGCACTGTTAAAACTTTATTGTAAGATTTTTCTAGCATTTTTAGCTTGAGAATCTAAACTAAAGAAAATAAAAGTTAATGATTCAAAAATTATGTTTAACCTCATCTATTTTAATGAAGATATTGACTTTCTTCCTTCCCTTCCTTGAATTAAGAAAAACTTACCTGTAATTTGGAGTAATTGCAAGAAACTACCAAAAATATTATGTATACTTTCCATTAACTTCTAATTTTTCTTCCATTACCACATATAGATATTTCAAGAACAGTTGCCCATATGTGTACTGGATATTGATAAAAGTTAATGAGACTATAAACTAGTTCTATTCTATTTATATTACATTAAACTCCTGTCTTTCAAAATACTTTGGAAAAGATGTGATATGTCACCAGAAAACCTTTCAGCTATTCATTAAATAGTCTTACTATGTATTCTGGTTTTTTAATGCTGCCATTTTGCAAAATACCAGAATTGGATTGGCTTTTATAAAGGGTATTTATTGGGTTACACAGTTACAGTCTTAAGGCCATAAAGTGTCCAAGGTAACACATCAGCAATTGGGTACCTTCACTGGAGGATGGCCAATGGCATCCAGAAAACCTCTGTTAGCTGGGAAGGCATGTGGCTGGCATCTGCTCCAAAGTTCTGGTTTCAAAATGGCTTTCTCCCAGGACGTTCCTCTCTAGGCTGCAGTTCCTCAAAAATGTTACTCTTAGTTGCACTTGGGGTATTTGTCCTCTCTTAGCTTCTCTGGAGCAAGAGTCTGCTTTCAATGACCATCTTCAAATTGTCTCATCTGCCGCTCCTGTGCTTTCTTCAAAGTGTCCCTCTTGGCTGTAGCTCCTCTTCAAAACATCACTCACAGCTGCACTGAGTTCCTTCTGTTTGTTAGCTCATTTATATGGCTCCACTGATGAAGGCCCACCATGAATGGGTGGGGCCACACCTCCATGGAAATTATCTCATCAGAGTTATCACCTACCGTTGGGTGGGGCGCATTTCCATGCAAATCTATTCAGCACCAAAACGTCTGCCCCACAAGACTGCATCAAAGAATATGGCTTTTTCTGGGGGACATAATACATTCAAACTGGCACAGGTACCTTTACTGAAGGACGGCCATTGACGTCCGGAAAATCTCTGTTATCTCAGAAGGAATGTGGCTGGTGTCGGCTTGCTCCCAGGTTGCATTTCAAAATGGCGTTCTCCAAAGTGTCAGTGTCAGCTTCCAAGAGCCATCTTCAAAATGTGTCTCTAGCTGTAGCTGCTCCAAAATGTCACTCTTAATTGCTCTCTGGTCCCTCTGTTTGTGAACTCCTTTATGCGACTCCAGTGACCCAATTAATACTCACCCTGAATGGGTAATGTAATTCCTCCATGGAAATTATCCAATATAACATTTCACTCACAGTTGATTGAGTCACATCTCCATGGAAACAAAGAATTCCAATCTAATCAACACTAATACGTCTGTCCCCAGAAAATTGCATCAAAGAACATGGTGCATTGAGGGATGTAATACATCCAAACTGGCACATTCCACCTCCTGGACCCAAAAATGACATGATCTTTCCATATACAAAATACATTCATCCCATCACAATATCACAAAAATTTAAATCATTTCAGTAAAAATAGGTAAGTACAAGATCTCATCAAAATCAGTTATAGGCATGGTCTGTCATAAAGCAAAATTCCCCTCTGACTGTGAACCTGTGAAACATAGAACAAGTTATCTTCCTCCAATATACAAAAGAGGGACAATCATATGATAAACATTCCCATTGCCATGAGGAAAAACTGAAAGGAAGACAGGTTTTAAGGGACAAAAACAGTCCCTAAAACCTGCAGGGCAAACTTCATTAGATTTCAAAGTCTGAGAGCCATTTATAGAATGATGTTTTATCCTTGGGACTTGAGAGAGCGGGAGTCCGGCCCTTTTCTCTCCAGATGCTGGGGTGAGTGCTCCAACATATCCACAGATTGGGGAGATCATCTTCTTCTCAGCCCCACCCACCTCAAATATCAGGGTGCCACCTGAACTCTGCCTCTCCAGGGCAACGGCTCTCCTCTCTGTGAACAGTGGGGTGGTGGTCAGGCTCTCCCCAATCCCTAGGGAATGTGCTCTACCCTCTCTGGGGCCTGAGGTGGCAGCGCTCTTCCTGAGCAGCAAGGTGGAAAGACCGCACTCTGTCTCCAGGGCAAACTCACCCTTTCCCCATGCTTGGACTGCTCTGTTCTCTCTGCCCAAGACCTCTGACTCCAGACCTCAATCTCCTTGGCTCTGTCTTTGAAGAAATTTTTCCTTCAATTTGTTCCTTTTCCATCTCCAGTCCAGACTAGCTGTGGCTCTGTTTATACATATTTCCCAAAAATCTTGTTGGCTTGGCATGAAGCACATAGGGGTCAAAACCATCAGAAAATACAACTTTCCACAAATCCTTTCTGGATAACTCCATCTCTAATCCTGATTTGTACTAAAATGGTTGTCAGGTTCCATGTTAGGTTAAATCCTCACATGGGACTGTAGCTTCTGGGGTCTCACTTTCTGGAAACTCAGAATTTTCCAAACCATCAGTTTCTGGTTTCTTTGAACCAAAGAGTTCAGTTCTAAGTTTATGTCTCTCCTCTCACATTTTGCTATAAGCTGCAAGGAGAAACCCCATCACACTTTTGATATTTCATAGAGAAACATCTTCAGCTAAGTATACCAGCTCATCATTCTCAAATTCTGCCTTCCATTCAACACTAGGACTCAATTTTGCCAAATTATCTGCCACTTTAAAACAAGGATCATCTTCCTTCTATTTGGCGATGACAAATTCATCATTTCTGCTCAAGGCCTCATCAGAAGTATCTTTAGAGTCCATATTTCCACAACAGTGTATTCAGAGCAATAGAGGCCTTTTCTATCAATCCTGACAATTCTTCCAAAATCTTCCCCTTATCCATTTAAAAAGCTGTTCCAACATGTTTGATATTTACAAACTCAGCCGCACCCCAGTCTCGGTACCGAAATCTGTTCCGGTTTGCTAATGCTGCCGCTTTGCAAAACACCAGAAATGGATTGGCTTTTATAAAGGGGGGTTATTTGGTTACAAAGTTACAGTCTGAAGGCCATGAAAGTGTCCAAATGAAGGCATCAACTCAAGCATACATTCACTGAAGGAAGGCCAGTGACATCCAGAAAACCTCTGTTAGCAGGGAAGGCACATGGCTGGCATCTGCTAATCTTGGGTTGTGTTCCAGCTCCACTCTCAGCAGCTGTGCTTTCTTCAAAGTGTATCTCTTGGCTGCAGCTAGCTGTGAGCTCCTTCTGTCTGAGCTTTTATAGGGCCCCAGTGAAGTAATCAAGGCCCATGCTGAATGGACAATGCGACACCTCCATGGAAATTGTCTAATCAGAGTTATCACCTACAGCTGGGTGGGTCACATATCCATGGAAACAAATCCAAAATCCAAAATCCAAAGGTTCCAACCTAATAAACACTAATGTGTCTGCCTTCACAAGATTGCATCAAAGATAATGGTGTTTGGGGGGCCATAATACATCCAAACTGGCACACCATGTCTTAAGTATGACATGCTTTTTAAATCCATTTTGGGAATAATAATAATAAGATCTAATCTGGTATAGTGTGATAATAGATTAAAGCAGTAACTGAAAGGTTTTCCTACTTTGAACTTCATGGACTTTCTCCACTTGTATCCCTCTTATCTCTTGTCTCACCCTGCACCCGAACTGATTCCATATGGTACATAAACTCCATTCATCTTACTAGAATCTTATTAGGTTAAGTTTTTCTGCCATCAACTAGACTAGGGCTTGAGATTAACAAAAACAAAATCTTGTTTCAAAATAGAAAACAATTATTTCATTTGCACCTTTGAGTATTTGAACCCAACAGAACTATATAGCTATTTCTAGTATATTTTAGAGTTGTTACTTACGTTCTCATTTAACCTCACAATAACTTTGTGTTGTCTGTGCTATTGGCCCCAATTTTTCATTCATACATTTTTTTTTTAATCAAAAAATGTATTAGGCATGTTTAGGTACCCAAATCTTTGCTAGGATCTGAATACCCCATGTTTTAACAGACACCTCTTTTGCCCAACCTAACATTTGCTGGGCCCAAATTAACTTCACCCATTTCTCTGGTAACCAGGTTTAAGACAATGATGCAGCTTAACAGCCACTTACACCTCAGCAGCCTAGTATGCCTGCAGGAGCCCATCCTGCACGCATATTTGTACAATCTGGAATTGTGGGAAGTTACCTTTACCTCATGTGGCAACCCTTCACCAGTGGGGCTTAGGAGTTACTGGATAAGTGTCACACATTTCTCTCCCTTAAGTGGAGGATTTTGATGTACATATTTATGGCATCTTAGTACTTCTTGGCTTGACTGAACCCCTGTTTCCCACAGCAGTGAACCAACTTAACAATGAATCTTAGCATGGGATTTCCCTCCTTTTCTACATCACTCTCCCCAGTTCCTCACTCTTGCTCCATGCTATTTTTTCCCAAATAAACTACCCACACACAGGTGTATGGATGGGGGTATCTATTTGTGAGAGGGTAAGGGAGAGAGCTATAGCACCTGTTTAGAAAAACAGGCATAACCTATGGTGTCAGAAATCTAATGCTTTATATGGAAAAATAAGAAAGCTTTAGAATGTGAAGTTGAGTCAGCGTTTTGAAATTAGGTAACTGAGTGGTGCAGCTGAAATCTGAATCACTGCCCATTCTCAAAATATGTTTTTCAACTCTAAAATAAAGCCCAATGATTTACAGTGCTATAGTCAGTATTGTAGTATTAAAAACAATAGAAATTATTTAATTAAAAATGTCTCTCTCTCTCTCTTTCTACACACACACACACACACACACACACACACACACACAAACACAATGTTTTATTTAAAGCAGGCAATGATATCCAGGAAGCAAGATAAATGAGGTATGACATGAAATGATTTAGACTGAGATGTTCAGTAGTAGGTTCAAAGAAAGGAAGTTGGGGTCAAGAGCCACAGGAAGAGAGTCTGGGAAAGTAAAAGCAAAAATAAATCCTATTTAACTTTCAGCAGAGTGAGGTTGATGAGAAGGACACATCAAAGAATTAATATAAGCCATTTATACTCTCAAATCCAAATACTTAATTCCTTCCATCCAAACATCCTAAAAAAAGATTTAAAAAAAATGAACTTAAAAAAATGTATTGAGTCTGAAACTCTGCTATAACTTCATTGCTGTGGTCATCTATTGCATTGTTTTGGTTATATATTTGTGGATATTATAATAAGGTCTCTATGAAAAGAATATTTTTCAAAATTAATATAGTTGGTCTTTAGTTATGCATGTTTGAATTTCAACATACTTAATATTATATAATAATATTCTAAAATGTAAAGCTATTACCTGATGGTGTTTTCTTCTAGTCAAGGGTTTACTTAAAGCATCATTGTCATATTTATATAAAAATATACAATCATTAAATATTTTGTTGAAGGAAATTTAAAAGCTGTTTAAATATTTCATTGCAGGGAATTTAAAAAAAATATTTTTAGAGTCCTCTTAAATGTCTTGATATCTCAATTAAAAGTCTGGTGGGTGTCATAAGGCAGTAGCTAGACAGGTTTAAAGACTCCTACCTGGTTTCAGTCATAGTAGCCTTGTATTAGTATATTACATATTGGCTTCTTGGTAAGATATAATGCATAGAAAACTATTTTATTAAAATAATTGAGAAATAGAAAAAATGTTATGATGATACCAACTGATAGAAACATAAGTCTGTTGATCTTAAAATAATTGAGGCAAATTATAAATCTGAATATCTCAAAAATTTCAAATCTTCAACTTGAATTGAAATTAACTAGACTTAAGGAGGTAGACTATGTGTTCAGTGCTGGCAGAAAAACACAATTAGATGACAAACATGACATTCTGGAAATATAAGAATGAGTTTTCTATCTAAAAGTTAAGTTATAATTATGGACATTTCCTAGTTTTACTCACTGGGATTTTTACAAGTTCCTTCAGCAATTATTTTTTGAGAAGCTTCTTTGTGTCATTCACTTCCTGATGAATAAGATTACGTCAGTGAACAAAATTCCCTGCTGGTGCTTATTTTCTAGAGGAGAAAAAGAGAGCATAAGAAACAGAATAAATAAGTAAATCGTACAGGTTAGGTGGTGATTAATGCAATAGAAGAAAAATGTGCAGTGTAAAGAAAGATTAAGCACGTTGCTGAAGTCTGTTTTATATAGTGTCATCTTTGCAGGCGTTATTGAGAAATTATCAATGAAACAAAAACTAAAGTAGGTGGGAAGTGGGTTAATCAAGGCAGAGGACTACAGGCAGAGGAACAGACATTTAAAGTGTTTAAGGTGGTGTGCCACTGTGGTTGAGTTGAATCAGGAAAAGAAAGCGGTGTGGAAGCCAGAGAGTAACTGGAGGGGTTATATAAGGAAATTGGTATTACCTTAAAATGGGGAGTTCTGTTGAGTTTTTGGGAAAATAAGTGACTTGATTTAATTTATAACAGGATCATTCGTGCTGTGTTTGGGAGTATAACAAATGGGGCAGGAGTGGAAGACAGGGACCTGTTAGAGAGACATTGCAGAAATCTGAGGAAGAGATTTTAGCTGGTACCAAGGTTTTAGCAGTGAAGGCAGTGAAAAACATTAAGATTCTGGTTATGTTTGGAAGGTAGTGCCAAAAAGATTTGCTGACAGGTTGACAGATTGGATGTAGCATACGAGGGAAGCTGAGAAGAGATGGCTCCTAGGTTCTTGGAATGGCATTTGAAGGAGAAGGCTCTAAGTGGATACATTTAAGAAGAAAGTCAGAATTTCACTTTTGGATGTGTTAGTTTAGTTTTCTACTAAGCACTTGACTGGAAGGTAGAACTTCCATTCCTTGAGCCTGTTGGGGAAACAGTGTTCTCAAGAGAGAGCCATGTTTTCAGAAGATTTCAGAGAAGCAGTGGAGAATATAAGGAATTTTGCTAATAATGGTCTAGGACACAGTGAGTGGATTTCAGAAGTTGGGAGGTGTTGAAGAATGGGACAGGAGAGAGATTGCAGACCTTTAAGTGGCATAGAATCTGGAGATTAGGTGTTAACTGGTAGTCACTCTTGTCTTCTGATAGGAGAAAAGTAGGTTTACTCAAAGGAGGTGTTAATGGGGTTTAGGTAGGATAACCATAGAATATAGCGTCCATTCTCGGATATCTTGGGAGTGGAGAGAGCACTACTCTTAATTACAGGGTTAGCAAGCCTAAACTAAGACTGTCTTAGGCAAACTGGGAACCATGCTCATATTAGATTGAGGATGTCTGTGCAAACCAGGTGTCATTTTGAATACACTGCCTGCCTACTCTTGATATCTGATTCTCCAGAGACTTGGTCTTTGTCCCAGGGGGCAAGGTACACTCTTGACTTCTTTTGGGAGTTGGTGAGGTTTATTAGAAGACTCTCCTTTGATCTGTGCTTATAAAATTGAGGAGGACTGGGGAAAACTGGTCTTAACATCAGTACATGGTGTAAGATGTTTCTCTTTCACAATAGGGGCAGGATTGCTTGGAGGAAATGTGGTTCCTTCTTGAATATGACTGATGAATTTAAGGACATCTGGGGAATCACAGTGTACTCTACTGATTAGTGATTAGGATTCTTCTCTGGAACCCTGCAAGTTTAAGATGGAAGGTTTGGGGAAACATGGTCTTAATTCCAGAGTATGGAAAAAATGGAAATGAATTTTCTCAGGGAGTATTAATCACTAGACTCGGGCATATTGGTACACACTATTGGTATGATCTCCTTCAGCCTTCACGAAAGCATCTCTTAGTTCTTAATTTCAGTTACCACATATCTTATTTCTAGAAATTCCATTACTTACTTTTTCAAGTCATAATTGATTTTTTTTTCATAATGTGCTTTATTTTCATTATAGTTTGTGTTTTTTCTTTTAGCTCTTCAATCATTTAAAAACATACATAGCTTATGGGCCCATTTCTGTTGTTCCATCATCTCATGCTCCGGGGTTGGGTGCCAATTCTTCTTTTTATTTTGTCTGCCCCTGGCTTTCTTTAGAGTGGATTTATCCTATTTTTATTAATTTTTTATTGTTAACTTATTAGCAGCTGTGTTTTGTGTGAATGTGTGTTAGAGGAGGGGGCAAGGAGCACATTGTACCTAAGAAGGATTAGTTGTTATTGTTTCATTTTGTTTTCTTGTGGGATTCAGATGGGTCCTGAGATGAGGAATCATCCTGAGGAGCAGTTTATATTTGTTTCTACAGGGCATCTCAGAGGGATTCCCTGGACTTGGTCTGGTTTTATTGGTGGTGTTAAATTTTAGGCTTGGAATTCTCTCAAGATACTCTGAATTCTGAATCCATATCACAATCTGGCCCAGGCTTATATTTCCAGTTGGTTATGGAGACTAATGTCCCCAACCAGTACTGCCTGTGGAGCCACACTTCCCTGTAACCGCTGTGGTCCAGTGGGAAGCAGTTTTCCACTTCTTTTATCACTGTTTATTGGTTGGTTACTTCTTCCAGTGCATTGGTCCTATGTGAGGATTTCCATTCAAGCTCCACACCTTTCATGGGCCCATGGCCATACCTCCAGCCATTGTGAAGGCAGTGAAGCTGTGGGCTGTAACTAAAAGGCCATTATCTGAGTCAGCCTCCCCCGGGACTCCATCACTCCTCACTGCCTTCTTTGCCTATGACTACCTTCTTCATTTCAGGCACTGGGGGAGTCCCTTATTTCATCTATAAGAAGTTTCACTATTTTGTAATATTTAGAAGTGGATACATATTTGTATTGAGAAGTTGGAAAGTAACTCAGTCTACCAACTTGATGGAACTGGATCTCCCCTCCCACAACCCTCCTCTCATGTCTTTTGTCATTTTCAATATTTTTCTTGTTGATGGACTTGGTAGGAAAAGAAATATTTGTTTAAACTATTAAACATAGTGTAAATCTTTCAGTTCTTAAGGATTCTTTTTTTTTTTTTTTTTTACTTTCTTTGGTTTCCTGGATTTAAATCATATTGTTTCAATGATTTCCAAATGTTTGAAGAGTAATTGTGCATGCGCATGTTTTCAAGATAACATTTTTGAACAAAGTAAACATTTTCGCTATGAGAAAAAAACTTAATAGTCTTGTTATTTGATAATTATGTGAACACTCAATACAGCCCTACATGAAGCCTAATTAGAATATTTTCTTTACAGTTTCTCAACAAATATACTTTTTTAGCAATTCCATTTTATTAAATTTCTTAGGATATTAACCATTATTTAAAACTACTCACAGTTTAAAAAAAGTTAATTCAGGGAAGCTCAAAATTTATAGGGAAAATTACTGAATTATTAAGAATAGTGAGAAAACAATCTCTGTTCATTAATTGTATTGATTTAATTTGCTAATTATATTAATACTAACTCCCTGTGTCAGAATAGATGTGCTCCGAAACAGTGTTAAATCTTATTGAAACTAACTGATGAAGATACAAAGTCTTCGTTGCAAAACTAATTATCTGTGTAATAAAAATTATGAGAACTATGTGCTTTGGATATTTTTTCAATTCCCATTAACAATTGATTTTTTTCAAGTCATTTTTTCTGTTTTAAAAAACAAGATACATTAAAAAATTTAACTTGCCAGTTAGAATTCATTGCAATAAATGTCTGACATAGATTCTGTATTTTGAACCCTCTAATAAATTGTGTGTTATGGGCCGTACTATTTTTAAGTCTCTGATTACTTAGATAACACTCAGAAATCAGTGTAACAAAGCAAAAAGGAAAGCAGACAACATTGCAAACCAGAAAATATGAGGGAAATAGCATGTGAAGAAAAAACACAACAGTACTCCAAAAGTTATTTTAATATAATATAAATTTTTTAAAAATGGGACAATAAATTCAAAGGTAACACATGACAATTTAGATATTGTACAGTCAACCAATAAGGTTCTCCAAATTGAGAATAATACGGTGCATATAAATCTCTTTATAAGGACCATGGACATAACAGGCATATAATAAATGATGATAATTATCTACATCATTACTTTGTCACTATAATTATCATATTCATTATCATCATTAATAAAGGAGTAGTGAAAAAGACTGGAAAGAACATTGCACTTATATCCCAAGAATCCATTTTAAACCTTGGCTCCACTCACTTATTAACTATATGGTATTGAGTTATGACCATTTAATCTCTATATCATTTGCTTCTGAAAATGAATGATAATGACTGCCATACTAAACTCATATTATTTCAAGAATCAATTTTTAAAATACATTCTAAAATATATTAAAATGTGATACTATATATACGTATTAAAAAAAATACAAGAAGTAGGTCCCCATTATATATTGGAAACTGCTTTATACTGGAAAAGCTGGCAGCAATAAGATACCTTCATTTTATCCAACAAAATGTATTTAAAATATAACACCACTTTTTACTATTTTAAACATTTACAATCTTGTCTTCTTCTGATTAAAAACACAAACCAAGCTTATTTGGTATATGCATTGTTTCATCATTTTATGTAAAACCGTTGTTTGGACAAATCAACATTATTTGCTTTATTATAGCAGCAAACATTTAATAATTATGCTTATTTGGCTGACTTGTCTCTCAAAGGGAGCATTTATACTACACATTTTTTCCTTGGAAAAGTTTTTAAATATATAATCATTGATCTATTGACATTGCCCATGATATTTTATAATTGTATGTGTGTGTGTATGTGTGTGTATATTAATAGAATGAACCAAGGACAAACAATGATGGGAAATAGAGGATGGTTACTTCCTCTTCTGCTTCTTTCAGTCTTGGTTATTTTGGTTGCATTGTGTTTACTGCTTCCAAACCTGTCTTCCCTTAAAAAGAACACTCTGGGGCTGGACTTTCAAATATATGTAGTTAATTAAATTAAAATTAATTAAATTTGAGGTTCCAGTCATCAAGATGGCCTAGTGAGCTGCCCACAGAAACTCCAAGTAACAAACAAGAGCTGGCAGAATCATCTTTCTCAAAGTTCTAGAAAAAAGTTAAAGGGCTTCAGTAACAGGGCAAGTACCAAATAAAGAAAAAGGCAACTTAAAAACAGTAAGGTAGCCTTCTTATGCACTTTGGTTGGCCCCTTCCCAATTTCTTACCAAATAAGTGCAGAACAGGCTTATAGTCCCAGTGTGGGTCTTTAGTCCAGTTCAGGAGAGAGCAGAGTAACTCTACATGCACATACTAGGAGTATTTCTGTAGATCCCAGACTAGAGGCAGCCTGAAGGACTGAATGACTGAACCAGAACAACTCTCTTGGACTCACTGTACCAGAACTTGCTCTGCATGTAGAAGGCACCTTACAGAGATCTCCTATAGATGGCTATAGGAGAACAGTAAGGTCACAGCTGCCTGGACCAAAAGTTTGCTGGTTGTGACACAAAGAAGTGCCCAGAACCATGAGAAAACACTGTTTCCTAGGGGAAAGGGAATATTTGGATTCATGTGAATGGAGGAATTCCTAGGACCATATACATATGCCCAGGAAAAGGGGCATGCACCAAAAAGACCAGGGAGGACTCTACACTTTTGCCTTGGGCTATTCTTTAAATTTATTGATTGGACAGCTAAGCTTTGAAAGAGAGTGCTCCACTCTTGCAGGCTAATCTACAAAGACAGAGTTGTTTTTCTTGTATTTTTGTTTTTTGTTTTTTGTTTTATATGTGTTTTTTCCTTGTTTTTTTTTTTTTTTTTTTTTTTAATATTGTCCTTTCCTTTTTTGTGTGAAGTTAACTCCTGGCATTCCAGAAAATCTCTGTCATAACCCTAGCTGAATAGAAGCTTAAGGAACAGATGACTCAATGTCTTTGTTTCATATATAACACATTAAAAAAATTCAGTTGTCCAGGTTGCAAGAAAATATAACAAAAAAGGAAATGTTGGCTTGTGCAAAGGAGCAAGACAAAAAATTAGAAATCATTAAAAAACAGACCAGACTTTGGATAAACCAGACAAAAACTTTTAAAAAATGGTCCTAAATATGCTCAATGAGCTAAAGGAAAATGTGGACAAAGAACCAAAGGAAATGAGTAAAATTATAGATGAACAAAGAGAATGTCAATAAAGAGATAGAATTCTGAAAGTAACAGAAATTTAAAAAAAAATTCCCTAGAGTGGTTCAACAACAGATTGAAATTGGCAAATGAAAGAATCAGTGAATTTGAAGATAAGACAATTCAGTCTGATGAGCAGAAAGGAAAAGGAATAAAGAAAGTGAGGGGAGCCTGAGAGATTTTTGAAACACTATCAAGCATACCAATGTATGCATTGTGGAAGTCCTAGAAGGACAAGAATGAGAGAAACAGGCAGAAAGAATATTTGAATAAATAATGGCTGAAAACTTCCAAAATTTAATGTAACACATGAACACACATATACAAGAAACTCAAGAAACTCCAAACAGGATAAACCCAAATAGACCTACACTGAGATATAGGATAATCAAACTGTTGAATGACAAAGATGAATTCTGAAAGCCCCAAAAGAGAAGCAATATGTTATGTACCAGGGAGCCTCGTTATGAGTAAGTGCCAATTTCTCATGGGAAACCATGGAGGCAGAAGGCAATGGAATGGCATTTTTAAAGCACTGAAAGAAAAAAATTGCCAGACAAGAATTCTGTGTCTGCCATAAACTGTCTTTCAAAAATGAGGGAGAAATTGACATCCCAGATAAAGAAAACACTAGACCAGCCCTATAAAAATACTAAAAGGAGTTATGTATGTTGAAAGGAAGGCACACTACACAGTAGATTAAAGTTACTTGAAGAAATGAAGATATCTAGTAAAGGTATAATGACATGGGTAAATATAAATGAGAGTACTGATTGTATTTTTGGTTTAACACCACTTTTTACTTCATACAGGTCTAAAATATAAATGCATAAGAAGTAATAATTTAATAGTTTTGGACTTATAATGCATAAATATGTAATTTGCAACAGAATTAAATAATGTTGGGGGATGGAGGGGTATAGAAAAATAGTGCATGTATGTTACTGAAGTAAATTTGTTATTAAATGAAATGAGATTGCTATAGATTTAGATTTTAAGTTTAAGCCCCATGGTAACCACAAAGAAAACAGTGGGAATATCTGTGTAGAAGGAAATGAGAAGGGATTCTAAAGACTTCACTACAAAAATGGGCAAAGGATTTGAATAGACATTTCTCCAAGGAAAATATACAAATGGCCAATAAGCACTTGAAAAGATTCTCAACAACAATCAATACAAATGTGAAAAAAAAATCACAATGTGATACCATTTCACACCCACTAGAATGGCAACTGTTAAAAAACATGGAAAAAAACAAATATTGGAGAGGATGTGGAGAAATAGAAATAGTCATTCATTGTTGGTGGGAATATAAAATGGTGTAGCTACTGCCAAAGATAGCTTAGTTCCTCAGAAAGTTAAATACAGAATTACCATACTACCTGGAAATCCCACTTCTAGATGTATACACAAAAGAATTGAAAGTAGGGACTCAGATATTTGTACACAGATGTTCATAGAAGCATTACTCATAACAGTCCAAAGATGGCAACCATCCAGATGTCCATCAAAAGATAAACAGATAAATAAAATGTGGTATACACATACAGTGGAATATTATTCAGCCATAAAAAGGAATGAAGTTCTGATACATGCTACTATATGGATGTATCTTGAAAACATCATATTGAGTGAAATAAGTCAGCCACAAAAGGGACAGATATTGTGAGATTCCACTTCTGTGAAATAGCTAGAATATGTAAATTCACAGAAGCAGTAGAGTACAGGAGGGGAGGACAAACAAGGAGGAGTTAATGCATAATGGATGCAGAGCTTTTGTTTGGGGTGATGGGAAAGTTCTGGTAATGAATGGTGATAAGGGTAGCACAACATTGTGAGTGTGATTTAACACCACTAAATTGTGTGGTTGGGAAAGTTCATGTTGTATATAAGTTTCCACAATTAAAAAAAAAAAAAAGAGAGAGAAAGAGATAGAAATTAGAGGCAATAACAACTAAAGGCAATACATGTTCCCAGATTGGATGCAGTAATGGAGGAGAAAATTCCCAAAAGGGTATTATTGGAACATACGAAAAAACTGGATTATAGATTGTAAGCTTTATATTGATGTTAAATTTCTTGGGCTTAATAACTGTATTTAAGGTGGTTATATAAGTGAATATCCTTGTTCTTAGGAAATGTACATGGAAGTATTAAGTGTTCAAAGAGCATGATGTATACAACCTGTTCTCAAATATTTAGAAAATAGAGAAATAGAAATGTAGATAGATGAGTAGATGGATGGATGGATAGGTAGGTAGGTAAGTAGATTGATAGATAGATAGAATGATACAGCAAGTGTAGCAAATGTTAAAAGTTGGTGAATCTGGGAATCTGGGTGGGAGTTATGCTGGAGTTCTCTGTATGGGGTTTGTATTATTTTTGAAACTGCCTTTAAGATTGAAATTATTTCAAAATAAAAAGTAAAAAAATTTAAAAAGAAATAACTTTAAAAATCTAGTTTCTTACTGACACTAATCACATTTCAGGTACTCATTAGCCACATGTGTTTAGTGGCTACTATATTGGGCAGTGTAGATACAGAACATTCCCAACAAAATAGAAAATCTGCTGAACAGAATTGATACATGGTATCTAACCTTGTCCAAAGATCTCTCAGAGGCACAATTTCCGAACTTGATGGAAGGCAGTGATAAAATTGAACTTCACCCAAGCTCTGTGATCCGGGAAAACAGGGAAGGTTAAGAAATCCTACATCTTTTATGTTCTGGAAAATGGCTTACTGCAAAGAAAAACCCTTCCCCATATGTCTTAGATGAGAATCACAAATAGCCCTCCCCATTTTAACCTATGACAAGGTCAGACAGACCCTCCTAAATCCCTTGTTTTATAAATGATTAGCTGGTCCCCACTGAGCATTTGGAACAAAATGCTTGCAATCTGTGTTTTGGTTAAGAATCTACCCTTCTCCCAGGCCCCAGAAATTTGGCCCACCTTCACCCTGAGCCACCATACACCCCCTCTTTAGGGGATCTTGCCAGAGAATGGGCTGCACTCATCATAAAACAGTCTCTGATTTACTATCTGATCATGCCACACTTTCATCCCACTTTCCTATACCTACTTCTTTCTAATTTTGTTTACTCCTCCATAAAAGAAAAAGAAAACCTTTTTTTTTTTTTTTTTGCCTAACTCTTGACACCTTGAAGTTCTTATAGTCAGTGTTCTTATTGCAATAGTTCCTTTTCTCACCTTACAATAATTCTTTCAAATAAAGTCTCTCCTTACCAAGTCTGGATTTGACTTTTATTTGACACGGTGGATGTTACTTTTACAGAATTATACAGCTGAGCTTTGTCTAGGTATCCCTTAAAACCTCTAGATGTAGAATCTTTCCCACTTAACTGATTTTTAGGTTCTCCAGTTCTTCTCCCTTGCCTTCACTCATTCACTCGCTGTTCCATTATTCATTAAACATTTACTGAGTAGACATAGGTAAATTGCTAGGGAATTTCAAGTCAATGAGGATAGAGGAGACACAAACTTTAATCAATATATAATTATATGGGATAAATTCTAGGTCTTTAAGTTCTGAGAGACCAAGATCTAGATCCAATAGATTATGAAATCGCACTGCTCCAGTTCACTCTGGTGACATAAATGGTGTCTACATCCCTTTTTTTTTTTTTCCAATAATTAAGATTCCATCTGTTTATTCATTTTTTTTATAACTTTCTGTGTTTATACAATATACTTTCAAGTGAGGTTCATTCAAATTTAAATTCACCATTGTGTATAGAGACTACTGCCAAAATCAGTGATATATTCTCCCCTGGAAGAATCAAAGAGCACATATTGTCATGCTTTGAGAAAAGAATGATTTTTAACACAATTTAAGAGAACTGAAATATAAAAGCAAATGTATTTTCATCCATATATGTACACTATAACTCAATTCCCACAAAGTCAAACAAATGGAATAAAAAATAAAAGTTTTAGTCTAGCTTGTTATTTGGCAGAATGCAGTGAAGACAAAAATTTTGACTTTATCTTTCCTGTTACTGAACTCAATAACCCCAGCATTTGCATGAAGATAATTTCTTCCAACCTGAAGAGTAAATAGCAACCAGTCTCTTAACTACTTTCAGAGATTCACTATCTGGAGAGGTGGTGATTACTACAATTTGTTAAACATCAAATTGCAGTTTATATGATTATGTGAGTAGGGGTGGCCCAGCACGTGGTGAACTAGTGGCTAATGGAAATGGAATCGGACCTAGAAGGAGAATGTGTGAAGCTCTAAGACTTTGAACTGATTAAGGAGAAGCCATCATTATGGATTGAACTATGTCCCCCCAAAAGACATGTTCAAGTCCTAAACCCCAGTCTTGTGAATGCGATCCTATTTGGGAATGGAATCTTGGAAGATGTAGTATATCTTTAAGGGCAAACTGGGTTGGAGTGGTTTCCTAATAAGGAGAGGAAATTTGTACATAGTAGGAGACAGACAGAAGATATCCATGGGATGAAAGCAGATAGAGTTGTGCCACAGATTGCTAGCAACTGCCACCAGAGCTCTACAGACTTCATGACCCTTCCTACACCTTGATGTAACACTCAGCCTCCAGAACTGTGAGATAATCAATTTCTGTTGTTTGAAGCCATCCATTGCGGTACTTGGTTATGGCAGACCCAGCAAACTAAGACACCAACTGAAGTAAGCTAAAAGTGGTATTTAATATTAGAGTAGTGGAAATAGTAAGGAAAAAGAACAAAGTGTTTGTATTTCTCTTTCTCTTTCCTAAGCTATTTTCTTTCAGAATTATGGAAAAAGGTCATTTGCCCAAAGGAGCTTGCCTGTTCTCAAATAGTGATAACTAGAGACCCTGTGAGATAAAAGAAAGAAAAGAAAGTAGAATTTCAAGCATTAAATGAAAATGCTACCTATAGAGGTGGTACTTCAAGACAGCAGGTGCATTGTCTTGAGGAACAAACATCATGGATTTGGAAGCCTGGATAAATGCTTGTCAGTTTTATAACTTATTCTTATTAATATTTTTAGTTCTTATTCCCCAGCAGTTAAAACTTACTTTTAAGTATACAAGTTAGTCATATTGTGTTGTTCCTGTTTGTTAATGCTGCCAAAATGCAAACTACCAGAAATGGATTGACTTTTACAATGGGGGTTTATTAGTTCACAGATTTACAGTTTCAAGGCCATGAATATGTCCAAATTAAGGCATCAAGAGGTAGATACCTTATCTGCAGAAAAAGCCAATGACCTCATGAATACCTCTGTCTGCTGGGAAGGCAGGTGGCTGGTGTCTGCTTGTCCCCTACTCACAGGTGGTATTGCTTTCAGCTTCTGATTCCAATGGCTTTCTCCATAAGCATCTGTGGGTTCTCATTTAGCTTCTCCTAGCTTCTCTGGAGCAAACTCTGGGCTTCATCTCTTAGCTTAACATCTCCAAACATCTTCCTGTCTGCATCTCCAAGCTTCTGGGTCTGAGTTGGCTCTAAATACTCTCTCTTTCCCTGAGCTCTCCTAAGGACTCCAATGAACTAATTAAGAACCATGTTGAATGGGCAGGGTCACATCTCCATGGAGATAATCTAATCAAAACGTCTTTCCCACAATTTGGTTGGTCACATCTCCATGGAAACAACCTAATAAAAAAATCCCACCCGTAATAAGTCTGCACCCACAAGACTGGATTAAAAGAACATGAATTTTCTGGGAGACCCAGCACATTGTACAAATATGAAAGGTTTATAAACAAGAAAAAAATACTCTTGGATTTTTATGTAATAGAAATTCCTAAGGATACTTAAAAAAACTGTATTCATGTGAATCATAATTTTGGATATTTATTGCAGATCACCTGTCATTGAGAGAGAGCAACTAAAGTAGAAAACGCCATGCACTGTTTCTCAACAGCTTTGCTATTTGCATTTAGGACATAGCAGTTCTTCATTTTATTCTCTCAGACATTGCAAGATCCTTGACATTCTTGGATTCGGTCTGCTAAATAGCAGCATGTTCCCTAGTTATTCTGTGATGAAAAATGCCCGTTCTTAATACATACACCATATTTACAAGTGCTTCTTGGTAGGAAGCTGGGGGTAGATTTCACCTCCATTAAATAGGCTTATGAAGTATGAGAGGAGGGAAAGGACCCCTAACTGCTTAACAGTTTAGGAGAGGTGGAAGAGAGAGGATATAAAGTGTTATTAGGTATTACCTATGGAACAGATAAAATAACTATTTTAGGACAGTGTTCTTCATGCCATTTCTCCTCTTATTTACTTACTTACCTGATGTTCCACTGATTGTTACTATAATTTGTTTACTTGTTGGTTCCATTATTTACTTAGTTACAAAAATGTGCTTCTTGCCAAAAAAAAAAAAAAAAAAAAAATCAAAAACAAATCAAGCAACACAAGGTTATATATGATAAAAATAAATGCCCCCCTCACATCCTATAGTAATTTGGGCAGATAATAAAAAATATATTTACAGCCTCCCCCTCCCCAGCCCTGAGGATCTGAGGGAAGGTGCGGATGTGTTGGACATCCTCACCTGGACTGGTGTTGATGTTGTCACAAACATTGGGACTGGCGGTTTGATGTGCGGAGCCCTCGAGCATGGGACTTGCCCTTATGAAGCTCATTACCACAAAGGAGAGTCTAAACTTGTATGTAATGGTGCCTAAGAGTCTCCCCCTGAGTACTTCTTTGTTGCTCAGATGTGGCCCTCTTTCTCTCTAACTGAGCCATCTTGACAGGTGAACTCGCTGCCCTCCCCCCTATGTGGGACCCGACTCCCAGGGGTGTAAATCTCCCTGGCAACGCAGAGTATGACTCCCGGGGATGAATGTGGACCCGGTATCGGTATCGTGGGACTGAGAGTATCTTCTTGACCAAAAGGGGGATGCAAAATGAGACGAAATAGTTTCAGTGGCTGAGAGATTCCAAATGGAGTCGAGAGGTCACTCTGGTGGACATTCTTATGCACTATATAGATAACACCTCTTAGGCTTTAATGTATTGGAATAGCTAGAAGTAAATACCTGAAACTACCAAACTCCAACCCAGCAGTCTGGACTCCTGAAGACAATTATATAATAATGTAGATTACAGGGGGTGACAGTGTGATTGTGAAGACCTTGTGGATCACACCCCCTTTATCTAGTGTATGGATGAGTGGAGGAATGGGGATAAAAACTAAAGGACAAATAGGGTGGGATGGGGGGATGATTTGGGTGTTCTTTTTTCACTTTTAATTTTTATTCTTGTTCTGGTTCTTTCTGCTGTAAGGAAAATGTTCAGAGATAGATTGTGGTGATGAACGCATAACTATGTTATCATACTGTGGACAGTGGATTGTATATCATGGATGATTGTATGGTGTGTGAATGTATCTCAATAAAACTTAATTTAATAAAAAAATAAAATAAAAAAATAAAAAAAAACATTGCCAATGTTCATAGCAGCATTATTCACAATTGCCAAGAGATGGAAACAACCCAAATGTCCTTCAACAGATGAGTGGATAAATAAAATGTGGTATATACACACGATGGAATACTACGCGGCAGTAAGAAGGAATGATCTCGTGAAACATATGACAACATGGATGAACCTTGAAGACATAATGCTGAGCGAAATAAGCCAGGCACAAAAAGAGAAATATTATATGCTACCACTAATGTGAACTTTGAAAAATGTAAAACAAATAGTTTATAATGTAGAATGTAGGGGAACTAGCAATAGAGAGCAATTAAGGAAGGGGGAACAATAATCCAAGAAGAACAGATAAGCTATTTAATGTTCTGGGGATGCCCAGGAATGACTATGGTCTGTTAATTTCTGATGGATATAGCAGGAACAAGTTCACAGAAATGTTGCTATATTAGGTAACTTTCTTGGGGTAAAGTAGGAACAGGTTGGAAGTAAAGCAGATATCTTAGGTTAGTTGTCTTTTTCTTACTCCCTTGTTATGGTCTCCTTGAAATGTTCTTTTATTGTATGTTTTTTTTTAAATTTTTTTTTCATGCAGTTGATTTAAAAAAGAAAGGAAAGTTAAAAAAATAAAAAAGAAAAACAAGGAAAAAAATATGTAGTGCCCCCTTGAGGAGCCTGTGGAGAACGCAGGGGTATTGGCCTACCCCACCTCGATGGTTGCTAACATGACCACAGACATAGGGGACTGGTGGTTTGATGGGTTGAGCCCTCTACCATAGGTTTTCCCCTTGGGAAGACGGTTGCTGCAAAGGAGAGGCTAGGCCTCCCTATAATTGTGTTAAGAGCCTCCTCCCGAATGCCTCTTTGTTGCTCAGATGTGGCCCTCTCTCTCTAGCTAAGCCAACTTGAAAGGTGAAATCACTGCCCTCCCCTCTACGTGGGATCAGACACCCAGGGGAGTGACTCTCCCTGGCAACGTGGAATATGACTCCCGGGGAGGAATGTAGACCTGGCATCGTGGGACAGAGAACATCTTCTTGACCAAAAGGGGGATGTGAAAGGAAATGAAATAAGCTTCAGTAGCAGAGATTCCAAAAGGAGCCGAGAGGTTACTCTGGTGGGCACTCTTACGCACACTTTAGACAACCCTTTTTATGTTCTAAAGAATTGGGGTAGCTGGTGGTGGATACCTGAAACTATCAAACTACAACCCAGAACCCATGAATCTCAAAGACAATTGTATAAAAATGTAGCCTATGAGGGGTGACAGAGTGGGATTGGGAAAGCCATAAGGACCACACTCCACTGTGTCTAGTTTATGAATGGATGAGTAGAAAAATAGGGGAAGGAAACAAACAAACAAACAGACAAAGGTACCCAGTGTTCTTTTTTACTTCAATTGCTCTTTTTCACTGTAATTGTTATTCTTGTTATTTTTGTGTGTGTGTGCTAATGAAGGTGTCAGGGATTGATTTAGGTAATGAATGTACAACTATGTAATGGTACTGTGAACAATCAAATGTACGATTTGTTTTGTATGACTGCGTGGTATGTGAATATATCTCAATAAAATGAAGATAAAAAAAAAATCAAGCAGCACAAGGTTATATATGATAAAAATAAATGCCCCCCTCACTTTACCTCCTTTTCTTATTTTAATTCCCAGAAACATTCTTTTTTTTTTTTTACTTGATTTTAGATGACTTTTCTAAGAATCATGAGTCCATTTTTTAAACTCATTTCAAGCTTCAATTCTCTGTACAACGATAAGTCTATAAGGGAAGTTAAAAAGACCTCTAGTGTTGGTCCTGTAGCTAGAATAAACAGAACTGGGGAAAGCAACATTTCAAGAACTGAATATTTCAAAGGTTCTTAAAGATCAAAATTTCCAAATACCTGAATTCATGATTGAAGAAAATAAGATCCAAAGTGATGACATTTTGCATGCTGACTCACTAAACTTATCCATGATCAATGTTTATGAAAGATGGTTAGAGGGTATGCCAAGCAACATATGTGCATTTTGCAGTGACTTTCAGAAGATATGTGTTCAATCGTTTTTGTTGTTGTTGTTTTTTTTTTTTTTTTTTTACAATTTTTCTGTCAGGGTGTTTGATCTTGATGAGGTAAGGAGAGAATGCAGTGGAGAATTATTGGGAGTGAAAGTGAGGTAAAACAATGATTGTTCAAAGCAGACAGTTTGGAGAAAAGTCTCCTTTAATCATGCTTCATAAGTGTTTTGTCATCATATGGACCATTTCTGGTTTCAACTTGTCTAATTAATTATATTTCCACTAAAGTCTACCAATTCAGAAAGATAATTTTCATGCTAAAGAATTTTACGGTACATTTTGTAAAACTCAATACATTTTGGGATATATTTCAATGCTGTATATCTGATATCCTCAACCATTAAAAATACAATCTGTCTTTTATAATAAAGAATGATTCATTGTTGATCTATAAGAAAAAGATATTAAACCAGTCATGTATTTATTATTAACTAATTTATTGCATAGATGATTCTGATACAGATGGATAGACTCATTTGATTTTCTTGTAAACAGTTGGCTTCTCTTTACAAACACTGAATAATATGCTATTCACAACAGTGTTTATTTTATTAATTAAACTACTTTTTGCAGAAAAAGCCCCCTTATAGAAAATCTAAACAACATAACAAGTTGCTGCTGCTTCATTTTAAAGCAAACATTTTCAAGAAAAATGGGTGAGTGAGTATTTTGATAGAAACAATCAAAGCTCTATGGTCTTCTATTTTATACAGCCTTGGTATCCTATCCATTTAAACCACAAGTGGGATATATGAAAATTATTTCCTCTGTCCTTAAGCATCTATTCTATGCTTCTTAACAGAATATCTCAGAGGCTCTGTAGGGAGAATGGAACATTTTCTCAAATAGGATTAAATGCTAATGAATCTTACTAGTTTGGGGACGTTACAGAATATCTCTTAAGGGCACTTAGTGTTTATTAAGTGTAAATTGATAATGATTAATACAGGCTGTGGTAGGGATTAAGCATTATTACATTGCTTGCCATCCATATACTACTATTTGACCCTGGGATAAAAACTTAAAAATTAACTGGGTAGAGGCAATATGTCAGACTTATAAACAGGTGATAACTTGTAGTGGTTGGTGATGCATATTTCAAGGATCACAAATCTCTTTCTTTTGTTGTTAGCATATGCTAAAGTGGTATTGAGAAATGCATTTGATTCAGCTTTGTTTTTTTAATATAGTCTAGGTTTTGATTTGGAAATAGTAACTCCTAGATGCCCTTCATCCCACTATCTCTGCAGATGACCTTGCTTCCATTTTAATTGTATTATCAAAACAAACATGAACATGCTGACTTTCTTCCACTAAATCTCCCAGCTCATTTGCATTTCTATACATTCTATCTCCCTTCAGTTATCTTTGCAGAAAGTGTCCTCACTCCTGTCCAATGCTCAACTCTCTCATATGGCTCTAGATCCCATCCAGCCTTCTTTCTGAAGGATTTTGCTCCTTGAATAACAACTCTCCCTTGCAAAAACCGTTTCTCTGTCTCCTTTCTACCTGTTCAGTTAACCTAGAAACATTCACTAAATCGTAATTTTCCAAACATAAAAGTAAAAATGCACCTTTCATCTCACTTTTCATTCCATTTACTGGTACATTTGTCTGACCCCCTTCACAGTATCACCACTTTAAAGAATCGTCTGCATTCACATCTTCACTTCTTCTTCATCTTCCATTTTTCTCCCCAAACTATAGTAAAATTACTGCATATTTGACACCTCATGGAAGCTGCTATTATCACGGTAGATTCGTCAAATTTAATAGTCACTTGTCAGAGTTTATCTTTCTTGATTTTTCAACAGCATTCAACACAGTTGACAAGTCTTTTTGAAACATTTTCTTCTTTTGACTTGAGTCCTACCTTTTTCCTGGATTTATTTCTTCCACTTCTGCTGTTCTTTTTCAAACTTCATTGCTTTCTTCTTCCATTTCTGACATTTAAGTATTGACATGTCCGAGGGCCCAGTTGTAAGCCACCTTTTCTTCATCAAGTAATTTTTTTTTCTAGATAGGTAATCTCAATGAGTAGGATGGCTTTAAATAACATCTTTATGTTCCCAAATCTATGACTTTAGAACTGAAGTCTGCAGATTTAAATCCAGCTGCTCACTTGATTCCTTCATTTGGTGGGAAATATTTATCTTAAATTTAATATGACTAAAACAAAATGCTGTTAAAACCTGCTTTTTCTGTTACCTTCTTAACCTCAGTATGTCACCATCACCCCTTCACCTACTGTATTAGGGTTCTCCAGAGAAATAGACTGATAGTGTGTGTGTGTGTGTGTGCACATGCGCGCATGTGTGTGGAAAGAGACAGGGAGGGAGGGAGAGAGAGACAGAGAGACAGATATTGTAGGAATTGGCTCACACAACAGTGGGGATTAGCAAATTTGAATTCTGTAGGAAAGGGCAGGCTGCAATTTGGAAACACTGATTAAGAGTGAAGTATACTCCCCACAAGAAGCTGACTGGCTGAAGAAAAGGCAGAAATCATCAGTTCTACCTTTAAGACCTCCAACTGTTTGGATTAAGAGACTCCCCTCAATGCTGAGGGCAGTTTCCTCTCTTGATTGTGAATGCAATCAACTGTGGATGCAGTCAGCTGTAGGTACAATCAACTGACTAATGATGCAAATCTATCTGCAAAATGCCATCACATGTACCCAGTTGCCCAAGCTAAAACTGAGGAGTCATTCTTGATTGTTCTCTATCCATCACGATAGCATCCAAACCACTATCCAGTTCTTTGATACTTCAAAAATGCATCTGAAAATCCCCCTTCACTCCATTTTTCACCCAGCAAGGTGTTCTTTGTGAGACTTAAACCAGCTCATATCTCCATATGCAACCCCAGCTTAAATAATTCACTCTAGTGACTTCTAATTCTGTAGGATCATCACATCATACTTAGAATATTTACTGCTTACCTAGAATACACTTCTGATCCTGGTTTATAGAGCTCTCCTAATCTGGTACCTCTGCATCCTTGTTCATATCACTTTCCACTCTTTGCTCCAACAACATTGACTCCCTTCTGTTTCTTAAGTGTATCTGAGTACATTGTAGAAGCTTTCATATTGCATAGAATCATTTTCCTACTACTTGAAATGCCCTTTCCATTAATCTTGGAATATCTAGATCCTTCTTGTCACTCAGGCCCAGAGCTGTGGTGCTAGTTTTATAGGCCATTTATTGAAGCCATATTCAGATCATAGCTCAAATTTCATTGCTGGAGAGGGAGGACCTCTAAAGCAAAGCAAACAAACAAACAAACAAAAACCAAACTAAACTGAGAATAATTTAGTGGAATTTCAGGGTGGAATGAAAGTTGATGAGTGTGTTAAAATTGTTACTTTTGCTTGTAAATCACTGCTGCTATTTTTAAAATTATTTGTAAAATCATTAATTTTGTCACATCTCTCCTTGAGTATAAACACTACAAGATCAAAAAAGTTGACGCTTGTGTCAGCCACTCTATTTTCAGCACTTAGTGCCAGACACATAGCAAGTACATACAGACATGTTTTGTTTAATAACAAAAAATGAATCAAGTAGAAAGATCATGTGATTTGAAATCAAAGGAACTACTAGGCCCTTTGTACACTTTGCAACTTTGAGGAAATCTACTATCCTATCTAAGCCTCAGTATTCTCATCTTTAACATTGAAATACTAATAATAACCTACCATGTTTAGATAAATATTTTGAATGCCAAATGAGGAAATTAATATGAAAACTCTTTAAACTATAAAATGCTCTACAAGTCCAAATTCTATTAGGTAAAACATAATACTCTCTCTCACTCATTAAACATGAGATCACTGACAGGTTTAGTGTTATCCAAAAAAATTAGGCCAGAAGTTTATACAATATAAATGAATTAGGAAAAAACAAATGGTAAATGGAATCCTGCATAGAACTTTAATAGTTAAACTAGATCATGCACGTATAATCCCTGAAAAGCTGTATAGTTGAAGGTGAGAGAGAATAAGATAGCAATAGAAATTGCTTTGGCTTCATGTTAGGAGCCCAGTAGCCATCCAGTATAAGAGCATGGAGAGAAATACTACCTAGCTTCATCATTAGAGCAAGGTAGATCAAGCAAGGTGGATAAGATTTCCAGGCATAAATGGAAATTTGAACATATACCACTAAAATGAAAGCAAATCATAGACTAGAAAGAGAATGGAAGAGAAGATAAGGCCACACAATTTTTAAAGCTGGAAAGCAGATATCGTAAAGAACTTAAAGTACTTTAGAAAACTGATTTCTAAGCCAACAATGGAAAAGACCTGGGAACTAATCTGATTCACAATTCGGATTCGCCAAAAGGCTCAAAAATTGGCAACATCAGGTACCTCTGAAAGGAGGTACAGAGAGAGGGGGAAGCTAAAATAAAAGGGATTGTTCAATATCTGTATAAGGTAATTAGTTTCCCAGATTCCCTACAACCTGGAAGAAGACTGAACGTTTGTTAGAGGATCTCTGAACATGAGGACATCTGGTTTATTTGTAAGCAGGGGTACTATAATTACAAATGGGGATTCGATGAATATATGTAACTGAGGGGTTGAGACCCCAGCCCATCCCTAGGCCTCTTACACTTGGATTCCAAAACCCACCAGTCAGAACTTTACTCTCTGGGGAATCTGGCCATGCCAGGAGTAAAGTCAAAAAGATTCTTACTTTAGAGGAATTTCATTAAAATAACCCAGGCATATCACCATAGTGAAGCATGCAGTTCACAAAACCTTTCATAGATTACAATCTTCAGTCTACTTTTTAATTTTCCACTCTTAAATAAGAATAATCATACAAAGATTGCCAAGAATATGAAAGACAGAGATGAAAACAAACAAGCAAATGGAATTTGGAAGGAAAAGACTATGCTGGAAGATTAAAATTTGAAAAGAAAAACAATATACCCAGAGAGATAAGAGAAGATATTGAAACCAATAAAAAAAAACAAAACAAAACAGGATATTACTTAAAAAAAAAAAAAGAGGAGAAAGTTCTTGGAAATTAAATTATATGAATAGAGTTGGAGAAAAAATCAATAGAAGGGTTGTACGATAAATTTGAAGAACTCTCCCAGTAAGGAGAGGAAAAAAGAGTATTCTGCTCAAGTTATTGGCTTAGTGCTTTAATAGAGACCAAATGATAAGAATGCCCTAAGCAAGATAGGTTTATTTCTGTCTGTCTCTCTTACACACACACACACACACACACACACACACACACACACACATACACACACACACAGAAAGAGAAAGAGAGAGAGGTTGTGTACAAGCTGGTGAACAAGCAAGTAGGGCATTTCGACTTAATGAAGTCACCTAGTGACCTCAGTTCCTTCTATTTTGTTGCTGTAGCTTCTCCCCTCCCCCATGGTTATTTAGTTGTGTAAGTTTTTTTTTATTTCTTTATGTAAATGAAATGATCAAAGGAAGAAAAGGAGGGAGGGAGGTGAAAAGGGAAGGGACGAGATAGCAGAGGGAAAGGAAGGAAGGAAGGGATGATGGAAGGAAGAAAAGAATAGAAAGAAAGAGTATCTGATGTGTTTCAAAGTATTGAGGGGAGATTTATACTTGTGAAGGAGGATTCAGTTATATAATTATATTATGATGGAAAACAGAGCAAAAATAATGAAGCAAATTTTAACCTAAGGGAAATCAATAGGTTGTAAAGGGAAGGAAATATTATCATATACCATTCAACACAGCTGAGCCATGAGGCATATTATAACACATGTGAAATCATAATAAGCCGGACATTGATTGTTAGTAAAATTAAATGCTATCACATAGCTGTCTTGGCAGAGTGGAAACAGGGAAGTGTGGAGGTGAGGGTGGGGGTGGGGGAGGTGCAGTGGGTAGTGGATATGAAAGAACAAATCCTCATCTTCCAGAGGGAAAGAAAATATGCCTAAAATAATCAAAAAATTGTAGGATTAGATGGAATAGGGGAAGAAAGTACTGTTGCTTTTTTTTAAACCCAGTAGATTTATTTGAAATTTTAAGCTATGTATGTCTATAACTTTCATAATTTTAGACTTTCTTTAATGTATATAGAACTGAATTGCACTGAATACAGTGCATATGCACTTTTTTTTCAAATATATATGTATACATGTATACACGTGTATATCACAATTTATGGGTTTTTATTTATATTTGAATAGATAAAATTAAAGTCACTATTTAGTGCATGTTAAATTCTTAATTACTGAATAATTTGGCTGAGCTTTAGAGATGTTTAATGAGGAGTAAGGGCTGTTTTCAGAATAGATACTTTGAATTGAGCTACGTGTTTTTGGACTTGTTCCAAAAAATGAGAAGCTGAAGTAGTGAGATGAATAGACCTAATTTTTTCTAGTCTGATATATTTCAGGAGTTTACTTTCCCTGGTAACACAGACAAGGGTTTCCATGGAGGTGATCTTTATTCAGACTGCAGTAGAAATTCCAGTTAATATTTCTTAACCTTAGCCCACTACAGTAAGATCTTTCCTTTCTCCTCTCTTTAATCTCACCCCTTTCCTTTCACCCACAAACACACAATAGCAAATTCAATCAACTGTGACTCAAAAATATCCACACTCAACAAATCACTGACACCCACTCAGCCTGAGTTTGTCTTTGTCTCGCAATGTAAGGAACAGGAAATGTGTGTATGGTGGGGGAGAGAGTGGAATATGTATGCTATATAACAATGAAACAAATGCAAAGCTCCTGAAAAATCTCCCTGTGTATTTGGTTCCCTTTTCTCCCATGTCTAATTGGAAGCTGTGAATATCCACACCCACTATTTCTCAGAAGTCTAATTAGAAGCCAGCGTAGCTCTGAATTAGAATAAGTGCATCACTTGCCAATGACGTCTCTGTTTTGCAGGTGTCACTGCCAAGTGCTAGTGCTATCCAATATTTGCTCACCACTGCTCACGTGGGACCAAACCCACGCTTAATAAGACAGGAACTGCATTGTCATGACATATGTACAATAATATTCCCCGAGTTAAAGCCGCAGAAGCACTGTTATTTAGCTAACATCGTCTTCTGCTATAATCATAGCAGTTTTTCTTCCAGCAGTAAAAGTCTCACCAACTACAGTTAGGCATTTTCTGCTTTCCAATTACTTGCTGATGCTATGCCAAGTGCAGAGTAATATTTTCATGTATCATTAAACAAATGTAGTTGTGATCCCCAAACAGGTTTCATTTTGGGCTAAACTACATCCATTAAAGCTTTCATAAATGGCACACCCTTAAGCTTGTAGTTTCTTTTTACTCATAAATATTTAAACTGCACACATAATACCTCAACTTCCCAGCAAGTGCAGCATTAGCTGGGCAATCTTTAAAGCATAAAACTTTGTAGCAAGACAAAACTAGGAAGAGAGAAATGAATTGGACTACCAGCAAAAAACAAACCAGAATCCTATTATTTTTACATCAAAGAAATAATCTATTTCTTTTTTCTATTTATCTATTTATCTGTCTATCATCTATCTATCTAAAACCAATCGGTTGAAAAATGCATATTTCAACAATAGTATGTTTAACAGTGTACTAGGTACCAAGAATTTATATTGAAAGATGTTCAATACTCTTCTCTCTGAACTTATGGTCAAAGAAAGTGAAAAAATTAAACTTATGTCAAGAGGTAGGAATGTAGTGATTATTAGAGTGAAGTGAAAAGGTAAGCCTAAAGCTACGTTTTTGTCAAAGAAAGTTTGAGGTAAGTCAAGGACTGTTTTATACGGCAGGTGAACTGCCTTGGTCAAGTTAGTGAGAGATCATTTGGTTGCAAAGAACTGAAACTCATTCCCACTAGCGTAGGTAACGGGAGTCACGTGGTTTTGTTTAGAAACTGCTCATATTGAATTAGGATTTTGTACATCCTTCACATATACAACCCAACATTTCCAATACCACTTTCTTAACCGTGAAACTGAAACCAAGCAATATGTTTTGCCATGATTCCAAGGATCTATTAAATTGAAAGAGACTCCCCATAATGTCTCTTGAAATGATTCAAAGTCAACAGGTGAGTCAAAATATCACATATTTAAAATAACATCTATGCAGTTGTTTACTTTACTATGAAAATAGTTGGCAAATTTCTATGTACAGTGTAAAAAGTGAAAAAATAGCAGCCATTTGCAAAATGATTTGCATTTTAGGTAATAAAGTCTTTTCAGACTGTAGTAGGCATCCTATGTCATTATTATGGGGAATCAACATTAAGGAGTGGGATCAGTATGCTTCAATATTAGGCAGTCACTGGGAAAAAAAGTTGTCATCTGGGTTCTTTGGTTCTACAACTTGAAGTTAATATTATTGCTTTAATGATAACCCTATTTTAAGTGTTGAAATTAATAATGCTATTCTGGTAATTTATGAGATTACTTTATCATAGGAATCCATCACTATTTATTTGACATACTGGGCTAGATAATTAGAATCTCTTTATTTCCTTCCACCTGACTGCCACCCAGATTCCATTTATTTGCTCTCTCAACCACTCAGTGTTTTAATACCTTATTTTCTAGAATCTAATGTTGTATAAAATGAAGGCAATAATCTTTGCTAGCTAGAGGATTATAAATAGTAACTGGAACATTGTTATGCACTTCAAAATTTGATTTTCATATGCTATGCATTAATATTTATCAAATGAAAATTATATTATTTTCACAAATATCATTTTCAGACTCCTTTGGATAAAAACACCATATGCGACTCTGATTTAAATCCATGTATTCCATAGTTTTAGTTAAAGTATATTTCTAATGCTTCACCTTGTTACTGGATAGTAATGTGAAGCAGTTCTAAGGATATGGCTCCTTTAGAGGAAACAAGAGCGTCACTGAGAGGCAACATGGGAAGATCTGGTATGATGTGTGTTTAAAACTATAGCCTCAGTTTGTATTCTACTCAACTCTACACAATAAATGTAATGTCCAAATTATTACACTGGAATCCATATCATTATGCTGACAAACTCCAAAAACTGTTATGTGTTACTTCCTGTTAAAATAATTTATGATAGTATTGAACACCTCACTATAATTTACATTCAGTATAAAAGTAATTTTATTACATTGATTCTATGATTATTCTTTGTTCTTCTTGGTTTTCTGTAAAGAACAAGTTAAGAAAATAAAAGTTAAGTTTAGTGGGGACATAACATTTATTTGGGTAATATTGGATTCCATCTGTAAAATCTGCTTTTCAAAATGGTCCCACATTATCTGGGCAATACTTTACATAGAATTATAAACATTTTAAACAACTTAAAGCTATTCTTCCAATAATTTAATCCATCATTTATAGTACCAACAAAAACTGGTCTAATGCCAAGCTCCCCCAAACCCAACAACCAAGTCACCAGGTGATTTCCTCCCAAAACACAGATTGGAGGTAATAATTTACATCCTTGATATTTCTCTTAACTTTTTAATAATTAAAGTTTCCATTTCTTGGCTCTTGCTATTTATGCTAAGCACTTTGCATGTTTTATTTGTCATATGTTAAACAGCCATTAGGGAGATACTATTATTATTCTCTGTTTGTAGATGTAGTCTAGAGAAATGAAGTCACTTGCTGAAGAGCATACAATTTAAACCCATGAATCTCTAACATGGACTTTAGCCACTAGGACAGTGCAAGTTGATTTGAAGCTTACACATGACAGAAGTTTAGCAAGACTTTCAGTATTAACATCCAGTCATTCATTTTCAAAGACTTAGAATGCTCAGATTTCTAGAAATTTGCATTTATTTAGAATTTTTTGGTGTACTAAGCATCCCAAGTAGTACTAGCATATTGTAAGATGTTTGTAGATGAATGAATAAGTGAATGAATGAATAAATAATGAAGTTATATGGTAGTAGTTGCTGTTTTTCTGAGAAATAAGTTACAGGGTTTAAGGTATACTAAGGCTTAAAGAAAAACACTGCAACAGAAAGCTCATTTCTTAACATTCTAGAGAAAAACACTACTTGCTGTAGAATCCTAATCAATTATTAGTTATTTAACATGCAAACTTATGATATTTAGATTTCCACATTTCATTATCTTGCTTGTATTTTTCCTAATTATCTGAAAGTAAAGGTAATTCTTTCCTGAGCAATTAAATTTATTTCTTCAAATAAGCTTTATTCTGGAATCTGTGAATGTTCAAACAATGTTTAACATTGATAATTGAGTTTTTAAATGTGTGCATACTACATATCATTATAGATGAAAAATATATACTTAAAATAATTTTTCAAGTATTGTTTTTCAAATGCAGACTTTGCTATCCCAAAGAAAAGTGGTTCTGCTTCATTAGTTAAATAAAGCATTCTATAAAACATTTTTTTTGCTTGTTTAGGAAACTATCTGACATTCTCCTAAGTATAACACAAAATAACTTCTTTTCATGGTAAATCTCAGACCTCTATAAAACTGATTTTTCTTAAGGTTTTGCAAAATTAGTATTTGACTTGCTTTTGAAATCAAAGAACTGATAAAATATTTTAAATCCACTATAATAGACTTAAGAGTATGAATATACACCGGTGTAGTTATACCACATTTAAACTAGCATACAAGTATAAGGGGAGAAATGAATTAAATAGAACACCTTTAATTGTCTTTGCCTCAGTTAAAATGAACTTTATAAAAGTGTTATATGAAGTCAGAAAGAAGCACATGGTTTGAAGGCACAAGTAATAGAACAATCCGTCAGCACACAAAGCTGTGTGTTCTTGCAGTGGTGTGGCTTCAGTGAATGTGTGTGGTAGCACTGAAATAGTGTTACTTGTTTCTAAATCAAACCCATATGTGCAGTTACTATCACAGCAGTGATTGTTTTACTTTTCCAAACTAACAGTCACTTACTATTTTACTTATAAAAAATGGTAATTTAACATGTTTATTCAGTCAGTCTCAAGGTTGACTGATAAAGATTGCAGAGAATTTATTTACCTTAAATCCATATTTCCTAACTCAAGATGTGGTCAGAATTTTAAAGAAAGTATATATATATATGTATATATAAAGTATAAGATGCAAATTGGCATCTTATAATTCTTTCGGGCCTACTTGTGCGAAATATGTCTAAATTCTAAGACTAAATTGCACATTCATAAATCATTAAGTGGCATTATGGGAACTTGCATCATTTTCCCTTTGAATAAAGTTAGTCAGGTTGAGCCACAGGACGAGAAGGTAGATATATCTTCCTTGACTCTGGGGCAAGCAAAGCATGATGGTTGAGAGTACAGGATCAGCTGCCGGAAAGCCTGGGATCATATGCCACCCTGCCAATGACTGACTGTGGGAAGGGGGAGCTCTTCAGGAGCTCTTCACCTCTCAGGGCCCCAGTTTTCTCACCTGTAATGCAGATGAAAATGCTTCTTGTGAGGACAGAGTTAATACTTATCAAGTATTTTGACTGGATACTAACATATGCAAAGTAGTATTTTTAAGAAACCTCATGCTGTCTTTTTACCTCAATTTTACTGCCTTGTATCAGGGACAGAGAAAATAAGGACAATTCAACCGAGGGAGCTTTAAATATGTGAATGCAGTCCCCAGGGTAATGTTATGGTATACTATAATTATCTCTTTTAGCAGAGACTGCCAGGGCTTGACACCTAATTTGCCACTTAAAAGCAGTTTTACCTTTGGAAAGTTGTTTAACCATTTTGTGTATCAGTTTTATCATCCAACCAGTAATGCAAGAATGAACCATTCCTTTCGAGATTGCTGTGATGATTAAGTATATAAAATACATAAAATGCTTAGGACATTACCTGGTGCATAGTAAATACTCTATAAAGGTTAGCTATTGTTATTCAATCAAAGAGAGTATAAGGCCTTGATGGTTTGGATGACACTTGGGAAGGAACAAAAACAATTAAGGAAATATTAGTAATGGGAAAAAATAATTAATCAAAAATAAGCAGAAAGGCAGAGAATACCATATAATGACAAATAAAAGGAAGACATTGAGTGTAAACTTTTAAATATTCACTTGGTAGTGTATCCTAAAATTGATTAATAAACTTGTGAGTTTTTACTTTTTTTCCTTTAACAAAGTATCTCTAGATTTAAAGCTCTCAATAATGACTTAATTTAGTTATTCTCCTAATTTTTCTAAAGGTTATTTTTAACTATTATTTCATATTTTTATCACAACTCAATCCACTTATACAGTCACATATATTTCCAGGATATTTTAAATCCTTTGCCATCTTAGAGATCTCTAACACTTGAAAGAACAAAAAAGAAGTATATTTAAGACACTTAGTAAGAGTAGGTAATGTAATAAAACGAGACAGATTGGCCTCCTTTTTACCTATATAGCCACAGAACAGTAATGTCATCCCCTTGATGTGACTGAGCTATGAAGGTGCTACATAAATGGAGATTGTTCACATAAGACATAAACTCTTACCTTGCTCCATTACACACACACTCACACAAGCCAAGCCTTCCTTTTTGGAGAATAATCAAATTGAATAATCAAATCAAACACATTGTGTTTTGTGTTTTCAAAATTTATTGCAATCCTGAGACTTAAAAAAAAAAAGAATGAGTGCTATTTAACAGAATAATGTAAAACACAGTAGTTATCAAGGACAGCATCAAGGATAATGATATTATCAGGCGACCACAGTGAAATTTCTTTTGAAATGTTTTATTACAGCCCAATAAACACCACTTGGATTTATTTAAGCAATATCTTGCCCTTAAATTACTTTTTAAAAATTTATTTATTATGATCCCATAATGAGATAGTTAACTGCTTTCATTAGACCCTTGCTATCAAAGTGTGGTTTATGGCTCAGCGGTACTAAAATTACCTAGAAGTTTGTTAGAAATGCAAAATCTCAGGTCCCATCTCAAACCTAGCAAATTGGAATCTACAATCTAATCAAATTCACAAGTGATTTTCATGCACATTTAACTTAGAGATCATTGGCATATAACTGTATATCTCAATCTGTGCTTCATGTTAGAATCATCTAGATGCATAAAAAATAGTAATGACCAGGTTTACCACTAGAGATTTTATGTCTTGAGTCGGACTCTAGCATCAGTTTTTTGTTTTGTTTTGTTTTGTTTTTTTTAACTTTCTTTGGTGATTCTCTTGTGCAGCCAGGGTTTAAAGAACTAACCTAGGTAAGCAAAATGGGTAACTTTTGAGAAATTCAAATATTTGTTGAAAAATATGTAAAATCCCTTTCCTCTAATAACTGAGCTTTTCATGAGATATTTGCCTTTTAACAAACTTGAGAAAGATATATTTTGTCATAAACTAGAAGATACTTTCCTTTCATCACTAATCATCACTAAGGCAACCATCACCTGGTATATGGGTGATACATACAGAGAACAGGAAATCAGACCAGGAACACCATAACAAGACTTAGTGCATAAATAGGAAGACACGTGTCAAAAGAGGAATAGAATCTGGAGACATCTAAGGATTTTAGAGACAGAAAACATGCAATTACTCTAGTCTGGAATAAGATGAAATCAAAACCAGATATAAGATATAATAGGAAACAAATACCAACATGGTAAAGCAGTTGGTCAAAAAAGGAAAATAGTCAGCAACGTAACAACTCACTGAGACCTTGGTTTTCTGGTAATCTCAAATCTTGAAAATACATGTTTTATTGGTTTCTTTTTTGAGGTTTTTTGTTTGTTTTGTCTTCTAGTTCCTGCTTATATAGAGACCAGTTCTAGCCTATAATACCTAAGAATCCACAGAAATAATCAAAAAATAATTTCACCACTTTGGACCATGAGTGAGGATGGGAAAACTAAGCTAACTCACTCTACGTTGTCCCTCATTTTATTAACTGATTGGAGCATGGTTATCTCCCTACTGAGTTTTTTAAAAGGTACTCATGGTCTTCATCATTGTCACATGAAACTTTAGGTTACATAATGTTTAAATGGGAAAATAAATATTTTAATAAATATCTTTCATTCGGCTAGATAGATGTAATTTTAAAAATTCAGTAAGTCTTTGCTAATGGCCTGCAAACATATTGAAGGGGAAAGATGGCTTCTTTATCACTCTTATAGTTGATGCCTTTGCTAAAACCTTTGCTAAATATGTACTTAGTCATATATTTCCAAAATGGTAAATTAAAAGTAAATACAAATTAATAGTTAAAAAATAAAAATAAAAAAAGTTAAGGAATCCAAAATAATCCATAAGTATCCTAGTGAAATGACAGGCAATGAACATTTCATAGACCTTTCTTAAAAAGAAGAACAAAGTCCCCCTTTTTTTGTTTCTATGCCAATAAGAATTTTCAAAGAAATTGGATGCATTTATGTGGACTACATATGTGAGGAGAGTGAGAAAGGCTATGAGTAATGAGAAACTGTCATTTGTAAAAGAAAGCCTGAGATATTTACAGAATGATTGATTTTAAAAATGTTTGCAGTGCTGTTCAGTCTGCTTTGGCCATCGTGTAACACATTGTATCATAAGCTTTTCCAGTAATTTTCAATTTGGGTTTAATTGTTGACACAGTTTTATATTATATGTTATTTAGCCCAAGTACAAACTTTGTTGAGGCAGGCTAGAATAGGGCACTCTGGGCAGGCCAGGGGCATTGGTCAGTTCAGATGGAAGGTCATCATCAAGCCATAGATAGCCAGAAGGAGGCCGAGACGGAGAGGCCAAGCAGAAGGAGGACCAAACCTTACCAGCTGACAGGTGGATAGACAGGCCGAGGGAGAAAGGAGGGGCTGGGTGGAAGGAGAACCCCTAATTCTCAGAATCAGCTGAGGTAGCCAGGTGGAGGGATAAGGAGGGGTTAAGCCAGGGTGGGGGAGAATGGGAACTTCCACCCCCAACTCTGGCCTAAAGCATAGCAACAGGCTAACATATGAAACCTGGACATAGTACAACCTGGTGTGGTCCCCTGCTTGGGGCCCGCCCGCACTGATCTCTCCAGCTTGTATTCCTTCCTACCAACCTTTGCTATTTCCCTGTGTGTGGGAAGCTTATTCAAATAAACTTTACTGCTTGCTACTATTCTTCCTGTCCCCTAATTCTTTCTTGAGACAAGAAAACAAGCCTGCACTGGAGCTCACCTCTGGTGCCAACCAGGCTCTGGCAACACGGTAAGATTAGGATTACCACAAGGTCTAAATATTAAGGAAAATTCTCAAGTATCAAAGGTTTCTTGTGTAATCCATTGTGGATTCTACTGGAAAAGATAACATGTTTTGAGGCTGGGTCAGTAATTAATGCTAAGTAAATTAAACTTAACATCCTTACAAAGTTCGAAAAATTTTAAATGTATCTTTATTCTAATAATCATGCTATTGTCAGAAATGAAAATGTTTGAAAATTATATATTGTTTGAAATTCTTAATAACATTCCTAATAAGCAATATGCAATTATAGTTAGACTTCTCTTTGGAAGTCTAATCCTATGCAGTCACTTTATGGATGAGAGAACTTTTAATTTGCAGATCCTTTTCAATAAAAAATTCTGTCCATTTCTGGAAAGAATGTGTAACTGCAAAAGATAAGATATAATGCATCATCTAGGAAAGCCTAACTCTTCTCAATAATTGAATCTACATTGTCTTTCTCTCTGATTTTGTATAAGGATGAAATCCTTTTGTCCTTTCTTCCCCATTCTCCTTTTTCTTCCTCTGATCCTTTAACATTGTTCACTGGGATTTACTTTTGAACTCATTTTGCTTTTCAACTCTTCTCTGACATACTCACCTCAAGATTGCAGCCTAAACTCATGAAGCCAGTTTCTTTCTGCATTAATGATAAATCAGAAATTAAATTAGGACACAGGAGTTTTCTTTTAGAGTAAAATGTGAACTTCATATTCTGTCAATTTGATTGTACAACTAACACCTCTGGGCCTTTTTTGGTTACCTGCAGGTAAATTATTTAGATCTTGAATATAAATGCTGTCAATCACTAAAGAAAATGCACTAATTGTTGTGGGTGGCATATCACCTTATTTTTCTGGTTAAACACTTCCAAATTTATTTCAGAAACTGGAAGTCCAGGTGGCCTTCACATATTTCAGAAAACACTGTTACTTGATTATGTTTGTATTTGGTAGAGTAAGATTCACTTTAAAAACAACAAAAACAAGGAAACAAAAACTATAAAGAAGATTGATTATGAAAGAGAGAAATATGATCAAAGCCCTGGAGGAAGCAAAAAGAGATATAACAGGCATCATAAGCAAAGACACTTTGGTGCTACAAATGACTTTGTCAAGAAAGCGAAAAGGCAGCCCACTCAATGGGAGAAGATATCTGGAAGCCAATATCCAATAAAGGTTTACTATCCAGAATATAAAAAGAAATCCTACAACTCAACAATAAAGAGACAAAGAACCCAATTAAAAAATGGGAAGGCCAGGGGCATTGGTCAGTTCAGACGGAGAGTCAGCAAGAAGCCATGGATATCCATGGCAAAAAAAAGCACATAAAAGATGGCTCAACATCACCAGCTTTTAAGGAAATGCAAATCAAAACTACAATGACATCATTTCACGCTTACTAGAATGGCTACTATCAAAACAACAGAAAACTACAGGTGTTGGAGAGGATATGGAAAAATGAGGACACTTATTCACTGCTGGTAAGAATGTAAAATACTGCAGCTGCTGTGGAAAACAGTTTGGTGGTTCCTCAGAAAGCTAAATATAGAATTGCCATATGATCGGCAATCCCGCTTGTAGGTATATACTCAGAAGAACTGAAAGCAGGGATATGAACAGATATTTGCACACCGATATTCATAGTGGCATCATTCACAATTGCCGAAAGATAGAAACAGCCAAAGCATCCATCAATTGATGTTGGCTAACAAAATATGGTATATACATACAATGGGGTATTATTCAGCTGCAGAAAGGAATGAAATTCTAATGCATGCAATAATGTGGGTGAACCTCAAGGACGTTATGTTGAGTGAAATAAGCCAGACATAAAAGGACAAATGTTGTATAGTCTCATTAAATATGAACTAATAATAATGAGCAAACTCTGGGAGTTAAAATTTAGTGTATAGCTTACCAGGAGATAGAATGAGAGTAGAGAATGGGAATCTGAGCCTCAATTTTTGTAGAGTTTTTAATAAGGTTGATTGTGAATGTCTGGAAATTGATTGATGTGATGGTAACACATTACTGTGAGTGTAATTAACAGTACTGAATTATGGGTGTGTTTATGGTTGAAAAGGGAAGTTTCGGATCATATTTGTCACTACAAGGAAAGCTAGAGGATAAAACATGGGACTGTATAACATAAGATACCCTGTTGGTGATCATGACTGTGGTTAATTGTACAAATACATGAATGTTCTTACGTGAACTAGAAGAAATGTATGTTACTATTTCAATGTGTTAATAATAGAGTGATATATGGAAAAAATACAACTAATGCAAACCATGAACCATAGTTAATAGTAATATTGTAATATTCTTTCATCAGTTATAACAAAGGTACTATTCCAATACTAAGTGCCAATTACAGGGGGATATAAGGAGTATGGGATTTTTCTTTTTGGAGCAATGAGAACATTCTCAAATTGATTGTGGTGATGCATTCAAACTTCGTGATTATACCAAGAGCCACTGATTATATACTTGGATGGATTGTATGGTGTATGAATAAAACTGTTTAAAAATAAAAGATGACTTAGTTCACAACAAACCAAGTTAGGGAGTTAAGGCTTAAAATGTCGAGTTCCTGTCTGGAACAATGGAAATGTTTTGGTAATGGATGGTGGTGATGGTAGCACAGTATTGTGAATGTAATCAACAACACTGATATATATGAGTTAAAGGGGGAAATATTTGTATATATAGTAATAGAATAAAAATTAAAAAAAAAATCCATGGAACTTAACTACACAGTGAACTCTAAGTTAAACCATGGACTATAGTTAGTAGTATAATTACAAAAAATGTGCTCTCCTCAATTGTAACAAATGTACCACACCAATGCCAGATGTTAATAATAGCCTTGTATTTTACCTGCATTTTATCATGATTGTCCGGTAAACCCACAACTTTTCTAATAAACAAACAAACAAAAACAAAACAAACAATAAACAAACAGATCAAAAGTATTCTTAGGGGAAAAGGTAGAAAGAAGTGAACAGAAAATGAAGATGATGTGGTAGGGATATTGGATGATGTGAAAGGGAAGTAGTTATTTAAGAGAAGGGGTTTGTGGTGCTCCAAATAGAGAAGTTATAAATTTATCTCATTGTGTGCTTTTTGTCTTTAAACCAATTTTCTATCCACCAAAAAATATATTCCCTCATTTCAATCATGAAATAATTATCTTAAAACTTTTGGATATGATGAAGTTGAAGTTTCAAAGATTTATAAATTTTTCAAATAGACTTTATTCTTGAGTCTGGATCATTTCTCTTCTCAAAATTCTAATCATATAGTAGCCGTTATATTGTGTTGTCCAAAAATCGCATGCCATTGCTTGGAAATTAGTAGCTATTTTAAATTATATTTATCTGTATATTTTGACTGTTAAAACATGGCCCCCAAATCTTTGCCACCCTTTTTATTCAAGAGCAGAGTCAAATTGTCCTTGCTAAGCCCTGCCCAGTTTGCAGATTTGTAAGCAAAATTACCTATTGTTGTTTTTTTGTGTCACTTAATAATTGGATGGCTTGTTACACAGTAATAGATAACTTATAACTATTTTGTTATGTGTTAGCGGGGTAGTCTCCTAACAAAAAGCAACAACATGAGTTACTGGTTTAGGGACAGGCCATAAGGCAAAAGCTAGCAGGGCCTTGAGGAGAGTATTAACGTAATCTCAAAGGTTTTAAGGAGACTATTGGTGAAGGCTTAAAGGAAATCGAGGAAAATATTATTGGAAGCTGGAGAAAAGGAGACTCTTATTACGTAGTGGTAGGAACACTGGCAACACTGTCTCAGGCAACATGAAAACAAGAAATGTATCTAATGAATTCAGTGATCTAGGAGAATATGAGTGCCACATGGGTTTTTCTTGCCAGGTTTGATAAAATATAAGAGAGAGAGATGCAAAATGAAGGAATTCACTTTTGAATATAAAGGATCCAGAACTTGCTAAGTGAGAACACAAAACATTTTCTCTTTTTAAGGCATTTTATATGACAAAAGATTCTCAACATAATAAATATTGTAAAGCCCCAAATCTCTCTCTAGTCATGACTGTTAAAATTTCAGAAAGAGATGAAGTTGGTGATTCAGAAAACCGTTCAGATAAATATAAAGGTCTGTGAGAATACAAAGCTCAAGACTTGAAAATCCTCTTCATTTAAAAAAAAAAAAAAAAGAGTCTTTTAAAATTCTTAAAGATGTTCCACATTCTTAAAGATATTTTGTGGGAAAACCCACAAAAATTTAAGAGAATTGTTCCTATAAAAGTGCTTCCAACTTGGACTAAAATGGAAAGAAGCCTTTGGAACTCTAACTTTTATGAACAGGAAGCTGGCTGTGTATTCAGAGGGCAGAACCAAGAGCTCTGTGCAGCGATACAAGAACCTCAGAGAATGATTCCAAGATGCAGCACTGAGGCCTAATCCAGAAACTCTCAATTTAGGCCCAGCTGGATTTCACAGTTGTCATGTACTAATGACTGCTTTGTCCGTCCTGTAATACCTTTTAATTGGGAGTATCTATGCCAGTTATCTTATGCCTGTTAACCTGTTCTAGATCAAGTGTGTGAGAGGAGAGGCAACTTATCTCTTTAGTTCACAGGTCTTCAGATTGAGTGGAATGAAACCCAAGGAATCTTACTGTGCCTGGACCTGCTTTAAATGAGACCCTGGGCTTTGAGCCTAAGACCAGTTCTGTAACAGGATAAATCTTTTTGCGTGTGTTGGAAGAGGATGAGTATATTTTATATGTGGAGGGGAATGTAAATAATTTGTGGCAAGTGGTGGACTGGGACAGTTTAAAATCATGACCCCCATTTTTTGCTGACATTCCTCCAATGGAGAATTCCCTTCCCCCCTTAAACCAGGCTCTTTGACAGCTTGAACAATAGAATATGGCTGAAGTGATTCTGTGCCAGTTTCTGGGCCCATGACTTAAAAATGGTGACCCCAATTTCCTGCCTCTTGTGACATTGCCCCTGGGACCCAGCCACCATGCTGTGAGAATAGAAGACCCACAAAGTCCATGGAGAGGCCCAAGTAAGGAAACCAAGGCCATCAGTCAAAAGCCTCAGCTGAGCTGTCAGCCATCAACCAGCACCAACTTTCCAGCTTGTGAGTGAGTCATGTTGGAAGATCCTCCAGTTCCCAGCCATGCCACATAGAGAAGAGATAATGATCTAACTGAGCCCTGCTTAAGTTGCAGATTCGTGAATAAAGTAAACCATTTTGTGTGTGTGTGTGATAACATTTACTTTGGCAAACCAAATGAAGTGAACTTCATGACCATAAATATGCATTATTTAATGCCTGTCATAATTTTAAACCTCACCTGCTTTTCGAGTTCCCTGCTAACTTACCCACTAACAGACATGTTATCCCAAAACAAATATATTCCACTAAATTATTTCCTCCAGTTCCTGACAGTAGCTTCAGGAGCTCTATCTTTTTCACATGGGATGGAGCATAATTAAAATTTATACCAAAATTACATTTTTATAGAAAGTGGGATTTCATTAATTTTCCAGAGATATAAATTTTCCCCAAATAATCATTCCTTGGATTCTGCCATTGACCATCTACTATTCCCTTTTCCTCCTCTGCCCCTGAAAAAAAAATCTGTTTTTCACACCTAAGGAGAAAAAATCGTTTCTCACTGTTTAAATTAACTTCTATGTGTGCCTTACTTTTTAATCTATCCCTGAAAGCAGCTCATCATTATAGGCTCACATTACTTCTTTCCAATGGAAGTCTTTAATTGCATGTCCCACTGCTTTATAATTGTATATGCAAAGCATAATTCTCAGTGTTACGACTGAATTCACACTAAAATTTTCCCTGAATAAAAGCACAATAGATTAATGGCACATTTCCAGCTACCTACTAACTTTTTCAATGGAAATTTTATTTTAAAAAAGGATATTTTCAAGTGTCCAAATCTCTTACATGCATCCTTGTCTTTACACAAATAGTTATCCTGGTAATGTCAGTGGTTAAAAGCAGCTTAATGATTACTGTAGCCATTGATACTTTCAAACATAAGTGGATTATTTTGAACATTATACCGTATTTTTACTAGGAACATTTATAGCAACTGATTGTCATTTAAAGGGCAAGAATGCAAATGTCCCAAAGGATTTCACTACCAAGGATGGAATTACACACTTAATTATTACATCTTGCCCCCAAATTTGGAAAGACTGTTTCTCTTTTTCAGAATGGAAAGTAGACTATCACTTTCCATAAATCAGGAAACTACAGTATGACATAAAAATATATCTACCTTCTATTTCCTCCAATCTCATTTCAGAGATTTGGGTAGCTGTCTAGAACCTGCAAGTCATCACAGAAATTCTGAGTCAACTTTACATATTCTTTACTTATTTCTCTCTGGTTCATCACTGAATTTTATAAGACTTAAAGATTAATACAGAACTAGGTCTGACTTCTGAATATGTCACTTATTAGGTGTGTCACTCTGCCCAAATTATTTAACCTTCTGAAACTATTTTCTCAACTCTAAAATGGGGATAATCATAATCCCTATGTGATAGAATGTTAATGATGATTAATGATGGAGACATCTGAGATGTTTAGCAGAGTAAGTGCCTAGAACATATTCAACTTTCAGTAAGTGCTATGTATCATTATTGTCAATATAATGAATATTATTTCTGAAAGAAATATGAGACAAGACCCTTTTCATTTGCATCCTTAGGAAATTAAGCTTTCTGTTTTAAGGATGGCTTTAAGGCACTCAGATTTTGGACTCCTGCAACTATGCGATTACAATATGTGTTGATGTTTTGAAGAGAAAATGAAGACAATGCAAGAATCCAAAAATTGTTTTATTTACTGCCCCTTCTCCCATGAAATATAACTGCATTCATTGTATATTTTTTATTTTTCATACCCAGTTTCTGGTACTTCCTATTTGGAACTTGAACTCTTGGGCCTTTTCCTACTCCTTTGCTCTAGTTCTAGTTCTTTCTCATTTTTCACTGGGCAGCATTATTAGGTAAATGATTATCCACATGCAGTGGGCATAAATTTCTCTTCATCAGGAGTGCCACTTCATGAATTTAGAAAGGGATTGTATCAGTAAGAACTAACAAGATTTATGTATGTATGTACATATATGGGATATATACATACATACATACATACATACATATATACATGAAGAGATTTATTATCAAGAATTGGGTCACACAGTTTTGGGGGCTGGCAAGTCCAAGATGCATAGGGAGGGTCAGCAGGCTGGCCATTCCAAGGGGTCTTGATCTTATAATCTTGAGGTAGAATTTCTTCTTTCTTGAAACCCTCAGATCTTTGTTCCTAAGGCCTCCAACTGATTGGATGGGACCCAACCATAATATCCAGGGTAATCTCCTTTACTCAGAGTTGACTGATTGTAGATGCTAATCACAGCTATGAAATACCTCCAGAGCAACATCTAAGCCAGTATTTGACCCAACAATTGGACACTATAACCTATCCAAGGTGACACTTAAAATTTACCATCACAGGGATGTATAGGATCATTGTAAAGGCTACTCAATAAAATAAAAAGCTTGTTCTGAAACAAAGAATTATAAACATCTTCCTGTAAGCTGGACATCTATAAAAGCATATGGGGATGTGTATTTTCTCCTTGCTTGACATACTTGTTACAATTCAACCATTTCTGTCAAACATGGAGTTAAAAAGAAACTGGATGACTACCATTATCATTTGCACACATGCAAAAAATGCATGTGAACATACATTCACATACCTGCATGTGCACACACACACACACAATTTTTCTAAAACCCTCATCAAATTATATATTTTCAGATTTGACCTGTCAGCAACTTGGGAAGTCTGAACACATCAACAGAGTATATTCCTTGGAAAGTTTTTGTGTAACTTTGAGTTAGGAGGTAGCAGATCCATATTCTTCAAATAATTTGATTTGTGATTATTATTTATTGAGTTCTTACATATTATAAAATCTGAGAATTTTAAAATATTTTGTAGAAGGCATCTTTACATTTTTTCTACTAGGCACCAAAGGGCATGAAATAAATACTTGCTAAAATCTGTGGAAATCACAAATAACACAATGATTTTTCACTGAATCAAGTTGATAAAATGTAAAGACATTTATTAAAGACTCACAAAAGAAAAATTACCATATCCTTGCTATTGCAGTTCTTCTCTATTACTGTGATCACCCAGCCATTTCAAAGAAAGATTCCAACTCAGATATGCCTTTCCCAAACCAAGACCAACAAAGCCTAGCCCAGCCTCAACTGGGTCTGCCCTTTGGGTCAATAGCATCACCGGTGTGCTGGGGCTAGTCTCATAGTCAGGTTCATATGAAAATAGGGTCTGTGCTCCATCAAGTGTGCTCAGGGATCCTTCTTTTTGATGTTTAATACATGTTTGAACTATAGTACCTACTTCAGGGATGGCGAGAAAGGTTCTACTTTAAATTCTGTGACTACTCTTTTAGAGCAATGAAGGGGAGAAAATATAGTGATAAGGTGCTTTGGAACTTGTTCTAGAATACAAGTTAGCTTTGATTGTCTGCCCTGCTCTGTTAAATTGTGGGTGGATTAAAATAGCTTGCACCAGCATGGTTAAGTAAGAGGAGTAAAGATAGCTCTGAATAAGCAATAAAAATCATGTTAGTAGCTCTCTGACCAGGGTTCTATAAGCACGTTAGCATCACTGTATTTAAATTAGAAATGGTAGTATTGTCCATTTCCAGTGAGCTGTGTTTGAAGGTCAGTGTGAGATAACTATGAAAAGAAATGAATTATTTACTTCTATGTCTTACAAATCCTGACTTTAGAGATGGCAGCATCATTCCATTTCTTGAGATACTTTTAAAGGGCATACTCTTTAGGTATCCCTCATAATACCCATAATAGCCCTGAAAAATCTGTTTTGCAGTGGGAAAAATGAGGTGTTCATTACTCATGAGTATGCCTTAAGATAAATGAGACAAAAATGAAAAATCAAGATTAGAATATAAATTTTGGCTATGGCAACCCAACATATCAGCCACCTCACTAGCCCCCCTCCCATATCACTACTGAAGTCCTACCAATTATAAAACAGTTTTCTACCTCTATTACCAACTTGGGTTGTAAAAGCTATCTCCTTGTGGACAATATATGTCCAACAATAATAAATACAGTGGCAACATGTCTGGCGTAAGTATGAGAAATTCACTTCTTATAGGATGGCTGTAGAAATAAATATGGGACTTCTGCCAGTTATAATGAGATCTTCCTATAATTTGAAGTAAGCTTACCCCTTAAGTGGTATGCAAGATGGTCTTGTTTATGAAGAATTCTGAATCACAATATGCTAATTTTTTAATTCAGTCAATAAAAGTATTACAATTTACTGTTTATGAGGTATCAATATATGGCAGGAATTATGCTTAGTTCTTCCCCAAAATTATGTTACTAAATCATAACTGTGACCAATCCTCTCATCTTTCCCATTTTACAGATGTAGAAATTCCATCTGAAAAGGTTAAGCAAATTATATAAGGCCACAGATCTAGTGGTGACAAAGCTGGGATTCAAATTATTGTTGATCTTACTATTGGGTGCAAGTTCTTACCATTATTTTTTGCTTCCCCCAACTAATGTTTTGGATGCAAAAATCAGGTAAGCTATTATGTTAAGTGTAAGGAATATAAAACCAAAGACAGAAGTTGGTTCTTCAGAATTTTATAATCTAACTGATTCTAATCTAATTCATACAATAAGAGCAGTATTGAACATGTGTGCAATGTTTTTTTTTTGTTTTTTTGTTTTTTTGTAACCTGGGAGCGATTAACTGTATTTAAAGGGACTATCTGAACTATGATTTGAAAGCTGACTATGTGGACAGTGACAGGGAAGTGGATAGGCAAGGTATTTCTGCTTGTGAAACCATGTTTCACAAGCAGAAATGTGAAAAAACAGCATATATATTCAGGAAATTAAAGAATTGCCAATAGGTTTTTTATCTATAGTGTACAAATCAGGCAACAGGCTGGGGCAGGCTAGGGTTGAAGAGTCAAGGAGAAGACAGTCTTGAATGCCTTCCTAATGAATTTAGACTTAAACTCAATAGATGATGAGAAGCTATTGGTAAGTTGTAGAGGAGCAGCATTACCAGGCTTCGATTTTAGAAAGACATCTCAGCTGATAATTTGGGGAATGAACTAAAGAAATGAAGATATAGTTACAGAGACCAATTAGAAGTCATTTGCAATACTTAGTTACAACTGAAGGAAAAGGAAGCAATTGCATACTATCTGTTTTTGATTGTGGTGATGGGATTGACAATAATACTAATTTTTAAAAGAGGTGATGAAAAAAGGCTATCATTTTTCAACAAACCACAAGGCTCATAAACTTGAACTAATAATAAGTGAGCCCCTGAAACTGGACAGCCCCCAAGACTGTGGGGTTCTGGGACTGGCTGCCATAAATATTTGGTCCTTGGCTTTTCTATTGCATGGCAATACATGTAATGGCTTCTCTGGCTCCTCCCTTCTCTTACGGATTCCATTGACATTCGAATTCTGGCTGCTCCCTCTGGCCTTCTTTCTCTTTCTGGGACTTCAGTTATAGGATTAAGTATTAAGGATTACTTCAGTAATAGGATTAAGACCCATCTGGACTCAGTTAGGCCACACTTTAACCAAAGTCAAAAAGCCCCATTTACAGGAGTTCATCCCCTCAGGAATGGATCAAGTTTAAGGACATATTTCTCTAGGGTATATGATTCCATACCATCACAGAAAGTAATGGAGAAAATGTGAATAATGAAGATTAAACTTAAAATTGCATTGTGTCAATATTCATTACATTGTGAATAGCACAAAAATAATTGAGGAAATTGCCTTCCAGTATTAGAGCACTAGTCTCTGATTCAGCAAAGAAGTCATTCATGGCATTGACCAGAGTGAAGCTCTGACATTCATTTTCATTCTTTCACTTTTTTTTTTTTTTTGGTCTTTCTTAATGTAAAGGAAATATAAACCAACATTCATGTTGGAACTACACTTTGAACTCTAGTTGTTAAATGTATAATAACATACCACTGACCCTAAGGGATGGTACAGCGAAAAAGAAGAGCCTGGTTGGCTGGAAAAACACATGGCAGATTCTCTTGTCAGTGCTCGCCTGTACACCTATGAGAGAGAAACAAACTACTAGCCTGCTTAGACCACGGTATTTTGAGTAATCTTTCTTGCAGAATCTTGGCCTATGTCTATAAAAAATAAAAGCAGGAAGAGAGAGCTAGGTTGAAGATAAGGGAGAGAGACGAATAGTTGATGGATCAAAGGGCTTTAGTGCACAAATGCTGCCTTTCCTCGGCTCATATGGTCAGTTTGTCCTCAGTATCTCTTGAGAAATCTCTCCTTTCTCAGCTACCTAGTAGCCTCCTGCTACATCTAATGGAATTTCAGGTCCAGCATTTATGCTCCAGAATTTGCTTGACCTGCTTCTCCAGAAAGTATTCTTGAATATGTTCTTGAATATGCCATTCCCTCAAGGTCCTAATGGATAGATGGATAAATTTTATATGATTTCAATCTAAATTGTTCACAAGTTACCCAGTAGGTCCCACAGAACATTGCTGTTGATTATTTTAACTCATAGCAGAATATAATACCATGGCTAGACCAGAAGAAAAGAATTTTTAGTATGATGAACTCTAAAGTTTTCCCTTACATTACTTGTCAAAATGCTGTCCTTAAAAACATTCTCCCATTTTATCCCTATTAATTCATGCATTTATTTATTGTGTCATTCACTTAATTAAAATTGATTGAATGACTACTGTATGGATACCTGGCCAGGAAGTGAATGTGTGTGTGTGTGTGTGTCTGCGTGTGCATATATTCCTACCTTCCTGGAGCTCAGTTAGGTAGAAGACATTTCAATACAAGTGCAATCACAGTTCATTAAGAAAAAAACCTTCAAAAAGATTAGAAAATTGGCTGAAAAACTGAAGAACCTTGTAAATTTTCTTTTAGTACTTCTTTTAGCAAAAGCTTAGAGATACTGAGTTCCAAGATCCACAGTCACTTATATAGATCTGCCTATGCAGAAAGAGAGTCAGATATATGCCTGTTGCCCCATGCTCTATTCTTAGTGTACTTGAGATTTCAGTTGAATAAAAATGAGCATTTATACCTAAATGATTTGGGTTATCTTAAGAAATCTTAAATAATAACAAATATAAAGGATATTTATACCTTATTTACATAGTTTCTATTTCAATAATTGATATTTAGACTCTAGCAGACAGTATATCCTGTTAATAGAGGCTTTTCCAAGATTGTCCAGTCCTCATTTTCTTCAATGCTTATGTTACTAACTATAATTCATCTTCAGACCAAATCATACTCAGAGTAAATCTGTCAATATATTTCACTTAAAAATAATTATTCCTTTTCAGTGGCTGAGAGATTTCAATGGAGTTGAAAGGTCACTCTGGTGGGCATTCTTATGCACCATATAGATATCCCTTTCTAGGTTTTAGTGAATTGGAATAGATAGAAGTAAATACCTGAAAATATCAAACTCCAACCCAGTAGCCTTGACTCCTGAAAATGATATGTCACTTACAAGAGGTTACAGTGTGATTGTGAAACCTCGTGGATCACACTCCCTTTATCCAGTGTATGGATGGATGAGTAGAAAAATGGGGACAAAAACTAAACGAAAAATAGGGTGGTATGGGGGCGATGACTTGGGTATTCTCTTTTACTTTTATTTTTTATTCTTATTTTTATTCTTCCTATTGTAAGGAAAATGTTCAAAAATTGACTGGGGTGATGAATGCATAACTATATGATGGTACTGTGAACAGCTGATTGTACACCATGGTTGACTGTATGGTATGTGAGTATATCTCAATAAAACTGAATTAAAAAATGATTATTCTTATCTGTTTTAACTAAATAAAATAATGGCTTTGAACTCTTTAATCCATAAAAGTATATTACAGGCAAAAGACCCAGAGATACTGAGTTGAAGGATGCACAAAAATATACCAACTCTAATTTGCATTAAAGTAAATGCCTTTTGGAAACACATATTTGAAATTTAGGTAGACCCAACTGAGGCTTGTATAAACAATGTTAAAAAAAAAGCTATCTTCAACAAGTTTTTGTATTTGAGGTAAAATAAAAATAAGAGAAATTAAAGTAGTTGAAATGATTGGACTCTGACAATTTGAGCAGAGTATGAGTTATATCTCATCAAAAGCAAGGTATGAAGCAATATAAAGAAAAGAAATTAGATACAAAAGCATTAAATTATTTAACAATAATTCACATAGTTTTGCATTAATAAAACTATATAATCTTTGTGAATAAAGGAATGTGCATATATTTACTTAATGATACCAGCTATTTTAAATATGTTTTTAATGAATGTCTGCTCCTCTTAAAAGGTACATGATAAGTTTGACTAATTGAAATCACTAGTATTCTGATTTCTTATAATTTTGCATTACTAAATATCATATGTATAGATAATTATCATGCTTAAACAGGGGTTAGTTATTCAAAATACCTTTTTAAATTTGCCCTGTTCAATCCAGTCTACATCCTCCTAAAATTCAAACCCTGACCTCACAAATCACCTAATAATCTATTTTAGTCACTTTTTTTAAAAGAATAAATCTTATAAATAACTTAATTTTAAGTTAATTCCATGATAGTTACATCATTTATTTCATCTAGAATATATATGAATATGAAATATTCAAATTTTATTTTTCCAAATAGCTTGAATATCATTCTATTATAGACACTCAAAAAATGTAAAAATCAGGACACATGCCCATTCTTCTATGCTCATTAGAGAATAAAAATTACAAAAGAGAACAAGTGTCCTCTGCATTCTATCTTCCAGCTTCCTGTCCACTGCCAAATCTGCAGTTCTATCTGGACACATTAATTGTTCATCAGAAGTTGATGGCCTCTGTCCCACTTGGCTTGAGCCGTTTTTTAATATGACTCTCAGAAGTGAATGTACAAGGGATGAGGGGTACTTACCAAAACAGCCTCTAGGAAAATGTCCAAGTTTCTCTATAATCATTATGGAAGAAGAGGGGAAGTAATACTGTGCTCTACTAATTCAAGGAGGAAGGCAAATTACTTCAGGTGATTTCATATAGAGAGCTCTCCCATGGCAGTACAGTGCTATGACATTAGGTGAGATCAAAAGATTAAATACATACACTATCAGTGGAACCAGAACAAAGATAATTGAAATTGTTTAACCATGTTTTTTTTAACAATGTATTAAACTTATTCTGAATATATATGGGAGCAATTTAATGTAACTTTTTTGTAAACCTTTCTCAAACTAAAAGTAGTATTTTAATAGAATAATTTATTGAAACGGAATCTTACCCATATGGGTAAATACTATTTAACTAGTTAGGGAAAGAGAGGGTTTACAAGAGAGGAGTCACAGGGTCAAAGGTCTGAAAGTGGGAATGGGCATGAGAGTGAAGGGGCTGTGAATAAGGAGACCGATTGGTCCAGGTTAATGTGAGGTTGAGGGAGTGGTAGAGAGTGTTGAACAATGGATGGAAGTTTAAGTTCTGGAAAACATCTAAAACAAAAGTCTGATGAACAAAGGACACTGTAAAGTCTTAAACAGGAAGTAAAATGATAACAGTGATATTTAGGAAATGTGGGCAGATAAAAAACTACTACAAAGAAAGTTGAAAGGAATAGAGAACTGTCAAGAGGCTGATACAATAATAACATAAATAGCAATATTATTTCCTTATTTTATTGAACCTTAGAAGCCATCACTTGAAAGAGACCAATGTGTGTTATTTCAAAATCAAAGGAAAGTAAAACCCTGCCACATGATGTATGGCATATCATTAATTGTAAAACAAAATATGATTTCCAAAACATTAAAATGTGAAAAAAGTGTGTCATTTAATAGAAGAAATACAGAAATATGTACTCAAAAAATCCCTATGAACTATTATTAATATATCTCCTATTGCTTCCAATTTTTACAAATGAGGAAAAATTAAATCTTAGGAAAGTGAAGCAACCTGTCCTTGGCTATACAGCTAGACAGACAGAGAGCCAGGGTTTTTAATCAAATCATATCTGATACACAAAAGGAGGTGGGGAATGGTGAGTGACTGAACAATTACGCCAGGGCAAAGGAATAGTGAATACTAACATAATTTCTCTCATAGATATGAGAAAACTCTGAGAAATTGAATCTAACTGGTAAAGGAGAAGAAAATCAAGCTGTTTTCAAGTACCAGGAACTCAAACTAACAGGGTTATACTGGTAGCAATGGGCATGTTCAGAAGGGTACCTGGTTTCAGGGAATATAATTTTTGATGAGTTTCAAATCATGTTAGCATATCCAACTTATATTGCCATTTAGCAATTACACGAATGATATGAAGAAAAGGTGAAAAGTCAGGGATTCTTACGTAAAGCAGTGCTTGATGCTATGAGAAGAAATATGCCATATCATGTGAATATGTATGAAGAAGAGCAGAAGAAACAGAACTGATTTTCTAATATAAACACAGCTATGAATCAGGAGAAAGAAGTGCCAGCTATAGGAAATAGAAATGAGCAGAAAAGAGTATAATAGATAGGCTTAAAGATCAAGAGAGTCTAAAGAATTTGAGAGATTCAATAAAGCATGAATTGAGAAAAGGTTATTGAATTTGGGTAGGCAGGTGGTGATAGTAAAAGAATAATTTAAGTAGTAGGATGGCTTCAGAAGCCAGACTTTTAGGGGATTAAAAAGGAATTGATGTAGAAGCTGTGGCACAGGTGTAAATCATGCATTTCAGGAATTGGCAATAAATGGAAGAAGAGAAAGATAATGCTAGACAACACGGATCTCATGAAAAGGAGGAATTTAAAATGTCAGCAAAGGACACTTGGGAAACAAGAAAGAACAGAATGAAGAACATGTTTTGAAAATATGCTATAAAGTTTATCAATTCATTACACAATAATTTATTGAGTAACTACTATGCCCAGGACTGCAAAAGACTATTGTCTTAGTTTGCCAGGTTGATATACCAAATACCACGCAGCTGGTTGACTTAAACAATGGGAATGTATTGGTTCATGGTTTTGAGGCTAGGAGTCTGAATTCAAGGCGTTGGCAAGGCCATACTTTCTCCTCAAAATTGTCACATTACGTTGCTGGCTGCTGGAAATCCTTGGGGTTCCTTGGCTTTTATTTTTGCTTGTAGTCACATGGTGATGTCCTCTCCTTTCTCTTCCATATTCCCCCTCATTTCTGGCTTCTTCCTGCAGTCTTCTCTATATAAGGCCCCCAGTATTTTGGATTAAAACTAACCCTGCTTCAGCTGGCCACACCGTAACTAAAAATAACATCTTCATGGGGTTTATTTACATTGGGTTCCCACCCACTGGGATGTGGATTAAGATTAAGAACAGGTATAAATTGGAGTACATGATTCAATCTACCACACTGGGATTCCAAGGATAAACAAGACATAGTTCCTTAAAATCTAGTGAATAAAACTATGTGAAAAGGCAACTAAACTGTAACAAGTACTAGGCATATTAAAACTAAAAGTAACAGACAAAGGAAACACAAAGAAATGGGCCTAACTCTGCTTTGGGCAACAAGAAAGTTTGCCAAGAAAGTGAGGTCCAAACTAAGTTTTGGACTGAGAGGGTAGGACAATGTAAAAAAGCCAAAAAGTTTTGGACTTGTGGGAGGGCTTAGTTTTTTAAAAGAACATTGCAAATAGTTCAGTGTGCCTGGTGTCTCTAGTGAGAGGAGGATGATTAAGAAAGCTGAAATTAAAGAGGTTGGCATGGGCTGTTCATATTTAGCTGACTTCTAGTTACATGCCATTCAGTAATTGGGTTGCATACACATACAGAAAACATTTGTGGGAAATTTAAAGCAAAAAGGGATATATTCTTCATGTGACTTGGTAGATTTTCCATAAAATACCATTTTTAACATTTTTATAAAATGAATGGTTCATTAGTTGTATATTAGTTTTCTATTGTTGCTGTAATAAAATATCACAAACTCAGTGGCTTAAAACAACACTGATTTGTGATCTTACACTTCTGGAGGTCAAAAATCTGAAATGGGTCTTACTGGGTGAAAATCAAGGTGTCTCCAAGGCTGCACTCCTTTCTGGAGACTCCAGGGGAGGTTCCCTTTATCTGTCTTTTCCAGCTTCAAGAGGCTACCCGCATCCCTTTGCTTGTAGCCCTGTTCTTCCATGTTGAATGTCAGCAAAGTCAAGCCAAGTCCTTCTTATATTATCATCTTTCTGATTCTCTCTCTGCTTCATTTCTCTACCTAGAAGGACCCTTATGATTATATTGAGCCTATACAGATGAGCCAGGATAATCTTCCCACTTCAAGGTAAACTGACAGAATTCCATTGGCAATCTTAATTTCCCTTTGCCATGTAACCTAACATATTTACTGGTTCTGGGGATTAGGATGTGAGCATCTTGTGATGCCATTATTACACCAAGCATAACTAGGTGTAGTAGCTAAGAAGAAAGAGCTTTTAGAATAACACAGTGCACAATGGGAAAGACCACTAAAGAATTAACAAAGCATTCAGTGAATATTTACTATGTGCAAAATATTTGATCAGATTCTAAATTATCAGGAGACAAAAGTATGTCCTAAATGAACTGAATATGAAACAAATTGTAAACTAACACATCAAATGAAAATAGTGTAGTAAGATTTGGATGGATATGTAGTGAGAACAATAAAGTAATAAAAGTAAGTTAAATTCTACCCAAAAATAATTTTCTGAAGGAAGTGAGTTGTACTTCTTGAGGAAACGATAAATATGGAGTAAAAAAGAAAAAAAAAAAAAAAAGAAAAAACATTTTCAGGTGGAGAGAATATATGTGAGTGACTGTGTGTGTGTATGTGTTTTTATGTGGGCAAATAACCTATTATTCTGGGCTTGTTCTGTTGTATTAATCATAGTAGAAGATTCATGTTTGAAGGCATTGAATTGTTTCCCCCCAAAAGATATGGTGAAGTATTAACCCCAGTGCCTATAAATGTGACCTTTTTGGAAATAGAGTCTTTGTAGATGTAATCAAGTTAAAATTAGGTCATACTGAATTCAGGTGGGCCCCAATCCAATATGACTGTTGTCCTTATAAGAAGAGAATAGACACAGAAGGAAAACAGCCATGTGAGGATGGAGCAGAGATTAGAGTATCCCTCAACAAGCCAAGGAATTCCAACGATTGCCAGCAAATACCAGAAGCTAGAAAACAAGGATTCACCTGTGCAGGTTTCAGAGGGAACATTTCTCTGCTGCTAACTGCATTTCAGAATTCTAGACTGCAGAACTGTGACACAATAAATTTTTGTTGCTTTAAACCATCCAGTTTGTGGAATTTTTAAATGGAAGCCCTAGGAAACAAATATAGAAGGTATATACATGATTTCAAATGTGTTATTAATTTCCATATAGGAAACTTATTATCACTTTCAGGAAAATAATACATATTATGTATGTTCCAATACTGATGTCATGATCATAATACAAAAGTGTTTTCTAAACTCTACATACAAACTTTACAGTTTGTAGTGTATGCGAACTGCTATTCAAGTTGGTTGTGGTTTTTTTTTTTTAGGGGGATGGTATGGATTTAATATTTTTTAGTATTACAATATATTCTTATAAAAAAGTGCAGATAAAAAGGCACTGCCTATTTTGTACATTAGACTCCTTTATCAGCTGAGAGAGCTGGTGAGAGCAGCATTGGCTTGAGGGCCTCGCTGTGAGGAGGGAGGGCGGTGAGCATGGGGAGAGCACAGACCAGCCCCTTCCCCAGTATCTGCAGGAATTTTCTCCTCTCACCGTCCGAAACACTATCACAGGTGGCAGAGAGTGGATGCAGCTACTGAGCAGGGCCAGGTTGTTTGAGGTCGGCTATGAATTTTACACTGGACACAAGATTAGACAGCTGCCAGCTTGGCAGGAGGGGCAGGAAGGGCCCTTGGGAATTTGGACCAAGAGACAAGTAAAATAGGCTTAAACACTTAGCATGTCAGTGACCAGCTCAGCCACCTCTGTGGTGCACCAGCCCCTTCTTGCTGAGTCGTCACCAAAAGCCTGTGGTCCAAGGCACTGGGGCAGAACTAGCCATAACAGCCTCTGTTGCCAGAGCCATTGACCAGAACTAGAAAACAAAAAACAGAGGAGACATCATTTAGGGTGAGAGGCCTGGGCCCTGGTACAATGTATGTGCTCTCTGTGAACAGTTAAACCAAACTGCTTTTCTGCAGATTGAATATGTGTGAACAGCATCCATATTCCTTATCTTTCCTGGTATGCAGCCATTTTTTTTTCCTTTGATTAAATGCAGTCATTCATTTTTGCCAGAAAATGTTTACTGGACAGAATCAGAGCCTTCCTCTGGTCCCTGGCCCTCGCAGTGTAGGCATTCATGGGCCAGCCAGTAGAGAGGGACCTTAAAGGGCCCCACCCACAACCTTCCCTTCAGCCTAACACCTGCTTCTTGAAAGGAGGAGGTCGGGGAGAGGCAGTTACTGGTGTGCAGATGGGAGGAACAAAGCTCTCTGCAGCTATTCTTCCTGTAAGCCTTCACCTGGATTCCACAATGGCCTCCTCACACCTTTTACAGCCAAGTCTGCACTTGCGCAAATCTCTCCTCCCAGAACACACACCCACTCAGACCAACATGCATGCTGAGCTCACCCAGTTTTTCTTCAACTGCAGCTACTAAGGGTCCACCCCCAGGAATCTGATGCAGGGAAAAGGCAGAAGACAGGCAGCTGAAGAGTGGACCAAGCTCACCCGTCTGTCTCCTGGCAAAAACCTGAGCCAGGGGATGGAATCAGAAGGTGAGAAACAAAGGGAAGGGCAGGAGGACAGAATGGCAGGGAGTCAGCTGGAGTAGGGGTCAGATAAGGTGGATATCTCAGACACAGAGATGAAAGGTCATCTCTCTGGGACCAAAAGCACAAATTGATGAAAATATATTGAAAATGAGAGCCTTGACGGAATTGACCCCACTCTCCTCTTAGGAGAGAGAATTTGTCTAGATACAGCTGTCATCCTACATCCCAAACAGCTCCGGATAGACAAAATGGAAGGTGAAAGGGAACAGGGGACCAGATGGGGTACCAGGGATGTGGGGCAGAGCCCCCTCTCCACCTTCCCTTGGTTCCAGGCCGTGCTGCTCCCCAAGTGAGTTGGCCTTTCTCCCCCAGCTCCCCAGCTTTCCCTGCCTGCTTTCTCAGCCCCAATGCTTTGGGGGAGGGTGACACCTTTAGAGATGGCATGTAAAGTCAGGCGGGACAGCCCCAGCAGGGTACCTGTGATTCAGAGTGATCACTTGCTGCCTGCACAGAGTGGGAGGTGACTGACCTGTGTCTAGTTTCAGAGGAAAAGCATTAAAGTGGCTGACCAGGAAGCTCCTGAGTGGAGGAGCGAGGCATTCAAGTGCTGCCCTCTGAAGAGGAACTATCCAGAATCCTAGGCAACGTGTTGAGGTCACCACCTGGCTGCAAGACAATGTTCAGGTTTGGGGAGGTGGGGAGAGTTTTGTTCCTTGGTCCCTATGCCCAAGGGATGAAGTGTGAATGGAGTCTTTCTTGAACCCCCTCCCATACCACATTCATCATTGTCATTGAAACCCATTAGTGAGTTTTCTGGGATTCTGGATTAGTAGATATGATAGAGGTGGGGGGAAGAAAGGAAGGAAGACATGCAGGAAAAGGCACTGGTACGCTGTGTCCTGATGGCTTCAGTCCCAGCATCATCCACCCAACATTTTTTTTTTTTTTTTTTCTGGAACATAGTAGAGCTGATGTAGCTAGCATATATAATGCCTCTTCCTTTTCTACCTAAGAGGAAAGTTCAACCCCAGCTCAATGTTCCAAGCCTCCTCTTGAGGGATGGGAGCCTAGATTCCCCCATTGTACCCTTTCCCATTGCCTGTGGAATTTGGACAAAGTACATGAGTCTCCGGGGTCTAAAAGATCTAGAGCAGCTCTTTGCCCATATGTGGTTATCACAGTGTGGGAGATGGGGCAGGGCCCCTTCATCCTGTGGTTACCTGGCTTGCCAGAGACCCTAGGCTTGCCAGGGATGTCCATGCCAGCCTCAGAGACTGGTCCCTAGAGGCCAGATGCAGAAAGAATAATATGAAGGGGAGATGAGAGGAGCCCCTAAAGGTAAATGTGAAGGGACACCTGGTCCAGTCACATGCAACCCTACCCCAGGACCCAGCCTAGGACTCTAAACCAAGCACCAAATTGTTTAACTGTGTTGTTAATGTTATAGTAATAGGTAGGGCTTTAATCACCAGATTGAAAAATTAAGATTTTAATTTATGGGCAACAGTATGGTACTTTGTTTCTCAAGCCAGCAGTAATATATGAGATGTTATAGACATACATTAGAGAATTGAAAGGATTAAATCAAGGACTACAGTTTGAAGGCCATGATAGGAATAGAGTAAGAAAGAGAATAGAGTAAGAAAGGGGACTTAGTGTTGAGTGAGGAATAGAGAATTGCACAGAAAGAATTGCAACTGATGCATTATAAAGAAAGCCATCAACAGGAATCAATGATTGATTTGGCAGGAAAGAAGAAGAAGAGCAACAATAGAAATATAGACGATGAAAATGGTAAAGATATCCCACTGGAAATGAGACCACAATGAGGTTATGATTATAAATACAGATTTCGTAATCCTGACATATATAAGATGTTAATGGACCATTCTGTTGTTTAGAGAACAATTGCAAAAGCACCAGGAACAAGTTTATACATCCTTGATATAGATAAGATTCAGAGACACATGATGTATGTGTCTAGGTTCCTTATACAACTAATACAGGCCCTAATTGTATACTTCCTTGTCTATCTGAATTCCAATTACAAGTTCCTTAAATGCAAGGACTGTGATTTTTCTTCTAAGAATCACCATGGCTTTGCATGGTAACCTTCATATAGCAGGAATTCAGCAAATATATGAATAAAAATTAGTTACAGTGATTTTCAGAATTTCTCATATTATTTTGCAAGTAACTCCACAAATTGGCACTGGTCATTTGTACTCAATTTGGATATCATAAATCATTCATTGCAGAGTGCTTTGAAAATCCTTGACTTTCAGTAAGTGGTATCTTAGTTGAATTGAGGGTACATAACATTAGAAAAAGAAGCCACAAAATATACAGGAATATATCCCCCCAAATCACCCAAATTACAAAATGGATTTGAAATTCCTTAACAGTAACATATTTCAGAGGTGAAGCCTTGTAAGGTCTGGATATCAACTCTACTCAGGTAATATCCTGCAGATGTGTCCTGGTTATGATGGCTAGCGTAGATAATGATAGAGAGAAAGAGGGAGCTGGGGGAGGTTGGAGAGATGGGAGTGAGAGAGAGAGAGAGAGAGGGACACTTGGAAAAAAATACACTCTTTTGGAGTTAATTTCCCCCTGCTATTTTCTAAAAGTGTACAAAGCTTTACTACTTCCATAGTATGACAAATAAAAATGCTTTTTAAACTTTTAGTTTTACAATGCCCCTTCATAAATTGCTACTGACACTGAATGCACAATATACATTTTGTACCTTCTCTAGTGCTTCATTTAAGTCACATTGCAATATGACCTGAAAATTAGGGAGTGTTTTGGTTGGATAGCTTGATAGACAATTATTTGCTCTGTTTCTAAAAAGACAGAATAGACAAAGACAGTCAGTGGGAGAATTTTGCAAGAGATTCTTTTCACTCCCATGTGATACAGCATTTTCTTTCTGCCTATCAGTGAGAAGCACCTAATGAAAAAGAGAGAATGCCTGCCAGAAATAATCAACAAGACCCTTTCCCATAGGAAATAACAGAAAAGCAAATGATAACTTGAAAAAATTAGAAATGCCAGTCTTTTTCTTCATTCTATAGGAAATAAGTGGAAAACAGCTTTCCTTAGATGTGCTACTGACTAATGAACTCCAGTGGTCATAGCAAATCCCTCCCAGCACCTTTCACAGCTACGAGGGTGGGTTGTAAAGGAGGGGGCTGTAATGGAAGAGGAAGAAAGTACCACCTTTAGTATCTGTAATTACTGAAATAGTATCTTGCTGGAGTCAGAATAGAAATCCATGTTGGGGACAGGTACATCACTATTCCATAAGTCTCACTATGAAATAAACTACACAAGTTTTACTTCACTCCAGCCACTTTTACAAACAACCACATAGTTTGTACTCAAGTCACAGCGATTCCATATCTTATCGGTATGGCTCCTGGGTATACTGGGACTCATAAAGATTAAAAAGATCTGTTGACAGTTCAGTAAACTCTTTAACAAAATGCTGCTCCTCTCTGGCCTCTCAGCCTTTTAGTGAATGTAACGTTCCAGTTCTATTATTGAAGAATGCCTTGAAGAAAGTGACATTAGTCTACAGTTCATAACTTCCTTGTCTCCCTTCAGTTTTCTAAGATAATAGCTGAAGGATATAGAGAATGTAATAGAGAGTATCCTTCTAGGATGTCAATTGACATTGGTAAATCTATAAAATGAATTTTCTCCTGGCCGTTTGTGATCTGAGAAGATTTAAAAAGAATTATTTTTTTAAGTTGATTCAAATTATTTTAGTACCTTCAGAAAACTTTTGTTTAGGCATTAAACAATAGCAGTTAATAAGGTCAACAATAGAAGGAAATTTAGAAGTCAGTGTTTACTTATTTGTAGTTTCTGTGGCTTTATTTAGAATCAATGTACAGTACAATATAGAAGTACACAAATTATGGATATTATGTTGTCAAATTATTAACTTCCAAAATTTTCACATTTCTACATTCTTTTCCATTATATAAACCCTTGGTTATCTTACTTGTGAGGTTGTGTCAGTCCAGGATGAAGCTAATTTATAAACTTAAGGCAAAGACAACCCAATATAAATCACTTCATTTAACCCTGTAATTATTTTTATCTTGAATATATATTGCTAATAATAGCTTTTAAAATACTGAACTTTTTCTTATCAAAAAGGTTTACTGCTCTGATTTCCTTAATAACAGTGTTTCCATTAGGCAAATTCCTTCCTTGGGAATACCTGCTGCTTAGTTGATATAGTTTGTGTACCTCCATACCATAGACAGAACCTCTACTCTACTTTGGATGGTGCACATAATACTTAAAAACTATTAGACCCTTCCTACTCAAAGTGTGGGCTGTGTACCAGCAGCAAAGGCTCTATGTGAGAGCTTAGACCTGCAGAGCCTCTGCCCATACTCAAAACTGCTGAATCACTATTCGCATTTTAACAAGATTCCCCAGATGGTCCTTACTTAATAGATTAAAGTTTGAGAAATATTGTTTTAGACATTTTATACTGGAACGTGTTCCACCAGAGAAAGGTGGCCATACTCCTTCCATTAACACTTGAAGAGATGTGTGTTTTTGGAAAGGCAAGATATTGGTTTCCAGGTCAGAAGACTTACTGATGGCTTAGCATGTTGTTTGGAATCGAGTCACAGCCTTCTGAAGACGGAACCAAAGTTCCATCCTTTGAACCAAAGTCATCACCCTGGGTGTAACCATTTACCAGTATCTTCATTTCATCAGCCTCTAGTATTAGCAATTATTACAAATGCAAAAATTTTATTTCCTGGTTTTGCTCTATTAAGTCTTCTTTTGGAATTATCCCAGCTAATCCCCTTAGTAGTAAACATTAAGGATCATAGTTCTGAAACAACCTGTGTAGCATCAGCTAGTGACAGCCACCCACTGAACCAGCACCCTTGGGGCCTGTGGTGACAGTAGCAGCCACTCTGAGCTCTAAAATGACCTCAGCAGCCTCACTAGTCTCTGAGCCAAGCTCAGAGTCATTCTTCCTTTTCTTTGAAAGATAACGTATCTTCACAGACAAGTAGCTCTGTCAGCCTGTTTCCTGCCTGTAAAATCCCAGTGGTCTAATAACCTTCCTTTATTATTCCCATTCCTGCCCCCTTCAGTCCAAACTGGGACTATAATGGCTGTACAACATTTTCAAAATTCTTGGAGACCTTCCATGTGCATCAAGAGAATCCACGCCATTAGATCAAAGGGTTCTCCATATATCCTTCCTCTACAGCCCTGTCTCCATTCCTGGCTTCTCTTGAGATGACTAATTAGATTCACGAGTCATATGCCTAATCTCTCCAGCAAAATTTGCTTAACCATACCCTTGACGTTCTCTCCAGAGCATGCTTTAGCAGCTTTTGCAATATGAACAATCTGAAAATTTTCCAAATCATTGAGTTCTGTAGGTTCCTTTTGGATTAATCATTTCTTCCTCAATTTATCTCTTTACTCTCACATTTTACTATAAGCAGCACAGATAAATCAGGCCAGACCTTACATACATTTCTTGGACATCTTCTCAGCTAACTATTCAAGTTCAACATTAATAAGTTCTACTTTCCACCCAACACTAGAACACAGTTCAACCAAGTTTTCTGCTACTTTCTAACCAGGATACTTTTCCTCCAGTGTCTAATAACATGTTCTTCATTCTGAGGACTCATCACAAGCACCTTTAAAGTTTATATTCCCCATAATACTTTCTTTGCGGTACTGTATATATTATTTAAGATGATAGAAGCTTTCTCTTCTGTCCTCCTCACTCCCTTCCGAGCCTTCACCAGAATTTCCTTTAATTTTATATTTTTCTATCAACCATTTATTCAAGGCAAAGAAGGCTTTTTCTATGAAGCACCTCAAAATTCTTCCAGCCTCTATCCATTATCCAACTCATTATCCAACTCCAAAGACATTTTCACATGTTTAAGTATTTGTTAGTGTAGAATCCCACTTCCCAGTACCAAAATCTGTGTTAGTTTACAGGAACTGCCATAACAAATTACCACAAAGTGGATTAAGACAACATAAATTTATTTCTTTTACAGTTCTGGAGGCTAGAAATCTGAAATCAAGGTGATGGCAACATTGAGTTCTTTTAGATTCTCTGCAGTACAATCCGTTCCATGACTCTCTCCTAGCTTCTGGCAGTTGCCTGCAATCCTTGATCTTCTTGGCTCACATCTCTATCAGTTCAGTATCTGCCAACAATGACCTTCTTCCCTGAGCTCTTTGCTTCCTTACGAGGAGCCTGTCATTGGACTGAGTGCCCACCCTATTCTAGCATGACTTTGTCTTAATTAATAACAGCTGTAAAAACCCTATTTCTAACAAGGGTCACGTTTTGAGGTTACAGGTAACTGAATTTTGGGGGAACACTGCTCAAGGGTAGACACTGGTCCCGTGTGAGTTCCAGGCATGGTTGACTGTAACCCTTTCAGGTTTTAGGCATTGGGTAGTTGCTCCACAAATGTTTGCTGCTCAGTACTCAACTGAATACACTATTGGGGACCCTCTACCAATCTCCAGATTTCTCTTTATGTGCAGCTCTATTTTCTCTGGTACTCTACCTTGTGAACCCTAGCTGCCCTGGTGTTCCAACTCACAGCAGGGAGTCTTCCATGTTCTGCCAGGATCCTTCCTCCTGCCCTGTGACTGGAAACACTCTGAAAAGGAAGTAAACTGGGGCAATGGTGGGATTCACATTAGTTTCTGATCTTTCAAGTGCCATTGGTTATGTTACTTTATGCCAGTATCTTAAGAACCATTACTTATTTTCTTTTGACTTTTGTTTTGTTTTGTTTTTCCTGTTTTAGGTAGGAGGGTGAATCCCATTCTCAATACTTCATATTGTCCCCAAATAGAATTTTGCTATGATTTGAAAACAGAAAGCAGTGTTAAAATTACCTTTACACAGAATAGTCATTTACACCAGTTCTGTGTATCCTTTAAGTCCATTTCTTTCTGTACCTCTGTATAGAATATGCTCAGTAAATGTTTGGATGGCAGTGATAATGTTATCTATTTAATTACTTTCTTCAGTACCTGACTACAGACCACCATTCATTCATTCAGTTAACATACATTTATTAAACTTCTATTTGAGTTTCCAGTTGTTTAACAATTATGATAATCCAGGCACCATGCTAAATGCTTGAAACTCCTATTCCAGCTAACTCTTAAAGAAATATAGGTAAGTCTATTACCCTCAGTTTGCAGAAGAGAAATATGAGACTTGGAAAGTTTAACCATCTTCCCTAAGTTCACATACTAGATATCTTAATTTCCTAGGGCTGCTGTAACAAAGTATCACAAACTTAGTGGCTTAAAGCAACAGATTTATTGTCTCACAGTTCTGGAGGTTAGAGGTCTGAATCAAAGGGTAAGCAGGGTCATGTTTCCTATGAGTACGCAGGGTTCTGGCAGTTGCCTGCCAACAATCTATGTAGTTCTTTGGCTCGTGGCATAATTCAATCTCTGCCTATGTCACGTAGCTATCTTCTTCCTCTATGTCTGTGCCCAAATTTTCTGTCCTCTTAAAGATACTAGTAATATTGGATTAAGACGCACCCTAATCCAGTTTGGCCTCATTTTAGCTAAATAACGTCATCAAAGTTCCTATTTTCAAATGGGATCTCATTTCACAAGTTGTAAGTTAGGACTCAACGTACTTTCTTTGTGCTACACAATTCAATCCATAACACTTAGTAATAAAATTCAAAGTCAATTCTGTCTGGCTCCAGTCAGTATTCTTGCTCTGAGACATTTTGCATACTTTCTCTATTCAGTATAATTTATTGCAAGTGCCTTGAGAAAATGAAACTTTCCTTTCACTCCCGTTCTCAAAGTGAAACTTTGCTTTCCCCTGAAATTACTGCTTTCCTAAAATCCACTTGCTATCGGACTTAGAGGTTGTTCCGGTTTGATAATGCTGCTGTTATGCAAAATACCAGAAATGGATTGGCTTTTATAAAGTGGGTTTATTTGGTTGCAAAATTACAGTCTTAAGGCTGTAAAAGTGTCCAACCTAAGGCGTCAACAACAGGGTACCTTCACAGAAGAATGGCTAACAGTGTCTGGAACACCTCTGTTGTCTGGGAAGGCACATGGCTGGTGTCTTCTTCCTTTGCTCCCAGGTTGTGTTTCAAAATGGCTTTCTCCCTGGGTGTTTCTCTCTAGGCATCTGGAGGTATTTTCTTAGTTTCTCCCAGGCAAACTCTGGAGTAGCAAAAGTCTACTTTCAATGGCCATCTTCAAAATGTCTCTCTTGGATGAAGCTCTCTCCAAAATGTCACTCTTAGCTGCTCTGGGTGCCTTCTGTCTGTGAAAACTTTTGTAGGACTCCAGTGATCCAATTAAGACCCACTCTGAATGGGTGGGGTAACAACTCCATGGAAATTATCCAACCAAAGGTCTCGCCCACAGGTGATTAAGTCACAACTCCATGGAAACAATCAAAGGATTCCAACCTAATCAACACTAATACGTCTGCCCCTACAGGATTGCATCAAAGAACATGGCATTTGGGGAAACATAATACATTCAGACCGGCACAGAAGTGGAACAGAATTTCTGTGCTCCTCATTGCTGCTTCCAGACTATTTTCCTCCCCTCTCCATAAAACCCCCATCCTTGATTTGCTCTAATAAGCTTAAACACATGCCACCTCTCTTTTATGCAGAAGAATTGAGTAATTGGCTCACCATAACCCTAATATAAGTCCTGATATAATTGTTGGTGATTTCAGTATCTACAAAGATGATCCTGTTCTCTTTCAATCACGTAATTTCCCCCTTTTAAAATATATAGGTTTTCATTTAATTCCTCTACTGAAAAGTCTACAATGGCTCTTGATTTCACTTAAAATAAAAACTAAAGTTTTTACAATGTAGGATGATCAGTTTATTATATAAACTGAAAACTTTTGATAGTAAAAGAAGGCAATAGACAATAATGTTGGAAAAGCAGGAGAAAACTGAAACTGTTTTGGACAAATGGGGACTTATGGACACCTGGCTGATATGGCCCTACAGGATCTGGCTTCTATCATATCCTCTGATATTTCCTAACACTTATCTCCTCCTACACTCTGCTAAGCCACACCAGCTTCTTCTGTTTCCTCAGTTACACTGAGTCTTGAAGAATATACCCTAACTCTTCCCGTTTGTGGAATTCTCTTTCCCCAGGATCTCCTATGGTTGTTGACTTTACTTAATTCAAATAACTTCTAAAATTTTACTTTTATAAAGGAAATCTTCCCCAGAAATGTAATAAAAACAGCAACTCCATCCCTGCCCTTAGCATTTTTCATCACATTTACCCTGCCTTTCCCCCCCATAAAAAACCTATTATCCTGAGATAGAAATTACTACTGAAAACAAAAACTGACTAAAGGCACTTTTCCCTCTAGAGAATTAAGTAATGCTACCTTCAGGGAGGCCGGTCCCTTGGCTCTTTAATTTAGGAACACATCCTGATTTGATTTCAATGGAAATTTTCAATTGAAAAGAGTCGCTTGTCTGAGGAAGAGATAAATAGATAAATAATAAGAGATTACTTTGCATAATCAAATAAGGAATAATGAATTTCTACAGGCCACTAAGGTAGATAGGTGACTGAGAGTATACTCAAGAGTAGAAATTTTAGAAGTGTTTAGTCTAAAGACAGAAGAGTGCCTAAGTAATATCTACTGCTAAATTTTATGCTTTCATACTTTGTGTTCTGTAACTACTTTAGCATTAGTCCCCAATGTACTGTCCATATGTCCTCAATATACTATACATCCCCAGTGTACTGTACATATATCCCTTCTGAGAACCACAGTGTTATACAAAGGAATGAAAAAAGGTAGGATTTCATACTGGTAGTGAAACAGGCAAGAAAAGAAGACATGGTTCATGGTACCCCACTCCTGGTACCAAAATCTGTTCTAGTTTGCTAATGCTGCAGAATGCAAAACACCAAAGATGGATTGGCTTTTATAAAAAGGGGGTTTATCAGTTTATCAGTAATAGGGTACCTTCACTGGAGGATGGTCAATGGCATCCGGAAAACTTCTGTTAGCTGGGAAGGCACGTGGCTGGCATCTGCTCCAAAGTTCTGGTATCAAAATGGCTTTCTCCCAGGACGTTCCTCTCTAGCAAGCTTGCTCCTCTTCAAAATGTCACTCACAGCTGCACTGAGTTCCTTCTCTTTGAGTCAGCTCATTTATATGGCTCCACTGATCAAGGCCCACCCTGAATGGGTGGGGCCACACCTCCATGGAAATATCCCATCAGTTATCATTTACAGTTGGGTGGGGTGCATCTCCATGCAAACAACCTAATCCAAACATTCCAACTTAATCCCCACTATTATGTCTGCCCCACAAGATTGCATCAAAGAATATGGCTTTTTCTGGGGGACATAATACATTCAAACTGGCACAGTTCATATGAACTATCAGGAAATACTGTGAAAGACATTTGAAAGGAGTGAAATGTGGGTGCCCTGTCTAGCTCACCCCATCTATATTATCTCCAGCTTTCATTGTCTTTGAGCTATTTTACTACTCTGTAAATTATAGAAAACTGATAATAATGCAAATGATTTTTGTCCATAGAAAAGTGAATTTGTTGTGTCCAGTGGAATACAATTGATTATTGCCTGAGAGTAGATCAGTTTTGGTAACATAAATTAGAGTCAGTCAGCCTTTTCTACAAAAGGCAAGATAGTGAATATCTTATGCTTTGCAGCAATGTGGTCACTGTCACAGCTATTCCAGTCTGCCCCTGTAGCACAAAGGCAGTGATAGACACCATGAAACAAATGAGTGTGGCTAGATTCCAATACTATTTTATTCCAAAAACAGATTCAGGCCATAGGGCATAGTTTGCCAACCCCTGAGATAGATTATGATTCATTTTACTCAATAGCTTATTTTCCAAGTATTAAAGTAATGAATTGAATATATAGAACTTTTGGAGATCCAAATTATTTATTATATAATTAAAAGTAAAAGGAAGACTATGTGTGTACATGTGTATATATATATTTTTAAACAATTAATTCACCTTTTGCTCCCAATAAATGAGTACCCATAAACAGGAAAAAAATTTGTTCTTGGCAACAAAAATAGGGAGAATATGTATTTAAGTTTTTTATGATCCTAATGACCAATAAATGTAAGATTCTCTACTTCAGTAGTCTTGCCAAACAAGTGGTATGATGAGTGTACGTGATGGCATAACTAAAGATTGACTACATAAAAAAAAAGAATTTGGTCAAAATTATAGTTAGAAAGTGAGTGTTCTAGGAAAGGATATGAAAAAAATTGATAAGCTCTGAGGTTCTAAAACTGAGGTGTTGAAATTTCCAATTCTTGGCATGGCATCAAAAACCAAGACATATTTGAATCAAAGCATATTGTTGATGTTTAATTTCAGAAAAATAGAGCAAAGACAGTAACCATGTCAGATTTATAGGCCAGATTCCACCCCGCCCCCCACCTCTGCCCCCAAAATTCAGTTTGAAAATAAGGAATGGATAACAATAGCCTATGGGAAATGTGTCTGGTTGGATAACAGATATATGCCCTCAGTCTTCTCTCAGAGGGCAGAGCAGGAGTCTTCTGCAGCTGAGTACAATAAAAGTCCTGGTACCATACAGGAAAGAGAGTATTTAGTGACCGTAATGAAAGCATGTTGTTATATAAAAAGTTGCAATCACAATTTGCAAAGGTGGGAGTCTGTTAAGCTAATACCCACCATACTATTAACATCACTCAAACAGCCCATGTATTAAAATTGAAAATACATATAAAGAAAAATATACCATAATTCTATACCACAAAGACACTCATAGTTAAAAATTTATTATATGATTCTTTGTCAATAGCTCTCAAACTTTGCTGCATATTGCTATCACCTTAGAACCATTACAATATTATTCTTGCCTGGATCCCACTTCTAATACAATTAGTCTAGATTATTCTCTGGGTAAGGGAATTTTTATAATCTCTCTAGGTGATTCTAATGTGCAGCAAAGATTAAGAATCACTGTTTTACATGCTGTATATATATATATGTATATAATAAACATGGGATCAAACTGTCTATACAGTTTTATCACATTTCTCATTTTATATATATATATATATTAAAATGTTTCTCCATGCCAATAAATACAGATCTGCATCATCATTTTAATGGGCACCTATTACTTTCCTACATGGATATACTGCAATTTCTATCTAAACAGGCCACTGTTGGGGGCCATTTACATTACAGACAATTTATTTTTATTAAAAATACTAATTGACATCCTTATATATGCAACCTTGCTCATTTGTATAATTACTGTTGAAAATTTTCTAGAAATAAAATTGCTGGCTCAAGGGGTATGCATATGATTAAAGCTGTTGACCCATCTTCCCTCCAGCAATAAATGAAATTGTTTATTTCCCTGTAGCTTCACCATTTATCTTTATCAAATCTTTGCCTGAAGGCTGAAATAGAGATACAATTTATTTCAATTTATCAATTTTTGTGTTATGTCTTTGATATTGTGCTTTCAGAGGTGTTCCTTGCCCCTAGCTTATATAATCTGCCATGTTTTTAAAGTTTTGTTTTAATTATTATTTTATATTTCACATAATCCATTTGAAATGCATTTTTGAACAGAACATGAAAAATTAAAAAAAAAAAAAAAAACTAACTTTAATTTTTCCTTACTGGTAAACCAGTTTACCAAATAAAATACTCAAGCATCCTTGATTTGTTAAACTCAGAAAGCTCATTTCTGAAATGAGGAAATAATGGCACCTAATTCACCAGTTTCTGGGTAGATTAAAAAGTAAATATATATAAAGCACGGAGAACAGTGTATGGTACATAATGAGTATTCAGCATGTGATTGCTACTATTATGATGATTATCATCATCATCATCATCATCATCACATTGTTTATATAACTCAGGCCTATTTCTTGACTTTGTATCCTGTGGCACTGGACAGCTTGTTTAGCTTTGCCCCTGAATGCAATGGTTTCAATAGGAGTAGCTTTGACATTCCCTATTTTGTCAAATTTATTCTGGATAGTTTCATATTTAGAGTATCAGATTGACTTAAAATCACATTTTTAAATTCAAATAAAGATTTCATTATGATTGGGTTAAATATATGGGTTAACTAGAACAAGCTTCAAATGCTTAAAATTGCCTATTCTTTTTACCTGGTAACATCATATCCTCTCCCTATTGTCAAATCTTCTTTTATGTCCTCTAAATTCATACCATTTTCTTCAGAAAGGTCTTGCATATTCTTAAGTTTATTTCTAGGAATTTTTCATTTTTATTAGCTTGTCAAAGGGTTATTTTTTTCCATTAGATTTTCTGACTAGTTATATATAATATATATGGATGATAGCTTTTGTATACTTATTTGTAAGTGACCTACTTCTACACTGAACTCTCGATAGTTATAATTCAAGAACATAATAATTCAAGGCTTCTCATTGTGTGAAGAATGCAGCCTGTAGCAGCTAAGTCTTCATTCTGAATTAGGATAGAACTGAAGCAGGAAAAATGGGTGAAGGAAATAAACCACTTCTCCTCGGGTTCACCTTTAGAATTAAAAAGCAGACCACCTCTTTTATTTGTAGGGTGTGTCCCTTATCTTTACAGAGTCAAATGTTGGAAATGATTAAACATAAAATGTTTTAGGTAATAGTGTAGGGCCCTAGTGACTATCAAAATATATTAAATATAGGCTTGACTCACAAGATTAACCACCACCATCTTTATACCCTAGCAGTTACAAATTAATGTCTTCTTAAACTTTATTCTTTACAGTGTATCTATGAGGAAAGACAGCTGTTCTCCAAGTGTGGTCCATGGACTCCAGGGCAGGGGGTTGGGGAGATCTTCAAGATCTATTTGGGATGATGTGTGATATCAGAATTATCATTTATAATAATACTATGACATTATTTGATTTTTAACTGTGCTGAAATTTGCAATTATGGTGAAAAACAATACTAGGTAGAACTGCTTAGTATGAATCAAGGAAGTGCTAGCAAACCATACAGGTGAGTAGTCAATGTTTTCTTCACCACCAAGCACTTGCAGGAAAAAAAAGTGTCACCTAAGAGTGCCCTTGATAAAGCAGTAAAAACTACTAATGTTATTAAATCTCAACCCTTCAGTATACGTCCTTTCAATATTCTGTGCGATGAAAAGGGAAGAATGCATAAAGTACTTCTGCAGTATAATATGTTGGCTGACTGGAGGAAATGCACTTGTATGATTGATTGCTGAAGTGAACTAGCAGCTTTTTTCATTGAGCACACCACTGTTATTTGAAAGAATAACTCCCAAACTAATGGTAATCTGGAGTTTAGCAGATATTTTCTTGAAAATGAACTCAGTGAGCCTGTCCCTTCAAAGAAAATAACTGGCAATATTTGTTGCCAGTGGTAAAATCTAAGCTTTCAATTGAAAATTACAAATTTGAAAAACTTATAACTGCCACCATGAGCTTGCTAATTTCCTAACGTGAAAAGTGTTTTCTAATGAGATGGGTGATAACAACAAATGCAATATGTATATATAAAATACAATGAAATATAAATTATATAATGAAATATTTGGAATATTTATATTCTAAAATGGTATCAATATTTCCCAAATGACCAAAATCATTTATAGGCAAATGATCCAATCAAATATACAACCAACAAAAGGATTTTAATAACAGAGTACAAAAAAATTACTGATGTAGTCTCAGAGTCCACATTACAACTAATTTATAAGAAACTATCATTTGTCAAAGGTGTATAGTCACAATTATCTGAAAAGTCTATTAAAAAAATGTCAATTAAAATATGCTTCCCTTTTCAGGACAGTCCTTCAACCAAAACTTTGTTATGGGTTGAACTGTGTTCCCCAAAAGTACATGCCCAACTCCTAACTCCCTGTTCTGGTGAATGTGACCTCATTTAGAAATAGGGCCTTTAAAGACCTATTTTATTAGTTAAGATGAGGCTAAATTGGGTTAGGATGTGCAGTAATCCAATATGACTGCTCTTATAAAGACAGGAAATAGGACACAAACAGACAGACACAGACTGCCATGTGATGACTGAAGTGAAGACTGAAGCTCAATGATTGCAACAAACCACCAGAAGATGGGAAGAGGCAAGAAAGGATTCTCCCCTACAGATTTTGGACTTCTAACCACCAGAACTGTGAGACAATACATTTCTATTGTTTTAAGCCATCCAGTTTGTAGTACAGTTATCCCTTCCACATCACCACAGTTAGGGGCTCCACAGTCTGGAAAATTTGCATTATTTTTTTTCAGGGTTTCAGAAAACTCCCTAGCTGCCTATTGATCAGCAGAAGCTGCCTCTCCCATTATTTTTTTTTTTTTTTAATTTTCAAATCAGACTTTGCTGGCCTGAAAATCCATAAGGGTAGACCCCTCAACTTCATTTTCCTTAAAGGAATCATGTAAAGACTTAGCCTTTTCTCATATGATGCCAGAGTCTATCGAAATGCCTTTTTTATAGCAATCCTGCATATTTCTTGCCTTTGTGTGTCATCTGCTGACTTTTGCACGTCATCAGCAGCTTCCACAAAAGTCCCCCAAAATTCCCATTTAATTTCTTACGCTGACCCGTGATATATCGAAATTGTGATGAGGAAAGTCATGATATGGAAAGAATAGCTGTACTTTGTTACAGTAGTCCTAGCAAACTAAGAAGCACTTTAACCAATACATCATAGTGCAATAGATTGAATGCAGAAGCAGATAAGGGATTTTTCCTTTAAGCCAGACATTAAAAGGGTTTGCATAAAAGTAGAACATACCACTCTTCTCACTAATTTTTTGATTAGGTAAAATATAGCCATTTTCATAAAAATGTTATTTATATTAAGGTATAATGGATTTATTATTTTTAAATGAACTTGATAAATAAATATTTTAAAGTTTTATTTGTTTCCTAATATGGCTAAATACTGATAGCTATAACCCACATGAACACAAGTTCTTTAGGGTCCTCAATGCTTTGGAAGTATGTAAATAGTTCTTGAGACCCTCCAAAAATTGATTACCACTCGAATAAGCAAAACAGTTTTTAAGGATTATCTAGCATCTTTGTAGAATTTGCCAAAAATATGATAAATAGCCTTTGACTCAATTTTGCCTGACTGTAAAAAAATCCCATTGAGAAACTTGGATTCCACTGATCAAAAGACTGTCCTGAAATATCTAAGATTGGCTTCCTGATGAGTTTCTGATTCATCCTTCACTTGGAAGATCGTTGTTAAAGGAGGTCTTGCTTCTATAATATGGTGGTTAAATAGAGACTTTAAATCTAGAGATGCAATATAAATTGTTAGGATATTAGTCAAGGTTCTCCAGGGAAACAAAACCAGCAGGAGATATCTGTAAATATGAGATTTTATAAAAGTGTCTCATGCAGTTGTGGGGATACACAAATCCAAATTTTGTAGGGCAGGAGGCAAGCTGACAACTCTGATGAAGGTCTTCGATGAATTCTCAAAGAGGGGCTGGCTGGTTGAAGTAGAGTTGAGAATGCTCTCTTCTGACTACTGAATTCATCACCTCTACTTTTAAAGACTTCAACTGAATGGATTAAATTGTCTTTCATGATGGAAGACACTCCCTTTAGTTGATTGTAGATGTAATCAGCCATAAATGCAATTAACTTACTGATGGTTTAAGTCCACAAAATGTCATCACAGTAAGTTAGGCAGTTCTTGCTTGACCAGACAACTGGGCACCATCATCTGGCCAAATTAACACATGAACCAAACAATCACAGTCCAGCCTTTGTCAACTTGGTAGCTATACACATCATCTTAAACCATATTTAATCTCTAAATAAAAAGTAATAACATATATTTTTTGCCTAACAATACTCAACTGTCCTGCATACAACCAGAAATGCACTAAATCTCTCCAGAATAGGATACAAGTCCTTGGGTAATAGTCACTCTTAAACTTGATATCCTATAACTTAAATATTACAACATGAACAAAACAACTTACATCATATGATAAGGGGATAAGATAAAAAAGAAAACAAAGATATTTGCTTTATGTGCAACTATAAACATACACATCAAAAAACAAGGAAGAAATACACCGTTACAGTCCTTGTTTCTGTGACTGGTCACATGGACATATTTCATATTTATCACTACCTTCTTCCATTACCCATTCCGTGTACCCTTTACCCTCAGCATGCACCTCAGCCAGTCGTGCTTCTTTGCCTAAACCTTCACTCCTGAAGTTTCTGGGCCATTGGTAGCCCTGACTGGATTGGGTTGTTGCAGTTTTCCATTGGCTTTAATCACAGGGCATGGTAGTACTAAGAGATGCCTTGGGGATCTCCTGTATTCCTGGAAAACTCGTTACCTCGATTGTGTAGTTGCAGTCCTAGTTCTCCTTTATAGTCACGATCAGTTACCCCAGACAGTCCAGTAATCCTCTTATTTGTCTGTTAATTCAGAGTCATGAAAAGTCCTAAGTGGCCAGGAGGCAGTCTTAACTTCCAGTTAAATGGAATCATTGTTTGTCTCAGTGGAAGCACTCCTCCTTTTGGAATTAAGACATGTAGACCAGCATAGCTCAAGGTTGCAGGGACAAGAAGCAAAAATTTTCTAGTGGATCACTAGGCGTAGCAGTGAGTGGTGCCACTCCTATTTCTACCCTTTGATTCCTGGACTTGTGAATCTGGCTATGGGAGAAACAACACCATAGCATGGACGCTGATTCAGGACATACGTAGCCTCCTGGAGAACACTGCCCCAGCCCTGAAAGGTATTGCCATCTAGTTGGTGCCATAATTCAGTATTCAAAAGGCCATTCCACCATTCTATCAATCTAGCTGCTTCAGGATAATGGGAAACATGGTAAGACCAGAGAATTACATGAGCATGTGCCCATTCCCAAACTTCATTTGCTGTGAAGTGGGCTCCTTGGTCAGAAGCAATGCTGTGTAGAATACCATGATTGCAGATAAGGCATTCTAAACGTCCATGGATGGTAGTGTTGGCAGAAGCATTGCATGCAGGGAAGGCAAACCCATATTTGGAGTATGTGTTTATTCCAGTTAGAACAAATTTCTGCCCTTTCTGTAATGGAAGTGGTCCCATGTAATCAACCTGCCACCAGGTAACGTGCTGATCACCCCAGGGAATGGTGCCATATTGGGGACTGAGTGTGGGTCTCTGTTGCTGGCAGATTGGGCACTCAGCAGTAGCTGTGACCAGGTCAGCCTTGGTGAGTGGAAGTCCATGTTGCTGAGCCCATGCATAACCTCCATCCCTACCACCATGACCACTTTGCTCATGAGCCCATTGGACAATGACAGGAGTGGCTGGGGAAAGAGGCTCATTGGTATCTAAAGAATGGGTCATCTTATGCACTTGATTATTAAAATCTTCCTCTGCTGAAGTCACCCTCTGGTGAGCATTAACACAGAACACAAATATCCTCATGTTTTTTGCCCACTCAGGCCACATACCTATTCCTAAGGCGTCTTTGTCACTAACTTTCCAATCATGTTCCTTCTAAGTCCCTGACCATCCAAACCAATCCATTAGCAACAGCCCATGAATCAGTATACAAATGCATCTCTAGCCAGTTTTTCTTCCAAGCCAAATGAACAACCAGGTACACTGCTCAAAGTTCCACCCACTGGGTGGATTTCCCCTCACCACTATCCTTCAGCAACATCCCAGAAGAGAGCTGCAGTGCTATAGCTGTCTCCTTTTGGGTGGTACCTGCATGTTGTGCAGAACCATCTGTAAACCAGACCTGAATTTTCTCTTCAGTCAACTGACTGTGAGGAACTCCCCAAGAGGCCATAGCTCTGGGCTGGGAAAGAGAAGGTAATTTGGCAGGAGTGGGGGTCATGGGCATTTGGGCCACTTCCTCATGTAATTTGTGCCTTCAGTATCTGCTTGAGTCCTATCTTGTTTATACCATTTCCATTTTATGATGGAGTGCTGCTGTGCACACCCAATTTTATGGCTTGGTGGGGCTGACAACACCGAGTTCATGATAAGCAACTCAAGTCTCATGGTGACTTGGTGGCCCATGGTTAAGCGTTCTGTCTCTAATATGGCTCAGTAGCAGGCCAAATACTGTTTCTCAAAAGGAGATTAGTTATCTGCAAAGGATGGCAAGGTTTTACTCCAAATCTTAAGTGCCTGCATTGTGATTCTCCTATAGGAGCCTGCCAGAGTCTTCAGACAGCATCTCTATATGCCACTGACACTTCCAGCACCATTGGATCTGCTGGATCATATGGTCCAAATGGCAGAGCAGCTTGCACAGCACCCTGGGCCTGTCACAGAGCCTCTTCTTGTTCTTGTCTCCAGTCAAAACTAGCCACTTTTCTGGTCAGTCAGTAAATGAGCCAGAGTAGTACACCCAAATAAGGAATATGTTGTCTTCAAAATCCAACTAGGCATTGTGCCTCCTTTTTGGTAGTAGGAGGGGCCAGATACGGCAGCTTATCCTTCACCTTAGAAGGGATATCTCAACATGCCCCACACCACTGGACACTTAGAAATTTCACTGAGGTGGAAGGACTCTGTGTCTTTGTTGGATTTATCTCCCATCCTCTGACATGCAAATACCTTACCAATAATTCTAGAGTAGTTGCTACTTCTTGCTCACTAGGTCTAATCAACATGGACCAGTGTGATGTCTTGTGGGAGGGAGAAATGATCATATGCCTGTGGACAACATTATGTCATAGGGCTGGAGAGTTGATATACCCCAGAGGTAGAACAGTGAAAGTATACTGCTGGACTCACCAGCTGAGAGCAAACTGTTTCTGGTGGCCCTTACTAACAGCAATTGAGAATAAAGCATTTGCCAGATCAATAGCTGCATACCAGGTACCTGGGGATGTATTGATTTGCTTAAGCAATGAGACCACATCAGGAATAGCAGCTCTAGTTGGAGTTGCCGCCTAGTTAAGTTTATGATAATCCACTGTCATCCTTCAAGATCCATCTCTTTTCTGCACAGGCCAAACAGAAGAGTTCAATGGGGATGTGGTGGGAATCACCACCCCCTGCATCCCTCAAGTCCTTGATGGTGGCACTAATCTCAAATGCCTCTAGGAATCCAGTATTGCTTCTGATTTACTACTTTGCTAGGTAGAGGCAGTTCTAATGGCTTCCACTTGGCCTTTCCTACCATAACAGCCCTCACTCCACAATTCAGGGAACCAATATGGGATTCTTCCAGTTATTGAATATATCTATTCCAATTATGCATTCCAGAACTGGGGAAATAACAACAGAATGGGTTCAGGGACCTACTGTACCCACTGTGAGACAGACCTGAGCTCAAACTTGAGCTCCATAATCCCCTACTCTATGACTGGTGAATCAGAGTGATGTTTTGGGTCTCCTGGAATTAATGCCACTTCTGAGCCAGTGTCTAATAATCCCTGAAATGTCTGATCATTTCCTTTTCCCCAGTGCACAGTTACCCTAGTAAAGGGCTGTAGGTCTCAATAGAGAAGGCTGGGAGGAAGTTTAACAGTGTAAATTTTTGGCAGTGTAACAGGGTCCTTCTCCAAGTAGATCTGGCCTTCCCCTCATTCAAGGGGCTCTGGGTCTGTGGTGAGGATTGGGTTTCTAAGGGTTTTTCTCAATGTTTATTCCATTTACAGCTTTAGGTCTTCCCTTTGCAACTATGCCTTAGAGAAAGTCTTTCTTCCTTCTCTTCGACTTCCTCCAGCTGTGGACTGCTGTTACTTATAACTCGAAGTTTGCTAACTTGGTGCTTGAAGGTGTGGGGGGGAGGGCTTCTTCTCTATTTTCTGGTTCAGTCTATATCTTAAGCAGGTACTGTGTCCCTGTGTGCCTGCCTGCCTCAACCCCAAGACCAAAGAACACACCAAAAAATTACCCATGAATTCCTAAAAGTATTTCCCAATAACCACTTTCCCCCTCCCCCCATATCTTTGGTGCTGATCCTAGGGAAGCAAAACTGTAACAAAAAGAAACAGTCACTTTTAAATCCAGCTGACTATGACTAGTCACTATACTGATCACCTGCTTCCCTGCCCACTGTTTCCAGAAGAAACCGTGGTGTGGTTGGTTGAATAATACACCCATAAAGACGACCAGATCCTAATGGCCAGAAAACATGAATATGTTACTATGAAAAGGGATTGTACAGATGTAATTAAATTAAGGATCTTAAGGTGGGGAGAGTATCCTGGATTATTCAGGTGAGTCCAATATAATCACAATGATCCTTTCAAGAGGGGGGCAGGTTGATGGAGTCAGGCAGAAGATATGATGGCAGAAGTAAAGGGGCAGAGAGAGATGAGAAGATGTTACCCTGCTTGTTTTGAAGATGGAGGAAGTAACCATGAGACAAGGATTCTCCTCTGAGTCTCCAGAAGCAATATAGCCCTGTGGACCCATTCCCAAATCTGTAAGACAAAAATTCATGTTGTTTTAAAACACTGTAGTGATTTTTTACTGTGGCAATAGGAAAGCAATACACATGATAGTCATTCAGAACAGCAGGGATGAGTCTAAGATTGCTTAAAGGATGACAAAATGTTAACAGAGATGGAAGAAGGGAGATAAGATTGTGAATGTCTTTTCTCTTGTTTATAGTCTGTGTTTATTATGTGGTTATATTATTTTTATAATATACAATGATTTATAATTAAACTTTTAAAGGCATTACCATTTATGCCTGTTCCATGTATGGTTTTGTAAATGCAGTGGACAATTCAATTCTTTTTAGCACAGCCCACATATAAAAGTTTACCAGCAGTGACATGGATTCCAGTTTCTCATCCGTAATCATGCTAACCATACTCCCTCTTAACACTTTGTGCTTTACTCCACAGCTTCATATTCTGGTTAGTGACATTTTAAAATTCCTTTCTCTGACCTTCATTCTTCACTTCACATCCAATCTTGCTTTCAGTTCCCCATCCCCGTGGAAAAGAGATAACAGTGCCTTAATCCACATCATTTTCAGCATAAATGTTCATACCAAAATTTGGTGTTGACATTATATGTATGACTTTTTCTATCCAAAATGTAACTTTTAGTCTTTCTAAAATGCAGTTTTCACCTGGAAAATATGTTGAAAATCAATGTACAGTAATGGCAAATTATCAATAAGAAGCAAGTTTATAAAATATGAGTATATGGACAGATAGTCACATTAAAAGCTTACCTTCACCAAATGATTAGCACAGAATTTTCAAGGAAACATGATTATGATTAGATCATTTATGACATTATTTATACATTTGGACAAGAATTTAATCTGTGCTCTTGCAATGATAGATTCTTGGTGACTGAAAAGTTGTTTAGCTGAAATGCCCATTTTAGGACTTACCTTTTGAGTCCCAGAGGTCATCTGTTTTCTTATTCTTTAATGAATCTCACCCTCCTCTGTTAATATCTCAGGGTTAAATTTTCTGGAATTGATTTTCCCATTATTAAGTTTTAAGTTCAACTATTATTATTGTTTGAATGACTATTATGTTTAGGCCTTTATACATGCATTGGTTAAAAAGCAGCTTACTGTACATGCTTTATAGATCTTTGCCATCTGACACACTAGGTTGATCTATGGATAGCAGGTAGGGAAAGATATATGAAAAACTATAAGAAAGTAAAGGAATTTTGTGGACCTATTGAAATAATTATTAATTTTCAGATGTTTAGATCATATTACTTTCATTTGTTCATAATGGGGCAAGAACTCTGGTGTACCATGATATACCTGCCCACTAAAACAACATGCATTCATGGGGATGGATATACGGAGTGCAAGGTTTGAGTTTATCTTTTAACTCTGAGTCTGCGTGCAGTTTCCAGGCTTCAGACAGAGTAAAGCTTGGCAGATTGATTTCATTAATACATTGCTCTGATTATCTGAGCTCACCCACCATAAATATTTAAAACATGGTGACAGTCAGATTCATTTTGGAAGGCCTGTGGTTTTGCAGGATGGAAGAAAAATAATCCATATTACTTGTGAAGCGCCTCTGAGAGCCCTGATTGGGCACCCAGTTTTGTTAATTGAAATAGAAACAATTTCCTCTGCACTTGCTAGTGTTCCCTCCCCTTGACAGGTGCTCAATGAGAGAAACCCAAGGCGCCCTTATGTAATTAAGCGTTTGCCTGTGAGAGCCACTGTGACTCAGTCCTCATTTTAAATTGTTTCCATCTACGACTTTTTGTCTCTCTGAGCTTCTGTTGGGTGTTTTGTTCATTTTTCTAACATATTCCTTTACAGCTACCTTTTTTTCACCTTTAATTATCCCCTTCTCCTAAACTTCCCTTATTCTCCTAAACTTCCCTTAGTTTCCTGCAAAAAAACATACTCACAGCTTGGCTAGTTTTGTTTTGTTTTTTTTTCCCTTCCCTGTCTTTTTTTGTATGGAAATAAAGCTCAACAGCTACTCAGTCTATTCAGCCCAGTACTTCCCAGTTTAAGCAATTGAGGGCTCTATGAAATGAAACATGTTTCTTTGGGGTGAATACTGTTAATGGAAGGATTCTCCCCCCCACTGAAGGCACATTAAGATACGTTTAACTTCTCCAGGGTTCAGTCACTTCAAAATAAAGGTTTAAAGATATTCTGAGGAAATGCTAGAACTTCAAATTCATCTTACAGTGCAGCAAGCTTTTATGGCCTATTTTAAGGACTTGGTACTGGCTCTTCTGTTTAATGAGCAATTTAATTTAAAGCCTAAAATTATCAAGTATTCCAACAGAGGCATAAATAATGCAGTTTATAATATTATTATCAAGCACATAAAGATATATTTGCCTTCCATTAACGACATAATTTTAAAGTAGTCTGACCTCTTCAGATGTGTAAGAGCATGCAAGTAGTGCAATTTGTCACAGGTCTTTTACACGTTAATAAGATGTAATTAATTGTCTGTTTTGTCTAATTAACTTTTCAGACACTGGAAGCTCTTGTTCCTTTAATACAAAGCAAATGGCCCTATTTGCAATTCTAATACTTGACAAAATTTTGACCATAAACTCAAGTCGACTCACCCTAGGAACAGAGTGTGAAGGCAATAAGAATTCAACAGAGGATTATTATCTGTTTCTAGGATATTAATATATTTTTAATGTAAAGAGTAGAGAAAACTTCTACTCCAAAATGTAACCTACAATTGAAAACCATAATAGTGGAGAAATTGAGAGTAGAGAATAAATGATGAGATAATATATACAGACATTCCAAGAACATATCATTATATAAGAAGTTCTACATTTGATTTCATTTTTATTCATTTATTCATTTAGCTATACCCTCATTCATTTATCAATTCATTAACTCATAGAGGGTCAGCTCTCCGCAAGATAGATTGCTAGGTGCTAGAGATTTGAGGATAACTAAAATAAAAACACTGCCCTTAAAAGAATGTTTATGTTGTTATTTAACTATGGAGGTATCAGTAAAATTAACTTAGTCTTAGATTAGACCCATATATGTGTAAACTTTTTTCTCTTAGTGATATGTAAAACAGAGTGAATTTCTGTGGCATATTTGTTCAATGGGTTCAATATATTTACTCCATTGTTCATCCTTTTAAAATTTCAAAATTAATGTATGTTCACTATAAATATTTGGAAAATAGTTGTAAATATTATTTTGTTGCACAAAATTATTTAATATATTCAAAACCATTATTTTAATGTATAGAATAATTCTAATCTTTACTGTAATTAATTTAGCAGTGACTCTTGCAACAAACCACCTTTTTAAAAATTCTGATCTGTAATTCTAGTGAGAGCCTCTACAGGGATTATCATGGACAGTCAAGGTTGAAAAGTGTTTTACTACTGTAATAAATTTACTTGTTTCCAAACTACCAGTGTGACAAAAATGTGACATTTTACATTCTACATCACTAAGAATATTCTTAGGGTATCCCTTAGATTTAGAATCCCTGGACCAAAGTTCAAATCTAAAACTTTCTTTTAAAGCTCCCAATTCATATAGTCAAATTACTTTCCAAAAAATTTCAGATATTTGACCCCCTAAATGAGAATACCAGTCTTATCTAGACTGCATTAATTATTTAAAAATTCATATTTGATGAAAAGTGTTTCTCCATTATTCTTATTTGAGGGTTTGATTGATGTCTCTCCTATATATAGTGTATGCACATATAATAATATTAAATGTCTCCCTATCATCTTAGTAGCAAACATTTTCTTCTATTTTTAATGTTCATTGTAACATAATAAAATACTAGTTAAAAGCATGTGATCTGGAGTCAGACCTTCTGAGTTATAATCCTTTCTCTGACCCTGGGTAAAATCCATAACCTGTCTGTTCCTTAGTTTTTTTATCCTTAAAATAGAGGACAATAACAGCACTTGCCTCACTGGTTAATCATGAGGCTTAAATTTGTAAATAAATATAAAACTCTTAAAGAGCACCTGAATTACAATGAACTTGCAGTAAATGTTAGCATTGATATCATTGCTTCAATATGATTTTAAATATACAAAGACATTTTAAGTTTCAGTCAAATTATCAATGTTTTTGTGTTTTTTTCCAAGTGCTACCATTTTGTCCATTCCAAGATCAATTCCATAATATATTATGTTTTCTTTTTCTCACCTTTCTCCTGTAGTTCAACTGGAACTTACTTTGCATTTGTTGAGATGAACAATTAACTTGATTTTTTTTTTTTTTTTTTTTTTTTTAGCTCCTAAGTAGCTCACTTTCCCCACATAGTGTCTTCAATAACTTACAAGTATGTATTGGTGTGTGTGTATGCCTTTAGCACATACTAAGTCTATATATATAGATTTCAAGGCTATCTATTTTGCTACACTGATCTGTTATTTGTTATACCCCTACCACATCTTTAAGAGCTCCTTTATTCATCTCTACTTTCAGCATTGTTTTAGTTATTTTCATCTTTTAATTTATCAAAAGCAACATTAGAACCATATTTTTTAATGTTTGCTAAAAAAGCTCATTGTGATTTTTATTATAGTATGATTAAAACCTATTATGCAGAAAGAAATAATTGCCTTTACAATTGACAGTTATTGTATCCAAGAATACTATATATATCTCAATTATTCAACTTCTTATAAGACTTTCAGTGGTTTTAGAGATGTATTTTTATAGTCATACACATTATGTGTATGCAGAACATACTCTTCTGTATATAGTTAAATTATATACATACACATACTTAGTAATTTTAATATTGAATTTTAGTCTTTATTTTAGTCTACTAATGTGACAAAGACTGAGAAAAGTGTTTATCCCTTTATAATTTTGTTTTCGTAAATGTTTTACCATTTTAAGTTTTAATGTATCACATGAAGGTTCATGATTATTAAACCCCTAGTATGGAATCTAACTTTTGATAATATAAAATTACTTTATGTATGCTTACTTTATAAATGCTTACAGAAAGAATAAGTGTGTCTATCCTAAAATACATACATATATAATATATTTACTGCTTCCATATAAATGATATATATGTATATTACACACATATATCTTTAATATTTATGCCTTTCTCTTTACTTATAATTGCAAGCTTTCCAAATGTGTGTATTTATTATTATAATAAAAACATATAGCTCAGTTGCTGAAATGTGATTCCTTTATGATGTGCATTTTAAATTTTATGGTGATTTTGATGGTAAAATATTATTTTAAATTCTAATAGTTCCTCAGTTTATCAAATAAATATGTCAACATTTCTCTAAAATAGGGATACAATAATTCTTGTTAATTTGTAGACAGCTTTTTTTAGCTCATTGATTTTGGGTGTGGGTGTGTGTTGTGCTATGTATTCTTTCAAATAATATCAATTTTATTGCTTCCAATCCTTTTGCGTTGGTTGCTATCCCTTCAACAATTACAATGTTAGGCTAGGTTTCCATTCTTTGTTCTTCATGGCTTACACCCACACTTTCATTAGTATCGAGTCTGACTTCCTCCCCCTGCATTCTTGGACAGTCTCCCAAGTCTTTCAAGTTTATCTTTCAAATCACTGATTCAGTATTCCATTTCAAATATTGTCTTTTCCATCAGTGTATTTTGTATTTCCAAACATTCTTATTTTTTTATGCTAGTTGTTCTCTTTGCATTATGAGCCCAAGCTCTTGTTTCTTATGACCATATCTTCATTGACATATTTCAAAATGTCAAGCATGTATCTTACAATGTTATCATAGTTTAATCTTAGAAAAATTTTACAGATACGCATCTGCTCTTTTTCTAATTTTTTTTTTTTTTTTAATGTTAAGACATGTTTGGCTTAGTCATATTCGAATAAGCTGATATTTATCTAGGCCTGCTGTTTTTACAGCAACTAGAGTGAGTAGAGTATATTTGGTCCCTCTAATTGCTTGTGTAGATGCTGGCAAAATAGTCCCCCCACCCTCAAAGTAGATCTAGTTCAATTTGAAATGCTCTACATACTTTTCATCTAAGGTTGACCTGCTCCACTGAGATTGAAATGTATTCTGATGTATTTTGAGACTTTGAGAGCTGAAAAAGAGAGTACTTATGAATTATCTAAAGAATTCCATTGTTAACAAACATGACAGGATGTATTGTTCATCATCATCATCATCATTGCATGCACTTATCATTTTATTGGGTAGTTGACACTGTCCTAAGAATTGCCTTATTTTCAGATTAAACTAAACCACAACCAATCATAAGAGTATTAATGTATCAGTGACAACTGAAATCATAGAAAAATCTATTAAATCTGAAAAGCTCAGAATTTTGCATGTGAAAAACCTGAAGCCCAAAGAGGTGAAGTAATTTGCCACAGAGGTCGTAGGTCTTAGGTGACATAGATTGAGGTTTGACTCGTGATCCCACATACTAATGATTTTTCCATGATACCACACTAGCCCTTATGGTTCAAGAATCAAGGAAACACAAATGTTCACTAATGAGAGACAGATATGTCAACAGACTTGATCAGGCAAGTGGTAACCAATAGTAAAGACAAAGTTTTCACAGTAGGTAGAGAATTAATCATTTTTCTTGACCTCTATAAAAATTATTCCAGCAACCTCTGAGGGATGTGTAGGTGAATATTTAAAGAGCTTGTCACCTGAAAATGGAGATTTTTAATTTAATTCTTACCTGGGATTCAGTATCACTTGACAAAGCATGCAAAGGTTAAGAACAAAAAAAAAGACAGGACTTCTGTTTGATGTAGACCAAATCCATCACTTTAGAAGCTCACTTTCTTTATCAATAAAATTAGAAAAATAAAATACTTCCTCATCTAGTTATTATACTGATGAGAAATTATGTATGTGATGAAAACCTGAAATAATAATTGCCAGTTCATCTCAATAAATGATCATTTCTTTCCTTTATCTTTAAACACATATGAGTAAAAGTGTCAAACTTTAAGAGAATATATATTTATTGCTACCGTGTTAGCCATTTAATAAAGTCATCTTTTTATGAATAACTACAACGTGATGTTTTGTTATTTGGCAGCTAGAGAAAACACTAGTTTCATTTCGGTAATGGAGACGCTACTGCCACCTAGTGATAGTATATCTAAATTACAGAATCAGGTCTGGAAATGTGAAGCCATTTTAAAAAATCTAATTATTATTTAAAGATAAAAAGTATTTTCTACATCACATGTATATTTTAAAATTAATTTTATGGCAAAATCCAGGCATTATTACAAAACCAATCTGTTGATTCAAAAATGGTTCAGAAATGAAAAATATTCAATGTTACCAACACTTTAAAATAAATAATGCACTTTTTCTTTGCATCTTTATAATGACAAGTTAAATGGAGACTTAAAATTTTTAAAAAAATCTTCAATGTAGGCAAACTATGTAATGCTATTATTTAAAGCCAAATAACTTGATGTTATGCATGTAAAGGATTATGACAACTAGAAGCTTTAGTAAGAGAAATATTTTTGGAATTAATTACAAGCTAGTTTGCTTTGTATCTTCACTCTAGTCCTACATACAAAACAATCAAGGAGTGAAAAGCAACAATGACAAATACTATCTTCATAGATTGATACTACAAGCATGCATTTTTGTTAGTCCTAACCAGTCCCATTATGATCCTTAGTATTCAGAAATAATCATTCATACTCTCTAGTAATTCTTGGTGAAAACTAATTGTTCCATTTGGTTTGATGTCTCAAACTGCTTTCAGAGGATCTAACGTCCTCTAATTATAGCAATCAAATCAAAGTTTAAGCAATGTATCACAGAAATTAGATTTCTCACTTAGTTGTCATTAACATTTTCCAAATTGTGATGTACTTACTCATTGATAATTTCAAATAAGTTTGGAAAACACTAAAATAAATGAAGGTAAGCAGGCCTCAGTGTTCTCTCTCTTATTAGTATGCTAATGTATTTTGAGAAGAAGAGAGTTTGTATCACTTCCCAAACTCTCTAGAAAACACTGGCCTCCTCGTCATCCTTTATTTTTCCCTAAACATTTAACTAGTCTTCTAAGATACGTACACTCATTGGGAAAAATATGCCAAGAGCCTAATTTCTTATGATATGCATTAATGACTTATTTTGATACTTCTGTTTTGGAGTTTATCTTTTGTCAAAACCGATACTGAATGATGACAAAATATGTCATCCATACCATCCATTTAGGTTCCTGTTATGAAATAATGAATATGATAATTAGAGATAATTAAAATGATTTAAAACATTTTCCACCTGATTGTCATAGGTTTTTGTGCAATTAAGCCACTTTTTTGTAAGGGACGTACAGCAGAGTAGTTGAGAGGGCCCACGTCTGAGTTCTGGGGTTCAAATGGCGACTCTACTATTGACTAGGTTATGAACCTGGACAAGTTGGTTAGACTGCGAAGCCTCAGTTCCCTCAATTATTAAATGAAAACAGTAATCACACCTAATTTTGTTTGAGGATACACTGAATTAATGCATTTACAAGGTATTTAATAAATTCTAAATGCTCAGCAAAAGTTTTTAGTATTGTCCTTAATGAAACTATAAAAATGAATAAATGGTCATTTTAAGATTATATAGATTTTTAGATTTTTTTTTTGCAGGCAATTAATATACCTTGCTTCTATAACAAATAATTTCAAAGACTTATGCCTTGAAGTTAAACACATTTGGGATTGGATCAAAAATTTTAATGAAACCTTTTGGGAAAGAAATTGAAAATAAAGATCTACTTTAGTGCTTAATTTTCACTCCCAGAATTGATTTGAAACCTGAATGTTTGCTATAACCAGATTTTTTTAATATATTGATAGCTAGTTCAAAACTGTCATGAGATAAGCAACATAAATGTAATTTCCTAGTATGCTCATTAAATTGGCCAGAATAGTAACATTTTTGAAAAAATGAAGTCTTTCATTCATTACGGATGTAGGATAACTTTATGTATAAATTACTATTATATATGTAGCAAAACTTTTTGAAAGAAAGTATTCATGGCAAAAAAATTAAGTTTTAAAAGAAGGAGAGTATTATTTTAAGTATAGGTTTTATTTTATTATTATTATTGTTATTATTGTAACAAATTCTGTGTGAAAAACCAGCTAAAGTGAGTATTCTTTGTCTGAGTTGAGAATACCCAAAATGATGTTATATAAATCTTCTCTTGCTGTACCATATATAGACTGACCAGGACAGAATGAAAACCAAAGCAACTACGAGGTAAAAATCACTTTTTATTACTTCAGGTATTTCTAGATGTCAGATAAAAATGAGAACATTGCTAAAAATTTTACAGAACGACAGCTCTGCCTTATGGATAAAATTCTATAGTTTGATGTATGAGGCAGAAAATGTGAAAAATATTATGAAGTACTACCCTGACATAATGATGGAAAGCTGCTGGAAGTGTGCAAACACCAAAGAAATGTAATAGACTAAAGTTAAACAAGGAAGATTGCAATTCGTTTGAGTCTTGCCTACTCCAGAAACATGAATTTTGGCTCTAAAAAAAATGTTAGCTGCTTACTTTCATCTTTTGCTGACTACTAACTGTTCCACTTTAATGCCTCACCTTGAAACTAACTTCTCAACATAATAGTTTTGTAAATTTGTTAAATATATCATAAATATGGAATGCTCTTTAAGAGCAGTAATCTATTTTCCATGTTTTCCTTTACTAAAAATTGGTAGTCTACTATATGATAAATTACTAATCTGCTGTTTCTATCCTTGTATTATACCTCTGTATCCTCTCCTAGTGATAGTAGACATTAGATGCCTTAGTGCACATAGTGCCCATTATCCTTTTATTCTGTTCATTTTAATCAAATGTACTTTTGAGAAATGATCTAATCCTAGGTGCTCTGCCCTCCGCTATCCAAAGAGTGGACACAAAAATCAGATTAAGCCAACTAGACTCCTTCTCTCCAAGATTTCTTTCCCATCCACGGTGGGATAAGAACAACTTGACTCCTACACTCTGAAAACCTAGGACTGCCCTGGTTCCAAAAGCAATAACAGGTGGTGTATTTATTGGTTGAACATTTGTAATATAGTATAAAATCTCATGTTGGAGGCATTTGGTTGAATGTGGCCAGATAGTCTTAGCTCCTTTAATAAAATAAACCCCTTCTTTCTGTAAGTAATGCTGACATGAAATTTTATTTTCAAAGAAGCTTGCTGGTTCACTAATTTTCCCCATGCATTTCTGATGTCGAAGAGAATATCCATAGATTTGCACAAGAGCCAACTAAATGCACATTATGTATTATTACATGTAGTATGTATCATTTGTACATTGAATCTTCCTTAATGAAGGGATCCTTCTTTGAAAATGTCATCCATATAATTTGTTCCCTTCTCTGAGCCATAGCTTCCTATTTCTTAGTATGGCTTGTGATATTTTGTTGATGTCTAGACACTGGATTCTCTTGATCGGATAGTGCTGAACGTCCATTTCTCCCTCTTGTCTAAGGTTTCATTGTTGATTGACTTTGTGTTAAGTCATGGGTTAAGGCTCTTCTTTGATGCTTGTCCTAACTTATTTTAGATCTTTAGAATGGCCCATGCTTAACTGTTCAGATTTTCTAATCTGATTCTTGCCCTGTATATGCAGTGCAGTTTTTAAAATTGTAGTTTTTGTGCACTTATTTCACCTCCAGGAGAGAGTTTCCTTTTCTCTGTTCTTTTTCTGGGAATCTTTATCTGTTCTGTTTTTTTGTATGTGTGTGTATGTGTGTAGACTTTTCTCCCCAGCTCCTATGAGTTGTTTAAATTCTCTCCCTCACTCAGTTCCCTGTTTTCCTTACACTTTTCAGCTCTGAGATCCATCCTATCTTATAGCAGTTCAGTTTAGCCCCCACCCCACCCCCACTCTACTTTTTTTCTCTGTAAGGCTTTCCTGTCTCCAGTTTCTTCCCCATTAGGGTATCCCCCCTGGGAGCCAGGTGGGGTCAGTCTAGAAAGATGAGTCACCTCAGGAAAGTCCGTTTTGCCTGTAGGTGATCCAGCTGACTGAAAGTGGACTGGTCACAACATTCTTACCAGCCTTTCTGTGTTTTTGTCTATATTTTTTCTGCAAGGGACCTTTGTATGCAGCACTCCTCAGCAGCTTATAGTCAGTCCTGGGCCTTTGATGACTTTGGCCTCTGCACCTGGATATGCATGCAGGTCTAACTCAGGCTCTGTCTTTGGTGAGAGGGACCAGAGGCCACGCTGCTTGTATGACTCCTGAGCCATTACATCCAGTTCTGAGTGAGGCAGAGGGGAAATAAAAACTAACTGGTGGTCCTGTCTGGACTTCTTGTGCTTGAGATTTTTCTGTTTCCTCTGTTCAGCATTTGTGCAGTTGTTCTCTAGTCTCTACTGTCCTCCAGGGTTCAAAGCAAATAGATTTTTTCCTTGTATTCACTAAATCCCTGGGGAGGCTTTTTCAAGGAATGTTTTACATCACCATGTTGATGATGTAACCCTATCTGACTATTCTTATATTCTCTGGTATTAGGGTTGTTATGTAGGCCTCATAAAACAAGTCAGTAAGTGTTCTCTTCTCCTATTTTTTTAGAGATTTTTTAAAGATTGGATTTAATTCTTCCTTAAGTATCAAATGTTTTCTTAGATTCACCAAAGAAACCACCTAACCCAAAATGTGGGTGAATGCTTTTAATTATTAACTCATTTTCTTTAACTGATATGGGGCTATTCAGATTTTCTCTTTATTCTTGTGTACATTTTGATAAGTTGTGACTTTTAAGGACTTTGCCTTTTCTAATATGTTGTCTAATTTATTGGCTTACAGTTACTGGTAATGCTCTTATATTATCTTTTTAAGGATGTGTAAGGATCTATAGTGAGATTGCCCCTTTCATCCCTGATATTGGTAATTGGTTTGTTGTTGTTATTGATCCATCTTGCTAGGAGTTCATCCATTTTATTACCTTTCAAAGAACCATTATTTGACTTGTTAATTTTCTTACTTTTATTTCACTGATTTTTTTCTCATATCTTTAATATCATCTTCATTTTACTTTAGGTTTAGTTTGATTTCTTTCTAGCATTGTAACATGAAAGCTTAAATACTGATGTTAAAGCTATCTTCCTTTCTAATGCAAGCATTTAAAATTATAAATTTCCCCTCAAGTTCTGTTTTAGCCACATCCTACATATTTAAATATGTTGGGTTATCATTATTATTCAGATTATAATGCTCTCTTATTTGTCTTTCATTTTCTTTTTATCCCTAATGGGTTATTTAGAAGTGTAATGTTTAATTTCCATATATTGGGATTTTTCTAGATATTTGATTATCATTGATTAATAGCATAATTCTGTGACCTGAGAACATGCTCTGTATGATTTGAAGCCTTTAAATTTATTGAGGTTTGTTTTGTTGTCCAGCATATGGTCTTTCTTGGTCAATGTTCTGTATGTACTTGAAAATATGTATTATTCAGTTTAGGGATGTAATGCTCTAGCAGTATGAATTAGATTAATTTATTTGACAATATTGTTCAAATATTCCTTATACTCACTGATCTTTGTCTAGTTTTCAATCAATTATGGGTCAAAGGTGATGAAATCTCCATCATAAATATGTATCTCCTTTTTCTCCCTGTATTTATGTAAACTTTTGCTTCATGAAATTTGAAATTCTGTTTTTAGGTGTCTATACATTTAAGATTATTATTGTTTCTTGCAGAGTTGAATATTTTATTATTATAAAATATCATACTTTATCTCTGACAAATCATTTTGTCTTGAAGTCTGCTTTTCTCTGATATCAGTATAGCAACACAGACTTTCTTATGACTAGTGTTTCCATGGTACATCTTTTTCCATTCTTTTGCCTTTATTATATCAATGTCTTTATATTTGAATTTGGTAGCTTTGTAAACAGCATACAGAACATTTTGTGGTTTTAAATCCAAATTTCAAACTTCTTTCTTTTAATGGAAATGCTTTGTCCTTTAACATTAAATGTAGATTAACTAAGCATTTTGGACCAATGAGGTTGGAATTATTTATTAAGTTTGGAAAAATTTTGGCATTTTTTTTCAAATATTTTTCTCCCCCATTCTCTCTATCTCCCCTTTCTTTTTTCCCTCTTCCTCATCTTCTCTGACCCTGAGGGATGAAGTTGTAAATTAGTAACAGAGAACTGAAAAATCCAAAAATATATGAAAGATAAATAACACTCTCTTAAACAATCAGTGGGTTTTAGAAGAAATTGCGAAGAATATAATAAATATCTTGAGATGAGTGAAAATGAACACACAGCATATCAAAACTTATGGGATGCAGTGAAGGCAGAGCTGAGAGGGAAATTTATAGCCCTAGAAGCTTACATTGAAAATACAGAAAGAACTAAAATCAAAGACCTAACTAAAAAGATGGAGGAACTGCGAAAACAACAGCAAATTAACCACAAAGCAAACAGGAGGAAATAAATAACAAAGATTACAGCACAAATAAATGAAATTGAGAATATAGAAGTGAATAAGCAAAACTAAAAGATGGTTCTTTGACAAGATCAGTAAAATTGAAAAACTTTTAGCCAGACTGACAAAGGTAAAAAGAAGACACAAATAAGTACAATCAGAAATGAGATGGAGGGACATTACTACTTAGCCCACAGAAATAAAAAGGATCATAAGAGGATACTATGAACAACTGAATATCAACAATTTAGACAACTTAGATAAAATGGACCAATTCCTAAAAACACACAAACAACTTACACTGACTCTACAAGAAATAGAAGATCTCAACAGACCAATTACAAGCAAAGAGATTGAATCAGTCATAAAAAAAATTCCCAACAAAGAAAAGCCCAGGACCAGGTGGTTTCACAGGTGATTTCTACCAACCATTCCAGGAAGTCTTAATACTAATCCTACTCAAACCCTTCAACAAAATTGAATAGGAGGGAACACTATTAAATCATTCTATGAGGCCAACATCAGACAATGATACTAAAAGAAAAGAAAATTACAGACAAATTTCTCTTATGCATATGCATGCAAAAATCCTCAACAAAATACTTGGAAATCAAATCTAAGAGCACATCAAAAGAATTAGACACCATAATCAAATTTGTTATATCCTAGGTATGCAGATATGGCTCAGCATAAGAAAATAATATATCATATCAACAAAACAAAGGGTAAAAAAGCACATGATCATCTCAATTGATGCAGAAAAGACATTTAGCAAAATTCAGCATCCCACCTTGATAAAAACACTTGAAAAATAGGAATAGAAGGAAAATTCCCCAACATAATAAAGGGCATATGAAAAACCTGCAGCTGACATAGTATTAAATGGTGAAAGGCTGACAGCTGTCCTTCTAAGATCTGCAACAAAACAAGGATGCCAATTGTCAACATTGTTTTCCAATATAGTACTGAATTTCTAGCCAGAGCAATTAGGGAAGGAAAAGAAATAAAAGGCATCCAAATTGTAAGACAAGAAGTAAAACTTACACTATTTGCAGATGACATATTTCTATATGTAGAAAATCCTGAAAAAATTGACAACAAGTCTACTAGAGCTAATAAGCCAATTCAACATAGTGGTGGGGTACATGATCAACATGCAAAAAGCAGTACTGGTTCTACATACTAGTAATGAGCAAGGTGAGGAGGAAATCAAGAAAAAATTTCCATTTACAACAGCAACTAATGGAATGAAATATCTAAGGATAAATTTAACGAAGGCTGTAAAGGTCTTGTACACAGAAAACTACAAAATACTGCTAAAAGAAATAAAATAATACCTAAATAAATGGAAGGACATTCCAAGTTCAAGGATTGGAAGATTAAATATTTTAAAGAAGTCAATTCTACCCAAAATGATTTACGGATTCAATGCCATCCCATTAAAATTCCAATGGTCTACTTTGCAGAAATGGCAAAGCCAACTATCATATTTATTTGGAAGGGTAAGGGGCCATGAATAGCCACAAATGTCTCAATAAAAAAAAACAAAGTAGAGGACTCAAACTTTAAATCATATTACAAAGATACAGCATTCAAACTGCATGATACTGGCAAAAGGATGGATATATTGACCAATGGAATGGAACTGAGAGTTCAAAATAGACCCTCACATCTATGTCCAATTGATTTTTGACAAGGTTAACAAGTCCACACAATGGAGAAAGAATAGCCTTGTCAGCAAATGGTATTGAGAGAACTGAATATCCAAATGCAAAATAAGGAAAGAGGACCCCTATCTCACACCATATACAAAAATTAACTCAAAATGAATCAAAAGCCTTAATATAAGAGCCAGAACTGTAAACCTTCTAGAAGAAAATGTATGGAAACATCTTAAGGATCTTGTGTTAGGCAATGGTTTCTTAGACTTTACACCAAAGCACAAGCAACAAAAGAAAAAATAGATAAATGGGACATCCCCCAAATTAAAAAACATTTGTACATCAAAGGAATTGCTCATGAAAGTGAAGAGACAACATACTCAATGGGAGAAAATATTTTGAACCCACATATCAGATAAGGGTTTAAAATCCCAAACACATAAAGAAAATCCTACCACTCAACGATAAAAAAGATAAACAGCCCCATTAAAATGGGCCTGAGCTAATAAACAAGTACAGCAAAGTAGCAGGATACAAGACCAACATGCAAAAATCATTAGTCTTTCTATACAGTAACAGGGAGCAATCTGAGGAGGAAATCAAGAAAAAAATTCCATTTAAAATAGCAACCCAAAGAATCAAATATATAGGAATAAATTTTACCAAGAGCATGAAAGACCTGTACACAGGAAACAACAACAACAAAAAATCACTAAAAGAAATCAAGGAAGACTTAAATAATTGGAAGGACATACCATGTTCATTGATTGGAAGACTAAATATGGTGAAGATGTCAATTCTACCCAACTGATGTGTAAAGTCAATGAAATACCAATTAAAATCACAACAACTTCATTTGCAGAAATAGAAAAACCAATAATCAAATTTATTTGGAAGGGCACAGTGCCCTGACTACCTAAAAATATCTTAAGAAAGAAAAATGAAGTGGGAGGTTTCATACTATCTGACTTTAAAGCATATTACAAAGCAACAGTTGTCAAAATATCATGGTACTGGCTTAAAGATAGTTATACTGACCAGTGGAATTGAATCAAGTGTTCAGAAATAGACCCTCCATCTATGAACAACTGATCTTTGATAAGGCAATCAAGTTGACTAAACTGGGACAGAGCAGCCTCTTCAACAAATAGTGCTTGGAGAACTGGATATCCATATTCAAGCATGAAAGGGAACCCCTATCTCACACCTTATACAAAAATTAACTCAAAATGGATCAAAGTCCTAAACATTGGAACTAAGATCATTTTAGAAGGCAATGTAGGGAAATGTCTTAAACATCTTGTGATAGGAGATGGCTTTCTAAACCTTACACCGAAAGCGTGAGCAATGAGAGAAGAAATAAATAAATGGGATCTCTTCAAAATTGAATACTTTTGCACATCAAAAGATTTTATCATGAAAGTAAAAAGGCAGCCTATGCAATGTGAGACAATATTTGGAAACTACATATCAGATAAGGGTTTAATAACCAGAATATATAAAGAGATCTGACAACTCAACAAAAAAAGGATAAACAACCCATTAAAAAAAATGGGCAAAAGACAAGGATAGACACTTTTCTAAAGAGGAAATACAAATGGCTCAAAAACACATGAAAAGATGCTCAGTTTCACTAGCCATTAGGAAAATGCAAATCAAAAACACAATGAGATACCATCTCACACCTCCTAGAATGGTGGGGCCCCGAAGGTGGTCTCCCCAATGAGTGGATATGTTGGAGCACTCACCCCAGCATTTGGAGAAAAAAGGGCTGCCACAAAGGCCCCTAGGAAGGGTTTGACTCCTGCTCACTCAAGCCCCAAGAATACAACGTCATTCTGTTAATGACTGTCAGGCTTTGAAATCTAATGGAGTTTGCTCTGCGGGTTTTAGGAACTGTTTTGGTCCTGTTAACCCTGTTTTCCTTTCAGTTTCCCCTTATGGCAATGGGAATGTATACCCTATGACTGTCTCTCCATTGTATATTGGAAGTACACAACTTGTTCTAAGTTTCATGGGTCCACAGCTAGAGGGGAATTATGCCTTAGGATAAATCATGCCTGTAACTGATTTAATGGGATCTTGTACTTAACTATTGTTACTGAAATGATTTAAGTTTTTGTGGTATTGTGATGGGATGAATGTATTTTGTATATGGAAAGATCATGTCATTTTGTGGTCCAGGGGGTGGAATGTGCTGGTTTGGATATATTATGTCCCCCAAAATGCCATTATCTTTGATGCAGTCTTGTGCGGGCAGGAAACATATTGGTATTGATTGGGTTGGAGACTTTGATTAGATATTTCCATGGATATGTGATCACTTAACTGTAGGCAAGATCTTTCATTGGATAATTTCCATGGAGGTGTGACCCCACCCATTCAGCATGGGCCTTGATTAGTTTACTAGACCCCTATGTAAGCTCAGACAGAAGGAGTGAGATTGCTACAGCAAAGAGGGACACTTTGAAGAATGCACAGGAGCTGAGAGAGAAGCTGCAGATGAGAGACAGTTTGAAGATGGCCGTTGAAAGCAGATTCTTGCTCCAGAGAAGCTAAGAGTGGACAAATACCCCAAGAGCAACTAAGAGTAACATTTTTGAGGAACTGCAGCCTAGAGAGGAACATCCTGGGAGAAAGTCATTTTGAAACCAGAACTTTGGAGCAGATACCAGCCACGTGCCTTCCCAGCTAACAGAGGTTTTCTGGACACCACTGGCCATCCTCCAGGGAAGGTACCCAATTGCTGATGTGTTACCTTGGACACTTTATGGCCTTAAGACTGTAGCTGTGTAACCAAATAAACCCCCTTTTATAAAAGCCAATCCATCTTTGGTGTTTTGCATTCCAGCAGCATTAGCAAACCAGAACAATAAGGAAGGGGTATGGGATTCTTGTTGTTTCTCCTTTTTATTATTTTTCATGTTTTCTTTCTTTCTTTGTAGAAGAAATGGAAATGTTCTCACATACATTGTGATGGTGAATGCATAACAATGTGATTATACTGGGAGCCATTGACTGTTCACTTAGGATGGATTTATGGTGTCTGAATAAAACTGTTTAAAAATAAACAGAGAGGGTGTGGAGAAATTAGAAATCTTATTCACTGCTGGTGGGACTGTATAATGGTACAGTCACTCTGGAAAAACAGTTCAGCAGCTTTGCAGAAAACTAAATATCGAATTACCCTATGATCCAGCAATTTCACTTCTTGGTGATGTGAAATTTGAAAGCAGTGACATGAACCAACATTTGTACCCTGATGTTCATAGTAGCATTGTTCACAATTGTCAAGACATGAAAACAATCCAAGTGTCCTTCATAGATGAGTGGATAAACAAAATATGGTATATACGTATGATGGAATACTATGCAGAAATAAGAAGCAAGAAGGTCTTGAAACATATGGCAAAATGGATGAACCTTGAAGGTATAATTCTGAGTGAAATAACTCCAACACTAAAGGGGAGATATTGTATGTTGCAACTTCTATGACCTATCTGAACAATGTAAAATCAATGTCTTATAAGAATATTGGGGACCTAGTGATAGATGGTAGCTAGTGAGGGGGAATGATAATCTAATATGTTCAGATATGTTAATGATGGTGAATTCAAAGGTATGGTAATGGATAGGGGTGATGATTGTTTGTTAATAGGATTGAAAGTATCAAAGCAGTATTGAAGGTGAATAGGAATTGTGCTGGTTTGAATGTATTGTCCCTAGAAAAAGCCATATTCTTTGATGTAGTCTTGTGGGGCAGACATTTTGGTGCTGATTAGATTTGCATGGAAATGCGCCCCACCCAACCGTAGGTGATAACCCTGATGAGGTATTTCCATAGAGGCATGGTCCCACCCATTCAGGGTGGGCCTTGATCAATGGAGCCATATAAATGAGCTGACAAGCAGAAGGAACTCAGTGCAGCTGAGTGATGTTTTGAAGAGGAGCTACAGCCAAGAGGGACACTTTGAAGAAAGCACAGGAGCTGCAGATTAGAGACAGTTTGAAGATGGCCGTTGGAAATAGACTCTTGCTCCAGAGAAGCTAAGAGAGGACAAATATCCCAAGTGCAGCTAAGAGTGACATTTTTGAGGAACTGTAGCCTAGAGAGGAACATCCTGGGAGAAAGCCATTTTGAAACCAGAACTTGAGAGCAGAGGCCAGCCACATGCCTTCCCAGCTAACAGAGGTTTTCCAGACACCATTGGCCATCCTCCAGTGAAGGTACCTGATTGTTGATGTGGTACTTTGGACACTTTATGGCCTTAAGACTGTAACTGTGTAACCAAATAAACCCCCTTTTATAAAAGCCAGTCCATTTCTGGTGTTTTGCATTCCAGCAGCATTAGCAAACTAGAACAGAAATGAAAGGAGTTGTTTAAAGGCATGCTTCCCTCACATCAGCACCATGGATATAGATAGGTGCTTGCATGATATACTTCTAAGGTATGACACTAGCACAGAGAGTTGACAATAGAGGGGTACGTGGGAAAGATGTACATATTGTATTCTAGGGACTATAATTATAGAAATACCATACTAGTATTACACAAATACTAGGGACAAATAATTAAGGGCTGACAAGAGCTATGAGATGTTTTGGGTCATGGGAATTGTTTAAAATGGAGAGTGATGAGGATTATACAATTAAAGCCATGATAATGTGAGATATCGATGGATTATCAGGGATATAACATATGCTCTGTGAATTTAGGAACCCCCTACTTTATAAGTCAAGCCCTTAATATTGAGGCTTGCTTGGGTGAAACTTATGGTTGTAAAGAGGAGGCTGTAATTATGCCTAGGAGTCACCTCCAGAAAACCTCTTTTGTTGCTCAAATATGGACTCTCTCTTTCTAAGCCTAACTCTGAAAATAAATTCATCACCCTCCCCCCAGTGTGGGACAGGACCCCAAGATGAATGAACCTCCCTGGAAACATGGGACATGGATTCCAGGAATGAGCCTGACCCTGGCATTGAGGGATTGAGAATGCCTTTTTGACCAAAAGGAGGCAAAGAAAGGCAACAAAGTAAGGTTTCAGTGGCTGAGAGAACTCAAATAAAGTCAAGAGGCTGCCCTGGAGGTTACTCCTATGCAAGCTACACTTAGATATGCCAAATGACCACAATATGATAAGCGCAAGTCAACAGTAGTCCCCCAAACCTTAAAGAACACCCAGATCGCTGTCTGAGACTCTATGAAAGTTTCACTCACTAAGTCTATTCATCAGAAACTTAAATCCTTCAGAGTGCTCTTACACTAGCTAAGCCCCAAACCCAGAGGCAATACCCTCTTCAGGAACATCAACTAGATGTGTCCCTTTTGTTCATAAAATTGATAACTCTTTTCAAGATGAACAGGTTAGGGAATCACTGCTTAGACATCCCTGAAGATCGGGAAAGTGATCAAATTAGAGGAAGTGGTAGCAACAGACAAAATGGAATTTAACAAAGATTATGAATACTAGATCTTTATACAATTTTCTTTTTACTTAGTTGGTATTAGGATAGTTAGAAGGAAGGAATTGAAATGACAGAACTGTAAGCTGTAGCACCCTTTGAAATTTGTTCTTTAACTTCTTGTTAGATTGCAATTTGGAAGCTATATCTTTTTGTATATATATGTTAGATTTCATAATAAGGTAATAACTGAAACTAGGATACTATAACTCAAAATAACTTTGGAAAGTTTATATCTACTCATTAAATCATACTTTGAAATATATTACCTTTATATGTATATATTTCATAACAGGGAAATAACTGAAACTGGAATTGTAACATATAATATTCTTTGAAATTGCTCTCTAACTACTTGTTAAGTTGCACTTGGAAAGTTATCACTTTTATGTATATATGTTATATTCTACAATAAAACATATGATAAAATTAAAAAGTAAGCAGAAAGATACAAGTGCTGGAGAATATATGGAGAGAGAGATACACCTGTTCACTGTTGGTAGCAAAGTAGAATTGTGCAGCCCTTCTGGAGGGCAGTGTGGTGTTACCACAGGAGGCCAAGGATATGACCCTGTAACCCTGTTATTAGGTATATTTTGGAAGAACTGAAAGCAGAGACACAAATGGACATTTCACACTGGTGTTTATGGAGGCAGTATTCATGATTTGCAATGGATGGAGGTGGCCTAAGGGTACTTCAGCTGATAAACAGAAGGGCGAAAAGTGGTGTATATTTACAATAGATTAAGCAGCTGCAAGAAGGAATGAAATTGTGAGGCATACAACTGGGTGAATGAACTTAAGAACATTATATTGAGTGAAATAAGCCAGAAATGATAGGACAAATATTGTATAGTCTGACTAATACAAACTATAATGAACAAATGCTGAGAATTGAACTTGAGAGCATAGGTTATCAGGGGATAGAATGTGGGCAGAGATTGTGCAATCAATGATTTAGGAGAACATAATATTCAATGAGATTCATTGTTAAGGTTCCTAGATTGTAAACTCTTATAGCAATCACATCTATTCCTCAGTTTTAACTGTTATTTCTAAATTCTGAGATGCTGTGCTCTTTGTATATAACCTGGCAGTTCCCTGGATCTTTGGATATCTGTATGACACCTGAGACTCAGAATTAGAGTTCTGCAGCTCTGAAAGTCAACATTACTCCATATAGCAACTGTTAAAGAAGGTGAAAAAGAGATCAGACTTCAGAGATATGAATGAAATGAACTTGGTTAGTACTAAAGAAATCAGAATACAGGGTAAAGGATGATATGACTGTATTTTAAAATTTCAACTTCTGTGAGACCAAAGGAAGAGATGTTTATTTGACCCAAAATTTACATTTTCTTAGCACACTGCCTAATTTAACCTGTAAATTCAGTTTATTTAAACAATAAAATTACATGGAACCTAGAATAGGGAATGAGAACCTATAATAATTCAGTACAGATTAATGTAATACCCTGATACATTCCAGAGAATTTTGGGGCAGAAAATAATAATAATAATAATGATAAGAATTTGCAAAATCCCCTTGAGGGACTGGGGAAAAATATGGGACCATTAAACTTCCCCACCTGATGAATTCCTGGTATTCTCTCAAGCATTAGGGACTCCCAATTTAATAAGTCAAGCCCTTGATCTTGGGGCTTGCACTTATGAAACTTATTTCTGCAAAGGAGAAGCTAAGCCTACTTATAATTATGCCTAAGAGTCACCCCTAGAGAAACTCTTTTGTTGCTCAGATGTGGCTTTTCTCTCTAAGCCAACAGTGCAGGTAAACTCACTACACTCCCCACTATGTGGGATGTGACTCCCAGGGATGAACCAGGGATGAGCCTGGCCCTGGCATCATGGGATTGAGAATGCCTTCCTGACCAAAAGAAGGAAAAGAAATGAAACAAAGTTTCAGTGGCTAAGAGATTTCACATTGTCGAGAGGTCATTCTGGAGGTTATTCTTATGCATTATATAGATATTTCTTTTTAGTTTCTAGTGTATTAGAATACATGTGAAAATCTTGTGACTGTCATTCCATTTATCCAGTGTATGGGCAGATGAGTAATAAAATAAAGAGGAAAAAAAATATGGGGGGTTAACGGTTTTGGAATGTTTTGGGTGTTCTTTTTTATTTTTATTTTTTGATTAATGAAAATTTATAAAATTGTTTGTGGTGTTGAATGCATAACTATATTATGATACTGTGAGCCACTGATTGTATATTTTGGATGGATTATATGGTGTGTGAATATATCTCAATAATATTGCATTTAAAAATCACCTAAGACTTGAATAGACATTTCTCCAAAGAGGATATACAAATGGCTAAAAAGCACATGAAAAGATGGTCAACATCTCTAGCTATTCGGGTAATGCAAATCAAATCCACAATGAGATATCATTTCATACCCACTGAAATGTCTGCGATTAAAGAAAATTGCAAGTATTGGAAAGGATATGGAGAAAAAGGACCACTGATTCATTGCTGGTGATATTGTAAAATGGTGAAGCTGCTTTGGAAGACAGTTTGGCAGTTCCTCAGGAAGCTAAGTATAGAATTACCATATGACCCAGCAATCCCACTACTAGATAAATACCCAAAAGAATTGGAAACAGAGACTCAAACAAATATTTGCACACCAATGTTCATAGTGGCATTATTTAAAACTGTCAAAAACGGAAGCAACCCATGTCCATCAATCGATGAATGGATAAACAAAATATCTTATATACATATTCTGGAATATTATTCAGCTATAAAAAGGAATGAAGTCCTGATGTATGCCACAATACATATGAACCTTAAGGACATTCTGCTGAGCAAAGCAAGTCAGGCCCCAAAAAACAAATATTGTATGAGCTCATTGATATGAAGTAATTATAATAAGCAAACTCATAGAGATAGAAACTAGAATATAGGTTACCAGGAGGATAGATCTGAGCAGAAAATGGGGAGCTGATGTTTAATTTGTAAAGAATTTCTTTTTAGGTTGATTGTAAAGGTTTGGAAATGGATGGTTGTGATGGTAGCACATTATTATGATTTTAATTATCAGTGCTGAACTGTGTATGTGAATGTGGTTGGAAGGGGAATTTTTTGGGTCGTGTATGTTAATAGAATGAAAGTTAGAAGATAAAACATGGGATTGTATAACATAGTGAACCCTATTGTGGATGATGGACTGGAGTTAATAGTGCAAATATAAGAATCTCCTTTCACGAATTATAACAAATGTGCGAAACTAGTGTTAATAATAGGTTGGTATAAGGGAAAAATACACATAATGTAAATGATGGAATATAGTTATCACTAGTTAATGTTATTTTATCAATTGTAACAGAGGTATCACACTAATGCAATGTGTCAACAATGGGGGGTGGTCTATGGGAACGCTGTATTTTTTTACATGACTTTTCTGTAAAACTACATCTTCTTTAAATAATAATAATAATAGTAATTTTTTAAAAATTATGTTAGGTAAAAGAAACCAGATACAAAGTACTACATATTGTATGATTCCATTAATATAAAACATAAATTTAAACAAATCTACAGAGACAGAAATAGATTAGTGGTTATATAATTCTGGGGAGGGATAGAGAGATTGCGAGGTGACTACCAAGGGGTGTGAGATTCTTCTTTTGGGAATAATGAAAATGCTATAAAATCGATTGTGGTGGTGAATGCATAATTTTTTGAGTATACTCAGAGTATAAGCTATTGATTGTACACTGTGGATGGATTGTATGATATGTGACTGTATCTCAATAAAACAGCTCTAAAAAAAGGATACTCAAATATATGAATAGGACATACATAGGTTGACAAATAACATCTTCCAAAATGCTGAAAATGTTGTCTAGCCACACATGCAAAATGATTCATTAATTTACCATAATGGCTAAGTGCTTCTACTTACTACAGAAAACATCTTGTAGTCAGTCATGTTTGTAAATGACTTCTAGTTCTCTTTATGATCATTGCCAAAGGGAAACTGATGTATAAATATTGATATGTAATATAAATAGTATATAAGAAAATAGCTCTCTTGATGATCATTGCCAAAGGGAAACTAATGTGTAAATATTGATATGTAATAGAAATAGCATATAAGAAAAGTGCCTGTAATTTTCTAACCAAAATTGTGACCTATGTTTTAACAATAATATTGGATGTTTTAGATATCTTGGAAAACAACATCTAGAGTGGACTAAAACTCTGTTATTAAATGTTAAATTCCTTAATTACTTCCCAAAATGCCTACAAATGGTGGACACCCTCCCGCCTGTCTATTAAATTTCTTTTTTGTTCCATTTTTATTAAGGTACAGTTGGTGTTCAGGATCCCCTCCTGGATAGAACACTTTATGTGGAATCCGTATCACAATTAAAAATCTTTGTCATATTTGTCTGTGCAAACATTCTCTCAAATCATTTAAATTCAATAACATTAATCATAAGGGGCTAAACTGAGAAAATATACTTTTAGATTTTAAAATATAAATAATTATGGCATACATTATTAGTAACATTGCCTATAGTTATAAAATATAATTAATTGCTTCAAGCATCTTGTATCCAGGAATCTGAAACTATCTCGAAACATCTGCTATGAATTTTGTGTTGATGTGTATTACAAAGAAATAGAATATTTAAGATATAAACCATTGATTTCTCCTGGAGAATGTAAGGCACAGTAATTTGTGGATATGATGCATTTCTGCATGGTCTGTTAAAATGTCTGTAGAAAATGCCACATATACACAATTTCCTTGTATTAGTGCTGTATGGTTCCTTTTTGTTCTTAATGGAGTTGCCTTTTTTCTCCCTAGACTTCAATGGAGTTTTGTTATGTAAATGGTTCTTATATTTAGGATGTGTGCATCCTTTGTTTAATATGATCAGTTACAATGATATTTGGAACAACTCTTTATATTTTCTTAGGTCAGTATTAATTATAGCATACATTTTCCCTTCACACCGGGTCTAGGATCACAAAATGTGTATCTGAATACATAAATATGCAAAATAACTATATTACAAGAAGAAAACAATCACCTCAGAACAGATTTAAAGGGCAATTGCCCATGACTTTAATTTTAATTAATATAACATTTACAAACTCAAGCATGTATAGAGACAATCATTGCCTATAATACATCTTTGATGTATATTGCCATTATTTCCCCAAGCATTATAAACTATAACAATCAAATTACTCTCTTAAAGAAGTGTTTATCAAGGTTCTGCTTTAGAGGATCAGAAGATACAGAAAGAGAAAAGGTGTTGAGGGATTCTGTGCCTTCCCACCATCTTTCCCCTAAATTGATTTCATTCTGATATATACAGAAGAGATGTTAAAATACTAAAAAACTTTTTTTCCCAACTCTCATCTCCTACTACGTTCATCATCCCATATACTCCACTTGCTCATCATGCTCCAAGTGCATTGGGTTTCCTACTGTTTTTTGAATCTCTGGGCCCACTCCTGCCTCAGGGTCTTTGACGTGCTTGTTGCATGTGCTTGGAACATCCTTTTGCAGGTATCCACAAACTTGCTGTGTTGCCTCTTTTACAACTTTGTATAAAATCCCTTTCTCACTGGGGCCTACCCTGACCACCCTATTTAAAATACACCCTACCAACTCTCCATCCTCGTTTCCTTGCTTTATTTCTCCCACAGCACCATTTTTAAATACCTTATAAGTGTTTATTATATTTATTGTACATATCTTTCACTAGAATATTAGCTACATGAGGGCAGGACTTTTTGTTTGTTTGCTTATTTTATTTTCTTTTCTTTGTTTCTCACTTCTATAACTCCAGTATCTAGAATGATACTTGATGCATAGGAGATATTTAAAATATATCTATAAAATTAATGAATAATTGAATTTTCTGATAACAAAATAGTCAAATACAATGTAGTAGCATAGGATATATCTAAAATGCTGTGAATTACTTATTAGGGGTGTATACTAAGTTAGTTTTATTTTAAATCTGTTTTTATTAAAAAGATAAAATTACTAAAACTTCAGAATCCCACCACTTTAGCATGTCTATATTAAGTTTTGAATGTATCTTTATCATGTATACAGTATATGTTATTGAAACATTATAGCATTTAAAATTTATTTTGGTGTATAAAATATACATATATGTATAGTTACACATATATGTATGTTTATATACATACAAAATTTTATTATTCATTTCTCAACAATGTTCATAAATAACTTAATGTTTGTGAAATATCCCATCATGTTTATGTAACATAATTTAATTTCCTCTGAAAATTATTAATTTATTTTTACCTTTTTTGTAGTGATAAAATGGAATCTCAAAATTATTTCAATTTGCACTCATTTATCATAAAGAATAAATATTCCCTCATTTGAATTTCACCTAATTAACTCAGTTAATTTTTTCACATTAACTATTGAAGTATAAGTTTGATAGTTTTGTTATTATTTACAGTGATATAATAGATATGTAAACAGTTTTTCAACTGTTTATTGAAGAGATATTTTCTATTGTAATTTCTGTTGTTCTATTGATTATTTCTATTGTTTAGAAGTTTTCATTTTTATACATTTTAATCTGCCAATCTTTTGCTTTGTAAATTTTTCTACTGTTTAATGTTGAGAAAGCTTCCATGCTGATATTTCCCCATTAATTACATTTTACATTTCTCTTCTTATCTATGAGATACTTAGTTGGAGTATGATATGAGGCAGTATTTGTCAATGTGGGGATCTCAGAAGGAAGCAGTTTGTTATTCGGCTCCTGGATCCTCTGAAGCAATATCTAATCAAGAGATCTTAAGGGATGCATTTTTACAAGTACCTCAGACTTTCAGAAGCACATTGTAACTTGAGAACAAATATAAGGTTGATGGAACTCAGTATTTCCTCCAAAATCACTGTTTTAGGATAAAACGGTTTATTAAATGCATTCTACACTAACTTATTATGAAAGTGCTACAGGTACTAAATTTTATATAAAATTGTTTCTGTTCTGGATTCTCTATTCTATTCCATCAACTTCTGCTTCTATGTATGCCATTGGCAAAGAACATTTTAAAGATGTTTGACATAGAACAGTTTAATTTTAAGCTATGATAGTTTCTGAATGAGAAAAAGCCCAGCTCTCCTTTCTTTCCTTTGCTTTTAAAATGTTTATTTCTGTATGCAGGTTATTAAACATTCTGTCAATATCCAAAAATGTCCTCTTGAAAATCTTCCTAGTGGATTGGTTTATATTTTATATTTAGCTTAGGAACTAGTTAAGTACTTTAAAAAATATTTTGTGGTTCATCCAAGAGTATGATATATGTTCTACAGTATATCATGTGATGTGTTAAATCATGACAGTAGAAGAATGTTTCTCCTAGTCTTAGAAACTTCCATTTGAAAAATGGAGTCTCAAATTATCTTATTGTCTCTACAAAGATTTAAATTAAATCACAGAACCTCAGAACATCAAACAAAAAATTGTTAATAACTTGCTAAAATACAATCTAGACTTTGCTCATCTTTTTGCATATTTTACAAACAGTAGAAATTCCATTGAAACTATAAACTTCCTATCAAAAAAAATGAAAGAATCTTATCTGATAAATGTGCCATCACATTGTAAACAACACTGCTAAAATGGGGTATGATTTACTCACCTGTGATATTGAGGCTTTCATAATGAGTTATGAGTTACTTAGTATGTTGAGTAATGGTCCCTAATGATATCTGTAGAAATGCAAACTTTGGCATATTCTATTCAAATTATAAATTTCCTATTAAAAAAAGGAATCTTATCAGATAAATATTCCATACACATTGTAAACAGCACTGCTAAAAGGGGTATGATTTACTCACCTGTTGTATTGAGGCATTCATGATGAGTTATGGGTTATTTAGTAGGTTGAGTCCTGGTCCCCAAAGATATCCAAGACCTAATCCCTGAAACCTGTAAATGTTCCTGTATATAGCAAAGGATTAAGTTAAAGATCTTGGGATGGGTGGATTATCCTGAACTATCTGTGTGGTCTCTAAATATAACCACAAGTGTTTTTGCAAGAAGGAAGCAGAGGCAGATTAAATGAGAGTGGCAATGTGAGGATGGCAGGAGGAGAAAAGGCAATGTGATGCAACGTAGCCAAGGAATGCAGGTGGCTTCCAGAAGTAAGGAAACAGATCCTCCTGAAGTACTTCCAGAAGGAAACAGTCTGCTGACACCTTGATTTTAGTCCTATAAGACTCATTTCAGACTCCTGGCAACAAGAATTGTAAAAGAATAAATTTGTGATGCTTTAAGCCATGTTTGTGATCATTTATTACAACAGCTATAAGAAACTAATATAGTTTCTTTTCAACTTTCTCAAAACCTGTGGAAGCACATAGTGATTTTTTTTTTTTTTACTTCATCTCGATGGAGGGAGATAGCTTTTAAGAACATGTGCCTGTCAGATGGCTATCATTGTTGCCAGCCACAGAAAAGATGTTAAAATTTTGGCCTGTCATAAAATCATACTTTCAAAATGTAGGAAAAGATGAATATCCTTTTTAAATTTGAAATTGCATTGACGATAAGGATGGAGAAAATGATTACATTTAAAAAAGAAATTTATGAGTTGTTTCTTCAAACTGTTTGATGATCTTTGAAGAGGTCATAATGAACATTGAAAAGGATGAACTGAGTTGTTCAATGTTATGTGTAGATTGTGCTAAAAACTCATGCACTGAAAAAAATCTACCATATTTTGGAATTAAGCCTGTTTCAGAAAGGAAAATAATTCACCAGAAAAAGAGAGCCAAGTTAAACAGGACCTTCTCAATTTCTTTATTAAAATGTAACTGTTTTAGAATCAAAATTCTAGTTCACAAAATAAAATTGCCTCAGTACTTTAAAATTGTTTTCACTAAAAATGAGGGACTTAACTTATGATAACATCTAATGTGCTTTAGAGTATTTAAATATGACAAACAGTTTAGAACTAGATAGTTTATGTGATGAATTTATAGATCTAAAGGACCAGACTGGCAAACAGCTTGTGTTCCACCAAAAGAAGCCTGTTGATGTAAAGTGAATGGTCACTTTTGGAATTCTGGAAACTAATTCTTAAATCCAAAAATCTGCTGTTGCTGGTAAGTAAAATCCTGGGTATTCCTTGCTTAAATGTTTGGATGTTAGTTTGAGCATATAACATTGAATTGTTATCAGGGATCAGCATAACATGCTGCGAATCAAAGTGAATTTTACATTTAAATGTATTCGGTTCTACCACTGCTTTAAGTTTCTTATAAAAGAAAATGAAAATATCTTACTTGCTGAATGTCTATACATCCTGACATAACACTGTTAAAAAGAGGTAGGATTTGCTACCTAAAAGAAAAAAAGGAATGTTCAAAACGATAAAAGTAGTTCAGAGAAATAATATCTGAAAAGGAAACAGGAAGGGTAAAATTATCCTACAGTACCAGGAAAGACTCTAAGATGACAGAATCTAAGATGGCACCATGATCCCCACACCTTGGTATTACTTGGCGATCCCCTTCTCTTGAGTGCTTTTAACCAAGAGAAATTACAGTAAAAGTAATGGATGTCACTTCTGTGATCGTGACACATAAGATTATAATGCCTTTCTTGCTAGGATAATCTGTCCCTTGTTGGTTTTGAAGAAGCAAGCTGCCATCTTGTGAGTTTCCTTATGGAGAGGCCACATAGCAAGGAACTGAGGGTGGCATCTGGCCAACAGCCAGCATTGACTGTCTCAGTCTAACAGCCCACAAGTTCATAGATTATTCCAACAGCATGTGAGCTTGGAAACAGATTCTTCCCCATTTGTGTTTTCAAATGAGAATGCAGCCCTGGCTATCATCTTATTGCAGCTTTGCAGAGGACTCATCTTAGGCATGCCCAGAATTCTGACCTACAAGAAATTGAGATAAAAACAAATGTGTTCTGTTTTAAGCTAATGAGTTTGTGGTAGTATTGTTATGCACCAATAGATAACTAATACACATATTGTTACTTTTTTACTAAATATAGGTAATACCTGTTTAAATAGTCGCCTCATAAAATTACGTTTATGAATCTTAATGATACCCCAAATGGACTATAAAATTTAAATATCCAATAAAGAATTGAAAAAAGTAAAAGTGAAATGGTACATCAGAGGAAAGAAGAAAACATTATGAAAAAGTTATACTTTTCTTACCCATATTATTTGTTTCTTATCCATACTATTAATTACAACTAATGACCACAGTTAACTAGTCTTGTTATTTTGTTTAAAGAATAGCAGTTATATAACAGACAATTCAAGTAAATAATACAGAATAATAAGCTATTTCAAATAAGCACCTATTTTTCATGTTTATGTTAAAGTAATAATGTATTTGTGTAAAAGTATTTATCATACACTATATTATGTTTTTTTTGGTCTGGTATGACTGTATCATGGATTGGCTCTCTGAAAAGTTTTTCATCCTTGTCATAAAGTTCCAAAGAAATTGACTGGGCAATGACTCTGAGATTTCAAGAGAGCCTGCTATTGTTTAGACTCCCATTTAAATTCAGTCTTTTATCTGCTAACTTTTTTCATGGATGGTATGTGATTTTTACAGAAACCAAAAAATCTGATTAATATTTTTGCCTCATGTTTTCTTTTTAAAACTGGTGTAGATAATAACTAATATTTTATGGTTTCAGGGTCTCTAGAAGCCTTAATCCAAGGAATTCCCAAGAATTTTGCCATTTATGCCATGCAGTATACCTTAACCAGGTTAATCAGCTAGCTATGGAGGTCATCTGATTAACCAGAATTTAGAATTCAGTCTTAGCTTGATCTTCAGATTGAGAATAAACCCTATATCATCAATATAATATAGATCGGTGCTTTCAATTTAATTAAATATAAGTCCCTTCTTACAAGGGTGTGGTAATATACAGGAGTATTTAAATATCCCATAGTAAATGTATATTAGAGTTTTTTAATATAAGTATTTAGAGCTATTATTGGTTCGGGATTTTTTTTTCAATTTTTTTGAAATATGTATTGAAAGGAAAGTGCTAACTGAATTGATCACAGAGTACCAATCTCCTTTAGCTTGTTGCACAGTTTGACTTGTTAACGCCATATTGGAAAGAGCTGAGACTATCAGAGACATCAAACTATGTAGTCCTTTGTAGTCTAAAATTAATGTCCTGGATTCATATCCCTTTCTCCAAGACCAAACTGGACTATTAAAGGAAGAATATGTGGACACTAATAGAACTACATCTTTCATTTCCTTAATTAAAGGTGAAATATCTTGATGTCATCTAGGGTATCTGATATTGTTTTAAATTAACCACTTGAATGGATTTAGGTAATTCTAGAGGTTCTTTTCTGACATACAGACTAAAAGAATGCAAGAACAGATTTGAAAGCTATTTCTCTTCTCAATGGTTTTGGAAAAAGGTACAGCATCCCATTCAGTTATTCCCATTGCAATAATACACTCTGGTAAGGGTGCAGCAACCAACATACATAACTCTTGTATATTAATTCCCACTATAATCTGTAATCACATTTTTAAGTCTTGTACAGTTGCATCATCATATCCCCCTAACTTAATTACATTTCCCTTTAGCTTTTTGTGAGCAAGTTTAGTTATAACACTTCTTTGTGCACCAGGGTTCAGTAATCCCAATAAAATTTCTTCACAATACCCTGGCCATTTCACCAATATAAATGGACTTGCTTCCCCTGATACAGGTTGTGCCAAGAGACCCTAGCCATCCTGATATTCTGAACTATAACCTTTCTTTTTTATTGGCACCTTCTGAAAGGACTCTAGATTCCTCCTTTTTGGAATTATCAATTTTTTAAAACTGTGAAGGCCAGAATAAATCCTTCATGTTCTTTTTACATTATTAGGAGTTGGTGAAGTTTTTATACTACCTATTTCTTATATGATCGATTACAATTTTAATAGTTATTCCTGCTATTAGTTTTTTTCATGTTATTTTTTAAATAACTCTCTGAACACTTCTGATTGGTTTAATTGTCCCAAGACTTTTTCATCCATTTTATTTGTACTGTTTTATTTCTTCTGAAATCCTATTTTCCCATCATTCAACCCCATACTAGGAAAGCTCATCAAGGAGGCACCCAACAACATCTGCCACACCATTCTGCCCTTCCAACAATAGGGCTCCCTAAGAAGTCCAAGCAATTGGAGCCCCTTTTATCACAACATCAGTTATCACCTTGGTCAAAGGCATAGGATGAGGTGGCACTTTAATATCACCCTAAAACCAACCCACCTGTGCTTGCATTTTTTACATTTCAGCAGTCTTTGAAGTATTCCATTTAATATCTAAAGGGGATTTGGATAATTCATTTTCCCACCACCACTTTTATCCAACTCAGCAGATTGAGAGTTTGTCCATCTGTCTACATTTCTGCCAAAGCTGACGTTAAAGAGGATCCGGAGTAAGATCAAACATGCTCTTTCACTAGGTAATATCTAATACAAGAGAAATAGTTCCCTGATCACCAAGCATATGATCTACTTCAGTAGTGGCTCAACAGAAAGCTGAAGGTGGTAATCCACAATGGCTTGACTTTATGATCATTATTCCCATGTTTCATTTGTTCTTGACACCCATCTCCTGTGAACTGTAAACTATAGTGATTATTGCTGGATGAAGGTTACATTTCCATCAAAAGAGATATTTGCCTAACTTTCTTTGGTGGCATGACCGTCCCCTGAACAGACAGGATCATCAGCCATAATTTGGTGCCTTGGCAGACTATGGTTCTTTATTTGTTACTTTCATTTCCTCTAAAGCAACACAAACAGCCAAATACCATATATTTGGCTGACGTCCCTCTGTTTGAATTTCCTTTTTAATCCATTGTGTTCACCCTCCTTCCTATGGATCTACCCCCTCCAATTCTCACTGGTACATGTTTTATCCTTTCAGTAGTCAATCTAAGCATCCTCAAAGCAGAGGTGGCCAGGAAGCCGTCCTGGCATTATAGATTCTCAGCTCTGTCTTTCCACATCTTCCTTTCTGTAACATCAAGGTTCCGCCATGATTTTATTTTTGTGGTTAATGTCTTTTTCCCCTTTTTAAGTCAAGCTAAATATTTGTTTATTTTATTGATCTTTTCAAAGAACCAACTTTTGGTTTTGTTGATACTATGCCTTTTATTCTCCATTTCATTTTTATCTTCTCTGATCTTTCTGCTCACTTTGTGTTTAGTTTACTCTTCTTTTCTCAGTCCTCCTTTTGTGAATTTAGGTCTCAGATTTGAGATATTTCTTCTTTTTTAATATAAGTATTTAGAGCTTTAAGTTTCCCTCTGAGCACTGTCTTTGCTGCATCCTATAAGATGGTGTGCTTTGCTTTCATTTCCTTTGCCTCAAGATACTTCCTAATTTCCCTGGTGATTTCTTCTTTGACACATTGTTCATTTAAGAGTGCATTGTTTGATTTTCATGTATTTGTTGAGTTTTCCAGTTCTCCCACTGCTCTTGATTTCTAGCTTTATTCCATTGTGTTTGGAGAGGTTACATTGTATGAGTTCAATATTTTTAAACTTATTGAGGCTTGTTTTGTGACTTAAAATATGGGGTATGCTGGAGAATGACCTATGTACATTAGAGAAGAATGTATATTCTGCTGTGGATGAAGTATTCTATATATGCCTGTTAGGTCTGATTGTTTTATAATATCAATCAAATCTACTATTTCCTTATTATTGTCTGCCTAGAAGTTCCTATATCTGTTATTGAAAGCAGAATATTGAAGTCTCCTACTGTTGATGTAGAACCATCTATTTCTCCCTTCAAATCTGTCAATATTTGCTTCATTTATTTTTGGACTCTGCCATTAGGTGCATATGTATTTCTAATTGTTGTGTCTTCTTGTTGAATTGACCCCTTCATCATAATATGGTGACGCTCTTTGTCCCTCATCACAGTTTCTGACTTAGGTCTGTTTGATCTGGTATCAGTGTGATGTCCCTAGATCTCTTTTGGTTAATATTTGCATGGCACATTGTTTTCTATCATTTCACTTTCACCCTACCTGTATCTACAAATTTAAACAGCATACAGTTCAGTCATAATTTTTCATCCATTCTACCAATCTGTGACTTTTGACTGGAGAGGTTAAGCCATTTACATTAAAAGTACTGATATTGCAGTACTTCTACCATTTTGCTCTGTGATCTTTGCAAGTCTTACACCTTTTTCTCCCCTCAATTCTTCTTCCTTGTCTAGTTTCATTTTTACTTTATTTTCTGTAGTGTACCATTTTGAATCCTTCTGATTACCTTCCGTAAATATTTTCAGTTTATTTTCTTTGTGGTTACCATCGAGTTTATAGTTAACATTGTAAATCTATAACAATCATGTTTGATTTATACTAACCTAACTTCAGTGGCATACTCACATACACTATTCCTATAATCTTCCATCTCCCTGGCTTTTTGTTGTGCTTGTTACAAATTATATCTTTATATATTGTTTGTCCTAAACCTTAAATTTGTCATTACCTTTAATGCATTTGCATTTGGGAACCCGTAAAATGTAAAAAAGAAAAAGAAAAAAAGTGGAGTTACATAGCAAAAAATACAATACAATAGTATTGGTATTTATAATTACTCATGTGGTTAACCTTATCAGAGATCTTTATTTCTTGTGCTGCTTTGTTCTATCAATTGTTCTTTCCTTTTAGTCTGAATAACTGCCTTTAGCATTGCACATAGGGTAGATCTAGTGGTGACTAATTCTCTTAGCTTTTGCTTCTCTGGGAGTATCTACATTTCTCCCTCATATTTGAAAGACAGTTTCACTACATCAAAATTCTTTGCTGCCAGTTGTCTCTTTCAGCACTTTCAATATTTCCTCCCCCGGGTTTCTTGCCTCCATGGTTTCTGATGGGACATCAGCATTTAATCTTACTGAGACTCCTTCTATATAACATGTTGCTTTTCCCTTCTAGTTTTCTGAATTCTTTGTCCTTGGCATTCAAGACTTGTCTACCTTGTGTCTGGTTGAGATTCTCTTTGAGTTTATCTTGTTTGCAAATGTTGGGCTCCTGAATGTATATATTACGTCTTTTGTTAAATTTGTTTTCTGCCATTATATCTTTGAGTAATTCTATTGCCCATTTCTCTTTTTCTTCTCCTTCTGGGACTCCCATCATGCATTTATTTATATGTTTGATGGTATCGCAGAGGTCTCTTAGACTACATTCACTTTTTTTCATTCTTCATTCTTTCTGTTTCTCAGCATGAATAATTTCACTTGTCTCATCTTTCAGTTCACTGATTCTTCTTTCTGCTAGCTGTAATCTGTTGTTGAAACACTGTAGAAAAATATTTATTTCAGTTATTGAGGTCTTCAACGCCAATGTTTCTGTTATTTCCTTTTTACAATTTCTCTCTTTAATGAGATTCCAATGTTTTTCATTATTTTCTAATATCCTTCTGTTCTTTTGCATGTTTTCTTTATTATTTTGTGAATATTGAAGTCATTTCTTATTTTTTAAGGTCTTTGTCTGGTATGTCCAAAATCTGGTACTCTTCATTAAGGTTTCTGAATGTTTATCTTGTTCCAAAATTTCCTGTTCCTTTTTTGTCTTGTAATATTTTGTTGCATACAGTACATTTTAATATTTTAGTGTTTTACTTCTGACATTTAGTCCCTGATCTCTATTCTTCAAGTTTGTATCCAGCTACTGATATGACAGAGATTATCTTGCTTGCCATGAGCTAACAACAACAAAAAATGCAAAAACACCTTTTAGTTTTTACATTGGCTGCTCTTCTTCATATTTAGCTCTACTGTCAAGATCAGCCATAATTGAAACTGCAGGGTTTTTTCCATGTTTTCTGAGCCTGCATTTGTACTGGTACTCTTTTAAATGACTGATGCTGTTTACAGGAACATAAAACTTTATAGATTAAGAACTTTAGTATAAGATCATTTTATAAGTTTTCCCCTTCATCTTGCATATATTATTTTGACTAGAGAATGGTAGGTATATAGTCATATTTTCCACGATTGTATAAATTGTTTCTCTATCAGATAATTGACTCAGGATCTTAGGTGTGCAGGAAACAGTAAGGATCTCTCCAAACTTGCTAAAATCACCATGTTGAGAAGCAAATAAAACTGGCTTACATTTTCCCAAGATATTCAGTACTCTCCCTCAGTTAAATAAATTATTCACAGAATTTGAAGATTGCATTTTATTTTAAAAAGTCAGTATGAAGCCACTTGATATATATAGTCTAATTGGTAAATGTGGGGATTTATCCAAACATATGTATATATGGATCTATTAATAATGTTCAAATACCAAATTCTCTGAAATTAACAAAATAGAACAATGTTTTCCTGTCAAAATGTATACGTCTAATATATAAATATTATTCATATATCTACACTGGATTTTTTTCATATAAGCAATCTAGTGACTTTCACAATAAACTGGAAAATTGAATTCAATGTATTATGAATTAATTTCAAGGTTCAGAGCAAAATTACTACATATGAAGGGTTACCACATACAGTAATGACTGCAAATAATAAAAATGTGTAAATTTGGCACTGATAATTTTCATGGAATAATAATGTTAGCTAGTTTATAATTTTCACTTTCATCAGTGTTAATATGTTTGAATTTAATCCCATATATTAATTCAACATATGGTTAAATATAGCTATATATTGAATATCTACAATGTACAAAAATTGTGCCAAATACTAAGGTACAATTTTTGATGAGCAATGCAAATATATTAATAATAACTAAAACAGAATACATGACCAAAGACATGCAAAGTGGTATACACTTTTGGATGTAGGAGAAAAATCATTTAAAGTTGGATGAGTCAGGAATTTATTATTATATTGATGATGGAGGGAGTAAGAAAAAGAGGCAGGATGTGGACAAAATGGAAGGGAGGAAGAATACTAACAGTTTAAGTGCCTACTTTGCCAGAATAGTTCTGCATTTCATTAGTATTCACGGAAAAACTGAATCATTGTTACTCTGTCCTTTCTCTCAGATATGAAGTTTAGAGAATTGAAATATATTGCCTAATGTCCATATATTTTCCACTAAATGACTACATGTAATTTGGAGACTTACAGGGGCCTTACAAGTTATTCTATTTCTAAACCCCAGGGCAACTTAAGCTAGCCTACTAGTTTCTAGTGTTGTCCTTTCCTGTCCTGAAACAAACCCCAAATTTTCAGACTATTTTTGAGACAGCATAAGGTGTAGAGCAATTTCCTATCTGCAGTCTTGTTTCCATCACACAGATACACAGCCTTGCTAGGGAAGTAAGGGACACACCAGGGGCCATTTTCCCACCTCCTTTTCTATTTTGAACAAATGTTTCACTATGTTTCAATTCTACATTCTGGGAGAGGTACTAGGTCAAAAGAAAATGCCTGACCATACCTTAAACCCTATACTGGGAACACGCAGTTCCAGCTGCTGATCATGAATGGGCTTCCCAGTGTCAGGGTCCTCTCCCCTGGAGTTGTATAAGTGCTTCTCCCTCAGGCAGCAGAGATTTCTGCTCCTCTCCGACATGAAGTGGGGTGTGCAGAGCTATCATCCACTGACCCTGACCTGAGCAGTTGCAGCCACGATGGGATCACTTCCCCTGCTCTTTTGGACACTTTGTACTAAGTAACAAAGCAGTCATTAGCTGAAAGTTTCTGTTGTGGCAGAGCCTGTGTTCCCATGATGCACCCTATAGCAACCGGTTCCACGAGCCTCTTCTACCCACCACCTGTTCCCTTCCAAAGCCTTCAGCTTTATGTCCCATCCATTTATGACATTATCGTATCTCATATTCAAAATAAAATGCCCCACTATACAAAATTAAACAAATTCTTTATTAAATTAAGTTATACTAATATACTATGCCCATTTGAATATATTATGTCCCCCCAAAAAAGCCATGATCTTTTAATCCAATCTTGTGGGATATTGGGATTAAGTTGTTTTCATGGAGGTGTGACCCACCCAATCATGAATGACACCTTTGATTAGGGTGTGACCTCTTGATTGAATGTTTCCATGGAAGTGTGGACCTGCCCATTCAGAGTGGGTCTTGATTAGTTCACTGGAGTCCTATAAAAAGAGCTCACAAACAGAGGGACCTCAGGGCAGCTGAAGCTTAGCAAACCAGAAATTACTGATAGTCAACTAGTCTCAACCCTGTTTAGACTTACTATTGTGATGGTTATTCTAGACTAATATGAGCCCTTTTTATACTTGATATTGTATGGTAACAACTCCATCTCCCCTTGTTTGAATTCATAAAATCTCTCAACTCCTTAGACTTGGGGAGACAGATTTTTGGTCCAATAGGCCATCTGATCTCCTGCTTCGTGCTTAGCAATAAACTTACTTTCTTTAAAACCCCAGTGTCATAGATTGGCTGTTTTGTGCATCAGGCAGAAAACCCCACTTTTGTTCGGTACCACCTCATAGTTTTGAGGCTAGGAGAAGTCCAAAATTAAGGTGTCAGCAAGGCAGTGCTGAAGACTGTGACATTTTGGGGCTGGCTGCCAGCAATCCTTGGTCCTTGCCTTTTCTGTCACATGGCAATGCTTCATGGCAGCATCTTCTCATTTCTCTTCTGGATTCTGTTCACTTCCAGTTTCTGGTTGCACTACGTGGCTTCTCTGTGTCCAATTTTGTTTGCTTATAAGGACTTCATCCATATTGGATTAAGGCCCACCCTCCTTCATACCTTAACTAATAACACTTCAAGTTACTATTTATAAATGGGTTCACACCCACAGGACAAGGGTTGGACCTGAATATGCCTTTTGTTGGGAACATGATTCAATCCCCGACAGGTTCCCAACTGCAGAATCTATTGGATCAGACCAAGAAAGAGAGCCATGAGAAAAAATTATCCCTGCATATCTAGATTAGAGTAAGAGAAACACAGAGAATTACAAATTAGGTTTCATTTCCTGAAGGGCAATATCAAGATGTCCTTGATTGAAATTGAAAGGTTTGAATGGGCAAGCATGCAAGGTGTCCTTAAAACCCATTTATCAGAGAGGTGTATCAGAGGAGAATAATCTGAGAAAGAATTCTTCCAAACACATTGTCCTTGCCTGAAGAAAGCTGTGAGGAGGCAGGATGAAGGAGAAACTTTGGGGAGCACACAGCCAAGCAGTTTTCAAGTTTGTCTGCTGGAAAGAAGAAAACACCACATCATCATACAGTGAGTCTGTGAAAGAAAACTGAGAACCAAGGAGACTACTGGCTCACTCAAGGTCAGAGAAATTTGCAAACAAGATGAAAAAACTGTTCAAGCTAGGCTATTTCAGCTCATTGATCTTTCACTCTCTCAAAACCACTTCCACAAATATCTGATCTATGGAGAGCAACCTCCATTAAAGGGTAAGAGAAAACTGGAAAGGACTGAGCAGTGCAACTATGCCAAGACACTCCAACACACACACACACACACACACACACACACACAAGAATTATACCACAAAGTAGATCACATTTTAACAAATCAGAAATTAAATCCAAAAGGTTTAAAATATGGCCTCTCTGGAATAATTGTTTAATAATCAACTACAGGATAATGCTTAGAGATCATGAGTGAGCAAACTAATTTCAGGAAAAACAAAAGTGAAAGAAAAAAGTGACATTATTGTAAAGAAAATTGAATTAGAATTAGCAAAAAAAGATCATTGGGCAAAGATTTGAAAATACACAAATTAGAAATGAACATAGTAAAAAGGAATAGAAAGACAATGAAAGATATAGAGAATAACATGCAACAAATCTGTGTCAGTAGCAAATAATAAATGACCCTTGCAAAATTCAAATATATAATAAAAAATGTTTTTAAGTAAAGGAAGACATGTATTAGCACCTTAAATAGTCCAAATTTCTCAAGGTGGAGGGGGTAGATTGTAAATACCAGGCCAATCCTAATGAAGTACTGAACTTAAATAAAAATATTCTAAGGAAATATAAGTAAAAGATCAAATCACTTATAAACAGGAGAGCAATGTCTATAATGTTCTTTCATACATATGAGAAAGCAAAACTCAAATATTGTATACCCAATATTGGCATTCAGAGTATACAAGAAACAGAAGCCTGTTTTCAAATAGGAAAAGCTTCAACTTGTGTAGTGGAATATATGTAGATTCTACCAAAGCTGCGACTTTAAGTTATAGATATTTAAGTATGCTGCTTAACAGTTAAAAGGACTACAATAAAAATATAACCAGCAGGCTGGAGGAGTTTAAATGTACTATGGTCTTCCAATTTCTTATTCATGGATCAAGTAAAACTGCCTAAAAAAAAAAAAAAAAATACAGATTTAAGTAAAAACTATAAATAGGCTAGAATCAATATTATCAGAAAGAAAAAATAAAAAAAAATCAGATCTGTAAATAAAGCTAAAATGTAATAGAAATATTAAAATTGAAAGCATAATATGATCATATAAAATGAATGGTAAGTGGCCAGCATATCAGTAAACACAAGCGCAAAATACTCATAATACAAGAAAGTGCTCAAATTTGATTAAAAAGTATATGTGTGTGTGTGTCTGTGTATACTCATGCATATTCATATATAAAAATACAGCAGGGGCTACAATGTTATTATTGTCAGAATATGTTAAATTCTAAAAGCAACAATAGTAGAAATAAATGTATCTGGTAATGTATAATATTTAATGAAATTATAAGGGTCATAACTTTTTTAATTGAGGTAAAATTCACATAATATAAAATTAACAATGTTAAAGAGTACATTTCAATGGCAATTAATATATTCTTAGAATTGTACAAACATAACCTCAATCTATTTCAAAAATATTTTCATCTCCCCCAAAGGAGACCTGTACAAATTAAGCAGTCACTCATGATTCCCTTCACCTCCCACCATTTCCTGGCAAACACTAATCTGCTTTCTATCTCGATAGATTTATCTATTCTGGATATTTCATGTAAATGGAATCATACAATATGAGACCTTTTGTGTCTGGCTTCTCTGAAGCAAGTTGTTATATGGTGCATTTTGGGAACACAGGCTTAGGCACAACAGATTTTATTACTTACACAATAAAACAAATCCAAAAGAACAGCGGAAGAGATCCCATGATGGCCGATCCCCCAGGGAGGCCAACTGCTTGGGTCAGGGTTGGTGGATGGCAGCTTCACATGCCTCATTTCATGCTGGAGAGGTGGGACAAACCCATGCTGCCTGAGGGCTGAATTATACATCCCAGGTTGGGGGTGCCCTGCCGCTGAGAGTTCCTGCCTTGATAAGCAGCTGGAACTGCTGGTTCCTAGTGTTGGGTTTAAGGTATGGCCCAGCCATTTGAGTAGATCCTCCCCACCCCACCCTTGGATGGTGCAATGGAAGCATATTGAAACATCACTCCTAGAAAAGGAGCCAAGTTGGGGCAGGGGGTAAGTTATATTAGGGAGATGACTGCTAGGCATGTCTGTGACTTCCCCAACAGTTTCTTTCACTTATCATGTTTTTTTAGATCAATCTACATTGTAGTATGTATCAGTACTTCATTTTTATGGCTATATAATATTTCATTATATGGATATACCACATTTTGTTTATGTCTTCATTCACTGATGGTCTTTTGAGTTGTTTCTATCTTTGGACTATTTTGAATAGGGCTGCTATGGATATTTGTGTACAATTATTTGTTTGAATACCTGTTTTCAATTCTTTTGAGTATATGCCTGGGAATAGAATAGCTTGGTCATAAGGTAATTCTATGTTTAGCTTTTTGAGGAACCACTGAACTGTTATCCATGGTGGCTGCATTATTTTATATCCCCACCAGCCATGTAGGAGGGTTGCAATTTTCTAAATCCTTGTCAGCAATTATTTTTCAAGGTTTTTTTTTTTTCTTTTTTCTTGTTTTTTTTTGAGCCTTTCTCGTATGTGTGAAATGGTATCTTATTGTGGTTATAATTTGCATTTCTCTATTGACTAATGACATTGAACACCATTTCATGTACTTGTTGGCCACTTGTGTGTAAATGTTGGAAAATTATCTATTCAGATCTTTTGCCTATTTTTAAATTGGATTGTTTGTCTTTTTTGTTGTTGAGTTGTAGTTACTTGCTATATATTCTGCATATGAATCTCTTATCAGACGTATGATTTGCAAATATTTTCTCTCATTCTGAAGGTTGTCTTTTGCACTTGACTGACAGTTGCCTTTGGTGCACAAAATATTAATTTTGTTGAAATCCAATTATCTTTTTTTTTTCTTTCATTGCTTGTGCTTTTGGTTTCATATCTAAAAATCAATTGTTGAATCTAAGATAATTAAAATTTATTCCCATGTTTTCTTCTGGAAATTTTATTGATTTAGTTCATACATTTAGGTCTTTGACCCATTTTGAGTAAATTTTTTGTTAATGATGTGAGGTAGGAATCTCTCAAATCATTTTCCTGCATATGAATATCCAGTTGTCCCAGCACACTTTGTTGAAAAGACTAGTATTTCTCCCTTGAAAGACCATAGATGCATGGTCTTGACTTTTAATTCTTATCATTGCTCTATATTTCTACCCTTTTCTAGTACTACATGGTTTTGATCACTGTAGCTTTGTAATAAGATTTGAAATCAGGAAGTGCAAGTCTTCCAACTTCATTTTTTGTCAAGATGTTTTGGTTATTTGGGGTCCCTAATGATTTCACATTACTTTTGGGGTTGGCTTGACTATTTCTGCCCCCCAAAATTGGTATTTTTTAGGGATTATACTGTATCTGTAGATAGTTTTATGGAGTAGTGCCATCTTAACAATACAAAGTCTTCCAAACTGCAAAAACAGCATTTCTATTGATTTATTTAGGTCTTTTAAAATTTCTTTCAACAATGCTTTATAGTTTTCAGTGCACAAGTTTTACATGTCCTTGGTTAAATTTATTCCTAAGTGCATTATTCTTTTTTGTATTGCAATTGTTATCATTTTCAGATTGTTCATTACTAGTGCGTAAAACTAATTTTGTGTATTGATCTTGTATCCTGCAACTTTGCTGAATTTATTAGCTCTAATACCTTTCTTTTGGATTCTTCAGTATTTTCTGTATATATAATATCATGTCAACTACAAATAGAGATAATTTTACCTCTTCCTTCTCAATTTGGATGCCTTTTATTTCTTTTTCTTGCCTAAATGCTCTGACCAGGACTCCCAGAACTATGATCCTTGTCTTTTTCTTGGTCTTAGGGAAAATGTTTTCAATCTTGTGGCTTAACATGATGGTCAGCTGAGGGGTTTTCATAAATACCCTTTATCACACTAAAGATGTTCTTATCTATTTCTAGTTTGTTGAATGTTTTTTATCATGTTTTTGTGAACTGATTTTTCTGCATTGAGATGGTCATATTTTTTTTTCCTTCATTCTATTAGCATGATGTGTCACATTAATTTTCATATGTTGAACCACCTTTGCATTTGTGGGATAAATCCCACTTAACCATGTGGTACAATCCTTATAATATGCTACTGGATTTGGTTTGCTTGTGTTTTGCTAAGTATTTTTGCATGTCTATAGATAAGAAATATTGGTCTTTGTTTTCCTTTCTTGTGATTTTTTTTTATGGCTTTATTATCAGAGTAATTCTGGCCTTGTAGAATGAGTTAGGAAATGTTACCTCCCCTTCTTTATTTGGAAGACTTTGAGAAGTATCTGTGTTAATTAATTTTTAAATGTTTGGTAGAAGTCACCAGTGAAGCCATCTGGTCCAGGCCTTGTCATTTTAGGGAGATTTTTGGTTACTGATTCAACCTCATTACTTTAAGTCTGTTCAAATTTTCTACTTCTTTTTGAGTCAGTTTTATTATTTTGTGTGTTTCTAGGAATTTGTCCATTTCATCTAGGTTATCTAATTTGTTGGCAATACAGTACCTCTGATTTTGTGAGGTCAGTGGGAATATCCCCACTTGCATTTCTGGTTTTAGTAATTTGAGGCTTTTCTCTTTTTTCTTTCCAACCTAACAGTTTGTCAATTTTATTCCTCTTTAAAAAAAAAAAAAAAAAAATACAAACATTTTTAGGTCCATTGACCTTCTCTATCGTTTTTCTATTCTCTATTTTGTTTACCTACACTTTCATCTTTATTATTTCCCTCCTTCTACTAGTTTTGGATTTTTTTCTTCATCTAATTCCTTAAGACATAAAGTTAGGGAACCTATTTGAGATCCTACTTCCTTATTAATATGGCATTTAAGATATAATTTTCCATCTGAGGTTTTACTCTATCTCATAAGTTCTTGTTTGTTTGTATTTTTATTTAATGCAATATTTTCTAATATCCCTTGTGATTCCTTCTTTGACTCAATGATTGTGTTGTTTATTTTCTAAATATCTGTGAATTTCCCAGTTTTCCTCCTGTATTTGTTTCTAGTCATTTCATTATGACCAGAGAAGATACTTTGTATGATTAATACCTTTTAAAATTTATTTAAACTTGTTTTGTGAGTTAACATATGGTCAATCCTGGAAAAGGTTCCATGCACACTTGAGAGCACGTGACCATTCTGCTGCTTTTAGGTGGAGTGTTCTGTACATATCTGCTAGGTCTATTTGGTTTACAGTGTTGTCCAAGTCCTCTGTTTCCTTATTGATCTTCTGTCTTGGTGTTATATCCATTTTTGAACTAAGGGAAATTTACAACTTTTTACATATCAAAAAACATTGAGAAGCAGCTTGATGTAATGGTTCAGAGCAGGGACTCTGGGTCAGACTACCTGAGTACAAGTCCTAGGTCCACCAATTACTAGCTATATGGCCTTGGGTCAGTCACTTATATACTTACTGTACCAATTTCCTCATCTCTACATAGTAGTGCCTATGTCAAAGGGATTTATGAGAATTAAAGCAGTTAATATTTATAAAGGGCTCAGAAGAAAGCTGGGCAAATAGTATTACACAAGTGTTAAATAAATAAAGTGCATCAAAATTGATAATGCAAGATCTCTCCAGAAGAATAGGTAATCAACATACTAGGAGTTTCTATTTACCTATCAGTCAATAATAGATGAAACAGTCCCAATAAAATTAATGATATAGAAGAACTAAATAATATGGTTATTTTTTAATATAATGATATATATGTTTGTATTGTTTATGCATTTATAACATACACACTATCAAATATGGACTGAACATATAAAATACACTTTAAAAGCACTCGAACAGTTTTCCATTTAAGTAACATTTTTCCAGGAGTACCTAGAAATTATTTCTGAAAAAGTGAAAAAACACTTCTCCTGATCAATGTGTGGTAACACTAGAAGCAAATATATTAGCAAAAATATAAATTTTAAAACAGACCAAAAATCCCAACTAAAAACCTGAAATCTAAATATTAAACAACTTTTAGGTTTTAAGATAAACAAAACTGAAAGTGTAGAATATATAGGAAATAACAATGTTGAAAACATTACTTATCAGAATATTTGTGACATTGGTAAGAATGTTCAGATGAAAAAATCACTAAAATTATATAGTTAGGTTATAAGAAAAGAAAAAAAGGGAAACAAAGGAAAGCAGTGAATTCATAAATTTTTTATTAAAAAAAAACAAAATAAAACAAAGGAACAGAAAAGATTTAAGGTTAGATTAAAAATTATGAATTTCAAATCAGAAAAAATAGCAGTTAAATGAATTAAAGGCAAATTTCTGCCAAAGAAAGAAAAAATAAACAGCAGTAAGAGTGATTACAAGGAAAAGATGGAAGAGCCCAAATGGTTTTAGAACAGTGAATGGTGGAATATAAAAGACTTATTTATAACTACCTCTCTCAGCTCCATACAAGCTAATTTGAAAACCTGGAACTGCTAAAACTGTCTTCAGAAGAGGTGAAAAATATAAAAGAACAATTACTAAAGAATTGATTGAGAAAGTTATTAAAGAACCACCCTTCAAAAATATTGTATCCTGATATTTTAAAGTGCTTTCTATGCTTTTGGAGAACGTTAACTATATTTAAATTTGTCTAGATATTAGAGAAAGGTGGAAAGCTGTAAAATTCTTATAAAGCTAGTAAAACAGTCACTAGCTGTTTGAATTTGAAAATGATTAAATTTTGAAAATGATTAAAAAATAAAGAAAATTATTGATGAATATTACTTATGATAATAATAATCACTTAGATGGTATATTAACAGATAAGTACCAGCATGGAGTATGTTTTATCCAAGAAATTTAAATGTATTTCAAAATTAGGACATGTATTAATATTAATGAATGAAAGGAAAAAAACAGATATCCATAGGTGCTAAAAAAGGCACTTGTTGAAATTCTGCATCCATTAATATAAATATATACACTGACAGACACTCTACATAAAATATGGTGAAATGGAGGGAAAACAGTTTCTGGCAACATCTTTAAGGGGAATTTTTCAATAAATAAAAAGATAAAAAATTATCTCAGCTAAATATCAGCAACATGAAAATATTATTTAATAGAAAATAATTATTTAAAATATTTTGGTATTACCAGCTAGTCCAAATATTCATATAGTATATTAATAGGAAATATTTTTTGCAAATGGTGTTATCACATATCTGCAAACTCTAAAGAATAAGCCAGAATGTGATTGGAAACTCAAGAAACTGTATTTAAATTGTTAGCTATGCAATTAATAAAAAAGCCAATCATTTGTGTATATAAATACAATAACAGAAAATCTCCTGAGTATATTACAATGGCAAAAAAAGAAAATACAGTATACGATGGCAGTATACAAGAGGAATGAGGAGATCTATACAAAAAAAACTTAAAAATGGTTTGTGGGACATAAAGTAAGACTTGAATTACTGGAAACACAAAACTCATTCTTGTTTTAAAGGCCTTAATATTTAAATATGTGACTACTCACCCAGATTAGTCTGAAATATAATAAAATACAAATAGTTTTTGTAACTTAACTGTTTAATATTAGAGTTCATAAGAAAAATATGTAAAAAATCCAAGATATTCTGAAAAAAAAAAAACGATTAAGGGGAAATAGAGTCATCAGTACATGGAATATATTGTAAATCTATGATAATTAAAACAGCTTCATATTGACACATAAATGGGCAGACAGATTAATGGCACTGATTAGAAAATTGAGAAATAAGCACAGTCCAAATTATTGAAGATAATTTGTGTACTTTGTAAATAAAGTTAGAATAAACAGCTAGCAATCAAAAATAAAATAATTCTGATTTTTAACTCCTCTTTATACAAAATTAAATGCAAAAAAAAGAATCAAATATTTAAATATTAAAATCTGGATCTGTAACAGTGCTAGAATAAACAAAAGTATATGTTAAATTATTTTTGAAGAAGTCCTTTACAAGCAAACTAAAAAATTTTGATGGAAAGATGCCATTTACAAAGTCATTTGCAAATCATGAATATGTTTCTGTTGTTTCTGTTTTTATATTAGATTTTGAAGTTCTGCCTTTATTGCATATTTGTGTACATGAAGGAAGAAGAAAACTGGACAGTGATCATAAAAACAAAGTAAGATTCCCAGTAGAATTTCAAAATAAGCAGGAATACCTTCCAACAAAACTGAATTACTCCGAGAGATTTTCTTGAAATGGCTTCAGAAACTTAGAAAGATCTTTGAAAATTTGTATCTGGGTGAACTGAAATTTATATTGGGTTGCATGTGAAAACATCCACTATTAAGTTGCTTAAATTTCATGGTGCCACTGAATATGAGGTAGAAGTGTTACAGGTGATACATACCTCATCTCTTAACACAGCATACTGTAAGGAGCTTGCAGACTTTTGGCAACTGTGGGCAATTAACTTTGATTTTAATAATCCAAATAGGAACAACTCAGACTTGGGTCCTACACACCACATTATTTTGCACTGGAATTAATGAAGGTTTGAAAGAATTTTTGAGACATTCATTATATTTATTTATTAACTTGTTATATAAAAATATTATCATTGCAGGGTTCCAATATCAACTTCCATTTTTCTAGCTGATCTACTGTAAATATCAGCCAGTCTTAAGGATTGTCTGGTTCTATTTTCCATCTTTTTTCTTCCTTCTATACAATTATGCTTATTCAATCTCTCATTTTATTCATCTTTATTAAAATTTCAGATCATTTCTTACAACAGAACACAAAGAGAAGCTTTCTGTTCCACTATACAAGCTTTAATTATAACCTTTACACCTGATTTCGTGGCCAGAATCCCAAATGTCATCTCTGTGAAAACTATGAAACAACTTGATCTTTAGAATTTTCCAAAAAGTAGATATCAATATTGAAGAGGTCTTTAGGGTTTAGAATTACTTTATTAATATAGAATGCTCCAAAAGATTTTTTTTTTTTTTAACATTTGAAGAATGCTTTTGCCTGGGAGAGAGGGTGGGTAGGGGAGTGTAAGTGATCATTTTTTAAAATACAGGAAGCATGATATATGACTTGATACTCATTAAAATTCTTAAAAAGGCAGATTTGAAAAGTCAACCAAAGCCATATTTTAGCCTGGAGCAGAGCTGCTAGGCAAACTAGGAAAAAAATGTCTTTTGGGGACATTTGCCTGTAGGCAAAATCTTCTGTTACAACAGCTACCCAAGCAACTGAGTCACCAACTAGGCTCTATGAGAAATTGCAGAACACTAAGGCTTGACTGCTTAGCCCTCTTCCTCTTAAACCTCACTTGAGTTTAGAAGGTAAAATAAAATTATAGCCTTGAGAAAGAAAAATATTCTCATTCTACAGTTTTCAACTTTAGAAACTCTGAGAGAGCACCTGCACGTTGCAGTTTATTATTATAAGTTAAGGGAAAAAAAAATGAATGTGTCCTGGTTCTTGTGATCCTTTGTGATTGCAATAACATTGCACTCACTTATTTTATGATGAATAAAATCATTATTGCAACTGACTGAACCAGAAAAATCTAGATTCAAAAAGCTGGACCTAAATTATGACATAAAAGTCAAATGTCAAAGAGAATTTTCCCTTTTTCATTGCTTCATGCATTTTATTTACTGTATTGAACATATATCTATTATGGAAGCATAAATGTCACATCTTTCACTGAAAAGATCATGCCTTCACCCTATACTGCTGACAAAGTAAATTAGCCAAATGATAACCTGACTCCTTTAAACAGACCCTGAGTATTTTGATGCTGGTTTTGCTATTTAACATGGACGACAACCTATTTTATGCTTTAGTTATTCTACATTGCAAAGGTGGAAGATAATGATATTGAGAATGGATGGAAATGATGAATTATGAATAAAATAATTATGATGTAATCTCCAAACAGAATACAAAGGCAAACAAAGTAAGAGCAGCTTCATAAAATATGTAGAGGGGTCATGAAGGCACCTATGGAATTAATTAGCTAGTTCTGAATCGTATTACCATGAATAAGCAAATTACTCACACAGGTGAGAAAAATGTTCCTCAAGGTATCAGTGTAAATATTTAAGTTACATATTCAGTTTCTAGAATAAAGCAAGCATAACAGCTAATGCAAAAATGTTTTTCACCCTTGACTCCTAAGTATGTCCTTTTAGTTCATTATTTATTTATTTTATAAGGATAGGCCTATTATAAAAGGATTAAAACTCAAGAGACTTGAAATAAATCCGTGTATTTCAGTAGGAAGTTGGGTAAATAGATGCTGTGTTGACAAACTGTTCTTCATATATTTTCCAAACTATGCAGTTAACATTTACACTTCCCCTTAATAACAAGCAAACTCTGTGTAATAAATTTAGAATGAAGCTAGTGTAAACATACAGCCTTTGTGGACACATTGTAGTATTTGATGTTGATAAAAAATATTTTATTTTATTTCAAATCCCTCATTGTCAACAATAGGTGGCACAATTAGATGTGCCTAGGAGAGGTTTCATTTCAGAGTTAAAGGGAGATCTCAGAGTTAAATCTGAGATCATCAGGATTAATGGAGAAGTCATTCACAGAATCTCTATAGCAGTGGTTCTCATTTTGGGCTGGGCCTTGGAATCCCCTAAGGAATTAACAAAAAGAATGAAACAATGACAACCACCACCACAACAAACCCTAATATCTGAATTCCAGCCTCAGAAATACTGATTCAATTCGTCTGGGGAGCGGCCTGGGCAACAGGATTTTTAGAATTGCCCCAGGTGATTCTAATATCTATCAAAAATTGAGAACTATTCTATAGCAGAAAGGTTGCACATCCCCTACATTATCAACGTGACTTCTTTCAGTGAAGATAGATGACTTTTTCCTTATGTTTTTGACAGTTTCAGATTTACAGAAAAGTTGCAAGGAAAAGCTCTAGATGCCCCATATACTACCCTTCACCCAGATTCTCTAAATATTAATATCTTACCACATTTGCTTTATCATTCTTCCTCACTCTGCCCTCTCTGTCTTCACACACACACACACACACACAGATGCAGACATGACACTCTTTTACTCTTTACTTAGAGAACATTCTTTGATACAACCAAAGTACAATTGTCAGAATAAGGAAATTCACATTGATACAATGCTATTATCTAACCTACATTGTTTAAATTTTTAGCATCTATGGAGATAATCATATAAGTTTTCTTCCTCAACTCATAGGAGTATTACACTAATAGATTTTCTAATATATTATGTTCTTAAAATAATTTTTGGATTCAGATCACCAATATTATATTTTAAAAATTTGCATCAAGGTTCACAAGTGATATATGTGTGCAGTTTTCTTTTCTTTGTAATGTCTTTCTCATAAGTCAATATTATAATAAAAATATAACATAAAATTAAAATATTACAAAAGAATAGGATATACCCTCAGTAGGATATTTTCCTTGATTGTCAATGTTCTTGAAAAATTTATGCCCCATTACAAATATCTTCTTTGAAAGTCTGGTAGAATTCCCTAGTGAAATCATCTTGGCTTGGTGTTTGATGGCGGGTAATTTCTTGATAACTTTATCTTTTTTCAGTGGAAATTGCTCTGTTTAAGTTTTCTCTCCCTATTGGGATAAATTTAGGTACTTTATTCCCCCAGAAATTATCCATTTTATCTAAGATTTGAAATCTGCTTACATAGATGTTTGTAAACAAGCAGTCTCTTTTGTTTTAAAAAAATGAGTTATTTCCCTCTTTTTATTTCTTATCATTGATATTTGTGTTTCTTTTTCCATTTTAAGCTCATTTGATTTAATATTAGTTTTCAAAAATACTAGAATGTTGATTTAGTAAATTCATCTAATGTTTCTTTATTTCTACCATAATAAATCTTTCTTGGTTTCTTCCTTTTGTTTTCTCTCAATTTAGGTAGCATTTCTTCCCCTAGATTTTTGAACCAATGATTTAATTTATTTATTTTCATTCTTCTGTTTTTACTGTAAAAAGTGTATTAAGCTAGATTTTTTTCTCTGATCAATTGCTTTATGGAATTCCACAGATTCAGATATGTGTTTTGAATATCTTTTTTTTTTATATAATTCTGGGAAGTCAGTTTTATTTCTTCCTTTTACCTAAGAATTAGTCTATATATTTCCCAATGGAAGAGTCTTTTTTGGTAAACTTTTGTTATTGCATTGTAATCAGGGAGCACTATTTTGTAATATTTGTAGTTTAAACTATCAAAGTCTGTTTTATCTTAGCTGAATTAACATCAAGAAATCATGTGTATAATCTCTTGAAATTCAGTCATAGCTACAGAAACTCCTATGAAATCTGAAAGTTGAAGCTAAGAAAGACATTGAGGATACTGAATAGTGCCAAGAATGCAGTGCCATCTAGTAATGTTTAGAGTCTACTAATGGCTGATTAACAATTTGAAAGTACAAAAGGAGAAACTACCATACAGCCTACGTAAGAAGGAAAGATAAAACTCCCCAATCAGAACTTTGGATCCAGAGCTAAAAGCCTATATTCTGAGTCCACTGACTTTATCTGTATCAAGAGGCAGTGGACTGTAGAGGCAAAAACTGTAGACTCAGGACTAGGCTGCCTGGCTTCAAAACACTGTTCAGATGCTTGGCCACTATGTGACAACTGCTTTACTATCTCTTCTAAAAATCTTTATTTAGTGCCTACTTTGTGCCAGACTATTAGAAACTAGACATGTAGGGATAAACAAAGCTTACAGTTTTCTATGTTGATGAAGGTGATATAAAATTAACATTAGCCAAAATTTACAATAATTACAATTTTTGGTAAGTGCTGTGCAAGAAATAAGTTATTGATATAGATAAGTAGGTGATGGAAGAGGAGAGGATTACATTACAAAAGAGAGGAAATATCTTTGGGGAAAGATGAATTAAAGCTTCTCTTCTACCACATAAAATTAATCTCTCCTGGTTCCCTTTTGCCTTTAACAACATATCATGTTTTCTCCTGCTTGTTTCCATGGAAACAAATGTAGCAGAAGTTTCTTCTAGTCTATTTGGATAAAAAGATGCTTTGTCAAATTTTTACACAATATTTGAAAAACTGTAGTGTAAAGCAATTCAAGTAAATACCATTCATTTATTCCTTTTAACTTCAGGATTCCAACAGAAAATTGATCAATTGTGGACTACATGCAATTAAATTATCAGCACACATTATCAGCATTGATACTGTATGTCTTAGATGATGTGAGCATTTTGGAGTTAAATAGAATATTTACTGCTGAAATTCAATAACCTTTTGAAAAATGGGCCCTTGTAATGAAGAAATATTTACAGAAAGAATTTTTTTACAAAAACTTTAATAAATTTGCAATTTTTCAGTGTGGTTTGTTTTTGCTGTTGCATTTTAGGCAACTTGGTGTCATCAATGGGAATAAAAGATAAAGAGAACTGGAATAACTGAAGCCATTAGTGTAATAGTTCTCACTTTCTCTTCATGTTTTTCATTATTTCGTCAGTAACAGAATATCCATGTGATTGATTATTTTTCTTCCCCTACATTTATATTGCAATCAAAGAATACCCAAAAATAGGCTTTCAGTAAGAAAAAGGGAAATTACACAATATCTTGAGGAAGAGAAAAAGTGGTCATTAATTACAAAAACCAATGTCTGATGAAGCTCTGCAAAAAGAAAACGCTTTGCAAATCTCTGATTATAAGAGTCTGCAGGTACATTAGTATGGACACGAGCCATGAAAGAAAGAAAAAAAAAAAGGTAGTGGCATAGGACTCAGAAAAGAGAATAGGGAAGTGTGAGGATTAAAAAAATTGAGTATTGAATGGCCATAAAAGCTGAAATTTATTCAAAATATTTTGTGCTAGCACTAGGCTTTGAATACATAATTTCTAACCCCCCTACATCACTGTAAGGTGTGTATTATTACTCAATTATGTAGCTAGCACAAACTATTTTCAATGAAAGTAAATAACTGCCTTCAGTTTCCTCAACCATTAGGAAAGCTGTCTCTCAAGTGTTAAAGGAAGGCCCTTCTGTTTAGTAGGGAAGAAGGAAGTCTCCCAGACAGGAAGAAAATGATCTGGAAATCATTTGACAACAAAGCCTGATGAATTATGTACCAGGATACTGAGAGAAGTTTCAGACATAGTCACCCAGAGGGTTGCATTACTGTTGGAGGAAACATGGAAAAGGGGAAAGTTGGGAAGGTGTACCTTGTGTTTTCAAAAGAAGAATAAATTAAATTCGGTAAATCATAAGCAGATGGGATTATATAGATTCCAGGCAAGGTTCTAGAATCAGGTATTTTAAATTTTTGAGTTAGAAAATGAAACCATTCATCACTTGGGACATTAATGGGTTCACTTAATATATAGCCATTATGACTAACCTAATTTTCTTTTGTATGTGTGTGTGTGGATTTTAGCAAATCATTTATCAAGGTTTTCCACACAGCCTAATGGATAGGAAAAGAAATGTGGGTGACTCAGAGAGAAGTTTATAAAGGCCTTCTTTCATGACATTTTAATCAATAATGTGAATAAAGATACTGAACATATTTTATAAAATTTGCAAATAACAGAAAGTGGTGAAGTATTAGAATCTAAAAGAATTTCACTGTAAGAGAGCAATCAGCCCAGTAGGATGAACTTGAAAGCAGATAAATGTAAATCTTGCATTTGGTTGGTGAAAGGGATGGAAGAAAGTGTTAATGCAATTTAGCGACAGTACCTGGCATGTGAGGAGTCACAGCATCTGAATATTAATTAGTAACTCAACATTAATCAATAAATGTACCAGTTATTCTCCATGTTAGCCTACATTCATAGAATAGTAGTTACCTAATTTTAATGTTAAGTTCCTTGACATGCTGGTTAAACTGTGGAATTTCATATTGATTTGGGTTCAAAATAACCAAACCCTTTCTCATACAGAGCATCCAAAGATGAAAGAAATTGCTTCTGGAGGTTGCATATTCTCAATTACTGCAATTTCCAAAAATACAAGCTTGACAAAGTATATCCAAATTAATGATCCACGCATAGCAGGAAATATATATCCCTAAATTTTTGCACAGATACACACAGATGCAGACATGATGCTCCTTTACTCCTAAAAACTTTAAGGGCATTCTTTTATACAACCTCGGTACAATTGTCAAAATAAGGAAATTCACACTGATATAATGCTAGTAACATAATGAAAAAAGTCAAATAATGTCTCCGTTTTATTGTGAAAATAATTTTGAATTTGTGAACCTCTTGAATGTTCTCCAGGACCACCTATATTCTGTGGATTTTTAAAAAGGAATTTCTAAACTTCATGTCATAAAGTATAGCTAGAAAACTTTAAGTAAAGAAAACTGGAAAGTAAGCCAGAAAATACATTTTGTAAATGAGGGAAATAAAAGAGAATTCTGTATCCTAAATAAATGTCTACCAGCTTGTTGGCAAATAGTATATATTTATTGTCAGAAGCTTTTGGCAAGTGCTCAGCATTCTGAAAAAAAATACATACTCCTGAACTAAAGTGGACTTTTAGCAATAGGATGATACAATGAACAGTTTGTGTGCTTTTATGTCAGCATTTTTTGACATAAATACATACATCTTCATTTGTTAAAGTTGCACATGAAGACAACTGTTTCCTTTGACTAATTTATGCTTAGAGATGTTAGATGTTTTTAAAACAAATTCATTTCTTTAATATCTTAAAATTAAACCTAGCACAGAAAAATGCAATATAGAATAACCAGAGGTAGAATTACATACATTTACCAGTGATTCAATCTTGTTCCAATTATTTAATGAAGCTAATGTTGTCTCATTTTTAAAGTGGAAATTATAAGAAATGAAGACATAAGTAAAGCACATCGCTCAATGCTTTACATATAATAAATATGCAGGAAGTGCTAATATAACTATTACGATTACACTGGAAAAAGTCTTACCAACAACTGAAATTTCTGACCTATTAATTATGTGAATAATTAACACATTAATAGTAATCCACTGCTTTTAACGTGGTTTTGATTTAATTCAAATAATCTTGGATTGGAATAAAAGGGATAAATTAAATCTGGATCAGGAAATACTTAAAAATGAACTCCAAGTTATGACAGTAGCAATAATGATCCACAATGAAATAAACAGCTACCAGCCCATGCCATAAATGTCAAGAAGTTGTGCCCAATGAAAGAAACCAAAAATGCAACCAGAGCTCAGAGAAGTGTCTAACCTTGATGTCATTGATGTAGAGAAAGAAAATTCTCCAAAATCTAGGAAATCACCAACAAAGTACCCTGATTTAGAAAGAAGGAGATTAAGAGAAGACCTATAAAGCCAAGGAGAAGCCAAGGAGATAGAATCAGTAATTGTGGTGGTTTGAAACTCTGTGGACTCCAGAAAAGCATGTTCTTAAAGTTGATCCATTCCTGTGGGTGTGGACCCATTGTAAGCAGGATCTTTTGATGAGGCTACTTCACTTAAGGGTGACCCATCTCATTCAGGATGGATCTTAATCCTTTTACTAGAGTCCTTTATAAACAGGAAGAATGTACACACACAGAGAAAGAAAGCCACAGAAGCAAGAAGCTGAAATCAACAAAACCTGACAGAGAAGGGAGTGACCAACAGCTGTTGCCTTGTGACTGGCCATGTGACAGAGGAGTCCATGATCTCCTGCAGCTGTTTTCAAGAAGAAAGCATCGCCTTGATGATGCCTTAATTCGGACATTTTCACAGCCTCAAAACTGTAAGCTTGGAAGCTAATAAATTCCCATTGTTAAAGCCAATGCATTTTATGTTATCTGCTTTACAAAGCCTAGAAACCTAAAACAGAAATCCATATCTGCCACCAAAGGATCTCACAAGTCAGGAAATTTTTAAAATGTCAATCATTTCACAGGACATCCTAATGAATTTGTAAGGGGATGGCAATTGCTGAAGCCAGAGTATATTCCCTTGTAGAAATAGAGCACACCCCTATGGAGTAGAAGTGAAATGTGGTAAATAATATTTAACAAATGAACAGGGTTCAAGTTGTTCAATGAAGACGGACTCAAAGCCCCAACAGGTATTTCTCCTTTCTCAAGACCCTCACTGTAGAAAAATGGATAAAACACAATACCTACTTCACAGCTGCAGTTTGGATATGAAAAAAAACAAAAACAAAACCAAAAACATTTCATGTACTTGCTGAATGTGGGGTGTCCAATAAATCAGAACAAGTAGATATTCTGGACAATGATGCCTAGATCATAAGTAGTAAGAAGAGTAACAGCAGGTCAATTATAAGTAAAAGAATGGAGGCAGTGAATGCAAAAGACGGTGAAGGATCTGCAAAGAACATATCCCAAGGAAAAACAATTCTTCTCAATTACTTCTAATATGAAATTACTTAATATGAAAATGAGTTACATGGAAAGAAAAACAGATCGAAGACAAAGATAAAGCAATAAAATATGATGAAATGGAGGATTACAGTGCTAAGGAAACATACCATGAAATCACAACCCATTAAAGAAATAATTAACAAATCAGTAATATCTAGAATCCAAAAAGATATTGTTGAAAACAAAATAAATGATATAGATGGCAACCTTAAGATAATCATAGTGCACACACAGAAAGACAAAGGGATGAAAGCAAAGGGAGGGACAGTAACCAATATGGAGGAGAGAGGCAGACATGCCACAGAAGGGGTCCCTGCTGCCTATGCAGTAGAAAAACCAGCAACTTGATTGCTGTGTGTTCAAAGATTTAACAGAATAACATTTTCCTGAAGTACAAGAAGAACTATATCTGGAGATTACTAAGGCATACTTAGTTCCAAGGGGTGGGGAGCTGTCAAAGTGCTTTATTTATTGAACCTCAAAACAAAAAGAATATTGCATGTATGTGTGTGGGTTTCAGGTAATCAGGCTATAAAAGCAAATACATTAAAAAAAAAAAAAGGTTCTGCCTACAGAAGTTTATAATTCCAGAAGATAAGGGGAAAATATCTATGAACTACACAGGGAAAAAAATGTGATCATAACAGTCGTACCCAGATAAATTATTCTTTATGTATAATTGCAAAAGGTAGATACTTTAAAGCATACAAAAACTCAGAGTATTCTGTGTATGTGAGACATTCTTGAAAAAAAAGCCTTTAAGTGAAATGCAGCCAGTCCAGCCATAGCAAAATAACTGATGCCAAGCAGCAAAAGTATTCTAACAAAAGTGTTAACACTGACTTTGGAAGTTTTGATGCTAAGACAGGGTATAAACGTCATAAGCTTTGAACTAGTGCATCTGATATATCTGGAAAAATGGAGAGTTAGGGAGAGGTAGTATAAAAGTATTACTTTCCACATTTTTTAATCACAGAGACTCATTTAACTGCCTCTTTAAAATGAAATCATAGCACTAAAAAAATTACTCCAAGATCTTAATGTCAATCAAATTTATTCTTAAAAAACTAAGGGGATCTTTAAGATTAAAATATGTCACCACAAAACATTTATCTGAAGTTCAGTAATTACTTGAGATTCAACTCAGTTCCTTTTCTGTATGTAAAATTGTATTAAAATTAAATTTAAAACAATTTTATTTTAAAATTGTACTCATAACATGATTTGTTGTAAATCTAACTATATTTGTAACTTTGTATTTCTTCTTTCCATCTGTCCATCTAGTGTAATTATAGACAGATTTCTGCAGTTATGTTCAGCTAATGTTAACAATATGTTTCAAAAATTGGAATTCTAGCAGATTTTCTTCCCTCTTTTAAGATTTTGAGTTGTTTGATATTTTTTAAAAATGTGGTTATACCATTGTTATAAAAACAGTGAAAATGTTTTTAAATTTCATTAACAAAAATAAAGGAATTATTCTCTAGTTATTATGGCTGGGAAACAAATTACCCCCAAATGCAGAGGTAACAAAAACATTATTATGCTTATGTGAATTCTGTTGGTCATGAATCTAAACAGGGTACAGAGGAAATGGCTAGATGTTGCTCCACCAGACCTGGATTCCTGACTGGAAAATTCAAAGGATCGTGGCTATAATTATCAGCAGTTTGTCATTAACATGTATGGAGGTTGATGCTAGGTCTCTGCTGAGGGCCTCATTTACCTTCTATGTAGGTCTCTCTTTGTGGACTCTCCACCCACATGAGCTAGTTTGCAATTCCTCATGGTATGGTGGCTAGTTAAGAGTAGGACCAGCTTGACAGGCAGATGATCTGTGCAGCTGCATGGAGGCCCATGCTTACAAAGGCTTCACTCTTCCTTTAATGCTCTGCTTTCATTATCTTGAAATTCTTAAAAAATTTTCAAAAAGGGGCTCCACGTTTTCATTTGGCACTGGGCCCTACAAGTTATGGAGCCAATCCCAATTTCTAAGGGTAACTGTCTCAAAAAAAAGCCAGGTGGAAGTCAAACAACCTTTTATGGCCTGATCTTGGAGGTCATGCAGCATCACTGTGGAAGGTTGGATTTATGTACCCCAGCAAAGGCAAGTTCTTAATCTTTATCTTCGTTCCTGTGGGTGTGAACTTGTGTAAATAGGATGTTTTGAAGATGTTATTTTTAGTTAAGGTGTGACCAGCTAAATCAGGCGGGTCTTAATCTGTATTACTGGAGGCCTTAGAAAAGAAATGAGAAGCCACAGGGAGGACCCAGAAGCTGGAAATCAGCAGAAACTGGAAGAGCAGACACAAGGAGTGAGAAATTACAACATAATGAGAGCCAAAGATGCAAGCCAAGGGATCTCAAGAATTGCAATAAGCCAGAGTTAGAATACTATAGACTTTGGGAGAAAGCAGAATCTTGCTAATTTTAGAGTTCTACACTTACAAACCATGATCCAATAAATTGTTGTTGTTAAGCCAACCCTTTGTATATATTTGTCACAGCAGCCACGTACCTTAAGACAATCACTTTCTATCACTGAGGCAGTCACAAAGGGAGGAGAAATAGACTACTTCTCTGAGAAGGGGATATCACTATAACCATTTTTGGAAAATTTGATCTGCTATAAGTGAAACAATTATTAAAGTCATTAAAATAAGGACATTACTTTAAATAGGACATTTCTTCACAACTCAAAGTGATAATCAGAAAAAAAAAATGTGTACATATGCCTGAGAAATAGTTCAGAGAACAAACTTTGGAGTCAAACTCCCTGTATTTGCATCCCAGCATTGCCACATTCTTTGAACTTTTGGCAAGGTACTACATTTCTTAATGTCTAAATTTCCTCATCTGTAAAATCAGCTACCTGCTTCCACAACCTATTTGTGCCATCAGGACCTGATTGAGCTCAATGTTATTCTACAGTTTTATTCATTGGCGTGCTGTTATGCACATGCAAATACATATCTTGGCAGATGAGGCGGCAAGTTTGCATGGTCATGTGGGATCCCACAGTCATTCAGTCTGTATAAGGACCCAACTTAAAAAGGAAAATCAATTTTTATGGAAAAGGGCATGGCTTTATTTCAAAATTATAGTTGTCTTTATGGTAACTTAGTACTGTATATGGCACTCTGGTGGTATCTTCCTTACATGGATTGGCCCAATATTTTTATTTTGTCGTTATTTATTTAGTTTTGCCTATAATAGCTGGAAAATTACACAATCCATTTCTGCTATTTTTAGTTTCCCTTCCATTTTTAATATGCATTCTGACAACATATAAAAATTATTCACTATTGTTCTGCCTCTCAAACAATGTAAGGACCTTAATAGGTTGTACCCAGTAGAAACTTCCTTCTGCCTTATAGGATAACATCATCAAATATTTATCTCCAACTTGTTTCACTAACCTCAAACTTAGTCATTTTTGAATTAATTTATTCAGTAAAACTTTGCTTAAATTTACCCACATTTTTGTGAACTTGTTTGCTTACCATTCCTTCTTGCATCCAACTCCTCTATCTGCATTTAATTTGCTACTTTTAATGTAGTTCTATCAGCAAGCGTTTATGAGTGGTAAACATTCTGTGTCTCTGTTTATATGAAGATGGCTTAGATTTCCCTTCTCTCTCAAAATTTTGAAGTTTCTCCTGGCTGTAAATTTGTCATTGAGAAATAAGCCATTAGTCTAATTATTGCTATTTTGTAGATAATATTGTTTTCTCTTCTGTTGCTTTCAATATGTTACCATTGTCTTTTACCTTCTGTAGTTGCACTATGAAATGTTTAAGTTTACGTTAAGTTACTTGTGCCCTGTATGAGACCTTTCATGATTCCAGAATCTGACCTTTCATGTCATTCATAAAGTTCTGGAAAATTCTCAACTATTCTTTCTTTAAGTATTCCTTCTCCCCATTTCATCTTTTCTCCCCTTATGAGGTTGCATTGTTAATGTATGCATTCAATCAAAATATAATTATTGAATGCCTAGTATGTGTTAAGCTCTCTTCTGGGCAGTGGGGATACAGCAATGTCATATGATTACATTCCGTATGTAGACTGATAGTAAACAAAGTAAATAAGATACATTTTATGTACAAGTACTAAGGAGAAAAAGCAGAGATGGTAAATCATGAGCTCTGAAGGGTTGTAATTTTTAAAGATGATGTGGGAAGAATTCACTGAAAAGCTGATATTTGAGTAAAGAGAATAAAAGAGGAGACAGGTATCCGTGAGAATAATGTTCCATGCAGAGAGAAAATCTGTGAAAATATGTGAGACAAAAGCATTCCTGGAATTTTTAGAGGAGGCCTGTGTAACTGGAGTAGGGTGAACAAAAGAAGAGTGGAAAATTATAAGTTAAGTGAGTTAATGGGGACCAGATTATTTATGACCTTATCACAATTTTGAGAACTCTGCCTTTTCTCTGGGTGAGTTAGGAAGTCATTAGGGATTGCTGAGAAAAGGTGCAACATCATCTGACTTACATTTTTCTTTTTTTATTTTGAAATAAATTCAAAGTTATAGGACCAGTTGCAAAAACAATACTAACCCCATACACAGAATTCCATCGTACCCTGACCCCCTTTCCCCCAATAGCTCAATCTACCAACTTTAACATACTGTCACATCGCTGTTTCTTTCCCTCCCTCCCTCCCTCTCTATCTATCATCCATCATCTATTGCTCTGTCTTCTGAACATATGAGAGTTAGCTGCACACATCCTTGAGCATACACTATAATTCACGTATACACTTCCCATGAACAAGAACATTCTTTCATGCAATCCCATTAAGCGCAACTAAGTACAATAGATTCAACAATGATACAAAGCTTACATTCTGTATTTCCTTTTCCTTATGTCTCAACTGTGTCCCTTTGAGCCACCTGTCCTCTATCCTCCTGTCCCATCCAAGTTCATCCTTAGCATTCAATTGTCATCTAGTTAGAATGACTTTTTTTTTTTTTTCCAGTTGTGGAAACATATATACAGCCCAAATCTTCCCATTCCAACCCCTCCCTAGCCTTCCATTAGTGGGATTAATCACATTTAGAATGTTGTAATGCTCTTTCCCACCATACATTATTAGAAATTTCCCTTCACCTCAAACAGCAACCCTACACTCATTTCTTAACTACCCATTGCCCCTTCCCCCATTTCTCTTAACCCAAACTCTACTTTTCATCTCTATGGTTATATTCTCTGATAATTTCTTTGTGTTTACTGTGGGGCTTAAAATTAACCTCTTAAATCCCTATCAATCTTGTTTTCCTTTGATACCACCTTCACTTCAATAGGACACATAAACTGTGTTCCTATACTCCTTCATTCTCCCACCTTTATATAGTTGTCTAAAATTACATATTTCACACTGAGTTCAAAAACACTGATTTGTCCTTAGAGTTTGTGTATTTTATATCATGTAAGAAGTAACTAGTGGAATTACAGTTCAAAAATTATTGACTTCTATTTGTATTCCATTGTGGTTGGAGAATGTGCTTTGAGTATATTTAATTTTTTTTTTTTTTTTTTTTAGTTTCTTGAGGCTTGTTTTATGTCCCAGCTTATGGTCCCTTCTGGAGAAAGATCTGTGATCACTAGAGAAAAGTGAGTGTCCTGGTGATTTGGGATGTAAGGTATTATATATGTCTGTTAAAATTCTCTATATCTCTTTCTCCTTTCCCTGTCTCTCTGCCAGCAGGGCTCCCCTCAGAATCCGAAGTAGGGCAGGTCTTTCATCGGCAAAGTCTCTCAGCATTTGTTTGTCTGTGAAAAATTTAAGCTCTCCCTAAAATTTGAAGGAGAGTTTTGCTGGATAAAGTATTCTTGGTTGGAAATTTTTCTCTCTCAGAATTTTAAATATGTCATGCCACTGCCTTCTCACCTCCATGGTGGCCACTGAGTAGTCACTACTTAGTCTTATGTTGTTTCCTTTGTATGTGGTGAATTGCTTTTCTCTTGCTGCTTTCAGAATTTGCTCCTTCTCTTCAGTATTTGACAGTCTGATCAGAATATGTCTTGGAGTGGGTTTATTTGGATTTATTCTATTTGGAGTTTGCTGGGCATTTATACTTTGTGTATTTATATTATTTAGAAGATTGGGGAAGTTTTCCCCAACAATTTCTTTGAATACTCTTTCTAGACCTTTATCCTTCTCTTTCCCTTCTGGGACACCAATGAGTCTTAAGTTTGGATGTTTTATTTTATCTATCGTATCCCTGAGATCCATTTCGATTTTTTTGATTATTTTCTCCATTCTTTCTTTTGCTCTTTCATTTTCTGTTCTGTGGGCTTCTAGGACACTGAGATGTTGTTCAGCTTCCTCTAGTCTTCTATTGTGAATATCCAGAGTCTTTTTAATTTGGCCAACAGTTTCTTTTATTTCCATAAGATCTTCTATTTTTTTATTTACTCTTGCAATGTCTTCTTTATGCTCTTCTAGGGTCTTCTTTATGTCACTTATATCCTGGGCCATCGTCTTCTTGATGTCCTTTAAATCCTTTGCCATGTTTTCATTCCTCAATTGTAGTTCTTTGATTAATTTTGCGAGTATAGTGTATCTTCTGATATTTTGATTTGTGTGTTTGGAGTTGGATTCTCCATATCTTCTGGTTTTATCATATGTGTTAAGATTTTCTGTTGTTTCTGGCCTCTTGGCATTTGTTTTGCTTGATAGGGTTCTTTCAAGTTGTAAAGAAAAAGGGATATCGATCTAATTTTTCAGGAACACAGTCTGGTGACGTACACTTTCTCTAACTAACCAGCAGATGGCATGTGTCAGTCACCTATATCCCTCAAGTCAGTTCTCAACCTTGTTTCCACAGTGTGTGGGGAAATGATTCTTGTGGGTTCAGTTGGAGAACTCAGTTTGGATGTGTTGCTGGAGCTGTCCGCCCTGAATGTGGGGCGCGTGTACAGGTGGCCAGGGAGGAAGGGCAGTTCTAATGTTCAAATCCCCCGGGATCCCAGAGATTCAAGGCCGCCACAAGAGTCTAAGCCTTTATTTCAGTTGAGCCCCAGACCCTCTCTCTCGCTGATCCATAAACCACCGGACTTGGCGTAGCGTCCCTGGGTTCTCTGAGCGGATCCCCCCTCCCAGCCGTGCTCCTCCAGGAGCTCAGCCAAGGGAATGCTGTGCTACGTCACCAGTGCGTGCCGTCCCACAAGGGAAGCCCTGGGCCGCCGGGCCATGCAGTGGCGCACTCCCAGCCCAAAGCAAAAATGGCCGAACGGGGCGTCTCAGCCCCCTCCTCCTTGCACTGTTCCTCCTTCCCACCTCTGGGACAACTGGCAGGGCTCTGGGCTGTGGGCACAGCCCCAGGCAGGAGTTTATCCAGCCCTCCAGGGGGCCAGCTGCTAGCTGCGGGGTTTCTTTCTGCTTCCAGCTCTCCCCTCCATTCCCCCGAACCCAAGGGTATCTGCTGCGGGCTATCTTCCCAGCCAGACACCAAGAGACCAGCCCAGCCCCCTCTTGCTGTGTTTTACTGCGTGGTTCCCACAATTGCTGCTGGAGCTGCTCCTTTTTTTAAAAAAAAAAAAGAGCCAGCTGGTCTCCAAACGCTGAACCCTGGCTTCCGCAGCCCGCCGCGTGGTTGCGGGTCTTCCAGCCAGCTTACTCACTCGTTTCAGAATGCCGACTCCCGGTTTCACCAAGTATATGGCCCCTCTGGAGCTAGGAGCCCCCATCCAGCTGGCACATCGCTGTAACCAGTATTCTAGGTCACTTTCTGGTTTTTAGCTAGTGTTTTTCACGGAGGCGTTTTTTTTGCCCTGTCTCAGCTAGCCGCCATCTTAGTTCTCCTCCTGACTTACATTTTAATAGGATCATACAGGCTTCCATGTTCAGAATAGACTGAAGAGAAACAAGGACAGAAGCAGGAAATCAAGTCAGGAGCCACTGCAGTAATCCAGGTAAATGATAATGTAGTTTGGGCCAGGCTGGGGTATAGATAGGAAGCAGTTGTTAGAACCTTGAGCCAACAGGGTTTTCTGCTGAGTTGGAGGTGGTTTTTGAGAGAAAATGGCTTCAAGAAGAATTGGAAGGAACTAACATGGGAATTCTGTGAAAGGAATAGACTGGGGGTTGGGAAATCATGTCAGTTTTGGACCATATTGATTTGAGGTACTACTATGGTAGTTGTATATATGATATACACATACGAAGTAAGTTGGGAATTATCAGGGTAGAGATGATATTTTAAGCTACAGAACTGAATGAGATCACTAAGCACACGAGTAATCCAGAGAGGAGAAACGTAGTTCACACACTAAGTCCAGTGTTTGCAGGTCAGAGACATGAGGAAGAACAAGCAAAAGAGATTGAAATGAAGAAGCTAGTGAAGAAACTAGAATTCCAGAAGAGTGTGTGTGTGTGTGTGTGTGTGTGTGTGTGTGTGTGTAAAGGGCAAGGAGGAGACTGTGATTAGACGTGTATTTTGGAAATTAATAATTCCATCCTGCATATCATGTAACTTCACTCTCCTATTGCCAATCTAGTTATTACTCTATGCTGAATTCTGGATAATTTCCTCAGGGACAGTACAGCAGTTGATAGCACAGAACACAGAGCCAGTCTGCTCATCCCTAACAAATCCCAAGCACCCAAAACATACTGAAGAACATATGAATACTAACAATAAGAATAACGACAAACAACAATAAAAAATATATAGCAAGTTCTTAAAAAACATTAACTTGTGGGCTTGGTAAGCATTCAGTATGTATTAGCTATTATCTAGCTTGCCTGTCACTAATTCCCTAATCAACTTCTTCTAATCCGTTTTACTTGATCAAAATTTTTACTTTAATTGAAATTTTTCATTTCTGAAACTTCTATTTAATACTTTGTCATGGCAAGTATTCCTGGGTATTTTTTTTCTTTTTGGATCTTGGTCTTTCTTGTAGTTTCAATTTTATATTATTTTTATATTAATTTTAACATACTTTTCCTATCATGTCTACCAGATTGCTTCATTACTTAACATTTTGGTGTTCTATTCATCCTGGTTGATTCTTGTATGCAGAATAGTTTTCTTTGAGTTTTTTGTAACTTTGGATTGTGAGCTTGCCTTCACGGGACTTTTATGGGAATCCTCTGTGGCCAGAGAGATTTTGCAATTGTTTTTCCTAGTATCTCATGTCTATCATTGTCTTCTGGGCCAGCATCTATTTCAGCTTCTGAGCATAGGGTTTCCAGAGCCTTTTGGTGAATATAAACTGAACCCCAAACCCATGGACTATGGACCCATTGTTTTCAATTCTCAACATATTTTCCCCACTCAGGATCCGGGGACAGATACTGTTTCTCTCATCATCCTTATGTACAATTAGGCAAACTTCTTGTGCACTTTCTTTACATGAACATTGCCTCTAAGGCTCTACGTGGAAATCCCAATGCTAAATGCTTGCTTGGGTTACAAAGAACAATAACCAAGACTTCAGAGCAGCTCCAATGCTGGCTCATTTTTCTAAAGTCTGCTTTTAAGTTCAATTTTTTTTTCATTTGGGTATGTCCTTTTATTCCTTTTGAGAATACTTCTCATACTTTATCCCACATTTCTAGCAGAGTCAGTATGTGTTTTGGAAAGTTTAAGTTAGAACTTGGAGTCATTATCTGTTTCACCATATTACCCAAATCAAGAAGCCCTCTGCATAAATTTTCAAAGTTCGGGATGCTATGTCAACATTAAATAAGAAGATTGGCCATAACACTATACTGAGGGCCTGCACAACTACATGTTACACAAATCCACATAATTAGAGATAAACTTGTGGGGTATGTACTTTTAGACCAAGATAAAAATCTCCAGGAAAGACACTTTTTCTATCGTTTTGAGCAGTTATTTCTGTGACCTAGCACGTGGCTCTTCAGTAAACTTATAACATAGAATAAATAAAACAAATATGGACATACTCTTAACAAAATAGCTAAATAAGTCCTGTAATTTCAGTTTCCAGATCATAGTCTAGACTGTGTCCTGGTATTCTTATTTTACCTGGTGGGTGACAGCTGTGACACTTCAGAAGATACAAAGCTTCTCAAATTTGATGAAGTTGCAAGCAAGCTGCTGAGACAAATCTGACTCAATGAGTTTCTTTTTATCAATCACTTTCAGAACTCTCTACTTAGTTATATCAACTTTTTAATTCAAATAGCAAAGATAATTTAGTACCACAAGGCAGCTGGCTTTCATTTAGCATGAATAAGAGCCATATAATTTACTATGCTATTTGCTGTTTGGGAAACCAAAATTGTGCCAGCAGAACAACAAAACTGTTACAGCACTGTTGGCTACATGTTAGCAAAGTTAATGGTTAAGTGCAATAGGTCCAGGAATCAGAACATGACTATGATTTTCTTTGCTGTAATAGTATTCTTCATTTTGATTTTCTATATGCATTTGAAAAGATAATATGTGTTTAGTTCTATTAAATAACTGCAACTTCAGTTTTATGAATGTATTCATTGTAATTCAAATTACCATGCAGGCAAATATATTTGAAAGAATAGAATTTTGATTCTGTGTGACATTAAATTATTTAGACTTGTTTGCATTATTTGCATTTGTTTAAATCACAGGGCCATAAATAACAAAGCTAGTTCCTTAAAGTTTGAATGAACTTATTTAAGGATATAAATGTTGAAAAGTTTACATAGCACCACTGAATTACCTTAAGAGAAACATAAAGAAATAAAATGAGTTACAATCAATGAATACTTCAGCTCTATTTATATCCTTCTATGAGTAATACATTTATGAGCTTTCAGCTCTAATTAGGAAAAATATGTTGTTTCCATAGTCTCAGTTTTCTGTCAAGTATGTTATTGCCGTAAAGGTTAGTCTAAACATTCCTACATAATTCCCAAGTCATTTATATTTGTTATTTCTGTGCTACCCATAGTAGTCCCATTAGTTCAGTGTATTTGACTGTCATGATTGTTATAGGTCAGTGTACTGCATCACCTGACAAGCCATGTTAAACCAGAGAAAGCCAGAAAATAGCAAATATGCATAACTAGTTTCTGTGCTCTAGATCATCTCACTGAGTCTTGTGGTTTAGTGAAAGGAACTATAAGATAATGAATATCACATCCTATTGCGCCATACGTTTTACATGTGAGTATTTTTGTCATACCCACTTTCAGCGCTTGGCTCAGGGTCTATTCATTTCATCTGATAAGTCACGGGAAACCCTGACTTAAAACTGTTAATAAAAACATAAAGCAAAATTATCACTCAAAAATTGATAAGTGAAAATTTTTCAAGGATTAGGGCTTGTGTGTATGAGCGTAGGAGGGGTTTATTTAAAATGTATGCAACTATTGACTAAGTTAATTTTCCTATTCATGTTTTTTTAGTTTTTATGGTTCTATATAAGTCACACTTTTTTTTTTTGCTTAAAAAAATCCTGGTTCAAAAATAACATGATTAAATGCTTTGATTTCCTGGTAATGCAATAATTGTTTAGATTTGCAGCTAGCACAACTTCTCTATTTATCCATTACTTTTGCAAACAATTTTTAAAGTTGAACAGGGTAGCTTTTTCCTTTGTATTAATTTTCAATATTGTCAGAGACATTTCTATAATGAAGAGAAAATTATTGCAGTAAAATTTTCAGCTATATTACATTTCATGTACACTTCTCTTTCATGAATAATTATTTAACTATCTTTTTAAAGACTTTCAGCTTACCAATAATTCTTCTTTCCTCATTAATGCTGCTATATACTGCACCAGTGTAGCTAACATTTTTTTGCTTCACAATGATGCATCTTTTTAAAAATTCTGTTTTTTTTTTTTTTTTTCTTTCAGAGAAGCTATAACCATTGCTTCAATAAATTCCAATCCAAGAAAGCAGTCATTCACAGGCTGAAGCAGTACTTCAATCATATTGTAAATGTCACATGCCACAGCATCTGAGATCAGACATTCTAGGGGCACTGAAATTGCAGTGATGCATCACTTTAAACAGCTTATATCAAATTCAACAGTTTGTAAAATGAGGCATTCTTTCTTTTTAAAGTCAAAACTTTGAATGAAGAATTGAACCTTAATTTGATGATGAAAAATAGCAAAATCAATTTCCACAATGCTATTTTGGAGAGGTACAGATCTTCAGATCTGTGGAATGCACTTATTGAATCTAACACTATTGGTTTTAGGAGTGCAAAATCCTAAGTGTGATCTTTCTGGCCTACCTACAGCAATTACAAAGGATTGCCTGGCAAGCCTCATGGGAAAAGCTGCCCTCCCCAGGCTTGATGTGCAGGCTGTGCATAACCGTTTTCAGAAGGGAGTTGCAGATCAGGGCTCAGGCCCCACCAGGAGGGGTTAAGTCCATGCTATCAAGTATATCTGCATTCCTAGCCAAGAGCCTTTATGTGTAGCCCTCTTTATCAGGGGGCCAAGGCTGAGGCACATGTCAGGTACTTTTGTCAAGACTTCCTTAGTGAGGGGCCTCAACTAACATTTTTCTCCACTCTGACTCAGTGCTTTTCCATCCTAACCTTCCCCCTTTTCCTCCTCTCGGCTCTCCCCCCATTGTCTCTAAAAAGGCAGGACCATTTGTTTGGGACTCCTCAGCAGAGAGAGAATTCCCTTCTGCCTGTGTTGTGTGTGCTCTGACTCTCCTGATGCTGTTCTGTGGGGAATGATGGAACACTGTGGAGCCAGCCCCTATATTTGCCTCTTGCTCGCACTTTCCCAGTAAATGAATAAAGTCTTGTTACTTTCAGTTTGGTTTCTTGTCCTTATTGACCACCTTGACACTTGACAGTTTCATAACTCCTCACTTTTCATTTGGTAGTTTTCCTCTAACAACTTTCTTTTATACAACTAATGACCATGTGTCAATCAAAAATACTGTATATTGGGAATTTTCTAATAGAAACAATGCTCTCTTACTTCTAAGACTAGAGATGAAAATACTGACTATGTATTATCCATATTTAAAGAGAAAGTGAACTGGATTGATAAATGTCAGTTGGTATATCAGAAAATTACAGCACATAAAATGAAAAATTATGGAAACCATCTGCATGGATGTCTCACTGATGTTGCTATTGGGGTACTTCTATGTTCAAAATGGTTGGGTTTTCCTATACCATTATTTTATTTTAAAATATGAGGTTTTTATATGGTAACAATGCAGTACTCACACCCTAACAATTAGTGTAAAGTAAATGTTGAATTTTCCTTCCTGACACTTCAGGCATCAAATTAATCTCTCATGAGTAAGAAGTTGTTATTATTCAAGTTACATTACTAAAGAGACCAATATTATGTGCAGGAAAACAAAGTTTCATTCTCTAACAGATGCCTAATTAAGGAGCTGAGCACTTGAAATCAAGTGAGGCATGGAAATGAATTATATAGCATTTATATGTGGAACTCATTATTTATCAATAAGGACATTAAATGCTGCTTGAAAAGGAAGCTTACCAAAGCTTAGCTGAACTTTGAGCTTTTAATTTTTCTTCTTCTTTTTGCAGTAATTTAAATGACAAGCCATATCAACTTTGTCATTATAGCTTCTGTTAAGTTAAACAATTGATTAATTCTCCCAGTGATAAATAACTCAATGACCATAAAACCTGTTTTTTGTAAAGTTATTTTTAGAAACACACTATGATTATTGTGAAATCTAACAAAGAATCAGTGAAATGCTGATGAAAGTTTTCAGGCACTGCTAAATCCACAGATGAGCTGTATTTGGAAGATAGCATTGATAGAAAAAATGTTCTGTGAAAAACAGCTGCTTTGTATAATGCATATGTCTAACAAATAATTGATTGCAGTATTCTTTTTCATTTTTTTTCTAAAAAAAATGAGAAAAAGTTTTAGTCTCTTCAGGATTTTACCATATACATAGCTTCCATTACCCAGTCACAACTAGTGTATATGTGGTCTAGCACAAAATGCTGTGGAAACAGGATTAAATAATAAGCATCGAACTGTTCTGCCATTCTTGGAATGGTAGGCAAAGTTTAAGCTGACTTTAGCAAGATATTAGAGATTCCTCTTATTTACAGTGGAAATCTTGGCATAAAGAAACTCTTTTGTAGTCTTAGAGACAGTCACTACTATGAATACCAAATTGTCAATTTTCATAACTAGGCAAACTAAAAATGCATCCATCCATCCATACGTACATACACACATTGACTTTTGGAGAACTCAGCTTACTTTACTTAACAATCCATAGTTCCATCAACTTGCCTTCTATTTATCCTTTCATTTTCCCCTTGTCCATCCCTCCTTTCTTGTGTCTTTCCCCATTCTATCCTTTCTAATGAAAACTAACCTGAGGTTGGGTTTTGTTTGTGTATGTGTGTTAATACATGTTTTCACAAAAATAATTCTTCCATAAATGCCTATAGAGTCAGAGAATTAAGGAAAAGCACATTACCCATTACTGTATTATAAGTCTATGCCCAAGTCTTGGTAATTAGCTCACAATATAGCATCTCAATTTCTGGAATCCATTTGAACCATTGGACTTATCTATATCAAATAAGTGTCTAAAGTAATGATAAAATTATATACTATATTTGTAGTACAGCTTAAAGTTTATAAAATGCTTCACAATATTATGGTTATTATAATTATTAAGAGTTTAGACTGATGACCCTCTCCCCAGTCTCCTACCTGTGGCAAAAACCAGACTTGAGTTGCCAGCCTGCTCTACTCTTTACTCTTTTTCCTGCTCCAGCACCTTAGAGCAGGCGGGTTTGTTACCTGGGCTGGTCCTAAAACAACTTGTCCCATTCCACATTGGTGTAGTGAACTGGAAGGGAGATAGGGAAGATATGATGACAATATCAACCCAACTGCCTGTTGATAGCAAGTCTATTGGTTGTCACTGTCTTTAATACCATCAGACCATCGACCCTCGGTGTGACATTATGAAATGCTGGCTCTGCCTTGAAGGGTTTCTGTGACTCTGTTGGAGGACATGGGCATTCTAGGTCTAAGCCAACCTCTTATGGTTCTGCTCATTCATAAAGCTGTGGATGGTTGTGTAGTCCCAACTGTCTGAGGCTCTTTTTAGAACTGAGGCACATAGGCCACTTAGTCCTCAAGGGTCAGCCCTCGATGGGAATTCAGGAACACCCTGAAATTACCACTCAACTTCATGGCCATGTGGCGTTAAACGCAGAGGCATGAATTCTGGCAGGAGCTTCAGTGATTCACATAATTTTCAAGACATGCTTATCAGGTACTATAAAATATTTTAAGGACTACTGAGTTAAAAGAATTCTATCACTTAAGAAAATAAGGATGTGTATGTGTGTGTGTAGGTGTGCTTGTGTGTGTAGAAAGAGGGGGGATCTTAGAATGAGGAAGTCAGCAAATGGAAGAGAAAGAGACAATAAAGGTAACAGTGTTTCACTAGAGATTTTCCAGTGGCTTGTGTCAGGGGAAAACAAGAGAGTCTGTTTCAAAATCAAGTGACAGTGGAGTTCTCATTGAATTATAATTTAAATGGAAGATGTGGCATGTCAATTTCTGAGATACTATGAAATGCTTCAAAAAAACTAAAATGGGAAGACAGATTTCTAAATGATTTCTTTTTTTAATATACCTAAATTAGGAACTAAAAGAACTATTATGATGACAGTTAATATTCTGTCTTAGTGGAAGACCTTGTGGAGAAGTGATTTAATGTTTCACTTTGGATTCAAGTAAAATATGCACATGATTCCTGGAAAAAATGGAACATATTTACTTTGCATGAAAGGTAACTGTACCTTCCCTATCCATTTTCATATTCTGTCCTGTCCTAGAAAAAAAGAACCACCACTAAAACACAAAAGAATGAACTCTTTTGGGCTTTTTTCTGAAACCTAATTTTACTTAAAAGTTTATTCTCATGCAGATATTTCTTAATCAATTTTATTTAATCAGCCATTATCTACAGGCATTTTACTATGGACACTGAGGATATAGCTCAATTCCAAACTCCCCCACCTTTCCTACCTCCCCCATTCTCCCAATACAGTTATGCCATTATTTGTAAATCCTCTCTTGAAAACCTTTAAGTAAATTTACTGGTAAAGGTAAGCAATGTACTCACACACATATTTCTCATTCCATCAGTTATGCAGTGTACCTATGACAGACACTGCTGGCTCTCTATATAGCAGTTATTACCTTCTTGCTTGGTATACAGAATTTTGGATTTATTCTACTCAACTTTTATGTGCCTCTTCTGGAAAATTGGCCAATAATAGTAGCGACCCCACAGTGCTAATTTGAAAATAAAATGAGTTAATACATATACAGTGCTTAAAATAGTGCCTGCTGCAGGGCTACCCAGTAAGAGTTGTTCTCATTGTTGCTGTTATTATTATTAACATTATTCTGGCAGCAATTTGCACAAAGAATGTGAGCTCCTTCTTTAGCCACAGGGGAAGCATCCAAATTTGTAGGGCACACATGGCTGTGATAGCCCTCTTTGTCAATAATTAGTTTAGGAGTGGACAAATAACTCTAGTTGGCCAATGAGATGTTACAGGAGGTCTGTTTGGGGTGGTGGAGGTGGTGGCATCTGGTAAAAAGGGAATACACAAAGAAAATAATATTTGCTACTTATTTCCCCTCCTAATTGCATTCTGCTTAGGATGATCTCATGTGAGGATGATGCTTCAACCTGTGACAGACCTTGTGTGAGAGAACACTAACATACTAAAGATACACATACTAAATATGACAGAGAATAAAAATAGGGCCTGATTCTTGATAACACAAATGAGTCTCCAAAGAGCTCTGGGAAAGCCTAATTCCAGAACATGTTAAAGAAAAACATACATTGCCTAATTGTTTATGTCACTTTTATTTGGCTAGTCTCTTACTTGAAGTTGAAAATTTTTCTAACATATATTAATGTTTGATGCCCTAATTCTCTTCTGCTCTTCTTGCCTTCTACTTGCCAACTTTATCTATTTGTTCTTTGTTTGTACTTTCTCAGGACAGAATAATGTTGACTCATTCAGTTAATTGTTCAGTGAAAACTGACTATTAGAATAAAAAAATTAAACTGAATCTATACTCTGCATACACTCACATACATGCATGCTCATGAATAATTACAGTAAAATTCAACCTACATATTTACAGCAAAATAAACTGCAGAAAATAAAGGAGAAAATCTTTTTGAATGCAGAGCAAGGAAGGAATTATATGGTAAGACTGAAAAAGCATGTACTATTAAGGAAACATTTAATAATCTGACTACTTTAAAATTGAAATTAAAATTTTCTGAACAACTGAAGTTGAAAATGGAATTCTGGCTCATACTGTAGTCCCTTGCACAGGATAAGAGATTTGCTGCACATATAAATGAACACAGGAATATATATAAAGGACTCTACAAATCAAATGGAAAGAACAAACAAATAGATAACTTGGCAAAATATATGAAGAGGAAGAAAATTGAAATGTGTTTACAAAAGAATGGACAATCTTACCAGTAATCAGAAGGAACACATCTTCATTGCTCTCTTTCCTTGAGAAGCTGGACCTTTTCCCATGCACCATGCCATTGTCTGTTAATAGGCATTTCTCCAGAGACTAAATTACTCTATTTTACTCTCTGCTGGGTTGAATTCACAGGCCCATCATCTAAATTAAGCCTTAAGTCATATTTGTGTAATTCATCTCTCCAGTTCACTATACTATTTGGTCTCTTGGATTCATGTTGCCCAGCTTTATTCACCAAGTCTAATTTTGATTGCTAGTTTCCTTTATAGAATTGTTTTCCTACTTCCCAGTGATTAGAACTAGTCTTGTTATCAGCTTGTTTTCTCCCCACTCAAACGGTAAAATCCTTCATCCCTGCATCTTCAACCCTAACATAAACTTTACTATTAGTGAACATATGTTTTCAAGTTTCATATATGCTGTCACATGTAACATTATCAGTACTTCATTCCTTTTTTACAATTGAATAGTATTCCATTATGTGGATATACCACAACTTGCTTAACCATTCATCTGGTGATGGACAGTTTGGTTGTTTCTACATTTTTGCTATTGTGAATAATATTGTTATGAACAATCGTGCACAAGATTTTATTTTCATGCTTGTTTTCAGTTCTTTTGAGTATACTCTCAGGGGTGGAATTGTTGGGTCATATGGTAATTCTTTGCTTAACTTATTGAGGAGGAGCCATTAAACTGTTTTCCAGTGGCTGAACCATTTTACATTCCTATCAGCATTGTACGGGGCTTCCAATTTCTCCTCATCATTGCTAACATTTATTTTCTGTTGCATTTTTTTTTATTATAGTCATCCTAATTGGTGTGAAGTGGCAGCTCATTGTGGTTTTGATTTACATTTTCTTAATGCCTAATAATGTTGAGCATCTTTTCACGTTTGTTGGCCATCTGAACATTTTCTTTGCAGAAATGCCTATTTTAAGTCATCTGCCCGTTTTTAAATGGATTGTCTGTCTTTTTGTTGTTAAATTGTAAGAGTTCTTTATATATTCTGGATACAAGACTTTACTCAGATATATGATTGGGAAATAATTTCTTCCATGGGAATATTCTTATTTGACTCCTTGATCCAGCATGGCTTTAAGATCACTTGGGTACATTTTGCAAAATAACAACTCTTTAATAGGTACTAAATAACATGTAAACAAATATATTTTATAACATATATTTATGCCTACTGTTATGAAACTATATAATTCAGTGCAAATGTAGGAAACAATAATGTTTTACATTCCTAAGTATGAGCTTTTGTTTACCTGTTATGTATAGATAGGATTTTTTTTAACAGTGTCACCTTCCTTGTAATTCTCCTATTATTCTAACCAGGAAAATATAGGGGAGATGCAGCCAAAAATACACTTAGTACTTTTCCCAAAAATGTAGGAAGACATAATCTTATATTCCAAAAATTAGTTGTAAATTAGATCTTATTTTTTAATTTTGAGAAAAATCTTAAACTCACTCTTAGGGAGCACTAGTCTAATGATTATAAAATGAGACAGATGGCTTTTCATTACTCTACGTAAAGGACACTCTCTTGGATATAAAGGCTACAGCAGATGCTTCAGGAGCTTTTTTTGTTAGAAATAAAACAGGGAGAACATTCAGAAAATGCTCATTATCTTATTGAAGGGGAACTAAGCCATGCTGAACATTCATGAAATTAAGTGATAAGGTGTATGTTTATTATATAGCTTGGAAAAGGTGCATTTTTAAAAATGTGTAATCACTTGCACATGCTTTACCTGTTAATAAAATATTCTGTAAGTTTTAAGGTTAAATAACACTATAAAAGCCTCGATGACCTTCATTTTGGATTTCTTGGGATCCTAATGATTAATATGCTCTGTTGTGATGCCAGTGTACTACATTATTGCCAGTGTACTACATTATTTAAAATTGTATGGATACAGTGATCAAAGTTATATGGAAATTACAGACAAAACTGTCTAAAACTAAAGATTAAGATTTAGCTTCCAAACTTGTCGTATCTGATAGGTAAAGTTGGATGCTGAGTGGATTCTTGAGGCTTGTGTAATATTTAGTAGGTGTTGAGTTTTTCCTTACTGAGATTTGAAAAGTGAGGCATTTAATTGCAAGCTGGGAAACATCTATTTGCCAACATCCAGTATGGTAATTCCACTTAGGCTGTGTTAACTGAACATCTGGGCTAAGCTCATGCATATTGCCCAACATCCAGAATGAGGCTAAAGAAGGTAGCCAGTTACTTTTCTAAATAATAAGTTGTGAAAAATATCACATATTTACAAACAGGTCATTTATAAAATGTTTAAGGCCAAGAATCAAACCCATACGCAGTATTATCTGGCAAGTAAGAGCTCTTAGAACATATCTCCAAAATTGGCTACATATTATGGTGTTAAACTGATAAAGCCTCCTGTTCATTGTGTTTTGACAAAAAGAGTTGATATTGGTTTTCCTTCTCTCTATATATTTTGTTAACATATTCTATTTTTTTTTTTAGATTTTTTTTAATCTTCTGGATATTGCAATCTTCTAATAACTATTGCTTAAAATGTGGGCCCTAAGGCCTGTGTCAGTCAGAATCATCTGATACCTTAAGAATCTCAACGTATCTATCCTGAGTGATTTTTATAGACACAATAGAGTTTGACAATTATTGCTTTAACATTCATTGTTATTCAGCAGTCAAGATGTAGGTGATGATCAGGCTTAATTTTCTCAAGTTGTCTTTATATTTAGAGGGTGTTATTTTCAATAGCTTTATACGTTCCAATTATTCATAGATTCTTTTCCCATTTGAAGTGCCTCACCTCCATATTACAGGGATAATAGTTCAAGAGATGTGAGCTTCTTTATATCCAATAAGATTTTTAACTTGTTCAGAATCAGCCGGGCATAGAAAACTCATTAATAAAGATTGCAGGAAAGATGAGCTAGAAATGGCTTTCTGAGAGAGAGAGGGAAAAAAGAAGATAACCTGCCACTATGCATTTTCTAGAAATTACATAAAATGGAGTGTATACCTCTGATTTCTTTTAAAGTTCAGGAATTCAGGGCTTTCAATTTAGCAAGGATTCAAATCAATGCACAATACTGACAGGGCTAATATACAAAATGCATCAAGCCATAGATTTTTGGGTCTACTTTGGTTAATCCTGAAAAACTATATAAGAAATAATCTATAAAGCTTGACATTAATCCCAGAATAGCTACAATGGCTAAAAGGATTGCTCCTCATACAATGGAACCCCACCCTGTAGTCATCTGAATGTTGATATAATTTACATTTTTTTAAATTTTAATATAATAAGAGTTTATATTATTAAGGTCTTTAAACCAGTATGTATTGTGTATTTTGAAATAATTTGTGCACTAAAAATACCAACCATCATCTTCTGAAATTGTTCCCTTCAGTGATAAAGCTTGTAGAGTTTGATATTCTTTTCTTCCCAGTTTTTCAGGTGAGATAAAAGGTAACATTAGTTACTACATCAACAAAATTCATGTTTACAGTATTAATCTTATCTCAATTGACAACACCATAATGAATTTTAGGAAACTTATTCTTGGATGAAGTGTGACATTTGATTTGAGAAAGTTTAATAAGAAGGAAGATAAATAGACTATAGAATAGTAATCTCCAAATTTGGACACCAAAAGTACAAACCCAGAAAACTATTGCAAAAATATATGCATGCTATTGTTGGCTTTTGCATGTTTTTGGTCTCTCAGTTACGGATCAAGGAAAATGTTTGCACTTTATAATGTAAAGAGTCATTGAAATCAGAGCCCACAGGTAATTACTGAAGTTCACTTTGTAATGACTGTAGATTATGACTCAATGTATAGCACTTGAATCTCAGAATCGGAGGGCAGCAATGTAGCAGTGTAGCAGTTTAGTAGTAATTCAAAAATTTGAGTGGCTTTAGTGATATATACATTTTTACATGTATGCATCTCCACATACATAGATATTTCCAATATATATACCATTATTCTGAAACCAAAGAGCCATGTTCAAGACATAGCTCTGATTTACTATGACTATATAGCTTGGGCAAAGTTATTTGATTTTTTTGAGCTTCCATTTCTTTATCAGTAAAATAGAGATAATGATAGCACCACAATTCTATGATTGTTATGTGGAATAGAGCAGTTCATATATGTAAAATGCTTCTAATAATAATTTCTCAGTAAATGTTGGTTGTTAGTTTCATTATTTTGTTGAAGTTCTTTGCCTGAAACATCCCCTGACCATATATGCTAAGAATCTGGTACATGAAGATGACTGAAGGAGAGTTGGTCTTTCTGATCCTGGATGTGTTCTCTTAGGGATATGATTAACAACAAAAATAATCAGAAAAGAAATTACAAGGATCACTTTATCTGCTGAAGGCTTTGCAGGGAGGGTCCCATCTTTAGTTACCCTTGTACCCCTAATACTAAGCATTAAATACTTGATAACTAACCTTTTCTTCTTAAATGTCTCTAAATGACAATCATGCTGTGGGCATTCATATAATGGAAAGAACACCCTGGGTAATTTTGGAGGGAAGGGCTCATGGTGTTAATCTCAGAAACTCTGCAGCCACATCTAAGAGGTGGGAATCCGAAAATGGAGCCAGTTCCAACAGACAGAAAGTGAAAAGCCAAGGTGATTGTAATGGCAGGCTCATGAAAACTGTGGGCAGTGAAGAGTTGTTTCTCTTATAAAGTGTCCTTACAGTCTTATTACGGGAAGCAGGTGAGTTGTTATAGAATTGGCAGCTAAGCACCTGGAATCATGTCAATCTTGAAACAGGCTTGTCAGGAAGTAGGATTTGGATAGGTAGGAAGCTAGGGCAAAGGCCAAAAAGCCACTCTGTGGGAGGTAGATATGCCCATCCTAGGATTCTCAGACCTAAAAAGAAAACGACAATGCAGTTTTGTGATCCTAAAGTCAATTTCTGGCTTGAATCATCTTATTTTGTGACTGTTACATCTTGAATTTGAGTTTTGGACTCAAACACTTGGTTTTGCAAAACACTTGGTTTTGCACCTTGTAGACAGGGTGGTTGTTTTAGGTGAATGAATGCTGAGTTTTCTGAAAGAAGAAAGATACATAATTATTGGGCATTTGATATATTCTAGACACCAAGGTGAGTGATTCCTCAATAGATCACTTAATTTAATCATAATAACAATTCTGTGAGTTAATTTTCTTGCTTCTTAAACTGTTATTTATAATATTATCATTACTTTGTCTTTTTAACAAATGAAGAAATGCAAGATGGCATAATTTGCCAGACATAAACCATCATTGATAATTAAGATTCAGCATAAATATTTTTGAGTAAATGAATGAATGTGCACTAAAACTGATGTTTTCTTCTTTCATGCGGTTTAGCTATAGATGAAGCCGTCATGCATATTTCTAATAAAGGTTCCTTTGTTTTGGGGGTTTTTGTTTGTGTCCTGATCTGATTGAGCAGGATTAAATTAGGTTTAGTGCCTTTTTCACTTAGATTCTCTAAAATTGTACAAATTCGAAGAGTTTACTTGTGGCATGCAAGAGAAAGATGTTTTTAATTCTTTGGTAAGAGACCAATAGCAAACATAAGGGGTTGGGATGTAAATATGTGAAATTAATCCATTAGTTAGAACAGGTTGAATAGAGGCCTTTTGTTAATAAAGATATGGTACATTTAAGGCAAAATAAATTTACATTTCACTGGTAACAAACGGTAGAGATTTCATTTTCTTTCAGAGTTACACTAGGATTTGCTTAAACAGTCACTAAACACAGTGAGAAGTATTATTGGCTATTACATAGTCCAAATTAACTCTTGGATCTTCTATAACCCATTGACTAATGATGACAGGAAGAAGAAGAGGATATATTGACAGGTAGAGAGTGAAAGTGAGACAGAGAGAGAAAGAAATGGAGAGAAAGAGAGAGAGAAATAAGATGGCTAGATAGATAAAAATTTTAGAGGAAATGACAAGTGGCAGACATTTTTTCATGTGAAGTAGATATTGTCCTTTTCCTCCTATTTTACAGATCAAAACCAGACACTGAGGTACCCATCTAGTGGGAGGTAGAGCTGGGATTCAAACCCAGGCAGTCTGATTCCAGACCCCACTATATTTATTATCTGCTACCTCATTAAATGAAGAAGCCCCTTTATAATAAAGAAAAAAGTTAAACAGAAGTGGAGCAGATGGCTATGGTCAGAAATGAGAGGTAAGAAGTGGAATGGGGAATGGAATTTGAATAGGCACCGGGGAACAGAATAAAATTAAAGTTGGGGCTTAAGAAAGTTGTTTTGCCATAGTTATGCCCAAACAGAGATGTGAAAAAAGTAATAGATATGATACAAATGAGCAATATCTTTTGTCAATTTCTCAGATTTTTGTATGTGCTCTCCCTTCTAAAAACTTTATTATAAAATCATACACACTCATAATGAAAAATTCAAGTACACCAATAGAATTATTTTTCAGGTGAACATCTCTAGTTCTGTCAATCCCGCAGCCCAGAGACAGCCACTTTTAAATGTTTTTTTCTTTGTTGCTTTGTTTTGTTTTGGCCTATCTGGAGAAATTCAAAGGACATCATTTGGTTCTACAATCTGTTTACTCTATATATTTGATAATTTTCCTATCAATACAGATATCCTTTTCCACAGTATGAATGCCTCATAGTTTATTTACAAATCACCCTATTAATCTATGTTTCTTATATTTAACTATGCTTATGTAATATATATTGTAGGGTGTCCTTGTTCTAAGTACTAAGCAGCCATTACTACTTTTATCTCCTGAACAATCTGATGGGATAGGTGCTCTGATTAGCCCTATTTATAGACAAAGAAACAGAGAAAGAGACACAGAGAGGTTGAGTAACTCACCTATGGTCACACAGCTATAAAATGGCAGAGCTGGAATATGTTCCTAGTTTTAATTTATCACAAGATCATATATTTTAGATTAGTTTTTTTGATCAACTTTTGTTTTTAAAGGTGATTTTGTCCAATTTCATTTATTAGAAATATTTTGGGCTTTTATTCTATCTTCATTGTATTCATTTTGCACTTTTCCTTCTTTCCTTTTGCTATATGGATTTGTTCTGTGTTTTTAATGGTTTCTCCATAAAATAGTTATTTTACTGTGTATCTTATAACTTTAATTATATATATTCTTCTACTACTTAGTTTACAACTTTAGAAAGAGTATAATTCACTCCTGCTGTGAAAGTTAAGGACATAAGGAACATTATAGCCTCCTACCTTTCTGCCCTTTATTTCCCAAGTATTTTCTCACATTACCAAGGTTTAGACCCTTGTTATTACTATATCCACAATCCCCAAAGCTGTTGTGAAATTCTATACTTAGAATGTATTCCTCTATAAAGAATCAATTCCTTTTGAAACACTACTTCCCTATTTCTGATTTATTTATGATGATTCGTCTCTTAGTTGGTTGGATATTTTGACCATGTTATTTTCTATATCAAGAAAGATTTATAGATGGCTCCATAAGTGCATATACATTAGGAAAGGCTCTCTGTTTGTATTTTAAATGAATAAAAATATGATTGTTATACAATTTTTAGGATATATTTCTACCCTGAAATACTTTCGCTATATACTGCTCAACTGTCGGACGACATTGGATTTCCTAAAGAGAATTGTGAGGACAGTAATTCCATGCTTCCCTTATAAGTAACTTAATTTTTCTGTCTGAAGAACACAGGAATTTCCTTCATGCTTCGAATTTCATGCATATACATCAGTGTTCATTGTTTTACATAAAATTTTCCTAGAATACTTTGCCTTTTTTGGTTTAGAAATTCAAGCTTTATGTTATTAAAAAATATATACCTTTTATTTGTTTACGTATATTTATTCTATTCTTCCAGAAATGCAAACACATTCGTGTTGGATATCCTTTGTTTTCCATCTCTATCTTCTTATTAATCACATTTACCAATTCTTTTTTAACTGTTTTGTTTGCATACTCTTCTCTTGTTTATCTTTATTGCTGTCTCTGTTTTCAGCAGTATTTATTTTATTTATTTCTGTTTCAACTGTAGTTTTCATTTCTGTAGTGTTTTTAATGTTTTCTTTCTATTTTTTTCTGTACTTTGTTACTTCATGTTTTATCTGCCAGTACTGCATTTTTTATCACTACGTTATCTACTTTACCTTTTCTTAAAGTCTCTTTTTAAATTAGAAAAATGTTCTTTAGTTTATTTAAGAGACGGGGAAGTACTTGTGTGTTTTCCCCTCTTTACTGGCAGACTTTTTCTAATGTGTAATATTCATCTGCATTTTGATAGTGTATTTATCACTCCCCCCTTTTCTGTAACATCTGTGCATATACTTGGTGTTGAATTTTTATCTTTGCTGCCAATTCACCTTTGATTGAAGTAACTCTATCTGGTACAACTGTTTGCTCAGCACTGATTAAGGCAAGTAGGTGGGTATTGATCCGGGATCACAACTTCAGCAACAAAATGCTGAAAAATCAGCTTTTGGCATTTCCCTTTAGAAAATTTAGTCACCCAGGCAGGAGATGTTGGTTCTCAGTGAAGTTTGTAGTACTAGGTTATTTTGTTCTGTGGTTAGTGTTTATTTCTGCTTAGTCAGTTCAGTCCCCAGCTTTAGAATTGGACGCTGTCCATATTGTATTCTCCATCGTGATTCACAGCTGCGATTCTTTCCCTGGGTGAGAAATAGCGACTGGAGAAAATAAAAACCCCAACCTTCCTTTATGCATACTGCTTTCCTGCTTTCAGAAGGTGGAATATAAAAACAGGCCATTTCCTTACCATTATTTTTCTTTCTTTCTCATTTTGACTATTAAATGTATCTCTTCTGATTTTCATTTAAATAGATGTAGCTTGTTTGATTCTGCATATAAGCCACAGTTTAATATTTCCATGAAACTAGCAGTGAATTTCTTGGTTTGTTATTTATGCTTTCTCATGAAGTATCAACTAACTGACTTGGAGAAAGGTTTGTGTCACTCTCAACTGCAGCGAATTTAAACACAGTAGCTAAAATGGCAGTTGCGATTCAAACACTATATGGCAAACTTATGAAAAGTACTCAAAATAGAATTCCAAGATTTTTTTAAGGTGGAAAAGAAAATAATTTCTGGACACATTAACAGCTATATTCATGCACTTTTACAAGATACTCTAAAGTCAAATCAATCAGCAACTATTTACTATTCTATTATTCTTTCATAAGAAAGGTAGAACATGTTAAAATTGAAATATACATTGGTTTCTAAATACCACTTTCACAGATGATGCCAAATTTACTTCAACCCTCCATGAAAGATTCTCTTTAATCCTTGCATACTTTGAAAGAGGGAAAAAGGAGAGAAAATATCCCCTCAGTATCTGGTTTCCATTAATCAATGTTTAATTTTTCAGTTTTGCTGACATAGTGTTTTGCTTCTTTGTCATATCACATCATTTATTTTGATTTTTACATGGGCACATCTGTCTTTCAATCATAAACCCTCAGTAAAAAACCTTTAAAATTTGGTTGTGCTCTCATTCAATGTAAGATGACAACTAATTTTTCCCCTATCTTAAGAAATTCTTTATTAGCAATATAAAACTTTGAAATTGCCCTTAATTTATCAGTTTCCCTGATGGATTGAGTGGTGCACCCCAGTTTGGACATGTTTTTAGCCTTGGTCTGCACTCTGGTGGGTGTGGACTCATGTAAATTAAACCTCTTTAAGATGTTTTAACCCAGATTACTGGAGTCCTGTATAAACGGATGAAACTCGGAGAGATAGAGGAAGCCACAGGGAATAGCCAAAAGCTGAAAGTCCACAGAAACCAGAAGAGAAAGGAGAAGATGCCACCATGTGCATTGCCATTTGACAGGAAAGCCAAGGACCAAGGATGACTGGCAGTGAGTTCCAGTATGCCACAGTCTTCAGGAAGAAAGCATCACCTTGATGACTCCTTGACTTTGGACATCTCCTAGCTTCAAAACGTTTAGCCAATAAATTCCGATTGTTTAAACCAACCATTGTATGGTATTTGTTTTAGCAGCTAGGAAAATAAAACAGTTTCTTATGTGCCTTAAATTGTCTCCAATTATCAAATGGGTAACTTACTTAAAATTGTAGAAACTAACAAATGTTTTGACATCAAAAATAAGTGTCTGTTTGCATTCTAACATTATCTTCCCTGTCTCAAAAATGGTTGAAAAAAATGAGGATGTTGAATTAGCAAATGTTTTAATATAAAGTGAAAATGCTATTTAGAAACTGCTGAAAGCAGAGAGCAAAAAGTAGAATCATATTTGAAGTTGATGCCTGGGCACTTGAATAATACTCACTGTGTAGAGTTCATAGTTCTCTATGGTGCAATCCCTGGTACTAAGAACTGCAGGTCAAAAAGATTATACTCACAAGTTACTGGCTGTCCTCAGGGGATTGACTGGTGTTTGGAGGTTTGAAACACCCACACTCCCTGTACCGGTTTGTATATATTATGTCCCCCAGAAAAGGCCATGTTTTTTGATGCAATCTTGTGGGAGCAGACATATTAGTGGGGATTAAGTTGGAACGTTTGGGTTAAGATGTTTCTATGGAAATGTGCCCCAACCAACTGTGGGTGATAGCTCTGATTGGATAGTTTCCATGGAGGTGTGGCCCCACCCACTCAGCATGGGCCTTCATTAGTTTACTAGAGCACTATATAAGCTCAGATAGAAGGAGTGAGCTTGCTACAGCCAAGGGGGACACTTTGAAGAATGCACAGAAGCTGAGAGAGTAGCTGCAGATGAGAGACAGTTTGAAGATGGCTGTTGAAAGCAGACTCTGGCTCCAGAGAAGGTGAGAGGACAAACACCCCAAGAGCAACTAAGAGTGACGTCTTTGAGGAACTGCAGCCTAGAGAGGAATGTCCTTGGAAAAAGCCATTTTGAAACCAGAACTTTGGAGCAGACACCAGCCATGTGCCTTCCCAGCTAACAGAGGTCTTCCAGACACCATTGGCCATCCTCCAGTTAAGGTACCTGATTACTGATGTGTTTACCTTGGACACTTTATGGCCTTAAGATTGTAACTGTGTAACCAAATAACCCCCCTTTTATAAAAGCCAATCCATCTCTGGTGTTTTGCATTCCGGAAGCATTAGCAAACTAGAACACTCCTCTACACCACCAAATAAGTTCCCTTTCTTTTTTTAGTGCAAGTCTCCTAGCTCTCTCTGCCTCTCTCACATTCTGCCCCATGGCAAATGAAGTGGCTTCTCTGAATTGCTAGTTTGGAACCACGGCTGGTCATGCTTAGCTCTACCCTTTCATTTTCTTTGTTCTTTGGAAATGAGCTGCCAGCAGGTATCCCACATTGTGCTTTGATCTTTCATGACATAAACCTGACAGGGACAGGCGTGTTGGAGATTGGGCTGCATACTTCTATCACTGCCTCATTTGGGTGGGTAAACCTGTGTAATATTCAGAATTAAGTATCCCACTTGACTGCAGATATATGGCCCATCTTCTAATATTAGCTTTATCAATGAAAAAAGATATTTGGTTGCCCATCCATCTTACTCTGTTGGTCTTATTTCCCAAATGATTTAGAAAGTGGGTGGGACAATTCATGCTATGAAATCTCCAAAACCTATGTTAGTTTACCTGCTAAGATATTGATGTATTAACCAAAATGCTAACTAATTATTTTATACACAGTTTTACAACCTCAAAGGAGAACAGAAGATGTGCTAGCCAGCAGTAACTCCTTTTCCTGTAAGAAAAATTGTATGGTAAGTCATATAATTATCAGATGATTGTATGTTAAACACGAAAGCTGTTAACAGTATAATCTTACTGAGTACTGTCAGCAACCTATGAGCCAGATGCTTCTATTTTCCTAAAAAGATATGCCTGCCAATAGGGCTGGATGATTAACACTACTGGTCTATATAGGCTATTCAGTAGAAACTGCTGAAGATACTGAAATTTATTTCTACTTTGGGCTCTCTTTTTCTAGCTTCCAGGTAAACATCCAAATCATTCCCTTCAGGTAAGGAATTCTTCTTCAGACAGGACATAATGTATTCGACTGAGGCTTTCTAATATAGATTTATCTCATAACTACAGACTAGACAACATTAATAGGATTTATATATTTCTAAATCTCCTGTGGCAAAGATGGCTTGTTGGCTATCAAACACTTTTGTTCCCTATTCATTGCACACAATTCATGCTACTAGCAGTTGCCCAGGCAGAAAATATATTTCGCAGCCTTCCATAAACATTTTATATCCATGTAACTGGGTTTTGACCAGTGAAATGTAAGCCAAAGTGTTTATGCCACTTGTAGGCCTGAATCATAAAAAGGTCCTACAAAATTTTCTAATCTTGATTTTTTCCTCAAAAACCAGGTAAATGTTGACACCTAAGGTAATGTTAGAAGCTTCTGTTGAAGATGATAGAACTTCCATTAGTTCCTAAAGGAAGGCATAAAGAAACCCATCTACCCGTTCTCTCTGTCCAACCTTCATATCAGCTTCAATTATAATCAGCCACTGAGATTTTAGCAGTTAAGCTATCTTAACTAATACAGCCCTTGGTTTTCCCAATGACAGATTATTTGTATATGAGACTTGCTACACCTTAGCAACTGTTGTTCTCAATTCAGACATGCCAATTGCTTCCAAATTCATACTGATAATGGAATCTTACCTTTCATATTACCTCGTGCAAAGGAGGACAAACTAGGGCCTGTGACCAAAGAGCCCACTACCTGTTTAGATACAGACACATGCAAAGAAAGGTATTTGCATTTTCAGGTCGTTCAGAAAAAAATCAAAAGAGTAACATTTGATGATATCTGAAATTTATATAAAATTCACATTTCAACATCTATAAATAAAGCTTAATTGGAACAGAAACATGTCCATTCATTTACATATTTTCTGTGGCTGTTTTCATGCAACAAGAGCCCAAGTTGAGTAGTTGTGACAGAAACTACATGGCCCACGAAGCCAAAAGTATTTATTATCTGGCCATTTACATTTTTTAAAAAAAGTATATTAAACCCTGCACTGTAGGAAAAGTTTCTCAAACCAAGCTTTTATTAGTAAGAAGCACAAATTTTAAAGTTTCAATTCTGGCTCCTCCATTTACCAACTCTGTGACCTTGGGAAATGTAATAGTGTCTCTTTATCTGTATTAATAATAGGGGTTGTGAGAATTCTGATTAAAGATAAAGACCTTAGGATATTGCCTAACACACAGTAATAAAATTAACAATTTTTGAGTTTTTCATTTCATTTAAATGATTAAAATTATCAAACATTTTATTTTCAACATTGAACTTTAGAAAAATAAAAATAATCCTAAAATTTCAGACATATTATATAATAACACTATAGTAATGTAAATAAATTCATAGATATTGTTCACATTAAATCATACTAAAGGGTGAGGAGCATTGGCAAAGGTTTTTTTTTTAAATGAGAATACTACTTAATGCATGTAGAGGGATGAGAGAGATTTTTTTAAGTAGTAGGTGAGGGACCAAAAAATAATGGAATGATAATAGAAAAGGATATCTTCTCAATGTAGTGAAGGGGCTAAGATTACCCAAAAAAATGAGTTTCTAGTCTATATTCCTTAACACATTTGATTTAACCCTTTAAATGCACCTACCAGAATATAATATATTTTATACTCTAAAACAAAGAGAAGAAAATGGTGCATCTCATATTTTTCTTCCTATTAGATGGTAATAACTTAATGATTTAATTAATGGGAAATTTCCCCTCCAATATATTAAGTTAACAACACACAAAGTATTTACCCATGAATGCAATTAAAAGTTCCCCTAGAAAATATATCCTTAGCTGTTCTCTAAGTTTTTGTAAGCTGTTTAGGTATTTCATTAAAAAATAGATTCAAAGAGCACCAACTTCTATCCATATTAGCAAACTTTAAGGTGAAATATGAATTCGATTGATTTGTCACAAATTTGCCCAAACTAATAAATATATTTGCATGTTTATATTTTACTTTTAACTCTACTTTTAAATTTGCTCCCCAGTTATGTGATAATACAAATGGAATTTTCTTTTCATTACATAATTTTTCCTGACCAACATTTTTAGGTATCCAAGATAAGTCTTTACTAATAGTTATAAATTCAGCTTCTGTTTACTTAAGCCATATACCTTGGTTGTGCTTTTGCAATGGTGGCTTTTGACAAGTCTCTAACCCCTTTCAGGTGTAGAACTAAAGCTTGTACTTTTATTAGAAAATATACCATTTTATGCTGTCCAGTACATTTAAATAAGCCTGGTTTTCAAATATTTTCAGTCTCTTTTTTTAGTTCTGTTTGTTTTTATCTCTCCATTTTCCTATTACACCCCGTCAAAGTGTAAGGGTTATGACTTTATGTAGGTAAAAAAATTCGCAAAAAAATTAAAATGTATATTCCATTTATATGAAGTTCATGGACCAGAGAACTAATTGATAGTAATGAAAGTCACAATAGTGACTACCTCTGATGTCAATTAGATATAAGTACTGAGTGTAAAGAGACACAAGGTGAAAATAAAATTACTATATCTTGAACTATGTGGTAATTACATAGGTGTACGTATCTGTAAATATTTGTCATGCTTTATACATAGACGTGTATTTTAATAAAGTACACCCTAATTTTTTAAAAAAGGAAAACAAGAAAGGGTAGTATCACTCTTCTGCTACAGTAGAAGTTTTGAATTATAGTTCATCAATAAAATTTGAAACAGTTGTGTACTGAGTGGAATGAGGCCAAGTCATGAAGTGAGATTCCACAGTGTGAAAAACTAGAAATCACCCTCAGGGACCACCATTAAATGGTGAGAACATCAGCAAAACACTCCAAGCCTAGATTTCCATTGTTCATTTATCAACCCTTTGAAATCACCATGGCTTTTTCTTATTTCTGCCATCCTAAATTAAATTAAAAAAAAAGAAAAAAGAAAAAAAAAAAAAACGTCTGGGACGGCAGGCAACAAACAACAACAGCTGTGGTTATTGGCACAGGAGAAAAGAGGAAAGCATAGAGATGGCAGCATGTAGCAGAACAAGCATAAAACTGGGCCAAGTAGCAGCAGCACACTCAAGGATGGCAGAGGACTGAACACCCCTGGGTGTCCAACAGCATTTTCCCTGTCCAAGTCTAGTAAGAAAATTTCAGCACAAATAATTCTTCTTTGTCAAATCATGAATATACACTACTAATTCAAATGTCATTTTCAAAACTATGCCCAGCATCTCAGTATCACAAAACAATTAGATATTCTAACCCTGATTTTTTATTAACATCTTTCAGATTACTAAGTGCTTCGAGTTTGCTAAGTAAATATGGGATAAGATGAAATACTTTATTCATCTGATCATTTGTTTGATGGCTTCTTTGCATTTATCAGCAATTTTAGGTTGGTAAGTAAGCTGTGAACCTTACCTTTATATACATGCCAAGGACATGGAGAACAAGTGACAAAACCTAGGACCATCCACTTGGGAGATTTAGAATGAGATACTGCATAAAACCCAAAGAAAGATGATAGAATAAATCAAAACATATTAATATTATGAAAAATGTAAATACACTAAAATGTGAAGGCAATAACACATTTTCAGGTTGTATTAAAAAAATCAAGCTATGAAAAACCCTAGATGTATGCTCTTTATGAAAGATAATCTTTAAATATCATACACAGGAAAGATGGAAGTAAAATAATAGATATAACAGGCAAAGAAACTTTCCAAAAGGAAGCTGGTATTTGTGCCAGTTTGAATGTATTATGTCCCCCAGAAAAAGCCATATCCTTTGAAGCAATCTTGTGGGGCAGACATTTTAGTGCTGATTAGACTGTGATTCTTTGAGTGTTTCCATGGAGATGTGCCCCACCCAACTGTAGGTGATAACTCTGATGAGATATTTCCATGGAGGTGTGGCCCCACCCATTCAAGGTGGGCCTTGATCAGTGGAGCAATATAAATGAGCTGACTAACAGAAGAAACTCAGTGCAGCTGAGAGTGACATTTTGAAGAGGAGCTACAGCCAAGAGGGACACTGAAGAACGCCCAGAAGCTGAGAGAGGAACTGCAGTTTGATTACAGCCGTTGGAAGCAGACTGTTGCTCCGGAGAAGCTAAGAGAGGACAAATATCCCAAGTGCAACTAAGAGTGACATTTTTGAGGAACTGCAGCCTACAGAGGAACATCCTGGGAGAAAAGCCATTCTGAAACCAGAACTTTAGAGCAGACACCAGCCACATGCCTTCCCAGCTAACAAAGGTTTTCCGGACACCATTGGCCATCCTCCAGTGAAAGTACCCAATTGCTGATGTGTTACCTTGGACCCTTTATGGCCTTAAGACTGTAACTGTGTAACCAAATAAACTCCCTTTTATAAAAGTTGATCCATCTCTGGTGTTTTGCATTCAGGCAGCATTAGCAAACTAGACTAGTATTGCTTCATGAGTATCAGAAAAACAGACATTAAAGGAAAAAGCAATATTAAAAATAAAAGGGAATCATATAGTGATAAATTATTTGATTTTTCAGTAAGAATAACCAATTCTAAAATTCTATGTGCCAAATAGTATAGTCATAGTAAAGTAAAAATCAACAGATAAAATTACAAGAAATTCACAAGTTCATTAGAAAAATGAGATACTTTCAAATTTCTAATATAGTTCTTTCTTAAATGTGAAATAGGACTCTGAATTAATATCTTATTTATTTTATATTTTTAATTGCCATAAAGTTGAATTTCTCTCTCTCTCTCTCTCTCTCTCTCTCTCTCTCTCTCTCTCTCTCTCTCTCTCTTTTGGTAGCGAGTTCTATGAATTTTAACACATGTAAGATTTATTTCACCACTACCATAAAAATCAGGACACTGAACACTTTATCACCCCAAAGAATTCTTTGGTGATGTTCCTTTAACATCACACCCTCCCCCCACCCATAATCCCTGGAAACCACTGATCTGTTGGTATCCCTATAATTTTCTTTTCAAGAAAGTCCTATAAATGGGATAATGCAATATGAAATCTTTTGCGACTGGCTTCTTTCATTTCTCCAATTCATCTAGGTTGGTGTGTATCAGCAGTTTCTTTCTTTTTATTGCTGAGTAGTATTCCATGGTATAGATGTCTGTTTATCCATCCACTCATTGAAGGACATTTAGACTGTCTCCAGCTTTTGGCTGTTATGAGTAGAGCTGCTATAAACATTGGTGTATCTGTTGGGGACAATTAAGGTAGCATATATAATATTCACCTTCAGCGATACCGGTAACAAGCAACATGGCCGCCAGGGCTGATGCAAGAACAGCCTGAGCTATAATTAGCCTTCTTCAAGGAAGGATTAGCAGTTCGCACCAAAAGCTAACCTTACATCTGCCTCTCACCCTAGCAACAGCAATCACCAATCCTAGACCGCCACCCGCCTTTGCAGCCACCAATCCTAGGCCGCCACCCGTTTTTACTAGCCACTCTCTCTACCTTAGAGCATATATACCCTGCCTCTTCAATAAAATTTTGCAGCTTGATCAGAAACCTGTCTTGCTGTCATTCCTCGTGTCTCTTGTCCCATACCATTCTTCCCTCGCAGGAGTCAGAGCCTCGGTTGATCGTCCCGCGGGCTGGGGCATGTATCTGCATACAGGTTTTTGTATGAGGAAAGGTTTTCATTTCTTTAAGGTGGAGTTACTGAAATTATTGTAAGCGGAAGTTTAAATTTACAGGAAACTGCCAATCAGTTTTCTGGAGTGCATTTTCCATTCCCACCAGCAATCTATGAGAATTCCAATTGCCTGCATTTAGCATTATCAGTGGAGTCTATATCTTTTGAAAGTACCACCTCCCAAGTTTTATCTTTAATTAAGGTATAATTAATATTAACAGCACAAATCTCATGTGTATGGCTTGATTATTTTTTAACGTGTATAGACCGCTGTGTAATTACCATCTGGATTGAGATCTAGAACATTTCTAGCTCTGCCAGAATCTCTCTTGTGAACTTTTAAAAATCTGTACTCCCCAAAGGGAACTACTATACTGACCTCTGACGCTACTGATTAGTTTTGCCTGATTTTGAACTTTGTTCAGTGGAATTATGCAATATGTATTCTTTTGTGTCTGACTTCTTCTGTTCAGCATTATGTCTGTGAAATTCATCCATTTTGCATATAGTTGTAGTTTGTCTGTGCTCATCAGCTGTATAGTGTTTCATTATAAAGATACACCTCAATTTACTTATTTACAACTGCCAGTATCCAGTTTGGGGCTTTTATGAATTAAAGTGCTATAACATCCTTGTACATATCATTGGCTGTACACCAGCACTCATTTTTCTAGGGTATACTCCAGGAGTGAATTGCTTATTCATAATTTATATTTAGCTTTGCTAAATAAAACAATTTTCCAAAGTGCTTGTACCAGTTTATTCTCCCAATGGGTGCACTTTATTTTTATGCAGTTTTATTGAGATATATTCACATATCAGATTATCATCCAAAGTGAACGATCAGTGGTTCATGGTTTTATCATATAGTTGTGCATTCACCACCACAATCAATTTTTGAACATTTTCATTACTCAAAAATAAATAAATAAAAAAGAACACTCAAACATCCCATACCCCTTAACACACCCCCATTATTTAATTTTTGTCTTTATTTTGTTACTCATCTGTCCATACACTGGTTAAAGGGAGTATCAGTTGCAAGGTTTTCACAATTACACAGTCACACCATAAATGGTATATAGTTATACAATCATCTTCAAGAATCAAGGCTACTGGATTACTGTTCAACAGTTTCAGGTATTTCCTTCCATAATAAACTAAAAACTAAAATGGGATGTCTAAATAATGCATAAGAATAACCTCAAGATTAACCTCTTGATTCTATTTGGAATCCCTCAGACACTGAAACTTTATTTTCTTTCACTTCTCTTCTGCCTTTTAGTCCAAGAAGACTTTCTCAATCCCATAATTCCAGGGCCAGGCTGATACCCAGTAGTTATGTTCCAAGTTGCCAGGGAGATTTACACCCCTGGGAGTCATGCACCATGTAGGGGGGAGGGCAGTGAGTTTACCTGCAGAGTTGGCTTAGAGACAAGCCACATCTGAGCAACAAGAGAGGTTCTCTGGGGGTGACACTTAGACATAATTATAAGTAAGCTTAGCTTCTCCTTTGCAGAAGTAAGTTTCATATGGGCAAGCCCCAAGATCAAGGACGTGGCCTACCAAATTATTAGTCCCCAATTCTTGGAAAAATATCAGGAATTCCCCAGGTAGAGAAGTTTAATATTTCCACATTTTCGCCAGTTCCTCAAAGGGACTTTGCAAATGCTTTTTTTATTATCTGCCCACATTACTCTAGGATATATTGGGGCATCACACTAACCTGTACAAACCAACAATATGCTACTCCTTATTCAAGTTTCCATGTAATTACAGTGTTCAAGAAAACTAACCATTTAAGTTAAATTAGATGGTGTGCTACAGAAAATAAAAATTTTGCACCAAATGAACATCTCTTCCTTTGGTCTCACACAGAAGTTGTAGTTTTAAAACACTGTCAATATCATCCTTAACCCTTTCATCTGATTTGCCTTAGTCCTACCCAGATCAGCTTCACTCATATCTCTAATTGAAGTTTTATCTCTTTTTAAGCTTTTTTTAACAGTTGCTGTATGGGGTAATGCTGACTTTCATAGCTGCAGAACTCTAGTTCTGAATCCCAGGTATCACACAGATACCTGAAGTTCCAGGAAACATACCCAAAGTTCCAGGGATTGCATTGGGATTTTAAAACACCTTTCTTGGATAGATCCATCGGCTAAAGTTAGAAAGGTTATAGAAAAATTAAAGAACAAAATAAACAATCATGGCATAATAGGGACATAGAGAACATAATCTCCAACAATTGTGTTCAAGCACACATAAAACATTTATGAAACTTTCCATACATTTCTATACATTTAAAATGATTGCTGATGGGGTCACAAAACTGGGAACTGAAAATGGCCGAGGCTTTCTCCACTGAGTCGAAAAAGAAACAGAGCTACTCCAAGGCGACCCTCCGGCTCTCCAAGCTTTTCAGGGAACATCTCTCCAAAAGTCATAAAACAAAGATAAAGCCATTCATTGACCCAAGAAGCAAGACTATATGTCTCCTGCCCTTCAGGCTTGCAGTTTGGAGAGATGCTATTGCATTCAAGCTGTCAGCTCTTGCTCTGTTAACAATGGGGGCTATGAGCTGGAGTACCTTCAGATCACTGATGAACACTACAGGCCCCGGTGCCTTCCACACCACCAGCTGAAATGAGATGGCAAACACTGTGAAAGGAAGTCATAGTAAGCACATATCACCTGCTGCAAAGGAACAATGTGTTGAGAGCAATAAAACTTTTACCAGCCCTATGTACCATTTTGCAAGACTATGCATTTGAAACAATATTTTTCACTGTAATCTACTTCACACGTTACTTTCCATAAACAGCTGTTCCCCTTTTGTCTCTGAAACCATTTGTGACTTTAGGTTCATATCCACTAGCTTTTAAGTGAGTATATCCAGCTATCACATTATGATTCAAGGGGGGTAAGCTTGTGACAGAATTCAAGACTTTAGAGTGATGTTAAGTATCCCATTGAGTTTATGAAAAAATCAAACAAAGATTTCTGGAAAATACTTCAATGTATAAGCTAAGCAAGATGAATGAGGGCTTTTATTCCCAAAGTGTGTTTTGTTACTGAACATCAAGAAGAAATGGCCTACAGACTGGAAAATCTGTATATATTCATAGTAGTGTTTTCAATAAATAACATGTTTCTCTCTTTTCTTTTTATTTAATTAATTAAAATTCTCCAAAAAGTAAAAAAAAAAAAAAAAAGATTGCTGATAAAAAAATTATGATCAAAATCAAATAAAAATTTTAAAAAGAAACTAGACTTCCCATGATGCTCGAAATTTAAGGATGAACATGTAATTAAATCTGGATCAACGAGGAATCATACTGAAAATCACCAAATTTTAGAAAGGAATAATAAATACAAGATTCAGTTTATGATATACTTTCAGAGAAAAAGAAACTTTGAATTAAAAGTATGCTTTAAATGCTTATTTTAGATAAAAAAAATGTATAAAGGCTGAAATTAATGAACTAAATATACTAAAATAAGAAGGAAGAAAAAGGTAATCAGAATTTATTAGAAGAATGTAAAAAAGAAGGAATTATTTAAAAAAGAGCAAAACTTCATGTTATAGAAACCAAAAAATGCAAAAGAAAAAATCAATGAAGAAATAAAAGTGTGTTTTTAAAAAAGACTAGTATAATTTTAAATCCTTTGAAAAAAGTGATCTAAAAAGTTGAAGGCACAAACAAAATTATGAGAAAACTTGAGACTATTATGAATAATTTTATTTTAATAATTTGAAAAGCAATAAGAAATGGACAACTTTCTTTAGAAAGTAATTGCATCAAAATAGGTTGAAGAAAACATTGACAATTTGAATAATTCAGTAGCCATTTGAAACTTGAACTGAGCATCTTTCTCCCACCAATCCCCACAGAATTAAATGATATTACTTGTCAGTATTATCAAATAATAAAAAGACAATGAATTGCAACTTTATAAAAACTCTTTCAGAAAATAGAAAAAAAAAAATCTATCTACTCATTTTATGTTACCAGTACCATGTAAAGACATACAAAAATGAAAAACTCTTAATTAAATTATCAGGAAGATGAATTCATCCATAGATAAAAATGGATCATTAGCAAAATTGGTATAACATTAGAAATTAATCCAACAATTAACAGGTCAATTGAGAAAATGCAGTAGATCAACTCATGGAAACTCCTGAAGGAGTAAAACAAGGTGAGGAAATGTGCCTACCATGGTTCTTGTCTTAGTTAGCCTGAACTCCTATCACTAACACCACAATATGGTTTTGGCCTAAACAACAGGAATTTATAGGTTCACATTTCTGAGGTGAGAGGTCAAAATCAAGGCATCAGCAAAGCAATGCTTTCTCCCCAACGTCTAGCATTCTGGAGCTGGCTGCCAGCAGTCCTTGTGGTTTCATGGTTATCTCAGACTTCTGTCACATGGCAATATCCTCTCCTTTCTGGCTTCTGTGACTTCTGGGTTTTCTCTTTATAAGGCATCCAGTAATCTAGATTAAGACCCACCCTGCTCCAGCTGGCCACATCTTAACTAAAAATATCATCTTTGAAAACTCCTAATTATAAATGGGTTCATACCCACAGGATTCTGCTGGGGCACATAACTCAATCAACCACAGCTAACATGCTATAGAAATTAAACCATCATGCTATTGACATGGAGGTAGACAAATAAACCAATGTACCAGAACAGAGAGCCCAGTAAAAATACCAATGTGTCTGTGGAAACTTGATCTACTACTTCATCAGTGGTGTTCAAACAAGTAATCATCCATAATGGGAGGAAATTTTAGTTATATATATGACATAAATAGTATACACTTATTACATATGTGCTGCAAAATATATCAACTTAAAAATGAAATTTACAAGTTCTAGTACATTAAAAATTATAACCTATGTCCATAAAAGACACACCAAACTTGGTGAACACATTTGCACAAAATAATACAGAAAATGATTATTGTGCACAAAATATAATTTGTTTAAAACCCACAGTTTAAAAAGAAGAGACAGGAAACCCTACAGAAAAACGGGAAAAGATAGATACTTCAGAGAAAACATAAATGACATATGAAAGATGCATTACATTATGTGTGACAAAGAAATGCAAATTAAAACAACAGTGGGATCATATTTTGTACTCTACCAGCTAGGCGAGATTTAGAAACTACACAAGATGAAATAGTGGCAAAAATGCAGAGCAACTGGAACTTTCAAATAATGCTAGTAAAGGATAAATTGGTGCGACTACTTGGAAATCAGTTTGGCATTTCATTTCTGTAGTAAAGGTGAAGATATACATAGCTTATAACCCAGGAATTCCACTTGAGACATACACCCTAGAGCTAGGAAATACATATAAACATGTTTATGGTAGAAATATACTATAAAAAAAAACCCCACAGAAACAAAACACAAAACTATAAGCAACTAAATTTATATCGAAAACATAATAAAATAAATTGTGCTGTAGTGTTAATATAAAGTAATACTCTTTAAAAGTGAAAAGAAATTAAATATAGCTATTGGCACAAACGTGAATGAAATTGAAAAACAAAAATTGGGTGATAAAGCAGATCCTAAAACAGTACATATATTGTGTTTTCATTTACAAAAAAGGTAAAAATATGCAAAGCAATGTTTTGTTTAGGGATAGATGCATATATATTCAAACAATAAAGAAAACAATGATAGTAAGAAACAATATTTAGGATAGAGGGTATCTATGAGAGGGAAGGGAAGGCTGGTAGGACTGGCAAATAGCACAGGGAATTTCAAAGGAACTCCCAATAGTCTACTTTTCTATTTCTTATACTGAAGTTGATAGTTACATAGGTTGTATGTTTTTTGTACTCTCTATAGCTTATCACAGGCCATTAATATTGTTTTGTATGCACTTAATATTTAACAAAGCTATTCAAAAGCTTATAACCATGCATGCATTGCTTTTGGTTAAAAAACTATTTTTTTCATTCAACCACAGGATAGCTAAGTTAGTTGCACAGGTGCTGGAACGAAACTGTCTCATTTTGTATCATGACTCTACCACTTACTAGATCTGTGACCTCAGGCAACTTCATAACCTCTCTCTGCCTCAGTTTCCTCATCTGTAAAATCAGAATTTACAACACTTTTGGGAGTACAGTGAACATTCAATAAATGTTAACTATTCTTGCACGGAGTAACAAAGATCCTTTTAAAACAATACTAGAGGCTATTTTCATTAGTGCTGAGAAGAATATTTCTTAAGCATGACCTTACAATTTATAATTCATAATTTATTTTGTTAAAATATGCTGAAAATAAAGTAGCAATTAAGCTAAATCATGTGTGACATGAAAGTTTCTGATATAATTAAATTAAGAGCTGGAAAAGTACAATATTTAAATTCAATTTTTACAAAGAAGTACAAGCAGCTTCCCATCTGAGCATAGGATAGAGAAAGCACTATGTTTTTAAATCTTGCCAGGAGATTCCAAGATGCAGACATGGTTGAGAGAGCAAGTTCCAATCGCTTTACCATGAGAAACTCCATGCCCCTGTATGAATGTAATTTTACTTGTCAGTGGATAAGCCATGGTCTAGGATTGATGGATCAGACGCTCTAAAGCTTATTCTGTATACAAATTAAAGTAAAGCCTCTGTTCTTTGTCTATGAAGACAAACATGTGGAAAAAGGGCTCTAGAATCTGTGGTTTAACCTTAGGTTAAATTCCTCTGTGTGAAGTTATGCAACTGAGGAAAGTAGCAATCAAAAAGAATCAATCAGAGTGTATTGTCCTCAACTCCCCAGAGACCTGCATGATCACTTCATACTCATGAATCTACTTATAACTTACATCGATTTTTGAAAAACATTATTCACTTGATCTCCATGAGAAGTGCAACAAATAGGCAGAAAATGAATTTTTTGTTCTAGTTTTTAAATGAGAAAGTCCACAAAAACTGTCAAAGTGGAAAACAATTCATATGGAAGAATATCTTAGTAACATGTTAGTGAAACTTTTACAGACACATAAAAGAGTGAAAAAGAATGATATTGCATGTAATAACCAAAGACTGGAAGCAATTTAAATGGCCAAGAGTGAAAAAATAAATTTATCAATACTATGGAATACTAGGTAGTAATTTGCATATATATTTGTTGTATGTATATACATACATATATACACGTACATATATGCACTTGAATTTTAAAATATCTAAGACACTTTGTTAAATGACAATAGTAATTTTCAGAAAAATATGGGCTTGATTCTATTTATGTAAAAGTAAAGCCAAACAAAAATCTACTTAGTAAGTTGAAAAAAATTTACAGTGATATAGACCAACTACTATTAATAATAAATTTGAAAAGAGAGATGTGGGGAAAGAAAAGAAAGTTTTCACTTTCTACCTTGTATATTTGAAATTTAAAAAATAACCATGGGTTCTTTTACTGTGTTATTATAAATGCACACATAAAACATTGGGTAAATATGTATATTATTTATAACAGCCCATTTTTAAATTATAAATGTGCGAACACATGCACGCCTAGTAGACTAAGAATGGTCACAAATTCTTTGGCATCCACCCATTCAGAGGTGATGTCTGCGTAACTTCCCTTTAAGTCAGGGTGGGCCTTGGGACTATTCTGACCAGTAGAATATGTCATAAGTGACACTGGAACTATTTCCTTGCCCTGGCCTTAATAGACTGGCTGCTTCCACACTTCTGCACTCTTGGAACACTCACTCTCAGGATGCTCACTGTGGAAATCCAGCTAGCATGCTGCAAGAAACCCAAGTAATGGGGAATCAATAGTTCCCAATAAGCGATCAACATTCAACAGCCAGCATCATCTGCCAGCCATCTTGGACGCCCAGCCCAGTCGGATAACTGCAGCCGCAGGCAACCTATGACTGTAATAGCATTAGAGACCCCAAGCAAGAGCTGCCCAGCTGGGCCCAGTCAACAGAATTATGAGAGATAAGTATCAATTTTTATTTTAAGTCTCTAAGTTTGGGGATGCTTAATCACAAAGCAATAGATAACAGGAACAATATATATAATATGCTTCAAAAAAACTGCAACAACTTTCATATGACTTTTAAATAATGAAAAAAAATCAAGTCTGTGTATCTGGAAAAATTTAATAAGCATACATCAATTTTTTTAAAAAAGTTATCTCCACTGCCTAGCACAGTCATTAGCACATAGTGGGTGGCCAATGAATATGATAAAACATAGACACAAGGAGGATGAAGGGTGAAGAACATATGAAAGGGGTGGGTATCTAACCTAGGTGAAAATGAAAAAATATACCTTTTCTAGGATTCACCAAGACCCCTTCAGCAATTCAGAAATTACATATTCAATTGATTTACTTTCACATATGAGCTGTTGGAATCATCTATCACATTTAGTTAATATTTTATTTAACCAAATAAGGGAAATATAAGCAATGACTTTATGCCTTTATGTGTTCCATTATGTTCAGAAAACATTACATGCATATTTCGTGTTAATATTTGTTACCAATAACATTATGAAAATGTTTTTATGACTGAATCAAGAAGAGTTTATTAGAAGTACATCTAAATTATAATTCTTTTTTAAGGATTATATAATAACTGTGATATTGTAGGACTAAACAGTATCATAGGCATCTTCAAATGGAAAGATTACATCCTATGAAGTTGAATGTTATTTGGTTCATCTAAATTGTTAGAAGTTTTGAGTGCCACAGTCTTCCATTAGCCTCCTGAGAACTGGAAATATGTGCATTGTATTTCCAGATTTCCACTATTGGAAATAGCCCACTTTTGTTATTTTAAAGAATAGTAATATTGGTATGACACTATAAAGGAAATAATGGAGAAGATGAAGAACAGCACAGAGCACATCAAGAGAAAGACCATAAAATCACTGTACTGGTGTATTCATGCATAAAATAGTATGGCCACAGATGAAATAATAAAAAATCACATTCTATAATATCAGCACCAAAGTAAATTATCTTCAATCTACAAATAGAAGGTCCCACATATTTAACAGGGAACCAAGGTACCTTTGCTTCCAGAGGGACAGAAAGGGCAGCTTGTCTCTGTCCAACTATCCTGTCGAAAACAACTGTAGTAGTTGAATAATCAGAAACAGAAGAAAAGAGAAAACAAACAAGAAAAAAGTGTTAAATGGCATTACAAAGCAATCAAGGCATTAAGATGTCAAGAGCCAAGATCCCAGAGAAAATGCAAACTCACTGATGTGAACCTGACTTTAACTTTGCCATTTTTCTTGAGACATTTTCTTGTTCTTAAACTGTGTGGAGCAATAGAAGAACCCATAAAGAAAGTGGCATCTAAGAATCTAAAACATTTAAGCAGAGCTTTCCGCAGTCTCACATATGGTTTCCACATGTTAGGAAACCATAATAGGTGTTTGAGCCACCACAGCAACTAGGACTCAAGGGCCCAAGATCCCCCAAAAAGGAGAATATAGAGTAGTAAGGCAGTATTCAGGACTTCATTTCCACTTGCAGTATTTGTTAATGCTAAAGTTTCATGGGATGAGAAGCTGAGACGGTAAGCAGAGTGGAAACTAAGATGCTAAAAATCTAGGCAGAGCTTCTGACAATCTCAGTCAGTGCTGGGGAGACAAAAATTGAGATTAGGGCTTTCAGAAGGACAGATTCGGATTATGACACATATTTCAATTGAGACTCAAGAAGGGTTATTACCTAGGCAAAGTCTCATGCACTCCTAGTGGGAATGTTAACTGTTTCAATGACCTTAGAGAGCAAGAATGATTTTTCTAATTTTGAGGCAAATTGCTTCTGCTCTACGAAGTCACCCAGGGAAACAGTGACCCCAACATTTTCAAAATGTGGCCTACAAGTAGAATTCTCCTAACTCAACTGAAAATTGGGCAAAGAGATTATAAAGGGTCACATAGAAGGCTTTATATGGGTCAAACCTTAGAAGTAGTCCACATCTGCATTCCATTGGCAAGTATTCACTATCATGGCCACATTTTGCTGCAAGGTCTACTTCTGAATCCAAGAGGAAGGTGAATGAATTTAATGAATAGCTAGCTAGTCTCTGCTAAACCCCATCTCTCATTTTTTTTTTTTTTTTTTTTACCTACACATATAAAATAACTTTCCTTGAAATATGCTGGGTGTATAAACATATTTAATAGAAATTTTGCATATTAACTTTTTTTATTTAAGGACCAGTAAAATTTCCCTATGGACACCAGTCTTTTAGAGCAGAAAGTCACAATATATTAGAAACAACTGTTCAGGCTCAGATTGTTTTAATCCAGCTTTTACTCCTGATCTAACAGGAAAATTTAATTTGAACATCAGTGATAAATTTGCCACGAAAGAAGGAAGTTCTGCAAGTTGAGAAACTAATGATATAAGCAGCTTTGTAGTAAATTGCTGTGTAGGTTGGTTATTCACAGCTGGTAATGGAAGTCTTAAAATAGAAGTTCTTATGGCATTGTGAGTGTTAACCCTTTTCAAAAGCCCAATAAACTGCTTTTGCCAATTAATATCTAATTCTAACATACCATGGTAAACTCCATAAAGCAGTTGCCTTTGAGAGCAATTATGATGTTCATTGACATAGTCTTACTATATTTATGAAATTTACCCACTAGTGTTCAAGTATAAACTGAAGACTGAGGTTGCTTTCTAATCACTTTGTCTTCCAATAAAATTTTCCAGGGAGATTAGTATGTGCTTTTGCACAGACCTTAAATTTTCTTGGTACATTTTAGTGATCAGTGAATTGCAAATAAGCACAAGGAGAGGTCATATTTGAGCAGGAAATGTATTGATCCCTGGTACTCCATTTATCATGGAATTTACTCTACATTACAAATATCATCACAATACATAGAAGCATTACAATTTTTTTCAGTGGTTCATATTACCTTTTTCAGGGTTTAAACAAGATTTGAAAATTGTTCCCCATTGTAGAAGTTCTTGATTCAATCCCAAATACTTTAAATTACTTTCCTCTCTAATTTGTATGGTCTGGTCAATTAATGTTGCCAGGTGAGCAAAATAAAGGAAGAGAGGACTCAGCTAACATTTTTTGACATGGCTGACATCTGCTAAGCACCTTCTTCTGGCTCTTTATATATGTTGTCTTATTTATTTTAATACTCACATTTATCTGAATTTATGTGTTACGGGAACTGATATTCAGGTGATTTACCCAGTATGTCTTATGTCCATGTCACTCTAATCATTAATTTTTATTTCTTTTTTATTGTAGAAATTGCAGGTTTACAGAAAAAAATCATGCAGAAAATAAATCCTTCCTATATACCCCGCCACCACCACACACCTGCAGTTTCCCTATTACTAACTCTATGCATTACTGTGGTAGCTTTGTTACAGTTGATGAAACAAAATTATTATAATTATACTATTAATTATAGCCCATGTTTACATTAATGTTCACTGTTCATGTTGTATGTCTTTTTGTGTGTGTGTTTCTAATTTCTTCTTCCAACCACACTCAAATATACAATTCTGTGGCATGAACTACATTAACAATATTGTACTACCCTCATCACCCATAACCAAAGCTTTTCCATCACCCCAAACAGAAACTCCATACCAATTAGGCATTATCTCCATTCCTTAACTCCTCCTGGGCAACTTGTAACCTGTGTTCTAATTTCTGAGTCTATGAATTTGCTTTTTATAATTGTTTCATATCAGTAAGCTCATACAATATTTGTCCCTCAATTCTTCTGCCAATGCCTACTTTCATATTTATTTGATATTTTCTATTCTATTGTACCATTTTTAGTACCTTCTTTCTGCATACATTTTTCATGTATTTTCCTTGAGGTTACCATGGAGTTTAAATTTAACATCCTACATGTAAAACTATCACATAGGATTTGATACCAACTTAACTTTGGTAGCATACACATACATTTTTCCTATACTCCTGTTGCCCCATTTTGTTGTACCACCTACAGTGTTGCTTGTAGGTCATGTCTTGTGAAGATGAAATCCCTCAGGTTTTGTTTATCTGAGAATGTCTTAATTTCATCCTCCTTTTAAAAATACAGTCTCAATGGATATTCAGTTCTTCTTTGGCAGTTGTTTTCTTTCAGCCCTTTAAATATTTCATCCCACTGCCTCTTGTCTCCATTGTTTCTGATAATAAATCAACATTTAATCTTATTGAAACGCCTTTGTATACAGCACATCGCATTTCTCTTGAAGCTTTTAAAACACTCTCCTTTTTCTTAGCATTCAGCAGTTTGATTACTGTGTGTCTGGTTGTGATTCTCTTTGATTTTAGTCTGTTTGGAAGTTGCTGGGCTTCTTGGATGTGCATATCCATGTCTTTCATTAAATTTGGGATTTTTTCAGCCATTATTTCTTTGAACTATCCTTCTGCTCCTTTATCTCTTTCTTCTCATTTTGGGACTCCCATCCTGTGTGTGTGTGTGTGTGTGTGTGTGTGTGTGTGTGTGTGTTTATGCTTGATGGTGCCCCACATGTTTGTTAGGCTCTGTTCACTTTACTCCTTAGCCTAACTCATTTCAATTATTTTGTCTTTGAGTTCACTGATGCTTTCTTCTGCTGGCTCCAATCTGCTGTTAAAACACTCTAAGGTATACAATTCAATTATTTTGAACTTCAGCTCTATTATTTCTATCATTTATTGAGATTTTCATATTGTTCATTTATTGTTTTGCTGATATCCTTTAGTTCTTTCTCCGTGTTTCCTTTATCTTCTTGACTATATTGAGGAGGATCATTTTTTAAAGTCTTTGTCCAGTATGTCTAGTGTCATGTCTTTTTCACTGATGGCTTCTGAATTTTTGTCTTATTCCTATGGATGGACTATCATTTCCTGTTTCTTTGTTTGTCTTCTAATATTTTATTCCACACTGCATATTTTAATATTTTAAAGTGTTAGCTCTGGGATTTCATCTCTGAACTGTCTGTTCCTCAAGTTTCTATCCTGATAGTGATGTGACAGGAGCTAACAACAAAACAAATCAACCAAAGCAAAATAAAAACAAAAGCAAAAATAAAACAAACAGAACAACAACAACAACAAAAAACACCTTTCCTGGTCTTGGAAAATTGGCTCTGCATTGGCTTGTGCTCTTCTTCAGAGTTTAGCCCTCTTATCAAGAACAGCCAGAGGCAAATGTGAACTGCAAGGTCCTCTCCATCTTTCCCTTAGCCTGTGTCCTGACCTGGTCTCATGCTTGCGCATAGCCTTAGAAATAAGCCTGCTGACAAGAATTTGAATGTCTTTTCTACTGCCCATGAAATAGACTTTCTTCCATGCCTGGGAGCTCCCTTGCATGCCTCAAAGCAGTTAATCCTTTGCTGCACGACACTTTGACTTAATTATTCTTATACTGCTTTAGCTGTCTGAAAGCTACCTCTGCCTTCAGAGAAAGTTATGGGATGCAAGCAAATGATAAGCTTTCTGATTTAGTCTTTCAGGCTGCTACCCACTAGATTGACACCAAAGATAGACACTGTAGTATGCACATGGGGGTTACTCTGCTCCCTCAGGAACAGAGCCAGGGGCCCACAAGGGATCACAGGCTGCCTCCACATCACACTAGGGAGGGAGTTGGGGAGGGCCAGCAAGGGCACCACAAGCTTCTCCTACTAATTTTTAATGTTGTTTTCTCTTAATTCAGCACTCACCTAGTTACTACAACTCTTTAATTGTTTTCTGGAGTTCTGAGGAAGATGGCTTTGCCAGTTTTTGCTAGTTGTTCAAAGATTCTGTGGGAAAACAGCACCCTAGAGCTTCTTACACAGCCATGTTGGTCAACCAGAAGTCCTCTAGTCAATAAATGTTTTAATTATCAGTTTTGGGAACTACTACTCATTTTACACAAGAAAAAAAGTAGAGTTTAGGGTCCATGATTGAGAAATGTACATCTGTTAAAAGCAATATAGATATATGACTTTCAAAATCCAAGGACCCAATATTTATAACATATTATACATATTGAAAAGTGTTCTAATATATGTTGCAGTCTGTATTTGTTCAAAGGCTTATTTTGCATGACCCTTACTGAATCATATCTTTAGTAAAATGTGTGCATAAAACATTTATTTAATTGTCAAAATGAGATTTCACAAATTATCAGAGACTCAGGGAGTACATTGTACCCCATATTAATAACTGTATATGCTTTGACTCTTCCTTACCCATCAAGAGACTATTACAACATAAAGTCCTGAAAATATTAGGTATTAGTTTTGACTTAGACAAATATTTATGTGCTGTATTTACTTGAGAAAATAAAAGGGGGTCAAAATATTAAGATAATAATAACTGAGAGTTTCTTTTCTCTACATCTTTCCATTCTTTATTTTACTCACACACATGTGCACACACACACATGCACGTGCAGCAGACAAATAGCTCATTCTTCCCAAATAAAGATTCTGAAATACCTTTAAATAAAGCAATATTATATATTTTTTGTTTTCTTATGCTCAGACTAATAAAAAAAGGAATTTGAATATTTATAGTTATAAAAAAATTTGGCTGTCAACACAACTTATTCATTTTTACAAAAATGCATGGCATCTGGCTCTATCTGGAGGAAATCTGTAGTCTGGTTCAATCTCAGCTCTCTACAACATATCCATAAATCCCCAAACAGCTAATCATGAAAATATTAATGAAACAACACATGCTTTATTTATAAGTCTTGGCTTACTAGCCTCTTATTACATTGCAAGAGAAATAGAATATTAAAATAAATGATATCTATGTTCAGCACTGAAAATAAATCAAAAGAGCCACAATGTCAGTTATAATATATTCAAGTCAAAGTCATTTTGTCACATTAAACTGAATTGGCATTTTCAACAATTCCAGAATAATTCAGCTAGATATAACTGGATGAATAGAATAATTAAAATCCTAAATACATAAAGTATTGCAAGGAAGTATATACTTTATGTTACATAACACAAAAGAATATCTTTAATAGATAATATTTCAGATTTATATGTATATAGGTATATATACGTGTGTATGTATTTTGTAATTCACTAAACTAAGCATTCTATATTTATAACAATTGTAAATCTAACAGATGGTGATGCTTTATAAAAATACAATTTACATAATTTGCATCCTATTAAGTTTAAGTATTTGGCTAAAACACACACATACAAACACAATTGTTTGCTGAAAGCAGAATTCTTCATAAAATCATAAAGGAATAGGTGAATATTCAGGGCACCCTGACGACACAACTCCAGGAGGCACCATTCACATTGGGAAGTTAATGCTTTACAACCTGCACAGCCAAACATGGTGACTTTTGGTGGCAGTATTTCAAGAATCCAATAGCTAGGCCGATCATATACCATATCTAAATTCTAGTCTATTATGCTGTCTTGCCCTTTGCAAGTCTTTCTGGGCATTTCAAATGGTTTTTGGCCCCCCCTCATATTGACTTGATTGTGAAATGTGCTTTCCCTCAATTAGTTTTGCATTATTTGCTACTGCAGGGACCCCCTGTTTTCATTAGAGACTCTTCAAACCACTATATTTGAATAGATCTTGTGTATCTAATCTGTACACTTATCCAGCTGCTGAGACTTTGCTAATTTGTACATATGATAGCAGTCAAGAATTGAACAGAAAGTGCATTTAGAATTGTGTTCAAAACAAAGGATAGTCCAAAACAGGCATGTCAAGCTAAATCTGACCTTCATTTACCATGTGTCACAAATGACCCACAACAGAGTTACACTCTCATCAAGAATGACCGATTAATTAACCTTTGTATAATTCAAAGTCATTCATTCATTATTACAAGCAAGCAAAGTCATCACAAAGATATCATGCTCATTCTTTTCAGTATTAGAATAGTGTCTCCTATATTTTTCAGAATTCCTGTCTTCAGGTCTCAATATTAAAACTTTTCCCTTGCCTAGGGGATATACAGATTTTCTAATAATGAATTTACTTCCCTATCTTTATAAAAACCACTAAGAAAAAGGCCATGCAACATTTATAATCTCAAAGATGTTTTTTGTATTATACTAGTCAAAATTCAAGATATGGACCCTTTAATATACTGACTCTCTGTAGCTTTCTAAAAAGAAATGGTTAACTCCTCTAAAAGCTCTCCCTAGAAAATCATAGTATATGATTGATGACTCAAAGTGTCCAGCCCCAGCTTAAACTTTCCTCCCGGGCTTGTAACCTCTATTACCTACCCACACATCTATTTAGTTCTCTTTCAAGCACCTCAAATTCAATATTCCAAAAAGGAACTCATCCTCCTCCACCAAAACCTGTTTCCTATCAGTGTTCCCTTTCTTAGTAAATGGCATCGCATTAACCCAGCTGCTAGAAATTAACCTGGACTCTTTCCACTCTGTCATCTCTCAAATATACTGAGTTACAAAGCTGTGAATTCTACCTCCAAAATATTCGAATCACCTGTCCACTTATCTCTGCCTCCACTGGATACCACCTAGTGTAGGTCACCAACATCTCTTGCTTGGGCATTTGGAATAGCCTTATAACTTATCTCTCTGCTTCTTGTCTCGTTCCATTACAATTCATCTTCCATACTGCAGCCAAGCAATCTTAATAAAACACAATTTTGACAATTCACACTTTATTAAAAATTTCTCAATGATTTCCTGTTGTCATTAGTATAAAGCTCACCCTTAAATTCTCTGCATGAATTCCTTCCAGCACATTTTTCCAGCTTTCAAATACTGGTACACTCACCATCCCTTTTGAAGGCACTGTATTAACTGCTTTCAGTTCCTCTAATAAATTATAATCTCTTACCATCACAACTTCAGATTTTCTGCATCTTCTGCCTGAAATTAATCCACAGCTCCCCCTGAATAAACCTGTCCGTCCTTCATATAGCAGCTTAAGTATTACATGATCCAGGAGATCTTTGTTGGCCTAAAGACTAAATCATGTCTCCTAACTAAATTCCTAGAGATCATTATATCCACGCTATATTAACACTCTTTCCTGTATTTTCTCCTTTCTCACCTGATGCCTCTCATGAGCTTTTAAATTTGCATGGGTATGGATATATCTGCCTTATACACCAATGTAATACTAGTGCCTGTCATGTGCATATCATTTTAAAGCAGAAAGTTAAAGGTGGGGAGCAGTGAGGGGGATAGATATTTTCCTAGCTTAGGTCAGTCTTTAGACATAAAGTATAAGAATTGGAAATATTTGAAATTGTAGTAGACTAAATTGGAGAGGAAGGGTATTTAGTAGCATGGACTCTGAACAAGATTGCCTGGTTCAAAGCTTAGATCTGTCCTTCACTATCTGTGTGACCTTGGGTGACTTACTTAATTCTCCGTGCCTTGGTTGCTCCTCTGTAACATGGAGATAACAATCATACCTACCTCATAGTTTTGTCGTGAAGATTAAATAACAAACTACTTATAAGTGCTTACAATAGTGCCTGGCACATAAAAAAAACCTGCCTTACACTTGTTAACTATTATTACTAGTGTTTTAAGCTGTAAAATGTGGAGTCAGGTTGTTTGGGTTTAAAGTCTGTCTTTCATGTACTCATCTTGTCATTTTGGTCAACTGACTCAGCTCTTCAAAGCCTCAGATTCCCATTCTCCATCAAATGAGGGGGATGGAAAGTGCTTAGTAAGAACACATCAACTAATGTTAGTGTTAGGTTGTGGTAGAAAGTTGAATTGGAAGATAGAAAAGTTTTTACTTAAGCTAAAGTCTTGTTCATTCAGAGCTGTAGCATTAGTAAATTTGACATACAGATTTCAGTTCCTCTGACCTCAGTTGAAAATTTTGATCAATTACTATAATTAAAAATAAATGATCTGCCATGCATGTTAGATGCAAGTATTTAGGTGTACTGATTTCAATAAATTAAAATTAGTAATAACTTGAAAGTAAAGTATCTTCCTGTGAACAGTCCAATATGGAAAAATTGTCATTTATTTTTCTCTAGGAAGTAAAAGTAAAATATTTACTTTCTTGCTATTTTTAGATGACATCTCATGACTTTAGAAAGTTATGGCTCTGGACATATCATAATTTTATAGATTCTGTCCCTATGTATTTTTTTAAAACACAGATTAGTTTTATACTAACTCTACTAACTAAAAGATCAAAATGCTAGCTGGTTCTCCTGTTTTCACCTTTGGGCATGGCACTTTTTCCTCTTTTCCAACTATAAGCATTTATTTTGATAGAACACATCATCTAGGACTCATTCACCTGATGGTTCATCAGATTGAACAACAGGAAGTTTATAACTAAAACCAATTCATTATTGTTAGCAATCTTTTAATATCATCTATTTAAGCAATCTTCTTGTACTCCATGCTGAATGGAATTGTTATTCTAAGAAACCCTAAATATAAGTATTTATTAGCAAAACCTATCACAACATTTACAAATAAGTAGTTTAGAAGGTAACTATCAGCTATACTGATTCGCGTAAGGTTTTCAATGTTCTACTGATGTAATGCAAAGGGAAGAGAATTCTAATACATGTGACAAGTAGCTGCAATGTCCTGAACTGGATCAGATGCAAACCAGCAAGATTCAAGTGAACCCTTCACTCATGAACAAGGCTCATCAACACAGCTGTTATTCAACAGAGGTTGCACAAAGCAGGAAAAAATTCCTTCTCCACAATCATTTACAATGGGCAATTTTCTGTTTCTCTGGCTCTTTAGCACATTTTGAACATCCTTACTATGTTTGAAGAATTCCCACCTTTATAAGTTTGCTTCTCCAAAACATGATTCCCTGATCTTGGCTGTTCAGGCTCAACTAATGAGATCACTAATTCAATACCTCAGTTCAGAATACAGCAACTTGAGAAAGGAGAATCTGTACAAATGCCATTTGGCTGTTAGGGTGGTGGTAGAGGCATCTGGCTTTGGGTGGCTGCAAGATTGAATTACTGGCACTGAAATGACACCAATACAGGTGGCAGTAAATTGGAGTTCCTGGCAGGAGAGTGCAGAAGATGGGAGCGGAAGCAATTTAGTCAGCAAATCAATTCTGTGGCATGGTCCTGGGCAATCTTCTGAGAAGCTGAGTTTTGAGCCTGGTTCTTCAGGCCCGGTAACTTCCTGTAAGTTAATGTACATTGTATGACAATTGATCATGATGAATAGCATAACATGGAATTCATTAACAATTCAAGCTTGCTGGAAGCTTGGCTGTTAAGCTTAGCTGGAATTGCATCCAGAGTGGGAGAAAAAGAATAGAGCAATTATAAAACTGTCATTTTCGGGTAATAATAGGAACCAGGCACTATTAAGTGCTTGCCACACATTATCTCATCAGTTCCTCACAACAGCTTGATGAGGTAGGTATTATCCCCAGAATGCCAATGAGGATACTGAAATAGAGTGAGATAAGTTAACTTGCATACTGAGTAACACTATTGTGTACTAGAGGCTGGTGACAGTGGTCTTCTAGGTTACCAGCATTCTTGCTCACTGACTGTGATGGTTTGAAGCTGTATGTACTCCAGAAAACCATGTTCTTAAAGCTAATCCGTTCTTGTGGGTGGAGACCTGTTGTGGGTGGGAACTTTTGATTAGGTTATTTCCTAATCCTCTCACTGAATCATTTATAAGAGGATAAACACAGAGAGAAATTCACAGAAGATAGAGAGAAAGCCACAGAAACAGAGAGGAAGCCACTGAAGTCAAAAGCTGGAAGCAACTAAACCTAGAAGAGAAGGAAAAGACCAGCAGATGTCACCATGGACCTTGCCACATGACAGAGGAGTCCCAGATCTCTGGCAGCCTTTCTTCAGGAAGAAGTTATCTTCCTGTTGATACCTTGATTTGGACTTTTTCACACCCTCAGAACTTTAAGCTTTAAATTAATAAATCCTCATTGTTGAAAGCCAGCCCATTTCTGGTATTTTGCATTTCAGCAGCTTCAGCGAAGTAAAACATTGGCCATTCAAATTATTTCATTTTTCTGGTAAAAGTAATGGATTTATTAATCATTTGTATCAACTTATGTATAGGCCTCTCTTTTTCTCCAGAGGGCTATAAAAAAAAAATGAAAGTATTGGTTGACCCTTTACCCTTTCTGGAATCTTTTATCCCACTTTATCCTTAGGTCTGGGGTTTTCTCGAGGGTATGCCCTATATCTGCATTGTAATGCACTGAATATCCAGTTTCAACCTTGCCTGGGCAAAGGGCTTCCTCTTTTCTTACATGTCAACATACAGTCTTAGTAATCCTGCATCTTTTCTTGTCAGTTCCTGGGAACATTTAAAGAATATAAACACCTTTATCTAGATCATTTATGGAAGGAATAAACCAATTTAAAAGAAATAAACTAGCCAAAATATAAGTTGAAAAAATATTGAAAAGGTCTATGGAAATTGACAAGGCAGATCCCAAACAGAGGTGACCATTTTTCATCCCTAAGAGTACATGACTACAGAAACAAGTCCTCCAACAGATCAAAAACTAAATTTATAAAGTACATAAAAAATTCTAAATGCCCAATTATTCATAGAATCTCAATTGTTGCAGAAAATCTCTGCAAAAAAAATCTGAACTCAGTATTTGTTCCCCAAGTAAAGGTCTGCATTATCTCTGAAAAGGAACATTTAAAAGGGCACATGAAAAAAATGCCTAGAAAAATGTTTACGTAAACAAAAGGTAAGGCATATGTGGGAAATATTTGATTGAGTATGTATATATATATATACCCTGCACCCATTTCCAAGCAAATTTTCACTTGTAGACTGCTTAGATAACCTCAGTGTCTTTACAGACAGAATTCCTGTTAGGACATCATGCAGACCATTTCCCTAATAATGCAAGTTAGATATCCAAATAATAACTTTTCCTTGGATGCTAAATCTTCCTTGCTTGAGATTCCTCTTCCACATTGAAAAAAAGCACTCATTAAATTATGGGAAATAATTATTTAGCTTATTGATTTTTTTTTCTTTTTTTCAAAATTCAGATTCTCTCACTACTCTCCTTTTATAGAGTTATACTGTTAGAATTCTTCTGCCTTCTCCACTTTTCCCTAAAAACTTCCATTATGTTGAAGTTATAGATTTAAAAGTAAAGACTGTTTTTAAAACTCTCATCGATTTGAACTTACAGATTTAACTATAAATGCTTCATTTCAAAACCATTATTAGTTTTTATTCTTCTTGTTTATGTCTTTTATGTCATTCAGTAATTCTATAATTTTCTTTATTTAAGTCCTGCACATTCAATGTTAATTGTGTTACTGAGTTTTTTCCTTTTTGCCTGCTTGCCTTAGTTTCTTATGTTAGACATCAATGATATAAATTTATTTTGTATAATGAAACTATTTCTCATAGTTTTTCATTGATGCTCTTCGGTTTTCCTTATAAATATCATATTATTTCCAAAGAAGTATTATTTCGTATCTCCTACTAAATACACATAATGTGCTTCTTTTTATTGCCTTATTGTATCGACTAGTTCTTCCAAAACAATGCTACTTAATAGTGAAAACATCAAGTGTCCTTATCTTTTTTTCTGACAAACTTCTCTTTCCAGTTTATCTTCCATCTCTGCTGCTAAGACCTCAGAAACTGTCAGTTTGCAGTTGTCCTATTTCAATGACAAATTTTATTACTTTTCATCATGCTGAGTTGTATTTGTTACAGTCTTCTTTTTTGTTTTTGTTTCTGCTGCATTGTATCTGTGTGCTTGACACCATTCCCATATTACTAAAATGCCAGTGATTTTATTTCCCTTGATTTTTTCCCTTATTTGTATATTTTGATCTGTTCCTGGGTTGAAAGAAGGTATCAGTTCACTCTTAACACCATCACCTCTAAGCTACAAGATAGTAGGGACTTTTGTCTCTTTTGTTCACTGCTATATTCCCAGTGACCAGAAGAGTGCCTAGCACTTTTATTATCCCTGAGTAAACCAGTTCTTCCTATCAGAGGGTAGATTAATGGTAACCTGCTTTCATAGAATTTGAAATCAAACAGCTGAAGCAGCATGAGCTTTAATTTCCTAATTTGTAAAATCAGAACAAAAATAATCCTGCTATTTCCTGTGATAATTTTAATGGACAACCTCTAAAGGCATATGTGCTAATAATTTGTAAACTATAAAGGTTGGTATTGTCTTAGTTTCCAAGCTGCTATCATGAATACCAAACAGTGGGTTAGCTTAACTACAGGAATTTACCAGCTTATAGTTTTGAGGCTAGAAGTCTAAAATCAAGATATAGGCAAGACTTACTTTCTCCTAGAGTCTGTATGTTCTGGTACTGGCTGCAGGCAATCCTTGGGTTTGCTTGGTTTATATGTATATGCTTTCCATCACATGGCAATATCCTCTCCTTTCCATCTTCTGTGACTCCCCCATTGTCTTCAGAAGGCCTCCAAAAATCCAGATTGAGACCAGCTCATTCAGTTGGGCCACACCTTAACAAAAAATAACATCTTTAAGAAGTCCTCCTTACATTGGTTTCACACCCACAGGAAGGCAAATTAAGATTAAGAATGTGTTTTAGGGGTACATAACTCAATTTACCACAATCATCATTATTTCTTTATTCATGTATGTCTTGGGTTAAGTTCTTTGCATTAGTTCCTATTTCTTCCACATTCATTTGGTTTATTTTCCTCATCTGTTTTTCTTTTTATTTCCCCATCTTACAATAAGCTTTCATCTGATGTAATAGTATTTGTGGGAATTAAAACTGACAGATATTTTTAAAAACTCAAGGCCTTTATTTGCCAATAAGAATTTGTTCCTTGGGATATCTATATCAGTAGTCAAAGCCCACTACTCCCTTCATTGCCATACCAAGGGCTTCAATGTTAGGCCTCTGAGGTTTTATACAGTATTGATCTCTGTTAATTCAAGCTTTGAAAATTTGCAATTTAGGAAAATGTTTTTCAAATTTGAAGTAAGTACTATTTTACCAATGTGGAAGGAATGTATTTCCTTCTCATTCAATTTCTAATTAAATAGAATCTCACATTTGAATAAAGATAAACCATGTTTGGTTCTTGCTGCTTAAATTCCTGCAAAAATAATCCCTGTACCAGCTATTCAGAGAAACAAATCAGTACCTGATATTATTCTTTCACTTAATTATGTCAAAGAAAGACAAGATTTTCCATTTATTCGTTTTGATATTTTAATTTTAATATTCAAAAATATTTCCTTTATATTGTAAAAGGGAAAATAAGCACTAAATTAGAATCATTCCCTTCCTTTTGTAGTTCTGACATGAAAAATGTCCTTGAAATGATGTATTTCTAAAAGCTTATCAATTTTTAACACAAGGAAAAGTTTAGATATAAGTTGAGGTGGAGGGCTATATAATAAATAGGAAGAAATTAGCTTCCAGCCCTAACAAAAATCAGTCTGCTTTTGCTATTACATGAGCTAATGGCATAACCTTTTTTCATGTTCTTCACACACTTCATAGAATCTTTTAAAAAATGCATTCAATAATATTGTCTGAAAGGACAAATGCTGTTTTATTTTTAGTTCCACAATGTAGTTATTTGTTTATAACATATGGAGGTATACAATTTAATATGTTAATAAGGGGATAAAATTATATTTATCCATCTATTCTTATCATTGCCTCAAGGCTAGATAAATCAAATATTTTACCATTAAAAATATTTCAACATACACTATAATATGAAATTGATAAACAACCATATAACTTATCATGAAGCTTAAGAAATAAAACAATACAACTGAGTCCCCCTCTAGAACCCCTCTGAAGTAGATGATATTGGTGTTCAATCTAGATCGCATTCACAATACAGTCCATACTCCAGCTGCTATGAATATTAGCTGCTAACTCACAGATGCCCCCTTCAATGGAGAATTGCCTTTAGCCAAATGGGAGCCACCTTGCCCAGGAGGTTATGCCCCCACATTGGAGGGTGTTTTAGTTTGCTAATGCTGCAGAATGCAAAACACCAGAGATGGATAGGCTTTTATAAAACGGGGGTTTATTTCACTACACAGTTACAGTCTTAAGGCCACAAAAAGTCTAAGGTAACACCTCAACAATCGGGTACCTTCACCGGAGGATGGCCAATGGCATCTGGAAAACCTCTGCTAGCTAGGAAGGCAGCTGGCGTCTGCTCCAAAGCTCCGGCCTCAAAACGGCTTTCTCCCAGGACATTCCTCTCCAGCAAGCTTGCTCCTCCTCAAAACGCCACTCACAGCTGCACTCACTTCACTCTCTTTGAGTCAGCTCATTTATATAGCCCCACTTATCAAGGCCCACCCTGAATGGGCAGGGCCATGCCTCCATGGGAACATCTCATCAAAATCATCTCCCACAGCTGGGTGGGGCACACTCCAAGCAAATCTAACCAACACCAAAACTTCTGCCCCACACAAGACTACAAAGATAATGGCATTTGGGGGACACAATACATTCAAACTGGCACAGAGGGGAAACAACTGGTAGCCAATGACTAACCTACCTGTGGTATCTCAAAGTGGGATCAACTCTGAGGTGTAATATATGCTCCAGATCCTATATGTTGCCATGTCTCCAGCAGAGACCACATCCTTCCTTAGGCCACTTCCCTGCCCTATCCTGCTCCCCCAAGTATGCACTTTCTCCCAAGAGCATACTCTAAATAACTCACTTGTATAAGAATCCCCATCTCGGGCTCTGCTCCTAGGGAAACTGACCTCAGGCATTTGGTGCCAGAAGTGATGAGAGGAAGCGAACTCCTATGAGTCTCTAATTGATTCACTCAGCAGCCAAATGGTAATGAGGAACCATCACTGGTAGAAGGTGGATTATTGATGGTCTCTGGCATACCACAGCACTGAGATTTGCTAGTATCCCCTTCACAATCTCCATCCCTTTTCATTGGGTTAACTATTACAAGGTGTAAGTGGAAGGGGATATACTAGTTGGTACAGTGATATTGGGTAAATAGTAACTGTAAGGACTGTGGAATTAGGTGGCTATTGTAAAGTGCTCTGTTGCACTGAAGAAAGAAAAATGGCAGATTCAGTAGAATCAGATTTAATAATCAAAAATTTAAAGCACAGGATGAGTCAGAGTCTTCTTGGAAGCATTTTTAAATGTTTCAATTGACATTCAACTGCAGTTGAAGAGTAATCATATCTGAAGTTCAGGCACAGTACTTACATGAAAGAGAAGCAGAAGTTAAAAGAACAGTGAATTTTTAGCCTAGCCAAATGGTCTATGCCAAAGTCAGAGCCCTGACAGGCAAGGAGGGGGAACCCAGAGACTTCAAATGGGGATATCTGGGTTAGATTCCCTTGAGGAATGACTTTCAGATTCCCCTGATCCTTCTGTGACTACAAAAGTAACCTGCTTCCCCTTGTGTGAAGAAAGAGGGACCCCTTTACTTAAAGGCTGTGCAGAGTTCCCAAATGCAGCAGGTACTCTATAGATAGCCTATAAGACAATGCTAGCTCTACTTAGGATCTGCTCCCATCTTCATTCCTGCCCACCAGACCCATAATCAGGGTCAAGTCTTAGCAAAACCTGACTGGCAACATACTAGACCTGCTAAGAGAGGGCAGGGATTGACATCAAAGCAGCTGCACAATATGGCTAAAATGTACCCCTAGCAGCAAACAGTACAAAATACCTAGGAATGAATCCTGAGAATGCTGGATCAAGAGAACTAGAATATAAGACTAGAAAGGGGAGAGTTTGTCAGTTTAGGGACATTCTCCCATGACACAAGATTTAACATCTTGGCAAGGACTTGTAGAGGAGGGCCTGATACATAGCTGGGGATGGCTTTTAGAAGCTTAAGAAAAATGATGGCCCAAATTAAATAAGGCAGAAATACCAGAATTGCCAATGCAGATTGTGGAGGAAGGGATAAAATACTCAGATCAACGTGCACTTTAGAATGGTTATATTTTGTAAGAATGAACGGAACAATAATTGACAGTGTTTCTTGGAAGCGCCTGCAGCACACTCCATTTACCATGGCAGTAAGGAATGCAGACTGGTACAAGAGACACTAGCCTTGTTGAGAAGCTCGGCAATGTCTGTTCTCTGCAGGCTGATACTGATGACAAGAGATGCTGTTAAAAAAACTTGGCTTCCTAGTAGTTTGCATCCCAAACAGCAGTAGCCATAATTATTGTAATGAGCAGCAAGATCAAAATAGCAACTCGGAAAGAATGATCTGCAGGTATCTATTGTAATAGCTAGTAGAAAATGATTTTCCTACGGGCATGTTAGATGGGCAGCAGCAAGGGTTTTTATATATAGCATATATTTATTCTATACAATACTTATATAGAATAACTATATTATATATTATAATATAATATATAAATACTATTATATATATAATAAAAATCAAGAATAGATGAGAAGGTTTAGATCATCTACACGAATGGAGACTCATGATTCTTTCCCCAGTTTCCAGATCTGAGATAGTTCTTCTCAAACTCAGAACCCTCTGACTGAAAGTGAGACTCTGCCATATGAGGCCAAGTATCTACAGTAGCTATTTCCCCAATCCTTTTTCACAAGAGACCTAACATCATTTACTTAGGTAACCATTTCTTAGGAACAGGAAATATCCAGGTCTTTCTAAGGCTGTTAGAAAGTGTCTGATTTGACACTAGTTTCTGGGCAGCTAAAGTACCAACATAGCTCCCCTATTAAAGTAAATGTGTATGGACTTGGGTAATAGGTGGAGTCCTGGCTTACGCTCAGTCTGTCTCATAGTAGGTCCACAGGATGCACAGATCCACCCAGTAGCAATTTTCCAGATTCCTGAATATGACTAGAATGGACATACTAAGCAGTTGGCGGAATCCCCACATTGGTTGCTTCCTATGTAAAGTAAGAGATATTGTTAGAGAGGCAAAGCTCTGTGTTTTAGTCTCTTATGCCACATAACAAATTACCACAAACTTAGAAACTCAAAATGACACAGTTCTGTAGGTCAGAAGTCCAGGCAGGCTCAACTAGGTTTTCTGTTTAGGGTCTCACAAGGCTGAGCTAGGCTCTTATGTGGAGTCTCCAGTGAAGAATCTGCCTCCAAACTCATTCAAGTGTTTCGTAGAGTTCCATTTCTTGCAGCTTTAAGACTCAGGTCCTTGTTTCCTTGCTGGATGTCGGTTCCTAGAGGCCATTATCTGGTCCTTGTCACATCATTCCTCTCCTTCTCAGCAATGGAGAAATGCCCTCAGGTTGAATTTCTCTTTTACTTTCAATCTCTCTGACTTCTTTTGCCACAGTCTGATTTTAAAGGGGTGAGATTAGATTAGGCCCACCCAGACAATCCACCTTTTGTCATATAAGGTAACACAGTCATGGGAGTAACACCATGGGAAGAGGGTCATGGAGCTGTATCAGATACATGTTAGCAACAGTATCTTCTATTGTGCTAACAAATTGCCACAAATTAGTGACTTAAACGATGCAGATTTATCATCCTACAGTTCAGGAGGTCAGAAGACTGAAACGTATCTCGTGGGACTAAAATCAAGGTATCTAGCAGTACTGCTTTACCTATGGAGGCTCTAGGGAGAATCTTTTCCTTTGCCTTTTCTAGCTTCTAGAGGCCACCTTCATTCCTTAGCTCATATTCCCTTTCAAAGCCAGTGAAGCTGAGCTGAGGCTTTCTCATGCTGCCCTCTCTCTGGTTCTTTTTGGTCTCCCTCTTCTTTTTTAAAGTACCTTTGTGATTACACTCAACGCATCTGGATAATCCCTATTTTAAGGTCAACTGATTAACAATCCATATTCCATCTGCAACCTAAATTCCCCTTTGCCACATAACTTAACATACTCAGAAGTTTTAGGGATTAGGATGTGGACAAGGGGCCATTATGCTGCCTACCACAGGGCCCATCTTAAAATTCTTCTTACCACATCATAAAATGACACCATCAAACAAAATAGTAGATAAAGAACAGTATTGCAACTGATGAGGAATGGCACAATAAAGTACAACAATTAATTACTTAAATGCTCATCATATCCCCTTTTAAGTCATGAGTTTGGCTCTTAGGAAAACCGTATAAATCAAGGTAGATGAAAGGAGACTACTGCTAACTTAACCAAGATTAACGCCAAATGTCACTGCTATTTCAGAGGTGATAGGTTTACTAGAGCAGCCTCTAGTAGAAGGTATACAGTTATTGTATACACAATCCAGGACTATTGACATCAGCTAGCATTTGTCCTCAGTGTTCACACAATGAGTTTATGGACAAACTAGCCATGTTACAGAGAGAGACTTTCTGTGTGATCTCAGTAGCTATGCCTCTTTCACACCAAGGCTGATCTAGATAGTATGGCTGATGAATATTTGACTATCCAGTGACAGAAGTAAAAACCAACCCCGCAATAGAGTACTCTATCTTGAGATTAGCCAGCCACTTGGGGGCAAGTTGAGATTCTGTCTGTGTTGGAAGTGGCAACATTTCTTTGTGATCACAATTGACAAATACTGGGTATGAATTCACCTTTCCTAACAAAGCCCCAGGCAGCATCACCATCAGAGAACTTGTGGAATTGTGAATAACATTGACCTGGACCAAGAAACCCACTCTATAGGAAAGGAGATGTACCAGTGGGTACATGACCATGCTACTGTATGTTTCTACTACATACCTTGCTGTCCACAAGCTTCTGACCTGGTAGAACATCAGTCTCTTTATGGCACAGCTGGTGCACTAGCTGGGAGAGGACATGCTGGGATGATGGGAATAATTCTTCAGAATGGAGTACATACCCTAAACCAACATCCATTATATGATGTTATATTATCAGCATGTAGTCATCAGGAAAGAAAGGTCAGGAAACAAGGGGTGGAAATAGTAATGGTTACACTTAACACTACTCTCAGTGGCCAACCTGGGCAATGTGTACTTCAGTATTCCTACAAATTGAGGTTCTTTCAGGAGGATCTGGGTCTCAGAAGTTGGAATGCTTCTACCAAAGGACACAGCATGAGTCCTACTAAAGTTGAAGCTAGAGCTATTGCCTGGTGACTTTGAGGTGCTTGTGTGTGCCAGTAGACCAGCAGGCATAGAAAGGAGTTTCCACACTGACAGGGTAATTGACCCTGATCTTCATGAGGAGATAAGACTGCTGCCACATAACTGGGACAGTAATGAAATATTTGGCACTCGGATGATCTACAAGGACACCTCTTGTTATTCCGACCTCGAGCTTTTTCTGTAATGAATAAGTATAGCAGCCAAAGCCTGACAGGGGTGTGGTGACCATTGTGATTACCAACAGAGACTTAAGGGTTCATTCCACCGTGCCAGCCATCTGGATGACAGAAGTGTTAGCCAAGGGAGTTTGGGAATTTAGAGTGGCTAGAAGAGAGAGATGATGAGAATCAATTATTTCCCCAGGAAAAAACAGAACAGCCAGGACTATGGTGCTTCCCATAAAACCTCTTCTTGTATCTTTAATTTCTTTCTGGAAATAAGCTGACTGCATGGAGTGAACTAAATGTGAGAAACCAGAGGACATGAGCAATAGACTATAGAAGATGCTGTTGGTACCTAATCCAGATCCCCTTTGCCAGGACAGTTCATCCGTCCACAGGTGTTGTGATTATCGCCTGCAAACCCTTACAGCTGCCCCATTTTCCAGGTAACTGGCCTTGCAAAAAACCACCCCTCATGCTCAGGAGATTATGCCTCACCACCAGCAACTCTATGCCAATGACTGACTAGCATGGAGATTTAAGACCTTGTCTTAGTGGTTTGAAGCTGCTGTAGCAAAGCATCAGAAACTGGATGAATTAAAAAACAGGAATTTCTTGCGTCACAGTTCCTAATGCTAGAAGTTTGAAATCAAGGTGTTGAAAGGCCCATACTTCCTCTGAAGTCTGTAAGGTTCTAGCAGTGGCTTGCTGACAATCCGTGGAATTCTTTAGCTTTTGGTGTAACTTGAACCCTGCCTCCATCACACGGGTCCCTTTTCTTTCTCTCTCTCTCTCTCTGCCTGTCTGTCTCCAAATTTGGACACAAGTCCAATATGAACACCAGTGAAAATGGGTTAGGACCCACCACCATAATTCCACTTTTGCCTCATCTTAACTATTAACATCTTCAAAGATCCTATTTCCAAACAGGAGCACATTCATGAGACCAGGGGTTAGGACTTGAACTTAACTTTCTGGGGACACAATTCAATCCGTAACAGACCTCAAAGTGGGACTGACTCAGTAATGTCCTATGATGTGCAATTCATGCTCCAGAGAGCCTGTGGAATCAAGGGGAATATAGTGTGCAGCAGAGACCATATCCTCACTTAGCCTTCTTCCCCCTGCCCTATCCTACTTCCCTCACCTCCCTTCCTCTGACAGCATTTCCTTAATAAATCGCTTTCACAAAAACCCCATCTCAGCCTCCGTTTCTAGGAAACCCAACCTAAAACACCGTCCCTTATCATATTCCTCTCTACATCTCCCAGAGGTAAACACATTAAGAAATGTATTGTTTATTATACTTAAGTAAGTTTACCATATATGCATATATATAAATAATATACAATATTGTTTAAATATTCATGAAATTTATATAAATTTGATCATACCATTTGTATCTTTCTGTAACTTGCTTTTACACTCTCAGTTTCTGAGTTTTACATATACATGTGTATATACATAATTTAACAATTTTTACTTTCATTTCACTGCATTTATTAATTTGGGTTATTTGTAGGATTTTCATCTACCAAAAAATGCACCTATGAACATTCTTGTATTGGGAGAACATCTATCTAATTTGGTCTCTTCCAAGGAGAGAAACTGCTAGGTAGAAGTATATGCATCTTTATACTAATTGTCAAAGTTTTTAAAAAAGTGGTTCAAGTGATTTATAGCATCACAAGTAAAGATTATGTAAAGATTATGTGTTCTCAGTCCTCTACATTCTCACCAATATTGGGTACTAGTCAGATATTTTAATGTTTCCTGATTTCTCGACTGTGTAATTGTGTCTTTGGGCTTTCAAATTGCATTTCCCTGGTTACTGGCAAGTTAGAGCATCTTTTCATTGTTTATTGGCAATTCAAGTTTCCACTTTTGAGGACTGCCTATGCATTCAAGTATTGTTCTGTAGGGTTGTCCTTTTTTATTGATTTGTAGTAATTCCTTATAAATTGTAAATTTGGGTATATGTGAATACCTTTTTCCATTCTGTAGTTTGTTTTTTCATCTGGTATTGTTATATTTTAATGCACAGAAATTTTAAATTTAAATTTAGTTGAATTTATCAATCTTTTTTTAAATATTTTATTTTAACTTGTTTAGAAAATTCTCCCCTGCCCCGAGGTCATGTAGGTATCTTTCTAAATTTCCATTTAAGTTTTAAAGTTCTCTGTATCCAATTTGTGTCTTTAGAATAGTGTTTTGTGCACGAGCTTGCCAGTTGTCCTAACACCCCTCATTGAATCATCCACTCTTTAATCCTGATCTGCAATGCCAGTTCTGTCATTTATTAAGACTCTGTAACTGCAAACATCTGTTTCTGGGCTTTCTATTCTGTTCCATGGGTGTCCTTCTATACCCATGAGCCAACTACACTGTCGTAATAGCCATGCCTTAAAACTGTTTTAATTTTGATAGAGCAAATTCCACCATTTGTTCTTTTATTGTCAAAATTATTCTGGCTAAATTATGCCCTTCCATAATGTTTTAAAAATCAAGTTCTGTTAAAAATTCTGTTTGATTTTGATCAACTGTGTATCAGTTGTGTGTCAGTGAGAACTGACAACTTTAAGATACTGATTCTTTGATTATTCCCATACAATACTTTTATTTTATTCAGTTTTTCTGAATTATTTAGAGTTCTTTAATTATTTCTCATTGTGCTTTGTAGTATTTTTCATAAAGAGTTGCACATTTCTTTTTTGATTTGTTTTTCCTAGTTGTCTTCTAAATTTGATATTATTTTAATATCCTTTTCAAAATTTCTTTTTGAATGATTTTATTAACTTATTTAAATATATAATACATTAGTGTGGTTCCAAAGACAAAAGTCTCTCTATCATCTCTGATCCCCAATGCATTCTTCCCTTCACCAGAAGCATCCAATATTTTGAAATATTTGTTTACTTTCAGAAATATTTTATGCTTATATATGAAAATATGTATATGTATGTCACTTTTTATATAAATTACATAGAAAATATACTTAACACATACATATTTTTAAAAAATAATAAAATGAAAAATGTTGCCTTGATCACCTTTCAACCTGCAGAACTCCTTTTAGTAATTCTTGTAGGGCGGATCTTTTGTTGATGAGGTCTCTCAGCTTCTGCTTATCTGTGAATATTTTAAACTCTCCCTCATTTTTGAAGGACAGTATTGCTGGATAAAGAATTTTCAGCTGGCAGCATTTCTCTTTCGGTGCCTTAAATATATCATACCACTGCCTTCTCGCCTCCATGGTTTCCGATGAGAAATCAGAATTTAGTCTTGTTGAAGCTCCCTTGTATGTGATAAATCACTTTTCTCTTGCTGCTTTCAGAATTCTCTCTTTATCTTTGGCATTTGACATTCTGATTAGTATGTGTTTTGAGGTAGGTCTATTAGGATTTTTTCTGTTTGGAGTGCTTTGCGCTTCTTGGGCATATATATTTATGTCCTTCATAAGAGTTTGGAAGTTTTCCATTATTTCCTCAAATATTCTTTCTACCCCTTTTCCCTTTTCTTCTTGGACACCCATGGTGCATGTTTATGTACTTAATGCTGTCATTTGATTTCCTGAGACATGGCTCAATTTTTTTTTTTTTAATTCTTTTCTCTAGCTGTTCTTCTGACTCTATGATTTCAGTTTTCATGTCTTCTAGTTCACAATTTCTTTCTTCTGCCTGATGAAATCTGCTGTTTTATGCTTCTGGTGCCTTTCATCCCCATGATTTCTGTTATATTTTTGTATACTTTCAAGTTCTTCTTTATGCTCACATGTTGTCTTCTTAATATCCTTTATCCCTTTATGCATATTTTCCTTCATCTCCTTGAATTCATTTGATATTTATTTGAATTTCTTTAATTAATTGTTCCAAACTCTGCATCTCTTTGAAGTTTTAATTTGTTCCCTTGACTGAGCCATATCCTCCTGTTTCTTAGTATAGCTTGTAATAATAATAATTATTATAATAATAATTATTATTATCATCTGCTGATGTGTAGATATCTGTTTATCTTGATGAGTTAACTGTGAACGGCAGTTTCTCCCTCTTGCCAAGAGCTTTATTGCTTATTGGCTGTGTTAAGGCTCTTCATTGACACTTAGTCCAACTTATTCTAGACCTTAAGAACAGCCTTGTTTAACTGTTTAGATTTTCTCAGGTTTCTTCATCTGATTTTTGCCCAGGATATGCAGTACACTTTTCAAGATTTCACTTCCTGTGTAACTGTTCCACCTCCAGGAGAAAGCTTCCTTTCCTCCTTCCCTTCTCTGAGATCTTGATCTATCCTGTTTGTTTTTGTGCAGACTTTTCTCCCTGGCTCCTACGATTTGTTAAAATTCTCTCCTTCACTTGGTACCCCATTTTCTAAGTTCTGGGACCTTCCCATCTTACATCAGTTCAGTTTAAATCCCCCCCTTTCTTTTTCTTTCCTTCTGTGAGGGTTTTCTGCTTCTAGTTTCTTCTGTGTTTGGGTATTCTGCTCTGGGGTGTCAGCTGGGAGTAATCCAGAAAGGTGGGTCACACCAGAAAAGTCCATTTTGTGTTTAGGTGGTCCAGCCGACAGAAACTGAATTGAATGAGGGCACAGCAGCTCTTACCAGCCTTCCTATCACAGTCTGCCCTCCCACCCCCATCCTGGGGACCCTTTTGTATGCAGCACTCCTCAGTGGCCTGTGTTCCACCCTGGGTCTCTGGGGGCTTGGCTCCCTGTGCCTGGATATGCATGGGGTTCTATCTCGCTGCTGTGAGTGCCTCTGTAGTCCTTATCCCCTGTGGGAGGTGGGAGAGATCTGGGCCGCTGCCTTGGAGCAACTCCCAAGTTGTGTAGGACCAAGTAAAGGGAAATAAAGAGGACCGGTGGTCTGTGACAGAAGTTTCCTGACTGGTATTTTTCTTTTTCTTTGATTCAGCATTTGTAGAGTCCTTCTCCAGTCTCTATTGTCCTCCAGAGCTCAAAGCAAGTAGAATTTGTCCTTTTATTTGCTGAATCTCTCAGGAGGTTTTTTCCACGGCATGTCTTATGTCACCACATTGATGATGTCCTCTAATGTATTTTTAATGTGAGCTGCTCCCACCCTTTCTCCCATGCTGCCACTTTCAGTGATGCCCCGTTTACTTTTATAGTTAGCCCCCATCCCAAATTCCACTCTCATTCCACTACTCATCCTCACCTTCTGCCTCACCATAGTCACTCACTCTAATCCATTTGAAAGAGTACTTTCGTATTATTTATCTTTGAAAAATACAATGTGTTATTCTATGTATATACATGTTTTAGATTTACATGAATGATATTTGCTATATATTTCAGACTGTTTCTTACTTCTTTACTTGATATCTTTTAAAAATCTAACCACATGGTTGTACACACCTTTATTGGATTGCTTCTGGTGGCTATACAGTATTCCATAGCAGGACTGATCATATAAATATATTTGTCTGTTCCACTATTGATTTCTGTCTACAGTGTCCCCAAAACCCTACTCTGACAAATAATGCTTCCCTGAAGATACATGAACATGGCCCTAAATTTCTCATGTGTACTTACCCTGAAAGGGAATTGCTATGTCATGCAGTGCATACTGCAGTGTATACTTCCTTAACTAATATGTATTGCCAAATTGTTTGCCATTTGAGGTTGTGCAATTTTATAATTCTGCCCACCGTGAATGAGAATTCCTGTTTGTCTATGTAATATGGTCCAATTTTCTAATTTTTTGCCCATTCTGTGCATGTGAAATAATAACTTGAGCTTCATTTTTTGATTACTAATCAAGTTGAGTAGGTAATTCATAAGTCACCCAGGTTCCTGCTCCTGGAAATTACATATTCCTATCATTTTATCATTTTCCAATTCTGATATTGGGTTTGTCATCTTTTTTTTTTTTTTCGTCTTTTTAATTGGCAAGACTTCTGCCTTTTAATCTTACTGCAGTTTAGTCTCCTATCATAAATATAAAGTGAATCATGCCATTTTACTCTTTTATATGTTGACCTCTATTGCAAAAATGTTTCTTAGCCACCATATGCAACTGCTGCAAATTATATGCTAATTCATGAGTACCTCCAGAACCATGAATTTGAAAGAGAAGAGAAGCAAGAAAATAAGCACTCAACATTACTAGAAAATGAAAGTCATTACACATAGATTTCTTGTATTCACGTTGTATGAGAGGAAGGATTTGACAAGACAACTGGTATTTTCTCTTGCCTAAGCACTTCAAAAATTCAAATCTTGCTCATTCTCTGAAGCACCCTCTATCTCAGATGTCACAGAACCCACAAGCCTGCAGGTGTTTGGTTGCAGGAAGCTTCTATTTCCCTGGAGCATTTCTGCAAGAGTGAATGTTTGGGTTGCAGGGTTGCCTATGCTGAGTACTGTATCTTAAGTGTCAGAGGCTCCTATGTGTTCTTTAATAAATCTATTTATTCCTTTACAAATTAAGGAAGTTCCTTCCTTTTCCTAATTTGCTAAGTGTTTTATTTTAATAAATAAATATTTAACATTGTCAAATGCTTTTTCTAGATTGATTAAAACAGTTACATGATTTTTCTCATTTAGTCTACTAAGGTCATAAAATACTTTACTCAATTTTAAGATATTGAACAATTCTTATATTTTTGTGATAAAGCATATATGTTCACCACCTATTATTTTTAATATATTGTTAAATTCAGTAAGCCAATAAATTTTATTATGTGCATAAGTATATACATTCATTAATTTTAAAAAATCAGAAAATAACTGTGTTTGAAAGTTTGGGAGAAGTCTCATGTAAAATCTTCCTGGGCTGTAGACTGTTGAGAGAGGAAGACTTCAGCAACGATTTCAGTTTCCTTATTGCTTTTTTTTTTTATTATTTTATTGAGATACATTCACACACCACACAGCCATACAAATCAAATAGTACATTCGATTGTTCACAGTACCACCACACAGCCATACATCCATCACCAAAATCAATCCCCGACACCCTCATTACCACACACACAAAAATAACCAGAATAATAATTAAAGTGAAAAAGAGCAATTAAAGTAAAAAAGAACACTGGGCGCCCTTGTCTGTTTGTTTGTTTGTTTGTTTCCTTCCCCCACCTTTCCACTCATCCATCCAAAAACTAGACAAAGAGGAGTGTGATCCCCATGGCCCCCCCAATCCCACTGTCCCCCCTCATAAGCCACATTTTTATACAATTGTCTTAAAGATTCATGGGTTCTGGGTTGTAGTTTGATAGTTTCAGGTATCCACCACCAGCTACCCCAATTCTTTAGAACCTAAAAAGGGTTGTCTAAAGTGTGCGTAAGAGTGCCCTCCAGACTGACCTCTCGGCTCCTTTTGGAATCTCTCTGCCACTGAAGCTTATTTCATTTCCTTTCACATCATCCTTTTGGTCAAGAAGATGTTCTCCGTCCCACGATGCCGGGTCTACATTCCTCCCCGGGAGTCATATTCCACGTTGCCAGGGAGATTCACTCCCCTGGGTGTCTGATCCCACGTAGGGGGGAGGGCAGTGATTTCACCTTTCAAGTTGGCTTAGCTAGAGAGACAGGGCCACATCTGAGCAACAAAGAGGCATTCAGGAGGAGACTCTTAGGCACAATTCTAGGGAGGCCAAGCTTCTCCTTTGAAGCAACAGTCTTCCCAAGGGCAAATCCCATGGTAGAGGGCTCAATCCATCAAACCACCAGTCCCCTATGTCTGTGGGCATGTTAGCAACCATCGAGGTAGGGCAGGCCAATACCCCTGCATTCTCCACCAGCTCCTCAAGGGGGCTCTGCATGTTTTTTTCCTTGTTTTTTTTTTCCTAAATCAACTGTATGAAAAATAAAAAAGTTAAAAAAAAAACATACAATAAAAGAATATTTCAAAGAGACCATAACAAGGGAGTCAGAAAAAGACAACTAACCTAAGATAACTACTTTACTTCCAACATGTTCCTACTCTATGCCAAGAAAGTAACCTAATGGCAATGGAAATGTTTAAGTCCACAGATCCAAAGCTAAAGGAGAATTGTGCCTTAGGACCCACCACACCTAAATTGATTTTGATGGGATTTTGTACTTAACTTTTGTTACTGAAATGGTTTAAGTTTTTGTGATATTGTGATGAAATGAATGTACTTTGTATATGGAAAGAGAATGTCATTTTGGGGTCCAGGGGGTGGAATGTGCCGGTTTGAATGTATTGTGTCCCCCAAATGCCATTATCTTTGTGGTCTTGTGGAACAGACATTTTGGTGCTGGTTAGATTTGCTTGGAATGTGCCCCACCCAGCTGTGGGTGGTAACTTTGGTGGGATACTCCCATGGAGGTGTGACCCCACCCATTCAGGGTGGGCCTTGATCAGTGGAGCCATATAAAACATGCTGACTCAAAGAGACTGAAGGGAGTGTAGCTATGAGTGACGTTTTTAAGAGGAGCAAGCTTGCTAGAGAAGAACATCCCAGGAGAAAGCCATTTTGAAACCAGAACTTTGGAGCAGACGCCAGCCATGTGCCTTCCCAGCTAACAGAGGTTTTCCGGACGCCATTGGCCATCTCCAGTGAAGGTACCCGATTACTGATGTGTTACCTTGGACGTTTTGTGGCCTTAAGACTGTAACTGTGTAGTGAAATAAACCCCCATTTTATAAAAGCCTATCCATCTCTGGTGTTTTGCATTCTGCAGCATTAGTAAACTAGAACAGATTTTGGCATTTCTGTGAACTTGGTCCTACTATACCCATCAGAAATTAGCAGACCATAGTCATTTCTGGGCATCCCCAGAACGTTAAATAGCTTATCTGTTCTTCTTGGATTATTGTTCCCCCTTCCTTAATTGCTCTCCATTGCTAGTTCCCCTACATTCTACATTATAAACCATTCGTTTTACATTTTTCAAAGTTCACATTAGTGGTAGCATATAATATTTCTCTTTTTGTGCCTGGCTTATTTCGCTCAGCATTATGTCTTCAAGGTTCATCCATGTTGTCATGTTTCACAACATCGTTCCTTCTTACTGCTGAGTAGTATTCCATTGTGCGTATATACCACATTTTATTTATCCACTCATCTGTTGAAGGACATTTGGGTTGTTTCCATCTCTTGGCAATTGTAAATAACGCTGCTACGAACATTGGTGTGCAGAGATCTGTTCATGTCACTGCTCTCCGATCTTCCGGATATATACCAAGAAGTGCAATCGCTGGATCGAAAGGCATCTCTATATCTAGTTTTCTAAGGAACTGCCAGACTGACTTCCAGAGTGGCTGAACCATTATACAGTCCCACCAACAATGAATAAGGGTTCCAATTTCTCCACATCCCCTCCAGCATTTGTAGTTTCCTGTTTGTTTAATGGCAGCCATTCTAATCGGTGTGAGATGGTATCTCATTGTGGTCTTAATTTGCATCTCTATAATAGCTAGTGAAGCTGAACATTTTTTCATGTGTTTCTTGGCCATTTGTATTTCCTCTTCAGAGAACTGTCTTTTCATATATTTTGCCCATTTTATAATTGGGCTGTTTGAACTATCGTCATTGAGTTGCAGAATTTCTTTATGCTAGATATCAGTCTTTTGTCAGATACATGGTTTCCAAAAATTTTTTCCCATTGAGTTGGCTGCCTCTTTACCTTTTTGAGAAATTCCTTTGAGGTACAGAAACTTCTAAGCTTGAGGAGTTCCCATTTATCTATTTTTTCTTTTGTTGCTTGTGCTTTGGGTGTAAAGTCTAGGAAGTGGCCGCTTAATACAAGGTCTTGAAGATGTTTTCCTACATTATCTTCTAGGAGTTTTATGGTACTTTCTTTTATATTGAGGTCTTTGATCCATTTTGAATTAATTTTTGTGTAGGGTGTGATGTAGGGGTCCTCTTTCATTCTTTTGGATATGGATATCCAACTCTCCCAGCCCCATTTGTTGAAAAGACCATTATGACCCAGTTCAGTGACTTTGGGGGCCTTATCAAAGATCAGTCGGCCATAGATCTGGGGGTCTATCTCTGAATTCTCTATTCAATTCCATTGATGAATATGTCTATCTTTGTGCCAGTACCATGCTGTTTTGACAACTGTGATTTTATAATAAGCTTCAAAGTCAGGGAGTGTAAGTCCTCCCACTTTGTTTTCTTTTTTAGAGTGTCTTTTGCAATTCGAGGCATCTTCCCTTTCCAAATAAATTTGATAACTAGCTTTTCCAAGTCTGCAAAGTAGGGTGTTGGAATTTTGATTGGGATTGCATTGAATCTGTAGATGAGTTTGGGTAGAATTGACATCTTAATGACATTTAGCCTTCCTATCCATGAACACGGAATATTTTTCCATCTTTTAAGGTCCTTTCTATTTCTTTTAATAGAGTTATGTAGTTTTCTTTGTATAGGTCTTTTACATCTTTGGTTAAGTTTATTCCTAGGTACTTGATTTTTTAGTTGCTATTGAAAATGGTATCTTTTTCTTGTGTGTCTCTTCAGTTTGTTCATTTCTAGCATATAGAAACATTACTGACTTATGTGCATTAATCTTGTATCCTGCTACTTTGCTAAATTTGTTTGTCAGCTCTAGTAGCTGTATCATCGATTTCTCAGGGTTTTCCAGATATAAGATCATATCATCTGCAAACAATGACAGTTTTACTTCTTCCTTTCCAATTTGGATGCCTCTTATTTCTTTGTCTTGCCGGATTGCCCTGGCTAGCACTTCCAGCACAATGTTGAATAGCAGTGGTGACAGCGGGCATCCTTGTCTTGTTCCTGATCTTAGAGGGAAGGCTTTCAGTCTCTCACCATTGAGTACTATGCTGACTGTGGGTTTTTCATATATGCTCTTTATAATACTGAGGAAGTTTCCTTCAATTCCTACCTTTTGAAGTGCTTTTATCAAAAAGGGATGTTGGATTTTGTCGAATGCTTTTTCAGCATCTATTGAGATGATCATTTGATTTTTCCCTTTTGATTTGTTACTGTGTTGTAATACATTGATTAATTTTCTTATGTTGAACCATCCTTGCATGCCTGGAATGAACCCCACTTGGTCATGGTGTATGATTTTTTAAATGTGTCTTTGGATTCGATTTGCAAGTATTGTGTTGAGGATTTTTGCATCTATATTCATTAGGGAGATTGGCCAGTAGTTTTCCTTTTCTGTAGCATCTTTGCCTGGTTTTGGTATCAGATTAATGTTAGCTTCATAAAATGACTTAGGTAGTGTTCCATTTTTTTCAATGTTTTGAAAGAGTTTAAGTAAGATTGGTGTCAATTCTTTTTGGAAAGTTTGGTAGAATTCCCCTGTGAAGCCATCTGGCCCTGGGCATTTATTTGTGGGAAGCTTTTTGATGACTGATTGGATCTCTTTGCTTGCGATGGGTTGGTTGAGGTCTTCTGTTTCTTCTCTGTTCAGTCTAGGTTGTTCATATGTTTCCAGGAAATTGTCCATTTCCTATACATTATCCAGTTTGTTGCCATACAGTTGTTCATAGTATCCTCTTATAAATTTTTTTAATTTCTTTGGGATCTGCAGTAATGTCACCTTTCTCATTCATTATTTTCTTTATATGAGTCTTCTCTCTTTTTGATTTTGTCAGTCTAGCTAGGGGCTTGTCAATCTTGTTGACCTTCTCAAAGAACCAACTTTTGGTGTTATTTATCCTCTCTGTTGTTTTTTTGTTCTCTATGTCATTTATTTCTGCTTTAATCCTTGTGATTTCTTTTCTTCTACTTGGTTTAGGATTGGTTTGCTGTTCATTTTCTAGCTTCTTCAGTTGATCCATTAGTTCTTTGATTTTGGCTCTTTCTTCCTTTTTAATATATGCATTTAGTGCTATAAATTTCCCTCTCAGTACTGCTTTTGCTTCATCCCATAGGTTTTGGTATGTTGTGTTCTCATTTTCATTCATCTCTATATATTTAGCAATTTCTCTAGCTATTTCTTATTCAACCCACTGATTGTTTAGGAGCATGTTGTTTAACCTCCATGTATTTGTGAATTTTCTAAGTCTCTTAGGGTTATTGACTTCTAATTGTATTCCATTGTGTTCAGACAATGTGCTTTGAATAATTTCAATCTTTTTAAATTTATTGAGGCTTGTTTTATGTCCCAGCATATGATCTATTCTGGAGAAAGTCCCATGAGCACTAGAGAAGAATGTGTATCCTGGTGATTTCGGATGTAATGTTCTATATATGTCTGTTAAATCAAATTCATTTATCAGATTGTTTAGGTTTTCAATTTCCTTATTGGTCTTCTGTCTGGATGATCTATCTGTAGGAGAGAGTGATGTGTTGAAGTCTCCCACAGTTATTGTGAAAACATCTATTGCTTCCTTTAGTTTTGCCAGTGTTTCTCTCATGTATTTTGTGGCATCTTGATTGGGTGCATAAATATTTATGATTATTATTTCTTCTTGTTGAATTGCCCCCTTTATTAGTATGTAGTGACCATCTTTGTCTCTCAAAACATCCCTGCATTTAAAGTCTATTTTATCTGAGATTAATATTGGTACACCTGCTTTCTTTTGGCTGTAGCTTGCATGAAATACTTTTTTCCATCCTTTCACTTTCAATTTCTTTGTGTCCCTGTGTCGAAGATGAGTCTCTTGTATGCAGCATATTGATGGTTCATTTTTTTTTTATCCATTCTGCGAATCTATATCTTTTAATCAGTGAGTTTAATCCATTTACATTCAATGTTATAACTGTGAAGGCATTTCTTGAATCAGCCATCTTATCCTTTGGTTTATGTTTGTTGTATATGTTTTTCCCTCTCAATATTAATATCCTTTAATGTACCTATACTGAATCTCTTTAGTACTGAACCTTTCTCCATGTCTCTCTCTCCTGTTTTTGTTTCTCTGTCTGTAGGGCTCCCTTTAGTACCTCCAGTAGGGCAGGTCTCTTGTCAGCAAATTCTCTCAGCATTTGTTTGTCAAAAATTTAAGCTCTCCCTCAAATTTGAAGGAGAGCTTTGCTGGATATAGTATTCTTGGTTGGAAATTTTTCTCACTCAGAATTTTAAATATGTTGTGCCACTGCCTTCTTGCCTCTATGGTGGCTGCTGAGTAGTCACTACTTAGTCTTATGCTGTTTCCTTTGTATGTGGTGAATTGTTTCTCTCTTGCTGCTTTCAGAAGTTGCTCCTTCTCTTCCGTATTTGACAGTGTGATCAGAATATGTCTTGGAGTGGGTTTATTTGGATTTATTCTATTTGGAGTTCACTGGGCATTTATGATTTGTGTATTTATGGTGTTTAGAAGATTTGGGAAGTTTTCCCCAACAATTTCTTTGAATACTCTTCCTAGATCTTTACCCTTTTCTTCTCCTTCTGGAATACCAATGAGTCTTATATTTAGATGTTTTATATTATCTATCATATCCGTGAGGTCCATTTCCATTTTTTTTTATTTTTTTCCCCATTCTTTCTTTTGTGCTTTCATTTTCCATTCTGTCATCTTTCAGGTCACTGATTCGTTGTTCAACTTCCTCTAGTCTTCTACTATGAGTATCTAGAATCTTTTTAATTTGGTCAACAGTTTCTTTAATTTCCATAAGATCATATTTTTTTTATTTAGTCTTGCCATGTCTTCTTTATGCACTTCTAGGGTCTTCCTGATGTCCTTTATATCCTGTTCCATGCTCTTCTTGATGTCCTTTACATCCCATGCCATGGTCTCATTGTTCATCTTTAGTTCTTTGATTAGTTGCTCTAGGTACTGTGTCTCTTCTGATCTTTTGATTTGGGTTCTTGGGCTTGGGTTATCCATATTGTCTGTTTTTTTCATATGCTTTAAAATATTCTGTTGTTTTTTGCCTCTTGGCATTTGCTTAACTTGTTAGGGTTCTTTTAGGATTTGTAGACCAATTGAAATCCTTATGTCTAATTTGTCAGATGTACAGCTTCATGGAGTACACTTTCGCTGACTAACCAGCAGGTGGCATCCATGAGCCACCTGTTCCCCTCAAGCCAGTTCTCCCCTGCTTTGCCTCTGTGGTGAGTGGGGGAGTAAGTTTTGTGGAGTCCAATTGGTATACCAAGCTTGCAAGTGTAGTTGGTGTTGCCCACCCTGTATAAGGGGCATGTGTCTGGGCGGTCAGGGAGTGGGGGTGACTCTAACAATCAAATCTCCCTGGTGTTCCTGGAGTTTTAAAGCTGCTGCAATAGTCTAATCCTTCAGTTCAGTCCTGCCACAGTTTGTCTCTGCCACTGACCCACAAGTCATTGGTAGTGGCATGTGGTCCCTGAGACTTGCGAGTGGGTCCCTCTTCTAGGCCTTGCACCCCCTGGTCCTCTGTTGAGGGATGACTGTGCTATGTCACAGTTGAGTGCCATCCCCCCCAGGGCTGTTCTGAGCTGCCGGTCTGTGTAGAGAGACTCCCAGTCTGCTGAAGTGATGTCTGAATGGGGTTTATTAATTCACACTGCTCCACCTTCCCAACTCTGCGGGCAACCAGCTGAGGGTGCAGGGAAGGCTAATGTCCACGCCCAATTTTGTGGTGTATACATGTTATTGGAAGCACTTCTGTCACACTTGGTTGCCTGGGGCAGCTCTGGGCTATGGGGCCGGGGATGGGCAGGAGTGTTTCCTGTCCACCAGGATGATGGCTGTGAGCGGACGCCCCCCTTTTCTTGGGAAGTTGTGGTGTTTGGTGAATTTTCTCAGTCACTGGATTATTGCCTTTTGTCTCAGAGCTCTCTTAGTTCTGCTCTTGTCTTGACCTCCCCAAATTGCAAGTCTTTGAGGCTGTCTGTATTGGGCTTCTTAGAAAAAAAGATTAAAAAAAAAAAAAAAGAAAAGGGCTCTCCTGGCAGATCTAATGGGTTATTGAAATGCTAATAGACAAAGCAATTAGGGCTATTAAGGAAAGATCCAGGGGGGCAGAGAGATCAGTTTTTCTTTGGGATTTGCAAATGAGCCTCAGGGCCTGAGCTCTGCACTTCCCCTTTCTATGTTCACTAGAACTCCAAACAGCCTCCGCTTTTATTTTTGAGTTTTTCTTGCTGTTTTTTGCTATGCCTATCTCATCTCTGCTGGGCTGGATGCTCTCAGATTCTCTGGTGTCTGGTCTCAGTCTATCTATGCTTAGAGTTTGGATCAGTAGAATGAGTTTCTAATAAGAGCTGCCACTGCAGTTCCCCCTTCTCCTTCCCAGTGCTAACAGCCCCTCCTCCCACGGGACTGAGCCTGGCAGGGAGGGGCGTGGGTCCCCTGGCCACAAAAACTTACAGATTTCGCTGATCTCAGCAGTTCCACGTTTTCATGAGTGTTGTATGAAGTATGCCCAAAGTCAGATTGTTCTGCGGTGTTCTGTCCGCGCAGTTCCTGGCTTTCTACCTACTTCCCTGGAGGAGTAACTAAAACATACACCTCACCAATCCGCCACCTTGCCCTGCCCCCCTCCTTATTGCTTTTTGAACTGTTCAAGTCATTCCTTCTCATCCTCAGAGAGGAAAGCAATTTATCCAATTTCCCATAGTCATTTACTGGAAGAGACAGAAATTCAGTTCAGGACTCATTGATTCCATTGCTTATGCTTTTTATCACTATAAGAACTATCATACAGCCTTATCTTGTTTAGAACATGCCCCCTAAATTTGGGTTTATGGAGAGAAATTAGGTAAACAGAGTGAAACTTGTATGTTTTGAAGATGACTTTTATTTTAGCCTGTAATATAGGTTTGAAGGTGAACATAACCCTTACACATGGCTAATGCCCTATAATCCCTGCTGAATCCTTTCAATCCCATCCTTAAACTATTTGACCCCTTTTATGAAAAGAAATATTCTTTATTATTAAATTTTAGGTATTTATCCCTCCAACAATGTAATATATCTACCTTTTCTAGAAAACAAACACAAAATTGTATTCATGCACATAACAAGAAGCTCAAATTTCCAAGGCTTTAATTAACAATTTATTGGACATTCTCATTTTTCATGGTGGAAGTGTCATTCCATTGAGTAATAAATATTCTAACCCACAGAAACCAAGAAAAAATTCAGATAATTTACTATGAATAATGTTTTAGAAAATTCTTAGCCATCAGCTCCTTAAGTATTAGTTCTGTCCCATGCTCTCTCCACTTTTATAGAATCTGATTACATAACTGTTAGACCATTTCATTCTTTCTCCTATGAAATTTATTTTCTCTTCCACATTTTTTCAGCCATTTGTCTATCTACAGTCTCAATATTTTCTTCCCATTTTTCAGCTTATTTATTCTTTCTTCTATGTCTACTAATATTAATTTCAGTTCTTAATTTTATTTTTCTAATTTTAGCTAATGTAATTTTTAGTTGTAGAATTTGTATTTGATTATTTTTATAGTTTCCTATGTATCAGTTTCTCTGATCTCTCATAATTACCTAATTACACACATTAAGAAAAATAATAGCTTCCATTAGGGGCAAGTCTTATAGATGAGGCCCCCATTGAGCAAATATTTCCTTATTATTGTATATATGTTGTTTAGATAATTATCTAAATTAAATCCCCTATAGGTTTAGTTCAGTTTTCTGTTGTTTCTCTTGTTTTTTATTTTATTATCTCATGTGCCTTGGGTAGGTTAGCACATATGAAGGACTATCTCTTATTCAGAGATGCAATTTCCATTTCACAGTGAATCTTTCTGGAGTTTGTCCCACCCTGTGAGATTTTGAGCCAAAGAGAACCATCTTCAGATTGTAGATACTGGGTAAGAGTCCTGACTTCCTATCACAGAAATGATCTGTCTCTGCTAGGGCCTAGTAGTACATTCACACTTACCACAAAACAGTGGGGAGAAAGACTCTACGCCAAAACTTAGAGGACAAAGAGTATCATTAACAAAGTCTACAATTAGCCCTGAAATTTTCATGGCCAAACACCAATAATTCCTGGTCATAAGCATCTGGAATTTTATGGACTCTAAAGGAAGTATGTGGCTTCAGAGAAGACCATTGTATTGCTCTTAAGATTGCTTCGAAAGTTTCCTGTTGTAGGGCCCTCACCCAAATTTGGTATAAAGGTGGTAGGAAAATACCTAGGTTTGCAGTACACTCTTTCCAAAATGCAAAAATGCTATCAAAAGTCAAGCCTCCTTCTTTATAGTTAATGGCTACAGGCATAGCATTCTTTTATGATTAGGTTGTAGAATATCTTCTTAGACTTTGGACCAGGTAGCCCAATGCAGTCACTAGGATGCAGAGCCTTAGCTGTTGACCACATTCAAGGCCCATCTTTAGTCAGCTGTGCTTGGGTGTCTTGCAGTGCAATGAAGGCATTTTTCTTGGCATTTCTAAGATTACCAATGTATCATAACACTAATGGAATGTTTGAATTTCAACCAGCAGTTCATACTATGCTAGAGTTGTTCCAACTAGCAGATAGCATGTTTTAAATCAGTAAATGTGTATTGAATGCCTTTCAAGATAAAGGAAAACGGATATTAACCATATTTCTGGAAAAGTAGAAAAAAGCATAGCCAATGTCCAAAACAGCATGCCAAGTGCTAGCATTATCAGCAATTTGCAATGATGACAGTCACAATGGGAAGAATTCTGGCTACTTCCTTGTGGTTCACTAGCACCAATAACTTCCACCATCCAGAAAGAGCTATTAAACCAGGAGATAGCACCACATATCACCCCCATCTATATTAAATCTTGTATACAAAGACTGAATTCTTGTTCTCCTCTTAGCATGGGGCAATGTCTTCATTATACAATCTTGGAAAGCTTTAGGAATTAAAGTCTTTCTTGGCCATGCATTCAGCTGATTTGTACAGAGTCCAACAACAGAGATTTTAACTGAATGTATCTAATCAGCAAGATCTCACATTCACATACCCCAGATATACTGATCCGTTATATAAGCTGATGTAAAAAATAGCAAGCACAATCTAGAAACAAAAGTCAGAACAGTAGCCTCCTCTCTCTGATGTCCTTTAGGTTTAGGAATTTGGAGGGCCCTTTCTAGAAGGTTGGGTGACATACATGAAATCCTAGACTTGTTCCAGCTTCTTCTGTTAACATAATTCTCCTAAGTCTAGATTTTTGTTCAGTTTATCTGAGTCTTTATTTCCTAAAAAGAACCAAAACATTTCCTTTTTTATTTTTCATGAGCTAAATAGTCCCAGTTCAATTAGTTCTCTTAGCGCCTTTTGCAGTATGAGAATGGTCTGCCACAAAAGCTAAGGTCGAAATAGAAATTCATCTTCCCTATCAAGAAATCTTAGGTGACCAGTCCTATGTGGTCATAGGTGAAATGGGAGGATAAGAACATTCTCAAAGGAAAAATAAGAGCAACTGATGAAAGTGTCTGCTAGGGTCAGAAGAGACTAATGCCAGCATTGGGCCAATAGGGATGATTGTTCTTGCTGTTTTCTTCTTCTCTTTCCCTCCTCTTCACCCCCCAGGATCAGATGTGAGTAGATCCTAATGAGTGGAGGGGTTAGAACTTGCAGAGTTGAGTGAGAAGAACCTAACCTTGCCAGTCTTTTCTCACTATGGCTTGACTTCACTCAAAGAGAAAAGACTTAACTGAAGTTTGAATTTTTATTACTATCGTACTTGATAGATCAGACCTATTAAGTCCACAACTAAGTCTGTATTTCTGGAGTATAGAAGACCATTGAACTTTCTAGTAGCCAAGGTTCACAAAAAAAGTCAACAGATTCTTTTTATTTAATCAGTAGTAGGACTAAGACTACAAAATTTAAAGTATCCATGGGGAAAAAAGAACAAAGATTTTTTATATTTATATCTCAAGAGTCATGTTTGTTCAATTTACTGATTATACTAACAAACCTTTTTAAATTGTTTTTTTTAAAGATCTTTTAAAAATTGTACCATGCTAAATGTAGAGTCAGGACTTCCAGTAACATTTAGTATGTCATCCCTTGCAAAGCGTTTGGGTCATTAGCACTTTGGATTCCACTTGTTGGTGGAAACCCTTGTGTTTCTCCTATCCAACATTTCATTACATGCTATTTTTAATCCTAGATGAGAAAAAATACATTTGAATCTCTAAGGTAAGATTGAGTTAAAAAAAATATTTACTTCTCTCAAAAAAATTGCTATGTAATGTAACTGCCAAGCTTCAAATCATCCCCATGAAGCTGATTTTATTCAGACTCAAGAAATGTTCCAATAGAAAATACAGAAAAGGAAAGGGAAAAAGAAAAACTAATGAGCCATTTTTAGTAAGAAGTCTGTACTCTTTTATTTGTTTGGGCTTTTCCGTTGACAGTTTGATTAATGAAATGTCTTTAAATGTATCTCCTTTTGGATATCTTACATCTCAACAAGTCCATTTCATGTTCTTGCCACCAACATTTCCAGTAGATTTCTTCTAACATGTCAGAATGACAGATACGTTTCTGCAGTCAGCCTTATAGAGAGAACATTATTGTTTCAAACCAGTGCCAGTTGCTCTCAAGGTCCCCTAACCAGAGGGCCACTGGAGTGCCTTGTCATTTCCAAACCCATGCTAAGTAAAGGTGTGGTTTCTGGGCTTAAAATAATTCACCCGTCAAGGTCAGGTACTGATTTTTGTAAACATTTATGATAATCCCCTGAGGAAATTAAAATTCTAAGTATCTCAAAGGCATGATATGGATTTTTAAATTTTTTTTTAATAAAACCTGTTTATAATTTCTTTTCACAATACTTGGGTAGCGATAGTAGAATAATAGCTTCATTTGTCTTGAAGAAGTTTTTCTAATGGAAAGTTTGAATGAAGCAGCATTGCCAGAATATATCAAATAATTGTAATGATTGAGTATGAGATTTTATTTCAGAAAGTCTTGATAAAATATATACACATTTATATCATTTTCTCCCTGAAGATACTTGTACAGACCACAAAGTTTAACCTAATTTATTTGTTTGGCTTAAGTATTTTTTAAAAAAATTTGTGCATATTTATGAAGAAGAGTTCAGCCTGTTAGAAGGATGACTTAAAAATTGTGATGTCAGACAACTAAGTAAAATCATACATAAATTGAGTGGTCCTAAAAATATAGAAAATTTAAGGATTGCATCAAGTTCTAAGGTTTTTAGACTCAATGAAGTCATCTACGTCTTCCAAGAAATGATGAAACATATTCCAATCAAGGGAGTAACATGCGTAGGCGTTGCAAACCCAGGAGATAGAGAATTAGCTAATGTGAACAATTTAAGATTTCTTAGCTGAGGACTTTGATAAAGAGCTTATTGTGAGATTTGTGAAGACGAGAAGAATCTATGGATATTCGCAGCTTTGGGTTTCCTACCAGGCTGAAATTTCTGGTAGTAGATAACAACTGGATTGATACTTATCCCTTTCAATGTGTATGCACACATCAAACCCGGGAAGAAAATGAATGAACTACTGTTAGTTTAAAAATAATTAACACATCAGTATTAATAGTTTTGTGTTAAGAAGGAATCTGTTCTCTCTCTTTTTAAAAACATTTTTTATATTTGAAAATATTTTAGATAATTTGGCCTATTAAAATGTTAAATTTTTTATATTGTGAAATCATGACTCTCATACAAACATAAAATGAATGCTATCAAAGATTTTATTTAACTCACTGTTTATTGAAGGAAACAATAAATAAAGTGGATCCAAATGAGAATTTGTCAGAGATTTATGTTTTCTGTAGAAAAAATTCTTGTCTGTTGTCACCAAAGGAATCATTTGTATTTTTATGGTCAGCAAACTTTGCATTGTTATCAATTTTCTGTAATTTTACTTCTATCTCTACCAAGTCAATTAATAGAAGCCCATACAGAATCAGATAATACCTAGAGAGTCTGGGAAACTATGCCCAGAACTCCATACCCACTAATTTCTTTCACCCCTTTTCAAACCTTTGACAATTGTTCCTGACAAGAGTAAGACTTCGGTAACTACAAGTTAAAACATGCAACAAAGTAATTCATATATATCTGAGATCTCAATTAAAAATGTTTGCATTCAATTTTGAAACATTGAAGAGATTTTAAGCTTCATTATATTTATATTAATTTATTAGATTTAAAAGTATATTTAAGTACTCAGAAAGATTTTATTTGCTACCTTTTAAAAATGGAACTACTTAATCTGAATGTTAAAATTTAAATGCAGTATAAAATATTGAAAGTAGTTAAATAAATAATATCCCATTTAAAATGGGACCAGGCACTATTCAATGTTTAAATGAAAAATATTAGTAAAATCTGCCAGGTTTATAAAACATAATAGTGGTAATTGTATGTTGAACTTAAAAGCTTAAGGAAAAATTGGGTTTTGAATTTTAACCTTATTTACCTGTACATTAAACAGATAATTAAAATAAACCTATAATTTTTCTTTATTTGCATACAAAATATCACCAGTCAAGGCATATGTAAAAAACCATATCACACTTCCCCTAATACAACTTTTCCATTTTGCTTTTGCTTTATTTGTCATGTTAATAAAAAGGGATGAGGAAGCCAAATATTAGCAATATCTCAATATTTTAGCCTCTCATCCTAAATTATTTTCTTCACTTTGTAGAAGGAAAAATCTTTTCTCTGCAGGATTAATTTTTCACTTCTCTCACCTGTCTCTTTGTCTATAAATCTCAAATATTTTTTTAAGCATGCTTGAATATTTCCCATTAGATTTCTCTTTAACTCCTTTCTGACATTCCAAATTGCTTAATAAAAACACTACTGAAGGAAAATACTGAATATAAAAATATCTTCTGCTTTTGTCAACCTGATAACTTCAAGTTTATGAACAACTTCTGCCTCAACTACTGAACAAATTCTTGTGATCCACTGATGCTCTAGACAGGCACAATCGAATTAAAGATTTCAACAATAATTTTTGTATTACTAGCTTTGAATTCTAAGTTTCTGGATTAATTGATTCCCATTGACTTGGCTCATCTGGTTATTTCTTCAGCACAATTTAGTTCTTTATCTCAACTCATCTTAAATTCAGCAGGATGTCACAAGATGCCTTTATATCTTGAGCATATTTTGGTGAGAAATCTTCTACAATGTTCTGTGAAAAGTTTCATTCATTCAATATTTATTTAGTAACTATTGCCAAATTCTGGCTCCCCAAAATATAACTAAAATGGGCTGATAATTGAAAACTGAGTTTGCTGCCTTTCACAGAAAGAGAGTATACCACCCTGACAGAATCTTAGCAGCTAAACAGGTAAAATCAGAATACCAGATATCAGACTTTGAAGTCTAAATTAAGATGAGTCCTTCAATAAGGCAGTCTTAATTAGGATTACTGAGAATCATGATATCATAGTTTAGGATTGGAAGACAAAGTAAGGGGAGGATTTTGAGATGAGTGAGTCTGACAGTCAGGAAGTATAGGCTTTCTTTTGATACTTTCTATCAAAGCATCAAATTTCTTCAAATTTTTATTGAAGAGTTGATAGGTCTTTCAGGAAGTTCTGGAGAGGACAATGAAGTTGTTTTTGTACTTTTGTCTTCCTAGTCAAGAGTTCCTGGACCAGTAAAGTAAAGTTGATGAAGATAATGGAATAATAAGTAAGCTGTGTGAGTGTAGATGGTTTCGGATCTCACTACAGTATGTCAGTAATTGTTTGAGGCCCTTGGGTTACAGATGAAGTTCTACCCTCTCAGATCCCTCTTGATTGAGGTGGAGAGGTCTAAAGACACTTCTTATGTCAAGTGTGTAGGGGTTCTTTTTTGATTGCTACTGATGGAGAGGAAAAGACCTAGGGATTCTTGGATCTGGTCCCAGTTATCGCTTTTGATGTCTGTCAGGAAAAGGTTACAAACACCTTCCTTAATCTCTTTTGACTTCTATTTCAAAGGAAGTTCATATTAATGTGCATTCCTACATTTAAATGAAGAAGGAAGTGACTAACAGAGGCTATGAGGTGGAGAATGGAGCAGAACAAAGATTTTGAGAGGGAAAAAATGTGCCTTACTATGTGTGTGTGTGTGTGTGTGTGTGTGTGTGTGTGTGTGTACATATAAAAAACAAAAGCTAGCGAGAGAAGTAAGCTCTTATTTTTGTATGTGAACAAGGACAACTGATCAGGAAACTCTCTCCAGTTAGGCAAAGGAGGCTTTGTGCTTCCTTACCCTTCTTAGGATATGTAGATCTAAATGAAAACACACTTGGAGCACACACATTGTATTTTCGGCATTTAAAATTCCTTTCCTTGTTCCAAAGTGGTAAAGTCACTCATTCTGTCAGTTTATTTTTTTTAATTGAGATTGTTCACACTCCATACAATTATCCAAAGATCCAACCTGTACAATCCATTGCCCATGGTATCATCATACAGCTGTGCATCCATCACCATAATTATTTTTTTTTTGAATTTTTAGAACATTTTCGTTACTCCAGAAAAAAAAGACAAAAAAAAAGGCAACTTAAATCCTCCCATACCCCTAACCACCTCCCCCGCTGCATTATTGACTCATAGTATTGGTATTGTACATTTGTTGCTGTTGATAAAAGAATGTTAAAATACTACTAATTGTAGTATATAGTTTGCAATAGGTATACTTTTCTCCCTATATGCCCCTCTATTATTAACTTCTAGTTATAGTGTCATACATTTGTTCTAGTTCACTAAAGAGATTTCTAATGTGTGTACAATTAATCACAGACATTGCCCACCACAGTTTTCACTATTTTATACATTTCCATCTTTTAACCTCTAACTTTCCTTCTGGTGACATACATGACTCTGAGCTTCCCCTTTCCACCATATTCACACACCATTCAGCACTGTTAGTTATTCTCACAACATGCTATCATCACCTCTGTTCATTTTCAAACACTTACATTCCACCTATTTGAACATTCTGCTCATAATAAGCAACCGCTCCCCATTCTTTAGCCTCATTCTCTATCCTGATAACTTATATTTCATGTTTATGAATTTACATATTATAATTAGTTCATATCGGTGAGACCCTGCCATATTTGTCCTTATGTGTCTGACTTATTTTACTCAACATATTGTCCTCAAGGTTTCTTCATCAACCCATTTTTTTAAGACAGTTTTGTCCACACCCCATACATTCCATCCTAAGTAAACAATCGATGGTTCCCTGTATAGTCATGTATTTATGTATTCACCACCCTCAACACTACCTATAGGACATCTCCATATCTTCCACAAGGAAGAAGGAAGAGTCAAAGAATGTACAGAGACAAAAGAAAAAGAAAAAATGAAAGAGAAACAAAACAAAACAAAACAAAACATGACAGCTAGGAAGCAATAAAAGGAAAGATAGCATTAAACTAAAGTAGAATAAAGAGTCAGACAACATCACCAATGCCAAGGGTCCCATACCCTTCCCTTATGTCCCCCTCTTACATGCATTTAGCTTTGGTATATTGCCTTTGTTACAATAAAGGAAGCATAATACAATGTTTCTGTTAATTACAGTCTCTAGTTTGCATTGATTTTATTTTCCCCCCAATACCTCCCTATTTTTAACACCTTTCAAGGTTGAAATTCATTTGTTCTAACCTCATGTAAAAACATATTTGTATATTTTATCACAATTTGAGGTTTTACCGAGTTATACAGTCCCAGTCTTTATCTTTCCTCTTTCCTTCTGGTGTCCCACATGCTACTAACCTTCCTCTTTCAACCATATTCACAGTCATCTTTGTTCAGCATACTTAAATTGCTGTGCTACCATCACCCAAGACTGTGTTCCAAACCTCTCACTTCTGTCTTTTCCTATCTTTCTGCAGTGCTCCCTTTAGTATTTCCTGTAGCACAGGTATCTTCTTCACAAACTCTGTCACTGTCTGTTTGTCAGAAAATATTTTAAACAGTTTTGCCGGTTATAGGACTGTTGTTTGGCAGTTTTTCTCTTTCAGTATCTTTACTATATCACACCACTTTCTTCTAGCCTACATGGTTTCTACTGAGAAATCCACACATGGTCTTATCAAGCTTCCTTTGTATGTGATAGAACGCTTTTCTCTTGCTGCTTTCTGGATATTCTCTTTGTCTTTGACATTTGATAATCTGATTATTAAGTCTCTTGGTGTAGGCCTATTCAGATCTATTCTGTTTGGGGTACACTGCGCTTCTTGGATCTGTAATTTTATGTCTTTCATAAGAGATAGGAAATTTTCATTGATTATTTCCTCTATTATTGCTTCTGCCCCTTTTCCCTTCTCTTTTCCTTTTTGGACACCCATGACACATATATTCATGCATTTCATGTTGTCATTCAATTCCCTGAGACATTGCTCATATTTTTCCATTCTTTTCCCTCTCTGTTCTCCTGTGTGTAGGATTTCAGGTATCCAGTTCCTGAGTGTTTCCTTCTGCCTCTTGAGATCTGCTATTGTATGTCTCCATTGTGTCTTTCATCTCTTGTGTTGTGCCTTTCATTTCCATAGATTCTGCCAGTTGTTTTCTCAAACTTTTGATTTCTATCTTACATTTGCCCAGTGTTTTCTTTATACATTTCATCTCTTTTGCCATATCTTCCCTAAACTTTTGAATTGATTTAGCATTAGTTGTTTCAATTCCTGTATCTTGTTGAAGTGTCAGTTTGTTTCTTTGACTGGACCATAACTTCATTTTTCTTACTGTAGGTTGTAGTTTTCTGTTATCTAGGCATCTGGTTTCCTTGGTTACCTCAATCAAGTATTCCCAGACCAGAACAGGCTCAGATCTCAGAAGGGGGCAATATTCAGTATCAGGTCTCCCTGAGGGTGTGTCTTAGAATATTGACATACCTTGTGAGGCCTCAAGCAACTGTCCTTTTCCTAACCTGCCCAGCAGATGGTGCCTGTTAGCCTGTAGCTCCTGACTGGTATAAGGAGATGGGGCCCACGACTGTTTTCCCCCAGGCTCTGGGTTCTGGTTCTGAATGGGAGGTCAGTGGTAGGGCTAGGTACCACCTCCTTCCTCTTAGGGAAGATACACTCTCTAGGTAGTTTTCATTTGCATTTAAATAGGCTCTTTTTCTCTGACTTTGCTATCTCCACCCTTGTCTGGGTCAGAGGGCTGCAAACTGAAAATGGCTGAGGCTTTCTCCACAGAGCTGCCCAGGTTGAGAGAGAGAAAAAGAACAGAAAGCTCCCTTTTAGGGCAAGTCCATGGTCCCCCCAGCTTCACTCGCCAGCCAAAGATAGCACCCGGTCCTCCGGGCTCCCCCTCCTGACAAAGAGAAGCCCTCTGGCTCTTTAAGGTCAGTCATTGCTAAAAGCCTCTTTCTGCTTATTGGGGATTTCTAGCTTGTATTGAGCAGTCCACGTTTGTTAATCAAAACCCCAGTTGGAGCTGGACTGAGGTATATTTGTTGTTCAGAGAGTGCTGCTCTCTATCACAGCAAGGTTTTGCAGTTTAGGCTGCCAGGGAGGTGGGGAGGGATTCTCAGATTTGGTCCACAGTCTTTACTTACAGATTTTATGCTGCAATCTCAAGCAGTCCTCCCAATCCAGGTTGGCATATGCTGTGTAGACAGTCATATTTGTCCCCCAGCAGTTATTCCAGATTATTTACTAGTTGTTCCTGGTTGTTAGTTGTTCCAGGGGGACGAACTAACTTCCACTCCTCTCTATGCCACCATCTTCTTTCTTCTTCTATGTCAGTTTTACTTAAGAATATTATGACTTTGACTAAAGAAAGGGTTTGAAGAGAAAGTTAATTGAGAAATCATATAAAACTACCTCCTAGAACATGTATAAATCCAATTTAATTACATGATTATTCATTGATCGTATATTCTGTGCAGAACACTATATATTGTGGTATGTTCCATTTCTAATGCTTCAATTCTTACTCTAGAATAATGCAAGTGTAATTCCTTTCTAAGTCATGTTAGAGAAAACTTTTCAGACAATTTAGTTAACATATAGCAAAGTTTTCTTTTCAATGGACAGCAAAAAACCACTAATAGACCAATTCAAATTCAGATGCATTTTAGGTAGAAGTATTTTATAGGAAAGGAAAATTAATTAATAGTCTGTTAAAAAATACAAAAAATATGAACATATTTTTTAAGATATTTAGTCTGTCTGATATTCAATTGAGAATCAATTGAGTTGGTGAACAGTTTCCTAAAATAAGTTATATTCCCATTAAAATGTATATATCAAAGACAAAAGTATTCCATTGCCTTTGATTGTTGTCAGCCTACAGTAGCGACTTTGCTGAGAGAAGGCTTTCTCCGGAGAGCTGTCCTTGCTAGACAAAGAATGAAGGTGCAAGCTATTCAGGAAAAGGGGTGCCAGGAGCAGCAAGGTCTTAAAAATCAGGAAAAGAGGAAACAAAATTAGGAAGGTTTTAAGAAGAGACAAACTAGAATGCAGAGTGGAAATGAGAAAAAACAAAGAAGCATAATAAGAACATGAAATAACTTTCTAAATTAAACAGTTACGTTGACCCAACATTGAGTAGTTAAGCTTGTTGCAACTTTCCTGAAGAGAGGACATGCTTCACTTATTATAACCAGCTCTGTGTACTATTTACTGGGTCTTCTGCCATTTGTGATTCAGCTTTTGAAGGTACATCTGCACACAACCACAAGAATCAGATGAAAAAATGAATAAGCTGGTCACTCACCTGTCTGTTGGATTCGAACCAACAGCTTGCATGAAGTTGAATTACGACTCTGACAAGCATATCCAGCATTTGCTGTTTTTCTGTAGACATAGCAAGACATTAGTTTTCTAGACTAAGTTCCACTATGTTAACAAGTGACAGAATTCACTGCAACAACAATGATAATTTTTGTGGTCAAATCAGCATAGGGAGTGCTAGCTTAGAGAAAATTAAACTGTTTTCCTTCCTACAAAACTCTTTAGAGCCTTTAATATGTAAGTGGGTGTGGTGAATTTTCAAGGCGAGGAGACTGTATTTCCTGAATTTACTTGACTATAGAACTAGTTCCACCCCAAAGAACAAGTAAGTTCTTCAATAAGATAATAATATGTGAGTCATCTTTGCTTTAAAAAAAAAAAGCTCCGTTTTTCCTATCATATTTTTTTTTAACATTCTACTATAATTTCCTACTAATCCACAGCTTCTCCCTATTCCTTCATTTCACCAGCCCCTAGACCAGATGCAGGCAAAGTTTTTGGCATAAGGGACTATTCAGAAAAATTGAAAATGTTTGAAAAGGTATACATATGTATAAGTATATATTCATTCAAAGTGAAATAACTTTATTGCAATGGGTAGGGTATATTTTTATGACTTAATTTATGTCTTGGTTTGCCAGGCCACTATACAAATACCACACAGTGGGGTGGCTTGAACAATAAGCAATCATTAGTTCACTGTCTCAGAGGCTAGATGTCCAAAATCAAGGCATCAGCAAAACCGTTTTCTTCCCAAAGTTTGTAGCATTCTGGGGCTGGTTTGCTGCAATCCATGGGTTTCTTGGCTGGCATCTCTGCCTTCACCATGCAGTGATCTCATTCACATCTCATGCCTCCCATCCTTGTGTCTGCTCTTCGGTTTCAGCTGCCTTCTGGCTCTGGCTCCTCTTTTTTTTTTTTTATTAAATTCATTTTTGTTGGGATCTGTTCACATACCATGTGGTCATGTAAGGCATACATTCAGTTCACAGTGCCATTGTGTGGTTGTGCGTTCATCACCAAAAGTAGTTTTTGAACATTTTCGTTGCACACACACAAGGATAATGAGAGTGAAAGTTGAGGTGAAGGGGAGTAGTTTAAGTGGAAGGGAACACTGGATGCCCTTTTTTTTTTTTTGCCCCCATTTTTCTGCTCATTCATCCATGCACTGGACAGGGGGCAGTGTGGTCCATGTGGATTTCCCAGTCACATTGTCACCCCCCATAACTTACATTTTTGTGCAGTTGATTTTTCTGCAGTTGTCTTCAAGATTCATGGGTTCTGGGTTGTAGTTTGACAGTTTCGGATGTTTGCTGCTGGCTAATCCAGTTCATTGGATCTTAGAAAGTGCTGTCTAAAAAAAAAAAAAAAAAGCATATGTGGCAACCCATGGCATGAGCAAAACAGGCCTGCAGATCTTTGGTGCACAACAGTCTGCATGACCTAGGCAGCTAAATGTTTAACCTGTTGTCTTTCTAAGCCAGTAAAGAGAAAAAAAAAGGGTAAATTGACCTTTAATTGTAACTTTATGCAAGCAGGCAAGAAGTGAGAGGCTCTTAGTCTCATAAAAAAGAGCAAAATGTAATTGTTCAAGTGTTATTCTAGTCCTTCCTGCACCACCACCCAGGTCAAAATGACCTATTCCTGCACCTATGCTCCCCTCACCCTTAGGAAGGCCTTGTAAAACGCTTTCTGCCCTTTTTGCATCACTCGGTTGTCTTTCCTTTGAATGTGATGCCTGCCGAGCTTGAGAGAGCCGTCATGATCTCTCCATGACTTCTCACCCTATAAGTAAGCCCTGAATAAAAGTTCATGTATCAGAAAATGCTTGTTGTCTCCTTTGGCCTTTGGACTGGCATGGCCCTCATGGGCTGCAACAGTATATTTCTGTTTAAACATTTTATGATGGAAGTTTTTGCTGGAGAAGATGATTAATTATATCATGCAAAAAGTTTCTGTCCTGGACCAGGTTTGAAATAATCTTTCTTTTCATTAGGTTATTATGAACTTTGTGTCTTATTATAAATGATGGGATGTTTGTTACTTGAACTCAAGTCTCCAGCAGGTCTTAACTATTAACTACAACACGGGAAATTCATCAGAGAAACTATCTTGGGGCATCTTCTATGGAGCATTATTGCTACTACTAAAAATGCCAATTACTAAAACTTAAGTTTTGAAAAAAATCTGGCTAAGGAAAATAACCAAAATAATTCTATAAGTATTCTTCTAATAATTAAAAGCTAATTAAGTATCAGACTCTTGCTTAACTATTTAGAGAAATTGCTATTATGCATTTTTAAAATTCTTCTATCACAAAGCTGTAAATCTGTGTTCTGGAGACATTACCCCACAAGAAGAAGGGGTCCTTTAGTAGATACATATGAACCATTAGAATGCAGCCTCAGAATTTTAGGACATCTTGCTATTCTTTTCTATGAGAAAAGAGATACTCCATTATTGATGGCATATTTTATTATTATGTCTCATCTGGATTTCATGCTGAAGTGTTTGCTTTGATGAAATAATAATGCAGAGAAACCAAAGAAGATGGAATTAAAGTATTTATTTTTGTTTTAGAGTTCAGCACATTACTTCAGTAAAAATATACAGAAAAACACATGAAAAATGACTATGTGATATATGTTTCTCACTATTACAGAAGGGCATGAAGTGTGGAAATTTGTGTGTGTGTTGAATATTATATTGTGAAAATTTAGTAGACTAATTTACAATAAAAAAAAATCCTACAACTAATACATTGAAAGAGAATAATCTTTCTGTGGTCTACAATTAGTGAGATTTTACAATCTAATTATATCTAATATATTTAATATAGCACATACTTGTATATTCCCTTTAGAAGGTGCTTAATACATGTCTTATACGCTTGAGCCATTGCTTTATATATGTATATACATTTAATTTTTTTTAATTAGAGAAGTTGTAGGTTTATAGAAAAAACATGTAAAAAATACAACAGTCCCATATACTCCCCTACTGTTGACACTTTTCATTAGTGTGGTACCTTGGTTACAAATGATGAAAGAATATTAAAATTGTACTATTAACCATAGTCCATAGTTTACTTTAGGTGTATTGTTCCCATATACAACCTTATTATTAAATGTCATACATTTGTTATACATTGTCCGGCGCCGCCCCGCTCGACCCCTGTTCCCCGGCCGGCGAGGGGAGAAACAAGGGATGAGAGAGAGAGAGATGCAGACCACGCAAACTGACCTGGCTGGAAGTCACGACTCGAGCCACACGGCGGTTGCGAGAGCAAGTCTTTTACTGAAGCTAGATAAGCATTCTCTGTTACAGGTTTCCACGCGGGGCAGAGTGCCTCGCGGGAGAGCAGCCTCGATGTGGCCGTCAGGTACGGCTCCTAGTGGGCTGTCTCCCCGAGGTTCGCTTGGGCAAACTCTTAAGTACTCTACTCATAACCAATGATCTAGCGCCGCGCATATGCACTCAATTGGCAGATAGGAATAGTGAGTGTGCACGTCATAAGCGGAAGCAGGATATGGGCGCCATCTTGGCTCATTCGATGGGCGGGGGGACTTTGGAGCAGGTTTACAGCGCATGCGCTATGCCCGTCCCGGGAGACGGCTCTCCACATCTCCCCCTTTATTATTTATATCGACCCAGTGTCCCCAGTGATGAGTGTGCTCCCGTGAACCCAGATGGCTCACAATTTGTTCCGGTGCTTTGGGGAGTCTGGACTAGGTCTCAGCCATTTAGCGGCGGAGCCTCTAGCACCGACCAGAATGCTCACCTCATATGGAGACAGGAGAGTCCGTGAGCTGGAAACAACATGACTCTCCCTGCAGTGCTTTGCCTTGCAACTGGGGGACAAAGGCGGGGGCAGGGATAGCATTAACCAGAGTCGGAGGCGTCACTAGGCGTCCCTATGCATTGGCTAGAGTCAAGTCTGGCCACAACTATGACTCTGCCTTAGGGATCTACCTGAGACAAAAATTATGACTGCTGGCGTCGCCCGTTATACCCGGGACACAGCTGCGCGCTTAGCTACAAACCTCGCTCCCGAGTGCCCCGCCCGAGGCGGCCAGGATGGGGTATGGCCATCAGAATGGTCGCTGTTGGGGGTATCAAAGGTGGAGGACATAGCCATCATAGTGGTAACACGGTACTGCCGCGCTTGAAACAGGCGTTCTAGCAAAGATTTAACAATGACTAATCCCACCAATAGTCCCACCATCAAGAGAATCCAATTAGTCAAATTGGGCCAAGAGAACCAAGAGGTGACTTGGTCCCACAGATTTTTTACAGTCTCGCCCAGTGTGGAAAGGTCGAAACTAACAGGCTTCAATTTCCTAATGTTCTCAAGTCCCTGAAGGTCGGATTTCACTTGGTCGGAGAGATTGGTGAAGTTGGGGAGATAAGTGTCCTTGAGCCACTCGGCGACATTCAGGTTGTATATTCGTTGGCGTTTCTGACAGCTGTTCCTTGGCTTCTTCAGGTGATGTCACGGTTCTCACCAGTCTTTCCGGAACCCACACTGGTTGACGTCCTGGTTCCTGGGGAAAAACACAAACAGAGCCTCTGGCCCAGCTGAGCACCGGGTCAGGGCCTTTGTGGCAACGGCCACACGGCCTGGTTACTGCACCTGGTTCGCCAAACCGTTGAGTGGCAGGGGGCTGACGTCTATTGGGACAATCTCTCTTAAAGTGCCCTGATTGGCCACAGCCATAGCACCCGTTAGACTTTGCTCCTAAGGTTCTCGGGCCTTTTGTAGCCACCTGTAGGGAGCTAGCTAGCATGGCAGCTAGACCTGCATTAGTTAAAGGGCTGCCAGTATCTCTACAGAGCCTGACCCACTCTGTCAAATTTTTTGCTCTGTTTTGTGCCAGGATAACTTTGCACTCCTTGTTGCACTGCTCAAAAATCATTTGCTTAACCACAGTCTCTGCTACTCCTGGATCTGAGAAGATTCTCTCAGCTGCGGTTTGCATCCTGGCTACAAAATCCGCAAATGGTTCTGTGGGGCCTTGGTGTATATTGCTGAGTGAGGCCTGAGCCTCTCCCTTACCTGTTAGCTTTTTCCAGGCACCCACAAAACAGCGGAAGATCTGGGCGTAGACCTCTTGTGGGAAACCCGTTTGGTTCTGGGCATGGGCGCCTCTCCCCAACAGCATGTCAGCATTCCACCCGCCACGTCTCCCCGCCGCATTCCTTGCGGCCTGCTCTTCAGCTAACTCCTCAAACCATGCTTTCCAATCTATGAATCGGCCTGACGGCAAGCAAGCACGGGCTAGCTGAAAAATATCTGCGGGTGTATGATTTAGAGCAGAGAGGTTCTCGATCATGTTCAAGGTATAAGGGGCATTGGGGCCATACTGATGGACGGCCTGCCTCAATTCCCTCAATAGTTTGTAATCATATGATTCGTGCTGATTGCCACCTTGGGGATTGATAATAACCGGGTACATTTCTGAGACTGGCTGCGGCTCAAGTGGCTGGTAGCCACCCAGCATGCCAAAAGGTCTAAATGTTGTGAAAGGGTTCCATCTCCAGAAATGTCTCCCACCACTACCTAATGGCAAAGGGTCCTGAGGGCCTGTGTACTCGGGCGGGGGGTACGGCAAAGGTTGCCCCTCCCCTGACTGGCCCATCGGGGTTTCCGGGTCTGGCAGCAAAGGATAATTACATTTACTGGGCATGGCCACTAGAGGGAGCTCTCGGCGAGGTCCTTTGGTGGGACCGCCCAAGGCGTCAGTTGGGAGCTGGGGTGTCCCTGGGGGTGCAGCGGTAGACATTGGCGGGGCGGAAGGCCGCACGGGTGTGGCGGGAGGCTCCTCCCACTCAAGTAGCGGGGATGCTTCCGCCTCCTCGCCAGTATCGCTATCTGACTCTGAGTCAGAGTCACTGGACTCCGGCGGTTTGCCCTTATAGGAGCCGTCCGCTGACGAAACTGACTGGGTTTCTTGGAGCGCGCACCGTGCTTCTTGCAAGGCAGAGGACGGGCTTAGGCCGGCAGCCGATTCTAGTTCAAGGACCGCACGGACGGTCTCCCATATGGGTACTAGAATCGGGTCCATACACACGCCCGTCTGGCGCGCTCGGTCTATGTCGCGACCGAGCTTCATCCAAGAGGGTAGGCTAAGGCTGCCGGTGCAGGCAAACCAAGGGGCAAAAGTATCAACATCATCAAGAAAACGCTGAAGGGAGCTTTTCCTGACCGAGATACCCCGTTGTTTCAAAAGGTTCTTTAAGGGAGCTAAGAGAGGTGAACTTCCGGACTGCCCCATGATTGCAGTCGGCACTATACTTCAGTCACTCGGAGAGCTCTTCCGAGTCCCCCGGGGTCACCTGAAAACCCACGGGCCCTAACTATCATGTAATAAGACGCACTCACCTTCTCGCGTTGATCAGGCGCGGGAAGTCCGCCGTAAGCTCGATGCGCAGCGCTGCTCTCCTCACAGAGGGACCGTCGAGAGCGAGGCAGGAGGAGGAGCGTTCCCCGTACGGGCCACCACTTGTCCGGCGCCGCCCCGCTCGACCCCTGTTCCCCGGCCGGCGAGGGGAGAAACAAGGGATGAGAGAGAGAGAGATGCAGACCACGCAAACTGACCTGGCTGGAAGTCACGACTCGAGCCACACGGCGGTTGCGAGAGCAAGTCTTTTACTGAAGCTAGATAAGCATTCTCTGTTACAGGTTTCCACGCGGGGCAGAGTGCCTCGCGGGAGAGCAGCCTCGATGTGGCCGTCAGGTACGGCTCCTAGTGGGCTGTCTCCCCGAGGTTCGCTTGGGCAAACTCTTAAGTACTCTACTCATAACCAATGATCTAGCGCCGCGCATATGCACTCAATTGGCAGATAGGAATAGTGAGTGTGCACGTCATAAGCGGAAGCAGGATATGGGCGCCATCTTGGCTCATTCGATGGGCGGGGGGACTTTGGAGCAGGTTTACAGCGCATGCGCTATGCCCGTCCCGGGAGACGGCTCTCCACAATACATCATGAAAGAACATTCGTATACTTGTACTATTAACTATAGTCTATCAATTACAACAGTATTCTCTTGTGTTATGCAGACCTAATATCTTTTAGTTTTTTCTAGTATCATATGTATGACCTAAAATTTCCCCTTTTAACAACATTTGCATGTATAATTCAGTGCTGAAAATTACACTTACAATAATGTGCAACCAGAATGACCATCTGTTTCTAAAACTTTAAAATCAACTTAAAGAGAAATTAAACATTAACTCCCTCCCCATTCTCTACCCTCAATTCATCCCCTGATAAACTATATTCTAGATTCTATAATTATGAGTTTGCTTGATATAATTAGTCCATATCAATGAGATCATACAAAATGTGTCCTTTTGTGTCTGGTTTATTTCACTCAGCATAATGTTGTCAAGGTTCATCCATGTTGTCACGGTTCATCCATGTTGTCACATGATCAGGACTACATTCCTTTTTACAGCTGAATAATATTCCATTGTACGTACATACCACATTTTGTTTATCCATTCGTCAGTTGATGGACACTCAGGTTACTTCCATCTTTTGGCAATTGTGAATAACATCACTATGAACATTGATGTGCAAATATCTGTTTGAGTCCCTGCTTTCAGTTCTTCTGAAAGTTCTTATAGTGGGATTGCCAGGTCATATGGTAATTCTATATTTAGCTTTCTGAGGAACTGCAAAACTATCTTTCATAGCAGCTGCACCATTTTACATTCTCACCAGCAATGAACAAATGTTTGTATTTCTCGACATCTTCTCCAACACTCGTAATTTCCTGTTTTTTTTTCTGTAGTAACCATTCTAGTGGGTATGAAATATCTTGTTACTGTTTTGAATTGCCTTTTCCTAAAAGCTAGTGCTGTTGAGCATGTTTTCATGTGTTTTTTTAAAATCCATTTGTATATCTTCTTTAGAGATATGTCTATTCAAGTCTTCTGCCCATTTTATAATTTGATTGTCTTTTTCATTGTAAAATGTAGGATTTCTTTTTTTTAATTCTGTATATTAAACCATTATTGGATACGTGGTTTCCAAATATTGTCTCTCATTGAGCAGGTTATCTTTTCACTTTTGTGATAAAGTCCTTTGATGCACAAAAGTTTTTATTTTGAAGAGGTCCCATTTATCTACTTTTTCTTTCATTTCTTGTCCTTTGGGTGTAAAGTCCAAGAAACTATTGCCTGACACAAGATCCTGAAGATGCTTCGCTACCTTTTCTTTTAGGAGTTTTGTACTTCTGGTCCTTATATTTAGGACTTTGATCCATTTTGAGTTAATTTTTTTTATATGGTGTGAGACATGGGTGCTCTTCCATTCTTTTGCATATGGATATCCAAATCTCACAGCACCATTTGTTGAATAGATTGCGCTTTTCCAATTAAGTGGACTTAGCAGCCTTTCAAAAACCAATTGGCCATAGATATGATGGTCTAATTCCAAGCTCCCCATTTTATTCCATTGGTCAATATATCTATGCTTATGCCAGTACCATGCTGTTTTGACCCCTGTGGCTTAGTAATAAGCTTTAAGGTTAGGAGTCCTCCAACAACTTCATTCTTCTTTTACAAGATATTTTGGCTATTCAGGCCCCCTTACCCTTCCAAATATATTTGATAATTGATTTCTCCATTTCTGAAAAGTAGGTTGATGGGCTTTTTACTGGACTGCTTTGAATCTGTAAATCACTTTGTGTAAAATTTACATCTTAACAATATTTTTTCTTTCAGTCCATGCACACAGAATGACTTTCCATTTATTTAGCTATTCTTTGATTTATTTTAGCAATGTTTTGTAGTTTTCTGTATATAAGTCCTTTATATCCTTGGTTAAATTTATTCCTAGATATTTGATTCTTTTGGTTGCTATTGTAAATGAAATGTTTTCCCTATTTTCTTCCTCAGATTGCTCATTACTAGTATATAGAAACACTATTGATTTTGATCTTGTACCCTGCACTTTGCTGAATTATTTTATTAGCTCTATTAGCTTTGTTATCAATTTTTTGGGACTTTCTCTCTATAGCATCATGGCATCTGCAAAGAGGGAATGTTTTGCTTCTTCCTTTCCTTTATGAATACCTTTTATTTCTTTTTATTGCCAAACTGCTCTGGCTAGAATTTCCAGTACAATGTTGAATAACAGTGATCACAGGGGGCATCCAGTCTTGTTCCAGATCTTAGAGGGAAAGCTTTTAGTCTTTCACCATTTATAATAGCTATGGGTTTCTTATATATGCCATTTATCACGTTGAGGAAGTTTCCTTCTATTCCTATTTTTCAAAGTGTTTTTATCAAAAAAGTATATTGGATTTTGTCAAAAGTCTTTTCTGTGTCAATTGAGATAAGCATGTGTTTTTTTTTCCCCTTCCTTTTGTTAATGTGGTATATTATATTAACTGATTTTCTTATGTTGAACCACCCTTGCATACCTGAAATAAAACCCACTTGATGATGATGTGTAATTTTAATATGCTGTTGGATTTGGTTTGCAAATACTTTTTTGGAGGATATTTGCATCTATATTCATGAGAGAAATAAGTATGAAAAAAATTTTTTTTGTAGTATTTTTAACTGGCTTTGGCATTAGGATGATTTTAGCTTCATAGAAGGAGTTAGGTAGTGTTCTCTCCTGTTCAAATTTTGGAATAATTTGGCAGGTTTCATATTAATTCTTCTTGGAATGATCAGTAGAATTCACCTGTAAAGGTATTTGCTCTAGGTTTTCCTTTTTTGGGAGATTTTTGATGACAGATTCAATCTCTTTACTTGTAATTAGTCTGTTGAGACCTTCTATTTCTTCTAGAGTCACTGTAGGTTGTTCATTTGTTTCTAGGAACTTGTCCATTTCATCTAAGTTGTCTAATTTATTGGCATACAGTTTATTTCATAGCAACTTCTTATGATGCCTTCTATTTCTATGCGGTCAGTGGTAATGTCCCCTGCCCCCCTCTCATTTCTGATTTTATTTATTTGTGTCTTCTCCCTTTCTTCTTTGTCAGTCTAAGGGTTTGTCAATTTTATTGATCTTTTCAAAAACCAGATTCTATTTTTGTTAGTTCTATTTTTTTAATTCTCAATTTCAATTATTTCTGTTCTAATCTTTGTTATTTCTTTCCCTTTGCTTTCTTTGGTATTAATTTGTTGTTCTTTTTCTAGTTCCTCCAGGTGTGCATTTAAGTCTTTGATTTTAGCTCTTTCTTCTTCCTTTTTTTTAAATTCAGTTTTATTGAGATATATTCACATACCATACAATCACTCATGGTGTACAATCTCTTTCTTCTTTTTTTAATGCAAGCCTTTAGGGCTATAAATTTTCCTCTCAGCACTGCCTTCAGTGCTTTTTACATGGTTATTTAATTCAAATTGTTTTGTCTCACATTCACTGAAATCTCAGGCAGTACCTATTGGTGCCCCAAATACAATGAAGGGTAGCAGAAAAGTTCACCATAATTCAGATGTACAGTGTACATATTAGAAGACATTGTTGTATAGAGTTTAGAGAATAATAAAGAAGTCATTAATGTGACCTATACTTAACCATTTTGACTATATTTTGGGCATCATTTCCACTTACATTTAAATGGATAAATAACAATGTTTGTAAATAAAGTACTACAATTTGACAATCTTGTTAAATGTGTAAAGTATAGAGATACAGCACATGTTTATCAGTCTTATGAAGGGCAAAAAGTTATTAGGTCAATTTCTTTAACCCCACTCAAATAGTAAACCTGATCCTTAAGAGAGTCCCAAAGTGCACTTGGATTTTGGGAATATATACAACATATATATTCGTAATGATTCATTCTTAATTTATAGAAGGTGTTTAGGATGATTGTAACATATCAGGAAATCTTCTGCAAATTAGAAATTTGTACAGATGCAAAATGGATCTGTTTTTAAGGCTGACTTACTCCAGAGTCAAGGCACAATTTGTGAAAAGCTAGGCTGACAGTTAGCTAAACTGCTTTACAAATCCTTGTAGAATCACTTCTTTCTGTGAAAAATCAGGGCCAGCAGAGAGTTGACAACAGAAGGGTAGATGGGAAAAATCAACACATGGCATACTAGGGACTATAATTGATAGGAATACCATACTCTATAAAAGTTTCACTCACTAAGTTTATTCATCAGAAATGTAAACCCTTCAGAGTGCCCCTATGTCAGCTAAGCTCCAAAACCTAGAGGCAATAGCCTCCTCAAGAACATCAATATGTTCCCTTTGCTTATAAAGTTGACTCCTCTTTTCAACATGAACAAGTTAGAGTGGTCGCTGCCTAGACATCCCTGATGATTGGGAAAGTGATTAAAGGAAGGAGTAGCAACAGACTAGGTGGAATTTAACAAAGGATTATGAATACTGTATCTTTATATGATTTTCTTTTCCTTAGTTGCTAGAGTATTAGAATAGTTAGAAGGAAAAAATTGAAATTGTGGAAATGTAACCAATAACATCCTTTGAAATTTGACATATAGCTACTTGTTAAATTGTAATTTGAAAGCTATACCTTTTTGAATATGTTAGATTTCTGAAACTATGGTACTATAACTCATAATAAATTTGGGATTTCCTATGTATCTACTAGTTAAATCATGTTTTGGAAGATAGTACCTTTTTGTATATATGTTATATTTCATAAGAAGGAAACAACTGGAACTGTGGAATTGTAACCTATTATATTCTTTGAAATTTGCTCTAACTACTTGTTAAATTGCACTTGGATAGCTATCACTTTTATTATATATGTTATATTCTATAATAAAAATATGATAAAAAAACAAAAAAATCAGTACCAGTTATTATTGTATAATGTTGATACAATCTTCTTCCATGTAAAATAAGCATACAATTTTGTCTTTCTCCCCTGTGAAATTATAAACTCTCCAAAGTCAGGGATTATAAAGAATAAAAAATAATTACTTGTTGAATGAAAAATGTACAGTACCATTTTCGAATGAGCATCCTATTTTTAAACTTGAAAATGTAATTACTTTAATTTTTAGCCTTTCATATTTTACTTAAGATTTCATATTCATTATTCTATACAATCCTACAAGAAGCCTATGTTATAGGCAAATTGTATGTATTATTGCAATTATAAAAAAATCACACATTTGGTACCCACAGGAACCAGGTCTATACACCAAGACTTTTGATTACCAGTCAGCTGTGCTTCCCTTTATAACAACTTGCCATGAAAAATCTACTATTAAAACAATGTGACTATTGAAGGATAGTTTTAAATAGTGGTTTTGTTTAGAAAACTTCTTAAAAGTGAATTCAGAGGCAGCTTCTAAGTTCAAGAAATGCTTAACTTTTGATATATAAATTCAGACTTGATGATTCCTTCTATCCTAAAGAAACCCCAAAACAGTTGTAAATGATGTCTAATGACTCAGAGGGAAAGTAATTTACCCCCTAATTTTTAATTGAGAAATAATCTCTGAGGGCTTTATTCCTGAGACAGCCATTTTGTAGATGCATTTGTTTGAGAATTTACCAAGTAAAAAATGCTAACCTGAAATAGGGCAAATTAGTTACCGTTCATATTCCCACACAAAGCATTACCTGTCCAGAAAAGACCAAAATAATGTCCTCCTTTTTCCTCTGATGTAAGCCTCTTGAAGTCACAGATCTCCTCCTATGGATTGTTATTCTTCTACCACTAAAAGAGTATGTGGCATATAGAAAAGACTCAATAAAAGTTTGTTTAAATTAACTACAACTTAAAAACAGCCATTTAAAAAATTTTACCCAAAGTTTTTATACAGATTTTAAGCTTTCACTCTTATTCACAGATGAAAATGGCCTTAATGGGATTTATTTTTATTTTATGATTAATTTTCCCCAAATTGTGAATTACATATAGAATGATTAACTAGATAACTAACAGAATGAACAAATAAAAATACTTCTTTATGTAAAAACTTGGCAATTTGAACTTAATTTTCAGTTGCTTGTTTTCAGCCAAATATATTTAAATTTATACTTTATTTAAACTTTACTTAAGCTTTGTAAGCACTACCTCAAATCACTAATGAAATACATTTGTCCTTCTATAATGCCTTCTCATTCTTGACTGTTCAAGTTCTACTCATCTATCGAATTCCAACAAATATAACTTCTCTGTCACAGAATCTTAAATGAAAGCAAACACCCACACAGTCATCCATTATTTAATGTTTAGATATTCCCATATGACTAACATTTAGCTTTCTAAACTTTTGAATACATTTTAGTTTTTATTTTATGCATAAGTTAAAGTTCTTTACTGCAAGTAACTGCACCAACTCTAGATGACTTCAGAAAAAGAATCTACATGATCAATGAAGGCTACAGTATCAGACTACAGATACTGGCAGAAACCGAGGGGAGCTAAGAAACAGGAAAAGAGCCCAGTCTGATTCCACAATAGTGAATAAGACCCACTCTCTATCTCCACTGCCACAAATATTGTCTTAACTTCCATATACATTTGCTTCAATCTCTCAGGATTCAATACCTCAGCATGCAGTGTGTCCTCTTCCCAGCAATGAGAAGAAGGAATATCTAGCTCTCTTAGCTTCAATATGTTGGGCAGTGGAGCTTTGACTCTCAAGACCATCTATAGGTCTTCTCCTAAATGGTGGAAATGTTCAGATTTGAGGGAGCTAAAAAACCTAGAAATGTGTACCATATTTTTCAATATGTAATATAAATTCATTGAGATTACAGATCAATTTCTAGATCATTCTTTGCATTCCTCACTTTCCTAAAACAATGTTGGTTATAAATTGCATTTCAACATTTGCTGCCAGATTGATGAGGAGGGTAACCTCTTTTGAGACCAAATTCCAGGTTTCTGAAGCATGATCCAAGTAACTGTTCTTATGTCCCTAGGACTTTCATAATCAGACAATATAATATATGCTACAAAATAGCTTTAGTCATTGAAACCTATCTGCAAACATATTTGTGCATGCGTAACTCTAACATGTGCTTTAGGGAATCTGAAGGAAGTATATGACACAGTCCAGAACCAAAGATACAATAATGATACAGAGATGAAACTTCCTTTTGGAAAAAAACTTAAAAAACAGCCCAAGGCAGCAACATGCAAGTGCATATGTGTACAGAGAGCCTTGCATAGGTGCTAAGAAAATACCAAGTAACCAAAAGATTAATGTGAACTGTGTTTACTTCAAGATCATAAGTATAATTTGACTTACACTGCCTAAACACAAGGTCTGGTAACATTCTCAAAAAAAAAAAAAAATCTGTTGACTAACAATATCATGAAGCATTTTGACTTATACAACATTAATCAAAAATCCTTATAATGTGTTGTTAAAATAGGCTTTATAATATCAACTGGCATCCTTTAATTTAATGTATTAGCAATCTTTTTAAAAAAATTAAGACAATAGACTTATATTATGTTCATTACCTGGAGAAATTCAAAGAGCTTAGCATTTTGAAATTGACAGATTTAGTTCATTAATTTGGACTTTTTTGAGATTTTGCTTCATAATGATCATTGCATTTTTAATAAAATAATTTGTTGAAAACACAGAAAAAAATAAAACTGTTACTGAATGAGAAATTATTTGGTTTTTCCATCATTTCACTAAAAAAAAGAAAATAAAGAAAATATTTGTGGTGTTTGAAGAGATTTAAAGGTTGGGCTTTTATCTCAAATTTTCCTAAAATTATCATGTTGGAAATTCTTTGAGAAAGTTGATAGTTTATACTGTGGTTTAGGGCATAAAAGTAAGAAGGAGACTCCCATTTCTATTATGATTCTGACAGTGTCATCGTGATGGTCAGAGAAGACTTGGCTTACTTAAGGTAACTGGGGAATCATCATTACGGCCTCTTGAACAATATTGACAATAATTTCCAATTTGAATACATTACAATTAATAATTTATGAAATATTTACCTTCATTGTTAAGATTAATTAAAATTTGCAGAGATTGTCAAATACTGCATTTAGCAATTAAGTCTATGTTTTCTTATTTGACAAGTTTGTTATTGTCTTCATCTGTACTTAGTTTTATTTCATTTAAATCAGTAATTATACTTTGTTTTCTTATATATCTCCACAACCAGAACTTAAGATAAACATGGGGATTCAGAGAAGGTAATCAATATTCTCCAAAACATCTAAATCAATAATAAATACTCTCTATATTGAATCAAGGAAAATAATGCATTTTATTTATTGAAGAGTTTTTACATATACCACACAAAAGCTTCTTTTTAAAAGGTCCCAATAGAAAACAGATTGAACGCTGACATTAGGGTTATTCTAGAACAGTTTAACAAAGAGGGTATTTATAAACAAGTGTGCAGGGTATGCAGTAGAGAATCCATTAGGGATAGTACAGGACCCCAGGGCCAGTAACATTTGTTGCTACCTGATGGCTAGGCCTGAATTATAGAAGACATTACAGTTGCAAACAAGATCTGTCTTGAGAGGAGCTGTATTTTACTTTCCAAAGACACAGCCAGCCTGAGACAACCCCATAGCTCCATCTCCCGTTCCTCCTCCTTCCAATCTCCTGCTTAGGTTGTCCAAACCCTATTGGAAGCTCTTGCTGTTGTCCACTCAATTCAGCCTTCTGGGAACAGAGAACAGAACAGAAAAGAATGAAAGCTGACATGGAAGGGCAAATGGGATTAATCCAGCATGAAGACACTTACTGAGTTTATTCCACAATTATTGGCCTGTTATCTAGCAAATAAACATGTTGCCAGGGTGTTGCTAAGGAAAGAACCCATGTTAAAAGGATCCATGACAATCTGTAATAGCAGATTTTACTGTCTTATAAGAAAACAGTAAGGTTAATAGACATTAAGAGATTAATAATGAGCCTATTTTTAAATCAGTGAGTAGAAAGAAGAATTTATTCACCTGTATGTTTCCTAAGAGTTTGACAAAGTTTTAAAGATATTTTTCAAAAACCAATTTCAATGAAAAAAATTTTTATGTAGTTAAATTATGTTTCATAATTCTAAATTAATAGCATTATATATTCGCTCAGTTATCAATCGAGAAACATTTAATGTAAATCCACTATGTGTTGAGTACCATCAACCCTTGGCCTTTGGGAGCTCAGTATGGTCAACAGATTGTAATGGAAGGCAAACTTCACTGAACAAATTAAGGTCATTTAAAACTTAGTACTGATTTGGTTAATCCTTCTAAGTGTAAGTTCCTTCAAGTCATTTACCCTTCAAAGGAAAGTAGGACATTTTATTTCCCTCTATATTTATGGCTGATTGATCTGTGCTGAAAATTGGCATTTCAAGGATCAGTTGGGTGAATGGCTTTACCTTTTTTTGTAATATTTTGAGTTATTTGGTCTGTACATCTTCAGAGGTTTGGAGTATCCATCAAATTGCAAATTTCTCAAGGTCAGAAATCATGTTCTTTATTTCAGTTACAAATTTATGCATCCTGATTAAGGAATATGTACTTTCATGTCTCACATTCAAGTTCAGTATTTTATTGATTCATGTGCTAAAGTGATTGAATTGAGTTATGCCTAATCTTTTGGATATATACCAACATCAAGCACACCATTGCCAAAATACTTCATTCTGATTACATCTACTCCTTTAATAAAATTAGATTTTTCACTTTCTATAGTGTTCTACCAGAGAATCATTGCTGTTAAGTTAAATTAGTTGAGTCCATAGTTTTACAAATTTTAATGACTAGAAACTTTCTCAATACAAAAGCTTTAAAAGAATTTGGTTTAATTTATTTACTACTGCATTTAGAACAGAAATAGAATATTCTACTCTCACAGTTGGGATCTGGAAGGAAACACTGCAGCAAAATTCTGGGAATGTATCTCGAAACACATGTGCCTAACCAAGACCATAAGATTTTTCAACTTAAAAGTCACCTGGCATATTATCTTTCAAAGAGCAGAAGTTTTAAATTTTAATGAAGCCCAATTTATATTTTTTATTTTATTTCATTTTATGGATCTTGCTTTTGGTGTTGTGTCTAGGAAATCTTTCCCTAACCCAAGGTCACAAAGATTTTTCTTTTATGATTTCTTTCAGAAGTCATACATTTAGGTCTATTCTCCATTTTGAGTTAATTTTTGTATATGGCACAGCAAATAGATAGATCAAAGTTCATTTTTCTTATATGGATATCCAATTAAGCAAGTAACATTTGTTGAAAAGTCTATCCTTTCTCCACTGAATTGTTTTTACATCTTGTTGAAAATCAGTTGTCCCTATTTATATGTCTCTATTTCTAGACTTTTTATTCTGTTTCATTGATCTGTTTTTCTCTTTTTAAGCCAATATGAAACTATCTTGATGACTAGCTTTAAGTCTTGAAATCAGAGAGATTTGGTCCTCCAATTCTGTTTTTATTTTTCAAAGTAATTTTGGCTACTTTAGATACTGCAAATTTCTATATGAACTTTGGATTCAGCTTTCCAGTTCCTATACAAAATCTGCCTGATTTTAGTTTGGGGTTGTGTTTAATCCATTAATCAATTTGGAGAGAATTAACCTCTTAGCAATTACTTTTGAGGGATTTTTATAATTTATTCATTCATTTACTCACGGGCCATTCATTTATTTATTCAGCATTTACTTAATGAGTACTTTGCGTATGCTAGGCACTGTAGACGAAACGCTGGTGAACAAAACATACCAGTGAATAAAAGAGACAAAATCCCTGCCTTCACGGACTTACTTTCTGGCTTGGAAAGCAGGGATGAGGGTGAAGGTGAGAACCAATGTTAAACTTTATAAATAAGAAAATGATATAGTATCTTAGAAATTTAGAAGTGCTGTGGCAAAAAGAAAAAAAAACATAAGAAAGGGGGAGAGAAGATTAAGGGAGGCTGGAGTTGGGTGTGGATGCAGATTGCAAAGGGTGCTTAGGGAGACTTCGTGAAGAAAGTGACCTTTGAACAAAAACTTGAAGGAGGTGGTGGAATTAACCATGGACGTATCTGGATGAAGAGCTTTCCAGGTAGACAGGAAAGCCAGTGCTTGGTGGGAGTACACAGGAGTGTTTGAAGGATAGCAAGAGCCCTGTGGCTGAAGCGGTAACATCAGAAAGAAAAGGGGTACGCCTCCAGGCCACGCAGGGCACTACAGGTCACTTAAGGATATCAGCTTTTACAGAGTGAAATGGGGTGTCATTGCACGGGAGAAATGCAGTAATGCTAAGGAAAGAGCAATTTTGAGGAACATCACAGAAGAAGTAAAAAAAAGAATAGGTGAGTGACAGGGTGTGGATGTTTAGTAAAAATAGAGAGAAGTAAAGATGGCCCCTCATATCTACACAGAGGTGACCAGCAGCAGTGATTCTGAAAAAGGTCAGAAATAGGAATGCAAGATAGTTTCAAGTAGAGAAATAATATATACTATAGCTATATAAAATCAACAAGGGATATAATTCTGGAAGAAGTTAAGCTTTAAAGAGCCAGGGTACAAATCCAGTGAGATATAGAATATTAATATGCCTGAAATTTTATTCAGATTCTAGCTAATATTATATTGCCACCCTTATACTGTTATTATGAAATGGAAGGTGTATTAGTTAGGGTTCTCTAGGGAGACAGAATCAATGAGAGATGTAACAAACTGTCAACTCCAAGGAAGATGTCCGATGAACTCCTCGGGGAACGAACCGACAACTTCGACCAACTCCTCAGGAAACGAACCGGCAACTTCGACGAGCTCCCCAGGAAATGCTTCACTGGGCAGCCGAAGAAGAAGTGAACATTCTCTAACCGTCCCGCTTATAAGCCTTCAACTGATCACCTGGACCAAATCCAGCCAATTGCATTCTCTCATTGTGGAAGGCACTCCCCTTGATGAATCATCAGTCAGCTGCAGTCAATTGACTGATGATCCAACAAACCAGCCCGTTGGTTTATTAACCAGCCTCAAATATCCTCACAGCAATCGTCAGGCCAGTGCCCGCTTGACCAGACAGCTGGGTCACCTAGCCAAGTTGACACATGAACCCAACCATCACAGAAGGAAAGACAATAATGTGAATAACAAAGTGTTAGTGTTGCAGAATAGCTAATTCATCAGCATTGAAATTCTGCACATTTGAATTCATATTTGCTAGGCTAGTTGTGTGAAAAGAATCAATGAGGAACAGATACGTGGTATTCAATGAACTGATGGGAGGCAAGCACATATAAAGGTATGTGAGTAACTTACTGGGGTACAGCCTGAAGCAACACATCACACTTTGGAAAAGACAGTGACTGCAGCTGAATGAATATGGGGTTGGGAGGCAATCATCCACTCAATCATTTTAGCAAAATCTTTGAGTTTTGCAAAGAGACAAAGAAATGTTATTACTCTCAAAAACAGGCCATGTAACTGAAAGCCTAAGACATTATCACAGAAAATCATCTCTAGACATAGCAATTTTGGAAGTGACTCTGTTTTAATGACAGTAGCACCTTTAGCCATCCACATGCCTAAGCAAAAGTTTTTCACAGAATAAATTTAAACTAAGAGAGACTTCAAATTCTGATGTTATACCCTTACAGCTAGTTTTCCCTTTTACCAACAAATATGTCTTTCCAAGAGGCAAATAAGTAACATTTCAATGTGAGGAACTCACATTTCCATGTGAAATGTAATCGGTATGATTTTAACCATGTTGGCATTGATATTTATGATGCTCGAATATACTATTGGTATATCCTGATTGACAGTAAGCTATCACACTTTCCTCAGTTAAGCAGTTGACTGTTGTGTGTCACTCTCCAAATCAAGTAATGTAATTCTTAAAAGCTAGCCAATGATACTTTTCTTTGTATGCTGGATAGATCATAAATGCATTTTTAAAATATATTTTCTAGCTATGTAGGAAGAAGAAAATTCAGAAATTAGATTTGGAGAATGGTTTGTAGGTTGGTTTTATTTTTAGTCTGTGTACAAATGAAACTACAGTGCTCAAAAAAATCATGTAATAGTTCCAAAAACCATTAAGTGTGGCTCTAATAATTCTAAGTCTGCATAAAATAAATTAAAATTATATTTTTCAATATAATCCCAACCTTAAAAAAGTCTGAAACTAAGAGCTTATCCTCTGTCCAAGAACACCAATAGAATTTATTCTGTAGTATAACCTGTTTTTACTTGATCGAAACTAAATTGAAAAGAGATTCTATTTCCTGGGCAAAGAAAGTTGTGTCAGATGTGAGAATAACAACAGCAAATAAAAGGATCACATCTAACAGATGACATTTGTATCATTTTTATTTCATATCAGTGGAACGTGATAGAAACATTGACACTGGCAAGATAGACTAACATAAAAACCAAAAAAAAGCTAAGCCAGGATATTTGAAATCTGAAATTTTAGGGAAATATCTCTAGTTATCTCCAGACAAGTTATTCATTTTGCAAATTAAAGGGAGAACTACTTGATGGGTGGTGGAGTTTGAGGTATACTTTTCTAATAAAACTTTCATTGTGTTGAAAAATGAAGAAGGCATTTTCTCTCAAACTACATATCTTAGAAAGTCTAGACTCACATAACCATATATTTTCATAATCTAATATTCCTGGCTACCCAAGAATGGCAACTGGCCATTCTTGTTGAGAAACACAAGTAAAATAGTTTAGTCTTTAACTCTTAGTAGGCACATGAGAGCATAATCGTTAGGCTGAAAGAGAGTGTAAAGCAGTATTACTCCTAGTGTCTACCACAGACCAGTGCTGGTCTGATCAATCAATCAATTGATCAATCACATCTACAAGCTAAATTCAGAAATGAGAATAAGCATTAGACTCTTGTAGAGCAATGTGACATTGTTGTGATACTCAAGTATGTTATAGTCAGTAAATGTGGCTTGGAGTTTAAGTTTTAGATAAGAGTCGCTTGTGATGGTTCAGCTACAGGACAGAAAAATACTTACTAGTATACACTCAGATTAAGGAGTTTGCAACAGAATGTAAATCGAAACATTGCTTCCTTCATCAGGAGATTCTGATGAAGGTCACCTAAATTTAACAGGTGTTTTGTAGCATAGTTAAAAAATGTGAATTATATGAAGTCTAATACATGAAATTAAAGATTATGCTCTTTATTATGTGGTAATATGGAAACTGTTCATAAATGACTTTTGGTTGCATGCTGGGATATAATGGTTATTGAGAAAAATTCGAAGGAGAATGTTTGAATCATGGAATTCTTAACATATCTGGAAATAAATCATTCAATTTTAACACAAATAAAAAAGGTTCTTAGCATGTCTGAAAACAAATAAGTTTTGTCCAAATTAATAAACATGTTACTTGGTCAGCAGCACTTTACTTATTTGTGTGATATCTTAGGTATTTTTAAAATTATTTTAATACTTCCATGCGAGGAAGGAATGTGTCACATATTTTTTTTTAGTGCAGTTAATATTGAAGTACTAAAACGGAAGTTAGAATTGTAGAAGAACAGAGATTCCCATCAATTGTCAGTGAAATAAAGAATGCAAATGGAGTAGATGATACTGCAGCTTATGAAAGCTGTCATTGACAATTTTAAATTTTATTTCATCAAAAGAAGATCCACTCATAAGGGATCCAGAATCCACTTATTTCATCTATAGGTAATTTAAATTTAAATATAGTTTTAAAGGATAAATTGTTGGAAATGACTACTGCTAAAGGATTTAAGATGGGTTTTGAAAATATGGCATCACTTGCCCCATTTTGGAAAAAAAATAACAATAATATCTCGAGCTTTCTGAAATTGCTTTAAAATCTCTTCTTGTATTCCCATCAACATCCCACTGTGAGATTGTTTCTCTACTGTCAGTGCTATTAAAACAACACTTACAAAAACTTTGCATTACATGAGTTATGAAGCAAGAAGTTACACTGTGTCATATTTAAAACTTGAAATACTGCTATACAGGATTTTCTCTCAAAGTTCTCATCTAAGCATTTCATAGGAGGAATTGCTATTTTCTTTATAAATTTTTGCTTAGGTGCAATTATGGAAGGAAGGAATTACAAGTGTAATAGTGATCCTCCATGTTAATCAGCTATAAGCATTCTTTCAATTAAAAATCTATACAACTTCTGTAATTTTCATCTTTTTCCTGTGTTTTACCTGTATTAATTACATTTATTAAAATGTAATTTTATGTGCATTGAATCTAATATTACATAAATGAAGCTAATACTTTCTGTATCTTTGGTTTATTTTATTTTTCATAAAAATATTTGTTTGCAATAACTGACAATTAAAATATTGGCGTTTCTCAATAATTTCAGAAGCGCTGGTTTAAAGTGAATGCATGAAATCATACTTTATTACCAAAAATAATATTAATTTTTCTTCCATGCTAAAATTTCTGGGTACAGAGAGTGAAAATCCACTGGCACCTGTCATTTCCAAGACTCATTTCTACAATCCAGGATTTTATGCTATGTAAAATAGCAATTCTGTTTTTGGCGATTATGAATAAAGCTTCTATGAATATGCATGGACAGATTTTTGTGTGAACAAAAGTTTTCGTTTCTCTGGGATAAATGCCCACGAGTGCAATTGCTGGGTGATATGTAATTGCATGTTAGGTTTTTTGAGGAACTGCCAAACTGTTTTCCAAAGCGGCTGTACCATTTTAAGTCACCACTGGCAATCTATGGGTGATCCATGTTCTCTGCATCTTTGTCAGCATTTGGTGCTGTAACTATTTTTAGTTTTCCTCATTCTGAATGAAATGTAGAGATATTACTTTGTGGTTTCAATCTGCATTTTCCTGGAAAATTTTGTACTGTCTTTTCCTACAAGTTTTATGGTTTTACATTTGATATGTAAGGTTGTGATCCATTTTGAGTTAATTGTTGTATAAGGTGTAAGATTTAGATCAAGGTTCATGTCTTTTTTGATTATGGATAATGGATAATCAATTACTCCGGCACATTTGTTGAAAAGGCTGTTCTTTCTCCATTGACTTTTTTTTGCACCCATATGTCCTTCAGTGAATCATGGTGAAACAAACTGTATACATCCATACCATGGAATACTACTTAGCAACAAAAAGGTAGAAACTCATGTAGGACTGCGGCAGAAAATATACAAGATGAACCTAAAGCCTTTTGAAGTGTGGAAATGTAAGGAAGTGCTTAAAAAAACAAACAAAACCCACAATTATAGGGTATGTCAAAGGGATAGAGGAGTGAACTGAAAGTGCTCCAAAGGCCAAAGCTGGAACAGTTAGAGCAAAAAAATAAATAAAGTCTTAATATTGTCAACTATCCAATCAGCTTTGAAATTTCCCTGGTTATCTCATAATTTGTTTTCTTTTTATTTGGTTTCTTTAGCTCAAGATCCAAACAAAGCCAACATGTTGCAATAGATTTATATGTGTCTTAAATCTCTTTTAATCTATCACTTTCTCTTCCTCTTTTTTGCTCACCAGTTATTTTCGAAAGACACCAGATTGCTATCCTGTAAAGTTTCCATATTTTGAATTTTGCTAATTGGATCTCTGCTGTATCGGTTAATAATAAACAATCAGGCAGTATTACTGAGGTATAACTGATGTACAATTAACTGCATATAGTTACAGTGGGGAACGTGATATGTTGACTTGTTGATATATGTATAAACATACGAAACTTCAACCTAATCAAGATAAAGAACACCTCAAAAATTTCCTTGTTTCTTAGTAATCCCTCCCCTCTGTCCCTTTCCACCTCCCCATCCCAAACCAGTGATCTGCCTTCTGTCAATATAGATTAGTTTGCATTTTCTAGACTTTTATGTAAATGGAATCAGTAATACATAATATTTTTGTCTGGCTTCTTTCACAGTGTAATTATTTGGAAATTCATCCATGTTGTTCCTTTATATTGCTGATGGGCATTTGAGTTGTTTCCAGCATGGGGCTATTATAAATAAAGACTCCATAAACATCTTATGCAAGTCTTTGTGTGGATGTAGGATTTCATTTCTCTTGAGGAAATATCTAGCAGTGGAATGGTTGTGTTATACAATACATACAGGTTTACCTTTTTTAAAATTTGCCAAACTATTTTCCAAATTGTTTGTACCATTTTGCATTCTGACCAGCAGGGTGTGAGAGTTACAGTTCCTCCAAATACTTGGAAACACTCGGTTGGTTGGTATGGTCAGTCTTTAATTTTACCCATTCTAATAGATGTACAGTGGCATCTCACTGTGACTTTAAATTGTATTTTCCTAATGAATAACGATGTTGAATATCTTTTGATCTTTGGTGAAATATATTCAAATATTTTGTTCATTTAAAAAAATTGGGTTGTTTCTATATTGTTATTTTGAGAGTTCTTTATATAACTTTTACCAGATAACTGATTTGCAAACATTATCTTCCAATCTGTGGCTTGTCTTTTCATTCTCTTAACAGTGTCTTTCAAAGAGCAAAAGTTCTTAATTTTAATTGTCCAATTTATCAATTTTTTAAAAAATAAATTACATGTTGGTGTTGCAAATTAAATAAATAAATAAAGTTCTATTAGTTTATAATCTAAAGAATAAAATAAACATCCATGAATCAATACTGATATAAGCAAATGATTGAATAAAAATAAATAAGGGAGAAGAGACAAATCACCACTGCAAAAAAGAATTCCAAATAATTTAATTTCCCAATCTTGAAGTGTGGGCTGGATATAAAGACTTCCTTCCAAAGAGTACAAAATAGACATGAGAGGGGTGAAGGCAAAGTGGAGACACCTGACAAACACTACCCAGTCAGGTGATCAAGGTAAACATGAATAATGATAAGTCATGTTGATGGCACGTACCCTTGATATGATGTGATGAGAATAGCACATTCTGTCTCTGGTCTTTCTCCCCAAAATCCATAACCCTAGTCTAATCATTGAAAAACATCAGAAAAATCCCAGCCAAGGGACATTCTACAAAATACCTGCCTGGTACTTTCCTCAAAACATCAAGGCTGTCAAAAACAAGGGAAGTCTGAGAAGTTGTCACAGCCAAGAGGAGCCTAAGGAGACATGACAGCTCACTATATTGTGGTGTCCTGGATGGGATCCTGGAAGAGAAAAAGGGTATTACATAAACACTGAGGAAATCTGAATAAATTTGGATTTTAGTTAATAATAATGTGTCAATAATGGTTCATTAATTATGACAAATGTACTATATATCTATTAATAATAGAGGAAATTGGGTGTGGGGTATATGGGAACTCTGTTCTATCTTTGAAATTATTCCATAAATCTGAAATAATTCTAAAATTTAAAAATTTATGAAAGAAACAGAAGGAAAGAGAGAGAGAAGAAAGGAGAGATTGATTGAATGCTGCAAGTGAACATAAAATTATTCAAATAATCCAATTCAAAATGTCTCTGTTGTTTTTTTTTTAAGCACAAGCTACTGATACATGCAACAACTATGGCAAATCTCAAGGGAATTATGCTGAATGGAAAAAAAGCCAATTGCAAGAGGTTAACACTGTATGAATCCTTTCATATAATATAATTGATATGACAAAATTGAAGAGTTGGCTAGACAGATTATTGGTTGCCAGGGCTTAGGAATGGAAAGAAGAGAAGGTGTGATTACAAAAGGGCAGCTCTAGGGATTCTAGTGGTGATGGTACTTTTATCTTGACTGTATTAGTGAATAAATGAAACTATCCATGTGATAAATTTGCATAGAACTAAATGCACACACAGAAATAAATGCATTAAAATATTAATAAGGTTTGTGTATTGTATTAATGTCAACTTCCTAGTTGTGACCCATAATATTCTTTGAAATTTGTTCTCTAACTACTTGTTGAATCATGCTTTGAAAGTTATCACTGTTATATATAAGTTGAAGTTCACAATGAAAAAATGGATTAAAAAAAAATCCAAAGAGGTTCAAGTCAAAATTTGATGAGGAAGATTCTAGAAAGTTATCTGGGCAACACTGTATGCATTAAGTTGAAAAATTTGAATACAAAATCCAAGATGAAAAGCATGACTTTGCAGTTTACACCCTTCCTCAAACCTTCCAATCCAGTCAGAATTATACACCAAGAATAGCCATATTAACCTACAGTTCAAATTCAGTTATTCTGGTCATTGAGCCAAGATCTCACATGCCTACCCAGAATCTTGGGCCATAACACACATCTGTAACTGTATTTTGGCACCAAATATGAGACCAAAAGACTTTTGCCAATCTGAGATCCTAATTCTAACCCCCTTAGTTGTTTTATAAATCAGTTTTTAATCTCAGACAGTATAGAAATAAATATTAAAATGGTAAAGGAAATCAGATCAATAGTATTAATACTTTCATATTAAACTTAGTAAAAGGTTTTCTATCATAGTGATAAATTTGTTTGTAACATAAACATTTGAAATATTTAAAAGAATGCGACATACATGAAAACTTATCATAAATACACTTCTGATTTAATTAATAATGTATAGGAAAATTAGCTTAAGTTTTCGAACTGTGCTTGGATTGATGAAATAATATTAATTATATCAATGAATTTAGACATTAACTTGTAAGTGGGATTTAAGTGTTTAAGTAGATTTTATTTGTCAGATTTGTATTGCTCTTTTGTTATGGAAAACATTGAGAAATTCAGATATACTAAATCTGTGACTACAGTTGGAAATGTATTGATAAATTTAATCAATTATGTTAGTGGTGCTATACATTTAAGAAGATTTTAATCCTTCAAAATAATTGAGTTAGTTTAACAATGATCAAGGAATAACTGAAAATATTTTTTAATATTTGCATAAAAGTTACCAGATTTATACATTAAAAATGAAAGTTATATGTCATAATCAAACTTGATCAAAGTAGTTATTAAAATCTGCAGCTTTAAAGGTGACTATTAATTTAAACACAGGTAATTGCAAAAAAAATTCTCTTTTTTTTTCTTTTAATTTTTATTGGGATTGTTCAGATACCATACAATTATCCAAAGATCCAAAGTGTACTATCAGTTGCCCCTGGTACCCTCATACAACTGTGCATCCATCACCACACTTAATTTTTGTTCAATTTTTAGAATCTTTTCATTACTCCAGACAAGAAATAAAGTGAAAGATGAAAAAAGAAAAAAAAAAAAAAAAAAAAGGAAACTCGAATTCTCCCATATCCCTAACCAACACCCCTCAATTATTGACTCGTAGTGTTGGTATAGTACATTTGTTACTGTTTATGAAAGAATGTTGAAATACTACTAACTGTAGTATATAGTTTGCAATAGGTATATATTTCTTCCCTATATGCCTCTCTATTATTAACTTCTAGTTGTATTGTCATACATTTTTTCTGGTTCATGGAAGAGGTTTCTAATATTTGTACAGTTAATTATGGACATTGCCCACCACAGGATTCAGTTTTATACATTCCCATCTTTTGACCTCCAACTTTCCTTCTGGTGACATATATGACTCTGAGCTTCCCCTTTCCACCTCATTCACTCACCATTCAGCACTGTTAGTTATTCTCACATCTTGCTACGGACACCACTGTTCATTTTCAAACATTTAAGTTCATCCCAGTTGAACCTTCTCTTCATACTAAGCAACCGCTCCCCATTCTTAAGCCTCATCCTATATTTTGGTACCTTACATTTCATGTCTATGAGTTTACATATTATAATTAGTTCATATCAGTGAGACCCTGCAATATTTGTCCTTATGTGTCTGGCTTATTTCACTCAGTTTATTGCCCTCGAGGTTTTGTCATCAACCCATTTATTTTTTAAGATGGTTTTGTTCACTCACCATACATTCCATTCTAAGTAAACAATCAATGGTTCTATGTATTGTCACATATTTATGTGTTCACCACCTTCACCACTATCTGTATAAGGACATCTACATTTCTTCCACAAGGCAGGAGGGAGAGTCAAAGAAGGTAGAGAGGAAAAAGAAAGAGGGAAAAAAAATGACAGCTAGGAAGTAGCAAAAGGAAAAGTAATCTTTTAAATCAAAGTAGAGTAAAGAGTCAGACAACACCACCAATGTCAAGTGTCTAACATGCCTCCCCTATCCCCCTCTCTTATCTGCATTTACCTTGGTATATTGCCTTTGTTACATCAAAGGAAGCATAATACAATGATAGTGTTAGTAACAGTCTCTAGTTTATGTTGATTGCATCCCTCCCCCAGTGCCTTCCCATTTTTGACACCTTGCAAGGTTGACATTTGCTTGTTCTCAGTCATAAAAGAACATATTTGCACATTTTATCACAACTGTTGAAAACTCTTGATTTCACCAACTTACACAGTCCTGTTCTTTATCTTTCCTCCTTTCTTCTGGTGTCTCACATGCTCCCAACCTTCCTCTCTCAACCATATACATAGCTATCTTTGTTCAGTGTACTTACATTGCTGTGCTACCATCTCCCAAAATTATGTTCCAAACCACACACTCCCATCTTCTCCTATCACTCTGCAGTGTTGTCTTTAGTATTTCCTGTAGGACGGGTGTCTTGCTCACAAAGTTTCTCATTGTCTGTTTGTCAGAAAATATTTTGAGCTCTCCCTCATATTTGAAGGACAGCTTTGCTGGATATAGGATTCTTGGTTGGTGGTTTTTCTCTTTCAGTATCTTAAATATATCACACCACTTCTTTCTTGCCTCTATGGTTTCTGCTGAGAGATCCGCAGATAGTCTTATTAAGCTTCCTTTGTATGTGATGGATTGCTTTTCACTTGCTGCTTTCAGGATTCTCTGTCTTTGACGTTTGATAATCTGATTATTAAGTGTGTTGGCATAGGCCTATTCAGATCTATTCTGTTTGGAGTACGCTGTGCTTCTTGGATCTGTAATTTTTGTCTTTCATAAGAGATGGGAAATTTTCATTGATTGTTTCCTCTATTATTGCCTCTACCCCTTTTCCCTTCTCTTCTCCTTCTGGAAGACCAATGATATGTACATTCTTATACTTTGTTTCATCCTTAAGTTCCTGGAGATGTTGCTCATATTTTTTCATTCTTTTCTCCATCTGCTCCTTTGCATGTAGGCTTTCAAGTGTTTTGTTCTCCAGTTCTTGAGTGTTTTCTTCTGTCTCTTGAGATCTGCTGTTGTATGTTTTCATTGTGTCTTTCATCTCCTGTGTTGTGCCTTTCATTTCCATAGATTCTACTAGTTGTTTTTTTGAACTTTCAATTTCTGCCTTATGTATGCCCAGTGTTTTCTTTACATCCTCTATCTCTTTTGTGAAATCCTCTCTAAACTTTTTGAATTGGTTTAGCATTAGATGTTTAAATTCCTGTATCTCAGTTGAAGTGTATGTTTGTTCCTTTGACTGGTCCATAGCTTCAATTTTCTTAGTGTAGGTTGTAGTTTTCTGTTGTCTAGGCATCTGACCTCCTAGGCCACCCCAATCAGGTCTTCCCAAATGAGAACAGGCTCAGATCACAGAAAGAGGAAATATTCAGTATCTGGTTTCCCTGATGGTTTTTCTTAGAGGATTGATATACCTGTGCTTTTCTGCCCAGCAGTTGCACCTGTCAGCCTGTCACCAGCTGGTGTAAGAGGGTGTGGCCTGTGGCTCACCTCCCCCAGGCTTTGGGGTCTGGTTCTGGTAAGGCAGGCAGTAGAGCTTGGCCCCTCCCTTTCCTCTTGGGAAGCTATGCCCCCTCCAGAGAGGTCATCTGAATATCAATAAGTTCTTTGTTTCTCTGACTCTGCTGATCAAAGTGTTCTGATTTTAAAATGGCTGAGGCTGTCTTTACTGCAAGGTGCTGCAGGCTGAAAATGACTGAGGTTTTCTCCACAGAGAGAGAAAGGGAGAGAAAGCTCCCAGGTTCACCCGTCAGCCAGAGATAGCACCCGATCCTCTGGGCTCCCTGCCCTGAGACAGATATGTCCCCTGACTCTCCCAAGGTCAGTTGTCACCAAAAGCCTCTGTCTGCTTGTTGAGGATTTGCTGTCTGTATTGAGAAGTTAACATTAAAACCCCAGTTGGAGCTGGGCTGAGAGAGTGCTGCTCTCTAGCACCACAAGGCTTCTGTGAGGGAGGGGCTCTCGGCTCTTGGCTCTCAGCGTGGGTCCTCAGTTTTTACTTACAGATTTTATGCTGTGATCTCAGGCATTCCTCCCAGTTCAGGTTGGTGGATGATGACTGGACAGTCACATTTGTCTCCCCACAGTTATTCCAGGTTATTTACTAGTTTTTTGGTCATTTATGAATTATTCTGGGGGGGGACTAACAGTCTTCCACTCCTCTCTGTGCCACCATCTTATGCTCCTCCCTCTATGCTCCTCCCTTGCAAATAATCTTTTTATGCACAGAACTTCTTCTCAAACATGAAAATCTAATTGAAAGGATTTCTCTCACATTGATTTCTATCAGTAAGAAACACAAAGTGAATATTCTTTTTAAAAATAATAGGAAACCAAATTATTAGCTATGAGTTGATAATCTCTTGAGAACTCAAACTTAGTTAATTGATTGAAGACACCAATGAAAGCATCCTGATGTTAAGAAACAAAAACCTGGAGATACAGGAAGTCCAGTAGAGGAAATCCTCTGCCTACATAGTTAATACTTTTAATGTGTATAACAGAGATCAAAGGCGGTATGAGCATGGGCCACACATTCCCATGAAGGCTGCCTTGTGGTTCTGAATTTTCATGGGAAATAATTTTCTTCCTCTTGGGAAAGATTGCCCAGATTCCCCTCTGCTCTCTATAGAGGGGGCCACCCTTTCACTGAGGGTATAGTCCTTTGGGCCTTATTGCATGTCTCTTAGCAGATAGTTTGTCTTGGGTAGAGCTACACTTTGCCTCCTGTAATCTGCACCCCATGCAGCTGTGTGGCTGTGAAAACAGAAGGGCAAAGTGACCAACTGGAGATTGTACATTCTCTCATCTCACCTGCTTATCTCACCAGATCCTGGCTTTTAATTCATTTGTAACCCTAAAGGAGTTTCCTTACTTCCATACAAGGTCAGATATGAAAGTAAAATATATTTTAAAATATTCTTCATAATAAGAAAAATTAAAAAAAAGCATTTTTTACTTGATATTCTCCTCTTCATTGAGAGTCTGACTTATCAAGATGGCAGCTTGTACAATTCAAACTTAAAAAGAGAGAAAAAAAAGGACCAATTAAAAAAAACATATACTTTGGATATTTTTACAAATTTTTACTAGAAAAAAAGGCACATCATTAGTAATTCTACTAGGTGAACTGTTTTTTTTCCAACAAGTAAGTGATGAGAAAACAACTGGTTGATTGTTACTGATGAAGCTTTTAGAGATAAAAAACTAACTCAGTGTCTATGTAGATATTCTGGGCAGAAACCAGTATGTGTGAAAAAGTCAGCCCAAATCTATGCTTGTAAAGCAACCAAAAATACCTGTAACTTAGTCAAAATTTTTTACTCCTTTCTGAAATTACAAGAACAATATGCTAAATGGAAAAACTTCAGCAGGAGGTAGTGGTTGCTATTTGTCCTTACGTATCCAGTGTCTTGGCTATGAGACCTTGGCAAGCCATTCAGACTTTTTGGGACTCAGTCATCCCATCTAACATACAGGATTAAGTTATTGCCACCCTGAGACCAGGATGCAAAACAGAGGATTGATGGAAATCTCTTAAAATTTTCATGCCAATAATGTGTCATAGTAACTTTTCTTTCCTTCTTTCTTTCTTTCTTTTTTAACTCCCCTCTGCCCCACGTACACCCAACTATACGGCAGTGTCTTAATATTCGAGCCCTGTCTTCCAGGACACATTTTGGTTTACAAAGGAATAGTCACCTACAGGCACTGACTCTTTCTGGAAGACAATGGCTGAGCAAAACTCTTACCTACACATGAAATAAAGGTTGATTTCAGATGCCTATGATGACATTAATTTCCTCCGATGAGAAATAAAATGAACAGACAATTACTGCAGGTTTCTACGTCAAGCAGCATTATGACCAAAAGTTCTTAGGGCCTCCTCTGTCTTCAGAGGTGAACAAAAATGCAGCAAGAGACTAAATAAAAAAATCGGGAGGGAGAGAGAAAGCACATTCTGTGTTCTAAAAATATATTTTACAATCAGTTCCTCTGTAATATGAAGTCATATTCTTGGATTTCTTATAACTGGACTTGCCAACTAGAAAGCCCTGGATATTATTAGCTTACTTGAGTAGTTCAGTTTATATTTCATTGCCTTCTCAATCCATTAAACAGAGTAATTTTGCTTAGCCGAAAATGATTTTATAGTGTTTTTTTAAAAAATCCTAATTATAAAGAAATATGCAGTGATTGCTTACAGCTACAGTCTTGTTCATGATTTATTTTACTGGTCTTTCCTCACAGTTCTTTGCTAAATGACATTCTTTGTGTTTTATTACAACTTTCTTCCATTGCGTCATATTCTCAGTGGGATGGTACGCCTGTATTTTATTTTACTTTTGCCATTAATTACCTGTGGGCCTGTATCAAGTCTCCCTCAGACCCATTTATTATAATGGTACCTGCTGGTGTCCCTGCAGCCAGCAGTTTGTCAGCATTTCCATTAGAAACCCCATTTCACAGGGGCTTAAAATTCAGCTGTAAAATTGTGCTTTAGGCTGCACATGTATGGCATACATGGAATGAGCTATGAAAGTCTTTATTTTTATCTCCAAAAAGATAAATTTGGATAAAAGCTGTTTCAAAATTGATGTGCATGTAGGCTCTAATTTTTATGATACAGAGAAAAGGTTTTTTGCCTAAAAACAATGAAATCCTATAAAATTTTATAGAATTTTATTTTGATTTTTACCAAACAGAAACATATTTCTACATAGTTTAAGGGAAATTCAGTATAATCTAGGTGAGAATTATACTTTCACATTTCTTTATTTCTTCATTTTAACATACATCTTAAAAGCATATCTGAATGGTAATTTTTTAGGAATTTTGAAATGTGTGTTTATTCACTGAGAAATCTCAAGAAATATTATATTGACCATTTATCACTGGTATTTGAAAATGTTAACTATGGAGCCATTCAGAAAAAAGTCTTCATGTATGAACATTATTTTCCATGAGAAGCACTTTGGAATTCAGAACTCATAAATTGGTAGAAAATCATTAATCTCAAGAGAAACTAAAATTACCTTTATCTTGAGATTGATAGTAGGGTTGTCAGATGAAATATAGGACCCCCAGTTAAATTTTAAGTTCAGATAAAGAATTTTTTTTTTTTTTACTGTAAGTTTGTGCCAAATATTACATGGACATTACTTATGCTAAAAATGTTGTATATCAGAGATTTCAATTTTGTTGGATGTTTTGTATTTTTATTTGCTAAATCTGGTAACCCCAGATATCAGTGATTAGTTTTTATATCATGTTCTCTGCACCTAATATAGAATCCAATATAACAGAACATCTGAGGAATAAAAGAACAGGAAAATTGTGCTGTGCTGGTATCTTTTTAAAAAGTAGCACAGTCTATAGTAATGCTCCTTCAATGAGTAAGTTTATTGCTTGGAAATAACAGATTCCTGTGGATAGGGGAAAGGGGGAATAATGTGACCAAAGGAAAGAAAAGATAAACATGTCCAACAGAAAGAGATCCCCTAGGGGATGGAAATCGAAACACATGAACACAAAGGCACTAAGGAAAGAAAAGCCAGTGACAAAGAACTAAATCTTACCTGAATCTACAGTGCCCCTTGTGAACCTTATCATAAATATTTGACTTAATCATTGAATACCCAACTGTTTAATATTTTAAGCACTTATTTGCATCCAAGAATTAAAATTAACTTGGAGAAAAGGCTCTATTTGAAAATAAATATCAAACTATTTGACTCACTCATGCAACCAAAAATTTTCTTCAAGTTTCTTAAGGAGGCTGGATGGAAATAAATGAAACTAATTGTCAAGGACTTGTGAGGAAATTTAAGATGAGTTGTGCTGGCATAACAATTACTAGGTATGAAAAGAGCCAATTATAAAATGGTGTTTCATAATTCATTAAGCATTAATATGCCTAAACAATAATATTCACATAGGATATCATAACACAACAGAAGGATGAGAAAAAACTTATTTTATAGCCAGACAGTGTAGGTAAAAACTGTTGTTCTTGAATGTGAATATATGTGCAAGGCAAAAAGAAAAGAAAACCATATGTATAAGAGAAGCGTTACAATGAAACATTACTAAATAAATGTGCGTGCACGATCCAGAAGTATAGACTAAGATATAGCCCTTACTTTCAAGAATTTAAAACATAGTTGAGGCTGTAAGACCTGAACTAATTCAAAAGCATATATAGCCACATATATTCTGTCAGAAAATGGTTGGTTTTTCAAATGATTTTTTAGAATGCCTTCTTCACCAGCATATATTGACCTTCTTCCACTACCACAGAATATTCTCACTTTGTAACAAACCCTTATATATTAAGGGTAGATTTGATTTTTAAATAATGTTTTAAGTTATTATACTTAATAAAGTGATTCTTGAACCATGTAATTCTTTCCTAATCAAAAAAATTGTTTAGAAATTCCATTCCAGTAACAGTGTAGTAGCTTATCTCATACTAATAGTCCTTACAATGTCAGTTAAAACTTTGGAAAAAAAAATATAAAAACAGCTGTTGAAAGTTACTGGACAGTGGCCAAAGTGTAGCAGAAACCTTAGAGGATATGGCTCTTGACAAAGAAGCAGCACACTGGTTGGGACCCAGAACTCTTCAGGCACTCCTGGCTTGATGGCTTGTGGAAGTGAGAGCTCGAGCACAAAGCATTCTCGGAGGGCTCAGAAGTCAGAAGTTGGATATGTTTGCTACCAGAAGTGAAAATCGCAAGGGAAAATCTTGGAAAGCAGAGACCCACAGAGTGAAGAACCCTAAAATCAGCATGTAAATTCCCCTCAAATTTTTGACTGACTCAAACTGTGCATGTGCAGAGACAGCGAAGAATCCAGCTGAAAGCAGTATCCACCCAGTATGGAGGAGGTAGTTTGGAGACCTCACAAGTCCCACCAAATTAGGGAAGCTTGGTAAACAACGTGAGTATTCAACAGTAAACCCCCCAAAAAACAGAGTTAAGAGAAAACAATATATAACTCAGGGCCACCCCATGTTAAGGTGCAAAACTGAAATTGGCCTGCACTAATGAACCCTAAAACCAAAACCAAATGCCTATAGGATGAAATCAATCTTCTTTAGAAGAAAATAATATAACATAAAATCTTTGCAGCATACCATCACAGTTTCTAGTGGAGAATTTGATATTTTAGCCATGCAAAGAAGCAGGAAAATATGACCCATTATGAAGAAAGACTGACCTGCAGAGGAACTAGATACTGGAATTAGCTATTATAACTATTATAAATTTCTTAAAAATATACAGGAAAATCAAAGATATAATAGATTAAGCTATGAGAAATTACAGAAGAGATAAAAGATTTTAAAACCAGAAATCACAGAATTAAAATACAATATCTAAAATAAAAAATCATTAAATGGACCAATAGTAGATTAGACTCTACAGAAGAAAAGATCAATGAACTTGCAGACATATAAAGAAAAATTATCCAAACTTAAGCATATGGAATAGTAATAGTAATAATCATAATCATAATCATAATTGAACATAACCTTAATAACCTGTGAGACAGTAACAAGTAGTTTGATATTCATGTTGTTGGAATCCAGAAACAGAGGATGGAGAGAATATGGCAGGAATTTAAAGAAATACTGGCCAAACTGTCAAAATGTGATGGAAAACAACAACCCTCAGATCCAAGAATCTCAGTTACATCAAGAAAGGTAAAGACAAACTGCACACCCGAGCATATCATATCAAACTGCTGAACACTAAAGACAAAGAAAAAATCTTTTTAAAAACCTGAGTAAAAAAGACATTACATACAAAGAATCAACAATAAAAATGATGACTGACTTCTCATTGGACACAATGGACTCTGACCTCCTCTGCCTCCCTCTGACACTAAGGATGCCTGTGAATACATTGGGTCCACCAGGATAATACAGCATAGTCCCTCTATCTGCTGTATAGTAACCATAACTCTATCTGCAACCTTAATTCCTGCATGCAATGTAACTTAAGATATTTACATATTACAGGTAAGGGAATGACCTCTTAGGGGTCATTATTATGTCCACAAACAGCATAATTTTATACTCCATGGATATTATATTCATAGTTTATATAAAACTTTGTATGTGGAAACTAAAAAAATGACAGAGGCTCTGACCAATTTCTTTGGTCATTCCATGTTTGGTGAATTTTTGCTGCCTATTGCAATTCTGTGCAATGACTTGAATTTGTTAATTCATTTGCAATAAATTAAAATAATGGTTGGAAAACTGAGTATTAATACTATGCTCTAGGAAGAATGAGTCTTTATTGTTTTAATATTTAATGAATATTCTGGGTGTATTATCCCACATTGATTGTTTAAGAGACAGTCTCCAGGATTAAAAAGAAATTAACTCTATAGAATGGTGCATCTATAAAAATGTGTTTTAGAGATATTTCTAAGTGATAATGATACCAAATTCATTAGTCAGTATATGGCTGGTTAAGCTGAAGCAAGAAATACACTCAAAATATCTCTGTGGTTTAAACAGCAAGAGTTAACTCTTCTTTCAGACAATATGTTCATTACAACTCAGCTGTGCATTTTACTCTGAGAGGTTAATGGAGCAAACTTTACCTGGACCGTGGCATAAGGAAAAGATAGCAAATCATTCACTGAGTCTTAAGGTTTCTTCCCATTTATGTTTCATCAGCCACATATAACTAAAATGGGGCAAAGAAATACAATGAAAAAGAATAGAACTAGAATATTCTGAACAGTCATAATTATCATCTCCTGTGCTGGTTTGAATGTATTATGTCCCCCAAAACGCCGTTATCTTTGGTGCAATCTTGTATGGGCAAATGTATTAGTGTTGATTAGATTGTAATTCTTTGATTAAGTGTTTCCATGGAGATGTGACCCACCCAACTGTAGGTGATAATTCTGATTATATGATTTCCATGGAGGCATGGCCCCACCCATTCAGCCTGGGCCTTGATGAGCTCACTGGAGCCCTATATAAGTTCATACAGAAGCAGCAGGCTTGCTAAAGCCAAGAGGGACACTTTGAAGAAAGCACAAGAGCTAAGAGAGAAGCTGCAACTTACAGAGACAATTTGGAGATGGCCTTTGAAGTAGACTTTTGCTCCAGAGAAGCTAAGAGAGGACCAAAGCCCCAAGAGAAACTGAGAGTGACATTTTTTGAGGAGCTAAAGCCTAGAGAGGAATGTCCTGGGAGAAAGCCATTTTGAAACCAGAACTCCAGAACAGATGCCAGCCATGTGCCTTCCCAGCTAACAGAGGTTTTCTGGACACCACTGGCCATCGTACAGTGAAGGTACCCAATTGTTGATGCATTACTTGAACACTTTATGCTTTAAGATTGTAACTTTGTAACCAAATAATCCCCCTCTTATAAAAGCCAATCCATTTCTGGTATTTTGCATCCCGGCAGCATTAGCAATCTGGAACATCTCCATATGTATTTTTTAAAATAAATTAAAATAAAAAGGTAGGCAAAGATTTATTGGTCAAAAACATTTTTTAAATAAATTAAAGTAAATAAAAGGGTAAGCAAATATATTTTGGTCAAACTCACAAATAATATCAAAGAAGGTATTTTTAATGACAATAGAAACCAGAACAAAATCAGGACAAACAGAATAAATGAGACAGACAAGACACTTTATGCCTTTAAAATGTAAAAGCAATTAATGCTACTATAAAAGTAATTAAGTTATTACTATAACTTGAAAATGGCTTAAATGGCAAAACTTATGTTTATATCTTACCACAATAAAGATCAAAATAAGTAAATTTCAAATGCCAAGTTTATGCTAAGAAGCATATAAGTTCTCAAATGATAAATGAAATAGTATCAAAACTTATGAAGCAAAAATTATTAGAAATAAAGTGAGAGATATAAAAAATTTCACTTGTAATGATATCAAAAATATCATGTTACAAAAGAGATAAGGTGAAAAATAACTAATATAATTTGAACACATAATTAAGTCTGAATAATCAAGTCTATGCCAAAATGTGTTCTCTAACAAGCATATACATTGCAAGGGTCTGTGACATATTTTTTATATATAACAGCTTTATTGAGATGCAATTTTCACATTTTAAAATTCAATGTAGGAGAGGGGTGGGGCAAGATGGCAGAGTGGTGAGGTGTGGGTTTTACTTACTCCTCTGGGGAAGCTGGTAGATAGCCAGGAACTGTGTGGTATGGACACTGCAGAGGAATCTGAGTTTGGACACATGTCATACAATAGTCATGAGTGTGTGGAGGAACTGAGACCAGCAAAATCTGTAAGTTCCTGTGGCCAGGGGGCCCATGTCCCTCATTGCCAGGCACAACAGACTGTTTTGCAGCTGGTTTTCCAAGGGAGGAGGGGCTGTTAGTGCTGGGAACCAGGAGGGAGAACTGCAGTTGGAGAACTGATTAACAAACTCAGACTGCTGAAAAAAAAACTCCAACCATAGATAAACTGAGACCAGACACTGGAGAATCAGGGAGCAGTCAGCCCAGCAGAGAGGAGATAGGGCTAGCAAAAACAGCAACAAAACAAGACAAAACAAAACAACAACACCAAAAAAAAAAAAAAAAAAAAAAAACAGAGACTTTTGGAGTTGGAGGTGAACAGTGAACATAATATGAAGAAGGGCTGAGCTCAAACAGAATCAGGCACATATGCAAACCTGGGAAGCCAGGGCCTTTCTCTGAAAAGCCGGTTTTTCTGGTTTCTTGATTGCCCCTAAATTGCTCTCCAAGTCCTTGTCTTTTTGCATTTTAATAGTCAATCAGAACTGCGAGGACAAAATTAAAGTGCTTTTCTTTAAACAGGCTATACCACGCTGTTTTTTTTTTCTTTTTTTTTTTTATCTTTTCTCTTTTTTTAAAAAATAACTATTCTAAGTGGCTCATTACAGAAAGCCTAAAAGGCTTACAATTTGGGCCCAGGCAAGAGCAGAGCTAAGATAGCTCTGAGACACAAAGCAGTAGTCTAGTGCGGGACAAAATTTGCTAAAGACCATAATTTCCCCAAGAAAAGAGGGGCATAGCCCAGGTCCAGTGACAGCCCTCCTTTGGGGAACTCAGACCCCAGGGACTGGAATTCAGAAACCAACTTCAGTCAGCCATGCCCCAGAAAGGGTCAAGGTCACCAGGAGAACTAAAGGCTCCATGCCTCCTTACACTATTGGGGGAGCTGCAGGTTGGCAAGCACCACCTGATGGGCAGGATAGGAAAAGCACAGAATCTAAAAGCCTCACAAGAGGGCCTAATTCTCAAGGAAACTCCATAACCTCTGTTCTAGTTTGCTAATGCTGCCAGAATGCAAAACACCAGAAATGGATTGGCTTTCATAAAAGGGGGTTTATTTGGTTACACAGTTATAGTCCTAAGGCCATAAAGTGTTCAAGGTAATGCATCAACAATCGAGTACCTTCACTGGACGATGGCCAGTGGTGTCCAGAAAAACTGTTAGCTAGGAAAGCACATGGCCAGTATCTGCTCCAGAGTTCTGCTTTCAAAATGGCTTTCTCTAAGGACATTCCTCTCTAGGCTTCAGCTCCTCAAAAAATGTCACTCTTAGTTTCTCTTGGGGCTTTGGTCCTCTCTTAGCTTCTCTGGACCAAAAGTCTGCTTTCAAAGGCCATCTCCAAAATGTCTCTGTAAGTTGTAGCTCCTCTCTTAGCTCTTGTGCCTTCTTCAAAGTGTCCCTCTTGGCTTTAGCAAGCCTGCTGCTTCTGTATGAGCTTACATAGTGCTCCAGTAATTTAATTCAGAACCACCTTGAATGGGTGGGGCAACACCTCCATGGAAATTATCCAACCAAAGGTCTTGTCCACAGTTGATTGAATCACATCTCCATGGAAATGCCCAAAGGATTCCAAATTCTAATCAACACTAATATGTCTGCCCACACAATATTGCATCAAAGTTAATGGCATTTTGGGTAACATAATACATTGAACTGGCACACCCTCCTTCTGACACCTGGGCTTCTCTGGACTGGGAAAAACTGATGGGGGTTGACCGTATCTGAGAAGACCCTCACACAAAAAGGCCACATAGAGGCAGGGCAAGAAACAAAAACAAGAGGTGAAAAACTCCAACCAACTAAATAGAACCTAAGTTAGAGGCCTATAATAAGCAGTACACCAAAGGTTAGAGGACAAAGCCAACCAACAAGAAAACCTTATGTAAAAGAGTGAAAACAATCTCCAGAATAAACTAATCAAGAAAGTCAGATGCCTAAAGAGCTTAAAATAATGAGCCACACTAGGAAACATGAAAATATGGACCAGCCAAAGGAACAAACTAATAGTTCAACCAAGATACAGGACTCAAGGCAACTAATGCTAAATCAATTCAATGAACTGAAGGAAGAACTAACTAAAGATGTTCAAACAAATATCATAAATCAATTCAAAAATCAACTCAATGAACTGAGGGAAGATGTAGTGAAAGAGATGAAGGATATAAGGAAGACACTCAATGACCATAAAGAAGAATTCATAGACATGAAAACACAGATGGCAGAACTTATGGGAATGAAGGGCATAATGGAGGAGATGAAAAAGACAATGGAGGGATACAACAGTAGATTTGAGCAAGCAGAAGAAAGGATCAGTGAACTGGAAGACAAGACATTTGAATTCATACACACAAAAGAACAGATGGTAAAAAGAATGGAAAAATATGAGCAAGGTCTTAGGGAGCTGAGTGACATCATGAAGTTCATGAATATACATGTTTATGGGTGTCCCAGAGGGAGAAGAGAGGTGAAAAGGGGCAGAAAGAATAATGGAAGAAATGTTCACTATTCCCAACTCTTATGAAAGACAGAAAATTACAAATTCAAGAAGTACAGCATACCCCAAACAGAATAGATCCCAATAGACCTACTCCAAGACACTTACTGATCAGATTGTCCAATGTCAACGGCAAAGAGAGAATTCTGACAGCAGCAAGAGAAAAGCAATCAATCACATACAAGGGAAGCTCCATAAGACTATATACAGATTTCTCCACAGAAACCATAGAGGTGAGAAGACAGTGGTATGATATATTTAAGATACTGAAAGAGAATAACTGCCAACCAAGAATTCTATATCTGGCAAAACTGTCCTTCAAAAATGAGGAAGAGATTAAAATATTTTCAGACAACAGAAACTGAGAGAGTTTGTGAATAAGAGACCAGAGCTACAAGAAATACTAAAAGGAGTGCTACAGGCTGATAGGAAAAGACAGGAGAGAGAGGTTTGGAGAAGAAGGTAGAAATGAAGATTATCATGAAGGGTAAAAGGAAAGAGAAGAAAAAATAAGACATGACATGTAAAACCCAAAATACAAAATGGTAGAAGAAAGTACTGCCCTTAAATTAATAACACTAAATGTCAATGGATTAAACTCCCTAATAAAAAGACACAGACTGGCAGAATGGATTAAAAAACAGGACCCATTTATATGCTGTCTATAAGAAACTCACTTTAGACACAAGGACAAAATAGGCTGTAAATGAAAGGTTGCAAAAAATATATTTCATGCAAACAGCAACCAGAAATAAGCAGGAGTAGCTATATTATCATCAGAAAAATTAGACTTCAAAAATAAAATAATTAAAGGAGATAAAGAAGGACACTATGTATTAATAAAAGGGTCAATTCATCAAGAAAACATAACAATCATAAATATTTATGCACCAAGCCAGTGTGCCCCAAAATTCATGAGGCAAACACTGAGGAAACTGAAAGGAGAAGTAAATACCTCTCCAATAATAGTTGGAGACTTCAATACACCACTCTCATCAGTGTAAAGAACATCTAGACAGAGGATCAATAAGGAAATGGAGAAGTTGAATTATACAATAAATGAACTAGACTTAACAGACATTTATAGGACACTACCCCCCACAACAGCAGGATACACATTTTTCTCACGTGCTCTTGGAACATTCTCTAGGATAGACCACATGTTGAATCACAAAGCAAGTCTTAACAAATTTAAAAAATATTGATATTATAAAAAACACTTTCTTTGATCATAATGGAATGAAGTTGGAAATAAATAACAGGCAGAAGATTTTAAAATTCACAAATATATGGAGACTAAACAACACAGTTTTAGAAAACCAGTGGGTAAAGGAAGAAATTACAAGAGAGATTAGTAAACACCTTGAGGCAAATGACAATGAAAACACAACACATCAAATTTTATGGGATGCAGCAAAGGTGGTGCTGAGAGGGCAAATTATTGCTCCAAAAACCTATATTAAAAGAGAAGAGAGAGCGGGAGGAAGAAGATGGCAGCATAGGGAGGAGTGGAAGCTAGTTTGTCCCCCTGGAACAACTAATAAACAACCAGGAACAACTAGTAAATAATCTGGAATAACTGCTAGGGGACAAACGTGACTGTCCACTCATCATACACCAACCTGAATTGGGAGGAATGCCTGAGATTGCAGCATAAAATCTGTAAGTAAAAACTGCAGAGCCAAGCTGGGAGAACACTCCCCCATGGCCAAACTGCAAAGCTTCGCAGTGCTAGAAAGCAGCACTCTGCAAGCAAGCGAATATAGCTCAGCAGACCTCCAACTGGGGTTTTAATTAACAAATGTGGACTGCTCAATACAAGCTATAAATCCCCAATAAGCAGACAGAAGATTTTAGTGAGCCAGAGGGTGGCCACAGACTGGCCCTGAAGGGGGATTCCTGTCCCCTTTTCAGCTCAGTGGAGAAAGCCTCAGCCATTTTCAGTTCCCAGTGCTCTGACCCAGAAAAGGGTGGAGATAGCACAGGCAGAGAGACTATTCAAATGTAAATAACCTCTCCCTAGGGAGTATATCTTCCCTAAGAGGAAGAAAGTGGTGCCAACTTCTAACACATGCTTTCCATTCAGAACCAGACCCCAGAGCCTGGGGGAAAAGAGTCATTGGCCACACCTCCTTTCATCAGTCTGGAGCTACAGGCTGACAGGTTCCACCAGCTGGGCAGAAAAGCACAGCAACTTGAGGCCTCATAGTGTGTACCAATCTTCTAAGACACCCTCAGGCAAATCAGATACTATTCCCTCCTTTCAAGACCTGAGCCCATTCTGGTCTGGGAAAACATGATTGGGGTAACTAAGGAAACCAGGTAAGTACAAGATAACAGAAAAGTACAACCTACCCTAAGAAAAATGAAGTTATGGCCCACTTACATTTCAACTGAGATACAGGAATTTAAACAACTAATACTAAATCAATTCAAAAAGTTTAGGGGACTTCCAGAAGATGGTGGTTAGGAGAGACAGGGCAAAAAGCACCCCATGAAAGATACTAGATAAAAGCCAGAAAGTGACCCAGAACACCAGTTCCAGTGATGCACAGCTGGACAAGGTCTGCTAAATCCACAGGGACTGTGCACTTGGTGAAACTGGGAGCCTGCGTTCTGAAATGAGTAAGCCTGCTGAATATCCAGCAGCCACGCTGCAATGTGGGGAAACCGTGGGTTGGCATTTGGAGTCAGACTAGTTCTTTTTTAAAAATCCAGAAGCAGCTGTGAATAATTCAGTGAGAACCATGCAGTGAAGCACGGCAGGAACGGGCTGTGGGTATGCCTCAATATCTGGCATGGACAATAGCCTTTCACACACCTGCTGCTAATTGTTTTGGAGCAAGGAATGCAGAAGTGGGTCAAAAAGGGAAAATAACCACACCTCTTACAGCTATCCTCCTGGTGGGCTGGGAACACTCCTGCCCAGCGCCAGTGCCACAGCCCAGAGCTGCGCCAAAAACCCAGTGTGACAGAAAGTGTTTCCAGCAGCACACACAAATGTCACAATATCAGGCATGGACAATAGTCTTTTCGTACCCACAGCTAATTGTCCCAGACCTAGGAAGGTGGAGCTGTATGAAAAGGGGAAATTAAAATGCCCCTTACATCCATCCTTTCAGCAGGCTGAGAATGCCCATACACAGCCTGGCAGCCCAGAATTTCCCTTGAGGGACAGTGTGCATTTGTGACATAGCACAGCCTTCCCTCAGCAGAGGCCCTAGGCAGGCATGGCTTGGAAGAGGGGCCCACTCGGATATCCCAGGAGCTATATGCCAATACCAAGGATGTGTGGGTCAGTGGCAGAGACAATCTGGGATGAGACTGATCTGAAGGTTTAGACTCTTGTAACACTCTTAAATCTCTGGGAACACCTGGGAGGTTTGATTATTAAAGCCACCCTCTCTCCCTAACCACTCAGACACATGCTCCACATTCAGGGCATACCACACCAACAACACATCCAAACTTAGTAAACCAATTGGACCCCCACAAGAATCAGACCCCCCCCAAATGACAAAGACAAAGTTGGGGAGAACTGGCCTGAGGGGAATAGGTAGTTTGCAGATGTCATCTGCTGGTTAGTTAGAGAAAGTGTATGCCACTAAGCTGTAGATCTGACAAATTAGAGATCGGTATTTTTTATATCCGGAAAGAACCCTATCAAGTAAAGCAAATGCCAAGAGGCCAAAAACAACAGAAAATATTAAAGCATATGAGAAAACCAGACAATATGGATAACCCAAACCAAAATGCCCAAATCAAAAGATCAGAGGAGATGCAGTACTTGGAGCAATTAATCAAAGAACTAAAGACAAACAATGAGAGCATGGCACAGGATATATGGGACATGAAGAAGACCCTAGAAAAGCATAAAGAAGAAACTGCAAGAATAAATAAAAAAATAGATGCTCTTATGGAAATAAAACAAACTGTTGACCAAATTAAAAAGATTCTGGATACTCATAGTACAAGACTAGAGGAAGCTGAACAGTGAATCAGTGACCTGGAGGACAATAAACAGAAAATGAGAGAACAAAAGAAGGAATGGGGAAAAAATTGAAAAAATCAAAATGGACCTCAGGGATATGATAGATAAAATAAAATATCCAAATATAAGACTCATTGGTGTCCCAGAAGGGGAAGAGAAGGGTAAAGGTCTAGTAAGAGTATTCAAAGAAATTGTTGGGGAAAACTTCCCAAACCTTCTACTCAACATAAATACACAAAGCATAAATGCCCAGTGAACTCCAAATAGAATAAATCCAAATAAACCCACTCCAAGACATATTCTGATCAGACTGTCAAATACTGAAGAGAAGGAGCAAGTTTTGAAAGCAGCAAGAGAAAAGCAATTCACCACAGACAAAGGAAGCAACAGAAGACTAAGTAGTGACTACTCAGCAGCCACCATGGAGGTGAGAAGGCAGTGGCATGACATGTTTAAAATTCTGAGAGAGAAAAATTTCCAACCAAGAATTCTTTATCCAGCAAAGCTCTCCTTCAAATTTGAGGGAGGGCTTAAATTTTTCACAGACAAATAAATGCTGAGAAATTTTGCTAATAAAAGACCTGCCCTACTTCAGATTCTAAAGGGAGCCCTACTGACAGAGAAACAAAGAAAGGAGAGAGAGAGATGGAGAAAATTTCAGTACTAAAGAAATTCAATATTGGTTCATTAAATAACAATAAGAGAGAAAGGGAGAAAATGTGTCTGTCAAGCATAAACCAAAGGATAGGATGGCTGATTCAAGAAATGCCTTCACAGTAATAACATTGAATGTAAATTGATTAAACTTCCCAATTAAAAGATATAGATTGGCAGAATGGATCAAAAATATGAACCATCAATAGTTTGCCTACAAGAGACTCACCTTAGACACAGGGACACAAAGAAATTGAAAGTGAAAGGATGGAAAAAATATTTCATGCAAGCTACAGCCAAAAGAAAGCAGGAGTAGCAATATTAATCTCAGATAAAATAGACTTTAAATGCAAAGATGTTACGAGAGGCAAAGAAGGCCACTACATACTAATAAAAGGGGCAATTCAACAAGAAGAAATAACAATCATAAATGTTTATGCACCCAATCATCGTGCCAAAAAAATACATGAGACAAACACTGACAAAACTAAAGGAAGCAATGGATGTTTCCACAATAATCATGAGAGACTTCAACATATTACTCTCTCCTATAGTTAGATAAACCAGACAGAAGACCAATAAGGAAATTGAAAACCTAAAGACCTGGATAAATGAATTTGATTTAACAGACTTATATAGAACATTACATCCCAAATCACCAGGATACACATTCTTCTCTAGTGCCCAAGAAAATTTCTCCAGAATAGACCATCTACTGGGGCTTAAAACAAGCCTCAATAAATCCTAAAAAATTGAAATTATTCAAAGCACATTCTCTGACCACAATGGAATACAATTAGAAGTCAATAATCATCAGACACTCAGAAAATGTACAAATACCTGAAGGTTAAACAACACACTCCTAAACAATCAGTAGATTAGAGAAGAAATAGCAAGATAAATTGCTAAATATATAGGAATGAATAAAAATGAGAACACAACATATCAAAACCTATGGGAGGCAGCAAAAGAAGTACTGTGGGTAAAGTTTTTAGTGCTAAACACATAGATCAAAAAGGAAGAAAAAGCTGAAATCACAGAACTAATGGAGCAACTGAAGAAGCTAGAAAATGAACAGCATACTAATCCTAAACCAAGTAGAAGAAAAGAAATAACAAGGATTAAAGCAGAAATAAGGACATAGAGAACAAAAAAACAATAGACAGAGTAAATAACACCAAAAGTTGATTCTTTGAGAGATCAACAAGATTAACAAGCCCCTAGCTAGACTGACAAAATCAAAAATAGAGAAGACCCATGTTCTAGTTTGCTAATGCTGCCAGAATGCAAGACACCAGAGATGGATTGGCTTATACAAAAGGGGGTTAATTTGGTTACACAGTTACAGTCTTTAGGCCATAAAGTTTCCAAGGTAACACATCAGCAATTAGGTATCTTCACTAGAAGATGGCCAATGGTGTTCAGAAAACCTCTGTTAGCTGGGAAGGCACGTGGCTGGCATCTGCTCCAAAGTTCTAGTTTCAAAACAGCTTTCTCCCAGGATGTTTCTCTCTATGCTGCAATTTCTCAAAAATGTCACTCTCACTTGTACTTGGGGTATTTGTCCTCTCTTAGCTTCTCTGGAGCAAGAGTCTGCTTTCAATGGCCATCTTCAAAATGTCTCTCATCTGCAGCTCCTATGCTTTCTTCAAAGTGTCCCTCTTGGCTGTAGCAAGCCCACTCCTTCTGTCTGAGCTTATATAGTGCTGAATGGGTGGGGCCACACGTCCATGGAAATTATCCAATTAGAGTCATCACCCACAGTTGGGCGGGGCATATCTCTATGGAAATACTCAAAGGATTCCAATCTAATCAGCACTAAAAAGTCTGCCCCACAAGATTGTGTCAAAGAACATGGCTTTTTCTGGGGGACATAACACATTCAAACTGGCACAACCCACAGAAACAAAACGATGAATGAGAAAGGTGACATTATTGTGGATCCAAAAGGAATTGAAAAAATTATAAGAGGATATTATGAACAACTGTATGGCAACAAACTGGATAATGTAGAGGAAATGGAAAATTTCCTAGAAACATATGAACAACCTCGAGTGACCAGAGAAGAAATAGAAGACCTCAACCAACCAATCACAAGCAAAGAGATCCAATCAGTCATCAAAAAAACTTCCCACAAATAAATGCCCAGGGCCAGATGTCTTCACAGGGGAATTCTACCAAACTTTCCAAAAAGAATTGACACCAGTCTTACTCAAAATATTTCAAAAAATCAAAGAAAATGGAACACTACCTAACACATTTTTTGAAGCTAACATCAATCTAATACCAAAACCAGGCAAAGATGCCACAAACAAGGAAAACTACAGACCAATCTCCCTAGTGAATATAGGTGGAAAAATCCTCAACAAAAAACTTGCAAATCAAATCCAAAGACACATTAAAAAAAATCATACACCATGACCAAGGGGGGTTCATTCCAGGCATGCAAGGATGGATCAATAGAAGAAAATCAATCAATGTAATACAACACATTAACAAATCAAAAGAGAAAAATCAAATGATCATCTCAATAGATGCTGAAAAAGCATTTGACAAAATCCAACATCACTTTTTGAGAAAAATACTTCAAAACATAGAAATTGAAGGAAACTTCCTCAGTATTATAAAGAGCATATATGAAAAACCCACAGCCAGCATAGTACTCAATGGTGAGAGACTGAAAGCCTTCCCTCTAAGATCAGGAACGAGACAAGGGATACCCACAGTCACCACTGTTATTCAACATTGTGCTAGAAGTGCTAGCCAGGACAATCCAGCAAGACAAAGAAATAAAAGTCATCCACATTGGAAAGGAAGAAGTAAAACTGTCATTATTTGCAGATAATATGATCTTATATTTGGAAAACCCTGAAAAATACACGATACAGCTACTGGAGCTAATACACAAATTTAGCAAAGTAGCAGATACAAGATTAATGCACACAAGTTAGTAATGTTTCTATATGCTAGAAATGAACAAACTAAAGAGACACTCAAGAAAAAGATACCATTTTCAATAGCAACTAAAAAAATCAAGTACCTAGGAATAAACCTAACCAAAGATGTAAAAGACCTATTCAAAGAAAACTACATAACTCTATTAAAGAAATAGAAAGGAACCTTAAAAGATGGAAAAATATTCCATGTTCATGGGTAGGAAGGCTAAATGTCTTTAAGATGTCAATTCTACCCAAACTCATCTACAGATTCAATGCAATCCCAATCAAAATTCCAACAACCTACTTTGCAGACTTGGAAAAGCTAGTTATCAAATTTATTTGGAAAGGGAAGATGCCTTGAATTGCTCAAAACTCTCTAAAAAAGAAAAACAAAGTGGGAGGACTTACACTCCCTGACTTTGAAGCTTATTATGAAGCTACAGTTGTCAAAACAGCATGGTACTGGCACAAAGTTAGATATATTGATCAATGGAATTGAATTGAGAATTTGGAGATAGACCCTCAGATCTATGGCCAAGTGATCTTTGATAAGGCCCCCAAAGCCACTGAACTGGGACAAAACAGTCTTTTCATCAAATGGGGCTGGGAGAGTTGGAAATCCATATCCAAAAGAATGAAAGAGGACCCCTACCTCACCCCCTACACAAAAATGAACTCAAAGTGGATCAAAGACCTCAATATGAAAGACAGCACCATAAAACTCCAAGAAGATAATGTAGAGAGACTTCTTCAAGACCTTGTATTAGGAGGTCATTTCCTAGACCTTACATCCAAAGCACAAGCAACAAAGGAAAAAATAGATAAGTGGGAACTCCTCAAGCTTAGAAGTTTCTGTATGTCAAAGGAATTTGTCAAAAAGGTAAAGAGGTAGCCAACTCAATGGGAAAAAAAATTTTGGAAACCATGTGTCTGACAAAATACTGATATCTCGCATATATAAAGAAATTCTACAACTCAATGACAATAGTACAGACAGCCCAATTATAAAATGGGCAAAAGATATGAAGAGACATGTCTCCAAAGGGGAAATACAAATGGCCAAGAAGCACATGAAAAAATGTTTAGCTTCATTAGCTATTAGATGCAAATTAAGACTACAATGAGATAGCATCCCACACCAATTAGATTGGCTGCCTTTAAACAAACAGGAAACTGCAAATGCTGGAGAGGATGTGGAGAAATTGGAACTCTTATTCATTGTTTGTGGGACTATATAATGGTTCAGCCACTCTGGAAGACAGTCTGGCAGTTCCTTGGAAAACTAGATTTAGAGATACCCTTCGATCCAGCAATTGCACTTCTCGGTATATACCCAGAAGATCTGAAAGCAGTGACATGAACAGATATCTGCATGCCAATGTTCATAGCAGTATTATTCATAATTGCCAAGAGATGGAAACAACCCAAATGTCCTTCAACAGATGAGTGGATAAATAAAATGTGGTATATACACACAATGGAATACTATGCAGCAGTAAGAAGGAATGATGTCATGAAACATATGACAACTTGGATGAACCTTGAAGACATAATGCAGTGTTAAATAAGCCAGGCACAAAAAGAGAAATATTATATGCTATCACTAATGTGAACATTGCTGGGGGAGAATGCATGGGGAATTGGGCTTCCCCACTTCAATGGGTGCTGATGTGCTCACAGACATTGGAGACTAGTGGTTTGATGGGCTAAGCCCTCAATCACAGGACTTGCTCTTGGGAAGACTGTTACTGCAAAGGAGAGGCTAAGCCTGCTTATAATTGTGCCTAAGTATCTCCTCCTGAATGTCTCTTTGGTGCTCAGTTGCGGCCCTCTCTCTCTAGCTAAGCCAACGTGGCAGATAAAATCACTGCCCTCCCCCCTACATGGGATCTAACACCCCAGGGTGTAAATACCCCTGGCAACATAGAATATGACTCCCACATAGGAATCTGGACCTGGCATTGTGGGATGGAGAACATCTTCTTGACCAAAAGGGGGATGTGAAAGGAAATGAAACAAGTTTCAGTGGCTGAGAACTTCCAAAAGGAGCTTAGAGGTCACTCTGATGGGCACTCTGACACACAATATAGATAACAATTTTTAGTTCCAATGAATTGGAATAGCTAGTAGTAAATACCTGAAACTATCAACTACAACCCAGAACCCATGAATCTTGAAGATGATTGTATAAACATGTAGCTTATGAGGGGTGACAATGTGATTGGGAAAGCCATATGGATCACACTCTGCTTTGTCCAGTGTATGGATGGATGAGTAGAAAAACAGGGGCAAAAAAAAAAAAAAAACAAAACAAAAAAAACAAAAAAACAGCATTCTTTTTTACTTTAATTGTTCTTTTTTGCTTTAATTTTTATTCTTATTACTTGTGTGTGTGTGGTAATGAAAATGTTCAAAAATTAATTTTGGTGGTGAATGCACAACTATATGGTGGTACTGTGAACAACTGATTGTATGCATTGTATGACTGCAATGTATGTGAATATATCTCAAAAAATTGAATTATTAAAAAATGTTTACGGAAGATATGGCAAAAGAGATGAAGCAAAGAATGAAAACACTGGGCATACATAAGGTAGAAATCAAATGTTTGAAAAAACAACAGGCAGAATCTATGGAAATGAAAGGCACAACACAAGAGATGAAAGACAAAATGGAAACACATAACAGCAGATCTCAAAAAGCACAAGAAAACACACAGGAATTGGAGAACAAGGTACCTGAAAGCTTACGCACAAAAGAACAGATAGAGAAAAGAATGGGAAAATATGAGCAACATCTCCAGGAACTTAAGGACAAAATGAAATGCAGGAATGTACATGTAATTGGTGTCCCAGAAGGAGAAGAGAAAAGGGGCAGAAGCAATAATAGAGGAAATAATCACTGAAAATTTCCCATTTCTTATGAAAGACATAAATTACAGATCAAAGAAGCACAACGTACCCAAAAGAGAACAGATCTGAATAGACCTACTTCAAGACACTTAATAATCAGATTATCAGACATCAAAGACAAAGAGAGAATCCTGAAAGCAGCAAAAGAAAAGTGATCCATCACATAAAAAGGAAGCTTGATAAGACTATATGCGAATTTCTCAATAGAAACCATGGAGGCAAGAAGGAAGTGGTGTAATATATTTAAGATACTGAAAGAGAAAAACCACCAACCAAGAATCCTATATCTGGCAAAACTGTCCTTCAAATATGAGGGAGAGCTTAAAATATTCTCAGACAGACAATGATAGAGTTTGTGAACAAGAGACCTGCTCTACAGGAAACACTAAAAGAAATACTGCAGACAGAAAGGAAAAGACAGGAGGGAGAGGTTTGGAAAACAATTTTGGGAGATAGTAGCACAGCAACGTAAGAACACCAAACAAAGATGACTGTGAGCATGGTTGAAAGAGGAAGGTTAGGACCATGTGGGACACCAGAATGAAAGATGAAAGATAAAGACTGGGACTGTATAACTCGGTGTAACCTAGGGTGCTCAACAATTGTAATAAAAGGTACAAATATGTTTTTACATGAGGTAGAACAAATGAATGTCAACATTGCAAGGAGTTAAAAATAAGGTGGGATTGGGGGAAAGTATAATCAATGCAAACTAGAGACTATAATTAACAGAAACATTGTATTAAACTTCCTTTTATGTAACAAAGGCAATATACCAAAGCTAAATGCATATGGGGTTGGGCGGGGGAGACATAGGGGAAAAGTATGGGACTCCTGGCATTGATGATGCAGTCTGACTCTATTCTACTTTAGTTTAATGCTATCTTTCCTTTTGTTGCTTTCTAGCTGTCGTGGGGTTTTTTTGTTGTTGTTGTTTTTATTGTTGGTTGTTTTTTTTTGTCCCTCTCATTTCTTTTTCTGTCGTCCCTCTAACTTCTTTGACTCTTCCTCCTTCTTTGTGGAAGAAATGGAGATGTCCTTATATAGATAGTAGCAATGATGCTGAATACACAAATACCTGACTATACAGGGAACCAACGATTGTTTACTTAGGATGGAATGTATGGTGTGTGAACAAAACTGTCTTAAAAAATGGGTTGATGAAGAAACCTTGAGGGCACTATATTGAGTGAAATAAGACAGACACATAAGGACAAATATTGCAGGGTCTCACTGATATGAACTAATTATAATATGTAAACTCATAGGCATGAAATATAAGTTACCAGGATATAGAATGAGGCTAAAGAATGGGAGCGGTTGCTTATTATGAGCAGAATGTTCAACTAGGGTGAACTTAAACATTTGGAAATGGACAGAGGTGATGGTAGCATGTTGTGAGAATAAGTAACAGTGCTGAATGGTATGTGAATATGGTGGAAAGGGGAAGCTCAGAGTCATGTATGTAACCAGAAGGAAAGTTGGAGGTTAAAAGATGGGAATATATAAAATAGTGAATCTTGTGGTGGACAATGTCCATGATTAACTGTACAAATATTAGAAATCTCTTTAATGAACTAGAACAAATGTACGACACTATAACTAAAAGTTAATAATAGAGGGGCAAATAGGAAAAAATATATATACCTATTACAAACTATATACTACAGTTAGTCGTATTTTAACATTCTTTCATCAACAGTAACAAATGTACTATACCAAAATTACAAATCAATAACAGTGGGAGGGTGGTTGGGGTATGGGAGGATTTGAGTTTCCTTTTTTTGTCTTTATTTCTTTTCTGGAACAATGAAAATGTTCTCAAAATTGAAAAAAAAAATGTTGATTTTGGTGATGGATGCATGGCTGTATGGTGGTGCCATGGGTGGTTGATTATACACTTTGGATCTTTGGATGGTTGTATGGTATGTGAACAATATGAATTAAAAAAGTAAATTACAATCAATAATAAAAAGAGAAGAAAGAATAAAAATTGAGGACCTAACTCTCCACTTGGAAGAACTAGAGAATGAACAGCAAACTGGACCCAAAGCAAACAGAACGAAAGAAGTAACAAGGATTAGAACAGAAATAAATGTAACTGAGAATAGGAAAACAATAGAGAGAATCAACAAAACCAGAAGTTGGTTCTTTGAGAAAATTGACAAAGTTAAGGGACCCCTAGCTAGGGTAACAGAGAGAGAGAGAGAGAGTGCGTGCAAATGCAAATAAATGCAATCAGAAACAGGAAAGGAAACATAACTTCTTACCCTGCAGAAATAAAGGAGATAATGAGAAGATACTATGAGCAACTATACGCTAATAACTAGACAACTTACATGAAATGGACAACTTCCTAGAAAAGCGTAAACAACCAACATTGACTCAAGAAGAAATAGATGAGCTCAACAAACTAACCACAAGTAAAGAGATTGAGTCAGTCATCAAAATGCTCCCCAAAAAGAAAAGCCCAGGACCAGATGTCTTCATATGTGAATTCTACCAAGCATTCAAGAAAGAATTAGTAACAATCCTGCTCAAAATCTTAAAAAAACTGAGGAGGGAAAGCTACCCAACTCATTCTATGAAGCCAACATCACCCTAATACCAAAATCAGACAAAGGTACTATGAAAAAAGAAAATTATAGACCAATCTTTTTGGTGAATATAGATGCAAATATCCTCAGCAAAATACTCTCAAATCTAATCCAGCAGCACATTAAAAGAATTATACACCATAACTAGGTGGGGTTTATTCCAGGTATGCAAGGCTGCTTCAACACAAGAAAATCAATTAATGTAATGCATTACATCAATAAATCAAAGCAGAAGAACCGCATGGTCACCTCAATCGATGCAGAAAAGGCATCTGACAAAATTCAAAAAGGCATTTGACAAAATTGTTATTCAACATTGTGCTGGAAGTTCTAGCTAGAGCAGTTAGGCCAGAAAAAGAAATAATGGCATCCAAATTGGAGAGGAAGAAGTAAAACTTTTACTCTTTGCAGATGACATGATTCTGTATGTAGAAAATCCAGAAAAATCTACAGTAAAGCTATTAGAACTAATCAATGAGTACAGCAAAGTGGCAGCCTACAAGATCAACATGCAAAAATCTGTAGCATTCTTATGCACAAGTAATGTGCAACAAGAGGAAGAAATCAAGAAAAAATACCATTTACAATAGCAACCAATATAATCAAGTATTTAGGAATAAACTTAACGAAGGCCATGAAAGACCTATACAAAGAAAACTACAAGAAACTGCTAAAAGAATTCAAACAGTACCTAGAAAGAAATGGAAGAACATAACATGTTCATGGACTGGAAGACTAAATATAATTAAAAGATTAAATATAATTAAAATGTCAATTCTACCTAAACTGATTTATAGATTCAATTAAAATCCCAACAATTTCCTTTGCAGAAATAGAAAAACCAATAACCAAATTTATTTGGAAGGGCAAGGTCCCCCAAATAGCCAAAAATATCTTGAGAAAGAGGAATATAGTGGGAGGTCTCACACTACCTGACCCTGAAGCATATTACAAACCTACAGTTCTCAAAAGAGCATGGCTCTGGCATAAGGATAGATACACTGAACTGAGTGTTCAGAAATAGAGCCTCGCATCTATGGACAATTGATCTTTGATAAGACAGGCAAGCCAAAGCAACTGGGACAGAGCAGCCTCTTCAATAAATGGTGTTTGGAGAACTGGATATCCATTTCCAAAAGAATGAAAGAGGACCCCTATTTCACACGTTATACAAAAATTAACTTGAAATAGATCAAAGACCTAAACATTAGTGCTAAGACCATAAGACTCTTAGAAGAAAATGTAGGGCAATTTATTAAAGATGTTGTGATAGGAGGTGGTTTTCCAGACCTTAAACCCAAAGCACAAGCAACCAAAGAACAAAACAATTTTGTATATCAAAGGACTTTGTCAGAAAAGTAAAAAGGCAGCCTACACAATGGGAGACAATATTTGGAAACCACATATCAGATAAGGGTTTAATAACCCAAGTATATAAAGCAATCCTACAACTCAACAACAGAAAGACAAACTTCCCAATTAAAAATTGGGCAAAAGACATGGACAAACACTTTTCTGAAGAGGAAATACAAATGGCTCAAAAAACATATGAGAAAATGCTCAACTTCACTGGCTATTAGGGAAATGCAAATCAAAACCACAATGAGATATCATCTCACACCTACCAGAATGGCCACTATCCAAAAAACAGAAAATTGCAAGTGCTGGAGAGGATGTGGAGAAAGAGGCACACTTATTCAATGCTGGTGGGAATGTAGAATGGTGCAACCACTCTGGAAGACAGTGTGGTATTTCCTCAGGAAGCTAAGTATAGATTTGCCATATGACCTAGCTATTCCATTACTAGCTATACACTAAAAGCAACTGAAATTTGAGACATGAACAGACATTTGTAAATCGAAGTATATCACGGCATTATTCACAATAGCCAAGAGATGGAAACAGCCCAAATGTTCATCAACATACAAGTGGATAAACAAACTGTGGTACATACACATGATGGAATATTACACAGCTGTAAGACAGAACAAAGACACAGAATATATAATAACGTGGGTGAAACTTGAGGACATTATGTTGAGCAAAGTTAGCCAGAAACAAAAGGACATACACTGTATGGCCTCACTAATATGAACTAACATTCATGAGCAAACTTTGAGAGTTAAAACCTGAAAACACAGGCTACCAGGAGATAAAAAGTGGGTAGAGATTGGGCATTTGATGCTGAAGGACTATAGAATGTTCCGCACACTTGATTGTGTAGATCCAAAAATAGATAGCATAAGACTGTGTGATAGTAGCGCAATATTGTAACTACACTGAACAATGATGTCTGTGAGTAAAGCTGAAAGAGGTGGGCTAGGAGCATGTATGACACCTGAAGTAAATATAGAAGATAAAGATTGGGACTGTTTAACTTACAAAAACTGGAGTGGTCAATGATTGTGAATAAATGTACGAATATAAAACTGTTCTTGCATGTGGGAGAACAAACGAATGTCAACCATGCAGAGTGTTGGAAAGGGGATGGTATTGGGGAAAAAATATAATCAAAGCAAACTAGAGTCTATGGTTAACAGTAACATTGTAATATGCTTCCATTAAATGTAACAAAGGCAATATACCAAAGCTAAATGTGTATGAGAGGGGGATATAAGGGGGATTCTTGGTAGTGGTGTTGTTGTCTAACCCTACTATTGTATGATATTTTATTTTTCTTTTTATCTTTTATTATTCTTTAAAAAACTTTTTTTTTGTAGTAATCAATATGTTCAAGTGCTGACTATGGTGATAATTGCACAACTGTATGATGATACCATGAACAACTGATTGGATACTGTGGATAATTCTATGGTATGTGAATATAGCTCTATAGAATTGTATGGAAAAATATAAACAGGAATAAAGTTCTGGAGAAAACATGTAGAAAGAGATCTACATATTTACTGTTGGTTAGGAGGCAGAATGGTATAGCCTTTCTGGAGGACAGTGGGGTGGTTCCACTCGAAGCTGAGTATGTGGGTGCCATAGGTCCTGCAACCTCATTATGGGGTATTTACTTGGAGGATCTGAGAGGAGGGACATGAGTGGACATTTGTACCCTAGTGTTTATGGAGAAAGTATGCATGATTTGCAATGGGTGGAGGTGGCCTAAGGGTACGTCGACTGAAGAACAGAATGGTGAACTATTGTGTGTGCATACAGTGGAATATTGAGCTACTGTGAGAAGTGAAGCTGTGAGACACACAATGAGGGGAATGGAAACTGTAGACAGCATTTTGAGTGAACTACACCAGAAACAAAGGTAAACGCTATAATGCCTCACCCATATGGACTAACTACAATGTGTAAACTCAGAATTGAACCTTAGAGCACAGCTTATCAGGGAAACACTTATTGTAACAGTCCCTAGATTATAAGCTCTTACAGCAGTCATATCTATTCCTGAATTGTAATGACTATCTCCAGGTTCTGAGATGCTGATCCCTTTGTGTATATATTGACTGATCCCTGGAACTTTGGGTATCTGTGTGACACCTGAAACTCAGAGCTAGAATTCAGCAGATATGAATGTCAGTATTAGCACATATAGCAACTGTTTAAAAAGCTGAGAAAGAGTCCTGGCTTCAACTAGAGGTATGAATGAAGCAGATTTGGCTAGGACTAGGACAAATTGTGCCAAAGTGTAAAGGACGATAATGACTGCATTTTAAAACTTCAAATTTCATGTGAGACCAAGGGAAGAGAAGTTTATTTGGTGCAAGATCTTTATTTCCCAAACAATTTAACTCACACAGTTTCTTCAAATACCATAATTACATGGAACTTTTATTAGAAAGTGAGGCCTGACAGATTTGCATAGGTTAGTGTGAAATAGCAACACATCTCAAAATAATTTGGACAAAGAATAAAAATATATATGCAGGGCCCCCTGAGGAGCTGGGGGAAAATGCAGAGGTGTTGGGCTTCCTCACCTGGATCATTGCTGTTGCTCTCACAAACACTGAGGACTGGTAGTTTGATGTACTGAGCCCTCTGTCACAGGACTTGCCCTTATGAAGCTCGTTACTGCAAAGGAGAGGCTAAACCTGCTTATAATTGTGCCTAAGTGTTTCCTTTGAGTGCCTCTTTGCTGCTCAGATGTGGCCCTCTATCCCTAGCTAAGCCAACTCAGTGGGTGAACTCACTGCCCTCCCCACTATGTGGGATCTGACTACCAGGGGTGTAAATCTCCCTGGCAAAATGGGATATGACTCCCAGGGATGAATCTGGACCTGACATCGTGGGATTGAGAACATCTTCTTGACCAAAAGGGGGATGCGAGATGAAATGAAACACAGTTTCCATGGCTGAGAGATTCCAAATGGAGTTGAGTGGTCACTCTGGTAGGCATTCTTACACACTATATAGAAAGTCCTTTTTAGGTTTTAATGCATTGAAATAGCTAGAAGTAAATACCTGAAACTATCAAATGGCAACCCAGTAGCCTTGACTCTTGAAGACAATTGCATAGCAGTATAGCTTACAAGAGGTGGCAGTGTGATTGTGAAAGCCTTGTGGATCACAGTCCCTCTAGCCAGGGTATGGATAGGTAAGTAGAAAAATGGGGGCAAAAAGCTAACTGAAAAATAAGGTGGGGGGTGATTTGGGTGTTCTTCTTTATTTTTATTTTTTATTCTTATTTTCACTTTTTCTGGTACAAGGAAAATGTTCAAAAAATAGATTGGGTGATGAATGCACAAGTACATGATTGATTGTACTGTGAATGATTGTATACTTTGGATGATTGTATAGTATGTGACTATATCTCAATAAAATTGAATTTAAAAAATTCAATGTACAATTCAAATGTATTAATATATTAACAGAATTGCTCAACCATCACTACAATGAATTTTATAATACTCCCATCACCTGAAAATGAAACCCCTTACCAGTCAGCAGTCATTCCCTGTTTTCTTACAACACTCCCAGCTTTAGGCAACCACTAATCTTTTTATGTATTTATAAATTTGCATATTCTGAACATTTTGTATAAATGGAATCATATGATATGTGGTCTTTTGTTTTTGCTTCTTTCACTTAGCAAAATGTTTTCAAGGAAACAGTTGTAGCAGGTATCATATTTCAATCTTTTTATTGCTAACTATTCAATTTGGATGATCAACTAATGATGTTGATCTTTTCATGTGCTTATTGGCCTTTTTTATAGCTTCTTTTGAGAAAGGTATACAAATACTCAAGATGCAGATACATGACTTGCAAATATTTTCTCCCATTCAATGTTTTCCTTTTGCTTTTTTGATGGTCTCCTTTAAAGCACAAAAGTTTTTAATTTTGACAAAATTCAATTTATCCATTTTTTTTTCCTTTTGTTGCTTGCACTTTTGGTTTCATATTAAAGAAATCATTGCCTAATACAGGATTAAAAGAGTTACTCCTATGTTCTCTTCCAAGAGTTTTATAGCCTAGCTTTTATATTTAAATCTATGATCCATTTTGAATTAATTTTTGTATATGATGAGAGACATGGGCCCAACTTCTTTTTTTTGCATGTAGATACCCAGTTACCCAGCACCATTTGTTGGAGGACTATTCTTCCCACACTGAATTGTCATTGCAGCCTTGTCAAAATCAATTGACTGTAAATGTGAAGGTTTTCTCAGCCTGCCCTGCTAGGGTTAGAGCCTCCACCTTATGACTCAGAGCTTGGAGGAAGAAGGGATTCCCCAATTTGGCTTCATTCATCTGGAATTTATTCTTTGTACCGACAGATGTAGGTGGTTAAGAAATGTTAGCCCTTCCTGTGGAGATAACTTTAGCTCTTGTCTGGAAGCTATGGGAAGATGAATCCCTGTCTTCTTAGGCACATCTGTCCATAGGTAAGCTTCCATTATTCTAAGTTGGGTGGCGGTGTGGGGTTGAAGTAAGAAACAGATCATGGCTCAAGTGTCACAGCTAATCTCTGTTCTTCAAGATTTAGATTTTTTTTTTAATAAATGTTTTTTCATTTGTTGTATGGCCTTAGGAGAATTTCCAGAGATTTTTTAGTTGGTTTTTAAATAATTTCTCCATTTATAGTTGTTTAAGTGAGGAGTGGATCCACGAAGCTCCTCGTACCACCATTTCAGAAGTGGTATCTCCTCCATATGTGATGTATTTATTACATATAACTTCATACTGCACTACCCAAGTTTCCACAAAACATTTCAAAAGGCAGAAATTTTACTTCTCTCTGTGCAAACAAACAAATAAAAAAAAAAACTTAGAAACAAACCCATTTAATAATTTGGGTCTTCCCGTTTTTTTCCCCTTGGTCAGTTTTGATAACTTGAAAAATTTTAAATTATCTAAAATAATTAACAAAAAATCCATTTTAATTTTTTATACAATGTGACTTTTCTGAATAACAGTTAAATAAATGATATAACCACACAGAAATGATATTTCTTAGAACAGAGTAAAAATAATACTACATTAAACACATAGGATATAGCCAAATCAGTACAAATCAGTACTTAGGGATTGTTCCTATTAGGATTATTTTCATCTGTACCTGACAGAAACCCCATAATAATAGTAGCTTATACGGGGTAGAATTTTATCTTTGTCATATTAAAGAAAAAATTCTGAAAGAAAAAAGCCAAAATTAGTGTATCTACTTGAGGATCTTCAGGAGCCTTCTGGCTTTTTGCTCCAATATGGTTGTTTTCGAATCTGCCATCATGTTTGCTTTCCAGAAAGCAGACTGAGATAAAAAGCAAGAAGACAAAACACCCACTTCTTTTAAAGGTTACCCAGAAATTCCACATGCTATTTTCATTTGAACACACCAAGCTGTAATGATAGCTGAAAATGTCTTAATTTTGGGAAGTCATATGCTCAGTGAATATTAAAGGATTATTACTGAGGAAAAAAGGCAGAAAAAAAAGTGGGGAAAGAACAAGAGACCAATGTGGGTGAAATTTTAACCTCATTGTCACGGAAAAATATCACATAGAATATATACTAATTTCTAGCTTCGAACCTTCTATCCATGGGATTTTGCTCTAATTAAAAATGAATTAGAAATAGGAACATCAAGGTATCAAGAATGTCCATGGCAAACAATCAACTCTTTTCTAATCAACTTAAGTCAGTCATCGAGTAACTGAAATAATTCACAGTTAATTTTGTTCATGGCATTGTTGAGACAGCAGACAGAAAACAATCTCTGGATTTAAGTCTATCATATTAGGACTCTCCACAAAGAAAAGTAAAAAAGGCCATCTTCTTGGTCAAGCCTTTCCTCCTCTCTCTGGAAGGTGTTCTTACCTGATATAAATTAGCTACTCCTCTCATAGTTTGTAATACATCATGTTAAACAAGGTTACTTATACTTATCTCACTTTGTTTATTAAACAAATAGGTATTCAGAGATGGATGTTTATTTTGCCCCTTGCACTTTTTTAAAGGAATCTGGTAGTTTTTCAAAAACATATTTTAGCTTAGAAATTTGGTCAGTATTAATTGTCTATGAAAAGGAAATCCAATATACCTGACAGAAAAAATGAAGCTACCATGTTATATATTATAACTAAATGGTGACTGCTATTAGGGAAGAATCTTGCCCATTTTTCTCGCTCTTATATCCTCAGATTCCTGGGGCATATTATGTACTCAATAATGATGTTTAGAATTAAATAATCAACATATCAAAATAATCAATATTCTTTGGATAGAGAGACCCTTGTGGTACACCCTAGATGTCCATAATTTGAACACATTTCATCCAAACCAACACTTTGCCCACATGTACTTGGCATGTGTATGGCTGGTCAGGGAGAGCTTAATCTGATCAACAAGTTATTAAACTTCTTCAGCCAGTTTCTCTGGAGAGAAGGTAGCAGTATGAGGAGTCATACATTAAAAATAAAATAATGTATGACAATGTAACATTGTATGCGCAATCTGAATTCACCGTCATACTAGTTACAGTATAGCATAGCATACGTTTATATGAAAAGCCAGGAGAATATAGAACACTTAGGAATAAGGGTATTAAGGATTAGTTTAGAATGTAAATTTCCTAACATTATATTGATAAACAACAGATGTATTTTTCTTTTCATTGGTTTATTTTGCTTTTATTGAATCTATTTTTTATTTTGTTTCCTCCACAAAAGCAGGACAAAAACTTCCCCACACTGAAATAGTAAGTAGACTGTCAAAAATTTTAAAGCAATATCAATACTCACAATATTAACCAAAATATTTTACTATACTAAAAATAAATTGCAAAATAAAATATTAAATTAAAATTTAACATCACATTAGCATCTCGCAGAATGAACATCTGATTCATTCTACTTTCACTATTTTCTTCTGATGTGAAAATAAAGTTGTAGTTTTACTCCTATCCCCTTTTGCTGGCCTTTAAATATTTAGCATTCCTTCCTTTAAAACCATAACAAGCATGTTATTTGAGGCTTTTTTCTATAGCAGAAATTTAGTGGTTTCTTTCCAAGCATAGTCACCCAGGAACACCTGTAATGTGTGCTTATAATGGAGTATGGAAATGGCAAATAATTATTTAACAATGAAAATCATTCTCCTTTTATTCTTGTACATAGATCAGTCAGCAGCTAGCTAATAGTAGAATATATGTTAGCAGACTATGTCTATATTGCCAAAAGAGACCTTAGTGCTTAGTTACATCAAATGAGGACTGAAGATCTTTCATTATTTGTTCAGCATGGCATGTTACAGCAATTCACCAGATAGCTAATGGGTAGGATCATCAGGTTCTGTAATAAGCAGTTGGTTGCATTCTGTTAAGTAAACTATTATTAAATAGAAAACTTATGTATTGGTCCCATCTTCAAAGCAAGCCTAGTAATTACTCAAAACCTATAACTTTAATTACATCAGTCACTTATTGTAAAATTAAAGAATAATTGCATATAGATTAATGACAAAAACATATCCTGATTAATAAACTCAGTGGTTTACCTGATGATCACTTTTTATATGTAGTAATTTTTCAATTGTGGTTAATACGAATTTTGCTACAATTTTTCTATGACATCTGTACAAGACACAAGAGTAAATGAAGAAAAATTGCACTTCTCAGTAGACTATATTTTCCTTTCTCAGGACCCTCATAGTAATGGTTTTTACTCTGGTGCTAAATGCCAGATGCCAGTCTACATAGTAAACCTGCTAAATCTATACAAGCCCACACAGTTCTTCCTTCTTCCTCTCAACTGTCCACTACAATTATAAATCTTACCACAAAGCTATCCAACGAAACATGCCATTGCAGTTTTCTCTTCCTCCCGCCTTCCTTCAGATTATAAATCCATTGAGGAGAGAAACCTATTTTAATATTTCTATCATATTCCCAATAGCACTATCCATGATATAGGCAATCAATAAATCTGTAAAAGTCCTTCAGATCAAAGTGAATTTATTATAATGTCAGAAACTGAAGGGATGGTGACTCACCAAAAATGTGGTAAAGTTTTTGTTTAAAATATGCAATTATTCAGTGGCAGTAGGCTCATTATTACTCACGGAGGAGCAGTAGTTTGCCTTCTTCTAGTCACTAACTCATAAATGTGCTACATTTTTTCCAGAATTGAAAAATGGCAAGTGTTGGGATTCCATTTATTCTGAATTTGGAGATTTGGGGCTTTTAATTCCTTGGCAAATATTAATTAATTTTCTTGGAATTTTAAGAAAGGAGGCATTTTTTTTAAGCTTCTGTATGTTCCAGACACACTGGAGCACGTATTTGACCCTGACCATAATTACTGCCCAAAATAATTTGGTTTGTTTATGTTTACCTCATTATTTCTATCTCTCCACTGGAATATGAACTCCAAGAAAGCAGAGACCTTTTCTATTTCTTTCACTTCTGTATCTGTGAGGCCTGGTTGGAACTGAGTAATAGCTCAATAAGTGTTTTGTTTTCAAATGATGAAGCAAAGAAGAGAAGTGAATTACCATATGCCTAAAATCACAGGTCCTGAAGTCAAACATTCCGGAAGGACATGTACACTGTACATATTTGATCACATTGACAGTTTCAAATCTTTCTCTGCATCAGTCTCTTCAATAGTAAAAGCCTTATGGGGTAGTTGTGAAGATTGAACAAATAATTCCAAGTGAAACACTTAAAAGAGTGTTGTTCATATATTATATACTCAATATATGTTAGTGCTTAATATTTCATATTAAATTTGAAGAATTTGAAGTTCAGAAACTTTTTTTTTCTCATGTTAATTGCCTTCACCAAAATCTCTAGTAAACCTGGAGATATATTTCTAGCTGTTTTAATTTGCTAAAGTTGCAGAAAAGCAATATACCAGAAATGGGTTGACTTTTACAATGGGGATTTAAAAACTCACAAGTTTACTGTTCTGAGGCTGTCAAAATGTCCATATCAAGGCATCAACAGATGATATTTTCTTCCCAAAGATTCGCTACCAGACATCTGAGACTCCTCTGTCACATGGCAAGACACATGGCAATGTCTCCTGGTCTCTCCTTTCTCTCCCAGGTTTTGTTGCTTCCAGCTTCTGGCTTCAGTTGCTTCCTCTCTGTTTCTGTGGTTTCTCTCTGTTTTCTGTGTGTCCTCTTTCAGCTTCTCTCACTTTTCTCTCTCAGCTTCTCTGTGAGCTTCTCTGAATTTCATCTCTTATAAAGGACTCCAGTAAGAGGATTAAGACCCACCTGGGGCACCCCTCAACTAAAATAACCTAATCAAAAAGTCCCACCTACAGTAAGTCTACACCCACAAGAATGGATGAGCTTTAAGAACATGATCTTTTCTGGGGTACATACAGCTTCAAACCATCACACTAGCTGTCTTGAAAAATATAAACTTTGTTCTAGGATCTCAAAGAAAATCAAGCTAGTAAGCCAGTAACCCCTGTCGTCACTTTGCTTTTTCCATAAGCACATAGCTCTATCCCCATACCCTCACCTCTTATTTCTTAGGAAAAAAATAGCTTTGAATATGTACCCTGTAAGACCAACCTTTCCCTCAAGTGTCACAATAACAGGAAAAGAACTCTGAATGCATGCTGTTTCCCACTCCACACACAGGGATGTTGTCCACCTTAAGGTGTCCCTTGTTCCTCATTGCTTTATCTGAAAAAAGGCCATAATGTCATTTCTACCTCACAAAGTCTTGGATTTGAGTATACATTTAACCATGTGATCATACCAAAAGTAAGTTAAGGCACAATTCTAACTTGTCTGGTGCACTGGTACAGCCTCCATGACTCAGAGTGCTGACCCACCTTCCATGACTTTCTTTCCATAATTTTTTACTGTCAAAAACATGTCTGGACTTCAATTAGAGATATGAATGAAGCAGATCTGGTTAAGACTAGAGCAAATCAGGCCAAAGGGTAAAGTTGAACTGACTGTGTGTTAAAACTTCAACTTCCATGTGAGATCAAGGGAAGAAATGTTTGTTTGCTGTAGGGTCTGTATTTTCCAAACAATATGACTTCTACGGTCAGTTTGTTCAAACACCATAATTACATGGAACTTTGAATAAGAAGTGAGATATGGTAGGTCTGTATAGGTTAGAGTGAAGTAATCTGGCTGGAGAATAAAAATATATATTTGGGCCCCCCCCTGAGGAGCTGGGGGAGGATGCGGAGGTGTTGGACTTCCTCACCTGGATTGTTGCTGATGTTCTCACCAACACTGGGGACTGACAGCTTGACATGCTGAGCCCTCTGTCTTGGGGCTTGCCCCTATGAAGCTTGTTACTGCAAAGAAGAGGCTAAACCTGCTTATAATTTGCCTAAGAGTCTCCCCCTGAGTGCCTCTTTGTTGCTCAGATGTGGTCCTCTCTCTCTAGCTAAGCCACCTTGGAAGGTGATCTCACTGCCCGCCCCCCCATGTGGAACCTGACTCCCAGGGGTGTAAATCTCCCTGGCAATGTGGGATATGACTCCCGGGGATGAATCTGGACCCAGCACCATGGGATTGAGAACACCATCTTGACCAAAAGGGGGATGCAAAATGAAATGAAATAAAGCTTCAGGGACTGAGAGATTTCAAATGGAGTCAAGAGGTCACTCTGGTGGACATTCTTACACACTGTGTAGATAACACTTTTTAGGTTTTAATGTATTGGAATAGCTAGAAGTAAATACCTGAAACTACCAAACTCCAACCCAGTAGCCTTGATTCTTGAATCTAACAATGTAGATTACAAGGGGTGACAGTGTGATTGTGAAAACCTTGTGAATCACACTCCCTTTATCCAGTGTGTGGGTGGATGAGTAGAAAAATGGGGACAAAAACTAAATGAAAAATAGGGTGGGATGGGGGGATGATTTAGGTGTTCTTTTTTATTTTCACTTTTTATTCTTATTTTATTCTTTCTGGTATAAGGAAAATGTTCAAAAATAGATTAGGGTGATGCATGCACAACTATATGGGGGTACTGTGAACAGCTGATTGTACACCATGGATGACTGTATGGTATGTGAATATATCTCAATAAAATTGAATTAAAAAAGTAAAAAATAAATAAAAAACATGTCTAGAAATGGTTAGAAGGAAGTTCTTCCTAAAGTGAGAGCCTGTGCTCATTCTGCTAAACCTTTCTGACCACCCAAGACACTCTGATGATATATGAAGAAGACTGTTTTCTAAAAGTCAAGTAACAACAACAACAAAAGATAATTGACTATTTTCTTCAAGCAGAAAATATAGCTATATTATTAATAGCAATGTTTGTACAATTCAGAACTAGACTTAAATTTTGAGAGAATGTCAAGGAATGAGAATTGCATTTTAAAGCACTAATTAGCTTATTATTCCTGTTAGACTATTACTGAAAGGGATGTAACACACCACTAGAGGCAGGTAGCTCTGATCTGCAGAGGAGGTCACCACAGAACTTTTCAGTGATCTAGTGTCCCTCTAAACAGTACATTCTTAATGTCCTTGGTGACTGCTGTGTCCTCTGGCCCTCCCATGGAACCTAATCTTCTGGTCGGTTTTCTAACACATGCATTCTAACACATGCATTCTAGGATGCACACTGAGGCATTTCAACATTTTCTTTGCCTTCTGCCAGGTCAGTACAGGCATTTTTACTTCATTTAGCTTGGGTTATCACTTTCTCTAAGCTTCTAAGAGTCAAGGTAGCAGCAAGTTTGCTTAATCCCCTGGGTTCTTACCAGCATGTTAAACACATGTCCTGAGAAAGAGCCCAAAGTCAATGTAGTTTTATTTGAGTGAAATATTTTTAAAAGCCTTCATTAATGTTTCCTAAATTGTTAAGACTTAGATTTCCAATGAAGCACCTTGGATGATGTGCTGGTTTGAAACTGTTATGTACCCCAGGAAAGGCCATGTTCTTTTAATAGTCTTGTGGATGCAGACTTATCATGGGTGGGACCTTTTGACTAGGTTGTTTCCATGGAGATGTGACCCATCCAATGATGGGTGAGAACTTTTGATTAGATTATTTCCATGGAGGTGTGATCCTGCTCATTCAGGGTGGGTTTAATTAGATCACTGGAGTCCTTCAGAGAGCTGAGAGCCCATGCAGACCCAGATGCTTGGAGACACTGGGAGATACAAACAATAGGACATTTGGAGATGCTAAGCTAAGAGATGAATCCCACAGTTTGTGCCTGAGAAGCTAAGAGAGGACCCCCAGACACTTAGAGAGAAACACCCTGAGAGAACAAGCAAGGATGCACAGAGGCTGAGAGAGAGAAGATAAGAGAGACAGAAGCCCAAAGATATTTTGAAGAAAGCCCTTTCAAAACCTAATTTGTAACCTAATAAATCCCCTTTATAAAAGCCAATCCATCTCTGGTACTTTGCATAATGGCAGCTTTAGCAAACCAGAACAGATGAGACTACTTCAGCAATGATGTTGCACATACTATTCACTAAATAAGCTACAGCAAGCCAGTTAAATAACAGTCCTCATCATCACAAAAGTGTGATGTCAACACTAGCATATATTTAAGAACTTGAGTTTTACAAAGTAGACACACATTGAATATATTTCCAAACTACTGTGATTAATAAATTCATCTTTGTGTTCTCAGTCATTGTGAAAATAATCAAAGCACAGTTTTTCTCTGCACCAAAGAGAGAAGTTATGAAAACAGGTATAATTTCACTTGTTCTCTAGTTCCTATTCCTATTGCCCACCCCACCTCCAGTTGACTCTATTTAAAGTTTAGCTTTTATTGTTTTGTTGTGTTTAACTTCTTTTACAATAATTTACTATAGGTGAGACAAGATAGATTGCAATAGATTATACTTCATTAGATAGATATACATCAAACTTGCAAATGAAGTAGGATGATACAATACCAGATCTGCTGCAATCTCTTCCCCCACCCCCCATTCTGAATAATATGACTCACTGCTATCAGATAAATCTGATGTATGAACATGTTTCCAAGTTTTATGTTTTGGGTTATATAGTCAGCCTACAACCTGAGATGTATAAATAGATTATATCTCTGTATGTATCTATACTCAAGTGCAAAGAGTCAAATGGAATAAACCTTTCTACACATTAATTGTTTTTTGTAAGGGTAAATTGGGGGATTTTTTTCTCTTAGTATAGCTTATTTTATTGTATATGCATTGTTTATGTAATCCTCAGTGTTCAGTTTGCTAAAGCTGCTGGAATGCAGAAATGGATTGGCTTTTATAAAGGGGATTTATTAGGTTACAAATTTACAGTTATAAGACCATAAAAATGTCCAACATAAGACATCAACAAGAGGATACCCTCACTGAAGAAAGGCTGATGGTGTCTGGAACACTTGTCAGCTGGGAAAGCACTTGGCTGGCATCTGCTGGTCCTTTGCTCCTGGGTTGCATTGCTTTCAGCTTCTGATTCCAGAGGCTTTCTCTTTAAGCATCTGTGGGTTCTCACTTAGCTTCTCTAGGGCAAACTCAGGGTTTCATTTCTTGGCTTAAGATCTCTGAATTTTTTTGGCTCTGTGTTGGCTCTGAGCTCTCTCTCTCTCTCCCTGAGCTCTCTTAAGGTCTCCAGTAAACTAATTAAGATCCACCTTGAATGGATGGTGTCACATCTACATGGAAATAATCTAATCAAAAGATCCCACCTTCTCCATGGAAACAACCTAATTGAAAGATCCAACCCACAATAGGTCTGCACCCACAAGATTGGATTAAAAGAGCATGGCTTTTCTGAGTGACAACAATTTCAAACTGGCCCACTCAGGTCACCATATAATTTATCATCAAACCAAGACTATATTGAGATACTATGTGAAAAGTGACATAAAGTAACATAAAGTGACATAAAGCTAGATTGTCCTGGGCAAATAAGGATGTGTCTTCACCCTGTTTAATCCTCTCAATGAGAAAGTCTCATCCACATGTTATTAATATAGAAACAAGTGAAGGAACTTGAGCAGTCCCAGGTTACACAACTTGTATTGGCACAGCTGGGATTCAAATCCTGCTCCTATGTCATCAATTACTTCTCCTTATACAATATCTCATTTGCCTTTTCTAATGCCTATGGCCAGAGGCTCAATTTGCTCATTCTTTCAAAGTTGATATAAGATGTTCTGTGAACTTCTCTTCTGATACTTTTCTTCCTTGACCTTGTGTTATAGATATCTGTGCACTCTTTGTATATTTATTCCTAAGTTTTATGAGCAGTGACTTGTTTCAAACACAACATTTAAACCTTCTGTTGTGTATTAGTTACATATTGCTGTGTAACAAAATTGCTCCAAGACTTAGTGACTTCAAACAACAATTTATTTATCCTTTCTATTTCAAGAAAAATAGTGCATGCATGTTTGCAGCTGAGTAGCTTTCTCAGTCTGCATGCAGCCAGTAGATTCTGGGGTTCAATGGATTTCTTTTCATTTTATACTCTCCCCTGTCCCTTTCAACCCAAAGTGGTGGTGTTTCTGCCGATATAATTCTCTCAAAAACATTGTGGGCCTTCTGCGAATCACACTGTGGTTCAAATTGGTTGGTGGGGGGGCAGGGAGAAGGGGAGTGGAAAGCCACCTAAATCTTTGAAAGGCTTTACTTAATTGTGTATTTAATTTAGCTATCTTATGCTAGTATTCTTTCTTCTGTGACTACAAATACTTCTGTCTCAATTATAAGTTTCTGAATCAGCTGGATAATCCTATTGACACCATTATTAATGAGTTAAATTTTTTTGACTCATGCTCACTCAACTTCTATAAGAATCAACTTTGTAACTGCTTTGAAAATTATACTTGGAGAACAGATTGTGAAAGAAAGCAAAAGGTTTCTGCTATCAACATAATTTTGTTAGTAAGATTGATGATATGTTACGTTTTCTTTTTTAATTTGAAATTATTCTTGAAATTATGTTTTAATAATGCTTACAAATGATACCTAGAAATGAACATGAGTACAACTACTATTACCGCTATGATAAAATATTTGATTTAATTAAGCTGATAATTGGTGGGTTAAGTATATTTTCTCTTTTTCTTCATAAAATCCTGTGAAATTTGGACATTGCTTTTAAGAAAGTATAGCTGGCTTCTAATAAAACCTTTATACTGTCAAGTTCCATTTATTTGAGAGTGTGGTAGAGGATTCAAGTCTCCATGTGAGGCATTATAATTTTTTTAAAAGTTGCTTTTTCTCTTCACAATTTAAACTTCATCTTATTTTTAGTAAATTAAAGTCCATCAGTTGACAACCAAGTATATGAACATGGTTTGTTTACTTAGCTGGAGAGAGGCCATACTTAGAAATAAGAAATCAAATTTCATTTCTTCCAGATTAACTGAAGGCTCTCTCTTAGTTCAGGTATGCAGAGCTTAGGCAACTAGAATAAACTTTGATTTAAAACTTTTTCTTAAGTGGTAACCCCAACAAAGCTATAGGTTCAATTTTATAGCATTTTCTGTGTTTTGCCAGTTCATGGAACAATTGCTTCAAAAACTCAGGCTCCTAAGCTCAAGGACAGTTAATTATGGTGATAGAAGTCATATTTTATGGAATTCATTTTGACAGATGGTAATCTGATGAAACACCAATCTCAAAAAATTAAAGATTTCTGACCAACCATTTTCTTAATTGCAGAATATGGAGATGACTAGGTGTCATCATCTACAGTTTATGAAATTTTTGTCCATGTTCCTTTCTGTTTCTTGGGAAAACAGCCCAAAAAGTTAACTTTAAGGAATTCAAAAAAATTTCTAAAGACCAATTCTTTTGACATTCTATGTCTTATTGCCCTTCAGTCATGTTCTAGCTCCAGACTGTATATACCCTTAATCCAATGTAATGTCATAAAATAATTTTTCTCACTGAAACAAAAGGGACTTTACTTGAAATGTTAGCATGGCATTGGAATGGTGGGGAGGGCTAATATGCAATTATACAGAATGCCTGTCTTTTACTTCTTTCTTCCTTTATACCTGAAGGAAAAATTTTTAGCACAATTAGCTCTAGCATTGCATCAAAAATGAGATTAGAAAGTACTGATTTATAAAGAGAATTATATTTGGAATAAGAAATTCAGATACAAAAATGAATTAAAGACTTTAAAATTTTTCTGTTTTACTCTACTTTGTTCCTTGCTATCCATTTTAAGTTATATAATAATATTAAGAGTTTTAATATTTATGTTTCTCTACACCCCATATATGATTTTACATTCAGTTTCATCTGTGAAGCAAGAGAATCCTAGTATGTAGACATAACAATCATGCTGGTAAATGACCAATGTTCTATAGAACGTTAGGTCCCATGTTCTGGTATGGAAATGAGTAGCCTTTGAAGGGTATAGCATTCTTATAGCGTACAGCTAACGGTGAGAAGTAGAAATCTTTATATAGTTGCTCTTACCTTCCCAACATAAGTTGACTTTACTGAGTTTACTTTAAGACCAAGAAATTCTGATTTCCTGATTTTATTTATTTTTTAAACATGCAATCAAATAGGTTAGTATCCAAGCAAGCTGAATGTCATACACATCTTGCTGCTGCAAGTGTGAAACCTTTCTAACCCACAGCACTTGGACATTTCTTGTATTCCAGACCACATTGTACGAGGTGCAGAATAATTATTAGTTGGCAGAGCAGTGCCATACTACCAACATGATTGTTTTGGATTGAAAATCAAAGTATTTTGTGTTGTTGTTAACACAATCTGTTGAGAGACAGACGGTAACGCAGGTGTAGGAATTCATTCAATAGACACATACAGGCTTCCCTCTGCATAGAAATTACCACCCAAAATGCCAACAAGCAAAAGAATGGATGGGCAAGGGTTTAATACACCTGAAGAGCATCTTTAAATTTATAGTATATAGTTCTAATATGCTGTAACCAGCAAATTATACTAAACTTAAGTAACGTAATATCCATTGTGAGTTATTCATATTTCTCAACACATCTAAAAGAACCAATCTACCTTTCAATCTTTTTGATAAGATTAACTCCTAATTCTTTGAATTTTGCTCTTTCCTGCTAGGGAAGACTTGGATTAGAGTCATGGCTCTCTAACCTCAAGTAGGGCAAATTTCCTCCCACATTTAGGAAAATGATTCTTCTGTAATGAAAGCAGAGTAAAATGCCACTAGAGTTACCATAAATTTAATTTGTAATTATGAATTATAATTTTCAAATTATATGTGAGCAAAAACTCTAGTCCCCATTGTCTGAGCCTTATAGATAAACACCCAGTAGGTGCCCTAGTAAACATGAAAAGTGAGATCTGAAATATGAAAAATGAAAAACATAGAAATTTTTTAAAAATCAATCTTAGAGTTGAATCATTTACCCCACAAAATACATGTTCTTAATCTGCAGTCCTGTTGGTGAGGATCCATTTGCAAATAGCATCTTTTCATTTCAAAGATGATATTTCATTTCAAAGATGATACTGTTGGTCAACATGTGGCGAAATTTAATCAGGGTAGGTCTTACTCCATGTTACTGGAGGCCTTGTAAAGAAAGGAAATCCAGACCTAGGGAAGCCAGAAGGCAGAGAAAGCCACAACAGGAGAGAATTCAGCAGATTGCCACATGACAGAAAGATTATCATCTGAATGCTACTGGCTCTGGGAGAAAGCATGGGCTTCTCAACATCCTAATTTTAGACTTCAGGCCTTCAAAAACATGAAACAATAAACGCTTGTTGTTTAAACCAACCCATAGTGTGGTATTTGTCACAGAAGTTCTGGCAAACTAAGATAGAGATCATTGAATCCTACCCCCTTAAAGCTTCTACCCAGAGAAAGTTTAAATTGGCAAAGGCAACAGAGCATTTAAGTATCCAGTCATTTTCAACAAAGTCAGGACTGGGGAAAAAAAAGACAAAACTGCTCACTATCTTGAAATGATGAATATATTTGCTCTAAATCATTTTGATGTAATAGTAGCTGTGGCGTTCATATTTGGATCTGATAGCAGGTAAACAGATTCATATTTCCTCTCAACTAATTCAAATGACAGTCATTGCATTACATACTAATCTAAATTAAAGCCATTCTGACTAGCCTCGTTTGCATAGGAAAGAGCCTGAACTTAAAAAGAGATTTGCAAACATGAGCTAGTGTTGACATTTCTAAATTTAGTGCATAGGAAATTTAGGAATGAAAAGCAAACTCATCTTGTTCTATCTTGTTAACCCTAAAAGAGCAACGAAGGTCACCAGGGGTCTTATTTACATGGAAAGTCTGGAAGTTTTGTGATAGGGATAGGAGAAGAAGAAACTGAGGTGGAAATTTTAACTGAGGACCAAGAATGAAATCATGAAATTCAGGATTCTGAGATAAAGGCAGATTAAAGCATCTTTAGCTCTTCAAAAAGATGCTCCAGGACTATGAGAATTTTCCCATGGTTAGTTGGTAGGGGAAAGACACTAGAAGGAGCTTGAAGAAGGTAAAGTAATATTTATTGGGGCCCTACTGCATGTCAAGCACTAGGCTAGATTCTTTTTCCTTGACTTCTCAAAACAATCCTATGATATAGGTATTTGTATCTGAATATCGGAGTTTAAGTTCCTTTGCAAAACCACACATGGGATTGGGGTTCAACATATGTTTGTTGGTGGGTAGCAAAGATTTTGATCCTAATAAGGGCCAAAGCAATTATTAAGTAGTGTAGTGATGAGACAATCTCTGGAGCCAGACTAAATGGGTTCATTGCTGGCTCACCAGCTGTATGATAGTGGAGGAGTTACTCCCCCTAAGCCTATCTCCTTCCCCATAAGATGGGTCTTACAGGATGGTTGTGACAGTTAAATGAGGTAATGTATGTACAAATCTTAGCACAGTGCCAGGCACACAGTAAAATCTCAGCCTCAGCTGTCACAAGTATTATAAATCTATCCAGCAGGGGGAGCAATAAACCTAGAAAAGCAGGGTTCCTTGACCAGTCCCAAAAAGGCCCAGCCCCAATGGCCGAAAAGGAATGTCCTACTGTAGGGAAAGACTATTTCTTCGTGGAGAGTAAATTACTATAGCTCTTAGTAAAGAATTTGGAGGTTGGAAACAACATCAAGACACTTGGAAAAACAGAAAAAAATTCTGGAGACTACAGAAATTAGGAAGAAGTACACTGATATTTGGTAAGTCCAGAAGCACACTGATATTTGAAGTGGGGACCTCAACAGTCACAGCTTGAGCTAACTGGAAAGGGCTGTCTGAGGAATCTCCTCAGCTTTTCACAAACTTCCCAATATGGAGGGAATGTGAGGAGCTGAAGGGTGCGGGGGAATAATGGTGATAATAGCTAGCATGATCTTTTTAATCCTTAAAACAGTTTTATGAGTTAGAAAGAAACAGAGATACAGACTGGTTTAGTAACTTTCCCAAGGTCTCAAAATTACAAGTTGTAAAGCCAAAATTTTTACCCATTATGCATGTCTGTGGAAAAGTTTCCATTAATCCAAGTGTGTCTAGTACTACAGGTTTTTTTGTTGCCTTTGTTTTGTTTTGTTTTGCTTTGCTTTGCTTTGCTGTGTTGTTTTTATGGCTCATCTAGTTCAGAGCATCATCTTAGCTCACTGATGCTCTGCCTGGGTCCAATGAATGAGCATCTTGGTTTCCCCAAGGGTCATGTCCATGAGAAGATTGTTATACAGAAGGGGGATGTGGTTTTTACAATGTTTTCAGTGACATTTCTTTGCATTCCCTTTACAACAAGGATATTCTCTACATCACACACTTTGTCCCTTTCCATTGTCAACCCTGCAAAAGATTTTATTTTTGCATAATTATATATTGGAGTCATATTTGGAAAGTTCTTCAATGTAAACCAGAGGAAAGTCTGTTGATATTTGAATCATTTAGGATTCAGAGAAGCAGAAACACTAGGATATACATACACACACTCTTATGCATGCATACATACATATTTTTACAAAAACTGGAATTTTTCCATTATGCAATTATGAGAAAGGTTAAGCAGTCCCTTTAAAGCTCTTTCCTTCATATCTGATCCTATCTCTTGAAGAATAAGGCAGATAATTTGATGGGAAGATGGATAAAATTGAGGGAGAGCAAGAAAAAAAACCCACTAGAATTTATAAACACAAGCTAGAGCAGTGAGCAAAAACAGAAACCCATGTCTTGCTGCCTCTAAGCTCGGTGGAATCAGTGTACTACAGAAGCTGAGGCTCTTTATCATGGATCTAAATACACACACCTGATCTAGGACTCAGCAAAACTAAAGGAAGATCCAGAGAAAGGTAGAGCAGTTGTGGGTCTGGCTGCTGCCTCGTAACAATGAAGTTAGCAGCAAATAACCAACAATGTGTGTAGGTACAAAATGGTTGTTGTATTTCTGCTCTCCAAATATCCCACAAGGATCTCTTCTGTGGCCCACCTTAATAACAAACACATAGGAAAGGGAATTCTAGGAAATGCAGGGCAGCCTAACCAAGTGACACAATATAAAATAACCGTGATCAGCCCATATGCAACTTGGTATCCATGTACATCTCCTTAAACCATACTTTATCTCCAACTAAAGATAATAATGAGGTCATACCTCTGCCTAACATGATGCAATATCCCCAGGACAATCCAAAGTAAGCTAATCCTGGGTATCCATGTCCAACTGTGTGAGATTTGCAGACCAGCTCTATGGTAAAACAAGAAGCTTTTTTTCAAGAAAATCTGTTAAATTTTGGTAATACCAGTGAGAGACTATGGCACTTGATCCATGACCAGCTTATGCCCCAGTGCATTGTTGAAGCCAACAGAGCAATCAATCAGATTAGTGGAGCCTAATAACTGTAGTATACCAACAGAAGCAGGCAGCTTATAGTGAGATCACGAAAAATGACAAAAAGGAAACTTCTAAAACATCTGTCATCTTACAGTAACTGTGCACATGCTCAAGGCTGCCCCCTCTAAGGAGTGATATAAGAGGCTTCAAAGTTTGGGGAAAATAGACTTCACTAAATTAATATAGTCACATCATTAAACAAACAGGCAAATAACAACAATAAGCCCTGGGAAGGAGAGGGAGAGGGGATCCCCGTGTCCAGAGTTATTAGAGTATGTTGCATGATATGTCCATTTTCAACAAAAAATTTGAGATATGTAAAGAAACAAGAAAGTATAACCCATACTCAGGAGGAAATAAAGTAGGCAAAAGAAACTGTCCTTGTTGGACTTAACAGGCAGAGACATCAAGCAGCTGTTACAAAGACATCAAAAGAACTAAGTGAAACCATGCTTAAAGAAGTCATAAAATGTATAATGACAAATATCTCATCAAATAGAGAATATCAAAAAGAAATAAACATTATAAAAGGAACAAAATGGAAGTTATAGAGTTGAAAAGTACAGTAAATGAAATTAAAAATTCACTAATAAAGCTCAAAATAGATTTGAATGGCAGAAGAAAGAATCAGCAAACATGGAGACAGAGCAGTACAGAGTATGCAATCTGAAGATGAGAGAGTAAAAGAATGAAGAAAATGAACATAACCTCAGAAGAATGTAGCAAACCATGAAGTAAACCAATATATCTATGATGAAAATACCAGGAGAGGTAAGAAAAGAACAGAAAAATTATTCAAAGAAATAAAGGCTGAAAAATTCCAAATTTGATTTTTAAAAAGTTAGACTGCAAATCTGAGCTCAACAAACTTCATGTAGAATAAACTCAGAGTGATCCACACTCAGACACATCATAGTAAAAATGTGGTAAACAGCAAAAGAAAAATGGTTCATTATATACAAGAGTATCCCAAGAATATTAACAGTAGACTTCTCACTAGAAACACTGGAGGAGGCCAGAAGGCAACGGGATGACATGTTCAAAGTGCTGAAAAGAAAAATCATCAACCAAGAAATCTGTATCTTGCAAAATTCTTGCAGAATTCATTCAAAAATGAAGGCAAAAGACATTCCAAAATAAACAAAAGCAGAGAATTTTGTCCTAGCACATCAACCTTACAAGGAATAATAAAGGAAGTTTTTCAGACTGAAAGCAAGCAAGTGACCCTAAATGGCAATTCCAATACATACACACCCACAGAGCTCCTCTGGAGAGGATATCTCAGCATGCTTCACAGCACCAGATACCCAGAAATTTCACCAAGCAAGAAGATCATTTCATTTTTGGGGGGTTTATTTTCACCCTCTGCTATGGAAGTGTTTTACCAGTGTGTCTAGCATAGTTGCAACTGCCTGCCTGCCAGGCCTGACCAGAAATATATAATCAATGTAATGGATGGGCTTGATGGCCTGTGCCAGGGAACTATGATCAAAATCCTTAGGGTGTAAATTATGACACAGAACTGGAGAGTTGATATATCCCTGTGATAAGGTAGTGAAAATGTATTGCTGGTCATGCCAGCTCAAAAATTACTGCTTCTCATAGTCTTCATACAGGTCAGTAGCTATGTACCAGGTGGCAGGGGATGTTTTGCTTTACTCCGGCAATAAAATTACATATGCAACAACAGTTGCAATTGGAGTCACCACCTGGTTAGGTTTATAATGATCTACTGTCAATTTCCAAGTTCCGTCTGTCTTCTGTGTTAGCCAAATAGGTGATTGTCCTTGATGTTGACACTAATCTATGCCATCCCTTCAGGTATGTGGTATTGTTTTGGTTCACTATTTTTATAGGTACAGGCAATTCAAGTGGCTTTTTCTTCCTTTTAACTATAGCCCTTTCTCCATAAACCACAGAACCAGTTCTTGAATATGTCTATTCCAGGTATGCATTTTATTACTGAGGAACTGACCACAGGGTGGGTTTGGGGACCAACTGGGCTCACTGTGTGAAGAAACTATGCCCAAATCCATTGATCACTTGGCTACCATAAGCTCCTGCTCTCACTGGTGGAACACAGTAACATTTTGGATTTCCAGAAATTAATGTGTTGCAGAGCCAGTGGCCAGTAATTCTTCAAAATGCACAATTTCCTAGTCAATGACTGCAGGTCCTTTTGAGGAAGGTTGGGAGGGAGATCAACATTATAAATTGTTGACAGCCTAACAGACATCTTTCCTCAAGGAGATTTGGTTTCCCCTTCTTTTAAGAGATTCAGGGCCTGTAAACTAAACTTAGACCTAAATTTTTCTGCTTACACAGATTAAGTAAGACTTCAGTGCCATCTATATAGTTCTGGGGACACCAAGATCAATTAGCCAATGCCCACAAGCTCTGCAAGTCAGAGCCTTGCCTTTTATAGATACTGGATTACAATTTTCTAAAAATGATAATTTAAGGGACTCCTTTTCCATTGCATGGCATAGCCTACCAGTACCCTCTTAACCAGTAGAAACAGGCACAATCTATACCTTTGAATTTACTCACATTGGAAAACCAATTCTAGAAATCCCAGAACCGATTCATAGTAGTCATCCTTAAGTTTCTGTTCTTATGGAACTACTTCTGGTACAGCATTCCCTATCAGAATAGAAAAGAAGAACCACCAAGATAGATGATATAGACACACACACCGACACACACACAGATATAGATAGATACTAAGGGATTCATTAAAGGAATATGATCTTATGAAATTGTGGGAACTGATTAAGCAATTGTCTTCATATTTGACTTTGGAGCTTGAAGTCCACAGGGCAGGAAGTTTGGAAGGAAAGATGGATTTAAGGTTGTAGAGAGTAAGAACAGGTTGGAACTCACAAGTGAGCTGAAACCCACAAGGACAAATTGAAACTTGTGTCGGTTCTTGTCACCTGTGACCTTGATGGTTATGGGCATCCTACAGAGGCTGGGGCCCTTCTTCAAAGAGCCAAGCACATTCAATTATTTAAGGATCCAGAGAAGATGAAGGATCTAATGAAAGGTAAAACAGTTGCTGGCCCAGAAACTGCCTTACACCAACAAGGTGAAACAGATTAGCCACGTATATGAGTTGCAAAATGGCTGCTGCTTCACTTGCAGCCTCTAAATCTCCCACATGAATCTCTCTTGAGACTCACCTTAACCAGAAAAATATAAAGAATGCAATTTTAGGAAGCAGCACAGTATTATAAAAGCTCCACTCTGAAGAATGTGACATTCAGAACAAAATGAGATTGCTGATGCTGATTGGAGAGGATACAGCAAAAATGAGACATGCTGGCTTAATTACAAGAGAAGTGGGAGAGATGAAACAGGCACCTCATAGATGGAGACATATAAAATACAAGGAAGGATTCAAAAGAAGATAATTCTAGGCACTAATTCATAATTGTCTCTACACTGACTAAATATGAACTGAGGGGAGGAGTAAAGAAAGGTTTGCCTTCTGAACTCCAAATGTATATTTCATCAGTTTGAGTAAGACTGGGTTCTTTCTGGTGATGAGTTAAATCTGTAGGCTTTTTCTATCCTTGAAGAATTTTAAGAGCAAATTTATAATTAGAGGTCAGAATTTTTTCTTTTATATAAAGCACCTCTGAAAGCCTGCCCTCAGAGGTATTTTTCAGTCAGGGCACTAGCTTTGTGCAAAACTTTATACACTATCCAGGCAACTGCATGCCCCTACTAGTAATCTTACTGGGAGTAGGGTTCCTGCACTAGTGAGGGAACTGAGTTAAAGCAGTTGGTTCACAGAGAGATTTAGAAGGAGGCTAAAACTGCCTTGCTCATTAAAGAACTTTGAATACAAAGAGAGTTGCCAGCAGGTGAATAAGTGGGGGAGCTCCCCAAATAGAAGCTCTGATCATAGTGCTTTAACCCATTTTCAGTATCTCCTTACCGACTTGGAAACAAGAAAGCCTGTTTGATCAGTATGGAATATGAGGATATTAAAGCGAAAATTTTATTATCAGAAAGCTTACGGAAGCAAAAGTAATTTAAGAACAGTACTTAAAAAATTTCAAGTTCATGGGTCCAAAATTTTTAGAATGAAACTCAGCTTCAAAGATTAGAAACATTGACAACTTAAAGGAGAAATGAACAAAAAAAAATAAATGAAAAAATGTACAGCATGTTTTGTCAGACCATTTCAATAAGCTCTATAATGTGTCAATGGAAATGACATTCTCAGATATGTATTGTTTTGTACCCTCATGCCCAGATGTGGAAAGAACAACAGTTTGGTGGGATATCTTTAAGACTGCTTAAGGAATGAGCTATGACTCTCATGTGGTCTTTCGTTCTGAGTTTAACCTGCAGATGAAAAATAGGTGCTCCCAAACTTATAGCCAACCATTCTATTCAACCACATCACCATGGTCAATGGCTACCCTATAGACTATACTCATCAAAGTGATTTGCTAAGAAAAGACACTTTTTGTCACCAATATCCTTCTTCAAACTCATCAAACTGATTTAAAAAGGTGTTTCAAGTCCAAGTTGCCCTTTGCTGTCATCATATTGGACCATCTCGTTGAACAGCGAGAAAGTAACTGTAAAAGAGCATTTAACAATCTGCTTCACATCCACCTCTTTACCAGCCAAATTACACCTATAAAGTTAAAACAGAGCCTCTTTGGATTCTCAACAAACATGAACAGAATTTTTTATGGTTTGTGCAGTGGTTACAGTGTGCTGCTGTTTCTTAATTAGCATATATATGGACGCCTTTTTTTCATCCCACTTTATTGTTGTTGCAGTAATTCAATACAAGTATCCTAAACATTTACATTGAGGAGCATATTTATGATTTATTCTGAAGGAATGGCACACACAGTGTTGTACATCTGCTTTCAAAGTCATTGCTTCATTTCATAATCTCATACACCTTTTAAGAATGAGAAATATTGCAGTTTTGGAGCATGCCTTTATTTCTTTAGCATTCCTGCCTCTCTGTGAATTTTATTCTTTAACATACTCCATTCCCCATAATGATGCTTAAATCATTTTTACTGAATGGTGGTAATTTTTTCCCTGAAATTTCTCACAACAGAATAATGAACTGTCCCCTTAATCCACTCTACTGGACTTTTATTATTAAAAAAAAAAAAAAAACAACATTTCCTCCTATTTGGTAACTGTCTAGAGTTACTCTCAGCTTCTTCAAAATTATTTATGTATAGTCCAAAGCACAAACCTTCCATAAATAAGCTAAATACATGTATATATGAACCATTATAGTTTCTTTAAAGTGTGATATTTTCCTAAACCATTTACATCTTAAAGGGTCAATAGAAAAGGGTTTAATTGAACAAAACTGTCATTAAAAAATCCCTTTAGGTCTTCAAGGTGTTTTTCTTTGCATTATATACACCTATCTTGACACAATAAAGTTGTAGTGATCTGCTTTAGTTTCAAAATGCAAGGCTCTGCGACTTCTACATTTGCAATAGCTCCGTCATGTTCATGTTCCGCCTTAGGTTTTGTCCTGCCGGTATCTCTACTCTGCCTCCTTTACATATAGAAGGAGCAAGTTGCAACTTGAGAGAAATGATAAAGAGCTGCTTTGATGTAACAGTTGGGGCTTATAGTATCAAAATTATGAATTTCAAATGAAAGGTTGGAGGAAGAATAGTCATTCCTTTCGGGTGTGGTCTGAGTGATCAGTAAAGGTAACTGAGATGGGAAGTACTGGCTGAGCCCTCTCCTGGCTCACCGTCATCCCACTAGCAGAGTGCAAGTCATCTGTGAATACAGCATTCTATGCATCCCCACTTACTATTTTCCAGCTCATTCCTAGGGAATCTTGCATGGCTATCCATAAGAAAAAGGGAAAGATGAATACATATTACTATAATATCAAAAGCATTGTAATAAACCAAGACAGCCAGGCCTCCTTTAAGTCTAGTCATGGGGATTGGGAGAGCCTTTCTCTCAGCTTGAACGTTTAGAGAGGAAGAAGGACAAGGACCACACAGGGAAAGGAACACCAGAGCAATGTGGTTCAGATCAGTGGTAACTGTCAGAGTTACATGAACAGCAGATAAGCACACCACTGACCAGACCTGGAAATGGGGAACTTCATTTGTAGGAAGTTAAATTTAAAGGCGACAAAAGAGAATGGATGAACCATTCAGGATTCTGCATAAAGAAAAATAAGAATAAGAATAAAAAGAATAATGATAATATCTGCTGATATGTAGAAAAATCTTCAAATTCCAAGCATTTTACATATATTATCTCATTTAATACTTAAACATTCCTATAAAGTAGGGGCAATTATCCTCCATTTACAGCCAATGAAATTGAGGGATAACTGGCTTAAATGACGGTTTACACGGTTCTACAGCAAAACAGCATCATGCTGAGCTTTAAAACAAACCAAATATTCTGGATCCAGTCTGTGCTCTCAATTACAATGGAATTCCTGGCAGGAAAGAGGGAACTCTTGGGTTTCTATTTACAGGGGCTCCATCATAAGTGTTCAAACTCTATTTTTGCTAGAACATTGCTGTGGCTACCTAGATGCAGCATTTCCTTGGTTGTATTTCACCAGTCTATTGAGAAAACTGAAAATAACACAGGTGAGTAACAGAAAATAAAACTCAATCATGGTTCTCAACAACAGCATTGGTTATTCTCTCATTTTTCATTCATTCATTCAGTTACTCATTCATTAAATAATGAATTTATCCATTCATCCTCTTTTAGCCCTGAGTGGATATTGTACAATCCACAAATACTTTCAAACCCAAACTTTACTTCATTTGCCAGAAGAAGCCATGTTTCCATAAGCTCATAACAGCACATGCCTTGGAAATTTGCTTCCTAATCCCTAAAACAGAAAGAAATTCTGTCTTGAATTCCTTCTACTATTACATATAGCTATATTTTCAATAGTTCTGTGTGTTCATAGTGTAAATGCTTCCAAGAAAGTTAAAAGGCACAGTTCCATTGGAACTAATATGTTGATAATTTGTATTTAAGAAAATGGTTGATCAATATTTTGCTGAAGATCCAAGCTGCATCACATAAAACACATGCACAAACAGATATTGCAATGCGTTTTGAATTCTCATCATGTATTTCGAGTGAAGTCTAAATGAATAAACATCGGTGTGTAAGAGAAAAGAGTATAATTCTCTAGGGGAGCTAGCAATTCTGCAAATGCTGATGCCATTCAGACTTGGTAACATATAAAACACTTTCACAAGGAGATAAGAAATATCCTTTTTGTCATTACATACATATTAATCTGTAAACAAAATGAATATAGGAATAAGTTTGCTAAATATTTAAGCTGCTTTATCAGCAGATGACTTCATTGATCTGAAATGGAAATATATTTACAATCTGACCCTTCATTTTGCCTCACACCACCTGATGTTGAAGATGCACAGTAAATTAAAGGTCATTCAGTGACTCACATCTAACAACTGCATGATTAGTCCTGAACACCTACCTTCTGATAGATTCCACAATCATTAAAATGTGCTGGAGCCTTGAATCCACTTAAGTGTTTTTAAATTAAGCCAGTATAACTCTTCCTGCAAGTGTTGCCTTGCTTTTTCCCCAATGTGTTAGCTCTCCAGGGAGCTGATACAAAGTAGCTGTTCCAAACTTCAGAAGGGAAGTGCTAGTTGCCAGACTTGAAATTGTTGCTGAGATTACAACAAATTCCCAAACCACCCCTCAGCAGAAACAAGCAGATAGTCTCATATGCTAAGATAGCAAGATGAGATTTAAGAGACAGAAACTTTTACAGGGAAGAATCCTTTGTAGCAATTGTGAAAATGCCACTTACCAACCGCTTTTCAGGGCAGCCTCCCCTCTCCCCCCTTACCAGTTTGCAGAAGTTTTTCTACTTCCCTCACATTCAAATGCCCACCTCCTCATGTTTATTCATAGGAGTCTGGCTGCACCACAAATTAAGTTAAGCTATTTCCTCTCCCTTTACAGCACCTGCTAAAACTGGCTCTGACCAGCTGTAACCTCCATTTTAAGACCAAGCATGGTTTGTGACAGGGCATGCTTCCATTAGCCCAAGTCCTCTCACCACATCCTTAGCCATTCCCTTAAGCCTGCCTTCCCTAGATTGTATAAAACCCAGACACCATTTTGTTTGAGGAGACTGATCTGAGGCTTTTCCTTCAGTCTCCTTGCTTGTTGACTACACATTAAATTCTTTCTCTTCTTGAAATCCTGGTGTCATGACATTGACTTCTATGTGCTTCTGGCAATGAGCCCACTTTGGGTAAAAGGTGTGTTGTAACATTGAAAAGACTTGTAGGTAAGGGGATTTAGCTCTATTAGTGGCTGGGAAGAAAGGTAAGAAATTTTAAGTAGAACAAAAGAAATGAGATGACTGATAATTTTAGAAAATTTCTAAATGATTAATTAGTAAGTCTTTCTTTATTACATATTGTCTCATAGTTCAGTTATTTCTGCAATAATTTGCATTCAAAATCACATATAAATAAAGGCAACTACCCCAACCACATTATGCTCATCTTTGTATCTCTTCAAATCCCAATATTATTAATATTATTAATAATATTAATACTATCCCAATAATATAAAATTTGATAAACATTTGTTAATTGGATCTTACCAACTGATAAAAATTTTTCACCATCTTAAAAATGGCAAGCCTTGAATTTAGGAAAGTGGCCATGGAGCTAACTTAAAAATTACAACTCATACATTTCTTCATTCTATAGAGACTAATCAGTCATTGCATATTATTGCGCACAAGTCCTTGAAAAAAAATTTCCCCTTCCCTTGGCCTTAAAGTAAGCATTCAGCTGAACTATCTCAGACAAATGTGAATCTATTCTATTTCTACAGAACTCTAGGGAAGTATTAGGCACAGTCCTCTTCAGTAAACTATTCCACCAATAATATTACCCTTTGTTAATATTGTTGGAATGAATTTATTGACTAATTGACAAAATGCCAATGGGAGAATTTAACCTTATATGTATTCACAATACAGCAGACTTTTAACAAAAAGTCAGAAGTCCTCTGGGTATATTACAAATGTCAGTCAAAACTTTAAAAAGTTAATAGGCAAAGCTCAAGACTCCCTTTATGGATTGCTTGAGGGTCACTATTATATTGCTTCAAAATCAGATATAGTGTAGAAAAATTAAACTCTGGTTAAGGTCCATTAATTATAGTGCAATGCCTCAGCCAAACAACAGCTTGGCTTTAAATCAATACTCAATTAAATACTTCCTGCAGTTCTCGCCATTAATTGCCCTGTAGCTTAGAAAATAACATTCTAACTGCTTGTAGAAAGGTAATCAAAATTGGTGTGTGAACTTGTTTGGTTCCTTTGTGGTTATCTTTTCTCAACAAGCAAAATAAACTTTCTCTGTGACTTATAATCCATACCTGTCAAATCCTCTCAAAACTATTGAAAATTAAATATAATAACAGGCAAGAGATTTTTGATTGTGGAATAATACTTAGTTTGTCTTTAATTAAAGAACAAACAACATAAAATTCCTTTCTCGATTGTCATTAAAAAATGGCATCATTTCTATATAGATCTTTAGTTGGGGACATTCAGCATTCTTGCTGCCTATACAATATTGGATGGGAAATATTTAGGGGGGGTAACATCTTCCAGCTGCTGATGGCAAGGAGACACGTAATGATTCAGCAGGAAATGTTATCTTGCTATGCAATGAAGAATCATTTTTCAACTCAACTCTGAGCACAGAGTGACTCATCCTGCCAAAGGTGATTTACAATGACCCTCCCACTGATGCATCATCTAGAATGCTGATTGTGCATCAGGACATACAGGAAAACAGAGGAGGGAGATGTGAGATTAAGAATGCTCACATTAGACAGGGCTACAGAACCTAGCCATTTTGCAAAAACCATCACTGCATCTAAAGAATAAGGATGGTGAGACACAACTGAGGCAAAAAATGCAAGTATAAACACCAATATCATGCAATCAGCAAGCATCAAGTATTTACAAATGTGATGACAATAATTTAGAAAATACATTTTTGAAATGAAGTTATATTTCAGCTTACACAGCCTGGGGCAAGACACTGTGGGAATGAGAAGAGAAACAGCAGAAGAGAAACAATGCATCTAGAAAAGGAGACATGTCGTGAAAAAGGAGCCCTTTCCTTAGCCTCAGTTAGTCAGGTTTTACTGTAGAGGACTTAGAAGTATGTGTTGTGTAGTATTTGAAATTGTTTTATTTGTAGCAGGCTTGAAATCTGCCCATTATGATTCAGATGTGCAAAAACACAACTTTCCATATTTCTCCCCACTGGAAGCAAATTGCTCCCTGAGCCTCTTTTTAAAAATGCAATCCAGGCCCATCCAGGTAACTCAGTCACATCCTGTTGAAAAGATGTTTTTGAGTACTTATGTACTTAATAGAGATATCAGACTCAGATCATTCACTGTTCAAACTCCCTAACAATGATAATCCCTTGAGCACTTACCTCTTTGCCCATCTCATCCTTGGAAAGCTTTTGAGAATAAGAAGTTGCTGGCAGGGGATCACAATCAAGAGGTAGAGGAAGGTCCTTTATAAGGATTTTCCTCAAGGTCCATGGGATATATCAACATCCCATTAGTCTTTTGTGTTAGCATTTGTGCTCTCTGTATCCATAGCTGATGTCCGTGGTTCCGTCTAGCCTTTGGGCACATATTAGCATCCTTTTGGATGACCAGAGCCCTATCATTGCCTTGATGTCTATCCGCTAAATCCCAGGCCCCAGTATGACACATCAGCCTTCTTTGTAATTCCATGTTCTCCATGAGGTCATGCAGCAATTTCTTGATTTTTTCCACACCAGGTATTAGAGAACTCTGGGATGCAGTGGGAGCCACCATCCCACATCCTCTTTCTGGCTGAAAATGTATCACCTTCATATAAAATCCCTGAATACCACATTTGAGGAGCATTATAAAGCTTTGCTCCCCAGTGTTCCAGATGCGAATAGAGGACTTGCTGCTACTCCCTGAAATTACCAAAAATATGACAGTATCATCCACATTGAAGCCTCAATGCACTCTTCTCCCTCTTGCTTTTAGGTTTTCATCTAACCCTGGTGTTCTAGTTTGCTAATGCTGCCAGAATGCAAAACACAGGAAATGGATTGGCTTTTATAAAGGGGGTTAATTTGGTTACATAGTTACAGTCTTAAGGCCATAAAGTGTCCGAGGTAACACATCAACAATTGGGTACCCTAACTGGAGGATGGCCAATGGTGTCCAGAAAACCTCTGTTAGCTGGGAAGGCATGTGGCTGGCGTCTGCTCCAAGTTCTGGTTTCAAAATGGCTTTCTCCCAGGATGTTCCTCTCTTGGCTGCAGTTCCTCAAAAATGTCACTCTTAGTTGCTCTTGGGGCGTTTTTCCTCTCTTAGCTTCTCCAGAGCAAAAGTCTGCTTTCAAAGGCCATCTCCAAAATGTCTCTGTAAGCTGAAGCTCCTCTCTCAGTTCCAGTGCATTCTTCAAAGTGTCCCTTTTGGCTGTAGCTCCTTTTCAAAATGTCACTCTCAGCTGCACTGAGTTCCTTCTGTTTGTCAGCTCATTTATATGACTCCAGTGATTTAATTTAGAACCACTGTGCCAGTTTGAATATATTATGTCCCCCAGAAAAAGTCATATTCTTTGATGCAATCTTGTGGGACAGACATTTTAGTGCTGATTAGATGGGAATCCTTTGAGTGTTTCCATGGTTATGTGCCCCACCCAACTGTGAGTGATGACTCTGATTGGATAATTTCCTTGGAGGTGTTACCTCACCCATTCAGGGTGGGCCTAAATTAAATCACTGGAGCCATATAAATGAGCTGACAAACAGAAGAAACTCAGTGCACCTGTGAGTGACATTTTGAAGAGCAACTGAGAGTGATGTTTTGAAGAGGACCTACAGCCAAGAGGGACACTTTGAAGAATGCAGGAGTTGAGAGAGAAGCTGCAGATGAGAGATAGTTTGAAGATGGCAGTTGAAAGCAGACTCTTGCTCTGGAGAAGCTAAGAGAGGACAAACGCCCCAAGAGCAACTGAGAGTGACATTTTGAAGAGGAGCTGTGACCTAGAGAGGAATGTCCTGGGAGAAAGCCATTTTGAACCCAGAACTTTGGAGCAGATGCCAGCCATGTGCCTTCCCAGCTAACAGAGGTTTTCGGGATGCCATTGGCCATCCTCCAGTGAAGATACCTGATTGTTGATGCATTACCTGGGATACTTTATGGCCTTAAGACTGTAACTGTGTAACCAAATAAACCCTTTTATAAAAGCCGATCCATTTCTGGTGTTTTGCACTCTGGCAGCATTAGCAAACTGGAACAGATTTTGGAACCGAGAGTAGGGTTCAAACCCACGCAGGCACTAGTGGGGTAACACCTCCATGGAAATTATCCAATCAGAGTCATCACCCACAGTTGGGTGGGGTGCATCTCCATGGAAACACTCAAAGATTTACAATCTTATCAACACTGATATGTCTACCCACACAAGATTACATCAAAGATAATGGTGTTTTGGAGGACATAATACATTCAAACCATCACACCTGGTCAGCAGAAAAATGCCCCTAAATCATCCTTCCTGCTTGATAGTTTATAATTAAATCTTGTGGTCAATTCTCCAACCTTTGTTCCTGAGTTATTAAAGAGAAGATTTTGGAATTAAGAAAACTCTTTTCTGTTTTCAAGTGTTTGTTCTTTGCCATTGAAAGTCCAGACTTCAATAATATAATCTCTGAAATGGACTTCAAGAGCATATTTTGAAGGCCAAAAGGTCAACATTGACTATATTTTTCTTTCTATTCTAGCCATAAGAATCCTAATGTGGTAATGTACCATTGGAGAGTGTTTCTGATACTTTAGCATGTACTTTGTTAAGTACTTTGCATGTGTTACCCATTTTATAGTCACAACATTTAACAAATGCAGATACTGAGGTACAAAGAAGTTAAGCAGAATACCAAAACCACATGGGTGGTGAAGCAACCAGGAGTTGAGGCCAGGCAGCTTGTGTCCAGAATCCGTTTTCATTTTCTGTTATATTACATTGACTAAGACAAACTATGAGGATCCCTCCACCTGGATTGTGTAAATACTGAAACCTTGGGCAGCACAGGTACCCCTCTCCTCTGCTGCCAATTGGAGCATGTAGAGCCACCATTCACTGAACCTGACCTGAGCAGTCAACCTCCCAGGGACACTAGCATGATGGGACCTCTTTCCCAGCCCTTTTAGATCCTCTGTGCTGTGAACTGATAAAGTGGTCATTTGTTGAAAATCTTTGTTGTGTCTGATACTGTGTTCCCATGACATACCATATAACAATTCACTCTGAAAATATGGGAAACTTTCCTAGATAGAGGAGTGCACCAGAATGCACAAAACCAGATGAGCAGAAACTCTAGGGATGGTGGAGTACGGAGCTCCAGGATCCAGTCATCCTTCAAAAACTGCTGGTGGACAGGCAGAAACTCTTTGAAACAAACTGTTCTGGGGCTCCAGAGGCCAAGGGAGCACTTTATACAGCATCCAGGGAAGAGTGGGAGAGAGATTGAGAAACTGCAGTAAAAACTGGTCCTCCAGGCTGCAATCCAGTTTTTTGATAGAGCAGCAGAAGAAAGATCTCCTTCCAATTTCCCTCAGGTTATTAGTAGAAGTCATCTCTGAGACTGCAGAACTGAGAGGCTGCTGTCTAATGTCCAAAGTTGCTATTGTGTGGCCCTCTCTACAGGCACTTCACAACATGGCAGTTTGATTCTTCAAGGACAGCAGGAGAATCTGCTAGCAAAACAACAATGCAATATAATGTAACACAGTCACTGGAATGATATCCCATCACCTTTGTCATATAATGTAACACAATCATGGAAATGACATCTCATCACTTTTGACATATTTCATTGGTTAAAAGCAAGTCACACCCTAAGTTAAACCATGGACTATAGTTAAAAGTATAAAATTATAAAATGTGCTTTCAACAGTTGTAACAAATGTACCATACAAATGCAAAATGTTAATAATAGGGTGGTATATGGGAATCCTATATTTTATGCAATATTTTTCTGTAACTTCTCTATAAAAGCAAGTCACAGGTCCCATCCAATGTCAAGGGCAGGGGATTACACCAAGACATGAACACCAGAGGGTAGGAATCATGAAAACCACCTGAGGGTCTCTCTACCACAAAAAGGCAAAACTATAATGACAGAGAACAAATTGGTGGTTGCCTGTGGTTAGGGGTAGGAGCAGGGAGCAGGGATGGACTGCAAAAGGGAAGTTTTGAGGGGTGAGGGAAGTGTTCTACAACTGGATTTTGGTGCTGCTTACACAACTCTATAATTTTTCATTGAACTGTATATTAAAATGGGTGAATTTTATGGCATGAAAATTATAACTCAATAAAGGTGTTAAATACAAAAAAAAAAAAAAAATTGATGAACCTGTCCTCTAACAGCACCATATCATAATCTGGTATGTTTCTCTCTTGGTGTATCCCAGGAGTCACTAGAGTTAACGTTCATAAACTAAAATTATGTTTTAATTCTTCATATGTATTATATTTCTCTCTGTAATTATATGAAAAACTCATAAGTATGCATAATGAATCACCTCATAAACTCTAGAAACCCAATGGAGAAACAAGCTATCATAGTTCAAACAATCAGGAAATACAATATTTGTTAATGGGTTCCTTGTGACAAGTCATAAAAAATCAAAATGTTTAACTTGGATTCTAATGAACAGCATTAGAACAGATTTTCTAGTCTGAAAGTATAATGATAGTTTTTCTCTGTGTGTGCCAAATGAAGAACATTTAGGAGAAAGAAATTTGCATTCACTTATCATGTGCTTCCTATCTTGATTTAAGTGATGTTATTATTTATACAATATATGTTAAATTCAAGAAAGACTTAGTATACTTTAATATATAGATATATAAAATAGGAAATTTAATATTTATCCCTTTATTTAATATTCTTATTTTGATTTGAGATATATTTGATGGTGTATGTATTTATACATTTGTATTCCCCATGTATTAAATCAAGGAATGATTTATTCTATACATGTAGTATTTAAAAATACAAAATTCTACATTAAAATTAAATTAAAATCAAATAAATTAAATTAAATATGAGTATATGTGCAAGGAAAGATAAAAGAACAACTGGTTTTATTTACATACTTCTGTGCTGTAATGTTTTACTGTACTTTGCCCAGTCAGGAAAACAGAAACCACAATTGGAAGAAATTTAATATAGGGAATAAGTTATAAAAGGGTTAGTAGGATGGGAGTAATCAGAGGGAAAATGTAAAATTTCATGATTTCTATCTGTAGTAAACTACCACTGCCCTTGACTGCATAGCAGAAAGGAAAATGGCATTACCCAGAACTCTCTGCCAAGCTGAAGTTGCTATAATCCCACTTCAGATGTTTGGATGCTCTACTGAAGCTGCTTTGAAGAAGTCAAAGGGACTATTCTCTTGTTGATACTGCAGAAATCCTGGGACCCAAAATTATGTGCAGTTGTCGCTGCCAAAGATGGATGCCAGGGTTGATGAAACACTTGCTGCTACTTCTGCTTTGCTATAGCCCACAAAACCTGTGCTCCTGCTGGAAACATTCTGCCTGATCAGGAACTGCGGTGCTCAGTATCACCCTTTATGACTGAAGCTGAAGCCTAAAAGATGGGGGTTTGGCTTTTTCCTTCCTCCCGTCTTCCAATCATCTGCCAGTGTCTCCATCGTTAGAGCCAAACAGAAGCCAACGGGCAAAGAAATCCAGGAAAAGGAGTCTTCAGACTTCCAGCCCTCAGTGACACAGAGTGGTGCACAGAAGCACAATAGTGGAGCTGAAAGAAAATGAACAAATGATCCTGTCCAACTCCTAAATCATAGCTAATTTGTGGTCTCCTTTTCCTAACATCAGTCTTTGTTAGTCTGCAAAGATTCCTTACATTTTTTCTGTTCTTCTTTTCTGCTCATTTTGAAACTAGAAAATGTATTTCTATTCTTTAAGTGATTATGTGTACCATTTTTACAGATGTTTTTACATAAATATTTTACCAACATTGCTGAAATTTGCACGACATCTCTATCCTTCTCCCTGAATAAGGAAAAAACACATCTTCATTACTCAATGCACTCTCTTTCCTCCACTTTCCTTATTACTACTATCTTGAAATTTAGTTACATTTTTTTGGATTAAGAATCTTTACACTTTTTTGTTTTTCTTTAATTCAATTTTATTGAGATATATTCACAAGCCATACGATCATCCACAGTATACAATCAATTGTTCACAGTACCATTATATAGTTGTGCATTCATCACTACAATCAATATTTGAACATTTGTATTACCACAGAAAAAAGATTAAGAATAAAAATTAAAGTAAAAAAGAACACCCAAAACATCTCATACTCCCACCCTTCCCTATTATTCATTTACTTTTTTCCCTCAAAAAATCTTTACGCTTCTAATGGTTAATATATATTACAAATTATTTTGCTTATCATATTTTCTGTGCTTCCTGATTTTCTCTCTGTTTGCTTTTCTTCTTGATAGGATCCTTTAGATTTTTCCTGAATGATAGTTTAGCTTGGTATCAGTTTCTACACACTTTCTCTTAGTACTTTTAAAAACATTTCTCCATTATTGTCTAAAATTTATTGTTAATAATTAGAAGACTGCTGTAAATTTAATTGGCATTCCTTTATATTTAGTCTATTTTTTCTCTTATGACTTTTAACATTTTTAAAATAATCCCACATATTTGGTAGATTTATTATTGTATAACTAGATCTGTAATTTCTTATCCAGTTTGACCCTTGGAGTACTATTTTGTTCTGAGGACTAACAGCATTTGTTAAAGTGAAAATATATTGAAATTATCTATTCAAATAATTAAAATTTCTGCACAATAACCACTTATTAGATTTATGGCTTGCAACTATTTTCTCCCATTCTCTCTGTTCTCTCCTTCTGGAAATACTACCTAGATCTTATGTCAGCATTTTTTTCTATACAGGGCAATTTATAAATATTTTATGCTTTCTTTGCAGGCTATTCAGTCTTCTTTGCAACTATTTAGCTCTGCATTATAGAACAGAGCAGCCATAGATGATCTGTAAATGAATGACTGTGACTGTGTTTCAGTAAAGCTTTTTTTGCAAGAACAACCTGTAGGCCAGATTTGGTCTATAGGCTATGTTTGCTGACCTCTGACTTAGACACAAGTTGATTTTTCTTCTCTTTATCTCACTCTACTATGTTTTGCGTCAATTCTCAGAACCAGTATCCAATTCATTAATTCTCTTCTTGACTGTGTCCAGTCTAGAAATATTACCCAGTGGATGACTACCTCATTTCCAGGATTTCCAACTCTTCTTGGCTCATATCTGCCTGTTGTTACTACACAATTTTAGCTTCTTTTCCTTAAATTAATTTTTATTCACAAACACTATACCCACTGAGCAAAAACTCTCTCTTTCCCATTTACCCCACTCTCTGGTAGCCTCTAATTTACTTTCTTCCTCAGCAACTTTGCAATTTCTAGATATCTTATATAAGTGATATGTGTCCTTATGCACCTTGCTTATTTCACTCAACATAATGTTTTTAAGGCTTACCCATGTTGCAGATTTTCTCAGAACTCCACTGCTTCTTGTGGCCAAGTAACATACTGTTATGTTTGTGTACCACATTTTGTTTATCCATTCATTTTTGGATGGGCACTGGGTTGTTTTCACCTTTCGACTATTGTGAATAGCACTACAATGAGCTTTGGATTGGAGGTATTTGTTGGAGACCCTGTTATGTTTTCCATTTCATTAGATATAGGAGTGGAATTTCTGAGTCATGTGGTAATTCTATCTTTAACATTTTGATCAAATCCCATAATGCTTTCTACAGTGGCTACACAATTTTACTTTCCTACCAGCAATTCAGTGGAGTTCCAATTTCTCAACATCCCCTCCAACACTTACCTTTTTTTTTTTTTTTTAATAATAGCCATCATTGTGGGTGTGAAGTGGTTTCTCATCATACTTTTGGTTTACATATTCCTAATGGCTAATGTGTTGAGCATCTTTTCATATGCATGTTATCCATTTGTATATCCTTTTTGGAAAACTTTCTGTTCAAGTCCTTTGCTCATTTTTATCTTTTTGTTTTTGCATTATAATGTTCTTTATAATTTCTGCACATTAACCACTTATTAGATTTGTGGCTTGCAACTATTTTCTCCCATTCTCTAGGTTGTCTTTTCACTTTCTAGATGAGGTGGCTTGGAGTTGTGTACACCAGAGAAATTTGTTTTTAATCTTAATTCATTCCTGTGGATGTTCCCATTGTAAATAGTCCTTTTGATGAAGTAACTTCAGTTAAGGTGTGGCTCAGCTGAATTCAGGCTGGGTCTTAGTTTTATTATTTCAGGCTTTATAGAGAAGGCCATAAAGAGAGAAGCACCTGGGAGCAGCCAGAAGCTGGAAGTCAAGAGAACTCAGAAAAGAAAGGTAAAGATGCTATCATGTGCATTGCCGTGTGATGGAAGAGATAAAGGTCAGGGATTCCTGAAGTCAACCCCGGAACACCACAGGATTCTGGGAGAAAGCATAACCTTGTTGACATCTTGATTCTGGACTTCTTCTAGACTCAAAACTGTGAGCCAATAAATCCCTATTGTTTAAGCAACTTGTTGTAATTGTATGGTATTTGTTTTAGCAGCTGGGGAATTAAAATACTTCAGAATGTACTCTGATGCACAAATATGTTTAATTTTGATGAAGTCAAATGTATAATTTCTTTATTTTGTTACTTGTGTTTTTGGTGTCGTATCTAAAAATCTTCTGCTGAATCCCGGGTCTTGAGTATTTGCCCATATGTTATCTTCTAAGTGTTTTATGGTTTTAGCCCTTACATTTAGGTTCTTGATTCACATTAAGTTAAATTTTGCATATGGTTTGAGGTAGGGAGCCAACTTTATTCTTCTGCTTATGGATATCCAGTTTTGCAACACTGCTTTTTGAAAAGACTCTTTTCTCTCCGTTACATGCTCTTGGAACCTTTCTCAAGAGTTAACTGTTGACAAAAGGGGAGTCTGTTTCTGTATGTTTACTTCTATTACATTGTCTATTTGTCTCTTTATGTCACTACCACACTGTTTTTTATTGTTTTGGTTTGTAGTACATTTTGAAATCAGGAAGTGAAAGTCCTAAACATAGTTCACCTTTTTCAAAATTTTTGAGGCTATTCAGTGCCCCTTGCATTTCCATATGGATTTGAGGACAGGTTTTTCCATTTCTGCAAATGGAATGCCTGCTGGAATTTTTATAGGGCCTATGTTGGATCTGTAGATCACTTTGGGTAGTATTGACATCTTACTAGTGTTCATTCTTCCAATCCATGAATGTGGATATCTTGCCATTTATTTGGGTCTTCCTTAATTTCTTTCAGCAATGTATTATAGTTTTCAGTGTCCATGTTTTTTTAACATCTTTAGTTAAATTTATTCATAGATATTTTATTCTTTTAGATGTTGTGCTAGTTTGCAGCTGTTATGTACACAAGAAAAGGCCATGTTCTTTTAATCCATTCTTGTGGGTTCAGACCTATTATAGGTGTGATCTTTTGATTAGGTTGCTTCAATTGAGATGTGACCCACCCAATTCAAGGTGGGTCTTAATCCTTTACCAGAGTCCTTTATGAGAATAAAATGCAGGAAAAAAGCAGAGAGAGCTCAGATAGAGAAACACCCAGAGAGCTTGGAGAGAAAACCCCCAGAGGAGCCAACAGAGGGAGGCAATGAAGCTAGAAGCTGAAAGCAATGAAACCTGAGAAAGAAAAACCAGCAGACGTCAGCTATGTGCCTTCCCAAGTGAAAGAGGTACACCAGATGCCGGTGGCCTTTCTTCAGAGTCCAGGGATCATCTTTTTAATGCCTTAATTGGGACATTTTCATGGCATAAGAACTGTAAATTGTAAATTAATAAATCCCCATTGTAAAGCCAACTGATTTCTGATATAGTGCATTCTGGTAGCTTTAGCAAGCCGAAACAGATTTTGGTACTGAGAAGCATCTTTTTGCAAATGGAATTGTTTTCTTAATTTCTTCACTGGGTTGTTCACTGATAATGTATAGAAACAAAATTGATGTGGGATATTAATCTTGTAGCCTGCCACTTTGCTGAATTTGTGTATTAGGTATGATAGTGTTCTTGTGGATTCCTTTGGATTTTCAGCATACAAGATTATGTTATCTGTAAGTAGAGATAATTTTACTTTTTCCTTTCCAATTTGGATATCTTTTATTTCTTTTTCTTTCCTAATTGCTCTGGCAAGAACTTCTAGCACTATATTGAGTAGCAGTGGTGAAAGTGGGCAGCCTTGTATTATTCCTGATGTTAGAGGGGATGCTTTCAGTTTTCCACCATTGAGTATGTTGGCTTTGGGGTTTTCATAAATGACCTTTATCCTGTTAAAAAACAGCCATGATCTCTAAATTCAATGTTTTGGGGTGGGACCTTTTGATGGAATGCTTTCGTAGAGATGTGACCCACCCAACTGTGGGTGAGGCCTTTGATTAAATTATTTTCATGGATGCGTGAACTCACTTATTCAGGATGGGTCTTCATTAGTTTATTGGAATCCTTTAAGAGAGTTCATGGAAAGAAGGAGCTCAGAGAAGTCAAGAGAGACATTTGGAGAGAAGCTAAGATACGCAATCCAGAGTTTGCCCCTGGGAGAAGCTAAGAGCTGACACAGATGCTTAGAGATGCTGGGAGATGCAGACAGAAGGACATTTGGAGATGCTAAGCTAAGAGATGAAGTCTTGAGTTTGCCCCAGAGAAGCTAAGAGAGGAGTCCCAAATGCTTAGAGAGAAACACCCCAGGAGAACCAAGCAGAGAGCTGAGAGAAGCTAAGAGAGACAAGCCCAAAGGCATTTTGGAGAAAGCCATTTTGAAACCAGAACCAGGGAGCGAATGACCAGCAGACACCAGCCACATGCCTTCCCAGCCAACAGAGGTGTTCCAGATGCCATTAGCCTTACTTCAGTGAAGGAATCCTCTTGTTGATGCCTTGGTTTGGACACTTTTATGGCCTTAGAATTGTAAATTTGTAACCTAATAAACCTGCTTTATAAAACCCAATCCATTTCTGGTATTTTGCATAATAGCAGCTCTAGCAAACCAGAACACCCATTCAAAAAGAAAGGTGGACACTTTCTCCAAGTCTCTTAGTAGATGCCAGTGGAAGTCCAGAAGCTCCTGCTGCAAAGAGGGCTGAAACTGAGGCTAGCATTGGCGCTGGTCCCTCAGTGATCCACCATATCAAGAAATACACACACACACAGAAGAAAGAAAACCAATCAAAAAGGTCCACTGGCTCTTAACAACATGATGGATTCTGATGGGAGGCTAGAAATTACTGTGCAGAAAAGGTCAAAAACATGCATCCACTTTTCAGGGATTTGCCAGATCAAAAAACCACTAAAAAGAAAGGGTGCACTGACTAGCCACATCCAGGTCAGTAGTGGATGAAAACTGCAAGCTAGTGTTGCTGAGAGTGCCAAAATTTAGGATAGCATCCATGTTGATCCCTCAGACATCTGCCAGTTCAACCTCAATTTCCAAACCCAACTTTTAGAGGACAAGGTTTTCTCTGCCTTCTCTGCCCCTCACTGGCCACTACCAGAATCTAGACCACATTTTTGTAGCCACTGCTGTTTCCACATCCACTTCTAAAGGGCTGAGGAATGGGGCTGTTCACTGGATGGTGAGCCTTAATTTACAGAAGCTGAGAACTCTGACAGCCTCTCCCTTCACCCAGGACTACTGTGGTTGTTCTAAGTATATGTTGTGGTTCCAGGGTTACCACCTAGTTAATTCCAATCTTTTTCTCCAGCTCATTCATTTTTCTGATGGGAAGAGTGATCTGTAAAAATTCCTACTCTGCCACTTTTCTTATTTTTCTTTTAAATGGGGGTTCCAGCATTATAGAGGGTTCCAAATTTCCACACCCTTAGCAACACACATTATGATCTGTCATTTTTATTTTAGCCTTCTCATTGTATGTGAAAAAGTTATTTCATTGTGGTTTTGATTGTTATTTCCCTAGTAATAAATTATGTTGAGCATCTTTTTCTGCTATTATTGGGTATCTTTATATCTTCTTTGGCAAAATATCTAATCAAATTCTTTGACCATTTTTTGATTGGGTTTTTGTCTTTTTATTATTGAGCAGTAAGGGTTTTTTATATATCCTAGGTACAAGTCCTTTATCAGATATGTGATTTGCAAAGGTTCTCTGCTCTTCTAGGCTGTCTTATCACTTTCTTGATGCTCTCCTTTGAAGCACATTTAAAAAAATTTGATGGTGGCAAATTTATCTGTATATTCTTTTATTGCTTCTGCTTTTGGTGTCATATCTAAAAAACTTGTACTCAACCAGGGTCTCAGAGATTTACTTCTATGTTCTCCTCTAAGAATTTTGTTGTTTTAGCCCTTATATTTTTCTTTGACCCATTTTGACTTAAATTTTGCATATGGTATGAGGAAATGTTTCCATTTCATTCTTTTGAATCTGACTATCCAGTTGTCCAACGACAACTGTTGAGAAGACAATTTTTTCTTTCTCCATTATAATGTCTCAGCACTCTGGTTGAAAATCAATTGACCATAAAGGTGGGGTTCTTTCTGGACTTTCATTTCTGTTCCATTGATCTTTATGTCTATTTTTATGCCAGAACCACATTAATTGATTACTATAGGTGTGCAATAAATCTTGAAATCAGGACATGTGAGTCCTCCCATATTGATTAATTTTCATATCAAACAAACTTTGCATACCTGGGAAAAATTCCACTTAGTCGTTGTGGTAGTCTGAAGCTGTTATGTACCCCAAAAGAAGCCATGTTCTTTTAATTCACTCCTGTCAGGTTATTTCAAATGAGATGTGACTCACCCCACTCAAAATAGTTAATCCTCCTACTAGAGCCCTTTATAACAGGATAAAAGCCACAGAGAAGCTAAGTGATAAAACTCAAAAGAGCACCAGAGAAGCTGAGAGAGGGAGCCACTGAAGCCAGAGCTGAAAGCAACAAAACCCAGGGGAAAAGGGCCAGCAGATGCCCCCATGTGCCTCGCCATGTGACAGAGGAGCCCCAGACACCAGCAGCCTGTCTTCAGAGTCCAGGTATTGTCTTGTCAATGTCTTGATTTGAATATTTTCATGGCCAAAGAACTATAAATTATAAGTTGATAAATCCCCATTGTGAAAAGTCAGTCTATTTCTGACATATTGCAGTCTGGCAACTTTATCAAGCCAAAACAGTAATATTTAATCCATTTTATATGAGTTGGATTCAGTTTGCTAGTGTTTTTTGTTTGTTTGTTTTTTGTTTTGTTTTGTTTTTACTTTTGCTTGTATATTCATAAGGGATACTGCTCTGTAGTTTTCTATCCTTGTGATAATCTTTTTCTGGTGTTTGTAGCAGGGAAATTCTGACCTCATAGAATGAGTTCAAAAGTGTTCTCATCTATTTTATGGAAGAGTTTGTAAAGAATAAACATTCTGCACATTTCTTTATAGGGGAATTTTCACTGAGTAAAGAATTTTAGATTAGAAGTTATTTCTAGTACTTTTGAAGATGTCATTTTTATTGTATCCTGGCTTCCATTTTACTGTTAAGAAATTAGCTGTCAATAATAGTGTTGCTACTTAGAAGATAAGATCTCTATTTTCTTTGAATATGGGTGGTTGAATTGTGTACCCCAGGAGAAAAAAAAAAAAAAAAAACATGTTCTTAATCTTAATCCATTCCTGTGGATGTGAAACTGTGGTAAATAGGAGCTTTGAAAATGTTATTTTTAGTTAAGGTGTGACTTAACTGAATGAGGTTAGACCTTATTCTTGTTACTGAGGCTTTATGAAGAGAAAGCCACATGGAGGAGCAGAAGCTGGAAGTCAACAGAACCTGGCAAATAAAGGAGAAGATGCTGCCATGTGCATCGCCATGTGACAGAAAAGCCAAGGACCCAAAGATCACCAGCAGGCAATCCCAAAGTGCCACAGTCTTCAGGAAGAAAGCATGACCTTACTAACTCAATTTTTTTTACTTCTCCTAGGCTTAAAACCATGAGCCAATAAATTCCTGTTGTTTAAGCCAACCCATTGTACGTTATTTGTTTAGCAGATAAGAATCTAAAACAGCTACTTTAAGATTTTCTCATCTTTGGTTTTCAATAATTTTCATAGGAAAATTTTTCATATTAAAAATATTATTCTATTTAGAGTTCTTTACCATTACTAGTCTTTTATTTGATCAGTTTTGGAACATTTTCAGCAATTATTTGTTTCCATATTGCCTCTTTCTCATTCTGTCTCCTTTCTTCTTGGAATTCAAATCATACATATTTTGCTATATCCCATTGCAGTCAATTTTTTTTCCTTTCTATCCCTCTGTCTTTTCCTACTTTATTTTTGGAGAGTTTGCTTTATTTCTCTTCATTTGCATCTAATATGCTGCCAAATCTATGTATTATATTTAAATACATTTTTTATTTATGTAATTTTAATTTGCTTTTTTAAAATAGTTTTCAGTTACGTGCCTACAATTTCAATCTTATCCTTGAACATAGTATGTATGGCTAATTTAAGGGTGGAATCTGTTAAATGTATTATCTGGATCATCTGTATTGAATGTTCTCCTGGTTTTCTGTTGTGTTGATTTATCTTCTCATGTGTCCAGATTTTTTTAAAAAAATTCAGTAGTAGACAGTACATATAAAACACCAAGATGGTAATTTGAGGCCCTGAATTTTATTATCTTTCTTTGGGGAGAATTTACATTTGTTTCTGGCAGAAAGAAAAGGTTATGACTATCTTAGATCACTTTGATCTAATCAATAATTTGAAATAATTTGAGTTCAGGTCTCAAAGCCTGCTAACGCCTATCAATCTTTGGTTCAATTTTATTCTATGGAGTAATCACTTGTTGGACCCCAGACTCCAAATTTTGCTTCCTTATTCTCATTAGTCTCTGAAAAACCACTAGAGGAAAAGTTTCTCCAAATCCTGCACTCCCACTCTGCATTCCCTTCTCCAGGATCTTGGCCTGAAATCTTTACTGCCTTGTTGATTCTCTCTAGCCTTCAAGCACATGTTATATAACACATTGAGAAGATTTTCCTGTTTTCTCCATGGGAAGGATTGGTCAAATTCTGTAGTCTACTATTATAGCAAAAGAACCCTGTATATTACTTTTGAAATCAATCAATCAGTCATGCATTCATATGGTATAATTTATAATGATAGTGTTTGGTGCAAAAGTGGAAGAAGGACATACAAAAGTGGAGTTGACTTTAAACATTGCTAGGAATTCAGGGTTTAGTCAAATGCTGAACTTTATATTAGCTATACATATTATGTTCAAGGACAAGATTGAATTTCCAAGGTAAATTCAGAAGAGAGGACGTGGACAGCCAAAAATACAGTCACCACAGTTCACCACAAAAGAGATTCATATACAACAAGCATTTATTGATCATCCATTCATTATGTTATAATCACAGTGTCAGGAAATGTACTTACATAGAAGAATCAGACATGAAATCTGTCAGGAAGGATGGTACATTACATAATGGAAATGTTAAGAGATTACCTGATGTTCAAATGAACTAAGTAAGCTTCTAAAAGTAATTAGGAGAGAGTTAAGCAAGAAATTCACTTAACTTTTGGAGGAGTTTTGGTGGAGAGGTGGAAAGGGGAAAGTTAAGTGATATAAGTAATTTTTCTCATAAACAGCAATCGAGAAAGGAGATCTAAAGTTGGTAAATCAAGTAATATGAGAATAAGCAAATTATTTCACATTATTGGGTTACCCTACAGAGGAACCCATACTAGAAATAGTTTAAAAATATTTTACTCTTGGGCTGGACAATATTTCAAATTTAAAGACCTTTCATATTTTTTGACCATATGCATTTAATACTTAATTTTTAAAAAGCACATCTATAAAATGAACATGAAACCTCTATATAAACATCTTATGATACTATTACATATATTTCATTTTTAATTTTTAAGTATCATTATCTATCAATCTTACTTTTTTAAGAATAGTGTTCTATATCCAGAGCAGCTATCAAAGAAGAAAATGAGGTTTTGAAAATTATTTTATTAAGCTTTAGTTTTAAAGATAATGTAATAATGATACACAACTCCTTAAAATTCTTATATTCACCTCTTATTTCTTATATTCAAGTAATTTTTTGTCATCTTCTTAATATTGAGGTCAATATGACTAACAGAGTGATATTTCTGTGCTACCCATTCAAGTTAAAGAAAATAAAACTTTTACAAATGTACTGTTTAATCAAGATGAACCATTTACTTTATGCCCACTAAACCCCTACCATTACATACCTAACATAGCGGCAAAATAGATTGATATAAGCCCTAAAAGAAAAACCTGGGGTTGCCAGCAGGGACCAACTGATAGCAACACTTACACTAATAATGTTTTGCATGATCTAAAGGCTATGAGGAAGAGTATCAGAATTTAAATAGCATTAATCCAAATCTCTAAGCCCAAATAAACATCTGCATCAACTAAAAAAATCCAGAAGAATCATTAGAAAGATCAAAATCAAAGAATTCTAGTTAGAAGTAATCTTACAGGATATTTAGGTCATTTCATTTACAAATAGGAAAACAGAGGCCCGCTTCTTAGTGTCAGAGTTCAGACTCAAATTCACATCTTCTGATCAAAGATCATTCTACTGTTTTTTCTAACTATTTGTGTGGGTTTGAAACTAGACCCCAGAAGAGCCCTGCCCTGATCTTTAAATCCAATCTTGTTGGGTGAAAACTTTGATTGAATGTTTCCATGGAGATGTGACTCACCCAACTGTGGTGAGACCTTTTGATTAGATCATTTCCATGGAGCTGTGGCCCCACCCATTCTGGGTCTTCATTGGATCACTGGATTCCTTTAACAGAGCTCACAGAAAGTAGAAGTGCAGAGAAGCTGAGAGAGACATTTGGAGAGAAACTAAGAGCCAGTATAGACCCAGACACTTGGAGACACTGGGAGATGCAGATCAAAGGAAGTTTGGGATCACTAAGCTAAGGGTTTGCCCCAGAGAAGCTAAGAGAGGATCCCCATGTGCTTGAGAGAGATGCCCTGGTAGAACAAGCAAGGATGCACAGAGGCTGAGAGATTGAAACTAGGAGATACAGAAGCCCAGAGACATTTGGGGGAAAACCATTTTGAAACCAGAACCCAGGAGCAAAGAACCAGCAGATCTAGCCACATGCCTTCCCAGCTGACAGAGGTGATCCAGATGCCATTGGCTATTGTTCAGTGATGGTATCCTCTTTTTGATGCCTTTGTTTGGACACTTTTATGTCCTTGGAACTGTAAATTTGTAATCTAATAAATTTCCTTTATAAAAGCCAATTAATTTCTGGTATTTTGCATAATAGCAGCTTTAGCAAACCAGAACACTATTGGACTCAATTTAATGGCTGTGCTTATAGATTGTTGCTGAAAACCTAAAACTTAATTTCCTGGGTTATGTTGGGATACATGAGGGCACATCTTGGTAGCTGTTTGCTTCTGTGATTTTTTTTAAATGTATAATCTGAAAAGCACTGTTTTATATTTGTGACTTCTAATTTGATAAATTTCCTACTTCTTCACTGCTATTTTTTAAAAACTCTATAATTTTGATTCTATACATTATGCTGTCTTTATCAAGTGGAATATTATTTTGTGGTTTTATCTTTTTCAGTACATTGTTATTATGGCTTTATTATAAGTGGTATTTGCAATAACAATTTATTAAACTCCTCAAAATGTGTTGACTTGATTTTTTTATATCCTTTTATAACTAAGGATTATTGAACAAGGCATATAATATTATTTTCCCTTAATATATTTTTCCCAGTTGAGTACAAAGCTCTCTATCATTACCTTTCAGTTTATAGCAACTTAGTCTCATCCCAGCTAAAGAAATACCAAGCAATACTTTATAAATAAAATTTCAGATGAAAATAAACTCAGTTGTATTTCATAGGTTCCCTTTTCTCTCCTATACCATTCTTTTTTTAAAATAGAAAATGTTGGCCTTCATTCAAATGTTCAAATTCATTTCCTACTTAAAGTTAGACAATGACCTCTTACACTAACTACCCAGAGTTAGGCCAAACTTCACAGGTCAATGGCACAGCCCTCCACAAGACCGCCCTCACTTCAGACCTCAGTGGCAATTTCAGAGGTTCTCAGGGTCACCCTCACCTCTGGCCAAAGGGCTACAAATTCACAGATTCCCATTACCTCCTCAAGTTCGATAATTCACTAGAACAACATACAGAACTCAGGAAAGTCTAATACTTTGGTTATGTCACTGGCTTTGAGTTTCTAGGTTATTGGCCGTGCTGTGAGAAAGAATTCAAGGGCACAGCACAGTTAGAGTAAGCAGGCAGGAAGTTGATTAAGCACACATGCAAAGAGGAGCATGCAGGCTATCTCACAAGAAAAGAGAGGCAAGAGGCCCTCAATGTTCAGGGCAATCTGCTTTTATTGCTTAGCTTTACTTACTCCACCCCTCCCCTCCTTGTTCAGGGCTCTTTCTCCTACTTTCCCTTCTCTCCAGTGTGGCACTGGGTGGTAGAGAGTGCATTTGGGCGAGTCAGCTGCTGCGGAGTGTTTTGCATAGGTAGGTAGCCCCAGGGAGGGTGACTGTGCAGTCAGGCTCTCCTGACCTTGATTAACTGTCTTGCTCAAGGGCTTCTTCACGGTGTCTTTTCTGTCTTCTCAGGTCCCTGCTCTAGCCTGCCTCAGTTAGTTTTATTATAGCAGAAAGAATGCTAGTCTGTACCAGACAAAAGAGGAGATGCACAAGATGAGGTCTAGTCCCATTCCAATGCAAAGTTTCTGTTGTCCTCTACCCATGGAGTCATGTTGTGTCATCTTTCTTGTACATCGATGTGTGACAATATTGCTACCCATGGAAACTCACTAAAGTTTGATTTTATCAGGGTTACTTTATGAGGCACGATTGATTGCATCAATACCCATGTAACTGAACTCGATCAGTCTCCAACACTCTCCTTCCTCCCAGAGGTTGGGCTGATGACATGTGGCTCAAAGCTCCAATCCCCTAGTAAGGTGATTGATCTTTCTGGCATGGCCAGCCCCCATCCTAAGACTATCTATGTGGCTTTGCTCCACTCTCATTAGCATAAACTAAGCAGAAACTATGAATAACAAAGATACTCCTATCACTCTGGAAACTCCAAGTGTTTAGACTTTATCCTCTGGCCCCCAGGAGCTGGGACAAAGGCCAGATCTCAGTTTAGGTAAAGTTAATTCTTGGCAACACAAATTACAACCACCCCACATGACTTTAGATTCAGTTTTTTTGCTCTCTTTTGTTCTGTGTTTTTCTTTCCCATAACATTTGTCACCTTCTGACATATTTTTTTCCTTATTTATTGTAATTATTTGTTTCTTCCTATCCTACTGCTTAAATATAAACTCCATGTGGGCAGGGATATTTCTTTGATTTGTTCACTGATTATTCAATATGACTAAGACAGCTTTTGGCTCTGTTGAGTGATACAACAATTTGTACTAACTGCTTGCTATAGTTAAGGCATCATGCTAAGCTGGTATAGGAAAAAGTTGGTTGCAATCCTTAAGATATATGGATTTTAAATGAATTTGATAAGCCTAATATTTATAAGAGCACTATAGCAATTTTCCAGTAATAATAGCAGGCATGGGCCCGTTTATTATCAAATTAATTGAAAAGGATTTGTAATATTACCTGCATTAGGAAGAGAGCTAATTATCTCTTGGTATAATGCTAAAAGATGGAAAACAATTATCTACAAAGTATAGGGTGTTAGAATTTTTTTTCTTTACTTACATGGAAAACAATCTATCCATCTAAGTAGGCTCATCTGATGACCCTCCACTACTTAGTGGATCACCCCTTTTCCCAAATTGGAACAGAAATCCAGTAAAAACACCTTCAACTCATGGCTTATTCTGGAGAAAGAATGTATTCATTCATTTACACATTCATTCAACCAATCTTTCCTAATTCATTTCTATGTGTTGGTAACTATTCCAGATTTGGGGAATATTCCAGATTTATAAGACACAAGAGTGCAAGTGTGGACTTGGGACTCACTGATTTCCAAAAGAAGGGTAAATTATTTGGGACAAGAAAGGGAGACAGGACCCTAGGATACTGCAAAACTCTAAAAAAGACTGAAAGAGAGCCTAAGGAAAGAAAAAGGAGGTAGAGTTAAGAAAAAGGGTGTGTTCACATGGCAATATCCCTGGAACTTTATGTGGCATTCATGCAGGACTCCCTTAAAATGTGTAAGACAGCATTGTCCAATATAGTAGCCACTAGCCACATGTGATTATGACTGTTAGAACTGTATGGCTGAGGTCTAGGCAGTGAAGCCCAAGACTACTAATACAGGAGCCATTAGATTAATAATTTATGCCCATTCTGCATAACTCAGATTTATCCCTGGAAGTGGTTGCAAAAGGCCAATGCTTTTAGAGAGACTGAATTAAAACAGGGTCTGGAAGGCTTATGACAAACTCCCTTTTGCCCATCATTGATTCCACTTTCAAAAGCAGTAACATACAAAAAAACTGCAATCATTTTGCTAGCCAAATAAAAGACATGTTATGGTCATGCAGGGATGCATTCTGAGACCTCTGCTTTAACCTCTCTCAGAATACGAGCATGCTTGTGTTTGTTTCTAGATAGCTGCCAATTGGTACCTGAAAGAGGCAAGTACTATAGAACCTCCCTCATCCAACATTAATAGCTAGCATCTGATACACCTCATCCTGACCTACCTGGGAGCAGTATAGGTAACCATCTATTTGTAAAAGCCACAGTGAAGACACAGTACAGTTAACAAGTCTTTACCCTATAACCACCATCCCCATGTCACCTTATCTCAGAAGATACACAGATATACCATCCTATGGAACAAAAAAAAACAAACATTAAATTGGTTAAACATAAACTATAAACTAGACCATCTCAGCAGGCAAGTTAGGCAAGCTATTAGCCAAAGCAGGAAACTCTCCATCATCATCCCTAGCAAGTAGTTATCTGATAATTTACTGATTCCATTAATCCTGCCTGTCAGCACAGCTCTGGACCTCGCAAATCAAGCAAGTCTACTTTTGAACATTTTGTATTGCTAACATCTTCCCAACATTAAGCTCCAATGTTTCAACCAGAAGATTCCACATATTACTCCAATTTTTTCACTTAGTCACCTTGGAGCGACACAAAATAAATCTAATTCATCTTCTACAAAACACTGCTTCAATATGTCATATATTATACACACTGCCCCTCCTTAATTTTTACATATCTACAAGAATCATCTTCCTCAAGTTAAATACTCTTTATTCTTTCAAATTTCTTCCGTGATTTTAACATACAGGTGTCTAGTGGGCAGATTTTGGTTTGTTAGTTTTTGTCTCTGATCTGTTGATAATCCAAAATTGAAGATTTGCATTTGCTTTTTTGGATCTGAGTGTTAGGCTTTATTTATTTCTATTGATTTCTTACCACATTTAATATAAGTTGTCCTTTCAGATATTTTAGTATCTCTTCTTGAATTCTGCTTTTATCATTCAATAGATTAGCTATAGCTAGATTTTGCAACACCCATAGGTTTTATTCATCGCCCTCTCTGTATTTCCAAGCTGTTGATAATATGCTGAATAGAACATGCCAATAACTGAGAACTGAAAAAATCATACCACAAGAAATCTTTCACTCTGAGCAGCAAAGGTACATTATTCTCTCCATTATAAACTGTTAAAACTTGGAAGATAGAACTTTGCATTCATTTATTAAATTTTGCTAAATGTTTACTATGTGCGGGGTACTCTTCTAAGAATACGGATACCAGGGTAAATGATAAGACAATCTGTGCAGTGTGAAGGAACTCATTCATGCTGCCATGGGATAAGTAGAAAATTAAATGAATAACTGTCCATTCTATAATAAGTGCTATCATGAAGAAATACACAACACTGTGTTCCACTTAGGGTCTTATTAGACTGAAGGTAATTAAAATATGACTGTAATGAAGTAAACAATTAAACACCTTTCATGGTTGTTGTTGTTGTTCCTTAAATTTATAACAACTGTGGTGAGAGTTGTTGCTAGGTTGGTTCATCTGGTGATGATAATCAGAGACCAGGTGTTCTAGTTTGCTAATGCTGCTGGAATGCAAAACACCAGAAATGGATTGGCTTTTATAAAAGGGGGTTTATTTGGTTACACAGTTACAGTCTTAAGGCCATAAAGTGTCCGAGGTAACACATCAGCAATCGGGTACCTTCCCTGGAGGATGGCCAATGGTGTCTGGAAAACCTCAGTTAGCTGGGAAGGCACATGGCTGGCATCTGCTCCAAAGTTCTGGTTTCAAAATGGCTTTCTCCCAGGATGTTCCTTTCTAGGCTGCAGTTCCTCAAAAATGTCACTCTTAGTTGCACTGGGGGTATTTGTCCTCTCTTAGCTTCTCTGGAGCAAGAGTCTGCTTTCAACAGTTGTCTTCAAACTGTCTCTCATCTGCCGCTCCTGTGGTTTCTTCAAAGTGTCCCTCTTGGCTGTAGCTCCTCTTCAAAATGTCACTCACAGCTGCACTGAGTTCCTTCTGTTTGCCAGCTCATTTATATGGCTCCACTGATCAACTTAGACCCACCCTGAATGGGCGGAACAACACCTCCATGGAAATTATCAAATTAGAGTCATCACCCACAGCTGGGTGGGGCACATTCAAAAGAAACACTCAAAGAATTGCAATCTCATCAACATTGATTATGTCTGCCTACACAAAATTACATCAAAGATAATGGTGTTTGGGGGACACAATATATTCAAACTGGCACACCAGTTCTTTGGGAGTCTCTGGTCATTTCCATATTGTAACACGATTGCTGGTGCATCCACAATCATTTTGTCTGTGTTCAATGCCAAAAGGAAAATGGGGAGGTGGGTTCCTGTTTCAAGAAAACAAAAGCTCTCCCCACATCAACATTTGCTTGATGTCTCATTGGAGAGAGCCATGTCATATGGCTGTGTTAATGAAAAAAGAGGTTGGAATGGGAGTTGGATGAACTTACTAACAGTGACTATGGCATTATGGGAACACAAAATATGGCACCCAACTTTACCTGAATTACAGGTAGGGGTTAGAGAAGACTTCGTAGTGTTGCTGAACTGATTCATGAAAAAATGAATGGGGGTTTTCCAGGTACACAGTGGACAAGAGTGAGATGAGCAAAGATTATTGCAGGAGGAAATGTGACAATATTTGCAAAACATAGAAAAATATGAAAGACAATGTCTTGGAACAGGTAAGTATGAGGGGTGGGAAGATATAAGCCTTTATTTTCTTCCTGTCTCACTTTGCACATGGCACAGTCTTTTGATTTAATGCCAACAACAGACAGCGCAAGAGAATTCCCCTTGATCCCAACCCCCATCTATCCTGCTTTTTTTTTTTTTTTTTAACTTATTCATTTGCCAGTTCTGTTCCCAAGGGCTATTTGAAGTTCATAACTCTCTATTTCTGTCTTATCCTCTTTTATTTAGTGTATTAATGGTTTGCTGAAAAGACTCTTTCTCCAATCCTCATGGCATTGTTTTCAGTTCTTCTGTCTATAGTCCTGGTTAATCCCCGGACATTTTTAGTTCCGTGAGAAAATAAAATTACTTTTTGTTTACTTTAGTAGATGGGTTGATGTGGTCTCCTGTCACTTGCATTCTGTTACATGAAAAAGATTCTTGATGATTACAGACTCATTAACACCCAGTGAAGTAATCTGGTAAACACATTTTGGGTAATATCAATTGTGGTAGGAAGAATTCAAAGATGACTTCCATGTTGTCCACCTATTGTCGATACGCTGTGCTTTGCATATGGCAAAGGTGATGGGATGTAACTCCCTTGTTAAGTTTCCTTATGTGGCAAAGCTAATGAGATGTTGCTCCAATGAATATGTTATGTTGTTTAAGACTCTGTCTTGACAGACTGGCAAGAGAGACTGCTCTGCTAGTCTTGAAGAAACCAGCAGCCATACTGTGGACTTCCAATGAGGAGGGCCATGAGGAAAGGGACTGTGGGTGGCTTCTATGACCTTGGACAGCCTTCAGCCAACAGTCAGGAAAAAGGTTAGGGACCTCAGTCATAAAGCTGCATGGAAATGAATTCTGTCCACAACATGAATGAGCTTGGAAGTGGATTCTTCCCCAGTCAAGCCTCCAGATGAGAAAACAGCATGGTGATAACTTGATTATAACTTTGTGAATACAGATTATGTGGGCTTTAGGGTCCTTCATATATTCAAAATTGAGTCACACATTTGGTTAGGAGATTTCTAGCAGCTAATGTGGTAAGATGAACATTTACTTCCTCATTTGCATTGTACAAACACACTATTTCTTATATATACAAGTAGCAATAACAGAATGGGAATCAATGTACTTCTGTATAAATGCTGTGCAAGTTCCTAACTCTCAAATTCAGAAATCTGATAAAACTCTAAACTGGGGTACATGGTCTAAGTGTTCCAAACTGAGCCACCTAATCCAATGAATCTAAAATCATGACAGTGGCACACTAATGCATGACTGAGAGAAGATGAGGAGGAGGTAGAGAGAAAAGGCGAAAGAGAGAGGAAAGGGAGGAACAGAACAGAAGAAAGTTCCATGTCTTAAGAAGAGCTGTCACTCAACTGACACACCCAGCTGCATACAGCCAAGAAGTCAAAGAGAGATACCAAGCTGCACTTGGATGTGCCCAGGGCTTTAGTGCACAGTAACTCCACCCTCAAAACAGTGCAGTCCAGTGACATGCTCTGGGCACTGACTAATCGAGCTAGGATCTCTTCCTCCCTTAGAGGCAATGAGAGGGAAACTGACAGAGATGAGTATGGCCTGAGGAGATCTTAGTATTTCCATCTTCCCCTAAAATCCCTCTTTTGTGTTATCTCTTAAACTATAGCCAGTAACAGTTAAGTTGAAGTTCAACCAGGTATTTCTCTTAAGAGAAGAGCCCTTTGCTCTTTTTGTTGCCTCCTGGGCCTAGTGAAATGGGAAATTAAGTTCTTGCCCACTGAGTCTCAGAAATAGGTCAGAACAGGACATCAGCATTAATTCCAAAACATATTTAATACTAGATTAAATTCTCCCCTTATTCTGCTTCCAATCTCAATTTATGCCCAGTACATAGTCCAACATGGTTCAAAAAAGGGGGTTATCTACTATGAATACCATGTGTTAGAATTCTGTCTATTGCACGCAACAGAAAACCATCCTCAACTGGGTTTAAACAAAGAAAGGAGTTTATTGTTCCATATGGTTGAAAAATCCAGATATGGCAACAGATTCAGACATGTGCCTCAAAGGATGACTTCTGGACTTGGTCAGTCTCCATCTTTCAGTTCTGCTACATTTTGTGTTGGCTTAATTCCCAGGTAGGATCTTCATGCCATTGAAAAGAGAATCAGCATCATCTTGGTGTATACTTCCTTCCATTTTAGCAATCCCCAAATCCCATAAACCTGAAGGTTTATGCCAAATGCCTATCCCTGACACAATAATGCCTGTGATTCTGATTGGCCATGACTTGGTATCATCTCAGCCCTGGAATCAGCAAGTAAAGCAGCCCTTCTAATCCATGAACTAAGAACTGAAGAAAAAATGGCTCAATAAAGTAAAACAGGAATCTTTTACTGGCAAAGGGAGTGGATACCCAACAGGCATAAAATAAGAGCTGTCTCAGGCACACAATAGGCTATCATATTCCAAATACAAGAATAGAAAATCTCCCCAAGTTTAAACATAATGAATACAAATTCCATTATCATTTTACCACACAGAAATTAAAATGCCAAATAAAAAACCCAATCTCCGTGTAAATTAAAGTAGTAAAAATATTAAAACTCACTATTATTCTCTTTACAATTTTTTTTTCAGTTTAGCTCAGCTCAACAGATTTCACTCAGAAATCAGGGAAAATCTGAGTCTTTAATCTGGCATTGGAAGACCTAAAAAATACATCATTCACTGAAATATGTCAAACTTTTTCAACACTTCCAAAGTTGAACAAATCTAATGCAAGCCTCTCATATATCAGGAGACATTTACAACAATCCCTCTGTAATAATTTTAGAAAACACAGTTCCTTACCAACTGGCACATTGTTGCCTGAATCAGACTGGATTTCTATTGCTAAGGAAAAGGAGAGTAGATATTGGGGAAAGGAGCAATCTCTGCCATGTGTCATCATATTTATTTTCTTTTATGATTAGTAAGGAGAAATGAAAATCAGACCCAAGGTCTGACATATTCTTCTGATCAGCAAGAAAATTAACACAGTTTTTATATTGGTTGGTTAAATAAAGACAAGACCGTGAGGTTCTAACCTGTGGGCTAATTATCACAGGGTTAGTGAGCAAATTCAATTACCAATGACAAATACTGTCTATAAATTTAAGTGATCAAATACAATTTCTAAACACATATGTTTTACAAGCCTTGCTTGCAATCATAGCTTGCAGTTAAAAGGTTATATTTTAAGGGAAAGCATAACAGAACATTTGTAGCTAACAGCTGATCATGACAGGAGAGCTTCCTGCTCTTCCTGGGAAAAAAAATTAGAGGAATGCAGATCCATAAGGATAAATTACAGAATCTGTGCAGTTTAAATCTAAACAAAGCTTTTGACCTTCTGAGCAGTACTCTAATGCATTTGTGGTCATTGGTTGGAGATTATTTACAAACATTATTTTATCACCCCTCCCTCCAAGATTTTATTATAAACAATAATAACATGTATTTTATCTAGGAAGGAATTAAAGTTTCTTCAGGTTTATGATTGTTATTTTGACTAGAGGTAAACTGTGCGGCCATTCACCTTTCCGTAAACCTTGAAGAAGCCCCGGGATATCTTTGTGTGCTGCTTCCCTAGAACTCCTCAAGCTAGAGCTGTAAGACACCCAATGAAAAGCAGCTACTTTGGCCAGATGTTCCACCCCTGAATTTTGCCTTTCCTCAGCTTTTAATCCCCGACAGTTTGAATAACTTTCCATTACCCTAGCATCAGCATAAAACTTCCTTCCTACCTTTTAGTTTGTTGCTCCAGCACAGCCTGACTTCACCATTTCTCCAGCCAAGGTTAAGATACAGAATAAAATGTAAAAGGCTAACACAATCCACATCAATAAGATAAAGATGGGTGGAATCTTTAGCAGCTAATCTGGTGATCCTGACTAAGGTTCCGAACTAATAATCCAAAATCCAAAATTTTCCCACAATGGAGATTTTTTGGTATTTATCCTGGCCTTTGAGGCTTGACACTACAGTTGAGGAAAAGCTTGTATTGAGATGAAATATTCCTTACCTTAGCTAGAGCCTTGCCATGTATGTATGGAACTCTAGAAGCTGGTCTTACAGTCGCAGGTCGCAGCCTACAAGGAGGCTGGCCCTGATACCTGGGAATCTCCATCCTTGGCCCTATTCTGTTTGTAGTTGCCATCTAGCCTGCAACTACAAACTAACACCCAGACCTCTCTCTAGCAACTCCATAGCCAGGGTTGTGTGGAAAAACCACCCACTGCTGCAGCAACCATCTCCCTGTTTGGAATATTGCCCAAATGATAGTCTCCCTCAAAGCCTCCCAACACACTTGGAGTGCTAATGTGTTAGGGATGATTTGCATATGTCTATAAAACTTCCTTAAACCTGTGAGATGTTATCATTATCTAGTGAACAGAACAAGGAAATAGAAGAGAGGATCATGTTTTCATATCTTTTGTCTGCGTAAACCTGACAAATAAGTACACATCTAGAACAATGTACCTCCCTTCTAGAGCACTTATCATAGTTATATGTTTACATTTATTTGTTTTATTACTTATTTTATGTCTGTCTCCCCCTATTAGACTCTATGCTCTTTGAGAACATGGAAAATGCCTGGTTTTGCTCACCATTGAATTTCAGAGACCTAACATCATGCCTAGAATATAGCAGGCAGTTAATACTTAATTGCTGCATGGTTAAATGAATAGCCTTTAGTAAAACGAGGGTCCTGGACAAATCAGACTAACAAATTATTCTCATACATGGGTGAGATGTGTTGAGCCTAAAAAAATAACTTGCAAAAGAGGGCCTTCTCAGTTTGATGTGCTGAGCCCTTGAGCATGGGACTTGCCCTTATGAAGCTCATTACCACAAAGGAGAGTCTAAAGTTGTATGTAATGGTGCCTAAGAGTCTCCCCCTGAGTACCTCTTTGTTGCTCAGATGTGGCCCTCTCTCTCTAACTGAGCCATCTCGACAGGTGAACTTGCTGCCCTCCCTGCTACGTGGGACCCGACTCCCAGGGGTGTAAATCTCCCTGGCAACACAGAGTATGACTCCCGGGGATGAATGTGGACCCGGCATCGTGGGACTGAGAGTATCTTCTTGACCAAAAGGGGGATGCAAAATGAGACGAAATAGTTTCAGTGGCTGAGAGATTTCAAATGGAGTCGAGAGGTCACTCTGGTGGACATTCTTATGCACTATATAGATAACACCTCTTAGGCTTTAATGTATTAGAATACCTAGAAGTAAATACCTGAAACTACCAAACTCCAACCCAGCAGTCTGGACTCCTGAAGACAATTATATAATAATGTAGATTACAAGGGGTGACAGTGCGATTGTGAAGACCTTGTGGATCACACCCCCTTTATCTAGTGTATGGATGAGTAGAGGAATGGGAATAAAAACTAAAGGACAAACGGGGTGGGATGGGGGGATGATTTGGGTGTTCCTTTTTCACTTTTATTTTTTATTCTTGTTCTGGTTCTTTCTGATGTAAGGAAAATGTTCAGAGATAGATTGTGGTGATGAACGCATAACTATGTTATCATACTGTGGACAGTGGATTGTATATCATGGATGATTGTATGGTGTGTGAATGTATTTCAATAAAACTGAATTTAATAAAAAAAAAGCTTAAAAAAAAAAGAGGCCTTCTCTCTGAAATAAATTTGATTCTTCACATGAATTTTCAAAGGAGAGGCTACTAAAGAAGAATGCCCTCCCCCCAAAAAAATCCTGAAGGAAATGCAGTACTTGTGTTTAAAATCATTTTTATAGCATCTCTAAATATGACAGGGACATAATTTGTATTTATATCTATTAAATGATTCTGCCAGCAGTCAAGGCCCTGTTTTTCACATAGTCAATGTTTGATGATCTGGCTTAAACCAGGCCAAAACCAAACAAGCAAACAAAACCTGAAATATATAGATGATATCTAGATGATATAATGATTTCTTCCATTTGGACTTTTTAAAAATGCAATTTTATTGAGATATATTGACACCCCATATAATCCAACCAAAGTATACAATCAGTGACTCACACTATCACCATATAGTTGTGCATTCATCACCAAAATCAATTTTAGAAATTTTCATTACTCCAAAATAAAGAAAAAAATAAAAATAAAAAAGAACACCCAAAACAATCCATGTGCCTTACCCCCTCTGCATTACTTATATATATATTTTGTCTTTATTGTGTTATTCATCTGCCCATACACTAGATAAAGGGAGTGTCACATGATAAAAGCTATATAATTATACAGTCATCACCAAGAATAAAGTCTACTGGATTACAGTTCAAGAGATTCAGGTATTTCCATCTAGCTATTCAAATACACTAGAAACTAAAAAAGAATATCCATATAATGCATAAGAATAACCTTCAGAATGACCTCTGTACTCCATTTGAAATCTCTTATCCACTGAAACTTTTTGGTTCATTTCTTTTTCCCCTTTTGGTCAAGAAGGCTTTGTCAATCTTATGATGCCAGGGCCAGACTCACCCCTGGGAGCCCTGTCCCATGTTGTCAGGGAAACTTACACCCCTGACAGTCATGTCTCTCATAGGGGGGCAGGTAATGAGGTTATTTACTGAGCTGGCTGGGAGAAAGAGGCCACATCTGAGCAACAAAAGAGGTTCTCTAGGGTGACTGTTAAGCATAATTATAAATGGGCTTAGCTTCTCCTTTTCAGTAATAAGTTTCATAAGGGCAAGCCCCAAGATCAAGGACTTGACATTAAATTGGGAGTCCTTAATGCTTGTGAGAATATCAGGAATTCCCCAGGTGAGGAAGTTTAACTTTTACACATTTCTCCCCAGTCCCTCAAGGGGACTCTGCAAATACATTTTTATTTTCTGCCCAAAATACTCTGGGATGTATTGGTCTATTACATTAACTTTCACAGAATAACAAGGTCTCATTCATTATTCTAGATTCCATGTAATCATGTTGCTTAAATAAACTGACCATTCAGGTTAAATTAGATAGTGTACTACAGAGAAAATAAATTTTGTAACAAATAAATACTTCTTAAATAACAGTTAAAGCTCAAGAATAGATGTGACTACTATAAGAGCTTACAATCTGGGAACCTTTACAATAAGCCTTATTGAACATTCGGTACTCCTTAATCATTGATCGCCCAATCTCTGCCCCCATTCTATCCCTGGATAAGCTATGCTATTGAATTTAATGCTCAGTGTGTGCTCATTACAGTTAGTTTATATTAGTGAGTCCTTAAAATATTTATCCTTTCATTTCTGGCTTATTTCACTCAACATAATGTCCTCAAGTTTCATTCACCTAGTTGCATGCCTTACAACTTCATTCCTTCTTGCAGCCATTCAATATTCCATTGTATGTATTAACCACAGTTGCCCTTCTGATCAATAAACCCTTTGATAGGCCACCTCCATTCATTGCAAATTATAAATACTGCTGCCATAAATACCAGTGTGCAAATGCCTATTGATGTCCCTGCTTTCAGTTCTTACAAGAATATACCAAATAATAGGGCTGCAGGATCACATGGCAACCCTATACCTAGCCTCCTATGGAACCACCACAATGCCCTCCAGAGGGGCTGCACCATTCTACTTCCCTACTAACAGTAGATAGGTATCTCCCTCTCTCCACATCTTTTCCAGAACTGGTATCTTTCTGTTTATTTTTTAAACCGTTCACTCAGACACCATATAGTCATCCTAAGTGTATGGTTTGTATATATTATATTCCCCAGAAAAAGCCATGTTCTTTGATGCAATCTTGTGGGGACAGACATATTAGTGTTGATTAAGTTGGAACATTTGGATTAGGTTGTTTCCATGGAAATGTGCCCCACCCAACAGTGGGTGATGACTCTGATTGGATAGTTTCCATGGAAGTGTGGCCCCACCCATTCAGCATGGGCCTAGATTAGTTTACTGGAGCACTATATAAGCTCAGACAGAAGGCGGGAGCTCACTACAGCCAGGAGGGACACTTTGAAGAATGCCCAGGAGCTGAGAGGAACAGCAGATAAGAGACAATTTGAAGATGGCCGTTGAAAGCAAACTCTTGCTCCAGAGAAAGACAAATGCCCCAAGAGCAACTGAGAGTGACATTTTGAAGAGAAACTGCGGCCTACAGAGGAACATTCTGGGAGAAAACCATTTTGAAACCAGAACTTGGAGCAGACGCCAACCATGTGCCTTCCCAGCTAACAGAGGTTTTCTGGACACCATTAGCCATCCTCCAGTGAAGGCACCCCATTGTTAATGCATTACCTTGGACACTTTATGGCCTTAAGATTATAACTGTATAACCAAATAAACCCCCTTTATAAAAACCAATCCATTTCTTGTGTTTTGCATCCCATCAGTATTAGCAAACTAGAAAACTAAGTGAATAATCAATAGCTCCCATGTAAACATATGATTATGCATTCATAACCACAATCTATATGAGAACATTTCCATTTCTCTGCAAAGAAAAAAGAAAAGAAAAGACAATAATAAAGAATTTAAAAAAACAAAAAAAGAGGAACAACAACAACAAGAATCCATTACCCCTCGATATATCTCCCTCTCTTGACATTTAACTCTGTTATATTGTGTTTATTAATTTCACAGAAGTATATTACAATGTTACTGTTAAGTATAGACCCCAGGTTGCATTGATTGTATTTTTTGCATATACCATCCCATTTTCAACATCTTGCAATGTTGACATTCAGTTGTTCTTTCTCATGTAAGAACTTTCTTGTATTTTTACATTTAGTCACCATCATTGTCCACTCTAGGTTTTGCTAATTTATGAAGTCCTAAATTTTATCCTCTGTCTTTCCTCCTGGTGTCATACATGACCCTAGCCTTCCTCTTTCAACCATACTCACACTCAGCTTTGTTCACTTACTTACAATATTGTGATATCATCAGATAATATTGTGCTATCTGTTTCTGGATCTCTACAAACAATCCTGTTGAACATTCTGTACTTCTTCAGCATCAAATGCCCAATTTCTACCCTCTTTCTACCTCCTGAAAACACATGTTCTTAACTTTCACCCTCAGAGTTTTCTCATATAGTTAGTTAATATTAGTGAAACCACACAGTATTTGTCCTTTTGTTTCTGGCTAATTTATCTCAACATAATGTCCTCAAGGCTCATCCACATAGTTGCATTGGCATGACTTCATTCCATCTTGCAGCTGTGTAATAGTCCAACATATGTATCTACCACAGGTTGTTCACCCACGTGTCCATTGATGGACATTTGGGCTGTTTCCACCTCTTGGCAAATGTGAATGATGCTTCTATAAACATTGGTGTACAAGTGCCCATTTGTGTCCTAGTCTTAAATTTCTCCAAGTATATACATAGAAATGGGATTGCTGGATTATATGGCAATTCTATACTTAGCTTCCTGAGGAACCACCAAACTGCCTTCCGGAATGGCTGCATTATTCTACATTCCTACCAGCAGTGAAAAAGTGTACCTCTTTCTCCACATCCTCTCTAGCACTTGTAGTTTTCTGTTTTTTGTTTTTGTTTTTGTTTTTGTTTTGTTTTGTTTTGTTTTGATAATGGCCATTCTAGTAGGTGTGAGATGATATCTCATTTTGGTTTTGATTTGTATTTTGCTAATAGCTAGTGAAGTTGAGCATCCTTTCATATGTTGTTGAGCCATTTGTATTTCCGTCTCAGAAAAGTATCTGTCCATGTCCTTTTTCCATTTTTGAACTGGGTTATTTGTCTTTTTGTTGTTGAACTGTAGGATCTCTTTATATATATTCTGGATATTAAAACCTTGTCTGATATGTGGCTTCCAAATACTGTTTCCTATTGCTGAAGCTGCCTTTTTACTTTCCTGACAAAATTCTTTGATACACAAAAGTATTCAATTTTGAGGAGAACCCATTTATCTATTTCCTCTTTCACTGCTTGTGCTTTAGGTGTAAGGTCTAGGAAACCACCTCATACCACAAGATTTTAAGATATTTCCCTACATTTTCTTCTAAAATCTTTATGATATAGCTCTAATGTTTAGGTCTTTGATCCACTTTGAGTTAATTTTTGTATAAGTTGTGAGATAGGGGTCCTCTTTCATTCTTCTGAATATGGATATACAATTCTCCAAATACCATTTGTTGAAGAGGCTACTCTGTCCCAGTTGAGTCAACTGTCTAATCAAAGATCAATTGTCCATGGATGAGAGGGTCTATTTCTGACCACTCAATTTGATTCCATTGGTCAGTATACCTATTTCAATGCCAATACCATGCTGTTTTGACCACTGTAGCTTTGTAATTTGCTTTAAAGTCAGGTAGTGTGAGACCTCCAACTTCATTTTCTTTTTCAAGATATTTTTAGCTATTTGGGGCACTCTGCCCTTCCAAATATATTTGATTATTGGTTTTTCTATTTCTGCAGAATAAGCTGTTGAGATTTTAATTGGTATTGCATTGAATCTATAAATCAATTTAGGTAGAATTAATATCTTAACTATATTTAGTCTTCCTATTCATGAACACGATATGTCCTTCCATTTATTTAGATCTTCCTTGATTTCTTTTAGCAATGTTTTGTGGTTTTCTGTGTATAGGTCTTTTATGTCCTTGGTTAAATTTTTTCCTAAATATTTGATTCTCTTGGTTGCTGTTTTCTTCCAGATTTCTCCTTACTACTGTATAGAAACACTACTGATTTTCATGTGTTGATCTTCCAGTCTGCCACTTTGCTGTACTCATTTATTAGTTCTAGTAACTTTACTGTAGATTTTTCCAGATTTCTACATATAGGATCATGTCATCTGCAAACAGGGAATGATTTGCATCTTCCTTTCCAGTGTGAATGCCTTTTATTTCTTTTCCTTGCCTAATTGCTTTAGTTATAACTTCCAGCATAGCTTAGCATCCATTGATTTTATTGATTTCCCTAAAGAACCAACTTCTTGTTTTGTTGATTCTCTCTATTGTTTCATGTTTTCAATTTCATTTATTTCTGCCCTAATCTTTGTTACTTCTTTCCTTCTGTTTCCTTTAGGGTTAGTTTGTTGTTCTTTCTCTAGTTTCTTCTGGTGAGCAGTTAAGTTCTAAATTTTTGATCTTTCTTCTTTGTTAATATGGATATTTAGGGCAATAAATTTCCCTCTCAGCACTGCCTTCACTGCATCCTGTAAGTTTGATATGTTGTGCTGCCATTTTCATTTGCCTCGAGATAATTTGCTGATCTCTCTTGTAATTTCATCCTTGACCCACTTCTTGTTTCAGAATGTATTGTTTAGCCTCCATATATTTGTGAATTTTCAAGCTTCCACTTTTTATTAATTTCCAAGTTAATTCCATTATGATCTGAGAAAGTGTTTTGTATAATTTCATTCTTTAAAATTTATTGAGACCTGCTTTGTGACCCAATATGTGGTCTATACTTGAGAATGATTAATGAGCACTTGAAAAAATGTGTATCCTGCTGTTTTGGGATGTAACATTCTGTAAATGTCTGTTAAGTCTAGATAATTTATCATACTATTCAAAATCTCTGTTTCCATATTTATCTTCTGCCTAGATGTTTTATCTGTTGATGAGAGTGGTGTATTGAAGTCTCCAACTATTACTGTAGAAGTGTCTACTTCTCCCTTCAGTGTTGTAAGTGTTTGCCTCATGTATTTTGGGGCACACTGATTCAATGCATAAATGTTCATGATTGTTATGTATTCTTGATGAGTTGTCCTTTTTATTAATACACAGTGCTCTTTGTCTCTTTTAATTGCACTTGAAGTCCAATTTATCTGATATTAATGTAGCTACCCCTGCTCTTTCCTGGTTGTTGTTTGGGTGAAATACCTTTTTCCAGCCTTTCACTTTCAACCTAGTTTTGTTCTTGTGTCTAAACTGTGTCTCTTGTAGACAGCATATATGGGTCCTGTTTTTAAGTTCATTCTCCTAGTCTGTGTCTCTTGATTGGGGAATTTAATCCATTCACATTTAATGTTAACACTGTAAAGGCAGTACTTTCTTCTACTATTTTGCCTTTTGGATTTTATATGTCATATCTTATTTTTTTCCTCACTTTTTCCCATTATTGATAATCTTCATTTCTACGCTCTTCTCCAAACCTCACTCTTGTCTTTCCTATCTTTCTGTAGCACTCAGTTTAGACTTTCTTGTAGAGCTAGTCTCTTGTTCACAAACTGTCTCAGTGTAAGTCTGTCTGAAAATGTTTTAAACTCTCCCTCATTTTTGAAGGAAAGTTTTGACAGATATAGAATTATTTTCAGTATCTTAAATATATCATGCCACTGCCTTCTCGCCTCCATAGTTTCTGCTGGGAAATCTGCACACAGTCTTATAGACCTTCCTTGTATGTAATGGGTCACTTTTCTCCTGCTGCTTTCAGAATTCTCTTTGCCTTTGACATCTGACAATCTGATTAGTAAGTGTCTTGGAGTAGGTCTATTATCTATTCTGTTTGGGGTTCACTGTGCATCTTTGATCTGTAATTTTATGTCTTTTATAAGAGTTGGGAAATTTTCAATGATTATTTCTGCCATTATTCTTTCTTCCCTTTTCCTCTTATCGTCTCCTTCTACGACATCCATGACATGTATATTTGTGTACTTCATGTTGTCATTCAATTCCCTAACACCCTGTTCATATTTTTCCATTCTTTACCCTATCTCTTCTTTTTTGTGTAGGATTTCAGATGCCTTGTCCTCTAATTCACTAATCCTTTCTTCTTGCTCTTCACATCTGCTGTTGAATGTCTCCATTGTGTTTTTCATCTCTTCTTTTGTCTCTTTCACTCCCATAAGTTCTGCCATTTCTTTTCTCAAGCTTTTGAGTTCTTCTGTATGGTCAGTGAGCATCTTCTTTTTATCCTTCATCTATTTTGCCACACTTTCCTTCAACTCATTGATTTAATTTTGAAGTTATGCTTGAACATCTTTAATTAATTGTTTCAATGCTTGTATCTCATTTGGAGTGTTAGTTTATTCCTTTGACTGAGCTATATCTTCATGTTTCCTCTATGACTGGTGCCTAGGCATCTGATTTCCTTGATTTGTTTATTCTGGAGGTTTTTTTTTCTCTCTTTTACATAGGGTTTTATTGTTTGCTGTCTTTGTTCTCTATCTGTTCTTTGACATTCAGTTTAACTTATTCTAGACCTCTAGCATATGTTCTGTTTAACTGATCAGAATTTTTCAGCTCTTATTTTTCTGGCTCATTCCCTGTGTACCAGTTTGTATATATTATGTCCCCCAGAAAATGCCAAGTTCTTTGATGCAATCTTGTGGGGGCAGACGTATTAGTGTTGATTATGTTGGAAACTATTATTTGTTTCCATGGAGATGTGATTCAATCAACTGTGGGCAAGACCTTTGATTGGATAATTTCCATGGAGGTGTTACGCCGCCCATTCAGGGTGGGTCTGAATTAAATCACTGGAGCCATACAAAAGAGCTGACAAACAGAAGGAACAGAGAGCAGCTGTGAGTGACACTTTGGAAAGCAACTGAGAGAGATTTTTTGATGACAGTCATTGAAAGCTGACACAGACATTTGGGAGAATGCCATTTTGAAATGCAAGCTGGGAGCAAGCAGACACCAGCCATGTGCCTTCCCAGCTAACAGGTTTTCTGGATGCCAACGGCCTTTCTCCAGTGAAGGTACCCTCTTGTTGATATCTTACCTTGGGCACTTTATGGCCTTAGACTGTAATTTTGTAACCAAATAAACCATCTTTATGGAAGACAATCCATTTCTGGTGTTTTGCAAAATGGCAGCATTAGCAAAGCAGAACAGTCTATGTATATTGTTTTTATGGTCCTTGCCCTGTGTATATTTTTTTTGAGTGGGGTATCCCAGATAGGATACCCCACATAGATTTTACCAGATAAAACAGGCCCAGCACTCAGGCAAAGGGTGTAATCAGTGTCAAGATTCCCAGAGGATGAGACCCAACAAGTTGCCAGTCTTTCCTGTGAAGCCTCTTGATTCTGTGTTTTTTCTATCCTGATCAGCAAGTGGTGCTTGTCAGCCTGCAACTTCTGACTAGTGTAAAGTGGTACAGTGCCTTTAATACTCAGCAGACCCTGCTCCTGCCAGGGGCATGGTTGAGACAGAGGCTGAGGCAGAGGGTGGGCTTAAACTGTTTCTGTTTTCCAGCCCCTGGGGTCTGAATTCTCTGAATGAGTGCTGCCATTTGTGCTGCCATTTGTGTCTTGGAGTAGGTCTATTATCTATTCTGTTTGGGGTTCATTGTGTATCTTTGATCTGTAATTTTATGTTTTCCATAAAAGTTGGGAAATTTCCTGAGGAAGAAACATGCTTCAGGTAATTATCTCCTTCACCTGACTAGTTACTTTGTCTCTTATATATACCTTAACTCTGCCCTTGACAGGGGCAGTGCTAACAACTGAAACAGCCTGCTTCTGCTTCCCTCATGCTAAAAAGTAAAAAGAAATAAAAAGTCCTCTTCAGAGCTGGTTGTCACCCCCCCCCAGTTTGCCAATCAAGAGCCAGAGTTGGTACCCAGCTCTAAGTGCCCCTTTTTGCAGGGAACAGCCCTTTTTTAGTATTCTGTACTCAGCCAACTCCATATGCTTCTGTTTTTGTTTTTTTTTTTTATGCCATCCCCACATTCTCTCTGCTGTTGAGAGGCCTGCTAATTCCTTTCCTGCTTTTCTCCAGGTTTATCTATGCTCAGAGCTTGTATTCAGCAGTCTGAATTTGTTAATTAAATCCACAATTGGAGTTTGGTTGCACTACCTTCCCTTGCTCCTAGTAGATATGGCTTCTTTTTCCCATGGGGAAGTGACTGCCAAATAGCCTGCCTTGCTCATAGGGAAGGTGCTAGCTGCCACAAATTGGAAGAATTACTTACAGTTCTGCATTGTGATCTCAGCCCTTCCATCCATTCCAGACTGGTGTAAGATGTGTCTGGTCATGGAAGTCCCCCAAACAGTTGTTCTAGACAGTTCTTGGCTATTTACTAGCTGCCCTCTAGGACAAATGACTTTCCACACTCCCCTACACCATCCTCTTGACCTGCCTCCATATAGACTTTTGATAGAAGTTGGATTCCAAGGTTATATTCTTTGGCAAGGCACTAGATTAGAGGCTCAGTATTCTGTGGTATAAAAAAAAAAAAATGGTAGGTTACATTAGGTAATGGTCTTGTTTACATCCTTTTGCAGAAATCCAAGTCCTAACCAAAATTCCATCCTCAGTGGATAAATATCCCACTTCCATAAAACAGGGTTGAAAAATTGCCTCCAGGGAGAAATGAGTCTTTTCTGAACATATATTTTAATTTTGCTACAGTATGGGAACAACCTATTAATCAACCTCTTAAAGTTCTACACTGTGATGGGTAATCTTATGTGTCACCTTGCCTAAGTTATGGTGTCTAGTTGTTTGGTCAAACAGTAGTCCAGATGTTGCTGTGAAGGTATTTTGTAGATGGCATTATTATCTATAATCAATTGATTCTAAGTAAGGAAGATAACTCTAGCTTCTGTGAGTGGGCCTTATCCAATCAGCCTTAAGAGCAAAAAAATGTGGTTTTCATAAGAAAAGAAGAAATTCTGCCTCAAGACTGCACCATCTACTGTCCTGAGTTTCCAGCCTGTTGTTCTCCAGCATACATTTTTGACTCAAAATTTCAACATCAACTCTTACCAGAATGTCTAGTCTATCCTGCTGGCTTGGCCTACTGATTTCAAATTTCTAGCTCCTACAATCAGGTGAGGCAGTTCCTTAAAATAAATCTCTCTCCACATATGCACACATACACACAGACACACACACCTCCTGTTGATTTGGTTTTCCTGGATAACCAAATAAGCCATAGACAATTGTCTTGATTGGTGTCATTTGACATGTGGTCTGTGGTCCACAAATGGCTACTAGTCCACAGTGAGGGAAGTACAGAAATTGAGAATTATCATTAAGAGTCTTATACAGCAATTTGATATTGCCATGCCATCCAAGCACATGATCAGTGTATTTACAAAAGTAATGGTCTGTGACTATGAGAAAATTTAGGAAAAACAAGCAACAAAACTGGTCTTTCATCACAGAAAACTTGGGGTGTGCTGGCCTAGATAGTTTTAGCTGGGAAAATTTCCATAAAAGTTTTAACAATTGTTTAAAACAATCATAAGAAATTCTCATTAATAAAACTATATGAAACATCATTTTGCACAAGAAGGTTTTCTGGAGTATCTGCTTGGATTAATTATTTGCGTAATGTGTCCCTAAGTAGCCCAATGAATTGACCTATTTTGGAGGATATTATCAAAAACAACGAAGCTAATTCAGATTGATTCATCTAAGGCATTCCTCTGACAGTAAAAGAGCAGGAGCAATTGTTTATTCAAGCTGAGCTAAACCATAAATTAGCAGAAATCTGGCATAAACTTTATTTGCTGTTGGAAAAATAAAGTTCAGGATTTTTATTACTACAGCCCTTCTCTCAAATTGCCTTATAAAAAGGGCAAAAAATGCTTTGAGAGATAGAGGAGAGAACAGTAGTTGGTAGTGGAGGAAACAAATTTGGGAAAAGATGTATAAGCATGATTATTTGAATGAAATTTGGGAGCTTTATGTCTCCATTTCAGTAAAATCTGTATCTCTCACTAATGACTTGTATGGTGAAAGAGAAAGGATGCTAATATTTGGGAATGTAAAACAGCACTGAATCTTGCTTCAGGGTTGACAAAGGTCAAGCAACAAACAACAGCAAAAAGAAATTCTGAAAATGGAGCAGTTGCATCGTGTTTACATATAAATGGACGTTTGTCAGTCTCTTCTCAAAAACTATGCATGAAGTGAGGTCAAAAGATTAATGTGTCTTAAAATTAAGACAGAATTTTAAAAAGGAGGAGTCAGACACCTCAGAAATGCGATTGAATCTGTCATGAGAGCATTTCTACCAAACTCTCTCTCATAGTTCTGGCTGACATTCTGCGGAGGCAGCAGTAATCAGAAGTCCACATTGAGTTCATAGACGATAGCCAACTACAAGCTCCAGTTCTGAGCTAGAAAGACCCATAGGTGTTCTTGTCATACATTCTACAGAGAGTGATAAATAGAGTAATGCGGGACAACATTTTAGTAGGTGCAATAGACTAAAACTTACTTCTTCCTCATTTTACACTATGAGTTGAGATACCCATGCTTGTAATTTGTCAAAGAGGAAACTCACACAGTTTAGATAGAATGCTTGAAATATTAATACAGTTAAGACTCAGAGAAGTTTGTGTGAACAAGGGATAAAACATACTCTGTTTCTGTGAAGTGAAAGGAGTTTACATCATATAGTTCTCAGAATCACATTCAAACAAACCTCAGTAAGCAAATAACTGAAGATCTAAGCCCTTGAGAGTTATCTAATTAATTTCAATTTTTTTAAGTCAACTACAATATATGAAGCAGTGTTGAATTGTTCCAAATCAGGGGAAAAAACAACAACTTTTGTTTTTATTTGGGGTTTTGGTATGGCTCAGAGAACTTAATAGATTTATCTTTGCCATTTATTTTCATTTTACAGTTGAGAATAAGAGCTTGAAACTTGGAACTTGAAGACAGTTATTTTGTAAAAATCCAAGTTCCCTATTTTAGCCTATAATGTTAACCTATAATGTTAAAATCCATTTAAAAAAAAAAACTTACACATGAATCTTTTACATTAACTTTCCCACCAAGCCACGCTTCTGGAGAGAAATCTTTGAATTTGGAAGGCAGTCTCCATAGAGCCTGCCAAATACGAAAAAATACAATCATTATTCTCATATGCAGCTTAAAGTTAAATCTGTTGGTGTCACTTGAACACCTTAATTCACCTGAAGCCAGGGAATCACAAATCCAGCAAGTTTTCTGAGGAAAGAGAGTTTGCTGCCTTTCTGGAAGATGCCATTTGCATAGGTCCTGGGTTAGCTGGAGAGGGAGCCAAACGTGTATCTTGAGCTATCACTGGAAAGAGTAGAACAGGAAGTTGACTGGAGACAGCCTGAGGGTTCAATTATCTACCACTTTATAGCATTCTAATTAATTGGTGTTAATTGGTTTGGTCTGCAAAAAAAGAAAAATTGTAAACTCCTAAGGGGGCTTCAATTTATGCTCATTTTATTTTTTAAAGTCTAATACTCTGCATAGCATGGTGCTGTTTACAGGGTACACCCTGTTGATCTCTGGTTAAACTAAACTGTACACATGGTAATCTTTGAGGGAAGGGAATTTTTTAAAAATTACAAGCATTAATCATGCCAAAGACTATGAAGTCTAGTAGATCATTTTATGTAACAGGAGTTTTAAATCAAACTTCTAGTTTGGAAATTTCCATCAATATTTTTCTACAGTCCCACTTCTACAAAGACATTCTTCAGTTTATATTGGAGCCCAGTCACTTTAGTTAGCTTGTATTGGAGCCCAGTCAAATTCTTTCACACTCTTCCTGCATTTCTTTGTATAATGACCCACATTCCCCAAACTCAATCTCTGTTGTTAATTTCCTGAGGATTGTATAGAATGCTGCCTAAATGAGAAACATCAGTTCTAAGGATGTAGGCATTGCCTTAATTGATCAGATAAACATGGTCCATTTAGTTTTGCTTTAACTCAGACTTTAAAGTACCAAGCTGTATGTTTGCTTCATTTTGGCAGAGGCAAAAAGCCGGAAACTCTTCAGGAGGTAAGGAAGTAATGGAAATTAGGCATCTGCCCCAAATCTAGGATGAAGAATAAACACTTAAAACCTATTTTTAATTTCTACTTTGAACAGAAAAGAAAAGGACTCCTGAGAACATCTGAAGATAGGAAAAGGACAATTTTCAACACCATGAACCCCTTTATAGCAAAGGATGCTATCTCAGGGCCACAGAATACTGGTCTTTCTTCATTAAAGTCCCATCATCCCTATCAAGATGAAAACACAGGTTCTAAATTCTCCTTCGCTCTTCTAACTGCTGTTATGTTAGCTCTAACCATGTTCTTGCCTGGGGAGGGTTCCTATATGACCTTTTTGAACTTCTAATGAAGTCTTTCTTTTGAATAGCCTTGTAAAAATGAGTCAATTTGACTGTATATTTTTCCTGATACCTGCAGCTTTCTAAGTTTACTTTATTACATTCTTCCACTCCAGCAGAGGGCTAAAGCTGCCCAGGTCACCTTCAGATGTAGGAGGAAAGAAGGAGGTATTTATATACTCACGTAACTGCTTGGAGTGTCTTGGGAATGACTGATCTCTGACTTCCATAGCTGCCCAGCAACACTGCCTGAGCAAATGTTGCTCAGGGATCAACTGGGATATGTGATAATTCAGATGAGCAACATGAGCCCTCCACTCACCTGTCCTTGTTAGGAGCTTAGGGTTCATTTGGGTTCCATCATCTACTTACACCCTGTTTCTGTTTCATTCTGAATTTATTGATAATAACTCATATTTCATAGTAATCGGTACCAACCTGCTTTTTGAGAACCATTTGTGTTATTCTGTAATCTAGGTATGATTTGGGATTTACTTAATTATCATTTCAGAGTCTGATCTGCTCTTAAATCTATGTTTACTCTAAATATTATTTTTTCAGATAAAATCACATCAATGGCAATTAGAATGAATGACATGAAACAAATACGTCAATCCCTGCTCAACAATTACATCATGTAAGACATCAGTATATATAAGATTCCGTACTTTTTCTTTTTATTGGTAGACTTTTGGGAGAAGAGAAAGAAACATGACAAAGAGAAGCAGATATTAAAAAAAAAAAAAAAAAGGTAAAATCAGCATTTCATCCAGGTACTAAAGAGTTATTCTTCTTAAATGGAAAAAGAAATGTACTGCTTTACAATAACTTTGGTTCTATCAATTGTTAAAGCACAGACGAACGTGGTTTTATCTCTTCATAACTGTGTTGTTGCTTTAGCCAGGATTTTGAGGCATTTTACCAACCTTTCTCTACACAGTCACATTTTTTACAAAAATGAAGAAAGGAAACAATTTTTAAAGCAATTCCTTCTTCATTTTGCTGTGTTTTTAAACAATGCTAGTATATGTCCATCTGGCTGCCGGGTTTGCTGCTCATTTCCCTGGGCCTCTAAGGCTCCCCGACTGCTTGGATAGGGGGAGCCAGAGAAGGGCTGTTTGTGATTTTTCCAGATTTGTTCTCTCACCGACATGACAGTGCACAGCAGTCTAGCCTATTCTTTTATTTTTCACCACTGTGAAAGTGTGCAGTCACTTAGCAAAAGAAACTACCAATGGCTACAAGGGAGCAAAGAGGAAAGAACGGAGGAGGCCAGCCTGGCATTTCTTTTTGGCTTAAAACTGTCTGAAGTTAATTGCTCCCATAAGAAGAATAACTGGTGGTGCCATAATTGAATTTTTATGGAAATAAACAGGTGGCAGATTTACTATACCTGTGGGGATAGTAGGAGGCAAAATGCTGTAGCCACATTAACCTATTTAATAGCTTCAGTACTCATAGTAAAAAAAAAAAAAAAAAAAAAAAGGTGGTGTTCCTCATTCAGTCAGTTGGATGCCAAATGTAAATAACTACAAGTACCCTAGCATGCCCATGTGGTTGAGCAAAAAAGGGCATTGTGCCAGGTTCTACTTGTTTGCATGTTTATTAATTAAGCTCCTGGCAGTTTCAAAAAACAAATGTTTTAAAACACAAAGGACTCAGGAAAAGAGGAAGAAAAAGAATTTGAAAAGAGGAACTAGATAGACAGACAAGCGGACAGATAGAGAGACAAAGGCTCGGCTTACATTAACTGGCACAGCACGGGTCTTTCAGGTTCAAGAGACGTTACCAAGACTTCTGGGCCCCAGAAGGATGAACTGAACGCTAGCTTTGCACTATGCTTCCCCCCAGTGGTCACATTTTAGAAATGCATTTTGAAACGAAGAAGGAAAATTGGGAACTCTGATGAGATATGCAAAGAACACTATGAGCTTATTAGGGTGCCTGATGTTTACTTCTGAGCCGAATATAAAAATAAGATTTTGCGTTTAAATTTTGCTGACTTTCCTTCAGGTAAAAATAACATGAGCTATTTTATTTCATGGAAAAAAATAATATAAGAGACAAGCACTTACTATCAGGGAGGCACCTCGCCAGTACTGTGAACACAAAGGTAAATGAAACACAGCTGTCCTCAGACAAAGTTTCAAGGTCTGAGGGGTGGACAGATTCTCAGATAAGTAATTTAAAAATACAGACAAAATTGCTAAGTGCTAAAAAAATTCACACAAATGTGTCATACAAAGAGAAATGGGTATGAGTGAAGAAAAAAGCTTCCAAAAGTCATTTTTTTAAATAAGGAATATTTTAGACTTTGTTTGAATCAGCTGGTCAAATACCTAATAGCCAAAATTATCAGGAACTGAGGAATCTAGCAAAACATTACTATCCACCTTGGAATGTTTCATGTTTTTACTATTTTACAGTTTAGAAGTGTCAGAGATTAGAGTTTAGAAGTGAGAGGACCTAAAAAGCACTCTCCTTTTCTACCAGATTTTTTTTTTTTTGAAGCCCATGAACTCAATAAACCTTTGGTGAATCCTTCCTAAGTGTGTCACACTGTACTGACTACATCCCAGGAGGACCTTTCTCTTTATAAGCTTGGTTTTTCAGAGCAGTCTCGGGCACTTCTACCCTCACTCAACATTTTCTACACATCTTTGGTCTCACCATGTATGGACCAATGACTTCCACATAACTTTCATCAAGCTGGTCTTCACTCTCATGTCTAATTTCTTCTGGACATTTTCACAGGAATGTGTCAGGGCTTTCAAAGTCTACATGTCTAAGAATGAACAAACTCAATGTCTTTGGTCCCCATTTGATTCTCATTCAGTGGTTCTGCTTGTTCTCTTCCCTTCATGTGTGTTTTGTGTGTGTGTGTACATGTGCATCACACATACATTCATGCTGTTATGCAACCAGAAACCTAAGAGTATTCCTTTACATTTCCTACTGTTCTGTGCCGCATATTCAATTCATCACTAACAATCCATACCCAACTCTATTAATATCACCTCCAAGATATCTCATAAATCTGCTTACCTGTTTCTACACCCATACAACAGTTTCACACTTGGATTGCTGCAAATGCTTACTAACATCTCTTGCCAATCTCTGATTCATACCCACACTGTAACCAGAGGAGTCTTTTAAATATCTGACCATGAAGTACCCATGATCAAAACCATAGTTAATTTTCAAAAGCTCTTAAGATAGGGGTAAATCCTGCAAGTTTAGGGTCCTGTTTCCTACTCCAACCTCCTCTCTCTCCACTTTGCCCTCACATTCCTCAATCCAGACACAACTGCCTTGGTTCTGTTCCTCAAGGACGCTGTTCTCTCCTGCCCTGGACTTGTCACAGGGATTCCCTGTCCAAGGTGTTTTCCCCTTCCCCTTTGCCTATCTAACACCTACCTATGTCCTAGAGCTCATCTGAAGTGTTGCTTGCTGAAGGAAGGTTTTTTTTTATTTTCACATTCCCTGTTCCCTTCTCTAACAGCCCTCCAACCTCCAACACAGGACAACACAAGGATCCTCTGTAAAACAAGCTCATAGGATTTTCTTGGAAAATGCCAGTCTCTTCCACTGAAATATCAGTGCTACAAAAGCAAAGGCCATGTAAAGATATGTTCATCATAACCTTGAAGAAATAATACTGAGCAAAATAAGACAGGCAGAAAAAGAGAAGTATTATAGGCTACCACTAATATGAACATTGAAAAATGCAAAACAAATGGTTTATTATGTAGAATGTAGGGGAACTAGCGATAGAGAGCAATTAGTGAAAGGGGAATGATAACCCAATAAGAACAGATAAGCTATCGTGGATAAATTTAACGTTCTGAGAATGCCCAGGAATGACTATGGTTTGTTAATTTCTGGTGGATATGGTAGGAACAAGTTCACAGAAATGTTGCTATACTGATTTATTTTCTTGTGGTAGAGTAGGAACATGTTGGAAGTAAAAGTAGTTATTTTAGGTTAGTTGTCTTTTTCTTACTCCCTTGTTATGGTTTGTTTGAAATGTTTTTTAATTGCATGGTTTTTTTTAAACTTTTTTGATATAGTTAATTTTTTAAAAAAAGAGTTAATTTAAAAAAATAAAAAAACAATGAAAAAATATGCAGAGCTCCCCCTGAGTAGCTGGTGGAGAATGCCAGGGTGTTGGGCTCCCCCACCTCGATGGTTGCTCACGTGCTCACAGACATAGGGCACTGGTGGTTTGATGGGTTGAGCCCTCTACCATGGGACTTGCCCTTGACAGGACTGTTGCTGCAAAGGGGAGTCTAGGCCTGCCTATAATTGTGCCTAAAAGCCTCCTCCTGAATGCCTGTTTGTTGCTCAGATGTGGCCTTCTCTCTCTAGCTAAGCCAACTTGGCAGATGAAATCACTGCCCTCCCCCCTACGTGGGATCTGACACCCAGGGGAGTAAATCTCCCTGGCAATGTGGAATATGACTCCCAGGGAGGAATCCAGACCCAACATTTACGGGATGGAGAACATCTTCTAGACCAAAAGGGGGATGTGAAAGGAAATGAAATAAGCTTCAGTGACTGAGAGAGTCCAAAAGGAGCTGAGAGGTCACTCTGGTGGGCACTCTTACACACAATATAGATGACAATTTTAGGTTCTAATGAATTGGAATAGATAGTAGTAAATACCTGAAACTATCAAACTACAACCTAGAACACTTGAATCTTGAAGACAATTGTATAAAAATGTAGCTTATGAAAGGTGACAATGTGATTGGGAAAGCCATATGGATCATACTCCCCTTTGTCCAGTGTATGGATGGATGAGTAGAAAAATGGGGGCAAAAAAAAAAAAAGGCTCCCAGTGGTCTTTTTTACTTTAATTGTTCTTTTTCCCTTTAATTTTTATTCTTATTACTTTTGTGTGTGTGGTAATGAAAATGTTCAAAAATTAATTTTGGTGATGAACGCACAACTATATAATGATACTGCGAACAATTGAATGTACGCTTTGTGTGACTGCATGGTATGTAAGTGTATCTCAATAAAAATGAATTTAAAAAAAAGATACGTTCATCATTGTACCCCTAACACATAGCAAGGGTGTGAATCTTGGTTGGCACTCAATAAAGATTCGCTAAATGAGAACTAGGAGTAGAATTTATAATCATTCAATATCTCACACTTCAAGGCCTGTACATCTTCTGCACAGGTCTAAATAAAGAAATTAAAATAATCATCAACTTTACATCTTTAATGCTTTTGATGACATCTTTAATCTCTGTAATTGACCTATGTTGCAATATTGCTTTGGACTGTAGTATTTTAGAAGGCAGAGACATCTCCAGAGTTTTGGCATTTCCTATCATAAAAGCCCTACTCCATGATTCAGGGACCAAGTGGGGGATTCAGAGATCTATTCCAATTATATACTAGAGGCATACTTAGATCAAATGTCAATTGATAACCTGAGGTACAATTTGTCATTTTGATCAGTAGACCATAGTAGTATTCTCCATCTCTAGGAATTAGTGTAGTTTTAGTGTTTTATAATCTCTCAAAGCTCTGTCTATTTTCCTTTTCTCAGGGCATGTTTACAATATGTGGAGGAACTTGACAGCTGCTTTGCATTCAATTCACATATAGATATTACCTGGCATGAAATGTCTGTTTAGCAGATTCTAGGATGTGTTTGTATCAGCATGACCTGAAATGCAAACATTCTATTTTTTCAAAAACTGAAAACAATAACATTTGGTACCTGAAAAATGTTTATTTGATTGGTGATCCCTAAAAGAACATTCCCCTTAGAATATAATATCATTGTTCATGTAGTTTGTTAGATCATTGATATAAAAGAGCAGTAACTCTTCAGCATTCTTACTGAAAAAATACATTTCCCTACCATTGAATAAACTCAGAATAAAGTACATACTAACCAGATAAAGGCTCATTTATCTGCCAAACATAGTAAATGGCCATAGCTCCTTTGGCGAAGGCTAAGAGGAAGATTTATCACACATACACATGATATAACTGCAGAGTCTATTATCAGAGGACTCCTGATTACGGCAGTAGCTCAGGTTTGAGCACTGGATGAGAAGGAGCAACTCTATAATGACGGCCCAAGTCAGCCCTATATTTACCAGTTGTGGAGTGTTTTCTGGAACATTAGTGTACTAACACCCATTTCAATCAAGGGACCTGTGATGTTTGGAAGGTTTTAGGGACCCCCAAAAAGTATGTTCTTAAAGTTAATCTATTCCTATGGGTGTAGACCCGTTGTAAGCAGGATCTTTTGGTGAATAGAATCTTAAGTTAAGATGAGACCCACCTTATTCGGGGTGGGTCTTAATCCTTTTACTGGAGTCCTTTATGAGAAAACCACAGAAGGTGAGAGAGAGAAAGCCCTGGGAGCCAGAAGATGAGAGCAAAGAAGCCTGAAAGAGAAGGGAGAAACCAGCAGATGCAGCCATATGTCTTGCCATGTGACAGAGGAGCCCAGGATCGCCAGCAACCTTTCTTCAGGAACAAGGTATTATCTTGATGATGCCTTGGTTTTGACATTTTCCCAGCCTCAGTACTGTAATCCTACAAGCTAATAAATTCCCATTGTTAAAAGCCAGCCCATTTCAGTAGCTTTAGATGACTAAGGGAAGACCCAATGATTGGCCAAACACTACCAAAGATTCCATAATATTCTAAATTATGAGCTTGCAATGCAGCATTTTATGGTAAGCATGACTTTCTGGCCTCATAACTTGAATGCTGCCACTTGGCCTAAGTCTCTGTGCTCCTAGAATGGTTTCATTCTCATTTTAATCAAGCAACACATTTCAGCCATAGCATCTGTCACCAGTGTCTCCAGCTTACAGAGAATAGCAAGACCAACTGTTTCCAAAACTGTTAACCTTCCCCTACCAACATATTTCTCAATTCTTTGGTAATGAAATAATCTTCTAGATCCCTTGGGGGGCATAATTCGGGTGAGGGTGGTTTGAATATGATTGTTCTCCCCAAAGTTCATTGGTTCCGTTCTCTGCATTTAAGGAATTTCTAGGCTCTTACCTTCACTACTCCAACCTCCTAGTGAGTTCAGATTATAGGTAAACAAATGAGTCAAGAATAAGACCCACACCAACCACTCTGGTTAACACTCAATATGGCAGCAGTAGCTCCAATTAATAATGCATCCTGTTACAAAATTGTGCCTTACCTCTCCAAGGCCATTCAGTCTTAGAAATCATTATCATTCTCACACATATTCCCAAGTTTTGCCATTATAAAATAGATGAAATAAAACTTCTCCACCCAGGTTTTGCAGTACAGTTCAATCCTCTGGGACATGCTGGGAGCTGACCACTAGCTAGAAGTCTGGAGATAACGGAGGATTTGGTTATTCTGAGTGGTGAGCTGACTCCCCCTCGCAAAGTTACTCCTTCCAAAGAAGAAAAACAAAGCAAGAGAAAACAGCATCAAACAAGGGAGGAAGTACTTTTGCAAGTTCTACAAACCGTGAGGTGCTGGTAAAGGTTTAACAGCCCACTCTCCAGCTTTATGACAAAAAACTTCAAGTTGTCACTGTGACACCACTGAACACACAGTGGGAAAAGATGAACACAATTAGCTCTCATGAATGAGAAAGAGCCGGGTGCAGTATACCACTGCCAAGGATAAGAGGGGGTAGGAAGTCAGGATATTCCACATCTTTGGAACCATCTCATATGGTCCAATTCTGATTCTTATGTTTCTGCCCTTTTCTGATCAGTGTTCTCACTTTCACATAAAAGTGTCAGAAAGACTGTAACTTTAACTAATATTGTAAATTGGCAACTGCAGTATCAAACTTTGAGTTTGATTTTCAACTACCTGGAAGTCAAAAGAAGCTGAGAGAATTAAAAAACTCCTTCAGCTTGGTTAGAGAGAGTCCCTGAGATTTGGTCTTTGTTATAATCAATAATTTAAGAAGGTGAGCTCATCATTCACCTTTTTCAGCTATTCAGTGCTTTCAAACCCAGGCCTGTATGCCTATGGTCTTTTATTTTATCTGTTTAATGACAGCGGCAACTTGGTTCCTCCAAAGCCTTGCCTTGAATAGCATTTCATTCCAAAGGAGCCTTTCATGCCAGAGACCAGAGGCAGTGTTTAATTAGCTCTTTCACCACTGCATGCAATGGGCTGCCAATCTTGGCCTTGAATAATAATGGGATTTCTGTCGCTTTCAGCTCCATCCTGAAAATGAGTCCCACATCCTCAGCCATAACCCCATTCTCCCCAAGGTTTTAATATGTTAAACCCTATTCCCGACCACCATTTTCTGTATCATGAGGTCTTCAATTCAAAGAAACATAAACCAAATATGTCTAAATTAAAGGAAAAAATAGATTTATGGGAAAGATAACTAGCCAGCTCACAGAATTCTGTGAAATGTGGAAAACCAGAACGTGTATGGGAACAACGGAGTTTAGGCAGCAGGAAACCCTCCACAGGAAAAAGTTTAGTTTTTCCGGCTCGGTTCCAGGGTCTGCTGCTGCCTTTCTGCTGCGCTCCAGTGAATAATTTCTTCCCCATCCCCAGGCAGGGCCATCTAACCGGCAAGCCAGGAATGCACGCCTGAGCCCTTGCTGCCTGCGCCTGGAAAGATGAAACACTGGATATCTTCATCCTTGGAGGCAAAGCCTGGCCCCTACCATAACTTGGAAACTGTGATTTTCCCCAATTAGTAAGAATGTTGAGAAGCCAAATAGTCTAAAACTATGGCAACTATCTCCCTTAAATAGGAACTGTGTGTTTTCATGAAACAGTTTCAAATATAGGGGGAACTGAAAGTGGTAGTGCGATAAACAGAGGAGTGAATTAACAGAGAGGAATGGTAACAGAAATTGTGGGTAGTCTATTAAGAAATTTGTCGGAATAGAAAAAATGAAATGGAAATGCCGGTTTGAAAGCAGTGCTTTGTTTCTTTTCCTTTGTAAGAGGTAAATACAAGTCATTAAGAAGGATGCATTCAAGGCAAAAGGCTGAGTATTGAAGAAATTAAGGGGAAAACTGAAGAGCAAATGGAATTGGGTAAAATTAAAGCACATGTGTTTGGGTTAAGTTTATCAAGGCAGAGGGTAACTTTTCCCCTGAAATAGAAGGGGAGGAAAAAATTAACAAAGACACAGACACATTTCAAATTGGAAAGGGGGCAGGTTGCAGTTGTTTATTAAAAGATTTCTCTAGGGCAACCTTGATTTCTCACTTTAATGGGAGATAAAGGCATTGTTCCAAGTTGAAGGAATGAGGCACAGTTGGGAACCTGGCAGAGGGGAAAACATTTATAAAAGCTACCATGAAAAGTGATAGTGAACTAGGGATGAGTAAATGATCTACTAGTGGAATTGAAGACCACATCCTGAGTTCCTAAAAAGCTGTTTAATAATAGTCACTGAAGTTGGGCTGATAGATTTTTCCATCGACTAACTCCAGCTTTTTCAGCCCTTAGAAACAGCCTTCAATATGATCATACATATAATAGAGCAGAGGTTTTTAGCTACACACCCATACATGTAAACTACAGACACACTCACCTTCTTGTAGTTCCATTAAGTGGAATAAAACATTGCAAGAAGATGAAATAATTGTGATAGGTGTTAAATGAGTACCAAATTTTAGTGCCTGTGGCAGCTTTTTATGTGGCTTTGTGATATCTTTGATGACTATTTAAGGCAACTAGAATTTAGTCACTCAATAATAAGAGTCCAGATCAGGCCTTTGATTCACCTTGGTCTTCTGAGGTATATTCCTTTAACACAGAATCTTCCAGATGCATTTTGTAATGATGCTTTATCAGGCCATTCAAATCAATTGCCAAATCCCAATCTGGTATAGGAATCTTCCTAGAAGAAAAGGATATTTCATCAGAGACAGACATTCATGCTAGCGCACACCTCTCCTGCTTCTTATCTTCCACTGTTAAAAACATAACACACTGGAGGAAGATTGTGCTATATTTCATGAGTGCTCTGTGCCTCCACCAAGGGACAGTTCCATCTGTTATTTTCTCTCAGCTTTGCTTACTGATAAAACAGGAAGGACAGCTTGCTGATGGGCTCTTTGAAGCAAATGGTTACTCTTTCCTGCAATTAATGTTTATAAATTATTTCTACAGTAGACAATGTATATGGTACTATGATTTCAAAATTAGTTTTGATAAATTAAGGGCCTGCATTCATTACAAGAGTAGCTCAAACACAATGCAACTCATGAAGTTTAATGTTTTCTCTACCTAGTGTGAAATTGCTGCCTGAAATCAAACACTGTCATTAATTCTATTGATTATCTTCCTCCTATAAGCTCTTAGATCATGTGTTCAGTTTGAAACTCCATTTTATATACAGTATATGGTAGAGGTTTAAGTGGTCATAGAAAACAGGATTCATAGCACTTCAAAATTTCAGAAACTAGTTAATAGCTCTGTGGCTGCAGCAAAGGGGAATGGCTTATGAGAACAAAGCACATATACAATTACTGTGATTTCTTTTTCTGGAATGATTCTGTCATTCCGATCATATACCATTCTTAGAATAGAGAAATAGTTGTATATTTTTTGGCCTCTGCACTATTTTAATGATGATTTCTACAGATCTAGAACATTAATTTCTTTTTTAAATTAGAATACATTCGTTTACCTGAACTTTCCACGTGTTGCCTTTATTTCCTTAATTCATCATCGCTGGCCAATTTTGCCTATGTTTTCTTTATGAACTAATTATTGTTCTATATTATGCAGTGGTATATTTTCTAGGTAAAAATGAACATGAAATTTATATCAGGATAGTCACTTTTAAAAGTTTGGGCTAGGAATTTTAGCTTTACAAGCAACACCTATCAGTTCAAAGTACAAACAAGAAAAACTGGAATCATGATTCTAAAGACGGAAGACTGGGGAGAAAGGCTATTGAGCAATGCAAGAGTAATTTAAAGACTCTTAAAAGTCCAAGGAGGTAACTATCTCTTCATCCTTGTATGAGACCAATTGAGAAATAGAATTCCTGAGAGGAGGGAGGATCAAAGGAAAAATAGGAATACAAAATTGCTAATTGAGAAAAACATATACAGTGCTATGCTTGAAAGAGCTACTCCCTAGTATACATTAATAGTAGTGAATTGAAAGAAAGACTTACTGGGACGTGGAGGAATTAAAACAGGTACAACACATCCCCTGTACCATTAACAGAAAGCATTCATAAGAAGCAATTCTATTAAAATGCAGGCTAGTGGTATTGCATACATCAACTATGGCTATTTCATTTTATTTCTTGATAACACTTAGAAAACAAGATTTGTATCACTTGTACTCATGACACAATGAGAGTAAGCTAGAAAGCATGGCAGAGATCTGAAAGTAAAGACTAATCACATAATATACAATTTATTTTTTTATTTTCAAGATTACCTTTCCTGGGAATTTGAATTAAACATTTTTGTCAACTTCACTTGTTCCAGTTTGATAATGCTGCCATTAAGCAAAATACCAGAAATGGAGTGGCTTTTATAAAGAGGGTTTATTTGGTTACAAAGTTGCAGTCTGAAGGCCATAAAGTGTCCAAGGTAAGGCATCAACAATTGGGTACCTTCATTGGAGGATGGCCAATGGCATCTGGAAAACCTCTGTTAGCTGTGAAGGCACATGGCTAGCATCCGCTTGCTCCCAGGTGGCATCTCAAAATGGTGTTTTCCAAAATATCAGTGCCAACTTCCAATGGCCATCTTCAAAATGTGTCTTCTGAGCTGCAGCTAGCCATAGCTCCTCTGTCTGAGCTTTTATACGGCTCCAGTGAACTAATCAAGGCCCACGCCAAATGGGCGGAGCCACACCTCTAAGGAAATTATCCAATCAGAGCTATCACCTACAGTTAGGTGGGTCACCTCTCCATGGAAACAACCTAATCCAAAGGTTCCAACTTAATCAACACTAACATGTCTGCCCCCACAAGATTGCATTTAAGAATATATCCTTTTCTGGGGGACATAATATATACAAACTGGTACACCACTATTGTGTTAAAGATAAAACATAGCTCCTTTAAGATGAGACACACATATAAATAAGGAATATATTAAAATAAAATATTCAGGGATGTTTTAGATATTATTAATTCTGTTTCACTAACTTTATTATAGAAGTTGTGGTTTACAAAACAATCATGCATAAAATACAGGATTCCTGTACATCACCCCACCACCAACATGTTGCACTGGTGTGGGGCATTTGTTACAATTAATGATATCACTTTCTAAAATAATTTTATTATTTTTTAGCAGTAGTTAGCATTTGTTACAATTGTGGTAAGATTATTAAAACAGTTCTATCTATTGACCATTATTTACATTAGGTGTTTTTTTCCCATATACCACCCTATTATTACCATCTAGTGTTAGTATCATACATTTGTTATAGTTCATGAGAGAACCTTCTTATACTTGTACTTTTAGTGTAATCCATTATTCACAATAGTGTTCTCTATGTTGTACAGTCCTATGTTTTATCTTTTAATTTTTGTTCTAGTAATATGTACAACCTAAATTTTCCCCTTTTAACCACATTTACATGCATATTTCAGTGCTGTTGATGACACTCATAATAATGTGCTATCACCACCACCATCCATTTCCCAACCTTTACCATCAGCCTAAGTAGAAATACTGTATAAGTTAAGCATCAACATAGATTCTGTAACCCCAATCTATCACCTGGTAAACTATATTCTAGATTTTAACTCTTTCCATTTGCTTATTATAATTCACAACAGTAGGATCATACCATATTTGTTCTTTTGTTTCTGGCTTATTTCACTCAACATAATGTCCTCAATGTTCATCCAAGTTGTTGTTTGCATCAGGACTTCATTTCTTTTTATAGCAGAATAATATCCATTGTAGGAATATACCACATTTTGTTTATCCATTCATTGGTTGATGGACATGTGGGTTGCTTCCATTTTGAGCAATCGTGAATAATGCAACTATGAACACCGGTGTGCAAATATCTGTCCAATTCCCTGCTTTCAGTTATTCTGTATATACCCAGTAGCAGGATTGCTGGCTCTTCTGGCAATTTTATACTTAGCTTCCTGAGGAACTGCCAAACGGTCTTCCACTGCAGCTGCACCGTTTTACATTCCCACCAGCAGTGAATGAGTGTTCCTATTTCTCCACATCCTCCAACACTTCGTAGTTTCTGTTTTTATAATAGTGGCCATTCTAGTAGGTGTGAAATGATACTCTTTGTGGTTTTGATTTTCATTCCCCTAACAGCTAGTGATGTTGGGCACATTTTCTTAAGTTTTTAGTCACTTGTATTTTCTGTTTAGAGAAAAGTTCATTCAAGTCTTTTGCTCATTTTTTAATTGGGTTGTTTGTCTTTTTATTGCTGAGTTGTAAGAATTATTTTTATATTATGGATATTAAACCCTTATCAGAGAGATGGTCTCCAAAATTTTCTCCCATTGAGTAGGTTGTCTTTTCACTTTCATGACAAAGTCCTGTGATGCACAAAAGTTTTTAATTTTGAGGAAATCCTATTTCTTTTTTCTTTTGTTGCTTGTGCTTTGAATGTAAAGTCTAAGAAACCATCACCTATCACAGGATCCTGAAGATACTTCCCTACATTTTCTTCTAGGAGTTTTATCATCCTGGTAGTTATATTTAGGTCCTTGATCCATTTTGACTTAATTTTTGTGTATGGTATGAGATAAGGGTCCTCTTTCATTCTTTTCCATATGGATATCCAATTCTCCCAGCACCATTTGTTGAAGAGACTATTCTTTCCCAGTTGAATTTACTTGGTAGCTTTGTCAAAACTCAATTGGACATAGATGTGAGGGTCTATTTCTGAATTCTCAGTTTGATTTCACTGGTCAATATATCTAGCCTTATGCCACTACCATGCTGTTTGCCACTGTAGTTTTGTAGTATGCTTTAGAGTCGGGAAGTGTGAGTACTCTAACTTTGTTCTTTTACAAGAGGTTTTTAGCTATTCAGGACCCCTTTACCTCTGAAATAAATTTGCTAATTTTCTTTATAATTTCTTCAAAGTAGGCTTTTGAAATTTTGATTGGGATTGAGTTGAACCTGTAAATCAATTTGGGAAGAATTGATATCTTAATGATATTTAGTCTTCCAATCCATGGACATGAATGTCCTTCCATTTATTTTTAGATCGTCGTTGATTTCTTATAGCAATGTTTTATAGTTTTCTGTGTACAAGTTGTTTTCAAACTTGGTTAAATTTATTCCTAGATATTTGATTTTTTAGTTGCTATTATAAATGGAGTTTTTTCTTGATTTCTCTCCTCAGATTGCTCATTACTAGCAATAGAAACACTACTAATTTTTGCATTTGACCTTGTATTCCACTACATTGCTGAACTCATCTATTAGCTCTAGTAGCTTTGTTATTGATTCTTTGGGATATTCTATATATGGGATTATGCCATCTGCAAATAGTGAAAGTTTTACTTCTTCCTTTGCAGTTCAGATGCCTTTTATTTTCTTTCCTTGCCTAACTGCTCTAGCTAGAACTTTTAGCACAATGCTGAATAACAGTGGGAACAGTGGTCATCCTTGCCTTGTTCCAGTTCTTAAAGGGAAAGCTTTCAGTCTTTCACCATTGTTTATGATATTAACCATGGGTTCTTCATATATGCCCTTTATCATATTGAGGAAGTTTCATTCTATTCCTGCCTTTTGAAGTGTTTTTATCAATAAAGGATGCTGGATTTCGTCAAATGCTTTTTCTGTGTCAATCGAATCATCATGTGGTTTTTCCCCTTCAATTTGTTAATGTGGTGTATTACATTAATTCATTTTTTGTTTTGAACCACCCTTGCATACCTGGAATAAACCTGACTTTATCAGGGAGTATAATTTTTAATGTTGCTTTTGGATTTGATTTGCAAGTATTTTGTTGAGGATTTTTGTGTCTATATGTATTAGAGATATTGGGCTGTAATTTTCTTTTCTTGTAGTTCCTTTATCTGACTTTGGTGTTAGTGTGATATTGGCTCCAAAGAATGGGTTAGGTACAGTTCCCTTCTCTTCAATAGTTTGGAAGAGTGTGAGCAGGATTTGTATTAATTCTCTTTGAATGATTGGTAGGATTCACATGTGAAGCCATCTGGGCCTGGGATTTTCTTTGTTGGGAGGTGTGTGATGACTGATTCAATCTCTATAATTACAATTGATCTGTTGAAGTTTTATATTTCTTCTACAGTCTGTGTAGATTGTCTTTCTAGGAATTTGTCCATTTGATTTAGGTTGTCTAATTTGTTGGCATACAAGTTTTTCATAGTATCCTCTTATGATTCTTTTGATTTTTGTGGGGTCAGTATTAATGTCCCTCTCTCATTCTGAGCATAAAACCAATTGTAAAATGCCTGTTAAGTTTCTGTTTCTCAAGAACCACTCCCAGTACTAAGCTCTAGTAGTTAGGGTCCTCTAGAGAAACAGAACCTACAGGAGATATCTGTAAATATGAGATTTTATAAAAGTGTCTCATGCAACTGTGGGGATGCATGAGTCCAAATTCCATTGGGCAGGCACTGAGCTGGCAACTCTGATGAAGGTCTTTGATGGACTCTCCAGGAAAGGCTGGCTGGCTGAAGAAGTGAAAGTTCTCTCTCCTCTTCCTTAAAAGTCATCAACTGATTGCATTAAATCCAGCTGATAGAATTATCTCATTGTGGAAGACATGCCCTTCATTGATGTAATCAGCCACAGATGCAATCGATTGACTGATCATTTAATAAACCAGCCTTCTGGTTTATTAACTAGTCATGAATGTCCTTGCAGTAATGGTTAGGCCAGTGCTTGCTTTACTAGACACCTGGGCACCATCACCTGGCCAAGTTGACACATGAACCTAACCATCACAATGCCTCTACTATATTTTTAACTTCTTCTATTTTGCCTTTCATCCCCATAATTTCTCTTAGGTTTATTTTTGTACTTTCAAAGTCTTCTTTGTGCTCACAGATTTTCTTCCCAATGTCCTTTATCTCTTTAGCCATATTTTCCTTCATCTCCTTGAATTGATTTAGATTTATTTGAATATCTTTGATTAGTTGTTCCAAATTCTGTGTCTTCTCTGAAGTTTTAATTTGTTCCCTTGGCCTGACATATCTTCCTGTTTCTGTATGGCTTGTAATATTTTCTGATTTCTAGGTATCTGATTATCTTGGTGAGTTTACATTGAAGTCCATTTCTCTCTCTTGCCTAAGGTTTTATTGTTGACTGGCTTTGTTTTAAGTCTCTTCTTAGGTGATTGGTTCAACTTATATAGACCTTTAGAATAGCTCACATTTAACTGATTGGATTTTTTTCAGCTCTTCATCTGCTTCTTTCGATATGTGATACAAATTTTAAGATTGCAATTTTTGTGCAATTATTTCACCTCCAGGAGAAAGCTTCCTTTTCTTTGTTCCTTCTCTGGGAATCGTAATATGTTCTGTTTGTTTTTCTTTTGCCTCTATAGCTGTTTCTATTCCTTTTGTTGTCTCTAGCTGCTTTAGACCCAGAGAGGACTTTCCGAAGTCTATATTCCTCAGCCATAACAAGGCCAAGGACTCACAAAAGGTTGCAGACCACCCTGGGAATCAGGAAAGATGCAAAAAAGCCTCTATGATATCTTCCCACAGTGGTTCTTTCCTGGCCTGCCCAGCAAATGCAGCCCTGCAGCTAACTGTTCCCCACATCCCTGAGGGAAGCACGGTGTCTAAATCTCCACTGTCTCTGCCCCTGTTGGGTGTGGGGTTGAAACACTGGCTGCCACTGGCTTTGTCCAGGGTGGGTTGAAAACAGCAGCTCAGAGCCTGGTCCCAGAAATCTGTCTTCACTTAATCTGTTCTTTTTAAATGGAAAAGTGATAGGAAACTCAAAGACTACTGCTATGAAGAGACAAGATAGGGTATAATTAACTTTTTAAATTGCCATATAGTGGCATTAAAAGCAATAAGAATTCTGGTAAGAGAGTGAAGAAAATATACTAAGTTAATACCATTTTCAAAAACAGCAAGATTATGACTGGTCTCTCTGTGTCCAACAAGATAAAAGAAATAATTTTTCTGTTGAATATAATCATCTTTCTTTGGGAACATTTAGACAAGTCTTTGGCCACTGGTATGTTTAGAAATTTGCTAAGTCATCAGGGATATTGAAACATTCACAGAAGTTAGATAAGAGATCAGATTCAGGTGTAAGATACTTTTTTTTTTTTTTTTTAAATAAAGGAACATGGTTCATTGAACCCAGAGAATAGTTTACCATGTAACAACTTCAGCATGATAAAAACAGGAGATGATAACTATGTGGTATAATTTCTAAGAACTCACAGTTTTAAAATTGAGAATGTAATATGAGATACTGAAGTTAGATCTTAGGAAATATTCACAGAACTTGAGACACCAGTCTTTCTTCTGAGTCTTTATAAACACATGGACTGTCATCTGTTGCAAATAGTTTAATACTTTCTTTCCCATAGGCCCATCCATCCTGCTCAGTCCTATGATCATTCCCTTTGATATAGTTTAGAAAATAATTTATACAATTAGTAAATGGACTCAGTATCAGCAGTAAGCCACTGCTTTTTACTCCAGATTTTGATGCTTTGATTACTCCTATGCTTAACTATTCAAGGTGAGGGAAACCTGTCTTTTCCTTTTTTTTGAAGGAAATTAAATTCTTGTGTTTAGAGGACTAAAAATAATCAAGGCATCCACTCTGTTATTTTCATATGAATTTTGGCTAATGTTTGAGAGTGAATAGAAACATAATCAGTGGCTACTAACAAGTAATTTTCTTTGATGTGGAATTTAAAAGTCTTTATTGCTTTATTTCAGATTTTTCTTTTTTCTAATGAAAGGGCAGAAGGAAAATGGGTAACACAGGACTAGTATCCAGGAGAAAAACTAAGTTCTCAAGGAAAAACAACATGGTATATGACTTCAAAGGGACAAAAATATCATTCAAATGGGTGTTTTTCTTCAAAGTAACCGCCATAAGAAGCTATTATGCCAATGATAATTATGTCCCAAATATTCTGAAAGTACCACTTTTGGGAATTGCCTTTTTACCCTCATCTTCAGCCATTTGAGATCAGGCACTTTAGCTTTAGCTTTGTAGTCTGATCTAGTAGTTGGAATCCGGCTGCCAACACAATACATCAAAATTAATATTCTTTACTCACAATATTTGCTGTCTCCTTATTTTATTGACAAAGCCATTTCATTAAATTGCAGAAATAAAAAAAGGAAAAATTTATAATTAGAACTATTAATTTAAATCCAGATTAATGGTCCTTGAAATTTTGTTATCATGTATTAAATAGACTTTCTTAGTGGTTATGAACTAACCCACTAATCCACTCCTATTTGACTATTGATTTGGTTACATGACGATATACTGTATCATCAGATAAACATTTAGGAAGAAAAGTTGCTTACCCGGTCCAGCTGAAATTTCAGAAGCTAGTTAATATATTTTGGTCCTCAGTTGCCACTTTAAAACAGCTCAATACTAGTGCCAAATTCTGTGGCTGGCTTCGGGACTATTACTCTCAGCCTAGTTGTTAGCAATCCAAATGGTCATGTTTCCCCATTTAGGAATGTGAAAATTTGAGGATCAAATTCCTTAAATTATAATCCTTATGCTAAACAACATTTCCCATTTCAAATCATTATGAATAAAGATGGCTAGGGGACTACAGCAGTATGGCAGATGTTTTTTTACAGGGGAAAAATAGCAAGTACACACAATATGCAGTGAAATGTAAGAATATGATTCCTGTCTTATGAACTCTTATAAAATAAAATGACAATATTTAGTATAATAACCCTCCCCCAAGGGCATTCACTGCATTATTATCATTGTTTTCAATAAAATCTTTTGCCTTGGAAAGGATGGTGGTAAATGTGACTAAAACAAGCTTGATAAATTCATTGTATATGTTATAATTCTACAGTGTGTTCTACTAATAAAATAAAAAACATACATATTCTCCATTTATAGAGAATTTACTATGACCAGACACTGTGCTTAGAGGTTATGGAATCTTCATTGCAGACCTGTAAAGAAGGCATTACCAACCCCATTTTAAAGATAAGTAGATTAAAGTTCAAAGAGGTTGAATTGCTTGTGGCTTCAGCTCTGAAAGTCATGGAGCCAAAATTTAAACCCAAATCTAACTCCAAAGTTTCCATTTTTGCCCATTATTTCTGAGGATTTTAATTTTCATCATCGCAACTATTTAAGTTTCAGTGGGAAAAGTCTCAATCTTTAGGAGTTGAAATGCCTAAACTGTTGTATATGATAATATCTGTCAGCTAAAGAAACAATTTAAACATGTTATAAACCTGACATTAAAACCCATGCCCTTTCTTTCTCTTCTGGATTACCACCAGAATGGCAAAGGATATGCTTCGAATCTACCATCCAGTCCCAAATGACCAGAGGACAAAAGCTACTTCATGTCATTTCTAAAGCAGAAGCCTGAAAGACCAAAAATCACTGGAGAAATTGCTCTTGTGAGATTTTTCAGTTCAATTTATTTTCCTCAGTTTCAAACTTCAGATAATCATCTTGAACTTGGTGATGAACCAAACTCCAGATTCAGACTATGGCTTCTCAGAGAGTCAGCCCTTCCATTTAGAATAAGGCACAGCTTAAAGTGACGAGCCAAATGGGGTCAGATGTTCAATACTTGATGAAGCCTCAGCTGTCATACTGAAACAATGTTGACAAGGTGGCAGGCTTTAAAATAAATCCCCGGTGGAGGCTATTGATAACATTCTCGCTTTCCTTTCTGTCTTCTGTCGCCTGTCCGGTCTGGCTGCATCCTGGAGGACATGCCAATCAGGCACAGTACTTACTAGGAACTGCAAGCACTGCGCAACATGCAGCTGTTTCTTCCGGCCAGTCCTGCTCATAAGGCGACTTCCTTGTCTCCCCAGCACAAATAAGGCACGCTGACACAGGTCAGCCCGAGGAGTCAGAAGGCAACCAAAACCACCACAGACCACGCTCGCCAGCAGGTAACTCCTCCCAGTCAATTTTATTGAACAAAGTCACTACTGAGCACCCTGAGTTCTTTTCAAAAACAATCCATTTTGACAAATTGTCTGAGAATGTTGAATAATCTCAATTAGGGGCAATGTTAGCGTGTGTTTCTGGTAAATAAGAAGTCAGCTCACCAAGGTGAATTAAACACCATATAAAGGTTAAATATTTGGATCAATTAACCACCTCTCTCCAATGAACTAACTTGGACTACTTCAAGTATAGCCTAAGAGGTTAGCCTACTCATGACTAACCTTAGGCTTTAGATTTCATGACATCTCCATGTGCCCTAATCAATTTATAATTTCATAGGCTATTTGATTGAGAGCTATTTCAGGCTATGAGGAAAATTAACTTTTTTGATATACAATTCTTTCTAAAAATAATTAGTAGTCTTGTAGATACAAAATATATATCTATAGATGAATAATATAGTGTCATAAATATAATTTGATATTAAGGGGAGATTGTTTAAATAGCTTACATCATCTTTGCCTTTGGGTCTATATAATATGTAATGGCCAGTCCACAGACTTTTTACTTATAAGATTTTGAAGTTGTCACAAAGGTATCTCAATAATGTTGTATGGGGTGGCCTAGGTCACCAGGAAGCCAAGGTGAATGGCTGTATTGAAATAAACAATTGCAAATTGCAGCACTACTGCAATGATCAAGACAAAACAGTGAGAATGTTTTCTTGTAATAACCCCATCTTTAGCTGATCTATTTTTCATTATTCTCAGAATATTAAATCCATGAACAATTAACAGAATTTGAAGGGACCATAAGATGATCTTATTCAGTCATGTCCAAGTGGGTTACAGATGGTCCATGCAGACACTATTCTTAAGGTGAAGGAAAGAGAGCAGCTGGCTGCCCACACACGCTTTAGCCAGAGTAGCTCCTACTGGTCTTTTAAGTATAGGTTTTATTCTTGAGGAAAAAAAAGTTGGACCACTATAAGAAAAATTAAAAATTATAATCTTGTTCAAACCCCTCATTTTATAGGTAAGCACATTGAAGTGAAATGACCAGGCCAGTGTCACCCACCTAGGTAACTGCAGCTGCTTTTCCTACTCCCTGAAACTAGAACACATCACTACTGTTATATTTGTGTTGCTGATTCTTCTCTTTAGAGCAACTGTTTTAGTTTGCTAATGCTGCCAGAATGCAAAACATGAGAGATGGACTGGCTTTTACAATAGGGGGTTTATTTGGTTACACAGTTACAGTCTTAAGTCCATAAAGTATCCAAGGTAACACATCAGCAATCGGGTACCTTCACTGGAGGATGGCCAATGATGTCCAGAAAACCTCTATTAGCTTGGAAGGCACATGGCTGGCGTCTGCTCCAAAGTTGTGGTTTCAAAATGGCTTTCTCCTGGGATGTTCCTCTCTAGGCTGCAGTTCCTCAAAAATGTCACTCTTAGCTGCTCTTGGGGGTGTTTGTCCTCTCTTAGCTTCTCTGGAGCAAGAGTCTGCTTTCAACGGCCATCTTCAAACTGTCTCTCATCTGTAGCTACTCTCTCAGCTTCTGTGCATCCTTGAAAGTGTCCCTCTTGGCTATAGCAAGCTTGCTCCTTCTCACTGAGCTTATATAGAGCTCCAGTGAACTAATTCAGACCTACTTGAATGGGTGGAGTCACACCTCCATGGAAACTATCCAATCAGAGACATCACCTACAGTTGGGTGGGGTGCATCTCCATGGAAACACTCAAAGAATTACAGTCTAATCAACACTGATACATCTGCCTACACAAGATTACATCAAAGATAATGGCATTTGGGGGGGCATAATACATTGAAACTGGCACAGCATCCAATGCCCTCTTTTTTCCTGATTAAAATGTCTGTGCTGTTTTAGAGCTATTTTAGAAGGCCATGTTCTTCTAATCCATCCCTGTGGGGGCAGACCTATTGCAGGTGGGACATTTTGGTTCAATGGAGATGTGACCCAGCCCATTCAAGGTGGGCCTTAATCCTTTACTGGAGTCCTTTGTTAAGAGAATAAAAGACAGTAAAAGACCAGAGAGCTGAAAGAAAAACATCCAAAGACATTTGGAGAAAGCCATTGAAACCAGAACTAGGAGAGAAGGACCAGCAGATATTGCCATTGCCTTCCCATATGACAGAGGAAAACCAGATGCCAGCAGCCTTTCTTCATAAAAAGTGTCTTCCTCTTGATGCCCTAATTTGGACATTTTCATGGCCTTAGAACTGGAAAATTGTGACTTAATAAACCCACATTGTAAAAGCCAATTCATTTCTGGTGTATTATATTCCAGCAGCTTTAGCAAACTGAAACAATATCCTACTCATTTGCTCGGCATAAATTCCTGAATCCCTTTTTGAACCTTGGCCAATTTCATCCATTTACCCATATAGCCAAGCACTTAAGGAAAGCCTGAAGGATAACATGGGGGAAAGGAACTGGCTCAAGCTTGCACAAAAAACCAGAGCAAGGTAGAAACATTGACTTAATTGCAGGATCATCATTATTATTGTTACCAACGTGATTATGTTATCAGCATCATCTTCATCATCATTGCTTATATTTATACAATATTGCACTCAATGGTTTAACGTAGTTCCACATAGGTTGCCTCACTTGATTATCAGTCAACAAATACTATGAAGTAACTAAGTGCTGTTAGAATCAAGAATTTGTTTGTACTACCTTGCACTTTAGATATGTTGCTTTGTTACCATTGACAAGTTGCCTAACATATGCAATTTCTCTCACAAAATAGATTTTAAAATTTTGAGGTCATCCATAGGTCTCCTATTGGTTTTTATTACTTAAGTGCCTAACAAAGAGACCTGTGTATAGCAAAGTCTGCAAATTACTGGTTGACAACACTAGAAATAAAACCAGCACCCCTAATCACAGCTTCCAATGGCAGAACGGTTAAGAACTGAAAATGGAAATCAACCGCATATGAACTGCTGGGTGTACTGTAGCCTTGCGCGTCCTTCCTGCAGCTTTTGATGCTAATGCGCATGGCCTCCTTTTGAAACCTTCTATTGTCTTTGTTTTATACATCACTACTCTCTTTTTAGCTCTTGGAAGCTTCCTTCTAAGTGCCATTCTTACGGCTTTTCTGACCCCCAAGTATTTGCTCACAGTATTCCTTTTTTCCTTCCTCTCTGCTTGAACTTCTCATCTTTCAAAATTCACCTCAAATGTAGCTTCCTTTCTAAAGCTTTCTTCACCAACCAGGAATTAGTTGTTCTCTCCTCTTTGTCTTTTTGAAAATGCATTCGATTTTGTTAGAAAGGTATTGCATTCAATGTGGTTCAAAAACAATAAAATATAAACCAGAAATGAGTGAAAAGTCTCCTTTGCACTATTGTTTTCTGTTACCCAGTTGCCCTTTCCACAGCTGACTCCTGTATTTCCAAAAATACTTATGCATAAATAAGCCAATAAAAGTATATTTTTCTCTTTTTTTTAACAAACCATAGCATACTATTCAGTATGTTATGCACATTTTTTTTTTTTCTAAATTAATGATGTGTTTTGGAGGTATTGTCATATTAATCCATGGAGTAGAACTTCATTCTCTTATAGCTGCATAGTGTTTTACTGTAAAGTTATATCATAATGTTTTTAATCACTCTCCTGTTAATGGAAATTTAAGTGGCTTCCAACTTTTCCCATTATGAGCAATGATGTAATTAATGGTCTTGCACATATGTCATTTTGCAAATATGTACTAGTATACCTATGGAATAAATTGGAATTGTTCTATCAGAGGATATGACATTTTGTTAGATAGTTCAATTGTGCTCCATGGGTGGTATACCAATTTACATTTTCTCAAACACTATATAAAGTACTTATTTTCTCCACATTCTTCATAACACAGTGTTATCAAACTCACAGATTTTTGTCAATCTGGATAGGTAGAAATGTTATTTCAGTGTGATATTAAGTTACACTTCTTTTATTACGATTGAATTTAAGCACATTTTCGTATCTTTAAAGATTGTGTGTATTTCCTTTTTATGAGTTTTCTGTTTATATAATTTTACCATTTTTAATTTGGTAATTAGTCTCATTCATTTATAGAAGCTCTTTACATGTTAGGGAAATAAGGTATTTTTCTGTTATATGAGTTGGAAATATTTCTCCAGGGTGTGTGGTTTGCCTTTTGTCCCTGCTTACAATAATTCTTCTCATTTTTAGCTGCCTATTAATTATTCATTTTTTGCAACCCTCATCATATTTTGCCATAACTGTTTCTGTATTTACTGTTAAACTTTGAGGACCTCAAGAGCAGATATCATTCCTTAATCAACTTTTTAATGCCTCTTGTGCATAGCACAATTTCAGCACCTAAAAGTCAACAGCACATTTTCTTTGAATAAATCATTAGTGTTGCATTGTTTTTCTTTAAATTTTGAGCATAAGTTGGCATTAAATTGGAATGATAAAATTGGAGGCAGCTATATTCAGCAGTATTTACAGTACTGTTTTGTTTTGACCCTACTTTTCCTTTTCTTATTCTACTGATAGTTAACTCAACAAGAAATAGAAATTATTCAGCAGATTGGTTTTTATATGGGGGTACAATCCAAAAGATGGCATGCATAACCAAGACAAAATTTTGTGTATGAGTGTGCATGTATGAAGTTTGTGTGTGTGTGTGTGTGTATGAACATGGATGTGTGTTATGGGGTGGAGGGTGGAGGGGGTAAGCCGACACAACCATTTAAAGGCCTAAGTTTCTTTTTTAATCTATAAAATAAAGAAGTGCCAGAGTAAAGCCTCCGAGAATATACTGAAGGTTTTGTGCCAAGATCACTAATCACAGAAAGCTATTTTAGAAATGATAGCTTTGAAGTAAATCAATAGAAAATGAAAGGAAATAAGAGACCTGCCCTTCAATGAACCCCATATCAATCAGTTCTACTTTTGTGTGTTCTTTAATTTCCTTCTTGTATATCCTAGATATGAATTCTAGGAGATCTCCCCATAAGAAAAATGTGAAATAAATAAAGTGAATTTTTAATTTTCTAGCACATCAGCCACTTATTCTCATACTATTACTTTGCTAGTATTTCTGTAGTTAAATGAAAACACAATGACTCCTCTGCCTGTCTTTAAAGCAAAAGGTGTTACACCTGGTCAGCAGGCGTGGATGGAGGAGTGGAATTACACATACGTGTACATCCATAATTTTCTGTTTGGTTCAGACTTTGATGAGGAGCCAGGATGGCCCCTGCTTTGTTTGGTTTTAAAGTCTTCATGCTAGCATGCAATTGCATAGAGCAATTCACCCTGATCCCTCCCCTGCCCCTGTCCTTTTTTTCTTTTTTTTTTGTCACTGATGATTGCACAGAAAATAGACAGTTTTTCTATAGTGCACAAAAGCACTCAAATGTGCCAAGGCAAAGACCCCTTTTCTAGAAAATGAAATAAAACATATGGAAGGAAACTAAGAACTCTTGTCAAAATGGTTCCACTGTGAAATTACTTACATTCCACAAGAAAATATAATCATGCCAAGGGTTTCTTTCTTCAGTGACTCTCACATAAACCGCAATAGAAAGAAAATCTGGTGTTCTGCTTCCTAAGCTGTCAGTGCCATTGGCTACCTAAAGTCATTCATATTTGATTATTTTCAGTCCACTGCAATTTCTATACAGCCCTGGTGGATATTTCCTTAGTTCATTGAATAAAACATTCACATTAATCTATGATTGTGTTTCCACTGTCCCTGCTATAAGTAACATAGCAACAGATTAAAAAATACCACTTAAAATAACTGGTGTAGAATTCACTTCCAAACAGAATACACATAAAAAAGATTATCCCACAGAGAGCTGCCAAATGTACTATACACTGGAAGGATTTCAACATCTCTTAAAACACTCGGCTGGGAGCTAACTGAACCACATCTCTGCTGTCAACAGAGCATGAAACCCTGAGATTTGTTTCAGTTTCCATCCAGTCTCTGCCAGTAAAAACTAAGGACTTCCACAAGGTAATTACATATTTCCATTTTTACTAGTATTATCTACTTCCTCTATTATAAGCCATACATATCCCTCTCAAAGATGCTTGAACCCTTTATGATCGTGACATTGTGAAAAGTCTAACACACTTTCCCAACTTCCATCATAATCTTCCTTCCAAGAAAACCCTTCTCATGTGGACAACTGTGAATTGTACTATGCAAAGAATCTAACAGACTTCATTCTTTTCCCTGTAAAAATGTATCAGAATGCTTTTCCCTATAAGAAAACTTACACCCACACTCACAAGCAGTACCTAGAGAAAGAGAGATGAATGCAAACAGTAAACCCTGCTCAAAATTCCCATTGCAATCTCATTTCTTATACAATAAAATAAAATTGTCACAGCCTATCATCTGAAGTCTTCCCCAATATGAGTCTAGACTACCTTTCCAGCCTAAATGCTATTTCCTCTCTCCTATTCCTAGGAAACCAGATTACCCATAGCTCCCTTGTCATATGGTGCTTTCTTATTGTTTGACCCTGACTCTAGATTAGTAAGGGATTGGGACCCTGGAGTCAACTAGTCTGGATTCCGGGATGTTAGATGCCTGGCTCGAGAGCAAGGGAGAGAGAAGCATCCTTTGCGATCAGGCAACTGGTGTGGAACTAAGAGAGTGACCTGAGGCACAGCATGTCTCATAGTTCCTGATGAGAAAAGTCATTTAGAGCATTCCAAATAAGTTGTCAAGTTAAATTGATGAAATGAGGATTTTGTATTGAAGCCAGGAAGACAAAGAAAGATCAGGAGATGTCTTTCAAAGCAGAGGATATGGGATGCAATCTAAAGCTGTATAAGTGAGAGATGAAATGACTTCTCCTATGGTGGCTGCTTCTCTAGGGTGGTTGGAAACAGAAGGTTAAGGAAGTCAAGAGAATGGGGCACCTACCTGTGTGCTTATAATCCTGGCATTTTTTCTGCATGTAAACTTACTTCCATTGGTTCAAATCATGCCCATTCTTGAAGATCCATCTGTTCCAGTTTGCTAGAGCTGCCATAATGCAAAGTACCAGAAATGGATTGGCTTTTATAAAGGAGATTTCTTAGGTTGCAAATTTACAGTTCCAAGGCCATAAAAGTGTCCAAACTAAGGCATCAGTATGAGGATACCTTCACTGAAGAATGGCCAACAGCATCTATGGAACCTCTGTCAGCTGGGAAGGCACGTGGCTAGCATCTGCTGGTCCTTTGCTCCTGGGTTGTTTTTTCAAAATGACTTTCTCCAGATTGTCTCTGGGCTTCTGTCTTCACTCTTCTGTCTCAGCTCCTGTGTGCCCTTGCTTCTTTCTCCCAGGGAGTTTCTCTCTGAGCATCTGAGGGTCCTCTCTTAGCTTCTCCAGGGCAAACTCTGGGCTTCATCTCTTAGCCAAGCATCTCCAAACATCCTTCTGTCCACATCTTCTAGTATCTCTAAGCATCTCTGTCAGCTCCAGCTCTGGAGTGCTCTTAAGTACTCCATTGAACTAATCAAGACCCATCCTGAATGGGCAGGTCCACATCTCCATGGAAATAATTCAATCAGAGGTTCCACCTAATCAACAGTCTGCCCCCACAAGATTGCATTAAAATATATGGCTTTTCTGGGGGACATAGTATATCCAAACAGGCACTCCATCCCCAATACCACTTCTCCCATGAAACGTCTTCCTATCCCTTCAAAAGAGGACACCCTTCCCTCTTCCGCACTCCATTGGACTCTGCTAGTACTTCATCCATGGCCTTTTCCTTACTAGGTTCTATATTATAGTCTTTGGTTTATTTGTTTTATCCCCTTATTATATTACATGGACCTTAAGACATGGGATGACTCTTGTCTTAATACCAACTATAAAAACTACAAATTACTGACACATAATTGTTACTCAATACATATAGTCAATGTTATTTTAACTAGCATTTGAATGGAGAGTAAATATTTGTATAATCAATGGAACAAGGAAAAGGATATGAAGTTTAAAATATATCCCTGGAAGCTCTCCCTGATAGCCAGGATCATTCACTGGCATTTCTTCAATCTATTGGGTAACTAGATCTATTGGGTAACAATCATAAGGGTAACTAGCTATATTCAGCTTATATTGAATATTTTTTCTTACAATTCTTTATGGGCCTACTCAAATAATCTGGGAATTTGTCAGGATAAAATTATTCACTAATATTTCAAAGTATATAGGAGATGATAAATAAATATTTCCAGAGAAATATGGAAAGGTTGGTTTTAATATTCTCTTTGTTGTTCTTGGCAGATCATCTCATCCCACCTAAAAGTCTGATACCAAGACTAATTTATGTTATGTTTTGATTAAAATTTAGTCCACTTTCTTACTTAATTTGACAATTCTTTCTCACTTTTCTATCCCTTCATTATGTATATTATTTTAGAAATATATGTTTGAAATACACATTTCATATGAACTCAGTGTAGAATGCAGAAAAAAAATCTGACAGTATCAGGAATAAAATACTCTCTGAATGTTCTCTGTGTAGGCTGCTAAGAATATTGAGGTTAAATTTTCAGCTGAGCTATCTGTTGGGTGTTATAAAATGTGTTTTATGATGAAATATTACCCCCTGGATCTATCTTACTTTTCCTGCTTTATTTTCCTTTTCTCCAGTTTTCTCACTTTTAAAAGCTTGGCATCTTATAAGACTCTTTTAAGGATTTTTTATTTTAACAATGCCATCTAAATAGTGGATGCATAAAATGAAAGTGACCCACTCATTTGCACTTTAATATCCTCAAGTCAAATATGTTGCATAGGAGAATAATGTCATTGGATGAAAAAGAAATGACCATTTTTGGTACGTTTCTTTGAAAGCAGAATGATTTCAAAACTAGCTAGAGCACCCTGGAAAAATATACCCAATCCCCTAATTTGCCCCTCGTGTAGAAGCAAACCATTTATACATTTTTATTTCTCACTTTTTCCCAAAAAGGATAAGGTGAATAAAACTCTCACCTTCTCCCCAACTCACTCTTGTAATTCTATCATAAGGTATAGCAGTGAGATATCGTGGCTTTCAAAATCTATTCAAATATTTGCAGAGTTTGAAGAATACAAGAAATGCAGAGTAGTCATATTCATTAAGGACCTTGCTCTCCAAGGTTACAGGAATGCATCAAGAAAATAAAACCTGAATATGATAAATTGTTGTCTATGCAGCACTTGAATTTCCCTCCTTGAGAACTGTACTTTAAAAATATGTAGTTTGTCCACTAAAATAAAATGAAAACTTACATTTTGTAGCTGATTAACAGCAAAATCATTACAAATGTAATGAAATTTGTCCTTTTTTTCTATAACTTTCATATTGTTAGTAATGTTATGACATCTGTATTTGTTACTTTTAGTAGTATATTTTCATTTCCAATAAAATACTCCCAAACTTAATATATTTAACTAAAACCAGGCATCAAAAGGCCATTGCCAAATGTGAAAATATACAAACACCATGCCCCCCCTCTTTTAAATATGTGTAAATAAACTCTCTATGAGGCTTCTTATGAACTGGCTATTTAAATGTGTGGAAGTGAGCAAACGTTGTATTCCTGCTGACTCAAAAGAAGGCACTTGCTGTGTGGGCAGAGAATGTCTAAGCTATTCATGAAGGGAAGAGTATGTCACCTAAATTAATGTGGTAGAATCGCCTCATAAGTCATCTCGATCATTCTGCTCTACTACACTGCTGGAAAGAGTAGAGGTCAATATTCTACTCATTTAGAACATACTGGGCCTATTTATCTCCTATGAGGCTCATATCCCTTCATGTAGTCAGGGTACAATAAGACTCAGATAAAAAAAAATTCTTAAAGAAACCATCTATCCAGAGCAAAGCATCAGCCATTAAACTTGAACAAATATTTCAAAATCCTGCTCACTGTCCTCTGTTCCTGAGTGTCCTGACAAGCCTATTCTACCCAGTAATGGTCGCTGACAAAGTCAGATTTGAAGGCTGTTGACTAGGCACCTTAACCCAATGCATCTGTTCTTCAAAGCTCCAGTTTCCTTCATTTTTTTCCAAAATCTTTTAAAAAGAAACATGACATTTCTTTTCACAATTACAACTAAGAATTAAACTCCCTTATGCCGAGGGACTGCTGTATTAAGTAAGCACGGTGACCATACTTCACAAGTAGGGGGCTGCAAATGGAGACTATCAGAGAGAGAAAGAGATACTGAAAGTGTCAAAAACAAACTTTAGGTGGTTGACATTTTGTTCTTGGTTGGCTTTTTGCTGAGATAGTGACATATAACAATGCATTTACCCAGGATAAGGATTAAAGGGTTATTTCTGAATATCTGGATTGGTAACTGGAAAGAATTGTGACTGGTCATGAAAATAACCAACTATTGAGCAAATGGACCCTTCTTGGCCCTATGGGCCAATTTCCAACAGTAAACATATTCTTGTTACTATTTTGTTCTCATAGATGCTCTGAGGCTTGCTGCTTCAGTTTACTTGTCCAAGGAATCAACTCATTTAGAGCATCCATATGGTGCCCTAAATTTACTGAAAAGTTGATGAATCATGTTTAGTGAATGACAGTGGACCACTTCAATGTCCTCATTTTCATTTCTGTCTTTGGGGTTCTAAAACTTGGTTTTGAATTAACTGTGATCACTAAATATTAATTACCTGTTGCTGGCTGGAATTGTGGAGAAAAAGGTGAGAAAATGGTGGAAGAAGCAAAGAAGCCAGTGAAAGACTCATGGCTGATGAGGTGGGATGTGATGAGCTGGGTTGTCCATTTCCTAATAGCTCCAGAGAGGTCTGTATCCATTAAACCATTTCTGCTGAATCCTTTGCTTCAAAATTAAACCACTCACTTCTCTAACAACCCTCTTTCCAATTATGCTTTTTTAAAAAAATGCTTATTGATCACTGATTACACAAGAAGTGCTGTGCAAGATTTTTGACTGCAAAAATACAAAATAATATGATTTTGTTTTCTAGGATCTCACTGTCCTTTGAAAGTCACCACAAAAGCAATACATCTGAATAAAAGCTACTATAGTATAATGATACCTGGTGGTAGATTATAAGTGTAACAAAAAAGGTCAGTGTGTCTATGGAAGTATGGGATTGAGGGGGAGAGCCAAGAAAGACTTTGTGAAAGAGGTGACATTGAAGAAGAGCCTTAAAAATGGTAATTGCAAAATATAATGTGAATTGATATGTGAGATCCTGTGAATTACTGCCATCACCTCACCAACTACAGATGCAATAATAAAATTCAGGGTTTAAGTTCTCATCCCATGCACTTTTAGCTGGTTCATGCTTACATCCCATGCATTGGTCGCTGGTTGCCTGGGATCTTGTTACCAGGTATGCATCATCCCTGCTCTTCTTTCATTACTTTATGATAAATTACTCAATAGCTTTAAACATCTTTTTCCATAGGGCCCTATTTCCTATCACTTTTCAGTCCTTCTTTGATCGTTTGTAAGTTCAGTGGTATGGGTGTTCTCAAGAGAGCAGAAGCATCAGACCTGGGGCAAATCAAAATGTTTCCCTTCTCCCTGAGAGGCATGGTTGAAATGAACATCAAGAAATTCTATAAGGAAATTTAAGAGAGAGACCTCATGAAGCCAACCCAAGTGACCCAGAAATGAGGTTTTTTTCTTTCATCTAGTTGAAGGAACACTGTCATAAAAGAAAGCCTGGGGACTTTGGCCACTGGATCTCTCTCCCACCTTTCATCTGGTGTGGTTGTCATGTTATATGAAACAGCTGAAACCCTTGGCACCACCTCAAGCCTGGACTTAAGTACAACCATATACTGTATTACCATGTCAAGTTCCTCCGTGAAGATAAAACAGAAGGGACTAACCTAACTGCCACAAGTAGATAAGAAAGCAAGTTGAAACAAAGTGGGAAAGAAGTGAAGTTGCAGCATAGACAAGCACATGTGGGCATCACGAACAGCTTTCAACAACAGGAAGCAGAGGAAATCAAGAGAAACACAAATGTGGCAAGCTGGAGCAGAAATGTGTCTGAGTCTTCAGCATGCATTCATCATTCTCTACCTCTTGGCTCATATGTTTTGCAATAACTGTCCCCTAGGAATTGATACTGTATCACTTCCATTAGTTATATGTTCATTTGCCCAAATGTACTTGTGCTCTCAACCCTCTCTTGGCAGAAGAAACAGGATGGTAGAATAGCCACCATCCTCCCTTAAAGTGGATTCATCTTCACAAAAGCTTATTGAAAGGCTGAAAATAATTCATTCCTATCAACCATTTCCAGAAAGTTGGAGAAGGAACAGCTCACTACCCAGAAGGAAAGGAGAAAGGTAATTTTCCCTGTGATTTTCAACGTATGAAAAGAAAAATATCTATTGCAGCATTGGCTGTAAACTGTACTAACAATAAATTGTTGTAAAGATTGATTAAGCACCTGAGTGTTGCTATGGCTATTAATCAATTGCCACTTACTATTTTCTGTGTCATAAACAGAGCAATAGTGAAAGATAATCAACAAACAATTAAATCTGGTTGTAATTTTCTCAGGTAATCTTAGAACTCTCGTGAAAATGGAAGACAAAGTAGGTATTAAATAGTACAGAAATCTAGACACGCCAGTTTTCATTTTTGTGCCAACAGAGTTTGATTTTGAATTATAACATTGTAGGATAGACTTTGGTTCATAGTGTGTTCCAGTTTTCAAAGAATTAAAGTTTTCTTATGCCAAAACATAGCCTGCAATTTCTGAAAGTTTTTTTTCTATATTTATGTATCTTTGAAAAAATACTCTTATTTCACCCCTTTCCATACCCTTTATTTTTCTGCTTCCTGGAATAAATTTGAGCTGAATGTTTAATCCTCCCACTTTAGCAAGCATTTTCAATCATTAAAAACTGTCTATATGAAGGCGCTGAATGTGACATAAGAAAGTATAATGGATCAGTAGAATTACCTGAAATTTATGTGCTCCTAAGACAGAGGAGTCAATTCTGATGCTTCTTTTGCACATCTTTATATTGCATAATGTAAATATGCAGCATCTAATAGGTCCTCATGATTTTTAGGTGAAACTGAATAAGGATGAATATTCTTATGTTGAATGGAGATGACAAATAATATTTTGTCACCTACCTATTTCAAGAGAAGCCTATTTCAAGAGAAGCAACAGAACCAAGAAGCCATTCTGCCTCCCAACTCTGAGCCTTAGAAAGTAGATTTGTTAAGGTAAATGTCGATAAAGTCAGTTACAGGATTAGGAGTTTTTTAATGTCTGAGACCTGGTCAGCAGTTTAATTTAAAATGTCTCTTCAAGGTGGAATGAACACTGAAGTGGGAGCTGCCTAACTGTGTCACATTGAATGAGTCACTTAAACATAATAGGTCTCAATTTACATCTGTAAGGTGAGGCAAGTTGAACCCCCAAGTCTTCCATAAGTGCCAGGGTGAAATTTTACTAACATAGTGCCTTTCAGCCAAAAAAAACCACCAGATAGGAGAAATGTCATAATGGAAGTCTTTAAAATAAATCTGAGCATAATTTAAAAATAATAATTGAGATAAAAACGGGATGAAAATGGGAAATGGGCATCTCATTTGACTCCTTGTCTGGGCCTTCACTTGCTCAGTCTTTAGTCTCCTCTTTTATATGGTGTTAGACCTGTGTTGAGTGTATGCATGCACACAAGTGCTTATGCATACACTCGCCATTCTTTCTCTCTCCTTTTTTCTCTCTTCACCCTGTAAAATAGTGCCTAGCTGTGAAGAACTTTGTAATGTCAGCTTGGTTAAGCTGGAACCTACACTTCCCAGAATCCCCTTCTCTTCATGGTCTTAGGTTAGAGTTCACCAAAGGAACAACTTGCATGAGACTTGATAGGTGGAAGTGAAGCAGAAACAATTACTATTGAAAGAGCATCATGGTCAGACCAGGTAACAGACCAGAAGCAAGCATGCTGGGTTATCCTCTCTCACTGCTGCACTCATCCAGTTTGTCTTCCAGATTGCCTGCCTTGCCGATTAGCAGTGGCCTCAGGCACAGCTGCTGGTAATTGACCGCAGACTCACAGAAGCAGCCGCTATACAGACACAGACGCTTGCCCATGGTAACAATTTCCACAGGTTTTTCCACGAGAGCCCCTCTTCATGGCCCCACTTCCACTGCCAGGTGTGCTTGGCTTCTTGAATTTCCCTGTATAATCCAACTTGCCTGCTTACACCAGTACTTTAGAGACTTCTTAGTGACTATTTCTCTTATCCGCCAACATCTGCCATCCTGATTCACTTCCCCAGCAATCCCTCATGTTTGGCAATAGTCTAATTTCTTTCACACACTTTAATAAACCCCTTTTTGCAATGTGTCTTATAGTGACTCTGTTCTCCTGACTGAAACCTAGTGGATACAATGGCAGTATGCATCAATGGCAGTACGTGACCACCAATCACAGACTCTGACCTCTGAATTATGCTTAACATCTACCTTCACATCACCTCTTCGTTCTCATTTTATTTGAACTTGCTAATGTCCTGAGGAAAGATAGAGTTACTGCCTTCATCCGTAACTATTCTTTACTGGGCAGAATACAGGACCTTGAAGACTGCTTCCTGCTGAAAGAATTGTCTCAGATATTCTATGAATAAGAGAAGAGGAATTAGAGGTAAAAGTAGAGGAGGAGTTCTGGGCAGTTACCCCTTCTAGGACCACTTCTAAAACTGTCCCTGAGGGGAAGGAGGAAGAAAATATGGTTTTTGGATGGTACTCCAGTGATTGTCCTTGAGTTCTCCACACATTTTTAAATCCATTTTATTTCTGCTATGAAAAATTAGGGTGAGATGCAGAAAATAATCAGATACTGAAAAACGGTTATGGAGGAAACACATTGCTAATGAAAATCAGTATAAATAAATGTAAAACATATTTAAAAATAAAACTGAAACTATATTTTGATTGGTAAATAGATTTTAAATTGTTAAATGACCTCAGAAACATAATCATTAGTAGAAGTGAGGGAAGGCGTGACTGTTAACTACTCTGAAAGGCATTCTGACTCATTTGTCCTATTGTTTTTCCAGTCCATTTTTAAACAGCAATGCCCTATCAAATGCTCAGATACAAGAACTTGAGTTCAAATAGTTGTCAACACTCATCTGGGCTCTTTTTTATTCCATCTTACATTTCTAAATCACATTTATTTCATAATGTTAAACTCAAGCCAGATGAAATCCCTTGACAAAAGAATCGAACAAGTCCAAATTGATCTCTTAAGTAGATCAATAGAAACTTAACTGAAATGGATTGGGGATTTTATCAAACTTGATGTAGTAGAACACTAATAAGATCACTTCCAATTCACACATATAGAACTAAATTTTCAGCACAAATTGATCTGATTACTAAGGATGAACGGTCACCTTTAATAATGGATTAAGGCAGTATTCTTTTTTCATACCAAAATGCTATTTTTTTTTCCTTTTAAACTCTTGGTGTTGGCTTTAACTTTTCTTTTTATTATACTGATTTTCACTCACTTCTTTCATGGTCAGGCTTGATTTTAGAGTTGTTTAATTTTCATAATTTGACTTTACTTCTACTGTAAAAATATCTTCTGAAATTGTTTTCAAAAGGGAATTTTGAAGATGGCAGACTGGTGAGCTGTATGTTTTAGTTACTCCTCCAGGAAAGTAGGTAAAAAGCCAGGAACTGCGTGGACTGGACACCACAGAGCAATCTGTCTTTGGGCATACTTCATACAACACTCATGAAAACGTGGAACTGCTGAGATCAGCGAAATCTGTAAGTTTTTGCGGCCAGGGGACCCGCGCCCCTCCCTGCCAGGCTCAGTCCCGGGGGAGGAGGGGCTGTCAGCTCCAGGAAGGAGAAGGGAGAATTGCAGTGGCTGCTCTTATCGGAAACTCATTCTACTGATTCAAACTCCAACCATAGATAGACTGAGACCAGACACCAGAGACTCTGAGAGCAGCCAGCCCAGCAGAGAGGAGACAGGCATAGAAAAAAAAACAACACGAAAAACTCCAAAATAAAAGCAGAGGATTTTTGGAGTTCTGGTGAACACAGAAAGGGCAGAGATCAGGCCTTGAGGCGCATATGCAAATCCCGAAGCAAGGCTGATCTCTCTGCCCTGTGCACCTTTCCTTAATGGCCCTGGTTGCTTTGTCTATTAGCATTTCAATAACCCATTAGATCTCTGAGGAGGGCCGTTTTTTTTTTTTTTTTTTTTTAAATCCTTTTTGCTTTTTCTAAAACAATTACTCTAAGAAGCTCATTACAGAAAGCTTCAAAGAATTGAAATTTGGGCACGTCAAGTCAAGAGCAGAACTAAGAGAGCTCTGAGACAAAAGGCAATAATCCAGTGGCTGAGAAAATTCACTAAACAACACAACTTCCCAAGAAAAGGGGGGTGTCCGCTCACAGCCACCATCCTGGTGGACAGGAAACACTCCTGCCCATCGCCAGCCCCATAGCCCAGAGCTGCCCCAGACAACCCAGTGTGACGGAAGTGCTTCAAATAACAGGCACACACCACAAAACTGGGCGTGGACATTAGCCTTCCCTGCAACCTCAGCTGAATGTCCCAGAGCTGGGAAGGGAGAGCAGTGTGAATTAACAGAGCCCCATTCAGCCATCATTTGAGCAGACTGGGAGCCTCCCAACACAGCCCAGCAGCCCAGAACTGCCCTGGGGGGACGGCACTCACCTGTGACATAGCACAGTCATCCCTCAACAGAGGACCCGGGGTGCACAGCCTGGAAGAGGGGCCCACTTGCAAGTCTCAGGAGCCATACGCCAATACCAAAGACTTGTGGGTCAGTAGCAGAGACAAACTGTGGCAGGACTGAACTGAAGGATTAGACTATTGCAGTAGCTTTAAAACTCTAGGATCATCAGGGAGATTTGATTGTTAGGGCCACCTCCCCTCCCCGACTGCCCAGAAACACGCCCCACATACAGGGCAGGCAACACCAACTACACACGCAAGCTTGGTACACCAATTGGGCCCCACAAGACTCACTCCCCCACTCACCAAAAAGGCTAAGCAGGGGAGATCTGGCTTGTGGAGAACAGGTGGCTCGTGGACGCCACCTGCTGGTTAGTTAGAGAAAGTGTACTCCACAAAGCTGTAGATCTGATAAATTAGAGATAAGGACTTCAACTGGTCTACAAACCCTAAAAGAACCCTATCAAGTTCAGCAACTGCCACGAGGCCAAAAACAACAGAAAATTATAAAGCATATGAAAAAACCAGACGATATGGATAACCCAAGCCCAAGCACCCAATCAAAAGACCAGAAGAGACACACCTAGAGCAGCTACTCAAAGAACTAAAGATGAACAATGAGACCATAGTACGGGATATGAAGGAAATCAAGAAGACCCTAGAAGAGCATAAAGAAGACATTGCAAGACTAAATAAAAAAATGGATGATCTTATGGAAATTAAAGAAACTGTTGACCAAATTAAAAAGATTCTGGACACTCATAGTAGAAGACTAGAGGAAGTTGAACAATGAATCAGTGACCTGGAAGATGACAGAATGGAAAATGAAAGCATAAAAGAAAGAATGGGGAAAAAAATTGAAAAACTCGAAATGGACCTCAGGGATATGATAGATAATATGAAACGTCCGAATATAAGACTCATTGGTGTCCCAGAAGGGGAAGAAAAGGGTAAAGGTCTAGGAAGAGTATTCAAAGAAATTGTTGGGGAAAACTTCCCAAATCTTCTAAACAACATAAATACACAAATCATAAATGCTCAGCAAACTCCAAATAGAATAAATCCAAAAAAACCCACTCCGAGACATATACTGATCACACTGTCAAACATAGAAGAGAAGGAGCAAGTTCTGAAAGCAGCAAGAGAAAAGCAATTCACCACATACAAAGGAAACAGCATAAGACTAAGTAGTGACTACTCAGCAGCCACCATGGAGGCGAGAAGGCAGTGGCACGATATATTTAAAATTCTGAGTGAGAGGAATTTCCAGCCAAGAATACTTTATCCAGCAAAGCTCTCCTTCAAATTTGAGGGAGAGCTTAAATTTTTCACAGACAAAGAAATGCTGAGAGAATTTGCTAACAAGAGACCTGCCCTACTGGAGATACTAAAGGGAGCCCTACAGACAGAGAAACAAAGACAGGACAGAGAGACTTGGAGAAAGGTTCAGTACTAAAGAGATTCGGTATGGGTACAATAAAGGATATTAATAGAGAGAGGGAAAAATATGGCAAACATAATCCAAAGGATAAGATGGCCGATTCAAGAAATGCCTTCACGGTTTTAACGTTGAATGTAAATGGATTAAACTCCCCAATTAAAAGATATAGATTCGCAGAATGGATCAAAAAAAAATGAACCATCAATATGTTGCATACAAGAGACTCATCTTAGACACAGGGACACAAAGAAACTGAAAGTGAAAGGATGGAAAAAAATATTTCATGCAAGCTACAGCCAAAAGAAAGCAGGTGTAGCAATATTAATCTCAGATAAAATAGACTTCAAATGCAGGGATGTTTTGAGAGACAAAGAAGGCCACTACATACTAATAAAAGGGGCAATTCAGCAAGAAGAAATAACAATCGTAAATGTCTATGCACCCAATCAAGGTGCCACAAAATACATGAGAGAAACATTGGCAAAACTAAAGGAAGCAATTGATGTTTCCACAATAATTGTGGGAGACTTAAACACATCACTCTCTCCTATAGATAGATCAACCAGACAGAAGACCAATAAGGAAATTGAAAACCTAAACAATCTGATAAATGAATTAGATTTAACAGACATCTACAGGACATTACATCCCAAATCACCAGGATACACATACTTTTCTAGTGCTCACGGAACTTTCTCCAGAATAGATCATATGCTGGGACATAAAACAAGCCTCAATAAATTTAAAAAGATTGAAATTATTCAAAGCACATTCTCTGACCACAATGGAATACAATTAGAAGTCAATAACCATCAGAGACTTAGAAAATTCACAAATACCTGGAGGTTAAACAACACACTCCTAAACAATCAGTGGGTTAAAGAAGAAATAGCAAGAGAAATTGCTAAATATATAGAGACGAATGAAAATGAGAACACAACATACCAAAACCTATGGGATGCAGCAAAAGCAGTGCTAAGGGGGAAATTTATAGCACTAAACGCATATATTAAAAAGGAAGAAAGAGCCAAAATCAAAGAACTAATGGATCAACTGAAGAAGCTAGAAAATGAACAGCAAACCAATCCTAAACCAAGTACAAGAAAAGAAATAACAAGGATTAAAGCAGAAATAAATGACATAGAGAACAAAAAAACAATAGAAAGGATAAATATCACCAAAAGTTGGTTCTTTGAGAAGATCAACAAGATTGACAAGCCCCTAGCTAGACTGACAAAATCAAAAAGAGAGAAGACCCATATAAACAAAATAATGAATGAAAAAGGTGACATAACTGCAGATCCTGAAGAGATTAAAAAAATTATAAGAGGATATTATGAACAACTGTATGGCAACAAACTGGATAATGTAGAAGAAATGGACAATTTCCTGGAAACATATGAACAACCTAGACTGACCAGAGAAGAAATAGAAGACCTCAACCAACCCATCACAAGCAAAGAGATCCAATCAGTCATCAAAAATCTTCCCACAAATAAATGCCCAGGGCCAGATGGCTTCACAGGGGAATTCTACCAAACTTTCCAGAAAGAACTGACACCAATCTTACTCAAACTCTTTCAAAACATTGAAAAAAATGGAACACTACCTAACTCATTTTATGAAGCTAACATCAATCAAATACCAAAACCAGGCAAAGATGCTACAAAAAAGGAAAACTACCGGCCAATCTCCCTAATGAATATAGATGCAAAAATCCTCAACAAAATACTTGCAAATCGAATCCAAAGACACATTAAAAAAATCATACACCATGACCAAGTGGGGTTCATTCCAGGCATGCAAGGATGGTTCAACATAAGAAAAACAATCAATGTATTACAACACATTAAAAACTCGAAAGGGAAAAATCAATTGATCATCTCAATAGATGCTGAAAAAGCATTTGACAAAATCCAACATCCCTTTTTGATAAAAACACTTCAAAAGGTAGGAATTGAAGGAAACTTCCTCAACATGATAAAGAGCATATATGAAAAACCCACAGCCAGCATAGTACTCAATGGTGAGAGACTGAAAGCCTTCCCTCTAAGATCAGGAACAAGACAAGGATGCCCGCTGTCACCACTGTTATTCAACATTGTGCTGGAAGTGCTAGCCAGGGCAATCCGGCAAGACAAAGAAATAAAAGGCATCCAAATTGGAAAAGAAGAAGTAAAACTGTCATTGTTTGCAGATGATATGATCTTATATCTAGAAAACCCTGAGAAATCAACGATACACCTACTAGAGCTAATAAACAAATTTAGCAAAGTAGCGGGATACAAGATTAATGCACATAAGTCAGTAATGTTTCTATATGCTAGAAATGAACAAACTGAAGAGACACTCAAGAAAAAGATACCATTTTCAATAGCAACTAAAAAAATCAAGTACCTAGGAATAAACTTAATCAAAGATGTAAAAGACCTATACAAAGAAAACTACATAACTCTACTAAAAGAAATAGAAGGGGACCTTAAAAGATGGAAAAATATTCCATGTTCATGGATAGGAAGGCTAAATGTCATTAAGATGTCAATTCTACCCAAACTCATCTACAGATTCAATGCAATCCCAATCAAAATTCCAACAACCTACTTTGCAGACTTGGAAAAGCTAGTTATCAAATTTATTTGGAAAGGGAAGATGCCTCGAATTGCTAAAGACACTCTAAAAAAGAAAAACGAAGTGGGAGGACTTACACTCCCGGACTTTGAAGCTTATTTTAAAGCCACAGTTGCCAAAACAGCATGGTACTGGCACAAAGATAGACATATAGATCAATGGAATCGAATTGAGAATTCAGAGATAGACCCTCAGATCTATGGCCGACTGATCTTTGATAAGGCCCCCAAAGTCACCGAACTGAGCCATAATGGTCTTTTCAACAAATGGGGCTGGGAGAGTTGGATATCCATATCCAAAAGAATGAAAGAGGACCCCTACCTCACCCCCTACACAAAAATTAACTCAAAATGGACCAAAGATCTCAATATAAAAGAAAGTACCATAAAACTCCTAGAAGATAATGTAGGAAAACATCTTCAAGACCTTGTATTAGGTGGCCACTTCCTAGACTTTACACCCAAAGCACAAGCAACAAAAGAGAAAATAGATAAATGGGAACTCCTCAAGCTTAGAAGTTTCTGCACCTCAAAGGAATTTCTCAAAAAGGTAAAGAGGCAGCCAACTCAATGGGAAAAAATTTTTGGAAACCATGTATCTGACAAAAGACTGATATCTTGCATATACAAAGAAATCCTACAACTCAATGACAATAGTACAGCCAGCCCAATTATAAAATGGGCAAAAGATATGAAAAGACAGTTCTCTGAAGAGGAAATACAAATGGCCAAGAAACACATGAAAAAATGTTCAGCTTCACTAGCTATTAGAGAGATGCAAATTAAGACCACAATGAGATACCATCTAACACCGGTTAGAATGGCTGCCATTAAACAAACAGGAAACTACAAATGCTGGAGGGGATGTGGAGAAATTGGAACTCTTATTCATTGTTGGTGGGACTGTATAATGGTTCAGCCACTCTGGAAGTCAGTCTGGCAGTTCCTTAGAAAACTAGATATAGAGCTACCATTCGATCCAGCGATTGCACTTCTCGGTATATACCCGGAAGATCGGAAAGCAGTGACACGAACAGATATCTGCACGCCAATGTTCATAGCAGCATTATTCACAATTGCCAAGAGATGGAAACAACCCAAATGTCCTTCAACAGATGAGTGGATAAATAAAATGTGGTATATACACACGATGGAATACTATGCGGCAGTAAGAAGGAACGATCTCGTGAAACATATGACAACATGGATGAACCTTGAAGACAGAATGCTGAGCGAAATAAGCCAGGCACAAAAAGAGAAATATTATATGCTACCACTAATGTGAACTTTGAAAAATGTAAAACAAATGGTTTATAATGTAGAATGTAGGGGAACTAGCAGTAGACAGCAATTAAGGAAGGGGGAACAATAATCCAAGAAGAACAGATAAGCTATTTAACGTTCTGGGGATGCCCAGAAATGACTATGGTCTGTTAATTTCTGATGGATGTAGTAGGAACAAGTTCACTGAAATGTTGCTATATTATGTAACTTTCTTGGGGTAAAGTAGGAACATGTTGGAAGTTAAGCAGTTATCTTAGGTTAGTTGTCTTTTTCTTACTCCCTTGCTATGGTCTCTTTGAAATGTTCTTTTATTGTATGTTTGTTTTCTTTTTAACTTTTTTTTTCATACAGTTGATTTGAAAAAAGAAGGGAAAGTTAAAAAAAAAAAAAAAAGAAAAGAAAAAAGACAAACAAGGAAAAAAAAAAAAAAATGATGTAGTGCCCCCTTGAGGAGCCTGTGGAGAATGCAGGGGTATTCGCCTACCCCACCTCCATGGTTGCTAACATGACCACAGACATAGGGGACTGGTGGTTTGATGGGTTGAGCCCTCTACCATAAGTTTTACCCTTGGGAAGACGGTTGCTGCAAAGGAGAGGCTAGGCCTCCCTGTATTTGTGCCTAAGAGTCTCCTCCTGAATGCCTCTTTGTTGCTCAGATGTGGCCCTCTCTCTCTGGCTAAGCCAACTTGAAAGGTGAAATCACTGCCCTCCCCCCTACGTGGGATCAGACACCCAGGGAAGTGAATCTCCCTGGCAACGTGGAATATGACTCCCGGGGAGGAATGTAGACCCGGCATCGTGGGATGGAGAACATCTTCTTGACCAAAAGGGGGATGTGAAAGGAAATGAAATAAGCTTCAGTGGCAGAGAGATTCCAAAACGAGCCGAGAGATCACTCTGGTGGGCACTCTTACGCACACTTTAGACAACCTTTTTTAGGTTCTAAAGAATTGGGGTAGCTGGTGGTGGATACCTGAAACTATTAAACTACAACCCAGAACCCATGAATCTCGAAGACAGTTGTATAAAAATGTAGCTTATGAGGGGTGACAGTGGGATTGGGAATGCCATAAGGACCAAACTCCACTTTGTCTAGTTTATGGATGGATGTGTAGAAAAGTAGGGGAAGCAAACAAACAGACAAAGGTACCTAGGGTTCTTTTTTACTTCAATTGCTCTTTTTCACTCTAATTATTATTCTTGGTATTTTTGTGTGTGTGCTAATGAAGGTGTCAGGGATTGATTTAGGTGATGAATGTACAACTATGTAAT